>NC_045559.1:95798674-100798674 GCF_009819795.1 Aythya fuligula
TGAATATTCATGTGTTTCTTAAATAACGAAAAATGTGTTAATTTTGCGTACAACAATAAGCTGTTTGCTTTTTTTTTTCTCTTTGATGCTAAGACTCTGGGTTAAAACTTTTAGAGAAGCAGTCCTCAGCATATGCTTGCCAGACTGCACATACTTTCAAATACAGAAATGTGTAAAAGAGATATCCACATCATGTTTTCCAGCAGATACAAAAAGTGTGTATAAGAAGATACAACTAGCATTTAACAGAATGAATAACTCAAGCTTCAGGTGCCTCTGGGAGTGTCCTCAGCTTCTTGAGCTATGGGGTACATTAGTAGATACTTCAAAGTTAGATTCTAATATAAATAGTGTAGTAAATGTGGTCACTCACTCCTGATAGTCTTTTAATGAACCTGATCATCATGAAGGTCTTTTCTAGTCTATATGATTCTATGATCCTATGAAATATATACCAAAAGTAAGACACAAACACAATAATAGAAAAATGGAGTATCTTCTTTAAATTAAGTTGTTACATGAGACACGTTAACAGCAGACTCATGTTATCTGTAAGTCTGAATCCTAAAACTCCATTTCATCCCACTGCCTATACTACCTCCACAGCAAAGGGAATAAGCAAGACATTCTATAGCTGGTTCCTGGCATGCTCTCTGGCCAGCCAGCACACACAGAAGAGACCAAGAAGAGGCATGCTCTTGACCTTTCCTCTATTTGGGTTGCTACTTTCATGCTCTGATTTTCACAAAATGTTTGGAGTTTGTGTAGCATTGAGATTTTCTGTAAACTAAACTAAGAGATATAAAAGATATTAATGGAAGGAATTACAGACAGGCAGACAGCAGTCACAGGGATTTCATTAGTAGCTATGTCCTTTTGTATGTTGGCTTGAAATCTTTTTCCTTACTTTAAAATCTCCCATTCTTTTCAGTAAAAGATGGATGAGAGATTGTAGTTAAAATACTACTACAGTAGCAGGATTAAAGTCATTTCAGTGCCTATTAAATGCTAATGTGGGTGGCAGGACTATCCATAAAGTCAGTAGGACATAGTATAATGGAGCTTAGGTACCGAGTCCCAAAGAAGTCCTTGGAGAGCAACGAATAAAAAATGTATGGAAACACTGGAAAAAAAAGGTCCAAGTGTTAGGATAGTGTAAAACAAGTGGGACTGGGGGTAGTGGTTGAGTCCTCCAGACGTTTGCATGAAATCATGGAATTTATTTTCATATCTTTTCTATCTTTTGTAAAGAGACCATGAAAGTTAATAAAGTAAAACAGTAAATGCATGTTTCAACAATTTCATACATAGTGGGCCTGCATCTCTATTTTCATAGCTAGATGATTTTTTTTTTTCTCTGCAGTAAGCAATATCCAATCCAGAAAATCTGTTCACCCCTCTCAGCAGAGTAAAACAATTTAATCTATTGTTTGGTACACTTCTGTATTGATGAGCCTTTGTATCCCAGACAAATTATTTTTGAATGTTCAACATTTTGAAACAGTTTATTCTGAAACTGTTGTATTTCTTCTGCCAGTACTTTTATAGAATGTAGCGGGTCAGAGAAGTGACTGTTAGTTTCTTTTATTGTAGTATTTCCAATAGCTAGCATTTCCATTACCTTCAAAAGACTCCATCTGCTTTTGCATTTAAATAGATTTGTATATTGGCAATTTATCTTCAAATATATACTTAAAAGAAGGTTAGACAAATGGCAATCGGTTTGCAAATGCTGTAATTAGAAATAGCAATCACAATATCTTTTTTAAACATCAGTTGCTTCAGTAGTTTGCCATATGTAAATTACTCAGAATTTCTCCTTTGATAACTTGGAGGTTCCTTTTTTCTGTAACTTTAACATCTGTGACAAGCACAATGAAATTCGAAACATAGCTTGATTTAAGAGAATGTTTAAGAGAATGTCTTCACTCTTGCATCTTGCACTCACACAATTCTCTGTGATGCCTCATAGGTGCTTTCATAAACTACTGGCTGATAAAGAAGTACGAGGAAAAATCAATTTGATCAATTAATTAGATCAAGGAAATGGGTTTGTTTAAATCACAGAATCACAGAATTGAATCACAGAACTGAAGGGGTTGGAAGGGACCTCGAAAGATCATCACGTCCAACCTCCATAAAAAGCTGTATTTAATACAACTAAATACAATATAAAAGTTGTATTTAATGTGTAAGATTCATCTATCAAATGAATCTTACAAGCAGTACATTTACCTTAGCAATACAAAAACATTTTTTTGAAATTTTATCTTTAAAATAATAAAAAGAAAAACCTCCTACATGATAATTCAGTGTAAACAGTACACTGTAAGACATTCCAAATAAAACACTGGACTTCCACTAAGCATTAAGACTGAAGGTCTGCACCAATAAGAATGGATTAAAAATAATTACACTGGAAGGTAATCCAGTAAATCCTACTGGAAAACTTGAGTGGTGAAGGATTTTTTCAGTCATTTTCTCATCGCAGTAAATAAATACTGATATAACAGTGTGTGTGGTTGTAGAAAGTGATGCAGTACATAATATAAAGTCATTTGTCATGGAGATGGAATTATATGCGTCATACTTCAATAATTACAAAATAGCGGGATTAGCTATTTTAAATTTACAGTCATATATGCTGCTGTTTTAATTTTTTATTTTTATGGTACTGGCCACATACTATTACCTAACAGAAAGACAAGAGAATTAAATGAATTGTAGTAAAGAAAATACTTTTGGAACTGATGGATCATTTCTCAATAATTGAGTTGTTGCTGTCTGAGTGGGAGCAGGAGGGATGCTAGTGCTCCTTCTTTTGCTTCAGCAGCCCCAAAGCAATTAGCAAATAATATCATTCTTTATAGAAAAAGATTGTGCTTTATTTGAATGCCAAGAAAACCTTGAAGACTGTTCCAAAGCTAAAGGTAACCCGATTTGAATTGACTTGCATGAAAACAAATAATAATAATAATAAAATAAAGTAAAAAAAAAGTAGGGAGAAATGAAAACCTAGACTTTGAAGCAGAGCTCCAGTCTTAATCCCATAGTTTCATTTAGGAGCAAAAGATGTAGAATTTAATAAAACTTTCAAAATCATGTAGAAAGAACTATTTTATTTAATAAGTTGAATTTGATACTAGATATCCTGGTGGTAAATTTTATGTAAAGGTGTACATACTTAAAAAAATCAAGATACATGAAAACTGCAAAAGAAAAGTGTCATGCCACTGTTTTAATTGAATGGTGTAAAGACAGAAATCCACAGAAATAGAAACATATAGAAACAAAAGAATATCTTAGAAACATGCTTACAAAGAGGGCATGAAGCTGAATAGTGCTTACTGGAAAATTGAAGATCAGTATTTTGCAGTTCCTAAGTCCCTTTAAGTTTCGTAAATTTTCCTTCCTTTTCCCTAATTATACAAATGAATACGTTTATAAGCTAACGTGAAAAGAGAAAACCCAACATATTTCTAGTCTAAATGAGAGTTTGGGATAATTTGGTCCCAAGAAACTATGAAAAAAGATGTACAACATAATCGTCCTTGTTTTCTTAAACCACCTGTGAAGTATACTTACTTGGTTGTGGAAATATTACCACAGGATTTATTTATTTATTTATTTACATGTTGCAGTCAGAAAACATGCTCACAACAGTTTTCAAAACCCACTCAGTCTAGCTGTGTAAACTGTAGCATATTATCAATGAGGTAACAATGAGAACAGACCAAAATATTTACAGTTCTTCTCATGCACTTGGTTAGGTGTGTTGTTTGAGGGGACAGTATCAGAAAGGCATTTTGGTTTTGACCTGCTGATGCTTCATCATAATTTTTTCTTGTTCTCCCTTTTTTTGTACTAAATTCCTGGGAAGAAATATGTAAGTAGGCTAAAGAATACGGAAGGGACTCTGATGTTAGAAAAAGCGTTCAGGTACCTCAAATCAAACACACAAAAGATTACTCATGCTTTTATGATATTTTACAGTATAGATATGCCACTAAATTCAAAATTTAACAGGGGGGTGCCTAGGATTTTTTTCCTGACGGTGTCTCAATAAAGTTCATACAATTCCAAATGACACCCAGTTTTAAAACAGACTCTGGATATACTGCTGTCTTGCAGGGCTGTATTTGTTATCACAGAGAGTCAGCCCTCCTCCTCCTCACTGCTGCTATACCAGCTCTTAGGTCAACCCCAGGCATTTTCTAGCACCTTGCTGTGTGGATTTTAGGTAAGGAATACCTTACTTTTAGACAGTTAACCACTTACTCACCGTTGATTCAAGCTTAGGTTTAGACAAGATAGCTTGAGAAGTATTTATCTAAAGAAGTACAAAATATCCAAATGGACAGCACAGTTACAATCTTTATATATATATATATATGTATGTATATAAAATGCTCATAAATATAAAAAATTAGAAGAATACTTTATGTATTTTTAAACACTTGTTATATTTACTGTGGATTAACCCCGAGTAGTGTCTCAGATTAAACGCCAAGCTAACTTGCTGTTGACGCTCTCCCAAAATACATCTTTATATGGATTTTATCTTCCTACATTAACTGTACTTCCCAAAGAAGAGCTCTATTTTAGTGTAATATGCAAGCCTTTATTTTCTGTTCAGTATCCTTTAAGAGATGTAAAGAGAAGCACTTCTTCCTCTTGAAATGTATTTAATTTGAATTTATTCAGGAGATAGCACTCAGTCTCCAGTCTTAGCACTCCTCTACCTACCTTAAGCACAACTCCATTCTTTTGAAGCTGCAAATGGCTCCCTGTAAAACATCAGTGGTGCCTGATGGTTTATCTAGGAGCTCTTCTCACAACAATGGATGATGTCTTCCCTCTTCCTTCCTCACTGTACTCTTCTGTCCTTCATGATGAAGTGCCCTCATCAACTGAACTTTCTATTTTATATCAATCCATGTGATAAGAAACATACTTGATGAAAACATCCAACTAGGATAAGTATACATCTTTTCACTGAGAAAAGATATTGGGACAATCTGTTACTCATAGCAACAATGAAGTTGGAGTTATGAACCCCTTAAATCTTTGCAAAGAGTTACAATAAAGCAATTTTTTAAGACAGCTCATTCAGGTAATTTGTTGCTTTGCAGAAACTCTGTGTTTTGGGTGGCAGAGCTAAACCCTTCTTCATATCCTTTTATGGTAAATATGGGCAGAGTCCTGGTTACAGAAATTTCCGTGTTCCCTTAGACAAACAGACACAGTAATAAAAGATGTTTCCCACTCCCTAACCTCTGCTTTTATCCTACCTACATTAACACGAGGTACAAGGAAAAATAACTATGTTAAAATCTATTACATTGTTGATTTATAGTGGCTAGCATTTCTCTTTCTGTAAACCCATACTGTCGGACTAAGCAAAATGGTTTTAGGCTTTTTTTTTTCTTTCCCTAACAAATTCTGCATTGAACAGGGAAGCTACTGTATGCATTTTTAATTCAGAAAGTGTCTTTCTGAAATCCTGCCTGTGTTTCTTTGTAATGTTTTTCACTATTTTGTCTGATTTTTCTATTGTACAATTTAATATTTAAGTCAAATGAAAAGAGTCTTACATACTTGGTGATTTACATGCTTCCAGACATTTTTTTGCAGCTGATTTTCCTGCTGTCTTCATTTGCCTCTACTCCCTTTTTCCTATTAATTAATTCTATTCAAAATTTCTGTTCTAATTTAGTTGCCTGATGCTTTTAGCCTAACTAATGTCATACAGGGCTTTTTAAAAAGACTTTTATACAAACACAATATAAACTGTATACGTGGCTATACTTGTATAATAGCTGTATGCAGCCACTGCCTATTGTGATGGTGACCCCTTCAGCAGCAGAGGGTAAAAGTTTTGATCACTATATCTGTCTTCATGATACAGACTTCAAACTGAGGCTGTCATAGTTTCCATATTTTCCAGTTTTGCACACGGAAAATTTAGTTTCTATTTTTCTTCATATCATCTGTACAAATCTTTCCCTTTGGTTTAGTAGCCAGGCTAAAATGTACAGCGTGGCTTAAATTTTTATGCTCATTAAATATCTAAAATGTAACTGCTTCAAATAAAAATCAATGTACAATCTTTCCACTCAGATCAGTAGCTTTGCTTCAGTAACCTTGAATTTAGCTTGAGTAGTTATCACTGCCAATGGGCAATGTTGTACTGCCATTAGTAAATGAAAAAGTCATTTATTTCATAGGAAATGGTTTGGCATTAAATACCCAATGGGTTGAGCTCTATAACTCTGCAGTTAAAAGCTACATTATTGAAAATGTGACTGGCCTCTGAGCACCAAAGTTTTGGTCATCTCTTGCTGCTTCCTGTATTGAGGAATTTTGTCTATTGAGTTTGCTAAACTTTAATGGTAAATGTAGATAAATGTACGACCCTGTTTTTTGTTGTTGCTGTTGTTGGGATTTTATTTATTATTTTTTTTTTAGTGAATTCTATAAACAGAATATTTTAATTTTGCATTTCTTGTGTGTAAGATGTTACACTAATTTAATTCCCTGGAACCTTGAGTCACCACAGTTATTAACACCTCAGCTGATGTTTGATTTGGTTAGTGTAGAACTGTGAAATATAGACTGAGATGCAAATTGTTACAGAGGAATTAAGGTGGGAAAAGTTTATTAAAGAGTCAGAGTAGATTTGTTTTCAGTAAGCATGCTGAACTCAGAAGTGAAAGTTCTCTAGAATCTGCTTTCTGGCATGATATACTACTGTTTTCTAGCAAAGTACAAGACAAATACAAAGCAGCTAACACACAGATCCAGGCCTACATTTACACAAAGCTAGAGGGAAATTAATGAAATAACCTTGTCAGTAGACCCAACTGCAGTAGACTGACCTGGCCACTTTCATTCATGTTAACAAAGTATTGGGAATGAGCATGTGGTCAAAAGAGGAGCTGGCCAATGCAGAAACTACTCCTTTGCTGTCTGCCTTGGGAAGTTTAAGTATGAAAATCTAAGAGGCAAATCCATTTTAATGATTACTTTCATCCCTTATAAAAAAAAATTACGTGTTTAAGTCTGAGTTACCTTGTGCACCTATTATGTGCCTTACCTTTCATGACATTTTCAACCTGGATGACTTAGAGTAAAGAATGAGTACAAGTATATGGGTTGCCTAAATTCAGATGTGAAGGCAACTTCAGCATGTTCACCCAAAAGGAGCTTTTGTCCTGACTGAAGAAACCAACGCTGCCAAATTAGCCATCTGCTACTAATAATGCAGTGTTGGTACTTGGATGTAATAGCCAGACTTAAATGCTATGCAGAATAAATAGTGTGGGTATACATATACATTTAAGTGTGTGTATACCTATATAGATCAAAAATTTTTCTGCAGCTCTGGAATTCCCACAGAAAATGGTGAAGCTCAGAGCTGTGGAAAGATATTGCAGTTCCTCAATGCTGCAGAGCTCCGGCTCCTCCTTGGATGACAAGCTCATGCAGCCAACCCCCCACAGTCCTCTTCCTGGCAGCAGCAGGTAGAAGCAGAGCTTAAGCAATATGCTTCCATTCTGATGGACTTGGAAAGAACCCTGTACAGAGCTGCAGGCAACGGTGTTAGTGTTGCCTACCAGATGCTATGGACTTCGTAGAAATAGGAAGCAATTGGAATGGAATATGTGATAGGACTGTGTGATAGGGAATGAGCTAAAGTTGCGCCAGGGGAGGTTTAGGTTGGATATTAGGAAGCACTTCTTTACTGGAAGGGTTGTTAGGCATTGGAATGGGCTGTCCAGGGAAGTGGTGGAGTCATCATCCCTAGAGGGCTTTAAAAAATGTTTAGATGTAGAGCTTAGTGATATGGTTTAGTGGAGGACTTGTTAGTGTTAGGTCAGAGGTTGGACTAGATGATCTTGGAGGTCTCTTCGAACCTAGATGATTCTGTGATACTGTGATTCTGTAAAATGTGATGCTCCTTTGAAGAGACCAGAAAAACACCCCCAAAAAAACAAACCCCCAAACCCATAGAAATGGCTAGATGGAAGGTCCAAGGAAAAACTGTTAATGGTGACTTATTTGACTATGTTTCTCTTGTGGAAAGCACATATATGACTAAGAAAAGAAGGAAGTTCCTCAGTAAAAAGCAAAACTGAAGATAAAATGGCATAGCATAAGTGATAACAATAGTTGTAGTCAAGAAAAGAGTACATAGTCTGGCTGGCACCTTTTCTCAAAGCAAACCAGATAATTATTTAAATCCAGCTAAGAACTGTCTAGGCAAACAAATGAGTGTATTAAATGAGTATTTAGGTAAAGATTAGTTCTGTTTTATTGTGCCATTCTAAGCAATCTGACAGCTTGCCCTCAATACCTTGCGTTGCAATTTTTTTCAAGGAACCAATTTTTTTTGGCTCCTTGAGAAGAAAGCCCTATCACTATGATGGATTTTTTAATGCTTTGTGAAGTAGTTTGTTCTCTTTTCTTTCTCTTTGGATTGCCCTTGAATTTAAAGTTGTTAAAATACATGTTCTTATTTTGCCAAAAGTCTTTGGCTGAATTAGTGGTGAATGTTTTGTCCATCTCAATAAACAAAAGGACACAATGGGTTTGTAAAGGACAGGCAAATTGCCAGTGTCTGGAAGTTACTGTTAGCTTCTGCGTTTCCCTTCAATTGTCCCCTTTATTATGTTAGACAATTAGGCTCTGTGAAAAATATCCATAGGTGAAATTACTTATTTGTGAAAATGATGTCAAATGGATTGTTTGGATAGATCCATTAGTGATCTAAAAACAAACTGTTGCCATCAGCATAATCAGTTTGGCATAGAAGGTGCAACAAAGATGTCTCTGGTTCCTCCTCCTGCATTTACCTTGTTTGACTTGCTAATTTAATCACTAGCACTGAAGCTGAGGCTCAAATTATCAGTGGAAGAGGTGAGCAACTCCCAGTGATGTTGGTAGTTGAAATTTCTGTCTGATTTAAATGTAAATTATGAAGAAAAAAGGGATAAAAAAGGTTGGGGACACTTGGTAAAGCCATTTTCCAGTGGGGCAGGGAGGTTTTTATCAGGTGTATGAATTTAATAAAGACCTACCGCAGTAAGAACTCCTGCAGCAAAATTCTTCTTTTCACCAACTGAAAGTTGGGCATTTTTTTTCACTATTTTGTGTACAGTTTAGTAACATGCAGAATTATCTCTAGATAAAAATACATGCCAGTTGTATTAGTGTGACATCCTTTGCAATTAGTTTATGGTTAACCATTTATCATTTGGTTTACGATAAGATAGATTATTCTTGTATTCTTTACATGTTTACTCTAGGAGAAAAAAGCATTTTGAAGAGTGAAAACAAGTCGTTAGATGACTGTAGGCAACAGACACTGTTGAACACCACTGCCTGAACAGAGCTATCCACATTAAATATTTTCTTACTTATTGTTGCCAATGTGGAGATGAAAAACATACATCAATTGGCTGAAGTTGTTTGGTAGTAAATATAATAAAGCTGTGAATTAGTTCTGAATTCATAACATGGACCTGCTTTAATGTTGTTATTCATCAGCGAAGAAAGGAGGATTGAAATCACCAGCACTGGCTATAGATATAAACATGATTTTTGTTAGTAGACGGAGGTACATGTGGGGAAGTGAATTACTCTCATGCAGAGAAATGATATTTTGCTTTAAAATAAGATAATTTATAATCCCAAATCCTCTTTTACTGTTCATCAAAGTTTGTCGGTCACTAAATTATCACTATATGTTTATAACTTATTTGGTTCCAGTATTTTCTCAGGACTCGGACATATCATATGTTAAATTTACTGGTCAATATTTCTGATAAAGGCAGATATGCAAAGTATATTCAAGTTCATAAGGAGCTGGTATATAAGAAGGCTGTGAATTTTCAACATTATGCATTCTGAGTAGTTTCAAAAACTCTTGAGAATCTTTCTGATTTTTTTTTTTTTTTTCCAGAAATGAAATGTGAACATTTTAAAAGTTTGATAGCTTATCCTCTATCTAGAGCCTACACTCTATGCAGGCTCGGTGAAGCTCCATGTACTAGTTGCAAATGTAATTTTCTAGTGCTTTTTTTTTTTTTTTTTTTTGGTGAGAATTAGTAGGTATGCAATTTAACTTACTAATGTATAATATGGACCAGTTGGCACACTGTGTATATGAAATGATGATTGGACTTTTCTTATACTGTGAGTAATATTCCTTTCCCTAGTACTCATCCTGTCCCTCATTCCAAAATGTCATGTTAGGAAATGAATCTGGATTATATGGTAACTTCTAAGACAGGGGTCTTTATTTCCCTGCAGCACCGATTAAATGGTACCATCCAGTCACACCTTGGCTACATTGCAAACTAAGTTATCTTGTGAGATTTTACCAGGTCAATATGCTTCAGTTATCCAGGCGAATGTGTAATGTGTGGCTGTCTGGCTGATTTGTTATCTGGGTTAGCATGCAGCAATTGGCTTGGTAAATAAAACAGAGAGAGCCTCAGCCCTGCACTGCAGCTGCCTGGGGAGTGCACAGTCATTTGTGGGAGAGGAGGGTCTAAGTGCTTTCATTTCAATGACATGATGGCCTGGTGGTTCATGGGTGGCCCTGCACACATCCGTTCTCAGCATCGCTGCTTTTGACAATCGCTGCAAATTGCTGCTACAAGCTCTACTAGCAATGCCTTGAATTGTCAGGCACACTGAGGCCTCCACAACTGTAGCTCCACAATTGCTGTTTTTTGCATCAAAAGTTTTGTCTTTCTTATGCCTTAACTAATTAAGTGCATATTTTTGTTCTGCTGCTCTCTCCCCTCTCAGCCTGTTTCTTCTTGCTGTCTTAGGGAGTAGGAGTTGCTTGCCAACTTGAAGAACATCCTTCAGAAGAAACTTCCTTGTGATTGCTTTAACACGTGCCACAGATTTGGACTGTCTTGCAAAACCATTTGCATTCATGCCTGAAAATTTTGCACAAAATCAGCCAAAGGGACCCAAAAAATTAATATCCAAACAAACAAAATTCCATGTAACTGTTTTTGTATTTTTTTTTCTTTTTATTTTTTTTTTCAGTAACCCAGAATCAGTCTGATGTATACATATTAAGCTATCTGACACAGAAATACCACTAAGGCTTCACAGAGCAGGGAAGGAGGAGCAGTCAATATACACCAACAGTAGAATTAGCTGATGTGGGATTCGTTTGCAAAATTTGATTTCTTGTTTTTACGTTTACGAGTTTTCTTTGCTTTCAGAAACCTGCTTCGCGCAGGAATTTATATTTGTCTCAGACTGGCCAAATATAATATGGATACTATTGCCAGTGAGCCTTGAAAATTCCTAATTTTCTAATACAGTGTTGCAGATATAGTAATTCTGATTAACTGAACTCTCTAAGCACCTAGATGAGCTTTGCTTTCTATCAAAAGTCAGCTGTGCGTTTTTCCTCTCTGACCAACTTAGTCATCTTACACTTGCTCATGTATTTCCAAACTTCCTTTCTCTCCTTGTTTTCTGTTTGAGTCTCATTGTGTGGAGAGCGGCTTGCTAGCACTAAACTTTATTTTGTATTTTCTGATTGCATTTGTTGTAGCAATTTTTAAATGTTGCTCATACTTCAGGGGAAGTATTTGCCCACTCTATCTTCTGTAAATGAATTAAAATAAAAGCCTATTACAGGTTTACAAAATTGCTCAGTAAAGCTTTTATTCTATTCTTATATTGTATTAGTTGGCCAATTCTGCAGCTCATGAGAGACCATGGTCTTTAAGACCATATCCAGCATGGTCTTTAAAATTAGTCTTTAAACTAATTAGTCTTTAAAGCTTGGTTTATTAAAAAATTGGACTGATTTTGTCAGGCTTTCATCAAACTCATATGTGTCATAATTTGTCATAAACACTGGTGACTGCCTAAGCAGATTCTTGTCATATTTCCCTGGAGAAAAATATTTTACCTATTCCTTTCTTTTTGGAGAAAATTGGTTGGAGAGATAACTTGAGGCTCTTTCAATAGGAACTTAGTCACCAATTCTGTTGGAAAGTGAATCAGAATTGTCATTTATTCTCTCAAGCTGATGGTATTGTAAGAATGCAACTTTCCATTTTTGACTTTCAATATTCATTGCAGACAATACATTTCTACAAACATTTTTGCTTTTGGAGAGTGAATCAGATGGTAATGCAAATTATCTTTACTTTTTCTCACCCAAACATTTTAATCTTTTATATTTTCATAGACTGCTGCTTAATATTCTTGTAGTATTTGATGATTTGTTACTCCTGTGGTTGTCAGCACCCTGACCCCTCTTTTGTCTGAGTACGGGCAAATTCATCTTTCAATGTCTTGACACATATAAAAGTATAGAGCTAATTTTCCCTCTCAAGGAGATAAAAATCTTAAGGAACTGTAATTCCTATATGTCTCCTGAAAACTGAGAGTGGCAGAAGGGAGAGAAGTGCAAGCTATTGGCTACAGCTGCACTCCGTCTCATCATTTAGCAGGGCTAAGTTGCTTACCCAGCTACAGCTGGGGGCTACTTAACTGGGAGTAGTGCTTTCAGCTGGCTATGCTGGAAGGACAGGAATTGATGAGAAAATGGGAGTTAACATATATGGTGAGTTAGCAGAAGAAGTTTTTTTTGATGTAGTGAGAGAGGTGGATTTAGAGCATAATTTCATTTTAAAAAGTAGGCTGAACTTCTGTTCACGGTGATGACTTTCTTCGGTCCAGGTAGGTTGAGTATGTATGGTGAAGAGAAAGTTGTCTGTAGGCTTTTCTCTCCTACTTATTGTTCTGTTGTAGTTTTTTTAAGTAAGTAGTTTCCCCCCAATTTTGCTTTCAAGGTGCTTATATGAAATTTAGTCTCAATTTAGTTACATAATCCATGTATAAGTCACTTGCACACTTGGTTGTAAAATCTACCCAAAGGTCAACTTCCCTCAGAATTCATATGCCAACTGTTTTATGTCCTGTGAACATATATTAGCACCTCTTATAAATCCTTCTTTTCGTTCTGCTGTTGTTGTTTTTATTGAGACTGTAGTGGTGCCAACAAACCACAGTTCAGTATGTAACAGAGCCTGGCCCCGTTCCAAATGCACACTTAGTTGGGTTCAGTCCTTGCTTCAAAGAGTTCATAGTTGAGTTCTGACATAACGTTAGTGTCATGCCTTCACAAAGGAAAAACTTTCTCAAGCCCTTAATAACTGCAAGCTAACCTTTTTTGATGTGGAAGGCTGAATTCCCAAAGCAATTGCTTTGGCTCACAGACTGTGTGAAGTTCAGGAAGGAGCAGTTGATCTGCCTCACATGAATGTGAACAGGTAACACTTACGCTTGTGAAGTTCCTGAAATGATGTAAAATCCCTCTTTAATTGGTGCCCTCTGACAGTTTTGCCTGTGTAACTTGCTTTTCCTAGCTAGGTACTTTGCCTTCACTATTGTCAAAAGGCTTTTAGCTAGAGTAAAAACTTTGGAAAAATTATTCTTGCTGTTTTTGCACCATTTATATTGGCTCTGCTCTCTGTGGCAGATACCAATACTTGATTCCTGCATTTGAGTCTACCCTTTAATTTTGTAACTCAAGCGAGCTTTGTTGTTGCTGTTTATGCCATATTGCAGTGCCTAGTTCTTTCTGTGTTTTGAAGTCAGTGTCTGAGGGTTATCACCTCCTCATCTTTCTGCCCTGCAACAGTAGTAGTCTTTTATTTATATTTTATATAAAAAGTTCTGTGAAAATGCCTATGTACACATCCCTCCTCTGACTGCCACTTCTGTGTTATGAATGCATGCATTAAAACAGCTCACTATTGCAGTATCTGTTTTGAAGGGTTTGGTGAGGTAAGGTGTTTGGTTTGCCTCTTTGGAAGGAGTGGCCATACTGAATTTGTGAGCCTGGAAACAGAAGCCTGCTGTCAGAGACCTTGCAGGTGGTGGAGCCCCGTGAAGGCTGATGGGGAAGCTTATAGTGTTGGGGACCTTTCTAGAGGAGTTATGCTGTGATGTGTAGACAAGAGAGCAACCAAAGACTGGTATTTCTGTTAACATGCTGTAGTAACCTTACTGTGGGTTTTCATGGGTGTGTGACTGCTTTTTTTTTTTTTTTCTGACACAAAAAGGCAACAACCTGCAAGCATTTATTTCTATGAGGGCACAGAGAAGATGGAGCCATGCCCTTTTCAGTGGTGCCTCATTGCCAGTACAAGAGGCACTGGGTGCAAACTGGAACAGAGAAGGTGCCATCTGAATATCAGGAAGCACTTCTCTACCATTTGGCAACTGAGCACTGGCACAGGTTGCCCACACAGGCTGTGGTGTCTCCTCCTTGGACACCTTTAAAACCCACCTGGATGTGACGTTCTTTGTGTGGCCCTGCTTGAGCAAGGGGGTTAAACCAGGAGGTCTACAGAAGTGCCTTCCAACTTCAACCATTCTCTGAAGTAGTTCCATAAATATATGCCATGGGAAGTGACATGGCCTGGCGGAGAAGGCAGAAGCCTGATTTTCTGCCTTCTCTATTCAAGGCAGTTATTCTGGGGGTCTTGTCCTCTCCTCTGCAGCTCGAGGCTGAGGTGTGTAGTGGTGATAGATGGCTTACTGTAGTAATATACCAGGAGCACTGTCAAGGTGAATCCAAATGAAAAATAAAGTTGCCTATTGTTAATTACTTATTTATGAAACAGAGCTCTAATGAGATTAGATTTCTTAAGAACATTTAATATGGGTTCTTTTGTTTTCTGAGAATTTTCTGAACTTTAGAATACTTGGAGAATTTAGAGACACCAGAAGAGTAAATGATTTCTAAAATCCCATACTGTTATTTTGAATAGTCTCTCTTCCCTCCATCCTTAAGCCCACATTGGGAAAACCAGGGAAATCAAGTCCTGTTATGTGAACAGTTCATTTCAACAAGCTGATTCTTTGTAGAGAAGTGGTAGTTTAGCACTTTTTGTTAAAGCAAACCTAACTACTTAGTATCTTTCCATTCTCCAAAGATCTTTGAGATCTACTGATTAAAAGTTCTGACAAAGGTGATGATAAAGTTATTTGTCATGGTGGCAACTGAAAAATAACACAGAGGAATTCATGTAGAAATTATTGATGTATTGTTATAACACTGAGACAGCTCAAGTGAATAAGTAATGTGGGAATAATTGACAGAAAGTGATGCAAGTAATCTAAATCGCGTTCTAATTTTGAAGTCTGTCAGTAGAGATGTTTTAAGAAATACAATTTATGGCCTGTGGGAAATCCAAATTGTTAAACTATAAAGCATATTAAAATTGTATGGAGAATAAAAAGGCAAAATGATGAATATTTTCACATAATGAAATATTTCCAGAAATATGTACCTAAAAACAAAGAAACAAAAACTCCATGCACTATAAGTGTTTTAAATTTTTAAGTGATTCTGCATATTAATGTAATTTTCCATACTGTAAATAACAGCTCTGAATTAAGCAAGAAGTATATAAGAATACTCTTAATTTTCTTACTTAAATTGGTTGATTTAAATTAAGTGGTTTTGAATTAAGTTACTTCCTAAAAGGATTATTTTTTGGTTAAGACCTTGTTACTGTTCAGTTTTTATCCTTGTATAAACACATACAGTATCAGTAGTTCTTTCTGGTAATTTCGTGATCACTATGTGATATGCGTCTATGTAAAACTTGTGAAGGTATTTGTCAACAAACCAAAACCTCTTCATACAAAATAGCATAAAAGATGTCATCAGAGATGTCTTGATATCTTTGAAGTTATCTTTTTACCCATCCATATACATAACAAAGAAGTGTGTAGCTTACATTTCTATCTATATATACATACATACACACACACATACACAGCACTATATAAAATTACATGTGTGTGCATATTATAGGCATTGTGCTTTATCTGTTACTTGGGGTCTTTTATTCATTTGTTTAGCTCAGGTTTAATTTATGAATTGGTTAGGCTATATTAAGACTACTTCTATAAGAGTATAACCCCCCCCGCCCCAAATGATCCACAGTACTTCTTGTGTCCGTGTTCCTATAGTGCATGAAGATGGTAGTTACAGATCAAGTCTTAATGTGTCTTGTGTGATACAAAAACAAACAAAAAGATTAGCGTTATCCTAGAGAGTTTACAAATCAAGGAGAAGTCAGAATAGCACAAACTGCCCAAAATTAGAACTAGATCATTATGATAAGTATTTATAAACAGACAAGAAGTGATATGCATCTGGATGTGAGGATTTAGCAGTTACTGTTAAAACAATATCCAGATTCATATTCCTGAGTGATTTTTAAAGAAAAGCTGATAAGGACTGTCAAGAACATCAGAGGTTTGGATTTACTTTAAAATTAGGAGGAGGAAATTTGTAGAAGCTAGGAGAAGATACCTGAATCTCAATATGTTCATTCATATGGCTGCTCCAAAGTGATGAGGTTGCTTGTAAACCAGGAGGAAGAAGAGTCTCTCTTGAATGTAATTTTGATTAGTTATGTTCTTAATTGAATCATAAAATACAAATATTCCCACAGCTTTGAGCATTTTATTCATGTTAAGAGAGCCTGAAGTGGAATAGTATAGAACTTTACTTTTAACAATATTAAATTATATACCATGCCAGTATTTATTTCTAGGTTCATTTTCATTAATCTATTTTACATTTTCTAGGTCACCAGTTCTGATATCTTTTAGATAAGCAAGCTGTATTTTGATAAAAGGGCCATTCTGCATCCAGTCATATTGAAATATGTTGAAACTCAGTACCCTGAGCTGGTGGAAGGGGATGGGGAGCAGGATGTGGCCCTCACTATTCATGAAGAACTGGTTGGTGACCTGCTACGGCACTTAGATGTGCACAAGTCGATGGGGCCGGATGGGATCCACCCGAGGGTACTGAGAGAACTGGCAGAGGAGCTGGCCAAGCCACTATCCATCATTTATCAGCAGTCCTGGCTATCGGGGGAGGTCCCAGTTGACTGGCGGCTAGCAAATGTGACGCCCATCTACAAGAAGGGCTGGAGGGCAGACCCGGGGAACTACAGGCCTGTCAGTTTGACCTCAGTGCCAGGGAAGCTCATGGAGCAGATCCTCCTGAGAGTCATCACGCAGCACTTGCAGGGCAAGCAGGCGATCAGGCCCAGTCAGCATGGGTTTATGAAAGGCAGGTCCTGCTTGACGAACCTGATCTCCTTCTATGACAAAGTGACGCGCTGGGTGGATGAGGGAAAGGCTGTGGATGTGGTCTACCTTGACTTCAGCAAGGCTTTTGACACAGTCTCCCACAGCATTCTCCTCAAGAAACTGGCTGCCCTAGGCTTGGACTGGCGCACGCTTCGTTGGGTTAGAAACTGGCTGGATAGCCGGGCCCAAAGAGTCATGGTGAATGGAGCCAAGTCCAGTTGGAGGCCACTCACTAGTGGCGTCCCCCAGGGCTCGGTGCTGGGGCTGGTCCTCTTTAATATCTTCATCGATGATCTGGATGAGGGCATTGAGTGCACCCTCAGTAAGTTTGCAGATGACACCAAGCTATGCGCGTGTGTCGATCTGCTCGAGGGTAGGAAAGCTCTGCAGGAGGATCTGGATAGGCTGCACCGATGGGCTGAGGTCAACTGCATGAAGTTCAACAAGGCCAAGTGTCGGGTCCTGCACCTGGGGCGCAATAACCCCAAGCAGAGCTACAGGCTGGGAGAGGAATGGTTGGAGAGCTGCCAGGCAGAGAAGGACCTGGGAGTGTTGGTTGATAGTCGGCTGAATATGAGCCAGCAGTGTGCTCAGGTGGCCAAGAAGGCCAACGGCATCCTGGCTTGTATCAGGAACAGTGTGACCAGCAGGGCTAGGGAGGTGATCGTCCCCCTGTACTCAGCTCTGGTGAGGCTGCACCTCGAGTACTGTGTTCAGTTTTGGGCCCCTCGCTACAAGAAGGACATGGAGGTGCTTGAGCGGGTGCAGAGAAGGGCGACGAAGCTGGTGAGGGGCCTGGAGAAGAAGTCCTACGAGGAGCGGCTGAGGGAGCTGGGCTTGTTCAGCCTGGAGAAGAGGAGGCTCAGGGGCGACCTTATTGCTCTCTACAGGTACCTCAAGGGAGGCTGTAGCGAGGTGGGGGTTGGTTTGTTCTCCCACGTGCCTGGTGACAGGACGAGGGGGAATGGGCTTAAGTTGTTCCAGGGGAGTTTTAGGTTAGATGTTAGGAAGAACTTCTTCACTGAAAGGGTTGTGAGGCACTGGAACAGGCTGCCCAGGGGAAGTGGTGGAGTCACCATCCCTGGAAGTCTTCAAAAGACGTTTAAATGTAGAGCTTAGGGATACGGTTTAGTGGGGACTGCTAGCGTTAGGTCAGAGGTTGGACTCAATGATCTTGAGGTCTCTTCCAACCTAGAAATTCTGTGATTCTGTGAAATATGTTTCAGGTTGTCCATCTCTTTCATAAGAAAGAATGAGATTTAAAAATTACGAATGCCAAGTTGGGAAATATATTTTTCACCTGAAATGTAATTTTCTACATTTTGGATGTAGTGCAATATTTATCTCACAAGCTTTTTTTTTTTTTTGAGATCTGTTATGTATTTAATTTAAAACCAACAACAAAGTTCATTTACCATATGTTGGTGGCACTTAGAATTTCAATGAGTTAATACTAGTTAAGTATTGTTTTCAATATCAATATATTTGAAATATGAGTACACACACACAAAAAGAACAAAATAGGACAAATGTTATTGTGCAAAACAGAATTCAAAATAGTTCATTTTTGTTTGCTCCGACACAAACAGGGATATAGCTCTCTGGTTAAGATCAAATATGGCACATGGGATACAGTTTTAAAATGAAGATACCATGAATTGGAAAGGTGTCTTTTAAATACAGAAAATGCTATAATGCTATTTATATTTATATGCTATAAGGCCTATTTCTTGTTTAATGCATTCACTAAACTTGGCCTTAAAGGGAATGAGTGAAACTTCAAACTACCTTATTCTAATTCAGCAAGGCTTGTAGCCAGACAAACATATGGGATGAAGGCTTCATTTTTTGAAAAAGATCTGTTTAGAAGGTATCAAAGCAAAACCTGTTTGTTTGTTTGTTTGTTTGTTTTTAAGAATATGTAATTTTAAAAGGGAACTAGGTTTCAAAAAGTAACAAGTAGTGTGTGCTGTTTTATTCCACCCTTCATTTCAGAGTTAATGGAATGTTATTGCATCATCTGCCAAACTTTTTTTTCTTGGTAGCTTGTCAGTGAAGAGAAATCTTGTTTTACTTCAAATGAGGAAGAAAACTGGTCACTAGACAGAAGAATAACTACTTGGCTCTGGGTTGCATTGCCATAATAATCTGAAAAGAGGTTAGTTGGAAAAGTAGGCAATAGCTTATGTTCTTGCATAAGTAATTTCTTGAAAAATTCCTTAAATGCCTCCCAGGTTTGGGATTTCATATTCAGTCCAATATAAGCATGTTTCTGTGGAGGCTTGAGTCCAATCTGAATAGCACACTTCCAGATATTTTCAAAGCTGTTGAAGTTATGAGAAAATTTGCATTGATTTCATTATGACTAGAATGCATTAATTTCATTAAAAATATTAGAGAAATCCTATCAAAACTTGTATTTCAAATAAATATCAACAGATTTAATATCATATTGATAACAGGATAAATCAATTCCAAGATGCTTGACTGTGCAAATTGGCTCAACATTAGTTGAAATGTGAGTCTTTCCAGTCAGTAGTTTAAATTTTCTTTAGATGACCTTGAGAAGAACATCCCCGTGATACCTTGCTCTTACCCTGGATGCTCATTCTGCTGCTCCAGTGCAGCCAGGTTGCCTACGATTCAAAGAACCAGATTGTTTTCTTTTTCCAAAAAATGCTGTATAGGATACTTCATACAATGTTTAGTACTATTTTATTGCAGATCCACGCTATGGTGTTTCAAAGGATTATAACATATTCCATGTTGGACGTACTGCTTATTAGGCGCTCAGAATATGAAAACTAATTTTGAATTGGATCCCAAAAGGTAATTAGTTTTATAATTGGCATGTTGCATTTCTGTGTTTGCATTTGAATGAATTGCAAGAGCTGAGTCTCAGTCCAAGAGCTAAATAAAAACGGTGCTCATTTGTCAGCTGCACCAACTCAGTATAGGACGTGAACATCCCTGAGGCACACTTCTGTGGTCTGTTACTGCTTATTATCTTCTGAATAGCTTCTGCGTTGTCTATGTCTGCACTTACATCTGCAAATCCTTACCGGCTACAGTTACACTGTTTAATTGTAAGGATCTCATCTCCTTCATTAGTTAATGGTTGTGATGAGGATTCCAGCTGGAGCTGGTAGGTGTTGGGCACCAACCCTTGTTACATCTCAGTGTGGCTTGTATGCTTTGTTTTTTGTGGCCTCCCTGGAAGTCCAGCCTCTGGTGCTACAAACACCAGAGGAAGAGCTGCAGCCAGCACCAGCAGAAGCAGTGGTGGCACCTATTGTTCATCACCGCTACCTGAGGGGATGGGTTTAGATGAAAGAAGGCATCGTTATTGCACATGTATTTACACTCTAAGCTATTATTCAAGTTAGCTTGGTTCATCAAGTACCAGTTGCATAACCAGTAATTTTGGTGGTATGGGAGGGAGGGCAAAGGGCTATACGTTGGGCAGCAATGTCACTTTATTCAGTGCTCTGCTTAAGTCACTTTGTCTAAACAGTATCCAGGTCTGTGTCCTTTGGCTCCGTTTAAGTGTCAAAATAATAATCTGTGACCAGTTGCATCCTCAATAGGAACTATTCTACCCCCCATATTTATCCCATATCTTAGCAATTCTCATTCTGGGAGGACTTTGTTCTCTCTGGGGTTAGCAGCTTCATCCTTGGCTTCAAAAGCTTGTTGACAAAATGCCATTTCTATCTAGTTGTGCCTGCATTCCCTGTGGGCCTGCTACCCTCTGGTGGGCTAGTAGCAGTGGTTTAAGCTTTAGATTTGGTTACTACAGTACAGAGTGTTAGACAACAGTGTCAATTTCAGTAAAGCTTTTTATTGTATTAAAAAATTTAAACATGGAGAACCTGAGCTGCCATTTATGGACGAGCCTTTTAGAGTTTATTGAATTTAAGTAATAAAGGATTCATAGCTTAATAAATTTCCATTTGCCTTACACTTTATGATATGACATAAAGACAAGCTTGGAAGGTGTACTGAACTCCTTGAATCAATGGGGATTAAATGTAACAGAGTGATTCATTGATTCTGAATGTCAGTTTCCTACCACCTGATAAACTTTAATTTGCTTTTCTGTTGTTTTGTGTGCAAATGATCGATATTTAGACCATCATTGTAATGGTGGTGTTCAAAGAATACGTATGTTCATAAGGGATTTAAACATTTTTGTGTATTTTTTGTCATGTTGGCCATAAACATTAACTACTTGATTTGGTGTATCTCTTTGGTGGCTAAAATAAGTGGCTTAACTGTGCATAGTGATTGCTAAATGTACCCAAAGAACTGTCCCCTCTGGGACACTTCTGCAGAAAAGGAGAAATAAACAGGGAAGAGGGGCTCAAAAGATCAATACCTGGTTCCCAGCAAGCCAATATCAAAGCATCTTTCATGTTCTGGGGACTCGTATTAAATACTGTGCTAGGGTTTGAGAGGCAGTCATAAAGCATTTGTGTAGACTGACTCATTCTGGGCTTCCCATCCATTACAGTAGTCCTCCACAACTGAAAGCACAAATGTTGGCTTGGATGTCACAACTGCTTGCTGTTTATTTTGGCAATGTCTGTACCTTTGGTATACCGCAGAATAGCAACCTTGTACATGTAAGGACGGCACCAGAATTTTCTTTCAAAGGTTAGCTGCAGTGCTATTCATTGAGGAATCAATAGCTTCTTAAAAGCAAAATGTGAAAATAGAAAATGGAGAATGGGTCTCTCTTGTGTTATGAAAATGGTTCCTGGAGAGGGAAGGAAACTCTGAAGCCAAACACGAATGTTTGTTCTATTACCACAAATAGCCATCTTTCTTGTAAGAACTATTTTTCAACTCATTTGTGTTTCAATTAAAAGCAGCTGTCTATTTTGTCTGGTTGGATGATATGGCTGTCTACCAGTTTTGTTTTTTAAAGACAACTGGAAAGCTATCTTTCTGGCTTGTCAGGTTTTATCATTTTCATTTTTTTCAAACAAGCTAGTACATGCTTCCACATTTCTTTGCATTTTTTTTTTATTAAAGCAAGGTATTTTAGCAAATACTTAGCATGTGTGGCACTCTTCAGACATCTTCAGAAGAAGACTTTTAAAACTGTTTAGTTGGAAAAATCTAGTGTATAGTATTAGAAAAAAAGAATGTTAATATGAGAATGAGATTTTAAAAGTTCTCAGAAGTTAAATAGCCTTTCTTACATATTTTATTTAAATTTAATTTATTTAATAGTAATTATGTTTAAAATCAATTACAATGGAAATAGCTATATAAGACAATGGCTACTGTTGTTTCTAGATGTTTTGATTCTAAATATGTGTCAATAGTAAAACAAAACTCTATCCAGTAGACAGAATTTATTATAAAGAAACAAACCTCTACATGACCTTGTTGTTTCAGCACTCATTTGTACATTATTGACACTAAAGTACTAATAAGTACTAGTTTACAGGTTTCAAGAAAACTAAAGGTTTTTATTAAAAAAAAATTAATTTTTTTAAAAGGTTAATATTTAAAGGATAATACCTGTAAAGGAATGAAATCTCATCTGAAACTTTCAGATTGTCTTCCTCTTAAGTTTGGGGACTATAAGGAGAGCTCTTCAATTGTAGACACCTTAACATAAGCATTTTAACTGTAGTTGCCTGGAAAAATGATTTTACATATTTAATGTGTGAAAAATAATAGTTTTGAACACACTCTACTGGAGTTTATTTTTCTCAAGGAACCTGAAAATTGCTTTACTGGTAATGGAAGTCATAGGTATGTATGAGAGGTAGAAAAGTGCTATCTAAAAAAAAATCTCAGTTTTGCTTTTAACTGTACTTTGTTTCACACAATTTGGGTTCTTGTGTTGGCCCTGATGAAACTTTGAAATGAGAAGCAAACTTCTGCCATACAGCTTGGGAACAGGATATTTAAATAGTATCTTTAACTGCATTTTACTTGAATGTTTACTATCCAGGTTATACATTTACTGCAGCTCCTAGTATAGTCTTATTTCCCCTCTACAGTTTCCAAAACACTTGCAGAAAGGGAGAATGCGGTAAAAGATAGGACTTTGTTATTACTGTGTGATGTACTGAGGATCAGCTGTTGCCTGTCTGCAGTGGAAGTACACTTTCCAGTGCAAAGGACAGGATGGTGCTGAGGGATTTGATCATGATTCTCCACTCTAGAGCAGTTCAACTGGAAGAAGATATGAGCTGATGTGATTGTTACACAGTTGATGAGGAAGTGTATTCTTATTCTTGGTTATCGTAAAACATCAGCTACAAGTGCATACTTTTTATTGTTATCTAAAAAAAGATAAGCACAGCCTTTGGTTAAGTTCTCATGACAAGATAATGGAAGCATAAGTGACATCCATATCAGTAAATTAAACCTTTGGGGGGGGGAGGGGGGTATTGGAATAACTTGCAGCTATTTTGGAGTCTCTTATCCTCCAGATGGGAGTCACTGTGTGCAAAGTGCCTGTTAAAAATTCCAGGGTATTGTGGAGGGCATAAAAACAGCCCGTGGAGGGCATATGCCCTCCACAATACCCTGGAAATTGTGCTTGGTGGTTCCCCAGGAGATTGTGGATGTGCCAAAACATCTGAGGGACCATTACAGCAGTTTCTTAGTACTGCTTGATGGCACAATTTAATACTATGTAATAGAAACTATTAATAGAAAGTAATAGTTCAGTTGTGTGCCAGTATCTGGCTGTATTCCTGGACACCTTCATTTACCAGTTCAGTAGCTTTCCTGGCCATTGAATTGGTGTGCATTTTAAGCTTTAGTAAAGTTGTGTGGGGTGTTTGGGGTGTTGTTTAGTTTTCTTTTCTAGAGAGAGATTGACAAACTGGAAGAGTTCCAGCTGAAAGGCATCACGGGAAGGGTCTGGAGTGTGTGACATACAAGGAGAAGGAGGTAATGGAGCTTGTTTAGCCTGGGAGAAGAAGGCTTAGGGGACTCAACTGCAGCATTCTCCCAGGCATGGGGAGGTTTTAGAGAAGGGAATTGCCTACGTCACATCCTGTAACAATGGAAATCCTAACTGGACAATAATTTTTCACTGTCAAACCCTACAACAGGTGTCCAGCAAGGTGGTTGTATCCCCACCTCCAGGGATGAGCTGGATGAGGCCCCAGGCACCCTCATCAGCATGTAGTGCTTCCTCTGCTGTTTGGAAGAGGTGGGGCTCAATGACATCCAGGTGTCACTTCCAATTTATTTTTTTCAGTGGTTGTTCAGACCACTACTGCACAATCTTTTGTGTCATGGTGAACTTTGTAAGGACAGTGGAAACCATTACTTGGCATGGTACTGGTGAGTTGTAAAGAGGGGGATAACTGTTCATATTAAAAAGCATCTCTCTGTGCGATACATAACCTGCCTGGAACTCACTGAACTCATGTATAATAAAGCCTCTTAAGTAAGCAATGCAGCCATGCAGTTTGAATAATCTGTAAAAGTAGGTAGTGTTACATATGTTCTCCATGCTGGACTGAAGACCCATACGTGTGTGCAAAGATGGATCATAGTTCTTTAAACTGAAATCTTAAGTAAGGAGCAATAGCTCATGCAAGCTTTTAGTTTTGGGTTACTAATTGTAGTTTTGAGTAACGTGATGATACAAAGAGAACCTTAGAATGAGGAAAAGATTGTTTCTATGGCTTTGACTACAGTACCTTATCAGCTACTGTTTCTGTTGGTGGTTACTGTTCTTTTAGTGGGAATAAAACATTCATAAGGTAATAGTAATTGCTCTTTTTTTCTTAATTAAATACTTCATATATTTATGGCACCTTGAATACCTTTTGTAATACTGAAAGTTAGTAAAGCCAAATTCAGATTTGTGTAAAATCCCATCATATGTAAAGCATACCCTGTGGATTGCTTAGGGGAGTATCTGTAGTCAAGTATTTGCACATGCAGTTCTTCAGTGTCAAACAAGCACAAGGGATTGCTTTTCCAAGTTGTTGTGAACGGGTATGCTTTTAAACCCTGAACTTCAGTGTATTCTGTTTTATCACAAATACGCTGGCTTCTAAGATTTTACCACACTAAATCATCATTTAGTTCTGAGCAGTAACAGTACTTCATACTGAGAGATGTGCAAGACTCCTTTCCAAAGAACATATGTTCCTAAAAAGCACAAATTTGTGTTGCCCAAATGCATACAGCAGGCATGTAACAGATGCTTTTAATCCAGATATCTTCTATCAGAAGTTCATTCCCATCCCAACTTACTTCCAGTACTAAATCCTATTATGGTTTTCATAGAATGCTTTTAATAATAGCAGGATATTTGTTTGATGTTGGTCTTTCTATATAGATAAATAACTATTGACTTTTCATTATAGTTAAAAGTCTTGAAGTAAGATGTAAATAACTAAGAGGAAATGACTCTAGATTTATTTCCTAAGGGTCTCCTTTGTACTGCAGATTTGCCTATACTGGGAAATAAGAAATGCAAATGATAGATTTCTCTTACCATTTTACGATTTGACTGTCATCACTAAAGACATATTTTGTTTTTCCCTACTCATACAATTTCCATAATCAGAGGAAGTTGTTCCAGAATCAGTAACTTTGTCAGCAGCAGCATCTGAAGATCATTGCTGGGAAGTACAGACATGTGAAATGGTGCAGTGAAATTTAAACAGCCATTAAGAAATCCCAGTTGGGGCTCATCTTGTCTTTTAGATTGTGTTTGGGAACATTTTTTAAATAAAGGAGTGGTACAGACATTTTATCATTCTCCAGGGCTGTGGCTTATGCTTTGCATTGTAATATAAAACCTATATTAAATGTACCTTGGAAGTGCTATTTGTGTTTTGCCAGTGGAAAGTTCCATTTGAGCGAACTAGAAATAAATATGTAGTTGAGATCCTACAGTATATTTCTGTTAAAAATGAGCAATGTGTGCTCCGTACTGGAACAAATATACTTATTCCTAATATCAGGGGCTATTTTACTTGCAGCAGTGTAATGGGAAGGAAGAGAGGCTGTAATCAACAAAAGAAGTCAAAAGTTCATTTTTGAAAAAGCACTGTTTCGAAGTGCAAGGCATGTTTGTGGCTTGTATCTTTAGGACATGTGAAAAGTAACATACCCACCCCTGCCAAAAGAAAAAAACGCTTTCTTAAAGGGTCATAACCTTCTTGATGACCATGTTTAAGTACCAAGTCTGGAGATTAGGCACCAGCTGATTACTTTTGTTTTTAAGAGAAAAACAAAAGTAATAGAATAATTTTCTGAGGTTGAATAATTTTTATCTGCAGTCATGATACATGAGCTATGATTGAAAACAATTGTGGGATGAGTGTCACTTGACGAACAAGAGGTAACCATTAGATAAACAAGGTGTTTTTTGTTTTTCCTCCATTGTAGTGGTACAAATAGGCCTTGAGGTTTTTCTATTTACTCAACACACTATGCCATCTCAAAGCTACTTTGAGTAGAGTGTTCCTCTTGCTTTAGGTCAAAACAAGACCTGCAGGATACTGAGAAGTAGTTTTTTTTTGTCATGTTATCAAAAAAGTAAGGGTTTATTTTGCAGTGGAAATTAATCTCTTTATTTGAGAAAGTTCCTTACAAGTTTAGAGTTGAGCTTTGTGGCCTTTTTGAGAACTTCACTCAGACTCTTCCAGGCACTTTTCTATGAGTATGACTATTACATACTACTAATCTAGTCTAATATAGTGCACTGATGTTAATGTGCTTAAAAAGATGTACACATTTTTATGCTTTAGCACTTTAGAAAAATGGTATGTCTTTAAATCTCCACCTGTACATGGTGATGCTAGCTGCTGTCACAGCTGTTCCATCACTGTGCTCTGTCAAGTTCATTCTCATTTTCCAACAAAATAACCCAATTTTTTGTAGGGGCTAAAAAGTATTAAATTTTGTCTGTCTCTTGCCCAGTTTATTTAGGCTGTAGCTGTGTAAAATCTCATTATAAAACTGCATTGGACTAAGGGCTAGAATATGAGACGAAACTTTGATAATATCAAATTTTAATAATAAAATTAAATTTACACTATCTCAATATAAATATTTTATCTGTGTCGTTGACTGAAGGTAGTTTTTAGTGTCAGGATATGAATACAGATGACATACCCAATTCTGTAAAAACTTTTCTTAATCAGTAAGACACATTCCAAATTAATTGAATTGTTAGATCGTGGGTTATTAGCCTGCTCTACAAGCAGACTTATCCTTGCAGATGTGAGAAATGCAGAATATCCTTCACCAAGGATAATAAAATAAGATCATCAGTTTGAATCAGAAATAAACTAACAATCTGTTTATTGCTATCTGTAGGACTTCTATTAGTAAAAAGCACTATTAAATCATTTCTCTCCTGTTTGTTTTTAAAGTTGCAGAAACAAAACTTAAACTGAGATGGTGTTGGATTTGGGATTGTAGTAGGGTGTTTGGTTTCTGGGGGGGGGGGAGGTGGGGCATGCATGGTATAACAGGAAATCCAGGTAGAGGAAAGGTTGAATATCTGTAGGTGTGGAAGCATGTGTATCTGTAGTGATTCTCTGAAACAGTTGTTTTTGTAATATTTATGTTAAAGAAAATCTAAACTCTGTTAGATCAGAATCATAGAATAGCTGGAGGTGGAAGGGACCTGCAAGGATCATCAAGTCCAACTCCTGGAGATATTCGGCAGTCTGTAATTCCTAGATCTTCTAAGATTCATCTGAAAAGCTGCTTAGACTTTTTTTTTCTAGCTGTATTATTACTATTGTACTTGTCATTTTCTAAGTGGATTGCTGACTGGTGACTGAAGTGTTATTCTGTTGTAAATGGAGAACTAGAGTACAAAGAGGTTAAGTATATTGCCCTTATCTATGTTGTTCAGAGAAAAGTGGCAGCACAGTGTTATCCATATACCCTAGATGGTAGTTGAGGCCTTCGATCCCAAATACCACTTCCAGCTTTCAACAGATGACCACATCACCTGAGTGGAGAACAAGGTAATCTAACACCAAATATGTCCTTTAATATGACGTTGATGAACTTCTCTTACTTGAAACTCTCATTGCTGGTGCTTTCCATCTTTTTCTCCCAGTTTTATGGAACTTCAGCAATTTTTTAAGTATTGAGAAGTCTTACGCTATAAGAATGCGGTAAGACCTACCATTCGTCTGCTTCTTAGATTTCAACTGCTTTTTGCAAATGCTTATTATGGTCTTTGTATTATCTTATGGTATTGTTAGACTAAGGTGTGAAAATCCAGATACATTTTTTTTTAGTGCTCTGTAGCCTGGGAAGCTTCTGTATATTCAGTTTTAAGGCACTGTCCTCCCTGTATTACATGTGCCTCTTCTCCTCACTCCCCCAAGGCAAATCCTTAACAAATAAAAGTGGAAAATCTCATATTTTAAAAATACTAATTTTCCTCTGTCAGGCTGTTTAACAAATGAACACACAACTTTCACAAAATGAAAATATTTCTGAAAAGTGTAGCTTTGTAATAAAAGTATTACTATCATTTTCCAAGTCTTTCCAGACTACTCATGTCTCCATTACTTAAAATATCAACTAAACAAAATATCAACAAACAAAATATCTTCATTACTTAAAATATCAACTGCAGTTTTCTTACATTGACAGAATTCAAATTGCCAGAGGCCTTAAAGAGGTCCTGGCTGGTATGCTTTATTTAGATAGCCTGCTTTAAATTTACTTTATTTTTTATAGGCATGCTTCCATTATAGAGGTGTTCAAGAATGTTGTTTAAATAATGTTAATGTCTAAGGAAAAAGTGTAATCTTGTAATGAAATCTGTGATTCAGCTTGTGGAGGTAAGGGTTGAATGATATGGAACCACAGGGTCTACAAAACAGTTGCAATCTTCTCAGAGCTAACCTTCATCTTAACCTTCACAGATGGAGCTCAGTGAGTTAAAACAACAAAACTTTATTACCCGTGCCCAGTAGAGTAAAGGTTGTTTTTCGTTCTCTGCAATACTAATGATTTTCAGCTGACTGCATTTTAATTAAAAGCACCAGCTAGCCTCTTGGCTCACCACACTGGGATGCTGGTGTTTGGCAGCTGTAGGTACTGCTACCTGTGCATGCTCAGAGCCAGCGGAGCCGAGAAGATTGGGTCTTTAAGTAAGGAAGCCCTTCATGCTGCTTGCTTTATTTTGTGTCTGTACTAATATCAGTTACTTCAGGAAGGCTGTCATTGAGAAAGTACTGAGCTTTTCAGAAATAGAGGTTAAAAAATGAGCCAGTGTTCCTTGTTTAAACAAGCATAGGGTTATAATTTGCACAAGTTGAAAATCTCATTCAAATGTTTATTCATACAAACTGGGTGCATGTTAATGCATGTTAATTATTTTCATTGTTGTGAGAAGCTGAATGCTACAGCAAACCAAAATACCATAGATCCTCCAGTGCAACTGTTCTCTTGATGTTGTGTGTACATAGAAAAAAAGAAATTTAAAATAGTGCTCTTGACTGAAAAGTTTTCTCGAAGAAAAGTTCTCTGCAATAATAAACAACCCTTTACAAAAAGGGAAGGCAACAGTGATACAGGTCTGAAAATACTTTAGTTCTGTGTCCTTATGCTTCTAAGCAACTTCTACAGAGAAACATTGTCGTACATGATATAAATATACAATGTGTAAAAGAACATTGTTCAAAATAATATATATATGATGCAATAGCATTTATTTTGCTCTGAAGGATCAAGACAGACTAGACTAGACTTTCTCTGTCTTCAGAGCATGCCTGAGAACTGTTTGAATCAGAGCATCCATTTGTTTGCATTCACTGTTTTATAACGCTGCTTCAGCTAAAACTATAGCATGTGGATAAACTGTCTGCAATGTGAATTAAATTAAATGTATGGAAAAGAGTTAATTGGTGCAGTCCTACAATACTATTATTTCTCTTTGCATAGAGCAGTTGATAAGGGCAAACTCTGAAAATGGTGAGGTTCAAATTTGCATCTAACTGTTTCTCCCATCCAGACAAATCAAGGCCCTTGTATTCTGTAAACCCTCACTTTTGTTGCTGCTGTTATTAAAGTTTGGATTGTAATTTTCGTCTGAAAGAGAGCTCCTGGAAATGCCAGCTCTGAACAAGGCTGAGAGACAGTTGGTGGCCAGGAGACTACTCTGGAGCAGGAGCACAGAACAGACTTAGCAGGACCCTGTTCCTAAATCTCTGTGCATCCTTTATTTGACATTGCTAGGGGTAGGATGCTGCTGCAGAGCTAGCTGTTGGGCTCTAAATATAGCCATCCTTGCCTCTTTTCTCTCTCTTACAAGAACAGTTGTTTTACTGGCTTGTACTTAAGCTGCAAAGTTTTAAAATTGTGCTGATCAACTTGCTCCCCATGCAATACTGCTAGCTATATTGGCTGGGAGTTGAGGGAGTGTTTTGAAGACATTTTATTTTTCTCCCCCTTCCTTACAAAGCCCTTATAGTACAAATCTTAAAGGTACCAGCCATTTAAAAATAAATAATTAATGGTGTTCTTGAATACTGGAAACTTTTAGAGTAATTTATCATTTCTTCCATTAAATTTCTCTGAAGTTGGTAAACAAAATAGTATACCACTGAGGCTGAATATTGTTCAGAACTTAAATCTCTGTCAAAGGCTTTATTTGTATGGGAGCTGAATTTTAACACAATCATAATTGAAGTCATGTTGCTGAAACTGAGTAATACAGTAATATTTCTGAGACAGACTCAGTACTATGAATGTTACTCTGGAGTATCTACAAGGAATGGTAGTGTATATACCTCTTGTTGCATAATGCAGTATTAAACTTGGTGTTGCTTATTGTATTATTTTTAGATAAATGGATATACAAAAACTAATATTTTCTACAAAAATAACTTATTTGCATGGTTTTGATTCCAATGTTGCCCATTATAATAACAGAACTTAGCTGTAAATACATAACTGATAGAAATAAAGAAGCCCAAACCCTCAGGCAATCTATTTTAATCTGTGGCGCGGTGGCCTCAGCCAGCATCTGAACACTACACAGCCACTTGGTCACTCCAACCTCACAACAGGACAGGGGAGAGAATGGGAAAAGAAAAACTGAGAAAACTTATGTGCCAAGGTAAGATGCCTTCAATAAGGAAAGGAAGGAGAGAGGGAGAACACAAACCAAAGGGTGAAAAGGCACTCACCACCTCTCAAAAGTTGACTGATTCACAGCCAGTCACTAAGCAATAGTCTATTAGCCCCCTCCTTTCAGTTCTTACTGTAGAGTGTGATGTTACGTAAGGAATATCCCTGTGGTCAGCTCAGGTCAGCTTTTGCAGCCATGTCCCATCCCAGCTTCTTGTCCACCATAGCCTAGTCACTCTGGGGGGCAGCGATGGACATGGAGAAAGCCTCCTTGCTGTGCAAGTACTGCTCAGCAATAGCCAAAATACTTCTGCATTATCAACAGTCTTAATCACAAATCCAAAGTACAGCACTGTATGGGTACTATGAAGAAAATGAGCTCCAACAAAACCCAGTACATAATCCAAATTATACATTTACCATTTTAATTTCCCATTATGTATTTTCCATAGATTTTTGTGACCATATTGGCCTATTTGTGTGCTGTGTACTTATGAATGATGAAAAGGTAGATACAGGTTCAAATATTCTCCTCTTATGAGCCTTTAATTTAATCAGTGGAAATCCTCAGCAAGGAGACATTTTTGTGTACCATCAGACAACCTAGAGTAAAAGTTTCTTTTATTTCTGGGAGTTCAGGTCCATTTTCTCAGAGAATATTGTGTAAGATGGGATCAATAAGGAAGTCAGTCTTGTGTCTGTGAAATACCGAGCAACTCTTCTTACTTACCTTTCTCTTGTGCTACTTATCCAGCAGCTAGGAGTAACCATCTTTGTGCCTAGAGGCTTGCTGGGGAAAAGTGATGTTGAAAATAGCATGTACATGAAGTAGCCAAGTTTGGCCAGGTTAACTGGAATATTAGGATTCAACAACATGAGTGGATTATGATTCACATACTGTGTTCAGGGAAAGAAACCCCAGACCAAGCAAACAGCTTCTTCTACCTGGGCTTGTACCAAGACTGAATTTGAAGTAGTATATTGTATCTGGGTACATGTGTTTATTGAAATACAAATTCTTTGGATTTGTTTTTAAGTTAATAAAAAAAGCTTGATGGATGAAAGAAATAGACTTATTCTGTCCATGAGAAGTAAGCTACAGGAGAAGAATAGTGGCATCCTAAACTGCAAATCTTATTTAAAAAAAAAAAAAGCCTATGAAAATTCAAGAAAACAGTTCAAGAATATCTTATTTTGTGTAGATTTTGATGTCTTTGGCACATGCTTATATCCTTCACTATAGCTGTCCTGTGCTACTGAAGAAGTATCAATGAACTAGAAGGCCTGGCAATAAGTAAGCAACTATAATCTCTGTATTGACACTTCTATTAGAATTTACATACATGGCACAGGAACCTTTTATACGGGTAACTCACCAGGTGATGTGCTTCCTGAAAGTACCTTTGGAGATCCGGAATTAGAGGCAATGTGGTTGGCTCTCAGTTCAGTGTTCAAGGGCATGCAGGTCCAAATCAAGTAGCTCTAAGTTCAGTAGTTACATCAGGACTATGACCAATGATAATATTCAAAACAAGTCCCGTCTAACTTAAAACAAACAAAAACAACAAAACATTCAAGACAGTCTGATTTGGTACTATGCAAACTGAAAAATAAATGATTGGAATATAAGTAGTTGTAAAGTATTCGTAAGTAGCTACTGCTGTGCAGAAGTCATCCGGCACAATGTCAGTTTCTCTGTTTTCTTAAGAAATGAATGATATTTTGAAGTGTGTACTTAGAAAATCAGCCCTGCAAATTTTTCAAGCTTTAAATTGTACTCTAGCATGCATACAATATTTTGGTTCATATGCTCACTCATTTTATCCTTTAAAATGTTTTAATTAACTCAGAATGCTTTAATATCTAGAGCAATATTTCCCAAGCTATTTGTTTGCAATAATTTTTGTGTATGTGACAGAATTTGTTAAGCTTATGATCTTATCTGTCACATAAGTTAAAATACTTCAAACTGAGATTAAAATACAGCTGTATAATATTCTCTATATTTAAAGTAGGGGGAAAAAAAAAACACTAAATGCCATGAGCAGATTGATGAAAAGGTTACAAATGGAGGGGCTGCCTAGAATTGATGTCTTATTCCTCCTGTGATTTCCCTAACAAACTTCATTTGGGGTGGGGGAGCCAGTTTTGTCTATATTATCAAAGATTACTGGAGCTCTTTGTGTCTTTAAAGCATAATAGCCATTTCAACAATCTAATGTTGAAAGTAAGCAGAAAGTACCTTGAAAAAAAATAGAGCAAGCTCATGGGGTTTAGCATATATTAGATATTGCATGCAGTGCTATTGATTCGTGACATTTTATAGCATAATTGTTGGTATTTTTGTAGAGCATTTCAGCAGAACAGCAATTTTGAAGGCCAAATATTCTGTGGGAAAATATAAGTTAACAAGTTGCTGGGGAAAAAAGGCAAGAACCTGTATAATTTACTCATTGCTGTTTCCAGCAAAACTTTATTTGGCAGCAACGTTAAAAACAGCGTAGCTCTAAGTAGCTGCTACATCGTTCAGCCTGAAGTACCTGCTCGTTTCTACACAGCAAGGAAGGTCCTGTAAACAGTACAACCCCAAAGGAGAGTTTCTGCACCCAGAGGTTTTAAAATTACTTTTTATGTGGCTGCCAAAGAATAAAAGATATTTTGTGAACTCTGTAGGAGGAAAAAAAAAAGTACGGACAAAATGCATCAATGAGGACAAAAATAAAAACTTAAGTTCTTGATTTCAAAGATGCCAAATATGTGTTTCCAAAGCCAGTCTTTTTTTTTTGCTAATTTTTCTAGCTCTGTATTTAATCTTCCCAGCAGAGGCTCTGAATTGCCTGAGCTGACTGAAGAACTGTTGTTTTGCATACCAGAGTTCTTTATTTTAGTGTTACATTCACTACATTGATTCTTCTTACTCATCATCCTGGCCTTCCTGCACCTGCCAAAATCCCACAAACAGGACAATTGTTTGATTATAAGTGTTCAGTACCAATGTGCTGAGGTGGTAGTAGTTTGAAGAACACCCCTGTGTTGTTTTAAACTTCCTGTTAAGACTGACTTCAGGGGGGCACTGGGCTGGTGGGGGTCAGCATTGTTCCCTCAGATCCTCAGGATGGAGGCTGACCACGGGCAGGAAGCAACTGGAGAGGTAGGAGCTCGTACCCTGAAGGGCTTGTTAAATTGGATTTTTTTTCTAGATCTGCAGGTTGTGGTCAAGGGTCCACTTACAATGCTGGTGGCATTTATACTTACATGCAGAGGCAGCTTTCATGGAAGACTACCATGGCAGATTTCATGGGAGGCTTTAAGTTGTGCCCAGCAGCCTCAACACCAGTGGATGGAGCCAGGGATTTGCTCACAGAAAGTTTCTCATTGACAGGCATATTGCCTTGTTCCTGGGCATACTGTGACTGTTAATGTGAATGTTTCTGTGGAAAACTGTTAGGGAGGTAGAGCTGGATTTTCTGGAAGGGTCAGGAAGCTATAACACTGGGCAGAAAAATTGAAGAGCCTGGCTGTGTGATTCATTAGAAAACTGTCTTTTTGGTTATCTGATCTGTCCATGTTGATAAGGTTAGAGACTGTATGTATAGTTATCCTGTGTAACACTGACTTCATGAAACATGAAAAAAATGTGAAAAAGAAAGGGTAGGGAGCTCATGGTAGCTGACTGTATAACTTCTTGATACTCTGGCAGCAAAGATAGCATGCCAAGCTGCTGTACCACTACCACACCTTTCTCTGTTGTGCTGTTACAGTTTACTGTAAATCATTGCTGAGATAACTAAAAATAACTTTCTGTCATAAAGTGTAATTAAAGAGGAGCAGCCTGTATTTTGAAGTATCTTGGCTTGTGCAACAGTCCCTGTCACAGCCCTTTTTTCAGCCCAAAACAACTGAACTGCTGTGAACTGCAGAACAGTGGCAGGAACAAGTGTCCCAAGTTGTTGGTATGGTAGGGGTAGAAACAGGATTTGAAAGTCTTGGTCACAAGCAATATGTCATTAAATAGTAGTTGGAAGATAGTTCCAAGGACAACCTTCAGAACATAACTTGGAAGAAATTTAAGTAGCAGGAAGTAGAGTTGGTGGACACCCAGAATGAGAGAGAACACTTGGGAAGTATGGAGTAGCTCTGAGCCCTCAGATACTATGAAGTGTCAAAGGGATGGCATTATTGACATACTATGTACTTACGAGCTCTTGAGTTGACATAAATCTTCACACTTCCTAGTCCCAGTGTGAACTTTCTGTAGAGTAGTGTGGTTTTCTTCTTGCTGGGACAACATATGGATGAAAACTAAATTTGGTCTTTATGGTAAATAGCTTATTCTGTTGAGCAGAAGATGCTGAAGTGACTTTCACCTGAAATTTTTCAGTGTCTTTCTTCCATTTCAAAATCACAGGTCCAAATACCCTTTTTGCATATACAAAGGGTATGTAAGAATACACGTGAAGAACAAAAGATTATGAAATCTGCAAAAAATAGGGTACCTCTATCAGATTTTAAAGAAATGATCTGTATAAGGTCAGATATAGAAATCCCATTTCATTCTTTTCTAGAAAGAGAACAAATTAGACTATGATCTTGAAAAGTGTAATGCATCTACATATATTTATTATGTTTTTTCCTACCTTGAGGCTTTACTATAAGTGCTTTTTTCGATTTAAGTACTGCAAATGTCAGTTTTGCATGTAATATTCCATGTCATTGTCTGTCTTCTGTTTTGATTAATCTACCAGTTTTGTAGCTGCTATACTAAGAACAAGTTTTCTGTTAGTTCAGAGAATGACCAGTACAGCAGCTAAGTACAAAAATACTGACAACTGCGTTGCTCTTTCATCTTACAGCCAATTCACTCTTCTTACCTGCAACAACTATAAAGGTGAACTTTAGAGTACTTAGCTTACCTGAACTGTCTGAATAACCAGATAATTAGTTTCTGAAAACTAGTGTGATTATTTTCATATAGCTCATTAGAAAACAGACACAAATACATACACATGTACACTTGTTATTTTAATATACCTGCTTCAAGAGATGGCTGAGAACTTGTGAAGGAATTGCAGGTCAATAGTCTATGCAAATCAGTTTGTGTAAACAGTTTTCCTTTTGACCATCCTCCATCTCAGGTTTGTGCAGAAGAGCAGTATGCTACATCTCACACAAGTATAGTAGTAGGTAGTACCACGTAGTTTCTAGTTGGGAACTGCCTGGTCAGCACTTTCAGGTTTACCTGAATGTAAACTGAGAACATAATGTCCCAGTAAAAAGTTGACAAGGGCTAGGGAGAAGTTTTGCTGTGTTTTGGAAGGGGAGAGTAGGGGCAATGATTTGAACTTAAGCACACCACGCTCTAGGCGAGTACTTACTTTCAGAGAAGGTACTAAGACTATGATTAGTAGATGATATCGTCCAGAATGTTTTGTGCACAAATTTTTGGAACTCCCCTATATATACAAGTCTCCTGAATCTGACAAAATATATATAAAAAAAAAAGGAATCAGTCTCAAGATTTATGCCTTATCAGAATGCCTAAGAGTGTTGTATTGAAGATGGGGTATAGAAGAATGATGCAATTCATGTGAGTGTGTATATATACAGTATGCAGTAAAAATAACTTATCCATTTTATACAAATTTGACAGAAACATCCTATTTCAATTAATCATACCCTATTACTGTCTGTCTACTCCTGTCTACGTGGTTGTGACTGACAAAGAGAGAAATGTGCTGAGGAATGACACTGTGATTGTCAGTGTCTGGGGTTATATGCTTCTTTTCTACCTCTTCTGGATTGTCTGCATGTCTGCATTCTCAGTCTCAGTCCCTTGCTCCTTTACGTGGGGAGACCTGGTGTTCCCTGCTAGCTGCTTCACTTGTAAAAAGCTTCCATTTTTTTCCTCCCCAAATAATCAGGGTTTGTGGAGAGACATGTGTTGTCCCAAATGCAGAAAGGTCAAAGAGTTGATGAAGTTTAAAAAAAATAAAAATAAAAAAGCTGTTAGGTCATATCTGTAAGAAGAGAGAATTGCTGCTTTTGATTTTTTTGCACCGTCACTAGTTGCAAATTCAGCTTTCCAGTGTGATCATATGCTAATAAGTCACTTTTGTAAGGAAACTGGAAGCCTTATGTAGTTATTCTGCAATCACAAGAAGTATTCAATAATGAATGAACATCAGAGAACTAATAAACGATTATCATAGTCATTTGATGTAATAGTTTATATACTCAACAGTATGATAGATTTATCACAGAATGTTAGGGATTGGAAGGAACCTTGAAAGATCATCTAGACCTAGAATAGATTATCTTTCTTTTAAATATAAACTATGAGGCAGACTTGCATTCTAAGAGCCTCTATTTAGCTCTGCTACCAGGAGCCAGAGTTGTAGAAACTTTCTGAAAACCACCTCCTAGATTAAATACTATGCTAGGAGACCGGCTGCATCATATAGTGTAGTGGACATATTAATTGCTGTGGTCTGTAGGATACTTCTTGGAGTGAGAGAGAGAGGAATAGGAAGATACAAACTGAAAGTTTGTACTCCCTTTTCCTGGATTTTTGGTTCTTGTGGAACCTCTTCTACAGCACGGAATTTCTCTGTGGTTCATGACGCCTGAAACTGAGTTGAGCTGCTTTCATCCCCTTGCCACTATGAATACTCATCCTTTTACACTCTAGAAAACTGGAAGCTCTGATAAAAGCATAATTTAAGTAACAAAAATCACAATATTTTGTGGGTTTTATAGCAAAAAAAAAAAAAAAAAGCTTAATCCAATGAAAACATTTTGAGTAACATTCTATAAAATTATCTGCTTTTTGGTGTGCATGTGTTCAATGACCAGATAAGACAGTCATGGAATATCTTAAATGGTGTGAAGACCTCCGCTGATGTAGAAGTTCTAAATAAAAATCTAATCTTCCTAGTGCCCTTCCTTCATAAAACTGAAAACCAACACACATGCATGAAAACAGATGCCAAAAATCTGTTCCTTCTTTTTGCTGCTCAGAAATTGCATGCATAAATGAGTCTTATTTTTGCATTGAAAGGACATCATGTGGGCAGGCAATATAAGAAGTAGGTACATTGGGTTAATATCTCAACAATTGTGTTCAAGTAGTATGGTCATGTGGGAGAGACGGTTGTGACAACTGAAGGCAGTTCATGGTGGGGGGAAGGGAGGAGCATGCCAGCAAGTGTGATTTTTCTTTTGGTGAATGATAAAATGAACCTGCAATCTAACTTGATCTGCAGCTGATGGTCCCTGAATGCCCATAGTTGTCATGAATTGTCATTAGCATGTGGATGCTCTGCATGGCTGCATATCAGCTTATCTACAGTGGGGTCCAAATATGTCTCTAGGTTTCTGTCAGGTGAAGTAAGTGTCCTTGTACTTAAGGAAGCCAGTTGCTGCTATTGCAATTGCAAAATCTGGAAAATGCAAAGATTATTGTAGGTCATGACAGAAGAACTAACTTTTAACACAATGCTATCAATATACTTTAAAAAAATCTCCTAAGATTAAAAGCAAATGAGCATGTCATGTTTAAATATCTTTGCCATAAATAGTGTACTTTTGAGCCACATAGTTTTCATCTTAAGCTTAGTATCCTTTGTAAAACATGTTCTTGAACTCAAGCACTCAAATTTTCACAGAACTAAGAGTTGTAGTAGTTCATAAATTTCTTGATTTTTTTTTTTTTATTTTGAGGTTGAGGAAAATTTGCATTGCTACTTTTTTTTTTTTTTTTTTACTATCTTCTGTCTTTGTCTTGTCTTCAGCTTTATAGATTCCTTTGAATTTTGTACTGGATAGACAAGACACTTGGTACCCAGCATGTGGTCATGAAGACGTCTGGGGAGGGATGGCAATGTAGTCACATGATGTTGACTTTTATCAACATGAACTTGTGCAGGACAGCTACGAGGTGTTTTTTTAAATTAAGCCCTACTTTTATTTTGGTGTGCAATGTAACTGCGGAAAAGACTTAGCAGTTGAAGACTGTGACAGTTAATGTTGCAGCTAGAAAGGAGCTGTCTTTATAGGACTGTAAGTCTGGAGAAGCTTCAAAATCTTTGCCATAAGAGTGCAGTGAAGATGCTTTCATTAGCCATCATATTCAGTGGCAGTAAAGCATTTGATATGGTGGAATACTACTACATTTTATTTTTTTACTTCTATGTTCAACCAATCCCTTCAAACAGATAAGACGAATTATGTTTATGCCTCCATCAATCAGTGACAAATGGTTTCCTTGAAACTGCAGCCAACTTTCTCAGGACATGCTCCTAACACAGAATGCCCTGTGAGTGATGTCTCATCTTACAAACAAGGCTCTTTTGGACAACCAAAGTTTGTTAGTTGTATCTTAAGGTGAATTATTTATTCTTCTAAGAAAACAATGCTTACTGAACTAACAATAGAGCAATAGAAGATAGAGATTTATCTTGCACTGTATTTTTTTTTTTCCCTTCAGAAACTGGAACTACAGACTTCTGAGAAAATAATTACTGAACACCTCTACGTATCACAGGGAGTTACTCATTAAACTTCTAGCTGTTCCCTAAATTGGATGAACCTAAAGAGATTGCAAACCCATGTAAGCAGATAGACTGATCTACTCTATCAAATATATAGACGTGAACAAATCAGTACTTAGTACCTACCCATGTCATTCAAAGTTGTGCATACAACAAAGAATAGATGGGTTCTATTTTACGCAGTTTATGAATAAAGCTACATGAAATTTTACTGTAAATAAACCAAGATACAGTAGAATGTTTCTCTTTCAGTAACTTTGCCACAAATTGATTTACAAAATATCTTTGGTTTTTATCTAATTAAAAACTTGGGCAATGAGGATGGTGGAGGCTGAAAAAGCACATTCATTATTCAGTATAATAGCTAATATCTCTTACTCAGACATACCAGGAGAACAGACCACTGTGTAGGGAAGAAGAAATGGCAGAGCATAGAATCATAGAATATCCTGAGTTGGAAGGGACCCTTAAGGATCATCAAGTCCAACTCTTGACACCGCACAGGTCTACCCAAAAGTTCAGACCATGTGACTAAGTGCACAGTCCAATCTCTTCTTAAATTCAGACAGGCTCGGTGCAGTGACCACTTCCCTGGGGAGCCTGTTCCAGTGTGCAACCACCCTCTCTGTGAAGAACCCCCTCCTGAATGTCAGATTGCTCTGACATTGGACTTGACTCCAGTTATTTTTTCTTATGCTGGTTTATATATACAGCATGATAAGAGCTTGATGCTTCTTCCTTTTGTCAACTCAGACATTGGATGAGCACCAGGGCAGGGTAGCAGGTTTTTTTCCTCCAGTAATTTAAAATTAGTATGGTTGAGGTTAGGCTCCCACAGGAGACAGTACTATACAAGCTCTCAGTAAATATGCAATTATTTGGGAAACATGAGCAAACTGATTTGCTGGAAGACATTGGTGATTGTTTTATCTTCTTTTACCCTTTTCTTCTGTTTCTGCTTTGGAATTCACAGACTACATGGCTGAGGCTGGTATGCTCATCTGAGAATCTGTTACTCATATTGCAGGCTCCTGAATTTCATTTCACATATTTGTTTCTAAACATACTCTGGAGGCCAGGTTAAACACATTTCCAAGCTCTAATGGAAGTTAGTCTGCAGAATTTCTGTGCTCCAGAGTGCTTTGACTGGGAAAACATCTGAAGCTGTAATGCGTGTATCTAGAATTTGTGAATAAACTTAGGAACTGAAAGCAAATAGATTGTGCTGCTTAGGTTATTCAGCTTACTACCCTTCTAGTAATTAGTTTTCCAGCTCACCTCTCAGATCTTACTTCGAGAACTTCTGGGTTCAGTTAAACAGTAGGATATAATGCCACTCCTTCTGGCATTCACTTGAGTGTATCAACATAATCCCTTGCAAGCCAAGTAATAGCAAGTTAACTATGCCTATAATAATTCTTCCATCTCTAATTGTGGTCGTTCCCCTTTTGATACTGACTTTTGCAAATGGATAAGCAGCTTGGAAATAAAATGAAGTAATAAATTATGTTATTTACATAGTGATAACATGTTAATGTGATGATGATCACACAAAGTAATCAACGAAAGATGAACATCTTCAGTTGTTCATCAGCAGTTTGGTAGTAGGTGTTTCAGCCTGCCACATGCCGTGGGAGCAGGCTCGGTTTCACATGGCAGCACAATAGTTGGAGGGGAATGACGGGCAGTTCTGAAGGAGCCTGTCAGCAATGTGCTTGAAGGAATATTGTTGTGCTGCAGTGAAGTTTAAGTGCTATTGCTTCAGTTTGTGCAGGTGAGCATGGTGTCAGATAAAAGGCATCCACACCGAAACAGCAAGCTCTTTATTACTATAACTTGCAGCGTATGCTGGTAAAAATCAGTGATCTGTCACTTTACCTTCCTCTAATTATCTTTAGTTTTGCTTCTTTAGTTTTATGTCTTAGTTTGAATTAATGTGTTAGTGTTTGTAAGGCTTTTCATCTATGGACTGCTTTATATAGCTGATTTGTGTAATTATTATTCTTAATTGTTTCCGTTTGGTATAGTTTTAATTGAAACCACTAATTGACTAGTACTAATTCAATAAGAAGCAGAAATGGCAGGACTTTAAATTTTTTTCAAAGCTCTAGTGGCTTCCCTGAAGAATCAGGGAAAGATGGGAAGGAGCAATGGTTAGATATTCTTAAAGGTTTTACTTCATCCATATTAACCCCATTGATTGCTTGCTAATTGCAGTAATTTAAATGTGCCAATGCCCGTGTAGCAATAGACTCTGAGATCAGTCAGATTTCACTGGGAAAGCTTAAGTATTTGTGCAGTTTTTGTCGTTGGAACTGAAATGCTTTCTTTGAGTTATTATTTAGGAGATAAAAATGGTAAACTCTGAGTTACGCTCTGGTTTCTGTGGGCACATAGCCAGGACTATTGTTTTGCTGTGATTCCATAGTATTTAATTAAAGCTCTGTTTCTTGAAGAGGTGAAGGCAAAAGAGGATCTCTCCAGTGCTGAAGGAGAATTTCAAATACTAAATTGAAGGTTCAAAGCCTGGATACTAAGTAAAAGGGAAGTAATATTTGAAACTCTATGCATTTAACTCACCTTTGTGATCTGATGCACTACATTATTTTGTAAGGTGTTGGCTGGTTAAAAAAAAAAAAGTCATTTAAGTAGTAGTACTGCATGCTTTAAATCATGAGCAGGCAAGGTCAGTCTCAGACTAAGGACTTGATCTTTTTGCACCAAGTGTCTCTCCCTGCCCTGACAGTGTTCTGGCTTTTTAGGTGGCCAAAACAATGTGAGGGGCTGAGGCCCATGGGAAGCAGGGATATGGCAGGAGAGGAGGCTGAAGACCAGCTCCAGAACCATGAGGCTTGTTGGGTCGAATTTGGTACAGTACAGACATGGCTGCACTAAGCTGGTTATAAATGGTGAAGATTAACAGGAAACTTCTGAATTCGTACAAGTCTCTGAACTAGAGACACCGTAAATGTAGAAATAATGTTTTTCTGTAAAGGTCCCTTCCACTCTGTTTTTTTTCTGTTCTTAGTTAATCCTGCAAGTCTAAGTCAGACACATGAGGATTGCCAGCTTCTTGTTCTCATTAGCCTGCCAGCATCAGCATTGTTCATCATTTTGTTTCAGCACAAGACCTGTTTTTCCTGGCAGCATCCTTGATAATTGTCTTATGATCAGTTGAATCCAGCTCTCTTCTAGTATCAGGTACCTGTAAACCATCATTACGTGTACATATTCTTAGCTTTCTGACCTCTGTTTTACAAAAGAAATGGCACAGGACCCAAAGATGGCACACAAGCAGATTTTGAAGGGCATACTGCTGGGCTGAGAGCTAAGATGCACAGTATCTGGAGAAGGAGCTGACTTTCTACTCTCACTTTCCATTCAATTCTGAATACAGTGGGAGTGTTGCATTACATAACAGATGGAATAGCAGTGTTGCATTCCAGAGGCATAACGATGCCTCTGGAAAGGTGATCAGCAGCACTTTCACCACAGTATTGTGGCATCTCTTACCTCCTGCTGAGGCTTTACTACCATCTCTCATTTAAAAAGAAAATTACAGTCTGGCATGCTATCCTTGCATATCTTTGATGCAAGTCATTGAGTCTTTATAGTTCATAACATGTTTAGGAAAACAAAGGTATTGTTCCAGAGTACTGAGGAGAATGACATTTTATAAGCTAGTGTTCGGCTTCAATTATGCATTGGTTTGCTATGAACAGTCTCTGTGTATGTGTACCAACTTTTTTTCATTTTCCTATATCACCTTTTTCCAATACTGCTTTGCCTTCCTATGGTCTAAAATGGAAAAGAACGTGTATTATTACTTCAGACTTACGTTTAATGCTCTCTCTGTGGTATACAAACAGCAGAAACATTACTCCATGGCTATATTTTTCCTTGATGCATTATGACACTGCTTAGATGCTGGTCACATGGATTTACTGCCTCAGTAGTTTGAGCACCTATCCAATAAGGTACTTTCAAATGTAATTATGTTTCTTGGAGTTTGATCTTTTCTAGTATATGTGTAATGGATCACAATCAGGATGTGTGACTCCCTTTACCTTCTGAAAGGCTCACAATATTTTTTACAGAGCTCAACCAGCGCTGTCTTATTTTATCATCTTATCCCAATGTTCCTACATTGGCTAATCCACAAGTGGCAGACGATTGAATTTCTGTCTGAAGGTTGTCTCACTTGGATTCCAAGGCTCATCTACAAAATCTCACCGAATTTCAGTCTCATTTGCCTGAAGAAAACGTTTATGTACACCATAGTAACTTCCAGAGTGGAGGAAGGCTGAATCATTTGGAGAAGCTCATACTTGCACTTGTTCTAGTACTTAATGCTTCGTGTAAATAACAGGGAGGTGACTTGCTATTTGGGGTTTAACATTTTGAGTGCATTAACAGCTTTCTGCATTATCATGGCTACTTCAGCCATAGAACAAATGTTCTGCAGTCCAAGACCTATTAATGTTTGTATTTTGAGAACCAAAACAGGCTAAATAATCTGCCACTTTCCATCCTATATTCTTGTTTAACTTTTTTTTTTTTAATTCAGGTTTTGCTCTTCTCTTCCAATTACACTTAACTTCTACAGTTTTTGAGAGGTTTGCCACTGACTGTGATAGGTGTCTATATGCTGCTGCCCATGTAGAAAACTGTTGTCATCCTTTCCCCTAAACCTGTGTCACAGTTGTAGTTATGGCTCTACAGAGCTAACCTAACATGTCTGTGTGCATTCCTTAAGAGACTTTAAATTGGCATGGTTTAAATGTAAGACTTGGCTGAGGTGATCAGCTTTGGCAGACTGAAGGTGTTTCCTGTCCTGAGGCTGCCCCAGGGCACAGGGGTCGGTCCCATCATGTGGCTAGGCTGCCATCACACGACAGTAGGCAGGGCCAGCAGTGGCATTTGCCCCAGCCACTGGAGTCACAGTGTGGCATCTGGCACAGAGGGTGGGCTGCAGGGAGGTGGGGTTCTGCTGGCTCTGCCAGGAAGCAGTGGTGTCACAGCCCACCCGGAGGACATGGCTTCTTTGAGATCTGCACCCAGCACAACTGAGGCAGCTCCCCAGACAGAGCCCAGGTAGGAAAGTGCTGCTACTCAGGTGTTGAGCTGTGGGGTGTGCCCTGCTTTTATGGTGGTACAGGAGCACCTGTGGGAGGTGTGCCTGTGTGGAGGAGCTCCTCCACCTAGTGACAGAGCTCCAGTAGCAGGTGAGGGAGGTGGAGTTATTAGCCTAGAGAAAAGGAGGCTCAGGGGAGACCTTATCACCCTCAACAACTACCTCAAAGGTAGCTGTGGCATGGGGTTTGGTCTATCATTCTGAGCAACAGCCGATAGAACAAGAGAAAATGGCCTCAAGTTGCACCAGGGCAGGTTCAGATTGGATATTGGGAAAAGTTCCTTCACTGAAAAGGTTGTGAAGCATTGGAAGCTGCCCAGAGAAGTGGTGGAGTCACCGTCCCTGGAGGTATTCAAAAGACACGTGGATATGGTGCTTAGGGATGTGGTTTAGTTAGTGATAGACTTGGCAGTGCTGGGTTAACGGTTGGACTTGATGGTCTTTTCCAACCTAAATGATTAAGTAGTTCAATTGCTCTTCTGTTTTGCTAGCTATACAAACTTGGGGGTAAATGCATGGATAACAGAGGCTGTCTGCTTTTTTTTTTTTCTCTACAGTAAACTTGTTGGTTTCCATAATGTTCTTTAAACTTGCTGTTTCCATTGTAATCTTTTAGCTGTGAACTGTACTCTAAAATGTTTATTTTCTAAACACATTAAGAGATTTTTTTCTGAAATTCTGTTATGTAGTATAGCTGTTTCTGCTTGAATGTCACTACAGCAGCTAGGAGTTTAAATCTGCGTTTGTAGATGGCAGTCAGCAACTTTGCATGCCAAGTGCAGGTCCTCTCTTTTGCTTTCTAGCTTAGACCTCTCTGAACCCATTTCTATGGAGATCATCTCACTGGAGACAGCGTAAGGGAATTCTAAAAACTTTTAAAACTCTCTTTATTTTCATGATTCGACTTGTTTCCATGAAAATAGGATCAAAAAGATTGTCAGCAACTAACAGTTGAAAGTGAGAATTCACTTGTAGATTTTTGCAGACTCTCAGACTGCAAATATCAATGCCCAGGACAAGTAATAAAATCTTCCATTAAATGACCATAATAGGAAAAATTAAAAAAAAAAAAAAAAAAAGGGAAAAAAAATGCCATTTCCTTTTTCTTTTCCCCTTTGGATATAATAAGTGCTTACCGAAATGATTTTGGTTACAGAAGTTACCTGTACATGTAACTTTCTTCAGACTGCTGCTATCTGAAGAAACAGTTTTATATAATGAATGTAGTCCATACTTATTAGGGATTTGACCTGTTCCAAATGGACATCTGTGTGGGATTTATGTCAGAAAGCCACATTATTTCTTTTCAGGTTTGCTGTGTCTTCAAATGCAAGCCTCCATTTTTGTGTAAGAAGTAACTGACAGTTACATTTCTGAATTACCTAGTTCTGATACCTTCAAGACCTCTTTAGCATGACCCTTATGTGTGTTGTTCCTTGATTTAGAAAGGAAAACTTTCTTCTGTTGCCAGATATGTAATACAATTTATGACCTTTGAGGACTTGCCTTTGTGTATGTATTCCTAGTCAATTGCAGGGTGGCTGAAATCAACAAGTTTTCTTCCTGAATCCATTACTGCGTGTTGTTTTCAGGCACTGCTTTTTCCTTCAGTTCTCCCCCGAATGCAAGGCTAAAATTTATCCATATGTATTTTGCTCAACATCAAAGGATTTGTATAAAATATTTTACCCAGAGGTCCTATTATGTACTTAAGTACATATATCTGAATATGCTGCATGCCACAACCTTCCTTGCTAGGGAATGAGCTAAGATACACTGGTTAGTCATTTGTAAGCAAAGAACACTTGTTTTTGAAAGAATTGTCCTTAGAGTAAAAAGGTTAATGAGAAAGGTGAGGGAACTTTCTAGCCTGGGAAGCAAAATGTGTGGAACTCCTAAGGTCAGATGGTCTCTTCCATTCCTTACCTTACTGAGTAAGGGCTTGGGCCTGAGTAACTGGTGTCCATGCATTTTTCTTTGAATACAGTAAAATGTGCTGTGCAGTATACTAAAACTGCCATCCTAGATTACATAGCTACTGCTGGGATCAGTGCCTGAATAACTCTTATCTGAGATTAAGAACTCACTATTAATTCATCAGTCTGTGACAGCTTGTGGGAGAAGTGTCTTCCAGTACATGTGAAGTTACCTAGATATCAGTCCATGTAAAATAGACGTCTTCATCTGCTTGATGCAACTATTCCTATTAATTGGAAAAGCTTCTTACTGTGGAGCTTGATATAAACAAATCTACTGCTTTGTATGGCTAGTACCGGGTAAATCATGCCAATGTTCAGTTGAACATGTCTTAAATAGCGCACTCTGTCTGTGATAATGCCTCGCTTAAAGAGGCCAACAGTGGTTTAAAGATAATAGTCAAGATTCAGACACAATTGAAATAACCCTCACGTCTTCAGGGAAGTTATGACTACTTCCATCACACTGAAACTAGTCTGCTATGTTTATTTTTTTTTGTACAATGCTATAATTAAAACACTTTCTTATGAAAAACTAATGCTTAAAACTGCATTTCACATATTGAATGTTAGTCTGTTTTTGGTAATGTTCATGGTTCTTACAGCCTTTAGTATAACCTACTAACTTCTAATAAACACCTCTTGCAGATTTCTAAATATAAGTGTAGTATTTGATTTTTTGCAAAGCTGTAGTATTTAGCTTAAGAAAAATAAATAAAGGGGGAACACTTTTGAAACCAAATGTCAGTATTATAGCTAGAACAAGACTGAAGTTATATCATTTGCTTTTTATGGTGTTCTCTGTACAGCTGTTGAATATTAGTGAAGTTCTAAAAGGAAATAGATTGTAAAGTAGTTCATAGAGATACGAAAACAGTTGAGATTTTCATCTAACTCAAGTCTTAGCGTGGTCTGTAGCCTTATCTCATACCTTGTACTTGAAAAAATGTAAATTACTTGTCATATTCTCTCCTGATCTTCAGATTCCATGTTCATCTGTTTCAGTGATGTTTACTCCTGCTTTATGCCACAAGTGAAAGTAAAATAGAATCTCCTATCAGTTTCACTGCTGGTTACAATGTTAAAATAGAATTTTGAAATCTTTTTTTTTCCAAATTTTTTTTCTCCACTCCTTCATTGGAAGTCCTGGAACTTCACCAGTACAAACTAACTTTCTCCTGCTACTGTTTCCATCAGTAGTATCAGGTTTGTCTCATTTGAAAGATGAAAAATGCACTGAAAAATCTCACAAGTATGCAGTACACTGGGATGCCAAGAGACTCAATTTGAAGGTAGTCTCTGCTGTCATCTTGTCTAAATGCCGCAGCTTCTGCCACCTCTCATGCATGTCAAGTTAAGTGTTCTGGGAGGAGCTACAACATTATAGTGTTGACATTGCCAATAAGATAATTCTGTTTGTTTTTAACGTTTAGGAGAAGAGTAATTTTACACAACTTAAAGCATAAAATGGTTTGGGTTGGAAGGGTCCCTTAAGGATCATCCAGTTCTAAACCCCCTGCCATGGGTAGGGACACTTCCCACTAGACCAGGTTGCTCAAAGTCCCATCCAGCCTGGCCTTGAACACCTCCAGTGGGGCATCCACAGCTTCTCTGGGCAACCTGTGCCAGTGAATAATTTCTTCCTAATATGTAAATCTGTCTTTTAGTTCCCCTTGTCCAATGACTACACTCCCTGGTAAAGAGTCTCTCTCTTATCTTTCCTGTAGGCCCACTATGTTTACACAAAACAATGCACCACCACAAAAGAGTGCATATTTGGTAAACTGTTCAGCATCTTTGTTGCACTGAATTTCATTTTTTTTAATATTTCTTGGCTGTCGTGGTGGGGGAGGAATACTCCTCTAAAAAATTAAAAGCGGATTGCATTTCACCAAAGGAAGAATGTGGCCTTGTCAGAGATTATCACAGATTGAGTTCTGTCTGACTTCTGATGTTGATGTTTTGGGGTGGTAGAACTTGCCTCATTTGCAGTTAATATCAGAATAGTAATTAAGATTATGCACCAACAAGCTCACAGTTGTATTTATAAGCATAATTTATGCAATACATTTCAGTACAGTGGTTAGGTAGAAACATTAGATGTTAAAATTTTTTGAAAATACATTTTTTGGATGATTATTGTTCAGTATTTTTGCAAATGCTTTTTAAATATTTTTCTTGCCTAATGCATCAATTCTCACAAATTGGAAATTGTCAGTAGCACAGCTCAGAGCACAGTGGAAAGGCACAGGCATGGAATGTGTAAAATCTGCTATGAATAAACTGAAGCACTGCCCATGTTTGAACCCCTCTTGTTTTAGTCTTTGATACCTGTTATTGAAATGCTGAACCTTTTGCTTTCTTACACAAGTAGTAGATTTATATTATTAACAATATGGCTAGCAGCAAACTTTGGGGCTTTAATTTTTAAGTTCAACTCAAAGTATTGATTCGAAGTGAATATATAAATTTCTGAAGGAAATATTTATTAGTATAGAAAAGATCAGAACATGTGTCTGAGAGCGTTGTTCACATATTTTATTAGTTCCTAGTTCCTAATTTCATATTAGGGGAGCATATTTTGTGATTTTCTTCTGTAATATTCTTAAGAGACAGTAGTATATTACGGCTTTTTTTGCTTTAATCTAGTTTATTCCAGTTCTGAGGACTGCTCTCAATTTTAAAAACTGTTGTCATCCTACCTATTATATTTTTATTCTGATTATTAATTTTGTTAGAGATCTCTCTGAAGCCTGTTACGCATTCTCCTTTTAATGTGGTTTGATATACGAATTCAGAAAACTTATTACACTTTTCAAAACATCTGCATTGTGGTTATATTTGTATACTGCTTAAACTTATAGGATGTGTTTTATCTATGGAGAAAAAGGTGCTATGCCCTTTTCTTATTTAACAGATATGGTAGCATGATAGGGATCGACAACTGAGACACCCTTCTATTTCTCTTTTAAAGAACCTCTACTGGCAAGATTTGAAGGCTTGGAGCTATGTATTTTAATTAAACACTTTTCTTTTCTAAATCCTCCATGGCTGTGGAATCTTGAATTAATTCAAGCTGTGTGTATTCGTGCTTGGCAAAAGGGAAGAGACCTGGCCCATCAGAGTGTGGAAGTCCCCTTTTCCTTTCTGAAAGCCAAGATCTACTTGAGATATTGTGTACTGCTTGCTGCAGGGTATATTTTAATCATATTTCAAAATCCCAAATTGGGAGCAGTGGTACACAGACAAGCAGTGTGATAACTAGTCCTCTATGACACAACTTTGACCAAATCTGATTTTTTTTCCTGATGTTGCCATAAATGATGAAGTAGTGGCTTTGTCCTTCCTGCATGTGTGCCAAACCCAGAGGTCAAAAACCTTTGGCAATGTAAAAATGCCATGAGAGGTAGCAGAACATTTGCCAACCATTGGCTATTGTCTGGTTATTGTATAAAAGTATGTGTTTTTTTTTTTTTTTTTTTTTTTTTTTTTTTTAAGATAACCTAGTCTGAAGGTCCTATTACTCTTGCTGCAATTGGGAGATGTAATTCTAAAAGTGGTTGCCCATAAATAGTTTGACTTACCCTACCCTCTAGGCTGGATATCAGGAAAAGGTTTTTCACCAAGAGGGTGGTCAGGCACTGGGACAAGCTCTCCAGGGCAGTGGTCACAGCACCAAGCCTGCTGGAGTTCAAGTGTTTGAACAACGCTCTCAGACGTGTGTTCTGATCTTTTCTTTTGGTTGGTCCTTTGAGAACCCAGGAGTTGGACTCAGTGATCCTTGTGGGTCCCTTCCAACTCAGATATTCTGTGACTCAATTTTTCTGGGTAGTTCCTAGATACATGCTCAAGTGATGAGGTATCCCACTCCTGATCACATCTGGCTCCACTTGGAATTCCTTTTTCCACTTCGAATTTCAGGCCAGTGGAGCTACAGGTTTGGGGATTTTTTTCTGCTACTTTTGCCACTATGGATCAGTTCACTCTTACAGGAAGTGTACTTCCCTGCCTCCTTTATTTTTTTTTCTGTTTACAGGAAGATTGTGTGAAAGGTCTTGGAGTTGGGCACAAGCTCCCCCACTTCTGTATAGAAACCTTACTTGTTTTTGGAACTTAGTTGGCCTCACATACTAGTTTTCTACATATTTATATGGGATTTTTCCTCTATTAATATTCATGTAGGCCTTGAATCATCTGATTGGGATTTTGCTGAAAATGAATACTTGACTCTGAATACCTTCCTCTTCCACAGAAAAAGATGAACAAATAATTGTTCTTTTCACCATGTTTCTAAATGGTACCTTTTTGTTCCTTTATTTTTATTGTTATTTATTACTTTGCTCTAAAAATTTTAAACTTAACTTATACTTCCCGTATTTTCTCAATCTAGTAGACCAAAGGCCAACCATTACCTTCTTTGTAATGTTGAACTGGGTAGACACTAAAAGTTCTACTGCTTAAGTAGTTGAAATGCATCTTCAGAAATCTAGCTTTAAAGAAAAATTATGTATTGATACTGTGCATATTACAAGAAAAGAATTTGTAGGGTGGAGTTATTACTGCGCTATAGTATTTGAATTCATGTTTGAATGATGATGTGTAAGGTCCTTATCTTGCTATTGTACTCACAATTGCATGTTACGGGTAATTTGAACATGTGCTTTAATATGTTTTGTATGTATATCTCTATATACCTAATATAAAATTTTAAAATACCATACTGTGATTTAACCAAAATAACTGTAAAGATGAGAAAGTTTGGTCAGGTTTTCAATTCCTGTTTTCTCAATTTTAACCTCATGTTTCTTTTTAGTAGGCAAGTAATCTTAAATGTCTATTCATAACTGCTGCATTCCAAGTATGCTAAATCATGAACATGCATAGTGTGTATTTTGATGTTTTATAGTATTACATTATCATAGTCTGGCGTTTTAAGTGATTTTCATCAATAAGACAAAACCCCATTCATTATATTGGTTTACATCTAGAATGCCATAAGAGAACAGTATGTCCAAAAGGCCACACCAAAACTTCTGGTGGGACAATATTTCTGGACACAGAACTATGACTTTTGCTGTCTTTCCATAAGAAGACACTCATGTTTTATGGTATATTGTTGGTGTGGAAAGTTGACTCAATTTTGTTGAAAGTATTTTGGGGTTGTTGGTAATCCTTTATGGTAGCATATTATGTATTGAATTAGGCATTCAATAATCCTTTCATGTGTAGCACATGAATGGCTTTTCATAGATGTGTTTTTGATTTCTGAGTTCTTTAATCTACATTGATGTAACTTAAAAATTAAAAATAAATAAATAAATAAATTTCCTACTCTAGCTCCTAATTGTAAGGAAGAGAATTTGTAAGGGTAAAGAGATGTGATACCTGTAGCAGATTTATTTTCTTATAAAAAGAAATGAGCGTAATACAGAGCCTATGGGCCAGAAAAGTAACATGTGTCTGTACAATTTGCTGCATCTACAGAGTGTAAGCAGGACATGTGCCTCAGACCCATCAAATTGGAATGGCTGCATTCCAGCTGCTGACCGCTGCAGGCACTTGGCCTGTGAAGTGCCCCTGAGCAATGGAAATTGCTTGGAGGACTGCTGGAGAGCCAGTCTGTGAGCTCGCCAAATGGGACCGTTCTGGCAATTTTTTCAGCATAGGGAATTGAATCAGATGCCCGGGAATATTTTCAGGTGTATTGAATTTACCAGTGGAACCATGGCCAGTGTCTTCTATTGAAGCCATGTTGATTAGAGACTTTCTACAGTAATAAGCTTCTAATAATTAATAGCTTCTGAAAACTGACATACTCTTTCGTGGTTGGTATCTGCTTCTAAACTACTGTTTTTCCTCTAGTCTTTAGGTAAATTAGTCTTTAAGTAAATAATTATTTTTAACTATGCCATAAATGCATGCACATCTGTGTGTGTAGATTCTCTGTATATGCATAATTTTTATCTTGGTTTTCTCACAATCTGATTTCTTTTCAGTGGGATGCCATAACTGAAATGGATGAACACAATCGTCCCATTCATACATACCAAGTATGTAATGTGATGGAACCAAACCAAAACAACTGGCTGCGAACAAACTGGATCTCCCGTGATGCTGCACAAAAAATTTATGTGGAAATGAAGTTTACCCTGAGGGACTGCAACAGTATTCCGTGGGTACTGGGAACCTGCAAGGAAACTTTTAATCTCTACTACATGGAATCAGATGAATCTCATGGATTAAAATTCAAGCCAAACCAGTACACTAAAATTGATACTATTGCAGCTGATGAGAGCTTTACCCAAATGGACTTGGGTGACCGCATTCTTAAACTCAACACAGAAGTTCGTGAAGTTGGGCCAATAAACAAGAAAGGATTTTATCTTGCTTTTCAAGACATTGGGGCGTGCATTGCTTTGGTCTCAGTCCGTGTTTATTACAAAAAGTGCCCTTTCACAGTCCGTAACTTGGCCATGTTCCCTGATACTATTCCAAGGGTTGATTCTTCCTCTTTGGTGGAAGTGCGGGGCTCCTGTGTGAAGAGCGCTGAGGAACGTGATACTCCAAAATTGTATTGTGGAGCAGACGGGGATTGGCTTGTGCCTCTTGGACGGTGTATCTGCAGTGTAGGATATGAAGAACTCGATGGTTCCTGCCATGGTAAGAAAACAATGCTTGATTAAACATAGTCTTAAGATATTATATGAACAGTAAATAGCCCGTTGTGTCTGGGAAATACTGCATCACATTTTCAAGGAATGCCTCTTATGCAGAAATAAGCAATGTCGTTTAAAATCATTATACTATGGTTTCAAAGAAAATGTTTAGTTACTAAAGGTGATTTTCATTTTGTTGAAGATTGGTTTTTGTTGAATTGTGTAGATTCCTACAGAGTAAATGTTTATAGGCCTGTTGGTCACCTTGACTTCTTTTATAATTAGTGAACATTCTTCTAATCTATTTTAGATGTGTATTTCAGGATGAGATAAGCAGTGGTGGAAGTGTTTCCTCTTTGTTCTTAGAAAAGGAAACTTAGTCACCTAATTCAGACTTGGGTCTTTGCTGTAGGTGCATGAAGATGAAGTATTCACCTGAAGAGATGATGCTGTCATCCATGCTTTGGTGGGTTTTAATGCTTCCATGCGTAATGTGTTCTAGAAAATCTGTAACTGAGTTCAGTTGGAGAAGTTTGAGTCCCTATTCAGAATTAAAGCAAAAAAAGTTCAAATTGTGTTATCACCTTATGTCATGCTATGTGTCTAATACTGGTGTTTCCCAAAAACTAAGGTAAGAATACAGTAAGCAAAACTGCTGATGAAGTGTCAATACATCGGAGTGAGTTGCTGAATGCTGTTTTGCCTCCTTCTTGTATCTTAAGAGCTCCGTCTTAAAATAACTGTACTTGATCTCCCTTTGAAACTTTCACAGAGACCTCTGTGTGTGCTGGTGTGTGTAGAACAACATAGCACTGCACCTTGTTGTATGACAGAGCTAAGGATGTTTCAAATCAAGGCAGCTAACTGAAAATGGCTACAAGGGGGAATGTATCTTTCCTTATCAGCCTCTTCCATATGTAGGTAGGACAGAGGACACATACAGGACAAAAAAGTATGTCTTTTGCAGAATCCAGGTGCTGTTATGCTTCATTAAGCCCCTTCTCTGCCCCTCTTGAAAGACTGGTTATGTTTGTCAGACTTTGATAATTGGGCTTCATGCGCAAATGGGAAAATTCAGATTACTTCTGTTTATAAAGTGAATTTCTAAAACTTTGAGTCTAGTACTGTGCTTGAATATACCCCAAGCCTGTGACCTTGCATGGATTCAATTTGAGACTGACATCTATGGAGAATGTGTGTTGAGACTTACTTTCCACCTGCCATGCCTTCAGAATAGGTGATACTTAGTGCTTGGGTAATACTTAATCATAAAAGGCATGCATTTTTTTCATACAATGGAGTTTTGTGGTAGTTGGTTGTTTTGTCAGCTTCAGAAACAGTGTACTAAAGAACACATGTACTTTTCATCATTTTTCTACCTTTCATGAGTTTCACATAGACTTTTTTAAAAAGATACTCTTACTCTTCACTGTTGCAATGAATTGTAGAGAGCCGTAATAGCCATTGAGATATTAATCTGCTTTGGTTTAATTTTGTGTTGTAGCAAAAAGGGGAAAAAAAAAAGAGGTCTGTGTCTATAAATTATGCAAGTGAGATTTCTGTTGCCTAAATATTCTGCTCAAGAGCTACTCAGATTTAAGTAAGCTGTGCAGTGACCTTGAGATATATATGTAGAATATTAAAAGCATGCTATACAATGCAATCAGAGAATGAAATCTGCTTACTGTTTGTTGTCTAATTCTGCTGCTGTTAATTATCAAAATATACTCATCACAAAGTTTTGACAGTGCCATTACCGGAAAGAAATATAATTTTCTACAAAAGGTCAAAAGGTCCCTCTCTTAATGGGATAAGGATTTTCTTCGAGACATTAATACTTGATGAATTTCTGTCCATTATGCGAGTCATACTCTAGAACTGTACAGGAGCAATAAAACCAGCAACCAAAGCCCACATAAAATGTCAGGAAACCATTCTGCTGTGCATGGACTCCACTTATTTATTCAGTTGACCGTACAATCTGCTACTGAACAGGTACCTATTAAATTAAATGGAACATTTAGATGAGTATTCACATATTCTTACCTTCTTGCCCCAAGAGCAACATCTAACTATTTTAGATGATCATAATCTATTAGAGCTTCTGTATACATTTTGAAACCATTTCCATAGGTGTCTAAGATTTTCCTTTCAGTTATATTCAATGTATATTAATATTAGTGCTACTTTTTCTGACAGTTTCTCAACATTTGTTTGTTTTATTTCTTGGTGAATTTAACTTCACTAATGCCCACTCTCTAGGGTTTTGCTTAAGCAGTGACTTAGAGTTTCTGTCAAGATGGCTGTGTTTCCCTTTGTGCCAAAGCTTGTAGCAGAGATGTGTGCTTGGGTGGCTGCGGATGCATTTTTGTGAGTTTTTGAGTACTGTGAACTAAGATCACCAGCTAAGCTGACAGCAGGCTTCCAGACAGCCTTAGCAATTTTGAGAGCCTTGCTTCTAGGCTGAGGCAAGGATCGGAAGTTTGGAGCTAAAAAGATTTGTCACCAATCAATAAATCCTGAACCAACTTGTTCTTAATCATTACATCTTAAAGCACTTAAATGATGCTACCTTTCTGTGGAAAGATTGTGAAACATACACTTGCCTTGTTTTCATAGAAACATAAAGGTAAAAAAAACACCTATGCATCTATTTATTGATACAATATATTTTATACAATCATGTATTTTTGGTTCCCTTTCCACCCTACATGCCCTCCAAATCCAAACCTGAACCCTCTTATCCCTTCCATTCCACCATTACAAGTCTGAACATGGGAAGGGAAGCACTGGATGCTGTTCTCTGTGTATCTCAATAGGCATCCCAATACCGGATGTATTGGAAATAGAGGAGAAAGTTACTAGAGTAGAACTAATCTAAACTGATTGCCATTGTTTTTCTCCTGTGTGACAGTAACTTTAAAGATAATGTTATATTATTTTGGAATGTCTTCTGGCAAGTAGTTGGGTGGTGGGCAGCATGCAGGCTAATACCTGAATATTTTTCCTACCTCCAAATGGAGTCAAACTTTCAGTTACACACTAGTGCACGGTTCAGTGAGGAATAGTAAGTTTTTGATTATGAGTATGGCTTATCTATCACAAATCTTAAAAAGTACATCTCTATATTCAGGAATTACTATATCGCATTACTACTACAGTTATAAATGAGTTGGTTTTATATGCATCTCTCTTTGTCTGTGAAACTATCAGTATTGCTGATCCATTGTTTGCTTTAGAAGTGTAGTTTCAGAGTGACGGTGTCTGGAAAAGAACTGACAACTGGATTAAAATATCTGTTTTTATTAAATGTCTACTTGAATGCATCTAGAACAGTTCAGAGGGATGTTGATAGAGATTTTTTTATTGATTTGGGCACTATCTTGCTTTAGTGAAGTCAATGGAAAAAGTCTTATTGACTGCAAGATGCTCATGGTTATTCATGTATCGTGCATGTTTCTTAATGGCGTAGCCTGGAGGGGAAAAAAGCCATCTTCTCTGAACTGGTTCTTGATTCATTACATGTTAATAAATGTGTAGGAACCAATAATTTGGCATTGCTAATCACAAACATCTTGAGTATGAAACATTTGCTTTGCTAGATCATTGGTACCAGCCCCAGTAACAAGTGAGTTAGTCATAGCATAAAAGGAAGAGATGCTGCATAGGAGATTAGATGCATGAGATGCTAAACATCAGTTAAAAGTAGCCAGTTCAATGCAGTACCTTTTCTGAATTTCAGTTTAAGACAGAGGTCATCTTGGACTTAACAAATGCATAATATATGCAGGCCGTATGTTCATGAAAATTGTAGAATGGTTTGGGTTGGAAAGGACTGTTAGAGATCATCTGTTTCCAAACCCCTGCCATGGGCAGGGATGCCATCTGCTTTTTGCATTTAAAAAGAAAAGCAGTGAGGAACAAAGGGTTACTTTTATTATTGTGAGCTAAGGAAAAAGAAAATCAGTGTCGTCTTTATAAAGTAGTGAGAGTGGATTTGACAGGTATCTGCAATGTAAAAAGGATAACTGGATGTTTTAAACAGTACAAACATGTGGCTCTTACACTTAAGATAGTTTTAATGAAATAGGTTTTGTGACACTTCTTAAAACCTAAGTGAGTCTCTGCAAAGTTAGTTCTGTTATGCCTATTTGAGTTCTGGTTATATTAGTTGTCATATAAACTTGACAGTTTAGAGAACTGAACTCTTCTCTTAAGTATGATGTACTAATAATTGGCTGATTGCTAATTGAAGCTTGATTTTATTTTTTTAATGATTGACTAAAAAGTATCTGAATTAATCAAGGTTAGCAATTAATTCAACTACACACAGCAAATACTAACTATTATACAGCCTTAACATTTATTTTAGACCAACCAAATGCAATACAGAAGTGTGTTTTAACTTAAAGTAGACTTTTCTTGAGGAGTATTCTCAGGAGCTGTCGTCCCTTAACACCTCCCCTTCCCCCCCCAGTAACGTAGCATTGTTGAGGCAACTTTTAAAATGTGTTGTAACAGGCATTGACAGACTAAATTAAATTAAAACAAATAAAAAGAGAAACAGAAACATGATTGAGTTATTTGAACTTTAGTTGCCCGAACAACACTTCCTAGGGATACTAATGCATGAAAATATTTTGAGTTCGATTAAATGAACCAACACTTCTGTTATTCATTACTCAAAATTGTGGTAGTGTTTCTGTGTTAGGGTTTGTCTTGGCAGCCTGTCTTCAGTCTTTTTGTCTGATTCAATTAGAAAGTATTTTCACTTTGTAAATACAAACTTACCCTTCTCATCATTTGAGAGCTGATAGTGTGACTCCCTGGTTAGTACAATACTTGCCAGTAATAAAGATACTTTACAAACCCTAGTGAGCTATGGTATGGAAACGTGGCAACTGCTTTGTGACAGTTCATTAAAACCACACAAGCTCATGATGTGGTTGTGCTTCAGTTAGCTATCTGCTGGCATAAAAAAAGCAAAATGCACCTGCAGTGGAATGGCAAACTTCCTGATAGTTGCAGAGATATGATATTGAATTGGGTTCTTTTTTTGTTTGCTTTTTTCCTCTGGAGTATTTATTTACTTTTGTGATCCATTTTTCTTTGCCAGCCCTTAGGCACTGAAGAAAAGTGTGTAAAGGAAAACCACAGAAAATCTTGGATTACAAAAAAAGTGGCTAAATTAAATCTAAATTTTTTTTTTAAGAGAGAACCCTTCCATAGCAGTAGTCAGAGTCCCTCCTGCAGCAGAAGTGGGACACTGTCCACTCCAGCGCAATAGAACATTGCACAATAAAGGGTGCAGTTAGCTGCAGGCTGTTCTGGATAGCCAAAGGTGAGCATTTGTGATGATCTACTGACTATTCTTTGTTGTCACTGCAGAAGGTCCTGGGACTACTTACAGCTAGGTGGTTGCATTAGCTGATACTGCATGTCTGCTAGACTGCCACAGGTGATTCTCCTGCAGATGTAACTTGCTTCAAGTCTTGAGTACCCTTACCTTTTAAAATACAAGGGGGACAAATAGGGATGTTGATAATGCAAGCCTATGAGTTCAACAACAACAACAAAAAAAACTAACTGAAACCTAATTTCCTTCTGAAAATGAAGCCTTGCAAGTGAAACCTCAAAGTGAGCCCACACCCAAGGTAAAAGATGACCATCGCTGCAGTCTGTAGGTACTGCAGCAGGGTGCAGAAAGCCAGTGGCAATTTGTGAAGGACCAAGAGGAGAGGTGGGTGGGAGCATGGATGGCACTGGTGATGTGAAGAAGGTCAGAATGAGTGATCAGGCATAGTGATGTGTGCAACAGCATTGACTCCATGGTTATTCTTCAGTATCCTTTTGTTTCTGAAGCACCAAGACATGATGTGTTCTGCGTAGCAGATGTCCCCAGTGACATCACAAAGTAGGGGGGGATGAGGAGGTTGCCACATTCACCACATTCTCCCCCATTCTAGAGTGACTTATTGCAGTATTTTACATTAATTCTCCAGAAGATACCAATGCAGAACTTTTTGTTTTTTAATAGTCTCTGTGATTTACTGTGCAATTCCAAAACTAAGTAGTTGCATTATTTTTTTAAAGCGAACAGCCATATCATTTATTGGAATTTATAGCAAATTCCTGAATATGCAAGTGCTCTGGAAGAGGTTCACATATTTTTTTTCTACACTTAGAAATGGTGGGTTACTTTACGTAATTCATGTGAGTCTGAAAAACTGTAGACTTCACTGTTTTCAATGAAAGTGCTTTAGACCTTTGATTATTAGCGCAGAGGTTGGGGGGGAACACGCTGTCTTGCCTATATTAGGCTACAAAGTATATGGGAATGCTCATTACATACTTTAACTTGAATTCTAAATGTGAATAAAATGTCATTGCCGATGGAAATTTTGAAGTACAGTTTTTAGGTTGAATTACTAAAGGATTTTTTTAGTATAAATCCTATAACATTTATGAAAAAAATCAGGAATTGTGGATAATAGCAACTCTATAGGTAAGGGTACAGAAAAGCAGCAATGACTTGTTCAAAGCTTCTGAATATGCTTAACCACAAATAACTGCTAATGTACTGCCAAAGATCAGACCTGATCTGAACTTGAGAACTACATACATTAGAAAAATGGCAATATAAAGGTAGGTCAAGCACAAAATGGTAGTTTAGTTAGATGATTATTTGGGGGAGGAAGGGCAGAGTACTGGTAGCACCTCTATGTTCATTGCATACCCCTTTAATTTTTTTTACTGTGTTTTTATTTTAACTTTTTTGTGTGATAAGCTGTTTCATGCTGTATCTTTGTGTCCTGTGTAACAGGATAGTTCATGCAAAGCATTTGAACATATGCATGTTTATTTAAATTTATTTTAAATTTCTAGTGTTATATATTTTTCACTGTCTTAAAACTAAGGATATGTCTTAAGTTTGTTACTAAAATGATTTTATTTATTTTATTCTTACGCCAGCAAAATTCTGGGAATTTAGTACCTAAGGGCAATTGTTTCCCATGACTGCGTGGGTTAGCAGCCAGAAAAATCTCAATGACACACACATTTAATGTTGTAGCTCAGACCCAACCATTTTTATGTAATCTGTGGCTGTCTGTAGGTTTTTTGTTTTTTTTTCCAGTCAGCAAATTGTAAGAGAACAAATCTGATAAGCAGCACCCCTTTTCAATTGTTTTTAAGAAGTAAGGATTTAAATATATATATATTTAATTTTATCAATGGAACTAAGCTGATGCAAATTATATGTTCATTTATTGCATTCTTTTATCATAGTGACTTACCTTGCATTAATTCAAGCAAATAAGGAAACTTAAAATAGCCACCACAACCTCGTTTCCAGTATATTTCATTGTAAAATACAAATTAAAGCCTGCATCTGAACAGTGTGCATGATTCAGTTTGCAAATAAGTTTATCATATAATCTTAAGAAATTACTATTTTTCACTTTAATTCAGAAATGTGTGTTAAAATACTGTTACGTATGAAATGTGCTTTGATAATAGAAACATGAAGTCAACTTAAGTAAAAGAACAAGTTTCAAACGAAGTGTCACTGATCTACATCTGTGCATATAGACGTGAGGTTTTAGGAGCAAAACCATGCTGATTACTGTCTTGCCTCTGATTTTCAGTAGTATATGTTTTGCTGGGCGTTGATCATCCCAGCTATCCTCAAAATATACTAGGCAAAAATTTTGAGTAGTGCAGTGATTACATTGTCATTGTTTATGACTCAGTAATATAGCTGCATGATTCAGTGTTAGCAGCAGCCCATAATATATTGCAATTATTTGTTCTGGCTGTGCTGAAAGTAGTAGTGTACAGTGACGGTTGCATGCAAAACTTAATGCTACAGGAAACAATTTTTTCCTTGAGTTTTGTAAAATATGTATATAACACAAACAAATGTTCATATATTTATCCAGCTGTGTATAGAATGAGCACATTTAAAAGTTGTTGTCTGACTTGCTGTTTTTTAAACTTGCTGTGCATATTTCTCAGCACTTTGCAGTGTTTTTTCCCTGTTTCTTAGGCTTGCCTGGGGCAGGTCTCCTCACTGCAGTGTAGGAGTGTGGGGCTGTGTCCTGGGGTGGTGACACATGATGATGCTGGTTTAGGTCTCCAGGCTTTCCCTCTGTAAGTGCAAATCAGCTCTCGTGATGGGCAGAGCGAACAGTTGGAGTACCAGGGCAGGGGCTGTGAGTCTACTTCATGAATCTTTTGTAAACCTGTGTGCAGATGGATTTCCCTACATGAGACTCAGTCTTCCAGTGGTTACAGTCCAGTCATAACTGAGTTTTCAGTAAAGCTTTTATTTTGCTTGCTTGTGCCAGAATAGCCATTTAATGAACTCCTGTGTTGTTAAATTCCCAAAGGTTTATTTGTCAGAAATAAGCAGATGCATGCTAATATGCAAGTTACTTGCGTATTGGTAAAATGGGGATAACAGGAAGACAGACAGGCTGGGTACTGTGGTGTGGGCACAGGCAAAGAAGGCAGTCACTAACCTTCAATTCCTGCCTGATTTTCCTTACTGTGATGGGATTTGCCCTTAAAATGTATGTTGTATACTAAAAACACTGAGAGAAGCAGTACCTGTCAGTCAGTCCTGGGGTAATACAGCTTTTTCTTGTTTGCCACAAACTTTTCTTCTTTTGGGAGTCACTAGCTAAAGCTTGAGTTCAAACATTTGAGATTAATTTGACTTGGAAATTGATCATGTGTGAAGTGCAATGAACAATCTCAACTGTTTCAATGGTCATGTATTGGCTGTGGGCAGGTTTTCCTTGAGAGAAAGCCATGGCCTGCTGCATGCAATGGCTATAGATGTTGAATGTTGGTTGCAGCTGTGATGTCAGAGCTATAGGAAGCTTTCCTCCAGCTGGAGAATCATAATGTGGTTGTTTTATGGCTGAGCATACTTTCTCATTGAGGTTTCCTCAACAGCAGTGCTAAAAACATACATCTGGAAAAGCTCTGAAGAGGTCTTCTGTGACGAGCATGTGGAAGAAAGAAAGATCATAATTACTCCCTTATAAACACACAATAAAACATATTTAATACAGAATGGTTTACATTGCCTTGTGTTAGGCATTCAATTTGGGCATCCGCAATGAAAACTGAATAGAAAATAGAAATACTTCTCGAGGAAGATGTGATTTACAGCCTTGGTCGCTAATTAGGCAAATGACCACTTTGTGTGCTGCATCGTTGCATAAATAGTGTTCAGGACATACAAAGAAATATGTTGCAATAAAATAACAGTTCTGACTCAATAAGGGTTTGTTATATTTGTCAAATCTGTCTGGTACATTTGTCTTTGGATTATTTGGAAATACAGTTCCTAGAATGTTTATTCACTGTTGACTTATAGTGGAGCCCTGAGTAGGAAAAAATAACGATAAACTGAGGAAAAAATTGGAGACTGAGTGCTCAGTGAAAGGTTCCAAGCTTTTACACTACATAAGGCTATGGATTTTTTTTTACTAAATGATTTAGAAATTTTACTTAAATCTTAAGTTTATGTAGATTTCTATGTGCAGATACAATTCTGCCTCAGATTCTCATATACTGGAAATTAGGTTCTTTTTTAGGTAAGACACACCTCATGTTGTTGCTGAACAGAAGTACTTAAATTTATAATTTGAGGAAAAATCAAAGCATTTCAGAATATGATTGGTGTAGGTGATGTTCTGTGAGAAGTCATGGAGTTGAGCTGGGAAATCTGAAAATAATCACCTGTATTTCCTCTGAAGAAGGTTATTAATGAGCAGCATATTTAGAAATAAACCAAAAACACATTCTGTAATGGAATTGTTCCCTTAGAGATTGCCCATCATTTTATTCAGTCAATTATTAAAGCATTTATACTGAGAAATGTAATTTCAAAAGCAATCAATAAAGGCTTTCCTCATGTATGATTTAGCCTGGGAATTGCAAACAGGAGTAAAGTAACTGCACAAAGAAATTTCTGATGGAGAGTTTTTTTTTTTTTTTTTTTTTATTATTCAAGACAAAAGTATGAATGTAAAAACTTGAACTGTATCACTGTAGTTGCTTTTTGTATTTCAGGAAGATCTTCAAGTAAGAGGAGATTTGCTTTATCTGACTAAGTTATCCTTTTCCTAAAGCTTAATATTGAAAATAATATCAAACAGTAGTTTCATAGAGCAAGGCTGATGTAGAATGTAAAGTCATTCTGTGTCATGGACTAATTTAGGTTTCAAAGGTATTTAGTATTTAGAAGACTCTTTGAAATTACTGCTCCTCAAAATCTGTCATAAAATCTGTCATGCTAGAGGCATCATTTGAGCCAAAGCAGTGAGGAAGCTACCCATGAGCTTAAGCTTTTGCCAGATCGGGGGGAAAAAAAAATTATTTATTTTCCTGCTTTATTGCTTCTTTATTCATGATCTACTTTGTAGGATATTCTGCTTGTTAGGCGTATCACATCTGATATCTGCATACTCTGAACAAGCATGGTCATGCTTCTAACAGTACTTGTGATGTGCTCCACTGGTCTTACTGCAGACTAGTGTACTGGGTCTGGCTGGAATGTTAACTTTCCCGGTAGCAGCCCACACAGTGCACTCAGTACTTGTAGCTGAACAGCAGTGTTAACACACCAGTGTTCTGTCTACTGCTGAGCAGCAGTGGCACAGCATCAGGCCTTTCTCTAACCCTCCTAGGGGGTGGGCAAAAAGTGAAGAGAGAAACATCACTAGGGCAGCTGACCTAAACCAATCAAAGGGATATTCCATACCATGTGATGTCACACTCAGCAAGAAAAGGTGGAAACAGGAAGAAGAGGGGAGGGGTGGGCTCTCGTTGGGAAAATGTTGGTCCTCCTCTCGAACACCGGCTGCGTGCGTTGAGGCCCTGCTTCAAGGACGTGGTCAATCATTGCTCATTTGTGGGAAGTAGAGAGTAATTTCTTTCCTCTGCACTTCCAACTTCCATATAGCCTTCATTTATTTTAGTTGTTTGTTTTCCTCCCTTTTTATTTTTCCCTTTCCCCCCTCCCTTTTCCCCTTTCCCTTTTTATTTCCCTTTAGTTAAATTGTTTAGTTCATAATAATCTTTATTTAATTATTATTATTATTTCCTTTAAATTATCCTTATCTCAACCCCTGAGTTGTTCTTTGCTTTACTTCTCCCCCTCCTCACCTAAAAGAGGGGGAGTGAGAGAGCGGTTGTGGGGTTTAGCTGCCCAGCACGGTAAAACCACCACAACTAGTGTGAATCTTTCTGGTATTTATCTAAATATATTTAAGCTTATGTATCTCTAAAATCCTCGTGTCTGTTGCAGCTGTCATCTCACATCATTTAGACATATTGACATATTCAAATCTCATTTATATAGTCAAAACATGCACAAAGCATTTTGTATAGTTCTGTACAATGTCACTTAAAGATGAGGGGAGGGAAGGACGTAGACCTGAAGACAGAAAAATCCTGTCGGCAGTTTTATTTCCTAGCACATCAGCTTATGTATCATTCACTTTTTCTGTATGATAATGTTTAGAAGATCCCTGTTTTGTTTGTATATTGTACACATCAGCCTTTCATTGTCCTTTTGGGCAAGTCGCTGGCAGAAAGTTTTTAGATTTTCAGGAAGTATTTCTTTGGAAGAAATGCTTCAGAAGATAAATGGAGCAAAATAAACAGTCTGCGCTGTCTAAGGCGCTCTCAGGCAAAAAGATTGCATCTGAGTGCATTTCTTCCTTTCCCCTTTTTATGTGTTTTCTTCTTTCTGTGATAATTACTTTTTCTCCTACTTGTGCCATACTTTCCATTTGCTTTTATGAAACAACTTTAAATTGTTTTTAACATGTTACACTATTAATAGTGTGCCGAGAACTTTAATTTGTGAATGGGAAATACTTCATTATCTGTTGCCTGAGGAGCATGTGTATTACTGTATCCTCTCTCTCTCTCTATATATATATATATATATTTTTTTTTTTTTTTTTGAGACTAAAATGTTTTCTAAATTGCTTCACTTCTCAGAATGAGAAGACTGGTCTGTGGCTACTTTTTTTTAATGTTTTATTATGGTGTGTTAAACTATTAATCCACAAGTTCTTGTGTTTTGACATCCATATGGTATGCTCAATGTGAATTTCAGTTGTGAAGGTAGATCTGAGGAGTTGTAGGGGAGCTTAGGTGTGTGTTGTGAAAAGAAAACATAGTCTACAGAAACTAATGTTAATTCTTACTGGTTACCCAGTGTTAGCTCTTTCCTACAGGTTTATGCATGTGGTGTTAATGGGTTGTAATCAGTGCTGTTACAGCTGGTGGTTCGTGTCAGGTGCTTAACTACAACTTGAGTTAGTGTCCCCTGACGCCATTTTGGTGACAGTGACATGCGGCAGCCATCTTGTGCTCTGAGCGCCCTACAGAGCCAGCCCTGACTACAGCCACCACTGCTGTTGATGGCCCCCAGGTCTCCTCTCTCAGGTCTGCTTTTCTTCTCTCAGGCCCCAGCTGCTGGTCACTGCTCCCTGGGTTTCCTCTCCAGCAGCTCCTGGAGAGTTAACCCTAGATGTGGCCTGGTCTCTGGGTTATCAGTTGTCCAAACCTCACCCAACACACATCTGGTGTGCATCCACTTCTCATAATCTAAGTGGCAATACGTAGGCTTTGGTGGTTGAAGGAGATCTAAAGGTTTAAATAAATAAAGGCCTACTGTCTGACACACCTCAAAAGAATGAGCTCTCTAACACGGTCTGGTAGTGTTTTACTTCATGTGCTGGAAATCCTTTTCTTGAGGGTGTATTTTTCCTTGATTTTATTTTTGGCAGTCCCACCAAGTCACAGGAGATTAAATCTTGCATAGGCAAGAGGTGGCTGACCTGGTGATGGTGGTCTTTTAAACAGTAATGCCTATAAATAATCTCTGTAGCCCAATAAATAAATATTTCAGCAAAGGAAGGTGATCCTGGGGAGCCAGCTTACTGCAGTAAGCTTATGTTCTTCTAGGGCTATGTGTGCTAAAGGTAGAATAAATTATGTAAAATAGGTCTCATACCTACCAGTGAAACATCTAACAGAGTCAAGGACTGCACTTGAAATGTCTCTCTTTAAAGAAGCATTGCTTCAAAGGGATAATGATCAAAGCATGTCCCAAAGGACATGGAACTGTATGCATAGAGAGATTATACTCCACATGCTAACAATGAATGTTTAGTTATTTGGTATCTAGTTATTATATAATAACTTATGTATGTGAAACATCTTAATTTTGCTGTGACAGCTTGACGTTATTCCCAGATGTTAAATATTTCAAAGCTTATCTTACATATATTCATAAACAAGATGAAAGTGTTAATTCTAATTAAAATGATGCACAGTTCAGCAGCAGCCCTAATAAAGTCCCTGTGGAACAGTGTGTTTAACAGCAATATTTCTTTTATGTGGAGTCAAAATACAGACTTGAATTTTGCGCAAATGGATCATCGTGGAAAAACTCAGTGGTCAAGATTGGATATAATTTTTCATGTTTTCATAAAATCTTTCAAATATGTAAAGTATTCTGAATACCACGGTCTATGTGTACTGACAGTTTATGCAAGAAAATGGAGAGAAAAATCCAAAACTTGATCAGTATTCCATCAGCCTGATGTATTTATTTCACTTGGTGACTATGATCATAATATATCATTGTCACACTTTGCAATTATTTAACAGCAATATTTGAGAAACCACTTTTTAAAATGCAATTTTTCAGGGACTGTCAGAATTTTAGTCTTGAGTCACTGAGATATCAGAGACTTGAGTAACAAGTAAAGGTGTTAAAATATTTTTGATTTTTTTAAAGTTGGAATAGATATTCTACCACATGTACAAGAAAACATAAAAGAAGTTGCAAAGCTGTGCGAAGTTAGGAGGCATAGAAGACCCTGAGGACAGGCCTGGAGGAATGCCTAAGGATGTGTTTGGCTGATGGTGTTTAGGAGGCCAGTACAAGCAAATCCCAGAGTAGGAGTATGTTTTCTAGTTAAAATCAGAATAGGGGTTCTTCTACTGACAGTAAATGAATAATATATTTGATTACCTCTGCTTGTGCTCCTTTCATTATCATTTTGCATATTTACAATGCATAATTTCTTAGTTATTTAAAATTATATGCATTTTTATTATAATTAACAGGGCACGGCACACCATTCTAGTAAGAGAAATTCTGTGAAGGTCTAGGTTTTTAAAATTTCTTTTTCAATTCTCCATAAGTCTGAGTTCTGTTTAAAGGGAAATCCTGGGGTGAAATTTAGAGATCAATTTTTTTTCCTTTTATGCTGTGCATTTTAGAATGCCTTTTTTTAAGAATCATGAATTATACTGATGGTGAAAGTATTTAAAAAAAAAAAAACTCATTTGAGTGGTTTGTCATTATCTTTAATAAGAAAAAAAGTGTAATTACCTTGCCACAACTATGGAAGATACTCTATTTTTTTGTCAGAAAATCAGCTTATCATGGATAGCGGTTAATATCTGGCAGGGATGTAACTTTTTCCAGTGTTGTTTCATAGAGTAATTTAGGTTGCGCAGATTATAATATTTTTGATTTGATCAGGTTCATAAATGTTAAAAATGACTTTCCTGTGTGAAAGTTCCTGATTTAATTGAGAAGTCCCAAAATAAATTACTGTGTTTAACTGAAAAACAGCAGAGGGAAAAGAAGCCTGTTTAAATTTGTGATGTTCATAAGGAAATGGCCACCATGTTGATGAAGTCCAATTAAAGAGATTTGTTGATGAACTGCCTGAGATCTCTGGATGGCTCCTGGTCATTTGTTGGAAGCCTAGCCAATAATGCGAAGTTTCACTAGGTTTGGTGACTGGCTCAAAGTCACTGAAAACTTGTGTGTTTTTTTTTTTTTAAGCATATATGTTCATATGTATGAATGGGATGTGCTAATGCTAGTGCAAAATGCAGATCAGTGTTCTCTGCATATTCTAGACCTTTACAAGACTTTTAAACTATTGCTGCTCTTCCACTATTAGATGGATGCCATTCTCTTCTTCCTTTAATGTCTCAGCAACCTGATTTATTAGCTATTCTGTCCAAAGTTAACTACCACAAACTTCTACAGTCATGTCTGTTCTTATTGACAACTTCATAATAAAAAGCACAAGAGGAGGGAGAAAAATAGTCACGGTTGTTGTAGCCAAATGATTGATTCAGATAAACTTGAAATTCATAGAACTATGTGAAACTCATCCTCTTTGGTAAGGCATAGTCTGAATGAGATACAGCAGCCCTACCTAGAAATGAAAAACTCCCACACACAAGCTGAGGATTTTCCTTCTTGAAAAAAGGGAGGAGATAAAAGCTTACTAGTTTTTTATAGCTGGAACTGTTGTGAAGGACAGCAACAGAGCACTAAAGAGCAGAGCAGACCACTAAAGCAGCATATTGGCCTCTCTTGTACAGTCACTTTGTGGTACAATTGGTAGTGATGTTACAGAAAACGGTAAATAATGGTGGTACATGATGGAAAAGGATAATGGGATGAAGTACGGCTCATGATTTGATCATGACTGAAGATGATCCAAGAAATACTTTGAAAAGTATTCTTGGACAATGAGAACCTTTTTCTCTTACCAGTCATCAGCATACAGAGTAGGTAAACAATGAACCCTTAAAGGCTTCTAGAGTACATTAGTATAATGCAAAGATTGGTTTTTGATGTTTTAATGGCTTGGGAGCTTAGGTTTTAATCTGGTAGCAGGGGCAAAGGGAGTATTTCTTTCAAGTAAGACATGACCTAAGCTGACAAACAGGTTGTTTCAATGCATTTTTTCTGATCTGTGAGGCTGTTGAGAAATTTCAACAGTAAACCAAAAGCAATGACAATTCCATCTTCCAGAGTTTTTCTGTAAGGCCTCTTTGGATGAGTGTTATAAGGTATGGACAGTTCGGAGTGTGTTCCAGCTGATGAAAGTAGCAAAATCCAACATGACTTCATAGCTGAAATTAAGAGACGCTAGACATTGTCATACTGTGGGATTAGTTTGCTATGGCAGCAAGAACTTACCTATGTGTATACTCAAGAGAAGCCAGGTACTGATGTGCATGCCATCTTTAATAAACCTGTGTTTTAGAGTGTGGTTTCTGTGTGTGTGTTTGCACAGAATGAGAGTCATGTGGCTGCATTCTTCCTGCTGATCAGTCTAGCAACCTTCATTTTGGCCTCTTCCGTCATTGGATCCAGTTTTCTAATGCTGTAATTGGGATGACCCTAAGGATAAGTCTACGTTATTTAGCTGGGCTCTTTTTACTATTTGCACACAACTCAAATTTTAGTATCAGGCCATTTCATTGGTAGCAGATCTCAGTTAAGAACCAACTAGTTCAATTTTTTTTTTTTAGTTGTTGTTATTTGGGTGGGGGGAGGGATGGTGTGATGATGCATTTTAAGTATTGTGATTCCTTTCCTTTAGTTCCAAAAGGAAAATAGTGGATAATATTCATTAAGGCTGTGTAATTTAGAATCAAGTCAATGGTTAAGTAAAAGTTAATACACAATTGTAAATACAATCAGAAAAAAAAGTCGTCAGCTTTTTTATTTCTCTTAAAATACTTGTGTAGGCTCAGATTAGAGGGGAGACAACACTTACAGGGATCCGCAGGTACAACCACCTTCATAATTCACCATTAGTGTGACTTAATACTCATGCAGCAGTTCTTCATTCAGTTGGTATGGTGTTTGCTTTTTTTTTTTTTTAATAAGTAATATAGGAAGGAAAATGGTAGGAAAAAATGTATTCTAACAGCTCAGGCTGCTTTATACTAGTGTTTTGACATTTACATTCAAATGTATTACCATGACATTTTAAAAATTAGAACTTACTTTGATATGTTTAAATAAAAAAAAAATCATAAAATTCTGTGTTGAGAGAAACTTTGCATAAACTGAATTCTTCTGCTAAGGAAATAGGTGGCCTCACTAAATGAGAATAAACTTTAAAACAGTCCACTCATCTTCCAGGTAGCTGAAGTAATAGTGAATATGTAATCACAATATAAATCAAATCTGCAAATAATTGTAGGATTACTCTCTATGGGCATATTCTTTTTTTCCTAAAATGTAGGTCACGTTAATCACTGTAGCCTGCAATTGCCTACAGAAAAAATATTTTTTTTTCCAGTAAGCGTAAAGTGGTGCTTGCAAGCGGTCTCTTGATAAAATGGCATAGCCTTCATAAAATATATTACCTAGTCTAATGATCCAGAACTATACATGTTCTAACAGGTGACATGAAGATTGCATTCAACATTTATGGGGGAAGAGCAAGTAAGTTTCTTTGTGGCAATATGGCAAGGATAAAAGATCTAAAGGGGCAGCATTTTCAGACCCTACCACTCCTGTAGCAGTGCCTGGATAGATGGCTCTAGTTTGGAACATGTCTCCTGGCCATAAGTTTGGGAAGGCTGTACCCACCCAGCAGCAGTGAATGCTTCTCCCACCCCTCTCTGTGGGACAGTGCCAGTAGAGGCTCGGGCTAGGGCTGACTGATGGGAGATGCTCCACAGTGGATGGTGTCTTGCTATGTTCTTGTCCAGGTGTCTTTGCTAGCAGCTTAACAAGGCACTAGCTGGGGTTTTGGGCTGGAATCAATGTATTTGGAGAAATTATTCCCCCTGCTCCTCACCATATTGGTGACCATAAAGAGCTGGCTCCAAGGTCCTTGTTGCCCACTTTCCTGGTGAGCCTGGCTGCCATGGGTGTAGCCACCAATGCCAGGGGCACCCCAAGGAAAAGATCTGCAGATGAGAAGATTCTTTATCTCAAGGAAGGAAGACCTGGAGAGAACTAGCACATGGGATGGCTGACCACAGACCCAGAACGGAGATGGGGATCGAAATTATCTCACAGTGTCCACGCACCTTTTTTTATTTACCAGTCATATTTCTATCACCTCTCCTTACCCGTGCTGCAGTTTTCGAGCTTGTTGTGCAGTTTGGTGACCTGAACTCTCTGCTGGTGTATTCCCTTGCAGACGTTACCAGTTAGCATTGCTGCTCCCCAGATCCCAGTAGGAGAATTGTTAATCACAGTACTAGTTCTTCTACATGCAGTTATTTAGCTGTAGCTAGAAGCTGCTGCATTGTAAACATATCATAAAAACTGCAATCTCCTGATGAGAAAGAAGTATTTTATCTACAGTGTGGAAGCTGTAATTCAAAATACTTTAAAGTTGTTTTCATTTTTTTACATAAGTAATCCTGAACCTTGCAGAAATAAAAATATAATTTGTAAGGCATAGCAAACAATGATAGAATCTACTGAGTTGTAATATTTATAGTTAGGAAAAGAATTGTATATAGTAACAAAAAGATTTTCTTTCAAGAGAAATCTGTGAAACTGCTATCTTTGTTCCTGATTTATGGACTTGCCTACTCTTCAGTGATAAATTAGGTAACCTGAAAGAAATGAAGGTGCAGTAGCTATAAAACAACCGATTGATTTTTGACCAAATCACTGTCTTTGGCAACTTTCAGAGTTGCCTGCATGCAAATAAACATAGTGTACTTACCAATTACCTGTATTGCTTCTCTTGTATTTCATTGGCTCTTTACGCCTGTACCTTACCATCTTTAGCTAAACGTTAATAGTATCACCAAACTAATTTAATGTAAAAATCACCTTGATCAAGGACAAGAGCACAATGAAATTTTTCTGATACTTGAGAAATTAGTAGTAGTAATATCAAAGATATTCCTTTAGTGTTTACTCTTGGCTTCAAGAATTTTCTCCTCATTTCCAACCTAAACCTCCTCTGGCGCAACTTGAACCTATTTCCTCTAGTTGGTCTCACTTCACTGCCGTTTACAACTACAGTGTTTTATTTTGTTCTGGGAGTTGTTTTTAAAAAAAAAAAAAAAAAAAAAAAAAACTCCCAGAAATGAGTTTGAGGCCCACTGCTAGGCCTCAGTGTACCTGCCAAGGGCCAAGAGGGAGCATCTGCCTGTCCCAGACATCCCCTGGGTGCTGGTGCCTCAGGACTGAGCATATTGGACACGCAAAAGACACTGCTCATCAGGTAGTAGGAATTCCTCTGGAACAGTTTCTCTACAGCCAAACCACAGGTCCCAACCAGGGTCCTGGGCAGCTGCAGAAGATGTTGTATGGAGGCTTGCAACTGGGACAGCTGTTAGCAGCTGGACAGTGACCTCTCAGCCTTTTCAAGGAAGTCCATTCCCTACAGGAGCTTCTGCCTATGCAAATGCCAATAACTTCCTTGTATTAACAAATGCTCTGTCCCTGATGGCCTGTGCAGCACTTTGGGGGGGGGGAGGGGGAGGACGGAATATGGACATAAGTAACTGAGTGCACTAATGCCATGCAATTAGGAAGCATTTTCCAAAAAAAGAACTGCAGACCAGCTGAAGTTAAAAGTGACCTTTGATGGTCATCTCGTCTGTGTCCCCTGCTCAAGCATGGCCACCCAAAGCAGGCTGCCCAAGATGTGGTAATTACAGGTCTGTCAGCCTCAGCTCAGTGCCAGGGAAAACTATGGAGAAAACTATTTTAGGAGTTACTGAAAAACACTTGAAGGACAACGTGGTCATCAGTCAGAAACAACATAGGTTCATGAGGGGAAAGTCCTGTTGAACGAACTTCATTTCCTTTTACGACAAGGTTTCCCATCTGGTTGACCTAGGGAAGCCAGCTGATGTCACGTTTTTGGATTTCAGCAGATCTTTTGATACTGCTTCACACAGTATCCTACTGGACAAAATGTCCAGCCTACAGCTAGATAAATGCATAGCATGATGGGTGAACAACTGGCTGGAGACTCAGGCTCAAAGGGTTATGGCAAATGGGTTTTAATCAGACTGCTGGCCAGCCCCTAGTGGCATTGCCCAGGGCTCTATTTTTGGTCCAGTTCTCTTCAATGTCTTCATAAATGACTCCGGTGTATGACTTGAAGGTGTTCTGAGTAGGTGACACTGAACTGGGAGACGCCGTTGACTCCCTCAAGGGTAGAGAGGCCTTGCAGAGCAATCTTGACAGACTAGAGTGCCGGGCAGTTATCAGTTGTATCAAGTTTAACAAGAGCGGGTGCTGGATTCTGCCCCTGGGAAGGGGCAATCCTGAATATTCATGCAGACTGGGGGATGAGAGGCTGGAGAGCAGCCCCACAGAAAAGGAGGTGGGGGTTCTGGTTGATGGCAAAGTGGATAGGAGTCAGCAGTTCTGGGCACCGCGATAGAAGGAGGGTACAAAACAACTAAAGAGTGTCAAAAGGAGGCCAACAAAGATGGTGAAGGGTCTAGAGGGGAAAACTTAGGAGGAGCAGCAGAGGTAACTTGGGTTGTTCAGCTTAGAGAAGGCTGAGGAGCAACCTCATCACTGTCTACAGCTTCCTTTTCACCTTCCTTTTCACCGATGTTGTTTTCACCTTGACAGTTTGCTACAAAGACGTTCAAGAAATCATATTTATATCAGAACGAGTAAGAGCAAGTATGTTTTGCATCACATATAAAGGGAAGAATAAATTTGTCACTGTTTTAGGGACCTTCTGTGTGACATGGTAAGTCTTCTCATGTCCCAGAGCTGCAAGGACCTTCCCACAAGCTTGCAGGGAGGTGAGGCGAGGGGGATTGGTGTGATGCGGCTGTGGTGCCCTTGACAGTACAAAGGATGAGTCACATGGGGCAGCTGTTATAAGGGCCAGCAGCAGCAGCGCCACCACACTGTGGCCTTGGCCGTCGGTGAGTGCGGATCGCACCTCCTGCAAGCCATGGCTCTCCTGATCTTCCTCGCCGTGGCTGTGCTGGGCATTGCCCAGAAGCCATGGCTGGTGAACGATCAATGGGATAGAGATGACTGTGAGAGAATGCAGCAGTACGCGGAGCAGCTGATTGAGGGCATGACTCAGCTGGTGCAAGAGATGGAGGAGAGGAACCAGCAGCAGAGCTGGGTGGCCCTGGGAGCTCTGCTCTTGTCCTGGTTTCAGTTAGAACGGAATTAATTTTCTTCCTAGTAGCTGGTGGAATGCTGTGTTTTGGCTTAGGATGAGAAGAGTGCTGATAACACCCCGATGTTTTAATTGTTGCAGAGCAGTGCTTATACCAAGCCAAGGACACCTCAGCCTTTTGCTCTGTCCTGCCAACAGGCAGGCTGGGGGTGCAGTAAGAGCTGGGAGGGGACAGACCCAGGACAGGTGACCCAAACTAGCCAAAGGGGTATTCCATACCATCTGACGTTATGCTAAACAATATATAGGGGTGGCTAGCCGGAGGGAGAGGGCCGTACTGCTCGGGGTTAGGCTGGGCATCGGTCAGCGGGTGGTGAGCAATTGCATTGTGCATCACTTGTTTGTACATATTATTATTACTTTCCTATTATCACCATTGTAACATTATTATTATTATTGTTATTATTATTTTGTTATTATTATTTTCCTGTCTTATTAAACTGTCTTTATCTCAACTCACGGGCTTCACTTTCCATTTCTCTCCCCCGTCCCAGAGAGGGAGGGGGGAGGCTGAGCGAACGGCTGCGTGGTATTTAGCTGCCAGCCGGGTTAAACCACGACAGCTCTTCACCGCGTTGAAGCAGTGGCAGTTCTGGGCCTTGGTCGAGCTCCTTGTCCTGGTCTTTGGGCTCTGCCGCTGGCTTAGGGAAACGGAGCCGTGAAACAGGCAGCAGCAACAGCGAACACGGCACCTCTACAAGAGAGGAGGAGAACAATGATGATGGCAATGACACAGATGAAGACAGTGACTCTGATGACAGCTGGGATCTGGGCAGAGTTTGGGCGGATAGCACCCAGTGGCCGGCGCCAGGCATGGCTGACAAGTGCCAGATGGTGGAGGAGCTGGTGGAGGAACTTCTTGGTGCCTGCCAAGAACTCTTCGGGAACTGTCTCTTCAACCCACGGCTGCAGCCGGCCATCGGCGAAGGCTGGAGTGCCCGGGAAGACAACGTCCTGTACCGCCTGCTCGTGCCCCTGAGGCCTCCCCCCGGGCACGCCTTCCACCCGGAGCTGGGTGCCAAGGGGAAGACGCCAGCGAGGAAGCCCGGCCTGCGCGTGGAGCTGGAGTGCGCCTGCGTGAGGGAGCGGCTGGTGGGGGACATGCTGTGCTTCCTCCACCACCCCGAGGATGAGCTGAGGAGAAGACAGGAGCCCAGCCTGCTGCGCACCCTCTGCAGCGGCTCCTACCTGGATGTGGAGAAAACCACCCGCTGGTTCCAGGCCTTGGTGAAAGCAGCCTGGGAGCGTCTGCCGCAGTCGCGCCACTGCCGCCTGACGGTGCTGCCCTCCCGCCGCTCCTGCAAGATCAGGCTGGCCAGCGCCTCCGAGAGCACCCTCTCCATTGAGATCACGCTTGGGGTGCAGATGGACGACTCGGACTCTTTCCTGAGCCTAGAGTAGGCCACGGAAGGCTTCACCAGCAGCACAGCACCACTGCACAGCACCAGTTTCTCCAGCAGCGCAACAGAGACACCTGTCAGCAGCGGGCAGTGACCACCCAGACCCTTGGAGAGACTCCGTTCCATCCAGGAGCTTCAGCCCATGCAGAGGCCAATAAATTGGTCCTACCATCACCCTGCCACCAATGGCGCCCACTAAATCATGCCCCTAAGCACCACATTGAACCTTTCCTTGAACATCCCCAGGGATGGTGACGCCACCACCTCCCTGGGCAACCTGTTCCAGTGCCTCCCTGCTCTGAGACATAATGTGTCCTAATTTCTTAATCCTAATGAATTGTTTCCTTTCCCACACACGCATGAATTGCGGGGAAGCGATTCATGCATGTGTGTGTGAAGGCGCTCCGGAAGATGGGACAGAAGAAGAGTAAGCCTTCTGGTCCCATGGGTGGGGTAACGTCTGATGTTAGGTTACCCCAGGATTAATGATTAAAAATTGGGAGGATTCCCCTTTTAGGCGGGGAAGGAATAAAGTAAAAATGATACATTATTGTGTTGAAGTTTGGGGTGGTAAACAGATTCGAGGAGACCACCTTTACTGGCCTGTATTTGGGTCTTTTGAAGATTGGGTTTGCCAGGCCCTAAATATTTACGTAAACTCAAAGGAACCTTTTAGTTTGGGAGAAAGTGAATATGCGCATTCGTGGATCAGCTCGGAAATTCGAGCCAATTTATATCCTCTAAAAGAAAAAGGAGGGGATGGGAGGCACAAGAAAAAATGAGAATTAGAGATCCCAGCCCCGCTGCCTCCCTATATTCCACCACCCCCACCTGCAGCCCCTCCGACTCCCAGGCTTCCTAATTCGCAACCCCAGGGAGACTCTGATAGCAACTCTGACTCTAGCACGACTCTGACTCTAGCGCTCTGGGACCAGTGACTAGGAATATGTGGCAGTCCCCATTAACTCCGGGGACGTCTGAGATTTTAAGAAAGAGACAGGAGGAGGGGAAACAAGCTTTAATGGCAACTGGCATAACGTTTGCAGCTGCTGAGGAATAATTCTAACTGGAATAATAACTGTATATTGTATATATAAAATCCCGGGCATTTTTGTTAAAGTGTTCTTTTATACATATGTAAATATGTAAATATAAGAACTGCCATTGATGTGTATGTCTAAGGGAACAAAATTTGCCCAGGCATATCATTGGCTCATCAGGTTTAAATGTCCTTAGTGTAATTGTGTACAGGCAGTTAATTTACAGTGGTCTGATTTTACTTGTGTATCTGTATATTGTGGATTTTGGAGGGATTGGGATTGACTAGTGAAGAGCTTCTAGGAAACCGGTGGATTATTAACGACTGTAGATTACAATAGGAAAAGGTCAAAGCAAGGAAATCCCGAGGAAAAGCCCCCTAGGATGTATACTAACACATTGGAGGGATATAGTGGGGTGAGAGGGTACAGAAAGTAAAAGAACTCTTACCAAATATTGTAATCAGTGGTGGCCACTTTATAAACTAGAGGATGGAGAGGAGTGACCCCTAAATGGAACTATTAATTATAACACCATATTACAGTCAATGTTGTTTTTGTAGAGAGAAGGAAAACAGGATGAAATGTTGTATATTGATGTTGTTTCAGCATCTTGGAGGGAAAAGGTATGGAATTAAGTTGGCCCCTGACTGAGCCTTTGATGTCGGCATTAGAAAAGTAAAGGCTAGAGAAAGATAAAGGAAGTGTTAAAAGGTTTGTTGAAAGTGTTAAAGGTATTCGAAGTTGAATGAGCAGGGAAAGAGGATGTGGGAATGTTAATAGTTCTGCCTCAGCCTGAGGCTGAGATCCTAAAATCAGGGATGTTAGCCCTCTGGGGCAAAGGGATCATGATGGGTCCGAGAGAGAGTTGTTATGGAAACAGAAAAGCAGTTAACTCTTAAAACAACCTGAGTTCATGTGCGAGCTCAGATTGCCGATGGGACCGCTCAGGGAACTGTGGACAATTGCATTCCCCTGACCGACCCAACCGAGACCCTAATCATCCCGAAAATTGTGATCAGTTAAGTAAATACTAAAATTTGGTTGAATTGGGAATTGAGAATATTATTCCTAGATACGGAATTATAGAAACAATTGACTCTGACCGAGGCCCTCATTTTGTCTCCAAAGTGTCTCAAGAGACTATGAAAGCTCTAGGAACAAGTTGGGAATACCACACTCCATGGCATCCCCAAAGTGCTGAAAAGGTAGAGCGAATGAATGGTGAAATTAAGAAACAACTAACAAAACTTATGCTGGAAACTAAGGCTTCTTGGGTAAAATGCTTACCTCTTGCACTGTTAAACATATGGACACAGCCCGGAACTGATGTAGGAATTTCTCCTTTTGAAATGCTACATGGTATGCCCTATGACTTGGAATTGCCACTTGATCACCCTCAATTCTAATTATGACTTGGAAAGAGACTTCTTTAACACCACGATGGGGAAGGCCCCTATGTTGTTTTGCTTACCACAGAAACGGCTATTTGAACTGCGGAGAAATGATGGACGCATGCCAGCCGTGTGAAAGGACCAATCTGGGAAGGTAAATGGGAGGCAGCTCCAGGCCCTGATGACTTGAAGCTGACACTAAGGCGGACTCGATAAGTATTGTATATTATCTGTGTATCGTGGGAAGGGAAGGAGGCCCTGTTTCGAAGGCTCCCTAGTAGGTTCCCCTGAAGAACACTGCTGCTGCCAAGAAGAATCGATACCTTGTAGTTCGCTGCAACCAAGCTGACAAGCGAGGCAGAGAAGTGAAAACGGTGGGGGACTGAGGGGCCGACAATTTAAAAACACCCTGGAGAGATGGGCTCCAACCACCTCCTATGATACATGGGAGTCAGTATCACTGTTTTGGTCAACTATGGGTCTGCGCATCCCCACCAGCCTTTTAAATGGAGCTTGATCAGATGGGAGGATCAATTCGTCATCCAGCAAACAACGACAGTGGGCGCTCCCAGTTTCCGCATCACATTATGTGACCTGGTGTCAGTGCAGCCATGCTTTAACTGATCAGGATTTTATTTCTGCCCAAGTTCTAACCCAGGAAAGGTGTACTGTAATTACCCGAATGTGTATTATTGTGCATAGCGGGGGTGTGAAACCGTTGCTACAGACTGGACACTCGGGGCTGGTCGGGATAAATTTTTACAAGTGGGATATGGGCCGCAAGGTAGTAACCGACAAGCAGATCCCTGTTACAGGTGGCGAGGGCATGGTATAGGGTATACAGGAACCTTCCACGGAAATAAAGAAATTTGCAAGGTTCTCTCTCTATATATATAACAAACTTGGATGATACTAGCTGGGTACTAGGAAAAATGTGAGGTGTCAGATTTTATGAAGATGGAACAGATAGGGGAGGACTCATACTAATAAAAAAGGAGGATGCTGATAGGCCCCAGGCAGTAGGACCAAATGAGGTATTGTCAGAAAGTGTCCAGGGAATCCAGACTGTGGAAAATACTACAGTGCCAACCCTCGGCAGCCCTACGAGCTCAAGTAAAGCCGAGAATGATAACATAGCTGAGAATAACATATGGGGGGGGGTCATGAATGCCAGCTACCAATTATTAAATAAAACAAACCCAAATGTAACAAAACATTGTTGATTATGCTTTAGTATAAGGCCTTCATATTATGCTATCAGGGATCCTGGGGAGCCCACCCACACAAACGAGAACAACCCTCTACAGTGCAGTTGGGGAAAAGACATAGGGGTAACACTAACACAAGTCAGTGGAGGTGGTAAGTGTGTGGGCACGGTTCCTAGTGGGAAGTGTCACCTATGTAATAGCACGGAGAATGGAAAACAGTCAGCCGAGTGGTTAATCCCAGCCAACAACGCTAGGTGGATTTGTTCGTCAGTGGGCGTAACTCCTTGTCTATCACTAAAACTCTTTAATGCGTCTCGTGATTTTTGTATAACAGGTGATAATTATACCAAGGATTCTATACCACCCTGAGGATTATATGTACACCCAGCACACAGTGGCAAGTCGTCATCTGGAAAGACGGGAACCATTCACGGCTCTAAGGCTCTAACTTTGGCCACCCTAATAATCCTGGGAGGAGCTGGAGTGGGGACCAGGGTAGCCTCATTGGTTAAAAAAAATCAAGAATTTACTTCCTTACACATTGCTGTGGACGAGGACCTGACCCAAATTGAACAATCCATCTTGGCCCTGGAAAATCTATCAGGTCACTTTCAGAGGTAGTGTTACAAAATCATAGGGGATTAGATTTGGTATTTTTTAAAACAGGGCGGGCTGTGTGCAGCCCTGAAAAAGGAATGCTATGTGTATGCTGATCACACTGGAGTGGTAAGAGATACAATGGCAAGACCCAGGGAAGGGTTGGGAAAAAAAAAAAAAGGAAACGAGAGAATGAAGCCCAACAGAACTGGTATGAATCTTGGTTTAATTATTCACCTTGGCTTACTACTTTATTATCAACAATAACAGGACCTTTGTTGTTATTAATAATAGCACTAACTTTTGGACCATGTATTTTTAATAAATTGATTGCGATTGTAAAGGGATGTTTAGAAGCGGCACATCACATGCCAAATACGAGCTAATAAGTACCAACGAAGGAATTGACGAAACATTAGTTCTCAGTAGCCAGGCATTGCAGATATTCAATGAACAAAATAAGTAACTAAAAGAAAAAGGAGGGATTGTAATACACAATAAATGTTTGTTCATTGTCTTTTGTATTACAAAAACAAGGAGTTCCGTTTGTGGAGCAGGAGTTGCAAAAGCTCCCTGCTGAAGTAAGGAGCTGTATAATACTTGGCTAGACACTATGAAATTTCTTTTGCTTAATGTAACAAAAAAGAGAACCCCCTCCCCTTCTCCTTCTGCATCTCAGTTGCCTCTTTTGTTCAAAGACACTGCTGCAAAGCTCATGTAACCATCTCCTGATAAGTTGCTAAACTAGTGTATCAACATCCTGCCTTCCTGTCTCACGCTGGGCTAACGTGACCAAATAAAAAAAGAAGTTGAACCACAACGCGGAGGAAGACTACGGCCTTCATCTTCACGACCACCAGAGGGACAGAGACGACCCCCTACCAACAGTGCGCGCAGTCGCAGACTATACCAGGATGTGCTGCGTAATCTTGGAATTACCAAGATATAAAAAGGGACCCTGGCGGGGGTGAGGTGCGTGCCGTTGGCAGAGCCGAGACTCCCCGGCCGCCCAGCGCTGTTTTGCTTGCTGTTGCTTACTCAATAAATTCCTTTCTATTATTAATGCAATGCTCTCTGAAAATTAATTAAGGGGGCAACTTATAACAGAGGAGAACAACGATGATGGCAATGACACAGATGAAGACAGTGACTCTGATGACAGCTGGGATCTGGGCAGAGTTTGGGTGGATAGCACCCAGTGGCCGGCGCCAGGCATGGCTGACAAGTGCCAGATGGTGGAGGAGCTGGTGGAGGAACTTCTTGGTGCCTGCCGAGGACTCTTTGGGAACTGTCTCTTCAACCCACGGCTGCAGCCCGCCATCGGCATAGGCTGCCTCTACGAAGGCTGGAGTGCCTGGGAAGACAACGTCCTGTACCGCCTGCTCGTGCCCGTGAGGCCTCCCCCCGGGCACGCCTTCCACCCGGAGCTGGGTGCCAAGGGGAAGACGCCAGCGAGGAAGCCCGGCCTGCGCGTGGAGCTGGAGTGCGCCTGCGTGAGGGAGCGGCTGGTGGGGGACATGCTGTGCTTCCTCCACCACCCCGAGGATGAGCTGAGGAGAAGACAGGAGCCCAGCCTGCTGCGCACCCTCTGCAGCGGCTCCTACCTGGATGTGGAGAAAACCACCCGCTGGTTCCAGGCCTTGGTGAAAGCAGCCTGGGAGCGTCTGCCGCAGTCGCGCCACTGCCGCCTGACGGTGCTGCCCTCCCGCCGCTCCTGCAAGATCAGGCTGGCCAGCGCCTCCGAGAGCACCCTCTCCATTGAGATCACGCTTGGGGTGCAGATGGACGACTCGGACTCTTTCCTGAGCCTAGAGTAGGCCACGGAAGGCTTCACCAGCAGCACAGCACCACTGCACAGCACCAGTTTCTCCAGCAGCGCAACAGAGACACCTGTCAGCAGCGGGCAGTGACCACCCAGACCCTTGGAGAGACTCCGTTCCATCCAGGAGCTTCAGCCCATGCAGAGGCCAATAAATTGGTCCTATCATCACCCTGCCACCAATGGCGCCCACTAAATCATGCCCCTAAGCACCACATTGAACCTTTCCTTGAACATCCCCAGGGATGGTGACGCCACCACCTCCCTGGGCAACCTGTTCCAGTGCCTCCCTGCTCTGAGACATGTCTCCTAATGGATTGTTTCCTTTCCCAAAATACTTGTGGCAGAAATCCATGACCTGACTTCTACTGTGAACACTTAGATGTGGCATGTAGCCTGAATAAGGGATAATTTGGGAAAAGTTTTTAATTACACATCTGCGTTACACTGCATTACATTTCCGTGGTCTGGATGGTTGTAGAACATGATGAATCTCAAATTTAAAAGTACAGTTTAATGGGTATGTTAAATTTAATGACAGTTGGTGGTATTGATTTGGTCTTTATCATTTTTGTCAAGTTATCTTGTTTCATGCCCACTCAAAGTCCTTAAACAACAACAAAAAAATAATTGTTTATTTCTTGCTACATTTTTTTTTATTGTTTCTGAATTTTTAGTGTTTCTGAAATGTTACCTCACTGATGCGCTCCAAGCTTCATGGAGCATTCATTGTGCACCCAAACTCTGTACTGTAGCAGTTTGGAAATGAGAGGAAATGCTATTTTTACATGGTGCAAGAGAGGTTAAATGCATTTCAAGACCATTCTTGCTTCCCTGTAGAGTTACAGCAAGCTCTTTCATATTAGTGGATATTTATGAGGCTTTATTGTTAGCTTTATTGTTTTTACGGTCACAAACTTTTAAAGCAGTTTGGATCAGGTTTTAAACTAATGTTAATGTTTATAGCTTCATTGTCAGAAAAGCACAATATTGCAGTGTGGGAGAGGCTCTGGTGATTTGCTGTAAGGTTAATGGAGACAGCGTGGCTCCACCAGCCAGTTCAGAGCAGAAATTGAACATAATGGTCTGCTATCTCCTGTGCGTCAACTGATGTGTCTCCATTGACAAAAAAAGGAGATCCTTGAGACAAACCTTATGAGACTTAACTTGGCTTTTGTCTGTGGTGTCTTGGGGGTTATGTAATGTAATTACCAGTGTGCTGAAATATATATATATATATATATATAAAAAGTGGAGTGAGTGTTTTTTATTCATCATCTATATCCCTTAGATATTTCACTCTTCTTTCACTCTTGGCATTTAAATATTGTCAAGATGTTACATTTGAAAACATAATACTTCCCTCAGGAAAGCGTTGTGGCAGAACTTGCCGTAGTCAGTATTCATAATGCATCTGCCAAGGAGTGTTTATCTCTCTTCTCTCTCAGGTTGCGATGCTTCTCTTCTGAGGGGATGTCTGCTGGTCAGTGTATTTCTCATTCTTTCAGAACAAGCATTTGCATATCAAAGGCCTGATATGAGTAAACATACTTTATACTTCCATCTGTCATTCTCTTCCCATTGAGACACAAAATAAGAACAGCGTAGTAAGCAAGGGGTTTATTTTTTGTCCTTTAATTCTATACCATTTTGCTTGGAGTTACGAAGGATATGTAGATACAGTTTTCTCTGGATGTTTGTGTGTATTAAGGTCTTTTGATTGAAGCTGTCCTAAAAATAAAATCAGCACTGTTCAAAGAAGTGGTTCTTAGGATGAAAAACAGAGCACCTTCCCTTCTCATTTCTCATCTCCATATTTTGTAATATTTAAAGAAGCAAAGATGATTTCATAATGTTCTCAGTCTTTCTTGATTAATAAAACTCAACTGCTATGTATCTTTACCTTCCTACAAATTTAATATTCCTTAATACTTCTTTCAAAATAGACATTAGTCCTTCGTATCTATCTAAATGAAAACAAGTGTTGTTTTCATTTCTTTTTTCAGTAGTTCTCTGTACAATTTTTTCTTTGTAATTTCAAATAATTGTTCTACAAACTGGTAGTAAGTATGTATTAGAGATTGCAAGCAGAATCTGAACTAGTGCTCATGTTTACTTTGAAAACTAAACTCATTCATTTACAGAGCAGAAATGAGAACAGGCATCCGTCTCTCTTGTATGCCCACTACAAACAACTCTGGTCCCTTAACAGGACCTCCAGTAAAGCAATGCCTGTGAGCAGTGTATAGAACCTCTGTTATTTACAGCACTGACTGACTTTTGAATAGCTTTAAGTAAGCTAATCAAAAAGACCCTTGCTGTTTATTCATGAACAGAAAGAATCAAATGTTTTCCTTATGAATTATACCTACTCTTTCAGACTTAGATTATTTGAAGCTAACGATCAGTTCACTGTTGGAAAACCATGAGAAAGATTAAGACTTTATATGAAGTTTTTAGGCTAGTTTTTCCCAGGTAAGAGCAGGTAAAGGATCTGGGTCTGCAAAGCACACTTCTTCAGTAGTAAGGAGAAAAAAGTTATTCCCAACATCCCAAGCCTCTTTGTGTTTCTTCTTGTTATGCAATTTCAACAGGCAATGTTCTGGTGCTAGCAGGGTCTCACTGGGCTGAGCAGCAGCTGCATGAAGATCCCAAGGGAACAACCGTTCCTCTAGTTATTAACAACTTCTGTGACGGTCTCTACAGGCTCAGCAAGGGAAAAAGTACTGGCTGTCTGCCTTCTCCTCTCCCATTTCAGTATGTGTTTCCATGGAAGCAACTTTTCTCCCCTTGATGATTTCCAGGATGAAAATCCAGATTCAGTGCTGAGTTTCTGCTTTCTTTTCCCTTTTCATTATTTCTGAGGCTTTGCTGTTTGTAAGTTGGCAGGAACTCATTGCGTTGAGACCAAACAGAAGATGAGCCAAGGGTTCTTTTTGTTTTGGTTTGAAACCAAATCTAGATTTACTGCCAAAGAGTGGAATCATCTTTGATAGAGAGGATGAGCTCTCAAACTCCTTGGAGGAGAGCTGTCTTAATTTGTATTTGTACTATACTGAACCCAGTAGGGTGACAACCTCAACTGGGGTCCTTGAGCACTATTTTAAAGCAATAAACTTCCAAGATATCTGCTCAGCAGTTCAGAACACTGAATGCAGTCAAAGGCCTAACTCTCTGTTGTCCTTAGAAGTCATTCCTTTGACAAAAGGTTAGTGTGAAAGAAAAATATTCAACAAAATGTCATCAATCAACTTATGTTGTCTACTGAAACAACAATAAACCCACCCACACCCATAAAATGAAAAAAAAAATAAAAATCTAATATCTGAGAGGTAAGCTGGAGTTCTCGTTTTCCCCTTAATCCGAAGAAAAGGTTTTGTAGATTAAATTAAGGTCATAAGAACTGCTGTGCATCTGCATAGCCTCAGACATTGGACAGGTGTAACTGAACTAAATTCTCTAGTGCCATATGGGAAGGGATGCAATCCAGCAAGCTCTTGGGTTGTATCAGCTTTTTAGTTCTAGGACAAAAATACCAAAAATAACTTGTCAATATCACAGAATGCACACAAGGAGCATTATGTATCCTAAGACATTTTACTGCTTTCCTTCATGGTTTGACTTGATGTTTTTCATACCTCATCAATGGCAAGAGTGAAATAGTGGAATGTGTGCAATTTCTGGGACTACTTTTCTCAGTCAGGCTCTGGTTTGTAGAGCTTTCTTCTGATGGGCCTGTGGAGTTCATAGTAAGTGTTTGAAACAAGGAAGCTTGTGAGGGGAAGGTGTGAAAGTAAATTCCTGTAGTTCCTAAGAGTAGAAACTTCCTCCATATCTGGAGTTTTCAATGCTGGATACCATAACATGCGCTTTATCTGCTTCATTTTAGAGGTACATGGGTGACCCAATATCAAGATTGTTTCATATAGATTGCTTCATAAATCAGGACGGTATTATAGAGCGGCATCCAGTTCTTACTAGAACTTGATAGAGGATTTGAAGTATAGGGTGATGGTGTCAGCATGATCTCAAGCATGAAACGAAGGTAGGTAGATACACTCCCTCTATGAACCACAACTTGTACATTATAATATTATATTAATATTCAGATACTGTGAATTCCAGTGACCTACGCTGAAGGTGACTACGCATTGGGTGATTTATGACCAACTTTTCATCTGGAAGGAAAGTTTCCTAAGAAGCAGGAGATAAGAGGAGACCATTTGGGACACTGATACTCTGTGAATATTCACCTTGAGTAAAAAAAATAAATACAAACAAGAATAACAATCCAACAAGACCTTATATTTTTATTGTGACAAATGGGTCTGGTAGCGTTTTGACAGAAGGTAGAGACAGAAAGTTTGGAGAGCTCTTCAGGGTAGTTGCCATTTTCAGTGATAACTTGCTTATGTATTGCTTCTGTTTTACTTGAGCAGGTTACTTTCTGCCTTGGAAGCCATAAGCAATGGTCTTTGAGAAACAGGAAATATGTCAAATGATAGTTTCCAATTAATGCTGAGAAGAATGAGCAAATCCACCTTAATACTCAGCCATCTGCTTTTCCTTTGTGCTGTTAATTATTTTTGTTCCAATGGGACTTGTGATGTAAAAAATATAGTGTTATAAAGATTTTACCTGTGATTTCACCGTAAGATGTGTATGTATCATCAGTATTATTGAAATGTTGCTGAAATATATATATATTTGAAAAAGTAATTCAACTACATATATATTTTGGAATCTGAACCATATATTATGATGTATATATTCAGTATAGGTCGTACCTATGTTCACTATAAGTAGTGAATATATAAGTTTATTCTACCTAGGTAGAATGGAAATTAATTTTGTTACCGCTAGGATTTAGAGATTTTAAATGGGAAATACTTTGGAAAATCTAAATAAAAATGTAGGCATACACGTGTCAATTCCACACAATACGAATAATTTGTTGATCTAGTGAAATAAAACATATATTTCAGACTTCTGATATATTTTTCACATAACATTTTAACATTTGGAAGTCCAGATTAGTTTAGAAAGCATCTTTTGCTATCCATTTCTGATAAATTTCAAAAACCCTTATAATAAGGTATTAGAGGGACTGGAAAGTAATAATGCTAAGTAGGACAGAAATATCTGAATTGGGCTTTTATCCTCTCTTCTGCTGCAGGTGGCAGCAAAGACAAGAAACATTATGCAAACAGACACATTGTCTTGAGTATCAGTGTTCTTCATTTATTCCTACTACTGATGAATAACTGGTCTTAAATAGTAGGTCACTAATACTTCTTCCAGTCTCTGACAAAATTTCAGGACTGTAAAAAAACTAACAAGTTCCAATAAAATCTAATAGCATATAAATAGCATCCAATGTGATTGCCACTGTATTAACAAATAAATAAATGCTGAGCCAGAAGAACAGGTCAAATATGTCTTCTTTTGTGTAGTTGTTAAATTTTAAGTGAATCTTCTCAAATGCCCTGTTGATCACGGAAAATTCAAAAATGTCTTTTTTTCAATTTCACATATTGTAGCAGTAAGTCTAAAGAGTCCGAGTTGCTCAAACAATGAAAAAGCTCAAACCGATCTTATCCATCATGGTTGAATTTATTTTAACATAAATTGTTAACCCAGAGGTTAACGCGTGAAGATCATACAACAGCTCCAGGAATCTAGGGCTTTACAAGGTCGATGGTGTTGTGGAACCAGGCTTGACAAGAAGGAACCTAAGCTGCTTGAATTTGTTTGGCCAGTTGCAGTGTCAAAAGTGAGGCAGCTTTCTACTAAGATTACATCTATTATGGTATTGATTTAGCCAGCAGCTGAAGGAAAAGAGGATTGAGTATTTCTAACTTAACAGGAGGTTTGTTTGAGAAGAAAGACAAGTAATACAAACTGTTCACTATTTGAGAAATTTACTCCATCATGCTACACAAGTGATGTCAGCCCAAAAGTTGAGAAGCCAGATGATTTTTATCCTCAGGGGAAAAATAGTGATATTCTGTAGAGATGTATTAATATATAAGAAAATAGAACATCTCTTACCATATGTTGTTAATGTGTTATATACATTAACCAAGTGCTCTAGTGATGGAACGGGGACCTGTTTTTCTAGGTGATGTGTAAGAGTTGCCTAAAAGTTAATAGACACAAGGTGATAGAGTAAAATAGAGTTTGTCTACATAGAAACACATGATGAAATTCAAGGAACCAAGGAGACATTGTTGGGCAGTGCAGTGTCTACAGTCTTAGCTGAGAATTAGCTTTTTAAAAATAAAAAAACAAATGGACAGGCTTTTAGCAAATGAGTGTGTCAGGGAGCTTCTCACTGGGAATAATGAAATAACTTTTTAGGTATTTGTTGGCACCTGAAGCCAACTGGACGTTGACTTGGTTGTAAGCTGTGGTTAGTAAAGCTTGGGTGGGCTAGCACAGCTTTCGTGAAGACAAGGTGTGTATATTTCCTGCTACAGAGGGGGAAAGCAGGGAGAGGCGAGAAAGAAGATAATAAAGAACATTCAGAAGTGATTTTTGCAATAGTACTGAGAACAGGCGTGAAAATGTTGTGAATGAAACAGAGGAAAATGTTTGGCAAGGCAAGAGAGAAAGAGTTACAGTAATTCAATCTTAATAAGTGAACTTGAGTGTGCAGATACCTTGGAAGTAATGGAAAACACAACAAACATCCTTCTCAGAGGAGAAAACAGGAACTGGGTAATAGCTCAGTCATTTAATCTACCACAAAAGTGGATAGGAAGAATAGTTAAGAATTTGTGCTTGATCTAAGATGATCAGAGTTTGTTTACGAAGAAATGTGTGGTGACCGTAATGACTATTTATCAATAAATTCTTCCCCTAATAGTTCTAGAAATGGTGATGGTTTTACTACTGATTAATAAGATCAAGTAGCAAACAGAAGACTTGAATATATTGGATATGAGCAGCAGTTTCCATGAAGTAAAGGGACATGCATCCTTACAAACACTGTGTATAATTAAATGAATGAATTTAGATTTGTCTGAATGACTCCAAAGTAGGGTGAATTTTCATGCTGTTCTTCGCTGTCTTTATCTCGCTGTTTATTTTATTGCCTATCACTGTTTAATATTATCTCTTATTTAGAGGCATATTGAGGGGCATTTTGACACACAGAAAATATATTAAAAACATTCCCCATACACAGGTAAATACATGTGTATGCTCTCCCACATACTCAGCCTATTCTTTTTTCCAAAATGACTTTTATGTGATGCATGAAAATTTTTCCACAGATGGACCATTCTTGTTCATCTAGTATTTGAGAATAATTATCATAGCGATTAGACAAAGAGGTTGTTCTGTTTCTCATGGGATACTATGCAATTTAGATGGATCAAGTAGGAACTGTCATGATTTGGAGTCTGAAGCATGGGGTTTGTTTGTTGGTTTTTTTTTTTTTTTATTATTATTATTTTTGTTTTTAAATAACTTTCAGAGATTTGCGAAACTTTTCCCAAAGCATTCTTACTGTTTAATGGTCTCAGGACATATGCTTGTGGTCCTTCATGCTTTCCAAATAACTCCAACATTGTTGGTTTATCTTAAGCCTGTTCCTTTTGACAGATGTCTAGTAAAATTCAGAGGTATTTTAAACTTTAACATTTTTGTTGTGTTAGTTATTTTCACTAATTTCAATTTAACTTGATACTTTCTGTGTATATAAAACTTCCAGTTGCTTTCATACAGATTTAAGTTTAGGCTGAAGGAGAAATCTTTGCAGTTACTCTAACTGAAAATACAGTATTTTTAGAGTAAATTTTTATTATTTGGAGTAAAATTCTACATGTGTTTGTGTTTGCCTGGGAGGATTAATTTCTTTCAAAAAAAAAAAAAAAAAAAAAAGTGAACTTTTCTAGAGGACTAGGTAGAGCAGTTCTACACAAATCTCATTTGGAATGGGAGCACGGTTCTCACAAATGTTATTTTTTCAAAAAGGACCTAACAGTGAGAAAATAACTGTTTCCCATTTAAATTTTACTCTGTAACTCTTGACATTTTATGTGGGACAGCACGTTCTTTCAGGCGTAAGTTGCACGCTTTTGGGGATCTCATTATGATTTGTAGTCTGCTTCTATCTGCATCTACCAAGAAGATCTTGGTATTGTTTTTATTGGCTGATTTGAAATCTCAATATGAGAGTTTTTCCTGGAATGCTCTATTCTGTGGTGGTGTTTCCTTTTATGACCTCAGGCATTAATTTTTCATCTTGCAGTGATCTGTGCTGCAGTGAAATGTATTCAATATATTCTTTGGCTGGGTAAAACTGCTGCAATGCTTCTTGGGCGCTCAGTCTGTGTCCCACTGAGATCAAATGAGGTCTTTGCTCTCACATCAGCAATAGTGATACTGTGACCTAAAAGAGCACACGTGGAGTCCTTTCTAACAGAATTTCTGTATGCTGTCCTTCGCTTTGCTCGGAACGATCTGTAATGACAGATCTGTAATGACAGAAACCTAATCCCTAAAGGGAGGACTGGTGGACCACGTAAGAGAATTTGTACAGCATTGCATACCTTACAGTCTAGCTGCAACTGATGCAACTGACTGTAGACTCTCCTAGTCAAGAGCATTTACTTCATAAAAAGATACTATAAATGTTTGCAAAAATGCAAAGAAAGCACTGTGATTTTGAAAAGGTAAGTGTGTGAAGACAGTACCATAGATAATTCTAAGCTACAAAGAGAAGAGCTATATGTCTCAGTGTCTTGTACTGTTAGCTATCATCCACTTTCTTGGCACCTTCAGCTTTTAAATCATTACATAGAGATGCTCCTGATGATTTTCGTGGAAATGGAGTAAGCCTGCTTAATACTGAATGCTTTAATTTTGTATGTCACATATCACACAGCATCTTTCCTTGGTTTTATGACAATACTTGGTAATTTGCAACCTTTGTTCCTCCCAAGCATGCCTAACTTAGTGCTATTAGTAGTACTACCCAGAGGACTTGGAGCACTAACACTGGCACCGAGCTACTGGCACCAGCTCCTTTTATTAACTGGCTGTCAAAGCTAATCCAGAGTATGATCCAAGAGAAGTATTTTTCAGTATCCCAAAGGAAGGCACAGCTGCTGCTCCACTTTTCTTCAGCACAGAGAAATGCTAACCCAGCCTGCCAGAATTCTCCTTGGGTTTTGCAGCAGCAAAGGCATCTTTGGTCACTTGCCCTCCTCTTGGGTCCATCTGTGCAGTCCATAATATGGCTATGATGTATAAGCTCCCGAGGCACTTTTTTTTTTCTCTTTCCTTTCCTCTTATTTTCCTCCATGGCTCTGTTCCCGGTGGTTCATCTCTTCCATGCAGCCAGCTCAGGGCTACCAAGCTAAGCAGGCCTTCTTCCCCATTGCTCCCTCGCTCCCCGGGGATGCTAGCTGTGGCTCAGCATCCTGACAGCACCTGGCCAAGCCCCACATGGGGCTGTCTCAGCTGGACACAAACACCAGCTCTGCGGCAGTGCAGGCAAAGGGGGTGTTTCTGTTGAGGATTTGCAGAGCAGTTATTGAGCTTTTGATTTTCACGCTGAATAATCACAAGCTACTGGCAGCATCCAAGTCAGGTAAATGGTAAAGTATCTCGAACTGCTCTGTGCTTTCTAGTTGGATTGTACTAGCTGGCTTCTATGCATAAAAAACAAGAGCATGATTTGTCTTGGATTTGTCATTGAACTACCTCAACTGGTTTGACTACAAGGCTTGACTAGCATGAGGATGCATGATACAGAAAGATGTTCAAAGTTTGTGTAAGCCTCTACCTTGACTTGTCTTATCAGTCATTTTTTTCATATTGTCCCTGTGTAAGCAGACACTTGAGATTTAAAACCAAAAGCAAAAAGCTGAAATGGTGAAGTCCCTAAGTTATCTCATGGCTAAATTATTTATAGGACTCTGTGTCCCAGAAAAGCTGTACACTTAGATCTTGACTGAAGAGATGTGGTACGTCATCAAGCGCCTTTAATGTTCACCAGCTGTAAGTGAGGTGCTCTGGTGAACTGTCCCATGTACCTTGTCCTGTAGCTCTGCAGAAATCTGACAGGCTTTACCAAATGTTATGTTTATGCATGTAGTGAGAAGTGAAGATGAGAAGACTTAGATACTACATGTAGCCAACCCTAAGCACGTTGGAGTGTTGCTCTTTTGAAGCATTTTATGAGATCACTTTTTTATAAGTGGCTCAGTCTTCAAAATAGGACTATAATCAAAGTTTACAATTTATTAAAGGAATAGAGGTAAGCAAACAGCGCTGGGTGTGCCGGGAGTCTCTGCTCCAGCAAGACGCACACCAGTCACATCAAGCAGCTGATTTTTATGCTCCTAGGCTAATACATATTCATTACTACTTCTAGAAAAAACAGGCTTATCATAATTAGTTTCTGGAATCCAAACCCTCCTACTGGAGCATGCGTATCAGTCTCTGGGGGTCCCTCTGGGGGTCTCTCATGCTGAAGGCTCATAGTCTTCCTCCCAGGTTTTTTTTCTTGACCTTCCCCTTTATCCAACTTGGCTGTATGTCAGAGACTTGTGCAGCGTCCCCTACAAGCTTTGTCTTCTAGTTGTCCTTTGGCTTTCTGAATCTCCTGGTCAGATATCTGAGACTTGCATAGTGTCCCATGCAATAGTCATAATAGCAGTTGTTCTGAAAAACTCCAGATATCAGAGACTTCAAGGAAAAGTCTATAAATACATTTCCCTTCAAGGTCTCTATTGACACGAATTGCTAAAACATTCCTCACAACCTGAAAGGGATTAGGGGACCACCAGGAACAGTGAAGAGAGAGGAGAGGAAGGGGACTCTGGGATGACAAACTTCATCGCCAGAAGGATGATATGACTCATGTTCTCACAGGACTCTTGTGAGAAGAGAGTTTTTCACATGATAATCTGACTCAGGACTGCCCCCAGCATGGAATAAACTGGTAGTACCAATATTTCAAGAGGAGTACAAAGTAACTTGAACCTTAATTTGAGTAACACTTTTGAAAAATAATCATCTACCTTTGCAATAATTGAGGCATCTAATGGAACATCCTGACTAGTACATAATTTGCCATATGTAAAACAATATAGTGAAGTAAGGAGCAAATGGGTGAGGTAGTTACTGGTTTGAATTTCTACAATCCGTAAGGCTGGACAGAACATTCTTGGTGTTGGAACCTTGGGCATACTGCAGGTTTTTCCTTTGATAGTTTTGAAAATTATATTATCACTGATCAATTCTAATTGATTTTAACCTGGTTGCAGTGATCCGTCTGCATGCAGTTTTCTGTGCTGAGCTGTCACTGGAGTGAGAAAATTTAATCCTAATTGTGTTTGTTGGATCCAGCAGTGACAATATCATACTTCTTGACTTATTACTAGAAGAATGATGTAATTGTTTACTATGAAGAGCAAGAAAGTGTAATTGAATTAATTGCTGTTGAACATCTTGCAAATGTTTTGTTTCTCACTAGTGTTGCACTTCCCAGCATTGCTATCTCTATTCTATTAGACTAAATGAGAGATGATTAGGGTTAAAATAGAGGAAACAACAACTTCTGCTAACCAGACAGATACTCTGAGGTTTAAAATGTGCCAGGCTCTTTTGATTCTATTTTGCCTCTATTTTATACAGAGTCAAGAAGATGTGTTGAATATTGTTTTTCTGTGATGGCATCACCTCCATCTGCCTCCTAACTCTTAGGTGTTGAGGTATTCACATACATTGTACCAAATTTTTAATTCATTAAATGGTTTCACCTATTAAAAATTTATCAGCTGCCATGAGTTTGATTCTTAAACAGCCAGTGTAATATGAAGAAACACAAAATGCAAGATTTAGCTCTCTGTACTCTGCAGCTCTGACTGAGGTTGACATGCTTTGACTTTTTTTTTTAATCATCAAAGGTGGGGGAGGTATTGAGATTCAAGACTGAAGCTCAGTTGGCCTAGTTTCCACTCCTGCTCCAAAATAGCTGAATAGTACAGACCCAATATATTATTACAAATGACGTGCTGCATTTATCAATGTACTTAAGTTGCTTAGCTTCCTTTTAATGACAGAGCAGCTGTGAACTCAACTTTCTTAGTGTACTGTGGCTACTGTTTGTGGGTAGTGATACTGCTTGTGAGTAGTATTATTTCAATACAAATTAACTTTTAGAAAGTGATTAGAAAATGTCCACTAAAAATTACATTAAAGTTAGAAGTATAGACTAGTAATTTAACAGAAATGCAAAAACACTATTATTAAAAAGGTAAAAATAGCTTAGAAAATATTTAGGCTTATGGAAATACCTTAATGTAAAGGACATTGAAACAAATTCATATCTAGTGTATCTTGTATTCATCTCCACGAGGGAGGAACTATTTCAATAACTAGAAAATTTTAATCTTGTATTTAGCATTCCCTCTTTCATATAAATCCTACAGAACAGAATCCATAAAAAAATAAGGCACTGTTTTTAGGACTGTAGAATCATAATGACTCACAAAACTGAACTAAGACAACAGCATGACTGTCATTGTGCTAAGAACATGTGTAATGGAATATGTAAGGATATGCTAAAGTTTTCAGTAGAGCTCGTTTACTTATGATTTCATTTATCATTTTTAATACAAACATTCAAAATGTACATGAAAACATCTTAAGAACATCAGTATGTCTTTAAATTTGTCTATTTTTCTACATATTTTTGTGTATATGAACATGCACTTACGTTTGTGTACTCGCACGTGTTGCTCCCATCTTCTTGGGAAGGAATACTGAATTCAACCAGGGAGCAATTTAAAAGATTTATATTTCATGTGATAGTCATTAGCTCTGTCCTAGGCTTGAGAAATTTTTATTGTACTGAAACAAAAAAATTTTTACATCAGTGGGGTTTTATTGGGTGTATTCTAGAGGAGTTATTCATCTCAAATTTTATGACACATGCAGGTTTTTTTTAATTATTTTTACTGATTTGCATTTCTTTTGACTGTTAACATTGCTGTTTTTAAAACAAGGGAAGCGTACCTTTGATGATGTTGCTTACCATTTACTTTATCTTTGAGACTTTTATCATCTAAAAGACTTGATTTAATTGTAATACATAGTAGTCACAAGGTAAATCCCATTACCTTTCTGTAGCATTAGGGGAATATTACTGTACTCCACAGGATAGAAGGCCATGGGTGTTCTGGGACTGTGATAAAATATCAAAGCAAATATTTTTCATCTTTCTTCACTTTTGCATATGTACTGGATACAGTAGTCCCTACTGCTTCATGTTTCAAATCTGTTTTGTTAAACAGTTGCAATTAACAAATATAAAAATATTACACAATTAAAATCCCGCTTTTGCTTGGTAAACAGTGAAAGCTTTCATATCTAAAATAGAGGATTTTTAATCTAAAAACACAAAAAGAACACGAAAACCGATTTCATTTTGCTCTTTCACAGTGCTTCTTGCACAAACTGCAGGGAGCAGCTCATCTTTATATCACTTGATTTCCCACTGTAGAAACGAGCTGTATGACAGTGGTTTCATAGCTAAAGCTCACAACTGTGAGAAAATGCCCACAGGAAATGCTTCATATTAATATTCTGTGTACTTGGGTAATCCAAATGCCAGCAATTTTTCTTGAGCCAGCGTGGGCTTCTTTCAGGCACATCTTCCTCATCTTTCATCTCAGTGTGAGATCCATCCAACCATCTATCCAGCCAGCCAGCTAAGAAATTTGGCCCGTGGGGTCAGACGAGGGATGCCTAGCAGTGTTCTCAGGAGCCTGTGACTCTTCTGCAGAGTCTGTTGGAGTACTTCTTGCTTACCTCCCCTGCAAATCCCACTTCAGAGGAGATGAAGCAATCAGGACATGCCCTTCAGCCCTCTTACCAACTCTGTTGCCCTCCTCTGGATGCTTTCAAGGACCTTAACATCCCTTTTGTATTGTGAGGCCCAGAACTGCACGCTGTATTCCTCCAGGGAAGGAGGCTGCACCAGCGGTAAATGTATCGGGAGAGTCGTCTCTTACCAGCTGTCTATGGCAGTGTTCAATGCACTTCAGTCAGCTCATTCCTTGGCTTTCCTCTGGACCTCAGCAAGCTCTCTCTGAAAACAGAACCTGCATTGAGCAACCAGCATTCAGCAACATGATAAAGCCAGTAAATGTCACTGGGCCTCAGGGATGGGTAGCAATCCTCTTATTAGCAGTAGCTAGGATGACCAGAGAAGTAGGCTGATCTCAGTGTAGATACTGGGTTTTTTAAGTGTCCAGTTCCACGTTTTATTCACTGCACAAATGAAGCAAGGGGAATTCAGGAAGATAACACATGTCCTGTAAAGCAGGAAAGAGCCTGCTTTGAGTGGTTATATGGGAACAAAAAGTACATCATCTTCATTAAGAACACATTGATGTCATTCTCAGAAAGTGCAGAAGAAATGCCTGTAATTCTGTTAGCATGTCTTCCTAATGAAGAAACTAAGAAAAGACATCTGAAGTACAGCTGTTTCTAATTTTTATTGTGCTTTCCCAACTCCTGAATGCCCAGTTTTCAAGAAATAGCAGAAAAAATACTTAAGAGCAAACAACTCCTCTGCCTCAAAATTAAGAGTTTTCCCTCTTAAAAATCTGTTTTTCTGAAGTCTTTTTGAAGTTTCAGTGCTCTGAAAGCTTTAATTAATTCGCATAGCCTATGAGATAGGGTACTAAAATGAGAGTATGTATTTTATCAAAATCTTGTTAGCAGGATGCTTCACTGAACATTTTAGTTGGAATCTGCTGCCTTAGATACTGAAAAATTACCATTAAGATTGCATTGCTTATTAACCACTGTAATTCAGTTCCAAAGTTCTATTTCTGAGAGACTGCAGCAGGAGAGAGCACAGCTTTTATTATCTCTTCTCTTTTGTTTAATTTTTATATTGCTTAAGATAAATGGTATCATAATCCTTCTGAGGAACGAGTTTTAAAATCTTATTACTTTACAACTTCAGGAAAAGTACATCAGTCTCCAGTGACATTGAGAGTTGTGTATGTCTCTTATCTAGATGCTTAAACCTAATTATTTAATAGGAGCTATTTTTGTTAAATTCCCTTTCTGTAGCTATACAATAAAAATTTGAAAAATAGAATGCAAGTAATGTTTGCTGCTGGTTTGTGTTATAAAGATGTGCTTTCTTAGCTTTGCCAAACTTTAAATACTGTGTGTAAGGTGTGTCTGTACAAATTCAGTCCTGCTTCACATCAGGGAAGGACAGGAAGGCAGATGAAGGTTTTTTGTTGAATCTCCTTCCTATCACTTTTGCACCGAAGGAAAATACCTGCCTTCTGACATTTCTCAACAAATTAAATTCAGCATTAATAGTTTCCTGGGCTGGTGCCTAGTCACTATTTTATTTCTTTCATCCTTGCATATTTTAATCGTTATTCTGCTTTTCATTCTGGCCAACATCTTCATCTTGGACTTTTCTCATTCTTTGCACTTTTTCTCTCAGACGTTTTGAACGAAGATCTCTGGGGCAGGTGTGCCTTCTTGTTCTCTTGGTGACTGCTGCCTCATACAGCATGTCCTGGCCCATGCCTGGGACGCTTGGGCATTGTTGCAGTATAGCTGGTAATAGCAATAATAGAAGCATTAATCTCCAGAAACATAGAGTACCTCAGCAAATTAAGCACCTGTAGGAGAAGAACTGAAATATATATATATATGAGTTGAAATGTGCTGCACAGTCAATGAATTCAGGGTCAGAGCAGTATTGTCTGTCTGATTAGGTATATGCTGTCTTATCTCAAAGTCAAAGATTGCTTTTTGTTTTGATTTCTTTATATTACCAGTATTCTGTGAGCACTTTTAAAATTATAATGACCCAAATCAGTAAAGATTTATAGTTCACAAAAAGGCCGTTTAGTCTTTACAACTACTTAAAGAAACTATTGGAACTCACCCATAACCTGAAGCTGATTGAGACAGCAGCCTTGATTGTTTTCCTACATTCATCTAAAATTAGTATCTCACAATGTATTTTAGTAGTTTACTTCTGTGAAAGTCACAGAAGTAATGGTGAAAGAACAGATGCCATTTTTTATACATAGGGACTTACTGACTTAATTTGAGTACAGGCCTTTTTTTCTTCCTCTCTCTGGGTATCAAATAAAACAGATCAGCTTTTATAACTGTTTTGACAGAGCACTATTAGGCTGAGAAGCCTTTTCATTCCATTTTTTGCTAGAAATACTGTCCCAGCTCATGCGGAAGACCTTGCAGTAGATACAGATATGATGCTTTTAGAAACAGCTAATGCATTTGAATTTGATCGTCTACACCAATTAATATCCACAAGCTCAAGTATCTTGTTTATAGAAAGACTTTTAAACTGGGTCATTAGGTTTTAGAAAGATTTGTAATCTTACAGGAATTTGATTCCTCTGTTAAATCACCAGGGGACTGCTCATTTCTACTTGAATATACTTGAATATGATGGTGGGAAGTGAAGATAAGATGATTGTATTGTTGGCTCAAGTACCATATTGAGGCAGATGTTGCCTTGGGGTTTGTGCTCTCAACAGCTGAAACATCGGTACGGAAACAGTGGTGGCTGCTGATTCTGATCTGCCCATTTTCATGTGTTTATTCTCTTAGTTCTGTGTCAGAATCACAGATACTAACCAGCTCCCCAAGGTTTTCACAATAAATCAATGATTTTGAAGCTGCTTTCTCCTTTGGGAATGTGAAGGTAATCCTTTCATAGGCACATAAGTAACTCCCAGTTGCTCTTCACTTAACCCTATGTTTGATGCTGTTAATCAAGATAACAGTAGATAAGACTTCATTCAAGTAAGAGTTTTCCTGATGCTTTGAATACTCACAGCAGTAGAAAATTATTATAAGTATTATCATAATTTTATGTATGATACACAATGTTTATAGGAATATGTAAAAACCTGCTAAAATTAAACTGCATAAAGAGAAGGGTTAGGAGTTTCTTCAATGAGCCTATGTCCTTTTTCTGGGCCAAGCTGTGTAGGCATGAGAAGGTACACCAAGACTGCTGGGTTCTTCTTCTGCAAAAGAGTGCTTCCACAAATAAAATAAGACTTTGGAAGCATTCAACAATTCAATATTTTAGGCAACTCTATTAAAAGTTCAGAGAATAATATCCTTTGAATTCAATTAAATGAACTTACACGTATTTTCTTTTGCCTTCTGTGCTTTGAAGAATTAAATAATAATGTTCTATGGTGGTGATTTTCTCATTAAAGTAGTTTAGACATAAAATATGATATCCATTTAATCTTCTGTAATTTGGACTGCTTTTTCTACAAGTGGCAGTACAGGCATCTTCCTATTGTGGAACCAATTTCAAAATGAAAATTTTAATATCAGTTCAACACTTTAAAGCAGTTTCTTTTTGGACTAAAATATATGATTAATTAGGATTGCAAAGGAAAGAGATTTTATTTTGAAATTTCATAGTATTTTTTTTTCCAAAGCATTTGCTTATGAGAAAATATATTTAATATTTTTAAAGTGCTTCCTTTGGGATTAACAGAAACAATAAATTCTGATTGAAGGGATCTGTGTCTTTTTGGATAAGAATAGCCTTAGATTATTAGACTGTGGTGGGCTTGAGAACACTGCAAAAAGTAGTATGGGGCTGAGTCTTTGTAAAACAGCCAAAGTGGACCAGACTTCCTCTGCTAAGAGGATTTCCGAGGGAACCTCTTTGGGTAAGCAAGAGCAGCTCAACTGGAGACTTGTTAGTCAGGAGCAGAAAAGTAGTAAAAGGCATCAGTTACAAACAGGTGATGGCTGGAAAAAGGAAGGCTAAGTGCACACAAATGGATGTTGGATTGCCTACATAAAGTAACTGGATGACATTTGATTTCTTATTTTTAAATCACATTGCAGAAATTCCGTGGGAAGTTTCTGGATATGGTAGCAAAACGCGTAATGTAACAGCCTCCCAAATGAAGCAACAGAGAATGCATGCAGACTTAGTGGGTTTGATGCCAAACTAGACAAAAAGATTAAAAAAAAAAAAAAAAAAAGACTAGTAGAGATAACTGCAAAGAAATTGGAGTGGGATCAATTTCTTTCAGTGAATCTTGCAGAGAACCCATGGCTCTCTGTGTGAAGAGGCATTTGAAGATCCTTCCAGGGTCAAATGGAAAATAATCCACATCTACTAAATGACAGGATTTATGTTAGTAAATATTACTGATCTTGAGTTTGTGGTATTGGCTGTAATCAGAGGGTATCATTTTCTGAAACTGGTATACGAAAATATCTTCATGCTGCCTGCAGTACAGAGGATGACAAAATGCAGGTATATTTTTTTAGGTAGGAAATGCATTTATTTTGTTGTAAATTTAATATGTTCTTTAATAGGGAGTTAATTCATTTTTTATAGTAATAGGATGCACAGAAGAAGATAGAAAATACCTTTAAAAGTTTGATATTGATTACTTTTTAATTTGAATAGATTTATAAGTGTAGTTGGTTTTACTGCTTGTGTTTCTCTTATACTAGCACTGTGAATGACAGAAAGAAGTCCATAGAAGAAACATCTATTATGGTGCAGTAAATGTGTATAACGTCTCAGGAATTGAACCTATGACAGGAATTCATGCAGACAATTGTGAACAAACCTTCTGTTAAACCTTGTGTTAAATATATGTATATATATACACATATATCTGTATTTTAAAGATAAAATTCTGCTGTTTAATCTAGCCTACAAGTTTTAGAGAGTCAATTCTGTATGTTTCTTTCTTGACTAATAAAACACAAGCAAGGCTACCACCAGTTCTACGTTCTGTTTAGTAAATATGTTTTAGTAATTACAGAAGCTTTAATAATTACCATATAATTAAACCTAATCAAAATGCCTTCTTATTAAATAAATACTTGGAGGTCACTTGAAGTTGTCACTCAGGTGATGTTCAGCCATTCTCCAATAGTGTGTCTCATCACAGCAGTACTTCAGGCACAGACAAAGCTGAAAATACTGGTGTAACCTTATGAATTTGGATGCTTTCTCTTGGAATAAAACTTGATGGCTTCGTGGATACTTTTCATAGTGTTTAAGTCTGAAGAAAAGTTGGTGCTATTACAGATTTGTAATGCATCTGATCAGTTTTTCAGGTTTTACATGTATCCTAATCAAATCCCCAGCTAGAAAGCCACTGCTGCTACTTCGTAGTTCTACTTAAAAGAATGGTCGTAGTGAAAATGTTTAGTTTAATTACAGAATCACAGAATTTTCTAGGTTGGAAGAGACCTCAAGGTCATCAAGTCCAACCTCTGACCTAACGCTAACAGTCCCCACTAAACCATTTCCCTAAGCTCTACACAGAATCACAGAATTGTGGGGAAAAAAAAAAAAAAAAAAAAGACAAAAGAAAAGAAAGGCAAACAAAACCCTAGAGGTGCAAGAGAGAAGATGGCTGTTTTTTATGCTAATTCTTACGACACAATGTCTTCAGAAGCACAGTCAGTGGAAAATTGCTACAAAGAGCAGCTAAGCGAAACAGAGCAGGAAGAGAATAGAAAAGAAAGTATAAGTGCAAAAAAAAAAAAAAAGTAAAGAATGCCATGAATTACTAAAAGTGAAAACAGATAACATCCTGCTATTGGAAAGGACGCAAGAAGGAAATGTAAACAGGAGAAAGATGCAGTTCTTCTGTATGTTCATGCTGGGTTGCAAAACTGCTGTTGACTTTGCAGCAAGAACAGGGTCAAGTCCCAGAGGAATGGAGGCAACACTAGAGTGAAGGAAGTTTGAAATGATGGTGAAACGGGTGCAGAGCAATTTCCCATTGCTTGGGAGCACAGTGGTGTGTAATGGTAATGTTCTCCATCTATTGAGGTAGTAGAAAAGTTCAGGTAACATATGTCTATAAATTATATCTATGTAATAGAGAATATGTGCTAATGAAGCATCTGATCAGAGGTAGATTTCTTCCAGTATAGGAGTTAGATCCATGTTCCAGGTTCATTATAAAGCCTGGGGCCTTAATCTGGACCTACAAGACAGTTTTCCTGTTTTGTTTGTTTGTTTGTTTTTCTTTTGTTGTTGTTGTTGTTGTTGTTGTTGCTGTTGTTTTGTTTTGTTTTAAAGTGACTTCAGTTTAAATGATCTTTAGCAACTCGTCTCACCATTCCAAGTGAAGTTTCTAACTTACTGAAATGTTTTGTAGCTTTTTGTTTTTATGGCACTCTATTTTAGTGCAATCAGAGAGAACAAAAGAAGAAGTAAATGCTGGTGTCACTTTGAGCCCCAAAGTGAGGCCATAAATGAGCCTAAAATGAGACCAGCTTCAGATATACCTTATACATTTATGGTATAGGGATTTCATGTAATTTGGAAAATTCCTTGCGCAGCCATCAAGAGAAGAAACATAATGAGAAATTATGAGAGTTTACAATTTTAAAGTACTTTATCTACATTTATAATATTTACTTGTAAGGTTTCTACTTAACTAAAAGCTAGAATGGAAAAAATGATTTGTAAACATAAATTCCAGCTAGTGCTAGAATCTGTGAATTAATCTAATCAGAAATCTATTTTTGTTACTGTACAAGTGCTCTTCACCAAACCTAAATTGTGCCCCAATTTATTATTTATTATCTTACAAAGCTGATGCTTGGCAAATTAGGTAATGCAAGACTTTCCAGAAAGTTTAAACTGAAGCACTGATAAGTTATGGGGTGACTGTACATATCTCTGCTCAGCATATAACAATTTCCTTTTCATTGTTGATAATGGACTTAACCTGAATATGGTTGTGGCCTAGTGACATTGGATTAGATCTGGAGTACAGGACATCATTCTTTTAGAAGAGCAATTATCTTAAAACACTTGTCAAATAAAAAGAATGATTTTAACTTTTTTTTAAAATTCTTTCTGTCAGTAATTAAAAAAAAAATGGAGCAATTTCAAAGAATTGCTATAAATAAATTTAATTAATGCTGGATATGAGAAAATGTATCATGAAAAGGTTCTATTTTGGGTTGTATCTGGGTATCTTTATAGAGAAATTTGCCAACAGCTGCATACATTTTGTGGCTTCTCTGGCACTATTTTCGCACCCCTCTTTTATTTCTAAGTGCTAAAATGCATTTGGAGAGCTTAAAAACTACAACTGTAGGAATATTCAATGTCAAGAAGATCAAACCATCGCAAAGTTAGGACAGCCTGCTAGTACACTGCCAGAAACTGCATTTAGTAAGTACCAACTTGTTCCTGAGTATTGTTATGTGAAAAAATGAAGATGCACACCCAAAACGCCTTAATACCAGTCCCTGGAACTGATGGCTGAAGTTCCTTCACCGATTTGCACACAGCTTCATTTTATAGAGGAGCAATCTGTTGAAGCAGATTGTCAGAGCTGTGACTGAGCTATGAAATGATCAGGGGACTAGAAGAGTCATAAAGTTTAGCAGATGTTTAGGAGATGTTTTAGAAGATGTTAGCAGATGTTTAGCAGATTATTGCAGAATAGGCTGTTTGTAAGGAAATGGTAGCTAAAGCTTGTTCGGGGGTTGAATCAGAAGTCTTAGGAGGCAATCCTATCAGCCAGAAAGGCAGTATTAATTTTATGTCAACAATTGTTATTTTTGTTCCTTTGTTTTCAGAAGAGTTTACTAAGCAGTTCCGTAAGGATATGAACTACTTTTTGCAGAGCCTTATCATGATACTAATAAAATCTTTAGTTGGCAATTTCAAACCTTTTTAGCAGAAAAAGAAGTGGGTTTGGTTATATGTATATTCACTTGTTTTTCTCTAGGTGTTAATGGTCACACAGCGGTGGCTCTAGCTGTAATATGACAGCATCTGAGTGAATCATGCTGTGCCTACATAACCCCTACCTCATCCAGTCACTTAAGTAGAATAGGAAGGAAGTTGTAACTTTGACATTTTTGAAGAATATAGCTACTAACTAAGCCTGTAGAAGAAATATGAACTGGTATTTGATGAGCATAGTCTTCCTCATGAGTTCTGGACAGGTTTCTGAGGGAAAGTTTGGGTGCCTGGAGGAGCAGTACTTCTCCCATTTCTCTGTCCCTGCAGCATGTTGTGCCTCATCTTCCACAGTTTCTGCTGCTATTCCCAGGGAAGTATCGTGTGTATATATATATATATACGCGTATATATACATATACGTGTGTATATGTATATATACGCGTATATATATATATATATACACATATACATATATACACATATACATATACGTGTGTATATGTATATATACGCATATATATATATATTCACCCATGTTCTAGAAGCCCTAAAGGTGTTCCTGGCTGTGTTGACGTTGCATCCTTTTCTTCCAGAGGCATGGCATTGGAAATATTTACTAGGAGGCCTGAGCTATCCTGAGTGGGACATTTTGCCAATGCTTTCTCTTCTTGGAGCAGATCAATTCAACAACTGCTTCATGGTGGAACTCTAAGTTTTGTTTTCCTTTTTACAGAACCTAAATTCAATCTACCTCCATGTAAGGTCCTTTCCATATCCGGGGCTGCATGGCAATGGCAAGCAAGACACGGTGGATTCTCAAACACACATCAAGCTTACACATACCACTAGAGCTTAACATTTTCCGTACTCTTTGCTTATTAGTGATTCCACAAGGAGAAGTTGGAGCCAAGCACATTTCTGACAGCTTCTCAAATGCTCGAATGATCCCATATTTTTATCACCAGTCCTTCGCTGAAGCCACTAAAGATGCACCGCATTTCACAGCAGTTTAGTTAGGCTGAGCAAAACTGACTTTTAAAATAGGAGCTTTCAGCCTCAAATGCTGTAGAGGTACTACATTGCTGTAGTCTTACTTCGCAGATTTGCAAGGTGTTAAATGTGTAACGCTTTGAGAACAGAAAATATTTCAAATATTTTCAAATATTGTTTCAAATATAGTTGCAAATTTTGCAGGGTGGTCTATCACAAAAATCATAAAACAATAAAGCAAAAAATTAAGGTATACAAAGCTCTGCACTGTGATATTTCTTCTTTTAATGATTTCTCATGCATCCTTCCATTGTCCTTGATGGGAAGGATGTAGGAAAGTGAGGAATGGTTACGCAAACGGTGTGCTTTCCAGATTATGTTAGGCCTTCTGCATATAGCAGTCTGTGTAGTTTCTGATTTCTAAAAAGAAGTCCCCAGCACCAGCTTTACGATGTTTTGTCTTCCCCTGTGCTGTTCCTCCATACTGTGGTCTTTGCATTCCCTAATACACCCTACCTCTTCCTTCATCATATTTATTCACCAGTGGCCTGTTCCAAAAAGCAAGGACGTTGAAAGAGTAGCAGAGTTAGGGTACTGATCGTGTTTTGCTGTGAAGTACCATGCCAGCCTTGCAGAATGCTGAATATACAAAACAGATCACTGGAAAAATAGCTTGTATTACAAGTCCATAATGAGCTGCGTGTCTTGTTAATCATTCATAATTGTGCTGAGAAAGGAAAAGGGCAGTGGTTAATACAGATACTGCAAAAGGCAGAATCCTGATTAAATATGAATATGCACAGAAATAAATCTGATGAGCGGTATCAGGCAAAATATATTTTGAGTCTACTGCTGCATGTCTTGCTCATGAAAGGATAGTATCTCAAAAAGGACAGGCATCTTTAAAAAAAGAGGGGAGAACAGTGAACAGGATAGATTAACAGAATTTTGCAAAATTGCTTATGTGCAATTAATTATATTTTTATAGGAAGGTTCAGATGAAACTTTCATAATATGGAGAATAACACCTATGTCACAAATAAACACAGTGTAGCAAATATGATTCTGTGATGCTTATGTTTCTCCAGTGAGAAATAGCTTGAACCACTTGAAAAGTAGCCACTCAGTCAAGGGTGACAGAGTTGTTAAGGTTTTTCTTGTTTTAAAACAACTATATATAAATACCTGTAGATTTGTGAGCATATCCCAAATTTCAGTTGAACACAGTAATCAAATACTTTTTCTTTAAGATTACCACATCTGTAGCATTCATATGTACAGTCCTTCTGTGCTGAGCCAATGTGTTTATGTTGTTGCAAAGGTGTGTTTGTGTGTACCTTCAAGTTTTCCTTCCAGTAGGTTACCTGTGTGAAACATCTTATGTCTCCTTTTGCTCAGTTGTGTTTGATTTGCTCTCAAAACAGGCTAGAATGGCTGGGCACTTACACAGAACCACTAAAACATGCTTCACAGGACAAATCTCTTATTTACATAATTTATTGTTCCATCAGTGCTGCATTTATAGCTTTTTACTTTGCTTCTGTCTTCTCTAGCTGTTTTATTTAAACTCAGTTAGATTTCAGGACAAGTGGTCATGCATTCAGTATCTGTAAAACGAAATCCTTCACCCAGAAACGCTGTCTTTCATCTCTGCTCTCTGATGTTTAGTACATCATCAGTACCATTTGAGATGTTTCATGCTGTGTCAAAAGCTCCACCACGTACTATTAATTTTATTTAGCATGTACTAGCAAGCTCTTCAGGGCAGCTGGTCATGCAGTCCTGAAAATATATCAAAAGTTCATCCAGAAAGAAAGGCGACATGACTGCTCTGCGAGTGTACACTTGAAGTGATTCAAACCCTTCTTCATCTTACAAGTGTCTAGAGAGTTACGTGCTGTAGCAGATTTCTACCAAAATGAGAAACTTTGTTTTTCTCTGCTGTTGCAGACCGATAGCTCCCTTCTCCACATGCTGGTGTTTTTTGTCAGCAGGGCTGAGGCTAATGGAAATGTGGTTCCCCAAGTTGGACCTAAATATCCTTTGGCTGTTGGTGAGTGAATTAGGTGTGGTGAGGAATTAATATCTAATGACAAAGAGAAAGAAACACAAGATGGGACAAAAGATGCATGCAAATGCTTTCAGGATGGTCTGATGTTCTTTTTAATCAGTTGTTTGTTACAAGCCATAGGATAAGGAGGGTAATTTTTCTTTGCAATTCTGTGTTGAATTCATCTTAGCATTTACCAGTTTTGGCAGTAGTATGCTGGGAATAGCTGCCTGGGTATGTAGGTATATGTGTGTTTGTTTTCTCCCTTCCTTTGGCAGAGGGAACTAGGAAGGCAGGGCTTCTGGCTGGGTCCCAGTGCAGCAGAAACGATTTGAGTTTCTCCGACAGCTGACTTGTGAAACGATGCGGCAGAAAGGACGTGCACTTGTCATTTAACATTATTTTAGGCTGTAGACACTATGATGCCCTACTTTTCAAGTGTGGATTAACCTTGGGAAGTGACTTATAAAAGGTCACCAAGTGCTCCAGCACCTGTTTGCCACAGCCAGCTGGGGTGCCCCATCCTGTGGGGGCAAAACCCACCAAAACCACAGCAAGGGCCCTTCATTCTGCCTGTGCCATAGACTTTGCCGCCTTCTGTCAGAAGGCAGCTTGACTGATAGGGCTGAATATATTTGACAGAGTGCCTAAACGATATAACCTTCTGGGCCATAAAATTTACATCAGCTGCGGAGTAATGCTGCTATAAACACGGGGTGACACACGGCGCAGCTAGCGTGTTCGCGCGGGAAGGCTGTGTGATACAGCGGCTGAGTGTGACCTTGCTTTAGGCAAGCTGCTTCGGGAGCGAACGCTGAGAAATACTGCACGGCTCTTGTGATAGATGGCCTGCGTCGGGGGAAGATGATATTAGCCTGCCAGCAGCTTCACTTGTAAAAGCCCGGAGATGAGGGGGTCGCTTGTTGAGGTGACAATTAGGAGTAAAGGAAGTCATTTCAGTTGCTTCCAGAAGAAAATATTGATTGCAGTATAATAAAAATAAAAACATGCTATATAAATGTAGACATATTGTTTATACACTATTTTATACAAATATAATAACTTCAATAGCCATAAGATAATATGAACCCCGTGGTGCGTGCTTTTGGTGTGCGTCATGCTTGTTTTGTCTTGTATACCAGGACGTGTACTTGATTTTATATTAGTTCTCAGATGTTCGTGCTAAACTTTAAAATGTGAATAGACCCACGAAGATCATTGGGTGTCTGCCTCTATATGGCCACATGTACATGTTATTTTATAAGCACATTGGCTATCTGCAGAAAGCTGGCGGTTCTACTTCACCTTCTCATCCACTCACAAAGGCACAGTCAGAGGAGACCAAATTAATAGATTTCTGAGTCAGAAGATGCTGCTGTGCTTATGATGTTAATTTCTTTTTACATAAAATAATGGGTGATACGCTTGTCTGTGTTTTGGTTATTTTAAAGATTGTCTGCTAATCTCCCAATGTAAATAACTTATGTATTTAAAAGGAAACAAGCACATGGGTTCATTTACCAGACAAAATACAGATGAAACTTAAAAATTCAGGGCACTTCTGCTTCTCTTACAGTAGTCAGTAAGTGAGTGGAAATTTCACATACCAAGAAGCTCCAGAATTTGTACTTTATAACACACAGTTACTTTTAATGACTCAGAGAACCATTGCCAAAATGTCTTGAAGTTTTGAAATCATACTGTGGCCATATTTGAGAAAGAAAAACTATTTCCTTTTGGTGTTTTTCCTTTTTTTTTTTTTTTTCCATAAATGAAGATTAACTGCTACCACATGGATTTCTTGCCTTGCTCCCTTAGTTTTATTTCAGATTTTGCTCCTTTATAATAAGCAAATTAATTCAATGCCATAATACAAATGTGGCATTAAGTAATAAGTAAATGTGGCCAAATTAATAGAAGTTAATATATCAGACAGTGACATATTGCTCTATAATTGATAAATGGTCATATATTTACCCAAATACAGTAGACTCTTAACCTTTTCACCAGAAAAAGGTTAAGAAATGCTAGTCTGAAATACTTCACAGCTTCCATTTTTCCTTGTTACACTTAATCAGATCCAGAACGTTTGGCTGTGTGTACAGACATCTTAATGTTATAACATGAATTTGTGACTACAGTATCTGTGACAACAAAGAATGTATGTACACAGGGAACACAGAAAGTATGTGAAATGCACACCAAACATTTTAAATTTTTTTCAATTCAGTGCAATTACAAAATAATATTTACTATAAGATAAAAGTGAAGCTTATGTCTTATTTTATCAAATCCATTCATTCCAGTTGAATCAATTCAGGCTTTAAAGACAACTTAAAATGATTTAGTGAATTTTACTTTCACTCAACAGCTTTTTCTTACTCCTTAATGTTTTTCTAGTCTACTGCTGTCCCAATAACTGACCTACATTTCCTGTGATGCAGCTCAAGCCTCCTTCTGCTTCTGCCCTAAAAAAGCTAATGCAGATAATTCACCTACTCCTCTCTACTGAATGCCTGTTAGATATTTGCAGGTATTTAACTTGTTGTGATCCTTCTTTTTTTCTTTGATGAGTATGTATCATAACTCACTTTTTCTTCACTACTGTTCTTGTAACTCAACTTTGAAGTTTCTTAGTTTAGAAGTAATTATGGTGATCTCTTTATTAGTTTGTAATAAATAAATAAATCCACCCCATATAATAGATTCCAAAAAAATATTTTTTACAGTTATGTCTGTTCAGTTTTTGTTTTATGTTAATAAGGTGTCTCATTTTCATGTAACCTTCATGACCACTTTTTCAGCAGAGACTTCTCAAGCTGTATGATCTGAGCTATGCAAAGCTGCCTACCTTTGCTTCAGTAATATTTGTTTTGACAATTTTAGGTAGGAAAAGATCTCAGGATTATAGAGTAAAACATGAGTCTTAGCTTGCAGTTTTATCTTTTGGAAAAACTGGGAAAAAAGTAAGAATGCATTTGAACTTTTCCAAATTAACTTTTTTTAAAAGAACAAAACAAACAAAAAACCACCTTAATGTATGTTTTTTGTTGTTGTTGTTTGTTTTGTTTGTTTTCACACAGCTCAATTAAGATGATTGCTCTGTGGAAGAGACACAGAGTATTTAAAGAACAAAACTAGTTCTGTGTGCGTGCTTCCTTGGGGTGACACAGATGTGTGTGCTTGGTAGTATGTAGAAGAAAATCACTGTGGATTTATAGAGCTGCAACAAAGTCATTTATACTGTGTCCCTGACACAACTAGATTAATAATATCTGTAGCATTCCTAAAAGCAGTTTATATACAAGATTCAGTGATGGATACAAAAAATAAGTCCTCGTGCTTCCTAACTGCTAAATGTCCTTCCAACCTAAATTTCTTCCTTGCTCTATTCACTATAGATACGAAGTATAGATCACCCCACGGTCCATGTCCTTAAAGTGGACTTTTGACATAGACAAAACCTGTTGTTATGACCTCAGTCTTCATTTCATGCAGTTAAACAAGTCCAGAATGTTTAAGTCTTCTTCAAAATCATTTTTTCTAGATGCTGAGAAAAACTCATTGCTTTCTTCTTGATTTTCATGGTCTGGTTCATATCCTTACTGAAATATGGCACCTTAGAGCAGACTAAGTCAAGTGGACAAAATCTGATGCCCTTCCCAAGCTGAAAGGAAGGGCAACTTTTTATTTATTTATTTATTTATTTATGTATTTCTCCTTTTACATCAGTATGTTTTCATGGTGGCCCACTAACAGGTCCAGGTCACCTTACTGTTTTCCGAGGACTACCTGCTTGTGTGCCTCTAGTTCATCAATTCTGTGTTTAGCCAATTACTGGTTCTAGATGAATATTGGGCTTTGTTCTTTCTCATACTGAAATGGTTATTTTTAGTTGCATTTTTGATTTTTTTAACCAAATCTGAAATTTAGTCTTGTCCTCACATGTTCATGAAGTCTCACCCTTTTTGCTGTCATTCAGAAATTTAATAATAGCTTATCCTCATCATGGATTTTTTGCTTGAGAAGGATTTATAAACTGGTGTTAGCCACTGACCTGCATTCTTGCAGATAGTTGCTATCAGAAAAACGTACGTGTTTTTCTCACAGATATGCAGTCACCTTAACTGAAATTTTGTATTTAAGTATTCTCATTTGCACATTCAGATTGCAAGAATTGCTATAATATGCAGTTCTTTAGCATGCAATAGCTATCTGAATGGTATCTTCTATTATCAGGACAACAGTTGGAAAGCAGCTGGAACATTCTTTCTAGTTTACTTCTTGGATTGTTAATAAATACAGCATTAGAAAGACTTCCCATTATGCAGGTTTTAATAAAACGAGAAATGCAGAAGTCCTAGGCTGTGCAGCTTCTGTTTTTCTTTAATTTCAGTGTAAGTGGTATGATTTAATTTTTATTTTAGTGCATATGTGAAAAACTGAGTGAATAATGTCACGTCTACAGTAGGCTGAGAGTTTTGTAAGTGCATTACTTGCTTTTATTTATTCCGTACCTTTTTCTTACCATATTTCAGAAGCAAATAAGTTTCTGTTGTTTTATTCATCTGCATAAACACTCCAGCTATATAAAATGAAGCTTTGCATGCCTTCACTTCCCTTTGGGGAACTGTTTCTCAAAGGCTTTCTAGCCTCAGCTATTAGCATAAGCCTTTCAATCTCCTTTATCTGCAGTAAACGAGCCTTTTGCATTGATTATATTTTTTTTCTGATTGAAAAATGGGCATTATAATCACTCCTCGTAACAAATGTACGACAGAAGTATTGATTTCTGAACTGGCTGCTATTACTGGTTGTACGTAAAGAGGGCTTGGTAAATATATGCAACTGTGTGTGAAAACCCTGTGCTCACTCAGCAGCACAGCCTGATGAATTCCCGATGGATCGTGTCTTGTGGTTGTCTCAGGCTGCAGGGCTCTGAATGAGACTAACTTGTATTTCCACGCATGTGAAGGACGGCCCCACAAAAGGTTGGTAAACGGCTCCATAAACACTGTGTGAGATAGCAATGCTGATCTCATACCACCAATGAAGTTTGTGCTACCATGATGCAAGTGCAGGTCACATAGTTAATGCTTCCATGACTATTTCTTCTCACCTTTGAACTCCTTTACAGGAATATTACGGGTGTTGGCTGTGAGTTAAGTCCAGGATTTACTTCTGTCATGCTTTTCAGGGACAGGTGTAACTGGAACATGAAGTGGGGTTAATAGCATATTGTAATGTGTTACCTGCGGAGATGATAGCACTCGGTGAAATTTGAGGCTGGAAGGGATCCTTGGAGACCATTTTATTCATAAATTGGCATTGATGCAGGCTGTATTATACCTAGAACAACCCTGAAAGAGGTTTCTGCTAGGCTTATTAAAACCTTTGGTGAAGAAGGCTACAAGCTCCCTGTTGCTGCCTTTCATCATGGTTAGGAGTGGAACAGCTTTCCCTGTTCATTGCCTTCATTCCCTCTGTTGAAGCTCAGACTGTTTTTTTTTTTGTTTTTTTTTTTTTTTGTACATCATCATCTATTGGGTAGCATCCTCTATCAGGAAGATGGTTGTTTTAAATGTCTTCTGTCCCTTTTTTTTTTTTTTTTTTTTTTTGATCAGACAAAACCAATTCCTTCGATTCTCCCTTATAGTTTTGAATCTCTTCTCAGTCTTCTTACCTGCTTTCATGTTTCTAGCAGATTTTCAGAAGTACAGTCTCGTATTTTGAATTCCTTGTAGTGCAGTCACCTTTTCCTTTATTCCATCTATTTCACAGGCAAATGAAAAGATTACATTACAAATGTGTAATGAATGTTGTCAACAAGCATTACACAGCAATACATTCCAGAGAGATGTTACTTTTTCTTTTTCTTTAAATAAACATGGATTTGAAAGATCATGGGATATTAAACTTAGATTTATTAACGGTTTGATTAATTTTGGAGAGAGAGGTTAAAGAGTTTTAATGGCACAGCCTAGGAATATATGATTCATAAATATCTTTAGTTACAGACCATGTAAAAATATGACTCGGCAAGCTAGTGATAACTAATGAACATTCGTCTTTATTTTAAGCATTTCTGCGTGGGCATCCTATATGTGTACGTGCATGTGTGTATAAAAATATTTGAGTTCCATCTGGCTATTGTAGTTTAGGATGAGATATGCATCCTCCTGAGAAGATACTATACAGATTGACTTAAGTTAAGGAACTAAACTAAATTTGTTTTGTTAAAAATAAATAAATAAATAAAAATATTTTTGTCTTTTCTCCTAAAAGTGTAGTTCAGGGTGACTTTCAAGTTTCATGAAGTTACATTTTGTTCATAATATTGTTCTAAGTGAATAGAGGAAGAAAAAAAAAAAAAAAGTTGACTCATTTCAAAACAGTACATCATTTGAAGGCCTGTTCTAATGAAAAAACTATAAACTGAATGTTCAAATGTAATAGTCGTTTGACCTGAATTAAGCTTTTTGTCCTTATACCAAAAAGATAAAATCCTCTGAAATCAGCTGAAAATCAAACAATTTGACTTGGCTGTGTAACCACAGCAGTATTCGCCAGCCCATTTCAGATTATAGGCTGCAAGGCTGCATTTTGCAAACACAAGACAAATTCAAGTGGTACTCCCTCTCCTTTAACTTTTCTTTCTCTTCCCACCCTATTATCCTCACAGAGTCCTGGCTCCCCCTATGTTTTACTATCTTGACCTATTATCTCTAGGGCTTTTCTCAGAGTGACGTTATCCCATAAGTGTGCCGTAGTTGTGCCAGTTGTCCAGAACTCCCTCAGAGACCTGGAATGACTGTGTCAGTAGAAGGCAGAAGTTGAGTGTGATGCATAGAAGAAGCAACAGGTAAAAGTTTAATATTCCTTAAAACATCTTAAGTGGCTGCAACCCCTAAAAGCAAGTTTGTCAGGACTCTATTATGAGTGGAATACAGGCTGTAAATCAGCGTGAAAGTGCCCTGTACTTCATGCTGCTGCAGTCCTTAAAGGAGACGTGAGGTGTGAGCAGCCAATGGTTTGGCCTCAGAAGGTCCTTGTGAAGTGGAGAAAAATCAGAGTGCCAAGCGTGAGAAGAGTTATTTTTATGAGACAAGCTTATGAATAATGCAGGTGGATTTTCTTAACACAGGTAAGCATTGGATTCTTAATCACCTCGCTAGACCAATATTTACTCTATTAATGAGTAATGAATACATTATGACCTGTAGAATTCATGTTACTGATGGTGTCTCGTGGACTGGTCAGAAATACCTTCCAGTAGTAGCTGTTAATTATGCTTAGAGTTGTGGCCGCTGGTGTCAGACCAAGAAGGGGGCGAGGTGGTAGTGGGTGCTGCAAAAATGCGTTCGAGTAAATTTAGTTCATGTTCTGCAGTACTTGTGATCCAAGTGCAGCCTGAAAGGAAAGAGGACTGTCCTAAAACTGTCTTAGAAGGGTTATTTAGGCAGTGCTCTGACTTAAACTACCTTGATAGTAGTTAATACCAGGCAGCTCTGTTCAGCACTATTCATTCCTTTGTTTCTTTGGGTATCATTTCAATAACTTAATGTGTCCATTTTGGTTTACAGTTCCAGGAAAATTCTGCAATTTTAGGCAGTCTGTTCTGTGTGAAACTTCCTTTCAGATACTTTTTAATTTATTCTTTCCAATCCAGTTGTAAGTATATGAATCAGAAGTGGTACATGACTATATTCTTTTTCTTGTGTTATTTTTCTTGTATTCGTCAAATCAAATCAGTCCCAAGTCACTCTGTGGGCTGAGCAGGTTTGCTGTCATTTATCCTGCCACCATTTCCAGAAGGGCTCATTTTGTATTTTGAGTATATTATTAGTTGAGAGTCTCTTGTTAGTCCCGCTTCTGAGCACTTCAGGCATTTGCTCGTTTGCTCAGAAGGTTATCAGTTATGAAGACCACGTGAGCTGTCTTAGTTGGCAGCCCAGTTTCCCAGATCTAGAAAGATAAGTGGTTTTGACTTACGTTCTGTCACGGATAGGTTCGGTAAATGCCAGAATGTATTTTGCTGTTACATGTGTGCGAACAGCCCCGTTGAATTCCTGTAGGATACTGGCCTGCTAAAGGATTTTTAATGCTATAGTCAATCAGTAAAGTCTATTGAAAGTTTGTTTACTCAATTTTGTCCAATTATCCATTTTAATTGTGTTTAAATATCTTTAATGAGGAGAGATCTGTTAAACCATAAAGTTAGGTGGGAAGCATCTTTTGTTCACGCTCTCACAAGTATGCGTATTAAAATAAGTTACTCGGGTCTATTGGGAAAAAGTCCAAATCGTAATGTTTTGACAATTATGTCACCTCTGGTAGTACTTACTCTACTCAGATGATGATAGTACCCATTAAAATGAGAGCACAGAGCCCATGAAAAGAAAATATTCTCTACCATTTACTGTTTTGAATGAAGAACAGAGTAATAAAAATTATACTGAAATTTGGTCTCTTTTTAATTGCCGTGCAGTGCATAGCAATTGATAGCTAAAGTGCTAATTATTTTTAATGTAATTACATTTAATTATCATAATTGCTACTCTATCTCCCTACCCTAATAGACAGGCGTTAAGGGTCTTATTCGCAGAGCTGTTATGTTCCCATCACACGGGGAAGAAGTGAATAGGGAATGTACCGCGGTTCCTGAAACAAGCTGTTCCAGTGGCTGTGGCTTTGGGGGGCTGCAGTTTGCCATAGGTGTCCATCACAGTGTGAACGGAGGTGGCTTTTCAAAACTCTGCCCACGGCTTTTTGGCTTGGCTTGTGTAAATGGAAAGCCAGAATCTGGGAGCAGGCGGCAGATCTTCCCCTTTCTAGTCCGAAATTTTATCCAGAAAAGTATCCCTCCAGCATTTCAAACAAGAATCGGCAATTACGCCTCTGATTGCAATTATAGCAGTGGTTATGCCCACTGAGAGCTGTGCTCATTGATTTGTAACATTAACAAAAATTTTTGTTAAATCAGTATCACGCAGCATGCAGTTTAAGAGATGCTGCTCAGTATTTCTGTTGTGAGCTCAGATATTGCGTGTTTTACCATAAAACTCATGTGCGATGTATATCAACGGTACTCCTATCCCACATTGCAAATAATTTATAAAGGCAAATAGATCTTTTTAACAAGCACTAACAACTAAATATTCAAAAGCAGTCACTGGAGTTTTGCTTACCTTGCTGGAGACATAACTGAATGTTTTTCTCCCATACTGTTAAAGCTAATAGAAGGCCATGGTGCTTGATGTGCCTGAAATTTAGCCCTCGGTCATCATTTGCAGTCCTTAGGTTGGAACTGCTTTGATGTTCATGACAGCTAAATAATGGGTACAGTATTCTGTAGAGGGGATCAAGATCTATTATGGAAAGACTGAAAACTGTAAAATCAAGTGGATATAGGCATGGATAGCCTTGTTTGAGAATACATCTTTAACACTTCAAAAAACTTAAAAATAAATCCGAAGGAATTTATTGTGGGTTGCAGTGAGTACTGTAGCTTCTTACTTGCAGAAATGTGTCTCCCAGGCTGTTCCCTACATCTCTTTTAGATGTCCTTCATTGCCCTTCAAAGCTGTACTGGGAATACCAGATTGGCAGGATTTGGATACTCCATGTACAATACCAGAATTATGGGTGAGAATCTGAAGCATTTTTTCTTCAACAACTAGTTCCAAAGCAGGAAAGATGGATTCATTTGTTTCTTTTTCCAATGGGTAAGGTGTGCTGACCTTTAGGAGAGATAGCAAGACCGAAAGAGGCAGCAACCGGTTAATTGTGCCTGCCAGTGCATGCGTTCGTCTGTATTTGTCAGATGCTTTCCTAAGTTACTTGATATTATGAAACTCTTTCAAAATCCCTACATAGACAGTACTGGCAAAAAACTGCTAATGTTTGCATTTCTGTTGATCTGTACTTATTGATTTTTCAGATATACAATCGAGCTGTCCATTATATTAAAAGCTAAAAGTAAAACATTTATAAGCACAGCCATTCTAATTGCTTTTGCATCAGAGGAAAATCTGCTAGTTCTCCCCGCAGCTGCAGAGCAGGCTGTGCTTGAAGCACCATCACTGTGATGTGTGGGTGATGTTTTCACATAGGTCTTCTGTTCATCCCATTTCCCTGAGTCAACTTTTCTCTTTCACCCCTTTGTCAGCATTTTGTAGTGAAGTTTCTTGCTTGTTGAGTAAAAGTCATTGATTTCCTCTCTTTTGGTTTGTTTTGGTAATTAGTTTGCAAATGTTTTTGTTCTCTTAAAGAGGAACGAAGATATTTGTGTGATGTGTGCAACTTTGTCTTTGGTTCTAAACTTTGATTTAGTGGGAGAAAAGACTGAAACAGCACAGCTGGGTCTAGAAAGAGGATCTTGGTTTATTACAAAGTCAGTATGTGTATATTAAATTAACATTTATTAGAAATTAAGGTTTTAAGTAAGGAACAATATTCTCCATTGTGCTAAAAAAAATAAAATAAATAAATAAATAAATAAAAAACTTTTTGAGATATGCCTCATTTTGCAGATGGTTCCTCAAAACCATTTCCAGAATCTCAGCATTTCCAGGTTGCTATTTGTAGGAATAACGCTGTTGCAAAAGAAAAGAATTCAGTTCAGTTTGGCTGAAAGTGACATGTTTTTTACCCATCAGCATTTGATTATTGCTTACAATTCAAATTATATGTTTATAGATATTTCTAAAAAGGTTTACGTTATACTTGATCAACATATTTACAATAATGTATCATCTTTTGTTGTTGTAATTTTCATGTATATATATTTGGTGAAGGAATTTCAGCAACCATCAGCAAAACGTGAGGAAGATTTCTGACTCACCACTGCACTTCTTACTGTCCAATCTTTAATTCACCATGTGAAATCCTGCTGTTATATTTGAAGTACTATAGTGTTTGCCCAACTTTCCTTGCTCATGTTATTTTATCCATTTTTCCTTTACTCTTTGCTTGTATGTCAACCTTGTGCAGTACTTATCAATCATTTTTCTGTAGTTTTTTTTTACGTAATTTCACAATACATTGTTTTTTTCTCATATTCATTGCTTCTTTCATAACACCTCTCTCAAAGCACTATTGGCCTTACCAGTTGCACCATGAAAAGTATAATCCACTTCAGCATTTTCTTTCACAAAAGATTAATGATTACTTCCTCTTGGTCAAAATCTCTGCTTTAAAACCAGAGTACTAAATGCTATATATAATGTGGGCATGGCCAGTTTGCAAGGTGGGAACTGGCCGTGAGCAATGCAGTAAGTGCTATTCTGTATTAGTTTGTGTGGAGGTGATATGCTTAGCAAAGTAGGGGGTGGGTATCGTTTCTGGGTTCATAATTATGTTTACAGTATTTTTAGTGAACTTCAAAACTGTTCAAACTGAGTATGTACAGTATCAAAATCTAATTTATGGTTTTACACACAAATGGCATATAGCACTCAATAATAATAATTTACATTCTTCAGTATAGCCACTGTGAGATTATGCATCTCCTTTGTAAAGGAATAATTGCTGTATATTGGATACCTGTAGCTATAATTGCTCTCCATTGCTTTGTATTTATCTGTCATTGTTATATAAATGTAATTCCCGAAGTCTCCAAACCAGGGTATTTTTAGGAACCTGATTTTATTTTACTAGGATGCATTTTTCATGATAAAATCCTTATAGGCTGACTATATTTCTTCTACAGTCTTGTGATTACTAAAGGGGAAAGAACTGAGTAAAATGTGAAAAAGAAACAGTGAAATCATAGGGATCGAGAGTGGGAACAGGATATCATGGAGAAATGGGTGTGAATAAAAGGAAAAGAAAAGAGATCATAGGAAATACTGCCTTTTTCAAGGAATTGAATTGATGAAATTGAGGAAATGAGATGCAAAACAACACCCCAGAAGTAGGACACTAGGTACAGGTATGCTGATGAGGGTTTCAGTGTTTGTTCCTTTAGGTGTTACACCAGTGTTATAAATGTTAAGACTTAATTTCTTCTTAATGTCCTCACAATTCAAAAATGTAGGATATACAAGCTTTCTGTTTCTGATTACAGTAAAACAGTGAGTTGTATAAACACAGATACCAAATTATATTTGTGCAAACAAGGGGTAAATCTACTCTCACAAGCCTTGTATTATTTTACCTTTGCTTTCCAGTATGAACCCTTTGGCCGAGCAAAGAAGTGTTTCACTCTGGGATTTAGGTTTTCTGCCACCTAAACTCTTCAGTCACACTCCTACCAGATTCTATCTGGCCAGAAGTGCATCCTCTGTAATTCAGATTATTTTTTCCCTGATTTCAGAAGAAACTTGGAAGGAGACTTTTTTTTTTTTTTTTTTTTTTTTTTTTCCTTTTGAAATAACTATTTATTTTTTTGCTGCCTTCTACCTATTTCTTGTCTATTTCCTAGCCTTTGAGGAAAAGCGCCTGCACTTTCATATACAAGCATCACCTGCACTAGACTGGAGCTGCCCTCCTCACAGTGCATCCTCTTGTCTGGCTGATGCAGTGCCTCTTCCAGCCCGTCTCTGGGCACTCAGGTAGGGCCAAATATACACTGAGATCTAGGAGTTGCAGTCTCCACATGAAGGGCTGACAGAATAAATGCTGCATCTGTCAGCAGTTACAGATGTTTCATCTCACAAAGGTAGGGTATAGGGCTCCTTGTAGGTGGTATCTTAGCTATGATACTCCAAAGCTGTTTTTGCCTCAACCAAAGGAAAATCTGTAAGAGGAAAGAGAAGAAAAAGACAGAACTGGGTGAGGCTGGTAGCAAGTTTCTAAACGTTATGGGGTTTATTTTCTGAGCATTCAGTTGTTACTGGAGGTGGATATGAGTCTCTATTCAGGAGAGCTTAGCAGTCCTGAAGAGGTGATTCTGCACAGTTCTTGGGTTGAAATTGGAAAGATTTTTCTTTTTATCTGAGTTAATCTCTGTGCATTTTTTTCCTGCACAAGTAGGATCACGAGTAAGAGAGCAGTAGATTAGCTGGGAGAGGGCAGTGTTTAGCTTTTTGGTTTAGGTCAATGCACACAAAGCAGCACAGATTCCTGGCCAGCCTGCCATGGATGCTGCAGCCGTGTTAGTGCAGGGCTCTGCCCCGAACATCTGCATCCTCTCACCCTGAGGGCTGCACTGCAAAATGCAGGTACAGGCAAAATGTCCTGACAGAGGACAGGACACCTCTCCAGCATCTCACCATGTCTAGTCTCTGCTTTTGCAGCATGCTGTAATGTCTCATGCAGCCCCCATGGTGGCTCAGAGATGTCTGTGAAGCAGAGGAACAGCACGGTCCAGGCACCGCAGAGGACGACAGCGAGATACCAGTAACTGTTCCACTTGTATGCAGTATAGGGACAAACTCACAGGGTACCGATATGTTTGTAAACTCGTGAGACACATTAGTGTGTCTGTACAATGAAATAGTGAAAACAGTCTTTCAGTTTGTGCCTCAAGCTTTACCATTACGTAAAAAATGCCAATGTGAAATGTTATTACACCTGAAATAAGGCAATGTGGACGTGTCTAGCATTCCTTGTTCAGCTTGTTGCACCGTGCTGTTTATATTGCACTTTGTTTTAATTAAATTAACTTTTCATTGAAATGAGCTCTCCACATTCTAATGAGCACTCCCCAATTCACGTTTTTTTGAGTGCCAGATTTAACATGTGGTCAAAAAGAAACTAGTAGATAAAAAGATAAAAGGCTACGGTTTTAATAGAAGATTAGGCCTCCCTAAGTCTCTGGGAATAATTAGAGAGCTAGTTGACCTATGAATATTTATAAATGTGTTAATTAAAGGATATGTGAGTGAATCCACCTTGCTGTGTCACATTCCCATTAACCCTAGCAACTCCCAGATGTTCATCATGTCTGTGTTAAGGACAACCTGCAATTCAGCTGTATTTTACCAGTTTGAGGAGGTCTTCCCAAGGTGATGTTTATATCAGTGTATTGCAGAGTAAGTAGCACGGACTGAAGAATGACTCTCTGCCAAAGAGCTGGCTCTGTAGCTTCAGTGTTCCTGCAGGTGTGATGCTATGATGCTGACCATTCCTTGAAGAGACAGAGGACTATTCAGAATTTTATTTTTCAGTTACTTTATTCATTGGATTTGATTTGGTAGCTTTGTATCCATTTTTTAAAAAATGTCTAACTAAGGATAAGTGGATATTAATATGGGAGAGGTTTATTTTTTGTTTGTTTAAATATTAACAACAAAAATAGCACTGATGTGCGGTATTTTTCTGAAATTTCCCTATTAATAACTATTTGTTCATTGTAATTAATTAATACACTTCTCAGCAATGTTTCTTTTAGTTTGGTAGGCTAAGGAATTGTCTTTAGAGTTGCAGGAGAAGTGCGCCCGCCAAAGATTTGTGAGCAAGAACCATTTCTGACTGTGCTGGCAGTGTTTTTAACCCCACTTTCAGCTGGTCTTGAGCTGGTCAAAGCTTTTTGCCCAAACCAATTCTTTAGAGTCAGACCAGACCTCAATATTATCTAGTCGTATGTTTACAAAGGGTGACTTTAACCAATAATGATGAGTGATACCAATTCAAACATTAAAGTATAGTGTCTTATTCTGAAACAATTTTCAAAAGAGCTTGTTCCTCTCTGGAAGAAGATTATTAGCTGCTGCTGCTCCTCAAGAAAGTCTGAGCTACAGGTACCCGTTGTAAACATTGACCAGTTGCACTCTGCTGCTTTCCAGGGCATTATATAGCACAGAGTTACCCCTGTATAGAATGAATTCATGGGTATTTAATTATAGTAAAAGCATTTTGCTATCAGAAATCTCCTTGAATTGCATCCAGTGTGCACTTGGGGACTTCAATGGCTAAGGAAACCTCTCTGGTTGGTCTCTGCAGTGCATCTACTGTTGAAATGCACGGCCTTACACTGGTATGAATCTTTGCAGCTTCTCTTTCTGGCTGTTAGAAGCCTTTTTTGGTCCTGCCCTTACTTTCTCCAATTCTTTGAAGAGCTCCTTAGTATCTGTTGTTTCTTCCCTTTGAAAGTCTCTCTTTACTTAAGTCTCCACTGAATGTCATTTTTTGGTAAATAAATAGATGGAGCTCATTAGGACTCTGAACATAAAACATTTTCTCTAATCTTCAGATAGGTTTTGTGGCTTTTCTTCTGCCCTCCCCCTAGCTTTTCAGTCACCTTCTGAAATGCAGACCTCAGCGTAGCTGAAGGCCTTGTCTGCCTCGCTCTCCAAGGGCTGCCTTAGACCTGCCTTGTGGCATCTTCGCAAGAGGAGCACCTGTTGGCTCTGACCCTTAGGCTTGTTTTAGGGTCAGTGTTTTCCAGGGTGCAGTCTGCTACTCTAGACATACATCCCACTTTTCTGCCAAAGCGCACCCTGGGGAACAGTAGTGGAGGAAAAGGAGAATGAGGAAAGAAAGTTTTCAAAAGCTCTCAGTGACATTACTTTTCTGTACCATGATGTAAAAGTGCTTGGGTATTTTGGGCACTGCTGCTAGCTTTAATCTGCTCCAGGAAGAGGCTGGCAATGTGTTCTCTGCGTGGCAACAACTACTCTGTATTACTGAGTGAAAGCAAAGGGTGGCACGTCCTTCCTTGTTGCACAACTGATTCTGAATAAAAAAATACTAGACCCATTTCTTTCTATGTATAAGGCCACATATACACCCATTTTAAGAAAAACTTAACAGTGAAAGTAGTCAGGACCTCTTAGGACAGTGGTAATCTAGCCTCGGGCTATATGGAAATAAAGGAAGGCAGAGACAAAAAAGCACTATTAATCACACCATCTTGCATATCCCCTGTGGAAACCCTTATTGCTTTCTGTGTGTGCAAAATCGGTGTTTCAGATCATCTAAACAGCGCATGGCTGACTTTGAGTTGGTGGCATGAAAAAATAACGCCGAGTGTTGCCTCTCAAGAAGTGGGAATTTGGCTGCAATGCTCTCAGCAGGCGCAGGGCAGGTCGAGGCAACTGCCAGATGCTCAGCAGGGCCTAGAGGGCTGCCAGGGACTTCTTCCAGAAACATCTGCCAGTACTGTGGCCTTCACACACCAGCTGGGCAGGGCTGAAGAAGATGCTTTGTTAATTAAGCAACCTCCTTTCTGCTTTGCCAGCTTTGTGGGACACCTGTGTGGCTAACAAGTGAGGGAGGGCAGTGGGAATGGACCACGGTGGAGACACATGGAGGCTCTTTGGCCTAGGAGGCTCTTGGTTGTCAGTTCGTAGTCCTCACAGGTAAATTGTGTTTTCTTTCTGGGCTGTGGCATTTCCCAGCCTGTCTGACTGGGAAGTAGAAGAGCTGGTGGCTGTGTGCCTCATCCCACTGATCTGCTTCCTATGGCAGGAGGACACATCAGGAGCCCTCTGCACGAAGACAGGAGCCTGTTTGGGCAGAAGGGAGTTGAAGCAAGCTGTCAGTCCTTTGTGTGTCTTTATGCAAAACAGTAGGCAACATCACCCTTTCCGTAGTATCATAAATAACATTCCTCTCTTCCCCCAATATTTTCCTTATAAAGCATTTCTCAGTTTTTGACATTTTTAACTTCATTATTGGCATTCTGTAACTTGTGCCAAAAAGAAAATAAAAATGACGCAATTCACACAAGTTAAACTGGGGAGACTTACTTAAATTAAAGTTGCTTTATTAAACCACCCTTCTTTCATTGTATTCCCTAACCAGACATTATAAGATTTAGTTAAAGACAGTCTTGAAACAATACTTATTTCATCAAAGGAAAAACAACAACAACAACAACAAAAACTACTAGTACTTAAATTTTATTAGGTTTTATTGAAATTAAGCATAGTTGGATCTCTTTTGGTAAACTGTGTACATATTTGCAACCTATTTGCAAACTCTACCTATTAGCAACTCTACCTTTAGAGCTGGTCTGATTAAAAAAAAAGTGAAATTCATAATCAGCTGTTTTGCTTAAAGGGCATAAACAATTTAAAGGGAAAGAAATGTTTAAATGTCAGAGTAATTATCCCACTGTGGTCACGCTTACAAAGGAAAACGATCTTCTGCAATTCAAAAGACCAAGCTTTAATTTTCATACAAAGATTTCTTTCTATAAAACTTACCCTGCAAAGAGCAGTATTGCTAGCATTAACAGAAGTTCTAATAGCAGTATTTGAAAAATAAGCATGTCTAGTTGTATCCACTTTGCTATTTCCTTCTCTCATGTTTATTTTAAGCTTTTGAATGTTGTAGAGTTTGGTCTTTTTAAACTTATACCTTTGTGGTAGGGTGGGTATGGTGTGAAAATTCACTTAAAAATAATTATCTTTTTTTAGGTTTAAAAATTGCTTTTTCTCTATGTCTCCATATCGGATGGAATTATTTGTGTGCTGCTTGCAAAAAAAATGACTTTGTCTTATAAAAAAAAAAAAAAAAAGAAAAGAAAACATTTCAAACTGTGTATATACATATATATAGCATATGTAATAATGGTAGAGTACTGAGAACTGCTGCAATCAGAAAATATATTTGTTTTGTGGATCATAGTCTACACTCTGCTTTTTACATTCCAGAGTATAAATACCGTGATGCTAAACTTAATTCCGATGGAAGCAATTGACATTGGTTTTAGAAAAATCAGATAAGATATCTTTTTATCTTTTCTCTCATGATCTGGTAGAGAATAAACATCTCAAGCTGAGAGAAATTCACAACAGGCAAATTAGCTGTAATAGTAGTAATAGGTAATAATAACACTTAGTTCTGGCCATATACCTTCCTTGTATTTTAAATGTTTTTGTTTGTTTTTCTTGGTTTTGTTTGTTTGTTTGTTTGTTTATTCTGTCATTATCATCAGCACTAAACACATTTCAACAAAATAGGCTTTTTTGGGGAAAAAAAAAGTGTTAATATTTATTTTAAAGATATTTTTGGAAGAACGGAATTGCCAAGATGGGGTTTTTATGTAGTAATAACATTAGAAAACTGAATAATAAGATCAAAATATAATGAGCTGTGCTGCTTGTTAGGTGCAACACCTGTTTTGAAGTTGCTTCAGGAGGTTGGTTCTCAGAAGGATTCAACAGGCCATCAAACTTAGAGATGCCAGGCTGTGTTCTCACTGCTATAGGAGCGTTGTGATATCAGTCCTTAAAATCAGATTACAACGGGTCTCTTCTGTCCATTCCTGAAACCCACTCCAGAAGAAGATGGGGGTTCTGTCATGATTGTTGTTTTTTAAATAAAAATCTAGAGGGAAATCATGAGTCAAATTTTATTTCATCACCCATGTATCAGCACTCTAAGGCAAGTAGGTACTTTGTTCTTTGTACCAATTTTTAGATAGACAACTGCCACATTTGTCCAGGGGGTTTACAGGAACTGATAATCTACATATTGAAAAATAGACTTAGTTAAGCAACCTGTATCCTGTAGGAAATGAAAATTGATCAAATTCTGATTTTTGCTTTTAGTAGCTTGGAATGATGAGACCTGGTAGATTGTCACTGAGTCACTCCTTGCTGCTATGTCTTGAAACATCTTTATCCCTTCCAGATCTTTAAAAAAGTTAGTTCAAAATAGAAGACTAGAACAAAAGTAAAATAAAATAAATAAAAAATTGGAAGAAGTAAAGCAGATGGACTCTACAAAGCAATTTCATTTCCAAAACTGCAGCACCATGTCTCATCCCCTGCTCGTTCTGGCTCTTCTGATTGTCTGCTGTTGCTTACCTGAGTTCGTGGCAGTGCCATTATAGTTACCTCTAAGCACATCTTTTTACTTGTGCCATCCATACACTTAAAAATCTATATATGAAAAGTTTGGTTCCTCAGTTAATGGCATATGTAATATTTAAGAACTTACTAAGATCAAGAATTTTGCACAAAGATCGTAAATCGTAGGAAGAGGGGGGAACACTTCAGGACATAGTCAGTGACCTGAGACTTAGATTGGTGATTGCTGGCTTGCTCATGTGATAATGTGCAGTAATTATTCCAGTGAATTGAAGCTGAAAGTCAACATGTATATTCATTAATTCAGAATAAGCTTCCTCATTGTTTTGTATTTCAAGACTGAAACCTTACAGCCTTCCCACATCACTTTGTCAAAATAACAGCAACAACATTTTTGAGAATATTTCTCAGTTTTTAAATAAGTAAATTTAAGTAAATTACCATTATTTTACTAAGATTAGCTTTAGCACTCCCACTGGAAGGGACTTCTCTGAAGTAATTTTTTCTGCGTTTATTTGTGACAAGTTTTTGTTCAACTTCATAGTTAATGAGATGTCGTTAAGGACTCCAAAATCAAGGTTGTGCCTTCAGCTCAGATGTAATTCAAATGTGCCTATGAGAAATAGGAAGAAATGTGTTTTCACTAGAGTTAAGCTGTTTATGTTAAAGGTGTACAGACTGAATTGTCATTTACATTTACTGATGAAATAGAATACTTCCAATGCATTTAATGTTGCCAAGCAGTTTAGAAGCTGAAATATTAAATAGATCTCTGAAATCCAGTGTCTGTCTAAAAGGCTGTTCCAATTATCTTAAATTTTTCAAGAGAGATGGATGCTATTTCTCTAAATTAAACCAATGGCTAGGGCTGTTCTATATTTTTTTAAGACAAACTTTTTTTTTTATTTATTTTTTATGGAAAAAAATGTATCCACTGGATGGTGAATTTCTTCTACACTGTAAATTCGCTCTTCCTCTGCCTATCCCTGGTATTAGATTAAATTTTGTTATTCTCCCATCGGGATAAGTAGCGTCAGGTGGGTAGAATGAGGACAAGCACCTGCTTTCAGCATTTCCCATCACCCTGATAATAACATGGATTTTTCCTCTGGCCACAAGCTGAGCTGCACCTTGGTTTACTAAATGGGTAAATGAAATGGCTGCAATTGCAAACATGCACAGAGTCACTGTGGTGACTCAAAAGTAGTGCATTGCCAGCCAGATGAATCCAACAGTTAATTTTAGGCCTGTTTTGGTACCACCTGCTCCCAGCCCTTCCCTCTCCTTCCCCTGCACAAGGTGGGAATGCCAAAGGGGTTGCTGCAGGGTGCTGGGCAGCGAGCAGTATGTTTGAGACAACAGCTTTGCATGTATTTGCACTCTCTTATTACTGTTTTTTGTTTGTTTGTTTTAAAAAAAGGAAAAAAAAGGTCAAAACTCCTTCCCAGTGAAGGCATTTGAAATGTAGAGCAAAAGGTTGCACTGGGCTGCTGGTTTACGGCAGTGTTGGCTGCACATTTCATGTCTCGTACTGGCACTAAGTGCTGATCCTGCAGCTGGAATTCATGAACTTGAAGCTCCCACAGCCGTAAATCAAGCACCTGAAATATTTCTTGTCTTCTGTCAAAAGTAACAAAGTAGCTTTAAAATTCTGTGGGCTTTTTATTTTTTTGTCCTGAACATTGCTGCTTCTTTAGTGAGAAGGTGAAATTGTCTTCTGTCTGGATAACTAATGTTATCTTAATAATAAATACAAAAAACAGAAGGAACTTATATAGAAGAGCGGGAAAACGTTAGCTTGAGACTTTACAACTACATTTTGAAATGCTTTTTGTAGCTCAACTTTTTTTTTTTCTTTTTAACGGATAGAATTTCTTCACCAAACAAAGCCATTTTCAGGACACATACCTTTTTTTGTTAGCAAGATTTGCAAGAGTCATCTCAAAGTGTCAGCGACATTAGACAAACATTTTATTGGGTATAAGATGAAACTCAGAATATTAAAACTTTCCCCATGAGAATATCTGTTTCTAGTTATGTGGGTGAGAAAGTTGGCAGATTAGGAGTAATTAAAAATTTGTCAGCTTCATTTTATTCACTTATGTAATCATTTTTACTTAAAACGAGTTTTACGAGTCTCGGGGCAGAAATCAGCAGCTGTCACTTCCCCTGGAGGTGAAAAATGCGTCTTTGCTGCTCTGAGACAGATTTCCTCCAGCAACTTCTCTACCTATAGACCATTAGACATTACTTGGTGGTCCACAAAGCTATCAGAATGAAAGAAAATAATAATAACGTGGTGATGAAAATTAAGATTGATCTATTGCTTCTTCTGCCAAGCAAAGAAATGGTAACAGTGATGGAGAGTCAAGACGTCACTTAATATGTTTTACATTTCTTGTGACATTGCTAGTGGTCTGTCATTTTTTTTAGCTTTTACTATTTTTAATGTTTATGTGACCTGCTGAGATGTGAATAGGTTGAGAAGGACTTTTCTGCCTGATCATGTCAACAGTTGCATTACAATACCAGTCCTTACCATTCAGGTCCTACCTAGCTTGGCCATGTAGGCTACGTGCCGTGTGTTGTTGTGGCCTGTTTTATTCCTAGGAGCAAGGAGAGTACTGGGTGAGGAGAGGTGGGGAACATTTCTGCATGCTGGGCTTTCTGAAGAAGAGGATTTCATCTGTTTCATGTCTCTGACAGTCTGCTGGGCTGAAAAGACAGATGGAGAGGAGCGTACCCTGCACAGTATTTGTGCATACAAATCAAAACACTCTTGCACCTTCTTCTCTCTGCTGCCTTTTAAATGGAAACTAACTGTCTCAGGAAAAGACCTGTAAGGATGGTAGAGATTAGAAAATCTGGAGGTTTCTTTATCTGAGGAGTTTCAGCTCCCTGAATCCTGGCTTCCTCCCTGTCCCCCCTGCATTTGGGATGGCTGCCACATGTTCATGAAGGTGGGACACATCTGTAAGACTTTGTTAACCTGTGCTTAATGCAACAGTGGTATTACTACCACATATTTCCAGATACCTCAGCTTTAAAGAGAGCTATATGGTGTATATATGGTATGATTGAATGTCCCTGCAGATTCTCTCTTACATGGAGTTTGTGATGTTCAATAAGAAGGTGTGTGTTGGGACAGCAGTAATGTTTTAACTTTTCTTGTGCGGCTTCTATTCTATAAATGCTGAGGTGAAGGTTTGTTTGTCAGAAGAAAATAGGGAGCTGATTGCTGAGAAAAGCTTAAATTTGAAATGTGGAAGGCAGGGAACAGATTGCATATCAAACAATATTTTCTCTGTCAGTGGAAAATAGTAACAGAAGGATTTTCAGTTGGAGAAAATCATATGAGTAATATAAGTAGGATCTAAAATTGCCTGCTATTTAAAACAGAAAGAAAATTGCAAATGCAGTTGGCAGAGTCCTCACTAGTGGCGTTATTTCAGTAAAGAAGGACCAAACAGGCAGATGGATAATGTTATATATCAGCTACCAAACACACCACTTTTTTGCTCTATGTCTCTACTTTAAATTTCAGAAAAAAAAATTATCTTTTAAAAACTAGTTTAATAAGATTCAGCAGATGTGTTGGCATCCTCCATCTAAATGGCGTGTACATTAACAGAGGGTTTAGCTACGAAGCTCTAGAAATGGCAAATACTGACGTAATACAGCTAATGATGTGACTCATTCTAACTATTCCTTTTTGAAGCCCAGCTTCCCGTTTGGGGATTGATTGATCTAGAGACTATTTTGCATCTACCTGTCCTGTTAAAAACAGTGGCAACTTCACTATATGCAGTATGTTTAATTAGAAAATGTCTCGAGCTGCTCTCTGATTCTGCTGTGCTCAGGAACCTTCCCAATTCACAACTAGGGACTGCAAAGTCTGTTTTCCATGGCCACTCTTCTGAATTATGGCTGGAGATTTTAAAACACGGACATATAACAAAGTATTTTTACCAGTTGATACAAGCAGAACAAGACAAGACTCACACTGGAATAGGAATACTTCTGCTCAGGAGTAGCCTGGACAGCACATCGTCGTCATGCCTTTAGGTGATGCCCTACTCCAGTTCATACCAGAAAAGAATTCATGCATGAACATAAGGAGGGAGCATCAGGAGGAGCTGTTGATTGAGGAACTGTAATGACCCTCATATTTTTTGGGTGCCCGTCTTGCAGTGGACAGCAGCTTGGAAAATCAGTACTCAAATACTCTCAGTTCCCTTTGGCTTAGTATGACAGAGGTTTAATTGTTACAGGAATGCCATCCCTCCGGTTTCTGAAGCTTACAAGAATTCAGCTTATATAAGGTGTATGTGCTCCTGAATCATAAATCAAAAATCACAAGTATAGCTTCCAAAAACTAAGGGGAGGTTAATATGACTTCGATGAATGAAAAGTATTTGTGAAAACAGTGTATAGATCACGTCACATGAACAACTTGTAAAGTACTTCCATTTAAATTGGTGCAAAATACTATTAAAAAAAAAGCTTGCAGTATTGCTTTTATAATCCCCTAAACAGTTACTTTTCTTATATTAGTTTAAGATACGTACCCAGCTTTTAGCCTATTAAGAATTATGTGCTATCAAAGTATCAATTTTTATGCCAAGTAGATGGTGACAGCAGGGAAGCAACACACCAGGCATGTTATCATCTTCTACTAAACTGCAAGGCAGAAAGATGGAAAGGCAGCTTTTGGGCATCTGAGTCATGGCAATTTAAATTATCCATTGAAATACTTCAACTAGAAAGATTTTTTTCCTTACGTGACTTTAAATACAAAAGTTATTTCTGTATAATAGAGTAACGTTTGTATCAAAAGGCTTAATATTTAATACATCGTTTTGTAGAATTATGTAAGAGAAGCATCATATTGGCAGAGACCTGGTACACATTTTTAAAAGAAGAAAAGGGAAAGCTCTTAAAAATCTGCAGAATGTTCTGCCACAAAATGCCATACATTAAAATAACTCCTGCTCATTTAGTTTTATTAATTTGGGAGATATTAAAAAAATAATTGTTTTCATGTAAGGACAGAAAGACTGCTAATGTTTCCTTCCTCTTTCTATTCTCCTGTACATTTTATTTGTTCATACTGTTAGTTATAAGTGCTGTCTTACTATGGAAACCATCCAGTGCATTAGCTTATGTAGAGGAAGTAGAGGTAAATAGGACAAATTTAATTCTAATATACATAGATTCAGTGAAATGAGGTAAAACTCTCTTGAAATTCCATTATTAGCTGGCAATGTATATCACTTTAAATTCCATCTTGTTTTGTTGTTTTTTTAAAAAAATATTCCCAAAAGTGCCTGGTAACATTACCTGTAATATTTTGAAAAGTTTATCGAAGAACCCGAGACGCAGAGAGCTGGAAACCCAAATGCCTTCCAGAGCTGCAGCCTGAACTGACATCTTTCATGAATTTAGATCTTGTCTCAGATAACTCTGGTGACAATTGTAACCAGCTTTCCAGCTCACCACAAAAAGGTCTGTCGTTTTACTGCCTTGCCAGCTGAGATGAATTCTTCTGCTCCTTTAGTGACAGGTGTCTTGTCCCACACAGCAGGTTCAAATCATCGAAACCCGCCTCCACTCAGCTGCTCTAGCTGGACTCTGGCAGCAATTGCACATTTATTCTTTGTTAACCATGTGGGTATAGGCAGCAGTTTAGTGATGCTCCTCAGCTCGTTCTGGGCAGTGGGCATAGCATGCCTTGCCTTTAGGCTGGATCACTTCTTCACTCCACAAGAAAATTTCCACCCATTAGTAATCAAACTTTGGCACCTGCAAGTGGGGCACTCCAGAAAGCATATGGCCTAAAAGCTTGCTGTCAGATATATTTTTTCTCTGTCTTTCGCTCTTTCTTCTCCAGGTTCAATGTAGTATGTAGGGGTTCCCTTCCACCTGAGAGGAGCCTGGCTCTGCTGCTCCTTGCCTACCCAACAGAGCTGGCTTGAGATGTTGGTGGAGTGGGCAGATACGTGTTGATTGCAATGCCTAAGTGCATCATTGTTCAAAGCTGAAAGCCCCTTTTGCAGGTGCTTCTCCACCTTGTCTTTCTGAACCAACACCCCTGGCCTTACCACCAAGGGCCTGGCCCTCATCCATCACTCTTCATTTGGTGCTTCTCCATAGCCCCAGGAGGTTCAAGCTGGGGAGCAGGAGAGGACATGGGACAGAGTCTTGAGAAGAGGACAGCAGGACACTCTCGTAGAGCATAGAGGAAGACAGAAAATAGTTATCCTCCACCCCCAACTCCTACAGCATTTCTGTCCCTGTGAAACCTCATTTCTCAGCCAAGAGGGGAGTCGTGCATGTGGTAGGGAAGGAAATGCGGGGGAAGTCACAGTGGTGTGGCTGGGTGGAAAACGGGAGAAAGGAGGAGCTGAAGATAGGAATCGTAACTGAACATTGAGCTGGAAATAAATAACAATATGAGCTAATTCTCTGTAAAAGTGTCTTTTAAATATTATATCAGTGTTTTGTTTAAACATGTGTATGAAATTTTAAATACGTACTCATAGCCAAAAGCCGTAACTTTCAAAACAATAAAGGAAAAAATAAATTACAGCTTTTTTCTCCTATGCTGTATTTCAGCCCTGAGAGGATTTTACTATCAAAATTATAAATCATTGGTGCATTACTGTTATAAAATAAATGAGTCATAATTTGAAATGCAACTCCTGAAGGAATTGGATGATCTTGGATTATTAAAATATTTTTCTGTTCACAAATACAACAAGCAGAACAATCTGTCATGGTGCTGGCCAACTAATCTTTCAGGACTTTTTTTTTCCTGTTTGTATTAGCAGTAGATATCATGCAGACAATTTGTTTTCCATCTCCTAAAGAGGATGTTGTTTGATGAGTGTCTGTTGTTCTCAGATGTGTTTTGAATGCCTCAGTTTTTAGGAAGATTTTCAAACCGGTTGTTTGAAAAACCGGCAATGGTATCCCTTGACTGGAAGACCTGTCTTTGTGGGAGGTTTTTATTTAGATTCAGGGTTCCAGGCTTTCTTCCATGTACAAGAAAATAATTCTGCCCCTTATTTTCAGTGACTAAGATGCAGTCACTGAATTGATTAGCAACTTGAGTCATTAAAAACATCCTTAAGTGAAAGTGTACATAGGCAAAGCTTTGAGCAGGACCGTGAGAGCCTATTGTTGCGCTTGGTGCCCTGAAACCTTTCCAGCAACAACTGCATATGGTACTTAGCAGAGATTTGAGCCTGTGGCCTATTTTTTTGCTTTACTTTAGCTCCCAACAGTTGCCTTTAAAAAGCTGCAGGTTGTTGCACATCCTTGAAAGCCAGGCTCCCAATTTTAACAATCCTAGAAGCTAAATTCTGTTTGAAGGAGATACCCACAAGAGCAAAGCGTGTTAGTGGCGTTGATAGATATAACTACAAAAGAAGCGATCATCAAGCACTAAAAAAAAAAATGGCCAGCAACCAGTTCTTCTAAGAACAGCAATGAAAAGCTTTGCAACCAGGTAGAAAACTGAGAGGGACTTGACTGTGCCTCTCTTCAACTACCAACATGTGGTTTGTCCAAGTGTTAGTCAGTGAGGTCTGCATGCCCCAAACCTATCGCTTTTCAAATGGGAGGAAGTGATCAGCAGTGCATATGCCACTTAACAGAATTAGCTGGTGTATCACTTGGAGAAGGTACATTTTCTCTGTCATTCAAAAATGCAGTAGTCTGACTGACAGCACAGATTCTCAGCTTAAGATATATTGGCTGTCACTGTTACCCAGTGTCAGATCCTCTGCTCCTCAGTGGGATCATAAAGAAGCCGGCTAAAGGACAACTAGTAAATCACTGAATTCAAATTCTAAATGTTAGCTGATACAGCTTGGATTCAGGACACTGCACCTCAGTGTCTCTGGGCAGATTATGAAATACAAATGACAAATTAAGTCACCTACAAATGAGCATTAAGTTCTGCTGTTCCCCCTCACAGACAGCAATCCCTTCACGTCTTCCATGGAGGCAGTTTACAAAATCTTTTTTTCTGTAATGTTGAGGGCCAGTGTCCTCTTATCACTTTTACCTGAGGACTGTTGGATAGTAGGCACACTTGAAAATCAAACTATTAATGCAGAAAACTCACTTCAAAGAGCTGTTTCTTAAGGGTGTGCCAAAATTTAAATCTGAATTTTCCATTTAACTTATGTAAACATTTATAAATATTCTATAACTATAAATGTATAAGTTCATATATTATAGGAAATGTGAATTAATTTCTGTTCTCCTTTGCACCCACCCACCTTAACTGAGTGCAGGTTGTTAACTTATATATTATAGACACATGCTTTTATACGGTATATGCACATCACATACTACCACTGCAACGTATTTTAAATTTAGAGATGGATTGCAGTAAACAAATTCTTACAGGGGCTAAACATAAAGATGATACATAATTATAAAAATATATTTCTACAGGATGGGAAAATCCATGTCATATTAAAAATAGCTATTTTTTGCTACCCAAGGCAATTTCCATTTTCGTGTAGGATACTATGTGCAACAGGAAAAGACTAGGATATTCAGGTTCTTATCTTGTGTGGTGAGATGGCTTACTTTATGAAAAAAATGTAATACATTGTGCCTTGATGCATGAATATATATTTAGTGTTATTCCGTAATACGCAATCATGTTTCAGGTGTCAGGATAAATTCCTTTTAGGTACAATTTGAGCCTACAATATGATTGTGGGTGTGTGCAGGCATTACAGAGTTGAAACAGGGATATTTGGAAAGTAGGGCGCCTCTCTTACCAATTCAGTCTGATTCAGTCAGGCCAGCAAGTATGATGATATAGGAAAGTTAGTGGGCTGTTTTGGTCTACAAGAATACTTCTCTGAAGGGTAAAATCAAGCATAACACGTTAGCAATGTGTAGCATGTCACAAAAAAAAGTCTCAGGCAGTAAGATATGAGGCTGAATATGTCTACATAGAAAACCAGAAAAACCTTTGGTAGATAACTGCTGCACTGTAACCTCCTCTTCTTCTGTTTCCTTCCTTCTTCAGACAGTTTCTTACACAAAGTAAATGCAACTAATGGGCACTAGAATTGCTCAAGAATGGATCATACCAGACTATTACATCAAGTACTGAAGGTGCTTACATATGATGTCTTGCAGTGCTAGCAAAGCTTCCTAACTGAAATGTGAACAGTGTCAGGTTGTTTTTCTTCTGTAGTTGCAAGATGATTCAAGACAACAATATCTGATAAAAAGGCAGATTTCTATCACAGCAGTATTCTATAATATTTGCAGGTTGCCCTTTGCTGTCTGATATAGACAAGAGTGTATCCTCTTTCCATACTCAACATTTAAAAGATGAACACTGAAGAATAGTGAAATAATTACAAAGAAAAGAATGCCAACCATTTCCAGTTAATATATTTTCTTAATTAATTTGTTGCCACTTTTTACTGAATTTATAAAAATACCATTACACTTCTAGTAAGTTGTATAGCAGAAGTAGAAGAGTTGTTCCCAGTGTTAGGAATTAGCCAAGTATTTGCATCTGCTGCACAGACGACAGTCAGTATTCCTGCAGTTTGGGGCTGACTTCTGCAGTAGACCAGCAATTCGAATAACCCACTAAACCACTTTCTTTATATCTAGAGAAGATACAGTGTATTTATTTACACAAAGAAATAATAAATATATGAGCAGGGGAATTATGAATGCACAACAGCAGTCAGTGTCATGCCTTGTACTGTCTACCAGCACTGACTGCTGGTGAAACCTGTAACATAGCTGGTATACCCTGCTGGATCAGGGAGAAATACCCCTCTGTTTGCTTCTCAGATGAAGTTTTAAAATAATTATAATTTTTGTAAAATACTCACCCTGGACAGGATTTCAGGGGGGAAGAAAAAAAAAAAAAAAAAAAAAAAAAAAAAAAAAAAAAACAGCTATCTGGAATATAGGAAAAATACTGAAGGCAGTGCTGGTAGATAGTACGAGTGCATTGGGCTGAGGTACAGCAGGATGAATTTACAGATAGGGGCAGAAAGGGTGCTAGGGCAGCTGCAATTAATGTGAAATGATCTGAGAAAAGAAAGAATATGGGAGTCTTTAACTGAAGTTTTGGGTTGGAAGCATGAAGCCTCTGAGACCAGGTCTGGGAGGTGAAGGCAGTCCTAGGATAAGGAGGATGGAAACCCTTGGGGTGGAAGAGCTTTGGGAAATACAGGCTTGAGGGGAGGAAATAAATACCAGGGAAGTCAATGGCAGAAAATGCTGTAGGATTTCAGCCGTGAGGTGGTGAGGATTCAGTGTGGACAGCCCCACCCTGGCATGCCTGACCTGGTTTTGAGGCAAGAACTAAGACAGGAGTGCCACCAATAGATCACAGGGATGCAGAGAAGTTCTAGCAGAAATGCAGCCTTACATGATGTTCTTATTTTGACTCCATGAAATGATACAAGGTCAGGATGTGTTTTTTGCTTTATTTACCATGCTGTTCGGGCATCTCCTGCTCACATCATGCAGAAGCAGGAAGGATCCAAGCCCCGTGTGTGGCACAGCGAGGGCTACGGTAATGGGGATCTGCTGGGAATGCTGTGCTGTCTTTCTCCAGCTTACAATACACTGTTTTGCAATAGCACAGTGTGTAAGAACAGGAGGTGGTGCTGCCGTGGGATGGGTATGACAACAAAGTAAAACTTCCTGCTAAATGGTTTCTCATCTTGCAAAGTTGTCTCTGTAGCAGCGTGTGTGGAGGTGAGGTGGGCAGGTAATTTGGATTCCCTTGTTAATACTTGTCAAACTCTATCCACAAAATCATTTCTTTCTTCAATTCTGTTTCCTTTTTGGGGGTTCTTATTTAAATCTGTGGCCTGTTTAGCTCCTTTTATGCCTTGCAATTCAGAATAAATCATCCCCACAAAGATAAAAATTCTCTTCCCTGCAGTCTGCGACGTTTCTCTCTTCCAAAAGCAGTTACTGACTTCATTAATTGAGGGGTTTCACCCATGCAGTTGGCAAACTTAGCTACGCAGGTCTTGCTGGTTAGTCTTCATTATCTTTACCTTTGGCATCTTTACTATGCTTTCCTTCGTAGCAGGTTCATCTCTTCCTTTCTATAGATAGGCATCTTTTATCTCTGCTTTTTGAGAAGCAGTTAGCTCTGCTGGTTTCAACAGCCATAGGCTTCATGATGTCTTTCAACTTGATTTGCAGTCTTATTCAGTTATCTTTTTTTTTCTGTGACTTTATATCACTGAACAATCTGTTTTCCTGTGCTTCCACATTTCAAATTAAATTCTTTCTGTATCTACTAGTATTTTTATTATGTATTTCACAACAGCCATTATAAAAGTAGTAAGTGACTAAGTTTCTTGTTACAAAATGGTAAAACTCAAACTTTCTCCATTTAAATAATAATGGGATTTATTTTTCATTATACTCTGCAATGTGCCAAAATACGAAAATATTTATTGGATGTAATTGGTTAGCACCTTTCTATTCCCTAAATAGAAACATTGAGGTTACTTAATATGCTCTGTATTGGTCAGAAAGATTCAGCTCTGTAAGAAGTGGGTGGGTTTCTTTATCATTCCAATCTGTTACAATGTGGCTTTTTAAAGGAAAAATAACTGTAAATGAAACCTTAAATTAAGTTCTACAATTTTATATGAAATAAATATTCCTAGGATTCAGTGGTAGTTTTCATCCTTGCTTTATTACATTGTCAAAATGACAGCATACTCTTTTTTGACAGCCCACAAAGCAATACCTCACAGCTTCTAGAGGTTACTTCTCAAGATGCAGAAAATAACCCCCCAAATTGTCATTAACTAAATTACTTGCCCCACAATAGTGACAGCCCAGTTTCCACACTCCTGTACAAGCGTAACTTGCCATTTGCTTTTATATATTTATAAACAGAGAGAAAAACTTGATTTAGATATTTAGCCAGAACTCTTAGCAATCCTGCTGGGGGAGAAAAAAAAAAAAAAATCAGTGTATATTTCGATGGTAAAGTAAAGCACGTTTCCAGTGTTACCAGGTGCAATAAGAATACAAAATATCTGAAGCCAAATGTCAGCCATTTTAGGCTGCTAAACTACATAAACTCTATGGAATAAAGTTCCAAACTAGAAGCTAAAATAAATTAATCTGAAATGTCCATATTTGAATGGATATCCTGAATGTCTCTGTTTATCATGATACAGGAATAAAATTAATTTGACCTGAAGAATGAAATAAATAGCCTTTGTAAGATCTATTTATACTTCTTGGATTAAGTAAGACATGATAGCAACATTGCATTAACAGCCCAATTGCCTTTGTGAAGCTAGATTCATTGCGATAGCACAACCTTGACACTGCTTAGTGTACCTTATTCCCTTTTTTCCTTAATGCCAGTTTTGTTGCATTTTCTGCTATATTAATACTTAGCTGAAAAATCATGTTTGTGGCCTCAGCCTGTCTCTCATAAGATGGGGCTGATGAATAAGTGCCAACTGCAGATGTGTTAGTCTTGATTCTGAACGTTGCTATTTATTAGTGAATACTCCTCACGCTCTGCAGTATCAGTTCATCAGTGATTTGTTCTTGCATTTATTATTAATTATATTTACAAGTAACTGAAAAATAAACTGATTTGAGTTATACGTATTAGAACACATTCTGACTTTGTCTAAAGTTCTCACATTAATCAAGGAAGAGCCACTGTACTTCAGTTCTCTCTCTTTTTAACTTATTTTAATACAAATGCTTTTCAGGTCTTTACTTGAAGCATTACGCTAAATATGAATGTAAAGAGTCTTTTAAAGTTATGTGGTCTCTACAACATAGAATACATTTTCCTTCTGTATTACAACTTGTGGTAAAGAAGACACATTTGAAACTAGATCATGAATTTGATTCTGATAATCATTTAGATTCGGGTAATCTGAATTTAGCATAAATCAACCCCCCTACTAAGTATACGAGACTGTTCTTGTTCTGTACTTTCACTTATTTGTCTGTGATAATTTACATTTGTTATGTACGTAACTTACTCCTTCTGGTAAGAAATATATGATATATTGCAAGGCTACAACTGACAGTTTAGGAGGATGAAGTTTGAATGTTTCTTCTCAATAATTATACTGGGTTTTGAATCCAAAATTGAATTCATGAATAAAATGTGTGAATAGGAAACCATCTGTGTCTGTTAGCTGCTGAACGCTTTGATTCACTTGAAGATTGATTGTTACCTCAGTGCAATAGGCACGTAGGTCTTTCTCATAGTAGGATGTGACATGAGGCAAAGTTTAGCAAATGACTTTTCTGTCTGCATGTTCTTTTTTCCCCTTTTCTTGCTGTTTCCAGCAAACAAAATCCACTACGGTAGGTGTCTGCCACAAGAATGTGAGAGTTCCTTTCATGGTGGTCTTCCCTCAGTTACTGTGGTGCAACAGGTGCAGTGGTGCCTGACTAGCACACACTGCTTTGGGCTTCTCACCTACACTTTCTGTCCCTTCTGTCTTTCTCTACCCAGGGTCCAAATCACCAAACTCAGCTGTACTTTGCTGGGCATCCAGCTTTCACAGCGTTTGTACAACTAGTGAGATAGTTCAGTCAGCTAAGGGCTGGGAAGAATCCTGCAAAAGGTTATGAATGCACAGCTGTTTCACCCCACCTGACCACGTCTCTTGAAATCTGGTTTATTTTTAAATCCTGCCATCTAGGAGACAAAGGCTTAAGCCACTCCAGATGATGGAATATATCTTATGTTGGTGAAGCTTTGACAATGTCAATGGATTCATGAACTTGCTGTATAATTGCTTTTTTCTTTTCTCACTTACTTGAAGGTTTGATGCACCTTCTGTGAATTCCTCTCTATTTAACAGCTGCCCAGATCTTGCTGACTGAACAAAACCAAAGGTGTAATAACAGTTTTTATGTTTTGGAATGATACTAGTTCTCAAGGCAGCTTTATTTTGAATTAACGTCAGTTTATCTGAAGTAGTGAACGGTTCCTCAAAAACTTCACTGTACTGTGATAGAGGGGGAGCTCTGAAGATCAGTGAAAATAAGAGCAAGTAGATTGCTTTTGAAAGGGAAAACTGAGCTTCATCACTAATCATATCCTCCTCTGGTTGCACAGCCCCCAGCCAAAATAAACTGGAAAAAAAAGAAAAGAAAAAAAAAAAAGGCCTCATCTACTTCTTGCACTCTTCTAAACAATGACTCGTTTCCAGCAAGTGGAAGAAACTCTAAGAATGTCACTATAATGGAAGGCAACAGGAAATAAGGTGGGAAACCTCCCAGACTATTACATCTGAATAATGAATAGATGCACCCCATTGAAAAAAATGTAGTAAATCTTCCATTACTTTTAGGCAACAGCTTTTACAGTCTTACAGATATATCTGTTACTCATGGAAACTGTGGAAGTTTTCGGTGGAACAGAATATTTTCTTAATTATGAGATTGTGTGAAATTCATTATCCCTGATATTAACTCAGATATGTTATAATGCTACTGCAGAATGTAACATAGAATTTAAAAAACAGAAGCAGAAGCAAGTTCTAAACTCTACTTGACTGGGCAGGGAATTATAGTGTGTTTTTTGTTGTTGTTTGTTTGTTTTTATGGGGATATAGCAAGTATTTTTTTTAACATTCTTGAAGGAAAAGACAGAAGTCCATTTGCTTGTTGCATAGAAAAATGATTTTTTGAGAGTATGTATTGTCAGATTAGAAATAATTATTCTTAGTTGTTTTTAATCGGCTCCTATAGTTCTGAAAAACTCACAGTTTTCATTGAAGTTTTTATATCATTAAATAATTTTCTCTGGACTCCCTAAGGTTTTAAGCATTATTCTGGCATTGATATCCAGCGATGTTAATAGATTTGGGATTCAAAATTTCCTTCTTCAAGTAGTGCCTAAGTATATAGTGTTGTTGTTGCACACTTACTCTCCTTAAAAATGCAGGCATGGAAGTGCACACATAAGTTTGCACTGAATCTTCAAGTTTTTTTCTTTGTAAATCTTGACTATAAATATTTGCACTGTATTATTATAGTTCCCTGAGATCTTGCAAGTGCTGATGAATATTAAGCATGCTTGTTAAAGCCATTATAATGTATTCACCGAATCACAGAGTAACAGGAATTTACACGTTATATTTTGAGAATCATTTATTGAGAGCTGATCTTGTTTTATAATCACAACTTGATACATGCTTTAGTACAGAACAGCAGAAGCAATTTAAGCTTGTTTATCTTATTGTTATTTCACTACATGACAATAAGAAGTAAGAGGCTGCCTCAGTAACAATCGGCAATAAATCTAATTTTAAAAAAAAAAAAAAGTGTTGTAAATACAAGTTGGGATCTTGTTGTTATTTACCACAAAATCAGACTCAACCAAAGTTGAAATATTTAAAATTTTGAATGATAATTTAAACAAGCATAGTAAAACAAAAGAAGGACTGTTGGTCCTTCATCATATTTGCCAGCCCAATACGCATTTCTTTGGAGCACTGTATATAGGCAAATGAACACCTAAATGATGTTTACATTCAAAGTTCAAAGAAGCATGGTTTCTGTAACACAACATGATGGAAATACTGTAGTTGCTGAGGTTAGCTTTATGGCATGCTCACCTTTCTTTCTATTTATTTTAACTTTTTTATGGGCATCGTCTACCTTTCTGTCCTTTCAGATATAGGTGGAAACTGTGAGTCAGAGTCAAGGTCCTGAGTGGAAGGTGCCACTCAGCTAGATGTACAAGCACAGTACCAAGCAGTCTCTTTTTAAAAAAAAAAAAATTAATGCACAAACAAAACCAATAAAAATGAAGTAAATGGTATCTGAAATATTGCCACCTTTAGGAAAAGAAAAAACAACTTGCTGGCAATAAAACTACAAGTACTTCTTCCTACATAATTTTTCAACATTTTGTTCTTTTCCTGCTTATAAACAAGAAATTAAAATTTAGTTTGTAACATCTGCATTATTACAGTGTCAAAGTAACATTAACAATTCTATAATATTTTGCATGCATTCTTTTCCCCACTGATTTTCTTTCAGACTTATCAATTTGCATCAGCTTAAAATGTGCGGTGTCATTTGAATTTCTCCATATATTACAATAAAGAGTCTCTAGGTCAAAAATGAGTGAAAATCCCAAACCTCATTTGTAACCTACGGCCTAAGAATAACTTTTTGATTAAAGGCAGACGATCTTGTAGTCAGGCTGTGAAACATTTTCCTGCTTTTTGTAATTTATGTGACTGAAGTATTCCATATTAGTTGCAGCATATTTGTTTTGTGCTGAAGATTTCTGAGGGTTTTTTTTCAGTGCTCTGTTGCTGTCAGTGTTAAGCAGATTATATCCGTGATATTCATCACCCCTTTTCTAGTTGCATAGCAAGGATTAAACTTCACTTTTTACATGCAGGTAATAAATTATCTGACTCCTGAGTGTTCTCAGTTCCTCCTTGCTCCTACTGAAGTAAATCTGTGACGCCTACTTCTGATTTGTTTTCTCTTCAGATGGGCTAGGAAACTGTGCTTCAGAAGTCAGACACAATGCAATAAAAATATCCATCCCTGTTGTGAAGGACATTACTAAATGAAAGTGTTGTTAAAGGAAAATCAGGTACAATATGATGCCCAGTATACTCTTTGGAGCTGTTTTCTATAGCATAAGGAATATGAAAAAACCAGTACTCCACCCTGAGGGCTGAAGGCAGGGGAGATCGTCCTGAGAGGCAGAGATTTATTGTCTTAATTCTGCTCAAGTGGACCTAACAATCTCCTCCTTCTGAGGTATGGAGGGCTACTTACATGCATGGTGGCTGTCTTTTTACACAGAGACTGGCACTGAGTCCATGGGCTGCTTTTAGCTCCCACCCATGGTCAGCCTGGTGGACAAGGCCCCTGGCCTGGAATTCGAGTGACAGCCTGAGGGAGGCTTCCCATGTGCCATCACATTTTCTAAATGTACTCCTAACATTCCCTTTTTAGTAGCTTTCTGAAAACCTGGAGAATTGCGTGTCTGTTTGCAACAAGTTAAATGTCTGCCTGTCAGGTAGGTAAAACAAGCTTTGGAGAAAGCTACCTAGCTGAAAAAATTGTCAGACTGTCCAAAGAATAACTTTAATTGTTGATGGCCTCGTGAAACTAAGTGCTGAAGCTGTGAAATGCGGGTAGTGCGGTAAGCTTTCAGCACCACCATCTCCTTCACAGACGTCAGTAAATTACCCTAATTCGGTCTCCACAAGCCCCAGTGCCATGCGCCTTCACTGCTTGCTGCAGCTGATGACAGCACGCCAAAACCGAAATGCTGACAGCACTCCAGCCTTTCTGCCCGAGCTGTATATAGTGTCTGGGTGTGCACGGGGGACACATTTACTCTTAGTAATCTGTTAGGGAACAACACATTTTCTGTAATTTTGTGTTGGAAGAGAGTAAATAAAATGGATCATTCAGACATGAAGGTATTTTTATATAAAGAAGAAAAAGTGTCAGAATAAAAATAAGCGAGAGGAGTAATTTTTCACCTCAAGCCATTCTGTGAAGAACGCAGACGAGGAAACTTTTTTAAAGAAATCCTGACAAATAAAAACTATCTGGAGTCATTTGCATGGTGAAAATCAATACTGCGAAGCTTAAGGGAAGGAGGGGAGAGTTATTTATACGGGAAATGCCTCAATTAAAGTTTCTTCAGACTACAAGTGACTAACGTAAAGATGTCTTGAACTGGAAAATAATGAATACTTGGGGGGGGTTCTTGAGGAAAAAACAATGAATGTGTTTGCAAGAGGAAACTTAGCCTTAAATTGCTTCATTTTTTTTTTCCAGTGAATGGCTGTTTCAGCTATCCCGCAAATGTATGCATGACATTTCGTAGCAATTTTTGTGAGAAACTAAAATATTTACTACACATTCATTGATTGTTAAAACACCTGTGTACTTTAATGGAAAACTTTTGTTAGCTTTTTTCTAAAAAAAAAAAAAAAGATTTTACTTACATGATATTTATATTGCAGAGTCTTTTCTTAGCAGCTGGTTGATAAAATTCCATTAAATAGAAAAACAGAAGTTGCCATGCTGACTCAGACACAACATTCAGCTACTCCAACTTCCTTTTTTCATAAAAGCTGATATCAAACACTTCAAAGGGAAGTTTAAGATCTCCACAGATGTGGTATCATGTGCCACACATTAGCTCTTCTCTCGAAATCTAATAATTAGATTAAACTTTAAAAGCATGAAACTGTATATCCCAACGTTTTCATTCCCAATTATATTAAAAATTCTTGATATAAAAATACCTTTGTCTTTGAAATATGAATGAATACTTCATGTCAGATTGTTCTTACAGCAACAAGCATTATCTCAATACTTCATGCTATTCGGAAACAATACATATCAGCTTTTCTATTCACTTCATGTCCAATATCCATTGACTGTATTTAGGTTACAAAATAAGAAGAAATTAAATTTTCAGGGTCACTTGCCCCATAGTGTTCACTGTCTCATTTATTTTTGTCATGTCTTTACTATGGTCTTCTATATTTGATTTTGACAATTAGCAACATTTTAATTAAGTAACTAGCAAATCACCATGGTGTATGTTAGATTAAAAAAAGTTTAACCTATAAATTTCAAGAAATAGGTTTATTTGGGGAATCAAAGTTGATATCACAAATTTCTGTTGAGGCTTTACAAAAGTCAAGTCTTGATAGGAAGCGAATGGTTAAATCGAGGAGTTTCCAAGCCACTAAGTGACTTGTCATAGCTGGTAAATATTGGGCTATAGAAAACAGGACACGTTTGAGTAATAGCCAAATAAAGGGTCATGCGTTCACTGAAAAGGACTCTAGCATCTAAACAAATAGTTACTGGTTCTCTCAGGGAACAGGGGCTGCCTTCAGTAAGCTTATACAGTGATATTAATGAGGAATTATTTTGATTCCAGTTTGAATCCAAACACAACAAATAGTTTCACATATATTTCTCATTATCCAAAGACATAAAGCATTTGATCATTTCAATCTTGGCACACCTCACTATGTTTTGAGAAAAAAAAAATAGAGGTAAATACTATTGTTATATATATAAATAATGTCTTTCTTTTAGAGCATTATGGACATAAAGGCTTCCATGGCAATGGTTAACTGTGATAGGTTGCATAAAGGTTAGTGGGTGGTCACATTCAAGATAGTCACTTACATTGGATTAAAGATCCCTTAGCATTTGGAATTCAAAGTGCAAAATTAAATTCATTTACGAACACATAATTGCTGTTTTTGCATCTGCCTAATACGTGTCATCATGAAAAGTTACTGTGCAGAAAGAAAAATAGCAAATCTGTATTAAATATGTAGTTGGCATAGGAAGCAGAAGATGGATTTCCAGGGTGGATAAAGCTTGATCAGAGTCAAATTGTCAAAAGCACATCTATATAGTTTTTCCAAGTCAGTTTGATATGTATATGTATCTTATCAAAAGCCTTCAAGAAGCAGTTATCTTTCATCCAGGGGTGTAGATGGATACTTAACACAGTTTTCGGAAGCACCAGGAGTCCAACTTTGTCTGAAACCAGGAGGCTTCTATTTTCAATGCATGCTGCTGGTGTGTTTTCCATGCTCAGAATTTTCAAGGCTAATTATTTCAGCAGCCTGTTTTTTTTCTTCCCATCTGTGTGTTTACCTCAGAGCAGCTGAAAAGATCAGGACTATGCAGGCACGCTCCTGGGTGGATTATTTACAAAAAACATGTATCTGTTACAGCTAGCAAATCCCATTATTGAGATAATTACAAGATGTTTATGAAACACTTTGGAGATGTTGTAGTTGAGACTACAAGGTCATTTGGCCCAAGCCATCTGCAGAAAGGAGACTTTGAAGCCAGTCGCCCCTGAGCTCAGAGGTGGACGTAATGGCCAGAGCAGGGTTTCCAGCATTTTGTAGCAAGAGGCATGTTACGTGAACATATTTTTCCTCATGACGGTCTTTAAGAATGCATACTTGCAAATTAAGTTTTGACTGTTTAATAAATGAGTATGAATAAACATAGCATGAACCTGATCATTTTTAATCAAGAGTTGAATTCAGAGGAGATGATAAGAAGCATTCAGAAAATCTCTTCTTAACACATTTTAATATAACCAGTCTTCTCTGGATTTTTGTAAACCATGGATCATGCTGGTGGAATTCCCAGCTGTTGAGAAGAATCAGCACAGAGCCTCCACTAGCGTGAGCCGTAAAACATGTCTCTTAGTTTTAGACCCTCTCAACCTTGTGGATTTTGGAATAACTGTTTCTTAAAAAACAAACAAACAAAAAGTTGTAATTATATTTTCCTACTGCTTGGTTTTCTACAGCATTGACTCCTGCAAAATGTTAAAGAGGTACACTTAGTATAACTACAGCATCATCACAGATAAGATTTTAAATGTGTAAAAGTGAGCATCTGATAACTTTTTTTATTTTATTTTTTTTTTTAATGAAGATCTCTGTCTTTCTGAATGTGTTAGTAGTAATCCTTGTGTATGCGTTGATGAGTGAGTCTGGTTTTGCACTTTGTGGTACATTGTAATTGCACCTCTCATTTATGATTTCATAGTGAAGCTATGGGGTATGGCATATTGGCCCCCTTAGTTTGTACAGTGGAGACTAATAAGCTTATTAGTGTACTGTTAGGTTTGTGTAACTGGAAATATGTATACAACATGTTCTGGATACTTAGGTTTATTACTCTGGCAGTCACAGTTTGTTTGATGATGTTTTGGAGGGTGTGTAAAATAAATGAGAATTCTTCCATTTATGTCAGCTTTCTTATTGATGAGCATGACTTATTAAAAGAAATACTTATTTGTTTCTGGCTGGCTGTGGTATTTTGTTGCATCTGAGAATGAGAGAAATCTTGGCTATATTTTACCCATTATATTTATTTTTTTTGCTCACTGATTTTGTAATCTGGAATGACCTGAATTTTTATTGTAATGCAGGTTCCTACTAAGAGATCAGACGTTAAGCATATTTATTATTTAATTTAAATTTATATCAATATGTGAGGAAAAAAAAAAAAAACTTTTATATTTAAAAATGGTGTCTAGATAATTGAAGTTCATTTTGTGTAAAATGAAAAATCACCATGAAGCTCATTATCTACCCTTACACATATATAAAATGCACAATTAGAAATGAATTTCTAAGCAGTCTGTATCTGATTGTCTCACTATTAATAGTTTTGGTTGTTTTTTTTTTGTTTGTTTTTTTTTTTTTTTTGCAATTTAATTAGGCATATAAACAAAAGAAACAATTTTCTTTCTTTTTTTCCTATTAATTCCCAGTGAGTTTCACCAGATTGTAGTGCTGTTACTATTTTAAGTATACTCCCTACTGATTTCCATGTACACTCTGCGCAAGGCTGATTCTAGGTGAGGGCAGGACTCAGGAGAGCACAATGCCTGTTTGGCTTTCCAAGTTGCTGGTGTCGCTAGGAGCTGGTGGTGTTCCCCACAAAGCTTTTGTTCATTCTTCTCTCTCTCTCCTCTTTGCTTAAAGTAGCATGGTATGCATGGCCCTTCTCTGGCTGATGTTCTCCTGCAGAAAATGAGCACCACAGTGATGTCCACAAGTTTACTGAAGCTAAAGTAGGCACAGGATTGGTAGGTCACATTGTAATGTTCTTGCAGGCACATAGGTATATGTTCCTTATTTTCTCTCCTCTGTCAATGATGACTTGATGTCTTCAGCATTCTCCAGTCTAGCACTGTACTGCCATTTTTCAGCTGAGACATTGTGGCAGGTCTTCATCTCCTTTCGTTCCTAAACCCAATCTGTTTTTCAGGTCCCAGTGTCTGTCTCCCATCTCAGGTTGCATTGATCAAGTCCAGGTTGATCTTCCATACCATAGTGGCTCCCCTCTTCCACCCCATTAACATGGGGGATCTTTCCTTATGCATAAGCTCTTCGTGCTTTGTTTCTGTACCTGTTTCTCGTTGGCTTCCAGTCGTAGACTTCTCAAAATTTGTGTTCTCACATTCACCTCCACTTCTGATTTTTTGTCTTTGCCCTTGAGTTGTAACTGTTCCCTCTGCACTCCAGCTGTTCATTGGATCTGAGTCCTCCCACCTTCACAGATAACCACGGTACAATTTCCATTCTCCTTTCTCGTATTTCAGGTATTTGTCACAACTCCAGCTAGGCACTGCCAGTACAAGGAGGGTCTACCTTCATCATTATACCCCTGGCCTTAATCATGTTCATATGTTCTCTGGGGATGATACCAGTGGTGACTCATGCACAGGAACTGAATAGGTGAAAAAATGCAAGTTGCATATCACGATGCCCTTATTCTAGTCCAGCTGTGTGTCTGTCGCAAGCCATGGCCTGTCTCCTCAGCTACATGCTCGTGTCCCAGCCTCCCAGTCATCTGTGCTAGGAATTTGGCAACCACACAGCAAGTGGGTTCAGCTCTGTCATTTGCTGACACAAAATGAACCTGTCAAAACAGCAGTTTTTTTCTTAACTCATTAGACTGACCCAACTCACCACATAGATTATAAGATCAATAAAATCCTATGCAAAGGAGGGGTCTGATGAAAGAGACCAACTATAGATATGAAACAAAATAGGAATTTCAATTTCAGCACTAGCCTGCCTTGCAGGTCTGATCTTCACGTGTTTGGAGTGAGTACACATGCTACCAGCCTTGCATATTATTGTGCTAGCTCCATGTGCAACATTTTTTTTCATTCCAGAAAAGCCAGAATCTCCTGGGATTTGCCTTGTGCTGTTAGGATCACTCAGGAAATCAATAAAAACAAAAATAAATAATAAATAAATAAAAAGCAGCTTTCTTTCTCAAGCCAGTTTTTTTTTTTTCCTTTTCTGTTTTCCCTTGTTAAAAAAAAAAAAAAAAAAAAAAAAAAAAAAAAAAAAAAGGTTTCCCCTTGGACTGAGCAACTTTTTCTCCCTTTCTCTCTCATACTTCTTCTCTAAGAGCAGAGGTACTTTGTTAAGACCTCTCACAAAACACACTTAACTCTTTTTGTATCTTCTCCACTTTCCAATTTTTTTACATCTTTTTTTCTCATAGTTCTTGCAATTTTTCATTATATGAACTTTTGGCCTCATTTATTAGTTCAGTACATTGGATATGGAGATTGTACTCAAAAGAAAACAAATGATCTTTTCCATAATTGCATTGCATGCGCGCACACACAAAATGCCAAGGTATCTTAAGGGAAGGATTTTTATCTAGGTAATCATAACCTGAAATTGAAGCCATGACACAGAAAAGAGATAGATAAGTAGGAATGGAATTAATACTTATTCAGGATAGCTCATCCTTATCATCATTCTGCACACTTCATTAGAAACTATAGATCTAAAGAATGCTTTTCAAACTACAGTTTCTAATGTTCTAAAATACACTTTATCATCACTTCCTCTCCTGACTCGTGTACGAGGATAAATGGAGCAAATAGTTCTGCCATCTTTTTTCCCATAGAAATGAGGAAAATTATAAACTTTGCAGTCCTATTAACAATCTTATTGCCAAATTTAATAGAGTACTCACAGCTGTATGGTTTTCCTGCTATGCAATGGGTAGCACTGAGCATCACGGGACGTGTATTTACCTGTGTAGGTGTGCAAGGATGAGCAAAGAAACAAGTCTGGCTGCTGAAAGAATTTCTGCTAGTGTCTGTAAGGCAGGAGTAGACAAAAGAGCAAGCATGGATTTTGGCAGCTGCAAAGTGTCTGAAGCATTCAGAGGAGCGCTCCGGGCTCTCAGTCCTGTGGTATTGGCAGCAGCTGTACAGGTAGCTGTACATCACGGCCCAGGGCAGCGTCTGCCTTGCAGAGCACAGGAAACAGAGGGCATCATGGTGCTCCACCTGTATTAAAAAAAAATTAGAAAATACAGTGCTACTACCAGGGAAATCATACGGTTTTTTTTCAGTGCAAGGATCCCGTGCTCATGCAGAGACACTGCAGGAAATTGTTCTGTCCCTGAAAGCATAGAGGTGAGCTTATGGTAACTAATTATTTGGATCATGTGTGCTATGTGTCTGCAATTCTGTAATAGTCCTTTGTCAGTGAGGCAAGTTGATTGGCAGGTTAGTTTTTTATGATTTAACAGGGCGAGATTCATCATACCCAGCTTTAGATGTCTACATCTGAACCGACAGCTGAGGCTTTATTTCTGGTAAGTGGGAAAAAAATAGGTGCTTTTGGAGCCAGATCAATACATTGTATTTTAGATATGTACTTTAAAGTAAATTCATTAAGATGAATGACAGCCCAGAAGAGCTTTCCTCCAATACCTAGAAAAGATCTCTAAAAGTGACTAGTTCAAGTCAGATGCAAAAATATAAACATTTGCTTTCATTCATACAAATGCCAACTATAACATCCATAATTTCCTATAAAATTTCTGCTCTGTATTTTGGTGGCAGTGGTAAGAAAAATGGCTGCATCTGGTGAGTGTTGTTCCATTCACTACAGTAACTTCACTAAAAAAATTTACCTCAGTGTCTTGAAAAGCTGCTGTTTCAGGAACAGGCTACCAAGCTTTATATCAACAATAAAAATCGGGTTGAAGCATCTGCTAAACATCAGAAGCTCATAAAAGCAAGAAGCAAAAGACCAGCAGGGAACAAACAGATCACTACCAAAGATAACACCCTCAGTGTGTGTTCTCCCAAGATAGTAACATGAAGATGGTGAAAGCTTTTATTGCTTGTGATGCACTTGCTGATACACAACCCTTTATGAGTGGAGATGATGGTAAGAGAAGGCACAGTTCTGTATGGGTCTCAGTAGGCAGGACAACGTGCATCCATCCTGACTCCTTCACCTGGAGCTGGGCTGTGATGGTAACACTAAGGATAGCACAACATAAAAATCTGCTTTTCCCTGTTCAGTGTTGCTGCCTTTGGCTTTTCCCTACAGGATTACAATGCCTTTTCTTTGCAGTCTGCCTTCTGGCATTGTTGGGGTGACACGACTGGAGAACACACCTCACGTGCACCAGAGCAGGTCTGGGAGGCAGATGCTCTCAGACAGCTTGACGCTCCCCAGCTGTTTTGTATAACATGTCACTGATGTTCTTGAACTATGCAGACCACAAGTAAAGTAGCAAAGGCAGGCTTTTCCGGTGAGCTACAACTCAGTTTCGAGCTGAAATAGTTGTAGCAAAAGGAAAACAAGGGACGTCCTGGCTGTCCATACAGAAGTAATATTTTAAATGTTGAATCAGGCGTGCAAAGACTTTTGATTCAAATATGAAATCCTTTCTAAGATTTAAGAAGGAAAGTTGTGCTGTTTTTTGTGTATCTGTAGCTGTGAAGGTTCTGAGAGAGGAGATCACCATCATAGTATCTGGTAAAGGATTTCATTATTCATCAGACTGCTAATCTCCGTTAAAAAAATAAAAGTAAAAATTATTGAACTCTGGGCATCGATCATGTCCTGAGGCACACAAGTGTTGGATGCCACTGATTTTCAAAATCTGTCTTAGCTTTCCTGTTTTTTGTTGTTTGGCTAGCTTAACTTAGTTGTTATAAAGGTAGCTGTTATAGCTATCTGTATGTTTCTGATTCTTTCTTAAGGTCTAAAGTTGTTAGTGTTATTAGAAAACACAGAAAAAAGTACCAACATCAGAAAAAATATATATATTTTTTAAGTTTTGGAGGTAAATGTATTCCTTCACATAGGCATTTTCAATTTGAAAGAAGTCCTGTTGTGGACTGAAATAGCTGCTTCAGACTGGCAGGTGGTGCTTCTCCATTCTTCTTCCCAAATAAAACTTAACAAGGCTAACTAAAGCTGTTTCTGCTATAAGACCCTAACGAAATAAAAAGTAGAAGGCGAGAAGAATGACAGCCTGTAATAAATATTTGTGCTTTATCCACTTTAACGTATCGTGCTGGACATGAGTCAGTACTTTTTCTCACTGGGAGAAATTACTACCATAAAGGAACATTTCTCTCAGCAAAAAAAAAAAAAACATTCATAATTCCATTTAATACTGGTGGGGAATTATGAGCATAACAGACTGGAAATATAAGGTATGTACGAGGAAAGAAGCTGCTACAACCCAAAGCCACACTAAGGAGATGACAAATCCTATCAACTGCATTGATCCTAAGGCAAAAATGCCACAGGTCCCTCTTATATCTGTAATTTCAGGAGTGCTCTCTGAGCATTAGAAAGTGGTAGCAAAGATATTGAAAGTATTTCCTATCACTACATTTACTGGAGACAACAATTATTATGCTTTTTTGTTTGTGCAGTGCCAGTCATGCTGTATCTCTCATGGAGAGGAAATCCCTTCTAGTCAGATGCGATTCATTTTCTTATAGTTCAGGATTTCAAGACTGATACTTGGCAAATATTTATTGTTGTGAAATAGAGGAGATGATTTTTGTTTGGTCTGGGATTAGGTCAGGAAAGTGTCTTTGTATATAACAATTTTTCAAAGGTAAACTAGTGGAAAGAAAGAAATCTTAAAAACTGAAGTTGGATTATTTCTTCAGAATAATACAAGATTTCTGCTGCACATTTGCTGTTTTTATCAACAGAAAAGAGAATAATACTTAATCATGCCTTCTTGAAATTCATAATCATAAACTCAGTACCACTTATGGAAAGGTGAATGGCAACGGGAAGGAATGCTGCAGTGGTTGGGTGTGCCTGCAGACAGAGTAAGTGGTCATCAGGATGACCCAAGCCTATTTGCTTTCTCAGATTTAAACATGCAGAGTTTAGTGAGCTACAAATGAGTTTTTATTCCTACTTTCCACTGAAACGTGAATACAGATTAATATTGCAGTCAACAGACTATAAGACCTATTTTCTGAGGACTCACCTAATGTGAAAATCCTGAAACATCAAGGCAAAAAAAAACCCTTGCTGTGGTAATAAAGCCATGCTGGAATAAAAAAACACTTTTGGATTATCTGAAAAACCTATTTGATGCCTCTTTGGAAGCAATGAAGGCCCGATTCCTTGGACAAAATCTAGCCCTTATATTATCATGTTACTACTTTAACGACCCCATGCAGTAATATACGTTTATAAGCCAGTGAGCAACCTTTAGGGGCATAAAAACTCAATTTCCCAAGATCAAAGATCCTCTTTTTTTTTCCCCTTGGGAGAGGAAAGCATAAGGCTGTTTCCTCCATTATTAACATTTTGCCTCGGGGCAAGTGGCAACATAATCCCTATCATTTTTACCTCCCGCTGCTCCACTGGGAAAACACAATCCAGCCGCGTGTGTTTGTGGCTCTTCCTTTTATTCGCCCTCCCTGCTGTGCCTGTGCTGTGACAGGGCAGCAGCAGGTGGCATAAATCAAGGAGAAAGCTGCCAGAAAACTATAGACAACTTCTGAGATTTTAGATTTGACAATGTTTTGGAGCCCCATTGTCTCTTGGAGAGAAAATAGATTTTTTTTTTTTTTTTTTTTTTTTTTTTTGTCTTTTGGTTTCAGTGCAGCAAGGATAACCTCTCAGTCTTTAGCAGAAAGCAAAAACAAAAGCAACGTTGCAACGTTTTCACCACTCCTGAGGTGCTGAGAAGCTATGAAAGACACTTCATTTCATGATTAGCAGTTAAATGATGTATGGGGATGTGTTTTCCACTGCTGTTGTGTTTGGAAGCTGGCTCTGAGTGAAATTGGAGCTCACTGTGAGTAAATGGACAAGAGTGGACTTCTCTGGTATCTCTGCATAGGGAATGCTGTTCTTACTGTTACCAGTAAGAACTGGTTCTTACTGTTCCTACAGAAGAAAAGAGTGATCTTAGCTTCCAGTCTGTTCGTAGTTGATTAAAATAGGTTCCCATTAAGTAACATTTATCATTCTTCTCCAAGGCAGAGCACTCAGGCTGACTCTTTTACCCTCAAGGCACATAGTGATTTTGGAAATGCGTGGGAGCAGAAGGGCAGACTCTGCCTGGGTAGAGGAGCATCCCTTTACTTGCGATCCTGATTCCCAATGTGAACTTTCTCTTATCAGCACACCAGAGGGTTGAGGATACCCCATGCCCAATGAAAGTGATTAAATGTAGAATTTCTGCTGCAAATAAGTTTGGTATTATTTTTTCTTTCTGAATCACAACAGAAGAAATTATTGCCCAGCTTATTACTAATGTTTCTACAAAGCATTAATTTTATAGAATGATAAAAGTACATTTTTTTAATTTCTTTTTTGGGTACTTACATTGTGAAATGTTATGACAGGACACAAACAGAAGTGATCCCTTATTATTGTATGACTTGTCCCTTTATGAAATACTTTAAATAAAATTAAATAAGTATATTATTCTTCAGCTTATTTCATACCTTTTTGCTCAGGTGATTTCCTGAACCAAAAGTTTCTCCTGTGTGTAGTAAATTGAGAATTTGAGACTTTGATACCATATTTAGAATGTCTTCTCACATATCATAACAGACTAAAAAACAAACAAAACCAGAATATCTCAATACATAGGTGAACATTGTATTTTGGAACAAAATTTCATTTTAATGAAAAATGTGGGTAAACATATTTTCCTTCAAGAAAATACATTTTTCCTAGAGTTTTCAGTGCCAGCAGTATTATTTTACATTTCTTTTTGTAACAAATAATATCAGAAGGTGTAGTGATAAAAATTTACCTGAAGTGTCTGATTTTGCATTGCAGTATCAGTAGGTGGGATATCACAGTTTAATCTGTATGTAATTTCCTGATGGATTACAGAACTGATATTTATTACAGCAAATTTTTCTTTGGGCAGTGATTAGTTAATTACTTGTGCTTCGTTAGTGCTAATAATTTGAATGGAAATTTGTAGGGATAACTGCAAAATTTGCTAGAAAATCTGGAGCATGTGAAATTCAGTATATGACTAAAAAGGAAAATTAAAAAAAAATAATCAATAATAAATAATAAAAAGAAACCTACCCAAATCTGAAGTGTATTGACTGTTTAGTCAGGTGGTAATATATCCCTTACAGGAGTAGAATTGAAGTGGCAACCCTAGCTATCACAAAATACAGCCACAAATAATTAAAGAGAAGAATGAAACTCTCGCAGTCTCTTGATATCAGCGTGAAACTGCATGGGCATTAAGAAAATTAGGTAATAAAAATGTTATGCTTTGCATCCTACAGAAGATTGCTCACGTTCGATGAACAGGGAAGTAGTCACTTAAATGTAGAGCATAAGTAGACTGAGGATCATGATTTTCAGTCTGATTAGACAAACTCAAGCATAGAAAACCATACATTTCCTAACTGAAAATACAGAGGTGGAAAATTAACAGATTGAATAAGAGGATTTCTCTGGCCTCTCTTCTGCTTAGAGTGAGACAAATTATTAAGAAATCTGAATCTGAGATTCTTAAAGTTGGCATGTGTGATATACTTCTAAGTGTTTATGAAAGCCACATATCAAGATTTTTTTTTCCTGAGCACACAAATAGATGAGGAAAGAGGTTGAGTTGCTTCTGTTGCTACTGCTAGTAGTAGGATGGGACTAAAACACTTATAGTCAAAACTGTCTAGAAAAAACACAGGTTTTCAAGAAAAGCTGTTTCCTGATGTTATGCTGTGTTTTGCAGTGTGTAGTAATATTAGAAACTATGACTTTCTGCTCACTGTATGTTGTGGGCATGAACATTTTATTAGAAGACTTATTTGAATTCGTAAATAATTGTGTATTATAGAAAAACCTGTCCTACTTTCCCCATTCAGAGCTGAGTGAAAAACAGGCAACAATGACCAGACATTTAAGCTAGCTGTGTAGTATTAGTCACAGGCACCTTTGGAAATCAGATGTGATAGGAAGTTAAAAATATATTTGTTACATAAAGAAGAATGCCAGGTTTTTATTTTATTGTTCTTATCTGGCAAAATCTGCTCTTGATCCTCTTGGGTCCCAGAGTATCAGTGGAAATGAAGCATCATCTATAATACTAGAAAATGGAATTAAACCAACAGGATATAGACTGGCCCCCTTGGGACCAGAAGGGATGCTCATGAGGTTGCTGGGGGAACTGGGCGATGCCCATGCAAGACTGTCTATCACCTTTGAAAGGTAATGGTGACCAACAGTGGTTCCTGATGACTGGAAGAAAGGACATGTTGCACCCATCTTCAAGAGGGGCAAGAAACAAAAAACTAAAAACTTGACAAGTCCCTGAGCGACTCATCTACCTGAGACTCGAAGCAAGTCAGGAGTGGGCCAGATAGCTCCACAGATTCTTTTCAACCCAAATTATTTTGTGATTCTATGAAATAAGAATATTTTCTGATGAGTTTTTTTCAATTATTGTCAGGTAATACTGACCTAAACCATCTTCCTCCAACAAAACAAAACAAAAACAAAGCTTTATTGTTCATTCTGAGCACACTTAAACTCTTCATGAAAATGCAAAAGGACAAAGAGTAAGCAGGGCTCTTTTGGTCCCTTTGGTGCAATATCAAATGTTATTTCCGATAATGAGTTTCTGGAGAACATGGAACTAATGAAGTTTCACCAATATTCAACCCCAGGGTTGTCGTGTCTTAGCTTTGGTCCTTCCCCTCCTCTGTCCATATAACTAATCAGCTCTGAGAGCTGGAGCATATATGCTCTTCTCAAAGAACAGCATAGCAGCCACTCTTTCCTCTGGCCTTATGTTCATTCTTTTATTACAGTCGATGTTTATATTGGAAAACTATAACCTCCAGCAGTTGACTCTGAAAAACAAGGTAGGTATAATGAACAGCACTGCTTCCTGCTCTTCAGAAACGGAATTAGGAATGATCCCTGCTTTGGTTTCTGGCATGTAATAAGAAGTCATATTGACTTACTATTTGGATTTTTTTTTTATTCTCATTAGGAAGTTACAGTGCATGTGAAAAAAACAAAACAAAACAAAACAAAAAAACACAAAGGCTCTTCATATCCCTTTCTCAGTACCTAATGCAGATATTATATTTTTACTCATTTTATATATATATATTTATATTTATATTATATATACATATATATAATGTATATATATTATATATGCATTATATATACATAAAATCATTATATATACATATACATAGTCTCCAGACTTGTTATTAAGAATGATTATGATAATCATATATGCAGAGCATTTAAAAACATATTGAAACATGATTATGTTGATGTTCCTTCAAGGTCTGATTCTCTAACTGCATTTGAATCCTGTCAGGTATTAACAGGGAGATTCAGCTGCCTAAATGTAGAGCCTAGTGCCATTTTAGACATCCTGAGGTGTTCTCTTTGAACTCCAGCTATTCTGTGAAAGGGCACAAGTCCTCTCTTCTATTTATTAGCCCTGTGCTCACCTTAGCAAGGGCTTCTCAAATGGCACCAGAAGCTTCTTTCTCAGCTCCACCCTAATTCCTCTGAAAGTTTTATTTAATGCCTTCAGTCCTTCCAGAAGCTGCTGGGTTTGTATTTTGTAAATGTCCTACATAGTGCCAAAAACATATCCCAGCTTTTAAACAGAGATGGAAAGCAAATGTTTATACTACATCTGAATCTTAAGTTAACTTGCCTCTTGATTTAAACTGAATGTGGTTAGCATACTGTTTGTGCTGACTACTTAGGATGTAGTTTTGTAGTATTTTTTTGTTTTTGTTTTTTGTTTAGTTTTACACAGTTTGAATATGAGAGGAAAACTGTGGAAGCTCTTGTTTTCCTTGTCTCATTTAAATACGTACATTTCAAAATGTGAACAGAAATTGAATCAAAAGAATAAAATATGAAAATTATAGTGATAAGCAGTAAATTTTAAAAGTGTTTTATGATCTTTTGGTCATTTCAGTGCTTTTGTCAAGAGTAGGGTTCTCTAGCATCTGACTTACCCTCTAGAAAAATTCACCTCTTTCTACAGAGTGTGTAGAAAGCCAACAGCATCTAATTTTGGTACCTAATATTAGATACTTGTTGAAGCATTCATAAATGAGAGCAGGAGAACCTTTACATTGCTTTTTTGCCTTGTGTCTTTTCAGCTTGTGTCTGTGCTGGGGTACAGCAAAAATGTGTGCTGTGTCCTGTTTAATACCTTTATTGATGAAACAGAGAGGTGGAAACAGAGAGCACTCTAGTCAAGTTTGCAGAAGACAGCTAACTGGGGTTTGGCAGACAAGGAGGTGACATGAGGCAGCAGTGCACCCTGGCAGCAAAGAAGGCCATCGGCATGCAGGGCTCTACTGGCTGGAGCACAGCTGGTAGGTTGAGGGAAGAGATTTACTTAGCACCACATGTAGAATACTGCATCCATTTTGGGGCACCCCAATACAAGAAAGGTATCACTAAATCAGAGTGAGTGTAGCAGAAGACCCCCAAGATATTAGTAAACTGTCAGGCATCTCTGATGGTATCTCTCTCTGAAAAAGATAATACTGAAATCCCTGGAGAGACATACATAGCAGACCTACATTAAGGAATACTCATCTTCTTTGGAATGGTTCCTTTCAAGCATGCAAATGAAGAAGTTGGGGTTTCTGTAGACAGGAAACATAAATTCTCATTATTTCTTATCTTCGTAGAAATCTAGCACTGATTCTGGTTTATAGGTAAAAGCAAGTCAGAGACATCACATACCTAAAAGGCAGGCAGGCAGCGTCTTTCAGCTCTATAGAAATGTTTTCTGGGAATAAATGGTAGCCAGTGCAGTGGGCTGCAGCTCCTACTGTTCATCCCTGCCATCACTGAATGGCAGGATTCCTCACACAGCTTTAGGGATAAATAGAGAAAGTCACAAGGAGAACCAGTGTGTGTAGATCCAGAGGATGTGGTCATGTGTCTCAGAAGTTACCTTTTTTTTTTTTTTCTTACTTCCTAGTTGTCACTGCTGAGGGTCCACCAGACTCTGATAATTCATTTCTGAGCCCCAGTCATCCAATTCTGCTTGAAACCACGAAGAGGATTGCTTTGCTTTCATGTGCCACATAGAAAGTGGCACCTTTCTTACTGCCACCATCCTTAGTGGCAGTCCATAGGAATGGCATCTCTTTTTCCTGTACACAATGATTTTATAGATAAACACACACACACATATATATGAATCTCATTCCGCAGATGCAGGGAAAATGCATGAGTGCCATTTGAGTCAAGGCATATAAAGATCTACCTGGTTTGTCACACAGAAGTCTGGTATTTCTATTTATCAGACTTTTGCATTAGCCTTTCCTTTGGGACTTTGTATTTGCATATGACTTCTATTTTTTTTTTTCTGGTAGAAACCCGTTCCTTATTTGATGTGCAATATTACTGAATTTCTGTGTCCAATAAGAGATTTCTTCTTGCCTTCTGCATCTCCTAATCACTCCTAACAATTTTTCTCCACTACGAGACACAAAAATGTTAGGAATTAAAACTGTCTGCCTTAGAACAGTCTCTGCTATCCTTTCAAGAAACATGTTATTAATGGTATGAAGACTTTCAAATGTTCCCTTATTTTTATTCTAAAACACTACTCTGCCATCTGGGTTAACTATACCACCTTACATTACAAAGCATTCATAATTTCTATTATGCAGAAGGTTTTTGTATTCTCAGCATTGCTCAGCTCCTCTGAGAAGTGGCATTTGCACTCTACCAGCTGGGGCAGAGTTCCACAAATCAGCCATGGTTTCTGTAGTGAGCTGGGGAGCTATAAAAGGAGTTTGTGTTTCACAGGGAGGTGGATTGTGCAAGGTAATCTGTTGCTTTGGCGTTATTCCACGACATATCCTTGTGTAGTAGAGACTGAGAGTTTTCCTAAGTTCTCCATGATGGAACTGATCATTCCCTACTGTCTGGGGAGAAAAACACATTATCCAGTTCATCATGCTTTGTATTATGCCTTCCATCTTTCTTTCCATATCACCTTGAACTTCTTCAAAGTTTCTTTGATGATAAAATATCTCTAAATGGAAAGCCTTAAAAAACACACTGGATCATTATGTGTTAGTCAACTTTTCGGCTAGAGAGCAGATGACAGTGTGTAAACTCCCGCAGGTATATGTCTGTTTGCATATTTCTATAGAGTTTGGACCCAGTTCGGTAATTTTTACATTCTAGATCATATTTGCTACTCGAGACAGCACTTGAGAGTGTGAAGTACCTGCCTACTTTCTTTTAAAAATTTAGTCATGTTGAAGTGGATGGAAATCAATTTAGAAGTGTGGGTTGAAAATGAGGAATGTTCATCCAATATTTTCATAAGTAGGGAATAATTCAATTCAGCACAATCATACTTGAAATATAAACCCATTTAAAACCTATTATTTTAATTGTGTCATCTAATACAACAGAACTAGCCAGATTGATTTAAAATATATATATATATTGAAATTATGAAATTCTATTAGAAGGAATTTTGTTATCCACTTCTACAGCAAACTGTGTATTAATTTTAAACACCTGAAGTTTTAATTCTTCGTTATGCTACAGGATTAGTCTGTAGACTTCTATTTCCTGATAATGAAGAATATAAAAAATGCAGGCTTTATCCTGTCCCAGTCTAGTATGATACCAGGAGTCAGTTTTCATGTTGCGATGAAATCTTAAAAGGTAAGATGCTATTTGAGTCATCATTGGTTAGCAAGTAAAATAATGTTAAATCTCTTTCAAATACAAAAGGTAACAGAGTGATCCATAGATTTTTTTTTGAAACAATGTAGAAAGTATTGGCATATTGTCATGTCAATAACCTATCCTAACTAAGTTTTAATGTTCAAAGTGGAACAGAAGTTTATAATAAGGATATATCATCTCCTATTTCATTTCAAAGTCACTGTGCTTATTTGCTTGTTGAAGGCTCTGGGATGATCAAGTTTGAAGGGCACTAAATAAAACACAAATTCTGTCTCATATGATAATGTCAGTGGAATTTACTGGATGTTTCATGTCTGTTTGTTGTTTGAGGGCTAATATAACTCTGAGTTGCTGTGGCAGATGTGCAAAAGGCCCAATCCTGCATCAAGTTTATGTCATTCAAGATCCCTTAAAAACACCCAGAAAGAGCAGGCTCTGCACTGCAAAGCTTCAAATGTAAATACTTATTAATGGAAATATTTAGAATTTGGCATCACTATCACTTTCAACCATATTCCTGTTAAGGTAGATTTCCTCTCAAGTGGACAATGTATCTTAAATTGAATCTGGACTAGTCAGGGAAATTGACTTTAAGCTCAGCTGAAGGCTGGTTTGATTATGTCACAGTTCCAACCTGTAGCTATTGCAATGCAAAAATAATGAATAATTATTTTTTCCTAAATTTTCCTAAATATAATTTTTCCTAAAAATTCCTAAATAATATTAAATAAATAATAAATAAATATAAATAAATATAAATAAATAAAAATATGAATATAAATAAATGAATATAAATAAATTATTAAATATAATCATAAAGATAGGAAAATAGCACTTAGCTTTTAAATATTTTAAATTGTTTCAAAATCATTTCAGGGATTTTTGTCAACACTCAATGCTGATAAAGCTATTGACTTTTCAGTTTAATTCTCCTTATTTTACTTGATCCATACAGATATATTCGTATGTGTATGTGGTGTGTATTCATATACAGGAGATGCCATAACAGCAAGAGCTGCATTTTCTGTACTTCTGTTTATCAACATCTGAGCTGAGCTGGCCGTCTATGAAGGGCAGACTCATTGCTCTCTCTTCCTTGCTGGGCTGCTGACCAGGTGCATAGTGCAACTGAACACATTTATAGTTTCATAGAATGAAGGATTGCTTACATTTTTATTGCACGAGGTATATACAATTCATAGCTTTGAGCTTGAGTTACTTCTGGTCAGACTGGAATTTCATAGGCAGTGAAACTTTTTAAGTATATAGATTTCCTCAAGACTCACGTTAATACTTAGCTGTATTTTCTGGGGTTTGTCATTTTCTATTTTTTCATGTCAAGTACCTCTACAAACATAGTAAGTTTTCCCTGTATTTGACTTGTCTAGTGTGCTCTTAACCCCCATCCATGTTTTCAGTAATAGAGTAGGCCTGTATGCTATGGAAAATGTGAGTTCAAAGCCTGCACTTTCCTTCAAACTTACCCAGGTGTTTATCCTAATAATGATGTATTAATTCGTTGCTTTTCTATCTTTCTGTTAAATACTATTCTCAGCTGCTGGCATGACATGCAAACATCTTATTTCAAACCATTCAGCTAGCTACCCAAGAAACTGCTCTGAATTCTGGCACTATCACCATGTCATAGAATAAGAAAATATTATTCTTATATCTCTTATATATCAATAGTGCATAGATGTTATATATTTTATGGAGACAGTCCACACAGCACATTAGCCTCTGAGCTGCTTAAAGTTGTTATAAGTTACCTCTGTCCTCAGTCAGCCAGCTGGAGCTGAGGTTGCTCACAGCCTGGGACCCCCAGCAGCAATTCAGGACAGCTGTTAGGAAAACAAGCAGGTTGTTATAGATTTGTTACAACTTCTTTTACTCCAAAACATCAATTTCCTGTAACTAGCATTTTCCAGGGAAAAACTATTTGGTGGCAAATTGCTGATCTGCTTTAAACACCAGCAGCAGGAGGGGTCACTCTGTCAGTTTGGCAGTCTCATTACCCAGCTACAGCTCTGGCCCTCTGACTCACAAACATTCATTTATGTGAATTGAATTCATGAGAAAACGAAGACATCCTAATGGGTATAATGCCTCAAGTAGGCAACAAGACAGCAGAACCCGAGCATCAGTGGTGCACAGATTGGGTGTCTCCTAAGAGCATGCTTGGACTGCGAAGTCTCAACCTGTTTTGAAATACAGTCTTTTGATAAGGAAGAAAAGCGGGGAGGTGCACAGTGAGGACTGTTGTGGCATGGAGCTATTGCAGGTTAGTTAGAACGTGTGCTAATTTTCTCTGTGATAAGAATAGAGTCTGTTATTTTCTCCTAAATGTGGCTCTTCAAAGCAAATAGAAGTATGAATTATGGTGAAATTGCTTTAATTGCTAATATTATTAGATAGAAGACAAAGGAGGCAGGTCTCTTGTTTCAAGATTATCCTTTCTAATCCTGAGAGGTTTTTTTTGTTTGGTGTTTTTTTTTTTTTTTTTTTCCTAACAGCTCACATTTCTATTTGGATTCATGCGTTAAGCAACCTGCCATATTGAAAATCTTTAATACTTTAAATCATGTGTGATTTTCTCATTTGACAGCATTACCAGCTTAGTGTGACAGCAGAACCTATCAAAATCCTGTCTCCTCAGCACTGTGAATTTGCTCACATTCTAAAACTTCATTTTTCATTAAATTAACAAATCAATAGCTAAAAGGATCAATGGATCTGGTAGCAGCTGGTTTAATCTCAGCAGAAATGGATTGCTGCAGAATTCTGTGTTGCTGTTGGAATTGATGCAGCTAGACATCTTTTGCTCAGAAAGTCAATTGTGGTGAAAGTAAAGCATTTTGTTTAAAAACAGTATACTAAATTGGTGGTCCTTTGTGCATGTGCTTGCATACACACACTGCAAACTTTTTTAAATAGACCGTAGGAAATAGAAAGTGCTTTCCTCAAGACGTCATCTCAGCACCTTCTTAAAGGTCTTTTTTTCCAAAGCTCATTCTTCTGGTCATAAAAATTAAAAGTTTTTTTGTTTTTTTTTTTCTTCTTTCTCTGTTTGTTTTTGTTTTTCTACTCTAAATCTCCAAGCATTCGATACTGCTTTCTATTTTCTCAGTTGTTCAGTGTGTACATATGACACAGATCATTTTCTTTTTTGTCACCGAATGCCAAATGAAAGATAACTAAGTACATAGCAGGCATTTTACAATCCTTATCACACACCATTAGACACTAATGTACTATAGTAATGATCCTGATAATTGCTCTCTCACCTCACAGCACACCTGCGTCTCAGATAATATATTTTCAGATCTTCATCTTTTACATAAATTAAACCTCTTTATCAGTATGGCATAATGAAAATTCTTCTAATACTGCTGAAAGGTGCCATATGTAAAACTGTGATTTAGGTGGGCATGAAACATTAGAAATTTCACTATTTGTCGAGGCAAGTGTTTGGAGAAATTGATAATATAACTCTATCTTAAATGTCCAAAATTCAATGAACAGAGGAGTGAACCAGGTCATCTGGTTCAGAGCCAAAAGTTTCCTACATTATTTATTTTATGTTAGCAAGTTGTTTACAGTGGATTTTAAATGTCATAGGTTATAGAACTTCTATATCCTCTGGGAGAATATTTCATGGCTGAATAGATATTACTGTCTACTTTTTTTTTTTCTTATCATCTGGACTATGCTTTTCCTTTGTTTTCCTTTTTATTTTTTTAACTTTGCATTGTTACTCCACCAGCCTATCACCCACCTTGTCCTCAATGATTACCTACTTACATTGCTCCACAGATCTTTACAATATTGTCCTCTTCTTCTGAGTTTGCTGTTTGGGCAAAGCTCCTCCTATTTAGCTATTTTAATCTTTGTTAATTTCTGTATCATGATACATTCCCTTTATTGCATTTCTTTTAAATAATTACAACTGCCTTGTTCTCAGGAATGCAGATATTATTTCCGATAAAGTATCATCAGAACTGATCATCAAAGTTCCTTGCTCCAGGATGCAGTTGTGTACTTACCTGCTGATCTTGTCAATGGGTTTTGTTGTTGTAAACTCAACCTTACTAACCTTATTTTGCCATCATTTCTCACACCCTGAATCAGTGTCACTGGTCTTGTCACTTACAGCAATCATCTTCTATAGGATGTTTGTTTCCAAGTTGTTTTCTTAGATGCATTAAGCTGGATTGACCTATTTGTACTTGGAAATCATGAGATGTTCAGCTGACTGCCTGAATCTTACTAAATGCTGGAGAGAAATGATTTGTGATATCTTTCAGACAGGGGAATCTGTAAAAACATCAGTACACCTAAGTGGAAGAAGAAATGCAGAGAATGCTTGGAAAGCTACAAGTTAGGTTTTATCATCTCTGTGAATTTAAAATGTAATGGGTTTATGAGTGGTCCATTTTGTGCCTTTATTTTCAAACATAACAAAATTCTCTAGAGCCATTTTTTCTCCAGTTGAAAAGATGTCTGACATTAAACTCAAGTTCCACAATGGGTATGATCCTAGAATCATGCGGATCACACTTAGGAGCCTGTTATATTTTTATTACTCCAGGTGATATACACAGTTTTGAATATTAAATAGTAGTTTCAATGACAAAAGCAACATGATATGGTAACAGGTCAGTCAAGGAGCTGATTAAAAAATAAGTATTATGGGAAGTGACTGTTAATAGACATGGGGAACATTCTTGATTAAAGAATACGGTGTCCCATACAAAACATATTTTAAATTATAATAATAATAATAAATTTTCCCCTTAAGGGTAAAGAGACACAGAAGAGGTCTCAGACTCTCTCTACTCTAACATTTAGGAAGAATCCTTTTCTCTAGGATGTCATCCCCAACAAAATCAAAATCTAATAGGTGGCCAGTTTCCATTCCAACCTCTTCTCATTTATCCCCAAACTAAATTTGCTGAACCTCAAATGCTAAAGATGAGAGGAAAAACTCATAATCACCTTGTGTGTGACATCTGCAAAATCTGTGGCCTTGCAAGACTCAGAGTATTCCTGTTTGCTTACTGCTGAACCTCCTTAGATTTGAGATTTGCTGTCAGGATTTTTACTTTCTCATTTCTGGATGCTTTCTAAAATTAACATTTCCTTTAATCTCCTGTCCCTACTTTCACTACTGGGACTCAATCTATCTCTGAGATCATAGAAACCATCAGAGGGAAGGTGTCACTTTGCCATCATATGACTCAGACATTTCTCTTTCAGAGGCAGTGCTGCAATATCTAGTTCAGGTCATCAAAATCCCGAGGATAAAGCCATTTTCCATCCATGTGGTTGTTCCTAAGGTCTCATCCCTCAACTAGTCTCCTCTGATTCTTCTGCGAGTTTTTTTTGTTTTTTTGTTTGTTTTTTTTTCTCTCAAAAAACCCTCAACAAAGAAGATCACCGAAGATTAAGAAGGATGTAGTTATGTCAGTGCTGGACACCTGCTCGCTGCAAAAGGGAATTCAGAGAACAGTCCTTCTGTTATTTACCTTCCCTCCCATACAGCCTCAGGCATCCTTCTACAGTTACTACTGGCCTCAGAGAGAAGAATTTTTTACCTCCATGCTTACATTGTTTTCCCCAAATATTTCCATTCATCTAGTAGGAAAGGATGAGTTTTTGGGGTTCTTTTTCGATCACCCTTCTCATTCTTGGCACCTTCTCTGGTCTCTGCTTGTGCCTTCTCTTCATAGCCCAATGATCTAGCCATCAATTTCTCCACTATCCAAGTTATTTTGAGCGTTTCTTTAATTTAAAAATAAATATCAGAATCCCCTCAGAAAAGGCTTTTAAATCTTGGTGAGCATTATAAGGCAAACTGGTGGCTTGAACTGTAGATAATAAAATATAATTGTTGGGCTAACCTTGGCAAGAGCAGGCTCTTGCCTAGCTCAGTGCTAATTCCTCAAGGATTTCCCTAACTCTGTTGGATTTCTCCCCATCTAGGCCTGGCTTTCTTTTCTTCTTTTTCCCTATCTCTAATTTTGGCAGTAGCAACAAGTTTAACAAGCTTGATGCTTGGACTGTGTCAGAGTCAGGCCCAGTGAGATGTGAGTATAAGACAGTAAGTCCGTTTTTTCCCCACAGTTTTTACCTGACAAGCAGGTCTACCTTCTTAAACAATATCCTCTTTAAGATCTAAGAGACATAAAGAGGACTTAAAATTAAGTTTGAGACTAACATTTTGAACCTCACTCAGACCACCTTTGCCTGAAGAGCATCTCTTAGGTCACGAAGAGCAGTATGTGCATGAAAACATGTTATGCGTAGGCACAAGCCAGCAGATGTAGAGACGAACCGTTGAGCAACTGGTTGATGGAGTTCATGCACACTTACGAAAGCATCCTACGGCCTTTGTAAATCTCCCAGCCTTCCCAGGGAAGCAGTGACTGCCTTTCTCTAACAGTGGTTGTGGTAGATTCCAGAGGTCTCAGAAACATCACTAGGAGCCCCAGTGCTTTTAGGAATTCGGGCCCACTTTCAGCCTTCCCCCTTCATGACAGTGTGCTGAAAAACAAAGATCTTCCCTTTTCCATTTCCCTCTATTCCTTCATTTTTTTTGGGACAGGTCGTCATGGTAACATGCCGCCTGAGGCCAGGCTGGATCCTGGCCACTGATACTGTAGAGAGTCAGGATTCAATTTATATCTATGCTACCTACATAACCAAGTCTTCCCGTACCTTTTCAGCTACCATTTTCCTTTGGCAGAAGAGCCCTCCTTTTTCTGGCTCTAGCTATCATCCAGAAGTTTCGTATTTTGTATCAGATGAAAGAGATCCTACCATGATTATTTCTTAATGCTATTGGGAATATAGGATTGACACCCTTCTTCAGAAAGCTGAATGCCTTTATTTGCAGATTCACAGTGATGACAGTAATTGCAACATCATCCTTGCAGAAGTGGCCCAGCTTGAACATCATCACATTGTGATTGCAGATTTTTCATACAAAGAGCTCCAATTTGTTTTAGTCTAATAACATTTCAAGAACATATTCACACCCCTTAGTCTTTCACCAAGATTTTTGTAGGTGACATGGGCTAGATCTCTTCCCGTGGTTTGACAAGTAACTGCTGGCTGGCTGGCAGCTCAGTGGAGTACCTGTAGAGCTCCATTTAATCCGCTTTCAGTCTTCACTACCCTCTTAGCAGCTTGCCCTTGGAATACAAATCCTCAAACTCACCAGAAGCTGTGGTGAGGGATGCCCACAGTGTGAATGTGTTTGTGATCAACAACACATCCCAAAGTGTCTCCAGTGACTAGTGGGATTGATTCCCTCCACAATAAGCTAACCATGGTCTGGGGAGAGGCAGAGCATGGCTTGTTTCCTTCAGCTCATTGTTCAAGTAGTCATTACTAGCACCTAGCAATTCTCTTCACTCACCCCAATCCATCACGGTATTTCAGTGGGACGGAGAGTGGCAGGCAATAAAATGTCTCCTGGAATATAAATTCGCTCCTAATTTGTTTTTCTCTAAGCCATTATTTCTTGTGCGATGGTCCTCTCCCAGGTGTTTTGGGCCTGCCAATCAGTTGTTGCTGGCATTTGTTTTCCTTTCCCAGGTTGTGGTATCTCTGGACCTGGCAGTAACAAAGTGAAAGACCTATCAGCTGTAAGGCCATGTTAAACCCAAGAAAAATGCAAAGCTTGTCACAGACAAAATCTAAAACACAAACTACATTACCAGAAGGGCAAAGTGTGCTGCATCAGGATCTACTTCAGTTCCCTGGATGTTCGTAAAAGTGTGTTCTGGGCTTCCTGTTCATCAGTGGAAAATTACCTGCAGTGAGACACTGACTTATCAAATAAGAATGTTTGTGCCCTCCATGTCAACAGCAGAGTATTTTGGGGTAGTAACAAGAGCATCTGTACTCCAGTGCTCTCCATACCTGCATTATGGATATTTGCCTCCGATGCGCTTTCCATGTTCTGCTGCCCAAGGCTACTTTTGCAGGAAGTTACAATTGCTATTTGCACATGTCCTGGAGGCTGGCAGAACAAACTCATTGGCTTATTACTTTCTAGGTAATCAACTCATCCAAGAGGGATTGGTTGGTTCTTCGTCATTTGTGAGTGTGTCCCATAAGAAGCTTTCCTTAAGCATGTGGGCACTCACCAAGCCATCAAGGCTCATGCACTGAATTGAGTCAAAAGAGATTTTTTCAGTCATACCACTGACTATTTTAGTCTTTTTTTTAGCCAGTCGTACCACTGACAAATTATCAAATTGAGAGGGACAGAACTGGACTGTAGTGCTCAAAATAAATAAATAAAAATGCTGAAACACTGCATCTAGCATGCAGTGGGAAAAAAATGAATAATGAGGCTAGTTGTTAATTTACCTTAGTAAATTTGGGTCAACTGTTTCCTTAGCAAGGCATGGTTAATACTCTGTGGTAGTACTTGCATGAAGCGTCCAGATCTACACCTATACTGGTAACCCCAAACCATCTCTCTCTTTGCTGTTTCCACTAGGAGTCTCCACTGACTGGACCCTCCTCCCTGACCCTGAGTACCTTAACTGCATCTTCTAATTTACATTTTACATTCTAATTTACATAAGATGCATCTTCTGCAAATTTACAATATATTATTAGCTTAATGAAAGCATTTTCTGTTCCATGTTAGTAGGTTTCAAAATGGTTGCAAAGCTAAGGCTGTCTCACAAACCATCAATATTTAATTAACATGTTCTACAGTACATCTGGAACTGCATATTCTGCAAAGCTAACATGACTTAAAATACCATAAAACTGGTATGAAATAGATTAGGAGTATTCTCCCACAAAACTGGATTGTACAAGGAGAAACATGCAAGTGTAAGGGTGCACAGGCACCACTGGAAACCTTTATTTCTTGCCCACATGTGAGATTATCACCACCTCAACAGGCGTCCTCTGCAATTTGGCAGCTGGGCATATTCATGTACATGTAAACATTACCAGAAATTGTCTCAAATGACATGCTTGCAATTGCCAGGTGTTTTCTGCAGTTAAAAGTACTAACAGTCTCTGTGCTGGGTAGAATCGACAGGCAGTACAAGGGTGCATTTTTCCTGTGACACCTTCCTGCTTGATGCACAGAAGAAACTCATCCATTTGTTTGGGTCAGTTTTATTTCTGTGTGCTTTGCATGAACTGAATGTGGCACAGAAAAAAATGTAGTGGAGTGAGATGAGAAAAAGTAACGCAGAAGCCACAGAAAAATGTTCAATTTATTATGGTATTGTAAGTCCTGACTGGTGCACAGCTAACATTGAACCTGATGGTGCACTTGTTAGACTTGCCCCATCATTGGGGGGATGCTATTATCTGCTAGCTCTATCAGTTTCACTCCATGTTTCTGAATAGTGCATAAAATGCCTGCAATATGGAACAACAATTCCGTAGTTTATCTTAAATCACTCAACTACAACAGTGTGTTGCTTGGTGTTATGTAATAAAGGATGGACATGATAAAGTGTAATATTTAATTAAACAAAACCCAGCACTAACTTACCAAAAGTGAACTCCTTTGAAATTGATCATTAAATCTCCATCGTTGCTTTGACTGCCTGGCCACGGTATTTTTTATTTAAATGATGTGCCAACTGCAGAATGTCCTAAAATGCATAGCCATCGGTTGCAACAGCTTGTCTGGCTGACTGTGCATAAATTGCAGTAATTCCAGCTGCTTCCTCACTCCACTGTGTATCAAACACCTCACCTTTGCTTCTGTTTGTTTTATACGAAGTAGAAGAGACAGATGATACTGTTAGTGGTCATTGAAATATTTTCATAGGCAAACAGACATCCCTGCCTTGGGGATTGTCAAAGTCACATTTCAGAGTCTTCTCTCATTTATGCAGATGTTAACACACACACATACACAAAAAAAAAAAAAAAAAAAAAAAAAGTACATCGTCATCTTGATGGTTTAGGGTTGTCTTTACAAATCTGGGCAAAGTTGCTTACATTGACTCAAGGAACCATAAGGACCGTAAGAACCAAAGAACCATAAGGTTTGTTGTTTGTGGTGTGAAGAGAGTTCCTCCTCTTTAGGTGCTTTCAAAAAGCCAAGTTATTTTTCAAATTCTTGTATTTGCTAATGCCTATAAGAATGGATAATCCAGGAATCTTGATGGTTCCTAAGATTTGCCTCAGCAGTGGTGCAGAGCCTCCTCAGCCTCCCTACTCAGACCCTGTTTGCATCTTACAATTCTCACAAGCGTCTTAGCCAGCTAAGTTGCATTGTCCTGAACAGTGCTCTCATCTTCATGGCTACAGTCTTATACTGATGTCAAAGCAAGCCCTTAGAAATCCAGACAAGGTCTCCTCCTGTGTGCTGGAGGTAAGCCGTGATGGCTGCTTGCCAGGACTCAGTGACAATGTGTCTGTTTTTCCCCAATGTCCCAAAGTGTTAATGCACCTGATGAGCATCAGCATTGTGGATAGCGAAGTGGTTGCAGTTTCAGCACATGCTGAAACTCCACTTTTTTGCAAATACTTTGCAAAAAGTCTTTGCCTCTCTGGAGCAGTAGCAGCCAATAGGGGCTTTTTTCTGAGAGCTCTTGCAGAAATCTTTTCTTGCTGAATTGAGAATTGCATCTTAAAGTTCATCCTGGCTTTGACTTTGACCAGATGAGTCAGAAGTGGTCCTGACTTAGAGTTCTCATGGGCTTTCCATGAGAACATGCAGCTTGAGTTTCCAGCCAACCCACTGGGAAACCTTTCACAATACAGTTCCTGCTTCAGCTTGTCAGGGAGGGACCCCAAAAGCAATACCAACAACGTGGTGTCACATTAGTGAGGGTAGAAGAGGGACCACAAATGTTGCTGACATGGCTTACCCACCATGCGTGACCAGTGTGCACTTTTGGTATTTACATTAACGTTTATGATTAATTTTTTCCTAACCTCCTGCTCAAGCCCTTCAGTGGAAAGGCTGACTTTGCAATCTGGAAGCTAATATTGCTGGGTCTGATTAGATTATATGGAAAGGAGATTTTTCATCTTCCCACACCTCTTGCCAATTAAGATTAGGAGTCTCATAGATGATTCAAATCTCATTATTCCACAAACATTGTTAAGATTGGGCGTATGTCAGTTTTGCATTAGAAAGGAGTCTATAAAGAAGCAACTGTAATACTAGGGATTAAATTTTAAAGACTTAATTGGGATCATGAAGGAGATACCAGAGGTATTATGAAGCTTAACACATTATGTGCCCCTGAACAGAGGCTGTTTCCAATTTTATATTTCATCAATATTACAAACCTAGAAACTGAGAGACATCCTCTTTTTGTTGGCTCTTGTCTATTCTTACACTTCTGGATTGCTGTGTTAAATCTTTTTTCTCTCTGTACTCAAAGAAGGTCTGAGTTCATTTTCCTCCAAATATTATTGAAAGTGAGTGGGAATCTAGCTGGCAGGCCTCTTTGTGTGGTATTCATTTGCCTCGAAATCTTAGCTGTACTATGTAAGAGAGACTGGTTAGGATCCGTTCTGAACATGCAGTATTTATGATATATGATGGAAGAAAGGGGAAGGAGAAACAAAAGCACTTGAATTAATTCCTATTGGTAATCCCCAAAATAGATTCATAGCACAAGCTGATATCAAGCGTAACATCAGAGAAGCCATGTATGCTTTCCTAGACAAATGCATCCTGTAAATGAAATTACCTGTAATTCCAGGCTTGTGCCTTTCTTAATCAGACTGCCAGTCAAGTTCCTCTATGTCAGCTGTTGTATATTTGAGCTGCATACATGCAAGTTTATAACTGAGATGAGGCTGCTCATATTCATTTCCATTTTTGACCTAAGCTGCTGCTTCCTTTAAACCCTAAAACATTTTCTCAGGCTAAGAAATACAAATCTAATATGAAGAGGTGGATTGTTTTTTCCTATCCAAAGGTAATATAAGAGAATTCTCTCATTTTAGTTAATGTTTATTTAAAAAAAAAAAAAAAAAAAAAAAAAAAAGTTCTTGTATCACATAAATGGCATCATGCATTGTGAAATAAAAGGATCTCTTTTTTTTTTCCTGAGTTTTCTAATGAACTCTATTTAAAAAAAAAAAAAAAAAAACTTCTACAAATTGTGCAGAGCAGAAGCAACCCCTATTTGTAGTCTGTACAGCATGTTGAAGACTCCAGTCTCACACAAAGCTCCAGACACTATACGATGCAGAGTCATCCTGTGATGCAGTAGGATCCAAGTCTGGTCTATTTTATGCTTCCCAGGGAACAAAGCACTTGACCGCTTTTGACTTCCTTAGTGCCTGACCAAGATGCACACACGCTTTCACTGACTAGTCCTATAATTGTTGTTTTTGTTTTTTTCATAAAGGGTACAGAGAACAGCTGTTGTCTTATGGGACCTTTTCAAATAGGGAGCTCAGAGTCTATTTATCCATGGTCCTAGCCTTAAACAGCATTGATAATAATTCACACTAATGTAGAATAGAGCTAGATGAAATTGAAGAGGACGGCAGAAAAGGCTCAAACAATATTTTAAAACAAAGAAACTGGAAAAGATTATTATTTTTTTAATTCCCAAACACAGTGAATGTATTTTTTTTTCTGTGCAATCATTGTAGAATTTCAGTAGAGAATTTACGTGGGATACTATGCCCAGATACCAGTAACAATGGAATGAGTAGAGGAAGAAAGCAGATTCTGGAATAATTGCAGAAGAAAAGACCAGGAAAAGCAGCTTGGGAGGGGAGAAATGTCATCATGGTAGACAAGAAAAAATGGAAATTCTTGGAATGAAACCACTAAAGAAGTGAATAAAACAAGTGATCTATGGTGTTGCTCTAAAATATATTGCATTTGAAATAGATTTAGAAATGGATGAAGTTCATCTGTTATGTAGGAACACAGACTAGATGATCACATTGATAGTTACCAATGATCATATAGTGAAACTAAAATAACTAAGTTAGAAGTGAAATACTCTCTAAATGCTTTCAAGAGGGTGACAAATACTTGCATATATTTTTTCTAAGACTTAACATTATATGAGATACACCTATTTGTTGTTTGTACTAATTGAAAAAGTAGCGGCAAGTGTAAGTTACCGTACTGCGGTCGAGTTTGTTAACAGAGCCAACTGCTTGTTCCTCTCCTATTTTCCATCAAAAATTAATATAACATACAAAACATTATAATATCCAAGAAATATGCCAAATGGTACCTTGTTTTATTTGGTTTTTTTTTGTTTGTTATGCTTTTGACAAATGCAGACAGCTTAGTTTTACAGTTCAAAACACTGAACAATGGTAGCAGAGACTCGCAGACACTGACCTTGTCTCCCCGTCATTTTGTTCACAATGTGATAAGGGTGGATTTAAGTGAATTGACTGTGTACAAGCATTCTGCCATCCCCAATGGTGAAATATGTGTATTGTTAATTGCTACGGGGCTAAGACAACCAGGATCTACAGTTCAGTGGGTGCATGATAACCCTCTTGTTTCCTTTCATGTGTCTGCACCCTAGTTTGAGTTGCAGTATTTATGAACTCTAAACTTAGCTGTCATGAAGGCTTTCTAATGAGTATTTAAAAGCTGAAACTGAGTTAAACTTCACTGGAATTAAATTCACAACTTGATGACAAATGGGTATGCAACATCAGTAGTCATCAACATTGTAGGCTAATCAATCCTAATTTTTCACTTATGTTTGGTTTGGCTTAGGGATTTTTCTAGCTGCATCTGACCATCTGCTAAATATTTAAAATTATGTGTATAAATGGTGTGTGTATATATATATATAACTTGTTGCCACTTTTTTTAAAAATGTTTGATTGTTCTGCAGCATGATACCACTGATAACACATATGCATGTTACAAAATTTAAACATTTTGTTTTCAGAATTAAAACTGACTGTCATGTGAATGCATGTGTTTAAAAATCAGGATTTGCAGTTTGGGCAGATACCATAGCCATGCAATCCTAGCTGCTGCCAGGAACTTTAAAAAGTACATTTAAGCTAAACAATCTGTGATTAAATGGTCATTTTTGTGCCAAATATCTGATTGCATGTTTGCACCTGTAGAGAAGTATATAACTGAAAAAAAAATTAAAAAGTAAACTGGCTGTAGGTTGAACTGCTCATGCTCCCCACCATTCTGTGGTGTTTGGCTCCTCATTTCACTAGCCACAGCCCTACCTAGCCTATGAGTTGTGAGGGCACTGTTCTGGTAGTCAGGATACTACCAGTAGCTGGGTTGACCTTGCCTCTGCTTCAGGGTTGTGAGAAGACCTTGTAAAAGCCTCATAGCTTCAGTTCCCTCCTTTTTCTTTCTTCTTTTTTCTTTTTCATTTTTTTTCTTTCATTCCTTTTTTTTTTTTTAAATTAATTAATTTTATTTCCTTTTGAAAGCACTTGGCACTGTAGAAGTGGATATTGTAAAAGAGACAGGTAGTTAATATCCATCCATGACATCCAATACAGATGAATGCTAGAAAAAAGCCATTCTGGTACTTCTTCAGAAAACTTGGGAAATACATGGAGATTTTGTGAATAATGAAAATGTTTCTATAGTAAAACTTACCTTTGTTCTTAAACTTCCCTACCCATACCAATAGTTTTATGGAAAGCAGCATTTTTCACATGAAGCTGATTATTTGAGAATTGATATTAAACTCATGGTTCATCTTCGTGAGATTCCTGTGAAATACCTTAGCATGCTCAGTAGAAATAGCTAATGCTGATAGTTGTCATCAATCACATGAAGCATTCTAGATGCAAGGACTGAATCACAGAATCACAGAATTGTCTAGGTTGGAAGAGACCTCAAGATCATCAAGTCCAACCTCTGACCTAACACTAACAAGTCCTCCCCTAAACCATATCGCTAAGTTCAACATCTAAGCATCTTTTAGAGACCTCCAGAGATGGTGACTCCACCACTTCCCTGGGCAGCCCCTTCCAATGCCTAACAACCCTTTCGGTACAGAAGCTCTTCCTAATATCCAGCCTAAAACACCTCTGGCGCAACTTAAGCCCATTCCCCCTTGTCCTGTCACCAGGTACGTGGGAGAATAGACCAACCCCCACCTCGCTACAGCCTCCTTTAATGTACTTATAAAGAGCGATAAGGTCACCCCTGAGCCTCCTTTTCTTCAGGCTGAACAAGCCCAGCTCCCTCAGCTGCTCCTCGTAGGACTTGTTCTCCAGACCCCTCACCAGCTTTGTTGCCCTTCTCTGGACTCGCTCGAGCACCTCCATGTCCTTGTAGCGAGGGGCCCAAAACTGAACACAGTACTCGAGGTGCGGCCTCACCAGAGCCAAGTACAGGGGGACAATCACTTCCCTAGCCCTGCTGGCCACACTGCTTCTTATACAAGCCAGGACGCCGTTGTTTCAGCCCCGTCCCCCTTCTTACCTAGTTCAAAGCCTTCTCGATGAGCCCCGCCAGCTCCTGGCCTAGGATCCGTTTTCCGCTTAGAGATAGGGGCCCTTCTGTGGCTGTCAGGCCAGGTGCCGAGTAAAGCGCCCCATGGTCAAAAAAACACCAGAATTTCTGTGTTGGCACCAGCCTCTGAGCCACGTGTTTATCAGGTGGGCTTTCCATGTCCTCTCTGTACCCCTCCCTGCCACTGTTTTCTGGACGAAAACACCACCTGCACTCCCGCTCCATCCACTAACCGTCCCAGTCCCCTAAAGTCCCGTTTGATGGTCTTCAGGCTTCTCTCTTCAATGTCATCACTGCCAGCCTGGACTATCAAACGAGGATAATAGTCAGAGGGGCAAACTAGGTTGGGAAGCTTTCTGGCAATGTCCCTGACCCTGGCCCCAGGGAGGCAGCAGACTTCCCTACGGGTAGGGTCAGGCCGACAAATAGGGCCCTCTGTTCCCCTAAGAAGGGAGTCGCCCACAACAATCACCCTTCTTTCTGTCCTGGTGGAGGCAGTCCTGAGGCGTGGAGTTGACTTCCTCACCCTAGGCATCCTCCTGGGTAGACTTGCTACCTCTTCCTCAGCTACTGGTCTCTCAAGCTCCAGGGCCTCAAACCTGTTGTGTAAGGGCACCTGGAAAGGTGGGGCTGGTGGGGAGGCCATTGCCTGTGATGTCGAGCAGGGACCTGTTTCCATTCCTCCTCAACTCCTAGGTCCCCTGCCTCTGCCCAACAGCAACAGGGCAGGGGGTCCACCCCCATTTGGGGTGTCTCACCCTGGTACCTGTCCTTCAGGCCGCGCAGGGAGTTGCTCCACAAGTCTATCTCGCGCTCACACTCCCTGATATCCCTCAACCTCTTGACCTCCTCCTTGAGTTCTGCCACGAGGCGGACCAGGTCGTCCACCTGCTCGCACCTCACGCACACAGTCTCTCTGCCCCCCGCAGGTGGTAGCAACAGGCTCAGGCACTCCCCGCATCCGGATACCTGAACTGCCGCAGTTTTGAGTGGGCAGTCGGTCTGTGTGCGTACAGACTTCCTGGAGAGCGCACTGTGCCTGGTGTACACCATAGCAGCTGAGCTAGACCACTGTTAGAGGAGGTGTTCGTATGGGCGGGGTGGAGCGCTCTGCCCTTCCTGCTTGCCCTTCCTGCTTGCACAAACTCCTTAACTGTATGTTCAAATAAAACAGAGGTTTAAATAAATCACACATACAAACCAATGCTAAAATGCACAATCATGGTATCCATAACTAAAAATGTAAGCGTATGAATAAAAATTTCAATCCTCTCCTTTTAAAAATTGGGTGGTATTTCTTGCAATGGGTTGGATTGTACTCATTGCTACAATTCCTTGCTAATTATAATACTGTTAAAGGGATAGTTACACAGAGAAGGGAAAAGAGTTGCATAACTTCAGCTGATCTATTAGAAAAGCAATTGATCTTGTAAAAGTTGTGAATCCAAAAAAAAATGAGCATTGAGATCTTTAAATTATTAAAAACTACAGTCTTATAATAAGGCCATAACAAGAAATTGTATCCTTGTAAATAGTGACTGCACTATTCTTCAGGTTTTTATTGTTAATAACTGCCTGTAAGAATATTACATTCCTTCAAGGTATGCCTTCTCTAGAAAGCTGTTCTACAGTTTTATAATAAAGTAATAAGTCATGTCAGGGAGAGCTTTAGTAGGCTTTCAGTGTACACCTTGAGTGTGTGCTGAGGCATGAAGCAAAGTGCCATTAATTATTTGAGAAGTTTGCTAGTGCCTTACTGTTCTTACACAGAAAATCAGATGGACAACAATGGGTTAAGCAGCCAAAAAATGCTGTTGCTACAATTAATAGGCTGGAAGTTTTGGTACTTGTCATGAGTTGAAACCTTGCAGCTTCAGAAAAATCACGTCCAAAAAAAGCACCTGCAAAACAGATGAAATAATTGATATCATAGGAATTAATTAACCCAGGCGAGCAGATTCACTTGTTATGAACAGACAAATGTGCACCTGCAAAGTTCCTGCACAAGGAAAAGGCAAATATAGCATGAACTAAATAACATATGTAGACTTGAAAATAGAACGATGTTTCTCACTACGGGAGGAAGAGAGAGGAAAAATGGGGAGAAGGATTAAAGAGAAACATCATTTTCCAGTATCGGTAAAAGGGACAGAGAGGAAGAACGACATGTATGTTGTAGCATTTGATAAAGGACACCATGAGATTGACAACCTGTTCTCTATATACATGTATCAACAATTTTGGTACATATATTGGAAAGAAAGCACTGACAGATAATTTGAATCTTTCTAATGGTAGCAGGTATTTTTCTAGCATTGCTGTATCTCACTTGAAGAGAGAACAATTTTACAACTGTTATCACCAGTCTGAGGAAGTTCTTTTTAAAACATTCCAATAAAGAAAACTCTTTTTGGAACCAACACCACATTGGCCACTATCTGAACATATTTATGATATTGGAGAAAACCTTATAGACAACATGACACCTACTTGATCTAGGAAACAAAGCTAGCAACACAGTTCTGAGTTAGGAGAGCTGTCTTTTTACAACCATTGTAACAGTAAAAGGAAAAGTGTAGAAAAAGAGGAAGCCACAGCTTAAATGAGCTGGACCATTTTTCAGCCCCTACACTAGCACCAGCCAGCATTGTAGAGCAATCATCTCTGAGGATTCACATTCTTTGTGATCATGAAAGATACAAAGCAGCTCCTTGGAGGAATGCCATTCTAACATTTATGATACAGAGATGGATAACGCACAAAAGGAATTACCTAAAAAATGGATCTGGTATCTGCAGACAATTTTTTCTCTGGCAGAATGAAATATTTTATATGGTTTGCAGAGTCCTCTTATAAGGTTAGATTCCTCAGCTGTCCATAGAAATTTAAATAATTCTGTGAAAACATTAGGCTTCGTGGCCCACCAGTTTGGACACTAATTCCTGCTGAAATGATCAGGGGAAATCCAGCAAACACAGGTTCTTTCCTCAATTATATTAAATAATATCTTACTGTTTGCTTTTTTTTTTTTTTCAAACTTCTCTTTTGTAATGTTCACTGCAGTATTCAGAAACTTATCATACTGCTACCTTCTCATTTCCCCCCAAAAGCCCTTTCAGCAACAGCTATAGCCTAACCACTATTTCAACTTTCCTTTATGAAAAGCAATTTGATATGCTGAACAGCTTCCAGCAATGTTAAATAAACTACTCCCTGTGTGCGTTACGGCATGGTGCCCTCAGTCTAATGGATTTTCTTGATTTCCATACTGCTTTAGTCTGAGGACTAGAGCAGCAACAGTTCCCTTCTGATGTTTTTGTTTGTTTGTTTTTTGGAAATGGTAAAGAACTCTGCAGAAGAACCTCTCCTCTTCAAAAATTTGTGGACAGATGTGCTCTGCAACATCCATTCCACAGGAGATGACATGCCCACTTGCTTCAAAATGTTCCATTTCACGTTGGCTTATGCGTTGACAAGGACCTAGATGTGTTAAATAGAAGCTGTTAAAATTTACATGGAGATTAAAGCATTCTCTCCACTTTTCTAACATGTGCCAGTGAGCTTTCCTGACTAGCATGTTCCTCCTTTTTGGTCCGTGTGTTAACCACTTCCCAAATCTGCCAGGGTAGCTGGGTGGAAGAACACATCTATCCCAAAGACACCCTGCAGGGGATATGCTGAGGTGACAACTATTACAGCTGATTATCTGGTATTTGTTTTAAGGACTTGCATAGGTGCAGAATGCACCTTGGCATTGCTGTTTTTCCATGTCACTCAGATGCCAGCTGTTTACTGGACTGACGAAATGAAGAAAGCATTTTCTTTCCTTGGGCGGGGGGGGGGGGGGGGGGGGGGGGGGGGGAGAAAAAACAACTTTGCAATAATAATGATTAAAAAGCAATAAAATGCATTATTAAGTTTTACTTTAAAATAAAGAGTTTTTACAGCTGCTATGGATGAATCTGTGGACTCAGTAAGTAACTTCCATCATTTACTCCAGTGCTGCATCACCCCAAAGTGTTCTTAGGGTTATGTTTCTTCTGCTTTTCTAGTTAAAGATGGGTACTGAAGATGCTGGAGAAGGCTGCCTGGAGATGTAGTTGTCTTTTCCTTCCATTCTTTTCTTGCAGTCTTTCCTGGTCCTAGGAGTAGGCACTGGTACATTGCTGGGAGTCGCTTCCCTTCTTTTCCACTGCTCTCATGTTCCTCGATTACCATTTCTGTTGCATTCCTTAATTACTCTGACTGATTTCTTTTCTTTACTATCTTCCTAAAACACGCTGATGTTCCTTTAAAATTAGGCACTGTAGAAAATGCTATTTAAAGATTTATGAAGTCTGGGTATTTGTAGATTTTCTATTGGGATCAATCCATAAACAATCAATGAAACAAAAGGCTAATTTGAGCACAGAGCAGTACATTTGAGTATGCATATTTCCCACCTCAAAAAATTTACCTGATTTCAGGGATCCCCATAACAGCCGCCACATGGCAGCCAAAAACAGTTGCTCACCTGCTCAGGGAGGTGCAGGCTGTTGGTGTGGTCTCGTTTATCCTATCACTTAATTCAGCTACCCTAGTCATCGTCTTTTGCTTTGCACGTTGCTGAGACAACTTCAAGACAGCCTGACAGCATCAGAGTCCCTCTCAGAAACTACTTACACAGATGGGCAACAGCCATGGAAACTAAGGAACAGATTCTGCCTTTACCAACGAACAAGAGGTCTTTAGGGCCATGCAGAGTACACATAAATTACGTTTAGACTCATAGGTTGTCATTGCCTTCGCATGGAGGAATCAGAGATCATTTCCACTGAAAATACTGAACCAGCTTTGGTGTTCCTGCTTTGGGAATCTTGAGCCAGTTTTCAAAGGTCATGTTTTTATTAACGGGGAGTCCCTGTTGTAATGCCAGTAACACTGTGCTGCAGTAACGTGGTAGTGCAGTCTATATGTGGTTAAAATCTGGAGTCTCACAATCCTAATAGCTTCTTTTTTTTTTTTTTTTTTTTGGTTGTTTGTTTCGTTTTGTTTTAACCTCAGCAGCCTTTTTATTGACTTGGATGCCCAAAACAAATGTTTCTCTCAAATCACTGACGCATCTTCACTGGGCAGGGGATAATTGCTGATTTCTTCCAGGCACATCGAAGTGGCATGAAAGCTGTTTTGTTTTGATTTTAGCCTGAGTTTGTTTTTCACCAGTGGTGCTTATACAGGCATACATAAAAGGATCTAACACAAAATGAAACTGTACAGTCATCTGGGAGCCCCTTTAGGGAGGTGTAGCTGAGCTAAACATAACAAAAGTTGCAATATTATAACTTTCTCTAAAAAGTTAACTGTATTGATTCATCAGTGCGGTCTATAAAATGCATTTAAAGGCTATTTTAAAAAGGTTGCAGACCTTATTTAAAGCAGTGTAGCCTGTATTATGAATAGCATTTATTTTACAGATATGGTCTCAACTTATAGCTTCAATCCTTGATATTTCCAATCAAATGAGCCTCTTTTCAGCTGCTTATAATTTTTCCAATTTATTCATTCATGCTGAAACATTGCTACCTGCCATCTACCTGTTGTAGAGATAGTTCTGAGAATTAAGTGAGAAAGTTGTATCAGTATTGAAAAAAATTTTATCTCTTTTTATGATTAGTACCTGTGCTTACAGAATCATGTCCATAAATTTGCATCTACACAAATATGTTTAGAATGTTCATTTTTATTTCTTTAAAAACACTAAAATGAATCCTTATTCAAGATTTTTCAAAGAAGATAGCAATCTACAGTGCATTAAGAAACATAGCATTAGTACTTGAATAAAAGTGTCCCTCAAATTTATCCAAACAACTCAATAGTTTAATCCCTTATTTAGCAAATGTATTACACATAATTTAGTTTTCTGTTTGTGTACGGGTCTTGTTGATTTTTTGATACAAATTCTTGGACACTAATCTTTCTCCTGCAGTGTTGTATTGTAAATATTCTTAAGGTTTTGTTGGTTTGATTTTTAAATTCAGTAGGGCACAACTACAAAACAAAGTCCAAATAGATATTTAGTAAGTAAGGACCTTAAAGTAAATCATAAGTGGTCATAACTACCTACATAGCTACCTGTCCTCTCTGTTCCACAGAGAACCATGTCACATTTAATAGTTATATTGGATTTTGAGAATTGTACCATGCTAGCCCAGTGATCTTCATGGATATGAACCTATAGAATAGTCTAAAAAGTAAGCATATCCACCAAATGTGGTATTATGGTATAAAATTAACAAGATCTTAATTTCACTGTTTCATCCGTTGAATCTTGGGATCATCTCTCTTTTTTCTTATTGTAGCCAATTGATGCTATTATTCACTTTAGATTTATTTCAGTCTTTTGAGGATGGAAAATAATGTAAAATTAGAAAACATTTCTATTAGTCTTTGAAGAGCAATTTTACATATAAACTTCATTATAATTAAAATGTTCCTTGGCATTCTCCACACCTGTTGATGTACAGTAGAAATAAATGTTTTATTTTGCCCATTAAAACTTTGATAAGTTGCATATGATGAAGTTTGCATGGGTCTTAAACTGATGATCTCCCAGTGTCCGGTTTCCAATAAGTAGACAAGATTTCCTGTGATTTAAAGTCTTATGGATCATCTCACATCCCATCACCTTTTTGATTTTGTCTCCTTTTTTTTATACAAAGGCATATGTATGTAGGTAATGTGTGTGTACATACATTTACTACTGGATCCTGTCTGGAATGAAATCTTGAATTTTTTTATATATATATATATTTTTTTTTTTTTTTTGAGGTAGAACAAAATAATAGCCTGACAGGTAGATGATTCATTAAATTAGATAAAACTGTGGTGTGAGTGTGTCCTATAACATACACACACGTTGTGAATAATGTTATGTACAAAAAAAAAAAAAAGGAAGAAATATTACTTAACAGTGTGTTACAAAGGCCTTTGAAGGCCATGTATGGAGATAAAACCAAAATTAATGCACCTATGTTACATACGCCTACAGGAAAACACATAAATAAGGTAATAAATAGAATAGGTAGGCAGCCTGTGACATTATCATTCTGCATGTAGTTAACAAAGAGAAGAGCACCTGTCAGCTGTGTTTTTCCTACACTGTCACTTTTTCTGAACCCCCGTCTCCCTCTTGTCTGTAAGTTTAGAGGAAGCCAGAATGTTAACAGCCAGTCTTCTTCCCAGATCTTTGAAAATCCTTCCACTACAAGGCAGTGACAAAGAACAGGTTTTGGTAGCCTCCAGCAGCAACAGGAAAGCAGCTAATGTCACTGAGTAATTGTTGCTCTGTATGTGAAAAGTTTAATAATATAGTTTGTTTTCACACTGCAAAAGCTATTTGAGTCACCTCAGTGGCAAACAAGGTGTTTATCTTTGTTGTTATCAGAAGCCTTTACTTGCTAACTTAAAACTCTTTGAGAAGTAGCTAACAAAGCACCTTAAGAAGTGCAGAATAGTATTCACCTGTGTTGTGTAGTGAAGATCCCAGCTCTTTGATGAGCCATTGAATTGTATCTAGTATGACAGGCAGTGATAAAATTAATATCATTGACTGTTCTCCTTGCCTGCATGAGCTTATGGATAAAATTCAGATTCTTTAAAAACATGGTATGTGACCCAAATCACTGCTCCAGTTCTTGAATTGCAACTGATGTTTTATACAGAGAAAAACTGTATTGACATGAACTGAAAATAGTTTGATATATACCAATTATATCTTTTGTCATTTCTTGTAATCATTTTAATAAACAGTCTCGGTAGAATACTGAAATACAAGAATGACAGAAAATAAGTCACTGAAAAAAAGACAACACAAAGAATACGTAATTTAATTTAACTATCTTCATTATATAGTTTAATTAGAGAAAGCAGCCTTGTACCTGACTCTTTTTCTTTCCTCTCCCTTTTTGCTTTCCAAAGCCAATGATATGTTTAATACTGTCCTCTCTTCTCCACCCCAAAAAATAGAATTATTAGACAGCAGAAGATATTGGCAAGAGAAGAGATTGATTTTAGTATACAAACACAGATGCATTTAAGTGCATAACCCAGCACACAGACATATAATCCCATCAGATTTACCTCAAATGAAAAGGAAAATCAGTCCATTCTTCTAAAATGGTTGGGTCATTTTGTCAGTAGGTTGGGTATGGATCTCTCCTTACCATCTGTAGGAAGTGGGGAACCAAGCTAGATAATTGCTTTTTTGATAAATGATGTATTTTATTCTTGTAGCTTCGACTAAGCAGCATGTTCTGTATTTTATGATCTATCATGGCTGGTCTCTCTCTCAGTGCCTTATGTTTCTAGCAACTCCTCCTGCATAATCTCACTATCAGTTCGAACATGACCCAACGCACATCTCGTCTTTTTTCTAAGTCCATTTGTGACCTGAATAAAACAAGGATCATGTGAAGAAAGAAAAGACAGGCAATTACTAAATCAGATAGTACTCACATTCAAAGACTGTCATTATATCCTTATTTTGTAATATCCTAATCTTTGTGATCATATTCTGCCTTTTGTAGGTAAAATACATTGTGCATCTTCCATTATATTCTTTTTCCTTGTTCTTTCCTATACACTTCTTTGTTTTTTTCTACATACTTTTACTAGAATATAAATTGGTTAAAATAATATTTTTTTAAGAAATAATAAATAATTGCTTAAAATAAATTAGATCCTAGTTTCTGCACAATAGTAGAGTCAAACAGGCTTTCCTAGATTGCTCTTTTCATAAAGTGATCAGGTATCAGAAGGATAAAAGGACTTTAAAATTGTAATATTTATATATTGACAGAATATAACAAATATGGAAGATGTCAGTCTCATAGTACAATAATGGGTTTCAGCAAGCAATTTAAGAAAATGTATGAGGTGTGTAAAAGCATAGCAAATTATGTGTTTCAGAAAGATTAAACCATCTCTTCCTCAGCTACTGATGGTTGCCATTCATTGTACATGACAGCAGTCTTCTCCATTTTAATTTGATTGATGAGTTCTCAGCCAACTATAAAATTCCCATTTTCATGAGGGATGTTTTCCCACACACAGACCAACAAGTGTCAGATACACATAAAAGTTGCTCTACGTTTTCTGTGCACTCCCTTTACTTCGGCTTACTTGGTAACAGTCAATTCAGACCTTGTAAAACTGGGAAACCAGTGTATGTCCTCACCATGACAAGCTTGCGCAAAGCAGTGAAAATGCCCCTGTCTTTAAAGAAGCAAGGTTTGTGAGCGCTATGGTGACCAACATGTCTGCATTTGATAGCACACAGAGTACCTCTCAGGTAAGGGAAGTACTTAACAGTTATTACTGTCTCGATCACTAAAGACTGGTAATTGACCCATGACCTTATTTATTAGACATGGCAATTCAAAAGAGTCTTAGAAATCAAGTCTCAGCTAGCCGGAGGTGAGGCCCTCACTCCTCACTGCCTGAGCAATACCAAGAGAGCAGGGCCTGACAGCAGAGGCAGCCATCAGCTGTCCCCCCCAGCTTTAGTGATTTATGTGGTTTCCCAGAGGGACACCAGATTTTAGCTCTTGGGGCCCACAGGGGCCTGTAGCGGCCTGGGCTCCCTGGGCACAGCCAGGGCCCATCCCAGCAGGGTGCAGGGCAGGGTGGGGGGCAGCCAGGACAGCCCCAACATGAGTGCGGCCCGCAGCCAGGCCAGGATGTGGGCCTGTGGGTGCTCCTGGCTTAGCAGGGTCCCTGGACAGGCAGGGCTGTGGAGCAGCAGGGCTGTGGCGCAGCAGGGCTGTGGCTCGCATAGGGATCAAGAACGGGAGCCACTGCTGAAAGCAGCTCCCAGGGATAGGAGTCGGCCCTGTCTGTGTCCTCAGGATTGAGCTGTGGGGAAGCCTCTAACCACGGCCCCAGTGGGATGGGGCCACCCTCAGCTGCACTGGCTCTGAGCTGGCTCCGAGGCCCCGCAGCCAAAGTCTTTGTGGGGAGAGGCACTTTACTGTAGCACATTACCCTTTGCTGTGGTTATGGCCACAAGCCATGCACCGCATGCACCCAAGTCCTTGTGGGAAACAGACACAACTACACTGGGAACACTGCTGGGAACAGTGGAGATCTTATCTCATTTTAAGCAATAAGTATTAACTTTGGGCTCTGGTGCACAATGCACCTCAAAAGCTTTTACAGTCTCTTTCAGTACCTCTGCACATAGCTTCAACAGTGCTAAAACTCTTTTGCAGCTGCTTCTTAAATGCCTTCTCCCTACTCTGTGCCCAAGCTGGAAACTAGCAAGTCATGAATCAGTGTCTTTAAGAGTTCCACAGAGCTTTGCAAAGTGTTAAGATCTTTTCATATACATCTGTGGGTAATACAAACGAACCTAAATGTCATACATTAAACATTAAATAAGGAAAATTATATTAATTAAAAAGTTTCTACAGCTTAAAAACACTAGTCAAATCATGATAAAGCTACAGTAAAGCACTTTTATAGACATGTTATCATTTGTGAAGCCAATTAAATTATCAGTGCTTCGCTGCATGATCCCTGGTATTTCATTGGAGAAAACTTTAGTGTCTTTGAATTGTTCATTCAGACTCCCTGCTAATTACTTAACCATTAAGGCAATATTTTATTATCATCCCCCAGGCTTCACAAAAGTCAAATCTTATACAGTTCATATAATTAGTAGCTCACAAAGTCACTTCTGTTGGATAAAGTCAGGGAAAATAAGATGCCTCCCAGTGATTAAAAAGTTAGAAAAAAATGCTGTGTGATAACAAACAAATACAAACTTTTTTTTTTTTTTAAGTCATCAATGCACAAATAATTTGTGCAAATGATAGGTACAATAACTGCTAGCTGAATGAAGGAAATGTTATAATGAGAAACATTTTGAAAGTACTAATTTATCAACCCATGAAAAATGAAAATTCCTGCATACATAAGCATCCGGAACAAACTTTTAACTTACTTGTAATGTATTTTACATGTGATTTTGAGTGGGAAAGATGACCTTTTTCCTTCTCCAAATACAAAGCAACAACCTATTCATAATGAAGTGCCTGAGTTTCCGATTTGCCCATCAGGCAGTTTGTGCTCTGAGTTCTGTGGAGCTGGAACTGCCACAGATCAGTAAGCAACAAAGAGGATAGGAAGCTGGGCAAAAGCCAAGATCCTGCTTCATTAAGGAACTCAGTTAAAGTTAAGCATGCAGGTAATTCTGTTGATTATGCTCTTTACAGAGTCATATCCTAATCCTTATTTTAGCTTTCATGTGGTTTGGGGACTCCCTAAGTTGAATACATCTAGCACCTGTGTATGGTTTGATACCACAAGCTGCAGTCACAGCGACTTGCATGCAGTAACGCAATCTGTGATCTCATAGCAGAACATTTGCAAACCCTAGTTCTAAAAAACGTTATACAAATTGGAAATTACAGTGGAGTGCATATACCATTGATTCTTTGTGCAATTTTCCTATAAGTTTTGATTGGAATTGCTTTGAGCTACAGTTGGCAGTGGTCTTACATAGCCTGAAGCTCCACAGTGGAGGCCAAACCATCCTCAGTCCTGTTTGATATGCCAAAGAAGTAATAAGGAGATTCTTCATTTCTTCACAGTGAGCAGACATGGTTCTGTACAGACCATGAGCAGTGTAAAGCTGTACTCAGTTTGTGCTGGTTTGGTGGTACCTATCAGGGCATAAACAGGCATGACAGAAGTCTGCCAAAGTCTAACTCACAGGTTAGAAGAAATCATAGCCCTTAAAACATGCTATTAGACATGTTTCACGTTCAGGAGGAATTCCTTAGGAATTAAGGTTGCAAATTAACAGCCTGTGATGACCTTGCTTGCTTATTACCTGAACAGATATTGTGGCAAATTTTCATGTTATTGGTTGTTGTTTTTCTCTGAAATAAGCTTGTTCACAAATTCTTCTGTCCTTGTTTTGGACTAAGCACCACCCTAGTCTCTAAAGATGCATGCATGTCTCTGAAATTACAGTGGTTGGGACATTTGGTAAATTAGCTTTTAAAAACTTGGGTAGGAAATTTAGTGTTTGCTAGTTTTTGAAAGGCAATGGTAAATTGCTTCTTTCTGAAGTTGAAATTCAGACAGTGAAGCATAATACTTGTTAGTAGAGTATAGGCTTTGATATTGTATGGCAGCTGAAGTGCTGTATTTCAATCCTGTGCTGCATATTCAGTGATCTTTATAGAGGAACAGTTTCACCTTGAATGTTGGCAGTCAGCACCAAGTTATCCCAGGAGCTGAAGTTATCCAAAACCTGTGATCATTTGGGGGCTCTCAGCATGTGTTAGTATGTTTATGAAGGGCTGGATTTTATTTAAAAGTATCCAGTAATTGTAATTGTTTTACTCTACATTTGGATGGGGGAGGACTGTCAGTAGCTTTGTAAACTTAACCATACCAAAGCTGTCCTGATATCTTTGGCTTTAGAATGCGAGGAGTTTATCTGACATAATGGTGCGTGCATTTGTGTTGGCTTCAGTAAAAGTAGAATATCAACATCTTCACCCATTTTTCCCCAGCATTTTCATGAGTATATATATAAGACAAAAATAAATAAAAAGAAAATCCAACCATATTGAAACCATAAAGGCTTTAAATATACTCCAGAATGCCATTTCAGAATAAAACATTTACTTTTTTTTTCTTAATTGAAAATAAATCATGTTCTCCTTCAGTTTTATTTTTGAATAATGAACAGCTTGAAGTTTAAACAAAATATTTTTCTTGAATAGGACTGCTGTGTTTCTTTTGATCTAAACTGGTTTGTCATTTGGGGGACAGAAAGGAAGGAGTGCTTTGAGAACTGACAGAAAAAAAAATATTGGAAGTAGTAAGGATTTTAAAGAGAACTCATTTTGCTGCGAGTGAAAAGGTAGCCTGGAATTGCCACCTCTTTAATCACAAACTTCTTTGTTGTGGTACTGTATGTATGAAAGGTAGCTATTAAAAGCAAGAATTTAATATTAATCTTCAGCTAAGGCCTGGCAGGATTTGGACATGAGTAAAAAAGGAGCAGGCATTCATAACACCCTTCCCACATTTCACCTTACCTTCTCTCTTCCTTCCTGCCAGCTGAGAGGAGTCAGCATCTACCGCCTATATCTACAATGCTGCTGCCTTCCTAGTACCAAACCTGCTGTCATTCCAATCAGTAGAAAATTGCCACTGACTGTAATCACGGTGGTATCAGACCAGCAGCCTTTTAAAGGGAAATCCCCTGCTGTTCCCACCTCTCTTATCTCTAGCACCAGAAATACTTATATTTTTTCTTCGGTGACAGCAGGGCAGGATTCCTTCCTAATACCTATTCAGCAAAGTCAGAAGAACACACTGGGAGAACTGCTGAAATTGTTGGGTCAAAATTAAGCTCTTAAAATTACATCTGAAAAAATGGCTCCTGCATTCTGATGGGTAATCAAGTGCTACCTTTTTAGTCCCACACACTCCCTTTTCCCTCAGACACTAATGAAACAGCTTTCATATCAAGTGGGTGCTTTGGAATCAGAAGCCAAACTGATCTGTGTATATGTTATCTGTAAGTTAATGCCTTTAATAATTCACTTAATTTGAACTGACAGTGAACCCATAAAATTCATAAATCTTGGTACTTATTTATCAAACACTGCATTCTAATATTGTTATTTTGTCTTATTGCAAGGGAAGGAAATACTGCCTAGTTCCTGTAGCAATAAAAAGAATATAGTCTTGAATATGTCAAAATGAGAAAAAGCCACATGGATCTTTGAAATATGTATACCAATGGCTTCCATTGTACTGGTGAAGGAGTCGGAAGGAATATGAGCCTATGCAGTCCACACGTGTTAGAGTTGCTCTTTCATTTGTTTCAGTTCTGTTTGCTGATTGAGAATCCAGAAGACAGTACCTGTAATTCATACTGGCATGTGTGAATGTAGTAGTTGGCAGGAGAAAAAAAGAAATCTCTGTCTAAACTTGTGTGCTAAAGGCTGAGAACAGTTTTAAAATAATATTTCAGAATGCGAACCAGGCATATTTATGATAACATTTATTTTAAATAATTGTTTCTGCTTTAAAGGTCAGCAGAAAGGCTTTTAAGGTTCTGCTGTGATGAAGAACTGCTGGGATTCCTGCTCCAACTGGGTGGGCGGTGGGCTCTGACTGCTGCAGCATCTCCCATCCTCAAAGCAGCTGCTATCTGGGTTGTTTCTTGACACAATTAAGAGTAGCCTCAGGCTTTCTGTAGTTTGTGCTAGAGGGTATTGGCACCTCTGTCCTACATCTCCAAAGGTTATTAGAGCAGTGCCTCCCAGCCCTCATTCCAACACAGTGCAAAGGACTCAACTAATTGACCCTGCTGTCAGAGGCTTCTCAGGAGACTCTGGGCAGGTCAGGCCCATCTGCAAATACAGGGATGTCATTCCTGTCTCATCAAGGCATTGTGAGGAGAAGCACATTGAGCCTTAAAAGTCTCTACTACTTAAATAAGGAAGCCATATAAATAGCATTGGTAGATACGAAGTTATCCCACTCTTTAGTGTTATTAATATATGAAACCTACATAAAACATAGACAGTGAGCTTGTGTTTACTTGATACTAGTGAAGTTTCCTAGGTAACAGTTTCAAGCAGCAGTGATGGCTGTCTATTAGGAAGCTGTCTCTTTTAATGTTTACCCATCAGACATCAAGAACATACATATATTTTTTAAGTCCATATACCAAAATAAAAACTGTGAAGCATTATGTGATCAGAATAGCATATATATCTAGGTTGGAAAGAAAAGACAGTGCATTATAACTGCATGGAACAGATTTTACTTACGACCAAAATTTGCTGCTATTAATAAAAAAATATTTTCTTGTTTTGCAGCTTGCAGGCCTGGATTCTATAAAGCATTTGCTGGAAATGTAAAGTGTTCCAAGTGCCCTCCACATAGTTTGACCTATGTTGAAGCAACTTCTGTATGTCAGTGTGAGAAAGGTTACTTCAGAGCTGAGAAAGACCCACCAACTATGGCATGTACCCGTAAGTCTGATCACTACCGGTGTCTGCAGTTCTGTGACTCATTTATGCATTTTTTTTTATTTAAAAATGACATGAAATTGTACATTTTCTGAATAATCCTGTTAAAAATTACCAAAAGAGATTTCTTGATCAAATTTCAAACAGCAGTTTTCTGTTTAGTTATATCCCTAAAAATACTGCCATGTTTCTTACATTAATGACTTATTAACCTGTAGTTCTGAGGGATAATGTAAGGTATGTAATCATTGTCATGTAGATAGCAATGTTGAATTTTAACTATTCATATGTATTTTAAGGACTTGAAAATATTCTTGCGCAAAAACTTGCAAAAAACTGCGGCTGCATATGAATAAAAAAAAAAAAAAAAAAAAAAAACACGGATATTACATACTCTCCTGTCTCCTCAGATAAAAATTAAAGCCAAAGTACTATTGCAGTAGTTAGCAGTGCATAGTCAATTTTTGGTATGACTAATGATGTAAAAGTAACTGAGCTGACAGTAGCAGAATTGAAGTACTTCCCGTGTTCATGCTAGTCTCTCCATGTGGCACTACACTGGATAAACTGGGAATATACCAGGTAATTTGAGGCTGATTGACAAAGTTATAGGTGTTCTGTAATCCTGAGGTCATTACGTAGACCAAGCCATTTCACGTCCGTTGAGTGGGAGTGATCTTCACCAAAAGCGACATTGATCAGATCCAAGGCACTTATCAGAAAGTTGTCCAATCTAGCCATAGAGCATTCAGAGGTGAAAGGTACATCCCAGACTCCAGCTGCTTGAGGGACATGGGTTCAAGAAGCACCTCAAACCAAGTAACATAATCTGCTGTCAGCTCGCTCTGGAGTGAGGCGTGTAGGTCTGTCATTTTTTACGGAATGTGTGAGGGGAGAAAAATGTTGTTCCAGACTTCCCAAAGGAAAATGTTGATTACAAACAATTCCACTCAAATGAGTGCCCTGAGCATAGGCTATGAAAACTTACCCACAGAGCTAACGCACATCGCAGGCACTCTTGACAGTTTCATGCTTATTAAGATGGTTTCACTCATACATTATGCAGATGTGGTACCACATTACTTATGCCATTGATTTTTCATTTCCAAAAGACAGTTTTCTGAAAAATTGCTCACACATGGCATTATGTTCCCCTAGTTATCTTTCAGGGCACAATTTTAAGCCCAGCTACCCACCAGTATTGATAAGGTAAGGAGGAACATGAGAGCCTTGTGGCACCAGGGAGCAGGTACCTACAGCACCCTGGTCCTGCTCCCTTTTCCCCAACAAAACTGGGATGCTGAAAGCTGCTTTGGCTGACAGCTGTCAGGAGAGATTTGCTGCCAGACCACTCTATTCCTGCTGAGGATATCAGCCAGAGCAACCGAATAAGTGGGTGTAGGGAAGAAATCAACCACAACAGCAGTACCAGTGCCCCATCTCACCTCAGATTTGGAGAAATAACAAATAAGGGAGACCGTGAACCACATTCTGGTTTCTTCCTTTTTCTTGGTTCAGTGCCACCACAGATTGCCTCTTATTCAACCTAGATTGCAAGGTATCAATATTTCACTGACTTTAATAGCAGATGTATTCATCTTATACCTACAATGATGATTATTTCACTAATTGTCAGCTCTGGAAATGACACTAAGATTCTGACAGGCAGACTGTGTTCTTATCTTCTTGCATATCATCAGTAATGAAGAGTCTGCAGGCTAAATTATTCCCTAACCGATATCTTTAGCCCCACTGCTTTCAAATTATGCTCTCGGTTATTAAAATTATGTTTCTGTCATAAATACAACTTCACTGCCTTCGGTGGGTCTGTGCAGATGTGGATAATTTAAATTTAATAAACAAAGATATTGGTGATGTATGAGACAGGGTAGAATTTAGCATGTTTCTTCCAAACTGTCATGCTTTACCGTAATAAAAGGAGCTTGAAAGTTAGAAAAAAAAAGTGAGCCAATTTGACTACACAAAGAGAAAAGGCTGCACAGTAAGAATATGCCTTTTCTACATAAACACTTTTGGGACAGGTCTCTATTTTTGATGTCAATTTTCAAATTTTTATCCTGACATATGAGACAAGATAAGAGATTAGAAATTTTTCTTGTGACTTTTCAAACGAGTTGTTCTTGAATCAAACACATTTACTAATGGATTCTCTTTACAAACCTCTTCATTTTAAAATATTTTAAACCGACTACATTCAAACCTATTTTATTTGCTTCTTCACGTCCTGAAAAGCAATATGCCTAAAATAGGTAGATATTTTTATTCTCTCTCTCTTCATTCCTGTATACGGTTAGAAAGTAATTTCTCACTCCAGAATTTTTCCTTGGTTCTGGAAAACTTGCACGAATAGCAATATGGAGAATAAGGACCTTGATCCAAGAGACTATGAATTGAAGAGCTTAGCTTCAGGCATCCATTTTTTCAAGCTGAGCTTTGAATCTAATTTCATTAATTCTGTGAAAGTGCATACTGTATATTTTCCCAAGATTGTACAGTTCCCATTTTTACTTCATGAAACTGTATTTTATAAAAGAAGAGTATGCACTTCATAGAAAGCATAGTAGAATTCTAATTTTAATGAGAGGAAAAGAAAATTACATTGGGATATATTGTTAATTACTTTCTCATAGCCTTTTTCCATTTAATTGGCACTTGTTATCAATCTCTTGCTGCTGCTCTTTCTCCTTATTGTATTTCTTTGCCATATGTGAGTACTCTATCAGTGATCTCTCCACACACACAGTGAGCAACAAATAACAGCATATCTTCTTCCCTGTCTGATTACTCTGTGCATAAACTAACATTTCCCACTATAATGTAATTAATAAATTGATCTATCTTTCAAGGTCAAAGGCAGGCAGTCTTTCGTTGAGTCTGAGTATGAATGCATCTATTCTCATGTTAGGCTTAAACAATTTTGAGCCAACAAATTTATGTTCTGTTCAGAAACCTTTGGCACAAACTGTATCCTCCATACCGAAACTTTTTAAGAGCTACCACTGTGTTCCAGCAGCAAAATCAAGCAACAGGCTTGAAGCCTTTGACTGTACTGCTTCTATTGCTATTTGCGTGTGTATATACATACATATATATATATATATATATATATATATTTGTTTGTAATTTATCATTATGCTCAGACTTGGAGTATTGGTTTGCAGTCACCAGTTCCTGTCATGAGGAAATTCTTCCTGCCTGCCTCATTGAGAAAAGAATAAATGATTCTGAAAAGGCAAAAATGTAATACAGCATTCCACACCAAGTGTCACTAATCTATGCTGCATATATGTATGTATGTATATAAAAAAGCAATTACGAACTCAAGGGACACAGGTAGACGGTGATTCTGAGTATTCTCATGAGATGATGATTAATTTCTGCCACTTCTGCTGTGAATTCAGTTGTCAAGTAATACACAACGATGGCAGTGTAGTTGTTGGTAACAGACAGTTCTCGCTTAAAAAGAAAAAAAAAAAAGAAAAGAAAAAAAATATTTTCCAGACAGTCATTGCCCTGTATTATGTAAAATACTGCACTGTCCTCACCAGACTTCTGCAGCATTTGGATTGCTCCTCCTTCCTTCCACAAAGGGCAAAATGCACTTCACTTTCATAGATGGAGAGCATACACAAAGCAGCTAGGCGAGGTGCGAAGCACAGCATGAGGCATAAACTCAGCTGTGATGCTCTTGGAGTAAGCCTGATTTTCCATAAGAGATCAGTGCCAGTCTACTCCACAGAGGGTGTAGAAATACTTGTTTCATTATAATTCGCAAATGAAGCAAAAGGCATTGCTCACACTCAGGCTGTGTTTTATCTAAAAAGCAGAAGAGCTTCATTTTTAGTAATGCTCAACCATCTGAACTGTTTTACTCTTCTGCATAAAATCCAAAGTCATGAATTTTGCTGTTAGAAAAGGATCCATCATTTTCACCAATGTACTTGGTTTCCTTAAAAACAATATGAGGAAATCCCTGAGAGCCTTGCACACAGATGTCTGCAGAAGGGTTATTGCTGCCAAGTTTTTTTGATGTGTCAAATAATCTTTGTGTAATTTATAAATGATAACAAAGCAATCGGGCCACATCCATAAAAGCCCAGTGACACATAATTTAGCTGAATCTGAGGATTAGAATTAATTGTCTCTCTTTGTTCCAAGTTCTAAATCTTAGTAAATGATTCACTGCATGTCATTACAGCTTAATATTTGCATGAAATCACAGTTAAACTGGCATAATTTAACAGCAATTAAAAAGCTATTTAATCGTCATGCAAATTGGCATGAGGGGCCTTGAGTATGAAGGGTGTCTGAGGGTTTTTTCAGTACTTGCAGGCGGACAGTCGTATACTTTCAGACATCCCTAACATAACTGATAATCTTCTCCTTATTCATTGAAATATGAATGTACAATAATTTGTGTTTTCTCTTATAAATGAGAGTTAAATCCCAAATCATAAATATAACAACCTTCACTTCACAGTATATGGCTAAAAAAGTTATTTTATCTACCATATTGGCTCTTTGGCTGATACTATCTACACAGAACAACAAACTAAACACATTAAGATAGACAAATCCAGGCAAAAGAAAAAGCCTTCTTAGTGCCTGGATACACATTAATTCCTATGTTTTAGCATGCCAAACTTATTGAAGGGACATACAAAAACTAAGCTGTGATAACCCATTGTCATAATATCTGTAGTTTATATAAGATTAGATCTGAACCAGTTTTAAAACATTGGCTCCAGTCCTATGAGTGATTACACACATGCTTAATTTTAAATGCATGAATATTACCAATTATTTCAAGGGGATAACTGATCCGCTTAAAGTTATGCACATATGTAAGCGTGATTAAAGATCTTCTTCCGTATTCCTAAAACTCCTTATTGGTTTTAACAGTGGGAATTTGTTAAGACCAGTCATTATTTAATTTCTCACAGAATGTTTTTGGATGAAGCACAATTACTCCTTTCTTCTGCACATAATTACTAAGAACTGAAGCTGAAGTAATCTGTGCTGGTTTTAGCTTATTTCAATTGGAGAACTGTTTTCCAGAGTAGCTACAACCACCGGTGTCACAGTAATTTTATGGGAAGTTAAGAGATCTGTGAATCTGAGACACTAAGGTTATAGAGGCTTTTTTCTACCAACTCAGCATCTTCAAGGCTGTACCTTGTCTCTGCTTTCCACACCATTGGAAAATAATGCATCAATATAAATAGCAGTTGTTAACAAGTTGCATTTGTAAATACTTACGTATTACAGTATTCCAAATGCTACAATATTAGACTTATCACAAGGTCACACTCAAAAGCCAGGAAGGATATACTCAAAATATTCTCTGGGACTGTAAAAACTGCAAACTACAAAAATAATTTTCATCTGCCAGGTTCCAGAAATATTGATCTTCATACAGTACAAATAAGTCACGTACCATTCAGCTAAATGACTCCTTGATATTCCAAGAAATAACTGCTCTTCACTGTCAGGGGCTTTTTGGCTGCTAACCATAAGCTCTGTGCAGATAGATACACAAATACTCTCACATTCAAAATATTTTAATCCTTCTTGTCCACTGAAAAAAGTGCAAACACAGTAGCTCCAAGTATTTTAATTATCAAGTGCTTGAAATCTAGTAGCCAACTCATCATTCACCTTAGGGCAAAAATCATTCTAATAAAACCATAGCCTCAGCTGTTTAACGTTACAAAAAATATCAGAAAGAAAAAAGCAACTCAAATGTTCAACTACAATTCACAAAAAACCTTAACATTTATTGGTTCACATGATCCCTCCTGTGCCATACAAACATTTTTTTTTTTCCTTTACAAGCATCACAGCTTTTATAGATACATTTAACACTGTATAAGTAAACAAATGCCATCACTTAAAACTATAAACTTTGGTGAGCCGAGCAGTGACTTTTCTTCTGCAACTATTATTGTTTCTTTCCTTCATTAAAGTTAGTATTTCTTTTTGATGTAATGTGTAGGTACAGTTGTATAGATGTTTATGTTTTTTTAGTAAAATATAAGATGAAATAATATTTTCTGTTAAGGTATAGTCCATTTTAGTATCCTGGGTCATCTTCAAGAAATAAGGACTTGAGTAAATAGACTTACTTCAGTAGGTGCATATTTCAAAGCTACTCAGGGGCTTGATTTTCTAAATCTCACAACATTTTTGTTCAGATAAATACAGCTTAAAGTTTGAAAATTCCATCAGCATATCAGTGCTGTAGTAATTGTTACTAGTAAGGAAAAAAAAAAAAAGTAAAATAATGGAACTAAATGACTAGGAAAAAATAATATAACTTTTTTTTGAGGGGGAGGGAATGGGATTTGAGGTCCTGGTTTATATATGAAATGTCAGAAGGAGCTTTGATATTTTTTTTTTCCTTTCTAATGTAAAGTTTAACCATTCAAAACTTCATAGCTAAGTCTTGATGGCAGGTTATATAAATCATGAAAAGCTGTAAAGCAAGCTTAAAGTTTTCGAAGCTCTACTAACCACTGACTAAACCATCTTAGTGCACTGTGATTTTCTGATGAGAGCTGGGAATGTAATGTTCATTCAGCTCACCATAAGCCCAGAGTTCACCCGTTAAGTTTAGCACAGTCATTTTACATAGATCAAAACCTGGAGTATAAGGCTTTGCGTTTTGCCAGATCCATGTTTCTTGCCTAATTCTTATGGGCACTTTTTTGGTTTACATATAATTTGTTTTGAAAGCTGTGTGTTTGTGTTTGTTTGAAATACGCTAGCTCTAAAAAGAAGAATATGCTAAGTAGAGATAAGATTATTTAGAGTTCCTCTAACAGTTTCCACCTTCATCCTTTCACTAATTCCTGTCTGAATATGCAAAGTCTCAGGTGATTTACTTGTGGTGATACACAGAAAATCAGCATAACAGCTTAAAACTTGCTTGGTGTCCCTTGGCTATTGTGGGATCCACTGGAAATGGATCACTTGTGGTTCCTCCAACTCTACACAGACAGCTGTACCACTTGTTGGCTAGCTAAGAGGTTTCCTATATTCTGCCTGTTGCTAGTACTTCTGCATTCCTCCTCCCTGTGGTCTTCAGGAACTATTTTTTCTCCTGTTTTGCAACCATCCCTTTAGATCTTTAGCTTGTAAGTGGGATGTCTTTGCTGTTAAACTGATGCTGATTAGGTGCCGGGCAGGGATAAAAAACATGTAAACTGTCTCTTGTGCCTAATACTCTTAGCCTGTTGCTACCCAGCTCTGTTAATGAGTAGCAGCAAAGAAATCCCCCAGGATAATAGCAGCGAAGGATAGAAAAAATATGTGGTACTAAAGAATTAATACAAACAACTTCACTTCCTGTAGTTATTCCAAAGCTGTCATTTATTTACTTACTCAATTTAACTCTTCTAAGACACAGAGGACCATAAGTATCAGAAAAGCCTACTTTACTAGGCAAAACATAAGGAAATAAATTCTGTGGTTGGAACTCTACAGCTCTACCCCAGTACCCCACAAGTCAAAAAGTATTTAGTGCAAATTTAAGTTATCAGGTCTAGCTTGGACCTTCCCAAGTAATTTATATGTTGTCTTAAATTATTTCTGAATTAATTCTAATTCATTTAGAGTTTTCAGCTTCTTACGATCTTACATGTTTATCCTTCCTGTTTAATTTTCAAGGATTTAAATTATTTAGATAATTTTAAGTTTTTCAATTGAATTCACTATTCAAACATAATCTTTTCAACTTTTTGCAAATAATTGCCTTAAGATTAATATTATATTTTTGGGTGGTTTTGCCTCCAAAGCAGACAACAGACGCTTAACAGGCTTTCCCCCTCCTTCTTTGCAGGGCCACCTTCTGCTCCCAGGAACGTGATTTTTAACATTAATGAAACAGCTCTCATGTTGGAATGGAGCCCCCCAAGTGATACAGGAGGAAGAAAAGACCTCACTTACAGTGTCATCTGTAAGAAATGCGGGTCGGATGCCAGCCAGTGTGAGATATGTGGGGGAGGCATCCGCTTCATCCCCAGGCACACAGGTCTCATCAACTCCTCCGTGACAGTGCTGGACTTTGTGTCGCATGTCAACTACACCTTTGAAATAGAGGCCACGAATGGCGTCTCGGAGCTGAGTTTCTCGCCCAAGCAGTTCACAGCTATCACAGTTACCACGGACCAAGATGGTAAGTCTCACCACCGTGCGTCTGTTACTATGCCCCTGTCATTCGTGCACTTTTTATGGGTATCATTTTGCTTCTTGGAAGTCTGGGTCAGTGAGTTAGGATGCTTTGCAGATTGTTATGCATTTTTATGTGTGAGGACTTTCAGTTTCTGCTGATGAGGCCACTGAATGCTTTTGTCAGTTGGCCCTTGACCCCAAAACACAGGGCACAAAACCACATCTTTGCTTAATGTGTCTTCCTGTTTAAATGAAGTGCATACTTTAACACAACCTGAGCCTACCAGTGGTTTGTCACAACTGGAGTCTGTGTCTGATGTTCTTCCAAGTCTTCCCTTACAATTTCAGTTTTGAAAGACTAAAGCACCACATTACCCACCAATTTCATAGTTTAAAGGTGAAATGAAAGTGAATTCATTTCCTTTAGTATCCATGTTTCGTAGTACTAATACAGCATGATTTACTCTAAGATGTTTCAGCATCTGTATGAGCCATTTCCTCAGGTGAGATATCATAATGGATTTTTTGTTACTTTAATTGTCAACTTCATGTTATCATTTCTGATATTCCCCCACACACCATTTCAGTTCAGATTCATGTTTAGGGCTGTCCTTTATGAGAAACATGGGTACCAAAAAGAGCTCTGTAGTTTATTTCTGCACATTTTTCCTCTTCCATCTATAGAAATACTTACTATGCCAGCAAAAAGCATCATAGGTTACCAACAAAGCAATCTGTATAGTAGTGTTATCTTCTGGCTTGTGCTACTGTAGATCAGAAGGTTATTTCAAAATTATCCCTTGCTGACTTTTGTTCCAGAAATGTTTTTCACCTACTGTGCAGTGACATTGCAACTGTAGCTGAAGTGTTTAATGTAGGACACGAGCTGAACTGGCAAAACTAGGATTTTGAGTACCAAAACCTTTGGTCGTGTAAAAGTAATTAGTAAAAGTGCTAATGTTCAGGAGGATCCTGTTATGTTCCACTTGTAGGAAGGCCCTGTTTTTTTTCATTGATTAGCCTAGCAAAAATCTGCTTACCTGTGTATCTGGGACAAGCAGTTTTGTTGATGAGTTAAGTAATGACTTATTCGCCTTTGGGCATGCCAAAATTAACAGCTTGCTGTGATGATGATGATAATGACAATGATGGTAATTCTAATAATATTCTTGAAAATGGTTTGGGAAAACAATGAAAACTGCTCACTTATCTTTAATGTGATGATAGTAACAGAACAGATGATTACATAAGATACTTAATGATATGTTCATTGCAATGAGAATTGTCTTAAGCTCTCGGGCTATGCATCACACGTTGAACCTGTACCTCACTATTGCTTTCTCATCAGAGGAAAAACATGCTGCTAGAATCTACCTCTTTGGTATACTTACTTTCAGATGTTTTGTTACATGGTACAAAATGCAAGTCAGTAAGCATGCACAAGTGGAGGTCACCAGAGAGATGGTTTATTTTTAAACTGGCCAACAGCTGTCTGAACACACTTTGTGAATTGTATTTAAGTGGTGGGCTTTTAAAAAATAATACATCTTTTGCTGATGTCTGTTTCTGGTTTAAGGATATAGATTTTCACCGCAGTTTACTCAAAACAGGGAAAAGACCAATGTTCTGATAATTTGTGACACACTGACAGTAAAGTCTAGAGTGTAGGCTGCTTGCACTATAATAATTCTTACATTGCTAAAAATTCTATTGGAAGAGCTTGAGAGAATTTAAGACCAGATTTCCAGAATATCAGTATGTTTATTTGGATATAAAAAGACAGCTTTGCAGGAGGGAAGCATTGTAATAAATGAAATAGAGGCATCTATAAAATGCAGTTATAAAGATAAAATATTTTTTGTAGGCTTAAAAACTGTGTCATTGCATAAAATCATAAAAATGGTAACTATATATTTAGATGAAAAAGAGAGAAAGATAGTGTCATATGGAATAGTCTTTGGAAGAAAATTAATGGGGTTTTGGTTGATGGAAATTGAGAAGAAAATAAACATTTTTTTGTGAGTTTCTTTTAGTCATGAATAAAAAGTGGTAGTATGAAGAAAGTTAGGGTATCTTACCTGAGAAAACAAAGCTGTAGAACTAAAGCTTCAGACCACTGCAGAGATTTTATTAATGTTTATATATCACGCTGGAGTTCTCTGAGAAAAGGATTTATGACTTTTTTTTTTTTTTTAATTTCATTGGTAGCCAGATACTACTAAACAACTTACAGTATTTTTCATGCCATATTTACCAAAAATACTAAATAATTGCCTTTATATTGCAAATATTTTCCAGCTGTACCACCAAGCAGCAAGCTCACTGTTGCAATCTTTCCTTCTAATCTTAATTATCTTGAAATGGACACTACTTATTGCCTGATGCTGCAAGATCATACACATGTTCGTATAAATGAAAGATACAAGATTATAGACATGAAGTGACAACAAATCAAAAATGTCTTAGTGTGGGCAGGTACTACATTACCAAAAGTCCACACTTAAAACAATTTTTTTTTCCTTTTGATGTGGCTAATTTGAAAAATCTAGACCTATAATGAATTATACCATGACAACTTATTTATCCTATGTTCATATTTTTTTTTATGAGTCTTTTCATACATACTGTTGTAATATTTTTTGCTATACGCATTACATGCTGATAGATCTCTCTCTATATAAATTGTTTTCTTCAATTATTTTATCTTTGTTAAGAATATGGAACAATATATTTAGCTGTTCTAAATACAAACCATTCTTATTAGGTACAAGAATTTACAGTAGCTGAGGAGCTAGCATTTTATTTTCTTTGAGCATATTGGATTTACTTCCCTCTAGTGGCCCCTTCTTTTTGACACTTTATGTGGAATTAACAGATAGTTCTTTAAACATGCAAAACTGTTAGTTTGTGCTTCAGTGCTGTTTTTTTTTTTTTTTCTTCTTTCTTTTTGGAGAAGATACTGCTGTTGGTATTTTGCTGCAGTGCAGTGAATAATACCATGGGCATCCACAGAAACTGAGAAATTGTATTCTACCCCAGTTAGTGAGCAGAGAGTAAGAGCATCAGAGGGAGCATAGTTGCTGACAGGAGAAGTGAACTACTTCAGAAGTGATTAAGGCTCGTCTCTAGGAGTTATACTACAACTAATATTAAAGTCTTAACATGCATGTAATGTCTCTACATGCAATCACCATCATCAGCAAGATTAAGTACAACGCTGAGCTCTAACAATGGCAAGAAGCAAACTAAAGGAAAGTAACACTTACTTTGAAAAGGTTTTGCAAACTGCAACCCACAAACCACTTTGCAATTTGATGACTAAAGCATTACTAGATCTGATCGAATACTAAAGAAAACTTACTGACATTAATGCAAGCTATATAAAATCAATTTGTTATCATCCATGACTCGTTTAGTTATTAATTTTGCACAAATATTCATAAATTCAATAGCCTTTTTTTCTGGGTTTCATAAAGATACAAAGTTTATGCAGTCTCATTGTCTGTCAGGCACCCTGAAGAACTGTGAACCCAACTCGAGTTTGATAACAAAAAAGATTTCCCAGATACTGCATTCTCTCAACAGAAGCATGAAAAAACAGCCCTTAGGTCACTTATGCTCACCAAGCTGCTGGTTGGGTCTGTAAGTTAAAAAGCAAGCTGTGTTAGGCTGGACCTGAGAGGCCTACTGACAGACCACTTAGCTTGTATATCAGCTAGCCAGTTAGGAAAGTACACGTATAATTGCTGTATGACCACAGTATGTGCTGCCTTGTCCAGCAAGTGTGACAAAGATGGGGTAGGGATGTGCTGGAAAGCTTAGATGTTGTGATGGAGAATGAGGGAAGGTCAAGTATAAGCCACTCTTTCACTGTTTTGTTTTTAAATGTTTTAAGATACCAAAATAATCCATACTTTAAATTCAGATAAATGGGCAGATAAACAGAACGAGATTCTGCTCAGTAAAGCACTTAAGGAAAGTCCTTGTTCAAGGAAGAACATTAGCTCGAATTAAGTGCTTTCCCAAATCACTGCCAAACTAATTTGTGAACTGAAGGGTAAAACATTTTCCAAAAAAAAAAAAAAAAACTTCATCAGAAATGTTTAGTAATACTGTTGTTCTGCAAAGTGCTATGATGCCTTTTCTTTGTGGGGACGATAAAGTTTTATACTGCAGTGAGTATGCTGAGTGTGAAGTAATTGTACTCAATTGACTTTAAATCATTGTGTAAAAAGGCAGCTGAATTGTGATTTATGTTTCCCTTATGAATAATGGGAGGAAGAGACACCTCACTACATAAGTTTCTTGGAGTCTGCCTTGCCTAAAGAAAACTCAGAAATACTTGAGGTTTTCATGCATAATTTACGTAGTAAATGATGAATAATTAAGCAAAGCAGAACTTAAAACAATAGTTCCTGTTTCCAAATAATAACGAACATATACATTCACCCAGTGAGCATTCATATGTTCTGTTACCTGAGTACAAAGGGCTTTTTTGACATTACATGGGAGTGGAGCTGTGAGACAGGTCCTGAGTGTGTCATTATGTACGTATAGATGGATTGTGGCTTGCTCCATTCCAGTCCCCCATTTTCAACTGTGTGACCAAGGAGTCTCTGACTGAGTAGTTTCCTCCATGTCCGATCTGCATCTTCACCTCATCGTGTTCCTCCTGTGGGATTCTGCACCCGCAGTCCCCTGCTCACCTTTTTTCTGCCAGCCCCACAAGCAGCGACCTCCCCTAAAACCACAGGCCAGCCATGGGACGTTTCATGGGCATCGTTCCTTTCATGGGTTTCTTCCACCTTGACAGAAAGTTAATGCTACAGAGAAGTGCTCCTTCTGCCATCGCAACCCAGACATCTCATTTTATCCCTCCTCAGTCCTGCATTTCATGAGTGTCTCTGGTCTCCCCAGTATCGAAGACCTGCTACCAGTGGACAAACTGTCACGAGAGACTTGGCTCTGTCTGTGCATACACCCTATCACTGTGCTGAAGACCAGCCTTGTTTTGCAGTGTCTGTCTAGTGCAGACATTCTGCGCCTAGCTGAGGTATTAGGGCAGACTCTGGAACTGCAAATCTGGCAGGGTTCCTTTGTCTAGGACATTTTATCTTCTATCCATTGGCAGATATATTGTAGGTGATAAGATGTTTCCTAACCTGGTGGTAAAATCTTGCTGGTTTCTGAAAAGGGATTGCCTTTCATCTAATTTGTGTTTCCAGATAAGTTATGGCAAATTCATTGCTTGTGGTATTGGTAGTTCTTCAGATGTGTTTGTACCCTGGTGCAGATGAGCTGTATCAACAGCAGGCTCTTTTCACTCCCTTAGAGCTGTGGGAGCTGAGGAGTGCGTGGAAGGATTTCAGTGCCTCTTCCAGGACTTAACATGCCCTCATCATCATTCGTTAATAGCATATATCATGATGTTAACAATGCAGACAGCACACGTTGCCTCATCCAACTGTAAGCAAAGCATCTCAGTAGTACTTCTACCAGGACAGTTTTCAGGATCAATCCCTCTGGCTGATCACAGCATAGTTTCAGGACACTTGTCAGGGTGGGAGAAGAGTGCCCTGTTCACTTATTCTAAATTGCATGGTAGCATCTGACTTTCACCCTAATCAAAAATCAACCTTCCTTTTCTTCCCCTGAGCCTCAAACCTCTATAGATGTGATTGTCCTTTGTGACTTTAAAGTCAAGAACATTTATCTTCTTATACTGGCACGACAAAACCCTTTAAAGCGTCTTCCAAACTATTTATGTTAATGGTTTCTAAATCTAAAGGAACAGCTATTTGTAATAACCAATTGTCAAAATGGAATAGCAGGTCACATAAAAGCCTGTTATGAAACAGTCACAAAACAGCCTCCAGCAGACATTACCAAAGCTCAAGCCACATGATTTGATTAAATAAGAAATGTCATGAAAATTTCATAGATGACAGTAAATGAGAAATTTATGGCATTTGTGGACCTAGTACCTACAGCTGTATAGATACTTCCACCAAACCATGTCCTGTTATGAGAACAGTGCAGAACACTGCTGCCAGTGCTATTCACGTGAAAAAATTGAAGGAAAATGTTAACATGGTGGTTACTAGCTAAAGATAGTCTGTAAAGGCCCATACTGAGTGTAGCATGAAGATGGTAAGAGAGATTACCAATAAAAAAAAAAAAAAAAAAGTTTGAGATGTGCAGTCCCTATTTTAAGACACATCTGAATAATGCTCTTTTCCAATTACACGTTTAATTTTAAAAAGATTTTCAACATTATGCAATGAATATTCATGCTAGTCTGTGAAACTATATGTAGATATATTCATATTTATCTCAGTGTGTGTATACATTAAGCATTTAAATTTGGAAAGAAAACCACAAGGAAAAAATGCTAAGTCTTCATTCTCAGACTTTTTCAACTCAGATGCTGTTGAACACTCTTCAGGTCTACCCAAAGATTCTGGAGCCCCCATTATAAGAAACACATGGACCTGCTAGAGCAAGTCCAGAGGAGGGCCATGAGGATGCCCAGAGGGCTGGAGCACCTCCCCTATGGGAACAGGCTGAGAAAGTTGGGGTTGTTCAGCCTGGAGAAGAAAAGGCTCCAGCAGCAGCTTTCCAGTACTTAAAGGGGGCTTACAAGAAAACTGGAGAGGGACTCTTTGTCAGGGAGTGTAGTGATAGGACAAGGGATGACAGTTAAAAATAAAAGAGGGGAGATTTAGATTAGGCATTAGGAAGAAATTCTTCACTCAGAGGGAGGTGAGGCACTGGCACAGGCTGCCCAGAGAAGCTGCAGATGCCTGATCCCTGGAGGTGTTCAAGCCAGGCTGGATGGGGCTTTGGGCAACCTGGGCTGGTAGAAAGTGTCCCTGCCCATGGCAGTGGAGGTGGAACTGGGTAATATTTAAGTTTTTTTCCAACCCATACCATTCTATGATTCTGTGAATGAAATGCAAAGTTTTGAGGAAAGGTCTTTGTGCGGCATGGTTGTTACTCACAAATTTTCATCTGCTGGCCTCTGTACAGTTAGATGACTTTTTGCTGATGATTCTTTGATTGCTGAAATATGTCTGATTACTACACAATAATCACAGGTGAAAAATGACTTTAAATAATCTTGATTTCTATCCTGGAGATTTTTTAAATATTTATGAATTTTCTTTACCAAATATGGCTTCTTTTGCTAGCAGATATTGATATTCAGCCATTTCTTTAATGCAGCAAAAGTCAACCTGATTCCATGTACTTTCGTTTCTCATTCACCAGTATTATCCATTAAGCAAGTCAGACTTCACATAGCTTTAAGATATTTTTTCTTTAAGTTATGCAGTATGAGGAGACAAAGTGAAAGTCTGGCTTGGAGGAGTAGGGAAAAGAGGTTAATCAATACCACCAAGTATTCTTCCCATAATCTACTTATCAGTGCAGTCTTTTAGATTTTATAATAGTTTCTTTCATTGCATAGCACAATATTATTTATAGCCATTGGTAATTTGTCTACGACATGCATTTTTTCAGCAAGTTTCTGTTTTCAGTTGCTGTCATTACATGTATAATACCACATACAATTTCTGCAACAACTGTGTGTTTAATACCAATGGTTTCTCTCAATTTGTGAAGGGAACCTTTGTGGAGAATACTGTAAAATAATGGTTACACATAAATTGGTAGGCATGTAGCACTGGATAAGAAATATGCCTTTATTTTGTTTGGTCCTTTTATTGTCAACAGCTGCTAAGGACACTCAGCACATTCCATGATCAAGGATAAGATGTTTATTCATCAGTTTTGGAGACTTTAAATGAAATTTTCAACTAAGCTTATTGGTGCTATCTGCACTCCACTCAGTTAAGAGCCCTCTTAGGATAATCAAGCACATTTCAGTTAGCTGGAACCTCTTGCCATGAATGATAGAGTTTGAAGAATGATTATTGAGTATTCTAGTCAGGGTAGGGTACAAGAGATTTCAGATATAAACTGGTGCCTTAAGTAATTAGAAACCTCTGCCACAGATGTTAATTGACCGACTTACGAAATTCTTCAGAGTTACATTAGGAACCTTCTGTTTTCAAAGTTTACCTAAACATTTCTGAAAGCTATTTCATTTAAAAACAAACAAACAAACAAACAAACAAAAACCTCTGATGTTCCCAGTATATGACAAGTGAAATGAAGACTTCTGTTGCTTTCTTGGCAAGAGAAGTGATTTTGGTCAAGGGTAGTAAAGGAAGACATTCATCATGGCTAGTCTATCTGAAACAAATTGTGTTTGTAGATGTCATGACTTTGACACAAACCTTTAGGGAGCATGAAGGACATGGTAAATTACAAACCAATTCTGCTGATGTTTGCTATGGGGTCTTTAAAGCAATTATGTTGGTAGCAGGTTGCTCCAATTCATTTGCTTCTTAAAATGTAGTTTCTTCATTACACTCAACAACCCTTCTCCTTCCACTTCTGTGACTCTTCCATATGCATTTGCCTTAGGCTCAGAGTTTGGAAATAGTTTTCATTTATATACAGTAATGGCATTAAATTGTGCATATTGGCATAAGGTTGAGAGCAGACTCAAAATTATGTAGTTTCTAAAGCTTCAGAAGTCTATTTATTTTACAGTTCTGTTAGCTTCCAGATAACGTTTCTAATAGCATACTTTTACCTTTCCCTGCTCAAATCAATGAGGGACATCTGTTTGCTATCTTCATATTCAGATAAATATGTTACATACTTAAGTGTTTTATCACCGTTGTAAATTTATAGTGGATCACTGAAAAACTCACATAAGAAATAAAGTTTGTTCCTCTGAAAATATTATAGTAGCCAGGAAATGCACATTTAATATTTAGTTTAGAAATTTATATTGCCTTTCACTATGCAGTCATCAGTCAGACTTCACGTTCCAGTCAGAATCCCAGTCTGAAAGAGATGGGGAGGGAGGGTGAAAATCGGTGTCAAGATTGGTCAGTGGATTGGTAGGCAGGAAACAAAAGAAGGGAAAAAAAGACACTCTTAATCTCTAAAATCTTATTTCTATCCAGCATGCAATCTCTGGTTCCCATTGAGAAGTGGGTTTTGCGTATTAAGTGTGTATCTTTTTCTTTATCCTCTCCTTAAGACTTCCCTAAAAACTTCTTATACGCAGAAATATTGCCAGATACTCAAAATGTGGCTACAGATTCTAGAGCAGATTTTTCCAATAATACAGTTTCACACTTCATTGGTCCTCTGGAGTGAGCGCAACTAATTCTGTGTTGGACTAGCTATTCAGAGTGTTTTGTCTCTGTTGTTTTCACTTACTAAAGTGACCTGGAAGTTAGCAAAAAGTGTATCAGATAAAAGTGCTTGAGCTTCTTGTCTGCGTGTGGAGTCATTATGATAGCCCAAAGGAGAAGGAAGGTGATATGCATGGGCATTCCCAGGGAATACATGAATGAAAGGAAGAAGCGTGTGAATGAAATAATTTAGAATATAAAAATAAACCAAACTAAATAAATTAATTAAATAAAATATATTTAAGAAGGAATGCCTTCAGTGATCTAGACCAATTTGTTCATGGTTTCTTTCTTGCAATAACAATGTCATTTTGTACACTCAGTATTTGAAAATTCTAAACCAAATACAAGAAATTATATAATTGCAAAATTAGGTCTAATGTCCCAAAGCTGTTTCACTAGAAGTCAGGTACAGATGTCCCGTTGAATGAAATGGAAGGGACATCTGGCTCAGCTAATGTTTTCATGACATTAAAACACATTGCTTGTTTTCTACTCTAGTTTTGCTTAATTCTTTTGCCTTCATCCACAGCACTCAGATAACTAGGCACAACTTTTCTGCTGAAGTTAATGGCAAAACCCTAAAAATTGCTCTGGTATTAATTAAATCCCATTCTCCATTGAGTTAAGGTATATTTGCAAGAATGATTTTTGTGCTCATTCTGTCTGAATATAAAGTAATATTTTTAAGTCTGTCTTCTCCATATCATTTTAAATAACACATGCGGTGGCTTTTAAATCATGTGCTTTATCCTTATTTGTATTGAAGGGTTTAGAAATTAACGTGCATTATCTAAGTGATTCATAAATTTTAACTTGTTATTCATTGCAGACAGCTAATATATGATCCTGTAAGTTCCTAACAAGTTGTTGAGCCAGTTTCCAACACTGTATTTTACAGTTTGAAAATAAATGATTATTTGATTGTATTCACTCAAGTAAGTCTGGAAAACAAATTGTATGATTCCAGCAACTGGCTCACACACACATATATATAATATTAAACTCTAGGCTTCATTTTTTAAAATCAGATTGTTCTCTTAAAATTATTTAGCACTTCCTTTTTTTCTATAATTGAGAGTCAATAAGGACTAAAAAAATAAATTACAGGGTAGCGTAATAGAGTAATGGGATTCAGGAAGTTCTGTCTGTGGTTCAAGGATGATGGGCTACAGTCTATCAACAATAGAAAAGATATAAGATTGCCACTTCCCTGTCAAACTAGAAATGTCATTTACTAATTAGACTTGAGGTGACTTGCCAATATGTCAATTCCAATTGTTCATAAATATGATTTATTCTAAGAAAGGGAAAATATTGAAACTGATAGTTAGCATCCCTCTTAGCTAATTTACAGAAAGTATTGATTTCAGTTTATAAATAATGCAAGTCTGACTAGAATCTTTGGAGAGAAGAAATAGAGAACATCATATTTTTCTAATGTGAGAAATATTATTTGTCTTGAAAATGCTTGCTTGTATTTGGAAGTGAATTTTGCATGGTCAAGGAAACAAGTTGACAGCATGGAAGATTAAAGTCTGTACCTTTTCAGAGAACATGTGTGACTGTGGAGCTGTATTAACTTAGTGTACTGGTATCTTTTATTTTTATGCCAGCTGATTAAAAGAGGAGCGTAGCTTTATCTACATACGTCTCCCTGACCTGTTCCTGTATTAATCATGTTCAGTGGTGCCAGTTTCAGTGGGAACTTTTGGTATATAAAACAGACTGTAATACTAAAAAACTATAATCTCAGATGAACAAAGTTTTTTGGGGGAGATTTTTGAAGCTAAATTTCACTGTGAATAGTCTCTCATGTTACAGCCCATAGGAGCTGATGTAAAAGGAATTGTGTCCTGAAAACTCCACCCCTTGGCAGATACAGCTCCTGTATCCCATTTAGCCACCTGCACCTACATTGTTAAGGGATTAACATGATATTGTAATGTCTTTACACCATATTCCAAAGTATGTATCTGTGCAATTCTGTGAAGGTTCAGGGACATACAGCAGGGCATAGTTATCTATTTTCTGAGTTATCTATCACATTTGCTTCATTATCTCCACCTCCAAAACTCTAGCTTTTCTGCTACGATCATTAATCTATGGCACGGCTGGTTCATAACGATGGCCTGACATTTTTAGGTAAGCACCCACGGTGTTAGCTGCAATACTGGGTGGTGAACAATTCCATAAGCCAGATATCTGCATGGAAAATAGATTCAGATCTTGTTTTTCCATGTTCATATATACAGTTGCATTCTGGATAAACTCTCTAGATAACCTTTACATTCTTATAAACATAATAAATCTAAGCTCTTTTAAACAGCAGTGGGAATAAAATATTCTTCATTTTTCTATTTTCCATTTTAATATGATGGTTATAATGTCAGACATTGAAAATATGGTTTTCTCATGCAGTTTTAGGGAGAATAAGACTGTAACATCTTAAAAAATAATTTGAGTGGGTGGAATGAGCAAATCAGTATTCTTCAGTCTCAGTCGATGGAGGATTAAAAATAATTAAAATCTCAATCTGGAATTTATTCTATAATTGGATATAATGTAAAGGGTAAATACACATCATATTTGCTATATATAGATTTATTTCTATATAAGTATATATTATGCAAAACTGTCAGTATATGTATAAATAGCATGCAAATAATGATTCGCCGCTAATTTATTAGTCTATCTAGTATAAAATACATGATGGTATGTTAAGATCTTTGTTTGATCAGAAAATTTTGCTTTGTTGAAATATTTTAATATAATTTTTTAATATTTTAATCTTTACCAGATTGATACATGAGTTACATTTCCACACAGCACTAAAATTTTATTTCCATTAAAACTGTCCAAAACTTCCAAAAACGTGATTAGATGCAATGCAATCCATTCCCTACTGTCTACATTACTCTATATTTAAACTGTCTTCCCATATTTCTGTTTAAGACTTTGCTTTGACAGGTAACATTTTAAGTACCTGATGTGCGTATAATCTATTTCCTGAGTAGAGTATTGTGAATTAAGCAGTGATATGACCAACACTGAAAAGCTGTTATGTCAGGTTACAAAATAAAGTGGGATAAAGTAACGGGAAGTGGGATTCCTGTTACACAGCTCCTGATACACACTGTGGGTATTCCACCGAGTGGGAAAGTACTCACAGAGTAAGGACAGGGTGTGCATGTTTTCTGCAGGACTGACAGGTGAGTGGCTGCTTTTCGCAGGAACTCAAGTCTCATCAGGCACCTCAGTGAAAGGAAAGCACTGAGAGATGCAGTTCACTGAGCACTTTTGAAAATGCTGCCCCATCACTGAGATGCTTAATGGAAACTGGCTTGTTTTATAAACCAAGCCATTAGTACCGTCTCAATCGATAAAAGGCACTGCAAGTGTTATATTTATTTCAGAAGGATAGGGGTCACATATTATCTCCTACACCGATAGAAGTGTGGAGTAACTGTGAAAGCAAATGGTTTAAACACAGTGTGCCATTTAAGCACTTCTGATCTCTGATATAAGGTGGAACACCTGAAACTGCAAGGTTAGTACACTTAGCCTTACTACTAGGTGGCCAGTGTTATGACCAACCAGCTTTTTCAGTTTCTTAAAAAATTGAAAATTCTTTTGAAAATTCTGCTTATAAATTATTATATATATATATTTTTTGTACTACTTCTATTTTGCTCCTTTTTTTTTCTTTTTCTTTTTTTTTTTTTTTTTTTTTTTCCTGGATATTTCTGCTTATCTATTGAGTTTGTTTAAATACCTTTGCAGTAATCAAAGATGTTGTAAGTGTATTGGCTGTGCTCTTTGGACTTTTAAGTGTGAAGAGATCCCATTATTCTGAGTTAAAGCAACGTGAAATAGTTCTTGTAGCAACTGCAATATTTGCAACAAAAAATAATAGTATCACAGATGTATTGGCAGTAATACAAATACTCCAGATTTTAATCAAGGAGATTGTATTACTTATGGTGACTTTCACGGCCATTTTTATGCAACATCATGTATCCATTTATTTGAGAATTTATTTTTAAGTAGCTATAAAGCATCAAATATTAAATATTTATTCTTAAGTTACTACTGGTAACTTCATTTAAAAAAAATGAAGGTTCCAAGGTCACTGGAAAGTTTCTCAAGTAACTTTTATTAAGAGTCATGTTTTATGTTTTACTGTGCTGTCCTTAGTTATGTAAATCTCCTACACTTTTTTGGTCAGGCTTCCATGATAGCAGGTCAGTGTTATTCCACATCACCTTCATCTGTCCTTTGTCTCTTTTGTCCCGTTTACCACAGTTTTCCAAAGCTTAACCTCGATGTGCCTTTTTCTCTGTTGTAGGTTTTCTGCTGCATTCATAGTCTCTAGCGTGTGGTTGCTTTTATTCACATTGCAAGCATGACACCAGTGATCCTTGAAGGCAAGTAGGTAGAACTGCTCAAATTTTAGGAGGTAGGGGATAAGACTTGGCACATAAAACCATGTATGGCATAACTATCCACAAGGCTCGCATGGCTCTGCTGAGATGCAGATGTCCTCGTTTTTCAGACTTAGGAGAACTTGAAGCTTCCTGTAGCCTTCACTGACAGTTGAATGTACTCAGCATTTGTACAAGCCAAGTGTACAAAAATTATGAAAAAAAAAAAAAAAAAGCTTAGACCTAGCCCAGTAATAGTGAATACTTAAACATTTTGTTGTATTATTTTGAAAATTAATCTTTTTTTTTTTTTTTTATATGAGGAAAGAACTTTATTTTATTTTATTTTATTTTTAGTGACTCCTGTAATAAGTACTGCTTTGCTTCCTTTTTTTTTCTTTTCTTGAAGTATATTTCTTGTATGGGAAATTTGACTACAAAGCACAGCATGCTACTTCAATGAATGAAAATTTGGGAAGGTAAGCAACTCAAAGTAGCAGAGTAGGAGCTGATACTCCTGTAAATCCAAGGAACTATAGCAAGTCTGTTGAAAGAGAATTGCCCTCAAATCATCCTTGGCTTTTTCACAGCTAAGATGTGGAAAAAGCTTCAGTGTTTGAATGACACTAATGATCTCAAAACAAAAATATGGAAGATTGTTGAAGATTTTAAACCCTTTAAAAGCTGTAACAGTCCCTTTGTGGATGGAAAAATATGATTGAGGAAAAGCTAATTTGAATAAATAAAACAAAACAAAAAAATGAAAACATCCTTCTGAAATACTCAAGTTTGTTCTTGTTAAACATTCTCAAATGACTTCTTAGGTTCCACTGACCAACATGGTTCCCTGGTAGGATGTTTCTTGCTCTGTTATACGTAGTATGGAAAAATATGTGGACTCATGCTTATCTCCTTCTCTGTATATTTTTCTTGCATGTGCATGCCAACATTATACACAAACACATGTATAGAGACTTTCTTTCATGAAATGAATGCATTTATTTTATTAAACATATTAACAAATAATAATAGTAGTATAAAATATGTATCAATTTATCTTTTTCAAGGGGTATTAAAGAACTCTAAATTATCTGCTAATTGTGAGATATTGCTCCAAATAATCCAGATTATTCACCCCCATAGAAGTCTAGAAACATAACTGACATTTATTTTGACGATAATAGGTTTAGTGCTGTTCTTCAATTTGCTAATTTCTCTTATGCTTTTGCTATTAATTTCTAATAAAGAAATAATACATAATGTCACTAGTCTTAAAAGAGAAAGACATACAGTAGTAACATTCAAACAGTCCATGGACTGCCATTTGGGTATTAGTACATGCTTGTTTAGGTTGATGCACCCACCTTTACTTGATTTACTGTATTATCTGTGAATATATCAGCAGTCCAATTCTGTCAAGCCAGTAGTGGCTTACTGCTGCAATATAAAGGTATTCTGAGTATTTAAGTTGGTAAAGAACTGTTTGATACATTAAATACTTTCTGTCAGGCAGCTGGGATTTAACTGGAGCATGCACAGTTATAAAACAGTTTTTCATTGATCTGAGTGTTTAAATTCTTAACTGTAGTTTATTTTCCCTTTGATTTTGAAATCCATAAGTGCCAGTCATAGCTTTAAGAACTAAAATCATTGGCATGGGAGTTTAAATTAAAAGTGATAAATTGAGATTGCTAGTGACCACTACCTCAGCCAAACACAAATGCCATGACTGTAGCTCTAAACATCACTGCATGCTTGATTTTAAATTAAGTGTGACAAATTAGTCAGGAAGTTAATTGTTAGTTTGGAATAAATACAGTGATGCTGATTGGAAAAGGCATCATAAAACAATTTTTTTTACTTTACAGCAATCCCATCTGACATATGAAAAAATAAAGAAACTAATAAAAATTAGTCCTATTGAAAAAGTGGGCATTTGCTGTGGGTGTATATCTGTGGCGATGCCTACGAGTATCTGAAGGTGACTTTCCTTTGAGAACATGTTTGCCAGCTTAAAAATTTAGGAGCAAATTGAAAGATGCAAGAGACGTTCTTGTACCTAGCTTGTAGGTTCTTGGGAGTTAGGTACATATATCTCTATCACTACTGACTAGATATTAGAGTTGCTGTCAACTGTTTTAGTGGCAGCAAGTGCCAGGATGAACAATTATTCTCTTTAAGAGAGTGTGACCTTAAAGACCGAGCAGAGCTGTAAATCTTGTGTCTCTTTAAATAGACTCTCATTTATTTCACTCTGTGTCCACTATACAGAGATATAAAAGTGGACACAACAATATTCAGGAATTTACTGGACAACAATTTCCTTTTTCTGAAGTTTCAAATTTAATTTTAGTTTTGGTATCAGTGGGACTGTTTCTCAACTAATGTGTTGTTCTTTCTAGCAACACATGAGTTATTCAGTAGTTGCTTGAAAAGGCCTTAAAAAAAAGTATACAAATTGATGAAATATTAATTCGTTTCAGGTAAAAAAAGCATTTAAAAAGAAACTGCAGAAGCTGAAGAAAATGCAAATGAATCTTTACCTCCTAAACCAAAGAAGTTTGTTGAACATTTAAGTTTCTCAAGCTTCTGTATTGCAGCCGGGCCAACACAACTTAATATGAATTACTGTAGAGCTCTCATTGCAATGGTGAAAGTAGAAAGGACAGAGCACTGAACTCAGTTGTTTTTTGTTTGTTTGTTTGTTTGTTTGTTTGTTTTTTATTATCAAGCTTGATTTGTCAATGGTCAGTCACCATCATGTTCATTACCTTCTTCTGCCTCTAAATTTGCTTTGCACCACCCTACCCACCTCTATCAGTAGCTGAAGCTGCACACATTTCACTCACTGGAGTTTCCTTGCTCCAAGCTCCAATGTTCTTACCCCATCTTTTCTATCATCTTTCTTGGCTTCATTCTTCAGTAGCTCTCTGCTTTCACTGGTCCCCCACAAACCCTCAGCTGAGTCAGTTCTTAAATGGCACCAGCTCAGGACACCGCCTGTCTTCCAGAGTTACTGCTTCTTGGATGAGTAGAAAATGTTGCACTGAACATTATGAAAGGTTCTGCAAGTTCACGTAGGTGATCAAGCCAAGTACATAGAGCTTTTCATTCCTTTGGCAATGTAGGATATTGGAGGCCCCTGGTCTAATCTGCAGAGGAGTTACTGATGTGCAGGAGTCTAGAAATGTAAAACCTCCTATCATGCACTTATCTCATTTGGCAATTAATTTGTTTTAATCCTGGAAATCCTGGAGAATGTGAAAAGAACAGTTTGTAATCAGTATATCTTGCAGTTTAAAGGTAATTGTCGTCTAAATGCATTAGTTTCAGGAGTTTGGTTACCACTGATACTGTTCCTCTTGATATGCCTGAGCAGCTCAATATAAACAATTTTCTAGAAGAAATATATTCTCCTTACATTCTCTGAAGCCATCATAGATTCTGCTGTGGCTTCTTCAGTGAAGGTCTGCCTGTTTTTATTTAAAGGCATGCTTTTTAGCAAGGAGATTTAACTGAGGTGTAAGCTGTATGTCGTTTCTTTTTATGGCTTAACACTGATATCAGAATCACAATATTTTCTGTTGCTGGTGACTGAATGCTCTTGTCAGCTATAAAAAACAAGCTGCTGCTTAATAAAATAACTCAATTTATCTCTGGAAACTTTAATTATCTTTGTACTGTCCCCTCAGAAGTACAGGCCTTTAGTTTTAACTTGGTTAATTTAATAGGTTTTAGTTTTCTTTTGTAAGAATTTTTAAGAATTACTTTTTCCCATATAAAGTGAAGTCTCTGATAAAGGAAAGCAGTAAATAAAGACCTTAAAGTCTTTAAGTAAAGTTAGGCCTACCTAATTTCACCCTTTCACTTCTTAATAGATGCTATCCCATGTTCTCATAAAAATAGCTTTATTTTTTTTATTCGTTAAGACCAAATGATTTGTAGTATGAGTAGTGTAACTTCATTTCCTTTAAATTTGTGCTTGGGGTTGTTTCTGGTATTTCTTACCAGTTTGGCTGGACAACTGAAAAGAGTTGATGCAACAAGCTTGCAGTTACACCTTTATTAATAGGTCAAGTTTTTTGCATGTATTGATTCTCGTGAGAGCTGTAGAAATTTCTCTTTTGGCCATCTCTCTGTTTGAAATTAGCCGGCTATATCTGAAGTTGTAAAGAACTAGCAAAAAGGGGACAGATGATGAGCAGACTGCATGCTCACATGAAGTGCTTTTGTGGAGGATGATTACTAAGCCATCCCACACAGCAAGAGTAAGAGAAGGAGCTGGAGCCTACAAGGGGGCAGGCAAAGGGCTGAAGGAGATGAGCTCCAGCGCCCATCCAAGCTCTCTGGGCTGGGGCACCCAGGCAGCTTGCCAGGGGTGCAAGCCACCGGCAGCGCCTTTTCTCTGCATCCTCTCTTGCAAGGCTGATGCCAGCTCTCAATTCCTTCCTAGGCCAGAACTGTGTTGACATAGATTTTTGTCTCATGCTTGATGGGTAGGGAGGAATGGTGAAAGCGTTTACAAATCGAGTTTTGCTTTTCAATCACTGATAAATCAATGTCTCAGGAAAGCTGCCGGATGCCATGCCTCACAGCCATGCAGCTGACAGATCTGTCATGTCATGTCAGACCTCAGGGAGAACGGGAAGGGAGAGACCTTCCCTTGCACGGCCACTCTTCTGGAGAGGATTATGCATCAATCCGGAAGCCAAGGTTTCTGCACACCCTCTGACTTTGGTCATGCAGAGCCTCATGCTCTGGGCAGGAAGTATTATTTTACTCTGAAGGCTCCTGAAAAATTCAACAAGATCATTTCCAGAAGGTCTGGCATCTTCAGCGTAACCTTCGGTCTGCCAAAATTAAGATTTCATCCTATAATCGCCCATGACTTAATGTGCAAATGAACTTGGTTTGGACTAACTTAATTAGGAATCAGTTAAAATTCAGTTGAGATAAGTCATTTGTAATCTGAAAAAAGAACTTCTGCATTACACTTGCTCTCCTTTCAGAAAGCCCTAAGTGATTTATGTTAAATCGGAGGATGTTTTTCTCTCAGTAAGGGTGTTAGTTTCTATTCCCATACCCTTGTACGTTCTTATGCTGGTCACCAGTGACAAACAAGGTGAAATCCCACATCTAAGTGGGTGCTGAAAACTAAAAGTCCCCAGCGCAGAGCTAATACTTGAGAACATACTTATGCAAATAGACGAATCTTATCTTTTTTTCTGTACTGCAGATAAACAGAGAGCTTCATGAAGCAGCACTGGTGTGGCAGTTCCTTTCCCACCACAAAATCTGTGCCTTTGTTAAATTCTGAAGCTTTCTGCATATGCAAGTTATGTGTGAATATGTAAATTAGATTATTAGAGCCAAAAGCTGTGGGCTTGGAAATTATCTTGGCCCATTTTCTGTACTCTTGAGTTACAAAAGAGTCATTTGTTGGGCTTTTTTTTGGAGCTCTGGAAACAGCACTGTGAGAACAGATGCAGCCAGGGAAAACAGTGAATGACATCTTCATATTTCTACATGCAGAGCAGAAATAGAAATACCCCAAACAGGAAAGAGTTGAAGACTTTTTTATTATTATTATTATTATTTTTGGTGCGTACTACAGAGTGGAGATTGTGACAGTTCATATAATGTTGTCATTTTCATGTTGATTTCTAGACCTGTGGGGTTCGGATAATTTTGAGTAAGCTCTCTAACTGGTGGCTCAATACCAGAACCCTCTGTAACCAGAATGCAGTACATCAATACCTGGTGGTGGTTTTTAATTACTCATCTTAATGCTATACTAGTGATACTACTGCTGCTGCTGCTACTGTTCCTTTCAGCATCACCATCCTTCCTGTGATCCATATGAACAGCCAGGTGCTTGAATTTCCAAGGGAAAATTCTTGGTTGGGGCATGTATTTTCCCACCAGGCTGCAAGGTGCCGACTTTATTGTCAATAAAGTTCTTCAGTTAAGGCCAGGAATCCAGCTTTCATTTCAAATCAATGTTTTAAAAGAGCATTTTTATAGTGATTTCTAAATTCTTGGTTTGGAAAGTGCTATGCAGACATTTATGTTCTGGCTGAGCTAATTACCTATATCAGCCCATAGCCTTTAAAAGGCTTATAGGAAGGGTCACTTCAGAAAAAAAGACCTTTGCCTGCCTGCAAGACAGTTTTGGTTGCTATAACAGGCTGTTACAGGTTTCCTTCTTCATATGTTCTGCATTAATGCTCATTAGCATTCATTTAATTTTTATTTAAGATTTTAATTGCCTCACCAATGAAAGGACAGAAGAGCAACTGAGGATAAGAAAAATAACCCTCTACAAACCACTACTTTTATAATTCTTCTGAAATACTTTATTATATTTTCACAACATGCCCAATATCTCCCAAATGCAAAAGATGTATTTTTTGCTGTAAGAATCTTATGATAAAACAGAATTTCCTATTGGTTTCACAGTCCCAGTTGCAGTATTTACTAGCTTCTCCTGTACAAACAAAAAATGTATTGTTTTCTGAAAATCTGCTGTGTTTTTCACAAACCAATTTCCCTGGCGTAGTTCTCTTTTGAAGTCCTGGGTATGATTTTCATATACAGTACTAACTTCATTAGCTGGCAGTTATTTGCTGGGATACAGTTTGTGTATACCTTGCAAGTACACCTTCAAAGCTCTGAGATTAAAGAATGTACTGAAAGAGTGCTGTGATCCACTGGTGCTGCCCGCGTAATTCCCTACATGAAGGTTCAGCCTGCTCCTCCTCGCCTCTAGTGAGGTACTACTCAACAGGCACCCCCTCACCAGTGTCTCGCTGCTTTTTGTTTTGCCAGGCTGGTGAGAAGAGCTTCCTCCTGGACATGGAGCAGCAGCTCTTCAGGTCTCCTGTAGACAGTGGCCCTATACTTTTGCCAGTGCATTTGAAACTGGGGAAACCAAAATTTAGGTTTGTGGGAGCAGGTTTATTTTTAATATCCTGATTAAGAAAATACTTTATAGACCATTAAATCAGGATGACAAGTGATAAGATGCAAGGAAACAGCCTCAAGTTGTACCAGAGGATGTTTAGATTGGACAATAGGAAGAATTTCTTCACAGAGAGGGTGGTCAAGTGTGGAAACAGGCTGCCCAGGGAAGTGGCAGAGTCCCCATCCCTGGAGGTGTTTAGGAGTGGGAACATGGCACTAAGGGATGTGGTTTAGTGGGAGGACTTGGTAGGTTAGGTTGATGGTTGGACCTATGATCATGAAGGGTGTTTTCCAACCTAAATGGTTAAATGATTCCATGAATGGTCACACTGTAATTTAGCCAGAGACCTTTAGACTTTGTGTTCATGCCTGCAGTGAAACATGCCAAGGATGTACTTAGTTCAGAACTGAAATAATTCAAGAGATATTTGAAACAATAGAGAACAATTCTTGTCCTAAGAGATGGCTTTCGTACTTTCAGTAAAGTGTAGTATGGAGTTGTTGCCTGGAGTCCAATTATTTGATTTTCTGATGAGCTGTGTGTTTCATGTAATTTGAGGACATATAAAATAATGTGCAGACAACATAGCTTTATTGTAAATGCAAAGTGGTCAGCCGTCTGGCTCGTAAAGCACTACACCTGTGTAGCGTTCATCACTTTCACTGGATTGTATTTAATTAAGGTATTGTGTGCCTAAAGGCAAAAGCATTCAAGTTTGAGGGATGGAATAGAGTGACTGGAGACGTGTACTTCTATTGGCATTTGCAACATAACTAGTCAGAAATCCGCTCTGAAATATGATTGATTCAGACAAATGTGCTGCCGAGGAAATTTTCGGTGCTTGTGTTCTTGCTCCTATGTACTAGTTCTGATTTTCCACAAGGAAATGAAGGGTACAATTGATTTTCGTTAAGCTTTGTATGCTTACATATTCTTTTCTAAAGTTTAAAAACAGAACTATAACAAATCTATGTGCCAAAATACCTATTTTGGAAGGTGCAGAGGATTGTGGTCCGAGAAGGGTAGCAAACTGATAAACAGTTGAAAATGCATACGATTTTAGAAGTGGGTAATTATACGAAATAGGAAACTATTGAAGCTTTAAGTACAAAGAAAATAATTTAATTTTGAGAGGGTACAAGTTCAGATTATATCTCACAGCCCAAGTAAACACAGAAAGCCTTCAGAGTTTCTGCCTGTGTAACCTACAGCATTTTCATGGTTTTTCATGGTTACCTGGGCTTCACCACTTGTCTACTGAGCAAAGCTGTGTATCTAATTGACTTTTCATTTCACTGGCCAGAATAAATATTCAAAAGATTATTTTAATTGAGTGTTAAAAAAAAAATCTAAAAATATGTTTAACTTAAGCATGCAGGTAGGAATCAAAGCTTTCTTCTTTCTTCAAATACAACCAGTTTTTGAACTTTTGAAATTCTCCAGCCTTCATGCTAATTGTTTATCTTTCTTGCCTGGCAAAACCACTTAGACAAGATAATTAGGTGTTAGACATGATGGAGGGCCCGCTTAATACTGCAGGTTTTGTTAATGACAGGTCTGAGAAGCTCTGTATACTATAGCTAGTGATTTCTGTCAAATGCCAATAATAAGGACTCAGATTTCTGTCTGATAAATAAATTGCTAAACATATTTGCCATTAAAAAAATAATGTGACATTAGCCGTAGCTATACCCTGTCATGATTCTCTTCTTTGTTTACAGAGATTTTACATCATTCCCTAATAAAGGGTTCTCATTTTTAGCTATTATAAAACCTTTTAGTGTCAGTCATTAACCAAGTAGAAGATACAAGTTGATTGACTTATAGCAGCTTTTTTTTTTTTATTTTTAAATACTATGAACTGATTGTCAAAGAGTAACTGAAAATGTTTTAGAAACACAGGATAACAGCATACAGTGAGACTGAAAGTTTCCAGTCATTGCTGAAGTCAAAGAGGTTTTTCCCTTTCGCTTTCCCTGAAGATGTGTCCCAGATTTTTTTTTTTCAGAACTTCCTGTAGCATAAGGTCCTGCCTACACTGAGAAATTAAGAAACGTATCTTGCCTTCTGGAAATTTCTCCTGATAAATGTGCTGTGTATATATGATAACAGAAGTAGATTTGTTGTGACATCATATATGCTGCACAGGGATAATTTTATTTATGAAGTAACCATTCCTCTTCTGAAAGTTCTAAATTTCATGATTTCAAGGACATTTTTGAGTGGCTCTGAGGATAATTTTACTAGTATATAATACTTTTTTTTTTTTCCTGTTAAAAATAAAAATGTGGTATACAAGGTTAAATCAATTACCTACTTAATCTGTTAATTTATTTTTGATCATTATCAATGCCAGATGATTCAGAGGAAAATTTGGGAACTTTCTGTCTTTTTACAAGATCATCATTTGAAGGGAAATGTCCTCTTCCATTTCACAGCATGTGTTAGATTTTATTCCTTGCAGAATGTTTATTTGCTTTAGAACTTATTCTTTTTGTTTATATATCAACATCCAGTCTGGTTTTGATGTATTTGGTAAGCATTTACCCTCATCTAGTGATAATTTATGACAGACTGAGTTGAGTTGCTGTTATTTCAAATGACCGTGTAAAGTCTATAAATTAAAAATAAACAAATAAATAAATAAATAAATAGTCTGACTCATTTCTTTAACTTAATGATTATATGAAGGATTTCCACTGTCACAGGGATTAAATTCTGTAACTTGCTGTAAGAATACATAGGAAGAAAATATCAACCAGTTTCCAGGTGTTTTTTGACAGATTTATTCACAGGGCTGTGAGATGCTGCTGCCCACAGCAGGCTTCCATTCCTGTGTCTGTCTTTCTGCAGGGATTTCAGAAGGTTTTAGATCCCTTTGAGTTAATGTGGACATGTAAGTATCATTAGGAGACACTGTGAAATCTTTGCTGCCACTGAAATAAAATTTTAGGCTTTCCTTCTAGAAAGATAAATATTCCTTTATTCAATAAAGGGCTTCTCATCACCTTCGATTATTTGCAATAGACTTCAAAAAAAACGTCATACATTTATGATTTTTGGAAGCTTAGCCAGAAATCTGTTCACAGTCATAAAAATTCATAGTAAAGTTTGGGCCTTCAGAGACTGAAGGTGTGAATGACTTCCAGAGCTAGAAATGGTGTACTGAGAAGGTCTCGCTCACTGTCTTCAACATCTCAGGCCCAGGGGATTGCAGGAGTGTCTGCGTATGCAGTCAGAACTACTGCAGGATGATACAGTAAAACACAAAATTGTGCATAAAGTTGCAGGACCATTCTGTCCAGCCTTTTGCATAGGCTACAGGGCTTCACTTTCTAATTGGTTTCTTGTTTAATTAAGCATTCTTGCATTTACTTTTCTAACTCCTTCACTACATCTTTACTTATAACATACTATTCCTCTTCTTTTTTTTTTTTTCTTTTTTTTTTTTTTTAATTTTGCTCTCTTTAATTATATGCAATTGGAGCATATCTGCATGGTCTGCTGAAAAAGTTGTCTTTTTTTTTTTTTAATGGCTCTTCTCTTGTTTGACTGCTGATATTATAAAATAGAAGGAACACAGCTGCCTGAGGTGCCAATTCATCACAGTGGGGTAGAAATAGCCCATAGTGGTAGGGTACTTTGCTGTGACAAGAAAAATAGTGGAAAATCTCAAAATTGCTTCATTTTACAAGTGATTTATCAAGTTATGAGACAAGTAGTCCATCACTATTTGTTTTGTGTGCATGTGTGTGAATGGTTTTGAGAATAAGAAATTCTTCACTTGCATAAAAATAATGGAAGTATTTTTTACTTCTTTCTATTATTTTAACTATTCCTTAAATGTATTCTGTTCCATTTTCTGCATTTTCACCTGAACTGTTTGCAGTTAGAAATTTTCCAATGACACTATCCTGAAAATGACTAAGATAATTTAAATGTCAACCTGATAAATGTAACAATCCTGCTGTCTGATAGATTTACCGAGTGCTTTATACAACATTTGTGAATATCTATTCTTACTGTGTTAGCACCCAGTGACCCAGAATAAGAATCAGAGTTCCTATACAGAAGGCACAGCATCAGCAAATGAAGAGAGTCCTTGATAGAGAGAGAGTTCATGAAACCACAATTTAATGTTTGAATAACGAAGAGCAAGTGGAGAAGAAATTATAAGGAAAGGGAGAGGGAAAGAAGACAATTATGATTGCATGAGCCAAAAAGAAAATTGTTACCCACTGACCAGTTGTTTTGGCTTCAGTTTTAGGGTTTTTCATTGTGGCAAGATGGCAGTTAGGGCCTGTATTTCTTAGCTCAAACGGGCAAACAAGGAGCAGAAAGCAGAACGATCAGACTGGTAACAATTGACCTTCTGGATATGATAACTTTCTTTTGTCTCTTCTGAATGTAAGAACAGCAACAAATTAGAGGCATGTTTGTTGAGATAAAGAACTTTCAATTAATTACACATCGGTCAATGAATCATAATGTTTGTAGATGACTACATCAAAATATTTGTTGGACAATATTTAGTATGATACTGCCAAAAAGACATGTCATAGGAGCTGTAAGCATGGATTGAGACAGAAGTCAATAAATAGGATGCAGTTTCTAAGCTGCAATTAGAAAAAAATTCAAAATAAATGACTTTATGAAATTTAAGATTTAGGATTAAACTCATCTGCGTAAAACAAAAGATGCTCAGAAGTCAAGTAACACTATCAGGAATTCTGCAGATGGCTTAAGCAAAGCAAAAACTACAAAAACATTCCTATACATCAGTGAAACTGACAGCATTAACATCTCTTTAGTAAGTTCATTACTAGTATCTGGCTTGATGTTGCCACCCAGTAAACGTGTGACAGGAAAGATGACAGAAAATGCACTGCACCTCAACTTAATGCAAAAATAAACTGTGGCTAGAATATAAAGGAATTCAAAGGAGTAATAACAGACATGAGGGAAGTCAGGAAAGTGAAAAAAGATTGGCTGAAGTTTTCTCTAAAATATTTATAAAGGTTAAGATGGAGCCCTGTCTGTCTGTGCAAAATGCCTCTGTGTGACAGGGCCCTGATGCTGCTTGGGCAGCATTGTATGATAAATATCAATCTCAGAAAAGATAAATTTGATGATAGAAATTAAACAGAAAGTAAATCTGTTTTTCAGAGATACACAACAGAAGAGTTATGGGCTACATAATATTTTTACAACAATCAACATGTAAATAGGTATCTCCTCATTAAATCTGGTCATCAGGGAAATTGAGAAAACTATCCCTATCCCGCTGTTGTTGCCTCAAAGAAAATGCTGTCCTCTACAAGAGGCTGCTGGAAAGAAGAGATCGTTCTTTTGGAAGGAGTAGAGGAAAGTGATCAAGGGTGCAGGGAGGTGTAAAAATGGACCAAATATAATTTCCCCCAGCCCTGAGGTAGACTCTGTGCTTGCAGGGAAGTGTACTGGTCTGAGGACCACGGTAGTACATCCTAAATGCTGTATCTGTTGAGCAAGAGCAGATTAGTTGCTGGGAGTTTTGTTGTTCTTATTTTAAATGCTCAGTCCTGTAGTGTATACTAAGTAGCTCTCACCACCTCTGCAAGCATGTTATTCCAGTTGTGGACAGGAAAGGATATACTGGTATATGACACAAGGCTTTCGAATACTAAGTAGATGCTCCACTTCGTGTACTGCTGCTCTAACATGGAGGTCATCTCCAATATAGGTAGCTGGCTTCCTGATGGCCATTGGAAGCTGCTTTACTGATATTTCCTTACCAGTACCATATGTACAAAGCCATCAGCTGGATTTTATTTTTTCATTTTGTTTCAATATCAAGACAGCTCATTTTCTTGGCCTTTATTTTTATTTTTAATGCAAAAATCATAAAGAAGCATCGTGATTATCCAATCTGTATGTGTATTGAACAGATGAATGAAAGCAGTGACAGTAGGGAGCAGATAAAAGAACTCAAAACAGAAAGACTGATCTCTGGAAAATAATGTTTCCTGTTCCCATAGAACTCAAGGGCTCATGAAAGATAAAACATTTGTAATAATCAATTGTGTACTGAAACAGTAATCTAGGATTATTTGCTATAGCACTCTCTTTTTTATCTAATACCATTATGCTGGCAAATTTCATTAATGACTTTGTGTTATTTTATTATTATTTTTAAATTCTTTTTCCACTGTTATGTATGCAGTGAACGTATTTCTTAGTGAAACTCCAAAATAAGCATTTGACAGGTTTAGGTTTACCTGTGATGTGGCCTTCAGTATTACACTTCAGTGAAAATTTCCCCGGGTGGTTTTCTTTGTGCATGTGACCAAAGCGCTCTTCCAGCCATCGCCTCATCTCGGTTCTTCAGTGAGCCTCCCAGGGGGCTATGCAGAAAGAGGACAAATGATTACAGGCCAGCTTTTGGCATCCTCTCTGTGTTTCTATATGGTAAATACCAGAGCAAACTGAAAATCTGGAAAACTTCCTCTGCTGCCAGCAGGCCAGAATAGGTGTTGGGAAGCAGCTGAACATTTCTGATGTTAATCTTTATGTTAGCATGGCTGGCATGTGGCTTATCTGATCAATATCAGTATTAGCTCTTCTATGCCTGACAGCGTTTGAGAGGAAAAGTTTCTATTGAACATCAAAATGACAAACCCTTGTGTATAGCAACTCTCAGACAGCTGTAACACAGGCTACAAAAGACTCTCTCAAGTCTCTCACGGCCATGCCTGATGTTCACCTGCAGAATGCGCAGAAGAAAAAACACATGAAGTACTTGATCTTATTTTTTTTATTTAATTTTCATGTAATACTTGAAAGCTCATGAACAAGTGTTTAAATACCAAGGCTTATTATTTTTAGTTTTCCTTGTGTACTTCTCAGTGATTACAAGGAAAAAAGAATCAGATGATTATGTTGTTTCTATAAAAAACTGCCCTTTATACAAATGACTAAATATTATGTTTCAAGTGCTATATTTATGGTGAAAAATATAATAGTTCTTAAGTGATTTAAAGAATCAGAATTAAAAGATTCTGTGCAAAAAGGCAAATAGAAACTCATTAGCTGCAGTTCATAGCGGAAGACATTTTTTATCCTGAAATCCATAATGAGATGATAGAATTGTATCTGTTCTCTGACACATAACAAAATGACAGGTAAAGGACAAGTTATGTCTATTTGTGAAAATGTTTGAATTGTTTGTAGTATACTAACCATCACATTTATTGAGGCAGGATTATCAGGTAGAAATGATTAACAAAGGCAATAATCAGTTCAGAAGAATGTATTTATACGGCTATATTAGAGGAAGTATCAGTCCCCTAGTGTCCTTCGACATTAAGTTAAGAATACTGAGATCCATATGTCAGTCATAACATGTCAAAAAAAAAAAAACAACAACATACCAACAATACAAGTGTACTATGATACATGCTCAAAATAGTAACTTTTGATTCATTTTCTCTCCAGTCAAACTTAAATCACTTTTACTATCATTTTGAAGGTAAAACTCAATTTCCTGTAACTCATGAAAATATGTAGGTTTTCTGAGTGCCTGTTATTCTAAGTCCTTTATTGCTTTTAAATTTCATTTATCAGTCTCAAGCTCTGTGGCTTGGGTCCTTGTGCGTGATACGGACACGCACAGCTAATGTGGCCTATTTCATGGCCCTCCTTCCGTCCTCCAGGAATTTCTGCAGGAAAACATTGTGCACACTGATGCAAGAATTGGAGGGAAAGAGTTTGGCTGCCCTTCATGAATAAAAATCTATTTTTCCAGAATAACTCACCTCACAGTATTCAGCTCATCACTTCGTACACCCACAATGAAATAAGGAGGCAGCTAGTAATGACCGCATAGACTTGGCAGAGATGCCTTTGCCTTACTTGTTTAGGTATCTGAATCAGTGGGTGGCAAAAGATGAGGGATCTCAAGAGGCCATTGGGTACATGGTAAAAGGCGATTTAGAAGGTACTCAGTAATCTGTAAAGTATTACATGGCAAAATGAAGATAATTTAGTAGTATTGAGAGCTCTGCTAGTGCAGAGCTTCACGATCTGCTTCAGACATAGTTGTTTTATTTAGTAATGTCAAAAAAGCACCAAAAGAGGTAACCGTTAGCTTTTTACATTAATTTTTCATCTGTTTGGTCACAAAACCTTACATTCTCAACATATTTAATTTACTAGTTAACATGCTACAGATTAAATGACATAAAGTATGGTTTGCTTGCCTTTTTTTTTTAGCATTGTTCTATGTAAAGTAGGAAATATTTGCATTTTCTTTTCATTTATAAGGAAGTCTCTTGGTAACAAATGGAACCTTCAATACAATAAAATTTACATGAAAAAAGCTGTCGTTTGAGAGCTATGTGGTTGGAATGATGCCAGTCAATAATAGATTGCATACCTCTGGTTAATTTATTAGCCACCTGTTCCAGAATCCATTACAAGAGCACATTAAGATGCTATCAGGTTGGGGTAGTATCTTGAGCTTCAGGCCTTGGAGGGTGTTTTTCATGTAAAATGATGCTAATAGAAAACTGAAATGAAGAGTAGTACATACACCTCTCCACAGAGAAAAGGTGGAATATTCCATAGGTTACAAACTATGCTTCCATCCTCTTTAAGAAACAGTATTTTGTTATTAAGAGAAAACATTTTCTCACTTAATTAAAATGGCAGCTAATAAAGAAAACTTGATAATGCACACACAGAGATTGCAAATATGACTGCAACTGATGGCCTCTGTAGACATGTGGGAATTGTGACAAAATTATGAGGTATTGTAGGCTAATTCATTTGTTTACTGCCTTTCATGAGAGAGGTGTCATTTTCTGTGTGCATGTTTCTGCACTTCAAAGCTTAATTTTTCATAACCTAATTCCCCAGAGTGTATCAATGTCACATACAGAGTTACATAGTAGAATTACAAAATCAGAAACTAAGATAGAAGTTAAATGGAGAAGTATTGTGGGCCAGTTAAGGAAAAGAGATTCTAAGCATATGCATGGATAGATCAGGAGATGCCTTCTGATGCACCACTGTGGCCATAAGCAAGCAAGACCATCAGAAAGCACTTTTTTGCTTTCAATACTGAGAAGTAATGCTGTCATACTTAGCATGGAGATCTCATGAAAAGTACCACAAAAGAAAGTCAAAGTTAATGTAGCGGGGTCCAGGAAGGAGCTACCATACCATTTTTTAGAAAACAAGAGAGAAAAAACAGCAGAAATGGGAAGAGCACACATTCTTAAATTAAGTGCAATTTCAGTAGCACTAATGGAAAATATTAATGTGAACTGAATGGCCCTCAGTGCTCAGAAGCTTGGATATATACCTCATTACTGATTAGGGAGTAGTGACTGCTACTGTCTAATTTGTTACACAGTTTGTTACAGGGGAATCTCATTCAGATTCTTACTGGCCTGATATGACAAGATGATAGCCTGAGGGGTATTGCGGCAGGCATGAAGGTAAAGAGAGAAGAGTAAAAGCTGAAGGTGAGAATCCAAATTCAGCATCTCATCAATAAGATTGTCAGAAAAATAAAACATCTGTGATTAATGCAGTATACCACAGTCACCGGAATTGATTGTTTAATCTTAGATGAGACAGCAAGGGTTCTCCTGACATTTCAGCCCTCTAAGTGGTAGATAGCAGTAAGAAGTTTTTAACCACAGATTACTTAAAGCTAAAGGAAGAATATATTTTTAAGACAGGAATGCGTATTCTCAAAACTGCTTTACCCTTACCGCTTTTTTTCTGTGTCTAAGATGGAGTGATACTGCTAGAAGAGTCTTTTTGGATATTTTAATCAATCTCTAATGTTACTCCAGGATATTCTCAAGTGATAGAGAATGATTCAGGTTCTGTACTTATGGCTGCATTTAGTTTCAGCCAGAAGGAAAAGTAGCAATAAGTAGTATGGAAATTAGGGCCTGATCCTTTATTGCTTTTCGTCCTGTGTAGACATGTATAGTTTTGCAGAGTTAAATGAAAATACTGTTATTCTGAGCTGGTGTCTTTTAGCTCTCATACCGTGTGAATGTAAGTACTTAGAGAAGATACATTGCACTAATAAATAAGTCCCAACATTTCCGCTAGCTACAGCCTCGCTAATATGCTGTTCTTTTAAAAAAATGATACAGCTACCTGATACAGACTCTAACAAGTCTTGCACGTTTCTCCAAGCCATCCATGTATACGGCTTTCCTTCAAAGAAACTAATGCTGAGAAGTGCAAAGTAAATAGATTAAAGAGTAATTGTGTGGGGCAGGATTGATACCCTGTGGATCGCACGGTTGTAGTTAAGAGCATTCTCTGCTTGTACAACCAAAGCAGAAATTGTGTTAGTAACTCGTATTAGTGTCCTCTAAAGCAGTGTCTCCGATGTTGTAAGGTTTAAATCTTAAAATGACCAACACAAGTGGCATTTGCCTGTCAGTGTAAGTGTAGTGGGGCTGATTTCTCTTATTCCTGTTCTCCCTGCTGTTGCAATATAGTGTAGCAGAACAACTCCTGTGGGAAGCTCCTTTTCACTGAGGTGCTTCCTTTTAGGAGCTCTGTGACCACACTGTTCCCCAGCCAGCCAGAAATACGGGGCAGACACAGGATGTTTAAGGCCATGCCAACACTGAACAGACCTCAAGATTGCTCTTAGCTGTGCTGGGGCTAAACACATCCAGACCCCAACTGCCCCACTGACACAAAGCCAGCCTTTGTTCCCACTTAGCAGATCTTGAGATCTCAGTAACTGCAGCACAGGTTCTCACTTGCTGTCTGTTGTTTAAACAGGGGAGGAGGACGAATTTGTTCAGAACAAACAGTTCGAAAAAGTTCCAAAGAGTCAATGCACATATTTTCATGTTCCCTGCAATGTAGATGTTATTTTATTCTAAAATTTTAATCCATTATTAAAGTGGCACCTATCTTGAATATGGTTATTCATTTTAACACAGTCATAAGTAGTGAAAGGAGAACAAAAGATTAAAAGATCACTTCTGAGTTATTTTTGTCAAAACATCTCATAATTCCTACTGGATTCAAAATTAAACTAAATTAATTTAAAACAGTAATGCTGTACTGTTTTCTCTGTTGAACTGTTACCAAGATCAGAGGTGGAAAGCCTAATTCAGAAAAAATGTATTCCTGTCAGAAGAGAATCTTTGTACTTCAGTTTCTGAAAAGAACTAAGTTTTATCTCACTATTCATTATTAAACGGTACTCATTTATTAAACAATACACAGGCTATAAAAAGTCTGGAAAAATTTAGGGCTTTTTGGAGAAATAATATCTGAGCCTTTACATCTGGGAACATTCATTGGAAGCTGAATGGTTTGATATCGGCTCCCAAGCAAGGTGTATTTCAGGGCTTTAAAAATGCAGCTATAAGTGAAAGGCTTTATCAGCCAGGCTTTCTAAGCAACTCACCTATGGACAGTACCACTGGGACAAAGTTTCTTCCATAGCTGTTAGCAAAAGTGACTTTCTCAAAGTGAACAGAGCAAAATGTTGTATGTGTCTTTGCAACAGAGAGGTCTGCTACAAACAACTGTTCAAAACCTAGAGAGAAGCTAAAAAGAGGGTAAGGAAAATACAGTCACTGACAAACTGCCTCTCGGTAGTGAGAAACTAGGGCAATGGCATAGCAAATGCAGCTGGAAGAGACCTAAAAATGAAGAAAAACATGAATGGCTGAGAAGCCCTCAGATTATTGCCAGGAAGCTCACCAGAGGGAGGGTGAAGAACCACTTCAACAGGACGTGTTGCTGAAAGCTTCCTGTTGCTGAAGGCTTTCGCTTCTTAGAGTGCTTAGATAGATCTCATCTTGCTTCTCTTTTCCTCTTTCTCTAGTGGGTGATCATTGTATCCCTTCAAAAATATAGCATGTATTTTGAGTTGCACAAGAATATTAACAATCAGCACAGGAGAGAGCATCAGACCTCCAAAGCCCATCTTGCTGTTCAGTACATTACAGGACACACTCCATTGCCCAGGGGAGTGTGCGAGCACATGAAGCACTGATGTGCTTTCCAGAGGAAGCCCAGTCTGTACTGTAGGTAGATGAGTTCCTTTTCAGAACAATCCTTAATTAGTAGGTTTTTCTTTCAAACTCTTAAATGACTGTAATGTTATAGTTAGGCAGGAATGAATGCATGTATGGAGCAGGACAGATTGAGCAATATTGAGAAAAAAAAATGAAAATGATCTGAAGGGATTAAATGCTGCAGAACAGAGAGAAAGATAAGGAGACAGTAAGGGACTTACTGTAGGATGAGAGTGTTGAGAAAGAAGAGGGAGGCACTTTGTTGGTAAGAGGTTTCATGTGCATTTCGTGCTGGTCAGTAGGCTTAGCTGTCAGTGTAGCCACTGCTGGGGAAAACTTTCAAGTTTTATTTTCCTTTATGATAATGGTGTGTCTGGATTTTGTAAATTCTTACAAAATTGCTGAGGAAAAGTGTATAAACTTATCCATATTTATACTTTTAATTTAGTTGCCTTTATATGAATGCATTTGTACTCTAAGTTCATTCAGAAGTAATCTTTCCATTATATGAATTAAGGGCTTCACACAATGGGACACTAATAGTGGGATCTAATCATTAGTCCAGAACTCATAACTCTTTAGATATTAAAAACGATAAGTATTTCTCTTCGATTCCATGCACACACTCATTTAGACTTAGCTCAAGGAAGCCCATGGTTCAAACCCAACAGTTTCACTTGTCTGAATGCTTAGTGTAGCCCTGTGTCTGCGTGTTACAAATCTCCGTGGTTCGTTTTACCAAGTAAGTGAAGAGGCTCTGCATGTGTAATAGAAAAATGACAGTAATAACCTGTACCTTTGTAAGTATTGAAAGCAGCATGCTCTCTCCTGCCATCTAAGCTCAAATTATCCTGCATTTCAGGTGTGAGTGCTTATAATCTTTGCAGAGGAGTTAAGGCTGGGAAAATCCGCTTTTGTTTGCCAAGATCCCAGCTGGCATCTGTCCTGTGCTGAAATCCTTTTGGTGTATCACCTGGCCAAGTAAATAATGAGCGCTGGACAGCAACTCACTGTAGTTCTCAAATCTGGTGAAGCACCAGCATTAAGGGAATGCATGCTGTCTTCTGAGCAGTCAAGGCAATGAGTAGTCCAGAATATGTGAAAAAAATCTGCCAGTTAAAGTGCAGTTAGCAAGCTCTTTTCCTGTGAAGTACTGCCACAGGTAGTGATATACTTCAGAGAGCTGAGAGAGTTGGCACTACAGGAGACTCTTTGGGTTGATAGATCCTCCTCAGGTAAAGCAGAAAATGAGCAGTTCACAGGAAAGAAGGTGACAGGACAAAAAGCAACTCCCTGCAAGGCTTATGGGGTGATTCCTCTCCTCTCTCTCAAGATGCAAATTACATAAACATGCATCCGATTTATTACATAAATACATATCTACATTTAAAAATACACATCTGCCTTGGAGGTTGGACCCAACCTAGGCTTTAAACTAAAAAAAAAAAAAAAAAAAAAAAAAAAAAAAAGCACAGAACTGGTGCTAAATTAAAGGCCAATACATACAGCTAGCACCTTTTCCTTATTACTGAGTAAACTTTTGTCTTCTCAAAGTGTTCTTTTCCCCTAGCTTTGCTTTTGATCACCATGAAAGTAGCAGTTTACAAAGCACCTGGAACTAAAAGGTCCAGGGAGATCCATGGAAACTGCTCCATCTCTTGCTGTCATGGTTCCTCAGTTCGGAGATTCTTCAGATTTCCTCTTGTGAGTGACTCATGAAGGTCTGGGAGACAAGTGAGATGTGCCTCTGTCCCCCTGAAAGGAAGAATATGTAATAGCTTGTCTGCATTTGGAAATTAACTGAATCAGTGTTGCACAATAAATTAGTCCACAGTAGCTCTCTTTATATGCACACTATGGTGAAATATTTATTGTATTTTCTGACTTAATTATTCAAAGAATTTATATATTTTTTCTGAGATAGAATGTCCACACAGGGAATTGAATAACTAGTCCCTTAATAATCATTCTTGTGAGCTGATCTGTACAGACAGCTTTTCATCATTATTCCTAGTGAAGACAAATGTTTCACTTTTGCCACCAGTTGTGTAAAGGACATACCAAGTTTTCCTCACCCAGTAAAGAGTAATATCAATATGCATATTAGTTTAGTGATCCAACACTGCTTGATGTTTAAATTCCATAACAATTCAAGGAAATAAACATGTTTTGTGATCAGCGGCGCTGAGTAACTCAGAATAAAATATAAACAAAAACACTTGTGAAAGGTTTGCAGATGTTCAATAATTAGAACATAGGCATCGTCTTCTTTTATTCAATTAATTCTGTTTTTTCCCTTCTAGCAGAAGTAAATGGATGGGAGGAAAGCAAGTGGTATCTTGCTGCAAAAACGCACACCTGTCAGTTTTGCTCTGTTATACATAGGTGATACTGATGGAGTTAATTGGGCTGCAACGTGTAATGGAGATAGAATGTTGCTTGCCCCGTGTTTATTTTCCACTCACTCTGTGCTTCTCATTTATTAGTAATTTAGTTCAAAATCCATGTCCCTGCTTCTTTTCTATTCATACAATTATACAGATTTCTTGCAAGCAAAAATCTTTCAAGTTTAATAGTACTGTGTTTGGACTTATTTGTCTTACATGAGTTAAAATATAAGGCCTTAAAAATGCACATTTGGGAAATGAATGGGGGCCAAATGAGTCATCAAAGCTCATTCTCACTCTCTTTTAGTAGTTTGTTCTCTTCAGGATACAGTATAATGATGCTTAAATTATTATCTGTGTTTGCTAAGTTAAGATAGGCTGTTCTGTAGGAAGAAAAATAAATTCGGATTTATTTACACCCTCAAGGGAGGGTGTGAAGATGATGGAGCCATGTCCTCTTCAGTGGTGCCCAGTGACAGGACAAGGGGAAATGGGCACAAACACAGCACATGAGATTTTGTCTGAACATTTTTTTACTGTGTGGATGACTGAGGCACTGAACAGGAAACCTAGAGAGTTGTAGAGTCTCCCTCCTTGGAGATCTTCAGAAGCCACCTGGAGATGAGCATGGGCAGCCTGCTCTGGGTGGCCCTGCTTGAGCAGAGGTTGGAGCAGGTGGCCTCCAAAAGAGCCTTTTTTCCACATGTAGTACTTTTCCCATTTTCACTGTTTCTCACACTGTCATCTGTAACAAGTGAAGACAGGAGTGCTCTTTAGTAACCCTCCATCTACAGTGCTTCAGAACTGGCCATAAGGGAGGGTCCAGGAAAAATTCTGGCCCATTAGTTCTATGAGTTGTCTGTGTCATTTCTGATAATCTGTGCTGTCTGTAGCTTGCATTGTTTTCCTGTGTGTTATAGATTTTTTCCACTGCATATGACATATGAGTTTTTGGGGGGCTAGGGGAATTGAAATAATCCTGAAACCTTCTCAAGAAACAGGCCAACTTGTACCAGACTTTGCTACCTACTAAACGGAATGACAACTTCTACCTTCTTCCCAGATACCTTTCAGCTACTGAAACTTAATCTTTTAAGTAGCTCTACTGCTATTACTCTGTTTCACCTTGCCTCAGTACATCTCCATAAAATTCTACAATGATTCTTGGCTTCCTCATGTGGATGTTCTCTATTACAACATGCAAAATAAATAAGTACATAAATAAGTGTATAGGAGCTGAACGTCCTGGAGAAGAGCTGCTCAATCCTCTTCTGTCCATCCACTCTGACCTGCTCAGAGATTTGAGTGTCTCTTTTAGCTGTTCCTGGGCAGCCTTCTGCCATCTCATCCACCACAACCACATTGCTGCACAAGTGAGAGGAGTTCTCTGGGATGGGAGAGTAGTTGTCTGTCCTGGAGAAGTGCACTCTCAAGCAATGGATAGGGACAGGAGGAAGACTGAAATAAGAGAAAAGATTTGACCTTTGTATGTTTGAGCAGAAGGCTTCAGAAGCTCTGTGAAGGGAGTTTGTGTCTCAAAATATACAGGAACACTTCTCATAACATAGGGAAAAGACCGAGAAGCAGCTAGAACACCTGGACTTTCCCCACACTATTGGGATGATGTAGGCCCCTGTCTCATTAGCAGATTGTAATGTCAGTGGAAAAATAACCAGAGCGTTTTAGGGAGGAGGGAGAAAGAAAGATCAAAAGGTTGGCATGTCCACATGTCCTTGAAGCATGGTCCAGAATGGTTTAGTGGTTGTTTCACACTTGAATTACTTACAGAAAGAGAGAGGGACATTTGTTGTCCATCCCCAAAGAAGGAATGGTTTATAATCTGATTTTTCAGTTTTGTTGGCAGATATAAATACGAGGAAATAAGCAGACATACCTAGCAAGCGGGACGGGCAGGTGATGATCTTTTGAGCCAGAGGGCATTTGCAGAGATGCAGGACTACGCTCACTTAGTACTCCTCTTTATGTCATATGCTTTAAGAGATTCTAGATCGTATGGCAGTGTCCTAATAGTATCAGGGTGCCTTTGCAGTGTATTATTAATCCAGTTTGCAACATACTGCATATGTTACAGCATGCCTTTCACGAGGTGGAGATACAGGCTGGCAGGCACGTCATCTCAGGATGCAGAGGGAAAAGCAGCCAGTGGGAGAGGGTTTCTGTGGGCACCTGTTTTCCATGCTGACAAAATATGTAGATTTCAGGAATAATTCCTAGTATCTGGCAGGTCTGAGGTTTATAAATTAGTTTTCAAAAGACAGCAGATTGCTATATAGCCAGAATTGTTTTTCTCACTATTGCTGGTTAATTTTCACCTTCCATAGCAGGACCTGCTTTGCAGTTCCCCTTTGAGCACTGAGAGTCAGTCCTGTCAGCAGACTCAGGCAAAGAAGTCAGGAGTGTATTCAGCAGAGGCTCTTTCCCAGGAGCCATGTGAAACAATATTAGGTCCACAGTTTCTAAGTGCTTGGAAGTTCATCAAGAATAATTTGTTTTATAAGTTCCATTCTTTTAAACAGACAAAACTGTACCAAAAAACAGAAACATAGTTGCAAAAGTAAAATAATATTTTTTCCATTTTCTTCCTTGCAGTATGAGTTTTTGAGTTTGTATCTGTCTGCTTCAAGGGTGTAGAAGAATATAAATTTTAATAGGATTTAGACTTGTTTGAGATTCTATCTTTCTTACTTCATTATTACTTCATATGTAATCAGGTTTATTTCCTGTAATCCTGTAAGATTAAATTTCAACTGAAAAAGCCTTGTTCTTTCACGTTCATAGACAGTCACTTTGATGGAGAATCTTCTTTTGGGACATGAAGCAATGATACACGTCTCATTAAAATAATAATAATAGATAAATTAATATCTATTATTAATAATAGATAAATTATAATAATAGATAAATTCATTTTTCATGTTTCTTCAACATAGTAACTGAATGACTGCTGATATCTCTGTTCAGATTAAAACTGAGTTAGCTACTTATGTCAGCAAAAAGGAAATAATTTGATTTACACTTGACTATTTGACCCAACTCAGTGTGCATATATCTGCCATAAAAGAAAGCTAGTGATCTTAAGAAATCAGGACACGCGCACAGTGTTTCACCACATAAACCAAGAAGTGTATCTGCTGTTAGCTTCAGTTGGACATAGAACAACAGGCAAAAGCCAGTCACAGTCCAGAAAAGAAGATTTGCATGTCAGTAATACCAGATCATGCCCGATACCATTTAAAGTCATTACTTCATGTGAAGTTGTCCATGCTATTTTTAAAAGTGCTGAGGGTTATGGATCAGTCTATGCAAAGACAGAAATTCTCTGCCTTGGAAAAGATGAAGACTACTGGACTCCAGCTTAAGTCTGTCGCTGAGAGCAATTTTATGTTACTAGACCTTGAATAATTATTTTTTTTATTATTGAGAGAGAGAACTAGGGCTGCTGTAAGCTCCAGTTTTTGCAGACTACACGAAAATCTGCCCATATTTAACCTGCGTAAATATCCAGGTACCTGTGAGTGCCCAGCACTTATGAAAAGCTATTTATTTAGAGGACAGCTTGAGCTCTTAAGATTTAAAAAAATAATAAAATTTAAAAAAAGTCTCTGCACAGGCTTTAAAACATAGGCTTCAATTATTTAGTTTAAAACCAGACAGAGACAAGTTCCCAAACTGGGAATTTATTTATTTAAAAAAAAAAAAAAAGAGGATTTTATAGTCTTTTTTCTGTCCAGCCCCTGAGAGAATATACATAGAGCAAATGCTGCATGTGTGATATATATCCCTATGTTGTTCACTTATCAGTTTCCATTCAGTTCTGAGTTTTTGTATTGGAAATTGCCCTTGTGTCAGTTTTACAGACAGATAGAAAAGCTACGGCACAGAGGTATGAGGCAGGTAAGATTTCAGACTAACAGCAATACCACAAACCTCAGGGAGACAGTTTAAAATCTGGCTGCATGTTGCTCTCTTCCCCTCTCCAGTAACTAAGGCTGTGTTTTAGTGCTTGACTGAAGCCTGTTACAGTGAAGCAGTTAACATTTTAAAATTCCTCTTGCTTTCTAAGAGTCCAAAAAATTAAATGTTAAGAATTATAGCGAAGCATTAACTGATGAGTCTGACCAGTTTGCATTATATAGATGCATTTTAAGACTTTAGTAATAAAAGGAGCTGTACATTAATGTAGAAGCAGAGAACAGAAAATAGCTATACATATAATGGTATATGCAACATAAACTGAACTGACCATTTGGTATTGCCATAAAGAAATAAAGACTGATAAATAATACTGTGATAGCATCCATATTTCCTTTTACATCAATAATAAAATGGATGAAGAAACCAGATTAACTGCAGAAAAGAATTTCATCTGTCCATCTTCTACTAAAGATGAGTCCAAATGCTAATGTGGGAGATCTTGGCCAAACCCGCTACTCCAGCACAGGGCTTGTATTGTCTGGAGAAATTAATTCAGGAGAAACTCCAATACTAATGTCAGTGAGAAGCGTGACAAAGCAACAGTGTTGGCAAACTTTGAAACCCTTGTGATAAAACATATTTCAGTCATTATAATGTGGCTTCTTGATTTTTTTTCCTATGTCAAGTACAATACAAATTAAGTAAATTGGTTGGATTTTGCTGACAACGAATGAATGGCATTTACACTTATAGACATCTCAGTGCTGGTTTGGTATTTAACTGGTAGGAGAAGCAATTTATTGTTTTGTATATTGCTTTGCTATTAATGCCATTTCCAGGACAATTTCTCAAGTAATTCTGATTAAGTAAAATTGAAAATACGTACTGCTATCATGCCCATAGGATGATACTCAGCGAAGATGCAGTGCAAAAATAATGAGAAAAATGGCAAGAGCTAAGTTGCCTAAAACAGAAGTCTAAAAAGATATATATGTATATATATTTGTATTATCCCTCAACCCTTTAGATATAATTTCTAATATATATCTTGAAATGTTTCAGGGGATGTATATATATATATTTAAATGCAGAGTTGGTGTTTCAGGAAGATTGTCTTCAGCAACTCCGAGCATTACCTTAACTTTCAGATGTTTATTTTGATATGCTGTTAATCAATACTGCAATCATGACATTTTATGTTGGAAGCTGGTATGTCAATAAGCCCCTTATTCTCTACAGGCAGTGCAGTGGCATTTAGTAACATTTTGTTTAAGTTTTTCATTGAGCTGTTAGTGTGTGAATGTCACTAACTGAAAGAAATTTTAAAAGAAAAACAGAAAGGCAAATTTCATTTTTATGTCTGCATTGTATGACTTAGGATATCTCTGATTTCTGGAGACTATTTTCTTGAAGCAATCTTCTAATTCGAAATGTGTTCTTAATTAAATACACACAAAATGCCTTGCAAAGGTGAAACTCATGTAGAGCCATATCCTCCTTGGCTTGCAAACCATTTTCTTTTATCTTAGGGACTTGCATTAGCTGAGGAATACAGTTTGCTATCTTGACTTACAGAGGCTTGATCCTTGTTTAATGCTTAGTCCATTTAAAACAAAAGAAATGTTGTAAGTGCTTTCTTAATCTAGGTCTTATTCTTACATGTCATGCAAATAGCGTTTTCTGTCATTTTCATCCTGTAGTTTTCAACAGCTAAAAAATTGCTGTCTTCAGCTGCCTTTGAGTCCTTTCCATTCAAATCAGCCTACCACATATCTTCCCTCCCAGCTAGATCTACTCCTGTGTGTTGTCTCCACTTTTTTCTTCTGCTTATTTTCTCTTTGTCTGGAGTTTCCCTCCCTGCTCTTCCTCTTTCATCTCAGCATGTGCTGTGTCTGCATTTCATGCTTTCGCCCAAAAGCTTCATCCCATAACTTGTAGTAGCTAAATCATTGAAGAATAGACATGTCCTTCTATGGCCACATTTCTGTTTGGGGTTCTCTTAGATATGTAGTTCTGGAGACTGTAAGTGCTTCTGCCTTAACAAAGGAGGTGGGATATTAAGGCACCCAGGCTAGCATGTTGAAAGCAGCATATTCTGCTGTAATACCCAGTATCACATGTTCCTGGGTCATTCTACCAGTTTGGTTAAGTTATATCAGTCATGAATTAAGGCTCTGGTGCTGAACTACTATTTTCAGAACCTAGGAAGAGCGTAAGAGGTACACTACTGGCTAGTTAGTTCTCAGCATGCCATAAAAATGAATTATGATTACTTTTTCTGGTATAATCTTTAGTGAAATTTTGCAGTATATCCTATTGCATTGTGGATTCTGCTATGTCAAAAGCAGTATGCACACATTTCAAGAGACATTGTTTTAAATCCTGTCCTTCTTTTCTTTTTTGTGAAATATACACAGTAATAGCAAGTCACATGGCAGATAATTGTGGCATTGTATTTTGGTATTGCATTTACAAAATCCTGGAATGGGAACATAACTTTTTGGAGACACAGCAAACATGATCTGGGAGCATGGTGGTTTAATATGAGAAATATTGAATGACTTCCTGTTCAGTGAATGTGATTCATCTAATTCTGTAACTGAGGTGGTAGAATTCATGCAAGTAATTAAGAATTGTATCGTGGTTTAAACACATAGAGTTTAATTAGGTTGATGGCCAGCCATAATTTTGAACTCTTCTAATTTTTGAATGCTTCACTCTGCAGTGTCACCTTCTAAACATAATTTAATATATGGATAATCTGATAGCAAGATGAATACAACAATATTAGTTCTTTCAGTTTTATCATAATTCTTAAATTCATAGTATCACAGAATATATATATGTATATATACATATACACATAAATTTTCTGGTATCTTGCCCTTTCTCTGCTACCGGTTTTACCCTTCCACTGTCTCTCTGGGTTGATGGCTTCACTCCAAAGGCTGATTGAGAGGAAGGAGATTGGTAGCATTTTCCTGGGAAGAGTATGATATTGATATTAATTCATTTTCCACATTCTTGGGTCTGGCTGGGGCTATTTTCATATGTTTGCTCACATATGGTATAACTTGCTCATTCTTCATTGGTTCACAGTTCCACGCTACATCAGAATTTTCTGTATATGATGCATTTTAGATGTGTTAGATACTTTTTTTTTCCCCCTAAAGCCTCTAAAACTGGTTTTATCCAGCTCCAAAAGCAGCCTTTCTTTGAGGGTGATAACTGATGATTGCTGAGTTGCTTATAGCTCTGGGCCTTCTGGTATCACCCTGTGACTGCACTTTGAAGGTGTATGCTATCCTCCTGTGCCTGTATTCCTTTATGCTGCAGTTAATTCTGTAGTTCGTAGTAGTTCATTCGTCATACAATAACTCCTTGTCATTACTGTCTGTTAGTAATGCAAAATATATATATACATGACATTATGCCACTTCAGAAATGAAGCTAAAGCAAATTAAAAGAGGAGCAGTCACCTAGTCCTGAGGTAGCTGCTGTGATTATTTGCATTAGTTGCAGCTCGCTAGGCTGAATCAGAGCCTCAGGCAGGCCAGGAGAAGTCCAGAGGCCTGCGTTGCTGGCTTAACCCAAAGTTTGGCCAGTTACAGACTATGGCAACATCATGCTTACTGAAGGCTACACACAGTAGTAGGCTTGCTAGACATGCTTGGACCTAGACTTGGACACTATATATTATATGTATATGTATTTATTTTCCCTCAAAATTATTCCCAATTAAGTATTTTAGTCAGTAGAGGTTTTCAATAACACGCAGTTAATCAGCCAGATGAAGTCTTTCTTCTGGCTGTTTCTCTGTGGTGAAGAGTACATTGTATGCATCATAGGGAAAAGATTTTAGGCAACTCCGTGACATCTAGAATGACACATAATCAGAAACTCAAGCTCTCCAGGCTGTGGCTACGTGTCTGGATTGCCTCAACTCTCAAATCAAAGAAGGGCAATGTTGTTGGTGTAAGGAATACACGAGGCTGAAACAGCCAGAAGGTCTGGAGATGAAAGGCAGTGCAAGTCAACTACCTTCATCAATGTCCACAGATCTAATCAAATCCTTGTGCTGCCATCTGAAAGGTTCAGGTTTGTTTTTTATTAAGATGCATTATTCAATTCGAGTTGATTTGTGATTTGTTGGATAATAAGTTTAGCAATGCTGAATTCACTTACTCAGATGGGCATTCAAGGTCCTTGTAAACTTTAAGACTGAACTAGAAATTTTTGCGTGGCAGATCTATAGAGAAATAGACCTCATGTATGTGTTAATTTTCTTACTGAGACTGAGATCTCTGATAATCTCAATTGTTTAAGTACTTTTTTTTTCCATTGAGAAATAGGATAGAAGAGTCATAAGCAGAGAGCACAGATCTGGGAGATCATATGAGAGAATTAAACCTCATGGTTTGAACTACTTAGTTATTTTCCCTACATACAGTGATAGAAAACTTAGGTTCGTTTCATGTGTTTTCCAGGTAAAATCTATATTTTAATTTAATTAACAATCAGTCAATTGTTTACCAATGCATTTATAAGTTTAACATAATTTATCATTCCCAGTTAAACTGATGCTTTAGCGCTTAATATATTATTACCATTGACTACAGAGTAGACTGAAAGTTTTTTAGAAAGCTTTGTCAGCCTTTCATGAAGGTTTGTTCTGCAGGCAGAACACCTGGTTCTGCAAGCAATAAACCCACTGAAGCCTCATATGCTTTGGTTTCAAGTCTCAGGCACTCTCAAGTGGATAGTGTGGCATTTCATAAGGGTTGAGAGCAGCCTTTCATTCAGTGAAGGATGTTAGTAAAAACTTTCTACTCTGCTGAACCGCTTACTTGTGGAAACGTGGTACCTTGAAGTCTTCTACCCCATCTTTGGAAATATTCAAAACTTCACTGGATAAAGTCCTGAAACCCTTGACCTAACTGGGCCCTGTTTTGAGCAAATATGCAGACCATTGCTGGAAGTCCCTTCCAAAATGAATTATTCTCTGATTCCATGTCCAGCTTGACTGGGATTGATGAGCAACTTAAAAGCCTTTGAGGAATTGCTGACAAGTGTGTATACAGCAGGACATGCCGCTCTTTTTCTCTATAGTCCTAAACTAACAGTAAATACTTTAAGGAGGGATATACTTAAAAATAAATACTCTAAATTTAAGCAGATGTAACAAGACTTTGCAAGAGATATTTTTATATTACAATAAAAAAAAAGAGTTTTATGAGCTATTTGCTTGCATTTGAATTTTGGCTCATGTAATTAGCATTTGCAGTTTGATTTTACAGAATACTAATGAAATGCAAATATATGCAATAAAATGTATTGGTTTAATTAGACTGATTAACAGGATTTTTTCCACAAACAGCTGGTACATACTCATACTGCAGGAATAGCAAGATCCCAAAAGATACTAATCTATAAGCAAAAAAGGAATGAATAGTCCTCTGCAACAGTAATTCTAAAATATTTTTGCTTTCAGATCTTTGTGTAAATGATTTTAGATAGGGAAAGTTAAGATTTCTGAAGTTGAAATGTGAAATCTTACAAGTTAAAGCAAGCTGCATACCTGAAAAAATGCTTGCTGAATTACAAGACCCTTATGTATTTGTCTTTTATGTAGAAAGGAAGAGATAATGTACAAGAGTAATTTAGAGCTGAAGTTGGTAAAAACATCATTTCTCCAGGACTGCTTGCGAGTTCACCCATAGGACCATGCAGTTGTTTTGACATTTTGATTTTTCTCATCTGTCTCTTTCATGGTTTGTCCCCAGATATAATTCAGTAGCTAGGTCTTATTTGGTAAGAAAGTAAATAGTTACTACCTGAGGGAGGCTATCTATTTTGATATTTTTTTTCTTTTTCTATAAACATCAGAAAACTTAATGTTGGTAGAAATTTATCAAAATGTTTTTATACATTTCTGTTGTAGCGGTAACGCATTGGTTATTTTTTCAAAGAGGGTACTTTGTTATATGGACCAGCAATGTTGTGGACATTGTGGACGTTGTGGCCAAAGCAAACTGTCCTTTCCTTGATGTACTGTAAAACTAGCTAGGAGAATGTAGGCTTTGCTTTCCATAGCATTTTTGTAAGAACTGGATAGTTAAAGACGATTTTTTGTATTTGAGCAAAGAAAAAAAAATCTTACAAGCATAAAATGATTTTTAAGAGATTCTTCTGAGCTCTGAGAAAGCATCATTCTCTCTCTTCAGTCACTTTGTGATTTCTAATCATCAATGTTTGTAAGTGCAAGGCTAAATTCCAGGTCATCTTTTGCATTTCACTGTCGGCATAATTTTCTATCATATAGATGTCCTACATCAGAGCCATATTACTGAATTTCAGCTTTTTTGAATAAAACAGTTCATATTTGCATCTCCATATACTAAGTAATGATGGAAAGAGAAGCTGGGAGGGGTGTCTTCCTTTTTTTCAAAGATGTGTTTCTGCATGTATCGCCTTGGCAAATGCCAAGAGATTTTTAAAGAAGCTATTTAACCATCCAATCATCAAAGACAATAAATTTTTCACATTTATTGCCCACATTCAGCTCAGAAAGATTCCTACCAAATTTTGGGAAACAACAATCCTTCAGTCATACTCTGGAATGCCCTTGTCTGCTCAGTAGTTGCAGAGAGAACTGATACAGTCTGGTGTGGTTTGACACCACAATTACGTTAGCTCTACAGTGGGTGGTTGAGTGAAAAATCTCATTTCAAAAGCCGGCTGATTTTTTTTCTAGCTGTAAAAAAGTCTTAAAATGAAGACCATTTTTGATATAATGCACTCATATCCTTTTAAGTGAGGTTCTTTCCCCCACTTTCTCTTTAAACAGCAATAAAAGATATCGATAATAACTATTGTAGAAAAACTTAAAACCTTCACATACAGCTTTATTTTACTAGCACTAACTGTATTTTATAAAATAGTTTAGTTTCCATTTTTGTCTCCATCTTAAAGTTGTAAAGCAGCTCATGCTATAAAAAATAACTTCTTATGCAGAAGCACTGGAGAGGTTTAGGGATGGTATTGTGAATTAATACCATTTATCTTTGGAGTGAGAAGTTAGCTTTAGGAGGTTATATGTAGTTTACACCATTATGAGTCTATCCCTGATATAATTTCAAACATACTCTTTCATCTGAAATTTCTTCTTTTTTTTTCTTTCTTTTCAAATAAATGTTCTGTCTCACTGATCAGATAGAAATGAAGAAAATTGTTCTCTGTGCTCAGTCCCCTCTTAAGGAATTTTCCAGGAATTATCCAGTTCCGTGACACTTACATTAGTCTCTCAGATGTAAATAGAGCTGTTACAAACACTTCTGCTAATATTCCACATCTAGGTTGTATGTTCACTGAGAAACCTCTTAAACCTAAATTAAAACAGTGATTTTGGGTTAACAGTAAAATCATTATGTTACACTGCTCTAGAAAAATGTGTGTTTTTCCCACTTGATGATTATTCTTCAGTACTTACAGGTACATTTCTGTATTCAGCAGCTCCTCTGGCTGGTCCAAAGGCATTACCAGCTAGCTCAGCTTCTCATCCATCTTTCCCAGTGTATTAGCAATCGCATCATCAATTTGATTGCATTTAGGCCTATAAAACCCCACTACAATGGAGTGAAAGCTGCCTATGCACATGCCGAGTACATGGTCACCTCACTGCAAGTGTAGCTCAGACCCAGACTAGCCAAAAATAATCAATGTTCATCTTCAAAACTAGAAGTTTGAAAGATTTTACCTTTTAGTACATGAAAGAAAATGAAATGCACCAGATCTCCTTCTTAACCACACACACTGAAGTACAGTGGGGGGAGTTGTCTGCATTTGGGCCCAAGACAGCCAGCTTGGGTGTCCACCTCGGGCAGCCCTCCTGGCCTGGGGTGGGAGGCACGTGCTCCATCAGCACACGTGCCCAGGCAGTATGATAGGAGCGCCCCTGTTGCGCTCTCTGGCATGCCTGTGCCACACCTTTGGCTTTCACAGGAAAATCCTGGTTTTGTCACAAAAGAGTTAGCAGGCTCGGGACACGTTTCAGAAGCAGTGTTGATTTCTAAGCCCTTCTTTTCTTCTTCTCTGAATAAAGCTTTCGGTTACCCAGCAGGAAAAACATCCCAGACTCAAAGGGAGATGCTAATGTAACACGAAATGTTGAGGATAACATTGGTGAACTAATCCTAAGGATGCAATAAAAACTTTTTTGGACGTGTTTTATTATGCCTCTACTCCAGTCTCTAAAACCAAAATGCTTAATAATGTTGTTGTTAAGAAGGGATTCAGTCTTGAAACTTTTTCTCTGGTGTCTTGCAGTTACCGTGCAAAAATGGTGCTATTAAAAAGACATGGGTGGCCTGGCACTGGCTGTATAGTACGATTGACCTCACATTGCTTCATCTGCACAGCTATTGATTTTTCTTTTTCTCTTCATTTTGACATTTCACATGATTTAATCCAAGATTCATCATTTTGGAAATGTCAAGTTTAAGGTATTTTTTTTATTGTTTGGGAAGAGTTATCTTTGAAATGGTTTGCTACTTATCTTTTTTGAGACAGTCGGCTAAACACGTCAGCACTGAATCAACTTGGAATTGACTCGGTGAATTTTTTATTTCTTTCATAGTGTATTCCAGTGTGCCTTTTTACTGAGCAGCTAATTGTATCAAAGTCAAAGATAGCAGCAGTGTTCTGAATAGATTTCCAGCGTCTCAGCACATTTCATGAAAAAAAGCTCTCTGGGGATAAAAGCCTTTATGCAACATCACACTATGTGATGGGAAAGCAACAGAAAGCAAGCATGGAACATACTAACGGGTGCAGTATAAATTACAGAAATAACAGCATTTCTTGAAATGTATACAGCACCTAATAATTAGAATTATAGTCAACAAATGCATGGGACACAACAGGAGCAGGAACCTGTCTGAGCTCAATAGAAAAATGTAACCTGCACTGTGAACTTGATGCTGATGATATGGAGCTGGTGCAACCTACTTCGTTCCCATTTGCTCTTGGGATATGCTATCTAACCAAAAGCCAGAGTTTCTGAAACAAAATGAAGCCTGGAGTGTCCTTCAGAGGTGATCCAACACACATTTGAAGTGCTGAATGGCCGCTAACAATAAAACTTAAGGTGCTTGTTTGGTCTCCCAGGAAAACCTCAGGGCCACATGCCAAATGGTGTGACCTATCAAGAGGTCTGAGGTATGCACCATGCTTCAGAGAGCAGAGGGGAGCTGGCCACCAGGAAATGAGAGGTGCTCTCTGCAGCTTTAGGATTTTGTTTTTAGCACAGGACTGGGTTCATATTATCTAGTAGGGCTGGTAACAGCCCTGCTGCGCTGCCAGGCAGGAGATAGAGGTGCCCACGAACTATGTGGGAGCTGCTCATATGGCTCCTCAAACAGCCTAAGAACCCAACCAGTCACTCCCATGGAAACCTACCTGCACCTTGGTGCAGCTCCAGTCACTGCAGGCTGTGGTTGGTCTCTGGGCTACGGAAGTTTTATTTCTATACAGATCTGATCTGAAAAGAGCTTTTCATTTCCCCACCATACACCCACTTTCTTATCTCTTTTTACTGTTTATTTCCTGTATCTGACAGAGTTTATTTGTTTAGTCTACTCAGTTTTTACATTGCTGTTCCCTGTAATATAGCACCACATTGTTGTCCTACCCCACAACAGAGCATCTTGCCCCAAGCTATGCTTACCCTCAGCATCTGCTGAAGTGCTCTTGAGAAATGCATTGAAATGCTGAGATGCTCAATGTCGCTCCCAGGGTGTTACTTCCTAATGAGGAACATTACCTGGAAAGTCTTCCATCAGAGCTAAGGAGGAGAGATGCTTCTCACACAGAACAGCCCTGTGGTTTAAGTGTTTTGGTGGAAAGTATGCAGGTAAGATGATAAGCAGGGCATGGGGCATGTCTGTTGAAACAGTAAGGTGTGCAGGGTTTACCTCTGCTATAGGGGGAGCTGGAATTAAGGTGGTGATTTATGCGAGGAGAAGCTGTCAAAAAACCCTGCAAAAACACATTTCAAAGAAGGCATTACCTCAGTGGAATGAAGGTTGATTAATTAATTTTTGAAAGGCTGCTCTGTTCCTTGTCTGTTCTACATCTAGCATTATCTGGGCATGGTGGTAGCTGCATAAAATCTTTGTCCAGTTCCTGTGTCCTCTTCATCATATTATTATTCAATACACTTGCTAGGATCCAATTTTCTTCACTGTTGATGATACAAAATTTCTTCTATTAACTCCTACTAACATTCTCGTGACATTAAAGGGATGCCCCTAAGCAAATAAAAATTTAATATTCTGTAAAAGAAGTTAATCTAAATTTGAAATACAAGATTTTATGAACTGCTGGCTCCAGTACACCTAACATTCAGTCCTTTGATGAGATTATTCAGTTTCTTTCCTTGAGGTTTCATAGTTATAAAGTGATGTGTTTCTTTACTCTGTAAAAGTGCACTCATTGTAGTCATATTTGCATCAGATTATGTCAAGCCGTATAGACCTTCATTTAATAATTTTCTATATAGAAGTTGAGCTACCTCCTTGCCTGTTGCACTGTTCCATTTTTATTAGCAGTATTCTCATTTCTCAGTACTTTATGAGTTAATGTAGAAACAAAAGTTATAGATAGCCAGCTGAATAACCTGCATACAATTTATAACTGAAAATATGTATTTTTAAGAATAATGTAATGGCAGTAAAACCATTGCAGTAGTAAGGTTTCTTTGTAAAAGAACATCCTTCTTGGAAGAATGTTCTGCAGTTGTGTATACTTGATGAAAGACTAGATAGGGAGTTCATTCAAAATGAGACTTTGAACATGACACATTTTTTCATAAACTATCAGTGTCTTCATAAGTTGAAATGGGCGCAGCAAAGTGAAAATTCAAGAACAATGGGAGCTAATAAATGTCTAGTAGAAAGGAATATCTTATTTACTCGCTTGCTAGGAAAGTGTTCTCTGTAAAAATTGTTTTAGTGACTGTAGTGCTTTTGTAGGCAGAATTTGAGGGTGAACTCAGATTAATCTGGAAAACAAGATCAGTGCAAGCAGCAGTACTTTGAGTTCCAACTGTGACAGTGATCGGTATAATTTGACTCCAATATAAATGGAGCACTTCAGAAAGTTTGTCCTCATCCATAACACTTAAGTCAGAACTGCTACTTTACTAGTAGTGACTACTCAGTGTGCCTACCTGTTTATCAGGAAATAAAATGACACCACCAACCTCTACCATGTTATTTATTTTTGTCTTTGCGGTAATTCCATTAATTTCCTTCCATTAGAGAAAAGTTTGATTTATTTTTTTTAAGTGCACAGGGAGCATCCTCTGAAAAACAAAACAAAACAAATGCTTCTGTGTGTTATTATATCATTTTATAACTTGCTTTTGAAGGAACACTGGCAATGCTCATAGACTCAAAGTGTTTTTCTTTCACATAATGGTTTCTTCTTGCAGTGTTTTGATACAGCTACTACTGTTTCTAGCCATTTCTTGATCAGAGTGCATCTTACAAACCACAAGACATGGTATTGCAGTGTGATACACTTGATTGGATGACTTTTGAGTGGTATATCAGTCAGATGTATGGGAAAAATGAAAAAAAAAATGGAATTACTTTGGTGCTCTTAACATTTTGCAGAAAGTCATATTACTATAAGGAACTGTATTTGTCCACTAGAAAAACTAAGTATTGCAAAACAGAGATAAACAGTGACAAAGAATGAGGGAAGAAAAACAAAATAAGGCTGCATGTGTCTAGCACTGACTCGAGCTCTTATCAGTTGTGACAGCCATGCAGTCCATAGACTAACTAAGCATTGTGTGTCATTTTAAAGAACCATAAAGCCTCCAGAGAGTGTATCTGCTGACTGATTGATACTCTTGAAGACCTTGTAGTACTTGAATATAGTAAAAATGGTTCATCACAGTGATGTACACAGCACACAGATAAAAATACCTTCTTGAATGAGCGTGTTATCTCGGGCCTTTGGGTTGTAAGAAGCAGTTCTTATCATGAGATTTATAGGTGACCACTCATAAATAAATGTAGTTGATGCCAGGTCTTGAAGAAATGGGATGACATGAAAATGAGAAAGAAAAATTTACTCCACTCTTCGTAATTACTGGGTGTTCTGCAACCATGCAGGATAAGTGTTATCAGTTACATTATGAAATGTACCCAGTAAATCATTTTCTTACACTTTCTCTTTTGCATTTTGAAAACAAATATATATATATATATATATATATATATATATATATATATGTTCAGTTTTCAGGAAAATTAGTTAGCATGTTTTGGAAGATATTAGCCAATATTTCAAAGTACAGCTACTTGAGTCAGTTATCTTGAAAAAGGTTGACATTTTTCTGCAGAAAAAGTGTTTGCAAATAACACTATTCCTACTGATGCCCAGTTCTTTTTCATTCAGTGGCATTTGTTAGATCAGCAGTTCTAAATATGTAGATTGAAGGTGATATGAATAGGAGCCATCATTCTCCTATAAGTAAACATGGTATTTATCGTATTCTTTTGTCAGCATCCCTAGACTAAATTCTAGCACAAAAATACAAGGTTAAGGATTATGTAGCTTACATACTTCCTGAGATTTGTCTTGACCAATACAAGTAGTAAATATTAAGTTATGCCCTAGGTTTTCACCATTCTCTTTTGCTTTTAACATCTTCTGTCCAACTTGAAGTTCTTCAGAGAAAGGTTGAAGACTTTTTACATTCTTACTTGAAGGCACCTCTGCCGTGTCTTCAAAAATAAACAGTAAAAAGTTTCTTGATGTCATGACATACACCATCACAGCATGCATTTGTTAAACAAAAAGGCTTGCTGTGTAGAAGACAACAGTCTAAAAAGCCAACAGGGAAAGGAAACATAAAGTCTTTTTTTTAAAGGTCCTGCCGAGAAAGAAGACTGTGATTTGGAAAGGGGTTTGGAGAGGCCAGAAAAGCATCCACTGAAGGGATGGACAGGACATGTAACCTATTGCTCCCTGTGAGAAGGCAGTGAGGCTGTGTGCCACCGGTGCAAAGTATTGCTGCAGAAGGTGAGAAATCAGCTGATGAGGTGACATCCATAGGTCCCACAGGCAAGCAGCCACATCCCCTGAAGGCAAAACTCCTTAGCCTGTGCATTGGCAGGGCAAAGCAGCTGGACTGTAAATACAGCAGCACTCATCTTTGCAAAAGTAGGTACAGCTGCCTAAAATCAGCTTTGTTCATATATACAATAATCATCTGGGACTTCAAGGCATCTTTTTTATTTAATCTAGACATGGAAAGATTTAGTGGAAAACTAAGACTGCTTTCCTCAAGCAGCTGTGAGAATCATCACTGCGAGATGGCCATGTTACCATAGGTCAGTAAATCCAGAAGATGTGTAGACTTTCAAGAAGTACAGCTGACAGTCATTTCCCACCACAAACATCAGAAACAGTACTGAGGAAAATGCACTTCTTTTTTTCTCATATTAGAGAGAGAACTGATTGGTATAGAGGGACATAACTATCGGCTGAGCTAATTGCTGTCACTTCCTCCTGCTTCTGGCCAGTACTCCTTCGACAGGAAATCTGACTTTCTGCTAAATGAAACTGGAAGAAGTCTTGGAAAGAGCATTCTTTATATAATGCCTCATTGACTCCATCTCACCTAAATTTACATCTCTCCTATATGGAAAGAGCAAAGCTTCCCTTCTAGCTCACTGGGAAATGCTTGAAAAGTATGAAAGCTGTGATGGCTGCTCTTTGGGAAGCAGCAGTTGTTGCAAAAAGGTGATGAATTATCTTGTGTAGTATACTGTTGATTCCAAAAGAATTGAAAAAGTGGTGTAGTTAATGGTGTCCGGGTAATTAATATCTGTCTTTGTTCACGAATGCCAAGTAAGTCAAAGCAAAAATTCCAAAGCTGTCAAACCCTGTAAGTTGTTGAGCAAGTTATGTTCTTTTCTGACAAATTTGGTCGGACTATAATTCAATGAGGAGTTATGAAAGTAAAAGGTAAATGAAAATAGAACACTAATGTGATTTAAAACTGAGCAAGGCGTCTGTCTGTCATCATTGCCAAATGGGTCAGAAACAGGTCTGTGAACATATGAACGCACTGTATGCAACTTCTAGCAACTTATTTCTTAAAATGAATGGAAGCAGTAGTAGCATACTTCACATATGTGAATTATACTAGAAATGGCCATCGAGTCATTGCAATTTAAGGTAGCACATTCTAATTGGGAAACGTTATCTGTGAGACAACAAAGATGGCCTTTGGGATGGAACAGAAAGATGAGGTGTTAGAGCACAAGCCTCCATCCTGGCATATACTACAATTTCTCCTCAAGGGTGGTAATTTGAAGTAATGAGTAGTCCTTGTTGAATGACCTTGTACATCTGCTGCACTGCCTATTCAATCTGTAGCTCACTTTCCATCAATTGCACTTTCAGTACAATTAAACGTGCCTTCATAAAACCCTAAAAATGAACAACACACTCTGCATATGTTCATAGCTATTTAGCTTGGGACTGGGAGGGTGGCAGAAGTCCATCTTCAACCTTCTGTTCGTGCCAAAGTGCAATTTGTTGATTGAAAGATGCTAGCTGATAGAGCTGGAAGAGGATGGCAGGATTTGCTTAGCATGCCACAGCAGCACACACACAACAATTTGAGACTGGAGCGCGTGCTTGAGCCAACTTGCTGCTAAAGAGGCCACCTGGATGGTGGCATGAAGAACAAACTTCCCACCCCCACCGCCCCTTCATAGGCAATTTAAAATCCTTTACAGCGTAGCATGAATAAAAATATGCTCTCATGTTGACAACCAAGAAATATACCTGTTTTGTCAGAACAATGATATCAAAGTGAGAATATTTCGGACAGAATTTTTTTCAGTTGGGTTCTGATGGAGTCAGAGCCTTTTGCTTATGCATGTTTATCATTTGGCACACATTAAAAATAACTTAAATCCCCTCTGAGTAGAAGTGGACAACACCATCCTGCAAGAGGATCTCTGAGGAGTGGAGCCTCCTGCCACAGAAGTATATGGAGGAACACTGCTGGTGCTGCTGGGTAGAACTGCAGAAAAACACTTTGCTGGCTGAGGTGCTGTTCCTCCTGGAGACACTTCCCAGTTCGCTGTCACCACATTGCCACCAGTGGTTTGCCCACAGTGGAGAGCAAGTACCCATGTCCTCCTGGTCCCCTTTCAAACTCCCTGTCCTTGCTACAGTCATGCATTGGAAACAGAAAAATTCACCTACCTGGAGAGTCTTGCAAGATCCAGGGAAGAAGCTGTGATAGCAAAGTAGAAACAGTAACCCATTTGAACAATGAATCAATGAACAGCATTTAGAAATTTGTATTCCTACTCAAAAATAGAAACCAAATAAAAGGAGGAAAATAGATCATCACTGGTGCAGCAATTACTAAGAAATTTAGAGTTTTAAACCTTTAGCTGTAGGGGAGAAAACTCCGATTTGTACACAACCCTATGGAGTTTAGACAATGGATTGTTTTTTTGGAGCTACCACTAAACAGATATAAAAGGCGTGGATGTTGGTGATTTCCAAGTTATTCTTAGTATTTTCTAAGTATTAAATTTAGGAATAGTTTTAGCATTTTGCAGAGACAAATAAAAGAGCAGTACGAATTTCCTCCACTGAATCCTGTATCAAAATTTCTCTATGTCCCTTCATTTTGGCTGCAGTTCATTGTTCAGAATGAGCAATGAATGTGTTTGCAAAAAGATTTAAATGTAAAGTAACAGATTTTGATTACACTGAAGTCAAATTCAAAGGACACAATGGAGTGCCTTTATTTAGTAATGTATTTTGGATCAGTGGGTAAACAAATGTAACTAAGTAAAATATTTCTGCTAATTGAAATGGACAGTGAAGAAATGATATATATATATTTTTAATTTTCTTTGAAATACTGGCCTTTTTTCTACGTTTTCATGTATTTTTATATATTTTAAATTGCTATGTTGCAGAAGTTTTTTGTTTTTGTTATTGTTGTTTTTTCCCTACATTTATATTTGCTCAAAGCAGAAAACAAATTTTTAAGTACCTATATCATTTTCTTAATTATGGTAGGAACCCATGAAGATTTCAGGTACTGGAGAAGGATGTATTCAACATCATCTTTCAGAAGAATGGCTGTTAGGATTAAATTGTCCACTTCAGTAACGGTAGTCTTAGAATCTCAGTATAACTTGGTGAGGTGCTCTGGAAAGATTAATTTAAAGATCATATATACTTATTTCTATAGGTAGCTTTAATGAAAGCTTACCCTGGGTAGTCCGTGTAAACATGCAGAAGCTACTGTCGTTGTTCCAAATTCTAATTAGTGCCCATGGCCTGCACTGCAGAGGAGCTGGGCAGCTGTAACTCCATCTGGATGCTGTAAGAGCTTAGTACACTTGGAAATCCAGGTTGCATGATCAAATACGTACATTTGAAAATTAGTATTAATTTACATTTAATCTTCAGATGTAGTAGATTATACCTTCAATTATAAGGCTCTCCAGCTGCTATAAAAACTTCTGTGACTGTAATGAAGGGCTACTGGACCCAAACCAATGTACATGCAAGGCAGCTTCAGTGTATTGTGCAGAGTCCAATATCCTGCTGATTCTGGTTAGAGTAATTTTTCTGACACTGAATTAGTCCAAAATAATCCCAACAGTAATGAGCACTGCTTATGCATTATTTAGGATACAAATAATTTTATGCAAAGCAATTTTAATAATGTTGTTACACATTCCAAATGTTGGGATTGCTTGCTAGAAGTGTGAGGAAAACACAAGTTATGCCCTCTCTCAGGAAATCATCTGTTCCTTTCTTTAATTCCTCATCTCTTGGATTCAAGCTTTTGAGAAAGTGACTCTGTCCTCCTATCCACACTTTTATTGCTAGATCATAAATAATGGATCATAATTGAGGACTTCAAAGTACTTGTATCAGCTGCTAGTGTCATCTCCAGTATTTATCTTGTCTATACTTCACATCAGTGTTTCCAAATGCAATAAATCTGTGACTCAGGCCTGGTAACAGTCCTAATCTTCATGGTCTCATTGATTAAGAATTCAGATGTACAATACCAGTCTTTCCTTCTGTCACATTTTAAAAGCTTCCTTTTATCATGTCATAAATAGCGCAAGACTAGATTTGTACTGTCTCAGGAATAAGATTCTTAGTTTATGTCTGATTTTGAAAATTCCCCTCGCTCTTCAAATGTCTCATTTGCAATGCTTGTGGTGAAGCCAACATGTGGAGTTCTGGGATTAATTTGAATTCAGCAAGCTAGCTGTAATCAGCCGTCCCTGATCATTGTGGTGTATAAGTTCTGTAGGATTTTAGTACATCATTTTGATCAGAGTTTCTTAATTCTTCAGAAACTGTACTCTGCCTGTGTCTCAAATATACATTAAAAAAAAAAAAAAAAAAAAAAAGTGTGCTTGCTCCCAGATGAGCCTATGTGTTCATCAACATTGAAATCTTCTGTCATCTTGACATTTAAATATATATCATACAGGAACAAAGTGGAATATTTAGAGATGTAAATATAGCTGAGATGGTTAAAGATTTTCAATTAAAATTATAATTACTGTTGATTTTTATCTATATGGCGTCTGTTTTCTTAGAAAGCCTTTGCTTTCCTTCTGAGAATCAAAAAGTTTGAAAACTGAAGTTTGGCTATCATCAGAGTAGAAATTTTTTGGTCTCCATCAAACAGTATCTCACATCAATCACAGTTGCCTGATGTCCCAAGGATTAGTTTCCTCCTAAAACTAGAGGAGGAAACTGGTGCACATGGGGACTAAAAAATCTAACATATAGAAAGGAACAGAGTCATGAGCTACATGAAAGCCTATAGACATTCCCAAATAAAAATGTTGAAGGTTATGGATTAAGTTATATGACTATTCTTTTTTGTTTGTTTCTTGGTTTGTTTTTTACCCAAAGATTTCAGTGGATAATTGCCATTAAAAAAAGAAATCCTACTGACATTGTCTCTGGGTAGGAAGACACGATTTTTTTGAGGGATGTTAAAAGACTGAAAGTGACTGAGATGAATTCTGGGTATGTACAGAAATTCTGGGTATGTACAGAAAAGGAAACCTAATGATAGGAGTACTTTCTGTGCACTGTTAGTGGCCACTTTGACAACATGGCGTACCCTTAAAAGGTTCGAAATAAAACAAATGAAAAGAGAAATAATCAGGGTTTTGTGGCTAAATCACATTTTTTTGGTTGCTCACCTGGTTGATACTGCCAGTAGCATATACGTGTTTGCAAGGTTAAGCCATGCAGTTTTGTACTTTAAGTGGGTATAAATAAGCACCGATTCTTACATAGCAGTAGACTCTATTTTATATCCATTTATAATATTTTTTCATTATTCATTCATTTCTGGTAGCAAAAAATGTTTCAAGAAATAACCATTAATGAGTTTCCACAAGTGTTACGGATAGAAATATTTGTAATAAAAATAACCAAAATGAATGCAAAAGTTGCAAAAAAACGTACTAGGGGGTGGCAAGCAGAAGTGAAAATATGTCCTTAAAATAAAGATCTATAAAAATGTTCTCTGTGAAAAGCTGTATATTTTAATATTTCTCATCAGAAGTCTGTTTTTCACCTTTTTTTTTTTTTTCTTGTATCACTGTGGTTGCTTCTCACCTCTTAAATAATGCGTACAGACTTTCACAAGTAGACACGGCTTCGCATTCAGACCTTACGTGTTCTCTGCCTAACAGCTTTTCAGTAAATCAGTGGAACGTGACTCAGTCATCTTGTATATCTCTGTATTCATACTGTCATTTCTTAACTAATCTTGGATAAGAGAACTCAATTTAAACTTAGAAATTAAAAAAAAATAAAAAAGAAAAAAAAAAAAAGGAAAAAAAAAGAAAAAAAAAAAAAAAAGAAAAGAAAGAAGAAAGTGTATTTTCCATTGCAGGATAGTAGTGTAATCATGAATTGCTGAGGTTTTAGTTTGTTTGTTACTTACATGCTAAGAGCCATCTCTTATTTTAGAAACAGTTTGCAATAAATGCGTATGTAGCCGTGAAGACACAAAATGTCATGCATTGTAAAGCCACCCAGGAGTTGCCTATTCTTAGGCATTTCTAAGTTCACCTGCCAGGCAGACTTAAAAGCAATCACTATGGAGCCTTGTTTTCTAGACAGTTGAGACAAAAAGTCAGTTCCTACATGGGTGATCCATTGGGCTGGTGTCGGCACAGCACATAAAGGGCTGTAGGCAGTGAAACGCCGGCCAGCGATGTGGCTGACAGCCTGACGTGCCACCTTTGCTGCTCAGCCCACAGATGCTTTCCCACCTGCAGGGAAAGTGATTGTAGATGGCTTTCAGTGCCGAGATGAGGCCGGTCTCAAGCTCATGTCTCTGATTCAGTTATGAAGATGCCTCAGCCACTTTGCTGCCAGAACACAGATGGGGCAGCTTCTATCTCTACATATTTTTTGTTTGATCAGTAGCCAAAATGCAGTTATTATTTTTTGACCTGTGGAAGGGGACTAGATACACCTTATTTTATGTGCTGCAGGATATAGATGGTGAACATCCAATGTTTTATGATTCACATCCAGACTAAATGTGCTAAGCAAACTTTATTAAGTAATAAATCTTTTCACGTGAGTTTTTCAACCCAGTCACATCTTTATTCAATGAAATGCTTGCTGTAGTGATGATACTTAAGATAGTGCTGAGTTCCTTAATCAAGTAAATCACATTAAGAAGTATAGCTCATATTTTAAGCAATGTCTCAGCTGCTGTGAGACTTAAAAAGAAAGATAAGTCCAGTGGTGTATTAATTTCAGTACCTACTTCATATTTGTGTGATTATAAAAATCCATGGGTAATGCAGGTCTCTCTTGGATGACACCCTCAAACAGATGGGCTAATATCACCGTTTACCCCTTTTTTGGTACAACTATCTCCCTGCAAATATTCCATAAGTTTCATTGCAGTGCTTCATTTGTGGTTAGCAGTTCGTCAGTTTATTGTAAACTTGCTGACTCCATACAAAAAAAAGCAGAGTATATGCAACTGGACTCCATGCTGAACGAATCTAGTGCATCTAAGATATGCCGGTGATGCCACATACATGTATTGTGCAGATCCTGTACAATATGCAATATGCAAGCAGTTTCTCCACGCACATGCAGTAGATTCATTGAGAAGAGACCAGACCTGTCACCAGCACAACACACAGGATCACCCACACACAGTGAAAAAAATATAATAATAAAAAAAATATAGATAAACTCTTCATCAAACTATTAGGTAGACAAACAAGCTAGGCAGCAACCCTACTCTCCTCATCCGTTCACTTTCTGTTCCTGTTGATTACACAGAAAAGCAGCTGTCCTGCATCACACACTGTTGGTCCATCTGGTCTCATATTCTCTCTCGCAGAAGCTAAAACCTAAAGATTAGAGATGAGTAAGAGAAAGAAGTTCACAGGATGCGTTCCCTGAGTACTCAACTAATCTCTGACAAGTTGTACCTTGAGGACTTCCTTGCCCAGTAGCTATTTAATAATTTTTTATTGAGTACATGGAATCTAAATAGGAATTTATAACATCCATTGCCAAGAAATTCTGCAGCTTAATTTCACATTTTACTGAGAATCACTTCCTTTAACTTCATGCGATGCTGTCTAGTTTCTGTGCTGGAAGCAGCAATGAATGATCACTCCTTACATTCTCCATGTCATTCATGATTTAACCTTCTGTTGTCTCCTCCTTTTCAGATTTGAAAGCCCTAATCTTTTCTGGAGTTACTTGCATGTAATTCACTTGGCTTCTCTGATATGCTAACTATTACAGCTCTTTTCTGAAGCCCATCCTGTTCTGCTATATCATTTTTGAGATGAGGGGGCCAAAATCACACACAATATTCAAAATGCTTTTGAAATGCGAACTGGTGCTGTGGCACTATGAAGTTCAGTTTTGTTCTCTTTTCCTTTCTTTGTAGTCTCTAACATTTCACTTGATCTTTTTACATAAATAAACACAGAGCTGGCATTTTCATAGATCTGTTTAATACAACTCCAGAATCTTGTTCTTGGATGGGAATGTTTAGCTCAGAGCTTATTTTACTTATGAAATTAGGGTATTTTTTGGCATGTGCATTGCTGTTTCAAATTTCATCTGCCATTTTATTAACCAGTAATTCAATCTCATAAAGTCTTTCCATAGTTCTTCACAGTTAGTACTCCTTTCTTACTACTCTAATGAGTTTAGCAGACTTTGTCATCTCATCAGATCATTTATGAGCAACTTGAATGGCACAGTGTAGGCAAAATGTGTTGCAGGAGGCTTCTGGCAAACTTTTTGCACTGTAAACAAAAAGACCATTTATTCCTACCTATTGTTTTCTGTCTTCATTTATTTATCCATCCATGCAAAGACCATTCTTCTTTTAAGAGACTCTGGTGAGGGACTTTGTCAAGAACCTTTAAGAAATCTGTGTCATCTATATTAAATGCATTCCCCTTAACCATACGTTTGTTGACACTTTCAAAAAACTCCAGCAGGTTATAAAGCATGCCTTCCCTTTATACAAACTTGTATTTACTCATGCCTGGTAGATCCCAGGAATCTGGGAAGCCACAAACCCAAACACCACCAAGCAGCTCAACGCCAGCGCTCACACAGCTGCAGGGAGCGAGGTTGAGACCTGGGTCAGGACTGGAGCAAACAGGGGGATCCTCAGCCTAAGGCCACCCCCAGGGCTGGAAGATGATAATGTCAGTGAGGGTTAACTGCAACTAAATCCCCTCAGGCTGCCCATCAGCAAAGACAGGAGCATGGGAGTCTGCAGGACTGGCATCCCTGAGGCCGCACCGCACTCTCCTGCAGGGCTGGAAGTCAGCTGGGGGATCAGGGGGCTGGTGGTAGCCCTGCTGTGCTCAGCATGAGAGAACAAGTGTAGATAGCTTGCTAACAAGATACATATAAGAACTCTTTAAACTTGTGAATTGATTGTGTAGCATATGAATGCTTCAGACGCTGAGAATAGCACATATATGCCACTTGAACTGGAATTATAAGAACTGAGTATTTCAATTATATATTTAGCATAACAGCAAATATATTTACAAGTGATTATTCTGAATGCCACATACAAATCACTCTTAAAGATACAAAATTTTCATAATTATTTCATCAAGCAGTATAAGCATTGAAATATATCAACTATTGTCCTCCTTGCTATAAGATTCTCTAGTTGCAATTACTTAAGGATACCAATAAATGCCTCTTATCAGCTGTTCTTATCAGCTGTTCTTATCAGCTGTGGTAGTTTTGTATTCAGGACTGTGTTTACTAAAACGTGAGGTAATAGTGATTGTTGTTATCTTGAAATCTCTAGTACCATGCTCATGTTTCTACCTATTTTAAAAGGAAGCAAACAGTGTCTTTGAAATTGGTGTAGAGATGTTACAACAGGACTTATTTGAATATCTGATGGGAGGTTCTGATGCAAAAGATTACATTATGAAATCGTAAAGCATTTTTTTTAAAGATATTACATGGGGATGTCAAATGGACCAGGGTACTATGTTTTTTAGCTTAAAAAAAAAAAAAAAAAAAAAAAAAAAAAAAAAAGTAAGGTAGTTTTGTGAACTTGTTTTAGAGGTGAGAAATTCCTACTGGTTGAGGAAAGATAATTCAGTATTTTAGAAGTCTTGCCATATTTGCATACTTTTACAAGCAAAATTCATTAGCTTTTATGTCAGTGCAGTTCTGTGTGTGTGGATTTGCTTTTGTAGAAGACATAGCTTAACGTAAAATGCATGCATGAATGTAGAGATAGGGGGTACATTTTAAATATACAATTGCATGCATCATGGCTATATTCCTTCCACTGTTCTGTTGTGTGGCTTCACTGAGTTCAGTGCTTGAGGTACAAATTAGGACCACACAGCACATGAGGTGCTTCCAGCAGAAGAGGTGCATTAGCAGATATGCAGAGTATGTCTGAGAAAGCACAAAGCGTTCAGGAGGTCCTGGATGGGAGAAGAGTAACATCAGTCTCACTCATTCTCATCTCTGCAGAAAGAACTAGGAGACACCTTGTGGCTCAGCTCTGTCTTCCCAGTCCAGATGCTGAGAAGAGATGCAGGGCACAGACCAGACAGCCTGAGATCATAACGCTTTTAAGATGGGCTGTTTTATAATCTTCAGATTATAAATAGAGAATGGGGTTTAGTTGTGTTTTCTAAGGTCTTGTTTTACTGTGTGAAGTTGGAAGAAGGGAACATTGTCTGTCTCTGGACAAGCAGCACTAAGAGACGAAATCACATTTAGCTCATGGAGGTATGTTTGTGAACCTCAGTTGCTTGGTGAGGCACCAAAGAAGGCATGGGGTGCTTACTTATTGCAGAAATCTAAGATCAGTGCTCTGCCTGTCCATCTGGAGGCACTGTCTGCCTGCACTATTTGTACATGGTCTTGGTGCTCCTAACTTTGGGCATCCCATTTGAATTAGATTCCTAAAGTAACTGAATCCTGTGGTGTAAATATAAAAGGAAGTGATCAGAAAGTGAGTACTGATAATGAAACGCCATCAAACTTAAAGCGGTTGCAGGAAGAGTAATGCATTCTTAGATCAACCAAATCCTCTCTTGTCAGCCAGAGCCAATGAATTAATTATTCAACAGGCTTTCTTCCTCAAGTCTTTATACATTCAGTCAAAGTGGAAATTTTTGGAAAGACATTTCAGGGGAAGATCAACTTGCATTACATGAAAGTTATAAACCCAATCACAGTCTCTCTGACCACCCATGGCTGGAGTAGCTAAACCAACAGCACTAATAGTTTGTGACCACGATCATTATTTTGCCGAGGCGATCGGCTCCGGGGCAGATGCATTCTGCAGCGGAGCGGGGGATCGGGCCAGGCAGGGCTAATTTTTCTGGCATCGAGCCTACTTGAGGGAGCCGCCAGGACCCGGCAGCCCTCGTGAAGGGAGGCTGACGAGGCGTAGGCAGAGCCAGCAGCGCCCCCTCCCTGGCCGTTCAAAACCTGCCCCTAGGGAGCGCGGCGACCAGGAGCACGGCGACCAGGACGGGCAAACAGGGCGTGGCGCGTCAGAAGGGACAGGCGCGGCAGTTGGCGCGGCAGCTCGCGCAGGCAGGGTGAGCAGGAAGGGCAGAGCGCTGCCCCCGGCCCATACGAGCACCTCCTTAACGACAGCCGTTAGCTAGGTGATAATGGTCGCCACCAGGCACGGCGCGCTCTCCAGGAAGTCGGTACACACCCAGACCGACTACCCGTTAAAAAATGCAGCAGTTCAGGTCACCGGATGCAGGGAGTGTCTGAGCCTGTTCCTGCCATCGGCGGGAGGCAGAGAAACTGCGTGCGTGAGGTGCGAGCAGGTGGATGACCTGGTCCGCATGGTGGCGGAGCTCAAGGAGGAGGTGGAGAGGTTGAGGGATATCAGGGAGTGCGAGCGGGAGATAGACTTGTGGAGCAACTCCTTGCAGGGCCTCAAGGAGAGGTATCGAGGTGAGACACCCCAAATGGGGGTGGACCCCCTGCCCTGTTGCTGTCGGGCAGAGGCAGGGGACCTAGGAGTTGAGGAGGAATGGAAACAGGTCCCTGCTCGACATCACAGCCAATGCCCTCCCCTTCCGGCCCCACCTTCCCAGGTGCCCTTACACAACAGGTTTGAGGCCTTGGAGATTGAGAGGCCGGTGGGTGAGGAAGAGGTAGCAAGTGTACCCAGGAGGATGCCTAGGGCGAGGAGGTCAACTCCAGAGAACTGGCAGAGGAGCTGGACAAGCCGCTTACCATCATTTATCAACAGTCCTGGCTATCGGGGGAGGTCCCAGTTGACTGGCGGCTAGCAAACATGACGCCCATCTACAAGAAGGGCCGGAGGACTGACCCGGGTAACTACAGGCCTGTCAGTTTGACCGCAGTACGAGGGAAGCTCATGGAGCAGATCCTCCTGAGAGTCATCATGCAGCACTTGCAGGGCGAGCAGGCGATCAGGCCCAGTCAGCATGGGTTTGTGAAAAGCAGGTCCTGCTTGATGAACCTGATCTCCTTCTGTGACCAAGTGACGCGCTGGATGGATGAGGGAAAGGCTGTGGATGTGGTCTACCTTGACTTCAGCAAGGCTTTTGACACCGTCTCCCACAGCATTCTCCTCAAGAAACTGACTGCTCTTGGCTTGGACTGGCACACGCTTCGTTGGGTTAGAAACTGGCTGGATAGCCGGGCCCAAAGAATCGTGGTGAATGGAGCCAAGTCCAGTTGGAGGCCAGTCACTAGTGGCGTCCCCCAGGGCTCGGTGCTGGGGCTGGTCCTCTTTAATATCTTCATCGATGATCTGGATGAGGGCACTGAGTGCACCCTCAGTAAGTTTGCAGATGACACCAAGCTAGGTGCGTGTGTCGATCTGCTTGAGGGTAGGAAGGCTCTGCAGGAGGATCTGGATAGGCTGCACCGATGGGCTGAGGCCAACTGCATGAAGTTCAACAAAGCCAAGTGTCGGGTCCTGCACCTGGGGCGCAATAACCCCAAGCAGAGCTACAGGCTGGGAGATGAGAGGTTGGAAAGCTGCCAGGCAGAGAAGGACCTGGGAGTGATGGTTGATAGTCGGCTGAATATGAGCCGGCAGTGTCCTCAGGTGGCCAAGAAGGCCAACAGCATCCTGGTTTGCATAAGAAACAGTGTGGCCAGCAGGGCTAGGGAGGTGATCGTCCCCCTGTACTCAGCTCTGGTGAGGCTGCACCTCGAGTACTGTGTTCAGTTTTGGGCCCCTCGCTACAAGAAGGACATCGAGGTGCTTGAGCGGGTGCAGAGAAGGGCGACGAAGCTGGTGAGGGGTCTGGAGAACAAGTCCTACGAGGAGCGGCTGAGGGAGCTGGGCTTGTTCAGCCTGGAGAAAAGGAGGCTCAGGGGTGACCTTATCGCTCTCTACAGGTACCTCAAAGGAGGCTGTAGCGAGGTTGGTCTGCTCTACCATGTGCCTGGTGACAGGACGAGGGGGAATGGGCTTAGGTTGCGTCAGAGGTGTTTTAGGTTGGATCTTAGGAAGAACTTCTTTACCGAAAGGGTTGTGAGGCATTGGAACAGGCTGCCCAGGGAAGTGGTGGAGTCACCATCCCTGGAAGTCTTCAAAAGACGTTTAGATGTAGAGCTTAGGGATATGGTTTAGTGAAGGACTTTTAGTGTTAGGTCAGAGGTTGGACTTGATGATCTTGAGGTCTCTTCCAACCTAGAAATTCTGTGATTCTGTGATTACTGATGCATAGAAAATTCTGATTTATGGTGGAGTTAGCATGATGGCTCAGCAAATGAATACTATTGATGTGGGTTCCTGACAATGATAACAAGCACATCTTGGGATGAAAAATTGCGATACATAAATAGCCAATTTGTTATCATTAATTCTTTTCCATAAGGTTATTGGCGAAGAATTACTCTGTGCCAGCATAATATTTTTAGAAAATTGTTAGGAAGGTACACTGAATTATTTATTTTGCTATTTTTAAACTTCATCTTTTATCACATTTTATGAACCATTATCTTCTGAACAATACACACAGGAATAACAGATCTAGAGTGCACACATCTGGATTTGTAAGTACCCTTTCATGGTCATGCTAAGTTAGGAACAACTCAAGATGGTGTTCAAGGGATTCCTACATGTATAGAGATTTTTTTTCCTTATATCAAAGCTTCCGTTAGTAGTTGCTCTGTGTTTCAGTGCTTACTTTGCACAGGTTTCAACATATGTTCGAGTACAGAGGGACTTGAAAATATTGCATGTTTTTGAAAATTATAAGCTCAATGTGACAGAAGCAGATATCATTGCCAACTACTGAGGAACATATATCTGAATTAGGCCAATTCTTGGACCTGGTACATACGGACATGGTTTAGTGGGTGACATTGGTGGCAGGGCGATGGTAGGACCAGATGACCTTGGAGGTCTTTTCCAACCTTACTGTTTCTAGGATGTGAGCATATCCTATCATGTAATTACCACATCTTGGGCACGGTCTTGGGCAGCCTGCTCTAAGTGGCCTTGCTTGAGCAGGGGGAATGTCCACATTCTCCCACAAAGTGCTGCACAGACAAATGCAGACAAAGTGTACGTTAACACGAGCAATTTATTGGCCTCTGCATAGGCTGAAGCTCCTGGATGGAACGGAGTCTGTCCAAGGGTCTGGGTGGTCACTGCCCACTGCTGACAGGTGTCTCTGTTGCGCTGCTGGAGAAACTGGTGCTGTGCAGTGGTGCTGTGCTGCTGGTGAAGCCTTCCGTGGCCTACTCTAGGCTCAGGAAAGAGTCCGAGTCGTCCATCTGCACCCCAAGCGTGATCTCAATGGAGAGGGTGCTCTCGGAGGCGCTGGCCAGCCTGATCTTGCAGGAGCGGCGGGAGGGCAGCACCGTCAGGTGGCAGTGGCGCGACTGCGGCAGACGCTCCCAGGCTGCTTTCACCAAGGCCTGGAACCAGCGGGTGGTTTTCTCCACATCCAGGTAGGAGCCGCTGCAGAGGGTGCGCAGCAGGCTGGGCTCCTGTCTTCTCCTCAGCTCATCCTCGGGGTGGTGGAGGAAGCACAGCATGTCCCCCACCAGCCGCTCCCTCACGCAGGCGCACTCCAGCTCCACGCGCAGGCCGGGCTTCGTCGCTGGCGTCTTCCCCTTGGCACCCAGCTCCGGGTGGAAGGCGTGCCCGGGGGGAGGCCTCAGGGGCACGAGCAGGCGGTACAGGACGTTGTCTTCCCGGGCACTCCAGCCTTCGTAGAGGCAGCCTATGCCGATGGCCGGCTGCAGCCGTGGGTTGAAGAGACAGTTCCCGAAGAGTCCTTGGCAGGCACCAAGAAGTTCCTCCACCAGCTCCTCCACCATCTGGCACTTGTCAGCCATGCCTGGCGCCGGCCACTGGGTGCTATCCGCCCAAACTCTGCCCAGATCCCAGCTGTCATCAGAGTCACTGTCTTCGTCTGTGTCATCGCCATCATCGTTGTTCTCCTCCTCTCCTGTAGAGGTGCCGTGTTCGCTATTGCTGCTGCCTGGTTCACGGCTCCGTTTCCTGAGCCAGCGGCAGAGCCCAAAGACCAGGACAAGGAGCTTGACCAAGGCCCAGAACTGCCACTGCTTCAACGCGGTGAAGAGCAGAGCTCCCAGGGCCACCCAGCTCTGCTGCTGGTTCCTCTCCTCCATCTCTTGCACCAGCTGAGTCATGCCCTCAATCATCTGCTCCGCGTACTGCTGCATTCTCTCACAGTCATCTCTATCCAGTTGATCGTTCACCAGCCACGGCTTCTGGGCAATGCCCAGCACAGCCAGGGCGAGGAAGATCAGGAGAGCCATGGCTTGCAGGAGGTGCGATCCGCACTCACCGACGGCCAAGGCCACAGTGTGGTGGCGCTGCTGCTGCTGGCCCTTATAACAGCTGCCCCATGTGACTCATCCTTTGTGCTGTCACAGGCACCACAGCCGCATCACACCAATCCCCCTCGCCTCACCCCCCTGCAAGCTTGTGGGAAGGTCCTTGCAATCTCCTTCTCTGGAGATAATCAAAACCCTTCTGGATGCCATCCTGCACAGTGTGCTATAGGTGATCCTGGTTTGCAGGGGGGTTGACTAGATGATCTTCAGAGGTCCCTGCAAACGCCAGCCGTTCTGTGATTCTATTCATCTGTGATTCTTTGACAAGAAGTTGAACACCTAACATACATTTGACAGCAACAGTGCTTTTCAGCGATTCATGTGCCTCAAGTACAAGCCAGTAACATACTGGTCTTCTGGAAGTACTTCACATTGTCTGTCCTGTGAGTCTATATGCCAGGGTTTAAAAGGGTGTGCTTTTCTGTGCATAGGTATGCACACTAAAGATTTAAAGGATACACATAAACCATGCACATAAAACTGTTTGCAGAGGCATATTAAATGATAGCTATTATCATTTCTAATTATTTTTTGTAAAGAGCAGGTAACAACATACCTTTGGAGTGGTTTTAGCATTTATGTATGTAATATATATATATTTTTTTAATGTCACTGGGAAAATCAATTTATGAGGGCATATCTATTGTACATCACTGTTAAAGGAAATGCTCTGTAAGAACCAACATTTGTGGGAGAATTGTTGGAAGATGTACATTTTAAGTCAGTATCAGATGTATCTGCGTCTGTATGTACTTACATTAACTGAGAATATTAAAGTACAGTAGCTCTGACATTCTCTGCACATGCCAACAAACAGCTTTTACAGAAGGTTCAGAGAAGGTGTTCAAATAAAATATTTATTATTTTCTTGCTAATACAAAAACCTCTTTCAGACCTGTAAAGTACTGTTTGACAGAAAATGACCTACAATCTGTAGTTTCATATTTTGATATAAACAAGAGCAGGGAAGATTTCCTCAAACTATTGTACATTTTAGGCTTGTCTCTTACATCGCAGGATGACTAGCAATTAATGGAGTGAAAAGATTGCAGATTTCCTAGTGCTATTTAACCTGCTTATTTCATTTTCAAACTTCTGTGATCAATTTAGCAGCAGGAAGTTCTGCAGAGCAATTTGGTTCCACTTGACCCTGGAGGGGTTGTTGCTGAATGAGACTTACTTACAGCTCTGTCTCCATAATGACATCTTGCTGCAATAAATGACGCCTTCTTAACCTCAAGTTGTATTTCCAATAAATTTATACCAATTCCCAGGTTACATTAGGCATCTGAAAACAAGGTTCTTCGGACAAATGTGTCACCACAGGTTGTCCCTGCATCATAGGGCACCTAGCAGTGCTGGCTCGATATTTATAACTCACATAACACATTGGCTGCAGCACATCTTTTTTCATGCTGATTAACAGCATTATAGTTGCAATCTGATTCTGCTGGTAAACCAATTTCTTCCACCTCCTTCTCTTTTAACACAAATTTCCTAGAAAGGAAACGTTATAAGCGACCCTGACATCATTTTTAGGAGGAATCCTGCATGTCAGGAGTGGTTCCCCAGAAGCATGCACACTGATTTGAAATTGTATACAGCAAAGAGTGGCAACATCTGAGTCGGGAGGAATTGTGAGCAATACAGCACGTAACATTTGAGTTTGCAAAAGCAGAAAAATTTCTGCTTATGAACACGTATCCTGTTACTTTTGCTGCAGGGTTTACAGTCATCATAACAGGTGATGGGAAGGAAAGTGATCTACTTGGGGCAGGGGGGTCTCTTATACATTTCCCGGTGCCATCAAGCAGCCCATCACCTGATCCAGAACAAAATGCCTGGGAGAAGGAGATGAAATGAAGGGTACTATGGGTACCTGATACCATGTTCTTGCTGTGTAATTCAGCTATATATGCTGCTACCTGACTTGAGCTCATATGCCGGTGCCATACAACCATAATTTTGTCTTCTGCCAAGCAAGGACAGCTAACCTCTAATTTTGGGGGAGCTGGCCCCTCAGCAGGATTCCCAGTGACCTATTACATCTTTAAACCACATATTGGCAGCTCCAGCAATAAAAGGCAATGGAAAGGAGCCAAGAATTTGATTATTATGGTGCAAATCCCTTTGACTGTGAGAGAGCATTGATTTGACATTATTTCCATTTATATGGCAGGGGACTCTTTTCAGTTTTACAGGTTTTTTGGTTTGCATACGATTCCTGAAAGTTTACATTTCCACTGAGCTTTTTTGAACTGAGGTTATCCTGCTTGGTTCAGAAATACACAGCATATAAAGTAACTCCTTAAAACATACATTCTTGGAACAGATTTGTGTGATTATTTTAGCTAATGTAATTTAAAGAAACATCATTAAAATATTTTAAATTGTTTACTGTAGTAGTAATTATGCAAAATACTTTAAAATAAAATACAAAACATTTAATTTTGAGGGCGTGTTTCACACATACACCTCATCAGACAGAACAGAACGGCCATACAGGCTGACAGGTGGTAAGACTTTATTTTAAAGAATTTCTTTTAAATATCTCCTGATACAATCCGTTTTGAAGGAACAGGGACTGAGCAAGTCTTGTTAGTAGTAAAGATCTAGGAGTGCTTCTGTCTCAAGCTTGTAAAATAATGAATGGCAGCATGTTCTGCAAGTGAAAGAAAATCTGTAGTGTTGAAAAATTGTATGGGTGAATAATTATTGTCTTAATACGTAAGACCAACAACAGATTAGAGAGAAACTCGGCAGCAAGGAATAAAGAATTGTGTTACGGAACGTAGTAGAAAAAAATGATGTTGAATCTGCATTTATCCTGGAAGAGATTTGGGGGTTACATCTGCCATGACCTTTAGCCCAGAACACTGTAGCAGAATCTGTTTTTTAATAATGGGATTAAGTTCACTTGGCTTCTTCCCACCATTTCTGAGCAAGCAAAGAAAATCTGCAAGGGGAAAGAATTTAAAATGGAGGGAAAGATAGTAATTATAGCTTGCTGGAGGCATATTTTTTAAGTAAATGAAGTGCTTCAAAAGAAGTGTACTGGTATGCTGTCTTTTGAATGCAAACCTTTAGGGAACTAGTGTAAGAATATAAACTAAAAACATTATTTTACACCCCAAGTTGTTAATTTGCTAATGCCTTGTCAGGAAAAGTCCATATTCAAATTTGAACTCCAAAGTTCGAGCCAGTAATAGTATACCCTCCAAGCATTATAACTGTAAATTACCACTGAAGTGATTAGGAAGATAAGAAACTCTATTATGTGAAGAATCAAGTATCTTATCTAGTCCCTGTACTAATTGGAAGCAGCCTTGTATGATAAGAAAAGTAATTATTACCGAATTAAGGATAAACACAAAGATGTTTCAGCCATGTACACATCTTTAAAATATAGTGATTCATTAGAGACTACATTTTTTATTTAAAAAAAAAAAATTATGTTCATACTTACTGGAGATTTTCTATGTGAACTTGTGGTTAATCTAAAAATTTTTAGCCTTTATACAGCCCCCCATATAAACACTTATATAGAAGTGCTTTCATACTGGAAGTAATGGAAGTATTGACATTCCTGTTGTAGGTTAGGATAGCTCAGTCACAGATATTAAAGAAAATCTCTAAAGTGCGACCGGAAAAGATATAAACATGGGTCTCCTGAATCCCTATCACATTCCTCACTCATAAAATAGTCTCTTCCCTTATCCCTTATCCTACAAAGATAGAAATATTAACAAACAAACACAAAAGAAAGAAAGAATGAAATGAATTCTGCTGGAGGGCTAATAATCATATTGTAGGAACGAAGGCTGCTGGAGACAATTGGCAGCACTACTGTATACTTGTCATTTGACCAAGAATATGTATCACAGGTAGCATTAGTGATGAAGGCTGAATGGTTTTGGCATTTTAGCTTCCCTGGTAAATCCTTCCTTGGTAAATAGCACAAATGCTAATAATACAGAAGACATTATCATTGATCAGGAAATGTTATTTCATTACTTCCAGTTCTGCTACTGGAGTAATATGTCTCCCCTAAGAAAAAAATCTTTTTATTGCTTATTACCTCCCTTACAGACTTTCCAGAATCAGAAGTAAAATCAATATTTTTTTCCTACAGTGTCCTGAAATAACAATTTTTCCAAGTGTGGGATCATGAATAAAAACCCAGAGTTCATTTATTGCTATGTATAAAATCATACTCATAAATATAAAATCATACTCAGCATCAAATAGTATAGAAATTCTAATATAGTTACAGAATCTAGGCTAGAGAAATAAGGAGTAAATATAATAGCATTTTTCTGGTATAGAAAGAAGTGGAAAGGTTTTTAGTACCCAGAATAATACTGGACCTTGGTACATCTCTATGATTAACAGTTATAAATAGTCCATACTGTTTGAAATAGTCCATATGGTTTGAAAAAAAATGACACTTTTTATTTATAAATACAGTATGGCTGTATTTATAATGAGAAATACAAATATAGACAACTTTTTGCCTTATAATCTAATACTATTGGTGCTTTACTAAATAACTTTATAGCATCGTAATTAAGCAATAGGACAAAACATTAGAAAGTTAATGTACTTACACCATAATCTGTTTCATTAATTTCCTAAAATTTCTGTTGAATGGCGTTTGGATAATTAGGTACCAATAGCTTTTGTAGTGTTATGCATAGTTTCATGTGTAAATTAATTGATACCATTTACCTGTTATATATTATAAGCTTAAAAATGTCTTTTTTTCTTTTAAAGAACAGTAAACCCATCTTCTTTAGTTTTCTGACCAACACAGACATGAAACCATGTCTTCATGAAACCAAAGTCAACTTAAATTAGTCCTCACAGCGCTGATATTTCTTCTTGTCGATCTGCCAGAGGGTAGGGAGGCCCTGCAGAGGGACCTGGACAGGATGGGTCAATGAACAGAGGCCAATGGGATGAGGTTCAGCATGGCTAAGTGCTGGTTCCTGCACTGTGGCCACAACAACCCCATGCAGCACTACAGGCTTGGGGGAGAGTGGCTGAAAAGCTTTTGCAGAAGAAAAGGATCTGGGGGTGCTGGTTGATGCTCACCTGAACACAACCTGGTAGTGTGCCCAGGTGGTCAAGAAGGCCAACAGCATCCTCGCTTGTATCAAGAATAGTGTAGTCATGGACCAGGGAGGTGATCGTCCCCCTGTACTTTGCTCTGGTGAGGCTGCACCTCGAGTACTGTGTTCAGTTTTGGGCCCCTCGCTACAAGAAGGACATGGAGGTGCTTGAGCGTGTCCAGAGAAAGGCTACGAAGCTGGTGAAGGGCCTGGAGAACAAGTCCTACGAGGAGCGGCTGAGGGAACTGGAGTTGTTTGGTCTGGAGAAGAGGAGGCTCAGGGCAGACGTTATTGCTCTCTACAACTACCTAAAAGGAAGGTGTGGGGAGCTGGGGGTTGGCCTCTTCTCGCAGGTAACTAATGATAGGACTAGAGGGAGTGGCCTCAAGTTGAGCCAGAGGAGGTTTAGGTTAGGAATTAGGAGACAATTCTTCTCAGAAAGAGTAGTCAAGCTTTGGAATGGGTTGCCCAGGGAGATGGTGGTGTCACTGTCTCTGGGGGTGTTCAAGGAGAGGTTGGACATGGTGCTTAGGGGCATGGTTTAGCAGGTGACATTGGTGGCAGGGTGATGGGTGGACCAGATGATTTTGGAGGTCTTTTCCAACCTTAATGATTCTATGATTCTTCCACCTGCAACGGTCCTTCCCTTAATGTAATGACAAGAGGAAAGCAGGCTCCTTGGAGGATGCTAAAGTATGTTTCTTCCTCTACCTGTGTCATAGGAAACTAGGAGAATTCAATTAATGAGTTTGCAAAAAAAAGACTGGTTGCTGAGAGGGCCTAAGTCAGTGTTCTCTCTCAACTTCAGTTGGGAAGTAGCCAAGGAAGGAGAGAAAGAACAGGTAGGGTGAAGGCCAGATTCCTTCCTTGGCTGGGAAAGCTTTATTCAGAAAATGTGATAAAGCTCTATATTTCAGTGAGTATAGTCTTTCCTGTGTCTTGAAGCAGGCAGGGGTCTCAAGGAAAGAATAACCTGTATTTATTGCAATTCTGATTATTATTGGTAATGGTGATGGTATAGAAACGCCTAAGTAAATTAAACCACGTTATTCCCAATAGCAGTATTTTACACATGAAGATCATTAGCCTTCCTGTGAGGATGGTGTCTAAATGACTTGAGTTGCAGTCCTCACCACACCACGTGTGCACTTCAGATCCCTCTGCTGCCCCAGATTTGTGTGTGCTGACACTTCATTCACCTTGGCAAAACAGACACAGTGCAGGGAGGAAAGGAGGAAAGGGGAGAATGATGATGTAGCTTATCTTGTTTGTTTGATGGTAGTTTTTTAACACAAATGTGTTTACACATTCCTATTAGGGCTTGTTCCGACAGCCAGTAAAATGCCAGTGCGCTGACATGGTTTCTCTTCGCTAGAGAAATAAGATTAGAAATAAAATACTAGAGAGGTAGAGTAGTCCGAATAAAGACAGACATCAGGTTAGCTTTTGCTATCAGCAACTGCTGGGTCTAAGGCTTCTTTATAATGAGTGGGCAATATATCAAATTCGTTTAGCCCCAGAAACCAGGTAAGAAATGTTGGAAATTCTGTGCCTACTTTTAACAATATGAAACAAGAAATTTGAAAATTAGAACATGGACTCAAGGATAAAAGCTTCTCCTACAGATCACTGTTTTGAAATCAGTTACAGATAATGGAAGTCAATCTAGGAAGAAGAGAAACTCTCTAGAGAAACGATACTAAATTCCAACCATCGTTTGAAATACACATTTTCTGCCTTCTATATAGTGTATGAGAAAAGGGATTCTGAAAAGGAGAGAAGCCAAAGGCATTTAGAATAAAAAAAGCTCACTCTGAATTAAGGAATGAACTTTCAATTCAATTCTGAAAAAACAAAGGAACTTATCAGACTAAATTAAATGAGGAGCTGACAGAACTGTAGATGACTCATTGCAATTCAAGAAATTTATAACAGTGTAGAGGAAAACGTAGAGAGCAGATGGTGCAAAGAATCCTCAGTACGAAACAGAGATCAACACTGAGCTCAAGAGCCAGAAACCATCCTTCAGCTTAGTACCAATGGCAAGAAAATGCTGCCATTAAAGTGATTAAAAGCCATGCTGGGCTTCTAAGCATTTTTTTTTTCCAAATGGTTTCATTGGGTAACCAAATTAGAGCTCTCCTGCAGCTTCTGGATTTGAAATAACTAATTAAAAGAATGTCCCATTGATTCATCATAGGAACATTAGAGAAATCTTTATAAATGAGCAAATAGGATTTACCTATCTTACAATTTCACAGTTAGAGAGCTCAAACAATAAATGGGTAGGATCTTTAGGGTCTAAATAACTTCTGCTCTAGTGAGCAACTCATATAAGAAGCTGAAATTTCTCTACAGAAAGTACTGTTTTTAAAAACACTTCACAAGAACTAAAGAAATAGAAACTGAGCTAGCTGCGGCTTTTAATTACTTAGTCTTATTTGCCCATTTCTTTGAACAATAACTTTCTGACTGGAATCCTTTTCTTTTTCTAAGTAATTATTTCCTCTGAGATGTGAATAGATAATCTGTGTGTGACAAATAGTAGGATCATTCTTCTGAACAATTAAGAAATAGTTAATGATAAGTCTTTTGAGGCTTCAAAAAAAAAAAGCCTTAAAAAAGAAAAAGTCCTAATTTTTACTCGGTACCCTAGTAGAAACAAAATAATTATTCTTGTATTCGGAGCCTTATGTACGTACCTTCACATTTTGATGGTGCTGTGGTACAGGTGTGACATGAGCCTTGCTGCATAGGATTTTTGGTTTCAAGTGCAGGTCAAGCAGAGCTGGTTTACAAGAGGGCTGAAGTAATCTTTTCTTCCATTACTTTGCTACTGAGTTGTTTCCTGGGGAGAAGACATGGGCTGCTTCTGATACTGAGTGTTTGAGTTGATCTTCTGTTACACCGACTGTGTTATGAGCCCCAGGGCTCGGTACTGGGGCTGGTCCTCTTTAATATCTTTATCGATGATCTGGATGAGGGCATTGAGTGCACCCTCAGTAAGTTCGCAGATGACACCAAGCTAGGTGCGTGTGTCGATCTGCTTGAGGGCAGGAAGGCTCTGCAGGAGGATCTGGATAGGCTGCACCGATGGGCTGAGGTCAACTGCATGAAGTTCAACAAGGCCAAGTGCCGGGTCCTGCACCTGGGGCGCAATAACCCCAAGCAGAGCTACAGGCTGGGAGATGAGAGGTTGGAAAGCTGCCTGGCAGAGAAGTATCTGGGAGTATTGGTGGATAGTCACAGAATCACAGAATCCCAGAATTTCTAGGTTGGAAGAGACCTCAAGATCATTGAGTCCAACCTCTGACCTAACACTAACAGTATGAACCAGCAGTGTGCTCAGGTGGCCAAGAAGGCCAATGGCATCCTGGCAGTGTGGCCAGCAGGGCTAGGGAAGTGATTGTCCCCCTGTACTCGGCTCTGGTGAGGCCGCACCTCGAGTACTGTGTTCAGTTTTGGGCCCCTCGCTACAAGAAGGACATGGAGGTGCTCGAGCGAGTCCAGAGAAGGGCGACGAAGCTGGTGAGGGGTCTGGAGAACAACTCCTACGAGGAGCGGCTGAGGACGCTGGGCTTGTTCAGCCTGAAGAAAAGGAGGCTCAGGGGCGACCTTACCGCTCTTTATAAGTACATTAAAGGAGGCTGTAGCAAGGTGGGGGTTGGTCTATTCTCCCACGTACCTGGTGACAGGACGAGGGGGAACAGGCTTAAGTTGTGCCAGGGGTGTTTTAGGTTGGATATTAGGAAGAACTTCTTTACTGAGAGGGTTGTGAGGCATTGGAACAGGCTGCCCAGGGAAGTGGTGGAGTCACCATCCCTGGAGGTCTTTAAAAGACGTTTAGATGTTGAACTTAGGGATATGGTTTAGTGGAGGACTTGTTAGTGTTAGGTCAGAGGTTGGACTTGATGATCTTGAGGTCTCTTCCAACCTAGACAATTCTGTGATTCTGTGACATGCACTTGCTCAAATGGAAGAGTCACTGCAGTGAACTCAGGCTGAATACAAACTTAAATTGTCATATAAGTTTTTAAATCAGAACTCAAAGAAAAATGCACCACATGCAGTGTGTATGAAAAGCATACAAAGGTTAGGTCATAATATGAAGAAGTGTAATACTGGTGGTTTGTATTTTGAAAAGCCCAGAAAGACCATGCGTATAATTATATTTGCATTTTAACCTGGTGCTTTCTCTAATCAAACTGGATGTTTTTGCAAGGATTTGGTTATTAGATTAATGAACCCACAACACAGTGTGATGAAGCCACAGTGTGCTGAGGAAGGTGGCCCAGCTGAGGAGGTCCGTCAGGCATGAACAGGCACACAGGGTGTATCAGACAAATCTGCAAAGCTCCCATAGACTCCACCTCTAAATCACATCTTGATGCCAGTGAATGACTGAAAACAACAAACAGTAAACAAATGTATATGAGGAATTGCCCTCATAGGCCCTTGATCAGTGTTTCACAAATACAAATCCATTTTTGCTACCTCGTGATTTCCTTTAAACAGACTGGTCTGTGTTCCCTGCTTGGAGTAGCTGATTTTACCCCAGAGTAAAATTACGAGAGCTCAGCTTCACCCTCAATTTTCAAGAACAAAAATATCATTTTAACTGGGGGAGTATTTATATGTACCCAGGGATAACATTTTTGCCCAAAATTTATGAATGCCTTTTATTTATTTATTTGTACTTCCATTATACTGTTTAAGGGCTTCCTGAAAAATACATTAATCCTTTATTCAGCAAGGCAGGAATTCTTTTTCCTTTTTTTTTTTTTTTCAGTCATTCCCTTCGTTAACCTGTGGTTAAATGGCATAATTGCAGGTGTGGAAAAGTTTCTTGTGTAAGCTATTTTATACACTTAATATCATTGTTGGTATGTGTATGTTTTTTTTTTTTTTCATTCAGTATCATGTGTTGGGCTGTTGGCTTTTTTTACATCAAAGTGGACTGGATTGTTATACTACACTATAGTTATCCACAGGGAGGACTGAAAGTGGATAAAAGTTTATTTTCTCTCACTGTCACAGAGAAGGAGATTGTTATATGCATGTCTGTGTGTAGAGCTTCCCTTCTTTCAAAGGAAAACAATCAGTTTTGTTTTCTTTAGTGTTCGTTTGCTTTCTAGAGTTTATTGATTGTTTTCATCTCTTAAACGTCCTGAAATATTTACAAGAAAGAAAACAAAGGCACAGAATTTTGTGACTAGATGCAGTTTCTTATTTTATTTTCCTAGGGAGACTCCTTCACCCAAAAGATAAAACCTGAAGTCATAAAAGCGTGTTATTTTTAGGAGACAGCTCCTTAGAAGCTTAGAAGAGGTTAAGTAAGATTCATAAAAGAGAGGAGTGCAGGAGGGTGTGCAATAAAGTGGTATATGTTACTTGAATGACAAATAGGGTAAACTGTGAACCACTGGAAGCACGTTTTTTGTGGGAGACAACCTCAGGAAGTTGTCAGGACCCAGATGTGCTGCTTGGGAGCAGGTTTGTTCAACCTTCTTGGTTGTCTTCAAGACTGTTGAACAATGTGATTGGTTTTGTTGTGACATTTGGGAAAGCTGCACGTCAGTACAAGTAAAGCAGCTTTAGTGTCAGGAGAATACTAGGCTTTCTTTGCCATACTCGACCAGATTAATAAAATAAGCAAAGAGTTTTCCAGAATTGAATTTTTGCACCATTTGACATTATTACATAGTAGGCACTGATCCTTCTTCTCCAAAAGGGCAGCAAATCCAATTCTTAAAATCACTTAGCCCCACAGTGAGATAGTTTGGCTCTTGGGTGCATCCACCCATGTTAGGCCCCTTCCATAAACTGCTGGAAATGGTTCCTGCTCACTGCGCTGCCGCAGACCTACACTGTCAAGTGCTTCAGGTAGGCTTCGGGCACCTTTGCTGCCATGGCTTGCCCATAACCCTGTCCCTGCCCTTGGCCTCCTCAAACAAGCTGGGTATTACATACACACAGCCACCTCCCTGACGGGCTGAAACACTCTTGCTTCTGTCAGCCCAGCTAGCAGAAACAGAACACGTTACATCTGTTTTAAGTTGTGTCACATTATTTTACCCCTAGGGGTAAATCAAAAGTACATTTTACACAGCTGAGCTATGACATTTAAAGCAGAGTATCCTGAGTTTTGAATTTACTGTTTCTGAAACATGGTTCTGCTCTGGATGCGATGTCCTCAGAGCCAGCAGCGCATCCTGGTTGTGCACAGCCAGCGGTGGGGACTGGCACGGGCCCCTTTTTCTGGGAGAGACAGAAAAGACATTTCTGTATTTTTGTATATAGCTATTTTTCAGAAGCTGGTCTGCACTTTAATGAAGGAGTTACTGGTGTGTACTTGCAATGTTAATTCCAGGTTATATGGTTTCCCTGAGAATTGCCATCTGTCATGCTTTTCTGCCTGGAGGTCACTCAAAGTTACCACGGGTTGGTATCCTAAGACAGTGGGATGAAAGGATAAACCGTGTACTTCGTCTTTAACCCTTAGTTATCCTTTTCCCTTTCAGCACCCTCCTTGATAGGTATGGTAAGGAAGGACTGGGCTTCCCAAAACAGCATTGCCCTCTCCTGGCAAGAGCCGGACTTTCCCCATGGAGCCATTCTGGACTACGAGATCAAGTACTATGAGAAAGTAGGTCACACTTACAGCATCACCCCAACTCAGTTCCTAAAGATCAATATGTTTTGTTATTTTTGTACTTAAAAAAATAGTATTTTAAACCTTTCACTCAATCCCATATACAATGCTTTATAAGCAGACATTTTTTGTTGGATTTTGTACAGATTTTTTGTTGTTGCACTTCTGACTTGTTAATGACTGTCTTGTTTCATGTCAGAACCAAATAGAGCAGCAGGCAGGCAGTAGATATACCTGTCTCATAGTAGCAGCAATTATGAACATGGATAAATGGATTGTATAATTGAGCATGTTTTGATGCATAGACTGTAAAAGCTTTACATTGAAGTGGCACTGAAACAATATATCAAAGGAGAACATCAATGTAATTTCATTTTGTGCTATTATTTAGCAATAATCTGTGCTTAAATGATAGAGTTCATTAGCCTCATTTAGGGGGTTACAAGAGATAGAAACTGCATGGCAGTGGGCAACAGCATGCATTACAGGAAAAGGTACAAGGTGACAGACAGCATGTCCTACAAAAGCATAATCTGAAGCCTGCTTTTTCCAAAGCATACATGTAGAACATTTAATTGTTTCCAGTTAGCTACAGGGCCTAGCACTAGTGTAAAAATTTAGTGCAAATCAATGTCTTTATTCCTTGAAACATAGGAAAGAATTTCTTGATGTGCATATCTTAAAGAGTAATCTGCTAAATCAGTTCTTGCTGTTTCTTTGTCCCCATCTAAAAGTCACAATGGAACTAATGGATAAGTGAGAAGACCACAAAGAACAGTAATATAGGCCAAGGCATGAAAGACAGATTTAGGGATGATAGGCTCTGTAAATATCAGAATTTCCTTCCTTGGCTGCCCTTCTCTATTGAGATTATGCAGCTTTAATGATGCAGAAAAAAAGGGTAAACTGGGGAAAATCCAAGTAATTTTAATAGTATAGCTAGAGGGAGAAAACAGTTTGTTTAGAACATTTGGCAGTCAAGCAAGGAAACTTTATTTTCCTACAATGATGGAACTCTTTCAAGTTTTGATCCATTACCATAGCAAACTATACTATGACTAGCACTGCCCTTTTTTGTTTATTTATATTAAAATAACCAAGTGAATTAAAATAGATAAATAGCAAGTTTTTATTCAATTATATGGGAACAAATATCCAAAACCATTCATATGGATGTTAAATTACAAAGCTCATATTTATAAAAATCTTTTATCAATAGATCATCTGCCAATATCTGTCAATACTGAGTGACAAGGCAAATAGCTCTTCTTAGAGATCTACATATTGGTAAGTCCTGTCCATTATACAAGACTAGAGAAACAGGCTTTGTGGCCCTGTGATATATATAGTTTTAACTGCTCCTGTCCATTTCTACAAAAAATAAAAAAAAAAAGAAAAAAGAAAAAAAAAGAACCATTTTCTATTTTCACCTTTTGTAATGCATAAGGAGTATCTTTTAACTATTAACTTCTCCTCCCTCTTAGGGGGGGGGGGATAAATGCACTGCTGGCATCTTCCAGTACTGTTGTACAGGGATTATTTTCTCCCTAAATCACTAACTGGACTACATGCATAGCTCTCCAGTACACCTTTTGTTGTTAAGGTAGAACTTATACGCTCTCCGTCAGTGCTATGTAATAGATGGAATGAGAGACAAATACTCCAGCACCTAACAGTAACATAGCCACTTATTTGAGCAGAACAGCTATGTGACAGATTTGCAAGAGCTCTCTTGAAGACCACATTCTAGAGAGATTAATAATCTCATACTGCAAAACACTCTGTTGATTTGCAGTATTAAATTACAAAATGTGATTCTATACCACTTTAATTATATTTAAATATTGCTAAAGAAGCATACATTACAACTATACTCCTGGGTAAGTATAGTGGCCAAATGCAAATGGGATTTGTCTGTTTAAAAAAAAAAAAAAAAAAAAAGGAGAGTGTCTACCTCAAAGTTGGAAAATATTAACATGAACTTTAACAAATTCCGTATTCTTCACCTTGAAACTCCACATATTAAATAGCACAGTCTGTGTAATGTCAGGGGTAGATACAGCAAGTGTAATCTTTCAGGCTTCCTATAATGACCCCAAAAGGGGAAAATATCACCATTCCTATTATCAGAAGTGACAAAAATAGGGATGGTGTTGCAAAATTACAAGAAATGTGATAAAAGGAAAATAATTTAACCAAATTTAGTATGAATTTACCACAAAGATGACCTTCCTCTGGAGAATAAAAAGTTGAGCTAAAGCTCAAAAACAAGTTAAATATTAAAAGCTCAGAAAATTTCTTAATGTCTTAAGGAAACAATAAAAATGAACAAACGTGTGCATTTGTATTAGGTACTGTTATACAAAAGAATTAGTAAAAAGAAACAGAGTTTGCAGTCCTTTCTCAATCCTTCATTACCTGTCATTTCTGTTAGAAAAGAAAAGAGGTTTTCTTCTTACATACAATATAAGGAATTGAATGTTTCCATCAAGTACAAACACTCAATATTCTGGTCTCAACAGGTTGTATCCGTTTCTTAACTTTAAGAAACTTTGAAGAACCCTGCAGGATTTAAAATTTTTATAACTATGAACATCTATTTCTTATAAGACTCCTTGGTAACGTTTGCAAAATTATGAAGAAGACACTGGGGACCCTAAGGGAGCATGCTTTCTTTTAATTATAACCAGTAGGAATTCTGCAACTCGTAAATGGAAGTCATTTCTTGACATGTGCTCCCATGGTTTCGTGAAAGATCTGTAAGCTTACAGAAATCCAGTAGCCATCTAACAAAATACTGTGGACAATCCACAAAATGGGACTGTTTCCAACAATTTTGTAAGTAGGATAAATTAGTGGTGGTGAACTCAGAATACACAGAAGCATCCTCCCATGCATATCCACAACAAGCAGAACAAGGGAATAAGACTAGACTGTGCTAGATCTGCATGAAAGTTTTATTTGCAGTCTTGTGTGATACAATTTGTACACCATGGAAACCATGGAAAGATCAAGCCTCTTATCTCTTTGTGAAAAATAGTTTCTCATCTTCTGAGAAAGATGCTACCAAGTAATAGAGAAATAAAGTAGAGAAGTTATACAAAGCTATCAACAAGCTTACAAGTATGGAAGCCATACATTCATTCAAAAATGTTATAAAGCAGCTCAGTAATTTGACTGCTTTAAAGCACCCTCTTCCATATGACCTTCATTTCTTCAGTGAATTGCTGAAAAATACTCATAACTTTAACAAAATATTGTTTGCCTTTGTCAGTCCCTAAAAATGAAAATCTTGAGAAAATAGCAAAATTTAATTGTAAGCCAGTTCTATATGTATCCTACATATTTTTTGTTCTAGGAATACACTCACACATGTTTGCGGGGTTGGCTGCTATTCTGCAGCTTTTCAGCCAGAAATGTAGGGAACATGAGGTGACCTAGGACATAATTTGAGAGCTGACTTGGCCTGCGAAGTAAACAAAAATTGTAAGAAATTTAGTCCAAGATGCTATGGGTTTCTGTCACAGTGAAGAGCAGAAGTTTTCTGTTGCATAGTTACATGGTATACCCAGAGAGAGAATATGATCCTAAAGTAATACTGCATGTTGGGGCTTTGTAGTTGAAATATCTTATTTCCGGTAGATTTGGAATCATTCTGAAAAAGCTACAGTTAGCAACATTTGTCACCTTAGACAATAAGTGAGTCTTCACTGCAGCACACAAAGAATCCATTAAGTGTTTGACCTTAGAGATCTAAGATGTACTCTGTAAAGCATTTCTTCAAAGACCTTCTTTGTAGTCCTCACAGATACTAAACATTTGCAAGTTATCTCTCTTGCTACAGGATGTCTACCCTGTTCTACAGTCTGTTATTTATCCATTCTATTTTACAGTCCTTTAATATCTTCCACAAACAGCAAAGTACTTTTAGAAGAAAAGATTCTTTCATAGGCATTGTTGACTTTCCCTTCAAAAATCAAACTCCAGATATCAATATAATCTCTGTTTCTTTGCTAACAGAAATCAATTTTTTTTCTTTATACTTTAACACTATTACTCAGACACTGACTAAAGCTTTTACAGTGTGAAAGATTCCAGGGCATCATAATCTGATCACCTTTACAAAGGTTGCATGCTCAAGTCAGATGAAGGCTGATATGACCTTGCCACAGCCTTGCAGTGAAGCTGAGTCCTTCTGTAGGAATTCTCTCATGGGAAAGGAAACACAGTACACAGTGGATATAAACCACACCAGCTGCACTTCAGGTGGTGCGGCTGAACTGGGAAATGCTTATTCCTCCCCTTTTCCACCCAAACCCTCGGAGTTAATCATCAAAAATTAATGTTCCCTGAGAGCTGTGTTAAGCATACCAAGCTGTATACATATCAGAAACTATATTAAGTTTTAAGTTCTCCCATATGGCCCAAATACACCAGCTGGATTATATTTTGTATTACAAGATAATAAATAATTAGCTGATAATGTTGGTCTATAGGGAAGAGATTTTATAGGATTCATCCAAGCAATATCCAAGGCATTGCAATGACATCTGCAAATAGAAAGCATCTTCTGGAGCAGGATGCAGGATGGAAAGACTGGCTGATGGTTCTTTGCTTTCTTGTCCATTGGTGAAATTTGCACTAAAGCCAAATCCCTTTAATAAAATGCTTCATTTTGGTGTCAGATTCAATTCGTAATTTACAAGCAGTTTTCACATAAAAATTTTAACCCACCTCTACATGACAGTGATTAGACAAGATATGTAGGATGTCAGATATGACTTTTCCTCCGCTCCACTATTATTTAGCATTGGATTAATAAGTAAAGGAGAAAAAACAACCAAGTAGTAGAGACGGGGAAAATTAGTTTCCCAATGAGATTTTGAAAAGAGATGAAGAGCCAATGAAGCAGGTAGATAAAGTACCAGATTTAAAGAATTGGAAACAAATATGACCTTGTTAATTTTTCTATCAATCTACAGCTCTATTTAATTAACTTCTATGAGGAGTGATGCTCACTTAAATTCCGATATTAAAGCAAAAACTGCTATTTGTTTGAATATTTATTAGTATGAATTAAAATGAAGCATCCTGAATTTGAGTATGAAAATATGTAAGAGAGCTTGAGGAAATTGACTTGGTAGGAATATTGTGAAGATTTGAGCACATCAACATGCAACAAATCTTAAAAGACAGAACTATTTTTACAAAAATTAATGTGGAAAATTTTAAATGAGGAATTAAATTACTCTTGCAGAATTGTATACCTACAATAATATTCTGTTGCTTAAAGCAAATCTATCTGTCCAGAAATACATGCACCATATTATTTCAAAGCCGTAAAACATGTGTACCACATATTGCATACTATGTATTCTGACAGCAAAAAGATATGGCACTCAATGTACGTAGAAAGGTATGAAATGATATCGTTGCCATTTTTTCTACATTTTTTTTGAGGAACAGAGAATCTGGTGTTCTGCTCAGTGCCACTCTGATGACTGGCACAGCAGTAACATGCTGCTGGGAGCCCTGGAGACATGCCACGCTCACTTTTGCCCACGTGCCCAAGTTGTTTCATTTCTGTATTTTCTCCCATGTGAATTGCCAGTTTAGGGTGTGTGACTCATCACTGTTTAGGACAACAGATGTTGCTGTGTGGATTTAGCAAAGGAGACATTTTGTCATCCTTTTCTTTAGATGAATTCAGCACTGCTCAGGCAATATGTACATCATGTTTCTTTTCTCTCCTTTTTAACTCTCTGCCCCCAAACCTGGCCCTACTCAAGTATCAGCTGGAGTCCTAACCTCAAGGACAAGAAGCCACGTATTTTCATTAGTCAAGACAGGCAGTTTTTCTAAGTACATCATGTAGTTAAGACAGTCCTCTCAATTTCCGGGTGACGTTTTGGGAAGGTGAAACAAAATTAGCGGACTGTGTCAGGAGCAGGCATATCTCAGTTGTTGCTGTTGTGTCAGCATTGCTAGCATGTACTGTTTCTTTCTCTAGGCATATCCTTTTATTATTGCTAGGCATGCCATGCTGTGCTTGATGCTGTTGCAAGCTTCCTAAGTTTTGTAAATATCGGTGACAGGGTTAGGGAGCAGGAAAACAGCAATGAGCATATGATCCCTTCAGGTGTCTGACCAGTCAATTAGGTTTTTTTAATGTATACTCAGTACGAAATGGTGAATACTACAGTGTTAGTATTGAATGATCAACTGAGCAGTTCTTAAACTTATGCTAATTGTTCTTTTTTAAAATGAAAAATCTGCTCCTGTAATTTTTTTTTTTAATTATTGGAATTAGTTGAGGGATAAGTAGCAATGTGCTCCCTATAAGTAAAGTGTTCCAGAAATTAACAGAAGCAAGAAATGTAGGGGCCATTTTCGTTACATTTTCAGCATGTTCTTGTAAAAATGAGAGCACTGAGTAATTTGGATATTAAGAGCTTTTGGACAGTAGTACTAAACAAACCCTACTGTTTGACCAAAGCAGCAGGAACAGATCAACGTGTTGCTGTGAGCCCACAGAGCTCCATGGAGCACTTCTGGCATTCCTGGCTGTTCAGAGCTCCTGGGAAATGAACCATGTCTGGCAAATGTTTTTAAAAAATAATCACTACAAATGTGCTTTGGGAGATAATCATTAAAATGAAATCTCCTAGCTTATTTTAGCATAATAAGTGATGTTAAACAAGCTTCTCAGTTTTGCTATTCTGCTGTTATTAACCTAGTTTCCCAAGGGAAGAACTGTGAAAGGCTGAAGGATTCTAAAAAGAGAAAAAAATAGGTCTCCAAACTGTATAAAATGAGAGTGAATAACTAAGAGACTCTGCCCAGATATAATTTTTGCCTTTGGGAAGGAACCTAAAGACCTTGCAACAGCCATTATTAATGACACTGATATAATTACTATTAGGAGAAAAAGAAATCTTGCCTCTAAATATCAATTAGGTACCACAAAGGGTTTACCAAAGAAGTTGTAAGCTAGGCCAGCTCCATTAGGTGTCCGGTTTGACCAGTCTTCTAATAGTTTTCTTCAGTTACTTAGAGCTAGCTTCTCGCCATTTGTATTTAATAATAAAGTAGCCTACGGAGCTATTACTATTGTCATTCCTGCTGAAACAAAAAATCTTGACAAGAAATAGGATGCTGTTTAAGCAACCCTTGTAGATTTGATTAAAAAAAAACATATTTCTGTCTCTGCTGATCTTGTGTTTTTGTCTGTAGCCAATACCATCTTCCCCAAGGAAAATTGTGTGCACAATACATATTTCAATAACTGCTATAGAAGAGCTGCACAAATGTAGAAGTGCATTAATGGTTTTGAATTAATCATTTTCAAACTCTTTCAAAGATACAGGCATGAGAGGTATGCAAACTATTGCATACAACCATTACAAACTATCAAGACAACAAACTTAATACCCTACTAGTTCCATACATCACAGAAAGCTAAGGAGGCTAAATCCACCAATAGTAGAGTGTTGGGAGGACATTTGTTGTCGACGGAAGGAAGGCAAGCGCACTCGATATGAGTGATCAGCAAGCTCCATTTTATTGCCCGAATAGCCTAACTTTTATAGTGAACTTAACAGGGGCGGACAGTGTCTCACACAAGATCATTGGTCAAAAGCACTCAGAAAAACAGTTACAAGAAAACAACCCCACCTGCAAGAAAACAACCCCCTTGTGATTAGCAGTCACATAGACCTTGTCCTTGAAGCCAGCTGCTGGTAACAGTATTTTTCTGAGTTCCTTAATTGGACGATGTGAGAGTCATTGCCGTGGGAGCTTCTCACAGTTACTCTGGTAGCTTGGTTTGCTCAGCTACAGCAGGCCCTGAAATTTTCTAAGGCCTACCCCTGCTTGCTTAAAGCAAGCTCAAATTGAACAATTGTTCCACGGGCACATGTCCACATCCTGTATGCCAATTCCCAACAGTAGAGGTTGGTTCCTGAGGAAAAAAGGTATTATTAAATGTTTTTTTCCAGCTATTCAGCAGCTGAAATTAAAAAAAAAAAAAAAAAAAGTTTTAAAATAATTTATAGAATTTAAATAAATAATATATTATTATCATTTAATTTATAACTTAAATAAATAATATTATTATTATTATTATTTAATTTTTACATAATAATAATAATATAAATAGCAATCAACAGTTAATTTTAAGCAAGTGATTAAGTGAGCTCAAAATACCAGAAGATCCTCATATTTTATAGTGCAGTAAAGTTCAGCTCACTCTGGAGATCAAACTTGAGATGATTTTGATGAATGTGTTGTAAAAAAGCAATGCTGTCTTTTCAGAGTCAACATATCAATTGCACAGAAGGAAATGGTAACACATATAACATGTTTAATCTGGAAGTAACAAATAAGAGACTGCACTCAAAATATTACTGTTGTTGTATTATTACCCAGTTTCAGTGTGTTCACCTTTAAGTGTAGTTCCAGTAAGTTTTTTTAATACCTGAAGTTAATGAGAGTTTTAACTTTTTCAGGTACCTTTGCACACATTCAAGTATCAGACTTTGGGTTTGAAAGTTTGACCTATTTTTACAAAAAGAACGATGATTTTCATGAGCAGTGATCTAAGTATAACTAATGTGACTGCTAAATGACTATCTAATCAATAATAAATCCCTTATATATAAGGTAAATATAATGCCCAGATACCCATTGCTCTAAAATATGTCAGAAAGTTTCCTTTAGACTTTCTTAAAATAAGAACCACCTCAAACGTTCCTGAAAGTCTCCTTCTGTGAGCCCGAACTATTTTAAAAACTGAAGCTTGGTCAGCTTTTTAATAATACATAAAATATGTACTTTACTAAAATTGCTTGTTCCCAACCATAAACATGAATTCCCAGAATAAATCAAGGAGATATGTACTTTGAGACATGGCTAAGGTAATAACTTTATCTAAATGAAGGAATGTTCCAGTACAAGGTATTATTTCACTTACAGTTTTTTCCTGCTCTCCTTGATGCATTTAGGAGATATTTGGGGAAATAGAGCTGAAAAGACATGTATTCTTTTTTGGAGATAATAGAGAATGTGACTTTCTTCTTCCTTTTTTTCTTCTAAAGCTGCATAGCAACTACACCCTACCCATGCGGAAGGAAAGATTGTTATTAGTTTTCCACTTTTTTTTTTCCCACACCAAAGCCACAAACTACATAATGTAGGCAAACTTTTTTATTTAAAGTAACGATGTCCCTGAATTAGTCAGGCTGGGAGAAGAGAGAAAACTCCAAAGAGTAAAAGGAAACTCTTTTAAGGAGGCCCATTCTATTCTGATGGAATAAACCATATTATTTTCTGTATTTAATATTATTATAAGCCTTTTACAGTTGTCCTAAATAAAAGTTATGCTAAATTGTTTTTGTTGTGACTGGAAATGCACATAAGCAGGCCTTTCATTCAGAAGTGTGATTTCTTTAGCCAACTCTTATTCTTAGAAAAGGTATATTATTTAGTAATTCGCACTTAGTTTTGTTAGTTTTGTACTCCAATAAAATCATGAATGTTTGTGGTGTTTTTTTTGACTTAAAGAAATGTAATGCAAAAATTATTTTTATTTTTTATTTTTAAAGTACTAGTATTAATAGTTTCAAAGTGCCCTTTCTTGATGTTCTTGTCAGGGAAGCTGAGTTAACAACCTATTATTATGTACTCCTTACCAAGCTGTTAATTGCTTTAGAGTATTTTGCAGGAATTCACCTGCTGCTCATAAAAACATTTATGTTGCTGTAGGAACTTCACCAGGTTAATACATCTTGTATTTGCAATGACCTTGCAAAAATCTGGTTTTCTTGTATATATTGCCAGAAGTACTAGTGTGTTATATTATCAGAATAGCAATTCTTTAGTGATTGAGACTGTTCTTCTTTGAAAAGGTATTGTCTGTCACCTGTCCTTACATTTTTTTCAGATTAAAAATTTGGGGTTTTACCAACTCAAAAAATACTGTTTCAGATGAAGTTAGTTAAACTGGAAATGGACACTTCTGTGATATAAAAATAGAAACAAATTTTTCTTTGTTTTGAAAGTGCAAAATCCACATTTTAGTTTACCTGTTAGATTGTTTGCTTCATCCTTCAAAATTTATGTTAAACTAATCAGAAAAAGACTTCAGTATTTGCTCCTCTATTAACTCACTAAGGTGTTTGAAGAAAACATTAATTTAAATAATTTGTACATTAAGCAAATTGTTACATGTTTAATATACAAATTATATTAATTAATACAACATGTAAATTATATTAATTTGTTAAATTATTAATTAAATAATAATGTTGATGTAATGCCAGCATGAGCAATATAGTCATGATTCCAGAGATGAATTCAACCCTTTTAAGTTAACATTAGAAGACAGATGTTTGCTGTCTGCATGTGTACAGGTAAAAAAAAATGCACATACACACTCACTAATACACAAAGAACATAATATTTCACTGAATTTCGATATCTGTTGATAAATTCATATCTGAAGAGGTTTGCATAATGACACATGCTACACAATTTCAGGGTTGTCCTGATACAGAGATCAGCAGGTCTCCTCTCGCCTCTCATTTATTACTTTTATTAAGTTCAAACTTTAGTTAGTGTCAGAGTTTGTATTTTGGAGTCAAAATTGATTTTGTTTGAGTGGTGTTGAAATATATATTACTGTTTTCAGCATTATTCTGAACTTGTAAGTCCTGATTTCTCTGGGGAAGAAAACAGTTGACCCAAAGAACTTCATACACACACACACGCAAAGTTATCATGTGAAATGTAACATTCATGTGGATTTAAATTAATCCTATTGACTTCAGTCATTTACTCCATCTTCACAAAGCAATCTGAATCAATTCTATCTATAAAAGTAGGTTATTTGCTTATGTAAATAAAAGGGATAGTATTATTAATACCACTGAACCACAATTAATAACTCTCTTTTGTGTGTCTATAAAGCAAATCAACAGCCATGGATAGTTTTGCTTTAAATATGGCTTTTTTCAAGCTGTTATGTAGCACTATGATGCTTTTCTGTAGCTGCCTATTTTTTCTTGTAGGTAGGAATATATACAGTAGCAAAGGGAAACAGAAGACAATACATTAGTCTGCTGTTCTAGGAATAAAAAATGGTATTTATGTAGATGGTTCTACCTAGGCACAAACCAGTCTTAAAAAAGCCCTGTCACTGTACTTGCCCTCCCACTCCAAGATGCTGAAATACATTTTAAAAGGAGTTGGAAAGGCTTGTTGCTTCCAGAGGTTTTTAATACAGTATGCAGTCTTCGCAAGGGCATTTGTTAAAATGTATACACTGCACAAAGCAATTAAAATTTTCCTGTGAAGGAAAATTCTTACAAACCTGAAAAAAATATACACCATGTAACAGGAGCCCTAATCCAAACCCTGGACTTAACTACCTGTGGGCATTGTAAGGGTTCTGAAATTGGGTAAATTAAACATTTTTTGTCAACACCATTAAAGCTGGCTGAGTTTTGTGTAGCATGTAACACTATCAGTGTTACACTCTATTTTTAGGCTTGCTAGATTGAATTGTATTTCACAGCTTTGAAAGTACGTTGGACTTATTTTTTTTTTTTTTTTTTTTTTGTAAAAATAGAGCAATGGCAACATCGTATTTTAGAAAGTCACCATCATCTTCTGAAAAAAATTGAATCATTGCCTTTGTACTGAACTTTCACTTCAGTTCTAAGATAATTCTTTACTTCAAAAATGTCTTTGTGCTTTAATATGAGATAGAGGAATCACTTGTTTGGGTACTGCCATGGGGCAATGCTGCAGTTTTGTGTGTACAGCATTACAGTAATTACACCAATGCTGATAATGCTAGAAGAATACCCGACATATGTCTCAGCAGCTTAGGGACCTGCAGGTGTCTGGACTGTTGCTTTTTACATTTCAGTTTTGAGGTGGTCTTTTTTTGTATTACATAGGTTGTCCCCTTTTTTTTTTTTTTTTTTTTTTTTTTTTTTTGTCTTTCCTCCAAGGTCTTGCATTTTCAATTTAAAAATTTCATCATATAGTCACCTACTTCCCATCTTTAACTAGAAGTACAATGCCTATGATTTACAGAAGTATATTGGGTTTGACTGAACAAATCATGGATATTCATGATTATTCACTATTTCTGATAGATGAGGAACTATACTATATTCAACAAAATCACCAGGAAACAGACAACAAAACAAAAGATAGTATTTTTTTAAAAACAGTTCACAATTATACTTGTTGCCTAAAGATGTTTTGGAAGCCTGTAGTAAAATAGGTTCAAAAACGTAATTAAATTTGTGGAAGAAAAGTCTACCATGAGCTGTAAAATACAATGAGGCTTATTTAGCTAACTAAGAAACCCTCTAATCTGCAAATTGCTGGACTTGGGGCAGGGGGGACGAGGTGGCAGTGTTGCAGGTAGGCATGGGGAGGGGGAACTTAGCTTTCTTGTATGTGTCTCAAATCTGCAGTGGCATATGCCAGTCCTGATTCAGAAACTTGAACTACAAATCTTACACACCAAATGAATGACTTGGCAGTTAGCCTACTGGCTGTATGTATGTGGTTCTGTGGGCTAGTTTCACAACAGAGAAAGTCACAGAAGGCTTCCAATCTTAAAATTTTGAAGGATTGCATCTGTTTGCTGTTGAGCATTATTTGTCAGCTGGTTTATTATCTGATTACAAAGTAAACCTAAGGATTAGGTATCTCAGAGGACACTACTTTACTCTCCAAAGATGACAGCCACTCTTTGAACACTAGTTGAGTTGATTTTCACCATTAATAAGGTAGTTCATGCTTGCTTTTTCCAACTGGAAAATGTAGTGCAGAGAAATAAAATAAAATAAAATAAAATAAAATAAAATAAAATAAAATAAAATAAAATAAAATAAAATAAAATAAAATAAAATAAAAACAAAAACTGGAGAGGCTGAAATCTTTATATGCTTAAGTTAAAAAGACTCCTGGAGACACTGTTGCAGAGGCTTTCACTGGTAAATACTTTTAATTAGAAAACACGTGTTATCAAAATTGCTCATAACTGCTGAAAAGATGAAATGTTAATGTTTGAGCTTATCTGACAGTTCAAGTCATGTAACCCAGCTCCTTTTATTATGTTCTGATTGCACCCTGTCCAACCACCAAATTAAGGCACAGACTTGTTTTCATTCCTCTCAATTTAATCCCCACGTCAGTATGATCAGCTGTGTCCTATCTGCTGCCTTCACACCTGCTTTTCCTTTCCCTCCATGTAAGCCACACAGTTTTGCTCTCCCTACTTCTCACCTTACTGTGCTTGTGGGAGCGTTAACTGTAGCAGACTCACCCCGTCCTCATTGCTTCTCACTTAATTTTATCTTTTTTTGTGGTTCACCTCACATTAACTCATTTTTGCCTTTCCAGGTATACAACCCAATTAAAATGAGGTTTGGCTTGGTTTTGACCTTTCCATATTTTCTTTATGATTGGTTATCTGCTCTTCCCCTTTCCTAGTTGACAGCTTCACATTATGTATGGAGAAAGTGATGAGCTGACTGACAGGCAATCAGAATATAAAATATTGAAAGGCCAAACAGATAAAGCAGACTTTAGTATTTTAGCTCCCTATACTGTTATGCCTCAGATTAATGACAAGGGAGGTTGAGAAGGGAAGGGAGAAGATTACAGCCTGAAGTGGCTGATGCTTTAAAATTCTACAGGTTTCCTCTCTGAAGCAAATACTATAGTCACCTGCAATTTTCTCTATGGCCCCACCTTTTCCTGTCAGTTTTCCTCTTAGGTCAGATTGGTTGTCACAGCCTTGTAATCACTTTTTTTAAATTTACCTGAAGTTTGTTAGACAGCTGGAACTGTAAGGTACAACATTTTTAGCAAGCATTTTTTTAAGGTGAATGATATCTTTGACTATTATTCCTATTGTGTAACTTTTCTTATCTCTCTCTATTTCAATGAGGCTTTACCTAATCCTGCTGATCATACTGTAATCAGATACTAATTAATGTTCAGAAGCACATGTTTGAACCTATGAATCTCTTCTCTAAAATCTTCCAAATATTGTTGTTGGCATTCATCTTAAGAGATACACTATAGGTCAAAATAGCCTAACAAAAAATCACGTACAAAATATTATAAAGATAAGCTTTCAAAGACAGATTTTGAGTTTCCCAGGTGTAGTTAATTTTCCTATTTTTAATGTGGGTACTCCTCTTTACAATGATGTAAGTGAGGTAAGAAGCAATATATGATTCGGGGCAATAAACATTTCACAATTACATTATAGGAACAGTCACACTGCAAAGAAAGAATATATTTTGGGGGAATTACTGGAGACAAGTTTGTTGTGAGACAGATCACAGGCAATTTCCACAAATTAGAACTATGTAGGCTATATTTGTCTCAGAAAACACAGACAGTAGTAACCAATTCCACAGTTTGCTATTATTTGTCTGCAACAGATTCTGTTTGAATCAATTAATCACATTTGACCATACTTACTAATCACCTACTGTTTTATTCTAATATGTATTGCAACAGTAAAGTTCTATTGAGCTCAGAGTAAATTAAGTGCCATCATGGTTTTTCCAAGGGAAAACTATGGAAGGAGTAGGAGTTTTCCTTTCACGATGGCCCAGAGCTACAACTAATAAAAGTTCCTGGCTTCCGGAATTGTGGCCATTCCTTTAAAATAATAATGCTTCCTCTGTAGGTTACATTGTGTATATCCTTCAAACTGATGTATCTAGGAAAGTGGGAAAATGTGAACAAATGGTCTCATAAAAGATTCTTTTTTATTATTGGTGCTTTTATTTAAACATTCATAATGTCTGAATCACAGAATTCAGAATCTTCTTTACTTTAATGCAGTACTTATTCAGCTTTGACATTGTGCTTTAATGCACAGGAGAAAGACCTGCTCTCTGTGGCATGTAGATTGAATCTCTAGTAGTATTTCCTCCTTTTAGATGATAGTGCTCCAAAAAGGCTAAGGAGGATTATATGGCTCAAGTACAGAATTTTATTGTTAGAAGACAATGGATATAATCCAGAAAATCTATTTGCAAACAGTTGATACTAAATTCAGTTGTTGTTTCTGTGGATCCTTTCTGCACACATGCATTTGGAAGTTGTAGGTAGGCAACAAGTGTGTTTTCAGCTGGCAGAGGCCTATGAAAACCCTATCACTAGTGTCAACTTAAGAAGGCTTAGCAGTTTCAGATTCAATGAACTGAATGCCTTGATTGTCATTCATAAAATTAGCTAGGCACAGAGTAAACTGCAAGAGAGTGGTAATTCCTGGAGCTCCCTTTATATATTTTATAAGATAGAAAATTATATTTGGTTATCTTTTTCAGTTGCTAATTTAAGTACTGATATTATTTTGATTAGAGACACGTTTCTCTTTACTACTCAAATACTAATAGTGACAAATGTTAGACTAAAAGGGTCTGACTTTTTATCAGCACTTGACTGGTAAAGTTAATCTTTTAAAGGCTACTTGAACATGAAAAGTAAGATTCTACATTTCAGATTTTATTTCCATTAATTTTTCTTTGCAGTATATATTTTCAGTAATATTTTTTCTCACACATAAAATCGTATATAAACTCTTTGATAGCAGTAGGAGTCTAAACTGATAAAAGGTATTCATATTTTGTTCAGTCTTTTATCAGTATTTTACTTCATGTATGTGCACAACATCTTCATTTCTGTGCTATTGCCCTTTGAAATAAGGTGGGGGAAAAAGAGAGAGCAGCATGTTCTGATAGAGGTGATGTACAAAGGTTTATCTGTCTGCAGGTTTTAAATATCATCAGAATGAATCCTTTCTTTTGAGCTTATGAGAAAAATGCTAATATCATGGTAGTAGTGCATCTGGGTGTTGAGTGAATATAACATTCATAAATAAAGTAGCTTCTTTCAGTGAGGCATAATGAAGAACTATCTTTTAGTCTGATGGTATTATACAATAGAAGTATTTCATTACAGCGTATGTTGATGAAACAGATTCAGCTATTCTGATATATTAGGAAAGCAGAAAACTTTTCATTATTTTTTATACTCTGATACTGCTACTCCATGAAATCAGTTTCCCTAGTCTTCAGCCATTAACACCACTGTTACTTCCAATCAGTCAGCCAATGTATTTAGATCTGAAAAAATATTTTGTTTATAAAGCCAAATACAAATTTAAGATAGATGTGTGTTCAGATACTTGAGTAGTGTTTGCTACAGGAAAGAGTTTGATTCTGGAAAATGTTTGTGCTCATGAGCAGACCAAACTGTCATGGATTTGTGAACACTGTCTCTCAGAAGCACAACAGAATCCAGTGACAAGAAGGATCACACAAACACTAAGAAAAATGCAGTTTCCTTAGAAATAGAAAAAAAAAAAAAAAACATGTTCAAAGCTCATATTATAATTCTGTTTAACTTGGATAGTCCTAGGCTCTGTATTACATTGTGTAATAACATTGATATCTCTTGTATGGATTATATTCATGTTTTATTAACAGATTTTCCCAAGACAGATTTGCAGTAGATTATGGAAGAAGTCTTAGGAATTTCCTCATATCAGATTCTGACTAGGAGTTGTGAGAGTGTATTTTGTTAGATAGACTAGTTTAGCTTATGCTTAAACCTTCAACCCCTGTGTTCTCAAAACTACTTCTTATAAATCCTGTGCCATCTAAAGATCACAATGTTGGTTTGGAAATAATGTGAAGGATCAGAACATTTCTCATATTTCCCCTCTTATATGAACCCTGAGCCATATGTAAGGGCCATCAGTTTGCTTCCTACTTACATGCAATGGGTAATACAGCTATATGAGTGAAACTATTCTTTCATTTTGCAGATTATGTACAAATCCTCTGTAGTTATCAGTAAATACAGAACAGATGTAGTCCTTGACATTTCCTGTGATCCCAATCCTGTCACTGTCTGTCTATCACAGAGCACACTGTAGCTTCTTCTAGCCCACAAAACCAAGCTTTCTTTCCATGGAAAGTAATGTACATGACAGTATGTATGGCTCATACATGTCTAAATTATGCCACAACATAAAATCAGGTTCTGATACATGTAAAAGCATGCCTGAACATCCAGGGAGTACATCCAAATCTTGCAGTTTAAGATTCAGTTTATGAACCCCAAATCCATGCAAGTGCAAGTGCATATTATTTGTGGCAAAAATGAGACAAAGCATCCCATACTTCTCCACACATTGGAATTGGGGTGTTTACTCTGTGACTGTCTTTAGTCTCCCTGGTCATGGCAGAAGGTTGACCAACCTTGGGAGTCAAAGCTTCCTGTTTACTCCCAAACTTCTCTCTGTGGAAGGCTCTGGCTTCCAAGGTAGGCTACAAATCTTGTCATTGTCACGAGAAGAGAGTAGTGGTGAAGTCATTCTTGATCCTTGGTAACTTCTGTCTCCACGAGTACAGCTGTACATCTGTTACAAACTGCAGATAGGATTACCTAATACTGTATTAGATAGTATTATTAGCAGAGATCGATGGAAACTGGAATTTTCCAAAAGGACTGGAAAATACAGTCAATTACATTCCATGATTTCAGTAGAACAAAATGAAATAGAACAAAAAATAGTATATGTATGTCATGAATTCCCTGTCTGGATGCCTAGCTGGGCAACCTGCTCTAGAGAACCTGCTTTGGCAGGGCAGTTGGACCTGATGATCTCTTTAGGTCCATTCCAACCCCTACAATTCTGTGATTCTGTGAATGCAAATTTTGCTCAACTACATGTACACCATGTCTGCTTTCTAGTGTTTTCTTTAAGAAGCAAAACTCTTAAACTTGTATTTGTAGTGGTCATGTTATGTTAATGGAGCACTTCATCACCTTTTCAAGTAAGGAAAATATTCTTTAGTAATCTCAAACTTCCTACTGCTGGTCACTACGTTGAAGGAAGGATGTGTGTGTGTGTATCCCTCCACAACAAAATGTGGGAGGTACTGCAGTTACTGTCACAGTTCTGTTTTTATAGACATTGCATAATATTTCTTTGTACTCCAACAGTATGTGACTGATGCAAAATAATAATCTGTGTCTTGGTCAGAACATCTAGTAGTTAATAAATTCATCCACTTTTCTCCTCTACAGAAAATTGAATAATATCCAATATACTGTCAGCAGTGCCTTAAACTGTAAGGTCATTTGGCTAGTTCCAAATACACATGGGGTTGTTATGTCTGTCCTTCTCTAAATTTTATTTTGGAAGAAGGCCACAGCCTCCTTTCATTCAAAGACAGACAACTTTGTCATTGGCATAAATGACTGCTGGTCAATTGAGTACCATGAATATACTTCTCTCAGTAGTAAATTTTGTTCTTAGTACTCCGTTTTCCACATCTCATTATGAAGCATGATTTAGTACTCACAACATCTAAACAGAGTTCTTTTTCATGAACTAACAGCTTTGTTGCTGCCAGTCTATAAATCCTGTCAAATTTACAACCTAAGTTTAATTTGAGGTTTAACATCTAGCTTTTTTGCAGAGAAAATGTTCTTTCTGATGCTGTAATTAAGAAGAGAAGGATACAATAAATTCCCCCCCCCCCAAAAAAAAAAAAAAAAAAAAAAATTAGAAAAAGAAAGAGAACTGGGAAGTGGTATATAGTATTTGATCACTTGCCAGTGTTGATTTCCTGAAGCACATACCAAAAATCTTTTCTCTTTGTGAATATTTTGTTAAAAACTATCCTGTTGGAGCTCTTGTCAAGTTTCATCTCTCAGTAATAGTTGCAGCTTTCTAAAAAGTTAGCCTGTTTTTTGAAGAAAATGGTTGAGACAAATAAAGAAATTTCTTTGCCAAAATCACAATGTGAAAGTAATTGAAAGCTAATGCATGTCGCTGTGAAACCTTTCCCCATTTCTTTTGTTTTGTCAGAGTGTGATTTTTATAAAAGTTGTTTATCTTGACAGATAATTTATCATATTTTTTTCTTATGGCACAAAGCACTGAATGACAGAATATGATGAAATGTGAGCTACAAACATCTCCATCTACAATACCATATTGTGGCTGCCTAAAAACATGTAATAGCTTCTTGCCACATTATGAAAGAAATAGAAAGAGTGGTCAGTCATTAAAATGTCTTTCAGCTGTCATCACCCTAAAAATTGCAACTGCATCAATCTAGACATAATGTTTACAAATTAGGTTCCAATACCTGAAAAACATATTTGGATTATTTTAACCTGCAGGGTCTGAAGGTAAGTATCTGCTAGTGTTTCTTCACTGTTTCTGTATGCTAAGGGTAACAAAATGGCACAATTGCTGTAATTTGGAAGTTTCCTGATTTACAAGAAAAAGTGACTTTAAATGTTTTCTACACAATTTTCAGGATCCAATGGGTTTTTAATAAGCTGGTTGTAATGTTTTATATATATGCTACAACAACCCAGAAGCTAATACTCATTTTCTGTTAATTTGCAGACAAAGCAATGTCTTCCAATATCAAACACACATTGATATATTTCTATTTCAATTATCAGAAACATTTTTATTTTCCTTTCCCTTGAGCCATCATTAGCAAGAGAGGAAAAAATGTTCCTTAATTATCGGATGTATTGTTGGCTATGCCTGAGACTTTGAAACACTGTAAGTGTAAGTAAATTTTGGAAAATAATAGCATTTACATTTCTGACACATGAAGTTATCAACATAAAGAATTAAAACAATACCATGAAACACCGTTTTTTTAAACTTCTGTGTGGTCTTGTTCTCACTGTTTTCAGACCTCTTTGATACAAAGGAAGCTCTACATTTTATTTTTTAAAACTGTTCTAGAATTATTCTTCTAGTCCACTCCATTTGCACCTCTTTGTCAGTCTTCTGTGAATCAGTGAGGAAACAGCATAAACTTCATGATAGTTATTGCTGTCTTTATTGACTGGAAATTCATCTTTCAGGTCTATCTAAAATGAAAAGAAAAAAACAAACTTCTTTTTTAGGGATACAGTTTTCTGTCTATCAACTGTCTTGATTAAATGTTACCATCACAGGCCTTGTCACACTCATCGTCTTTGACCAACTAAAAATAATAAATTATACTTGATAACTGTCTGTTCCACATTCCTGGCTAGGAAGCAGCTATATTCCAAGTGCTGTGTTCTACACGTGCTGTGGCTAGCCTGTAATAACAGATATAACATAGCAGATATAGATCAGATTGTTTTCTTCAGAAGTTTGTTGCTGACACTGACCTTCTCCAAGAGTAAATCTGAGCAGCAGATCTTGGGGAGTCTCCACTATTTTTGACATTTCCATTTTCATCCCCCTCTGAAAGAACCTATTCTTTTTCCAATTCCATCCAAATATACTGAAACTTCATTTCTGCATTCCAGCAAGTCATGAAAGAGTAAAGTATTAAATGCTCTGTACTTTATTTCAAGCAGCAAGGTGGTCTGGGGAAAGGAAATGGTTTTCAACTACTAGATTGTACAGTGAAATCCCTTAGTTGATGATTTCCTCCTTACCTCACAGGCTGTGGAGCCTAAATACAAATTTCCAGAGAGTCCCAGAGTATAAAGTCTCTGCTCGGCTATGTCTGGATGATGACGGATGGAGCCCATAGTACTTGCTAAATCTTTGAACGGAAGAATAATAATATCTGTACAGAACAAGCATGTGCTATTTACATAACCATTAATGAGCATATCCAGAGTCTTTCCTGTCATGTCTTTTCCTGGACTGAAATGTAAAAATCGTCTCTTGGAATGATACTGTGTTATTTAACAGGTAGGATCACAAACAAGGATATACCTATTTCTTTTTCAGTCACACAATTTAGTGTGGCCTTAGGATAGTGCAAAATTTCTTGTGAGTTTTTTATTATTTTGTTTTGTTTTGTTCTGTTTCAGTTTCATTCATTTTTTCCCCCTAATTCTTGGATAGAAAGCTGTGCAGAGGAAAAGGATCTGGGGGTGCTCGTTGATGCTCACCTGAACATGAGCTGGTAGTGTGTCCAGTTGCTCCAGAAGGCCAATGACATCCCGGCCTGTATCAGGAATAGTGCAGCCAGCAGGAGCAAGGAGGTGATCATCTACCTGTACTCTGCTCTGGTGACGCAGCACCTTGAGTACTGTGTTCAGCTTTGGGCCCCTTACTACACAAATGGCATCGAGGCCCTGGAGCAGGCCCAGAGAAAGGCTACGAAGCTGGTGAAGGGCCTGGACCACAAGTCCTGAGAGGAGCAGCTGAGGGAACTGGGGATGTTTACTCTGGAGAAGAGGAGGCTTAGGGGAGACCTTATTGCTCTCTACAGCTACCTGAAAGGAAGTCATGGGGAGCTGGGGGTTGGCCTCTTCTCGCAGATAACTAGTGATATGACTAGAGGGAATGGCCTCAAGCTGAGCCAGAGGAGGTTTAGGTTATAAATTAGGAGAAACTTCTTCTCAGAAAGAGTAGTTAGGCATTGTAATGGGTTGCCCAGGGAGGTCGTGGCATCATCGTCCCTCGGGGTGTTTAAGAAAAGATTGGACATGGTGCTTAGGGACATGGTTTATTGGGTGACATGGGTAGTAGGGTGATGGTTGGACCAGATGATTTTGGAGGTCTTTTCCAACCTTAATGATTCTATGATTTTGTTAAAAAACTTAGTCTCTTTGGGTAGAAATATACACACTTAGCAGCTTCAGTACTAAGTGAATTCAAGTCTTGTGCTCTTCAAGCCTGCATAACCTGGCCAAGTTACTTGTTAAGGTATATTAGCCCTCTACACACAAAAGTCCCTGGAAGTTGCACATATAACAAGGGTATAGAATAGAAATTAACTCTTCATAATACACTGACTATTTGAAATTTCTATAAAGAAACATGGGAACTACTCTGTGTAAGTGTTCTCTATTTTCTTGCAAATCTAAGTATTAACCTATTATACCTTTTTTTCTCACACACATTCTATTTTCAAATTGAAGCAAGCTTAATCTCAATATATATATATATATATATACATATGTATATTCCTCACCTTAATAGCTTGATTTTCTGGCAGAAGAAAATTGATTTTTTTCTGAAATTTCTCAGAAAATGAATGCTTAAAATCCACTGACCCTCTCAAAGCAAAGTTATAACATTTCAGGTAATAGGAGAAATCTGATATTTAGAACAGTTATTAGATCGTGTGTTAATTGCAGTCTCCATTCATAAGAATACGTGGACAGTGTCCTACTATTCTAATTTAAATATGTATTTCTTGATGTTTCAAAATCTGTTCATAGACAGTGGAAAAAATAAATGCTTCCTCTTACTCCAGTTTCTCAAATTATTTCCACTGTTTGAACTGAGCATTAAATACTATTATTTTAGATATTGGTCATCATTGTGTACCTTTATTTCCTTCTCTTAACAGAATGATTAAGTTGGTTTTATGTGTTTGTTTTCTGATTTATTTTTCTTAACCATCTCTTTGTATGCCTACTGGGGGAATACTGATATACCTCCTGCCCTATGCTAATGTGACCTCAACTGAAGTTGACTTGATGTGTTCACTGTTTGTCTTATATAAAAAATACATGTGTGTTGCTCAGAAGAGGTTAAGAGTTCAACAGAATTTAATTGAAACCTATTCTTCTGCTGGCTGTATCTCTTCTGTGAACTGGATTGCTTCCCTCTTAATAGGCTGGAAACATCCTTTGAATAACAGATACAACATATTGTCTCATGCAGTAATACTGCATGAGACAATAAATGTATATGGTGCCCAATGGGTACCACAGTTGGGTTATTAAGCTCATGTGTCGGTTTGGGGACAACTGCTGTAATACAGAAAAGTAAGCCTTAAGGCACTATATAAAATATTACAGATTACTGATTTATTGAGTGATGGTAACTAATGACAGGAAATACACTCTCTCTTAAATTATTCCCTCATGTAAAGTATAGTCAATGATGTGCCTAGCAAAGCTGCACTTTGTGCAGCAATCAATGTGGCTGATCTCCATACTACAGCAGCTTTTCTGCAATAGTAATTCCCAGTGATCTCTGTAAGGGTCAGGAATTCTCAGCAGATCCCCAAGATCAACTCCTAGGAGATTAACAGGGGAATTTCACAGAAATTGTCTCTTTTACAGAATGTGAAAGGGAATTTCATGTATGGCTACATTACAGCTACCTGGAAAAAGAAATAAAGTTCAACAGCAGTGAAGCAGTTGAACCATGCTAGAAGTTTACAGACTTTAAAGAAAAAGTTAATTTTTATTTTCTTTTACCCACAGGTCTACCCACGGATAGCGCCGGCATTTTGGCACTACCTGCGGGTAGAAGTGAGTAGCGGGTATTTGAATACTCCCACATCTTTACTTTACAGCTTACTAGTACTTACTGACCTCCTAGTTTGTCCATTGTGCAAAAACAGCTGCCATTTTAGCTGTCATTTTCTGTGAATGTAGTCTTGTACTAATTCCATATTGTTTTGACTACAGTATAATTACTAACCTAAGTCACAAAGATGTGATATGTTTATATGCAAGACTAAGGACAAAAAAAAAAAATGAAATCTAAGTCAAGGCCATATCATACATTGTGATTATAGCACAAAATCAAAGTACTGAAATCCATATCTGCACCTCCTTTTATAAAAACATTTTACATTCATGAGAAGAATGTGGAGCTTCAGTTTTGCTATATAATTTTTGCAAAATTTGTACAACTCAACTTGATATCATTTCTCCCCTCTTTTGTCCCTCAGGAGCATGAGCAGCTCAGCTATTCCTCCACAAGGTCCAAGGCTCCAAGTGTTATCATCACAGGTCTCAAGCCAGCCACCAAGTATATATTTCATATCAGAGTCAGGACGGCAGCAGGATACAGCGGCTATAGCCAGAAGTTTGAATTTGAAACTGGAGATGAAAGTAAGTTTTACTGAAGGGAAAAAGAAATCAAATACAATAGAAGTGGCATTTAATTCTATAGCAGTCAGACATTGAAGTTTGAATGTCTGAATCCATATGATATGCTTATCACAGAGTGACCACTGCTGTATGATAAAAAAGTAAGTAAGCCTCAGCCTCACACTTCTGGATTCATTTATTTTTTTGAGCAACATGTAGAAATTTGAGACCACTGTTGCAGGTGAAGGAGTGTTTCCTTCTGCAAGATTTCCTGGTTTGTCCCATATCCTTTCACTTAAAGATGGCCTTCCTTTTAACATCTGGAATTATTCTGAGTAAGTCTTACATGTTATGTAAGTCCAGCAGCTTCATGCAAGCTCTTACAACATAGAGGTGGAGTCTTTTCTCTATAGTTTTAAGTCCCAGAATCTATGATTAAAAAAATTAAAACTTTTATATGTATTTCAACAAGTAAGTCTACTAAATTTGCCAATGAGAAGAAAAAAACCCCACATACTCGTGAAGCACATGCAAAAAGACCTGACTCATGCTCTGAAAAATTTTACATGTATATTGATCTTATATATTACCCTGCATTTTCAAAGAAACCATGAACGAGTTATTTACCAGCATTTGAAATAAAATGAGTGTAGTAGATATAGCACTAAAACACTCATTAATGAAATTACTTTAATTTACCAATTATGTATACTATGTTTTTCATTAGTGTTTTAGAATTCAAGTTACTTAAGCTAAAGTAGAAACTGAAAACTATACAAGTGTTTTCAAGAGCACCCATGGGTTTGTGTTCCATTTTCATTGCTTCTTAACTTCTATTTCAAAAATGTTTTAGGGACAGATTTTCAAGTACTTAATACCTAATTGGACTTTTGAAATTTTCTTAGGTACTTAAGCCAATTGGTTTGAATAGACATTAAGCATTTGGGTGCTTTCCAGAATTCTAGTAGTTCTTGTCTGCATCTACTGGTACAATAAATACTAGCCTTTAGGCACAGTGGGTCATAAATGTTGTCAAAAGTAAATGGTATTTAAACCTCTATGAGCCTATGTCATATATGTAGAAATGTGACTTAGCCATCCAAATCAGGAAGACTGTGGTGCCTGTGACATTTCTTGCATCAGCTCTTCTGATAGAAATATCTCCTGGGAGTGAGAGTCTCTGCCTTCCAAAACCCACATCTTTTTCTCATTTGCACTAATGCAACTGCTTGGTTGGGTTGAATGGTGAGGTAGAGTACAGTGTTAATCCAGTTTAAAAATAAATTTATATATGGATCTGAACAAGTAATTGAATCCATAATTGGCAATTAACTGAGCACAGTATCAAAGACAAAAAAATTTTAAGCTGACCACTGCTACTATAAGCAATGCTGTGGAACTTTAGTTGGTTTCAAACATGCTTGTAATCCATTAATAGTGTAGACTTGGATCCAGATGACTGAGCCAGTGGTGGCATTGTAAATGACCCTTCCATAAGATGTCATTACAAGTGTCTGAGGTCTGAAGCAGTTCAAATCTCTGTAGACATCCATAATTCCATAGTGCCTGGGGATTGTGTATATTGGAGCTCCTCTAGCTCCAACACCATGAGACAAAGAACTAAGGATGGTACTGTGAAAAGCATAAACAGTGACTCAGAAGCCTGAGTTTTTCTCCAGACTCAGTGGAGGCAGAGGATGACTAGTAGGGCTGTCTGGTTCAGTCCTCCATTTTAAGGTAGAAGAACAGGTCATAGGTTAAAGTGATGCTATTCTGAGTTTCACTCTGAAACAGGTAAGTATAACTTTCTTTCACTGGGTAGTGAATTACCTCAGCAACAAAAATATGATCCATTAAATAATTCAGTGGGAAAAAAAAAAAAAAAAAAACAGGTTATTTGCTTCATGTGTAATTTATTTTTTTCAAATTTAGAATGCATTTCAGAGAAGCATTGGATTTTGCAATATGTAATGATATCATAATTGATGCTTTGTTTGAAAGTTCAGTGGCTTATAATAATTTATAGCATGTATGTTTCTAAATGTCTGTCTTCTCACTGCGTGGGAACACAAGTTTCCTTCAGAAACAGGGATATCTTGAGAAAACAGATTTCAGGTTTCAACACTCAACATTTAATGCCTCAATTACTACAAAGCATTCAGTGTGAATCTTGATAGTAAAACATAAATACACATTATATATTTTTTGTTATTTACCAACATGTATTGGTTAGTCTTGTGCCTGCCTTAAAGTATTTAATTTGTTACAAAATGAGATAATTGTGTGATGGAGAGGAAATGTAGGCTTTGTTAAGGATTAGCTGAGATGAGGGTAGAGAAAAATTCTGCAGCTCAGTTTGAAATGGTACCTGGAGCTAGGTAAAAACTGCAGTTTAATTGAAATGGTAGTTCAAAGGTTTGTTACAGCTGTGGTCTTATTTAAGTATTTCTACAGTACTGCTTTAGATTTCAAAGGAAAAAAGAAAACAAAGGGAGTGCCTGGTAGTAACTATTTCTTATTTCAAATGGAAGCAGTGATCAGTCAAATGATAACCATTGTTCTCCAAATATTGTTCTACCTCAAAGCAGTATTTTGAAAGTAGTCCTATTTTAATCTTTAATGCAACATCAGATTATTATGGTTATTCATTTGAACCCCTTTTATAACACCAACCAAACCTGTGTAACTCAGTAGCTTTTTCAGACAGTTTATGACAATAGATTAAAATATACCATCTCCAGCAATGGGAAGCTCACCATATTTATAGGGAGGTAGTTCCAGTGCTTAGCCCTTGTTATTAAAAATTTGCAACTTGTTTATGGCTTGACTTTGTTTTTTTAGCTTGTATCTTTTGACCCTTCTCTGACAAATTAAAAAGGCAGATACTGTCAGGAATGTCTTCCTCTTCTAAATGTGTGTAGGCTCTTTTTAAGAATACTCTCATCTTTCCCTTAAGTGAGAAAAATGCTCTCTCCCTCTAAAAGGCAGTTCATCCAACCATTGAATCAATTTTGTAGCTCTCCAGAATTTTAGCATTCTTGGTGAAGTATAACGTCAGAGCTGAACCTGATACTGAATTGAACTGGAAAAGTAAACCTGTTTATGATGCCATAAACAGTCATAACACCACTTACCTCCTTATAGTTTAGTTTTCTTTTATTTATAGATCCAAGTACTTGCAGTCTCAACTAGAGCATTGCCTTACACAATTGAATAACTAGCACATTGCAACAATTTTGTGAGTGCTGCTGTATTCCAAGATACTGGCCTTCATTTAGATGCAAGGGTTGAGGAGGGTTTAAACTTGTATTGCATATTCATATAAGTGCACGTAAATGATATGTGACCCTTACTGGTGTGCACCTATCTTACCAAGCAGTCCAAGTTAAACTGTAGCAATCTGTTTTTGTTAATTACAGCTCTGGCAGTATTCATTGCAGCTGATTTTTTTTTTTTAATTTTGTAATACATTTTCTTCTAAATTATTCTGAAAGATACCAAATAATTTAGACCAAGGTAGACTGTTACAGCTTCCTCAATCTCTACCCATTAGAAACAAGCTACTTGGTGAACATTCCACATTTGCAATTAATTTTTGTGGTCTTTCAGTTAGCCAGTTTTTAATTAATTTGAGGTGAGCTATACTGATTTTACATAAAGTTTTCATCAGAATGGTAGGAAAAATAAAGTGTTTAAAAAGTCTGTGTTATCCAAATAAAATTTATCCACCAACAATCTCATAAAAATTACAGGAAACACTTCAAGTCATATGTTTGTACATGTTATAATATTAGCCTCTAGAGAAAAAATTTGGGACCAGTTGCAGGAGAACAACCAAAAATATTCTATTTATTCTACTTGAATATTGACACAACTTGCTGATAAATAGTGGTGCAATGAGCAGTCCATAATTAGTATTTTTCTTTAAAGTGATAGACAGATTCTAAAGACAGTAATGGAACAGATATTCACTCTTCAGTCGTGACAGATCTATCAACATCCTAAAATGTATTGTCCTTTGCAGGACAGTGCTGTCATGCCTTTTCCAGTTTACTCGTTGAAACACTACCTGTGCTGCTGCTGTTATACAGTTTAAAATAAGATACATCATTACTAGGAACACCAAGAAATTTTGGTGTAATTATTAATGGTGGTGCATGAAGCAGAAAGAAGATTAACTGTGTAGGATTCATGAAAAAACAGTTAATCATGCAATGCTTGTCTGGGATTTTTTTGTGCAGCACCCTGACTTCCTGACCAGCAGACTGAGGCAACTATTGCCTAGGGAGTTTGCTGCCAGAGAGCTCTTCTTCCCACTGCAGAGTCAGCTAAAAGAATAAAATTTGTACTTTATTCGCGAAGGGAAATGTCATTATTTAGAAAATCAGAAAAATTCTCTCTTCAAGGAACCAGGGATGGATGAATGGATGTTGTCAGGGGTGTTTTCCACTATTAAAGCTAAGAGAAGCTGGGAAATTTCTACATAATACCTTTGAAAAGCATAGTAACTACTGCCTTTGACCCTCTTCCTTACTGCCATTTTATGCAGTCTCCCTGTTTGAGAACCTCACAGGTAAAATATTTCTAGTGAAGTTGACGGGGTTTTATATACTCCAGCACACACACGTGTACCACTGTTGTGGCTATAAATTGAAGCATAACCTCAGTCATAGTTCCTTCTTTTATGTATCAGGAGTACCAACTATTTAAGTCACCGCAAAAAGACTCCAGTCCTTTCTAGAATAGAAAAAAACACGTAGTCCAACAATAAAAGATCATTTGTCCCAGCATAAACATCTTTTAATCCCTCACTGTTTTCTCTCTTTCTCTCTTTTCTTTCTTGCTGGCTTTACAGAATATTTTGAGGTGGATATTTTTTTGAAAATTTAATGATTCAAAGCATTCTTGTTTGTTTTTCTGGAGGAATGCTCTTTACTATATCACCCCAGTGGCTCTTGTGCCTACAGGAATTTGTAAAAAATTGAATGATTTACTTTTGTTAGGCAGTGCAGTGCTTGCATGCTGTGGCTCTCTTTTGCAGGGGTTGTTCTAAATCCAAGGGTGTTTTCCACACCAGGCTTCCCATCATCAGGAAAGAAATTTTTATCTGAAAGGGAACTAATTGGCTTGTTTCAGAAGGGACCCAACAGGCAGACTAGTGTGTTCGCAGTGTGGGCTACTACTTGAGCTGAACAGACAGTGACAAATATAAACACATGATGAGTTTTAATCCAAAAGCAATGTAGATTTTCACATGGTTCAAATAAATTATATTAACAGTAAAAAAAAAAAAAAAAAAGAGAGAGAAAGAAAAATACTTACAGAATACCTAGTTATGTGTTTTAGTCATTTGAGGACTGTGAAAAATTAATTGGTCTGGAACCCTGATCTTGATGAAATAATAACTTTAATTGCTTTATCATAGGCACGGGTGGTGATTTTCTTTTATTGCCAGATCTGCCGAATCCTTGCATTCTTCCTCCTCAAACCCACAATATTTTTTACCTTATCAGCCTGAAACCATGATATTTTGCATTTGCAGCCATATGTGATCTGGACCCTGAGCTCCATTCTTTCTGGAATTGCAGAGGGCAGTCCTGAATAACTGGTTCTAAAAGAGCCCAATATTGTTTCAAGCACATTCATGCCATGGCAGAGAAGCTGTCCATAGGATTTTTAGAAATATATCTGGTTGCCAGTGCAAAACGGAGATTTTCTTGTTAGAATGTTTGATGTTTTGACAATAGTAAATTCAATTTCTGGATGAAACCACCAAGCAAATGAGACTGCATCCTATTTAGTAACTGTTTTGCTAGATCTGTCCTCATGTCTGCCTAGTCCTACTGTTCATTCAGTAGTAGTCAGCACTGGATACCTCAGAGTGTCTCATTTTAATCTTGAAATATTTCCTTACTATGTTTCGTATTTCCAGCCATTTGTTCTTCAGATATGACCTTGCCCTATCTAGATTCCCTATTGTATGTGCCCAGAAGCCATAGAGATTTTACTTTTGTCTGCATTTCCTGAACAAGAGCAACATTCTTGTTCATACCTCAAGCTTCTTGCACAGGCTTTCCATTCATCACTGGTCAGGAAGCTAATGTTAGTGACGCTTGGAAAAAGGCTTTTCAGGCCAATACATAGAAAGAAGCATTACATTTTTATGTTAATAACAGTCCTTTTTAAGATTGCCTTTCCATTACCTGCTCCTTTTCCCACATCCTGCCTTAGATTGGAGACCATCATCTCACTGGAGCACTTGAACTGCAGCACTTCTGGAAATGTAAAGATTACCCTAACTAGGCTTTGTGTTTTTCTTTCCTTTTGTTCTTAAGCACTGTTTACAATGTGTTGTAAATCCATCTGACAGTCAGTTACTGTCTGTTAGAGCTCCAGTTCTCACCATCCACACTTATCTATCTCACAGCTACTTACTATTATCTATCTAGCTGTCCTTCTGTCACTTTTTTATCTTTCACTCTGCTGGAAGGTCCGCTGCCTGATAGATGTTAAATTGAAATAACTAAAGCACGTAACTAAGAGACAGAAGAGAGCTGTCATTAGGGCTTCCAGGCCTTTTAGACCAAATACAAAACCTTTTAAAAGACTTTGAAGAAATTTGCTCAAAGAACAGAGAATAGAGCTGGAGGATATTCTCCGTCTCGCACTGTGAATAAATTTACTACTATATTACTATATAATACTACTTAATACTATCCTCTTGCACTGTGAATAAATTTCTGCACAATTTCTCACAGTCTACCCATTAAGGAAGCAAAGAAGCCTCAGATATTTCCCATCAGCCCAGAGAGAAGCTGAAATGTGGGTCCTCCTCCACACATTTGGGTGAAGAACCCAGAGGGGAGCTGCAACTTTGACAGGCCTTGAATGTAAAAAGTAGCTGATGGGAACTGACCTGATTCCAGGTTGGATGTAGAAGGGATTTCTGGACATGGTGGTGAGCAAGGAAGCTGGCCTTGTTGTTGAGCAAGAAAGCTGGAATGATGCAATTAGAAACTCTTAAACATCATTTTAAGCATATAACCCACATCTGAGTTAAGCATGAAGAGTAATGTGAGTGAACAGTTTCTCTGGATAATATGGTTCTGGGTACATGGATGTGTGATACATGTTGTAGCTGTAGAACCCATTCACCGCTTTGGCTAGTCATATCAGTGGTGGATACACCATGCTGAAAAACTCTGACACCCAAATATTTTAGTGGAGTATCTAATCATCTGCAAGGATAACTCATAAATCCTCCCTTATCTTTGCATTATGCCATTCATTTTTAAAAGTATGTTTTTGTCAAAATGTACTTATAGAGCAAATGGCCAGAAAGAATGAAATGTACTACCAGACCTAACAGTCACTCAGGTATGCAGGTACTAAGCTCCCTCATGAGATGACTCTGAAGCAGAAGCCTGGGTGATAAATCCACCTTTTGTGTCTTGGAGCACCAAGAAGGGAATTGTAGCAAACCCTATCCTCTTTCTCTCCAGTGCACAAACCTGTGTGAACTGCTGTAGGTGGACAGAACTGACCTCCCCACTCACACCACCACAGGGAGTCTAATGAGGAGAGAGAGCACTTCTTCTGCAGCATGCTTGTCCTCTCTGAAAGCGCAGGGAGAGATGTAATGTCAGAAACAGGAACAGGGACAAGGGAATATGGACAAGGGCAGTAAGTTGGCAATAGTTTTCCCATTGGATCTGCTAGTGGTTTACACATTCCTGTTCCACCAGCACTTCCCCACCCCCTTGCCTATCAGCTATAACTGTCAAATGGAGTATGGCCCTATAAATCATAAACTCACATTCATCCTTATAATCACAGAACTACTAAGCATCCTTGTGCAGTCAGCAGGTGCTAGGCAGCGTAAAGGAAACAAAACAGTGATTTTAGCTACACGATTAGTGGCCCTGTTGTCTAGAATAAAATTCTGGGAAAATTGCTGTGTGATTGCGTGGTTAAATGCAGCACTGTAATACATACACACAAAAAGATAAAATAATGTTGCAGCAACTTGCTGGGCTTTGCAGTCATAATTGTTTTTTATTTTTCTATCTTGCATAGTTAAGAACACTCTTGAGGAGAAACACAGGGGCATATACAAACATGCCTAGCTGATGGGAAAAATTAAGGAAAAAAGGAGGAAATGACAAAAAAGAATCAAGGACATGCATAATAAAAGCAATCTCTTATTAAAGCACTTACTATTTACAACTTGAACATTACCTTAATTAAGAGAGAAATTGGGAAGAAAAGAACAGAAAAGTCAAGGGACATGCTGAATTTAATTTGGAATGTCAAAATGCTGTAAAAATTGTAATTATCAAGTTTCCTTTATTACCACCTTCTCCCTGTCCAGACAGTACTTTGTGGAGCCTGTGTGCAAGGACTCGCTGTATGAGTGTACAAATGCCTTCGTGTTTATATATGTGTTGTTCACTGCACTGTGCCTTTATCGATTTCTAGAAGGATCACTTCAAGCAAAAATAAGTATTTCCATCATTTTGCCTTAACTGCCTCTCTGTCAGTTTTTAACAAATCCACATTTTCCAATTATACTTGTCTGTCATTTGACATTTTTATCTGACAAGTAAATTAAGGTCATCAGGAAGTTTCAGGCTTGAAAGGCCCTTTATAATGATTTGGCTACTTGAAAAAAAATCCTAATATATTGGACTCTGGCATCTCTGCCAACAGAGTAAAATACAAATGCTAGAAACAGAATGATCGCTATTTAAGAATGTACAGTCTCAGCTAAAAATTGTATTGGTTAGACATGGAAAGAACTAAGTCAGTGGGGAATTTCTCCCCCTTTAAGAACTTGACTGTGGTTCCTGGTAAAAAATATGTGTGTTATTAAACTGAAGTATTGCAGTCTGCTTTAGCTAAAACTCCAAGCAACTCCATTCAGCATGAGTGATCCAGGACACTGACTTTTTTCATCTCAGTAGCTAGCAAAAGGTTTCTTCGGACTATAGGATCAGTTGCTACATTTGCACTCTGAACCTTAATTCTCAAACCCTGGGTGTTCTCCTTGATAATGAAAGCCTGTTGAACAAAATTCCAGCTAATTTATCAGAGCCTCTGGTTCACATTTGTTTTACTGAACTAAATATTTTTGCACACTTATTTTTCCTATTAAAAAGTTAAAATAAAATAAAATAAAATAAAATAAAATAAAATAAAATAAAATAAAATAAAATAAAATAAAACTGTATTTCATTCTCTCACTTCCATTGCACAGATGGACAAGATACACTCATTTAAAACTTCCCCTACCCTTTGCAACTTCAAATCATCCCTGGCTGTCTTTGTAACATTTAGCACAACCCTTGCTAGTTAGAAATAGTATTCAACATTTGAATTGAAGAGCCTGTTACTTTTTGCATTGTTACTCGTGTGGCACCATGTTTTATATTGTATTTTTTCATCTAAACCTGACTCTGTGGAACGTAAGATAATTCAGAGCTACAGTCCCTTCCCGTGGTATCACTAGGTACTGTTTTGGAGATTAGTTATTTAGTAAGTATTTGATAAAGGGTTTTGATACATCATTTATTGGAAGATTCATGTATTTAACTTGTCTGAGGAGAGTTTATGATCACAGATACTGAATGCCTTGTAATTTACTGCCAGTGCACATCTCCATTAAATTATATGGACAGAAACCAAATGGCAGAAATTTAACAAGTTGTTTTTGCTGAAAATTGGACATAAATTACTATTGCTTTTATTCGCTTTACTACTATTACAAAGCCAGTTTACAAAGCTAATTTCTAAGCCACTCACAAATATTATTTAGAAGCCAAATGTTTTTCTTGACAACAATTTTTTATGATGCTTTGGGGAGTTATGTGTACATTGTATAGGGCTTCATCAACTGCAAAGTGAGAGAATATAGCCTGCTGAGCTTTCTCTTTCCAGCAGCCTAGGTGATTTCCCTACACTTTAATCATCTGATGCATAAAGAAAGCTGAAGATTTTATTTACAAGATTACAAAGCCAAAGTTTCTTTCTTGATAAATCTAAAACTTCTTTTCTGCATTTACTGCTGTTGTCCAAGGTAACTGAATAGAATTATTTATTTTTCTTTCAGAACAATCTTATGTTTCTCATAGAAAAAGAAAATCAGAATTAGGTAAATATCATATGGTAAAAATATTCAAGTGTAACTGAGTTTACTTTCAGAAGTAAAACTTTGAAGTCACAAAACAGGAGATACCATTCTTTTTCTATTCAGTAGTATTTGCACAATGAGGACCAGCCTAATTGTAAGTAGGTACTTTGTCAGTGTAAATATTTAATATTATAAAGAAAAAATAGTGAAAAGATCAAGCGTCTGGATACTAGATAGTTTCAGATGATCTTTTTTACCTGCTAAATGTTCTACAAAAACCAGAAGATGTTCTACAAAAAGCAGAAGAAAAACATGAGGCATAAGAAAATCTTTTTTTTTTTCAATAGCTATGCCAATCACCAGAGCTAGATAAAATCATATAAATTTGTGATGATAAAACTAAATAACAGAAACACATAAGAATGTGTGAGGCTACGTGTTATGTGCACTTTTTGTACTTCACGTTCTACTGAGTCTAGTTTAGTATGTCTTACATGCATAGCACTGCTGCTGACTTCACTTGGGACAGTTGGATGGGGAGAAGTTTTGAATTAGATGCAAGGTTAAGCTACAAAAAAATCAATAAATTTGTTCTAGTTTTATGTCCAAAAGCCTGTTGTAGTCAAACTTTGGTAAATTGCAAGTTAGTTTCGATTGAAAAACTTATCTGATAATGCCAGCTCCTCATTTAAAAAAAAATATATATATATAAAAATCTTTTCTGCCTCTTTATAATTGGGACACAGGTTAAGGTTTTTCACTTCACAGGCATATTCACATCTGATGTCTGGTCTAAGCACCAAGAAAACTACTACAGAGTAATTGCAACATTTGATCAGTGAAATTTTGTCACCCATTCCACATGAATCCAAGTACTGGAGTTTTAACATCATTTCTTTGTGCTTCTCTTTCAGCTTCTGATATGGCTGCGGAGCAGGGACAGATTCTTGTGATTGCTACTGCTGCTGTTGGTGGATTCACTCTCCTGGTCATCCTCACTTTGTTCTTCCTGATCACTGGAAGGTAATTAATGCTACAGTGTTCTTATTTACTCAGGGTCTGTGTCATCCAACACTAAGAATTTAAGAAGAATAGCTAAGTAATTAAACCACATTGTCAGTGCTGAAATATGGGTTAGATGTAGCTGGGTCAATGTCCTCTTTCTTCAGCACTGCTCACACTCACAGTTCTTAAAAGCCTGGCTTGGGCAGCTAAGTAATTATGTGAAATCAGGAAATAATTTATATTTTTAAAATAAGTTTCTGGCCCTCTTGTCTGTAGAGCAAACATTTTTAAATACAATACAACTGCACCCTCAAGGCTCTGGCATTCAAAGACGAAGAAAACAAAGGAACACAAAAAACAGTATTTATTGTAAAATGTCTTTTTATACGAGTGTTTTCCATGTGTCTTTGGGACTTCATCTGCTTCCACCAGGAAAAAAAGCAAAATTTAAAAGGATGAAGACATTATGTCTCATCTCGAGATCTCTGTGAGACATCAGTGGCACCGTAGTTCTGCCATGGTTCAAAAAAGCCTGGTACTCTGTAGAGGTATGAGTCCAAGCAGAGGTAGTTGGGCTCATCTCCTTCAGTAAGTTCTGTAGGAGGATCTGTGTGGGCTTTTGCCCATCTCTACTCTTTTTGCCTCTCCCTCCTGCGGATGCATAATACAAATGGTGGAAGAGCCTCCATGTAAGGAGTGTTCTCCACGGAGTTTCCTTCTTACCCAGCTTTGGGACAGAAAAAATCTGAAGTTTGGATGAGTTTCTGCACCATTCCTGGTGTTGTTTAGAGTCTGTGCTTACACAGAGGGAAGATGTTACAGTTACTTCTCTGAATGGGATAGTAATCGTTACAGACCAGGCTGATATCACTTGACAATGCTGCAGTTTCAGACTTGTAATTAATTTGCTATTTTGTTGGTATAACATTACCTTTAATTTGAAAAGAAAGTCCTACCAGTGCAGGCTGGATCATTTATTTGCAGTATCCCAGTAGCCAAATATGGCACTACAGTAGCTACCATTATGTGAATTAATGCTCTCTGCTAAACAATAAAACAGGTTAAGTCTAGCATTCAGTTGAAGCTAATGGAAGCAGTTCACATCGGAACATATTGTGATCTCAAGTAATCTTAGAAGCTTATTTATACAATTACTACAAATACTATAAATGATAGACTATTTCAGAGAAGAGTTACTCAGACAAAGACAAACTTTCAGAGAAGATGATTCTGCAGAATCCTTGAGTGTGACTCCTGAAACCTAACTAGAACTCTTTCCTCTGAAAACATTCGGTAAACTCAGGAATGAAAAAAAAAATTAAAAAAAAAAAAAAAAAAGGAAATGGAAATGGGTTTCTATCTGGGTTTATTTTTCCTGTTTTTTAATGTTAAGGACACTGGTGACTCTCGTAGCTTTCTAACATCTTATTCAATGGGACTATTTCAATTATGTAAGATATGAATTCATTTTGATGTGCTGCTTAAATGCAGTGATAAGAGTGTATTCTGTAAAAGAAAGAGCAAGAAAATTTTGAATAAATACTCAATTTACTATAGGACTGGAGGTGAATTTCTGCATGAAAAATGGGATTGGTATCCCACAGATGTGCTCTGCTTCGCTGTTTAGAATTAGCAATTTGATGAGCTATCGAGTTACAGGGCCGCTGATGAGTCTATTCATAGTGGAGAGGCTAGGTTAAACAAGCACCTGCCTCTGCACTCTGCTGAGTGATTATCCACCAAGAGCAAGCAGGAAGCATGGTTGTCAATTGCAGATAGAAAAATGAAAGCGATAGTGACTTCGAGGCACAGGGTAGGTAGCGAGACCAGAGTCTTGGCTAAATTCCAGGAAGTGCAGTATTAAAATTCAGGGTCCTTATCCTTATCATTAGAGAAATTATTCCTTTCCAATTGTTTTCTAGCTGGCAATAGTAGAAAATGGAGAGCTGGGACTGGAAGACTCTATTGCTGGCTCTCACTGGCTTCTATAGTCTTAATTTTAGGGCTTTGGATACTTCAGAGATTTGTGGGGGATAAAGACTTGTTTCTTCAAATGTTGCTCTGGGCAGACACTCCAAGTGTAAGAGCTGTAAGAGTGTAAGTTCAGTGTTCCTCTTAGTACCTGGGACCCCACAGACCAGTTGTCCAGGTCTTAAAAATGTCACTGGCATGCTTAGTGGTCCTAGCAACTGGTGTACAATCCAAAGATTTCCACAGAAGCTGAGAATCCCATGGTTACCGTTTCCCTCCATTAGGGTACGCAACTGTGAAAATAACTTCCTGCTAATTTTGATAGCTTAAGAAGTTTCTGCCCTTCAGATGTTCATCGTCACCTCTATAGCAGCAAAAGCATTTGTCAGTGTTCCTAATCTTTTTCAGTAGTTTAAATGAACCATTGAGAGGAGGTGGGCGTGTTCACATATTTCCCATTTCTCTGTGGTTACTATTTTACTGCATACACTATCTATAATTATAGTTTATTTTGTTAGGCTGATTATGAACACAAAAAAGCCAGTCATTTTGTCAAAGCTCATTATGGAACTGAATTTCTGTACACCAAAGCGTATGTCCACATGCACTGCTGTTGGTGCCCAGATAGCCCTTAGCCCTCAGCCTAGCCCTTAGCTCCAGAGGTTTCCCTCTAAGTCATCCTTCTTAGGCTGCTCAGTGAGTAAGAGCCTATAAGACCGAGAGCAAATCTTATGTTAGTTTCTTGACCCTAAACAGTTTCTCCCATCATTGGGCCCTCTAAATGGGCACTAACAGTCCCACAGATAGACAGCATTAAAATTAGGAGAGGTTTTGTTAGAGGGAACCTGAAATCTTGCCATGTGGCAGTTTTCTCCAGCATAACCTTGAATTGCCAGGTAAGGTTGCTAACTGTTAATGAATATCAACAGGGTTTAGCATTGTTTGCCAAGGATTTGCAATCATCCAGGCCTATGCTAAATTACTGTATTCACATAGCAGGCTACATACAGTTTATCCTATGAGATAGCAGCTATCTTATAAGAAATAACAAATCTGCCTAACAGACTGAACAGAGCTAATCAGAAGTAAAAAATAGCAGTCTTAATGGGGAAAAAAAAAATCCTTTTTCATGAAATATGTTGAAGTCAAAGAACTTATTATATTATGAAGAAATTATGAGCTTTTTTGACCCAATGGGTATAAAAGGTAATAGCATAAGGTTTAATTTGCCTAAGCCAGTGTATGCAAAGTATTTAAGATTCTTTCAAACTTGGAAATAAAGTATTGCATGAAACTTCAGTAGTCATTTTCACTACTAATCCAACTGTGATTTTTTTTCATTGGTATCTAATTTGCTGTAGCTCTTTGTGTGTCTTTCTCTTTTCAGTTTCACAACTAAATCTCTTGATTCAGAATGCAAAATTTTGGCTTTTATAAATCTGCAGATAAAATAATGTACATTTATTTTATATATGACAACTATCTTAATTTAAACCTCACTTGCTTTTCTTAAAAGATGCCAGTGGTACATAAAGGCCAAAATGAAATCTGAAGAAAAAAGAAGGGCTCACTTGCAAAATGGACATTGTAAGTAGTTTAACGCTGTGTTACATAAAATCTATATTAGGTTTTAAATGAAGAATGTTCATTGTTTTGTGTGCGTCCTTTGCCCTTCATGTTTTAATCTGACCATTTGAATAGTTCCTTATTATCTGCACCATCAAGACTGTGTTTATTTCTATGTTCTCTTGGACAATTTCACCAAATTCACTCCAGTGAGTAAGGGTTTTTTTTTGGTATTCTATTAATCACATTTATCAGTTTTCCAGGTGTATTTCTGTGAGTTCACAACTGGTCTGGACCCTATTGAATGTCTGCCTCAGAATAACACTCTTGGTTACTGTGTGCCATATTTGTAGCCAGTTCTCTTTGACTATTAATGCCTTTTGGGATCTACACTTCCGGCCACTCAAGAAATAAAAAGTAGAATGGGTTGCGTTCTCTCACATTCTTTCTCACTGATCAGTACTCTGAGAGAAAAGCTCTCATGAGCAGTATATTAGTTATTTAGCTCAGTTTAGCTACTTAATTGTTATTACTAGCTTCATCACTTTATGTTAGAGTAGCTAAAAGAAGTTTTTATTTACTTCTAGAAAGGGTGTTATATTTTTATTATTTTTTTAATTCATTTTTGAAAACATCCCTGGAAATACTATGATCAAGACTGAAGCTATGTCATGAGAAATAAAATCCTTCTTCAGTTGACTACACTATATCCCCTATTTCATGCTGACACAAAGCTTCACCTAAGAGGCTTCCCATTCTTTGGGGGTTATCTCAGCATCCGACTCAAGAGGGTATTTACCTGATCATGCATGTCCTCCACAGAACCAAGGATCAAGAGGAATTACTGTGATTTACCCCAATAGCCAGGACTGTATTGCCAACAATATTCCCTCCTTTACAATGGGAGCACTCACTGGCTTCACAAGTACCTTTTTCATGCTAGTAGCAATCTTTGCCTGACTGCTGAGTACTTACAGATTTGGTATCTAGCATCTCAACCTGAAACAAGATATGAGGCTGCACAGTTTCTATGGGGTCACCTCCCCTAAACAAGCTGAAGATGTTTTAAAAAACAAATTCTGCTGTTAGCATTTGTTAGCACTTCTTAGCATTTCCCATTTCTTAGCTTAGTCATGTCCGTGCTTTATCTCCTATGCTTCTGTTGCAAGCAGAGAAGAACAACCTCCTGTTTATCCTACCTCCATCCCTTGGGAACTCTGCATGACTCTGAGGAAGATTTCAAGGAATATACTCTTTGAAGAAAGTTAGAAAGGGGTCCATAATCTTGCTGGTAATGTGGAATCACATGATGTGCTTCCCATTTCTGAATGGTGTGTGTACTCTATCAGAATTGGTCCAAATGGGTGTTGCAGGTGACTTAATGAAGCCCAGTCATATTTGTACATCCTTAACTAGGTCTCACCTAATGTATTTAGACTCATCAGATAAGGAAGTAATTTAAACTCATCTACTAAGTGATAAGAGGAAGAAGTCTGAGTGGTACTTAATTCTTTTAAAGAGGTTCTCTGTACCCAGCTGCAATACTCTCCTCTTATCATGCTAAATTGATGCATTATCTACATCAATGTCTGTTAATGAATTGAAAGTTTTCCAGAACTTAATCACTACATTGCAGGAGCCTAAAGAATTTCTTATCCAGATAGTCCAAGAGAAACAACGTAAGTTCTTGGACATGCTACATTCAGGAACACAAGGGATATTAGCCATGCCAGAAAAATGATGCCTTGCTGGAACCTGCCAAAGCAATCTGGCACCAACCCACTGTTGCTGCAGCCATCTCCAAGGAAGCAGACAGAAATTATCAAAGCCTTGTAAATGGATTTGGATATTTTTTGTTCTCATCTTGCACCTGGCTCTTTGGTTGTGCAAGCTGATCAGAATAGAACAAAGCAGCACAGTCCTCCAGGACCCATTCTCAGAGAAGAGGATCCCAAAGATTGGACCTGTTTGGCAAAACAAATGTTCATCCATCCACCAGTAAAAGACAGGAGTAAATTAGCAAACAGTGTTTTCAAAGTAAAGGACAGATTGTCTAAATTGTCCAAGGAGTAGCAAAGGAGGACACAACATCTTTGAAAATAATCACTGTCAATCGTGGGGATCTGCTTTTCACCATATCTTTGAGGCTTCACTTGGTGTCTCTGTAGACATCCTTTCAGCTGAACAGCACAGAGCTCATATTTTCCCTTGTGACTTGCTGAATTTTCCAAGGTTATAGTTTCCAAATTTACCATCTGTACTTGAAAAATTCCTTCAGGATGTGAGCTAAGTGCAGAGGCACCAAGGAGCCTCTTTAGACCAAAATACTAAGTATCAGTTGGAACGGAAATGCTTACAAAAATAAAATAAAATTAAAAAAAAAAAAAAAAGTACTTTGACTTACCTAAAATAGCATTTATCTCAAAACTTAGGAAGGGCTGTTATTTTCTCAGGAGATGCTTGGTTCAGCTGTGACAGAGACAGAACTGCATAAGAGTTTGACACTGTCTTATCAATTGAAATCCAAAGACTGAGTTTTCCAAAGGCCTTTGACTTTTTTGTTCCTCTGGCACCTGTGTAGCCAGCAAACATGATAATACCTAGATGTATACATAAAATTCAGAGAACCCTATGCCTATATTTTCTCTGGGGTTTACACTGACACTGGTTATCAGTTATCATTGCAAGCTGAAGGGAAGTCTGATGTAAGAATGCATTGCAACAATCCTGATGACATACCCATGCTTTCAGTCACCTAGAATATCTCAAGAGATTCGAGCAGGGTTCAGCAGGACCTCGCTTGCAGTTTCAAGGAGCAATTTTGAATGCTTTTGATTGTGTCGGAAAATTAATATCTATATTGTTATAATGTGTGAGTATCAAAGAATGCTTGTTTCCTAGTATTCTCTCTTTTTTGCAGTACGTTTCCCAGGAATCAAAACATACATTGATCCAGACACATATGAAGACCCATCTCTTGCTGTCCATGAATTTGCAAAGGAGATTGATCCCTCAAGAATTCGCATTGAGAGAGTCATTGGGGCAGGTAAAAGCAAACACATTCAAAAACTGTCTATGAATGGAAAGACTACTTTTCTGAAGTTGTCATGATAATGCAAGTGGTTAAGTAGTTAAAAATGGCATATTTCCCTGATAGTCCAGTTTATTCTCAAGTGTCTTTCATTTTCTGAAGTTACAGCAGCAGCCTTCCTGTCCAGCTGCTACTAAGGATCTCTGTGTGCCTGTTCTCCCATAACAGCTCAGTTATTTCAATAAGCTTTGTGGAGGTTTGGTACAGACAGGCCGTCTAAATAAATTAGATACCCATGAGAAAAGATTAGCTTATGTATGGTTAGCATAAAGACAACTGTACTTATCTAATTCAGTCTTTGACTGAATAAAGATGTGTTATATAAGGTAAATGTGCACTATGAAAATATAGTAATTTTTACTTGATTTGGATTAGCTGTGTGGTAGGCCCACTTGATTCTGTCTTTTCCCTGAAGATACATTTGACAAAGATACTGGATTTCCTTACAGAGAAGAAAAAACATGTAAAGATCGGTCCTCTAAAACCATTTCTTTCAACTTGTGTTCGGACACTCTAGGACAGGTGGCATGTTATTATTGTTTACTGAGGACCTACAGAGATGAGGCTCAAAATGTTCTTAAGAGGTAACCAAACTAGTGGATCTCAGTGCATGCATTGTGACCAATGTGTCATTCAGAAGGCCCACCACATTTTTTTGGTGTTAAAGCAAATCAAAAGGAGAAAGAGACTGTCAGGGAGAGTCTGGAGTTCACTGGCATGCATTACATCCTCAGCGATACTATGTGCACACTGCCATATTCCAATGCCCATCTTTGAGCAATCCACTCTTGACCTTCTTTGACAATACTTTTTTTTTTTTTTTTTCTTTTGCTTAATAAATAAATGCCAGCATAAATGGCTGATTTTTTGAACTTTTTTACTTGTTCTAACTTTAATGACATCAAGAAAAAAAAAATCATGATACAACAGAGAGCAAAATTCAGTTACACCTTGTGGAAGAGCGTCAGTAAGGAAAAAAGAGTAAAGAAAGTAATTCTGTAATTTGCTCATAGTGAGCCCACTACAGAATTTGTGCTGTTGTCAGGAAAATTTCCATAAGAATACCTAATGCATTGCGAGCCTTCTTTTTACCTTTGTTTCATACATCTTAGTCACCCAAGAAACGAGGTATTTTTAAGCTGAGATCCCTCATTTAATGATACTTTATTATGCTGATAGCAATGGAAATGACTCCAGTGTTGCTAAAAGGTGTTTATACACTAGGAAATCTCATGCAAATAATATAATAGACATAAAGCCTGGACTGTTAGCAGAGAAAAGGATGTATTGACCTGAAAGTAAGAGAGAAAATTTGGTTTCACCCTGCAGTCAAAACTCTAAAGAGTACTTTAGAGTTTACCTGATTGCTAAAGCTAGATAAGGTGTAGCTGGCACTGTGCACCATTGGAATTAGCTTGAGAAAGCCCTTAGAGGGCTGACTTTTGCAGATAATATTCTATTTGATTTGTTGTATTTCTTCGTTTTCTTCAGACATACTGTAGATATTGATGTCTTAGATTACAAAGCATGTTGAACTACCTTCAGTATTGGAATGACTGCTGATTTCTGAGGAGTTGAATATGACAGAGAAGGGCTGAGCTTATTGATTTTTGTTGAGGTGAAAACTGTGTCCTTATTCTCAACTTAATTCATTTATGAAAATTTCTTACTCAGCTTCCCTTTCCCTTCTGTTGTGTCTTCGGGGGTGAATTTTTGCCTGCTTTGACATATTTTATTTTTATACTTTTTATCTTCTAAAATTACTTAAATAATCTGTCATCTTCAAAGATATTTGCCCAGTAGGACTTGCAAACTGTGTGCGATGAAATTTAAACCCGTTTCCATGTAGGCGAGATACAGGTTAAATACTGTGCCTGAGGCAGGGAGAGTACAAATTCTCACAGAGTTCTTGAATAGCTGCTAGGAGACATGACATATCATTATAATTCACAGCAGTCCTGAAGCTTCCTTTATGCTTTCTTTCTGATTCCATACTAAACATTGCAACTAGATGTAAAATGGATTTCCTATCAGAGGAGAATTACTCCTGTAAAAAACAAAAAAGATGTTTACAATTTTCACCTCAGTGAAATTTAAAAATAAAATATTTTACCAAATGAATCATTAAAACCTTTTTAAAAATTGAATTAAGAATGGTATTTCTTAAATAGGTGTTGTTAGAACATTTTATTTTGATCAATGATTTTCATTCTGAATTTCTGTAACTTTTATTTTTCAAAACAAATTATTTCTATTCAAGAACTAAAAACTTTTATTTTGCAAAATGTCAGAGTAGAACATAACAAATATTTGATTTTTGTTTTCTAGCATTTCTGGACAAGAAATTTTTGAAGGCAATCTTTTCCTGAAGCAGTTTCAAATTTGCTTTTTCTATAGAACAAGTCATGTCCAAAAGCCCTTCATAATTCACTAGTTGCAGTGCAGGTGGATTTGACAGTCAAGTTCTTTTCCCAGCTTCTTTTTTCAGCTTGCCAACCTCTGTACCTATATTGTCATTTAAAGTATTTGCTAATTATGACCTTGGGTGGTGTGCATTGGTAATATACGTTATATTATTTGAATAATATTTTGCAACTATCTGAAGGTAAGTCAGAAGTAATATTCTGAAGTAGAACAGTAAATGATTATCTCATTTCTGATGACAGCACTGTAAAAAGTTAAAATCTAAACTCTCCACTTACCCCAGATACAAATAAACTTTCAACTTGAAAGAACCAGGGCTTCCTCCTTTATTGTTTTTGTCCTATGTTTCCCTCTGCTGTACAGATACTTCTGAATACTTTACTAGACATTGGGATTTCTCTGAAATCCTTCATTAGCAATATTATACAATTGTGTCTGTTGCTTCATGCCAAGTGCTAGTAGCATAAGGGTAATACTAAGTTACATGAAAAAAAAAACAAGTGCTTAAAATCATTGGTAACACATACACACTCTTCCACACTGTGCTATTTTTTCTGTAAGCAATTAAAAACTGATTCAGAGAGGTGGCATCAAATGGTAAAATTGAAAAAGTATGAAGATCTTTAAGCAGTGACAGCAGATTGGAAAATACCCTTTCATAGTTATAAAGATCAAGATGACACTTGGCCTGCAACTGTCAAAGACATACATCATAGCCAAAATAAAAAGAGAATGTCTAAGCATTTAATTGTAGGAATAAGCATTCCTGTTGCAAGTTCATATAATTAGGCAGATTATAATAATAAATGCAAAGCAGTAAAAAGTTAAGAAAGGGTGCTGAGCTCATGAGACATCATTACTTTGAGAAAAAAAATGAATTTGTGCAATCTCTTGTGAAAATCCTTTTTCAAATCATTATAGTGGACATTTACTGAGCTGGTGTTTTTGAATACGGCCACTATATTCCACAGGGCCAGTTAATTGACCTTGCGACCTCAGCTCTCCCAGTCCTCCCCTCTGACCTGCTTTTGGTGTTCCAGTACATTTAGAAACTCTCCAAACTACTGTCCTCCCTTCTGGTGCTTTGGTGCAAATAAAGCAAATAAAATACAGACTTTGCAAGGTCCTTTCTGAACTGTTCATACTTCAGTCCTACACTTACTCCATTTGTACACACAATAGTAGGCAGACCTGCTTTAAAGTAACAAAATATGCACATAAATCTAGATTCAAAACTGTTGGTCTTTTTTTTTTTTATCATTAATTCTAAATATTCCATCAGATCTCCCATTGGTTCATCACAAAGTTTAACAGGTGCCTTTTTGCCAATTCCCACAATTTGCCTTTTCTTCACTGCTGTAGGTTTTCTTCATGTTATCCCTTTCAGCATCACTTTGTGTTGAGCTCACTTGCACCCACTGACATGCTATGACATCCTTTGGTTTTGTCCTTCCTGTGACACTATTTTTGCCCCATCTCTTCTTGCACTTTAGTTTAAAGCTTCAGCCCTTCTTGGAAGGAATTCCCAGACAAATCTTTGTCAAGTCTCTCTTAAAAGTTATACTTTGTGTTTTCTTTATTAAATGGTAGAGACATAAGGAAGAGGCCAACTCTTCAATTTTTCAGACAGTATGGTTTATTATTTTATATTCTAAAGCTTCTGTCAATTTTCCAACGGGTCTAATGACTAAAACTGGAGGAAATGAGCTGGTTTTGGTGCTGCAACCTTTCAGTTTTATAAACAGCAATTCTGTGTTGTCAGATACTTCTTTTGATCTCATGTTTGTGGTGGTTTTACCCAGCTGGGCAGCTGAGTTCCACCACAACTGTGCTCTCACTTCCCTTTCTCAGAGGGAAAGGGGGAAAAATATGATGGAAAGGGCTCAAGGGTTGAGATAAGGACAGGGAGATCACCAACCAATTACTACCATGGACAAAACACACTCAGTGTAGAGAGATTAATATAATTTATTGCCTATGACTAGCAGACTAGAACAGTGAGAAACTAAAAGCAAACCAAAAACACTGTTCACCCCATCCACCCTCTTCCACCTCCTCCCCCTGAGTGGCACAGGGGAACAAGGAATGGGGTCTGTGGTCAGTCCCTGACACTTCGTCTCCGCCGCTCCTTCACAGCCCCTCTCTGCCCCTGCTACCCATGGGGTCCCTCCCATGGGATGCCGTCCTTCCTGAACTGATCCCGTGGGGGCTGCCCACAGGCAACAGGTCTTCAAGAACTGCTCCCACACGGCTCCATACCATGTGGTCCATCCCCCAGAAGCAAACTGCTCCGGCACGGGTCCCCCACGGGTGGGCGGCAGCTCCCCCCAGACCCTCTGTTGCTGCGTGGGCTCCTCTCCACAGGCTGCAGCTCCGGCCCGGGGCCTGCTCCTGCAGGGGCTCTCCATGGGCCACAGCCTCCTCCAGGCCACATCCACCTGCTCCACCGGGGGCTCCTCCATGGGCTGCAGCATGGAGATCTGCTCCATGTGGGACCCATGGGCTGCAGGGGGACAGCCTGCTCCACCAGGGGCCTCTCCACAGGCCACAGGGGAACTGCTGCTGTGTGCCTGGAGCACCTTCTGCCCTCCTGCACTGACCTGGGTGTCTGCAGGGCTGGTTCTCACTCCTTGCTCTCCCAGCTGCTGTTGCACAGCAGGTATTTTTTTCCCCTTTCATAAATCTGCTCTCACAGAGGCACAAAGAACATCACTTATTGACTTGTCTCAGGACAGTGGCAGGTCCTTTTGGAGTCGGCTGAAGCTGGCCCTTGTCTAACATGGGGCTGCTGCTGGACTCCTCACAGAGGCCATCCCTGCAGCACTCAGCTACCAGAATCTTGCCATACAAACCCAACACAGTGTAGCAATACAGGTCTGTATATCGGACTTTTAAGTGACTGACTATTCCTGTTTTGCTTTAAATAACACCTATTTTATGACTGGATGAGAAAAGGGATGTGTGGCTTGCATAAGGCAGGTTTCTGAAGTGCTCAATTAGCTTATTTTTGCGTAACATACAATAAGACATGTCAGTTTTATATCATTAAAACATAGATTATTTACACATTATTAAAACTGAACAGACAATGAACTCTAGTTCACTCTAGTTATCACCAGCTTTTTCCCTGGAGCAAGGAATGGTGTTGACTTCGTTGACATCTGTCTCTTAGCTTCTACTTATTACCCATGCAGTCACGAAACTTTAGTGCTGCAGGGCCAGTATTTGTCTTGTTTATCTTCCATCTGAACAATCAGATTCTTAGATTTAAAAAATCCCTTTTGTTGAATACATTTCCCTTTCACTTAAAGTAATTTAAAATTCTTTTTTTATCTTAACAGAAGTCCAGAAAAAAATATTCTGGAAGGGAATCTTGTCAGAATGTTTCTCAGCATAAATAGTTCAACACTTTAAGTGATATTATTGATCCTTATCTAGTCTAAACCAGACCTAGAAATTATTACACATACCTTAGGTTTCAAAATGTAATAACTGTCTGGTTGACATCACACCACAAAAAAAAAAAAATACTGCTAGTCTTTATGTTTATCAGTTCATCAGTCACAATATCCAAGGGGAGTATTCTGCCTGTACAAATTATTAATTCAGAAAAGGGAAAAGAGACAGATCAGGGCAAGACATGGTGTTTCTTCTCCCACTTCGGATGTTATACAGATAATAAATCTTGGGTTTGTAAGTCCTTCAAGTGCCTTTTTCAGTTTAATTCGTTTCAAAACACTTGCTGAACAACTCTACAGTCCCTAAGGTATCAATGCTATTATTTCGGAAATTCTGAAGTTGTAGTACTGTCTTGTATTATATTTTAATAGCAAAAGAATTTATTCTATAACCAGTGCTTTCCATTTTTTTCTAAAAAATGAGATTTTGCAGTTTACAAATTTATTTTTCTTGAAATATCTTCAAAAACTGGATATGAAGGTTTTAATATTTATTTTCCTTAACACTTTGTTTCAGCAAGAGAAATAACTTATTTTTTTTTCTTCTAATTTTAAGATGACTTAATTAAGTTTGAAAAACCAGTAAGATTTTCTGTTTGTTTCTGGCCTCATAAGGCCATGGCTTTAGAGAGAAATTCTAACACTGCTGGATATATCACAGAATAAAACAATTGATATACCATGCCTATGTGATGTGGGTTAGGCAGAATACAACTTGTTCAATCTAAATATCAGGAAGCACTGGCACAGATTGCCCAGGGAGGTTATGGAGTCTCCATCCTTGGAGATCTTCTAAAGCCACCTGGACATTGTTCTGGGCAACCTGCTCTAGGTGTCTCTGTTTGAGGAGGGATATTGAACTGGGGATTAAACTTCATGGATTCCTTTCAACCTCAACCATTCTGTGATTCTGTGACTCTGTATCCTTCAAAACATTCAGGTTTCATTATTTTGTTTTATGGTAGAATTTTGAAATAATAAATAATTAACTACTGCTTTTTCAGTGGCCCTAGTCGGGCAAACAGTTTTAAGCAGAGCCTTCTATGAGATAAAGGGAATACACGTAAATCATATAGGAAATTCTCTTGCCAACCCCCCCACATTTTGTCAAAAGATTCCCAGAGCATTAGTCTTGTGACATGTGTGTTTACACACATTACATATCTTTAGGGAAGCTCACACTTTTATAAAGCTCACATTTATTTTCAAAATAAGATAAAAATAAAAGAAATAGGGTTGTTTTGGTGGAAAGATGACCTGGGAAACTTGGCTTTCGTTAGCTGTTTAAGAATAGGCTAATTTATTCAGAGGTTATGTTCCACATCTGTTAACTGCACTCTTGCACTTGATGATGTCTCTGTTTTGAAGTGAAAGGCCAGCTATCAAATTGTGTTGGTTTTTTTTTAATCCCTCCACTCTTCTTGTATCTTATTGACTACATGGTTTTATATTATAGAGGAAGTGACATAGCCTAGTAAAATAAAGACTGTCTGACAACAACCATTCTAATCCTATAATATCAGTGATTTCTAATTTTCTGAAGTAAAGCTTCTGTCTTTCAGTCTATCTCTTCTGTATTCAGCTTATATTTAGTCACGCACTGTATTTTCTTTCATTCTGTAGTTAAACTTCAAGGAAAACTAGTTCATACAGCACTCCGCGGAGGGTATAAAAAATTATTTTCTCCAGATAAATATAAATCTGTTTATGACCTTCTTTTTTTGTTGTTTTTCAGTGTTTCTGATTCCAAAATGGCTAGGGTAGCAAATTTGATTTTGTTATGGAAATACCTTGCACTGACAAGTGCTTTGACGTATTTTTGTAAACATTGTTTTTGATTTACTGAATTACAACCCATTGAAAACTGACCTGCAGGCATCCAAGGCATGTTTGGTATAGGTTTTAAATAACTTTTGAATGGCTCCAAGATCAAATTAAAGTTGTGGTTTCAATGCAAACTCAATTAGTAAATGTCCAAAGTGAATGTGAGATGTGCGTTCTTCAAAGACCTTTTTGTACATTGAACACAAGTTGAAGCAAGCTTTAAGATTCTTCTTGTTACACAACCCAGTCCTGATTTGCTGAAACTATTGGCCTTTGGCTGTTCAAACTGTGGAATAGGTAGTTAGTTTCATGTAGGTACATAAGTCACTTAAATAAACCATGTGCAAGTGCTTTTCAGAAACATAATAGTGTTAAGTACATTTTTAAATGCCTTCTCCAAGTGCAGGGTAGTCATACATTCTTCTACTCTAACAGCATTACTATTCATGTAGGTCTTGATGCGACATGCCTTATAAGTAGTTATAGATAGGTATTTTGTCATCATTAGAAGTAAAATCTAAGCTTCTTTACATTACTTCCTCATAGCATGCTCACTTATACCACAAACGTATTGATATCAAAGTTCAATCTCAAAGTGTCAGTAAAACAAGGTAAACTACACCATGGATGGCAGATGCTTTGGCTGCTGCAGTCCCCATGATCTCAGGGTAGTGGCACAAATGAAAGGTGTAGCTCAGGAATTTGAATATCCTATCTGTTACTTCTCACTGACAGGGATACTGTCTGTTTTTATGGGCTGTATGAGTTTCTTGAATATTTTTGTGTTCTGGTTTCACTGACCACTACAAACAACACTGAGCTATTAAAAATGACAACTTTTAAGGTAGGTATTGGAGGTTATTTTGAAAAATAAGTTGTTTAGGTTCAGCAGTACAAACTATACCATAGTTCTTCAGCCATTGTGAATGATCTTATGAATATTTTTTATATTTAAGGTGAATTTGGAGAAGTATGCAGTGGACGGCTGAAGACACCAGGAAAAAGAGAGATACCTGTTGCAATTAAAACTCTGAAAGGTGGCTATATGGACAGACAGAGAAGAGATTTCCTGAGAGAAGCTAGTATAATGGGACAATTTGATCACCCAAATATAATTCGCCTTGAAGGAGTTGTTACAAAAAGTAAGTTACTATTATGAGTTTTTTCTTTGTTTTCCCATTCTGTGTCTTTTAGTATTGATATTAAGCATTGCTTCCGCATTTGATATGGATTACAGTCCTGAGAAATGATCCAAATCATAAGGTGATGGCAAATACTGCAGAGATACAGATCACATTAGGAAATGTATAGCCTGTCTGTTTTCAGTTAGAAATGTGTTGGCTTTTTGTTTTTTGCTTTTTACTAAAAATCCTCCTCATTCATATAAAACCTTTACAGGTTCCTATGAAATAGCACTGCAGATTTTGCTTAGGGGCAAGTGGAATTCAGCAGAGGAAACCATAAATGTAACTGAGTTGACAGTAAGGTCAATTCACCTTGTAGAGTTTGTAAGGTAGCAGCTATATTTTTCTTTTTCACAAGTACTCACTCTACTCAGTTAATTTTGCTGGTTTTGGTGCCAGAAGAGATCAAATTCCTATTTTAAAGAAATAAAAATGTAAATTATTTTAAACTTATTATACAATTACAAATGATTTTCTAAAATTCCAGAATAATCTATGACAATGTTTTACTCTTTATATGTATTTGCAGCTGCCGAGAGGCTAACAATCTTGTCTCTGAAGTCTAAAGAGACTTCAGAGACAGTCTCTGAAGTCTGGGCTTTGAATCTTTCTGAAATGCTAAAATATATATTTATCATTTAAGTATTATTTAGAAGTCTTATTATCAGGCATGTAATTGTTTAATGGCATCTTTTTGCTGCACTGAATTACAAAACTCACAAGACATACTCTTCTCATAATCGTTGCCTCAACCAAGCTATGTTGTTTGCAGATTTGCAGTGCTTTCATATATTTATCTTCTAAAGTGGTTGTAGAACTTGTGACAAGATAAACTGTTGTGTATATAAATCAATGATGCCCTCTTACCTTCACAGTAGATACAATAAATATGAATATTTCTTGTTTTCACCTTGTTACAATATCAAAAGCTATGTTTGGAAAACACAGCATAAGCATACTAGAACAGAGAGAAAATTATATCTCCTGAACTCATGTCATTGGAATGGAATTTCAGTAGATTTACGGGATGACCTTGTGCAAATCTGTCTCTCTCTGGTTCTAAATTAAGATGAAGAGGATCAATTTGTTCTTCTTCACACAGTATTGCGAAAAATAAATTCATTACTATTTAGGAATGTTTGGTTACTAGACTAACAAAATCCATTATGTTGCAGACTTCTGGAAAGATATGGCTTAATCTCCATTTCTGTACTGTCAGTAGCTGCTCTGCCAACAACAACAACAACAACAACAACAACAACAAAAAACACAAGCCAATGCTGGCTGAGCAGCACTGGATATCTTTGTAAAGATATGCAAATATGTAGGTACTTACCTGAGTTTAGCTCCTTGATTCATAATGAGCAGTAGAGCAGCAATTCGAATTTCACCAGTCTTCACCAGTTTCAGAATCTGCCTGGTGGATCTAGTATTGTATGTCTCATCTCTTAACAAGGCTAAGGGCCTTAATTTATGAACATTGTTTAAATCCAATTAGTTGGTGCACACAGACTACAGAATAATGTACTTGGCAATGGCATGATTGTTTAATCTTTGCCACACTTATAAATTTTGTTTCTGTAATGTCTCATCATCAATCTAGAGAGAAATGAAAATTGCATTAAGGAAACAGAAACAAACAGATAAATCAGTGCTCTAACAGTAGAGTATTTGTTCCTGTTCTACAGGAAGAGTGGTTATAGACAACCTTAAGTCAAGAAATTATCATTAGCAGTTGTGCTTTTCTCTCAGGGGCCTACACACTTCATTAGTGGCTTTAGAATGCTTGCTTAGATGGCAAGAATAGCAGATGTAACTGTTATAGTCACACTGTCCTATAAAACTATGCATCCCTCTCAGATATAAAAGAAAAATTTGAAAGCAAATATTTTTGAGGTCAGGCAGGTTTAAAACATGACAACTACACAACAACAATTATAGAGTGAAAAGAATACATGGATTATCAACAAATTTTACCCAAAGGCCTGGAAAATGCAGGTTATATAAAATACAAAGTGCAAAGTTGTACAGTACTGCTCTGCTGCAGAGAAGAAGCTAGGAAGCCATGGATAGATAACATGCACTCTGCTATGCCCCTCTTTTGCCAGTTTGTCTTTAGGTTGTTACCTTTTATGCTTTCCCATCTGTGGTTATTAGAGAATAGCATGGGTTCAGCTGGGAGCAGAACAGTTACCTTGTATTTCCCTAAATGCAGAATCTAAGATTGCACAAGGGAAAGAAATTTCCTATGACTAAAAGGTGTGCTATAAAAGTCAAACAGAACCTTGGCCTAGCCAAATTATTTATGTAATGATAGCATGATTAAAAGGTGTTCTGCATTAAAATTTAGATTAATAATAGCAGAAACTATTTATGTGATGTGCATTTCAGTTCTACTAACCTATAAAGGCACATCGGATGCAGTAAGCTTGATTAATAGAAGTATAATGCTGTTTTTAGCACATGCTTTCCACTTTATAACCATTAGTCATTAACTTCTAGCAGTTGCTAATATATATTGCATCAGTTTGTAAGCAGTACCTTCCATTACAATGTCATTGACTATTGAACAAAAAAGGAAAAGGATTTGATTGTAATAAACAGAAGTGCTCTACCAGATCGATAGCTATTGACTGGGGCAATAACAAATTTGCCTGTTCATTGCAAATGAGAGCCTTTATCTGGTGCTACCAGTTCAGCAGATGTTAACTTTTAAATTATACTGTTTCCAAAATTGCTATGGAATATGTACTGTAGAGAGTGAAAAATGCTAAACTAAGCCTGCTCAAAAGTCAGTCTTCAACAGAGTTTTAATCCTCTGTTCCAATTGCTTCATTTCTCATTTGTGCTAACTGCAGTCCCTAATCGCAGTTAACAGTAGGCAGAATTGTTGCTGTAGCAAATACTCTGTGCTAATAGAGAGTTCGTTTCAAGGGCAATTTGCCAGGCCAAGGCAAATACAGTGTAGCACAGAATCTGGACCCAGTAGTTCACTCATTTTGCTAACCAGAAGACACAAAGGAAATTTTATTCCTGTTTGTGTTGTTTTAGCAGCACCACTCCGTTCATGGTTTGTCAGGAAAGACTGCAGATTTGCCTAGCAAATTGATGAGAGTTGCTTAACACACTACAAAACCATACATGTTTTCCTTCCGATTCATACCAGCACAGTGATAATTTTGGGAGCTCTTCTTGGGTGTCTGAGGACATGCTCAAGCAACCTGCGTGTCATTGTCCAAACACTTAGTGTCATTGTCCACTACACTTTGATAAACAGGTATAAGAAAAATAAAACTTTCTTCTTCACAGCAAGCATATGTAACCAATGCTGAGATCTGGGCTACAGAGAAATAAGATGCATCTTCCATACCTACACCATGCTGAAGTCTGTTTTAGGCTTCCCATGTGAAGTATGTAAAGTAAATAAAAGCTGTGTTTACAGCAAACACCTGCCAACATGACTGTATCTACAAGACACACCAAGAAAATGATCTCTGACTATTTTAACTGTTCTGGGAGAAATCATTGTTGTGGTACAGTTGCACCAACCAAACAGGAATCTGTAGTTAGTTTACTTTGACTGTATCTTACACAATAGTTTAAAGCATAGCCTTGTCAGTATGGTATAGTACTGTGTCAGAACAAGGTATCAATGCACACGAGTGCTTTGTTATCGCCATAGTCTTAGTTTGTTCCCCTCCGCCTCAGACTTTATCCCAAATAACTCTCAATTGTTAAAATTAATTTCTAAATAAGTGCTTTGGTTTCTAGACTTTTCACACCGGAGGACTCACACATGTCACCATGACGAGCGGAATCTTTTTAAGACATTGATTTTCTGTAATAACACTATGTATATTGCTATTCTTCAGAAGAGTTTTCAAAATTAGCCCTTCACAAAAGGATGCCTGAAGACACCACCTAGATTCTTGGTTCTGTGTAAGCTCACATCCCCATAACATTGAGTCTGGCTTTGGAGTGGCACCTTCATCTCCTGACCTCCTGAAACTTTACTATCTCCTGACTGTTTTGCTTTGGCAATGTTCAAATAGATTGCTGTAGCAGCTCTGAAATCTTTAGTCACTCACCTGGCAGATTAAATTCAAGCCTTAATCATAGAGCTTCTTTTTAAATTATTATAAATTATATAACCTGTACAGTGAAAGAAGGGTCCTGAGATCTATGTACATTGTCCTTTTCCATGAGAAAGGCAAAGTAGCAGCAAGATCCTGTCTCAATGCAATTTGCAATATGTAACTCTTCATATCCAACCTATTCTTCATTCATCAAAAAAGCAAGAGATATCAATTAATCTTCTTCTTTTTTTTTTTTTTCAGTCAAGACTTTTTGTTTCAGTCTTTTCATCCCTTAATGTAATGAATCTAATGTTCCTCCTTTCTTCAACCTGTTATCAGGCTGAGACTCCTTAACAGCGTTCAGAATTCCTTTTGGAAGGTGATATATTTTACAATGTATGTGTTCATTATACACAGCTTTATATACTTGTGTACTATGCAAAAAGATTGAGGAAATTTTACGGCAGTGTTTGTAAGTTCTTACACATTGGTCATGAACGTGTATACCCAGGAAAAGTCATGGTATGAAGATAAAATGTTGGCAATTTAAGAGTTAAATTGTGACTATTTGAAGTTGGCTATACCACGATGTCTTACAAAACGTGATTAGGATTATTCAACAAAAAACATGACCTACATTGCAGTATTCATTGTTGACTTCTAAAAATTAAAACATTCAGGATCAACAGAAAACATACATTAATAAATTCCATGTTAGCATTATAGTATTGGTTATAACCTACAGTGTAACCCATTTCAAATGCTGACATTTCCTTTTGTCAGTAATCTCAGAACATCACTGAGACATCATTGGCATCTCCAGGCACATATATATTGGAGGCCAAAACAGCTTTAGATCCACCCTTTGAAACCACCTCTTGCACTGCAGGCTCTGCCTCCTGCCTCCTGCAGCAGAAATGCTAAGCAGAGTAGCAAGGTGTTATTCACCCCTCAGTACCTTCAGCTCAGCATACAGGCAATACACTATGACACAGACTGGTAGTGAGAGTTTATCTATGTAGTATTAGCCAGTGATCTATGCATAGCATTAGACTTAAAGCTGTATTTGTCTGACAAAGCAAATGGTAGCCATACCCATAATGATACACAAAGCAGCAGAATTTCCATTGTGTTATAAATTGTTCAGTAAGCGAAGCTGTAAATTTAAACTTGACTAACTGCCAATCCTAGAATATCCTGAAAACATCCTAAAAACAGTAAGGTTGGAAAAGACTCCAAGATCATATGGTCCAACCGTCACCTTGCCACCAATGTCACCCACTAAACCATGTCTCTAAGTGCCGGGTCCAAGCTCAACTTGAACCCCAGGGACATTAATGTTGTAACTTCACTGGGCAACCCATTCGAATGTCTGACTGCTCTTTCTGAGAAGAAATTTCTCCTAATTTCCAACCTAAACCTTCCCTGGCACAACTTGAGACTATTCCCTCTAGTCAGTCTCACGTCAGTGCCAGGTAAAACTATGGAGTGTTTTTTTTTTTATTCTGGGAGTTACTGAAAAACTCCCAGAATTGAGGCCTGCTGATGGGCCTCAGTGTGCCTGCCAAGGGCCAAGCAGGAGAATCTGCCAGCCCCAGATATCCCCTGGATGCTGGTGCCTCAGGACTGAGCACATCGGACACACAGAAGACACTGCTCAACAGGCAGTGGGAATTGCTCTGGAACAGTTTCTCTGCAGCCAAATGGTATTTGGGGTCCCAGGCAGCTGAGGAAGATGCTGTGTGCAGGCTTGCAACAGAGACATCTGTTAGCAGATGTCTGAGCCTCTTGGAGGGAGTCCCTTCCCTCCAGGAGCTTCTGCCTATGCAGATGCCAATGTATTGCTTATGTTAATATACACTCTTCTCTTAGAGGCTGTTAGGGCACTCGAAAAGGTTTCCCAGGGAACCAGTCACAGCACCAAGACTGCTGGAATTCAAGAAGTATTCAGACACTGCTCTCAGATGCATGGCTTGGTATTTGGACAGTCCTGTGTGGACCTAGGAGTTGCACTCAATGATCCTCATGGGTCCCTTCCAACTCAGGATAGTCTATGATTCTACGTCCAGATGGCTTTTCACTCTGTTGAGTTCTGCAATATTCACCTTCCCACAAGCTTGCAGGGGGGTGAGGCGAGGGGGATTGGTGTGATGCAGCTGTGGTGCCCTTGACAGTACAAAGGATGAGTCACATGGGGCAGCTGTTATAAGGGCCAGCAGCAGCAGCACCACTACACTGTGGACTTGGCCGTCGGTGAGTGCAGATCGCACCTCCTGCAAGCCATGGCTCTCCTGATCTTCCTCGCCCTGGCTGTGCTGGGCATTGCCCAGAAGCCATGGCTGGTGAACGATCAATGGGATAGAGGTGGCTGTTAGAGAATGCAGCAGTACGCGGAGCAGCTGTCTGAGGGCATGGCTCGGCTGGTGCAAGCGGTGGAGGAGAGGAACCAGCAGCAGAGCTGGGTGGCCCTGGGAGCTCTGCTCTTCACCGCGTTGAAGCAGTGGCAGTTCTGGGCCTTGGTCAAGCTCCTTGTCCTGGTCTTTGGGCTCTGCCGCTGGCTCAGGAAACGGAGCCGTGAACCAGGCAGCAGCAATAGCGAGCATGGCAGCTCTACAAGAGAGGAGGAGAACAACAATGATGACGGTGACTCTGATGACAGCTGGGATCTGGGCAGAGTTTGGGCAGATAGCACCCAGTGGCCGGCACCAGGCATGGCTGACAAGTGCCAGATGGTGGAGGAGCTGGTGGAGGAACTTCTTGGTGCCTGCCAAGGACTCTTTGGGAACTGTCTCTTCAACCCACGGCTGCAGCCGGCCATCGGCATAGGCTGCCTCTACGAAGGCTGGAGTGCCCGGGAAGACAACGTCCTGTATCACCTACTCTTGCCCGTGAGGCCTCCCCCCGGGCACGCCTTCCACCCGGAGCTGGGTGCCAAGGGGAAGACGCCAGCGAGGAAGCCCGGCCTGCGCGTGGAGCTGGAGTGCGCCTGCGTGAGGGAGCGGCTGGTGGGGGACATGCTGTGCTTCCTCCACCACCCCGAGGATGAGCTGAGGAGAAGACAGGAGCCCAGCCTGCTGCGCACCCTCTGCAGCGGCTCCTACCTGGATGTGGAGAAAACCACCCGCTGGTTCCAGGCCTTGGTGAAAGCAGCCTGGGAGCGTCTGCCGCAGTCGCGCCACTGCCGCCTGACAGTGCTGCCCTCCCGCCGCTCCTGCAAGATCAAGCTGGCCAGCGCCTCCGAGAGCACCCTCTCCATTGAGATCACGCTTGGGGTGCAGATGGATGACTCGGACTCTTTCCTGAGCCTAGAGTAGGCCATGGAAAGCTTCACCAGCAGCACAGCGCCACTGCACAGCACCAGTTTCTCCAGCAGCGCAACAGAGACACCTGTCAGCAGCGGGCAGTGACCACCCAGACCCTTGGAGAGACTCCGTTCCATCCAGGAGCTTCAGCCTATGCAGAGGCCAATAAATTGCTCGTGTTAACGTACACTTTGTCTGCATTTGTCTGTGCAGCACTTTGTGGGAGAATGTGGACATTCCCCCTGCTCAAGCAAGGCCACTTAGAGCAGGCTGCCCAAGACCATGCCCAAGATGTGGTAATTACAGGCCTGTCAGTCTCACCGTAGTGCCAGGGAAAACTATGGAAAAAATTATTGTAGGAATTACTGAAAAACACTTGAAGGACAACGCGGTCATTGATCGGAGACAACACAGGTTCTTGAGGGGAAAGTCCTCCTGAATGAACTTTTACTTTTACTTTTTTGATACTGCTTCATGCAGCATCCCTCTGGACAAAGTGTCCTGTTTACAACTAGATAGATGCATAGCATGATGGGTGAACAATTGGCTGAAGGCTCAGGCTCAAAGGGTTATGTCAAATGGGGTTTCATCACACTGCTGGCTTTAATTTCCTCTCAGTCCTGTTTCATAGATAAATAACACAATATTTTACTGATTTCAGCGTTGGTGCCACCAGCATAGAAACTGAAAGCCACAACCACCTCCACTGCTATGAACCAAATTTAGTAGATCAATTTATTAAAACAAAATCTATAATGTTGAATGATAGAGCTATGTACATGACTGCTGTCACCCAGACAAAACTAAGTATCTATAGTCTTCTTGCAAAATAGGTTACCTTTCATGATTTGTATTGAAAGTACATAATTAACATCGATAGTACTGTTGCCTTCAGGGGGCAGTGGCGACCTGGTTCAGGAACGGCACGGCGACCAACCCCAGGCCGCTCAGTCCATCAGCTCACAGACACCAATGTGGTGGATGGCAAATGGCGTTTATTGTCGAGTCACATGGCGTTATATACCCGAGGCCCATAGCGTCATTTCCGCTTGCTTACATCACAGATCACGTGCTACTGTCCATCAAGGGACGGGCTCCACCTTTCCGTACAGCGCGACATCTTCCAGCCGCCAGACCCTAACTACCCACATAGTACTAAGTTATTTTTACGCACACACACATGCATGTGGGTATTTCAGACAATGCATGCAAACTACCATGCATTTCATTTGTTGAAGGTTGCTGCCAGGAATTAATACCGAATACTTGGTTCTCCTAAATGATACATACTAAAAAGAAATTATCCCTTAAACCTCTGGAAAAATATTTTTTTCTTATACTAATTACAATCTGAGGATTGCTTTACAGAAATTAAAGTGTCATTATGGTTTTCTGAAGTTCAAATCAGTCACATTTCTGTGTTCTGCTTTTCTGTTTTGCAGCAAGCAAGCTATACATTATAACCGTCAACTCTGCTGTAACATCTTTCACAGGATGATAAGCAGTGAAGAAAAAGCATATTGTCAAACAGTCAAAGAGCTAACATCTTGTTAGCAGCAGCTTAATCTGACCATGATATGTTATCTAACACAAGTAAACTTCTGTAATTCTGCTTTTATATTTTATGTCTGAGAAACAGGATTTTACTTTCTTCAGGATCCTTTGCTTTCAGATGTCTGCATTCAGTCATATAGGACCTGTCTTTCAAAGATATTTAGATGCTTTGATGTGAGATGCTGTTCTAGTAGAAAAATAGGTGACAGAAGTCATTTCTGCCAATAGCCTTAAAAAGAAGAAATCTTGTAGATAAGAAATCACCAGGGTTTTTTTTGCTTGCTTGTTTGTTTGTTTTGTTTTTGTTTTTTAAGGAAAAACCTGATCATCAATTTGCATGATTAACATCACAATTAAATGCAAATGATTGCATTTCCATGTATCTTCTGGATAAGGTATTCAATGTCTTCCTCTACCATAAAACTAGAGAAGAGTGTGGTGCATTAAGTTAAAAGGCAAGACAGATACAGTATGTAGGTGATATATGTAGGGTTGGGGCTTTTTTTACAACTGTAACCATAAGATTTCATGAGTAACAGGGATACAAGATTGCATTGTGCTGACAGGTTTGCTGGAGAAACATGGCTGATCCATTGCCTGTGTACCAAAACCATGTGAGCAATGATGAGAAAAATTATAAAATATGTATGTTTTCACAGTCAACAGATAAGGGAGCAAGGGGTTTAAAGAGTGTATAAAAAGCAATCAATAATCCAGATTCACAAGTTGTCTTTAGTTGATTGATTTCTGTACTTTATTTCTTACTCTGTATAGAGGTATTAACACACTAGCAAAGTCCGATGGAAGCAGAAGCATTATTTAGTAAACTTCAACCTAATTGTTAAGTATTACAATACTCTCAGAATTCAGGCAGGGTTACTGTGTCCTTATAAAATGCAAATTAAATAAATGCTTAATTTCTGCATTATTCTTCAATGTTAAATCATCCTCTCGTAATTCACAGAGTGTACAGGATAAGGCTTTGAAGGACGCTGAGCGGTCATCTTCTCTGTCTTCCTGCCCAAAGGCAGAATCAATTATATTTAAACTAGTCTTGATAGATGGTTGCCCATTCTGTTCTCAGAAACCTCATCTGGTGAAGCATCCACAGCCTCCCTTGCCAATCTGTTGTGTTTAACTATCCTCATACTTGGCCTTCCCAGTGCTAAATTGAATTATTTTTTTTTACTGCACCTTAAGGCGATTAACTCTTTTCCTTCTTGTGGTGGAACAGTTTGAGCCCTTCCTCCTTGCAGCAGTATTTTACATTTGTAGACTATTTTAATGTCTTTACTGTCTTCAGTAAATCAGCCAGGTTCTGTCAAATCTTTCTGCATGGTATATGTTTGCTAGACCTTTGGTCATTCTTAATGCTTTCTTCTGGACTCCTTCCAGTCAGTTCATATCTTTTTTAAAGCATTACTTTCAAAAGTGGGTACTGTGGATGCTGAGCCTTACTTTCCTCTAGCAGGAAGGAAAGAATTATTTTAAATGTAAATGGTGTTACTCATGTTTAAGTACATGCGGTTTTCAGTAGCAACCATTGTTGGGGTTTATTTTGATTTATTATTACCCGTAGATCTTCCTCTGTGAAGGAGCTGGCCGTCTAGTCTTTCCTTCAGGATGTATTTTTGTGGTTAATTACTGCTGTCTCCATTGAACCGCTTTGTCTTCACAGAGTTTTGTTTCATGTTTTCTCAGACCTTTTGCCTAGTATGCCAAGTTGTTTTACTTTATGAGCCAAATCTCCAAGAGCTTCTTCCACTTTGGTGGTATTTCTCAGGTTTAAAAATATGCTCTTGGTTCCATCACGATAGTTGTTCTGTCAAAAACAGAATAATAACAAAAGTCCTGGACCATACTATTTGAATTTTTCCAGATTGACAGTGAGCCACTGAGGACAGCTTCCCAGCTGCTACTATCCCAGCTGTACAATAGTTTCATTAAAAAAGGAAACTGTAATGCCCTGTCCCTACTGTGACCAGTCTGGGACATGCATACATGATATTACTGAAGCTCTTCTGTCTTTGAGACCTATTTGTCACAGGCAGAAATTAGGCTGCTGTATTCTTTGTTCTTAATAAAAGCATGCAAGTTGTTAGTTACTACATCGTCATCTCCTAAATATTTACAAATGTTTTGATTATTTTTTTCAAGTTCTTAGAAGTTAAAGTCCTTCATATCTTTTTAAAGCATTGCTTTGTGGTAAACTTCATGAGGCATCCCTTGATCAAGTAAAATTGAGACTGATATAAGTCTTGAAACTTGCAACTCCTATAGCTGTCTTTTTCATACTCAGCAAGTACGCCAATGACACAAAGCTGGGAGGAGTGGCTGACATGCCAGGAGGCTGTGTTGCCATTCAGCGAGCCCTGGACTGGTTGGAGAGATGGGCAGGAAGAAACCAAATGAGATTTAATAAGAGCAAGTGTAGAGTCCTGCACCTGGGAAGGAACAACGCAAAGTATCAGTACAGGCTGGGTGACGAGCTGCTGGAGAGGAGCTCTGAGGAGAAGGACCTGGGGGTCCTGGTGGATGACAGGTTGACCATGAGCCAGCACTGTGCCCTTGTGGCCAAGAGGGCTAATGGGATCCTGGCGTAAATTAAAAGGAGCGTGGCCAGCAGGTCAAGGGAGGTGATCCTCCCCCTCTACTCTGCCCTGGTCAGGCCTCACCTGGAGTACTGTGTCCAGTTCTGGGCTCCCCGGTACAAGAAAGACAGGGATCTCCTGGAAAGGAGTGCCACAAAGATGATACGGGGCCTGGAGCATCTTTCCTATGAAGAAAGGCTGAGAGAACTAGGTCTGTTCAGCCTGGAGAAGAGAAGAATGAGAGGGGATTTCCTCAGTGTATATAAATATCTGAGGGGTGGGGGACAGAAGGATGCAGCCAACCTCTTCTCAATGTTTTGTGGGGATAGAACAAGGGGTAGAGGCTGCAAGTTAGAGCACAGGAAGTTCCGCACTGACATGGGAAAGAACTTCTTCACGGTGAGGGTGGCGGAGTATTGGAACAGGCTGCCTAGGGAGGTTGTGGAGTCTCCTCCTCTGGAGATACTCAAGGCCTGTCTGGACACCTATCTGGGCAGCCTGCTCTGAGGAACCAGCTTTGCCAGGGGGGTTGGACCCAATGATCTTTCGAGGTCCCTTCCAACTCCTACAGTTCTGTGATTCTGTGATTATGCAGATCAAAAGTAAAGAAATGAACTAGAAATCAAATTGTAATGAGCACATGCAAATGTTGTTGGTATGATCTGTTTCATCATTTCAGTTCATTCCATCTACATTGTTGTATCCTTTAGAGATCATCATAAATTAGTTATATGCCTGTGGAGATTATGTAATTCAGCTGTGTCGTGGTTTAACCCGGCTGGCAGCTAAACACCACGCAGCCGTTCGCTCACCCTCCCCCCTCCCTCTCTGGGACGGGGGAGAGAAATGGAAAGTGAAGCCCGTGAATTGAGATAAAGACAGTTTAATGAGACAGGAAAATAATAATAATAATAATAATACAATGATGATAATAGTACTACTAATAATAATATGTACAAACAAGTGATGCACAATGCAATTGCTCACCACCCGCTGACCGATGCCCAGCTTAACCCCGAGCAGTACGGCCCCCTCCCCCCAGCTAGCCACCCCTATATATTGTTTAGCATGACGTCAGATGGTATGGAATACCCCTTTGGCTAGTTTGGGTCACCTGTCCTGGGTCTGTCCCCTCCCAGCTCTTACTGCACCCCCAGCCTGCCTGTTGGCAGGGCAGAGCGAAAGGCTGAGGTGTCCTTGGCTTGGTATAAGCACTGCTCTGCAACAATTAAAACATCGGGGTGTTATCAGCACTCTTCTCATCCTAAGCCAAAACACAGCATTCCACCAGCTACTAGGAAGAAAATTAATTCTGTTCTAACTGAAACCAGGACAAGCTGTTACCAAGTCTAGTTGATTGGGAAAACAGAAAAGCTGAAATGTTAAATTAAAAAAAAAAAAAAAAAAAAAAAAAAAAAAAACCAAGATTAAAATTGACCCACAAAAACCTTTGTGTCTTATAACTTCAGTTTTGCAAATTCAGCCAAGACTTTGAATGTTGATATTTGAAATGTTGAAATTCCTCTCAAATACAACTTCTGTGAAAGTGCCAGCCAAACACTGTTGGAAGTAATGGCTGCAAAATCATGAGCCCTGCTCAGTCATGAGCTCCTTGAAAGGGAGAGAAAAGCAGACAGCACTGTTGCTGGCCCATATCAGAGTCAGGAGCCCTCTTACTATCTTATGTTCTGCAAAATCAGAACAGATACTGCTGGAATAAATGGAACTACATTAGTTTTAAAACCAATGACAAAGGAAAAGCACACACTGAGTATTTTACCTACCTGAAAAGGTAGGTGTATTTTTTTCCTTCCTTTGTCTATCAGTCAGAAAAGAAAAAGGAGTCTCCATCTCACTACACATATATTAAGGGGAGATGTCATTGATATAATCTAGGACTCAATGCAGTTCAAAGAACTCTACCCCCAGAGACTAGGTACTCACTGTAGCAGCTTAAAAGATATTTTTCTTACAATCTTTAAGAGAGACATGAAAAATCATGGGTCGTGTCTCATTTCTGAGCTGTTTATACTTATGTTTTTGCTGTTCACTGATACTTTTTTTGGTGTATATTCATTTACTTCAAATTCTGTCTTATACTGCTTAACATAATAAAATCAAAACCCATCAGTGTTAAGGCTGTATAACAGGTCTGTGTTCCATAATGGAGCTGTTGAGTGTTAGGCTGCAAACCATGTAAAATCAGGTATGATTAATAAGAGTATCAGAAAATGAAATGGGTAATGTGTTTGAATTGCCAGGAGAGGTTAAACAGACTAAGGTGAAGACTACAGAAAAAAATTGACAAAATCAGAAAATAACAAAACAATGAATCACTGTAGAGACACAAAGAATTTATTAGTTGTTGATTCGAGGCATGTTAACTATAAAGTATGGAAGATACGGCAATTGAATTAGTACAGACAGCAATAATCAAAAACAAATCAATATTAATAGAACTTCTGTGCTCTTCACTGCCAAGAAAAAAAATATTTATTCATTTATTTTTGTCCTTGGCATGGAACTACAGATGGGCACTTTCCCACTACAGAGCAGCATAAGAATTTAAACTCTAAACTGATTCTTGTGGAGGAATGTGTGGCATGTATAGTACATATCTGCCTAACTTTGAATAGTAAGAGTGATTAAATCATCTGAAAGTAGAAAATGAAAATCCTTATGCACAACTGTAATATTTAGTCTGGGGGAACTTGAGGAAAGTACAGAGGAAGAAGTAAATTATAGAATGCTACTTAGAATACGAGCTTGTGTGGATCATGATGTAATGTAGTTAGGACCAATGTCTCATTGCCTCAGAGTATATTTACTTATTATCTTCCTTTCTTTTGTGCTGCCATTAGTCTCTTAGTTTCCAGCTGTGGTTCTTGAACTACCAGTCACTTAAAAAATAGAAGTGACAATAAAGCTATTGCAGGCTGCAGTGATGGAAGATAAGATCTTGTATCAGATAGACTGTCATATATATCTCTATATTTTTATGGATTACAGTTGGTTCTTGAAAATAAGCTAAAAGATGTGTCTGGCTTAAGGTAGAAACCTTATCATACCAGGTTTTACTGTCGTGTTGTTCCATGATCTTTTGAGTTAAGATGTTACCCTAAGATTACACTTTTATGTAAGAAATCTAGATTAGATACCAAACTAAAGGAAATAATTTGATGTTTCTGTCCCATGGGGGTGCTGGATCTAGGGCCGAGTCTCATACCTAGAAACACAGCTTCTCCTTGAGGTGACAAGATGAAAAATGAAAGACATAATCATGGTAATTGTCAAGTCCCCGTTGTTACTTTTTAAAAAAAAAGAAACAGCTACCATTCTCACTGGCTTCACTAAATTCAAATTTACAGGAGTGTATAAAACATAATATATCCCTGCTGTTTTTGATGTGATACAAAGTTATTCTCAATGTATTATCTTAATGCTGTCTAAAGTTTGCCTTTTGCTGAAAAGTTCTTCACCATCATGGTTTTGCTTGCATTTCTCTGGTTCTTTTGGTGAGCATACTGCCTGACATGTATGGAGAGAATTTTGTGGAGATGTGCAAGTTTTTTTCTAAAGTCCTTGGAAATACAATACAGGATACAGAGGGCTATTAAAGTTATAATCATTGCAACTAAATAATTTAATAATGATCAAACCTTATTTCAGAAGAGCTGCCAAAGGTAGTGAATGTCATAAAGAATATTATTTTTTCTTTAGTCTGGTGGAATTTAGGCACATAAGGATGGAGTTATATATCTTAGTACTTCTGCAAACCTTAGGAAATGCGTAAGTCTCATGAAAGTAAACAGGTACGTGGTAGCAACTAGATTTTTTTTGGTAATTTGAGACGTTTAAATAACTTCTAAAAACTGATGTAAATGTCTGTGTTGTGACTGAAAATAGACCATAGTTATATATGCATTCTAATATGGGGTAGACTGACAGTTTTTATGGGCATGCTAGTATTGGTCTTAGTACTTTCAACCATGTTATGCTGCTGCATTTTATCACCAGCTGAGTTAAAGCCTTCACTGGAGAAACAAAAGAATACGTTGTGTAAATATTCCCTAATTCACCTAATGTGCAAAGTTAAATAGGTTGGCTTGTGTGCTTGAACTTGGGATGATTGAATTAATGTTTGTGTGAGCCATTAGAATTCTTCCAGAAAATCTGCACCCCTTCTCTGATTCACATATCTTTAATAGGTTAATACAGAAGGACAAGTTAAGGTCCTTAGATTTACCAGAAGTAGAGTAAGAAAGAGGTTCATGATTGATGTCTTGTCACCCCAAAATAGACTAGGGATCGAGGGAACTGGTAGTTCGTCACATAGTTATTTATGGTAGTGGTTATCCAGATCTCACCCATGTTGTCTTATAAACCTCTGCCTGAAGAAGTTGTATTGTGGACTTGACTACAGCTTAAAGACTCATACCTACATTTCCAATGGAAGGCATCAAGCCTGAGATATCTTTAACGGGAGATTCATGTTGAAGAAGCAGCATTAAAATATGGACTGATAATCTTCTGTAAACAATCTGATACTACATTTCATGGAAACATGAAGTTTGAAGTGAGGAAAAGAAACCTTTGGTTATTTACAATACCAACATCTTTCTAATACCAGGATTACCATAAACAACTATAGCTGTGGTACTTTGGATGGTACAGAAAGAGATCAAAAGATAAGAGGAATTTCTTGAGAAAGAGGTAATACCAGTTTGTTGTAGCGAACTGCAGGTCAATTTGTCCCTTTATCTCAAAGCAAACACATTCTCCTCACGCAACAATCTAAGCACTTGTGTGGAGTATCACCAGTTGGGACATACTTCCCAAGAAGAGATCAATTTTCCAGTATACAGAAGTGAATGCTGCTGAAAGTAACAATTATCAGTGATCTTTGAGATATAGAAGTGAAATAGGCATATTATGCAATGAAAATCTGTTCAGACCCGTTTGATTTATAGACTGCTGAAAAATGCCATGTGTTGTCTGTGTTCTGCTCTGGAGAGCAAGTGAGAACTTTAATGACAGAGGTTTGCATTGAATACACACCCCCACGTTTTGCTTACCCATGTCACTCAGCATTGCAGCTCCAGCCAAGGAGATAAATTATTTCTGCATCCACCATTCTTCTAGCATCGTCATTATCATCCATGAAAAATAATACCATAATTTTAATAGTCTTCTTCTGTAAACTGCTTATTCAGAATCAATTCACTCAGCCCAGCACTGTGTTCTTTGTATATTCTTGACCCTCAAATTCCTTTCTTTGCTTCCTCTCTACTGTGAATCTTGGCTGTATCCATTTCACAGTCTGTAATTATCTTTCTGATTCTTAATACATACACAGTTCAGGTTCCAGATGAATAAATAATTTAGATGCAAACTGCCTGGGATCCATTCCAGACTCTTGAAGTTAAGGCTGGAAATGCAATTCACAAGAAATACTGCTTCTTAAATCTTACTGTTCTTCACAGATAAACATAGCCTTGGCACTGTTTATAAATCAGCAATAGATGGTAAAACTGTTGAAGGGAACACAATTGAAAGAAAGAAGCATGTGGAAAAAATAAGTATTTTTAAAACACCATAATTAGATGGTGTGAGTTTGCAGGGTATTCAATTTGAGTATGTTCTCTTAATATAAGCACAATACATTAATGGCAATCCTGTAAACACGTTTTAAGAGAGAAATATATTCAGTCTGATATTCCTGAATAGATTCATGTCTACATCAATTGGTAAATATTGTCATTTTTCTACTAAACTTTAACAAGGTAATTTCTACTGAATGAAATTTGAAAGTAAATAAGTTAAGCTGATAATGACTTCATTTCAATAATTTATCTAGAGGAGCATAGTACAGAATCTTTATAACAGTTGAAATCTGAAACAAACTACTGTACTGTTACTAGAATTCATATAATTTATTTCCTTTTTTCCTGAAACAGCAGAAAGTTATTATATGCCCTAAAATGATAATAACTCACCCGCTTTGGAAATGAGTCTCTGCTTTTCCCTTTTTCTTGTTTTTCCTCTCAGCTGTAGGTGAGTACATTCTTCATCATTCAGAAATTGTTTTGCTATTTTAGATAAGGCTTGCAACTTCCTTCCAATTTTCAGTGAATGTCTTTAGGTGCATGGAAAAATTGACTTTTTCGCCTATTTAAATACTGACCGCCCAATATTCATCTTGCTACAATGAACTAAAATAAGGAAGATCAGATCAAAGAGGTTCTACCTCATGACATTTATTCTTAAGAATTGAGATTCAGCCTTGAGACTGGGAGAAAATCTGCTGAATACACAGATATCCACAAACAGATAATTAACTAGCAGAACCATTTGTCTTTGGTCAGTAGTACTGCCCATGCATATGGCGAAGTCCATCAGATATCAGGAGAAGCCTGTGTTCTGGCTTCTAGCACAGTTTATCAAGTGTGTGCTGGGATAACTTCCTTAGGCCTATGATTATTTCTCTTAGATTTATAAATCTAGCACATAGATTTGTAAATGTTGAAAATCTATACACATATTACACTTCTACTCAAAGAGTTAACAATAATGAGCATCTTAGCATCACTTATTTTTAGGAGTCAGTGTTTGTAAGGAAAACCAGTTTTTGTCAGTTGACTCTCTGGAAATTCAGCCTCAACTGTTCTCCTGAAAGCGGTGCATCCTCAGTTGCTGTCTACAATTGGAGAGGGTTTATCTTGTGAACAAAGAGGTTTTAATTCTTGTTCACACTTACAGACTAGAAAGACAAAAAAAAAAGTAGATAACCAGAGTTTTAATTGCAGATCTGCATATTTTACAGCAAGGTAAATCGATACATCCATTCTCACATATCATACATTAAAAGATACTTTACTCATTAAATAAAAATCCACTGCAATTTTTAAGCATTAAGTTCAAAATTATAACCTTTATGATCTTTCTTTTTATGGAAATACCATAAAAAAAAAAAAAAAAAAAAAAAAAAAAAACACCTAGAAATTTAAAACTTCTTAAACATCCCATTTATAAGACAACATCAATATATCACATGAGATATTCCTCTCTTGAAGGATGAAGAATTCCACAGCATAGGAACTCTCAGATTTTACTGAGGATCTTTCCTTCCAAAATCACAGAAACTAAGACCAAAATGAAAATAATATTGCAAAACAATGCATACAAAATCCCAAAGGTTTTGGCTGAAATTGCAGACTATGCTTTTTTCCACCATGAAAAATACAATTTTAAAGTATTTTGCTTCCAGCTAATTTGATAATACATGCATGGCCATGAAATCCAAATGCACAGCATACATTGCTTGGAACAGCATTCTGAGTTTGTACATACCCATAAATACATAGAGATTTCAGAGTCCTTGTTTAGCATTGTGTTAAAGCTATTTTCAGTTTAAGCACTGTCTGAAAAATACTTCTTTAATAGACAATTTAAACATTGACAGATTGTTTTATCTGTAACAGAAGCACAGTATTTCCAATTACTATTCCATTAAGACTGCAAAGATGATTCAACACAACAGTTGTTATTGCTGTTAAAAGCCTTAATCATATTAATGTTGTCACACCAGTCTTCTCAGCAACCAGAAATTCAGTGTGCATTGACATTTAACACATAACAAAATAAATGGCTATAAGTGTTTGTTGAACTCTTTTCAAGCAATTCCCTCATTTTTTTCCCCCAAATTGCCTGTTTGTCTAGAAGTGGCAAGGGAAATTAAATTAGATGTTAATATTCTACTCAAATATTCTGTAACTTCTATTTGTTCCTCCTTAGGAATTGTAAGCTTCTTCCAGCATTTGCTTTTTCTCCCAGAGAAATCCTAAGTAAAGCCAAACCTTGCTCTAACTGGGATTTTCTAATATCATCTTATTCTATGTAAATATTCCTAAATCTGGATTTATTTCCACATGCCAATCAAGAAATAAGAGAACTCGTATTCTATGGGTTCATAGGAAAGCATTGGCTTTCACAAGGATGTCAAGGTGAAACTCATCAGGGATGGAAAAATGAGCAGCAGCTTTGCCCTGCCAAGTGTTTGTCATCTTCACGTTTCCAGATAGACCCTATGAAATTAAGTCTGGAGTGGGCTTTTCTATCAGTGGGCTTCTATATAGAAAACAGCCTTTAAAAATATTTTCCAACAAGAACTAGGTTAGAGCAGTCTACTTCTCAGAATTGAGGCCAAAACATGTGGATGCTTTGTTATTCCCAAATTAACAAAGAGGAATTAAAAAAATCTTGCAGTAATGCTTCATAGTTGAGAAGCAAGTTGCTTCTAACTAAACATCTAAACATCTCAGGTCAAGGCTCTTCAAAATCATGACACAGTCCTAGAATAATCAAACACTGTAAAAAATATTCTCTGTTTTCTAATATTTTTTTCTGAATATCCTTAGTATGTTCATTTTGTATTTCTCTGCATTTTTTTTTCTGAACTTACTAAAGCTTTTTTTTTAAGAAACAAGCATGTCACAAATCAGCCAGAACTGGCTGATACATATTTGTGCATACAGTTGTTTGTCACCGCTGGGCAGGTGTGATGCATTGAAATCTTTTCCAGACCTCTGTGTTAAGGTCTTTCATCAGTCCTTGTGTCTCATTTCCCCGCTTTTGCTTGCACTTTTATTTTTTACAAAGTGCACATATCTACATACCCACTTTTCCTTCATCCATATATTTGTATTTCTAATGTTCACTTTTCTTCTGCTCTTTCTAATAAGTATATCTGATCCAAAGCTTTTAAAAATGTGTTACGGAATTTCTAGAAGTTTTGCTATTATTTGTTTGTTACTGAGAACTGATTTGTCAACAAAGGTGCAATCTTCTGTTTGCTGAATTTTTGTCTGTTTTAAACGTGTTATTTCCTATTGCTCTTAGGGCACATCTGTACCCCGGCCATTTTGCTTCCAGCATTTGTCACGAGTGACCTCATAGCTCTCTTTAAGAGCAATTTGTTAATGTAAGTTCATTTAAAACATTGGAAGACGTCTGTGAAATTTAGATCTCTAAATTTCTTAGAGATCTTTTCCTAAAGTATATTTTGATTTAAGCTCACCAATATTCATAAAAGCCATTTAGTGTTCATAAGCAATACTCATAGTCTGGGATGGTCTGAATTCCTGTTTTAAATGCATGGCACAGTTTATCCTTAGCTGAAATCACCATCACTGGCTACATGTCAGCACAAAAAAAATGTCACTGGTCACTCTTTGATTTGTGGTGTTGCAGACAAGTTCCTGGAATCCTTCTTCTTCAAGACGCTGTCTTGACAGAAATAAAGTTATAACTAGGCCATCTTTTGGACTGAGATACTGAAACCCAGTTAAGTGATCTAGTTGCTCAGAGGCAGACAAAAGGAGCTCTGGATTGGTCCAGGTATGTGGTAGCTGCATCCTAGACTGAGAAAGTGACTGAAACTCATTGCAGGTCCCTTCTGAACAGGACATACAATTTTCTTTTCCATAGGCACATGTCAGGGAGATGGTATATACCCATGCAACATCCTATGAGGAAGTGATGCCTCACAATAATTAATCCTAAGAGTCCTAAAGTTTTCTAATAGAGACCTTACTTGGGTGAATATTCCCCGATAGATTCCTCTGAACTTCAGTGTTTATAGACACTGCTTTATATTTGAAGTTGTGAAATTTCATTATCTGAAGAGGTTCTGTCAAATAATTGCCTATATTACCTAACTTCCAGACCATATGGGGAGCAGAACAGATGCAAAGCTCTTTTGCTGTTTTATATGTTCGCATGAGTTCCTTCCAAAGGAATTCTTGTTTCACTTGTTAAAAAATATCCCAATAAGCAATCCTCAGCTGCATGCCTCCAACAGTAGCGTATATTTAGTCTTCCTGTTTCTTTTTCCCATATACCTTGGCATTCTGCTAAACCTACTAACATAAATGATATGATTTCAGTTGTCATTTTTTCCTTGGAGATGAGTCAGGAAATGTATATTTCTAATTTAATTAGTCAGTCTACTTGGTAAATGAAGATGTCTATATTTTACTACAGTGAGATTAAAAGCTCAGGCTTCTTTAGAAGTTGCTTAGACAAATCATAGAATCATAGCCTGGGTTGGAAGGGACCTCAAAGATCACCACCCTGCCATAGGCAGGGACGCCACCCACTAGGTTGCTGAGGTTGCTGAGGGCCTTAACTAACCTGGTCTGGAACACCTCCAGAGATGGGGCATCCACAGCCTCTCTGGGCAACCTGTTCCAGTGCCTCACCACCCTCTGAGTTAAGAATTTCCTCCTAACCTCTAATCTACATATTCCCTCTTTTAGTTTAAAACCATTTCTCCTTGTCCTGTCATTATCTGATTGAGGTAAGAGTCACTTCCCATCTTTTTTTTCCCTTTTGAATTCCCCTTCAAGTACTGAAAGGTTACAGTTAGGTCTCCCCAGAGCCTCCTCTTCTCCAGGCTGAACATCCCCAGCTCTCTCAGCCTTTCTACATAAGAGAGGTGCTCCAGCCTCCAGATCATCTTTGTGGCCCTCCTCTGGATCCGCTCTAGCAGCCCCACATCCTTCTTGTGCTGGGGTCCCAGACCTGGGTGCAGTAGTCCAAGTGAGGCCTCACAAGGGCAGAGCAGAGGGGGACAATCACCTCCCTTGACCTGCTGTCTTGCTGCGTCCTGTTGATGCAGCCCAGGACGCAGTTGGCCTTCTGGGCTGCAAGTGCACACTGCTGGCTTATGTTAAGCTTTTCATCCACCAGAATCCCCAGGTCCTTCTCTGTGGGGCTGCTCTCAATGAGTTCTCCCAGTCTGTGCTCATTTCTGGGATTGTCCTGGCCCAAGTGCAGCTCCTTGCACTTGGCCTTGTTGAACCTCATGTGGCTCACATGGGCCCACTTCTCAAGCTTGTCCAGGTCCTTTTTGATGGCATCCCTTCCTTCTATAGTACTGACCACACCACTCAGCTTGCTTTCATCTTCAAATTTGCTGAGCCCTATTTTTGTCTGGATATATGTTTGATAAATACCATAACAAGTAGGATCAAATAATTCAGCAACAAGGAGAAAAAAAAAAGACGTAATTGTTAAAAAAAAAGGCATATAAAAAAAAAGATGTTATTGTTCTAATAAATACTTGATCTAGTTTGATTACTGCTTGAGGCTTCTATGTTGTTTCCTTTTCTTACATGGTATGTTACAGGATTTATTTAATACATACATCCTGCATCTTCAGTAGGCTTTCTAATAACCTACTTCAGACACATCATTAGTCACAGTGCAGAGACTTCAGAAATGTTCTCCTTTTTAAAAGCAAGTTTCCACAAGCTGCAGTAAGGTCATCAAAAAAACCCAAATCCGATAGTGAAATCTTTTTTTTTTTTTTTTTTTTAAGTGCTTAGTTTGCTTCCAGCAAACTCAAGAGACTCTGTTGAACAGAACAAGCTGATGGCCCTACCCTCCTGTACCTGCACAACAGAGCAACTTCAGGTCCCATCCCTGCAAGTCCATGGGGTCCAGATGCTGCCAGGACATCAGCTTAAGAGCTCCGATACTGGGACAAAGGAGCCACAGCTGATGAGGAAGGAGGAAGGGGTGGGATGTGGGTCACAGAGGACTGTTGGCACTGTGCTGGTTCTGCAGTGTGTATGGGAGCAAAGCTGGTGGGAATGTTTTCACTCAGCAGGTGTGAGTAGGCATGTGCTGTCACTAACAGAGTAGGACTGGGTTTGTATCTGTCCTGCCATTCAGGCAGAAATCACAGTCTGTTTTATTCTACCAGTAGAGCACTGGGCGTGTTTCGTGTCATTCTGTTCATCCATTCATTCATCTGTTCAGTACTTTTGTTGAGCCACATGACAGGACTTTCTTGCCTTTGTAGATCTAGGAATCTTCAGCAAAATTCTGCTGTTGCTAGCCCTAGGCTCTGGGATGTGCCTTTGCCACGGGGAGAAGTGGCTGTTCCTTCTGGTTGGCCATGCTGTTGTGATGCAAGTGCTAATAAATGTGTGTGAATTAATGTATGCACTCTGGAGTTGAACAAAGCATATGTATTTCCTTTACCCAGCTATCTACTCTTGCCCTTCTGTTCTGTGTAGATAATACGCTACTAAAACCGTGCCAGAGTAGGACGCTATACAAGTGATTTCCCTATCAAATTCTATCATTTGTGGGCTGATATTCCCCCTGGAACAACAGACAAAGGCAGAAGGCAGGCTAATTGATTCAGCACTCCCCCACTGCCTCTCAGCACAAGCACTTAGCTGCAATAATTGTGAAAGAGAAGAACTGATGCTGGGCTATAAACTGGTATCACAGAACTCATTAAATGATGTATACTCCACGAACTGTCAGCTGTTGAGAGTATTATTTATTTTTACTCTTTCAATGCCCTTTTTCAACTAATACCTATAACTAATGCATTTTCCTGTGTTAAGGTGGACTAATGTTCATTGTGGGTAACTATGGACCAGAAGGGAGTTTTGGGATTTACTGTTGTTGTTTTGTTTGTTTGTTTTAATTATTGCTATTTATTTCCCATAATAAAATCATACCTGCAAGCTGCTGTATAACAACTGTATTTCAGTGCACTCAGGAATCATGGCTCGATATTCACGTTTCATTTTCTCTTTCTAGAACCAGTAAGATGTTATACTAAAAGCTTTTTCCATTAGCATAACTCCACCCACTGGAAAAAGAATAATTTTCATACAAATGACAGAACGTGTAAAACCCTAGACTCAGCATGATGTATGCCGAAAGAATTGCATTTCTCAAAAAGGTTGTTTAGCTAAAGAAATAATATCCAAGTGTCTTGAAAGTGTCCGGTGTGGTTATTTAAAAGAGATTATTTAAACTAAGCATTAAGATTTTTATTGTTCAAATGCACCTCTAAAAAATGAATGTTGCCTTTGCAATTTGTGTAAAACAGCAGGATGCAGCACATTTTTCGTTAACTTTTTGTTCAGCTAAGCACAATTCCAATTTGGAAAAAGAGCAAAGACTCATTGTCCAATAAAAAATAACATATTCAGATAGAAGGAAATGCAGTTCTGATTACTGATTTCCACACGGAAATTTATGTATTTCTAAGAAGCTGGTGTTTTCTGTTTAATATCACACTCCCACCTCCCTTCTTCCTCTGTTGTGTTAGCAGAGAGCTTTCTCCTTTTCTGTCTTGAACACAATTCTTTGTTGCCATTTTTCTTTCAAAGATTTTGTGATTGCTTATGCAAACAAGTAAAAATTTGAGTAATGCTTTAAGCTATTGGAAATGCCCAAATCTCTTATCAGACTTCTGTCTTTCTGGTGGTGTTTGACGGGAGCTATGGGAATTGATTTTCTTTCCCAGCTACCTGTAATAATAGCCAACTTCCACATCTATAGTCATGTAATAGCCACAAACCCTATTCACAGTGTGCAGGTGATATTACCAAAGTATTGACTCTTCTTACCAGCCACACACTATATTTTCATTCTTGGGCACATTCTGTATTTGGGACTAGGATCATGCCTGCTTTAATGTGAATGAACTTTCAATCTGTCCTTCACATTTTTATGTTGCTGGATACTGATCAGGGCTGAATGTTATCAGCCTGGTCCTTTTTAAAAGTTGTTTGTGGACTTCTGGAAGAGACTAAAGTTACTGTTCTTGTAACTGTGTATTCTGCTTCACTGAGGAAATTTTTGAGGTGACAATAAAGTATTTGTATGGGTTTCAGTTGCCTAAAATGGGACTGGATGCCTCCTCTTAGAGACCGAACTGCTGCTTTGCCTCTTGCTGCCACTATCAAAGAGTGCAAATCTCCTGCAGATCTTGTCATGTGTGCCACTCAGATATGAATGTCTCAGATATTCTGCAGCATCTGAAATAACACAAAGCATTTATGCTTAAGCAACTGAATTCTACCTTTTTTTAGTGCGTGAAAAAAAAAATAAGTAAACATTGTTTATATGTATTGCTTTAATTATAAGGCTACTTGGAAGACCTCAGTAATTTTAGCCCTCCAGCTTTTTTAGTATTCACAGATTGAGTTGCTCCAAAATTTGCTTCTCCTTGTTTTTATTTACAAATATACACAATAAGTGAAGCAGGTTTGTATTTGTCTTTGTTACTTTCTGTAACATTGTGATTTGTTTTAACACTATCAGGCAACTTGAGATATTTGCCATTTAACTCCATTTAAGTGTAGGAAATTATCCATCGTGAAGCTCAAGCTGTTTCACTTTTCTGAAGGTCTATATACATGGCATGTGATTTACTGTGGGTGTACTTTATGGTTGGTATAATTCATATTTTGGAACAAAGGAGGAAAGTTTTATTTGGGAGGTCTTCATATGTTCATTATTTAGCCTTCATGTTTTAAGGTGCTGTTTAGAATACACCATCTTGGAGTTTATGGAACAATTTTCCATTTTAAATTTGAATTTCTGTATATTGCACTCTGGACTCTATCCATGAGCTCTTCTGAAAATATTTTAAAATGAAAGCCATGGAGTTTGAAAACACTTTGACAAGGCAGCCAAAGCTAGGCTTTTCTAGAATAGCCAGAGGGAACACTTTCATTCCATATCTTTAGCCATCAAATATAAAAATACTGCACCCAGAGCACTAATTAAATTAATTCTTTTTTCCACAGACCGTGGTAGTTTTAATAATATAAAGGGCAAGTGAGGAATATTTTGAGAAGAAACAAAAGATCTTCTGCTTAAAAGTACAAGAGAAAAGTTCAGAGCTGTTAGGCTACGTTAAGCTCAGCAAATGCGTATGTGTGTTTTGAGGCTAAACTATTCTAACTTGTATTAGTTAAAAAAAAAAAAAAAAAAAAAAAACCAGCTGATTGAATTTTAAGAGGCACTTTTTTTTTTCCTCTTTGTGTATAGATAAGATTTTTTCTATCTCTAACAGGAACAGTTGTGAAATACCTGTAAGATGATGAAAACAAACTTACCATAGCCTAAATGATTGGACATATGCTTGCTTGATATACTTGCAAAACTAAAAAAAAAAAATTATTATCAGTTTTGATATATTGCAAGGTCCTGACTGTATTTTTATGCAAAGTGTATAGAGCTGCCATTTCAGGTCCAGCTTTGATGCTGGTATTCACTGAGCACTAACATGAGCTAACTGTAATGATGTCTCTAGGTCTCTATGCACAATGAAAGCTGAAACGGTGGATAGAATGATAGAGTCCTTATCAACATTATCTTAGATATATCACAAGTATTTATTTTTAAATGGATGGATGAGATAATCTCTGTTTGCAGAAATCAAACTGTACTATTAGGCAATGAGAAGAACGTAAAGTTCATTCAATCAAAAGTGTAAAACCTGGAAAGCTTCTGGTGATAGCAAAGCAGAAAGAAGCCACATCCATACTTCTGTTTGCCTGCATCAATATATTGACAGGTGTTCGGAGATTTGACAGAAGCTCTGGCTTAACAGTGTTAGCTGTCCTAACACTAATTCTGGTTCCCCTTCTCCCTTTGCCAGACATGACTTATTTCAGGTGGTTTGTCACGTCTTTGAAGTACTGACATAAAACTCAGCTCTGCTGCTATAGCTTTGCCTCTGTTAGTCTCTCTCTGATTCATATACAAAATTGTAAAAATGCTCTTATAGTAGTCATTTCGAATGCATTGTGAATATCCAAGAGGTGTATTTTACCATTAAAATCTCATTTTTTTTACATTCCTCCTAGAAGTGCTGGAATTCTCCGTTTGCAAAGTATGCAGAAAACAACTTCTTTCTGGTTAAAGCCGTGTATTGTATGAATTGGTTAAAAAGCACTCAAAAACTTTTAACTGCATTTTATGCAATCTGTTCCAGTGAAACCGTTGTTAGCTTTGCAGAGGTTTGGTTATTTTTTCTTTAAACAGACGACTTCTTTAACAGTCAAAGAACAACTCATTTGATTAATGATCATTTTTATCTCTTTGAAAGGATCCTTTCCGACCATTGGGGTGAAGTCTCTTTCGAGATTCCTGAGGGCGGGATTTTTAAATAGCATCCTGACCTCACATCCAGTGTCAGGGGGCGGATCTTTACCCCCCAGCATTTCCTCTGGTAGGTATTCCAGCCTTTTCCCCCACATCAATTTTTCCCTTCACCCTTTGCCCCATCTTTTCACACCTTTTAGGGAAACAAAATATGGTACTGGTTAGACAGAGAGACCAGATGTCCCTTCCAATAAAAAGCTGAACTGGAAGGAAATGGGAAAGAGAAATTATTTTTCAGGAACCAGCTATTTCCCTGAATCATTGTAGAGGAGAAAATGTGAGGTAAAGTGATCTGTAGTTAAGTGGTCAACCTAAACAAAAGCCTGATGTCCTCTAATCAAGTGCTTCATTCATGGCCGTGTCCACTAGGGAAACAAAACTAAAAATACCTCTGTGAAATCCTAGTTTTTATGTGACTCTGTGACTCTTATGTAAAAATTTGCATTTTCTCATTAAACCATGGAAGCAAAACAAAAAGTGAAAAGGCCAGATATCATTGAGCATTGTTCCATAGTTGCAACTTGTATCTCATGAAAAATGCCTTAACTTTTTAAAACAACTTTTGTTACAATTCAAACTAATTTAATTTATTTTGAACTTGTTTACAATAAGTGAGAAAATCCCATGGCTTATGTTGTCAGCATGATACTCTACACTGCCTCTTGCAAGGTCCCAGGCAGAAGTACAGCTGTATGGTGGCACGGAGGACCACAGAGGGTTGGCCTAGGGTTGAATGAATGTAGGCTGAGAATGAGAACAGCCAGGTAAATAGGCTGCTATCATATATTGGGCTGAAATAGGAAAGAAGGATAGCATAGAGGCTTTCTTTCCCAGAAGGGCTATGCGTGTTGTCCATTCTTGTCTGGAGCCATTAAACACCATCTGTCACCAGAGCTAATAAATTAAGAGTAAATGCATATATCTTAATTATAGTTAAAATTGAATCAAAGTTCAGTTCTGTTCCTTTCTAAACTATATATTTCTATGCAGAATTAATCTGTACATGTCATACTTAAATTCTTTCAGGGCATCCTACCTGTAATGTTACTTACAGTTTTGGTTAAAAGGAATAAAATTGTCCTATGGTAAAACTAGGGAACAAACTGAAAAATGGCATACGCGGTACTTATTTGCTATACAAAAGAAACTGTTCTACCTCTGTATGCCTCATTTTATCCATTATGATAATTATAGACCTCATTAATAGAAGATTATATTTACTGTTTTTGTTTGTTTGTTTGTGTTTTGTTGTTGGTTTTTTTTTAAGTGTTACTTCTGAGCAACTTTGATGTCTCTTCCTATGACTCTTCAGGTGTCTTTTGTCAACAGTCTGCAAAATGCTTTTCATATTTTTTTCTCCTTTTGGTATTTCAGAGTTCTTAATACCATTAGGCTATTTTGGCTGTCAGCCTCACAATGAAATTGGTATCTGTCACCAAACAGCTCTATGGAAGATGAAATACCCTAGGCCCACCAATATTCTCTGTTTTGAACATTGTATTTTGTGTGGCAATCACTGATACTATTAGATTAAAAATGGCTTCACTGTGCTCATGAATTGGCTTCTCACATAGCTACCTACCTCAGGACTTACAACAACAAAACCTGTTATTTTCTGAGTGTTTGTACATCTTATCATGTTTTAGACTTAAATCATAACTCTTAAATGTTATTTGTTTAGTAAAAGTGGTTTATACTTAAATGTCCTTTTCTAAGAATTCTGAATCAATTTGATGAAATATTCAAAGCGGGAAAATGGAAATGCAGCTACATGCTGTGCAACATATACACTAGCAATGTAATTGAAATAAATGTTGCTTGGTCATGTTAACAGCAAAAAAGAGCTCAGAAACAATCCCACAGGAGCAGAGAGACTGTCCACCTTTCAGAAAATGAGGAATGTCAGTAGTTGAAAGCTAGTGAGGAACTGTGATAAATCTAATGGATGATAGGTGTTCTTTTGAGAAAGATTGCATGGGGTGAGAGTGGGCAAGTGGCGTGAAACTCCACTGTAAAAGTTAGCAATTGTTGTTAAAAAATGTACCCTAACAACCTTATCTGTAGTGTTGCTGTTTAACTGTTCCTTTCTTACTCTCATGTATTTGGATTTACATTAAGCAGTCTTAATTCTGAATTGCCTCTCTTTGTTACAGAGATGACCACAGGATTCTATATCCGTTTCATGCTAACTTTCTAAATTGCTAAAATCAGCATTGCTATACAAGTGAGCCAAAAACCCAAATATTTACTGTATGTTTTGAAAAAGAAATCTCTTGTTGAAAGGAGTACTGATCTGGAACGTGAGAGACTCAGAACTGAATCTCTTGCTCTGTGTGATTCAGTAAAAAAGAGAAGTTCATCCTTGAATCCATAATCTATGAGTAGAGACAGAAGGGATGTACCCTTTGGGTAAAAAACAAAACAAACAAACAGAAAACAACAACAAAACAAAAAAAACCTGCACTCAACACCTGACATTTTTTCTGAATATAGCTTTATCAAGAAACAAAGACACCCAAGGCAACAGTACTCCCAGAAGGTTTTTAAGTGCTGATACCCATGTTGTCATGGCAGTCTGTGGCTGTTAGAACAGCAGCAGGTGAGCAAAATCATGCCCACTGGAGTCTTGATGCTTCCCCTGTCCCCAGTCCTTACCTTCTCTCATTAAAAGTAAGAGAATCACTGTGTTGTTTTTTTTTTTTTTATTTGTACTAGAAGGAAGCATGCTTGACTGCTACCTTTGATAGCAGAGTGACCTCACTTCCATTATCTGAGACATTAGGCTTATATTGGCTAGTAGCTTTCATAAACCTAACAGAAGTACTTAACGTTTAATAACTTTGCTGAATTATAGCCTAATTACTTCACATATAGCTTATGTGTAAGAATTCGGTGAATTTAACTACATGGAAGGCTTAAAATGCTTGCATTATTCTGCTATTAGGGTCAGGGGGAAAAAAGATAATGAGATGTTCTTTTTATTTACCAAAACCTTTAACTCAAGTTAAGTGGCAGATTTACTTCAAAATAGTCAGAAAAAAATACTCCTTACCCAAGACAAAATGCCTTTACGTCTTTTATTTCTACAGAATTCCCCAGAGATGTTTTTAAAGTGAAACACAAAACTGAACTGGAAAGCCTCCTAAAGAAGCACCTGGAAAATGGCTTGGCAGGGCAAAGTAGCTCTTGCTTTCCTTTTTCCCCTTCTACTTTAGGGGTGGACAAGCAGGTGGTATTCTTTTTGCCATCATATTGACGGCTGATGTCCAGTTTTTTGTAATTTGGTTTCTGATTTTACATTGCACAGATGTTCTCTTTTGTAAAAGGTATTTTCATTGAGCCAACTTAGAGATTAATTTATGTTGCTGGCATGGTACATAACATTTTTCTGCATAAATGGATTCCCTCAAATGTAGGTGTTTTTTAAACCCAGACATAGCTATGCTAAAGCATGGTGTTAATATTTAAATAGATTCATTGAAAGTTTGTCAGTCCATACAGTGTTTCACTAGAAGCAAGACTTTCAGGAGGCCTCCCAAAATATATCCTACATTTCTGCAAAAATAATCCCCTTTAAAAACAATAGTTTCCTTTTGATTCAACTATCATTTTTCACAATGTAGTCTCTAGTTATCCCAGTTGTTAACAGTACAAATTCACATGACTTATCTGATGCAAGTCTATAATGTAATGGTTAATGACCAATGGATCCATGAAAGCAAAACATATTTTTTTTCAAGCGATATCCTTGCAAAAATGATATTGAATTCTTAAACCATGTAGCAATTTCCGCTCCTCATCATACATACATTGATATGAGTGTGGAAGCTTACCCCTTTCTTTATATTTACACAGGCATACATACACACATTTGTGTGCATGTTGGGGAAAAAAAAATTGCCAGTGCTGCCTCTATTTTTTCAAATTAATTTCCCAAACTAGTAGTATTTGCTCCACTTTGGGGGAACTCATAGCTTCCTGCTCTTGCTGTGTATTTGCAGCTCTTGATTTCAGTCATGTGTAAAGGGTTTGTTGTGTTTTAAATGCATACCCCTATTACCTGGCAGAAGTTAGGGTCAGAAAATCTTCTGGTATGCTGCTGTCTTTGAAGGGCGTGGGAGAGATTGTTAAACCTGCTGGGTTGGAAAGGAAAGGAGGGAAATCAAATACCTTTACTGTTGTTTCTTTCAAGCTAAACTTCTTTCATGATTTTTTTGTTGACAAGAACAACTAGATGTGGGTGTAAGGCCCTGTTAAGCAAACCTCCCCAACTCCTTCCACAATGTTCAGTATTGAAACTACATTAACAAACTATATAGGTGGTAATCTACACATTTATTATAGGGAGATTCGCAAAAAAAACTCAAACATAACTGTAGAATACTAAAGCAGGTGATTATCAGTTTTCTTTTCCCCAAAATTAATATTTTACTACAATTTCGAAGTGCACCTGAGTGAGCCCATTATTCTTGATATTGTATAAACTGACAATTGAAAGCAAATTGTATTGACAGACCCTTACTGAACAAAATTGCTCAACAAGAACCATCAAGGAGCAATTATTCATAGTGAAACTCAACTATAATTTTATGGTACTCCAATAATGAGAAAAGTAACCATTTTTTTTTCCTCAGTTAATGCATTTTTCCCTGTTCTGGATTCCAGTACCTCAACTGCTGTATTTTTTGTTAAACGAAAATTGCTAAACCTTTCTTGGTGACTAACAAATTGATTCTTTTATTGCATATGCATTTTCTAGGATATCTGAGCCAAATTACTCTTCCATTTTTTTTCTTTCCAGCTTCAGTGCTATTTCACAGGCATGTCTAGTGTATAAATGCTACAACCAATACATAATGGCATGCATTTTCTGAGGACAGAAGTTCAAACTGGGGATGTATGTGGACTTTTCCATTAAGTAGGCAGGAAGTCATATTTTGACTTCACAGACAAAATATGGATGATCAGTGAGTAAGGTGAACAGTGAGAAAAGGTTTTGGGTCTGATCCATTAAAGTTTAGCTTGAACTGAACTGAGATTAAGCTCTAACTGTAGTACATAATGAAAGGAGGTCTTCATTCTCCACACTTTCTAAATAGCTCATTTAATGCCCAGACAGTCATTGTAAACAATTCCAAACATTTTAGCCTTAAGAAGAAGAAGTTCAGAAAAAAAACTCTTAAAACCTCTTTCAAGGCAGCATAAGGTGGTCCTTGTAAGGCCTGGAGATGTCAGAATGGTTCCAGAAGATTTTGGTTCCATGAAGATTTTGATGCAAACATCAGCTGTTGTAATGATCTGCGGAAGTCGATAGGCAACCAATACAATTCACATCAGTTTTTAAGTTGCATCGGTTAATGCTGAGAGCCCAGTCTGGCACACTGCCCTCTCAGGATCAGGGGAACATGAAGACAGCTAGAAGCCCTCTTCTTGCAGATACGGTCGTTCCCACAGCTTTTTCTTGCAGGATGAGGACTTGGGTTTTGTGATTACCTTTGCCAAGTTACTTTACCTCATCTTCTCTTTTCCCCATACACAGCAAGAGTTTATCTGTACAGTTGTTACTATTTGAAAAATAGTGTAAGATTTTCAAATGCAATGCTTAAATGTACTTAGAATCATTCATGTGGCAGCTTTCATTGCTGTTCTTCAAATGCACTGGCTCTTGTTCCCTTCCATGTGTGCCTCTGAATTCTAACAAGCTGTCTTGCCCTAATGTTGAAGGTATCTCTTTTTTATTTTTGCTTTTAATATTCATGTAAACACAAGCAGCAGGAATAAAACAGAACTTTTTCATCCATATTGGATTTCTAAAGCTAATAAACATGTAGAAAAGGGTAATACAAAGAACTAACCCAAAATAAGGAAATTAGAAGAAATGTGGGTGTTCTTTGGTTTTTTGTTTTCTTTTTTGTTTTCTTTTTTCTCTTTTTTTTTTTTTTTTTTTTGCAAAGATATATGGCTGCAAAGTATAAATGCAAGGAAGAAAAAAAAAAAAAAAAAAAACACCAAAATTTGGGCTACTTATTGTATCTGTTTGGTATAATTTTAGACACTATTTCTCCCTCACATACCCACCTCCGGCTAGTAAAATACAGCTATTTGTTCTGTTTTTACCCTCTGCTGCATTCCCTTTGTTTCTCTCACAAAAAGACAAGAACAAGGAAACAAATCATGGAAACAATGCAAATGCTTTCTTTTTACAGTTCCACTTTCTTTCCTCCAAACCTTCCAGAATCTCTTTTCCAGGCACACTAAGAGGAGTGATATGGATTAGGGGTTGCAGAAGCAGCAATGCTGGAGACTGCTAAACCTTCTGTTTTCTGCAGCACATTCTCCTGTTGCCATGTTGCTAAATAATAGTAACTTATGCTCATTCGTGTATTTTATATTTCTGTCAATTTGTTTTGTGAAGATAGCTTTCCTTGACTAATGAAAAGTGTTATGTGGGACACAGGATAATAGAAAGAGCACTAACAGCAAGATAAGTAGTCTTTATCTATGTGATTTCTTGTAGCAGCAAGATGGATGGATGTGAATGCTGTCCCTTTTGCAAACTCTGGCTTCTGAAGTTTCAAGAGGGGGGTTGGAACTGCAAGTTGTATTTTTTGAGGCTAGTTGGAAAACAGGTCTCAGTCTGGGATGGCTTGCAGAAAAATCCCCATTGCCTTCAGGTGTATTGGACCTGGTAGATTTTTTTTTCCCTTTGCTTTTTCCATAATCATTGGTTTTCTTTCTTTTTTTCTTTTTTTCCCCCTCCACTGTTTTAGTGCTATGAAAAGTCCTGTTTTCTATTTGCTGAAATTAATTCTCTTCCTATGTGATGCATACAACTGCATCATTGATGGTAGCAGGAGCGAAAACACCGCAGTGCCACAGCAAGTGGTTCTCCTACTGGAAGCGGTGTGTAGCAAACAGACCTTATGTGACACCCAGCTATGCCTTCTGAGCCCTGTGCACCTGAACGAGGGACACAGACTTTTACCGTGGGTTTTTTGCACCCAACTAGAGTGCTGAAAAGCCCAGTGCTAAAGGTGCTGTGTATTTTGCTCTCTTAGACTTCTCCCCTGCTTTACAAGGATGGAATGGAAAGAAACCCTTCAGCAGGTTGGGAGGAAAAAATGTCAAACAGGTGACTTCTGAGAGGTTATCTGGACACATGAATTCAGAGCTGCAGAAGTAGTGGAGCAATATTTTCTTACATGATCTAGAGAGAAAATTCAAAGCCTTTGCTCTTTAAGTGGAAGAATAAATAACCTGTGTTTATGTTAAAAGATCTATTCCCATAATGGGTATTAAAGATTTCATTATAAGTAAAGACTGTAGGAATGAGCAAGTACTAACTACATTCTTTTTGGAGGATTAATCTTACATTTAAAAAAAAAAATCATTAAAGTGGGCTTTGCTGTATTATTTAAAATGACAACAGGAGACAACAAGCTGAATATCTTATCATTGATATGACACTTCAAATTCTTCTCCTTATTCATCATTCTACCACTCAATTAGATTACATGCTATCAAAATCTTGTGGATAAAAATTATAAAGACAACTAAAAATATATATAATGTGAATTTTAAATGCAAGTGGTATTTTACAACATTCTGCAATGGTGGCTTTTTTATTTTTTTTTTATTTTTTTGTATTTCTGCTTATAAAAAAAAATGTGAAGCAGATTGATCAGTGGAAAATACAAAATTGTAACATGCATTCTGAGGAGGCATGACACCAATACAGAATGTTTGTCATCTATGCTGAATTTTGTTTCAATGGCATTACAGTACAGCCGTGAGGGAGAATTCTAATGAAAAACTTTCTCGGGGAAAAACAAACACCTTGTCAAAACCAGTCAGCCACTTGTCACCAGGTAGTATTTGCATCAAAACCATGAATAACCCCTGCACTTCCTACAGATTCATCTAAGTTCTAAATAATGAAATCCATGTCCTTTTTCCGGATCATCCAAAGCACTGATACTGCTCTTGCGTGTTCAGTCTGACTTTCTGAGATGCAGGGAGTCTGACAGGGATCTGCCAGAGCCAGAGCCCTCTGCATTGTGCGAAGAGGGAAGCTGCTTTAGCCTATACACCAACCAGGTGTCTGGTAATGGGGACAAGGGGGATGGAAATAGTTACAGTTGCACAGAAATTATAAAAAACAGTGAATGTGGGTATGGTATCGATCTGTCATGTATAAATAGCATTATAATTTCATATAGTTATATTAAGTATGTAGTATTTATACTTTAAAAGTCTTTCTTGCAGTACTTCCCACTCCAGCACTGCTGGGTATCTAGAACTGCTGCAAGAATGATTTGTTTTGCTGTCTTAATCCTTGAATTCATTTTCAAGCCTTTTTGTATTTTGTTCTCCCCCAGCTCAACTATGAAGTTGTATGCTCTCTTCCAGCAATCTGCAGCTTTTAGCTCCTAGATGATCATGAGCTCTGTCTTCTATTCTAAAAAAGTTGACGCCATTTCCAGTGTCCTTATTCCTTGACTTCTCTTACATGGATCTTGACTATAAAATTAACCTGGTTCATATTCAGCCATTGTCTGGTGCCTGTGCTTGTATCTGTATGAAAACACTCACCTGAGTTTGTCAGGCCTTCAAACTAGAGTTCAGGTGTCCAGTTATCTGGTGTAGAACACCCCTGCTTAAGGGGGGTCTCGTTATTGATCCTACAGGAGGGCCTTTTGGGACATGCTGTCTTTCCCTTACAGAATTCCCCGTGGCTATGTGTGAGCTTTCACAGGGGGCAGGGCAGGTTCCTGTTATGCTGGCAGAGCTGTATGTGTGCTGCACTGCAGTCTGGGCTGTCCTTCTGAGCCCTGAGAGCTTCTCTGACTCCCATCTGCATCTGACTCCCAGAACTGCATTAGCCTACCCCATGATAAAATACTCAAAGATACTTCTTCCCTCTCAGAGACTTCTCTGCCCCCATCTAACCAATATTAATTGGTGTCCTTGTTTTGAAGATGAACAATTGATCTTTTTCCATACTGTGAGAGCAACATGGATTTTCATAATCTAAATAATGCCCCTTCCTTCTCCTCTTTTTCTTCCTCCTCCTCCTCCTTCATCTTCTTCATCTTAATCTTTCCAGGACTCAGATTGTACCACTGTATAAAAGACAACATCTACTCTTTGCAGCTAAATAAATAAATAAAATTAACAGCAACTAATCTCATGCATAGCTTTTGGCTTACCAAGAACTTTGTTCTATGCCAGTCCTGTGCTAGCTGCCATCCTCAGACCCTTTAGAGGTTAGGCATCCCAGATTGTGCTTTGTTACATTAAGGGCATCAGAAGTAGAGCTGTGCTTTCAGGGTTTGCTTCCCAGACCAGGAAATGATTGGACCCAGTGGCCATTTATTATCAGGATCTGTTTTTCTCTGTGGACATTCCAGTCAGTCCCACTGCATGCCCATGGGACTAGAGGCTCAGTCTCTGGACCAAGACATCCAATGTTGGATTCTCCCCTTGGATGTGCTGGAGTCAGCTGCTCATCCCCACATCTCAGCCAGCTTCTCCAGAGCCAGTTACTAGTCCCATTCCTTCAGCTGTGAATGGGAGAGCCTGTTCACACAACGTGAATGCACAGTGGAACCACACAAGTGTCTCTGCAAGGTCCTGAGCTAGGGAATGAAGTACAACATACATAGTGTATTGGTACCCAAATGTGGCCTGGAAACTACTCTCTCTAGGTGGAGAGGGCCACTTGATTTTCCAAACCTGTTTTTCCACACCTTTGAAATCAAGTTATGTCCTGCTTTACCTTTCCTGATACTTGGTGTTCTTATATTTGTAAAATACTTAGAGATCATTGTATGAAATTTGCAAACCTATAGAATTATTTTACAAGAATTGTTTGCTGAGCATAGAACCTATGTATTACCATCTTGAAGATAAATGTATTCACTAGAATCTGCTGTGTAGCAGTTTTATATTACTATATCTTCAAGCAACCAAAACAGTAGCTGAGACATTTTTGATCTACATGTACTCCAAAGACAAATATTACACTGGCTAGAAGTCCTATTGTATTGCCTGTCACAATCCAGCTAAGAACACGTAAATATCTTCAGTGATATATTAAGCTTGCAGCCAAAATACAATGGCTTTTATCAAGTGCAGATGTACTAAAAGAAGATTATTGGAGAAGTTAGTGTTAGGTTCCAGACTTAGGATTCTTGCTTAAGGCCGTCAAGGGATGTAGCTGGGTTCATTTTTTGGTGTCTTGAAGGTTTACACTATCTCACATCAAGTTCATTTGAAATTAAAGGTAGCATGGGAAGGGATACAGACTGAGCCTGTGGGAAGCTAACGTCAGCTTCTGTGATTAAATTTATTGTTCAACAAAATTCCTGAATGCTTAATGCTGTGCAGGTAGTCCAATATACAGCAACCTGTTTGAAGACAAGAAGAAATTTACTTTGGTGTGTTTACCTGATCATGCCATTCCTGTGATATAGAGATGACTTTTTGTATGTATTCTTGAAATGTCTCATTGTACATGTATTATACAGTATTTTCATCAGGGATGGTTTGATTTGTTAAGGCATGCCATTTCGAGTGATTAAAGGAAGACATCAAGCATTTTAAAATCTCATAAACATTGTCTAGTGAAAAATACTGAAATCTCTTTTTAAATTCAAATATAAATGCATATAGATAAATTTCATTGTTATTGCGGCCTGGAAGTTCATACTGTTGGTCTGAGCAAAATGAAGAATAGTTCATGCGGTGTTTTGGTTTTTGTTTTTTTTTTTTTTTTCTCTGTGTGTGGCGTTGTGTTTTTGTTTGTTTGTTTGTTTTTTCTGTTTTTTTTTTTTGTGGGGGGTGGCTGTGCATTTTGGGAGAGAACATAGAAGAATTAAAAATTGACTTTGCAAAGTCAATTTCTTCTTTGCAAAGACAATCATTTATGTTAGAGTATATACATCGAGGGAGCATCAAAGATGTGATGAGAGCCTATGAAACTCTAGAGAAAATTACAGAATAGTTTCTGAAGTATAGGGTGCCAAAGAGTTACAAACTAGAGGCATTGTTTTGAAGCTCAATTGCTCCATTTGTCATTCCCTTCAAATGTAAATTTTCCATAAAGGTGTTTTATTTGTTGATTTACCCAAAAAGAGAAAATTCTGGGTAACTTTAGCCTGAACAAATATACCATATGAAAGCTGGCTTTACATCCCTATTTGTTGCAAGATGCTGCCGTCTGCAACACTGTAGAAACTACTGCTTGCTTTAGAAAGCTCGTCTGTAAAGACAGGTTCTGCATATAATAAGATCCTTGAGCATCAGATTGCCATTTGTTTACTTCTCTAGATTATAGAATATTCCTTTCATATGGAGATTTCAGTCCCTTGACAATAAGCGAATAGTAGAAGTATGGCAATCTAGATACTCATGTGCTTGAAACGAAAGAGACTAGGCTACAGAACTAGTCAATGTAAGCAAGGGGAAGTAAATAAGTTGTTTTTTTTTTTTTTTAATGCTCTGATCGTTAGTAGGTTAAAATTGATGTATTGTGTAAACATATGGTGCAAAAACAGGGTATAGCCAACAGATGCAGATAAATATAAATAAACTGATTTGGCGACAGATGTACACTTGTAGGTGAGACCAAACATTAATTTATTTTTTTTTCAAAAAAAGAAGCTGTTAATTCTTCACACTTTAGAAAGGCTATTCAAAAAGACAGAGAATGCAGCTGAAAATTTTCACACACACACAAAAAATTTACTACAGTGTAAACATTATTAAGCACTGTTTTATTCATTGAGGACCTAAACATGAGGGTAAATACAGAAAGAACACCAAATTTTATTAGAACAAATGAAGGAATGGAAGGAATGTTGTGAGGGACTCGAGAAGGACTAGAGTAAGGCACATGAATGAGCATCACCAGCACACATGTAATACAACGTCAACATGTTGGGAAGGAACAGAGAAACCCCTTGTTTACTTTTTTAAATACAAGGTTAGCTGTAATAGCCTAGGAGAAATACCTGTCTGTGGTTGATTGTGTATTGTGGACAGTTTAATTAACACTTCCACTATTAATCAAACCGAAGAGAACGATATAAAGGAAATTGTGCTGTAATGTCCATGATGCCACTCCGTGCTTTCTCACCTTGAATATTGTGTTTGTTTCTCATGACCTTGTCCAAGTAAAACACTGTGATAATTTGAGAGGTGGGTCCTGAAAGGGGCCTCTTTTGGATTTTAAAAATACTGGCACAGCTAACATTTAGAGAAAGTGAAAAGGGAGGACTTGTGTTTTCACCAATTGATGCAGCACCACTTTTGCACAAACCCCGAAAGAGACAGCCTTTCTCGGGAAAAGAGAAGTTTCACATTCTAAGACTTTCTACCTCCTTCCCTATCCTCCAGACATACTTATATGTTACATTAGTTTTGCATACATTAGAATGGCTTCCTTGCAATATTAACAATTCTAAAAAACATCTTGCAGCACAGCCTGATTAACATGCTCTTTGTACCTCTTCTGTCAAGCAGTTCCAGAGTGGTGGCTTAGTCCTGGATATCAACAGGGAAATGGTATTTAGTAAAGTGCCCACTTTAAAAGTTTATCTTCATATTTGGATATTTTCATAAGAAATTAATATAATTTGTTATTATATTCTAAAGAATGCTGAATTTATGTGTGATGCCATCCTGGAACCTAACTGGAAAGCTGTGCTGGTTGAGCAAAACTTTTATTCGGATAACATTGTGTGTATGTTTAAGTGCAATCATGAATTCAGAGTTTTGCTGGGTTAAGGCAACATGCACTCATACATGCATATAGACACACACACACACACACAATCTGGCAGGGATTTATGTGGTATCTCTTTCTGTCTTTCTGTTTGCCACTAAATCATTGAGATATTTTTATTTGAAAAGGAAAATCATGGCACTGAGTATGTTATTTCATGGAGATGGTTTATGATTTTTTTTCCTTGCCTTAGATATATTCCAAACTGTTATTGCAAGACATAGATAAATATTCGAAGTAGATTTAAGTCAGTTGGAGCAGTTTGTGATGGGACGTACAGCAGGTATTGTTATTTGGAAATAATGGGCTCTTATTTGATCCTTTTTAAGGGGAGAATACACCACAGCAAATGATGTACATTCAGCTAATTCGCTACCATTTAAAAAAAAAAGCAACTCTTAGAGAATAACACAAGGAGTTGTGTTTGTAATATAAATGAGGATTTTGAAAATGTGTAACATATTTAGGTAATGTCACTAATCTGTGCCTAACAGTTGGAAATACGAAAACCCATAATACATCTGTAATCCTAATGTGTTTCTTTGCTGTTTTGCAGGCAGACCAGTAATGATTGTAGTTGAATACATGGAGAATGGATCCCTTGACTCCTTTCTGCGGGTAAGGTGCCATTTTCTGATGGCATTTGAATAAGAAGCCATTCTAGGTTAAGATTTTAAATCATTTATCATAAATTAATTTCTACATAATGTTATTCATGGAATTTTAGTGAAGAATAGAAGCATTTTCCCCAGGGTACATTTCTAAGGTACAGTGATACATTAGAGCATAGCTGGAAAAAAAGAAGATTTAAACTTAAGAATATAATTGATTTCTTCTACAAGAGTAGCTACCAAATTTAGTAAAATGTATTTCGATTAGTGTTATTGTGAAGGAAAAGATAAATTGAAGCATAAATACCTAGGTTTATGGAAACTGTTCATTTTGCACAATCACCTTCAAAAATATTTTGTTATGATATTTTTGGCTGGTGAAGTGTGGAATAGACTCGATAACTGATTTATAATTATTTATGGTTACTTGCATTTAATAAATTGAATTAGAAAACAGTTCATGGGTAAAGTGTCCCGGCACTAATTAACTCCCAAAGGTCACTCTAAACATTAAATAAGGGCTATAGAAAGTATGAAAAATATGTTGGCACGATTGTATGTAGCTTTTCTTAGAAAAGAAGAAGGAAAGGATGACCCCCAAAGCTAAACTTATCCTAAAACACCCTCTTTGTTGACACTACCATTGGAAGTGTCTGGAGGCCTAATGACATAAGAAACTGTGTGACTGTCAAGTATTTCAAATTTGCCTTAGAAAGTAAATGTCAGTCCTTACTAGCCTGCTGACTTGCCACTGCCATTTTGCAGAATGGTAAAGCTGGGACTGTAGGAAAGGTCTGCGGAAGGATGAGGACTGTGGTTTTGTGGATGTGCTTGAAAAGGGTAGCCCAGGCACAAAGGACAGGTGTTCCTTGAGGAGCTGTGAAAATATTTGTTGGAAAATCTAGATCATGATGACAAAGGATGTTATGGCAGCAGGAAGAAGGAACTGCTAAGAGAAAATAGTGAGTAACCAGGAGGGAAAGAACAGACAATGCTTTAGAAAGAAAACACACAAATGAGTGAGAGGGAAAGTCATACAGACAGCACTTGTGTGACAGCAGATTCAGAAAAGAGGTAATCTTAAAGAAGAGCATCTGCAACGGAGGGTACTACCTTGAAAGCACACCAAAGCCATTATTTTAGATATTCCTACACATTTTTTATCCCTTCCATTTGCTTTTGATTATTCTGTTGTGGTTTTTTTTTTTTTTTCCGTAGCATCCCTTGCTGTCCACTGACTGTCCAAAATATATATATTTTTTTGTTTTCCTTGTCAAGATATATGACTAATATCTGTTCTGTTGTCAGAAACATACCAACACCACAAATTCTGGTGAGAATTTGATAGTTGATCAAAATCAAGTTATCTTCTGGAGAGAGTTTGATATCATGAAGGTCTTCTAGAAACTGGCTGGGTTTAAAAGATCACCCCTCTTGCCTTTCTGGCTCATCTCTGTGTCTGTCTGCACGAGACAGATAGACTGCCACTAATTCGAGGACTTGGGTTTTCCACGGTCTGCAATTTTATAGCAGTGACCCAGGAAGACTATCCTGGGCCCAAAACTTTGCTCTTTGTGCATGCATGTGTATGTGTATGTGTGCAAAATTTCATACAAGAGAATTAAACCAAATACTGAAATAACTCATGACAGAGAACTACCTTTCTCTGAGATGCTCTAGTATGATATCTATATTCTAATTATTATTCATGTGCTTTTATTTGTCAGAACAATTACTACTTATTAGGATACTTTAATAGAAACTGACATCAACAAAATTATGATGTTATTGTGAAGCAATACTTCTCACATTGCAAAAGATATTGCAGGCAAAACTGCTGGGGAAAAATGTGAGCTAATCATTTCTGCAGCTGGTTTCCATGTGTATTATTTTACAGTTTCAATTCACACTTCAGATGTGGTTTATTCTTCTCAAATGGTTTTTAAAAGGATTTTAGATAATATTCAGCATCCCAAAGCACAGTAGATATATCATCAGCATTTCTGTTAATAATTAGCAGAGCAAATGGCTGCAAAGTAACCTATTTAAGAAGAAACCCAGCTGCTTCATTAATAATAGTTGTTTCCTGCAGATATAAGTCTACAGTTTTAAAAGCTTTTGTGAAGATACAAAGAAGCAGAGAGGGTTTATCTTTAACAATCCTAATGAAAGGTATTTGGTGAATATAACAATTTTTATGTGCTGAGATTTGGAAGAGCTTATGATATAGTCTATCTTCCTTATTATTTAAAAGAATGACTTGTTATAGAGCAAAATCTTTTTATAGAGAGATAGTGAGGGGGAAAAAAAATCAATTTCTTGCCATAAGAAAGACTTCCCCCATGGCGCAACCTGCAGGCATTACCCAGCACATCCTTCCAACCTGTCCTTTCTCAGAGGCTGCAAAAATAGGTCAGTTGTACAGTCTCAAAGAGAGACTCTGTCATGAGTTGTGTGAGGAGAGTCCAAAGAAAGACTCCTCAGGGAAGACATTTTGCAAACAAGTTGTGCCAGGAATCCTAAACTCCCAAGTAGAAGTCCCCTTGAACCCTAAACCTAAACTCTCAGTAGTCTCCAATTCCTTGATTTACAGATAGGGAAATAGAGCACCAAGGTGTTAAGTGATCTTCACAGTATTGTGCACAAAGTGCATGGCAGAGATCAGAAATGAAAACAATTCCCTTGAATCCTAGGCCAGTGGATTACACCCCTCCTCCATCTTATTTAGTGCTGTATTTTAGTTTCAGTTATGTGGCCAAGTCCATAAACCAGTGCTTTGCCATTATTTGTATGAAATACCAGATGTATTAAAAATCAAACTCAGCCAAATTGTTTTCCCCACCTGATAAAATAGCCCATATACTGAACTGCAAACTTTGAGCTTTTTGGTAAAAAGTTGGCAAGTATTTGCGGCATGAAGATGCTGCAGATATTTTTATAATGGAAGGGCATCAGCTAATTAGAACTGATTCTGTAAGATGATGGCACTTAACTACAGCAGATTGCACACCATGAGACATCCTAAATTGCTGGAGACACATGACACCAAATTTCCCTCAAAAATCTGACATTATTTTTGCAGTTATATAAAACTCATTATCATAAGATGAAGCTCAGTATCTTTTTTTTTTTTTTTCTCATACAAGATTGATGTATATAAGTTAATCATCCTACAAAAGTAAACCTGAAATTTGCTGTCAAAGAAGTGGTCATTTGACCAGAAATACGATACACGTGAACTCACTTCTGGTGACACTTTGAGAGATTTCTCTGAAAAGGGACGTGAGCTTCCACTTTAGTATTTCCTTATGTGCTAGAAGCTCTTCTTTCAGTATTGCTCCCACAGCTGCCAGATAAGAGTACACTGTGTGGGGGAAAAAAGGAGCTGACACTTAAGCAATTTCCTGTCCTATTACCAACTTCACATGCAGAGTTTGGGTAGGACTCACTGTCTTTCTGTTTCAGTCACCTGCCTGTGTAATGGCGATCTTAGCAATCACTTATCCTGCAAGCATATGAGTAAAAGAATAAACATATGAAAAGCTGAAAGGACAGCTATCTGAACTGATGGAAGGATGTACTCAGTAATTAGATAGGATAGTTGCAGTCAGATATGTTTGCTCATGCTTGTTGATACAGTGTATATAAGATATGACAAGAAAGACAACTGAGAGATGCATAATGAAATAAATAAGTAAATGCCTAAAAACTGCAAAACCTATTTAATAAGCTGTCTGCCACTTCAGTAGGTTCAAGGTGCCTGTTCTCTGAGCATGGCCATGGCTGAGTATACCACATTGGTACGTGAATCACTGCTGGGTGATCTTGCAGCCTTCATACGTGACATAAATGCAATCCCCATTTTGCTGAGAGAAAACAGAGATGAGTGCCACGTTGTACCCAAGCCCATGCAGGAGTTTGGAGAGTGATACAGTAATATTAGCCAAGTATGAATCCCAGTTTCAGTCCTTAGCTATTGTGCTCTGACAAAGCAATATTTCACCTGTCAGATGATCACAATATTTCTTATAAAGGTACTTCATCCTGAGATTGGTCTTTTCACACTGATACACCCTCCCCTGCTTAGCCTACTCCCTAAATAGATGTCTCACAGACTTACGTAGTTATTAAATCTCCTATTCTTTTTTCACAGCTCCATCTAACAGGTCATTCTTGGCTAAAGCAATTGCATTTAGCATCACATGAACAGGAACATGACCATAATGAGGCACGGTGGCTTGCGTGCTTTGGGGAGTTACTGCTTCATAGGTTCAGTTCCCACGTGGAGAACATCTTCAGGCTTTGGCCTGTGCTCATTGTCATTGTGGTTTGTTCATTCTGGGGATTTAAACCACAGAAAGGGAAAACAGCTAGAAGCTGGCTTTTTAAAAACTGTAAAATAACCAAAAAGCTGTCACCAGAGTACTGTAACTTCTTTCAGTGTGCTACCTGTGAGTGTCGTCTGCAGCTGCAGACCACCAGGTTGCTGTCAGTGTCTTACTGCCGCTCACTGTCCAAGGTGTGCTAACCAATAGCCACGGCAATGAGGCAAGAAACAGCACATAGCAAAGAAAAAGACTGTGTGTTCTCCAGGGATTCATGTGGGAAAGAGAATGTGAGGATTAAGCAGCTCGTGAGTGTTGGCAGCATTTTCCCTTAACTGTTCCCCAAAGAGATGGATGTTTACATTTCAAAGAAAGATGCTCCAGTCTTGTCCAGTTTTGTGAATCTCTGAGTTGTAGGAGGAAGGGATTAATTTACCCTGGATAACCATGGGGTCTTTCTGCCTTCTTCACTGTTAACATTTGCAATAGTAATGCTCTTCCTCCTACCTAAAAACTGATATATTTCTTTTCACATCAGAAAACTAAAATACTCTTTAAAAAAATAGATTTATTTATAGGAGCGCATAGCATGTAAAAATCCTTAATATATTTTCTTCCAAAGAAAATATTTTTCTAAAGATTCTATAAAATATGCTTAACTACCTTAAAGCATTAACAGCAGCAGACAGTACAGCAAATGCAACCCAGGAATTCATCACCAAATTTTAATCCCTTGAGGCATGTCTAGCAGCAGCTAAGATAAGTGTAAAAATACATGAAAAAATATGTTACTGGAAGGAGAAAATATTATGATATATTGCTCTTTGATTCAGTAATCGTTACGAAGTTATTCTCAGGGCAGCTTTGCTATCAGGCTCTCACTTTTTTCAACTAGAGTTTAGATGCTGCAGCAGACACCTACATTTAGTGATGCTGGGGAAAAGGGAGAAAGAAGAAAAATGAAGATCGGTAGAAAGTTCTATAAAATGATGCTGTAAAGTATATGTTGTAAATCCATCTAACATGGCCTCACTAGACAGTCAGCTTTGGGGAAAAGAGGCCAGATGGCCTTTCTGAAGTTTAATGGTTCCCCTTATTATTTATCTGCATCCAGAGAGGCAACAACATTAGAGCTCATAACTAATACTCCTTCTTTTGCTTTCACACACAGCATTCGTGTGCACTTTTATTTACTGGAGGCACATTCCTTTCCTGGTAGAATAAAGGCAGCATTTTCATTTCCTTTGTTTTCAGAAATGACTCTATATAGAAGAAAACTTGCATTGGAGACTACTGATACAGATACTTTTTTTCTGAACCAAAGAAAAAAAAAAAAGAAAAAAAATGGGAAATTCGAAACTGAGTTTGAGTGAATGTGATACCTTAATAGTGAAATGGGAAGCAACAAGTATGTATGTGATCTGAGGTTAGGCTGAGATGCTAGTGTCTGTGATGCTACAGAGCCAACATTTCTTCTCGAGCAATGTTTCACCTTGTTAAAAGATGCAGAAAACAGAATTCCTGATACTACTGTGAGAAGTTCATTTGCAAATGCTGTGTTTTGTTTTTTTTTTAATCCCTGAAGATATTCTTCCTAGTGAGCAACAAGAAATTTATTACAACCAACTGTCTTGTATTTGAAGCCAAAAAGAATTTGTGGCATGTGGAAACTTTCAGTGTGCTCTATCTTTGAGAATTTGTGGAAAATACATGAGAAACTAGGAGATTATAACAGAGCCAGTGTCAGCTATGTATTATAAAGAAGGGAAAGGAGAAGCCAAGAAATTACAGACCAGTCAGCTTAATGTCAAACTGCTGTTACATTTTTGGAACAAATTATCAAAAAAGTATTTATAAGCACCTTAAAGATAACAGTGATAAGTATGAGCCAGTGTGGATTTGTCAAAAACAAATTATATCAGTCTGGTTTCCTTTTGTAACAGGGTACAAGCTTTGTGGGTATGGGAGAAGCAGTTTATATAATAAATCTTGACTTTAGTAAGGCTTTAAAACTCTATCACATGAGATCCGTACGAGCAGCTAGAGAAATATGGTCTTGACAAAACTTCTGTACATGGACACAGTACTGGGTAGATACTATATGGAGAGAATGGACTTTAGATGAGAAGTCACATGAAGTAGGGTTTTTTTGCAGTCTGTTTCTCCATATTTTTGTTAAGTGTCTGGATCCTAAGAAAGAGACTAAACTTAAGAAGTTTTCAGACAATGCAAAGCTGAGTAGGAACACAGGCAGACAGGAAGAGAAAGCTACCACAACACATATAAGAATTAATTTAGGAACTAGTTCGTTTTAGAAACTAATTAGAAATAAGTAAGGACAAGGGCAAGATAATCCCCTGAGGCTGGAATAATAATATAACATAGAAAACAGAGAATAGCTACTCAGAAAGAAGTTCACCGGAAGAAATGAATCTAGATTTTGAAGTAGGTCAGGGATGTCCTGTTGCTGTGAGAACAGCAAGCACCACAATGCAATCCAGAAACAGGAGTATCCCCTACAAGTTATATGAGGTCGCCATTCCTCACTGCTTGACACTGGTGAGGCCTTACATTTTTGTACTGAGTACTACATCTTTGGACCGTAACACTTCAAGAACTATATGAATTCACTGGGCAGAGTGCACAACAAAACTGAAAAGAAGATATATTGAAGAAAAGAAGACATATTGAGAAAAAGAGGTCTTTGGACTGAACTTGGTTTTAGCACAAAGAAAAACGCAGGAGAGATATCATGGATGTCAAAAACAGTTACAAAAAGGAAATGAAATCTGTTCTCTGTGCCAGTAAAAGTGTCATACTCAAGGGAGGCATCTTATTTAAGATGGTCCTAGCATGAAGAGGATGGGATAAGAAATATTGTCTTAATGGTTTTAAGTGCTGGTTAAAAAAGCATGTCAGGCATGACAAAAGGCAAGGATGTCATCTGGATCCCCCTCAAAGTCCCTTCCAACTCTGTGACAGCTATATTCCAGTTCTCTAAGTGGGCAGGGACACCTAGTTATGCCAGGACAGCCCTTTCTTGTTGCTACAGCTGTTAGAGGAAGGCAGGGTCACAGGTTACAAGGCTACTGCTCCCCCCCCCCCCCATAATGTCCAGATTTCAGTGTAGCTATTGTGTCCTACAATAAGCTTCAGAACAGCTCCATCTTGTAACATTTTTAGTAATAAAAAGACTTCCTATGAGTGGGAGGAAGACACGCATCTATAGTCCCTTCTGATGGCAGTATAATAACACATTTTTAATGCTTGAAGAGACAGTTAGATTCTTGTGGTGTAGGATCACTCAGTAGCATTTAAAATGAACTAAAGTAATTTCAGTTTTATATGTATTACATTTAATGAAATTACATGTTATTAATTGTATGAAATCCTGGTAGCTATTAATTAAAGAAGAAATTGACTGTTGATCTAATTCAGTACCAGTGGTAGAAACATGAGTGCAATCCACATGATAGTATAAAGCATGAATTACAATTCCAAGTAATACAAGGTTTCAGCTTGAACACCGGGAGATTTATCCTGATAATGATCTGCCACTTACTTTGCATTGTCAAATAGTAACAATAAATTCATGGTAAAAACTAGATCTTTCAGGCAGTGACCCATAGGAACTCTCAGTGGTAAAGATGATCCAAGTTAGACCCAGACACACCATTTTCAATGATATTCTCCTTCAAAAATAAGATCTAAGTCATCTGCAGAGGAATATTTACACCCGTAGCAAATCCTGTACACTTCTCAGAATATAAGGCCATAGAATTGCTAAGATCTCACTCTCAACTATAGGGCAAATAAAGAAGTGTATTTGGGAGAAGATGTAAGTCCATAAACGATACAGGAAATTTGACTTGCCGCTTTGTCAGAAAGTTATTCAGTACTAAAATGGAAAAAAACTTCAGAAAAAAAAAGAAAAAAAAAATCCATGGCTTTGTAGAAAAGCACTAAATTACTACAGGCTGGATCTACAAACTTAAAAATAAAAAACAGTGAGAGAAACATAAGATCTCCTCCTTCTTCCCCTGAAATAACTGATCCTCTTAGCTGCCTTATTATACAGTAATATTATTAAAGAGTTCATAGCATGATGAGAATATTTCACAAATGTAAGGTTTTTGGAAGCAAACTGTAACTAAATGCCAACTTGCCGAGGCGATCGGCTCCAGGGCAGACACCTTCTGCAGCGGAGCTGGGGACCAGACAGGCAGGGCTAATTTTTCTGGCACCAAGCACACTTGAGGGAGCCGCCAGGACTGGGCACCCCCCATGAGGGAGGTGAACGAGGCGAGGATGAGGCGTAGGCGGAGCCAGCAGCGTCCCCTTCCCGGCCATTCAAAAGCTGCCCCTAGGGAGCGCGGGCAACCAGGAGTACGGTGACCAGGACGGGCAAAGATGGTGTGGCGCGTCAGAAGGGAGAGGCGCGGCACTTCGCGCAGGAAGGGCAGAGCGCTCCCCCCCGCCCATACGAACACCTCCTCTAACAGCGGTCTACCGCTAGCTCAGCTGCTGTGGTGTACAGCAGGCACAGTGCGCTCTCCAGGAAGTCTGTACACACCCAGACTGACCACCCACTCAAAACTGTTGCAGTTCAGGTCTCTGGATGCAGGGAGTGCCTGAGCCTGTTGCTACCACCTGCGGGGGGCAGAGAGACTGTGTGTGTGAGGTGCGAGCAGGTGGACGACCTGGTCCGCCTGGTGGCAGAACTTAAGGAGGAGGTCGAGAGGTTGAGGGATATCAGGGAGTGTGAGCGGGAGATAGACTTGTGGAGCAACTCCCTGCGTGGCCTGAAGGACAGGCCCTGGGGTGAGACACCCCAAATGGGGGTGGACCCCCTGCCCTGTTGCTGTTGGGCAGACGGAGGGGATCTGGGAGTTGAGGAATGGAAACAGGTCCCTGCTCGACATCGCAGCTGATGCACTCCCCTTCCGGCCTCACGTTCCCAGGTGCCCTTACAAAACAGGTTTGAGGCCCTGGAGCTTGAGAGACCAGTAGCTGAGGAAGAGGTAGAAAGTCTACCCAGGAGGATGCCTAGGGTGAGGAAGTCAACTCCACGCCTCAGGACTGCCTCTACCAGGACAGAAAGAAGGGTGATGGTTGTGGGCGACTCCCTTCTCAGGGGAACAGAGGGCCCTATTTGTTGGCCTGACCCTACCCATAAGGAAGTCTGCTGCCTCCCTGGGGCCAGGGTCAGGGACATTGCCAGAAAGCTTCCCAACCTGGTTCGTCCCTCTGACTATTATCCTTGTTTGATAGTCCAGGCTGGCAGTGATGACATTGAAGAGAGAAGCCTGAAGACCATCAAACGGGACTTTAGGGGACTGGGACGGTTAGTGGATGGAGCAGGAGTACAGGTGGTGTTTTCATCTATCCCTACGGTGGCAGGGAGGGGTACAGAGAGGACACAGAAAGCCCACCTGATAAACACGTGGCTCAGAGGCTGGTGCCAACACAGAAATTTTGTTTTTTTTGACCATGGGGTGCTTTACTCAGCACCTGGCCTGATGGCCGCAGATGGGTCCCTATGTCTAAGGGGAAAATGGATCCTGGACCAGGAGCTGGTGGGGCTCATTGAGAGGGCTTTAAACTAGGTAAACTTTTTGTCAGGCAGCTGACAAAAGTTGCAAAATCATCAGCGCTTGTTCTTGTGGGGGACTTCAACTTCCCAGATATATCCTGGAAGCACAACACAGCCCAGAGAAAGCAGTCTAGGAGGTTTCTGGAGAGCATGGAAGATAGCTTCCTGACGCAGCTGGTTAGTGATCCTACCAGGGGAGGTATCCCGCTAGACCGTCTCTTCACAAACAGAGAAGGACTGGTGGGAGATGTGTTGGTTGGAAACTGTCTTTGGCAGAGTGACCATGAAATGGTAGAGTTCTCCATTCTTGGAGAAGCCAGAAAGAGGACCAGTAAAACCGCTGTATTGGACTTCCGGAGGGCTGACTTTGAACTGTTCAGGACACTGGTTGGTAGAGTCCCTTGGGGGGACTATAAGGATGTTGCAAGGCAGTGCAGGGACAAAATCAGAAAGGCCAAAGCTCATCTGGAGCTCAATCTGGCTACTGCCGTCAACGACAACAAAAAATGGTTTTACAAATACATTAATGCAAAACGGAGGACTAAGGAGAATCTCCAGCCTTTACTGGATGCGAGGGGAAACAGTTACGAAAGATGAGGAAAAGGCAGAGGTGCTTCATGCCTTCTTTGCCTCAGTCTTTAGCAGCAAAACCAGTTGTTCTCTGGATGCCCAGTACCCTGAGCTGATGGAAGGGGATGGGGAGCAGAATGTGGCCCTCACTATCCATGAGGAAATGGTTGGCGACCTGCTACGGCACTTGGATGTACGCAAGTCGATGAGGCCAGATGGGATCCACCCAAGGGTACTGAGAGAACTAGTGGAGGAGCTGGCCGAGCCGCTTACCATCATTTATCAACAGTCCTGGCTATCGGGGGAGGTCCCAGTTGACTGGCGGCTAGCAAACGTGACGCCCACCTACAAGAAGGGCTGGAGGGCAGACCCGGGGAACTATAGGCCTGTCAGTTTGTCCTCAGTGCCAGGGAAGCTCATGGAGCAGATTATCTTGAGTGTCATCACAGGGCACTTACAGGGCTGGAGGTGCTTGAGCGAGTCCAGAGAAGGGCAACGAAGCTGGTGAGGGGTCTGGAGAACAAGTCCTGTGAGGAGCGGCTGAGGGAGCTGGGCTTGTTCAGCCTGGAGAAAAGGAGGCTCAGGGGTGACCTTATTGCTCTTTATAAGTACCTTAAAGGAGGCTGTAGCGAGGTGAGGGTTGGTCTATTCTCCCATGTGCCTGGTGATAGGACAAGGGGGAACGGGCTGAAGTTGTTCCAGGGGTGGTTTTAGTTGGATATTAGGAAGAACTTCTTTACTGAGAGGGTTGTGAGGCATTGGAATGGACTGCCCAGGGAATTGGTGGAGTCACCATCCCTGGAGGCCTTTAAAAGACGCTTAGATGTTGAACTTAGCAATATGGTTTAGTGGAGGACTTGTTAGTGTTAGGTCAGAGGTTGGACTCGATGATCGTGAGGTCTCTTCCAACCTAGACAATTCTGTGAATGGAAAACAACTATTTTCAGGGCTTTTGAGGGCCTACATAAATTCAACGGCAACTACCCAGATAATGCATTTACATTCAGTTGATAAGCAAGGCTTATTTAGCAAAGCCATTAAAGACTGATTAAAATTTGATATGGTGATAGGATAAGTGTTGTAAGCCTACTGGGGTCTGAATTGCTGCCAGTATTGATTAACACCTTTAACACCCCTGTGGGAATCCTATCAAAAATATATTTCAAATATAAGTCATGGGAATCAAAATAAACCCCTAGATAACAACTGCCATATCATTAAAATGAGTGTTTCATGTCCCTATAGGATAAGCAAATGAAACAAGATAATGGAAAGTTGCTAAAGGATTGATTTGACTCACAGATGGATGTGGAGATTTACAGACTCTGAAAATATGAGGCCAGATTCATACCTACTATAATTTCACCAACTTAGCTGAATTTTCCAAGGGTTAAATATGGTCCATAGTCCTTGTTCTGGTCAGCATAAATTAGACAAATATTTCTTTATATTGGTAGAAAACAGTTTATAGATAGTAAGGGAGTACAGCTGCCATGGAAACCAATGCAGAATAACTGATTAGAGAAGGACTTGAGGAAGAGATGGTTCTCCTGACAGGAAAATGTAGTTGTTCCAGCCATGAGGGTGGTATTAAACAATATAAAACCAAGAACGAGAAGTAACAGAGGGGAACAGATGCGGAAGAGGATTCAGAGAAATATTCAGAGAAGAAAGAGAACAGAATAAAATTGCAACTGGTATGTTAGCAAGTCTGTCATTTTTTAAACGTGAAGATAAGCTTGAACTTTCTGTGTCAAGGCAGAAGCTCAAAGAAATTTGAAGGAGAGAGAACGGCAAAAGCATGTGATTGTTTTTAAGTCAGGCATTTCTGCTATATTGGTAAGGCAAATACTGAGATTTGGAAAGAGCAGAAAAAGGTTATGTTTTATGAAAAATCAGTCAAGCATGGTCTAAATTTGAAAGAGAACAAATTAAAAAAGGAAGGAAAGAATGCTTGTGATTTAAAGGGACAAAAGGTTAAGGGAGGTGTTGCAGATGACCGAGATTTTGATCATTGAAATAATGGAACTGTGAACGATAAGGAAGAGGTAAAATCTAGAGGTTGAGGATGGTGGTGGTTCTGTTGATGCTTTGTTAGAAGGCTGGGGGGACTGCTTGGTTGTTTTACAAAAGTAAGCTATTGATGCTTTGTTTCAATACCTAAGTCTACAATAAACTAAATATATATATATATATTAATCTAGGATAAACGCAAAGAGAATTAACTGTTAACAACCCAGATTAATAAAGTTTGCATGATGAGTTTAGAGTTTGTATTACTCAATAGAAAGAAAAAAAATCCACTGTGGCTTCAATAGATGAAATACTAGATAGGTCTCAAATCCTTACTTTGTTGGCAGACAATTAAAGTAAGGCATTAAAAACATTGACTTTTGTCTCTCCTTGTTAAATGGTAATGGGAAGTTCTTATTTAACATATCTGTCACTCACATGTTTTGGGTCTCTGAAAGGTTCCTTATTCTTCTGGTCCATAACAGGGGATTCCCTTTTGTAAAACACCTTGTTGTACGAAGTGCACAGCCCTGAAGCACCAGCCACACAGGGGATGGCTGGGACAGGCAGATTCTCCAGCTTGGCCCTTGGCAGGCACGCTGAGGCTGATCAGCAGGCCTCAATAAACTCAATTCTAAGAGTTTGTCAGTAACTCCCAGAATAAAATAAAAAATAAAAATAAAAGAACACCACAGTTTTACCTGGCACTGAAGTGAGACTGACTAGAGGGAATAGCCTCAAGTTGTGCCAGGGAAGGCTTAGGTTGCAAATTAGGAGACATTTCTTCTCAGAAAGAGTAGTCAGCCATTGAAACAGGTTGCCCAGGGAGGTGGTGCGTCACCGTCCCTGGGGCCGTTCAAGGAAAGGTTGGATGTGGTGCTGAGGGACATGGTTTATTGGATGACATTGGAGGCAGGGTGATGGTAGGACCATATGACCTTGGAGGTCTTTACCAACCTTATTGTTTCTAGGATGTGAGCATATTCTAATCGTGTCTTGACCCTCAGCTGAGTGCTGTCTTCTGAACCAATTGATTACAGATGGCTTTGATGGAGATGATGAAGCAGGTTCAGGCTTACAGCTGTGATGTGATGGCTTGGAGGGAATTGCCTTGGGGATATTCATGGGGAAAAGTTCCTATGAATTTGTCATATGTAGGTTTTGATGGTGTGTCAGTAAGTGTGATTAGTTTGGAGAAGACTGTGATGTGATGATATTGTTCGTCTAGGGGTTGATGTATGGCTGCCTAACCAACAAGTGTTCTGGGAAGCATGAGGCTCTAAGTTGTTGTAGAAGGCTAGGTGAGTTGGTGCCCTATCCTTAGCATTTGAGTTGTTTGTTTTGTTTTTGTTTTTTTCAATCAATTTTATTAAAGGTATTAGAAGATTTTTAAGATACTCTAGAAGTTCTACAAACTGCAAAATCCACATCATCTCTCCAGCTTCTTTTTGCAAAGTTTGTCTTTCTCCTTCTTTGTACCCAGTAGAGTTTAATCAAACAGTAATGACATTAAGAATTAGTTCCTCAAACCTCTTTAGAGGTGAGTAACTCTCAATTTAGCAGTCTGTTATGCATAAGGGAAATTTTATCCTTTTAATTTTTACATTAAAAATGTATAAATACTTGATCTAAGTAGACATATTATATATTGGAGGCAGGTCTTTGTCTGGTACTGTTCTGTCCTGAGACAGATGGATTAGTAATATGAAGAGCAAGTAACACCAACCTCTGTACCCTGCACATGTTCTTATGTGTATTCTCTGTGTGGTGTGGTTTGGTTGGTTGGTTGGTGGTTTTTTTGTTTGTTTTGTTTACATTTTTACATGTTAGAGCACCATTCCCTTGTTTCTTTCTATGCTTATATACCTGACTAGTTCAATATAGGCCCCGAACTAATGAGTCCTGATTGATAGATATGCTAAAATGATTTGCTGTTCAGGGATAAGATTAAGCATATCTGTGCAGTTGAGTTTATTGCATTAATTAATCTAATGAATTTACTGGACTTGACTGTGAAGTTTATTTAACTTAAACATATGAACTAACCAATACAGATGTCCTGAATGCTACTTGTATGTAGCCAAGTGCTGAAAGTGTCTAAAGAGAAAATGAGAAGTTAACTTGATTGTAGGGAAGAGCTGTTTGTTTTTTGCTTAGCTGTTCTTGCTAGCGTAAAAGCTTGGCTTACTGAATAATCCATGAGAACCTACATGTCTGCCAGCTGAGGTCACAAAAATTCTGCTGTCAGCAGTCTGCCTTAAAGGGTAGATAGAGCAGATGTAAATCAGGCAAGAGCTCATTGTCAAACTTGCTTATAGGTATTTGTTTGGTCCTCACTACCAAAGAATTCAGCAGTCTTCTGACCCAGTTGGTGTAGAAGCATTAATTTTCATTTTGAAGACGGGAAATGGAGGCCCACCAATAATTACATATATGAGTGCAGTTAACAACACAACTTCTGCTGAAATCTATTGGAGTTGAACATCTAAATACAAGTTTAGTAGCCTAATACTTTCATAGGTCTGGGCTTAACTTCAGTCACCTAGGAGGACTGGAGAAGCCATGTGTGATCCCCTGAATATCAGCCCAAATTTCCTTTTCAGTCTAGTGTTCAGAGATTATATGGTGTTGTATGTAGAACAGAGATGTGGTAAAGCTCCAAAGTTACTCCAGTTACCTGTTTTAGGCAACAGCAGTATCTCTTGCAGACCATCAAGGCTGGGGCAGTAAAAGTAGGACTTCTCGGTTCCTAGGAGTATGGAGTAAGAGATGGAGAAAGGACTTTTCTATATTGTCACTCTTGCATTTATCAAAATGGGTTTGGGGAAAATGTTCTTAGTAACTAAGGATAAAAGATTAAGTGTAGTCACGAGAAAAAACAGAGAGAGTGTGGAAGTGTTGAAGAAAAGGGGGGTGAACTGCATGCTGACAGGTGGGGTAGCTTGTGCTGCTGAGCAAGTTAAATGAAAAATTGAGTTTTCAGTGGGCAGGTTGGCTGGCTGGCATTTTAAATAAAAGATGTAGCTGATGTTGCTAGTATGAAATTCATGGAAACTAACTATCTTCTTTGAACTTATATCTTTACTTGCAGAAGCATGATGGCCACTTCACAGTCATCCAGCTGGTTGGCATGCTGCGGGGAATTGCATCAGGCATGAAGTACCTCTCGGACATGGGCTATGTACACCGTGATCTGGCAGCCCGTAATATTTTGGTCAACAGTAACCTCATGTGTAAAGTATCTGATTTTGGTCTCTCACGAGTGTTAGAGGACGATCCTGAAGCTGCTTATACAACAAGTGTAAGTTTATTTTATCTAATTTGAACAGTTTATTGCCTTGTAACTCTTCTATTCCAGTTTCAAATTTGTCTGTACCATAGGAATAACAGTTTGAATTGGCTGGCTTTGTTCCATTATCTTTGTTCCATTATCAGTGCATGTGGTTTAATAGCTCTGCCAATTCATTGAAGGGAAGTTTTTTGTTTTGGTTTTTTATTTTTTTCCTCCTCCCCTATGTGAGGGGGCTTATAATCTTCAGTTTTTTTTGTTTTGTTTTGTTTTTAACAAATGTGTAGATGTAACACAGAGACTTTTCTGTTCTTGCTTTTTATCTTTATTTTTTTCTACCTCCTTTCTTCTTCTGCTTCCGTAAGTTCACTTACAAAGATAAGCTTTTAAAAAGGGGGTTTGGGGAGGAGGACATCTCACAGATTCCACTGACAGAAGCATGGTATCAAGTTTTGCATTCATAAATTACAACTTAATTTTATTTTATTTAAGTTTACCTTCCTAAAAATATTTAGGACCTTTCTCTCAGGGTTTAAGTCTCATCTCATTAATACTTAAAAATTCATCATGCAATGCAAGTAAATTGTTTTTATAGTGGAGAATGGGGGCTTCTATTTTATTTTCACTGAAGTGAGAACTGTTAAACCTGATTAGCTTGTTCAAATTTAACTTTAAGAAAAAGTAAACTGCATCTGCAGTATGGAGCAAGTAGAAAAAGGAGCATGTTGATGCCAATGGAACTCCAAGTTCAGATGCAGCATTTTTTTTTCATCATAGCAAAATACTCAGTTACATTCCTGTTATGACTATTACCACAGCATTAAGAATCTTAGTGAAATACAAACAGTTTTCAAGTTATGCTAATCTTTCATTGAAACTAAAGTTACTTCAGAGCCAGGGAGGTTCTCATTCAAGTTGTCTGAAATGCACAGAATGTATACGTTCCTTTGATAGGGCACAGTGACAGAATGCCAGTAGGGATAGTAAAATAGCATTAAGTAATTTCTCCAAAAGTACGCTCACTTTAAAAAGTGATTTATGGCTGAAATGGTGAACACATCTAATTTAAATGTATTGTAGTAAGTGCTGTTTGATCTGTTGAATTCTGTATAGCTATTGTAATGAGGCTGCACACTCTTCATTTAAGGTGAAAATAAGTGTTCTGGTCACTGTAAACTTCAGCCACTTCTTAGAACAAGGTCTGTGCAGTACTGCAGGCTGATTAAAGCAAAACAAGTCACTTCACAAGGTTCTAGCTGTTAGTACTCAAAACTTCAAGGAAGAAGGAAAAAATTGGTTTCTTCCTTCATAGGGGAGGTTTTCCCTCATTTATTTCTTAAAGCTTCTTTTGTTTTAACACTGCTTACTAGTGTGATGTTTGGAGGAAAACTAAATGAAGGTATTTAAGAGAAGTGTGGATGTGGTGCTTAGGGACATGCTTTAGTGGTGGAACTGGTAGTGTTAGGTTGATGGTTGGACATGATGATCATAAGTGTCTTTTCCTACCTAAATTATTTTAGTTACTGCAGCTTACTAAGTTGTTGGCTGAGCCATACTAATTGTCCATGTGAGCATGCTTGGGGGTCAGCTGGTGGCCCCAGTGATAGGCAAGTTCAGTTGCATTGCTCAGTATTGACTACGGTGTGATGAGCTGAGCTGGTGGAAGACACTGGGACTTGCCAAGCAACTATTATCTGTAATTGTCCAATGGATGCCTATACCAAAGAGGAGGTTTTTCAGAGTAGTTAATGCCTGCCTTTTTCTTCACATCTAGAGCTATGTTTGATCAGGAAATGCTATGTTTTTGTAAAAAAAAAAAAAAAAAAAAAAAAAAAAAAAATCATAGAAATACATCTGCATTGAAGGACTTTGTTGAAACACAGAACAGGCATTTCACCCATAAAGCAGACTTTCGTAGTAAATGAATAGAACCCCACAACGGACATCATGCTCTCTCACCACTTTTGCTGACCACCTGTTACATCATACACCCTTTTCCTGATCCCCATTTCCACCCCCTACCCCTCATGGTAAGTTAAAAGGTAAAATCAGTTCCCTTACAGAACATTACTGATCAGGAAATAACTGATTTTTTTTATATTTCTGGTCTGCTTCAATGGTGACTGGAAACCTTTTCCTCTGAAATACACAGAAATTTGTTGGGATGTGAAGCCCTGTAAAACTTCAAAATCCTCAATATAGCTGCATGTTTTTTGAAATAATCGTGAGCCTGTTATTGTGCTGAACAGTATTAATGAATATTCTGTGATGTGAGGCAGGAAACTATTCACCAGCACAACCTACTGCTACCTTAGGGTGCTGCATTTTTTTCTTTTCCTCTGTGGTATTCATAGGTAGTAAACCAAGACTTCTTCCTAGAGGAAAATGTAGCGTGCAGGGCAGCAGTTCTGGCTAGAACTTTGTCACTGGACTATTCCAAGAATATTCATCAACTTTATGGAGTGAACTCATAAGCATCTTCCCAACAGCAAGCCACATGTATTACTAGAGGTTTTTATCTCATGCATATAGTTTGGTTAGTTCCGTACTGTGCTTTTGCCATATGAAGGTTAAATTCTCAGTGTTCTTAATGGAGATTTTGTGGTGTTAGAATGCATGTATCCTCTCCACAGAGATTTTTCTTGATAGCAGCCAAGTACCTGTAGTTACAAGAAATCCATAGAGTTGATCTGCATATTGAGTAGTAATATTTTTAGGCTCACATCTCCCATTATATGAGTGTCTGTCACTACTCAGAAGAGACTAGTGTTTTTTCTTATTGTCTTAGTCTGGTACCAAAAATAGAACATTATGATTGGATATTTTCTTTGGAAATAAGATCTACAGCAGTACTCAAGTCAATCAGAATTTTAAAAAGTATGTCATCCCATCTTTGATACAGTGGTCAAAAGTAGGTGAACCTATTCCTAGATGAAAACAAGATAAACTGAAGTAAAAGACAACTCAAATTTCATAGGGGTGTCATACTCTGTGACTGAACAGCTTGTATTCTAACAAAAATAAGCTAAATGACCATCATATCTTATGGATTTACCACACCTCAGCAGGCACAGCCTTGAGTTAAAGACTATCAACATATTTTGCTTTGTCTTCCTGTTGTTATCTGATGTATGTTTTCTTCCTCTTTAGTAGCTGGTTTAGAATAGATCTTACATTGTTTCTATTGGCACATCTTCCCACATGCAGGGTAAAAATCACAAATCAGTCTAGAAAAAGCAATAACTCTGTTAGGAAAAGGCTGGAAAGGAAACCACTTAGAAAATTGCAGCATTCTGTGCTCATGCTGAAACACTAGTTAGGAAACAATGTTCAACTAAGAGTCATAGGAAAAACTGACAAATGCCCCAAAGTAACATAATTTAAGGACAGTGTGTTTCCTAAGAATTTCAAACTGTGACGCTACTAGAAGAACTGTTGAATGCTTTAATCACTACATGAAAAGACTTAAATTTCAGGGAACAGCTTTCTGACTTCTGCAAAGGCTTTCCTTTTTTTTTTTTTTTTTTTTTTTTTTTCCAAACTATTGAGACAAAGAATGTATCTTTTTTGATAAGAGGGTTTGGCAGGAAGTAAGAAACAGGCCTCTGTTTCCTATCACAGATGGGGGGGAAAAAAGAAAAAAAAAAAGCAAGGTATTATTCTTGAATAGGAAGAGGGAATTAAGAGTTAGTAATACCCAACTGCCAGTCTTTGTTTCGGATTGATCAGGAAAAGATAAGGACACTTCTGAGATAACTGAATAATATGTTGTGTTTTTTTTCCCTGTGGAGACAAAATTTTCATTTTTAGTATTGGTTTCCAAGGCAACAGTAGCTCATGAAAAGACATTTCTAGTATATAAACAAGCATTCCTGTCAATACAGAGGACATCCAGGCTCTTGCATCCCTGCTTTTAGGTAGTCCATGTTACATGATGTGGATTCATTTACTTTTAAAATATATTCAGGGTTCACTTGTGTTTAGAAAAGAGCCATGAGTCTCCAGGAAACCTTGCATATAGCAAAATGTGTATGTGTGTATGAACAGACCAAGATCTGTGTCACATGCGAAAAGGGCTAAACTGGTATCTGCGTTAATGGTGACACTTTGATATTCTTCTTTATATCTGTGTTTTCTTTCAGTTAGATAAAAACCTGCTACAAACTGAATTGTGCAATACATAGAGAAATATATTCTGTTTTTTATCAGCAGTATTTATGAATTTAACCTTAATATGTAAAAAATTATTTCCATAATACTCATTAGGGAATTTAAATTATTGCATATATTTTAGTGAATCACTTTGTGAGCTTCACGGATCTGATTCTTGCCCAGCAAGTATGAGGTGAGAGATGGTTTTGATTCATGAAAAGTAAAACGCCACAATTTTCTAGTTAGTTTGGGATGTCAAGCGATTGTTTCTGAATAGTATCAATGTTCTGAGTCAAGTCCATGACAAGCATGTTGCCTAGACATTTACTTTAAGAATTAATTTAATTGAAGACAATAGAGTAAATCGATTATTGGCAACAGTTCAGGAAAGAATAAGGAAAAGGGGCTGTGTACCAGAAAGGCCTGCATTAACCTCCTTTCTTAAACTAATTGGTGACATAAGGTTGAGCACAACTGTTGTCAGTTTGTTATTTCTGTGTGCAATGTGAACGCAGCACTTTGTCATTACCAAATGAGAGAAACATACTGATCAGCAGGATGCATCATGACCATGTTTGGTTTTCAGTCTCTGAAACTAGGCATGTGGTGTGGTGTCCAACTGGGCTCTTCCCTTATCTGGAGTTTTTCTGCTTTTAATCTTACTAAACGCTGGCTTAAAAATGAGTAGGCTAACGCCATTTGTAACAGGGTAATGTACTGTGAGAAGAAGAATACTTATTCCCCTGAGCTTTGCAACTATCTTTCTGGGCTGGAGCCCTGTATGGGTACCTTGCCTGAATATTCTGTTGCTGTCTAAGGTTAATACCTAGCTGAAATAGCCTCACCTGGGTCTGTTTATAAAGCCTACATTTCTCCAGCTTTCCATAATTCCATAAGCTCTCTGCAGTAGCCTTGCCTCCTTCAACACATCTGTTCTCCATAACACCTAAAAGAATTGGTTCTACTCTCACAAGTCTTCTGAGTCTTCCTACCATCTTGTAGGGCCATCCTACATCCGGACACCTCCAAGCAGAAAATCAGTCTTCTCTAATTTTAGTAGGACAGGCCCTTCTTTTTGTGGTACCCACCTCAGGCACACCATCCTCTTCCATTCAATCCAAAAATCCCTTTCTTTCCTCCATGTTTTCTACCACATCAGTTCTATTGCCAAGCATTAGATGCAGGGTACTTGCTGAGTACACACAAATAACATTTTGTAAGATGGCAAATTAGCTGGAAATGAGAAGAAAGGAAAAGAAACGTTGTTTTCATTACTCTGCACTATTTGCATCTTAGTTAACAGGTAAACACCTAGCTCTTGCAGCCATGGAGAAAAATGGCCTGACTTCTACTTTGTGAGACAAATGCTGAAGCTTGCAGAACCCTGTAAAGGTTGTACCCTTCCAGGGATGCTCTGTGAGATTATAATATTAGCCAAATTAGTGGTACAGAATTCAGTGGGATCCTGAATGAGTTGTCTTTTTGATGAGGCAAGGGGATACATACCAACTGCCTTATCAGGGTTATCGGTCTCCCATGCAGGAATCCATCTGCTGGTAGCTGCTGTGCATCTGCAGACACCACCCATCCTGGTTCGTAGCTGGGTGCCAGCCGGCCGAGTGCAGTGGGTTGCCGTTAACTTTTTTAAGCAGTAAGAAGGACTCTAGCTTTACTCTGGTGCTAACACATAAAGTAAACACACTCAGCATGAGTGAGAGGTCAAGAAGCAAGTTAATAAGAGCTGTGCTAATAATGTGCTAAGCCTGCTCCAGGGAATGGGAGATGGGTAACTAGTTTTCAAGTGTGGGATGGGATGGGATTTGTCAAGTGGTGGTCAGATAAATCACCTTCCCATGAGTTGCCAGCCTAAGGTGGAGCCATTTCCCACTCAGAAGATAGTTGGGAATGGAGGCCTGCATGTGCATACTTCAAGATGCCGTCATCTGTTCTGTTGGGCTGGATCAAAGATAAAACATGCTCAGGTTATGCTCAAGGACAAATAGACAAAGAGCTAAGGAGTAGAAAAGACTTAGTGCCCTTTGACCTGTCACAGTGTTAGATGTGAGTACTCTTGATGAGTAGTTCTGCATTTCAAAGCTTCCAAGTCCCAGACTTTCCCTTTCAGTGCAGGTGGAAGTGCTTGTTGTTTTGTTGACTTGTGATTTACAGAAGCCCCTGAAGAAGAGGTCATGAGCCTTTTGAGAAAGGTAAGTATTTTAATGCATCCACTCTACTAGGTTCTCCAATCAGCTTTTTTCCAGCTGTGATCCCAAGTTCATTTAAGAGGTTTTCTGGTTTATTTATCCATTCTGGAAGCCAGCAGAATATAACACAGATCACAAAAGCAGATGCTTAGAAGGATGGTCTAAGGACAAGAATGAATTAAATAAAAAAATACATTCTCTTTCCAAGAGTTTTGTCTAATTTGTTATTATTGTGAGTATTCTATTTTGCACTGTAGCAGTTGTCACTTGATTCTCAAATGTTGATTGCAGGGAGGAACAAGCACATAAAAAATACGTTCAAATGTGAAGAGAGTCAAAAGAAATTTTGTGGTTAAATTTAACTATAAAACTTTTATATAACAGTTCATGATATTGTATATGAAAGCATCCCTGCTCTTTTTCTTCCAACACCCTACCCTGATCTAGGAACTCCAGATACGCATTTAGCGGAGAAACACAGTTGGAAGCTTTGCATTTCCTTTTTTTTTGTGCTCAAAATCCTTCTGTGCATGAATTCAACACAATGTCCTAACTCCTTGGTAGTAAAAAGGGGGGTTATTTTGTGTTTCATTCCTAATGTGATTTTTTTCCAATAGCATCGTCCCATCATTCATAACATAATTTGACTTCCAATGAAAGGAAAAAAAAAAAAAGAAATTGCAGTATAATCAATCTCGAAATATCTGCCTCTTAGAAACTTGCAAGCTCTGCCTATTAGCTTGGATTTAAATTTCTTATTTCTCTGACTCCTACCGATTTCATGTTAACAAATTGGAGTATTAATGTCTACATGTATGTGCCTTGCTGTTTCTCAGATTGGGTCATCTGTAAGTGTCCATTTAAAAAATGGAAGCATGAATTTACGAGTGGCTTGTACAGTAGGATTGAAAATGAACTTCTGATAGACCTAAAGTGTCTGTGCCATTAGAGTTACATCTAGGAGATAAATGTTTATATTAAGTACTAATAGTGATGGCATTGATTATTTTTTGGAATAATATTCTCTGGTATCAGTAAAGCATATTCTGGTGCAGTGACCATTAACCTTTCTCACCGCATGGATTCCTGAAATATATCAAATGAAGATGCAGTCTTGGTTAGAAATCTCCCGTTTCCAAGTTTTTGTGTAACACATTAATACCTTTCACAGATCTCTTAAAAGTATTCCATAGACTCTCAGGGGTTGATATACCTGGAGCTGAAAACCCACTGTGCTTGGAATATCTTCTGTTTGATCACTGAATGCTTTTTATTGAACACATTGTAACTGATGTAGCAAGGAAAGGCATAGGGAGTTAGGATTATGAGAGGTTGAGAGACTGTTTCTCCCAACAGTCAGAAAAGCTCTGTTGGGTTCTGACTGTGAATCTTTGGTGGTTTCACACTGATGGGCAGCTAAACTCTACCGCAACACACTCTCACATCCCCTCTTCAAAGGAAGAGGGAGAGAAAATTTGGAAGGGGAAAGAGGAAAAAAAAAAAAAAAAAAGGTTCACGGTGAAGGTAAGGACATTTTAATTAAAGAAGACAGAAGGAGCTGGCTGTTATCTAGCACGGGGCAGCTGCTGGGCTCTGCTCGCAGAAGCCACCCCTGCGGATCTTCCACTACCAAAACCTTGCCATGTAAGCCCAATACAGAATCCCACTGGAAACAGGCACCATTCCAGAGAATTAACAAGAAAATTTACTTCACTACTACAGAGTTAAAGGGAATCCGCATCAGTGAGCCTTAAATCTAGCCTAAAATTTTGGCTCAGATGCTCACTGAAAAGATGCTATGTTGAATAGTGAATGGTCTAGGTCAGAAATGTACACTCTTGCTTTTCAAAAAGTACAAATATAGAGGTACAGTCAAGTTAAGTAAATGATGGGAAATTCCAAAGGATTTTAAAGATGGGAAATTGTTTTATCGCACGATGCATAGTTAAACTATGGAGTTGATGGCCCAAATGGCTTTATATGGCAAAGATGACAGGAAGAAAACAAGTATGAAAGCACAAAGTAGCAGAGTGTGCATTATTTTCAAGCTTTCACTCCTTTCTCTGAAACATCTGATACTGGCCGCTGTCATAGGCTGGGGGATTAGAGCACCTTGTGTTTGACTTACTATGGCAGTTCTTGTTTCAAATAGTGAGAGTAACTCTAATCAATAAAACAACCCGTTCATGGAACTGGAGGGTATCTTGGAGACATCCTTGAATCAGGACTGCATTTTTTCTGAAAGATATGCCCTAACTTGTACCGAAGGGGCTGTGGAGGATTCACACACTGAAATTCCATCCTATGTGGTACATAAATGCAAAATGAATCTTCTTGGCCTCAAGATTTTTTAGTAAATCACTGCTTTTCAGTAATTTAATTCTACCAAATATGTTTGTTACTGAAAGTGAGAACCAAAATGTGGCTGTGGGAATCGCAGCCCAAAAATAAACAGTTATGTAGCAGAGTACAATCTGACAAAGACTCTAGGAATAACTTTAAAGAATTATGTACAGCAGTAAAAACAGGCAATCCAAAACAAGCATGTAAATTTGCAGAAAGTACCCACAGCTTATGTAGCTCTACTGAATCTTAGTACAGAATATTGAATACAACTAAAACCACTGTTATGGGGAAACACTGTAGAGATCAAAAAGGCTAAGAGAAGGTAAGCAGGCAGAGAGTATCACTTAATATTTTAGCAGTGCAAGTAATGACAGAAATTAGTCAAGGTAACTTCTGTTGATAAAATGTTTAGTGCAAAAACTTCTGTTTAAAAAAAAAAAAAGAGAGGAAAAAAGAAAAAGAAAAAAGGACACTGGAGTGGATCTTAATGATTGGCTTAAATACGAGCTAATTTAACAAAAGGTCATGGATTGGAGCTTATCAAAAAGTAGCCTATAGAAATGCATCTGAAACTTTGCTATGGTTTGGCTATAATCAAAAGCAAGCAATAGTAAAAGCAAGTGGCAAATATCAGGTTAAAAAAATTTCCAGGGTAATGTAGGTGAGATTAAACTAGGTTCTTCAGCTACATTTTGTGTTTTAGGATGCTGATTTGGAAATGGGTTTAATTGAATGACTTTAGGTTTTGTTACCTGACTTTGGAGTGCTTATTTGATCTTTTCAAATAAATTTTATCTCTAGTTTATCTTCAAAAGCAAGAAAAGCCTTTTTTGTTGTTGTTTCATTGTTACGCTTTTCTGCAGTGTTAGGTTCCTGATTTCGTTTTGTAATTGTCACACACTGTTAGGGAAATGCTAGCTGGCTTTATTTTTTACCTCAGATAGTATTAAAGCATTGAAAGAAACATGTATCATCAAAGGCTAGGCCAGTTTGTGGGTTTTGTTTTGTTTTTTGGAGACCATAGTTTTTGTTTCATTAAAAAGACGCTTAGATGTAGAGCTTAGGGATATGGTTTAGTGGAGGGCTGTTAGCGTTAGGTTGGAGGTTGGACTCGATGACCTTGAGGTCTCTTCCAACCTAGAAAATTCTGTGATTCTGTGATTCTGTGATCTTAAGTTCTGTACAAAATTCTAGAGGACACTTGATATGACCTCCTCCATGTCCTGTATATGTTGTTCAAAAAAAAAAAAATCTACTTCCTAGATTGTAGATTAACTGTGTAATAGACAAATCATCTCTTCTTTGGGAAGTGCAGATTTTATTACCAGAAGATCATGACTTGCTTAATAGGTTTGGAGTGTACATGTCTCTTAGAGTATGTGGCCAGCCAAAGCCATGAAGCAGCTCTACCAAACGCTACCTGGGCAAAAGGAAGAACTCTTACAACAGATCCATTACACTATAAATCTTCCTTCTGGATCGCTGCTCACAGCACAGCTCAGCCACTGAGCTGTACAGTGATCTTCAATAGGCTGCATATTCTATGATATTTTCATTTTATTTTGCCTGTTCTATCTCTAAATACTTGTCTTTAAACATCTGATTTATTATTTTTTTTCTCCAGACACCTTTTACTTTGAAAAGTTTAAATGTAACAACAAATTTATTTATTTATTTATTTATTTTTCCTCATTGCCTCCGGTGACCTAATGACCTGGTTGGCACCTTGGGGAAGGCAGAGGCAGGGTCAGTTTCCCTGAAGCACTTAAATAATCTCTTCCATTGCTGAAAAAAACAACATCTATTTTACTTCTGCTCTACCCCAGAATGGAGGATTATTCATCAGCTGTGTTAAAGCACTGGCTGGTATAATTAGTATTAAGTAATTAACTAGTAGAATGTTTAGGAAGCTATTTTGGGAAAAAAAAAAAAAAAAAAAAGCATTTCTTATGTGTGGTAATATAACTAGTCAAAAAAGGTTCACTTTTTCTAGTGTTACCTCACAATCATAAATGTTAAGATTGTCTTCTGTATAAGGTGCAAGTCTCACTGGTGTTAAACCTATGCCAATAGGCAATGCTACGTCTCCTAGCAAATGTTAATTATCTGTGCAAGGGTGGAAGTTGGGAAGGAAAGCCCATGCATTTGAAAATAATACCTAAAGTAACGGTTAAATGAAGGCCATGAATCTTAAAAAGCTACAGGTAATCCTCTCCGAAAGAACAGACCAAGGTTCTTAAGCTATTGACCTCTTAGTTGGACCTGTGAACCATGGAAAGCTTTGTGTTTGCACTGCTGTCCTTGTTTCTAGCTGGTCTTTTGGCAAACAAGTTCCATAAAGTAGTATAATAATATATAATATACTGCAGGCGCTACCTACCTGTGCTATGAGCAGTCATAGTATTCTACTCGTCATTCCCTGTACTGCTGACAGATTTTTTTTAATAAGTAACAGTTATCAGACTATAAATCTAACTTCAGACACAGCTGTTCTAGCATGCATATGAAGTTTGATTGCATGTTTTTATAATTGTTTAATTTTAATTAATCAGAATTGCCACTTTCAAACTGTAATTGAAGAAGCTATTGTAAGTATATTCTGCAGGTTTATACATTTTCAGCAGTACCTTCATTTGCATAGAACTATATCATCAACACGATTAAAACCGTAGACATGCTAACATGAAACTGAAGTTCTTGCTTTGTTGCCAATTAGGAGAGCGAATATAAATCTGAACGCCAATATCTTAGGCTGTTGATACTAATCAACCACTTTACTTAGTATTTGAATAATCAGAATATTGACCAAGATGCAGTGCATCATAAAATACCTGTACTGTGTTAAATGTGTTATACTGGAAAGTGTCTGAAAGCAGCATGCACGGTTCCTGATATCCTGTTAAATGAGTTTAAACTCAGTTCTTTAAGGTCAGAGCTGTTGCTTTCAGTAATGTGTGAGCTGACTAATTACATTGAGGTAGTAGCATTCTGATACATGGAACAAGCAGGACAACCTCCCAAAAGCTTTGAAAAGGAATTTAGCTTAGTCATACGGCTTTTTCTCATTCAAAATTATTGGTACCTTTTAAAGACAGGTTAAGAAGCTAAACTTGTTTACTGTGAGCTGTAGAGGTTAGAAAAGGTAAGCAATTTATGGAGAAAGAATATCATTCATCTCCAGTGAGCCAAATGGCTCACATCCACCTCTGTTATTTAGCTGTTGTTAGGTTGAAGGAAGCAAGATCTGGATTACTTTTGTTTTTTAGTGTCACCAAAGGGAGCCAGTCAAGAAATTAAGGGGGGGAGGATGCAATGGTCTTGCAGGAATACAAAGGAGGAAAGAAAGCCTAATATTTCTGAATGCAAAGGAGAGTTAATATTATTTATGTTTTTATTTTTTAAGCAAGTGTTAATTTATGATAGTCATCCACAAAGAGAGGAGGTAGCAAAGGCTTTTCTGGGAAATGTATGGCGATGCTGAAGTCCAATCTATACAAGTGGATGAAAGTGGATGAGGAGAATAGTTTCAGATGCAGAACAATCTGAGGAAAATCATGTGTAGTAGCTTTCTGAGATGTGATCTTCTGGAGTGTGAATTACCTTCACCGTGGCCATATTCACCAAAGAGGATCAATCAGGTGCTCTTTTTACTGTGAAAACCTCATTTCTCATGTGAAAAATTAACAGATGCTTGCAAAAGGGAGCAAAATGTATAAATCTGTTAATGAAACCTGGAGCTGGCTGAACTTGGACTGTGGGTTTAGCACTTACTTTGTAAAATTACAAGGTCTTATACTGACACTTGATAGGGGTTGTAGGTTTTTCACTTTCAAGGACCTGCCCTTTAAAAATCTTAAGTTTAATTTCACAAAGATGGAATCAAGCTATTATCTGGCTGAATACTCCAGCTGTTCGCTTCTCTGGGTAATATTGCACAGTTCAGAAGGTTTCAGATACATTAATGATGAAAGAGCTCTCAGACAAAAAGGCAATGTCTTTGCACATTGTTTAACTACTGCTCTTAAAATAAAAGTATTTTGCAAAGCATAGATCCAGCTAAATATGGAACAGTGGAGTTTTATCTTGTTATGATTTTGATTCCTGTGTTGTGATGTGCAGTACTTGTGTTCCACCATCTGCGCTTCTTCCTTCGAGTAAAATCTGTGATTCTGCTGTCGTTGGTGTTGGTACCATTTCTAATATTTTGTGCAGTCCTGTATAGTTTCCTGTTACTGATGTTTAACTTGATGTAAATGGGATTCTGCAATGATAGAAGGAAGTTTCTGAGGCAAGATATATGCATGTTAAACTTAATCTACTTTTTTATTTCTGTAATAGAAATGTTAACTTAGGAACAAGAAAGACCTGGTTATTCAGCTAAATTAATCCTCAGTGAAATCAAATAGAGGAATTTCTGCTGACCATGTAGAAATTGCAGTCTGCCCTAAATCAGAAGAATAACTAGAGAAAGAAAGAACTTATTGTTGCCTATTTGCAACATTGGTTTGCTTTCACATAGGAAAGCCAAATTATTTTCAGTTACACAAAAGCCCTTGGGAACTTTATTATTTTTCCTGCACTTCCAAAAGTTTTAAATGGCAAACTTATTCTTTTAGTCTTGCTCTTTGACAGGTTTTCAAGATATCAGCTCCTTGCCTACCTGTGAATTCTTCCTTTCGTTAGATAGGTGGGGGTTGTTTCATAGTTTATTGTTGCTGTGTTGTCCTTTGAGCAAAAATGTTGCGGCACAGTAGTTGTCTGTTATTAAAGAAAAGAAGAAAAAAAAAAAGCATTAGACCTAGATTTGTATGACTCTGATAAATCTAGGTCAAACAGCATAGTCTTTGCTCAGTACTTATTCAGGCAAAACTCCCATTGGCTTCAACAGGAGTTTTGCCTGATGAAGCACTCTGAGATTTTGCCTTTAGTATCTAAAATATTTGATCTGTTCATTGCACTTTGGAAGTGTTCTAGAAACACATCACATAAGTTGTCCTTGACTGCCCCGCTGTGGCTGTATCATCTTTGATTTAAAAGGTGGCAGAATCTTCTGTCTCCTCACATTAAGCATATCTTCATTGTGGCAGTTTGGGGGGGAGGGGTCTGAATATTTGTTATTTAAAGTAATTCCAAAATCTATGTGCGTTAATTCTGTGTATTGCTGCATAAAAAGGATTTTTTAACACTTTAGATTCCTTGCTCCCCTTCCTTCTACTCTAGAACTCTAGCTGTTTTTGTTTTTTTTTTTTAACTTTTTTTTTTTTTTTTCCTCTTTGGGGGACAAGGGGATGGGGAAGAAGAAACTTTTCTCTTAAATCTTCTAGCTTTCTTTCTCCTACAGAATGTTTCATGGATTCATATCACTGACTATTCCTTATGAGGCTTTTAGTTCGTGGGTCAAATACAGAAATGAATGATCTCTTATGAAGTAAGAGATGAGGTAAATTGTCCCTAATAAACTCAGAAATATCACTTTGAGTTTCTTCACTTAGAAAATTCTAAGTTCACTTTAAATAGCTTCTCTTTTGAAAGAAGGCTTTAGGAGGTGAGGTCAAACATGTTCAAGAAATGTGCAATATCTGGAAATAAACAAGGGCATATGAAGACATGAAACCACATGGAAGAAAAAAAGAAATGACATGGTTTTCTTCTTAATAATATCAGGGTTGGACTAGGTGATCTTTAATGGTCACTTCCAACCCAAACCTTTGAATGGTTCTATGAATATGACCACACTTACTGCCTTGATTTTTGCATTATACTTCTAAATGAGCTGAGCTGAAGTGCACTTTGAGATCAGACTTGTAATTCTCTTCCATAACACTGTGCCACTAACTGTGCTTATATTTTTCCTGTAATTTCTAGCTCCCTCTATCTTCACTCTCAATGCATTACCTATCATTTCTCCCTCTGTTTTCATTGTATCTTCTTTTGTATCAGACCCTCTGACTGGAGCTATCTCTTTTTTCCATCAGGCACTCTGCTTTTCATTTAAATTCCCTCTTGAAGATCCACATCTAAGGCTTTAATGCAAACCCTATTGAATAAAAATGCAGTCACCCTACTCCTTACTTAAAAAAAAAAAAAAAAAAAAAATCTCTAGGGAAAATCTCAATAAACGTGTTGCTCATCTCTTTAAACCTTTCTTACCCAGGCTGAATAGCTCTCAAATCTTCAGTGCTTCTGCAGAAATAAATAGTTGTAGTCATGGATAAGCTGTTACTCAATGTGAGCAATTAGCTTGAGCATCTAGGCTGTTTTTCCCACTGTAGCACTCACTGCCAATACAGAGGTATATTTGGTAAGCAGTCAGATGTAGCCTGAGGAAAACATACTGCATCCATTCCTCTGAAATGAGGAAGCTAGTAACATTATTGTGACAATTAAGAAATATTTACCTCTGCCTTTGCTTTGAATTTATTTGTAATCACACATGCACTGAACAATGTTTTTTATGCCCAAATCCTGCAACTCAGCCACCACACCTAACTTCTTATTTCACCCTCTTTAGCAATGTCATGGTTATTTTTTTATTTTTTATTTTTTTAACGCAGAAAGGCTTTTCATTGTAGATATACTCCCAAATTTACAGAAGCAGTGCTGTCAATTAAACCCTTAGGCAGATGTCCTCCATTCATGTTCATTTTTTTCCCACGGAAGTGTGGCAGCCAGCAAGCAGCCTGGTCCTGGTTTAGTTGTGTGTCAGTGAATAAACATTGCCCGATCACTGTTACTACATTTGTATTTTATGCTTAATGCACTTACTTAAGGCATATTTCTCTGATTTGATAATTTAATTTTTCAACAAATTTTAAAGATATAATTAACTTCATAAAACCTGAAGAGACTCTCGTCAGCCTTTTCTCTAACAATCTGAAATCATTCATTTAAGCTGTTAAATAATAAATGCAAAAATATCTTTAAATGTTCTTGATATGAAGTTTGTTCCTTTGGTCCTATTTTTATATAACTTTCTCAACTTCCTCTATGGCTTTTTTTTTCTTACAACTTTAGTGGTTCATTTCAGGAATTCAAATAGTTCCAGTGTGTTTTAAAAAGTAAATGGGTCTTGTGCTGGGGCTGAACTTTGTATCTTAGTTAAACTTACTTCAGTCTTATTCTAGTTAAATGCATACGCTGGTCTACTAAGTTACTTAGTTTTTTTTATAAATATTTGCAGTTATAAAATGCAAAGGAAGTCAACAGGCAATCCTTCAAAGCATCTAGGTTTGTCAAGGAAGCCTGTTAGACCATTTCTTATTAGCATCACGTAACTACCTATGCCATTCTTTTTATTTTTGAGTGCTTGAATGTACAGCCTTAAGTTTTGTTTTACAGAATTTATCAGTGTGCTATGTAATGTAATTAATGTTTCAGCAAACTTTTGGAGAAGAATGGAAGGAGAAATATTGCAGTTTCCCTTGGGTTTAGGGTCAGATAGGTGCTGAATTTTCTTGTTAAACTGGGATCTTATTCCCTGCAATAATCTGAAAAGCTTTTGACCTTGATTTGTAGCGTGCCCTACAGTGTAAGCTGGCAGCATTTCTGCTCATGCTTCTGTAGTACTGTTACACTGGCAAGGCATGCCACGTAGGTAATGCTTCTCAAGAGCTAGTCTCTACACCACATTACTTCAGATCATAGACATACTGGTGCTCAGCACTGCCAGCTGAAACAGGAAGGCACACTAACAAATAATCAATTTATACTGTATTCAGCAGTACCATCTTTCCAATAAACCTAGTCCAGGAAATGAAAATCTTCCTGGGATCCCTTTAGTCTCTTGATCATATTGCCTTTGTTCGTAGCACAGCGACCTTGCAATAAGGGGAGGTATGGGAGGAGAGAGAAAATAGACAGATACACCTAACAGCTGTGACTAACAAAAGGAGTGTATTTCATTGTATAGTATTGCTTCTGAAATTTGCTTAGTTCATAGAATAAAAGGGAAAAAACCTTACACTACAATGCACTGTAAATTATTCAAAGAAAGTAATGCATGCTGTGTGCGCAGACTTTGAAAAGAAAGTCTTTTCTAAATGGGAGCTGCAAAGGTTCATGAAACTGTCATGCACGTAAATTATTTAGCAGGTCTGCTTCACTCTTCTTGAAAGAAAAAGACTGGGATCCATAGTTTTAGTGAGTTGCTGAGTTTTAAATGTTTGCTTCTTTCTAATCACGCACAGAACACTTAGCTTCCATCAGAAATAAAACCATAAGTAACATCTGCTTCTCAATTAGGAAAGGATAATGGCTTTTGTATATAATCTTGGTATTACTGTCATCCACAGGATAGTAATACTGCATAGTTATGTGACAGAACAATCTACAGTTTAAATTCAGATGTAGGGAATATCCTATTTCCATGGTTAAATATTTTAATGTCACTAGATTCTGTACCTGAAGTCATAAACTTACCTCTTCTCAGGGCTCTACTTTTTAAGTCCTTATTGGTAACTGGGAAGAAAGCTTGTGCCTTAGCCAGAGCTTTAGGCAAAGATGTAGCTCTTGCTTGCAGGTTAGACTTTGTCACTCAATGGCTCCATGAATCTTACTTTTAGGAAGTTCTTCCTTCTGTCTCAGCTTTGGCTACATGCTCCTCAGTACATGTCTTTCCATCTCAGCATGAGCTTCAGGCTGCCTCTTGTCTGCCATGCGCTACCTTCTCCCAGCACATCTGTCCTTGGGCAGAGTCAGTAGCACTACAAGCAAAGCAGCCTCTGTCAGAAGTAAAACTATACGTAACATAGCCCCTCGCCCAGGGCTTTCACCCTGCTTTTCCACAGGAAACAATTGTAAACAAAAATAATTAAAAACTAAAATAAGTCATTTGGGTTTGCTGCCTTTTTCCTCTATCATCTTCTAAAAAGATCTATTATTGCTGATAGAACCACAGAATGGTTTGGGTTGGAAGAGACCTTAAAGCCCACCCAGCTCCACCCCCCTGCCATGGGCAGGAACACCTCCCACCAGACCAGGTTGCCCAAAGCCCCATCCAGCCTGGCCTTGAGCACCTTCAGGGATGTGTTCTAGCATCCAGTACTCCTTCCCCAAGGGTTAAGAAGAATACTCAGAGCGCAACAATGAAGCTCCATATCTTTGTTCAACCATGTTTTTTCTCAGGTTATACCCAAAGGCAGAGACAAGCCTTTATTAAACGGGTATTACAAGTTCAGTTATAGGAATTCAGTTATAGGAACCTATGCGTTTTGATGTACCCTTTATTACATTTACTAGAGATAGAAAAATTGTATAGGAAATTACTTGGTGACTTCCTTGAAAACGTTTTTTCTTGTCTGTGTCGGAAGTTTCATCACAATGGAAGTGTCACAGAAGACAAGAGAGCCTGGTGGACTTCTAGAGCCTGCTATTCTATCTGTTTGCCCTTACCTGACCTATTTTTTTTTTCCTATGTCCTACATATCCAGTCACATTAGAAATTGTGTTTTAGCACTGTGGGTGTTATGTTTTAGTGAAAGGTACTTTCATCCATTAATAAGACATACAAATCAGAATATTTGTCCCATAGACAGCTTCCTTCCAAGTGCATGCTGTGTCCCAAGGAGATACTTTGATTACTGTCAGTTGCCCTTGTAAGACTGCAGTGATTGTTGCTTAGGATAATTTTTGTCCCTTTGTAAACAATATTTCTCCCATTCCTTCAGGGCATTGGTAGCAAGCTCTACATGTGTTTTGACAGCACATTTAGACAAGGTTCCTTTCACTGGCTTCCCTGCAAGTCTCATTTCCTTACAAAACGTCTGGTCAAGTACTAGGACTCCTGTTTACAGCTTATTTTTTAAAGGTCCCTGTAACTGTCAGTGCAGCTTTGCCTTTTTTCCAGGCATTGTGAAATCAAGCCGTTGCATGGTTTATTCCAGTGATCTCAGGGCTTCAGGCTATATCTTCTCTGTGACGAAGCACCTGTTTCTAGTCCTGCATATACCGCACTGGAGTTGAAATTGTGTATTATGACATATTCAGATAAAAGCAATAAATAAATAAATCTTGCTGACACCTTTTTTCATGTTAAATTTTCACATGAATAATGTTTTAGTGCTCTCAAGTTTTAAACATAAAAATGTAAGGATTTGAAATTAAAGTTCAAAATTAATTACAGGGGCAAGAACAGCAGCCTCCGTAACACAAATGCAATATAATAAAGATGTTCTTCAATGTTACCTTGAGTCTTTGCACCCATGTTTTTCTGTGGTACACTGCATTTTTTGCACAAACTTGTTTATAACTACTAGTAAAAGGTACTTGTCTTAGCCACCTGTACATCAACTGATTATGCCCTTTGGGAATCTGTGTGGTAAAAAAAATGTATAAAGCAAACTCATAAGAAAAGATTGATGTGACATAGTCTTTAGTAGGTCTGTAACTCAAGCTTTAAAAGTTCTACTCAGAAGATCCACCACATTAAAAGGAATAGCAACCCTGCACCCATCAATTTGTGTGCACAACCTTATTTACAGCAAATACACAAGCTTGATTCCACAAACTGCTAGCCTCTCGCTTGTCAGCAACTGTGATTTTACTCTGAATTACCTTGTTATCTTTGGGAAGAATCAACTCTTGGAATATTCATAGGACTGAAATTCTGATGCATTTTTTCTAGTTCTTGTAGGAGTAAGAAAACTTATGAAAAAAAAAAAAAAAAAAAAAAGAATCCCTTAAAAGATCCCCTCTAGAAATTACTTTTTTTAAATTTAAAAAAAAAAAAAAAAAAAAAAAAGATCTTGCAATTTGGGTCATGATTTTTTCATGTTCAGATTTAATATTAGTGCATTCTGAAAATCCAGGTTTCTTTAAGTCAGAGAAATGGAGAAAGGGCAAGGACAAGCATTTATAAAGAACCTACTAATCTCCACCCGAAATCTTATTCTGTTATTACAGAGACACATATTTTGGTGGATTTGCTGTGGAAAATGTTATTTTTTCCACAGTTAAGATACACATTACTCTTCCTGGTATTACTGGCAACACCAGTCTTATACTCCATGGGAAGAGCAGCTCAAAGATGTTTTGCGCTCCTGCATGCTTCATAGCCATTGAGCATTTTTATTTGCACTATGTTGCTAGTGTGTCCATGGAACTAGCTGTTTATTGCTCAGGATTATTTTTTTTTTCTCCTGTATGCACATATTTTTGTTGTCAGTCTGCTTTAAAGTAGCAAATCATGATTTTCTGTCCTGTTAAGTTTTCATAGGCCTATATCTTTCAGTAGCATAACAGAAGTTGATATGAGTTCATGACAGTTCAGGGAGGGTTATTCACACAAAAGGCCATCACGATCATCTAGTGGGATTTTTTTCCCTTTTGCCTAATCTTGTTTTTTTGTTTTTTTTTCCACTTCTTCCTGCTTTGCATCATCTTACCGAAAACATAGAGCTATAGACAGAATAGGTGAGGTGTCTTAGCTGAACTTACTGATTACTTAGACAAGATCATGGCACTGTAGCTAAAGTAAACCATGATGTTTATACTAGAAATGGACCAAATGCTGTGTGTTCATTGGAACATCTGTGAGTTTGGCTTGATTACAAGTCCCAGAGCAATACATGAAAGCCAACATTTTGTTCCTGCAGCCTAGTAGTGGTGAGGTATGTTTAATCAAATTAATGATAAGAGGTACTAAATAAATAAAATAATAAACGTACAGCAAAAAATATGAAACTGAATTTTCATTATGAAAGTTAGCATGCAGATTGAATGACAAAAGAGAAGTTATTATTAACTTTCTCTCAAATCTTTTGAGCTGAACTAAAAAAAAAGAAATTGAATAGAATGTTCTTGGAGGTTAAACACATTTCTGCTCCTTTTGTAGTATTTACAATGATCAGAGATAGGAGATCAACACCATTTTACTTTGGGAGGTGCACCAGAATGTTGCAATGAGGAAAAGGTTTGATTTAATCTCATAGTGAAATTGATTCATTTTTTAAGTCTAGAGATTTATATATGTTACTGGCACTTAATAACTTTAGCACCATTTCCTCAATTGTAGGTAGAATATAATGATAAGACTGGTAAGTATTATAAAGATTGCTTCGAGGTAGAATTGTTAGAGATAATACATTTCCTTACATCCCATATTTCATCATTTCCTGGTGAGGTACATACTGTGAGAATAATTTTCATTTTTTCTATAACAAAACAGAACTGGCTCTTCTTTGTCTGTAATTATTTCTTTCTTACAAATCTGTATGTTGATTTTTACTTAAGTGAACAGACTACAAAGGAGAAAGGTGTCTATATAAGCATTCATAGCAGTTGACTGTTAATTTGTTCTTCTATTTTTACAAGTGCAAAATCCATTGTAAAGCTCTTTCCATTGTGAGATGAAGGCACAGCCCAGGAAACCGACAACCGCATAAGCTGGAACTTTGTCTCAGAAGTTTTTGCCAAAGAGTTGTCATTTTTAGACAAAGGAGAAAAATGTCATTTACAGCCTGTTTCCAGTAATAGTGAGCATCCAGAAACCCAAGTACTGCCAGTAAGAATTTCAGGTATTCAGCATATTCGACAGTTCTCAACCTTCATTTCTGTTTCTCCTGCTGTTAAATGGAGAGAGTAGCTTCTGCAAAGGGCTGCCGTGAGAGTAATTAGTTATGAGCCGTAAAGCACTTGGAAGAACAAAATGGTGAAGCAGTGTTATGGCACCATTTTAATGTTTAACGAATTTCAGCAAAAAACACCTCTTGTTTTGGGGAATACTTATCAAATGCAAAGTGTGAAAAACAACTTTTCCTAATTTGGTTACAGTGCTTGGAAAAATCATTATTGGTCAGTGTACCTCAAACTTTATAGGCTTTTATATAAATGTGAAGACAATTGAGGGAACAGTACAAAAACAAGCTTGTTTTTTCTGATTAAGGGTTTTGTATGGTACATTTGCTGTGATTACCCTGAATCTAAAGAAGGCAGTTTCAGCCCTGAGCTTTTTAACCCTCAAATACCAGAATAAACAAAGTAATTTAAATATCCTCATGCTTATTTTTAGTAGACGTTTTTCTGCAGAAGCAATTGATCACAGCATATCCCATTGCCAAAAATCCTAAACAACTGATAGATTTTGAAGCACTTTAAAAAGACCAAATGTGCAATAAAATATCATGGCTTTTGTCCATTAACACAGTGTTTGTGTATATTGCAAAAAGCATTACACATAAAAAACCTGATCAGTCCATTGTTTCCCTTAGTTCTACATGTATGTAGCTGTGAAAAATTGAAGACTCATTTTCCCCATATTCTTGTTTTTCTTTTTGTTTGTTTATCCAAGTTCAATCCTGTGGATGAAATTGGAAGTGAGGGCTAGAAAGACCAAGAGCGTGTCATCAACAGCTTTATTTCACTTCAGCATCCCAAAGGGAACCTGTGTTGGAAAACACAAGCTGCAGAAAAAAAAAGAGTTTGGAAAAGCACAGGACAACCTATTAACATGTGTGTGGCGAGAAAGCTAGCCCCCAGTTGCATATCCAATGTAAACAGGTGTGTAAGTGTTGAAAAGCTTGAAGCTTTTTTGCATTAAAACCTGTTCACATGGTACATCAAATATGGTGGCAGCAATTGAATGCGATCTGTAAGCACAGTGAGGATGACAAATAGACAGATGTGCCATAAGCACCTTGGAAGGGAGATGGCATGCACAAGCATAACATGCTGGGATGCTGAATTTCTGTAAGACAGCAGAAACACTGGTATTGAGAACAAAATTTAAGTTTGTATACAGAACCAACTAAAAATTTTAAAAACGCAGGTAAAGCTTTTCTACTATCTTGCCTGGCAAAAAGAGGAAGGAGTGAGATATTGCCACTAAGAATAATGCCCGAAACCATGAAACATGAGATAAAGATGTGGGATTGTATCCTATGACCCCAGACAGATTAAGACTGGAGATGTACTTTTTTCAGCCAAGATAAGTCAGCAGAAGCAGTAGCAGATGCGTTTAAAAGCCAAAGATCTCTAGCACCCACTTGTATTTCAGAAATAGCAATAGTTCCCTATTCAAAGATCATTTGTAGCACGTGATTGCAAAACAGAGGAATGGATTTGAAAAGCATTTAAGCCAGGCAATGAAACATGAGGGCCCAGTGATCAGCTCAAGCAGACAGGGTAAATTTAAGAAATAAGCAATAGAGTGGCCACATTGGTGGGAGCGTATCTTGTGCGCACCCTGTGGGATTCGAGACAGAAAGAGCAATGAAGAGCTCCCTTTCTGAATGCTACATCTTATCTGGGGAAGAAAACTGGATCACAGCCTGTTTTTTCTTTCAAGTTGATTTTTATGTTATAGGTGGTGGAGGTGAGGGGTGGCATTTCTTTTTTTTTAATTTTATTTTACAGGTGTTATGCCCAAACTGCAGCCTAATCTACCTTTCATTAGCCATAAGAATGTGTGCCTTAGAGCTATTAATGCTCTGGCCCTGGAAAAAGTTTCACAGAGTGTGCCAGAAGGTATGGAAATTTGTTAAAGAGGATAGATGGCTCATCTAGAGCAATTTCCCAGAGCATGCTCTTGAAGTTGTAATTAGTGAGCTCTCTCTTGCCTGGAATAAATCAAGTATCATTCTGGAAATTGCTGATAAGGGGTGGTGGCTTCTTTTCAGTGTTGTTTTTGGTAATGTTAAATCACTGGACACTGAATTTACCTATAAAGTTTTTCATCGGCGTTAGCTTGATACGGCTGTTTTTACCAGGTATAACGATGATACCCATTCTTTCCAAGATTAAAGTTCTTTCTTCAGCTTTTCCACCAGATCTAAAGGGACCCAGTGGGTTGTTGGGAACAATTGATGACAATCACAAGACCACTTTAGAAATTTTCCAGTCTACACGGAAACAAGTAGTGAAGGGCCACATATGCTATAACATATTCCCCTCTTTCTTCTAAGTGTAAAAATCAGGTGTTACTCTGATGAGTGTTGCAGCTCTTGAAGTTGTATGAATTTCTTGTTTTGGAAGCAGACTTGCACTTTCGTACAAGATCTTGAAAATAAGAACACAAAATCATACATTAGTATTCCATAATTTCACCCTTCACTGTTATCAAAACTGTTTTGCTTTAATTTCCTTAAGAGTACAAGGTCATAATCCAGAAATCAAGGGCAGCAAATCTATAAACCAAAGAGTTGTCATTTTTAGACAAAGGAGGAAAATGTTTTTTTCTTAAAATGTCATCAAGTTCTGCTGTGCCTGTGATTTATGCTCTTCCCCAGTGCTATTACTGAAAGAGTTTACCTGCATGTACTTCAGATGCCACAGGCAGAGCTGTGCTGGTGGCTGCCTGTTGGAACACGCATTGTTTTGCTGCTCTCCTGAAGAGCTTCGGTAATCCATTTCCTTTTTGTGTATATATTCATTTTTTTTAGTACATAAATGTAACCGAGATGATTGAAGAAAGGAAAAAATCAGAGCATATGCTTTTTTATAGCACAGGAAGAGACTTGCTGAAGAAGCTGCACCTGTTTATTATGCGGGCTGGCTGTGTAAATGCATCACTGCCATGTATTTGTGCCTTAAGGCAGGAGTTCAGCCAACTTTGATGTAACTTAGCCAGAGGCATACCCTTAATTTGCATAGAACCCAAATGCCAAAAATTATGTTTATGGTCATTTATCAGTAAACTTGTGGTTAAAAACATTTTGTCATTTGCTATTCTACCTCTGCTAGATGAACATTTTTAAATTGGGGGCAGGGACGACCTACCTCATTTTGCAGTATTCTAAACTAGGTAGATTTTTCAGTGAAAAACACGTTTTTGTTTTGTTTTGATCAGTAGAGATATTCTTAAAGGTCAAAACAAGTTTCAGCTACTTCGGTGAAGCTTTTAGGTGAATTCATTAAAGTAAAGCAAAAATCACCATTGCTTGGAGGGTGTATAGCAATTTATATAAATTACTATTCCAAGATAAACCACAGCTGGTTTAGCACCAGTGGCAACTCTGATGTCAGAGAATAATCGCATCTCTCATTATGCCATGTATCTTCTTACCTTTGTATTCCAATAGTCTGTTAAACAAAGTACCCCTGAGGGCTGTTTATCCCTAGATAATAGTCTCTACTGTTAAGTACTACTTCATCAAAATGTTTCTTTCTGATGATGTCTTACTGTAATATATCATGGAAGTGACATCTAATATATTATATGATAAAGTAAAATATCCCCTGAGCAAGGTACAGGAATGATAAATTATGTTAATATGTTATTCCCATTATATTATCATCAGTCAGACAATGATTTAGTATGATGTATCATCAGAAAAAGATAATCTAATAGTGTATTACTCAAAACTTTATGCCATCTGGGGAATACAAGGAGTAAATTCAACTGACAAAAGTTGAATATAGGACAAAAGGTATCTTAGTCCCACAACTCATGTACAGTCTAAATTAAAATGCATCAAGATATAGAAAAGAAGTAAAAAACATAAGTCTAGGAAGTGCAATACTAAGAAATATTGCTATTATAGAGGTCAGAAGTAAATTTTCAGTGTCTGTAAACCAATGTTACACTAGTATTAGCTATTGTATAATATATTACCATCACCATTAGTATGACTGGAGCTTCCATGCAAGTGTCAGTCAATGCTTTGTCCTTGTAAGCTAGTGATGGTGGTGAAATAGAAACTAACTTGATGTTCAGTGCCCTTTGCTCATTTGACAGAGATTTAGTTCAACGTGGGTATCTGCAGGAAGGCTCAACCGCATTTCTGTGCCAAACTATTCATCATCAAACAGATGGTTATCCCATTATTCAACAATTTGCATGCTGACATGCTGCAGTGATCTATGGATGATACCAGTATGTCACTAAACCAAATAGAAATATCAGAGAAACTTTGTTGTGAAGCAGCCCCTCAGACTGAAAACTACTGTAAATATTTTGGTGATGTGTTTCATCTGTATGTGTGTAGTTATAGTACGATAACACTGTGTCGTAGCTTCTGCCATCACAGTATTCATTGGTCATAGGATAGGGAAAAATTATTTCATGAGCAGCAAATTATCGAAGCCCTACAGTTATCCTAGTTCTCAGTCTATCTTCTGTAACCTCAATAGTATAACTTCTCATCTCAAAGTCTTCAAATGGCACTTTCACAATATCTTCAGTTTCTTGGTGTGCTCCAACAGTTTCACTTCCCTGGTAAGATTTAGATTCCTCCCTTGTCCCTGTGGCCTCATATAGCATCAAACTACTCATAATCCCATTCCGTGTCCCTATACCATCTCCCCAGTAGCCCTAGCATTTGCCTGGTTTCTCTAGCTGGGAAAGAAGTGGTGTGTTGTGCCCAGCAGACCAGCTAGTGTGCAGCCTGACCTGCAACCCAGCTACTGCCTTCTGCTCTCAGACGAACAGCTGTGAACTGAGCTCTTCTGCCTTTCCTTCAGGAGAAATACCGTCAGTTCTCTCCTTTGTTCAAATACTGCTTTTCATTGAATAGGGGTGAAAATGGGAAGGAATCAAATGTAGAGGTCTAATGTCCTCTGAGACATCAAGGAGTACCTGAGATAGCTGCAGAGGACTGCAGATGTGACACTGTGGGAGACCTCCATTTTCCTAAAATAGCAAGTGACAGTGCCAAAAGGGGCACTTGACACCAAGTTTTGGCAACTTAATCCTTTGCAGCTTAAGCCTTTGATGTCTTTCCAATCTCTACCTTTCTCTCATACATGCTTCCTAAAATTGCTGGTGGTTCGAAGCATGGGGGTTGATGATCAGGCATGCAGCTGTAGTTCATACTCTTTGGAGAACCAGCAGGGCAGCATTGGGAGTGCTTTGGTGCAGCACAGAAGTGGCTGTTATGGTCCTCTTGTCTGCTGAGCCTCACTGCACACCCTGGCTTTGGCAAGCAGTTTCTCATCTTTGTCAGAGCTCTGTGTCCCCAGATGGGAAGGTGGGAGATCGTGCCCAGTATTTGGCCGTTCCCTGGTCCCTGTTATGCTTCAAAACCCATGGCCCTTTTCCTTCGTCAGCATCTGTTCTCCCCTCTACCCAGCAATATATAAACAATATTTTTACATAGTATGTGGATGCGCTTAGAGATATGAAACTTGCATGCTTCCCAAAAGTCTGGGCATAATTTTATCCCTTTTTTTTTTCCTTCCCCTGAAGTGAATGTATTTATTGCTGAAGAAAGATATGAGGCTGTAATCTTTACAAGATAACGTCCATGGAATAAACATAAGACCTCCACACACACCCGGTAGCCGCCTTACACTATAACAGGGCAGTGTTTTTACAGATAACACTCTGCCAGTTTACCTCTTCAGGACTCAGTCCTTTTTCTGTTGCTAAAACTTAGCAACTGTTCCCAGAGGTATTCAAAAGACATGTGGATGTGGTGCTTAGGGCAATGGGTTAGCGATAGGCTTGGCTGTACTAGGTTAACAGTTGGACCTGATGACCTTGGAGGTCCTTTCCAACCTAAATGATTCTATGATTCCCAGTTGGAGGAATCAGAGGTGTGCATCTTTCATGAATATTTCTTCTGTAAGTTCATCTAGTTACTTTTGGGGGATGTTTGTATTTTTAGAGTCCATGACATCCTCTGGCAATAAATGTCATTGTGAAACAAACAAACAAAGAAAGAACTCATTTTGTTGTTCTTCTTAATGTGCTATTTGCCACTTACATGTGATATATCCCAGTTCTATACTCTAAGCAAACACGCATACTCTCCACCTCTTTTCCTCTCTGTTATATTTAGGGTTGCTTAGATACTTTCTTTTATTCCATACATTTGAATATCTATTAGCTTCTGTTAGTGTGTCCCTTTTGGATGGGGGATGAAGACTACAATCAGTAAACAATATGCAGGAATACAGTAGGTTTCAACAGTTGTGTTGTTGTTGTTTTTTTATTATTTATTTATTTATTTTATTTGTTGTTGTTGTTTGTTTGGTTTGTTTGTTTGTTTTTTAATTTCCTGATTGTTTCTACGTCTTCATTTCCTTTTTTTTTTCCTCTTCAGTCTGTGTTGAGCATAGAGATGATAATTTCATAGAACTGTCTGTTATAACCACAGCATCTCAGTCTTGAACAGTGATGGGTTAGTAGAGTCCTGTTACTTTTTTATGTAAAGTTAGAAGCATTTTATTTTGTGTGCTTCACTTCATGACACTGAATTTTGTGCCACTTTATAAGTTGGCAACTCAGTATCATAAGATTCTGGGCAAATCTGGGGGGTCTGTCACAGTCCTTGCTACCATCACTACCTTTCAATTATTAGCAGTTTTACCTATTCACTGTCCAGTCTGTATTGTAGATTCCTTCTACATACACTGCCAGCAGGACATTAGCATTGGTCCCTGGGGGTTGCCACTCTAAAAGCTGACCTTTTCCTTCCGACTGTTTGTTTCCTGTCTTTAAAGCAGTTACTAATCCATGAACTGACTGAAATTTAAAGAACCATCAAACTCCTTCAGGATAAAATGAGAAGTGACCTCACAAAAATGTGAGAGGAAGATTTAATTCATCCGTTGCTGAGATATTAATTCTCCTCTGCACTTCCTGACCCAGCTGGGATGAAATGTAAAGCAACGATACTTGCAGAGTAGCTTAGCCTCATAATAATTCTGATCATCGTCATCTGTGTATGACACTGTAACTCTCAAAAGAGAAGCCTATCTTTTGTGATGTTTCTGACACATTTCTTGAACAAAGTTTTTAAGAAGCCTTAGATAAATAAAATGTAGTGTTCCCTACAGCAAGCTGTATCTAGGTCCCTACATTCTCTCTAGTACAGCACCCCAAAAAATCCTTTGCAGACTCATTTAGAAGAAAACATGCAAGTCTTTTGTTAATGGAACATGAAAATGTATACTGGAGACAGTACTGAAGCCTACACACTGTTAATTTTGCATTTAAATCCATTTTTCTTAGTCTTCAATTTCCAAGCTTCTGTATGCTTCTGAATTCTTATTAGCCTCTTCTAATTGCATGTTGTGGGAGGAACCGTGGCAGGGGTTCGGGGACAAGGCAGTCAAGTCTGAATGATCTGGGCATTGTGGCAGCACAGAGAGAGGTCACTCAGTCATTAAAACATGGGAACTGTTTGTTGTGCATGTCAACTAGATATTCGTGTTGAAATCACTAGCTGTGAAATCGTTAATGATAGTTAATGACATGAAGTGTTCAAGCAGCACATGGTAACAGTTTAGTTTTGATCCAATAATGAACACTTCATGGAGCCCTGGGGAAGTCAGGGTCATCATTTCAGAAGCAAGTCTTGATTGATGCTTTCAAGAAAGCATAATGCGAACTTTTTTTTTTTTTTTGAATCAACTTGCTTGTCTTTGGAGAAATATTTGTATCCAGTAACTCAATTCTGCAGTAAGAGTGGATCTTACAGCAAATTTTCTTTGTTACGGAGTTGTGCAATGTAAGGTATCCTTCAAATAAGCATCTCAGAACAAATCCTCTTCACCTTTTCCATTGACTTCAGTAGGACTAGTCATGTAAGCAAAGTGAATAGGCTTTGGGTGTGCAGATTGAAGGACTCTGTAGGAGTAACTTTCAAGAAATTGGTTACGGCTGTAATGTGAGCTGTGCTGACACAGCTGGCAGATAGCTTGAAATTGATGCTCTCAAAAAGAGATAGATCTTTGCCAGAAATATTAGTTTCAAGAAAAATGACCTTTTTTCCTACCTTTACTGTCAAGTAGCGCTATAGTTTCTAAACTGGATTTGTAGAGATGCATGACTCTGATATTTAATTTCAGAAAAAGAAATAATTTCTTTGTTATTGATGGCCAAGCACCCAATATTGTAAAATTCACTGGTGCGTTCTTAGTGCACCAGTCTTAGGGAAATGCCAAGGTCCACCCTCTACAACATCTGGAGGTTCCTTGTCCCCACTGGTCTCAACATTACCTTTCAAAAAAACAGTCTCAAGGAGGTTTTGCAGAACACTTGTACTTCGTACAAGTGTCTGGTTCTTACCAGGGCTCTGAGGACACCACCCGGCCTCCTCTGTGGCCTCTCCCCACCCCTGCCTGTGGGCCCAGGGCCATGCCCCATCAGCACTGCAGCTGGCCAGCCCAGTCCTGTTAGATTGGAGTTGTTCAGATTTGCTGGATTGACCTTGGCTCACTACCTTGCCTTTGCCTGATGCTCACAGGGCTGTCAACAGTGCCCGTTACCATCACCACCTTGCTCTGCTTATGCTGCCAGGCACTGTGGGGTGCACCGGGTCCACAAGAGCATTCCCAGCCTCCATCACAGCTCCTCCCAGCTCTCCTTCCCTTAGGGAGCAGCCCTGCTCTTGCATCTCTCTGACACCTCTAGATGTAATGCTGTCAACTTCTGAAGGGTAAATCTTTTTTTTTTTTCTTTCTCTTTTCCTTCTTACTCTTCACTTTCTTCTCCCTTCTTCTTCTGAAACAAAACAAACAGGTTAAAAAAAAAAAAAAAAGCTCAATGAACTTTCAGCTTTGGAGGATTGGAACCAGTTTCAACCACAAGCTCCTTTTGCTTGAACACTGGAGTGAACTTTATTCACTTGAAAATGAAAGAATATGCATTCTTAAAACAAATGTGTAAAAACCTTTGGTCTTTTAATGAGCACCTTGTAGATGAAGGCATCACGGGTAGCAAGGAAAGATATCTATAATATAGTCATTTACACAGACAAGATGCAATGATGTCAACCACCTGCATTTGGTCACTTGCTGTATCTTTGTCACTGTGTAAAGTTCTTGAAATTGCACTGTCAAGAAAACATGATTGCAGGACAGATGTAAGTGGTCAGAAATATTCACTACCATTTCACTTATGTGGGTTTTAAGGGTCAAAGCTATGCATTTTTATCAGACTTCTTATTATCTTTCAACCCAAGTGAAGATCAATGCCTCAGAACAGGCAAGGGATTGCATGTTGAAGTGTTTTGTCTTGAAGGAAATACTACCACAGCTACTGATGAGAATTCCTGTTGTTTTATGTAATGTTTCTAATTTCAGAATTCTGTAATATTTAGAAGAGTGCTATTATATTTTCATTCTGTATTTTCTGAATTTAGCGATAGTCTTTTATATAAAAAGTCAGTAGAGTAGGATTCTTCACTCAGAGGGTGGTGAGGCACTGGAACAGGTTTCCCAGAGAGGTTGTGGATGCCCCATCCCTGGAGGTGTTCAAGACCAGGTTAGATGAGGCCCTGAGCAACAGGATCTAGTTGTTAGATGAGGCCCTGAGCAACAGGATCTAACAGTGTGACCAGCAGGGCTAGGGAGGTGATCGTCCCCCTGTACTCAGCTCTGGTGAGGCCGCACCTCGAGTACTGTGTTCAGTTTTGGGCCCCTCGCTACAAGAAGGACATCGAGGTGCTTGAGCGGGTGCAGAGAAGGGCGACGAAGCTGGTGAGGGGCCTGGAGAACAAGTCCTACGAGGAGCGGCTGAGGGAGCTGGGCTTGTTCAGCCTGGAGAAGAGGAGGCTCAGGGGCGACCTTATTGCTCTCTATAGGTACCTTAAAGGAGGCTGCAGAGAGGTGGGGGTTGGCCTGTTCTCCCACGTGCCTGGTGACAGGACGAGGGGGAATGGGCTTAAGTTGAGCCAGGGGAGTTTTAGGTTAGATGTTAGGAAGAACTTCTTCACTGAAAGGGTTGTGAGGCACTGGAACAGGCTGCCCAGGGAAGTGGTGGAGTCACCATTCCTGGAGGTCTTTAAAAGACGTTTAGATGTAGAGCTTAGGGAAATGGTTTAGTGGGGACTGTTAGCGTTAGGTTGGAGGTTGGACTTGATGACCTTGAGGTCTCTTCCAACCTAGAAAATTCTGTGATTCTGTGATTCTGTGTAGTGTGTGGCACCCTTGCCTATGGCAGTGGGGTTGGAACTAGATGACCCTTGAGGTCGCTTCTAGCCTGAGCCATTCTATGATTCTGTGAGATACCTGTTTTTCTGGAGTTTTTGTGTGTACGTGTACAACTAATGAATTCAGACTTGCTGATGACCCTTAGGAAGACTAAATGACTGGTTGGGTGTACTATTTTGGAGAAGCATCCTGCAGTACCTCTAATCCTAATGCTAGTTAACACGAAGTGTTAATGATGATCTGTGGACAATTTTTTCATTGTGGCTGTTTTAGTTCTGGCAATATCTTAAGTGCTGTTTTTTTCCATCCACCAACAGCTTTCCTCTGTTTTGAAGACACAAATATACATGTGCTGTATGGGTTAATATTCACTGAAATGACGTACTGTCAAAATTATAACTTATAAAAAATCAATAGTTAACTTTAGGGGAAATAAATCAAATTCCACATATTTAAGATTTTATTCAGGATATCTATTTTATATATTTTATTTTATTTTTTTTTAACCCAGAGATTAAGAGGAAATCCTGTCTTCTTGAAATTTGGGGTGTTTTGTTTCAGTTCTGAGGGAAATGAAAGACTGGCAGAACTGACTACAGTCAGCCAGAATGAAGGCAAATTCTGAAAAGCCTTTTCAGAACCTTTTTGCCATCCTGATGTGAAGTTTCTCTGATATTCCAATAGTGTCTAGAGCATGTTGATAATACTGAATAATTCTAAATCATGATTTGAAAATGCTAAATTCTGAGTATTTGTAACTGTGTGCATGAAAAACTCGATTCATAGGCTCAAATAAAAGCATTGCTCCAGTAAAGTGGGGTAAGGCTTTTGTACAGAATGATGAATTATGTCCAATATTTAAAACTAATCTCTCATTACTTTTGTCTCTCTTCACTCTGAAGTTCTTTTTCCCATTTCTGTCACATGGGGTGGAGAAAAAGACAGATACTACACTTGTGTCATGGAAAATTGCCCATTTCAGTAACATCATACATAAGAGAATAGTAAGTGACAGATACATAGGAACTGCTCTGCCAGATTAGACTAATGGTGCATGTAGTTCACTGCCTCTTGTCCTAGAAAGAGACAGTTCTAGGTGTCTGTGGATCTGGAACTGATGGGTTTGTGCCTCAGCATTTCATAAAACCTCAATCACTTCTGTGACAGTCCCTCTGCATGCTCTGTCACTCAAGGAAAACAAGGAACAGACTTCCCAACAGAAATAGGTACTGTTTCACATCCCCGTTAGTTCTGAGGACATCATGGGGCCTGATGCACAGTGTTTGTTTCTGGCAGCTTACGTACATCACTGTCTTTGCACATCCATTAAGAGCTCGTAAATCTTACCTTCAATTTTATATCTGAGGTTTTCACTGGAGTCGCTCCTTTCTTTAATTAGCTAGCAGGGTATGCCAGAAGTTCTGGGCATCTAACAGACTTCCTTCTTTGCTTCTTTGCCCTCTGTGTCATTTTTCACATCAAGGATTTTGAGCTGATGTATCCCGACCTTCACCTTAGTGAAATAATGGGCTGTAGCTGCCAGTTACTGTGTTCTGCTCCAGTGTTAAAACATGTTTAAATATTTAATTAAAGAAAGTTTTCGTGCCTCTTGTTTCTTTAAAAAGACGTCAACCATGTAAAATAAAATATTAAAAAAAATCAAATTGGAGATGGCAAAAATGCAGAGTAAGGAATAGACTTTGCTGCCTGTTGGACAGTATGTAATGTCAGCATCAGTTGCTCGCCAGTGTCTTTTCACATAGCAGATCATAAGCACTTTTTTGCTGTAAGCTCAAATAAGAGACAGCATTTTGGGAAGACTGTCTCTCTGATGCGTTGCTTTAGGCAAAGAAAGGCTTTCTGTAACACACAATTCCAATCCTGTCATTGAACATGTGGCAACCTGCTATTGCCAGCTCTGCTGGGAAAGCCAGCATCTGCGTAGGTGTGGGTGGGCAAGGGGGCAAATTTAATTTCAGGAGCTGATCTCTGAGCAGTTACACACATGAAGCAATGTCAGCCTAATACTCTAATTCCAAGTGGAATTACGCATTAAATGACAATCAAGAAAAATATCAGGAGCTAGACAGTATTCAGCAGGAAGTGTATGCAAAAAAAAGGATTATGCAAAAATTCTAATAATTTGAATTGCAGTGTTCGTGTTCTTTTACTATACGAAAATAAAATTAGCTTGTCACTGATGTCATTATTAATGTATGAGGTGAGGCAGAAATACAGCATATTTCCTAACACCACTTCTGTCCCTTCCCCTCTTCCCCACTCCCCCAACAATCTCCCTCCTCCTCCTCCCCCACCCCCCCCCAAAAAAAAAAAAGCATAAGAAGCATGCTCAAGGGCTTTCTGATACAGGGAGTTGTCACAGATTGCATCGCTGCAGTAGTAAAATGTAGATGATTTATAAATTAACTTGAAGGTGGGGTGTTGTATAAGCATAAGTATTTACAATTTTCCTAATTAGATCAAAATATAAAAAGAAATGTCCAATATCAGTAACACTGTTTATTACTCTAACCAGATACAAGAATTATATTTTTGGCTATTTTAAACCTTACGTGCCCTTCTATTATGCATGAGCAGCTATTACTATTGTTCAGTTATGTATGTGTCTTAAGGTAGTCATATTGCAATCTCCACCTTTTGAATTGTTTTCAAATAAATAAAGCAACTTTTTTTTTTTTTTTGCATAAAAACATATACTGCAAACATAATTAATTGTTGAAATTTACATTTTTATGAATATTGTGTCATGTTTGAGATGAATCCACTTAAAAATTTTAGAGGTTTTGCTTCGTTTTGTCATTAGGGCTAGCACAAAAGATTTTCTTTTGCATTACAACACTGAGCACATCTTATGCCCTTGAACATGAACTGCCTTGAATTTTGTTAAGATGCTGTTCTCCATTCTCATTTTCACACTCAATGAGCCACTACTGTTTCAGTCCAAAAAGGATCAGTCAGTAAAGCTGCATGATGAAACTAGTTACAGAGTCTAGTCAGATTCTTTGAAACTCATTTATATTTAGCCAACAGTCCACAGGTTGAGCTGCAAAAGCTGCTCAAGATGACAACAGTGACTGCTCTTTTGAGTATAATTTGGGAATACATAATCAGATCAATGGAAAAAAAAAAAAATTAAAAAATAATTATGCACATTGGTATCCGTATGATGTTAAATTGTTAGTCAAATTTTGTAAATATCCAAATGCTTTTAATTTGCATGATAGATTTGTGCTTTCCCTAAAAGATTAAAAAGTAGGCTTTTTGTTGAAATACTGATAAATTATTAATACAAGTATACAAAGTGGAAATGTAGGCTCACTGTAAATGTGTAGACTCATCAGTTTGTCATGATAAACAATGTGAAAGTCTGATAGTAACATGATCATTTAAACTGGTAGGTTTTTTTTTCCCTGTTCGCTCCTGAGACTGTGATGAGGAAAGAAAATAAGAATTTTTTCTTTTTTATCCTCCCTCAAATGCTGTTGTAGCACTTCAGAAAGTATCCTGAATGGGTATAAAGCTAAAGGCAGCAAGGATTGTTTGCTGAGACTGGATTCAGAGGGTAAGCTCTCATTGGTGTCCTACATCACTTGGCAGTCAGGATTAATATGCTATGATGAGGAAGAGAATTTAGGATTTTCAGGGTAGTGTCTCTTGTAATATGGGTCAGCATCAATGTTGTGTACCTTATTAAAAATGCATGTGTCCAAGTCCAAAATAAGGAGGTAAGTGCTTGCCACAGCCCTGTGACTTACGCCAGGAAAATATTTATTGTCTCCCCACACAAAACCTGCAAAAGGCAGGGATCTGAAAATTGAATACATAAAATTGACAACAAAGTGTTTAAAAATAAAGGACTAAGCTTGAGCCAGTAGAAAATATAAGGCCCCATACTGTGGTGTGAGGATATATTTAACCTCAGTCCCCACTCACTGTGATGAACCATTCTCCATAGTTCAAGTGATTCTGGGGAATAAATCCTTCTGGTCAGGCAGCCCAGTGCTTTGTGCTCATCAGGGGCACGTGATATTTAAATATTTAAACCTTCCACTGCCTAAGGAGGCCTGGGCTTACACATCCCACCAAAATACCATTGCAGACTGTGAGTCATCAAACGCCAAATGTTCTCATCTAATTTATTTAGAAATCAGGCTTGTCTTTCCGTGGAGAATGTCCTATCATAAATCTCCTGTGGCATCCTGTTTTTCCATTCTCATACCCAAATGCGTTTGTAATTGCTTCCCAAGTGGAACAGCTGTACCAGGGAGGGATGAGAAGCATCATCTCACCCTGCAGCTGTAACACACACGGGGCAGGTCCTGCTCAGGGGTGGCAGCAGGGGTGGCATTAAGGTCTTTGTATCTTGTGCATCCCAGGTGAGTGAGCTGGTCACCGGGTGATTGGATTAAAGAAAGTAAAACAGGGAAGCAGGGGGTATCTTGGGCAAAAATACAACACAAAGTGTTACCTTTATCTTACTGCTGTGAAAATCAGTAGGCAGTTTGCTACTGATGCCAACCAGACCTGTGTGAGGCCAAAACTGATCAGGCAAAGGCTTTGAACAAACAGCTGCAAAAAATGTAAGCTCATGCAGAGGACTCTCTTAACTATCATACAACTTAAATGCTAACCGCACATTTTTCATCAGAAGGTAGCGGTCAGTGATGAGAAGTTAGCTTTCTGGCATGTCGCTGCAGACACCAAGATTTGCTTTTGAACACTTTCTGGTAAAAGAAGCATACTCGGAGTCAATTTTGCATCAGGCCTCAACAGCTCGCAGGCAAATATTTTTGTGTATATTCAAAGCAAATTAACAGAGATTTGCATACTTGTTTTTAACTGTGGCTTCTCTTCAACTGCCAAACCGATGTTCTAGTTCATTTCTTCCTTTGTTTCTGTCAGAAATAAAATCATAACACTGAGCAGAGTCTATTACTGCTGGTTGAAAGCAACTCCTGCTGTTAGCTCAGCTCCACTGCCTGCCTCCTCCTACCATCTAGTGGCACCACAAGCATACTGCTCACTCACTCAAAACAACCTCTTTGAAAAGTTATGCAGAGAATGACAATAAATACGTAGTTTTGAATTGAGAAATGGAGAAGAAACACTTTGTTGTGAAAAGGAAAAATAGGTTTTTGTAGATAAACTATTTGTGGAAGTGTAGAACAGATGCAGTGAAGTAAATTAGTAATGTCAGAGAAAAATTCTGCACACAGTGGTCTCCAAAAGAGTAAGTCAGGTTTGTCGATTGAATTCTTACCCCCATTTTTTTGTGGTAGTACTTGAATTTTAAGTTGAAAGCTGCAGAACAAAATTATTCAATACCCTAAGAAAACGCCTACTAGAAACAAACTTGGTTTGCTATTTACGTAGACATTTAAAGGGCACGAACAAAAAACAAAATACATTATCAAAAGTAAAGAATAATAGAAAGGCTATAGCTTCCTTTCTGCTTTTATAATTTTATTCAGTGCTTTGGGTATTCCCTTTTGCAATAAATGTTGCTGTTTCATTTGAGGAAAGAGATTAAATGTCTTAAATGTCTTGAAAGTTTATTAGGAATCTCGAATGCGTTTATTTTTCAGTCAAAAGGCATGTTCTGACTAATTATATGACCTTGAACGAACATGAATCATCTAAAAAGCTTTCTGTTCTCTGAACAGATTTTTTTCAAGAAGCACTGGTTTTGGTGAACTAGACTACAGACGAAACCAAATTTCTATCAGATTCTGGAAAAGGGTTATTTCTTCCTTTTCACTAGCAGCAAATTGACAAGGCAAATTGACAGAAGGCAGAACTCAGCATCTAGGATACCTTTTTTTCTTCTAAACAAGTGCTATTCTCTTTTCCAGTCATATTGATATACTGTCAATGTATTTTGCAGGGTGGAAAAATCCCCATACGGTGGACTGCTCCTGAAGCTATCGCTTACCGTAAGTTCTCTTCAGCAAGCGATGCATGGAGCTACGGGATTGTAATGTGGGAAGTGATGTCCTACGGTGAGAGGCCATACTGGGAGATGTCCAACCAGGATGTAAGTACTGCATAGGACTGCTCTGCACATTGTTGAATTGTTCCTTGAAAATTGTTGTCTTTCTCTGCCCTGCTTTGCTTTCTCATTCACTTTCTAGGCTGCAACCTCAACTTACCTAAATCAGCATAACTCTTATCAACTTCAATGGAATAGCTAATTTATGCAACCTGGAGACTTGGCCCTCTATTACCAATACCTTGACTAGGTTCGTCCAAGGATTAAAGACATATTACAGAGTCATAGGCAGCTTGCCAGGTTTTGATGCTGGATATATGTGGCTTTCATCCAAATCCCTGGGAATCTGCATCAGATATGCAATTTGATGCAGTTCTCAGTTAAGCTATAAATCAAAACTGGAGGGAAGACTGGAACTATTCTGATGATAAATTTGGCCCATTATCTCCATTACAGTCTGACAGTATCCTTCAGTGGGCGTACACAGATAAATGCTAAAAGAATAAAGGTTAAGCTGCCATGAGAAATGTATTTGCAAATTCCCCTTTTAAGAATTAAACACATTGTTTTCCTTAAAGGCCACCTGTAGGCTTAACTATGGTGCAGGACAATAGTCCTCCTTCTTAACAAAGTAACGCTGTTCTTTGACATATTTTTACAAAGCACATGGCCAAATAAGCTTTCCCAATTAAAACATACATTTACATATAGTAACATCAAAGGCTTGTCCTAGGAAATGTAGCATAGAAAGGGAGGAATGCCTTTTTTTCCACCACAGCTACATTTTCACTCTGTTATTTGATGTGTCCCCATCACAGCTCAAGCTGGCATAGTCAGTCTTCCCACCAGCCATCAACCTCTATGTGAAAATGAAGAATAACTGCCAACTCATCTTAACCTCTCTGTGTGTCTAGAATACCTCTGCACTGGTTCTGAAGAGTTGACAAGACTTTTCCCAAATGCCCATTTTTGTATTGTTGCTAAGTTATTCAACTGTTCAAGTCTGGTTGCTTGTTAAGGCTGATCAGTCATTTGGGGATAAGGATCTGAAAAAGATTTTCCTTAAAAAAACATCATTTCAGAGTGTTAAAAAAAAAAGATCAGAACTAAAGAACTAATACTAATAAAGCCTTATTTCCTTTGGATTTGTACTCTCTTGTACATATCCTACTGTTCTCCAACATTTCTCTTGTGAGTTTACCCTTTGGAATAAGATCACCTCCCCTGTACATCATTCTCGCCTAACAATACCCACAGCCTCCACCCCCTCTCCACACATCTACCAGACAGCAGCCCAGCTCCCTACTCTGCTCCTCAGTTAACAGCTGGTATGGGACATTACATGCTGTGCCTGGTTTTGAGCTACACACCAGTTGCAGGCAGTGGCAGCTGGTTGTCCATCTGAAGACCACAAGCAACCACTGAGCTGAGGTGGACCTTTTTCTTTAGCAGAGACGTTATTCTGGTACTGTCTGAACTCTAATAACACCGCATCTATTGTTGAAATAAGCAGATATGCCCAGTAGGCTCAATTTTGTTTTCCATAGCTGAAATCCATTAGCATTTCAGATTGCCTAGGGTGACTAAGATCTCCACATGCATCTGATGCAGCACATGCAGGAGATCCAAGTCCTTGAAGAACAATAACTGAAAACCAGGCAGGATGCTGAAGGAAGTCTAAAATTAAACACCTATACTTAGATGACTGAATTAAGCCTACTTTTTCCTGGGGCACAGTGTGTGATTCTGTGTATACATTTCTCACATATTTAAGTCTCTCTTTTGTGCAACCAAATATATCAACAGCAAACCTTTTATTCTTCCCAGCTGCTGATTTTAACACAACTTGTTTAATTTGACTGAAGTGGGCCAGTAGGTTCAAAGTTAATAAAAGAGGATGAGTGGGCCAACGCAGGCTAACAACCAGCTGTTTCCTTGCCTGAACTGAGAAGCACTTATCAGCTCCTGAACTGCCACAGCATACAAACACTAATTTATGGCAAACTGTCATTGTTTTCCTTAAATTACCACGTTGTAAGATGTGGTGTTTAGGAGCTCATAGGAGCTAAAGAGTTAGGCTGTCTCTTACAGCCTTGAAATAGCAGAGCGTGCTGTTTTTGAGCTATTCTTCCATTCAGAAGCAAAGCTAAACACAGCCAAGGCAATATCAGCTTGTTCATCATTCATGTGCTGTTGCAAAACCTGATTACTCTGCATTGCATGCAATCAGCTTGTATCCAAATGCATGTCTATCCTCACATTTTCTGCCTTCCCAAACTAACAGATGCAATGGTTGGCACCGTGAGCCTTCTGTTAAGGTGAGAGGAACAGAATATGAAAATGAGAAAAAGGCATTAACATATCACAAACAGCAGAGGTTGAGGGGCTTTTCAAGACTGTCTTGTCCGACACCCCTTGCTCAAGCGGGGTCATCTAAAGCAGTTTGCTCAGGACCATCTCCCTCCTGGAGCATCCCTAAAGAGGGAGACTCCTCAAGCTCTCAGGACAGCCTGCGCCAGTTCTCAGTCACCATCACAGCAGAAAAGGATTTTCTCACGTTTTGATGGAATTTCATGTTTTTCAGTTTGTGCCCCCTGCCTCTTGTCCACTCAGCAGTCCCTGAGCAGTAGGTGAAATGTCCACATGTGGCTTTACAAGTGAGGCTCACTGGGCAGTTGCTTTTTCTCTTCCAACCCAGTTAACCCTGCCTGGTCAAGGGACTGTGCACAAATACAAAAATGGCTCATGGTCCTTTCTGCTCTTGCCTCTGAACATATCATGGGCAGCAGTCTTTTGCCTAGATTTCCTCACCATGTAATTGGTATTTTACTTCACACTTCCCTCTGCAGCACCCTGTTCATAGTTTTTTTTTTGAGATTAATGAAGCCGGAAATACAAAGTCAGTCGTGCCATGGTGCCTGGCTTCTGTGCAGTGCCTTGCAGCCAGTGCTTCCAGCTGCAGTGTCACCTCCCCATAAGTCTGTCTCCGTTCCTCATCTGGCCACTCCGCTTATCTAGCTCTGGATGATGGGTGGCTGTGAGTGACTGCAACTTGCAGAGGTGTGAGGAAGAGGATGCTTTTCTGCTGCATCCTCATGTCTCACTGTCACACGATCTTGTGCTACCACATGGGGAATTTCAGTCTCTATTCCAGTTGTGAGTGATTTCATCGGGTCTTGGGTTAGCTTTCTATGAGAAGGCCAGTTACCACTGTTTCTTTTACTTCTGTAATCACAATACTTCTCTTCACATTGGATCCATCACCAGCCCAGCCCTCGAGTCTTTCACTGATGTTCCTGCCAACTGGGAATGGCGAGGGAGAGAGAGGGAGACTTTGTCAAGTCTGTCTGGCCCCACTCTTCACCTCTTGGTAGAAGGGTTTGAATGACTTGTAGGACCCTTACGTAGTGTCCAAGTGGCCAGGCTAGAGTCTTACACAACAAAGAAATTTATTCTACCTGTCTCCCTTTCTTTGAAGCAGGCTTCCAGCCTATCCTATTTCTCTCTATCAGAACCTACAAAGTATTTATTCAAGACTATGCCAGCAGCAACAATTCATTAGTGATCCTCTCCATTTAGGGCATATTAAATATTCTGCTTCAGCGGGAGGATAACATTTAACCACTTGTATGTCCAAAATATAAGTATCTGTTAGCACAGAATAATGATGTGGGCCTTATGGATGCTGCTTATGTTAATGATGCGGACTCCTGAGAGCTCTCCCTGCAGTTCACCAAAGCATAGCACAAAGGACTCTCTCTCCAGAGCCCTGCCCACAGGCTTTCACTGCTGAAATGTTAACAGCAAGTACCTGTGACCTTCTAAGTATGTTTAGTGACTCTAAATGTCATTGGGAATTTTCAAGTTATTAGACATATTGTAAAGTTTACTTTGTTGGATTTTGGGACATATGTTTTAGTACAGTCAGTTACCTTGAATTCACATGAGCTTACTTTGCAGAAATAATAGGATTTTCCCAAAGGTCATTGACACTGTACACATGGCAGAGGAAGTAACAGAGAAAGGCATGCACTAAACAAGTTCATAAAAGACATATTATGCAAACAGTTGTCAATAAGGCATATGTATAGTTACAGGTTCTGCAGCAGCAAAATATCTGGCACCATTAACATCACCATCAGAAGAATTTATTTTCTGGATGTTGTGTTTTGGTCTTAATAAAACTCATCTCTAGTTAGTGATAAAACACTTACAGAACAGGGTGGGTTTTTGTAGAGCACAAGAAATAGTTTTCCACATATAAACTCGACAGGTCTGTAGTATTCTTTCACATACCATCTTGTAAATTGCTGTTCTTATTATTCTGGGAAATTAGTTCACTTTTTAGACCACGCTAAGTCGTGTTTTTAGTGGCAGCAGCTGTCAGTTAGACATTTGCTTCTTACTTGTGTGATTCTGTGATTACTTGCATAACACGGTAACAAATGATACACCTGTCCCCACCCAACAGGATGAAATGGTAGAAGACAGTTCAGCATTGTTCAGTGCCTCCTTGCCTCATGAACACACCTTCAGTCAGATGAGCGGTGGGGCTGACTGCTTCTACCAAGGGTCCCCTGTGCAACCCCTCGATCACAGAAAGAAAAGCACAAGAAACCTGCACAGGTAGCAAAGTGTCCAAGCTCATGCAAAGAGAAGTATAAAGCTGATGCCTGTCACCTAAATAAGCCCCATCTGATTTTCAGACTGCAGCTGTTCATACGTATCCACCGGGGCAGTGCAAGCCAGAGACACTCAACACCTTTGCAGATCAGGCATCCTCTATTCATATTCCCAAGCAGGGATTTGGAAGCTGAACTTTAGGCAACTGAGTTTGAAAATGTCTCTCATACATTTTTTAATACTGTACACGGTATAATGTAGAGGCTTGAAATGTTATTAGCTTTGAGAAATGTTCTTGTTTAAGTAAATAACCATTTTATTATTGTGGTAAGTCACTTCAGACCTGTGTTGGTGCTGATTAATGCACTTCTTAGATGTGTGGCAGGCACCAGAGGTATCCATTAATTAGGGCTGCCGCACAGTCTGTCATGTCTTATTGCTTAATTAATAAACATTAGCTAAGATATTGAACTTTCCAAGGAAACTAGTGTACTGATGAACAGATTGTGCTAAGAGCCTGGCTTGCTAATGTTCGTGTGAGGAAAGGAAGATTTATTTTCCATGCATTTGGTTTGTAGAACAGCTGTGAGTGAAGTCTACTGGGACACCTGTTAGAGGCCATTGTATAAATTATTGCATGGTGCAGAACTACAGTATTCCAAAAGAAAAAGAATATTTAATGTATTGTAATCAATAAGCAAGAAAACTACCGTAGCAAACAGAACAAAAGTCCTTTCACTGATGACAGTTTCCTGTACCAGTAATAATAACTTACCCTAAAACATTTCTTTGAATCCAGAGATATCAAAACACTTGGCAGGCACCTGGGATTGGCTCTGTACCATGAGGTGTGAGCAGCTGCCTCTTTCTCCTGGTAGATTTTTCAGATGTCAGCAGGACACAGGGACAACATCCCTCTGGGCTTTGTTCTGCCTCTGTCTCATTAAAAAACCTGTCAGTTAGCTTTCAAAAGCAAAGTCTATATTACTGTTAATAATGAAACTATCAGAAAGATTACAGCTTTATTTTCAGATACCATTTTTTGCCAATTTGAAATTATTTTTAAATTAAAGAATATATAAATTGGATGTAGTAGTCCATAAGCATTTTCAGATATTTTTGTATAATTAATATTTAATATGAACTTAGCCTTCAACCTTTACAACTGCTTCTAACATCAGACAAAAATGATAAAATATATTGAATAAACTCCAGGGATTGATATCATCTGTGTACAAAAATATATAAAAAGAATGTTCCCCTTGATAAACATAAAAGCCTACGCATTTAAGAGCACAGAAATAATTAGTTAACTTTAAAAATACTCCCTTTCCCTTATATTTTATATTCTCACTTGACAGAAAGATTTACTTGTAAAAACACACCCTGCCCATTTTATTCACCTTAATGCTGACCCACAAGACCTACTAGTGAGTTTTAAACATCCTCGTCACTGAAAAGAAACCTAAAGCTTTTTTTCTCAGTGTTTGATTGCAGTATGGAATATTTGAATGTTTTACTGCTTTTCACATCCATCAAGCATTCATCACAAAGCCAGAACAAGAGAGCAGTAATCAGCCTTCTTGTTAGCAGACTTAGGGCTCGGTATGTACTGAAACTAAGCTCATGTTCATATTCTTTCAGGCTGAACTTGATGGGACATAGATTTGCTAATGTGCAAAGACGTACACTGATTGCTAGCGCTTTTGCTGTATCCTTCTTGTAGATACAGACACTTAGCCCCTTTCGTGATTAATGTGGTGCTGCTTCAACCTTCAAGCTGTTGAGGGAAAAAGCATTTAAAATATATTAAAATGTATAATCTTTTCATACTAAATAATTTATATATTACCCAGAGAAAATGTAATGCTTCTCATTCTCTTAGTTGTTTGGATATCTAATTCCTCTGTTCAGAAATAGGTGATATGCAGGTAGAAAAGTGAGTAGAGAAGAATACTGAATTTAAAAGCTCCAGTTCTTCCTTTGACACCCAAATCCCACTGCAGTATTCGCCACCTCTCATCACATCTACTCTACTTCCTCAACTCTAAAAATAATGCCTGCCTCACAGGGATACTAATGAGCAATATTTGCAGTTTATTTTTAAAACATTCTTGTATCAATGAGAAATTATAATTATCCCAGTAACAGCTGGCATTTCCCTTTGTACTGAAATGTTCCTTTTGAACAAGAGAGGAAAGAAAATGGGCTATAAGTTCTTTTTCAAAGACATCGTGAAATAGAGTGTGTCAGAGAAAATATAATGTCTGCAAAATTGTGGCTGCATTTGCTTTTTTTCCTGAATAATTTATTTCAGAAAAACCTCTTCAGCTCTCCATTGTTGTGTCAAGCAAATGCTATATGTCCAATAAAAGAAGAGAAGCTTTTCCTCTCCCTTAAAAACAGAAAACATTTCAGAAATTCATCATTTGCAATGGGTAGAGTTAAATGTAAAGACTATGATATCTGCATTTCTGGGCTGTGGAAGATTGCAGCTTCAATGACAAGTAACACCTCAGCTATACCCTGTAGTATAATAAGCACCTAGGTTTTATGAAGCCACGTCTGACAGACTGCTCGAGATACTAGATTATTGGCAGTTTTTTGAATAACATTTCGTGCATGGGGGATTGAATTTCACCCACCCCAAGTCTGTAACAGGAGTGTCTGAGAGCATATTCCATGGTAAGGAGGCAAGGGCTTGGATGGTAGCCTGATGGTATTTTTTTCTGGGAGCAGCCGTTTTGGCAACCCAGACTTTGGAGTGTTGAAGTAAATCCCAGGGAGATAAGTATCCAGGAAGGCAGGTGGAAGTGTTACCATACTGACCTATAATTTACCGGTAGATGTCACAGCCGTATGTGCGTGGCTAGCCCCATCTGTATGCATGTGATCTGTCAGTACTCACAGGTGCATAAAACTCAGAGATCTCTGTGGCAAATTATACTGCCTTTTGAGTGGCCTGTCCTCCTCAGTGCTGCCACTGATGGCTTTGAAACTTACTCATAGAAATCCAATTCCCTGTGGTGTTGAAACACATTTTTCATGCATATGTGTTTCTGCCAGGGTACAAGGGGGCTGTATACTGTAGGATCAAGTCACCTCATTTTAGAAAACCCAGGCACCCCGCTGTGTACAGTAACAAGATTCTTGTTCCGTTCCCTGCCATGCCATAAAGGGGAGCTGAGGTCCTAATGTGGCTTCATTACTGTTATTTATTTGCATAATGCTTGCAGCATAAGCATTAGGCATTGCAAAACAGAGCCAACAACATTAATTCAGAATTTTAAAAAAAAAAAAAAAAAAAGGAGGATATATTCCAGGATAATGAGACTGAATATATTGAAGTTACAGCTAGTGCTATAAAACATTGATTTGTTGTAAATAGCTTAATGTACCCCCTTCCAGCTGCATTAATATGTCTGCAGCATGTACATACATCTGCGTGAAAATGATAAATGTCTCCTTAAAGCAGAGTGGGTATAAGTGCAGTAGGTATGTTTCTCCTAAGTGTGCTGTATTATTATAAATATTGTGTACGGTCAGGTGTACTTTAAAGAACATTTAGCATTACTTGGATTTTTCTGTGGAAGGATTATATGTGTGTGGTAGGGTTGCTTTTTTCCTAGCTTTGTTTTTGATCAACTGTATATTATCTTTCCATTCTTTTACATACAAGAAAGCACAATTCTGTCATTTCCGTCAACATCCCCACTGCTACCATCATTCATTGCAGAATCTAGTGAGCTTTCCTCTTGGTTTTCAAACTTACATAGAAAATCCTGCCAAATTTTCATGGACCTTAGCTAGTTTTGCTACTTCTATCATGCTGTTAGTGTCATTTCAGACAATATTATTTATTACCAGTGTTACCAAAAATAAGCTTCCAATCAAATGTAATTTTTCATGCATGTCTTTTATCTATAACATCAAATCAGTTTCTTTCTAAATCCAGTGTTTTCCCACATCTACTGAATCTGCAAGTTTTACGTACTTTAGGGTATACAATATAAACCAGAATTTTATATTATTTTTATTTTATTTTATTTTATTTTATTTTATTTTATTTTATTTTATTTTATTTTATTTTATTTTATTTATTGTAAACAGCTTAGATGTTCAGGTTTTTTGAGAAAGGCTGTGCAAAATAATGTTGTGCTTTGCTGTAACTCTGTGTGAGACGTTGACTGAATTAGTTGTACTCTAAGATCAGTAGAAGCATATGATCAGCAAGCAAATTTGTGGGATGCTCCAATGTGCATTTGTAGTGCAACATGTTGTCAGGATGCAAATATTAGAGCATTCCAGTATACAAAGGCAATTTGAGGTTACTTTTATGGCCCTATGACTACATTCAGTACATCAACCATCAGGTGGAAGAAAAAGACAAGTGATGTTTACTAGTTCTTTCCCCCTCCTTTCTTGGATGGTCAGAGTCTAAAAAAGAGCCCACTCGTATCCCAAAAAAATATTTCACATGCATCATGGGATGTACTTTTGTGACTGATGCTCTGTTTGAGCCCACCTACAGAGAGCATCAGTCACACTCCTGCTAGCCTTGATTTTCTGAGTGAAGCTCCAGCAATGCATAAAGCAAGGGTGGCTGTACCCTTAAGTGTTATCACTGGTTTCTAATTTTCAATTTTATGGTCTCTTCAGCATTTAACTGTAATGCCCTGTAATCATATACATTGTATTTCTTCAGGTTATCCTGTCCATTGAAGAAGGTTACAGGCTTCCAGCTCCCATGGGCTGCCCAGCTTCTCTTCACCAACTAATGCTTCACTGCTGGCAAAAGGAGAGGAACCACCGTCCAAAATTTAGTGATATCGTCAGCTTCCTAGACAAACTGATTCGCAATCCAAGCACCCTTCATACCCTAGTGGAGGATGTACTTGTGTAAGAACCTTTTCAGCACTTTCCCCTTGAATATGCCATGGTGGCCATCATTAGATGTTTTAGAGTATGAGGTAGGAGTGGGAGAGAGTGGCAAAGTTCTGAATTGACAGTGTTATGAGGGTTTCAAATAATTTTGAGCCCCTTCTGAGGTTTGTTTCATTCTTGATGCACTGTTGTAAAAGGACTTTTTTCTCAAGCCATGAAAATCACATTGGGCAATTTTCTTTCTTTTGTTCTAATGAGCTCTGTTCACTTTCTATCTTTAATCTTTGGGAGTTTCTGTTCATTTTTTTTGGTGCTTTTCCTAAGTGTTTTTCTCGTTGTAGGTTTGTTTGTTGTTTGTTTTTTGTTTTTTTCCTTCTCCATTTAGTACCCTCTGCCTACATCTGACAGTGCTCGAGCAGTTTCTGAAGTGCCTTGGAGTAACTTCTTGCAGAAACTTACCTGCAGAAGAATGGCACTGGTGACCAAACAGAGATTACACTGTTACCGTTGCACAGCAAATTTTTGATAGTGTTGTCCAAAGCTTTTTCTGGTAATCATTACAGAAACGAATGCAACCACAGGAGAGGAAAGGCCATAGTTGAACACTTTTCAACTTTTGCAAGTTTAGTAATCTAATCTGTGCCTGGGTAGCAGCTGAAATGAGTGAACTTACAGGCAGCCTCACTGACCTCAGTATCTGAAATACACCTTAAGATAAATGTCTTTTCTCGGAGATCCCCTGGGCTTATAAGGGATTCTCAGTGCCCAGGTGAGTCTTGCTAAGACCCTCAGTGGCATAAAAGATTCGTGATAGTGTTTGGAGAAGGGATGAGAGATAAGGAAAAGACTGAGGTTGGTATCGTGCTATGAAGGGAGTGGTTTCTAGGAATACCTAGTAGGCTACAGCCATTCCACCTACCACAGACTATAGTGGCTTGTGGAATTTAATGTCCATGCACAAGATTTAGTGGCCTGTTGCTTTACATATGTGTGTGTGCATGTAAATATATGCATATCGCTTGATACTTGTACATGGGTCACTTCATTTAGCATCAGAGTAATGCATTTCTTATTTTTTTTAAACGTTACGTAAGGTTCTCACATTTTAAGACTTGGGCAGTTGATCTTTTATTGTGCTCACCTGTTTGGGAAAGTTTTTCCATTAATTTGGAAGTGCTTGATGCAGTTAATCTGAGTACTTTCTGTGTTACTATTAATTTAAAAGATCAGCAATTATGCTATAGGAATTGTAAAATTATAGAATAAATCAGATTGGAAGGGACCTCTGTAGGTCAGTAATCTAGCCTTGTACCTGACAGGGTTCTCCAGATTTTATCTCTGCATAATTCTGATGATATGAATGAAAATCCATGCATTTAATGTATTCAGATGTGTGGTTGAAACTCTGCATTAAGGTACTAGGGTGTGCTGCCTCCTACGTTATATGTAAGTTATATTCCATCACTCAACGTTAGTTGGCTTTAGCTGAAAAAAAAATATATATATAGAGAGAGAGAGAGAGAGAATAAAGTATATCTTCCTTCTAAAGGCTACTATAAAGCTTTTATACATAGCTGTATGTTTTTTTGCATTCTGTTGCTACAGTTTCTCCACACAAAACGTACAAGGTCTGTGGAAGTTTTGAGCCCTCACTAGCATGGTGCACAGTGAACTATGGGAAATACATGTCCCCTGATTGTTTTTTTTCCCATCTTTCCATTTCAGTTGCAACAGGGAAAAGAAGCAAAACAGAAACTCAACTAAATTAGCTCCTTCATTTTTATGTGCTACGCTATATAGTTCTGTGTAAAAGCAAAGATATAAAATGTTCTTGCTTTTTTAGGTTTAGTATTGTAGCTGCTACACTGTTCACATTGCACAATGGTATAGCAATAAGGAGCCATTAGTATAACTTTACAGAAAAATGTAAAAATCATCTTGCTGTATGTTAATTTTATTAAATTGCATCTCACATTAAATTTTGTTTTCTCCCTACTTCAGCTACTGTATTTACAAACAATTACCATCCTGAACATGTAAGAATTGCAAACAAACACTGTAGTAACAATCAGAACAGTGGCATAGGTGTGTTCCTTTTTGTTACTAAGTTGCAGTGCTTTCCAAAAAATGTATTGTTTAAGAAGCGCACACTAACATGATTTGTAAGCATTAGACAAGGGGTTAAAGAAAACCTCAGGTAAGAACTGACCTTTACATCTCAGGGTTCCCATTCATTCCTTCTGCCTTTTATTAAAAATAATGTCTACCTGAGTAAACCAAGCATCATATTTTATATTGGTTTGGTGACCTTTGCGTTTTGTTTCTACAGAATGCCAGATTCACCTGGTGAAGTTCCAGAATATCCTTTGTTTGTTTCAGTTAGTGATTGGCTGGACTCCATAAAAATGGGTCAGTATAAAAATAACTTCATGGCAGCAGGTTTCACAACTTTGGATATGGTTTCAAGAATGAGCATTGAGTAAGTATGTAATCTACTGTTCCTGTAGTGACTAATCTGAATTTGTCTGGCTGCTGCAGTGACATAATTATTGTGATGTGTGGAATACTGCTTTCATTTCCTTTCATACCTAACCTAGTAAAAGACAAATAAAGATAAGTACAGCTTTTACCAAAACAATGAAAGATAAAGGTATGATTAGATAATGGAAGGTTCATTCTCTGACCATGCCACACACTAGCAAAGCTTAGGCAATGAGCATCCTTAAATGTTTCCTGGGTAATCAGTTTTGATGTGGACCACTGGAATCAGTGGCAAAATGTTTTCTTACTTTGCTGTGAACATCATCAAGCCCAAGTGATTCTTCACATGGAATTTCTTCCATACCTTTCTGCCTTTTTCAGCCACTTTAAATTTCATTACGTTTTTTAAATGAAAACACGGGTTTGGACAAACTATGGATTAATATGGAAGTATAATGATATTGCTATGAGAGCTGTGTTGCTCTCCATTCCCTTTGCATTCATTCCTGATCTTTTATGTGATGCTGGGACTTACCTGTGTTAACAACGGTAATTGTCAGTTTAGATTCAGGAATTTTACACATGAAGTTAGAACTGGTATTCTACCATGTGTATCACTTCATATTCACCTACATAGAATTTCATCTACTGTTTTATGGCACAGTCAGTCTTAGAAGATCTTTCTAGAACCCTTCACAGCTGGCCCTTTCCCTGGCTGCCTTGAATAATTCAGTCTCAGCAACTGACTTTTTCACCTCTTTGCTCACCTGTTTTTCCAGACCATTTACCAATTTGTTGAGCGGTAATGTTCATCATTATCCCAGCATAGGTCCCTGCAGATTTTCACTGATGACTCCATTGTAAAAACTGACAATTTGCTCTTAACCTCCTATATTTTAACCAGTTATTTATTCATGGGAAGACTTTCTTATGACATAGCTCATTTTCTCTATAAACTTTTGATGAGGAACTTTCTCTAAATCCTTTTGGAAATCCAAGTAGAGTGTATCAAGTGGATTACCTTCATCCATATGCATGCTGACTCCTCCATAGGAAGCAATTAACTTTATAAAACAGGACTTTTCTTTGCAAAAGCCATAGCGACTCTTCAAGTAAATCATTTATCCAGGCATCTACTAATTTTATTCCTTATTATAGTTTCTATTTTTCCCTTTAATGACTACAGGTTCACAAGTCTGCAGTTCCTCAGACCTCCTCTGGAAGCTTTTTATTTTGTCTGTCACCACTCTCCACACAAATGGAATGAGCTGATATCTCTCTCTCTCACATCCCTATCAGTATTTACACTATTTTATCCTTGAGATCCTTTAAAACTCTTGACTAAGTACAGTCTTGTTCTGAAGATGCTGCTTGTTTTTTTTCAGTTTGTCCCATAATGTTTCTGGCAGTCACTTCTACTTCAGACAGGTCCTCTGACAAGTCCCCCATAAATGGCTCTGTGAGTCAATCTCTTCCACAGTAATGTCAACACAAATAATAGTTTAGTGGCCAGTCTTCCAGTGCTCTTTTATACCCCAATTAAAATTAGACTCTACGGACATGCTGACTGGCTTCTTTTACTCCATGAGTTTACAGAAAGTTTTATTATGAGCTTTATTTTTAAGTGCCTTTGGCTGGTTGTTCCTCAAGCTCTATTTTGTCTGCCTTGTGGTGTTTCTACTGATAATCTGTTTAAGGTTATCGTCCTTTCTACTTTCCTCTTTCAGATAACACTTCAGATATATGAAGGATTCCTTCTTTCTTCAGATAACCTTTCTGACCCTTAGCCTGCTACCTTCTTTCTGAGTTTTATTAGGCTTTTCTTGATACATGCTATGCATTGTTCCTGCATTTCTAACCACCACCCCACCTGCAAAGGTTTATTCTCCTTGCTGCTTCTTTTAGGCTTCTACGATGCTCAATATTTTTTGCATAGTCCCTGCTGATCTTAAGTGTTGTATATTATCCCCCATGTGGATGTTAAGGCTAAGTACATAATAGTTGCTGCTATCTAGTGGCTCTTCATCTGCAGGATAGAGCCAGGTATCTTGAACTGCAAATGTGAAACTCATAAGGGTCATGCCTCAACCCATGAGATCCTTTACTAGCTATAATTGTAAAACAATGTTTGAGAATATGTAAACATGCAATGTCAATGCCATGTCCAATTGTGGGGTTAGTACAATTGACAGGGCATAACTGGAGCTTCCTGCCCTCACTACCTCTGTAATCTTTCTCAGTGTATTGCAGGTGGTGTTTAGATGACAGCCAAACTGGTGGCTTGTGCTGGATGCTAAGGGCTGGTGACTTCATTCCCAACAGTCAGGCTCTGCAGGTGTGCCACCTGCTCTGGGATGGAGGGTGGATGAGATGAAGGAAAACTGGGAGGGAAATTCTTAAATGGCACTTTTTTTTTTTTTCCTTTTAATTTGGAATTGACAAATGCAGAAAACTTGAACATCTGCAGCATTCTTGTTTGTCCCTTGTTTGTCACTCAGGAAAGTAAACTGTCCTTAAGCAGAGCAACTTGTCCTATGTTTATATTCTTTGGGGACAAGAGTTTTTATATACTTGCATCCAAGATGAAACTTTTTATCTTGCAGTGACATTAGAAGAATTGGAGTTGTACTCATTGGACACCAGAGACGAATAGTCAGCAGTTTACAGACTTTGCGGTTACACATGATGCACATACAGGAGAAAGGATTTCATGTATGAAAGTACTGGAATCAACTGTGTTTTGTGCCTCAGCATTTCTAAAATGGAAAATATTCTCATTCTTCCCTTCTGCTCTTCCCAACTTCAAGAACTGCAGTCTCCTGGTTAGACTCTAAAAGTACTTCTATGTTAATGCTTCCAAACTGGAATTTTTAATCACACTGCATAGTTCCTCCGTCAGTTATCTGCCAATAAAATCCTGGCCTACTGCAAGACTCTTGCTACACATTGATGAATAACTCAGCATGGATGTGTAACTTTGTATAACAGTATTTGGGAAACTTTCATGAACTCACTTGAAAGTAGTAATCTATTTGGCCTGGTGTGGCTTCTTTATCGATGTATTTAGAGTTTGCTGGTAGATCAAAACGTATTTGACTTCTTTCATGTTCTGTGACCATGTAACTTCCAATACCAAATGTGCAATCAAGAAGTTTCACATAAATATTTATTTATCTCTTATTTTATCTCTTAATTAAATGCAAATGTATGGGTCTTATCGTTATATTACTTTATAATAGTTTAAATGCTGGTAAGCCGGTGCCTCAAAATGCTAGTATTGTTTGCAGAAATGACTGATGATTTTATATAGCGAGTTTTCATTGTGTAGATAATTGGGAGGATAGTGAGAGAAATCTGCCTGAAATCTTCAGGTCCTTGATTCTGAATTACTTTAGCACTCGACACTTTTTATGCTTTAAATTTTAGATTAGGTTGGAAAATTTATTCATCTTTTGTATTCTTCACCACCCTAAACCTTTTTTAATACTCAGCATTTTCTTCTACTCTGTGGCAAATTGTCACCAGAAAACTGATTGTAATATTTCCATAACCACATGTAAAGCATGTTTTTCAGCTATGTTGTGGCCACATAGACTTCAGAAAGTTTTCTGTTCCAAAAATGCAGGCCTCCACAACTTGAACTCAACATGGCAGCAGACCTTCGAGGGTCAGCCATCAGTGGGGCAATATGCCTTATCCCATAGGAGCAGATCAGCTGTAGCATCATCCAATAGAGGGCACTGGTACAGCCACAGGCTAATGCTGGAAGTTACACTTTGTGGTATTTGATTATATTGTACGTAGGCAGAAAAGGAGACATAGGACAGCAGTGTAATAATATGTTGCCTTGAGTCTACTTCTAACTGCTTTTAGAAGTGAAAAGCGGACTCTGCTGAAATGGAGTTCTGGTTACCACGGGCCAGATCTTCATTTAGTACAAATACCTAAATGACATCGAAGATTACCTTTAGAACTCTTCAATAGCCATATTTACATGCAAGAAAATGGCTGCAAAGGCCTAACATAATATTTGTACCTCTCTAAGACTTACAGATTTCATGTTTTAATCAGACAATTAACACACTCGTGCTGGGCTACGTTTCCAAAATTTTGCATGGGATACGTGCTAGTAAGAGCCTGGGACATGAGCACATGTCTGCAAGCTGGAGAAGTCACACACAGATCTACATGCATGTCACATGTAAATGGGGTGCAGATGCTTTTGTTAATTTATACATGGTTTGGAGGACATTCTTAAGTTATGTGGCATTTCAATATACTTAGGCATTACAAATTTTCAGTTAAATTGTGCATTTGAGTAATTAGTAATAATATATATGTGAATCAAAATGAACTAACTACTTTATGCAATCATAATAATATTTACTGCTTAATTTACAGATTGTAAATCAAATTGTATTTCCTGACTCTTGAAAAAGGCTGCTGATATATACCAGTAGCAAGAAGGAAAAGCAGAAAGCAACTCAAAAGATTATGCTTCCAACTGGTTCACGGAGTAGGACATGCTAGGCCTGATTCACTGTTGTTACTTTGTTTTGGAATAACTTCCTTAATTTACATGGGATAACAATAGTGAACTGAGTAAATTTTCCTTTCTTCCATTAAAATAAAATAAAATAAATAGATTTAACTGAGGAACAAGTTTTCTAAAGATAAGAATTCACCAGTGTTCTACAATGCCAACTTGGTAAACATGTTTTAGAGAAGGGCACTACCAGTCTTATACTGGCCACAAAGGTAATTTTATCAGCATGAGTAGTCCCACTGACCTCAGTAGGACTGTACTAGCATGTGTGTTTTGCAGGATCACAGGCCTTTAGTGGAGAAAAAAAAAAATTGTTCTTATCTGTGACTGTCACTTGAAAAATTCTGCCCCAATTCTACATTTGAATTTTTGTGTTGTTGTTATTAAGGGTTCCCTTACAGAAAGAAAATCATACTTACCTGAAACCTTTTAAAAAACAGTAACATTACAGAGTAATCTAAAACTCGCTTTTCCTTTCATATTCTTTTTTTCCTTTCTTATTTTTTTTTTTCCTTTCTTATTGTTTTCCATTTTACTTGTCATTGCTTTCATGGCCAACAATGTGACATCTATGGAAGGAGCCTCTCTCACATGTAAACGTATTACTGAGGAGGTATGATTCTGTTATTTGTCAATGGGGTTTCAAAATTACTCATAACTAATGCAGACCATATGCATGCACTTTTAAATTCTCCTTTGCACATTTATTCATTCCTGGTCGTGTGTATGCAAAGCAGTATGCTGCATGCACGCAACCTGGATATATTTCATGGAAATTAATTTCCAAACTTATCACACTACTGAAAATATATTTTCAATAGAAAAAAAATATAATAACAATATAAAAACATTTATTAATCAGATATATTTTTTATATAAACAAGAGTTTGGGTAACCAGAAAGGAAAGAAGGGATTCTTTTGGTGAGGAGACTTATTACAAACATTGTACATCCAGGATTTTGTGGGTTCATATGGCTTTTGTTTCTGTTGTTGTGGAGGTGCAATATGACACTTTTATAGTAGTTACTTTGATCAGATTTACATTTGCTCCATTTTGGAAATATTTTATTCGCTCTTTTTATGCTTTCAAGCCTACTCTTCCGTGTTATTCAGCACAAAGAGAAGTGCTACTATTATGTCTAAGTGTCTTTTTGTTCATTTAAAAACAAAGGCAAATGAAAAAATCCAAGAAAAAAAAACAACAGGTGGTGTTTCTCAAATGCGAGCCCAATCCTCCTGTGTAAGCCACAAATGTATATGTGAAATTAAAGTTACTTTTTTTTTTTTTTTTTTTTGAAGGGGATACTTTCTTCAGGTGAGTATTACTCTATTTAGTTATCCTGCATATTGCAGTGTGCAGTTACAGTTTAAACTTGACAAATTCAAGCAAATCTAGTATGCTGGTTTTGAAAATCTGGCCAACGTTGCATAGTGCTTCATGACTAAAAGTACTTGTTGAAGTTTCACAAAATAAAATGTGCACGATGTGCAAACCCAAAAAAATTTAAAAAGGGGGGGGGGGGGTGCCAAATGTGGACATAAGGAAATAGTTCCAAGTTAGTTATTTCTAATTATAAAATAATATCCATGTGTAGGTTTTTCTCACAGATCTGATATTTATCAAGAACAAACTCCACCTATTTGTACTGTTACCACTACCTGTGTACCACTTAAGCCTACAAAAGATAGCTTAAGTGAGGGCCTCAACTGCTGAACAGGAGAACTGGATTAGCGTCTCTTGGTCAATGAGGGCACGGCCCCAGCTGTCCATCACATGCCAGCCACAGTGCTTCCAAATTTGACAGACAATAAACTTGAATGTTCATGTAGCCTAGAGGGGCAGTCATCTAACATGGAAACCATGTCAGTCATCCTTACTCAGGCCATCTTCATGTGTCAGTCAGAGCCCTGGGACCTGTTGAGGGGAATTGTTACCACCTAATTTTGGAGGTCTGCATTTGAGCTACTCATCTGAGGTTTTAATGAAGAGAGATGGGCCTTGTAGTATTCACATACTGAAAATGTCATCTGACAAACGTAGTTATTTACTTTTGGGTGAGGTGAATTGTGCCAGAGAAGCACCTGAGACCAGAATGACTAGCTCATATACAGGCATCTGTGTTTAGTCAGATGAATCTCATGCATTGACTGTATTTAGTCCTTGTGCTGAACATTTGAAAAAGAGAGGACCTCATCTGTAATGCTGGTGTTAAAATTAAACAAATAACAGCAGATTTAGTAGACTTTGCCCATGAGCTGTTTGCATACTCTTTGGAATTACTGAGAAGCAATGGGACTCTATGGGAGAGAACTGAGCTATGTAATTTAAATTTTTCTTAAACCTAAGTAACCTTTTTGTTTCCCATGAATATAAATTCAGTACCTGTCTAATAAAAGCTTAGGTGCATGCTGTGGTTTAATACATCAGGATCAGGCAATCCTGTAACTGCAAACAGTACGGTAAACAATGAATTCAAATAACTTAATTGCTCTTGACAAAGCATTCTGCATCTGAAGTTGTATTAAGTATTAGCTAGTTTATTCTGATATGGGACTCATAGACCATAGTACTTTGTTTTTTTGTAATTTAAGACTGACTATCCATTTTCCATTTTTATTGATATGATAAACCTAAGCATGGGCTCCATTAAATTCATCTTCAATGCAGATTGATGCATGGCCCAAATGTGTGTCATAAGTAATGTACAGATGCCCTTTATTCAGATGCAGCAGATTTACTGTGGAACAGCTGGGACTGTGGAGGTGCCTAATAAGAGTGTATTTACCACAGCAATTTTGATGTTAGAACAACCCCATGGGACTGTGTCAAACACCAAGGTAAAGCAGCATAGAATGTACTTTAACTTGTAGTGAAGGCCGAACACTGAATTTGAGCTGGCCCCACTGCAAATTGAATCCTGTATTTAGGTATTGCAACTCAGCTGATGAAGTGATTCTGCAGGGAACATCCAGGCAGCCGAGAATTTCTCTTTATGAACATGGGGTACCTGTAACTACTCCTTCATGGGCTGAGTCTGTCTCAGCATATGTTCTGCATGTAAGGGGAAGGAGGGCTCACTTCTAATTCAGTCCAACACATCTCTTAGAGTAACAAAAGCCAGAATAACCGTAAAAAGGCTTTAGTCTATTGTATCTTCTAGGAAAAGTATTAAAATAGAGATACTTCATTTATCATAGCATTTACCCATGGTTGAAGAGCACTGTGTTCTGTTAAACTGTTTTCTTCAAGAATACCCTTGCTCACCAACTGTAATTGATCTTTCTTGAATAAATGGCAAAGATAATCTATTTTTCTTCCTTTGTTAACAGTACTATTGTAATATTTTGAGAGTAAGAGAAAGATCTGTTAGGCTGAGCTAACACAGTATGACAGTGATCTTGAAATCTCCTGGAGAGACAAATGAATCAGCACTGAAAAGGAAAAAAGGAAAAAGCCTAGAACATGGCGAAAAAGAACTGTCCATATTGTGCCAAGGAACTCTTTAAAAAAAAAAAAAAAAAAAACTTGCACATGACAGTTCCATGTATTTAGAGTTCACAAATATCTTCTGCCATCATATACCATATTTAGTAGCACACGCTGCTCATCCATGAGTGCTATGGTTGTATATAGATTCTCAGATTATGGACTAGGGTATGTTGAGCACGTAATGGATATAAAAAATGTGTGGATATGTACATAAAGAATTGTAAATATGTATATTATAATGTCTGAGATTTTTCAAGCATACACAACTTAATTACGTAGCTCCCAATAATGATAATGGGGTTGACCTGCTCCATTGGCTTTTAAAATTTTAAGCAGCGTGCACTCTATTTGCGTAGTACCTCCCAAACTTCCTTGGCTTGTTTTCTGGAAATGGACAGCCTCTCTTTTCCTCCATAGGAATAAAGAAAAAAAAAATCTTTTCTCAAACTAGTTTACAGAAAACTGTCTGGTCACCTGATGCTGACCCTTCTGCCACTACCACACTGAATCTTTTTCTACTGATTCTTTTCCATGCAACTAATTACTGCAGAAATTATCAACGGTCATAAAGGGGAAAAGAGGTGTCCATCAGCTGACATCCTTAGTAAGATGTTGTCCATGCTATAAAAAAGTTGAGTCCCTCTGCTGAAGTCACCAAAGAGTTTAAACAGTATATAAGTGATTTTCTTTTAAGTAGCCATTTTTAGACTCTACTGAGGTTAAAATGAAGGAAATCTTAAAAGGAATATGAGTAATAATATGCCAATGTATACTATAAAAAGATGTGTTGAACTTTAGAAAGGAACAGAAAATTCTTAATGAAAGAACATGAGGCTAAAAAATGAGTAGATTAAAAAAAAAAATCCACCTTTTATATGTGAAATAACACCAGTTCACATTCACATAGTGAAATCTATTTGTATGTTTCTTTGAATATTCCATATCAGGATCTCTTACCTTTCTTTGCTGCAGTAATTTCCCATGTACATCTCTCTTCCAGAAAGTTTTAGCATATTATCTGATTTTTCATATCCTTGCAATTAAATTGAAATAAAAAATGCAAATTTATGAATTGAATATATGGAAAATACATTAATGAGTTCAGTCTCAAAATCATTTCAAGCTTTCACAGTTGTTCTGCTTTGTCCATGTCTAAATTTTTTACCTATGTCTAAGCGTCTTAGTACTTGAATAGTTAGTAACTATGTGTGTGTCCCAGAAATAACGTATGTACCGTGCCATATTCAGAAACTCATGAATCTGTAAACATTTCAGTGCTTGTGCAGCTTGATTCATATAGGAAGGTTGATTAGGAATTGGACTATTTACATGAAGAGTTAGGCACAAAGTGCTTGCAAATCCAAATCCCTATAAAATATTTGTAAGGCAGCATGAAATAACGTGATTTTGTCCTTTAACTTCAGGAACACATACGGTTTCCTTGGGAGTCCAGCATATTCGTTGATATTATCAGAGGACCTACTGCTTCATACAAGTTTTGGGGAATGTTCATCTCTAACATGCATATCAGCAAGTTTATTACAAATTTGTTAATAAAATATTTTATACCGATATTTCTCATTATTGACAATTCAGTGAAGAACTGCTAAGCAGCATGTATGTTGAGCAGTAGATAAGCCAAAACCCTGTGACTGATAACTGACAAATCACAAAGAAATCTAGCTGTCTGTATTATGAACTGTGTGCTGCCTGGGGCCTCAGTTGTTTAGAAAGTTGTTTAGAGAGTAACCTCAAATCTAGGACCTGGATAATCAAATTGGGGGGAAATCTGCATTGTAATGTAACTATTTACTTCTGGTTGTAAATTATGAAAAAGTGCCCATTGAGTCTGTATAGGGAGCATTTTCATAGTATCATCACAGCATAACGTTCTGATGGTTCTCTACAGCAGTGATTGGAAAAAATCTCTTTGCTGGTTTTCCAGGGTCCAGCTTATGAAAATAAATAAATAAATAAATAAGGTACAATTGTCATAATTTAAATTAGAACTTCCAGTAAACAACAATTTTCTTTTCTACACACATAAGAACTAATTTTTCTTCAGAGAACTGATATCTAATTAATAATTGCTTACACACCAAATTTTCAGTTTTCTCTTTTGTAGACTGAACTCCACTTGACAATGACTGAGGCAAAAAGGAAAAGCTAAACAAGTATTTTTAGCAATCTGAATGCTTTGATTTGTATTACTTACTATTTCTTTATGTACAATAGGATTAGCTGGAAAAAAAAAAAAAAAAAAGACAAAAAATACACTTAATGTTTCAAATCTATAGATTATTTGAGTTACTAAATGCAACTACACAATTACATTTTTGTCTTGGGAAGGTTCTACTCTAAAACACCAGGTGTTTCACATTCTCATGAAGGATTTTAATAAACTTCCTTATTGAGTAACTCCAGGGACAATGGTGTAATTGTGTGAGGAGTTAAATGTTTCAGTGTCAATAGGCACTGTCTTGCTGTGACCAAAATTCATCAGTTTGTTACTGACTCCAGTGGCATTAGGATGAAGCCCTATCTTACACATACAGTATGTAGGATTCAGCTCTCCTAATAAATACTTCCTTCCTGCATCCCACTACTATCACAATTGATTTGTTGTTAGAGAACCAACATTTATTAGGACACATGTTGTCTTGTCATTCAAATCCATTGCTAAACTTTTTGCTAGTTTTAATTTCTTTGTTGTGAGTTTTGAGTTGAGGTGTAGCTTGGTCATTCGGGGCATAATCCAAAATCACTTAAATCCATAACAAGATATCAACAAACTGAAATAGCTTTTGGATCAAGGGTTTCTAAAGATTTGCATGGAATGGATGGCCTGCTTTAATAGGGGGAAAGAGGGTGCACTGACCATAAAAGACAATGCTGCTGCCTCAACGATGTGGTGAAATAGATTATGGTTACCTTCAAAGTGGCAGATGCAAGGTAAAAAAAAGTGTTTGCTACACTGTTGTTTTACCTGGAATGGGTTACCAACACTGAGTTTGGAATAAGTATTTAAAACGATCTACACATCTAACAGAAATACTGCAGTACATAATATAAATGTTTTGTGTTTTGTTTTTTCTTTAGAAAATCCCCCAAACTCCTGGATTGAAATTCAGGATAAAGCTACCCTCCCTATCAAACAGAACTTACAGAGAATACAACCTTTATCTGTAGGATTTGTCTCTTTCTTCCTAAAAACACATTATACAATATGACTTCCTCTTCATAATAGCAGTTCTAGCTGATTATTTTCCTCTTTGAATAAGCTCTGTTTCATACTCCTAGTGCATTGCAGTGTAAGGTTTGAGAATTGCCAGTTAATGAAAGGCACAGTAGCAAATTAAATAAATAACGTCCTCCTAGTGGTTCTGTTTACTGGACTCTTGCGTTAATTCCATATTTCAAGAAAAACCTCCTACTCTATAATTCCAAACACGTGGCACACAAACATTTTTAAACTTTTGGCCATGATTCTGTATCAGCCAGAAGAAGAAACAGTTTGGCTTGAATTGGCAGTATATCATTTTTAATACCATTTCTTTTGCAGCAATTTCTTCCAACATTTCTTCACAAGGTAGAGGGCTATTTCACGTAAGGGTGGGAAAAGTTGTTTCTTTGTTAACTCTGGTGAAGGAACTGGATTTAGTCAGAACTTCAGTATATGTTGCTCTTACCTGGAGCCTTGGGTCCAATGTCAAAATTCCTGTATGGTATCAGTCTTGTCATACATGGTGCTGCCACGATTGAAAACCCAGAGGCTAACAAAGGGGGCTCAGTCTTGTTTGGTACGTGCGGTACAGCTCCTGTTGACTTCAGTAATGACAGCAGATACTCTGCACTCCCCACGATTACATCTGCAGTTTACCAAGGAAAAAAAGGCTTAAAAAGATCATGTGGAACCATATTTACTGAATTGCAGTGGTTTATTTTCTAGCAAAGCAACCTTCATTGATCAAGTTGGAGTTAATTGTTTTAATTTTCTCATCATTTAAAAAAAAAATCACTTGCCGGGAAAAAAAAAAAAAAAAAAAAGTTTTATTACCTTTCAAATACTAGCTTATTTTTTTTTCTTTTGGAATATAATGTGGTATGTTTTCTCAGGATAGCCTCTATTTCTGTGTGTTGGTTTAAAATGTATATGAATTAAAGAGGTTTTAATCTCTGTCTCTTCTGTGAAATTAGATTGTACACAACTAAATATGACTGCTCTTCATAGTCTGCTGTTCTAGCATAGCCATAAAATGTATCAATGTATATATATATATGAATAACTATTTGATGACAGACACTTTAGATTATATATCTAAACAGACATGTCAAAACTTTAAAGGTAGATGGCTTCAAAAGTAACAGTATAATCATGATACTTGCAAACTATTTTACAGACAAACCGTGGCCTCAGCCCAGATCTCATATCCCTACCAATGCTCTGAAAATCACCTTTTCTTTGAAGATCCCAGATTGTTAACACTTGTTTTGCAGTTGCTTCTGTTCTTCTCACCAAGATATATTTGAATAATGACAACTACCTGTAACTAAATCTTCACCATTCATCTCACACAAAAGCAACCTTGGCACTGTTATATCTTCATTAGTCTGAACTTGCATAGCACTGCACACAGCAAGCAAGATCTACTAATTCTGATAGACTGAACATTTCATAGCTGGTATAGTTGTTTTCCCCCTGGGACTGCCTCACTGCTCAGAATGACTTTCTTCCTACAGTACAACTCCCAAATACACTCCAAGTGCATTTTTTTCTTTCTGTCTCTTAACCGGTTTAGAACAATATTGTAAGAATAGCCACAAAATAAAAAGCTTAATATACTGATCTGCAGTCCCAAGGGGAATTTCCATAAGAAGTGAAGTTGTTATTTATTTACTGAAAAGTGGTGTTATCATTTTTTAAAATTCTATTCCTATGATAATATGATGTTCCATGTAAATTTTCACGTGCTGGCATGCCTACAAGTTAATAGTGTAATAGAATGCTCAGCTCTCAACATTAGGGTGTTTTTAAGGTGAATTGCATTACATACGCCATCTCTTTACAGGAAGAATATGGGGTTTGGCAAAGCTACCTGCTGAGCAACATAATAAGATTTTTGTACAAAGTACAAGTTACTGATTATTATTGTATTTTATTTTTCTATGATTTCCTAAGAGGCATTATCAGGTCTTACAAATGGGGTAAGCCTGTTTATTAAGATATTTATTAGCAAATAAAAGTTACAGTACTGGTGGTTATTTTTGAGTTAATGGTGTTTGTTCTGCCTTAGATTACTAATATAATGATACACAGAGAAGCCTGTCATACATGATCATTCAAAAAAAAAAAAAGAAAAAGGAAAAAAAAAGAGGAAAAAAAAAAAAAAACAGCTGCTTAACACAGGGTGGTGTACTAATAAAGATGGACCGGCAAAATGTTCTAACACTTGAGATGCTTCAGGGTGTTGTGTTTTTGGTGTTTTGTTTTGTTTTGAGCAAAAGAATGCTTAATCACAGTGGCCTCCTCTGTGCTTACCACTGAGCATTTATGCTCTGATAAACACCTTTTCAAAGGGCACATACAGTTAATAACATTAGGAAAAAAATATATACATCAAAAGTTCCAAACAGCTCTCTCCCCTTTTAAGAAACACTAGCTATTTGAATTTTAATCAGATTTTAATTTACTATTAAGATTCTACAGTGCTGTTCACTCTCCTTAGAGTGGTTCACTCATCCATGCAACTCCTTGTCTAGTGTTTTTCAAAACTTGCTTACAAATGTTGTTTTATAACTGACTCTATTATGTAAATAACACCAAGAGTGATTTTGAGAATCAGTCTTTTTTTTGAGACTGATTCTCAAAGAAAAGTAGTGCCATATAAAATAATCAGAATACCTCAAAAAGTTTTAAATTACAATTAGCCTTTCCCTTCGCAACATCATATGTGTGCAAGAGCCAACAGAAATGTGTAGATTAATAGAAAATAAATGTCAGAAGTCATGGTGAGAGTTTTCTCACTCAGGACCATCAGGTTTAACAGGAAGAATATAATGAAGAATTAATATTTATTTTTAGATCTGGCTACAGAAATACCTTTGCCATTCTTACCTCTTGGTTGCCTTTAGAACTAATTCTTACATATAGACTAATTTCAGTATAAAAAGTAGGAGATGAAACTTCTAACACAGACTTACCCCACAACCCAATTAACTATTAGAAAGTGCTTCAACTTGGAATTTCATTGTGACACATACACCTCTTGGATTTCCTTTAATGGCTCACGATGTCATGAGGGACTCTCATCTTTCAGTCAGAACCTTTCTGGGTTTAGGAGAATCATGATTGCAATTATCTCAAACCTTTAATAATAATGGAGGCAACAATGAGAACTAGAAAGCCAAATACTAGACAAAATGTTGGCAGTATTTTTAATCTTTGAAGTTTAATATGAAGCGCATTATAACCAGAAAGATTTTTAGCAGCAAGAACTGTCCATACTGCTATCAAAGAGCTATTTCTATCGCTGTCACTCCTCTTCCCAAGGCAGTAAAAAGCATCAGTGAAACTAGATTATGGTTTATTGCAATGAGAGATGGAGCTTTGTGAAAGAAAATTACTTCTTCAGGCCAAGGAGCAGTACAGATCCTCTTTTGAGAAGAACCATGCCATCCACCCCTCACTCATTGCTTACTTTCTGTTCAAAAGTGAAGCACAAATCCAAATAAATGTTTTATATCTGGAATTATAGAAACACCAGATTGTAGTGAGGGGAGAGAGTGACTGAGTTGTTTCAGCTAGCTGTCTTGTACTGACAATCTGTGAGAAATAAGGATGGGGTAGCATGGCGAGTATTCCCTGCATCAAGTTCTGCTTGACCGCATAGGGTCTCATTCAGGTCTGCGGTGTAGGCTACCAGTCTGAACACGGGGAGTACAATATGACCCATCTTTTAAGTCCTACAAGTACTTCAACATAAGTGAGACAGCGAGGAAGTCTCATGACAGTGCTCCAGTTAAAAACTTGATGAGGCTTTTTAATGGTGGCCTGAGGGATCGTGGTAACTGCAGCAGCACAAGAAATCATGGTACTCATTTTCACAGAACAGAAAATAAATAGGGCATTTAAGCATAGGCATGTGGAATGAAAGAGGGTGTTTTACTTTAAACTTAATGCTGTTTGGATTTAAGTAGTTTTGAGTGTGTACAGCAGACCTAGAAACAGACACTGACTGGACTAAGCTGCACTGCAAAAAAAAAATAAATGTATTTCTGTATGCTGTGTCCAACCGAAACCACCTGCTGCCTTCTCAAAGCCCAGCTGTTGTAACTACTTAAAGGCGGGTTTATGCCTTATTTCCCTACATAGTCTACCAGCCACCCTCTGGAACACGCGTTCCTGTGAGCACCCGGCCCCTCTGTCCCTAACGGCACTCCCGCCTAACGGCTGCCCACGGCCGTTGGGCCGGCAGGCGGGCGGGGCTCCGGCTGGCGGGGCGGTGCTGCTGGCCAACGGCCGGAAGCGGCGCGGCTGCTGCAGGAGGGGCGGGGCCGTTTCGGGGCGTTTCGGGGCGGGGCGGCGGTTTCCACGGCAACAGCGGCGGCGGCGGCGGCCGGGCCCGGCCGACATTTTGTGGGCCGAGGTGTGTGCTGCGCCGGGGTCGTCGGGTTGGGGGTGGGGGTTGACTTGTGCATAGAAAATATATGTTATCGTTGAGTTGTCGGGGATGCTGAGCTATAAAGGGCCCTCTGCGGTGGCCGGGGCAGCCTTGGTATCGCAGCGCTTGAGTGTGAATAGTTGAAGTGAGTTAGGTGGGGTGGTTTAACGCCGGCTAGTTCGAAAGGGGCCTGCAGCTCTGCTGTGCGCATCTCTGCCTCGGGAGCTCACAGGCAGCACCTACGCGTGCGGTGAGGGCTCTGGGTTGCTGCTTAAGCTGGGCGCTGGTGATTGCAACAGCGGGTTGCAGGCACGTCTGATGCCCTTTATGTAGGCTGTAAGCCCTAGGAGCGTTTTAAGTTCTTGCATTTCCTCCTTTTCTGTTGTATGAGTACCTGTGAGGTTCTTACCTCCTCGGTGCAACTGTCCCTTGTCCGCTCACGCTGCAGGGTTAGGGGTGTACACGCGAGCTGAGGGATGCAGCTTGCTGCCTGCAGGTTGTTCTGCAGCGCTTTTCTTTGAGTTAGTTTGGCACACTGTAAGAGTTGGTGATGTTTCAAATAGACTGGAATATTTGGGAATGGAAAAATGTAAATATATTTCTTGTTCTTACGGAAGTCTTACTTCAACATCTTCCACAATATTCCATGCTTGCCAAATTGCGGTTAGCAAGCTAGCACTTCTGTAGTGCTTCACCAGAACTTTGTATCTGGAAACTTTTCTAAAGCTTCAGTGCTTGAGGTTATGTATTTTGAAGGGCCACTGCTGCGCTCAGCCAATTAACGCTTGACTGATCTCCACGTTACAGGCTGTCATAAGTCAGATCAAAAATGTGAAATAGTTGGAGGTTTCCTATTGAAAATTTCATTATGTTTATTTCATTTTGTGGACCTCATCCTCTAGAATGTATATATATGTGTGTGTGTGTGTGAGGCCTGATTGCACTAGGAAGTAATGTGTTTTGGAGCAGGGGGTTGTCAGGTTAATTTGATAATAAACACTAAGTCTTAATCTGCTTTTGATGCTTGTTTGCATAATAAAGTAGTAGGGAATAAAATAAAGGGAGTTAGAAGAAAACTCATGACTTTTATTTGAGGGAATGTCTATAACTGATGTTGGACTTGTTTAATCTGGTGACAACAACATGTAGCATACCTGGCCACTCTAAAGAAGTGCAACCAAATGCCTTTAAGTGATATTTTTTCATCATTTTCTTTCTAACTTTCTGGGGTAATAAAGCTTGCGGTTTGAGCTACCCAGTGTTTGTGTGTTCTCTTTATTAAGAGAAAAAACAACCCTGGCCATTCCATGAAATTCCTCTGGCATTAATAAAATACTTTATTATTGAAAGTGTCACACGTTTGCTTTTATCTGTTTGTTGAAATTTTCTCCGAGGACTTTATTCAGGCTAGACAAAGTTTATTCTCCTTTGAAAGCATGTTCAGCCAAATGCCCCACGGGAAAGCATGATGAAAGTACCTCCTAATATGCAACTGCCGGGTAACTTCAGTGTCTGGACAGGAGCAGGAGTTCAGCTTCCATGTGATGTGCAGGTGAATGTTGCCTGCCTTTGTGTCTGTTGAACCCGTTATAATCAGTTTCTATTTGTAGTGCATGAGCTCCCAATTTCCACGTGTTAATATCGTCAAAGCCCATTACAATTACAGTTTGAATTGAGTTGACAGAGGTTGCTTTATTTACTTCAGGGTTCAGCAAATCACGTAGCAGGTGCTGAAGAAGGTAGATGTTGTTTTGCTTTGTTTGACAAATTACAGTGGCTGACAGGACTATTGACAGCTTGAAGTAAAAGCTACTTTACCTCCTTTCTGTCCGTTCAGCGGAAGGTAAGGAGGTGTTGCCCTCGTGCTTCTATTGGTGTGCTTGGGACACCGGCAGCGTGGCTGCCCAGTGAATCGAGGACGCTGTGTTACATCGGCAGGGCTATAAACAGCCAATCTCCTTTAGCATCAGGGCTTCTTCGCTATAATCAGCTTACACACCATTTGCTTATTACACCGAGCAAACCTGCTGCGGCACTGTTTGGACAGTGTCTTATTCGTGCTGGCCTTTTAAAAGTTTAAGGACTTCTTATCCACATGCCCACCTACTGTGCTAGTGCTGCTGTATATGTAACCCTTTTCCAACGGCTGTTCCTGTCTCTGATTTTCTGAACAACAGGTGATCGCTGTGCATTTCAGCCAGAATCATGGGACTGTTTGACAAGCTAGCAGGATGGCTTGGGCTGAAGAAGAAGGAGGTTCATGTTTTGTGCCTTGGTTTGGACAATAGTGGCAAAACAACAATCATAAATAAACTTAAACCTTCAAACGTAAGTAGTCTACTTAGTTTACTGTTGATGTTTTACTCTAGAGTTGATGTCTGTTTAAACTGTTTTTGCATGCTTTTATACTGATTGTGATCATGAAAAAGATGTGAAGAATTTTTTGATTTAGTACAGCGGTACGAATGCATTTTGCAAATTTCAAACCAACTAAAACTAAATGTCGGCAACCACGTGCATGTTATGAAAACATTTACCAAAACCAGTGTTAACATGGCACATCTTTTAAGATCACTCAGTAAAGAGGGGTTTATGATGGCTGAGATAAGGCTTGTGCATCTTGGTTATATGCATTTGGAATATAGTGGGTTTTTGTTGCTTATATCAGGACACAGATTTTTTTTTTTTAAATTCCGTTGATTTTTATTTTTTTGAAGAGTACCACTGGGCATTGTTTAAAAATGTAACTCAGTAAAAGAACCTTTTATTCGTTGGAATTAGTATTCTAATGAGAATGAAATAAATTTATAAATGAAAACTATAAAATTGCTTACTGTCTGTTGCCAATCATTTGGGGGAATTGCTGCAATTTGTAACAGAAAAAATTATATATATGTATATAATATCTATACATACATATACATACATAAGCACCATTATATATGTGTGTGTGTGTGTGTATATATTTATATATACACACATACAATTTTTGAAACCTTCCCTGTAGCAGGGTTTTTTTGTCAGGATCACCTTAGTAAAGGTGTCCTAACTAGAGCTAAATACTGACTTTAAGATTTATCACAGGGATAGATATAAAAGAAGGTCCTGAGGGATTAACTTGATTAAATAGAATTTTTCTCCTTTGCTTTACAGTAAGTCATGTAATGAGAATTTACTTCTGAATATTTTCTTTTAATGTGATATTTTAGGAGGGTGGCTTTGCATTCAACTTGCATAAGTCCTATCTTAGCAAGACTTGGCAAATTCTCTAATGTGCAACAAATGTCATTTGGTCAGACTTCATGAAATTGGTTTTAGTGAGTTCAGTCAACAGATGATTTTCAGCTCTGGATATTCTTCAGAACAGTGTAGTCTTCTCAAGAGCAAGTGCTGCTTTGCTGTAGGAACAATATATCAATTGCCTGGCAATTAGAAGTGTTGCTCTGCCTGCCTGTGGTTGTATCTGCTGGGCCTCATAAATACATTTGAAATAGAGGAGATGATATTATTCCTTTAACATTTATTTTGCACAGATTTTCCCAGTTGACAAGAACTGCTGACTAAACCGTTTAGGATGGTGAAATACCATTTTCACAATAAAACTGTAGATGGATAAACTATGCTTGTTTCAGTTGTATGGGAAGGATAACAGTGTTTTTAATAAGGAGCTCTAGGAAGTCTGTGAAAGGATTGTGTATCACTTTCTCGGCTCTATAATCTGAGGACTTCTGTAATCTAAATGTGATCTGTAATCTAAATGTAACCTTTCTCCCTGCTCAGTATTTTTACTTCCGAAAGGAGCTATTATTCTGTTGTACCGATTTAGCTGAGAGGTTACTTCACTAGCTCAGCAGTAAATCTGGTTACCAGTCAGGTCTATTAATAACACTTCAAGTTTTGGCCATTCTTCCAGTGATCGTGTAGTTTGAGTAGAGCTACGATTAGGCCCTTGCGTAGTGTCTGCAGTACACTTCCCAGCCTCAGACAGAACAGAACCTTCCAGACAAATTGAGTACAGCTTGTCTGACATGTAGACAGAAGTATACCCTCTTCTGTCAAAGAGGCTTTGGGCATTGTGCAGTCTTGTTTGTGCTGACCTTGTGGTTGTAAAGAGTGCACGAGTATTTTGAACTTTAACCTCAGTCATAGTCTTCAAGCTGTCACATTAACATATCTCATCTTTATTTCTTAGGTAACGTCCACATGTACACACACAGTCTAATGTAATCTCACTTTTAAGGATGAAATGTCTTCAGTGCTCTTGTCCAATTGTATCTACTGTTTTTCCTAGATAATAATTCACAATCAAGGTTTTTCACTATGCTTTTCTGGGAATTTATTTAGAAATAGTATGTAGATTTATAAAAAAAATCTTTTGTATTGCATTGTGTTTTTGCATATTGTATTTTGTATTGGGAAAAATAGATGTGTAATATATTCATGTTACCAATATATTTCAATATTTATGTGTTTTCTAATTTGATTTAAAAATGTGTACTTTCTCTTATAGGCTCAAACTCAGGACATCGTTCCAACAATAGGATTCAGTATAGAGAAATTCAAGACATCCAGGTAGCAGTTTCTTTAATTTTCTCCCTTTTAACGGTAATAGTGTACAACAGTTGGACTTGCATCACATTTTTAATATAATGTAACTGAGCATAATGGTGTGCTGGCCTATTGAAGTGTTATGTAGCCTGCTGCAGTATTGTAACATCCAGGTGTCTTAGCTGCAATTCTGGACTGACAGTGTTAAAATATATTCCGTGTTTTGCACTGCTATAAAACTATATATGTAAAGTATTTTTTTTTTAATTTTTTGGTAATAAAAGCTTTGCAGTAGTATGTTACGAGCATCTGATTTCTTTCTTAACTGTTTCAGACTGGGACACTGTTACAGTCTTGAGGACAGGCAGTTACTTAGGTGGCAACCTGTATTCCGATAAGCACTCTCACTGGAGAGACTCTGAGGAGATTGCTGTCTAATCTCATTAAATGAAAAATGGTGGTTAAAGCCTTAGCAATGGAAAGATGTCAGGGGCAAAGGTCAGGAAAGGAACAAATTATTGGCTGAGTGAAGGCCAAGATGTTAGGAAAGCTAGGATGTATGTAAGGGATATGGTGAGGCAAAAATGTTTCAAAGAGGTAACATTAGATACTAATTTATTATTTTGTAACCTTCATTGTGTATTTTTAATGGGTGCAGTCAGTCTGCAAGACAATTGTTTCCTCCTTGAGCTGACATATGGGATTGATGGGGTTCCTGTTTTTCCAGGAGGCTCACAGCTGTATTCTGTCTCAGTAAAGCACATAAGACAGGTTTGGGTGTGTGAGAATGTAAATCCATTTATATTACTTTCCTTTATTCTAGTCCTGTAACAGGAGAAGTGACCTGCGATTATAAAATGTAGAATGTTTAACCAAAAAAAAAAAAGTTCTAGTATTACAATCAAAACCTTGTTTTGGAGTTGTTAAGAACTTTTTTACGTGGCAGGGCAGCTGGTCTAGAACCTGGTAATGTCTGGATATAGACTGGAAAGAATGTTTTGAGACCTTCTCATTTTGATATTGCTTCCACTCTGGAAGCTATGTGGGACTACCCAAAATAGAAAAACCTAGTATTGCTTTCAGTGTTGCCTCTGTAAACATTTCAGAAGCAGATCAGAGTTTTCTTGTCATGTTCTGGAAGTTGACCTTGTGTTTAGCATTTGTGTGAAATCTCAAACTTGCAGAGACTGTCCTTTGTAGCTTGGTCACCTGCAGAAACCTGTTAGTGCCAGAATGTGATGCTTCTCTGAAGGGAGAGCAGGGTGTGTTTTTTTGTTTGTTTGTTTTTAGTTATTGGGTTTTTTAAAGTTCAGCCTACAGAATGTTTTTGATGCTGTTGATGCCTGTCTAAGGACAGAATTTAAGACAGGATGTGCATTTTAAGTCATGGCTCTTCCAAATTTTATATATTCAACATTGTAAACAACATTCAATGATAATGTGATCAAAAGAGAGGCTGAATGCGAGCTTATTTTGTATTCAGTGCAACTTCCTGTAATTGATTTAGTTCTTTTTGCAGAGAATAAACATTTCTTCTGTTGTGAAGTATTTCTATGATAAGACCACAAAGCTGGGTGGGATAGTTTTGACGGCAGATACAGCAGCCAAAGTTCCTTTTGGAATCATTCACAGATAGTTGGGATTCAAGTTGATCTGGCTCTTTCTGTCAGGGTAGCAAAGTAAATGGTTTGGTTTTGGTTTTGTTCTTTGTGGCTGATTTTCTTTTCTTTACAGTTTGTCTTTCACAGTGTTTGATATGTCAGGCCAAGGCAGATACAGAAACCTCTGGGAACATTACTACAAGTAAGCCTATTATTTGTTTTAAAGCATTGCTGTTCATATTAGCAGGCATGTACATTGTATAGATGGAAGTCTAATAATACCTAGTGCTTAGAAATGAGTTAGAGAAGAACTGTGCCTGGTGTTTGATAGGAGGTTGGTCTGGTTAAGTACAACTACTTTAAAAAGAATTGATATGCTCTTAATTATCATACTTTTGGGGACATCTTGTTATCTCAAAGATTGGAGGAGTGTGCTACAGGTAAGATTTAAAAACAAAAAATCCTTTAAGAAAGTACCAAGATAAATTAGGTCTCTTACTTTTCTGCTCTTCTGTAAGAGACTTTTAAGAGCCAAAAGATATTGGTTGGTGGCTGAGGGTTGCCTTTTTTATTTCTTCAATATGTGAGGAGCCTCAGAGGATGAGGTGACACACGTAAACTAAGAATTTGATCAAGTATTCTCAAATGTCACTTATGAAGTAGGATGTAGGATTTTATAACATTATGGTTCTCATAGAATCACAGAATGGTTTGGGTAGAAAGGCACCTTAAAGATCCGTTCAGTTAGAACCCTGCTGCAATGGACAGGGACCCCTCCCACCAAACCAGGTTGCCCAAAGCCCCATCCAGCCTTGAACACCTCCAGGGATGGGGCATCCACAGCTTCTGTGGGCAGCCTGTGCCAGGACCTTCACTCTTCTGAGTGAAGAATTTCTTCCTTATAGGTAATCTAAATCTAGTTTAACTAGTATTCTAGTTTAAAGCAGTTACCCCTTGTCCTGTCACTACACACTCTAGTAAAGAGTATCTCCACATCTTTCCCGTAGGCCCCCTTTAAATACTGGAAGGCTGCTCTAAGGTTTCCCTGGAGCCTTCTCTAGGCTAAACAACCCCAACCTGTCTTCACAGAAGAGGTGCTTCAGCCCTCTGAGCATCTTTGTGGGCACCCCCTGGACCTGCTCTAGTAGGTCCACGTCTCTTGTAATAGGGGCCCCAGAGCTGGATGCACTGCTCCAAGTAGTGACTTACTGGTAATAGATACTATTGTCTATTTTTCTAGCTTCTGATGAAACTTGAAGCTTTTTCTGTTGTTTCATTGGCATTCTGTAATACCTGTTACTGATCAACAGAAGGTGAACATTATTATATCACACAGAAACAGCTTGTGTTCTCCATTCAGGAGATTATAATATCATTTAAATATTCAATTAATATTAAGTGTGATAAATCTCATAGTATTCTGTAACTAAGGATTAACACTTCATCTTCGTTCCATCAAAATTGTGTTAACAATTTGAAGACTTGTGTGGGCATCGCTTTCAAGAGCGTTAGATGTCTGTTTCCCAAAACTTTTAGATTTCAATGGCTGATGCCCTTAGGCTGCACTCAGAATGCTAGCTGAGTGTTTCATAAGCAAATGATTTTTCTGTCTAATGTATTTAATGCAGTAAATTACTCCTTGTATGCCACAAACTGCTTTTTTAATGTTAATGGGAAAGGAGTTTCTTAGTTAATGCTGACAGTGAAAAGTACACTTGTATCCACTTTTGTTCCTGCAGTCAAATACTGAAGATTAACTTCTGCTAAAAATAATATAAAATAATTAAGTACTGTTTAGTTTACAAAGTTAAGCTAGATTTAACTTTATAAGAACAGCAAAATGTCAGTTAATTCAGATCAAATATCTGCATTGAAGTAGTTGCTTCAAAGTACTTAAAGTTTTCCCTTATACTTGGCTTGAACCTATCTTCCAGGTTGTCCCCAAAAGACAGGTGTCTTAATTATTTGTAAATTTATGTTGTGTTCCTGTCACTGCTACCTGTTTGTGAAGTTATTTTGTGTTAGTAAATGCATGCTAGGACTCCGTTTCCTAGCATTGTACACTCAAACCTTTTGATTATTAGCTGAAACAGTCAAAGTATTTTTTTTTGTTTACTATTCAAGTTCTTCTGTATTTCACAAAATAATGGATGTTCTCCTGCAGTCTTAGACTGGTCAAGATATTTCTTTTTGTCAGTGGTGACTCGTTTTTGTTTGTTTTGTTTTGTTGATGGGGTTTTTGTCTGTAAGATAGTACTGAGGGGTATGGTTGGCAGGTGAGGAAGTACCTTTAATTGTCTCTCAGAGAAAAAGGACAAATAACTATGACATTAACATGTAAATTAAGAATACCTTTTGTGCATCTCCTATAGCTGTTCTTCTGAATTGATCGGACTTTATTTTGATTTCAAATAAGTTTCAATAAATGAAATATGAATTATAAATAATATGCTGAAAACAGGAGTTGAATGGCGCATTTACATTTTGACAGTGGTCATTTTGCCAGCAAAATGTCTTGATAATTTGCAATAGTAGAAAGTTTGTACCTGTTTTTAAAAAGTTTAAAAAAAAAAAATAAAATCCTATTTATGCAGACTTTTGTGAAAGTTAATCTGCATGTGCCTGTTTGTTAAACAGCTGTTTTTCTTTAAAAATAAAATCAACTTCAATTTTAAAAGAAAAATTATAAATAAAATTGTTTTAGTGTAGGAAACAAAGGATTTTTACAAAAAGCTACCTACAGGTTTACTTTGTGACCGCACTGTCAGCATAGCAGTCAGTTATGTTTTCAGAGTTCACTTTTCAGTCTCAGTCGTGAAATCATGATTTCTGAAGAGGCTGTTGTGTACATTGAACCTTGGAAGAGTCATGTAGCTAACAATCTCAAGTCTAAAAAAATGTGTGCGGGTTGTCAAAAGGTTGAATTTCAGAAATAGGGCTGGATTCAAATGTTAATGGCAAATAACAGAAATTAGAAGAAAAAACAGGTTTGTTTGCTTTTTTGGTGTTTCTTCTGAAGCCTTTTCTTAATCACAGTTTAAGAGAACCTATAATTTGCCTCTTTGCTCTTTTTATGTTATGCAGAGAAGGCCAAGCCATTATTTTTGTCATTGATAGCAGTGACAAATTAAGAATGGTTGTGGCCAAAGAAGAACTTGACACTCTTCTGAATCATCCAGGTGAGGAGGCTTTTTTCCCCTTGTGTCTCCATATTCGTTATGTTGTTGTAAGAACAGCTCTTATTAACTGACACATTCTGCATTCTGAATATTTTATAAATATTTTAGACGTTCATGAATACTAGAATGAGAAAAATAGCCCTGGATAAGTGTGTTTTGTTTTGTTTTTAATATACCTATTCCGACTTACAAACTGATTGTCAGTTGGCTGCGTTTTGTTGGATTGCTTCTTCTTGGACTTCCTTCTTAATCAACATAGAACAAAAGTTGTGCTAGTTTGAAGAATAGTTGTTTGACCTTTTGGAAGCTGGAGAGCCTGTATACAGTGACTAACATACACAAAATTCCCTTGTCTAAATTTTTCCATGAAGACTAGTTCCTTTAATGTAAATTTATTTTTTTTTTTTTTTTATCTTCATGATCTTATCTTATTACTATTGCAAGATAGCTGGAAGTAAGGATACCAGGGTAGTTATACCAGTCAGTTTCAATTGCCTATAAGAGGATACGTGGGGCAGGACAGAATGTGAGAAGATTCATGGTGAGGCATTTAGTTTTAGGGGATTTTACTTTTTTTTTTTTTTTTTTTTTTTTTTTTTTCCCTATGGGGCTGTATTCTCTTAGATAAGTTTTGAGATCAGTCAACTCTTCCCTTCTTTGCCTTTCCATATGGCCAACACTATTGGAATCAAATTATGTATTTATATGCAATGTGCAATTTTGATTGACTTTCAGCACTGTAGTAGCTGTTCTGAGTAGCCAGAGCGTAAAACTACATGCAGGAAATTTAAAAGTGAAATCATACTGCAATTTCGTATTTATTAAACTGGTAGAGCCTTAACTTGTGGGGTTACAGTACTAGAAGTAAGAAAAGAGAAATACTTCTATATTTCTAACCAAGAATAGTATTGTGAGATAGGAGCCAATCATATTGCTATTGTTTCCTTTTCCATGCAGGCTGTATATAATACATGCTCAGCTACAGCATCTTTACTGATGAGCTCATATGTGAGCTGACTGGGCCCTCATCGTCTCACCTTCAGAGGAACGGGCCACTTTGAGTGTAGACACTGAAAGGACAGGCTTGCAAAGTTCAAGGGGAGGGAGGAGGTTAACCGAGGGCTGCAGGTGGATTATGTAAGGATCAGGGAACCCTAACAAAGCAGGTATTAACCACACTGGTAAACAGGTGATTCTGTTGATACAAGGGAAGCCACGTAAGAATAAGGATAGGAGGTAGACAAAACTGCAGTATGTAGAGCTTTATTATAACACAAAAGAGTAAAAAGCATTAAGACTGAGGATTTGCAATTTTGGGTATAGTATTTAGGTATTAACAGGTTACAAATACTGATCTAACAGGTCAGCACTCTTCAGCTTTTGATACGCTTATATTTTTTCATTCTCAAAGATGGTGGCTGTGGCCACCTGGTGTATTCCCCAGCACCAAGGAAGGGCGCTATTATATTTTTGCCTTGGGGCAGCTCGGGTAAAATGCAGCAATAGTGTTCCTATTTTATCCTTTGGAATTTTGACAGGTCTTAATTCAAGAGAGCCAAAGGGAATAATTTTTGATAAAAGTAGCTATTAACCAAATCAATCTATAACTGTTTTACTACAGCAATATTTGTATTTGCATTACTGTTGTTCCACCCTTCTTCTACATGCCCTGTTTTCTCCCCTTCTGTGCTTCTGCCTCTGTGATCCCCCTCTAGTGGTTTAAATGAACATGCTTACAGTTTAAGTGGATGCTGGGTAATAACCTTGAATAGATTCCCGTCCCTGAAACTCTTAGCAATCCTTCAGTAAAACAGGCTTTGCCTGAAGTGGTCAGGTGAAAGGGAATGTGAAATGTAAAGCATTAATGGTGGTAGAAGTTATACTAGCGGGGATTGTTCTGAAGATCAAAACTACTACTTCTGATAGTGGACTGTGCACGCTACAAATAACAGCTTGTTTAATGATCACTGTTACCTTATTACTTCAGCATTTTGCAAGATCACCCTCATTAGATACCTAGTAGATTACCTAGTCAGACGTTGACTCTTGGGTCACTTGACCTCCAGCACATGCTTCTAAAATAAAATGAAATTTCTATACGTTTGAAATGCTTTGTATAAAATTACACATTGCATGTCTCTAGTGTCTGTCTTTTTTTTTTTAACGTGTTATCTTATAACTTATTGCAACAAGCAAATGTTAGCTTTCCATCAATAACTGCAAAAAGATGGGGGGAAGGGGAAATTATAGTAGGAAACAATACAGTAGGAAAAAATGCGTCTGTTTGTCAGTTTATTTAGCAAATATCTTTAAGTGTGCATTTATGAGTCTATGTGGGTAGGTACCCATTTTCAAGTACTTAATGAAAAAGAAAACTAGTGAGAGCTCCTTGGTAAACTTGGCTATCTGCGTATGTGATGTTAACAAACTTCTGTGGTTCCAATATATCCATAAACTGCAACCTGTGAGTGCGAGAGTTCATTTAACTGTACTTTAGGTTACTGTAAAAGTATCAGTTGGGAGACACAAAAGCTATTCAACTAATCAAAATTTTGGAATCAAAACAGAAATTTAATTGTATTCTTTCTGTGTTTCTATTTTAAGGCCTTTGATTCATGTTAGAGGAAAAAGTAGTTCCAGGTAGGGTAAACAGTTGTGAAAACATCAGCGTTTTGTTGAGCACTCACGATCTCTGAGTATGGTTGTAGTAGTAGTATCTCCCCTGGATTTGTGGGAAGGTTCAGTAAAAGCATAATTAAGAAGTTCAATTCATTTCAGTGTTAGAGTTGTGTTTTTTGTTTTTTTTTTTAAAGATGTTCTGCCACCCTTCCCAGCAGGGTCAGCTGACTTGTTTGGAGGTTCTGAATAAAACCTTAACTTGTTTCCTATGGGAAACAACCTCTTCACTTTACTATTCTAAGAAGCATCTCTATGGTAATTTTCATCAGTTTTATTTTTAAAGATCTTTTCCCATGAAAAATTTATGGGTTGATTCAAATCCAAATTTTCCCAAATCCCACAATTAATCTTTTTAAATAATGTGGAACAATTTCTGTAGCTGGCACTGATACTAGTAATTTTTTGCCAGCTTTATTCTCTTCAACCTGGCAGATGTATGCTTTGTTTCGTTGCAATGACTCTTTAGCCTTTCATGGTAATCAGCGAGGCTGTTGCATGTATAAATACACCAGAAACTAGCAGTGTATCAGGGTCCTTGGTTTGGACTATGGTTCCCACTATTAACTACGAAGAGCTTCTGGAAGAGAAGTCTTTGTTCAAGTGAAGGTCAGATAAGGGATGTCCTGATGTCTGCATCTTTTATTATTTTATGAATTTTAAAGAAAGTCGTGGATGTACTCCAGGATGCTAAAAAATAGTGCAGACTACTCATATGCATCTACTTTTGGGAGGATATGAAGGAATGCAAATAATTTTTCTGGTCACTTTACACATCCAATCTTCACTAAACAGAGGCACACAGTATTTGTAGGAAATTGCTTGAACTCCTGTTCCTCAGCTTCACCAGCAACTTCTACCTACAGCTTTAAATATATGTATAAGGTAGGGGGAGATCCCAAAGCCTACCAGAAAGTTTGAGCTTTCTTGAAGCATGCATCAGAGGCCATGTGACCCAACAGTGTGCATCTTGGTAGGATACAACCTTCAAAGAATTGCAGTTGCAGGTGAGCAGAATACCTTCTTGTATTGTTTGTAGTTTGTTACTTGCAGAGATTGTGTTGCATATTGTCATGGTTCTTCTATTTCTGCTTGTGCCTAGATATTAAGCACCGTCGACTGCCTATTCTGTTCTTTGCTAACAAGATGGACCTCAGGGATGCAATATCATCTGTGAAAGTATCTCAGTTATTGTCATTAGAAAACATCAAAGACAAGCCCTGGCATATCTGGTAATCTTTCATTTTATTTTTATTTTTACTCTTTTATTGGTGACAATTTGTATTCATGTTTTAGTTCTATCATGCCACTCAGTATTATGTAAGACGAAACTAAATCTACCAGATAAAATGCTGGTCTCCCGTATGTGGAATGAGAGGAAACATTACAATACTTGCTATGAAATACATTTTATAGGCACGATACAATACATTCATGTAGACTGTGAGTAGAAAATTTTCGCAAGAGAACTGTTACCCAAATAATGAAATCGAGAACTTCAGTGAAATTGAAAAGCAATGTTCTTATCAGAAGAGTAGCTGCGCCTATTTTTTGCTGGGAAATTGTGTGGAATTGCCATCCGTGTTGCTGCTGGATTGTCTTGCGGGATAAATAATAATCAACAGCGAAGCCTTTAGAGTTGTTTTCTCTCAGTCTCCAGGTGCTGCTGTTAAAAGATCCCTTAGTAAGCTGTTCCTGTGGGAATTCAGAGAGACAGTATTGCACCACATAATGTCTGAGGGTTTTTTTTTGGTTTTAAGAACTATCCTATTTTCTTTCTGAAGGATGTAAAGCTTTCCTATAAATAAAAGAATTGTGTCCATGTTGACAGGGGAAAAAACCCTTTCTGCTCAGAAGTTCTTTACAGAAGTTAGATTTTTAGCTTACAAAAGCTCATATATTGTAAACTAAAATTGATATCAGCAGCTAAATGCTGCTGAAAACTGAGATTTTCATTTTAGGTCCTTTAATAATTAACTTGATTACCTGGGCATTGTTTTGGGATTGTTGCTTTACACCAATGAATTCCCAAGCTCCTTGAGAAATAATTGTATAGATAACCACAAAGCAGTGTAGATTCACTGCTGTGTTAATTTTCATAAGCTGCTGAATGAGGGGCCTTAAACAGTTGTACCCCTGTGATTCAAAGGGTAAATTCACACTGTTCTCATTGTGGCCTAATATAAACAAACAGTCCTAGGGTGGCTGTTAGAAGAAGTGCGTATTCACAGTGTACAGTACTTGTTTCCTCCAGTACTCCAGCACCTTTGCTTTGTATAGGAACTGTGTGGGAGGAAGGAAGGTGCTACTTTGGTCTTTTAGACAGAAAACATATGTTTTACAGCATTTTCAGAGGGCGTTATTGAAGTGTATCTGCAGCAGAACAATACGGCTGCCTCATGTGGGAGGTCTTCAAGAGCCCCTCATGCTCTAAGAATGATTCCCCTGTCTCAGAACTGTAGTAGTTACTCAAAACTAAAATCACATCTTGAAATGTTCTTATATTGGGAAGGTACTGTAGAATTAATCCTTTGAGAAGCAGTCTTCTCCAGGTGCAGAAAACTTAAGCATACATGCTGCATTGCTGTTCTGTAAATTACAGGTATAGTGATGAGTTCATTGAAACTGGTATTATTACAAAGTCTTCATAATTTGATTTGTTGCTTTCAGTGCCAGTGATGCTCTTAAAGGAGAAGGTTTACAGGATGGTGTGGATTGGCTCCAAGGTATACAATATGTAATTCTCTTGCTCTATTCTCATTCTGTTAAACTCTTTTCATTTTGTAAGTTTTTTTTCTTTATTTCCTTTGTTTTCTTTCTGTCCATTTCTGCTCTCAGATCAAATCACACAGTGAGTACTGATGCTCTATCTCATACTTCCCTTTCATTTTTCTCCTTAACGTGCACGCAAACAGCATGTTAGTTCTCTGCCAAAAGTGTGTACTATGAAATGTTAATACATACTCTTGAAACAGTGCAAAACTTTCTTTTAGACAATAATAATACCTAGTGTTCCAGAACTTTAATTTGTATAGTGGTAGCTCAGTTTGTTCTTTAATTTATTCTTACTGGCCTGTTCCAGATTTCCATATCTTGTTGTTAAGCATTTGGAAATGGTGAATAAGCAGGCTAGAAACAAATACCCTGATTTTGATTTTTATTTTTTTTTGATGTAGAGCCCCCAGAAAAACTGCTTACATTGTAAAGATCCTAGCATATGCAGACACTCATAACCACATATAAAATAACAGATCTGTCTTATATGATGTATTGCATACACATTTTTTAATTGCAAACTTGGTGTGGTTGCTGTGTTATTTCCTTATGTTGTGTATTGGTAAGGATTGGGTCTCTATGGTCCTCCCATGTACTGCTAAATGTTTAGAATAGTGAAGTGTGGTATTGTTCTAATTTTAGTGCCCTCAATCTAAGTACATTGCTTACATTGTGAGTGTATTAGATAGTGGAGAATAATCTGAGTCTGAGAGCAAAGTGCTGTGCAAGGTTTGTCTAGATTGACGCGTTCTGTGCTTTGATAGCCACTAGATGTCAGCAATGTCCCAGAGTTAATGCCACCAAATTTCCTTCAAAGGTGTAGCTAAGTAGTATCAGACATTCTACCTGATTAACATTACCCCTCGTGTCCATGGATACCAGACTGTCCTTTCTACATAGAATCCTTTCTGTTAATTAGAAGGAGATAGTTGGTTTTACTACACTAGTACAGAATACAAAAAACATTTGGTCATGTTTTCAGATGAAGGTATACTCACTAAAAATAGCTTTTACAAAGAGATTGACTGCCTTACTGAGAAACGGACGCATCCTCCACCATCTAAAAGAGTTCTGTAGTAGAGAAGCAGCACCTTGCTACTGAGCTTCCTTCACTGCTGTATTTCATTACAGAGAGTAGATTCCAAATATAATACTATTTCCTAATTTTAGGCATAGTTCTGATTCCGTGATAACTTCCTGTGATTTCCAGGGTCTCCACTTGTCTTTGAGAAAACTTCTAAGTTTCAGTCCAAAGTTGGAGTTGATGATTTTGTATGTAGCTTCAAGCTACTTAAAGAGGTTCTCAAATGTTTATCTAAATATTTTCTGATGAAATATGATGATGATGCTGTCACTCACTTGTATAGCTCTTCAAGAATTTTAGCTATCTGTGAGAGTGAATAGCTATCATTTTCTGATTTGAAATTCTTCTTGGATGGGTTTTACCTAAAAAGAATTCTGATTAACTCCCATCTCAGTGTACCCTAAAAGCTTAAGTGGGGTTAGGTTTAAACTGAATTGTCACCTAAGCATGTGTGGTTTGGCAGTTACACTTTCAGTGGATGAAGATTTTATTTCAATTTCTACTATGATTCTCCTGCCCATTGCTAGAGCCCTGGAGGAGAAAAGTTGGAAGAACTCTGTTACATTGGTCTCTAAATCACAAGTGTCATAAACTTACGTGGAGGAACAGACACCTGGTTAATGAATGTTTTTTTCTCAACAACCATCCTTTTCTTAGTTACTTTTTGCAGATCCATTGTAGGTCTTTTGCAGACTCATAGCTTCCCTGGTTTCAGGAGGGATCAGGTTTTGCCTTTTTTTCCTCAGCAAGAGTTGAGATTGCTTATTTTCTCATTTTGTAATGTGGATTTCTATTGCAACACCATATCATCAGTAGGGTAAAACGAACCTGTCTCATGTCACACTAAACACGGCTGTCATTCCCTACTACTGCTTTTAATTAAATTGTGCTGACTTCCCCATATTGTAATGGGGATGCAGTATATTTATGCTAACTAAGAAAATCTTTGAAGTGAATTTGGAAGTGGCAATCAGGCTCTCAGTATGGAGAAGTGTGGTTACTGAGAGCAAGGATGTTTCCATGTGAATTATGCAAAAACAAACTTTAAATCCTTTGGTGTTCATTGCTGTCAGGGAGTTAATTCTAGTTTAGTTATGTGGAAGCTGAAATGCACGCTAGGAACTGAAATGTGTACTTCACAGCTCTCAGACCTTGTTCTCATCCTTTACCTTAAGCTTGTAAAGGATAAAAATTATGTAGACGGTTCTTCCTGTTTAATTAGCTATATTTGAGGAAAACTACTTGGTTGTGGAGGAATTTCAGAAGTGGTTGTGAGAGAAAACTGAAAACATCTCGAACTGGATTGTGCCCCATTATTTTAACTACACCAAAGTATCTGTTGATGTAGTTTCATAATTTGGACATACTGGGCTATGTTTTCAAAAAGCGAAATAAAACAATATTTCATCTTACTTGTATTTGATACTAGCTCTCTCTTTTTATTAACAGATCAGATCCAAGCAATGAAGACATGAGAGATAAATAAAAGATGTATGGTGTTCTCACAAGTTTTCTTAGTAGGTATATGAGATCTTGGAAAAGAAGAAAGACTTGAAGAATACAGCCAGTTCAGCTAAATATTCTGTGTTGATTTGTTTCCTTTTAGTATCACTTCCAGAAAAAATGCATTAGATAACATAGTACCTCAGGTAATGCACATCCATAAATAGAATTGAATCTTGGTGACTGGAGAGCATATTTTAAACCAAAAATGTGTAAATAATAAGCATCTGCATTCATTTTAGTTATAGTTGATAATTAGCCATCAAGAAGTGCCCCTGTGTTTTTTTGGGGAAGACAACTTTTAAGCAAGTGGTAAAATGTATATTCCTGAGGAAGAATAATTAGCACTTCCTGAAATAAAGCTGTATGAAATCCTTAAAATTTGGCACCTGCGAACAGTAGGTATTTCTGGCATTTTTTACTGTAAATTGTGACATAGGTTTTTTTAATAACCATCTGCAGTAGGCTACTAGAAGAATATTTTGATTGAAGTTACAAGGATTCAAATACTAAGTGCAGCTGTTACAAATGATTGCAGATGTTTTTAAGGAACTGCTCATAACGAAATGTTACAAACTGTTTTTGTGATATGCCATGGTTATATTTGCATTCCCATCAATAAAACTTCAAATGTACTGCATGTCACTTTTTTTAAGATAAATATGTTCATTGATTGCCTTTACATTATGGGGGTTCTTGGTTTTTAGTTCATTTCATTCAGAATTTTTGTCCATTTTATGATGAAAATAGCATTCTATACTGTAATAAAATGGTTCTCTCAATATATTTTTTTTTAATTGCATGCATTTGTTATACTTTCTGATAAGCTAGACTGCAGTTCCAGGTATTTGTGAAGCATACAATTGAAAATCATATTTTGGAAACAGTTAAGGGGCAGTTCACTAGTAAGTAGATCATTAATATGAAATATTTATTATACTTCTGTTATGTATAAAATGTTTTACTTTCAAGAGGGATTTTTAATAAACTTTTGAACTTCAACGATATAGTCTAACAAATTAAACCAGTGCTAAGCACTCTGTTTTTGTCATGCCAACTCTTCCTCATTAATCCCTCTTCCTGTGTCTGATAAACAAGAAGACACTCACAGAGTAGTAAAGATGGTCCTTGACTGTATTTCACTTCCACTTACTGATTTCTGTGGGAGATTTAATATGTAGGTCTTGGAAAAGTTTTTTTTTTAATCTCTCATGTTAACATATAAAACTCAGAAATATTCTGTAAGCAAGCCTTTTATGGCTTACTTAATAGATGAATATTTGGAGCAAAGGGAACTGCCTGAAATGATAACAGCTTGATGTACTTTAATAATAATTGAATTTTAACTCACACGCTTTGCTCAAGGAAGCTCTTACTGTAAAAATCTATCTTACAGGATGTTATATTTCTGACAATTCTGTTTGTCATGAAGATATTTATCCTGCATGTCTGTTTCTGTGACACCTTTGGCCTACTGCTAAAGATATACACAATCAAGTACAAAGAAGGAAAAAATTTAGAAGTTTTCCGAACTCTGAGTTCTGTGGCAACTTCTTGGTTTACTTTGCATTGGATAATATGGCAACAAAAATAATATTTTTTGGAGACATCTTTTTCTGAGTACAAACACTTTGCAATTATTTGGTTCACTTAGATGGTATATTTAAGTTGACGTTAATTTTTCCTTACCAAAGCAAGGTTTAAGTTCTTACATAAAACCTAACTGCATTTCTGCCTTTCTTGAATAAAAATGTTTTTGAATATGGACCTTAATGGCTTGCTGATGACTTGTTTTGTTGACCACATAAAATACTGTCTTTTTTCTTATGGTCATGGGAAGCTGTTTGAACCTACTGCTTTCTTCTTCCACCCACAAATCTGAAGGAAGTACCCTATTAACTTTTACTTTGTGCTTTCCAGTGAAGTTAGTAAGTTCTCTGAAAACAGCAGTTACTTATATATGCTGATTTCTGCCCCCCTTTTTTTGGGAATTTAAAAAATTATTTTATTTTTAAATAAAATAAAGATCCTCAGCAGATCTTTCTGTTCCTCTTCTACCAGGAGACTGTGTTGGATGGAGATCTCTTTGAATAAGTGAGAATAGGGACATTCCCTTCAGTGACATTTTGTTTTTCGGTTACTGCTTTAGTCATCTCATGGCTACTACTTTTAGAGCATTTGTGATTGTTGTGTGGAACATACAACTGCGCAAGGAATGTCTGCATGTTCACCTCTTCTTGCACTGGGACAGCTCCATAACGTACAGTTGCTACAGCCTTGACCTGCTCTAATAGATTTGGTACATGGATCGTAAATAACAAAAAAGCCTCATGCATCTGTACAAAATGCTTCCTTGGAGTTTTTTTCTGAGTGCCAGGAACTGTTGCTTTTTAATGCTTTTAGCCCATTTAATTTAGAATGCTAATATAATTAGATTAATGAGTTTTACCTGGATGCTCCAAGGCAATTTGGATGTATGAGTTTGACCTTCAAAAAAAAAAAAAAAGTTCCTTTGGAGGTTTAAATGGTGCTTGTAGAATAGTCTGTGTTTTTGTTTGTTTTTTTTATACCATGTTACCATAGGTATATGTAGTTTTCAATTTCGTAAGTGTGAAGCTGAAAAGCAATAGAGCGACTGGAAAAGCCTATGAAACAGTTCTGTCTTGACAACCTACGCAATGTGGTATGCTATCGCTTCTCCTTCCATTAAGCACTCGACTCTGCTAAGCATTTATGAATTTCCTTAAAATATGCCTGATCATGCATAAGACTGTGTGCTTTCAGCTGAAACATGAGACGGTCACTTTTGCATACAAAGTACTGCTTTCTACATCTCTCCTTCACAAGTAGGAGGCTATCAGGTAAATAAATGTGTGAATCCAAATTCTTTCTAGCCTTGCCTCTGGTACTTGGGACACGAGTCTCTGGGAATTTTATGTGCTTAAACCTGTAGCTATTTGCAGGTGTGCTAAGATTTCTCATGGCCCAAAGACTCCTGCGCAATTCTGTGCTGCGAAAGGGCAGCTCTAAGGGTTAAGAAGTGAATGTAATGGATCTTCCTTTAATATGGTTCTTGTTTTTTATTTACTAATGGGAAAGATAGTCTGCTTTGAAAAACTAGAACATAGCAGATCAGTTGCATTGCTTAGTTGTCTGCAGGAAGGCATTGTGATGTGATAATATACAGCATAGTAATGTTGCATTTCAGTGCTTCCTTAAAGCAGCTGTGCAGCAGTCTTACTGTTTCTCTCAGAAAACAGGTCATCCCTTAGAAGGTGCAACTGAAATAACATTTTGTTCATGTTGATTCAAAATACTCATCTTGAAAGCAAATGTTTGTGTCAAGAAGTACAGTTGGATCAAAAAAAAAAAAAAAAAAAAAAAAAACTTTTGATGTTTTGCTTTTTTGAAAATCACCACATTCCACATAATTTGTCATACTGTTTCAGTAAATTTTTCTGGCCAGCCTTATTTCTGTTGCAAAGAAATCCTTACAAATCTTGTTCCTAGGCTTCTTACTCCATTACTTTGGCTGAGTCAGGGAATAAGCTATCTTTTTTTTTTTTTTTTTTTTTTTTTTTTAAACTACTCAAGTACTATGCTACTGAAAATGTGCAGCTCCCTTTCCTGTTGTTTCTTCTGTGAAACAAAATAGATAATGAGAGAAGGTCACCAAAGACTGGAATGGAAAAGCAGGAGAGGGAACTACTGAGAAAAGACTTCCTTTCTCCCCTTTCAGAAAGGTCAGGAGAAGTTTGCTTTGAAAGCTGACTTTTATATGCCCTAATCTTTTATTATCTTTATTGTACAGCCCTTACTTGATTGCATAAATTGTAAAATGCACTGCTACTATGCCAAGGTAATGTTATGGGTACAATCTAGTCAGAATTCAGGATTTATAGTGCTGTCTTAAAACAAGTGCAAGTGCCAAGTGTTTATAGTAATATTCAATAACTATACTTTGGTTCTGAGGCTCTTTATCTCTTGTCAAAGTGAGTTGCATCAGGAAACAACTGTGTGAACCAGCACTTTATAATTAATGTACTGGTGTTCAGTCAATTGGATTGCTATTTAATTGACTGGATACTTCCAACCCCGTGAAGTTGTTTGTTTTCAGCAGTACGCTGCTGGTATGGAAGCACGCTGTTCGGTTCCAGTGGGTCCTAGAGGATGTCAGGATCTCTCTATGAGAATCAGCTCTGTTTACATCTTCCACTTTTCTAACAATTGCATGAAGCCCACTCCCACTACCCTTTTCCAAAGTAAATCTTTAAAGATAGGCTGTTAATGTCTGTTTTCACCCTTAAATGTTCTTCTGTTTTATAAAATATTTATCCGATGAACTTGCATGTATTGCAGTCTTATTACTCAGACATCAGCTCACAAGAGAGCTTAAGTAATTTCTTTGTGATTCAGTGGACACCTTTGAAGATCAGGTTAACTCACTTAGTAAAAGAAGTGTAAATTGAGAAACTTTGTTAGGCAGTCTTTTTTACAACCCGTTTGTCTTTGGACATCAGCAAGTAGATTGTGGGCTTAGTAAGTCTGTTTTTAGATGAAATGGAGCTTGAAGAAGAGTCACCTCACCATTTTCAGTAACTGGGAAAAGACAGCAAGGAGGGGAGAGAGGAAAATGGGATGTGTGGAAAGAGCTTGTTTGGGGTGAAGTCAAGTCGTGCTAATGTTAAAGAATATTAATGAAACCCAAGCCTCTTGAGGCTCAGTGAAGTAGCCATGTTAAATGACTGAAGTGGATGCTTAGCAATACAGGCTCCTTTGTAAGGAGCTCAGCCTTACTACAGAGCTGGTTTTGCAGAGCAAGATGGTTGGTACTGAGGACCTGGTGTCCACAGTCCATGTGTTACTGCGTCATCTTCAGCCTGGCTCTTTCCTGGCTCTCCAGGCTGTGTGCCTCTTGGTTGTTGGAGCGTGTTAGATGCACTCTGAATTTTACAGGTTAGTTTAATCCAAAAATAATTGTTTGTTCTACTATTAAAGAATACAAGCATTGGATAAGTTAAGTATTATGTAGCTCTTCCAGTTCAGAGGAAATGGCATAACATGAGAAGTGAAAAAACAGGCAGTCATGAGTAAAAGTAGTTGTTATCAGCTGTCAGGTGTTGATAGTGTTCCTGAAATTGTCTCCAGCTGTGATCACATAGGTTGTGTGGTGTTACTAGAGAAAAACTTTGCAATGTTTGTTTTGTTTGGTTGGTTTTGGTTTCTTTTTGCTTAAAATCTTGCTTCATAAGTAAATCTCCTTTTTATCCACAAACCTTTATCCACATAAACCGAGCAGGGAAAAAAAAAATGATGTAACAAGCAAGAAATTCATCCAATAAACCATTATGTATATGTTGCTTTCAATTATAAGAATATCCCGGTAAGTTGTTTCTCACATATTGTAATATAAACGTATTAGATGAAAGCAGCTTCGTCCCAATTTAACACTTCTGTATGTGATGTGATTCTGCTAACCAGTTACATTCTTGGTTGAGAGGACCAAGGATGCATGAAGGGTTCCTTCTCCAGGGTAGAATATTCCTGCTGGGAAAGATAATGTTTTCTTTTCAACAGTGGTGCAGCACACCCTGAACAAAAATTTAGAATAGTTCTAGGTCTACTATTTATGAACTATAGTAAATGCATCCTATAAAATGCTGTCTTTCACTGTGGGGAAACCCCTGTAGTTGTATTACTCATTTTGGACTTAAAGCTGTGCATTACATACAGACAATATTTCTAAAGAGCATCATCGGATGAAAAGACTGAGTGTCAGGCTTATATTGCCATTATCTGCACGTTTTGTTATAATGGTGTTCACTTAGCTAAAAGCTTTTCTTTTCTGACTTCAGTAACAAAGAATAATTGGCTGGGGCAGTTATTTTGCTGTATGTGACCCTGAATCGTGCATAACTGGGTATACTTTTTAATGGTAAAAAATGCTGTGTACTTTTCAAACCAATATTTAATGATGAGGAAGGAAGACTTGTGTTCTTTACAGAAATTTTTGATTACTTTTACTTTAGGATGAAGTACTTGAACAAAAACTAACCCTTTAAGAATAAACCCTCTAAGAATATTAGTTTGAGAAAGCATTGAGGGAGTTGCTTCCTATCTTGAGTGTCTTATGTGAGAAACGCAAGTGAAAGAAAGGGAAAGCCTTTGATTATGGCACCAGATTTGAATCAAAATCGCTGAGATTTCTTAAACTGATGCTCAGCACAGGCAATTATAAAAAAAAGTTACTGTTAAAATATACAACAACTCTGGGAGAAAGAATAAATAGATAAATTATCAAACGTATATTTTTTTTGGAAGGCAGTAGTTTACAATAAAATGGTATGAATAGGTATAAACACATAACAGTTGAGCTTCATTCCAGCCCGTACATCTATTGTGGGTTTTCTGCAGACTGTTCTGAATCTTCTCTGTGTCAAAGTAGGTTTCCTGCCTTCTCTAGAGAAAGATAGCATAGCTGAAAAATCCAAAAGTGAAGCACTCAACTTCTGACTAAATTTTTGAAACCTCTACTGGAAATTGTAGCTGTGTTGCAGGAAATTCTGTGAGGTATCTGCAGTGTTTTTGGTCCGAACCAGAAGGCTTGCCTGTGCGTTGCAGAGGTTAAGTAAACTGATAATAAAGTTTGAATCATTGCTTTTAGAAGTGACATTTTTATTGCATGATCTCAGCTTCTTCCCTCTTGCTGTTCTTATCTGCATAATAACTTTTTTTTTTTTTTTTTGCATTAGTATGGAACAGAAGCACTGTAAAAGTTCAAAAATAACCTTGTTAAACGTAAGCTTGTTAAAAACACTTTTAATACATCCTTAAATATGGCAAAAGGGATGCATGCATTTCTAGGTGGTCTTGTAAATCCTTTCCCAACCAGTAGGAGAAAACGTATGGATCATGCAGAATTCTTTTTCTTGGGTATTACGACAAAGCTAAAGGTTCAGTTGTGCTACTATTTAACTGGCATACTCTCATTAAAGGTCCCTTGCATTCTGACAGACTGGAGCTTTAATACGTCTTACAGGTTTTCTGTATGCTATGTATACTATTTATTGTTAACTGAATCTATGTATGTCTTCAGACAAGAAATAGACTCTATTTTTTCTGTTTCATTCTGTAATAAGATTGAGGTATTTGCTATCTGTTTGGATTAATCTTTAAATCTCCTTTGAATCCATAAAAAAAAAAAGTTCCTTTTCTGGAAGCTGAAGTGAAATAGACAGGAAACTAAGTTGTTCCATGAAGCCAGATGGGATTCTGCAATACTTGCAGCCAAAAAGATTTTGTGATCCTGTTTAGCTTGAGTTGGTGAGGATTGTACGTGTTAGAGATCGGTTTGCTTGCACTCTTCAATAATACTTTGCAGTGTATTCCTCCAGACAATAAAGATGATTCTTCCTTTTGAAGTATCCTATTCCTTGTACTTGCTGTGTCTTTAAGGTTTACCTTTTGTGGTATATGTTCTAATTTTTCAAACATTTTGAATGGTGTTGTTTAAAGGGCGTTGGGATGGAAAGTATTCTGTGTTTAAAAAAAAAAAAAAAAAATCTAGCAGAACAGACAAAGGAATTGGTATATCTCTGACAGTGTTTTTTAGTCAGTGGTTCTATGGAGTCACAGGGTCCAATAGCTAATTTTAAGAAGTCTTTGAAAGGTAGCCAAAAGGCAAATCTGGTGTCCACAGGCTTGTTCGCTGTAAGTAGGCTTATACCAGAATTCAAAACTGCTTAGTAATCTGCAAAGTGAAAGATGTACTTTTACATATATGTATGCAAATAGGGTAAGCCTTTAAAATAGTAGTAATGTGATGTGGTATTTGATAACATGTAGTTTTGTACAGGAAAGTCTATATTCACAAATCTGATAGTCAAAAGACATTCTAGGAAGAAAAGTGCTAAATGAACTATAGTGTAGAACTTGCTGATTATGCGTTTCATGGATTTCCTTTATTAGCATATCAGACATCTCTTCATATAAGCTCCTGCAGTCTTGTGGGCGCTAAATTATTTGTGCTGCTTTTTTTCCATGTATACTACATATATTAGATGGTGGATGAAACTAGCTTGCTGAAGGACTTCATTTCATCACAATTATTCTTCTTGGGGCGATGGTAGATAGACAGTCTGAGCAAGGAGGTGTTACCCAGAACAAGATGGTTTAACAGTGACCTTGTTATATAAAATGCTGAATTTTTGAGCTTCATTTAGGGTAGAGTATTTTGCAATAATTAGCACCAGTAAGAGCACAAGTGAGTTTCATCACTGTATTCACACAAGTGCAATTGATATGAGGTGCTATCCAAAACGTCTGGAAACCCTTCCAGACAAGCTGTTCTAATTATCTGAAAGTTACCAGTTCTGATGAGATTAACAGAAAAGGACTTTGGTTCTTATCTAGAGGAGCTGGATACATAAGTACCACTGAAAAACGAGGTTTTGAATCCTTTTTGCTCAGTGCTCAGGCACAGTGAAAGTCTGCCCCCAAGAGAGCTCCTGTAGGTGCTGGTCAATTTTATTTTGTTCTTTACAATTTTCTGTTCTAGTATTTCTGCTACATGGTAAATGTAAACTTCAAAAATTATAGTATGGAGAACAAAAAGAAGAGTGCTTCTGAAAAGTCATTTTAACAATTTGAATTACTACACTGAATAAGTCTTCTCCAAAATTATAAAGAATACAGTTATGGCTCTCAGTAACTGCAGTTAATACCACGAGCCATTTCCAGCCATCTTCTCCAGATGCCAAGGCATTTGAACAATAGCAGCTGCCCACGTGTGTCTTTCTTTCAAACCATTTTCAGCAAATCAAATGGAGGAACAGCGTGCTCACAGTTAAAGGATGAGGATTGCTGGAAGCTGTGCAGTGCATGCTTTACAACAAAAGGTCATAGCTAGATAGACAGTATATCCTAGGAATCCTTGGTAACGTACTTCATCTGGGTCATAATATATCCAAGACACAAGTCTTCAATTCTGTTGTGTCTTCACTTTAGAATAGGCACAGATTGGAGACTTTAAAGTCATCAGTATTTTTTTCATTATCTTGAGAATTAATATTCTCAAAAAAGACCATGAAATATTGCATGTAATGACTCCACTGTGCATATTAATTCATGGTCCCATGCAACCTATTAGAAAGCTAGCTCTAATATATTGTACACTGGAAAGGAAAAAAGTAAAAGAGCACCCATTATTGTGGTTTGTGCAATGCAGACATATTTTGCAAGAGCCTGGAAAATGGGGTTGCCTATTAAATTAAAAAAAAAAAAAAAAAGCCAAAATACTTTTATAGATAAATGCATCAGACGTGTATGAAAAAGAAAAGTGAACTGTGCTCCCACTTTAGAGGGCTGTATCTCAAACCATATGAACATTTCTTATTGTAGTGGTGTGCAACAATGCAAACAGATTGAAAATATTGTGGTTTGGGGTTTATTTGTTTTTTGTATTATTTAATATGTTGTGCTAAAATGTGCTTGCAGGGAAGATGTGTAGCTTGGTGGTTTAAAGACTCCATTTCGTCCTTAATCACTTAGTCACTTCAATATATCAGAAAAAAAGATTAAAGATGCGTGTGAGAGAAGGGCTCCTCATAAACAAGCGTGATGAAAGCTTGCTTTCCTTTTTGGTATCCAAACAAAACAAAAGATTTCACTCAAGATTTTAAAGACCCTTAAAAGGCAGGGAATGCAAAAAGCACAATTAAAATTTTACCCTCTGCTCATTTTAAAGCAGCAAGGAGAAGGGGGAGGCTTCCCTAATCCTTATAGTCTGGATTGCAGCAGAAAATGAGTGGATGGGGCACAGGTGCAGCACCCCCTCCTCCCTTATTTGCGATGCTGGTTCATGTGAAACCCTAGGCAGGACAAGCTACAAAAAAAATCCACCTTGCCACCAGCTGGAGAGCCCTGGCCAGACTTTTTCCTCTCCTGCACCAATCTTTCACTCCTCAGCTGTGTTATAATGGCTTCCCTCTGCCCTGGGCAGTGCAGCTTTACCTTGCAGGGGCTGCATGTGAGCTCTTCTGCTATGAGGCAGAAGGGAGCACGCTTCCCCTTCTGCTGTGGCTGCTGTATGGGTGCTGCTGTGAGTGTGGTCAGCGGTGCTGAAGGTGAGCCCACCTGCCATGCAATGCGTGCTGCTGCCTTGGCTTGTCTTCCTTTGTGGAAGGAGTGAATGGCTGAAACCAGGTTCCCCTTGGCATACCTGCCAGTGTCTCCTATCTCACTCTTTTGAATGTGGGAGATTTGTTTGCTGTGAAGTCACGGGGTATTCAATTACTGCAGGGGACACAAAAAGAAATGGGTTATCTTATGTGAGCTGTGTTCATATTTATTTTTTTTATATCAATATAATTTTACTACTTTGATTATAGTTTACTTCTTTGCCTCTGCCAGAGCTGTCACACATGCAATGTTTCTGCCTTTTCTTCATCTCATTGAAAAGCAGAAAGGAAAAAGAGATTGGAGCAAAAAATGCTGCTATTTGGGATGAGCACTTCTGATGCCTTCGGTGCTTTGCTCCTGGGCAGGCATGGCCCTGGCAGGGCCTCGTGCTGCCCCAGGTGGCCCCTGGGGAGCAGGTGCATGTTTTGGCTGCCTGTGTCTGCGTGCACAGCTTACCGTGCCATACTTAACTACATCCAGAGGTGGTTATGAGGATCAATTGATGCTTAAATTATTTGGAGGTACCAGGTGCTTTATGAGTGCTAATTATTATATTCAGGTTTGCTACAGCTTAGGGATTAGATCTTACTTGGGCAATAGGTGGGGAGGCTGTGAGATGTATGTGGTAAAGTATTACAAGTAACAAAGAGTCACTGCCAGCCGAAGCATCACCACAGCCTGTTCGTGCAGTTCCATTTAATTGCTTTTAATGAATTGTCAGTCTTCCAATTTGATTTTTGAGCCTTAATTACTTTTATTTTGAATATTAGAGAGAACATCTCTCTAAGGTTCTGTAGGGGTTGCTGTTACATTTTCTGGCTGTAGCCCTGATCGTCTTTTTCTCAAGAACGGGCAACTGTGTAGGTACTTTTAAAATGTGGCGGTGTGTGTTTTATTTATTTATATATGCACTTTTCTGGCATGAAACATTTCATAGATTTGTGCTAGGTCTGGGGCATCCTGGATCATTGAGAAAAGCGTTTGCTCCTTGTCTGGACACTGAAAGCCAGGCAGGATCTTGCTGTGTAGTAAGTGCTGGTCCACTCAGGGAGGTTTGTGACAGTCTTTTATCACAGGGAAGACAAGCTGCCTCTCAAACCTGTGAGACAACCAGCTAGTCTCAACTTGCTGACCAGTAAAAACTTAAGTATTTGTTCAATATTCACCTGTGTCTGTGTTTTTAAAATCCAGATCAAAGCCATGGGAGACTTGGATAATATGAAGGGGAGCTGTTTGTGCATTTGTATGTATATGTTTATTTCAACGATCTTTCTCATAGCTGAAGCAGCGGAAAGTAGACTGTAAAGTAGCCAGTAGGTCAGTTCCAGGCTGTTTTATTGCTGCTCTTCTGCAGGTGGACCCCGAGCTTCATGTCTAGCCTGAGCTGCTGCTGCCCCAGCAGGCTGGTACTGTGGCAAAAGAAAGTGGAGGAAAAAACTGGCCCAGAAGCCTTGGGTAGCGAGGGGGTGGACTGAGGTGAATGAATGGAGAAAAATCTTTCAGAAAAGAGGTGAGCAGTGGCAGGGGCTGCCCAGTCCTCAGAGGGATAAAAACCATCACATCATCATTCGGCTTGAAGAAGACTCCTAAGAGCGCCAAGTCTCGCCATCAACCGAACATGTCAGTAAACACAAATCCCTTTCTAGGAAAAAAAAAAAATCTCCTGGAAAGGCGGGAGAGCGCCGTTCCCCCAGGTCCCTCACCTTCCCCAGCAGGGGCTGCCGCAGCTCCCCTGAGGCGAGGCAGCGAAATGGCCGCGCCTCGGGGCGGGGCGGGGCCGGGCCCCCCCCAGCACGGCGAGCGGGCCGTGGCTCCTCCCGGGGCTGCTTTTCCCCAATTAAGGCGCCGAGCCCGGTGGCCGCGCCTCCCGCACCGCGTCCCCGCTGCCGGGGGCCGCTGCCGGGCGGAGGCACCGCGGCGGCTCCGCCCCGGGGCCGGGCAGGGCCGCCCCCGGCGGGGCGGGGGGAAGCGGCCAGCGCCGGGACTCGCTGCCGGGCGGCTGTGGCGGCGCCTCCCGTCCCGTCCCCGTCCCCGTCCTGGTCCCGTCCCGGCGATGTCCGGCGGGGGCAGCCGGCGGCGGGCCGGCCCCTCGTGGCACGGCGCCTTCTCCCGCTTCTTCGCCAGGAGCCCCCCGCGGCAGGAGGCGGCGGCGCCCGGCCGGCCGGCGGGAGCGCACAGGTAGGGGCACGGCACGGCACGGCACGGCCCCGGGGCCCCGCTCCCCCGGCTGCGGCCCTGCCGCGGAAAGCCAGAAGCGGGGAGGGGGCTCGCCCCGGGTCCCCCCGGGCTGGTGCAAGGCGGCTGCCAGCGCCCGGCGAACCTGCCCCGGGCTGTGGGGGGGCTGCGGGGCTGCCGGTCCGCGGGGGGCGCGGGCGAGGTGAGAAGGTGCCCAAGCGACTCGTGCGGTCCTTCCTCTTCCTTTTTGCTTTTCTTTTTTTCTTTTTCTTTCTTTTTCTGGCGGCTGGTTTCTGCCCGTACGCAGGGGAGACCCGCGGATAAAGTTTGCTTCTTATGGAGTCCTGTTGTTGGTCTGAATTAATTGGGTGTGTTTTGTGGTGAGGAGGTGTCAGCTGCCCGGCCTTATTTCCTCAGGTATACTACTAAGGTTTTTTTAGCTTTTAACATGCTGGTTTTAATCTTTTTGAATTATTCTTGACACTGCCTACATTTGTGCTTAAACAGGCAGGCAAATAAGTATACTACTTGAGCACACTAGGTCTTTCTCACCAATCGCAGAAAATTGCAGAGCACGTTGTTGTCTTACACTGGCCGTCCTAAAAGGTCTCATAAATGGTCCATAAGGACCATTTTAACATTGGGATTCTTTATTTTACCGCAACTGCTAGTCATTTGACATACCAGCATATGAGCAAGGATCCACTGGGCTGTCATGTTGCTTTTTATTTCCTGGGGAAAAAAAACTCAGGAGCAAAGCTGCCAAATCAAGAGCACCTTCACCATGGTGAGAGTAGCGCGACCATCACGCCTGGCAGGGGTGATCAAGGTGCAGCAGAAAGAAAAGGCTTGGAGTTGGCTTGGGACGTGAAGAGGCAGCAGCAGAAGTGACATCTGGCTGCTCCTCGCCAGCTCCGTACAGTTGTGGTCCAAGTTAAACAAAAAAGCCTAGCGGTCACCTCATTAGGGAGCAGGGTGACGCTGGCCGAGTGGTTTCAGAGCTAGGTGTGCTATCTGCAGATCGTCCTCATGGTAGACCTGCTCCACTCAACTCCAGGCTGGTGCCTGTTATCTTCATCTCAATCCAAGTTTCATTTCCTGCAGTCAAGAGCCTTTCCTTTACTGGGGCAGTCCACCAAGGTGCGAGGAGGCTCGGCCTCCTGGCCTCCTGCTTGACCTCCTCACATGGGTTTAGCTGCGGGGCGGTCGCCTCAATTCCTCTCTGGAGTGGAAGCAGCCAGCAGAAATCCTCCAGCTGAGAGGAGCCCAATTTGGCATGTTAAAGAGCTTTTTTGTTGTGCCGGCTGCGGGGCGGTAGGTTCGCCTGGAATGCTGACGCTCTCGTCTTTGGTTTCCACTGACAGCCTTCTCCATAGATTAGCGTAATTGCATACATTAAACAGCGCCGGGCTGGAACGAGCGCCCCAGGTTTGCTCGGCGCGTTGATTTAGCATTGCGGTGCAGAAAAATGGATCGCTGAACAAAGCATGCGGGTGGGGAGGGGGAGCCAGGGTGGCTTTGTGTGTTTGTTGTTCAGCATAGAGGGCAGGAGGCAGCCTGGGGAACACATCTCTTGAGAAATGTGTACACTCGGTTATTAATTTCCTGGTGAAATGATCGGAATGGTGTATGCTGGGACCGGACCTGATCTGAAATGTGTGGCATGAAACTTCTGCATCGAGGTATTTTACCTAGCAGTGGGTTTCAGAAAAGCAGAACAACCAAGTAAAGAGCACAGGACAGGGAGCAGTATGTTGTACAGGGCCACATATGTCTACAGGCTATCTACATGGACCCCCAGAGACATGCATCATGCTTGATATAGCCTGCGGAGATTACTACAGTCTCCTAAATTTTGGAAGTGGCTGGAGGTGAGCCTGCATGTATCCAAAAGTCATTTTCCATATGCACCTGCAAACTGGGCAGCAGCAGCTAGATGGAGGCTACTGATGGCAGTTTCGCATTCCCTCATCCCACAGCTGCCCCTTCAGCCCGTGGTACAGAGATCTCACCATTTCATGCTCCAGGCATTGTGTTCAGATTTAGCTTTAAAAAAAAAAAAAAAAAAGAAAAAGAAATAACCCCACTCTCACCTGAACTTAAAATAAGAGGAAGGGGAAAGGGAATTGCACTGTTTGTTAATCAGTGTCATAGGATTTTCTTCTGAGAACCTTGTGTGGCAAAGAGCTGTATGCTGATAACTTGCCCTTACAGCCATTTGTAGTTCTGATGAACATGAGACTTGCTGGAGGCTCGCTGGTGGAAAATAACCCGTGCAGACTAGCTGGAAGTTTTGTGGTGGCACGAGGTACAGCACAGCTGTTAGGGACTCACTCTGCTTTTACATGCAACCTGAATGTGAGTTATCTTTAACCTACTGCTTGCCTCTGTAAGTGCATTCTTCAGAGTCGTGATGCTGGCATGGCTTTGAATGAGGTCTTTGGCGTTTTTCTTCCCAGTTCCTTATCATCAGCTTCCATCAAACATAGTCATTGTGCTCTACTCTGCTATTTAATATTTTCAATATACAAAATTAATCATTTGTTGCTGGCAGTCTAAATCTCCAGAGTGGAAAAATCCCATTGATTTTTTTTTTTATTATTCTGATGGCAGTCTAATTTATTTATCATTATTTTTCACATTTCTTTAGTCTATCTAGATGAAGACGCAGCTTTTAGAGTATAAGTTATAGAGTATAAGCTAATCTATTGAGTATTCGCTCAGTGATATGCCACTTTCATGCCTTAGCAATTGACCTGTTGTAAGTAAATGTGACCTTCTAGGTCACCTTAGAAGCCTCCAAGGGGGTGTGACACTTCGCCAATCACTTTAACCAAGAGCTACCACTAAAATCTTCTTTAAACTTTCTTTATATAATTTGTTCCTCTCTATATTGTTTAGCAAGTTCATTTCAGGTTTATCTTTTTCCCTCCAAGTGTCATTGCTTGGTCAAGTAACTACCAGTGCAAGTGAGCCTTTGTTGGAATTGTCCAGATATTGTTTCTGCATCACTGAAGAGTACCAGAGACATCAAACAGGGAAGAGCAACCCTTTATTTGGTCTTACAGGTTTTGTTTTGTTTTTAAATTGAGATTATTGTTCTGTTCATCCATTAGTTCCTAAGAGCTTTCAGAGGTGGAAGAACTTTGTTTATACTGCCTAAGGAGAGATTAGAGAGCCTCTTTCTTCCTCTGGGCTTGCCAGTCATTGTTCCTGTTTATAAAGCACATGTATTTTTGTAGCTGTAAAAAAATGCATTTGGGAACTACTGGGAATGGATTGAAAGGGGAGTAATGCATTTTGAACTTATTTCTTCTGAACTTGCTACCTCCTGGCTGGTTTTGATTCACATACAGTTGGTGTCTTAGGAGAAAGCCATTGTTTTCTGGGGGAAAAAAAAAGTCTGTATTCTAGTAAAGACACTTCCGTTCAGAAGGCAGAGGAAGATTATTTCAGTTTTATTTCTTTTAAATCTAACTCATTTGTGAGAATGCAGCAGAGGTAACAGTTTGTAGAACCAGCAAGGGGAAGACTCCAGTCATTTAGAAGAATTCAAATTAAACTTACCAAAGCAAGATGCATTATGAAAAAATTCTGTTTGTTAATTTGTTGGGCTTTTTCCTGTTTGTTTCCTCGATTTTTCTGTTGTGACTTTTATTGCAGGATAATTCAAAATTATAATTCAAAATTGCAAAGGCCCTTATTTAGCAGGTTACCAAAGCCGTTGCCTATAATTAAGTAAGGAAATATTCTGTATATTATAGTGGGACTACTTGTTTGATTAGAATTAGGCGTGAACCTAAATGTCTCATGGGAGTGAGACCCGCAAGGAGCAAGCCCAGCAGCCGGCCATGTGCTTGTGAGACATTTCCTAAAGGAAATGTTACTGGAGTATTAATTATAACAGTAGCACTCCTTAAAAGAAACAAAATACCTTAAAAAAATAATAATGTTAACAGCACTCTCTCCTTCCCAGTAACCGTCATAAGTGCTAGAATTAATACAAGGGGATTTCAGAAATATCTGCGATTCCTTGGCTTTAAGGAATGGTTTTGCAGCAGTTAAAACTTATCAGTCTTCTCATCTGATGAACAAAAGACTCATAAGTGAGGAAAAAAACAGAATTCAGAAATATGTTGTTGTGAGGATTATATTTCTGGTTATTAAAACTTCTTACAAAGATGGAAATCAAACTGCTGCTTCTATTTTCTGAGTTTTTTTTGGACTGCATATTCTTCAGCGAGTGTATACTGTTACACTTCTAGACAGTAGCATGGCACTACATTGCTACACTGTAGGCTTTAACACTTCTATTTTCCTGGTATTTTAATTTCTAAAATAATTTTTAAAAATTTTAACTGACCTTACAGTAACACTTTTGAAGACTCTTCAGATCAGAAATGTGAATTTCCGTAGTCATTTTACTTCACGAGTCAGTTTTGTGAGATGAAATACAGTCACTAATTGTATCAATATAATTTCATGGCTTGCCGTGTTATTGAATGGTGTCTTTGTTTCCCAAATGTTCCAGTGTTTCTTAAATTGCTAAAATGTGTCACAGAAGGCAGTATATCTGTTTAAATGGGTTGGGGGCCCAAGGGGCCAAGTCCAGGAAGGCTGCACAGGCCTGCACTTCGCCTATTGACAAAGGCTGGGAACAACGTGCAAGGAAGTATTTCTTGGGAGTACATGAAGAGCAAAGGCAGAAAACAAATCCAGTGACAACAGCCTTTTTTTTTTTTTTTTTTTTTAATCACCAATTAAGTGCCAAAAAGTTAGCCATCAGTTTTGTTTTGTTTGAATAAGAGATGCAAGCCTTTCAGCTTGAGGGAGGGAAATTTGATGAATATGAGAAATATGGGAAGTGTCTGAAGGATACTTCTCAGTGCATGGTTGTAAGAAATAGAGGAACTGGAAAAGTATTTTCTTGTGGTGAACTTGTAGCTTCGTGTGCCTCTACCAATAGTTTTCTGCTCCGACCTGACTAGAAGAACTCGCTGCTTTTGCTGGTGACACCAGTGTCCTTTGCACGTTTTTTGTTGTTGTTGTTGTTGTTGTTTGTTTGTTTGTTTGTTCATTTTTTCCTGGTTGCTTTTTCTTAATGGCATCTATTAAAAATTATGTTAAACCCTGTTTATCAGGAGGAAAATATCTACTTCTGCTTTAAAGCTTTCCTGGATTGGTTTAATGTCTTCTATTTTGTTGTCATTTGTAAGCATTATTGTTGCTCCCCAACCCTGCAAATACGTGTCTTTTGAAAGCAGTTTTATAATGAGCTATTCTCTATTAATTCAATAATTTTAACCTTAAATGTAAATAGTTTACAAATCTGCTTCTGATATTATACCAAGTTGATGTGTTAGCAGCCAGAAACACATTTATTTCATACGTATGCTGAAAACTTTACCTAACCTCTCAGACTAGCGAATATGGAACAGACCCTATATTAATGTTTGTTACTATGCTTGACAGATGCCAGAGCAAAAACCTTGATGTAATCTAGTATAATCCTACTGCTCAATATTGAAGTAGACTCTGCTCAGAAACGTTTGTATTTATTTTCTCTAGCTTTTGTACGGCTGTTGAATTCCCTTGTGTATAAAACAGATTAAGTTATTCAGCAAGGGCGATCATGGGCCATCATACTGATTTCACTGAGCTCTAGCCTTTTAGGTTTAAAGGAACAAGTTTGATGGCAAGCCATGGTTTGTTTCTTGTATTTTTAATACATTTTTTCTTTGCAAAATGTGGCATATTGGTGCTTTTATAACATGTTTATTTTTCATGTTTGTTTTTTTTTTTAACTTTGTGTTTTGAAAGAGGATTAAAAAAATCAGTTTTACACTTATACGCTCTGCAGTTCACATTGTGTATGTGAAGCAGTGCTGCTAATGCAGAGCATGAAGTTGACCTAGCTTTGCCATACAAGCAGAGCAAAAAACAGTATGTAAACAAGCAGCATAAACAGGTCTGAGAGGAAAAAATGTTTCAGTTAAAACAATTTAACTTGCTTCTTAATGCTGCCTGTAATCAAACCAGTTTTCAAGTGGGGCTGTTTAATTGAATAGAATACATTTTATGTTATTCCAACACTTAAATGAGTTGGCTGATTGTAACACTTCTCTTGCCTGAGTTCCTGTCTCATCCTACTTTTGCCTCTGTTTTCTTCATCCCTACTTTTCTTTGTTTTCTGCTCCCTTTCCCCCACTTCTCTAATATGTTTTAAATAGTTGTTTTGCTTGCCCTCTGTTTTCAAACTCACTGACTTGTTTTTATAATTTCCGTTTTACTTGATGTCTTTACCGTTCCTCCCTATGTGTGTGGCCTACATGTAAGGACAGAAGTGGGAGTCAGAAACTTCCCATTCAAATTTCTGTGCAAACACTCCTCTCTTCAGGACAAGCCCTAACAGCCTTGTCAGAGATTACGGGAAGACTTTGTCACTGCTGGTTTCCCGTGAACAGTGTTAGAATTGGGAATCTTCCTGAGAAGTTGGTCAAAATTTGTCACTGGGGGGAGGGAGGAGTAGCTCTTTGCTCATTGCTATTTTCTGTTTAAATGCTAGCATCTCTATTTTCTGTAAAAATGCTGCTGTGTCTTGACTGACATTTGATGCAGAAGGCAGTTTTTATGAATTTTCGCTGCTTCCCTCAGATGCTGAAGATGCATCTTCTTGCCACTGGACTGTACTATGATGTTTTCCTTTTGATTCGTTTAACAGATGTTATTCAATATACATGCCAAAAGCTTGACTCTTGAAAAAAAATCTAACTTCTCTTTGTAGATCAGGTTTGGACAGTTCTCTGGGCTTCACAGGGCATGAATGGCTTCACAAGTGTGATTTTAGGATCTAGAGTTAAGGTGTTGGCATTTCAATTAACACTTTTAAGTCCATTGTATTTGGTTGGATTAAAGGGGAAGGACTGAATAGTTGATTTATCAAGGCTTTCAGGTGACCTGAGAAGTTAATAAATATGTTGATCCTAACATTGCAGGAGGATGGGAACTCTCAAACTTGATTTTTTGATGAGATTACAATTTTAGTTGACAAACTGCTGAAATAGGACCTTCAGACTCTTTAAGGCATCTCTCTTGGTGCTGATGCCCCAGTTAAAATATTTGCAAGTGGAATGGCAGTGGGACAAACTGAGGGATATAAAATAATTTTCTGTTTTTTGTATGTGAAGAAGTTTAAAACAAAGTGGTTTTGAGTCACTTTAGTATCTCCACAAGTAATTTGAAAGAAGAGAAGATTGTAGCTCATGAAGTTTGCAGATGAATAGGGTGAAAAATAGAGGAATCACCATGTAGATGACAACCTTGCTTGGCAGTCACCTGAACATGAACTGCCAAAGCAAAGTGGTGGCTCAGAGAGAAAAAGCAATGCTCAATTATATAAATAACAAAGTACATGTAATCTGTGGCTAGGCTTTAGTTACTAGAGTACTGAGCCAGGTTGAAGCATCTGTGGTTTTTTATGAGAAAGGTACTGACAAACTGGAAACGTCTGAGAAGAGCCCCAGAACGATTTGATGTGTGGAAAACCCGCCTCACAGAGTAAAATTAAGTAGCTCAATAGTGTTTAGGTCGTCTAAGAGAAGGTTTTCAAATGACAGAATTACAGTTTGAGGCATGGCTCTGCCTCAAGGTATATAACTGCAGGGGAAATGAGAGTTAAATGCTTCCTGTCACAACAGGCCTGTGACTTGAAGAAGGTGTTTGAACCAGAGGGCTTTGTGATCTGCTCCACGTAGACGTCGGTAGATCCCATAGATGAGAGACAAAGCTTGACATATTCTGAGTAGTAAACCTGATTTTTCGTATTGACTCAGTAAGTTTAGCAATAGTGAACACAGAAAAGTCTTATTTACAGATGAGACAGATTTTCTGTTACTTGCCACTTTTTAATCAAAACTCTGTATCTTTCAGTCAGCTGCTACAGGCTTAATGCAGGTCTCCCTTGGTGAAATTTTGTGATCTAGATTATTACGCAGGCCAGTTTCGGTGATCATAATGGTCTGTATGGCAAGTCTGGCAACCGGTAGATGTAGAAAAACATTACTCAACACATCTGTATTTTTAGCTGTCTTCTTTTTAATTGCTGCTTAGAAGCAGGCACAGAGGAGAAACCAATCCTAGCTAACCTATGGCTCTTTGCAGATGTGTTTGTAACTACTACTGGTCTGTTCGTGCGGTTTGAGAATCCCTGAAATTTGCTGAAACTTCATGACAATTTTGGTCTTGCAAAATTACATTTGATAGTATTGCTTGACGCAGTTTTCTTCTCATTCCCATTCTTCAGGGAGTCTCTCCCACAGCTGTGTCATAAGGTATTAGGTGATCAAATTCTCTTTAGCAACCTCTCTGATCCTCAGGGTTTGACATACTTCCTTTGGAAGGTCACCACTAAATATGTTATTGTCTTGGCAGTAAGTAAAATTGGAAAGAAGTGATAACATCAAGACCAAATGTAGTGCAACTTCTCAGAGAGGAGCATTAGTTTTTTTGAAGAGAAATAGAAGGCAGAGATCAGGAACTGGAATCAGATCCCCAAATGCTGAAATGAAGAAACTGTCAAGAAAGTTAAGTCAAAAATGACATTAGCCTCAGTGAGGGCTGCACTGGAGGGTGAATTATGTCAACAATGCTAAAACAAAGACACATTGTCTTGAGGAAAACCGTTTCAAAAACACTCGAAAGAGATGTCACAAGTGATGTCATTAAACCTGGAGAGAGAGGTCAAGCTTAGTTTATTAGCATTATGTCAGAAAAGTCAGATGTACGAGCTTTGGGACACTTGGTACTTCACAGCACCTTTCAGGTTAGGCATTGCTTATTCTCTTTCTGTTGCAAGTCAACCCATGAAATGGCCCCCGTTTCTGCATTAATCTGAAGAGAAGCCCAGTTAAAAATAAACAATGTTAGCTTAATGCGATAACAAAGAGGGTTTGACTTTGCAGGGAGTCATCTGTTCCTGATGAGAATGAGGAAAAGAGGTGGCAAAATGGTAGAGCCCTCACCTCTGCGGTAACATCTGGGCTGCACAAGGAGTCAATTCTGGATCTGCCAGGCTGGAAGCGACCTTGCTTTGTACAGAGTATTCCCAGGTGGGAGGACAAGGCATAGTTGGCATCCGCAAGTGGTGTTGCAATGTCCCTTGAGTTGAGCCTCAGCCAGCCATCCCTGTTTTCTTAAGAGCCTGCCTGCCCATTAATTGCCCCATTCCCAAACAGCAATCTGCAGCGGGTGCCTTGTAAAATGCCACAATGGTTAGCTTCAGTTTGGTAAGCACTGCGTTTGGTCAGTCTTATCTCAGCTCACACGTTTGTGCTTCATGGCACTTGCATAGCGCCAGTAGCTTGTTTATTATCTAACACAACACATTCACAATCTGCTGTGTGCATAATATGGGTGGGGTTGGTTAATAGAGGAAGAGGGGGTGGGCTTTTAATTTGCGAGTTCCCAGGGATTGTTACAAAGAACAAAGGTGGAGGAAGCAGACTTCTTGTGCTGCGTGGAGGTGCTGAGAGGGCCTTTTGAAGATGTAATTGTTTATAATTGTCCTGTTCTGTTTTTAGAGACAGTTGGAAAAGATCTCACAAACCATTAAATTAAATTTGCTCCCTTGAATTGGTGCTTTCTTTGCTGTAATCTCTCATGTATATTAACTAAACCGGATCTGAGTATTTCTGCTTATACTTGTCTACTTTTTTATGCTTTGTGGGTAGGAATGGTAAGGACTAAGCATTTTTCTCCCCCATAATAATCTCTGACCTTTCCTGTGCAAGTGTACTGATTAAAAACTTGGACCAAAATCTGCTTCTGATTCAGACACCACCTGTCCTGGTATTACAGAAAGGTCAGAAGAGATTTTCAGCAGTGGAAGAACAAAAAGCATTAGAAAATCACACAAAGAGAAGTTTATGCAGAAGATACAGAATGGGATCTGTTGTTAACTTCTGTTTTATTTATTTATTTATTTATTTGGAGAATAGGAGTGATACTAATCAGGGTAGGCATGCCAGCAAGGCAGTGGGGAAGAGCAGTGAGACAGCTGCGATGAAGAGATCCCTCTGCCTTCACTGAAGATTAACCCATCTGCATTGGATGCACCGACATATGATTGAGAAAAGGGTAGTCAAGCAGAAATAGCAGTAGGAAGGCAGTATATTACATACTGGAGAAGTAGCTTGGTGTCTAGCCTTAATATTGACAGTATCTTTATTACTCTGAGCAAGTTATTTAATATTTCCATGCCATCTTTTTTACTACTATTTATAAAATCGAAGCAATATCTCCCCAAATACGTAAGCAAGCAGTTGTGATGATCTATGAGTAACTGTCTATATAGTTAAGAAGTCTGTGGAAACCTGTTGGAGGGGCAGAGGTGTTTTCTGTAGTCCTGGGATCATGCTCTGTTCTTTCACTTCCCAAAAGAAAGGAGATTCAAGACTTTTGATTTGCACAAGGAGTACAGACTGACCATGGAGGCTCTCGGAGTAGTGGCTGTCACCTGGGTGAGCAGTGCCCTGGGTACACGGAGTTCCCTGCTTCGGGGATGTCCCTTCAGTGACCCTGGTGCTGGAAGATCCCTTTATAGGGTGGGTAAGGAATCCCTCTCAGGCCAGTCAATGAGTTTCAAGACATTTTGGTTTTGAGAGGTCTTAGGGCTAACGCTTGTCAAACTTATATCTGTGAACTCTGTCAGCGTGCCATTAGACTTGGGTTAGTAGGGTCCTATTGCTGGGTATGCGATGTAACAACAGTACTTTGTGAAGTGTGGGACTGAAGACTCACGAGATTCATCTTTCTTAGCTAAGAAGTGGGAGTGTTGCAACCCTGCCCAAGAGCTGGCTGGCTGGTCTAGCAAAGCCAGGTGGGCAGCTAAGCACAAACCTAGCTTCAGACATGCTGAACAGGGGGTAGCGTGCTCAGTACCTGCTGTGGCGAAGCGCTGCAAAAATGCACGGCTCCAGAAAAGGTTAAGGCAAGGATGAAACTTGGTGGAGGCAAACTTCAATAATGCAGATGCCGCCCAAATGTATGTGGGGAGCCTGTCCGTACTACCAGTCTGTTGTTTTCTCTTCTTAGCAAAGGCATGATAATTCAGGGGTGTAATAAGCATAACTAAGAAATCAATGTTTATAACATTTTTAATAGCAGATATGGTTCTGTAAAAAAAAAATATAAAAAATTTATAAACCCTCCTAGAGTACAGTTCTTGGCAATATTACGTATTTCCACTACTGATAGCCTAGCAGGGGTATACCAAAAAAATTAAAAGAATAGGTCATTTCTAGTATAAATATTAGTTGTCTTACATATTTCCCAATAATCAATAATTAAACTATGGCATTCACAATTAAAAGTATATTCACTGCATCTCTGAGTATAGGCTCATAGGGACAGCACGGGACTGTGTTGCAACATAAAATACGTATGGCATAATTACACTAGGTCCTCTGTGGTTGCTTCTTTGAAGCACGGGAGGGGTAGGGAGGCCCGTAAACTTCACTTTTTTCTTCTCCTTTTTAGAGAAGTTGTGGGGAAAGTGCTGTTCCAAAATGTGTGACTAATGACTGCTCTGTGATTGATGCAATGATGGGGGGGGGGTGGGGAGGAAGCCCTAAAAATGGCAGGGGGGTGGCAATAGCAAGTGATGAGCTTGTTCTCCAGTCCCAAGCATAGAGCGTGGCACAAGTAATGTGCACGTGTTGGTTAGGTTGTACAAGGTAGTCTTGACTCTAGGAAAAACAAGACAACTTTATCCTAAGGAGTCCACGAGGCCTGCTTTCAGCAAAGTGAGCTGCTGTGCTGTGAACGTCATCCCTTTGGTGCGAGTCGCTTGAGGATCCACTCAGACCTGAGCCCCGGCCACAGGCACAGGCTGGCAAGAAGCGAGCTGCAGCAGCGTGCCCTCACTCATCCCTGCTCGCTGCCCCTTCGTGTGTGCTGGCACAAATCACTGGGCTGTGAGCTGGATCACCGGCTGAGCTCTCGCTGCTGGCAGCTTTTGCTCCCCCCTTGTGTTCATCTAGGACCGGAGAGCCTTGCTGGGGTGGGTTAGGGGCGAGAGCGGGCAGCTGAGGTTGAAGAGGAAGGTGTGGAGGTTTCTGAAGCTGATTCTGCTGACAAAGTCAGCATGTGGAGGAACTACACCCTAAAGCAAAAGGTTCAGGAATGTAGAAACGCTAGAATATAAACCATGAAAGGGTGTGGGGAATTGCTTCCAGGTTTGGGTTTATTTTATGCTGGAAAGAAAGTTTTGATACTTTTTTTTTTTTTTCGATTGGTTGATTTTAAGATGTGTATCTGCCGAACTGCATTCTTTCAGTTTTGGTGCGTACGCTGTGCAATGTCATAGCAAGCTGTCTGAGCCTGGCTATCGAGAAGGAAGTAACACAGGCATATATTTCAAATGCAAACAAAAAGTAGGAAAGTGATAAAAGGAAATAAAAAGAGAATTTGAAGGGAAGAATATGAGCAAAACAGAGTGGCTAGAGAAGAGGCCACAAATAATTCTGTGCTGGTAATACTCAACAAAAGCAAGTATTTCATCTGTGTTCTACAGAGCAGGTCCATAAGGACTGGTGTCCTGAAGCCAAGAAGAACGCCTGGTGGATATCAGCCTCATTCTCCTGCTCTTAGTGCAGGGAGTTCCTGCTAAGGTCAAGTGTATCAGCGTCAGGAAAAGCTATGCAGATCTAAGAAGGGTTTGGTTTTGCATTTTGTTTTTTAAACTAAGAGGGAGAAAATAGGTTACGTACTGTGAAGCACTTTTATTAGTGTGCCAGGTTGCCCAGAAGTGTTTGTGGCATCATCTTCAGCATCAACAGCACAAGAATTTAATAGGAGAGAATATTAATTCATCTGCTGTGTCTTACAGGGAGGCAAAGAACAGCCAAGACTTTGTGTGCTTTCCCTGAAAAAGCATCTTAGTGTTTCGGAATGCATTATGAAAGATTACCTGAGGTGATCTGAAAGTACATGGTTTTGAACTTGAAGAGGGTCTATAAAAGAGAGAAAAGAGCTTTTTCTTTTCTGTTTTGACTCATCTAAGAAGATCTGAAGGATCTTAACCCTAACTGCAGAAGAGCCATGTTCTCATTTTTGTCCAAGGAATCTTGACTCTAAGCAGCTTGTAAGGGAAAATAACATTTAGTCGGACTGGATTTCATATATTGTGTGTATATCAATGTATATTCAACTTCAATGCCTAATCCACAATCAGGAAAAAAACCTTTCTTTTTAAATGTCTTACTGAGACATGCTTACCCGTGGCTTGACAATCAGTGGTAATGGGAATACCAGCCCACATCTCAGTCTTTTCTCTAAATCCTGGCACAATTCACCAAAATGCAAATATTTTTTTTTCTTTTATTTAAACAGCTATCAATTCAGCTCTTTATACAAAAACAAAAATAAGGGCTTGTGTGTTTATAAATAGCAAAGCTAAATTTCTAAAACCGTTGAAGAAGGGTTTTTGAAGTGATTATCTCTTCATTGCAAAAGTGGATATTTATGTGTTGTACTGATATGAAGTGTTTTTTTTTTTTTTTTTCAGTTTATGATAGGCAATGCAGGAAGTGATCTGTCATTCACATCCTCTAATGTTTTCCTTGATGTGATTTTGCTTTGTAACTGCATGTAGCACAAAGGTTTGGATTAAAAATGTTTTCTGCTGGATTGTGCTTATGGATAGTTTTAAGAATCAGGAGAAAAATGGTTCCCCTCGTCCCAAAGATGGGGTTCTGGAGAAAGTTTAGGCCAGGGTAAACTGGCAGCAAGGACATATGAGACTTTGGACTTCAAAGTTTTAAAATGGACAGCAAGTGTTGCCTTGGTAATGATAACATGCTGATTGTCCCCTTTCTAAATGTCCCCTTTCTAAAATGTCTTCCAAATTTGCCTGCAAATGCTCGTTAGGTATTTTCAGTGCCCAGTAAAGATTTGGTAATTCTGGTAGGTGTGATTTGTAATGATTCCATCTGCCCTGAGCATGCTCCACTCAGTTGCAGTCCTTAGTGTAAGGACTGTGGGTGCTTTCTAGCTGCCAGGTAGATATTGCTGTGCCAAGGAATGCTACAGTGGATGATGCATCAGCTATGCTATTTTTTTCCCAACAGAAAGTTATACATATGCACAGAAAATTTGGGTGTTTTTTTTTTTTTGTTTGTTTTGTTTTGTTTTCAGTTAGAAGAGCAGCCTTAATTATTATATACACCATTTCTGAATGCTTGAGTTTTGAAAAATAGGTATTTTGCTTCCACTTGAGCTTTTTGGGGCATGGCTTTTTCAGTTGCAATGCATGCAGCATATGGGCTGTGTTTTGGAAAACATGTTCTTCTGTCTTTTTAAGTTAATGCTCTTTTGTGTTTAAATTGAATGTGTTGGCTCTCAAGTGGAATTGAATAATGCAAGTCCTCAGTGTTGCAAAATATTTTTGTTTTTCAGTTCTGAACACAAAGGGAGTGAAGCCATAAATTTAAAGAACAACCAAAAGGAAAGCACAACTCTTCCTGCACTTTTGAAGGTAGGATTTTTATTTACTAATACTGAATTGAGCTAAGCTTGCCACATCTGCTTGTGGCTTTTTGTTATGTTCTGAGATTGGAGGTCTTCATGTATTGCATTGTAGCACACAGTTGCCATATTCTGGGTTAGGGCCCATCATGCTATGATACACATGCAAAAAATAGAAAGACTGTCTATGCTTCTTGTTCTTGAAACAAAGTTCATATCTTTACTTACATTAAATAGATGTGAGTCTAGTGCCAATTCCACATGCAGTCATCCAGTGATGGATGAAGCCAGTGTTTTTATCAAATTCTGATTTGACAATCACCCAAAGAACCATTTCTATATAATTTATGAATATCTAACCAGCAAGAGTTTTCCTGAAGTTGCACTGGTTGCCAGTCAAAGCGCTGTAAGAACTTTCTGCTGAAATACTTATGCATGTTGGCTATTCTACACCAATGTTATCCCTGTTAATCATGCTTGTCTTATCCTGTAAGCATTGTACTGAAAAAATGGATGTGCTTCTATGTGACGCTTTCTCCTGTGAGTCATTTGACACAAAGTGGTAGCTGCCAGTAAAGTTGTGTTTAGATTTAGTCAAATATCATAAATAGTTCTATGCAAGATGGGGCCTGGTGATACAACCCTCTTCCAAATAGTTGCTGTCACATCATGCCCCGCACAGAGTCACTTTAGCAGTTCATTCACTAAGTACTTTTTCTACTTTTTTGTTCCTTTTTCTACATTAGTAGTAGTATAAGTACTGCAGAAATTCTGCTGGCAATTTCCCTGAAAGGGCCTTGACTAGTCCACCAGATTTATTTGTGGGTGTAGTAGGCTTCTTAACAGACTGATTCAGAGGTTTCTATCCTGTGTTGCCTAGATTGAGCACTAGCAGTATATGGGGAAGGAAGTGGTCCTTTTGCTGTATGGCTCACAGTCACTGTATAGTGGCATCTTCACTCTCTAGGGACTATTTGGAGGGGTTTTGGCCAAGGTGAAGAAATTTTGCAGTTGCCTCTGCAAAGACCTAGGTCAGTAGCTGGGTTATTAGATAAAGATCAATCCTGTGTCGAATGTAATCATTATGCATCAAGGTGAGAAACAGCACAACAGCATTTTTTCGGAAGCCCTGTGGATTCAAGCCAGCCCTGTCTGAGCTGGGCTCCCACAACACACTACTGAATGCCTTCCTGTTGTCATAAATCATGGACTATTGCTTTTATGGTTCAAAACACAGGCAGAAATGATTCTTTCAACCAGAGGAGATCCTACTGTAGTAGAAGCAACCTTTCTGTGTTAAAAAAAAAAAAAAATCTTATTTTTTCTGAGTTAGATCAGTGAAAAGTTCTAAAACATTTTCCTTTTGAAGAAGGTTTTGACTGGGGGGGAGGAATGGTTTAGCATATGTGCACAGGACTTCAACACAAGGAACTGCTTAAACAGAAGTACGAACAGGGTTAGATTTCAGTGAACAAGTGGGATGCATAGGTGGAGTGCAGGGAGCATAGCAGGTTTAAATTATCTAAGAGTGTCTATTTTTTGCCAAAAACTAAATCTCCTTTGGTACATTTTTAATTCACAAGAACCTAAGTTTTGATTTTTTCCTACTGAATCTAAATTCATTGCACTCAAGTCTTCTACTCAGAACTTTTTGTATGTTAAAAGTTGGTGCCAATACTAATGCTGTAAAGTTTTGTTCCAAGTAGCTGCTCTGTTCTTTGTCTTGCCATTGAAAGTTTTTATTTAATGATATTGTCTTTGATTTATGCTTGGCAGTGTTAGATTGTGTGTTACATTATCTTTGAAATAATACTTGGTGTTTGGCTTTGTATAGGCTTTATAAGAGAGGTGTGGCTTTCGTATGACTAGAATGTGCTGGCTGTTCAAACGTACCGAGAACTTCCTGTCCAACTTCTTTTTTGCTTTCTTAAGCTGATCAAAAATCTTTTTATACACTTCAGCAGTTTCATAGGCATACTAATGCGTACTCTTAGTACTACAATTTTATCTTGTGTGCATTTAAATTGCAACTAGGTAATAAGAAGTGATTTAGAGAGGTAGCCCGCCTCACTCCCCTCCCCCTTTCTTTTTGGTGAAGATGTTTTTTTCCTGGCACTGCTCCCTCCAACACACACTCATTTTTTTTGTAATGCCATACTGTTCAGTGCCTGACATTGTTCAAAATAAGCGGTCTCATGCAAAGATACCTAGAATGCAGCTGAACAGTTGGAGAGAACTGGGGTTCTGTCTCTGTCTCATGTGAAAGGAATAGTGTATGGTATGGAAAATCACTCCAGTTTCCTTCATTGAGTCATCAAGGTAAGCATACTCTGAAAAAAACAAAAAAATCTTTTGTAGTTGTAGGAAGTGTACTTTGTGAGGAATTTCTAAATCTGTGTATCTACTGGATTGGGTCTGGGCAGGTTTCAGTACATACCCATATCTCTGAGCTATGTTCCTACTTATTTCAGGTAGACGGTGACTGCAAACGGATACCATATTGTGTCTGTCTGCCACCAAGTTAATGATCTGTCATGTTTCTGGTAGACTTACATGCTGTGATGTATTTATATTCATTGACCATCTCAGCAGAAGGCCGGGGGCGACGTAGCAGGGGAACTGCAATGTCTCTGTCTTAACAGCAAAGGTCAGAGATGTAAATGATAACTGACAGGGTGAGTGGAGCTGAGAAACATGCTGAGCTACCATAGCTCTCTGGCTGCTCTGAGGGCTTGCTTACCAGTTGTGTACTTTACACCCTTCTTTCTTCCCCGTGATGAAATCTTTAGCTCAGAGGGAGAAGACGATACTTTAACACCTAAGGAAAATACAAAGCCTTATCTTTTTGTGCCAAGGTGACATTATCACTCATCATTTGATCACTTTCAAGAAAGTATTATTGAAATATATTTGCTTTGCCTATTAATTCATTGCCAGAGCCTGCCACTGTTTATTTACAGATTCTGTTTGGGTTCTATTTCTTTGAATTAGAGCTGCAAACAGTGCTTTTTCTGAGTAAATGCCCCATTTGAATGATGTGATTGTTGAACACGTGGCTGTGTGGATGTAAACAGTTCTTGAACTTGATGTTTCCCGTTCTAAGCATCTGCATTGCATAGTGTCCTGCACATGCTAGTGTATCATTAACCTTCCTTTTAGCAGACTCTGTTTTTAAAAGGAATATTGCAACAGTGTTTCCTGCAAAAGCAGGTGAATACATCTTTACAGTTTTTGGTAATGCCCTGAAAACAGAGGTTTACAAGTGGAAGGTAGGTCTTGTTTGACTTGAATGGCACAGCTACTAATTGAGCTAATGCTGCTCCTGTAATGAGCCGCATACTGGGTGATGTCTTATTAGTATAGTTTCGAAGAAATCACACAGCACTCTTGTTGTACGTGCTTGTGCCACAAGTCTAACCTGGGCTTCTACCTGTATTACCATACTGTAGTCGTAGCAGCAATGACTGGTTCAATAGCAGCAAATTGTTTAGATCCCAGGCTGGCACTATCCAAGGTTCTCGTCCAGCTGGGGCTTGTGTCGGCAGATTGACTCGCTTGACAGTCATCCCTCGATATTCTTCCTGTAACGGTGCCTGGAAGAAAAAGCACGTTCTCCCATAATTGATCAGAAAAGTATTCTTAAACATCTTGGCACAAGAACTGCCTGTGAGCTCTCTGAGGCAAATGCAGAAGTTTGAGAAGGTAGGTACAAATGTAATCTACAAAGTGTGTAATTTAGAAGTCAGTATTTTGATACCTTTAAATATTTTATAATTCAGCCCAAAGGCTCAAGCCTGGGTACTGGTTGCCTGGATTAATGAGAGACAGTCTCAGTCTTCATAGAAGACGCAGAGCCAGAAAGTACTGCAGAGATTATCTAGCCCACTCCTCTGCCCCAAGGTGAGACCTCTGTATCTGTCATACCTGGTAGAAGTTTGTCTGACTTGTTCTTAAAGACCTCCAGGGATGGAGATCTCTAAGATCTCTGCAACTTTGTCAGACAACTGTCCCACCAATTTCATAAGCCCTCTAATTAGAAACTCTTCCAATCTAAATCCAATCTAAAGCTTGCTTGCTACAAATTAAACCAGTTGCTAATTGGCCTGTGATAAGTACTCCTGTATACTATGAACATTGAGAAGAGATAACTCTGCAGCCCTGCTTTCTCACGTTAATTTAATTTCAAGGTAATATAAAGATGGCTGTATTTAAATGGTAGGTAAAGTATTAAGATATGATGTCAAAGACTGCAATTATGTGAGAAGATGGAGCCAGATTCTTATTGGAGTTGCAACAAGCAGGGCAAGAGGCAACGGGTGCAAATTGGAATGTGGGAAATCCCAGTTAGCTATGACTGTTTATCTTACTTTTTTCCCATTTTATCAATGGTGGTCAAATATTGACAAAAGTTACCCAAGAAAGTTGTGGGACCTTTATCCCTGGAAATATTCAAAACTCAGCTGGCTGAAGCCCTGCTCTAACTGGAGCTGCTTTGAGCAGGAGCTTAGACTACGTGACCTCCCCAGCCAGATTCCTTTCAGCCTAATTAGTTCTGTATTTCTAGATCACATCAGTTTCCATCTAGTGTGTAATTCATGTTTAAAAAAAAAAATCTTTGAATTTGGTAAATATATGTATCTGCTCTTACTGAGTGTCCCTAATTCTGACTTCATCATTAATTTTAAGTTCTACAAAAAGAAATCAAAATTAAGCCTAATGTCTTAATTTACCACATACTTTTCTGTAACATGGTTTTATTTCATATTATCTTTATTTCATACGTGTGTTGCCTAAGTTATATCAGCTCAGCATGTGTGCAAATGGTTGCTGAATACCTCTGGTATAGACCTAATAGTTAGAAATGAGAGAGATTATTTGACTTTCAGGAGTCAAGGGAGGTGGAATATTACTGCCAACTATGATTTAAAAAAAAAAAAAAAAGTTACTGCTAAAAGTGTAGTTGTTGCTGCTTACAGCAGTGAATGAAAAGCAAAACCAAAATGTTTTGGAGTTTGCATGATCAGGATTTTCTTGTGGAATCCAACAGCAAATCTTTTTCTCTTTGGAAACTATTTGAACATTCTTTGAAATGAAATTTTAGAGGAGAGTACATAGAATCCTCTGTTTGCCCAGGACACTTTGTTAAATTAATGGTGTTAACAGCAGTATGTGTTTGGGAAGACATTTCATCCTATCTAATATTCTGGTAAGTTCCTTTGTAGTACCAAAGATTTTTAAAAATATGATCCTGAAATGTGTATCACTTTTTACTACAGTCATTCTTCAAAGAAGATCTTGAGAAGGGAACTTTGTTTCAGGATGAATGAAAAAAGAATAGGCTTAAACCTTGCTGAGTCTGGCATGTAAAACCACTGAGGAGACAGATGAGGAGGAGGGTGATGCCAGAAGCTAAAACCTGCCATTATAATTTAATGGAAATGGGTGGAAATTGCACTGTCTCACCCTCTTACCAATGTACTGCCTGCTTATGCACACTTTTTTTGCATTGAAAAGATGAATTTGACCTTTTTTAAAATTATTTTTGAATATCAGGATATTACCAAGTAAAGAGAATGGGAGTCATTTTGTGTTCATAAATGCATTTTCATTAAAGGGCAATGGAAGAATAATATTGGGAGAACACAGAGAAAAGAACCGAAATGAGACAATTTAATTCTCTCAGGGTCTATACTAGACTGAGTAATAAAGAGATGTTAATATATTGAGACAGGAGTACCAATTCTTAGTCTTTAATCAGAGCTTTACAGTAATTTCAGGAGAAAATTCAGAGGGAGAAGTTTGGAAGTTATTGTTACTTGTGTAAACAGAACTTCATAAATTGTAAAGTTCGCTTTGTCATTCTAGAGGCTTTGCCTGAATTTACAATTCAACTTAAAGGTTACACTGCAGAAACTTTTTTTCAAATTGTTCCTCTCTTTGTTTTCATTTGAAATCTTTCCCCTTACCACCTGGCTTTCTGTTCGCTTGTCAGGGAAGGTGAGTCTGAGTATTTGCTCAAATTTTAAATGAACACCAGAGTTTCAGAGCATGTTTGTTTAATCTTCTCTTTCATTGTCTGACAAATGAAATGTGTTAAGGTCCCCTCGGTGTTTCAAGAATTCAAATGGATAAACAGATTTTAAAAGTCCTGGTGCTGAACTTTCAACAAAGGTCACTCTCTTTCCAAATGTTGAATAGTCATTGAATTTAAATGGGTATATTAAAAAAAAAAATGCAAAGCCAATATGATTTAACTAAAAATTCCTTCCTGTTGTTTAACACAGCTGATTATGAAGCTGTCGTGATTTCATTAGTTTTCTAGTTACTCGTCTTCCACTGTTGTCACGACCTGATTTTTTCATGTCAAAACAAGCAGAGAAAGGAGGATGTGGAAGGAAAACTGTGCAGTATGAAAACGCCAAGAGGTTCAGAGGTTCAAAACATCTGTTATTTGTGGAAATACAGAACTCACCTCTAACTTAAAACCCCCAAAGCCCCCAAGGCTTTCTTTGTTATTCTTTGTTTTCTTTTCTCTTATTATTTTAAAGCTATCATTTAGTTAAGATAAACAGTTTTTGACAATGGTGGAGAGATCCCTTACATCATCTCCTTCACTTTAATTACTGCTGTAATAAAAAGAAACAAAAACATTTTGACAGTGTGGTTTTCAAATCCATTTGTCTCAGGAACGAACACTTGCAACAGGAGACTCTTCTGTTGATGATGTACTGCCTGATAGTTCCTTTTCCTGCATTTCTCTTAATACTATGGCAATTTTCTTAGAGAATTCTTATTCCTAATCTTTCTCACTGTGTCCAGTTCTTTTTCATCAGGTTTGCAGTAGGAAATAGGGTCTTTCAGTAAGTATTGTCTCCTGTTGCTTGAGAGTGCCTAACTTCTTTGCCTCCTACTAGATGAAAAAAAAACAAAAGCCTTTTTCATGTGGCTCAGCATGTCCCACTCATTGCAAAACAAGTGGGAGATTACAGCAAAGATGCTTTACCCTCCCAGAGAAGGAAAATGTGCTGAAAAACATGCAGCAGGGGCTCCTCCTGGGAATGTACTAATCTCTCAGCAACTCAAGCTATTTCTGTGTGGATTTTGCTTAGCATACAAGATTTACATACTGTAGAGCTGTTGAGACCTAATGAGATGCTCAGGAATTGTGAAATGAAATGTGGTCATCCTGGCTGTGTTGAAAGGTCAAAGCTAAGCCAAGGAACATCATTAATTTTCCAGTATTTGAGGCAGTGGTGCCTTAGCACACTACTTTGTAAACCCAAAACTTTAATCTGAAACAACTACACGCTCATGAAAAGAAATTCTGTGACTACTTCTTGAATGAGTAAATTGCTGGGGTTAAATGACTGACCGAGGGTCCCTGGGGTGAATGGGTAAGTACCCTGAAATCCTGACGTCTGTCTGTCTTCTCTTGCAACAGTACCTGTGGTGAGGTGAGGTGGATAGAGTGCAGAGGTGCATCTGTCTGCAGGTCTGCAGGGTGTTCTCCGTTGGCAGCTTCCCCTGTAGTAAGACAAGCTGTCTGTGGGAGATCTCCAGGCTGTTGTCTAGAGTTGCTGCTTTGTTATGAGTGTTTGCTCTCGGCGAGCGAAACCCAAAATGTCTGGCTGTTGTGGCTGGGAGCTAATCCTTTGTTCACGGAGATCTGTGTTTTAATGCTGTCCCTGTTTTCATTTAATTCACTTGTTAGGGCAATAAGAGATCATATTCCTGGCAGACTGACATAAACCCTGCCAAATGAAAACCTCTGGCAATGTGAACTTTTCCCACTTGGCTGCCGAGAGGGTTGCAGCTACCAAAGCTGCTGCTCACGCCGCTTGTCAGAGGCTGGTCAAAGCTGGCAAAGCAGCCCCTGGTCAGGCTGCTGCTGGGATCTGCACGTCAGGGGAGCTGCTCGCACCAGCAGCGAGCCCTGTGCTGGGCTGCCTGCTTGCAGTTCGGTTCAGGGCGTATATCTGTGCTACAGCCAGAAGTGGATCACAGCCTGGAAAACATACCTAGCCTACTGTTGAATAAATCAGCTCAGATGGCAATCAGGCTCAAGACACGACACGGTGGGCTCGTCTTCTAAGTCCCTGCTGCTAGTGCTTCTCTGCAGTGGTTGCTCAAGCAAGGTGAGACTGCACCACCTGACAGCACAGTAAATACAGCTCCCGTCATTACTGCGGTCTCTTCAGTCACCTGATTTAAGCCATGATCTTGTTTCACGCTCTGCCGAGTTTCCCCTCCATGCCAGCCTGGTTGTGTGTGAGGTCTCGGGACCATAGGGTAACCCTGGTTGAAGGGACACCAGGTTGGCATCTGGTCTGGCCTCCTGCTTACAGCTGCAAGGTCAGGCCAGGTGACTCAGGGCTTGCCCAGTGAAACTTTGAGTAAGGAGTTGCTAAAGGAATAAAGATTAATTAAAGGCTTATGAAGCATGTCACGAGCAGGAAAGCTCATAGAGGATGGGAAGGGAGAGGCAAGGGGCAGACTGCTGGCAGTCTGCATGTCAAAGGAGCTCTCCAGAAAGACAGTGCTGTGACAGGGCAACTTAGGGCTTTCCTTGCACCAGTAAGGATCTCAAGGGAGATCCGGCAGGTAAGTTTTCACCCCAAAGCTATTGTTTGTGTGGTATGCCTGAGAAACTGTTTAGACTTCTGTGATGCTGCAGGAGGGTCTATTTATTTTCAACTGATGAAATGAAGTCTAACTAGTGCCATGGTCTGGTATTCTTCCAGCACTGTGAATACCAAACTGATCTAGTTTAATATTCATGCAGATGTCGCTTCTCTGTTAGGGTGAAGTAGAAGCCCAGACTGCTAAAAATTGCTGGGACATACCAGGGAAAGGATTGCTTGCATACACCCTGCACCCTTTCTGCTTATCCTAAGCATTTGCTGGTGGCTTCTGTCAGAGGCAAGCTCATAGAGTGCCATAGGAAATAATAAGTGAAAGTTACCGTGATGTTGCCTTCTGCAATTGCTGTTGTACTGCTGTGGTGTTCAGGCGCATGTGTCTGAAGGCTCCTGCTGTGTTAATGGCTTACTGGATTTACAGGTCATGTGCTTTAGTCTAATTACTTTGAATGCACCATTATCTTAAAATACAAACTTTAAAATCTGTGGCAGGAACAGTTTTGTTTGTATTAATGCCTGAATAGTGGTTCAGACTTTGGATTGAGGTTTTATGTGTGACTGATAAAGCATCAATAGCTGATGCTCTCTTTTGTAGCAAAGTGGAGCAGAGAGGAGAATTTATGGAGAGTAGGATTGATTATATTGAATGGAGGGAAGAAAGATTTGCACAGTGTTGGTACTTCTGTGTTGGTACTTAATATCCACATATATCGTCAAGTAAGCATAGTGTAAATATTCTCCAGGGCTTTATTATACAAGACACCACTTATGGTTAAAGGTATGGAAGGACCCTTTCATATTAAAACTTCCTGTTCTTTTGATTTAGCAGCAGTTAAGTAAGGAAAGAAAGATTAAAGAGCAAGAAAAGTCTAAATAGGTTTCTGTTTCTGGAAACAGAGACTGCAAAACAGCTTTTCATGCAGGATATGAATTATGCTTATAAGTAAGAAGCAGTGTCTTTGCAAGCATAATGCCTCAGAGCTGCTAGGGGAAGAATTCCATATGTAGAGATTTAGCCATGTTTGAAGTCTCAGTTCCTAATAGAAGAAAACATTCCTGAATACAGATATCTTTAAAAAAAAAACAAAAAAGAGAGAGAGGAAAAAAGTAAATAGTTGGCAAGTGTTGAATGTAATATTTTCTTCTGTAGTTAGTATATTATTTAATTGTAAATTTCATAGATATTGTAGTAATCAAGAGAAATGTTTATAGCCTGCAACAATTAGATCTGCAGAAAAAAAGCAATAAGGTTTGTATGCACTTCCTGCACTGAGATACTCTTTTAAGCCTGACAAATGTATGTGAACTATGTTAATCACAGAACAAGGGAGAAATACCCTCCCTCACTTAAAGTTAAATCAGAAACAGGTATTGAACAATGCTAAGATATAAATCAAAGTGAAGGAAGAAACTATGACAGTAGAACTCTGAAGTTGATTACATTAAGTCATTCACGTATCATCAAATTTTGGAAATTAAATTTTCTTCTTTCCTCCTTGAAAGTACTTAGTTCATATGAGATAAAGTTAATTGCCCAAGAGATTCATCTCAGGTTTGCATGCTACTTGGTCAGTTTGTCTAGAACTAAAGATACCAGCCAGCACTATGGTACTCCTGTAAGCTGTCTTCCGTTTCATTTCCAGGGATGGGCCTGGATAGATTTGACTTGCAAAGTGCTAATTCTCTAAATGCTACAGGGATGACTGCATCCCCTTTGAGAGATACAGCTGCAGTTGATAAGCACAGTATGTGGGGGAGCAGGTGGGGTTTGTCACAGGTGGGACAAAAAGTCTAGAGTTTGACTTACCACGCTTTTGAAAGCTAAAAGTTAAACGTGGTTGTTTAACTCTCTTACCTGTATGAAGACAATACAGGTTGCATGGATTTCTGAAGGACACATTAGCGCCTTTCAATTTCTATCCTCACGTGAGCAATTCTGTTTTCAACACATAAATCTAACCTTTTCATATAAAGCAAGTGCATCTATTCTTTGATGGAAAAGGTGACAAAATATTGCTTGAACATTAAAGACCACTGCCCCAGCATCCCTAAGTGTTGCTTGCAATTTTTAAAGAAATTAATGTTTCTCCAACCGTGAAAAGGGTGTTCATTAAAACACTTTTTTCATCATTAGCACGATCATAGATGAACCATTAACAAATTAACATATTTGTTTAATTACTTTAGAGAAATATATTTTCAAATTGAAACAGGATTAGCAAACTAATGAAAATAGTAACTTTCTGCTTAGATTGGATGGGTAGGTGTTACCCCATTTGATATCCAAAGATGATATTGACACAACTAAAACTTGTGCAGAACTTTTTATTCATGTTCTCCTTTCCCACCTGCTGAACAGGATACATTTGATCTAACTTTATTCTGTTCTAATAAACTGGGTTGAAAGAAGGATTGAAATTACAAGGATTATACGGTAAATATAGAGTAGGCAGCAATGGCATCTAGCACCCTCTGTGAAGGCTGAGGATGAAGGATATTGGGGGGAGGAGCTCCCCAGAAAATTTGGAGGAGAAAAAGTATTTCCAGACTGGGAAGCTAAAAATGGGTTTAACATAGTGTTTGTGAAGTAGCAGCACCTTTTGGGGCAGATTAGTGTTGGCAGAAATAGCATGGTCTTGGGCAGCAGTTCTTGGATCTGTAAGAGGTGATACCAAGGAAATTCAAGGGTATGAACTGGTGAGGAACAGAGCTTGCCTTGCCTCTGTGGCTTAAAGGAGGTGAGAAACAGTGTTAATATGAGTTATTTTCAGTGGGCTTTAAACAGCTGTTGTGCATTGGGTGCAGGGAAGTAGTGATGTGTAGGACTTGGTGTGTTTACGGCTGTGTTTGTATTTCGCTATGGTGTATTTGTATGTATTTGCAAGCCAAAAACAGTTCATCTCACAAGTGCATATGGTTTTGTTCGTGAAGCTTCATTTTTGAGCAGATTGGAGTCTGAAGTACTTGTTGGTACACTTGAATTGGTCTCAGGGTGTAACATGAAAGCATGAGTGTGAGTGCCAGTTTGTGGAATTTCTTCTGCTGGTTCAGTGCACAGCAGGACCAGAGCATGTCCTTGCTGCATATGGGTGGCACCTAACTCCAAGCAGTAAGAGTCGGAAGTTTCAGAAGCAATAAGAAAATCAACTGGCTGTCTGTTAACACACCAGTGTGTAATTTCCTTTATATGATCTTTTAAGAAAGAGCTGCTGAAAGCAACTTTTCTTTCATTTGAAGTTCTGTTTTCAGGCCTAATCTCATAATCTCCTTGTGGCAGAACATACATGTCAGTAAATAATATTGAATGTGCCCTAGCATTAACTAAGAAACTCTTCTGTTTGCTTGTAATAAAAGGGTGTGAAAAATAGTTCTTTGCTTGTTCCTCTGTTTTGTTGGTGTCTTTTTATTTTTCCCTGCAAATTGAAGCTGTCCTTCTGTGCTTTACTTCCCCAGCAGCTGCTTTGTGAATCTTCCAGCCTGTATAGCCCTTTTGGCTTTTTAGTACATAGAGAGAAAAAGAGAGCACAGGGCTTTGATTTTAAAATGAACTTTTAAACTAGAGATCTCCTTAAAGAATACAATATATAGAAGCAAATAAATACTAAGGATTTGGGGAATGCAGAAAAATGAAAGGTAATGTCTTCTTTATCTACTTCTCATATTTATTTTAGGTTTGTCAAAATGAAGAAAAGAACCATTCCACAGAAGAACTTAACAAGTCTGAAACCCAAGAGGAGTTGAAAAAGGCTAATAGCCTTCCTAGTTTGACTCCTGGAATAAAAACAGCAGATAAAGACAAGCAACCCCGAGAAGGTTTTTTTCAGTTTCTTGGAAGCTTATTTAATCTCACAACGAAATCTTCTTTGGTAGAATCTAAACAGTCTGCCTTCCAAGATGAACCCAACCGATGTGAAAAGGATTTACAGAACACAAATACTCCTATGGAGGACATGCATCCACAGCATCAAAAAACTGAAGAGACTGTCTGTTTTACAGCTAGAATGAAAGAGGAGTCTGTAAATAAAGATGACGTGATCCCAAATAACATTGGGAAAGATTGCTCAAAGGATATAGAAAGAGGTCAAAAACAATCTGCAGATGTGCGAAAGTAAGTTTTATAATTTAATATTAAATTATTAAAAAGTGTGTGTGTGTGCGGAGAACTAAAGTGACTTAAATTCTGTTGAGTGGAGAACTGGTGACTGTCATTTCTAAGGATAAATGGAGTGTCCCTGACTCAACTTTGTGCAAATAGTAACAACCTTAAATAAATGGGGAGACATCAAATGCTACAAAATACAACTTTAAAAATGTTTTTTCTAGAAATCTTCTGACCATGAATGATAAATCCAATGTAGATCCTTCTAAGCATGAAGGGAGAAAACTGTGGCATTTAGGAATACATTCAGTATTGTAGACCTATTTAAAATAAAAAAAAAAAAAAAGAAGAAAGAAAATACAAGCTTGTTTACATCCGTATTGTGGGCTAAATAAAGGTTAAAAGGTTTCTCATTTTTATATTTAACTAGTTCTGTGTTTTTACTTCTGCAATTAAGGTTTCTGCATTTTTTAAATTATCTTTCCTGGTTTATTTGACTAAGCATTTTTTTGTTTATTTATGTTGCTTCCCTTTGTTCTTTGGGTTTTTTGTGTAACGAAAAGAAGGTTATGTAAAATACTCAATTAGCCTAAGTATGGAACATCTTTAACAATCCTGTAATATTTCCAAAAACAATTTCCAAAAAAAAAAAAAAAAAAAAGGTGCCACAGGCACTGATGTGTGTTTGAAAAGCTAAAATCTTGGCTGTGGTCCACGCTGTATATTACAAAATTTTCTGACTCTAGTATAAACATAGATAATAGAATTCCAAAAGCATTTGTAGCACTTAGGTTGAATATTTGACTACGTGGGCTAGTACAGCTTCCGTTTGGGTTACATGTGTGTGTGTATGTGATACTCATCCGGTTTCTGATTGGTGCCTAGAATATGAACTTGCCCAAAGATGATGAGTCTGTAATTAATTTTTACTTGGGTTTTCAGTACTGCTCAGGGTACATATTCAAATTTTAAACCAAAAGTAATGATTTGGGGTATTATTGCTATTGCGGTACTCCTATGGTTGGTGAAGGGGAAGTAAGTCATAGGTTTCAGAACTGGCAGGTGAACTGAGTATAGAATATAGAACTGTTTGTAATTTGTAGTAATAGTGGTTGTGTTCTCTTTAGAGCTCTTTGGTTTTGATCTGATTGATTAGATGACCTTTAAGATCTCTTCCAACCCAATCTCTTTTATGATCCTATAATTGTGACAATCAACCAGTTTTTTGATGGATTCTTAATGTACTAGCATATGTTGCACTGACACTTTTTCCAAAGTGCAAGTTGCAGCCCATGACCACTTCCCTGGCCTGTGTATAAGAGTTTCCCCTCCCTTTAGTTATCTGAAGAGGCCTAGGTGCATTATGCTATTTGGTCTGGTTTCTGAACAAACTGCTTTTCTTAAACGGTGTTCAACAGGCTGGCTTGCTTCATCACTCTCACTGCTGTTCACTGTTTTTGTAGTGTATTCTGGAAACTAAAGGTGAAGTTGCGTGCTATAATGCCAGGGGCTGTGCAGATGCACAGTCAAAAAAAAAAAAAAAGACAATAGACATTAACAGCTCTTTCTCACTTTTTACTTCATTCCACATAGTTTCTTCCATATCATATTGCAACATACTTTATGCTGTATTTTCTTCACTGTTTGCTGTTTTTCTCATTCTCTCTGCACACAGCTATTGATTGTATTACTCACCTTATGGGGGCAATCTGTACTCTGTACAATTTTTTTCCTCGTGCATTTTGACAACAAAGTCAAATCTGCTTTTCTGCTGTGCTCTTGTAATTTACCTTCAGACTCTCCTGTGTATTTGGATGACTATGAGTACTGGAGATTCAGATGAAGGCCCAAAATGTGGTGAACTCAACATGGCAATGTCACTTCTGCTGCCTTTTCGAAGTGTTTCAAAGTGTGAAGGAGATTTGTTTGACTTTCCATTTTGTTTTGATGCTTACAGGTCTGTGAGTAGAAGCAGGGGAAGTGACAAGGTGTTGAGATTTAGTTTTGCTTTCTGTTTATGTTATACTTCTGCATTTGAGTAGATGTTCAGCACTAAAGGGGTGCTGGGCAGTCTGTACGCACAATTGAAAGGGTCAGATGGTCTCAGTCTTCAGAGCGATGAGGATTTATACGTATGGCTTTAATAAAACTTCAGTAGTTCAGAAGGTATGGGTACCAGCTCACTGAAGTGACCTTGCTTTGTGCAAGTATTTTTAGAGTTATGCTGATTTTATTGAAATCAAAGTTGCAGTTGGCATTTTCAATCAGACATATCTTACATTGGCCTATCTTGTTAGATAACCTAGGAAAATCTAGGTTAGTCTAAGTCTAGGTTAGTCTAAGTCTAGGTCTAGTTTTTTCTCTGTGTAGTTTACATGTTTCATAGTCAGGCAAAAATATAAAAATGTCTGTTACTGGTTTGCAGGTAGAAGTGATTTGGTGTATATACAGAATGATTTTTTTTTTTCCCCAGAAACTGACTCTTAAATGTAGCCATTATAAAATTGGAAAAGCATTAAAACTGTCATTTTCCTTTTAAACTTGTTCTCAAAAGTACAGTGTACATTCTGCCCTTTTTGGCTCAGTGTACTAAAGAGTTAGACAATCTCTGCAATTTCTGTGTTTTTGAAGCAATTACTGAAGAGAAATTGAAACAACTGTGTGAAAGCAGAGGATTGCACTATTTACCTTTTAGAGAAGTTTGAATCAATAATATTTCTTTTTATGTTATGGAGGTGATTATGTAATTTTTGTTTTCTTATAGTGCATAGAGATGTAAAGGATGTGGAGAAGGGTTTTCTTCTCTTTAGTATTAGCTTCTTTATTAAAGGTTAACTAATCTTCATTTAGCATAATTAAAGTGTAAAAGCACTCCTGATTACCTACAGGTGGCCTGATAGGTTTGTAGAAAGTACTAAGAAGTAGCTAGACGTGGGTCCTAAAAGAATATGAACAGAGATGGGAGGGTGGGGAATGTAGCACAAAGGAACAGGATGTTGTGTGGATGCCATAAAGGAAAGTGGTGGTGTGAACATGGTCTTCTGCTAATCTCTTGAGGATCAGGTCCCAAAAGGCAGGTGAGATATGTTAGTGATCCATACGTGTTCAAAGGCATGATTGATTCCATTGATTGTTACGTTAAAATGTAGTTTCAACATTTATTGTAGAGACAAGTTGAAATGTAGGGCTTTACAAATATTTCAGACCACTGCAAGCATGTGTTACTGATCTTGTAACTGTTTCCTTTGTCGTAAGGAACATTCTAAATGAATTTGTTAATTCTAAACTACTGTTAAATATTAAATTGGAGGTTATCTCTGCTTAGAGAGGAGGCTTCAACAGTAAGTAAAAGAGGAACAGTTGTTAGATTGCATAATTCCCATGGGAGTTGTCTGGTTTTGGTGTGCTTTTTTAAAAAAAAAAACTTTCAGAGCTTAATGCATACCAAGTAGTCTCAGAGCATCTACCCAGACAACTTTATTAACCTCATGTCCTTAAAGCATTATTTTGCAAAATACCAGGAAATCAGACTGCTCTGACCTGTAGACAGAGGTTATTTCTGCCCTCAGTGGGAGGCCTGGCCTTGGGTAGAAACTCAAGTTTCCAGGCCTTGATCCAAGCAGAGTGGAATTTGTGAACTTAGTCTGTGGAGTGCATGTTCGTGAGGGACGAAACGTGTAGGCCATGTTATTTCTCCATCACCCTGCCTGGCTGGCTCAGTGGTAATTGTACCTTCAGGGCTTCTGCTTCTTTAATCCAGGCAGCAGCATGTGGTAAAGGAGAAGCGTAGAGCACAAAACCATGATAAATTGGACAAAGTCTCTAGGCAAGAATTACTGTGGACAGTAATGTAATAATTGCAGCACTGAAGATAGGGTGAGGAGAGTTGGGTTTGCTAAGTCTCCAGTTATTGCATCCATTAGTTTTCCAGTTGTCTGGGATGGTTTAAGGTTTCTTTGCCACTGAGAACTGAAGCAAGCAATTGGGCTTGCCCTGTTCTATAGAAGGTTCATGATGAAGGGCTGAGGTCAGTAAAATACAATGGTAAAATAGTGCTCATTTGGCAGTCAGTAGGAAAACGACAGACAAGGTATGGGCTAACATATGTGGAAAAATCTTTAGTGTCCCCAGCGGTTGAGGGCTAAGTATAGAAGTGGAAAGTTCATGTTTAGTTTTAGCCTTTGCACTCCTTCTTAATGAAGTTAAAAAACAACTTTTAATTAACAAAATACGCCCTAAAAGTAAAACCAATGAAATAGTGGGGACACATTTAATTTCTCACCACTGAAAGTCGCTATGGGAAAGTGCAAGATTTCATAATGTAGATAAAATAAAACATGGGTTTGTTCCCATCTTTCTTGCCTTTAACTAACAAGCAGCAATTTGTTTCAAAATTGAGGCTATTTCCCAAAGACCCCTGAAAATGGACTTCCTGCAGTAGGTACCTACCATGTTCTCAAGAATACCAGTCAAGGTAATAGGCAGTACACTCTACAGGTGACTGAGAACATAACTTGTAATTTTAACAACTCTTTTTCCCAGGGAAAAAATAATAACTAAAAATAAATAAATACAATTTAAAAAATTGCATCTGATGGCCTAGATCTCTGTTGACTGCCATTTTCCTATATTCTCATAATTTTTTTCTTTTTATAGCATTCATGAACAATAAGTGGATGTTGTGTATAGTGAAATGCTTAACGATGCTTAACAATGCTTAACTTGTGAAATTACATGGCTTGTTCTGGAGTTTAGCAAGAAGTCTTGTTGCGTTGCTGAACATGATTGATGAGCTGAAAAATTGCTGAAAACTCTAAATGTTTCGACTGTAAAATCCTGACCATTGGTTAAAATGCTAATACCCAAATTTAACAAAGTATTAAAGATTTTGACTTCTCCCTTCTGTTATGACCCTTGTGGAAGTGAGAAAGAATTCCCAACCCACAACTGCAAGGATTTCCTAACTGTAAGTAGAAGATGAGAGGGGATGATTTCAAAAGCAGTGTTCAGAACAGTTTGCTTTTACACTTTGCACCCTACCAGGAGCCAAGTCCTCGTAATAGTTTAGCTAGAGCATTGCAAGCTATTTCATTCAGAAAGGGAGGTAGCCGTGAGGAGAGACAAATTTGAGACCAGGTACAAATCTACTAGGTAATACATTATTAAGTGTTGTGAGGGTTGGAGGTTTTTTGATTTTAAAGTCTAGAAAACCAGTTGCTACACATCTGATTGCATAGTGTTTCCATTTTAGTACTGTCAAAAAGGCTATCCTTTTATTTTGCTCTGTTAGAAATGCAGATGATAAAATCCTTCTGATACATGTGGTTAACGTGTCTCTTTCAGAGCTTGTCATTCACCTTTGTATTACTGGTCAGACGCAGTCTTGTGGTGACCTGAAAAAACAACTGTTAATTTGTCTGATTGATTGTGTATTGTGGTTTTGGTTCAATAAGTAGTAGCAGCATTCATCTTTCTCAATAGATGTGTTTGGCACAGAATCAAGAATAAATGAACAGAAAGAAAATCACTTAATTCCAAGCGACGGTCTCACCAGGTAACTCCTGAGGCATAATGTAGGAGAGTGAGGAAGCTAGTGAGGCATTTGCTGAAATCGAATCCATCTTGTGAATGGAGCCATGTCCTTCTTTGTAATTGCCTAACCAGGACCTATTTTACACACAAGACCTGAGAGTTTTAAACCACGGGTGTGCACACAGGCTTGGGGCAGAGGTAGCGGTGGGGAGGGAGGGATGAGAGGGACATGGGATTTGCTCTTCCCATGGCTTTCTGGCTTCTGCCTTCAGAAACCAAAGGTGAAAGTGCAGCGTTTTTCAGTTGCTGGTGCTCAGATGTACAGTGAGTCACTGCTGGAGCAACCTGCTGCCCCTCAAGAGGGGAATAAACAGTGTGGGAGAACTCTGCCCTTCTAGGACAGCCAAATGGGGCCTAAAATGGATTTAGAAGACTCCCGGGGAAGGATCAGGCTTGTGACATCCTACCACTAATGCTTGTGGTGGTCAGTTGTGGAGGAAGACCTCCAGCAGTGGTTGGAGGGGTATATCAAGCTCCTGTGGAAGTACTTAGCAGTCAGTGAAGTAACAGAGGGCTTTGTTTTTCTTAAATCTTTTCTTCCAGAAGCACCTCTGCACACCAAGCTATCCACAGGCTCTCAAATTTCATGGGAGCCAAAGCCTCTGTGGTGAACTGTGGGTGAGCTTGTGAAGATGAGGGCTGTGCTGGGGTTTAGCAACCCATTGCAAGAGCCGGCTGGGTTGGTGCCGGGACTCTGCGGCAAAGGAAACGTGGGCCCAGGCCTCACCGCCAGGAGCTTCCCTGCCCACAGCTGGGATGTGGGCCAGAGGAAAGGTGGCTGCTGGCACCGAAACGGAGACCTGTGCCTTTCTGAAGGATGAAAGCTTCTAGTTTAAGGGTAATTCATAACAGATGCATGATGCAAAATCCAGCTAAATTAATTAAGCTGAAAATTAACTCTACATTGTTTGTTGTTGTTTTTTTTTTCCACTGATTTTTTTTTTTATTGGGTTAATAAGCTTTGCAATGTAGTAACTTAATAGAGTCTGTTTCTTAGAAATTTTACCGTGAAGTTTGGGAGTTCTTTGTACCTGCAGTGTAATTGTTCAGGCTTTGGCATTATTTGCTGTGAAGGGCTTATTCCTCACACCTGTGTCTTTACTGTTGTTGGGGTAGCAAGTCACATCAGGGAGGTGGTATCGCTGGGTTCCTGCTTTAAGCAGGCGGTTGGGTTGCTAGAATGCAAAGTTATCTTGGTCACCTATTCACAGTGAGCCTCTGTGATGTTCAGAGGCAGTTTCTAGTGTTATCTCCTGCTGACGTTATCTGTCTGACTCCTGCTCACATCGGTGTATGTGAAAGGGATGAATAATTTATTTGTGTCAGGCAACTTGAAGTCTAACAGGTCCAAAGCTTCACTCTTGCTTGAGAGTTGAGGGATGTCCTACCTTTAATTCCTTGAGTGTGAGGAGAGGCTAGAAGGACTGGCTTCCTTCAGCCTGAAGAAGAGAAGGCCAAGGGGACACCTTGCTGTCCTCAGCTGTCTCATAGGGAGCCTCAGAGGAGATGAAGGCAGACTCCTCTCAGAGATGAGCACTCTTGGGAGGAGAGGCAACAGGAACTTGAAATATTCTGATACTGGTACTGGGAAACACATACTTACTGTGAGGGGGGCCACATACCATGGGGTATGTGCACAGGCTTCCTACTCCAAAGACATCCTCAGAGGCGGCACAACAAGGCCCCAGGCCCCCACTGATCTCGTTACTCTGAGTACAGCTTCTTTCCCAGATGGGGAAGGTAAGCAAGAAGCAGTACCATGAGAAGCCAGGGAAAGGAAAACTATTCCTTCCAAGGTCACGGAGACAACATTTGTTTTTATTAAAATTGTCTTTGACTCTTAATTGTCCTTACAGAACATTAACTTTGTAATCTCCTACAAAATCAACTGCGTGCAAATCACAGTGTTCAAACCAAACTTTTAACCTTTAAGAGCATACAAATGTGAAGTCCCAGGACACTAGGTATTTCAAACTTCAGATTTAAATCATGAAGCTATCCCCTCTGTCTAAAAAAATTACTTTCTTTGATTTAAGTTGCATATGGCAACTTTTCAGTTAGCCCACGGTGGCTTTTTTTTTTCAATAAGGCTTTTATTTTTTCCATTTGTAAAGATCTGACATGACTGTAGAAATAGCTAGCTGAATAAGTTGGAGTCAACCAGAAGGTCAGAGGACTTTAACATAATTTTTAAAAAGTAGTCAGTTAAGCAAGAAGTAGGAAAAAAAATGGAAAATTTTAAAATAAACAATAGCATAATTATAAATTAATTAGGGAGGGGTAGACTGGAACCACAAGAGACATACTGATTTAGAGCAGTGGATTTCAGCCTGTAGCCTGCAGACCTTTCTGGCCTAGGAGCTACTTCTCAGGGGTCCGTGAAAGGAAATGAGGAAAAACATGCACTTGTAAGCTTGAAAAAATGGGAGACGGCTGGACTGGAGAGAACATATGTGGAAGAGAGAGGTATGAGGGGGAAAAAATGGCTGTTGCATGCCTTGGGAGAGCCAAGTGTTGTATGCTGCTGAAACAGGCCAGCCAGCAATATGCTCATTCTTCAGCACTGGTAAGCCCAAAGCTCAGCCATGGTGCTGGCTGCAAGGGCTTTGTAACGTGGATATCAGGCTGTGCGAATGAAGCCATGCTGCCTGGGTATCTGAGGTGCTGTATCCATGTAGTGCTGTGTCTTACTGAGACATCTTCCTGGCTATATTTGAAAATAGTCTAGGGGTGTCTGCTTTTTGCTTTGTTGCATGGTACAAATATGAGGGGTTACCAATTTATGGCGTACACTTGAAAAAGTTGCAACTAATATAATCTATATGGATGCACTGAGAGGAGACATTCAGGGTAGTGAGATTCGTCCTGCTTCAGGGTTTCAAAACCAACAAGCTCGTTTTATAGTGAATACCGCTTTTGGGGCAAGTTACACAAGACGTCTGTTACACGAGATGTACCAGAAGATGTACCCCTCCCCTCCTTGAGTTAGCCCCCCTTGAACTTTGTACTTCTCTTCCATAATAGAAGAAATCTCTACGAGCAGCTGCTTTTGACAAATGTAACGTAACTCATGGTGACATCTTCTCTTGTTGCTGTCAGACAGTCTTCTGTGAAGCTGAGTTTTGGCTTTATAGGGAATTGAATAGCTTCCTATTAAGAAGGGAACGAAGGAATCTCACAGGATGTGACGGGTGACAGAACTACAGGCTAGGTTTTGTGTATAATCAGGCTTTCATCTGTGTCCTCATCTGAATTGGAAAAAACAATTTGCAAAGAGTTTCTAAGGTAAGTTCTGAAATGATGTGTTCTTTTGATGATCAGAAATGAATTGTTACTTTAAATGTCTGTGGAACAAGTCCCTAGTGGCATTTTAAAGCAATTTTGCATGACAGAGCCTGCTTCTTAATGTGTTTCATAAGACTTAAAGCAAGATTTAGAGCAAGCCAACTGAGTTGCAACTGCCACATAGGAGCATAGGTTTTCATTTTTTAAACGTCTTGTTGCATGTGAGCGTTCGGATTGCAAACGCTCCAGTGTCCTCTAAAAATAAACTCGGTAGGAATAAAAGGTCCCTTGACAAAATTGTTACAATATGCTGAGCAGCAAATTCTCACTGAAAGGTCAGGGATCCCTAAGTTGCCATGTCTGCGGAGAAGAGGTTGGTTCCTTTTTAAAACAACAGCCAGTGTAGAAACTCTTGGAAGAGGCAAGTCTGCAGAAAAGCAGAGCTGTATGGCAGGAGACGCTGGCAGAGGCTGACCACAAGATGAGGCTGTGCAAGATGAAATGGTGCTGTAGCCACTGCTGGTCAGGATTGGGTTTGTACACGGAGCTCTGTAGGGCACATTGCTCTGAGTCTTCCTCAGACTTCAACTACAAATCAGTCAATCAGAGCATAAAATTCCCTCAGAAGACAAACGGAAAGCAAAAAGAATGAGGAGAAATGATAAAAGGCACACGATAGACAAGAAGTTCTGTGTACGCTTGTTTTGCCAGACCATGTGGAATAAATGGTAGTTGGGATCTGTAGCTCAAGGCAATGTAAATATAGTACCCCTTCATGCTGGGTTCTCCTTTTCATCCCTCTGTAGGCAGTCTTGTCTAAAATTAACCTATTCATCCCATTTCTGGATGGTTTCAATTTAAGAATTGCTGAGTTCATGGGTGAAATTGAAAGCAAAGTTGGGTGTGGGAGACAAAGGTATTTTCCAGGTTTGTGTCAGAGCACTATATTTATAGATAAGTCCTGAATTCTTCACACTGCATATCAGACAAAATACCAACTGCAGAATGAAAGACACTCAGTAAAAATTCATTGTCATTGAGCAGTTTATTCAAAATAATGCTGTGTTTGTTGTGGAAATGAGTGCTCAGTACATTGCAATACCATTTAACAAGCTCACTTTAAATATGTATCATTATGGTTTTCCTTTTCAAGAATTCATAAAACTTGTTTGGAAAATTGGTGCAAGCCTATGTTCTGTTTGTTTTCTTCAAAGACATTTTATCTGGATTCTGGACTGTTGTGGACTGACTTTTTATATTTGAGGTTGACCAAAGTATGGGAGAAGCGATGGTTGGATTTTTTTTTTTTTTTTTTTTTTTTTAATCTTAATAGCGGTTATTTAAAGCATTTTGACTCCATTGCAACTTAACTGAAATGGGAGAAGATACCCAGTAAGGTTAATTCTGAGTGAGAACATGATCAGGTCTTACTTCCTTCAACCTTGTTTTTTTATGGCTATATCTGTTTTGATGCTGAGTGAATATAGTGTACTATAGAAAGCAACAATTCCTTCCCCTAAGATTTTTAGGATATCTGGAGCTTTGAAAAGTATTTTTCTAATATAGAAGAAAGTTTTCTATAAGGACATGGAAAACAGTATAACTTACTGTTTTTCTTTATATATATATATATGTATATATATACATATATATACATTTATGTATATATATATAAAGAAAACAAAACAAAACAAAACCCTCATCTTTTGATTTTCCTCTACTACCCTTTTTCCAAATGCATTTTGTTTTCTTCCAAGCAGAAATATGTATGCTTGCTTTAAGAGATGAGATTGCTGAAAATAGCAACTTAAATGGTGTGTGTGATGTTTAGCAGCTACCACTGCTGGAATCTCTGGAAACCAGACTAGTGGTATAGAAGACTAAACGCATCTAGCTCTGCAAATGCTTGTGAGACATGGTGTTTATATGACTTTCCTGTAAACCCTATATTGAGATTCTGTTGTAGCCTTCGTTGGGGATTACAGTATATTTAATCCACAATAGAAATTTCATTTTCCAGTTCTCACTATGTCTAAATTCCCATATTCAGGTGTTTTGGCATTAGCACAAGTAAACCTAGCACTTAATAAATGAGTGTTTATAACTTTATTTTAATGTTTATGAATATGAATAATTTTGCTTTTAGTTTACTTGTACTCTTTGCATGTGCAAATAATGCACAAGGAGGGAGTTTGCCGGTGATTTAAAATAATACTAAGTTCCCCCTTCAAAGTAAAAGCATTATGGAAATAAGAATCTGGGTGTCTAAACACTCGACAGAAGAGATTATATTTTATATTGGTAAATCCACTTCTTTTTTATATTTTTCTGTACCTATAAAGAGAATATGTACTCAAGATCCATGCAGACAATATTTGAAGTTATGGTTGCTCAATGATACTCAAATAAACAAAATTATTTATTTTGTAGTTCACTTTTCCATAGTGAATTCACATATTATATCATGCTTAAATTACTTGTCTTCAACTCTCTAGCTACAATAACTTCTCAATAAAAATGAACTAATGGTAAGCTACAAAGAACTTTTGAATGTGCTCTTGAGATACTTTTTGGCTATTTCATATTAGAAACGAAAATCTTAGTTTTTTTCAAGATACTCTTCTAGGTAGGTGAACTGCCACTTCCAGCCAGCATGTTTGTAGATGTAGGGTCAGACTGGCTAAGTGTTTGAAATGTTTTGTTCTTAGTTTAGGTGGGAGCTAAAGCAAAATAGAATTTAAGAACAGTCTGTGAGGGTCTGCTTTGCTCAAAGGTGAAGAGCTGGTGTGTGCACATACATACCGTCACTGCCCTATTTTTGCAGGAATTCTTTAAACAACAAAAAAGGGGGGAAGGAGAGAAGCATTAGAAAGGAAGGTAAACATTTATTATGTCAGTTAATTTTAAGAAAGAAGAAAAACTTCAGAGCTATTTAGAAGCTTCTTAAGAAAATTAAAATTGACAGGCTCTGAATTTATACTTACAATATCAGAAAGAGCAGTGAAAGATCAGGGTCACAGTTTTTCCATGGTGATTTTTTGTTGTTATTTTTTGCATTACAGTAGGGTTTTTTGGTGGTGGTGTGTTTGTTTTGGTGTTTTGTTTTGTGTGGTTTTTTTTTGTTTGTTTGTTTGTTTTTTTGGGGGGGAGGGGAGAGGAGTAATTGTTTGCTTGCTATTAAATGTAAGATGAATGACCGGGTCTACCAATTCCTTGTCAGATTTCTAGGCATCTCATATTGATATTTCTTCAAGTATTTATGGAGTCTTCATTTTTACCTGATATGCCTTCGTTCTCTTTTCTTACTGCCCTGTGGTCCAGAAAGCATTCACTGTTGTATACTTCCTTTTCTCCATGTATTTTGCTTGCCCTGGTCTTGTTCTGTACCGCTGTATTGAAAGCCTAGGTAAAAAAATCAATTTTCAATTCAATATTTTAATGAGTATTAGTACAGTATTTTTTCAGTATTAAAGTATATTCCTGTGTTACTAGGATATAAGCATACTTCTGTGAAGATGTTATTTATGTCATTGCAAATGTTGACGTGCAGTGGCTTTTCTTAAATAATAATGCCATTGTCCAGTAGAAAGCAAATGACAGAAGCTGTTTATAGCAATATCTAGTTCTTGCTTATGGTTTGTTGGCTTTTTTCAGTAAAAGACAGTATATGTATTGTTTGTCACAGAAATCCATGTTTAGGAAGAGCAAAAAAAAGGAGGAAAATAGTGTTGCATGCAGTCTACAGTTTATGTTAGTCTTTGGAGGAAAATAATAATGTTACATCATCTACAGTTTGTGTTAACCTCTATTATTATCACACTAGCTATTTACATATTCTGTCTTGTGCTGATAATGATGCTTCTTGTTACAGGAAGACACAACAGAAATCACAAGCACCCGCCGTCACTTATGCTACGTATCGAGGTTCTGCAAGGATTAGGCAACTAATGAAGAATCAATCAGAAACAGCTGAAAACGGAGAAGAGAGTACTGAGAACGGAAATGCTTTAATGGTCAAAGAAAATGGAGAAATCCAAACAACTGTCTCTCCAAAATCAGGACACTTAATAAAAGAAAATGGAGAAGATGAGGATAAAGATCATAAAAATGATGTCATTGTAGATTCTTCTAACGTTAAAATTGACTTGAAAAAGTCTGGTAAAACTCAGCTTTGCTTGGGTAGCAACAGACATGAAGTAACTCCAAATGCCTCAGCTTCACCTACTGAACCATCTGATGAAGTAGACTTAAAACATACACCAGCTTTAGAAGCAACAAAAGTTAAGAGGGCTTATTCACTAGATACATTATTGTCATCTAGTAAAGACAGTGAGATCCTAACAAATTCCACTTCTCAAATTACCAGTTCCCTTAAAATGGGTTCTGTGGACAAGTTCATTGGAAAAGAAGATGAACTGCTGGGAGAAGTAGAAGCTCTGTTTCAGATGGACAAAAATGCCACTTCTAACTCTGATAAAGGAATTAATTGTAGTAAAGAATCTAATAAGGAGTCCACACAAAAAATACAAGATGATTGTTTACAGTCACCCAAATCAAATAAGACAGCTAATGAAGAACTACAAGCAAACAAGGGAGAATATTGCTGTAATCATCAAATCAATAACCACTCAGAGCTAACATCAGATGTCCAGGAGCTTCATTCCAGTTCCACTACATTTCAGCAGCCAGCAGATCAGCATACAGATAGTGCAAATAAAGATAGTGATCCAAGAAAAAGCAATCCACAGAAAATTATGGCAGCTGCAGAAAAAGAACAAAATCCCCAGAGCTTTCTTGCTACTATTCCTTTACCTTTTCATGAACAAATACCCACTTCACTTAGCATGGAGTCCAGAGGAGAAAAGTGCATAGTCACAGATAATCTGACTGCTTCAGTGTTAACTATTAAAAGTGATGAAGATATAGTCATGGACCAGGGGACTAGTAATGAAGAACTGAATAAGTTAGGAAAACCAATGCAGGTACTAAATGAACACCAATTAATCCTTGCGGAGAATTCTGAGGATACTGCCACACAACAGCCTGCTTTACCTTGTCTAGAAAAAATGAAGGTTTCATCTGAGGTTGCAGTAGAAAATTTTGCTGATGTATTGTCATGCGTACATGGGTGTGAAAATGGGAAATCTGACTTTGATGAGATGACAGCACCTCTCTCTGTTACTTTTGAGTCTTCTATCGAAACTGGAGACTGTTGCTCAGCTCCTCTTCATCCTAGTTGTAAGTCTGAAAATAAAACTATAGTGAAAAGAGGAGTCGGTTTAAATGATGTGAGAGACACTGTTTCTCGTTCTGATCACGAATGTGAAAAGAGCAAATCCTTTGAGCCTGTAGATACGAGCCTCTCAGAAAATTCAGCTCCTGTCCATGACCTCGGTACTGTTTCCCTTAAAACTGTGCAAGACATTTCTGCAAAAGCATTAGTTATACTTGCAGAAGACAACACAGGAAAGCCTGCACCTTGCCCTTTAGTCAACACTGACAGGACAGACAATCCTATTCCTGCTGCTTCTAAAATCGATGAGGCTGGTATGAATGAGATGACTGTTGTTCCTTCTGAATCTAAGGGTTGCATTTCTGAACTTTCCTCTCCTATTTGTAAATCACAAGAAAAAAATCTGGAGGATTCTCATTCTGCCTTGAGAAGTGGAGGAAGACCTCTGACCAACCACTCCCCTGTCATCGCTGAAAAAGATGTTGATGTAGACATCATTTCTGCATCTTCACCTAGTCCTGAAGATAGGCATATTAGTAATTCCTCCAGCAATGAAAACAGTGATAAGCATAGGATATCATCCACAACTTTTTATTCTTCATCTGACAACCAAGGAGAAATCCATTCTCCTTCCACTAATTCTGAAAATGGCCAGATTGCTAGATGCTCTGCTGCTTCTGAACAGGAGGGCTATGTTCTTCTGGGTGCCGAATCTAGAAGAATAATCCCTGAGGACAGAATGACCAAGACACCACTTTGCTCAGAAGACCCAAGGGCTTCATGCCCAGTTGTTTCTCCGGAACCTGAGTTTACCCCAGCTGTGCTCCACCACTTTGATGCTGAAGTAGATACGTGGGATTTTTGCATCTCCAAGCCCACTTCACCTACTCGGGGATCCAAAGAAGCCTCAAACCTTTCTATTTCTGCCTTGGAAACGTTGGGCATTGCTCAGGAGAACAGTAATTCCTCTCTTCTTAAAGCTGGTGATGGAGCAGAGGAAGTATCCTCTGCACAGCAGGCTGACAGCTGCGTCTTGGTAGAGGCAGTGCCATCAGCCATATGTCCTTTGAAAACTTTGAAAACAGCATCTGATTCAGTGCATACTGAGAAGGTGGGCAGAAATGCTGTGGAAAAGGTGAATCTTTGTAACCAGGCTTCTAGTATCTCAGAATCCCTTTCTGAAACAGATGACCAAACAGCTGCTGCACCTAGAGAGTCAAATGAGCTCTGTTTTGAGAAAGTATGGAAAGATACTTATGGGGAGGGAGGACAATACACTAAATTCCAAGATGCTGCTCTTTTGTTTAAGAAAGCTGAGGAAATAGTGGACTCAGTTTTACACTTGGCTATAGAGGAAATAATAGCAAAACAAGCTGTTGGTGTCTGCCACGTTTGTGGGAGCAAGGATAGTTTAATAAATACAGATATCCTAAATGATCAGAAAACTGGAACCATGCAGCTGGAAGAAGAAGAAATCCAGTCAGCTCTGCATTCATTGAAACATTTCAACAAGAGAGGCTCCTATTCACTAATGGGAAATGAAACATACGATACAAATAATCAAGATGAAAAGACACTGTCTTACATCCCTGATAAAATTGACCTACATAGTGCACTAACATTAAAAGCAAAAGAAATAATTGATGAAGTTATTAACTCAGCCAAACAAAAGCTAATATCCAGTCAGGGGCAATGCAGTGATAGTAAAAGGCATTCTGAAAAGGTTAAGCCTAAAACTGAGGCTGAAACTCCAAAGATTTTAAACCTGGATAGTAATTTATCTGCCAGAACACAGGACATAATCAAAGAACCAACAGCTACGGGGGAAGCTCAGAATGTAAGTACAAACAGTGAAAAGGCAGATTGCTCAGATCTTTCCGTGGTTCCAAATAGTATGGAAAATAGCGCAGATTGGCCCCAAAGAGGTGAAAAGATACTGAATAATGCATTCACATGTCAAACAAATGGATTTCTACCTACTGGTAGTTCAGCACAGCCAGAATCAGCCCCAATGATACTAGCAAAAGAGGAACATGATAAAAAGTTGTATGAACATCTGGCTGCAGCAGAGATGTGTGGTAATGCTAGGTTATCAGCTACTAGTAGAAAATCTGATGTATCTTTACATTTAATGAGTAGAGATGCTGCTGTGACTGAGAACATGCTTCTGCCATTGCAGTTAAAAGATTCATGCAGTAATACAGATGTGCCAGAGTATACAGTGCAGCCAACTGTAGATATTAATTTGTTATCTTTTATGCCTGATGAAGCAAGTAGCAGCATGCAGAGTGAATCCAAAGACAAAAGAAGTCCTCAGGGTTCTCTGGAAAGCAGTGCAGAGGACAATCCAGATGAACACAGCGGAAGAGAGGCTGCAGGAGTATTTGCACAAGTAAAAGCAACCTTAGAAGATTCAAAGGTAGTGGAGAATAAAGAGGAACAAGCAGAAGGAGCAAGTAAGACAACACTGTTTAATATTGGATTACAGACACAGTTCGTTGCATCTGAGTTGCCTGTTACTGGAGAGCACAGTGAAGGGAAACACTGCTTCAAGACAGTCTTTGCCCAAAACAATGAGAATCTGAAAGAGGTACAAGTGAAGGATCAAGATATGCAGAGAAATGATCAGCTTGAAGAAAATGGTCTGGACTGCAGCAAAGGCATGAAGGAATTGGTGGGTCTTTCAGGCTCTTCTCCACTAATTGAGCAGTGGGAAAACAGTTCTTTTACTATCATTTATGAAGGTGCCCTTCAAACTGAGAACAAGTCTGTCTCAACTGAAGATTTGGAAACTAGCTCTCTTTCTTCTTCTGATCTGCCTTTGGATAGTACAGATCATCTAGCATGTGAAAGAGCAAAGAATAAACATGAGCCGGCCTATCTTTATGGAAAGGATAACAAGTTGAAAGAAGCAACAGAGAGCTGTAGCTCAGAGTCATTTCTGAGCGTAGAGGCTAAGCGCTATAGAATATACCCTTTCTCTTTGTCTCCCATATATGAAGATGACAGCCCCCAAGAAGACCTGCTGTCCACAGACATGTCACCAGAAGGCCATCCTAGTGGAATATCTAAAGACAACACCAACCACGCTTCCGTGCTATCCCTTCTCCAGTCAGTTTCTGAGCGCTTACAGTTTACCTCTCAATTCAGTAAAGAGGAGGAGGAGGGAATGGAGGATGAGGATGAGGAACAATCATTATATGAAGGAAATGTACTTGATGTTGAGAGAGAAGAGCAAAGTCTTTCCAGTGAGTGGACAGGGAATTTAAAAACAACCCTTCAGTCAAATGACCAAAATATATATCCATTTCTTGAACGATCACCGTTTCTTTCAAAAGAACAACTTGACTCTAAGGAGCAACCAGAACTGGTTGAAGAAGAGGCTTCTCCTAGACAAACATATTGTAAGCCAGTTTTACAGAAAGCTGATGCTGATCTAAGGCATGCTCCTACAAGTGTGTATTACCAGTATTTGAAATCTGCCACCAGTTACTACTCTGAGAAGGGAACCAGATTTGGAAGCATTCTTCAGGATATGTTGCAGCCAAAGATTCACTGGTCCCAAGATCACACCATGCCAAAACTGGGAGAATTGTCAGCGGTAAGATGTCGTGTCAGATATTAATAAACAAAGTGATTAGCCCAGATTCAAAATTTATGTCTTGCTTCTTCCTCCTTCAGCCCCTCATTTTTTAAGGTTAATTAGGCTGTTTAAGATCAGAGACTCAAAAAAAAAAAAAAAAATCTTCTGATAGAATCATTGAAAAAACATGGTATTCTCGGTTCACACAGATCAAAGTAGCCTCTAATTGTAAAAGACAAGGTGTGAACAGAAAATATAACGGGAAAATATGCATAATGGCAAGTTTGTGTAATAACAGAACAGACTTAACCATGTTAAGGATGTTTCAATCTAAAAATCACGGAACTGCCCTTTTTATGAATGCTGTTATTTCATTTCTTCCACATTTTGTGATTAGTAGAGCTGTGTTTTCCAAAAAATATAATTACCTGTGTACTGGGTTGTTAGATTCTTTCATCACATAGTCTTATGTAAATTGTAGCTCAGTTAACGAGTAATATACCTGCTTCTGTAGGTTGGCATTTGTTTTTTAGTTTATTTAAAGCAATGGCAGGTGAGGGTATGGAAACATTTCTTCTGATACTAAGAAATCAAAAAGGCTTCATAGACCAAACGTGCAACTGAAGAAGCATGTCTTTTCATGATGTTGGGAATGTTTCATTCTTTGCTAGAGGTTTGGTTTGTTTTTACCACTGTGAAGACATACAACTTTCTGCTGGCTGGGAAAGAGTAATACATTTCCATAAGTTAAAATTCTGTAATAGTTCTTCCTCTCTAGCGTTTGCTGCTTTCTGCTGACTGTTTGATTCTGTTAAGCTAGTTACACCAACTCTGAATAACAGTGAGAAAAATCTTAGATGTTTCTGCTATTCACACTTGCATACATTTATTGGAACAGTGGGCCTAGAATAAGCTTTCCATGCATTGTGCCACTGTTGTGGATATTAATAGTTGTTTTCCATGTCCTTTTAATTTCAGAACCTAATTGACAGAGCAGGTCTCAAATACAATCCAAGACCAGGAAAGGTAAGCAGAATTTGTGCATCACACAGATCAATATGACACATGAAATAATTTATTATACCATTTTATTTAATGGAAAGCATTTGATGTTAGTCTAGCTTTCTGTATTTTAATGTAACATATGCTTACACTTGCTTATAATGAGATTGTATTACAAAAATCATGTCACTAGTTATCTTACTGTATTTCCTTGTCCTCCATACAGTGCTTCATATAACAAGAAAATGTGTAGGATATCAGTTTAGTGGGCGCAAAATGAAGTAGGTTTTATTCCAAGCAAAAATTAACTGTGCTGTATATTGAAATGGGCCTTCATTCGTATGTGTTGTCTTGTTTCAGATTATTATTTATGACATTCATGGTGACAAAAGTAAACAAGAAGTTCATTCTGATGTGCTGGATACCACATCCTGGATCTTTCCCATTGGAGCATTACTTAGGATAATTAGAGGATGGTAAGGAATCCAGGTCATATTTAAACAGAATCTTTTCAAAAGACTGTATGTGTGTTTTTCCTTGTGTTTACATTTCTTTAATTTATGACACATATCTGATCTGCAAGACTGTCTTTTTCTTTCTTGTATAATTAGACTGATACCAATGAAAAAAGCATAAAACATGGCTTCAAATGCTGCAGTGCAAAAATAATGTTTCTCCTGGGAATTAACTTCAAACAGAAAGTTCCTAATAGAACAACATGTAAGTTTAGACTTCTTGCCTGCAGTGCTTAGACAGTAAAGCAATAATCATCACAAGAAGCATGTGTGTGCCAAAGAAAATGTTTTTATTTTGTTTGTTTGTTTTATTGTTTTTTTTTTCCAATTCAATTTTATTATACAACAGGTGTTATGAAAAGAACATAAAGCATGCAATCTCCACTGCAGTTTGTAAGGTAGCATTTAGAGGATTATGTATGCAGGAGGATATACAAGTACCTTTAAGTGTTTCTCAATCCACTTGTAAAGGTATAGCTCAAAATAAAGTAATAGGTTTGCCTTGGCAACCTGGGGTTGTTACCATGTCAGTTGTTGCGTTGGAATTTATTTGGTGGCGCTTACAGTGTGTGTTTCTGATTCTTGGCCATAGTAACAATGTATGTAACAGGCAGATTTGAGGCATACGTTTTTTGTTTTGTAGGCATTTCTTTCACATCCTAAGGAAACATTGAATGTCATCATTAGTATGTGTATGTTTTATGTAATAAAACTATGTTTTATTACTTAGTATGTACTTAAACAGAGCATGTTTTGATATGTCAGTTAGTATGTTTGTTCTAGTAAAATGTCGTTTTATTTGCATAGTTACTGAGTTATATTTTTATAAATTTAATATTTTAAGTTATGTTAGTCTACCTCCTGGGGAAAAGAAATGTATACTTCATTTTTAAAGCACAGAAATAAAGCACAAGTCACATATGTATCACATTCATATGTGAATAATGAAAGAGTATGTAAGAAATTGGTGATAACTAGCATGATCGGAAGAGATTATTGCTAAGCTTTTCAGCAAATCTGCTGTATGAGCATAGTCTTACATAATAGCAACAACTCAGTCCATGATTTCATTATTACAGTTGGATTTTCTATGAGAAACCGAAGTTCCAGGGTCGGAAACATGTACTAGAAGAAGGAGAGACTATACTGGATCACCTTTGGGATCTTCCAGGTGTAAAACACCATCGAAGAAACCTCACAGTGGGTTCAATCAAACATGTAACAAAGGTATAGACATTGTTAATGATATTATCACATAGATGGTAAATTTCTGTTGGCAGCAGTGGCGTATCACTAACAATGGACAATGTGTGTATGCTGTGTTTAGTGATTTAGTTCAAATTTGTTGTGAATCAAATTCTTACCTTCAAGATAAAAAGTGACTGTTTACTCTTTGCTATTAGTTTTTGTGCTAAATTTCCTTTTCTTCCTGAAGATAACAAGCAAACATAGCTTATCTTTCTTTGCCACCACCTTTATCTGATACAGTGATGGTTAGATGTTTACCAATCCAGTTAATTGAAATTAAATGGAATTAGTTCATATTTTATTAAGAAATGCTTATATTAAGCTTAAAATACCTACTGTGTTAGTATGGTTTCTATTTTGGGTGTTAGTAGCTGGGATTACAGAATCACACAGAATTGTAGGGGTTGGAAGGGACCTCAAGAGATCATTGGGTCCAACCCCCGACAAAGGAGGTTCACTAGAGCAGGTTGCCCAGGTAGGCGTCCAGACAGTAAACAATCTCATAACAATCCCAGACATTACAATCCCACTTGTACAGCATAGCCTTCAAAATTTACTGTTGCTGCTTCCACAGCTTTGTGTCGACTCCTGGGGTTCCGCACGGCCCAGTGGTACACCTACAGCATCTGGCTCTACATACAGCCAGAAGTTTAAAAGGCATTTTGTTTAAAAGATAGGAATCAAATGCCTAAAACTAAATATAATGTGTCCATTATTACTTAGTGAATGAGGAATATATTTACCAGATCTTGTGATTTAAGAATTAGTGCTCTTTGTGTTTAGCATAACATTCCCGTTATTCACAGTGCAACGGCCCTTTATTGTGAGTGAATTATCATTTGTATCACAATGTGAAAGTGTTTCAGAAAAAGTGCTGGATTTTTGTACTCTACTGGTATACAAGTCATTTTAAAGCTGATGACCTTTTTGTAATCAGTACAGAGATATAATGTCATCACAGCAGTTAGAAATACTTTTTCATTTTCTTAAAGACTTAAATAAATTCAGAAGAGGCTAGTTGAGGGCATGAACAGTTCTTCTAATTTATTTAGCTCAAATAAATGCTAAAAACATTTGACCAATATGGGATATTGATAATATGGAAAATGGATAAATAATTAAAGAAATCCAGTAATAACATGCAGAACTATGGTCTGAAGCTCAGGGAAGCTCGGTGTATTTTGTGTATCTAAGAAAACCCTTGGACACAAAAGACAGTGTTGTTAGTTCCATCGTGCTTGGTTAAAAATATTTGTAATAGAACTAAGTAAATTTAATATTGTTCTTCTTCCCATATGTGGTTCATTTGTATGGAACACAGTGTACTGGGTCTGGCTGGGATGTTAACTTTCCCTGCAGCAGCCCATACACGGTAAAACCACCACACAGATGGAAAGCCTTCCTTACAGTAATACCCTATTTTAATAATCAACACTATTTCTCATGTAACTTAAATCTCCAGTAAATATGGGTGGACTTTTGCAATTAGTCCCTAGTGTTGTGTGCAGCTAGAGGGGGTATAGAGCTTGCTAAGCAGGGTTTTGTCCTCTACATCTTGATTTGTGAAATTCCCTTTTTTAAGTTTTGTGTCAGCTGCTGTGGAACTACTTTTAGAAGGTAGTTTACCACAGTTCAGCCTTTTTAATTTACTTTTTTTTTGTGTGTGTGTGTGAAAATATAGGCTTTTTTTTTTAATTGACAAATAGCTATTTCTCTTCTAGGCAGCTTGTGTGTATGATCAGCAGTATGTTTTACTGCCATTCTCTCTTTCATAGCCTGAGAAGCCCAGTGGCTTGTCTACTGCCTAGTTTGGTCATACTGGCTGTGTGTCCAGTTTATCTGGCTTGTTGACTGATTCTTCTAGTGGCTTTTCATGGTGGTTGTCTAGGGGCTGTTCAGATGCCTTGAATTAGCAGATACAAACATTGGCTAAGTATTTGGAAAGAAAATGGCTTACAAAGGAAAGAAAAACAGATGTTTACTAAAGAAGCTCTAGGAGGTGTGTTTAATATTTTTATTTTTTACTGGCAGATGTTAGTGTGCTCAGAAACAATCTGACAGTAGCTTCTTGCTCTGATTTGGCTTCAAGCATCCAGAAGAAAACAGATTCTGTTAACTTTGTAGCTAACCTGTGGCTCTACTCACTGTGGATATGGATTTGATGAATTCATGTGTATTTAACTGAAGCAACTTGGCTGGGGAGGGGAGAAGGAGAAGATCCCAAAGGAACAGAACATGGGACTAGTGAAATGAAGACCTATTTGAAATAATGAGAAGTAAGACACTAAGACAAGTAAATATGGGTCTAAGATAGTGAAATCTACCTGCAAACACAGGTTTGTTGTGGCTCCCGCAATCCACTGAGCCAAGTCAGTTCCAAAGTCTGCTGTAAATCCTGTGGAATTGAGGGGCTTTTACTCTTTGTTTCTGGAGGCCCTAAGAGGATGCTAACAGTTGCTTTCCCAAAAACAAGAGCTGAAAAAAGGTACTGATGTTTCCATTCTGGAGTAATCCTATAAACCACTGTTTTACAGGATGACAAGAGGTCTGAAACAGCAGTTTTTAATCTCTATCTGCAACATGGGGAATAACTGGATTCCTTGTGCAGTTACCTTAAGCAAAACTTTTTGTAATTGGAATGCTCACCCAATGCTCAATATTACTTGAAGGCTCTGTTCTGTTTGTGTGGTTTGCTGGATGAAAAGAAAATATTAATTCAAGCAGTGACTACATAATCAAATGCCACAAGGTATCCTGAAGCGTTGGTGGTGGTATAGGCATTAATTTCCTTAGTATTTTGTTTTACTTCCAGCCATGTTAAGTTTTGTCATTTGGTTTTGCGATGATCTGTGATAGCAAGAGAGGCACAAGACAGAACTGGAAGAAACGATTTTGAATGGATAAAAAAAAGGCTGTAGTACTGACAGAATAAGAATTTAAAGAATGCTGCAGAAGCTGACGTGTCCTAAGGACAAACTGTGTATCAACAGTAAGATGCATGTCTAGACTGAATTAAAAAGCAATTGTGTGAGCACCAGAACTAATTAGGCCTGGTTTTCAATAGACTCTTCTTTCATAGTCTTTACTTTTTGCTTAGGAAGCCAGGCTTTAGTCATGCTTTGTCCTGTTGTTGACATAAAAGGCTACCATCATTTAATCTGGCTATTTTGATCACTTCAGTCACCGAAGGATACAGCTCCAAGGAGAAGAACAGCACTACAAGTGCTTAGCCCTGCTGGTGCTGTAACCCTGGATCCAGAAGAAGGGTAAATAGCCAAGACCACTTTGAATTGGTTGAAGGCTCAGGGTCTCTTGCTTATGGTAAGGCTCTTGGACAGACTAGAAAAATGCCAAAGATGCCACCAAGAGTAATATTTAATGCTACGGTCTTGAGGGTGCTTTGTAACTTTCTTCAGAGGAAGCCTGACCCTTTCTGCTAAGAGGCATGGTACAGTTTTGGAAATGTCTGTTCTCAGCAAACTGGCTTGAGTAGTCCCCATGCTTTCTAAACACATTGCAGACTGTAGAAGACAGTGTTGTCTTTGTTGCGTCCTCATCTCTTCTCCTAGAAGACCATGAGGGAAGCACGAGTGCTCCAGGATGACTTGGTGGAGGTGGGAGGAGAGTGCCACAGAGTTGAGTGCCAATAGGCCCGTGACCTACCCAAGCGCTTACTAGCTGTGTAGTATCAATGGTAATGAAGACCCAGAGGAGACTTAATCTGTTTGCAGTGCTTTTTGTTTTGTTTTCGCCTGATGTGTCAGTAGCGTAATGAATGTGGCACGAGTTTTGACCGCTTGTGAAGTGGGTGGCAGGGCAGGGGGAATAGGAAGGAAACTTTCCAGTTTAGGATCTGTCCAGAAACACTGTGATAGTAGTTTTGCATGTGGCTATCTTACTCTAAAATCTTGACGCCTTGCAAATGAAAGGGTTTGGGGCTGAAGGATCTGGTTCTTGACTTGAATGCTGTCATATTTGTGTGGTTTTCATTTTGTTTTTAAAGATAGTGGCTTCATTAGAAAAGTTAAAAAAGCTTCTGAAAGTAATGATGCCAATTAAATACATTTAGGCAAATCTGAACATGCTAGGGCAAATATTTACTAAGCTAAGGTTTACATGCTTAAGCTATAGAAATCAGTGTTATTCTACTTGAGTGTACATCTGCAAATACAGTGTTCATTTATACAGCAAGATAATTCTTTTTTTTTTTTTTTTTTGCAATCTGTGAATTATTATATATAGTCTTAATGTATGGAACTTGACCTATTTAAGTCAAAATGTGTATTTATGATTTTTTTAATATGCTTAGAAAATATAAGGTAATTCTTGCTTGAAGATGTTATTAACTTTAAAAGTAGGTACTGCTTTTGATGAGGACCTCAGTTTATTATTTTATGACAGGACTTTGTAGACTTAATCTAGTACACACAAAAATACCATTGCAATGAGTAGAGTTTGTTTATGGCTGTCAAAATCTGGCTGAAGAGAGGTGGTAGTAACTGGGAGAGATTTTATTCTGAATGCTTGTGATTCACCTAGGCTTTGGAGAACTGCTACATTCTTCACCTGTTGAGGTGGAGCCTGCCTTGAGCTTCAAGGAGGAAAGCAAAACTTGAAAAGAAAATACAAACTGGTTCTTTCCAAACTTCAAATGGAAAAAAAAATACCTCCTACCAAATGAAAATCAAACATACTGGCTCCTAGTCTGTCTGAGCCCTCAGGCAAAGATACTTTATTTTGCTGCTTGTTTAGTCTTGTAGGTACTTTGTTTCAGAATTTATCTGAAACCATTAGAGTCTAGCGTCGTTACCTGTGGAATTCTTATAGGTGCAACTTCTGATCTTGCTTATCAAATTTTACTGTTGGATTCACAGATTCCAGACATACATGTCAGGTATTTTAGGAGACTATAAAACTATAATAAAACTTCTTTTAATCTTGTTTTGCAATACCTTTAGAACTTGAGGAAATAATGTTCCTTGCTATATAGTAGCATTGTATTAGAAAGGTTTTTATCCCTAGTATTTCTGCTTTTATTCATCTGAATATAAAAATTCTGGTATTAAAGGGTGGTGGCCTTTTTCTTGTTTTTTTGTTTTCCTGAAAACAAATAGTATGCATTGTTTGCAAGGTACAATACAAAGGAAACACAATTGTGCAAGAGAAAGAGTTGCCAAAACTGAATATTGTGGTACTTAGGTCTCATGAGGAAAGTGAAGTAATATACAGAAGTGCACCTATTAGAATTGCCACAATTACTGCTGACAGTTAAATAACTCCTGAAAGAACTTTGACCAAGCAGAGCTGTTTTTCTAGTTGTGATGCTTCTTCATTTGAAAGCTCCACTCAAAACCAGGTGTAAAGGGAGAGTGTGTTGGCATTGTCACGAGATGAGGGGCTGAAACATTAAGAGCTTTTGTGCCCTCAGGCTGGGTTTCTCTGCAAGCTCTATGTATTTTGTCTTCTGGGTTTCTGAGAAGCCACAGGGTGTGTGGGGTCACTGTTTTGTTGTGACCCTGGCTGGTTCCTGAACAAATCCAGTAACCAATACTTCTGTTGAAGGAACCTTGGGTTCAGCTTCTCGTTCTTCTTTTTCAGCACACATTTAAGGGGCATCTTCATCCAGCTACATTTAGGATTTCTGGGGTCTTTTATGCTATTCAAGATCACCGGCATAATGCAAATGGACCCATGGGTTGGAAGGGGAAGTGTACTATGAAGTTACCACTGAGTACTGAAGGTTTTCAGCTATAGCTTATCAAACTCTGTAAGTGTGTGAGCCACCTTTCACTGTCACATGAAGACAATTCTGTAATACACTGCTGAATCAGGACCTTACAGGAGATCCTTATTGATTCATAACATGTTTGAGTGCTGCGGGGAGAAAAAAAAAAAAAAAAAAGGTTTTGACTATGTATTTTATATAAGTGTTATTAAATTAATGTGGTTCAACTAAAAAGTCCACAAATTCTAGATCAGGTCATGTGTTCAACAAGTTGTTCTCTGGCATAGACATATACCTTCAAGATTGTAACGGAGTTTGTTGCTTTGTAGTAACAGAAAAATTGCTAAAGTGTCTTCTTTACAAATGCTTTACAGTACTGTTCTTTTTCTTTCTTTGTCTAAGACACTGTAAAATTATTTAATGTGACAGAAAATTGAACTCACATGTCTTGAAAGCATAGTCAGATGCATAACAGAACCTAATTAGCACCAGGGGGGCTGGAGGGGAAGAAGTGGAATGAAGTAGTAGACATTTCCAGAAAATGTTAGTGATACATGCATAATATTTAACTACATGTGTCTTATGGAAGCAATGTCTTAAAAATAAATAATCTACAGTACTATATGCATGGTTTGTCTATCAGTAAATACTGTCAGAGCCTTTACCTAAATAGTATTTAAACAGCTTTTTGAAAGCAGCCTAGGCATAAATGTACTTTTTTTTTTTTTTTTTTAAAGTTACTAGGAGATGGAAATTTACTTCTCTTAGCTTTTATAAAAATCACATTTTGCATTTAAAAACAAAAACCTTCCTTCATGTAAAGCCCAAAGTTAGGTTAGAAGGGTAAGAAAACGGGGAAAAAAGAAGGAAAGATGACTTGTCCTTTTTCCCCATCCCCCCAGTGGGGCAGACTTTCCGAACATGGATAATCCTTAGCATTTGTTTTGTTTCTGCAGGACTGCAGTGTTCCAGAGATCGAGTTCTGCCTGGGAGCTGGCACAGGGGGACTTCCTATCTGCATACAAAGCGCAGTTGCCAATTTAGAAGAACTGGATGTTGAAAAAAACCCATATATAAGTGTCAAATCAGGAGTGTGAGTACTGAACCTGTTTTATAGCAGTTTGCCAGCAGGTAGAAAATCATCATGAGCTGAAAGTCAATGATAGGAACGATATTCTAGGTTTTTGCTATATATCAGTTAACATACACTGGATATTCCTAGCTCTACACTTCAGCATTGTGCTAAGCAAGCTTCTAGCAGTGGAAGCAAATTTTTGAAGGATTTTTTTCTTCTAGTTGCTGGCAGAGGTCTTCTATAATTCCATCTTTGAGTAGCTTTATAAATAGAAAGAGCAGCTCAGCTATAATTAGCTTTAAGTTCACTGGAGAATAGATGCCATCTCCCTAGCCACCCACCCTGTTATAACTATAACAGTGTGGCTGAATACCAGAAGATGAATATTATGTCATGCAAGCATTCTTCAATTTATGGCTATATTCTGAGTTTTTGCAGCGAGATGATGCAATATGATATAGGCTCCTTTGGTAGTCCGTCATTTCCTGTTTTGAGCAGAATAGTCTTGTTTTCTGGGTAAATGTCCAATACTTCGCATTTCCTGAAGTTTGGAAATTCTGTGCCTCTTCTTTGCAGAATGACATTAGCTGTTCTGTTACAAGAGTCTGAGTTTGCCTTTCCGTGCGAGCCAAGCTTTCCTTCCCACGATCTTGCAATATGTCTGTGAAGCTTGAGGTGATGAAGGAATTAAAAACAGAATCTTGTCATAGTTTTGACAGAACTCTGACTGACTATTAACTGCTTGTAGTATCTGTGTGTAGTTTTAAGTAATTGTCCATACAGCTTAATGTCTCTTCCTCCATTCCTTATTTTGTTTACTAACTCTGCATCCAACCTTTATGTTCAGTATTCTTTTTTATTTAAGGCAGTCTGAAGGAGTGTCAACATTTTTGATTTTCACATTAAAATTAAAGTATCTGGCTTTCCAAAGGAGTGCCATAAACAATCATACTTTAATAACTTCCACTGAAAAAAAAATAAGTAGGATTGATGTTAGAAACTTTTTGATTCCGAAGGTGGCAGTCCTAGGTAAAATTTCACGTCTCATCCTTAATACTGGTGCTTTAGTATTGGTTCAGTATACTCACAGTGTAACAAACTGGCTTCTTAAAGCAAGTAAGCAAGTTGGTAACTTTCTGCTCTTTTGTTTATGTTTGCCTGGGACTGAGTGAAAGTATTTGAGATCTTCTTAGCATTGATAGTGCTGGTGTGTTTAAATAGCTTGTTTTTGATGTGCTGACAGTATCTAAAACACATTGTCTACTGCTAATAATCAGAAAAAGAAAAATAATTTTAAGATTGTTACATTTGTAATGTATCTAATTAGATTAATAAGTCCTTTATCCCGATTGTTATAGATGGCTTGGTTATTCAGACTTTAATTACAAAGGAGAGATGAAGATTTTGGAAGAATGCAATGAACCATCTGAAATTCCTTCAGCAGATGTGAAATCTCTGCGTCCCTTAAAAATGGTGAGGACTTCACAGCTCTCTAATAAGTCACGTGCTTGCCTTTTGGTTGTTGTGAACCTTTGGTCGTTTCGATTGACAGAATCACAGAATCACAGAATTTCTAGGTTGAAAGAGACCTCAAGATCATCGAGTCCAACCTCTGACCTAACACTAACAAGTCCTCCACTAAACCATATCCCTAAGCTTTACATCTAAACGTCTTTTAAAGGCGTCCAGGGATGGTGACTCCACCATTTCCCTGGGTGGCCCGTTCCAATGTCTAACAACCCTTTCGGTAAAGAAGTTCTTCCCAACATCCAACCTAAAACTCCCCTGGCGCAACTTCAGCCCATTCCCCCTCGTCCTGTCACCAGGCACGTGGGAAAACAGACCAACCCAAACTTGCTACAGCCTCCTTTAAGGTACCTGTAGAGAGCAATAAGGTCGCCCCTGACATGTGACTTCGGTTCCGACATCCTTTCAGGTTTAATCCTTACATGTTTAACAGTCCTCTCATGCCATGGTACATTGTTAGTGTTGGAATGGCACAGTAGGAATTTGTTCCAGGGCTTGCTGAGCTCCTGCACCAGCTCCAATAAGAACACATAGCCAGTGCAACAGCAGGACATGTTCCTGGGAAACTGCTGCTGTGGAGATCAAACAAGATAGAACTGAAAAATTTGTAGTTGTATTGCAACCAACACCAATTCATTAATTAAAACAGCTCCTTAGAAGTTGTTCATTTTCTTTTTTTGATAGTGCAGACGGAATCTGCTGGGGGTGGAAGAGAGGAGAGGATTTTACTATTAAAAATACCCAGTAGTCTTCCTGTGACCTCACATTGCATACAAATCCTGAGAGGGGCAGCTAATTTTGATTTTGATAGACATCACATAGGTTTAATTGTGAAAAAGATGTGGCAGGATATAACGCATCACTTGACTGTATATATAGCAAGGCTTCAGAAGGAGAATTTAAAATCCTCAAGTCAATAAAACATAACAGCTTGGGAGCTCCCACCTAACAGCTTGGGAGGTAGGTGTCTTATTCTCCTACCAAATATCACTCACTAACATTTCCACGGGAAGTACATTTTTTGAATTTGCTCTTTAACCACAGACATGAATGTTTCAGCCTATAGTTTTTGTCTTCTCATGTTTATAGTTTCTCAGTGTTTCATCACCGATGCTTAAGTAACTCAAAATACATGTACATACAATCAAAATACATGTACATACAACACAGCTTTAAAAGTTAATGTAAGAAAATATTCAATGCAAATTAGTTAAAAAAAAAAAAAAAAAAACACATGGTAAATATTTGCTTTTGAGCGCTAATAGACAACAAAGGAATATTTTAACATTGCTTGCACCCCTGCAGGGTTGTCAATGCACTGATTTTGTTTGTAGATCAGGTTGAAAGCAACCCTGGCCTTCGTGAATTATCAGAGTATTTAAGCTAATGCTTGATTTGGCTAACACTGAGTATGGTGAATATAATTACAAAGACTTTGTGACCTGATAATAATGTGAAATGTGTATCAAACCATAATTTCAAATGTTATATAAATACTATTTTCCATCTTTTCTTAGGGTGGACTAAAGGTACAAATGCCTATGAACGTCAAGGTAAGCACTGAGGATGCTGAAAATAAAACTGAAAAAAAAAGCACTGGAAATACAAAACCCTTTTCAAGGCTATTTTCTTTTTGTTGCGTGTGTGATGTTTGCTGCTGAAGGAAAATTCACTAATACTGTCAAGTCTGCTTTCTTACTAATGCTTCCTGAAATGTGAAAGTAGTAGTTTGTTTATTACATATTAAGAGAATGTGAATTTGCTGTAGGAAAATTGTAAAGCTTTTGTAATGTAAAATGTTGTTCTCTGACTGACACATTCATCCCTGTAATGGAAGTGGGTCAGGAGGGATTTTCCCATTTAATGTACCATGTTTAAAAAAAAATATGGGGGAGATTAGAATCCTTCCTTCCTATACCTGAGCTCAGTACCACAGGTCATGAGTACAACCACAAACTTTCTGTGATTTGAGGAGCAGAAAGCTAATCTAGCATTATTGTTCCTCATTCCTCCTCTTTCTGTTTCTCCAAAAAAATGCTAATTGTATAGGTAATTTTTTAATTATGCAAATACATGCAACACTTGGAAATGTTTCTAATAAATAATGTTAATAAATATTAATACTGTTGATAACTGATCTGTGTGGTTTGGCAGATGAAGAACCCACTTGGGTGTGTATGCTATCTGCAGTCACTGAAATTACTTCAGCAAAGTGCAGAGATGTTGGCTCTTGTTGACTGAAACTCTTGACTAGTTTTAAGGGTTAGCTCAGCACATCTAGCTGTGACAGAGTTAGGATTCGCTGCAAGCTGTTATCCGCTGCCTAGGCACCGTATTACAGGATAAATCATAGTCATATAGCTGCAGAGTGCAGTTACATTCAAACTATAATTCAGGACATGTTCAAGGCATTGTTTGAAATCATGTTTTCTAGATGATAATATATGAGAAAACACACTTTGGAGGATGGTCTAAAGAGTTTTCAGAAAATATCACTTCTGTCCTGGCTCTGTTTGGTAACAAAGAGGATTTCAAGGAAATTGGATCAATACGCATCGTTGGTGGAGTGTAAGTGTATTTCACATTTGTATTTGTATACTTTAAAATAGAAAATTGTAACTAAGTGTTAGGAAGTGCCAACTAAGGCATGATTAGAATTTCTCTTGGTAAAATATTTTAAGAAAGAAATACACGTTTCTCTTGTCAGTTATAAGCCTTGAAAAAAATTACCTCTCATTGTGGCTTACCTATCTAAGAAAATACTGGAAGGTAAAGCTAAATGTGTGAGGGGTGTGACGTCAGTGTTGGCCATTTAGATGCCAGTAAACTGGGCCACTTTGTTCCTTAATGACAGCTTTCACACAGAGCTGTAATTTAGATTGATTTATGCTTCCGATAATCTCTATTTGATTTACGTAAATGACCTTCAATAGGTGTGGACAGTCTTCAGTTTGACATTTTAATGCCTCTGAAATCTATAAACTGTCTTACTGTCTTAATGGCTTTACTTTGCCACCTGTTGCATGTTATTTAAAAATAAGAATGCACTCCTTTGAGGCCTGGGATTGACTCTGTCACTTTGACTGTCCCTCCCTCCTTCTCACACACACAGAAAAAGCTGTGTAACAGAACCATACGCTTAGGTGAACTTCTCAAGAGGTAGGCTCAGCTCCAGCTGTTCTAGAGAACTACTAATCCACAGATTGTTCTTTCAACCTCTCCCAAGACCCAAAAATTTAAGATGGTTTGAAAGCATACAGGATGGTTGCTTCTGCCAAAGAGCTTAGCAATGAGAGTTTTCAGAAGCTTTAATCTTTTTCTTAGAGGGTTTCAATACTTCAATATAAAGACTCAAGAATATACAGGCTGTCATCAGAATCTTACAAGCACTAAATTAAAAATAAACTTAATTATGAATAAACAAATAATCTATTCAAATAAATACACTACATATTAGCTATCTGGGAAACCTCAAATTCTTAAAAATCATCCTTCTGTCTGTTGTGGTGTCTTTTATTTTTAATACTGTGGTAACTTAAACAGATGAATTAATGTAAACCAAATGGTACTAAGAGTAAAGCTATCACTGCCTGCCAAATTTCAATGCCAACAGAATTTGTATAGCAGTTCTAAATACTTGCAAGGGAGTTCTAGTGAAATCAATGCTTTCAAGAAAGAAATTGGGGAGGAGAGGCATTTTTTCAAATTAAGTTCCACTTTCAAAAATGATATAGAAACACCTTATTTTAATTGATTATCTGTTTTGTTCAAAATAATTTTAAGAGTTTTATTCCCTTAGTATTTAAATATGTTCTATACACAATGTATTGTATATATTCAATTCATTTGTCTATTCGTAGACTAGAGCAGGAAACAGTATAAGTGGGTGAAACTTTCCTCTGCTGAAATTCCTGAATATTATCACAAACTCCAGCAAGGGTAGGATCTTCTCATTCATGAAGACATGGAAGAGATTTTCTGCTGGGTTGTATCATTGGCAATTGGTGCCTTACAGTGTTTTGGCTGCTAGATGTGTTAGCCTCTATTTAGTACTGAATATTGGTATTAAGAATATGGCTGACTGAGGAGAGATACATCAAGTAGCATTACACAAATAAACTGTTGTTGGAGAAACAATCACATGGCAGAATTTTGATCCACAAAGAGCGCTTGGTTGTGTGTTGTGATTTCCAACAAATCTTGCTTTGTTTTTTAGTGGAGTCTGTGATACTCATCTTAGTGTTCTTAGGATGTTCATTTCCCCTTTTATTTGTTACAAAAAATCATGTGTGGAGTTGTATTCCTTTTAGTTATTTCTCTTTATTTTGTTGTATGGTTACTGTAGATGGGTTGCTTATGATAAGGAACGCTACAAAGGCCGTCAGTATTTGCTGGAGGAGGGAGATTATGAAGACAGGCACTCATGGGGGGGAACTGACAGCGTCCTCCTGTCTTTCCGGTTTCTTCAGGCTGTAAGTACTTTTATGAATTTCATACAAATGATTCACAGCTCTATACATAAAGATGGTTATTCTTCCTTTACGGTAGAGGTGTCGTGTGTTTGGTCATTCCATCGGTTGTCCAAGTTCACTCTCATTTTCTTACTTGCTGAAATTTAGACTGGACTGTATATGTTGTAAAGTGGAAGCAGGTTTTGAATAGCTTTTCTAAAGTTCATGAAATAATGTATCATGCAGAATTCCTTGTTCCCCTGCCAGATTTTCAAAGTAACTCACTTCTGCACTTTAAGCTGTTCAAATCTCTAGAATAGATTTTTTATTTTAAGTTTAACATTGGTAAGTGTACAGTGTAGTTCCTTATTAAAATATAAAATAGTTTTTCAACATAGCAGCTGTTGTGAGCCTTTAAATATTACCCTCTGTCTCTGTGATTTTTGTGCCAGAAAATTTTGGCAACAAGAATAATCAAGTGGAAAAAATCCATTCTACTAAAATGTGTTTAGTGGGGACAACGCTGAAATAATAAAAACTATATCAGAGTCCAGCACTGGAAGTAATGTTAGACTTTCCAGTGATGTAGAAACATGGGATTAGAATTTCCTTACTATTTCATTTAGTGGGGGGTTGATTTGGTTGGTTGTTTTTGTCTTTTGTCTTTTTTGTTGTTGGGTTGTTGGTTGTTTTTTTGTATGTCTTTTGTTTGTTTCTTTGACTGATAATAAAAGGAGCTTTGTGAGTATTCCTGCTCTTTGAATGCAGCTGCAAAGAGTGGCTCCTTTTGAGAATTAAATTGCTTACTCTGATGTTACCTGGTCTTCCAGATGTGATGTGATATTCCTGAGCCAGGAGCTTTGTGAAAGTTGAAGATAGGCACTTAGAGCGAACTAATTCAACAGTCACTTTGGATTTTTTTTATTTATTTATTTATTTTTTTTTTTTTTGGTTGGTTGTTTTTTTGGGAGGGGAGGAGTGGGGGTATAAAGATGGGAGAATGCAATGAATTGAAGAAATATATTCCCTTCTAAATAATTTATTTTCAGGTTTATTTTTCAGCTGAGGTCCCTTGGTTTGTTCAGCTCAGAGCAGAGCAGGCTGAGGGGAGGCCTCATGGTGGCCTGCAGCTCCCTCACGAGGGGAGCGGAGGGGCAGGCACTGAGCTCTGCTCTCTGGGGACAGTGATACAGAATGGCATGAAGCTGTGAGAGGGGAAGATCAGGTTGGATCTTAGGAAAAGGTTCTTCACCAAGAGGGTGGTTGGGCACTGGGACAGGCTCCCCAGGGCAGTCATCACAGCACCGAGCCTGCTATAGAGTTCAAGAAGCATTTGGACAATGCTCTCAGATACAGTTTGATTTTTAGGTGATCCTGTGTGGAACCAGGAGTTGGGCTCTATGATCTTTGTGGGTCCCTTCCAACTCAGGATATTCAGTGATTCTTTGATTTAATTTGACAAAAGCCTAAAAGAATCAGGTTGCTGAAGCCCCTAACATTTTGAAAACATGTATCAATCACATTCATGTAACAACATATATCATTTAAATAGGCGTACATTTATATCAATATGTAAGTACTGATAGTAGAAGTATAAGTCATGCTTTTCCTCAGATTGTAGCATAACTAACTTTAAAAAAAAAATAAGGTAGTTTGTATTTGGAACCAATAAAACAACTGACGGCAGTGCCATTTTATTCTGCTCGACCAACAGATTGACCTCCACTTTCAAACATAGGTCAGTGTTCAGGCATGCCATATGTTCCCTTTGTGACTTTGTGTATGCTATTTAAGGTCAGGATTGTAAACACATTTTACTACCAAACTCTTTTTTTAGAGGGGACTTGGGAAAAAATGCAAAAACAGCTGTCTGTGCCTCAGGCCCCTTGCTGCACAAGGAGCATACAAGTTCATCTCTATATTTCAGCAGTGCTGTGAAGAGGAGTGTGGTGAAGCCTACAGTGGTCTAAGACTCAGCAGGGTTGTTCCCACATAGCAGATATTTATTATTTTTTCCTGGAAATTCTGTTTTAGTCAGATGAATTCAAGAATGTCTGCAGAAGATGAAGGAATTTGTGACATGTAGCTGTGTTGCGTTATTCATGGTCTTACAACAGGGAGCGGGGCTGGGGACTGACTGTACTTTCCACAGGTACTCACCAGTGTCATCTCATGCAGGAGCGCATCCAGCTAGACGGTTTCCCTCAGGCATCACACCAGATGACCTGGACTGTGTTGGCTTTAAGGCTAGCCCAGGCCTGAAAACAATTTAACCCAGTTCACACGGCCCGGAGCCCCAGCTAATGAGCCCTGTGTACCTGAGTCAGCTGCAGGCAGTCAGGGCACAGGTCTCTGTGCTATGCTCCCAGAGCAAGGAGCATGGTGCAGGAGCACGTAAATGGCTGTGTACAGCCAGGCTGGGTACGGCGTGCCTCATTAGCCTGTGTCAGTACCGGCTCTGTTAAATGTGGCTATGCAAAGCTCTTCAGGTGTTTCTGTGCCACGACAGTCAGCATGACAGGTTCCCTGAGAGCTTATTAGCACCAGGAATATCCAAGCCATATTTCTGTGTGTTAATCCAAGCCTCCACTCATACCAGCTAGAGCAGTGGAGCTGAGACGTGAGTTTAATCTCTTGACTAATCAGAAAGGTTTCTTCATTGCACACAAAAGAGGGATTGTGGATTTCACCCCTCCCTACCCACTGGTAAAGATGCACATGCACGTAGATATGCTCTAAGATATTTCAGTTTGGGTCTGTCTCAAATATTTCTGTTGTAACCTGTCACAAGCTGTCATGTAGGGATTTGGTAGTGTTTTGAAAGAAGAAGTAGGAAGCTCGTGTAGAGTTGTATTTTCCAGTATGCTGCCAGCTCTGCTATCAGCAGCTACGTTGGAACGCTGGAGTCAAATGCAGGGCATGTTCCTGAGGGAGGGCGGCAGTTTGTACTGCATGGTGATATGGGGAACCGCTTGCATTTGCTGTTTTTTCCAGGGTCAAATGAGAGAATCTGTTAATTTGTGGTATGCCTGTGTTTGTCATGATGTTTTCAGGTCTAAAGTGGTTGGCCTTGTCTTGGAAGTTCATTTTAAAGTATTCTCATATTGCTTACTATGTGAGAAACTGCTGTGAAAATTTAGGGAGGAAAAAAAGATGACTGTATTTGAAACGTGTTTTTGATTAGACTTGTGGACATATTATCAGCATTTTAAATGTAAAGAAATTATGCGCATGTTTGATCTAAATAGCTTTTCAGGAACTCATATAAGATTCTTGCTTTAGGACTGTTAAGTTAGCCATTTTCTATTGTCACTACAACTGCACTAGTATTCTTCTTTTTTTCTAAAAAGTAGCCTGAAATTGCAGTTGATGATTTTACCAAAAATGATACTTTAATTTCTAGTGTATACCTGAAGTACTTGGAGCTTCTTAAATAAAAGAAGTAGGTGGTCAATATAATAGGAAAACCAGTTGTACACAAGTTGCTCTGTCACTTTTTAGTGTACTGTAAACAATGCAAAGAGGTCATTCCACCTTAAGTGTTCATTCTAAATTGGTTTTGGTTATGATTGAATCCTGCAAAAAGGCGTGATCTTCTTTAAAAAGTCTGGTCAGATTCACCTGACCAAATGAATCTGGCTGCATGCTTGGTCTGGCCTTAATTTTTAAGTGTTTTTTTGATTCTTGTAAGTCTGGTTTTGTCAGTGTGTAGCCTTCAGCATACTGTTCTCTGCATGGTAGTTTAAGTGCTACATCAGCAAGTATTTAATGTAATAATTCTTACGAGGGTGTCCTCATATGTTTTGTGAATCTGTGTTGGCTACTGCATTTGCTTGACAGCCTTTTCTTCTGTTTGCAAAACTTACTTATTTGCAACTTATTACAACATTGCAGAATGTATCAGAAACACTGAAGTGGAATTGAGTTCATGCTCTTGTTAAATTTTAAGGAAAGTAAATGAATGGAAAAGAGGGGAGATTTAGATTAGAGGTTCGAGGAAATTCTTCACTCAAAGGGTGGTGAGGCTCTGGAACAGGTTGCTCAGAAAGGTTGTGGATCCCCATCCCTGGAGGTGTTCAAGACCAAGTTAGATGAGTCTCTGAGCAGCCTGATCTAGTGGGTGGTACACCTGCCCATGGCAGGGGGGTTGGAAGTAGGTGATCTTTGAGGTCCCTTACAACCAGGCCATTCTGTGATTGTTGTTTTCCATGTTCACAAGCAGTGGCTGAGCTGTGTGCTTACAACTGCTGAGTGGTTAAGACGTTATGCTGGCTGAAATCATAAAGCAGTGTCACACAGCTATATAGGACAGAATATGATAATTCAGTATGATATTTACTTTATTGCTGTAGAGATCAGTCATGCAGTGAATGTCTCTAAAATCCATAAACCCTTTGTGCTGAAAAGGTGATCTGTACCTTCCCAAATGTTACCCGGTCTTATCCTCTCCATTATTGCCTTGAACATGGGAAGATGGAGAACTTGAAGTAAAAGGCTGTAGTGATGGTAATGATTGGAGTTGTCATTTGTGAAGCTGTTGGATGATGAATGCTTGGTCCCCAAGCATTCTTTTGCCCAGGCAGGCATCTTTGCACTCAGTCATTCTTGTTAAGAAAAGGGTGGTGGTCAGGGGCAGCATGTTCTTCCTCTCTAAAGTGGAAACCACTGAAGGACAAACCAGATTGACAGGCTTCCAGCTGCATTCTTCAATGCCAAAGTCACAGAACCACAGATCATTGAGTCCAACCTCTGACCTAACACTAACAGTCCCCACTAAACCGTATCCCTAAGCTCTACATCTAAACGTCTTTTAAAGACCTCCAGGGATGGTGACTCCACCACTTCCCTGGGCAGCCTGTTCCAGTGTCTAACAACCCTTTCGGTAAAGAAGTTCTTCCTAAGATCCAACCTAAAACTCCCCTGGCGCAACTTTAGCCCATTCCCCCTCGTCCTGTCACCAGGCACATGGGAGAATAGACCAACCCCCACCTCGCTACAGCCTCCTTTAAGGTACCTGTAGAGAGTGATAAGGTTGCCCCTGAGCCTCCTTTTCTCCAGGCTGAAGAAGCCCAGCTCCCTCAGCCGCTCCTCGTAGGACTTGTTCTCCAGTCCTCCTTAAAGATTCATTTAAGGGATGTACACCCCTTCATTGTTTTATAAAATGTTGTCTACAGCTCTTTTCCAAAATGTTTTATGTTGTGAAGTGTCATGAGTTTTGGCAACCTATCTTCTAACTCCTGTGTTGCCTCTTAGGATTTCATAGAGTCATCGGTGGCACTTTTTCAGTCTGAGGATGAAGACGGGAAAACACTGGACATCATCAATGAAGAAATTCCTGATCTGGAGCAGGCTGGATTTGGCCCAGAAACAAGGTCGATTCTTGTGAGGAGTGGAGTGTAAGTCTACTGAAATCTATGAATGGAAGTATTAAGTATTTTTGTGCAGATCTGTTTTGGAGTGCATATTTTGACAGAATATATTTCACATGGTACAGGTGGTGAATAGTTGAGGGAGAACAATATTTCTCTCTGTTCCCTTAGTAAATGAAGAAAATGTCTTAATGTTTTCTCTAAGCCTTATGCCTACACCTTGATTTGAATCTGGGCACTCTAGTTACTAGAGAAGGATTGTGACAATCCTCCAGAAACTACGCAGGCTGTAGTTATGTAACACAAACACTTCGGCAATAATACAGAGCATTATCGTATGGAAGAGGGATTTTAGGTATGTTAAGAACTGGGATACCTTATGGGACAGGTGGAGCCTGTACAAAAAGGATGTGTTGTGCCTTAATCATGATAAAGTCAGGCTGTAGGCACTAAAAATTAAAATACTTTTTAGATAATTATTTAAATTAAAAGCTAGGGGTCAAACCAACAGGTGTTGAAGAGTATCTGTTTCAGGCTGATGAAACCTACAGGGTGGACTTCATTAATGTTCAGTGTGCTTATGTGAAGTCCAGGACAAAAGTAAACAGCACAATTGCAATAAATAAGGAAGGTAAATTAGACCGTCTGCAATGTCTGTTGACAGGTATATGAAGTATTAAGTGATGAAGCAAGGACAAAGCTTACAAGTACTTCTATCCCAGTGCCAGAAGCCTAAAAAATACTGTGGGGGGAACTGGAATCTTGCATGCTTGGCATCAAATGGCAGCTCTGATACAGCAGACATTACAGAAATTTACATGAAGGATAAGCAGAGGAGTGTTGCAAGGCTACCGACTGCTGGCCAGCGTGCATACCTTGTTGTTGGAAACAGCCACTGTGCTACAGGTCTGGTAGACTGCCAGCTTAACTCCATCTCCAAAAATGGCTTAGGAGGGGCTCCCTGGGACCTACAGACTAATGAGTCTGGCTTCAGGCCATAGTAAAATGGGAAAATCTGTAAGATCATGGAATGCATGGTTAATCACAGTCTGTAGGGAAGGACTTAATGTGGCTTCTGTAAAGTCAAGTCCTGCCTCACTAAACTTCTGGTATTCTATGAGAAAATGGATATGCTCATACATTAAAGATGGTCCTGTAGACAAGTCTTTGAGAGAACAGTAGAATGGTGTATAGTTTGTTAAAGAAATAAGGTTGTATGGAATTGGAAGAAAAGTTCTGTTACAGACTGAAAGCTGGCTAAAGTATAGGGTTCATTGGGCACTTTTAAAAATGGAGAAGAGTTGTTGGTTTCTCAAGCACTGGTGATGAATCTGGTTTTATTCAATCATATATTTAATGATTTATTCAGGAAAACTTGATAATCTGGGAAAAGAAGCAAGCAGTAAACTCTTCAAGTCTACAGATGACAGACTAAGTTTTTATGAGCAGTTAAGGGCCACATTAATGGTGAGGACCTCCAGATGGACCACATAAAATTGAGCAGGCAAAAAGGTGGCAGGTGGAACGTAGAAAAATGTATATTAATAAAAATAGGGACGAGTAATGTAAAAAATGCTTATGTGGTGCTAAATTGTATGCTTGTAATTACGATAGACTAGGGAATGAGGTGTCCTCTAATATCCCTAATATAACAGTCTCAGTTTATGGGGGACTAATAGAGGAATGTACCAAGGAAAGTGGCCAGATTAGTGGCATCTCCCTAACTTGCCTCTACCTATTTATGTAACTACTAAAGAACATGTGCAGGGCTAGATGGGGCCATTGGTCTCACACAGGGTTCCTTTCTTCTTTAATTGCAACATGGATAGTAGAGTGGAAGTAGTCTGAACTGGCAACCATTGCAAGCTTTTGCTTTATCTCATCCTGTCAAGAATTCCTCATTTATTTCTCTTTCTTCTTACACCATTTCTCTTAAATTCAACTGGAAGTGTTGGAAGAAAGATTTGTCTTGGGGGAGGACGAGGAAAAGGTAAAGATTGAGCTAAAAGAGATTGAAGAACTTGTCAATCAAATATCTTTCCTCTGTCCCTCTAAGTAAGGCATGATCTTTTTTCTGAATATAAATTTGATAGAAGGCAGAGACCCAAAGTGGAATCTTTGTCAAATTGTTTACATTTGCAACGTAAAAATAGTAAATCAAGTGTGTGACCTGTAAGCACCTCAGGTGGAATTTGATGTTACTCTGTCAAATGAGCTTTTCAAGAAAAATTCCAGGGAAAAATGTTCAACTTGCTAGTATATTCATTAAACTACACAGGAAAACAGGATGTTTTCAGTTTATTGTTTGTGCCATTTTCCAGATGGGTTGCGTACCAGCAGAAACATTTCTGTGGAGAGCAATATGTATTGGAGAAGGGAAAATACAAGTGCTTCTTTGACTGGGGAGGATCCAGTAAAATCATAATGTCAATTCGACCTATTAAATTGGTGAGTTGCTAGAACTTGTTAAGGGGAAAGCTTAAAAGAAAGGAGACCTGTCAAGTTCAGAGCATACAAGAACTTTGTAATTTGGGTTGTGTTGTTTAATCAGTTTGTCTGTTTACTTGGAAATAAATTAAAGACCCTTATGGATGACACACAATGAATCTGTTCAGGATGGAGACTGGGCCTACTTTTTCTGAAATGGACATTCTGGACCTTTCTATCTGTTAATGAGAAAATTGCCAGGGAAACTTTATAAGAAGAACCTCCCTTTGGCAGACTGCATTCTTGGAAAGAATAACCTGACCTGGAAAGATTTATTTGCCTTAAAACATAGTAAAATATAATATCTAATTGATAAATTCTCAAGTATTTTTATACCCATTATCTGGCCTGTATTATTATTGCGTAACAGAGCTCTGTAGTGGTGTTTTTTTTCCATGTTTTCCACTAAAATATTTATAAGGTATATAGCAAATAAAAGGAGGAAAAATTTGTAATCCGTTATTAAATCCAAGGTAGGGCAACTTGACCAAATGGATTAGTGCCAGCACTGTCAAAGCCCTAATGCAAAGCAAAGAAAATCCTCAGTAATGAGTATATACTAAATGATAGTACTGCACTGAAAACAGAAAATGAACAAACATTTAACCTTATTTTGAAGAGCATGTGTTGAAAGAGGTGTACCAATATTATTTGAATTTTGTGTTTTTTCATGAAATACACTTAAAATAAATACAGAGAAATTTACATGGACTCTAATCCATGACATGTTAACTAATTAATTAGTTATATGAACTAAATAATTGTGCAAGCTCTCTATGTGGAAAAGGACTGAACAACCAGACAGTTAGTCATGAGCTTCTAGGCATCTGATGGCAGAGGATGGAGGAAGCGAATTGTGCCGAGAGCATAGGAAGTGTGTGTCTCTGCTCTTGAATTTGTAGCTTACAGATTTCAGGAACTTGACATGTGTTATAGGAAACTAATTGTAGTTAATTTTATTTGTTCATATGCATGTGTATATATTTATTATTGCAGGAACCTCTTGGAACGAATGAACCTCCACATTGGGTATGTTGACATTATATAACAGTCTCTAGTACTAAACCACATTTAATAATTAAACACAGGTAGTGCTGAATTTCTTGCTTCATTACTTCAGATGAATATCTCAGTATTATCATCTCCATATAGTAGAGCATTGCTTGAGGAAGCTGGTAAATGTGTAAAGTCTGTTTGCCAATGTTCTGTTCTTGGTTTTATTCCAGATCATACCCTTTAGTGTTCTGTCCTTAAAAACACAAGCATTTCAGTAGGTTTTGAGTGACTTTGGATCTTTCTAGCTAGCTATTTTCCTATACTTTCCTTCCTGTTTCTCGAAACTTTCTATTGCATGCATTCATCCTTTTCTTTGTGGTGTACATTCTTTCCATTCTTTTCTATTGCATCTGGTTTGTCACTATCTTGCTTTATGTATGAGGTGAAGAATAGCAAAGTGTGAACTACAAAAAAAATGAACTGCACTCTTTAAATCAGCAGGTCAATCAACAGGGGAAGTTGGGATTTTTGTCTTACATGTTGGTAGCTCTGCTTGTCATAGTCTTCCAAGTGTTGTATAGCTGCTCTTGTAGGAGCATGCCCCACATACTCCATGCTTTCCTTTTCCTCCTAGTAACATAGGACCTTCATTGAACACATCTTGATTATAACAAATTTGAGATAATTCTTTTCTATTATACATTCTAACAATTTCCCTGAAAGTTCTGTCTGCCTTAGTGACGATTTATAAAGAGAAAAAAGTAGTCCCTATAATTCACTTCAGTTTTCAGGACAAGTTAGTCTGGGGGTTGGCACTTCTGGTCTTTATCTTACAAGGTTGTGTTCCATTAACATACCTTTGGTGGTATCTTTCCATTAACATACCTTTGTGGTATCTTTCTATATCTAAAACCAGCTCTAAATGTTTGTGCTCGTCACCAAGGATGGTCTGTGTCTCCCACAGTGTTCTTCCCTGACAGGACTCTCCTTCATTTCTGCAATTGTGGTTTGATTTTTCTGTCCTGGAGTGGGTTGCTAGCATGGGTGATTATTTAAGTTGTTATATTGCTCTCCTTATGACATGCTTTTAATTAAGCAAATTTGGAAAACATTATTTTGGGAAACATGACATTTTTGAAAAGAGAGGGACTCTAGAACTCAATGACAGTTTTAGAAAACTTAAGTATTTTGTCATATGGACGTAATCTTGTTCTCTCTTCCTTCAATGAGTATAATAGCCATACACACGTGGGAAGTGCATGCATTGTGTTACTTAGCAGGTTGACCACACCCTTCTTTTTCTGTAAGTACTCTAGTTCTACAATTTTATGATAAACCTAGGACTACAGGAAATGTTTCCTGTCTGAAGACATAATTGGTGTATTATTTTAGTCTTAAACACTGATTTCCTGCCAGACCTATTCATAAGGCGGTTTGCGGCCAAATTCAAAGACTTGCAAGTACATTAACAGTAAGGCCTTGCTAAAGGATACTAGGTAAAATAAGATAAAGTGAGACTCAGATTAAACCAGTGGGATCCAGTTGAAAATAATTTTCTCTCTGTCTTCAACTCTTCTACTTTTTCAGCATTTCCAAAAAAAGTATTCAAGTGCTTTAATGCAGTTTTGCAGACCTTTAAGATCAATTTAAACCTCTGAAGTCTCAGTAAATTGTATTTATTGTCTTCCAGATTTCCAGTGATGTATCAAAAAATCTGCATGTGTGTGTGTCTGTGTGTGTGTATATACACAGTCACCTAAAAATATTGGTCTGTACCAGATTATGCTTTGCCTGTTCTATTCTCTAGTACCATTCTGAATCCCATTTTAAAAAGATGCTGTCCTGATTTATTACAATCCTGATTTTAATAGGATTCTGCCCTAAAACTAGGGAAGGAAGAACATCATTCATATTGCTACAGTTCTTTTAGGAAGGGAAATATTTTGAGTAAATTTTTGTAAGGAAAAAAATCATAATAAGTATATATATAATATATATATTCAATAGTAAGAATAAGTAGTAGTAATGGACAGTGTTTCAAATAAATATAAGCATTTTCCCATTCAAAGTTAATGAAATGTTTCCATGTGTGTAACAGTCTCTTAGTTGAGAAATTCAAAGCATGGTGCATATGAACTTAAGCATCCTAAGTACTTCACCCTTGAATAAGCCATATACCAGTTATTTTGAATGATTCTGCCTATATTCTCCCACCTTTAATAACCATATGTCTGAGTTAAGGGAACTGTGTTCACTGTCTAGGGGAGAGTGTCTTTTTTCCACATTGGTTTTTAGTTGTTATACAGAAATGGAAAAACAACTACATTTTCTTTAATCTTTCAGTAACTCCCCTGACCTTTTACTCCTGCCAGGCTCCATAATAAACAAAGTACAGATGATGCAAGAATGACTGAAATCATCAATTCTAAAAAGCCAATCATTTTATTTTTTAAAAAGAAAACTTTGTCTTGTCCAGCAAGAACAAAGCCTCTTTCATTAACAGTTGACTTCAACAATTTAGGAAACAGAGAGAACTGCAGTGATAACGTGTTTTAATTTCTAGCATTCTGTCTGTTGACTTTTTAGGAAGCAAAATCTTATAAAGTGACATCAAATCCTGATAGCTGCCGTTTGATACTAATTGCAGATATGTAATGCTGTCACTGAGGGGTTGGTACTTCATCTTAGCTTTTGTGAACTGAAGACCATCATTCATGACTAGATGTATTCTGAATAAAAATGAGTCACAGATCTTTTTTAATAGCAGAAGTAATTTTTAAAATGCATAGCATCTGGCCTATGAAAGAAAGACTATGTGCATATATTCCTTTATAAAAGACTTTAAGATATGTGCATAGAAAATAGTACATAGTTACAGCTTAAATAGATGTGGTGGGATAGTGCAGTGCAATTATATTTACAGAAAAAAATATAGTTGTGCTTTAACCATCATATTGTACCTGATCTGTTTTCTTCAATTTTTAGTTATATCATGCAAGGCCAGGTTAAGCCTTCCTGGTGTTTTTGTTTGTTTTCTTTCATGGTTTTTTTTTTTTTTTTTTCTTTAGCAAGAAATATATTCATTTCTTTTAAAAACATAGTCTGAACTTTTCCATAAAATCATTTGCTAATTCTTGTGTTTGGCCTTCTCTCTCAGTACTGGCAAGAGCATTTGAGTTTTTTCTTTGGCAGGAAGCTAGGCCAGTTTGGGGCATAAAGGGGGAAATAGCTCTTGCGAAAGCTATAGTGTTTTTCTTCCATTACAGAATATGAGCTGTTCTCTTGATAAAGTTAAATTTTGCATTCTTTTCCAGCCTCTCTTTCGGGCTTTAAAGTGAAATTCACTTCAGTTACACGGTGGTAATCCAATGGTACAGAATTCTAAGTGACTTTCACTATAAGTCATAGGCTATATTATACTTTTTTTTTTTTTTAATTATTATTATTTCAACCTTTTTAACTGCAGTACCTTCCATCGTATCATTTTTCAGGGTGAATTGAAAACATTTTATTGTGGATATTGCTCAATGTGGCTGGAAGTTCTTCTTCATGACATGTAAAACTATATTAGGTGAACTTCATATAATGATGGTGCATCTACCAAGCTGCACCCACTTGTCCCCAGAAATTCTCTTGCTGGTTCTTGAATGAGAAACTACCTGTAGTCACCGTGGTCACAGAAGATTTCAAGGCACTTGGTCAATAGTAGCCCTGTATCTTTTGACCAATGCTTTCCTTTCCTGTTTTGAACCCCGGATTACTGAGAGTTATCTGCAGTTCAAGGGTACTTCAGATGGAATATCCTTCAGGCCTAGCCTTCTCTTCAATCTGGGTCTTCTACTGCATTTGAACTTACATATGATATCACTGCATTAACATCACCATAACAGTGTTATTAACATCATTAGCATCAGCTTTCTAAACCAGGAACAGAGATGATAAAAACAAAGTCTTTCTAATGAAGAAAGCATCTATGGAAATGTAAAAGAATCCCTGAGAATTCATTCTATTTATTGTATCTTTGTGAACTGAATGGATACATAAGACCACAGCTATCTCTGTTTACATTAACAGCAATGAGTTTATTTCCCTTCTAGTCATTGGCTTTATTTTGTTTTGTTCTTGTAGCTCAAAGCTTTCAGTAATACACATTTCCAAGGAGCATGCATAGATTTCACAGCAGAAGTTTCTGATTTCACATCATTCATACCATGTTCTTTTAAGGTTCTTCGGGGATGGTAAGTCTGTTGTTTTACATGCCACCATTTTAAGTAATATGATTTTTTTTCCTACTGTGACTTTATTTAAGATCATCAAAAGTGCATAACTCTCAAATTTCAAATTGTCAAAAGTGTATAACACACTCTGATCATATTCCATCACATCTTAGACCCTTTGTCTTGCAGTATAGCTCAGTAAGTGTTGTCCTGCTGTTGATTTGGAAAATATACTTTGGCTTTCCCTGTGGGAAGTGGACAGTTACTATGACTTTTTTTTAAACTCCTGTTAGCATTTATTCCAGACTGTAAGAACTTCCGTGCAGGAGAGGTATCTGCATTCCATTAGTGTTGTTCGAGTCTGAGATTTCTACATCACATGATTTGGTTTTGCTGTTTTGGTTAGTTTGTCACATAGCCTTTCAAGCCACCTTCATTCAAAGCTTAACAAGAACAAACAAATTTTTTTAATTCCTCGCTTCCTTAGCAAATATTAAATCTTGAAAAAACGTACTGTTAATAAGCAGCTAGAGCTGCTAATCTTTTTTTTTTTTTTTTTTTTTTTTTTTTTTTTTTTTTTTTTTTTTTTCTACATTATTCTTACAGTTGGCTCCTGTATTACCAAGGGGAAATTGCTGACAATCACTGTGTGCTGGAAGAAGGCCTCTACGTTGACCTCACTTCCTGTGGCTGCCCAACTGCTACAATCAAATCCCTCAAGCCAATTGAATACGTAAGGACATTATTGAAAATAATAATGCTTTGGAACTCTTCTCCCAGTCAGATGTCTAAAGCAAGTGCTTGAGTTAAACAAACTCCTACTCAGGGAAAAGAATTAAGTTTGTTTTCTTGGCTTATGGGATTTTGGGGTTTGGAACAAGTCAGGCTGTGTGCACACATGCACACATTCACTTGTAGGCACACACTCTTGGATGCTTGTGTGTTCTGGGCTGAAAGTTGCTGTCATTCATACAAGTTGCATTGTTTGGTGTTTTTCTGACTGAATTTTGTAATGCAGCTCAGCAAGCTTAGTACACAGTGAGATGTTACTTCTTGACATGCTGTCTAAGCATATGGGGCTTCTTTTATTAGGCCTACAGCCAAGGTTCATTCTTAAAGCAAAGTACGCACAAGATATGAAAACTGAAATTACATGTTAGCATATACTTGCCATTATTCTGTTTAATTTACTAACTGTTCTGCAGTTTATTTTTTTTTTTAAAAAAAGGGTTTTACCTCCTAACGGCATCTCAAATTATGGGTCAATAAGTAAAGTGGTATAATATACCACATGTGGCCTGTGATTTGTGTGTGACACGTCAGATAGTTCAGTCCAAAGCTCAGTTCTGGCATCCTCTTTCTTAGTGACTCCTGATACACAAGGCAAGTACTTATTACACATGCACACAGTCTTCATGTGACCCGCAGGTCATGTTGGTTGTACTACCCAAACAAAAATCTTGAAGTCAAGTGACCAAGCAGTAAGCTGAGATACAAGGTCCTTTATGGTCAAGAGATTGAACAGGAATGCATCCAGTACAAGATAGATCTAGCTTTTTTAGATCTTGCTGTAATTCTGCCCATAGGACGTATGCCTCTGGAATCTTCTTGTCATGTCTGTGCCTTTGTCCCATCTCTCAGTAAGCTCCTATGCAAGAGCACAAAAGATAAGCTGGCCATAATGCTGTCACTAAAAGAGAAGCAAATACCTTCTCTGTCTGCTTCTCTCCAGCACTGACCAACTTCACCAAGAGTCTTCCTCCTTCCGTGATCACAGAGTACAAACTCGGTCCATGTGGCACGGTGCCCTTTTCTGTAGCTTTTATGTAAGTAGGCTGTAAAGATTACTTAGTACTTGAAGTAAATTGTGAATTTAAGTCCTTTTTTCTGTTTGTGAACATGTTTTTTTTATAAAATAAAAAACACCAAAAACCTTGGTGGGAAGGATGTAGAGCTCAAGGCTGAGAGCTGGTCCTTTTGCTAGGTTACACAGATCAAGCTGCATTGATGTCAGTGGGGCTATAGCTTTCCACCTACTGAGAGCCTGTTTTTCAGATTAAAGATCTCCCTTTCGTGGTAGACTTTTATGTTCTGCTCTTCTAAATCAGAATGAAGTTTTGACACAAAATGATAGGTCTCATCCAAATTCCCTAATGTGTAGTCTCACAGGGAAGTAAGCAGGCAGTCTGGTGTAGTAGAAAGTTACTGGCAGCTCTTGATTACCAATGGCCAAGCCCTGGGAGAAATGTGTTTGGCAGGACAAGTATGGAAAGCTTATGCATATCTTCCTGTGCCTTGTATGTAGCTAGCACCTCTAGTTCTAGTTCCTTTCTTGCAAATTGGAGACCTTGTGTTTCTCAAAGTCCGGGTATTTAGCAGTGTAAAATGCTAGTGAGCCACACCTGCTTTACAAATAGAAATGCACTCATTGACCCCTAACACATTGTGTGTGCTAATGGTGCAGGACGGTGTTCAGAGGCATTGTTTAGCACAGACGTGATGTTAAGCACGCAGCAGTAAGTTTGGTCAGTGGTCAGAAACAGCCGTAGTTAATTCTGTGCATTGTCCGCCATGCACTGTTCTTGGAACAGAGCCCTTTTTATTACGAAATATTTCTGTTAGCTCATTCAAGAGAGCAGCAAGTGTATTCCCAAGTGGAACTGTTGTATAGCATTATTGAATTCTGTTGTAACATTGGAACCCCTTCCATTGTTCAGGTTTAAATACTAGCCCAATTTGAGACCTAAGGTGTGTATCTATGATTCTATAAGCTCAATAGCTCAGACTATGAGGAGAATGTGTAACCCTGATGACAAGCCCTTAATGTTCTCCTAGCTGTTCTGAGCATCTAGCACATTTGAATGCCTTCAGTGTAACATATTGACTATTCACTTAAAACATGCAACAGTATGAGAGGCCTTTTTAGATGTTGTTAGCTGCCACAAGATTCCTGAGCTCTCCATTTTGGAAGGAGGACTGAAATTATTTATTTGTCATACTTAATCACAGTATATACCTTTATAAGCTGATGGGAAAACACTCTAGGATGTCAGTGGTATTTTTGTGACTGTATGAGGTAAGACTAAAGCCTTAATCTACATGAAACAGGGTAATAACTTCTGCAAATCCTTGATATTATTTTTTCTTTAAATTAAACAATTGAAGAAAAGGAAAGAATTTGAGTAAATAGTTTGTTCACAGGAAAATGAGGTCTTGATGCAAGCAGAATATTTGTAAATACAGCAAACAGTTCTAAATAGAAAAAAAAAAAAAAAAAAAAAAAAGATAATTATTTTCTTAGAAAAGTAAACTTTTGGATTTTTATTTTGAAAATTACCAGAAATATAGTTCACTTGTTAAAGAGATGAATTGCATAACAAAATAAAAAATGTTATTCCACATCACTGAGTTGGCCCAATTAAAATAAAATAAAATAAAATAAAACAACTTTCAGAGCAACACAAAATGAGTTTAACGAATTAGGATAGGAAAACAGGCTCAGACTAGTGATAGTCTGATTTCTTTACTGTGATAGTATTTTAGTTTGGCTAACTTTTGCTCTAACTTTTTGCTCTTGGAGGGATGCCTTATTGGTTCTTTGCTGAAAAACTGAGCTCCTATATAAATATGGCATGCTGCCCCAGCCCTTCCACACAGAGTTCCCTATTTCTCATGAAATTCAGATTGACGTGGTTCCACCTTGGTTATTTCTTCTTTTATGCACTAGCATCATAGAGGAAGTAAGCGCACCTTTGAGAACAATCTCCTCTACCGTTTGTTCAGGAAATAGCAAAGCAAAGTTATACAGGTTCATAAGGAGAGTGGGGAAAGCATTCCGTAGTCCTTGGGCTGTGCTTCTTCAGTCATCAGTCTGTTTATTTTTTTCTTTTCTCTGGGCTTGGACTGATTGAGCTATTTTACTGACTGCAAACTAAAAGTGGTTTTGATATACTTGAAACTAAACTGGGAAATTGGAATTTGCCTCTCTGTTCCTGACAGAGAGGAAGGCAAGAATGAATTGTTTACAGTGAGCCAAGATGGGAAAAGCGTTCTTCTCTGAGTCATATAATACTCAAACTAAATATTTAGGAGGTCCTACCAGTTAGTTTTCTTCGCTGCTGTTCCATTTTGCTCAGACTGGTCTGTTTTGTCCTTCTGGGAGTTTTTTTGTTTGTTTGTTTGTTTGTTTTTTTGGGGTGGCATTTTTGGTTTGGTTTGTTTTTTAAAGCTATAGGTTAATAAGAGGTTATACAAAAGAAACAAAGCATTTCTGTAGCTTGATAATGAAAAAAATAATATCCTTTATTTTCAGTAGTCTGTGAAGAAAAACAGTGTTGCAGTACCCATGTACATGTATTAATCTAGATTGTAAGGTAAATAATATGTTACATGGCCTCATTTCTTCAGAAAAGGCTTTATTCTGAAAAGTCCAGTCTTTTTCATGTATTATTTTATCATGGGGAAAAAAGTGCTGAAAAGTCCTATCTCACTGTTACCCATTTCTTTAAGTGAACAGGCAGTTATTTCAAAAACCACTTGCAGTAGGAGAATACATATCTACTTAGCAGCAGTAGGAATGTTGAAATTCATACAGCTTGCCTCTCATTGTCTCTTTTCATCTACAAATGCAAAATCTTTTAAAGAAGCGCTCGCTGATGAAATTTTCTGGATTTATTGTTGATAGGCACTGCACAGGCAGGTGAAAGCATAGCACAGGTTAAGGGTTGCTGCATTTGCAGCAGAGGTGCAGGTTTCCATACCTGCGTCAACAAAGACTTGCCTCCCGCACTGCCATGAATTCAAGAAAAGCAAAGTATGGGCTGCTCCCCTGGTGGCAAGAGAGTGGATGAAATCAGCTGGTACATTTATAGGGCTGTGGTTACTTATTAGGGCTTTTGTCCAGTGTTTGTTGCTTGAAAAGTTTTGGGGATGGAGATGCTTACAGGATGTTCTTACGAAGTGGAGTTCAGCTTTAGTTCAGCCTTCTCTCAAGCATGTTATTTCGTTAAACTCTCCATAATATTTGATGTGTTGTATGGATAACAGGAATTGTTGCAGTGGGCAATTAGTTTTCCTTCTAAAATGTTAACTTCATCCTTTAAGGATGAAGTTTGATTCAACTGGTTTAACTTTAAATTAAACCAGTCTTACAGCTTGTCAAACAGAATTCTAGATTTGTTTGCTAAAAACGAAAATGAGATGTGGGTTGTAGGTTGTCCAATGCCTTTTCTTTCTTCTTTTTTTTTTTTTTCCTGAGGCATTCCTCGTTCTTCCTCTGATCAATCACGATACTTCCTGTATTTCTATATTGCTTATCTTTAAGTTAAATACAGGTGTTAACTTATCTTCCCAGCATTCCTGTGAGGTAAATAATAAAATCAGATACAGAAAGCAATCAGTGTTTCCCAGGGCCAGGTCATGAGTCATCTGATGTGGCTGGGGCTGGACCGTGGGTGTTCCTGTCTTCCAGCACTGCATTCATTTCCCTCAGCCAGGCATCCTTCCCACACCGAGGGGAGTAGCTAGTCGAGCACAACTTCAGCAAAGACAGTTGAACATAATAAGCTAGCCAAGAGTGAAAAATAAAGATTTTTCCAAGGATGTTATAATACAGCTATTGAAGCTCCTCCAGTTAAGACTCTGGCAAAGGCTGTTTGCAGCAGTTCAACAGGGCCGCAAATGGTGAAATGTCCCAGCCCTTGCCGTGATGGGTTTGGAGTCACATTTTAGTCCTATGGACTTCTTTCTTTGGCTTTATTGGGTTTTCCCATTCAAATTTCCAAAACCTATGTTTGCCCAAAAAAAAAAAAAAAAAAAAAAAAAAAGTGGAAGTATGTTATGGGGGTGTGAGCCCTTCTCAGTGTTATCTTTAACTAAAACTATAATTTTTATTATAAGTATATGTGCAAATCCCCTCGTGCACTTGCTTTTCAGCTGCAGCACCTTTTGGTTAACTTGTTTGTACCTCTACACTGTTTTATTTCCATGAACCAGGCACCTAAGCCTTACACTGCAAAGAAAAGGCATTTGAAAGGAAGCTCACCTTGCACTGAACATTGTTTAGTATCAAATGCTTCAGGGCTGCTTTTGAAGTTTTTTTCTGAACTGCAAAAGTATAAGATTCTGTTCTGAATTGTGAAAAATTTGTGGTGCGCAGCTTCTCTCCATTAAGTGAAGGTGGAAGTCATGTAGGGGAAAGTCCAAGCTGAACTAAACAAAAGACTTTTACCATGCTGATTTCAATGGCTTAACTTTCAGCCTCTGAAATCACAATGTGGGGAGGGAAGAAAGATTTGTCATTTTCCTTGCACGATAGGGTGTATTAACTATAGATTACCACACCTGTTAAGTAAAGAATATCATTGTTCTTAGAAGCTCACAAGGGTGCTTCTACCGTGAAAATACTATGTAAATACAGCCTTCCTTAATCACTGTCCTCTTGAATATATTAAATATTTTCAAGTTTCTCCCTGAACACTGACACTGGCCTTAAAAACAGTAAAAACAAAACCTTCAACTCTATTGGTGTGGGTGTAAGCAAGGCAGTTAGCTCCTTAATGCACAAAGATCAAATTAAATTAATTTCTTAGTGCTTTATCATTCTAGCAATTGGCAAGCGTTCCCCAGAGGATGTCATTTCAGGTATTTTCCTTGAAATGACTATGAAAGGAAGCCAAGGTAATCCTAACTTAGATGTGGGACTGAATTGCCAGTTGTGAGTGAATGTAGATGCCTTTACCTCACCTTTCAAAACTGGGGACTGGAGTCCATCTAAACTAGTGCCTTGCTGTGAGGTATCCCCTCTTGTATTCTCTGCCTGGCTGCCCTTCCTCTGGCCCTTGAAGATACACATTCTTCTGTGGTCCATCAGGACTGGGCCTTGGTGAAGTACGCTGATCAGCTTGTCTATCGGTGATGGCTCTTCAGCCTGAAAACGGGTGAAAATGCACCACAGCGTCCTGCAAGGAAGGTGGCAAGCAAGATGTCTCTGTAGGAAGTGTAACAGCATAGGCTCAAAACCTTGTTTTTTACTGTTGATAGTTTCCATGGAGCTAAGAAAACAAAATCAGAGAAAAAAGCCAGGCCAAGTCACTGCTGCCAGCTGTTGGTGTAAAATGGTGTATATAAAGTGAGTAATCAGCTCGTTGCTCTATATTTGGTTATGGAAATATGAGAGCTTCAGTGCTTGAGACAGCAGCATGTGTTTTTTTTTTTTTTTTTTTTTTTTTTTTTCTGTGCTTCACATTTGCACCAAAACCAGTGAAGTCCTTTTGGGTCTCACTGGAAAGGGTGATATCAGTTGTTGTGATCAGCTGTCTGTGTGTGTGTCCTAGGTGTGATGTCTGCTGCGTACTGATAGACTGGGACTCTGAAAAACCTGACAGCTTTTGCAGGCCCATCAAAGTTTAAACAGGTCTCAACCATGTGAGACCTGTAGTCATTTTAATTGACTCCACCTGTTTGCTGTTCAGATGCTTGGTTTATAAATGGATATGCTGGATCAGAGGACTCGTTCATCTAGCACAGCATCCCAGTCTCTACTGTAGTGGAAAAAGCAAGATAAATGTTAGGCTTCGGTAGCAGTGGCTAGCAGCAAGGATGCCAAATGGTGTTTCCCATGCCTTCTGGTGCACCTGTGAAAATTCTCCCTTTTGGACCTGTTCTGGACACGGCTTCTGGTCTCCACTCAGGTGAAAGCTGGAGCCAAGGGAGTAGGCTTCTTGCAGACTTGGAGCATGGTGGTCGCACCTTGCTCAGCAAAGCGAACCGAGAAGTAGCTGCCTGCACTAGATCTGTCGGTCTAGATTACAAAGTAAGCCTTTAAGCACGTCATAAATTTGACCCACTTCATATACCAGAAGGCAGATGGGAAGAACAGGCATTCCAAAATAAAGACAAAGATGGGTTTTAATCTCTTTCTGTTCTGTAGCATTAGTTTTGTAGGAGTGTAATGGGCTTTAAAAAAATCTCGACAGGTGGACGATCCCAAACTCTTCTTTAAAATGTCTCATCAAACTCCCAGTCCATGGAGTGTAGCATGACTTACATTGTCTCTGCAGTGGTCAGTGGAGGAAAGCAATTTCTCTGAGGCAGGATTTGAACAACCAGCTACATACCAAGTGCACTGAGTCAGTGCCAGTAAATTTGTAAGTGCTGAATCACAACTGAGCTCTTCAGAGATACTGCACTATAACACATGTGCCTCTTCAAACATGAAAGTTAGGCTCTCTTAATTACTCAGCACCTTCATCAAGTATAATTCAAGATTTTGTTTCATTCATTGCACCTGGGGCCATACCTTTGCAAAAGAAATTCGTCCTTTTTCACTGCACTGGCTATCTCCAGTTAACATCTTCTAAGAACAAGGTGGCTTCCCTGGAGAGGCTGCTAATTGGAGCAGTTAGACCTATTCCCTCTTCCTTTACCAGCTGCATCAAGATATAAATTGCAAGTGCTTATGATTTCAGAATTCAGCTTTAAAATGCTGAAAAAACATACAAGTGTTCCTTGTACTAAGGCACAGACTTTTTATATTTAAATCTTTTCCCCCTCTGCTTTTCTGCTGATCTTACAGCTGTACCACAATTTTATGCAAACTGATCTTTTTATTTGCTTTCATAAGAAATGTCTCAGCTGTAGAGAAAAACAAAAGTGAAAAATGTTGCAATTCTACACAAGATTGAAGCAGTTACTAATAATGTTAATTTTTCATGGTCGTCAGAAGAAAAATAGAACTGTCTGTTAAAAACATTGAGAACTTTATAGTTTTGATGCCTTGAGTCCTTTTCGATTTGCAGATCCCTAAGATTTTTTCAGTGAACAAACCACTGAATAGCTAATGTAAGTCTGTGGCAATAGACATGAGATTTGCCTCACTACTGTAGAAGCAATCTGCAGATCACCCTGAAAACTACTCCCGTAACCTGTTCCAGCAGTAAATAAACTGGATTTTTGAAAAGCAGTCTAGGGCCTGACAATACAGACCAGATCACAGAGAGATTTTTCAAATGCGAACAGAGGCGCCTCTGCATCTCCATGTGACTCAGTCTCTGGCTTGTATCAGTGGGGAACTACACTCTGATGACAAAGCCACTGATAAATCCAGTATGTTTCAGCTGTTTGTGCTTTGTTGGTAGATGCACTTTTTTTTTTTTTTTTTTTTGCTGCTACATTCGCTGAGGGAGCATGATCTAAACCAAAAGCATGTAGAAGTGAAATCGAAGTGGCAAAATGTGTGTACCAGGCTTAACAACTGAAGTTAACTCTGAGTAAAACTTTGCCTTTTTTCATCCTCCTCCCAGGTGTTTGCCGAGCCCTCCATCAGTCTGTTTGCTCTGGAATGCTGCAAGGGCAGAGAGCTGCACTTCACCAAACCCATCAATTCCGTTTTGAATGAGGACCTTCATTTTTACACTCAGTCTGTATGGGTGAGAAGTGGATTGTGAGTATGGAAGAAATATTCTTAATATTGTAGGAGCTAATGCTGAGCATGTGTTTTCTCACAATTGCTGCCTTTTTTCATAGGATGCATTTTACATTCTGTTATTTTAAGACATTTCAAAATCCTAAAATGTTGTTGAATGCTAGATCCACCTTTTGAACCAAGAGCTGAAATGAACAAGAAATCTGGGCAGGGGATGCATTTTTCCCCTGCTAAGAACCATCCTTTTATCCCTATGCATAATGAACAATAGAGCCTGTTGTTCAAGCCAGGAGCCAAGAGTAAATCAGTTTTGATTCCTGACTCACAAAGACAGGTAGAATAAACTCAGTCTGCCTTTATTAGCTGGTTGTAAAATACCTGCTGTAAACTGAAGTGATTTAACATGAACCACTGCAGTGGTTCAGTGAAGCTTGACAAGCTGTTTAGCTGCCACAGTCAGTGACTTGTGAGAGAAGCTTGGGGCAGATGGGACAGCTGGAGCAGTAATTTGCTTCTGCTGTTAGTTTAACCCCCCCATGACTGATTAAACACCCAGCCTCTTCTGTGAAAACCATCGTGCATCTGCGGAAATGACCTTCCAACCTTTCCCTTCTCCTCTTTTCACCTTCTGGAGAAGCTCCCAAGTATTCTGCCTTGGCCAAGTTTCAGGCCTGCACTTCGACAGCAGGAACAAAGAACTTGCTGAGTCTTGCAACTGAGGCTGACTGGAAACTGCTGTTCTTCAAATGTGACACACTTCCTGCCTTCATTTTTAACCTTTTTCCCACCTCTCTCATGGCATTCACATACACAAAGCTGTAATTGTCTTCAGAGGTCTTATGGGATGACACAGAATCATGCCAGATTTGAACTAATTAAGCAAGGAATTCATGTAGACTGTTCACTGCCTATATACACCTCTGTTGTGATTCTTGCGATGAATTACGCAAACTCATTGAGTCTGTTACCTCCTAGAAGTTAAAACCCGTCTATAGATATGTGATAACATTGTTGCATGCTCCTCTTGATTCTTAGAGGTTGGTACAAAGCCTAAGCCTAACCTAGCTGATGCTCCAGAGCACTGCTTGTGGACTGTTTTTTTCTTTCAGACATTTCACACAAGCTTTTTCTTGAAACGTTGGCTAAGAATTGAGCCTCCTTTTCTGTAACAACAGTCAGCAGCTATTGACTGTAGCAGTGGGCCCGTATCACTTTCATCACAGAGCTTTGCCAATTTACTCTGCATTCTAGTCCCTAGCTTCTATGCCACTTCAGTTCTGAGCCCATTCAGAAAATACATAGAGTGAGTGATATCTGCTGCTGTTGTCTTGTGGTGCCCCAAAAAGCGCTTCCTATGGGGTAGTATCTCTTTGTGAGCTTTTTCTGCCATCTCATCAGGCATGTGGCTGTAAAGGAAGGGTGAGAGCTTCAGGGCCACATAGTAGAAGAGCACAGCAGAGTAAGTGCAAGGTTCCAGCCCTTTCCCCACCTTCCTGCTTGTTTCTGAGCATCCCAGCTGGGTTAGCTGGTTCCTGTCTCTGTGAAGAGTCAGGGCAGAATGAAAAGTTGCTTGGCTGGGCTTTCTCCAAGTTCCTCGTGGCATTCCCCAGGAAACAGACCTCCACAGTCTGTCCTCATCCTACACTGCAAATACATGTAGGTAGCTTAAAGACGGAGGGTGTGACAGGTGATTGTGGGAGACTTCCAGTCCTAGAGTGCTGGTTTGCCTTATCTGTAACCAAGAGTTCAGAAAGGCAGATCAAGAGAGTGTTTGGGTTCCTTGCCCTGAAGCCTACTGTCAACTTTAAGAAAACGACAAAGTAAGATTTATGTCTGTGCGATGGCATCTTGCTGCTGTGCTGATCCTCAGGAAAGATCCTTCCTAAGCCAACTGATCACCTCAGTGAGAAATGGCACAAGCCTCTGCTGTGGTTTGCTGAAAAGGGCTGGGGACCGAGGTGCTCCAGGGCCTGAGAAAGACAGAATAGTGGGGGCTTGTTGGTCCACATGAGAGCCCAGATAAGCTTTGTCAATGTCAGCAAATACCAGCAAAACATGTGCTTTGGCAACAGAAACTGATTTCAAATGAGGGTGTTTAATATCCCGAGGAAAACATTAATTTTCATGAATTTTCAGTGACTTCTCAGAAAGTATCACAAGAAAAAAATCAGAAGCATGTTAGTTAGAAGTAGAAGGAACACCTAGTGGTTGTCAAATGGAGGCTCAGCCTCCTAAGCAAGGCTAGCTGGCTGCTCCTCCAAGTTATGCGCGATGGGGAAAGTAAATTACAGGTACTGTGAACACTGTTTGTGGATGTTTTCTCACTGACTTAAAACAAACAGAGTGCAGCCATCCCTCAAGTTCTTGGCAGCTGACCTGTAGAACAGGTAACTGGGGAAACCAGTGTTTGCTTTGTGTTCCGATGAGTTAATGAGTCAAACATTTAGGTTCACTGTCTGCACAACAATGTCCTATTGATTTAAACAAAACTGATCTATAATCCTGAGGCTGCCTTTGTAAGCAGCAACACAGTAACTACTGAGCAGATGTCTAGATAAAAGGGATCTGTATGTGCTGGCACCTTAATTCTGTTAAATGTTTTGGCCATGTTCATGTTCAGGTATGTCACTAGAGTAAAGTCTGTTACAGCAATTTATGGGTTTTGGAGTAAATATTTTTTATGCATTTTTATATTCCAGACAAGTGGATTTTTTTTTATAGTTTTAGTTATTATAAAAGAAAACACTGGTCAAAATCATCTCATAATTAATATATGCAACCACGCAAAGCTGCTAGTACTGCTGTCTGACGTGTGGCTTCCCAGTTTGCTAATGCATGCCATGCCCACTGCAACCTGTAGTAATCCCATCTAGGTTAATGCAAAGATTCTCAAATTTGTGGGAAAAGCTTGGGGAAGAAAGGAGGAGCCTACAAGTCTGAGGTAGGCAAACAAGTCTTAATTTAGACAGAAAACAGCTAAACCACTAAAACAGATGCTATTCTGGGGCATGGTAATGCAGCTTTAATAGTGTCCCTGCTGTGGGGAGGTCTGGGGACTTTCAAGAGCACAGTCCTGAACATAAGCCCACAGTTTAGTTTTGTTACAGTTAACATGTAGTCTTTCACGTTCTGTTTTCTGTATCCAGGTGGATTGCATATGAAGGATGCAATTTTTTAGGACAGCAGATTCTGCTGGAGCCCAGTGAGATTTCCAACTGGAGTGAATACAGTGGCTGGAAAGTCATTGGCTCCCTTCGTCCTATGAAGCAGGTACTGTAAGAGTGTATATGGACTTGTGCACCTGGGCAGGGGCAATCCCAAGTACAAATACAAGCTGAGTGGAGAATGAGAGTAAGAGCAGCCCTGATGGAAGGACCTGGGGGTGTTGGTTGGTGAGAAGCTCAATGTGAGCTGGCAATGTGCACTTGAAGCCCAGAAAGCCAACCCTGTCCTGGGCTGCATCAAAAGAAACCTGACCAGCAGGGCAAGGCAGGTGATTACACCCCTCTGCTCTGCTCTTGTGAGACCCCACCAGGAGCCCTGCATTCAGCTCTGGGGCCTCCAACATAAAGGGAAATGAATAATCCTTAAGGGACCCTTCCAACCCGAACCATGCTGTGATTCTGTGACTTTTTTTTGATGGGGGTTAGTGCAAAAGTATCAGTTGTACCACTGAGTATAATGCTGCACATCATATTCCTTAAATCAGGCCAAATGATGACAGCCAGAAGGACATACCAGAAGATTACTGTAGCAGAAAATTTCTCCACTGGCAGTTACCGAGATCTATATTAGGTTCCTAAAGGAAAATAATTCCTTGTTTCTTGGAGTCAAGTTTTGTTTTTCTATACGGCTCATTAGCGTGTTCTCTAGATATGCTATTTTTACATTTTTGTAATGTAAAAATATAAACATATAATGAGAAAACCAATTCTATATTGGCTTGTTTTATAATTAACATTAATGGAAGCAAGAACAAGTTTGCTGTAGCCTAGATTTCCAAAAGAAGCAAAGTTTGTGCAGTCCCACCAGGGTTCTCCATCCTTACCTCACCCCAAGTAATGCCAATTTCTAATTCTGACCCTTCACCTTTCTGAGGGGTGTCAGGTAATCAGGGATACTGATGAACTCTAAAACAGCCAAAGCACATGCTGCTGTGTGCCCAGCCACACATAGCTGTTGGAGCACAGTGTCCTGGAAGACAGGGAAAGGGAGAGTGGAAGGGAATGTGAGCAGTAACTCCACAAAGGTTTTTGGTAGCTCTGCTGCTCACAGAACAGCTTGTCTCCACTTCATGTCGAATGCTGCTTAATTGTTAAATCACAGATTCAACTGGGGAGATGTTACAGTGAACAAACACGATCATCTTTCCTGTTAGTTATGCATTATATGCTTCCCCATTGGAAAAGGAAAGTAATTTTAACAAAAATGATTTGTTAGTCTAGAAGTTGACAGTTCCCTGGAATTCTTTGGAAGTGGTAACTATCAAAGGATCCCATTTTGGCTCTGTTTTTGCAAATAATAAAATAATGTATGTTGATCGTAAAAACAGAATTCTCTCTTCAGACACTAATCTGAAGAGCTTTTGTATTCAGTAGCATCCTTTTTTATATTGCAACGGTGAGTAATATTATAAGTAGTGCCTCAGGTATGTTGCTGGGGTTTTTGGCATTTGGAGTTTGTATGCTGCTTTTTGGTTTTGTTTTTATTTTAAATCCTGCAGACAAGGCTTCCTTGAGTTTGTGCAGTCAGTTGGTCACGCCTGACACTTCCGTGGGCATATGTTGGGGTTTGTTTTTCTTTCTTTTTTTTTTTTTTTTTAGAGACTGGAATACTACTACAAACTTGTTACCACTTTATATTTCCTCCTCCTTTCTGTGTCAAGTCTACTGGTGTAATAGGTACTGCAAGAAAAGCTAAACACTTGAAACTAATGCAAGATGAGACAGTTTTATTCATCATGGATGAATATGTTATATGAATTCATGGATGGTTGGTAGGATGGAGGTTTTATTGTCTCTTAATGTAGGGTTTGTTTTATTATGGAAAAAGAAGGTTCAAAGCTCCCAGAAGAATTTGGCATCTGGGGGGAGCTGCCCTTTATAGCTCCCTTTCCTTTATTTGCTCTGAAATCTGTGAATAATGTGAATAATCTGTGAATGAAACTACAAATCCTGTAGTAGCCCTACACAATCTCCTTATTTTTTGAGTAAGCTGAGTAAAAGGAGATGCTAGCTGATTACCCTCTTTTCTGCGTATGTTCAAAAGCAATGGTGAAACTTCTCAGCCATATATTCCAGTTAATGGTGTTGAAGTTGCTGGATATGTGACTCAGCAAGTTCTGTGTTCAGAGAGTAAAAAGCTTGTGGATTATACCCCATTTACTGGCCTTGGAGTGAATGAAATGTGAACTAAGGCTATTTGCATATCACAGGAATTAGTTGTATAGACAAAAATACACTAAAAAAAATAAAATTGCTGTTTACAGCTGTCTGTCTGCATGTGAAAAACATTTAGTGCTGCCTTACATGCACATTCGTTTCCACTAAAATATTTTACATAGTCATCTGGAACTGGGGAATGCAACGTGTACTTTAGAAAACTAATGTATGATGGAAAGGAGGCATTCTGGCATCAACCTTTTGAATCTGTGTGGTGCTAACTCTCTTCCTTCACACCATTTCAGCCAGCAGTGTACCTCAGAATCAAGAACAGAGCCCACGGTAAATACCTGACAGTTTCTGGAAGCCTAGCAGATATAAGAGCAACATCAGTGTGTGTGTCTCCATACAATGGCAAGAATACCCAGCTCTGGCACTACTGTCATGGACTCTTCAAATCCAAGGTGAGTTTCCAGATTCTGAAGTGGGTTGTAACACCTGGATTTCTAAAAGAAGCTAGCATTAACACTGGGATAGCTTTTGGTGTCTCTTAGGCATGTTGAACCAAAACTTTTATAACCTATATCTTCCTGCTGTGTATAGACAGATGTGCTCTGTCTGCTTTGGCAAATTAGACAACTTTTTTATCTGCCTAATGGCACTGATGTTCTTCTAAGTAGGAATCTGTTTTTTTTTTTTTTGTCTAAAGTCACATTTAAGAATGTTTATTATCTCTAAATAGTTAAGAATTTCTCTGAAAATGAATAAACGAAGAAAGGCTGTGTTTTTGTATTAACGCTGCCCTTGATGGTCTGTTTTTAATATAAAAAAGCTGTTGACCTAACATAAGAAATAACTAAAGTAACAAAGACCACCTTCTGTGATTGAGCAACTAGTCAATTGCTGAATAATCTGTTCCTGGCTTACTCGTCAGGAACATTACCAACTATAGCATGATTACTATACTATTTTCAGTGCCTGAAACAGAAATAAGTCAGACACAAAACTGAAGCTTTGTGGCCTGGATCTCACTTTTCTTTTTGCTTCTTAGGCTAACAATGCCTGTCTGGATGTCATTGGTGGCAGAGACGTGCCTGGAGCCAAAGTCGCACTCTGGGCAGAACATGGGAAGGAAAGGCAAAAGTGGAGACTCAATGAGGATGGAACCATCAGTTCATACCTCAGCGACCAACTGGTACTTGATATTAAAGGTATGTAAAAAACAAATGAAATCAATCCTCACATGTTCTAAATGCATTTAGGCTTGTGGCCAGTTGCAGTATTCCAGCTCCTAAGGTTAAATACTGTATCCTGTCTTGCTAGTTTTATGTTCAGTTGCTTGACAGTGGGACAAGTCATTAGTGTTTGATCCCGGAGGTTTACTTTGATCAAATCAGCTATTCTACTTCAGGGAATTCAACAGCGCTGATAGCAAGAAATGGCAGTTACAGAAGACACAACGGTGGTGGAAAAACTACCACCACCGAATAGGTGTGCCTAAAAGAGAAAAGTGCTTGCTCCTGATGTTTTCAGGCTGGTGAAAATTCTCATTGCTGACGTACGAGTCCTACTGACCCATCATGATAGAACAGCCTCACTGGAGGCTGCCTGTTCCTCATGCACAACTCATTCCAGCCCTGCTGCTGGTACTAAGGTTTTATCCCTAAGGAAAAGTGGTGGGACAGTGACCTTACAGTGTCTGGTTATGAGGCTGGGGGCTCCATGGTGCTGCCTTCTCAGATGAAAGAACTAAGTGAATTAACTGATGGCCTAACACCCCTGCAGGGTTTACAGACCAGGGTAATGGTCTGTAAAACCCCACATCTAAAGTTATCAACCTTTACAGTAAGTGTCCTGCTGGCCATTACAGATCTGACCTTTGCACCTCAAGCTTACTGACAATGAATTCTCAGCTCAGTGATGTTAAATACAGCATTTCTGGCTTCCAGAACTAAGGAATTAAACCACCATTACTAACTGATAAATAGTGACTATCAACCAATTAGATGCAAAGTGAAATCCCAACTGGTAATACTGATAGCAATTCTTACAGTAAAGCTGTGCCACCTAGATTACTGCACAATGTTGAAGGCTTGAGCAGGGAGATACCATTTGACTGTTTTTTAGAGCACAGATTTCTATTTATGGCATGGTAAAAATGCACTGTTATTTCTATGCTACGTGTATTTGAAGGAGAGAAATTTTAAAGACTTAATAAATCTGGGGCTGAAATGGTTATTTTATGCCAAATACCCCATAGCTGTAATTCTGTGTATTTTTACTTTAGCAATATGTAAGTTAAAAATCCACTCACATAGTGGGATCTCAGGATCTGCCAAAAGCAAAAACTTCTTTAGAGGTGCAGTTTCTGTGCACAAAGGCATATTGAGGACTCAAGTTTGTGGTGGACTCTGCTTCTGAATTAATACAGCTCCTTAGGGCTTAAGTTGAGAAACGATGGTTTGAAGGAGACAAACAGCGATGGAAGGGCGGACAGTAGCCTGTCCCTCATAGAATGTCTTTCAGCTACTTCTCTTCTTAGTCACGTTTTTAAAGATTCTATTGAGACTTTGCTGAGCTTTTCTTTTTTAATGGTTTGCCTTTATGAATTTGTTTTGTTTTTAAGGAGGCAATTATTATGACAAGAATCACATCATTATGAATCAGCCAGTAGAGGACAAACATTCACAAAAATGGGACATTGAAATATTGTGAGTAAAACCCACCACACAGATGGACCTTATGTTGTTTCTTAGCACCTGGAGGAAAAAGCCTACTACTGAAGTCATGCACCACTGGAACCTTATGCAGCAAATCCTCTCTGCTTTCCTTTGTGCAAAGCACCAACTCCTAAAACCAAATGGATTTTGCTCAAATCTGGAGGATGTGAGGGTGAGCTAAATAATGTCTTTCCACCGGGACTGTACTCTGAGCTGATTCTTTTAGAGGCCTCTCCTATTCCAAGTCGCTGTTACTCTTCATCTGAAGAATTAAAGTAAATGCAGAAGGCTAGACAGAAGTTTTGCAGGATATGAACTGCAAGAGATAATATGGAAAAGGCTCTTTAGAAACGTTGTCTTTTCCTGTCTCGCAAAAACTGATGAAAGCTCACTGAAGTATGACTGCACTATCGAGCTTGATAGAGGTTGAGTTGGATTTTTATGTCCCAAGGGAAACAGTTCAGGCTCTAAGCAATCCTGAACCTCAAATCACATCTCTTGCTAAAGTGCAATTTATTTTGTTCATAAAGACAACTTTGAACTGAAATTCCCAGCTCAGTATATGAAATGGGGCAATAACGAGTCTGACTGTTACTTTCCTAACGTTACTGGTAGGCCTTTGTCTTCATTTGTTTTAGCAAGACCAACTTTCCAAATTTAAGAACTTGTTTTGCAGATCCATGGGCTGTGTCCAACCCATGAAATTGTGAGTAATCCCTGAAGATCACTTTTAAACGTAGGCATAGATGCATATATCAAGAGAATCAGCTATCTTGGGTCAGGCTAGATTTCTACAAGGGCTTACTGAATTTAGAACAGTGATGATTTTACTCTAGCTTGTTTTCATGTATATAGACTAATTTAATACAATATAATTTGTTCTTGAAGCCATGTCTTCCTTCAGAAGGTAACTCACTAAGTGCTAGCAGCCTGCATTCCAACTTGCTTGATGTCAAAAGAACAGTGTAACAACTATTTTAAGGTTCCTCTGGCTCATCAAAGGAGCAGGAATTAGACTAATGAAGACCAGTCCAGCATGCTTTCAGATTCTTCAATTTCAGCAATATGCAGCCATCCCACCTACTGTCACTTAAGGTAGGGAGAAAGAGATACTTCACTGTATTACAAGCCTGCAACAACTGCAGTAAGCATGTTCCTCACTCAACACGGACAAATACATAAGGAACTGCAGACACCTGTAGGGCTGTTAACACCTCAAGTAGAATAGAAGTCCCTTAGTTCACTGGTATCTTCATTTTGCATGTCACTAAATTAATCTACTTTATTGAATATGTAATTATTTTTCCTTATTTGTATATTCAGGGTATGTATTTCTATAACTATTTAAAGAGTTTAGATTAGTGGAAAACAAAGCTATTTTAGTTTCCAAAAGCTGTAACTATTCCAGTGCACCCAAACAGGATTCATCCTTAAGCAAGTAAAAATCCATGACCCTATTTGCCACAGAAGTAAAATATATGGATGTCTATTTTTGTATGAAATGGAATTCTATATAGTACTATTTAAAAAAAAGTCTACTTGCACTTAACTTACTATTTTACATTCTAAAATTATCATAAATCTGCTGTTTAAATAACAGATTTCCAAATGTATGTATATATTTTTACAGCTAAAGCACTTGTTTTGCTTTTTTTAATATAAGTCAGTATATCACGTTCTACACGTGACTTGCTTTCTATATGCAATTTTAAAGCCTGTGTAAAAAGTTCTAGTCTTTTAAATCAAGAACAACTAAATCATCTTTGGTGTGCCAGTGTTATATAACCAAGTAAAGAAGGCTTTTGTACTTAAGAGATCTTGAATGTAAAATGCTAAGCATGTATATTTTAATTGTATAAAACTTTTTAGGAGGAATCTTTTGCCTGTTGGTTTCTTTTAAAACAACTTATCAAAACACAATAATAGTTTTTAATAGATATCAAGCATATTCCTGACAAGTATTTTTTTTCAACTGGCCAAAAAAACAGAACTAAGTAAGTATATTCAATAAGTGACTGCCATTATATTGGTTTGCTTACTAAATGCAGGTTTTAAAGTATTAAGGTAATTGCAATACTGCCACCGGAACCCACTCAGGTGAGTGCTGGAGATACAGATGCCAGGTACCGGTTTGGTTTACTTTCAGATTAAGAAGGCACAGGTTAAATATTAAACATTTGTTTATTCGAGAGGTGACAGCATCTAAGCAGTAGGGCTTAGCATCTTTAAAAAAATCAACAGCATGGGGAAAGTGAATTGAGCTGTTTACAGATGTGACAAAGGGATTTTTCATAGAATATCCCCAAGGAACTAGAGTACTTAAAATTGGACTTCATTATCTAAGAAGCGTAAGACATCAATAATTTTGGTGGAGATACAGATTTTTTCTATGGGTATTAACAGTCTGGCAATTAAAGGTAACACGAACTGTTCCACTATTAACATTTCTGAGCAGCTTACCTATTGTCCCAATGACCATTTTCCCAAAGCACTAAGGAAACTAAAAGACCATTCAGCATCAGAAAGTAGCAAAGCCTGTATGTATGTGCGTACACACATACATTGCAGTGTGTTGTTAGACAGCACTACAAACCAAGGGCTGGATGGAAAGAAAAGAAACTGAATATTCTTTCAAGAGCTTCTTAATGGCCAGAAATACTGCTTCCAGGAGGAGCTAGTTTACAAAAGCATTAAAAAACTTCAATTAGACATTCAGTCCATAGTGACAAGGCAAGGTTTTCTTTCTCTGCATCAGAGGTAAGGTTAAGCTCTTTAACATAAACAGTACTGCCACTCCAAATCTGCTTCAGTGCATCGAAGTATGACAAAGGAAAACGCAGTCCATGAGTCTGCTGGGAGGAAAAAAACAGGAAAAGAAAAACCACTTCAGTTAAGTACAACATGGCCATTATTACACAATGTTTAAGACATAGGTACTGATCAGCAGGTGCTCCTTTCCCACTTCACACTGGGATTTCTGAGCACATCCTGCATAAGATTAGTATCATCTTGCCAGTTTTATTAAGAGAAAGACAGCTGAAATCTCTTCTTACATGGAAGCTGTGGTTACCTGTGCTAGCACCTCTTACTGATGTAGAGAGACCTAAGGTACGTGTCTTCCCCTTCTGGCTTCTGAACTGAAATATACACTCTTGCCTAACCCTATGCATTATTTTTAGAAGAGGACGTAAGTTTCTTTCTTTCTCTCTGTTACACACAATCTTTAGAAATAGTTTGACAGAACGGTAGAAGACCCATCTTCCCATGGCTGGAGACCTTAAGGGCAAAAAGCTCTATTCTAAGACTTATATTGTGCAGCTGCTGGTATAAGTTACCAGTTTTCTCTAGATGTTCAGCAAAATTTACCTTAAAAAGTAAGTAACTGACAGGCAAAAAGCCTTGCTACAGCTACTTAGACAAGAGTTTTGCCTCTAAGGTATATTTGTGGAAACCTATATCCAAGGTTCAGGTTACAAGCCTGATGTAATAGCATCTCACTCATAAATTGGAACAAAAAGATGCAAAGCTTGCAGCCATTCTTCAGAAATATTGTATATAGCCTTTGTAAGCATAAAGGAGAACCACCTGCTGCCTTAGTAATAACAGAAGTTTCCTCTTTACATTTCAGGAAAAGATTGAACTCATTAGTCCTGATGCTGACCCACCCTCCCACACTGCCCTAAAATGGGCACACTTACCTTGCACTACATAACAGGGCATAGAGAGGCTAACATCATTTCAAACTGACATAAACACACTGTCCTGTGGAAGATACAGTGACCCCCCTGCCACTACAGAACACGTGCTAGCATATTGCTACTTTACCTAGGACATAACTCAAGGCATGCAAAAGAAATCTGCAGCAAAACCCAACAGGACACCACATTGCGTGCACATGTGCCCATATTAAAAAAATGAAGTAAAAATGAAGTGGGGAACAAACCTGTGACATGCCTTCCTCAGTGGTAGTATCATCATCTTCTGTCCCCATCATGTGAGTTTCTCTCCTGTTCTTTAAAGAATGGTACACATACACCATCTCTCTGCGAACTTCATCCTAAGAGACAGCAGGAAGAAAATAATTATGTATGGTCCACATCCTCAAATTCATCACACTCAAGTGACAGTATTATCTTCCTAATTCTGGAGTCCACTCTAGTATCAAGAAAAGGAATTCACCTTCCTAACAGAATGATCCAACAGTAAGCTATGACAGAAATAAGGGAGTCTACAAAACATTTATGGAAAAGTTTAAAGCCTTTTCTCTTCTGCCTTAATAATGCCTCTGCTGGACTCACGTGCCATTTAAGGTGCACCTCCTAGAAGGTCTTAATGGAGGAGTTCATATCGCTAGGTTTCCGTCATACTAGTCTGTCTCTTAAAAATCATGTCTAGCATTCCTTGGTTAAAGTTGTGCAAGCCAATTCAGTGCTCTGTGGGCAAAACTCACTGAGAATTTGAGGACACGAGTCTTCTCCATGTAATCTCATTCAGATTTATCTGTATGACATCAAAAGGAGTTGCATCAACAATTGCAAAACAGAGCTTCTAAAACCCACATATTCTCACAGTAATACAGACACAACATGGAGGAAGAAAATCAGAAAAAGTTATGTTTTTTTTCTCACCGGGAAACATTTTACTCGTAAAAAAAATTGTACAAGATGTCCTATGTTTGTTTTTTGTTTGTTTGTTTGTTTGTTTTTCAATTAAGACCACTATAAAGTAATTCTGTAGAAGTCTGAAGTCTAAAATTCTGGAGCAGTCAGACAGTTTTCTCCAATAACTTTTTCAAATTCGTATCACAAACCTTCATAGCTAAGAAGCAGACTGGACACAACATAATCCGAGATACCAGCAGCTATTTTATGGAACAGTTTTGTTTTCACAGGCACCAGCTTAGAGATAAAGACAACTCAGAGGTGAAGAGTAAGCACATATACAGCCTGTAGCAGCTGCGGTAGAATTCCCCCTTCTGAGGAAACCTATTTGTGCTCTTGAACACAAAGAACAAAATAAATAATTAAAAAAATCTGTTATCAAGAGCTGTACAGACCATTTAGTAGTGGTAGTGATCCATCCCATCTAACCTCAGATGAAGATCATGCACCTGCCATGCAGAATCACGGGATAAATTTAGTTTTGTAGATCTCCTCCAGAAGGCAAGAACATGCCGTATTACTGCTTGACAGCAACCCCACGATCTCCTACCAAATCCTAATAGGATGCATTGTCCAGCTAAGCAGTAATCGCAGGACCCTTTCAGACAGACCAGTACAACAGTGCAAGACCTTTCACACTCGGCAACATCCCCACACACCCCAAGTGCAGAGGGGTGCCTTCCTTATACTTACAGAATTCTCTTGATCGGGCTCCACTGTAATTATAGCATGATCCCTAAACTGCAGTCTGATTTGGCTATCTAATTTGGGCAACTTCCCACCTAAGAAAAAAAAAATCTTCATTAGAAAGGATGGAAACCATATAAATGGTGTAAATTGGCCCTACTCTCCTAGCCGTCTTCTTGTGGCTACATTTCCTGTTAAGCTATGCTTCAACATCTGTCTCAAACACGAAGCTCACGCTAGACTCCAATCTTTGCCTACCATAATACACAAAAATCATAAAAGGCAGAGTTAGCAACAGCTCCACCACAACATCAACAAAGGGAATAAAGATGTGGTAAACCTCAAAACCTACCTGGAGTTAAAGGATCAGAATCGCATCCCAAGTAAGGTGGCAAACGGTTCATAATGAAATCCTTCTTCATGTCAGATGATCTCAGCTCTCTGGTGTTTTCCAGGCGGTCTGCAAGCATTCTCAAAATGCTGCTCAGTTTTTTTGTTGAGTCTGCTATATCCACCTGCTGAATATTCACACAGAGTTGATCTCACATGAATTTAAGATCAACAGAGTTTAGCTTAAATAGCTTCTCCTAAGGAGAAAGAGATGCAGTGATGATCTGGACAGTTCTCTTTTATCTTTTGAAAGGGTAACAAAATTTACTCCCAGAACAACAAATGTTTATTTTACACCTTCCACACGAGCTGAGCTGTTCACACACATAAGCTGATGCTCAGTTTTCCTCACCATGAGACTAACTGCAATGCTAAACGGCTTGCAAGTGTACCTGAAAGAGAGATTTGTTCTCTCTTTCACAACTAGACAACCATAAAAAGGACACAGAACAATTTACAGCTCCACTAACTTTTTAAAGAGTCAAAAGTTTGACCTGATGGAAACTACACCTGTCTGACAGCTCCAAAGCAAATAATGTTGCTTTGAGAAGGAAGCGAGCCATACAAGGACACTGTGATATTAACCAATACGCATTGCTTCAGCTGCACCAAACCTCAGGACACTCATCCTGAAGTCTTCAAAAGTGGTTTTGCTGCAAGACAAGACAGTACCACTGCACTGAGCTCTCACAGCAGATCAGTAAGATACTCACTTTCTTCAGTACTAAAGTTTCAGCTGGACGCACTATTTTTCCCTGAGTCCCACCTATTTACCATGAGCAGTTGCCTTGGTATGCTTGTCCGCAGAGCCACATCTTCTTTTGCAGTATCAAACACAAGGCCAGGAATTGCATCCAGTAAGAAGTCTCCCCAAGAGCTGTAGGACAGGAAGGAAAAAAAAAATTACTAAAATAGCTGCACTGAAATAAAAGAGGCATGCTTTCTCCTACCTATGTCTGGTGCCATTACTATCTGAGAAAGTATGACTTATTATAGTCTCGTTTAAGGGAGTTTTTATTATTTATTTATTTTTAAATAGATCTTCTCCACTCAACCATTCCACTGTTGGCTACACACTGAGAGGGAAGGATTTCTGGAGGCCACTCACAGCCGATCAGTTTGGGTGTGCCATCACACTTAGCCGAAGCAGCTCAGCACTAACACTGCCACCTATGTTATAAATAAACTCAAACACTCTTTCCAATGGCCATCAATACTTACAGAAAGTAACTTTTTTTTTGTTTTGCCTTCTCAATAGAATTTTGTAAATTAAAATCAGTAGAACCCATTTGTTATGAAGACACTCCTCTGAGCATCTTAACCTTAATTTTCCCTCCAACACAACCACATTAAGAGTTACCAGCAGTACGGACATCCTAGGTTTATAACATGGTACATCTGGTGGTTAAAAATAACATCTTACGATCATCTAGAGTACGCCCAAACTTGTTCTGCCCAATTTTGTGGCTAACAGAAATCCTTCCCAATTCCTAACTGGCCAATAACTCCAAGGCCAGCATCTGAGAGAAGCTGATTAGGTCACAGCAGTATTTCCCTGTGTGATGAAAGGCTTCAGTGGGCACAAGCATTACATGTAGATGTGTGTCAAAGGAAACCTGACTTGCATGCATGTGCTAGGGAGATTAAAAACACAGATAAGTAGAAAATATATGCGAAGAAAGAATTTGCAGCAAGTCTGTCAGAACAGGCGTGGGTGACTACAAAATGTAAGACAGAACAAGATGAAAGGAATAACCCATGACTCTTTCTCTAGTTTATGAAATGAACAATAATTTCATCCACTGATGACAGATTTTTAAACACAACAATGAGTTTACTTTTGTATTTTGTAACATTATCTTCCATAGTAAAGTCTACTGCTGGTAAATAATAAAATAACCCATTAAAATGCACAGAGTTTGCTGCAGAAAAATCCCGTAAACAGGCCACTTCACAGAAGTGTTTCCCTCCTCTCCTGCCCCCAGCCTCCAAAACTTCAATCACAGCTACCTGAATACTGGCTTAGATTTTGTTAGTAACTGCAGGGAACAGATATAGTAGTGGGGTACCCAATCATGTTCCATTCCACCATATTTCTAGGAGGAAAATAACATACGCTATCCCTGTATTAGTCACAGAAAACAAGGGCTAAATAGAATGAACGCAGAAAAGAACTAAGCAATGTTCATTACAAGGTTTTGTTTTAACAAGACCTCACTTCTTTGGAACACTGTTTTCAGGCCTGTACTATTCACACACATTGCCTGGCAGATGAAAGCCATTATCAGAAAAGCCACTTTTTAGAAAATAAATAAATAAATAAATAAATAAATATTACTTGTTTTGGTAGGTACTGATGGTCACGTGTGTGGAATAAGATATCCCGGGAGGAGTGTCAGCTTGGTGAATAGTCCCTCTTGGGAAGTACAGCAAGTCACCAGGCTGCAAGAAAATGAAAAGAATCGGTATGATTAGGGCACCTCATCAAACCTTACCGCGCTGTTGTAAAATAGGGGAAATACTTTCTGAGCAGACGGACTGGCAATGTGGTTTGTTTCTGGTTTTTTTAATCACAAAATAGGGAGATCCTCCATAGTACATTTTAATAATATAAAGCACCCTATGCCAGAAAGTCTGATACCTTGAACTCCCCAACTTACTACTACTATTTACGATGCACCTGTCCGAAAGCACACAGCCAGCTGGTAACAGTACAGAACATGCACATTCCAGCTTAGCTGCATAAAGGGGTCCAAGCCACAGCTGAGATGAACATGCTGACAAAACACTGGGCTAGCAGAGAAGCAGTGTGATGTGAATCCAGTCAGATCATGTCAAATGAAAAGGTCAGTATCCACAAGAAAGGCCAAATATTCTATAAAGATTGCAGTTTGTTGCAATACTATTGTCTGAAATTCTCAGTTAAAGCACTTTATAAAAAAAAAAAAAAAAAAAAAAAAAAAAAAGGTACAACCTTTCCCCTCCCTAACTTCTTTCTTACCTATCTAAATTAAATTTCCACACAGCTAAAAATTTAGATTAGGAAGTCAAGGTAAGAGAGAAGTATGCAGCATGCCAAATTGCCTCCAAGAAGGAAAAAATCAGTTAATTATAGCTTCTCCTATAAACATCTATGTAGCTGTATAGCATAGTCAATGAGAAGGTTCATACGGCAACAACAGTGAAATCTGATTCCATTTTAATTTTACTGTTCCTTAAATTTGCTCATCCTAAAAGAGGCCAGGACCATCACTGTTCAAAGCAGCTTTCACTGCAGTGCAACTCCTGTTCTTCTTATCAGCTTGGTAGTCTCATCAGCTTAAGTGAACCAACAAGCACAATGCTCATCAATTAAAATGACCAGATTCTTCATAGACTATGGGTCGCAACTCCCAGAGAAGGGCAGAGCATTTCCCAAGAGACACAATGAGATTCTGATCACCTTGTCATCTTCTTACTTCTGAACTAGATGAAGGCAGGGGTATCAGCAAAGTAAATGGGAAATCATTCATGAAGGACAGATAGCCACTGACACATAAGCTCTGTGCTTGACACCAGTAACAAGCCAGCCGTGTCCACGGCCTGATGAAGAGTCACCAAGACAAAATGTGGTTTGGGACCTCCTAAACCAACTAGCATGCCTTCACGCTCATTCAGCTACCAGTTTCTCAGAGAAGGGGAGAAGAACTCCAATACAGCCTCTGACCAGTCCATTTGTTCTAAGCTGCCCATGAACGGAAAGCAGAAATGTTAAAAAAGGAGAAGGGAAATATTTTAGAAGATGTTTAGGGAGGAAATACCAGTCTATACATTCCTGTCAGAGACTGTCGTACAGATAACCAAAAGAAAAGGGAGGCAGGAACCAACACCAAACACAAAAGTAAAATAAAAACTTGGAACATTTTGAAGCCCTCTTCAGGGCCAGAGGCCAGTATTTTCACTGCAATAATTCCTGTACAATGCCTTGTGCAATACTGCATTATTCCATAAAAATCAAAGGCACTTGAGTCCTACCCAACATGTTCCAGAAAGAAAAAAACGAACCGTAATTTACTGGACTTTGCATCAACCAATACATCCTGACAACTGAAAATTACCATCTGTCAAACTCCATGGCCAGGAAGATCAGTATCATATCAAACCTAAACTACTCTTCCTAAACTACCTACTTCCAAAGGCAAGTCTGAAAACAGGAAAGAGCAGGGACCTTGCAGAGACAAGGACACAAGGTGGAGAAACTAACAAGGCTTCCAAAACAGAGCAGCCCTACCTGTTGGGTAAGTAACACACTTCTAAAGTACAAATATGTAAAACAGAAATGCTGCTGTTGAAAGGGTTGAATTAATCAATCTTTGTGAAATGTTCTATTTAGAAAGAAAAAAAAAATAAAAAAACAACTGCCAAACACTTGATTTTCAGGTTTGGAAAAATAAAAAAACAATACATCAAGTTAATATGTTTTTTAGTTCATGCTTCTATTTATCGGTCAGCTATAATATTTAAATCCAATTCACCAAAACAGTGACAAACTTTGGAAAGCTTTAAGTCTTAGAGCACAGATGGATCAGACCGACTGATTACAGACAGCATGTAACAGCATAAACCACTTCATAACCATATTAAAAACAATGCTTTTTCTGCATGGAACTCCACAAACATCAACCAGGATTCCTGGTGCCCAACTTACAAAATACTAAACAATTTCCAGAAAGAACTGGTTTCTTGGTCCATTATTTAAATACTAAAGCACATGATACCTTTTGTGAAATGGTAGGATAGTTAGACAACTACAGCCTAAATTTCTAACAGAGTGTTTTGTGCACCAACCCTGCTCTCAATTTCACAGCCACGAGAACTGGAAATACTGTTTTCAAGAAAAGGACCATTTCAAATATAACTACTTTTCAGGCAATTACAGCTCAGACCAGTTAAAGCAATTCACTTACAATACCTTTAATACAAATTCATGTGTGGGTTTCCCAATCCTATCTTCTGATTCAACGTTATACTCCCGAGCTAAATGCACCGTTGGTTTATAGAGTCGCCAGTGTTTCTCGCCTTCTAGCTGAAGGATGAACACCTGCAAAAGACCAAATGCACAGTGAAGCCTTGCCTCCCCCTCACACATTCAACTAATCCGAAATGTCAAGCCATCGTCTTACTTGGAAAGTCTGTGGAAGGATGCCAGAAATCAGAGACAGAAAGCAAACAGAAGGGACACAGGCTGAATTATTAGGTGCCTACAATCTAGAAATTCACACTCAACATATTTTTTTAGGCTCTACTTAGAGATGAGGAGAAGAGCTGCAACGTAAGATCTGCTTTATCCTAAGGTAGGCACCTGGAAATCCCTGTTTCTCCCAATGATTTAAAAAAGGTGCTGCACGACTAACTTAAAAGTAGTATCTACCACACGGATATTCAAAATATTAGGTGATACAGGTCTAACCACCAATCATTGGCAGTGTCATAAACACCATGGGGATGGTGTGAGCTAGGGGCTGATGACACATGCCAGAACACGCAGGAAAATAAAACTCCAAATGTAGTTAATGGGGAAAAAAATGGTGTGAAAGTCCAACTTCAAGATGTGCTTTTTAAATCCAGTAGTTATTTGAGTGTTTCTTTTAGAAGCTAATCTGAAATGCATTTGGACCACAGGACTCCATTATACCAGTAACTTCTTAAAATCAGCAGGCCCAGCAAATGGAAACCAGTACCACCAGGCTGCTTCCAGTGAAAAATTGCAAGTACTTTGTAAAGGAAAAATGGATTTCTAGATTCTTGGGGGTCAGAATGAAGTGAAAACGAAAAGAAGGTGCTAGAAAATTTCTGCAGCTGGCAAAACAAGTTTTCTTTTCATCTAAAGAAAATACCAGGCCTTGGTATGATACCAGACCTTGATATGATATTATGATATTACCATTAGATACCTCAGTACCTTTTCAGTGAAATTTCAGAGGGGGGGAAAAAAAAAACAAAAAACAAAACAAAACAAAACAACAACCATACTGAAACACTTGCGATCACTTACCGTAAGTGGAAAAACATTTTTCTATAATATTAGTTTATGTGAGGGGAGGGGAAAACAAACAAACAAACAAACAAAAAAACAGTGAGAGGTATCCACTGCCACTAGCAAAACCCCCTGCACAGCTTCACAGCTGAGGTTGTGCTGTCCTACCTCAACATCGTCGTAGTGAGGGGGAAGGCCCTGTGAGCCCTGCGGAGTAATGTACACATTTGACCCAACCAAGGACCCGAAGTAGCACTCGAGCTTCTCCTGAATCTTCCAGAGCTCCTCCTTTAGAGAGAAAGGATGACGTTACTAGCGAAGAGCTCAGCCAAGCTGGGCTGTCTCCCAGCCTGTTAGCCTGCCTTGTTGCCTGGGAGGTTCTTCTAGGGAATTACCAAAATCCCACAGAAATAACTGGGAGGCAGAGGCTGGGAAGGTGGAAGCAATGAGTACTTGCTGCCAGGGTAGAAAGGTGTTCCTGCAGAAAGCAAGCACTGCAGAAGCAAAGATCTGCCGTAAAGGTAATCAGTAAGCCAAGGAGTGCTACATGCTACCAAACGTGCTACATAGCATTGGTGTTTGCTCTCTTCCCTCTGCTGTCTTTAGGTTTTAAAACCAAAAAAGGGCTAGATATAGAGGAAAAGAAACCAACCATCATCCCACAAACTGCAAAGCATCTTAATACAATAAACACATGCATGACTTGCATTATATTAGCTAGCATCAAAGAGAGTGTACAAAGGTTAGAGACCTACTTCCAATGCCTCCAGTTGCAACAGAAACCAAGCAACACTCTGCAGGTACGTAATCGAGGAGATAAAGTATCTCTGACTTGTTGTTTTTTTTATATGCCTCTGAGATTTTGCAGTGTATGTAGTGTAGATATCAGGACATTTGTTTGTGGAATAAGCCACAGGTTTGTAATTCAAAGCAAGAATCTTTCTTTACTTTGAAAGTACCTTTCAACCTATTAAAACTACTTTGCTCCTCCACAACTGAAATGTATGTATTAAAATTTAACAGATTCATGCCAAGAGATGCTTTTGAAAACCTTCAAAGCACAAAGCTACTGAGGTACCATCATAACAGATGCTGAAGAAGACTGATAAGACTTAATTCTCCCGCTGTTATCACTCATGTATGTTAGTTAACACATGCTGCAATTTAAAAAAAAAAAAAAAAAAGGAACAAAGGAACTCTAATAGTTAGCCCACAGAAGTTTTAAGTCATCTGCTAAGTTTAGCTAGGCAGAATCAAGGTGCTGAAATTCTGCACTTTTCAAGAATAAAGCGACTAATGCTTTACAAATTGTTACTTGAATCTAATTTTCAAATAGTTATAGCAAAGGTCAAGATAAGTACAAGGTACTGGGGGAAAGAAAAAGAAGAAAATATAAACAAGCATGTCTTACTGCAGCAAAATACTTTAGCTTATTACTCAATTCAACAAGGGATTTGAGCAAATATTTAATAACAGAGCTCCCCAAAGATTTTTGAAGAATGCACCTCAGATCTAACATTAAGCTATGAGCCAGTCACGTATTCAGTACAAGAAGCTCAGGTGCAATGTTTTTAATAGACACAGTACAGAAGGCACAAAGCATTGGAGCTAAGCCCCAGCCTCATCATGGGTTTAACTTATGAAGTAACCAGCATGTGAGCCGTGGCTGAGGCTGGCAGTGCTCCCTGCCCAAACTCCGCTTTGATTGTTTTTCATTTTCTTCTCAGAACAGGTTTTTCTCATTAACTCCGAAAGTTTCTTCTGTGAACTTCCTTTCAAAAGCATGTTTGTTTATTAATTGTGTGGGCATATTGAAGAACAAACCTTACTCACCCATGCTTGACATGTGACAGGTAATGCACCAAAGTGATGACTCTCGTAGCAAAGGATGCCAAACTACCCGAGCCATGCAAGGGTAACTTCAGCCAGAACTTATGCACGTTCAGCTCGAGCTCTACATTTCAGCATAAATCATACAACAGCTCAACTGCAAATGCCCCTGTCACTGGAAATGCCAATGGCACTTGACCTGAGATCAGCTAACAATACTGATACAGCCGTATATTTGAGTCCTTACAGACCACTTCGTAATTAACTTGCATTGACACCATGGGACAAAAAAAGGACTACTCGATCCAAGTATAAACACCCAAGTCCTTTATACAACCGTGCAGACACCCACTGCCTCGTTCTGAATGCATGAAGATTGCAAAAGCATCAAAAAGAACAAGAAAAGGCAATCACCAAAATTGCAGTGGTTCACATCTGTGGTGCAATTCAAAGCCCAATCCTTTATCAAGAATTGCAAAATGTCCTGCAAATCTTTTACACTATCTCACACCTTGTCTTCCGTTAAAGGAATTTGGCATAAATGCTCCATTTGCAGAACAATGGGGCAGAAAGGATAATTTAAGCAGGCATAGATAGATAATCATCAATTTTGTGAACTCAGATCTTTCTGAATTTGTATGTGATAAAGCAAATTTTTAAAAAGTAATACTTAATTTTACAGCATAAGTCAGATTTGTTCTTACTGCAGACCACTGAAACGTGATGGGCAGTGCAGAAGTATAAACTGTCTTTTAATACAGTTCCTGTGTAGGTTTCAGCAGGTCACTGATGTGAGCTGCTTCACCTGGATTTACTGGGGACAGAGAAAAAGCTATGTCAAGTATGTGTCAAGCAAAATATGCTGCATTATAAAACATGTATTAATTATATTCAAATGCATGAAATGACCCAACCTTAAATCTCTGAGGCTGATGAAACTGTATCGTTGCCTTTTTCTGGTCAAAGTCCTTCTTCAGCTGCATGTAATTCACTTTGCCTTCTTTATTTAAAACTTTCTTTTTTCCATTCACACATCTGCAGATATTTATATCACGCCCATAGTACAGACCCTGGCTGCACAGTTCCTTCAAATCTGGCAGCTGGAAGAGAGACTGGTAATAAGCAGCCAGCAGGGGATCATTTCTCTGAACAAGCAGCGGCTTTTGTTCCCAATACTCCCTGAAAAACACCTCCGGTTTGATGGGAGAGATCAGGCTTCCAAAAAGGCTGTCCGGGCTCTCGAAACTCATGACTGCCAGTGAACAAGCTGCTTCCACCTTTGCTCGCTTACACTGCACCTGCATTTCTTTTCCCATTTCAGCTTGCCTCCCTCCTTTCTTGGGCATGTTCCTGTTCAAGAGGGGAGAGAGAGAAAGAACAGTCAACCAGCAGCACAACCTTGAGGGACCTGAGCAGCTCCTCTTGCCTTCTCCAGTGTAAGTAGGCAAACAAGAGTACCCCGGGAATGGCTCTGCTCACTATATGAGATATAATAGATGCTCACTATTTGTTCCAAGCTGCCTCCAATCCACTCTCAGATCCTCAGCAAACTCCAAAGGACTCTGCTGGAAGCTGTGGCTCACAGAAGTTCAAATCCCACACCTGAGTTTATAATAAAAAATAGACACAATGAATCCAAATGGCCACACACATGAGATCTTTATAAATATGGAAATCCACCCACAAAAAGAGCCCTTGGTAGACTGGTCTTCTGCAGCAATAGATGCATTTAAAAACCACCTCAGATGTAAGAGCTTTACTGATAACTTGCAAAAAGGGTGGAGAGGGGACAGAATGAGAAATTGGGACCCTACTACACATCCTTGAAAGACACCAATGTTGGAAAGAAGCAAATGCTGCAGGTGTAGTCATTGTCAGCACACAGTGACAACGGTACACATCTGTCCCCGTCTCTATACTGTGATGGCCAGCTCTGGCTAAACTAAGTCTACAGAAGGGAGGGAATATTTTTAGGGCTTTCTGCTGATGCTGTGCAATTACAGCGAAAACTAAAATTACAAGGTTCTGCTTCCATCTTTGTACAGCTGTCAAACTTTGTGGTTTGTGTAGAATAAAAAGACTTTTTTCCCCAAATTGCACACATTTAATTTAAAAGTTGTAAGTCACTTAATTTGTGTCAGTGTTTTGTCGTTTTTTTTTTTCTCAAGATAGACAATATGTCCATATATCATTATGTAAAAAAATTAAAAAGGTAATTCACAAAGGGCGTATCTGCCAAGTTTTCAGGAAAGTTAAGGCAAAACTCAAGTAACGGTAAGTCTAACACCATAGTACATACAGACATACTTGCATTAAAGTTTACATCAGCACCAGCAGTTCATCCCTCTGAGTGGCTCAAAGCCCCAGGCAGAGCTGAACCCTGCCTGAGAAGCCGAGTTAAGCATCCTGACAACGAGCCAGCACCAAGCCCTCCAGGACTGCAGCACGCCTGCTCAGTCCGGGCTGGCTGAGCCCAGCTAACCCTGGGCTTGTCTGAGCAGGTTTGTGAAACCAACATGCAAGGAGTTACAGCATACTGCAGCTTTCATTTGGCAAATGTCATTTTGAAAATGACAGCTTTACTCCCAAAAGTAAACAATCTAATGCTTTTTATGCAGAATCCTTATCACAAAACAAACTCTAGTTCTGGTGTGCACGCACAGTGCAAAGTTTTCCTACACAGCTGCATGCAGGACATCCTCACTGCTACACCAACTCCCTAGTGAAGTGTTTCATCCATAACTCCTGTGCCTCAGCAGTAACTGAGGGTCACCAAAGTCCAGCAAGAGGAAATCCACGTCACCACTGGACATTCCTCGCTGCAGCAAGCCACAGCCCTCAGCAAGAAATGGGAATGCTCAAAAGGACTGAATGTTAGCCCACTACTGCTAACAACCTCTGGTGATGCTGCAGGCATTGCAATTTTGCGCTCACACTCCCAAACACCAGCAACACAAATGCAACCAAGACCAAATTGCCCTATTTGTATCCCAGACCTAAATCCATCCTGTCAGCCTCATGCTCACGCCCAGCCTCTAAGTTAAATTCCAGTGAGTGCTGCTCACAGAACAGGCTCCCTTTACACAGTGTGCTGCGCTGCCATGTTTTGGTGGCTTATTGGAACGAGCCAGAAAAACACAACAGAGCTGACCACTTCTGGCTTCAGACAGGAGTTATTTTGCATCAGTATTTTCCCAATCACACACCTGTTAATGCTTAAATATAGGGAGAGCTGAGCCCTGCTTCTGAGCTCAGGCCTGTAAAGCACAGCACGGGGGGGCTCTGGCAGAAAAACTTGGTCACAGCTATTCTTAGGCCACACAGCCCTGCTGCTTCCCACCGCCGCGCTGCCACGTGTGGGTACCATTAAACTTTTTCCAGAAGGGAAAAAAAAAAAAAAAAAAAAAACAAACACGGAAAACCGTGCTGCAGGGCCAGCCGCGGATCCCAGCCAGTGCTCACACGTGCGGCCACGCCAAGGGGGCAGCCCCCAGCCGCGAGGGGCACCGCCAGCAGCGGGCACAGCCCCGGGGCCACGCTCTGACGACCCCCCGAGCACCGGGGCGTCTCCTGGCGCCCCCTCACCCCCCGAGGGGGTCACCCACGCCGCCTCCCGCCCCGGCACCCGGCACCCCACGCTGCCTCCCGCCCCGACCCGCAGCCGGAACAGCAAGGCGGCGGGGCTGCCCCAATGCCCCCCTGCTACCGGCGGGGAGGCTGCTGGGCGGTCCCCCCCCGCCGCCATCAGCCGCCCCCCGCCGGCTCCGCTCCCCCCGGACCCCCGGGCTCACCCTCCCGGGCACGCGGCCGCTGCGCGGGGCGGGGCCGGGGAAGGCGCTCGGTGGCCGCCACAAAATGGCGGCGGGGCGGCCGGGTGAGGGGCTGGGTGTGCAGCCGGCTCTGCTGAGCGTGATGGGTTAAAATAGCAGTCACCTCGCGAAAAATCGTGGTTCTTCCCGTGAAGTTTTACTGTGTATAATAAATGATTAATTGTTCTTTGGCTGTGTTGTTTTTTCCTGGACCTGAGTTTTGTTCTTGTGCGCCTCTCCTGAGTCCTTTGAGTGAGGGTGTGAAAACATCAAGAAATGTTTTTACTTACCTTTATTAAATATGTCTATTAATAGGTTAGTTTACGTTCTTTGCAAGATGTCAGAGAAATTGTTAGGTAGGCTTTGCTAAACTTCTGTTCTTGTGTACTGATCACGTGAAGCGCACAAAATAGAACTACCAGCAAAATGTGAAATTTGGAAACCTCAGCAGCCTCTAAGTACGTGGCTAATACACGTGGAAAGTTGTATAGAGCACAAGATTGTTAATAGAGGGACTTCTCAAAGACAGATAGAAGAGGGGACAATGTTCTAGCAGCACTCTAGAGGGAAATGTAACCTTAAGATAACCGCAGATAACAGAAATAATAGAAACCCAAGTATCACATCTACCTATCACATCTAAAATAGCAGCTCAGATTCCTCCCTTTTTAGAAAATGCTTTTGCAGTCCTGTTCCTCCTTGTGGTAGAAATCTCTCCTGCTTCCATGGTGCTAATTGGGTCCCTTGGAATAAATGTTATATGTTTCCATGGGGCTCCACATTCACTCATACATCCAAACTCATATGTGCTGAATAGAGGGAATGGAAAAACATAATACACGGAAGAAAGGGATGGAAGGGAATAAAAGACAAACACTTTTCATCGTATTCTGTCCTGGACCACTTTGGTCTCCAGATGACCAGAATGCTGTGGCCGTTCAGTCATGAAAAATACAGACTGATCAGCATGGGGATTTGTTACGGGGAGATAAGTTTTGCCAGGGCTGAAACTAAAGCTATGTACATAGATATGCGAATTACATAGGAAAGTTTTAATTTCTCTCTCGAGCATTTTTCTTTCATTGGACTGTCACTTCAGAAGAAAACAAAGATATTCTCTGCTTTCTAATTCTGTCCTCTTATTAGTTCATCATGACATCACTGAGCATCCAGGACACTTGCAAAAAGTATTAAATTGAGATTATTTTAGTGTAAACATTAGTCATTGGGATAGTCAAAGGTGTAACTTTCAGCCTTCTGAAAAACAGGTCACTGGAATGAAATTCTACTTACTTCTTCCACAAAATTTATAAAGCTTTGAAGAGTGAAGTAGTTTTCCAGACTTAAATTTTGCAGCTTAATCACCTACATTAACACTTCCAGGATGTTTTCTTAATCCAGATGGGTGTACCAGCAGATGCTAAAAATAGGGAGGCCACATCCTGCACTTCAGCTGGTCACAGGAGCAATGACAAGCTGTTATTTCTGTTTTCCAAAAATCCACAAAGTATTATCAGTATAGCTGCTTGAATACCACTAGGGTCAACACTCAAACAAATATGTATATACATAATGGCTGTGATGTTTTAAGTTTTAGTAAACGCTGTGGGAAGTAAAACTCCCACATTTGACTGGCTGGAAAACCAGCCATAAATAATAGGAGCAGGAAATACTTGTGAATACTTTTGTAAAGACTTCCATGCTGATTTGTCTAGACAAAATGACTAAACGTATTTACTACTGTACCCTTCTGGAAGGTAACACAAATTTCAAAAGAGGGTCATGTGAATTTTAGTCAGTTAATGCTCAGAAAGCCTTCTAAAAATAATGTATTTAAATGCTGTTTTTTATTATTTTACAATAAAGGATCTGTGAAGTATAATGGATCCTGATATCATCCCTGTCACTTCATTGAGAAGATAAAAATCATAAGCTTTGCTGAAAAAAGTTTGCAGTAGGTTTCATCATCATAAGATGCAATCCTTGTCATTATCGTAATAAAACTCACTATATAGTGAGTTTCCCATCACTTTCCATGATGAGAACACTTTGCCAGTGGTTACATTCACACTTGCAAAATAAATAACGGTTTTATCCATGAAAGAAAACAAAGCTGCTTCTAGGTACCTATATAGGATGTGCTGGGAAAGTAAATGCAGGCATGACTCTCTTTTCCTATACACTTCCATGTGTGGGTCAGTTTGCTGGCCAGTCTGCACTGGACTAGGGCAGGCTAGACTGCAGAGCCCTTGCTGCTGCAGATCTTCCAAGATATTTAGAAGAGGGAATTGTTTTGGGTCGAGAAGCACTTGGGTACTTTTTCTGTCAGAGGATGAAGATTTACTTTTGGATAAATACTTCTTATTTGGATAAATAGCTCTTCCCATAAGGCAGATAAAAAATTTATGTGAAAACAATGGTGTTACATTAGTTCATGCTATAAGTTTAGGACACACACATCTGGAGCAATTAGATGGGATCTTCTCAGGCAATCTGGAACATCTGTGCAGGATGCATTCATAATAGCAGTGCAGTAACAAGGATGACATGGTGATTTCTTTTATATATTTATATTACACATCTGCTCAGCTTGAGGTCTGGTGTGCCGTTGCTGTTGCCAAAACCCTGCATGTCCTTTGGCTTTACGTTCCCAGCATTGTCATTCCTGGTACAGTTCTCCTTTCCATGTCAGGATTTCCTGGAAGAGTATCAAAGCTGTCTTAGCTCTGATCATTTGTTTGGCAGTGACTTGACTGCCAAGTACCCACTTACTCCATCAGATTTCAATCAGCCGGCATGCAATGTGTCACCAGCTTTTCCAGCTCTGTAACTGAGAGCTTGACAAATGCAGCTTTTTGAAACAGTACGAGACATCACCATGCTATAATGAAACAATATTGGAGTAGGAAAATCATAAATCTGAGAGTGGTTCTGACTTCCAAATTTATTCCCATTTCCTAATCTTAACCAAGCAGTGACCAAGCATTTACCTTTTCATATTTTTTGTTATCACAAATTATCATTCTGAACTGAATTTGTACATGTGAACTCACTTCATTAATTGACAGACAAAACCAGGAAATTTAAGTGGAAAATGTTTCTCATTTGGGAAAGCCACAGAAGTAATCTTGATTCTTTTCTGGACCTGTGAACACTTTTTGTGTGTGTCCCTGAACATCTTTAATTCAACCTAAGGGTGCCATGCAGGACTCATCTGGGACCAGCAGGTTTCCTGTATATGGCTCTGTTTTGGCACAGCAGCTTCTTTTTATTTCCTGGGTGTCTCAGGTGTTGGTGTGGTAGCTTGAGCTGTGATAGGGACAAGTGCTGCAAGCAAGCGCCCCCTCACTGTAACTTCCAATCTGTGAAGGCAAGGATGGGACAAAAACCCAAGTTCATGTATACAGTATAAAATGGAAGAACCAGATTCTGCTAAAAACATGGTTTGTTTGCTTTCTTGACAAAGTATTCTAAAATCTCTTCCTCAAAGGCTAGGTTTCTGAAAAGAGCAGTTATACAGAAAGCAGGTGACTACAGCAGGCCTAACGTGAGGCACAGGTGTGCAGGTGTCACACGAAGGGCACACCTTGTGCAGGGGACACTATTCATCCATCAGGCAGGTGGCTGTAAGACACTGAGTGCATTGCATCTGGGACACTATTCCTTTGCTACCTTGGAGACTAGTGATCAAGATTTCTCCAGAATAGAGGTCCCTTCCAGTGATCCTGTGGAAACACGAGTATAGCTGACAGTGTGAAGGTTTTTCTTGAGGCTTTGATGATGCATCATGTACAAAGCCCCATTAACTTTGCTTCCTGCTTTCCCTACTATCTGAGGACAAAGGCTCCTGAGGTGTATACAGGTTGCCTAGCAAAACAAAAATGCAGCAGGTGAAACAGGGATAGGAGCTATTTGAAGGCGATTGGTGCTGACTGAAAACGAACCTGGACAACAAGTGGAGAACAAACAGAAAGGCTGATTAAAGAGGAATGATTATAGTATAGATAGACACTGAATAATACATACATTGACCAAGAGCTGCTATCTGTTTAGGTGTGTGATAAAGGGCTCCCTTAGTGAGCAAATTGCTTCTGTGCTACTGCAGCAGTAGTGTGTGCATTTGATTGCCCCAATAAAGCACCACACAGTCCAACTGAAAAAACAGGCTCATGAGAATTTTTCATTAGCAGGTTTGCTGCTAAACAAACCTGCCTCAGTTTGACACAGAAGCCAGTTTCAGAAACTCTCAACCATTTCCTGTACTGCTTTTGCATTATTTTTAGAGCACAATGCTACTGTCATACACAAAATAATGTCTAGCTTATAATGATTTCTGTTCATATGTACAAACCCCAGTAAAAAAAGTTGAACACGATATACACACTGGGAAATATAATCCTGGAATATGTGTCAATGACATGATTGTTCTGCAGAATAATCCTGCCCACGTTTCCTTTCAGAGATCTCTTTCTCTTGATGCGAGCTGGGCCCACGTTGGAGACACTGGTTGCTCGTGCCCGAGTTGCGTTCTCTTCACAGCGGTCAGAGAAAGAAGTCAGGTCCATGTCCACATCTGGGTCATGGTAGCAGCCATCAAAAGCCATTGCTTGCACTGCATCAATACTGTACATTCCTGATGCCTGGCAACAAAGAATAGTTAATCTGCATCTAGCAGAAGCCATTTTAGTAAGTAATAATTAAATAAAACACAAAATTAAAAAAGTTTTCTCTTCAGTGCTGTTCCCCCTATTGAGAGCATAAAGAGAATATGGTTACCTCCCAGTGTATCTACCCCAAATGCTTCTACCTGTAGGGCCTGGCCTCCCGTGGAGGACATGAGCAAGTAAAGGGATATATGTGACAAAACACACTTGTCTGACTGATTATTGCCAGCTGACTTACATGTGCCCTTGCTTCTGAAACAGAAAAATCAAACTCTGCATTTCCTGTAGGTCTGTGTTACTGGAGCTATTGGACTTCAAACATTTCCGTGTTTTTTGATAGGATTATCAAATCATGTGAGCAACATATGCATCCTTTGTATGTTCTTCCCTTTGTGATATTCCAGCAAATGATTTCACATATGGGGATATTCTTGGAGCAAAGTTTTTAAGTGACTGCCTCATAGAATGCAAATGTTTACAGAAATATAAACATTACTACTTCAGGCACACTTTAAAAAAAAAAAAAATGACCTTGTCATTCATCTGGTCTTGGCATAAATATATATATGTCATTAAACCCATCTGCCTATCAGAAAATGGGGGAGCAGAAGAAGGATAGTCTGTTTCACAGGAAACAGGAGGAAATATCACAGTGAGCACATTTTAGTGTATATTTCAGAGAAAGGAAAAAGATTAAAAGACTCCCTTGATCAATAGGCATTTGAGAAACAAAATAAAGATTACTTTCCTCTGGGCAGGGGGGATAATAATAAAAATGAGATGTGCTCCTTAACCTCTGCTACAAGAAAAGGAAGGGAGAGAAAGCTCAGACCTTCTCAAGATCTGAGAGATCAATACATTTCTCCCATTCAGCCAAGAAAAAATGAGATACAAAATGGAGTCACAGAGATGGTTACGGTACTATTATCACAGTTTTGTATCAGGATTATTTTGTGGCTTCTATGATACTCCTGAAGGCAGTAAAACACAGATTATTGTACCTTGCCCCTTTTTTTGAGTTGTTTTCTCTCTTCAATTGTGGTGAGATAGTTCACTGCAGCATATTCGATGACAGACAGGAAGACAAAAAGGAAGCTGATCCATAAATACACATCCACAGCCTTTATGTAAGACACTTGAGGCATTGAGGCACTTACTCCTGTAATGATGGTTGACATTGTCAGCACTGTAGTTATGCCTGCCAAAGAAGAAGGGGAGGTTATCATAATACAGGCCAGCTGGTTCTGATTAGCTCATCACCAGTTGCTTGGACAGCACAGCTCTGTGAGGGCAAATGATTGAGACTGCTTTTAACTTCACTGAACAGGCTCTAAAAAGTGGAGTGAACCATGAAGGACCTATCACATACAATACTGAAAACTGTCTCCACTCCATGTGCGTAGTCAGAGCTGTAGCACACCATGTTTGAGCAGTGGGTACAAAATGCTGCTGATTCAGCAGTGCAAGGAGTACTTTCTATGACAGCTTTTCTATGACTGCTATAGGGCAGTGAACATGCATTATTTGTACAACTCTTGATGCATTACTTTCTTTAGAAACCCACGCATAAATTAAAGAACATGATCAGCAAAAACATCTTGACAACATTACAAATGACCTACTGAGAATTAAAACTTGATTTATGAATATGAAGCTAAATTTCTTACAAATAAAATAAATTGGTAGATGCATTAATAAAACTAGGTGTCATAATTTGGTTTTAGACTAATATATTTATATCTCATGTAGAGATATAAATATCTGCCAATAGAAAGGCAGATTAATATAGCTATAGATAAACATTAAAGGCTGCCTCAGTACATGCCAGTTTGTTTCTTAAACAAAGATTCCCAAAGCTTTCACTTGTCTAAGAAATACAGCAACATACAGTCAGCTTCTGGTACCAGTATCAGCGAGAAGAAGGAGCAGGAGCTTCATCACTACAGTTTTTGGACTCAGATATATTAGGGATACATTAGATATCTTAATATATTTTTGTCAGATTTTCACAGAGATGCTAATCTTTGAAAAAAAATCCACCTAGTCCAAGTCCATTAGTGTTAAATTACCAACAAAAGGTAGCCTTGAGGTGGTATCAACTGATTAATCACTGAGAAAACAATAATGTTATAAAAAAAAAAAAAAGAGCCAACTGTAATTAATCTTTTTATCCCAAAATGTGGTGTTCAGAATTAAACCACGAGAGCAGAAAGGCACCCAGCTTGCTCTTTGCCTTCCACAGTAGCCTGCGTGCCTTGCACAGTTAAGGCACTGAAGTAAACATTTTCAAAGTACCTGACAAAGAAAGGCTTTGCTACCTAGGACAAGTCAGAAAAGTGGCTTCAGGTTGGTAGGAAGATATCAACTGGTTCTAGAGAGAAAGCTGAGCTACAAAGATTTCAGATAGATTTTGCTGTGCCTATGAAGTATTTCTCATGAGCCACAGATCCAGGAAGGGATCTGACTACCTGTTACTTCCCTGGGAAGAAAAAGAAGTCTTTGGGGGAAAAAAAAAAAAAAAAAAAAAAAAAGAATGAACTAAAATTCTACCTATGGAAATGTGCAGAAAGAATTTTCTCTTTCCTTCTGTAGTGTGTGAGCTACTAGTACAGTAAAGCCAGTCTGAAGAAACATCCCATTTCCAAACACAGAGTTTAACTAAAGGAGTTTGTGTTACTGACAACAGTGGCAATAATAGAGTTGTTCAGGCAACTACCTGATATATTTGCTCATGTCTTGCGTAAATAAAAAGCTAAGGTAACTTCAAAAGCTCTCCCCTATCCATTCTATGTATCCCAAAAGAATACAGTAAAGGTTTACCTAGTGATACCCTGGCAGGAACAGCTCTTCTGTCAATCCAGAATGAAACCCAAGACAGCATCACCATCAGCATGGCTGGGAAATAGGATTGAAGCACAAAAAAGAAAATATGTCTCCGGAGTGCAAAATTTATGAAAAGTCGATTGTACCAGCCTAATGAGAAAAAGGAGAGGAAGAAGATGGGGGAGAAAAGAAGATAACTATGTTATTTGTAATCTCTGTTCACCAGTCCTCTCCTTCCAGTGTTTCCACATCAGTAATGGTAAATACCTAAGAGATATTGCTATCACCCTGCTTTCATATAGTGCTTTATAAACTGCCCATCCATACCTCATTAATACACAGCTGCCTTGGCAGTGAAGCATCACAAGTATTGCATAATTTTAAGGTTAGGAAACTGAAAAAATAAAGTAAATAGATTTCAAGTGAAACTGCTGGGAGAATACAGATAAGATATAATAGTCCAGTTCAGCTAGCCCAGTGGAGCAGATACCCTGCCTCCCCTCAAAAGCAGCCTGCCTTCTCTCATGCTGCAAACATGCAGGCACCAAGCCGCACTTTTCCTATGGTCAGACCATCTTCCCTGCCCAGCTTTGACTTTAGAGGTAAGGGTGCCATCTAGTGACTTTTGGGGCAGGCTCTGGATGTGCAGCAAAGCACATGTGCTACACCTTGTGCAAGGAAAACAGTTTACAGTGAGGTACAAAGAAGGCAAAGCAGCAGTCTGTGCAGAATCTGCCTTTTCTATACAACTGCAGATGGAAATAAGCCTGTGTCTGAACAGTCCTGCCATCACAAAGAGACACTTTATAAAAAGGACTGTCTCAGCAGTGACCCCGTTTAATATTAAAGATGCTCTAAGTGGTTTCAGCCATGCAGTAGGGTTTTGTCTTTAGAATGATTGTTGACAGTGACATTGTTGCTCCTTTGGAGGCCAGGGAACTCCAAAATCCTAAATGCTATGCATGTGTAGTTCACTGAGATTCACAAGAAAGGCTATGCACAACCTAAAATGCAGAAGTCTGCTCTGTGAGCAGCATTTTTGTCCAGACTCTTCAGGAGGAGATGGCCGCCACTAAAATTATGCCAATAGTTCCCCACTGTTCCTTTCTTCTAGTGGGTAGGAGATGTTACATGTAACCACTTTCTTCCAACAAGAAAACAAAACAAAAGAAGAGGAGAACGTGTAAACTCCTGTCTGACACAAAACCTCAAAGCCAAAGGAAAGTGTATGCCTACAAACATCAGTGATCTAGTTAACAGATAAGGCACCTGCATTTATTCCGAGGTACCTCCCAGTGATCACCAGTGACTTAAAAAAGCCTACTTTTCCATCTTTACCCTGCTGAGTTAGCGTGTTTTCAAAACATCTGCATGTTACTGCTAAGCAGTTACTTTTTTGCAAAATCAAAGGTGCTGCGAAGGTGCTGCAAAGGTACAGAGGTTGTATGAGGTTGCAGTGCTGTGCACAAGGCCATATTTGCTTGCATTAGTGTTTTTTGATGAGAATAGCAAGAAAGGTAAAGAAGCCACCTGAGTCCCCAGAATGCAGTTTCACACACTGATAGCAATTTGGTGGAAACCATCCCAGTCTCCTTCTTGCAACAAGGACAAATTTGACGTAGATCTCTGCAAGGCAGTGTTACGATAGCAAGGTAACTTTCTCTTCTCACATGACAGTGGCCCTTGAAAGCTGGAGCTCTGTTCTTAGCTCAGACACAGGCAAGAGATAAGGCTGAAGGAACTGATCAAGCTGTGAATTCCTCACTGCTTAGGCTGCAGTACCATTTAAACTGGAATTTCTGCATTAAATATCAGCCATTAAAGTAAGAGCCCTGCAAACTTGAATCCCTCTTACTCTTTTTTTGAAGAAAACAAAGATATTCTGTATCTAAAATAAAGTAAATAATTCTATTTGCAGTTTTTCTATATGTCTTCAAGGTTGGTTGGTTGGTTGGTTGGTTGTTTTAAATTGTTATGCATTTCACCCCATTATATGGAATCATTTCTATTTCATTAATCTGCCTGTATATAAAAGGGGAATATTCCCATTGAAATGAACTGTCTCAAAGCAGAAAGTACAGTAGCAAGCATTCTATTTGATCTGGTTAAGAAAAGTATGTTTAGACTACTTACATAGAGACATAATGCAAAGTTTGTAATTGCATGTACAACTAAAGAGAAAATAAAAGCCACTTTTGCATGAAATCAAACCTATAATAAACTTCTAGGGCCTTGTGCAATTTGCCAAAAGGTGTAGTTCAAGATGTATAGTGAGGCATAAAAACCTGTCTGGCACAGATATCTGCATGTAAACAATGTAGCACTGACATACAAGGATTATTTATAATTTTTTTTTCTGCAACTTTATGTATAAACATGGAACATTAAACAAACCATGAATTAGACCTTAATAGGTTATAAACACTCTCATGAAGAATTTTAAAGTCAGTAGATTTTTAATGACACTTTCCAGCTCCAAGAAATTAGATTTTAGACAGTAAAATATATTGGGGATTCCTTTTGTTTGCTTTCTAGTACTTGACCCTTTACAGTTGGTATTTTCAATATTTTTTCTATATAACCAGGACCCAAATATTCCTGTAAACCCAATACTCCAGAGACTTTCGGAAAAGGCCCACAATTTTGAGAGCTCACAACAGCATATATTTAGTTGTTCTGCATTTCTTTAAGGTTCTTTTTGTCAGGTTGCAAGTATTATCAGAGCCTCTTCTAATACAGAGCAGGTGTTACACTGGTAATGTAAAGAGAACTTAGGCCTGAGGCTAACAGATCAGTGCAATTGACAGACCTCTCAGAGGTCTGCCATTGCTAATTTATTAGCAATTAATTTGAAGGTGAAAGTCTGCATGGCTGCGTCCCATGTTTCTCTTCTAATGACAGGGGCTTACTATACCAGTACTGCTGTAAAATGCGAGTCCACTGGAAGCACTGAATTCTTCAATGAAAAACTGGGAGAGGGAGATGTGTTCATCTGTGCTCAAGGACTGATTTCCATGTTTCCAGTATAGCATCAGATCATCTTCATTATATGCATCTGGGAGAAAGTAAAAACTAAATCACTTTCTCTGCTGGAATAAAGCTTCTGTTTCTTTAGCAATAGAAGAACACTCAAAACAATTTGGAAAACCCCAAAGAAACCTTTTTTTTTTTTTTAATATCAATTTGCCAGTTAGTTGACATAGAAAAATTGCAAAAAACACATTGCACCTTTTTTCAGGTGGAATCTTGTTACATGTCAGCCATGTACCTGACAGAGGGGGAGCACAGGCATGCCCAGGGTCCCAAGGCACACAGGGGTACAGCTTGGGAGCTGCTGTGCTGAGCAGACTGCCCAAGCACTGGCAGTCTGTTCCCTTTTGTGGAGTCTGAACAACCAGCCAGCATCCCAGTTTTGCTCTTAATCCAAACAAAATAAATTCTGAGGTATCAAAGTTCTCTGCAAGACACAATTACCTTTACTACAGACCACAGAGTCAGGGCTGAGAAAACAGACATTTCACAGTAACACAAGCATTCCTTTTCATTTTTCTATGAGGTCAAATCTTGACATTTTATTTTACTTTTAACTTGCATTTTTCCTCAGACAAAGCATGATTTTTGAAAAGGAAAAGATTTTGAATTGAGACCTTGGAATATCAACTCAGTCAAAACAAAGTGGGGCACATGGTTGTTTTTCTGTCTTCCCAAAGTGCACTGAGCTACAGAAATATCCCAAACTGGATACAAAGCAGTTTAATATGTACAGGTCAAAGATTTCAGGTCACACAGCAACACAGGTGAAAAAGGTATTATGAAGAAGATGAAGTGCTGGTAATAATGCACATGTGAGGAGCAGTCATGAATTAAACTTACAGCTTTCCAGTTCTAACGAACAGTTCTGAGTGTCCAGAGGAAACCTACTGAAATCCATGAAACACATAGCAGAAACTGTTATTCTGCAGGAAGGAACAGAAAACCAGAAAGTAAATGAAAAATTTCACACTTTCTCTGGGCTGTGCAGCCACCTGATTGAAATCCCTGACCAACCTGCTGGTTAGAATCCTAATGAATGACTTTTTCTGCTGTTATGGACACTTCTAAAATTGCCTCAAGGTAGTGATAGAAAACTAACCCAGTGAGAGAACACATTTTTAAACATAGTCTTTCTTATTAAATACATTACACTATACATTATAAACTCTTTACTGGCCTGATCCTTGATTAGCCTTTCACACATTTTGCTTTGAATGGTTACACTCGCCAAAATTAACAAGAGAAGTTCACATTTCTTGACTAGTTTCTCATAGACTGAAGTAGGTAATATTAAAGATTAGAGTAAATATTATTCCAAGTGCTATTTTCCCTGTTAGCATGGTTATAATATTTAATTGCATAAAAAGATAAGCTGCAATGTCTGAAAGCCTATTCTCCTCTTCAACAACATACAAATGCCTAATACCCTAAAAAGCTTAAGGAAACCTAGACAATGAATTTCACTTGCTTTTTCACTAATATTTAGAAGACAAATGACCCCTAGCATTTTAACCAAATAACACAATAAACAAACAAACAGAAAGGCTATAAGCAGCAATTTAAATATAGTAAAAACTTCCATTTTTTCCTTTCTTGTCAGAGCTTGTATATCATTTGATGTTTTACTTTGGTATTTAATTTTTCCCCAAACTGAATCCTACATGGATTTTATTGATATTGAATATGCTGGATATAGAAGTGATCTTTGGAAACTTGTGATCAGTAATCACATAGTAACTAAGCTTTTACAAATGTAAGATTTTACAGGGTTGAAATGAGATGGTAAGACTGATACATCTTTGAAAAGATGCATAAGACCTCTAACTATGGATGTCATTTCTATCTTTTAAATACTGACTACAGGATCGGGGAACAGCAAGAAAATGTGGAAAAAAATTGACTATTTTAGCACCAAATCTGGATTTTTATTCAATTTTGCTTCATTAAAGTCCTGGATGCTGGTTACTGAAGAAAAACTGTGGAATATTCAGATTTCTTGCACATAAGGATTTGGAATATAATCTACCCACTGCACGTAAATCTGGCAATACAAAAAGAGGGTTTAATGAGCATCCGATTCTTTAGGAACATATAGATTAACTGCACTCAGGCTGTATGACCTTAATCATTTCAAAACCTTGGTTCACCAGCCCTTAGGTCACCCCCTTCCCTGCCTCAGCTTGTTAAGACGTGACAGAGAAAGGAAGGATGAGAAGAGGACCTGCTCTTCATGTTTATGCACACGTCAAAATCCAGAGGTTTAGCAGAAACTTTGGGGTTTTGCTCTTCACTGGCATAGGAAGGTGAGACTGCATGCAGGCTCACCTGTCAGAGCAAGGAGGAGTCACCCAGTACCCACCAACAAGTAATGAAGGGCTAGGGAAAGGTAACTCTGGAAGCAGAGAGAAGAGGGCAAGAGGTAAAAGTAGGGCACCAGCTTGCAGATGGTATGAAGGACGCAGGGCAGGGGCTCCCATCTCCCCTCACATTGAGAGCTACTGCTGTAAGCCTTGGTGCATTTCCTCTGATCCTTTTCTCTCATGAAGCACAGAAGTGAATATAACAATAAAATGCATAGTTTACCTCATGGTTTCTTGCTGGTCAGTGTGATTCTTGAAAATAAAAGCCTAACACTATTTCAACGTGGTGTACAGCAGTTGCTGTGAGGGTTTCTGCATGCCGTATGAGAGAGTAGATGAATTAATTTACTTGTTAGAACAATTATTACATGACCAAAAACTCAGGCGCTTGCATAAATCTTCCAGCTCTCCAGATTAGATGAAATATCACATCTGTGCACAGGGCTAATTAGTAACAAAGTGGAGAGTGGTGATTCCAGCAAAGCACAGGCTCCAGGGCCTCTGCCCAAGGGGGAAAATTCTTCCATTAAAACCGTTTCTGCTGCATCATCCAAATCTGCTTGATAAAGAAAAGCAATATTGTGTAGGTAGAAGGAAGGCATGTTTAATGGCATTGCTATTCCACTTATGGAAAGCTGTTTTGCTTTCCAGTTCTTTGTAGTCACACAGTGTGCCTGTTGAACACTGCTGGCATCAGCACTGATGATCTGCAGCTCTCTGTGCCTACCTGCAGCTCTGATTTATATCAGTGCAATGTTTACAGGTATCCCAGGGTGAAAATAGCCGAGATAATTTTAAAAGACTCAGGGGAAAAAATGTTCTGTGCTAATAATTTTGGGCTTTACTGCACTCAACAGTAAAACTACTCCAATATTGCTAAAACCACTGTCAATGAACTAACACTTGAAAAACTTCAGTGGTATTCACAACAGATGGAAAAAATGCCATCATCCTGTGATGGGGAACAATATGTGAATGACAGATGTTATCTTTATGTTATCGATCCTAAATTTATTTTCCCACTGGTACACTGCAAATTTCCATTTGTCAGTTGTTCCCAGTATCTGACACCAGAATATTAATGCCAGTTCAGCATCAGAATCCTAACTGCAAGTATTTCCAGTAGTTTTTCATTATACAGATTATTGCTCCACAATTGCATCATGTATTTTCTTATAAAAATGGTATTGTTCTTACCGTAGACTGAAGAGTACATTGCCATCAGGGTATACTCGGAGCATGACATTTTCCACAGTTGTATCATGGATGAAAGATCTTTTGGAGTGTACAAAAAATACATCAGGTACCCAGATCTTTTTTATCAGTCTTCCATCAAAAGTCATGCTTTTGTTTTTGGTACTACGAAATGAAAGTCTCTCATCCTTCCAGTAATGTCTGAGATACAAAGTCATTGTGAAGTCCTTTGTTTAATTAAAAATAAAAGAAGACAATACATGTTTTATCCATGCACAATAGAAAACAGTACAAAGTAATCAACCCATGTAAAGGATCAGTTTCTGCTATAAGCATCATGTGGAGGATCCTCCATGAGAGGAATCAAATGCCACTCAGTGAGATTAAATTTATATTGGAGCTACCTCTGAGATACCTGGTGTTTGCCTGGCCCCTGGTGTCTGAGTCTGGGGTTCATTCATATGTCATTTATACTTAGATAAAACTCTTACAGAGCTCAGTGGTCTACTGGATTAGATCATTAACAAAGTGAAAAAGAAACTCTACAACCAACCTAAGGTGAATGGAGAGGGTTTTCCTGTGGAAATTTTCACAAGTTATTGCCACAACAGACTATAGTCCCTTTACAATTCCTTTATAGTTCCTTCAGGTCAGTTTGTAAAATCCATTCATCTGTACATTTTGTACAAAGGCTAGTCAGTGGTTTCAGATTAGTAAATTTTTTGAATGAAATGATTATTATAGAAACACTATGGTGAATTTCATAAGAGTAAACAATTTTACAAGAATTGCAATCTTTTAAATATGAAATATTGTTAAAGATATCATCTTACATAGAATAACATGGCTATATAACATGACATATAACAAATATAGTTGTGGAAAGAGATGGAGAGGAATCTGGAAATCCAGTGTGAGCTTCTGCACAGACTATCTGCTCTGGGCTCACCTATCTAGCTTTTGCATTCCTCATCTTGGTAAAAAAATTACTTCTGAAAATAATACTGGGAAGATAAATAAGCTTTCTTATTTAATCTGATTTTATGCCTGCATGAAACCCACTGATTTGGGTAGGTTTGCACAGCAGTGCAGGGGTTCGTACAGTACCCCTGCAAGCCCATAGCATGCTCAACGCTCATGGCTACAGCTGCACTTGGTGTGAAAAGATACCACAAATGAGATCTCTTTGCCAAGTTAATGTGCCCTGCTATTCTAGGACTGAGCAACTTGTCACCAACGTCTGAGTTGCACTATTAGTGACAATTTTGGCTAAGAAATGAGCAGCCTGCATTCCACTACTACATGTCCTTGATTGTAGTGAGGGTGTCTCCTTCCTAAGACCATTCCTGGAGCTGATTTTTATATTTCCATTTGTTATGACCATAGCTCCATCATGTCAGAAATGATGAGGAATATTCAGACCTGAGACAGGTCTAAAAGACATTAAGCCTCATCTTCAAAAGTGCAGAGCACTAAGAGCTTACATGGAAGCCCACGAGACTTACTGAATGGTTGAAATTTTCAAATTAGAGTGCTCTCCACTCTGTTCTGTTCCTCTGGCTCGGGGAGAAATTCAATGTGTGCTCGTACGTAACACTAATTTAAATGAGGGTGACTTGCATGCTTTAAGGCAAGGCTGTGCTAAGCGTTTGCTTCCTTTAACTGTATTGTTCTATATCATCCATCTGGATGTTTCTGGGACCTTGAGTTTTGGCTGAAATTCTTTATTTTAGTTTTACTAACCAACTTACCATGTCAACTTCAGATATGCTGTCAATGCTTTCTACCTGCACATCAATGCCCACAGGTATTGGCGACCCTTCAAAGTAACAGAATGAAAGCGTGATGAACATAATTCCATATTTTTAAAGGGAAGACTGCTGCAGAGTATACTCCATACCATCATTTGCTATGGTCTGTCCACCATAGTACACTGAATGAGAAAGCCCATGGCAACACAGTAAAATCCAGTGCTGAAGAGTTGTAGAAATAAATACAAATCTTAAGTGATTTCTGCCAGACTAGTTGTTGGTGGCATTGCACTTTAGGTAGTAGTGGCAGCTTCTCTGCAGTACCAAAGCCAATTAACTGCTTGGTGTACTATTTAGAACTGTCATAGGGAGAAGCTGAGTAAATATACCACCTACCTCAGTGACTGCAAAGCTTACTTATGACTCCCAACTCTTATTAAAAAAAATTATGCCTCCTAATTATATTCAGTTGCTTAACTATTTAAATTTTAGCATACAAGTTTGTGAAAATGGATTTCTTGCTCACTACCTTATAAGGGAAAAAATGTACGCACACTAAGTATGTGCCATGATGGAGTGTTGTGTGTGCATTGTATAATAATTTATAAATATAATAAATAAGAATTTATTTTCAAGTACAATACACATCAAACAGTACTTGGTGGATTTTTTTAAAATACTACCCCACTATTTCATGCCACTGAAAAAGGCTGTAAGTTTCTGACACAATTTGCTCTGAATGAACGTATCATAAAACCGTATTTGCATTTTTGTAATAAAGTGATTAAAATCATTTAGAATTACAGCAAAATATAAAATTATTTCTAGTCTCCTCAGTACAAAATATTTAGAATTAAAAACCTAGGTTTATACTGCTTATGTACCTGTGTAATTTTCAGCAAGCAAGTCATTCCACTTAAGTAATTGACTAAGTGTTTCCTTATGGAAGACAGAGAGGACAGAGATTTGTGCATACACACACACACTGAAGAATATTCTCCATTTTGAATTATTATACTTTTTTTTTAAATCCATTTACTTATTGTACTTGGAATTCCAATTACATTTGTAAAAAATAGGCATTTAAAATACTTTAAGGGTAAACTTTTAAAATAATGCAATACAAAATGTGGGTACAAAGAATTCTGAACAGCAGGAGATAGCATTCTTTAACTCATCTTTCTCTCTTTCTTGCACTTTCCTTACATTAGAGTAAAATAGTCCAGAAATATCAGTCTCCTGACAACCAGCCACAATACTGTGTCTCTTTTTGGAATTATCCTTAAAATAGCAGCCCTCGAGGATTACACAGCTGCCTCCAGTTCTTACCACCGGAGATCTTGAACTATTTTAAAGGTATTTTAAAATCTGGCTCTGTAATCTCTAGATTTGACTTGTATGTTTTAATGGAGGTTTTGACCCTACATAGAACAGATGAGGATGTGCACAGGAAAACAAGGTAAACCATGACCAGAGTTAGCAGGGGATACAAAAGCATGTCTCTGCACTCACAAGAGCTGTGCTGCATGGCTCAGAAATCATCTCTGCCACTGAGAGGAATGTGTGGCTCAGTCCATCAGCCAGAGGATCAAAGCTCAAAACAAAATTCAGTCAATTAGTGTGTTAGTAAAACTCTAGAGAGCACTTGGGAAAATACTGCTTCTTTTGGAGACTAAAGGCAGCAGGACACATCTACCTGAGAGGCTGATGCACAAGAGTATCAACATATATATCCAACCAGGCTCCTTCACACAAACTGGTAAAAATATTTTATGCCTCTCCTAAACCAGGTTTGACCAGTTCTCATCTCTATTTTGTCCATGCAGTCCCAACCACACTACATTAATAGTTTACTTATGCTAAATACTGACTTGTATTGAGTATGGCTACAAAAATGCCAGCTTGTAGTTGGAGCGCTCATCCTTTCAGTATTCCACTGAGATCTAAACTATGGTGCAAGCTAAAGACAGGTTTAGTCTAAGTGGAAGTCATAGCGGGATTTATACATAATGTGAACATCATTCACAAGTGGTATTTGCGCATCATGTGAATGCGAACACTGCAGAAAGATAAGGTGTTGTTTATCAAGCTCCTCATTTGCATGGTGAAAGAGGAAAAGCTCACGTTGCAGAGCTAATACCTGAGTTGGCTGTGAGCCAGCTGGGGTATGTCAGGGAGCAGGCTGGCTGTAGAAGTACAGTGCTCCAGCCTAGGAGCATAGTCACTACTAACGCTCACTAGTATGCCAACAGCATGAAATATGGCCTCATTGCTCTTGGGTCCCTTTAAACTCCGTTCAGTGTAACAGGTACTTTCTGGAGTTCTAATTTGGATGTGGTAGCTTGGGCCTTAGAAATGCCAGTTGTTTCCCAGGGAAGTTTGGAGGGACTGACTGGCAGAGGAACTGCATGTTATCTAAGATTACTCACCAATAAGCTTCAACTTCTTGATATCGTAAGTTTCTCCAAACTCTTACCCTGGCACTGTGGCAGCTGCAAGTGGTAGGACATACTGGAAGTGCTCATATCTGAGCATACATTTGATCTTAACATTTATTACTAAAATTTGAGGTTGATATGTATGACTGGAATGTTTCTGTCAGTGGGTTTAGTCCTATTTGAGTAGAATTACATGGATGAAGGGGGAGGAGAGGGGAGCTACTCTCCACATTAAAAAAAAAAAAAAAAAAAAAATGGCTTTTACCAGTTTCTGAGTCAGGTACAAGTCTAAAGCAAATAAAGTTAACTGTCTTCCTTCAGCGTTCTTCAAGCAGGCAGGGAGCAACCCACAAATCATACCACAAAACAGGATGACTGGCTTTCTAAGTAAACACATACCATGTGTAGCAAGGAAAAGTATTTTTCTGCATGACAGATCTTCAAAGTGTGGTAGTCCTAACACTTCCTTGGGCTTTGCAAAAACTGTAGACAATTTCCTGGCCCAAACAATCACTACTCAAATGTGGACACAATTTCAGTCAATAATTCACCTTATCTGGGCAGATATAAAGAAATTGGTCTTAGAACTAGAAACCAGTCACAGCTTAAGTACAGATGATTGTGTTGGTTACACCTGCACAAGCTTAAGTGCCCGTTACACATAAATACACAGAGGTACTTCACTCTTGGAAAGGACAGCTTGCACTAAGCTGGGAACTGTTATAAAACCAAATCAGTGAGGACAGTGAAAAACATAAAAGAGATCAAAAGCTATGGCCGGGAGAATTACAGTGGGTGTTTCTAGAGTGAATTAAATAAATAGGTAACAGTTGCAATGAAATTTGTTCCTGATGAGGTAGAAATGTTAGAACTGTAAAACATAATCCTTAGAAAGAGATTCCTGTTCTCTGTATGAGAAATAGCCAAAGAGTGTACTCATACCGATTAAGGAGAAAACACTGTTGAGTTTAGCATTCACTACAGACAATTATTAAACAATGTCCCCTGAACCCAGCTCTGACCTTATATTGACAGGTCATAGCAGCTACAAATATTTTCATCCCATTCTGCCCCTACTTCAGATGATAAAGCCACTAAACATTATATATATATGCAGTCCTGTTCTCTTCAGAGTACTGTTCATTTTTCCAACCTGAAGCATTTTTATATTTCTGCCACTAAGACTGCCACCCCTGAAAAAAACTTATTGGCCATACTCTGGTCCAGGTCTTCTTAGCTTTGTAGTTTTCTTGGAACATTTCTTTCTGGGATTTAAAAAAAACAATTCCACTAGAAACAGTAATAATGATCTATTGTGAACAGGTTGCTGAAAACTGAAAATTGTCTATCCCTTGGGCTTATTATACTAAGATTGGATGTTTTTTTTAAGAAAGAGCATTTCAATAAGCATCCTAAAACGGCCAGAAAATGAGTCATTTTTCTACTCCTATGTCTGTGCCACAGCTTTCTCTTTAATGTACTGAGATTTTCAATCTCTGGCTGACCATCAGGCAATGACATCAAATTCACTTTGAAAAAAAGTAACCAGAGAAAAGCTGTGTTTTTTATTTCCCAGCTCGACAAAACTGGAGATGGCAGAGAGGATTTTGTTATTAAATTGAGCAGCTTCAGTTGCTGCTGGAGCACTGCTACAAATCATTATTTTAGAGGGATTAGTGATTTTCACAATGGAGGTTCCACAGATTTTCAAGATAATTACTCCTCAGGAGAAAAAATAGAATTGTTTTCAGAGGGGTTTATCTTCACACAAGCCATTGCTATTCTCTTTTATTTTAAAGGTTTAAACATAGCAAAAGAATTCCTTGATGAGCATGGAATTTTTTAATAAATAGCAAGAAAGACAAAGTCTATAATATCCTTTTTAAAAGGGCTATTGCATTAAAAAAAAAAAAAAAAACTAGCATTCTAGGACCAATTTCTACAGTAATAATAACTGGCTTAATGAATTACATACATTGTTGTTTGTTTGTTTGTTTGTAGTAGCAGTCAAACCTTTAAACACACCGCTGATTGCACCTGCAATTTCCTAAGACAGACATTGAATTTAGAAAGATCAGTCACCGATTTTTCACAGTTAGCTTCATAACAGGCTATGCTGAGAAAAAAGCTAGGTCTACAGAAGGCTGCCAGTAAGACAGAGAGAGACTGGGGGAGGATTAAGATCTATACAAATGCTTTTTTCTAAAAAAGGCTTGTGGGCTTGTAGAGGAAGAGAACCAAAGAGACAGAAATGCAAACAAGCCGCAGGTAAGTTAAGCTGCGTGGATGTATTTACTTTCCCCTGGCAATGAGTAAAACAGGAGCAGTACTGGCTATAGTATTTTCTTCTTGTTACTGTTTTGTTTCTTTCTTATTTACATGGGAAATGAAGGGGGACTGGTATCAGCCATAGCCAGTTCTTGGAATAGAAGAACTAGCAATGTACAAAAACACATCCAGGAGAAGTTGCCTATCAGAGCAAATTACCAAAATATTTCCATCCTGTTTTGGACCCCAGCTATTCCTTCCATGGGAGAAAGTTATTCCACTTTTGTCAGTCACTCTCCTCCACAACAGTGAGATGTTTCTGAACTGTCAAGAAATGGGGAGGAGTTACTGTGATCTCTGATCCTCTGACAATCTGGAATAAAGACTATGCTTAACTGTAGATTGGGATGAAAATTCTCTAGAAAGACTGCTATGGTTTGATCAGCTAAATTGTACTAAATCATTTTCCATCTTTCTAATATGTACAACCTTTTACAGGTTGACAAAGCAGAAATATCCAATTCTAAAATTTCTTTAACTCACCCACCAGTAGCATAGGGCCTGACAGGTCATTAAGATACAATGGAAAAGAAAAATAAAGCTGTTATACTGCAATATATACATGTATATTCGTATATGTATATATACACATAGATAGAACTACTTTTACGTAGTGACAGTTAATATGTGGTTCTATAATCTCTAGATTGCAAAATAGTTCAGAGAGCTTGTGAAAGAGTTTTAGGAAAACCAAAGGACAGAGGAGTAAAGGAATGATGATTTTTAAAATGACAATGCTGATTTTTAGCTCATGGAGACAGAACTCAGGAAACCAAGAGCTCAAAATGACTTCTGCTAATACACTGAAATAAGAATGTTAGGAAAATAACACTATATAGAGAAATAGATGCATAAATATAGTAGAAAATAAAGTCATTTTAAAAGGTTTCTAAGTGTGACTCACGCTAACACCTCCCTCAATGCATAAGGTTTTGGCTGTCAAGACAGCCTGCATGGTGCTCCTCAGATGTGAGCTGCTAGAAATCTCAGCACAATGTCTGATACTGGCCTGTGCTCATCTTTTCTCACTGAGTTTAAAATATGGAGACGATCATTCTGAGTTGTGTTGTCAACATAATTTAATTTCTTGTTTTTTCTCCAGTCCAGACTTGAGCTATCTTCTCACAGATTATCAGTTCACCAGGCTACTGAAAAATCAGCTGAGGTACTTTAGGCCATAGCCATACAAAGATACATGTAAGTCATGAAAAGATCTGACTTTGAGTCTACTGACAGTTATTTGTTTCCTTTGGTAGGACTTATACAAACAGTCCTTACCACAACTGATGACCAGTACTATACCATTGCTGGTGGAATTTCTCAAGCCTTCACTATGCTCATCTACAGGAAACTTTAGTGCTCTTTCTTCTCCTTGGCCTGCAGGAGGTCAGTCTGCTTGGGTCCATCTACCAGCGACTTTCAAACAGAAGAGGACCATGACAAAACAAACAACCCGGGAGCCTGGCTTAGGGAGTAAATGCAGTGTAACAACATAAGTTTTCATTTTTTTATCTTAAATAATATTTGTATGTACTGAATAGGTTTGCTTCACTCAGCCTCACTGTGTAATGAGCTGCAGACATAGGAGCATTTCTATAGTAAAAATGTAGAAACAGCTTGCTAGCAGCTTGCTGATTTTGCTTCATGCTGACACAGTATGCTTCTCAGACTTAGATCTCTAATCTGTTAATAAACAGACAATGTCAGGACTAAATTTTAAAATCAGCAGAGAGTCAACTTATGCTTGTGCAGCTGGAATGTCATTGCAATCAACAGAACAAAGACAAATTACACTCAAATAAATAAAAGCAGAACTGTGGCCATTTGGTCAAAAAATAACCTTTCATCTCCAAAAAGCAATGATATATTTTCAGGAGAATGCAATCAGCCATGTGAGCAAGGTCACAATTATTTCCAGTGACACTGCAGCCAGAAGCATCAGTGTTCAACAGCTCTACATTCATTTCCCCCAAATCTTTTCCTGTGCAGATGTTTGCTCAGTTTACAAACCAAATTCAGCATGTGTTTTCTCTGTCTTTCCTTTTTATTTAATTATAAATACTAAAATCTCTGGGTCCTATTATCTTCCTCATTCACTTTGCATGTGTGGGGCTAAATGAAATTAACAAGCTAGATTTAGATTTATGAGTTCCCTGAACTGAGGAATCTCCAGCAGGTTAAAAACAGCATAGATTTTCCAGCTGCTTCTTTCCTCAAACTGGTGCAAAGGATGATTGACCTTCTCAGGGAAAGGGGCACAGTAGAAATTAACAAAATCTGTCATTACAGCTCAATGACACACCAAGGAAATCCCAATGAGATATAGAGGAGGGAAAAAAATTGTCCCTCTTTGAAAGGTAAAGAATAATTTTAAAATACTTGTTTTTCACTCAGCTCTTTTGACCTGTTTTGTTTTCTTTCTTTTCTCCCATCAGTATCATAAAATCATGCATTGTGCTGAGCTAAATAAATCATGCACTGTGATATGTTGCAGATCCAAGCCCTCAAAGAATCACAGTACTGAGATGCTATTTTATGTTTGATAAAAACAAACCCCAAACCTCATCTGTTTAAATACATAAAGCCACAGTATTGTAAGTCTTAATGCAGTTCAGAGCCATGCTATGGCTGTGGGTACAGTGTGAAGAAGGGGAAAGTAAGCAAAGTCCTTGTTCCCTAGCTGCACCAGCCCCAGGGCATAAGCTGTACTGAACATGCTGTGAGCCTTGCTGGTAGCAGTGCCCACCTTGTGAGAAGGGTATATGTGACTCCTTCCAGTCAGTGCCTGGGCAGCAGGTATATCTCTAATTTCATCTTCTGTAGCTGCTTCCTTCTATTGCACACTTACTCGTAGTGTCTTTTAGACAAACACGTACTCTGCTGTCAGACAATAATTCTGTATATGTTATTCAGATTCGTGTTTCAGATGGTTTTGTCCTTTGATGAGGTTACATTTGCGTGATAACTCTCTGTCATGCCTTATTAACCTGTCTCTTCTGAAAAACAAGCCATTCTTTACTGCTGTAACATTATTGAAATCAATGGTAAGACAGGAATAATGCAGTGTAAAATTAGGATCAATACTCATTTCCCCAAGACTTTTCATTGTGTGCTGTAAAAATGTTAATGGATCCATGTTATAGTCTTAAAGAGATTGACACATAAATATTCCATTTATTAAGAGAGTCCTGAAAATGTGAATGTGTGTGAACTACTGGACATGACTTTTAAAAGTGCCACCTATGCCACTACAGCACGTGGATAATACAAGAGCAGCAAAGCTGATGCACAGTTCTGCTGAAAGCTATTTCTGGAAGACGGGAGTGCAGCTGAAATCGTACCCATGGCAATGTGATTATTAGGAGGCCCGTGCAATGAAGTCAGTGGAAAAACCACAGCTGGCTTCAATGGGAATTGAAAGGGCTCTATGACTAGTCATCTGAAAATAAAAGGACAAGGGGAAAAAGCCTGGTACAGATTTTCTGGGTGCAGAAAAATCCTCACTGCCTGTGGAAAATTACAGCTGCCAGATCACAGGGTATATTCTGAAAGCTGCTTTTATGTGCATCAGAAGTATTGCTTTCTGTGATGATCCAGTGATAAAGTACATCCTGAACTGTTGCTTCTTTCATGGAAATGCTGCTTCCTTTCTGAGATGATACTGTCAAAAGTTTAAATTCCTTGTGTGACAAAGCAGGTAATAACAGGAAGATGTCCAGAGTGACAGATATTAGGTTAGACAGGTTTTAGGCAAAATGCAATCCTAACTTTTGCTGCCAAGATACAGACATAACTCAACTACTGTTAAAAGTCAGGAAAGATTTTTGCTCCCTGACAAGCCAACATTTCTAGAGTAATGAGAAATTCTTTCACATTCAACCAGTGCATCCAGAGAGGCTTTTCTTACTTCAGGTTTCTCCCTCCTGGCATGCTTGCCAAGGCCCAGCACCTGGTGTCAATGAGAACAGCTCCACAGGCTTCATCTAGCCTCCTAGATTTATGCCTTTTCACACAGCTGATAATTGCTCCTCATATATTTTATTTTGGCTTCATAATCCAGGGCAGGTGGGTCTATTTCTATGAATCATGAACGCTGAACTGGTGATGCAAAGACACAGTCAAAGCTTAAGAGTAGGGCAGCTTTCTAATTTTACTTTCTATGAAGGAGAGCCAAAATGAAATCTAAACTGGGAACATCCCATTGATTGGGATGTTATCCACATGCAATTTAGTTAAATGAAGAAATAATCATCATAGTGCCCAACAACACAGAAACTACATGGTAATAAACTGAAGGCCTGTGGTTAGCTATTAAATTTTGTACAGAGCAAACAGATTTAGGAATTCATAGGTCATTTCAATCTCTCAAAACAAATCTGATGACTAAGTCATTTGCTAATTGCTACTAGACTATGCAGTTTCCAGGGATACCTTAATCACTGTGCTCAAAGAATAGTATTCTAATAATATTGCTTTTTTTAATTAGTTCTGAGCAGGAGACAGTTTGAATGGTTTCTCCTATTGATATGCTAAATACAAAAAAAGTGCCTCACCTTCAATTATTTCTAGTTTTTTCTTTGGTTTCTGGAGTACGAAAGAGGTGAGCTGCAATTAAAGCTGTCATTCAATTTTAAATGACATTGCCGGACAGAGTTTAAGTAACTTTCAGATAGAGAATGAAGAGCTAACCAGCACAGCACTGGCACCTGCTGCTTACCTCCAAATCCAGGTCTCAGTGCAAAGTCATGGTCCTCTATGCGAAGAAGCTGCTCAGATTTAAGTGGCCGTACTTTGGTGCTGTCAAGTTTCCTCATTTTAATTTCTCGTTTGCTATGTTAAAAAAAAAAAAAAAAAAAAAAAAAAGTAAGAAACTTCATTTTTATTCCTGCCTGACAGAAGGCTAAATGAAGCAGGGACTCAAAAATCCTGGACAGTTGAATCTACAGTAATAAGGGAAACAACTGTGTTAATAAAGTTGGGGAGATACATATTGGAAAAGGTGGATAAATCAGGTATGAGGGCACCCAGGTTCACGAGGAACACCTTTTACATATAAGAAATCCCCTCAGAGACTTTTTCTATCATTATATGAGAAATTATGGCCAAATGAAAAAAAAAAAAAAAAAAGGTATTGTTCACATAACTTCTTTCAACACAGACTTGGAAATAACACCATGAATCCGTATTTTTAAACCACTTTATACATTATCCATATTACAAAGACAATTACACTTTTTATCATAAATCTTTTTCTTCTTTCCCTAAGACCTCAAATGAATCAATATTTTTTCTGAGGAACTCTGAAACTGACAGTCCTAGATCCAGGAACTTGGTGTTTGAGATCCTCACAAACATCCATCAGTTGTGGCCAAGTTATATGCTAACTTGTAATTTCCCATTTGTTTGTTGCTCATTAGCTCACCCGTTGTTTGCTGCTCAGACACGCAGTATTTCTTTGCATCATAGATGTCCTGTCTCTGTGTTTTTTTCTCATGTCACACATGACCAAGTTTCTGGGTAGCACAGAGGAAACACAGATTAATCTTTCTGTTTGGATGCTCTTAGTAGGATGCCATGAATTCTGTTTTTCTTCTTAATGACTGCTGTTAACTCTCTTCCCTTTGCAGAACATACTGCACCACATCCCAAATTCCATGAGGAATTTTACTACCTGAAAAGGACATTTATGTGCTGGGCCTGCATCTAAAATGAACTGCAGCTGCCCAACACAGTGTGGCCTCCTTTTTTATTTTTCCTGTACACAGAAAGTACGCCACAGACAGCAGGGTGGTCTTATCCTGAAGTATTTGGGTTATAACACAGACAAGATCTGGCAGCTGAGAGACACAGACTTTTCAAAGAATCTGTTATCTTGCTTCTGCTCTGATGCTTCCTTCAGTCTCCACTCCTTGTATGACCTGCTCTAAGTGGCTGGCTCCAAGTAATAGCAGAACTAGCCAAACCTCAGCTGGAGCATTGAGTCTAGTTTTCAGCTTCCATTTTATAAAAGGTGTGGGAGGATCCCAAGGAACCAGTGCTGTTTAATTTGGAGAAAGAAGACTGAGGGAACATATCACAATCTTCTGAACACATAATGAGCTTTTACAGGGCCTTTTGTTCCATATCCACTCCCAGACAGGATGGGTAATGGCAACAGGGGAGATCTGGTACCTCCTGGTGAGAACAGTGAACAGATTGCCTGGGGAGGTTTTGAGACTCCTTTCACTCATGCTACACAAAAATTGGTTAGACAGATATCTGTAGGAATGTCTTAAACACAGCTACTTTGCCACAGGCAAGGGACTCTCCCTAGAGATCATTTTTTTCATGCCCTCTGTGATTCACTGAGACTTTGCAGCCAGTGACTGTAATTGTTGCTTTAGACTGAATGATCACAATTTGTTCTAAAGATTTGCCCTGTAGCCAAGCACTGAGTAGGAGGAGGTATGAGATACCTTAGGATAAGGAGCAGCTGTATTTACTTGGGCTCCCTCTCCCCCTTTTTAATTAATGAAGGTCAAGGAATTACAATGCTGTGTCACAGGGATGCTGCAGTGTCACCAGCTGTTTGGCTATTCAGAACCATTAGGCTTGACCAAGTTCACCTACCTGCGTATTCTTGAATGTCTCCAGCAGCGTTGCCTGAACCAAATTATCTGGGCAAACATCCATCAAGCATTTCAAAGAAAGACTTCAGTTCCCTTGGAACAAAATTATGTGGATGCTAAAATGAAACCTCACACTTCAGAGAATTAAAACAGCTGTAATCAAGCCTGTCTGTGTCAGAGCAGCACAGGCAGTAGAAACAAACACCTGCAATACTCCACAATAGGCATGCGGGGAAATTCTGCTGCTTGGGAACTGGTATAGGAGGAAATGATGAATTATGTTCAGAAAGCCATGGCACAGCTAAAACAGTTTGGAAGCACTAGGTTATTTGTTATCAAATGTGCCGAGAAAGATACCTGTCTGAGGCTCTGATTATTTCACTGGAAGAAGCAAGCTAAAGCTATGCTACATTTATTATAACTTCTTACTGGAAATAACTAGGTTACTGAGGAAAATGTTCCCTAGTAATATCAAGAAGTAAAATATAAGCAACCAGGGCAGGAGATTTCTTCTTAATAAGCCTCTGAAAAGAGATGCTATGGGATTTTGATATTCTTTCCGTGTTCCTGTATGAGCACAAAATAAACAAAAATGTTGCCTATGTGAAAATCATCTTTTGTGCCCACTTAGTTGAATAGCATCTTCAACCTGATGTTGTATATACAAATGGTGGAGTAACTGTAATTATTTCTAGCTGCTATCAGAAGTAGTTGTTCATAACAAGGCAAGATCTTGCAGGAGTAAGAAGAGAAAGTACAGTACAGAATGTACTTTCATTACAAATGTGTGCCATCTTTTCTTCAACACCTTCCTTTGGCAGATTTTTTTTAATTGAAAAGGAAAAAAAGCTTACATGCGGAAGTATGTGCTCATGGTACTTGGAATTAATTTCATGGACACTGGTAACATTGCACATGTAAAGGTACCAAAAATTTTAAAAATGCCATTAAAAATTCTACTTTTTTTTTTTTTTTTTTAAATACACTTCTGCTTCACTTCTTTTTCTCCTCACTGCCTGCTTCTCCCACCTAAGGCTAAGAAGTGTTCTCCAGCAAATATTCCTTTAACATCAGCATCTGGACTCCAGATGCTGTTCCTTGGCTAAGAGTTAGAGTATTAAATTGTCCTCACTGCAGCATTAAAGTTATTTAACTGGTGACTCAAAGGGAATTGCATGCATGTATTTGTTTACTCCCAAGAAATCCTAGACCCATATCTAACTATTGATCAGTACCACAGCATTGTGAAATCATCAGCAGATGTTTTCTTGATTGCTTCTTCCCATGGGGCCAATTCCATTAAAAAGCAGAAGAGACAGAGCTAACCAGAGTAGGTCTCAGAAAAGCTTCTCAAGGTCAGTCAAGACCATAGTGGAGTGGCAGTTGCCAGTGAAACATTTTTCAGTCCCACAGAAGCACAGCAAAGACCTAGATTATATTTTAATATAATTAAAATGGCACCATGGCCTCTTTATCATGCAGCTTTGGCCAGAGCACCATAATCTGGGAGTCTAAGGGTAGGCATTGATTCTGCACCCTCATTGTATGGCAGACATCAGGCTCTGGTGTTTGATAGGAAAAGCCTGCATGCATCTGAGGAAAGAAAATCTCTCTTTACCTGTCTGTGGTAGTAGTAATAAATGGAGATCTGACAGGTGGCTTTGTATTGGCATTGATCTGGGCAATGGCAGAAACAGGCTTGTCAGCCTCAGTGAAGCACATGCTCAAAAAACTACTGCTTCCAGTTATAATAGCTCTTTCTACAGCTGTATTCCAGGCAACATTTTACATTATGCAAATGAAATTGTAGCCTATAAATTCCAAAGGAGATCATAAAAATCATTTGAAGTGTTTCATATCACATAGGGAAGACACCCCTTCTGGCATTTATATAGGAAATTAATGGAAGCACTAACTCTTCAGATGAAAAACAAGTGAGATACTGTTTGGACGCTTCGCTACCCAGTACTGTTAGACATTGGAACAGGCTGCCCAGGGAAGTGGTGGAGTCACCATCCCTGGAAGTCTTTAAAAGACATTTAGATGTAGAGCTTAGGGATATGGTTTAGTGGGGACTGTTAGTGTTAGGTCAGAGGTTGAACTCAATGATCTTGAGGTCTCTTCCAACCTAGAAATTCTGTGATTCTGTGATACTGTTACATGGACTCATGGCTCAATGCCTTGGTGTCTGGCAGAGCTCTCAAACAGCAGCTAGTCACTGCCTACAAAACCAAGGGAACCAATTCAGAATTCTTTAATAACAGATAAATACATGGCAGGTTTTTAAGGACAAACTTAGCTGCTCTTAGCTAACCTTAATAAGTAACAAGGAGTGAAAGGTGAAAGGTCTGCTTCAGGGAAATTGGATCATTTCTGGCTGAAGCATTTAACCCCATCATGCCAACAGTGGTGTTACATAACCAGTGGCATTCAAGGGAGCAGTGTGGTTAGTATGCCATCTGTTTTTTTGTTTGTTTGTTTGTTGTTTTTGTTTTGTTTTGTTTGTTTTTAACTTACCAGATTACTGAAAGTTTACTCTGCTTCAGGGAGAAATCAGACAAGTTCATGGAAAAGAAATCCACAGAAGGTCACTAAAAATGCAGAAATTACATCGAACTCAGGAAGTTTCTGAGGAAAATATGATGACTGCAGGATGGGGGACTATTAGTGGAAAATACCTTTCATATTCACCCTGTCCTTATTCTTCCAGACTTGTGCTTACAGCCACTGTTGGAAACAGGGCACTATCATACATGGGCATTTGGTAAGATCCATTGTAGCTGTTCTGTTTTAATGCTCTGTGCTGCTCATGAGAAAGTCAAAAGCTTTGAAAAATCTTAAACTCACATCTCAGAAAGGACAGGTAGGAGTGGCTTTGTTTTCTGTTACACTAATATAGTATCCAAAATACCACACTTCCTTTATTACTGCAGTATGGAAGTAGAGGGAAAAAAAATCTCATCACATTCAAAAGGAAACTAGGTGAGTTTATGAAAAGGGTACTCTGAAGGACTGTTTTGTGGAAAGAATACCATGAAGGACCCTAAATTTAATGGCTACAAGGTTCTTTCCAGTGCTGTGTCCCTAAGATACTCTAACTACTATCAAATCAAAGGTAACCAAAAGGTAGAACTACAGAAATCTCATTCCCGGGAAGGTATCTGGAGTTATACAGCACTGTGATCTCTGAAACTTTTAACACACTTATCAAATTTTGAAATCCAGAAAAAAGTAAGTTTTTCTTTTTTCAGTTCTCTCTCTCTTTCTGTCTCTCTCTGCATTTCCAAGAGTTCAATAACATCAGCAACATGCACTGTCAAAATGCCTAATATTTGGATAGTCAAATGTTTTGTTCTTTACTTTAGGAAATGGACCATGAGAATAATCTCTTTCTCATGTACTTTTGGTTAATGCTTTAAAATCTTCTTTACAAGAGAATGCAGACAAATAGCTTTGGAGGGAGAATTGGGTTACTCTATTAAACCAGTGGAACTTGTAGGTTAAGTAACATTTTCACATGGGATTCTTTCTAAAAGGCCACCCATTTAACCAAGGCCATCTGTCAGCTGTGTCCCTAATAACTCTAGGGCTGGCTGAAAGGTTTTTCCCCAGAAAGAAAAAGAGGAAAGTCAGACCCTGTTGCAATGTACTGGAGGATAATGCTGCCTTTAGAAATAAAACCAGAGTTAGAATCAAACAAAGAGAAATTAAACATATTTGGATCCTTTCCACAGAAAAGCTGATTTGCAGCTGTTGAGCTTTGGGATCTTCTTTGGCTCAGATTCTGCAGTCTTCTTCCCAGTTCCAAATTTTAAATCACAAGGGTCTAGGAAATGAAGCTATGAAAGGCTTTGCCTTGTGTAAAGAAAACTGCTACCCTATTCAGTGTTAGTTGAGAACATGGTGCTGCCATTCCTCCTGTTTTCTGTTCTGTTAACACATTTCTGCAGCCTGTCTCTCAGGCCTGGCCTGTGGATCCATTTGCAGGTATTAGTAAAGATCTATGAAAATGTAGAGGATACTGTGCTAATATAGTTACCGTCATCCTGTGGCAAGAGGTCAGCAATGTCCAGCTATTGCAGAACAGGATAAATGCAAATATTAGCATGCATTTCCCTTTTACCACTAACAAAAATGTATTAGCTCAGCTAAAAACAGACCTTCTTTACCCCTACAGCACTAAGGAGTTATTTTATTCTGTTTCTCTTTGATTCTTAGCTGCTTCCTGAGACTAGTAAAGACCTTATTTTGACATTAGTTCCAGTTCTGTTTATTTTGTTGTATTATTCCAAATAATCATGCACTAGCATTCACTCTAAAACTATCAGTGTTTGAAACGGTCTGCTGAGTAGGCATTCTTTTCATGAGCTTTTGGCTTAGACTGAACTTGATCCTATGACCTTGAAGTGAAACCTAGAAATACTGAGCTATATAGCATCTCCAGGCACTTCCATTGTGTCACTGGGATATTTTCTCTTGCCTTCTGTTGCTTAACCATGATTTTAACAAGACACGTGAGGACTCAAAGATATGTCACTGCTGGAATATCACATAAAGAGTGATACAGAAGGTAAACAGCTGTATGCCTGCTACAAAGCATGTAACTTTAAAAACAGCTTAACCACATCAGAGGAGTCTAATTATGTTACTTTTCCTCAATAGGTGATTAGTATGAACAAACAATGAGCTCCCCTGCCCATTTTAATAGGGTGTCAAGGACAGGGAAAAGTTTAACCATTGCATCACTTCTCCTTCCTTATAGCGCTACTTATCACACTATTTCCTACCTCCCAACAAAGAGAGATTTTACTTAAACTATGACTTGTAGTCAGTGGTCTGCTTACATGTTATGAGATTGATCTCGAAACACATTCAGAGGCCTCACACGGAAGATGTGAAATTGTATTTGTTGTAAAAAGCACAAACACTTTGCAAAGAAATTTATATGTAAAAAGCTTTGTATCACTATTCCTTTTAAATGAATTACTTGATTAGAAAGACTAAGAACAATTTCCCTTCCAACGTCTAAGAACACAGGCATATTCCAGAACGGGAGCACATTGTGTCATCACTAAAAATAAAGTACAATTCACCTCATTTAGTGCCATAAAAATGTCTTCTGCATCTTGACAGTGTAGCTACTCTGCTGTTTAGTTAATGGAAGTCACTTTCAAGCATTGGCATCAAACTGGAATGCATTTCTACTTGTTGTAAGGGAAGCGAGGACAAAAATACTCAGTTCATCACAATAGTAGTCTGGTATCACACAATTAAAAAGAGCTGTGTAGGGGTGTGAGTGTGTACATGCCTGTGTATACATGAAGCATACATGAAATCACATTATGAAATGGCTAATTATGAAAAAGCTCTGTCAATTAATAGTTTACCATTTCTGTTTTGGAAACACCCTCTACATGTATTATGCATAGCATATATTCAGAAACTGGCAAAACAAGACAGTGAACAAACAGGGTGCATCAAAAGCTTGCTGACAGACAGCACCAAGTTTATCAGATGAACACAGAGAGAATATATTGCTTACCTGTTATGTTTTCTTAAGAATGAGAAATGTTGCCGATGATGACGATGGTGATGCTGACTTTGAGAGCTGTGTAGCACTGCTGTTGGCCACAGGCAGGTGAGGAGCAGAAGTTTCATGACCAGGACCATCTCTTCCAAAAGAGAAATGCACCTGATCAGCCAATCCACCTTGCTGACTTTTTATTTTTAGTGCTTTTACTGTTTAGAAACAGCATATCACACAAAGGATGCATGTGAAGCAAGGCATCACTGAAGACAGAAGACACAGGCATCCCAGTTCTGATGTCCTCTCTGAGTTCCCCTCGTACTTTGGCAAATCATTAAAATTCCTTGAGCTCTACATTCCTGTGGCATCTGCTGTCATACCAGAAGCACCCTGCTTTTAGAAATGTAGTAGATAGAGCAAATTTTTTTGCCAGGCTGCAGCCTGATCCATTGCTTCCACTCTTTCAGCATAGGCGCATATTTGAGTTCTCCATCACTCGCTCAGTAACCTCTTCAACATAGCCTGTGCAGGCAAAGTGATGTCAAACATTTAATCCCCCTTAAATCCCACAGAAAACCATACAAAAATCTGCTTTAATGACAAAGGTCTCTAAATTAATCTTTCTTTCTATGTATGTGTGTATCTGTTCAAAATAATTTTCTGTACAGATCAAGCTCTTTCATTAACTGGCTACATTGCATTGTCTTCCCAACCATTAAGATCATTTCTGATTCTGTGATCTGCAGTAGAAAGCATTTTGTCTGTAGATGCAGAAAGCGTAATATCATGAAACATGTCCAGCCTACAAATGAAGTCTTGTTTCAATACTCCCCATTAACATTTGGAAATACTGACAATCTTTTTTTTTTTTTTTTTTCCCTAAGCTCTGCAGCTATTTAATTTATCCTAAATATACAAGGCATGTGCACATATAATATCTACCACCCCTAATGTTATCTTCATTTCTTTTAGACTGCCCTGCCTGTTCAATGGCAGACTGAATTGCAAAACATTAACAAAATGTTGCTTAAGAGATAATTTAAGACTGCCAGCTTCTCCTATTAAAAGTGGTAAGATTTCTTTTGGACTTCAAACTGGGCAATACTGGACACACCTTCTTAGCTGACACAATCAATTTATCCTTTTAAAACCATCAGCAAGTTCAGTAATTATCAAAATTGACAGCATGTGTTAATTTATCTACAAAATGAGAGAGATGAGATTGAAAGTTAGGGAGATGGAAATCCCCAGCCCCTATCTGACAGAAGTAGAAGTAATTCAGGTCTCCCAGCAGTAGGCTTCTTCCTGAGTCAGACAAACAGAGGGGGAGGGAAAAAACAACAACAAAATAAAATAAAATAATAAATAAATAAAACCACCCACCATTCTGTCAACTGAGACTGTTAACACCACAGCATAACAGGATAATCATTTTGTGATGTAGACATCTGCCTCCTCAGAAGTGCCTTGGGATTCTCAACTAACTTTATTTGGCCCCAGAAGTAACTGTCAGATGCAAATTATTTCCAGGAGGAGATTACCAAATAATTCCTGCAGATTTTTTTTCCATTAGGAGTTGAACAGCTATCTTCTTGTGACTGAAAAGAAAAGAAAAAAAAATCCTTTCCCAATCAGTATAAAAATGTAACAGTGTTAGATTAGATCAACAGTTTCCAACCCCATTATCCCTCTCACTCTATGTTGTTCATGGTTTAGTCCTTTCCTCTTCACCAGACTCACAGAAGATCATTTGCAGCCTGATCCAGGGTTAGCCAGGTAGTGTTTCCAGCAGGTCTTAGTGTATTCCCAGGGTGGAGTTTCTAGAGAAGGTAAACATATATTTGGCTATGCCAGAGTATATAAGACATTTAACAGGTTCCATTAATTCACAGTACAGTTTAGAGGGAAAAAGAAAAATAAATAATAACTCTAATAAGAATTTATTCCAGGTAGAGATAATACTTGTTTCCCAGCCAGTTTGGTTAAACTGTCATCTCATCCAGCCTACATATATCAGAGTATCAGAATACCTGATTAAATCACGATAGAAAAAATACCCAAGAGCCTTTGGGTCCTCTTCTACACAGGCACAGGCCCTACACTAGTGGGAACAATAGCAGATTAGATAAAAATTTAACTACATTGCAGGCTGTGTGGCAAAGATGTTACTGCAATTCTGCGTGTTCAGCTATCTGCACGCTCCTCAGTGTTAACTCATTATCAACCATTGTCCTCAACCACAAATAATTAACTACATGTACACACTGTCTTCCCTGCTAATAGTAATCATCCACGTTGTTTCCAGAGACTTTGGAGAAAGCTATATCGTAGAGGTTAACATCACCCTTATCTGAAACTGGTAGCTATTATCCTCACTAAGGAGGATAGAAGGGAAGGAGAGGTTACCCACCAAGCTCTTTGAAAGGAACCCGAAGCTAGATCACATCCCACTGATGCGTAGATGTGTTGACTTTGTGTGCTGACCTTGAAGAAGTCAAAAGAGTCCATTAAAAATAGGAAAATATTACTTTGTGTAATTACTTTGGCTGGAAAATTGAACGCTTAGAGCCCCTGCTCCAGGGATAGAGCAAAGACAAATGACTTGGCTTTGCAGAATGACTGCTTGCTCCTGGCTAAGCTGCATACGGATGTCCCTTCCTCCAGAAGGTATATCAGCCAAGAGGGGAGTCTTTAACAGAAAGAGGTAACTGATGTTTTCATTCAGATATCAGCACCCTGCTGTTTGTTATTCCTGTCTGTAGCATGAAGTTGCTACACTAAGCTGTGGTGCTGAAAGAAGTACTCCATAGAGGATTTCCAAAATATGCTCAGTGTACCTTTCACTGTTCCTGCTTTAGTCAAAAATAAGGGCTGGATACACTGGCATGTTCCACCACCTTCACATCATTGGTATCATAACACTAAATATTACCTTGAGGAGCCTTGAGCAAGTGTACTGCAAATCTTAGCGCTATTTATCTGTCCTTAGCTATGGAATATTCCCAGAATTTAATTCTGTCTAATCCACACAGATGAAGTCGTTGGGAGGGACTCCTGCAGAGTGAAATGGTGAACACTTCCATTAATGGCTATGTAATATCAATGAGGGCAACTAGATGTCACCTGCAGCAACAGGGTTTCTTCATACTAGAGTTGTTTTCATTTCCTCTGTGTAAGGGAGCATTACACAGAGCAGATTATAACAACATTATAAATTACCATTAAGAAAACAGGTTAATCTCCAATGCATTTATCAGTAATCAATTCTAAAAGGATTATTTTTTGCAGGAGAATAAATACTTTGCTTGTTTCAGACAAGTCGTTAACAACTCTTCGTGTTTTAACACAGTTAAAACCTCGTCTCTTTGCTACCATTATATATTTCTTTAAAGTTATCCCTCCTCTGTAGCCCATGAAATGCTTGCAATGCTTATCTTTCAAGGACAAACCCAGTGTGTGTTTATAGTTCATGAGCTTATTAGAACAATTTACAAACAACCAAGCAAAAGAAACAAAGGTAAGTACACCATCTAATATCAGAAAATGAGATGCCCCCCTTTAAAAAACAAAATGATACACAGCTTCAGGTAACTTCAGTTTGGAACTACAGACCCCTCTCCACTGCAGATCACAAAACAGAGCAAATTGACAACAGCTATTATAAAAATGAGAGCAGAAGATTGCCAGGGACACAGAGACATTTCAGAGGCCTGTAGTTTTCAGAAAATCTGCACACATTTTAAGTCTACTTTAAACAATGGGAGCTGAAACACTGCAGCACATTAGTACTAAAAACCTGCAAATTAGCTGCACAAGATGGAGAAGAAATGCGATGTCAAACAAAGGGTGTAGGTTTACCTGGAATGTATTTTTGATTCTCCTAATCGGAGAATGAAACACTAGGAAAAAAGCATGCTTAAGAGTCTTCTGAAAGATGCATGTTTCTAATACATGTTGTATAAATTAGAAAGGATAGAGGGTATCCCATACAACTAGCAAATCATAGAAAACAGGTTAACCAGAGCAGTGGCTGTGAGAGTGTGTATGAAATACTGCAGTGCAAGAATAAGCAACATTTTGCTTTTCTATGGTAACAGGCCCAGCACATAGAGCTTACTGTTTATATTGTGGTCACTTGTAAAAATACAAAAGTCAGAATTAAGGATGTTCTGTCCTGTTTATATCAACACAGATGATGAACCAACTCAATAGAATAAGGTGCCTATTCACATTTCCTAACAAGATGAAGTGAGAGGAAAGCAGAGACTGAGCATTATGAATCCAGCTTACAGAGCTCAAAATGGATGAAGTGCTTTACTTAACCCTTGCAGTTCGACCCAGCTCTTATGATTCCGCTTCATATGAAGTCTCTTAGGAGGGGTGGCAAGTGAACATTCATGACTGTCCCAAGTAGTCTGAGGTAACAAAACAAACTGCACACTTAAGGACTGCAAAGCACTGAAACAGAAACAAATAAAAAAAAAAGCCAGCAAAACCGACAGCTCAGCTGTGCAAGATATTTGCACAGTGCTTACTCAGATAAACTCTGTGGCTTTACAACCAGCTTAGACAGAACTACCAGGCTACTGGTGAAACCCTGCCCTCTGTCCATCCCTGCAGTACAGTGGCTGGGCACTAGCATGAGCCAGCCTTGCTTCACCAGCAGCAACTGCTCAGCCAGTGTGGGCAGCAGCGTGGCAAGGAGGATTTGCCCCCTCTGTGGTGACATACGGCTAGGCTGGCTTAAGCCAACCATGAAACTGTACCTTTAATTTCTGTTAGGCGATATGAAAAATAGTATTAATAGCAACAATACTGAAGAAAGCACATAGTATTTTCCAATGATTATTTATTTTTACTGTAAAAAGAAATTGCTACTGGTTTTCCTTTTCCCTTTACCATGATATAAAATTTTTGCATACAAATCTCCATTATTAATTATGCATACAAATTATGCATATATTAATTTTGCATACAAATCTCCATTATATAAATTATGGTTCTAGACCTATTGTTTCATATGTTTTAATATTTCATTCTCTGTGAAATTCTCATACCATCACAGGGAGCATTCCTGGCACCAGACAAAGCCTACAGCAAAGTAAACCAAACTGTAAATGCCACAGTCAGCAGATACAGTCTACATATCTGTATCACATAGATCCACATTGAACCCAGGGATCTGGTCTTGGTTCTGACATCCTGTGAAGTTCAGCTCACCTCACAGCTGCTTTGGGACATTGATAATACAGCCTTGAGCACATTTTTGCAAGAACTTCTCTGTTCTGACACCTCCTTTAGCCACAGACCTGGTGTCACTATTCCAAACCTTCAAACACTCCCATAAATAGCAGAGCTAAAACTCAAATCTGCAATCTAAACTGTAGAATTGCTATTGGGAAATGACATTAACTAACTCAGAAGCCACTGAGAGAAATACAAAATATTTGGCTTCCAGTTGGCTTCACTGGCGTCTGAGTGGTCAATCCATCTTAAAAACAGTACTCTGAAAACTGTACACAGCCAAGTCAGCAAGAAATGCTGATGAAAGATCAAAATCCTAGAAATCAAATTTAACTTCAGCACTCTGCTTTTTCTTCTCATCAGTGAGCATCCAGTTCTTACGGCACATTAAGAAAAATTGCAGTTCAATAAAAAGTAAAGGATAACTAAACAATTGCCTAAACCTCTCTGATTCCTCACATTCCCTATTTATACAGCCTCTAAAATGAGGATTCTTTCCCTTTTGCCATTTTGTCCTTGACAGACTAATCATTTAATTAAATTAATCCCTAAATCCTTTTACTTAGCTTCTACACCAGCAATTTTGAAAGTAAAATAATCAGTTTTACTGCCTCCTGTAAAGGAACAATCTGTGTCTTGAGGGATATCTCTGGAAAAAACAGGCAGCCACATTCATCCTAGATTTATGCTTCTAAACTCACTGTTTTCTGTGGCAAAAAACAAGTCATTAACTTAACCATTTTGCCTTTCCACTATCCCATGTTGATCACAGGCACTGGATACAGCTACCATGCTCCTGCATTCACATCCATCTCATCCCAGGAGGAGTTTCTAGGGTTTGCTTCTTTGTGTCTGTAAGATACATTTCTTCAAAAATCTTAGTGCCATTCATGAGTGCGGGAAGAGGAAGGGGGTGACCCATAAACCCAAGCAACTCACAGAAAACAAGGGCTTGCAACAATACGGTGTATCCCCAAGAAGGAAGCTAGTTTGCCATCTGTATGGCCTGAACACAGTGTTTCAATATGAAAGTAATATATACTGCATCAAATATATTATTTCTTTCTCCCTTCCTCCTTTCCTTCCTTCCTTCTTTCCTTCTTTCCTTTCTTTCTTTCTGCCTTGGCAGTTTGGCAAATATCACCATCTCTCAGCAGTGCTCACCAGTTAGTCCTAACTGCTATTTGAAGCTCTTTTGGCTCATTTCCCTCCACAGACCAAAACAAAACAATTCAGCAACTGTGTTTACCTTTCTCTTGCTGTCACCCTGATGTTCATTAAGCACCTTCTACAAAAGGGATATCAGAACAAGCTCAGTTTGCTGTCCGGGAGTTAACAATATCTCAGATGGGAAGTAATTTCTGAGATGCATCACATCTCTACTAATCTCCTTTTTCTGTCACCTGTGAACATGAGGAGAAAAAAACTGTTGAACGATTGGAAATATGTGCCTTTGAGCTATAGCACTACAAACTTTTTAGATTTACAATAAAAACAGAGACAGATTTATTGATTAAAGTCTGATCTCTGTTGGACATAAAACAGCTTCAGAAGCCATCAGGCACAATTCATTGTGGCTGTTTTCCAGGCTTTTCTTTCCCATTGATAACTTCCAGAGAAACATATGTTCACATCACAGAGCAGGTGTTCATTTCAAACTGGGAAGCCAGTTTTAACTAACCAAATCATATTCTTAAGTAAATACATATTTAAGTTTTATATACTTATCTCAACACTTGGTAGGGGGTACCCATATTTAGTTTTTTGAGGGTTTGGCAATCTCTGTTTTCCCAGGGGCTGCCAAAAGAATGTATTTCTAAATCAAAAAAATATTTGAACAATTCACGTTTCTAAGCAATGAATTAAAAAAAAAAAAAAATAAAAAATAAAAGCTATTTTCTACATACTTTATTTCTGTATGTGTCTGTGCCAGTTCCTTGACCAATCCACCCTGCAGAAGAAATGAGCAGCATTTGAAATGAAGCAGCTGTTACAAATTAAGTATGTAGATTACGGTGTGTTGCACAAACAACAGATCCAAGAGGATGCACCTAAGTGTACAATCAGGCTATTTCCGTAGAAAATTTACAGCTAATGCTACTGTTGAATTTCTTCCATTTCTCTCCCTCACACTCCTTTAATAGTTGTGTATTAAGAAAACATTGAAGGAGATAGATGTTAAGTGATGGACAACAGCAGTGAAGGTTGGTGTGAAATTTGTTCTATGCATGAAAATCTTTGTTCCAGGTAGGAACAGCTCCTTCTTGTAACTTTGATTAAAAATCCCTACATGAAGGTAGAAATGACCAAGATGGCAATGGCAGGAGATAAAATTTCACCCTTTCTGCTGCCTGCAACTCACAGGTGAAACCAAGAATGTGCATTGAATCTAATCGTGTTTCTGAGGTCTTTCCCTAGCTCTAGCTCTCCTGTTCGTTGTTTCACTGGTAACATAAAGGTAACTCCATGCAAACGTTTGGGCTGTGAGCTGCAACATTGGTGTCTTGGCTAAGCCACGTGCTATCTTTTTATTAAAAACACAACTTTTACGAATACAGCAGGCCGGCAGCAAGATGGCGGTTGCTGCCGGCCAACGGCCGCAAGGTGGCAGCGCCGCTCCCCGCCCGGGAGCCGGGAGACAAAATGGCCTCCGGAGGCTGCTAACGCCCTCTAGGCGGTGTGGACTTGGGGCCAGCGGGACGCCCTGCTTCCACACCCATCTGCCAGAGCAACAGCAGGAGCAAGAAATTAAAAACGAGGCGGAAAAAGCCAGCTGGGGAAGGAGGTAGTCCCAAGGGGGAGGCACCTCATCCAAGCGATGATGAGAGGCAAAGCCTAGCAAGGAGATTTAGGTGGGAGTTTGCAGGATGTATAATAAGCTGATAAAAAGAGACTGGGACAGTAACGGGAAAAAGTGTATGTAAGGCTCATCAGATGTCCTGCTTTGGCTAAGAGGAGCCCTGTTTACAAGCCCGTGCAGATTTGCTTTAGCAAGTACTTTTGTCACAGCTTGTCTAGAGCAACTTCTCTGACATTTCGTACAGAAATTGATTTCCACCCGCTTTGCACAAGAATAAGATCCGGTGACTGTAATTTGATCTCTCTTTACTAGACCTTAGTATATTACACACTGCAAAAGACCATTAGAAGTCATTTAGAATTGAAATAAAGGTAGCAGCTTTTAAATTATGACAAAAAGAGATTGAAGCTGTATGTGAGTAAATGGGTTTTAGTGAGACTGATAGGGATTAAGAACACTTATAAACAGTGAAGAAATTCATTAGTAAAAAAAAAAAAAAAAAAAAAAAAAAAAAAAAGAACAGACCTTTGCATGAACAAAACCCAGAAAACTAATTTAATGTTGCTAATATACTAATTATGTTATGTAGATTATGGATATTTTAGCTAGACAGAAGGAACCTGCTCAGAAGTAGTGTTCCTCCTCCTTAAGTTCCTGTCTGCAGAGACCGTGTCCAAAGCACTAGCATCCATAACAGCCTGCAGGATGGAGCTCCACAGCATCCTTGCCCAGCATGTGGATAAATACCTCCCCATACTTGCCTTGAACTTGCCACTACCACCACCTTTTATTGTCATTCTTTGTCATTTATCTGTCCTGTTTTGTACTTCATTTACTTGTGATCATTCATGTTGGAGATCTTGTAGTTCATGTTGCACTTAGAGGGATACAGACACTTTTGAGCCATCAGGCTCCTTTGTATAAGCCCACCCAGATGGTATGTCCTACTACTATATGGCCTCTGCCAGGTAATGTGCCATCTGCACTGAATGCTGTGACTTAATGCAGGTGGCATGAGTGTAACACATTTTAAGAATGGGAAGAGGCTTCTTATATCCCACATTCTTTTTTTGACTTTTAATCTGATCAACTTAGTGCAAAGCATTCATAGAACCTTAGCAATGGCCTTCATCTATCACAAATTTTAGCAGGAGTGTCAAATATGTAATGGAAATAAACACCACAGATGACTTGATGTGGAAATAATTTGGGAAACAATGTCATAGGCATTTTTTCCCCCAGACTTCAAAAATTGTCAGGTGCAAAATTTCAGGATGACTTGAAGGTTTTATATAGCAATTTTATATAGCAAACACACTGTTTTGCCTGCCTTCTACTTTGTTAGTTTTGAATTGTCACATTTTAAAGCTTTTCCAGTAACAAGAATAAGAAATGTAGTTTTGTTTTACAGGGATCGTGCTTCTGCCACATTTTACATTACAGTGTGTTCTAGATCCAGAGCATTCAGGAAAATGCAATAGGAAAGAATGTGGTAAACTTGCTAGATATAGCTGTGGGAATCAGTCTATAGCGTGTGGACTTGGAGAACAGGAAGAGAGAAAAACAAAATATGCTTGAGAATTGCAGAGATACTCTGGCACCTTACAATACCAGAAGTATGATTAACACTGTGTGAGTAGGAGAAATGTATGTGCCTACCGTGGCTGAAAGATTTCCAGAATTGTGAGCTAACTAAAACTCAACCATTAGTCCTAGTCAGGAATTGGGTTAATTTTTAGTGGCACAAGATGTATGCCTCTTTGTGAAAAAAGTACCAGGTTGATTAAAACTTGTGGCAAGGCTTTGGGTTTCACAGGCTCGGGGACAGAGCACACAAGACTTGGAGTAAAATTCTATCCAATATTTCTGAGGTGTTTTGTGTGTTTATTTGTTTGTTTTGCTGTGCTGTGTTTTCTTTCTGTAACAAAGGATCTGCATTCAGCAGATAGAGGACAATATGCAGCTGCTATCAGTGCACACCATTGTGTAACTCACGGGCTGGAAGAGCATGACCCTCCCGTGACAGCAGATATCTCTCAGTCCCAGTGCAGGGACTCTGAATACACCCAGGCTTCCAGACTTACAGTTGACACCCTCCAACAACAGCTCCAGCCCCATTAACCTTTGACAAACACACCATGTCTATGTGCTCTGATGGCTTATTGGGTATAGCCTCCTACCAACAGTGATACAGATTTTTTTCATTACTAAATTTTAAAAAATTGCACTGAAAATCTATGTGATAGTGTCCCTGGTTGCATCATGAGAGTTTCACCACACTGCATTGAGAGGGAATGGAACAAGAGGCAAGAAATTTGGGGCTCTGAAACCATGTTTTGTGAAATGCTAGGGAAAAAAAAAATAAACTGATTCCAATTGCTTTACTGAAAAAAAAAAAAAAAACTCTCCTTTCTGCTTTTCACAAGGCTTCCTTTCAGGCTGCACACTAAGGTGCTCAGCTATAGTGAAAAAGATGGTGTAAAATGTAGAGTTCAAGCATATCATGATTCAGTGCAACAGACAGGGTCAATTATTAAATCCAATTTCTTCAGCCTGCAATGTTTCCAGCATTTTGTAAGTAAAGCTGTTTGAAAAGTTATTTTCTGTACAGCAGTGTTAAATTAACGTATCTACTTTGTCTTTTTCATTGTATTTATAGTTGAAAGAATTGAGCAAACTTCCCCTGCTCATTGTCTGTGGAGTTTCTATCCCTTCTATATGTCAATTCCCTGATCTTGCAAGACCTTAATTCCAACCTGTATAAAACCCATATAAAAATGTACATTGATACAGATAATACTGCAACTGCAAGAGTAAAGCAGGCAGATCTTTCACTGCTGCTGCATACTTTTCCTTGTTAAACAAGTCAGCAGTGCTCTGATTCCAAGCTGTATCTACAGGAGGAAAATATAGGGTTTAGAAAGATTGCACCTAGTCATTCAGAATCAGCCTGAAAAGGCAGCTGTACGTAGTAAATTGACGTAAAAAGCAGTCATAAACCTTAACACCCAATGGCAACAATTCACACTCTCATTCACACTTTGACAATCCTCCTTGCCTTAATTTTTCTCTTAGGGACACACCTTTCTACGTGTTTTTATAAGACAATTTCTCACTTTCATCTTCTGTTGCTCACAACACAGCTAGTCAAGTACAGGCTATAACTATCAGCAAATGCTTCCAAGTACATGACAGGATAAGGTAAGAGTGTCATTATTGGTATGTATTTCTTTAGTAGCAAATTTTAGAGATAAAATGCAATAGCTCACAACATCCATAGTTGTGAAGACAGCATCCATTGTTGAAGACAGCAAGTGATTTTCCTTGGGTCCTTAAAACGTCCTGAATACAAATTTATTTCTTAATAAGAATATATATATATTTTTAATATAGGAAAGTTTCTAAAGACTTTAGTCAAGCAGCAGCAGATCAAGATCCTAAGAATGGATATCAAAAAATGCTGGCCTCCGTTTCAAAACACACATTGTATAAAGCAGAGTCTTTAAATGATAGCACAGCCCATCACCATCATTTGCAGCCACAGGAAATTAAAGAGCTAAAATTAAAGCTGACAGGCAGAGCTAAGCATAGCACTGCCTGCAGCACGTTATTTCCTCCGTGTCATTGCCTATGGATCTATGAAGCCTGCAGTCCACTCATCTATAGATCTGCTGGCAGCTTACAGACTGACAGCCTAAAGGCAGTTTGATACTGCAGACTCCAAAACGCAGAGCTTTGTGATCTGTCAGCAAGGCTGGTTACCAGGAACAACCTGGCAGCTCCGGAAGAGAGCTCAGCACAGGCAAAGGAGTGGAAATTAGCTGCCATTCAGCTCCTTGCCACTCTCACCATGCCCTCGCTGCTGCAGCTCCTGGGCCAGCATCTCACGGACACAGGACAATGCAGAAATTGTTGGTCATTCATTAGAGTGGTCTGAAAAGGGGAAACCAATTTCTCTGATCCTGCTTCATGTATTAAACTTAGCTCACACCTAAAGTCAACACACAGCATGGTTATTTGCCTCCATCTAGTACCAGGAGAGAAATAATTAAATTTCTACTTGTATCTCATCTTATACCTCCACCAATATTAAAAAGAGAGTTACAGAAAGACACTCTCACATTTATTTAAAGACAGAAAACACATTCTTCCTCACAAAGCAGAAGCCTTTCTGGAGTCTGAAATGTGATGAGTCTATTCTCAGAAGTACTTGGAATGAAGGGGTTTCACCATGAAAAGAGATGTTGAATAAATACCCATTAAAAAAAAAAAAAAGTTTTTATTGTGTTACTCATCTCAGATAAAGTGGTGCCGGTCCTCCAGAGCTATCTGCTCAGCTGCGAAGTATGGTCAGGACAATGTCTCCCAAAAGCCAAAATTCTCTGGATTCCATCTGGATGACTGCATCTGGAGAGCAGGCAGTCAGAATTGACTAGGCTACACAGAACCACGGTATGATCACCAGCTCAAACATAAGATGCAGCACAATGGAGGAACTGTGCACGTGGCTGCTTGGTTCCTACACCAGTGAGATTGTGTGGTTGGGGGAGGCAGAGGATTTGAGAGAGAGACAAACGCCATAAGCTAGCAGTTGGAGTTGGCAGCTGTTTTGCACAGATCACCTTTGAGAACATTTTAATTATTCCCCGGTTTTATAGAAATTTATTTCCTCCTCCCTCTTTCTTCCGTACCTTCCATCGAGCAGACCTGCCAGCTCCAGTGTGAGCGAGCGTAGGAAGCTATTGCTCATTCCTAGCCATATGTTTCTGTCACATGTTAGTGTGCACGAGTGACAAATCCTTCTGAGCCTCTGAAAAGCTACGGGAGGTACTGCCGTTCCTCACTCCTACCTCCCTGCTGCAGTCACAGCCTTTGCTGCAGTCAAGGCAGCTCCCAAACCGGCAGGGAAAAGGAACAAGACTGACAGGCCAGGCAGATGTGGGCTGTGGGGGAACACCCTTAACCTGCAAAAGGGAATGCTCTGGCCATGAAGTAACCCCTCAGGAACTGCAAAAGCGCTGGCCACTCTGGAGAGGAAAGCGTTCCTTTCTGAAAAGTTAGCAAGGGAAAGGACGACGGTGAAACTGAAAGTCTGGCATCTCTGTTATTGGCCCTCTTTTTCCACTATCTAAGGATTTTTGCATATCTGCAGTTAACACTTTGTGTCCTTCTAGTACCATTGTCATTAGCTGCAGTAAGGCAAATGAAGCTGAAAGGTAATGCTTCAATTTTCTCTCTGTCTGGCCCTATTATATATATATATATATAATGTCCATGTTACTTTATGACAACTTTGGACGCCCACAAGACCAAAGAAATTCTGTGCCACAAGCAGAAGTAGAGAGAAGCAAACCTCAGCTAGAAGCCACATGAAAGGGAGCACTATAACAGATTTAGAGGATATGACAGAATGAGATGTTCCCTTCAGGAGTATCTTATTATCTTTGATACCTTCTCTGATGGCAATAATGACTTCTCTGGGCTGGCATACTTAACACCTGAAACTGATGTTGGTAGCTCTTGATTAATCAGAGGCTGATTAATTAAGAGCTTCCCACCAGCATCACTGCAAAGAAGGCAGAATGTTTTTTCTTTTCAATGCAGAATGAAAGACTACAGGTTTTTCCTTTTTGATGTGAAGAGTACATGGAGGCTTGAATGTCTCACTGGAGTTGGTGGGTAGTAGAATATAATCCTCTGACAGTCTGGACGTCCTGTTGTCCATACATTAACAGTACTGCTAGTTATTCTTTAAACCCAGTAGAAGAGGTGTATTTTTTTATAGCAATTTGTGATTCACTAGATGTTTCTCCCAGTTTTCAGGAGATTTTATTTTCTATGAGAGATGTCAGTTGTGCTAAGAGCTTGGTCTTTGCAACACCTCAAGAAAAAGTAACCCAGTTTTTACTCCTTTTAATCCATCCCTTCATTTCCTTTGCTTTTCACATCCTAGTGTTCTCCTCATTATTTTCAACCAATTTGTCTTCTTGGAAAAATTGCATTTCTTCCCTCTATACCCTTCCGACTTTCAGTAAATTAGCTGGTGCCTCCATGACAACAAAATTGATCATCTCTTCAAGCTGCCTCCATAGGTCTCAGGCAAACTGTCTGTTCATGGGACCTTGTCTTCTCTGACAGCTCTCTTGCTGGTTTTCCTTCAGTGCATTTCACCAGCGACTCTCTCCCTGCTAAGTTAAAGGAGACGTTTCTATTGGTGCTTTACCTGCTTGTTCTGCCACATTTCCTCCCCTGGCTGTCAGTGATCGCTCTCTTTTTATCCTGTTTGCTTCACAGACTGCTCTGACTTGATGAATCTGTTTTGAACCTTTCTATTTCTTTCTGCAGGCAGCATCAGTGGGTGCATCTCCCCTACCTTTTACTTGTTACATTTTCTCACTGGAGCCCTCCACAAAACTGGACTGAAAGATTCAGTTTTTGCATCCTCTATGTTGCCTGCCCACCACAGACAGCTCCACTGCCTACCATGTCTCATAACCTCAGTTATCCCTACACTTTATTTCCCTGATCATATCCTGCTTTGCCTCACTGGGAATTTAAAGGCAGTATTTTCCAAATAAAAAACTCAATTCCCCAGGTGTGATGGCTAAAATGCAAGAGTACAATTCAGCTTTTACACTGCTTTCCCTCCCTCCATTTAAGTTGCTTAACAGATCAGTCAGGAAATAGATTACATAACTCAATGTTGTAGACTTATTGCTGGTTTTTTCTTTTCTTTTTTTTTCTAATTATGCCAGACAAGATGATTGCTTCTCATATTTCCCAACATCATTTAAATCCATTAACTATTCCACAAAGAAGGTACATGTCTGGTTGCAAACCTGCCATAAGGGCAAAATAATCACTATTCATAATGTTCATCTGTTCAGTCAAATAAGTATTTGGAGAAGATTATTATTATTATTATTATTGTTATTATTGTTGTTGTTATTATTATTATTTATTATTATTATTAGGATACTCTGACCTGGTAAGATGTCAAATCTTACTGCCAGAACACCTGCTAATTAGCTTTAGCTTCCTCCAGTCTCAGCCTACAAGTGGACTATAGTCTGAAATCATTTGGCTTGGGAAGCCTGTAAGACATTGTTAACTACCTTGCCCTGTCTGAACACTTCTGGAACCATGGGGATATGTTTGTCCACCGGCCTTTCAGAAAGAGGTATTTGACAGCAGGAATTTGATATTAATGTCTAGTCACTAGCTCAGGAAAAAAAAAATAATGAGGGACACTTTGGTGGAGAACAATACCTGCACTGACCAAATGTACACTGGAGAGCAATCAGATTTTCTCAGTCTGGAGGAAATAGGCATAACTTCTCCAAGTAAAGGCTGAAAAAGTCTTTTGGGTTAGAGTTAGTAAAGGAGCCATGCCTAGCAAGGTTCTGTCCCCCCACTCCCTATTGAGCAATACATCCTCTAATTACACAGAAGTTAAACAACAACAACAAAAACAGTAAAAAAAAAAAAAAAAGAAAGAAAAAAAGAACAAGAAAAAAGAAAGAAAAAGAAAAAAAAACCATACTTTTCTGTAATTCAAGACAGCTTCACTAAGACTATACAGCTGTCAACCCCCGTTTTGAGAGAGAGAGAACTGTAGTCTCATTTATACCCAGCTCCTGGAGAAGATATTTCTGTTCTAAACATCCTTTGGTAGCAGTGACAAGCGGCTGAGTAAGAGGAAGAAGTCTGTGGAGACCAGCTAACCCAAGGATTCCTCTGCTGAGTGGAGAAGCAGCCACAAGCAGCTCTGTGCTGATGCTCAAACCTCTCACCTCAGGTACCAGTACATGCTTTCTTCTAAGTGGGTTGCAGCTCACTCAGAATTTCTGCTTGTAAACAGCTTAGAAATATTCTGCATATTCCACACACGTTGTAGGTTTCACCCACAGCCACACTACAAATTCCTTGCCACTAACTGTGCAGCTATCAGCTTCTTACTGCCCTAAATAGCTCCTCTGCATCACATTTGAACACCTACCGTGCTCAAAGCTGGTATTCCCAGCCCACAGATATATTAACATTCCTGCACAGCTCCTCAGCATGGGCAATCTAGAAATAATGTAATATTATACCCTTTCTTTCTCCAATGATAAAGTTTTGCAATAAAAGACTTCTGGGTCTTCTTCTGGAGCTGGTAAAAATAAGAGGAAAAACAAACAAATAAACAACACTCAAATTCAACAATGAATTTTGGATTTTGAACAATGAAGTTGGGCCTTCTCACAGAATCATGAACATGTTTGTCATGGTGGAGAGGGTAAGTCCCTAGCATAGTTGTTGCATTGTGTAAGAGGCGCCAGGATAATTTGGCCCTAGACTTAAAAAGATGGCTCTAGTGTCAACTAAAAATATATTTGCATTCTTTCTGCCTTATTCTTAACCACACAGCTCCCATATCCCTTGTGCTCTCCCCTTCCTCACCAGGTTCTCTTTGCCCAGAGAAGCTGTGGATGCCCCATCCCTGGAGGAGCTCAGGGCCAGGCTGGATGGGGCTTTGGGCAACCTGGTCTGGTGGGTGGCATCCGTTACCCATGGCAGGGAAGTTGGAACTGAATGGGCTTTAAGGTCCCTTCCAACCCAAACCATATTCATAAGATTTAGTCACCAGTTCTCCTAAACAGGACACAACCCTCTGTCCTGGACCCAAAGAGTTTCTCAGCTCTTTCCTAGCTCCCACTTTCAAGAACCATGTCTCTCCCAGCTGTAAGTGATTCACATTTAACACACACACCAAAACAACAACAACAACAACAAAAAACAAACAAACAAACAAACAAAAAACTCCAATACTTATCTGATTTCTTCTCAGTTAGGCAAAGACAGGAGAGATTTATGTACTTGAACACTCTATTATACACAGTGTATCAGTAGGTAATATGTTATATTAAAATATTCTAAGATCACAAAACAGACAGCTTTTTCCATTTGCACTAAAGTTGACAATTATTTTGTATTTCTTCTTGTTTAACTCAGGCAAGCTCTGGATTCTTTCTGAACAATATTTAATTACATTAAATGTTGAAGTACATTATATTGAATCATGTATTTAATGAAGTAAACCTTGTTTATTTCCAAGTTAATCACACTGTGTCGCTTTTACCCAAATTTAATCTGGAGGGTACATTTTCAGTTTCACTATCCTAACAGCTCAGTATTACATAGAACTTGCTATCTGCTTAACAGATGTTATAGCTTAAGGCCATATTTTTCCCTAGTTATCACATTTTCTCTAGAATTTACTGAGGTTCAAGGTTGCAGCAGTCCATAAAGCATGAGGGAGTACTTCTGTGAGGTATGGCCCAGCTAGGCAGGAGTAGAAAGCGCTGAACCAGCCAGACAGGTCTGGAGCCTCTGGGTCACTTTGAAAAGCCCACCACGCATTCCCTGCCATCACACTGAATTGTGCAGACAGCCTCAACTATGCCCCATGGTCTGCACCCAACAGTCCCTTATAAAAGTGTGCAGTTTTCATCAACTCACATGTAGCTTGGGTCCTTCTTTCCATGCCTCAGAGAGAAGACATCACAAGTAATTTCTCCCACAGGAATAGTCCACTATATGAAAATAGTACCTATATGAAAACTTTCATCTTATCCCAGAGATTCCACTTACAACAAACAAACAAACAAACAAACACTTTTCCCACAACAGTCAAAACACTCCAGTGGTTGGTACAAAGTTCTCCCCTCCTTTATATATATCCTATACTCCTAAGGCGGTGTAGGAAGATACTTGAACAGCAAGTGCTTAGTAGGTGAAATTGAGAAGCACTGTCCTCTAATAGGGCTTTCAGCAACCCGGTCTTTTGTGAGGTGTCCCTGCCCATGGCAGGGGGCGTGGACCTACATGACCTTAAAGGTCCATCCCAACCCAACCCATTCTGTCATTCTATGAAAGATTGTGTACTGCAAAGGAAAATGCAAACAGGTTATCTGGCAATTGACAGCAGAGTAAAGGTTAACATTAGTCATTTTTTCCCATCCTGCCATAATCTTGCATCTTCCACAGAAAAGAAGAGGTGGGAACTTGAATCTTGGCTGAAGCTGGGGAAGGCCATGGTGTGGGACACTGAGGACTCAGCTGTGAAAACTGGTGGAAGAGCCATTCTTGCTTAGTGGATGCTCCATCCCAGTCAGCTGAGTACAACAGCAAAAAGGATAGGAGGGACAGAGACTTGGACACAATTAAAGGGAGGATAGTCATAATACATGTGATAGAAGAACTATATGACAAATTATACAGCTCACATTACACCCCTGTCAAGGGAACCTCTCATCCAACTCATGAGCATTCATGGTCCATGAGCAAGGCCAGCAGGTTTCCTGCCCAAAAAGTGCCCCGGCATTTAGTCAGTCACTCACGTGCCGCTTTGCTGGTTCTCTGGGAGTTGTCACTGACCTTTCCTCCAAAAGGTCTGGTGGTTCTGAGCCACATCATGGCAGCACAACCAGTAGCAGAAGCCTTTAGCACTGGAGGACAAAGTGGTGCTGAGTGTGATTTCTCTTCCCCCTGGATGACTCCTGCGGCAGGCTCTGTTTTCTCTGAGAAGATGATGCTAGGGAAACCTCATGCCAAAACTGAAATTCAAAGGGCTGCAGCAGACCAGGGTTCATAAATAAATAAATAAATAAATGAAGCAGAGCAAAAATACAGATTAACACCATTCACACACAACTTATTCAACTATTTTTTGTTTTTCGATCTGTGTCCCATATGCCATCAAAACTATATTTATGTGACCTGTGATTGTTGTTATAAAACAAAATGAAACAAAGCAAAACAAAACAAGTAAAGTGCAAAATAGTTAGGTCTTCATATCCCACACCTCCCGTGTAGGTAGATTCTTTCTTTTACATTAAAAAAATAAATAAATCGTCTCACTTTGCACAGTGTTAGGTTTGGACAAACTAATATCTTATTGCATTTGTTAAAATATATATATATATATATTTCATACAGAGTTTTTTGCCTTCTCAGTAATAGGTTCTGACAATTTTATTTTAGTTTATTTTTTATAATTTAGGATTCTTTTTTACTATTACCCAACCAAATTGTAGTTGGCTATTGATTCATGCAAAGCCTTTCAGTATCTTTCCAAATGTCTGACAAGATTCTAATGCGAAACCTTTTTTTTTTTTTTTAATTCAGTCAACATATCTTGAAGAATATAATTTGGAATTTCAAATATTCTCCGATACCAAGCCCACTTTCCTATGGTTTATGAGTTCCTCCTAAATTCACTCATCTGGAGAAAAATGGCTGAGGTACATATGACTCTGGTAGACAGTACTTAATAGTAGTTAAAACAAGCCCCACAAGTGTTATCACTGAAAGATCAGTAGTTTTAGACCAGTACTTACACAAATTTTGTGCTAAAATGTCTCTGTAAATTGTAAATATAATCTACTTGGATTATTATTATTATTATTATTATTGTTATTATTATTATTGTTATTATTATTATTATTATTATTATTAGGAATGAGAATATTTTTCCTAGGAAAAAAAAAAAAAAAAGAACACTGAAAGGGCTCTGTGTTAACTCTGGGGACCTATTGAGATGATAGTAAAGATGAGGAGGTTACCAACTGGCTCAGAGACATTGAACGGGATTAGAAAATCCTCCTATTTTATTACTGAATTTAGCATTAGCTTTCTAGCTTGAAAAATCCTGCTGTGGTCTGGAACCTTTTCTTCACTAGCCAGCCCTGAGCACAGACTGTTTCCATTTCACAGCTTATTGGCAGCAGTTGCAAAACTGCTAATGTGTGAGTACGTTTTCTGATAACTTGAGTCAAGTGCTGTAGGCACTCAAGAGTCTCATGAGACCATCCTGTCTAACGTAGGTATGTATATGTAATGATTTTGCACAAACCATACACATTTAAGTCCTCTTGCTTTTCCTCTGCTATAAAGTTGGTGTTCATCTGCATCATCCAATACATAGTTGTTAACTTATTTTTAGCGTGTGCATTTCTTTAGTTGTCTTTTTTAATATTATGATTTTTTTATTATGATTTTTTTTGTTTGTTTTTTACTTTTGCTCAGACATTACAATTCATGTTTGTTGATGTCCTCTGTGTTTGATGCATCATTTTAGGAATACAATTATCATTTTCTGCCGGCATCACCATCACTTTGAGTAATAAAATGAAATTTACCTTCAGAACCATTACAACAGGAGATTATTTATGAAACACTAAACAAGAAGCTCTCCCTCACCTCAAAAATTGACTCAGACAAGAACAAAAGGAGTAATCATGGATGATAATTGCATTGTCTCATTCCATTTTCTCCTTAAATCTTATTATAGCTGTCCCAAGAAAACATGCATTACACAGTCCTAGTAATGAAATAGTAATTCTAAAAGCTAATTGTCTATAAAAATCTAGAGTTGATCCTTTAGTCCTTGATAACAGGGATGTAATTGCATTGGTGTGCCACTTCATGGAGATCAGCACTAGAATATTAAATCCAGGTTCAGAGTACTGACTTTTCCATCTCCTGAAGTGGTGGAAGAATAAAAACACATTAAAATAGTGCAGTGAGAGTATTCCAATACAGAGGTGACTTTTCATTCTTCATGGCTCCGTAGCCGGTAGAAAAATGCATGCAAGATCCAATGGCTAAAAGATGATGAGAAATTCCAGGGTCTGAGGCAGGGGGATCAGACAAGCTGATCATCCTGGTACCTTCAGACCTTAAAATCTCTTAATAAAATACACAAGTTAGGAAAACAAAATATTTTCAAGAATTCCAGCCAAGAGAGGAAACTAGAATGAGAAAAGAAAACTTATCACCTGTGTTATGGGCAAGTAATTTTTTTTCTCCATTCATCATCTTTTGTGCTATGGTAACTACCTCAAAATATTCCAGAGGTTCTGATGAAAGGCCAGACCCTGAAAGTGGAGCTTTAGCCATCAAACCCTGCCTTCCAGCCATTGCGAGGCAGTAAAACAAAGCAACAAGAAACATTGCTGGTCACCAAGGGAAAAGAAGATATTGAAGATGGAGTCTGAAATGCTTTATGACTCAAATTTACCCCTGTTGAAAGAAAAATACATCAGCTCTGCTTGGGAGTGGCTGAATAAAGTGTTAAGAAAGGAACATGAAACAATATCATAAATTACCCAATGTTTTTCCCGAGCTTTTTCTGCAGAAAGAAATCATTAGGAAACTTAATTTGGACCCAAGCCCACCACTTATTATTTCTGCAATGGCCCCAAGTGGATGGCACAACAAAGTCCAACAGCTGAAATGCTTTGGGAATTCGGCTGACAGGGATGTATCTCTGGTGAGAAGTATCACATGGATGCCTGTGATGCAGGTCAGCAGTACAGACAGTGAACAGTGAAATTTCTGTGTAGATAATGTTTAGTAGATCAATAAAAATGCACAGGCATGAAATACCTTATTCCTGTATTTTATAACAGAAAGAAACAACCATGATCATCTTGTGAAAAAGAGAAAAAAAAAACAACCCTGAATTCAATTATTATGTACATCCCTAGCAGACAAGCATCATAATAGTTAATCCACATAAATGAAAGGATGGACTGATGTGTGCATCTCTTTAGACTAGAATTTAACTCTGTTTGCTGCTAAGGTGTAAGAGGTTCTGTAAATAGAGATGTATGTAGGAAAATGTATGTAAGAAAATTGTATCTAGGAATTTATCTCACTTTAAGATAGATCACTGTATATCTGCAAATCATTGTATATAAATCAAAATTACTGAAATGCTTTTGGTTGTGTTTTTCATATGGGGAAAAAACACAGCTGTACTAATTAAGATCTCTGTGATGTAGTGAAATGCTACTGCCCATGTCAGATCATAGACCATAATGGTCTCTCATTTCTAGTCAGAGTGTGAACAGTATGAGTTAGAGAGAGAGTGAGCTGAAGACAACTGAAGGTTAACTGAAGGCTTGTGGGACTGATAAAGTGTTAACTACAGTTTAAAAAAACACCCGTTTGTCTTTTATTCTCACTGAAATACGCTGGGGATAAGGGCAAATGATTTCTTTTTTTTACGCAGAATATCGTGTCTTCCAAGGCACGAGGTGACCAACATTAGTTACAAAAAATACAAACAAAGGTAATCCTGGGTTTTGATCCAAAATCGTTCTGAGTAAGTGCCAGATTTAGATTCTGTGCCTTTAAAAACTGGCAGTTTAGCAAAAATGTCAAGCTGCATAATTTCCCGCCAGCTAGAAAAATACTGCTGATAATTTTTCAAGTGGAACTGAGCAAAAATCCTTATCTCACTCAAACAGTGATTTTTTTTTTTCTGTTTTATCATAATAAATCAGGTGTATTCTTTGTTTTTCCTAATATGCCAAACAGTAACATGACATTGGTAAATCCTGATTCCTTTTTTCTACTGCTGATTTTTAAGAGCCTCCCCATATCTTGATAAAAAAGGATTGAACATTAATCTATTAAAAAAAAATCAATTCCTACAAACCCAATAGAGATTAATTAAGTAATCTACACCTTCAGCTACACAAAATCCCTGAACTCATCCCTCAAGCAATGCTGTTGATGAATAAAGCAGAAACATTTATCTTGGACTTTTCAGGTTGTATCACACAACCAGATGAAAGGAAGCCCAGAGCAAATGGACTTGGTCTAAGACCACTGCCTCTCACAGCTCAAAGCCATGCTCTTTAAATCAGTGCATCCATCAGCTGATAAGAGCTTCAAAGACGAAACAGAGAGGGACAGGTGTCAGATTAGAACAGTACCAGGTCTGAGATGTGAAATGTTTGGAGTGAGGCAGAAAGCCTGAGTGGGGTCTTTTTGGACAAAAGTGTAAAACGGAAACACCCTATAAAAACAACTAAAAAGAAATTAAATAAGAAATCATACTTAGCCCTGCATGATTTTAAGCGTGGATTTCTAAAGCAATTCTGCTTTGAGGACTGTTGAGCTCAGTGATATTGAAGTTGTAAATGGAAGATATTGAGAATAATGGCAGTAGCAATAAAAGGAGAATCAAAAATAGCTCAAAATGGGCCTCACCAGAGACCTTGGACCTGATCTCCATAAGCACACTGACATTTTGGCAGCTGGTACCTGCACCAAACACTACCCTGAGGCTTTGCAGTCCTAATAACACTGGTCTAGTTTGTAGAGCTATACCCGTATTTACTAGATCCAGGAGCTCTAGCTCACCTGAAATCAGGAAGGGAGAAAACAGCATAGATTTTGTCAGTATGGTCTGTCTCTGGGAAAGCATCATTTCAGAAGAAATGCATTTTTAATTGCCTCAAGGCTTGTGTCGGATCCCAGAACATAGGATGACTCTTACAATCAGAACCAAAAGTCCTAAGAAACCCAGTTGATACAACTGAATTCAACTGAAAGGATGAAATGTGTGCAGGTTCAGAAGCAGAAGCACGATGCTGTTTTCCTGCAGAAACTAAATAGGTATTTTGCCATTCCTAAAGAGCCAGCTCACTTCTTCATAGTCTACTTTTTTCAGCAAGCAGAGCTAATTTTTTTTCTTAAATGTGCTTATAAAACCAGGCAAGTTGATTAGAAATAGCTAGTATTTATCACATTCTTTGGCAGAATAGTTAGATACAGTGGTTAAAATGAATACATGTGGCTGGTCGCTCTAAATAAATGATTTTAAATAAATAACTGAAATTAGGGCTGTTGAACAAATGAAAGAAAAATTAAACCAGAACAAAAGATAAGCCAAATATTATTAGCTCTGCAAGAAAATGGTGTCCAAATTTAGCCCATGCTTTTTTACTTGGAAGAAAGAAGATAAAATTATCTCCAGCTAAACCAAGGCTCTTGTATCCTTGTGATTTAGAACATATTTCAGTGACATAAAGGCAAATACTAGAATTGTCAATTATTTGCAACAGAAAAAAAAAAAAGAACAACAAAAGTGAGGTTATAGGAAGAGTTATTTATCTGCTCATCTGACAGCCCAAATGAAATGAGATTAGGCAGAAGTACCCAGGCACTATTTACAACAGGAACCTTCTCTGGAAGTAGAATTTTATTTCCCTTTGCTATGCCATAATTAGGAATGTCACATGTCCTGGGAAAACAAACAATCAAAACCTAAAGCATAGAAGAAGGAAAAGTTTTGCTTCTTTTTTTTTTCTCCTCAAAAAAAAAAAAAAAAAAAAAAAAAATATATATATATACACATGTATATATATGAGTAAGAACTGAAATATTTGCTCAATCAGGCTAAAATTTGTTAACATTTTAGAAAGCACAGAATGCGTTGTTCATAACCTAGTAAGTGTATAGGAAGTATATTTGGGTCTGTTAAATACGTATAATTTTTTAATATGTTTTAATTATTATATATTATCAGAAACAGTACTCTGATGCACACTGACTAACCTGAGATAACAGCAAAATAGGAGAAAAATAAAAATACTGCAAGTGGAAAGCAGCGATGGCTGAACTGTGCAGGAAAAAGAAAACACTCAGAAATTGTATGTACATTGTGGATACCGAAGCATATCATGTTTCTGAAAACGATATTGGAAAATGAATTTAGTATAACAATACATTCATTGTAAAATACTTCACAACACACACTATATAAAAGCCATAGTAAAAGTGATTAAAAAAAATAAAAATAAAAAAAAAATAAACCAAATAGAAACACAAAACACACAGGCAAAAAAAACAACCACCACCACCAAAAAGCAGTAGCTGCCTGTAACTACACTGACTTTTTATACAACATTTGTGCTGGCTGTTTTGTTTTTCCTGATTTCTGCCCTGAGGTACAGGAGCTTTCCATGTACTCAGGTGTTGCATGCTTGATAGAGCTGGCTGACAAAGCACGCTGTCTCTCTCCCTTAAGATAAATGTTCCTATTAAAACGTGGTCTTGGGCTGTGCTGGAACAAGGTGTTTCTTTTTTCTTTTTTTTTTTTTTTCCATTTTAATTTGTTTTGTGAACAGAATGCTTTAAGGAAATTTATTTTGGAGACATTTCTGTAATGAAATCCATTGCCTCTGCTCTGGTGCGTGTGGGTGACACTGACAACACCGGGTTCACGATTTGGAGCTGCCCGGGATCCCAAGCTCTTGGCTTGGGATGTGTCTGTGGCTGCCATAGTGCTTTGCACCCTGGAGGAGTGGGCAGCCCTCCCTGCCTTAGTTGGCTGCTGCCCCCCGCACCAGACCTGCATGCTTTAGGTCAGCCTCAGTGAGCAGATCTGGGAAGGAATTAATGTTTCGAATCACATTTTGCCTCCGACCAGATCTCCTCCCATGTGCTAACCCAGGAAGGTTTCTGGACCTATGTTCCCACGCATCCCTGTCAGGGCTTGCTCGGGGAGTGCCTGGAGCCTGTGGGGCACCCCCTCTGAGGCTGCCTCTCCCAGCCCAGCATTTAGCCCAGAAGTTGTGTTTTTCTTAAGTTCACCACATCCTTGTCAGTTGCCATGGAAACCCACGACAGACCGTGGGATGCCGATGCTGGTATAGCTCCACTTCTGTCAGGACACGGCTGCTCCGGTAATGGGTACAAGTAATGATGCACCTTTTGGCCTTCATGCTCTGAGGTCAATGAAGAGCTCCAGTCCAACCTACACCAAACCACCTCATCCAGAGCTGTTATTCCCATAGCAATCACAAGAAATTACAAATTTATCCTAACCTTTTCACACTTAATGTATTGAGAAAGAGCCCTAAGAGCACACGGTTCTGTTACTGTATGACCACTAAGGGGCTCCCCCTGCTCTCCACCCCCGTGCTCATGGCCACACAAAGCCCCAGGGGCAGGACTCCAGCCACCCACTGCATCTTGGGCTCAGGGTCTTCTGTGTCCTTTGTCCCCACACCGAGCCACACCGCCAGGATAGAGATTGTGAAAAGCAGGCTGAGAGAAATCATTTTCCAAATGAAAGGATCACGCTCATTCAGTTTCCCATTTCTGTATTGTTTGCCCATCTCTCCTCTGCAGGAGTGTGTCACAAGCCACATTTAGAGCCTGCAGGCAGCAATCAAACCCATTCAACAGAGCAATGTGACACTCCTGTGATGGGAATGAAGCAGCTGGGTTTTGGAGCAATCAGACAGATTTTCAGTGAGGTGGGGGAAAGCATACAACACCCCATACACCAGTGGACAGCAGGAGCAGGTGGGGCTGGGACAGGGCGAGGGGCTCCTGTGCCGTGGGGGCCTGATGGAGGCGCTGACTGTGACCCCACTGTGTGCCAAAATTCAAGCCAAATGGTTTTGTCATGGCACCCAACACACACAGGGCTTAGCTGAAAGGACATATGCACTTAAAGAGTTACAGAAACCTTCCTTACTGTTTATAATCCTAGGTAAAATAACCATAAATTACTTTAAAGCACAGCATTTTCTCTTTGAAATGCTCCTGAAATGAGACAAAAATATATATACATGAGACTGTTGTTCTAATATACAAATGTGCTGAATCTGCTTCTCATGCCCTTAGAGCTAACTGCTGAGGACCATGACAACATTAATTAATCCAGTAAGAATTTAAATGAGAGCACTAACCCATCTTGCACATAATACTGAATGGCCATCACCCTCTGATGAATAGAAATCCAGTCTAGCATTTGAGCAGGTGTGATGTTCAGCTCACTGCAAATAGTATCTTGTATTAATTATTATTCTTTTAGATGATTTAACAGTTGCAGGTTGATTTTCAATGTATTTTGGTTTTAATCAAATTTCTTTAGCTATGCATGGGGATCCAATATAAAAATGAGGAGCAGATATGCAAGAAGTACCATATATAACACACGTTTGGAGCACCAGAGTCAGTACTGGTGAATCTTGCTCAGTGACACATGCATCTCTGTAAACAGATGAGAACTGGAGAACAAAAAGGCCCATTAAAAATTAATATACTAATCATAGGGCATGAATTATAGCACATTCATGCTGGACGCAGAGGGGACATCAGGGTATTGCATCTGAGAGGGAAGCAATGGAGCGTGGAGATGAGTGCACCTGAAGCGCACACATAAATCCCCCTGGCAGCTACCAAATGGGATGGATGCTCACTTGTATTTGTCGGCACAGCAGAGGTGTCCTGGAGAGGACTGGAGCACAGAACTGCTTGGTGCTGCTAAAAATTTACAGCCACGACTCTTACAGCTCTCCCACAGCCATCTTCTTCCTCCCTCCTAGCTCTCCATCTTTCACTACTCACCAGGAGAAAAAAAAAAAAAAATAGTAGCTAAGTGCCAGATTGCTTGGGGTTAAGGGCAGGTCAGGCAGGAGGAAAAATTGGAAACAGGATCTGAACCTTGCATTGTACCTAAGGTAAAAGAGAAGACCTGCAGAACTGTTTGAGGGCAGCTGCAGGTCCCCTGGGATTTATTTTCTAATTAGTAACAAGCCCGTTAACAAACTCTAGTTAGAGACCTTCTCACTGAAATGAGAACTGCCTAAATTAGTAGCCATCAGGCCTGACTTGGAGCAAATCTGTCAAATCCCATGGATTTGCGCCCAGCCCTCCTCCCGCAAAATAAGGGAAGCCTGGCAACAGGTTGAGTCATGATCAGATGAAAAGATCTTGCTTTGAGAGTAGCATGTGCCAACTTTTCAAAACGAAACATCTAATTGTGCCCATTATTAGGAAGTTTTGGGACTAATTGGCCCTATCAGCAAATGGAAATGAATCAAGTGGGGGAACATTGACAGAAAGTTCTTACAAGTCGCAGAGAAGACAGACGGTACCTTTTCATCAAAAGAAAAGAACAATTTCACATAATAAAAAGAACATTTAAAATACAGGTAAATAAATTAAAAACAAACAAACAAACAAACAAAAACTCAACAGTAGAAGATGCCACCGAAGACAAACCGGATGCTTTCATGGATAAAAGTGTTCAGGCAGGCTATAATTCATGAAAATAATTTAAAATCGACTTAGTCCCAGGTTTTGAAGACAAAATCAATCTGTATTTAGGCTGGGCAGATCACCTCACGCATGCCCTCTGTGCTGTTCCCTGTACTTTGGCTGAGGTCTCTTGAAGCGACGTGACCAGACCATGAGGAATGCGGGCTCTGACCAAAGCCGTGCTAACTGGCACCTTGTTTTTGACAGTGCTGTCAGGCAGTGACATGAAACAGTGAGGCACAGAGGGAGGATTCACAAGGATTTGGTGGTCTTTGCATTAGGTTCAGTGATTCTATGAATAATAGGCCCCAGCCTCACAGACTGAGACTGACTCGGTGGTATCTTTCCATACAAGAACAACTTTGCAGACATCAACGCTCAGCTTTCCAAGACAGCATCTCTGAGCAGATTCTCCCACCCTTTGCACACATGTACACACACCTCCGATGATATCTATTTTAAACGCTTATTTCTGGAATTTCCTCCTCAAAATCATCCTCTAGGGTGTTCTCAAAGTGTTTAAGACATACACAGTATTCTACCTTAAGGTTTTTTTGAAACAACATTTATTTACTGCTTACAAAGGTTTTAATATAAATGTAATGCAGGACGATGTCCTTAGTGAACCTCATCCTGCCTCCATCAGGGGAAGAAGGCATAAAGGGAAGGAGTTTAGGCAGATAACTGTTTCAACAGGCTCAGAATCGCCGACATTTAATCAAGAGAATGCTTCCTGCAGCGACCATCTGCCCAAGCTTCAAGACACCAAATTATTTGCCAGAAATCATAGCAGCACAGCAAAGGAGTCACTTTTGATGCTTGCAACAATCCTAGGAAATATGCTTCTTACAGACATTCCATATCTCTAGAATGCTATATAATATAAAAGTGAGTTCAATTACATCTGAACCTTGGCTTTAGACAATGGCTCTTTGTTTTAATCATTTTTCTTCCTGGGATGGAAAGATTTACAGCAAGCTGTCGCAGGACAGAAAGACAGCAGACTAGGGGAAGAGCAGCTTGAGCAGACCGACAATCTTCAATTCACTTAGCAAGAAAATAAGATGCACCACAAATTCTCATTCACCATCCTATCCATCAAATTCGAGCTGTTAATAGGGTAATTAGAAACTAGAAGTTCTGAATACGTGTCTTTCAGCATCCAGCTATGAGAACTGGTCATTTGATGTGTAATGAGAGTATTATGGCCTGCTCCTGGTGGGTCTTTTCCTCTCATTGGATTTACTGAAAGGAAAAAGGGTGGTCCCAGGCATTGTATCACCATGGTGGTTACCAAATTGGCATGGAGTACACATCCACAGATTTTCATTTCTACCCGCAAACGAGTGGTTGCACATGTACAGATGCGGCTCTTGTGGCAGCACTAGGGGGAGCTCCAGCGACATCACCGACCTCAAAGCCCCCGCTCCAAAAACGGACCCAGACCATCAGGTTGCCTCTAGAGCTATGAGGTTTGGGATTGTGGGATGGTTTGACAATTTATACTTGTTTGTTTGCTGCTGTGTATGCTTGAATAATATTTTCAAGTTCTTTCTTTTGTTGCTACAAACATTAGAAATTTGCTGCCATCCCTCCAGCTCCTGCCACCACTCCTATTATTCATAGAATCACTGAATATCCCAAGTTGGAAGGGAGCTGCAAGGGTCACTGAGTCCAACTCCTGGCTCCACACAGGACCACTCAAAAATCAAACCATGTGTCTGAGAGCGTTGTCCAAATGGTTCTTGAACTCTATCAGGCTTGGTGCTGTGCATACTGCCCTGGGGAGCCTGTCCCAGTGCCCGACCACCCTCTGGGTGCAGACCCTTTCCCCAACCCCCAGCCTGACCCTCCCGTCCCAGCTCCATGCTGTTCCCTCGTGTCCTGTCACTGTCCCCAGAGAGCAGAGCTCAGTGCCTGCCCCTCCACTCCCCTCGTGAGGGAGCTGCAGGCCGCCATGAGGCCTCCCCCAACCATTACTGCATGGTTCTAGGAATGGAGACCTAGACCAATTTGCCTAAAGGGCTATGAAAAAGAAGACAAACACAATGGATATCTTAGTTTTAGAAAAACTGCTTGAAGAGCTTCACTGAAGTTTGAAAAATGTTTCAAGTATTAAACTTTTGCATTTATTGAGGTTCAACCCTCCTTTTAATTAGTAAACCCACATCTAAACATCTGGAAATTAATAATTAGCCTTTGAATAAGCAAGAGATCTACTGGCAATAAAACACTTATTGGACAACTCTGGAAAAAATACTCAGAAAATTGTTGCTTTTGTTCTGTTTTGTATGGTCTTCGCTGGCAATTGCTATGACTAAAGCAAAAGCAGCAGAAGCAGCTTTACTATTTTTAGAAACAAAGACATCCAAAGTGATGATTTATAAAACCTCTCTTGTAAAGACAAAAGCTGTCATTTCCATACATTTACTTGAGAAAAAAAAAAAAAAAAAGTGTAATATGCATACACATTTCAAAGAGATGGTTTGACTCTTTATACACAATTAACGGGTTAAAGAACTGACAGATTTTTACAATACATCTTTACAAGGCAATGGACAAAGGAATGCAAAAAATTCTCCATGAGGAAAGACACCAAATTTGAAAAAGCCCCACAGAAATTTGAATCTGTGAGGAAAGAAGAAAATGCAGCACAGCAGGGGGAGTGTTTTTAGAAGTCAAAGCCAAGGTCTGCTGTTTGCAACTTTTGCAATAGCTTGTTTTCAAAAGGCAAAAGTTAACAATTTCTAAGAAGAACCTCGAGCTTCAGTAGGAACACCACAGTCAATCATTTTGGAAGCAGATACATCTCAAGTATCATTTTCAAAGGCTCACCTACAGGAGGCCTAACAACTACACCAAACACCGCACTGTTGTGTTTCCCTCACAGAAATGCTCCGGACCCCTCGCTGTGGAAGAGGTCTGCCACGACAACAGATGCCACGCAGAACAGAAACACAGCTCTGTTCCTCTCACAGCTAGCAGCCAGACCAGAGCAGACAACCCCACTAATATATGCACCAGGTGTGCTATATATACACCTACTGTATAGTTCTTCAATTCAAATGAAAGGAGTGCTATAGAAATTCAGGAGTGTTATAGAAATTCAAGGCTAATTTATATTTGATAGTAAAAATATTCCTCAGTGCTATGAGCAGTAAGATGTGCACAGTTCTAGACCACTTGTTTCCACCACTACCATTTTAAAAAAAGGGGGGGGGGGGCATTCTTCCTTTTCTTGCTGGTCTAAAAATGGTTGTCTAAAGTGATAAATCGTGAGGAGAAACTCATGTTTTGTTCCTTTCTCCAACACCAAGGACACTTAGACAATCTTTCTCCTTTTGTCACCAGTAAAGAGAAATGCCCATACCAGAGATTACTTTCACTCCATGCCTTAAAAAAACAAGAAACAAAAAAAAACAAACAAAAAAACTTACCTTGTTTTCTCTCACTCTGTGTTGCTCATGGGTAGATATGCTCTCGAAATGCTTACCAAATTTGCATTCTCTGTTGCACTCACCTCCTCTGGCTGTGAAGTTTCCCATTTTCCACAACTCTCCAGTGTTCCGTAACATCCAGTTTTCTCAGCACCCTCTGTCTCCAAAATATTTTCTCCCCCACAAATATTTCTTAATTTCCTAATTTCACTTTGGATTGCTTTTCAGGCTTTTATACTTTGCTCTTCCTCACTGGTTTCCTATATTCCCTGGACCAACTTTTCTTCTCAACTAGTTTAATTCCTTTAAAAATACAAAAAAGTTAAAAATCCCTATCCATCTCCTTGCTTTTCTCCTCTCTCCTCATGTTGTTCTTCTGTCACCCATTTGCTACCACTTGGGTTCCATGTTTATTTTGCCTCACAAATCTCTTTCTCTCCAACTCCAACTCTTAGTTTTCCTATTTCCCTCTATTTCTTTAATTTATATCCTTTCTCCAAGTCTTTTTAGCATGCCTACACTGTAAGACTCATGGTGCAAAGTCTCGCACTTTGGTGCCCTCACCCATCTGATTTATAATCCTTCTTGGCATTCCCCAATTCCTCCCGATGGAGCCTCTTGGCACCTGCATCCTTGGCAACAACAGCCATTAAGCAAAGCTGCTCTGTTCCACATTCTTTTTTCTTCCTTCACTTCCTCTTCTCCATTGCCATCTAAAGCATATGGAGGATGGTTATGGTCTGTTACCTTTGTGACTGAACTACCTTGCATCCCAAACAACTACTCCCAGGAAGTAACAGAGGAATTTTCCAATTCACATTCTCTAGATAATCTATACTACATTTTCTCTGTTCTAAATCCAATCGACATTAAGGTAAATCTGCCATTGTTGCAAAGAACGTGTGCTCAGACCTATCGGTGAAACAGAACTATTTCACCAGCACTAATGATTCAAGCATGGAGAGTATGAAGTGGCACTATGCTAAGACTCACAGAGAGACAGTTTTGTGTATGTACGTGTAGTTACAATGGGGATAATGAGGATATAAATACCAGGTGATAAATCAATGGTTGAACAAAGAGAAAACACAGGACTACTTAAAACAACCAAATCTTTTAATTAGAAAGCAACAAACATGCAAACAGCAGGTATAGAAATTTATTTGAACCAACGTTTTTACTATAATGAAAGTTACTTGAAAACATTGATCCAAGCTCCCACATTTGCAGGTTAAGGAAAATATTGCACTTTGCATCTTCTAGCACCCCTCATACATGGCAAAACATTTTAAAAACATTTTTGCTTATTTTACTTGCACACTCTCCCAAAGTCATGCACACAGTCATTCAAAAACAAAAGGTTAGGTTATCCAAAAGCAATACCTTAGAATTGCACTAAAGCTCTGTAAGGAAAAATATAATTAATGTCTTATACAAATTCCATAACGTCTAGGTGCTTGCACACAACTGCCAGTTACTCTTCATCTTCATTTTCGTTCTCCTGACCAGATCCTTCTGATCTGTCACCTTCCAATCGGTCTGTAAGGCACAGAGAAGATTTAGTAAAGAGAACTTCTGAAGTTTTGGGGTATTGGCAATTTTTACAATTTAGTGGCCCTCTGGGCTAGTACACAATGCACAGTGGCTATGGGTTATACAGTAACAGAACCATGAAAGAATCTGAAACTGGACTGACAGCAGAGATCAGGTAGATATATTATAACAAGAAAGAACAGTGACAGCAAAAGCTCTAAAGGACTTCCAGGCATAGAAGTGAATTTTGTGTACAAAAGGAGAAACCTTGTAGGTGCTAACTGGCTGTCAGCACAGGAAAGATGAATGCAAGCATGATATTAAAAAGAGACAGTGAATCCAAGAGATTGAGAATAATTTTCTGAGGAACTAAAACTAGAATAGCTGTGATTAGAAAATCTGTATACTGCAGAAAAAAAGGGGAACTGCTATTTGTCACCATATACATGAGAAAAAAAAAAAAGAAAAAAAAAACAGTACTTTTTGATGTAAACATTTAGAGAAAGGCAAATACAGAAATGCATGTGGGAACACGACTGGCTCAAGATGTATCACTCAAACATGCACTGTTTGGTTAAGAAAAAGTTCACCCAGCAGGAACACAGAAAACATAATAAATGAAGAAAAACACCAGTTAATGTATTCATTGACAGCACAGGTGAGGCATGCCACTGGGCTGGATACAGTGACTTTGCTCTTCCTTTCCTGTCCATCTGCTCCTAACAGATCAGTGGGAGGTGAAAGAGGAGCAGCAGCTGCTGCCAGGCAGAGCTTCCCTCCTGCCCCACTGTACAAACCCACTATTCTGCTCAGCAACTGCTGGACTCCCCACATTCAATACTTAACACCATCGTCACCCTCATCTACTAGGTTTCTATGCCTTGTGTCATACGAGCCTCCCAAGACTTCCCCTCTCTGCTTCCTACCCAGCACCATGCCTCTGTTGTCCTACCTCTTCAGTTTCAACCCACCGCAGTCAGCTTAAGCACTAACATCCAGTAACATGAGTTTCCAGTGACTATTACCCATGCAACCCCTCCTATCACCAGTTTCAGACCCTAGTGGACGAGGAATGCTAGTACCTGCAGCAAAAGGTTTGCTCATTACACAGTCCTGCATCTTCACACCCTCCTTCATTTCCAGGAAATCCCAAGTCCACAATGAGTGTCAGTTTCATGTGATTCATTCCAGTCACCCCAACGCTTTTTCCATCACAGCCCTCATCTCCTAGAGATCTTCTCTTACTGAATATTTTTCAGCATAGAATTAGTACTACATTACTAATAAACACATTACTAACAAACTATTGCAGGGTGGATAGTATGGGAACATCTAAAATATATTGTGCATTTTTCTTGTTCTTTGAGATATAACAATCAATCAATCAAACAAACAAAAAGAACAACCAGCTGCAAAATGCTGCAAGTCTCACAGTACAGAAGCTATTCCTAAGTACTTCTCTTAAGAGACCCATGAAGAACCACTGAAACTTCTCACAAACCCCAATGTAGCCACATACAGCTGAAGATCTTGATGGTTCCCCAGTCCATCTGCTATTTCATAGATCAACATGGTGGTCAAGTTCTAAAGAAGTCTCTCACCTGCTCTTATATGATTCAAAGATGCCAACATTCGTAACATAAAAGAAGCTGGAACAGTAATAGTGTTTCTGGTTTCTTCCAGCATTAATTCATTACGTGTTATAACCTGGCAGCAGGGAAGGAAGAAAAAAACAGCGTAAAAATGAATACAAAGTTGTAGTGCATCAGTATTAGTTTGACAATACAAAGTTTCTAGTTTCTATGTATTTACAGAACCCAAAATTACAGTATTTGTATGTGGTAAGAAAAGTAAACTATCTGCAGGCAGAGTTCACTGTCTAGTTGTCTAACTAAAGAGTATTCTAGTAAGATCATCATTCTGTTGTCTGTGTCCATGGTAGATACTAAGACAGGCAGCTGAGAAATACTTCTGTAAATTAGACCTTGCAAGAAATAAGGACAACTGATGAGAGAAAGTGCTGTTCCAGATGGCAACTGTTGCAGGCAGCAAAGACATAGCACTCGCACTGGCCAAGAATGTGGGAAGGAAAAGAGATGAGGTTATCCTAAACTCCTACCTTCATGCTGCTTGAAACTTTTGGAGAAAATCCAAGGAACACAAGCAATTATTCTACCTCAGTTCAGGAACATTCTTCAGCTCCACAATTCTTCCTGAACAAGTCTACAGCTTACCTCTAAATTACTTGAAATAGCCACTTCTTACTGCTTTAGTTTCAAGGAAGAGAAGTCCACTAACAAATACCTTTAAGCTCTTTTGCCTCCTTCCTTCCTCAAGGTAGTTCCTTGCTAACCCTCTCGCTTTGCCATTAAGTTCTAATCCCACACCTTCACTTGTCCCTCAAACCATGTTTTTTTGGTTATCACAAAGCATAAAAATTTCTTTAGGTGGAGACACTTTCGGACCTTGATACTCAAAGACCATATGCTGTAAGGCAGGTAAATAAAGCATTTCTTTTTTTCTTGAGACTCAGTCTCAAGCCTGTTCATCTTCTGAGGAAAATGTTCTTGCAGATGTGTGCTGTTCCCAGCCAAAACAAAGCTCCTCTTTTCTGTTATTTTCACCTATTTATCAATCACTTTGCAAAACTGATCACACCCAAAAAGAAGCAAAGTGAGAAGATAGCACCCTGACTTTTTTCCTCTTTCACCTTCTATTTCTCCAGTGCATCATCAGTAACACCTTTTTGACAGCCTGTTCATCTTTTCAGCTCCTTCTGAGGCTTTTTCTGTGTCCAGAGATTTGTTCCCATCGCTGCCACTTTTTCCTACTCCCTAAGGTCATGTCCTCTTTTGATTTTAAATGTGGTTCTATATCTATACTAAACACTCCTCAAACGTAATTCTTTGTCCTCTCTTGCCTTTCCATGGCTATGAAGAAGTCAGTTCAGCTATTTTGGATACTTATTGTAGCCAAAATGAACGTGGTAAAAACTCTGTTTCTATCAGGTTCTCTTGTTTTCTACATAGATATTTCAATACTAGGATCAAATTAAACAAACTAACAAATCAAAACCCATGTAAAATCACAAACTATACTTTTGTCAAATTTACTGCATCATACATTTTTCATTGAAAAAGCTACTAAAATTCAAAATTACTAAGAAACAAGTGACAAAATTCTCAATATGATAATTACTTTTAGCACACACTTATGTGTGCAAACATTAGTTTGTTTAAAGACAACGAGTGCCTTGATTTCTAACTCCTGCCAGTTTTTCTTCCTAATGCAAGCATTCATACCTTTTCAAGCTTTTCTCCGTACATAATTTATTACTGTATTTTAGTACATATAATTTCTAGGAGTTAATGAAATGCAAAGTGCCTCTGTGTGCTGCTAATTATAGGAAAGTTAGCTGTCATAAAGGACAGCTTTTTATTTGTAGCTTATTTGTTTAATATTAAATAACCATTAATTTAATATCAATTATTTGCAATGAAGACTTTTGTAGAACCCCGCTACAAGAAGGACATGGAGGTGCTTGAGCGGGTGCAGAGAAGGGCGACGAAGCTGGTGAGGGGCCTGGAGAACAAGTCCTACGAGGAGCGGCTGAGGGAGCTGGGCTTGTTCAGCCTGGAGAAGAGGAGGCTCAGGGGTGACCTTATCGCTCTTTTTAGGTACCTCAAGGGAGGCTGTAGCGAGGTGGGGGTTGGCCTGTTCTCCCACGTGCCTGGTGACAGGACGAGGGGGAATGGGTTTAAGTTGAGCCAGGGGAGTTTTAGGTTAGATGTTAGGAAGAACTTCTTCACTGAAAGGGTTGTGAGGCACTGGAACAGGCTGCCCAGGGAAGTGGTGGAGTCACCATCCCTGGAAGTCTTCAAAAGACGTTTAGATGTAGAGCTTAGGGATATGGTTTAGTGGAGGGCTGTTAGCGTTAGGTTGGAGGTTGGACTCGATGACCTTGAGGTCTCTTCCAACCTAGAAAATTCTGTGATTCTGTGATTCTGTGAACTGGAAGATGCAACATTACTGTGGAAAAGGAGGGAAGGTTCTTACCTCATCTGCAAGTTTTCGGTTAAAAATCCTGGATTCTTCCAATGGTGACCAAATTTTTATATCATAGTCAATACCAGAAGAGGCCAGAACTAGAAATAAGAAACATTAACAATTCTAAATTAAATAATGTTATGTCTTTACCAGTATTTTCTGCACTTAAGTGGAGTTGAAGAAAAATAACTTCACTTGCTGTACTATTAGAAACATTTAATTGCAAAAGTCAGTTCTATACTGAACACACAACTACATAATTCTCCCTATGGGACCTGAGAAAGAAGATATATGCAAACTTCAAGAGACCCTTAAACAAAAAAATAAACCACCATAAGATAGGAGCAGAAAGTAAGAACAAACTCAGCTACTAATATATTTTTGATAGTGATCTGATAATTATATGCATTAGTAACAAAGCCTTTGGACTTCTGAATCCAGTTACAAAAACAGAAGCAAGAAAATTTCAAATATATTTTTATATTTAATAATTTTGATGTCCTTCATGTAAATTTCTTTGACATTCAAATATACAAAAGCAATGGACACCCTCATAAACAATTCTAAAAAAGGCAAAACAAAATTCCATTTTCTAGATCATTGCACAAAACCACAATGGAGATAAGATTTCCACAGAAACAACTCAGTAACTTGAAAACTGTACAAGTTTAACAATCTTATCCTCTTCTAGTATTATTATAACTTCATTTGTTTACAGCTGACTGTTATTCTAGAACCATGTAGGCTATGAATAAAAAAGAAACAACATGAATGCTTTCTTTGACTGTCCGAAACTGTAGCATTATTCATATAGTCCATCCACATGTCAGATGACATCTGATTCCTTCAACTACTTCTGTTCATCTTTTCTATAAATATTTCTCCTGAAGTACAAACTGATAAAATTTCTATGAATTGTATTTCTTTTAATCTCACAAAGACAGCAAGTCTGAGACAGAGTTTGCTCAATTTTCAAACAGAGCAAGTAGAGTCCAGATTCAAGTATTAATTCCCACAGTGTTGCTGGCATCTCAGTGACCCTGTATTTCCCTCACTGTGTCATGGAAAACATTTAATGTACAGTAGGGAGCAAGAAATTGATATTCTTTTAACTGCATCTTAACTTTCTATAAATACTATGTCAGTAACATTTTCATTCCAAGAAGTTATTGAGTAAGGAGGCTTTCAAGGGTTGAAAAGTCATTAGTAAAAGACCAAACCATAAGCAGTATTATCTAATTTATATTGGAAGAACAAAAAAGAGTTTGATGAAAATCTACCATTACAATGCTATATTGATCTACACAGAACTGAGGATTGAGTTTTGGGACTTTTACTATAGATAACCTGAACACAGCCTGTGAAAAATGATTATCTTACTCGGGTCAAATGGATGAGGCTGAAGACAGTTCACCACATGATTATCAGCTTCCAGCAGCATGAGATGTTCGGCAGTATGTCGATCCCATATGAAAATATGGCCACAATCTGAACCACTCATGACAAAATTAGATCCCCAAAAATTGGCTTCTTTTATCTGCAGTAAAAACAGAAATAAAACTTACTTTATAACACCAGCATTGGGAAACACTGAAGAGGATACTCCCGTTTCTACAATAACATTGCATCTGGATTAAGAGCTCTGCAAATGGAGAAAGACCACTTAAAGAAATCTGAAAGAACCATTTAAAGAAAAACAATCAAAAAAAGAAAATTCAGAAGGTTATAGATCTTCAGTGCAAATTGGCTGCTAACAGAAAAATGGAGAGAAGCTGGGACAGACGCAGTAATTTGGAAATAAGATAAATAAAATTATAAAATAAATAAGATAAAACAAAATTATAGTGTACCTGAAGTCCTACAGATAATGACAGCAGATATGTTACTTTCCAGAGTGATGAGATGGGTACTGGAGACAGGGGTACATGAAACACTTTTTGGGAAGAGTTCAGTAAACTAAAGTGAGTGACAGGTTAATAACTAGTGGGGATTTTCCATTTACAGAATAAGAGGAGACAGAAGCTTATGAAAACTGGGGGCTGGGAATTAACTGACAGATAAAAAGGGGTCATGGAATCAAATATTTTAGTTTATTTTTCTCTATAATCTATCAGATAAGAACTAAGACTTTCTGGTTCAAGTCCAAAATTAAAGTTAGAAGCCTTGGAAGAGGAAGGCATTCAAGTAGAAGTGAGTCCTAAGCTATTACAGCAGTACTTAAGTAGATGAAAGTAGAAGCATGCCTCCCTGCAAGTGCAACTAGTTTATACTTTTTTTAAATTGATTTTTAAAATTGATTTATTATTGTTTTTGTTTGCTTTGACACAGTGATGACACATTCCGCTATATATGGTTGCTCCTATCTTAGTTTTGTTAGGATATCCAAGCACCTTTGTGAAATGTCTGAAGTGATATGGCTAACATTTGACATATCTGTAGTTTTCTCATGCTACCAGTGAAGAATACTTGTAATAAGGGCCAAATTGATTTTATTACATATATATATTTATTTTTTAAAATTTTAAACATAGACGATGCTTTACTAACTTTACAGGCGGCATGTTCTCTGAGGACCTACAGTTCATACTGAAGGTCATTCTATCTTGGACCAATTTAGGGAATTTTATTTTGCAGTGACTGGACTAATATCACACAAACTATACTCAGTATTAAATCACTTATTCATCAAAAAAAAAAAAAAAAAAAAAAGGATCATCTCTGTTTTCAGCCTACAGCCAACTCCTCTGCAACTTCATTGATAACAAGTTAGTTTGACCCTGGATAATAACTGGCTGTAGGTCAAACAGTCAAGGAAGATTTCTTTGATGTTCACTGGAGAACTATACATTTGTAGGAGGAAATTCACCTTTGAGAATAAGACAATGATAATTTTACTTGAAAGATGCAAAAAACACCAGTTTTTTTTTTGTTTGTTTGTTTTTTTCTTCATAAACCAGAAAAACTACGAGAAAATTCACAAATACAGCACTGTGACTAAAGAGTGCACATTTTTTTGTGAGTGCACACAGGTGGGCTGGATGTGCCACTGGCTGAAGCATATGACAGAAGGATACGAGGTCCAGAGAAGGCTTCCAGAAAGACAGCTACTTTTCACTGTAAACTTTTAGTTTGTTGCACAATTTCACAATCAGTGAAATGATGCATTGGGCTCTACTCTTCTGGCAGCTTCTTCAGGAAGATCTGAATGTTAAGGGAAGATGATGGACAGCTTCCTTTGGAGCAGAGGGACCATCTCAAGAGAGATGGCAAAGGCTTCCTGTCTCATTCAGCTTCTTCCCTCACAATTAGCCTATGGTATCTGCTTGTTCTCTCCATCCCATGAAACAAAACACCCTCTTAGTAAAAGGGGAAGGAGTCTTAGGGAACAACACACTCATGTCGTTAGGTTAGAATACTATACAGGGATTTACTACATCTTCCATTCTCTTTTCCTTGCATCAAGTGCTATAATTCAGCAGGTATTTATGTCTTAAACTCCTGAAACATTCATAGCCTCATCAGTGTCATTGTTCCAGATATTATTTGGTAACAACACTGAACGCTTTTGTCATGAAGTCACCACCTCCTGCTATGAGACTTCAGAATGGCTAGACTGTCTTGTCCTTGATTCTGAGGATTAAAGAAAATAGCATATATAGTCAATTCCAAGGTAACTAACTTGACCTATATTTGACTTGCAAAATATTCTGGGAGACAAGTGAGGAGCCAGATCTAAACTTTTTTCTTCTCTTTGTCCCCATCCCTTCCCTGAAAGTATGGTATTGTCATGGGATTATAAGAATAACGTATCATCTAGTAATTATATTATTTGTATTTATATTGCACTGACTCTTATAGTTATTTTTATTAGACTAATATTATTTTATTTCTTAAATAATATTTACTTATAATTTAGTATTTACTACACAAGTAGTACTTTTTACTATAGATTTACTGATCAGTGGGAAAATCCTGATTCCTTGAGTGTCTCACAGAACTGCAATCTCATGAGAACTAACACAGCTGAAGCAGTCCTACAAAACAGAGTAGTATTACAGTCCATATGATCATGTAAACAACAGAGAAATCACAGGCCAGAAGAAACTGGCAGGAGTATCAGATATCCATTTTCTTGAAATATAACACATTATTACACACCTGTTACATTCATGATAGTCTTATGACTACAGCCTAAAAGACTGTGACTTGTTTAATTTCTGTGCCAAAAAAAGAAACTTAGCCTAATTTTCAGGAAACAACAATTATGTTGTTAAATGTACAGTAATCCTCCCATCCCAAGGCCTCTCTTGCCTTCACATCTGTAACCCAAATGACGTCAAACTACTAGTCTGAGCAAACAAGAATGGGTTACTTCCTTCACTAAATGTTATAATCACCTTCAGAAGTCATTCCTGTATTTACTCAAAGTTAAACAGTAAAGTAACCACTGCTCGACTATTTGAAGTAAGAAAACATTAGGCAGCAGTATCTTTCTCACTCTCTATCTTGTACATCATCCACAGGGTCGGAGGTTAGATGGGATGGCAAAGGGAGGAAGAGTCAAATAATGGTGGCAGAGGAAGAACAGTCAAAGCTCAGTCACAAAACAAGGTATCAGATGAAAGCTTCAAAATAATCCAATGTTTGGGTGAGAGAAAAGTGTTGGGAAGTAAAAATGTAAACCTACACAAAATATTACACTTTAAAAAGTTATTAAGTACCTCTTATTATTTTTTTCAAATTGACACATGCTAAGCAGAAGAGGTGCCTACATAAACAGAAGTATCCTATACAGCAAAGTTCACACAGATGATTTTCAATGTTTGAAGCTTAGCATAAAATAATTTCATAATTTTTGGTATTTAAGAATGTCTCATATGTAAGGGACAGAAACTTGACTTTGAGAAAGGGCAAAAGACCATCTACACAGTATTCTACTATGGAATTATTTTCCAACTAGCACATCACAATAAAGCTCTCAAGAGGGTAGTACCTGCATCCTTTCTTTTTGCATAGTCTTCTCAGAAAATGCACAGGCAAAAAGGACAGACACATAGTCTTGCTCTGCACTTTGCCCCAACTATCTTACTTTAAAAATTGCCATGATAAAAAAAACACACATTAGTAAGCTGAACCATTACCACTGTTAAAAATATGTACTGCGTTTCCAGCATAAGTATGTCCAGTTTCAAATTTCAGGCTTGGGATCTTGCTAGACCTTTGTCTACAGAATATGTACTAGTGATAGAGTCAGTGCAATCAAGTCTTCTTTAAGACTAAAAATAAGCCAGACAAATAGCATTCCTGGATTCTGTAGGGCAAGACACATTTCCAATATTTTTCTCTTATAGTTCTATTTTTATTTTTCAATTAGAAGTGCATCCTAAGTATGTCCAAAAATAAATAATATTTTAATTCTCAATTGTGCCATCTTTCTGCTCTCTTTATATTCCCTTAGGCAACTGTTCATTTCACATTTCTAACATTTACAGAATTTAATTTTAGTGTCACCTAAATCAACAGATTTCAGATTCACATTTAAAATATTTTGTGTTTTCAAATTTATATACACATTTTTACTGCATGCATACATAACCTTTCTGCTTATTTAATAGAGCACTTGTATGTAACTAATAAAAGAGCTTCTTTAAAACTAACATTTTTAAATGGGAACTTGGGGTGAGTGGATTGAGAGGAAGAATGGCAAATATATGAAAGAAGATACAACTAGGACAGGAGGGAAAAATAGTAAGGAAGAGACAACAGAAAAGGAGAACTGAAGGCACAAGGTAGAAGACAAATTTTGAAGAGAAAGGATCTCTTCAAGAGAAAGAGTCTGGGCTCACAAGAACATTGTTTTTACCTCTTGGGAAAAAAAGAAAGAAGAAATCCCCCTCCTCATCATTGCACACCCTACCACCATTGTACTTCAAGGTCTGTTTCATGGAAGAATGGTAATATCCACTCTCCTGGTGACATTACTCAAGGGGATATGTAGCAGGGATGTGTGTGCTGGACATAAGAAGTTCCAGGCATGCAAATGGGGCAAGCAAACATCAACATAACGCTACTATTTTTAATTTTTTTTTGCAAAAATCACAGAATTACAGAATTGTCTAGGTTGGAAGAGACCTCAAGATCATCGAGTCCAACCTCTGACCTAACACTAACAGTCCTCCACTAAACCATATCACTAAGCTCTACATCTAAACGTCTTTTAAAGACCTCCAGGGATGGTGACTCCACCACTTCCCTGGGCAGCCCATTCCAATGCCTCACAACCCTCTTAGTAAAGAAGTTCTTCTTAATATCCAACCTAAAACACCCCTGGCGCAACTTTAGCCCATTCCCCCTCGTCCTGTCTCCAGGCACATGAGAGAACAGACCAATCTGCACCTCACTACAGCCTCCTTTAATGTACCTGTAGAGAGCAATAACGTCACCCCTGAGCTTCCTTTCTTCCAGGCTGAACAAACCCAGCTCCCTCAGCCACTCCTCGAAAGACCCCTCACCAGCTTCGTCGCCCTTCTCTGGACTCGCTCGGGCACCTCGATGTCCTTCTTGTAGCAAGGGGCCCAAAACTGAACACAGTACTCGAGGTGCAGCCTCACCAGAGCCGAGTACAGGGGGACGATCACCTCCCTAGCCCTGCTGGTCACACTGTTCCTGATACAAGCCAGGATGCTGTTGGCCTTCTTGGCCACCTGAGCACACTGCTGGCTCATATTCAGCCGACTATCCACCAGTACTCCCAGGTGCTTCTCTGCCTGGCAGCTTTCCAACCACTCATCTCCCAACCTGTAGCTCTGCTTGGGGTTATTGTGCCCCAGGTGCAGGACCTGGCACTTGGCCTTGTTGAACTTCATGCAGTTGACCTCAGCCCATCGGTGCAGCCCATCCAGATCCTCCTGCAGAGCCTTCCTACCCTCAAGCAGATCGACACACGCACCTAACTTGGTGTCATCTGCAAACTTACTGAGGGCGCACTCAATGCCCTCGTCCAGATCATTGATGAAGATATTAAAGAGGACTGGCCCCAGTACCGAGCCCTGGGAAACGCCACTAGTGACCGGTCTCCAACTGGATTTGACTCCATTCACAACAACTCTTTGGGCCTGGCTATCCAGCCAGTTTCTAACCCAGCAAAGTGTACACCAGCCCAAGCCACGAGCAAACAGTTTCTTGAAGAGAATGCTGTGGGAAATGGAGTCAAAAGCCTTGCTGAAGTTAAGGTAGACCACATCCACAGCCTTTCCCTCATCCACCAAACGTGTCACTTTGTCATAGAAGGAGATCAGGTTTGTCAAGGAGGACCTGCCTTTCATAAACCCATGCTGACTGGGCCTGATCGCCTGCTTGCCCTGCAAGTGCCGCGTGATGACACTCAAGATAATCTGCTCCATTAGCTCCATGAGTTTCCCTGGCACTGAGGTCAAACTGACAGGCCTATAGTTCCCCGGGTCTACCCTCCGGCCCTTCTTGTAGATGGGCGTCACGTTTGCAAGCCGCCAGTCAACTGGGACCTCCCCCGATAGCCAGGACTGTTGATAAATGATGGTAAGCGGCTTGGCCAGCTCCTCCAACAGTTCTCTTAGTATCCTCGGGTGGATCCCATCTGGCCCCATCAACTTGTGTATATCCAAGTGCCGTAGTAGGTCGCCAAACATTTCCTCATGGATAGCGAGGGCCACATTCTGTTCCCCATCGCCTTCCACCAGTATCCAGAGAGCAACTGGTTTTGCCGCTAAAGACTGCAGCAAAGAAGCCATTAAGCACCTCTGCCTTCTCCTCATCTTTTGTAACTAAGATCCCCCCTTGCTTCCAGTAAAGGCTGGAGATTCTCCGTTTTGCATTAATGTATTTGTAAAAACATTTTTTGTTGTCTTTGACGGCAGTTGCCAGATAGAGCTCCAGATGAGCTTTGGCCTTTCTAATTTTGTCCCTGCACTGCCCCGCAACATTCTTATAGTCCTCCCGCGTGGCCCGCCCTCTTTTCCAAAGATTGTAAACCCTCTTTTTTCTCCTAAGCTCAAGCCACAATTCTCTGTTCAGCCAGGCCGGTCTTCTTCCCTGCTGGCTCATCTTTGGGCACGTGGGGACAAACAGCTCCTGCGCCATTAAGATTTCCTTCTTGAAGAATGCCCAGCCTTCCTGGACTCCTCTTGTGAAGAGAAGGTCTAGCGGGATACCTCCCCTGGTAGGCTCACTAACCAGCTGCATCAGGAAGCTATCTTCCACACTCTCCAGAAACCTCCTAGACTGCTTTCTCTGGGCTGTGTTGTGCTTCCAGGATACATCTGGGAAGTTGAAGTCCCCCACGAGAACAAGCACTGACAATTTCACAACTTTTGTCAACTGCCTGTAGAACTCCTCCTCAGTCTCCTCATCCTGGTTCAGCGGTCTATAACAGACCCACAACAGGATGCTTGCCTTGTTGGCCTTCCCGCTGATCCTAACCCATAAGGACTCAACCTTATCATTCCCAGCCTCAAGGTCCACGACATCAAAACTCTCTCTGATATAGAGAGCCACACCACTACCCCTTCCATGCTGCCTGTCCCTTCTGAAGAGCCTATAGCCAGACATTGCATCACTCCAGTCATGAGAGTGGTCCCACCATGTTTCCATGACAGCAACCAAGTCATAACCTGCCTGCTGCATGATGGCTTCCAGCTCCTCCTGTTTGTTACCCATGCTGCGTGCATTAGTGTAGATGCACTTCAGCTGGGCCATTGCCTTCTCTCCCAGCCTTGCCATTGTTCCCCCTGGCACAGCTCTAACAAGCCTTGCTTCAGCCCCGTCCCCCTTCTTACCTAGTTTAAAGCCCTCTCAATGAGCCCCACCAGCTCCTGGCCTATGATCTGTTTTCCCCTTAGAGATAGGGACCCATCTGCAGCCATCAGGCTGGGTGCCGAGTAAAGCGCCCCGTGGTCAAAAAAACACAAAATTTCTGTGTTGGCACCAGCCTCTGAGCCACGTGTTTAACAGGTGGGCTTTCCGTGTCCTCTCTGTACCCCTCCCTGCCACTGCAGGGATGGACGAAAACACCACCTGTACTCCTGCTCCATCCACTAACCATCCCAGTCCCCTAAAGTCCTGTTCGATGGTCTTCAGGCTTCTCTCTTCAATGTCATCACTGCCAGCCTGGACTATTAAGAGGATAATAGTCAGAGGGGCAAACCAGGTTGGGAAGCTTTCTGGCAACGTCCCTGACCCTGGCCCCAGGGAGGCAGCAGACTTCCCTACAGGTAGGGTCAGGCCGGCAAATAGGGCCCTCTGTTCCCCTGAGAAGGGAGTCGCCCACAACCATCACCCTTCTTTCTGTCCTGGTGGAGGCAGTCCTGAGGTGTGGAGTCGACTTCCTCGCCCTAGGCATCCTCCTGGGTAGACTTTCTACCTCTTCCTCAGCTACTGGTCTCTCAAGCTCCAGGGCCTCAAACCTGTTGCGTAAGGGCATCTGGGAACGTGGGGCCAGTAGGGGGGGCATTGGCTGTGATGTCGAGCAGGGACCTGTTTCCATTCCTCCTCAATTCCTAGGTCCCCTCCCTCTGCCCAACAGCAACAGGGCAGGGGGTCCATCCCTGTTTGGGGTGTCTCACCCCAGTGCCTGTCCTTCAGGCCCTGCAAGGAGTTGCTCCACAAGTCTATCTCCCGCTCACACTCTCTGATATCCCTCAACCTCTCGACCTCCTCCTTGAGTTCTGCCACCAGGCGGACCAGGTCGTCCACCTGCTCGCACCTCACGCGCACAGTCTCTTTGCCCCCCGCAGGTGGTAGCAACAGGCTCAGGCACTGCCTGCACCCGGAGACCTGAACTGCCGCAGTTTTGAGCAGGCAGTTGGTCTGGGTGCGTACAGACTTCCTGGAGAGCGCACTGTGCCTGCTGTACACCATTGCAGCTGAGCTAGAGGTAGACTGCCATTAGAGGGTTAGAGGAGGTGTTCGTATGGGCCGGGGGGGGGGAATGCCCCGCCCTTCCTGCTCGCCCTGCCTGCGCGAACTGCCGAGCCATGCCCTGTCCTGTTAACTGCCCGTCCCGTTAACTGCCGCGCTGCCACGCCACGCCCTTCTGATGCGCCACGCCCTGTTTACCGCGCTCCTGGTCGCTCGCGCTCCCTAGGGGCAGCTTTTGAAGGGCCGGGGAGGGGGCGCTGCTGGCTCTGCCTCCGCCTCGTCCTCGCCTCGTTCACCTCCCTCATGAGGGCTGCCGGGTCCTGGAGGCTCCGTCGAGTGGGCTTGGTGCCGGAAAAATTAGCCCTGCCTGTATGATCCCCTGCTCCGCTGCAGAACGCGTCTGCCCCGGAACTGATCACCTCAGCAAGTCAAATCTTTCACTTTCTGACAAATGTAAGAATTACCCTCAAAATATGCTTTTTTTTTTTTTTATTTTTTTTTTGTAAGATTGCCAAATTAAACTTTTAGAAGTAAGGAAGTACCAGAATTATTAATATAACATGATATTAACATATTTTTACTATGTATTAAAATAACTGATGTTCATGTAATTGACAAGACAATTTCATCCCTGAATAGCTCAGGTGTATAGGACACAAGACCTCTCTAACCTGTCTCCTTCATAAATTTCAAATGAAAATCATCTATCTTCTTGCAGGAAGGAGGGTGTTCATCAAAAAATAAAAATGAAAAAAAGATTCAAATGAATTTTGCCACCATAGAAACCTACGTGGGAAATTACACCCTCTTCCATTGCATACATTTCTTGTCAGAGGTGCTCACGGAAAACAAAAGCTGAAACACAAAATCAAATCCTGAAGAAAATAAACAACAAAACGCATGAAATAATCCATAATAACAACACATACACAGATGGAGACTGAATTGAGAACACTGAGGCAATCTTAGTAGATAGGAGATATTAAAGCTAAGTGTTTAATGCTATGACTTTTAAACTAATGTTTGTTTTGAGTATTTACTATTAATTAGTGAAATCAGTGCAAAATCTTGTCATTAATCAATTTTATTCTAAGCACTTATGCATATTGAAACATGCTTTTACTGAATCATTTTCCCAAGTGTAATTAAAACCATTCATATAAACTCTAGAAAACTGGTTTTGGAGGAAGAGGAACTACTCTCAGATCAGCTGCAAAATCATACACCCTCTACTTCTACAAAACACCACCTAGTATTGAGAACTTGCCATCTTCAAAGTACTGTAAAAGACAAAAAGAAATATGAAGGAAAAAAGTTTTTCCATGCACTACTGCTTTACAAACAGTAACTGTATTTTTCTTAAAATATAGCATTTTATATGAAAAAGACAGGGTACCTAGTACAGATATTAAAAAATGGTAACTAACATTATCTGCCTTTTTAAAATTTAAATATGTCAAAGCTCTTCAGAATTACTACTGAAGTATATTTGAAGCTCTTTAAATAGAAAGTAATGATTAAATAAGAATTTGAAGAGCTTGGAAGGAAAAGTGAGGATTCAATAATAATTTTTAAGGTAGTCACATTTTATACCACTTAAGCTGACAGACAAAATTAAAAAGAAGTTAAGAGAAATATCCAAGATTTAAAAGGAAGTTACGGAGATAGTCAAACTACCAAAAACTTACATGCCTAACATGGTGATAAATAAGTCATGCTAATTTTAATTTTCATTTAGAGAAAATTATATGGCTTCCAACTGAATATACAAGTAGAAGTGCTGACAATGTCTGTTTTGTCAGGCATACTAATTCACGCCATACAAAATCTACAAAAAATCACAAAAAAAATCTACAGTTCCAAAAGCAAACAAAGAGTTTGTACCATTGTCCGGGAGTTCCGATGACCTTTATAAACCATCTTTATTAAAGGACGTCTAATATTCAAAGTCTCCAGTTCTTCCATTTCTTTTCTTTCTTTCCTTCTTCTGAAGAGCTCCTGAATGCGGGCAACAGCAGATCGTCTACAAATAGCACACAAAGAGAACACTACTGAAAGGCCACCTCCAAATGCTAAAATGAGCTTTCAGAACAGGGCTATCAAATAACAGGCACTCAAACACACTCTTCATAAGTTTGGTACAAACATCAACATTATCCCAAATGTAAAATTACAGACTTTAAATTTTTCCATCCTGGCTTAGAGCAAGAATAAGCATGCAAGACAGTGGACTGTCAAGTGATGCAACATTTTATTGCCTCTCTCAAGTACAAACTTCAGATGCTGGCAAAATTAATGTGCTGTTTTATTCTTCAGTACTAGGGATATACTCCAAACATAATAAGGTACAAAAATTCTGAAGTGATAAACCTATGCCAAAACAATTTTTTTCAGTTTAAAAAAGTTGAAGGATCTAGTGTGTCTTCTAGTGTTTTGTTGTTGTTGTTTTTTCCAAATTTCATGAAATGCATTTCTCTTTGCTATTTCCTTATGACAAGGTTCAAGGTTTAGACAGCTTTAAAAAGTTCCCGCTACAGACAGAAATGACTTGAAATCATTTATAGTAGAAATTATCTGTATATTAGCACTGGCCCTACAGCAGAAGACTTCCTAGAATAATAGAAAAAAAATAGCTAAATATTATATTCTGTTTTGTGACTGTTTAGTTCCAGGAAACTACTTTTTGATTAATCTGTGAAAAGACTCTTGGTGCTGTGTTTTTTATGTTAAGCTCTAAGTTTTCAGATTCTCAAACTTCCAGTTATAGACAAACTGCCACGACCCACCACCTGTATCCAGCTCTTTTTCTTCTTTTGTTCTGTGTCAGGGTTCCTATTAGGTTTGAGGTCTTGAACACAGACCAAGGGGAACGTCATTCCCAGAAGAAGCAGGTACTCATTTTAGCAGAAAGCAAGTGATCAAGCCATAACAGGAATTTATAGAATCCCAAAAACTAATCTGAGCCAGAATTGAATATATTTGTAACCTCAGTACACTGCTATGAGAAGGCTAGTAACCTGAAGTAGTCCTTAAGCAATACAGTAGTATTTTAATTGTTGATTCTGGAGACTCTTGCAACATGAGAATCTTCCTTCCCAGACAAAAAAACAACCAACCAAAAAAAAAAACAAAACACCACTAGTTCTATCTCTCAATTCCCTCTACCAGTGATCTGTACAGATTTTTGTTTCATTGTCATAGGAGAAATTTGGACAAAAAGAAGATAAAACAAGTATTGTCCTACAAGCTAAACAAAGATGGAAAATGAATGCAAGCAATGAGTTATTAATACAGAATATATAGATATATTTATAAAAAACTGTCATACTAAGACAGGTCTTCTAATACAGCTGAACTTTTAAAATATATTTTAATCCTTTTTTTTTTTTTTTTTTTTTTTTTTTTTTACAGAAATTAGAAGAGATTTGTAAATGCTAGCCAATAAATCCACTTAACAGTGGGCTAATACATTTCCTGAAAATTTGTCTTGCAAACAATCCCAGAAAAAGGACTACTTTTATTAACATCATGAGACTTTCCTATACCCACTCCCCCAGCAATTTCATATCTAGGCAATTTTCTGGTTCCTCCTTCCTATACTACGCTAAATAAATACACTGAGTTTGTTATTTAGTCCTTACAATATATGAAGTCTCAACTGTAATTTTCAGCAGGTTTAAGAACAGAGATCTTCAAAGTCCTTATACACTGAAGAGGAAAGAAAATAAAAAAAAACTCATGTTCTACATCTATTATGCTTTAAAGATCATCAAATTATCTTCCTTACTGGTTTACTTCCATGTGAAGGAAAATGATGGGTGGCATATATATGATAGACTACATATATAAAATACTTGCAAAAATTTTAATTAATTATTCATATGCATTTGGTTTTGTTTGGGAAAAAAAAGATATTGTTTCTGTGAGAAAGTAAAAGCAATAATCATTTAATAATTATTCTGTTACCAGCCACATAAATGATCATGGCTTTGGAAACAGCACACAGCTATTTAGCACAGTGAGACCCTTTTGGTTTCAAGGCAATGCCTGCTAGCCTTACAGCTACTGCTTACTAGTATTCCCATTTGGATTTTGGGATGGTGTGTATTTATCCACATTAATTATCAAAAACACGTGTAGTGGAAACGTTGAGAAGTTAAACATCATTAGGTTTGACAAAGCAGTGAACTTGTCTAGCTCTTTTAGAAGGGTTACTTGCTAGATAGCAGCTAAAAAGGTCTTGGGATTAGAAGATGTTGTCAGAAGTATCTAACCAGTATTCCTGAGTAGTTTCTTATATAGTTTTTGGTTACAGCATCTCTATAAAAGTTAATGTCTCCGTCTAAATTTGTCTAATGCGCACATTACAAAAAAAAACGTCAAGGATATTCAGCACTCAGAATCATGCATTTTTAAATAAAAGCAGAAGCACAAAAGCAACTTTTGATAAAAACACTGTCTTTCAACTAGATTCAGTTCTAAGTTAAAAAAAAATATATATATCATTTTGGCTCTTATTAGTGAATGGCATGAATGGGATGATACTTAGTTCTCTTTTAAAGTCAATGACTACCTTCCACAGAGAGAATGTAGCCAAGCACATGTGACTATAACTGTGATACTGTTATCAGGCATTTTAGTAACACACTGCTAAAAGCAGCAGCCTGGCAGAAGCAAGTCTTCTGCAGTAAAGATATATGTGAGCCTAATCTAATGCTATTTCACAACTAAGAACCTCTTTTTTTTGTTTTGATTTTGTTTGAGAAGGTTTTGCTTCTCCATAACTACAGATTTTCTGTACGCTTTTAAGAAATGTGAAGGAAAAAAAAAAAAAGATGGCATTTGTTTTAATGGCTTTTTAATTTACACTTATATTTGTGATAAGCAATTCCAGTCCATGACAACTTGAACTTAGGCAGTAGCCTAAGCATTTGAATCATCAGTAGATATAGAAGCATGCTGTGCAATCCCTTCCTCTTCCAAAGTTTCGCCAGAGCTAAGCCTGACAGCAAGCTACTGTTTCCTCTGTTTCCTACTGTTTCCAAACTCCACACTCTTTGTAGTAAATTTAATTATCTGAATATGAGATAATTAAATTTATGCACATTGTGTTGGCATTCCTCAGGCAACTCCATCAACTGATGAAACTAAACATTATTTATTCATATTCAGGCATCAAATAATGAAGATGCCTGAGAAATGTAGGATATAGATTAATATTATTGGTATTAATTTCACAGAACAGAAAATGTTATATGTCTTGTAATGTCAAAGAAACTGAACTTTGGTTTAGTTATGCCCTCATCCTCTGGGTAGTTCTCTGACTTTAGAATAATTCAGTACTACTGTTCCCTCTGAAGACATAAAGCTAAATAATGTTTTGCTAAATTTTGTGCTACCTCGTTTCCTATCTTACGATAAAGTTGGCGTGTACAGTCTTGATGAGATTGAGCCCAAGACAATATACAGTACTTTCATCATCTCAGTACCTTGAGGTAAGATAGAAGATATTATTTCTAAAAATAAGGACATAGGCATGGACTAGAGCACAACTTTGTCCCTTACAATCAGCCAGATTGAAGACTTTGAAATCAGTTGTTATAAACATTAATAATGAAAGGAGCATTTAAATTAAACCCTACATGAGTGGAATAGGCATTCAAAAGTGAAACCATTATATTCTTTCAATTAAATAGCCAGAAAAATGGAAAAAGATTTAAACATACAAGCTAAGTCAAAAAACTTTGTCACATAGGACATTTTCTGTGTGTTCACAAATTGTGACATCTAATAAAGAATGACTTTTAAACCAGTTTGTTTATTATAGTACAATATTTTTTCTTGACAGAAAAACACAAGGTTTCTCTTAAAAAATATATTTTTTGAGAGCTGCAGACCTCAGTTCCCCATGTATGTTACTCAACAATTTCTGGCTAACTAGCCCTGCTTGTTTTAAAACAACTATGCTTATCTATTAGTTAGAAGAGTGACAGTCAAAATTAATGATACGTTTTTCAGAAGAGGGAAAACTGAACATCACAATTATCTATCAGCTGAATCTGTATACAATCTATAGCAATTCAGCTACAAACTGACCCAGTGGAGGCCTGATGCAGTGGCTGAGACAAAATTAATCTGGTACCCTTGATAACCCTCTTCTCCCAAACACCATTATTCCAAACTAATCGTCTCTTAAGCTGCAGCAGTTAGTTAGTTGTAGGGCTCATGTGTAGTTGCTTCCTTTTTGCACCCCTCTTGTCTCAGCTCTGATTACTCAGCTAAAACAATATTGATTCATCCAATACTAAGGGTATGTGTCTTCTAAAGTTTCTAAATTAACTTACACACAGAGCCAAACATCATCTCTTCCTGCTAAGTACCAGGAACCCTGCTCCCTTCTCTTCTGCTCTTTGAAGTTAGTCTTTTTTCCTTGTTGCCATCTTCTCATTTCAACTATTTTTCCTATCCAACACAACTGCAGGGGACCCAGGACACATTACCATTAACTTAAAATCTGCTTCTCTGATGCCTTATGGTCATTTCTTCATTGACTGCAGAGAGTAATCCACCTGCCAGCTATCATGTTCCTGCCCAAGAAATTCCAAGCATGTGTTGTAACACAGCGACTTTTTACACAGGCAGACAGTGATAGGACAAGGGGGAATGTTTTTAAACAAAAAGATGGGAGATTTAGGTTAGATGCTAGGAGGAAACTCTTCAATTCCAGCTAAGTTTGGAATGCAAAACAATGAAGTGTGCCTGTGGTATTTTCCTCAAAGCATTTAAAATGCAGGATTCAGGTTACGTTTTCTATAACACCACATCCTATGCCTTTTCCTTTCTGGCCACAAAAAAGCAATATGTTGTTTTTCATCATTAGAATTATTTTTACCCATTTGTTTTCCCGTTTCCCTTATCTATAACCTTTGACATTAAATCACTGTAGATTGTTTCTCCCTCTTATCTCACACAGCCAAGCACAGTTGCCCAAATTACTTTACATGTTCTTACAACTAATTCACTCAAGTATTTCAGTGAGGAATATGAGATCAAGTGACTATTTCACTTAACTTCATTAGCAGAAATATTCTGTAAGATTTAAAGCTTCTTTTGCTAAACATGTATTATCAAATATAACTTTGATAATTACATTTTGTTCAAGCAAAAGAAAAAAAATATGAATGGTCTTTGAGATGTTTATTCTGATATCTTTTCCAGAACTGGATGTTCTGCACTGTGAGACAGAGCAGATCAGCAGTGGCACATGCAAATATGACACGTTCCTCAGCTGCTTAATAAAAAAAAAAAAAAAAAAAAAAAAGGTATTTGCTTTTCACAAACTACACATTTTTCAAATTCCATTAATTTATGTGACACACAATAAAAAGGTTAATACATTGTTAATTGTTTATATTGCCATTTCTTATCAATTTCCATGCAATACATGCAGCTAAATATAACTCAAGCAATATGTTCTGTAATTCACAGCATTTAAAGTATAGTAATTCTTAAAATGCCAGTTAGACATGAAAAACATGAACCTGATAAATCCATTATACAGAAATAAAAAAGAAGAGGGGAGGAAGAAAATAATGAATTACCTCATTATTCTATCACCTATCGCTGTTCCTCTGATATTATATCTAGTAAAGGGAACAACAACTGAAGTCATTCAAAATTGCTGGATATCATGTTTTTAAAGGTTAGCATCTATTACAAAATGAGTTCTACTTCTTCCGAGATTTGTTCTCTTTGATGTGTTAGTATATGAGACTATTTTGATATCAGCAAAAATAGTATACAGATTACATATTAGTACACAAAGTTGATTTTATAAAATGCAGTAATTCTTCATAGATTATAGCAGAAACGGAAGCAGCTGCAAAATCATTTCCATTTTACATTTGCATTTGTTTTAAATTTTAACCTACTAGTTTAAAATTTTCCAGGCTTAGCCTCTGCTCATATATCAGCTTCTGTCAAAGTCCAGATAAAATTAAGTCAGTCATTTAAGTAGGAAAACAGCCCTGAAACAGTTATTTCAACTAAGGGGAAAAATCAGTTCAGTCAGTTAAAAGCTGCACTCTTTCTACATGAAGCACACATATCTTGCTTAGATTGCCTCCCAGCCCTGCTTCACACAGGTTACAATGTACAGTGTTAAGGTAAACCATGTTATCTATCTGTTCCAACTAAATTTACTGAACTTAGTAAGATTTAAAGAAGATATTCTATGGGCACACTTCAAGACTTAAAAACCTGCTTATCTCCTCATGTTTGTAAGAGAAGGGATCATTCCCTGTGGTTTCCCTAAAACCCCCAAGAGGTTATTTTCTCTATTGAGTATCTAGCTAAATGCTCTGCAGTGCAAAATGGGCTTTTTTTTTTTTTTTTTAATTGAAGTATACTCTAGGCAGTTCCTTCTACAATTATGTTAAAAAGAGCATGTATTGACTAGCCCATTATCAATATAAAAATGTAAGTAACTATTTAGCTTCTTTCTGTCACTGGTCTTCATCATCCCTATTAGCAATGCTCAGGGGTTGCAGAAACGCTACAGAAAAAAGAGAGATGGCACATTCCCAATTATTTCTTTCAAAGCAAAACTATTCCTAGATGATTTGTAGTCAACAGTCAGTTGACTTACTCAATTTGTCAACCCACAAAGGACTGTGATATTTCTACTTACTTTGCTGCTAGGCCCTTTTAGGGCCCTTTCCAAATTATTAATGTAGGGCTGCTAGGCCCTCTAGGCCCCTTTCCAATTATTAGTGTAGTTGTTGAACAGTCTTTCCTGACAGTTCAGTTTCAGGTTAGAGAGAAACTATCTACACTCATTATGTTTTGAGAATTTTAAGCATCTACAACAAGAGTTTATGTCCCTTGTATCAATACTTAGATCATATAAGTGAAATATAAAGACCCAGTTCTTGGTTTGAACACATTAAAATTCTGATTTCTGCCTAAACATAATTAAAATAATGATGGTTCTGTAAACAAAGTGGACAAAAATATCTATTCACAAATTTGAAATCTACATATATCTTACTAAAAACTGTACAAACCCAGCAAAGTTGCAGCAGCAATTTCATCTATTTAAGTGCAAGTACTAACAAAACAGATATCAAAGGGGGGTTTTGGCCACTTCTTTTCCTTAAGAAGTTTAAGATCATGATTTCAGAGACTCAGAAGTATATCCTCCCTTTCTCAGTGGAAGAAGTTGCACTTTACAGTAAAAAGCTGACTCTAAGACAGTTTTCTTTATTTTCAATTCCCCAACCATTGACTTTCTCCTTTACATAAGCAATATGTATTTAATAGGTATTAAAAAAAAAAAAAAGCCCTAAGATTTGCTGCAGATAAGAAAAATACTGATGTTATATACTGGAAAAGGCTTATTAGTTGAACAACTTTTAGCATTGTTTCAGAAGGCTACAGCCCATTATTTTGTCCTATAGATTATTTTTTGCCACTTTATAAAATAGGCTCATAAAAAAGTAGATTATTGCACTCTAATTTTATAACCTTCTCTGGAAAGAAAAAAAAAGCCACAAACAACTCCTCCTACATATTCTAGACAGATGAAATCTACTATATTACTTCTGTATTAATGCAATTAATTATCTCAGAGATGACACATGGGAAACTCAATTATTAAGTAAACCTGGGAAAATGAGATTTAGTAAACTAAGTGTTAGGTAACAATTTACTAAGTGAGAAAAGATAAAATGTAAGCCTAGAAAAAACATTCTGGTAGAGTAAAGCACCAGTCTTACAGGCAATTTTATTTAATATATTGCTAATGATCTTTGAGCAAAATGTAGGAATGTACTCATGCTGTGCATTAAAGACATAAAGTTTGTTAATTTTATGAATATAGAGGGGACTGTAGGACCTTGAGAAAAAGAGCTGGGAAGAAATTCAGTAGTATAAAATTGATGGTTATGTACTTCCATGCTTCCTTCTGGTAAAAGATGGGAACACATTAGCTGGAAATGAGGAAGTAGGAAAGAGTTCAGTAATTTGACTGACGGTAGGTCTCAGCAAAAGCCACCACTATGAGACGGCCATAGGTGAGAGAGGGGAAGGATGCAACTACAACCCTTTGATGCTTCTGAGAATTTTCTCTAGACAATGAGCAATCATGTTAATATTCCTAGCAAAGTCCAAACAGCACAGTGTTGGACTGTCTGGTCTCCAGCTTCAAGAAAGTATAACTAGGAAGAGCAAAGGTAGGAACCGGTAGGATGGTGGAAGAACACTACAAGTTTTTACTGCTAAGAGTACAGAAAATCTCAGCACACTAGCAAAATAAAAGCTGATAATGAAGAAGGTGAACAGCATTGAAATGATAAGCATTGGGCATGAAAAAAATATTATTTCGATCAAAATACTGTGTTAGCACAAACCAAAATGACTATAGGAATGTTTAGAAGCAACTTTCCATGTGTTAAAGTGCTGGGGGGATTTTATGTAAATTTGGTCAGTTTCTGAAAAAGATTATAGGCTGTAACATCTGTCTTAATAGCAGAGAGGACTTCCAGTTCCTTTCACTCCTTTTCATGAGAGATACAAATACTAAGATGGCTTATAGAAAGCCTTTAAGACCACCAGTGCCTACTTTTTCTGTCTGCAAGTCCAAATTCATTTGGGCACACACTCACTCTTCTTCAGTAGATCAGTGGACATTTAGAAATGCCTGAGACCAGAAGAATAGGAGGAAAAAAAAGTAAACATATATCTGAGTCATTTGAAATTAAACTTCACTGCTTGCACAAACAAAGACGACGACAAAATGAGGTGGTCAGGCATTAAACCTGAGTAATGAAAGCATGGAAGCAATCCTAAACCAGTATTAACTAAACAGAAGCTTTTTTCAGATTTTATTTGGGGGAAGAATAAGGAAGGAGGGGGCTGCATAAAGAATTTTAACTGCATTATTAATATAGTTGAATGATTTTTCCTATATGAAAAATTTAAACTGCTACAGGAAGAAATCTTACTACATGCAAAGGAAGAAAAAAACAGTGCCAGACAAAAGTGCAACTTCATTTAAGATTTCCACGCTAGTGGGAAGCTAGTGGGCGAGGCTATATGATACTAGGAACTGTCATTCTTGTTACATTACTCCAAAAATTACTACATAATAGAGATAACAAAGTGCATGAAGAGTAGCTAAGAATCCTACTTGAAAGCAGAAATGGGATTAAAATTGCAGAGCTTTTCACAGCTTGCTCTTTGACTGCTTCAGCCACACAATGAACATTGGCTTTGCAGTAGAAACTATTTCAGCCATTAGCTATATACCTGCAATTAAAGTCTACTTACTACTGCATGGACAATTAATGGATTCAGACAGAACCTGTACAAGACAACTTTTTCATAAAAAACATCATTTAGTGAGCAGAATTATTTATGCTGTGTAATAAGAAACTACCAGCCTTTTTGTCACTACTAACAATGTGGTGGCTTATAATTGTTTTTTTTTTTTAACCACAAATTATTCAAAACTTCTTCTATATTCAATTATTAAATTTCTTCTGTTTGCCTAATGAATACATATTGTAATGCTTCCAGTAACGAATTTACATTGCTAGCATAAGAAATTAATAGCAAGAGAACTTTGAAGAGGACAGGAGTAAAGCTAAGGCACCTGACAATGGGTTACATAAACATCTGAAATATGTGAAAGATATTTTCTTAACTCCAGCAATAATGAGGTTGCTTAAATAATTACTATAACTTCTTAAAAGTCCAAGAACTGAATTTAGTGAACAAAGGTATTAAAAAGAGCAATACTGAACTGGAGGCTAAGTTTACTGAATGATCAAACAATCATGAACATATGTCCACATTTTACACAGAAAAAAAATATATGAAGTGTACCAAATGCACCTTTTCTTAGTGATGACAATCTTTAGTAAAGTACCTTTTTTTTTTTTTTTTTTTTTTTGGACTGCTATACATAGATATTGAATAAATATTGAATAACTGAGAAAAAGGATTACAGAGTTTCTCCATCAGATAATAAAAAGAATGATTGATTACGTAAGTCTTAATGTATGTACTGCAGAAAAAAATTAATGAATAAAAACAGAGAATAGCTCTTGCTTTGTCAAGGACAGAATATTCAAAATACAATTCAAAGAAAAAATTTAGGCCCCTGTGCCCTATATGAAATTTTATGAGCTTTTGATAATTATGACTCAAGTGAGAATAATCAAAAACGAACTGCAAATGTTTATCCTTGGGGTACTCAGTAGGCACAAAATAAGCAAAAGCAGGTATTAGGTCCATGGGAGCTTGCCTGGCTAAGAGGGAAAATAGAGCTATACATATCTTATATATAGGCAAAATAAGACTCAAGTCATTAAGCTTGTCTAGCTGTCCAAAGAACAATTTAATTAAGTAAATAAAGCACTGGCTTCTAGTACTCCTACTAAAAAAAAAAGGCAATTTGCCAAGCAGTAACAGAGACAAATACTCCTCTAACCTGTGACCTGGTCCTCCTCGATATCTTGCCCCTGGGATCAGAACAGGATCATCATCACTATCATCCGTTTCTTGAAGAGCTGAGGTCCTGGTAGAGGACTCTTCTGGAGTTGCAAGCCCTGAGGATTCTGGGTGTGACTGAGGTTCATCATTTGCAGCAAGCAAGTTGGCAGTGGATTCAGTACTTTGCTGACTTGAAACATCTTGTTGTGCGCTTTTTTCACAGGAGGTTTCTTCTTCTATATTTCTGGAGCCAGTGTCAACACTGGGGCTATTTTCTTCTGGTTGGATTCCAGGATGCTCAGTAACAGGTAGATCTGATACAGCTAATAGAAAATATTGGTGAAAATAATCCACTACATCAATTATTATTGCTTATTTTAGAAGGTACTATAAATTGTCATAGGAATTAAATTATACATATTGAGTTTATATTAGAAATTTAGTTTTCCATTCCCTACTTCTTCATATAACAATACTGAAAAGAGTACAGACACATACTTGCTTCTGTTGTCTCTATAGTTTCATCTGTAGTTTTCAGTTCTTCATTACTTGTGTCTTCCTTGTGAGATTCATCAGGAACTCCTGAATAACAACTTAATATTAATCACATGATTTCACATATATAAGCATCTACAGTGTAAAATAATCTACATGGGACTAGCAGTCCTAGATCAAACCAATCAAAGCAATCAAAACAATCAGAACGATACCCTCCAAATTCTACATCTCACTTTACTGAATTTTTGGATACTAATCACATAAAAATCAGTATATAAAAAACTATCTAGTTGCTCAGGTCAATACATTAACAAAGAAAAAAGTGTATCTTGTTCCTTAATGAACTTATATCCTACAGATGAAAATTTAGCTGCAAAAATAGCACTAATAGTCTTGAAACAAAAAGATCACTTACTGAAAGCTATTATTCCTGAACACAGAAATTAAGTTATCCCTCCATTAAAAGAGATTAAAAAACAACAACCCACAATTCACTAGAACCAGTAATTTGACTTGACTGCCCTTTTAGCAATGAATTGCTGCAAGACATCCTCACATAACAAAATACAGTGAAAGCTTGAAAGAAATGTAACAAAATACTTAGCACTCATCATGACTGCAAACAGAAGCGCTACTATTTTTCAATAAAAATTAGGGCCAAAATGCCCTTAAGAAAAAAGAATGAGTGTTTTAGAACTAAGAACCAGAAAAGCTATTTTGGTTATGTTTATCTGCATCTATCTCAGGTCGGTACCTTTTTCTTTCCAAAAAGAAAGGAAAACCAAACCAAACCATGTTCTGTTATGGCTATATTCTGCCTTCACATGCATGTGTATGAGACTCCCATTGTGTTCAGTGGTAGTCATGATCATATGAGAGCAGAATTTTTACCTTACCATTACAGAAGTAATGATGTATCTTACTTGTTTCTTCATCTTCAGGTCCTGACTCTTCTGAGGCTTTTGTTTTTACAGCATCTTCTTGGCCTTCAGTTTTGCAATGACTTCCACTCCCTCTAGAGCTTGAATTTGTGCTGCTCCTGGCAATGTAACATGTAAAGAACAAACAAATAAACAAAACAAATCCCCCAAAAAATTAGAAATAATGTAAATTGATAAGAAAATCAATGCAAGAGCATAGCCTTCATCATCTTTCTCACTGCAGTCTCACTGGCAAATAACAACCTTCACAGGAATTCCAAAATTTTCTTTTATTATGTCCGTTGTCACTCATTCCAGAGTCTTCCTCTGCATCACAGGTTTGTTTTTTAAAGAACAAAGGATAAAGTATTTCCTTATTGCTTATCATATTTCTCTGTGAGAACTCAACAGGATTTGCTCTCTTTCATTATTTACACAGTTTCGTACACATAAATGATCAGAGAAGAGACCTTATTGGGGGTATTACAAGCTGTCAACTGAGCACTAATTACATACATGCTCTTATCACATCTAATTCAAAAACTACTTTAGATAACATTTTCTATTTTATTCACTGTTCACTATTGTTTCTCTACCTTTTGAGCCACAGACTTTTGATGTTGGCTTTTAGTCCTCAACATTTTGTTATTTTTCAAGATTTACTCTACGCTGGTATATTAGATTTACTACCCATTCATGTTTAGATTAGATAATTATTGTTGAGCACAAGTTTTTCTTTCAGAGAAAAATTCCTCAGGAAACATAACACAGTTTTTGCAAATATTGTCAAAACTAATGTTTTTGAACTCCCTAAAAAGACCTTATTTTAGAAAATGAAAAGCCTTCTTCCTGATCTCTCTTATTCTTTCTCTGTCCTCATCTTCATTTTGGCATCTAAAAGTGAGGCAATTCACTAGACAAAAGCAGATACAAAGATGAGTTATAAGAGTTATAAGCACGATTCTTGAGAATGTAGACAAGTATTTTCTTACCTGTGTACATTAGTACTAAACTGTTCTACAAGTTACATTGTTAGAACCAGCATGAATCATGCTTTGCCTAGATTCTTGAGAATCTAACCTAGGCTTCAATGTTTTTATTCTTTACATTAAATATGAGAGTTTTTACTCATCTTGATAAGCCATAGTCAATTTACTGTTGTACTGGACTTGGAGTATGTGGAAAATTTTTCTTAGCCCTTGTGTTACTTCTTCCAAATCAGTAATTTTCAGCATTGTTTTTGGACAGACAGGAAGGGACTTTTTGCATACTCAGTTTTGTGTTTTTTTTTTCTAAACCGTGCCTCATATGATATAACCACTTTTATGAATGTAACCACACTATCTTAAAAGTGATTAAGATATATTTATTTTTTATGCTTAGAAATCTACTTTTCAGTGAATTTACACTCATTTATTACTCTGCTTTATTTTTTACTTCAGTGGTATTTTTCACACCAGCAGAGGTGTAGAGGATGTTTTGTAGAGAACAAAACAACACCCTATGCTTTCTTTACACTAATTAAGACTTACTATCTGCTTCCATAGCAGGTTTTCTGCTTGTCCAAGTGGAAGGCCCTCTATTTCATTCACACAGCACTCCCAAATTCCAGATCATGTTTCTGTTACTTGTCCTCAACTGCATGATTTTTATTTATTTTTTTACACAGGATTTCACCCTACCTCTACTATTTCATTCTACATGGGTTTTTATTTAGCCTCTGGACTGACAGTGCCTTGCAGTTTTGTCACACTAGGAAATGCTTCTTCCTCTTAACACAACCCACTGTAAAAGCTCCATTAAGCTCACTCTTAGGTGCAGTTTCTTTATCAGTTTACCTACCCCACCTTGTAACAGAAGTTCAACACAGCAAAACAGCAAATACATTCTTGAAAGTCCAGACAGGCTCTCCATACTACACCATTTATGGTTCACGAACCCATTATTCTGTTGGAAAACAGTACTGCATCCTGCATACTCCAGTTCCCATAATTTTGGTTAATTTCCTATGTACTGCTTGTTTTAATGCCTTTTTATCAGGACTATTTTAGATTCTAGAATAATGATACCATTAATCTTAACAGATCATAGTGTTTAGTCCTTCATTCTCCTTTGACACTATATTTGATGTTTCTTTCTCATTCACATGGTGTTAGTGTTGGTGCAAGAGATTTGTTAAAATACTAGCTACTAGACAGAATGTAAGCACCATTTTCTTTTTCCAAATTTCTTAGATGGAGAACCTCCAATTTTCCTTAATTAAATTCCAACTCCTACTTTCACTTGAGTTGCATCCAGCTCCTGTGACCTTTTCATCAACACCCTCACCTTTACCAGTAAGTAATATACAGTATTTATTTACTTTTTACTTACTCTCGTTATTTCTTAACTGCCATTCCACCCTTGCTTCAATAAGATTAAATCATTAAAAGACCTTTATCCTATCTGTTTTAATACTCTTTGAAAAGTTTAACCAAAGTTAAGTTTTAGTAGTTTTCACTTAGCCCTTAATTCTTCAATTTCATATTTTTGTAATGAGTAGTTTTCCCATCCCTCATCTCCATCTCCTGTACACATAACTTTTTCTTAATACTATTTTTGATGCAGCAGTTCATTGAAATTTTCTGTCTTCAAAATCATTACGTGTTTGAAGTATAAAATTCATTTTTCAAATTTTATACTAAAAATAAACACAAACAAAATGTTGATGATGTTTAAAAAACTGTTTTCTGTGATAGAGTGATAGCTAGCACTTTATTATAATAAAAAACACTATCAAGAATAAACAGACAAAACATTTGTTAATGCTCTGTTCCCTTTGGGAAAACAGCGTATCCTAAAAATAGTAAACAAAAATGATGACAAAACTAAACACAGAATTAGTTAAAAGCATTACAACCAAAGTAATTTTTTCAAAGCTTGCTAAATTTGGACTTTAAATAGAAATACCATCTGATAAGACTGCTCTAACAGAACTGTCACAATATTTCAAGTTCACTATAGGCAAAGCGTTCATGCTGTGAAAACACACAGATCACCATTTGAACTTTCCAAAATGCTATGGATGAAATTGTCCGTATTTGTTTTACATTTAAAGCCACAGCATTTAAGAGTGGCTATAAACATGTTTTTGTTTTTAAGTAAGAAAACCTAGTGAGCATTTTTATTTACTATCTTTATGATATTTTTTAAAACATGGGTAAAGGAATAGAATTAAGAAGAGATGAAATAAGGATTGTGGTTGTTTTGGTAGGTACTGAGATCTTCTAATGATATACATCCATACAAAACCAAGTAAGTCAGGCCAGTTAGACAGTATGGGTTTCTTTATTATCTAAAATCACTGTAATATCTTAGCAGTCCACAAATTCGATATTTTAAATATATGAATGAACTTCGTGAATGCACCAACACTCCTCAGTCACACAAATAATAACTCCATTGTTTTACAACTCAGGAACTGTGCCACAGAAACACTTACTTGCTGAATACTATATAAGAAGTCTGATAAAGCAGAGAATCAAAACTTGATTGATAACCTCTGGACCACCTTTCCATCACCATATTACCTTGCTTTAATCAGATTAGTGAATGCTAAAATGACTCTCAGTTTTGATGGAAACAAATAAGTCTTTTTAATGCTAATATAGTGGGAAATCTATAGCAAAATATCATAAACTCTTGCATAAATTCCACATTAAAGTAGGACTGTCTTTTATATTCTGTATGTGCTAAAGACTCCAGCCATTTCAAATTGCATATATACCTACTGGAAAACAAACATATATAATATGGAAAAAATATTTGTATCTATGCTAGATCAGTGTCAGTGAAATATAGTTGTCATTAACAAGTCAAAAGCAAAATTAACGTCCTACCACTCATCAGTGAAGTCCAGTTTTATTGTGCTCGTAGTTGTTCCTTCTGTACTGTAGTGCAAACTTAAAACTGGTTCACCTGTTCCCGTTCGTGGCTTGTCACTTTCTGTAAATATGGGGTTGATAAAGTTTGGATGAGCAACAGCAATGTACATAAAGATGTTATATTTCTGAAATTTCATTTAATTATCTTATAAAAGGTCAAATATGGTAGTAACATGTACAACATCTATTTAAGATTGGTTACGGCCCAAGCAAAAAGTTAAGAAGTTTCATAGTAAACAGATTTATACTTTGCAATGCTTTAAAAATAGCCTAAAGTTATTTGTATTTACAAGAGCGAACAAAGAAAATGCTGCCCTTCAACATGCACGTAAATAAAATTGTCAGCTAGGTACATGTACACACAATACAATCCTTTAGGAGCAGATTTCTTTTCTGTCAAGTATCTTAATATGAACGTAAAGTGCTTTAGAAGTGATGTTCAATCCTTTCTGCCTCATGTAAATACACACGAAGAAAGATGATGATCTATATTATATCACATTACAATAACTCGAAGCAGAAGTGGAGTACTTGCAAAACAAAATATTCATTACATCTAAAGGCAAAAGAAGTCAATCACATTGAAAACCATTGCAACTCTGGCAAACTTAAGCTGAATATATAGTTTTAAGGACTGTTCAGTGGGCACCTTCAAAAAAGAACTACTAAATAACATCAACCTTGAATAAAATCCATAGTCACACTACCTACATGCATGGCCCAATATCCATTAATGCTTAAGCTGGCCATGGTCAACAGCATAAAGTTAATGTAAAGTCCCATCAGACAAAGCCTCATGTCAGAGGTGCCAATCTCTCAAAATTCAGATGATAGAAGTTTGTTTAGTATTAGGCACCACTCAAATGACCTGAAACTAATCTACATACTTTCTCTTTGCACAAACACTGAACTTTTTATTTCAGGACTGTTTGGACAAAAGAGCATCAAATTTTCTTTGTTTAATAGAGTACAGAAATTTGACTAGAAGTATACTTGCAGTACTGGCAGCAGACTGGCACTTATAAAGTAAAAACTTCAGATCATCTTTGGATAAACAAGAACTAAATGCTAACACTGAAGAAGCACAAGTATACAAATTCCCCATGCACAACAGCAATGGCTACAATATTGCCACAGGATATTTATTTTAAAAAGAAAAACAAAACAACTAAACAATTACATTGTAGGAACCATGAAACAGCACGCAAGAATTTAACCTAACCATTAACGCTCATTTGTGAACTGCTGACAAGAGAGAAATCCACTCAAAGTGTCAAAGCGGTAATCAGTGCTCTGAAGAACTGTAAATGTGTATTTCTATTGTATTTCTATTCTGAAGAGAATCTTCTATGTGAAAGGGCATTGATATTTGGGCATCCTTTCCTAAACAAGTACCAATACTGATTGTTCCAGGATACTGCATATGTTATCAGTAGCTGGACACTATTAGAGTAAAAGATAACATAGTTGAAGGACTGTTTATCTTCTTTGTCACAGGTGGAGACAAGACATATCTTTAAACCAGGAACTCAGATAATTAGAAGACAGACAACTTACCACCTTGAATAGTCCAAGACAGCCATCAAACAAGGATAATGCTATAACCTGATGCTACTATGCAACATTTGCTTCATCGCAAAACTAGTTAATATTACCTACCAAAAAGTAAGTGAACATCATTAAACTATAATGAATCTAATCGAATGCTTGTCTTGTGTTATAAGATGATGTGATCTGAGCTTTATAGAACTCATAAGAGTGCTTTCCTGTCTTAATATCCTGTCTTTAAAAAAATAAAGCAAAATGCTGAAAGACTGTCTTCTGACTTACTATGGAAGCAATACCTGTGTTTATTCAGACCCAAAATATTGGAAGAATTGCCTTCTTTGCTTAAATGCTTACAGAAATAACTAACTGAGAAATGACTTTTATAAATTCCTGGAGAAAGATAGCTCTTAAACCATACTGTGTAATCATTTTTTCTTGTACCTACAAAAATGAGCTATGTTTTGGATTGGGTCAGTTTCTTCTTTAATCTGTCTTTAGGAAATGAAATTGACACTAATAGGAACACAAAACTTTAAAAGATCAGACAAGAATCTGATAATAAACTGCAGAGAATTAGTTGTGGAGTTCAACTAATCTATACTAAGCTCACTGCTAATGGAAAGCTGAGTGGGTGCCTATGTGGAAAAGGCTAATGAGCTTTGCCTAGTACAAAACTGAACAACCATTTAGAAGAGCCACATAAAAATCCAGAAGTTGCGAACTCTGTTTTCAAGCACAGAGTGACTGCCAAAGACTGAATAGATCAGAGGAAAGCAATGTTCTCTTTTAAAACCTTAACCTCATCAGACCAAATCTATTTCACATCCAGAGCCTAACAGGAAAAGGAAGAAGAAAAGTTGCATAGCTTCTGTGATTTAGGGGACAGCTATTCCTAAAACTATTAATCTACTTACAAACCCCCGTAAAGTAAAAACTGGTCCAACAGAAAGCTATAGCATGTCAACACCTTACTAAGCTGTATTTCATATTCCTCAAAAATACCTTGAAACTTCACTTTGATTTTACAGCCAAATACATTATATTTTAAAGATACTATCAACAACTTAGTCTTATTTCATATTCAGTCCTGTCACAGAAGACATACTTTGTAACGTAAGAAGGTACTTTGCAACGTCAACCCTTACAACTGAAGACCAAATTTCATTCATAACCTTATGACAAATAAAAGACAGAAACTGAAGGCAATGCCCCATGCTTTTTTCTCTTAGAAAATGAACCTGTGCAAATGTAACTTCACACAGATTTGGATTCTTACCTATGAACTGGTAAGAGTTCATAAAGACAGGTTTCCAGACTGTATTATCTAGTTAAACTAACATAAGGAACTTCAAGCTAGTTTCCCACATCTCAAATGCTGGCCACTTCACTGATATATTAATAAACACATGTGAAGAAGACAGATGACTCTTTATTAAAAACTTTCAAAATATTTCCCATCCAGTACTAATCATGATCTCCTCACACGACAATCAGCTTTGTACATTCTGAAGGTATACAATTTCTTCTTCTGGTTGATTCCCCTTCTAATTACACTTCGTGCTGTGTTTTACAAAGAAGCAGTACAGAACATGCCGTGCCATGCAAGAGGCACAGTTCCAAAATTCTTCAGCTTATACCTGCAGAGCTCACTTTAGACCTGGAAAGCTCTGTAGGCATACCAATGCCCAAGAAATTTGTCTGTCTGAGGCAGAGCCAATCAGCAGGGACACAACACATGCTGACATTTTCCAGGACTTAAGGTACAAAGAAATGAAGAATTAACTGTGCTGTAGTTGACACACCTGCTTGTTCAGAGCCAGCTCACATACCTGTCAAGTGGCACTGAACAATCTGACATGGACATCACACTGTTGTGTTGACATCCCATAAAACCTAGAATTAACGTTCAAATACCTAGAAATATCACCGCTCAATATGGCTTCTGTGTATGTAGGAAGAAGCATTAATATAGTATGGCATGCATATACTCATTTGCTCTTCAAAGTTACCAAGCTAGAGCTCTGCCTTCAGGTTTCCTCTACTCATATCAATTCAGGAAGTTCCTAGAAGACATAATATTGCCTTTGCACTGGAACAGCTCTTAGAGTCACCCTTCATTATTACAATCAGAGTCAAACTAAACCTCCAGCTTTGATCATTACAATCCATTTGAAACCTATTTTGTATGGATGGGAAGGACTTACAGCTTCTGCTGGAATGTCAGAAAAAAATGGCATTATAAATATATTTTTGTAGTAAGTATCAAAAGATCTCTAAACCCAGATACGGTTATAAAACATATATGCCAACAACAGAGATTGGTCCAACAGAACACCAGCTAATTCAGTATCAAATTAAGAAAAAAAGCAGACCTGGGAACTGATTTCTGGGACCAAAACTACTTCTTTTATTTTTGTTGTCATATGGGTTTAATTCTCAATGACAACAAACAAACCATTTTATCAATAACTATTTTTCCTTTTTTTTTTTTTTCTGTTGTAAGAACTCCAATAAGCATGTAGATTATGTACGTTAATTCCAGCTTATTCTACTACCATCAAATAATGCTTTATTCTGAGTTCATAAAAGAGAGCAGAACTTGGCCACTCATAATGAAAAAGTTTTCCAGCTAAACCTGAATAGTGGTGTTGACTATTGAACCATGAATAGTTAGTAAATGTACTTAGATTTAAGGCTATTTCATCACAAAATGTAGTTCCACAATGTGAATTTATTATGTCAATAAAAAGCACAGCTTGATTTTTTCCCCAGTGTTCTGGCATCCTAAAATTAACCATATCTCAACAGTTGCCAAACAGAGTATCTTTCAGAAATGGGATTTCAAAACAGCATTCTAGTTTACAATATGAAACAAGAGGAGACAGACAGCTCTTTTCTGATATTTGAGATACTAAAGCTCTACTGAGGCTTTCATATGGGAGTAAACATAATGTAGAGTGTATGGAAATCTATTTTTAAATTACCCTCTATCATTTATTAATTATTCAGGCATAAATATTCACCAAAGATGATGTTGGTTCAGCTGGAAAAGGGTGTCCTTTGGTCTAGTTCGCTGCTCACAAGTTAAAGACTGATGAATAACAGGCCTAGGGAAAACTCACGAGCTTGCTTTTTACCACCAGACAGTGAGAAATCTATAGAGAAACAGTATTACTTGTCTAGCAGAAGGGGTACAGGACAAAGGATCACAAAGGTAAGATGCATGTGAGTGCTATAGATGCTCTTGAGTTACTCAAACAGTGCAAATACAACAATGCTGCATATATCTCTTGCATAAAATAAACTACTTTGGCATTATATGATTACAAGTTACTTCAATGTTGTCAGTTGCACTCTGATCCAAGAAGAACCATTCAGAAAAAGATTGCTTAAAGAATTAGTTTTGCTTTACATTAAAAAAAAAAAATCTTAACGCCTGTAGATTGCATACGACATTTATTGTACCTACATCAAATGCATTTAGAATTGAGCATAGGATGGCTTTTGAAAACGATTAACCTTACGCTGATACTGGTATTGAGAATTAAATACTTAATGAGTTTCCAGCAGATCTGCTTACAGAATGCTACTTTATGCAGATGAACAGCATTTTGGACTGTTTATCATCATGAAAGGCAATTTTAAAAAAGAAGCATTGCAATCAACTATGGCTGGGTATAGCGCATTTCCTGTCACGCACCCTGTTGCTCATCAAGTGACATGGATCCAAGCTGTTTGTTAACCACAGAAGAAGGAGAATCTGAAACAAAAATGAGATTTCAACTTAAAACATAAGCAGCAGAGAACTGCACAGCAATGTCACGATCACATGTTAGTTTAAAATAAAAAATAAGAAGCAGCAACATAAGGAAGCTTTGGGTTTGTTTTATGAGCAGCCAGCCATATTGCATTTTCTAGGCATGACAGAAGCAAAGCCACTTGTTTCAAATCACTACGTATTGCTTTAGGTAATCACTGAACAACAGACTGAAGCTTGCTGACATTGATATTGAAAATGTTTGTCCGTTACCAAGGCTTTTGCCATGTTGTTCAAATTTCTAAAATGTCACAAAGAATACTGAAGAGTTATGACTTCAAAGCCTTTACCGGCTTTCAAATGTATTAAATGACACTAGTACTTCAAACCATGTGCTAAATGTAACTTTCAGAGTATTTACACTTCAACATAAAATACTCGTGGCATACCAGTATCTTCAGTATTTATACCTAGGAATAAAAAATGTAAAAGATGAGAGGATTTGCAGATATAACAGCATATAAACTGTTTTTGTAACATTAAAGCACCAAAATAGATCCCTCTCAGATGACAGTTCAATTCAATAGCATTCTTAGATGCTATACCTCTGTAGCATCTGATGATTGGAAGTGTTTTAATGAGTTTAACACGGTACCATGTCAACCAGTCCTATAAAAATTCTCACCTAATCACAGAAAAAAAAAAAAAAAAAGAGAAAAAAAGCAGCAGTTAAATGCATTTTCCCACTGGATACTACCAGTTAATAACCATCACCAGCACTGCATTCATTGTGCAAACAAATGACAGATGCTAACTTCAGCATCGTCTGTGAAGTGTATTTTCTTTGTCATCTCTGAAGTCTCGATCTTACTTCCATATTGCTGTAAAATGGGACAATGTACATAAATTAGTGCAGTATTTCAAACATAATATTGGCTAGGCTACCATATCTGGGTTCCATTTGTTGAATTCTGTTATAAACAAATTCATGCTAAGCTAAATGGCTTTAATATTGTGTATTATAAATACAGCCATACTGTACAAAAAAAATCACAGCATGCTGAAATAATTTTAACATTAATTTAAATTCTATATAGGGAAAGCTATGAAATAATACATCCTCTCCTACAGGAGGCTCACTTTGAGGTTTGGGCCAGAATCAACAGCATGACCCATTTTGTAGAATAGACATATGCTAAATATGCTAATAGACACTGCTAAATTAACAAAGCCAATTTAAAGATACATCCTCAAATGACACTTCATTCCCAGCTACTGGTTCAAGAATCACAGCTTGCTTCCTCATTACACTAATACCTAGCACTGCATGGGAGGGGAGAAGCAGTGAAGACTAAGGGAGTCTGAGGCAAGTTCCATGTATTTTGGAGGCTGGCTTGTTTTGGTAGCTGGGCTCATACACTACTTCCATAATTAGGGAATAGAAATTGGCCTTCATTTGTCTTCATCTTTGTTCAGCCCTACCCATGCCCTGCACCAAAGAAGCCTAAGCCAGACCACAGAATTTGGCCTCCAGACTTAGATTGGGCTTAGCTCTTAGGTATGAGACCTGTAACATTAATACATTTCACTTTCCAAAAGTGAAGTGCACTTTAAATGTAATTTCTAATTTAGAAGGGAAGTGTTTATAGGAGAGCATTTTCAATGGAGTAGTAGCCCACTTTTTAGAATGTAAACCTGAGGAAAAAAGCTGGTGTAAAGATGCACCATGCCATACGATGATCTGCTTTTATTTCAGCTGACTCAAAACAGGAATTGGTATGCATCTCCCAAGGGTGGACTGGGTTGAATCACATTCACAGCTATGAGCCCACGGCTGGGATTAACTTCTAGCTAAGTGCTAAAGGCAAAGGAAGTCTTGTATAGCAATCTGAGAAGACTAAATCACAGAAGACAGTGATTCTCAGTTGAGCCCTGTTCTTACAGTCCAATTCTTTCCACATGCTTTTATGTCCTGTTTAAGAGGCACATCATGCCTATCATTTTAGTTGGCTGGAAACGCTAGTCTCATCAGCTCTTTAATTCAGGCCAACACAAATAGAACAAATATGACTAAATAAACATAGTTTAATTATAAGCATAAGAAATTACATTTACTACCCTTACCAGTACTTCCAAATCTTATTGACTTCTAGTTATGAGACAGTAAATACACAGAAGGTATGTTCTGCCATGTGTATCATTCATTCACTCAGTAAAAATGAAACGATATGGGCTTACGTGTCTCACACTTCACTATTATTTTGTTATCTTCTTACAATTTTAGTGGAATTAATCCACTAAACTGGACATTAATCCAAGAAATTAAACGCTTGTTTTAATAATTACGAATAATTGCTTTGTGCAATGACTAAGCTGTTACATATTTTGAACCTAAAATAGATGCATTTTGATACATCAGCATTTAAAAATCTAAGAATCTAGTAATAAGAATTGCATTTTTATTTATCAGATTATGTAAGATGCATGCACATTACACACAGCTACAGAAATATGTCCTGTACACATTGACTTGTAATATGAATTCTGTTTCTTTTACTTCAAGATCAGCTGGTTCATATTTCTGTAACTTCTCGTATTATCTTTTATTCACTTGAAGTTCTCAACAAGAGAAACAAAGATCTCTTCAACGCCTTGCTTCAGTTTATTACCCATTACTAGTTAACAGTGATATATACATGGCATATCAGCATGTGGCAGAGGAGCAGTAACTACAGGTTATAAAGACTTAATTTCTTTGTCGCTTGCATATAGCACATATATGGTTGTTTAAATTTTGTGTAGGATGTAAATGCTATGAAATGCCACAAAAATGAATGCCAAGTCTAGACTTTACTGGAGAAAACATAAAATAAAAAATTTATCGTAGTTCCCTCTTAAATAAAGTGGCTACCAAAAAAAAAAGTCCACTTCTGTTCAACAGCTGAGAAAAGGCTTGAAGACAAAACAGACCTGATTCACATAGCATAATCAGCTTCTGAAACCCTGCCAAGTTTACACAATACTTCATGTGAAGTATCCACTGAAACATAGTCTCTGCCATCTGAGGATAAAGTATATTCTTCTCCAGCATGAAATCAGCCTACTGTGAATCATTACTTATTTAACTCATCTTTGTATCCAACAGCATCATAAGCTTTTGAACATACTTCTCACACTCCTCTAAATAGTATACTCTACTACTCCTCTCAATAGCGAGGGCTGACTATTACAGAAAGTTTACAAATCATGTAACCGCTACAAGTCCTTAGGCTAGGAGGAAACTGAATAACTGCCATACAGTCTAATAGTATGGCAATCTTTTCTATTAAGCCAGTAAGAGCTTTCAGCACTTGACATTTTCTACTGTTAATTTCTTACATGACTGAAGTGTTTTTCTCCCTGTGTCTATGGCTATGATAACCGAGCTGCTGTAATTGCAAAGACAAGGACTGAGAATGAAATACAGGGCAGAAGAAATGACCTTAGTCTTACACTGACTTCCCAAGAACATAGCAAGTATAAATTATACCAAGGTAGAGACTGAGAATTTGCAGCCCTGGGCCAAACAAAACCTATGACTTCATTTCATATGGTGGCAGATGCACTTCAGGGTGTAATTTCTGTTTGAAAATTTACAACTAGGAAAAAGATGGTGAAGGGTCTAGAGGGCAAGATGTATGAGGAACAGCTGAGGTCACTTAGTCTGTTCAGCTCAGAGCAGAAGAGGCTGGGGGGACGTCTCCTGGTGGCCTGCAGCCTCCTCACAAGGGGAGTGGATGGGCAGGAGCTGAGCTCTGCTCTCTGGGGACAGCAACAGGACCCGAGGGAACGGCATGGAGCTGCATCAGCGGAGGCTCAAGATGGATGTCAGGAAAAGGTTCTTCACCCAGAGTGTGGTTGGGCACTAGAACAGGCTCCCCAGGGCAGTGGTCATGGCACCGAACCTGCTGGAGTTCAAGAAGGGCTTGGACAATTCTCTCAGACATAGGGTTTGATTTTTGGGTGGTCCTGTGTGGAGCCAGAGATTGGACTCAGTGATCCTTGTGGCTCCCTTCCAACTTAGGGTATTCAGTAATTCTGTGAAATCTACCTTTCAAGGCAATCATTTAATAAAATGGTTAAGTCTGCAAATTCACTGTCACATGAAGAACGACATAAATATGTGAGTACCAGTTTCATCTAAGTCTGCATATGTGCTCTTCTGCTCCTCAGTGATACGAAACAAGACAATCAGACCTTCCCATTAATTACCCTAGCATTCAAAGGACATTGCAAATCAACTCCAAGAGGCAGAGGTAGGATACAAACTAACTACAACACATCTCTGACTCCTCTACTCAAAACAATCACTTAACTTAAAGCTTCAAGTTTGTGTCAGAAGGGATTCTGCAGCATGCAGACCCACAAGCAACACACCATAAGGAAGGATTACTGTGCATCCTTGAAGGAGCATAAAGAAAGAGATGGGCAAGACAGTATCAAGTGATACTCAGACCAGAGCATACTTCAGATAGGCAGTAAAATATCCAGACTTAATTCCAGCTGAACACTCTACAGATAGGGTTATAACCTTTTTTTTTTCCACTTTAATTTCAATTTTACAATGGGAAGCTATTTATTTAAAGTCAATCCAAAATGAAAATTGGAGATCAAGATCCACCAACTGCAGAGGTTTTGCCTCTATCAGTACATATATTTGAGTTAATAAATTCTGATGTCCAGTTTACTAAAATAAGATTGGTAGGTTTCTCATTTCAGATTCAATTATTATTATATTAGCTTTTCCTGCCAGGAAATTGATGCTACCTACAAAAATACTGCAAAAATACTGCCAATGTCAGTTTTCTTGTTCTCTTCCTGCAAGTAAACAGGCACCTATAATCAACATGACAGCCCTCCAGGATTAATGTTTTTCAAACAATCTGAAAACTCTGTAAAACTTCCTGCTGTAGGAAATAATTCAAAGTTCAGTAACTACATAGTGTAACAAGAACACTAGCCACTGTTATATCAAATTGTTCTGCAAGATTCCAGATAAATGAATTTATTAAACCATAGCAAGCCAAACTGTGAATGTATGTCAGTCCTTACAAGTAGTTTAGCCTTACCCCAACTACCACAAAATTTATCCACAAAAAAAAAAAAAAGCTGCTAGATTTGTTGCCCTTACATTTACTTTAACACTGAATATACTGATTTTTCACACTTACAGCATGTACCCTGTTCATTTCTACATAGTGCCACGACAAAGGCTGCTTCAAGTTTATGTCTTAGGTTTAACTCTTTATTGATAAACATGCTTCTATTCCAACTTAGAACTTTCTCAAATTTATTACAAAAATCTCCAAAGCTTTCTTATAATAATTTTTAATCTAAGACAAGAATGACGAAAGGAAAAGTCATATTTTAAAAGACAAAGCATATTTGGGGACTTAGGCTTACTACAAGTACTTTCCACTACACTTACTGTACAAACATAGTATTTAAGAGTGTCAAACTTCTGTTTTACTGAATTGTTACCTTGATTTAGAACACATGCTAAATCAAAGCCATCTTAAATGTTACTACCAGATACAGTTAACTGCAATTCAGTAACAAGTGCGTAAATAGGTTGCCCTTTTCAGGACACAGCAATTTCTTGGTTAGCTGATCTAACAAACATTGCACATACTTGATCGTGTGCACCCAGGAAACTTTCTCCATACATTATCATTGAACTATATAATCCAAACATGTTAGATAAATTAAATCTGTTATTATTACTCTTTTCCTAACCATGTGATGATAAACACCACCACATGCAAAGTAAGACGAGCAGCAAATGCATTAGCTGTCTTGTTCTGGAAGTGAAGCATCTCAGCAAACAACAGCAGCACAAACTATAACTACATTAGCTGCTTAAGAAACCTTGACAAATGACAACCTGATGCCTGAGGGTCCTGTGAGGAGCCCTTAGAGGATGACTGATCAGAGGAGGACTGTGGTGCTGAACCCTCAGCTAGCTCTCGCTGTCTCTGTTGTTCCTTCTTAAGCCTCAGCCGCTGTAGACCCCTACGGATTATAGCTAACTCGGGTCCCATTAACTCTGACAAATGGAAGAAGAAAAAAAAAAAAAAGTATGTAAAAGAAAGAAGCATCAAACATACAATATACAGAAGCGGGGGTGGAACAGGGGACTGACTAAAGAGAAAAGCAACAGATACTAAGTGTAATTAAAGTGATAAAAACTTTACAGATCAGTCTACTGACATCTAGAAATAATAAAATGAAATATTTTAATTGCTCTTCTCTTCTTAAATGCACAAATCATAGGATTTTAAAGTTCAGAAAGTTCAAAATTCATGTCATACAATGCACTCCTCCCCTTCTATAACACTTAAAACATTTATTGAATAATTATGAGGAAAACAAGACAAGCTAGAAAGAAAATGAAAAAGAAAAGATTCTGACTGATACAACACAAAGCAAATGACAGAAGTATGCATTTTCACAACAAATCAGAGCATTTGTAGTGGAAAATTATGCAGCTGTGGTATACAGGTAGATTTTCAAAATCAATGTGATGGCTTTCTGATGTGAAAAAAAAAAATACAATTTTGGTCAAAACAAACCTGTGAAAAAAATAAAGTGTAGATTATGGAAAGAGGTGACAGAACAGCATCTAATGAAAAAAAAAAAAACATTTTACCATGAACTCATGTTTATCTCAGACATTCCCAATGGGTGAGGATTCAAAGTTTGGAAGCACTGTTAATTGGTCCACCAGATAAATCAATTTATTGGATCATAAAGATGTCTTAGTATTATTCTCTTAACGGACTATTCTTGCAGATCTATCTTTAGGGACTTTAATGCATTCGTCATTTTGTCTTTATTCATTTCTAAGTTACAGCATTTTGGCATGGACCAGTCTACTGTCTGATTATCAGTATTTATTTATTTATTTTGCAAACTACGATAAAACAGGTGTCTAAGTATTTTTTCATTCTTTCTGTGGTCTTTGCAGATTTCCTCCACTTACACAAGTGCTGTACAGCAAGTGCTTCTGTTTATACAATACAGACTGTCTTGTTATTAGCAATAGCTGAAGCACAACATTGATCTGAACCGCTGCTAACTACTCTCACCTATAATAAAGGAGGGTCAAGAAGCTAATTCAGACTCATATATTCACATCAAGTACTCTAGTTAGTTTTGCTACGAAGTGTTAGCCCAGATTTATCCTGAAAGCATTTTTATCAAGGACACCCTGGAGTACTTTGTAGACATGAGGAAATCTGCAAAGAAAAATATCCTCACTATGAAATCTTCAAGTACTGAAGAGCATTACATTGGCGTATCACCTTTCACCCAAGCAAAAACTAAGCTTTACACATATACTGTAACCCTTGTTCACTTAATGAAGCAAGCAAATTTAAAATTTTGTTTCACAACAAGAAACAAACATAAAGCAATAATCCGATCATTCAGCAATTTAGTAGCAGGCACTGGTTAATACCTGCTAGCCTTAAGCTTTAATGTCTTTGCCATAATACCACTTCTGGAAAATACAACCTGCCAGTTTATGGTTGATGACGTATAACAAGAAGGAAAAAGATATAATTCCTAAGAGGAATATGGTATGAAAGAAATTTGCTATGAATAATTCATGTGATGTGAACGTTTACGGAAATCAAAAAAAAAAAAAAAAAAAAGGTAGAAAATGCTTTTATGGAAGTATCAATGGTGTCTCAAATTGCAGTTTTCACTACTTGCTGCTGATTCATCTCCACTCACTCCAGAGACAGTTACAATTTAAGTCTTAATAAGAAGTACAATTCAAAATGTAAAGATATAACTGCTATCTGGAATAAGTTTAATTGCAGCACTTTTAACACATTTCAGAATCTCTAAGCAAATGTTTATTTTGCCAGCAAATGGAGCAAGGAAAGAGAAACTGAAAGGAAAACAAAACAAAACAACAAAAACCAGCAGCTATTGCCCCTTTCCCATTCAAAATTTATAAGCAAATCTACCTTATATCAGGAAGACATTAAATTATTTTTTACCTTCACGACAAGCATGAAAGTCTCCAGTATTCACACCATCTCATCACAGAAAGAAAATTATTCAAATGTATTGACAATAGCAAACTACTGACGTGTGCCTCAACGATCTTGTTGATTATTTGCAACTTATTCAAATGCTTCAACTGTTTTCCTCTAGAATATACATTCTTATAAAGAGACTTTTCCCAACAAGTTCCAGCACAGATTGGAGCTCTGACTATTTTTTGAATACGTATTTCTTTTTTTCCTAAAAACAACAACAATCACTACCACCACATTAAAAGATGAAGTAATGCACATGCAGAAGCTCAAATGCTCATCACATGGTATATTTTCTGGAAGACCACACTAACAATATATTTGAATTATACGTGTAAAGGTATTGTTATTTCAAACAGAGGCTTACTATCAGCATCTCTATTCAGTACAGAAATCTGTAGAAATGAGTTATGAAAAGCTGTTTGTAAGCCTGTTCCATGGTATGCCACAGTTGTAAAAAAGTCATTATCCTAGAACATATTCTTTGTTTGCTAACACTTTGCTATGACATTCAAGCTTCTATTTGCCACCACTTAAAGAAAAATGATGGCTGAAAGCCTCTCACTTTTCTTCCATTTTGCAAACTATTTCTCTGGTCATCCATCTTTTACAACACACCTCTACCTGGTCTTCTTACTCAACCCCACTATACTTTAACTAATATGCCTGTCATCACTTTCCCTGTCCCGTCACTCCCAAAAGCAGCAGGTTTCATTCACATCTAAGTGCAGCTACACAAACTCAGGGAAATCCTGTTCTTGATACAGAGTTCAGTGTTTTTATATTCATAAACTGGAGGCTGCAAGAAAAAAAACTCTCATGACTGAGCACCATCATTGGTTATACAAGTACACAAACATTGCAGAAGAAAAATCTATATTCAAGACTACCCATTCAGAACTCCATTACTGCTACTCTGCCCAAGAACTCCCCCTCTCTCTGAATTTGTCGATGTTGCCCAAAGAAGACTTCTACAACGTGTTTTTTTTTTAAAGCAGTGCAAAAGGCTTACTTTGGCATGTTTAAATTAAATTAAGTTAAGGACTCCTGCAGGAGTCCTATAGACTATTTGAAGATGATACTTGATCCTAACTAAAATCTGCATATGGTGATAAGGAATACCAGACATAGGGATTTTTTTGTGTTTTTTTTTTTTTTTTTTTTTGACGCAGCAGCCCATCTGACACCCTGTGTAGGTGTAGTCAAAGAACCTATCAAACATTATACTAGATTAAATAAACTAGAAAGTTTCCATTGTCTGTCAACAATGCAAAACAACCACCACTACCACTACCCCTTCCAAATCTGAATACAAGGAGAATCTTAAGTCTAAAGTAACATTGGGAAAGAGGAAATGCTCTTACAGAAGAGCTGAATTGAGCAGTAACAATTTCAGCTGCATGCTAGCACAATAAACTTTTACTTAGAAATTCAGACATCCTGAGACAAAGAAGAAAATACATGATAAAGGTGGCATGCATTCTTTAAAAGGCAGGATAGAAAATGCGTAATTCCAGAAATGTTATTTAGTGCATTATCGTTATGCAATCCACATTTTCAGTGATGTACCTTGAAGCAACTACTTTTAATGTGGGACATACTCAGTGCTTGTCAATGCCATACCAACTACTTAAAAAAAAAAAAAAAAAGAAGAAGAAGAAGGAGAAGGAGAAACACAACTAAACGGAGCAAAATGAACCCTTGGTAATGGTGTGTGTGGTCTTTGGTGGCTATTCCTCTGTTCCAACGATAGCAGCTGCTGAATTGGGTTACAGTGAATTAGAGCAGACTCCTACTTTTTTGTGTTTTGTGAAAAGCTTGATATTGCAGCAAGCTGACACAAACAGTAATAAACAACGTAGTTGACTAAAAGCCCCTGCTACTAAACATGTTTTCTAGCATTCACTTATAGAAACAGTATCTGGACTGTTTGTATTGGTATGCTTCTCCTCACTGTTTATTTTCTTTAAAGAAGAAGTATCAGTATAACTGCAAGGTTTGAAAGAATGACTCATTTAATGAATTTTAATTTATGTCTTTAGCTTCCCCATCTTTCAAATACCATATAACCAGTAATTTCTCAACTGTCTCAGATTTTGGCTGCAGCAGCCACAGTACACTGAAAGGCAAACTTTTTTCTGTGAAATTCCACACTCTGCTATACTCACTCCACTACATCTATTTAGGGCCTGAAGATGCTTTCAGTCATCTTTTCTAATTACAACACCTTGGCATGTTTGTTTTTTATTTCCCCAACCGAATTGGTATAAGATAAGAGGTGAATTTACACCAAAAAAGTGTGATTTTAAATTATTCAGATTTGAGCCTCTAGGTGTTCACAACAGCCTTTCTCCCACAGTTGTGAAGTCTAAAGTTGTAAAGTGAGTTGAAACTCACTTTTAAAAAGTAAAAAAAAATAAAAATAAACCTTATGCAATTCTAATGGCTGTGGCATTTTTTCCTGCACGGAGATGCAAAAAGGCAAGTCAAAGCATAAGGTGCTTTTTTACTTCTGTTCAGATATGTTTCTGACATTGACAGTAAAATATCTTTTCTTCCCCCACCCTCTTACCCCACCAGAAGAACATAAGTCTGTATTTAAAACAGATGAGTTTCTTCAATATTGACAAACTTAAAAAGTAGTATGTAGTACAAATTATCAACCAATAACGGAATCTCGTGCAAAATGAGTCCTGTCTATCCAGATACTTTTGAGAAGAAACCAGTAACATTGCTGATGTGTCTATTACCTCTAATTAATAACAGACATAGATTTTGCTGTTCATTGCACTGAGACTGCTACAGCCAAATCACAGTTGAAGAAGGCATGACATTAATTATACTTCAGGAAGACAACGAGATAAGGAAAAAACAAAGCTTTTCTTTTATATATATTTCTATTTAAAAGGACAATAATGCTTACCCCTTTCTTCAGACAAATGAACACAGTTGAGTTTTACTATTTCTTTAAGCTGAAGCTGTAGTCACTTTGTAACTATGAAATACCTAATCTCACTAAAGATGTGCATGTGGAAAAAAACAACATATTTAGATCAATTTCTCCAAATACCCTAAAATAAAATTCTTTCTTATTGGAAGGGTTTTTCATAAACAGTGACAAGATGAATTACTTCTCACCAGACTGATGGAGCACAGGTTGAGCTGAGGCCCCCAAAGAAGGCCTTTGTTCATTATCAGGAGAAGACAATAATGAAGTTGAAGGGGGACTTCCTGTTGAAGATGATGTTGAAGGAGCTTGGGCTGACATTGTAGAAGATGAAGATGATTGAAGTTGTTCAGAACCATCTACTTCCATTGCAGTTTCTGATTCTGTACTATGTGGCATATTATTAGTAGCAGGAGCATCCGCCCGATTAGTCCCACCTTTGTTTAAAAAAAAAAAAAAAAGCAAACAACAAAGGCTCAAAGGTAAACTTACTCTGTCTCTAAAGACCACTTTGCACTATCATTCACATGGCATCCAGACGTACTCATTTCTTCAGAATATACTAAAAATTTAGTTTATACCTCAGAAAGACTGATATTCAAGGCCTGTACATTCAGCATAATTATACTTCCTATTGTAATTATTATTCTTGAAAAAAAGGGAAATCACCTCTGGACCGTGATCTTCCTCGTCCCCGATTGCTTTGTGCAACTTCACTAGCTTCTTCAAACCATCTTGACAGCATGTCTGACATCCTCTGCATTAGAGAGACATTAGGACTTTGCTCCCCTGTAAAAACAGTAATGCTGAAGTTTGACAAAAGCATTCTACTCTTCCATTCATTCCTCCCCCCATTACCTCTTCCATTGAAAAAGAGATCGTACTACATACTACATAATTAGCAATCCTCTGAACCAATGCCACTTCTCCGTACAACTGCGCAAAAATTGCCAGCTGAGCATGACATTAAAATCAAAACAAAACAAACAATAAAAAAAAACTTCTAAATCTTTCAATTATTCTCTATTTTACAAATAACTTGTAAACACAACATTGCAAAATTTATGTCATTCAGTTTTAAATGCTGGTTAAATAAGAAAGACCACATTGTTACTTTTTTTTTTTTTTTTTTTTTTTTTACAGCTAATTATAAAACAAAAAATTTTATCATAAAAAAGACATGATGTTTTTAACATTTCCAGAATGCTTCTTTGTGATTTGCTTTTACTGCATGAGCATAATTTAGTAAAGCAGCAGAGTTCTTTTAGGGTATTTAATGTTTAAGTGTGAATTGGAAAGACTCTTAAGCAGCAAAATCTCTGCATGCATTTTCTTTTAACACAACCCAAAGCATTTCCTTCTCATTTTATTTCTGATTTTATTATATATGATTATTTTTTTTCCAGGAAAGAAGATTCCGTTTGTAAAGTGTTGAAATGGAAAATTTGAATCTTTAAGTGTATTTTGTAATTCTATAAAATGTTTGTTTATCTTCTTAAACAGACTGACAGCTTCCAATAGAAAATGGTTCCACTGGACCAGACCATTCCATTCATATCGCTGTATAACTTCTGCTGGTCCTTCAGCCTCTCCTGAAATATGCAACTTTTGAAAAAGTTCTGTAATCAAAGACCTTAAGAAATGAAATCATTGTGAAGTACTTATCAAAACATATATGCAAAAGATATTTTAATACCCTGCAGACTAAAGCTAACATTGAAAGATTCTGGAGCATACTCAGGAAAAACATGTACAATGAGAATATGCCTCTCCTAAAGATCAATTCTGCTAACCACACAGATGTTATAAAAGCTGCCAGACTGACCAAGTATCTGGAACAACTGGTTATCTGTCAGGGCTGCATATAAATTTCACAGCTAGGATATACCTTGAATATATCATCACCAGACCTTATTTTTAGATTACTTCCTTCACAGTTGAGTTTAAGAGATGTTGTTGGGAAGGGAGAAGGGAATGGAAAACACCAACTTAACCCCCAAGAAACAGTGCCCCTCATTCTCACTTAAGTGTCCACATCTATCCTCATTTTCATACTGTGGCTCTGACCCTCCCCTGGGATCACCCACACTCTATACCCCAGGTAGAAGAGTTCTGGCCTCAAAAGCTTAAAACAACAAATGGAATGCAACAGCCAAAGAAAACAGGCAAAAGGTGGCTAATGATGGGAAGAGGGGGATAATGAACAGTTAACAGAAAAATAAGTCACAGGTCACTGCCTGCCTAACTAATGCAATACAGGTATTTTCCTGAACACATCCGTTACTATTCTATCAAGCTACAAACAGTAAAGATACTGAAAGTTTGTTGTGACAAAGGAAAATCTAGCCAGTGTTTGTACTGGAAAAGTCCTTTTCTCAAGTTTTACTTTCTCCCTGGAAGATTTACTTGATAGCATGGGGAAATAACAGCTAGAAGTACACTTACGGTGTTTAACTAAAAAAGAACTCATAACAAGTGATTTTGAGCAGAGACAAATCTGCTGTTAATTCATATAGAAAAAACCTACAACAGAAATGGTAACCCGAGTGTCCCTAATATGAGGAGGTACACAAACAAGTCTGTGGAATCACAAAAGCACCAAGTGAGCAGAATGCAAAACTGCTAACAATCAACTCCTGTGATACTAGAACAAGGGGTCACGTGATAAAACTAACAGAAATTAAATTTAAAAGACAGAAAAGAAAGTAATAATTTAAACAGTAAGCAGTGAAAATTCTGGATGTTTGTTTGCCATACGAAATACCATGGACAGGTTCAAGAAGGGACTATAGAAATTCACAGGCAATAGAACCATTAGGAGAGCCTAAAGGAACAGACGGAAATATACCCTCTGAAGTTTCTATTCCAGTAACTGCAAACAGTGGTAGAGCAGCAAAGGCAACAGACTAAAGTAAGAGGACAGGCTTGCAATCTCTCCCCAGATGGCATCACCTATTGTCAGTGTTGGATACAGAACCCTAGTTTGCACGGACCATTGGTCTGTCCCAGCTGGACACATCTATTCCAGTTTTGGGAATCAAGAAGATAAGTAAAGGGAAATGATAGGCAGAAAAACAGAGGAAAATTTAAGGGAATTACCAGTACCCCCACAACCTTTCTGAGCTAAACAGAAACACATTATTAGACATAACAGTGGTAAAGCATCCTCTGCCCTGCTTCAGTATCTCATTTTTTGACACTGAAGTATAACTTCTGAAATGTTTCACCTTCTGAAACCTCAAGTAGTTGTGTAATATATTTACAAACATAATATATTATGTTATATTATACATTACAAACATGAAAATACGAGCATAAAAATGTTGTCACTACATATACATGTAGGTGTTTTATAAAAAAGTGAAAGAAAAAATGTTAGAAACTTATTGCTTTGAATTCCAGTCCCCTACAGCACATTTCATTTGCAACTTTGATTGCAGATGCAGCTTAACTACAAAAAGGGAAATATGCATTTGTTTTACCTCATAATCAACAACAATGAAGCAAGCTCCCCTTGATTTACAGGAACTTAACAGAAGCAATGTAATTTTTCTGGAGAGAAGATTTTCAATTTAGACGATTTTAAAAATCACTACAGAACAGCAGTTCTCTGTTAAGTTATAAGTAAACACTCTTAAGACCTGGCTGATTCTTAAAACATGTGGACAGTTCTTATCTGAAGCGTTTCCGTATTTCAGGAACACTTAATATAAACTGAAAAAAAAAATCCAACAAAAAAAGAGCAACAACAAAAGAGAAGACAAAGGCGACTCCCAGCAGCAAACACGTTACCATCTCTCTCCCGTTCACTCTCAGGCCTTGCTCTTGGTCCAGTATCTGACCAATCTCCTCTTAGCCTCAAACGTTTAACAGGAGGTTGCCGTAACTAGTAAAAAAAAAAAAAATGTAAAAAGGTATTATATAGTTATTCATATTGAACATTACAGAATTCTGAGTTTAAAAATAAATGCCATATCTCCATTTTCTGAAGTTATGTAAATTTGTCTGTCACACACAAAAAATCAGCCATATGCTCAGATCTGCTATGAATAAGCACAACACTGTATGTATGTACTGGCAATAGTTTTAGCTATACAGAATTTCAGCAGTCTAAATCAACTCTTAGAAGTATTGCAGCTTCTATTTTACTCAGTATTACCTTTACTGTATTAATTGCGACATTCCATACCAAACAACAAATTCAGTCTGAATTCTACAGAAATATTCACCATACAGAAATTCATATAGAAATATTTATCAACAGAAACTTACATTTCTTTTCCACCCTGTAATTTATGTATTTTTTGGTAACAGTGTTGTTTTGTACTTCTTGCTGAAAAAACAAGTACTATATGCATGGTGCTACTTTTGCTAACTTGAAAAGAAACAGCTTTGTACATTCAAGAAGGCAGTTCAGAGTTTGAAATTAAGAGCACTGGCTGGATATGTATGGCTTATACAAGCAAAACCAAATAAAAACAACAGTATTGAACTGTAGTGCTGTCAATTTGGGATTAAATGCAAAACCACTGCAGTGAAAGCATATTAAAGTATTAACTTTCAGGAGCCTGCAGATTCAGAAGAAAGCTTTACATTCCTTCTACTGTGTAGAATTTAAAACCAGGCTAAAATAAAAATAGAAATTAAGTAAAATTATCTGGAAGGAGAAGAATACAGGACATATTCTGTGCCCAAAGATGAAAAGAATACATAAAATCTGCTAGCAGGTGGTCACAATCTTCTCTCTCTGTACAAGGCAAGCAATCACTTCTCTACTGAATTACTTCACATCACATTGCCATTACATAGGAGAAAGGGAAAAATGCAGAACCACTCATTTGTGACATCATTTTTGCGTGTTTTTCTTTGCTTCTCCATCTCAATCAGGTAACAGCCTAACTCAGCTGGACATTCTCCCTCGGTCCTATGAATCTACACCCAGTTCTGTTCAACGGTATTTGTAATAGTAATAGGTGACTGTTGCTCATTAAATATAGCACTGTATTTATTAACAGGCCACAGGCTTAATATGAAGCTAACAACAGCACGTGCTGCTGGCTCACCAGGCTTTGTCCGGACTTTACTTGCTTGGAGCTTTCTTGCAGCTCATTTAGCTGCAACAGCAATTGTCTAGTGGCTGGTTGATTATTACCTAATTTGCTGTAGTTTTCCTTAGAGTTGCATAAGTGCATGGTGTGCAACCTGTTATTAACAGCTTTGACATATACAGGAGGCTGCCAGCTGCTTAAATTGCATAAGAAGAATCAACAGTACCCATGGGTAATGAGCATAAATGCAGCATTAAGAAGTACAGGCATGGAGTGAGGGCAAAAAGATCTTGCAGGTGTGGACACATGGTAGGACACCAGAGGCACCTTCTCAGCAGCTCATCAATGGTTCTTCAATGTATTGTAAATGTTGTGCCACAATGAAAACAGTTCCAGGGGGTAACAACAAGTACAGAAAAGCAAAAAAAAAAAACAAAAAAAAAAAACAACATGCCACATTGGCAGACTAATAATTGTCATCCCAGTGAAGACAGCAGGATGCTGACTTACTGTGAACTCCCTTGAGGCTCCTGTTCCAGACTGAAGATAAAGACCCCTGAGACCCTGAGGAGATTGTGAAAGGGTGAACATAATGCCAGAAAAATTGAGTGGATAGTTGCGGTTGGTTGCAGGGGGAGAGAATTATATAATTTAACTGTAGGTAAAGAAATTAGTTTCAAATTGATTAGAAAATTTAGGCTGAAAAGGTCAGCATCACTGTAATTGAAATAATAATAAATAACTGCTTGTGGTTGGTTTACACTGCTGAATCTTAATTTGGCTCTATAGCAGTGGATCACCTCATTGGTCTAAACATTTTCTCCCCTCATTTCTGCCATTAAATGACAACTTTTACTAACGAAAGTTTATACTTGATTTCAAGGAATATACTTTTGGTGATATGGAAAACAGAGAATACACCTAAAGAGTAACAACAGAGAATATACCTAAGGAGTGACTTGCCACAATTGCTGGTCTTATATCCTGATGTCAAATAGATGCCTTCTCATCTTTAGAATAGGAAAACCAGACAAGAAAAAATATTTTATCACTCTGATTTCCTAAGTTAACCACTCTCAAAATAAAAGTCACATGTATGTAAACAGCTTCTCAAGACAGAAGAGGGAAACGGAAGAATAAATGTGTACCTCTGTCTACAGTGCCTGATGCCTCACACAGGTTAAGTGAACATGTGTGCAGACTAACACAATACTCTGCTGCACATACTTATTTGTAAATTCTGCAACTCAATTAAGTTGCTAAATTGAAAGCATCCTGAAGACCAGCACAAAAGGCAAGACTTTCCTCTAAGCAAAAGCTCATTGTAGCTAGAATTGCAATTTGCTTGTAACTGTTTGAAATAGTGTGTGTCTACAGTAAATAAGCATTAAGAGAAGTCCATCGTCAATAGGTGCTGTGAATTCACAACGTACTGAAGAGTGGGTAACAAATAACTGAAAACTGCATGCCCATATAGTCGTAGGCAATACCAGATACAGAGTACACAGATTTTGTCACACTATGTCATTGGCACATTTCAATCTGTGAATAGACTTTCGTGACCTCAGCCTACTACCAAAAAGAGGGGAAAAAAGGTTCCTTTTCCATTTCATACATATGGCAAATGCTACATTCTGCTTTTAATTATGATTCTCTTTCTGCTTTAGTTCACAAGTCTTCACCCTATTGTTGTTGTTTTTTCATAAGTATGTTCAGAAAACTGCACTGCACAATTTCATTGTTATTTCAAAAGATATTCTCCCTTAAAACTTACTGATATATATCAAGTGTGCTTTAAGGCATTTTGGCTAAGTTTTCAAAATCTCAGAATATATCTTGAATTTTATATAGTTCTGTTGTTTTATATGATGGAATTACAGGTGTACTGTAACTGAGACCCTCTTTGTCCATGGGGATTAAGAAAGTCAAAGTGCTCCATGACAAAAACCTTATAATGGAACTCTTCTTCCAGCAACTTTTAGTGTTTAAACTTCCACTGAAAGCCTCTATGAGTTAGGAACAGCAAAATTTCCTTTAAAATTCCCCTGACCTACTACATTAGTAGGATTATGGTTGGACTTGATGATCTTTGAGGTCTTTTCTAACCTACACAATTCTATAGTAAGAAACTCTAAATTATCACAGAAATAAAGCTAGGAAGTGATCTGTGGTTCGCATTTCAACACAGGTACTCCGGACTCTAATCAACCCTGAGAAGATGCAACAATTTTCTAAGAAAGCAAAACAGTTCCAGAATACATTTGCAAAAAAAAAAGCACCAGACAGTCAGCATCCACAAGATAGCTTAGTCCCATCTTGTGTGTCTAGACCTAGTTACAGAAAGATTAAAGCTAACTGTGAATCTCTGCAGCACTCACTTATTTGTAGAAAACATGAAACTGGGAAGAATACAGAGATAACAATTTTACGTGCTTCCTGCTGCAAACAGCAGGTATTGCTCTAAGGTAAGCCTATTTTATGCAAGACACTGAACAGTCAGGGTACCAACTTCTGTTCATATCAGCCTGTGCTGGACTTCCAGTATAAGGGAAATAGAGTCTGTTATTTGCTAATCATTGGCACAACCAAGACCTCCTTCTTCATTGTTCTCTTATCAAAATATACTGGACCAAAAAACACCACCACCACCACCCACACATACACACACCTCCCCAGCCGCCCAAACCTGTCTGCGTAGATATTCTACAAGTATTTTTAAAACAACGCTTGACAATGAAATGATGGCTTATGATTCATTTCAAGACAAATAAAACCAATAGGTGTTCCCCAAGGTGGTGGTAGTGAGACAAAACATGAGAATAGGTCATCTTAATCACTTGCCTCTTCTCGCCTCTCCTCAGCAGAAGGAACTTTAAGTTCTCGTGCTGTGTCATCCTTGGGATCAAACAAGTAGATGTAATCTGAGGAATAACTAACAAGGATCTCTTGGCCATCTTCACTATAACATAGAGAAGTTACTCTGCAGGATTTGTTATTGAGATGAGGAGGAACAAAACGTGCCACCATTCCAACAGTGCCCCTACCAGCATAATTCCCTGTGGGAGAAAAAGAGAGAGTATATTTACTATTGCAAACTTTCAACCAGCAGTTTCTATATACTCCTTAGTTAACATCCAAAGAAAGATGACCTGAGAAAACCTAAGCAATCTGTAGCTTTTGCAATAATTTGGTTCGGAATACTAACGTATCAGATCTTTCCAGTATATTTTATTTTTTGTTTACACACTCTATATGTAAATTATAGAGAAAGATGAAAATTTATACACACAAGTATATTCATATAATCACCCATCACATGATGGTGTGTGGATACTATCTGTAAAGTTTAATACAAATGGAAATTTTGAAATGTATGAAAACATATTTACACAGCAATAATGCAACTACGTATCACCACACAAATCAGGAATTCATTCTACAGAACTTTGAAAATTTAAGGACATCTGTCTCCTCTTTACTCCCCCAAATGATCTAAAAATTATCAGTTTTTCCTTGAGACATAACACTTATCCCTTTAAGACTGCAGAACTACATGATACATCAGACTTGCACGATAACTCACCTCCATTCTATGCACTAAAACAATCTTCAATTCTAGAGTTAGAAACTTGCAAGCAGATTAAAATTACCTATAAGACAACTAATTGAGAAAAACAAACTGTTCCAAAAACACAACATTTGCCACAAAACTTTCCTGCACAGCATGTCTGTTTTGGCTCAGCATGTGCAAAAGTCTGTCCTTGACAAGTTCGGAGTTTATCATCTCACACTGCATAAGGACTAAAACTGAAAGTTTAAGAGGTAAATCAGCAGATTGCTTACTAGCAATTATCATGGAATATCTCATCCTTAAAAAAAAAAAAAAAAAAAAAAAAAAAAAAGCAACACAACAGTGAAGCACTAAACTCTACACCAACAGTACCAGAAAAACTAGTCTTCAACATTTTGTCTACTCTCTACTTTCCCCTATGGGCCTGCATGCCCAAATTCATCTTACTGTTGTATTGTTACAAAAGTAGGTATAAAAATGAAAAAGTTGTTGTTTTTGTTTTTATTTTGTTGTTTTGTTTTTAAACAAAACTTCAGGGGAAAAGTAAGATCTAACATTTACATAGTACCTTTTAATCAACCTCCCCAGAATCTGTTCCTCAGGCAGTTCTCACAGAATTTTGCTGACCACTATGATGTAAGGGAGAAATCTTGTAAGAACATTAGCCAGCTGAGAAGATTGTTTAATGTTTATTAAGTGATCTTTACTGTTTCCTTTCTCCTCCATCACAATAATCAGCAGGAAATGCTGCAAGAAATGACAGATTGTGACACTGATTACTTTTATGAATGTGTATACGCAGCTATGTATATTAATTCGCACATATGTCCAAACATAATCATACATTATGAGTAAGAGATACATTAGAATTGCATATGCACTGTGGCTTGCCACTTTAAGTTTTTTATAAAAATCTTTTAGATAAGCATCTGATGCATGCTTCCATCTGAGGAATTTGTAATTTTTCAGTTAAATTATGTTTGATATAGCAACAATAACTGCAAAGCTAAACATATTGAATGACATTATGGAGTTCATAAGAACCCTTCCTATAAGGAACAACACGCTGCAGCACCGCAGAATATAAGAAGGCAAGACTTTAATTAAAATGTGAGTAGACCAGAGCAGACTGCATTTATTTGCTTTTAGGAATCTTGAAATCACATGTTTCAAGACAAAGGAAGAGACATGACAGAATGTCCTTTTCTCCATTCAGTATATAACGTATTCTAAAATGGGTAAAGAGATTGATTACTTAGTTGAAGATATTACCAAATATTAAAGTGAAATGACTCAACTATTAGAAAGCACAGTTCTCAGAGAACAAACCTACACTTCAATCAGTATTACACTTCAGTCATTCACCATCTATTTTGGAAACAAACAAAAAGAACCTGAAATTGGAAGTGCAAATAGTTAGAAAAGCTTACTATATTGTATGTTTCCCACCTGTTGCTCTTGTACCAAGCATTCGCCGATCATATATTCTTACTGAGCTATCAGAACAACCCACAGCAAGATAGTACGGGATTGGTGGACAGATAGCAACAGAAGTGGCAGCACGCCGACAGTTTATTAAAATATCCTGGAACAAACAAAAATACAGCATTCAGACAATAGCTCTGAGCATTTGAAGTGTAATTTTACTTTTTACTTTGAGACACAGGCTCATTAGTCAAGGAGTTTTTAAGAAAAACAGATCTGGCCTTGTGTAGGTAGGCCATAAACATTCCAAACAGGAAATACACTACAGAGAAGGAAAGCTATCAGAGAAGGAAATACATAATGAGATCAAATGAAAAAGAAAAAAAAAATAACAAAAAACAAACTACAGGAACAAACATTTGAGAACAGATAAGCATAACAGATCCAGATTTATAAACTAGCTTGCATGTTACATTTTCCTATGCAAACACAAATAATGATTTAGCTGGAAGAGGACCAAATACACAGAAAGAATCTAAGAATTAGAGTAAGTTTCACCTATGGGCAGATCGTTGAATAAAGAATTTTATTTTAATATGATTGGGATTCAAAGAAACTCCTAAAACCAGGAAATTACACTTCAGTGTAAGTGTTTTTTCAATTCAACACTGCTTCTGCATTCCAAACACAGCAGACACAACTAACACCTTACCTTCTGGAGAGTATTACCCATGATTAATTTGATCTAGTATAAATCATTATCAAATCTTTCCTTATAGAGGGAAAAAAAGATGGTCAAAAACACAAGGGTGCAGCTGATTTTCCAAGATAATTTTTTGCCTCCAACTCTGCACTCTACTGTAACTGACGTAATCAAAACCAACAGATTCAGGTTCAAGGTAGAATCTTTTCTACCACAACTGAATCATCACACCAAAGTTCATAATCTAAAAAGATCCTAAAGTGATACTAAAAAAAAAAATAAAATAAAATAAAAATAAAATGCCCAAACTTTTTTTGTTTCTTGGGAAATATGTTGTCATCTCCACCAACGACCCTGAAATCTATTATTTCTAAAAGCCTTACCAGAATTCAAATCCTATGTTTGTATGATGTACAGCTCTACATTTAGGTCATCTTTATTAAAAGATTTCACTCTTACATCTTTACAATCTTCCTTTGTGCAACTTGTTTTGATTCGAGTATCAAACCATCTTACAGTGCCATCTTCACCACAAGAGAGGAAAGTATACGGATCATTTGGTACTGTCATAATCTGATCAGAAAAAAAAAAAAGTATTAATACTTCTGAAAATGCCATTAATTTCAAAAGAAAAACATCAACATTTTGAGCAAAGACTGAAGCAGTTACAACTCAAATTATGAATTCTACTGACACAAAGAAGAAAACTGAAGAAATGCTGATATATCTTCATTTTCAAGAAAAGGTCTGATATACTGAAAATAAACTGCGTAGTATGATGCACAAGGTGAAAAATGAATAGCCTGAATCTTACATTTATTTCTATTATTTTTTAACAAGCAACATAGATTTATTACTATTAGTTTTCAGATAAAGAATCAATTTGCTGCATTAATTCAACAGAAGCTCAGTTTAATTTCCATCAAGTAACAGAAGGCAATAAAAAACAAAACCCTCAGAAGTCTGAATGACATGAAAGTACTAAATGGCTTTTATTTCCATTGAATCATTCATTTACATACACAAAAATCCCCTGAAGCAACTATGCATTAAAGACTGTTACTAACCTACCCTCAACACATTTTATTGTTGTTATAAAAGAGCACTGTACTGCACCATTTTCCTGATCTTGGCCCTGCTCAAACTAGGGAAGACTCAGCTGGTGTCTCTTGTCTACAGCTTCATTTAAGAAGCTCTCTTCAGAAAAATAAAAAGGCAAGCAAACATGTTAAGGCTGAACACAGGCTGATGAACACACACCAAATATCATTGAACTTCTATGAAGTTACTGATAGTAGCAGTATTGTGGGTAAATTCCACCAGTTTCTACAACATACTTTGTTTGGTATTTAAGGGATAGCACTTTTCAACAATATGTTTCATAGAGCTACAAAATTAATAACAGTGTAATACAGTAATTCAACACAGAGCAAAAGATTCTTTGATGCTTTTTATGCAATTATTTTCTTCAAACTCTTAATAACAATAACCTATAGATATCTGTAACTTTCTCTACCTAAAATGTGATTACAAATGTAATCTCTGCAGGATTCAACCATTCCTCTTGTAATGCTCAGTATGTTACTAAAACAATGCATGCTGTGGCAAATTATACTGCTGACAAATAAGAAATTTAACTGAACAAAGCCAAGTATTTAATAACAACGGAACAATAAAATTCTGAGCTATGACTATGATTCCTCAATATATCAGCATAACATACTGAAAAGAGCACCTTTCTCTCCACATTTACTCACGTTAACTATTTTATTGGTGTAGTTATGAAAGACAGCAATTGCTCTTCAGTCTACTAAATCCTTCCAGCATTTTTGATGTGTTGTGGTGCAAAACTTGCCTTAAAAACATTTACTTGGTCCCAAAAGTGCTGTTGAACATGGTATAACACAGTAAACTTTTTTCTAATAGCTATGGTTTATGTTTGTTCCCAATGATACTATTTTACAGTATACATGTAAAAATGTGATATATACCTACACTTGCAGGTGCAAGTTTTTATGCATGGTGCTTAACAACATCCTAATTGATTTATAAGCACTACAATAAAGAAAGAGAGAGGTACAGACCCCAATAGTTAAGAATTATTGTTAACATATTTAAGTTCAAACATCATATAAAGAAATCTTTTCCTGCCTATTCCATTAACTTGAAAAAAATATATTGTGATGTGATAATTTTACTATGTAGAAAATGTGAAGGTAAGAGTTGTACTTTCTTCTCCTAAAATGGAATTAACAGGAACAGTAGTAAAGAAAAGCACTTGGCTGAATAAAAATAAACTTGCAATAGCCTTGTATAAACATCAAATTCTCCAGAAACATGTTTCATGAACTTCTCTCTCCATCTCTACCTACTCTGTTCTCCTCAGAATTAAAAACGATTGTCCAATTATCTCACAGTTCGTAATGATCTACACAAATTACTCTCTTTCAATGGATGCTTTTGTAATGTCTGAAGCTCCAAGTTTAAAGCGCAATATAAATCCAAATCACATTCAAATTTAGAATTAGTACCTCCAGGCCAGATTATGTTAGCGTTTGGTATTTAGAGAATCCAGTGAGTCAAAGTTCTATATTTAATATGATGATGTGGTTACATACAGCTGAACTGTAAGATCACAAAATTTTAAATGATTTTCCCACTCCAGAAACCTACGAGCAATGAAGTTGCATTATGCCAGAAGCTGAAGCTGTGTCAGACATTTGCTTCAAAAGAACTGCATTTACTCCATTGTACTTTCACATGTCAAGGCTCAAACAAAAAAGGTCTGCTATGCCACACAATAACACAGACATTTGATGTTCAAGTATCAAACAGGTTTAAGACACAGTAACAGAACTTAGAGTCTTCATCAAAGTTCCTTTTCCTGACAAAATATTTTATAAACCTATATAACTTTTTGAAGATAGCTCAAACTATTAACTTTTTGTTATGTTAAACCTTGGTACAAAGCAGACCAAGATAATTAATGTCAAAAGGGCACTTGTTAAAATATATGTCATATAGGGGAATTGGACATACCTTCCATTAACAGTATTTAAAGACAACCAAAACAGTATCCTATGCTGTCATTCAAAACAACAGTAATGCCCTCTTTTTCACGTTATTTGCTAGTTTCAGTCACTTCATGTAATCAACCAAATTGTTGGTTAACCCAAGTTCAGGCAAATCAAAACTTGGGACTGCCACAGTGACTTTCCCTGGCAATACTTATGCTGCTATCAGCACTTCCATTTGCAGTACTCATAGCAGCTTACCCATGACCCTGAAACTCCCAAGCACCCTAGCCCACTGTTCTAATGACACTTCTGCCACCACCCACTTGTCTCCTCAGTCCAGTGTCCTTAACTGTTCTCCTATTCCCAAGCTCAAAAGCTATTTTATACCATACCCCAGGAAACAGAGGTACCAGCTGAGCCAGTAACTGGCTGCTCCCCAAGTCTGTAGCCAGCTGGCAAGGAGGCTCTTACTTCCCCAAGAAGCCAGAACACTGACCCACCCTCAACTGAGGACACTTCACCTTTAAGAAACAGCATCTTTGTCTCCAGATGTTCTTATGAAAAGGCAGGCTTTATCTGAGGCACAGAGCACATCCAATCAATCTGCAGAACCCAAAGACTAATGCACGCTGCTATATATAGTCAGCTTCAGCGGCAACTGAGGCAGTTTAAGCTTCTGGCCGAGGGCCACAGGACTGATGCTATTCAAAGGGAGCGGCAGTTTCTCAGTCAAAGCAATCTCAAAACTAAAAGCAGATGACGTGAGCCTGGGGTCCAGTTTTGCAAAACTGAAATTTAGTACTTAGACTACAATTTTGAATTAAACCCGGGCAAAAACAAACATATAAAACAAACAAAACACCTACAATCCCATAAACACCTACTCAGTGAATAATACCACAGGGTTTGCTGGACTGACTGACCTATAAGGTCACTGGCAGGCAGAAGATGTTTCTTGACAAATCCTTTAAATGAACACTTAATATCAACTGTAAGGACTATTTTGTTACGTGCTCAAAAATGAATCCTAGCAGTGCTTCAGCCATCTTACTTGCTCACACAACCTCTTCATACAACCCAAATTCAGTCATAATCTAGCAGAGATTTTTAAATACTTTGTTCACTTAACATACAAATAAGAAAAAGATGTAAGAATTTCCAGTGAAATCTGAGCTAAATAGTAACAAAAGCAATGGATTTGGAACTTACTTTTTTTTTTTTTTTTTAAATCGAACATTCATAATATAAGAAGAAAATAGCATGACTTCACCTATTTTAAAGATAAGTTTTACAAACAGCAGATTTTGCTGTCATTTAAATAAGTAGGTAAATCTAACTATTTTGCTAACTGAACTAAGACTTCATTTGCCTATTTATATGACCACAACTTCCAAGTGAAGATTGGAAACACTGGATCTAAATTTACAAATAAACTGTTAATATAAGACAAAATACAGAAATTGCCTAAAACTTGAAATACATTTTCAGATTAAGTTACTTACATACATTTTGAAATAACAATTTCTTCAGATTATAATTGTGAAAAAGGGTTAAACTGATGAAGAGTATTATTTTATTTTTTTTTGTGGTGGGGAGGGTAATGAAATAAAAATAAAGAAGTGAAACATAGCCACCGCCCCTTTCCCTATCACCAACTCCAGAAAGAACTTCACAGCACAATTTAAGCCATTTTTGCTCTGCAGAGAATTATTTTAGTGAAGATTCATTCAGCTATTGTGTTGCTAAAGAAAGTGGTCTTAATCACACTCCCTTTTGGAAAATCCTTCATTTAGATAAAATCTCTTTCATTTAAAACCTACTCTGTAAGGAAAAAAAAAAAAAAAGGTAGAAGGAAGGTTCTTTAATTCTCACTGAAATAAAGCTTTCATCGACTAATTAAAACCTTGTGAAACAATACAAGAAAACGTGTTCTAGCTGTTTTAAAATTATCATACACTTTTGTAAGGTACCTCATAGGTGGTTCCATAGTGGCACGTGTACTGGCATTGTCTGTTGGTCTCTGCATCCTGCTCAACATTAGTATAAAAGATGACCCCATCTCCAGAACAAGATACAATCTGTTTGTCATTGGTGCATGGTAAAAATTTTGCACTAAAAATATTGGCCCGATGTCCTGAGCGAATGGTTGTTAAAACCTATGAAAGAAAAAGATAGGCTGTATCAGGTTAACCTTTTTCAAGCAAATAAAGAATGGAAAAATAATAGACTCTTGTACTATAAAGCATCAATTATGTACAGGCTGCCTGTGATGAATAGTTTAATGCCAATAGAACAGAAAAGCTGTCTTTACACCAAGTTTCTTCTAAGAACAAATTGGTCCCACAAGAGACATTCACTTACATGCTTGCCCAAAGTACTCTGCAGAATGAAAGAACTGGAATGCACCTGCCACCTTGTCTTTTTAAAATGCTAGCTATGTATCACATTGGGTTTCTCAAAGTAAAACATCAGGGCAGGATAATGCAGCCACCCTGCATGGCAGTGAGGAGACACTTAAAAGATCTGGAATGCTGTGGGTAAAGAAGAATAAGGCATTCTAACCCAAGCCAACTTTATAGACTTTAAAAATTGATACTACCCTTAAAATTAATCCACTTTAAAATGAGATCTGAAGTGTATGAGAAAGGATATTTTGAAACCAGTCAAATAAAAATCTAAGAACATGACTACCAGGCAGTAAACTAAAAGTTTAATTCAGTCTCAATGAATGTCATCCATCTACAGTACAGCAGAGAAGCATATCATTTACTTTACAGTTGTTTCTAAGCATTTTTTGATGACTCTTTATGTTTCCTAACATAATTTTGATTAGGCTATTAGAACTTAAAAAATCATTCATGTGCTCTCCTGTACACTGGTGAACATTCTGTACTTACATTATTTTTCCGGTCTGTAGCATTTAAACCAAATTGCATTTTTACCACTACTAATGATATATACCAAGTTGTTTACAGTAACAAAATCACTTCCAAATTTCCACTCAATTAACTTAATCAAAGAAAACATTATGCAAATGTAGTTGCTCTGTCAGCAATAGCTGCTGCGTAATATTTTACAAGGTTACAAGTATTTACAGTATTTCATGGCTTTTAAACAATTCACATACACACACAAAAAAGATTGTGTATCTGCCTATTTTAGGATTCACAAAGCTCATTATTGGAAAAAAAAATCAGGAGATACAATCAATTCATCTTATTTCAATAAATGTGCCTCAATTTAGATTTGTTCAGACTTCTCCATTTAACTGAAAACCTTAAAAAAATAGATATTCAAAAGAAATGAGAAACTCGTTTCAAAGAAGTAACTTAGAACAAGGAGTCCATAAGGCACCCTAGTTCATGGGTTAAAGAGGTGTCATCTGACAATCCCACTCCTAATTTCAGTTATTGCTACTGTAAAAGAAATATTTTTGACCTGACAAGAAATCCTTTTTGATCTCCCTAGTAAAAGTCTGAACTATACCATATTAGATTTCCTTTCCAGTTCTCCACTCTTCCTCCCTATTACTGAATATAAGCAGGTAAGGCAGCCTTATTCTTTTCATCCTTGTCTCATCAAATTACACGTGTTTCCTGAAACTTTACCTTTTTTCCTCACAAACCCCAAGCTAATGCCTTTGCTTTTCATTCAGTCAATACCTGATCTATTTTAATCTGCTGCTTCAGTTTTCCCCATATGCAGATCTCAACGTAGATATGGAGACCTACATTTGATGATTACCCTCAAGCTTGGATAAACTTAGATTTTTCTTTCCTTTTCTTCTTCTCTCCTCCATAGTAAACTGAAAGAGCATTTAGAAACGTGTATGTGGTGACATGTTCTCAGTAAAGGAAAGAGTTTTGTCACAGGCAAACCCAGCCCAATCTTGCCTGTCCCTCGAGATCCTGACTATGTTGCGTAGTATTGCAATAATGAGTATTAAAGTATTACAGCATTCATTATCTGCAGATTTTCCATGGCCTTCTTGACTTGCACTATACATCCTTTTCTGCTCTGGTTATTACACTGCCTTAGAGGTAGGAAAAAGAGAGGCACCTGTTACAAAAATGTTGCTTGTCCTTTGGCTGTAACGGATTTTCTCATCTGTTGATGAGAAAATTAAATGCAGACAGCCAACCCCCAAAAGCCTAGCATTAGCTACACAGTGTAAACGCCACTGTCTTACTCCATTGGAGCATTTTACTACCAATGTAGAATAGGCTACCAACAATTAACAACCAAGTAAAATCAGGGGGAAAGATTAAAAAAAATCATTTTTCAAGGCTTGATTAGCTATAATTCAAATATCTTCACAACTTTTGCAATTGCTTAAGTAATACATTACACAGAAAATCAATTGAAGAGGCAACAAATTCAAGATTTCAAATTGCGCGTCTTAAGAGCAAAGAGTACATCTTAGGGACATGATTACTTATTTATGTAGCAATCCCAGAAGCTTACTACTTCCCTAACAACACATATTTTGCTCCAAGAAACACTACACAAGATGAGCAGGTTTTGGCAAAGTAAATGGAGAAGTAAAAAGTTGTTCTTTGTAGTTGTGTTTTTGTTGTTGTTGCTGTTTTTTTCCCCACCATGTTGTTGTTTGGCCTTTTTCTTATAAAAGGAATGAGCTATGGAATTGCCTGTTTGATCATGCACTTTCAGAACTTGTGGCAGCTACTAGACCATCTTTTTTAAACTTGAAATGTTTAACTTCCATACCCAGATGGAAACTCTTTATGGTGACTTTGTTTTCCTTTTTGCCATAATGAACAAAACAGAAGTCTTAAGTCCCATTAAAAACAAAACTATTTTTTTTTTTAAAAGTGGTTGTACTTATCTTCCACTTTAGATCACCTTCTGAAAAGAGGCCTGTTGAAACAAATGAAATATTGTTGAATCAAATATCAGTGGTTTCCTAAGTCTTTCAGGATGTAGTTAGAGATCTCATTCAAGATATTTAGCACCGAATCATTTACAATCCAGCCACTTCAACAGTATTTTCTTTGTCCCTTTCAAAGCCTCTCATCTTCAGGTGAAAAGTAGCAATTCTAACTCTGGAAAAGATGCAAATTCCCAGTCTCGCTAAGCACACTCCAAAGCCTCTACAATACTTTGTCACAAGCTGAACCCTTTCCCTCTCTGAAGGCAAACCAGGCTACAGATTTAAAAATCCTGAGCGTAACTACAGGTAAGAGTCCTGTGTACACACAGTCATCTGAGAGAAGTCTCAGGCCACATTTAAGGGCTTTGAAAACTGAGTGCTCAACCTGATGTAAATACACAAATTCCCATCTTTCTGTACTTATGGCATAAAGAGCTTTAGCTCCAGCCAGTTCTTTTTTTTTTTTTTTTTTTTTTTTGGGTGTGGGGGTGTGTGGATGAGGGAACAGGGATGGAACATATACTGAGATGTCTAAAACATTTATTTTGATGGAAGTAAGTAGTCTATAGTGGGTAGAGTGAAATACAACGAGAAAGAAAGGATCCACAAAAGGAAATATTCTCAGCCATCTCAAGGTACAACAAAGCATTTCTCTTTTGATTTAGACTTGCCATTACTATTAAAAGTCACAGTAATACATTCCTCCTCAGATGCACAAACAACACAAATATAAAACCTGTTCAAACTTGAGAAATATTATTTGGAAAATTTCTCCTTCTGAGGCACGTAGTAACAATACCTCTATCTGACCATACACAACAAAAACTGGACTTACGTACTCAGCGCTGGTGTAAATGACAAGTAAACAAGAATAAATGCTTCCTTATTAAACAGAATATTTTACTACCACAGAAGACAATATTGATGGCTGATGTCTATTTTAGCTAATCCAGCTAGCTCATAGAAGAAAATACAGTAGTAATGATATCAGCCATGATGACATAATTACAGCAGAGCTCTGGTACCAATTCCAATTTGTTCTCTATTGATTCTGTTACTTACGCCAGAGAAAATAAGCTAACACAATTGTAACAGTCATTTAAAAATAAAATAACTATAATAATAATAATAAAAATCATACCTCTACTATATTTGAGGAACAACACTGGTTATTAGGTCTTTTTGCTAGTACCTGCTGTTTTATAATTGCATTTGCATGTATTGAAAAATCTATCTGCTCTACTGTTATGCCAAATGCACTTCAAAAAAAATAAAATAACTCAGCTGAATTAAAAACAGGAGATTTTTTGTTTTCCTACATTTCTCATTTCTCTTAAGTGGTGTGGTAGTACACAATGGGGGGGAGGAGGGACAAACTCTTCACATGAAGTTTAAGTTGCTGCACATATTAAAGTGTTAGAATATTATTATAGAATAAGATAATTAAACAGTTGCCAGACAGTGATATATTAAAGTCCCTCCAATAACATTCACTTTGAATTATATCCTTCACCCTCTTCCTAGCTGTCTCAGACACCTTTTCTTCCCTCGTCTAATGACACTGATCTGGATTTTGTCAGATTAGCACCAACAACTGAAATGAAGAGATCAAGTTTAGAAGCAATGGTTCATTTGGGGAAGTAAGGAAAAGGGCCTTACCAGTAGGCATCACTCCAAATCACTACTGTTTTCCCATCACAGCTCTTCATTGCTGCCTCCATAACCTCCTATTAAAACTCTCTTCCATCATACCAACCATGCATTTTGTTTCCGTCTCTATATTTAATTTTTCAGTGCCTCTTCTGGGTTTATTTCTCAAAAAGTTCTGAGTTTAGTTCTGAGGAAGCATGGAAGTGCAGACTTCGCCTGAACATTGCTGCATAGGATCCCCAGGACTGAAGGATATGTGCAGAGTATCTGTTCCTGCAAACTACCAACAGTCCCCTCAAAAGCAAAGTACAGAACATTGCTGCTATGTGGTGGAAGTCACTTGACTGGACCTTAACTCATGTCAGTGCAGAAGTGGAAAAGCAGAGATTTTTACAGCACTTACCTTCACAAACCTGCTTCCCCTAACTCAGCACAATTTCTCTATCCACATATGGGTAAACCCAAAGCAATGTTGTTTCAAATGGTAATAACTTTTTAATAAAGGTTGACACTTTACTTCAACAATGTTACACAAAAAGACAACTTAGTATATTACACAGCAGAAACTAATATATTATTTTAAAGCTAAAATAAACAATTCATCTGACTAAAAGATTTCACAATTACTGAATACTACTGCTAATTCTGACACTAATCTGTTGTGAGACCTTGTTCCTTTTGTGTCAGACCACCTACCATAAAATTGGATAATACCAAAGTCACAAGGAATTAGAATACTAAGTTTTTTAAGCACCGTGAGGTTTTATAGTGTTCTGTAAATGAGAATAAAGTGCCTGATATTATCTTCATCAGATAAAAATTAGTTGCTCTTGAAAAACAACACCTTAAAACATATCTGAAAAATATAAGTATTCAGAAACAAACCTACCTTTCTGCTGTAAGGATTACTAATTACCAGATTGGTGTCATCAGAACCAGATAAAATATATTCTCCTGTATCATTCCAGCAAATTGTATTCACCTGCATGAATTAAAAAAAAATCTGTTTAGACTTGCATTACAATTTTCAGAATATTAAAACATCAAAATAATATACTTATCCAACACCACGAAGAAAAGGAGTTAACAAATGCAATTTAAATGAATTAATTTCTAAGCAGCTAGCACACACAAAAAGTACTTTTAAAATAAACTGATAAGGGAATCACCTGCTTTACCTACGGCCTCTCCATTTACAACTCAGTTGCTCCCTTTGCTCCTGAAGAGTCCATCAGGAAAATTAAACCTTCACACAAAGGCCTCATGTCCCACAATTTTACACATTCAAGTGCTTTATTGTAGCAAATATACTCCACAGAGTTCTCAGAATTTGAACTAGAGGACGTCAAAGCACTCATCATTACATCTTCACATCACCCAAATTCTGAGCGTCCATTGCCTCTTGGTCACCACACCTTCCCAGGTAAAAAAAAAAAAAAAAAAATCACTGTAGAACCCCTCCCAGATCTCCCCCTCCTGAGAAGCGTGAGCACGCTGGGAAAGCCAAATTCTCCAGTGCGGTGCAGATCATTTGGGGGAAAATTTACAATATATTTCCCTACCAATTTTCCTGTTCATAAGACTGCATTTAATACTGTGTTAATGAAACAAAGCTGTAAATGCACACAAAATCCAGAAAGCTCAGAAAGTATCCTTAGAGTACGCAGGTTTGCCTTCAAGCAGCAGCTCGTGCACAAGCACCAGAGACTGCGTGCATGGCCATTCTTATCTCAAATAGCCCCTAAAATAGCTTTAGCTGTCAAACAGCAGCCATCAACACTTTCCGCTGGCTCTTTTCTGTCAGCAGGATTACTTCTGTACTGTGATGTGTCAGAGTGGACTATATCATCAGTCAAGCCTCCCTCCACTTTTTCTATGTCCTTTTCTTGTGCTTCCTTTTTCATTCAAATGTCTCATTCTTAATCTAAGCCTGAAAGACAGAAATCTTTTTGCTTAAAATAGAAATACCTGTTTTAGTTACTATTTTAAGCAGAAGCTTAGCTGGGGTCCTTAATTAAGCAAAGTTGCAAAATGAGAATTAGGTGCTCACATGGATGGATCACGCGGGCACATGGGCAAGCAAAAGGAATTACCAGAACTTGACATATTCATGGAGGAGCTTTACATTAACTCTAATAGGCACTCAAAAAAAAAAGAAGAAGAGAGACCTTAGCATTACAACAGACATGCCTATAGCAGGCTTGGCACAATGCACAGCAGCAGTCAATGTTAAGAACCATTAAGAAATGAACAGAAAAGCAAACATCATTCTGTCAGTGTATAAATCCATGTACAACAAATCTGCCTCCACACTGCAGTTTTGCTTCACATCCCACATATTCTCAATTTCTATTAATGTCCATTTGAAATGAGAAGTTATGAAAAAGAATGACTAGGGTGATCACAAGTGCCTAATTAAGCAAATGAGGGGAGATGACAAAAAAAAAAAAAAAGATGAAAAGGAAAGCAAAGAGAATATAGGAAGATGCAAATGGGAGACACATTTATCTGAGTTACAATTCCACAAGCCTAAACAAGACTTCAATGTCTTCCTTCTAAATTCTGATTTCATTCAGGGTTGAGCAATTTCAGCATTCCCTGCCCAAGCCAAACTCACTTCAGAAAAAAAAAAAAGTGAAGTGAGATGACTTAACCAAATGTGTGCTAGAAGTCTGCACACTATACTGCCTTTTTAATCTGTACCGGAACAACTTGTCAACATTACTGGCAAAGTCACTGAAGTCTTTCAGTAGAATGAGCTCAACTCCTTCCCCTACTCCCCCCGTGACTACTCCCTTCCAATAACTGACCAGTTAATACAGAACACTTTTCAGTGTTCAGTAGATCCTAGTGATCAACAGCGAATAATAACCCCAGTAAATATGTATATGGACACTGAAACCAGATGGTCAATGAGAGCAGATTTTAAAAAAATAAGTCCTCATGTCCCATTCTAAGGTAGAAAACCCACTATTAAAATACCTTGTAAATGAGAACTAGCTAGAAAACTGGTTTGTATCTCCAAACAGTATAGAAAAGCTACATATCTATTACCTTCAGGCCACTCAAAGCATCATGTTACTGTCACTACACAAGGAGTTTGAAATTCTTCCTGCTAGGGCCAAAGCACAGGATATGGCAAACACAAATGACAGAAAATTACCAGAAGATGAAAAAGTCAGAGGGTGTATAATTAGTTTTTTGTTGTTGTTGTTTTTGCTAGCCTTGAAAGGAAGCAGCAAGCACTTTTAATTCATTAATTGAATAGTTAAGAAATAAGTTTACTATCTTTGGGTTTTCCTCAAAGACAATGCAGAAGGCAGTGCTGCCAATCCTTGAGACTGAAAAAGCAAACTCCTCATTCCTACTGTAAGCAGGATAGATCAACAGCATACAAAAAAAAATGAAAATAAAAAATAATAAAAAAAAACAAAGAAATAAAATCTCTGTCAGATTTGGCTACCTCACACAGAAAGCATCTCACTGAGTTTTACACATTTGCAGCTGAGCTCCTCACCACCTTAAGCTCCCTTTAGACATAACCCCAGAAACAGCAACTCGTGGGGTACAGGTACGTATGACCTCACTCAGACAACGTGAATCGTGTTGAAAGAGGCAAATGACACCCTGGAAGGGTGATCAGGTTCCCAGCAGACATTGGTGGCTAGGTAGATTAATTCAATTACTTCACGTATTACTGCTAGAAGTCTGTTCAAGTGAAGTTAAAGAACAAAGGTAAGAGATGAGAGGAGTGGAAAACTGCACTATTTCAAAGGCTAAGGTACCTAAACTCTGAGATAGAAATCTTTGCATCCCAAACAAAAAGATGCTAGGGCAATATTAATGCTGCAAGAATACAGATTGCAATTACTTTATTTCTGCATTTACTTTTATTTTGCAGGTTTTTCTTAAAGCAAGTAGTAAGAAATGATACTGAATGGTTGTTGACAGTGTCTTGTAAGATTAACTTCTAAAGACCTTTTTTCAAATTGTAACAATATCTTAAACACCTATATATAAAGCTAAAAATTCAGAATAAAAACACTTTCCACCCAGCAAAATAATTAAGTTAGGCACATGTTATAAAGCATTTGTTAAAAGCTCACATAATAAACTCAAACTGCATTTTCAAATACATATTCATCAGGTAGATTCAGGCACCACCACATTCCTCCTAAGGACATTTTAGGAGATGAAAAACTACTAGAAAAGAATCTTCAAAATAAAAATCACTGCTACAATCTTAAATACAAAAACTGGTAAGTAACTTTCTACACAGTGTCATTCATAAAACATTTTTGGTTGTGAGGGGAGGGAGAGAAATTAATGCATTTGGTATTTAAGCCAGCATCACCTGCACCAGACACTTAAAACACTAATAGAGATTTAAGTAAAAAAAAAAATAATTAAAAAAAAACATACCACAACATAGCACAAAAACTGCTATAGATTCCACTCTAAAGTTTAAGGTTAGTTCTAACTGAAAGGATAAGCATGTGTTTTCCTGACATAGGAGTTTAACTCATTCCCATAGCAGGATGGGTATTAAAGTATAGAAATCGGATTTTGTTTTTCTTCAAAGATGAATTGGCAAATGCTTAAGAAGCAACAAATTCCTACAGAATTCAAACGTAGGTCTCACTACACAGAGGTTTCCAGCTTAGCTTTAATACACGGTATTTGCATTCCCAAGTCAAGGAACTCTTATTGTGGTAACAGTCATAATTTAACATCTTTTAACAAACAAAGGAAAAAAAAAGCAACAAGTCACTTACACATCCATCGTGCACATTCAAGGTTGCTTCAAGTTTTAATCTTTGGATAAATTCTCTTCTCCCTGTGAAGAAAAATACTCATTACATACTCTATTAAAACAGTAACACTGAAGAAGCTAATTAAGACCCTACTAACAGGCACTAACGGGTAAAAACCTGAACAAGAAAGAACTGGAATATAAATCTAAGTCTTGAAAGAATTCATTTCATTCTCATTTCACAAATGTTAAGACAAGCATCACATTTGCTAGCTTTTCCATCACCTTTAAGAAGAGTGTAGAAATGGTGACATGCACAGTTCACAGGTTGACACTTCTCCTGAAAATAGCTAGAAAGCTGAAAATAACCCTATGGGTTTTTTGGTCAACTTAGCTGAAGACAGCAAGTATAACAGTTTTAGAAGTATGACATATCATATAAGGCATGCAAAGGCACGTGTTTAGGTCTCAAGCAGAAAGTAAAACAGTGCATTGAAAACAACACGACCTCTTCATAAGCTAGGTGCTTAATCTAAATGCAAATTGGAGATATTAGGTTAGAGTAACTTTGTTTCATGAAAACAGGTTATAATGAACTTAATAATCCTGGGAAAAGACTTTCAGAAAAGGAAAACACTGATAAGCCTGATCTTTTTACTAAAATCCTAAAGCCTCTTAAGCTCAAAGGACATTATCTTATTTTGTCCTGTATTTGTATAGCTCTGAGAACAAAACTCTAGGTAAGATACTAGGCTGTACTGTTTTTGAATACCAAACCTAGTGAATTCAGTCACAATTAACTTCCCTTCAGGGAAACTAAGGAGACAGGGAAAGAAACTGCAGCATCAGAGAGCCCTCTCCACACCTGAAGACCCTACATCTCGTGACTTCTTTAGGTTCAGCTCCAAGGAGAGACCATCTCAGCGCTAGTGTTGTTGCCTCTGGCACTCCAATAGAAATTTGGGACCATAATTTCTCCTCTATCTACTTATTTCCTCATTGTGTGTTTTACTTGCCCCAGATACAATCCTGAACTGGAAAAGACCACCTGATATCCATGCCTGATCCCTCAATCCCCAGCACCTGACCGGGAGTACGAGGTATGAGTTAAAGAAGGGGTAGAGTTAAACTTCTTTCCAACACCCTCTCTGTATTGTTGGTGGGCTGTTATCTACAGATAAATCAGGCGGTGCAGTGAGCATTCAACAGAGATAGTACAGAAACAAACACGACTAAGGGGCACTGAAGAAATGTTAAAATGCGTTGCTTCCAAAAACCTTTCTATGTGATAAACTACTCAGCCCAATAATAAGACAACAGAACGGATTGCTTTCAGTTTATCTTATCACTCAAGACTAGAACCAACAGATCCCAAATGTTTTTTTTTCCCTAAAATAAAAACAGAACTGCACGAAGAAACAGATCTGAAGAAAACTTCATCTCTGCATTTGCTGTTTTTAAAAGCTGAGTTAGCAGTTGGTGAAATCTTCCTTGTACTGCAGCAATACCTTCCTTAAAATTACTGGTTTGATTAAAAATTTCAGCCATAAATAAGTACTAGGGTTTTCTCTTACTTGTCACCTGAATATTTATGCAACTTCCACATTTTTATCATTAAAAACATAATACCACTTATCTTGCTAATAAATGATTAATAAGGCTGCATCCCCATTTCACTCCAGGTGCATCACAGCTCTTATACTCCTTATACTTTCTGAAAGCCAAATTCCCCTTAGCAAGGGCTCTGCTTTCCAGGGTGACAAGACACTTGGCAAATCCTTCATTCTCATTCACGTAACGCAGTGGCTACATGTTCCCTCCATCTTACACTGAAGGCAGCCTTCCTGTCTCTCCCTCCAGCTAAGAAGATGGGGCAGATACAGTCTTTTGCCAAAAGCCCCTGAAGTACTTGTTTCTGGCATCAAGACCTCTATCGTTTTGGTTTGACTTTTTTTTTCCCCCCCTCCCCAACACTGCATACAGGCTCTATAAGAGCCAGAAACTGTTTCTTTTCCCCTCAACTACGTGCCACCAGAGAATGAAAAACTCACGTCTGAGAGGATGCTTCAGTACCCGATTTCCCCTATGCAAGTAAGGCCTGTTTATGATAGGGATCAAGTGGTCAAGCTGCCATGGCACAGATCACCTCACTGGACAACAGAGCACACAAGAGGGTTGCTTTGAAACCCTTTAGGTGAAACTACTGAGAAATAACCGATGACCAACAAAGCACTGTGAAGTTTCAATTGGCAATGGTGACCTCCCTGTGAAGCGTTTACACACCTAAATTTGGAAAGCTCTCAAGCTAGGGCTGCTCTCACCCATTTTCAACAGACGTGATGCACTGTTGAAGCTTCAAGGGATAGCATCCCTCTCAGTGCAGCCATCAGTAAGACTTTCAGTTTTTGTCCATCCACCCTTTTTCACCAACCACGAGACACTACTGAAGCCTAAAGGCATGGTGCCATCCTCCATACAGTACATCACTAAGCTTTTGAGCTTTTTTAAGCTAGAGACTATGGGACCATTTGCATGGCCACATTCTATGTGTGGAAGAAGCCCCACCCTGAGGCACTCATCACGTGAACTTACATACAGGAAAGCAGGCAAAAGAGAAACTGCAGACACTTACTTTTAAAGTATTTCTTCAGGATGTTCCCCTACACACAGCTTCAAACCAAACAACGCCTTGTAACACACGCCCCTCTGGAGAATTACCTAACTCTGGGGTTTGGGCACATATACACAGGTCCAGTCTCACTTCTGGTAGAAATACTAAAATACCACCATGTCCCTCATATTCCCCACGTGTAACAGTTATGACACCATTTTGGTCACAATCCTCAGTTTAGAAATTGCTGGTCAGGTGCTTTCTACATTGGTATTTTGGCAAGAGTACATGTACCTCTCTTTTTTAAGTGATGTACTCAGTGGTAGTTCAAAACAGATGACAGCAGCGAAGTTTAACGCTTCAAACATGTAAGACCTTTGTATTCTTGAAATTGTACTCCAGAATTCCCTATTGAAAAAGTCGAGATCATTTCATGAAGAAGATCTGGACCAGAAAGTGTGTTTGTGCTATACAGCAATATAACCAAACTTTGATCCAAAGCTGCACCAGCACAAGCCCATGAAAGCCAAGCCTTATTCCAAAAAGCAGTAATAGATCCTGTTTGTCAAATGAACGCGCGTTTATGGCAAACTAGCTCTTCCCGAGGCCAAGTCCCTCGGTGCTCGCTTGCTGTGACATTTGAAATGCCCTACTTTAAAACTGAAACAGAGCCAGCGTCTGTTCCCAATGCAGAGCACATGTTATCTTGCACTCCAGGAGCATTTCAGAGCCACTCTTGATTTTTGAGCATAGTGTTTACGTGTTGGCAAATCTAACTCACAAAAAGATGACCAGTCCTGATAATTTGTAAATTTGGTAGCTGTTGGGCTTTGTCAAATTTTGTACAATGATTGAGGATAACTTTTGATCTGCATCTCAACACGCTGATTTTCTTTAGTAAATGTCTATGAATATTCCACATGGCAAACAGAACTACACCATGCAGTTAACAGGACTACACACAATAAGCACTAAATTAGCTTTCATCGAGAAATATTAAAATCCTTGAAAAAGAACTGAAATCTCGAAAAACATTTATTAGCTGCACAGACTGAGAGTGGCCCCGTTTTACAGACACAGATTGTGACACACGAAATGAAAGCAGCTTATCAAAGGAGAGAGTGAATTGCCAGTACTGCCAGAAACCAAATCCATTAGCGTGACCCCACAGCCCTTTGATCGAGTCCTTCTATTATATCTCCTAATTCTTCTGGGCTACTACATGAATGCCAAAAACCTACGATAACTCTTGCTTTTATCAACCTTAAAAAAAAAAAAAAAAAAAAAAAAAAAAAACAACTTTCAAGTTACAATGGACAACTGCTTTTTTATGATTTAAGTTCAAAACAGGTAACTTAAATTCTTCTCTGCTTTTAATGATAATTTATCAAGCGTAAAGGTCTGAACGCATGTTAATTTCTATGAAGATATGATACCTACTTGCCATTTTAATCTGCAAGAGCTTTGTTACAGAACACGCAGCACCAGATGACTTAGTGTTAATCAAGCTTGCACTTAAAACCCATGACATACTTCAGAATAAGCTTCATGTACAAAGAAACATAGAAATTTCACATATTAACACCAAGAGTGAAACTACATAAGATAGGACAACGTGCCCTGATTTACAATCCAGCAGGCCCATAAAGTCTCTTGGTGAGCATTTAGATACAGAATTGTATCTCAAAAGAAATACAAAGTGAGATCTGCTGAAATTAAAATACTCGTCTCAGTAACATTATATATTGTAGGGTAATTAATAACCATTCTGGAAAACACTTCCATTTTGGTTTTCTTCTACCAAAACTGCAAGAGTAAGTTACTACAGGCAATGACACAGACGAGAGTTATTTGCAGAAGTGTCTGTAGATGCTTTTCAGATGTATTTCAGACTCTGAAAGTATCCATTTCTGAATATAAGCTTCCACTGGGCTCCACCACTGATAAGACCACAAGCTTTAAAGCTGAGAAAATCATCACAGACAGCTTGTTTAATGGCTGTTTGATATCTACCATGTTTTATGCTTCAACGATACTTAATATATCAAATTCATTTGAATTAATGTCAATTTCTAAGGTGCTCACAGTGGCACAAGTGTGGTGCAAACCTACTTATCTTAGAGATGGCATTTATCAGCATATTGTAAGTACTGGCCCGAGAGCGAGCATGCCATAGTGGCAAGTACTAAGTGGATTTCATTCACAAGTACACCATATTCTGACAGCTATCCTGTCCCATTCACGCTGTCCACAGTAAAGTCTTTTGTGTTGCTCTCAGCCCAGACTGTAGCTGAGCACAAGATAAATCAGTGTGGTTCTGCAACAGGAGAAATTAAAATGTGCAGTTTCCATATTCATTCAGTTGTTTAAAGTAAAGCAGTGATCATACACAAACTACTCAGTGAGATAAAAGGCATTGGAAATTTGTATATTATGTGATATTTCTAATTTCTACAGAGCTAAGGATAAAAATTATGCAATAATACAAGGAGAAGCTGTATCTATGCAACAGCAAGCCAAAGGCAAAAAGATAACAGGTACCAACACACTTTTCTCAACACAAACCTATCAGAAATAGCTTGTGTGATGAACCGGATATACATGTATGATTAACCCAATGCAAAACCACTTTCTGTTTTCTCCACAAGCATTAAAACATGTCTCACATAAACAGCCCAAAATTCTAAAACAGATACCAGTATGAAACTGAATCGTCATCAGATGAAGAAAACTGCACTTGAGCCTTGTTTTCTTCTCTTTAGAAGAGGTTTCCACTAACTGAAGGCAAAAAGCAACAGCGTGCAGGATGTTGCAAGCTGGAGGAAATGGTGTTATTGCAAGTTGGGATGTGTCTTAACATACCACAATATTAACGTGGTATGAAGGGAGTAACATGGGCCTTGCTCGCAGAACTTCAGGAAACACACTTCATCACATCAGGTACTTTGTGTCATTTTCTCAAGTGCTTCTTGTAGCACCCAAGGGTAACAAGAAGCTCAGTATTTCAGCAGGAGCAGAGGATGTCTGTGAAGCAGAAATGGGGATATGACTGCCCCAGTGCAGAAGTGAAGACATCTGGCAGCAGAACCACAAACTTCTGCCACCTCCATGCATTTCAGATGAGTACCAGAGCATGCAAAATGGAAGCAAAGAAAAAGTTAGGGGAATCTGCTCTTAAGCACATCCAAGCAGGCTGAATGCTGCTGCCAGTCCTCGCACTCACCTTTCGGTGCCCATCAGCGGCTGCTGCCTCTTCAGCAGCCAGCACAACTCACCACCACGTGGTTACTCCCTTGCCCATTCTGGACCAAGGTTCTGGGGTAAATAAAAGTCTCCTATTTAAAGTTGTCTAAGCTAACTCAACCCACATTTCTAAACAGATTAGGAAGTGATTATATAGGAGCTTACTGACATATCTAGAGAGACGTGCCTTCTGGCAAAAAAAAAGCAGCCTGCCTTTCCCACAAAGATGTCTCAGCAAAACTGAGAATTTGGGCAGGCTGGGACCAAATTAAAGCTCTTACTATTCTGCACACTTACCTAATTAAAAAATACTGTCTAATCCTAGGCAGGATGGGAATTGTAAACTGTCATATTTGGGGGAAGACGTGAAGTAGACATAGATATACGCACCCCACAGCAGATAGAGCTACATATCACTGTGAGATTACAAGCGTAAGCACTTGGAAATTGCCCAGGATTAGACTTTAAAAACAGCCAACATCAGAAGTTGAGCTAAAGTAGAAATCTGAGTCTTGCTAGTAGATGACAATCAAGCAACACTGTGACGTAAATTGGATTAGAAGTGGGGATTCAAAGGCTAACAGGAAAAAAAAAGCTCACTTTTAAAAGTTGCTTGGTGCAATAAATTGCATATAAATGACAAAAACAACCAGCACAACTGGTTGTTTAACTCCAGAGAGTCATTTTTTACTGAAGAGAGATTTCAAGACGTAACAGTGTTTCTAGAATAAGAACAAATGAAAAAGGAACCTTATTTTTCCTCCTTTCCTAGGAAAGGTAAATAATGGGAACTACTGGGAAAATAACCTCAAAGCAATGTAACCTAAAAAAGGAGGGATTTTTTTGGTTTTGTGCAATAGTTTCCTAGAGTGGTGAAGTTTCAGTACTTGAACAGAGGCCGGACAAACATTGCTGACAGCTCAGACCGCATTCAGTTCACAGGAAGGGAAGCATGACCCTCATCTTCCTCCTGCTAAATAGAGAGCAGCAGCATTTACATGTTCAATTCTCCTGAGGAAAGCCTGCACATCACCGAAAAACGATATTAAAATTCACAGATGTTACTCAGATTCTATCTCATGATATTTATGCTCAATATTTAATGAGTCAACCTATACCAAAGCATCTGGGACACGTCTGATTCAGTGACTCACTGAGCTTCAAAGATGGACAAGAAGAAGCTGAGACTTGCATTTCATTCCCAAAAAATCCGGCTTGCTTTCAAGACTGGCATACTTTATATACAGACTGATCTTCTTCCTCATTGCCAGGACAGGGCTGGTCTCAAGTATCAACTAGTTCTTGATACATGATCAGTAATACCCTACTGGACTATTTTGGGGACATTCAAAGCATAGAAGATCAGGAATCACAAGTGAAGTCACAAGAACTCGTCGTATTGCAGTGCAACAGTTTAGAAGTGACCAAACACAAATGTGCTCAGTGTTTATCCTAATGCATTTAATGGAAACAATCCAGCTAGAGGAAGACTGCAGGGAAGGAAATAAAGGAAAAGAAAAAAAAAAAAAAAAGATATCAAAGGGATCTCTCACATCACTGCCTCATCTTGAAATACAAATCTAGTACACGATTTGTTTCTGCAGCAAGAGACAGCTTTCATGTATCCCAGGTTCATTATTACAAGATCAAGGTGCAACTTAACAACGAAACTGTCTGAAGCACTCAGGATCAAGACACAGGCAGTCACTTACAAAGCAAATACATTTTTTGTACAAAGAGTGTCTTTAAAAGCATACAGTGTAAATTCAATGGAAATATTGCAATCAGAGAATGAAAAGATATTAGAGTGCACACAGATCTATAGTCTCCAGCTGTCTGCACAAGACTGAGACTCCAAAGGATATGAAGTAAATATATTTGCATCCTAAGACTGATTATATGTATGGACATATATATATATATATATTATATATATATATATGCACAGATATCTGCATATATATTTTAAGTCTTGGGACTACAGCATACTATTTATATATTACATATTATTTATATATATTACACAAAAGGTTAATCCCTTTTAGAAAAGTAAAATAGTTTAGCTCATGTCATGCAAAGGTGACAAAACTACTCAAAAGGCCTCTTGAATTTCTGAAGGACAGAAAATATTTTTTTCTACAAATTGATGTTAATACATAGAAGCTGAATTCCTATCAATCTCACTCTCTTATTTCAGAAGTGACAGAAAGCAGCAAGTAATCCCATTTCCAGTGTACCAAGTTTCTTTTTAACAGCAAGTGTAATAAAGTGTTGGCAATCACTTCAGAAGTCCTACTTTAAGTAGGAGCAAGGTGGGACAAAACTAAGGAGACAGAAGCAGTAACACAAACTGTAACAATCAAACCACAGCAGCACACAAGGAAGATGTGACTGAGGTGAGGTCAGGCCAACCACAAGCAAAGACCCCCTGGGCAGCAGCAAAAGAGGCTGGCAAATTTCCACCTTGTGATGCCACACGGCTGTACTACTTACTTCCAGGCACAACTGGCTCTTGCACATCCCCTCCCATAGCTCAATTCACCTACAAGTGAAATAATCACAGGGGTAACAACAGACAGCCAGACAGAGCGTAATGAGAACTGAGCATTCAACGCTCAGACACCAGAAATACTGAACCAGCTTCTGTCCTGCCTCCTTGCTCACATCCCTTTCTGGTTCTCTGGTACGTATTGAGTTATAGCCAGCCAGCTTCTTTTTATTTGTTGCCTTCTCCAGATGATTCACTTTTTATTTTGCTTTATCAATAGAACGCTGCTTTCCACAAATCACTCTATTAAAACCGTTAAAGTGGCTGCCTTGATTATCTCAGTTGATTTATTTAGAACTAGAAAAAATAATCATTAATCTTTATGGAGTAGGATCACCCCAACATTTTTTAAAAGTGCTTTTATACATATGCATTGTGCCTGTCTATTCTTTGGTACCAGCTTAAATGAGATTGTACCAGGGAATTTGCTTCAGACATAGTCTCTTTATTAAACTTCTCCAAACCCAATTTGTTACCAACAGGTCTCAGTGACACACCACTCAATTGCCCATCTGTAGGCTCACTGAGTACAGTATTTTTTACTAACAGAAAAAAAAAGAAAAAAAAAACACAGCCAGCTTGAGGCAATACCTACTCACTCTACTCTCTGGTGTTTTAACAATTAAAAAGCAGCATTCTTTTCCTGTAAATGCTCTTAAACATCTTAAACTTCTTTACACAACCACTGAAAATCCAACGGCCATACAAAATTGCCTGCCAGACATGTAATAGATTAAGCACATTAAAGGTGTTTGGTATTGTTTCAAGGAAATATTTTCCTCTTGTTCATTTATCATACTGCCAACTTCAATTCTGACTCCGCTATTTTCTGTTATTCAGAAAGCATCGTTAATGAGGCAAATCTGGGGAGAACAGCTGCATTTTTCAAAAATCTTCAGCTTCATGAAGCATTTGGTGTGTGTGAGCACACATCGATACAGAGCTGGTCTGCTGGGCACACACAGGGTGAGGCACGGTGGAAGATGTACATCAGGAAGCTAAACGACTTGCATGAAGAGAGCAGTCATTTGAGCCCTTGTGATCGGACCAGGCAAATTTACAGAGCTCCTTTTTCAAGCAGCAGTTAATTTGCTAGGCTTGCAGAAGGAAAAGCAGCATAAAACACTTCTCTTAATTACGGTTTTTAGCTGTGACAGATGCAGTCTCTTTAATAAATGCTGGAGAAGAAAAGTAATGCAAGAGGTTTAGGACATGAAATGTAACAGCACACCTGAAAATAACTAAACATCAAAAGCATTATGCAAAGAATTAAAGATGAAGGCATAATTAAATACTCTGTGACCATCACCAACTACAAAGATGGTAACTGTAACACTGCCTGGCCCTTCCTCCTCTGTGTTACTTACAAAGACTAAGACGCCACATGTTGAAATACAACTGTAGTGAAAGCTGGGGAAAATAACACATCCATGTTATAGCTGTTTTCCCTAAAATTCAGGTTTTCATCTCTGCTGTTTTGGGGTGGGTTTTTTTGTTTGTCTTTGTTTGTTTTGGGTGGTATTGTTTTGGTTTTGTTTTTGTTTGGTCCAAGAAAAACTAACAGAGAGAATGAGGGTGTACGGTACTTTAGGAAATTCACACCCCCACTCTGGGCAGCATATTTCAGGACAAACAAGACGTTCAACAGCAACACCCAATCCTACCCGCACAGATCCAGTAAGCTGCTACTAGTTTTATGTTATTAGTTGTTTATAAACTCATAAGTTAACGAGCTGGAACACGGCTGATACCAAAGCTACCTGGTTGGCCACACACCTACCAGCTGATGTGGCCTATCCTGTTCTTCAGCGCTGCCTGTCAATGGTGCAGATACCTTGCTTTGAATGTGTAATTAGTTTTGGTTTGTGTTGTAGTTCATCCTGGGAAAGAGGGGGAGCGAATGGCGCCTGGTTCGTTTAGTAAGTTCTCCCACTTCCTGTATATATAACAATATATTTGCAAATCTTCCTGTAGCAACAGTTTTACACGATCTGACCAAAAGGAGCCTTACTATAAGAAAATCGGTACTTTCTTTTCTTAAATCTACAGAGTTCAAACCTTTTCTAAATCTTACAAAACAGGATGAGAAAACCGTAGTATTAAACATGCTACACCCTGACAAAAATTGCCCTAGAACATGAAAATTTTTTTTAAAAAGGTGGGAGGGAAGCTCAGCAGTCAGCATCACAACACTGTGTCTAACAAATCTGGAAAGCTCAAAAATGTCATATTGCAAGGAAGGAAGATGATAGAAAACCATGCAAACAAGAGTACCAGAAGCTATGGAGAATTTACATTTTGAAACCCACTTTTATTGAACCAAGCACAGTTCCTGACAATCATTCTGAAAACCTTGGACTTGATTACTCTCTGCAAACTATTTTAGACCAATGGAGTTTCTGTGGATAACCTACTATGCCAGTTAATTAAAAAAAAAAAAAAAAGAAAAAAAAAAGAAGAAAAAGCCTAAAGCCTTCAGTCTTCTTCACAGCTACACGGAGCCATCCTTAGCAGCACGACCCTTCACAGAAAAGCAAATAAAGCTGTCACATTAAATACTTCAGAGGAATTATGGATCCACTTCCTTCTTGCAATAAACCCAGGCTGCTGCTCCTCTAGGTAAATTATTACCACAGTTCGTGTGTACATAGGCCCTCATTTTGGCAACACCAAACCCTTCATCTGCTATCAGAACCGATGTGTTTGTTAGTCATGGAAACGTTGCACAATGATAAAAAGAAAAAAAAAATGTAGCAAAAATTTTGGGATTCTTGGGAAACTAGCCTGTCTCTGAGTTTTTAAGTTGGATACTAGGGTTTACTGCCAATGTTTTTCAGTGTAAAAGCACTGTGATGTTTAACTGGAAGTAGCAGGAAGCTCAGCTTCCACCCATGGCCCAGCAGCAGGATTCCTCCCACTAGCAGCAGGCTAAGCCACTGCCCCAAGTGAATGAAAGCAGAGTGCTACTGACAGCCTCCTAAAGCAGTTGGCTTTCTCTGGAGACTTCAGATACAAGCACTGTCTGAAATCGAGACTAATTAGCCCACAAATGCTGAGGAAAACATAGCTAACACAGATACACTGATAAGACCCACTTTTTCCCTCTGTCACCACATGGGGAAATCGCTCTTAGGGAACGATAACGAGCCAGAGGACACGTCCCAAGCACGCACAGCACCCAATCTGCGCTAGACTTTCCTTTGGAACTTTGTCCTGAACCGACAAGATTTCGGGGCAGTTATTTAGAGATCTTGCAAAACCAGGCAGAGTTTTGCAAGGACATAAATTCCCGGAGTGAGCTCTCTGCCTGGGGAGCTACGATACGATGTGCAGCTCCCTCCCGGAGCAGCTGTTTTCGAAGGCTGGAAGAGGCTATAAATAGAGTGCCACCTGATTGCCAGTCCACACGAAACTCAAACACAGAGCAAATAAGAAATGCTGTTACTTCTTCGGTGTATTCCTCCACTACCCGGGCACCTCCGGCACTGCCTGTATTTTATATTTTAGTACAGGAGCGTTACCCAGCTGGATGGGTCGGCACAGAGCTATCAGATGTGCGGCACACACCTGCCAGCACACTCTGAGAAGCCTTCTTAGCGGCGTACTTGCTGCGAGAGCTCTCTTTTGCCTCGCTGGCTGAGAAAGAGTAGGTGGTGAAAAGACATAACCTGCTTTATTCCGTATTGCTGCTCGCAAGGGTTTTGACAGGTTTATCCAAAAAAGAAAAAAAGGGGGAAAAACAAACAAACAAAACAAAAAAGCAGGAATGATGGCTGGGCGCCCTGACGCTACCGCTGGGCGCAAACCACCCGCCCGGCTTGCATTAGTTGCGGCTGCTCAGCCGGTGCAACAGGTAGCAGCACCTCGCCTGCCGGCTGCGGGGCGCCGAGCGCGGCCCGGCAGCCAGCGCCGCCCGCCCGAGCCCAGCGGGGGGCCGGGGCCGGGACCCGGGAGCCGGGAGCCGCCCGGCAGCGGCACAGCGCCCGGAGCGCCCGGAGCGCCAGGGCCGCCAACGCCATTTTGCCGGCGCGGGGCTGCGGGCGGCGGGGCTGCCCCCGGGCCGGGTGGGTCCCTGCCGGGAGCAGGGCAGGGGGAGCCCTCCCGGGGCGCCCTCCCGCCTGTCCCCGCCGCCATCTCGGGGGGGCTCGCTGCCCGCCGCCAACGGCTCCAACGGTTCCAACGGTTCCAACGGCCGCCCCCCCCCCCCCTTCCCCCCGCTAACCGCCCCCCCGCCCTTACCCAGGTAGTGGCGCCGCAGCAGGCCGGGCTCCTCCAGCCCCAGGCTCCGCTTCCTCACGTCCCACAGCAGGTGGGGGCAGCGGCCGCGGGACATGGCCCCCGCCGGGGGGGGGCTGCCGGGCGCTCCGCTGCCGCCGGCCGCCCCGCGCGATCACCATGGAAACCGGCCGGCCCCCGGCCCCTCCGCCCCGCGCCGCCCCTCCCCGCCCCGCGGCTCCGGCAGGGAGAGGGAGAGGGAGAGAGAGAGAGACAGGGAGAGGGAGAAGGAGAGGGAGAGGGGCGGGGCCGGCCGCCGCTCGGAGCCACGCCCCCCGCGGTAAGCCACGCCTCCTGTGGGAAGCCACGCCCCCCACGGTAAGCCACGCCCCCTGCAGTGAAGCTACGCCCCCTGCGGTGAAGCTACGCCTCCGACGGTGAAGCTACGCCCCCAGGGAGCGCTGCCCCGCCCGGGAAGTGACGGACGGGGTGAAGCCGTGCAGCGCGCGGCCATCTTGGGGTTGGGCGCCGGCCATCTTGGCGGGCCGCCATCTTTGAGGCGGGAGCGGGCCGGCGCTCTCGCCCTTCCCGCGGAAGGCCGGGACGGCTCCTCCCGCCTGCGCGAGGCGGGCGGGGCGGCCGCAGCCAATCGCGCCGCGCCCCTCCCTCCGCCCCCCGGCGGCTCCACCAATCAGCGCGGTCGCGGGCGGCGGTGGGCGGGGCTTCGGCTGACCCGGCGTGTGGCACCGAGCGGCGCGACCGGAGCGGAGCAGATCGGAGCGGGGGGCTCCCGCCGGGCACAAGATGGCGGCCGCCGCGGCGGGGCTGCGCGCCTCGTACCACCGCCTGCTGGACCGCATCGAGCTGGTGCTGCCGCCGCGACTGCGGCCCTTCTACAACCACCCGGCGGGTAACGGCCTGAGCGAGGCGAGGGGTCACCTTGGGAGCGGGGACGGGGACGGGGCTGGGGCTGCGCCGCTTGTGTCTCTCGGAGATAAGCGAGTTCTGGGCTGGTTTAGGGCCGGCTCCTCCGAGTGCCATCCTCACTAAGCCCTAAAGCGCTTGCAGCAAGCGAAGGACAATGCTCGCTTCTTCCCCGGCACAAAGGAAGCTGCCAGGAGAACGCCTGGCCCTCTGACAAGCCGTTATGTTTGCTTGTTTGTTTTTTTTTTAATTTATTTACAGACATGATGTCCTCTGGTAGTGTCCTTGCTCTGACGTGCTGCTGCCAAATTCATCCTTGAAAATTCCTGGGTGTCGGCATCTAGGGCGAGCTCTCGCTGCCTGGCAAGTCTTGTTTACGGGCATGCCTCAGGGAGAGGTATCTCCTGACGGCACTCAGCAGCCCTCCCTCACAAAAAGCTTGGCACCAGCCGCTTCTGACTTGTGTAGTCCGTAGCTTTGAGCTTTCAAGTTACCTAATGTTACTAAAAAATAACATCAGATGTCTTGAAAATCTTACAGCTTGTTTAGGGAATGTCGATTTGATCGCTTGTGCGCCATACCCCCAGTTCTCTGGTACTCCAAATTTGAATTTCTGCTTCAGAAGAAAATAGATGATAGCAATTAAATCTACTTTTGTGGAACCTCCGTAAGTTGGATTTATAAAGAGCTGTATTTGCAGCCTGATACAGAAATATTAAATAGCTGCCTAAGAGAATAATGACTGAATTTTTTACCCTGGAGAACAAAAATCATGTGTAGGGTGAAACGTTCTGTTCTTAACGCGAGAAGTCATCTGCTGGTAGCTATTAACTGCTGTTTTAAACTTGATCGCTGTCACGAGCCGTGTGGGTCTTTGGAGGGCTTTATGCAAAGCTGCCAAGGCCATTTTTGTTGCAGTTATGCTGCCCTTCTACAGGGCTTAGTTGGCTTTAAGGTTATGGAGCAACTGATATTCACAACAATAAGCCTGATCCTGCAAAGTGTAAGTGGCTTCACAGGTGCTTGCTGCAGAAACCTGACAGTTAATTTTTCCCAGTTACTGTTTCAAACCTGTTTTAAAACACACAGTATGAAGAGTTACTGTAGGGCCTTTATTAGGCTGAATTGTTAGTAAAAAATTAGCACGCGTAAAAAGCAAACAACCAAAGTCCTGGTGTTTATAATGTATACTTAAAAGCTTTGAACCATAATATGTAACGTATTAAAGTGAAAACTTGGCTTCATCTCGCATGTCATCTGAGGGCTGAGCAGTGGCCTACAGGACCTAAAAGTGAATGTGGTTTGATGAAATCAGAAGCAGTGCTTTGACTGTACCCCAGCGCAACGGGTTCATATCTTGGGTTGTGGTCCCTCATCTGAAGACTTTCAGCGATAGTCCTAGGTTAACGACTTCTGATGGTCTGTGCGTTATAGGTGTGGCATTGTGGTGCATTGTGTTAACCAACCAGCTACCATTTTAGCACCACAGAGGGAGATTTTACCCTCCAGATCCCATTAGGTTGATTTTTCTCCCTTTCTTTCCATACGTCTGTTCCTCTTCTCCCGTAATCCTCCTTTGACTATTGGTAGAAAACTGGAGTGGGAGGTCGATTGGGTGAGAAGTATTGTTTCTGCTAGACAAACATGGTTATTCGGAGATGCATGTTAGAGGTCCACGAGAGCACCCTGATACCTGTATTTGCAATTTGTACTCTTTAAATTTCTAATGCTGCTGTGCAGGATGTCTTCTGTAGCATGAAGAGATGTGTTGAGATTTGGAAAGGGAAGGAGGGACTGACTTGTTACAGTACCAGTAATAAAATAAAATTTTGGGACTTCAGTTTACAAGATTCAATTTACAAAGATTTCAAATGCTAATTCCATTAGTGCAGTTACAGATCATTATATAGAAACTGGCTTTATTCTTCCTGGCCTGATCTTAACTTTTCTGTTATAAATGCATCTTGTTTGCTTGAAAGTCCTTTTTTTGCAACAGAACATCTATTGCAAAACCCCATGGACTGATTATGTAACTGATGAAATGTGAGGATGAGATGATATAGCCTGTGCGGTGGTAGAAGCTGTTTTAGTATATACATGTGTGTATTAGTTTAATTCATTATTAAAAATAAAAGAAAAAAAAAAAAAACACCAAAAACTTACTGTGGGCATTGCATTGTACCAACCAAATCTCACTGAGTAATTTCACCCTCTTTCCTCCCTCAGGTCCCAAAACAGTGTTTTTCTGGGCACCTATTATGAAATGGGTAAGTATAAGATGCCAACTTATGTCTGGATGTTGATCAGAGGGTAATATGAAGTAACCCATTGGGCAAGCAATAGTTTCCCAGCAGGTATCTGAGCCTCCAGAAAGGTTTAATGCCAAGGCTCTAATTTTTAATATATATGGAGGAACAATAATCGTCTTAAAAACATGTGGTGCAACCTGCCATGGATATAAGGGCTAAAAAGAAACAAGGCTTTGTGGAAAAACTGCTCTACATTGAAAGTTTCATGAAAGCTTTCTTTTGTAAAACACTTGCTGTTGTTCAAAGTAGGCGTCAGCTGGCATAGTTCAAAACTCTGAAAGCACATGTTTTGGACAGTAGTAGCTCTCTGCTTCTTGTGTGGTTCTGCTTCCCAATTCATTACCCCACCTGACCTGTGTTTGTGCGAGGTATGTGGCTAGTCCTAATTCACTGCTTCCCTCCTGGTTATTGTATTTGTACAGATAAAGTAAATGAGCTTTAAAATCATAAAGCTGCTCACTCTCCTTGTTTGATAACAAGCAAGGATATAACCTCCTCTTCCTATTGCCAGCTGCTTTGTAAGTGTGCTGTTGTGAAAACCCAGCTTCACATAGGCCATGGGCAACACGTTATACACCAAGCTGCAGCTTGTTTTTGTTGTCAATCTGCTCTGCTGCTGCAGTAACTGTGGTTAACCTCCCCCTTTTTCAGAGGGTCTCCCAGACAGCGTGCTCCTGAGCATACAGGCAACTCTTTTGAGCAGGTTTGCTGCCTGCTGCTGTATCACAAGAGCTAATACACAGGTGGTTTCTTCTTTTGTGAAAGTGCAGGACGGCCTCTCTAAGCTCACAGTGAAGTTCTTCACTGAGAAATTAAAATGACTTTTCCCCTACATGGCAAAGGCAAGTTGCCTTCCAAAAGCATTTACCCAAGTGGGCTGAAAACCTCTACCTCTGTGACACTACTGCAGCAACATCAACCCTGTTAGGTGAGGCAGCACACTAGTCTCTACCCTTAAAAACTATTCTCTTGGTTAGAGCACAACGTAGCCCTTAGTGGCAGTGAGATAAAAGCTTTCGGGCTTCTTTTGTTCATTTATTTTGGTGAAGCCCTATAACAGAACAACAAATTGCATTTCCAGTAGATGGCAATAACACAACAAAATAAATCAAACAGTGTATTTGCTAGCAACGCTCTCAAATAGGTCAGTCGAGCTATTTGTCACTTCACTGGGAATTTTCCCACTGAAATTATATTTTAAAAAAAATCACTTTTACCTCTTCAGATGAAGTTGAGCGAAGACTGTATGGTGTCACGTGTACCTGTGTACCAACAATATCTTAGCCTGAGCTTTAGTAAGAAGGGTCTTATTTAGACAAGGTTCTACTTGCTGCATGAAAACCAGTTAGTGCTTAAAGCAGCTGTGCTTAAGGTAACCTTGTTCTTAATCTAATACAAAGTTGCCACTGCCTGGGATTTTATTGCAAGCCAGTTGCACAGCCCCCGTAACTGTTCTTATATGCACCACAAGGGACTAGAAGGACACAGGGTCTCAAGAAGTAATTACGCTGCTCACACAATGCATCCCATCTCCTGCATAATCCACACAGAATAAACACTGAGCTTTAAGGTAACTTCACAGAATCACTGAATGGTCAAGGTCGGAAGGGGCCTCTGGAGACCACCTAGTCCAACCCTGCTGTGCAGGAGGGTTGCACAGGACCATATCCAGGTGGGTTTTGAGTATCACCACAGAAGGAGACTCCACAGCAGCTCTGGGCAACCTGTTTTGGTGCTCTGTCATCCTCACAGTAAAGAAGGCTTTCCTCATTTTCAAATGAAACTTCCTATTTCACTTTGTGCCTGCTGTTTATCATCCTGTTGCTGGGCACCACCAAAAACTGTCTGGCCCTGTCATCTTGACACCCTCCTTTCAGAAACCTACACATGTTGATCAGATCCCCCCGAGCCTCCTCTCCTCCAGGCTGAACAGGCCCAGCTCCCTCACCCATTGCTCGTATGAGAGAGGCTCTAGTCCCTTAATCATTTTAGCAGGTCTTCAGTGGACTCGTTCCAGGAACTCTGTGTCTCTCTTGTACTCAGGAAACTTCCCTTTGTGAAGCATTTGATATGTCATGGTATGTTGTGGTACTGGGTTTATGCTCAATGAATTTCTCTTTACAGGGCTTGGTGTGTGCTGGAATGGCTGATATGACCAGGCCAGCAGAAAAGCTCAGCACAGCCCAGTCTGCAGTGTTGATGGCCACAGGTAAAGCCAATGTACACCACACTTTTACAAAGCACCATCTGAGCTGTACTCATTCCTTTTTGAATTGGCAGCACTAAGCCACTTCTTTAGGAAAGGCTCAGCTATAACATGCCAGATCTGACTGTTGCTTTTACATGGTAACTGTAAGACAGACCTGTACTTATTATTAAATATCCGTAAGAGTCCTGTGATTATTTACAGTTTTATACAAGTGTCTGAATTTGGAATTGTCCAAAGTGAGTTTTTTGAGTTAGGATACAAATTTGGTCCCTTGAGTTACAATGATACCACTCGTTCCAGTAAGGGACCTCCTTTACTTCAGGTCAAGAAATTTTGACATCAGTCCAGAACACAGTGGCTTTTTTAGAACAGGCTTGAAGGGATTAAACAATGCTAGAGTAATTACACTAATGTAACTGGAAAGGACTTCTGTGTGCTACAAGAACTTTTAGTGGTGTACAGACTACTGCACTGCTGTTTGCTATGAGTTTTCACACTGCCAAAACCAATATTCCATACTCGAGTTGTTCCACCAGATCTTGTCAGGGGTGAGACTTGTGACAAATAAAGCTGAAAATCAAAACTACAGCTGCCACCTTCTTCCTTCTCTGGACTTTGTCTTGATACATGACTCAATGCTATGTGCTGTGCATGATATGTAAAACTGGTGGCTTCTGTAATCTCTAAATGGGTGCAGCAAACTAGATACACTACAACAAAATGCCACTGCCCTAGAATTGTGCCAACATATTAAGGTTTATACTACTGTAGAGTACAGAAGATCTTAACATAAGTCAGTCTTAGTATCAAATTATTGTCTGGTTACGTTATTTTGGAAAAATGCAGTACATACCTGTAGCCTTCCCACTGGCATTTGTTGTGCTTCTAACTGAGAAACAGCTAATTAGAAGAAAAACAGTTGTCCAACGTGAGTTGTAAAGCTTCTGTGTACTTCAACTGGCCGATGAGTCTGTCCTCAAGGTTAGGGGAATGTCTGAATATTTAACTACAAAGATGTAATGCCATTTAAACTTCTCATTCAACAGGCCTTATTTGGTCAAGGTACTCTCTGGTTATTATTCCTAAAAATTGGAGCCTGTTTGCTGTGAACTTCTTTGTTGGCTGTGCCGGTGGCTCTCAACTCTTCCGAATATGGAGGTATGTATTAAGAAGGACTTCTCTATGCGTTGTAATTAAGCACTCATGTCACCTAACCTTAACCATGAATTCATAAATTCCCCCAGTCTTTGTGTCAGTATAACACGAAAGAAGAACTGAGCAATTAAACATTACAGCACTTTTTTGCTACATTTTTAGTTTTCCAGGTGAGTAGGAGGAATGTTTCTAAATATTTTCATTATACCTAGAGCGTGTTTTAAGAAGAGACCTATGTAAGGTTTCTAGGTTTAAGGAATTCTTTAAAAGCTGTAGGTCTGACTGACAAAAAGCCTAGACTACCTCATAAGCTTTGTGCTTCTGTCAGCTTTCCCTGATGAATCTGATCAGTTCCAGCCATATCAAAGGGTTCTTAAGTAGAGCAGCATTTTGATTTTTATTTATTTTTTTATTTTTTTAAGTTATTTCTCGAGGGGAAAACTTGGAGTTCTCTGGCTCCTTCAGTACTGGAGAGAAGTAATGCAAACTAGCTTAGCAGCTAATTGGTAGCTTCTTACCTAAGCTAAGTTATACCTGGACTTGAGGGTAGAAACTCGGGATAGGAATTTGAAACCTCCTTTGCTGAATACATTGTTATGAAGATGCTGTTACTGTAACTGGAGCGCTATCCTCAATCTGTGTTTTTCTTTCCTACAGGTATAATCAGGAGCTAAAAGCAAAACAACAAGGTCAGCTGCTGCAAAAAGATGCTTAACCCTACAGGTCAAATCCAGCAACGCACAAACCCTTCCCCATGGGACCTAGCTTCACTAATTTTAACCTTTTTTCCTCTGAGAAAACGGATGGGGAAATCTAAATGTCTCAAAAGCAAGTGTTTTCTAAGTGCAAATAACAAAGTATCTCCATCCACTTAAATAAAGTGCAACCTTTTAAATTTAAGTAAAATGCTATGTCTTGTGTTAGGAAAGTTATGTTGTCTCTTTAAAAGAAACTGGTTGTGGATTGTGCCTTGAATTGTTTGTTTGGCCCTGCCTTATCTGACTCTGTTGAACACGTGGGAGTGACATGGTATCAGTGACTGTCAGCCAAAGTCCCAGACGGAAGTAATTCTTTTCAAATGTCATGCTGAGACCCTGTGTGGGGTTATACCGTATGTTCAGCAGCCAGTGACAGTGACACCTGCATTTTATTCTCTGATATTCTTCCTTGGTAGTTTAAGGATATTCTTTTCAGGTTCAAGTTATCTTGAATCAGGTTCAAGTCATGTATATCTTGATTTGTTTCTGGGCCACAGCCACCTTTATCAAGAGGAGGGCAAGCCTATACATGCCAGTAGTATGGGTTTTGGTTTGTTTTTTGTTATTTTTTGTTTGTTTTTAAGCTTCTGTCATCCCCTACAGCTAGAGGGCACAACTAGATGGGCATATTTAAGTACCTGGTTCTTGGGAATGTGAAAAATAAATAGCCAAAACATCTGTTACTCACTTTCTGTGCCCTCCTTAAGTACATACAGATTTTCTGTAAAGTTGTGCAGTCAGAAAACTTGTACGTGTCAATTCTCCAAAACTTTGGAGGAAGTGGTTTGCTCTCATCTGTGGCATGTTTATGAATGAAACCTCTGAAAGTCACCCTCTCTCCCTATTTAATTTCCTGTGAAGAGAGGAATGCACCAGAGCAAAGGCTATATGTTATGCTGCAAAAACCCCTCTGCTGCTGAGAAGCATAAAGCAGTCATGCTCAGAACATGGCATCTATCAGCTTCCCCTGGGATCAGAGGTCAGAGACCTCTTCTACTAAAGCTATCAGTAAATATCTGAGGGAAAAGAGATAACTGAGACAGAGTTGCTTCTTCAGTAAAGTGAATGCTTTGAAATACTGGAGTTTGGAATGGTCTCAGATTAAGTCTCTCCTCTGCCCTATGTATACTTACGTATAACTTATGTATAAAGTGTTAGCCAGTACAAAGTAATTGTGCAGGACAGCATTTTCCCTTCTTCTAAGATATGTGCCTGATACTCGGTCAGATCCCCTTTTTCAGAGGCTGTCCTGCCATGGAGGTGCTTCTCTCCTACCTGTATTCTGCTAGAGGCGTGTGCTGTCCCCTCAAACATTCTTACTTGCGTATCTTAGTTCTCTTAGCTGAAGTGGTAATATACGGTATCATCTCAAACGGTGAACCCTCCAGCTGTGTGGTGTTTGCTGAGCTGACAGACTGCAGTGACTGAAGAACACTGCCAGGAAGAAAGGTAGTGTATTTCAGCCCCCCGACCCTTCCCAGTTCCTGACCAGATGAGACTCATCCAACAAACCAGTAATGGGAAAACAAAAGTGTATTAAAATATTCACAAGATTACAATAGAAAACATGAAAGTTCATTCAAGAAAAAATATCCAAGATAACTGTTTCCAGATGAGTCTGTAAAAGCAAAACCACTACCAGTCAATACCCTGGCTTTTCATGTAATCAGGACGTGCATTTCATATCTAGCTCCCTCACACAGATTATACACCTGTCTTACAGGTGTTTGCTCTCTTGCATACCTCCAAGATGGAGGGTTATGAGAAGTATCCTGTCTATGCTACCAGTTATATTTACCACGTAAAAAGAGCTGGCATTGTAGGGAGATAGAAGAGATTGCACAGCACACTGATAACAAAAGGCATTGAACTTCATTTTAGAGTGCAAAACTACTTTTACACGAAAGGGCTTAGTAGCTTCAGGGCAGTGAAGAAAAGGAAAGGAGAAGCCTCAAGAAGAGTACAAATGTTGAGCATCGTTAATATGATTTTGTAGTCTCCCATGTAAAATGTTACCTAAATATTAGCACCACAGCGGTATGGCCACAGCCCAGAAGTCTTACCCACCTTCACACCTTTGTCAGTTTACAGAGAAAACAATTCCATCACCTACTATACTGTAAGAATGTTTTGTATTTGAGGTCTTAGGTAGATACATTAATAATGCAAAATTCCAAGACAAGATTTTGAAACAGACTGAAAGTATTTTGGTTATAAATCAAACGGCCCACACTTTACCTCAATGAATCCACTCTAAGGCAATGCAGCTTCTAAGTTGCACATATACACGTACTGCAGTTACAAGACAGATGGTTACCTAAGCAGTTCTCACAGGTTTAAAAAAGTTAAAAACCTAATTCCAGTTTTTCTAGTCACAAACTGAAATAGCACTAAAGCTTTGAGAAAACAAAACCCTACAGTTCTCCGGTTATCAATGACACATCATGCAATTAATTAGAGGAAAATATGTGCCAGCCTGTAATGGCCTTGAATGCCATTCAATGAACAGGCTGGCTACCTCCCTCACAGAACAACTGCTAAAATCAAACAGAGCGATGGAGATTTGACATACCGAGTACAACTACTAATTTACGTAGATTGATACTTTATACGTAATCATCTTCAAAATCCATTTCTGCTGATCAGTAATAAGGAAGAAAATATTCACTGTTAGTATAGGCAAAACCTTCACTTTGCTGTACTGTCCAAAATTGGGGATGAGAAAAAGATGACTGATGCCATTCATGTTCTTGTCTCTAGAGGGTGCAAGCTGTCTTAGCAGCTAGAGCCCAGGCTGGTGCTCCAAAACTGCTCTACAGTAAGTACAAGGTCACTTTTACATGTAAAAGCAAAGCCAGTTGATGTAATTTTTTCAGATTTCAGTAAAGCTTTCGATATGGCTTCTCACAGAATGCTACCTGGACAAAATGTCCAGCATACAGCTAGATACAGCTAGATAAAAACATAACACAATAGATGAACTACTGACTGACAGGTAGGGCTCAAAAGGTTATGGTAAATGGGGTTACATCAGGCTGCAGCCAGTCACCAGTGGGGTCCCCCAGAGCTCCATTTTAGGGCCAGTTCTTTTCAATGTTTTAATAAATGATTTGGATGTAGGACTAGAAGGTGTTTTGAGTAAGTTTGCTAATAATACTAAACTGGGAGGAGTTGTTGACTCTGTCAAAGGGTGGAAAGGCCTTGCAGAGAGATCTGGACAGATTGGAGAGATGGGCAATCACCAACCGCATGAAGTTTAAAAAGAGCAAGTGCCAAGTCCTGCACCTGGGACAGGGCAACCCTGGCTGCACGTACAGACTGGACGATGAGACGCTGGAGAGCAGCCCCGCAGAGAGGGATCTGGGGGTTGTAGTTGATAGCAAGCTGAATATGAGCCAGCAGTGTGCCCTGGCAGCCAGGAGGGCCAACCATATCCTGGGGTGCATTGAGCACGGCATTGCTGGTCGGTCAAGGGAGGTGATTGTCCTGCTCTACTGTGCGCTGGTGCGGCCTCACCTCGAGTACTGTGTGCAGTTTTGGGCACCACAGTACAAAAAGGACATTAAACTGTAGGAAACAACTTGTAAATCACACAGACCTTCCCCAGCTCCATCCGAGCCACACAGTACTTCTTTCCAAAATAGATGGACCCAAAAAGTACTAGCAGCAGTACTGGAACTGGTCAAGAACAACATGCTTCATTTTTCCTAGGAGTACATGCTGTTCATTTCCACCTGCAAAACAGCCTTGGAGAATTAAGAGAATACCAGCAGAGGACATAGAATTGAATTTCTGGTCACTATAACATCGGGATCTGATGACATTGACTGACTTTAACCTTTGCTTGCTACCCATCAAGGAAATTGGAAGTCCTCTGCACCTGAGACAAATAAGCCAGCTAAGCATCAGTCCTTTTCATCAGCACAGGTTACCACACCTGATTAAACAAGCTAAGACAATCTGACTGACAGAAAGTTCAAAACAGTTTTGTCTCATACTGCCTCAAGTTCTGTTGACTTCAGCCTGAATAAGTTGTTTAACAGCTACATTGTAGAAGCTGTCCATTCCAGCTAAGCAACTTTGCTCATGTTTCCATGACCGAAAAAAAATATTAAATCAACAGCCTTCACAGTGGAGAGGGATTCAGACCAATTTGTACTACTGCTCCTAGGGGTAAGGGAGTTTGTTTCTTTCTTTGAAAAAAAAAATAAAAAACTCAACACTAATAAAAAATAATTCAAAATTCAATCTGTCTTCATACAGAGGATCCAAGCAGCTTTGCAATGAGACTCCTCAGTAGAGGTTCTATGAACATACCTGTAACTAAACAAAAACAATGACATATTTCCTATAGTTAGCACCAGAAGTAACAGTATTGTGCTCAGATTCTCCAGTATATTCCAAAAGAAAAAAAATATAAATAAAAATTCAGAGCCAAGGACAGACAGCCCTATTTTCTCAGAGCACTGAGTTTTTGATAGTTAAATTCATCACCCTCCTCCCTTCTACTCTAAAATGTCTAGGGAGAAAGAGACTGGGCGATGAGACGCTGGAGAGCAGCCTAGAAGAGAGGGATCTGGGGGTCGTGGTAGACAGCAAGTTGAATATGAGCCAGCAGTGTGCCCTGGCAGCCAGGAGGGCCAATCGTGTCCTGGGGTGCATCAAGCACGGCATCGCTAGTAGGTCAAGGGAGGTGATTGTCCCGCTCTACTCTGCACTGGTGCGGCCTCACCTCGAGTACTGTGTGCAGTTCTGGGCACCACAGCATAAAAAGGACATGAAACTGTTGGAAAGTGTCCAGAGGAGGGCTACGAAGATGGTGAAAGGCCTGGAGGGGAAGACGTACGAAGAACGGCTGAGGTCACTGGGCCTGTTCAGCCTGGAGAAGAGGAGGCTGAAGGGAGACCTCATCACAGTCTACAACTTCCTCGTAAGGGGGTGTCAAGAGGCAGGAGACCTTTTCTCCATTAACACCAGTGACAGGACCCGTGGGAACGGGGTTAAGCTGAGGCAGGGGAAATTTAGGCTGGACGTCAGGAGGGGGTTCTTCACAGAGAGGGTGGTTGCACACTGGAACAGGCTCCCCAGGGAAGTGGTCACTGCACCGAGCCTGTCTGAATTTAAGAAGAGATTGGACTGTGCACTTAGTCGCATGGTCTGAACTTTTGGGTAGACCTGTGCGGTGTCAAGAGTTGGACTTGATGATCCTTAAGGGTCCCTTCCAACTCAGGATATTCTATGATTCTATGATTCTATGTAATGCACAGGCATAAGCACAGGCAGATCAAAATCAGGTTTCCCCATCAACCATATCAAAAGCTTTGTTACTTTGTAAGTGTAGAACAAATACTGGGGAGAAAGAGCGTAGTTCATAGGGAAAGCAGTAGGATTCACCCTGATTTTAGTGATGCTCCTTACAAAGGCAGGTGTTGTCAGGAAACCAGCCAAGTGTGATCCTGATGAGTGTGTACCCAACTTTGTTGGGAAAAATGACTGAAGAGGAAGCCAGACTCTTCTCACTAGTGCTCGCTGACAGGACAAAAGGAAGCAGACAGACGTTTAAAACCAGGATATTCCATCTGAACACATGGAAATGCTTTTTTACTTTAAGTGGCCAAACAGATTGCCCAGAGAGGTTGAAGAGTTTCCAACTGTGGAGATACTCAAAACCCAACTGGACATGGTCCTGGGCACCTGCTCTAGCTGAACAGGGACGGTTGGACCAGATGATCTCCAGAGATCCCTTCTAACTTCAACCATTCTGTGACTGATTTTGTGAAATAGATTGAATTAGGAAATGGCTGAAAATCAGAGAGAAGGGGTTATGGTAGATCAAGCTGAAAATTATCTACTGGTATAGAAAAGCCTACACCACATTAGGGTGTACAAAACAGAAATCCTTCTTACTATATGCTAGTCTGCAAAGACCTCAGCTGGAGTGCCACTTCAAGTCCTGAACACTGGATTTCAGGATACAAATGGGTCAGCTAAAGAAAGATTCTCTTCAGCAGAAAAGGACGATTTGAGATCCCTATCAATCTATGAGGAGTATAATCTTGAAACAAGAAGCTGGGAAATTGTATTCAAGTAGTAGACTTGCAGAGAGGAAGGAAATAAACTGCCCACTGCATCCTCTGTGCAAATAAAGGTTATGAAAACACACAAACAAACAAACAACAATAATGACGACCAAAAAAAAAAAAAGGCAACAAAACAAAAGGGAAGCTCTAAATTTCTTCCAGAGGTCATTCAGCCTCCATTTGGAGGCTTTTGAGAACTGATAAAGCATCTCTTAGGAAGTGACAAAGGTATAATGGAGTGACAAGGGGGAGATGAGGGAATACTACAACTTCCAGAGCCCTCGGAGCCCATTTTGTTGTGCTTATATGAAGTGACACAGCTATGAGGAAGAAACATTTCACTGCCTCAGACTTTCAGTGAACTTTTCAACCACCTAGAGTTACTGTTTCTTATCCTTCTAGCTCGCTAGTTCTTCAGTTTTCACAGGTAAACTACAATTTCACAAAAGTCATTAGGTCAGCACTATTCCTGTACCTTAAAGGACTGGGCTTGAATATATGGGCTCGATACAGAAGTAAACAATTCTGCGACCTGTGTTACACAGGTCAGGTAGGCCTAAACATTTCCTTCACTTGCAGTGGTAAGATAACCGTTTCTGATAACTAGGAGTCACAATGTGGCTTACAAAACCAAGTGAGAATGTCTACCTCATGCAAGAAGGCAGCTTGTACTGAGAATCTGACCAAGGAAATATGAATACCCTGTGAAAGTTACCTTTATATTCACCTCAACAACAACAACAACAAAAAATAGGCCCCATAAGCAAAAAAAAAAAAATAAAATCTCGAGGTCAACCTAAAATCTTAGTTATCTTCCAGTTTCTCCGTTAATAATCAAGATAAAAATATTTAAAAACTGTGATGTGAATTTCCACTTTCTCTCTCGTCATACAAGATACAAAAAGAATATTGGCAATTTATAAGCAGAATTCTTACCGCATTTCAACATGCAACATTGGTCTCACTTCTGTACGATTAAATAGACTATTTACACACAATTCATATATATCTTTCCCTCTGTATGCACATGCATTGGTCCTAGCCTAGGCATCAAAGGCCACATGTGAGTTCTCTGGGTCAAATTTTGTTTAAGCAATTCCAGTCTGAATGCGTGTTTTGCATTGGATAGGTTAGGATCTCATTTCAGTTCTTCCGAATATCAGCATAGACCACAGACTCTGACTTGTTAATCTTGTCGCTGTGCTGTCCTCCGGAGTGATCTAGCTGCGCGTAAATGACTGGGCCCTGAAAACAGAATAAAAAAGCACAATCAGTATTGCTCAGGATAGGTCATACCGCCCCTCCCTTCCACAAGGGCTACAGCAAGACCAAAGCTAAAACAAGACCACACAGCTCTTATGACTGCTAGTGACACTTTAAAGCAAGTGGAATGAGCCCTCACCTATAAATGAGCTCTACTCTGCCACCTTGCTCTTATCGGGAGCGTGCCAAACAGCAGGATTTCCTCCATTTAATAATGCTAAGGCTGCTTGCCTTCTCACAAACAGCAAAATCCAGAATCCTTTGTTCTGGAAAGCAGCAGTTCTTAGATGTTGTGGTGCAGAGAAAGATACGTGGCTTAGTCATATGCATGCCAGATTTAATATTTTACAAGATAAACTATGCTACATATTTACCAGTAGATAGCAGAGTGTTCTTCGTGTGCTTACTACCATTCAAGCCCTGTAAATTGTTGCGAGGACATTTGTTGTCGACGGAAGGAAGACACAGACGCTCAATATGAGTGATCAGTGAACTTCGATTTATTGGATAGCTCAGTCGTCTTTTATCTAATTCAATATAATTAGCTCATACATATTGCAAAAGCTAAGCTCATGATTGGTTAGTGCATTTCTCCATTTTATCAGCTAGTTTCTCACTCCCATCAACCGAAATAACACAGTTAGTACTTTCCCAGACCACCAACAGATATCATGTTCTTGTACCTGAAACCTCCCTGAAACCTCCCAGATTTTACGTACTTTCTCAGACTCATTTACGCACTTTCTCAGACTCATATGAGCTGCGTTTGATACTTTGTTAGCTCGCGACCTCCTAGTTGCTCAACATTCACATGACCTATTTCACTTAACCATTCCTCCACAATAAATCTCACCACAGCTGTACCACTTGGATATAATTGAGGGATAAAATAAACCTGCAGCCACCTCAGGACACCACAGTCACTTGATGGGATCAAGGCTCACACAGCAGCAAGCCAGAAAATACTAAAATGGTGCAGTAATGCGGAGTCTTACTTCACTTTTAAGCCAACCCAGCCCAGAGTTTAAAAAAAAATAAAAAAAAAAAAGTGTAAAACTGAATCCTTGGTCAGCTAAGCCATCAAGGCACTCTTTTGCTACCAACCAGTCCAATGTATGGTGCAGATCTGCAAAGAGAACTGCCGAAAACCATCACGCCAAACTTCACACATAAGGTGTGCTTGGCACCTTCTCGGGCCAGTCTTGTTCAGCACTGCCCAGCACTGACAGGTACTGCCAGGTTTTCCTTGAAAAGACTGAAACACAGCCACACACCTCTGCTATATCTGCTGGAGTGAAGTGGAGGACAGAAAAGCACTGTCTTTCAGCAGGGCATGCAAACACCCCAGCACTTTCCTAAAGGACCATGTCCTCCAAAACACAGACTACAGGAAAGCAAGCTGCATCTGTTCCAGATGGGCTGGGGGCAGGACTGCAGCCTACAAAGAGCAAGTGCCTGACAAGGTAAAGGTGGGACATTTACGGAAAGGGCTGACCCGCAGCTCCAATTCTGCACACCACAACGGACAAGCACAGGGTGGAAGGCTGTGACCACCTACCAGATCTCTGAGGAGAGACCACACACAAACATTACCTGCACGGGAGAGAAAGGGACTGTTCTGCTAGGTGGAGGGAAGAGGGGGAAAATTGCAAGGACAGATCTTCTTGTTCAGTTGAGGGCTTTTGCCTCGAAACCATTTCACCCATTTAACTCCATTACTGTTTCCCTTAGGTCCAAGGGAGAAGAAGCTTTCACAGATATTTCTCCCATTCTCTTCTCTCCAGTACTTTTGGTATGCTGCCAAATTAGAAAGCATCTCTGTGGAACCGACACAGAAAGCCTTCCATCTATCTCCCAAAGCAATTAGCCAAAGATGAAAAGGAAATTTTCAAAGGCCCATAGGTACACTTCTGTACAGCTGTTTTCCTTCCAGCACAAAGGCAAATCAGGCACCTGCCTCATTCTCCTTGAGAAGCAGTTTAAACCCAAACTTTCTTCCTTCCAGATAAAGTACTTCCCAAGTTATAAAGAAAAAGAGTAGAGGAAGGGGATGGAAATAAGGATGGAAACTTACAAGCAGCTATAAAATGCTGAATAGAAATAACAGACTGTGGAAATGCTGGGGAAAAAAAAATAAATACAGATGTCCTAGAAAAGTTGGGATTTAGAAAAAACACCTTTTTTTACCCCACTGTTGATTCTCACATTGTTCTGATCTCCAACACTGTATCTAGATCATGTTACTAACTGCAATTAGAGCTCAGTCTATGAAAACGTAAAGACAAGTTAAGCCTAAGGTTTATTTGCAAGTAATTTAGGAGTTCTCATCTGCCTGAAACCACAGTTTAAGGATATGGTGAATTCAGCTCTACAGCACTTTGTATCAGTTCAAAAAAATCTACAGCTTCATAAAATACTCACAATTCTGACATTTCAGGTTTGCTCAAGAAATTCTGATGGGTCAGTTTTCAACCACAGGAGTTCACTGCTCAGGATCAGTATTATCACTATTCTAATTTTATGCCTGGTTAAATATAGTTATCCTGCTGCAACCAGCATGTCAGGTGGTGATGGAGGATCTGACTTGCTGTGGTCACCTGATCCAAATCAAGCTATCGTTGTTTGGATATGCTCACTGTCACCTAAACAAATGGTAGATTAGCTGATGCAGAGAAAAGGAGGAGCAAGAATTTGCTATAATGCCTCACCTATTTGATTTATTGCCAGCTGAATCTTTGTGAAGACTCTTCTTCCATAAGTAAAAGCTTCAGAAAAGTCTAAGCAATTCAGAACTTTCACCTAAGTCCAACTAAGATCATTCTGACTCTTCAGAACTAAGAGAAAGGGCAGCACTGCCATAAAATAACCTGCATTTCCCAAAGTCTTGTGATTTTTTCATTCAAACCAATGGAAAAAGAGCAGCAGGTATACCCATACCTTGCTAAAAGTTTGTCAGCAGAGTCACGAATTGCAAGTTACAGCAAAAGAAAGGAGTTATGAAGTTAGACCACCACACCATGTGGTCTACAGTATTCTCAAGTTCTTTAGATTCTGGAAGATGTTGGAACTACCACAGATTCCAGCCCCAGGAAATTTATCTGAAATTTAAGTCAGGATTCTCTGCACCATGAACTGCTCCCTCCTAGGGTCCTGGTGTCCAGCCCAAAGCTCAGAACAGAGCCCAGACTAAGCTTGTTCAGTTATTCCTGAAGACATTTCTGCAGGCCTGAGGTCTGCATTGAAGTTAACGTAGCTTCAGTGCTTCCAGCTTCTACACTGATAAACCTACCCACTTGGGATCTCTGTGCCATACTGCTCTGTACATCAGAAATGTACTTCTGCAGAAGTTGTACTTTAAGATGAACAGTATTTCAGCCTGCCCAGAAATGAGTAATCAACAACTCACAAAGCAGAAATACAAATGACAAATAGAAGCCACCTTGGAGTGAGCATTTCTTGGGACAACACACCCTGCCTCCCAGTTTGCCTGTTGCAACCCAGCTTACTAGCTAAAGAAGGACATCCATCTGGGAAACGCATTTAGGAATGTATTTCTCTCTCATCCATATAACAGTCATAGTAGAATACAAGTCAAGAACGATGGCATGGAAAAAGAAACACCATATACACATTTGACAGGACAGAATGTATCTGCTAAGAAGAAACAGTGAAAATAAGTGGTTCTGAGTCGCTCAGCTGAATATTCATAAAATCAGACAAGCTTTATCTAGGTCTTAAAGGCAGACTGCTATTAACAGACCCACTCCAGTCAAAATCAGAACTGTTTTAAAACCTTATCACTTGATTATAGTGCTTTTAGGTTCATAGAATAACTGCTCTTTGAAGTCATCAGGCAACATTGTGGGCCTACATACTAAAACTTTGACTTCTGGAAGTACTGCGTGTCAAGAACAAGACGTACTTCAAAAGCAGACTGTAAATCCCCAACAGACCAAGGGCCTTGACTTTATCCATCTCACTCAGCACTGTATTTTTTTCCTGTAGTATTAACACATATCTCCATTACCTCTTCAAGAGAAATGAAGAAAGCAGGTGTCAGCTCTGATTTAGAAACCCCTCAGAGGCCACACACTTATAGTAGACACTTCCTAAAAGGTGACTTACTAAGAATTAGTCCATTTTGGACATAAACTCACTCAGAACCCAGGCCTCCATGAGAAAATTGCTGAGCATACACAAATCAAGAGGTAAGAAACACCTTATAGATATGGAAATCCTGCACATTGTTGGCCGATAATTATATATTGCACAGAGTCCTTGTTTGATGCATGCTCTCTGCCCTCTGACTAATTTCCCATGAGATGATTAGTCAGAGTAAGAGCTACCTTTGTCCTTCAAAGTTAGCAGAACTTTGCCAACAGCAGCAAGAACAAGACAAAGTTTCATAATTTCAAGCCCACAAAAGCTATGTGGCTCAGCAGAAAAGCACTTTGGGCAGCAAGAGTGACTTCAGACTAACCATCACTGGTCAGCGTTTGCATTGCACTGGCTCATTTTCATGTAAAGGCACTGCATGCCACTTCGAGCATATACCCCCACATCGATGAGAGATTAAGGAAAATTCCTCCCCAGCACAATCCCAGAACAGCCTAGGCAGCTTTGTAGAGTGTTACACATCTAGTAGACAATATTATCTCCATGTATCTCCAGCAGCTACCCACTACGAATTCCTCGTCTTCTTCAGGATCTCACACTTGTACTTCACTACCATCTATGTTAATGCACATAACAGAGCCATCTTTTTCGTACAGAAGTACAAAAAGGACATAAAACTCTACCTCAACAAATACCAAATACTGTTCTTTCAGATGCACTACATCTCTGAGGGATTGCTGCCCATCCCTTGTTCAGATCAGACATCCTCCCACCCTCATCACTTTAACAGACAGCACCTAATTCACATGTCCCACCCTGCCTTTAGCTTTTCCATACCATCTCCCCATGCTCCATGAGGATCCTGCTTCGGAAAGAAGCAGTAAGCAGTTTACCTGGTGTGATCTGGCGGGTACGCTGTTTACCAGACCCTCTGTGTCGGAGGGTGACTTCTGCGGAGCCTGCTTAACCGGTGACATCAAGCTCTCAGATGTACCGCAGCTGACGAGGTGGCAGAGCAGAGTTTGCACGACAATGTTCAAGAGGCACAAACACACACACACACAAAAAAAAGGAACAAAAACAAAAAACGAGTGATGGCGAGATGAAATTGGTGGCAGATTATGCCAAAGTAAAAGTGAACATAATGGATTCTGGAATAAACACATATAATTCTCCATCTCTCCCTAGTCATTTCTCTGCCCTTCCTCCTAGAGTCTCACTGCTGAGCAACGTGAAGGAACAACTTTAACATGCGACAGCAGCTCCTCCAGAATTCTTGTTCCCTAGATATTCCCATTTAACCCAACCAGTCTAAAACTTTACAAACCCACATGTGTTTTCTTCACTGAGGCTCGAGACTCAATTAACAGCAGTAAACAGCAATTTTCTTCTACCTGCAAGCTAAATAGCCCCAGTCACTGAAGCAAGCGTTATACCACTGCAAATATTAAAGTGAACACTTGCAACAGCCACCAAGCTCTCCATACTACAAAGGTACTTCCTACCAAAGTCCACATTAGTTCCCTTGCTTTTTGTTTGGGCTATGACTCCAAAATAATTCTGCTCACTCACAACAGACACTAGTCTCTGGAGTGATTACTTTAAGAGTCATAAGTGATGTGTATGCTATGTGCCCAGATACAACTAAGTGAATATCTAAACGGGCAAATCTTGTTTGAAAACTCAGAAAACTGTCTTGTGGTGAGAACTAACACCTCTGAAAGAAGGTTGCCAGTTTTCAGTCATTGCTTTTTTCTTCCCATCTGCTTAGAGCAGGACCAAAAAAAAAAAAACCAACAAGCCAGTGACAGATAAATGAATACCACTGAGCTAAGTATATGAGCAAATGTCTTCAAACTTAACCTTGGCGGCTTCTGGGCAGTGCAGTAATGGGTCTTTAAATGTTCAGTCTATCTCCTCTTAACCCACGCACCCAGGAGAGAAAAGGGGCCACCTCCTTGACAACAAACACAGGAGTTCCCGTTGCTACCGCTTCGCTACCCTCTGAGCACTGAGCATCCTTTCCCCACAGTCTTTTTAAAAAGACAGTGTACAAAGCAAATACAGAAACAAACAAATAAGGACAGTGACATTAAGCAGACACCTTCTCACAGGGCAATCATTTTTTAACCTTTGGGAAGTCTAACCACAGAAGATTTAGCTCTACAAACATGCCACAGATTAAAAAAAAATGTGAAATACTGCAGACCCAGTAACCACAGAAAGGGGTTTCCACTCTGTCTCAGAGACAGAGCAGCCCTTCTGTGACCGAATGACATAACCATGAATTGTTTCCTTTATTCACAAAATTCCTAAGATCCACACTATCTAAAAGTCCTAATTCCTTTTTAAGCAGCTCATGCACTTAGATGACTGCAATTGTAAGTTTTCAAATGGCAGAGCTGTCCGAGCCAGAAGAACACTTACAGAGAGCGTGTTTTCCTTCTGTCATGGAAAGAACTCTGAATTTCCTGTGCTCTAGTCAATGCACTGGCAAGTTCACTGCTGGAAGAGATGGAGGGACACCATCTGGGATAAGCAGCAATCCCACCCCAGCCAGACATGAGACAATGAAACCCAAGCACCCAGTGAAATGCATTGTCCCTTTGCCAACAGATTCCAGCACAAATTACAGTGAAGTTATGTTAGCACAGAGCTAGCCGGTTAGTCAGCAAAAGAAGAGGAAATGTGTACACATACACACAGGTATTAACAGCAACCACCAACTTGATTAGTTACCATGGTGTCTAGTGGGACTGGAAGAGAAGACCCAGCCCTGTTACATTCCCAATCTGGCGTCTATATCAGGATCTCTGTAAGGAGAGGAAGATAAGCAGGATCCGATCCCAGCACACCAAGGCAGAAAGGAAAACAAAAAAAAACACCAAAGTCAGATCATGAATGGAAATTGTGGCCATGCAGGGTTCCAGATGCCGCGCAGTGCCCCAGCCCACCTCAGTTCAAGGCAGAGTTGTTATCTAAGAGTAAGTACATCTCACCACTACCACCACACACTAGGTTAGTGTCATGGAGAAGAAAGTCCGTAAGTTTGAAGGGGGTCACAGCACGTTTGGTTTCTCTTAGCATGTCATGCAGAGCTGCCACGGTCAGCAAAAGCAGTATTCAAACTTCAGAGTTTACTTTCCTGGGAGAGCAATTAAATCTATTATATGAAATTACTGCACGTGAACTCCTGCTCCAGGCTCAGCTCCAGTACATGTCCTTCAGCAGGAAGACAGTGGTCAGCAGGTCACTCAGAAGCAAAGCATGTGGATCATCACATGTACACTCCTGGTGCGTGACTCTGCAGGTTTTTTCTCAGTTTTTAGCAGAAGGACACATGCAGAAAGGGGGAAGCAGACTTTCTGCACAATTTTGAGCACATGCAGCTGTCTTCACTGCACTCAGCCTTACCATTGGGAATAGCCAACTCACTTTCTCTAAGCTCTCCAACTGGGAAAAGGACAGGGCAAAGTTCAATTTAGAAATCCCCACAAGTTTATTTATGGAGTTGTTTTCTTTTATCTGACAGGCAACCAAGAAAACCTGCAGGAAGCAGGAATATTTGTTGGGGAAGAAACAGAAGAAGGTTATAATTCTTGATTTTGTTTCTAAGATTACAGACATAATTTTCATTCTTTCTTACCGAAGCAAATGACCATCTAAATTAGAGAGAAAGAGAAAAGAGAAAGCAGTTCCCCCACCACCAACAAGCTCCATCACCACAGGATTCAAGTTTGATTTTGTTAGGTCTTGTTGCATTCTCACATCCCTACTCAAAGAACTGTGCTTTATTTAGGAAATACCCTCCTAACACAAAAAAAAAAAAAAAAAAAAAAAAAAAAACTCGTAGGGATGGTAACAGTTAACTAAAACCAGACAGTTGAATGAGGATGGATGTGGAGTGGTTACTCCTTCCTTATTTTAAAGAGTGGTGATGAATGGGATTTTGGCCAGTGTACTACCACTTCAGGAGCAAGACACTGGTAACTGAAAAAATCAGTCTTCATCTCAACAGAGCATTCCTTAAAACTGCATGTGTGGCACTTTTTCTTTGGGAAGGGGGAGGCTAAGGGAAGAAGGGGATGGGAAGGGGAACAGAACAGAGCTAGGGGATCTTAGATTAGATGTCCATAGGGCACATAAGCTTGTGGCAGGGCTCAGCTGTAACATTTAGTGATTATCAGGTGCAACTCATGGTCAGTAGGCCTTTTCAAGCACAGTAGAAAAATAATCATTATAGGCAGATGGCCAGTCTTCCACACGGCCATACCCTACGTCTAGTCATGGTTGCCAAGACTTGGCTGAAACAACTCCTACCCCCCTGTAAGCCCTCCCTCTGAGCCTACTGCTGTTCCTCACATCATACACAGGTGAGGAGGGAGATCTCTTACCCAGAGTAACGTTTTTTAGAGTTGTTCTTTCTGATGACAAGACACACGACAATAGAGATGAGCGGTGTGAGACCTGTAACCGTACCGATGACTATCCCTGCCACCATGGCAATGGGGAACGCAGGCAGGCTGTCTGGGGAGAGAAGGGAGAAAACATTCAACTCTTCTGCATTCCCTGATTAACAGAAATGCAAACCACAAATGTTCTTGACCTTGGATTCTTTTAGAGCAGAAGCACTAATGTAATATCCAGGAATTAAAACATGCAGCCTAAATGGTAGCGATTGCAGGCAGCTAGCAGAATAATGTATGAACAGAGCAGACACCAAGAGCGTTCTTTAAGTCACCATCCTTCAGGAAAGGCTTTATATTGAACTAAGAATTTTTTGTATGTCAAGGAACACAAATGATAATGACAACAACCCTATCCCATTTTGTGTCTGAGAAAAAAAGTTACGTTCACCTTGCAATTCCCAGTGAGGTCAACAGGAAAAGGCAGGCACACTTGAAAGCAGATTTGAACTTAACACACTGCTAATCAACAAAGTGCTGAAGGTTGGTTGTTCTCCGGGTAGCATGCAGCAAACAGCCCAGTTACTACCCACAGTCACTCTAAGAGCATTTATACATGCTTCTGGTGTCTCAAAATACATCTCTCTACATTTTCATAGCGTCATTCTTCCCCTTCTTAAGTCAGGATCATTGAAAGGTATTAGCAATATGCTTACAGGAACACATTATTGCTTTACTCACGTTTTCCCCAATACAATTTGGGGGAAGGGGAGGCCAAGAAAGAGCAGCCAGAAATAAAAGCCAATCAGAAAATGAGTACAAAAGACTTACAGAAGAAAGAATACACAATCCACCATTATATCTTTTTGCAGTAGCAAACAACATTCTCCCTCTCATCTTGCTTAATACAAGGAGCACTTTCAACCAGAAGAACCATCTTCATCAAAAATCCATGCTACGATAGCTCCTTCCACCAAATACAAGTGAATCAGCATAGGATGCAATAGGTAGAACATCTTATATAGAAAATCCTTCTCAGATAACTGCACCTGACCATCACAGAGTTGTTGAGTTTGGACGGGACATCTTGAAATCATCTAGTCCAAACCCCCTGCTCAAGCAGCATCAGCTTGTGCAGCCTGCTCAGAAGTCTGTCCGGTTGGGTTTTCACTATCTCCAAGGATAGAGACTCCACAAACTCTCTAGCAATCTATTCCAGTGTTCAACCATGCTCACAAGAAAAATGTATTTTCTTACACTGAGATGACATTGCCTGTGTTTGAATGCCTGCCCAGTGCTACTTCTCTTGTTGATGGGCACCACTAAAGAGGTTGGCTCGGTCTTCTTTAGATGCTCTCTCTCTCCTCAGATATTTATTATTATTTATTATTTATTGATATCTTAAATATAATTATTGATGAGATCTCTCTGAGTCTGTCTTCTCTTTTGCAGGCTAAACAATCCCTACAAAAGGTGGCCTAGTCCCTTAATTATCTTAGTGCCCTTTTGCTGGATTTCTCCCAGCAAGGACCATGGACCATGCTTACACCCAGCATTCCCAACAAGTCTACAGTTGAGTCCATTTTGACACCCTTATATAAGAGGAAATAGCACAATACAGTGCCCTGCTGATGTAAGGGCATCATACTAACTCAACATTTAGTATTGTTCCTTTTGAGTTTAATGACTTCCAGGAAAAGGGCTGCACGATCTCTAGCCATTTCTCTGTTCATACCCTCATTTGACTGAATACCATACCAGCAGCTTTCCTAGCTTTTCAGTGTTTGATGCCAATTCATAACAACTCCGCAATTCCAAGGCTTAGTAAGAAATTAAAGATGAAGACATTAGTGCCACAATTTAAAGGGAGACATCCTTTTTTCAATAACCTTTGGCAACATCTGCCATTAAGGAGAAGAATCTTACGAACAATAATACTTTTTAGGTTGTAGTGGGTTTACATGGCAAGGTTTTGGTAACAGGGGGCCATAGGGGTGGCTTCTATGAGAAAGATCTAGAAGCTGCCCCGTGTTAGGTAAGGGCCCCACTGCTGACCAGAGCTGAGCCAATAAATGACGTTTATGCCTCTGTGAGAGCATATTTGAAACAGGAGAAAAAAAAAACGCTGTGCCACACAGCAGCTGGGAGAGTGAGAGGAGTGAGGCACAGCCTTGCAGGCGCCAAGGTCAGTGAAGAAGGAGGGGGAGAGGTGCTCCAGGTGCAGCAGCAGAAGTCCCCTGCGGCCTGTGGTGAGACCATGGTGAAGCAGGATGTCCCCCTGCAGCCCATGGAGTACCACGGTGGAGCAGGGTTCCACGCTGCAGCCCGTGGAGGAGACCACGGTGGAGCAGGTGGCCCTGCACCGACGGAGGCTGCCGCCTGTGGAAGACCCCTGCCGGAGCAGATTCTGGGCCGGACCTGTAGCCCGTGGAGAGGAGCCCACGCAGGAGCAGGTGAGCCGGCAGGAGCTGCTGCCCGTAAGGGAGCCAGGTTGGAGCAGTTTTCTCCTGAGGGATGGACCCCGTGGTACGGACCCATATCTGGAGCAGTTCTGGAAGAGCTGCTGCCTGTGGGAAGCCCACGCCGGATCAGTTCATCAAGGACTGCATCCCGTGGGTGGGACCCCACAGCACTGGGATGAGAGTGACCAAGAAGGAGTGGTGGAGAAGAAGCGCTGTAGACTGACCATAACCCCCGTTCCCTCACCGCGTTTGGGGGGAAGAGGTGAAAGAGGGTGGATAGGAGGAAAGTGCTTTTCTATTTTGCCCTTCAGGATAATTACTGCACGATCTCCTCGTCCTTATCTCAACCCTTGAGCCCTTTTCATTGTATTTTCTCCCCATTCCTCTTTAAGGAGGGGGAGAGAGAGAGTAGTTGTGGTGGAGCTTGGCCACCCACCCGAGTAAAACCACCACACAGGTACAGAAGACAAAGATTGCCTTTGAGCCCCATGCAAAGGTAAGTGGATTTCTTTCGAGGCATTTAAGAAGTAGGAGTTCCAAAGTTTCTTTACAGGTGTAGGAATGACTATCAAAGCATCAAAACAAGCATGCACTTCTGCTAACAGACCACCTCCCACCTTGTACTCAAGAGACAAAAATAAGCAACACTTTCAGAACAAGAAAGTGGCAATCCAAAACTATAGCGTCATGTCTGCTAAAAAACTGATATTAAACAAGATGACAACAGCTAACCTGACAGATTTGTTATTGCTTTGATTCAGATGAGATTTTTGGTTGGCTGAATTTGGGTCAAGAACAAAAATTATGTTCTGTTGACAGAGTTTTTAACAGGCTACAAGAATGCAACTGTTTGCACATGAAACTAGAGGCTTTACTACCTCTCAAAACACAAACCAACGGACTCCAGAAAAGCCTACACAATTTTATGACTGCATAGTTCAGCTAAAGAATTATGTCTCCCACCCCTTTTCTTGTGTTTTTCAGTATTGCACTGTTATATGAATTCCTCATAAATATTTGCATAGCATACAATGATTTCATTGTAACAGACAGCCCCAACAACATAACCAAACATTAGCTTTCAAAGCTGGTGTTTAAGTTCATAGTTTAACACAAGCCAAAACTCAAGCCTTTCAAGGAATATTTTTCACTAAGTATCACAATAATTCAGAGCATCTTCCATTTTCTTCCATTTTCTCTGGAAATGTGCTAGAACTCGTGTCCCATTTCATAAAGCTTAAGTTTTCCAGTGTTGGGAAGTGTGAAGATTTCCATAAGACAATTCTAGTTTCTCCCCTCATGAGAGTTCAGATCGAAGATGGACTGCCTCCAGATAACACCAGCTGTCTTGAACACGGTGTGTTAAGAAGCTTCATATTACAGGGAGGGGAAGCCTAACATAAAGGACTTGGGATTCCCTACAAATTTCCATCATTTATGCTTTGAAGGGTATTCATATACACCATTGAAACAACAGTCTTGCTTCTCATCCCCACTAACATGATTTTTCCAATGTAGTTGAAGTATCAACTTGTGCAAACACGGCATAGACATTTCAGTGAAAAACAGCTGAGTTAGCTTCACAATTCTGAACAGCGAAGTCAACACGTCAACTTATTAAATGTTTAATCCAAAATGTAAGGCTAACCAAGCATCTGTGATCAAGACCATTTAAATGTGTAAAGTATGGTGTCCACATTGAGCCTTTAAAGGGCAGCTAACCCAAATTGACCAAATGAATATTCCATGCCATATGGCATCAGACTCAGCACTATAACTGGGAGGAGCTGGCCAGGCAATGATGCTCTTGCTTGGGGACTAGGTAGACGTCGGTCAGCTGGTACTGAGCAATTGCTTTGTGCATCACTTGTCTCTTTGTTCTTAATAAATGTTTTTTTATCTCAACCCACAAATTTTCTAATTTTGCCCTCCCAATTACCAATCCTCTTCCCGGCATCCAGCCAGGCAGGGAAGCGGAGGAGTGAGAAAGCAGCTTTGTGGTGCTGCTCCTCCTGTACTGCTGAACTGGACAGGCTGCGACTCCAGAGTGAACTTGAGTCAGAGGGACTGGGACCTGTGGATGAATCCACATGGGGCCATGTACACCCCAAAGTACCTGAGGCCATAGATAAGTCCACTCCAGCAGGTGTCTGAAGGGTCCCCTGGAGGGACTGTGGCCAACCAAAAGGCTGTGCCAGAACAGGTACACCTTGAAGCAACTGTGGCTGTGGATAAGTCCATGACACAATAGGTAGACCTCTGAAGGGACTGTGGCTCATGGATAACACCATGCCAGAGCAGGTACACCAATGGACAAGCCCAAATGGGAACAGGGGAGAGGTGAGGAGTTCACTGCAATGTTAAACCTGCAGCAGTGGAGATTGCAGTGGATATGCATTTAAACTGTTGTAACCCGTCATCTGAATTGCATGTTATGGGAAGCACCACAGCAAGAACCACTCAAACCAACTGAGGGTTATTCTCACAAGAAGCAATGCAAGTGCAGCAGCGGCCCGATCTGAGCTGGCTTCGGCATCTAATAACCCTACACAACATACTTCCTCTCCTGTCCTTAGCAACCACCATAACAGACAGGACCAAAATTACAGACTAAATGAACATTTTATGGACACTTTGCAGGGGCAGTCAACAAACTAAGGGAATTGTATTAGCAGCTACAGTGCTATGTTTTGGATTTGTAATGAAAATAGTGTTGATAACAAACCAATATCTTAGTTGTTGCTGTACAGTGCTTAGAGTCATAGTTTTCTCCATTTCTCATACTGCCCTGTTAGCAAGGAATTAGCAAAACTGATGACCCAAACTGCCCAAAGGAATATTCTGTACTGCATGATGTTCTCAATAACAGAAGTGGAAGGAGTTGGCTGAGGGCTGCCATTGCACCGAGCATCTGTTAGGTAGTGCTGGGTAACTGCATTCTGCATCACTTGTGTTATTTTTTTCTCCTTTGGGGTCTAGGGAGTTGTTTTTTTTCCTTCTTTTTCTTTCCTCCTCCTTTCTCATGAAACTTTGTCTCAGTCCACCAGTTCTCCAACTTTTGCCCTCCCACTTCTCTTCTCCCCATCCAGCTGGCAGGGAGTGAGCAAGCAGCTGTGTCGTACTAAACCGCTGATCAGGATCAAACCCCAACAGTGCCTTTGAATAATTTACAACACCAGCCCTATGACTCAAAATAATTAAATTTATACATAGTTTAAAAAAATAATGCATAAGAGTCAAGATCAGCCAAGATCAGGATGGGTTACAACCTATTACAAGAGCATTCTGCCTTCAACTGGAAGTACTACAAGACAGTATTACAGCTACAGCTATTGTCATATATATAGCCTGGAAGCCTGTTTTCAGGGTGCTCCAAGAGATCTGAAGACAACTGCTGTAGAATTTTCCCTGTGGCACAAAGTGCTGCCAAACACAGGGTTCCTTTCAGAAATGGTGAGATTCTCTTGTCTCAACGCTCTGCCTACGGGGAAGTGATGCTACACTAGACACCCTTTAATTTCTTTGATTTTAGACTTGAACTTCTGCTTACCAGTTCCTAACAACTCAAACACTTGCAGCAAACTGAAACAGCAGTTACTTTTCAAAAATGAATGATGAGGAAAAAAAATACTTCAAGTTCTCGTTGTTTGGTCTGATGAAAATATCCTAACAGTTGAAGCATCCAGCAGCATTTGTTTCACCCCATACAGCATTTGCAAAGGCAGGATGTTATCTGAAGGCACATTATTTCCTAGAACTATATCCTCAGAGCTATCTTTAACTGATCCTCCAAGCCACACCTTTTTATCTTGCTGTTTCCCACACAGCAAATTGGTTATAGATCTGTTGCAAGCTTCAAGATAGACGTGGAAAAAGGAAGAAATCAGGAACTTTCTTTTCCATAGGCGTATCGGGTTTACACAGTAAGGTGTCAGGGGAACTGCATGAGCTGCTTTCAGACAGCTCCAGGAGACCCATGAGTTGCTTTACACGGGCAGGATACAACTGAGCCCATCAGCCAAGCTGATGGTGCCTCTGGGAAAGCATATTTAAGAGAACAAAATGTTGCACAGGAGTAAGGAGGAGAAAAAAAAAGAAAAAAGGAGGGACATAGACCCACGCACGTCAGGTTCAGAGAAAGGTGAGGGAGACGAGGTGCTCCAGGCACCAGAGCCTGCAGTCCATGGAAAAGACCATGATGAAGGACATTATTTCACTCCAGCCCATGGAGAAGATCAGAGAGGAGCTGCAGAGATATCCACACTGCAGCCTGTGGAAGACCCCAGGAAATATCTACCTGCTTTGGCACAAAGGAAGCTGTAGCCCATGGTGAGCCCAGCCTGGAGCAGGTTTATCCTGCAGGACAGGGAAGGAAGGAACTCACACTGGAACAGACAACAAGTTTGTGGAGAAAGGATTGGCAGAGAGAAGCTGTTATGGACGGAACCAAACCTCTCATTTCCCATATTCCCCCCACCACTCAAGGCAGGGGGAAGTAGATTCAGGAATGAAGGACTGAGGTTGAGCCTGGGAAAAGGTTGGGAGCTGCAGAGGGGAAGGTTTTTGCTGTGACAGTAACTGGTAAGTGATCTCCCTACTTTTAAAATGACAAAGCTTGTACGTCAAGGTATTTTCTCTGTCTTGTTTCCGAAGGTGAAGTAAGAGAGCAGTTGGGTAGGCATCTGACCCATGGTCAACCCTCCAAAATATGCAAATTAAAGTATCACCTCTGTTGCAAGAGGCAGTTAAGTGAAGTAGCACAGAAGGCAAATAGGTACAGACATTTCCTTCCATACATCACGATTCTTTATTTTAGGGAAATGCAGTCATTTGTGCATACTAGATTCCATTTTATTATCCACAGATAATCCTCAGGCTTTGCTTTTCCAAGATGATTCATTTAATATTGAGATCTTGTCTTGCTGAAGCCAACACGCAAGCCTGTTGAAAAATATCAGCTGAATTAGTGTACTAAAGTATCTTTGTTTAATTTGGGTTAAAATCTTAAGAGGCTTTGCCAAGACAAACTGACATTGCCAAACCAGTGGTTGCTTTACTACTTCTTCATAGAGACTACCAATAGAGTATAAGAAAAATAAACTGACCTATTTTATATCAACTGCAAACTTCTTCCAAGAATTGGAAAACTAAGTGACCTCCAAAAGATCCCATCCAACTTGAGCTATTGTGTGAAAAGATGTGGGTATAGACCTTGCCTACAGTACATGGAATGATCTCATGAGCAAGTGTATACTTGTAGCAGCAGCAGCATTCTAATTAGAGCATACACATGGGTAATCTCCTCTAACACATTAAAAACTAATGGAATAGTTGCATCAGCATTGTCATTTATGAGTCTAACATTTACTCTTGTTTTCTTAAATACAAATTTGGGAATCTGATCACTGTGAGAACTGTTTCTCTGCAGCAACTGTCACACTTTGGCTGACCCCCAGCTTACCTAGAGCAATCAAATGTTTTGGGTGGCCGGGGCAAATAAATAGCCAAACTGACATATGGAACTTAAATGCTCTTGAACTGTGATCACCATTCCCAAATACTAATCAGAAGCTTTAAATAACTGGCAGTAGCCAGCCCTTGCAGCTTACAAGGGTCACTACAGATACTTTAAGAATGGCTGTGTAAAAGAGACTAAGTGAACATCCAATAACCTTTGCATGGAAGATAGTAGCATCTCACTGTCAGCAGGTACTCAGGCCAGATTATTAGTTTTGTTTTACAGTGTATTTATATATATTCTCTGTCTATCTATATCTATATATAGATAGATATAGTATTTATTCAAAAAAAAAAGTCTGCCACTTGCTCTCCAAATTTCGTAAGTCATCCTAACCTTTGATGTACCATAATACAGAAAAAAACATGTTCATAGGAATCTTAAATAAGATGAGTTTTCAGCACAGTTTCCATCAGCTTTTGCTAATACTTGTTAGAAGTTTAAGAATTCATGGAAATAGCGAAAAAGTACATGACTTTTTTTTTTTTTTAAACAGCTCTCAGACTATCATTTCAACTATTAGGACCTAGAAGAAGAGAATTAAAGAGATGGTTGCTCCCTCCAGGCCACTCTCCCACCCTCATGAAAAGTGATATAGACATGGAAGAGGGGAGATGAAGAAAGGGAAAATAAAATTAAAAAAAAAATATATCACATAGGGTGAATACCTTTCTCCACAACTCTCACTCGGATTTCTCCTGGTTTGACAACAATATCAGGTGGATTCTTGACATCACAAATGTAAGTGCCGTTGTCCCGGAACTGCATGTTTGATATACTGATAGAAGCATCTTTCTTGTTAAGGTCTCCAGTCCAAGTGATCCTGTCTTTAAATGGTAAGTCCTTTCCAGGGTACGACCTTCCATTAAAGTAATAGAAAAACTGTAGTCAAGGAAAAGAGGATATAAGAACAATCCAATTAGAGATTATAGAGCTGCCATACTTCTCTCACTATTACAGCATTCTCCTAGAGTTCACTGTACAATACACAGCTAGCATTAGACATTTGTGTGCTGTGTTTTGTTTCCCCCCCACACCTCACCACCTTAGTCTGGCTTGTTATGTCTTCATCACATAACCATGCTACGACTTATATCTCAATCATACTACCTCAGTAGACTGCAAGTTTTGATTTTCTGTTGTTGCTTTCTTTTTTTTTTTTTATCCCCTCCTCCCTCTTTTTTGGGGGGTGCAAGGTTTGGTGGACTAGAAGGTGAGGAAAGGAGAACAAGGCTAGTAACCTGGGTATAATTAAAGAATAGAACTTCTTCCAGATCACAGCCATCTGTCTTTCAGGTAGAGGAAGCCCTCTGCATCCTAGCAGGAAAAGGTTACCAAGCTTCCTATCTTGTGTGTTGCTGCGTGTGACTTGCAACTATGGTATAGCTTAATTAACATGCAATACGTTCCTTACCTGCACCCCTCAAGAAGTCCCACTAGCAATTTATAGCACATCTAGCTGTGTTCCAGAAACCTTTAAGATAACTCAATATAATTGTTTCCTGACTTCCAGATGATTAAGTTGCACATGGCTCTGCATTCCCTAGACCTGACCAAAAATCCTTGAAGAAAGAAACTTCAGTACTGTCTTTGAAAACTGTACTAAAACTGCACCATTGCTCACTATACCTGACCAAATTTAGAATATATAGCAGCAGAAGTATATAAAGCTGCATGGGACAAAAGCTCACTTTCAGATATATTGGATGTTTAAGCACTGGTCATAATCTTAAGAGACAGATCAAGGCTGTAAAACAGAAGTACATTGTGAAATAAAGAATTAATCTTAACCAAGACTCAACCAAAGTTTTCTTCAATTTAGTGTCCAGAGCATGGTTAAAGAAATTTAGGACTTCCTCTTTCTACAGTCTTCTTTAGTCTTCTTTTTCTACGGTCTTCTTCCTCTTTTCTACAGTCTTCTACAGTTCTTCTTTACAAAACTGTCTCTGTGCCACAGAAGAGGCTGTTTACAGGCCAGTCCTCTTCCATTCAGGTCATCTCCCATCACTTAAACTGGTCCTACCCTCAACCTGAGGATTGTCTGTTCTGAAACTAAGGAGACTAATCTTATTACAAATGCTTTCAAAGGGAGACTAAACAGTACACAAAGAGAAAATAAGCAACTTGCACAATACACCATGTTACACTGTAATAGTGATAATTCAGATTCCATGAGCAGCTCCACAGCTCATTTTCAAGCATAAGACAACAAAGAGTTTAGGAGATTCTTAGCTGCTCATCTACCACACCTCTCCTCTGACTAAAAACTACTAGTCTATTTTCCAGCTGCTGCACACTCCAGCCTTTGACATTTAACATATTGCAATATATTTAAATAACTCTTTAAAAAAAAAATACTAAAATGAGTGGTGGAGACAAAACACATAGAAGAAGGCTCCAATCCACAGTGACTTGACCTCAGAACCAACTGAAAGACCTCTGAATACTTATCACAGCCTTCTGCCCCAGGTAGGTTCCTCTACAGGTGTTCCTTACTGAGATACGAGTTGCTGCTCCCTCTGGTTGAAAACTCCAAGAAACAGATGCTGCGCTGCTGATCACTTCCACAGATGTAAATGTGCATGGAAGCTTTGCATCTGTCCCATTCTCCACAAACATTTCTTCTGGAGTGCTGACCTCTACTGCAGATACTTCAACTGTATGAAAAAGGCAAAGAGAAGAAAGAAGGAAAAGAGGCATGAGTGCTGTTTTAAGAGTTAGGAAGTTGCAGTGGTAACAGTTTGTATCACATTGTTTTTAAGGGAAAATTAAGAAGCAGCAACAACTCGTACAGCAAGTGTGTGTACAGGCTTGCATTATACCCATAATATAAGCAAGTATACAGCAGGTCAGTTCACTACTCTTTCCTTGTATTATCTGCTACAGGATGTTTTCCTTCCACAGATGTTTCCTCTACAGCACTTTGTGGAAGTCAATTCTATAGTGCAAAGGATGAGCTTACACTCTTCCTTTCTAGCTGCCAGCAGAGACTGTAATAAATAAGCCCCACTGGAGGAACTAACATCTTGAATCCAGCTATTACTCAATTTCCTCTAGAGCTCACATCTTGTTTCCCATTTCTTCAGCTTTTCTCAGCTGTAGCTGGAAAAAGAACTCACCTTTACTAAGCTCAGGATTAAACCTCTCTGGGTCCCAACCATGCTATCAGCTTCTACTCTTTGGCATGGTTCAAAGTCTTCATGTGTAAGACCTCCTAAGTAGTCACTCAGATACAGTTTAGAAGCACAAGAGTAGTGTTTTTTTTTTCTCACCACCATGAGGCTTATGCATGGTCAAAACAGCAAACAGATCACAAATAACCCACAGCTATTAAGTGATCAGGGTTAACTTTGTGATTGCACCAGTAGTATGCCTACAGGGTAAGTGAAATTCATCAGGATTTGGGAAAAAAAAAAAAAAAAAAAAAAGAATATGTTCCTTATCTGACACTTCTTGAACTGCAAAGACACTATCCAGATTTAAACAAAGATATACCCATACATTTATTCAAGTTTAGGTTTAAAAAAAAAGTCACTGTGTGACACCACAAAATAATTTCTCTCATTGCCTGTGTCACACCCATATGAAAGCAAAAATCTTAGAAAACTCTCTCTACAGGTGGGGGCACACATGACACATGCCCCCAGTAACTCAAATGAAAACCACATTTTGGTAAGGTCACTTACAGCACAGAGCCAGAACTAGTAAGCTGCTTCCGATCGTGTGATTCTATGTTTATGGGCTACAATATCTTACATTTTGGGGATTTACTCCCTTATTAGAAGAGGAGAGCAATCCTTACTGTTTCCTCGGTATCGTGATTTACTTCTTCACTTTGAATAAGCTAGTTCTCAAAGTAGGCAAACTGAAGATAAACACTACAGTTGAAGACAGTTCAAAAAAAAAAAACAAAAAAAAACCAACACACCACCACCTAAGTTAGTCCTTATATGACAGGCTTTACACTTCCAGTCAATGACAACAACCATCATGGTAACCAGGGCTGCGAGCACAGGGGGTACCAGCAGCCAGCCCTGCAAGTGGTAGGTCTGTCGGTGAGACAAGTGAGCAAGGGACAAGGAAAGCACCCCGGATAAGCCAGTGCATGCACGGCCGCGTAGGGTCTGCTGTCTCTCTCACTCAGCCAGCCTGGCAAAGAAGGCAAGGCAGAGCACGTGCCCGGGGACACAGAAGGGCCATGCAAGCACTGCAAGGGTGGAGGAATTAAGCAAGCCAGTTCAATTACAGTAACCAAAACCAGAAGAAGCCACCATTCATTCCCTCTGCCTTTCGAAGGTCACGCTGTTCCCTCATCAACCTCACTCTCTTGACAGTCCCATCAGGTTATCCCCAGTTCCCCAGCCTACCCTGTCACCATTGCTCTCGCTGCAAACGAGCAAAAGAGAAACAGCACCCTAAGAGAGGGGGATTTTCATCAAGAGGTTCTATCAGAGCTGCTTTTCTCTTGTACGCGCTCTTGACTGTGGGCCAAAAAATATTCTTTTGTAAAACAATTACCAAATATTTGTTTGGAACACACAAAGGCTTCTAGCAATTCAATTAAATGAACTCAGAGCTGCTGTGCTTTATGTATTTTTTCCAGCTAATGGAGTGGAGAAGAAAAAAACTAATCCATTGTTTCAAGTCCAAGCCACAGAACAAGTCTGCCTTTCAAGCATAAAACAAGCAAGATGCCCTCAGCATTTGTGTAGGAAGAAAATAGTCTGCACAGACACTGTCTGCTTGTACGTGGTACAGAGAACCCCTTGCCACAGACAGGGAGTGGGTAGCACAGACCCGCTTCCAAAGAAGTCCCTGTTCTAACTTACTAGCAACTCGTGCAAGAACTGTAGCAAAGCAAGAAAATCCAACTTCTTCCTTCAGTCTCGGAAGGCAGGAACTATATAGTGTCTTGTACAGATGTTTACAGCTTAATTTTCACTTCCTACTTGCTGTCTCAACTTCATGTCTTTCTTTATTTGTTCCCTCCCTGCCCCCAGTTAAATAAGAAGGTCACTCACTATTCGCTCTTTCAGCGTGCACAGCTTGAATTTCTTCCCCTCTGCTGTCCTACAGCATGAGACAAAGTGACTAGGAAGTGGTAGAGGGGCCACAACATTTGACATTTGTTTTTCCTTAGCCTTCTGCACCCATACTTTTACTGATACAGTGGCAGTTCCCACTAACCTGAAATCTTTAGCCTCCTCTACCATAAAAAATAAATCCATGTGGGTTATCTCCAGCTTTAGCTCTTCTCCTTCTCTTTCTACTTTTGCCAGTGACATTCTTCTTCCAGCTCCATCTATTTAAATAGTTCAGTTGGAGAAAGCTGAATTTGGACTCATATTCTAGTTCCACTTATCCACTGGTCCACTACTCAAGCTTTCTCAGCCTTAACTCCACTAAAGAAGGAAAAAAAATATCAGGAGACTGTCAGAGAGAATGCAGCTTTAGGAAGGGAAGGTCTGCAGGATAGGTATGGCAAAGAGAAACATTTATTTGCTCTTCTCCCATCAATCCTCACTTATCCCACCATCTTGTCCAACTGCCAAGTCCCAGTATTTCCACCTGAACACCTCTTCTAGCCTTCAATCACTTTAATTCTTTTCAAGAGAAAAATGCTTTTATTTTCACCTACCATCAAAATGTGCCTCTCCAGTCATTTCTTTTTCCACCTCTCGTGTAGTTGGATTTGTTTTACTCCAACTACATCAATCTTTCGCAAGTTGTATTTTCAGCCCCCACGCTCCAGTGAAAACACTCCGAATCACAAGTCCAATGACTCATCCCCTGCTAAGCCTCAGGACCAGTGCTCCATCCTTACCTTCCTTCTCAGACAACCCTCCTAGTCTTCAGGTAGGACTAGACACTCTCACTTCATCCTTTCATCCTATCTTTTCTTCTTGTTCCTATAGTCGATCTTCATCCTTCACCAAGGCTCTCTATTTTCACATCCCTCTTCCCTCGGTATCTTGTCTCTGGGATCTCATCTGCAGAAGAAGTTCAGCTGCCATCGCTGCACTGACTGCTCAGATCTGTCTCTCTGCTCAGGGTCTGTCTCCTTCTGTTCAAAGGAAAGTCTCAGTCTGACACCTTTGTCAATGGGAAGCTGCCAGCTCACGCTGAATGGAACTAAACCAGGGCTCATTTTTTCCCCCGAGCCTTCCACCACCACATTTATCACCATGGACCAGCACCACGTCCAGTTCAACCTGTGTAGCGTTTTCCACTTTGAACTCTCTCCAGTTTGAGGGTATAGCTGGACCTTGCAGAGTCTTTCAGTTTCTAGCCACCTGCACAGCTGACAGTAGTCTAAAAACTCCCTTTTGTATCTTACTCTTCATTAATGAATATTTTTCTCTGGATTTGAGGGGTATTTCTGGGCTTCTGCCAATAGACATGATTCTTTTTCTTAAAGTCATTTCAATTCCAAGCTGCTCTGCATCTCTCCCCTTCTTCCATTTTACAGAAATAAAAGCCATCTGCCTTTCACAGCAAGTGTCTCATGGCCTATTTCCTAGCAGTTCTTATTCACGATCAGTTCAACATCATCTGCAACAGCTAACAAGTGGGCAGTAAGGGCTATCATTACTTTAAAAAAAAAAAAAAAAAAAAGACAGCACATCTGATGTGTCCCCACTTCCCATGACTTTATAGGAACATCTATACACTACATTTCTCCTAAAGGGGTCTCTTTTAAATATTTATTTTACAAGCTCAGCCACCTGCTGAAGTCACCAGGCATTGTCAGCTGTGTGGTATCTCATTTCTCCTTTATATAATACATTTCCTCAACTGTAGCTATCAGGCTGCTGAGGCAAGTTATCTTCTTGGCATTTCTATATAGCTGAGCACCCTGAGAGACCTGTACATCCTTGGGGCGCCCACACGCTTTGGCAGTATGCTTCAGCTGCCCACCCCACGACGCCTATTTCCAGCCTCCAGCAAGCCCAGGCACTGCAGACCACCATCAAGTTACATGTCACACTTGCCCAGCCTACTCTTTGTCCTCCAACATACACAAGCAGTGCTTTGAAACTCATGGTCACAGAAATTATTGCTCAGGTTTCCATGCTGCAGCCCAAATCCTGAAGCACGGGACTTAGTGGATTTCAGGCGCTAGCCCTAAACAGTCAGGTCAAAATTCCAGTTCACTGCCACCTGGAAGCATACAAGTCCCAGTAAAAGCACAAGCAGTCTTTAGTTGTAATAGTTTTGTATTAACTGCATGACAGAAAGCAACTCACATGGGTAGAAGGGGTACCTATTTCACACCTCCTCTATCAGGTTAGTCAAAGCAGACAGTCACCCTCGATACTTCAGCTGGACAAGAAACAAAGACAGCTGATGAAGTAAAAAGTACTTCACAAGCAGCAGAAGGCTCTCAAATCATTTGAATTCTTAACTAGGTGGTCATCAGAAAGAAGATACCCAGCTTTGCTGATGAGTTTATTGGGTGCACAGAGAGAATTAAAACCATTGTTCAATTTTTGCCTCGAGTCACTGAATCCACAGAAGCACAAAAAGGAAGGACGGACAGACCTCGGCTAGCCTCTTTTCCACAGTATGGACCAAGTTAAAAACATTTACCACGTATCACAACTTAAAAGCCAAACACTCAGCTTCCATAACAGGAAGCTACTGCTGATGTCCTGCTCTTTGAACATGAGCTGAGGTTACCATAAAGAGCAATTGTCACTCATTTTCCCCAAACACCACCCTCAACACCAGCTGGCTGACATCCAGGCAGTTACAACGTCTAAGGCACTGTCTGTATCTAGTGACTGAACGACCTACATATAGGTTATTTATCCTGTATGTATTCTATATATAGAAGATTGGAGGGGGAAAAAAAAGATATGCAGCTGTAAAATAGAAGCAGAGTATCTGCCAGACATGTATCACCCAATGTATGGCAAGGACAGCTGGAGAGTCTCAGTACCAAGAGCAACATCCCAAATGCTTTTTTGCTCTCTTGAAAAAGACAGGCACTAAGGCAGTTACTAGGAACTGCAATATTCACTGCTCCAAGGGTAACATTAGTAAGAAGACAACATCATATATGTGATATCACTGCTTTCTTCTATGAATTGATGACAGAAGAAGCAGTATTCACCATACACATGTCCAGAACAAGCATGATACACTACACAGCATCTCCACCTAGCCAACTTTCCTGACGTCATATCGTTTCAATTTACCTGTCGTGAATGAACCAGACCTTCCTAACTCCTAAGGTGCAGCTCTACAGTAGCTGCAGCAGACCTGAAGACCCAGAGCTTATTGATTCCATTGTAAAAACCCTGGTATGTTTGCCAGGATGCACAAAACTAGTGAAAAAGTTGCATGTTTTCAGCTAGTTTGACCCTGACTCAGTTCACAGACCCTGGTATCCATATATCAGCAGTTCTTGTGAGTGGCAACAATATATTGCTTTGAAATCGCCTATGTGGAAGAAGCCTTTGTAATTACCCAGCAGCAAAGTATAGGAAGATGGAGTCAGACCGAATGGGTAGCAGACAGGCATCCACAACAACCACAAGAGTTTGCATATGGTTAGTTAAACAAATTATGGTTAACTTCAGCCTTCAGTGGGATTAAGAGCAATCAAGCTCACAGTTTTCAAAAGTAACACAAAAAGGTTGCAGTATTACACCGGTGAGGTTTACTTTCCAGTATCTTTGACACGGGGCACACCCTCACAGAACAACTCTTGGAAAAGATGGCTAACCACTGCATTCAGGGCGCTGAGAGGAGTCCTCCTTGCAGATCCGGCAGAGGAAAGATCCCCCAGAGGGATCTCTGGCTAGAACAGCTGAGACTGAGTGACACGAGCTAGCAACTTAATCTGCAGAGGAGACATTGCATATGTGACTGGCTATCTAACAGGTCAACGCCTGGATACCCCCCCCATGTCCACTGCCACTAACTGGTGACGTCCAAAGCTCGTTCTTACTTTTTCTCCTAGACACTGTCCCTCACCTTTTGGAGGATCTGCTCAAAGGGTGTAAGCTTATTTCACTTCCTTCAAAGTCTCTTAGAATCACAGAAGCATTGAGGTTGGAAAAAACCTCTAAGATCATCGATTCCAACCTTTAACCTAGTACTGAAGTTCCCACTAAACCATGCTACTGAGTTCTAAATCTACACGTTTCATGAATACCTCCAGGGATGGTGACTCAGCCACTTCCCTGGGCAGCCTGTTGCAATGCTGCACAACCCTTTCAGTAAAGGAATTTCTTCTAATCTCTTGAAATGCCTCCAAAACATTTGGCAACTCCATCTGTATAAATCCAACAGTGCCTAAGCTGGCAGCGCTTACAGATCGATGCCCACTCCAGCTGAAGTATTTTCGTACCTTTTACTTGTATCCCCTGGTTGCTTCCACTCTTTTCATACAGGTTAATGAAAACCTTCTGGGCAAGAAATGGTTTTATTCTACATTTTTGTATTTAGGAATGGGGCTAGGAAAGGTTGACAATGGGTCTTGGTAGCACATACAAGGAAATCCTTTCCTGGCACTGAAGCTTTACACTAATTAATTACACCAATAATTACAAGTCCCTCACAGATCGTAGTGTCCACACTGAGATCATGGACCCAATTAAAAATTTCTGTTAATTAAGGCTATGAACACCTCAAAATAAGCTTGATTCCTCTGGATCCAACTCAGCTCGATCACTAGGAGTGCTAACAAAACTAGGATGCAATTAAGCTGCGTTAGTGCTCGTGGAAATAAGATGCCCGTGATTACAGCTTTACGTGGAAACTCCTATCAGATCACTAAGTACTGCATGCTTACGGTGGCTGCAGTTCCATGCTGCACTGCCTTCCTCTTAAAATGACTAGTCATCAGTTTACTAATTAATACAAACAACTTGCTTCATTTATCTTAAAGACTTCTGGCAATACAGTCATTTATATCATTTATAAATAGCCTCGTATGGATGAAAGATCAGGAAATAATCACGAAGTCTGATGAAAGAAAGATGAAAAGATTCAGACAGGCTGCTACAGGTAACAAGCTGACGACAGAGTCGCAGATCAGGAAGATGGAAATAGATGCATTAATACATCAGTCTCAGCAGCTTGCATTTCTGTGGTTTTATCGAGACCTTTAAAGTTAACATACCTGTATGTTCACTGTGGTTTCCCTAGCAGCCCAGAAGTTTCCAGGAGAAAAGAGGATGTAGGATTTTCTAGTGACTAAGCTTCCTAAGTCACAAAAACAATCCACACTTGCGAAACAGTGATATTGTCTATTTCTTACTGAAAGCAAGTGCATTGTGAAACACCAAAGTCCACTGCTGACATCTCTCAAACTACAGCCACATGACATTTAGCTACTTCCCCCACCTCAAGTTTCCCCATACACCCCTCAAGAAACAACAGCAGTCAGCTCCTTACAAAGCATCTTATTTTAGAAAAGCAGCACAAAGTTACAAAGTTCTCCTCTTACAATACAGCCACCTGTGTCTCTACATGCCATTATTCTCTCACTGTAAACAAAATATCCGGTGGAAAAATCCTAGCTTTGATGGTCTTAATAGCTAGGAGCAGACAGGCCCAAATCATTCCTCTGAAATTCCGCTAAGATCTGTTAAAGCATCCAGATGCAGGATCAAATTTCCACATGAAGACAATTTTACCTTAATACGGAAGCAAAACTCTCCATTCCATCCTTCCATATGCCATTCCACCCAGTAACAAGAGATGCAGTGTTTCATAAGAACTCACAAGTATAAGGACCGTGTACCTCAGCCCAATGAAGAATAGGCTGTGGCTGACCACCTCCACACCAGAAATCCATCACGGTGTTACACCCTAAGTCCTACTGGGTGTATAGGTATACAAATGCATGTATACATGTGTATATTCCTATGTACGTATTCTTGTACGTCACTGCAGTAGGTTGACTTTGGCTGGCTGACAGACACCCACCCAGCTGCCCTCTCTCTCCTCCTTCCCAAACAGGGAAACACAATGAGAAAATACGATGAGAAAGCTCATGGGTTGAAATAAGGACACGGTGATCACTTCTAGTTACTATCACAGGCAAAATACACTTGGCCTGGGGAAAGTTATTTTAATCTGCAATAAAAATTAGGGTTGGGTTGTGAGACAAATAAAAAACTAAAACACCTTCCCACCCTTCCTCCTTGTGTTCCCACCCCCCGAAATCTCACCTTCACTCCTTCTTTCCCAACTCCTCTGCCTCCTTTCCCTGTCCAGGCAGCCAGGGGTAGATGGGAGGTTACGATCAGTCCATAACTGCTCCTCTCTGCTGCTCTTCACTTTTCCCCTGTTTCTGCATGGGTCCTTCCCACGGGCTGCAGTTCTTCAGGAGAACCTGCTTATTCTGCATGGACTCCTCCGTGGGCCACAGCGTGGATATCTGCTCTTCCCTGCTGCCCTCCATGGGCTGGCGGAAACCCCTGCTCCAACACAGCCTCTTCCAAAGCTTCCACCACAGGGCAACCACTAGCTCCGGTGCTTGGGGCACCTCCTCTCCTCCTCCTCACCCTGCCAAGATCTTGCCACAAACCCAACACATTACACAAAGCAAGATCAGCTACAGAAGGGATGACTAGACTAAAACCATACCAGCCAATCTTGACATCTTGGTTTCAAAGCAACAGAAACTAAGTTCTGCAGAGGAGGCCAGAATGGCTCAGTTTCGCCCTCAGTCACCAAGCACCAGAACAGCATTTTGCTTGAAATACCCTGGATATTTGGACTATTTCAGACCACTGAAGGAAAGAGTCTTCCTCTCTTCAGTAACACAGCCAGTCCTGCAGCACCCTACCTGTGCTAAGAAACTAAACTGCTGACTCCTAGCCCATGAATACCACCTTGCTGCTCGACCTTGTGCAGATACAAGCTCAGAAGAGCAGCTGCTAATACATTTACTTCCTCTTGGCATCTTTGCACATTCAGCTGAGCCCTGCCCTGACTCAGTGATGAGGAAAAAAAAACAACAGTACTTTGTCACCTCAAACGAAAGTAAACCAGTTTCACTGCGAATCCTTAAGCAGGCTGTGGTAAAGCTGTCAAAGCAGTCAGCAACAGCAGCGCACCTTAGCCCCATATATCGCTGCCCACCTACTCTGACAGAACTTACAGACAGCAAGCCTTCACAGTCCCTAAGCGCTGGTGCCAGCTTCAACTCCCATGCCAGAGACTCAGTTTTTCGGGTAGTCTTCTCCACATTAGGCAAGGCTGCCCGTTGCTCTGCCAAGGTACAGCAGAAGAACTCGCGTGAGATTTACACCCCTGGTCAATGCTTTTAACAAACAGTGAGGAGCAAGCATGAGAAACAGCAGAAAACACCTGAGCTGCCCTACAAGCTAGGCCATGGCTTTCTTGTTCTGTCCTGAGGAAAACATTTAACACCAGTGTATCTGTCCCCCAGCCTGGAAAGCATAAAATTGCAACGGTTGTGAAGGCACAGAGATCCACAAACGAGTTTTATTGTTGCCTCATGCCCCACTTCAAGAACCAGTCATATGTCAGGTCTGGGCAGATGCTTATTTAGTCTAGGAGCTGATAACATCTAGCACTGTTCTAATGCTTTTTCCTCTGGGATCACAAGGCAATACTTCCCTGCCCATGCCAGAGACCAGGACACCAATTGGCAGCTCAGGTACTTTCTAAACCAGACCCTGCACTTTTCCATTCCACAGCCTTAAGTGGTTTTCCTTCCACGACCAAGTTTACAAGAGTTCAACTTCACGTAAACAGTTCTTGTTGACAACGTCAAACTGAAACAATTAAAAACCCAAAGCGACAAGTAAACTCACTCAAAGAGCAAAGGGTAACTGCAATTGCTGATAACAACTCTTTTACCTTTAATCTGGGGATACTGACACAGCTGCCAGCAAGCACGGCAGATTACTCACGGGCACATTCAAAGATTCATGAAAATAGGAATTAAGACTAAAGAAGGGCGACAATAAAGAGCACACCTTAAAAGAGTCTCCTTGAAGCAGCAATTTTTTTCTACATTGAAGAGTATCTTTAAGCTTGTTTAACTAAAGAACTGAACACATATGCTCAACATGCGACAGAGGTATCGAAGAAAACATCCCACCATCATAAACGTGTCTTGGAATGATCACAGCAATCCACTAAAACTGTCACAAAGTCTACTAAAGAAATTAGAGTATTAAAGGCCAGAAGCTGGAGACAAAAAATTCAAGGCACGGATGGTAGAGATGTCACCGGCTGGAACAACAGCTTCCGTCTAGGTCAGCACTGGTTATCAGCACTAGTTCAAATGCAGTGGTATCGAGGTTGCACTAGAAAGCCCAATTGTGGTGCCAACTGCTGATGGTGTGCGGCATCTTTTTTGACGAAACTCTAGCATCAGCAGCACGGAAACTGCCAACTTCCAAGACAGACTAGGCAATAAAATGTAGGATGTGGATAAACAGATTTTACAAGAAGACATAGTGCAATGGCTCCATATCAACCAGACACAAGAAGTTGTGTTTTTATTATTATTATTACAAGTATCAACCCAAAAAGTTGCAATCAGCTCAGTGACAACAGATCTGTAAGACACCAAAAGCATTTGCAGAAGATACTTTGAGCCATTCGAAGTATTAGCATCATTTTAATACTAGTCATTGGTGTTTTCACCAGCCTCAAAGACAAACAGAGTTGTCATTATCCCCCTGGCACACAGAGGGATGAGATTAAAGCCATTAAATAAAATCCCATCCCTTAACAGAGTGAGTATGAGATACATACAGGTGAAATTAAGCCATCCAAATGATTACCCTCCTCAGCTAGACAGGTCACAAGGCCAATCTGCTCTGCTGTGAGAAGAGACTTGTTTCAGCAGCTCAAGCAAATGTGAAGCTCTTTGAGGATTATATCCCTTACTGCTTCACTGGTGCTTGTTCTCACTAATCTTTCATTTACTTGCTAACCAGACTTGGTAGCAAACTCAGCCAGCTCATAACTAGCTATAACATGCAGCGGCACAGCCACAAAACCAAAAGGGAGAGCCCATGTAATATATTTCAAAGTAATTCTTGCTCACAAGAATTTGTCAGTGGTGGTGCCAACTGAAATAGCTCCCATGCCCACTTCCAACACAACCAGATGAATATGACCAGGAACTAATCCACGTTCAGACGAGCACCTCTTCCATTGTTGTTGTTTTTAAAACCAGACCAGCAGCCTAGCCCAATCCACCATACCCCACGTTTCTGCAACAACCGCACAAGGTCAGGAACAAGTGACTAGCAGCTGCTCAGCTGCCTCTTCCCAGGCAGGCTTCTCTTTCTGAAGGCATCGATGGACTTCCTTGTGGCAAACTCAGCTCATTTATAGAAACACCCCTCCCAATTAGGGCAGCACCTTTGCCCGCGCCCATGCTCACTGTCTCAGGCAGCAGGCTATGCAGCATCTCCACACGGCCATCATCCCTTCGGCCTCCACACTGGAAGAGTCGAGCAATCAGAAAACTCCACGACACATTAACGAGTTGTATCTTAACAGTCCTGGTGCTCGCACAGCTTTATGGAATTTATTACCAAGAAGGAGCCTTGTTCACCGTCTTGCACTTAAGCACATTACAAGAACAAATTACTGGAAGTTTTAACAGATGGCAAATGGGCAGCTGAAGATAAGATCTCCCCCACTGGCTGTATTGCCTATCTGAGATAAAACTGCCTTCATTTGCCCCTGTATCCTGAAGTGCAAGTCCTTAGTAAAGTGCTACCTCCCACACAAGTGCTGTACGGCCCAGTGCTTCACCCCACTCACGGATCAGCCCCCTAATCTGCTTCCAAATACTGGAGGAAGGCTGTAACCAACATTTTGGAGCAAGCTCCCTGAAGTCCCCTTAATATTAGGCGTATTAAGCATCAACAAGCACACTGCAAAGCAATTTCTGCAGGATTGGAAGTAAAAGTTCATAAGGCAACCAGCCTTCCTGTTTTCCTTACGCACTTCAAGCCAAAACCTAGCAGCCAGCACAAACTGGAAACAGCTATTTCAACAGCTAAACACAAACGCAGGAACTGAAAGACACAGGAGCAACAGGGAACAATGCACAAGTTCCTTGAGGTAACCATCTATAGAAAATGGCATCTTTAGGCCAAGGATCGGAATGATCTGGCCACTTCAAAGCGATGGGGGTGAGGAGGAATCAGTGGAAATAAGGGGAATTACAGGACTGCAAGGTCATCTGTCAACTAGCTCAGAAAAGCACTGATGTTAACCCTGGCCTGAAATGCACATCCACAGCACTCATGCTATGGTTATAGCTTGCTGCTAAACTCTATTCTGAGTAAACACTTGCTCTTCTAAATAACTGTTGTCTTGAGATAAGAGCAGATCACTGCAACTAGATTTGCCCCATCAGTTCGGAACTTCTTGTCCTTTCCTGCCACAGCTTTCTCTTACACAAGTCTTCAGCATCCTTTCCACCACACTAATCACTAATACGCAGGGTCATACTAAACCCAGATCAGCCAAGTAATGAAGATAAGCAAAAACCTCAAAGCCAACTATAGCGATGTAAACATCCTCATAATCAGAGCTTCCTGCTTTCATTTATTCCTATGGCATCTTGAGCTAGCTTTCAATAATTCAAAAAGGGATTATTTTTTACTAATTATTTTTTGGTTGTGTGTGTGTGTGCATGTGTTGTATTTTTTTTCATACAAGACTGTTTACATTTTTATCAGTTAATGTAGGTGGTGGAAAGTGTCACATACATCATGCATGATCAAACCACATCACATATCAAATCACTCAGAGCACTCCCACCATAGGTGCTAATAGATGACTTCACGATGACCTATATAGCACCTCTCTAGCCAAATAATAATTCTTCAGAAACTACTCAGAAGTTCTTTCAAGTTAAACATGACAGGATGCCAGGCTTGTAAAACCAGGTTTCACTCCTCTGGTCTCCCATGCAGACTGCCAGTACCCGGTACAGTGCACGGGACGCTCACAGCCTACTACTTGCAGTCAGGATGAGACAAGGCCACAGACAGTGGAATAGCTCCTGAACGCATTCCTCGATCCACTGCGATTCAGACAGCACGCAAAGCTTCACTTCCTACTCAGAGGTACAGGACTGTTGGAAGGCTGGGCTCACGAAGGACCTGGGCATTTTACCAGCCAGGTTTTATCACCAAACTATTAAGCTACATTCTTTTCAACTTACTCAAGAGCTCGCTGCTGCTACAAGGTAACCTGAGCAGCAGTCCCACCCTGGCCCAACTGGTAGAGGGAAGAGTTTATCTACCTTATCTCTTCCCTCTGCAGAAACCACTGAAGTGCTGCAGGCAAGGAAGTCTTCCTACCTACAGCACCAGTTTAAAAGCACTAACTGCTTCTGACTGGGTGAGCACGGCAATCCTGACTAAACCTGGCACAAACACAAAAGGGAGCATGGCAACCCTGACTTACAGTGTTGCTTCCATGAAACATTTCAAGCAGCAACTGAAACGTGCAGGTAGACTGAAAACAGTAACACACGCTTGAAGTATTTAACATCCCAGTACTCCTCTGCTCGTTACACTGACCCCTGTGTACGTGCATCTGTGTAGAAACATCAGTAATATTCTTCTTGGTAATGTCTAGACATTCTTTAAAACTTTTGGAAGTAATCAGGCACCACCCTTGGGTTAAAGACAGATGCAATCTCACTAAGTGATTACTTACATGGCTTACAAACTCAGATAACCTCTTTTTCTGATACCGTAACTAGATGCTCAAGGCTCACCCACCCTACCAGAGATCATACCTAGATTAACTACTCATAGCACAAAAATCCACAGGATCACAAGCACTGCATTTGGGAATGATTCTTCATTCTTGCAAGTAAATGGAGCATTCAGGTCTTCAGATGACTGAGCATAAGCAAGACAAACTCCTAATGCACACATGTAGTTGTGCACAAGGAAATAAGCTAAACGCAGATAACAGGTTTTAAGCTACGAAGCAACAGTTACCTGCCTGGCTCGACAAAACAGACTGTGATGGTTAAACCAGGCCTGCACAACACATCCCACTTAGTAACATTTTTGTCTCACTGCAGATTACTGGCCACAGCAAATGGGCCTGCCATCAAGGCCATCAAAAAGCAGAAGAGCCACAAACCACAGCAGCTAAACTATGCAGCACATTACCCAACCACACATCACATCTGAGCAACTGAGTGGCAATGGCCCTCCGAAAATGCTGCTTCTGCCTTTCCACTTCCTTGGCAGTTTTTCATTTCTCATCTTCTTGTTAGATGAAACTCCAGCACAAGGAAGGGGGAAGAGAAAAGGGAACCTTGAAAAATGGCAGGAATTGAAACAACACACACAAGTTGGAAGACAGAGCGTTACAGATGACTGCTCACAACCTTAAACTCTGGAGAAGGCCATCTATTCCTTACTGGTCACCAAGTTACCTTGCACTTGCAATTGGAGTGAAGAGCCTGTGCTGTAGTTGCTTATCCCCATGTGAAGATGTAAGCCTTGTGCCAAATCCACGCGCACAGAAAAATAACAGGGCCTTTCCAAAGAAGATGGGAGGATTAAATATGTGTAGCGTAAGTGTGGAAAGAAAAAGCCAACATAGTTACAACTTATGATTTAGAGTTTGAAAAATTCAACAGTTTTACAGATGGGAACAGAGTCACAGTTCAACAGAGGTAAAATAGTGCTTTTACCACCTGTTTATTCCTTTAAATTGTAATCTTGCATCACCCACCCCAGGGAGGGTCTCTTTCAAAAGAGTATCTCCTAGTTTTGCTTGTTTTTAAGAATCCGTGTTTGGTTACATACCTCATGCACTACAGAGTGACCTCTTGCTCCTAGCTTCCCATAGCATGACTGTAGTTACACCTCTTGTTGTGGTCAGGGGAAGTACACACCTTTCTTTCTCTTGTCTCCATATTTACTTTCAAAAAATTTGGTTTTATGGTAAGCTACACATACACCTTATTTACCCACTTCGTTCTCTATATTAAGCTGCCTCCAAAGGCATACAGCAAGCCTCAGCAGCCTCTACTTACGCTTACTACAAAATGCAGAAGTTTGGAATGAAGTAATCTAGAGGACAACGCCATTTGGAAAGAAGAAGTTTTAAGTTTCATACACCACTGGGCAAGGGTCCTTATTATATTTGTTTCCAGATAGACTTATGTTTTTTTTTCAGAAGTTTCCAGAGATATGAACCGAGAAGCCACCAGGCTTCTGTAACAATTGCTATCAGCTTGCTCTGCAAAGCAAGCACGGCCTGATGAAGCCATGGGCAAGTGCCACACGCACCCCCAGTCCCTGCCTGGCATCTGTACGCATACAGAGGGCTACCTCGGGAAAGTTGTGTTATTCCCACCTCAGAATTACGTGGCAGACGTGCAGCTCCTCGCCCCACGGCAGAGCACGCCGAAGCGCAGCCGATCAGCACTGCTGCCATCCCACCGCCCCGACAGCAGCCTAGCGCCCGCTCCCCGTTTCATTCCGAGGCACGATCGCATCAGCCCAAACGAGGCTGCCGGACACACACAGCGCCCGGCCCCGCGGGGCGCCCTCCCCAGCTGCCGGTCACCCCTCGACGAGGAGGCCCCGCGGCCTCCCCGCCGCGCCCCGCTCCGCTCCGCTGCGCTGCGAGCCCCCAGCGCTCAGGGCGGGGCCGCCACCTCGCTGCCGCCTCGCCGCCACCTCCCGCTGCCCCCGCGCCCCGCCAGCGCCGCGCGCCCGCAGCCTCCCCCGGCGCAGCCCCGGCTGCAGCCCCCTGCCTGCCCGAGGCTCGCCCCGCCGCCCGCTCCGGCTCAGCCCCGGCCCCGCTCCGCAGCGCGACCCCCACCGGACCTCGCCCCGCCGGCGCCTCCTGGCCCCCCCCGGCCGCCATCTCGGGCACTCACCGGCGGCCAGCGCGGCGGCGGCCAGCAGCCAGCCCGCTGCCATTTTCCTCCTGCCACCTCCCCGCGCCCCCATTGTCCGCCCCCGGCCCGCCGGCCCGCCCCCCGCCGCCTCACCGCCCCCTCCCCGCGCCGCGATAGGCTCGCGCCGCTGCCACTCGCGCACACCTCCCGCGGCGCCGTCGGCTTCTCCCGCGGGGATTGGTCGGGGGGGCGGTCCGTCAAAGCTTGGCCGCCCTATCCGGAGAGGCGCCGCGCGGTCCCGCCCCCCGAGCCTGGTCTGGGCGGCCCCAGCCGCTGAGGGGCAGCGCGCCCTGCCGCCGGCCGGCACCTGCCCGCGGGACGGGCTCTGGTGTGGCACGGCTGAGGGGGTGACAGGGCCAGGCACCCAGGGTTCACTCCTTACCTTCACAGATAAATATATATATATATATAATATATATATATTTATATATACATATATTTATATTTATGTATATATAAAAATATGTATGTATATGCGTGTGTGTATATATAGATATAGATATAGATATATATGGTCCCCTATACAGCTCAACCTTGCCCTTTCTAGGCGTTTTTTCCAGACAGCTAATCTGAAGATTTTTTTTCATGTTATTTGTTTTTTTTTCAGACCGTGGTGACTGAAATAATGTCTCCTGCTATTTTCAGGAGACAAAGTGAGGTGCTAGAGGAAGCTCGGATTGTCCTGAGGAGCACGTATTGCATTTCTACGCTGTGACAAGACCGTTAAGGTTGTGACACGTTACTGTTAAGGTTGTGACAGAAAGAACTGGGAGCACTTCCCAGTGTAAACTGCTCAGTATAAGCCTACAAGCTCTGTACTGAAGCAAGAATTACACAATTCCTCAACACTTAATCTCCACGACAAAATAGCCCAATTACAGGTGTAAGTGCTGTAGTCCTCTTTCCCTCTGGCTATGCAACTCCACTCCCTATCCATTGATAACATTGGTATTTATCAAATTTCTCAGTAATTCAGCTTATTTAGCTGGCAACAAACTCTTTTTTTTTTTTTTTTTTTTTTTTTCTCTGTCTGCATGTGTGTCTGTGTGCTATCCTTGCAGCTGCATCCATTCCCTGCAAGGCCAGCCAGGCAGCAGTGACAGAGCAGAGCTGCCCAGACAGGCAATTGCCCGATTGGTTTCTAAACTTTCCCACATGCAGTAAAGCCAGCATTCAGTTCCACTAGAGAACATTCAGTTCCACTTGTCTTTTGTTCCTGCTTGTGACAAAAGGTAAATCTGAAAAATAAAAATAATAAAAAAATGTATCATCGGGAAGAGGTTATATCCATTTTCTCATGGTTGCTTTTTAGGTTATAGATTCAGACCCTTGTTATCCTGCTATTTTGAAGGATGCCCTAGTTTACTTGACAAACGGCAAACAGGATTATCATGGGGAAAAGAAAAAAAAAAAAAATTTCTAGGAGAAGGAGTAAATATATTCAGATTGATTTTCTATAACAAATACACATTTTGTATAACAAATTAAAAATCCACCCAACGCAGTGGTTTTGAAACAGCAGCAGAGTAACAAGATGAGGGACAGAGGGAAGGGGCTCTGTTTGTAGAAACTAGTATTGGCCGTCTCTCACAGCATTCCTTTTCTTCTGCAAGTTGAATTTAGGAATTGTGGCTGGCAGCTAGTGCTGCATTTGTTTTCTCTTATTAGATAGAAATGATAGAAATTTAGTGGTTCGTTCAAGACTCAGGAGCTGGCAGCAGCATGGTAATTACATACGGTACTTGAAAAGTTTTGTAAGTCTTTTTCTGTCGTTCAATTATGAACGTTTTGTATCACCCGCTGTGTGAGGATAAGTGTAGAGAGAGAAAAAAAAAAAAAAAAACACGGCAGAAAAAGGTGCTGCTGATTAGCTATTACAGTGCTGAACTGATGCGAAGGAGCAACCTGACCCACAGGCATGCTCAATAGCCTTGGTCCGCAGAAAGTCTGTAAGGTGAACGCGATTATTTTTCCCGTCTCTCCCTCCTAGCTTTCTCCCAGTCTCTGGTAATACAGAAAAACTTCAGCCTGGCGTCTGGTCAGAGCCTGTGACTGTACGGAGCCCAGGTCCCGGTACCTAGGGACGCGCCTCCTGGGTAGCGCAGCGCGCCCCTGAGCCCGGCGGTGACACCCGTCCCCTCACGGGCACCTCAGGGAGCCCCGGGGAGCCGGGCGCGGGAGGGCGCCTGAGGCGGCTGGTCAACGGTCGCCCAACGGCCGCGGCTTCGTGTGGAATGAGGAGAAAAGCTCTCTCATGGCGGCTCGTTGGTCTAGGGGTATGATTCTCGCTTAGGGTGCGAGAGGTCCCGGGTTCAAATCCCGGACGAGCCCGTTTTTTTTTTACTTCGCATTTCGCTTTATTTTTCACTCCCTGCGTGCCGTGCCTGGCCGTCGCTTCGTCGGACGGGCGGTGGCAGGCAGCTCGCAACCCGGCGGGGACAAAGCCATTCGCGTCCCCTCGCTGCAGCCGGGACGGGACGAGCGGTACCGCGGCGGGGGCGTCCCTCTCGCCCCCTCCCCGCCTCCTCCCCGCAGCGCTCCGCCGCCGAGCCCACGGCGGCAGCAAAAGCTGCGGGTGGCGGCAGCAAAACGGAACGGGGCCCTACAGCCCCTTCCTCCGAGGGCTCGTCCGGGATTTGAACCCGGGACCTCTCGCACCCGAAGCGAGAATCATACCCCTAGACCAACGAGCCGCTCTCCATTGCCTCTTCCCCAGCTCCCTACTTCACTCTCTCCGCCCAGCCGCCTGCCGATGGCTCCCCCTACGAGCAGCCGCTGCCGGGACGGGACGGGACGGGACGGGCTCAGCCCGGCTCAGCCCGGCTTGGCTCGGTTCTGTTCCCCCCGCACCCTCGCTGCGGAGGCGGCCACTGCGCGGCTCGTTCGCCGCGGGAGGGAGGGGGAAACGCGGAACGTCCCCGCCTGCCCGCGCCCCCCCCCCGAGCTGCTGTGGTTGCAGCCCGCCGGCCGCTGCCGAGCCGTTGGGCGGGCTGCGCCATTACCCGGCGCGGGGGGGGCGGGCCGACGGACAGGGCATCGCCCCTCGCCCCGCAGCGTGTGGCAGGGGTCGTGGCGGCAGCACAGCCGCTCCTGCCTCAGGGCCGCGCTGTGGTTTAAACGTAGCCCGGCCATAACCATAAGCACAGCACGGCGCCAGCCAGATACTGCTGTGACCGTCTCCTCGCTCTTGTGCCGCCTTCTTTTCTCCACTTTTTCGTTCATTTCCGCTCTGTTTTCCATTTCTACCCCCACACTTTATAGGACTGGCCAGGAAAGTTTGTAATTTTACTTTCTGTTTATCTTCACCAAAGGAGTTAAAGAAAATATGTCAGCATTTTGTGTTTTCAACCATCAGGGTTCCTGCCGCTGGCATTAAGTATTCCTGCCCGAGGAATTTGGCAGATGGCTCTGGGGCTGAAGAGGTGTCCCCCGGGTCTGAACAGCTGAGCCATGTTGTGGTCTCCACTTCAAAACCTTCTGATTCTGCCCCTTGTGGGCACAGGACAGCGCTCCCATTTCTGGGCCCAAGCCGACATTTCCTGGTGGTAGGGATGGGGCAGGGACATGTCTACAGGTACCTTCTGCTTTTGCAATGTCATGGTACTGGCCAAAGTGGGTGTTTGTTTGTTTGTTTTTTCTAAAATTGCTCTCATTTGGCTTGTACAGGGGTGAGGTTTGTGTGCAGCCTGTGCTAACAGCACTGCTAGAAGCACATGTGGATGCCTTCAGCTGAGAAATGGGTGTCTTTTTTTCCAGCAGCTTGTGAAGCTGTCAAGAATGAAGATGGTGAAGCAACTTCTGGCACAGAAAGTCTACTCTGTCGATCGCCAGAAGCTCGGAAATCTCACAGGAAGGATCACTGTATGTTGCCTTGGGTTTATTTATTTATTTTTGTGCTTCCCCTGAACTACAATGCTGTTGGAGAAAGGCATTTGCTTTCTTCTGCTCCTAGGTATCTGCGGAGCTGGGGCAGAGAGTGTGGCAGTCTCCCGTGTTACTGCTCCCCCAGAGGACATCCTCCATTGTGGATTAAGCATGTTGGTTATTGTTGTTCCCCAGAAGTAAAAATACCACAAATTAAATTAAAAATGTAATGTTAAACTGCTACAATGGCAGTGGGAATCCCTCCTCTCTTTTATCTGCTGTTGCCAGCTCTCCTCATCGTTCCTCAGGCTCCTACGTTCCCCAGGAGGAAACACACAGATTCTGTTTTGTTTTTATTCCACCGTTTATTTCTTCTGTTTCTCCCTCAGATTTCCACTCCCTTGCTAGGGACACATTCTCTAAACAGGCACACATGTATCGATATATACAGTAAGGCACAATCACTCACATCCAGGTGGGACACTGCTGAGAGAGGAAACAGGTTACAGCGAATGATTGCAGCCTGCCCTGGAACACAAGCTTTAACAAACAGATTAAAATAGATCCAAAGGCAACAATACTCCACAACATGGCTCAAGAGGGTGTGGGGGTCATGTTTGCCAACAAGCCTGTTCTACGCGTCAGGGGCAACACTGCTGGCTCTCGATGGGCGCTCTCACCTGGGAAGAAAAAAGGCAGAGCATAGGGGCTTCTCTTTGTGACTTTAGAGCTGGTGAACAGAAAGGGGATATCTCCTAGACCCATGTTTTTTGTAACAGTGCCATGCTTCAGAGCCTAGCCTAGGAAGGATGCGGGCTGTGTTGTGTAAAATACTTGTGCCTGCTCATAGGGACAGGGACAACACAAGCCTCCAACTCTGCTCAGCTTGACGTTTGCTAGGAGGAGCTTTGTGAACAATGAAGAAGAACTTCCTGACTCCTGTCTTTGGTCTCTTACAGCTGTGTCTGTACTGCTGAATTCTGTGTGGCTGGCCCCAAACTGTTCACAGCCCTGACAGCTGGCTGACTCCACGGTTCAGCCTTGGCCACTGGTGGCCAGCTGTCCCCAAGGCAGCCTGCTGCAGAGGGGCTACGCTTAATCACTGTGGACATGAGTCCCACAGCCCTGAGGCACAGCAGCCTTGTATTCAGTAATACAGACACAGCTTCAAGCACTAGTCAGGAAGCCAGGAGGGTAAGGACCTGTTTTCTTTCCCTGATTTCAAGTTCTCTAAGTGCAGAAGCTCTTTTATCTTAGCAAACGTTAGTACCATGACTTAACTAGTTCACTCCAAGAGTGAACACGAATCCAATACAATGCCAATCTGACGTTCTCATGAGGGACTGGCCATCTGTCCCCCACCCATTCATATACAGACAGGCCACATGATTTGAACCATCTCAGCCATCTAAGGCCTCTTCTTTGATTAAATAAAATTAACTGGCTGTTTCTAGTAAGCCAGGATGCTTTCTGTCACAAATGGCATCAAGTGGTTACACACTCAAAGTTTCAAAAGAGAATCAAAAGTTGGGACAGGGCCTCGAAGTAAAACAGACGGACAGAAAGGCAGTCTTCCTGAATCAGGACTCGAGCACAGTGCTGGGTAAGAGAACTTGCCCTACTGACCTACACAGCGCATCTTTTCTGTGCCTCAAATCTGTTGGTTGTTACTTTTCAACCGCATTAAAAACACCCCAAAGTTGAAGCACACAAAAATTGCCTACCATGACTGCGCGTTTCACAGATTAGCCAGCTCAACCCCCACTTTGAAAGCATTTTATGCTTTGCGAACAATTTCCTAAGAGTTTTCCCCGTATTTAGGATTCACATTGTCTGCCATACAGCATACATGGAGAAAACATACTTTTTCTTTTTTCCTACTGTTAAAACGTTATTTACTGAAGTTTGAAAACCCAAAATATTTCAAAAGAAGCTACTGAAAAGGCACCATACACATATGTATGTAGCTGATGAACTTCATCCAAGACCAATGCAGGGGAGAAGAAAATGACATTTTGGAGCTCAGCAGGAATAAAGAAGAGAGGGCCCAGGAGTGGCGGTGGCTGTTGGGTCTGGGACAGGACACGTCAGGTCTCTCAGTCCCCAGCAGTCACCTAGGGACATCAGCCAGCACCTCAGTTTTGAATTCTGAAGCAATTGTAAGCCAGTCTCTTGTTCTGACTGTCACAAAGGTGCAAAGCACAGAGCCAGCGAGCAGCCACTCAGCTCTGGGATCAGTCTGGACCTCAGGGGATATCCATATTCTACTTGTCTCCTGCCACCAAAGGTTTTCCAGTGGCTTCCACCTTGATTGGGTTAGACGGCTCCTGTTCACACATCATCTTCTGTGTCCTGATTGGGTATGTCCTTCTGAGAAGGAAAAAGTAAGGAAATTATGAAAAATAATCACAGTGCTTAGTAAATACAGGGCTGGGGAGTCTTGGGGGCGCTTTGGTAGGTTCCATGCTAGATTGCTTCCTTCAGTCACTCCTTGCCCAACCAAGGAGGTATTTGAAGAGGGGACAGGCAGCCACTGAGATGAACCGAGGTATTTCCTCAGGCCTCTGTGGCTATGGGATCAGTAGCTCGAGAATAAGTGCAAAACTGTATAGAACAAGCCCTGCTTTAGGCAGTGGAAATCCCCTTGTATTTCAAGTGGTGGAGGCCTGCAGAAGCTGATCATCAAACTGGTGTGTATGTAAACGCTATTTTTGCTGTCACAGCTAACAGGCTAAAAACATATATAAAGTGTATGTACATGTATGCATGTATATATCCAATGTGTGCATGCACACATATAAATACATATAGAGAGAGAGTTTCTTGAGCTAGTACATACATGGTAGAACTAGTATATCACAGAATCACAGAATGGTTTGGGTTGGAAGGGACCTTAAAGATCATCTGATTCCAACCTTGCTGCCATGGGCAGGGACACCTCCCACCAGATTGCCCATCCAACCTGGCCTTCAACACCTCCAGGGATGGGGCACACGTTTTCTGCTTTCAAACTGCTTTCAAAACAATGGTTGATCAGGGTGCCTGGTATTAGAGAGCCTCTCCATTTCACTGAAGTCAGAATCATTTGTTTCATCTTTGCCTCTTCCTCATCTCCTCTCTCTGTAACATCAGCCCGGAGGGCTGGTTGTATAAATGCCCTGCCTTAAAGCCTCTGCAGGCCTGAGATTTGATGCTCTTGAGGTGTGGGGAGCAGCAGAAATGTTGGTATGTTCTGCCATGCTTGCCTTTCCCATTAGTAAGTAAAAACCTCTGGTAGTTTAGGAGCCGTCCTCACGCTGACCAGACTTACCTAATGTGTGTCATTGTTATTCTGTGCCCTGGTCCTGCGTGGGGGATGCTGAAGGCTCACTTGCAGTCTCTAAACCCACTGCGTCCTGCTGTGGTTCAGGTGCCAGTGGTGTTTCTTCAGTGTCTGATGTTTTCCGTGTGTCTGTGCTCTCACTGGTCTCTTTCGTTTCGGTTCCTTCTTTCTCCTTGTCTCCCTTTTCCTGTTCACAGGCACTGCATTCCTCCTCTCGTCCCTGGGGACCCTCGCACACCTTCTCCTCCTTGTCTCCAGAGGGAGGCTGGTGTGAGTTCTCCTCCCCTGGGGCACCATGAGACACCTCCTTCTCCTCTGTATCCTCCACATTACTCTTGCAAGGAGTCGTTTCTTCTGCCTGTTTTTCCCCTTTTTCTTCATTTTCTGATCTGCTGGATCCTCTCCTCGATGGGGGCTTCTCATCGGTCCCCATCTGTTTCTTTAGCTCTTTGTTCCCTGTTTCAGCCTCTTCTGTCTTGCCCTTATTCCCAAACACCTCATCCCCGTCTTCTTTAGCACCGTTTTCTGGAGAGGAGATGCTGAGGCCTATATCTTCCCCGTCTCCGTAGTCAGACAGAGATCTTCGGAACCTCCTGGAGGGAGGCCGACGCTTTATTGATCCCCGCGTCCGCACCTTGAAGGCAGAAAAAACAGACATTGAGGCAGTCAAAGAGCAGTACTGGAAAGCAGGAAAGCACAACAGAGGAAAATACCAGGGGAAACTTGATTGCTGCAATGGTTGCCTCATTTTTCCTGTTCACTACTTAGTAAGTTAAGCAGCTTCCTAAAATATACCTCCTTTCCCTTTCTAAACCTGGTGCTGGAGATTGTTGTCCCAGTTTAAACAGTGACTCCTTGTCCAAGTTAGACCCTAAACTAAAGACGCTGATTTCATTTTGCAGCTGTTGCTGACATGGGATGTCTCAGAGTCTTCAATTTCTCGAAGCTTGGTGGCTGAGGAAGGAGTATGCACTCAAGATGAGGCTGAAGAATGCCGGTTACAGTTCCTCATCTAGGCGCTGTGCACCCTGTGGAACACCTGGCAAACTGTCCTGCTCTCCATGGCTGCATAAACAGCACCTCAGCCACCTCTGACACTTGCTGGCCTGTGGCACCGTCCCCTCTCAGTGCTCCCTGCCCAGCTACCTGCCACTCAATTACTGCTGAGCTGAGGCAACTGAGTGCTTCCACTTCACCCCTGCCCTACAGTCATGGGGCCAGGAAGGCTGCTGCAGCCACTGGTACACAAAATTCTGTGGACAGGTAGGCAGAGAAGAACCGCAGAACTACCCCAACCAAACCCAGTGCTTTAGATCTCCTCTGTTGCCTACAAATGCGTGCTGTTACAGCAGGACTGAGGGCTAAGGCCTCCTCTTCCTCCTCACCCCCAGGCGATATGCAAGCTTTATCCTGCCATGCTGGAGACCTAGCGTGCTCACTACCTTGTTGTAGAACTGCAGCTGAGTGCTTTCGGGGGGTTGATCAAAGCTGACCGGCGTCTCGCTCGCTTCACTCGGCTGCGGCTGAGTGCCCGGGCTGCTGGGGGTGGAGGGAGGGGTGCTGAACGGAGAGACCATGACTTTCAGACCAGGGCTTTTGGGAGATGCTCCCGGCAGCAGAGCAGCTGGGGCAAAAGCCAGGTTGGCCTGCAAAAAAAAAATCCGTCAGTGCTGTGTGTGACACCGGTGTGTAATACATGCGTTAACCACGCGGAGGAACCCTTGCTCTCGCTACGGGAGCTACCGCATCTCAGCTGTCCTGACCCACATACCTCCCGGTTATGGGCCTCTCCTGGTGACACTGTCAACAAACAAGTCCGGGCAGAGAAGTTAGGACTGGACATTTGCCCTTCCCCAACAGCTGGATCTCAGGACGAGTTCTTTTGTCATCCTGAGGTCTTTGGGGATTTTCCAGTGACCCAGCCAAGCCAGTATAGCCTGCAGTGGCTGAGCCAGGGTATGGACAAGCAGCCAGGAATCACCTTGAGATTTAAAGCATCCTGGCTTGTGCCCAAGCAGACCTCACATTTTCAAGCCTGGTCTGCAGGTCTTCTGAATGATCCGTACAGGAAGGAAAGAAGACCATGGAAGGAAACAAGTTTGTGATTAACTGTGGCAAGGCGCTCTGTGCTAGTCTGTCATTAAGCTCTCTAGACAAATGTCCTTGGGTGCATTAACAGGGACACTGCTATGTATAGGCTTACGTTGTGTCAGGGTGCCCAGGAGGCATTATGCTCAGAAGTCACACACGCTGCCAGGAGAGGCAGCTGGCAGTGGTGGGGCACCACATCTATGAGCTATCAAGTGCTGAGCTATCCTCAGTGGCATGAATCAGGCGCTACTAAGAGTCACACAAAGGGCAAGAAGCACGGGGTGTGCTTGTGCATAACATGGGGAATCGAGACAAGGAAAGCACAGAGCTTCGAGGCACAGGTAGGGGAAAGCCAGAGCCCCAGGGCTGCTCCCCCACTCCCAGGATTTTAGCTGCCTGTGTGCCAGGTCAGTTCCCCAAGATGTTGAAGTGACCAGTTTAAACTGCTGTGGAGAAAGAGCTGGAGGAAGCTTCCCTCACCTTCACTTGTGAGCTGCATTTAAACTGAGGCTGCCGCCCTTGCTCCCTGAGCTGCATTGCTGCCATGCCCACACCTGGCCACGTGCACCACACGTGATCCAAGTGAGCCTGTACTGACCTGCCAGTGGCTGTGCCTAAGGATGGCTGGACTGTTTCTGACAGTCACTACCATTTCCAGACCTGCTCTGCCAACTTGTTTGCGCATTGTGGGACTGGGCCCTAGTCAGTGAGGCTGCTGCCCTACCTACCTAACTGTCACCCTTGGCTCCTGGATCACCTTCCTTTGTGGCTGCCCAGCAAGGGTAGTAGCCAAGGTAAATGCCAAGCAGTCTGGATTTGCTGGAGTAGCCACGTGGACTCTCACAGGACTTACCTGCAGCTTTTCAATCATGGGGGAGCTTTTCACCTTGACCTTGGGAATGGGGCAAGCATTTGGAGATGGCTTCTGCAAAACAAAATGAAACATGAAAATGGTCACAGCAGGTGGGGAGTAGTAGAAGAAGGTGGAAAAAAGTAGGTGGAAAAAAAAGGAAACACAACTAAGGCACAAAACTTAAGAAGAGATGAGTGGCAAGCATTTGTAGGGGAGCAAATGAAGCCTCATATAGGCTCTTCACACAAAAGTTTGCCCTCATCTTTCCTAACCATTCTCCCCTTTTATTTTCTAGACACACTAGGGCTCTACATATAGGTATCCTGCTTTTCAGAAAAAAGGGAGTTTTCTGGCTGAAGTATCTGAGTTAGGTGGTATGCTATGGCTCGGCTGCTGTGGTGCTTTCAGTTTTATTTAAGGACTAGACAGATTAAAATTCTGCCTCTCTGGTAAATGTTACAAACTTTTTGTGGTGGTAAAGACTTTCTGCTTCCATTTCACTGACAGAGTTAAAGGGCATCCAATTACTCTGGACAGGAAAAATCTAAGTGGCCAGAAAGGCAGAGCTATGAAAGACTGAATACGGCATGAGAAATGGAGAGTATTGCTTTGAGAGGTATATTGTTCTTTTCAGATCCAAAGGAAAATGAAGGAGTCTAAAACTTCAAAGCCTGTGCTCCTTTGACATGGAGACAAGAGCCTGCAGCTATCAGAAAATAAGGACCAAGAATCATTCCCTTGTTAAGGGCAGTTGATGGTGTGAAATTTGGTGGCTAAACCTCATACCTTGAAACACAGAATGACTGAAATGACTGTAAAGGGTCTGAGCATAAACCCCGGGGATTAGCAGCCAGCTTCTTGGGACCCACTCATTCAAGATTGCAGTATGCATGACACCTCAAGACAATATTCTGCAGGCATTGCTGAAAAAAATCCTATTCACTTTAGATGAATGACTCCTTTTTTATGGGGACCAGAACTATAACACCACTACATTCCAACCTCTAGTGTTCATCTGATGGCAGAAACCAGACTAGAAGCCCCCTGTGCTAAGTGCTGTTCAAAGCTAATAAACGCTAGCAGTTCCTGCTGTAAAATGCATGAAAGGTGGCAACTGGGTGGATCCATCAGTGCTGTAAGGATAAAAACAGAAACAGTAGAAATGTGATGTATATCTCTGCTACAGGAGTGAGAAGCAGCATGCAGCTGGCTGAGTCAGAACTTGTGGGAAGGCTTGATGCTGAACAACTGACATCTTCTGCTGCACAGCCCGATGTCTGTGCTACCTGCGAGCTCATCTCCCAGTAGAGAGCAGGCTGCAGAGAAGAGAGACTTTGTCCCCCTGCTGAATTGATACTTACTTGCTCGTTGTTGAGGCTTGTCTCGGTTTTGTTGGAGTACAGTGGAAGGGAGCATGGTGGTTTCCTCCGAGTTGGCTTATGTGGTGGTACCTAAGAGAAGAAAGCAACTGACTTAGCGGCAGGAAAATTAGTTTTTGTTTGTTTGTTTGTTTGTTTGTTTGTTTGTTTTTAAAGTAAGTGAAATTCAAGCACTGAAGTGCATGCTCTGTAAGTGACCTGTTTGGATGGCAGGGCCCAGCTTACCTCAAGGAAACATCTAAAGGCACCACGTGACATTAACATGGGCATGTGTCCAGCATGATAGCTGTGCTCACAGCATCTTAAGCCCAATCCTAGTGTTAGAAAAGTATTCTGTATCTCTTTCCACAGCATGAACCACAAGACTGCGGGCTTTGTGCACAGGATACTCTTCTGAACTGTAGAGGGTGGGGAAGTCTTCCCAGAAACTTCACCTTCAAAGCACCCTGCTGGAAACCCCCTCACGCTGGAACAGCTTGGCATTGTTCTCTTTCCTGTCTTATTACCGAGACTTGTTTTTAATGCATCTCAGCTTCCTACCTGGTCCATGACCATTCTGTTCCTAGTCTGACGTATTATAGGTGCAAAAAGGGGAATTCTGACTTTTCCAGCATGCCCTACAGCCATGTTTATTCTCTCTAATGAAGACAAGCAGCTCACAGAGACAAGGTGTCAGCTGTAATATTTCACTAAAGAAACAGATTCTCCAGGGCAGAAGGAACAAAGCAACTAAACTGCAGGGACACTGGTTCCTTCTGAATGTCCTTGGGCTCCCAGAAGTACAGAGATCCCACTAGGAGGGGGCACGTAGCACAGCACCTGTACAGTTGCTTCTTCATAACTATTACCTTGGTCTTGAAGACAAGGTGTCTCTGTTTTATTATGCCATGTTTGTAGACTCCTGCCAAGCTGCTAACACACTTTTTATCTGTTATCATACATTTTTGGATAATATTGTGGATATCAGGGAACATGATATGTGGATAATTTTGTTACCTTCTAACAGGCAGGCGCATGAAAAAACGAATTATGGCATCTGCCCTTTAGAGTTGACTGTTTTGGGGGACCTGCAGAGTTGATTTCACTGAACATCTGGTGGTGCTACACCCAGCTACGGCAATGTTCCATCTCTAAGTAGCCAAAAGCAGCCCTGCCCTTCCCCTTACATCACATGAGGAAGCAGTTATATCGTGTTTTATTGAAACCCTGCCATTTTGCAACCATGCAATGTTGCGTTGTGCCACAGCAATGTGTCAGAGGTTCCCCTTTGCTGACACGGGTCAAGCAAGGGTTAAGGACCATCCAGGCAGCCATTAATCTGAGGCCAGTCTGAGAAAGCATGTGGGGAAGTGACAGATGGCTTGGAGAGAAAAGACAGGAAACTTTGTCCTCCTCAGTCCCTGGAGAAAATGAGTTTTTCCCCCACTGTGAGGCCCCTCCACCCTGCCTGGGCTTGGGAACAGCAGAGGTCTGTAGATAACACAAGAGAGGTCTGGGAAACTTGCTGCTTTCTAAAGAGTGAGGGACTTGGTGCAACTAAATCCCATACCTTAAAAAGAGGAAATGACTGTAATGGGATGGAGGGAGCAGTGCACTGGTGACTGGAGGGAAGAAGAAAATAGTGCTTGGGAAGAGATTGGCTACTCCCTATGGCTCAGCTACGCGAATGTTGACCTCTGATAAGCTGTGGCATGCCAGCACTGCAGGACAGAGGTCACCACTGCATCTAGCCAAGGCCAGGATGGGTCACAGGGAGGATCCCCTTAGGCCCAGCCTGGGACAATACTGAAATCAGCTGAGCAACAAAAGGAAACAGCTTGGTCTTAAAGCTGCAGCCATTGGCTGCAGAGGGCTGTCAGTAAGCATTTATGCTTCTAAAGAAGTGTGTAGTGATACAGGGGACTCTCCTAAAATGTCAGCATCCATTCATAAACACTTTGACTTTCCTGTCTTTCCTAAGAGGTATTCAAGTGTTTCGCTTATCTGGTGAAAGACAGCTTGGGAGTTGGATGCTTGGCATAGTGGGCTTTCAGTAAAATGAAGCTTTGGCATAACAGAGATAGGCAGAGAATCTGAAATGTTGTCGTGCAAAGAGGCAGCCAGAGCAAGGAAGGAGACAGCTTTCTATCTCAGAACCGTACAGAGGGAGATACCTGAAGGAAATCTTTCTTCTTCTCCTTTTGTGAACGAAGGGCTGGTGACCTGCCACTGGCTTCTATACTGTGTGTTTGCCTTATTTTGCCATGGTTCAAAATTAGCTATTTTATTTCTTCATTGCTGCCTCCTGCCCACAAAAGCCAGCCCAGATAGCACATGCCTTGCTGTCTGCTACTGTTAGGGATATGTGCGTATCCTACCTGGCTTTGCAGCATCTCTGTTACAGCGTGGATGTATGGCTTTACCAAAATATTCATGCACAAGTCAGCAACGCATGGAGATACTGCCCCAGCTTGCATTGCACTACAAGACAAAGCTTTTGGAGGGGTTCAAAATCAATTTGGATTTATGCTTAGGTCACTGAGGCTCTCACTTCTATAGGCAGAGGCAAGTGCCTCATTTCCCACTGCATTACCTGCTGGTGGCTGCAGAGCTCCTTACCTCTTTTCCAGTGATATTGGCTGCTTGCTCTTTGAATTTCCCTGCTAGCTGAGCCACTGAGGGTGATGCTGATGTGTCCACCTCTGAATTGGTCTCTGTTGGCCTGTTCTGACAGATCAAGAACAATATGTTATGAGCAAAGGCTGGGAAAAGCAAGCAGGATTGAGAGGAGCCTGCATATGTGTTACAAAGTTCAAGTGTAAGCAAGGACTTAAAGCAGAGTTTCTCACATCTGGCATCAATCACCCAGTCTGAGAGCAAAAGGTTTGGGAATCCAGGACACAGCAGCATGTATAAATATCCAAGGTGGTCAGTAGAATCACAGAAAACTAGTAATTCATGCAGCACCCTTCATCTCAGGCTGAAAGTCCCACACAGTATTTTTCACTGGAAGTAGACTAAGTATTCTGGGCCAAGTGCCTGTTCTCTGTCTTTGCCTAGCAGTGAACAGATGGAATTGGGCAATAAATGGCATCCCCACGCACCTTCTCAGCCCTCCCACCTCTTTTTGCTGCCCCAGTGACAAGTGCCTTTCCTTTTGCAGTGGTTCTGCTGGGAGAGGCCATTCCCTGTCCTCGCAGCAAGTCAGCATCTGCCTGGGGATGTCCCTGTGCTGCTCTGCTTTTTATGGCAGCGAAATACTCAGGCGGGTGGGCGGGAGGAAGGAAATACCAGGGCTGAGAGAAGCTTCCCCTCTCCTGGGCCAAGAACAGGCTGAGAAGTGGGAGGGTTGCTGGAGACTGGATGGTGCAGCTCTTCCCACAGCACACAGCCCTGCTCATCCCACATTTACCATGTTTTCTTTGCTATGTCTGTATCAGGCAAGAGGAGTCCAAAGCCTAGAAATCAAGGCTGATGAAAGGAAATCTTTGTTCTTTATCTTGAGTATCTGGTGCAGTGAAAACTAAACCAGAGGAACTGTGAATATCTAACCAACAATCCCTGTTTTGTTGGAGACTGAGACCTCAGAACAACAAAGCAGGCTACGAACCATCAGGAAGGAGCCTCACGCCTCCCCTCCCTGTGCCACCACCATTAACGCACAACTGGCACCACACTTCTCGTGTGACTTGGTGTTCACTGACTCCCCCAAGTCAATGTTTGCTATTCCCTATTTCCAGGACCCTGACTACATCTCCCCCCTTAAAAACTTCTTGTACACTTCTGACCAGCTTTCCTGCATCCTTCCACAAAGCCATATCGAGCTGCCTCTCCCAGTAACTTCTGGCACCTCTCTTCTGGTTCCCCCCAGTTCTTCTCAGACTTCATTACAGCAATTAGAGGCAGGGGAAGTGGCAGATATGGCGAAGGGAAGAAACAGTGAAGCAGATCAGCAGGGCAACTTGCAGCACACGAAAAATGACGGCTGAGCAGTTTCCAGCTGCAGGCGAGCTCCACACTGGGCAGGAAGGGCTGGCTGGAAGTAGGAGGGAAAGAAGGATGAAGCTGGGGAAGGGAGGATGAGTCTGGGGGCTTGACTCAGCATGCCACAGCCCAGGATACTTGGGGACAGCAGAGCTGATGCCTGAAGCAGGGATTTGGTTAAGGCTGAGGAGCTGCAGGTGCCCAGTGTCTGTGTGGAGGGGTTGCCTCCCCGGCAGACCCTTTCGCTCTGCTATCTGTGCTTCCTCCACAGCCCTCTGCCTTTACCCAGAAAAGGCAGGGCGTTTCCTCTTGGCCTCCCTGACCTCTTGTCTTGGGGTTGCTGTGTGGTCGTTCTCCTTCTGTTTTTGGAGCTCCAGTCCGCAAACGCGGCTCCCGTTCTCTGGATTGGATCAAAGCCGTAAAGCTGGAGTCATTCCACGCATTTCTTCTGCTGGTAGCAGGCACTGCAGCGTGGCTCTCGAGAGCATGGAGCCTGCGTCCGGCGCACAGGAAGCAGCGAGCATGCCTTTCTAAGATTAGAACGAGTGGCCCACGGGCTGTGTGCTCCCCGAACTGCCAGCTGCAGGCTCTCCGATTACGCCATGCCTTTAGCCACAGGAAAAGTCCTTTCTCAGATCCTCGCTGGCAATTGCACAGCCATCCTTCATCCAGCTTTTTCTACTCTTTTTTTTTTTTTTTTTCTCCATTCCTGGTGATTTTCCCCCTTTTGGTGACATAACCCACTGACTTTCTGAACGATGAAGAGGAACAGCTCTGCTCTTGTTTGGCAAAATAACTCAGGCCTGAAATTCACACCTTTACCAGCCAGCTGCAGGCTCTTTTAGCTTTCAGAAATGTGGTCAGCCCGCGTGGGCTAAAAACAGTGAGCTAGGGTATGAGACTTACTCCGTCAGTAATTTGGTGACTGCTACTCTGAGGTCGTTCACTCTCCAGTAAAAACAAGAGGCTAAGCACTGCACGTTCTGAAAGATGTCAGACAGAGCAGCAAAACAGGAATTCACTTGTACCATCAATGTAAGCATGACACTGCCTGCAAAAGAGGAAGTGCAACCAACAAGTTCTCTGTAAGGGGTTTCGCTTTCCTCTTCCAAATAAGTATATAAATTTGAGTAAATTTAAAAAGTTGTGGGTTTTTTTTGTTCAGTCTAACATTTCTTCATCTGCTTTTAAAACTGAACCTGTTACAGTTCACCTGAATTGCACGGGCAGTTTAATATGCCAGAAGATGCTGGGGCTAGAGAAGGTGCAAGGGAGAAAAGAGGTGTAGAGACTGCAGAGATTCCCTGTGCATAATGTTTGGGTGCTCACAAGGAGCTGGATTTCCCTGGATTTCAGCTACAGGTAGGGAGTATCACTACAGACTATGAGTTTCTTATGAAATCAGAACTGCAAAGAGTCCTGGGGAAAACTGGAAAGCTAGAAGAGGCTGAAGAGAAGAGGATGAATTTGAATGTCCTGCTGGGCGTGGTGCAAAACTGGCTCCCACAAGCCCTCAGCCAGCAGTATTGGTCACGACCCAGCACCCTGCAGTTGAAAACTGTCATAACCCCATGTCACAGGACTGGTACCCCAGCAGTTTTATCAAGGGCTGTAATATGCTACTGGCATTGCTAGTCACAAAGGGTGCCGGGGGGGTCGGAAGCAGACATCGTGAGAGATCAGGTTTGGATTTGTGCATCTCCTCTACCTGATGAAAAGAGCAAAGGCCTGTTAGCTGCTGTACAGCAGGGCGTTTAGGCTCATGCAGAACCTAAATACTGGCTGAGTAACAGCAGAGATTCGTATTGCCCTGCTCTCCTCTCCCCCACGCATCCTCTGCTGTGCCTGCTTTTGCAGTCACAACACCTTGCCTGCACGGAGTGCTGTGTATCTGCAGGTACAGGTGCCCTTAGCAGCACTTTGCAATGTCTGAGTGTTTCGTGGCTAAGAAACCAGTGTCTGCTGCATGATTGTTTGTACCAGTCCTGTGCACTTTCCACCCTTGTTTTCATGCAGCTGCAACTAGACATGGTTTTGAGGTCAAGCCCTGACCTCTGCATCCCTCCCCTGCCTTGAAGATCTTCACAGGAGCCATTCCTTGCAGTCCGTCCTCACACCAGGCCGTCATGCCAGCTGTTTTCCTGTTTTCTGTGCTCGCACAAGCTCTGCACAGATCCTTTGTGACTCTTATGGGGTTTTTCATTGCTGCACCATCTACCCAACAGAAAGCAAAACTGTCAAAAATAATGACAAATGCAGGGGCAGACACCACAAGGCAGAAGAGGCTCAGGGCTAGTGCCTTGCTCTCAGAAACAAGATCCAGAAATAGTGACCCTCAGCAGCCAGCTCTCTGCACTGCACCATGAGAAAAGAGTGGTCAGTAAGCTAGCTGCAAAGAAGAGCGGGTCAGTGCCTTTGGGGTGCAGTTTCATAAAATCCTGGTTCTGGCAGTGAGCTTATGTTTCCGACTGTTCTCTCTCCCTTGACCTTTCCTTCCCCCTCCCTTGTGCCAGCGTGAGTTTGTGGGGCTGTGCTGTAAACCAGATCACTGAAATGATCCGGGCTAAAAATACCTCCCTTAACTCTTTACAAGGTTATTTTTAACCCTGGTCATCTCAGTAACCAAATTGGCAGCACGGTCCAACAAGTGCCTGCACTTCCATCATGGGAGGGAGTGGAGAGACAGCAGGAGCAGACTGCAGCCGAGGGCCCAGACCTTCCTGCCGACCACCAGAGCCTGAGGAAGAGCTGTCCCTGTGTGTCCTGCTCACAGGCCTCATATGACAGAAAAATCATTTTTTTTTTGCACACCTCTGAACGATTTGGGAGAAGTTTTGACCAAGCACTCACAAAAGCCCTACAAATACCATGGGGGTGATCCCCAGAAGCCCCATTTCAGTGAGGAGCTCCTGTGTGTGGCCCTGCCCCACTCATGCTTTGCTGACAAAGTGCTGACACAATTTTTGCTTTCTCTCAGTGAATTTTCTTCACACCCTCCCACTCACTTATTATATGTGTACCTGGTTTTAGGAGGCGTGCTTTTGTTAGTTCAGCACTGAGGGTGTATTTTGAATTTCTCTCTAGCCACGGTGCTGTTTTCAGCAGCTCCCCTCCTCGTCCTCCCTCAGCTGTGCTTGCAGGCCTGTGCCCTGAACTAGGCTGCAGATGTAATTCAGACTAAAAATCACCCAGTTAAAAATAAAAAGGAAGGTTTAAAACCAATGAGAATTAAACATATTCAGGACAGTTTCCTGATCTGCTCAACCACGCCGTCCCAGAGAGCAGCGCTGGCACAGCAGAGGGGGCGAGGTGGGCACCAGGAGAACTGATGCCTGTGGTGTGGCACAAGGAGGAGCAGCTCCACACCTACAGTACCTGCTCCGCTGAGGGAAGGCCGGGGGAGGCACCTGGGGGAAGGAAACTACTTCAGTCTGCGCTCCTGCCAAAATAAATGTCACCACGCTCTGCCTGGGGTCCAGTGAGAAACACTAGGAAGCAATGCCTTGGTTTCCTTTGAAATTAAAGGGAATTCAGGAGGGAGCTGGCCTGGCAAAGCAGCATTCCCAAGGCAGGCTCGTGCTTTCTGCCCACAGCTTTCCCAGACACCGCGCGTACCCTTCTCATTTTTCAGTAAGGTAGCTGCAGGACTGAAGGAGCCAGCCGGCCACGGAGCTTGTTTGCATGGGAAAGCTTACACCATGTGCCCTGGGGGAACTAGCTCAGCTTGCCCGGGGAGCAACGCAGCCCTCATCTGATAGAGGGGCCTGTTTTCAGCGTAACTGAACTCCTTCACAACCCGCTGGCCTCGAGAGACCCATTCTCAAACGTCTCAGGTACCTGTTTCTGACACAGAAGGCGACATTTGGGGCATGCTGTGCTGTGCCAGGGCAGGGGGTGTGCCCTCTCATGGGGCTCCCCTGGGGGTGGGAGTGTGTGGGTGCTGCAGCTTCCCCCCCTGGAGAGACTTCCCTGTGCAGGTTGATGGATTGCAGACGTGCTTCTTGCATGCACATCAAGCATCTGAGAAGTGGTGACAGCGCCAGCACCTCCCATGCTGCCCCAGCGGCTTGGGGTGTCCGTATCTACAGGTACGAGCTAATCCCTTCTCCCTGGCCAAACTTTTTATTGGACTTGTGGCAAAAGTTGTATTTCATGGAAGTCATATTTGTCATAAGTCACTGCGTAGTCACAAGTCACACCATCTCAGGTACTGTTCCTGTCCACCTGGAGAGGATGAGAACTTTTGTGCTGGAGAACACAGCACAAATGCACGCATTGTGTGAGACCAGTCCTATATGCTTAAAGACTGCAATAATATTCAATATTGATGCAAAACATTAATATATGTCTGCACAAAGTGAATTCATAAAATCTTTCCTTCAGTTAGGAGGACCCTTGGATTACCTGTTCTAAAGGTAAGTGTCCAAAGAGGCCAACCTACCAAACCATCCTTTTCTACACCTAGGTTCATTTATTGTTCAAGGAAGAGAATACAAAGAAACCTGGAACGGATCCCTGGGTGTGCATCTTAGCCCTACAGCAGAAAATAATGCAGAACAGGCAAGTTTGGGTCCACCTGGGCAAACATGGCACTCTTTTCATTTTTTTCAATGGCAGTAACTAGGTAATTGAATTTTTATTTTCAACCTCTTCTTACAGGCACCAGCTATTTTCTCTCTCATGTAAGTGCAGATCAGATTAGACAGACAGCTTGTAAGGAACTCCCCTTTAAATGAACTAAAGAAAGCTCAGAAATAGTTTTTAATTACAACTCAACCCAAATTACCTATAGAAAAATCTCCCTAACATGTAGTTTGTAGTTTCATTTAAAGCCATCTCCCTGCGTATCCCATTTAGATGAATCCCAGGTTTTACCCTCACGCCAACATAATTTGACCTGATTGTTTATCTAGGTCCATGTGAGCACATCAGTGGCATCGAGATTATACTGAAAGGGGAACATTGTTAGGACTGCAAAAGGGGAAATAAGTTAGAAGGGCAGGTTCAGAACACAAACTCCCCCAAAGGAGCAAACTGAAAGGCAAGAGGGTGGGAAAATAACCAAATCATAGTGTGAGGAAATGAGCAGCAAAAATTGTTAGAGTCCACACACAATCAGAGCCTGTTAATTTCTCTCGTGATTCGTGAAAGTATCACTGAGGCCTGAGCGTAGATTACCCAGGAAGTGGGAGGGCTCACACTCGTGTGGCCCATTTTTTACATCCCTAGAAGGAAATCTCACAGCGACTGTTCCGACTGGAGCTCAGCAGTATACCGGGCCCCTGGCTCAAGAAGCAACACATCCCAAGATGTAAGCCTTGAGTAAACAAGCCTCTTCTTGCTACACTGACCCCTCTACATCCCAGAGAAGCATCTTTCTTCCCGTCTCTCTCTTTACCCTTCTTCACAAATTATTCTCATTGGAGACCTTCCAGCTCTCTGTTTCAGGAGGGATTTATGTGGTTTATTTATTCACTTGGCCTCTTATCTGGCAATGCTGCTGCTCCTTGTCTGGTCATGGTAAATTTTAACTATTGGCAGAAGCCCCAGCTAGAAGTGGCTGCAGCTGTGCTTGCTATGATACCTTGGAGCCAGTCCTGTCCATCACTGTGTTGGCGTGGCCTTGTAGCACCCTGGGATTCGGGTCCAAGGCTCCTACCTGCACTTCCTACTATTCATTACAGAACAGGAACGACAGTAACTGTGCTGTGCTCCACCACAGCAAAAGTTTCTGTGAGCCACATCTCTGCAGGGTTGGCAGACAAGAGCTTTATTGCAGTTACTTTCCAAGTGAGGACAGGACCTAAATACCTTGCAGATCAGTCAGGTATATTCTCTGGGCTGTAAAAGAAATAGTAATTTTCTACTGCTCTCCTTCTGTTGTGTTTTCTTCGATCAGCCTTTATCAGAAGCTAAACACCCCCATTTCACCAATGTCAGGTCTCATCTTAGTTTCTTCCTTTTTTTTAAAATTTTTCAGTGGAGAGCAAGCTTTTTGTTTGAGTTCAAACCACTGCAGCCTATCTATTGAAATCTGCAAATAAGTTAGCCACAAGAATAACTCCCAGGGGTACAACAACCCTCCTCAGAAATGGTATTCAGGTCAACACTTAACCAGCCACAGATGAATTAATGCAGGTTGAGTGCACGTCTGAACTCAACTGCAAGGACGTTACACGGCCATAATGATGGCGAAAAAGAGGAAGGAGCTCTGACTGTAATGCAGAGCAGTATGAGGAATAGGGACTTCAAAGAAGCCTTGCATGTTTGTTTTTAGGGGAAAGGGCAGGAAAATCTTACTTTACATAAAACATGTAATAATATGTAAAATTTTCCTTTGTTTGTGAAGAGTTTACTCTAGGAAAACATTTTTTCTCAAGACTTACAGTGGTCTGGTCTTGATTTTCTCCTCTGAGAGTTCCCTCGTGAACTGCTGCCATCTTGGCACTCAGGGTCAAGCACTGCACAAGGGCAGCGGGAGGATGTTTCAACTCAGGAGTGATGAGCAGCCTTCCTCCAGAAGACAGCAAGCAGCTCCCAAATACAGTGCAGATGTTTCAGAACTACAGGGACTCAGATCTACCAGATTTAAATGGTCACATAAGCAAGGCTAGGGAACTGGGTTGGGGTGGGAGATACCTGTAGACAGAAAATAGTAAAGGGGAAAATGCTTTTGAAAGGAAAAGGCAAGTATAACTTTTCCATTATAATGTAACAAAACGGTTGATGTACTTGCACCTTACTTACTAAAAGTAGACGGGAAACTCCTGCTGGTTATCCTTTTTCAGGGGATTGAGCTCTACCTATGCCTACACATAAAAGGGCCTGGATAAATAGCACAGTGGTTGGACTGTGGTTTTTCTGAAGAAAGCATTGTTGCTTGTTTGGATCAGAAGCTTGCTCAGGGTCCTTCTCTGGTACTTTCCTCTCAGTATTGGAATTGCCTTAAGATTTTGAACATCAAAATAAATGGTTATCTTGAATAAAAATAATAATAATAAAAAACACCACTCTAATTGCACTGGGCAGCAGACACCACTAAGTAGGTGGCTGGAGTTAGGTGGTGTGGTGTGCCTGACATGTAAGTGAGGAGCTGTGTCCTTTGCAACAGAATTGTAGGAAACATCTGTAGCCACCAGGAAATCAGAAGTGGCAAATAGAATGTCTGCTTTGCATTTCAGAGAGTGCATGAAATGAAAACAAAATGAAAATAAAATGAGATAAGGGTCATTTTAACCTACCCTCTGAGAAGTCCCTCCCTTTGCTATTGATGCATTCCTCCTAGCAGAGTGGGTGCAATGCTAACGTTATGTAGTGCTGGTTTTCATGGTTGATGGAAGGTCAGTAACAATGCCAGCTTTTGCTACCTTTCTCAAAAAGCGCCTCTTCTCATCAGTGTAAGCACATGAAGTCTCAGTTTAACTTGATTAGGTGGGACTTCTGGGCTCTCCTCACAGCCTCAGGGAGCCAAAGTGAAGAAAGCAGCCTCCCGTTTGCCTACGTGGACTTCATTAGTGCCATGTCCTAATATCAACAGTCTGGTCTGGAAAGGCCCTTATATAGGAAGAGCATGCCAGCCACCTTGTACTAGTCTTTGGCTTGTGTTGGAAATTTCTGAGGCTGGATTTATGACAAGTTGTTCTTTTCTTTGTGCCACATTATGTAATTCTCAGGAGTGCCTGGCCTGGCCTCTGCTTTCTAAACAGTGCCAGGTGATATTAGCAAAACCAGCAAGTACCCCTGCGAAAGATACAGGTTAGACCTTGAGTCTCTCTGTTAGTAATGACAGTATTTAGAAATTGCGTAGTGCCTACACGTTCCCAACACAGTACAAGTCATTCTGCTACCACAGCCTCATGTCAAACCTTCATGGGTAGGAGCCTCTGCTGAGAGGGCAACATGCTGATTGGTGCTTTTGTATCTGTACCTAAGAACTGCTGCATACAGCACAGAGACCGTCCTGAGGGAGGTCAGGGTTTTATCTGCCAGGAGAGCACTCGGACCAGTAGGACGTAGGTGCGTGCTTCCTGCCTGCTGCCCCAGAGAACCACGGATTCTTTGCTGCATGTTGGCACAGCTTGAACAGGCAGTGTGGCGAGTGCTTGCCCTAGTCCTGCCCTAAGCACTGGGTTAAAAATCATTTCTTGCTAGACAGACCAAAGAGTCCCTAGCCTGCACCTCTTGAGAACAGAACTGAGCCCAGGCTGTCCACTTCCTGAGCAAGTATCTTATCAGGTCTGTCAGAGGCTGCCAAGAAGGGTTGATCAAGTGCCATCACTACCAAAAGAGGCAGTGATCTGCAGCACCTGGTCTCTGCCAGGCTGTGCAGGGGCCAGCAAGTACGTCAGCCTGTCCCCTGTAGAGCCTGGAGCAGCTCTTGGCTCTGCTCTGTATAAGATGAGACATCTGGCTGGCCAGCCAAGACGCGCTGCTCAGGGAAGGAGGTGGCAGACCTTTTGAAAAGTAAATTTATTATTTTCTATGTATGTGGAGTGTTTTGGGACTCCCTGACTGAGGCAACTGCAGAAACCTCCTGCAGTGTGTGAGTGTCACCCTTTCCTTTCCTGTGAGATGCGCATTTTGTGAGATGCCTGATCCTGTTTGTGTGCATCGTGCTGAGAGTGTTCTCCTGAGGAAAGGAGTGGACAGTAAAGATGAGGATGTGGAGCAGGGGAGATGTAAGAGGGAAATGCCTAATTTCTAATGCCACCCATGACCAGGTCAGAGGGGCAGCTCCAGGCTTGTACAGGAACAGAACTGCAGGCACTGGCTGATTTCTGTGTCAAGCAGGCAAATGCCTTGTGAAGCAAAGGAGCCAGCAGAGTCAGGCAATGATTGCAAGTTTTTTTTCCAGGCCAAAGACAGGGATTACAGTGTTTCAGTTCTGCACAAACTGTATTGTTGATCCTGCATAGAACAACTTGCCCTCAGCTGCTCAAAACCCAGGACAGAATTTTTCTCCAGGGCTGCAGGAATTCCACCCTGACACTTGGTCCTCTGTGGCACGCTGGTTCTCCACAACACACGCATCTGGGGGTGACTGCACAGCGCGAAGCAGAGCAGTCTAAGGTTTCCTATAGCAAGGGATCAGAGCCCCACAGTCACACAGTGTTGCACAACTTCTCGTGATGGTATCAAACTGAATGCACTCATCTGATGCTGTGCTCACGCCAAGGGAATCATTAGCTCAGACACAGCGTGAACATGCCCCCAGATCAGGTATTTGCATTTCACCTCTGTATCCGTGGGATGTTGCCATACAGATTTTGTGTGGTAAAGCGTACTTTGGGCACACATGAATTGAGATGCCTTGTTGACATAAAACTCCTCCTAAGGAAGTCCTGAGAAAGGCCAGCACCTACAAAGGGCTGATTCCCTCCCAGAAAACCATCTTTTTAATGGAATTTAAGCCTGGTTTATAACTGAACTGTTTAAAAAAAAAAAAAAAAGTAATATGTAGCAAGATGATAAGGGTATCTTAAGGACGTTCTGCTAGACAACAGATTTCATGTCCTGGTCACGTGCATCCCTTGTTTTTATTGGTCTGTTTGTTGAGCTTACCCTTCCTGTCTGTAGCAGCACAGCTGTACTATAACAATTGTCTGCATGCACAGTCAACAAGTGGAGTCAGACTATGGTTTCCCTAGACCTTTAAGTCAACAATGTAAGAGGAAGGAGAAGCTCAAAGAAGATGTTGAAAGTAGTAAAAATGAAACAGTTGAAATGAGATTCAGAAGAGAGAACATGCGAGAATAAGGGGTCAGAAGATACTGAAAGGGCAAGATGACTCCTAATGCAGTGGGCACACAGAAGACCCAGATGAGAGGTAGGAAGGTATAATAACAGGTATTATTATACTGTTAAGTATTATTATTATACTGTTAAGTATCAGTGAGTGACTGCAGAGGGGAGAAGCACTGCCACGTACAGTAAGAAGAGACTGTAATCATCAAGATCACTAGATTTTTAAAGACCACATTTGCTTGTGGACAATGAAGAGGAAAGGGTAGAAGGACTAGGTGGAGAGGCAAAGATCTACACTGCCAACAAGGCCAGATGCCTACTGACAAGGTGACTGAGAAAGCAAGGCAAGCAGACAAGCCTCATTAAGGTATCGAATTCATTCAAGGAGAAATGGGCTCAGCCTTTCCTGTAAAAGGTCCATGCTTTTATAATTGCCTCATTACCAGCCCAACACAGCCGCTTGCATGCAGGCCAAGCAGCCAACATGGAAATAATTTCAGGCAGCAGGAAAAGGATTGTGGATAAAGTTGATATCTGGCTAAATCCAGTCATACCAAGCCACGCGAGTGGAGAAACAATGAAAGGCACAGCAGCTCCATCCATACACGCAGTACCACAGCCTTTCTCTGGAGCAGCCCCATGCAAGAGGGGCTTTCCTGTAATCTGAAACAGCACCGTCTTCAAAAACTCATCAGTATAGGTTTTAAGCCCAGATATACCACACAGGTTTCTCCTTTCTTTCATGTTCTTTCTTCTTGTTCTTTGGAGTGCACTAGTGTCCCTATTCCAGACTTACTCGGTTGTGGTGAGGGCGACACATGTCCCTTTAAAAGAGGCTGAGATACGCCAGGTGTAACAGCTTAAAAAAAAAAAAAAAAAAAAAGGAATACATCGAGATTCACAAGCTAGTAGTTTAGGATAATGTTACATTATAAATGGTAATGTATTTCAAACCATCTAACTGCTACCCAGTGGTGCCCTGCACGCTGCAAATTGGAGCTGAGCCATCAGTAACCTTCAGCACTGACATATAAAGATGCAACTAATTTAAAGATGTCTTCAATTACTAAGTTTGACTATATTAGAAGACCAGATGAAAGTGTCCTCTTTTTATGAAGGCCTGGGAACTCAATGCCCTGCCATTTCCTTTGACTTAGTGTCTGTTTAAAAATACTGGCTGTATTTATCTGGAACAAACAGTTTCAAGAAATTGCTGGTCATTATAAATGAGCTTTTGGCCTTAAAAGAACAGTTTCGATGTTGCAGAGCTCTTGCTCCAAGTGAACACCAGCGACACATCTGCAGTCCTTTTCCATCAAGTTTACAATAGTGTTAAGTGTTTGAGGGGGAAATATTTTGTGTCTCTAAAACGAGTGCTGTCAGGGAGCCAGAGTCTTGCAGCAGATAACACTGAGCATTGCTGTTACTCGAGAATACCAAAACGTGGATGGAGATGCTGAAAATGAGGTCCCTTACTGCCTCGGAGTCACAAGGAAGGCAACTAATTGGCATTACTTTGGCAGCAAGATTGCTGTATCATCAGAGAGCCAGTGTACCACTTTCCTAAATCACTGAAGATCCCTGCTCTCTTTCAAACAGCACCACTTTTAATTTCCAGACCTAATCTTCTCCAAATGAACACCCACACAGCTTTCAACTTAGTTCAGGAGGAACTCTGGCTTTTCTTGTGTGTCAAGCAGGATATATAGCCCTGTCATCAACACCTTCTCTCAATCTGATGGGAGCCCTCTAGCAACAAATGCTGTCTGAAAACTTGGTTGATACAACCAGACATGAGCTACTGCAGATAACTAAAATGCAGATGAAAGGCATGTGGAGGGAAGGAAAGGGGATATTTCTCAGAAATTATCCTTTGTAGGTAAGTCGTTGAGGTCGTGTTGTTTAGAAATCCAGAGACACTCCAGATCTGGAGCAGCTCCTTCAGAGCCAAGGGCTGATCTCTCCTGCTGGTACAGTGATGCTGATGTCCTAATCTACAGCTGAAAACAGCTGTGACCAAGGCTGCAGCCCGGCTGGATTGAAGCACATGGCTTCCCATGTGTCCTTAGCAGCTTGTACAACCAATATCTAGGATCTGTCCTTGAAAGTCATGCTACTAGCAAATGCCTTCATGGGTGAGATGGTGGTTCTGAAGAAGAGCAGTAGCCACTCTAAGACATTACCCGCTTACCTAGCATACTTTTGCATCAGCTCCTTGTACAGAGCTCTATTCCTGACCTGGGATTTTGCCAGGATCCTTCTTGGCTTCCAGATGTTTCCCTCTCAGACTTCTGATTGCTGTTGCTACTGGTCTGGGAACTGCACACAGCCTGTCAGTTGCCCCAGATTATCTGGTGGTGCCTCTCTGTGTGTATTTCCAGGCCCGGTCTTGGGAGCTCTTGCTGCTCTAGTAGGATGAGCGGGGAACTAACGCAGGAACAACCGGCAAAACCTCCCAGAGAGTGGGCAAGTGAGGCAGTCTGTGAGGCAAGTGCATCCAGTCTCACACGAGCCCAATCTCTGCTCAGCTGAGGCTCAGGGGAGACAGCTGGGAAGGCAGCGGATGCGTGCACACTATTTGAGAGTGGGGAATACAACACATGAACCATGGTTATCTGATACAGGCCTCTGAGACAAACAGCTTTCTGCTAATTAAAATGTGCCTTGCAGAAAATTATGATTTTAAACCACTCGAATCACAGTGTGGCTTTGAGTGACTTTCACAGCACTGCAGCTGCAGACCCAGTGCAAGGCTACACTCTGCTCTCACCTACACAAATTGACACACTTGGGTAGCTGCTCTGAAGGAAACGAGCTGACCTAATGGAACAGCCTATGCAGGAAACAGCTCGGCTCTGTGCATCACCTTTCAACTGCTGTTCGGTTTGGCTTCTCCCTTGCTTGCCTCACGTGGGGTGAGGAAAAAGCCCTGCTTGTAGCGGAGGTCTGAAATAAGATGAACTTTTGACTGGAGGAGGTTCAGACACAAGGTGCTTCATGTAGGGTGGGGAAGGACAGCTCCTGGACTGACAGAGCAGTTAAAGAAGATGACCTTTAAGCAGGTGCATATGCAAACTGCATTAATTGCCTAATCTGAAACTATTCAGAAGGCCGAATTAGAAATCACAGTCACTGAACTGTCAAAAAACAGACACAGAGAATGTGAGAAGCAGGAACAGTTCAAAATGCTTTGGTTAAATGCTCTTTGCAAGTTGATTGTGATACCTCCCAATTTAAACTTGATGCTAGATAAAGTCTGGTTGCAGCACCACAGAGATTCAACTCTTCTCAATTTATCATGCAGGGAACGGAAAATCAAAAGGGTAAATGAGCCTATGCAGAGCTCCCAACTGCTGCAGCTTCCAGGACTCATCAGTTAGGCCTGTGCTATCTTTGTAACACATTGCTATTAAATTAGGTCTACTCTGGATACAAGCAGGGCAGAGAAGGAGATTCGTATTTATCTAGGCCAGGAATTTAGTCTAAAAAGATATGCAGATACGGAAGGGAGGAAAGCGATAGTAAGCATGCAGCTAGCGGCCAACTTGAGGTGTGAATGCTAAGCTACATCCACAGAGATGTCTTTTTAGTGTGACCCTGGAGGGCTCAGCAGCCCCTGCTGCATTTAGGAGCTGGGTCTGTGTGACAGCTTTCTCAGCAGCTGCCTTCCCTTTGGCTCTGCCTGGAGCTTCTAGGTTGTGAGCCCTCTGAAAAGCCGGGCCTAGGCTGGGCCGATGAATCCAGGCAGCTGCAACTTACAGTTATGTTTGCAAATGTCCTTCTGAATTTTCAAGCCAAGTCTGGATCAGCTGTAATGAGGCATTAGGAAATTAGTGATTCCCATAGGTAAATGGCTCTAACATACACCCTAAGGAGAATGCACACAAGCAACTCCTGAGCTACAGCTTAGCCTTTGACATGGATTTTTTCTGTGATCTGTGAGATTATTATCTCTGTTTCTGAGTTAACCTGCTTATAAAATTATCCCAACAACCCCATTAAAGAGAAAACCAATGCCTATAGGAACTTTGTAATACCCTACCTATTCCAATGCTCTATTTCTTTTTCTCAATGTCTGACTGAAACTCTTGCACGTTCTTTCTGTGACAAGAAGAGGGACCAAGCTCCTTCAACCTCAGACACAGTTTCTGCAGGTGGGGCACCGGAACCAGGTGTACAGGAAGTGTAGGCTCACTGCCTGCATGCCACTCAGTGAGTTCAATCAGCACTAGGAAGCTCTGGCCAATGTGTTTCTGGGTTTGCCAACCTTAAAATGAAAGATTCTGTAATGAAAAATGATATTCAATTTACAAGAGAATGATCCAGAAATACTTAAGTTGCAGAGCAGACGCAGAAGTAATACATGTAACAGCTGCATTACTTTACAGGTTTCTTTCCCACAGGCTACAAAAAGAAAAGGCTTCCAGCTTTGGCCTTTGAGAATCTACAGCCTACACTGATGCTTGCTACAGGGGTTCGAAGAGCTGCTGTGGATGATGGAGACCTCAGTTTGCTGGGTCAGGGTGTGAAGCTGCTGCAGTAATGGGCCCTGTAAGACGGGTCCTGGAGCTCCGTGCTTCTGGGCAATGCCCTGCAGGGTCTGGCGTGGAGAGCGTTGCCAGTGGGTCACTCACTGCAGGTGCCCAAGGGCAGAAGTGGAGCAGTGTAAGTCTGAGACGCCAGTGCCAAGGGCCGGAGACTGGGGTGGGAAGTCGGAGTCAAAGACGGTGCAGGAGGAGAGAGGCCAAGAAGAAACCCTGCGGTGACTGTGCACAAAGACTTCTTGAGTTATACAGAGTAGGGCTTGTTATTACATGAGATCAGAGGCACTGATATTAGAGGAGAAGATGTTGATCTGGGAGATGAAAGAGCTATACAGAGCCTGCCTCAATATTACATAAGATTAGTAGTCCTGGCACTAGTGAAAAAGACAGCTGTGCTGAGAAGGGAGATGAAAGTGACAGTGCTAAAACTGTTTCCTCTCTGTAAGGGTGATTGCCTGACCTGTTACATGTATGTGCCCTGTTACCTCATACTCCCACATATTCAGCAATCCATCCCTTTTCTTCCACTCTGCTCTGTTCACAGACACCTGCTGTCTCCAGGATCGGTGTGCATGTGTGTACTTGTTTGCACTGACAGCGCCTGTGCCTCCAACAAAATGAGGATCTTGCACCTGGCAATGAAAACGCTGTGTTTTCATGGAGGGACAGTGTTCAGAACTCCATGCTTTTTGTAAAGACTAACAAGGAAACCAAATTAAACTGCACACATCTCACAAGTTAAACACACTCTAGCTGCAGGGCCCAAGAGCTGAAATTCCTAGGAAACCTGGCACACAAGCTCAAGTGTGTGTATATGAAAAAAGAGGGGAGGAATGAAGAGGACCTTTTTCATCTGAACTTACATCAGTGGAAGACAGCACTCAGCAGAAAGGTATTTGAAGAGGATTGACTTGAATAATCCATGATTGCTGTTGCAGCACACAATTTTAGAGGATAAAGAAATCCATCCTTAAAACAGGAAGCAAGAATGTAAAGTAGCATGGGTTTTGAATTATACATAGGCAATAATAGAACACTTCCCAGAGTCTTGCAGGTATTATGTCAGTTTATTTTGACTTAAGTTTCCCATGGGTAGAAGTGTGTAGGGCTTGAACAATGTGATGGAGCAGGAAGGAATCATAAATACTTTCTGGTCCTGATACTGAAGAGCCACTAACTCCTGCTAGCAGTTCCACGCATGGAAGGACTGCAAGAACAGCATTGTCCTCCCCCTCTGGTGGCTCCAACGATACTGCTTGGATTCAGCAGAAGGTAGCTCCTGACACTGTCTTTTGAATGTTCTCTCATGAGTTAAATCACTCATGGAAAAGAGGTTTCCTGTGCATTTCAATAATTATTCCAAACCCTACTAGATCTCACTGCTAGAAATCCTTCCTGCTGTTTGGTGAGATATACATCCTCCTTTTAATTTGATCCCATTATTCCCAGGCACTAAATGATTCCGTTTCCTCTGTATTAAAAAGTTTAGACTGCTGTCCTCTGTCCAACTGCACAGCCACCTTGACTTAATTCCATTTTTCCGAGTCAGCTTTCCCTCTCCTTCGCATTTTTGTGTAAAGACACAAAGCTCTGAACAAACAATCTGTCTGCATGCTCTAGATACTGAGGCTTTCCAAACTGTGCACATTATTCATTGTCCTTGAAAAGCTGTGATCTATGTAAGCAATATATTTCTTGCCTTAAGAAGCAGTATGTAGCATGGTTCAGTGATAAAGCATCAGGTAAAGGTTTTCTATTTTGGGAAGTACTTCAAGGCGCTCAGAAAAGTACCACTGCGTGCCACAGCTACCAACCTGCACAACAGCACAGTTTGAGCTGTGGTTCTATCACGCTAGGAGCATGCATTTCAGAAGCCTGAGATGAACAGTGGTTTTGTTGAAGCTGGCAGTGGTAAATCAATATCCCTTCCAGACTGGCCACTACTCATCCACACTGACTATAACAGCGTGTATCACCTTACAACGGCTGAACAGGTTTCCTTGCACATGGACACTAGGATACAGAAAAGAGCTTACCACCTCGTTGCCTGTTGTATGGGATTCAGGCTCTTTGAAAACATGATGCTGACGAAGAAGGGAACAATGTCATGCATCTGTATCAGCTGTCAGTTTAGCAAGTGAGGCCTGTGTCTTTATCTGAAGAAGACTTTAAGAAGTACCTTTTAGCAAGCAACGTGTTCATATCTGACAGGAATGTGGTCTAATCTCTTCTCTCTTTCTCAGAGGTGAAAGCTTCATTTGGCACTAGTGGGGCAGATAAGCCTCATCTCTGTCAGTACATTACCGGAACCCATGTACTGAGGGTGAGATATCACAAAGATATGCCTCATACTGGATGTGGATGTAATAGCATTGCTGGCAGAAGACCATAGCTGGATACATTGTGGCTTGGATGAAATGAGACACCTACCTGAGGCACCCTAAAAACAAAGTGCCCATGCCTCTGACAAGACCTGGGTGTGAAGCAACCATGCAGTAAGTATGTAAAGTAACTTCTCCTTACACAACAGATCCCATCTCTAGACCAAACTCATCCTAATGCATGCTGTGTTGCAAGCTGCTGAAGACATGTAATTGTAAGACACCAAAACAGGCTGTGTCTCTGCAGTAAGAAGTATCAGAGCACCTACAAGCAGCAAGAAGGCATCACCTGCAAAATAGCCCAGTCCTCCCAACAGGTTCTTTTGCTGCTGGGTACAGCTGTTGTCTCAGATCCCAAACTGAGGCTGCAGAGTTGGTATTTCAGGAAAAGGAGCATCCACCCCTCTAGAACTGTTAACCACCCACATGGAAACAGAGAGGAAAATCATCCCTCGTTTGTATGGGCTTGGTCAGTCCCATGAGGGAAACCAGCAGAGCTTCCTAGCAGCATCTATGGCAGCTATCTGTAAAGCGATGCTGATGTTTTCCCCTGTTCTTCAGATAAGCAGATCCTGGGAATGCGGTAGAGAAGGTATGCATAATATGCTGCTCGGCAGTAAAGTGTCCTGCCAGTTAGACTGTAGAGTACAGGAAGGAAGTCTTTTCCAAAGAGCTATTGGCATGACCTGGGATACTCAGACACCCAAAAGTCAAAACAAGGAGCAAAGGAGAGGAAGGGTTATAAAGAATCATCCCTTCTTTACTGGCACAGGAAAAGCTTTAATTCTTAATTCCTTAAAAGCACACCATTTACAGGGTCTCCTCTAGGTACAAGTAAGGGTCACAGCACAGCCCATAGGGTTTGGTTTTGTTCCCCTCTGTCCCTCAACAGGGAGCCTCATCCAGTCTCTGGACTGGGGAAGTCCAGCTCTGCTGCAGATGTGCTGTTTACTGTCAGGCAGGTCCTAAACTTGTCCAGTCCTGAGGAGTAAAATGGGGTCACACGGTACCTCTCCTACTACATGTCAATACCTTCTCCTTTAGTTAGACAGACATCCTGTGTCACTTTGATGAGTTTGGGAGAAAACATTGAAAAGCACTGCATTTGAGGTGAAAATGTTGTTCAGCAAAATGAAAAATAAATGAGAAAAAAGAAAAGTGAAAGGGGAAGGTTTTAACTTTTGGAATGAGAACGAAGCTTGAAAGCTTGAAATCTAGAAGAACTTCCTGAGAAAGGTAAATTGTTTCCTGGCAGAGCCAACCATGGCATGCTGCCTGTACTTCTCTTGGATCCACAGCTGCAAGGGTGAGCAGAGAACTCGCTCAACCCAGCTCACCTCCACATGGCTTACTGTCCTGCTGCTCTGAGGGCCATAATGCACACAAATTTCAGCCCTATCAGCCACACAGTAAATATCCTTTCCTTCTTCCCCTTCTCTTCAATCCTCTCAAGTGATACACCCTTCACACAGTTTTCCTAGGGTCAGGGTAAGCAGCTCTGCAGAAAGACAGTTGCCCTGTAGTTTGGGAGACAGTGTTATTCCCCGTAGCTTCTGGAAGGACACAGCAATTAGGGATGCTAGACCTGGAAATGTGCTCTGTTGTAATGTCTGGTTGACCACAGCAAAAAAGAAGAAACGGCTTCTGACCCTACCTGTAGGAGAGAGATGAGGGAGGGGATGTGTCTGAAACGCAAGAGGTTTCTCCAGGTGGAGATGTGGAACAGAGGAGTCAGAGGAATTTTCTCTGAGCTGCTCTGCTGCTAGATAGAGTGGGGCAGGACCCTGGGCCTCTTTGTGGGATCACCCGACAAAGGACCGGGCTACTGAAAAGAGCAGTGGACACAGTGCTCCCCAAACGGCCCAGAGGAGGACATGTGGTGTGGGGAGAGCACAGGACTGGAGGCTGGAGCTATGTCCAGAAGGGTGCACAGAAGGAAAGTGGAAAAGTGAGCAGAGAACTGCTCTCAGACCTGGAAAAGCTTCTCCTCTGCTGAGCCGGTGTAGCAGCAGGCAAAACGAAGATCCAGCAGGAGCTAACTGCAGAAAAGAGATGGGAATGGAGACATCAAAGAAAGACATGAAATCTCTTGGTAGGCACAAAGGAGAGAGGAATCTTCCTGAACTAAAGCTGCTTGCTGCACCTTCACAGCTGGGGGGACCCACTGCACCACAGGGAGCCATCAAACTGAAACTGTCTTGGATTGCTTCCCCTTGTTTTGTGAGTAAAGTTCAAATGTCTCCATGCTCCCAAGCTCCTACAGAGAGGCTGGAAAGAGGAATGCCATGACTGCTGTTGACTATGGGCTGCAGAAAGCCACAAGAACTTTCAGTGAATGCCTTCACCCACAATATTTTCAGCAAGGTTTAGTGCAGCTATGAGAGTGAGACAGCTTGGGCCAACTCTGAAGGTGTAAACTAATGATTCCCAATCCTTTTTGTACTGTGAGTGCAAAGATTTAGTGGCTGCTTATTTCACAAGTAGCTCAGCTTTCACTGATTTCACAGCTTTTAAATACAAACTCCTGAAGTTAGCAGTCTGTGGTAGAAGCTTCATGATTTTAAGTTCTTTTGATTGGTCATAACAGTGGAATGAAAACCGATTCTCAGACCTATCTTGCGTCAATGAGCTGGGTCTTTCACAAAAACAAACAAATAAAAAAACCCAACATCAGCAGAGTCACAAAATTATATGAACTGGCAAGAATGGGGTTTGGCTGCTATTTTCTTTCTCTTGGGGACATGAAATGGCTACAGGTACTGGTTTCAACGTAGTACATTCCTAGTAGCAGAATGTCTAAGACTGTAGGAACTCTCCCCTAAAGAGCCCCAAAAATACACTAACCTCTCTAAGAAAGCGAGCCCAACTATCTCGCTTCTGTAGGTTTTTCAAAAACAGGGTCTTCCTGCCAGAGACGTGATGGAAATCAGCTGGCTAGGTCGGCCCTCTGCCCTTCTTTTTTCCTAATGCTCGTAATCCCCATGTGTCCCACTAGAGCAAAGAGCTTGCCAGTTATGCCAGCAGCAAAGCACAGAAGAGCTCTGCATGCTACCGACGAAACAAATGGGGAAATGACGGAACTTCTCGTTCCTGTCGCACAGGAGCATTAAATGTATTTTTAAAGCAAAAGACGGTAACGAGCCTCTCTGTCTTGCTCACACTGTCTATGAAAAGCTCTCAGGAGGAACAGAGAAGAGAATTAGCAGGTGGAAACTCAAGTTTTTGCTCTTTGATCTATTTTGGTCTAATATCTTCTTAATTTTGGGACATTAACCATCTTTTTGGAGGGTTGGGGCAAGGGGAGAAGACCAAGTGTGCCACTTTTAAGATGTTCTGGGAGTTGAGATGTTTTTAAAAATAAGAACAGATGGCGAAATCTACAGCTGATCAGAAAATAAGGTAACACAGGGAATGAGTGGGAAATAGAGGAAAAGGGGCAGAATCAAAAGGACGAGTCATAGGCTAGATACTTCAGAGAAGCTTCCTGACAGACCTGCCGTGTGTGTGACACGTGGCTCCCAAAAGGAAACGAAGGCCTGTGCCTTACTACTCTAAAACACCCCTGCAGCAGACAACAGAAAGTACTTGAGGGGTGCAGTCCCATGTGTGTGCAAAGCAGAGGAGATGGGGCAGAGTGTCCTCAGCACGACAGAATTTTTGTTTTAGTCCTCGTTTATTCTTTGTTCCATATGCGGCTTCCTGTGCACAGCAGTTACAACAATTTAAGAGCTCAACTCCCCCTCTGAGACATCACAGGACACTACATAGTGAGAAAGAACAAAACAAGCATTAACGGTTCCTGATGCAGGCTCTGTCCAGTCTAAAAACCCTTACAAAGCTACCTAATTGTCATGCTGCATATCGGCTATGCTGCATTGGTTGAAGCAGTGCTTGGTCCTTCTCCACACCAACGTTTTTTAGTCTGTTGAGGACTTTTCTTGTAATGAACACGCCTGATCTTTAACCCTTGCCTGTAGGGCAGGCTAGCACAGATAACAAGGACAGTGATGTTAACACCTGTGTGTTATCAGAACTGCCCCGCTGCGCTATGTGATGGAAATCTTCAAAGAAAAATTATAGTGGTGCCTCAAGCACACTGCTCCCTGGCTTTGTGGCATGTCCCTGGCTGTTGGTGCCACATCAACACAAAAAGGCTTCTCTGTGAAGATAATACAAAGTGTTTAGTAAGATCTGTGTTTGGCTGAAAGAAATACCCAAAGTCCTCTTTCGTTATTTGAGGTTTTGCCAATGTTGCAATCACCTTTCTACCTCCTGTGCCTCTCCTAAAAAAAAAAAAAAAAAAAAAAAAAAAAAAAAAAAAAGGATCTTTTTCCTCTGAAATCTAAAAAGACATTTGAAAAGCTAGTGAATCCAATCCACTTTCAGTCTCATTTCGTACGAATGGGAAAGGAGGCAAGGAGAGGCGAACTGCCTTGCCTACGAAGCTGCTGCACAGGAGAAGGCTTGGACTTAAACGCCAGGGCATCTTCACTTGTGCTTCCACACCCCTGTCCATCAGCAGTGCCCATCAGGAGACAAGAGCTCCCACTCCCTCAAGGCACAAGGCACACAGCATGAAGAGAGGCACAGGAACCATTCCGTGGGTGTGTCAGCCCCTTCACCCCGCTGAAGCAAAGGCTCTCAGGTTCTCTTTCCTGGACCAAAATGCTGCTGATAATGAAAGTGAGACCGCACCTTCCACGTGGAACAGGGGCGGCAAGAGGGTCTAAATCACAGCTGCTGCTGTGTGGGTCGGGTAGGAACCAACCCCAAGGTGCCCACTAATCCATACGGTTTGATCACTTCTTATGCACCCAATTTCACTGATTTTTTAACTGATTAAAAAACTATCCCATTTAAAATGTTACTTTTGTTCCCACCTCAGAGACTAAAAAAGTAAATGGCAACCCTTCATTCCCCTTCACAGATGTAATTTCTCCCCACACTGACCCCCTCCTCCAAATCTGAACTGAACCCCACAAAATATTCTGAGGTGGAGCGGCGGCGAGAGGCATTTATCTGAACCTCAGCGGAAAGGTATTTTGAGCTGCCTTCAGTGAGAAATTGCTTTGCAAGGTGCAGCTAGTGCAGATCTGAGAGTGAGCCACAAGCAAGTGGAAATAAAAGTTTTCTTTACCTCCATGTCCTGCCAGAGAGGTGTCCTCGGGGCAATCTGTCTTCCCCACCCCTTTCCCTCTTATCTGCGGGAAAACTTCAGCCAAGCCAGAGCAAAATCGCGCTGCCGTGGAGGGTAGGTAATATCCACGCTCCCGCTCAGCTTGAAAACTGACAGAGCCCAGTGAGCTGCCCTGCGCTACGAACAAGGAAGAAGGGCGGGTGGGTGAGAGGAAGGGAGGGAGGGGAGAGGAGGGGGAGGCAAGGCAATCAGGGTTTAAATTTAGACACAAATCTAAACAGATACTGTCCTTCCCGGAGTGCTGGGCTCATGAGACAACAAGCAGCAAACTTTGCTGCTGTGCCCAAACTTGGGGACACCGTATGTGTATTTTCTCCCTCCCTTTCTATCTACCCTTTGTATTTCTAGCACCTCATCTTTCTCTTTTTTTTTTTTTTTTCTTTTTTTTCTCCCCTGCCCCATTTTGCCTCTGTTTTTTTATACTTGCTTCTTTTGCTTGCATCTGCCCCCCCCCCCCACGCCTCTGGGTCTTCCCCCTGTCCACTCTTCTCTCTCCAAGCCTGCAGGGTCTCCTCCTCATTGTTTAAGATCTTTTTTTCCTTTAACTCTAGCTTCCCTTCTCTCTTCCTTCACACTTTTCTGTAATTTCTTTCAGAGTAGACTGTCTTCAGAGTGGTTGGAGGGGCAGAAGAGGAGCAGAAAGCAGCTGGTGATTGCATTTGCGCAGAACATAAGACTTTGGTGCCCCGGTCCACAGCTGGGACTCCCAGGCACAATATCAGCAGTCCTGATGTGCTCCTGGGCAATTCCCAGATGAGAGACTAGGGCTTCACTGGGGAAGGTGAGGCACAAATGCTGGCAGAAGCAGAGGGTCCCCAGGCAAGGTGTCACGGGCTAGCTCTAAAGCAGAACTAGCTCTTTCTGCTCTGAATCCGTTTCTCACACTACCAGGTGAGAAGCTGCATGTCACTCTTCCCTCCTTTTGCAGGGAAGGGCAGGCTTGGACACTGGAAATGAGCTTCCGTGGTGCTAGAAAAGCTCAGATGGGAAAAACTAAGCCTCAGGAATGTTTTGCTACGGTTTCCTTTTCCATTCAGACCACAGTGTTGGAAACTATACATCTCGTTCCTGTTTTAGCAACTGTTTGCACATGCTCCTTCTCAAGAATTTCAGTCCCCACCTCCTGAGAACAGGGTGGTGCAGAGGAATTTGGAAACACTCCCTTTGTCTTCTGCTGGCTCCCTTGTTTCGCATGCAGCTGCAAAGTGACACAATTTCATGTCGTCATCTTGGGCTGATACCTTGGGGGCAGAGGAGGGTTAAAGCATCTTTTCTGAAAGGGATGCATACTTTTCCTTCACAGTGTTTCACAAGTCCCTGCTGGCTGCGTAGGAAAACACTCCAGAATGAATTTAACTGTGACCATCATCACATCCCAGATTATTGTTACCAATAAATCATCTCAACGTAATTGTTTTTACAGTATAGTTAACTTTTGCTGCACCGCATGCTGTAGGACTCCTGTAGGTCTTTAGAAAGTACAGGAATTAGTGTATTTAAATCATGATCTCCTTATCTCCTTGGTTCAATGTACAGCGGTTACTCCGTCCTTAGCCAAAAGAAGGATACGCTAAACTGCCACAATCTGGAAGTTAGGCAAGAGGACTAATTAATCTTCTGTTGATGAACCACTGGATTAGCTGAATCCCCTCTGCTGTAAGCAACCAGCAGATGCTGCGTGCAACTAGAAATCTAAGAAAATACAGATGAAGAATCTAAAAGGATTATAAAAATGAAAGTCCTTCTTGACTGGAAATCCTACTGACTCCTTCAAGTCGTGACAATGGCGCACTGGGAGAAGGGACAGGAACTGCAGTGCTGAGAAGCAGGGTGAGTAGAGAAGGCAAGACGCTTTGGCTGCCCATGCATTGCCTACTGCAGGGGCTGAAGGAGAATTTCATGCTCAGGGATTTCTCTGTCATTGTTGGTCACGAGTGTCATTGTCAAGATGTCTGCCATGTAACAGACCGTCAAAATCAGATACCTCTGATGGCTGCTTCATTCTGCTCAGGGTGTGCTTCAGTATTTTCTTTCTGCTTTCAGGGGTTTTACCCTGTGGAGGAAACTGTCTGCTTAGGCCTCCAGAAAAGGAAACTGCTAGGCAGAGATAGTATCACTTTACCCGCACTAATAAAGCAAAGGGAGTTAGAGCTGCCCCACCACGCTTCTTCACAGAATCACAGAATCACAGAATTTTCTAGGTTGGAAGATCCAAAGTATCGCACCATAAAGTAAATCTTTCTGCCAGCAGAATTCTCGGTGCCATTGTTCTAAGTATGGTACATAATTGTCAGTTTATTAAAGTTCTTCTTTCTTCCAGAAGTAGGGTACACATTTTCCTCCACACAGGAAGACACGAGCTGTGGATTTGCTCTAGGCTTACTTGTTTCTTGTCTGGAAACCGCCAAAATCTGCAACAACCAACCCCTGTGCTTTAACTGCAGGAACCTTGTGACAAATGTTATTAAGGGAGGTTATACTCAGGAACTGGGTGTTTTACATGATGTCTACTTGCAAGTATGAATGTGAGATATTCTGGAGCATGACTCTCTGCATCTCTGTGCGCATCTCTGTTGACAGACCTTCTGGTATATAGCAGCATCTTTGAGACTAACTTGCTGGTATATGCAAACAAATATTTCTACATCTGTTCTTCTCAGGAGATTTAAAATAATAATAATAAAAAAAAAAATCCAGCCCTCATAAGTGACATTAAACCAGACTCTAGGGGGAAATTTCATTTGAGTGAGAAAATGCTGTGACTGTGGACCCCTGGATTTTGCAGCTTCCCAGCTGGTTCTCTTCAATACGCGTGAGACCAAAAGAACGAGTTTGCTTCAGGCCAAACGACTGGAGCTCCTGCTCCATGTAGCATGCTGGGGGAGAGGTGCAAGGCAATCATTCATCCTGGCACACCTGCTTCTGGCATGCCAGAAGAGGCATAAGTAGTTCTGCCATGGTCAGCAATGCCTCGTGTAATCTTTGCTAGCCTCTTGCACTTTGGCATTGAATTATGGAGAAAGGGGCTTCTCCACGATACCAGACCAATAGAAAGGAGATGCGGGGACAGAGCAGTTCTTTGTTCAGAGACGACTCAGGAAAGAAAGCCTTTGAGGGCATCTGAAACTTTGACTCAGATAGTTGTGTCCCCACAGCTAGCTCTTTGGGTGTGTCTGTGTGGGTGCTGAATCTGGGAAGGTCTGTTTGTGGGGGTGGTGGATTAGTGAAGGGTGGAGGGAGCTGTGGGTCCCCGCGAGATAGATTGGATCTCTGTGCTTTGTTAAGGTGTTTGGTTAGAGGTTATTAGGGCCTGCCTGTCAGTAGCAGGATCTGAAATTGTTCTGTCCATCTGTATGTCCACATTTGGCTGGTGATGCCCGCATCATTTTCCAGAATTTTTATTATTAACCAGCAGCTGTTACCAGGTTAAGTTTTTGACCCTCCCAAAAATGTAATTTAATTTTCAACTGAAAAAAAAGGGGATAGGATGACCACAGAAAAAAAACACTTGCATTTCAAAGAGCAATCAACTCTAACAGCCAGCATCCTGTTTTGGGTTGGGTTTATACATCAGCTCCTCTGACAAAGGCAAGCTTGCAGGAAGTGAACGTGAACAACATTTTCTCTGGGAAACTTGCTTTTTGAACCCCCCTGTTCTGCTAACTGCATTCTGAAGTATCTGCTCCTGCCTACCCTCCCTTCGCCCCTCAGCATTAAGCTAACGCTCCAAACGCTCAGCCTCACCCTCCTCTTCAGGGAGTTATCAGCAGGAAATGAAGTCAGTTGGAACGCTTTGTACTATCAACATTTTTTGCTCTAGTTCTGCAGCTGCAGTGAAGCACATCTGAGAACACACACACACACACGCTCACACACACATGCTCACGTGTGACCATGCGCGCATACACAAAGACTCACGTGCCAGGCACTGCACTCGTCTGGGAATTGATGTGACTGGGCAAGCCCCATTCCCAACGATGCTTGAATTACACGAAGGGACATGGCTCTCAGGGTTCCTGCTAAGCTGTACTAGGCAGGGAGCGCAAGGCTGTGCACGTGCTGTGCAGTGGCCACATAAAAAAGTATTTGATTGACTTTAACTGAAACAGTTGAATCATTTCACATGTTCCTGATTGCCAGGCTGCGCTTGTGTGCTAGCATCATGGTTCTGTGCAGATTAACCAGGCTTCTTCATCTCACCAGAGGAAACTTTAAAGAAATACTGCATTGTATAGGGAGCATTTCACCTGCTAGGCCTTGCGACAGTGGCTGTGCTCTTAGGAACACGACCATAGTGAGGTACACCAAAATCATTTATGTACAGGTAGCTACAGTCACCTCCAGCAGCACTTGAATTTCTTGGGAGAGCTCTGCTTTCATGGCTGATCTGCTTGACTCTGGAGAACAAACTGAACTGGGGTACTGTGAGGCATGGCTGCACCCCCTTTATATCAATACTGGGACAAACATTATCAGCATCAGCTGCGGCCAGTCTCTAGACTGAAGGGCTACTCTAGCAGTTCCTTGTTTTAATGTGCAGCAAGACCTAACAGAAACACAAGGTTACAATCAGAGCGTGGTTGTAGACACAGTCCCTGGAACCTGTGCTGGATATTGGTGCATCCCCAAGCATCACAGAAAGCAGTGTTGCAGCTGGCCCTCTTAACAGCTTCCTCAGCATGCAGCCCAAGCCCTGACTGACCAGCAAAATTTTCTGACTGAACAATGAACAACATTTCTGCTCCCTAATGGGTTATCCGCAGAGGAAGCTTGCTCTGCCATTGTCTGTGGTAGTCGTAAAAATGTAAAATGACTTTTAGCCGAATCCCAGGCCAGTGCTATATTCATTTCACCTTTCTTTAAAAAAGAATTATAGATGAAAGAGGCAGAAAGTAAATTCCCAAGCAATATAATTTGGGAACTTTGAGGAGAAGAACAAATAAATGCATTATGCGCAAGCACGCAACACCTTTTAATGTTCAGCAGCGTTCTGTGTTGTGTGAAGTTTCTTAATAGTAGTCATACTGCATCATTTGACAGGGCTGGTATCTCCTCAAGCTGATAGCTAACCTCCATTTTTAGAAGCAATTTGCATGGTGGGTCTCATGTGGCACCCAGTGTTGGCACTCCAAAGCCCTGAGCACTTCAGCTTTTGCCAGAGCTGATTCAGAGGTCAGTCCTTTCTGTCAAAAGCGGCGGCGAGTGACTTTAATCACTCTGGCTGTCATTTGGGTGCGGAGAGCTGGCCTGGCTCACAAATCAAGCACTGTGCAGAGCCAGACTGCATAGCCCACAAGCGTTATCTGGACAAAGGAAGGTTTCTGTTCATGGACAGACTGCAGGATCTAGACAGGAAGCCTGGCCTAGCTCGCAGCTAGACTGTGCGTCTGAAGAGAAAACCTGCTCAGCCCCACAAAGAACCACGCTATCTGAGGAGAGCTGGCTTGGGGCAAAAGCAACTATGAAGAGGGCAGCCAGAGCATGATGACATACCAGACAGGATGGAGACCTTTCTGACTTTCTGGCTAAAATATACCTTCTCCAGAGACATGGCCCCCAAATTCAGCCTCCAACCCATGACTTGTAAGCTACGCTGAAATTGAGATTGTTCCACTAACTGGCCAACGCCCGGAGGGCGTAAATAGGCTCAATCTACAGTAAGATGTTACTGTATGTTTATTATTTTGGTGATGTAAATAAAACACAAGTTGAAAAGGAGAACTAGTGGCTAGCAATACTTTCCTGGCCTTGTTATGCAAGGATCCTGGAAACCCCTAGACTCATTGCACCACAACAGAAAGAATCCTTCTCCTTTCTTTGAGATCTAGCTGGGGAAGTGAGAGGCCTGGAGATTTACTTCAGATAACACAGTGCTTCGGAGCAAGCTGAAAGGGTTAAAGTCTGTATCCCTCACCCTACAGGTTGGCCCAGCACTACTCATGCAAGATGAACAGGACCAGTACAAGCCCCCTTCCTTCAGCACAGTGTGCAAGACAGCCTAGACGCCAGTGTACACTGCCCACAGTGGAGTGTACTCAACAAATCCTGCTCTTTTTTATCAAAGAGCCGATGGTATTTGCCTCAATAAATCCTGCTCAGCGCTGAACGCCCACTGGGCTCAGCCCAAATCCCCCAAGAGGGCTGCGAGCAGGTGTGCTCCGGGCGGCTCCTGCAGCCGCAGAGAGCAAGGCTGGGCAGCAGCACCCCTTGGCGGCTGCTGCCGGGGAAGGCTGCAGGAGCGCTGCAAGGCTGCAGAGGGAGAGGGTGGAGAGGAAGAAATTGCAGATGTGGTGAAATTGTTTGGGTAACAAAATCACAAATCCACACGCATCCTTCCTGGTGAAGGACAGATAGCTACCTCCAGCTAATGAATTTAAACTCCTTAACTTAAAAGCATTCCCCCTTTCTGCGTTGACTCCCCCCCCCCCCCCCCCCCCCCCCCCCCCGAAAATAAATACATAAATAAATAAATAAAATAAAAGGAACTGACATCTCTTTCCCTCATCTCCTTCATTTTCTTTCATTTCTATCCCTTCTTATTTCCATGGCATACCTTCTCTCCTGTAGTGACGCCACCAACCATCTCCTGTCTGCTCCATATCACGCTCTCCTGCTCTCCAGTAAGATCCCCCATGCATCATCCTCACTCCACCACTCATCCCATGGGCTGCAGCTGGAAAATACTGCTTCCCTCTCCCTGGATCTGAGGGCAGGACTGCTGTGAAAACGAAGAGAAAGAAGTGTTTCTGTGTATGTTGGGGAGAGAGGAAAGATGAAGCAATGTCTGTTTCAGCTAGCAAAATCACTAACGAAAAGAGTTTGTTGCAGTTTGTCTTCCTCAAACCCTTTTTGTTCCTAAACCGTTTCCTCTAGACCGATTTTGCCCATCTCTTCCTTATTCTTTTCACTTCTGTACAACAGTTGCTGCCATTTTCCCTTCAACACTTTCTGCTCCTGCCCTGTCACCTAAATATAGTCCATAAACCTATCTATATCTATATAAAGGCAACTTTTCACACAGCCTCTTTTTCTCTCACCCCTCACTCCTTTTCCTGTCCTGTTTTCTCCTGAGATATAACTTTGTCCCAAGATATAACTTGTCCTATATCACAGGCAAGCGCACTTTTACTACCACTGCTGCTGGTAGTAGTAGCTACCAGCAGTAGTACCAAGTAGTACCAAGTACCAAGCTACATGGCTGCATATAACAGGTTGAGAACAATGGTGGTTTTTGTTTGTTTGTTTGTTTTGTTTGTGTTTTGTTTGTTTGTTTTGCCTTTCACTTGAAACAAAGCAGGTTTCTCCTGAGCATTGCCAGCAGAGGGCAGCAGAGGAAGGCTGTGTTTTGGTGGCCATAGAGGGAAAGCCAGGCTCTGTTCCTGCTCTCTGTAAACAAGCAGAGTATTGTAGGAAATTTTAGTCTGCCTGGACACAACTACATGACAGTGCATAGACGGTAGAGAATGGATCTGTGGTGCACACAGCCTGGCACTCCCAGAGGCCTTTCAGTTTTATCCACCTGGCAGCCCACAGCCAGATCCTTTTTTTCAAGAGTCCCACAGCCTTACCGAATGCTAGGATATGCATGTGCCATATGATAGGGCACCTGGGGACAGATGTCACCTGAAAAGCAGCAGTCGTGTGATGGGAAAGAAGCCTTGGTTAGAGCCATGAAGTGCCTCTTGTAAGCATGTAACTTGTCCCAGATGAAGGGTTGAATACTGTTGTGGTCTGAACCTGGATGTCTATCAGGCAGAGCAAAAGGACACCAGAAGAGCCTTAGGGCACTCTACCTCTGTAACATATGAGCACCTTCTATTAAAACGAGTAAAACTGAAGTAAAACTCTTGGCATATCTCCTGGGAAATCAGTCTGCCTATTTCAATATGGCTTTTGGGTGTTTGACTAGAACTTTGGGATGTCAAAGTGATCATATCGCAGACATAAACCTTGGAAAAAATCATTTTAAAGGTGAACTTAAACATTTTTTTTTCCTGAAGGAAGGCAGTGCTCAGCCATCTGCCGCCACACAGCTCCTGACGTGAAGTTAACCAGTGCCTGAGGACGTGACCGGGCGCCCCGGGCCAGACCGAGGGGCAGCAGCGCAGGCTGCCCGCCGCCACGCCCGGGCAGCGCCGCCCTCCTCAGCCGCCTCAGCGCGGCCGCCGGCTCCAGTGAGGAGCCGAGCCGGGGCTCAGAGTTGTTTACAACGCCCAGACCCCGCTGGGCTTGCCCCGCCTCCCGGCAGCCCTCATTGGCTGAAGATCTCGCAGCTCGCCTCTGATTGGCGGAGAGCGGAGAGGGGCTGCGGCGCTCAGCAGCCGAGCAGCTGTCGGGGACAGTTGGGGAGCGTTGGGGGCGGTTGCAGCGATGGCCGCGGTGCTGCTGCTGCTGCTGCTGAGCGCGGCCGCGCTGGCGGCCCGCGGGGCGCTGCCGCCGCCGGAGCAGGCGGCGCGCGTGGCGCGCGTGGTGCTGCACAGCTGCGACTGGGGCGCGCTGGCCACGCTGTCGGCGCAGGACGGGCTGCGCGGCCACCCCTTCGCCAACGTCTTCTCCATCAGCGACGGCGCGCCCGGGCCCGGCCGCGGCAGCGGCGTCCCCTACCTCTACCTCACCGACATGGAGATCTCCGTCAGGGACCTGCGGGTGAGCGGCCGGCGGCGGCTGGGGCAGCGCATTCGCAAACACGCGGATATATGCGCTGTGTGTGTGTGTGTGTGTGTATATATATATATATATATATATGTGTGTGTGTGTGCGTATATACATATATATATATGTGTGTGTGTGTATATATATATATATAGGTGTGTGTATATACACAAACGCTCCCACCAGCTCTCTCTATATATAGGTGTATATACACACACCTATATATACACACACACACACACACATATATATATATATACACACACACATATAGGTAGCCCTCAAAAAGTAACATAAGTATGTATAGGTTCATACGTGTAAATATATATATAAGTTCGTATATACGTTCATACATGTGAATATATAGGTTCGTATATGTAAATATATAGGCTCATATATATATATTTAGGTCCCCTAGAAATGAAGTTTTCAGGCACACGTGCTGCCAGCGCAGTGCCCGTTTTTTCGTGGTTCGCTTCCAAAAGCGTGTTTGTCTCAATGGCAGGAAGTGGTTGGATTCTCTTCAGTAAGACTTAAGGTTATATCAGCGTTTTCTGAAAGCAATGCCATGTGCCGGCCAGGTGTTCCCTGCCTCTTTTTTAAGGAATTAAGGAACTTGGGTGAGAGGGCCAGGAGGAGCAGTTCTATGGTCAAGGCAGTCCCAAAGTAAGGTAGAGTACCCAAGTACTGTTAGGCTGCCCAGAGACGCTGTGGAGGCTCCTTCTCTAGAGATATTCAAAACCCATGTGGATGCCATCCTGCACAATGTGTTCCAAGTGATCCTGTTTGGCTGGGGGCTCGGACTAGATGATCTTCAGAGGTGCCTGCCAACCTTGGCCATTCTGTGTTGACACCCCATAATCCTGCAAAATCCCTGCTGATCATGGTCTGGGCGATATCAAAGTAGAGCCCTGGCAGAGGAGGAGGCTGATGTTTCAGGAAGCACTCGGCTTAAGTGATGAGGGGCCACTTAGGGGAGGAGAACTTAACAAAAAATATCAAAATATCTGGAGGACAGCAAATTTGCTGTGTGGATCTTGTGCAAAGTGGACTCTTGCACAGAGTGCTGAAAGAATAGTAATTGCTAGTGCTTCCTGAAAGGTCAAGTGCACACCAGAAGACAACACGCTGCCATGCCAAGGTTCTGTGTGTGTGTAACTGGCCTCGTCTCAGCTCTTCTGCTGGGCTGTGGCCAAGACAGAGCTGACTGAAAAGGCTCAGAAACATTGACCTTAAGAATCCTTTAATAAAGAGAACCTTTTTGTGCTAGTAACTGTTACAGCATTAGTAAAACAAAAACAAAACTTAAATAGTAAGAACATTTCAAACTTTGTTTTGCCCTTAACCTTTTTTGTTTGTTTCCTGTCCCTCTCCTTACTTTGGCACATTGAAGTAGTTCAATTATGTATCTAAGTGGTGTAGAAAACGTATTTTTCTCTTGCACAGTATCTCCTCTGCCATACCTACAACCCTTAGGTTTCAGAGGAACTTGAAAATGATGACATAAACTGTTAATGAACCATTTCCTTCAGAAAGTTCCCCAACAGATCTTTTATTCGGTTACTGTAGGGCAGAAAGATTTGACTTCGACTGTCACGCGGACGGAGACATGTGATAAGAGATAGTGCTGAATAATCATGAATCAGCAGGTTTTGTCATTGAGCAACTTCCTATCTGTGCTGTGAGTCAGGTGGTGGCTCCTGTTCCCTAAGTTCAGTCATGCACTGCATAGCACTTAAGTGACGTTTGCAGTGTGGGCTCTGCCTGCTTGTTTTGTTTGTCTCTGAGATGAGCTCTTATAATGAAATGTCCCAAAGCATGCAAACTGTCTTTGCTGGGACAAAATGAACTTCACCATGTGATATTTTGCAGTAGGCAATCCTGTTCTTCACAACTTTTCAAGCTGTCTTCATTACATTCATTTTAGAAAAAAACAGTCAGATACAGGTTCCTTAATTCTTCAAGTTAGGTGTCTTACTTAAATACTGAAGAGTTTTTAAACCTAATTTTTAATATTCACTTTAAACTTCAAAAGAGCTGACCAGTTTGGGGTCATCCAGGGGGCTTGTGCTTTCTTCTAAAATTTGGTTGTAATGGATTTTGTTGATAGCTGTGAAACCCATTTGGTTACCTTTCAGTAAACATTTGTCCTTCCCCTTAATGAATTTCATTGTATCTTCTTGTCTTCTGTGTACTGTCCTGTTATGTATGTTGGCTCATAAACAGAATTCAGAGTTTTAAGGACTGCTGTTCTGTGAGGTTTGCATTTTATGCTAACAGATGTCAGCAGACTTACAAATTGTTCATCTATATCAGCTTTCAGACGTAATTAGGAAAAGATGATCACAGCTTTGTTCTTTTTACCAGTAAGTGTGAGCTGAATAAAGTACCAAAATCTGAAAACGTGGTATGACTTTTTTTTCCTCGCAAAGGTACATAAATCTCTTATCATTTGTATTTCAGGTCAATTCAAATGCCTCCTTAACTGTGTCTTTGGCACAGACTCCTTACTGCAAGAAGCACAAATATGATCCCCAGAATCCCCTCTGTGCCCACATAATCTTCTGTGGGAGTGTTGTAAAGGTAAGCAGCTGGAATTTGATGCTGGACAAGACTGCATGTTGAACAGGGTTGCATAGTGGATGGAGAAGAGCTGTTAGCATTTCCGTGCAGAAGATTACGAAGGGATGTCATGTGCCATGATACCAGAAGGCTATCTCATAGTTTGTGTGAGGAAAGCTAAGTAACCACATGGTATCTGCAAAAGCAGTGTTGGCATGTTTTTAGCAATGATCTTGAAAGGATTTCTTCTTGCAATGAAGAAAATCATCCTACTTCCCCTAGACCAGTTTTGAAACTAAAAAGTCCAAGACAATTCTCTTGTCAAAGACAATTCTCTTGTCAGTGAAGCATGAAAACTTTTTCATATCTTGCTCAGTTAAGTTCTTTGGCCCATTCAGTGTGACATATTCATGTCCAAAATTTTATTGAACTTAATATTAATCTGTGCTGTGAAGTTACAGGTATTAGACATAGAAAAAGTTTATTGTATCACCTGGCAGTGTTGCAGCCATGGCAGTATTCTTTCCTACACTGGTACATTGGTGTCCCATAGAAGGAATTTAGAACTATATGTGTTGTTTGTTGAAGATCTTAATCCTATTATTGAGGAAGAGGACTAATTATCATTATTTTCTCTTATATGATAGCCTGAATTCTTACTTAGTGTTTTCATACCTCCTGTATTTGTACATTATACTCCATCAATCCTTTAATTGCTTTCATGAGTTTATCATCAGTACTGGAATTATTTTAATTAGTTCCTCTTGTACCATATCCAGGACTCGTGTTGATTTAACCCTTTAAACATTTGTACATAGCATATTAAGTAGTCACACATTTCAGCATCCATTCTCTTGTAGATTCTGTTATTTCATTCTGCATGCCTGTATGTATGTTTAAACACACATGTACGCTTTTTGATTTGTTAGTGTCTCTGAGTAATCACGTGCAGAGGAGGTAAAATTACACCTAAAAAAAAAAATGCAGCAAGAATCCATACTTCTCCATTTTGTGCTTTTCCAAATAACATCCAAGATCATGCTGTGTGTTTTTTGCTGCTTACTGATTTGAAGAATCAAACTTATAATGGAATATAAACATACTAAGTTAAATCTACCAGTATTAGGATCAAGCACAAAACATTTTCTAGCCTTGGCTTTAGGCTGTTACTCAATTTTTATTCTTAATTGGATACCATTCCTGCCTAAGTACTAACAACAAAGCCATTTTTTCCCCTGGCTTTTGTTTGTCTGATCAAGTTGTGCACACTTCAATGATGAAGAATATGGAGAAAATGGGAAAAAAATTATCTCTAAGAATACAATTCCCAGTTAGATATGGAAAACTTGAATTCAAAAAGACATTTCAATAAACAATTCCAAATGAAGGTTTCAGTCTTCATAATTGGATAGTTAGCATCATTATTTGCTTTCCCATTGAAAAGTAAAAACTGACATCCTACTCATGTCAAAATAGGTTTGCTTGTCTTTTAATAATTACAAGCAAAGCTTTGGTCCTCATTATTCTGCTGTTTACTCATTGTCTCTCTAGCAAGAACTTCAAGTATCAAAGATCCTTTAATACATGTCTGTGGACTTGGATAATTTTAATCTGTACAATGAAGATTTTTTTCATCATAAGCATAGGGTATAATTTTATCCAGTCTTCTTCAAACAAGTCAGTGTCAGGTTGGATCTAGTTTTTATATTAGAACAGAATGAATGCTGCTTCTAAAGCTGTCAGCCTGCATCCCTCTCTCTAAACAGTGAACAGAAGACTTACTCTTATGTTGATGAAGTACTTTCTTCTTCATGCTTTTACTTTAAAAGCACCCTTTTGATTTAATATTAAAAGCAACTACCTTGGAGTGTTTGCCTGTCTCATGTACAGTTGTACAGCACTCTGAAGATAAGTGGACTCTGCCACAGTAATGAGCCCTTTGGGGTAAAGTGTAGCTGAACAGAAAAGAGCACACCGCAGTCAGCAGTGTGTTTTAGCTACTGTTTGTCTTCCATATGACTGTATCTTCATGTAGTATTTTGCTGGCTGTTGTTCAGGTGAATGATTCAGAAGCGGCCATAGCGAAAAAAGCGTTATTCAGTCGACACCCTGAAATGGAAAGTTGGCCTAAGGATCACAATTGGTTCTTTGCCAAATTCAACATCACCAATATTTGGGTACTGGACTACTTTGGTGGATTGAAAATTGTGACACCAGAGGAGTATTACAGTGTCAAGCCTTAGTAAGTACATATGTTTTGCATGCTTAACTCATTATCTTTGGAAGCTGTAAACCTTTTCCGTATCATTAACAGTGTATATTACCTGTCTCTATTTTTTACATAAGTTTGTCTTTTCCCTGAGTAGTCTGCTGGATGCAGTATCTGAAATCACAAGATAAGTTTGAATAGGGGACTCAGCTACTTAACGATATATAGTATCTATAAGTAAATCTCTATGGATAATCTTGTATAATCTAATATGTAGTATATAATCTTATACTACAATTTGTACTTGTACTTCAAAATACAGTTTCTTGGGAGGAAGGAGTCCTGCAGAGTGAGAATAATCATTGTCCTTTATTTGGATTAATTGCAGATTATGTTTTGGCCTAATAGTTAAACATAGTGAGACTTCAGTACTTATGGAGAATCTGTTCCAACTTAAAGCTGTTCTTTTATATCTTCTGCTTTATACAAATATATTGCTGCAATCCCATTGATTATTATGTAATATTTTTTCCCCAAAAATTGCTTTTGAATCTTTTATCGTGATACTGAAGAAAATCTGTTCTATTGTTCACATAAAACTTAGTCTTCAAAGCTTTCAAATATATTTTAGCACGGTCAACAAACAGACATACAATTTCACTCTTATTCTTACTCCTTGTAGGTAGAGGAAGATCCTTGGTGATGGTGATAGTACAAGTGAAGTACTTTGGATGACTGTTTCATGAGATACTTCTTTTTCCTACATATTGCAGAGGTGAATTAATAATGCAAAAAGTCAAAACCTTTGCATTGTTAATGAGCTCGTGTAACCCTTCTGAAGCAACTGTGAATTTGTCGTATCTAGCACAGGTTGAATCACGTCATACTCAAAATCCTTTGTGCATAAGCCATAAGTAAATTGCATTCATTAGACATGAATCTGGGAAGTTGTTATCTGTCTCTTGACAGTCTGCATTTAGAAAGGCTGTGTTTACTGAAAACTAAAGGATTAGTCCAGTTCTATGTTTCTAGTGCCTTAGTTAAATCATATCTGTTTGCTCTCCAGTTTTACTCAATTTTTAATATCAGTTTATTTTAGATCTTTATGGCAAAGTACTGCAGGATGGCTCAGGTGACAGTGGAATGGCAAGCGTTGTTTGTGTTGCAGTGATGGATGATACGTTGAGTTCTAAATTCTGTAAGAATTTTTCTTCATGCACATATACACTCACTTGAGCCATTTTTCTGTTTTGCTACCTGTATTGAAAGTACTATGAATGTGATTGTGTTTATGCAAATTATACACATACCTCAGGCTTTTGATAAGTTCTTGGTAAGTCTTTGTCTGGTAGTGGTTATGTGCCCTGACATTAAAAGAAGTGTTAGTAGCAGAAGTAATGAAAATATCTGACTTCAGTATATCAAGAGTAGTAGCTTCTAAGTTCAATGAGACTGATATAAAAAGAGATTGCTTACTGATCTGGATTTTGAAATCTTCAGCTTTCTCAATCTGATCAATGTAACAGCTTTTGTTACCTTAAGCAGTAGAACTGAGCAGATTTGTTTCTTTGGAAGCCTTATGCAACAATTTTAGGTCTGTAACCCAGAAGTGAGAAAGAAACTAGTACAGTATGACACAGATGATTCAGCACTTGCAGAGAATGAAAATTAATGAAAGGTGTGGAAAATTAATTCTCTGTTTCTTAAAATAAACCCCACACCACAACCATGAAAAAAAAATTAACACCTCTTTATGTTCTGTCACATCTCCCAAGTGCTAAGTTCACGAATATCCAAAAGCAATTATGAACAACTAAGTTAGATTTGCCTGTGGTAAAATCATCTACTTGACAGAGTAAAGAATGTGAAAACTTAGTGTCCTTAAAGGAAGATCCACATTGTAGAACAGTGGATTTGGACAAATCAAATCATCTTTACATCTTAATGTCATCATTATACTGCTACTTATCTCAAGCACTGGAAAGATTTATGAAAGCCTTTTTGAAATAGCTTACAAAGTTTTCCTTTTCTGCAAGGGGAAAAAAGGTACTTTTTACTATATTGAACACATTCTGTGCTACTATTTAGAATAATTCAAAATTAGAATATGGAAACAATTTATGTTGGATAGGTAACACTAAAATTAAATAAGATATTGGAAATATTTTTATATAAGGTTATTTTTATTAATGAAAAGTGTGTAAACTCAAATGATCCTATGGTATGGACTTGATCCTTTCCATGGGGACACCGTCATGTATTACCTGTAACTCCATAACTTTTGATGTACGAGATTGATGATGCTGGGCTTTAGGTGAAATAAAACTTTTCTTATGACAAATGGTGTTGGTTTTATTTATTGCATGTTCAAGAGTATTTCTCTCCTTCACACTCTCTTTCACACAAGCACACACACTTTGGGGTTCTTGCTTTATGGTCATTCTGAAGTCTTTCACACTTGCTAGAGTATGCCTGGCTTTCCTTTCTTGGCTGAAATTAGCATCTTTGTTTCACTTTCTTTTTTGCATCTAGTACTGTGAAATAAATCATAAAATAATAACACCGGATTTTGTGAAAATGAAGACAAGGAAGTCTTACTTGACTATTTCTTTGGCTAAGGCTTCTATTTTGTGAATGACTGCATCAGTTAGCTTTTTACCAATATTTTCTTATTCTCAAATCTGATCTAACTTAAAGCTGTTCTTTTTTATCTTCTGCTTTATACAAACATAAATAGGTCTTGTTAACATATACATGTGTTTGTACAAGGTATGCTACAAACTTGTCTCTTGTAATTCAAAACCTAAGGTACTTTTTTCAAAGTAAGCTTTTCACTGTTATTTTAATTGCTAACAAAAACAGATCACTATCTAATGCATTCACACTGTTAAATGAATCACTTTCATTTAATCGAGGGTTTGGTGTATACATCTTTTTTTTTTCTCTTTTTTTTTTTTTTTTTCCTCCTGTGTTGGTTATCTTTTCAGATTTGATGTTTCCATTTGTACAAGTTCCCCTGTATTTTCTGATTTGGACAGCAGGTTAGTTTGTTTGTTTGTTTGTTTTTTTTTTGGTAACAATTAGTCTGAAATAGTTTTATAACTCCTGAATTTTGTTGGATCAATTTTAGATTATCCACATTTCCTTACATTTGAAACTTGAAAAGACTCCAGCCAGATGCTTCTTTTGGAAAGTGACATACAACAAAATGGTTAAGCTAGGTGTAGAGAGCAGGATTCGAGAGTTAATTGGAAAAACACTATCTGGAGTTGTTATATCTACGTATCTCCTTGAATGCTTGGCTAAAAAAAAATTGTAAGTAGAAGTAGAATGTAGGGCAGACTAGGGTATAAATCACACTAAATGTCTGTTTTTACCTCTTAGATATAGATTTGTAAATGTTAACATCACTGAAGATGTTAGCTCAAGAAAGTCATCAGCTTTTTGTCCTATTTTTCCTCTTCTTTCTTCTCCCTGTGCTTACCTTCATTGTATTAGGAATCACTTTAGAATGCGTTTCCTTTTTTCCTAATATCTAGAAATAAGATTGTGGTTTAGAATAGAAGAGGCTGAGTATAATAATACCACTATAAGTGTATCAACATTTTGACTTTTGATCACGTGTGTCCTCTACCATGGCATGCTTGACATATCTGAGCTTATTCTAAATAGTAATGTAGTCACTGTCTGTATCCAGGAAGCTCAGTAACTCCATTCATAGATAAGAGTTGGTGGCATCGGATGACCTTAGGCAACTGACTAAATCATAAGATGTTTTTTAGCCAAGAATCTAATTAGTATAATTTCAGCCCGGTACTCTAACGATACAGTAACATTTTTCCTTTGCCTACTGATCTTGCTTATTGACCTGTTTGTGCTTATCCCTCTTGATTTGCATTTTTTTTTTTTTTTATGTTTTAATGTACTACTTGTATCCAGACTGTTGAGACATGCTATATCATTATAGAACTGAGCCTATGTATATCAGATGTCATTTTAATCCCTCATTCAGTTCTATCTGGATTTATTTTTTTAGGTTTTTAATATTGTATCTGTGATATTCAGAATAAAATAAGCTTAATCATAGTATTAGATTAATATAAAAGGTATTAATCATAACTTGATATTTGCAACAGCTTTTTCCTGAATAACACATTGAATTTAGAAAGATTCAGAATTGAGTCAATGTTTTATTATTGCTGAACACAAGAGGGTGCAATAGGCTTGCATTCAAGTTCATTGCTAACTTTAATACTTAAAATTGGTTACTGAATTCTTTATAACTCAAATGTGCTGGGAAAGAATATGACAGAGGGCATGATACTAAGAAATTCTTTTTCCTACATTGCTTTACATTATGAATGTTTTCCTCCATAAACACAAGAGCCTGCTGGTTGCTTAAAAAAAAAAAAAAACATTAATCTTTTTTTTTGTGTTTTGTAATCATTTTGTGCTATGAAGTGCTTAGAAGTAATGTCCATGAAAGTGATTTACAGGTTTTTAAATTAAAAACCTCTAGTAAAGGAAATTGAGATAGGCGTAGAGCACCTTGAAACATCAACTGGGAGCAGCTACCTTCAGACTTGATATCTTTTATTTCTCTCAGTGCTTATTAATTCTAGCAATTCAAATCAAGGTTGTTCACTAGCATGATGATGCTTTGGCTGTTAGCTGAAACACCCATTTGGGATTTATAGGAAAGAAATATTCAACAGCTAGTTGATACTGTTGGACTTGGCTTGCTTGAGCCAGCAGCACAGCCTTTGATTAGGAGGGCAATAGTGTTTAATGTTCAGAATAGGACCCAGTTGGTCAAGACTGACATCTTAAATTATTGTCAAGGCCCTGGGTGTGCCCCAGCAGTTTGGGCTGCCTGTGCTGGAGACCAGCTCTGCCTTTGCACACATACTTGGGTGGTAAGAGAGAGCCGGGAAAACCCACTCCGAAGCTTCTCCTGGGAGCTGGGCTGGAGCTCAGGTCCTTGCCACTTGCCTGGTCCCCCTGCCTTGGCCTCCGTGCTGCTTCTGCTGTGGTTGGCCCTTGTTGCTGTCATCCAACCTTCCAGTTCAGGTACTGTGGGCCTGGGTGCCTTGGTGGTGAGGCCCCGCTGACACTCCGAGCTCACCTGCCAGTTGTGATTGCCCTGCTAAGAAGCTCAGCTTCTGAGCTTTGCATGCAGAACTCTTGAAATTGCTCCTGGGAATTTTTGATGTGAAAACATTTCTCTCCAGAGGCTTCCTCAGAGTTTGTGTTAAGTATTACAGTATCAAAAGGTTAGAATGTAAGATCCAGTCATTCTGGCTATAGTAGCTAACGTTCTTGGTAGCCTGTCTTTTTGCAGAAGCTTATGTAACTGCTGTCCAGACACGTCCTTTTTTCCCCCTCAGCTGGATTCCGATTTGAAACAGGTACGAACTTGAAGCCAGGAAGCTCTTGCATATGTCATGACAGTTGAGAGCTCGGTAGAAGCAACAAAACCCATCAGGTTTTGCTCAGGAAAGGACAGTCACGACTCAGTTTCCTTTCTACAGGTGTAAGGCAGCTGGCTAGTCAGCTCCTGAGAGTACAGCTAACTGCCTACCCAGACAGACAATGTGGAAGGGTATTCACTGCTCTGAGGAAAAGGGACACTGAGTATATAAAAAAGGACTAGGGTAGATATATCAAAGGAACAAAACCCCCACTTTTTTAAAATTTGAGCATCACTAGTTGTGCTAATTGAAGAGCTGTCTGGAGCCTTATGGTTGTTTGAGTCCAGGCATGCAGTTAGTTTTTGAAGTGATGAAATGTCATATCGTTTAGTGGATATTCTCTTTATTATTCAAAGGATTTGATAACTGTGGTGATGGTTCTGAATTGTTTTAGTTTTTTTTTTTTTTTTCCTCCTAGATCTTCATATCCTAGATAGAAAAGCCCTAACAATTCCTTATTTACCCTTTGCTTCTGACTCTAGCAACTGTTAGACTTACTTTTGCATATAATTTTTCCATTTTAAACAAAGAGAGGTCACATGGTAGCAAATCCAACACATCAAGAGACAGAGTTCTTTCCCTCATCTTTAATATCGGTCAGTGTACCATACAGGCCTACAGCCACTTTACGTTTTCTGTTCTACTGCTCCAGGTTGTAACCTTTCCCATTTTGCACCTATCCTGATCGCTACAGACACAAGGTAGCTTGACAAAGCCATGTAGAGGGTATATGTAAATATGTGTACAATCATGGAGAAATACAAACTTCCAAGAGATACTAGGTAGTATGTATGTAATTGCATACGTAAGCATGTGTATTTATGTGAAGAATTGAAGATGCTTTGTATTTCTGTAGTATTTATGCCAATGCAACCTATTAGAAGTTATCCAGTATAAAAAAGTTACTGTTTCTAGGTCGAAATCAGTCACTTAAGGATGAGAAACAGAGACATAATTGCACAAAACACGCAGCATGACTGTAAGAACCTTGCATAGCTCTTTCGTGTTGGCGTTTAGCCAAAAACAGTTGCCTAATCGAGCATGAATTGGATTTTTGATTTGTTTTAAATGGTTAAATGAATCTCAATTCATTTAACTGTTTTCCTCCCAGATGAACATTTGAAAAATCCAGAAGAGGTATGTGCTGGGGCAAAAAGGGGGAAAAACATGGGAAATGAAGTTACTTATTTCTGGTCCTAGTATCTGGCTTCCCCTACCTTTACATTCATGGAAGACACAACCTTACTGATCAGTTGCAGTCTGTATAGCCATGCAAGAAAATACTGAGGGTGGTGTATAATTAAAAGTACCATTTCCATAATGTAGGTTTAGTGGTATTTCTTTTTTTTAAAAATAAGCTGTAATTTAGTCAGGGAAATTCATCTGAAATTAACAGGTGAAAGCAATAATGATGTGAGGAAAATAGCATGACTAGCTTAAAGTAAGAGAAGCATTGTGCTTCCTTTTTAAGATAAAGCGTAAGTAATGCTCTCTTGTGTGCATTAAAAGAGAAATCCAGAGTAGATCATAAAGGCTTCACTGAGAATGAAAGAATCAGGCATTATATATTCAGTAGTCTCAAAATTAGTGAGTTTTCAGAGAGGGGTGCATTTCAGGTTTCTACCAACATCTACTATATGGGTTTCCAAAACCAATTTTGCATTGAAAAATTTTAGGACCATAGCAGAAACGAGGAACTACTAGTCACAAGAAACAAAATAATGAATAGGAATTCGTTCTTATACTGCATCAGGGCCTCTTTATCATATCCCGTAGGAAACATACGCTCATGACTGTGTTTGTCTTTATGGTACTGCACAGGTGTCTGTTTTCTTTTTATTTTTCCCCTTTAGATGTGGCAGGGTTTCTATTTGCACAATGCAGCTGCAAGGAGTAGTCACAGTCGAGTTTTTTTTTTCCCTTGGAAAAGCAGTATTTTCACACACAGAGGGGAGCAGTTGTAGTGAGACCAACTTCTGTTGTCTCCCTGTTGGGAGCTGCAAAGCAAGACCTGTAGTTAGACACTGTCTTTTTTCCAGCTTTCTGTTTGCGATGCTGGCAAAAGTGCAGGGCAGGGACTAATCCCCTTGGAATGCAGCAATTATCACTAAATAAGTATTAATTGCTGCATTCCAAGGGGATTAGCACAGTTGAGCCCAATTATAGCAAAGCGAAGCTTCACTGTAAGGCACTATGGTGCATTGAAATGCAGTGAAGCAATATAGGACTGTCACTCTGCAACATTTTGTCAATAAAAATTGTGGGCTTACACACTGTAAACAGCTTTTTTTTTTTTTCTTTTCAGTGTATTAGTCTAGCGTATGAATGGCATGCCTTGCTAGGGGCGACAGCTTTCTCACCAGAGAAAATTGTTGCTTATTTAAGACCCATTATCTTTGTGTGAACATCTCCAAAACTGATTTTGATACTTGTTGAGTTTGTTCTGGCACTACAACTGATTTCCTGCTGGATCAGGGGCAAGACTCTGCAGACTGGATTCTCCCATCTTCTCCATCAGGTCAGCCAGCTCCACCATCAGGTGATGCAGGTATTAATTTTGCCTGCAAGTGCTAACTGTGTCAAATTGGCTTAAGAGAACTTTTGCTAACGGACCTGTTCTCAGTCCCAGCAGTGTGCGATGATGATTACAGGCATGCTCTCTGTGGCTGCAACACATGAGCCAGAGGGCAGTGTGTAGTTATTTTTTTTTTAATCCTCAGCTTGACTGCAGTGTGGGTTTGTTTTTTAGTTTTTATTTATTTCCTGTTAAAACTGCAAACCCTGCTTTTTTTTTTTTTTTTTTTTTTTTTTTTTTTTTTTTTTAAGTTCAGTCAAAGCATAACGAGTAAGTATGAAAAGGGAAAAGGGAATGCTTCTGGGAATGAATCAGCCCCTTGCATTAGAGCTGTTCCAGGTTTTCTTGTGCCCAGAGAAAGAATGGTATATTGATGCACAGAACCAACTGAATGCATGCCTTGTCTATTTTGTGAAAGATGTTACACCTTGCAGATAATGAGCTGCACCTTAACCTGCATTAAACACAACTGAGTTGTACTGTACTTGGGGACCAGTTCAATTCCCTGACCCATTCTGTTTCAGGAGCCATATATAAAATCTTGCAGTCTTCCCAGCACAGGTAATTCGTGAAATGTGCTTTCCTCCACCCGTATGTTTAGATAAAGAGTCAGGTTAGCTAAGAGCTTTTCTTAACCCAGCAGGGAGGGTTTTATGTCTCTACTGTGGCCTTGTCTGTATTGAGAAAAATAGCTGCTGGTTCAGCTGAACTACTGTTGGCATTAGTCTCTAGGCCAGTGTTATCAAGGTTCTTACGGTCTGACTGAAATAAGCAAACTAAAACACTGTTTCATTTAAACTGTTGGTAAAAATGCATGTATGAGGTTGCCTAATGCACAACGTAGGTAGGAGCTGCCTAAGTTTTAATTGTGGTATGTAGTTCCTAGAGATGCAAAGACCAAATAAGCTGAAATGAAGGTGGCACTGTAACAAAATCCTTCATAGCGCAATTGCGAGACATATGAAGACAGAATAGCTTTTTCCTAGAGCAGAGACCACTGCCCTTTTTTCTGCAGCCCTCACCTGTACGTGATTTGCATTTCCAGTGTTGTGTCTGTTATGAGAATAACTCATAATACAAGCGTGGTTGTTCTTTTGAATAATTTCATTGTATTTCAGTTATGATGGTAAGCTTGCCTCTTTGCAAAAGATGAGGGATTGGGAGGAGAGAATTTCTAGGGGCGCTATCATGCAAAGCCTTTTCCTGACTTTGCCCACACTTCTAAATGAAGTCCATATACTCCATTTCTCTGACCTTTCCCTATCTAGACATCAAAACACACTGGCCCAACTGCTGTTCTCCCAGTGTGCCTACTGTGGCCATTAATCTTGCTTTCTTACATAGCTCTTCATTCCTTTTCCTTACCTTTGGCCTCAACTCTTTATTCAAAGTGATAATTTGCTGGCTCTCTGCCTGAGGGAGAAGCTGTGATCAATAACAGGAGGAGACAGGGGTCAGCAGAATAGTGATGAGCAGTGCCATTTGCTCCTCTGAAGACACTGTTACCCAAAAATATCAATAACTGGTAAGATATTATTTTAGCTTTTGAATAAGGCATCAGTGAGATTTGGGCTGCCTGCAGTGGGAGCAGGGCTCTTTTTCCTCTCGCTAATTCCTTATTTCAGTCAATCACCTGTTACATAGCAAGGTGGACAAAAAGGGCTTTATCTGGCTTGTGCTGGAGTACAGACCAGGTATCTGAATGCAGCCGGATCTGGAACTTCCATCTCCAGCGTGTGGCAGGTCTCGTGGGCTGTGCTTTGCTCACTGCCTGACTGAGTCAGAGCCCATCTCCAGCCTCCTCTTGCAACTTCTGGGGTAGAAAAGCCACACAGGAAACCCTCCCCGAGGCTAGGGGAGGGCAGAGGCTCAGCAGTACTGTCAAGGTGTTGCAAAATGGCATGCAGCCCTGGATTTGGGGCACTATAGTAACACTGGTATCTTAATTATTTTGATATTGACTAGTACCATATATAATAATTATTAAATAAAAAGGTTATACTAAATTATTAATGTATTAGCCTTCATTACTTCAGATGGCAACGTGATGAATTTCTCGGACTCTGTCTTCCAAGAATTTCAATTGACTTTGCTTTTGAAAGACTATAAATCCTTACTTCTTATATGCCCATAACTCTTACCTTGCCAGTCGTCTTTGGACTACTGGGAAATAGTTATCACCAATGCTGTTCCCATATCTGCTGGGGATGCACATTCCTCTTCTTCCCTCATTTCAAAGAATTAGAATTGGGGAGAGGAAAAAAAAAAATATATATATATATATATAAACTATTCCTTAAGATAATTCTCTTCACTCCCAACTTAAGCTCTTATCCTGAAATATATTAGTAGTATTACTATTATAAACGTTTACCAATCTTATGTTGAGCCAATTGTATTTTGATGGTGGAAAGGCTGAGCTTTTGGTTTTAACATGCATCTAAGTCACGTTTTATGGCTTTTCTAATTCACAGTTGTCTAAACTTAATCTTTATTTTGCTTAATAAAAGTGAAAATTTTTAATCACGTTTGAAAAAGATAATATGTGGGGTTATTTATTTATTTATTTACAGAGTGAGAGCTGGCATCACTATGTTGATTAGTATTTTATCTTATTTTCTTATAAGTGCCTTAACACTTCAACAGAGAAATTACTTCTTTCTTATGTCTCCTTCTGAAGACTTTTCTAAAGCTCCAGATTTCACCTTTCTTAATTTCATTTTGTTATGCTGGATTGCTTCTCCTTTTTATCTGTAAAAGCTTAACTGCCCTGGTTTTATAACACTAATTTCAAAAGTACATCGAGGTCCTCAAGTGAAGGCATGATGAAACGACAGAATATTGTTAACACAAGTCAGTTTTTTGTTTTTTCAGCTCGTAGTGCAACACATTCTCCAGAGTGACATTTGCTAGGTTACTGTTCAAGTGTGCTTTTTCTGTTGCCTGTGTAGTTTCCACTGCTGCCTACTGAGCGTTGCTTTAATACTGCCAGATTTGATCACTAGCTTGGCTTTGTAAGGAAACAAGCATTGTGATTCTCCTGACTCAGTCTGCCTCTCACCACCACCACAACAACTTTTGACCTGGGGGGTCAACATCAATCCAGCTAAACAAAGGAGACTCAAACATAACCTGCTCCTACTTGTAGTTTTGTGTAGGTAGCTGTAGAGATCTTATTAGTGCCCTCGGAGCAGCAGAAAAAACAGGGCATTTTCACTTTCACAGGGGGTACTGGGTTAGTCAGCACACACACACACATGTGCTTCAGATCAGCTACATTACCCACAGCTGCGTGCTTGGCCCCACAGAGGGAGGGAGAGCTGAGGCTACAGGATGGCCAAGAGGGCAAAAAGGGCTTAGGGGAGTGTGGCAGGTGCCACTGTGATTGTGCTGGAGGGAGAAGGTGGACCTGTAGGAAATGAGGCTTTGTGAGCACTTCAGCAGGGCGCACCTGCCCTGTTTTGTGCTGTGCTAACAGAAAAGCCTAGGCTGTGGGGCTGAAAAGTCCTGTAAATTCCTGGGATGCAGCTGGGTTCAAACCGCGCTTCCTTCCTTCCTCTGGACCCTGCTGATCTGCCGCAGCATCTCACTAGAGGCCAGCTTCAAGCAGCAGGAAGGCTGACTGCCATGGCCTGCTCTGTCAGTAGGTGTGGCATATGTAGCTCTAGGCTGCCGGGCTTCCTGTTTCAAGCCCAGCGCGGAGGAGATGCACACTGTGCTCCCCCACAGAGATGACACGGGCTCTCCTCTGTACGGGCTGCGCTGGCTCTGAGGACAAAATGGCTCCAGAGCGCTGCATGCACGCAGAGTTTTTGGAAATACAAAGATGTGGTATGTTCACATCAAAAGGCACCTCCTGTTCAGAGTTATGTATGACTGAAAGGAGCCAGGTAGTGCCAGTTGTGCTAGTGTTTTACGTCCTGTGGAAACTGCAAAGACAGATGGAGTCCAACTCCCCGTGATGAAGGCCAACACATAGCCCAGGAAGTACAGCAACTTTCAGGTGCTAATGTTAAGTCAGAGCTTTAGAAATAAAGCTACACTTGATATCTTTATCAGTGCAGCTATCCACTCTTGAGCAAGCAGCTATCACTTACAATTTTAGACTTCTATTTAGACATGGACATAGTTACATCCTTTTTGAAGTCATGCTGAATTTGATACCAGATACACTTTCCAGGCCCCTCTTAGAGCTGCTGAATTGGAATGTCCTAAGGATCATCAAAGTTTAATAAAAAAAGAAGAGAAAGAGAAGAAAATCTTGTAAAGAGAAAATAAGAATACAAAAGGAAACCATAAACATCAATACCAGGAACGTAAAACCCAGACCTCAGAAGCTGCGAGGCAGAGGAAGGCACGTGTGTTTTGGGGTGGCTGCCAGCAGGTGGACTCCAAAAGCCCTTATAGAAGCCGTGCTTCCTGTGGAGGCAGCCAGAAGAGCAGAGCCCGTGGAGGTGCCATCCTCCTCATCGTCCCACACCGCTCACCCCAGCACCACTTGCCGGAGTGAGATGAAGTGGAAGAGGATCGCTGTCTTTGCCACCCTGCAGGCACAGCTCTCTGTTACAGGTAAGGCAGGCTTTTGTTTTGTGAGGCGCTATTTTAAAACTCTTTTGAGGTGAGGGAAGAGCACAGTGCTTCGTGGTGGATTCTGCAGCCCTTGGGTCACAGGAGGGAACCTGCACGTGATCTGCAACCACATGCATCCCCCTAATTGCAGTTAGCTATGGGCTGGTTTGGAGCTGGGTTTGGGGGACTGGTGAAATATGATCTCCCGTGCTGTAACAATGTCCTCTGGCGGGCCATGAGGTCGGCTGCTGCAGATGGTGGGGCAAGTTCTTCTTGTGTCAGAGCAAGCACTGTAGCTCAGAAACAATTAATCGTTAAACAAGGTTTTAGCCCTCAGCTGGGTGGTCTTCCCTGAGATTTAAAAGAAGTTTGATACCAGAAGGAAAACATAGTTGCTTTTGATAATCAGCACAAGAAAGGTTCTCAATCTATTTAGGTAAAGCTAGAGCCATGTTACTTGCAGTGGGTGGTTGGTGGCAATGCATGCCAGCAGGCTGGGTATAGAAGAGCATATGTCTGATAAAAGGGGATAGGATCCTTCCATTCGTATCTTTACCTCCATGCTTGTCTCTGCTTGACACAGTGTAAAATGAAAACGCTTTTACCTTTATATATCGATTTGTGGCGGTATATATATCGACCCTGCTTGGATAGAAAGTGAGGCAGCTTTAGCATGCACAAATCTTCAGAAGTCACATTACTTTTGGGAGAGAGGAATGTACTTCTTCATAGCTTAGAAGATCAAAAGAGCAAGAAAACTATATACATCCAGGGAAGGCCTAGGCTAAAGACTGAGTTTGGGGAAGTCAGCAATGATGAGATACGAGTAGGCCACATTTGATTGTGCATTGAAACAAAATCTACTGGAAGAGTGTCACCGATGTATAGAGTATAAGTGCTTAACAAATACACCATCATTACACTAAAGAGCTTTGGAAACTGCAAAGGACTTTTTACTTACAAGTTTTCTGGAGATCAGAGAAGGATTTCGCAGCCACTTTGGCACCATTTCTATCAATCTGTGGACGTTGTTTCAGGAAGATTCTAAGTACAGTCGCATTCTCTGTGGTAAGTATGCCTTCTGTTTGTGCTGCATTTAACAAGCCTGTGTCCCTTTCTGATACTGCATTTTGTATGTTGCTTTGTATACACAGATGCGGGTCCAAGATATAAACAAAGAATAGAAACTCCTTTTCCTCGATCTCTGAGAAACAGTTTTGAAGTGTATACAGCCTTAAGATTTCTCAAGAAAAAAATAATATTTTATGAAGTTGAGGAAATTACTTTAGCTCAAATAGTATCTGAAAATACCTTTCTGCATTTTCTCCTTTTATTCTGTCCAATATATCAATATTTCAGGCTCCTATTTGTACTTCTGGGGGAGAAGACTTTTACTGAAAAATATGTAATAGTCTGCAGATGGCTAGAGCCCTATGAGAGTCTTTTGTGCACAGCTCTTGGAGTATTCACACTAGGAAAGAGTATATGGGATCAAATTTTGAACATGTTACTTTGTCATTGATTTGAAGTGGTTGCCTATAAGTTTGAGGGGAAGTATTTTTCACTGGGTAGCCACAATAGTTCAAAGGGTAGTAGTATTTAATGTAAGAGTATAGGTAGTATAAAAGAAAGGTAACACAAAATTTGTGGGATTGTTGCTGTGTTATTTATACAAAATACACAATAACATGTAAGATCACCATGAACTTAGCTTGAAGGTGAGACTGAACGGATGAGGCTTTTCAGCTCAAACAGAACAAAGATCTGATGCTTCATGGAGTGTTTTCAAGCCTTCTTAGCATAAAGTAAACTTTTATAAAGTTTTCATAAAACAAGCTCAGAGTGGATAGAGAGTCAGTAAGCTGCATACCACCTTAGAACGAATTTATTCCACTTCATTGTAAGGCATTTGTGCTTACTATCTAAGCAGCCAGTCTAAAGATGCTACCACGACTGGGACTGATGAATGTGTAAAGACTATCCTTTTGGTCTTTTGAATACTGAAACAAATACGTCAGGCATGAGAAATGTCTTGTTTTAAAATAAATAATTCTAGAGATGGGCCACAAATTCTGATGCTGATTTTGAATTACTGATATTAGACCACAAATTTCAGAATGCTCAATCTTGACCTTTGAGCAGTTACAGAGAAAAGGTTTAATCATATGCTTGTTTAGTTTTCTGCGTGGCCTGCTTCTAAGGTACAAAAGTGTAGCTCTGGAAGTCTAGCTCAGGTCTTCCTATAATCCTTCTATTGAAAAGTATCTAGAAATAAATCTTGAACTTCTGAGAAGATGATTTTTTAAAATTATCTTTGTGTAGGTCTTTTAATATTCTTCTTATGTAACAAATATCACAATCAAAATAGCAAAAATCTTTGGATAGTTTACAGAGCTTTTAGTCTGAAATATGGCAGGCTTTAATAGCAGTAAGTCAGTACTGTGGGCAATGTTGTAGAATTGCTCCCTTTTTAAAAAAAAAAAAAAAAAAAGTTGATGACATTTTGATTTATGTAAATATATAATGCACTCATATACAAATTTACATGCCAGAGTTCTTCAATGAGAGTCTTTCCCTGTTTTTCACTTCTTTACAAAATCACGTTTTTCAGAATCATCTGTTAAATAGAATTGGACAGTGCACTTCTTTTTTCTGCTAACTCTGCGGAAACCAGAGCCTTTGACGGAGATTACTAGCACAGCTTATTTTCATAAGATTTTGCTGGTCTGTGTAACTGTGGCTTCTGCCCATTGGGTGTCATGATACCAGGAGCTGTTTTTTTAGTCAGTTCATGGACAGGAAGATAAAATGGACAGATCACGGGTCTTAGGGTTCATTTGTTCCTTCCTTTTTATGAGATGACTTAGCAGATCTGCAAACTATAAGACTTGTAAACTTAAAGTTGTTTACAAGACTATCCAGAAAACCCAAGCAAATAAAACCAGACAACTTTGGCTACTATCTCCATGTCCTTGTGCCCAGTCTCTTAAGTTCTCCTAGCTGAATTCTTGCTAGACCAGGAAAAAAATCCAAAGGTTTAATTTTACATGTTTTATTTCCTTTTTCTCTTTTCCGTTCACAATGATTCATTAATAATTCATGTAAAAAAAAAAAAAAAGGCAACACTGGACTAGCACATTAGCAAACTGAACAAAATGTAGGCAAATGTAGCCTTTCTTTTTAGAGGGCCATTTGTCGAGCACTTGCAGTATTATATTCAATTCTCCAATGCTTGTTATAGAGTAAGAGCTTTCCGTCTGAACCCTTCCAAGCAAAGTTCCTAATAAATGAAGTAAGAAGTTAATGATTGTGTTCCTTTTGTTGTTTTTCATGTATGCTAGATGGGAAGTATACAAAAAATAGAGAAAGCTATCTGAAAATATATTTATATTTCTCTTATGCGTATCCTTAAGAATGTGTGTATAAAAACACAAAGTGTGGGGGAAAAATAAGAGGTTTTCTGGCAGCTTAAAGGGGACAAGAACTTGATTTATGAATGGACATTCACGTGAGGAATACTTTTGACAGTCATTTTCCATTATTCATGCAAATTTGAATTGTGACAATCACCACCCGTAAACCTGTTTGAAAATAAAAAAAGAGAGAAAACAAATTCTCTTTCTTCACAATTTCCAAACTTTAACCAAATTCCCTTTATAAAGTAAAGAAAAAAGACTTACTTGCACAACTGCAGAGGAACACCATATACCTCCTTCAATTCATCGTATAATTGAATGACTGTATGTTATGTAGGACTGCCAAATGCAATCGCTATGCTGGCAAGAAAATACAGTATGTTGCTAGAGTGTCATGAATGGAAGATACAACTTGTTAAAAGTACTTAAAAAACATTTAACTTGCTAAAAGGATCTACTTTGATTGCACATGTACTTGTATGTATATTGTTAATTTTCGGTGTTTGACAGTCAACAGCTAAATTAAAGTCGTGATATTGCTTTTTTTTTTTTTTTTTTTTTAGCATTAAGAAAACAATTTATGCTGGTCCAGAGTCTTTAAGAAGCTGAAATTTTACAATTTTTTGCAATTTCCACCTGTGTATAATGTAATATTTTGAGACTGGTTTTGAATATTGTTCTATTAAGTTCTACTCCTTCAAAAAATGTCATATTTTTAGCTTTTAAAACATGGCAGTCCAAATCCAATTTATTCAGCAAAGCAATGGAGATATTTAATCCCACATTGTCCTATGCAACTGGTTACATATGCAGTTACTAACTTAGATAAAATATGCGCGCGAATGAGAGACTTAGTTTGCAGTTCTTCCATCTACTCGCTCAAGCGCACAAATCTTGGGAGACAGTGGAAATGCATGTATTTAGTCAAGTACAGTGGGTATGTCCATCTTTGTGAAGGTTAGACTTACGGATGTGTAGGTCTTTTGCTCTTGATCATTTAGGTATTAAGAATAGGAGTGAAAACATCTAGCTCCTAAACCTCAAAGGTCACAAGCATTGATATCTATGCCAGTTCTGTTTAAGGGGTAGAAATTATGTTAATTTTTGAGCCATATACACTGGACATATTTGAATTCCTACAAGTTTCTTAGGAATAAACTATCAACTTCTGAAGCCCTGTATGTATTTTCTTTCTAATATTTTATTATATGTGTGTCAAGTTTTTACAGTCTCGCTCTGTTCAGTCTTACCAATTGGAAATGGAGACAATCAGGTAGAACAGACACACAGAATGAAGGAGATTTAAGAAAAATGGGAGTTTCCCATCTCTGCATGCTTTCCATATGTGAGAGCATGTTAAACACAGCACTTCTGGCAAACAGGTTGCTGAGTCCGATGAAATGCTCAGACTATTTCACCTACTTCTGTCATGGAATGGCGTCGTGGTGAAAACTTCATCTCTGTATCCTGACTGATGTTCATCTCCATCCTGCCTCTTTCTTAGTAGAAGAACATTTTTATTTTTTTTTTAATTTATTTTATTTCTAAATGATGGGGAAGCCATAAAGATAGCACTTAACTCTTCGAAAGCTCAGATAATACGGAAGTGAGATAAATTAGAATTAGATGGAAGCTGATGAGGAAAAAAAGTTGAAAATTTATCAGCAAATTATAGTATAAGCTATCACAAGTTTTCCTTTGCAAACCTTCATGGCTCAGAAGCAGAAAAAGAGTGAAACAGCTATGTAACCTGTCACTTTTTTTTTTTTTCTTTTTTTTTAAAAGGCAATTGCTGTTTCTGGGAAGCGATAGGCCAGCCTGCCACAGTGCTTGTGGTTGGCAAGCACTGAAAATAGTCTTCTGGTCAAAAAGCAAATCTAACTTGTAGAACCTGAGAACACTTTAAAAGCTTTCTTAAGTGCCCCAAAATTTGAATCTCAAAAACAAATATATATGTAATAAAGTCAACGAGTAATGAACTGAAACACTTTTCTAATGGGTTAAGATGCAATACCAAAGAAATTAATAAGAGAATACTAAAGGTGTGCTATTTCTTTTTAGTGGCTAAGGAATAAAGGAAAGAGCTGTGTGATTGGAAAAAAAAAATCCCTATTATTCATTCAGATTTTATGATCAGTTTATTCCAGCTAGGAGTATGAGTGTTTTACATTCATTTCGCTTAAAATGTTGCTGTCATCCCCATGACAGCCAAACCTTAAATAAACAAAGCTAAATATTTATTAAAATGCTTCACAAATATTTAATGCATAAGTATGTGTTACAGATTCATTCAAATTCCTCACGTCATGCATCTTGTCACAAAGTAAACTGAGGCTCAGAATGGGGGCAAAAAAAGAGAAATGTCCAGTTGGTAATTAGATGGATGAGAGCAAGCCCTCGTACTTACACGGATCTTGCAAGTAGATCAAGATTTTCTTTGTGCAGGCATTGATGTATGGGGGCAGAGGGGCAGAGCCTGAAAAATACTAATTCTGAATTCTCTAATACGGAAATTCAGCTCAAACTAAAAGTTAACATACTATAATTTATTACTTTATCGCATCGATTTGAAGCAAGAGTTTTGTACAGTGTGACAGAATCCCTTTTGAAATATTCTTATCAAGTATCAGTTAAGTGAAAGAGATCAACTTCCTATAGTTAGATACTGCACATTCCCAGTCTTCAAATGTTTGTTTTGTCATTCGGAAATAGCTGAATGGTCTGAGTGATGACTTTTAAAGCTATAAATAAATTGTGTGGCTGGGTTGGGATCTTGCAGCTGGCAGTTAATACAGCAGATTTTTAAACCTTTAAAAAGAAAAAAAATGACTTGTATCATCTAATGCATTAGAGCCTTATAATCACTAGGTGTTAGGTTTTTTTTTCTTTCAGAGAACCCTACTTCAAGTCTTTGGTAGGAAAACTCATTTCTGTCTCTACCTGGTATCTGTTGTTGCAATTTACATCATTTCCCATCTGGCCATGTAAAACTGTTGCAATAAAGAAGCCTTACCAGAACTATCTGAAGTAATTGCTCTCTTTATCTGTGTTTCTCTCTCCATGATGTGAATTCACAGAGTATCATCGCTTTGGGCTTTTACGTAAGTAAGGTGATTTCAGCTTTTTGCAGGCATGAGGAAAAGCAGAATGAAGTCCTGTGAGTTTTATTACAACCCATTTGCTGAAGGAAGGAAGACAGAATACAGAGAGAGAGAGAAAAATACTTATATAATTGATACCTTGTAAAAGAGTCTATCTACACCAGAGACATCTGGTTTCTAAGAAGCAAGCAAACAATTCTGTGAATTATTCTGTGTACAGTTCCTCTGTTCATGAAAGGTCTTGTAAAACAGATTAGTTTCTTTTGATAATTTTTAAAAGAATGTTATTTAAATTCTACACATTTCTTCTTGCTACTGATTTTCAGTTGTTATTTTTATGGTTTATTATCTGAAGGCATGATACCTGGCCAAGTTAGTGTCCACGGGTAAACTCATTCTTGAAGTCTTAGTCATTATAGACTAGAACTTGTCAAGGGAATCTGTATTAGGTTTTCAGGAGAGCTGTATGGGAATGGTATTGTATGAAGTAATGTAAGCACGCATTTTTCTTCCTGATTTTTTTAATATTTTTTTTTCCATATTTCTCAGGAAATGCCAAAATATCTGTATTAGTTTGGCACTTCATAGTCTGTTGCGATTTGAAGACTCACAAATGCAACACAACCGAAGCAATCCACGTGATAGCTAACTGACTTTGGAGGCTTACAGTAGCAATAGATTTGACCTCATGTTTGTTACCTGCAACATACTCTTCATTAGTAATGGGCTTCTGATTCTTTTGATCTCTTTTTGGAAATTGAACTTCTCTGTGTAAGTTTTGCTGAGGACTACTCTGATGAATAAAGTATCTGAATGAAATCTTTGCGGGTGGTGAGCTTAGAGAGTTTTGGTGAAAGTAAATGAAATTAAGCCCACATTTTTTAACACCAATCCTTTGCTTTCCTGAGAATAAAAGGGAGTAATATCCACTTGCAAATTGTCTAGTTTTTAACTTTGTGACACTATTGATCTTCTACATGTAAAACCGAGCAGTTGTGTATTATGACAGTAACCACACCCAGCAGACCAGAGAAGATAAGCAAGGTTAACCAATCTGGATTTCTAGCTGAGGGTCAAATGTCATTCCAGTTACTTTTTTTTTTTTTTTTTTTAAAAAAAAAAAAAAAGAACATCTAATATATACTATTAAAGTCTTAAGGCATTTATTTAGGTTCTCAGGTTGTTTTTTCATCCCTGGTTTTGACAGATAAACTCTACTTTCTGAATCAAGCTCAATTACAGCTTGCTTGCTGAACATGTGGATTTCTTTTTGCCTTGCAAATAACCAATAATTTTATTGAAAACAGCACAACATTGTCCATTTTTTTTATACATAAACTTTGTGAGAGAGCTTAAAGGAGTAATTTAAGGTGACTGTTTCCCAGATGATTAGCAATGCTGTCTCTGGTGAAATCTCAAGTTTGGACGAAGACCACTTGTAACTTCAAAATGTATTCCATCCCCAAAAGTTTGAAACTAACTACAGATCATCAAGAGTGTTTTTATTTTTTTTTTTTATTTAATTATTTTAAGAGTTTTGCCTGAAATATAATGAGATGAAAAGTTCCGTGTGCTGGGTTCATTACTTGATCTTTTTTCTGAAGATGCATTTTCAATCGCATCTTTGATTTTCTCCGTGATTCAAATGTTAAAAAATGGAGGTTCTCACTAAACTATTTCTCTAAAAGAAGCAGTTTTAATTTACCTTGTTTGGAATTCTCTTAAACTTCAGATGCCTCTAGTATTAATGCAAGCTAGATGGAACTGGAATTTTCCATGTCCTGTCTTTTCATGCGGATAAATTAATCTCTTCTAATAACTCATGTTATTTTTCTACTTACCCCAAAACCCAGCAGTGCTATAATGCATTTGTTACTGCTGTTAGGTATGTCTCTTTTGATAGAAAAGCAGCAGATTTTCAGGCTTGATACTTTTTTTTCTGTTTTTGTAACTCTCTTGAAGTTACAGCTATGAACCTTCAGCCCTATCTTATTGTAACATCTTTTCCAAGATGTTTTTATCTGATTTTCTTTCTCAGCTGCAAAGAAGTAGCTAACAAGTTTGCCCCCTTTCTCTTTCTCTCTTGCTGTTCTTTTTACATCTTGAGCCAAATGTCTACTTGTTAGACATGATGGCTTTAGTAGACCAAATACCAGGTTTAAAATCAAGCTTAGAGGGAAGTGATTTTATGATTCTGCTAAACTTTCCAAGATATTTTTTTTCACTGTTTTCTACTGGGGTAAATGAAATCCTTCCAAAGTATTTTTGTGAGACACCAAGTAGCCTGTGAGCAATTACTGTTCTGTGCTTGGGAAGAGGGAAACCCAGTTTCAAGTCCTTGGTCTGTCTGACTCAGAGCAGGAGCTTGGCTGGGACTCCCACGTGCTGAGCTAGTCAAGAGACACCCGTTGGTTTTGATGAGAAATTCTGATGCGAGTCTAAAAACATTCCCTAACTAACGTGTCATCAGAATTTGTAGTGCAAAACGTTTCTGATGAACTAGTGTTACATATTTAAACCTGTTTGTTTTAAAACAAAGCAAAAGAACTCAATGGAGTAGATGTACTTTTGTTCTGGAGAAGACTTAGTGTTGTCCTTGCCTGTTTTGAGGAGCCTTATAATTAGGGTCAATGCTACATGGGGGAGGGTGTACCTGGGAGTTTCCCCATCCACTCTTACAAAATGTTGTGTGTTTTCTCTAAAAGTGACTGTATTTCAGCAACAGCATAACCCTAAGCAAGCTCCTGTGTGTGAGTTTTTCTGCAAAACAGGGCATAGAAGTGGTATTCTCTTATCTCCAGGTACGTGAAAATAATGTAATTACAAGTATCAATAACAAATATCAGTATCTGCTTATATATTGATGATCCTGCCAATTCTGAAACCACATACACCTATACAGGACTGTCAGATTTAGAAGAAGGTCCTAGGCTGCCGAGTCTTTAAGGTATATGACCAGAGGGAGTCAGCAACATGGAATATAATCAGGAAGAGGCAATCTGAGAAAGCCCAGCATGTGCACTGAGCTGTCTGGAGCAATAAAGGAGGGCTTCAGGCATTTTAAAAGGTTTGGTAGCCTCACCTCTAAATATGCTGTCTATATGCTGTAACTGTAAAGTGGGTATAATACTTAATTTCTGTCAAACTTTCCCCTTCTAACTGGGACATGTTAGTGTGTTAGAAAATGGTGCTTATTTGAATATACCTAACCTAGCTTTAAATTAGTCTTGTTTCGGCAGCTCTCCAATGACAGCAGTACAGATTTTACTTCAGGCTAACTGGCTGGGCTTTTACCAAAGTGCTCAGCCAGATTTTTGCAATTTACACAAAGATCTATGCTGGAAGGAAATGTGCTGTTATCAGCTAGTGTAAAATCAGCTTAGCTATGTTTCTGTGAGCTGCTGCTGCCTCCACAGTGACTGCAGTACATACAAAAGTTTTGGAAAGGACACATTTCTCATTCTGTTCCTTCAGATCCAGTGGAGTCTTCAGCTCTTGAAACTTCAGGGTCATACTATACTAAAAACATAGTAGTGTTCAGATTAGAAGGTGTCTAACACCCAGGAAAAAGAATGCCTCTAAGTAACTATCTAGTATTTATTTGTCAATTTGCCTGCATAAATGATTTTACAAAATGGTTTTACTGATGTCTGCAAAAATGGTTTTATTGATGTCTGCAGTTAGATATTGCATTCCTAAAGCAGTGCTTTGTTTTGAGGTTTTTATTTTCAACTTATTTCATTCAACTCTACATTATCTCGTTCTGTTGTAGTTCTGAATATATACATATATATTTAATTTTATCAGATTAGGAATGTTGCTGTTAGTAAGCAAAATTAAAATGAATGAAATGTAAACCTTAAATCAGGAATTTTGAACTTTGGGATCTTGTTTGAGACATTTGGAGGTAATTCTGACAATTCCTATCATCCTCACTGCTTCACAGATTTGTTCTCCCCTTAGTGAAATAATGCTTTTGTAGATAAAGCAAGAAGATGGGAAAATGGGGACATAGGTTTTGTACTTTTAATAGTGGGTGATTCATTGAGTGTCATTTAGAAAGCCACTGCAATATTGGAAAGACCACATAAGCCAGTGTCCGAATTTATTTAAGGTGGGCTGCTCTGTTAGCTTTTTTTTTTTTTTTTGATATATTTCTTAAATTTTTAATTGCTTCTCAAGTTGTTGATAACACTTGGAAAGTATCAACACCCACTTAATCAAATAATTGTTTAATCAAATAGCATTATTTGCATATTTCAATGGTGTTTTGAAGACTGAGACCTATGAACTACACTTCAGATCCTCTAGTGTGATCTATTTTATATATAGGAAATGAAAATAGTGTCTGTGTTGAATTTGCTGCTACATTCAGCAAGTTGCTCATACTACTTACAGGACTGCTTTTGGTTGTGTTGGGAAAATGGCAAATCTCTTGCCCTCCTTCTCTTAAAAACTTTACCATTCCAGATTTAATTGAACTGATGAAACAGGAAAAGTAAATCTGTGGGCTCACTGTTAGCCTTCCTGAAGTGGGGAGAGAGGAAAAAAATAATGTTCCATGCAGCCTATATGGTATTTCACGCTTAGAAGGCATCTTGAGATCTTTAGAAAATGTGCTGTAGAGTTTAAAGTATTTCCAGCTCCCCTTGCTGCCCACTGAGGAGCACAACAGTGAACGCTGGTGCAGCTCTTAGCGTGGTGGTGTTTAACCTGCCTGAGAGTTACTGTTTAGAGACTGCAGAATCGGGATTGCAAATATATGTACACAATTATTCCAGCCACCTCTTCCTCCCATGAGGATACCTATGCTGGGACAGGATGATTGTGATACCACAAATAACTCATTTAGACTAATTCAAACATACATTATTTTTAATGGAAATAGTCCTGGCTATTTCAGGAGATGTTCAAGTGCAGCTCTCAGCTGTCTGTCTTCCTATAACTGCCTGCTTCTTTTCTCATAGGTAGCTGCTGGCTACTGAGGACTTGCCCTGCTCATTAACTATTAACCAGACATCAAAGCAAGGGCTTCCCTTGGGGATTGGCTGCAGTTTATTTGCTCAATGTATGTAGTCTCTTTTGCCTCGGGCACAGAATAGAGCACCTCGGTCTTGAACTCCCTGGTCTTTGGCTTCTGAGAAGCAAGGTTGCCTAAGGGGAGCTATACTTCAGCAAAGCTTTTGTTCAGGGTGTGCTGGCTTATACAGGGTAATATCTGTAATGTGGCTTGGAAAACGTTCCGTGCATGGCACTTACCTATTATCTGGGCAGTATTTGAGAACCAGAGGGGTGTGAGCTTGCTTGAAACCTACTTGGGATGTCTTTTTTTTTTTTTTTTTAATTTTATTTTTTTCTAGAGCTGTCACTCTATTGAGCCTTTCAATCTTGGGGCCTTGAGCTGAGGGATGGGGGGGCGGGGGGGGAAAGCGTGAAATATTTTGAAATAGAGCCCTAAAGGCAAGGGGCACTTTGAATAGAATTTACATATAGCTCATCAAAACATTGCCCCTTCATCATCTGTATGTAGAGCGTAAAAGAGCACTAACTTGTGTATTTGTGCAGAGGATTTGAGAGAGGTGATGGCTGCTGTCTAAAACACTGGGAGGAGAGAGGATGAAATAAAAATGAGAGTGCACGTTAGAACAAATAACTATAAACTGGTTGCTGAATTACTTTAGGGGGATAGAAGGTTTTGCACTACATGAATAGTTTTGGCGTAGATTATTCTCGGGGCAAGGGAAGTAGAAATTGCTATCTTGTTCAGGAGGAGCTTGCTGAGTTTATGGAATGGATTTTATCATATGGATGTATGTAGGAGCAAGAGACAGTTTTCCAAGGAGATCTTCCACAGTCCTTTGTTCTTGTTTACATGTTTGAAAGGTACACAAGAATACACAGTGTCTAATCAAGCATATTAGAGGCAAATCTGTGCTTCATAAGTCAAGGACCGGACAAAAACACACATGCTATTGTCATTGCACGAGTGTACGTGCAGACAGCAATACAAAAATGTGTGAAATGTGTGAATGGCTTTGTAAGGATGCACCGCAAGCAGGTCTGTGCAAGACCATTCAGTTCATATGCGCTATTTGGTAGGTTAACATTCAAATGTGTTTGATTTCCATTATTAAGGGTATTTTAAAATGTAAATGTAATAAGGAACAAAGATGATCTTTAGCAAGGGTTTGTTTGCTGCTATTTATGTACATATTAAAATTACAAAATCTATTGTTATTCTTTCATCTTCTATCAAATTCACAGCATGGTGGTGGTTGTTGTTGTTTGGTTTGTGTTGTGTTGTGTTTTTTTTTTGGTGGGAAAGTGAAATTTTGCTCTTACATACATGCAGTTCAAAGTGGAGAGGCAAGAATGTTCTCTCAACTAGTGTGAGGAATAATAAAAAATTTACTTTTCAGCTTGAAATTACTATTTCAAAGACAGGGAGTGGTACTGCTTCTGGGACTTCCTCTGTTTCTACCCTAGTTCCTCTCTCTTGCTTCAGTACTACCTAGATTTTGTCTTTTAAAAGCAAGAGGTAGAAGTATACCTTTCTAGTTATTCACCTTCCCATCAGTGATACACCTGAGATTTGTTATGATATCAGACTTGGCTGTATGTATGAGGCTGAGACATGCTGGGCTATGAGGAGTGAGATGATTCTAATTGGTTGTGCCATGTGATGAGGTAGGAGAAGGGTGCTCTCTGCCATAAAGAAATATACCTTTAGATCGGTGTTCTGTTCACGTTGCTTACCCAAAGGTGTAGGTTTTTCCTATAGTCACTTCCTTCTCCTCCAAGAGGACCACTGTTGGTGGGAGGATCATGTCAGGTCTTGGAACAGCGGAGACCTCACTATCGTAGTGTTTGATGGGTGACATGTTGCCTTCATACCATACCCAGCATCGTGTACACCCAGCTTAAGAAAATCGTACAGGCTGGCAACACCAGGCTTTTAACCATTACTAGCATCTCAGGAAGTATCAGTGTTGCAATATGAATAGGAATCCCCTAAAAGCCTCAGTGTAGATGGGCTCTTTTGTGAATGCAAATAGAAAGAAGCCCCTGTGCAAAATCAGTCAAGCTATGCAGTAAAATCACTTCTTGATAGTTGCAATTACATCATGGATAGAGCACATTTTGGTCCTGCAGCACAGACAGGACAATGAATTGTGTCTTAACCTTGTCCCTGAATTATGTGGTAGCCTTTGATTCTGTTCGGGCTGTAACATGATTTGGGAATGTGGCTTGACACCACCTATACTGCAGAATAAACTGTGTTCCTAGCAGGGTTCAGCAATTATCATCTCATGAGCACATTCTACTCTCCCTGTGTAGATTTTTTTTTTATCTTTTACTGCATCAGCACTTGCTGCTAACCACATTACATTCATTAATTTAATTATTTCTTAGAAATTTGCAGTACTTTGTAAGCATGAAGGTTCTCACACTATTCTTCTGAGGTAGTATGTTCCTGTCTTTTCTCTTATAATGTGGTAAATCAGGGCACAATATATTTAACTGCTGTTCAGAAAGTCTCTGGCCAGGAATAGAAATGCTAACTGCTTTACCTGTTAGTTACATTATGTTTCCTTGCCTAAACTTGTGGTGGACTATTAGAATGGAAGACTAGAGTAGAAATCGTAAGAAACTATTTATTCAAAACGTTTTTTTTCAGGACCCTCGGTTATGAGTTTTCTGCCAAAGCAGGAGGAAGTTGTTTCTTGTTGCTATTTATGAACAAAAACAGCAATATAAATAGAAACCTGTGTTAAGATAAGAGAGGTGTCTCCGTATAAGCTGTTGCATCAAGAATAAAAAGGACTGGAGATAAATGAAGTTCTGAAGCAAGTAGTAGATGAATTGTAAGATACTATATCTCTGCTATCACCAGTTTAACAAAATAAATAAATAAATAATGATCATCAGGCAAAGCAAAACCTGACTGTCAGAAAATAAGTGCCACATCCAGCATGCAGAGGCCAGACCTTCTGTACAACTGGGCTGAAGTGAGCTGTACTGGGTACAGCTGGGATGCACCTCAGGATGAGCAGTATCAAGAAATAACAGGTAGAAAAACAGGAGAGCATGGCTGAAACACCAGTGATCACTGCAAGTTCTATCAACAAAGTTAGAATTAAATTTGTGCAAATATTTATGATGGTTTGCATTAAGGATGAAACTTCAAAACTAACTGAAGTTTTTAAGAGTCCAAATAGCAGAATCCTAAATGTGTCCCAGGAGTGCCAAGAACTCGCCGTGTCTAAGTTAAACTGCTCTGAATCTTTCTATATCAACCGATTTGAATTTGAGAGAGGGAGAAGGAAAATAAGGTGGAGGGAAGGGAGGGGAGTAATAACAGCATGTAAAAAAGGGCAAGGTATTTTGAAGAGAACAAACTTTCTGAAAGAGACATGGAGGAGAAAGGAGAATGCATATAAAGACACAGCAAAGAGCCTCATGGGACAATTTGCACTAGCTAGTTCAGTGAAGGAGAGCTAGCAAAATTCAAAATAGTAATGGTTCATACCAAGATTAGAGAGGAAAACAGTATGGTTTGTTGAAATGACATCTTTGAAACCTTTGCACAAGCTTACCGGTATTACATAGAATATGGTTAAATTCTATTCAGTGCTTCATAACAGGATACTGAAAGGTTATGCAGTTAAAAGGTATTATATCATAAAAGAACAAAAAATCAGTTAATATGTTTATGTGGTTCAGAAAGATCCTAAAACTCAGATTATCTTGTTCTTATACTCTTGGATGCCTGTTATTGATCTCTGTCACAGGCTGTCAAACGTGAACTTTAGGTCTGACATTGTGTATGGGTTGGTCGTAGGAGCTGCATTGAAGACTGGCTCTTCTAGAGTTGTTAGAGGGTCAGTTTGAGTCTGGGGTACATGCAGAAGATAAGAGCAAGAGGACAAGCAAAAGTCAAGTTACTCTACAGACTTGTTCAAACGGACAAGTGTAAAGAAACATGGAGATGAGCCAATGACATTCATCAGTTAGCATTTAGGTTTAGATACAAAGGGTGTTGGGGTGGGGGAAGTCATCTAATAACAGATATAAAATTTGAGAATGGACTTCAAAAATGTAGAATCTTTCTATGATACTACCCTAATTATTACTGGGAACACTAATGGCATGGGAAACTGCAAGAGTAAGGCCATGGTATTTTTCTTAGGCAACTGTCTCTAAGACAGAAATAGCAAAGTTGACTTTTCCTTGAGAGAACAGAACATCAACAGCTGATGTTAGAAGAAGGTCAAGATGGAAATGACTACCAAAAGCACGGACACGCTCTTCTGTAGAAAAATGACAAGATTGTTGTTTTACTGCCAGAAGGGAAATCTTTGTTTTGACTTTATTTTTCTTTTGAAAAGGCGATACTGCAACTGCTGTGTTAAGCTGAAGACTTTAGTGGAAAAAAAGTGCATCAATTCACTTCCTTGGTTTATTCTCTCATTTTTGCCAACGTTTTAATAGAGAAAAGCATTTTCTGTTTGTTTCAAGCAAAATATGTTTGAAGGGCAATAGTAAGGTTGTAAGTTCCCAGGGGTTTGCTGTGAGACTGGTCAGTGTGTCTATGCCTACCCAGCTCTCCTTGGATTAGTGATGAGTAGGAAACCCTCAGCAGGGCCTGCTCCTGGTCTTGGCAGAGGAGCAGGATGATGAACATCTGACTAACCCAAAATGCTGGCAGCTGTAACTGCGGAGGTATGTAAATTTAAAACAGCAGGGGTTTTCCAAGGTGTTGAAAAGGAGTGGGGAGAGTGGGAGGCAGAAGAGCCACCAGAATTTTTCTCCAGGCACAGAGGCTGAAAATGTTTTGAATGTCTTCCCCATTAGAAGTGCTAGCCTAAGGCAATGGCTACAACCAGAGGGGCTTTCACGATGACTTGGTGTGGGTGTAGAAAGCGAAAACACAGTAAGGCCACAGCCTTCAAATTCCTACAATGAATAAGTTCAGTAATGTCACAGGGTCTGAAGTTGTGATGTTAATTCCTCTTATCAAGGAAAACCACTGTGCCCCTCATGCTGCTGGGAGTCACCCGAAGCTGTTACACTCCTTTTCCATTTGCAGTGCTTTGGGATCGGGGGCTGTGACTGATTTGCCACATGAGTTTCAAACAGTCAATGCCTCTTTCTGTGCCTGTTCCCTTTACCTGCCTCTGTAAGGTGTTCATTTGGCTTCTGGTTGTGTACCACTGTATGCGTTCCAGAAATTAATGCACAAAAGGAAGTTAAGATTAAACAGAAACATGTCTCTTTGCAGGGCTGAGGTGCATGCGGTCTTTTGGGGTCAGTTGCTATATTTAAAGATGTATACCTGTAACACCTGAAACAGTCATCCAAGCCAGCTGGGGCACTCAAGATTAGTTAATGATATACAGCAGCAATTGAGTTGCTGTTGATTTATGGCACTGAACACTCATCAATGAGTAAAACACAGCCCTTATGGTAAAGGAGTAACTGAGCACCTCTGACAAAGTCTACAGGTAATTAAAAGCAAGAGAGATCAAGATGTTTCTTGTTTTGTTTTGTTTTTAGTTTGTTTATCTCCAAAGACAGTGGTGGTTTCTTGGAAGAGCAACCTAGAAACTAAGTCTCTTCCACTGCTGACTTGTTTAGGGCAAGAGAGGCATTTCAGTGCTGAGGCTGACCCCTTTTGTTTTCAATGTCTTTTGTGCAGAGCCTCCAAAACGCACAAGTTTCAGGCTGCTTTTCCCTCAACTCAGCAGAAAATGTTAGTACTGCCGATCTCTGTGACAGAACAATGGGTGACAAACTGCCTTGTCATTTCAATCAAAGCCACCCACACTTGTCATTTGATTTATCCAGGGTTAAACCGTTTATTACACACCAGCTTGGGCTGCCCGGGGTAGCTGTTTTTCTTAATCTCTTGTCATAACTGTTGTAGGTTGGAGGCGGGAACGAAAGCACCTGCTGGCTGAAGTGACAGCTTCATTCGAGGAGCTGGGGATTCAGCTGAAAGGGAAAACAAAGGGGGACATGAATTACTGGGTGTGCAGCTCAGGAGGATAATGTGTTTTGCAGAATTAGGAGTTCGTTTAAAAGAAATTATATAGCAGTTCTCATCACCTCCTACTTCCTATATACCCTATGTCTTCCATCTTTTTTTCTATGTTCTTGTTCCCTTCTCCCACATCAAACTGCTTTTGGAGTTGTTTTTGCTAGGAAGCTTTGCTGTTTTAATTGGACTATATTCAACAAAACTCACTAATAATTCTTATGCCAGTTTTTGTTTAGAAACGCAAATGTGTAAGAAAAGATGATGCAGACCCAGCTGGTATAATCAGTCTTGCATTGTAACAGCATACCTCCAAAATGCCTTTTATTTTTAACTTTGCCATGTTACTTCTCAATGTGTTAACTGTGTCTGGATTGTAAACTTATTTTTCTTCATCCCGTCTCTGTATTGTTAAGGCACCAAACAGTATTTCCCTATCTCTTGGAAGTGTTTTGAATCTGACCTGCTTTGCTTCTGACTTACCCTACAGCTAAGTGGAAATACAGATTTATTCATTTTTTTAGTAAGCGCTGTGACATGTGCAGATAAGAATAGCTATGTTAATGCCTTCACCCTCATACGTGACTTTGCTCATGAAATATACATTAGTAATTTCCTGAACAAGCCATTGTCAAAAGCTGAGTGGATATACATGTATAAGGGAAAGATCTTTCCATCTGTGTCAGGTTTCCTATATTCTTTCTTAAACATCTGTTGTTAGACTGTACTGCAAAGAATATTAGCTGGATAAGGTTTTGGACTGACCACAATGATATGACATTGTATATCAGCAACCAAAAAACATCAGCCGTGTCCATGTTATTTTAGGCTGCTTCAGAGAAGTGACAAAACAGTGTCTTGCTCTTTTTTTTTTTTCCTTTTTCTTTTTTAAATATAAACACTATCTGACAGATGATGTTAATGCATCAGAGAATGCAGTGAACAGAACAAAAAATAAAGGAATAAGCTAACAGTATTAATTTGGGGCTTGAAGTAAAAAGCCCAGCTACACACATAGCAGAGCTATGGATCCTAGGAAGCTGAGGGAGAAAGGAATAATCAGTTAGTTATACTCTCCCAGACACTGGAAATAAAACGGCTGTATTTGAGTTATTTTGAATAAATACCCTACAGGAGACTGTTTCATCCCATGAAGAACTTACTACAGGTAAAACACTAAAGCTGAATGAATTTTCATAGTATGTTCAAGTGTGAGATATTGTGAGCACGTATTTTTTATAACCTAACTCACCTACATGCTGGCAACTACCAACTGTTGCTAATGGATAGCTTCTGATGACTCAATCATCCTGAGCAATCCCAGTGACCCAGGCTTTAACATAACACAACCTGTTATGAGGTGTTTCCTGATTTCCTCCTAGTTTTGCCAATCCCATATTGATAAAGGAAACATTTAAGAGGTGATATCTCAATACTCTGCATGCTGAAAAGAGGTGTATTCTAATCTTATAAATGCTTTCCAAGAAAATACAGCATGCATCACAAAGCTGTGGTCTGGGGCAAGTCTTTATGGTGATGGCCATCAAAAGAAGGGCTTTTTTTTTAGATGGAAATGCAACATTGGTCATCTGACTTTTTTTTTTTTTTTTTTTTTTTTTATCTTTCCCCTGGGGAAAGCCCTGGGAGCTCTGAACAACAGGACTCATACCAGCAAAGAGTAGAATTGAGGAACTTCTTAATATTTTCCTGTCGGGTACCAGCTTTATTCAGACCCTGTTATGGCACAGCAGCCTGGGCAGAGAGGCTTTAGAGCTGCTCATGAGCTGAGCTGTCATGCACTTCTGCAGTTGCAGCACTCAGTATCATTATGTTTCCAGCACGATGCTGGTACCTTCTTTCTCCACAATACACAAACCTCTTGGGGGCTCCAGGAAAAGGGCAAATTTATGCTGTTGGACATAGCTTCTGTGCAGGCATCCAGCAAGAAAATAAGTCCAGGGTACCTGCAGAGGGATCATGGAGAGCAAAGTACAAAGAAAAATCATTACATTCCCTCTCTTTTACCAGGAGACAATTTATGAGAGCTATTAGGGAAGAAGCAAAGGAGAACTGAATAACTCCAAAGAATTTGTAGTCCTTCCTTTTCCTTCCTTTATTCTTTCTCTATTCTTTGTTATCCTCCCCCTTTCCTACCAAATCATATCATTGGCGCTAATCTGTTCCTTATGTAGTAGTCTTTGAAGTATAAATCCATACATCATACGGACTGATATGAGTGAAAATAATTGCATGATTTGAAAGAGACTGCTCCATGTCTGAGTTCAATTTCAGTTTTTAGATCCTCAATTCAGAGCCTTCTCTCAATGGCTAAGTCACACTAAGACCAAATAAATGAGGGATCAGAATAGAGTCCTGTGAAGTTTCCCTTCTCTGATTGTAGAGAAAAGGGAAGCATCTCCTGCCTCACATTGGTGGAGGCAGGAGAGCTCTGAGACACAATGGATGTCATCAGACAAACATTAAATTATGTATAAGGTGGTGGCAGGTGAATCTTTTAGCTTGATGCTGTGAGGGGCTTGGGGCTGGAACTTCCATTGAGATGAATAAGAACAGGGGGACATGCATGGTCATGCAGAATTGGGCCTTCTGTGGTAACATGGGATTATTTGGTCACTGATGCCTCATTTTGATTGTAATTTCTTACCAGATGATTTAAAATTGCAGAGTTTTTTTTGTAAGATGTATATGGAAGGGGAGGAAGGCAAAGATGAAAAAAAGGGGAGGAGGGAATGAGGCAAATATTCTGTAAAAGGTTAAACTACTTGCAGAGACAGCCCAGGTGGGAACAAAAGGGGAAAGCATCAGTTAGTGGATCAGAGGATAAGCAGCAAAGCAGAAGATTAAGGGGAAAATTGTAGATTTGATGGCCCAGTAACTTACCTTTGTATCACCCTCTTCATGTTAGAAATGATTCTGGGAAGCCAAGCTGTGCTTCAGAGAAAAGATGCAATTCAAACACTTCTTTGATTGTGACCTCTAAGGCAAAGGTAGAAATGACCTTCCCAAAGTTTTGCTTACATAGATAGGGATGAGCACAGAATCCAGGAGAGAACCATGGAGTCATCTAATAAAAGATTGTGCTCACAGCATTAAGCTGTGATAGCAGTGTCTTTCTTGCAGGTAAGCACGTAGGTTTGGATAAACATCTACATTGTCCATCTGAACTGTCCATGCCATTCCTTGCTTTTCTCCCTTTTTAACACTTTCAATCCTCAAATATTTCAGCTTCTCATGCATTGGTTGTCCGTAAATAATCTTCCTACTCCTTCGCTAACTAGCCAACTTAAATTGGGATTGAACCACTACAGGGTCAGTTTTCCGTATGACAGAACATGCTGCCAATACTTTAGCAACAGAAGAACAGTGATCAATTACAAGTTGGTTAGTTTTTTATCACAGTGGGTTGAAATGCCTCTGGGTAAATTCTATGGAAAAAGCATAAGGACAGGTAAGGCGTACATGAAGTAACAGAAAATGCAAAGCAGCTTTACCAGAGGTTGATTATGAGGGTAACTAAACTGATTGCTGCATAAGGGATTATTGCTTATGCTCACATATGAATGGATGGTAGATTTATCGTTATCATTTTTCATGGGGCTACATGGAACAGAGAAGGGAGTTGTAAAAGGGTATTGTAAAGAGCACAGTGAAGTGACTAGCCAGAAATTGTTAGTAAGACATACCGCAGAAGAAAATTGGGGCCAAAGAGATAATTAGTGGGAGTCTTTATTAACTCATCTGGATATTATTATCATAGCTAATAACAGAGCCAGGAAAAGTAGGAGGATATGAAGAAAATCTGCTGATGACGCAAGACTGGAACATGTCTTCAACACAAAATCAGACTAATATCAGACAGTGTTTCATGGACTGGTAGAAATAAGATGAAATGTAATAGTACAGAGTGTAGGCATGTTATCTGTTATTCATATGGCATTCCCATTTAAAAGAAGATATGGGGAACTGTACTTTAATATATTTATATTTTTAAAAAATATATTGGAGTTAACCAAATTAGAGTAAAATTAATATTAAATTAATTGTAGATGGAAATTAGAGCTTTTGAGTCCCTTAGAGCAGCTCAGGTTCTGGAACAGCCTGCCAAAATGAGCAGGGAAATTCGCCTGCTAAAGTGTGTCCCTCGTAATCCTAGAACGGGGCACAAACAGTGCTCGTGCAGCTCTGGAATGGCACGATAGGAAGGCATTCTTGGGTTACATCTATAATGATGCATCCAATGAGTCCCGTTTATCTTTGCTGAGAAATCCCAGAACATTGCTAACATATTCCCCTGCAAATTATGTCTTTATAATTAACAAAACGGCGGTAAACTGAGAAACTCATGGTTTCCCTTTTCTCCTGTAATAAATACGAGGAAGAATTAGATGTAAATTGTTACCTGAAGTTCAGAAAAAGCTTGTAACAACTCTAATGATGGTTAAGGAACTACTGCTGCATCAAGTTATGTCTTTTTTTTTTTTTTTTTTAAACTTATTTGAATTGACTGCAAGTATTGCAGTGCCTGGTATGTTTAACCACAGTTTGTTCAGTGGTGAGACATTCAGATCGGTGTCAGCCAGGTATGTCAGAAACCTCATGCTTGTTGCTTGAATGGTCTTTCTTCTGCCTTGGCATACAGAGGAGATGATTGTTTGCCGTTTTTTTTGTTTTTTTTTTCTTATGGGGAAGTGAATTGTTAGTGTTTCCCCCAGTTCAAACCTACTATGATGTTTAGCCTTGATTTCTGTGCCTTAGTCAGTGTTTCTCCCCAGTGATTTTGATTGTGCACATCAAGCGTTTGTTTACTTCTGAGGTGTCTTAATGCGTAGAGAAAGGGGCTCACTAATGGTACCAAACCTGAAACAGTCAAGTACCATTAATACAGCAACGCTGGATCCTGTTCCTAGGGCATACTGTTAATTCAGAGGGAGCAGGACTGACCCTTAGTCAAAACCAGCGTGGGGGATTCTTTTCTTCCTGTATTTCTTCTCAGGGCTGAAGGTGTAATAAGTTTGCAGGAAAACGTGGCTCTTGGAAGCAGGGTGAAAGGTGGTATCTTGGCTTTCTGTCAGAGTGCCTGACATTGACATAATCCCAGCCTCGATACCAGCATGACTGAACTCAGCCTTGCAAAACACTTTTAGCTGGTTCTGTTTGTTACAGGACTGTCAATATGTGATACTTTTGGCAAGTGATTTTGTTTGTATTTACTTAAAGCTTTTGAACGCAATCCAGTTACTTATATAATCCTGCCTTTTTTTTTTTTTTTTAAGCACCTCGGGTGGGCAGCTCAGACGCTCTACTCTTTCCACCGCTTCCTATCTGAATTTGCTTGTACCCCACCAGCAGCACTGTGCCTGCCTGCCTCTACAGATGTCTTCTGCCCTTCTGTAGAGCATGAACAATCTCTGGCTGTGTGCATGGCTTGAGGAGCTGCCAAATGGTTAGCAATGGTCACCTGCACTGTCATGTCTTGCCCTCATTGAATCCTGTGGTTTCGCTCTGAAATTTTCAGAGATGCTGATGAGCCGGAAAGCTTTTCTGCAGCGAGAAGGGGTATGCTGCCAAACAGGTTGGCTTTAAGACTTGCATGGAAGAAAGTCGTGGCGGTGACAGCCGCTCAGTAAACATCTTCAAGTGTCAGAGCATCATCAGGTTGTGACTGGGGTGCAGCTTGGGCAATGGAACATGTGTAGTAGCGGCACTGCCGAGAGTAAAAACAAGCAGAAGAAAAACCCACGTAGAGTCAGAAAGGCAGCAACTTCTGTGAATGCCTGTGTTTCCGCATGTCAGGCTGACTCCCGTGGGCTCTGCTGCTGCCTTTTATCGTAAATGGTAGTGCACAGCTCAGCTGGTGCTTGCCAGGTGGAAGGGAGCCGCAGAAACCACGGGTTTGACCTTTTCAGTGAACCAGTTGGGCCAGGTCTGCAGCCTGATAGGGCTCTCGTGTGTGTGCTTTTGATTAAAGGCTAGTGTTTACAGGCCTCTGCAGTAAAGATGAAGGTGGCCTGCATCCCAGAGAAGGTCATTGTGGACTAAGCCAAAAAAATTTTTTTTAAGTCAAAATGATCTTGGCATTCAGTGGTTGAAATTTCTCGATCTGAAACCACGTTGAGTAAATTTAAAATTCATTCTGTTAAAAGTTTCATGCGTAATTGTAGTGAATTATAATAGTAATAAAAGATCAATTTAGCAAAGATGTGTTACTGAGTTATGCCAGAACAAGAAATTCCAAAATATTTAGACTTAAGTCTTTTCTGGGGTTAGTTGTAAATCTTCTATCTGTTTTCTTTCTTTTTTTTTTCTTTTTCTTCAAAAGTGTCCCTATGACACAGCCAGAAGGTTCTTTGATTTAGAAGATTTGGTGTTTGATATTTAAAAATAATAGTAATAATAATAATAATAAAGACTATTAAAAATGAAATACTACATGGAAAGATGTATGATTTTATTTCTACATCTGATATGTAAGGAAACCAAACCAAAAGTGGTAATGACCCAAATATTTTGGTTCTAATTTTACAGAATGAGAATGTGTATAAGTTGTAATCTCCATAAAACTGGCACTCTGAGCTTTGTTGTGCTCTATGAACATTTAAGCAAAGACTAAACTGTTTTTTCTTAGCGCGATTGTGATACTTACATGTATGCAAGTATGCAGCATGAAGTATTAAAACAGTCTTTTTGCCACTTTTTCTCATGCCAGAACATCTTGGTTCTTCAAACAAAAGCAACTGTGGCATTAGCAATGAAAAATAATTTTTGTTTATAGCACTTTAATGAACGTAGCTTGAATTTTTCATCATGCAAACTCAGCTAACAGTCTCAGGCACCAGAAGGTTAGATTTTTCCATCACTAGAGGCACACACACCGTTTTCCTTGAAGTGGACCAGGGCAAAATCAGCTTTTTTTTGGCTGAGTTATCAGGTTCATTGTAAAGCTGAAAAGAACATTAAAGAGAGCAATGAGCGCAGCAGCTCACGTTTAGAAGTGAAGGCAGCTGAGTTTGCTGCTTCAGGGAGGACGTAATCTGGATCCTGGGCAGTTACTTCTCTTTTAGCATAAATGAACAGATCAGGTATCAACTTCGGTGATTTATTTCTGCAAGAAAAATGGTCTAGTAGTAGAGTGGTATAAATACCGAGTACAATATAGTATGTGCTAACAGCTGAAGATCAAAAGTGAGCGGAGGAATAACGTGCAAATAAGTTTTTAAATACAACCTGATATCATCAAGTACTTTTTGTCCGCTCCCCTGTTAACAAGTTAGCCCTCTCCGTTACAAGCACTAGCAGGCGGTACGTTATATGGTCTGTGCAATTCATCTTCTCCTTCTCGGGTGCCCTGTGAGCAGCTTTCAGTGTCTGAGCATCCGCCAACTGACAAGGCAGCTTTGGGCTAGATTAGGGCAGTATTTTAAAGGAGAGACGCAGCATGATCTCCCGCTGAGGCTTTGGTTTCAGCTTATTGATTAACTTGTCAGCGTCCGTGGCTGCAGTGATCAGGCTTAACAGCTACACAACCAGCAATGTGATGATAAACTCTGGGAAGAAAGAAAACAGCTGATTTTATAGGTCTTTTCTCCATGCAGTTGAGATATTAAACGCGACTTGTTGTAAAGCACCACACAGTCTCTCTAGTAGCCCGAGATACAGTCTGTTGACTTAATTTGCTGACCTGATCTTTTTTTTTTTTAACCTCTGAAGAATAAATTTCTGACCTCTCATTAAATCCTCAATGTTGTCACAAGTCTCAAAAAAGCGACATTTTTTTTCTTCGAACCTTGGCTGCCATGGTTCATGTGATTGCTCACTTTTTAAACTTTTTTTCTTCAGGAAAGTACATAAGAGTGTGTGTGTATATACATGTGTGCTTATGTATATGTTTATACATAAATTTTTCAATGCCAGGAAAAACTTGAGAGCATGGATGGCAAAGACTGGTTAGGAAGAAAACAGAGGATGCTAATCTTTTCCTGTCATGAAAGAAGTTATGAATGGAATTTCTGTCATTTTTGCTTGCTTATAGTTATATAAGTACCAGTGTTAAAATGTTTAATAGTAGATTAAACAGGGCTAGCACACAGGTGCCAGTACCAGCACGTGCATGTTGTTTTAAGCGATAGCGTTGTCCTTCATACAGCGTGGCAGCTCCTCTAGGAGTACCAGCAAAGCCTGGACTGTAGGCAAGAAAACTTCTATTGTTCTGCCAGCAAATGTCTGATTTTGGCCAGGGGGAGCAGCCCAGCCCCTCTGTGTGGTGGGGTCCTTGCAGTGTGCCCTGGGCTGAGCTGCCCTCTGGTGATACGGGCATGCTTCAGGGTGCTTGTCCGCTGGTGGAAGGCATCACGGCTGCAACGACAGGACAGAAATGCTGTGCAGATGAAGTTTAATTTTCCACTGTTTTGTTCATAGTGCTTAGGTCTCTTCCTTTAAATACAGGAGGCAAATTATAAATGAATCTGCAGGCCCCTCTCCACTCAAGTGGAAATTACATTATCATCTGCTTTTGTTGGATCTGCTTAAAGCGGCTCACCCTTCTGCTCTGTAGCTGCTTTTTCTGACGCTTTCTCTTGCTGCTATCCACCTTTTTATCACCACTCCCCAAACTCCTTCCACTGCTCTCCTGCCAGACACTGATGTACAAGAACGCAGCAGCAGCCCATGGAGGTGGTTTCACGCCAGTCAGGGACTGGAGCAGAGGGAAGCGACCCTGCAGAAGGAAACCACTCTGGAGGTGGGAGCACAGCGCTGAGACTCATTTCAAAGGTGGTGCAACTTCCTCCGTGCTGCGGTCCCCGGCACCCTCCTGCTCGGCGGGGGGGGACTGGAGGGGGGCGAAGGCAGGGAGGCTTTCCTGCAGCAAGGCAAAACAGGGCAGGTGCCTCCCTTCTTCACTGAGCTTTTCTTCCCCTTGTGTGTGTGTCTGCCTGGCTGAAGGTCTCTGCTTTTACTACAGTGGTTTGTGCTGCTGAGCATCCTCCTCGCTCCGTTCTGTAACCCACCATGGAAATGAGGAGGAATGGCTGGGGCACGCAGACATCTCTCTCGATGTGCACATGCACAGATGCAATCATGTTGCACATATGTGAAAGGAAAATGGCAATGGATGAACCAAAATGTTCGAGGAGCTCACCTACACTGGATAGGATCATTGATTTAACCAAGTCCTACAGTTTTGGAAGATGGTGTCAGAGGAGAATCTATTATATAACTCTGTATTTCTTTCCATACAGCTGTCACTAACTTACCCGTAGTTCCAGGAGCAGAATGCTCTGAGGCTACATAAATGCAAAGGAACGGGGAAAGCGAAAGACGTTGTTGCATTGCAGACATTTGTCAAAAGTACGGTATAGGTTTTTATCTGGATTATTTAAAATCTGCCACATGTTTGCATTTAGGTGGCTTAATCTTTTTGATCATGCAAAAGACCTTCAAACACTTTCTTACAAATGTTGTGTGATGCCTCTGCATTTCTAATTGCAGCTAGGACCTGCAGTTCTAAAGCAGCACAGCTCTACGCGCAGCATTAGATTTTGCGGTTACCTGCATTTCTATGAGAAAGTTACGGCCTAGCTTCATAAGACAATAATTTAACCTTCTTGATGTTTATTCTGACTTCTAAATGACAGTGCATGAAATGTATGTAGGATGCCATGTTGCATTTCTGCATCTTACCAATTGTTGCTTGCTCATGGAAGCCAATACTGTATGTTCCCGAGAGCACAACCAGGGCTTTCTTGCCCTTTGATATAGTAACTTGACTTATTTTTCCCTAAATCTCTTAAAGTCAGTTATTCAGACTGAAACTTTCCAGTTGCTCATTCTCAAGGAGTGGGAGTTGGCAAGAAACATTCAGAAAACTCATGCTTCTATTCTGGGTGCCTCTTATGAAAGAGAGGGAGAGAGAATTTGTGTATTGGTGGTTACTCTTTGCGGATATGAATTTGTTTTTCCCTCTGGCAATTTCATTTTTCAGTTCCAGAGTCAAAGCTGCCTTCTGACGAGATCTATAATTTGCCTTGCAGAAAAAAAAAACAAAGCAAAGCAGAGCAAGTGGAGCCCCGTGGCCTTCCCTTTCTGCCTTAGCCTTTCAGGTAGCATTTGCGCAGGGGCTGCCCTGCTGCACCCTGCGCCCGGCTGTGCAGCGCAGCACCATTTAGCATGGGTTTCTTTCCCAGTCTCCCAGGAGCTGCTGAGAGCTGATTTCCTCGGCTCAGGCAGCAGAGTCCATGATGTTGGATGTCAGAGCATTGCTTCCACTTCCCTCTGTGGAGCTCTCCAGGGATAGCTCATTTCATGGACAAACGCAACAACTCCTGCCGAGACAGCCATGTTTTGCAAGCAAACAACCAACCCCTCACTGTCACCATCGTGCTGTTTAAAAAAAAAAAAAAAAAAAAAAAAAAAAAAAAAAAAAAAGCGTTGGTGTGTAAGATTGCGTCATATATGTATTGCCTTCAAGGTGTTGAAAGGGCTTCCTTTGGAGCCAGGTACTTCAAAGGAAAACCAGTCCCTGTGTATGCTGTGCCACGCTCTGTAGTGGAGCTGGTGCTACACCTGTGTTAATTTGGTTGGAAAGCTGTGCAGTCTTTCTCCAGTGTCTGGCACCCATCAGAGGTGAGGTGTAGATCACAAGTTCTTGCTGATTCAGAGGGGTGAGCCATCAGATAACTTACAGCTTTTCTCCCGGGGCTGCTTGCTGGATCCAATCTGCTTCAAGTCGTGGATTTGGGCAAAGGATGTCTGTGCCTCAGACTTGAGGAAAACACAATGTTGGTGTTGCCCTGTTCTAGACAAGCACTTCTTTTTGTGTTCCCTCATATAAAAAGAGAGATTGAAGAGCCCTGAAATCACAAAGAGCTCTCCTACACTGGCTTTATTTGAGGCAACAATTTCTAGCTTGGTTACAGCAGCCTTCAGCAACCTTGAGCAAGTGCTTTCTCAGATGCACCTGGTATTGCCTGTCTTTGCTAACAAAAGTCTCAGATGTGTGTTTGCTGGGGCGGGTGTGTAGGGGGTAGATTTGTATCAGTCTCAGGGAAGCGTAATGTCTCGCTCCGAGGCTTCAAAGGGGCTGGGGTGTGCATGAGTGAGGGACCGTGAGTCCCGCTCAGCCGCCACAGTTAGAGGTGAAAGGGGCTTAGTGGGCAGGGATACTGAGATTGCTGTCTGATAAGTGAAGGTGGCCCCTTGTGAGCCTCTAAGAGGATGGGAGAAAATGTGTGTGAAACGGGTGTTTGAGCTCTTTCACAGTCAGCTCCACAACTGATTTTTGGGATTATTACTCAGGCTGCCAGAAATCAGTGGTCTTGAACAAGGAAGAAAGGTTGGAGAAGTGGAATAGAAAAAATAAACTTGACCTTAATGGTATAAATCTATCCCAAGAGACAAAGAGGATGGAGCTTTCTAAAAGAAGAAGCGAGCTTATGCTGTGGGAGCAGCATGCAGCGCAGCAGGCTGCACGGCGGTGGAGGTGAGCAGATGCAGGGAGCCAGCCCCCACTGACCCCATTTCCTGCCTATTGGCAGGAGAAAGCAAACAGAAAAAGCTCCAGCAGTTGGCTGGGAAACCAAGTTCTCTAGGTGTTCCCCAAGTGGCACAGCCAGCCTGATGCTGGTGTGGTGCGGCATGCCGGGAGGAGCTTCTCTCCACTGGACACGGTGGAGGATTTTCTGGGGTTGTGCTGGGATGGAGCAGCAAGGGGCTGGAGCAAGAAAACGCATTCGGCTTTCTGATAGCATCGTGTCGAGCTCTGATTTGTATGGCCCACATGGAAACACTGATCTGATCCCTTCTGATCAAAGTGCAGCGTATCTAGTGTGTAACAGGAGAGCAAAGAGTAGCTGTACTATATCTACAGGGAGAAGTATGAAATCCGATTTAAAAAAAAAAAAAAAAAAAAAGATTAGTGCTCAGGAAGGAAAGCTGTAACAGAGGTGAGCGAGCTGGATAGGTATCACAATTTTGACTTAATTCACAGTTTTGATCCTGTCTAAAAGGATAATAATGTAGTCATTTTCCACATAACTTATTTTAATAATAACTTTATAGACTCAGCCTGGGAAATGTCTGGCAGACAGTGCCCTCAGGGGGAACAGCAAACACAAAACTGTGCCCCAGGCTGATTTTACGGCTGTTTGTGTTCCTTTCTGAACTGTCCTGATCAGCACTGAGAATATTGTTCAACTGCAGGTGTTTCCATGCTTAGGAGTCCAATTTTGTCTAACTTTTTACAGCACAGAGTAATTTGAAAGAACAGGAGGATCATTGAACAGTCTGCAAGTAACTATGGAAAATAATTTAATGAGGTCAGTTTTATGGCTTTCTGTCCTGTTTCACCATTGAAAATTTCTGCATAAAGTATACTTTCATGGCCTTTTGACAAGGATTTTGGAAGCTTGTGTGTTAATTGTTTGAGCAAGATCATTCTAATTTTAAAACATTGCAATCGCCAATGCGTGTTCTATAGGTTTCCATTCCTGTGTCACCGAGCAAGTTATAAACTACATCTTAAAATAAACTCCCATGGCTTTTCTGAAGGTGCTAGGATTCTTCTCTTTTGACTTGGAGCGTGCATCTGTGGTTTGAGGAGCTCAGCTGCAAATGACTGAGAGAGTAATGCCAAATTTGCTGTAACACTGCAAGCAGAACACTGAGCAGGCTTTTCTTCACTTTTATATTTCTGCTCAATAATAAAAATAAAATATTATTCCTGACTGACAAATATATACATATACATATATATGTGTATATATATATATATATATATATATATATACAAAAATCTTCCTCTATTAGTTGGAAATGAGTAATTATTGAAATTAAAACAGCGATGCATTTTTTCCATGAAAATGGTGGCGTCATCAGGCACACTAGAATAAGCACAAAACATTCTAATTAGAAGAGTCAGTCGGGGTTTCTGGAAGGGAAATGAGTTTACAGTTTTCCCCCCAGGTGTTCATAACTTTGATTAGCAATTTTATTGCTGATTTCAGCACTTACAGGCAACTGCATGGATGGTGAAATTTAAATTGCTTGCATACTCGTAGAACCTGATCGTTCGTCTGTCCTGAGTTTGCAGAAGGCAGTCGCAGAAGAGGAGCGCGATCTTGATTAGAAGCAAGTCTGTATGGACAAATGTAATCCGTTCACTGTAATTGCAGTAATCTGCCGAGAAACATTCAAATAGCAGAATTTCTTTTGTTTTTAAAATGTAACTTACTGACACTGCATAAAAAACAGAAAGTGCAACTAAGTCTGAAATAAGATTCTTTTTATCTTAATTACTCAGTTATGCCTTGAATTACAAATTGGTTGTGCATGAACTCTAATCCTGCATGATATCTGCTATTGGGTTATTCAGCGGAGAGCATAACCCTCAGCAAAATTAATGTAATCTCTTAAAAGCTGAAGAAATGCTATGCTCTGAGCAGCCTATCTAGGGGATATTTCTAAGCCATAGTCAGCTGAGAATTTTAGGTGAAGCAGGATATTCAGTATGGTACTTTACTTAGCGTTACGTAGTTTATAAATCCCACTGTAAAACTGTCATCTGCTTACTGTTCCTATAGAGTACTTAATAATTTGGCCTGGGATTTGTTAAGATTTTTTTGCTTTATATGTTCCAATCTTATAATAGTGCCAGAAATGTGATAGAGAAGAAAGAAGGAATATTGCTTCCAAGCTGGGAAATTGTCTTAAAACTGTACGGTTCACATCCCAGATTGTCAGCATAGTAATAAAATACCTGACCAGATGCCTTTTCTTTCCCAATCGGTATGACTTTTTTGAGACACTTCACCTATTTTGATCATAAAGTTACGACACTGAGATGCATGGCAGTGGGGTACTGGAGGAGAATGAGGCTTGTAGGAGGAAAATTCAGCTTTAAGAGGTTTACAGTGTTAGTTTGGTAAAATAAAATTGTTTTCGGTCTATGCAGTTCTGCCTATTATTTTTATGGTAAAATTTTCTTCACGGTGTTTTCTAGCCTTTGATTTAAAACAATGTTTTCTCATTGACATTTATAGATATAGCTTAGATATGTACGTGTTTGAGATACAAAAATACAATGGGACAGTGGTTGCAATCGTATTCTAGAAATTTCAGGTGGCTATGTGAATTGTGTTGGCTAGTGGCTCTGTCTCGAGTCTATGCTGCAAATTGATTAAACGGACAAATACCTGGTGAATTTTTCCCCATCATTTTTAATGTCAATTTTATAGTCTAAACATCGAACAGAGCGATTAGCTCCCAAGTAGCAAACCCAGAGTTGTTTTTGCTTGATTCACATGGGCTTTTCTCTCATCTGTATCTCCATCTTTATATCCTGTGCATATGCTGTGCTCCTCCTCAAAAAAGTTGTTTGGAGAGTTAGATACATGTATTTGGTCCCCTGCAATGAATTAAGCCATCTGTTCTTTCCTGCTTCTTTTGCCTTATAATAAATTGCACTAATGTAGCTCTTGTAATGGACTTTGGCCAAACCATTGCAATTTTTTTCTTGATGCATAAAAGTATAAAATACATATAATATAAAAGTTATGTTGTTTAAAGTGAGAACTTTAGAGACGACTCTTTTTTGCTGACCTCTGATGAGTAGGCGTGTGAAAATGAATTGCAGAAGAACAAATTTTGAATTTAGTCTGAAAGCAGGGCAGAATACTGAAATCCTAAAGAAAAGACTAATGAAACGTTTAATATTTTCCAGAAACAATATCATAGCATCATAGCTTCCCAAATGTAAACTAGTTACAGTAAGTAGATTCTTGTATGATGAATATGGTGTTAGAAATAAACATCTGCGTCTCTTTTCATTATTTTTGCTTATCACTGCACGTTTCTTGTATGTCCTTGAAGGCACGTACACGTCTGCTTTGGGATTAAACCTACTCTCACCGAGTTAAATGGCCTGTGTTAACTTCCGTTGAAATTAATGGTGTGGAGAGTGAATTGACCCCATGACAGAATCTGGTCTTTAGTGGGAAGAGAACTGGGCCATTAATTTACATTCACTCATGTTTCTTCTTCCATTTGGATGTGATAAACCTGAATATGATCCTCCTAAGTGCCAACAGTTTGGATAGCTGTACTCCTAATATTTTCCCTCTAAAAACAGGGTAGCTTCTTCAAACAGTTTTCATTAAATAGGTTGAAAAAATTAATGCACATTCAACAGCTAATTCAGTGCAATAACACCTTTACTTCATGGGATTCATTCCATCGTATAATATACAAGAAACTCCCAGAGGCACAAATGAGGCTACTGCATAACAGCTCAGCGTAGCGTTTGTGCCTAGCACCTTCTCTCTCCCTCTGTATCAAATAGGGAATATACACTAAGGACAGATTAGTCACAGCCAATCTCAAAATAAAATAATTAAGGGAGAATACTCTTGTTTTATACAAGCCAGTGCTTTACCTGGACAGCCTACCTTTGGGTTATATATTTTAAGTAGTACAACATATATAGCATACAGCTTATACAATAATATATAGCAAACAGCTCTGTGGCAGGAAGAAATTTTAATGGGTAATAGCAGCAGAACGATTTTCATAGACAGTACATTGCCAAAGCAAATATAATGCTAAGGAGCCTTTTCATGTTTAGTAGAAAATTTATCACCTGTGGGCATTTGAGCACTGGGCAGTCTTACACCCCTTCCAACAGCTCTGTAACTGCCCTTTCCAGTGCTGTGCTTTGACTAAAGCTTAATTAAACTCTGAGTATTATGAAAAATTGAGATAGAGTGCAAAGGAAATTTACACTAATTCCATCTCGGTTGCACACAGAAAGCAAGCATGCTGTTTCCAGGCAGCCTTTTTATCTGCCAGTTTATCTCAGAGGTTTCCTGATAAGATTTTTTGTGGGGAGAGAGGGGGTGTTTAAAGTAAATAAAATGTGAAATTTTTCATCCATTTTAGAAGCAGCTTGAAAGACCTTTAAAAAAACATGTTTCATGAGATCAGCAAGCATTTGTATTGGTACAGTGATAGTGTAATGCATAATTCAACACTTACAAAATGAGAGTGAAGATGATATCCCATCTTAGGTGGCTGTTTCAGAAAAGTGTATGAGTTTTCAGAAAACTATAAGGTTTGAACAGCGTTGTTCTGTAAACTACATCTGGTGCAGTCACTGGCTGAGAGCTTTTCCTCTGCATTAAGACACAAGGAACAAATATGAGGAACCTAGATGCTCCACAAACAGCTAGGACATTCCTCCAGGAAAAACAAAACATAAACCCAAAATCTAGTCATAAACTAGGCAGGGTTTCTGGAAAACTATCTTTTCCTGAAAAGCTGCAATGGAAAACTAACAGGGTAAATTAGGTAGGTGAAGTTAGCTTAGAACACAGATGATAGCTCACCCTTCCAGGTACCAACAGTTGTTGCTCATACTGATGTACATGGATGAGGCAGAGAGCTCTTCAGAGCAGGGATCCTTTCTTTCTACATGCTTTACAAAGTGTAAATGTGCCCGTACTGCACTTAACAAATAAGACCAGCAATGTAGCTTACAGCAGTGTGCGCCTTCTTAGAAGCTGTTTCCTACTGAGGTCAACCTCATGCAATCTCTGTCTTTATCAATTGGCTGTTTCCACCAAATTTAAGAGGAGTTGGTGCCAACAGACAACTAGGTTTCTTCAGGTTGTGTGAGGACTGCGGGCAGCTGGACAGAGGGAGAAATTCCTCTCAGTACCTGTGTGGCGGCCGCATGAGCTCAGCAGGGACCTGCTTGGTTGTGGTGGCTGGAGATCCATGCCAAGCAGCCCTTCTGGGCCCAGCTGGAGTTAGGTGAAGGGCAGGAGATGGCTTAAGGCACGTTCACGGATGCTGGACAGGTATTTTTTCTAGAGTAGGACTAAAACCAGGGGAAAGGGGTGAAGCAGAGATTATTTGTAAATTAATATGGTGTGTCATTTCATTAGTTTCCCCCTGCCCCGTTTCTGCTGACTTCTTATGTCTATAGTTCAGCTTGTTCTTGGTTTAATGCAAATACAGATCAACTCCTGAAATCCCATTACTATTATCCTATATGCTTCACGGTATAAAAATAGTAGATCCCGACATGTTTGTTTTGGTGGGCTGATGCTAAATTCTAGTACTCACTCTGGTAGCTTGACTGTTACTGTAAAATGTTGCATTTTTTTTTCCTTTAAAAAACAACCAACTGTAATAATCCCAATGCATTACATTTTCAGATATTTTCTGCCCTTCTGAAGCCAATACATTCAAGAACTTTACAGGGTAAACTGCGGTAAAGAGCATTCCTGTCATCATCCCATTCTTTTTTCAACATAGCAAACATGAACTGGTTGTTTTGCCATGAAATGCTTGCAGGGATCAACGGAGATTTCCTGGACAGAGGGAATGCAGAATTTGGCCTATGCTTTTCAGAGAAGCTTGACCCACAGCTTTGCTATGGATCACTACAGCTTTGTGCAACATTGTCTGTAATCACTGCTAGTAAGTGGTCTCTGAAGTTGAGCCTCTTTTGGAAAAGGTTTTCATGTTTTTAATAGGTCTGTGAGGTAAGCCTAAATACAGTGTGTACACCTGCACTGTCAGCAACAGATAACATTGAAAAAATTAAAACTGCAACATATGAATGCTTTTACAGAAAGCCTACAAAGCTGAACAATTTGTTTAAATAATAATAATTATTATTATCTGTATTAATCTTCAACAATAGCAATTCTGATTTAATTTTTTCCTAATTCTGCACCATTATGTTTGTAAATTTGGTGTTGTTGCTAATTTTTAGATAGCTTTGATTGGAAGCAATCATACTCAATTTCAGCACAGAATTTGTTATGACCAACAAACAATTGGAAAAAGAAATACAGTTAACACAATAGAAATGAACCGCCAGAATAGGTATCTATTCCTTATTTAATATTTACAGAAGCAGCCTGGTGGCTAACAAACACCTCTGCTAACACAATTGTTTATTAGAGGTGAAATAGAGATATACTTTAATGAATATATTGGATACTAGAATTAACCTGATAAGTTTTAATATTACAGAATCACAGAATTTCTAGGTTGGAAGAGACCTCAAGATCATCGAGTCCAACCTCTGACCTAACGCTAACAGTCCCCACTAAACCATATCCCTAAGCTACTAAACCATATCCCTAAGCTCTTATATCCCTAAGCTATTAGTTGCATGCATGGTAGACATGGGTAAAGCGTGATAGTTTCTTAGGTTTCAGTCACAAATACTGAGGTAGAAAGGTTTAAACTTATTGTAAACATACGGGATTTTTTTTTTATGAGAGTTTAGGGATACTTTTTTTTTTTTTTTTTTTTTGCTTCTTGTGTTTTTTCCATGATTTTCTCTCTCTGTAGAGATGTGATTAAGAAGATAAAAACTTGTAGTGTTTGAGAACGCTTCAACACTTCTGACAGTTACAATATTACCTTTGTTATCCTTATCTTAGGGATGGCAAAATAAAGGCATTGCTTAAGGTGTTTTTTCCACACAGAAATGTGTTGCTTTTTAACAGTCCTTAATTCAGTCGAAATCTCTATATATTCTCTTCAGATTTGCTATTTCCTACTTATGTATGAAGAGCTATATCTCAAAATACAGTTTGTTTGTTTGTTTGTTTGTTTGTTTGTTTTATGCTGTAATGCAAGCTGAAATAAGGTATTCTATAATTAGGTAAACTCCCTAGGATGTATTATAACAAAACGTAGTGATGGGAGGCTTAACCACAATGATATCACTTGGCAGCAGAGTGCAGACCTCACCAGCTAAGTGTTAATGGGGTCATAAAGCCATGCTTTGTGCCCCGCTAGTCGGTCCGTGACTCATGCCTGTTCCCTTCAGCAGTGTTTTACTTTGCCGTAATGCTTTAAATGTGTAGCTGCTATGTGCTATTAAAATGTGAATGCATCCGAATTAGAGGAAAAACACTTCAGAGAGGGAAGACGAAGTGATACCTTCTTTTCCAAAGGGGAATTTGGAAGGCGTTATGGAGTTAGTATTTGCCATTGTCCTGAGACCCTTTAGTGAAGGGCTCTGTGCTGAGGACCCAGACATGATTTGTTGCGATGTCTGCATTTTGTGGTTGCTATTCCATTGGCTCTTTGTTATAAGACCCCTGAAATGCTTACTGTTCAGCATTGTTTCCAGAGAAAAGGGGCTGAATTTTGGCAAGCAATGCCAAAAAAAGAATATTCATGGAGTCAATATTTAACTAAATAAACAACCTTGCTTTTTACCCTGTACGTAACCACTGTTGCATGTATGTTGTCTGCATCTTCTCACAGAGGCAGGACGTGACACAAATGGCTCTTTGTTAAGTGGGTCAGTAGCAGGGGGCTGAGTGCGATGGCAAGGCCTCCGCTGAAACCTCTCCCGCCCCGAGGTGTGTGGCTGCAAAGTATGGAGCCTTAGCCGTTGGGGCTGGTATAACCTCCTTCCTGCCCCATAACCCAGTGCCAGCACTGCCTCTGTAAGATGACTTAACTATTTCTCTGCCTGTCACCAAGCTTTGCTAGTAATTTCTACGCCTTCAGCAACTCAGAAGCCTTTTTGCAAGTGGAGGTCTATACAGGGACTGTGGTGAAAACATCTTGAGACTTCGCAAGTCTTAAGACTGCCTTCCCCCAGTTGTCCTGCTGGATGTCCTAAAGCAAATCTTACAAACTTTCTGCAGTGTTGAAAGCTGTGGATGACAGCCACCTGGGTTTTGCAAAATGCTGCTATAAGCTTAACTGAAAAAAGCAGATGGTTTTTGTTATCAGGGGTTTGGTGTCCTTCCTGTCACTTGCTCTGTTGGCATGAGTTGGATCTTGTGCTGTCAGTGAGCTCAGATGGAAATTAATCCTTGAGAAGGGAAAGGAAAGAAAAGCTGGTTTCATTCCGGTACCTCAAACCTCCAATCTGGTGTGTTGTGATGGAAAAGTTCCCTTCTTTTCTCCTCTGCTTGAAGCTGATCAAGAGAGTTGGATTTGAGCTCAGCCAGAGACAAACCAGTCCCGTTAAATCTCTTGTTTTGTTTGTGCATCTCTGCACTGAGTCTGACACGAGCTGTGAAATCAGAGAAGCCCTTCCCTGAATTAGCACTGAGACAAGAAAGGTGTGCAGATGAGTCTGCACTTGCTGACTGGCTGAATATTTTGTGTACAGCTATTTCTATTCGTTTATTGTCCAGCTGGTAGAAAGCCACTCACTGACAGTAATGATAGTTAATGTAAGTTTAATGAATTTTGGAAGTCTGAAATTGGGATAACAGGGAGCGGGGGGTGCCTTATGAATCTCCCAACTGGGAGCCGTTCTTCATATTATCGATATATTTGATTCCTGGAGCCATTGGCAATGTGCTAGCTGCAAGCTGTTTAATGTACTCGTGCTTCCCCTGCTTTTTGTAAAGTCTAACTTTTAAGTCCTACTTTGAACTGTTAGGGGAGCCTCTACTGCGTCCATGAGGTGCTCCCTGAGCAAAGAAATGTATCTGAGTGTGATCAAGAGCATCTTGTTGCCTGATTTAGTGTCTCTGCCTTCAACCTTGCTACATATAGACTCTTTGGGATTCCCACTGAGCCAAGGTGTGTAGATTGAATTATTTTAAGTAGTGCTCCATAATGGTTTTAGATCTGAGCTCTAAAAGAGAGGCCACTACAGCGGCAACAAGGCTACCTAATAGAAAGTCAGGCTGGAGTGAGTTACGTTGTGGGATATCCAGGCAGAAATCAGTAAGGGAAGGATTAAGCAAGGTAGAAACAGCCATCTGAGTGGTAAGTCTTGCCTCTCGGGGCACTTAACACAAGATTGGATTAGACAATAGAAAATTTACAGCGGGAAACATCTTTTGGGTAAGCTAGATTGAACTTCTGCTATCCCTGATAAATAAGGGTCTCATAAAAGAACATGTCTAACCTAAAAACCCTACAAAAGCTGAAAGAGCTACACAGCTTGTATCTGTTACCTGAGCTTGTTGGGTATCCGGGTTCTGCAATCGCTGTACGCGGTTTGCTGTCTCTAGGAGGCATCACACGGTTTGCTCCAGGAAAGCCCTTTGCACCAAGTCCTTGCAAAAGCGAGAAGTGAAAGCAGCTGCTTTTTCTGAGAATGACTGACTGTTTTGATGAAGCGAGGAGTCCCCTTCCAGAGATGAGCAACGCGCTCCCCTCCCTTCTGTTTCTGACAAGGCTCTGGAAAGGTTCCGAGGGCAGAAAGATTGCCTTGTTAAAAGCGTGTAAAATGTTGAACTTTGCCTTCAGACTGAAAAGGCAGATCCCTTGTTGTTGGGTTGTTGTTTTTTTTAGACACATTTGGTCTCTTTCAACAAATCAGCTGTTGGAGATCTTCCTGTCTTGCGCCTGTTACAGTGCCTTGGACTTCTTATTCCATCATGTGCTAGAAAGTGTTTGGCCCGCTGTGTCACTATAATCTTTTCCATCTTTTGAATGTGAGTCTTTCCAAATGAATCAAAAGGAAACTTTCACTATTTGAACTTGATGCTAGTGCCTCCCTGAAAGAGATCCTAGCAGAAGTATGAAGGGCTTACCAAGTTCCTCAAACATCTTAACTTGACCTGGTGTGTCCATACCACTGACATCTTGTGGCATAAGAAAGTGGAAATTAATGACCTGAAACACTTTTTTTTTTTTTTTTCCTATTTTCCTTTTATCTTTCTAAATTTAATTTATTCTGGCTGCCTAAAATCTGGAACTATAACATGGATCCTGATACTATCAGTGGCTTGCTCTTTGACTTTAAAGCTGAGGCTAACCATAACGTTGAATTTAGTGGACACAAGCTGTGCTTTGGCCATGCTGTGTTTCATGATGAAGAACACAAAAGTCGTCTTCAGTGCTAAAAGGACGGGTAGTGAAGGGAAAAAAAAACACAGTAGTATCAACATCTTTTAATTCTTTTGCCAAGGAAAGTAGCTGGTATGAAAGGACAAACCTGGTAGTCCTTCAGGAAGCAAGCTCTGGTATTTTCCTGTGGTGGGTTATCCTATTCTCCTGCCAAAAGAGACTGCTGGCCTTCATTAGGTGACTTAGTTTAACAGGCATGGTAGTGAGGAAGTTTTGTGTTGAAAGTGTTTGCATAACAAATGCTAATTAGCCCTGTAATCCTGATACAATGTAATGGCCAATGGGTTTATCTTTAGTCTCCATGCAAAGGGAGAAGCCACCTGATTTCACGCGCTCGGTTTGATGTAGGCCATGCCTTTCCCTTTGCTCATTTCTGTTAATTGGATACCGTGCGTGTCAGGCCTGGTAATGTACCACACGTGGCATAACCCAGACCTGTTCCTCCTCCTGTTGTTTCCTCGCTGATTTTTTTTACCAAAGTGCTCAAACAGTGGCATGGAAGATCCTCTTCCTTCTGTGAGGGAAGGAGTATTTGACCTCCACTTCTTCAGTCTCAGCTTGTCCCAGGTTTGTTTATTTATTCCTATATATCTATGAACAAGAATATGGAAATAAATAAAATGCAGAACACGTAGAGAGATATTCTTAATGAACAGGGTGACCTTCCATAACGCTAGGAGGCTGATTTCTAGGCGTTCAGTCAGGGCCCTTCTGCAGGCCCAGGCCCGCAGCAGCCCGGGCAGCCCTCATGGGTTCAGCAGGGATCGGGGGCTGGGCTTTGGCAAAGAGACACACAAGTGTGTCCTGGGGTGCGTGTGTCTGGAAACACACACCTCAGACAACATTTTGGGATATAATCAATGGGATTGAACCAGGATGAACCAAGCACCATGGTTGTGAGTTTCTCAGATCGGCGCCAGCTTCGCCCCACAGCTCAGGGCTCTTTGGGGAGCAGCCTGCCACAACAGGGTAGCGGGTTTTCTTTAAATAAAGCTTTAAATAGCTGCATGTGAAGTTGAAGAAAGATGAAAGCCTTCATTTATAACCCATTACTGAGTGTTGGTAACCTTTAAAAGCCCGACTCTCCTGCCTGCACGTTTGTGACGTGCTGTAAGCTGTGCCGCATGCCTGTACTTGGCCGCCTTGCCTTGAGACCCTCCTGTGCTTTACTAGTCTGCTGAAACTTGGGCTGGTAAAACGCTGGTAACTGAAAAGCTGTGGTGCAACTTGTGGTGTGGGCACTGTAAAGTTAACAAAGAGGGAACTGCCAGCCAAACGTTGGTTACTTGAGCTGTGCGCTGCGTGAGGGAGCTGGGGTGGGAGCTCTCGCCCAGGCTGGGCTCCGTGCAGCGCCCGGCACCTTCCTGCAGCTCACCCGCTGCAGCCGCGCAGCCTTGGCCTCAGCCCCCCAAACCGCAGCTCAGGCTGATGAGGGACCAGGCTCTGCTTTGCACACACTGTGCACATACTGGCGGGTGGTAACACTGCCTCTAGCGCTTTAAAAATCAGAACTGATCCTGTTCACATGAATGGATGCTAACTGTCTTAACTGCTACTTGCTGGTTGTGCTTTGTATCTAATCTGAGCTCTGTTTCAATGCACTCTACATCTTTTATCTTTCTCTCTCGCACTTTCTAATCCGAAAAGCTGTTGCAAAGGTTATTATTTAGAAATGGCTTTGTACTTTTTATTTGAAAGAGCTCAGATATCAAGCACATCAAGGAAGGCGAAGATATCTGAACTAATTAATTTTCATGGTTCGTTTCTAAATGTTAGATTGTCTCAATAGATACTTTTACAGTGCCATCACAGCCAGACTATGCCAAGCAGAATTTCCCTTTTTGAATAGGCTTAGTCCATTACCTAGGGTCCTGGAGGCCAGGCTGCCTCAGATAAGAACTGTGTAGGCCCATGAGCATAGGCACAGTGTCAGCCAAGGACAAGCACAGCTGACACGGAGCTACAGCTGAGTACCCTGCACTCCTGACTCCCCCTGTGTACCCCTCTACATCTCCTGCTACAGCTCCTCCTGGTCTGGGGAGGTTATCAGTCCTGGAGAAACATGGAGCTTGAGATCATGGCATGAATGTGCTCTGCCTCAGTACGGGAACAGGGACAGGATCCCCCAGAGGCTTCTTCAGCAGCACCTGAGGTATCACTAGGCTTCCTATCTCAGTGCTGGGCTTCTTGGGTGCCTTATATTGTATTTCAGGTCTCAGTGCAGTGCTGAGCAGCCCTGAGCTGCTTCTGGACGCATCCAGCTTGAGGGCAGGGCACACCGAGGCAAATTGCTGTGCTGTGTGGAAGCAGCTGGACGTCTGCTAGAAGCCAAATGCCTCTGAGGCTGTACAGCTGCAGGGCCCAATGCTGCGTTTTAGCGACCATGTCCAACGGGATTCAGGCTTGTTTTGTGTTGAACCAGTGCTGGCATACAGTGCTGTCCTGCGACTGTTTAGAAGAAAAACTAGGAAGCTATTCTCAGCTTGTTTGTTGGTTTAATGCATGGTGTCAAGCAAATAACTTAATCCCTCTGTTTCCATTTACTCCATGCATATGAGGTTTGATAATCCTGAAAATAATGTGGTGGAAGTTATTGTTTATAGAGTGCTTTGAACCCTGTTCTAAAAACCATAGAAGTAGGAAGGGAAGAAGGAAAACAGTCTGGGATCTTAATCTTATTTTACTTCCATAGATTTGTCTCTAAATACGATTTTAAAGAATTGAATATGGACTCTTAGTTCAGACACATAAACAAATCTAGCGGTTGGAAAATGTGTTTTCTCTTTATCTGGCTGTGTTAGCCTCTCAGTGGGAGCAGTGATTGTATCATCATCTACTTCAGAATTTACAATTACGTTACCGGGTTTCCAGGCATGGATTTTCAGTCACGCTTTATACAAATCACATACTTCAGCAGTGCTACAGACCACCGTCGTTAGCTTCATTTCTGCAGAGGAGACTTCCTCACAGTGCTGAGTGCGTAGTGCCTGAATGGCATCTGCAAATTTAATGAAATCTTCAGCGTGGCCTGATGGGCTGGGGAGAAAGCCCAGCATGCAGAATGGCCCTGCTCTCATCGCTGGAGTAACCGAGCACCTTGAAGTAGTACATTAAGTGGTTCAACAACTATCCATCACATGTGGTTAATAAGAATTGCCATACTTTGTTCACCTTAGGAAGGAGATGAATCATACAAATTCTTTTCAATTTATCTTCCTAGAAGGGTTTCACAGGTTCTTGATCATTCTCATCTTCCTCTTTTGAACTCCCTCCAATTCTCTGTACAAAGCACACTTTGGATTCGTTTTTAAGTGATTTTTTTTTAATACCTGTGCAATACAACCTTTCCTTTGGTGATGCTCCTGGAGCTGCATATTAGATCTGTGTTTACTTAGACTTCTTGACCTGGATTGTTTTTATTTTTCAGCTACGTATTTGAGCTTCCTACACGTTTACTGATAGAGGAGCAATTTAATCAGTTCTAGCTGCTGAAAACCAACGCTATCACTGTGCTCGGATTGATGCAGTCAGGGTATAAGCATGTCATGCAACGTGGACAAGGAAATTAACATCAACATCTGCTGAGTAACAATTTTATTGAGCTCTCAATTAGGGCACTAGTAATTATTATTATTTTTAATCTACATCCTACAAGAGGCTGCTAGCTGAGGTTCCTGTGCAGAGAATTCAGGTTTAAAACCTCTCAATCAGAAAGCGAATCAGGGTGGCTCATGAACATATCCTGATATCTGGGGTAAAAAGCCTATCCCTCCTGCCCACAGTTCCCCTCTCACATTTAAATGTCTCCAGCATCCCCGAAATGAGAGCTGACGTATTTTCCCATGCACCCACTTCTCAGTTGATGAAGGAATCCCCAAACAACCCCAGAAGCGATCCCCTGCAGGAGATGCTGTGGGGTTTTCCCAGGCAGCAAAGGCTCTCTCTGTGCAAGGCTTTCTTGCAGTGCCTGCGGTGTGACCTCGGTTATCTCCCTACAGAGCCCGTGCTCGCTCTCTGTGCCTGGGCTCTGTGTGTGGGGAAATGTCCTGTGCTGGCTGAGAGGTCCGACCCCGGAGCAGGTGCCCAGGAGTACCTGCGAGTACCTCCACCCTTGGATGTGCCCTGGCTCAGCTGGGTGAGCTCCCTGGGCATCCTGGGCTGATGGACCCTGTTCAGAGAAGGGCTTGGACCTCTGCTGGTCCCTTCCAAGCTCCTTTATGCTCTGACTTTCACTCAGGTTTCCCTCTCCTTCACAAGCAGACAGGCTTGGCCTTGTACTGGCTGTGTTTTTACAAAGTACTAAGCAGCACTGCCACACTGATACAAACGGCCTTGTCTTTCTGTGCAGATGCTATAACAGTTCTTGGACTGACGGACCCCAGGCTCTGCTACATACTGGATGGATTCCTCTTCATTTACGCAGTCATCATGACGGCCTTTTTCGTGAAAGCTAAGGTCAGTCTAACCAAACAGTGACATATTTGGCTTTTGTGGTGTAAACGTATTGGGCTGAGCTGGAAAATGGAGGTGGAGAAAGAAACACATCTCTTATTCTAAGATGTTCTGATTTTTCCTTCTCTCTCTCTCAATCCCCCCCCCCCCCCCCCCCCCCACCCCTCCCCCCCCCCCCCCCCCCCCCCCCCCCCCCCCCCCCCCCCCCCAACTCCTTTTCTGGTGCCAACCTGGGTAATTTGGGTGAGTTCTTTCTGAGGGTTCAGGAGTGGAGGGGAAATGTACATACTATCTAAGAGTATTTGATGGCACAGTTATGGATGCAGAGATTCTGGATATGATAGCTGGGAAATGGTTGGTCAAGAGCAATGTGGCTTTGTCACTGGAAATGGGGCAGAGGACATACAGGAAACTCAGGATATATAAATGCCAAACTCGGGAAGTATTAAAATGTCTCAAGAAGTCAAGACATGTTTGATAGCATGAATGTTATGATGCAAATGATATAACCTCAAGGACCACAGGAGAGGAGCTGGGGGATGGGACGGACATGCCCGATGGGCTGTTCTCACCCAGTGACTGGTGTGGCTGAGACAGGGTGATGCTGGGCCATTTCTCAGGCCTGCAAAGCCAGCACTGACCTCAGAGGGAAGGATGTGTGGCGGAAATGGACAGAACTCATTGCTGGTGAAGGAGCAGCTCTTTTTGTTGCCAGTATAAATCCTGAGCATGGGTGAAAACACTGCTCTGGGACTGGAAGTCTTTCTGAGGCTGCTGGAGGGAAAAGTCACTTGGGCACACAGCATGTGCAGAGTGCCTGGCGGCAGGACCTCTGCACCTTGCCCGTGGTGATGTTCAGGAGTGGCTCAGCAAAGCTTCCACAGGACCAGGAGCGTGAACCTGGAGCAGTGAGCTGCTGCAGCAGCAGCGCTCACCCCCAGCTTATTCAGCCCCTCACTGCCCTGGTGAGTTCAGCTGTTTGCTGAGACGGTGCGTAGCGTTGAGCTGTAGCAAAGTGAGCTGTTGCAGGAGGGAAGGAAGCAGCACAAGGGAGGAAAGCCACATCTGTGGTTACGCTGGGGTCTCTCAGTCCAAAGCAGCAGAGGTGTTGTAGCTGAAATGCCATCGTCATACAGCACCGCAAGGGCAGTGGGGCATTTTCCGGGGAGGGCCCTCTCTTGACCCAAACCCAGAACTTCTTACAAATCTTCCAAGCTGTGGAATCTGTCACCTCGCTTCCTAGCCCAACGAGTCATTTGTTGTGGCCTCTGCCAAGGGTACAACCTTGTTACGGGTTTTTATTTATTGACTGCATGGCCAATGTGTATTAATTGTTAGACTGTTACAAGGAACATGGGTTAGATGCTTGGTACGTTACTGGTCCTGCCAAGGGTTCAGTGAAAAGAGCGGCACTTTCACTGGAAAAGGTGTGGAGTAGGTAAACCGTAATTGCTACAAATTTTAATTATTAAAAAAAAAAAAAAAAAAAAGTATTTCAATAAGACTTCACATCACTTCACTGTGCCCGTCAGAATCCTGGGCTAAGTCTGCAGAGCTGTGAGTTGCTGTGACCTGCAAGTAAAACGGCCTGGCCTATGGGAACAGCCTGGCATGCTGAGAGGAGTGTCAGTGCAGCAGTGACCTGTATTGCCCGTAGCCCCATCAGTGCTCTGGGCTGGCTGTGTATGGGATGCCCAATTTCTGATGACAGTAACTTGTTAGGAGAGGAGGAACAAGGAAAGGTTGGACGTGGTACTTAGGGACATGGTTTAGTGGGTGACAGTAGTAGTAGGGTGATGGTTGGACCAGATGATCTTGGAGGTCTTTTCTAGCCTTAATGATTCTGTGATCCTGTGAACAAAAAGACTGAATGGAGCCCCTGTCTCTGCTCATGGTATGGTCTCTCTTCCAGCTTACCCAGGCCCAGGAAGCACAGCAGCTGCCCGGCCAGGATGATGTGTACAATGTAAGTAATGACTTTTGTGTGTTTGTTTCCAAATCATTCTTTCCAGACAGACCTTTTGGGGCACTTACATGTGGTGAATTGCCTATGGACCAGAAAAACAGTGGGTCAACTAGCTAATGAAAGCACCAAGCATGCAGCATAGCAGCTGTGAGGAGCAAAAATAAAACCAGACAAGGGTGTAGCTCCTCTGGTTACTTGTCTGGCCGGATGCTAGTTGTATGGGTTGTAGGTTCCTGATTGATCCACCAACCTGGAGGTATACGAGGACCCCAGACAGTGGGGTATGTAACGCTCACAGGAGCTGTGTGTGCAGAACGTTACGTATGATGTGCACACTCTGGTCTTCACACTTGTGGGTGGTTGTGGCTCTCTGATCACCCTTACCAAGGAACATGCCTTAGCAGCAGCTGGCATTGCCACCACCACTGTTTCTGGTGCTATTTGACAAGGGTTGGGGAGAAGGCAGATGCTCAGGACAGCTGCATTGCAGGCCTGGGCAACTGCAGCTCTTGTATCACCGGAAGCACGGAGGCTGAGTCACCAGAGCCCTGCTGCCTCTGTCCCCGAGCTTTCCTGCTGCCCCACAGCACAAGAGCTGCTGTGTGAGGCTGAAATGGAGGCACACCCCATCTGCCATGCCCAGAACATAGCCAGCAGCAGATGGCTGTCCCTGCAGGAACAGAGGATGGAGACAACATCCAGGCTCTCCTTCTAGCTAAACAGCTTGCTCATGGTAGCATTAAATGCTGGCTATGTGCCTGGTTGTCTTGATTTTGTTTTCTTCTCTCACGCTCTTGACCATAGCCACATCCTGTGATGAGTGCCACTGTTTAACTCTGTAATGTATGAAAATTAATGTTCTGTTTTCAGTTTAAAGTGTCACCTTTCCAATAGCACTGAATACTGGTATACACTGTCTGTGTACGGAAGAAATGTGCTATTCTGACCTAAAATCTCACCTTTGGCTTTTTGCAATAAGTAATTGAACTCTTGTGTCTTCAGTTACCAGTGGGAGAGAAAGCATGGCAGTCAGTCTGTCTCATTCCCATTTTCAGCTCTGTTCTGCTTAGGAAAGGTTCTTGATGCAATGGCTTGCAGTTTTGTACTGCACAGACCTCTCTTAGAGGCTTCCATAGCTTCATTGCAGACAATTTTGTTGACAGAAGGGCAAAAATTGAGGGGTAAAACCAATTTCCAGCTCCGTTACAATACTCATGAAGTTGTACTTCAAGCTGGGCATACTTTCTTTTCTTGTGTTAAGTCATGATGTGTGCTTTTTTATGACCTTAATGTCCATCACTGCTTCTTGCTTTCTCGTTTCAGAAACTGTCTCGTGGGCACAGAGATGAATATGATGTTCTGGGAGCAAAGCGAGGTGCAGACCCTGAGATGGGCAGGAGACATGAGGTAACTTCCTTCCACACATGCCCCTTTTTTCTCTTCATCTGGTTCCTTTCTTCTTGTGTCTAACCGCCCTTTAGGCACGCCAACATTCAGCACCCTTTGCAAAGCACCAGTGCCCTCCTTGAGAGGGACTAGCACAACCTGTGTAGTAACGCAAACAGCGTGACAGGGACAGAAGTAAAGCTTCCTCTCTCCCTTTGATCTGTGCCCCTGATGCCCCGATCACATTGCTGAGAGCCTGCAGCCACCCAGACTGGAAGTGACACCCAACCTGGGGCGGATGTGGGGCAGGCGAGGCGGGAGCCGGTGTTTCACGAGAGCGCTCCGCACGTGACGCCGCATGAGTGCCAGCAACGTTGAGCAGCTACCAAAACAACTGCTGCTGCTGCAGAGCCCGACAGCTTCAAAGGAAGAGGGAGGGGAACCCTTCTGCATCGGCACAGAGGGCTTGCCTGCAGGTGGCAGCTGTATCAAACAGAGGAGCTAGGTTTTTACCAATTAGTAAAATCACTTTTCTGTAGAATACGTTGTCTTAACGGAGCCTTATGGGTGGAGGCAGGATGGGCTGTACTTGTCACTTGTTCACAGAGCTCTAGCCATGCCTTAGAGCAAATTCACAGGCACACATGAGCAACCTTCTTCCTTTCTCTTACAGCAGAGAAGAAAGAACCCCCAGGACACCCTCTACAGCGTGAGTAGAGACGGCTAAGGGGTGGGGGTGGCTGTAAAAAGGAGTGTCTAATTCACAGGAGACTTTTTTCCCCTGCTTTGTTTCAGCTTAGGTTCGAGCTTAACAGCTCCTTTCAAAGACATTCTATTTTCTTAAAATGCTTGAAATTTTCTGCCCCTTTCTCAATGGTAAGAAAAAAAACATGGGCTGGCAGATGTGGAAAAGAATTTGGTCAACATACCTGCTGACACCTTTGTTTCCCATTAGTAGGGCTTAATTAACCAACCTTTGTCCCGTATGAATGATGATGCAGTGTTTTATCTGTTTGTTCTCCACCCTCTCTGGCTGCTCTCTAACAAAGGGCAAATGCCAGTGCTGTTAAGAGTGGCTGCTTAGGAGCATCTCGGTTTACTAGCTTTAACTCTGGCTAAATGTGGTGGTCTCTGCTCCAAAGGATAGAAGTGTGGATGCCAATACTCATGTCTCACACGGGGTCTTTCTGGGTGTTGCTGAGTGCTTGCTGAGAAATGAGCTCGTTCCCAAGCCCGGCCTTCATCATTCCTGAATCAGGAGCTCTGATCACTGCTGGTCATAAGAGCTGGGCACTGCTTCCTTGGATGGATGAAGAACAAGCTCCTCTTTCTTAACCTTCACCCTGCTACGTTACAGACTCTCCTTTTCCCTAGGCCTGAGAGGCACATTTGGTTTTGCCTCCTGAGCAAAAGATTTGCCTCCTGTTGCTAAAAGATTTTCTTTGGAGAGCTTTGGTGTAGCATGCGGCACTAATGTAGATAAATGACTTGTTCTAGTGCAGGGTTATATTCATTTAAAAGTCTTGAGATGCCGTGGTGTTGCTAAGCAGATTCGATCGTGCATGGCTTATACCTCAGTGCACATCAGTTGAGATCTGCCATTGTCCCTTCGCTGGAAAGGTGGAACTTCTGAAGTGGGGCTGGGACAAGGCAAGGCAGCCCCACAACTGCAGGAGTGGAGTGCAGGCAGCCAGGGGCTGGCTTGGCTTTTCCAGTACCACTGACTCTTTTTTCCTCTCTGCCTGCAGGCGCTGCAGAAGGACAAGATGGGCGAGGCATACAGTGAAATTGGAAAGAAAGGAGACGTGAGTACTCTTGTCCTTTTTGCTGAAAGCCTGTGATGAGGCATTTTCACTGCTGCTCCCTTGCGGACCGGGTAGGCCAGGCTGCTTGTAGCTGGTTGCACAAGGAAGCTCCGGTGTTACACAGCACCTACAGAAGAGCACAGCTATCTATTTCCTGTAGCAACCAGCGTGTTAGATGCAGCAGTAAATTAGATCTGTAACTACAGTTACAGCAGCCGTAAAATGAGGTAGAGGTCGGACAGTAAGGTTTGTGGCCCTCAGTGTTAGAAACATAGCCCATACACAAGCAGCAGCATTCCTGAGCAGACTGAATAATATCAAGGGGAAATGCTGCAACTTTTGACAGAAAAAAAAAAATCTAAATTAGCACAGCTATCCTCTAAAAGGAATGAGGGATATTTGAAGGAAATGCCAGATTTCAAGGGCTGCAAAGCTTGCAGCCCAACAGCCTGCATTAGTTGAGCACTTTCCTCTAGGACAACTCAGAGCTGGGGTTTCATGGTTTCTCCCTATGGGTTACTGAAAGTGGCCTAACTTACAACCACAAATCAGGATGTGCAGGCACCTTCTTGTTCATCTTCAGGCAAGGAACTGGGAGAACATTCCCCTTCCCCCACATCCTTTCCTGAACTATTATAAAGGTACACATCTACAGGTAGCAACAAAGGCATAGTTCTAGTTAGTAGACAAAATGCTTGTGTTGAAAAGAAACTATCTTGGGATGCTGTTTATGGCAAAATGAAAAATTGCTGTGACCTATACAGGTTATATTTTGAGTCAAAGTGTCTTATATATAACCTTTCATTTCCTGCTGAAAAGTGAAAAAAGGGGATTTCACAGGAAAGTTTACTGTTGAAAAATGGAGAAGCAATGCTGACATTTAATCCCCCTCCTTATTATTCTAAATTAATATGATCTGAATGATATGAATATACATCATAATCCCTTATATAATAAAGAAATAAATATTTGAACATATATATTCAAATATAGAATTACATATATCATAATTCTATGATTCTATGAAATGTCCATCTGCCATATTCAAGCTCAGTTTGAGCTATGAGTTTATGAAGTCTCACTATGTTTTTATTTAGGAATGTTTCTATTACTTGCAAGGTGGGGAGGGGAACAAAAATCTTGCCAAGATTGCACTGTGTTGGTGCGATCTGCTTGTACCAGGTGCGATGGCCCCTGTACCTACTGTACTGAATCCACGGAGACTGGCCTCAGACTGACTTACCTGTGCTTGCAGTGATCTTCACTGTTCACAGAACATGCAACAGAGAATTTAAGTAAATTAATTTACTTAAATTAATTTAAGTAAACTTGATTTCACTGCCAGTCCAAGAGAGGGCAGTGTCACTCAGACACCAGCTGACATAACAACAAAAAAATACAAACCCATTTGTTCCAGGTGTGCCCTCAGCTCATAGAACAACAGGTGTCTGTGGGAATGGTGCCAAATCTACATACCTACAGCAAATCAAAGGAACAGCAGCATTATAACAGGATGGCAGGAAAATATGACAAACCTCATTTTCCTTTTGTTTCTAGTCCTCACTAGTTTTACCTTCCATAGCCCTTGCAGCAAATTCTGGCAGGCAGCAGGTCTGGGCTGCCTCAGATTAGAAGGTGCTTGCCAGCAAGTTTTCCCTCCTGCGCAGAGGGTGACCTGGCCAAGCGCAGCTGCTGACCCCCAGTATAGCATGGGGACAGTCAGAGTTTACTTTTGCGTAATAGGAAAAGAAGCACCCATTAATCTCTGCCATTAATCTCTGCTTTTTTTTTTTTTTTGTTTTTTTTTTTTTGTTTGTTTGTTTGTTTGTTTGTTTTTCCCCCCAAAGCATCAGAGGCGGCGAGGGAAAGGGAACGATGGTGTTTACCAGGTAGGCAACACATGCATCATCTATCTTCACAGCTTAATTGTAGCCTCCAGATACTTAAACTAACCACAGTGTTCACAATGATGAGGCAGAGCTTTTGAAGTGCCTTTCTGAGGATATTTACTTAGATTCAGAGCAAAGACCACACTATTGTGACTTTATCAAAATTGGCTGCATGTTCTAAATATGACTGGCAGGAAAACTCATTTAGGAATACTGTCAGGAACCATCTCCACAGTCCTGCAGCTTGGAGAATCACCTTGGACTATGGCAGGTGATGCATATGGTTTAGCCTCTGAATTGCTTTTTGCTTAAATAGAAACCTTCAGGTTGCCAAACAGCTGTTGGAACTCATGTGTCAGTGGTTCAGCCCATCTCACTACAGCGTGCAGAGCACAAACTGATCACCCCTTGGTGCACTGGGGGCGTTCAGTGTTGCCCACAAGTAACGGAAGGCGAGGAGCCCACCATGACACCTTGCTTGTGACACCATGCAAAATCGTTCCAAAATGCATTTCACATCCTGTAGAAGCCTGTATGTTGCCACTGACATCACATTACAAAAACAACTTTTTTTTTTTAAACAAAAAGTCCTGATGCAGCACATGCCAGGGAGGTTTCCTGTTAATGCAGAGTATTTGTAACTAGTGGTACTTTTCTTCAAAACCCGCTCTCCTGAGATAGTCACAGGTACTACTAAGGTAAGGAGCACTATCTTATTGATGTACTCAACAAATACTCATGATATTTCTGAGCAGAGCTAAATATTCATATCAGAGGTGGGAAGGGCAGCTAGAAGGTTTAAAAGCAATCACCATACCTCTTGCTATATCCTCAGTTTTGAGAGTCCCAGCTACCTTGGCTCTGGCAGCATTTTTGGGCTGCCCTGTTTTTGACTGCTCCACTCTTAGAGCAGCCAGTGCCATGGAGGCAGCAGGGATACACACGTGGAACTCGCACGCTTTGTAGCTGACTTACCAGCAGCAGGAGCAGGCTGTCAGAAGATGGACTGCTGCATTGCAGGAAGCAGGGTACTGGGATGCGCTCCTCAGCGTTCACAGCCAGCTGAAGCCCTGTGGCCAACTTACCCAGAGTTGCAGCTGCCTTTCCAAATTATTATGGAGAAATCCTGAGAAAAACTTTCATGATTTGATGTCTGTTCATTTAGTTGGCAAAGTTCACTTTAGCATCAGTTAGCTAGCACTTAGTAGTCAGGTAAAGATCTGCGTAACATGTTAAAATAAGTTGCTGTAGTCAAACATTCATAACAGATACTTAAGATGCATCCTGCCTTTGGGTAAGTGATGGTCATTGACACCATAACAAGACAAAGGGAACACTCACGAGTAAAAAAACCTCTATGGGGGGAAGAAAACATCCAAACTATGCTACTGAGTGCCCCTGCCACCTCGTTCCTGACTAGGCAGTCATCTAGGGGGAACAAAACACTCACCTCACCTGTTTTTCTCTTTTTCAGGGGCTCAGTACAGCGACCAAGGACACCTATGACGCTCTCCAAATGCAGCCTTTGCCGCCCCGCTAAGCAGGAATCAGAGGAGATGGGCATGAGTGAGAGATGCCCACATGCTCTGGGGGAAGAGAGAAGTGAAGGCCTTTTTCATCCAAAACCAGCACCATGTATTTTCCTAGTGCAGCAATCTACTTTGGTTGGTGCACAGAGGGAATATGTCTGGACTTGGTCCTTCTCCTTTCCCTCTTGAATCACGCAACTGCAAGCTTTAGCTATTAAAATGTACATATCTGTAAAGTTATTTCCAATAACAGTAGCTATGAGGCTGATTTTTGTAAGATTTGTGTTGTAGGACCCTACCATACCTAATGCAGCTCTTTCTGTAGCTCTTACCTTACAGGGCTATCAAGTCATGTAATTGCAGTTTCAATGCATTTAAAGACCCTTGTAAAGATAAGGGTGTAGTTATTTCCTGCAGTATTTATCTTAAGGGCATTTGACAACGGCCAGCTAAACTTTCTGCTTTAAATTTACCATTTAAAAACTGCTGCAGTGGCAGGACAAATTCGTTTATTTAACTGTGAAAAGAGATGCAGTGTTACTGTAGTGAAGGACAGAGGCTCAGTGCCAGCTCTTCAGTATGAAGAAAATCAGTGCTAAGCTTCCACAAAAAAATCAGGTTGTGGCATCACCACTCATGCAGCACCCGGAGGTAAACAAGAGCCAGGTACCCTGTAAGCGATTGCTCAGAAGGCAGAAGATACCCCTGCTACAGTGAAAAGAAGGAGCATGGACTCTGATTAAGAAAGCAATACCGGGAAAGCCAGGAAACCTCACCCCATAGAATCCCATCTGGCTGGAACATGCGTCTGCCTAATGCCTTCCCCTTCACACTTGCAACACCTACAAACATCTCTGCAGAAGTCTCCCCTTGTACGAATTTGTGCGCTGATGCTGATATCAGAAATAAACAAAACAAAACACATCATGTCTGGGCAACAGATTCTTTGTACAAAAGCCAATGTAAATGCAGTTTCAAAACCAGCTGAAATCATTGGATTACTTTTAAAAGATGAATGTATCATTCCAAAATGGTAACAATTCAATAACGTAATTAATTTTTGATTAACTAATAAAAGTTAGTGTCAAAGACCTGTGTGTGTGTGCATGCAGCAAACAGCTGCGGGAATGGTGCGAGCTCATTAGCTGACCCATTCAGGCTGCCTGCACCAAGCAGCAGCATAGGCTTCAGGCAGGCTGCTGGGGACAGTGTTCCAACAGGAGCATCTACATGCTCCTGGGAGGTGGTGGGAAGTGATGTTGGAAAAATGCTTTACGCCCAAGTATAAAAGCAACATTCACCTCTTGCTGCATCCTTAGTTTTGCCAGTGACTTACTTACAAGACTGTGCGATGAACGCCTGTAAGCAACTCAGCAAGGAGAAAAACAGCCCTGCAAAATAAAGGTTATTTTAACATAGGTCATCAGCCCAGACAGAGCAAGCAGAGCTGAAGTAAAACTGGGAGAACAGAAGCTGCCTGGGTGGGCACTGCCTAGGTGAGGTTACACGTCCACTTCTTACAAGACTAGGTTAGAAGCACAAAGTCCTGAAATTGCTGCAATATAAGTTACAAGACTATACCTAACTTCTTAAGCATTAAAACTATCTGCGGTTGGTGCTTGTATCTCTTGAATAATGTTTCAAAGACTGTAAATTAGCGTGCACACAAAAAAAAAGTGAACATCACATACCTGGCAATGAACATGTCACAAAGAATTTCCAAGATTCCTTGCTGTTCTTTTTCTGCAGTGACAAGAAAAATCTAAGACAACTGAGCTGGTAAACTAGGTAAATTTGCTACTGCAAAGCACTCTCGTTATTGATGCAAGAACAATGAGTACTGAAAATGTCTTTTTTTCTTTCTTTTTAAATCATGTTACCATTTTACAAGATGTAGAAGCTGAGAGTTTCAACAGTCTTAAAATGCCAACCACTCATCATAAGGGAAGAAATTCTTAGGAAAAAAACAAAAACAAACCACCACCACCTTTATGCTCTCTTAAAGGGATCTTGATCTCAAAACACATCCAGCACTTGTTTTGGGGACACTCACCGCAGGTGTCAGCTGAGTCTTCTCTTTGCATTCAGGAAGCAACTGAAGCTGTTTTTCTTTTAGGAGAGAACTCGTAATAAATACAGAAGTAGAAAACAGCTTCAAGCAGAGTGTAAAAAACCTGGACTCACCTACATTTTGACAAGACGAAGTGCATGAATTACAACCTCCTGCCCCAGTTTGGTGCACTGGGGGGAAGGGGAACTAGCCTTCCCCTGACACATTTAAAAAACACGAACAAGTGCATACATGTTAAAACACTTGGAAAATGGTTTAATGATGTTTACAACAGAAATGAACTGTACAATTACAGTAAGTTTAATATATATAAAAAATTACAGCAGACAAATGCATCTACACAAAATCTACCTTTTCATTCTGATTTACTGTAATCTACACAATCTCTCAATGCCTACAGCTATCTGCAGGCAACCACTGGGAAAATAATAATAATAATAATAATAAAGGACATCTTTAAAGAGACAGCATTTCACCTTCCTCCTCACCCCTAGTGTGATCAGCAAGGTTTTGAAATGTGCGGGACTCTCACATTTCAGTCTCAAGAAAAGCTTGGGTTGCGTTTGGGGATGGGTGCTCCCACATGGCCCTCAATTTCAAGTGTTCTGCTGACCTGAAGGTACAAATGCAGTACATGAGGAAGGGCAAGAGGAAAAACTCCAAGCCAGAGTAAGCAGGCGGTTGCACAGAGTAGTTACACAAGACTGAAAATGTCTCAGTTCGAAAAAAAAAGCAAAAAGGGACTGCCCAGATGCTACAGTCATTCTCAAATCGTCTCTGAAAACTACTGCCAGATTTAGAGGAGAGGGCTTGTTCTTCGACTCCCAATTCTTCATACAGAGGGTTAGTTTTCAAACTAACGCATTAAGTATTTTTTTAAAAAAACAAAATTTAAGCTACTTGCTCTTTGGCCCATCCCTTAAAAACACTGAAGAACCGTTGACTCTGAGAAAGAACCTCAGGTCCATGGGAAAATAATTAAAAGAATATGCTGTCTCTTTAAAAAGAAAGAAAGAATCCCAGTTGGGAGCGGCCGTCAGTGAAAATGCAATCCGAATTGGCGGTCTGGTGGAAATTCTTCATGGAATATTATGTACAGTTTAAAAACCCTTAGTTTTTTCTTTTATTATTTATGAACACCTAGGCAGTGAAAACCGTTATGTTAATACATACATAGACACACCCAAAACATACAAAAATACTATTATTTCAAACTACTAAGAATAGGACAAGTTCAGTTATCTCCATGCTATGACTTTAAGAGCATTACACTGAAACAAACAAGAATTTAAACGACAATTTTTTAATATCCCAGAAATATACCAAAATATACATCTAAGCTTTGGAATTACTGAGGTTAGACTAATGCAAGTGCTGGGTAATCGTACTTAATACACAAGTCTAAGGTTCTGCAGGAAAGAAATTATCTTTGGTATCTGCATCAGGCTAATAATATTAACATTTGGATTTTGCTTTGGGATAGAGCTTGTATGACCCTAGAACCAAACACCCCCCAATCAACTGAGATTAAAAAGATCCATGTAAAAAGTTCCTCCATTTGCAACCCCCCCCAAAAAGTTAAAAAGTCACAGGCATCTACCTAGCATAAAAGGTTGAGAAATACAATGCATAGTTGCACAGTGGTGCTGCAAAAATAAAAGAAATCTAGAAAAAAGGAGCTAGAGGAGAAAACGAAAAGCTTCTTCTTCTTCTTTCAGGGATTTCTCACAACAGGACAGCCTCTTCCAAGCAGTGACGGGGGGAGGGGGGAAGCTCAGAAGTGCACCTCAGCGTGTATTAATCAACGTCACCCAGCCCCCAGAGGGTTAAAGCACCCAGCAGAGCAGCCAATCCTGCACCCAAGCCTTCAGCTCCTCAACCCACCTGCGAAGCCCCCTCCCAGCGAGGCCTCGGGAGGTGCCCCCCAGCGACCAGCCGGCCTCGCAGGTGGGCTTGGTGCTGAAGACGCCCTTTGTCTTTGGTTTGTTTGTTTGTTTTGAGTTTATACAATCATTAGGAAATCTTTGGTTTTGGCTGGAAATTTTAAAAGAACAAAACAAAACAAAGAAACCGCCCCCTCCCGACTTATAGCAGCCACCGTGACCTGACAAAGCTTCTCTCTCCCAGGGGGCAGGGGAACTACATTCAAATAAAGATGGAACGGGTTCAGGAGGCAGCTTCTGGCCAGGCTGGGCAGCGGGGAAGGGATACAGGATTGTCAAATAATAAAGAAGAAAATTAAATATTTGGAGATTTTTCTTGGGTTCGGGGTTTTTTTTGGTCGTGTCGGAAAGTGAGTAGCGTGTCTGCAGCGGGGGGCTAGGAGGCCGCCTGCGGGCTGGGGAAGGGCAGCGCAGCCCTTTCCCGCGGGCTGGGGAGGGGGGCGGATATTCACAGACTGATCAAGAGGACCCCTTGTAACCAAAGGAAATAAGATACGATTGCAATTTGCCCTCACTTTGCAGTAGCTTTTAAGCAGCGACATTCAGAGGCATAAGGGGGTCGCTCCCCGGGCTGCAGGTCACGGGGTGCTATAGGCCAGAGTTCAGTGTTCGTCAGAGGAGGGAGGGCAGACTTGGCAACTCTGTAGGGTTTGGAGAAAGTTAAAGCAAGTTACTCGGTTACGAGTTAGAAATGAGGTATACGACAGCTCCTGTACCTGTGGCGGATAAACACCCCACACCTACTCACACCTAGCCTTAGACACTACCACAGAGGAAGGAAATGGAACAACGGCGCTGGCGGGGACGAAGAAGCTACCGCGTGGGTGCTCCCCACGGCCGCTGGCACACAAGGCAGGGGCCAGAGTGGCCCCAGCCCCCTTCAAAGCCCCCGTGGGCAGCTCTGCAGCCATCCCTTCCTACCCTTCCCTGTTTCGAAGGAAGGGCTGGTCCAGCACCCTGTGAATTCACAGGGAGCGGAGCCCAACGCCGCCTCTTCCTTGCGGCGTCGCTCCCTCGGACTTGCTCGGTGCAGGCAGCACCAGGATCACTGAGGCTGACACGTGGAGAGTGGATGGGGGAAGAACTCAAGGTTTTGTCTCAACTGCCTTGTTCTCAGGACACTGTCATTGGTGCTCTCATCCTTGATTATTTCTCAAGGGGGCTGTGGGATCACCACTGCTTGCCCCTTGGCACACAGTTTCCAATGTCTTAGGATTCCTACTGCTCGATAATTTTAGATTTCTATAGCACCACAACATGCCAGCTTCATCCGCACTCAACATTATCACATTCAGAGAATAGGGCTTAAGTAGCTGCTGCTACAAAATTCAGCAAAGGCAATATGAATCCTGAAGTGGGGCCTACTATAGATGAGAGAATTTTGGGAGGAAAGGGGAAGCTACCTTGATAAATCAAGTATTTCATGATTTTATGTAAAGGTCTGCAGGAAGATACCCACCAGCAGACTGGAACAGTTTTAAGACAGATCAGCATGTTTTGGTCTGAGCTACTTGACAATGTCCTGTTTGGTAGAGAGATAAGATAAGGCAGAGGGGGGATGTTCCAGTTCTGGGGCTGAGCCCTCAGAACGCCAAAGGGTCTCATCTTCCCTCGCCTCCCACAAGCTGTTTCATTTCCTTCCTCAGATTTGTTTTCCATAAAGCACACCTTGTTTTCCACTTCTTTTGTTCCAAGTGCTCTTTTCTTTGAGAAGTCATTTCTTCAATATCCCTATTACCTACCTATAAATCTAACTAGCTCTTTGAAAAGTCACACAATATTAATACCACTTTTACATAATGTCAGAACAACAATTCTATTAGTAAAGCTTTCAGTGAAGTTCTGCAACCCGATTGGTGTCCGGAGGAAGAGTAGCTGGACAATCCACCTCTCCCCCTTCCTCCCTCCCTTTCTTCACAACAGCTCACCAAGTTCACTGATAAAACAACTCAGCCCAATAGCACAATACATGAACATGTACAAGGCTACTTTGGGGAGCAAAGAAAGGAGTCTTCGAGGCCCTCCCTGTTAAGGGGAGAACCCTTTGCAAAAGCTGTTGAACAGACTCTGACCTCGGACTACACTGCTTCCACACACGAAGGAAAGAAACAGTTTTCCCTGACTGTATCCCAACATCAGCCTAAGACCTGCAGCACTGGGCAAGCCCCACACGCAGTTTGTCTTCACAGAGCCAAAGCAACTCTATGCAGAAAAGGTGGGAGTACCCACAAGAGATGAGGTCCTTACAGAAAGGGACACTGACCCAAAGCTCAAAAAAACGAAACAAAACAAAACAAAACAACAAACCACCCAGCTTTTCCTCTTACCCGCTCTGAAAACAGCAGAGCTGACGTTATCAGTGCCTTTGGTTCCCTACGAGGCCACTGGGAATTCTCCCACCCCAGCGGAGTCAAGATCCTCTCTACATCGCCACACAGGGGCACGCACACTGGCACACACACGCACTTGCATGCACACACACACACACACACACACACACACCCCTCTCCCCTGTGCCATAAGCCTTGAAGGGAAATGAGAAGGGAGCCCTGGGGTCTGGACGGCAGGGCCACAAAGCCCTGCCGAGGCAGCAGCACTCGCTCTTCCGCTGCTCCCACTACAACGCCAAGACACGCCGGGAGAACGACCCACTCCCTCTCCAAACAACCCTCAGAGCTCCTCTCCTAGGACAGTCTCACAGTATTTCAACCCGTTCAGGCACACCAGCCAGGTGTCAGGAGTAGGTTAGCTTTCACTTCTCAGTTTGGTTTTTCTTTCATAGTTTTTGGTCTAGACAGGATTAGCATTGCTATTAGAAAAGGAAGTGTTTAAAAACTTTTCCACCTATTCTCAAGCACTACAAGCCCTACATTCAGTAACAAGACACAGGGGATAAAAAGGAACCTGTTTCACTTTTGCTCTCCCAGATAGATTAAGATGCGACAACCATTCTTCGCCCTCCCAGGAGTTAAACACAATGGACCCAATTCAGCTCTGGTGCAACTCAACTAACTGAAACGGATTTACACCTGGGTCGGGTCTAACCCAGTATAGCCATCTTCTTTCCCCCGAGGCTCCCAAACACACATTGCCTAAGCTTTAGATCCAAGCGAAGGGTGAGGGAAGGCCAAGAGGGAGGGAAGTGTGCGCACACTCGAAAGGACCCTGAACAGCAACCCAACCAGTAACCTGCATGCCACCACGTGCCGTGCTGCAGATTAGACCACAGATAAACCAACCAAACAACAATCCCAAACCCAGGAGCAACAAAATGTTTCCTTTGGCAAGACAGATACAAGGAAAAGAATTCATGAGCAAACATTTTCCTTCTAACACAGTCAACCCCCCACTCTGCCCCGACATCCACCCGCACCCACCCGACCCTATAAAGTTGTAACCTATAAACAGGATCTCAAATACATACAGCATAATCATGTTTATCAATCATAATAAACATCAGTTCAACTAAACTCTACAGCTAAAATTATCTCCACTATTTATAAAGTTTGCTTTTCTCTTCTGATTTTTCAGTTTAAAACCAGTTCTGCGACAATGCTAAGCTATGCTGAGGTATTTTATGAAGGTGCCAGAAGCCAGCTGCTACCCACGCGTATTGTTCTCAGAGCTGTATGGTGCTACCTTCCATAGAGGGCAGACAGGGGAGGAACGAGGAGGGAAGGGGGGGATGGGAAGGGGCCCAGATTTTTCCAATGCAGGATGGTTCTTAGCAGCGCAGACCGAACAGAAAGCAGCCCCAGAGGTTGCTCCGTTAATGGGAATTTGGTCAGAAAAAAGTACCTGATACATCCTGACCGTATCTGTCTACTCCACTAAAAGGTGTCTCTTCTCTTCTCCTACGGTAAAACTATTTGTAAGTCCAGTGCAATCTTCCTAACACCCTGCTAACAGCATCCCAGGGAGTAACAGCTGTGAGCAGATACCTGCTCAGAGCCTACTAGGAGAAGCGGGAGAGCAAAGGTTGGATGAAGATACGTACGCTGAAAGAAGACCAAGCACTGTCTCATGTGTTGGTTTGTCTGCAAAGATATGTAAGTACAGGAATCTCCTCTTTTCGTCATTCCAAATGCACTGGAAGGACTTTTGCTGGTATGCAGGGAGCCCCGTACTGCTTGGAGCATGTAGCGTAAGATATGAGCATTTTAAGAAACTGCAAGCCACGAGTCTACTACCAGCTCTGTGTTGCTTTACAGAGCATATGATTCTGCAGCCCTGTGACATCTCTCTACATAAGCTCCACTCTCATTAAAAGCAAAACCCAAAGGCATGGGCTGCAGCACCCTTTATGACAAAGTCTGTCAAAAATCTGTTCTAGTGGATTCCATGCTGGATAAAGAGAGAGGTTCACAAGCAGCAACAGGAGTTGGATTGAATGACTGAAAAGAGCAGAACCTCTGCAACTATCTATCTTGAATCCTGTATTGCTATAGTATTTTGGAAAGGGAGGGAGAAGTAAGAAGAGGTATTGTTACAAAAATACAAATATTCTGAGTTGGCTATGTGAGGATTGGCAACCAGAAGTCCAGTGGGGAGCAGCAGGTCAGCTTGCTCCTTTGGTAACATTCCACCCTCACCAATATTCAGATGTGAATCCAACAGGTGTACCCATGCCCTGTGGATAAACATCATGTAACTGTTTCAGGCAGAATAAGAATAGTGACCTTTAATACAGTTAACCTGGCAATACATTGACCTACGTTTTCAACTCCTGGTTTAAAACCAAGTATCGTTGAACGTTTGGGCCAGACAGGCCATTTTGTCTGGCCCAAGACAACCTAATGGCCACAAGAAGCTACTCGTCTCTCTAAGAATCATAAAGTTAAATTTTATCTAAGGTATCAATTGGTATTTAAGGTAAATCGGATGCTTTGGTTGAGTATCTATGGTAAGGTTGCAGCTGTAACAGATACTGTGCTCCTTTTACACTAAAGAAAGGGGGAACTTCTGCTTAAAGAAAGCTGCTCCATAGGAATCTGTACAGAGTTAAGGAATTAACACTGCTGTCTCCTTCAGTAACAGCTGGAGAAATCAGTGATGAGCCAAAGCAAACTGCAAGGCTTACACAGGAGACATTAGAACAAACTAAAACATCAGGATGTAGTTGCAAGAGAAGTTAAAAAAGCATAAAAACTTTAAAAGAAATCGTTGCAATGGATGCACATGGAGAATTTTCTCCAATGCGTTTCAGTAACAGCCATTTTCTTACTGTCCCCTGAGCATAAGTGTTTATTTTTTTGCTTTTTGGTTTTTGTTTGTTTTTAAAGGAATTGATTTTCCTAGAAGATTTTTAGAAGATCAGATGTATTCATTTTTTGTCTACATCTACTGCTCACTATGGAAGTAAAATTAAATTAAATTAAGAAAAGGAGTAAAATAGAGGCAAGGGATTGCTCTCAACCAAATGAAAAGCTATCGTACTATGCAAGAACATATGCTGTTGTGTGTTAAGACCAGCAGATAGCTACTTTGCTCAGCGTTGGCATCCTCCTTATTAACCCTAAAAGGTGCAACAAATCACAACCTGTAAGTACTTCGGGATCTACACTGTTTTTGCTGCAAATCCTTGTCAACCTGTTCATTTCAAGATAAAATGCAAACTTGAAGCTGCTGATGTTCTAAAAGGTCCATAATTCAAGCCATCAGAAAGAATGTCTTCCTCCTAATGTTCTGGCATTTTAGTTTTCCCTTGCAAGGCAAACCTCAGTAGCACTCAGACAACCGCTGAGCGATAGCAGCAGCACACTCCTACATGGAGATCCAACTAACTTTCAAGTATGTTCTCCTTGAAGGTTCATCAGAGCACAGATTTCTCATTCTTGGCAAAATTACTTTTTCAATCCAATTTAACTTGTATTTTTGACAACTATTTACTGAAGCAGAGGATCTGAAGAAGTTGTGCTGCAATGATGAGTCATCACAAGTTACTCAAAGAAAAACTAAACAGTGAGTTGAAGTGACACGAGCCAATTGACTGGACAAAAATAAAAATCCCTTAAAAACCAGGTGCTTCTGCATGTAACAAGCATGCTATCATCCCAGCAATTTTTCTGAGGCATGCACATACACACCCTTCAAAGCTACATGGTAAAATTAAAAATCTACTCAGACAAATACATATTAATAGCTCAGAAACAAAAGAAATCCTCTTAAGGAGATTTAGACAGATATGACTCTTGTAAGCAGCAGTATATCTGTGTACTTTTAACGATCTGTTCACCAGTCATTCTACAGTAACTACAGAGGGCAGCTTCTGAGGAGTTCAACTGTGCTGAAGACAAACTGGAATAAATTTTCCTAACAGAAAAAAATTTGATCACCAGCCTACAAACACCTGCACCGTGAAGCCGTTGCCTGTTTTTTCTTCCAGACCTCCAGGGTATCTGTGGCTATGTAAAATCTCTCGCTTTTTTGAGCTAACGTCCTTGGCTATAAACGAGAGAGTTTTTCACCCTCCCTTTTCCTGCATGTATCCTTTGGCATTGCAAATATGAAAAATAACCCTCACACCTGTAAACACGGACGCATGGAGCTCAGAAAGAGAGATGCTATAATCCTTTTCTAACACTCTGAAATTTCTTGTGATCCTGGCTGACAAGTCAATACAGGACCAAAGGTACCAGCATGCAGCTAAAAAACTTCCCTAGAAACTAACATTCTCAAAGAAAATCTTCCCCTAAGAATTTAAGACTGTGACCACGTAATAGAAAATCACTTCTGTTCACCATATGAACCCACTGATACTGGAATCAGAGACATTACTTTGCCTCACTGGAGCAAAAAAAACAATTCCATTTGCAAAATGTATGCCCTGTGACTGTCAGCCAGTTTGCAACAATACAAGTCCTGGACTCATTCCTGAACTGTCTACTGGGACAATAATTCTCCATTTTAAACACTGGTAAACTCAGACAAAGATCCTATTTACTAGGTCTGTACACAATTGTCACAATCTCTTTTCAGATTCATCAATTTCTGCTGTTAGCATGATTACGATTTTAAAAAGAAGCTTTAATTCTAGTACTTGATCTCATTCACATTCCTTTCATGCTCTGAAGCTGCGTATGCGTCCTGTCCTAACCAGACAGAGACGTACACCTGATTTCTGTCTTTCACCCAAAGACTGGAGGTTGCCAGCACCCATGAGACAAAACGCTGCTAGGGAAGAGAAGCAGGCTCCAGGATCAAAAGTCAGTCACTGGGATGTTTTAGGAAAATGAACCAGAGCGCACTGGGGTTTAACCAAAGCATGCTGGTGACTGAAGCCAGGGGATATGTGCTATTGGGTATTATGTCAGGTTCCACAAGCAAAATGAAGCCTTTCTGGAATATGTGGCTATTCTGAGTTTCCAGTTTCTCTCAGAAAAAGACTTGCTAAGAAATTCCCTGGAATCTGGGCCCCAGAGAGGGTGATGGGGGTAGAGAGGAGGAGGGCAAGGGGGGTATATTAAGGTGCTCACACCAAAGCCATGTGACCAATGCAAAGGTAGTCAGGAAAAAAAAAGCAGATTTTATAATAAATAATCCATCCAAGCTGCATTAGTGTTCCAGATATGTACTCAACAAGACCCTCTCCCAACCACAAACCAGCAAGAATGGGACATGAAAACTCATTCAGACAGCTAATGGCACAGTCTCTCTGAACTGTGGAGAGAGGATTTCATGCTGATTAAGGCCCACCCTTCTTTGAGTTTCCTAGATATATGCAAGGGGCCATGCCCCACCCTGCCACAAAATCACTAGGAATAGAAGATACATCGGAGAAAAGAACGACAGTATCTCTCTTTAACAAAAAAAAAGCTTCCTGATAAATCCATTTTTGCACAGGTGTGAAAGTAAGTGGGAACTTTCAGACTCAATGAATGAACGTCTATAGCGGCAGTCTTCCCCATCCTCTTACTTCACATGAACTCAAGCCCCATGGGCTTGCATTCCTTTGGTAGAAACTAGCCCACGCTATGGCCTCCAGACCAATATAGGTGGGTACCAGCATCTCCTCTTCCACTTCTTCCCTACCTCCCTGAAGCTCACCCAGCTTACCTTTTTCTGCTCTGAAGCTGTTACCTGTGGGAAATTTACATTTATGCAGTATTATTCATAGCCCTAAAGTCTTCTGTGCAGCCTGAAGTCATAAAGACATCAGACACATCAAAAATGTTTAGATTTATCCATACTGGTGGGATGAGGGTGGGACCTGTTGGATTAACAAACCCCTGACATTGCCATTCTATTTACATGTCAAACAAACAAACAAAAAAAAAAAAACAAATTAAAATCAAGTTAAGAGTCTGCCCCAAGGATAATACAAATTACCAACCAAAAAAAAAAAAAAAGATTAAAACAAGCAGCAACTTTTATATAAATTAATAAAAACAAAAGACAAATGAAAAAGAAATTGTCAGTAGCATCTATCGCCTCTCTGCATCGGAACTGCACTTATACAAACTAGTCCATTAGTACAGCAGCTTGCTAGAAATTGACTTTGGTTCAAGCTTAGTTTTAAAAAAATAAAACATAAAAAAATCAAAAACACATTAGAAACGGTGGACGGACATTTGTTAGTTTCCCTGCTTGCAGTTCACTAGTTCTGAAGTTTTTTTGGGATAATTGTTTTTAAATATTCAGTAAACAGGAAGGTGGAGATTTAGAGATGAACAGCAAACCATGGCGGTGGGGGGAGAGATAAGGGATTCTGCCACTTGAGTGCAAACACAAATCCACAATGCTCAGGTCGCAAACCAAAGCATATGTAGAGTTTAAAGTTGCTGCCTTCTGGATCTTGGATGAGAAACTCCAGGATCCCCCTGAATCATCAACAAAACAAACATAGCTGCATTAGCTCATTATTTTTGAACACTCTGGTGACAACAGAAAAGCAGGTGGGAGGAAGGGACTCTTCTAATAACCTTGCTAACTAAAGAAATTTAGTTTTATACACATGGCAGAAACCTTTAAATCCATCAGGAATGGAAAGTTCAAAGTGAACTGCATTGCAGTGATCCAGTCCTTCTCTTTTAAAATTATTCTTTTTTTGGTTAAGATACTAGATTGTATATTTAAGAATATACAGATCTAACTTCTGTACAGTTTGTTATTCTTCCTCATCCACGTAGATATTCTTAGCTACATGGAGGCAGAATCAACCTCGAAAGATGGTTATGGTGGCAGGTAAGTCCTGACACTCTGGTCAGAGATGCTTTTTGCGGTGTTTATGTAGCTCGCAGCATCACAGCTCAGAGACCCCATGAGATCACCAAGGTATGTGCAAAGCCCCAGAGTCAAACTCTACTGTGTTGGCCATCAAAGATGGCAGCTTCTGTTCCCATGGTTTCTGCTGCCGTCTTTTGCAGGCAGAAGCACTTTTTACTAGAAATTTCTCCTAAATGCAACGTTGGAAACATTAGAAGTAAATGGAGAGGAATACTGCTATTTTTAGTGAGAGTCTGACATTTAGACATCCTGCACCAATTCATCTGTCAGAAATCTAGGACTGTAAATGCTGCTCTATGTACTGACAATTAGCTTGAGCAACTCAACCTTTTTAAATATTTGTGTGTGTTCTTAACAGCAAAATCAATTCAACAGAACAAAGAGCCATCAGTATGCCACACAATCTAGACTCAGGAGGTCAATCCCACTCTCCTAAGGAAAGAGGAAACATGCACACGAAGCTAAGAGCAAAATTTGGCCATTTCGCCTAGGTAATCGAGGGAAGAAGAACTGCAGTTCAGAACTAATTCCTACCTCTGCTAAAAAGCATAGACCAGCCTGGAAGTTTGCACACCATGATCTCTATGGCTACACTGAGCTTCCTGCACAGGTGATGGAAATTAACTCTTCTGACCCCTTTAAGTAGCCATTAGACAAATTCAAGGATGAGGAAACCGTTCAGAACATTCCAGAAGATTAGGACAAAGTCTATTGTGTGCTCCATTCTTCCTCTCACCCTCCCGCCCCTCCCCCCCAGTGTGGGAGCTCGCTGAAAATAATCCAGGAGCAGAAGACAAACGCGTCCAAACTATATATATAAAAATAATAATAATAATAATATCATAATAATAATAGAGATACACAGTAATACAGGCCTGCCTAAATTGTACCAGTTAAGAAAGGAACCCCAACACGATTTGATACGATTATAAAACACCTTGTATGACATAATGGCCTGTACAACAGACCAATAAAATGATAATTAAAAAAGAAAGATATTTAGACCAAAAAGAAACAAGAAATCCCCTTCCTATGTTTGAATTGATAACCCACCTTAACTTGTCATTGTGACTGCTGGAAATGATAAGTAGTCCTTTCACTTTTTTTGTGGTTTTTTTTTTTCATTTTTTTGTGTTTTTTTGTTTTTTGTTTTTTTTTACATTTTTGGTTAGAAAGTTCTCCGATCCATGAAGCGATCCTGAAAAGACAGTGTTATTATAAATTAGGCAAATGTCTGTCCCAGCTTTAAATCCTTCCTGTTTTGCTTTTGTTTTTATCTTTTTCCTTCTCTCCCTTGTCCCCAGCAACACGGCGAGAGGATGCCCATCACATTTTTCAGTTTATAAACCCCGCTGGCAGCCAATCCCACCGCACAGTGAAGCAGGCTGCTGGCAGCACAGCTCAGCCTGGCTCACTGTGCCTTGGAGGCAGTAGTGGTGGTGGACGTGGCCCCACTCGCAGAGGCCACCGTGAGGAGAGAGTTCTGGATGGACTCGGCTGAGGTGGAGGTGGCGTGAAGGCTGGCGACTGGTCCAGAGGCCCCTGCGGAGGCTGCAGCTGCAGAGACCAAGCTAACCGGGTTGCTGGTGAGCAGAGAAAGGTTCTGAGGGTTCAGGAACAGGGGGGCAGTTACGATGTTAGGAGTACCTCCAGCATTGGCAAACACCAAGTTTCCAGTTGCATCCAGTGATGTTATTGGAAGAGAGCCACCAGATGCAAGAGCTAAAAAAGAAGAATATTAAGCAGGAAGGAGATAACATTAGTAGTAAGCAATAATGCAAAACCTGACTAAAAGCAACAGGTCTCTGCATTTGCTTTCTCTAGTGGGAGTGCTCTCTACCACTAAGGACAGTCATCACAGGTACCTGATTTATTTTTATTTTTTTTGAAACAACAACTTTTTATGAAGAGCAGATGAGACCTTGCAGATACTAAGATGCTTCTGTCATCTGCTCTTAATTCCATCACGTTTTTCTTCAGTTCTGTAAGCAGAACACTGGTCTATGTTTTCTGCCAAAGAAAAACTGTACGCTCAGGTAACCTGTATTGGAAAGGGTTGAGATGTGTGTTCACATAAAATGACAGGTATCAAAAGATGAACGCAAGGTCATGTAACCTTGAGTGTAACTTTTTAAATGCTGACATATAACCATGGTTACAACTCACTCTCACAAGGCTACAGGGTTCACTGCCTTACATTATGGTCTAGATTTAAGTGTGACACTTTATGAAATCTTTTTTTTTCTCGTACACTGCAAATAAGATTTGTTAAGCTAGTTTAGAAATATATGAATACACAAGGTTAGTAGCTGCTTAGGCACTTGCACCATCTAGTTTTACAGATGGCAACTTATGAACTGAAAACAACTCTTGTTAAAGTCAGTGGAAACTTTAGGCTGCATGGCACTTCCAAAACAAATCTTTATTCTTCTGAATATGCATTTATGGATTTAAAGTTCCTCTGTAAGGACTTTAGGGAGGTAGGATCTTCTTTCCTCATTTGTTTGTTTAAAAGACATATGGGACTTGAATTTAGGATCAAGTCTTGCTCAGAACTGCCCCCTTACAGACTCAAAACAGCGTGATTCCACTCAAGTTTACATTAGAAGAACTGTAAAACACGAATCTCTAACCTGCTGGAAACACGTGTGTTTTTATGCCTATGCGGGGAGGATAACTAAATAAATTCCAGATCACATGCGGCATCTTAAAGTCTTCCTGTGGATCTCTACAAGATCATACATGGTTCTAACCCGCTTTCTGAAGTTGCACCTGCTCTTGAATCTGTGATACATAAAATGTATTTGGGCATTTGAATTTTGAAAACCTTTACTCTTATAACACTTATGCCCAGTGCTCTTTTTTGGTAGAGAATAATAAAGCATAAATTCAAGTTGTACGATGGAGACGCATTAGAAAGAATACTACTGACCTTGAATAGTTGCCAGTGTACTGTTGCTCATCAGGGCTGGGCTGAGAGCACCACCTAATGTCCCTGGATTGAGACTGAGTAAGGCACCTCTGCAGGAAGCAAGATCATGGAAGAAGAAACAAAGACAAAGTGTTAAAGTGGCCACTGTTCAGAAGTACACCATCATGTTAAAAAAAGGGGAGAGGAGGGGGATCAAACATTAAGGCCTAATTCTAGTCTTTATTTTCATTCTTCCTTGATGATGTCTTGAGTAGATGTGGCCTTTCAGCTCTGTGGTTAGCAATATGCCTGAAGTACAGGCACTGAAACTACATGAGTTGTATTGATTGTAGCTGTAAAACATTCTTGTAAGGTATTTGGGGGATACTGCAACTTGTTAGAGAGCTATCATCACCTTCCAGATTCAGATAAAAACGACGTCAGTCAAGATGAAATGAAGAAACAGAGAGTCATCTTTCACAGCAACTCTTCTTAAAACTAAAACTTCACCAATATATCTTAAATATCTTTTACAGCTTCTTGGTCATGATGAAGAAATGAATACAGAGGTGAGAAGTGGATCTAGGCTAGCTCTCCACTATAGATGATTCTATGATTCATCGCTAAGTTGCAGTCAAACTCTGCGGTGGGATGGATGACTTAGCAAATCAGAACATTGCTGCAACACAGCTTTTTCATCTGTAAAACGAAAGCAGTATTTGTGTACATTGACGGGAATGGCAAAGTCTACTATCTGTAAGTAAACCTTCAGAATTTCAGGTAAAAGACACTAGAATCGCTGAGCGAGCTACCAGAAAACAATGATACATAAAAGCCCATGCAAATTATTCCAAGAATTCTCCTTCCCTCTCCTGTCACTTAACTTGCTAGCGTGTAAAACATTCATCCTTACCCAGCTGCAAACTGCGAGGATGCCATCAAGCCTGGGTTTAGTCCTGCTGCAGCAGCCATGGCAGCGAGACTTGCATTTGCAGGCAACTGTGCAGCTCCTTGTAATGCGGCTGCTGCCGCTGTTTGCAACCCTGATGCCGTTACCATCACCTGGCTGGTCCCAAGAGGGGAGGACAAGGGAGCGGAGGTTGTCTGTGTTGTGCTGGTCTCACTGGCACTGGATGCCTCTGAAGTGGAGGCTGAGGCAGACGGGGAAGGACTCATGGAGGGTGATGTCACTGCTGAAGAAGCTGGAGGTGCTGTTGAAATCACTGTTGCTGTGTTGTTGGAGTTGGTTTCTGTTGTGCCTAGAAGATTGAATCTGGTTAGATTGGTACAAAAAACAGATATAACTGAGCTGAAACCACTACCCACTTGAACCTGTATGTCCAGCTGAAAGGGAGAAAAGTACACATTTCTATAGGGCCAAGAAGCCCCCCAAGTGCAAATGAGAAGGACTGCTGAGTTTGGCTCAGACTACGATGAAATGTCACTTCAAGAGGAGGCTGAGGAGCTAGCAAAGGAAGGTAGCATCTTTCACTTCACTATCACCCTTGATTTTATCCCCAGAAAAGTCAACCAAATGGTCATAAAGACTGAAGTTTCATCGTGGAGAAACAAGGAGCAATGACAAGTGTCCCGGGATACCTGAGTGACCAGTACTGAGATAAAGAAAGACTTTCTGAAGAATATTAAGGGGAAAATGGCAGACGTTAATGTGGGGACAAGGGAAATCAGCACAAGTGTTTTTTTTAATATTGAGAGAAGAGGAACACTTGGAACCAACATACAAAAACCAAATGTAGGATATCTCAAAGATTCTTTATCTGTTATAAAAACATTTTTCTTTCCTGTTTTCCAATTGCAGCAAAGCAGCTTATGAATGTCTGAGACATCTTCACATTATGCACAGCAATAAAGCAAAATCAAAAACCTATTTTATATGAAACTTGGGCAATAGAACCCAGAGAGTTGTAAATTTATCCTGAATAATAAACTATAAGACAGGACATTAGAAATCCAACAAAATCTTTACCTTCATAAAATCTCAATTACTTGTTTGACATAGTAACTTACTTGACAACTAAGAACAAGTGACTTGTGAAGAAACGCTCATGGCATGCACCTTACCTGTGACTGACAGACTAGTTACAGCAGGACTGGTCAGAGGGAGCACAGGATTGACAGTCAGGGTAGTAGCTGCACTGCTAGTCACAAGGCTTGGCGTGGTTGCCACCTGGAGGTCAAAAAAGAATACAACTGCTAAACTGTTAAGGAAAAAGACAAAAGCAGTTAGCTACTAGACTTGCATTTCTTTCTTCTCATCCTCAGCTAAGGAAATTACCAGGGAAAATACCATGCATACACTAACTTTTTTGTAAATCCATTGCTTTAGCATTCAGTGGGTCAGCCATAGTATCTTCTCTAATTACCACCAATATCTTTATTCGTAATCATTCAGCATTTGAAGGCAGGTACATCCATTATACCCATACTGCTTCAAGACTGACTGTAAGTTGGCCCTCCACCTATTCCTCCCCACAATGACAGAATCTTGCTTTAATAAAGTCACTTTTCCAGAAAGATTTACAAAACATATTATTTATTCATAGTGTTTTCTCGCTTAAATGTCTTTTCAGCTCCAAATCTCTTTCTCTGATAGAATGATTTAAACATCACAGCATTACCAAAGGTATTTAGAGTAATGTGTTTACATGGAAAAACAGTATAACGTTTCCCTTTTACTGAACCAAACTATGAGCTCTATCTTGGTAAGTTTCCTTGTGTGTTAGGAATGTTCTATAAATTAAAAAAAAAAAAACAAACAAATGTCATTAGCTTATTTTACTCAAGAATAGCTTAAAATAAGCAAGCTACAAATAAACAAGATAATGCAGAGAGAAACATCCTAAGATTCAAGGCTGGAGGAAATAGCTTATAAGCAAAAATTAAATATAAGGAGAAAAAAGGACTTTTTATGGACAAAAATGGTGTCCAACAGTAATATTTGAAGGCTGTTATACATCAATGAGAGAAACAAATACTTAAAAATTTCCCAAGAGAACATAGCAAAAATACAGGCTAAAACCTTCCTCCTTTCCCATCTCGTACCTAAGTTTATTATCAGAGAAATCTCCCTCATGCTGAATATTCTCTTATAGGAAGTCAAATGTTTTATGCATTTTAAACAAGGCTGGGGCAAGTGGGACAGGTCTAAGAGCTTTCTGTTCATCTCAAATAGTCCATGAAATAAAGAAGCACTAGATATACAGTATACTTCACACTAACATAGCCTACACATCACATCTGTCATCTGTCCACCAAACAGTGAAGGCCAAGGTCAAAATCAATATTTCAGGGCAGTAAATGACCTAAAATTAATACAGCTAACCCTTGTGGTTACGATGACTGACTTAAGCCAATACAAAAGGAGGTTGCCATCTAAAGGAGCATTCACCTCCAATCCTGTCCCAGAGCTCTAGTACTTGTGCAGTCAGGGTGCAAGTTAAATTGGTTATCCAGACATACTGCTGAAAATTAATCATTGTTCTTCACATGGTTAACTTGCAGTCAGGCTGGTAAACTGAGCTCAATCATTCTACAGACACATAGTCTCCAGACCTGACACAAGGAATCAACAGAGCATATAGCCAGTGAAAGCTGGGGGTGGCAGGGCTAGAATGTCCATTTGAGGGGTAGCACAATCTTAAAGGAAGCTCACAATGAGTGAAAATGCTTAGGGAAACATCACTGAAATAATTGAGACTGTGGTTAACATTTCAACTTCTCATATACAATGGCAGTTTATAATAAAAGAGGAATTTACGTAGGGAAGCTTTCTTAAGTTGCAGTCCAAGTATGCTTGCATGGTTATTAAAATACACTATCACAAATCTCACTTTGGTAGCAAGGCATGTAACCTTGCTTTCCAATTGTGGGTGAAAGAAAAGTACTAAGTACAGTCAACACATCCCTTCCCCTCAAACGAAAAGTTGCATGCACACATCCTGAGACAAGGATGAGGGGAAAGAATGACGCATCACCAAAATTAATGATTTAATGAAGTACTGGAAGATATTAGCTACTACAAAGATGAAGGTGGAATAAACACTACAAAAGGACAGCTACAGGCTACATCAATTCCACCACAGTCCTATTAGCATAGCTACTATGAAATCTAACAGCTACTGTTTCAATTTATGAAAACAGACCTCCATGGGCATTGGTAGCAAAGGAGCTGAAGGAACCTTGATGCAAGTGTTTTGTTACTCTTATTTTCATGAAGTTTGTGTTTACCTGAGGCAAATACAAGTTTGGGAAATTAATTACATGAGCATTAGCTATTTTTTTTCCTTTGTTCCATGCCCTTTTTTTTAGATGTAAACCATCCGTGACCAAAAGTGACAACAACAATAACACTGGACTTGCGTGACTAAAGTCTCCAAAATACATGTATATGTTTTACTGATGCTCATCTACTTATCATTGCAGACAAAGTAAGATGGGGGGGGTAGAACTGTTGAGCAATTTTTATTACTATTATTTTATTTTAAAAGGTTTGGTCAAGAGAGAAAATCCAGAAATAAACCAGAGTTACTACCTGGCAAATTTACAAAGCAATAACCCAACTGCAAATTTGCTGGCCAAAATACTTAGTCATGAGCTGGCTAAATAAAATACTTGAACTGAAGACTGCTTTGTAAGCATTCCCTCTCTTTTGTAGTATGCAAGAAGGATATTTAAAATGCCAGTAAAATACAGACTTGTGAGAACAAGTTTGCTGTATAAAGAAGGTGTAGTATGTGCAACTTGCACAGTGAGCACAGTAAGACTATCTCTTCCAGTGATCTTTGCCAACAGATTCTTGACTCTTACCAGTGAGGTTGGGCAAGGGAAAATTGCTTTGATGGGCGAGCTGCTGGTTCCACCACTGCTGGGTGGGTTGATCCTTTTCTCCTTCTGGCGCCGGTTACAGAACCAAACGCGGATCACCTCCTTCTCCATGTTTAGCTGGTCAGCTATCATGGTGATCTCCTCCGAGGTAGGCTTTTGGTTCTGAGAAAAGGAAACGGGTACTTGAAAAGCTGTGAAATTACCTTCTGACATTTTACATTATAGCTTTTATAGGTTCCTTAGGGCAGCCTGCTCTAAGCAACCTGCTTTGGCAGGGGGGTTGGACCCAATGATCTTTTGAGGTCCCTTCCAACCCTTTCAATTCTGTGATTCTGATTTTCCTTCACTAGGCAGAAATGTGGGTGGGCCATTTATACCCAGAATCTGTGGTACACTCTCTAGAGAGAGACTGTAATAGATACTTCTGCCCTACATTTTCCAAGTTGCAGGAAAATTTCTGCCAATGGTAAGCTGTGTTCCTCATGGATGGATGATGAAGACTAAACCAATATGCTTCTTTTTGAGAGAAGGGATCTGACTTGTGAATAATCCTTCAAGGAATTCTAGATATTGATAAGGAAATCTTTCTTTTATCATCTCCTAAAAAGTAACAGAAAAGATTAACTACAGCACTAGCCAAACGAACCTCAAGTTGTCTCAACTTATAATAAAAGATAGATTGAGGCTATCTGCACATACAGCTGCACAAAGTGCCTAACAAAAGTAATATAATGCCAGCTAAGAACTTCATCTTATGTATGTCTAGACTGTCACATCATTCATCCAACCTCAGAAAAGGTAATCCTTTTTTCTTATTTTTGAGGTGCATAGTAACAAACCTTGAGCTATTGCTCAGTATCACTCGGTCAACAAACTGCAAGAACCATGAGATTTTGGTGGGGTGGTGGTATGGTTTTGTTTGTTTTAATTAAAATAAAGTAGGCACTGATTGTGTGGTCCTTGGAACAGCCTTTGTATTCAACTTCTTTAGTACAAGCAGTTTCCTAAATGGTATAGTAATAGCAGAAGCAATGTTAAACGAAATTTCTTCATTGCTGTATAGGCTGAGTTGAACAAAAGTGATCAATGACCTCCAGGAAACTCTTCTCTAAGGCCACACGTATGTTGGTCTCTATGCTGGTGCGTTTCTTCCTCCTACGGTTCAAGCCTTCGCCCCCCAGCCCTGGAGAATTCAGGGCACTTGGGCTGGAGAGTGTTGAATCAGATGAGAGGTTTTCTGAAAAAAATAAAGTTAACACAAATGAGGAGATTTTATTTGAATACACTGCAATTTCATGCAAGTGTTCTTCAACTGTGCAAGGCATGCTATAATCCACTCTGTATCTACTCCAGATATATAGAGATTTCTGAAGATCACATTTATTAATTACTGTACTTCAAAATTACAACACATACTCAAAACTTATAAGCTACAAGTAAGACCAGAGGGTGCTGTCTTTGTTCCTGTATTCTACCACAGTACCCCTTTTATTATATCTATACAAAGTTTCTTTCTCCCTTATCTCATTCCAACCCACACTCACTCACTGCAATCACAGTTTAAAGAAAAATGCAGTAGCTGATATCTAGAAACCATAGCTATACGCCACAGACTGAAAAAAATCTGAGAAGCCTGAAATTTCTCTTACCTACTCTGCAATACAGTAGAAGAAGAAGAAAGCTCACAGCCAGCTTTACAGTGTTCAACCTCTTTTCTCTGGAGATCCTAGCGGATATTCTGTGCTATGCAGCTCGGCTAGATAGCCTACCCAGCCAACAGCTCCCCCTCTCCTTAGCTTCAGAAGGTCTCTCTCTGTCAACCCCTAATCCTGTCTTTCTGGCTCCACAGAAGACTGAAGAGAGGACACACTTTAATCCACTCTGTACACCAAAGTGCAAAATAACCGATAGCCAGGTTCCAACAGGAAATTTTATCAAAATGACTAATTATGGCTGCACAACATTGCAGACCCCTCTCTGAACAGTGGTTTGTGCCTGATAAGCAGATGCCAGAGATCACAATGCCTTAGACCAATCTGCTGGGCTCAAATGGGCAAGTACATTCACCACATTATTTTCTAGATTACTTTTTTTTAGTAATAGCACCCATAAATCTGCTGGAACTCTTCTCCCTTGTGAAAATCCCACAGAACAAGCTGAGTTCTATAACAGTAAATTCTCCAACGCTCAGATGTAACATAATGGAAAGCATCATTGGTATACTTTTGCTGCCTGCTTTTATGTAAAAGTAGTTGAATGGCCTTTATGGTCACCTGAATCTTTCTTCCAAAGATTTTCAAGAAACTGAATGAGAGCCAAAGACAACGGTTCCTAACTTCCAGGCTGTGAAGGACCCCAACATTGTTTACAGTCCTTAACTTCACTTTACAGATCTAAGTATTTCTTCAGGTTAGAAGAAAAAGGAAATTATGACACTGGTTGCAGCATCAGACTTGCTCAGTATTGCTGCAAGGTTTGGGGACGACTGTCCTGTGGACTAGAGCATTTGCTGCAAAGATCTTTCTATGTTTTCTATCATAGATCCCAGATTACCTAAGGATAGCCCCTGTCAGCACAACAGAAATGACAATTCCTTCTTTCAATGTAGGACAAATTTTAAACATTACATCCAATTAATTTCAAAATTTCAGGGAATACTGTAGGCTTTGGCATTAAGCCCTCTTCATTTTGATAAAAATAGGAGGGCACACACTGTCTCTGCCATATGTTTAGCAGATCCATCAGCAGTTTTGTACTATGTACAGTTGTATCCTTCGAAGAAAGAAACGGCTGACAGCACTCTTAAACATTTTCTATCCTAACACCTAGCACCATCATCCAAGCTCCTTTTGCTGGCACAAAAGAAAAAAAAAATACATGCTGTCATCATGAATAACTTTTCTCCCAGGAAAAAAAAAATAATTCTGGAAGGAAAAAAACCCTAAGCTGTAAAGAACTCTTCCTTTGGGGAGAAAGAGAGCATTTATAAGGACCCTTGGAGAGAGATGAAAAGAATGCACACAGGGGACGTGGGAGGAGATGAATGCAATAAGCTCTGCTTACTGAAACAACAAACCATGCAACTCTCTCTATTACACATCTGAAAAAGAAAGCTAGAAGAGGATTAGAAGTTATATGCATTAACATACACGAAGGAGGAAAACCATGACACACATTATACCTCACCCCATGCAATTATTCAGCTGACTGCAGAACACAATTCTAGAAGTTCACAGTGGAACTCTTTCAGATGTACGTGGGCACATAAATAGGGAAATATGGACACTTATTCCTATACCCTTGTTTGTCCCATGGACAGTTACAAAGATTGGTGGCTTCATAAAACCATAAGGGCACCAACGAAGCAGTTTTTCAGTTTTTCAAAATCCTACTGATTTTGGTAGGCTGGTGAAGAAATACACAGACTCATTCACCTGCATCATTGAGCCACTTTTCCAGAAGTGGCTTTAACTTGCACATGTTCTTAAAGCTGAGGTTCAAGGCTTCAAAGCGAGAGATGGTAGTTTGGCTGAAGTCATTTCCATAGAGTTTGCCCATAGCGAGCCCAACATCACCCTGGACAAAGAAAGAGAAAAAAGGGATTCACTAACACAGGTACTTCCAAAGCAAGGAATCCTGCCACATCCTTGTGTTCCTAGTGACTCCACTGCTGGGTGGGATTCGGTTTCACAGAAACTTGCTTGGCACTAACAAGATTCATGCTAAAGCAAATAATGATAAAGAAATGTTATCTTTTCAAACTACAGGCAATTTAACCATGTAACTCTTTGCAGAAATTCCCTCATGCTCTGTCTTTTTAGCATTATCACTAAGCAGAACATTCCACTGAATATTAACTTGTAATTTTTCTCTTAGTTCTTTAAAAAAAATGAAAAGCCAAATGCTTTGGGAGCAGATTTAAGTATCTACATATTTCACACTGAAGAAGAAAAGTTCAAATAAGAAATGCAGTGAATTCATGTCCTTGTATTAGTAGTAAAACACTCTTGAAGAGATGAATGAGGTTTGTCTACAAACTTACATCACATTTAAATAAATGCAAAAATACTCTTATCTGAACTTTTAGTACTTTCTGTGATGTTCAAATCAAACTTTTCCCCACAGATATGCATTTCAAAGCAGACAAGAAGTTGAACCATATCAAATACTGATTAACTGTAGTCTCTGCTACCATTACCCATCTGCTAAAAGCTATCCACAATAGCTTTTATGCTATACAGACAGATGATCACATCTTTACATCTGTTATTTCTTTTCAAAACTCAGTTTTAGCTGGCTTTCAGACATTCTGCTCATACCTAATACACTTCTATATAGTTTACACTTGCAGAGTCTCATTTAAAAAAAAAATCCATTCTTGATCATAGCCACTAAAAAAACCCATAATGTTCTCCGGTTTTGTTTTAAAGCATGAAGGTCCTGCCCTTTCTGAAAACTTAGTAATTTTTTTGCTATATGCTCTAAATTAGATAAATTTAGATCTTTAAATACAAGAAGCAATGAAAAGTCTAGAAGAAAAGACTGAAGAGCTTGAGCATAGTTAGTGGAGCTTAATTGCAATTGAGTTAGTTGGATGCTGCATAAAGCTTGCTTTCTTTCCTTTAGGTCAGATCCACAAGCACCGCTTGAGACACGTATACTAACAGCATGCAGAGTGGCTACATCCAAGCAAGGAAGAGAACCTTTGCTAAGCCTAGCAAATTGTGCAGACTGCATGAAGAAAAATTCCTTCCTAGAAGGGGACCAGAACAATTGGTTTGTAAGCCCTTCAAACAGAAAAGGAAATGTGTGGAAACACATTTGTATCTCTACCCATATCCCAGGATTTTGTACATTTCGAACCTCATAAATCATTCCAAGAGAAGTAAGTAACATGGATGCTCTAGTGAGTTTATGAAGAAGAAAACCTGGCTATGTAAACCATTTTAGAGATAAGTTGATTTATATCTCGGCAGGAAAGACTTATGAAATTTGCTCCAGTCCCCTGACCAAATTTAATTCTGGTATTTATGTTGTTCTTACTAACATTTGCCATCTGATTTAAAATGAATAGTTAACCATTTCTTTGTCAAGAGTTTTTGATGCCGAAAGGTGGCAGCATTTCAGCTGTAGGCAAAGCAATTTATATATTAGGATGATAATTTTATGTTTTGGGATGGGCCACTGAAAGGATGGGTGGAACAGAGGATGAAGGTACGATGTCTGATCTACTTAATAGTTTGAATGACACTCTGGTAATGAAATAAAACTGATTGTAAGGTACATCATTCTTGTATATGTTGCTCTGCTAGGAAGCTTGGATGGACGAGCAAAGGCAATATCTTGTAGAGAGCAACAATAACATTGTCTAAAACGTATGTTCACATAGCTTCAATCTGTCCTGACCAATCAGTCACACATCTGCAATAACACTAAGATGCAATGTGTTCATTGTATCTCTGTATGTCAAACGTAAGAGACATTTTTAAGGAAAAACAGCTAAACAAAAAGATTTAAATACATCTACTCTGGAGAATTTTGGGGGCAGGAGGAAAAGACACTGCTCAAATTCAAAACCTTTTATATTGCTCTATGCAGATAGAATAAACTTAGTGATTAGTTTGCAACGCAAACTTAAATCTTTGAAAAGCAGGGGTGGGGTGAGTTTGAAAAAGCTTACAGTACTACTGTAAAAAAAAAAAAAAAAAAAGTATTATCCTCTGAAAGGCAATCTATTTGTCCAGATATAAGAAACCAAATAAACAGGGATTTCTAATTATTCAACTATGCAATTAAATAGAAGTTATTAGAGCTGCCTAATTATATAGGTACACACTCAATGCAGGGTAAGAATGACTGAATGCCATTTGATCACTTTCTCTAGGTTTACATTTTTTATACTCAAAAAAATACTGAACTGCAAGCCTGAGCAGTTATGTTCATTTTTCCTGACCATGAAAATTCACAACAGGGTCAATAAGGAAGGGTTAACCCATAGCTTAAAAACTTGAGTTGAGGCTTAATAATTACCTCACAGTAGGGCAGATTAAACGTAATTAACTAAAGATCTACATGAACCTCCTCAATCAGGCTATAAGGAAGCTTTTATATTTTACTCTGCTCTGCTTTATTCTGTTTTTCATGTTCATCCATCACTGCTGTATTTTGTACCTCCCTCTAGTGGAAAGAAGGAAGGGAAGAAGGCACACATGCCACCAAAACACACCTAATTTCACTAGCAACATTCTGTTCTTCAGTTGTAATTAAGATGCTGCCAGGAACTTTCATTATGAACCCTGACTTTTCAAGCATTTAGAACTTTATCAGAAAAATAAATCTCACTTCAGCACAAACTTTCGACTAGAGTAGGTTTACTTATTCCAGGGGTGGACAAATCACATATACTGGGTTGACTGCTGAGCTCAGGATTTTAAATACCTACTTTGATTTTTGTTTGGTATTTCTTCTGGCAAAATAAGCCTGTGCTTCACATACGCTCCTACCAAAAGGAATTGTTTACCTGGACAGATTATTTTGTAGGAAAACATTTAATTTTTATATTAATAAGAAAGGACTCTTGTATGCAAGCAGCATTTCCCTTCAGCAGAATAACAGAACACAGAACTGCACACTGTACTTTTAATTGTACTCCATTTTCAATATGTTCAAATTAGTTTTCTTCATCTCTATTGGTATTTCTGAGCTTTTAAATAAAACAAAAAAAAATCACTACTCCAGTTCACCTCTGTAAGCAGTGAACTTCAAAGGTAACAGCCCTTTCAGGTTTTGTTTAGGAACCTTAGCAAAAGCATTAAATACAGAAATCATTGATGTTTAATAGCAAAATACGCTTGAGAGATAAAAACCCTTTGACATCCAAAGCAAATTCACAGTTGTGACATACTTTTTAAACACACAGAGCAGTTAATTGTGCTGTATGATTTTCTGGAACTTTGTACTTCTGAAGGCAGCTTTAAAGTGCTTTGTCCCATTCATTTTAAATCCTATAGAATGAATAGAGCACATGCAATGACATCTGGAGCTGGTAAATGCATGGACCTGCTGGGAAAACAGCTATGCTTTAAAACCAACAGGGATGTAAGATGGATGTATGGCTTTTTCTGCTATTTCTGAGAAATCCCCTACATAAAGGCCAGAGCATAACCCTATTTAAGAAGGTACTCCTAGGAAAAGGTGGAATTGTAGTCTCCCTCCAGACTTGAAAGATGAGACCTCAGATTCCACACTGGCAGGCACTAAGGTACGCAGTCTCACCTGAGTGAATCCAAGTTTGATCCGTCTTTGTTTGAAAGTCTTGGCAAACTGCTCAAGCTCCTCAAGGTCACTGGGCTCCTCCAAGCTGGGAGTGTCAATTCGCTTTGGTGTTGACTGGCTCTGTGGAAGTGGCTGAATGGGGGTCGCTGCTATTGTGCGTGTTGGGGTTGCTGGCTATTAAGACAGAGAGCAAGGAAAAGATGAAAATCAGACTTAAAAGAATACTCAGCAAAAATTAGATTTAGAAAAGGTACATATGGTTTCTATGAGAAAGATCAACGAATTTGGCATTTCCAGTAATCTGAAAGTTCTTCCAATTTATTTACGTTCCTCTCAAGTCATAATCCAGAAAACTGTATTAGTATGACAGTCTTTTAAAGGCTCTGTCAGAACCAATTAAAGAAAAGAGATGTTCAGTGCAGCACATAACCAACAACTTTCACTTGCTACAGAAGCTGCTCAAAGAAAGGCTGAACACTCCTACTTCATACAGTTCTATCATTTATAGACTGCTTGACATTCATCCCCTTTTAATCATTTTTAAATTGAATTTACTGCTTGTGTGTGGTGGCAGATTGTCATCAGACCCGAAGATTCAACTCTTCTATTGAATCTTGGAACAGCAAGCACCTACAGGGACAGCAAACATAGGAAGTTTCCTCTAATGCCATCTCTTGGGACTGACTTAACTCTTCCAGTAAGAAAAAACAGATCTCTCTCTAACCCTTCCATTTAGACTTGCAACAATAAGGGTAGATGCCCTGGTGATATGAGAAATTAAGCAAAAGCAACCTAGGGAAAATAATTCCTTTTAGATCTTTTTTTTTTTTTTTTTTTCCCAGCATAAAAGGCTAGTTTTTCAGGAAGTCAGCACAAGGTTCAATATTCCTGAATATTAGCATACTGCTAATATTTTGTTATGCAGCAGTAAGAAGAATCTGTTAAAAAAAAATAATCAAAAAACGGAGCATGATGGAAAATATTCGCAGGTGAACAATATATATTAAGATCTGGTATTGCACAGTGCATGTTTTATGTGCAACAGAAACACTGGAAATATGTTTTGTGTATAACTCTACTTTTTCTGTGCAATAGATAAACTGAAATGCAGAGACAAATCTTTCACTCTAGTTAAATTCTGTTCAGTTCAGTTGAATAGCTTTTATATCTTATGCCCAGATCTGAAACTACAGGCTCCTTCTGCACAATTAAGAACAGCTTCAAGTCTATGCAACACCAGAATAGCTTGGAAATATCCAGAAATGGCTGTTCTAAAAGAAATTCTCCATACATAGCAGAGTCTTTACGTAGCTCCGTATGTTGTTTTTCTCCTGGCTTAGTACAGCAGTATTGTGCAGTGTACAACAGATGGTAGAGGAAGGTCAGCATCTATAATTCCATTACTTGAGAAATAATGTGATCATATATGATCTTTCTAGGATTGCAGATATGTGTGTCACCCTATAGGGGGTTTTAGAGTTTTTAAATTTACATTAAACATACTGGATAATTACTGCTATGTCTTTATTGGCTTCATCCCCATTATATAATTTGTTTTCTCTTTGTGGTTTTGAGACTTCTTTTAATCCAAGCATAATCTTTAGCAGGGAATCATGCTACTAACCAAAGTATGAACTACAGAGGTGAGACAAATTCCATTTTCCGCATAGTACATGAAAAATACTATAGGTGGTATGACAGAAAATACAGTTTTCTAAGACTCTGATAGACCCAGGTGTCTTATTACAGGCTAAAAATTTCTTACATGTAGCCAGGTTGGCAAGGAGATACTGGATGATATTACACACTATTTTAGAAACAGCATGCAGTCATGTAACTAAACTGCATAGTAAAATCCAGAGTGAATCAAAATTAAATTTGCAGGCACGTGCAACCTTAAAATTGCCTTTCTTACAGTCTGAAAGCTTAATCACCGAGCTTTAATATTTTAACATATATCTAACAGAATATTTTAATGCATTTCTGACAATACCTTTGCCTTCAGAAAAGGTAACTAATAAGATTGGCAATGTCTTGGTAATAATAGCAGAACAACTAGGCAAGAATAGAAACAGATTACCACTGCAACCTTTTTTAAAAATAAAAAAATAAAAAATAAAACAATACTAATCTGTAATCTTCTTTTTGAGGTTTTTGGGTAGCCCACACCTTGTTCCTCTAAATTTAAGAAACTCTTATATTGTCCAAGAAAACCCTACAGGAGATCAAACGCTGCTGTAGTCCCATTAACTCAAAATATCAAACATGAAAAATTTCAGCTAAAAATAGAATTTAAGAGTGTTAAGTGTGGAGAAAAAAAAAAAAAAAAGCATATTAGAGTAGAAACTTATAAAACTGAAGTTACTGATACTTCAGTTCTATACTGAATCTATCCAGAAAGACAAACTCACTATTATTGCTATATTTGCAGCTATAATTTAGCTACATTTACTCCTGTAACCAATACAAAGAGTCCCCTCACTCATAATAATTCACGGCCCCCCCCACAGCAACTTATGAACTGTAGAAACAAGCCTGACCTGCGAGGCAAGGGTGATGCTTGGCTGAGACTGCAGGAGGTTGGCTTGGCTTTGCTGAGGTAGTTGCGTTAAGAGATTCTGCGCTTGCAGGAGACCTGGAAAGAGGAAAGGGTGGTTTTGGTTCATCTGTACAGCAACAACTAGAACATGACATGAGGTGAAACAAGACTCTTGCCAAATAATTAAAATTATAACAAATTTGAGAAGGAAGCCTTTATTTTTATCCCTGCAGAGATATTTCCAGACCTTGGGCTTTTCAATCCAAAACATCCTTGTATTTTCCTGTAGCATTTACAGTGACAGGTGAAATGAAGTAGCCTCTGCCACACCACTCTGTAGAAACTGTAATGACCTAAGTTCTTCCAGTTCTGTATGCAGGAATCATTTATTGCCCCTTTCAGCTTACAGATGTTACAGGTAAATTTCTTTCCGTAATCAAAGCTGACCAAGAGTCAGGGAGCAAAAAGGACTTCAGCGACTGAATATTAATCAAATACACAGACTGGGCTCTAATCATTCTTCTCTCTCTCCATGCTACCCCATGCCAGCCGCCTAACAAGAAGACATATGTCTCCAGCAAAGCAAATCGTGCCAGAAGAAAAAACAAGCCCAGATTACCTCCTCCTGGCTGAAATAAAGAAGGAATCTTTTACAAAAGTAACGAGATATAGAACACTGTTTGAATTGCACAAATAGAATAAACATTGCACTTAATATATGAAAACCTCCACTATTATGAAATGACAACATTAAAGAACAAGTGAGACTGATACAACCAACATACACAATATGCTGTCACTCTAAAAATAAACTCTTCCAGTCTGCTATTTGCACTGTTTATCAAATCTCTCTAAAATTGAGGTATACTCTTGAATCTACATAATTTAAACAGGAGTTATCTATTTTTTTTCTGCATTACTAAAATACATTTTAAAGGGTAAGAATCTTGACAAAGATAGACCTATGGTTAGTCAACTCCCTCGATTTTATTATGAATAATACTGTACTCTGTATGTAACTTCTGACTACATCTATCAACTTCCCCTATAATTATTTTAGAGCCTGACTAATTAAATCTATGTTTAGCAAGCATCTTCAATATACCAAGTTCCTAAAAACAGGGGTGACATGACAACAGATGGACACTATAGCCACTAAGAGGACAGAACACCAAATAAGTATCACATAAAGAAAACTGTGCAATTTGAGTTTAACATGGCCTGTTTTGGCACATCAGCTGGCCAATCCATCATGTGCACCACTCATGACCAGCTATCTCTTACCAGAGTACAGACATGGGACGCAGGAATTCAGGACTTGATAAATAGTGAGTGGGAAAGTGGATGTTTTATGAGAGGTTAAGGCCATAGGAGACAAAAGCTAGGACTATCATGGAGTACGAATGAGAAAATGTAACTTCAAAGGGGGATACTGAACTACAGAACTGTCTTCTGATCTTATCATAAAAAAAAGCAACAAATGTTGAATATTTATTTTTAGATACAATGCATTACTGTTAAAATGCTCAAGACCTACAGAATAAAGCTGGCTGCTTATGCAACATAATATGGCACCATAGACAACTACATACATTTTCTTTGTGTCCCGTAATCAACATGTTTCAGCTGCTTTTTAAAAGGCCTCAGGGTGGGAATGGATCACTTCAAGGAATTTCCAAGATCACTACATACTGGTAGCTATACAATACTTTTTGCAAGGCAAATATCTGCTCTCTTGAAAGATGATCTCAACTACCCAAATCTAATTATTAATTAGTGATCAGTCATCTATACGCGAAGAGTTTTTGAACTTTATTTAGTGACTGTAAATTTTAACTAACTTGAAACAGAAAGGGACAAGCCATCGCAACGATGCTATAGAGCAGCTGACCAACAACGACACAAGAAACAGGCAGCTGACAGTGACCACGTTTGACCCGTAATCCACCTGCTAACACAATCGATCACAAGTTACTGACTCATCTTGTGACTGTAATCAGAGTAATTAGGATTGTCCTTTTGTGATTTTTTTGTCCTCAAAGAAATCCCAGAGGATATTTTTCTGGCAATAACACTTCTACTGAAGAGCATGAGATGACTACACTTTTCCTCATTTTCTTCTCCCTTGTACATTCTGAATTAATTATCGCTGAAGGACAGAATAAAATATTCTGAACGTGTTCCATACACTCAGTTTTTACATCATTTTATCCTACTTAGGAAATACCCATACAAGGTCTCTCAGGTAGAAATGGGAGAAAGAACAAGTCTGTTGAAGCCGAGCCACTAGCTGACTGAAGTAATAATTGGGAAAGCAGCTGAACTGCTTCAGCAAAGCATGTCATGCATATACTTTGGACTCTTAATGGCTTCCCTAAGTGGGCAGCTATAGTTTAGCTTTTTTTCCAGACATGACTTAGACTAGCCTAAGCTTCACCTTCATTTTCTCTGAGAAGAGACTATTAATCCCCACTTTGAAGACAACTTCAGTGACAATATACAGGGCGCATAGTACTGCCTTTAAATATAGTGTAAATTCAAAACTGCACCTCTTAGGTAACTGCTGTGGTATTTGCGTTTCAGACTTTTTCATTTCCTCAGGGAGTGATATGGGTGCCAATGCTGATTAATGTCTTTACTACAAAAATGATGGAGCAGAACAAATTTTCAGCTATTTTGTGGACAGTATCCAAAAAGTAGAGAGTAGAATATGTTGGAAGCCAGGGTCTAGACTGGCTGGACAAATGGTATCTTGTGAAGATCAATGAAAGAAAATGTGAAGTCCTAGTTATAAGCTGGAGTGACCCTGTAGTACAGCAATAAAGGCCAGGCATTGTTAGCCTAAAAAGCAGTTTTGCAAAAAATGACCAGGTGATGCTGGGGGAAAACACAACAAATATAAGTAAGCACCGTGCCCTTACGCTGAAGGAGGCTAACCACATCCTGGGCTGTATTAGTAAGAGCATAGGCAGCTGGTTAAGGGCCGTGATTCTGCCCCTCCGCTTGGCACTTGAGACACCACAGCTAGAGCATTGCGTTGAGCCTTAGGCTTCCCAGTACAAGAAACAATGGCATCCATGATTATACACATTCAGGGCCCACTAGGATGGCTAACAGGCTGGAACATCCGTACAAGGAAGGAATAAGAATGGGTACAAGTGCTGGATTTTTCGGCTATTGTTGTCCTCAAGGACAGAAATGGAGTCTTCTTGAGGGTGCGTGCAAGTAGTAAGCAGCTACAGATAAAAACCAGAACATGAAAAACTTCAGCTAGAATTTTTCCTCTTCAAGGAAGGGGGGGTTGTTGTTAGATGGGTATGTTTTTTTCTTATTGAGGCAGGTACCTGAAGAGGTTGCAGAATCTCTAGCCTTGAAGATGTTCAAATCTCCACTACTCATGCCACTAAATACCCTACTGCAACTGCATGGGGTGTGACCAACACCACATGACTTCTAGAGGTCTCTTCCAACCTACATTTTTTTTTTTGAATCTGTAAGAACTACTGTACTTGCATACCTAACTTTACAGAGGTAGAACCCAAAGCAGAGGGTCAGAAATAGCAAGAGCCCAGTACTATTACTGCATTAAAAATATCAAATAAAACACTTGTGTAGAGCTCCAAAGAATGGTCATATGGACATAAAGATTTATGTAATAAAAGTATCATGTTTTAGAGGTATCTACTTTTGTTTAAAATAGTTAAAATAAATCCATCTACCATCACCCAGGCTTTTTCCTTTAATATCTACAAACAGTGTGAATAATGGCCCAAAGCCAAAAAAAATCCTCCTGCCAGCCAACAGTCCCTATGGACTGACCTGGGCTTCAGCTGTTACTGTCAAAAAAGAAACCACAGATAAAACTAACATTTAAGTGCCATTTTTTTCAGCATGATTTTTTTTTTAAAGTTGGCCCGGACACACAATGCATAATTCATCTCTAACTGATCTCCCTAAAAGAGTGAAATTTTTAATCAAAGAAAAACCTGACTGCTTTTTCTCTGCCAAATATGTTCATCTTCTCACTAACATATCCTGGAAGTGGGTGTGTAAAGCTAAACCATTACAATATCTTAAATTGATTAACTGAAAACAACAGAGAGGGAAGAAGGATGGGTATCACACTACACATTACATAGTGTTATTTGATTAACTTTGTTGATAGCTGTTGATGCAAAGAAACTCCAGGGCGCTTGGGTGTGCCTTGTTTCATCTAACCCAGTCCTTCCAAAGTGGGGACTCAGAAATGAAATCATACTGGGAGCAAAAACAGTAGAGAAAGTACTGATTTATGGATTCCTACCAATGTGTTGCACTGAGATATTAAACTGCTGCCCCTTTTGCAGTACCAAGGCATCCTTTAACATCAGTTCAAGAACATGTTGCAAATATGCTGTGCAGTTTTGAAGACTATCGCTTCAGTGATCCATGAAAAGGTGCTGCCACACTACTACAATGAAAAAAATCAACATTTTCACCTATTGATGCCACTTGGATGGTTAGAACCAGAAGACTTTCAAAGTAGGCAGTAAGCATTAACAATTAAATTCATAACTTGGTAATGAGTACTTGCAGCCCAGGGAGAAGTCACCCTTTAAATCACTTCGTCCAAGTTCTTTCCCATCCCACTTTAAGATTTTCCCTCATCTGGGGCACAAATTTGGGTCAGTAGTTGAATAAAAGGCAGTTGTGTCACCAAATACGCTGTCATTAAGATTCTCTTGAGAATGAAGAACATGGCATCCTCATCTGTGTTCTGATGGCACCAAAGCACTTACACCTGGTTCACATAGCATATTATCAACAAAATAATGAGTCCTGTAAGGGCAGTGCAGGTGCACAGTCACAGATGAGATTAACATTTGTGTTACAAATCTGATGCATATGAGAAGGAGCAGAGGCAACTTTTTTTAATCTGTAGTACAACTAGACAGTATCCAAGAACAGGGCTGGACTGGGCTTGCTGCCATCATCTCAGGTATTTTTACAGTAAAAAAAAATGGAAATCGTGTAACACATTTAATAATAAACAGCAGTAACTTGAAGAGGTAAGCCCAGACTTAATGTTTAAAGCTGAACAGGAGCTTGTCTTCCATATTTGTTTTTCTAAATACTTTCCTTATCTTGTTTCTAAACCAGTTCTCACGCCTTGGTAACAATGCAGTCTTTTCTCACATTTTAACTTTTGTTTGCAAGATGAATTTAAATGAAACGCAGCACCGTTCCCCTTTCTCCCCCTCCATTCAGATTTTTATCAATATAATTTTTATTGGCAATATCTTCCACATAGAAAGGTGAATGGTCATCTGAGCATATTTTTAAAAAGCAAGTACAGTTACAGTAAATGATGTTGAACTGATGATTCTAGCAACATATCTATCACTTCACAGAATAGATACAAGAGGTATGAAGAGAACATAACATGCTACCTTCTTGCCTGCAACTTTAACAATAACCATATAATGGTTTGAATTGAAGGGACCTTAAAGATCATCTAATTCCCATCCCCCTACTATAGGCAAGGACATAATTGCTCTAAATAAAAAATTGTTCCAAATTTCTACTTCCATGTAATCTTCTGCTTATCTGCTGAGGCTTGAAACAATTCCTTCAGGTATGACATTACCTATTAAAAGTTACAAAAAAAACAAACTTTTTTTTTTTTTTTAAACATAACACTGAATAAGTAGAAATCGTGAAAATGGAATTGGACACGTGGCAGTGGATTTACAGGGAAAAATTCACATCTGCTGCTGTGACCTGTGTGTTGAAGAATACAGAATAACAAATTAATATTTTTAGTATTGAATTTCCTAGAATTTTGCAGAAGTGGGATCTTAAGGGCTTAAGCCACGGCATTCAACCCCTTATAAGAATCTATATAAGGCTGCTGATGATCATGTTGCTCGGCCCCCATCATCTCTTCAAGTAAAAGAAGTTTATCTATCAAGTGTTTGCATGTCTTCTATGACATTGCTTAGGCATACTATTCTTTACTCATTTTTTTCAATACTGTTCTCCTGTATCAAAAATAATGTCTCACATATATGACATGACAAAAAATATGTAGTATAGTATGTAAAGCAACAGATTTCTTCCAGAATAGGTAATTGATGAATAAATCTGAATTTTTACTTAACTACTAAATGGGTGCATATATATAAAGTTGTATGCAATACCAATAAGGCATCCAAAAAAAACCTGAATGTCATTAGTTTTAAATAAAAGCTTTTATGCTAGTTTCTTCAGATTATTTATTTTATGAAGTTGACTAATGCAGCAATAGGACAAGAACAAGGAAAAGTCAGCTCAACAGCAGAGACAAAAAATACACCCTTTCTCAATCTCTCTCATAAATGATAACATGCTGTTTGAGATCTTCTAACAATAACTATGAAATACTGCAGAAAGCCATACCCAGAAAGTAAGATAAGGACTATTATGACATACACATTGCTTTATCACTGAGTGCTCATGAAGAAAATTAGATCCATTCAAGCATTCCAGTTTGGAAGGTTGTCACACTAGTGGCTGATGGTCAGAATACAGAATATAAATCTTCCTACATTTTTGAACTATTCAGTTGTCCAGGCTGCACATTACCAGTAAAACATGGTGTTTCCATGCACACTGTGTCACTGAAGACAGCAATATGCAGGTCTTAACTGTAGTCAAGAAATCATTCTCAGAGCAGGCCCCTGGAAAATATACTATAAAAGCCTCTTCTGGCAGTTATTCTATTTCAGAAGACTTAAAACAAAAAGCCTTCCTTCCTATAATGCAAACAACTCATTTTGATAGATGAATATAATATGCTTCTGTCAGTTTCCTTCTTTGTGAAGCAACTTCAGAGACTTTTTAGAAATACAGATATTACAGATATTTAGAAAACCCAGGAGAAATTCCCTGAGAACTGTAGGCAGACATGAATGCTGATTATTGAGTTTTTCAAAACAATGCTTTTTTGCCTGCTGTTAGCTTAAAAGAATATTTTCAAGTTTTAACAATGCTGAATATCCTTGAACAAAACTTTAGTGAAGTTCCATGTCTTCTAAAAAAAAAAAAAAAAAAGCTTTTAAGTTCTGCTTCATTTTAAGAAACTAGTACAACACTAAATGCCTCAGTCTTTTAGTCATCCTCTACCAGTGTTGGTATAAAAGCTCTCCTAAATCAAGTACTGTTAAAAGAAGGTTAATTTTGACTAGCCCTTTATTCAAATGTTAGAGCATTCAGATGGTAAGAGAGCTTCAGCACAATGGAAAGCCAGTTCTATCCAAGTCATAGTGTGTAAGAAGAAATGATGCATGGAACAAAATTGAAAGGAATAGAAGAAAATGAGGTGCAAAGAGCTGCTTTACAGGACAGCCAAACTCTGGAAGACTCTTTAGCCATAACAGGATATGCCTTCTGAACAAGAACCTTTGGATTACTAGACCTGAACAACTAAGTAGAATTCATGTAGAAGAGACAGGAAAAAAAGGCCACTGGATTCTATCGGCATTGGAGTATATCAGCCATGGCCAAATACAGTTGCCTGAGGGTATCAACAAACAGTGTAATCGGTACTGTGATGTATTTAATCGTGAATGCATTAGTTCTTAGAGTGAAACTCCTATACAGCATCTTAACTGGTCTAGTGCTACTACCTACCAATCAATTTGCATTTAACTTGCAAGCCATACCCACTCTATCGCCAAAATAATCTTTACAAGTGCTGTTATATGAAAACAAGCATCCTAGCTGTTTTCCCCAAGGAATAGTAACTATTTTAGATTATGACAACATTACCTGTATTCCCTTTAGGCTTAAGGTCTTTTTTAGTCTCCCACAAGAATGGTAGATTTTGTAACCTTTTTCCAGTCTGAGAATTCTGTAACCCTTTTAGCATGGATCTAATCCAGAAAGCCCAGACTCTCTCCAGGTAGCTACTTCCTAGGATTATGACTATGAGTTCTGGAAAGCAGTCTTCCCAGGAAGCCTCCTTCTCTAGACCCTGGCCCAGAAATTCACGTGCTGCATTTCCCAAGAGTCCTTGCTAACTAATGTTCCCATAACATAATCTCTGGGCTGATCCTTGTAGGGAAGTAAGATACAAACTTTGATAAGGCTGAGGTCTAACACCAAGAAAGAGCCAACCTGTTAAGAGTCTCCTAATTGCAATACTCTTATTTCTCCAAGGGAATATCAACATCTAATGAAGGCATATAAACCTCCCGAGTTTCAGCTTTTCCTCCAAGAAGCTACGGCTGTTGTGTTTTTTTTTTTTGTTTGTTTTGTTTTTGTTTTTTTTTTCTGGCAAGGAGCACTTACCCTGCTGCCCCTGCGGTGTTTGTGAGATGATGAACTGTGCTGGCTGCAAGTTGGTTGTTGGATGCACCAACACAAACTGTTGCAGGTTGAGATTCTGCTGCTGAAGCTGCTGCAAGTGCTGCAAATCCTTAAGGAAACAGGAGGGGGGGGGGGGGGGGGAGGGAAAATAAAAGGGGGGGAAAAAAAGGGGGGGGGAAGGGTGGAATAGAGCTGTGTGTTAGACATTTAAGTCATCCATGAATCCCAATTTAACTACATTTCCCAACCAATTACATTATACCATTCAGACATAAAAAGTGTATGTCAAACACAGCAGTTCTGCTACTAAATATCTTTTAGACTGGCAATATGAATTTCACCGTCCTTAAAAAAAAATGCTTACTAAATAACCCATCAAAGCCTTTCTAACAGTGTTCTGCTTTTAAAAAATAATAATCAGTTCCCCTCTCAAAGTGTGTAAGTTTTCAAATACTTTAGCATACAAATACTGTCAGCACTTGCATTTCTCAGACTTGTTTTTTGCAGATGCAACTCTGCTACAACATTCATTGTTGCCAAATCAAGCACATTAGCTAGGAGCTATTTTTGTTTATAAAAACAATCTGCAATTAGCATTTTAATTAGCAACAGGAAAGCAAAAAATTAGATTCTTAGTATGCACTCTGGTTGTTTAGGTCAAAATTTGGGAAGCTGCTAACCCAAATAGTATACAATCATATTTGATTAGTTTTGAATGAAATTACAATAAGCTTAGTAGATATGGCTACAACTACGGGCAAAAGGAATAACCCCAAACATTGCACTATTGTAGAACCCTACTTTTATGTATTTAAGCCATTCAGAACTGTTAATTTTCTATAATTAAATGATTGGTCTTGATGTAAATGCTAATCTCTGAGAAACTGAATCATCACAGTTCAACTTGCTGTTTAGCTGGAGAATGAAAACAAAACTACTTTTTAAGAAAATCCCTCAAAACTAGCCCCTTTCTTTTCCAGAAAGGACGATAATTGAAGAAAATTAAAGCACAGCATAAAAACAGCCAACTGAACAGTCAATATGAGAGTTATCCATACACATATGCAGAATCTTTCAATCTTCCCCAGAAGCAGCTATTTCAAAACAGCTGCTCCCTGCCAAGCTGGTGAGCAAAGTCAGAAATACCTTCCATTCTTACAAGCTCCAATTCAACAAACAAAACACTTCCCAAAGCTTTCTTTCAAATAAGTCACCCGGATACCTGAGTATCTGTTTGTTGACAGATTCCCTCTGCTGGGTCCACCTGTGTCAGAAAACATTAGCAATGCCAGCCTAACTCTTAAACCCTTGCTCAGTCTGATTGCTTGAACAGAGCTGCTCCCATTAACATACCTCCTAATGTACTTCAATTAAAGTGAGCCAGACTAACAAAGACCTGCTTCTTAAGGCTTATAAACTAACCCCCCATACATTTTGACTGACACAAGTTAGTGAGCTCTCACACAAGCAGCTCTGCCAGCAGATGTGACAGGCCATCAACTGCCAGAAGCAGAAATGGTGATGAAAAGTCAAGACATACTGACAAGGATAACTTTTTATTTAACCAACATTAACTACTACCATTTGCAGAATATATCTACCCACCTGTGCCCTTACGGTATTTTAAAGATGCTAAACTAAGACCTAAAAGCTGCAACCATCTTTTTCTGGGGAAGGGGGACAGGAGTGTCAGTGGGTGGAAAGGAAGACTAGGGGGTTGAAGAGTCCCTTGATTTATGAGACCACAAACATGCATTACAAGAAAATGACTACTTAACCTGCATTATAAAGACACTGGCCATCAATCACTGAGGCAACTTCGTCACATTAAGTCAAAAGCATGCAGTGTAATAATACGGTAGACAGACACCAGATGGCATTGACCAAACAATGCCCTTTAAGAAATGGAAACTTCTATTTTACAAGAGAACGGTAAAATAATTTAAAAGCGCCCCCAGCACAAGAGAGTGTTTTTTAAGTTTGCTTTCAGAAAAATTGAGAAGTACTGCAACCATTCCTATGAAATCAAGGTCAATTTCTTTCATTAAAAAAAAAAAAAAAAAAAAAAAAAAAGGACTTGCTCCATTTTTTTCCCCAGGAACATTCTATGTTTCTTCTGGTTTCACGGCAAAGTTATATTGGACGAACTGCTATTAAAAAAAACTCCTCCTACTTCTTGAGGCCAGTGTGACATAGACCTCCACTCATTTATTCATTGATATTAAATACTCTACAGGTTATCTTTGCAAACTGAGCAGACCCTCCAGCACAGAGGGCCTTACACTGAATTGGACGTGAGTACCATGATGTAGAGAAAGAAAAAAAGAGTAGGGCAAGGTGACTAAAGGTAGAGAAACCTGTGTGGAAAGAGACAAAGAGAGGCTGAAGGATGAAAATACAGGTGGATAAGAAAAAAAAAAAGTATAAATCCAAAAGCTAGAGTTCAGAAGAAAGTTTTGAAGAAAAGAGCACGGACAGAAATATACAGGTTGCAGGCTTTCCAACACTAAAGAAAACAAATGTAAAGTCCCCAGATGACCCAGTAGATCTTGCATGATTTGAAAAACCACCACGGAAGATAAGAATTATGTACAAGAAAGAGTACAAATAACAGGACAGGGTATTGAGTAGTGTATTTCTAAGATCAAAGCGAAGGAGAGCTTTTTGTTTAAGACCAAAATATTCATTACACAGTACTCAGCTAAAACATTGCAGCTCTTATCATCAGACTCTTATACTTTAATATGAGAAAGCTGTTTTTAAATCAAGGCCTCAGGATAACTGGTATAAGCAATCCTATTCTCTGCATCTGTCTTGGTAAATGGTATCTTGGCTGAGTCTTGTTTAAATACAGAAATATAATTACGTAATGTAGAATGGAAGTGATACCTCCAAGGCTAATTGCTCAAATAGCCCTATTGGTGCCTCAGATGCATTTGAAATCCAACTTTATTTCTACCTTGGCAAAGTTTGATTATTTCATTAATTGTCTCACTACAATAAATCTCCCAATAGCAACCATGCAAACAACTCCTGACATGGTTTTCCTAGGCTGTTCTTTGTTTTCTGAACTGTCAACTCTACAATACTATTGCAAGTGCGTAGAAAGAGGTAGACTGATTTTTGTGGAAATGTCTTTTGGTGCTTCCCAAGAAGCTAGCAAGATCAAAGCAATCCAATTCCTACTTCAGCAGAATAATCCACCAAGAAAAGTGGAATATCTTGATATGAGGACTTTATTCAAGCTAAAATTCTAAATTTGATGCCATTATTTCAAGTTAGATCTTCACTAAATTCCAGTATGTCTGCCATTTTGAGGTTTATACCATATAAACACTGACGATGGATCTGAAAACAAGAAGTTTACAAAGTACTCCAAAACTTGGTACAACTGTTTAGTGATGATTTCGCATCAGCCCAGCAGCAGCACTAACATCTTAACAGATTTCTGCAGCAGATACCTTACGTTAACTGCAGTGCACATTAAAGAAGTCATGCTTGTGCAATTAGTTAATTAAAATAAATATGGTAATCCCCCTGCTGCAGAGACCTGCCAGTTAATCAATTATTCAAAAATCATCAAATAAAATAAACACTCAGCTATTTGTATAATCAGCTATGTGTTTACAATAGCAACACAATGAGGAGCACTGCTCATAGAACCGTGTTGAGACAAGTCAAAAGACATACTGATATCCTAGTACAAACTTACACAGTTTTCCATAACATATCACAAGCTATGTCCAGCAGCTGCAAAAAAGTTATGCCCTGAACTTTTATTGTAAGAGGAAGCTAGAACAAATCAACAAATCTACACTTATATACCAGAATAGCCTATCCTAAAGGAGATTGTTAAATCACAAATTTAAGAACTCAGAAGCCCAAGAAAACAAATGAAACGTTAGTTTTATTCTACTTGCACTACAAATACACATTATATAGTGGCAACTACATGATCACATACTATTTTTCCATAGAGCCTCATTCAAGCACACAAGACAGACAATGTTCACTTCAGAAGATCCTGTTTGATGGCATACGCTTAATCATTTCAACTATACAAAAAGTCTTCTCAGAAGGCTTTGCAAGTTCTAGAGAAAAACCCAGCACTAAATAAGTAATTGGAAGTGCACACGTTCTCATAGCCTCCCACTGAAGAGGAAGAACAGGATAGCAACATCTCACACATGAACAAAAATGACACTGAAAGCATCGACCATGTTGGCCAGGTAAAGGTAAAGCCAGAAAGCTCAAAGTACAGATTTAATATGAAATTCTAACACTCAGTGTTTCAGTAAAGCAGACCTCACTATCCTTAAGTTGTACACCCAGAGGATAAGAGGCACATGACTATGGATCACTTACATTTAGGTCAAAAGGTTGCGTAATAGCAGATGAGAGCTCTGACACATGCACAGAGAGATGCAAGAAACTAGCTGTCAACTTCCTTGACATGGACATTTTCTATTCTTTTGTTGAAATAAAGTCTGTCTTAAGGCTATATACAAAGGCTTAACAAAATTAAGAGATGGTCTTGGTAACTCAGTTTCCTTAAATGTTATATCCTCGAATCATCTCCAGATCATGACAGTACGCCAAGAGTCTCATCAGACAAGGTCAATACTAGCCTTTGAATCTGGGCTTCTCGTATGGCATCACAGTAGCCTCTGCAGGGACTGCCAGAGGTCAGAACATTTAGACCAACACCACAAAGAGTGGCTTCAGCTAATAAAGAAAAAACAGTAACAGAACCAGGCTCCACGGTGGGCTTCACAAACAGCTGTGATATTTCCGTTCTTAATCAGTTCTCATCTTCACTTCTTAGACACTTCACCCCAATTGAATGCAAGTGAACAGTCTGAATAGAAAGCATTGGAAAGCCTTTAAAAGCTGCTCATGGTAAGAAGCAGTGACCTTGGAGATTACCTACCCAACATTGTACAGCTAGACTAATCATACTGAAATATTACATATCAATAACTTTACTCTCTGGAGAAATGGACCCCAACACTAGCAACACAATCACCTGTAAATAGTACTCATGATACCTATGCTCTACATTTGGTTATTCTTGTCCAGAAGCCTAAGCAGTTTCAACACTACATGTGTTAGTTGTTGAGTCAGTGGTGCCTCATTCTCAACACTAAATTAAGCCAATACTGGAAGATTCAGGAGGATCTTTGCTGCTCCTAGTAAGTAGAATTTCCTTGGCAAGCAGTTCGTCAGAGGTAAGAATTAACAGGTCTTTAGCAACAGGCCATAAAACTAGACAAATTCTGACACGACTCATTCTGGCAAGATTTTCTCTAGACAAACAGGAACACTAATATTCTTTGTCACTGAACTCTGAACATTAAGCACCAAGCCAAGTTAGCACACTTATCTGTCAAGTCAAGCTGCCTTTTTTCAGCTGTCATTTTATTGTTTGGACCTAAGAAGCATCTTTCATGGTACGTGGATATTTCTTCCCATATCTAAGTCTCAACAAGTGGCATATCTATGGGCCTCTTTCTCTATCCATTTTTCTCCCCTTCACGCTAACTACAAGGAGCAAAATACTGAAAATACTGTATCTGCTCAGCTTCTGGAACCAATTCAGAATCCTAGTGGAACTGTTAAGCACCTGGTTTACATTCTCAGCTATAGCCACCAACCTCACAGCTAAGGATGAGCAAGGAAAGACTAAGAGTACCTCAAGGACTCTGGAAACTCATTGAATAAGGAATAAAAATATTACTTCAATGATGCAATTTGTCAAACTCCTTCATTTTCCACCCTCTCAAGCCTCAAGGCTCACCTGTGCAATCTGTATTGGCTGAGATAGAGGGATCTGCGTCATCGGCGTTGCAGCAGAGGCCGAGATGGTGGCACCAGCAGCGCTGTGCTGCTGACTGGCTGAATGCTGCACTGCAGCTGCCAGCAACTGTGCCTGCGCCTGTTGTAGCAATAACTGTTGCTGGGCTGGCGTCAACGTGAGCTATAAATAATTAGAAAACAGCCATTAATATCGGGAACAGCCACTTTAGCTACAGAGTCATTAACTAGCCCATTACTAGTTATATTAACCAGACATTCTTAGAACTATTACTACAGTTCAGCCATTACCTACCCAATGACTTTGGCCTTAAATAAGGACAGCTGGCTACTCAAACACGCTGTATGAATCAACCTACCACAGAACTGACATAAACCAAACCGAACAAACGGAAACATTGGCACTTACTGGAACCCACTGAACCTAAATTTACTTCTAAGTTTTCTCCATAACTCTACCAGGAGGTTCAGGGAAAAGGTAATTAAGTAGCAAGCAAAAGAAAAGAATCAGTAATGCCAGGACTTGAAAGGAAATTTACACCCAGCAGAACAGCAAGTGATTAGCCAGATGAATGAGAAGCAGGAATGCTGGCTATGGCTACTGAACAAACTGATAACACCCCAGCTGCTTCACATTAGCATGAATCCCTGCCATATTCCATCATTTCCATTATGCCCTAAGATATAAGTAAAGAACATGAGATCCATTTGTTTCTCTCCAAGTCTCCCCATCCGCCTTTTTTTTTCATTGTTATTAAATAGAATAGAGTTGGCAACTTTACATCCCTTTCGTTTCCCAAATACGCATTATCTCTGTGAAACAGGTGGCAGCAGTCTCTCCTTTACATGTAAATGAATCTTGATGCCCATATTTACTACAATCCATATCTGCCTAGTCCTAGAGTTCTGTGTCCCACTACTGCAGACATTCATAGAACAAAACCAACATTTTTCTCATTCTCAAAAAGTCTTGAAGTTATTAAACCCCACACACTCTATTACAACAGTCTCACTTTTAAAACTTCCAAATATAATTAAGCAGAAGCTACATAGGATATTCCTTGCAATATAGCTTACTAGAAGATTCAACTATTGAACATGAAATTAAGATAACATTTCATTCAGCTGTAGAGATGACCTAACTTAACACTTCAAATTATAAGTATATTGCTAGAACTACCCTAAATTCCTTATTAACATGAAAACTCTTAAAGCTGCAAAGCTGATTACATGGAAGCAAGTTCGCTACCCAAACCAGCCCATTCACAAAACTTACTTTTTTTTTTTGTTGCTATTGGTGTTTTTAAACTGACTGAAAGCATTTAGGACTATTTAGAAGCACCAATTGAACACCTATCTACAATTCCTCCAAAAACTTTGCAAAACTCAAAAACTCAAAATTGGTAGGTTAAAATAGAAGGATTGAATAAGCTTAAGGCACAGACCATCAGAAGTTACTTAAAAAGAAATTTATATGAAAAGAGAAAATTAGTGACAGCAGTTCCATCATTTCTGTTCATTATCTTAACTCAGGTAATCCAGTATGACATGTTCTCGTCCTTGCACGCCTCATTTTAATCTTGCAATAAAATAAAAATTCCTCTTTAAGACATCAGTGAATTCCTGATGTGTACACAGCTTTATTGCAGAATTTTATTTTTATTTTGGGGAATGCAAACAGTTTGCAACAAAAACAGATGACTGAAGTGTGCTTCCTTGAACAGGAAAATATTTTCTAGTTTCTCTTTCACTCCAGCTTCTTCCTATATTAAAGGAAATGACAGTAACCTTCACTGACAATTCTACGGGGACAGCAATAGTGCCATCGTTTGCCGGACAGGAGGCTTTACTACAGTACTCGTGGGTAAATCTTACCCCGGTGATCTGTCCTCCGGCCAGCATGAGCTGGGTTTGGGGTATGGCCGCCTGCACTGAAGGCTGCTGGGAAGGCTGGCTTGGCTGCTGAGAGTCCCCAGATTCTTCATTAGATTTAGACTAGGAAGAAAGAATACAACTCTTTATAGTGTAAAACAGATGTTAATGTATAACACTGCTATCTCAACACTGCACAATAAAAATCTTTCATCTGCATACAAAAAGCCCTTGGGTTTATTTTAAGAGTGGGTTTAAGCAATGGCTCTGTGTGCCCACCATCTCAGCTATGATTGCTCAAATATGTCTGTAGGTAATGCAGTTTGAACAAAACAAAAAGACTCTCAGGTCTTTTGTGACTCTGACATTATTTTCAGATCTCATTTCATTTTATGCAATGCAACTGAAGCTGACACTACCTTGCACTGTAAAGAAAGAAAAGGTTGTTAAAATTATTCATTGCCTAAAATCCTCAACAACGGAACATGGGAAAGGAGATTGTGTTTCCATTTTCTGTATTTGCATCCTGCACCTCTAAGTCATCATATTGTTTGGCTTATAGAGAACTTGTCTGAGAAATCCTCACAGGTTTATCCACTCAGAGCAGAATGCACAGTACATACAGTGCTTCAAAATAATCAAGGTTTAGCATTTAATTGAATGCTGCTTTATTTTGAAAGGTTTGTTGTTATGTTTTGTTTTTGTTTTTTTTCTTAAACAGAAGAAATTGTGAAGACATGAGGGAGGAAATACAAGTGCATGAAGAGGGGGAAGAGAGTTTTATGATAATTAAAACTGGTTATGCAGAACATTAAAATTCAGCATAGATTTGCATATTTTCCACCACCTGTTTTGGGGACTGCAGAGCAGGCTAATTAACATAAAGGCTCTGATTAATTCTGCCAGTCATTGAGCGATAATTACAGCGCAGGACTGTAAACATTCTGCACTGGAGATACAGCCTGTTTGCCAACATCTCTCTCAGGGATGGAAGTTTACCATGGCAACCAAGGCAATTTTCTGCCTCCTTCCTCTCAGAAAGGAAGGTCACTATACCTCCTCTTCTTTCCAGATTGTTATTATGTATAAGTGGGTCCACATTCTATTGCATTTCATGTAATGCACTACCTACGTCCTTTAATAACAAGCAATACCGAAACCAGTTTTCAATAAAACTATGTCCCTTGCCCCTTAATATAGTACTGGGAAGAAGTGGCACGTTAACCAATACGCTGAAGTGTTCAGCATCATAAAAAGTTTGAAAGCTTTGTTGTCTCACATACATTATTAAGCAATTACTTTGACTTATTTTGAAGTTACTGCATGTTGTTTACACAAGCAATCTATGCTAGCCATATTACACAGCTAATGTCATGTTATATTCCTATATTCAGCTACCAGAAATAGGAACAGTTTACGAAGTAATACCTGCTATGTTTAAAGGAAGTGAAGTGGAAGAACATGAAATACTCCTGGAGTTGTACAGCTTTCACAATACATTACAACACCTGACTGAACATCAGAACAAAATGAAGACCACTGGATGTTCTAACTACCTCAGTTTCTGCATCCTTACAACCCTAGTCCCAATTTAGAGTTGTGAAACTACTATCCCTCTGTATCTACCACTTGCAAGACCTATCAAAACGAGAAAACAGAGTAACGTATCAGGGGTTCAAAGGTATCTCTGACAGGACCAACAAGTTGTTTAGAAGGCAGAATGAGAGAAGGACGAACAGCAGAAGGAAGCAGTCTTTACCTGTACATTTAAGGACTGAGCAGCAGCCTGTAAACTTGTTCCAGCGAGCTGGACCTACAACACAGTGCAAAAATGGAAGTGAAGTAATGCTGAATCCACAGAAAACAGTGTAAGAAGGAAGTACCCACCCCCCAAAAAAAACTGCCCCAAGAACAATGCCTGTCCCTCTAACACTCGAATCACTGAAATATAGGGGATGAGCTTCAGACCAGAAAAAAAATTAGATGTATATCTGTATGACTCAGTGTTATTTGTCTATCTCTTGTGGAAGGTATTCCTGCCTAGGGACCCAGATATTAAAGTGGAATTGAGTAGAAACAGAACATTTTCAGGGTGGACAGCCTATTCATTCTGCTTGCTGCATAAAAATCCACAGTTCAGGGGAGGGTGCTAAGCTCTACTCATCATCCTGCTAGTATTTCAGAATAGGTCTTACCCCAAATATGCACACTGCATTCACCTGCTTCCTTATAAGACAGAGGAGCAATCACCTGCATAGCACAAAACCCACAGCAGAAAACTCTTCCACAGATCAACCCGATGAAGTATTTGCAGTCAGTCCTCAGCTACTGAAAAGACTGTCTCAAAACAGAGGACTGGAAACACTTCACAAAGGTGGTATTGATCTAGGTATACTCAAAACTTGAATTCAACGTTTGTGATTAACAGACAGATCCAAAGTAGATCTTGCGTTACCAGCAAAAAGAATCTGATGTTTCAGAAACAGGTTTTTAAACACTGGCATTTTACCTATAAGAAGGATTTTCTCTGTATAACAAATGCTAAGTTTTTATTTACTGAAGACTGTTTGAATCAGTTTCTCCTTGTTTCTACCACCACTCCTGCTACAAATGAGCAATTCCATGTAATTACCAACACTTTCAAAGGTCAGATTAACAGCCCGTAGTGAAGTCCATCTCTAACCACGTTTGAAAACCACAGCTCATTGGAAAGACAGATAACACAAGAAAAAAATAAAGTCAAGATGCACCACTCTGGCATCTATAAAAATATGTCCACACATAACATACATCACAAATGTGTCAACATATGTGTAAGCACAGGAAGGAGAGTTTTAATTTAACATACTTCAATTTAAATTAGTAACTTGAGTATTTGAACAAGCAACCCTTAAGAGTCACTATGGAAGTATTTCCTACTGCTATGGATGAAATCCTACTAGACTTACTAAGCACGTTCTATATGCAAGCAAACACTCTCAGAAAAGCTCCTCCTCACCACAAGGAAAGTACCGGTTTCCAATTAATGTAATCTGAGCTTTTAACATGAATTAAGAGCAGAATAATAAATAATAAATCTAAATAATAATATCCTATTGTCCAAAGTAACAGACTCAGATTTTTTTTTTTTTTAATCAATTGCATAATGATAAGGACCATAAAAGACTAAGTGCATCACACTCAGGTACAGCCAGAATATTCTTGAAAATCTCTCTGAACACAGTCTGGACACCCCTTCCACACACATTCTCTAATTAGGAATTAAATTGCTCCTGAATATTGCCTATATACCAATATTTTGTATTGGTCTGGAGGAAAGCAGCATGTGTTAAGGCTGAATAACATCCCACAAAGAGCAGTTATACTAAAAGAGGATAGCCAGTTTTTGAGTACCACACACCCACAGGTACATAAAAACAGTTGAGATTTTTCTTTGAACTAGAGTTCCAAGAAATTAATCACTTTACCAAACATGAAGTTACAAAGATCCTTACAACTGTTTAACTAAATACATTTCCAGAGCAAGAGAAAGTAGTGCACTAAATAAAACTACTGCCCTCTATCAACAAAACAAAGCCTAAAAAACAACCAGCCAACAACAACAAGCCCCCTAAAAACTCTTCAGGACAGCTCTGTCTCCCTGTTAAACACATAGTGACAAGCCACAAATGACAACATAGAAAGCAAAGCAAGTTCCCAACATCAACCCAATCATGCTTGTTTCCACCAACATCTTTCCTGCTTTTCCATAGGCATGAAATGCAAGGCCAGGTTATGCTCTTTTAGGATGGCATAAAAGCCTCAGTAGCTCAATTATACCGCAACAACCGTGCAACCCCAGACCCCAAGCATTCAAGGTCAGCCAATTATCTGCAGTATTTTTAAACTTCAAACTTGATGTCAAGGAAGGGAAAGAAATTAGGACATTTGTTTTCATATATATAAAGTGTGATCAGGTTAAAAAACTACAAATACACCCCTCATGCTCTTCTTCACCTAAGAATGCCCCATTTTGCTTCAGCCTACATCTAAAGATCCGCTTTGATTTCCTAAACACAGTACCAGAAGAATAGAGGGACGGTAGTAGAAGCTATGTACTGTCTTATACACAGGTACTTTTTCTTTAAATAACTCTTTAAAAACTCACAGAACCATATATGCTTAGTACGTTCCATCATTTCATATTTTTAGTTACTATGTAAGAGCTCAGAAGGTTGGAACATAGCGCTGACTACCCTTCAACACCATTTTTGTTTCCCTCGCTAGGCAGTGACAGTTTCAGAGTCTTGGCAGCTGCTGGGCTAACGCAATCCTTTAGCAGAAAGGCTAAATTTGACCTTACATTTCAACTCTGTATGTCCATTAACAATTTTAAAAAATATACTTTAGGCAGTTACAAGTCCCAAATAGATGCTTTCTGGTTCTCCCCAGTAGCTCTCACCCTGACACAGTCTAATGCAATGAAATGAGTGCCACAGTAAAAACTTTTCCCTGGCTAAGCTACTTAAGCATGTGGTGTGCCCACATATTCCTTTACATGACTACCCATTATTCACAGAAAAAGAGTACACAAGAGAAGTTGCATTTGTACCTGCCTGAGTCTCCTTGACTTTGAAATGGGTCTTCTCTTACCTGATGAAGGTGCCCAAGGAAGGCCTGGGCCTGGGCTGTAGAGATTGCTCCTCCGACAGGCACAGGCTGCTTTTGAAAGTCCAGGCCATTTGTTTGCGTGCCTGGAGGAAAAGAGATATGAACTATTAGCTATGATATTTACTGAAAGAGAATATGATTGTACTGAGACTTACAAATATTTCAATGTAATTAGAAAACACTCAAGAATAACAAGAATTTAACTGAAAAGAGGTTTTTAACTGAAAAAAACTGTCACTTCCAGATTTTGATAATATACCTTTCCTCATTTGAACTGAATCAGCTCCATACTTAAATTCTTTAAAATCACCTTCCCTACCCCATGTAAACTGTTATCTCCATCATTCTTGACCATGGTTTGTGAATCAAATGGCTGCGTGCTGATACGGTTGAAATGTTTCAGTTCTGCATACACTCTCTATTCAGTACCTGAATACAATCTTTAAGTTCAGAAAGCGGCAAGAACAAGGTTCAGAGATAGTCACCTTTCATTCAATATAGAAAAATAACACGTGAAGCAAACAGAAGTACAATGTACATAGCAGTTATGGGCCACAGTTTATTGATAAAAGATCTCTCCCCATTTGCATGAATAATTGTGCAGAGCTCTCATGACATAACTGACTGTGCTTACTTTTGCTCATCCACTTGCATGTAGCTACAAACTGATTATTTTCCTACATTTTTGTTGTCTTCTTCCAAGAGAGCTTGGAAGACATGAAAATCCTCAAACTATCCCTAGGTAATCATATTGTGAGGAAGACAACTGAGCACTTTCTCCACAAGAATCAGAGAACTCTCTTCTGTAAAGAGAACCATAAGCTATACTATGAACTACACAACTATAAAATTCAAAGAATCGTTCTGTGGGGAGATGATAATAATCAGTGTTGGGGACTACCGGTTCTTTATGTTGGGTGTTACTACCTACCATGGCTAACAACAATAAGGAAGAGCGAGTTTGTCAGGCTGTATGGAATTTCTAAAACTTATGATGCAATCTTAAAAAAAAAAAAAAAAAAAGTGACTAAAATGAAGTACAAACAGCATTAGACTTGCATGTTCATATCTTCACAACAGATCTTGTTCATTGCTTATGGACAGGTGTTAAACTAATTCCTGCTTCAGAACTCTTTCATCATCTACATTTTTTCTTCTGCAAAAGCCTAGCTTATCTACTATGCAAAAGAGTCACCGTTGTTAAGTAACAACGGGGGTTTGCTATCCCTTAGAAATATCTGCAAAAAGCAAGGAGGCACAAAACTTGATTATGAAAATACACTATACAATATTTTACACTGCAGTTTTGACCTACAGCTTACAGAAATAAAATTCCAAAGATGAGGTCACAGTTCAATTAAATCCAGATATAATGTAGACAGTCAAGCACCCATTAAGGTGTACCTAAGGCGGACATTCGATGTGTGTTTCTTTTGGTGGAGGTGGTGTGAGGGAAGAATTGATGAACTCTGTTTTTCACTCTGTGCTTTGGACCAGGTTTTACAGACTTAGAGAAATCTATTGCAGCCAAAGATCCATAGACAAGTTAAAAATACTGAAATTTCTAACTACATAAAATTATTTTGCACAGTGAATCTAAAATTCCAATTCAAAGTGCATGGAAAGGCTATCACTGGCCTGAATTGATCATGAATATGAGTCAGTTGCATTTTGCCAAAGAAAGTTAGGTAAGAAGATCTGTTGGAAGAGCTAGAAGAGTTATGTCCACTCTTTAGAATAAACTGCAGAATTCTCTCAATGCAAAAGTGGGATTCTCTCAATGGGAAAATGACTAGGTCAATATAAAAAATTAAACTCCAATGAACAGCTACTGTAATTCAAGGAAAACAATCTACAACCTCCTAATTTAAACAGATGCTTTGAATCAGTTGTTTTCAATCTGCACCAAGGAATCGCCAAAAGCAGGGAAAAAAAATAAAGAAAATCTAGTGTAAGGCAGGTGTTTCTCATTTCAATCAGAAACTTGCAGGTTTCAAAAAAAGTGACCCATTTCCGAGCAAACTACCTGGAACCCTCACCTTAAATAAACAGGTGAGGTTGTCCCAGTTAGTTGTCTTACAAAAAGAGCTTCAAATCATGATACCATATTAAAAAAGCACTGCTACAAGTGCGAATAGAGATGCTCCAAGCTGGCACTTCTGTCAACTCTTCATATGGAGACTTGAAACAAGCCCCATAGGTTTGACAGTTTTGAACAAAGCAAGTTAAAAGGCTGAGCCTTAAAATATTCATTGGTCCCAAAAAGCTGTTTAGACAGGTACTGAGAGAAATTAACATTTTCTTTAAGTCAGTCCTTGAAGTACTATAACTCCTTCCCCCCACACCTCCCAAATTTCAACTCCAAGCAAAAACAAAAACTAAACCCCACCTGTTCATACTCTGTGCTACTTGCACCCTATGCTTTCTTTCATAACTGGAAGTAGTGTCCCTTTCCCCTTTGGATGAAGCCTTAGTTTTAGAAGGAACGCTACCAAGGTTGCTTGCATTTATCACAGGATGCCTACATCTTTTGAAGAACAGCAGGGAAAGTGAACTTTGAGTCCAGGATACAAGTGGCTTTGCTCTTAAGGTGCTCCTAAGGATGTGACAGCATGCCTGTGGAATCCAAGAAATCTGGTAAGGAGACTGGAAAATGAAGCTATCAGAATCAGAAGGCCAACACAGTGCAAGGACGTGGAAAGACCAGAGTGCCACTTTTCTCAAGATGAGTTAAATGTAAAAGAAAATAATATTAAGAACATGGCAGATGGAATCACAAGTACTGTGATTATAATACAAGCATTTACATGTTTTCCATCTCCTTCCTAGCTCTCACGTAACTGCCAGAGCTGATCTAACAGCTCATCAACACCAAAAAAAGTGGGAGTAGAAAATCTCAGTCTCTTATCTCTTTGTTTCCAGATACATGATACCTGTTCTACCCCTTCTGATATTTCATGGACACAACAGTAAGTCAATTCACACTGCTAACTGAGTAGAAAACTATTCTGGTGAATTGTTCCTTTTCGCTTTTGGACAAGTTAATTCATATCTCACTGAACTGGCAAAAAAAAAAAAACAAAAAAAACAAAAAAACAACTATCTTAGCTTAGGGCCTGATAAGCAGCAGATGATGCAAACAAGGGGAGAATGGAGAGTTGGCAGTACGCAAACAAGCCTCCCCCCATTTCCAAGTTGCTGGGTTGCAGCAAGCACTAGGATGAAATTTCACCCTTATAGCCTGAGTCCAATGCAACTTAAGCACCTTTATATTCTGGAATAAATTTAGTCATGAAGTTAGCTAGTTCAGGGAGCTGATTTGGATGAAGACTAATATAGAAAGTGCAATTAATTTTCAGATGAATCATATCTTTGAACCATCTCACTCAGTGCCACTCCAGGGAGAGGAACAGAACATGAACTACTGGGGCAGCCTGAGCTTGGATTAGTTTGTACTGTCTTAGAACCATACCCTCCAGAGGACAAACAGGACTAAACAGAGCAGGAAGGAAGCACTGCATCAGCAATCAGAAAAAAAACATGCTTTCAAAATCCTAAGACAAGAATCATCAGAATTTAGCCCAATCTCACAAACTGCCCAAGAAAGCAAGAGGAGAGAAGAACTACAAGTCTGGGGAGACATGGAATAAGGTACGAGAAAGGTCTTATGAAGGGACAGCAAGCAGAGAGAAGGAAGATTTCCAAACTAACTTGAGTGGGTATCTATCTGCACTGTGCCGTGGGAGACGTCTTCTAGCACTGGCATTACATTTCCCCATCTATACTGTGAGCAAGACAGATCCCCAGTACCCAAAATTTGTTGATTCCTTATCCACATTACTAATGAAAAGTTTAGTAGCAATATACACCCAACATGCTAGCAGTTCAAGAATATTTCACAGTCCCTCTCTCATAGACTTTCTTCTTCTGGAAACTGGAAATTCAATTTCAGAAAATGAGGCAAAGCAAACAAGAATACTTAGAAACCTTCTTTCAAATACTACACTTAAATTTTATTATTTTGCTGCTATGTCAATGCATGCCCCAAGGCTACAGTTTTCAAAAGACATTATAACTTTGGCTTTCATACTACTGCATTCACACAGCATTTTAAAAAGAATATGCACTAAACAAGAAAAAAAGTTGAATTGTTCCGGAAAATTTTCCTACATAAAGGAATCAAAAAAAGCTATCAGTTTTCTTTAAGACAAAGTCTTACTTTCTCTCCTTTTTTTTTTTTTTTTTTTTTTTTTTTCCAAGTAGATACTAGATGGCCTATCCAGCCACTGCTCAAGGTTGGAAAAGAGTTGTGTGAAAACAGCTGTCCAACAACTTTTGCACGCATTGAGACTTTGTTTTTAATTCATCTGAAATATGGGTTACTTTTTCAGATCCTTGCATGGGAAGTCAAATTAACACACAAAGTTAAAATCTGTTTCAGGCATTTTATTGTGACTAATTTCAGCAAACTTCACTGTGTTTTCTAAAGAGTGTTAGAAATACAAAAGCCTCATTTGTTAACTTTAATGAAACTTCATTATCAACTGAGAACTTTTGATGTTGTCATCTTCACCAATGGTAACTGTATTTTTATTCTCCTTCAAGTGTTTGCTCTGCCCAATTCCATATCCCATAGTATTTTCTCTTAAAATTTTCAAGTCCCATCAGCTCATTGCACTGAAAGCAGGAATGATCCAAACAAACAGCCACTGAGGATCAAGAGACAGACGAGCCGTGCTTACACGGTAGACTCAAGTGATTTATAAGTGTCACCAGGAAACAGACGATTACTGAAAAGCCACAAAAATCAGAACTCTGAGCATCCATAAAAATAATCTTCATGCGTGTAACTTCAGAGCTTATGCTCCCTAGACAATCAATGGCACTCCCCCTTCCTTAACATCTGACTTGACTTCTTCTTACTAAGTATGCAGAGCCCAGAACCAAAACCAGAATACCCTGATCAGAAACCTAAAATTACTTTCCATGAGTATTGCTTTAAGGGTTTAATGTCTGTCAGTTGACTAACACAACTGAGACCCCAGAGAACATCACAAAAGTTATTAATAACTACCTCCAGTGGTTTATGAGCACTATATGCTTGAGAACAAAACAAAGACCACAGAACAAAGGGCCCTCAAAATTCCAATATTGTTGTAGTCTGGGTAACTTTAGAAAAATAGATCACTAAAAGTCATGAAACATATGAAATGAATGACTGGGAACATTTAAGTTACAGAAGCAAGGTTTGCAGAAGGTCCAAACACCAATAAGAGTCAAACATTGTTAATAAAGTTACCGTAGCATGATAATAAAAAAAATACATTGTAATCCCTTTTGTAATAAAAGCATCTACAACAATTCTTCCTTTCTTTGTACCATGACCACCATCCTTACACTGACAAGTATGTGCCAAGGGCAGCAGAGCCAGGGTTCTGCTTAAAGCAGGTGTAACACTTCCGTGATAATGGACCACCTCCAAATAAACCAAGTCCTCCTCCTGAACAGCTCAGTTGAAGCAGAAATGCTAGTTAAAGCTGCACGTAAATCTAAACTTTCGAGAAAGTATACTCAGGGAACTGAAGTCAGACAGAGCAGCAAGTCTGAGTTTTCTCAGAGGTTTATACAAACCTGTCAGATACAATGGTTCAATAAGAAAAGGGATATTTAAGACCATTGTTCTCCTGATGCTTTGATTATGAAATATTTCTAGCCTGTACATTTTTGAAATAATGCTATAAATCATGCTAAAGGAGTATTAAATAGATAATACATCATTTTTGTACATGGAAAGCTATTTGTAATAGGGGAAGCACCAAACAACTGCAAGCATAAAAATAGAGATGCCAATAAAAAAAATACATAGGTAAATGAGCTGAATTCCTTTTGACTGACCCCATCCATGACAGAAAACATCCAGCCTCTGAGATCAGCATCAGGAACATTCAGTCACTGTTAGCTGTATTGAAATCTCGTACAAAGAATAAGGAAACACCAGCATAAAGTAAATTGCTAATTCCAGCACATCTTCAGAATTTAAAATAAAAATTATTGAGCAAAAAGGAGGAAAATAATTCTCCTCACATAAGGTAACTAAACTTCTCTTAACTCAAGAACAGGTTCCTTCCTATTACAATTTTCTCTCCCTGAGAGCTACCCTGAGCTCAGAGAAGATTTTGTGTTTGATAGAACTATTTACTGTCCATTCAGAATTGTAATTTCTCATTTCTAAAATGAACCCTAAATTACCTGCAGAAAGGAATTAAGGCATGAGATAGCATGACTGAGTTATGGTGACTTAAACTTCTTTAACGGCTTACAAATTGGCCACATCGTGATGATGTGCCCAAAGGTACAATGGCCCCAATACAAAAGCTACTCTGTCCCAGCCAAATTTCAAGGTTCTGTTCTAACACATGACAACATTACATAGAGGACTAACAGTTTTTTAACGTTGAGGAGTTATGCGTTCTCCCTTTGCCTTGTTCCTGAGAACTGCTGTCACTCGGATAAAGTCTAAAAATGGAAATAAGATTAGCCAATAGCCCACATCTGCCAGGGAAAATTTCAGCCCCAAAATAAATGGAGGTTAGAGGTGCCAAAGATACATTCTGACAGGAAAGGATGGGATGACTTATGGAGAACAGTGGCACAAGACTTTCTGTAACATCAGAAGCATTACAAATAAGAGGAAGAAGGAAGGGGAGATCGTATACAAATATTGATAATGTGTGAGTAGGGCCTGCATAGAGCAGGACTAATGATTTGTTTTCAGCTTGGAGACAAGCAGCCTTCTCAAGTCTCTAAAAACAGTAGGTGCAGGATTTTTCTGGGGTCTGTGTTGCTGTTCCTGTAAACTGGTAACGAAATTTCACTTTTCATTTCATATCCATTTCATTCCATCAGAAAGTATCTGTGCACCGATTCAGCATTTCTTACCTGTGTTCCCATCTCCACTCTCCATCGATGGTTTACTGGTTTCTGACGGATTGTTCATTCTTGAGTCTGCATTGAAACAGAAACAAAGATGAAGTAACACGAGCAAAAAACACACAAACCTATCTATGCTTCCTTGTCCAGGAGACATACAGAACATCTGGGATTTGGTAGGTAGCTTACCCTAATTCAGCTGATTTTATAATAAGAAATGAACAGAAGCAGAACACAATACTGCAACTTCCAAATAAATACTGTTCCAACATTTTTTGTCATTGTGCACATATGCGAAAGCATAGAATTGAAGGAATAAAAGACAGCATGTTGGAAGCCAAGGATAAGTAAAACTTTATTGTAAGTTCAGTGGAACTGAAAAGCAAGAAGGAAAAATAGTTAAAAAGGAAGAAAACTATGAACAGATTCAAAAATACTAGTTCTGACCACCAAGGCCTATATTCTCCTTAAACCCTCCACAAGAAAAAGAAAATTCAGGCAACATAATCAAATAGATACCATTTATGTAATTCTTCATTTTTATTTTACAGGAATGTCACCGATATTATTTGGGATTCCCTATGTATTCATGCAAAAACCTTATGAATATGAAATATTTCTCTTCCTTCTCCCTGTAGATCAACCTATTGAAAAGTCTGCTCTGGACCTGAAAGCTTGTCAGCTGAGTACAGTGCAACAGAGAGGGCCTCTCCAGATGGTAGGCAGAGACTAATGTTTCCATACACAGGAATCCATACAGATGTTCCACGTACAGCATCAACTCCACAGCTTATTACCCCCTCCTTCCTAGCTACCAACCGTAGTGTGTCACATTATTGCAAACCAAATCTATAAAAAGAATCTCAAGACAGACTAGCTCATGAAATGAAGCATAAGCAAATCCTTAAGCACATTCTTCCATTCCCATAGCCCATTAAATACAAATCAAATGACCTCAAAATTAAGTCTTTAACCTCAGGATTTCTGTTGCTTTCTACGTGCTTAAAAAGGTTACCTCTTTCATCAAAGCAGTGATTTCCAAAATACCAGTGGCCTGAAGAGGAATACAGTAACAGCATAAACGCCTGTATCTTTCCCCAGGTATTTCCAAGAGAGCCCAGACTCTTCATTGCTCTGCAGTCTAGGAGAGTTGCAGATGAGAAGCCAGACTATTGCCATGTGCTACCATACCACGTGCTGCTGCCCAGAGGAAACCAGCGCCCTCCTCGGGATATCAGAACCAGGGGCAAGGGCAGAGGAGAGACACACATATGAACCAAACAGAAGACACTTGGGCAGTGTCTGAATGAAAACAGGAGTCACATCAAAGGGCATATTGATTAACTAGATGGGGAAACTAGTTAGAAATGCAGCATATAAGACAGAAAAAGGTAGAAGATGTAACATTTGGAAAGACTCCAGTAAGTATTGTTGTCTTAAGTCTTAAAAAATGTAAATATTTTTAAAACTAATGTAATTTTCCACATAAACAACTACTACAGTGGAACCAAGTGGGGCCTAGAAAATCCAGCGGATTGTAACAAACAGGAACCTGCCTCAAGTTAGTTCAGCCTCTCCAGAGTCTCAACTCTTCTTTGGGAGTTTCTATGGCTATGGATCACATCTTTTAAGTGTCAGCTGTGTGTACACCTGATACCTCAACTGGCCTCAAACATACTCCCTTATAAATGTTACTCTTAGTACAAAGGCAAATGCATTAAACTGCCTTTTGGAACAGGGAGCAAGTGAGGAGAGCCATTCCAGCTGAGCACTCCTGGCCCACATATCAGCAAAGGGCTGAAGTTTTGCCCTGATTTCCACAACCTCTGAGTAGCACATTCAAGATAAGAGTTTGCAGCCTAGAACAGAGCTCTGCTAAGGCTGCAGGTACAGAACCTGCTGCTTCCCAGCTCCTCACGTTGTCATTTTACACATTTGGATAACATCATACACACTCCAGAAGCAGAGAACACAGTTCCACTGACTATGCAGGAAATAAGCTTTTTTCATGTTGGTTGACAGCTTAGATGGGGCTTTGAGCAACCTGGTCTGGTGGGAGGTGTCCCTGCCCATGGCAGGGGGTAGGAACTGAGTGGTCTTTAAGGTCCCTTCCAATTTAAACCATTCTGTGATATGCCACTGCCTGCTGATGGGTCTCAAAAAAGAAATAAGTTATGGTTTTATTTAGTAGCTATGTGTACCTTGAGTTTTTTGTGGTAACAGCACATTTATTTGAAATGACTATAGGTAACATTCATTTGATAGCATTGATTTAGTTCCTTGACACACGGGTGGCTATTGAACTGTTTTTTGGTTCAGAGAACACTTGAACAGGACACTTCTTTTGGACACAAACATGAAGAGTGCTCATCCAGCAGGAACATGAGCTTACAAGCCCAATATACCCTGCTGTGGAAAGTAGGCTAACTTATGGGGCTGTTTGATGTAGGATCTCTTTTTAAACCCACAGCAGGAGAGCCTGAGCTCATGATAAGACTGATCACAGAAGGGAAGAACAGAGGCTGGGGAATCACCTTTCAACAACATAGGAGCTGCTTGCTGAACACCTTTGTAAAGCTCTTGAAGAAAAGCATGCAGCACCCTGTGCTACTACTTTGTAGCAGAAACCAAAGCACTAGTATCACCAGGAAGGATAGCTATCAACCAATGGCACCTGGAAGGGGACAGGTCTGTCCCCTCAGCAGGAAGCCAAGCTCTGCACTGACTCTTCCCTCTGCACGAGGATGCTCATACAACACATCTTCCTGCATGACAAGCAGGTTGGTTCAAGACAAAGGCAGAATGGTACAGGCCCCTTTCCACAAGGCGAGACATGTTTTTCTGCCAGGCTATAGTGTAAAACCAATCATTTAAAAAAGGGGTTCCAGTGTTTGCTAGTACTAGACATACAAATAAAGTTTACTCAAGTAGCAGAAGTGTGTATAAATGACAAATAATTTATTGTAAGGATTTATCCCTGACAAAGACCTCAAAAGCTGTAATTGTGAAAAAGCAGCAAGTTGGATGAAGAAACATCTTTCTAGTACTGCTCATGTTCAAATGAAGGATAGCATCCATTATTCCACCAGCTGACTGCTACTTGTTCAGTCTGTGGGCCTTCTGCATGTAAAGCATCAAGAACAATGCCGCTATTTCCATTGCAAATGGTATGGCATACATCTGAAGCACAGAACTGCCACCAGCAGAACAGACATATTCCTGCAGGATACGAAACCTACAGATTCATTATCAACAGAGATTTGCTTTATATATATACTCATAAATTCTCTGCTTTAAAGTTAAAAGAATAAAAACATGAAGTGGGCTAAATATATATATATATATATATATATATGTGTGTGTGTGTGTGTGTGTGTGTGTGTGTGTATGTGTGTGTGTATGTGTGTATATATATATATATATATATATATATATATAAAAATAATATATATACATATAATAATAAAAGAAATCATAATGCCCTCACCTTTTCTTCTTCCTTTAGACCTTTCTAGGGTTTCAAATAAAGGCCCTGGGCTACAACTTAGCCAACATCATCTCAAAGTAAACTCCACAGAAGGAAGGATCGAAAGCAGCAGGTGCATGATTGAAATCAAACTCTCAGGAGTGATTCCAGTCAGTACTGCTGCTCTGCTAGCAGCAATGAGCCACGCTTTCGCAGACCCTCAGTAACATTTCAGAAGGCATTTGGAAGAAAGAAGCAGACACCGGACCAACATGGACTACTAGGAACTGTATATGCCTAGCAAAACAAAATCCTAACACAGAATTTCTCTTGCTATATCCTTTCATCCATATGAGTGAAACTGGCTAATACTCCATCACAGCCAGCAAAAATGTTTCACTGATGCACATGGAAATAAAACAAAGTTCAATGTGAGTGCACACACACACCCCGAAAACTCAGCTGAAGGTTTAGAGTAGATTTAGAGTAGAAATTCATTTTCAGAAAACCATTTCATGTTCAGAAACAAACATTCATGTGTCTGCTTTAAAATTAAAATAAGAGTGCAAAATTTTAAATTAAAATAAGAGTGCAAAATTTTAAATTAAAATAAGCGTGCAAAAATGCACTGTTTATGAACATATATAATGCAATTAAAGAAATCAGTATAGTGAAGCTCAAGGAAAGAGCCTTGAAAACAAAATCTATTGCAAAACTAGAATGATCTTTTTTTTGAAAATAACTTAAAAATACGTTTAGAAGAAATTATGGCATGCCTGTTCTGTAGTCCTGATGGAATCTCAGCTCAGGAAATACATTATCCCAGTAACCTTAGGCACAGCTTGCAACGGTATCAATGGCAACCACTGTGGACTCCACCTTATTTTCTCTTACGCTTGAAGAACCCTGCTATTACATTAAAAACACACAGATATAATATACATTCTGTTGGGAATGCCTCAGTGCAGCTAGTAAATTCTTTGAGACTGAGACCCCCCTCTTTCTTATTTTAATGCTCTGAAATTTCAGATACACAGACATGCAAGTCAAGTCCTAAGTCTCAATGTCTGTTAAAGGCTAAATGCTTCTCAGATTGAAATCTGAAAAGCAAAAGGTCTGTATTAATATCATCCAAGCACAAGCTTAACTGCAAATTTCTTCAGTGCAGAGGAAAAGAATTCTCCTGGATTGAGGGAAAGTGGGAAAAAAAACAACACATTTCCCTGGTATAGATACATACAGTATATACATATCATGCAGCTACTTGCTGCCGATTCACTGGTGAGCTTCAGCCTTGCAAGCACCTTCTCTAGTCTCTGCATATGTGATTAAGCCTCTATGCATAGTCAACCTCACACCCTCTATTTCCATATTAAACGCTTATAAGAAAGAGCTGAGCTGGTACCCACCTAGAACGTAGTCACTGCAGTCCAGCATTGCTGTGGTATCCTCTACAGGTTCAGACAGTCCAAGGAAAGGGAGAATGGCAATTTCTATCAAATCTACACTACTGCTCTCAACGGCACAAGAAAGGGAGTGGGGAGGTGGGGGAAGAAATACAACTTCAGTTACACCATAGCAATCTTCAACTGAACAGGGAAACTTCAGTTGCTCTGTGGAGTTTTAGTCTCTCCTACTAGCTGTGTCTGACATTGTCAAGGCGACTGAAGCGTGAAAAGTTCCCCTTTTTGTAATAAAATAGAAACAAAGATTGCAGCTGGCAGTTTCCATAATGAAGCTTAATCAGTATGCGCCTGATTAGGGCCTTATGCAAATCTCCCCTCGTTAGCACAGCAGCCAGCACTTTGAAGTCCATGAACAATTCATTTGCAGAGTACACTGAAAGCGCTCCCTGCATAATTTAAATCACGGTATAAATATTTATCAGCTCATTTGCATATTAATTGGCAGTGCATGAAGGGAAAAATTATCTCCTGAGTGCCAGCATAATAATTAGGGAACAAAATGAAATTTCTTCCAATAGCTTGGCTTCTCAGCCCTAACTCAAGCACAGTACCACAGGGGAGCAGGGAGGGAAGAGAGACAGAGTTCTGTTAAAATGCCACTGAAATGACACGTACAAATTAGAAACAACTCTACAGACTTAAGCACCTTTAATCTTATTCCTGCTGGCAACAATAACTTCAGTAATAAAGGGGATTTGGAAAAAGCTTTCTACACAATCCAAATAATCCCATGAAAACAATTAGCAAGGTAGAAGCCGAACACAGAGCTGTCAAACTGGTGCTTGCACATCTGTGTGGCGTTTTCCACATCGCAACACGGACTGTCACAAGAAGGTCCTGGGCAGGAAAGAGGAATACCAGGGCAAGGAAGCAGCACAATTCTTTTTAAATGGCTAAAGAGCTTGGTGATTCATTATCTGGTAATCCCTTTGCAACGGCCAAGTTAACAGCAGTGGATGTGTCAAGTATTGTGTAACATTTGACACCCACTAATCTATCCCAAGTGAAATCAAAATAGATTTAGTTTTTTGCTTTCCAATGACTTCCAAGGAAGAAAAAAAAAAGCTATTATTAATCCCTTCCACAAGCAAACACAATATAGCTAAACAAAGCTTACTGCAGCGCTACGATTTTTAAAAGGGACATTTTACACCAGGCTTGCAGCTTTGAACCACCCAACGATAATCAGAGCACACTTGCTGCTGTGTCCATAATACGCTGAAGAACTGGGAAATAGGGAAGAGGCTTTGGTCTACGGAGGAGTCAATCCTCTTTTCCAGAAGTGTTCCACAGAATTAAATGTACCAAAGAACTACAATGCTACACTGAACCACTGCAAATAGTTTGATTACCATTCAAATACCAGTGTCCAAAACAGCAAGAACATTTACATCAAAGTGTAACGTGGACATCCCAACACATAGTATTCCATGTTCTGATCAGAAAAAGAAGTGTGATGATCAGTGCTGGGGACTACAGGGTTGGGCCAGATGTTAGTGTGAATTTAAAGATTTATTTTATTTTTTTTTTAAGCTAGCTGTACTTTTCTTCTCCTCATTTCTGAAGTGAATTCAAGCACCGCCTCTCCAAACAAGAGAGTGCGAGAGAAAAGGGACTTCTCAGTCATCCACTACTGACTGGAATTTATTTCCACGCTTGACCTCTTCTTCTGTTCAGGTTCATATCTCTACTTAACACAAGACGTTCCCCACTATATATTTAACATGAGTGATCTACACTTGAAAAAGATTGCAAGAAGAGAACGTGCTCCTAACCACAGGGAAACAACCATGTGTACCAAATAGCTTTTCCTAATACCTGGTTTCCAACTGTTTTCTAGAGAGTTGCGAGTCCCATCAAGACCTCTGAGGCGCATCACGGTTCACAGACTTTCACTAGACCACGTCCGTCCACACATGCTTTTGGATCACGCTGCGACATAATCCACCTGCTTCATCAGAGGAGGCAGGACACGAATGGTGACACTGGACAAAGCCGGTGCCAGCTCCAGCACTGGCTGAGCCCAGGCAGCCAGCAAGAGGTCAGCAGTGCCGTCCCTGGGACCCTCCTCTAACAGGAGGAGCTGGTCCCACACAGGTGCAGCATCAGAAGTGTGCGAGTGCAGGAAGCGACCGTTAAAGGCAGGCATGTGTGTAGTGACACGCGATGCGTGGCTAACAGCACGACGGTGAAACAGTAAGCCAAGGCCAGGGAAGGATGTGCCTCAAGCAGGGCTGGCAAGTGCCCTGTAGCACCCCAGTGCTGGACAACAGCCACACTACCAACCTTATGCTGACAGCTAACAAGGAAAAGGCAACCAAGTTTTCTTCCCGTTCTGACCGTGCCGGCCGATATTCCTTAACATACCCCCCCAGGCAAACATGCACATTTGAATGTAACTCCCATTGACCTGCTAATTGCAAAGCCACATACTTTGACTATTCAAACTAAACTTGACCAAAAGAAACAGTACTTTCAGTGACCACTTCATTCTTCATAATGTTATCCTGCATTTTATGTAAATTATGAATTTTTGGCAAAAAAAAAAAAAAAAAAAGCTGTTGTTCCATCTAGGCTGCACTACTCCAACAGTTTATCTGGTAGGCCACAGAAGGAGGCCTGAAGACTGAAGTAGGAAAGCACTCGGGGAAGAACAGCATGGACCACCTGGCCTCAAAACCAGTGGCAGAGCACACAACTTTCTGTTTAGGTTCTGCCATGTCGTTGAGTACTTTTTGTGGTGAATTCTCACGTTAAAAGTTACTTAATACCTTGAACCAAAAGTCACACCTGTGGTACCTGCATTTAAACAAAATATCACTCCAGGTCATGCCTTTTCCTCCAAAGGTGCCTCCAGAAAGAGAATGGTGCACACCTTGTGATCATCTGTGGAGAAGTAAAACCCTCTCCATTTCCCACACTGTTAAAGCAATTCTACAACTGTGATATTGATGATTCCTCCCTGCCCCTTGTTCTGTTCATATTCTTCCATAAAAGTAAAGGAACTAAAGCCACTGATGGAGGCAGGTATGGCAAAGGCAGATATTCTTCAGTCAAATACTGCAGAAAGGTTTCAGAAGACTTTCTACCCTTTTTCTCTTTTTCTCTTTGCTTTTTGAATACCTTCCATACCTTCCCACTTTAAATGTTTTTGCTTCACTGTCACCACCAATTTGTCACTTCATTTACAGAGTCCTAATGATTATACTTGATAGTTTACCCTTTCCAAAAAGTAAGGTATATCTCATTTCCCACTGCAGCTTATGCAGCTCCTGGTTAGACTTGCTTTTGAATCTTTTATTCCTCCTCCCACTTCCTCCATTTATTATGCCCAATTCACTGTAACTGTAAATTCCACAAAATTATTCCCCAATGTAACATATTATAAATAAAATGGTATAAATAGGGAAGGTTGTTATAAACTAGGAGATAAGGATATTTAAACCCTTATCTTCAGGTGCTTTGTTGGTTTTTGGTGTTTTGTTTTTTTTTTTTTAGGAGGGAAGGCAGGGGGACTACAGAAACAATGCAGAATTAAAGGGATAAAAGGCAAAGTTATTACAACATTCTTTCATTGTAACACCTTTATGGAGAAAAAGCACCTCCATTTTGATATAGGCATGCTTCCATATATTAGTAAAATGTTATTTATTACATGCTCCCAATGACAGCTAGGAAATTTCTGCCACTAGGCAGCTCTGTGACAAGCGTGACCTTTGTAAACTTCCCGACATGATTTCTGATGGAACATGGCAAGATTACCCAATAAACCAACAGCACATTATTACACTGTTGTACAGTGTACTTGGAACAAAACATGGTATTAATCACAACATATTAGCATTCTGCCTTCATTACTGCATCAGTGTCTAGTATATTTTACTGTGAAGAACCACTGAAGAAGACTGGTAACAAAAGCATTCACAATGGTGCATGACTTAGCACTCCAACACACACTGGATACACTTGGAGCACGGCTGCTTTCTATGCGTCCTGCCAACCAAGACCAGTAGATGCAGCTACCTCTAGTCTGACATTACACAGAGCTACTACATTTTAACTCGAGACATTTCCAAGTCTCTGTTCCACAAACTAAATGAAACCCAATAAAAGTTTCAAACAACTCCAATGTGCTATTAAAAAAATAAAAAATCACGTACTTCAAAAATAAACTGTGATTAAAGTTGGCACAATCCTCTTAGGGTAATTACAGACAGACAGACAGCAGCCTGTTCGTAGTTAGAGCTGCAAACTAAGCTCTAATTTTAGCCACCACCTTTGACTTTGGCTAACAAAATTGATTTTATCTGAAAATTGCTGTTTGCTCTGAAAGCCAAAGAGCAGTTTTCTGGAAAAGTCTAATAAAATTGGCCTGTTTTAGAATTACAGGTCATTATACAATTACTATGAACTGGAATTTCAGTCTACATCTAATTTGACTTCTCTCTCTAACTCAAATCGTAACTATCCTTTCAAACTTTCCATTGCAAAGTGTCTTTCATAATTCTCTCACATACCTTTTTTGAAGGCTATTAAGTACAGAGACAGCAAACCATAAATGCTAATTCATCTTATCAGTGCAGGACAGCAGACATTCATAAGCACCTGACACATTAATATAAAGGGTTTCATTTGTGCGTTTAAAAATCTCACTTATTTTTGTCCTCAGATGATAGTAGCTATAATGGTTTAAGTCATTTTTATGGTAAGAGAACTGTGGTCATGAGAGACTCATAGTACAGTACCACCTTATGGGGAGGGGAAAAAAAACAGGGCGAGTAGTCATGGAGGCAGAAGAGAAATTAAACACACTTAATTCAAAAGTCACAGTATTAAAGCTTAGTTTGCTTGCGACAGCTATATTTGAAACTCATGTCTGATACTGTCATCCCAGTGCATCATCTCAACAGTTTTGCCCTCCCCTTAAGCCATAGCTTACAAGAATGGATCCATATAACATCTACATACAAGTTTCTGTTTCATTTTGATTGTTTTCTTTTCAGGAAGAAAGGATATAAATTCAGTGCAAGTTTAATAATTCTGTAGTACAGACAACCCTTTGTGTTCAAAACCACACCTTCGATCCACAAGTCATAACATTTTCTTCAAAAGCATGGAATACTTGGAAGACCAGCAAACATTAGATCTTCACGTTTTCTGATTTAAGAACTCATGTTTCACTCATATCATGCTTTCAAGGTTTTCATCACCATCACATAACGGCTTCAGACAGTTTTATTTATTTTTATACTGAGCACTACATCATAAGCACTGGCTCCAGGAACTTAATTCAAAAAAAGAAGTGTGCCCTACCGCACATTTGAGAACAAATTTGTGTTATTTAACTAGGATGCTGAATTTGCCATAGAGCTGTTGCACAGTTGCACTTTTGAATAGTTGCAGGAAAACACTAACTAAAAATAGCATGAAAAAGAGCAAATCATGCTTGGATTCTGCCACGCTTGGTATGGATCCATAACATTAGAATTGATGTTCATTCCTCTACTACATTTACACATGGTACTTTCCATGTGCAGCATTCCAAAGTTATGCAGAAATTTTTAAAGTCTGTCAAACCATTTTTTAAATGTAAATATTTGAAGGGAGACACCTGTTTGAGTTTTTACTCACATATATCTAGGTCTTGCCTTCCTTTAAAATTGCTGTTTTGTCCAATTTGAAATACTTCACGCTGACAAATATTAAAACACCCGGAGCAGGTGCATATTGTTTAACTAGTGAAGTTTTCTTATTATTTCATTACAAGTTTTCACACCCTACATTGCTTTTCAGAGAAGTACTACAGGACACCAAGTAGGGGAAGACTGAAACAAAGACTGATGTGAAGTTACATGAACAAAACACAAGGGAGGGCTGAAGAACACTATCAGTAGAACTTCAGAATTTAATGAATAAAAAAAGGAAGCAGTCCAAGGGCACAGATCTGCATCACAGCAGTACTGAAACTAAGGAAAAAAACAGCCTTGCATGCTTTTGAAAGCTTGCATGGTTTTATGGTATGCATGCAGTAGCTTGTGCGATCTGGAGAACCTGGAGCACTCCCACCCTGGCAGTGTGAGGAGCAGGGTGACTTGGCTTCCCTTCCCTTGCCAGGAAAGCCAGCCCATGCTCACATATCCCCTGGGGCTCACACCAGCTTCCAGAGCACATCCCACAGTGGTCGTTTCTACTAGCCACGTGCTGGGATGACATTTATTGGAATGCATCTGCCATACGTGCAGTGGCTGCTGAAACCACTGTGCATGTGTTTGAATGGACTATATAATAAACAGCTCATGCTGTGTCATGGCACCCTTACTATTCTGCCCTGCATCTGCCCTACATCCCAAACAAGGAAGATAGCAAAACAATTTACAATATCGAATGTTATGCCAATACACATTAAAAAAACAAGCATTTGAGTAAAAGACTGGAATACGTAAATCACAACACAATTGATTTGTCTGGCAATATATGAACACTGCTTATGCTAAGTCCAACTACTGAACTCTAATATTTGTCTTAGCGGTCCTCTGACCTGTTGTATTTATGAAATAGCACTGCATGTGCATTCCAAAAGCATTACATTTGCCTCCCCATGCCCACACATAGCAGGGACAGGCACTCAGAAGTGAAACACATTATTTTTAAACTCACCTGTAAATCAAAACATAATGCATTATACAAACATGCTGTTTCTCTGTTCTCCGCTTTGATAAAGTAGCAATTACTAGTCTAGCTTGATGAATAGGGGCTCTACAAAGAATAGACTAATTCAATATATAACTTAACCATACAATTCGGCTCAATTCAAATCCCAGAGCCTCCACACTACCTGTCATTAAATACACTACAGTTCACTCTCAAAATACATAAATCAAAGTCACCAGTTTAAGTTTATTATGATTGCTGCTGGAGCCAAGCGGATACATCAAGATCAGCCGCAGAGGTGGTATTTAGCTCTAGTTAGCATTCGGAGTGTTTGACAAACAAATTAATAGAAAAAAGCCCATGCAAAACATCTACAGATCATGGTATGAACTGAAGTTGCACCACCGTTACTACGATCTTTTGCAGAAGCTGCTTTTGCTCTCTTTTCCTTAATAGCTATCTCAAATCTGAAGCAGGATATTGCCTTAGTGCCCTTAACACATTAATCCAGACACTATTAACACCTGTAGTAGGAACTACGAGGTATGTCATGAGAATGCTACTTTCTGAAGCTTAAATTATTTGATCTTAAAGAGGAAAAGGCCAAATTGCAGACAAGCTGCTTTGTATCTTACAAATTTAACAAAAACCTGCAAGATGCAAGGTCCAAAAGAAGCAACAGAGCTATTCACACTGCAGACACTGATTCCATCCACCCGCAAACCTACTGAGCATCTATCGTTTTGGCTGGTCAGAGGTAGCATAAGATGGAATTTACTATCAATCAAAAAGATTTACGGGGCACCTGGGTCTTTAATTTATAATTTAGGAACAGTAGAAAGTGAAAACCTCACCATAACTACACATACGGAGTATTATCTGCATCATCTACATCAACTCTTCCAGGAAACGCTCACAAGCACAGTTTTGCCAGTTTTAGCAGCTATGCTAAAGCAGATAAGACATTGATTAGCTTTTCCAGGAAATAACCACAAGAACAGTTTCACTAGCAGTAATGCTGCAGGGCATGCAGTAGCACTACCACCTGCGGCTACATTTGCAGAGGATTTGCTGGGAAGATGTGCACGTTTTCTTTACATGCACATAGACACAACTGAAGAAAGGAATGTGATATTTATTTCTAGAGCAAACTGTAGCAGAAAAACTTTTCTGAACTGTCCCAGTTTCTGTAACCTGGTTTTGATTGGAATCATTCATTGACAGATACAGAATCCTCTCCAAAGAGATTCATGATCTAGTCCCAAATTACATGGTAGAAGAAGTCAACTGAACAAATTAAGTCAAAAGAAGCAACATCAAAATTTAAAAATTGATACCCAAAAGATTCATTTATTCCTCAATAAAACACACTTCCTACGAGCACCAAAAATTAAGAATTGGACACCAAATTTAGGATCTCATGTAAATGTGAGCAGGCACTTACAGAGGGCCATGGGACACAAGTGCTGAGTCAGCAGAGGCAGCTGCAGCCCCTTTCATCCCCACCGCTCTGCTGCCTCCTTGCTTGTGCTGCCATGCAGGGAACTACACAAGAGAATTGATCCGTGTTAAAACTAATCCAACCACAAGGAGAAAACACTAACCCAGCTCAGTTTCTTATAATCCATGGGGAAAAATGTTTACCCCATTGAAGTGCAAAGGCAGCACGGAGGCAGAAACGAACAACCAGGAATCAGGCAGGACTGCTTCAGCAGCAGCAGTATTAGCTTAAAACTTTCACTGGCTACAGCTTAAATCCACTTGTATGTTATATTTTGGGTTTGAGCTCTATCACACAACTTACAACTTCGGCAAACAGAAGAAATCAACGTCTCACAACAGCTACTATTTCCTCTTTGGGACGCTGACTCTCAGCCGTAATGCTGATGACTCAACCCGTTAGTGTACTCACACATGCACGCACCGTTCCAATGCCACTCTTCAGTAGATACTTTTTGATTTCTGGTCTCCCCACATACACCACTTCCACACTCAAAAATAGAAACTCAATTAGTACACTGTAAGACTTAACTACTTAAACATTTTTTTCTAAATTTTTTCAGATGTGTTGCAGAAAACATTAGAACTAAAAGGTTTAAAAATTGAGAAAATGGGATGTGCTGACAAATAACTAACAGAGAAAGAAGCAGAGAAACATCTGCAATTACACCAGCAAGACTTTAGTTAGACCTTGCTTAGAATGCTAAACCCCAAATTCAAGAAACTGCTTTGAAGAATTTTGAAAGATACTAATTAACTAATTCGACAGCATCATTACAGTCTAAAAACCTGGATCTTCAAGGGAGAATGGGAACAATCTGATCTATGCTGATGTTACCTGATTTAAGAACAGAACATTTACAGGCAGGCAGCCACCCATAATCCCTCAGATTTTTATTAGTTTATTATTAAGCATTGAGGTTCTCCCATATTTCTCAAGGCTTCCACGGCCACTGTTCTACAAAGAGTTTACATGCTCCAGTAAGGCATTCCTGCAGCAAGGTACCAAGGAAGTCTGCCAGTTCTGTGGTACGAAAACAAGAGCAGGTGAAAACTGAAACCAGCGGAGGAAATAGCACGAAGAGCACGTCAGCATACAGTGCTGTTTTAATCACTTTGTCCGGTCTTGGTCAACAGGCAAGTTGATGTAGCAAGAATGAACAAGAAAGAAGCAAACTACTTATGTGCCAGGACGTCATAATCCACAGAAATCCAGCTACAAACAGCCTGAAAGCTGCTAGCTGACCACTGCTGCTGACTTGAATGAAAATTGTTCCGCAGCCTTCTTAGGAAGTCGTCACAGTCATCGCTGGAAGAAGAGCAATTTCAGTGTTCAGGAAAAAAAGCCAGGCTAAGCTCTCCAGCAACACAATATTACACTGACATTTTAATATCGCACTGACCTGAACTAACATGCCAGCTTACAAGAATGACCTGTGTTGCATTTTGCCTTCCTAATCCCTCACCATCACCAAGTAATTATTCATTACATATGAATAATTGCTAAATAATAATACTAAAAAAGTTTGCAAATTCACCGAGATTTACTAAGTTAGAGGCATTAACACCAGAAGCCCCCTGTGCCATTAAATTTCCAACAAGCCTCACAACAAAACGCATGAAAGGCTATGAAATTCAGAGCCCTGCATGAGTCTGCAAGAACCACAAATAAGAGCAGCTTTGCTGTCCAAAGTGTCAGTCTCCAAATGACAAGCCCTTTCTGCCTGCCTACTGGCTAGTCTACACTCCTTTTTTCTTCTTTTGAATTTTCCCCAACTTAAATTGAATGCAAATAAGCCAGGTGTGGTCCCCAGAGCAGTAATCTGCAGATAGTCCCCACCGAGTTCCCATAGCAACTTGCACAGCTGGCCATGAGAAAGAGGTTGTATCTGCTTCATTTTGGCTACAGTTTAAACACTCAGCAAGCGAAACACCAATTATGGCATCCTGTAAAGGAAACATCTACTAAAAAGCACATCCATTTTGCCTTGATTAATACAGGAAAATAAAAGTATGGATACGCTCCGAAGTTCAGCAGCCGCTCAGCATGCAAAATGAATATCTGCTATTTACAGAACAGGAGGCAATGTCTGCAAAGGAAATGGCTTTTCTCTTCTGCTGCAAGGTACTGAAGTTTAAGAAACACTACACCACTCAGAAAACGCCTGTCATCCTGCAAATTGTAATCAAGAAAACGCAGCAGAAAGAGACAAAAGATAAATACAACTCCTGCAGATCAAGTTATAGGTCCTCCACAAGACAATGGCTCTCCTAAGTACTTTTTAGGTATTTCCAGTTTTAATTATATTCTTTCTGTCTCAGCTTGCTAAGTCCCCATCTACAGACACAGCTCTCCTGTGACTGACAACAAGAGAGAGTGGAAGACTTGTAGGTAAGGAACGCAGTTTGTTGCTTACAAGCACGTATCCTATCTTCTGCTCATCACCCTCCTTCCTGCACCCTGCACGTGTAGCTCACTGCTCCTGCCTACGCCCACACCTCTGCTCCTGGTTGCTTCCCCCAGCCTCTCACCACGTCCCCATGGGCTAACCCAGGGGCAGAAGGCCAGAGGCGCACCTGAAGCTGCAGGGAGTTGACTGGCCATACGAATGTACCTACCTGCTGGTCGGCTGAGCAGACAAGCAGCAAAGGTAAGGACTGTGCTCTGTGCTTTGCCTTTAACATCGTCACGCACAGGACATCTCCCTGCTACTGGGTCTGTCGCAAAAAGCTGATATTTAGGTGAAAGCGCAAAAACACAGAAGGCACATAAGACATCTTCCTCCCCCCCAACGTTCTTTCTCCCACAGATTACAATTCAGACTCGTTGGGGCAGTGGATGTTTATCAACACTGAGCAATCCTTGTGGGATTTTTCTCCCCCATGAATCTTTTCAACATTCCTTTGAGTCCATGTAAACTTTTAGGAGCCATCCTGCAGCAATAAGTCCCATAGCATAAGCACATGCTGAAGACCTTCCTCTGTTATTTTTTTCATGTTTTCTTCTGCAGCATCACTCCATTCCCCTAATTCTTGCACAAAGCTGACAATCTCTAGCCTACACAGACATCCATAAAAGTGGGAATGGCCTCCTCACAACGATCCCCAATGCTGCTTTCTGCATTTTTTTTCATGTAGGGGGAGAAGAGCTATGCAGAACAACATAGCATTAACAGTCCATGACACAACACTTTTTTTCTAATTTTGCTCTGCACTTTGTTCTTTTCCTGGTGAAGTCCTGGCATTCAATTTGCTTTTTGGCTACTCTTGAGCACAAAAATATAACAGGCATTTCCATGAGAAATCGTACTATGAAAGATCTTGCACCTGGAGCGGGAAGAGTGCTTATCCTACACCATACTTAGGATCCTCTCTCTGACTTTTTCATCACTTTCATGAAAGCTACAGGAGCTTGGTATCATTGAAATACCATTTCTTTAATTTGGTTTCAATTGGCCAATTCCTTGAGGGAGAGCTGAAAGAAACAGTTGGACAGAAATGACACAAGCCTCTCTTTCCTTAGAAAATCTGGCTAAATATAAAAATAACAACATGATGCTTATTTATTTCTGAAGAGTAGGCTGTTGATAGAAATAGACTCAATATCAGTCAGTTCCGTTTGTGCTGACTTCTCAGAACGCCTGTCCTTGTACCTTGTTTAACCCTCTGTCTACAAGAGATCTTTCTTTTTCAAGAAGATAAAGGCAAGCTCACCCAGGAACATTCAGCTTGTAAACATATGAGGGGCCACTGTTATGCTAGCCATCTTATATAAGATTAGGCATTTATGTGTAAAAGGGAAATAAGCAAACAGAAACAGTTTAATGTATAGCTAACTTCCAGGGTACACATTTTATTCATTCATCCATCAACATACATAAAGCACTGTAAAGCTATGAACTTCACCTGTTACTTCACCTGTGGGAACTATCCTTCATCCATCAAACCTGAAAGCTTAAGCTCATTTGCTTAAGTAGTTTGAGTTTTCCTTCTCTACCCTTTCTGCATTCCCTTCCAAATTTCTTTTCAGACTAATCAGCAGCACTTCAAAGGAACAGCTGAGCTGGTGGCATTAAAATGACCAGGGAAACACACAAAGCTTTAACAGGGTACAACCACTGAGCAAGTGAAACATGCCATTTAGTGTTAAAAATGACTGCAAGCCCACTCAATTGAAAGAAATCATGATTCACTAGGGGTGTGATTTGTATTTCTATTCCCATATAGGCCTGGCACAGTTTGCACTTCTAGAACCAAACACCGTATTATTGTTAACAGTCCATCTTAGATTAATAAAAGGCAAAGAATTAAAACCTGAAGTCTTTTGGTCTGTATTGCAAACAACAGGCATATACATTTTACAGAGAGAACTGAGATGGGCTTAAAGATGGCAGAGTCTGGAATTTGCGAATGTGAAAACTCAATAGATTCTGCACTGGAAACAGAAATGGCATTTAAAAAAAATACAGTACCAGTTAATACTGGTATAACAAAAGTATTTAATGTCAGGTGTTAAGGAGAAGACACTCCAAATGAAGTTACAGGTATGCACACACACAAATACACAATCTGACTCAGATGTATCTTTTCTACAATGAAGAGGCAGGTTTTGGAAATCTCAAAACCACAAAATATTTAAGCACACATTGATTCTGTTCTCTACAGCTCTTATCTCTGCTGCAAGTTTCTATTTGTGAAAGTTGATGCATGGTGAGGATAAACTTGCAGTGAAATTGCCTATGTGTGATTACAGTGTCACTTAGCCAGATCGGCACTTATAAACAAGTCAGGTGAGGGGGTAGATGCAGTTCTGGAAAAGGCAACAGGGTGGACTGAAGGCTTTCACTTCTGAAAAGTCTTGGAGACAAGCACAACATTTTTGAAACATTAAGCTCTCCTGTCTAACTCAGGCCTCAACTACCAGGTGATAGGAATTATACGAACGATAGCGTACCCTCGGTATAACACTCCAAGAGATGGAGCTCCATTTTCTTAGCTTCAGCTACAAACTTGAGGCCCCCCCACACCTTTTTTTTTTTTTTTTTAATATATAAATAAAAGGCACGTGTCAAGACTAAAATCACCCAGAATCAGCTTCCAGCAACTGGGTCTTGTCATACACCTTCGGCTGGTTAATGAGGCTTCCTTAAACTGAAGTCCCCTTACATATTGTGAGCACGTTGCTTGCTCTAACTTGGGTTAATCAAAGATTCTGAATTTTAGAACAGCTTATCAAACTGAATTTAACTCTGAACACATCACAACTCTTCTCAAAAGCATCTTTCTTTTGCTAGCAACTTTTCTAGTACTACAAATCTCCTATTACCAACCTAAGTGGTGGTATACCAGTCTAAACATTCCCAAATTGTAATTTATCACAATTCAATTCATATTTAGAGTCCACATGCTTCAGAGCACAGGCTTTTCCAGAAGTGGAATCTACATGTCTTCCACTGTACGTTTTGCGAGCACTATTGAGGCTAAATTAAAATACCTGGTTTGTTTCCCAGAAAGACTGGTGAATCTTAGATCCCATTTTAGTAACTGATCTGATATCTGTAACTCCACCCAGTGGCATTTGAATCCTCTGAAAAACTTGACCGTTTCTATATTTCTTCCTGATCACTGGCAGATACAGAAGAGTACTTACCCAAGAAAAAGACATAGCTAGTAGATTCTGACTCTCCATTAACAACTACATTGGATTTTTCAGTTATCCTGTCCTTAATCCTTTTAGTACGTGTTCCTATTGATTTTGTATCACTTTAATTTGTTAATCAATACAGCAAGCCATTCTAAATCAAATGTATTATAAAAGAGTGTATTTTATCAATATAATTACAAAACAAAGCTTTAATCTTAACAAGGAATGAAAAAGCTTACAGCAAATTCATCTGACAAGACCTTCTCTCCTACCCCAGAAAAATCATATATATTGACATGAGATAATTTTTGATCAATAAAAATAATCTAGTCTCTCAAGTAAGTGCAACTGGCTTCTAGTCTTTGAAATGAACCTGCACATTTTTCACATTATTGACCCACTCGTTTTTCCCACCACCTCTCTGCAGCTTCCTCGACAATTTTAGATTTACTGAAATGTAAGATCAACAAATTAGAGAGATTTCCTTCCAGTCACTGTAAATTACTAAATGCAAACTGACTCATGCTGCAGATTTTAGAAATCCAGCTCAGATATAGCCTGAAACATTCCCCCCTCTTTCTGTATTCATTTACTTTGAGAACAGCATTTTATCTCCATTTTTAGGAAACACTTAAGGCCACTCAGAAGCAGGTAGGTATCCAACAACGCTCAAAGCCTGCATTCTCACTCATGACCCTGATGTTACAGAGTTAAGAACCTGTATAACCTTTTCCTTATCAGCAAACACGGTAGTTTTCAGTCATGCCAGCTCCAATCAGCAAGTTTAATGGGGAGAGGGGGGAAAAATCTCTTCAGAAAACAGGTTTGGAAGTCTGCAAATTGCCAGCTATCCGAGGTATAATGCAGGCTCACCCTCGCACGTTTCAGCAAGTGCCTGCAGACCGCAGCTCCACAGGCTGGTCAGTCAACCTAACAGCTCACTACCACCAGTGGGGGGGGGAAATAAGAAGCCTAAAGAAGCCTGTATCTTTTTTTTTTTTTTTTTTTGTCCTCCAACTTGGTTTTGGTTGGTGGGTTGGGTTGTTCTGGTGTTTGGAGGCAGGGGGAGAAGCGCTGCTCCTTTCAACAGCAAGCTGCTGCGGTGGTTCACTTTGCCTCATGAAATCCTATCTGCAGAAATATTCATCCTTTATCAGTGACACCCAACTGAGGGTTATATGTAAATTCTGCAACAGAGGCATTTACTGGCATTGCTTGAGCTTTATCAGCTTACTCAATACAAGCAGGAAAAGCAGATTAGGGTATTATTCTAAACAATTCTTTATGCACTTGTATTCTGATAGCTCAAGAAAGGCAGACATTGTAATTCTGTATGACCGCATCAGACAACGTATTCCAAACCACGCCTGTCCTCCTTATTTGCCAACCAGGACATGACCACTTTGGAGAGAAAACACAGGCTGCTGCTTCCACAGGGCAGCAGGTAGCAGACTGATGAAGCTGTAGCTGGGACTTCATCTCCCAAACCACCAGAAAGGTAACTGAAGACCAAACACCTAGCTGGACTGCTCTACCTCATCCATGGGAAAAGGGGAAGGGAGCCATTTAAAGAACTTACCATATTTTATTTTTCATTGAATTATTGTTATTTTTAATCTATAGCATCCCTTTAAATAGCAGTGTACGGGCAATTGACCATCATGCAAGTCCTGTTGATGTTAAGTATGTACCAGGTAGGAGATGGACACCTTAAATGAGCCAGCATCTCTGAACTTATTCTTGATTTCCCTTATTTTTACATTATTAAAAATATCAGCCATCAGTATTTGCATATTTCACTGAGTTCTGCATATCTCAGACTGCTTGGCTGCAATAGTCAACAGCCAGGCTCCACGGTCTGAAAGCTCCTTTGAACAGTGTCCCTTGCAATTTCTCTTTTAAATTTTACTTCATGGTGCAAGTTGGAACCTTACAGCATTACTTCAGCTTACAACTGATTTGTCCTACCTTTGTAATAAATCATCAGTTTGACTACTAAAATTTTTTTTGTCCTGCCCAACTACAGAAACACGCACATCACATTTTATTGCCGAGTAGCTCACCTTATTGTTTTTTAATAGAGATTTTTAGTAATCTTTTAAGATAACCACACATGAAATGAGAGGTACGTTCACTTCTAAGTCATGCACCTGCTATTTTAGCTGTGCTGTTAAAATTCTCTAAGTGATAATGTTAACAGCACCGACCTCCCCAGCATTGATTTTGCCTTTCATGTGCTCCTCCTCACTTACAATTTTCATCATACACCCCTGCTGCAAGTAATCATCCTTGCTATTTCTTTGTCAGGTTTCTGGTTCCACTTTGATTACAGCAGACCCTGTACTTTCTCCAGAGGCTCTCTCGTCTGGAAAGAGATCTTGTGCATAGCAAAATTTAAACTTTGCTTCCTTAAGCCGTCTTTCCAGCTACACATTAACATTCAAATCAACAGGTAAAATCTGTTTAAACAGTCATAAGAACCTGTTGCAGAGAGATGGTTCACCTACCTTAAAACTTGCCTGATAAATACTAGGTGCAAGAAACCTCACAGTGGACACCCATGGAATAGCCTACTTATCAGAGAAGTTTCTTCCTAATCCCCTTTAGTTAGCATGTTATTTGTTCCCTGTTGTATAATGGTTTTTCAATTCTTTACAAAGGCTTTACAAAGCTTTCATTTAACCTAACATAATGTACTGTAAATGAATAATCCCCTTTCTTTCCTGATCCTGTTAATCTTTTGGCCTCAGTTACATCTCACAGCAGTGAGATGCAAATGTTAATTATGCAAGAAGTATAAGATCTGTATTTTGATTTCCATCTGTCCAATACAAGTCCGGCACAAGAGGCAGATAACTGAGTGCTTTCCTATCACCATGGGAACGTGATTGCCAGGAACACACCAAGCACAACATCTCATATTGACTCCCAAAAGCCCCAGTCAAGTACCTTCTATCCATTAGAGCCTCCTTTATCTCTTTTGTTGATTCATATTTTTCACCAACTCCTGATTATTCCCACTGTAGCTCACTCTTCCTGAGGACTGAAGAAACACCGCCTTATTCTGACTCATGTAATATTTCCCGCTTGATAGAGTTATGGCTGTCAATTATCTCATCTACATAATTTATGTGAATGCAGAAGTACCTGAAGCATTTTATTGGTGTGGCAGCAGAAACAACCTAAATTGACAAAGCTGCAGTTGCATCCCCCTCTTTCCCTGGTCATATCTTGTTCAGCGTGATACCAGCACTCAACCGACACCCCCCAGTTAGCAAGTTTTATGACAAGTTTCATGAGTTCAGAGAACTGGACAGCAGAAGCTTAACCCTCCTGAAAAACAATTTCTACCTACTCAGCCCCCTAACCTGGATGACTCCGGTGTTAAGACAAGTGCATTGGAGCAAATGCTACTGAGGGTGGGACTGAACAGAAGTCTAGTTTGGTTTGAGTTGTTGTTTAAATCACAGCCTCACATTACATTTAGATATCATAATGAATTCAATCTAACAGTATCCACTACTGGAACAGAAGGTTCTCCTCTTCTTTCCTTCCTCCAGTCACAACATGGTGGCTCTACCTCTGCCCTCACACTGGAGGCACAGTATGTTGACTTAACTATGTGTAGAACCACAATTCAGTACATAGACTCCTCCTTCTGAAACAGCAGCGTATGGTTATACTGTAAGGTCTGTAAAGAATGATGTTGTAAATGGATATACATAGGAGTCACCATCACACATCCATAGTTCAGAGCAAGTGCTGCTGGTAGCCAATTGCTACCTTCTTTGGTACACTAACAGCAGTACATTGTAAAGTTAGCTTTCCTCTCAAGCAAAAGCACTGGACTGTGATCACCTCAAGTCTCACACTGCAAAACACACTTGCACTCTTATGTTCTGAGCTTTCTTCACCTACAAGGCAACATGCAAAAACTAATACATCGAACAGCGCCAAGAGAAAGCCACAGCCACATCAAGACATTTTATCAACACTGACTCAGGACAGTTGAAGCAGTGTTCATCTCTTAGAATTACTAGTTAGATGGTATTGATCAACAGCTGAAAGATAAGCATGCTCAAGATCAGTTGATATACTGCTCTGACTGCAAAAGAAAAAAACACACAAGGTTGAGTTCTGTCAACTCTTTCTACTGATGGAGAGTGAAAAGACATCCTGAAACTCCTCCTTCTTCTGTGTTGTTTCTACTTCCCACCCTGGTAATGAGGAACAAGATGACAGAGCCCAAGCCATAGAAATATTTGTCTTGGGTTGAACCAAGATCTGATACATATAATATTCTAAAGGAGAAAGCTAAAAAAGCTGACACAGCACTGCTCAGCTTCAGGGTTTTCCTTAAACTCTCAGTCTATTTGCACTTTAACAGAAATAAAGCCTTCAAGAAAATATAGGTGGCTAAATATCGTTCTCATATTTTGCTCAAGTTATACAAAGCTTTTCCCCCTCAAAACGATGCAAGACAGAAGCGTTAAGAAAACACAGGCAGTATCAATGTAATTCAGCGGGCAATCAAACTAGCAAAGGTTCTTTTCTAAAGTACTTGCCTCTTGCAGTTTTCTCTCCAACCAGATTATGACTAAAGTAAGAGCTTGTCCCTTTTGGTACATCAGGGACTCCACCTACAAAAAAGCTGTTCTACGTGTCCTCATTTCCAGAAAAGTTTAAATCCGCATCACCCCAGAACAAGAACCCATGTGGCAGAGAAGCAATCTTTTTGGCAAGCGTTTCTTTTGGCAACTGTGTCTCCTGCAACACATTCCATGCCCTTGCATTTGCTTCCACCCCTGCTCTACTCCCTCGGTTGTGCCCGTGTGATTGCTTGTATTGCCTCCCAGGAGCAGGATTAAAGAATTGATCCAGGTTGAAAGTAACTGTACAGTTCACCATACAGAAGAGTTGTCTACCCGAAGGGCACGTTCTATAAATACTCACTATAGATTAAGGATGAGGTTCTGATTTCATGAGCTTTTCCTGCAATAAGCGTGTTTATAAAAGACGACTTCTCTGCATTAATGTTCTGATAATTGATGAGACCTCCATTAGTACTGAATTCTTTTCCTTCTTTGGAGCATTAGCAGAATTTCTTCTGTCTGACCACCTACTACAAAGTGCTTTAGAAACCAGTTGCCTCCTTGAGACATCCACGCCCCTGTCATATGTAAGCAAGTGGACAAGTGATGGAAAAAGGTGTAAGAGAAAAGATTTGATCGTGTTGACTGCTGATCCCAGCTTTCTTTGGAAGCCAGGCTTAAAGATACTCTGCAAAAAAAAAATAAATCCTGTCAAAGTGAGGTTTAATAAAGCTTACACAAGCTTTCAGTATCATATTTAAATTAGAGCTTGTAAACAGGTTAACAAAAATATACTCCCACATAAAAAAAAATCTCTTGTCAATACATCATTTTTCCTCGCCACCTGGAAGCTACGTAAAGGCATAATCACTCTGATCTTAAATCTCATTTTGTTCTCTCCCACTCTGTAAACACACTGCGTATTCCATAACCACTCACCCTCGATTTGTGGGACAAGCCACTCTTATATCTACCTTGTTTGCATCATAAATGCACTGTAAACCCATGTTAAGGTGCAAGAAAAGATGTCTAGGTCTCAAAGTAGATGCAAAGAATGCAAATGTTTGAAATCAGGACTGAAACATTACGTGCTCTAGGAGGACAAGCCTCAGAGATCCAACTTTGCACAAAGGGAAATGCTATACCTATATTTAATCAAAATCCACTGGGCACAGCAGTTGACTTCACAGCTCTGGTGACCTGAAAAGTAGTTTAAATAGACAGGAAGATAACTATTTTCAAGTTCTCACTTCCATTCCTCACTACTTCTCCACCTTTCCCCATGAAGGAGGAAAGTTCCACAAGCAGTGTTTTTCCAGGTTCCTCCTCAGGAAATTCTCTCAGAGAATAAGAGAGCTGCCATCTGTTACTTGGAGCAACACACCTTTTTAAATAGCACATGCTGAAACACAAGAAAAAAAACATTTTAATTTTAAAGCAGCGCAGCCACTTTGAACTTCTAAGCACATCAAACAAGCTCAAAACACATTTGAAGAAACAATGTCTGCAACTTCAACACACACGTTTCCAAAAAGCCTGGACTCCAGTACAGCTTGCATAAACAAACGTAGCAGGAGCAGAGGGGGTAAAGCTGTCCCAGTAATGCTGTAAGTATCTGCCTCACAACGGTTTGGCTCTGTTCAACTTTCTCCACCTGAAAAAATACTGTTGTTACCACCTATGAGGACGACAGGCTACATGACATTTCATATCGTATATATACATTATGCAATGTTTTACACACCAGTGAACACTAAGTAGCATTTCTGTTATTTTAATAGCATTTAGCCCATTTGTACACAGCATACTTTTAATCTGTGCCACTAATCCTCATTTCCCTATGAGCAAAAAGGGAACATTTTAAGTTTCTTGCTTAATACCTACATAGGTTCTGACTACCTGAAGACCTGTTAATTTTGCTCTGCCACTGCCTAGTAAAATTGCTGAGCAGCTTACTTCAGGCAAAGCAATATAAACATGGTATAATAAATACTTGTTATATTGGAAGATTTTTTGAAGTTGCATGAGTTGGGTCTTTTTTACTATGAATAACATAAGTTTTACAGGTATAAATGGCATACGTCACTATTCCAGCCCAGAAAACCTTGATTTCTTAAAATTAAACAATAAAAAAGATACCTCTGCTAGCACAGAACACAACCAGATATGCACGTTTTCTCCAAGAAACAAAATACCCATGGCTCTGCAGTCTTCATTGGATTAATTTTTTCTCCACCCGTGCCCTGTGCAAACTCCAGCTTGCTTTAAACCAAAGACCTTTATGGTTTTAAGTCCCTGGAGATGCTGAGAAGGTGTTCTCAGTGGAGCAAACTTTTCCAGAGAAATCACACTCTGATTTGAGAGAATTCATTTCTTTTGGCCTTTGGGAGCACTGCGAGTCGCATGTATTTGTTCAAGTCTTTACCTAGTGAGAGCAGAATCCCTTCTAGGCTTTGTCAGGTTTGTGCTGATCTTGCAACATCTGGCTGTGTATGGCTATATTGTTCACATTTTTAATTTTGTGCATCAAGGAGTTTCAACCTAATCTTTTAAATAAGTGTTTCTCAGTCCTTTAAAACAGGAACTTAAGACAAACCTTCCAGAAATACCAAAACACTTACAGAGTTAAAATGTATCATTCTGAACAAGAAAGAAACAGTTGATTAGTTTATAACAAAAATATCCAACTAGAAAGTCACAGTGAGGTAAAGCTTTGAAGACTGAAGTGAAGTGCTGTGTAGGCACATGAAACACTTCTAATATTGACAAAAAGATCACAAAAGGCATTAGCAGATACAAGAGGTATCCCAAGTGACACAGAAACAATTTTATACATTTGAAATATAAAATGTTATTATTCAGAAGAAAAAAAAAGTTAAAAAAGTAAAAACAAGGAAACAAAAAATAAATGACTGCAGAGGAAGGGAAAAAGTTAATTTAAGAGCAGCCCTTCCATTTCGCACAGCCACAAACATCTCAAGCACCTACATTATAACTGCTCACATAATTAATTCAGCCTAGCAGTCAGAAACAGCAATACTGAGACACCCACAGTTCAGCATCAGTCTACGCTTTGCTGTAAGGAAATTTTTCCTGAAGACAGATGCCACCCGGAGGAACAAAACCAGAAAAACAATCCACTGCCTGACCAGAGGCAACACAAGGAGAGATTAGAACTGCGAGCCTTGCTCTCCTCCTGAGACTTCCAGCCTGCGTTCGCAGAACAAACCCATGCAGCCGACAGCAGCAGCAATTTTCTGAGCTGAGACAAAGCAAAGCAGCACTGTGGCTACCAGACATGCAAAGGAAAAAGCAGAATGGCCTCTTGGAAGGGCTGCACGCATTGCTCCTAATGGTGAGCACAACCACGAGCACTACTTCTCAGTACCTCGGATCACACAAGTGTTCAGTGCACACCGGTGAGCCAGAAGACAGGGGTTTTTACTCACTAACTGTAATTTTTATTTTGAAAGTGGGTTGTCAGCAGTGGTTCTCTGTTTAGGAAACCTGTGTTCTCTCAGCTGAGAAAATTACATCTTCTGGGGAAAGGAACTGTTGGGCCGTGCCCATGCCTCCCTTGGAGAGCTGAGCGCTTACAAACAACAGTCGATAAGCAGCCACAAGCACGACAGCTTCATTTCCTTTCTACTTTCTTGCATTGTATGTTAATACACAGCAGGAAATGTAGATCTCTTTGAAATAACAATTCATTATGTTAATTAAACTATCCAGGTACAGATATGTCCAGAGAGGTTGCAGAGTCTTCTTCTCTGGAGATACTCAAAACCCTCCTGGATGCCATCCTGTGCAACGTGCTCTAGGTGATCCTGCTCAGCACGGGGTTGGACTAGGTCATCTTCAGAGGTCCCTGTCAACCACAGCCATTCTGTGATACCAGAAGTACCCACATGGCCTCAATGTAAAAATGCGTTTTGCTGGACTACCCTCTTCCAGTGCGGGTACTATGCCCAGAAACTGATGAGGAAGACCCAGTGCTTTCTTACAGACCGCAAATTCCAGGCAGCAACTCCAAAGCACAAGCCATCTATACAACACCCCTGACCTCACCACAAATAGTCAAAGTTACTTCAACACAGCATTACAGTATATCCTCATATAAATATTTCAGAAAAGAAATCAAGGGAGAAAGCTGAGGTTGGGGCATCTTCTCTCAAAGTAAATCAGAGAACTGCTAAGTGGAGACAGCTTACATCTCTCTAGGTGACAGGTTAGGACTACACTTTAAGAAGTGCTCCACATCAAAAACCTTCTGTTGAGAACTGATCTCTCCAAGTTTTAATCACTACACACACATCCAAAAGTCAGTGCAACAGACTTTCCAGGGACTAAAATGAGGTTTAGACAGGTAGATACACAGACAGAAGAAAGGATCTAACTTAAAGGAGTTAAGATTATGACAGTAGTCCTATCTTCTCTGTATAGACTGCTCTGTCATGGTAAGCAGAAAAATGAACAGATCTGATCAGAATATAGGTTTCATGGCCTTCTTCACTCCTGTTGCTGCTTTTAGCAAAAAAATTCTAATGGAAGGGTTAATATTCCTAGAAGTGGAAAATCCTGATCTATGAAGAAAGAAATATAATGCTCACCATATTAACTTCGGGCATAGGAGACCTGGTTTCAGACCTCCCCATTTCTAACGTGCAGACAAGTCACGAGAAAATCCACAGGAGATAATTAGGCACCAATTTTATCCTGATGGTACTTTTAACAAAGTAATTCCACATGAGAGAAGTGCTATATCTAAATACCTTTATGGGCTTGCCCTTAGTGCCTCAGTTATTATCTCTAAAAATCCTTCCTGCCTCACAGGATATTGTGAGGAAAGATCATGAGGCTCTCAGATACTGCAGTGACAATGATCTAAAACAGAGATATATGGCTTGATTCCAATCCCAGAACAGAGAAAATCAGCTAGAAATAGTTCTGAGCATAAAGTCTTTAAAAATTTCCACATTCAGATGTGCAGCACCAGAAAGTGGAATGATGGTGAGATCAAATAGATCAGTAAGAGCAAGAATAGCCTAGACTGGGTCAATGAGAGTAGATAGGAAAATCAATATAAAAGATTAAAAGTTACAGTTGGTTTGGGGTTTTGTTGTTTTTGTATTGGTGAGAAGTAACAACTAGGTTTCACTTTAAAACAAAACATGCAATCTTCAAAATATAGCTCACTGGATTTGACACCAGTAATCTGAATTAAGATGGCTGATTATACATTGACTTTAGTTTGGAGACTCCTCAGACCTGAAAAACAGCCAAAAACTGTTGAGAACAGACATTCAAGTGACTAAAGACAAAGAACCCAAACTGACAAGATTAAGTCAGGACTAATTTTCTCAGTTACATCTAAAAGCTCCAGGACTTGATGCCACTGTGTCCATTTTAAACAACAAAAATGTGTGAGGGATAAAAAGGAGGAAAGGATGCTATAGCAAAACAGCAAGACCAAAGTCACACAGAGGAAAAAAGCCACCAGAGCTAGGGACAGAAGCCAGCACTGCCATGTCTAGAAGTCAAGGTGATGAACCTGTCTTAATATTCTTGATGACTCCAGAGACAGAAGCACACACAAGATGATTCCTTTGATCTGATAGAGAATGGCATGTAAAAGAAAGCCAGGTCTCCAGTATCACAAATTGTATGTCAATAACCTGTGCTGAACAGCTGTGTGCCTACAGCTGCATAGAATAGCTCAGACTAGTTTTGTCTTCCATGAAAGCAGACCGCAGTCAAAACAACGTTGACCAAGCAATGTACGCAGACAGTTACCGTATGTCCTTCAGGTTACCACAAGGTAATCTTTTTGTATGCCAAGTCCAAAATCTCCTTGCTTCTAATGCTTAGGCAAGAAGTCCATGCTATCATGGCAGAACATATTGGTAGTCCTTTCCTAAAGCACTAGAGCACAAAAAATTCACCAGAGGGGTACTCTACTGAACGTGGCTGAACTGTTGCTACACCTATTTCTAATTATTTTCGCATTTTATCTTGCCCATAGCAAGGAAAACCTCAACTGTAAGGTACACAGAGCAGAGTAGTAATAAACTCGTCAAGTTTAACTCAGCATTCAAAATCCAACATGCAACTCAAACTTCTCAAAAGTTCCTGTTTCATACTGCTGCCTGAAAAAAAAAAAAGAGCTAACTAGAATAAACATGTTAAACAAATCTCCATATTATAACTAGTAAAAAAAAAAAACTAGTAAAAAAAAAAAAGAGTCCATTGAAGTGGCAGAGAATTCAGAAAGCTTCTTACAGTTCACAGTGCATGGAGTATTGCTTATCGTTGTCTGCAAACCAAGGAATAAGCAGCAGAAAATTTTATTTGTTTTAACTCAATACATTTTACATTTTGCATGATGAGAATGAGAGTAGTTATACAGCTTCAAAGCTCTACCAGGAATCTAATAAGAAATATTAGCCCTTTGGGAAGGAGTAAATGATGTAATGGACCATTTATCCTGGACTGACCCCGTGAGAATCTCAATGACTAGAATTACCAACCTCACATTTCAGAGCTGTGATAAGCAAGCCTTTCCTGAATGACTAAAGAGTTCAAAATGAAGACAAACCTGGGAAACTTCTCGTGTCACCAACACGAAAGAAATAAATTCCATTTTCACACTGTGGGAGAGAGTTATAGATATAGAAAGCCCTTTTAATCTCAGTATCAAACATTCAATCTGTAGGGCTGAGTCACATATGGCAGCTTGGCACTAGCACTAAGGAGCATTCAGGACACCACAGACATGCAAGAAAGCTGAGATCTTGAAAATGTAACGGCAAAGTGACAATCTTAATGTCAACACAGCCCTTGTAAAAAGAACATAACCCCAAATCCTCTTTTAAAAGTCTCTTTCCGGGAGTTACAGGAGTTTAGGTCAAAAACAAGAAAACAGCGTGGAGGCTAGAAAGGCACTCGGTGATGGGATGGCCACCTGCTTGCAGCACCCTGTGATGGCATCGTTGGCTCAGGCATGTGGGGCTGCCAGATAAACCTCTTCCCCCTCCATCTCTGCAGCTCCCTATCAACTCCAGAAACGCGTGCTGTCAAGAGGATAGTAGAGATTGCTGCTCTGACTGAATAAGATTCTTCTTTTCTTGGAGGATACATTTCAGCCTTATCAGGTCAGCAGCAGATGATAACAGAACAGGCAGAAGTACACAACTGGTGGCAGAGAAGAGTAGGATCTCTCTTGAAGTAGTCAGAGCACGGTGTTAGGTTCAAATCCACCTGAATTATTATCAGAAAACCCACACATTCACTAGTCCTGTGTCCCAACTTCCACAACAGGAGATACAGCTGTATTTCAGTTGGTTGAAAGATTCCTATCTCCACGTCACATTCAGTACTTTTTGATGCTAATGCAGGGATCTCAGCTGAAATCTGGTTTTGCAAGTGTCAATATGGTGACACGAAACCCTCCTGAAGACATCACTGTTTCTTTAAAATATCCAGCTTATTTCAAGAACAGCTATAGAAGTCTTTTCCACTGTTAGGTTCTATCTCAAGGCACTGGACACTGTAGTTGAAAATTCTGAGTTTGTGTAATTAACGAACCCTGTTTTCAGTAATTAAAATTAAGCCTCTTGATAGTATGTTATTTTATCACTTATTTCAGGAAGGTTATTTCATCACTTACTTCAAGAAGGCTTCAACAGGCGAAGTCCCTACTTCCATTATGTGTTACTGGGTTTTGTACAGAAGTAACCAGATAAAACTCATAAAATTCAGGCCATAGGCCTGCAGACATATCACTAAAGACACATAGTGGTCCCTTTTGGAGTTTAAATATTCAGTAGAGAAGCAGACCTCCCATCAGAACAATTAAGCTGGCTTTTCACATGTGTTTTGTTTGTTCTTACAGAAAAAAAAATGATGTAATCTGATGGAATTTGAGAACACGTGGTTTTAAGTTAGTGACAAATTGTGCACGGCAACTGGGAGAAGACAGACAAAACAAAGGTTCATCTTCCAGTTTCAGACAGCTACAGCCACCGCCATTAATCACAGCATCCACACTTCGCTCGAGTGGAGATTCTACTGTTAGCTACACAGTATTCTACCACAACACCTGAATTATGGATTTTGCATAAAATATGAATCAAAATAAGCCAATTATTTATTGCAAGTACATTAAGTGCTAGCCTCATTTCTCCACACACACACAGCAGAAAGCTAAATGGGCCAATTCCAAGTGGACAGGGAAGTGAATTCAATTCCTTTGCAGGGATGTGGGCTGTGTGCTTGTGTGGATGCATAAAACCTTACTCCCATGCAGAGTGAAGAGAAGTTTCACTAATTACAATTGATATAACTTATTACAAGGTTTATTACACAACTTGACCAACAGGGAAAAAAAAAAAACTCGCCATGAAAAGTCAGATTTCAAGGTGGATTTTCCTTGCTTTGTAATCTACAAAATAAATCAAAGTCACTGTTACTTCTTTAAGTGGCATTGTTGACATTTTGTCTGGAATTACCAGAATATATATATATATACTCCATGAGGTAAGGTAGTAGCATTAAATGGCAGTGCCAAAAACAAAATAAAAATGCTATGGCATTTTGTTTTAACAATTGTGTATTTAACTGTGTTATACAAACTACTAAAAATACTTTGTCAGTGAAAATGCAGAATTAAGAGATGAAAGCAAACAAATCTCAAACCAAATAAATATCCTTGAAAATGATTTGTGAAGAAGCAGAAGTTGGGAGAACATAAATTACAAATTCCAGGAAATAATTGTCTGGAAACAGTAAAGCATACAACTTAGGCATGAATTATGCTATTCCATACAAATTATTTATGGCAGAGTTTTTGAAAAATGAAAAAAAAATCAGCTCCCCAAAAGGTGCCTTAGGAACTATTGGGAAATTTTGTCACTGAAGTACTAGAAAGTCTAGTGGCTGTTTTAGACTTAAGGTACAGCATTTTATACTAGTTAAAGTTTTTGCATATGCTTGATACTTTTCAATGCTATTTTTAAGTGTCACTTGATTAAGTTCAAATTTGAAACCTGTCCAGGTCTGAACCTTTGCTGGTACTTTTCACCAAAACTCTGGAACAAATAGCTGTCCAAATCATACAGAAAAATAAGAAGGCTTAAGAAAAGATTTCTATACCTTTAAAGTCTTGTGGCATGCATTTCCTCATAACTCTGATTTAGTCCTATTTTCTTGTTCCTTTTTGAAATAAAAAGGAAGAAATTATGAACTTCAATGAGATATGCAAGTGTAGCAGGGACACAGAGACAACATGTTAAGAAGAAAAGAAAACATCTGTATTTCCTTCCCATTCTCTTCCACCTGAAATAAATTCTTTGGCTGCAGTTTGTCTTCTTTTCTGGAAGCATTTACACAGTATCTAATGCTATCCACCACCATGACTACCCCTGGGGCTTTTATGAGGGTGGGAACAATCAGTATAAGAATTACTAGGGACATCAAAGAGACAAAACATTTATTGAAGAGGGAAGAGGAAGAGAGAGTGTGAGGTAACGAGGGTCCTACTGTATTTACCTTATGTGCCAAGCATGTGGACAGCAATAAAAACCATGTAGGGAGCAATTTTGGTCAGAGAAAGAACACGGCAGCCTAATGGGAGGCCTTTGTTCTTCAAAAGGGTCTCCTTTTCCCCTTTTGTGCTTCACTTAATTCATGGCATCTGAGCTGCTCTTGAACTTGACAGAGAGAAGGAGGGGGGAAATATGGAGAAAGGGGGAGACAGACACAAAGAAAGAAAAAAGAAAAAAGGACTTCAAAGAGTTTTCCTTTGAAAATTCACTTGTGCTATATGCATTGCTGAAGGTTTTGGATTCAAAAAAGGGCAGAAAACATTTCATATAATTTCATCATGGGGATAAATTGTCCAGCGCTCTTATTAAGGAGAGGTAGAAGGAAGGAACAGAACAAAAATATATAAATAAATAAATCTCTGAACTAAGGAATATAAACACAATAGAATTATTCCCCAGGGTGCTTTTTATTTATTTTCATGTTAAATCTTATTCTCAGTGGATCCCAATACATTTATCAAAATCTTATCAAAAAACATCTGGCTTCCAGTAGTCACCTGAAAAGCATACATTTTACACACAGCCCAATCAGAATTCCCAGCACAGCGATTCCTGCTCGGACAGCAGCGAGAGAGCATTAAAATAACCAGCGCCATCTGCGGGGCGAGCTCACAGCCAAACACCGCCTGCATCCCTCCAGCAGAACACGCAAGACCTCTCCACACAAACTGCTCCGAAGCACCAGCTCCCCCCAAATGGTTTATCGTTACTTACAGTAGGAATCACCACATTAATTCTTCAGAATACAAAGCGGCTAGAACTCAGTTATCAAAAAAAAAACAACAAACAAAACACAACATCAGGGTGCATCTGAGACAGACTTCCAAGTTTGGTCTCCTCCGCTTGAAATTGGTTGAGCATGCTCCACTAGCTCACCAACAGCAGTTAATATTAGCGCTCGTAATATATTCGGCTTTTCACCCTCTTTAAATATCCATGCCATAGGCAATACTTATATGAAATAATTCATAACTGCAGACTGCACTTTTCTCAAGCATCTTTTTTGTTCTCTCTAGACCACCACCTCCCCTCAGTACTGTGCAGCAACTACATGCATGCAATTTAGATATTCCTTTGTGGATTTTTATCTGCGATGTATATACTGAACATCCTTGCCAATAATATTTCTAATAAAATGAGATTGCAAAGCATACAGTCGTGTGTCAATATCACGATAAATTATTAATAGTTAATCATTAAGTTAATTCCATAAGAGACCTCTAATGCATAGGGATCTTAAGTTGTCCCTTATTGACAATTACCCTGTCTCCCTACTGATTTACATATTCTGACAACATAAATGTCTACCTACAGAACACTATTTCCAGAGTGCAGAAAGTAGCATCCATAATGCAGTGTACCTACTTGATAATGCTCTTCTTGTTACTTCACTACTCTAATTTGAGAACAGATCGCTTCTCCATCTGAACAAAAAAAGGCGGGATTAGTTTAAAGATTTGGAGTTCAGGTACAGCTTACACCCCTTTTTCTTTCTTTTTTCAAGTAGCACTATGAAGCGTCTACTTTTTAAGGATTTGTATTTTGATGAGCTTGCACAATGCTAATCTTATTTCGAAATCCAAATGCGCAATTAGCCTATGCAAATCATACAAACATGCACATTTATATACTAACTCACAAACAAGTACAGCTCTAGCAGACTGCCAGAGCAGCCACGGACATAGTGGAGTTTAGCTGTCTGTGCTCTAAGAGATTCCCTCTCATGTTGCCACCATTTCTATCCTTAAAGGCAAGAATCCATGTTACCGCTTCAGAACCTGCACAAATTCCTCACAAGATCAGGCATCTACTAAAAAACTGTTTTGCCTGATGTACAAAAAATAAGAGATTCCTTGACAGTTATCAAACTTAAGAACTAAGCCAAAACGCATGCAGAGTTCAGGGTTTTTTTAACCCCAAGTCCCTTTTTTAAGATCATATATTTTACCCCTTTGTCTGGAAAGAGGAAAGAGGCTTCCTACTTTCGTAGGTTTTCCTTTATGTGTGGAACTTAAGTCTAAAATGACTGATAGCCTACTACAGCACCCATAAGGTAACCTGGGAAACATCATGAAATAAAACTGGTAGAAATGTTGTTTCTTTATCAGCAGCTTGCTTTGTACAATTAAGAATTGTGTTTTCTGAAGTCATTCTGCTTTAAAAAAAATAATTTGGGGGGAAATTCCACCACAGAGTTGCAGAATCTGTTCTTATTATGTCAACTTTACAAGCTAGATAATGTATTTCAGATTATGGATACTAAGTAGAAGCAAAAATAGATCGAAGAGCTTAAAGAGCAATTTAAGCAATTGAAGATAAAAATCAAATCTGTTTTGTGCAGCAGGAGTGCCTCTGAGTATTAATTACATTTATAAAACACTTTGAATACTGACAGTGTTACACCCATATGAAGCAGACAGCACTAGGATATTTACAGCATGCTAATTATAGAAATCTAAAATATTTGAGACTAAAACTAAAGAAACTTTGGGGAAGAGTAGAAGCACTGAATCCAGAATTCCTGTTGCCTTCTGTAGGATCTAGTTTGCTCCCACATTTGTTTCTTTGCAAAAGGTAGTTTACCTTTATCACCCAAAGCTCTTACATATACCTGAAGAGAACTGCAGTAGCAAGTATTTGACTTGATGCTGGAAAGCATTTAAGATTCTCTCAGCTGGCAAAGAAAATATATTAACGATTACAGAGACTTCTGTTTCTGAGAATCCCCCTACCATATTAAAAACAAGCTATACATGAACACATTAGAATTACTTTTATTCTACACAAATCCAGTCTTGACCGACTTAAACATGTCATCCTGCGAACACTGATTTGTCTTCTAAGTCTTCATTACATCATGTTTAACTGATTTTTTTCTTTTATATAATGTTTTTAAGGACAGCTTTAATTAATGTTAACTCTTGAATGCCTGTCATGAGTCCATCATACTGCCTTCCACTCCTAGGATGCCTCTTCTCCCCTTACTCAGTTTCATGGAACTTGCAGAAAATTTTCTAAATACATCTGCTTTTTTGTCAAATTTCTAAAATCTTGGTTCATTTCAAGCAAGTTAATCAGGGGTCTGGAAACAAAGTTTAAAAGATCTTTTATGTAATATGTTTCATGTTTCAATTCCCATAGAACATTTCCTCTTCCTTAAACCAAATAGCTGAGATTGTTAAAATCTAGTTGTTGGGACTAAAAGTAGGATGAAGAACGTTTCAAGTATATGGATAGAAAACATTATAGACAACTAATATCTAATATCATGATGGTACTGAGCGGCAGAACAGTCAAAAACTAATTCCTTAGCAGATTTATCCTAAGTTACTAGAGAACAAGGTGCTAATCACAACTTCTGAAGAAAAGGCACTTCCAGAATAAAGCTAATACTTAACATTTAGGGCAACAAGCAGAGTAGTCATATACCGTATTTGAACCAGTCATCAAAAAATAGTTTATAAAGCAACCCAAATAAAGCATACTGCATTAATCCAGCATACAGATCATAAAAAAAAGTCATTCATCATGACACTGACTGGAGGCAGCAGTGTTATTATTTTAAAGTTAAAAAGAAATCTCATCTGTTTACTTTGTTAGTGCAGCTTCCAGGCATACACTTTCAGAAAGGGAATGCATATATTGTATAAATAACTCTTGCAGAGTCTTCTTCCTCCTGTGATGTGCACAGCAATCACCTTTCTACTTAGAGGCTTTCTATTCTCAAAGTCACTATGTAGATTATGTATTCTGTCTCCAACTATTTACTTCTCTTAATTGTGAGCATCCGCTGGGAATACTTCAGGGAAACTTCAAAGAACGTCTCCAGAAATGTTGCTACCAAAACCAGGTAATTGCTCTGGTATTTGGGGTTTAAGATACATCAGACTTAAAGGCTATACTAGATATACGGAGGAAAAAAAAAAACACAATCCACATCATGATCATAAGAGCCTTCTAAATTCTCATCTCCTTTTAAACATTTCTGATATCCTTTCTCAGTCATACCAAAGAACGAACTCTAGACTTTTTAGTGCCTACAGAAATGAAAACTGGAAGCAATTAGTCCAAATATCTTCTCATGCCAAAGATACTTTACCATATTGCTTCTTTATCTCTTCTACGATTTGTCCATTCAAAAGTCAGTATAAAAACAGTGTGGCCCAACACACCACCAACAGCTATTCCCATCTTCACAACCTTTTCCAGAAGATAAGAATGTGCATGTAAGAAAAGCTGCTTAGGCAGCGTTTCCTTCTTTAAGAGCCATTCTCATACAGACTTGCTACTGACATGAAGGAAGCAGAAGAACAGAGGAGAGTCACTGTATCAGTTCTTCCTATGCAATAAGGGCTAGAAACTCAAGTTTTGTGGGCTGGAAACCCTCCCTTTTTTGGCCTCTCCATCCATCTCTCACACCAACTGCTGCCATTGGAAAAAAAAGGCTACTGTTTGAATGACAGAGCTGGGTACACTACTGCTTATAGAAACACAGGATTAGACAGCACTTCTGTCCCCCAACTGAAGGACGGTTTCGTACATATAGAGGACAGACTGTCAAGTAGTCTCAAACTCAGCCAGGGAGTTTACTTAAGCTCTCCAAATCTGATAGAGCACAAAAACAAGGAATCTCGTCCTTATCACAAGCTGTCAAATCAAGCTTATGAAAACAGCAGCCTTGAGACCTATGGCTTTGGTGTAATCCAGAAGCTGCAGTTAAATGGTACTGTAAAAACTATACATTGTTTTACCATGTATTGATAACAGCACTTTCCTTTTTTTTTTTTTTTTTTTTGTACCAAGAGAACTCTTATCTCCCTGATACCTCCTTTATAATCACACGAAGAGTCATTCTACCTCTTGTCTTGGCATGGTGCAACTTCCACAGCATCTAAAACCTCCCTTTGTGTTTATTTTAGAGTGGCCAAGAGACTAAAAAGAAACTAGAGTAGAGGGAACAACTTCGCTCATGGCAAGGCTTTGTGCACCATTCGCTAATGGGTATTTAAACACAGACTGACTCATTTCCTAGCAATTTATTCAATCTTGTCTTACTGTACTGAAATGGCAAGAGTGAACATTTGACATCACCTTCATTTTAACAGCAACCAATTAAGATATCGCAGATACGCGACTGCTGCTTCACAGAAGCAGCAGCTCACACCAGGCAGCCTATGAATGCCACTTGGGAAGAGTGCACCAAGTCCTCCTGACAACTGATTAATTACCTTTTGTGATGCACTGTTAGTGACTCCTCACTTACCTATCCTCATGTCTTAGTAACTGATTCAGGTTAATAGTGAAGGATAGTTTTAAGAGCATTCACTACTAATTCAGTCAAAAAAAGCCCACTGGTACAATAGCTTTGCTATCTGGATGTCATTTCGTTTTCAGGAAGCTGACGTAATACAGAGTCAAAGCTTTCTTGGTAGCCATACTTTTGCTATTTTTACTAGTTATTATTGAGAATTCAAAACAAAAGATTCCTGTCATCAGTGCTGGGTTACTACTAAGTGCTATCAGCTCCAGAATACCCAAAAAGAACTATCAAAAGCTAACTGAATATCATAATGCAGATATTTGACAGCAATCAGAAAGCAGAAAGCTGAGCAGGTAGTGCAATAGAAGCCAAATGCTGCAAAGGGTTATTGCAGCTTGAATAATGCTCCGTGAAAATGACAAATTGAATACTGAATAACACAAAACAGACTGGAGATTCAGAAAAAAAAATCAGAATCTAAAAACTGAATTCAAGACACTTGCTATTTCTTCGGCAGGAAAAGTAAAGGAACATACCTTTCTGTATGGAACCATACGCAGTTAAAAATAACGCTGTCCCAGTAGTAAAAGATAAGGACTACCTATTCAAGCAGTACTTAATGTTAGTTGAAATACTGGGAGAAGAAGGGAAAAAAAAATTATTATCTATCACTGTATATTCATTTAGTATATTTTAACTAATGATCACAAAATACTTCCCAAACATTAAAACCTCAAGCACCCAACAAGACAAAGAAGTGTGTGTGAGTGGGTAGGTGGGGGTGTTTTGGGTGGGTTTTTGTTTCTGTTTTTAACTAGGAAAAGTGAAAACAAACCAAAGCCCCGCACCCAGAGAAGCTGAGGAACATGTCAACCTGGAAACCTGCTTAAGACTATTTAGAGGCAGTATAGACTGGTGAAAACCTATGAATTTCTAGCCTCTGATCTCTGGAGCTACTCAGATGATCATATTTAACAGCAGTATACTAATATTTTACTTGGTAATCAATCTTTATTTTCCAGATTTTTTCATTTTATGTTTTGCCTTATGGAACCTAGTATCTTAAATTTTTTCTTGCTGTGTCAACACACAATTTGGTTGCCAAAACAGTATTACTGTTCAATTTATTACATATTTCATATCACATTTCTTTGCTTTCCAGTTAACAGCCTGGTATTTACCACATTGAATTGGTTTTCTCACTTCCTAGCTCACTTACCAACAATATCCAAAACCTTACACAGCAACTGCACTATGTATATGAAATAGCTGTAGCTGAATATGCACAAAGTAAATGCATGCAACCTTAATGGAGCCAAGAAACAGCAACACCTCGGGGTGGAATTTTGTTCAAGGGAGAAGGAAAAAAAATCCTGCTCGTGCTTATGAAACAAACCCCCTCAAGGAATTTCAGTTGAGACAAAATTATCCCTAAACAACAATAAAATTAAAATTTGGTGATGATGGCTAGATGCCAAGAGCTGCAATACTCCAGCAATAGGCAGTGCCTCTCAGGCGCTGGCTCCAAGATCAAAGCTCAGAGACCTTGAAGCCTCTGACTTGGAAAGCAGGAAGACAATGCCAAGACCGTTGGCTTATTGTGCCACTTTGAAAGGCTGAACCTTCCGGCTTTCAGCAAATTTCCACGAGCACACCAAACTTATGATTTGAAAAAGAAAATCCTACCTCTCGCCATGGCTAGTACTATTCTACAATGGTACAAAGGAAACTTCCAACCATCCCTATTCATCCAAGTACCAGCTTTTATTCTTTCACTCATATTTATTGTCACGTTTCATCAGAATCCTGGTGACCAGGCATGCTAGAGCCCCAAGATCTCCATGCAAAAATAAGTTTTTAACTATTAATTAATTGTAATAGCATTCCTAGACCATCTGTTACTTTGGTAAAGTCATTAAAATGATTTGAAATATCACAGCTGAATATACATAATCTTTTTCAGGTGAAAAGCAACTGCGAACTTAGTGTTGCTGCTGAATTAGACCTGCTTGTTTCCAAGTGCTGAAGGAAGCTGAAGCTGTCCAAGCTTTATAATGACAGGTTCCCCATTCTGCAAAGAAAGTAATCAGAACTACAGCAACCTTATAAAAGAACAGTTTATTACCTTGTGATATAATTTCCCCTTGGTTGACGTTAAATAACACATTAAATACAATATTTATTTTATAACATCAAGCAATTTCTACAGAAGGTCTGGCACTCCATCAAGCTGCACGAATTCAGAAAGAATATTCATTTCTTCTCCTTTGCACTTGAGAATTAACTGTTGGGGTAGCCTTGGTACACAGCAGCAGGCACCACAAGCTTGCTTCTCAGGAAGCTCACAAGTGCCCTATCATTTCTCCATATGTGTCCATCCAGTTTTACCTTGAATTACAGTTTGCCACATTGGTAAGACCCATCTACTGAGAGGAGCATGTTCTTCCAGAGGTAACCTCACATTCAAGGCTTCAGGAAGGTAGAGAGTGTCTTTGAATTGCTACTCAATTGAAAGGCAATCTAACTGCCTTCATCCTAAAACCCAGGGAAGGCTGTTTCCAACTACTGTTTTAAATACCAAATGCCCCACTTTGCAGCACAGGCGCATGAGAATCTGTTTCTACTACACATTTAAGTTCTGGCACTCAACTGCAGTTCTGCACTGTGCTGTCAGTTTACAATCTCAATTTGTAATGCATTTACAGACTCTATTCCTACAGACTTTGGAAGGGCAAAAAACTTTCTCACTATAAATACAAAATAGGCTTTTATTACTGTAAACTTGGACTATCTTTTCAAGTCATAAGACTTTACACACCAAACTTCCAGTGGGCAGAAACAAATGCATCAGTGCCCTGAGCAGTCTGGCTCATACGGTTTCTTGTGTCATCGCGTCTCTGTAACACTAGCAGGTATCCGTCTCTGACCAGCCTTGTCAGGAGAACTTCTGTCTGTCTGGAAGTGACACGAGGTATTACGTAGCTTCCTGTCCCAATTCACATTTCAAAACACTTTTTACTCTCTTGGTTAAGTAGAGCAGCAGCACTGATGTGTTCACATCATGAGAGCACTATATTTAGTGAAATAGTTATACATACATCTAGTCCATCACCTGCCTTAACCACTCAATGCCTCACGAGGTAAAAATCAGACTTGTCAAATGGAAGCACCATATCCCAACATCGCAGTCCAAACGCACCTCATTAATGCCCACCAGTTCACTCTGAATGCCATACAACTATCCCGTACCTGGAAACACAGCCTCTGCGTACTTTTGAGAGAAAACAATGCATTTCAAGCAACAGATTTGTTCAGGTGTTCTGATCTGGCACTGCTTCTTTCTCTCCAAGATATTACGTAAAACAGACATGACTCAGAGATAATGAGCAAGGTCAGGAGCCAGTCACTTCAGATAGGGAGCTTTTATTCCATGATCCTGCAAGCCTGGATGGTTAACTGCTGTCATTTCTTTCTTGGGGTATTGCGGAAGGAGAAAGGAGGGGAAAAAATCCCTACACTCCTAATAGCAACATTTTCAAAGAAAAAATAAAAAAAGGAGCCATCAACAAAACATTCAAATGATTATTTAAATGCGATCGATCACTCTCCTCCCCACTGCTAAAAGAAAACAAGAACTGCGATCTAGCAATGCAGATCTCACTTGAGCTTTTTCTCCACGGGCTGGGGCGGAGTGCTATTGTGCAGGCACTGCTCTGTCCTAAGCACCCTGCAGCCGCCAAGCATGGTTTTATTTCTGCATTCAGCTTGCTTTGCCTTTGCACACACACAGCAAAGAATCTCGCTGAAAAGGTCATTAAAACTAATCAACAGTGGCAGTGCTCCCAAAAATAAGGTGAGACATGGGAAAAGTGAGCAAAACTGAAAGGAACAGAATCAAATTGTGACTACCAAACTAAGCTTGCGTCACAGAGAACAAACCTCAGAGGAAAGTCAGAGGGGGAATTACATTTCTATGGTAAAGATGGGGGGTGAGCACCAGAGAAAAATGGGAGGAAAGCTGTGTAAGCTTTCACTCATACAAGCAAAAAAAAAATCTCTATTCTTTCCCTTTTGAAGTGCCATAAAGAAAAAAATATTCCAGCTGTTAATTTTAAGATGGCTCCGCTTCTTTTTTTCTTTTTTGGAACTTGAAAAGTGATTTGAAACCAGTTCTTGCAGGGTCCTCCCCTCATTAGAAAATTCTGATCACACAACTAAAGGCACTGACACCTGGATGAACTGAACTGCTTGCCAGTGTTACAGCAGGAAGAAAAGAAGAGAATTCATCAATTGCACTACTGAATATGAGTTCATTTATCCAGAAAAAATGCGCATCTTATTGAATGAAAGCAGTATGAAAAGAAAACGCCTCTGCAGTGGCACATCATCCCAGTATTTAAACAATCAAGTGTTCAGGCTGTCTTTTTTAAATATAAAAAGGAAATAAATTCAACACAGCTTCTCAGGCACAGGTTCTGGAACTGAAAATATCAGACATTCATGTTCTTCTTAACAGGTCTGTGTTTCCTCCCTGGTGTAGACCCTGCACAAATTCAAAACACAACACCACTGAGTTCAACCCGTTGAGATGAGGAGACTCTAGACTTAATTTCGTTCTAGAACAAAGTACTGGACTACTATAATGTACATGCATCCAGTAAAACATGGCAAAGGGAATTCCCCTATCTCAAAAAAGATGGGCCACAAGCACAATGCTCTGCATATTCTCAGAGCTGAAATCGTCCCTAGAAATCACATAGGAAACCCTGCAATCCTCTCAGAGCCCCACCATGTCCCCCTAACTGCTGTCATCTCTGCAGTACAGGCTGTGGGCAACCTTTTTATGGAGAACCCTTCGAGGGTACTTCTTTCCAGTCTGACTAGATATCCGTCTTGCCTGTTTATTATTCCCACCCCATAATTAATGTTTGCTGTCTACAAATGAAAGATAAGTGTTTATTGTAAACACCCTCTTTTTTTTCCCACACATTCAATGCTATCTCAGAAGCTAACAAATGAGAAGTGGAAGCCAATGCAAATACCACAAACTCAGAGCCAAAAAAAATACCAGTCTCTGCCTAAAATCTTGAGGTTGCTTTACTTAAACACTGCACTCACTCCAATTGCTCTTCTTAAATGCATGCATTAATAGGTAATTGAATGAAAAAGAGCAAGTCCACCGATCCTAAGATTTCTTCTTCACATGGAGACTTTCCTCTCAAGAAGCATTTACTCCAACAACACTTTGCAATTACAACCAGGCAAGTATCTCTTCATACCTACTACACCATTGGCATAGACATGAAGATCACCCACATGCTGCGCTGCTCAGACTGAAGTGCATGTGGAGTATTCTTTTCCTCCAGAGCTGTTCTTTTTCTGCTCCTCTTTCTCCTGTTTCCTTAGTTTTTGCAAACACTTTTTGATAGCTTACTTCCCTATCTTCATGCTTCTTCCCCCTCTCCCCCAGTTTTTTCCTCCACCATAACACGCACACATGCTTGCTTCTGCTGCAGTGCTGTGAGCAAGGTGAGAACATGACACAAGACATTAAGAAGGGTGTAAACACATCACTTACCCCTACCTCCCCCCCAAAAAAGAGATTTGTCTAGAAAAAGCAAAACCATACAAACCCACAAGCTTAATCATAAAGACCATCATTAGATTACTAAAATTAACCTTTCCTTCTCTCCATTTACTACAGAGGCAGCCTACATTTTACAGCAAATTGTGTTTTTAAAAAAATTGGATCACCTGACATCATTAAACAGAGTCACCTTATGTGAGGCCATCACCAGACTACAGACTGACCATGGGAGGTTTGTTCTGATGTGCCTGTTGTGCATGAGGACCTGGATACACAGGGTGTGCTGCTTCAGGGCTACAGCCTGGAGCCATCAGCTACTCTGACTGTAGAGGGAACCTCGGGAGCTGAATCTCAGGATACTCAAATTAGTTAGGAACACAAAACTCCTAAAATAAATACAAGCAAGTGCCTATGTTTTCAGGTTTATACAGATAGCTTTATCAAACTTTATCCTGTCAACCATGCATACTTTTGCTTTTAAAATATCATTCACATGTGTGTGTCAACTAGCAAACTATTTCCCAAGATTTACATTCATTTTTAAAAGGAAGTTCTGGACTCAGAACTTTATTTGTCCTAAGACCGTTTACGTAACGGTCTGGAAATCCCCAAAGGGCTATAGCAAACCATCACCCTTTCTTTCTGAGCATGTTATTACAATAGCTTGTTTGCTCAGGTTTGTGCCTTGAATACAGTACCTTCTACTGTGTTTTGGGACAAAATAAGATGCATGGGAACACAGTACTTCAACTGCTAATGGTATGTTTGTTTCAGAAAAATCATGGCTTAATGTCAAAAGGACAGATGAGCTCTGTATTAAGGAACTGCTGAAAAAGAATGCCTTTATTTTTTCCTCCTGGAAACACACCGTGCACACGGAAAACTAAAAAAATACAGGGATACAGGGGAGTTCCGCTGTTAAAACAGGCACAGCAATTTCCTAAACTGATGATTCAATCTCTGTAATTTAATGATTACTGCTGAAACACGTATCATTTCATTATCAATTAATTTAACATCAATATAGCGAGCAAGAAGAAACAATAGCTGAGGTCACCAGGAAAGCATCCGCAATGTAGCATGGATGCTGGCAGTTAATAGCAAGTCAGAAAGTACAACCATGCTATCACATCTGATGATTAAACCCAAAGAATGTCAAAGAACACTCCGGCAGTAATACATGAAACGAGGAAGTGTTATTTTTTTGCTTTCCCAACAATGAAAAAAAAAAGTATTTTTATTGTCATAGCACTTCCAGCAAGTTGATATTAAAAAGGAGATTTCATGCCAAAGTCGGCTGTTTAATCAGATAAAAAAGGCTTTCCTATTTCCCATTGTATAGATCAAGTTGGCTACAGGAGCCACACAGAGCTTTGAGCAGCACATTTTTCCGCGAGCGCTGTATCGTTTGATCATAGCGAAGCACAAGGGCTGCCGGGTAATCTGAATGAGAGCTGCAGAAAGAGCGAGCCAGGCAGCCTGCTGAGGCCGAGATAACCGTGTCACCCCGGCACCCCACTGCACTCCCAGGCACAGACCTAGGTGCAGGGGAGAATCCCATGCCTCCGTTCACCAGCTCGTCATGGACATTCCTGCAAGGCTCCCAATTAGTGCTTCATGTGTTTTACAAAAAAAATCACCCACGAGAACTTCGAAAAACCTCGGCAAGGCCAGCCTCCCTGCACTGAGGAAGAGTCTCTTGATTGCTTGCAAAACATTAAATTTCAAGCCCTTGCTGCATCATAAGGCGAGATATAGAATTTTCTATATAGGTCTTTGCAAGACACGTAGCAATTTATGAAGCCAATAAAACCCTGTCCTCTAAAGACGGATTTTATTATTAGAGGACAGGACACCTCTAAAGAGGTGTCTTTCAACCTGCGATGTGGTCCATAGCATCCAGAAGCAGCACAAGACTGGTGCTTAACATCTCCTGATATGCAGGATCATGACGGAGGGACCTGTGAATAGGTTGGGCAGGACCCCTGAGCAGGATCAAGTTTAGAAGCTCAGCTTTCTACCGAGCAGTGTCCCCAAACACCTCCCTGAAACCTGCAGCCTCCTAACCTTTCTGCAGAAGCTAGCAGCCTCACTCAGTCAAGCCTTTGCTTTCCTCCCGTAACTCCTCTTTCACACAGCCCGATTCTGAGCCACGCTTGGTTCTAGGCTGTGAAAAAAGTCAAGTGACCTACACATCAAGCACCTTAGCTCTTTTCATCCAAATCCTTTTGTAGCTGCTGAACTGGGGAAAAAGTCTATAAAGCTGCAGCCAAAAGTACTGAATGGCCACCATTAGCCCCAACCCCTGAACAAAGGCAAACTCAAGCCACTTTTAGCCACCATATCATGAAATGCAAGCTAATTACTTTGACATACTCCCACCAACGTTACTACTCTTTCATGCGATTCCAGCACTGGCAGTAAATTGCAAGGTGGATTCTAGACTCTGTATAAGCCCAGCACGTAGAAGTCTCTAATGTGAATAAGTACTAATGTACTGCTTCATTTCCATACTGTATTTCCACGTAGAAGCAGCAGCACTGAACTGAGGTCATTCCAACTAGCTTACTTATTTTCTAAATAAATAGAACGTAACTGGCCCTCATAGAATAATTTGTAGTGAAATAAAAAGCATCAACAGTTTATGTTGTTTCATTTAATACTTTAAAAAAAAAAAAAAAACAACAAACACACACAGAGGGGAGGTTGTTGTTGCTTCCTCCCCACCATGACTGTTATCATCCTGTTCTCTTAGAAATTAAGTTTGAAAGAAACAGCAGCAGGTTCTTTTCTGGTCTATATATTGCAGACAGGCCATAAGCCTGCCTGTTCATTAAGGACAGTAAAAAGACTTGCACAGTAAAGCTAATTTTTGTTTCTTCTGTTCAAAGTTGTCATCCTTTTCCAGACTTGAGTTTAAGGTGATCATTTTTCCCAAGAATGCCAGAAGAACTTCCTACACTCCCCTTTCACTTCAGAAGAATTTCCACTGCCAAGACACCTGCAGTCCAGAGCTTTAAATTCCACACACACATAAATATAAATCCATGTATTTATTCAGTCTAGCTTTAACTGCCACAATACTATTTCTAAATGTAACCCTAGTTCATGCATACGCTGCTGGGAACTGAATGATCTAATCTCCATGTGACTAAAAAGTTTGAGTTTTGAGTTAGCAATTTTTCATGTATAGTTGGTTACGTCAGTGTGTCATTAAGAAGCTGTATTCCTTCCAGTGGTTTAGTGTTTAGAAATGAATAGAAAGAAAAAAAAAAAAACAAAACAGCTAAATTACAAAACACTACTCTGAGAATCATATAAACCTAGCCTAAAGACCAAAAGCTTTAGCAATCAAATCATACCAGTACTCTCAAATTAATAAAACCCTCCATGTGCAAAGGCATTACAGCAAGATAAAAATGTTTGCGTTTTTCAAAAAGCATTTAGAGATTTTAACGCAAGCTATCCTAGCAATAGCACATTTATGGTGATTAAAGAAAAAAGCAACTAAGCACAACTGTTACCAACATAAACCAGCAAATCTTCAAGCACAGGACCTCTACACTTAGATAATGGGAACAACAGCACCTGCAACAGCATTTTGCTGCCTGCTCTGTATTAGGAGCTCATTACAAAAACATCTCAATCACATTTTTAACTCCAGTTGCAGCACGCCAGAATTCAACTTCCATAATATGCTCATCAGAAATGACAGGCTACACAGGATATCTTTTTTCTCGTCTGCAGAGACAACTGCAACTTTAATTTTGCTATGTTTTTCATCTTCCTTACAGGCTGTCCGTGACATCCTCCCATTTGCTAGTGGATGTGTTTCAAGTCTCCATCTTTCTTCAGAGGAAGAAAAATGTGAAGAGGTCATTTAATTCTAACCTCACCTAAATGGATATATGCTCAATACAATTTAATGCAAATAACTGCAGTAGTAAGCCACAAGAAGAAATCCACACATCCTACATTTTCTGCTGTTACAAGTGCTGAAAGCCTTTCTAATAACAACAAACTCGGGCCCTATCTATACACAGAAACCCACCTTTGTCAAACTAAGCCAAAGGTGAAGAATCTTTTCCTTGCCAATGCAAAGAGGCTGTAGAAAAAATAAAAATACCTGGCATGCCACTCCAACACGCTTTGTGCTATTCACTGATAATGTAAGAAGTCAGATGGCCTCGAAGTCTCAGGCAACCTTTGAGTTAAGCCATTAAGCCAGCTCTAAACAGATACACAGTTATGTCAACAAAATAAATGCACCTAGTTAAGCTCCATGTTTTTATTCACATTTTATTGGGGCTAAACGTGGAAATCATCTCTCTTCACAAATACAGGAAAAATGCTAAATACTCCTTCGGCTCTCAGAAAGCAATGGAGGATGGGCGAGAGCAGGCAGCGAGCAGCCAGCCCTGCTACCTGGGAAATGGAGGTGCGCAGCCCAGTGATAAATGGGAGTGCTCACAGAGCAGAAAGCAGCTGACCATTTCCAAAGGCTGATGGGCAGGAAGTTTCCTGGTGCAATTTGCAGGTCAACAAATCCTTGAAACGAGACTAGGAAAATACTTCACCTGCTTCGGAAAAGAACAGGACAAAGAAAGGCAAGACAGAACCGAACAAAGTCTTTGGGGAGAAGAGACAACAAGCCACTGCTACGTTGCGTTTTCAGGTTTTAAAGGCTTGATTCTCCTCTTCATTCCTAACACATCAGCAAACTTTTCAGGCTAACAGAGCTAAAGGAATTGAGAAAAATGAGAAAAACACAAATGCAAGCTGTCAGTTTCCCAGACTTGGGGGTAAGCAGCGATCAGGTTTAATTGGAGCGGCCTGGATGACGTTAGCGGCCATTACCATTTAATAGCCCAGCCGGAGCATCGCCGAGCGATGAAGCTGGGGATGAAGATAAAGCCGACCGCAGTGAAGTCACCGCTCTGAATTCATGACATCACACTAGTTGCCATGGCAACTGGCCAGTCTCCAGACCAGTCCTGCCTCCCCTGCAGAAACCAGGAGCACCTGGGCTGCCACAAAGCAACGCGCTTCCTCCAACACGCGGCGATTCAGCAGCGCAGGCAATCAGATATTGCTGCGAGCAAATGGCCTTTTCAATATCTCATGTCTCGTTCACCTGGCGTGAGACCTTTTAAATGCTCGGGCACGTATGAAGAGGCCCGGTAAAGTATACACGTGATGAAAAGGGTCTAATTGAAAAACTGATGGGTTTCTTCCGCAGCGCTCATCGTTTTTTCCAGCGCGGAGCAGTTTTTCTATTTGAGCTTTCCTCCCTTACACACGCATCTGCAGGCATATACAACAAACCTCTGTTCCAATAGGAAACACGGGGTAAAGAAAGACTCCAAGGGAAAAAAAAAAAAAAAAAAAAATCTAAGGCAGGGAGCCCACAGCTCCTTTGTTTAAGGGCTGCCCCAGCAGAGCCTTCAAACACCAGTTGGGTGTTGTTCATGCACTCACTAAATGCAGTGCATCAAATCCGCAGGCTTCTACGAGCAGCCGCAGAGCAGTCGTCTTGCAAATAAAAACTTCACCCCTTTCCTCTGAACAGCCCTTTTCCATGAGGAATGGCTGCCATACCCAGCTCGCCACCGTTTGCAAACAAATGTAAAAGCTTCAGAAATTAAATCTTTCCCAAAAAAGCTAGGCAGTCAATACAACCATTTATCAGGTCACGCTTCGCTTTCTGACTTACGGTTAAGTATTAGAGGCACAAATATTTGAGATTGCAGCATCAGTTGTGGCATTTATTAAAATAAATCTTTTCAGCATTAGAACAGCACATTAACTTCTTCGTAATAACCCACTGAATAAAAAACTAGGAGCTTTAACATCACATACTCAGGTCAGCAATACCATGTACAACGTTTTGTAGCTCAACCTTGAGGAGAGTTGATTAGCATCAAAGCAATCGTTTCAGAAGGAATTTTAACGAACAGACCACACTATATAGCAAAGTACAAAGTACATTTATTTGCTACCTCAATGGTTCTTAAAGAGCAATCTATAAATTTCTGCCGGACCCAACAACACTTCCACACAACCGTATGTAATTAGTCAACCTGTCGGCACCGTTTCAGTATGCTCTGATGTTTATTGTCAGCTTTAAGAAAACAAGACTGTCCAGGTTACCAACTAAACAACAGCACCACGTTTCTGTCCTGGCTTCATGCTTTGTTGGACCCTTCCTCTCTTGCTATCAAGCACATTGATGACACCCAAAGCAAAGGACAAGAAGTACCGAAGTAATCTGCTTCTGCAGTCCCCGCTCTTTATAAAACTCGTCTCAACAAATGAGCATTAGAGACAGCAGGGAATGCAAACAAAGCAAGGACTTTCAGAAGCAGATGATTAGCAGGCAGCTGTATCCCACGTGTTTATCTTCATGTTCTGCTAATACAATCACATATAACCAAGAATGATGGCCGCTACCAGAACGAGCGCAGCAGGAAGACCCCTGGTTTAACTACCCGTCCACAGCACCAAGCGTGCTCAGGAAACAACTGCCCACACTTGACTGTATATTACACAAAAACTGTCCAGCACAGAAATGAGCAAAGAAATGAAGGTGCCTTCCAAGTGTTTTTAAAAGCCTTATGAAGAGATGCTGCCACTGGTGATAATCACTGGTGTACATAGGCGCAAGTCCTAATGCACCAAGTACAGTTAATACAACTGCCACAACCTTGGAAAACTGCAAGAAGCTACTAAGTTGATAAAACCTCAAGCAAGTTATGCCAGAAATGCATTCAGATTTCTCAGTTTCTCTGTAATTCTAAATTTCTTGAAGTGTCTGTGCTTTACACGACAAATAGCAGCGACATTCCCTTCCTTATTTGTAAATAGATCGTTTCGAGCTTAGCCCCACACCATATGAAATCACCACCTCAGTAAATAATGAAAAGATACCACTCTGCCCGCAGTTAATTTTGCTTTTTGAGAGATTGACAGATTAAGTGATCCCTTGAGCAACTAAAAACAAACGTGTCTTCTCTGAACGCACACAGAAAATTACGGATTGTCTCAAGACTTCAGAGAGCTTTTTATGCAACTTTTAAATGAGCTTGTGGAATGTGGTTTACCCCTTCTGTCAAGCCTTACCTTTGCTTACATTAACCCTACACATGGAGAATGAGACAGAACTGCTGGCACGTTTCTGTATGTGGTATTTTTTCCTCATATTATTCACTTACCAGTTGGTGCTTCCTTTAACAGTACTCATTTATTTATTTTTAAGATCTTTAGAGATGCCCACAACACCTGCAATCCTGACAGAGACACCACAATGCAAAGAAACTCTACCTGTCCCTCCTTTCTCTCCAGCAAACCAAGTTGAAAAGCTCTAGCAGCTTAAAGATGCAAAATAACCCTTTAACCCTTTATTCAAACTTCCACACTGCAAATCCTTTCTACTGCTGCAGAGTTCATCATCTAAAAACATAGAAAAATGATAAGCATTCAAATTCAATGCCATTTATTAACAGCAAAGTATATAGTTATATTTGCTATGGATGTTGTTAAAACTGTTACAAAACGTTCCTGGATCCATTTTCTATTTTAACTACCTTGGAAACAATATTAACAAAGTAGTTTTCAGCACAGGCACAGCTCTGTCGCATTCTCTGGAAGTTTTGTGACAGTGGGCTTTAGTCAGTCCTCAGCAGATTTTGAGCGAGTCCCTGCTGCACCACAGAACAGAACCATATAAGGTGCAACTGTGCTGCAAGTAGGTTCCCAAACAAATTAAATCCTATCATGATAGAGCACAGCATTTCTACCTCTCAAAACTGAGATATTCTGTACAATGCCATTGTCTCCTGCTATAATGAGAAAAGAAGCAATCTCCGAGTAAAACAAATTCCAAAATTCTGCAGATTTCCACAGTCTCTGCCCACAGGATACCTCTAGAAGATGCTCTACATGTCTCATGAAGCTGAACATCTGCTCAGCTGAGGATCCTTTCTGTGCAGTAGTAACAAAGGCTGAATGTTTAACACCCACCCTCTTATCTTCCCCGTATCTTCACAAAGTATGGGACAGCAAAAAGAGATTCCAGTTCTCTGGTTCCCATGCAAGCAATTAGTAAGAAAGACCTAGGGGCAACCACCAGATTGTTTCAGAGCTGGAAACATGCAAAGCATGCACGGAACATCATCTTTCTGGAACTCTTTTCTGATGCTGATGAGCACTTTAGGATAGGAAAGAGAACCACCTATAAAGCCTAAAATGGACTGAGAGTTAGTAGGGAAGAGCCTTCTATTTGTTTGAAAGAAGAAAATACCAAAATCACCATGGACTGAAGATCTACCTGACCCTCCAACAACAGTCAACAGCAGACACCCAGGTACAGGTGTAAAAGCAGGGCAAGCACAGGGATAGTGCTTTTGGTTATGGTCCCAGATGCCAAGAATTTGCAGCTCTGTGCTTGCTTGAGCCAGAGGTGAAGAACAACATGCAACTGTCTGCTTAGCCCTCCTTTGTAGTACCATGCACAGACAAATGTGTAAGCAGCTGAGGTTTGAAATCAGTTTAAAACTGAGATGCATGAAAAAAAAAAAAAAAAAAAAAAAAACCACAACTCTGTAGCCTTAGGAAATCCATATTTATTTTTTTTCAAAACTGAGTAAAGATAACATTGGAAAATTATAAGGTTTCTAGTTTACGCTTTTCTAGTGGATGTCTCCTCTTGATAAGTCACAGAAGTTTGCCCTACAACTGCCGCTACTTCACCACTGTCTTTGAGGGCAGTGCTTGGCTAAATCTGGTAGGAAGTGGTGCACCCTGGCAGCTGAAGGCTTCTTCCTTACTGTGGCACATCTAGCCTAACCAAAGAGTAGCAGTAAAATAATAGTTGGATAAAGGTTAGCAATGATGTGATTAGAGCAACTCGCCATGTGAGACTGATTTGAAATCAGAAGCTGCTAGACCTGGACTAAGCAAATATACAAAAGAGTGAGTTCTCAGCTGATCTGAAAGGTACTCCTGAGGTGCCACGTTCAACCAGCTTTGTTGCCAAAAGCTTTCCTAAACTACACTCTGACTGAAGTGGAACAGCAAGTAAAGATAATCTTATGACAAAGCCTGTGTAAGGGAAACTAGTAAGCCCCACCTTTTGCTCGAGATATTGGACGCACTCATAATTTACGTTCTGTAGTTCAGACCAATGTAAGGTCAATTAAAAAGTACCATTGGAAAGCCACATACTTCCAGCCCTTGGAACAGATACCCTCACTCACTCAAACATTACAAATGGAAAGTTATTGCTCCCTTATCCCCCCTACCACCAGTTTCTCCCCATGATCCCATCCCATTTCGGCCAGTTTTGCATAGGCTTTACTGCAACAAACAATAGGCCAAAAAGTGACAGCCCACTACTCTTCCTGCCTCTGTTCCCACTTCTTTTTGGCAGCAACCCACCCTTAAATTGGATTAAGTGTAACATGAACTGTACCCCCAGGTATGATGACAAAGCAACTCAGCCAATCCCTCACTCACAGATCTCAATCAGAATTATCTGGGTGACTCCAGGCGGCTTCGACCACGGTCCCTGTTAACCCAGCTAATTTTAACCCAAACAGATCAGACAGCACCCACACGGGCAGCCCCATCAACATACGCAAGGGAACAGCAAACTCCACAGTCAGAAGCAATAATGACTTTCCTGCTACAATTAGGACTAGAAGAAACCGTCCGCAGCCCAAGCTTTCCCATACATTTTCCAAAGCATCTACAAGTGTGGGTGTGTGGATGTGTGTACTGCAGGACAGGGTGGGAAACGCTCACGTGGGTTGGGAGGGAGGGGGGCAGCATTTCCTGGCATTGCTATATCTCTGCAGCCTTTGAAATAATCAAATTCAATTACCTGTTTAAACCCATCTTTGAAAATTCAAATAGAAGAGAGAACCTGCTGTACTAAAGATCAGCAGGTAAGAAACAGAATTATGGATAAATAGAAAGGCATCTTTGCAACAGGATTCCTGAAAGAAACTTAAAGCACATTTCTCATTCAGTAGACCATATTAACTAATAATATAGAAATGAGTGATTCATCAAATGTCTGAGTCATTTCTACCTTTATTCACTGTATACTCCTCCCCTTGGGCTATATCCAAGCAGTATAAAGCTACAACTTCACACTGGTATGGTCAGGCACAAATTACTAAGTCACATGGTATTTTTCAAATAAAACTGAATCATCAGAAGGACAAAGAGAACAAACAGCGAAGGAGCTTACTGCAAAAAGGATGGTGGCTTCCTAACAGCCCTTGTGCCTTAAAGAAAAGGAGAAGGGGAAAAAAGAAACAAGCTACATCTCCACCATCATTCAACAGGTTTTTGTGCATATGTATATTTTTTTTTTTTAAAGTCTTCTACAGTATTTACTGTTTTAGTAATTTAGCTATTCATGTCTTCATTTTCCAAAACTTTGTGCCATGTCATACAGCGTCAAACACTGTCATTTTACAGAGATTGCCATATGCTACTTCATTTCTATACAGCCAAATCTAATTTCTGGGAAGGGGAAAAAAAAAAAAAAAAAAAAAAGGATGATGAGCAAAAGGTTTGTTGTCACAATGCCATAATTTATAGGAAAGATCATGTCTCATACTGATCATGTTAAATGGCTGAAGCAGGGATATCAGTCGGAAATTTAGCAAAAGTAATAGTGTGTGTAACTTCCCAGGTACCTTTGTTAGTATGTCCTTTTGAGCCACGGTCTTTTTAGGGGTGTCTCACTGCAAGCAGCACTAAAACAACAGGAGCCACTCTGAGGTCTCATTCACAATTTTTATTTGAGCGTTTCTGCCATGACTACCATTAATGCAATCACACCTGCGCCTGCATAAACCACGCCAAATTGTCAGCCTCTGTTGGTCTCTAAGCCACTCTTTTGCCTAAGTGCAGTTTCATCACCAGTTTCGGACATCTCTGTACAGCCCACTCCTAGAATAAGAGGTGCTGCACAGCACCCGTGGCCATACAGCCCATCGCTTCCCTTGGGTCAGCACCGCTGGAGATCACCTTGAGCTCATCAGCCGAAGTTTCACAGTGGTTTATGTCAACCTAAAGGTGAAGCTATACAACTAAGCTAACCAAAATGCTCGCTGCTGTTTCTGAAAAGAGGAAACTTTGATCCTCTTCCTTCTTTCCCCTTCTTCCTCCACTTTCACCCACGTGGCTCACCCACCCTCCCTCCTGCACTGGTCCTAATGCAGCTTCAGGTGTTTGTTGAGCTTATTTCAACTCACAAAAGCAGAGATCTAAAATTATCTCGGGCTAGTTTTCCACCAGGTTAGCAAGTTAAATTTGAGCATCCTGGAAATCAGTAGGTGCCAGGACCGGCGCCAAATAAGTGGTACGATCATGTTGCTGAGAGCACGACTCTCTGTTTCTGCCAACGGGAAAGCCATCAGATAGAATGAAATTACGAGAAGACTCGAGTCAACACATGTGCTTCTTGTCCCCTTCCTTCATTGGCCCTGCTATTTGTCTAATCGCATTGTAAGCCAGTTCAGAGAGCTAAACCAACAAAAAACCTATTCATTATTTTTGGCAAGGCTTGTTTTCTGCCAATTTAATTCCCCGAACTCGCTCAGCAAAGGAATCAGGCAAGCATCTGCACCAGCGCAGAGAAGGGGGCAGGAACACACAGGGAGAGGAGGCCAGACTCAGGCTGATTTAAATTGTCACCGAACCGCATACCCTACAGCAGATCCACATCACGGTGTAGTTAGAACTGACAGTAATCTGTGCCTTTACAACAGGAGGCCTCCACCGCCAATGAGGGGACACAAACGCGTCAGCACCGAAACATCCTGAGCAAAGTTTAACCTGGGCACGAGCTCACACAATCACACGCACAAACAGGAGAATCCCAGCCCTCTTATCCTCGGAAGCGCTATAAAACATCAGCTAATTATTCCCCTGGTAACACCCCTGTGAAAACGTTCGCTATCATTCCCATTACACGGATTTAGCCCAGGACTGCAAAGCAAGCAAAGCTGGTGGCAAACTCGGGATTGGAACCCACTAAATCCTCTATACCGAACCACCACCTCATCACTCAGCTGCGCTGTTTATTAACCCTAAACTGATTCAATTAGCCAGTAGCAGTCTAATAAAAAACCCTTTTGCAAAGACTTTGCAATGCACCAGAGAGGTCAGTTTCTGACACAGTTACGTTAACAACAACAGCAGGTATTTGCTAGGCAGTTGTGGAATAAGAAGCTAGAGAAAGGAATAACACTGAAATTGTAAGGAATTATTTCTACTTCTGGGGATAAAAATAAGCACGCGTGAAGCAACGCAAGGGTCAATTCATAAAACTCATGAAATTTAACGCAAAGAACCACAGAAAAGAAAACGTAGTTATGTGCATATTTTTTTCCTCAGTTAACAATTGTCAAACAATTTCAATCAAAAAAGAGCAATTGCTCAATATACACTAACCAAGACCAGTATCTTCCCTTAATTTTATCAACCCTCCCACACTCAGTCCAGCGAAACCCACGCTTAACTCGCCTGTATTGCAATGCAGCACAAAAGGAAAAGGGGTGGGAAAATTTGTCAACAGAGAAGCAAATCTCTGCAGCAGCAGCCAGCCAGCACTGTAAGTCTATCCAGCAACACGAGCTGGTCTCTCATTCACGTACTAGCTTAAGCACCCAAACCACGCATATCACATTTGAAGTCATGCTTAATTTTATTCAACCCCTTCTTTTGACAACAACTTTGTCACAGAGATTGAAAATGTGTCATGAAGCAGTCATTCGCCAGAACTGCCACTGATTCTCTCAAGATGGAAATAATAAAGCCATAACTGTAAGTAGCTGCCTAATTGTCAGCTGTATAAAACATCGATATCAAGATTGTCTCATTGGCAACAACACTTTGAGGGGAACTGAGAGTATTGCTGGGGGAAAAAAAACGTACAAAAATAAGCTGACTAGATGTACACATTAAAAACGCTGCAATTGTTTGGAAGTCTCGAACTCCAAAATTTGAGGAAGGCAAATGAATACATTATTTTATAGTACAAACAAGTAACACGAATTTTCCAGAGAATTGGGAGAGAAAAAAAAACATGTCTGGAAAAGAAACACTATGTAAAAGAAAGAGGCTGGATGGCAGATCAATCAACAGCATTCTGGACAGGATGTTCTATGCATCTTTGCATATTTGAACAGAACGAAAACAGCAAAAACGGGCTGCTTTAAATGTGGGATTTACTATTAAACTTTGACAATAATTATTTAAGTGACAGTAGCAGTCAGGATCTTTTTTTCTGGGTATTATTGGGATTGACCACAAGTGGGAACAACAGTTCCTCACACAGCCCAAGAGGCTCCTAACAGAGAATACGCTGGTGCTTCACAGGCCGAATGGACAGACGGAGCTGATGGTTACCTCACTGATCCCGTCAACTGAGGCAGCTCCAGACATCATCACCATTACTCGCTAAGACAAGCATTCAGAAGCTATCCGCGTTCAACATCAGGAAGTCAGTGTAACACTTATTTGCTTGAATTATTACTGCAGGGTAATCTCTGAGAAATTGCTAGTGACAGCAAAACTGAGATTTCCCCTCGAGATGACAGGGTGGGAAGCTCAGGTTCTCTCCTCTTCCCTCTCGGAAGGGAGGAGTTAAGCTCTAGCTCCAGCAGCCGACGGGGTTACCACACTGACACACATCCACACATCTTCCCAGTTCTGCTCTTCATGTGGCAGCATGGCTACTGACACAGATTAACCTTTTTTTCCAACCAGCTGCTAGACTGGTCGGTCGTGGTCAGTTTTGAGGGGAAAACAAAGAGGCAGAACCACCTGAATAAGTAAGCAGAGGCAATCAGACAGTAAAACTGCTTAATGTGGGAGACAAGCCTTCTTCCTTCTGTCCCTAATAAAATAAAAGCTTAAAAGACAGCCAGAGTACCAGAACATGCTCACCTTGCAATAATTAGGAAGCACTAAACCAGCAGTGCGACCCTCCACCCTCACCACAGCCAGGTAGTCCAGAGGGAAGAAGAGACATGTTTCCTTTATTCTCGTGACAGAGAAGACCCAAGAAGCAGCTTAAAATCCAACACCCATCAGCAGGAAAGTATCATAGAAGTCCTCGTTTAAGGCTGAGGAGCAGTACCCCAACACTGGCCGTAGTACCTTCCAACAAGCAAAGACGAGGCCAGGGTTTGAGAAAAGGGACTTCTCACTAGCACGCTGCCTATAGGCTTCCCTGCTGAAGACACTGCTATCCGCATCAACTGGGATGTTCCAGTCAAATTTTAAGCTACGACACAGGCACAGAAATATATGTTGGAGAGAAAAGCATTTGTATTTTGGCATGTAAGTAACTAAATTTGGAGCCATAAACCCCAGCTCAGCTGTAAGACTGCGCAAGGCCACTGTCCAGTGTTCTGTTCTATAAAAATTACTAAAACGTCAGGGACAAAGAAATTTTGTTTGCAAGATGCAATGTACATTTTTATCATCCTGGATAAAATATCTACAGTCTCAGCAGTGGTTAAATTGCTGCTATAAAGGAAATTGTCCTCAGATAAATGGTTTCCCTATGAGAAGGTTTCAGTGCTACACCTCACCCCAGGTCAATAAATCAAATTAACTGCACCTTGTCCTCTGGCCAATGACATCATCGGCTTGACCACATCTTGTGAAGCGAGTGCAAAAACATATGCTATTTAAGGCATGAAATCATATTACTGCTTTTTGTCCAGCCAGCCTTGTGCTCTTGGTCTGTGAAACAGTCAGTCACCTGAACAGTCTCATTACTGCTTCCGCAATTTTTTTTTTCCTGTAGTATTCAAGGCCTGTCTTCACCAAGGGTGAAGAAAAAAGGATAAATAATCTGAGCTATTATTTTTTGAAACCAAAACGCTTTTCATTAGCTGCAGCTTAGCATTTTGATACAAATTAAATTTAGTACCAGACTGCAAAACACACTGCCTGCATTTGTACGTGAACTCTTCCTGGGCATGCTTCTGAAATGTTTACATGCTAATCTGGCACAGTTACTTTGAAGAACCCTGCTGCTGGGTCTTTTTCTCCATGGGGTGTAAACAATAGTCATGAACGAACCCCCCCCCCCCCTTTTTTTTTTTTTTTTTTTTAAATCTGAAACCCATACCTGCATAAATAATTACTGCTTCTTCCTAATAAAGTAGCCCATTTGTTTTCTAAGTAGCCTAATGTCTGGTTTAAATTATCTGAAGTAATTCAGTGTTAAGAGGATTAATTTCAATTTTCACTTGGTGGTCTTAGGGCACAATCACAGCAAACTTATCTTCCTTTCTAGACCCTGTACTGCCTAGTAGCATCTTCTGCCTTGAAAGCCAAATCTAAATGGGGAAAAAAAAAAAAAAAAAAAGAAAAAGAAAAAAAAAGAAACAACCAACCAGAGCAGTCAGAGATACAACCAGCGACAAAAGCATCTGACACACAGCACTGTTAAACTGAATCCACACTAAGCAAAAAGGTGAATAAGATTATCCCCAATGTATTCAGTTCTGTTTGTGCTCAGAGGGAGGAGGAAAAAAGCTGTTTAGATTTTGAGTGTGTCTTCCACAGCTCCCTCAGTGCCAGGAAACGTAAATTAGAAGCAACTCTCCTTTAAGGAAAAGAATCAAGGACAAAGGGACCAAAAATGCCCAAGCCTCTGAAAAGCAGATATGAAAGGCACAGCTTTACAGTCTTGAGTTGCTATAAATTAAAAATAAGCTTCTTATTTAAAAGACATGAGTGTTTGAGAATCTATGAGCAGATCTGATGCTGCTCGAGCCCCAGGAGGGTTTTGTTTTTGCTGGCAGGGGTGGAGAGGAGATGGGGGGGGGGGGGGGTCATTTTGGTTATTAGTAAATAAATCAAGCAGCAGAGAGTGAGGCCTAGGCGCCTGCCAGAGGAGCCAGGGCCTAGCTCTCCCCCCTCCTCTCCTCGCACAGCCTGGGTTTGATCTCGGGGCCCTGTGGGTTGCCAAGAAAATTTTTAAAAAGCGAGAGAGCGAGAAAGAAGAATCATATTGAACCACAAAAGCACATGGGGCGAATGTAAAATATAAACACGGCGTTGGGCTCTGAGTGGCTGTTATTAAAGGTCTGAATTACTAAACATGAGAGGCGGGGAAAGCCGGGCGGCCATTTCAATAATATAAACCTCCCCGAATTAGACATTATTCAAATGAGAAGGGGAAGGGGAAGGGGGGGGGGAGCCGGGACCCGCACCCCCAGCGCCAGCCCACCGCGGCTGCCGGCACCACGCAGGGTGGGGAAGGGGGAAAATGGGGCAAGAAGGGGGAAAAAGGGGGAAAGCAGGGGGAAGGAAGGGGTGCGGGGGGGTCGGGGAGAAGAGGAGAAATGGGGTAAAGAGCGGCTGGGGAGGGGGGGGCACGGCGGAACTCCGCGCACCGCCCCCACCCCAAAACGAGCAGCCACCCCGCGCCCAGCCTGCCCTTTGGGGGCGGGGGGGGCGGCTTTAAATAATAATATATATAAAAAAAAATAATAATAAAGGCGAAGCACGCCGTCGCCCTCCCCCCTCCTCGAGGCCATCCGCACCCAACCACCCCCCGCCTGCAGGCCCCGGGGAAATCACCCCGGCCGGCGGGGGGGGGCTGGGGTCGGGGGGGGCTCTCCCGGCCCTGCTCCCTCCGCCAGCCCCCCCGGGGCCCAGCGCCCCCGGCCCCCCCCGCGCTGCTCCTGCCCCGCTCGGGGCTCCGGCGGCCGAGCGGCTTTTGGGGGGGGCGTGCGGGGAAAAGGGGGGGGAACCCAGGCGGGCTGGGGGAACCCAGAGGGGTTTTGGGAACCCAGGCGGGTTGGGGGAGCCCAGGCGGGTTAGGGGAGCGGGGACACCCCCCCCCCCCGGCCTTCCTCCCTCCTCCTCCTCCTCCTCCTCCTCCCGGCTGCCCCCCCCCCCCCCCTTCCCCGACCCCACCGGCGGCGCCGCCGCCCCCCGTGTCCCCGCTGCCCCGGCCGTGCGAGCCCGGCTGGGTGCGAGGGAGGCAGGAGAAGGGAGGGATGGAGGCAGGCGGGCGGCGTGTGCGTGTGTGCCCGGGTGTGTGTACGCGCGTGTGTGTGTGTGTGTGCGCGTGTGTGTGCGCGTGTGTGTGTGTGTGTGCCTGCCCGCACGGGGAGGCTGCTTTCCTTCTCCCCCCCGCGCCCCCCCTCCCGCTCCCTCCTGCGCCGTTAATTATAATAATCCGGAGTACTAATAAATTATGCTAAGCGGGGCGGGCGGGCGGCGGGGGGGGCCGCGTGTGCGAGTATGAATATGAATATGTAAAACGCAGTAATGATTACCTGCCGCTGCCGCCACCGCCGCCGCCGAACTCTCATCTTGACTCGCTGCTCCTCCGTCCGCCATTTTGAATATTTTAACCAAAATCGGCCGCCCGCCGGGCCCTCCCCCGCCCCCCGCCCTCCTCCCCTCCCCTCCCCCCGCCGCGCGCCGCCCCCCCCCCTCCGCTCCCTTCCCCTCCTCCCCTCCGCGCCCCCACTGCGCAGCCGCCGAGCCGCGGCGCCGCCGCCTCGCTCTGCGCCTGCGCGAGCCGAGCTCCCCCCGGCCCCCCTCCCTCCCTCCCTCTCTCCCCCTCGCTCCTGTTCCTCTGCGCGTGCGCGCGGCGCTCCGTCTCGCCTCACCCCCCCTCCATGCGCGCCCCCGCGCAGCCGCTCTCCCTTCACCTCCGGCCCCGGCGTCGTTAAGGCGCGAACCGCCTCTCAGCCCCCCCCCGCCTTGTGCTGCCGCGAATGGGTTGACCTGGCGGCCCTCCCGGGGGACGGGTTGACCTGCTCGCTCTCCCCTCCCCTGCCCACCCCGGGCTGCCGCCCGTTAACGGCCGGCGGGAGCCGTTCCCTCCCGTTCTGCCGCCCCAGGGGGCGGTTAGCCCGGCGTCGGGACGAAGTGCGGGAGGCTCGGAATAAAAGCTCCGTGGAATAAAGGTTGTAGGCTGAGGAGGCGTTTCCGAAAGACCTGTCTGTGCAGGTGGCGGGGTGGAAATTAGAGAAACCGCCTCCGTGAGACAGGTGCGCCCCGAGCTCCTGGCGAAATTAATCCCCTATGAATAAAAAGGAACTGAATACAAGGAAAATGAAATAACGGCCGTCGGTCCTGCGTGTGAGTGGCAGTCTGTTGCTCCGTCAGAAAAGAGCAATTACACAAGGAAACCCGTCTCCTCTTCAAGGAACCCCTCACAACGCACCTCACGGCGTGGGCACTGCCACGCTCATAGGGCATCTTTCACCAATGAACATTTTGCCCTCTTCCACCTCAAATTTCCCTAAACCCAAAGGAAAAAGGAATCAGGCTTCGTGCCCCCATCATTTACGAAGCATAAATAACAAGAGGCTAGAGAGACCCTCAAAGCAAATCAGGTTTAGATTCAGAACTTCCAAATCCCAACAGCAATAAGCCAAGCAGGCAGAGTGACAGAACTTTGCTGGCTCTTGACAGATTTGGCAGAGGAAAAATAAAACTTGCTAATGTTCCTAGCCTTAACATTGCACCAAATATATGCTATCGCCAAGCTTTGTAACGTGCATTCATAAGAAGAGCAAACAGAAGGTGCGATCTTGTTCATTGAGGACTGGGTCTTAACGTTTTCCGAGGGTCATTAACTTCACCGGGTCAGAGTCCAAGCTGAATTTTCTTCTGAGGCTCAAAACGTCATGGAATAAGATAAACCAGCAAGAATTCATTCTTGCAGGCTGTTGCTGAAGAAATTATGAGCTGTATCAGAAGCAGTTGCTGGAATTTTTCATTGCAGGGAAGAGCCAAAAAGGAAAGGCTGAGGGAGGGACACAGCAGGGTTTCTCTGGGAGAGCCAAATCAAAGAGGTAATCTTGGCATTTTCATTTCAAATGAAGCTCCTCTGGCAATACTTTTTCTGGTTTTCATTTTGTTTTATTTTTTGTTTGTTTGTTTGTTTGTTTGTTTCTATTATAAAATAACACCTCCATACTGCTGAAAGCAGGAATGGAAATGGACTGTGCTATGAAACAGCAAAACCCATGCCCTAACGCTGTAATTCTACACTTGCACATTCATTAGATGATATTCCCTACCGGTAATTAAGCACTTTGTCATGCAGAAGATCTATGCTTAACTCACAGGAGTGAAAATGTAAACAAAGGCATATTGTCATGCCCCTCTTCTGCTCAGCCATGATCCTCCTGGGCCAGTTAATCCAGTTTTATGGCCAGGTTATACCAGCGCTGCAGCACACAGTGGCTGCACCGTGACAGATAAAGGTGCAGAGAAAGGGCCGGCTAGATTAAGGCTCTGCACAGCTCTAATCCTGCCTACGCCACATTCTCCCGTATCTTCCCATCTCACCCGCAGACTCGTCTCAGTCCCGCACGCTGCTTCCAAGTCACCTGCAGGAGCTTCTCTTCAGGGAGCATTTGCTCCCAGTACACCTGGTTTAGTCCTTGCCCTCCCGCAGCTTCTGCATGCTGAGCTAGAACCCACAGCCACTGAAAAAAATGCTGTCTGAAAACAAATAGTTACTGGTTTTTCCAGTAGCTGCTAACCTGCTCTGTGTTTTCTAATTGGCTCTAAGGAGAACTTCCTTCTATTTGGCCACAGGTCTGCTCACCCTCCCCGTGTGAAAGTTGCTCCGGGTCTCTGTCTGCATCCTCTCCAGTTTGGTTCAAATGCATCTCTCTACCTGATGCCTTCCCCAACATGTCATACGTCCCTGTGGCTGTATATTGAAGAAAGCTGACAAGTCATCTATGATGAATAATCAGTCAGGTAAATTTTACCTCTATTTGAATTGTGAGTTATCTGCAAAGAGCTTGTGATTTCTACAGACGGTATTTGCCACATAATGCCTGACCGGTGGCTTATTCATGAGCAGATTGCTGGAAACGTTTGAGACAGCTAGACACAAAAATGATATGAAGCTTACTCCTATGAGAAGCTGAGCACTCCAGATTCATTTCACAGAAAGACTGAAGTGCAAAACTTGGAGTCATCTGGCCACAGACAGTGAGGCTGCAGTTATGCACATGCTAACATGCTTTGCTGAAGCAGGGCCCGAAGCGGTGCGCATCTTGCAGGACACCCTGTTTCTGTTCTCTGACTGGAGTTGTCTGCTCCGTAAAAATGATTTCCTTCAGGGATTTTGCTTTAGAAATACTTCCTGGCAGTGAAAAACAATACAGAGTTCAAAATTAATACACCTGCAAAGGGAAGAAATAGTATTTCAGGATCTTTTAAACCCCAGCAATAAATCAGTGTCTGTTGTTTTGATTTTGATTCAGATATCTCCTAATTCATAGCCCTCCTTGGCCTCCTCTACTTGTGCCTATAACCCCAGATTTTCCACGATGGCTATATTGCCTCCCCAATTTCAAATCTCCTGCCAGAATTAATTCAGTACTGTTTCAGAGACAAAAATATATGTTTTTGTATTAAGGTGTGGATGCAGGGGACAAAAGAAAGACAGTTTAAGGTGGGAAGACAGGGACAAAAGAATTCTATTATTTAAGCAGAAAGCAGACCGGGAAGGAAAGGAGCCTTTTCACCACACAGCTCTAATGCACAGAGAAATTAAGAACAAACTTATCTGCTCTGCTCCAGCTCCACTACGCCACTCCAATCTGAATCCCTGATGCTGCGTTTCTCACACAATGTCCCTTCTCTCCATCATTTTTTCTTCACGTCAGATTTCGCTCTTTCTCAGGGTGCTTCAGTTTCTAGAATGATGTTGGCTGCAGCTTTCTCTTATGCTCTCCATGTTCCTTCTCTACACTGCAGCAGAGTCCTATGCCTTAAAACAGCCTATCTTTGCCCCTCGTGTGTTCAAGCACACCTACCCCAAACCTCCCCATTCCTTTTGCTTCTAGACGGCTCAGATTGTCTCACCTTCAGTTAAACCTGTCTGCATGCCTCTGTTTACTGCTTTTCATGTGTAATACACATCCTTACAGAGAGCTGACATCCTCTCTGCTGCAGTCTCTGTTGCAGTTACAGAGGACACAGTCTCACTTTTAACACAATGCAGAGACAAACAAAAAAAGGAAGCCTGTGTCTCCAAAAGCTTGCAATTTGGAGAGGTGGCAAGCAGAGAATGAGGGAAAAATAGGAGCAGTAGCTCCTTAGTTGAAGTGGAGAATGTGGAGATCACATCACGCTCAGTTCCTCCGCAGTCACAGCACAGACACTGGTGGGACTGGGACCTCGGCCAAGGTGCACTGAGGCTGTGCAGTCCAGTCCTTCCACCACAGAGCTGTTGGCCTTTCTCCCATGTGTTGCTCCCTATCCCCATCCTGTTTCTCAGCACGGAGGCGACAGTCCCATCAGTCGCTGCCCGCTCCTGTGTGATGAGCATCAAGAGCAGCAAAGGGGTGTGGACTGTCCATTGCACGTGCAGGCTCTCATTTTCCCCTGCACACTCCTCAGGCTTCCTCGGAGCAAACTGCTTTCTAGCTCTGTTTCTGTCCCTCTTTTGTTGCCTCTGGATTGGAGAAAGGATGACTCTGAATCTCTCATTGCTGAGAGCTGTGGCTGGTCCTGTGAACCTCCCAGCTAATGAAACCAGCAGAGAAGTTGTGCTATCTCATAAACCTCTACCCCTCCCAGGTGCTAGCTAACTGCTTTTCTGGAGATAAGAACTGGGGCACAGACAAAAAGAAACATGGTTTTCATTTTCATATAAAAAAAAAAAAGAAAAAACATAACTCAGAACCTTCACACATCCTCAGGAAAGGGAGAGGTAATCACTAGGAGGACACTTATCTTTTCATGTGGGTTTTTCAATCCGTTTCTCCCCCTCTGCTGCTTTGGCTGCATTTACTTTCTCTAGCTTGATTTTTTTTATGCATTTCAGTGTCTGTCATCAATGCAGCCTCTGAGCGCCTTCCAGTTTCCATCATTTATATCTTACAAATCACTGACTCAGAAGGTTCAGGAAATTGTCGCTGTGCCTTTTTATCAATGCTAAACCAGGGCAGGGGATCCAGGAGTGTGTCCTCAGCCACCTGTGTGGCAGGGCAGTGCAAGAGGAGCCCCCATCTCTCCCTGCTCTGCAGTGATGAAAGGACCCTGTTCAGCTCGCTGAGATCCACAACCTGTCCCTCCGCCCACAGAGGGACAGGGTTGGGGTCTTGCAGCTTGATTCGGAGCTCCTGGGGAGTGGGATTTCCATTTGCCTGATCCAAGCTGCCGCTCAAAACTGCCACGCTTTTTGTCGCTTTTCTCTGCCTCCCACCTCACTGCGAAGGAACACTTGAAAATTTTTCAAGTTTTTAATTAATCCTTGGGAAGTGCTCAGAGATCACGGCGATATATTAGTGGGGCTGCAGCCTGGCAGACCCCATATAGAAGTGATACCATGCCAGAAGGAGGTATGGTTCTCTCCCTGATAGAATAATAGGGCCAAAATCTGAAATGTTTTATGAACAGATAGGCCAAACCTTTACTGTGTTAAGTGAGATGGAGGGAAGTTTAGAAACTTTGTGTGTGTAAATGGTGACCCAGGCCTGGAGGATGCCTCTGAAAAGATCAGGTGAGGAACTCATGGTATGCATATGCCCTTGGACGTGTAAATGACTTAGCTTAGTATGCATGCCTGAGTTGGCCATTGACAACCACACCACCGGAAGACCCCGAAAGACCACCATTAGAAACAAATGTGAATACTCAGGGATATTTACATACTTTAATGAGTTTCAGGAAATAGTGAGAACAAGTGAATTATTTCTTGGAAACCCAATGAATATGTATGGTTTGATTGTATATAATCCCTGTAGCTTGAACAATTCCACCCGCACCCTAGGTATAGTGAAGCCCTGTGCATCCGGCGGCGCAATTAAAGAATGCCTGCTTTCTAAAACTCCAAAGTGATTTTTTTTTTGACCGACTTTTACAGTAACAGGACAAATTGTGCTTTGCATCTCTGTGAAATAGAGAAACAAGTGCTGGCTGCACTTGTTCCAGCCAGCCCCAGAGCGCGCTTTCTGCTGCAGCCCTCGGGAATGCTTTGGTGCTGCTTACACGAGGAACCAAATTGGTTTTGACCTCAGCGAAGAGGGGGCCAAGAGGGATGCATCTGACACCTTTTAGCAACCACAAGGTTTTCTGTCGAATAGACACAGCCCGCGAGACAAACACACAGCTGGAGTTGGGGTGCTTTTGAAAACATTGTCTTTATTCTCTACCTCCCTTTCTTCCAGGACAGGCGCTTTGCTTATTCCCTCTTCAGAAAGGACTTTTCTGGCACACAGCCTAGCCTGGCTGGAGATTAGGGATTCTCTCTGCCCCTTCATCCTTGAATATTTCCTTTTAATTTCACAGTTTAAATTCCAATTGTGTAATTATATTCTGCCTACCCCAAATTCCTCTGTAATTTCAATTGGACACGGTGTCCTTCACTCTGTAGTCTGAACTCTCGCAGTGCTGTGGGGCACTGTTAAAAGGCTGCCACGCTCCGCTCTGGTCCCATTTCACGTATATGGAGAAAGAGAATGGACCTAGACCCCTTTGAACTAAAACTGCTGCTCCATATAGGCGAGACAGGGCTTGCTATAGAGTGACAAGGCAGTCTTACCCCGTGGCAATACATCAGGCGTTTTTCACAATGCCTCAGTCTGAACAAATTTTTTGAGTAAAAGTCTGTCTGGAGGTATTTCTCCCCCACAACGCATACCCTTTGATCTTAAATAAAGCTGTACGGGGACCCCCCAAAACACTACTTTGCTGAATTTATGTGGCCTGAGAGTACCTGCTTACACCATTTAACACGGCAGAAATGCCATAGTGAATTAATTTAGGTTCAGGGAGCTGTGTAGCAACAAGAGGGTAGGCAGCACAGATGCCTAATTCAGTAAAACACTTTCCAAAAGCGGGCAAATCCCAAGCATTTTAAGACCCAACCCCAATATTTCTTGCAGATTTTGCTCTGTCAGCATTTTACCTGAATCCCAACCCTGGTGCAAACATCCCGATTTGTTTCATCACGGCATTTTACATCAATTTGAAAATATTTCTGCTCCTCCTCTCTCCTCTGGCTTTCCTTTTCCCTCCTTACTGTGGTGCGTCTGCTTTGTCGGTGTGCCCGCACGCTGCCCTTCAGGTATCAGAGAGATTCACCCTGCATATTTCCACTGCCTCCTGCTGTGGTCTTCTGTGGAAGCTCATGGGGAAGAGGGAGAAGGGGAGGCAGCGTGTTGCGATGGGTGAATCCTCCTCGATCAGTCTATCTGCCTTTGGAACAAACTTCCTCTCCAAGTACAAGTTCTGTGGCAGGCTCAGCACAAGGAGACGCTCACCTGCTTTAAAACCTTTATAGGCAGCTCAGCAAAATGCAGTGGGTTTACTGGAGAAACGGGAATTATTTCATGCATGTCCTTGCTGGCAGTGCTGTATCTACATGAACCTCTGTCACTTTGACTTTTGATGGGACTTCAGCTTCATATATACTGCAGGTTTGGTCCTGCTCCCCAGGGAAGCCTTTATGCCTACTTCCATGGCAGCAGACCTGAGGCTGCTGTTTGTGTCTCTGGCAAGCAGCACATAGCTGGGGTGAGATCAAGTAGACCATATTTCCATGTTTCCTTGGTTAGCTTATACTGTTAAAAGTGAGTTGTTGTTAGGAGGAAACAGAGCATGTAATAACTAGAGTTGGTTTTTGTTTGGCTTTGAGTCATAAATCTTAAAGGAAAGGAAGGAGCCATCACGTTCATCCCCAAGTTTGTCATACAATCAGCAAGGGGCAAGGCAGTAGTATGGGCAAGAAAATGAAACATGCGAAGGTACAAGTGCCAGCGGGGGGAAGTCACTGTTGCTTATTGTCAGTTTTGGTGTGACACAGAAAGTTCAGCTAATCCTCTTAGTTACAGAGACACACGGGTGGGGGGAGATTGTTATCTCAAGCAATTTGCTGGCTCTACTCCTTTTTTCCTTCGAGTTTCTTTTCGCCTAATTGAGCAGCATTTCTTCCTGGGACTGGTTTGCAATAATCCTGGGGCCTCATCAGGGAAAACGCTAACAAATATAGAAGGGGGAAGCAGCCTGAGCGGGGCAGCTATCGCCACAAGTTTCTCTCTGTGGAAGGGCATCAGATTTGCCTCCAAGTGGCGAGGGTGAAAAATGAGATAAAGATTCGAAGCGGTATGGAGCATGTTGGTCAGAGCCAGCAATCACTAGGAGAGGCGTGTCTCGGTCCAAGCTGCAGGGACAGGTAATGTGCAGCACCCAGGAGCTGCAGGGTCTGAGGTGGAGCAGGGTGAGGGCTTCACCGGCACCCATCACAAACGCGTGGGCTCCACTTTCATTGCCAAAGGGAAGTGTCTGCGGTAAATCTAATCAAGAGTCAAAAGGTGAAGGAGAACAATAATAACCTGGGAGGTTTGTTTTTATTTATCCAGGAGATAAGGATTCAGCTACAGGCACTGAATGAGAAAAAGGCGCCTTGTTCAGAGCAGACAATTATTCCACCCACGCTCTCTCATCATCAAGGTTTTAGTATTATAATACTCAGGGTATTTAAAAATTTCTCAGCCCGAGGGCCAGCAATGTTTGTGCAGGTGCTCTGCCAGTTGCCACAGGTGTCATTTTACAAAAGACCTGAATAATTACATGGTATAGTCCTGAAGATGGCAGCAGCTGGGAGCCATTCTTCATCAGCCTCCCAGCACTGTGATGCTGTGATGCAGGGTTGGTGTTACCAGCAGGAGGACACGTATGAAAATCACAGCCTTAGCTCCTGAAGGGCTTCATTCATTTCCTGAAGGCTTGAGACTGTTTCCAGCACTGTGACCTTATGTCCCAGGAAAGTGAGGGCTCTGGTTCCCAAGCCCTAGTGACTCACCCCGGAGAAGTTGAAGAAACTGCTGTCTTCAACCCGCCTTGCTGAGGTGCCGCAGGGAGTTAACACAAAGAAGAGGTGGCTGGACAAATGGTGTGTCCACTGCTAACCATTTCAGCTCATAGCCTGATGCACCAATGTAAACCACCACTGGTACCACTTTACTCTGATATCCTGGACCAAGAAATGCAGAAAGGAGTGATTTAATCCAGGATCATATCAACATATATCACTGTGGAGAATAAGGAGTTTATTGCCCCCAGCTGGGGAGATGGGTTACCTTGCCAGCTAGGGCAGCTAAATCCAACAGAGTCTGTTAGTCAGAGCTGTCAGACAGGAGAGAAAGGGCCAGACCAGACAGCACTCACCAAGCAGCTGTAAAACAAGTAGTGTAGTGCTTTTAAGAGAAAAGATGTTCTTCCGATGTCCTGCTAGCACAGGACAAGGAAATGGCAAGTTTGCTGTGTACATCACACTTTTCTGGTTGAATGTGAGTTCTTTGGCTAATGTGGGGCCTGGGACCACCTGTGGGCTCACAGGTCCACAGGGTACCTGTCTGTGTCTGGATTTGGCCCGACCATGGTCCTGTGGCACACACTTGGTGCTTGTGTGCTGGTTTCCAAACAAAAGAAATGTCGGGGTGGGTCAAACGAGTCACAGTGCATTATGCCAGGCTTTTGGTTCAGATGCTTGGAGGGTGAGGGCCATGTGCTGTGTTTTGTGCCTTCAGGTCACTTTGGACAGAGCTTCTGAGACTCTGCTGGATGCCTGCATAAGGGTAATAACTGAATTTCCTTACTTCACGTAGATATTGTGAGAATAAATGCATTTAGCAGTGTAATTACCAGATGCTACAGAGGTGAGGCACCTTCAATAGCTTTCTTTCAGTTCTTTTGTTTCTTTAAAGATATGGGTAAAAAGACATGGGCATTTGATCAAAGCCAGAATTTGCTTTCCCAGACTGTTCTAGTTTATGGTTACGTTGTGCAGGGGAGCAGGGGCAGAAAGACAGCAACTTGCATCCATGCTTCATGTGTCCAGCATGCGTGATGACCTCCCTGGGAGCCTGCAGTGCTTCACACGGCACAAGGGGCAAGGAAAGGACAGAAATTACTGCGTTCAAGGATTCATCCCTTCCTCATGCAGGTCTGCACAGCTAGCTAGCTGCATGCGGGAGTACACCGTGCTCTTTAACCCTATCAGCGAGCATTTGGGTTTGTAACGCTGAAAACGCTTGGGAAAGTCACGTGCGTTTTAGCCACATGGATACGCTTCCTGCATCCTACTCTGTAGCATCAGACTGCAACTCTGACAATGATGGAGCATTTGCAGTTGCGGAAAGTGTAAAGCAATTATAAGCGTATTAATTATACGCATAATGACTTTTAAAATTGTGTTTAATAAATACTTTAATAAATACCTTGTGTTTCAGATATAGAACTGTTTTCTGTTAGTCAGAAAACCAATGTCTGAAGCCACTAGAAGAAAGAGACAGAATTGCCAGCTGAATATCATGAATGAAAAAACATTCACCACTGTGACCAGGGCCAACATATTTCCCAGTGGCAGCTCCCTGTCTTCCCCTAATTCCCCCCTCCCTTTCCCCTCCCTCCTCAGATGCACACGCAGGCACTATGGGAGGAATGACAGCTGTTCTTCATGGAATGACAGCCCAGGGATATTGCATCCTCCCTTAAAAAAAAAAAAAAAGACAGGCAAGGTACAGAATAAGGTCAGTGAAGGGAGACAAAGGGGTCTCCCAGAGATGGCAAAGGGTAATTTATTGACAGATGAGATAGACGTTACTACAGAAAAATATTAAATGGATTCTTTTCCCCTGTTTTTAGAAAGGGAAAAAAAAAAAAGTGGAGAAGGGTTAGGAAGGACAGATGCCAGAAATAGAGACAAATTTCCCAGGAGAGGAAGGAGAAATCCTGAAGGAAATTAGGATCATGATACAGAAAATAATAATAATAATAATAAATCTGAAAAAAAAAAAAAAAAAAAAGAGCATCTGAAAAGCTAAGAAATTCTGCATGGAAATGACAAAAAAGGGCAGTGGAGAAGGAACACCACCACTAACAGCGGCACCGCTTCAAAGGCACTGTGAAAGAAAGAAGTGCTGGTAAAACAGAGCCTGATTAAAAGCCAGCGTTTGAAAAGGGCTGTCGGGAAATTGCAGAGCTGTGCACGCGCCCGACGTCAGCCGTGAGGAAGACTGCGGGAGCACTAATCAAAGTGAGGCTGAGGGAGCATATGGAGCACAGAGATTTTATTAAGGACAGTCGTGAACCGGGGCTCGTATAATGGGAGCAGCCGAGCTCAGGAGATGGGAGGGAAGAAAAGGCCAGGTCTTCTGGTGCAATAAACCGGCGTAGCGCTGTCAACTTTGACAGTGTGTGAGTCCCTACTGCAAGGAAAAGATCTGAGTGGAAAGCTTAAATAGTGGGTGTTGATATTGTAGTTTCTCTGGCCTAGAGTAGTAGATGTCCCCAAAATAATTGTGCAGGAGAGGACAGGAAAAAACACTGGACCGATGTGCTCTAGTTGGGGTTCTCTAAGTCCATCCCGCCCCCGGTTGAGACAGCAAGATACCAAGGACATGTTCTTACAGCTTGTGACATGAGGAGAGCTTATTTTCACCAGTTTTCACCAGTCAGGGCCTGATGAATGCCTGAGGAGTCACCAGGAAAAGTTTCCACCAAGATAAAAGCAACAGAACAAAAGACATATGATGGATAACAGATTTAACTTATAAGCAGGCTAGTTTTAAGCCAAACCATGTCTTACTCTGCTCTTTTTGTGAGGAACCCATTTTTATGGTGTGTAACAGTCCATGTAGTAGAATAAGGGAGGGGGAGCATTCATCCCGGCCCTGTAGCTGCCATGCTCAGAGCTGAGGGAAATATAAGCCAGTCTACATTGGGCTTGGAGCTTCGGTACTCCAGAGGCATTAGCAGGCTTTTTGGGAAAACAGGACAAAGCAAAAAGAAAAGAATAGGTCTGCTCCAGTCTTACAGTGGAGTTTTATGTTGGTGCATCTGGGGATTTGCCCGAGACAGAGTCATGATGACTCCTTCATCTCAGAGACAGCGATTTGGGTGGCCACAGGGCAGTCACTAACACCATTCCCTCACCTCTACCAAAAGATGAATTTTATGTCAAATCAACACACTGATCTGACATGCCCACGTTGCCGCTAGATGTGATGTCAGAGATGTGATGCCTGTGTGCTGCCCTGACGTTATCCTGGATTAGTCCTAAACACAAGACTGCAACGAAGTTCCTAAACATGAGACTGCTTCTTTCCAGCCTGATCCCACAGCCCTGACCTCTACCTGAGGTTCTGACTCCAACCCTTCCCCACAGACAGGACACGGCCCGTGAGCAACAGCTGTCGGCAGGCTCTTTTCCCGCTCAGCATTCAGGCATCTCAGAAGATGGCAGATGGAGCTTTAACGTGCCAGGAGAAGCCGAATCTGTGTGCGTGTGGACGCGGAAGGCTCTTTTCCTTCACTATCAGCTGTTCTGGGGTGCTGCTAGCGAGTTCCATGTCAACTATTTCCCCTGGAATGGATTATTTCAGTAGTCTTTGGGCCAGAAAGATGAAGTGCAGCTTGGTGGTTGGCGGTCAGGAGCGCTCACATGGGAGGGGATAAGCCTGCACTAATGAACCCTTAACTCTCTCACATTGTATATTCTCTGGAAAAAGGCCTGGAACATATGTCTCCCCCTCTCCGGCGAACGCCTTAATCACTAGTTTAGAGTCATGCTTGTGCTCTCTTGAGGCCAGCGAGTATTTAATTGTGCCACGTACAGCTGAGTGATTGCTCAGGGAGAATGACTTTGTTAGTGAGATGAATTTTCAGTCTTTTGAACTTTTCCAGCAGACTTCCTCTATTCTTGTACAACGTTGGGCTCAGCTTCTGGGTCTCAAATAGAATCACAGAATCACAGAATCACAGAATTTCCTAGGTTGGAAGAGACCTCAAGGTCATCGAGTCCAACCTCCAACCTAACGCTAACAGCCCTCCACTAAACCATATCCCTAAGCTCTACATCTAAACGTCTTTTGAAGACTTCCAGAGATGGTGACTCCACCACTTCCCTGGGCAGCCTGTTCCAGTGCCTCACAACCCTTTCAGTGAAGAAGTTCTTCCTAACATCTAACCTAAAACTCCCCTGGCTCAACTTAAACCCATTCCCCCTCGTCCTGTCACCAGGCACGTGGGAGAACAGGCCAACCCCCACCTCGCTACAGCCTCCCTTGAGGTACCTAAAAAGAGCAATAAGGTCACCCCTGAGCCTCCTCTTCTCCAGGCTGAACAAGCCCAGCTCCCTCAGCCGCTCCTCGTAGGACTTGTTCTCCAGGCCCCTCACCAGCTTCGTCGCCCTTCTCTGCACCTGCTCAAGCACCTCCATGTCCTTCTTGTAGCGAGGGGCCCAAAACTGAACACAGTACTCGAGGTGCGGCCTCACCAGAGCTGAGTACAGGGGGACGATCACCTCCCTAGCCCTGCTGGTCACGCTGTTCCTAATACAAGCCAGGATGCCGTTGGCCTTCTTGGCCACCTGAGCACACTGCTGGCTCATATTCAGCCGACTATCAACCATCACTCCCAGGTCCTTCTCTGCCTGGCAGCTTTCCAACCATTCCTCTCCCAGTCTGTAGCTCTTTCTCCCAACCTGGGCCCACTTTGTTCATTTAATTTGTACCTCTTTTAGGGTGAGAACATCTTGAATTGTGCTCTGTGCTGTATTATTACAATGGAGCCTGGGTGCTGGTGAAAACCTCTGGATGCTAATGGAGAAAACGTACATAACATCTTTAGCTGTTACTCTATCATATAGAAACGTCCAAAAGGATGCTGAGACATAAAAAGAGGTCGGAAAGGAGAAATATCTGGAAGTGTTCAGCATGGATATCAGGAAAAAAAAAAAAACAACAAACAAACAAACAAAAAAAAACTTCACCACAAAGGGGAGGATAAGTCTGTCTGCATCAAGGCTAGAAATGGTCATCAGGCACAGCTCTTCAATAGTGTTATGACAGGCAGAGGTGGCCCAGTTCTCTTCCTGAAGAAGGTTTGTAGTTGTAGGGGTAAAGTTAACCACTGGTTTAAAATGTTCATTTTCTGTGTGACAAGGAAAGTATAACAATTATTGGAAAAAGGGTGGAAAATGAGCTAGAGGAAAAAAAACAAAACAAACAAACAAAAAAAACCTGTTCCTGTCCCCCCGTGTATAAAATGGAGGCTATGTTCCCTATTAACTTCAGCAACCAACACTGCAAAAAATATTTGACATCATCACGTAGCAAACGCCACTCTATCTTTGAAATTCAACATCACTACTTTTTTCTTAATTGGACGAATTTTTTGAAAACACGGGTCTGACTTCTCAGAAATACTTCTGATGGTCTCTGCCTGTTTCTAATGCTTTTGTAGTGGAATAGCTGTGATTTCCTTTTTGCAAAACAGAGACTATTTCACTGAAAATTTCTAGGAGAAAAATCATTTCCACTTAGCAATAGCATTAAAGCCCTTGAATTGGGCCACATTTTGCTGCCAATGCAGTTTCAGGGATACTTGGAAAATATTTTGAACAGCGGGGAGGAAAACTGATTACCAATACACAGTCTCTAAATGGTGTGAATACTATGGGTTATTTTCCCTTTGACTGTTTATGGCCTGTTTACAGTATAATCACACCGAATCAGGTCATAACATGGCTCTTTTTTTTTTTTTTTTTTTTTTTTGAGTGAAAATAGAATCTAGCATCATTTTTTATTTACTGCAGCTCCCCCAAAGAGCTAAGGAATTTCCAGGTGCTAAGCAAGGATGCTCTCTTATCCAAGGCATTCATAACTGAAGGAGAGATGAGGAGAAAGGTGACTAGGAAAAATAATAGGCAAGTTATTCACAATTTCTATGCACTTGAAATAGCTGCATTGTTGTCATCATGGCAGAAATGGAGTTATAAAGGGGACTTAGTTGTGGATAGAGGAGAGAGATTGCAGATGACGTGAGGGGTTATTTTATGGTATATAGCTGTCATCAGACCGAGCTGCAGACACATGTATGAGATCAGTCCAGAGAAATAATATTCCTATCACCCCATCCATACCAGGCAGTGGTACTGTGTTATGGGATTAGAAGAAAATACTTAGTTGTTTGAACTTGTAAATGGCAGCTTAAAAGGGTAACAGCTCTGTTGTGCTACAGATTGCCTGTTAGATTGTTCAAGTAAAAGGCTCACCCACGTATCTGCTCAGCAGAGAAAATCTGGCATGAGAAATAGCCAGCACTAAAATCCTACATTTCTAGCATCCCTTGTAGCCAGTGGGGGGGGAAATCTTTTAGCTAGCACTGAGAAAGCCTGGGCATGGGTCACCCAAGGAAGCAGAAAACGCAAAGCTCTGCCAGAGGTCTACTGCTGGAAAGAAACATCCCAGCCACCTCTCCAGGGAGCCTGTAGGAAAAATAATATTGCTTCCAGTGTTAAGAAGGACGAATACAGAAACAAACAAACAAAAAGAACACTTTACTAAGCTGATCCCTAGGATTTAGCAAAGGAGATGCTTTCCAAGAGACAGACTTTTTTTTCTATTGTTTACAATATGATGCTATCTCACAACTGGGATTCCTTTTTGTTGTGAGGAAGAAATGAGCTTGAATGAGAAAATACACATTGGTTTAGATTATCTTACTAATGACCCTCCTGTTTCTTTTTCTTTCATTTGAGACCCTGACCTGTCAGATAAGCTTTCTGCTCTACCTGGGATATATGAGCAGCCATCCCTGTTCATACGAAGGTGACGAGGTCCTACAGAGGAATGCCTGACTTTAGGTTCCCAAATCCTTTTCAGGCAGTAGAAAAACAACCTGTTTTTCATTGGCGTTCAATGTCTAGTAGCTCCCAATTACTCCAATACTCCTTTTCAGAAATGAGTAATGAACTGCAGCGGAGGAAAAAGCTCCCTCAGAATGTAACAGAATAGTTTTCTCAGCACTACTCTAATACTTCTACAGCTGTAATAAAAAATATATATAAAAGGGGAAGTATTGATGAACACTAGCTTCAACCAAGAGCTGAATTTCCTAGTGCGCTCCAGGCTGAAATTTCTGAAAAGCAAAAATGCTCACTTGCAAGCTATCTCCACAGCCCAGGTCAGCAGGCAGCAATTAGTTTCTCAGCCACTCACTCTTCCTTCCATCTTCCTGATGGATATTTCATCTGAGTTTATGCTCTCCTCCCTTGCCTTCTCTTCACCTCTCTGCCTTGCTTTCCAATAAGGCTGTGATCTGTCACGGACTCTCAATGGACAAGACCTATACATCCCATCACAACACTGTCATGGGAAGTTGCATTAGACAGGCCAGGATGAAAAGCAGTTTGGAAGGGAGAGAAGCCGTCATGCTTCAGGGCAGAAACCTGAACTCTAACCAAGGCAGAGAGATGAAGGAGGGCTTTGGGCCAGGCGGGGAGAAAATTTGACTCAGGGCAGGTTATCCCATAATTGCCCACTTAAGCTTTCTTTGTACCTTCTAAGATGCATCTGGTTCTGGCCAACATCAGAGAGAGAAGGGGTGGATCGCTGGTCTGATCCAGCAGGGGAATGAGTTTCTTCATTCTTTCTGCTGGTGCACTGAGTTTATAACACTTTCTGAAGCCACAATGAGATCCCTCTCCAAGCATGACCCTTGCTCTGCCGGTGATAGCCAAAATTCCTTCCCCTCACCCCGTCCTTCACACTTCCACCAGCAACACAGAGAGAAGCCGGTACAAAGCCGGGTCAAGATGATAAGAACAAAGCCTTGAAGACTGCTCTTAGATACCAGCTTTACTTCAACTGAGGGGGGAATTTTCAAAGAGGTGAACTCTTTCTGTCTCTCTCTGGCAGGAGTCTCCTGGGAGGAGAAGAAAACAGCTTTCATTTTAGCGAGTCATGATATTTATGGCCCTTTTATGAGTTTTGTTTGAAAATATAAAAGTAGATGGACTTAAATCTGTTTCAAAAGAGAGGAGATGAGAAGGGGAGAGACAGAGCATGTGAAGGGCAGGTGGGTCGGAATCATCTGCCCACGTTCAAAAGAAAATCAAATACCTTCTTTGTTTTAATATGGACCCCTTCTGCCAGTCATGAGGATAATGTCTGACCTCTTCTTGCATAGGCCCTTTTATCCCTAATGACTTACAAATTTTATCTGTCTACTACCGCCGACCAAGAACACTCACCTTGGGATGAATCGTGACAACTACTAAATTATGCAACTGCAGCACCATGCAACAGGTCAGGTCTGCTTGCTCCCAGGAAGCAGACTTTCAGATCACGTCTCCTGCAGAAGTGAGAGCTTTATACTGTATTCCTGAGGGGCAACTGTCAGCTTCTGCTTGCTCACACACCAGAGTCTCATGTGGGCTTTTATCCATGCTATTTGTGGTGTCTGTTCAGCAACTGAGGTTGCACCCTCTTGAGGGCCTCCTGCTTTTCATGTGTGGAATCTCCTCTGACCCTTTGCCTCTAGGCAATACTTTTGATCCAATTCACAGACTAAGGAGCACATGCCTTGCAAAATTATGGAGGGAGGCAAGTTTAAGTTGAAGAACTGGGTTTTGCATTTGGTTTGGGATGTAGTTAGGCCCGTGGTCATTTTATCTGCTCTGTGAATGAACCTTCATAGCTTGTGGCAGCTACTGAGAAATTTGTACAAGCAAAATGTACAAAGCTTCCCGTTAATTGGTAGTTTCATAAAGGCTGTTGTGGTTTCATAAAGCTCTTCTCTGAAACAAGGAGAGAGAGAGGTTCTGCCAAACTAGCTGAAGGTCTTGGCCTGGATCTGCATCCAGTACAGAGTGATTACATAGATCAAATTGCTAGGATGGTCCATGAAGATGTGTGGAGTCACACGATGTTTAATACCAGATGGCGTGTGCTGCATCTTTCTTTGATACTGTGTCCTGCAATAATCAAATGCAGAGAACAGGAACAGGTGAATATCTGAAGTTAGGCAGTATGTAACCTGAAGCCTATAGCTGTCTGGTCAGTTGTAAATAGTCCTCACCACCACAGTTATTCTGTAATGTCACTCAGAAGTCCAAAAAGGCTCTAAGACCATGTGTTCTGGGTAGAGTGCGTGGTAGTTGGGTGATGCTGTAAGAATGATCATTTCCTTTAAATGTTTTTGTTTTCTGGCTAGCATCACCTACATCTTGGTTCGGTTTTACACCCGCACACATGCCCTTCTGAATGGAATCATTCTTCCTTTCATGGTTACTTGTTCAGAGTCCTTGGTAAGTTTGAATCAGGTTTTAAGATTTATTGATCTGGCCTTGTCCATTTTGTGGTGTGTTCTTTGATTTAATTTAATGACCGTAAAGCATTCAGGCATGTTGGCATGAAGGGTGCACTGGAAAAAACTAAGTGATTGATTGATTGATTATGGAAAGACATTGTTCTCTCCACAGTTAACAATGAAGCTAGTTTTCCATTATACTCATTTGTGTTTTCCAGGTCACAACTAAAAGTTAACCATTCTGTCTGAAATTTCCCAGGTATGAATCATCTGTGGGAGCAGTTACATTTTTTTGTGTAAGGATTAAGTTTATCTATTTTAAAGATCCATGCAAATAAAACCCCTTGAAACACAATTCATAGGGAAAGGTTCAAAGCACAGACAGGCTGTACCTTCTCCTAACCCTAAGGTGATTTTGGCACCACTACACCTAGATACTTTGCCATGGACATTCCAAAATTAACTTGTTGGTCCTGTGAAGGACTGAAACCATATTGTTACTTGCTTTTGTGACTCACAGATGATGTTTTCCCTTTGTGTCTGTGTGTGCGCACCCTTTGGTAGAGGAGCAGCAGTCACAGAAAAACACTGAGCTCAGAAGCTAGTAAAAGGTTGTAACAGAGGTATAGATGGAAGTGACATGAAATCAGCTCTTGAACACAATAAAATGTACCAAAGAACAAAAGGCAGTCCTGAATAAAAAAAAAAAAAAAAAAAAAAAGATACAATTCTTCCATGTCCAAAAAATTTATGTTCATAGGGTTAGGCAAAGTGACAGGGTGTTCATTTAGGTTGTTTATGCTGGTACTGGCAATGCTAGTTGCCTAATGAACAACCTTAGTACAACCTACTTTAAACCTCTCTCCACTTTTTACATGAAGAACAATATAACAAAACTTGTTGATATTTAACTTATTACTCCCAGGCAAACAACTTAAAGCGTTGGTGAGATGACTGGGGCAATACACACACCATTCAGAGCTATGATCCCATCTCTCTAAAGAACTGTTTATTTGTTACACATTGTTCACATTTTTGAAGGTTCCTTCACAACTAAAACAGCCAGAAATTTAACACATTTTTACTTTTCTAAATGACAAGTGAAATTCCATAGAATAGGTAGGTAGCTCTCAAAGAGATTTTGCAGGAACATATGAGCATACAATTTCTGTTTCCAAGCCCTAAACCATATTAATCCCATGCTTTCTGCATCTCTGCTGGATTGTCTATAAATTTAGGAAGGTCATGGATGCTATGTTTTCATGTTATAATGTATATATCCAATATATTCTGGTGAAATGCTTTAAGAAAAGACAGACAATGCAACATAACCATGCCCAGCTAAAACTTTTTATCTTACAATTCAGCTAGCTCTCCACTACAGCTAATGTGTAAGCATTTCTCAAGGAACTGTATAAAAAGAAAATGGTGCTAAACGCCTTTTAAAATCACCCAGTCTAAACTAATGCCACGTGCAATAAATCAAATTGCCCTGAAAATCCTAGAGTGGAGGGGGGGAAGTGGGCCACGGCCCTACCCCTATCAGTACTACCATGCAGAATGCAGCTGATACATTAGGAATAATTCTTTCTGGAAACATTTCCACTTCCTTACAAACTTGCTTCTTCCACACTTGAATTCCCAATGTAGCGCAGATGCCATTTTATCATTTAAGTCCCACTGATGTCTGTCACCATTTCTCACAGTCCTCTTCCTATTTCCTACAAACTTATAGTTTCTGTAAATCCTACCATCTCCTTCCTTCCCAAAGAGGTTGCCCCATAACCTTTCCCACTAAATTTTAACACATCTAAACAAATGAATATTTTGCATTAGCCTCTTTGGCCTCCATACATTTCTTGCTTTCTCCATCCACTGTGGACCTGCTCCTTAATTGGCCTATTGTCTTTACATCTCTTTTCTGATTCTTCATATCTCCAAGCTCTCCAGCTTTCATCATTTTCTTACTTCTTACTTCACTTGGACCAACATCAAATGTGTTTCTCACTCATGTATCCCTCCTTAACTTCTTTGCTTCCCATATACCCTAAGTTTCTACATTGTTCAAAGGACATTTAGGAAACAGAATACTATAAATGAGAGGCCAGGTGTGAAAAAATGCAGGACTTAATGAGACTGGGAGACCGAGCACTAAAATGGCAGGTGAAGTTCAAGGTTAATAAAAGCGAGGCATTGCACATAAGAAAAATTAATCTAGAAAATGATGATCTCAGAGCTGACCATTTCCACCCTGCAACAAGATTTTGAGGATATAATGAATAGTTCCATGAAAATGTCACCTTGCTGCTCAGTAATAGCCAAAAACTACGCAAACTGTTAGGGGTTAACAGGGAAGGAACAGAGAGGGAAAAAAAAAAAAAAAGAAGGCAATTATGCCACAGGATAAATCCCTGCTGCACCTGCACCATGAATACTGTGTGAGGATTTGGTCCCTCATCTCAAATAAGATAAAGTAGAACTGGAAAGGGTTCAAAGAAGAATGGTGAGGGTAGTCGTAGACATAGACCAACTCTCAAATGAGGAATGAGAAATTTAATTAGGCTGAAAAACAGACAACTAAGGATGGGTTGGATGGGGCATAACGATAGAGGTGGGTGAGGTAAGGATGGGGCATAATGATAGAGGTGGGTAAAGTCTTGTGGAGCATGTAGGTACTACACAGGGATTAGTATCTTGGCATTGAAGGAGGCTGGTGGGCAGCAGGTTCAGAACAGAAAGAAAAAAGCAGATGGTTTAGCATTCAGTGCATAGTAAGTACAGGACTTCTTGCCATGAGAGATCATGGAGGCTAACAGGTACAAGGCTATAATGGCTATAACTCAAAAATGATTAGGCACCTCCATGGAAGGAAAATCTATCGAGGGCTATTAAATACAAAAATATCACATCTGGCTCAGGAAGTCCTTGAGTTGCAAATGATTGGAAGCTGGGAGATCATCCTGGGGAAATATCACTTATATCACTGCTCTTATATTCTTCCCTAGATATTCACTGTTGGTCTCCACCAGACACAGGATATTGAGCCAGATGGACCTTTGGTCTGACCCCATATAGCCTTTCTGATGTTCCCGTGTTTATATTCTTAACTGACTGTATGGATGCTCCTTGCACTTTCACCTTCCACTACACAATGCTAAAAAAAAAAACAAAAAAAAAAACACCCTCCTGCCTACAGCAGCAGAGCGAGGCTGAGCAATAATATCTGTCCCAGTGCATCTTTGCTGAAAAATTCTTCCCAGATAAATTTGGATACTTACCTACTCTTTTAGTCTAATGTTAGACTAGTGTCATTGCTGAAAAACCATTCCCTCTGCAGCTCTGGTCACCTGAAACAATCTGTGCAGACCTCTCCTCTTTCAGTGATTCCTTACCTCCTTCTAAATTCTCATCTTAAAACCTGACTTTCTAGCCTGCCTTCAACCTCTTCATTTCTGTCTCTCCTGGTTATTGGTCTTATGACTGAATGCTTTAATATTTTCACCATGCAAGGTCTTTATGTCACTGTTTCATGTAATTTATACCTGTGAGCTGGAGCCTTTCCCAACTCGCTTTCAAGCACAGGCCATACAGTGAATGGAGTCCAAAATTATCCCCACCCCCTTATTGCTTTGGGGGTTTGGCTTTATTAACAAGGATATAAGCAATAAGAAAATAAAGTTCAGCTGTTTCTAAGGCTTCTCCCTCATGACTGCTCAGCCAGCATCCTAGATGGCTTCTCCCCGGCAAACCATTTTTATCTCCCTTTTAGACAAGCGAACTAATAAGCCACCTACCTCAGTGAGTCAGCAGAACCCACTTAACCCTTTCCCAGAAGGGTCAAAGCTCGCTATCAGGATGGTTTGGCTCAGCCTTGTTACAGAACCATATTCTGCCCTTCGGTCTTGAATAATTTATTTGTGCGGCAGACCTGGATTACTGTTTAAATCAAAATGCTACCCAAACAAAGGCTGTGCTGTGCAGTGCAAAATGAAACCAATTACTACATCATATGATGCTCATCTTTTACAGTGTGAGATGCCCCCTACAGTACCTGCAGAGGACAGACATTTCTGTTGAGAGCAGCAGCCAGCCTTAGGAAGCAGGAGAGAGATTTTCAGAGGGAACCAGCCTTGATAAAAAAGTAAATTCACTGCCAGAAGGTATTGCGCACTTTCACTTTGATCCGTCAAAACTTAAGTAACTGCTTACTGTTGTGAGAAGACAGAGGACGGATCACGTGGTTATACTTAAGACCTTTTCTAGATTGAAATTAAAGCAAGCTCCAGTTATGCATAAGCATTAAATTGTTTTGCACAGAACAACTTTACCAGAGGTAAAGAAAAGCAGAAAATGCCTATCCTAGCACATTGCAGAAATTCAATATAAAATCTCAGAATGTGTATCAAAGCCAGAAATGTCACTACTTTAAAGAAAAAACCTCATGGAAGTATGCAGAAGTAAGGGATATATTGTATTATATATTATATCATAGTAGAAGTGCATTATAAGCCTTGCAGCACCTCTGGATACCCGAAACATTAACAAGACAGTGTTCCTTATGTACTGCAAAAATGTAATCTGAGTTTACTCAAAAAAATCCTGACACGAGTAAAATATGTTCTTTTTCTTATTTTTCTAGCCCTGTTATTGTTCAATCACCTGATTTCGAGACTCCTTTCACTTGACAATAAGCAGCTATCATTTGCCTAGTCCTGGCTGTCAGAAAGTCATCTTTATCTTTAGAGAAGCAGGGATAATGTCCAATCAGTGAGTTATAGTTGAGAGAAACGATTCTAAGTTTAGGAAAATTGGCAGCTGCATTTTGTTATCAGTAACCATTATTTAGATAGCATTGCTGATGTGCATAGCATCGTATAGAGAAGGATAAAGACCAGGCCCTTGCCCTGTGGAGATTACTGTCTATATTACACAATTAAACTAGTGAGAGGTGCTAGCATAATGCTAATAGCGAGCTCTAAGCTTCACAGTGAGGGGGAGAAGAGATGACGAGAAAGCAAAAGACAAAACTACCCGTGAGAGAGCAATGCCGCACTGTAGCATCATCCCTCCATTGTTGTTTTATATTCAGCTCTGCCGGAGGGTTTTGTTGTTTCCAAGCACGGTCTGTACAGAAAAGCAAACATATATCTCCAGAGGAGAAACTGGCTTAGGTGTTTATAAGAGAGAGGTGGAGGAAGTTGTCTGGTGACAAAGAGTTGGGTGCTTTGACATGTCAAAGACAGAGTGTCTTGATATGAGCCCCGCAAATGACACTGTGGCAGCCCCAGCAGAGCCATCAGTTCTCACGTGCACGAGGCTCAGCAGGGCAAGGAAGACCCGAGGCCGTTCCCGCAGCCTATTCAGCTGCCTTCCTTCCCTCGCTCTGAAAAATGGACTCTGTAGCTCGCACGATGCAAAGAGCACATTAATTGTCACACAGCAACTAAACCTACCACCTCCTAAAAGCAGGCTTCAAAGTACCACATTCAGTAGGCATACATTTTGTCCTTAGGTACGTCTTTGCACAGTGCCTTCAACCAACACTTCAGCTATGCATCATTTTATTATGAGGTCAGTTTGTGTATCACTCTCTTCTTTTAAGGCAAACGTGTTGAAAATCAAGACATGACAATCTGACTATAGACATAAAAGCAGACTCAGCTGAGCTGCATACATACAACAAACTGAAGCCGGTACTCCAGAAACCCAGCCTAACCCAACACTAGTCCTAGCCCTAACTCTGAATCTGGAACTAGATCAGAGCACAATTTTTAGAGAGATGGTAGTACTACTTCATTTTTGCTTTGTTGACCCAAAGTTATTAGCAGGAACCAATCATACTGGAGCAAAGACGACTCCGTCTAATGAGAACAATGGTACCACAGGAATACATTCATTACTGCACTGAACTTCTGAAAAGAAGGAGGCATTTTCTTTTTTCTAGTATTTCACTTTGCTTCAGCTACTCAGTTAAAGAAAACAGTATGTGTATTCCCCAGAACAATCTTATTTCTGTAGACATTCATAAGACTGGTGTAGGAAATGGAGCCTACCTAGCAATATCTTCTCAGCGGTATAAAGTAAAACTGATTAAGAGAGGAACATTCTTCAAGTTCCTAGAAAAAGCAGTTGGCTTCTACTTTTTATGATCAAAAAAATCCTAGAAAAAAAATATGTCCGTCTGTAACGAGACTAGGAAATTGAAATAATCAAAATGGGATTTGATTGGTCTTTTGAATTGAGATGCTACCATGACTTTACTGCTGAAACATCGTCTGGCTCCTAATGGCTTCTAACATTGTGTTCCTACCTACATTGATCATTTAATACTAGCATCTTCTTTCTGAAAACCACAAACACTTCCAAAACTTGACCTCTTCCCTTTATCGCTTTTGATTAAGAAGAAAACTATCTGCAGGAAATGCCCTACAAACCACAAAGGATTATCAGAAATATAATGATGAGTGATTCTGGGACTCTGGGACTTTGCTTGTGTTCCTCTAATCTGATTCTTGGTCACTCTTCCTTTCTCCGCCGGAGCTTTGCAGTAGTTTCTTCTAGTCGGCTTCTCCAAGCAGCAATAATAGCATCATCATCCATTTCTTCCTCCTCTTTCCGCATGTTTCTCCTGTACTGAGAGAACTGTCTAGATGCAAATCTTTCTTCGCTTAGTTCCACTTTTGCCTCTTTCTTTCCATCCTCTTCAGACTTTGAAAAGCTCTGGGTGAACTTTCTCTTAGCTCCAAATTCTGACACGTCTGACCTGGCCTCCTCTTCACACGCCTCCACGTGATGAGATCTGACTCGACTCTGTGTAGATGGTTCAGGGGATTCAGAGTCAAAGGAGGGTTCAGGTGTTTGGCTGAAACCATGCAGCTCCGGGCTCTTTTCTCCAGAACTTGTCTCGCTGACCCTTGACCTTGTGAATGTATACATCTTTTTGTCCTCTTTTGCAGAAGCAGAGGAAAATCTTGACATGGTTCTCAGTGAATCTCCTTTTGACTCATACGAGGAACAGCTGTCTAGCTCTTCTCTTTGGGATCTTGAAAATCTGTAACTGGATGTTTCAGAATCCATCTCTCTAACTTTGGATGACCTGCTATATTTCTCTCTAGACTTCTCACTTCGATCATGATATGATGATTCTTTCTCTGCTTTCAGGCCACTGAGCCACTTTGTAATATCAGTCTCTAGTTCTGACTTTTGTGCACCTGTGTTTGCAGATTGACTGGACAGAGCAAAGGTTGTATCATTTCTATCAAGATCTGCTTGCAAAGGGTGCCTGTGGCTATTTCTTGTACTCTCTGTGTCATCTTCTATTTCATTTTCCTCTCCTTTGGCCACCTTTTTTTTAAACAAAGTGCTGCGTTTATTGTCTCTGACCACCTTTTCAATTTGATAATCTGACATTTTCTCTCTCATTTCCATTTGCATTTCCTTCTCCTTCCTCCTGATCTTCTTTAGGTCAACATCATCAGCAAAGAGGCTGTACAGTGGTTTGCTTGTCTGAGTAGTCTTCATGTTTGAACTAGTCCCGTCTGTCCTTGCACTTGTTGAGGAATTGCAAGACAGGACAGACTGAGACTCAGCCCTCTGCATGTCCTGCTGGCGGAGCTGAGAGGCAGCAAGAGATGAGCCACTCTGAGCACTGAGAAGGGAAACCTTATCATCATCTGTACGCCTGCCAAAGTCTCCTGACATTATGCTGGAGGCCATTGCAGACGATGGACGGGACAGCATCATTATCTCATTTTGCTTTTGAGCAATGGTTTCACTGACCACATTAGCAATCCAGTTCTGAATGCTTGCCATGGATATTGTGTCACCTGGGCCAACTTGGAGATTGGGAAGGGGTGTATTCGGCTGCATTACCCCAGTGCTGCTCCTGGTCTGGGATAAAGATGAATGATTTGTCTGCATGCTCAGTGTAGAAGCTGCATCCTCAGTACCGTTTGCAGAAGGTGCTGAGCTCCAGAAAGCTGACAGTGGGATATTCCCACTCATTGTACTGTCTGTCTCCCAGCTACACATGGACTGGCTTTCTTCTAAGATTTTCTTTGAACGTTCAAGTAGCTCTATACGCCTCTGCTTCTTTTTAGCTGAAGCAGAATCTTCACTTTTGGCAAACTCCACAAATTCTTCCTTGCTTTCACTGCCCACTTTCTTCTGCCGCTTCATTTTCCAAGCTTGGTAAGCACTCAGGTTAATATCTGACAAACTCTTTCCTTCAGTCTCCTCTCCATCTGCTTGTCTGCCATCTTCAGTTGGAGATGGTGCAGAAGATGAGGATGATGCTAAATCCTTCTTGTGAAAGCCAAACTGGATCCTCTTGACTTTCCACCTTTCTAGAGGAGTCAACTTCTCTTTGTTCTTTTGGCAGAAATTATAAAAGGAACTGCTGTCTGAAAATACACTTTCCTCATCCACATCCCTCTCCTCTCTTCCTGTTTCTGAGGATCGCCTCTCCCCCGTATTTTTATGCTTAGAATGATACCTTTGAGCAGCTTCCTTCTCAATCTCCAGGAGCCTCTGGTTCCACATGTCCCAAGTGCTCTCGGAAGACACAGAGTCTGTGCGGCTTCTCCTCATCCTGCTAAAGCTACTGGCTTCTAGCTGTTGTTTTAGGGTTCGGATCTCAAAACTGCTCACACTCTCAACATCACTAAATTCACCTGATGGGGAAGGTCTTCCTCCCATTCTGGAATCTCCATCCTCGTCCCTGGGTGGATCCCCCATTTGGTATTTCTCATTTCTGCGCTGCCAGTCGTGGATTCTCTGTTCTACATCCTCCTCAGATTGTTCCCCTTCCTGAGCCAGAAATGTTGGTGATGTTCTTCTTCCATGGTTAATTGTTGATTCCTTTACAGACAGGCCTTCTTTCTTCCTCCATTCCTCATATAACCGTTCCTCTTCCTCCTCGCTGATGAAGGTGGAGTGTTTTGAGGCCCAGCTGGTTTTTCCCACTGATGAAGAGCTCCTAACACTACCTAGCATGCTGCTGGTGTCCTCTTCTTCTACTGTGATGGAGTGGGCTTTTGCTCCTATGATGCTTTCTGAATCCCCAACTCCAGACAGCCGGGAAGATGTCCCTGCATGGGCAACAGGACTTTGACTAGGAGTGACATCTTCATCTCCAGTATGATCCAACTCTCGTTCCTCCAACAACTGCTCATTGAGCTCCCTTAGCTGTTTGAGAAAGCCATCGTTGGGGTAAATGGCACGCTTCTTTCTCAGAGTCATCAGAGCTTCCAGAATGGTCATATGGTGGTAGATCATCAGGTAAGCAGCCACCAGCACAGCTGAGCGACTGATTCCCATTTCACTGCTGACAAGGATTTTTCCTACAGACATTGAATATAAAAGTAATTAACTATTTCTAGTAATAGAGAGAGGTTGCTCTGTTATGCAGCACAAACACATTCTCTGAATACTGTTAAAAATTAGATAGATTATATGTTTTGTTGCCTGAAACCAAAAGTAAATATTTATTGTTAGTTTTATCTCAGTAGAAATCTACATACACGAGAACAAAAAATATTAGTCTCAAAAGCTGTGGTCATGCAGATTTTAAAACAAGCTAAACAATATATTTTCACCTATACACTTCCCCAGATAATCAAAATCTTATAACAGGTATTAGAAAGACAAGCAATGCAGTATTCTTGACTTCCTGGCTGACTTGGGGCAAGACATTTAAGCTTTCCAAGCTTCAGTTTCCCTATAAGTGAAAAAGGAGATATTAGCACTAGCCTCCAGGAAGGTATTGGGAGGATAAGCAAATAAGTTAATATCTATAAGGCACATTATAGGATGTAAATACAATTTTATATTAAATTAATCGTATTTTTTCCAGATCTGCTGTTTGGAACGTACAATCAGACAGTTATATGTAGACTGGCTGGTGGCCAGAGCCAGAACATATCTTGGAACAGGATGACCAAACAACTAGCAGAAGAGAGCTGATTTTGACTCTGACAAAACAATACAGATGCTCCGTATTTCTGGGACCCACTGTTCTGTCAATAGTGACTGGAAGAGCTAGAATTAAATCTGAGGATCTGTTGTATTTCATGGCCATTTACACAGAAATCATCTCTTGCAGAAAACTAAGCTTTGGCACAAAAGAATTGTCTTTTAAAGTTAGTTTTATAGCAAACTATAGTTAAAGAAAAGCTTGTAAATATGAAGAGAGCATAAATGAGGCTTTGCTAGACTGCAAATAACTGAAATTACTGTTCCCAGATGTGTGATAAACACCAATTTATCAACGTGCTGTTTGCACAGGAGCTTAATGAAGCCAGTTTAAACACCACTTCCTGACTGATGATGTGTTACCATAAGTATTTACTTAATGTACCTATTCCTACAATCTCAACATGTCTTTTGTACCTTCATACCAAAAGCCCTAGATGCCTCCCCAGTGTTTTAACAGCCAGTAAAGCCTAACAGCTCACCAAAAGGGGGAGATCTCATTCCTCTGCTTTCTTTCTACACTTTCCTCTCCCCCTGCATCCTCCCCTGTGTTGTCTCTGGTACTCACTGGGCCCTTTGATGATCCGATTAACTCACTAGCCCAGTAAAAACCCTCTGTTCCCTGTTGGGCAGTTGGTTTTGCTGTATTAGTGAGTTGAATGGTTGATGAATGTCAGCAGTGGCACAGAGTAAGAATCAGTAATATGCCCGGAGAAGAAATGGGAGTTATGAGTAATAACATAGAAGAGTAGAGCGTCCCTCCCCTTGTTGGTAGTGGTGAGCTATAAAAATTGGCTCAACTTGTCTTATGCAACTACATCCTAATTTAACTAACAAAACTTTTCATTTTTCTTCTTGTCACTTCTACTAAGATGGAACCTGTTGTTCTCTACAGAAATTAAATGCATTTAATACATATAAAAAAACACAACAGTAGTATCACCGATTCTGGTGTTCATTCTCATATTGGGTTTAATAAAGATTTTCCTAACTGTCTCCTGAAGTTGCTACAAAATGACCAGTCTACACTGGAGGCCCACAGAAGTATCATTTGCCATAGAAGTGGCATCCAGCAAATTATAAAATAGCCTGGGTGCAGACACCCAGGGGTTCAACCCATTCTTTTTTGTTTTGTTCTAGTAAGCCAGCCTGTTCTTTTGTAGGAAGCATCCTTGCAAAATTGAGACTCAGAGCGTAGAGTAATATAACAACTTGGAGCAGTGCTTCATCTCATTGCAATAGCAGGGTGATTTCAAAGCCGCTGAGGCAAGTGGCTTGCACCCAGTTTGATTCCAAAGAAAAGGGGCTTGCAGCAGGGATTGCCAGGCTGCCTCCTCTCACTGGTCTGTCCCCTTTCTGTTTTGTATGAGGCATGGCAGAAATGGGCAAGAAGTGTTCACCGTAACTGTATGCAAAAAACAATCAATCTGTCCTCTACCCAATTACAGATGTGGCATCAGCTGTTTATCAGAGTAATACTTCCACCCATTAATTCCCAAGCACTCTGAACCAGTTTAATCTTTTCCTCTTACCCCTGTAAGTCAGCAGTGCTTCATCCAGGAACTCTGCAGCTGGACGGAAGTGTTTGGAGATATCCATATCTGGAAAATCATCCACTTCGATGCCCATGTATTGGATATTCAGACCATTGTAGAAGCCTGGTCCTGTGTATACACCTGTGCCATGAGCTGCATTCAAGACATGTGTGATCCCCAGTCTCTTCAGACGGCTTTTGTTCACTGCGACACTTCTTCAGAAAAGAAAAAAATAATTATGTTAGATATCAGTGCACCTATTACAGGTGGGAAAGAAGCTGTCTGCTGCAAGTGCTACCCAATTCCCAATCTGCGTCACTCATCCAATACGCAGCTCTTCTCAGACCTTAAGGTCCTTTGAGGGTTCTGCAGATATTTCTTTCCAATACTCGCCGGCAAAAGAAAATGAAAAACCTGCACTCACCAGTATCACACTCACTCACAGCATGCTCAGTTTCAACTCCAGCTTGGTTGTAAAATTATCCTGCCATCTTAGGTTCAGGTTGTTTACTTATTTCTCCATTTTTATCACCCTATAATTGATGTTTTAAACTATATCCCCTTATCCCCTTCTAGCCATTTCCACTCAGTATTTGCTATGGAATTTCTTTTTTAATTCTCTTCACATAAGAAGGACTTTAGTCTCAATTTCAGGGCCAAATTCCAATCAGAAGAGTTTAATTTGGGCTCATTTCCCTTTACCTTTCCTAAATTGTCTGAAGCATCAAACTAGCATAGGAAAGCTGCTGAACTGTATTCTACAAGTATTTACTTTCCAGCACTCAGAGATCTTTGTGAGAATGTTTTAAAAAACATTTTGGGGCTGTCTGGGGATGAAAGGTATTAGATACATGTAATATATGCTATGCCTTCAGTGGTTCCATCTGACCCTTCACTGGGAATCTCACGCAACAGGATGACAGAAGCTGATGCTCACTTTTCTGCTATAAAGACATTAGGCCAGACTTCATCCACAGCGTCTCTGGGGGTCTCCAGCCTGTCCTTCACAAGTGCCCTCTGCAAGTCCATCACACACGGTGTGTTAAACAAGCTGGTGTCATCAATCTTTTCCTTAACTCGGTTGTACAGGTCTTCCACCATCAACTGCTGTGCAGACTCTAACATCCTGGGACACACTGCATCTACCTTGATGTCCTTCGTCTTCAGTTCTGGAATAAATTGACAATGTAACTAAAAACATGTAAAAACAAAGCAAATCTATGACCAGATGACCAGACATTCTTTGTTTCCGGAACAACCCTTGGAGACTTCTTTTTTTTTTTTTTTTTTTTTTTCCCCAATGACTTTACACCATCCTGTCTGCAATGTATGCATGTGCATGCTTATACAATAGCCTCAAGATAGCTAGTTATGAGAAAAGCATAGCTCACTCTCCTCTCAGTCCACAGACCCGGCCAAAGACTCGGGAGTTAAGTGCACACTCATTTTAGCCCCAAAAGAATGGAAGAGGACAGCTTGTTGCAGCAAGCAACAAGCGTTCAAATTGTATTCACTACCATAGTACATGATTCTGCCACAGATTCAGTGCACAACTTCAAAGGAAATCACCAAACCTTTCTGTTTTTTTTTTTTTTTTTTTTTTTTTGTGATTTTCACCTCTGCCTCAAGCATGATTTTGCTCATAAAGGCACTTTTTTTTTGTCATTTTGAGGTCTCTGGATGAAAAAGGCAAAACAACTTCAACTCAAGTCTCTTACTTACTTCTTTCTTTCACACTTCCTTCTCTTACCTTCATTGATTATTTGTTTGGCAGCCACAGCAGATGACAGATGGATAGGATCCATGAAGATGCTCTCTGTATCAGTGTCCGATATTATCGAATACCTGCCAACCGACCACACTTCCTATTAGGTAAATGCCCTCTACTGGGATCCCATCTCTGCGACTTTAGTCCTTTTACCCATTCCAGAGGAGAGCAAGAGGGAACTGGAGCAGAGAGGATCCACTGATGATAGAAGGGGAGCCCCAGCTTTTCTCCCAGCCCTCATACTGCTCTCCAGAGGGATACTATAGGCTTTAAATATGCCCTGTTATCCAGTGCTTGCAGGATAAGACAGGTCTCAGGTGAGAGGAGCTACAGTGGGCAGAGGGTGCAAGTGAACAGACTGGTGGAGAAGGTTTTGGGTAGAGAGGATCAATGTCTGGTTTTGAGACAGGGAGACCATAGGGAATAAACTCACAAGTAGCTTCCACCTTGACAGACAGATACAAACATTGTCCTACTTAGAATTTATTAAGCAATTCAAAACTAATTATGATACAAAACCAGCATTTTTTTCTGTTATTTAATTGTCTGCAAGCACCCTTTGAGTTATCTCAAACTGCAATACAAGCAGTGTGATTGAAGGCTATGAATCTCTACCTGAGTATTCAGTACACTGGTTACTTCACAGCACGAACCTGTGCTAAGGCTCTTCAGTCACACAGTGCTGCCTAACTGGGGGTCAGAAACAACTATGAAGCCCACAAATACCTTTGAGGATATTTTTTTGGCACACAGAGTGATTTACACAAATCTTTGTTAAGAAAAAATGGGCCACAGTCTTGAAAACACATATATTCCCATCTGGGTCCATACAGTCCAAGCAAACCTTCTGCCCTTATTTAGACCATCTTAACAAAATATTTTGCCCCAGCATTTTCCCTGAGGTACGCCCTCTATGTTTTCTTCCACAAAGATTATATTGTTCATTAGTACAAGGTTGCTGCCCTCAGAGAAGCTATCTGGAAATGCAGCCTTTCTGTACTTGCAATGCACTGTTTGTGTTTAATTAATGCAGGAGAAGGAGGATGATTAATGTGCAATCAGGATGCAGCAAGGCAGCTAAACTGCTTTCATGCTGCATACTCAAAGTGGAAGACACCGCCACTGGAAACCGCTCAGTGGGCTCATCCATGTTGGCTTGCTGGGCTCCAGCACTTGTCAACCATGACCGAAAGTAGTCCTTTCCTACCTCTTTTAGGCAGTTTATGAGATGAGCACGGGGAGTCTTGTTTACAAGAGCTGAGACAAATTTGCAGCGCTCAATTTCATTTACTATAAAGGGTTCTTCAAAGCTCAATATAAAGATAACAGTCCGTGATAATCTGCCACCACAGCCACAGATTTTACCAGTAGCTGCCTGAAGCATCCATGGGGCTGCAAAACAGCTGGATGCTTCAACGGTTTCACTTTGGAGAAGACCTTGGCATTTTCATCACTGTATTTGGTACGAACAGCAAGGAAAAAAAAAGGGGGAAGGGAAGGGAAGGGAAGGGAAGGGAAGGGAAGGGAAGGGAAGGGAAGGGAAGGGAAGGGAAGGGAAGGGAAGGGAAGGGAAGGGAAGGGAAGGGAAGGGAAGGGAAGGGAAGGGAAGGGAAGGGAAGGGAAGGGAAGGGAAGGGAAGGGAAGGGAAGGGAAGGGAAGGGAAGGGAAGGGAAGGGAAGGGAAGGGAAGGGAAGGGAATAAACTGGAGAGGTGCTTCTGCTCATTTTGAGTGACTGGTCATCAGGAGGAGAGTGATTTATGAGGATCAATAACTAATTTTACTTTATGTGAGCTCAGTGAACTTCCTAAACAATTTTTGAATATGTGTAGTTAAATGAAATAAGGATTTTGTCTTTATTTTCTTTCTTTCTTTGATTTCTTTGATTTCTTTCCTCATGTTAGGAAAAACACATCTAATCATGCTTGTTTTTCTTGCAGTAACTCTATTCCTGCTCATGCAGTGTCGGCCTCCTGTTCAGTGCCCAAAGACTGTAGCTAAAGATGGCTGTGAACCAAACGCAGATCCTGAGACCCTCAGACTTTCTGGGGCAGGGAAGGCCCAACATGGACATAAAACACCCACAGGTCCTTACGACGGGCAGAAAGACAGACTACGCACTTGACCCGAGTGCCTCCGCGGAGAGCAGGACAGAAAGGCAGGCGGTCCACCACCACACACACTCACCGGCTGGGCGAGGGGCTGCGGAGATAGTGGGCTTGCACCGCCCTCACGTCCGGGCCTTCCTCCTCCTCATCGGGCACCACCTGCTCGCTGTCTGAGTCTCCGCCGCTGGCCATGGCGGCTGAGGGAGGATCTGCTGGAAGGAGTCACAACGCAACGCGGCACCGTTACGGGTGGCACGAGGCTAGCGGCGTCCCCCGGCCACTGGGGCAGGCAGTGGGGACTCAAGGCTCTTTCTGAGCGAGGAGGTGGTGAGCCAGCCGTAATGACTTCTCTGCCAGGGCACCTGCCGATCCCGTGTCCTCGTGAGGCTCCCTGGCTGGTGCCCAGCAAGTGCTGGAACTCTTCTTGCCTGTGAGTAAGCACACAGGGAAGCCGGGAGGGAAGGGGTGGTGGGGCAGAAACTCTATACCCTCCGTGCACGGTCTCTGGACAGAGCTGTACACTGCCAGACCGGGACCGCAAAGAGCATCAGGGGAAAGAAACATGAGACCTCGCCTCCCCAGCATGAAACGCTCCTCAAGCTTCAGGCCAATGCCATGGCTTCGGCCAGCTTTAGCCCTCGAGACTTTGTCCTTGGAGCTAGGAGGCTGCCATGCCCACCCGGGGGCCATGAAAATGGAGCCACTGCCACCCCCCTGGGTGGGAGCAGCTACTGCTGACAGGGCAGCAAGCGGGGAGGCCGGGAGCAAAGAAATGGCACTTACCGCCTGCGTCTGGATGAAGGGATAGGTCCTGGTTAGGGGCACAGCAAAGGAGCCCAGAGAGTAGGGTAGGAAACCTGGCAGGGAATAGTACAAGGGAGAGAGAAACCAGCTGCCCCCTCTCTCACTCTGTGGCTTCTTCATTAAGGGGCAGGACAACTGTCGGCACCAAACCTTTATCAGCTCTCTAAATATAGCCTTGTCCCAGCACTGGCTGCTGGACTGCAGGGGGAAAGAATTCAGTGCCTCACAGACGGCAGCTGGTCAAGTGTTTAACTCCTTCCCTGCTGTGGGACGGGCCTCCCCACGTTTCCTCCTTACAGGAGGCACATGGAGAAGAGCACAGAACCAGTGAGGCCCAGTCTCTGCCTTCAGGGAGCCTCCACACAACTGGGACCTTGCCGAGCACAACCTGAGAAGTCGGTACGACCTCTGATGTCCTTGGGAAACACAGTGCAGGGTGAGCCACTCCAGGCTCACTAAAAGCAAGTGGAATTTCCATTTTGGAAGGGCAAGGACTTGGGTACACTGCATCTTCCCTTGATGCCAATTCAAAGAGGAAACCTCCCCTTCCAACTCACTGACTTCCCAGCAAAGCTTGTGGGCCAGGCTCAGATGGGGCAGAACATGATGACAGCTGAAGTGTTATTTGTACCGGTGACTCCAGTTCTGAGTCATGCAGTGACATCCCACTGTTGATTCATTTTGCAAACAAACAAGCAAGGAAGAAAGGATGTAGAAAAGGACACAGATCTACCTCATACCACAGATACCACTGCTGCTGCATCATTCTGGGCAGGGGGTGCCTCTCCCCCTTGCTTCTTACTTGAGTGCTGCATCCCTACATGGGGATGGGGCCACATCTGCAGGGACACCACATCACAACAGGCAAAAGCCATGAAACAGGAACTCAAGACTTTGTGTACTCATAGCCCAGACTTGTCTTTAAACAGTTACTGGGGCGGGCAAGCAAGAACAAGAAAAAGTGATAGATTTAATCTTGCATGTCACACCAAGGGGAAAATGGATTTCGGATTACAAGTTTGAACAGATCCTAATGGTTTCATGTACCAAAAGAGGATGAACTGTATTGATCCTACAGCTGTCTTCTCAGTGCAATGCAATTGTTAGCCACTTCTCAAAAGCAGTATCACATGTGTTCTTGTTAATTACTGCTAAATGAGGCGGGAAGTGATCTGAAGACGTTTGCTTATGGACTTCCATATTATTGGAGAACAGAGCTTTTAAATGACCTAAATGTTGCAGCACATACCCCATTGACACCCAATAAAAAGTGGTGCTTTTAAGTCACTGAATTGCTTCTGAAAATCCTGTTCATGATTCGTTAGAATACAACTGCAACAGGGGATTATAGCCAGACCTGAAAATCCACCACGACCATTCCCATGTAGACATGCAGATAGGACCTGCCTAAGTTACAGACTTGTGGAGAACACGCAAACAGCATGCAGCCTGGAAGCTGTTCCTTACAATTTGCTACAAATTGTTGCCTTATGGGATTACGGTGGCCATGCAGAAAAGAGACAAGGATGCTAGAAATCTTTGCTAATGAGTGTATGTACACGCAAACATAGCAAAAAGTAACAAGCTGTAAGAGGTTTGGCATCTATCATCGGAGATTACTACACCCATTCATAGATGCACTCACACTGAACATGGCTGGGGGCTACCCTCTTAGGTGTGAGAGATAGGATCTTGATGGAAGGTTCTTCCTCTGTCTTAAACAGGAGCTGGTGTTAGCATTATGCTACCTATGCATAGATATTTAAGCTGAATGAGGCTTATTGTCCCCCATGTCAAACCACGCATTACTTCAGCTGTGTTGTATACTCCCAATAATTGCACCCTTTGGGCTGCTTCCTCTCTCGCTTTCTGTATCTACGTGATAGGAGAGACTCGTAAAGGCAGTTTAATTGAGGAAGGACTGTCGCAAGAGGGGAAGGGGCAGAGAGCAACAACAGATGTCAAAGCTTACTGGCAATCTGCCTTGTCAGTCTGGCCAGGAGGAGTGGCGTAGTAGAATAGCACTTTACAAGAGAAGGAGAAAGCAAACCTATGATGCCACTGTGAAGAAACCTTCAGGTAAACGCAACTGCTTCTCTAACCACCTGCAAGTTAGAAGGAAGAGCATCTTGAGGTGAAACAAAGGGGAAAGGAGGAGGAGGAGAGCAATGAAAGGGCTTCAGCTGTTTGTTTTCAGTGCAGGTGAGTACTAATTTGGTTATGTCCTCAAGGGTTAGGTAGAAGGAAACAGCACCACAAAGTCTGAGCAGCGTTGGGGACTTGGCTTTGTTTAGTAAAAGTTTCTGCATGTTTATGATTAGGTGGGTCTATTTACTTTCTCTATGCTGAATGTCCAGACTTGCAGGCATCTCTTTAAGCTGCAAGATAATTTCAGGAACACGAAAAGAATGCTGTTCTTCAGGAGGCTGGAAAACATGTTTTTGAAATGAATTTTAATTGCTTCTGTCAAATACAGCATTTCTTTCTGAAGAAGGCACTTCCTCAACCAGAATTGGAAAAGGCCTTGGGTATTAATTTTTTGTATGTAAATCTGCATGTAATATATGCCTCCATAAGTTTAAATCCTACTGTTTATACATACTCTGATGTGACTTGTGATCTCTCTATATTATACATCTCAAGGGGATTCACAACGACCCCTACCTATGCATATAAATCAGCCAGACTCGCCCTTTCTCATCCTGCCTTGCAGAACCTGCACTCTAAGTTCCACTGCTTTTGACCTGTTGTCTTCACATACAAATGCTTATACGCCATCCTGCCGACTTTAAAAAAACCTACTCACTTGGAAATCAAAAATCCTGAAAACTGTGCTTCAACAAATAAACCCACAAGAAAAGAAATTCATGAGGCTTAACATAATTAGAAAAGGTGGCTGTGTTCCATATATAACAAACATGACTTGAGTAATAATTTGGCGATCAATATGTAAATTGCATAACACCATTGGTATTCATTCTCCTTTTTAATTATTCTCACCTTTCATACGATCTAAACTACAGATGGTAAACTTTTTGGTGCAAAAATATGTATGGTGTGTGAGGCTCTTTTTGTCTGTTTGGGCAGGATTCAAACAAAAATTCACTGTTAAAATACTGGCCTGTGAAGAATTTTTGGACAAGGTATAGTAGATTCTTGCAGTGGACCAGAGCAGAGAAACTACAAAGCACTTTGCAGTGTGGTGTTGGGATACTTGAACTACCTATGTCAAGCTCTCAGTGCAGGTTGACTTCTGCTGAACTTCTCACTGCAATTGTGTGAATAACTGATACTGTGTCCTTCTTGCTGGATGAAAAATCCCAAATGGTCATTTTGAATCAAACAAAATACTTAATTTTACTGCGAATTTCACATTGAAGAGGTTTCTACTCTCCCACTTCGGAGTTAAATTCCAGCTAAGTTTCTCAGTAGAAATTAAAAATCGGAGCATTTCCTCTTGAAAGTGAAACATTTCAGTTTTTCCTAAGTTCCTCACTAGTCTAATCAATCAAGGCAACTCGGTGAAAATAAGTTTGTTTGGTTAGAATCTCATTTTTTTTCCTTTAATTGTTTTCAGCTCTACTAGTTGCCCTTCAGTCTGTTTTTATACTCTGTATTAATATTTATTCAACAACGAATGTGAAAGTAAACACGTTGCTTTGATTGTCTTCTTCCTTTGCACTAATACTGATGCTTTAAGTTGAGCAGAGGGAAATAACCATTTTAAAGAATTGAGAAGTTTTATAAACATACTAATAAATAACAGTAAAAAGTAATTCATCTTAAATCTAGATGATGCCATCCAACAATATATTGGTTATTGGTCCCCTCTCCTTTCCTGAAGTTCTTTCAGAATTGACCATCCCGTTCCTTCCACTGTATTTTGAATAGATTCTGTTTTAACTCAGGAAAAAAAAAATCAAACTTTGATAAATAAACCTCAATTTTTAGATATGCTAACTATAACTAGATGGCTGTTGGTGACTTTGTGAAGGAGTAAAATGTGGTGAGAAGGGGGATGGAGAGAAATCAGTGTGAGTAAGTGGCACTCCAGAACGAAACCATGAAACCTGAGAGCCAAAAGGAGTTGTAACAACGGCAACATGGGAGCAGGAAAGAGATGTAATGGATGAAAAATGTGAGAGCATCAGAAGATGTCAGGCATGAGGATGACAGCAACACACAAATAAGTCATCTTGCTTGTTATCAGCTGCTTCTCCAGTACATCGACGTTCCCCGACTCTGCACTGAAGATGTTTGGGGATAAAAACAAACAAAACCAACCAAATCTAATTTATTGTAGGATTTTGGTCAGCCAACTTGATGAAGGCAAAGCACTTCTGACTGAAGCCTTAGGGCTGGGCAGTTTCTTTTCTGCCTCAGGGCTGAGTTAATGACCTGTCAGTGAACCCTGGCCTACTGGAGTCAGTTTGTGACAAAAGGATCAGGAAATGGGTTTTGCTCCATCTCATAGGACAGGCTATGATACTTCCCACCCAAACGCAGGAGAACATCTCTATCCAGTCGCAACAGGCGACAAGATGGCTTTTAAAGGTGTCTCTCATGCAGAGAGAATCACTAGAAACAGTAAGAAAAAGCCCTGGGGCTATGGAAACACGGCCCTTGTACTGGCTGCTCCAGAGCAGATGAGAACCTGGGAGTGGCTGCAATAAAGGAACACTGGAAATACTTTGCCCTGCTGGTTCTCCTGTATAGCTGTCAACAGCTATAGATGAATCCGTCCCTGAGAGGGCAGAAACTACTTCTGCCATGTCACAGAGGAAGAAATCAAAATGAACATTTAATAATTAACTGCGTGAACCCACACAACAACTCGATTAGAGAGCTGAGAACACACAAAGGTGGCAACTTCAGCTAGAGGCATCCTGGCCGAGTGGCCAGATCTTTTCTTACCAGGGCAACACAGAATCTGGCTGCTGTGGTAATTCCCATCCACCCGCCTCGGGAGAGGGAAGGTGCAGCAGTTCTGACAGGATAGGCCACTTCTAAGAGGGCCCTTGAAGGGCCATTTGCCATGGGGAACAGACTGGATACAGGTAGCTGTTACAGAAGCTCTTGCCCTTCTGAGGGGGAGCAGGTCCCAGAGCCAACTGTCCTATGTTGCTCTAGAACAGTGATAACAAAATCTTTGGGGTGCTTACACTGTTATTTTTTAAGGGGAACTATAGTTCACTGCTGCTGTAGTCAAGGATCTGTAGTGTTCAGTTTGCTGATGGCTTGCTGCTGTTGAACTAAGGCATGTCTGTGATCACTTTTTGTAAAAAAGCATGTATCCACTCAAAGTGGAATCCAGACGTCCTTTGTTCTTTCCTTCACACACGTTTCCTCATGGATCTGATCTGGACAGAGACATGGCTGAGTGAACCCAAGTCTTGCTGGTGACTTTTCAGTCACTTCCTCTCTGGGGAACACTGACTCCGCCTGGTTCTTCCAGAAGCAAACCATCACCACCACAGCGTGCCCCTCTTTAAGGGTGCATGCATCTCTGCCCTCCTCCACCTTCCTCTCTGCTGGACATTGCTCCTCCTTGTCATGGGAGTGCCTCTGAGCAGCGTTCCCTTTCCCTCCCCCCTCCCTAACTAGTTGCAGGCTTAGAGTTTTCAGATGATTCATTTTAATGCCCCACAAAAAAACAAACAAACAAAAACAAACAAACAAACAAAAAAAAACCAAACCACTACAAACTGTGAGGACAAAGCAGGTGTTTTTAAACATAGGTTCCCACAGACATAAAGGTAATCTAGGCCAGGACAGAGGAAAACCTCCGGCAAAGTTCTGAGAATAGCTAAGAGCTGACACTACCTAATGCTCAGGTATGATGAATTAAGCATCAAGGCAAAAGGAATACAGCATACAAGAAACGCCTAGACTGCACCCTGCATGCTTCACCAGGGCCCAGAGGGATTTCTGTTCTATGCAACTCTGCTATTCCTGTACTCCACAGGCAGGAGCTATGGTTTTTGGAGAAAGGTGGCTATCACCCTACTCATTTTTAAACACAAATAACTAATTTTTTTTTTTTTTATTTTTATTTTTTCCCTTTCAAGTTCTCTTTGCTTTCTTGGGTTTTGCTTTGTTTTGTTTCAGGGCATTTCATGAATACGTTCTGGTTCTCTAGCACAAAATGTCACTTCTCTATGGACTTGGTTTGGTGGAAGTTATTTGTCAGTTTTCCTGCTCCCTGAAATTTGACAGTATCAATTTGTTAGTTTAGCCTGAATCCTTAAGAGTGCTGATGCACCTGTATTATCGGTTTATCTGTCTTCCTCTGTACATTTAGGACCTGTCAAACCATGTCAGTCATGCTGAAAGTGGGCTCATAAAAAATTACATCTTTATAACTTCACAGGTAAAGAAGAGGGAAGTGAGGAAAAAAAAACAAAAAAAAAAAGCACTTTAGCTCTTAACCATCCTGTGAGGCAGCTTCCTATAGTCAATCAGCCTCAGCATATGTTGCCTCCTGCTCAGTGGGCAATGTCATGGGTGTCAGAGGGGAGGTTGTGGGTTACTGTGGCATGTAAGAAAGCCAAATAGACAAAACATGAAAATCAGATGCCATTAATTTTGCTGACTAAAGTATGTATTCTCTTCCTAGTTCTGGTGACTGCTCATACCCTTACTGTGGAAACACCTGCCAAGGAATTACAGGTGGCACGAGGGAGCAACGCTACTCTCCGCTGTCAGTTTAATACTGATGCCTCCATCACCGCAGGAGATTTTGTTGTCTGGAAGAAAATCAATACTGCGGTAAATCAAGTTGTATAAAGAAATATATGATAGAGTATCTAATAGGGGGGTGTGAGAAGAGATGGAAACAGGACTGTGGGAATATGTGTTGGAAGTAAAGGATTCCTTCATGACTTTTTAATCTCAGCACTATACAATTAGAAACTCTGAATCTTGATTCAATTTAATACAAATCTTTTGTGCGATATTAGGCAAACGCATACCTTTCTTTTCCCTCTGTCTTGGTCTTGCAACTGTATATGGAGGATACATCACTCTATATACCTTGGGTTTACATCTATTAACATAGATGAAATGTTCAGATGCTTTAGAAAAAGCTATGTATATTTTTGCGTATGTAGTATACATACATATATATCTTTGATATTTTATAAATATTTGTATTGATAATAGTACATGGAGAGATCCTTGATCTCTTACTTTCACAGGGAGTATTTGAAGATAAGAACACCTCTAAAGTTCTCCTCACCTTCTTGGGAATTAGTGAGAGGAGAAGCAGAACTTGGAGCTCTCCTTTTAGTAACTGCTAAGGGTTTATTCACCAAAGATCCTTGCTGGAAGAAAGCAAGGGAGTATATGTAATCATAGGGGGATTTGATTGATATATGGATGTCAGAAGAGTCTCATGGTGTCCTGTCATGGAGAGGAAAGTAAATATGACCCCGCAAAAGAAATCAGTTGTTTCTGACAGATAAGGTAGAAGGAGATTCCAGACAGGAAGCTCGACTCTTTTGAACTCCTAAGGTTCTCTTGGCCTGGGGCAGTTTTAAGGTGCTCTTTTCCAAGTTGTTCTTAAGAGCAGGCTAATCCATGGATTTAGGCTGTAGACTTGCACAGAAGAAACTAACATTGACTAGCTTCCCTCCCTCTCTGACAGGATGATGCTGTCACTAGGTATTTTGATGGACTTGTACAGTATGGCAAGGGCTACGAAAACCGAATACAATTTACTGGTAACTTAGGGAGTGGGGACATCAGTGTCACCATCAATGAAGTAACCATGGAAGACAATGGGACGTATGTATGCAGTGTTCGTCTACGGAATGACCCTCCTCGGCAGTCTGCAATCACGAGTCTTTACGTCCTCAGTAAGCATAATGGAGGCAAAAACAGATCCATTAGATAATCCACTATCCTTCTCCTAATGTCCGTACTGTTTCTTAGACCACAGATTTTCTAACAGAAAAAAAACCTTTCCCAGTAAATCATAATCTGCAATTCTCTTTGGTCTTTTCCTACTACTATAGTAGTGGGTTGGAAGGCTTAAAGCACCTGACTCCCTTAAATACTTGACTGCAAAAAATACAGTTTTTAGAGTTACATAGTTCACTTTCCTAATAATCCTTGCCTCATTACAGGTCATTCCCCACTCCCCCTGTGGCTTGTCACACTCAAGTTATCAAAGGGTGAATTGCCCAGCATTATTAGAGATATCTCAGAAAACATCTTACAACTTCTTCTTGGCTGACAAGTGTCAAGAAGGGACAAAAAAAAATTAGGGACAAGAGTTCACTTCAGTTCCTTTGAGAAAGTGGTAGGTGCATGGCCAGCTTCTGATCATCAAGAATTGGAAAAAAAAAAAAAAGTTGCAGGAGATGGGTTGAAACAAAATGCTGTGTCTGAGTAACAAAGTTTCTGGTTTTTCCTTCCTTCAGTTGCACCATCCAAGCCAGAATGCAAGATTGTGGGCACAGCAGAATATGGCCAAACGATCAATCTAACCTGCATTTCTCATGAGGGCTCCCCAAAACCCACATACAGCTGGGAAAGCTTCAATGTACAGCATGAGCCCCGTGTACTGCAAACAACAAAAGGTATGGGAATTTCTAAGTCGCCAAATCTTTGAGTCCTCTGTAGTTCAGGACTGGAAAGACTTTGAAATGCAAATAATAATAATAATAATGATAATAATAATAATAACAACAACAACAACAACAACAACAACACACTTCAATTCATTTTCTAGGAAGTTCTCTGACCAGGATTTTAAGAAGTTGTCCTTTTGGCAGCATATACTCCTAAGTAACTTAGCAGGGCAAAAAGGACTGTTACTTGAAATAACAGCAGTCACTAAGATTTTCATTTCAGCTCTTACCTGGCAGGAAAGATGTCTCATTTTGGCACTGAACAGAAATAATTACTTCTCAATTGCTGGACGTAAGGGTGGGATAGTATGAGAAATAACAACCAGTTTTCTAACTGGTTTTTATATCTCCTCTCTCTTGACAATGACTTTCTAGCCATTCTTTCACACTTTCTAGTGTGAAGGCAAACAAAAGTTTGCTCTGAAAGCTGCTTTCCTTTCAGAGATAACTCCTCACGTAGAGGAATGGGTCATGAGAAACAGTTGCACCATTTCTGCTTTGAGAATAAAAGAGGCTTCCAAGTCTTTAGGACTATCACACAAGCCTTAATGTTTTATTTGCTTTTGGTTTAAGTCAGAATCTGGAAAAAAGTATATGAATTTCCATAACAGAACCTTTGGTAGAACTATTCATACAGTAATAAGGGTTTAATAGCCTTTAAAGTGTAGCAGTGTCACAGGACTCAGATTTATTAATTCAAGCCACTTCCTTTCTTCCTGATACATACAAAGTCAGAAGGACGGAGTATGTGTCTGAACCTGCCATTCCTGGTTTTAGTTATTGTAGCACTGCTAAGGAGGTAAACTAAATATGATCAGACTATAGACTATTCAACTCTCACTAGGTGATTCTTGCATAAATTATGCAAAATATGAAACATACACGGAAACACAAACCTTATTCACTTGACTGGCCACTAAGCGGTGCTAATGCATCGTGCACAGCCCTGAACACACCGTGATTTGTTGTCTCAAAGCAACAGCTGTCTGCCCATTCGTTCTGTGCTTTCCTGGGGCAGGAGCCTGTTCTGAGCCATTTCCACACTATTTCTGTTTTCATCAGAGCACTGCTGTCCAGTAAGCATGCCTGCTGTCTCCTGCCCCCCTACTGGCTGGATGCCCTACTGTCACTACAAGCAATATGCTAAGACTTTGTGCTAAGCAAGTCCTAGTGCTGCACATTGTCCAGAATTCCCTCAGGAGCCACTCCAAAATTGACAGTATCTGACATGCATTTTCCAAAATCAACTCACTAGTCAATTACTTGTGATTTAATATAAGAGGATTTACAGCCCATTAATAGACTGCAATTCTGAGAGCTATAAACATCACACTGAAAAAAAAAAAAAAAAAAAAAAAAAGTGATGCAAGCTCTGCAGCAAGCTGAGACTTTAAGAAATGAAGCACGTGGAGTCTGTTATTTCTTAGTCTGCTTGCTCTTTTACTATCTGGCACTAGGCGTCAGCAAAGACTAAACAGAATCCCAGTCCCTCTCATGAGCTGGAAAGAACCAAGGATTACACAGAAAATAATTGGAAAGCCCCTCAAAAGTTTTTGGAGCCTTTAGGTTTTACAGCAGGAATCTGGACCTTTATCAGTAGATCCCAAGGAAAAAACATGGACTCTGCACAAGTGTCAGCTAGAGATGTAACAAGCAAACACTGACTGCTCTGACAGATGGAGCTAAACTTTAATATATGGTTCTGTGCTCTGTTAGGTTGGATAGGAAATGTCTAGCATCACAGCATTTCCATGTCACTGTATTTCTTCATTTATTTTCACAGCCTGTATGTCTTCTCTCAGACTAAAAAACTGCTAGATAATTTAAATCAGAAATCCTAAGAGCTGGAGGATTGAATAACTTTTTGCCATTTTACAAGTTAATTCATCAGATGACCACTTCTTAAAGACAAACCAATGGTTTGTGCAGTCTTATGTTTGTAGGCAAAGAGGGCTGCTGGCCATTTTCCCACTGAAAAAAAAGCTTTCACTAAGCATACATACTTCTTTCCCCTCCACCTACAGTTTTCTTTCTAAAAGCAATGTTCAAATGCCACATTCCCTGTGATCAAAACAGCACACTTTGTCCTTCCACAAATCACACGAAATTCCACTAGCGTGGAAACTCCTGAGCAAGATGGAGCAATCCATCAGCTTTAATAACTTCTCATCGCTCCTACCTTCCTGTGCTAGAATTGAAGGGTTGCTGTTCCCATTTCCTTCCCTGTTGTAATTCTTTTCCTGACTGGGTTTGTGTTTCACAACAGGGGAGCAAATAACTCTGAAGAACATCTCAGCGGATACATCTGGCTTTTACATCTGCACTTCAACAAACATTGTGGGAAAGGAATCTTGCAACATGACGGTCAGCGTTGTGCCACGTAAGAGACTAAGTTGCTTATTGGAGTAATAGTGCCAGAGGATATATCCAATCTAAATGTGAAAGCTTTAGCAAAGACAGTGTAAACAAAATTATAAAATTATGCTTTCTTGAGGGGAGATCCTAAAAGGCAGCCCTAAGGAGTGCTAATGACCAGGGTGGGCTAATGGGGCTTATTGACAGAGCTTTAAACTAGTTTTGAAGAGGGAAACACCACTTGGTTCTACACCAATGCATGCAGCATGAGGAGCAAGCAAGAGGAGCCAGAAACCTTGGCCCAGTCCAGAACTACGACATCATTGGCATAAGCAAAACCTCGTGGGAAAAGTCCTGTGGCTGGGGTGTTAATGAAGGATGGTTACAGACTCTTCACAAGGGATTGGCAGGGCAGGTGAGGCAGGGTGGTGGTGCTGTATATAATGGTGAGGCTGGGCTGTATGGAGCTTGCAGTTGGCAATGACACAGTTGAAAGCCTTTGAGTAAGGATTAAGGGACAAGCAGATAAAGGGGATGTCATTGTGGGAGCCTACTATAGACCTCCTAGCCAGGATGAGGACACCAATGAATTACTCTTTAAGGATCTAAGAGATACCTCTAGATCAGCCACCCTTGTCTTTATGGGTGACTTCAACTTGCCAAGCGTAAACTGGGAATACCACACAGCTGATGCAAACAGGTACCGGAGATTTCTAAAACACATTAGTGATAAATTCTTGATACAGGTACTAAGGCAGCCGACTAGGAAAGGTGTCCTTCTAGGTTCATTGTTTGTAAACAGAGAGGCTGTCGTGGGTGGAATGGTGATTGGTGGCTCTCTTGGCCATAGTGACCATGAGGTAGTCAAATTTAAAATCTTTGGTGATAGGAGGAGAACTGTCACCAAAACTTCAACCTTAGATTTGGGTCAGCATAACTCAAGCTGCTCAGGGAACTTGGTAAAATCCCCTGAAAAACTGCTCTTGAAAGTGTTTTGTCCATCAATACTGGTCAGTTTTAAAGTACCACCTCTTAAGAGCACAGGTGCAGGCAATTCCAAAATATCAAGCAGGTGGGGCAGAAGGCGGGCTTGCCTAAGCCTGGATCTCATTCTAGAGATTAGGTGGGAAAAGAAAGCATATGGATGCTAGAAGCAAGGTCAGGCAACACAGGAGGACTACAGAGATGCTGTTCGCCATTGTAGGGAGAAAATTTGTGCATCCAAAGCCCAATTATAGTTGCAGCTGGCCAGTGCTGGGGGGACATTTTTTTTTTTAAATACGTTAAAAGCAAAAGGAGGTCCAGAGATAACACTGGTCTGTTACTTGAGGAGGATGGTCACCTCACAAACAGGAACACAGACAAAGCAGATATGTTTAATGCCTTCTTCACCTCTGTCTTCACCACTGATGATGGGCCCTGGGACCCTAGAAGTCCTGAGTTGGAGAACCGTGACTGTGGTAATGATAAACTCCCAACCAACCCTGAATCTGTGCAGGATTTGCTGCTGCAACTAGATGCATTTAGATCTATGGGGCCTGATGGGATTAATACCAGGGTACTCAGAGAGCTGGCTGATGTCATTGTGAAACCTCCCTCAACTTTTTTTCAGTGGTCTTAGGAATCTGGCAAGGTCCCAGTCAACTTGAAGCTGGCAAAAGCTGTTCCAATTTTCAAGAAGGTCAAAAAAGAAAAGTCCTGATAATTACAGACCTGTTAGTCTCACTTCAGTACCTTATAAAATTATGGAGAAGAGTGTTCTGGGAGTTACTGAAAAACACCTGAAAGACAATGCAGTCATTGGTCACAGTCAGCATGGGTTCATTAGGGGAAAGTCTTGCTTAAGGAACTTAATTTCCTTTTATGACAAGATTACCCACCTAGATGACTGAGGGAAGCCCACTGATGTAATCTTTTTGGATTTCAGCAAAGCTTTCCATGCTGTTTCTCACAGTATCCTTCTGGACAAAATATCCAGCATACAGCTAGACAAATACATAATGTGGTGCGTGAACAACTGGCTAATGGGTTGGGCTCAAAGGTTTATAGTAGATGGGGTTACATCAGGTAATAAGTTTAACAAGAGCAAGTGCGGGATCCTGCACCTGGGAAGGGGCAACCCTGAATATACATACAGACCAGGGGATGAGAGGCTGGAGAGCAGCCCCATGGCGAGGCATCTGGAGGTTCTGGTTAACAAGTAGAAGCCAGCAGTGTGCCCTGGCAGCCAAAAGGGCCAACCATACCCTGGGGTGCATCAGGCACAGCCTTGCTAGCCAGTCAAGGGAAGGGATTGTCCTGCTCTGCTCTGGTGTGGCCTCATCTCAAGTACTGCATGCAGTTTCAGGCACCACAATATAAGGAGGACATAAAACTATTAGTGTCCAGAAAAGGCTACAAAGATGGTGAAGGGCCTAGAGGACAAGATGTATGAGGAGCAGCTGAGGTCCCTTGGTTTGCTCAGCCCAGAGCAGAGCAGGCTGAGGGGAGGCCTCATGGCGGCCTGCAGCTCCCTCAAGAGGGGAGCAGAGGGACAGGCGCTGAGCTCTGCTCTCTGGGAACAGCAACAGGACCCGAGGGGACAGCATGGAGCTGGGACAGGGGAGGGTCAGGCTGGGGGTTAGGGAAAGGTTCTGTGCCCAGAGGATGGTCGGGCACTGGGACAGGCTCCCCAGGGCAGTGGTCACAGCCCTAAGCCTGCCAGAGTTCAAGAAGCATTTGGACAATGCTCTCAGACATAGGGTTTGATTTTTCAGTAGACCCATCTAGAGAGACGAGTTGGACTCAGTTATCCTTATCCTTGTGTATCCCTTCCAACTCAGACTATGCAGTGATTCTATTTCTCCTCCTTTATAGCATCCATGAACATTGCCCTTTATGCCGGCATCATTGGAGGAGCTGTTGCTGCAATTGTAGTTATTGGTATTATAGCCTATTGCTGCTGCTGTCAGGGGGACAAGAACACTGACTATGAGATGACGTAAGTACCTTTTGCTAGAAAAGTGAATGGAACATACACCGGTACACATTCTCGCTCTGCTATCAGCCTATGGAGTGGAGAGCACAGTAGAAATGAAGTCACCAAGGAAAGTATGCACTACTTTCCTCCTTTCTGTTTCTACACTAGTGACTCCCATCTCTTCTCACAGAATATGCCCTTATCACCAGATGCCTTTGTAGTCTCTGGGTTAGAATTCAAACATTCAAACCTTGGCATGCACAGCCACTTGGTAAACAAAATCAGGATTGTCTCTCATTTCCCCTAGTCCCGATAGCTGTTTCTGTCCTTGCTAGCCTAAATCACCATAATGCTCTGTATTCAGAAATATCACTCTGATAGAAACTTATCCTTTATGAGAGTAAGACTGCTGTAAGAAGAATGGCATGAGAAAAGATACACCAGTCATCATTTCTCTATACATATTTAATGAAAAAAAAAGTAGCTCACACACCTTTTGCATCATCAGCAAGACAATTTATGGAGTTTGGTTTGTTACACTTCTAGATCAGCTTAGAGCAATCTAAAGCCATTTTAATGCAAAATCTCTTCAGTAAAATTTCTGCCTGCCTTTAACTAACATCTCTGTTCCTGAATAATGCTTTAGGGAGACAAAAGATGCAGATGAATTCTCCCAGAGGAATCCTACAGAGAATCAGACAGCAAAAGATGATAATGAAGATGAATGAAGAAAGAAGAGGGAGGCCGATGCCATCTTCATTTTTTTCTGAGGCACAGACATCACTGTAGAAAAGCAAGCAATTTCCTCTCTCTTACTGCAAGAAGGTTTTGTTTTAGAATAATTAAGTAAAAGCTAATAATGTCTTTGTCTTCTAGTTCCTGGGAGAGAATACCCTTGTCTCCCTGGAAAGGAGTATTTAAAATACCATGGGTAATAATATATAACCTCATAGCAGAATAACGCATATGAAGAACTGCTTCACCCACTCATGCAAAAATCACCAGTCTCCTTGACTTCCCCCTTTCTGTAAAGGAAGTCAGTTAAGTCTATTTGGATACAGAGTTGCCACTTTATCCCTAGAGCCACAGAAGGCACAGAAGGTCACAAATTGCAAGTTATCAAGAAAGGGTGGCCTTGTTTATGCTGTTATGTAAGTTTCACAGCTTGCAGCATCATCTGGTACAGAAATGATTTTATGTGAGATTGAAGCAAGCTGATTTTTGAAGACATTTTATTAAGTGTGTTCTTTGTATATATTATACACCCACATATGAATAAAAATACGGGGAAAAAACAGATGACCGATCAAAGTCTGTTCAAAGCAACAATATATACTAATGGCATGGATAAGGTAACAGAAATAAGCTGCAGAGTTTCAAAAAAGTTAGACGGACTCAGAACAGACAGATGAAAAGATCTGGAAACAGTCTACGAGCCTGCATACTTTCAGATTTTTCAACTTACGAATTCCAGCTCAGAGAATTCCTAAATATTAATTCTCATCACATTACCCTTTTCTCCTGACTGTTGTATTGGTGAGTCAAGTGGTCTGTTGTGCCTGTGGCTTCTTCTGAAAAAAATGTTAGTGTGAGAACATGTATATGGAAAGTCTATTCTTTACAAAGTACATACGAAACCAAATCTCTCTGGCAATGAACAATCTGAAGCACAACTCAGCAAAACATTCTGAGAACTTTTTCCTGTGCTCAGTGTAGATGTATGACTCAACATTTCAAATATGGATTACCAAAGAAACCCAACAAATTTTTCACATGGAAGCTGGAGGCAGGTAAAAAAAAAAAAACAACAAGGTGCATAGCTCAGAAATAGAGGAACAAATAAAAAACAATGATACATATTTTATTCTGTTTTACAATGTGAAAGGGTAGTATGAATAATCTAATTAGCATTGTAACAGGTTTTTACTGTGAAACAAAAACTATTTCTTTTCTAGTTGTTACAGACATTAATCACCACTCTGTGTTCCTTCACAAACACCTATATCCTATATCCTTGAGCTGAAGAACGCTTCTGCTGAAGGATAATAGGATGGATTCTCATCAAGCATCTTAACTGGGAAGTCCAGCAAACAGACATGACAGTTATCAATAGTATTTGTAGCCAGAACCTGGCTCTGGCCTCTAGAACATTTTAACACTGTGTTACCTATCCCGTATTTTTCACAGGATATGTTAAGCTTAATTGTCTTGAAATAACATTTGCACATTGATCAATACAGATTAACAAACCTGCATTAAGCTATTTAGAAAAACAAAGTTTCAAAATACAGAATAGATATAAGAAGACATCCCAAAAGAATGAATTCAATCCTGAGTAGGTTCCATAAGAATCAGCAATGAAAAAATGAGAGTTAACCATTACAATCATTAAAGCAGAGCTACTTATGTTCTGCAATGTTAAGCTCAGTTCTTCCCTGACAAACTAAAAGCACATAGAGAGGGCTAAGATATTTCACTGCTTTTCATACTTTTTTTTTAAAGACTAGTATCTTGAAAGTTTTTTTTTTTTTTTTTTATCAGAATCTATCAATTTATCAGAATGCTACTGATTCGTTAAATTCAGTCAGCCAAAAATACACATACTCAAATTCCTAATTTACTCCACAGTTTTCTGTGACTTACATGTCTTTTGAAGTAGGAATATCTCTAAGAGCCTCTAGAATACCCAGAACTTTAAAGAAAATTAAAGCAGCGCTAACATATTTATGGAAATGATTTGGAAAGTGATCAGCATTTAATGAATTTCCAAGAATTAATGTATGCATACTCAACTTTGATACTGACATCCCTCAAAAGTTTGGAGTTAGGCAGAAAAAGAGAGACAATCCACACAGTCTATAGTATATTACCATTTATTTGTGTTCAAACTGCACATGGAAGAATATGAATGTATATGCTTTATCTGTGCATGAAAAAGAAAAAAGAAAAAAACACAAACACAACAAAATACAAGAATATAAGTGCTCCCAAATCATCTGCAAGACTGCTGAAATTTGTTACCCCAAGTGGGAAGAACAGCCACAGTAAGATATGGATACATCACTGCTTAGCAAGATTTATTTCAGCAAGAATACTCAGAAGATATTTAAAAGTTATGATTTTTTTTCTTCCTCCTGACATTACCTCAGCAATCTGCAACAAGCAATTTCTTGTATAATGAAGTGTATGAAGGGAGCAAGCAAGTCCACTCCAACAGTTTAGCAATGCAATGAAAACTAGGTAGGAGAGAAACCTCATATGCAATTTGAAAAATTGGATCACCCTGCACTTCCCAGAGCAATTAAACTAACCAGAACTTTACCACATTTTCTCTTCTAAAAGTGAGTACTGTCTCAGAAAACTGCTACTGATTAATAGAACTGCTCCAGGTAACTCAAAGGTCTACTAAATGTGGCAAGTAAAATGCTATGATTTATGAATGGCAAAAAGATGGGACAAAAGTTAAGTGATCTGCCAGGAGACACAGATGACCACAACATAGAAGAAGCATGGAGATAAGGAATCAATATTCCCAGTCCTTTGATACACCCTGCAAGGCAAGTATTCTCATCAACACCCTTGTTCCTATTTCCCTTTCACCTTCCAAACACCCTTTTTGTTTGTTCCCCTCAGTTTTGGGCATTCTTCTCAGCAGAGATGCTCTCCTACCAGTCCTGACTATACTGTTGCAAGGGGTTCTTCCTCCCTGGGTGCTGAACTTTGCTGCATTTCACAAGGTTCCTTATTAGCCCATTCCTTCAGCCTGCTTAGGTCCCTCTGTATGGCAGTCCTGCCCTTGAGCATATCAGCTGTTTTTTCCAGTTTGGTGTCTTCAACAGGTAAGAGTGCACTCCATCACCTCCCCCAGGTCACTGCTAAAAACATTAAATAGGCTTCTGGATAGATGCCTGCAGTACCAAAGTTGTTACTGGCCTCCACACAGAGTATGACGTCTTAATCACCACCTTCAGAGCCCAAACAGATTTTTAGTCATCTATTGTCGACCAAGATGTAACATCCCAACTTGGACACAAGCATACCATATTGAAAGCCTTGCTAAAGTACATATTCTTGAACTGTTCTTGGATTTGGAAGATGCTATCCTCAGTGATCTGCCAGTCTTCCTGGACTCCTTTATTCTTTAGAGCTGTCTCCCAGAGATTACACCTACCCATTCCCTGCATACCTCACAGTGCCTTCCTCACTCTTCTCAAGATCTTGAACTCCAGTATTACACGGTCACAAAAGCAGAGCTGCCACTGCCTATTACAAGATTCAGAATGGCGCACAACCCAGAACTGATCAGATAGACAAGAGTTAATTATCTCACAATTCTTGTTGCTAGAGTAACAGCACTTCTTTTCTATTTATTTGTATCATCGGTTCCAGGAAAGACACTGAGGCAGCCTTCTATCTGAAGAAGTTCACAGTACAATGAGAAAACTGTCAAGATTAATTTTGGATGCGTTGGGATTAGTACTAAATTTATTATAGCCCAACATAAGGGAATTTGTAACTTCTCTCTCCTGCCTTTCACCTGTTCACTAGGGAATATGGGGAATTATTTGAAAATTGTAATTAGAGAAGCTTGTGGGAGCTTCTAAGACAGAACCAAGGAAAAAATGAGGGAACAGAGATAATACAGGGTTAGACTAATAACAGCGTTTGCTGATTTCTTCATTTTACTTGAGTCAGTGCAATAAAAATTAATCAGCAGCTCATTATAGGGTAGAAGTAAAGGATGGTAAACCTACAGAAGACACTAAGAGGGCAGAAACTAGATAGCAAATTTGTTATTCCCCTGTCCCGCTGCATTGCATTTTCTCTGACAAATAGAAAGATACTGTTAAAGCCTTCACTGTCAGCTGCATCTGCCTCTATCAGCCAGAAACTAAGAACTCAGTTTCACACACTTTAGTCACTTACATTTTTAGAAAAATTTGTAATTCTTGATGGGGAAAAGGATTAGCATTTTCTAATTCAACTAAGAGGTCAAAAACACAGCTTCTCCATATTAATTCTTCATTAAAAAAATCAGGAACAGACAACTACAACCAGTTTGCAAAGAAACACAGACAAGGCTTCTTTGAATACAGGTTTTCATTCACACAACACAAGTTTTTATTTGCAAGAGTCTGGCCTTCAGCACAACTCTATCTGACTTCGATGGCTCAAGAACCAGAGTCCTGGCAATGCATGCAAGTTTTTGATTTGTGTCTCTTAGTATGGTCCTAACTCTGGGTAGCTGACAAAAAACGTGCCCCATGGAATGATTATGAACCATGGCATTTGAATGACTACAGCACTGCTTCCTCCAGTCTGACATCTGCCTGAACAGCAAAAGCCAGTACCTGACACTTGACAGACCCTACACCCAGATGGTCCCCACCAAGTTACAACCCTCCTTCTACCTTTTAAGATTTTGAAGACTGACGTATTGATAAAGGCATAAAAAAGAGCAATCTTACTTTAGATACAGCAAACACTCTCTTTGATAACATAACTTGTTATAATGTAGACGCTGAAGTGTGCACAAGTGTTGAACCTACACATCTCTTACTGCCTCGTGTGTTTTCTCACTTTGAAGGCAAGGAGGAGTTGCCCTTTATGCAGGAGAGCAACTAGAATGCATGGAGCTTTGTCTTGGGATGAACAATGAGCCAGTTGGGAGCTCCTGGGTTAGGATTAGTAGGCAGACCAACATGGTTGATGTGCTAGTGGGTGTCTTCTGTGAACAGTCTGATCAGGAAGAAGTAGATTAGACTTTCTTCAGACAACTGGAAGAAGCCTCATGCTAGAAGTGAGTGAGGGGCCAAGGAGGGGAGGTACTCCCTGCTGGACCATACTTACAAACACAAAAGAACTGGCCAGGAATGCAAACTCTGGAGGCAAACTTATAACCATAATTACAGAGTTCAGGATCCTAAGAAGAATTAAAAAAGCAAAAAGTGGGATCACAAACCTGGATCTCAGGAGAGCAGATTTCAGCATGTTCAGGGATCAGCTTGGAAGAATCTTATAGGAAATAGTCCTGGAGAGAAGAGCAGTCCAGGTGAGCTTGTTCAGTTTTCAAGTATCACCTCCTCCAAGATGAACAGCAAAACAAACAAATGTTGACCAAAGAGACCCTGACAAAAACAAACAACATAGAAGAGGTAGAAGCAGAGACATGACTTGGGAGAAATATACACATTGAGCTTCTGTTGGTACATCTGAATGGAAAAGGGGACCTGGTCATAAAGGACAAGGTACTGGACACCTTTGCCTTCATGTTTACTGGTAAGACAACTCCAGCAATCGCAGGTCTGTGAAATAGTGCAAGACTCTGGAGAAAGGAAGACTTACCTTCAGTAGAGGAGGTTCATGGTAGGGTACAATTAAACAAATTGCATAGGATGCACCCATAAGTGCTGAAGGAGCTGGCCAATGTTGTTGCAAAGCCACTCTGAAACATCTCTGAAAGGCTGTTGTGATCAAGAGAGGTTCTTGATAACCGGAAGAAAGCAAGTATTGTTCCCATCTTCAGGAAGGGAAAGGAAGATGGGGGGATGACAGGCTGGTCAGCCTCACATTGATCCCTGAGAAAGTGATCAGGCAAGTAATCCTGGAAACCATTTTCAAATGTGAAAATCAAGAAGGTAACTAGGAGTAGTTAACATAGATTTACAAAGTGGAAATTGGAAATCTCATCTGACCAACCTGGCAGCCTTCCCTTCTACAGTGGCATTAAGAATTTGGTGGACAAAGGGAAAGCAGTGGATGTTTATCTTGACTTTAGTGAGGCCTTCAACACTGTCCTTATATCCTCACAGACAAATGGATGAAGTACAGAGCAGATAAATGTACTATGATGTGGACAGAAAACAAGCTGAACTGCCAGGCTCACAGGCACTAAGTCCAGATGAAGGCCAACCCATAGAGGGCTCCTACTGACCCCAATAATATTTACCTTTTCATTTACAATCTAGACACTGGGTTGGAGTGCACCTTCAGCAAGCTTGCTTCACCGTGGCCTTCTCCACAAGCTGGCAGGGAACCTCTGTTCCAGCACCTCAAACACCTTCTCCCTCTCCTCCTTTTCTGACTGTGGTGACTGCAGGATTGTTTCTCGTGTTTCCCCTGACCCTCGTCTGCTGTGCAGCATTTTGCTTTTCTGAGTATGTTTTCCCAGAGGCACAGCTGTGCCCTGCAGTAGAGCTGTTGGAGTCAGCTGGAATCAACTATGTCTGACATAAGGAGCATGCTAAGGTTTAAATCATCATCTTTCCATAATCCTTACTTTTCTATTAAAGGAGAGAAGTACTACTGCACTGTATTTATTAAACAAGCTTTTATTTTTCAAGAAAACGAAGATGAAGTTTCAAATTGTTCAACAGCCAGAGAAGTACAGTTCCAAAATGAAAGAACTTGCTCTCATTTTCCAGTAGCTGTTAGGGTTCCCCTCAATATACACAGGAAGATGGATAGTAAACAGGCTACATCTAGTCTCATTATGCAGATTTTAGTTTTCATTACAAAAACACCACAGATTGTTGGTTATTATTATAATTTTATGTTATTATTTTATGTTACAGGTGATAAGGTATAGACACCATGGAACCCACAGACATTCTCTCTCCATTTCTGGTCAGATTCATCATCTCAGTCTTGAAGCACAGTAGCAAAAGCTTTTATAGGTCTGTGTACTTGTACGATACTGATCAAGTATTTTAAGATTCTCTTCTTAAGAACTGAAACAGGAAACTGAAACACTGACATCTGAAAATAATCCCCAAATTACAGTTTTGTATGTTTTGATGTATCAATGCAGGAATGGCTGTCAATTATGAAACTTAAACTCAACCATATTCCACTGCAGAGAAGCCTTTACCACTAATAAGTAGACACTCTGACCCTGTTACAAGGCTTACAGATGCCTCTAAGATTGGTAAATCTCAGTCTTCAAGGTTTATTGTCCTTAATTTGCTGAAGTTTGGGAGGTAGAACAACCACCTCAAAGCAAGGAAATACAGAATCATACAAGAAAATTCAATGATACAACCAATTCTTAAGTAGGGGACATCAAAATGGCTCAGTGATCCTGTAATACTGGAAGGCAGCCCTTAAATGGCCTTAGAGCAACTTTAACGGGTTTCCAACTAAACCAGCAATTGGCCTTTTTAACATACTGATTAGCATGCTTAAGCTTATTCATAAATGTGTTGACTTTTTTTTTTGCCTATCATCCAAAAAGATGAGCTACTAATTTTCAGTTCCTACAAGGAATGAAATCATTTCCTCTTACAGTTAGTTGCTATGGAAATAGTACTTCACAACTGGACTTCCATTGGAACAAGATGTAAAAACAACTTAGAAAATGATCTCTTATTTTTAAGAATCAGTTGCTGAAAGGTAGTAGACAACTTCTTAGGGGTTTGTCCAAGGCTTGAATCTCCATGAAATGGGACATCTAACTTCCCAATGATATGTCAGTCTCCCAGTTTTTATGGCCGCTCAAATAATTATAACTGGTATCTGTCCCAGCCCTATTAAACATACAAGATTACATCTGCAGATCAATGTTTGATTTTGACATTCCTTAAAACTCAAAACTGTGCACATAAAAAAAATAAACCCACTAAACCCAGCCATTAACACCTACATTCCTTCTGAGTTTAAGGGACATTTTTTTTTAACTGCTGAAAACTACTGCAAAGGGGAAAATAGCCATGTTCCTGATATATACACTGTGCCTACAGAAGAACTATCAAATCAATAGAATTGCCACCATACTTTCCAAGACACTTCATAGAAAATCTGCTTTTTTTGCTTTAATTTGAATGACCACTCAAATTCTTAATGGGTGGAAGAGAGATGAAGCACAATCATTTGAGACCATTACACTTAATTCCCTTAGAGCATCCTGTCATACCCCCATTGCTCCCCTCCACCATATTTTGAAGAGGGACTGTTATACACTGAAACTTTATCTTCCGCATACAGAAGAGGGGAAGGAGGTTATTAAAGAAGAAATAAAGCAAGTCACACTTGCCACTACAGAGTTCTTCTAATCCAATGACATTGTGTATTTAATCTTGAATTTGCACTCCATCCATTAAGAAACACAACTAGCATGGTATTTATTTTTAGAACATGAAACTGCCAGGTTCTTTCAGAATGTCTTGCTGTATATAATAAACAAGATCTTTTTAAAATACATTCAATAACAGCTTTATCATTCTAACAAGAACATGAACCATCAAGGGTTGCACATAAGATGACTAACTGCAGTCAGGAGAAACTGCTGGTTGTGTTAGGGAAACGAGAAAAAAACAATGTGCAGCTGTCCTGGATGTAAAGAAGATTTTCAATTGTTGAAGGACTTGTATAGATCACATGTGTTTTCCAGCAATCGAGTAACCCCTCTTCCTCGGGTGGTACTTGCTCCATAAAAAGAAGTCTTCACATCACATGGAGAATCACCTATTAAATTAAATAAAGCTTACAAAAGAAATAAGCCCTCAAAGCTTGCATAAACTAATGTAATTATCCTTCATATGCTGTAAAGCTGAATGTATTCAAGAGTCCTAATGCAAGAAATGAGAGCCATGTTCTGTCCTCCGAAAACATCAAGTCCACGATCTCACAATTTATAATTGGAACAGTTTCAGCATTTAATTCAGTATGTATTTTCCATGCAGAAAATAAGCTGCAAACTCAGAATTCTTACTTGTCTTAAACTCTATTCTGTTCCTCTCTGAAGATTAACCATGAATTGCCCAGATGAACTGAGTGCACATGCTTTTTATTAGGAACATCTTAGCTCCAAAAAGATGACCTTAAATAAGCAGTTTTTAAAAGCCCTGTTGTAACAGAATACTTACAACAGATACCAGCTGAATTTGCACATGACTTAGGAGCAAAAAAGTGTTTTAAAGATGGCCCTGCCGCAAAGCGCCTATGCATGTAAGAAGGGACTTCACATAACAGGAAAATGAGAGTTTAAGTCAGTAACAACATTTTTAAAGAAGACTAAGTTTAGATAGACTTTCTGACCATAAGTTTCTGTCCAGTAAGAAAAGGGCAGTTCTTTCATCTTCAGAAGTTGAATGATATCTGCAACTGTATACTCTCTATAGTAAGCTCATGCAGAGCTAAATAACCTTTACATCACTGACAGACATCTTCTCTACCCATAAATTTGAAAAAGCAGCAATTGGATTAAGTTTAAATACCCTTTCCCTTTATAAATGGAGAAATCTCAAACTCACAACTAGAAGGGACATGTTCTTGATCCTGACTTGGAGAAACAGCGTATCTGTCATATTGAGAACTCTCAGCCTTCATTTTCTGTATGAAGAAACAAACATGTAAAACAATAGATTTGTCTTCCAAAACGAAATATGCCCAGCTATTCATGATACCTAGGGGTTAGTCAAAATTGACCACAAAAAATAGCCCACCTACAGATTGTTTTCTCAGTCTGCCTAGTACACTACACAGAAGACAGCATCCAAAATGAAAACAGATCTTCTGAAATCAGCCAGTTTGTTCTGTCTAAAACACCCAAGTTAACTAGAAATAACACAGGAAACTAATTTAAAGAAACTGACCTGAAAACGTCCAGCATCCAGTATTACCCTATTGATATTTCTATTTCCACTGGAATCGCAGTCTTGAAGAGGTAGGTGAGTGGCTGTCAGTGGGACTCCATACACACCAGCTAAAGATTTACTGATGCAATAACTTGACCAAGAAAATAAAGAAATCAAGAGAAGTTTTGTTAAGAGGGATGTAGTGCTTAACAGAAGCACAGCATTCTTAGTTCATCACAGCCACAGACTGTGATGTACGGAGATGACAGAGGGCAGGGTGTTGTCACAGAAGCTAGATAGTGACCCTGAATCCTTCTAAGACCACCAGCTTATTCTACAACTACACCTGAAATTAACAGAACTGTTTCCCTACACTATCAAATGCAGCCACTTAATGTGAAAATAAAGTTTCTGGCAAGGCACAGTAATACATAACAGGAGGGTTTTTTAAATGAAAGACTACTCATTACTATTTCTTACAAATAGTGTTATTACTATTGACCAAGATCTTTAATTGCATTTGTTTCCACAATTACTTACTTGCTTTTCCCCCTTCCACCTAACAGATTAGGTAAGCTTATGCTTACCTCTACATTATATGTAGAACAGTATGAAAATATCAGAAGTAGAGATGGACTAAAATAAACTGAGAATTTCCCACCAAACAAGTTTATTAAACATCTGAAGAAAAATAGCAAGTTTTAACATTAATAGCATCTCTCCCAATTCTCCAGTAGTAAGTGGAGGTAGCGATAGGACAAATACAAACCAAGTGATAGACATTACTATCACAGACATTACACTACATTTAAATGCTAATACAGCATAAAACATACAAACAAAAATTAAAGCCACAAATAGAAAAGACCTGGAGGCAGAAGGATTAAATAAAGCTTGAGATTTAGAACCATGGTGCTCAAAGCAGTCACAAAAGCCAGAGCCAAGAAGCACATGTCTATAACAAAATGAAGAATTGTCATACTGTAGGTAACTCCTGTACAATACTCACGCAATTTTCTTACAAGATGCCAAAGCACAGAAAAGTATACCATTTTCTTCATGCCACTTGCACCTACATAAAAATGAAGTTCAGGTCTATTACAGAAGTACCATTAATCAATGCAAATAGTTGGTATGGTCAGAAGGAACGGGAGCCAACATTCAAGATGTTATCTTTTCTCTCAGTGAAAATATACAGTTTAAATTTCACATAGGATCAGCACTCAGTAACAAAGATTTGGTTTATGTAAAGCCAAGAACTGTGCTTAAGTGGCTTTTTACACTGGGGTGGGAGGGAAAAGGAAGAAGAGAGAATCCTATGAGATAAGTGGAATTTAAAAGTAACAATTAGAAGCCTCCCATTAAAGTGGGATAGCTCCTCTTAGTATGAGCAACCCCACCTCCTCCTGCAAATTAATGTTTTAAAGTACACTTTTCCATTCCATTCTTGAAAAGGTCTCCCACTACTGTGATGATACTCATGGAAATGGAAAAATGACTGACAATACAGATGTAAAGAGTGACACTGATTTACAAGTGATCTCAAAATCCACACCGTAAACAGACTATGAATAAGTTTTAGTTGGTTTAAAAAAAAAAAGATCGTATTACTAGTTCTTACTTAAAACAGTAAGAGTAAAAAGTTCAGGTATGTATCTTAGTAAACGACATCAGTGCTAAATATTCCCCTGCAACACCACTAACTACATATTGATTCTTCGTAGAAACACAAGGATCTAAAAGGAGCAAGAATTCTGTTCAAGACATGTAGGGAAAGAAAGAAAACACCAATCTGACAAAGTAAGTGCATTCCAGAGCTGTACAAAGAGCATTCCTTCAGGAGAAAAGATCCCACTTAACTCTTAAGCTTAAGAATTTGATTACTGCCACTAGCATGCATACCTAGGCCTTCATCACAGTTGCAGCATGAGGTACGTAGTAACAGCTAGCGTCCCATCCTAATTACAATTTAGATTCTGAATATTCTCACTTCCATGATTTCCAGTTAAGTATCACAATATATTTAATTCCCTTTTTTAACCAGGCCCCAGACTCAGCATGTGAAAGCCATCAATCTTCACACATTTTTTTTTTTTTTGAAAAACATGGATTTCACATTTCCTATTGCAGTCACACTGTGATAAAAAGCATTTCTGATTAGAAGTTTGCTGGAGATTTTAGCCTAGTAGTGCATAAACTGTATGTAGGACACCAAGACATGTCAGAGTAATACCCATTTCCACAAAAAAAAAGAAGCCAACATACCTGGTATTACTGGAAAAATCCCACAAGACAGCATCTAGCTCTCTACACACCCAAGTCTTGGATGGCTCTTTTTGATATTTCTTCTGGTACAGTTTTATTACCAGGTCTTCCACAGTAAGAAGCTCCAGATGGCTCTCAATGCCTGTAGCTCAGAGGAGATCCAGGTCAGAACAGAAAAGCCAGCTGAGCAGAATGTTCACACTTTTCAGCTAGTCCTTGTTCACTATTCAGCCTCTTCACTGAACCTCAAAGCTAATGTAAACCTCAACAAATTATTCATTCCACTAGTTGTATTAGTAACATTTGGCTTCCTAGCAAAGCAGGTCCTGTATTCCCACAATTTTCTCTTCCTCAGTAATTATATAGCCTACCTACAGGCCATCTTTCCTCAGAAGCTGTTAGCTTTCCCATCTATTACCACACACATCTTCACAGTAATCTCACTGTCACTGCTGCTCCTTTAACTGGCTGAGCAAGAAATAGTGCATTGTTCTGTGGATGTGCTCATTACCCAGTTAGCTGACTGACCACACAGTAGTTATTTGGAGGAAAAGAAGAAGGAGTAGCACACCAAGTAGTTCTAGCTATCAGTACCAGCTTTTATGAAACCTTTGAGACCTGAACTCCTGACTAATCCATAATTACATAATAAGGCCCAAACAGGTTGATTTCCCACCTGCTACACTAGCCATTCGTTCAAGACACCAGGTTATTCGGAATCTGTCATCAGACTAGAGAAAAGAAAATTTCAGTCACTTTCAAGAAGTATATACAAGTAAAGTATAGAATTTTGACATCTGCAACACCTCTGGCTGCACCTTAAGTAGTCACCTCCAAAACAAAAGACCGTGTTTGTGTACAACCTTCCTGAAAATTCCATTGACTTGGAATCTAATAGCAAGGCAGACTTACAACCAAACCTTAGGAGAAATTTGACCGACATCTGGGAACAAGTTAACAGTTAACCCATGCTACAGCTATTTCCACTAACTGCTGTATAGTATTTTTGCATGCACATTTCTTCAGAGTCCTGTATTTATGGATGGAATCCAAGATCTTGATCCTCTTCTCCTGTTATGAATTAGCATCAGGCTTCAATAGAATGAAAATAGTCATCATGAAGCTTGAACTCCTCTGAACCCCAATGTTTTGTTTCATACACTGGCAACTCAGTGAAACAAGTAAATTAAGATTTATGGTATTCTCATGGCAAAAAAAAAGACATTAAAATGTGAAAACAGCCCTAGAAAAGCCAGATTATTTGACTAATATTCAGCACAATGAATTTAAGTACAGTCTTAAAAACCCTTAACCTAAGTCAAAACATTAGACTACACTAGAACCAGACATGCAGGCTGAAAATAACAAGGCAAAAAACTCAGTCTAATTTATAAAACCACTAGTTTCTTTTCCTAAACAGGGTGGGAGTACATGTGAGTGGGTGGGTGTGGGAGAAAAAACAAAAAAGGAATTCTGCTTATTCAGGCTCCCTATTGCTTTTTGTTAATGAAAAAAGCCGGAATCACTACAAGAAAGTTAAAAATCACTGAACTTTTAAAATAGGACTGCTTCTTCCTATATTAGAACTTGGAAATCCCCCTCCCTGCCCCAACAAGCTGATTATGGTTTAGAGCGAAGTCTCTCCCTTGATTGTCCAGTGGAAGAAAATTTACAGATTTCAATTTAGAGTGCCTTACTTTGACCTTGACCATACCCTGCAGAAAAAGCGAGGCCAACCACCTCCGTCTGGCTGGGCAAACTCGAGAAGTTCACGTAAGACAACTGGGTAACAGGTACGTGAAAGATGAAATCCAGATATAGGGATCTTATGAGTGGCATCACCTAATGAAGGTAGAAGGGGGGGGAAGTTACGAGAAATCATTCTTTAAATGATAGTCCCACCCAACCTCCCTTTGTATCTTTTTATATACATGCATGTACACACACACACCTCTTCTCTACAGGCAGCATCTGTGATATCCGTGATTAAACTATCAAAACCTTGTTTCCGACAGCAAAAGACTAGTTGGTCTGGGCTGTGAGCAGACACGCACACTTACTCCCTCTTAAAAGGCCATTATCTAAATATTTGACATAGGGTAACATGGGCCAAGTTTGTTCCTTCTGCACAAAAGGGGAGGAAGTGTACTAACAGAAACAACCTGGAATGTATAAACACTGCTTAAGAGCACAAGGGAAACAAGGCAGTCAAGAGCTCTGCCATTTGTGGATACAAGAAACTTGCAAAGTGACTGCAACAAGCTGTTCTATCACCCCTTTTTTGTCAAAACTTGAGATGAAGTTCCCAGAAAGATAAACCAGGAAAGAACCTCCCAGAAGATGTACAAAACAAGTAGATATAGATCAGATAAGCCAAGTCTCAAACTGAACACTCTTGCATACCACTCTTCCTCTGTTGATACTCACTAGCAGTCTGGCAGTGGTACCGAAAACCACGTGGTGGTACTTCTGCAAAAAAACATAAGGGAGGGGAGAAAAAGAACAACCATCATCCAGCACCACCATGACAGATCCTTAACTCCAAACTATGCACCGCATTTTGATTTAGAGAATGGAACAGCTTCATCTTCCCCTGTGGCACTGTACAAGTACCACAGCTATTTTTGAAAAAATTATTTTCAGTTGTACGTATCTGAGAAAAAAGTATATATTGTATAGCATTTATGTTTAGGTCCAAGACATACGTTCCTTGCATGAAATACAGAGCACAAATATCAGAAGTGCCTTATGGATTTACTCTACCCTCCCTGAAGCTTCATGCAGTCCTAGCACTTAAGTACATCTTCAGAAAAAAGCAGCACTGCTCAGATATTGTGAGTAGAAGTCCAATCACTTACAGTCAAATAAATATGTCTTAATACCAGAAATCTAATCTGGGCAGCAGCAACTGACATTAAATAGCCTCCCTCTTAATGCAGAAGATGAACTCTTTGTTGTCTACCCTTCTTTGGAAATCACCTGGATCTATGAAGTGATGGAAGTCAGCCATTATGCCGTCCTGCAGGGAGTACTTGACACACCCAATCTCACAAGGAAGGAAGCGCTGCTCACAGTGGGATGGCAGCTTGCCATGACTGTAAATGTTCAGGAAATAGAAGATGTCTGCAACCACAGCTGATAGGAAGAAAAAAAAAAAAAACATTTTCAGAAGAGTAACTAGAAGTTACAGCAAGCCATCCTGGAGTCACCTCATCCAGTGAAAACTTTTGTGCACTTTGTCATAGAACTGAGTAAAGTACGGTAATGACCAAGTGAAGCACACAGATGGAGAAAGACATGTGAGATGACAAGGTAACTGATACTTATGCAAGAGTTGGACATATCAGTAGTCTATTCCTTTTTATGATAGTCTTCTTCTCCTACAGGGTGAGGAGACCTAAAATCATGTTGCTAACTGGAAAGCAGCATTGCAAGCTCAATTCATTAAGTTAGATCAGTTAAGTGAGCTGGTACTAACCTACAGTACAAGGAGATGGGAAGAATTCTACTAAGGATCACTTCTCACTACATGAACTCCTGAAGAAGGTAAAAATACCCGAGGGAAGCATAAGAAAAAATTTATAATCTACTGTGAAAAATACTATACACCCTAAAGCTTAATGTTCAATGAATGCCACGTAACATTCCCAATGAAGTTTTAAAATATTTATTTCATCCCTACGCTTACGTTCTGCCCTTACCAAAAAAGGTTATTTATTCTACTATATAGGGAGAACTACATAGTGAGGTATCATAGTGAGGTATCTGTGTTTTTAAACACAGAAATGATGTTGTGGGTCAGATTTTATGGAATTCAACACCATCTATCCTAAATTTGAATTCTGGTGCTCTCTTGCATGGGTCTTAATCTCTGCAAGCTCCAGGAGAGATATCTCTTAGGTGCAACTGCTTTCCTTATGAAAAAATGGATATAGGTATGGACAACCATGCAGAATTTTTACTGAGAAATATTAAGAAGCATCATCATTATAAAATGCATCTCAGTTGTCCCTTAACTTTCAACTGAATAAGAGCAGTTATGCTCTTATATATTATTTATATATATATATATATATATATATATATACACTCTTATATATATTAAGCATGGATTCTGGCAGAGAGCAAACTAACAGGTGTTATACTTTTTAAATTGAGCTACTCTTCCCTGACCCTCTATAACCATGAAAATATTGAGAACAGTTCAAGGGGCTTCTTAAGTAAAAAGCTTGAGCAGAGACATAAGCAAACAGTACAGAAATAGCTTACATTAAGTGGCTGATTAACTTACCTTGTAAGCACTACCATTTTACCATTTTTGAGAAAAAAATGATAATTTGTTGGGGGAAATATTGCAGATGTGTTCATTACTCAATTCCAATCAAAACATCCACTTGAAGACAAGGTAAATATAGGAAAAGTTTAGGTTTCAAGAGTTCTTTTAATAAGCCAGGATGTTATAAAAGCATTGACCAAGTACATATCCACTCTTTTTCTCCCAAAGAGGCCAGGTCATCATTTTCTCTAACACTTGTTAGATATCAAAGTTCAAACTTTGTACAATTTCTCACTCTTTGAACTTGGCAGAAACATTCCTTTATTCTGAAGTTGGGTTACCCTTGTAAGTTACAAATGTCAGAATGATCTTTTTCTTAAAAGCCTTGAAAGAATTGTAAAGAAAGTATTAGTAGCTATACAACCATTAAGCTAAAGAAAAAAAACACCAGAGGATAGAATTATTTCAGGCAAGGCAGAAGGACATTTGCACTGACTTCTCTCAATGCAATGAAAAAGTTTTTATTTTTTTTCTGCAGGCCTACACCATTACTTTAAGAACAAACACACACTTGACATGGAGAGCTATTGAAAAAAATTAAAATGTCCTTTGTATAGGTACCACTCAGAATATCTATAAAAAGCAAGCTTTTATCAAACAGAATCAACTACTGTAAGATTAGTATACCCTGATCACTCTTCCACGACATAGCAGAGGCATCAGGAAAAGAAGTAACTCTGTGTACCACAGTGGTCAGACAGCCAGGTGCTGGATGATCCAGATTAGGCATCTGGAAAAGATAAAATAATTAAAAATCAGTCTACTAACTGCCAGTAAAATCCCTCACCTCGTTCTATTAGAGGAAGATCTTATGTCCATTACTAGTCGTGGCTAGGTGGAACAAATCTATCATTTATGTACAAGTGCCTATGTACTTGCAGACTGGGACGGCAAGATTTCTCTTCCAACAAAGGATAGTTGTCTTAATACCTTGGCTAACTCACAACTGGAAAGAACCACAGCTATTTAGTTAAAATCTAATACAAGTATAAAAGTTTTAATTTTGTTAGGTTCAACTACTTGTTGCACAGGAGGAAGTCCTCCAACTGGAATTTCAAACAATACATAAACTTGATGAAAAAGTTTGCCACAAATATTATTTGTCTTTGACTAGGAATGGCATTCATGAAAACCTGGTAAAGCCTCAATTCATCAGACTGGTACATAGCAAGTAAGAGGGGCTCACAGGCCTGTTAAGTAAAATATTGCACATTCATGCATGCTTTTAAGAAGGCAGGGAGATTTGGGCATCTGCCTAGACACATGACAGGCTTACAGGATTCAATCATTCAAGGCCCAAATTGTGAATAACATCCACATCTAGGTACACAAATTCCAGATGATCATCTTTGCCTGACAAGCTCTCATAGTTATCAGTTTAAGCTATTTAAAAGGAGGAATTAGTCCCACCCATGTTAGCTTTGGTCATCTTCAAAAGTTGACCAAGACCTTTCACTATGCAAAATAACTGTAGTTTCCTGTGTGCCCAAGTACAAGTAATAAAATAAGATCACAGTTTCAAATGCACAGTCCTGTATTTCCACTGGCAGGCAATGAGGATGATATGCTTTATTTTAGTAAAGCAATTATTCTTTTCCTGATTAAAGCATTCTAAAATGCTACCTCGTGTTGAACAAAATATGCATCTCCATTTATGACTTAGTGGTTGTTTCGTGTTGCTCTCCATTATGTATGAACATTTAACTTCATTAATTATACACCCCTCACCTGCTAAAAATAACACAATCATATTTTAAGTCTTTTCCTATATATGCAGGCCCCCAAATCAGAAGACACTGCCTAACATGTTCTTACTAGTCCAAATTATTTAACTCAACTAATCCAGATTTACTAGTTATTCCAAACTACAGTCATCCTACCATTCTCTCTGTCACATTAGCACTTTCATGTCCCAAGACTTACCCTCACCAGTAATTCATGGCCTGTATACAGTAATACAGAATGAAGAAGTAAATGCATTATTATCCACATACTGAATCAGGCTCTTTGCTTTGACATAGAAGTTTTTATGCTGACAACCAAGACAGGAATAAAATAAGCTTTGTGCCACCTTACATAATTCAAACTCCAAGGAAAACTTCAGGGACCTGCTGGGAGAGCGCTATAAGCTGAACATTGGTGTAGTCAGAAAACTAACTACTAACTCCTACATTGAGATTTTGTCCTTCACCACTATTTTCTCCATAATCAAACCAATCTAAAACTAATGGCAAGCAATTTTTTTTTTGTGTGTGTGCAGGCTGTAACATTTCATTGACCTGGTCTACCACCGAGCCCCTCACTCAAGAACACCAAATCAGCTGCTTGTAAAATGTACTGACTTTCAGGCTATCAGACAAGAATGACCTAAATTAAGGACATCCACAAAGTAAAGGTAACACAAACCTGTGACTAAAAACCATGCTAATTTACCATATTATAAATAAAACACATTTTAAATCAGACACTGCAAAATACTGCTAAACATAAAACCAAGCCATTAGAGAACAATGTTTTAGTAGCTAAAAGAGTAAGAAGAACAAGCTGTGGTTATTTAAAGAGGTACAGAGTACTCCCACCAGCAAGTCACACCAGAACAATTTTCTGTTTAAATTTCACAATACTTAGGGCTACCACATAAACCATAATTTCCAGAAGTCTGAGGTTAGGAGTACAGGTAATCTCCTATAGCGTCCCACCTTGCCAAACCCAAGCAACACTTCACTTCCCAAAAGGTGTTAATTTCTGAGCATTTACCTCCTTTTTTGTCTTCTGTGATTTCTTTTTCTTCCACTTTTGAGCCCTCTCATTATATGCCATCTTTTCCTCTTCTGTCAGCAACTTGAAAGAAAGCCAATTATTAATAAGTTTTTACTACTTCCTTCTAGTAGTTACACAAATCAAGTGTTTTACACTGTTTTTCAAAAGGAAGCTATCAGTACTTTGCAAAAATTGCTAACTGGTATCATCAAATCAAGCATTTTGGGCAGCTCTGTCTCTTACAAAGCCATTAAGCTTTGATTCAGAGCACCTGGTAAGCACATACACTTAGAGCACCTTCAGAAGAGGGCAAGCTGGCTCTGTCACAGCATGGAGGTCTCCTGAAGCTCCTCTCACCAGCCAGGGGTGCCACCACCCATTGCCCACAAGACAGATGTCCTCCCCTGCAGCTGCGGACGACAGGGTGGGAGTAATTCTTAACCAAAATCAGATAGAGCTGCTCAAGGCTGAAGAGGTAAGGCTGTGCTAAGCAGACAGCAGCTGGGACACCACCTAACTCCCCCTCTCACAAGCACCGTATCAGTGTTTTACCACCACACGTGCCACGATCAACTCATAGCTGTCAGTTTGCCACCACCAAGAGGTGCTGGGGCAAAATTCATACAGTTGCCCTCCCTCCTACCCCCTTCCAACATAACAGCGTTAACCCAAAGCCCTTCTCTCCTAAAAGTAGGGCTCAGCCCAGCTCCCTTGCCCTCACCGCCCAGTCCTTGGCGCAATGTGGGATGGCGTCGGCCACGCATGCCACGGGCAGCCCACACTGCTGCAGCTTGGGCAGCTGGTCACGGGCAAACAAGTAGTAGGGGCTGCGGAAGCCCCTGGAGCACGACATGGCCGCCGCCGCCACCTGCCTGGCCTCCTCCTTCTCCTCCTCCTAGCCTCGCCTTATCCTCCTGGCCTATCCTTGTCCTCCTGGCCTGCCCTTGCTGCTGGCAACCGGCGTTTGCTGGAGGAGTGGGCTGGGTTCCTAACACACGTTTTATAGGGGCGGTGGGCGCCGCCTGGGGGCGGTGGGCAGGAGAGGTGGCCGTCATGCCCAGCTGCTCCCCCGGGAGGCGGTGACAGCCCCGGGATGGCCGGCAGCGGGCGAGGAGCGAGAATGGGGGTTAGTGCCTTGCCACAGCAGCAGAGAGTGGCAGGTGGCGTTTTGGTTTGTTTTGTTATGTTTTCTGCTGCATTGTTTGGGGTTGCAAGCATTCCTCTCCCTAATGTCCGGTTCAATAGGTCTTCCGGCATCTGCCGAGATGGAAACACAATAAAAATGCAGTCTGTTATTGCCAGTGACCACATGTGGTCCTCGGCTGGTCCTGGCACTGCGTTCCTGCGTGGAAACGAAGGCTTCCCCGGGATGCACTTTGCTCTGCCTGGGCTGGGGTCACCCCCTGCTCTTGGCTCAAACTCCCCTGGAGGAGCCGTACTCTTGCTGCTCCTGGCAGCACGGTGTAGTAAGAGGCCTGTTGTGGCCTGGGGGAAGTACCTGCAACCAGTAGTAAGCAATGATCTCTGCATATTCCCCTGTCCCACATACATCTGGTGCCACGCATTGTAGATATGTAATTCAAGTCTTCTATTTCTTTTATTTGTTTACATGTACAAACATCTGTATTCATAAGTGAGCGTAGTGACTCTGTAAGGATTTTACTAAATTTAATATATAACATTATTCAGAGTGGGAAGGTATAGGGGTATATTTTTAATTTGAAAAATCAGTATATTGCCACTTTGTGAGGGTGGGGAGCCTGCCTTTGGAATTTTTGCAAGAACTTGGTGCAAGCTATTGCTGCCATTGAACACCAGCTTGTCCTGTAGGGATGGGCACTGCTGACAAGGTGCTTGCCCTGCAGCCTCCATGATCACCCTGAGCTCCTGCCTTGCCTTTCCTTCTGGAGCAGCCTGGCTCTTGCTGCTCCCTGACAGTGACCTCAGGAGGAGCCGGTGCTCCATGAGACAGGATCAGGGTGATGTGCCTGCTCTGACACATCCAGTAGTGCTCAAAGTGCTGCCAGGGCCCGGATTTCTGAGTGAGAATACGGGGTGACAGATAACAGGAGTGGAGGCCCTCACAGGAGGGATACAGGAGGGAGTGGGGGAGAAGTGAAGACCAGCTTCACACCAGAGGCCTGGGTTTAGTTTTGAGATACAAAGCAGAAGAGTGGAGGAGGTGAGGGAGCATGCATATGTTTGGAAAGGCAGACTTGCACTTGCTTATTAAAAAATACTTTGGGAGCGCATATTTTGCAAAACTGTGAACGCTGTCCAGACTTTCATCTATCTCATTGACATAATTGACATTTCCTTCACTGAAAGTTTGCATACTGAGCCACAGTTCACATAAAATAAAGGGTGATCTGCATCATCTTGATAGGCAGGGTGAGTTGCTTCCCTCCTTAAGCTTTCTATCAATCTCTCTCAAAAAGTAAGTGATCGTGACTTGTCTTAGTGTGTTAATTTTATATGTATATGTATCCATAACTGGCCACAGAAGATAGTTTAATCAGTTTACAGAAGGGATTGTGAAATGTGGTTGCCTGCACCAGAGGACCCAAAATTCAACCTGAAGCAGGGTTGCCAATGTGTCAGTGTCAGCAAAGGCTCAGATTAAATTTTGGCCAGGTTTTTCTTGCCCCAGGTGTGTGATATCTCCCACATTCCTCACTGTTCCTTTTGTCTTTGGGGGCCATCTTGATGGGGGACCATCTTCAGTATGTGGTTGCAGTTCCTACAGAGCCTGCATGATGTAGCAGAACATGAACCAGCACACTACGCTTATTCAGCTAACTTCAGTGAATTTACCCCAGCAATCGCAATAAAGATGGATGGTACAGCCTTGACTTGGAAGATTCTTTCCCATCCTCTATTCCAGAGTCCTTTTGAATTTACTGTAAATTTGGACATGAGGATATAAAACAGTGACGAAGACTTCAATGCATTTCATTGGAAAACTGCTTTTTCCCTTCAGTCTGTCTGCCTTCGTCATCTTCTGGTTACGTAACTGTGAGTCTTTATCTCCAAAGGAGGTAGCTGCTGTGTAGGCTTAGATCTTTGGCTCAGCTAATTATGTTTGTCACTGCTGGAACCACTGGCAGGTAAGGTCAGATCACATAGCTCTTGCATCTTACTGGTGGCTGGTTTCCTCTGAAGGTTAAAAAATGCTGGTGCAGTTTAGTCTTTTGGAGGCTTTTCTGTCTTGCTCAAATCCAATGAAACAATTTGTTTTATGCTGCCTATGAAGCACTTACTTACTGAATTTGCTGTTAAATTTACAGGAGGAGCCAATCACATTGTTAAAAACATATGAAGTCATAAGGTAAAGTCAATGAGAATAGAAGATCATGTTTAAAGTCACTGTCATTCTTGTGGAAAATTACTTGTATCCAGGACTAGTCCTTGATACGTTAGTTTAAATCTCTGAAGAGAGACTGCAAGAAATAACTTACATCTTTTAAATACAAACTTCTGCAGAGTCTATTTTTTTAGCCAGAAGGGCAAATATTGCTGTTGTGTTACTATATGAGTTGTTGCTAGGAGTACATCTGTGCACAGTTGCTTTATTTTCCTTCACACCATGTTCTTTTCTTGTGTGCAGTTTTGTGACCCACCCTCTAAGAGCCCATCCTCTTAAAAAAATTAGATAATGTGTGCATCAACTCTTTAAAGAAGACAAGACTCCACTAATAGCTCTCCTAGGGCTAGAGGTGTGGTTGGAAAATAAAATTCATAAGCAGTGAAGAGAAAGAATTATCCTACGTGGATTTGGGAGAGAGAAAAAAGAGGGAAAAGGTCATCTTTGGAGCACCATGTCATCAGTATTCTTGGCTGGGACCCTGGGGAGCTCCCTGTGTTTTAACTGGAAACTCATGTTTTAACTGTTTGATTGTCTGCTGTTTAACTTAGCTGGCAAAGGAGTTCTCCAGACCATTTATGGTGATTTGTAAGTCACATTGGGGCCATTCCAGGGAATAAAAGCAAGGGTTGTGCCAGTGTTTAAGTATTATTTTTAAAGTACTTAATTCAATTAAATGACTTGATATGCCAACACCTAACTCTTAAATAGCTGGCCTTGGAAACCCAGCTCCACAACTGGGGACCTGCGCTTTCTCATCAATACATGTAGTTCGTTAGATGTCTCAAAATAGGGTCTACATACATTGAAAGAGAAAAACTATTTGAAACTTTTCTGTCAGTAATGCATTTTCATTCATTCAGGATTCATGGCTATCATCTTCCTTCCAAGATGTGTCTTACAGTTGTTCCTTAGAAAGAATGAGCAAAGATATTCTGCACAAAACTTGGCAACTACATCTGCTGCTACCCAGTGATCTGCTGCTTTGGGGCTAGCGCCCTGTCCCACAGAGTGGGAAATATTTGGTGTTCTTGTTAGGGAATTCGAGAGAGATCCAGCTTTTCTATGGCCCTGGCCCACCCCAGTGGGTCACTTGGTTTTGTCCACTTGGGTCTCTCCAGTCACTGGCACCAAGGCACCCAGGTCCTCTGACCCATCTGAGTCTCATCACTGGTGCTCAGATCCCTCATACACGCACATACACACAAAATACAGTCCCTCACCCAGGAAAAGAGCTAGAAATGAATTTAATTAGAAGATAGGACAGCCTGTGCTGAGCAGGCGCAGGGCATGGCCAGACAAGCACATCAAACTGTTGACATGCAACCAGCTCTTCTTATTCCCTCATCCCTCCCTTTCCCCACACTTGTTCCTTCCCAAATCACCTAGCTCCCTCCTTTTCTCTGCTTTTGATTCCCCCCCTAAATGTCCCATAGGAAGTCCTGTGCAATCCTGAACTGCTCTTGCCCTTCATCCCGCAATGTGTCCTATATTCCTGGGCTGCAGTCCCAAAGTTGCTGTGGTGTTGACTTGATGTGTTTCACTCCTGAACCCAGGGGCTGTCTGAAACAGCGCTGGCAGGGGTCCAGACAAGTTGTTCCTTCCCCTCAGTTCTAAATTTGGGATTCTACCTGCCCTTTTGTTCCTGTGCTTCTCTGGACTAGTGGAGGTGGGCCTTTGATGGGCTGATGGCTTTTGTGATGGGCTAGGGAGGAGCCAGGGTGGGGTATTATCTGGGCTACCCCCATGCTATTGTCTCCCTGCACTCCTTTGTGGGTGTGCAGATGAGCTTTTGTCACATAATTTTGCAGTTTGTATCTTTCTCAGCCTGGTAAAGGAGCTTTTAGACCTGTGGCAGTTTCCCTGGAGAGTGATGTAAAATGGGAACTTTGGCTTTCCAGTCCGGTAGTTATTACTGGTTTATATGTAGTGCATAAGCATTTCAGGAACCAGAACCTTCAGGCTGTCCCTCCCTCAGGCAAATGATTTAAGCAGTCCACTATTAGCAGTCAGCTTTTCTCTTGGTCTTACTCCTGATCTAATGAATCTTGGGTTTCTTTCTGAATGGTGTCACAACTGCAAAAGGAGTGGAGAATGCCGTTCCCCTCAGCTGTGTGACTGAGGATGTAACTTTGGACACCTAAGAGTCACGAGGCCTTTTTACAAAAAGTAAGCCACATGCCCCTGCCTTGTTCCCTCGCCTGCCTTTGCAGGGCTTCACTGAGTGTTGGACGTCTTGTGAATGTCTTGGATCAGGCCTCACAGGTGACATTGGCATCTTTCTTCCAGGTTTTGAGGGGGCCTCAAGTGGGTGCTGCTATGCTTCTGTCTACTCTTCAGAAATACTAGCTTTTGTGCTGGGAATTGCAGTGCAGCAGGTGATGTGGCTGTGGGATGCATGGTGCTTGCTGGGCATGTGCTGTTTCACCGCTGACCAGTGTGTCCCTGAAGCACTCAACATATTACAAGGTACATGTCAACCAGCTGCCTGTGTGGGGTGCAGCTGCATCCCGTCTATGCCATGTATTCCAAATATCTTTAATGCTGTGGCTCCAGTGAAGCCACCACGTTGTTCCAGTATCCTGGACAAATACTGGACATCCTTAATATTTGGTAAGACCTCAACTAAGTTTTCAGGTGGAAAGCTTCAAGTTGGCCATGACAACCCACATGTATGTAAGCCTTAGGTTGGGTTCTTTGCTTAATGTCTTATATGCCCACGACAGTCTGGACACACAGGGAAGCAAAATTGTAAGTGTATAGTCAGTCAACTTTGACAAATGTCTCAAATTGCTGCTGAATGAGGGGTTTTTAGATTGCAGTTCTACAGTTTGGTACTGAAAAATTTCCAAAGTCTTTGTTTTGGATCTGGCCCTAAATAGGATGACCCATGTGATTATAGACCTGTCAGACTGATGAGGATCCCAGGCAAGAGAATAGAATTACTGATACAGGAGTTGCTTCAGTAATGAATTAAAGAAAACTAATGTAATTAATGTCAATCAACCTGGGTTTGCAGAGAAATAGATTCTGTCACGTTAGTTTGTAATTGCATCAGAGATATTAACTGTGGTTCCTAAAGGTAATGCATTCAGACACGTGTGAGGCATATGACTCGACCACACAACACTAAATCAAGGAAACAGAATGACACAGAGACAATGTGGTCCCCAGTAAATGCATTAAAACATTAGCTTAGGATGTCTCAAAACGTAATTTTACAGGAGGAATTGTTATTGCACGTTTTCAGCAGGATTCCTCTTATGCCATTTCTTGGCTGTGTGCTACTAAATATTTAATACCATTGAAACAAACATCCAGTTGTCACGGACGCTTGCAAATGATACAAAGATGGAGGGAATAGTTAGGAATGAGTGTGACGGAGTGGGATATCCACCAAATGGGATCTCCCCAGGTGATGCTATGTCAAAAGGACTAACGGTTCATCCCTGGAAGGAAAACGAAGTATCAGCAGTGGAGATGATGCTGTAGTACATCTGCTTTCATACTTTCAGCAGCTGTGCCTGGGATCCTCTCTCCAGATCTGGTGTTAGCTCCAGAATATAGCAAAATAACAAAAGTCTGTTGAACTTCCAAAGAAAACGTTAAAGGGTGCTTTGATCACAGTCATTGCCTCTGTTCAGAAATCCCCTAAGAAGACTTTTCCATCTGGCTAGGCAGTACTAGAAGTTGGATGAAATTAGGTGCTGGGTGATGTCTCTTCCAACTCGAAGTAGTCTGTAATTCTTTTTCTAACAGATAAGCTGTGGTTCAAACAGGATGTAGTGTGGCAAAGTGGTGTGATTTGTTTCATTAAGAAAGCTGGATAAGACTATCACAGCTGAATCCCAGTTCCCAGAAGGTATTTGTGCTGCCACCGTTTCTCTGTAGCCAACAATCACAGACAATTTAACAACTTGTTATATCCTTGGCTAACTGTAGATATGAAGTAGAGTTTGTCTTGTTTCAATTCTGTGTATTTTTTGAGTACAGTGACACATAAAAGATTATGAGCTGGGAGGATTCACTTTTGAATGTGTACTTGTATACTAACCTCACAAAACATTACTGCTGATATGCACTTAGTATTTTATTTAAGTGCAAATTTTAGGTCCCATCTCAAAGCATAGCAAATAGAAACTGTGATTTTTGGTGTCTAAGAAAGAATCAGGAACAGCATGGGAAATTTATATGGAGGAGTGAATATTGTAGAAAGATGCTATTCTCTTTTTTTTTTGTATAATGCTGAATTGATATTACAGATACGCATATCCTATGTTCTCACTGGAATGAGAAAATCAAGTTTCTCCATTAAGCATTTTAAATGTTAGTTGTTACAAACGACATGGTTAAGAATAAAAGCAGTTTATATATCCATATCACCCACTCCTGATGTTAATGGGAAGTAAAAGCTCCATATCACTGTGCGATCAAATGTAGCCAGGCAGCTGAGAAAAAATAGCATATACAGAGAGAATGCATATATTTCTGCAATGTCTTGCTGTGAAGCTATTGAAGATTAATAAGAGATTCCAGGGTAACAAAGCAAATGAGGAAAAGTTTTAGTTAGTAGCTATTCTGAAGAGACTCACTAAACACTGTGGTTTGATGATGTGTCACTTAATAGCTTCTGTAATGTGCTGGTCTCAGTACTAAATCAAGAGAATAGTGCCTAATGGCTGAATCTAGTATGACATCCCAGAAAGCTGTTGAAAACAGTTTGTATGGTAATTTCTACCAAGGAAATTCAGGGAGCTGAATGGATATACAAAAGTACTCATGAAGAGAAATATTTTCATGCGACATGTCAGGTTTTTGGGGATGTTGCCAAGATGGATCATTCTGAGTGAGGTGCTAGTGTATATCATTCCAGATTCGGGAAACATACTAAAAAGCTGATTCTGCTTATCAACAGAGGAAATGACCACAAAAGACTGGTACTGGAAGATCAAAGAAGGAAGGGAGGAATTAAGTAGTTTGCAAGAAGAGAAGAAAGCCATCAGTTACTACAGCGTGAGTAACAAGAAGTGAGTTTGTTTGTTTCTGTATTGCTCAACTGAATTTTGCATGATCCCATTGCTTAGAGAACTGCTCCCAGGTGGTGTTGAGGTATCACTTACATCAAACAGTGTTGTAGAGTGGTATTCTTCCAGTTCAGTCTGGGGCTAAATTGTGCAGGATAGCCCCAGAGAACTGTTTTTCAGGGGACAAAGAATCCCTGCTGGACTGCAGGTTGAAGTGATCTGGGTAATTGGTTAGGAATTCACCCACTGTCCGAAGGTGAAATGGGGCTAACTGTGGTAGTGCACCTTCCTGTCTACAAGACTTGGCTAAAATGAAAGCGAACATCCCTATGTTACCTATTAAGCCAGCGCAGATGTTGCAATATTCAGATCAAAGGTCTACAGAGATCTGGAACATCTATTCCAGGCTCAGACATCTATTAATCCATCATACATGTATATATACAAATGACAGCTCACTTTACGTGAAAAAGAACCGTACACTGAGTTTGAGTATATGAAAATTTCAAAGCAGCTATAAATCTAACGTTACATGCAAAACAATGGTGCTTCCATGTATTGAAAATCTTTCCTTCCTTTGTTGTGAGTCAAAAGTTTAGCAAAACCGTTGTATGCCAAATTTATTTGCAAAAGCTGGAGTAGATTAAAAAAAAAATAGCAGGGAGTAGCTAACAATAGTGATACATAAGGGATTGTCCTACTCCCAACCTTTAACATATGAGATAATATCACATCAACGTTGTCTCAGGAAACTGGTTCAGCCTCCTGCCCAATTAAGTTACAGAAAGGCAAGGCACAGGGATTTCACTTGAATTTTTGAGGGTTATTAAGAAAAATGATTGAGGGAGGGAGAGAAAAAATAGCTTTGTGTTCACCTTTCAGGAGCATTAGTTCAGTGCATACAAACCTTCATGGATTATATGCTACAGATGTTTAATCATGGTGAGGTAAGCACTCAGATGTTCTGAAGTATCATGTCACCATGAGTTTTCTGGAACTCCATGTATTTCTTGAGGCTGAAGTTGCAGCTCTAATAAGAGTTTCTACTTTGCCTTTCAGCTGTGAGTATGCACAAGGGCAGTCAGGTGTCAGATCTCTGAGAGCTGAAGGAGAACAGCACTGTGCTGCTGGGTACCTATGCTATTTACATAGTGAGGTCTTAGTTCTTAATTGTGGCTTTTAGCTGGTACTGCAAAACAATTAAACTAATATATTGGGTCAGAGGAACCTTCTGAGCCCCAAAAGGTCAGGAGACTATTTGGGGATGGGTGTGTATTTCTTTTTAAGTAATGCTGAATAAAAACAAACTTCTATTTGAAGTGTATTTTTAAATAACATTGAATAGCTTGGAATAAAACACTTAAAAACAGACCGGCTGCCTTGGGATTGTCTCCTTGCCCAAATCCACTATAACTACATTAGCAGAGGAACTGCAACTGTTCAAAAACAACCAAAATGTTTCAACACATCTTTTATCACAGCAAACATGCTGTTTTGCTTTTTCACTTGGAAATTATTGATCTATTTTTGCTCACTGGTTTGAAAAAAGCTTATTTTGCCTGTAGAGTTCAGTCTGAAAGGCAAAATTAAAAGGAATCTACAGGCAATTGGAAAATACCTGCTAGAATGCAAATAGCTTATAAAGTTTTACTGCAGGCATCACTTGCAGGGTGCCTTTAGCAGAGGGACACACCTCGTTCTGCTCCCCCTGGGGCCCAACTTGCTGTTAGAAAATCAGGATTGTTTATGTTCTTTGGCAGATTTCGGATGAGAAGAGGTTGAAGACCACTCCCTTCTCCCATGTGGGTCACTGACATCTGCAGAATCCACACTTCGGTTACGAATGCAAGCCAAGCCCCTGGAAGAAAACGCCTCGAGGATGAGCAGCACACAGAGGGGATCTGTGCTGGTGAGGGCCGTGTTGGAAGGTGCTGCTCTTTGGTGCTGACCCACCAAAAGTTTAGTGGGTGGCATTGGTGGTAGGGTGATGGTTGGACCAGATGATCTCGGAGGTCTTTTCCAACCTTAACGATTCTGTGAAAACAAGTCGCTGTTCAGTCGGCTGGGAGCCCCTGAGCAGTCCCCCCGACTCCCACCGCCTTCTTTCTCTCTCGCCCGGAGTTCACAAGTTTGAAGCGCGCCGTGTCCGCATGTGGGGCCGCGCTGCGTTCATTTCGGAGCACCACCCGTCCCCTTACAAAACCATCTCCCACAGCACCACATCTACTCGGCGGCTCCCTCGGGACAACCTCCCTCCCCTTCCAACCCCGTGTTTGGCCTGAAAGCCATAAACCCCAACCCGGGACGCCTCCTCCTCAGCTCCGCTCCACCGAAAATGACGGCAATTACGGCCGCGGCCCCCCGCCCGCCTCCCGGCCAGCGGCGGGGGCGGCCCCGGCGGCGGGGGAGGAGCCGAGGGGAGCCGATCCGAGCCGTGCAGAGCGGCTCCGAGCCCTGCTGAGCCGATCCGATCCCAGCCGATCCCAGCCCAGCCACACGCAGCCAGCCCGGGCAGCGGCTCCCCCGCGGCATGGTGGCCGCCGGCCCGCCAGAAGATGGAGGGGCACGTCCTGGGCTGGATCGTCCTGCTGTGGCTCGCAGGTAGGCGGGGGGCGGCCCCGAGGGCTCCCGGAGGGTTTTTTGGGGAGACTTTGGAGGGGGGGGGGGGGGAAATCTCCTCAGCCACCCGGTCGGGAGCGATCGGGGGAACTTGTCCGCCGCTGTCCCGGCCGCGCAGCGCAGCGCAGGAGCGCGGGGAGGGGGCTGCCCTGCCCTGCCCCGCCTCGGTGGGCTTGGGGTCGGGGCTGGGGTCAGGACCCGGCCTGTGGGGCGGCGGTGCCCGGCCCTTTGTGAGCCCCGGACCGGGCCGTCCCCCCGGCACGGCTCCCCGGGCCCCCCGGGCAGGGGGGAGCACAGCAGGGCTCCGGGGTGGGGAAGGGCAGGGGCTGAGCTGAGGGCAGCGAGGGGAGGGGAGGGGAGGGCAGCAGGGGATGGTTGTGCCTCCCGGCCGGAGCAGCAGCCAGGCGCAGGAGGCTGTGGAAAAGGCTGCAGCAGGCTGGCTGAGCCGGGGAGGCTGGCTACAGGCTCGGGGAAGCAGCAGAAGCAGTTGGATTTCACACCGCCACCGATGTATCCCAGAAAAAAAAAAAAAAAAAAAAAAGAGAGACCTCAGGCTCTTCCCTCTTCCTCTTCAGATTTAGGATTCACAAGCAGTAAATTCGGCTTTTAGTCATAACACCTCTCTCCCACCACCCACCCACCCCTTTCCTTGCTTTTTCACTCTGAGTCATCTTCAGCGCTGGTGCCTGCCTACTGCTCCCTTCCAGGGTTTCACGGCCTCATCTGGGGCTCATCTTCCCTCCCTCCCCGCCTCCGTCCCTGCCATTTGGCTGCTTCCGAATGTATCCCACTTCTGTGAGTTGGTCTGGAGTGCCAGCGCACCCACAACTACCGCTCCTTCCCTACTCGCTGTAGTAGCGTACTGATAAATAGCATCCAGGGACTGGTAACGGGGCGCAAGGTGTAGATAAACACATTACATTCCTCCTTCTTTTTAAAGAGCTTCGTTATCTGGACGTGTCTGGCCAAATCAGGACTTTTCCATCAAGCTAAAAGGCTGGGCTGTTGACACCTTTCTCCCTCCATTAGAGGCAGCTGGTGATTGCTGGCAGCGTCCGCCCTGTGGAGCGTGCAGGGTCTGTGCAGAGCGAGGTACCGCTGCGGTAGGAAGACCTTCCAGTCTCCTCTAGTCCTGGGCTTTGGCGACAGGACTGCCTGCTGCTGCTGCTGCTGCTGGTGTCGACCGCAGGCAGGCAGAGGCTTCTGGCAGGCAACAGGTTAGCCGTGCGCTGAGAGATGGAGGCAGCCGGTGTCAGCTTGCTCCCCTCCAGCCGCTGCCACCCAGGGATAGAGCAGGCGCCACCGGCCTTTTTTTGTGTCCGAAAGAAAGCAAATAAGCAAAGGTGTGTGTGTGTGAGCGAGTGAGTGTGTGCGTGGAAAAGGGAGAGAGGCAAGCAAACATGGATTCAAGATTTTCTTCTCCCCAGTGGCTGTGCAAAGGAATGAAAGGTCTGTATCGAGGTAAGGAGCCCTAATCCAGCCGGAGCAGCGCTCTGCTCTGGGAAAGAGGAGTGGGGGCTGGGAGGTGGAGGGGCCAGGGTAGGAGACTGAGCCTGCAAGACAGGGAGGAAGCAGGGAGACAAAAGGGAGCAAGAAAGAGAGGGAGGCTCTCGCCCCCTGCTCTCCCCTCCTCCCTCCTCTAGGTGGGCTGAGAAATTTCTAATCAGCACTTGCAGTTCCTTTCCTCCCAGCAATAATGCCTCTCTGTCCTTTGTTTGTCTTTAATTTTTGGCTCTTGCGTTTATCTTTTGTTTGGTTTTGCATTGACTTCTTACTGCAAATTCAAAAAAATCCCGTGTGAAGTATGATGGGCTTGTTTCAGCTTCTCTTCTGCCCTACTCTCCCACATGCCTAAAGCTTGTGTTTTAATAACAACAGCAAAAGGATGAAGAGCAGGTCATCCATTATACCTTCGTGTGAAGTGGTGTGGGTTGGGATAAGTGCAGGACTATTTGACTGGGGTTGGAAAAAGAAGGTACAGTTTGTCAAGTATCTCTAGGCCCCTCTGTAAAGCTGGTTCTCATAAACTACCAGGTGTTGCTTGACTCTGGGGTGAATTTTCCCCTCGCGTTTACCATCATTCTTATTAATGCAGTAATTCATAACGCATTTAAAACTAGAGGGAAGTGTTGCACTGGAGCCTGAACTCTGGTTTTACCCGCAGAACAGGCAGAGCACACTTTCTTTTCCTTTCAAGACTCAGCCTAAGCCTGGAAAGGTTATGGTTAGGAGACCGTGCACATTAAAATGTGACCTCTCCCTGTGAAGTCATTTTCCTCCGGTAATTTAGCACTCAGTGCCTGTTTGCTTTCTCTGTGCAGAAGAGCCACTGCAAAGCCATGATGTAATACAAAGGTAGGTAGATTTACTACCCTGCTTTTCCCCTCTACAGTTTGGAAGGGCAGGCAGAAGGGGCACAGTGGAGTATGGTTGTGCTTTGCTGTTCCCTGGCTGACTGAGCAGATTCCCTGGGAAGGCAGGAAAATGGATGGATTGTTTGATCTATTTTGATTTAAACTATTCATCTGACTTCCCTCAATTGGCTGCACCCAGCATAAGCTTAGTGTAGCTGGGAAGAAACCTCACATTTTCATTACTTTTTGTTCCTGGGAGATCACCCTGGCGGAGGACTGGTAGTGATGGAAATCCCAATGCCATCTCAAGAACAGGTGTCATGGCTCACTGTTACAAGGCTTGGATAGACTCTTTCCATCTCTTGATTTAATTCTCAGGCTTCTGGTGGTGACCGGTTGCTGAGTGGTCGTTCTGGAAGAGCAAGAAAGTCCAAGTCTACTGCAGTCGGTTTGCAGAGTCCGATCTGTACCTTAATGGAGAGTTTTTGTATTGAGGTTCTGTGCTGGGTGTGCAAGGCTGTGTTTTCCTGCGACTGCTTTGGTTTTGCACCTGCCCAGGTTAAGCAGTTTAGGAGCCGAAAGTCTCTGTTTTGCTTTGGAGCTGTATAAAGCAGTGCCGTCTGTCCACCTCAGCTGACCTATTTAGGCATTGGTTTTCTGCTGGCTAAAAAAAGTTGACGATTAGTGGCTATGGAGCTAAGAACACAAGTCTGGTAGCAACTAGACCAAGACGTAATTAATTTCCCATAAACTACTCAGTCTGCTGGTGATGGCTTTTGCTGGTTAATTGCATGGATTGGATGTAACCCAGCCTGAGTAGGCAAGAATCTGTACAATGCTATCTCAGTGATCCTACTTGCTCTCCGTTCACTTGATTGCATCTCTGCGTATCATCTCTGATTTCCAGTCTCAAAGCCCAGCCCTTCAATGTCCGAAATTAGGCTAGATCCACATTTGAAAATGTGGACCGAGTACCTGTATTCAGGGGAGGGAGGGGAAAGAATACAGTTGATGGGCAGTAGCCAAGGCACAATAGAAACAGATACAGCATCCTTTTACACATTAGTTTATTTTGTTTGCAGAAGTGGTAGAGACCAGGAGGAGCCCCTTGGCTTTTACCTATGAACATAAGTTTTTCTGCCAAAGCCCTTAAGCCCTTAAGTGTAGGCTAGGGGTTCAGGGTGTAAGGACTTTCTGTTCTCCCATATGCGTATCTGGCACTCATACCCGTAAAGATGCATAAAATTCAGGGGCGTAATTTCTGTAGTTTCATAGCATCAGCCATGCTGCCTCAGGCAAATGGTGATGTGGGCCAAATAATAGCAAAGGAAGAGATATGGCAATGCATGCACAGATAAGGAGACCCATGCTGACCTGAAGAACAATGTGTACTGCCTTCTCTTGGACTCTTACCTTATTCAGTAGAAGGATGCAGTTTAAGACCTATTACATTGAACGACGGTGTTTGGCTTTGTTGTTATTTACAGGGATTAGTGCTTCTGATCAACTTTATTCTATTCCTAAAGGCTAGTTTAAGGCTATGTGGAGAAGCTAAATCTTCCTGGGATTCATCTAGGTGCAGGGAGGCACAGGCTTCTCCTTGATTTTCCAACTGAAAATCAAGAACCTAAATTAGTACCTCTCAGTTGCCCTTTCTGTTTTTTTTTTTATTCATGGAAGGTACTCGGGAAGATCAGTCTCACAAGGCTCCAATGTGCCCGTATGAATACAGCCCTCTATAATCACTCCCCGGAATTTTCTTTAATCACAGCTAAAATGTATTAGGGATAGTTTGTGTGTAATGTTGATTGCATCGTTTGCATGCATAATCTGAGAATTGTTTAGGGAAAGAATCAGAGGAAAACAAAAAGGCAAATACACATTGCACGTCAGAAATAAGCAAGAAGCATACGTGTGTTTCTGAAGGGTGATATTTTTAAGCTCTTTACATGTGCATATGCACTGACGTACAAAAATATAGATTCCTTTTACTTTCTGAGAGTGAGGGTATTTGTGTTTTTAAGATGTTCTTGATTAATATGGTCCTGCTTGTATTAAACTAGACGAAGAGCAACCACAGTCTGCTGTCACTAAGCTTGTCATCCTTTTTCTTATCTTTTCCTATTTTTTGGCTCTGTGATATAAACAACGCAGATTTCTGTCCTGAGGCTTCCGGTCTCTCATCTAGTCTCTCAAAGATTTTTGAGTTCAGCAGTTTCTTCTGGAACTAGAGAAAGTCCTAAGGAGACCTCTGTAATTCATGTGTGTAGACATAACTGGTAGGTGTAAAGCTCCCATCTTGTTTTCAGGCAGCCTAGCGTCTTCCTGGCCTTTTGGATGGCTGTGGTTACAACAATGACACCTTACGTGAATAGATTCTCTTATATATTTTTTTTTAGCAGTGGAAATAACAGGTGTATAATTTCTCAGGGCAGCCATATATAATTATATACAATTTGACTTAAATAGATTGAGACTTTCCACTGCTCCAGTCTCTGTCTGAGGCACTGGGTTGTTCTCAGATGCTATTTCTGGGAAAGGTCCGAAAAGAATACTTTAAAAGTTAATAAAGACCTTGGGATGGGATATAAAAGGTGCCAGATAATTTACTGTGCATCTCCCAAATGCTTTTGGAAAGAAGTCCTGTGTTTTCCCAAAAGCGGCTTACAAGTTTCTTTTCTCAATATAGACATCCACATGGGAGTGGGGTGGGGAAAGTTCGTCAGCTGAGAATTTGCTAAAGCTCAGCTAATCATTTATTAAAGCGGAGCCCGGCTTGCCAAGCTCATTAATCTCATTAACAGGGAAGGAGGGCTACAGCGCACAGACAGCCGAAAGCACTGTGTTTACCGAGCGGCGTACTTCGCTCGCAGGGGGAAGCTTTAAATATTCCCCGTGTCACTGTTTTGTCCCCGAAGCTGAAGTAACGTGGTGAGTCACTTTGTCAGCTCACGTCATGCGTCGACTTTGTCCGCAGACTGCGTGGGGTCAGGCAGAGCTGCCAGATGTAGGTCTGAGCGGGACCCGTTCGTTTTTCAAAGTGTTTGTCATGCCTCTCAGGCTCACGTGCAGCCCCAGAGGCACGGCCCTCTGGGGAGGAGGGGATAAGATGTCACCAGGAGAACCAAGTGGTGACTTTCGCTGAGTGCTGTGCAGCCCCTCCCGCTCCTGCCCCTTTGGCCCTGGGAGCAGGAGGCCCGGCAGAAACGTCCCAGCTGGTGCTGCTCGAGTTGTCTCTGCCTGCACCTCAGGGGCTGCCTCTCCTGTGGCAGCATCTTGCTGGGACCCCAGTTGCCTTTCATGGCACGCTGGAGAACATCAGCATTTGGATTTGGGTCCAGGCACTTTTATCAAAACTCACGATGTCCGCTGTGCAATTTCCATATAGTGCTGTATGCATAAGGCCATGCATCCATTATATGCATAATATAGCATTCCTCTTGCGGATGCCGTAGCACCCAGTGCACTGCGAGCCTTCGCTTAGTAGTCCCCAGGGTCAGGTTGTACCTCGATTAGTAACTCTTTGTTGCTATCAGTGACTAGTTTATCTCTCTCAAATAAGCTTTCTTCCTAGCTGGTGCCCATACTGTGTATTTATCGCCTGAGTGGTGTTTGCAGGCTTTGTTGTGATTTATACTGTGGACATTGATAACTTGCTGAGATGAATATTCAGTGTTGGTCTAAGCTTCTCACTTTGCTGTGGTTCTGACTCCTTCTCATGAGACCTTTCCCTGCTTTTGCTTTTCAGGTCTGCAGCTGTCTCCATCTTGACCCGCCGTTGTCATACTGTTGGTGTACTTACTGTTCTCTCTGCATTAAGCTCCACTGCTTTGTCTCTCTGCCTTTTCCCCCGATCCTAAAGACTTCCCCTGCCATTTCAGTTCTTTTGCTAGCTTCCATCTCCAGCTTCTGGAATGGGTGGTTTATTTTTTGCTGACTGTTTCCTCTCTGCATGTTTTCTTCATCTCCTGCAACCTGGCTCCAGCTCTTTGAAATAATTTTGACCTAGGCTAAGACACCTTCAGCTTTTTCCATCTGGTTCCCTGATTATCATGTCTACTTATCCTTTTGCTTCCTATGCTTATCCCAATGCTTTACTATGTTTTATTCTTTACTGGTATTTGCCCTTCTCTCCTACTGCTTTCCCCCAAAGCCTTGCTTTGTCCTCAGTCTTGCATTCCTCCCTAAGCCTCACCTAAGCCCAGCAGTCTCTTGTGATGCAAAGTAAATGCCCTCTTTTGCTTTCCTCTTTAAGGTTTCCTTGTGTCTTGTCCTCTTTTTCAGTGTGCACTGCTCTGGGCCTTGGGGTATAGCATAGCTGTGTGTAGGGAGCTGCTGTCATACTGAAACTGATTCCCTTTTCCCATATGAACTGTTGCTGTTGGGCCCCGATGTTCCTCAGCAGCAGCGAGCAGACCCCCTTTACAAACTTCTTCCCTCTCAGATGCCCCACTTTGCTCCTGGGCTGTTTCTGTACTTCCACAGGCTGGCACATCCAGGCTTGGGAAAGTGTCTGTGTGTGTTTGCAGCGTTGTGTAAGTGCTGCCTGCAGTGCAGGAAGCAATGAGGGGCATGTGTGGGAGGCTTCGGACATTGTGCTGCGGGTAGATGGAGTACCTCACTCCCCTGAGTGCTCGCTGCTGGCATTGCTCACCATCTCTTGGCTTCTCCCGAAGCTACACAAGGATGTGGCAGCAGTCCTGTATTTATTTCATTCCCATGTATCTTCTCAGAAGCCTTAATACACCAGCTCCAGGCTGCAGCTTTCCCGTCAGCTGGTAGATAAACATTACGTGTCGAGGTCCGTATCCTCCGTGGGAATGTGAAAAGCTTGAGTGTTTGGGCCATTTTTCTCCATACCTCCCACGTGGAACAATTTTTCTTAGCGCTACATGCCAGCCACAGCAGGAGCTATGCGCTTTGGATCTACTCTTTCTTGCATCTCTAGTTTGGCAGAGCAAGCAGCAGTGCCTGGGCACCAGGGCGGTGTGCAGGGCCGGCGCTGTGTGCTGCCTGACCTTCAGAGAGGAGATCTGGTGCTGTCATTTTATGCACGTGGGGAGAGTGATGCTATGATAAAGTGCCATAATCTGCTCTTCAAGCAATGTTTTTTATGATGCTCATGTTTTTGTCTTTTAGCTGAGGTGGAAGGGTTGCAAGTCACTGTGCCTGAGAAGAAGAAGGTGGCCATGTTGTTTCAGCCTGCTCTGCTTCGCTGCCATTTCTCTACTTCTTCCACCCAACCAGCGGTGGTGCAATGGAGGTATAAATCGTACTGCCAGGACCGGATGGGAGAAGCTTTGGGCATGGCGACTTCTGGTGTACAGACAATGAGCAAGAGGAACCTGGACTGGGATCCCTACCTGGACTGTGTGGACAGCAGGAGGACAGTCCGTGTCGTGGCCTCCAAGCAAGGATCTGCCGTTACTATAGGGGACTTCTATAAGGAACGAGACGTCAGCATTGTCCACGGTAACTCTCCTACCCACGGGATGTGTGATGGGAGCTGGAATTGATCCTTGGCAATTTGGGGTACTGGAGGCTGGCAATAATTGTTGAGTTAACTTCCTTATAAGAGTTCCCTCCCCTCCAGCAGACTTTCCTATGACAGATGTTTAGGATTCAGCCAACCAACCCTGGACCCAAAGGTCATTTCCTTTGGTGCTGCACTTCATGCTGCTCTATGTAGGTTTCTAACCCTGCTACAGTGTTATTTTCCCTTTGATGAAAACTAAGCTTTTTATTCCTGGCTTCTGCATATTGCTCTGTATATAGATTTTCCTTCACACAGGGGTGCCAGCAAGAGAGGTATAATTTCAGTCTCTATGAGCTAGATTTTTCTTCTTACAAACTCCACTGATTTTTTCAAAATAAGAAAATTACCCTACACCTCATATTCATTTAGCTCTAGACTTCACCAGCTCACCTCATTGTGAACCTAATCTCTACACAGCCTTGGGTAGTGTGGGAGAGATTTCTATGGGGTGAAGCCAACGTGGGTGGAGATGGAGGGTGGCAGGTCCTTAAATGTTTGCCCTGGACTGAGTCTGTGTGAGAAACCTTGCCCTGTCACATGTGTAAGGCTTCTGCTCTGCTCAGGAGACCACCTAGCCAGAAGTGGGGGTAGTCCAGGGCCCCTTGGTGAGGCGAGCATGTGATCAGCCTTGGCGAGGGTGAGTGCTTTCCTTTGTCTCCGTATGATCTCTTTGGCAGATAACTGAAGTGCTGCAGAGGAAGGACTGTTTAATCCCTTCTTGAATGGCACGAATGTGGTGATGGGAAGGCAGAGTAACGTTAGTTATCCCTTCTGCTTTCAGTGCTTGCAGAGTGAGCTTCCTCTGTGGCATTACTTGTCTTCCCATTTACTGCCACGGAGTCCCACATCTGTGTATTTTTTTGTGAATTTCTTGATATTCTGAATGAGGTTAACCACTCATCTTCATAAGGAAATTAATTGGATTTGGGACGCGGGGACAGACCCCCTCCACCGACTGGTGTTGGAGGGAACCCCTGACTTTTTGTTTTTTCCTTTCAGATGCAGACCTTCAGATTGGGAAGCTGATGTGGGGAGACAGTGGGCTCTATTACTGCCTTATCATCACACCAGATGATGTGGAGGGCAAGAATGAAGAATCAGTGGAGCTGCTTGTACTTGGTAAGACCTCTTGCCAGATTGAGTCTTGGGTCAATAGCTGATGCATCTTTCCTTCCGCTCTCTCCCTCCCTCTCCACATATCTGCACACCATATTACTATGGGTGTAAAATCTATGTAAAACAGTCCCCGCAGTACCTTCACCATTGCCTTGCACCTTGTGCAGTCATTCACACCTAGGCAAAGTGGGTGGCAAATGCTGCCAAACCAGAATAGTAATGTTTACACCCACGCTGCTCACACATTACACAGGCGTAAATGACTACAGAAAGTGCAGGGCTGGGGAAAGTCAGAACCCTTGTTTTTAAGGCGCAAAACAATAAACTTGCAGCAAAGTGAACACTTGAGATTGAGTCTTTCAAAAATAGACACCCAGAAGACATCAAATCATATGCTTTTTGCAGTCTTTTAACCTTCCCTTGGCTCTACTTTTCTGACCTGTGGGGATGTCAAAAAGCACTGTGTTTATCTGCTTGAATGTGACAATCCGGGATATTTTTCTGCCTGCCTAATTGTACTTGTACGTTTAGAATTACAGTTCCACAATCTCAGTCAGGTCTCAGCTGGTGCTGCCACTACAAGGACCTGCAGTATGCACTCTTGGCTCTGTGTTTGTCTGTTAGGCTTCCTCGTGCAGTGTGGTCTCGCCTAGTTGTGGGATTAGCTTTCAGCCCTGGCTTCCACAGTCTGCCTCTCTGTAGGTTAAAAAAATTACCCATCCCAGCTACGAGAGAAGACAGAAAGGAATTGAGCCTTCAGGGGCATTTGTTGAGTTTGTTTTAACCCAACTGTAGTACCGTACTGCTGAAGAAAGGTATAATGAGGCTTTTCTAACTTACTGTAAGACCTGCTGACACCAGTGTTTGCCTGGTCAGTGTCTTTGTATGGTTTTTGAGCGTACAGATTCTGTACATCCTGTGATGTTAAAAAAATCTTGGGTCTGTAGTGTGTAGTGATACGTGGAGGCATACGGTAGAACATGTCTGTCAAGTGGCCTTAATCTCAAGGCTCAGGTGAGAATTTATTTGACATTTTTATTTGGAGATGCCATCACAAAATAAATCAGATGGAATGGCATGGGTTAGGGACAGTGCAATCTCCTCTACTTATTCCTTCAGGTGGCAGACAGCTGGAGAATAAGTTCCTCCAAAACGTGGTGTCATACCCTCGTTTAAATCCACGGCGTGCCTTTGTATCATGTGCTGGTTAATAACAGGCCCAAGGTTGACCTGTGTTTAGTTCAGGTGAGGTTCTCTCTGCCCTTTGGAGCTGTAGCTGTCAGGTAGCCTCAGAGGAGCTGACTGTGACTCTGAATTTTGTCCTTTCCTCACCTTCCTTGCCATGATTTGGTGTCTTCTCGTATCTGTATCTACAACTGCGTTCAGGCACCAGTGATGATACAGTGCCATGGTAACAGGGAGAATCTGGTTTTCATGTGTACAGAGGACTACATGTGGGAAAACAAAGAAATCCCCTCCTCTGAAGCTGGCTTGGTGATGCTCCTGGCCCCGGTTTGTGGTGGTCTTGTTGGGAGGAAACATCACTTAGGCTATATTATCTTGACCGCATCTGCTTTTCTGTTCATTGCAGCCTGTGGGTCTGACCTTGCACTTTGTGCAGCGCTTAGCTAAGTTTGGCAGCAGCATGAAAACATACTTATCGTGGGCATACTTTGTTCTGCCTCATGCTGTTTGGTGCAGCCTGTGTGTATTCCTTTTCCTGGGCAATGTGTACAGAGGCAACATTCCAGCTTTTGGAGTGAGTCCAGGTTACCTAATCATCTTCCTTCCTTTCTTCCTCTTCCCACCTTAGACTTCTCCTTCTGCCTATGCTGAAGGAGAAGTCTTCTCTCTTTTCCTTTACCCTCTCCCAGTGATGGCTAGAGGAGGAGGAGGCAGCCATTGGTGAAATTACCATTTCTTAATATTTTGGCACCTTCTGGGACATTTTTATTTCATATCATTGTGCTCCCAGATATTAGTGACTTGCAGGGAGACACTGAATATAAATGTAGATGTGAGCACTTTATAAGTCCTAGGAGACACATGGTAAGAAATCTTTGTTTACTGTTTGCTGCTCTTTGAGTGGAACCCAGGTTCCTTGTGAGAGGGGTTGGAGGATCAGAGAGACAGTGTCTGCAAGAGATACTGCCATTCCCACAGCACATTGCTGTTTGCTCTGTGCTGGCAGTGGTCTTTCAGATGCAATTTACATTGCTTGTTTTGGGGCTGCTGCATACTAATGTGAAGATATACAGGTGTGTTTAGGTCAGAGAAAGATGCTGCTTCGCAGGACAGTTTAGTCTCGCTCAGAACCTTGGAAGGTCTGAGAGGCAAAAATGGTAGGTGCCTAGTAGTGTCGATACATGGATAGAAACTTAGCTGAAAGTAGAGGATCCTGCTTTTACATGGTGAATCACAACATAGCACATGGTCAAAAGCTGCTTTGTCACAACTTGGAATAAATTAGTGTTCCTTTTTTTTGTTTGTTGTTTTTTTTTCTTAGGGAAATAATCACAGATTTCTGGCTCTATTTACAGTCTTCTGATGGAGTCTAAGTAGCCAGTCTGCCTAGGTCATGGTGGGATTGCGTGTTTTGTTGCTTCAGTGTGTCACATTGGCACACACACAGACTGGGCAACTGCAAGTAGCTGCAGAGAATCCCACGTGCTGTCTTCATTTCAGGCCTATTTCAGAAAAGCACATAAGCATTTATGTACATCCAGTCATGCCCAGCAAAGCTGACAGGTTTTATAAAGCATACCTGATGTTAACTGTGTGCTCACGTACTTGTCTGAAAAGACCCTCCAGTAGGTTTTGCTTATCAGGGTCTTCAACCCTTATTAAGGAAATCGGTGCAGGCAAGGGAAGTGGGATGGTAACCTCTGTGCCTCAGAAGCACAGAAAGAGAGTGAACCTACTGTGGAGAAACGAGAGAATTTCAATATAAAAGTATTATTACACTTTTATCAAATATTTGTATTTTGATTTGGCATCTCCTAACAGGGTCTAGCATGCTGGAAAGTGTATGAACTCCACTTCTGCTGAATCAGGGTTAATGCAGGGCTTAGCAATTGCACAACAGGAATCATCTGAGGCTTGCTGCACTTGTATTTTACTAGAATTTTAAAACTCTTTGCAGGCATTACATCTGGGCTAGTGAATCCATTTGCAACTTCATATGTTTTTTTTTTTTTTTTAGAACTGATGTATGATTGAGCCAAAAAGGCTGAATCCTAAATTTAAAAAAGTCTACATTTCTGTCTCAGTAGCTAGCAGTGGAGTGACCTGGTTCTAGAAACACAAACAGTGCTATTAATCAAGTTGTTATTCATAGCACCTATGAATGCTTTTTGTATGAGAACATCCGTGGGCTTTAATAAAGTCATTCAGCGCAGCATTTCCTTCATTGTTGAAGGAAACTGCGAGTGCACTGCCACAGTGGATGCAGGTACCTGGAGTAACCTTTGAATCAGGAGTGCAGGGCGGTGCCAGAAGATACCCTGTCCTAGCTTCATGTGGCCCAGCCCACACTGAGAAGCTGTCTAGCTTGATTGCACAGCACTGCATATAACCCAGTAAGCCTTTCTAAAAGCCAGAATTCACTAATCAGCTGGGGTCCTGTGAAAGCAGCTGTGCTGCTCCCTTCCCAGGCTGTTAATATCTGGAGGGCAATGGCTGTAGGTGTAGGCAGGCATATCTGGCTGCCCTGAAATGCATAGGTCTGTGCAGGCTCGGGAATGTTTGCTTGACGAGATCATGCATTGCTTAGACATGCTTCAAGACACAGCGGTTTCATTCCCAAGAATATGTCAAGTTCCTGGATGAGGCAGGAAAGTGATCTACTAATCCTGGTTGTTGGTTTCATGCTTTGGTTGGTGAGCCATGTGCTTTGCCAGACAGCTCTTGCCTACTTTTTCTCCATCCGATTCGGCAGCCTGCATAAATGATATATTAGTGAAATATTATTTTATAAGTAATCTTTCAGATGCTTCAGCTTCTATCATTATTGTGTTTTAGCACGAGTTTTTCTTAACTTCTGAAGTCAGAAGATACTTACCTGATTGGTAAACCAAGATCTTTGGTAACTTGTATTACTAGCCAATACTGATGCAGTCTAAACCCAAAATTTATCAAGTGCAATACCTATAGGTAGGAATGAAGGTAGACACACATAAACACAGCACATTGTACAGTAACTAATGCGCTAATAGAGACGTGCGTTGGCTTTCAGAGAGGATAAGTCTCTCCTGGGACGTGAGTGTATGGCAAGGAGTGCTAATAAGATGGCTCTTACTCAGCAAAATGATTCAATACCTGGGATAAATAAAGGGAGGTTTGGAGTCTCCTGCTTGCCAGGAGAGACTTCATTATAAAAGTTGATGTGGTTTCGGAGATGGGAAAGTTCTTGGCAAAATTTTTCCATTCAAGATGACAATTTTGGGATGCGCTGTGTTTCACTGAGAGGCTGCCAGCAGCATCAGAGCCAGCACTTGGTCGCAGCAGTTGGCGGGGATGGTGGTGCTATCAGCCACGTGCTGGGGACCAGAGGGCCAGATCTCCGCCGGGGATGTGTCTGTGAGCAGCGTCCCAGCGAGGGCTCTCCGACCTTGAGCTGTGCCTCCGCAACCGACGGCGGGTAGCGCCAGCAGGCGAAGGGAGCTATGGGCGTGGGAGCCTCTGCTGAGAAAGCTGGCCGAGGCCTGGAGGCCAGGAAGGCCGCTGGCCTCCCCCCAGCCCCGGCACGCACGTCCTCCATCCTCCTTGGGCGTCCTGTGTCCACTGCTCCTGCATGCCCCGCACCGCTGCGCTGCCTCCTTTGTCACTGCTGTCCAATCCCGCTTGTCCCAGGCCAGGCCGCTCCTGGTTCTTTATTTCACGCCATTTACAAGTGCTACTTGTTGCCAAGGATTTTTTTTTTTTTTTTTTTTTTTTTTTTTTTTTTTTTACCCCTCTTTTACACCCTATTTGCCAGCGACAGCCACATGCTGCTCACAAAGGAGGCTGGCGTGATTAAAAGGCCTCCGTTACCAAGGCAGCCATGGCAACAGCCTCCTCGGAGGTCTTTGTTGCCTGCTAAAACTTTGATCTCCGAGAAGGGCTGCTGCTGTTTCTCCCTCCGAGTGAAAGAGGGAAGAGAAGGATGGGAAGAAAGGATAAAGTTTACAGGGCTCTACTCGCTGCGGAGCCCTGCTCTCCCAATAAATCTCGCAGCAGCTTCCCTGGAAAAGCGGCGGGTTCACAGGCGCCACGCTTCCTCCCCGGTGCTTTCCAGCCTCCCCTTGGGGCAGCGTCCCGTGCCAAGGCCTCTGGCCATGGCATGGCTTGGCACATTTTTCCGCCTCTGAGGAAGAAATTGTTCCCTCTGCAGCTGCTGCCTCCCGTGGGCCCTGCTGCTGCAGGTGGTTTCCAACAGGGACACCAATTCAACAGTTATTCCCGTATTTACCCAATATTTGTGGTACTTATGCAGTTGCCAGTGTTTACCATGTTCCTGTATTTACCCTATTGCTGTGTTCCTGACTGCACCTGCACCTCCTTTATTCCTGCTCTCACTTCTTTTTCAGCTGTACCACTTTCCCTAATTATTGTCGTGTCTTTTCTCTGCAGACTCTTGCTAAGTAGCTGCTTGATTCCTGCTTCTCCTTGAGCCGCTGCTGTTTGTGCCCTCGCGCTGCCACCCGCCCTCCTCTTGTGTATTGACTGCTGTCCCCGTGTGCCCCATGTATCTCTGCACCGTCGGGACCCGCTCTGCACCCCGTCAGCTCTTCCCTCATCCCTTTCTCCTCCACTTTTCCTGCCGTGGTCCTTTGCCACAGCCTGGGGGCTGGCGGGCTGCCTCCCCCCTCAGGGCTGACCAAGGCCTGGGGCACAAGGGGTGCCTGCTGCGGGGGGAGCGCAGCCTCCAGCGCGGTGGGAATAGAGATGGGAACGTGTCCCAGATCCGTGCTGGGATGAGGACAAGCTCCTAGCTCAGTCAGAGCCTCCTGGACGACCCTGGTAAATGGGGCCATCCTCTATATCCTCTATTCCCTCTTGCATCCCGCAGTGCCTGGTGGGGGCTCAGGGGCGGGGGCTTGTACAGAGGACACAGAGCCCTTGCAGATGGGGGGGCAGCGCTGCAACTTGGCACCTGTGGTCTGCTTTGGGGTGTTTTGGCTTTGCTCCTTGCTGCTGGCAGAGGAGGAAGGTCAGCCTTTGTGACGGGCACCGGCCTGAGCCGCCTGCCTCGTCCCTGTGGCTAGTCCTGGCCTCACCCTCCTGGACCTGGTGGTGGGGAGAAGGATTAATGGGGAATTAATTTGGGATGGGGACAGAGCCCCCAGTTGTCTTTGTAACCAAAATTCTCACAGCACTGCTGTGAAAAACAGCACTGCTGTTTCTGAGGGATGCTGCTTACGCCTTGAACATGCAGTTAGTTCCTCCTGGGGATCATGAGGCCCCAGCACGTGCAGGGATTGAGGCTTTCTGGGTAGGTTCAAAACAAAGCAGGCAGCCTCTTGGGCCAGCAAGATGGAGCTTTTGCTCTATGCTGTTGCTACCTGACCTCTGCCACCCCAAACCCCATTAGGTCTTTACTTCCAGCTGTTTGGCCACTGACATCTGCTGTCGGGCAAGGACTACACAGAAGCTTGCGTGGAGGTGTATGCCTCGATGCTCTGCGAGCTTGTGGCCCATGTGTATGCTGTTCACAGGCAGGTGCGGAGTCCTGCACGAGAACTGCATGTTGTTTGTGCATGCTGAGAAAATAGAGGATATATTTAATGTGCGTATGGAACATAATGTAAATGTGGTACATCTCGACACAAGGCATACGTTTGGAGCCCACTTGTGACACCTGACACTTACCCTGTGCGTGTTATATGCATGCTCATATCTAGAGAGCAGAGAGTATGCATAAGTGTTTTCATTTAACAAGCTCCCTGTGAGCAGTTTGGACACTTGAGCCTTCCAGCAAATGGACTACCAGTGTCGTGAAACTCTTTGTATGTGCAGATGAAAATATTGCAGTAGGTGGATGGCAGGAGTCCTGTTTCGAAGTAGTAAATGAGGAACAATTGCCTGAACTGTGTCGTTTGCTAAGGCTTCGGGAGCACCTCGTGGTGGTGGTACAATGAGCCCTATACAGCTTTGATGAGTTGCAACTGGCTGCAAAGCACTGCCTGTATTCAGAGGATGTTTATTATGGCTTCAGCAGGCATCCTGGTGGATTTTTGATCTCTACAGAAGCTCAGCTGCAGCACTGAGGAAAAACAGAGAGTGGCAATCTCTTTTATTATAACACACTTCAAGGACAGGCTTGAGGCCGAGGAACTTGGGGCCCAATTCATCATTGTGTCTGAGCACTGCTCTGTGCGGGACCTGGAGGACACGTGGGGTTGCTTTCTACTGCCTTTTTCACTGGCTAACCCGCAGCTGCATCAGCTAAGGTCCAGCCACAACGTATGCCTCTCTAGAGCACTGCTCTCCTACCTTCTAGCATGTCTTAAAAAGACTGAGCACGATCCCGGTGCTATTTAAAAGAGGGACACAACAGCACACAGTCCTGTTCTGCCAATGCACAAGTGTGTGTGAATTATAGCTGAACACTGTGTAGGATGTTTGCTGTGTATTAGAAATATCCCAGACACACAGTGCCAAAACAAATAGGCACCAAGCTGCCTTTGAGCTTGGATTCTGTTTGTGTTCAGTTCTAAATTAAAAGTCAAAATTTTTTTTTTCTTTTCCTTTTGCAAAATGATTCTGTGAAGTTGTACATGAGTCCTTCCCTGGTTGGTTTGCTTCACTCCAGAGTTGGCTTTATATCATACAGCCTCACCAAGCTGCTCGTGCATCTGGAAAGAAGTGGCACATACTTGCAGTTGTGCTTTCCTGGAGCTGTCTCTGGAGCTGCAGAGCCCCACAGGGAAGGCACCACCTGTGGGTGTTGAATGCATGTGGCTGTCAGGGGCCTTGGGTTAAAGATGTTGCACATCCATTCAAACTGCATCAGTATAATTTTAAAGTAAACCAAATCTTTCTGTTGGAGGGATGTTGTATATTTCCAGGAGCTTTTTGCATGTGTAGGGCATAACTCCAGAAAGATGCTACCTTCTAATCACACTAAGGGGACCCCCCTCTTCTTGTCATTTTGTGCCTAACTCAGAGAAGCTCTGTTCCGCCCAAGCACTGCTGGTGAAGAGAGAAATTGATAAAATGCAAGGGCAGAGAAATGGTAGAGGTGCTGAAGCAGACACCAGGCATTGAGCACGATGACATCTGTGGTTGCCAGGGCTGTGAGTGGGCTGATGAGGAAGGGGACTGGTGGCAAAGGCAGGGGCTGGGAAGTGTGTTTTTCTTGCAGTAACCTCTCTCCTTCTTCTCCTCCTTCTGTCTTTTCTAGGCAGGACAGGGCTGCTTGCTGATCTCTTGCCCAGTTTTGCTGTGGAGATTATGCCAGGTATTCAGCCATTTCACCCTTTAATTATGCAGTCATCTGTCATCTTGTCTGTTTATCCCTCTGCAGCATCTTTTGTGTGGTGTACATTTTACTCTTATGTGTACTTTATCTGGGGAAGAAAAAAGCCTATTGCTTACTGGGAACGTGTCTTGGGTTGAGAACTGAGAGCTGATGCTGGGGCTGGGGGAGGAGTGGCCATGCTGGGAGGTGACTCAGAGAAATGGTTAATGCTGTGCCAGGGTCAGCGTGAGAGCAGAAATGCCAGCCCCGTTCAGAAGTTTTGTATCAAGCTCTCAGCTAGAACAAAGGCAACGCTGCCCCAGCCTGTGGAGACCTCAGCAGCCTCGTGTCCCCATATGGCCCTGTACGTCATCCTCTCTCGTGCACCAGTAGCTTCCCCTCCCTGGGCTCTGTGCTGCAGGTACTGTTACAGCCATCGCCCCAGATGGCAGCACAGGAGGTGCTAGAAATAGAGCACTGGCTAGCAACCCGGCTGTGGCACGGGCCCTTTTGCACTGTGTGTCCTGGACATTGTCCTAGGTAACTCCAGGTGGCTGGGCCGGCTGCGAGGGGTCTCTGCCCGTGATGACTCCCTCGCTAGCCAAACTAATGAGAGCCACCAACTGGGGCACTCCTTAAAGAGGAAACAGACTGCAACACGCTGTCCTTGGAAGCGAAGAGCTGTGGGAACATCTAGCCCTAGAGTCATGATCATCCCCTGACGGTGCCCAAGAAGGCATTCTTTCACACTTCTGTGCAGAAATACATCTCCATATAAATGTGTGAAGCTATTTTCAAAGCTGTCCCAGAGATGCAAATGGAGAGAAGGCAGACACTCCTCCACCTCCAGTGAAACCCAGAGCTCCCTGGAAGCTCAGCATGGTAGGAGAGGGATCGGCCTTTTCAGTATAGACAGAGATTGATTCTCTGTTGCCTAATGCCTTTGTTTCCCCACTATTTACAGTCCTATTGAATGGCTGTACAATTCCTGTATGTTGGCCAGGTAGCTTTCTGGTACCCCCACTGCATACGTATAAAAAATAAAGTATAAAAGGCAGTGACAGACCACACATCACCTGCATTACCTGTTACCTGAATTAACAAAATCAGATACTCTTGCAAGCACAAACCCCTAGTTTTCAGACAGTGAAGTTCATAGCGTTTCAGCTTGGTAAAGGTTTACACCTCAGGGTTACACAGTTGTATCTGGAAGGGCAGTGAGAAAAGGTAATGGCTGTTGTAGCAGGGCGAGGATTGGGGAAGTGCAGGTAAAACTGGTTGAACTCCCAGTTTTGTGCATTCCGGAGGACCCAGTGAGCTCTTCTGCTGTTGTTTTAACCTAATCACAGAAGCAAATGGTCTAACTCTGCAAGATCAAATCATCCCTGTGACTGGGATATGGATTTCAGATGTTTTCTCCTGGTGCTGAGTAACACGTAACATATATACTAACCTGATCTCTTTTTATACTCCTGGAACATGTTCAGAAGGACCATAAGTACACTTACAGTGGACTTGCTGTTTGTTTTTTTCCTCTACCAGGCTTTTATCCTTTATTAGTGAACAGTTCACTAACAGCTCTGGAGACCTGACACCTGAGCTGCATTGCATAGCTGTGGCTGGCCACTTCCATCAGGCAGTAATATTTCATGACAAGAACGTGACAGAAGAAAGCTTCTGCCCTGCTCAGAGTGGCGTAGATTTCAGAAGTACAGGGAAAGAAGTCCGGCTTACTGTCTTACATGCTATCCCAAGCACCATGTTATTTCATGCTTTTCATAAGCTTAGCAAACTTAAAAAAAAATAATAAAAAAACTTAAAAGTAGCCTGGTTTTGACCTTTCTCTCTCACATCAGATTGCCTTCTTTGATGTGCTGCTTCTAGCTTCCCTCTACATTACTCATAGCCTGTTTATGCTCATTTATTTAGGGCCCTTAACTATAATAAATGCTTTTCCCCCTAGCATTCATGCTCCTCGCGTATTTCCAGGCAGCGACTATGTCTGCTCACAGCCTTCTCTATGATAGGCTAACGCAGCAACCTTCTGCTCTCTCTGTACAAGGCAGGCTGTCGAATCCGTTCTTCACTCTTGAATCCCTGCTTTGCATGAGCTGCAGCCTGAATCCATCTTTTCTTGTACAAAGATGATCAGGGTTGTATAATGTCAGTAACTTCAGATGAAGTTACTTGGAGGCCTTGTATGAAGGCATTCCTTCACACTACTGGAAATTCCTCCTTTGTGGGGCACATGATTACAATCAAAATTTTTGTTGCTGTAAAGCCCAAGTGGTTACACTTGTCCTGTGATGGAATAGTATAGCGTGTCCTTTATTTTTTGGTTGCTTTCAAGAAATGAAGTCCTGTTCACAGCAGAAACTGTTCTTGATCCTTGAACATGTGACCCTGGAAGTATTGCCGCACACCCTGAAATTCAGCATATATATGTTGTGTTACATGTTTCTTATTGTAGGCCTGCCCAAGGACAACTTGCCCTTTCTGTAAGATAGATATTCCAGTCTTCATCTTTGTTGGTAATGCTTCCCTACCTCTTCCCCTTGAGCTGCATTAATGCATTCTTATTTTCTGTGTCAAGGTCATTCACACAAACGTTAAACAAGATGGCTCCTAGAACTGGTACCTGAAGAACTGTATTAACAATTTCCTATCAGCTGTTACTTTTCCATTCATGAATGCTTCCCTCCAGCTATTTCCTTATTCATTAGCTGAGTTTTTCTCAACATAGAGTAACTTCACCAAAAAATATTCCACAAGGACCAAAATTATCTGCAAGTTTAAATGAAATTCATCTGTTTCAGCCAAGAGAGAAATAAAATATTCAAAAAACATAAAATGTTTCACTTTACACTTCTGAAATGAAGTGTTTTGATTTGTAAATGCCAGATCTTTCACTGACATTCGTAAGTTTGAAATTAAAAATTGCATTTACAAAAGACAATTATTTGTAGAAGAGTGAAGGAAAATGCTAACAAAGAAAAGAATTCTGCTTCTGCTCAAACAGAATGCTGTGGATGAATCAAAAATAAGATCTCTCTTTTTTTTTTTTGCGTTTTATTAAGAACTAGAAATAATTGTATTTTGGTTGTTCCAAGCTGAGCAACCTTTTCCTCAACTTTTCATCTCACTTAGTGTCATTCCATCCTTGCATTGCAGCTCTTGTACCAACCCTTCTGCAGCCCAAATCCCATTGTGCCAGGAGGCCACGTAGAGAATGCTTGACTTCAGTTCAGAAAGATTGGCCCGCTGCTGATGCTTTTCATGGTGTAAACCCCACCCCACTGCTAAGCAGCCCCACCGCTTCTTTCTTTGCCTTCTTGCCATCTTTCCAAGGTGGTTGAAGAACCACCTGGGGACCTCTGGTGTCCCCACAGGTTTTCCCTCACCAGTGGGCTGAGTTCCAGATAGGCTGGTACATCTCTCTGATGTAAAACCAACTCCAGGCTTCCTCTGCATTCAAAGTCTTGAAATTTCTTGTTCCAGATGTGTTTGCTGACCATTCCCTTGATCCAGGAAACTGCCATGTGGCAACATGTGCACCCATGTGCCCACCATCCCCGGTGAAGTGAAGGGCTGAGAGCTGCCCCATGGCAGGCAGGGCACCTGCCCTCACCTTGGCTGCTGCTGCTGCTACAGATTTCCTGGCAGCAGAGTGTTAGGGACCTTTCCTAGCTCCCCTTTCCATGCAATGTAAATATAGCCCATTACAGCCCCATCACGGTTTTTGTGGACTGTCCCTTTTGCCCTGTCACTTGTACAGACTACATCTGAGGCTTCAGCGAAAATTAAAAAAAAAAAGAAAAAGTGGTTGTTAGGTTTCCTGGCTGGCTGCAGCGCCTGAATAGGATGTTCGTTCAGCACATTCAAAAGAATAATTGTGTGCGTGGGCCTAGTTGTGAAGGGGCAGGCCTGGCTCATTTACTGGGCTATTTATAGCCTGCTTTTCACCGTCGTTTGTCCCATTAAAACTGGAATATGGGTAGGGAACAAACACATAAGCAGGGCATGAACATGGCTGAGAAGAATGAGTCTTTAATGAGACCCAAATGCTAATAGGGCATGTCCTGCAGCATTTGTACAGGACTGCCATGGGACGAAGGGTTTCCGTGGGGAGAATCAGAGTTCTTGCCTCCATGCTGCTTGCCTCTGAGCCAGCCAGAGAGGCTGAGAAGGGACCACATTTTGGTAGCTCTGTTTCTCACTACCATGTGCCATTTCTGCTTTGACATGGTCCTAAACCAGGAGGGAATCCATTTCTATACAAAGCCCCACCATCTATTCTGCCGCTGTGCTCTCCACAGGGATGATGTTGCTGTTGTTCGCTTCGCCAGCGATGTGCAATCCTGTAACTATCTCTTTTTCTCCCCGTGTTTTCCAGAGTGGGTCTTTGTGGGCCTGGTGATCCTGGGCGCGTTCCTGTTCTTCCTCCTGGTGGGGATCTGCTGGTGCCAGTGCTGCCCACACAGCTGCTGTTGTTATGTCCGCTGCCCCTGCTGTCCTGAGTCCTGCTGCTGTCCCCGGGCACGTGAGTGACCCCGTCCAGGCCTGGCACGGATCTCCTTTAGCTCTTCTGCTCCCTGGCAGAACAGGAGGAGAATGTGCTAGTGTTGCTTCCTTTGCCCTGAGCACTCTGCTTGACTCAAGAACTAGTTCTCGGGGAGTGAAGCATCTGACCTATTGCTCAATGCTTGAGCGCTCAAAGTTAATTACAAATGTAATTCTCCGAGGCCTCCCTGCCTTGGCAGCTGTGTCTGCTTCTCCAAAGTGTCACGCTCCCCTTCCAAAGTTGCTGTCATGTCAGTGAGTGTTGCGGGGGCAGAGCTAAAAGCATCTTGGGAGGTTTCTTCCCAACAGTGCAAAGCAGCTGCCCTCTGCAACACTGCAAAATCCTTGCAACCCAGCAAGGTTCCTGGTCAGGCTCAGGCAGATCTGTCAAGCTTCATGAGCCTCATCCCTGCAGCTTGAGACATGAGTTATTGTTAAAGCTGAACTGCCACTAAGTTGTGGCAGCAGAAATGCTGGCTCTAACATGCCAGGTATCTTCCAGATGTTGGGCATCTTGGAGTGTTCACACAATGTGCCGTGAGCACTTTTAAAACTCCCCTCATGGCTATTTGAGGCTTAGAGAAATTCATATCGGCCCTTGTCATTTCACTTGTCCAGTGGTCTCCTGCTGGGTTGTCACCAATGTCAGCGATGTGCAGGTTTCTGCCACAAGCCGTGTGGGTCTGGGGGAGGCTGGTGTGATGCTGACTGCTGTTTTTTCTTTTTCAGTGTACGTAGCAGGCAAGGCAGCAAAGGCAGGGTACCCTCCTGCGGTCTCCTCCATGCCAGGTCCATACTACATCCCCAGCGTCCCTGTGGCTGGTGTCCCATCTCCTGCTGTGCTGATGGACAAGTCACACCCACCTCCCTTAGCCCCAAGCGACGCCACTGGAGGAAGCCAAAATGGTAATTTGCAGTGCCAAGCACAGCATTCAGTCTTCTTCCTGGGAGCAGGGCTGGGAATGGGAGGGACAAGCATCTTTGAACAGGATAAACACAGACAAACTGCGTTTTAATCCTGGTGCTGACAATGACATTAGCATCCCGTAGGGCCATGTGGGCCAACTTCTCTAGTGCCATCAGCAAAGTGTTTGTTTGGGGGTACTGAATTAGGCCAGCAGAGAATCAGAGGCCAGGTTCGTGCTCTGGGCCCCTTTCTAAACCTTTGCTTGCAGGAGAGAAAAGGATGAATGAAGGTGGTTGCAGGAGAGCAGAGGCAGTGGCTGTTTTCCCCTTAGAGCCGATGCCTTGCAAGCTGCTCTGTCTTGGTAAACTGCTTTTGCTGCTCTTTGTAGAGCATTGCTTCCCCTCCGGCAGCAGTTTTTGCTGCAGCATGTTTTACTGTCCCTGTAGCAATTTGAGTGCAGGTACGTGCTCCCTTGTCATTTCTGCCCAAGAGCATTTGCAGCTGGATCCCCTCCCATACCTTACAGAAGTCAGTAGGTCGCTTGGCTTGTTCAGCCTTCCCATTTATGAAATGTGAGTGGTAAAAGGCTTCTAACTGGAAGGTAGTTACAGATCAATGTCAGACAGAGAGAATATGGGTATGGTGCCTCTGTCTCAGTGAGGGTCACTCCTGCTGTAAAGGAAGTTGCCTTCAAGGAAGAAGAGGATGGCTATTTAGCCACATCCTAGAAGCATTTCAGGGCCAGAGTGTCTGCCTGAACTCAAACATACTGCAGCAGCAGCAGTGACTTACCAAGATAGTCACCAAACTGACACAGTATGTTAGCCCTTGATCCAGCCACGTCTGATTTGAAAGCTCTGCACTAATTGTCAATTGGTAAATTTACTCGTGACAGTGTGTTGATAAGACAGTTCCAAAAAGTTCCACAACCAAGTAGCCTACTCAAATAATTAAGCTTTTGGAATAACCTTCCACATTCTTCCCCTGCTCCAGTCAATATATTAACCTTTCCAGAATTACTAGAAGTATTTTCATTCAAGTCATACTTTTTTTTTTTTTTTTTTTTTCCACCAAAATCAAAACAGAGCTCTGGAATGGTGCATTTTGAAATAGGAAATAAATCAGTCACTGATCCAAAGCAGAATGTACCCAATTCAAAAATCTTTGTCAGAAAATGATGAATGACAAGCCGCAGTGCTTATTTTTTTTTTCTCTTGTGCAAAATGTCACTGCTTGTAGAACACAGTGTTGGCTGTGGGAACCTTAGGGATTTTTTAAGAGTCAAATCACAAACCCAGTGCTTGTCTCTGCTGTGCTTTACTAGCAGAGCACAAATGCTGAATAAAAACTGGATGTGTTTAGAAACCAAATGGAATGGCTCTTAGCATCCATGGTTATTACATGGAAAAAATGCATTTATTATATAATCTGAATCAAACCGTCAAGACTTAAACCTTCAACTCAGTATTTGACAGGCAATACTACATATTGCAAGTAAAACTATTACTATAGTGAGTTTTAACTGTTGTGGAGAGGCAACACAGGTTCTTAAGCTTTTTTTTTTTTTTTTTTTTTAATAATATTTATTGTAATAATATGGACAAACCCTTAGCCTGGATCATGCTTCCGTTGTGCAGGGTCCACACAAAGAAGGTGTTCCTTGAACTGAGAAGCTAACGGAGGTTGATGCCCTGCGCTCTCTTCCTTGTCTCTTAAGCTCCGTTATCATTCCAGAATATCCCCTAATTACATGCAGTAGAGGAGAGAACACGTTACATGGCTCTTCCAAGCTGCTTATTTGCTGTTTGGCCAGACAGCAAGCTAAACAAAACAGATAATAGTTGAATGGATAATGAAGGTCTTTGCTCAGAAGGAGCACTAATTATGGTCTCTGCATCCTCCACACAGCTATTGTAGGTCTGATCTGAAACTTGTAAAAACTTGCTATCTTTGATACCAAAAACTTCTGTCTAGTTCGTTTAAAAATGGTCAATAGGATCAGAAGCGCTAGGGGATGGAGACTGGAGGATTCTGTAATCCTGGCTGCCAGTCTAGAAAGCACAGCCTTTGCCCTAGTTAGCTTGTGTGCTTGTAGCTGACCCCTGTGAGGTGATCTAGTGAGCAAACTAAGGCACGAGAATATTAAAAAAATTTGCCTACAGTTACATAAAAGCCATGTGACAAAGCTCCAGTGAAGCTTAGGAACTCGGTCCTGAACTTAGGGCTGAGCAGGAAATAAAAACGAACGTTCAGTTTTCGTATTTAGGACTGCTGGCAACACATAATTTAGGATGTATGCTCTCTATTTTAAATGCAGTGGTTACCTGGAGACTCTGGCATAGATTCCCTAAACCATGCGCACAGGGAAGCTTTTAATTTGAGAGCTGAACTCCAGACCTCCAGTATAGAAAGTTAAAAAAAAAAAAAGAAAAGGATGACAAATCACTTGCTTCCTAACCACGCTTGCCTGAAAAAAATAGTAGTGCTGTCCTTTCTGGGGAGGGAAACAGTTTACAGTTTTGTCTGACTTGGTTCCACCCACAGAAGAATAAAAAAAGTGTCCATAGTTACACAAATTAAGCATTAGAAATTTATGAACTGTTGAGGAGAAGAAAATATGCTCTAACAGGGAAGAATGTTCCATTCCCTTTGACTTAATGGAATGGTTCTGGACAAGTGCTTAACATCTTTGCATCTTCATTTCCTTATAATTGAGATGGGTCTAAAAATATGCAGACCTTATTAAAGGATTTTGGCAATTTATGGATGAAGAAGGGTATGAGGAGGAAGCAATAATATCTTTGAATCTCACACAAAGGAATAATAAAGAGATTTAATAAGTTGAGCATTCAATATCATTGCCGGAAGTATTTAATAAATAAATGTAGAGACAAAATATGCCTTATCTGTAATGGAAAAGCCTTTTTATGGGCTGCTCACAGTCATCTTTGCAGATTTAATTCCGAAGTTAATTTCTGGATGCTTACAGAATTACCCAAGAAAGTCACTTTCCTTTTGATACATAGCTGCAATAGCAAGTCAAGCATGAAGCTAGCATGAAGCCTAGCTAATTCTCCCATCAGTTCCAGGAGCTGAAGATGTTGCCCAAATAGATACTTGGCACAGCCTCAGCATGATTAGTGGTTCTTGTGCGACAGAATCTGGAAGCTGCCTGCTCAAGTTCCCCAAAGACTATCAGTAGGTCAGAGTCATTTCCAGCAAATGTTTGGTTGTTGGCCTGTGTAAAAATGAGGTGGTGGCTCAGCTGAGCTCCTAGGAGATGCATTGGAAGGAAGAACAGCGAGATGACTCTTTGCTGGCAGTGTATCAGACCAGAGGTCAACTGTGATGGTGAGGCAAAGCGGAGAACTTGCAGTGCTGTTGCTCGTGCTGTGTCAGTGCAGCAGGAGTCACCACTTCTGCCGCCAGTCAGTCCAGCTCCTCTTTGTAGCAGCAACCTGACCTGGAGAGACATGCTGGTCTTCCAGTTTGGAAGGCAGAGGCAGGGCTCCTTGTGTTCTGTAAGTCATGGTGTGCATTTACAATCATTGTACACATATTTATGGTGATGATAAACAACTGCGAAACTCTAGACTGCCATCAGGTGAGCTATCTGGATTTGTCCTGGAGACGTGTTGAAAGCAGGACTGTGAGAGACCTGTACTACATTTTAACACCTAATACCTTTCCCAAATACAAATACACTAGGCAATATTTCAAGATCTGTTAATTTACATACACACATCTAAAATCCACAGTAAAGCACTTCCTCCTGAAGCAATTTGCAGGATTATTACAGGAATTGTTCCACCAATTTCTATGGCACAGCCATTTCTGAGGCAGAGCATGGTTATTTCATCGTGCACAGGCACAAGCGCAGCAGTTTAGGACAGAAGGTGCCTAAGAATACCTCTGCCAAGTCCTTGTTCAGCCCACACTGCATACTATGCAACGTACTACCAAACCCATATGTTAGGTACTGATGTATCGGGGTATGGGATAAAACAGAAGGAAGAGGTTGGCTCACTACCACCGTCCAAGTATTTTTTAAAATAGTGTGTCAAGAGGAGGGCTCGTGCAATGCTGCAGTTTTCACACAGGGGAACACACTAACCCCGTGCAAGGCAGACAGGTTAGCGATAAGCGACTCATCCTTACAGCAGTGCTCTAATGAGGCTGAGTTTCAGGGTTAGCTCCTTGGGACTGAGACCTGTGTTTCTGTCAATCTTCGAATAGCCCCAGGCTGAGACATTTCTTAAACAATCTGCTATAGAAGCCTTATTTTCCTCAGAGTCCTAATAGGTGGAGTTCTTTGCTTGCTGACTGTAGACTGGCCTTGAGGTAGCCGGGCTATTCATAGGCTTAGCACATAAAGCATACATGGAGCCAGCCTGCCAGAATTAGACCTGCTGAGGCTCTGGGTGTGTAGGAGCTTCTCTTCTATACACAGGAAGGTGATAAAGCCAAAAAAGCTGTCCAGACTTCCCCCGCAAGTGGAGTCAAGCACCTAATGCCTGTGTGAAACCTACCTTTTCTGTAAAATGCGGCATGTAAAGAGTGCCAGAGCAAGCAGTTTCACAGTTACCCAGTGACCTGATTGGCCCCATTATTGGATTTGGTATAGATCTCAGTGCGATGTGCTTTGTGGGACTTTCTATGTTTCCTTCCGTGTTCTGGAGCATCTCCTGCCACATGCTTTTCAACCTGTGTGAGCAGAATTTGTAGGGCTGGGGTGTGTGGAGCGCTCCTGCAGAGTGACAGCTCCCACATGCTCAGCCACCTGCTTCCCCTGCAGCCTGGGAGCTCACAGCCTCTGCTGCGTAGAGGAAGCCTGATCTTCTGGCACTGCTTTTCCCATACCATGACAAATCCTTTCAGTAGCGCTAAGAAAGGGGAAGCAACTTCTACCTTTCTCCCTGCCATCCTCTGTAGGAGGTGGAATCACTGTGGCAGTGTCACCACTTGATGCATTTGGCTGTACAGATTGGGCATTTCCAAGCCTTTTTTTGCTGTTGCTGCAAACTTTCTAAACGATGCAGCTGCTCACAACTTCACATCCCACCTTAGAGACAAGTTTCTTCTGAAGCAAGGACTGACTCACTGTTTTGGAAGATGCAGCCTACCTGCCTGCAAATGTGAGCTCAACTGTAGAAGCAATGTTGTGTGAAAGTCTCCTCAAACTTAAATGTGTTTTCCTCTAAATCCTTTTCTTTTTGTTTCTCCCCAGCAGTGCGCAAAGGGTACAGGATCCAGACTGACAAGGAAAGGGACTCCATGAAGGTGCTGTACTATGTCGAGAAAGAACTGGCTCAGTTTGACCCAGCTAGGAGGATGCGAGAACGATGTGAGGAATGAGAATGGTTTGATTTTGTTTTTCACTGACCTGAAAAATACCCTGCAAATTCATAGCTAAAGGTTCACTGGCTTTGTATTCAAGCTAGCCTCTAGGATATTAATCTTGGGATGGATAAAATCTGGATCTTAGGAATCTACAGTTGTGTTCTGATTTTAAAGAGTTACTGGTCACCTAATAATCATTCTTCATTAGACTGAACAAGGTGTGGGAGACTCAGACTATCATGAAAATTGGCTGCTTGGGCAATTGAACTTTTGGATCATCATGGTCTGAAAAGCCAGTTCTGTTTTGTGTGCTGCGGTGTCCTCGGTATGGTTCGAATGATACATAAAGGTAGTTTGGAGTGGTTATTGCCCTGCAATAGGGACTACAAGAAAGATTCAGGAAGCAAGGAGATTGCCAGGAGGTTTGGTGACACTGGTCAACATAAGATCAGAGGCGCTATGAGCAGCAGCTCTGATGGCTTGGCAGTCAGACACTGCCAAGTGAAAGGGAGGGGCATGATGCAAGCTCAGAAAGGAGCTTCTGCATGGAACTCCTCACTGTCTGCCTATAGCCTCTTGCAGGCTTTATTTTCCTAAATAAAGACTGAAGGGGTGTTTAATGGGTGTCAGCACAAACCGTAGCGAGGATCTTCCTGCACTAGGAGACAGAGGTGCAGTGGTGGGACAGTTCATGTGCACGAGGAGGGCCTGCAGTGCTGGTGTTTGTCCTCTAGCTGTTCTGAGTACAACAGCAGGCTGGGGGGCTTGGTTCCTCCGTGCAGCATGCAACTGATGCAGAGCTAGCCCATCTTAGGCACTGGCAGAGGCTCTTTTAAAACAGACACGTGAGATCCTGCAAATCAATGAAGGTAGGGGTTTTAGGGAATGACATTACATCAAGGCTCTGTACTGATTAGGCATAACTAAGAAATTATATGTACTTCTAAAACAGTCATTGCTGAGCACACTGTCTTCTCCACCCACAAGATTTACTATAAAAAGACCTCTCCAGATTGGTATGTCAGGCCTCCAGATGTCAATGTGCTTGACAGGGTAGAGACTGACAGTGATTCAGACAGTCTCTTACTTTTTTTTATTTTTTTTTTGAGGGGGTTGTTTTTGTTTTAACTAAGCAAGTCAGGCCAAATTCAGAGCCAGCTTGTCTCACACCAGGAAAGGGGGAGGTGGCACAATTGCTGGGATGATGCACCACCAAGCACAGTGCCCACCTCGTGAGGGTGTTGAGCTCACACGTGCTAGTGAAGCAGGGCTGAGGGGGGATTTCTGCACAAAGACTGAACTTTGTTGTCCGAACACAAGCATGTGATGCCAGTTGAGATACCCTTAGAATATCCCATCTGGCTACTGGTTAACAGTTCAGAAGACCTGTAGGTCCAACACCAGCTATGTGTCCAAACTGAGCCCCAGGAGTCTCAGGCAGGATCACACAAGGGTTTGGACCTTGGGTTCCATTTTGATTTTTTTTTTTTAATGGAGGGCAGCTCAGCTTCTGTCTGAGAAATCTGCAGCCAGGCTTTCCACAGCCTTCCGGTCCTCTCTTCTCTCCCATATGCTACTAGGTGATGCCTATCTCATTTCTTTTCTGCATCCTCCCCTTCAGATAACAACACCATCTCTGAACTCAGCTCCTTGCATGAGGACGACGTGAACTTCCGACAGCCGTACCGCCAGGCGCGGAGGAAACCTCTGCCTCCGGCAGGAGACCTGGATGGGGATGCTGAGTACTGGGCAGGAGTGATTGGCGGGGGAAGCACGTCAAGGTCACAGGCTGTCTCTGATTACAGAGATGAGAGGGACAGTTTCCGGCACAGGTGAGGAGTGCTGTGTCTGGGAGGTTACTGTACCTGCCAAAGTAATAAGTTAAGGAGAAGGGACAGATATACTGGTAGCTCTTCTCCATGTCCTACTGCTCTGGTCCAGCCTAGTAGGATGGAGGGGTTGCAGCTGGAGAGAAAGGTGGAGATGGAAGATGTCTTAGATGAGGACAGAATTGATCTGATTTGTACAGGTCTGCTGGAGCCTCCCCAGCTGGGCACTGCTAGGTACTGACACCATTCCAGGTAGGATGGCAAAGTGAGATAGATAAGAAACAAAGTCGCCTTCTCAAAGTGCTTCATTGAAATCTGTACCTGATGCCTCAGGCAATTCTCAGTGCTGGTGCACTGTGTTAGGAATCGCACCCTGGTGCTTTGGTGCGCCAAGACCTGTATTCCAGATCTAAAGGACCGGCACTTTGGCACCTAGAAGAGATGCTTCTTCCCTCATACCAGCAGCCCAGTCCCCCAAAATCAATGGCAGGGATTTATTTCCCTCAATACTGGGCTCTTGTGCCAGTTCACTCCCTTTAAACCTGCTTCATAATTGCCCTCCTGTGAGCTTCTGTAGCTAGGTTCTTGGGTTTTCCCAGCAGGACATAGACCTACAAGTGCTGGGGCTAAGGGAAGAAAGAAAGTTCAACCCTGCATAGCGGAGGACAAGGAAGATGCATCCCGGGGTTAATCTCTGGGTAACATTAGGCTTGTAGAATCTGAGCTCTCCACACTAGGCAGCCCTTACAGGCAGCAGAGAGAAGTAGGCTTTTCTAGGATGTGATACATCTCTTCCTACAGAAGGGGATGAAAACAGGTCAGATGATTCATGTCCCAGGAGCGCCCGTTTCCCTCCATTGTCTGTGAAGGCTGCCGAGGGGATGAGTGCAGCTGAATCCTGGCCTCTAACCCTACCTTTTTCCTCCTCCAGCCAGCAGAGATCCAAATCCGAGATGCTGTCCCGTAAGAGCTTCTCTGTGGGAGTGCCGGCCGTCTCCATGGACGAGCTGGCAGCCTTCGCGGAGTCCTACAGCCAACGGGCCCGGCGGGCGGACAGCCAGGAGACTCGGCGTTTCGAGCGCTCGGAGTCGCGTGGCGGAGGGCTGCACCACCAGGACAGCTCCCTGGAGGAGTACTACACCAAGCGCAGCAGGGGGAACCGAGAGCCGCTGACGGACTCGGATCGGGGCTGGTCGTACAGCCCGCCCCGCAGACGGGCCCACGAGGAGAAGCACCTGCCCCGGCTGGTGAGCCGGACGCCTGGAGGGAGCCAGAAATACGATCACTCCTACCTCAGCAGCGTCCTGGAGAGGAAATCCCGGAGCTACGATGAAAGCGGTGACCGTTGTGAAACCCCCTCAAAGCTGAGCTCGCAGCCCAGCCAGAGAGGAGGGGGAACGTATTATGCCTGGTCACCACCCTCTACCTACAAGCCCGAGCCGTCGCAGCAGCAGTCGCAGCAGTCACCGTCATCTGACCAGGAGGATGGGGAGGACACCCTGCCTCCCTACAGCGAGAGGGAGCTGAGCCGAGGCCCTTCGTACCGGGCCAGGGAGCAGGCCTACCTCAACGCCTCTGACAAGAAGAGGAAAAAGGAGCCCAAGAAAACAGTGAGGCCATGTCTGGTGCTCCTGATCCAGATACGCTGAGGCATCAGCCGCCAGGCGGGGGTCACAAAGCAGAGTTTAGGAGCAGGGGGCTCTCCAGGAGAGGGCAGCGTGTGGATGGAGTCAGAGTGTGGGGAACCCCAGATAGCATGAGGAACCCTGCGAGAGACCTCAGTGGGATCATTATGAAAGGGGTGAGGTGACAGATGCCTGTGGGTGCGTGCCCATGGCCCTGGGCTCATGTGCCATGCACACTAAAGGCATCTGTCACCCAGAATGCCAGCAAGTGAGAAACATCCTGCTCCAGTCAGGGCTCGTGAGGGCTGATGAGACTGTGGCTGTTGGGGAGGGGGAGCCAAGAGCTTGGGTCTTGGGCCTGAGCAAAGTGGCCTGTCCAAGAAAGAACAGGGGCGTGAGCCTGAAAAAGTTGTCACTCTCCAGTTGTGTCTCTGTCGAAGCTACATCTGTCTCTTTGTCCGTTCTGTGGGTGCTCTCCTATTGACACTTGTCTCCTCTCTTTCCTCTCAGAACGATTTCCCAACGAGGATGTCCCTCGTGGTGTGAAGTTGTGGACATGTCATGTTGATGGGCTGGATACCACGAGGTGACTGTGGTGGAAAAGATACAGAGCAACAAGCGAAACAGGCCCCCGTGAACCTTTGCAGCCACCAGCCTCGGACTCAGTTCATATCGTTTATTTCATCAGGGGAGCAGAGGCTCTCCTAAGAGACAGACTCCCACGAACAGCACCTGATCTCAGAGGCTCTGGGAGTCTGCAAAGAAAATGAGGCCAGGGCTCTCCCTGGCATCCTCCATTCTGCGCTGGAAGGCAGCCATATCCCTGCTGCCCCTGCAGCCCTGAACTACGAGCGAGGCTGCCGTTGTGCCTCTTGCCCTGCCTCACGTGCTGGGAGAGGCCCGTGTGCATACCTCTTGCTCTCTCTGTCTCCTCTCTTCTCTGTTTGGATCAATATCATCCCATGCTTATACTTGGAGCCTATTCAGCATCATCCCCATGCTGGGAGGAGGCCTTGTTCTTACAGCTGCAGACCGCCTCCAGCTGATCAGGCCCTAAATTATGAAAGAAAATCTACATCCTTTCAGACACCATACAGCAGGGACTGATGAGGTGTTTCTGTGGCAAGGGCTGAACAGAGAGAGAGAGACAGAGACAAGTATGGGCTGGTTTGTTCAATATATTTAGTTACGTTCATTTTGTGATGAGAGTTGCAAGTGAGATTGATGTATTGTTTTGAAAGTGGATCAAAGTAGCTTTTCTTGTGATGAGAGCATGATGTGTTTTTCTCCCCCGTCCCCAACTGTGATTTGTTTTGATAAAGTTGCATTTTCTTGCAGCTGAGCTATGGCCCTGTAGAGCTTCAAGCTAGAACATTTACACCACCATATCAGAAGCAGTGCTCTAGTTTTGCTGGTGTTCTGCTTCCAGCACCACCAGACCTCTCTGCATAGCGGCCTTTTTGTTTTAAAGAAGCAAAAGGGGAAAAATTGCAGTGAGAAGGCTGCAGATCTTCATTCTGTGCTATTGGTATCACTCTTTTCTGGTCATTGTTCTCAGGCACTGAACAGAGCAGTAAGAGCAACAGAGAAAGAATTAATGCTGTGGATGAACACAAGCTTTGAAAGTCACTTTTTTCAATTACACTTGTTTCAGTCACTACAGTTGTGACATGATTTTAGTGGCTGTTGTCTCAGGAACAGCTGAATTTGGAAGTGAGTGCTTCGCACCATCTGGAAGCCTTACATTCTGGATTTCATAGGGTATAATGCAGTCATTTCTTTAATTTTTAGCTGCTAAATTCATAATGTGAGGGAAAATGGTGGGAATATTTTAAGGTCCAGTATCTTGATTGCTGTCAGGCCTAGAAACGATTTAGTGCCATATTGTGTTATGGACACTGTCAGCTTCTGAAATGCCATCTTTCTTAACTCTGGAAATTTGGTAGCTACCTGGCCTCAAATTTGTTAGGTGCTCGCTCTAGCAATACGTTTTTGAACACTGGATTAATGAACATCACTGCAGTTCTCCATAAAAATTGCAGATTACTTTCTGTACTACTCCTTCGCCATATAGTTCACCAGGAATGGTCAGAGGAGAGGATGAATGATCTCCACAGCTGTCATGACATTCCAGTTTTTCACACTAGGTGAATGACACAAGGATGTCTTCTCCACGCTTCTCTAGTGGTGAGTGCAGATTTGTAAATTCTAGTCCTGGGTCTTCCTGGCCAAAGGATTATCCTGTAGGGGCATACTATACCTGCCTCTGCTTTGCATTATGGCTGGAGAGACAAAACTGTAAGTATTTTGATCTTTTCTCATCTTTAACGTATGTTCCTAGGAGAACCACAGGATGGTTAACAAAAGGCTGGCAGGTGGTTTCCATCTCAACTCCAGTGCCTCGAGAAGAATACACTACGTGCCATTTAAAATTAAATATTTCACCTCTGACATATGCTGATACAACCAGCAAAACTGTTAACGTTTTGTTGGAATGAAAAACCTTGGGAACCTCTATGTTATGATTTTAGGGGAGTTTATCCTGCTGTCCTGTCATCAGACATCCAGCAGACCCAGGAACCATTTTACATGGAGATTTGAATGTGTGTCTGCAACAATAATTGTGTCAGAAAGGGGCCAAAACAGTGATTTAACATTCTCTGAATACCTGTATCTTTTAAATCACTCTGAAAGCCAGAGCTTTCAAAATCTCGTTTCATTTGTGTCTGTCCCTTATCTCAGTCACTGTAGTTGATTTGATCAAGCCCTCAGGAATGAGTTGTGTATATTAAAAATGCAATCCTTCCCTTCGTTTATCTGAATCACTTTTGTTTGCTTGATGCCTGGTACTTTAGTGTATTTGCACACTGTGTTTAGGAAGTTGACATTTTATTTACTTAGCATGTAGAAAAGTAGTTGTAAGCTAATTCTCTCAAGAGAACAATTTTATCCGTAGAAACAATTGTTCGTAAGAACTGTCCAACATTTCTTTTGAACCCAAGTACCTGGAATAGTACTGAAGATTTTATGATTAGTGATTCTACAAGTTTTACCAGATGATAAAAAAAATCAGCCTAAAGAAAAAAAAAAAAAAGCAGGTCTTAATTCCCTAAAGTCAGATCTGGGCAACACCCATCAGTTGGCTGTGCCTTTATTCTAAAATTTTATATTTTCCAAATATTTTAGCAGCCCATTTGTATCTCCCTATACAAATCTGAAGGAGTTCTCAGTTACTGATGGTGTCTGTCCTGAAGCCATCTCTATTTTTCCCACAGGAAATGTATCTGCATAGGCACCAAATGGACCAAATCAGAAAGCAAAGGGTGACGTAGAGCAGGGCTTTCATCTCCATAGCTACCTAGCCCTAGTGACTTGTGACTCTTGGGTAAGCAGCAGAGAGGAACAGGGAGCCAGAGGCTGATGGAGGGGCCATGAGGAGTCACTTGTTTCAGAGAGGAGGTAAGGGTAGCTTTGTGCCTGCACCATCGTTCAGAGCACCTGCAGGATGCAGGCGTTGGAAAATAACGAGCCTGATTCCTGCACTTAATCTGACGTGGGTGTACCGGGGTCTCAAATTATAAATTTTCCAGTGATCAATTTTTATTGCTGGCATAAAATTAAAATCCTTTTCATACAGGATATGGGTGTCTGAGTCATGTCAAGGATGCAGATGGTTTTGTGGCCTTAAAATGAAGCATCACAACAGTGACTAGCTAAGAAGACAACTAAGATGATGAGTGAATCCTGTAAAAAAATTATGAGCCCTTAGAGCAACAACAGGATCAAGCATGAGCAGTAAATCTGGCAGTGCTGTCGAAAATGTTATCTGGGCTACTGAAAAAAGTTTTGACGGAATGGGAAAATAAATGCCAACAGTGATGACTTCTTAATAATCCCACTATTCCTTTAAGGTACATTGTAAAATTTCCATGTGGTGGCTTTAGTGCAAATATCCTCAAACCAATCCACTTCCACTGAAATGGAAAGTTAACAAAGCTAGCACCTTGAATACTTGGAAACTTGGAGAAACTCTACCATACATCAGCTCAGCCAGCCAGCCAGCATTATTCTTTGTGTTAGCATATAATATAGGGGAAGGGACTGAAACTAAACATCATAGCCCGAGTTATTAAGTTAGAGACAGCCATCGGCAATGTGCCGCAGGCCCAGCTCACCTTTTGTGAAACGTATGCCGAGTTTCCCTGGAAGGTTTCTGCTCCTGCTTTGATGCGTGGGCCCCTCAGCAGCTCAGTGCATCGTGGCTTTGGCTCTGGCTGGTGACTCTCTGAGTACCACTGCCATGGACTAGCAGTTACCCTGCTTCCCTGGCCTTTTTTTTCTGACAAGCCCACTCTAGGTGCGTAATACCAGTTCTCCTGCAACAGAAATAAGACGAATGGTTTTGCAGCCAATGAAGACTTTAACATATGAATCTCCTTCAAAGAATTACCTAAAACTGGCCAGAGAAATTTGTGGGAGGGAGCAGCAAAGAAAGTATCCAGATCAGGCATATTAAGATGAAAAACTGGCCTTCTAAAAATGGATAACTCTCATTCTCAGATAATTTTTTGAGGGGTTTTAGGACAGTTAACCACACATGGATGGCACCACTGGCATGTGACCAGCCTCCTTCTGGCATTGCACAGAAGAACTTTTCTCGGCCAACTTGCCAGCCTACTCCTACTGTTGCAGGTTGCCTTGGACACACTGACTGCTCCCTCCACACATACTCAGAGGGGTCTGTGTGTCTCATTTAACCCAAGGTCCCCTCCCAAGCTGCTTCTCTGAAGAGATGCAGGGCAGCCCCTGACCTGTATAGATAGGAATCTCTAAGAAGAAGCAGTCACACAACATTTTGTAAGCCAAACATAGCTACAAACTTTTACAGGTACATGGACACAGTGTTTATCATGCCTGGGCTATTCTGAAAATAAGTACAGTGTCATGGACTGTTCCACTGAGGAAATGCGTAGATCTACCTTCTTTCTCTAGGGGCCTTTCACAATAAGTTGTGGGGGAGGATCCACTCTGTGTCACTAAATACAGGTTTAGGACATGTGGAAATGAAAGCTGAAGTAGATACAGCTCTTTCCTTGACTGGGTCTAGGAGCAAAGAGGCCTTTGGCATAAGCCAGGCGCTGCAGAACTGACCCTGACTCCTGAAACCTGTGGTACAGCACCGGCATAGGCACTTTATGCAGCAGCTGTGTTGCTGAAATCATCCTCATCTTCACTTGGAGCTCATGAAGCCACTTTCCCATTCCCTGGGAGATCAGGAAAGACATCCCTGTACATAATGGGACGGGTTGGCTATCAGTTTTGATACCACCTCAAAAATGCCAGCTGAATTACCAGCATCAGGCACAGAACAACTCTAAGAATAAAGTTAGCTGCTACTAAAGGAAGGACTCTGCCATGACTCCCATGCAAGTTCTCTTGCGATCTTTACAATTGCTTTTGGACATTTGCCCCAGCCTGTGCAGGGACGTTTGCCAGGAGGGACCTTTGCCTCCTCTCCCTTTCTGCCTGTCATTTTGTGTCATGCTTGTAATCCCTCCCTGACCAGTTCCAGTCAGTTTAGATGTGGACCAAGTGGCACTTTGAAAAAAAAGAACAAAACAAAACAAAACAAAAAACAATACAGCAACAAACACCACCAAAAAATAAAAACAAAACACTATAAAGGCAAAAAGTACAGAAAACACAAAAGAAAACCCCAAGCCTGCTCTATATTCTCCCAAGCCTAAGCAGAGATGTTACTGGAAATATTTTAAAAATTCTAGCTGAACACAATTTCAAAACAAGTAAATACTGTTTTCAACCCCAGGGCAGCTGCAGTAAGCTCTGGAGTACAGACAACAGAAGCAAATCCATTCAAATTTCATTGTCCTTGGTGAGAGCAGTGGCAGAGGGAAGCAGTGTTTCATGAGTCATAGAAACCAAATGGGATTCCAAGATGCTGTTAGTTACATTTGAGTTTAAAAGCATGAATTAAAAGCTGACAGGCTCATTTAAAAAACAAAACTCAGGTCAAGGAAATGGCAAGGTTTTAATCTCCAGCGCCTCTTGGTGGATCTTTGCCACACCTGCTCACTTTGAGAGATTTTATTTTTTTATTTATTTTACCCTGCAAAGCCTTTACTTGTGCCCTGAGAACCGCATTCCCTCTGTGCCTAAAGCACCAAATGAGTGTGCAGGTGACAGGAGGCTCTTATGCACCCCGTCCCTGTCACACCTGTGGAGCACCAGTGCTGCCCTTCTTACATATCCCAACAGGTGACTGTGGCTCCGCTGTACAAATCATGCAGTGCGGAGCGCTGGGTGGGAGCCAGGTGCCCTGCTGCCACGAGCTTTTCACAGAGCCTATCGAAATCTCCAGCCAGGGATATAGTCCTCTTGCTGCTTATCAAAGAGATATGTTTGTTTTATTTGCCATTTTTTATTGTGGTTGCTTATCTGCAATAACTATTTTTTCCCCTATTATGCAGTGAGTGAATGGCTTTCTTTGCTGTACTCAGCTTTTGCTATTTTCCTTAGATTTCCTCTCTCTCCTGTAATTAATCTTCAAAATGGGAGATGGTGGTAAGAAAGACCTTACAATGAATGCTCTGTACAATGAAAATACAACACTCTTATAGCTTTTTGGGACACATCCTCATCCCCAATTACCAAGCATTATACATTTACAATGCTTGCAGTTTCACAGTTGTCGCTTTTGAGTTGTCACCATGGCGAATAAAAGCAGGAAAAGCTACCACCAATCTGCTTTTTTATTATCCTGCAGGCAAAACAATTTGCCCACTTTTTGCCAAGAAATGAGCAGTTGACATGAGTGGTTTTCAACCTATTTTAATTAATGGATGATACAACAAAAATTTTCCAGGGGAGCAGCAGAGCCCTTCATAAATACCCTAGCTCATGGGATAACATAAAGGAGCACGTTCTGCCCACCCTCCCTTCATACAAGAAATGCCTCAAAGTACCCTATGGAGCTTCACTGGATCCTTCCCTGGTCATGCAGACACAAAAGCTTCTTCCCTGCAGATTTTATTGAGAAGCTTTACCTTTTTTTTTTCTACAGACACACTCTTTCATTTTGGCAGTTTGACCTTTTTGTCCTTATGTCTGCAATACTCTGGATTGATGGTTCTCCTCTCTCATAAGCAAGTACCTTCATTCAGCCCCCGTCTCCCTGCTGTAAATAATGGGTGTGGGTTCTCACAGTTTGTGGGTGTAATCTGCACAGCATTTACGTGTTCAGATCCCTATCTGGCAGGCAGTGCCAGCAGACAGGTGCAGGAGCAAGAAGAGTGTGCAGTACCAATGGTGCAAGAACCGTCATCTCCTGGCTCTTCAGTTGCCTTCCTGTGAAGTGGGAAGTGATGCAGTGCCACCTGCTCCCTAGGGCAGTGCTGGCCAGGCCCTGGCAATCCCTGTCCCATTCCTGCTGCCGCTCACAAGTGCTGGGCTGTGTCACCAGTGGCCCCACTGCATGCTGAGACCATGCCTTGGCTTCTTTCCTTGGCAAATGTGGATCCAGACACAGGCTCAGTCCTCACATTCATACCCTACCAAGCCAACAGCCATGTCCCCCGGCCTACAGACACCTGTAAGCAAGCTCCATCCTTGGGGACCCACCAGGCCCCTCAGCTTGGAGAACAGCACTGAGGGGATGCACACCTGCCCAATGCCGCCCCTGACCCCTTTGTGCTGGGGAGAGGATTGGGGGGGACTCGATTCTGTCCCTGCTTCACCCACAGCTGCCTGCAGGCCCGGCCACCCACCCCACTTTGCTTTTGGACATCCCCTCACACACTGTGGAGTGGCCCGGGCCTGGACCCTGCTGCTCCACCGCTGACAATGGGGACGGGCACACGGGGGCCATGTGGTAAGGGCCCTGTCCACGTCCAGGTCAGGGGCTCAGAGGCTCTGACAGCTCTGCCAGTGTCTTCCAACCACCCCCTGTACATATGAGGCTGCTCTATGTTCAGATCCAGTTGGGCCTGCGTGCTCCACTCTAGGTGCAGGTTGGTGTTTCAGGCCCATTTCTGAACTAGAGAAATGAGCTTGAAAAAAAAAAAAAAGCCTCACATGGCAAAGGACCACTTATTACAAGAGGTGTTGTGCTTTCAGTCAGTCCTCAGTGTGTGGTAGAAATCCTTTCTGGTTACCGCCCAAGTTCACTTCCACCAGCCCCTCTCCTGAGCAGCTGTTGGTGATTTTTTGTGTGCCTTTTATCACATCTTCTCTGTGAGCAACAGATTTGTCAGCATATTTACCTCTGAATAGGTACTCCAGGGTAGCGAGAGTCTGAGCTCCAACTGGATGCATTTTATACTCAAGAGCCTGCTAAATGTTTAATTTATTTAGTCACAGAACCATGGAAAGACTTGGGTTGGAAGGGACCTTAAAGGCCATCCACTTCCAACCCCATGCCATGGGCAGGGATGAAGTCTTTTGAAGTCCTGTTTCCTGGCAAAGACAGAGCTTGTGTTTCTACAGGCCTCAGTCCTGCTCACCTTGGACTTAGAAGGTTTGGCAAGGGTTTTAACCTCCAGGAAGGTGGAGATCGGGTAAAACTTAAAATGCTAAAGACTTTACCTCTTGCAAATATACTGTCATGTCCTACCTAAGGACAGCTAGTACCTATTTGTTGCCACTAAATTGATGTACAACCACAGAAAAGACACTGGTGGTCCATGCAAACAGCATCCCTCCTGACTGGAGGATGTAAAGCATGGCTAAAGCACATTAGCCAACAAGCACTGCCCAGAGGCCTCTGGCCCCAGAGGACCTGGCTTGCTGCTGCCCCTCACAGGCTCCCCTTAGGGAGCAGCCCCCTATCAGCACCTTGACAAGGAGCACCTGCCTCTCATCTTCAGACCAGTGACATTCTGCAAGGAGGATGAGCTTAGCTATATAAGCTCTTCCTGGTTTCTCTTTCAAGCTTTGGAAAACTTAGACTTTGAAGCATAGGCCTGTACAGTTAAAGTTCTGCATTTTAGGAAAGTATTCCTCAAACTTAAAAGTCTCTGTGTGTACCTGGTTACTGTGATTAAGTGTGTGCCGAAGGGCCTGCTACCTGGAACAGTTTTCTTTAGGACTTGGAGTTCTGCCACCTAGTGCTGAAACCATCAGCAGAATCAAGCACCCAGGATTTCTGAGGAAGTGAAACAAATTAGCAAATACAATCTGCAAGCATCTCGGTGCAGCCTATTTACAGAGACTGCATTGTGCAGCACCAAATGATGCAATGTGGGACCTGCATCTCTGCTGAACAACTGAGCTGCCGAGACCAAGAGGAGAGCACTTGGTCCTGTACACAAATAGACCTTCATCTAATGACCAGAGTGACAAAACATGTGTGGGTAGCAGACTTGGAGACTAAGGTATGCTTTAAGTAGTGCTGGAGGAGCGAAGTAAGTTGTTGTTTTTTCTCTAGAAACATGTTTTTATATATAGTCATTTTTGTGTTCAGTTCGTAAGCAGAGAGATCAGAGGCTGCCTTCTGTTCAGCCCAGTATGGTGCCTGAATAGGGAATGTGACTCCCCAGTTTCCATAGCATGCAACTCAGGCTGGTTCTTGTAAATAGTTGCAAAGTTATTGCAGCAGAGCTCTGTAATCAAGAGGTCTCCATGAATGGCCTGCTCTCCTGATATGAAACACTTCTTAATCAAGCTATGATACTGTATTGTAGCTAAAACAAAAGTGTCTCAACTTTCCTCATCACAACAAGGTGTGGAGTTACAGTGCTCCCAACAACGTGGGGTATTAGAGCCTTCAAACAACTTAGAAATCTAAAAGTTTCAACACTTGGGCACGTGCAGCACACTTTTCAAAACATACTTGAAAAGCATTAGCATGGTTTTGTACCACTGCAATGATCTTCGAAAGGAAAAGTGCAGGTAGCATCCCAAGTACTGCCTGGCAGGCCTGAGATCTGGGCACTTCTGTGAAAAGCTCATCTTCACTTGTAGGCAATTAATAATAATAATAAAACACCCACAGTCTTTGCAGCTAAGCTTAAGTGGTTCCTGTTTGAGCATCTCAATTACTCTGATTTCATGATTAATCTTGTTCCAATTAATAGCAAACCCTGGTCAAAATATTAGATAATCTATTTAAGCTACTGGGGGAGGACACTGTGAGGCAGCTGGTAGTGAGAGCCTGGAGGAGGACAGGAAGGCAGCTGTCTTCAGATAAGCACTGAAAGCAAGCACAGGAGCAAAATGGGGTGTGTGTGCTGTTGTGCTTCAACACATCAAGTGACAATGCAAGGAACTGAGAAATGCTGCATGAATGTTGATAATCTTAGCTGATTACTCAGGTTATGTCTGCACTGGTGTATAATATAGTCCCAGGGAGTGAACATAGGTGCCCTGTCCCCAGTCATCTGCTCTGCGTAAGATTTGTGCACTTCTGTGCTGTGTTGCAGAGTGAAATTGCAACAGTCCACAAGCCATAGCTCTAAATTGCTCCCAAAGGACCACTAGTTGATCAGGGCTGTCCACTAGGATATCCTGCAGGAGTGACATGTCTTGGAGAGCAGGGAACAGATTACCAAGAGCAACATGTGCCCTGTCTAGCTAGGAGGCAACCTGGCACTTAAGTAATGTGAAAACCAGCTCTCCAAAAAAAGATGCAGCAGTTACAGGCAACTCCTCACAGAATTTTAGTTGCCTTTCCTGGAAGGTGGCTGGCCCCAAAATGGCCTACTGCCCTTCCTACCTGCTGAATGCATGACTAAGTGCATATATGAAAGGTGTAGGAGAGAAAATGTCCTCAGCTGTTGTTTCTTAACAATATGCTGACATTCCAGCTCAGAGGGAAGAGAGGTTTTCAGCCAGTTTATGGGGGAGAAAAGCAGCTGCCATTTAGAATCAATAAACTTTTTGATAACAGGACATGCACTAAGGGAACCAGAAATGAATTGCAGTTTCCATCATGCTGTGGCACCGGGGGTACACGTCCTCCCACCGTGGCTGAGGGAATGCAGTAAATAAAGGCAATGTGTCAGGCCTTTCCAGGTCTAAGGTCTAATCTTCCCTAGAAACATTGATGAAAAAACAGGCAAACCCAAACCGGTAGTAAGGAAACATCTTAAATGATGTCTTGTTTGGGAACTAACAGTATTGGCCATGTTATTTATTTGCTTGTTGGCTCATCCATTTTTATGTCACCAAGTCTCTCAGTAGTATGCACCCTACTGCTCGTGAGGCTGTGGTCTAAGACTCGTGCAGTTCAAAATGAACTCTCTGAAATCTTTCATTTTAAAAATGTGGATCATTTAATGGATTTGATTTAGGGCACTGCCATGTGAACGGTTAGCCTGCACAGTTACATTAATTCAGGCTCTGGGGGAGAAAGTGGGAGTAGAGTGAAACCAAATGACTTAAACCATCTCTACTGCTAGTGGAGCATGAAGCTGAGCCCTCCACAACACCATCTGGAGGTTAAGGGAGGTGTAGATGTGCCTGCAGTACTCAGCCAGTAATTCCCATCACTTTGCTTTTGCTCACAGCTTGCTGTTTTCCCCAGGATCCTGAGCTCTTTGAGATGGGCTTCTCCTAGCCCTTAGAGATAACTGCTACTTGGGAGCTCATCTCCATCTGAAAGCTCACTGTTAGCATTAGGCCCATAAGCAATGCTGAAAATAAAAAATTCTATAGCACAACAGATTCAATCACTTCATTTTCTTGCCTACAGCACACGGTGATTTCTTCCCCTGTTTGGCTCCGTGGGTGGAACAGGCATTTCAGTATACACTGCCACGTTCATTACAAGGAGTTCTTCCGTGCTGGAGATATTAACATCTTTGTTATTACTGCCAGTTCTCTCCTCCCCCGTACCAAGTGGTCGTCTGAGCTAGAATTCCTTTTAAAGACAGATTCCCAGTAGTAGTATTTTCCTCCTCAAAGTGAAGCTCATCTCTTTAGAGGTCAGCTCATTCTGCTTTCTCAGAATTCTGCCTCCCTCATTTTCCTTAGAAAGTCAATACTAAAGACGACATCAAAACTGCTTGCAGAAATGCACAGAAATTCTAGAAATCCATGTCATAGTCAACTCTTTGTAATCATTAACAGCTCAAAAATGGTGTTTGAGTTAAAAAGTTTTATGCAAGAAAAAATGTTTAACATTTAATATGAAGTCAAAGTTTGACATAGCTTATTTTTCAAACATCATTAACATCATTCTCTTCCTTTTCATCAACTGACAATTAGAAGATCACAATTTAAAAAGTCATCCTAAATACTTTTAAAAGCCTTACAAAAACATTCATAAAGTGCCACCCACAAGAGCGCCTAAACAAGAACCTGGGAGAAATGCCTAATAGGATGTTAATTTACTTAATTGCTGCTGAGGATTAAGCTGTCAAACAGCAGCATGATTTCTGGGACTGTCAATTTAACAACCATACAACCCAGCAAAAACACAATCCCATAGACAGGGCCTCCACAGAGTATCAGCTGGGCCTACAACACAGGCAGTGTTGTGGGGGTTTAAAATAAATAGCTGCTAACACCACCTAAAACCATGAAAACTGTCAAGTGGGAGATGTGGATTCTAAGGGGAGCAATCATGTAAGGCTGTGGCCTTACCCCAAGGGCAAAATCCTGGCAGCTTGTAGAGAAAACAGATTTCAGCTGGTTTTTACCAGGGCAAAAATCACACCCCATAGAAAAAAAAAAGAAAGCAGAAGGCACTGATCCTTGGAACGATTGTGTTCTCCCCTCTTGGCCTTGAATGTACCATACCGTAAGCACCTTTTTTTTTTCCCTTGTCCCTGAAAGAGGGGCTGGGAACAGCCACCTCACTGCAGTGAATGTGCACTAGTTCATTTGGCAGTGGCTTCCCTCTTTTCTTGTGCGCATGGGCAGTGCTCACAAACAGGCCTACCCAGAAGAAAAGGGGACGGTCTCTGAGGGCTCCCTCCCCCCAAATCCGTGCCCCACATGAGGTGTCCAGGTGTCTTCACAGCACCATGTAGCTGCTGCCCATGGTCCCCAGGGCCAACTACTCTGTGTGGTGTTTCTGGTGGCGCACCAGCTGGGGCTGGAAACGAAAGCATTCCCCACACTGTGTGCAGCGGTACGGCTGCTCGCCTGTGTGGATGCGGGTGTGCTTGATGAGGTTGGAGTTGCCGCTGAAGCCCCGGCCACACTGGCTGCATTTGTAAGGCTTCTCGCCCGTGTGGGTCCGAGCGTGGTTAATGAGGTCAGAGCTCTGCCCAAAACATTTGCCACACTGCCCGCAGGAGTAAGGCCGGACACCGTCGTGGGCTCGCTGGTGCTGAAGGAGGTGGGAGTGTTGGCTGAAGCATTTCCCGCAGGCTGGGCACTTGTAGGGCCGCTCGCCTGTGTGCATGCGCTGGTGCTTGATGCAGGTGGAGCTGTCGCTGAAGATCTTCCCGCACTCGCTGCACACGTAGGGTTTGAGCCCGGTGTGGATGCGCTGGTGCTTCAGGAGGTTGGAGCTCTGGCTGAAGCTCTTTCCACACTCCGTGCAGGTGTAAGGCTTCTGGCCCGTGTGGACCCGCCGGTGCTGGATGAGATGGGAGCTCTGGCTGAAGCCCTTGCCGCACTCCCCGCACAGGAACGGGCGCTCCCCGGTGTGCATTCGCTGGTGCTGGATGAGGTGGATGCTCCGGCTGAAGCCCTTGCCACACTCGGAGCAGATGGTGGGCCGCTCTGTGCGATGGGCTCGCCGTGAGGCTGCTGCCACCCCTCTCTCTTGTCTTTTTACAAGGCTGATGGCAGAGCAAGGCAGCTTAGCCTCCTCTGCCGGCCTATAGTCACCTCGCTGTGCCTCTGAGGAGCCGCGCTGACTTCCATGGCCATCACCCAACTGTTGCTCTCCGCCTCTGGACCCCACTGCCAACATATCCTGCTGATCTGCGCTTGCAAAGTGGTTGTGAAGGGGATCTACCTCACCACCTGGAAAAAATGCACAAGTAATTGTGATTATTGCTTGGAGATGGCATGGCAGAAAATGGGCAAGCTCTTCTCCCAGGAAGCCTGGCCTGCACTGTGTAGGAGAAGCAGTAAAGGGAAGGACTGGGAGCAAAGCAAAATCTAGCCATAGGAGCATAGCCTCACCATGCGACCCAGAGCATGTGTGCCACAAGCAGCAGGATGCTATAGGTGTTTGATAGAATCATGGAATAGCCTGGGTCGGAAGGGACCTTAAAAATCATCCCTCTCCAACCCCCCTGCCATAGGCAGGGACGCCACTCACTAGATCACACTGGCCAAGGCCCTATCCAGCTTGGCTTTGAACACCTCCAGTGATGGGTCTTTCCTTGTCCCTGGGAAACCTTCATATTTTCTCTTAATACTATGTCTTCTCATACATATTTTTAACAGTACACTGACAAGGGCAGGTGGTCTGCCTGCCCAGATTTCAGGATGAGATGGATGAAATGAAGCAGCTTAAATAACTTTGAGGAAGCTCAAAGAACAATTTGCTTGCTCTGTTTGTAAACTTATCTGATTTATTTCTCACCCATATGCATCTCTTCCAGCACCTCATGATCTTGATCTTCTCCTTTGTCCATCTGGGCATTTATGTCAGGTTCAGCAATCAGGAATCCTTCTTACAAAAGCAAACAAAATTAAACTTAGTTGAATATTCAGCAAGAGTGCATCACAGAATATACTTTAAAATCTACTGCTCCTGCTGAATATGGGAACAGGCATCACTTCAGGAACATATTCCCTGAACTTCAAGCTATCGATCCTTCTTGTTTACTTATGGCTGAGCCAAATGAAAAATACATCTCTGGACAACTATTCAAGCTCCAGATGCAATTGGCTAACTGGACAGTCGGGCTCTGGTACAAACACCATGCAGTGATGGCGCCTCATTGTGGTCCACTTCATCACTAGCAGTTATTTACCGAAAGGTAATTGTTAATAAGGGATTAGATAATGCCAGAATCAAGGAGACAACTGAGGTGATGGGACTGGTTTTGGACCTCAGATGCCAGTGATTACAAAAGCACCAGTCTTAAGTCTTTGATCCTGGGTGACACAGTTGGGACAGAAAAAAATGGAGCAAGCAAAAGAGAGACTTCTTGAACTAGAACCTTGAAGAAAGAAAACAACAAAAAATAGACGTGCAAAAAAGAAACCTTAGACGTTAGAATAATCTGAGTTCCTACTTTAAATATTCCCTGAATGCTGAAGGGGACTACCCCTGCAGATGCATCATTTCAAGCTGTTCCATGGTAAGGCTATCTGCAGCCTTACAGCTCTCAGGACTTTACCACTACCAAGAAACTGCTGCAACAGGTTGATGGTACAAGCCAACTGAGCGATCTACATGCTGCAGTGTGTACCAGATGGCTTGCCCTCACTCTAAAGCAGGAGGAGACAAAATCCTGTCCACACAGAAACTTTCCCTGAGGCAGCTAACCACAAACAGCAGGGTTTCTCTGAGAAGGCTGTCAACAAGCAGGAACTTCACAGAAGGAGATCTCTCCGCATTTCAGAGGTGGTACCAGCATCTTGATAAATGTCCAACCACAACCACTTGGGTAAGCCTCAAAGCAAGTGGACAGGGTAGAAGGAAGAGTTAGTTCCCTTCTGTTACTGGCAGAAACACATCCTTGGTGTTACTGTTTGAATGTGAAAACCAAGACAGTAAGAACATCTGTGCACGTCGGTTTGGGAGGTTACTGTATGCAACGTTCATAGCTTTACTAAAATGAGGTGGGAAGAGTGTCTGATCCGGACCTCCGACAAACACACCGTGCCATTCTGGGGTCCTTGACTTTAGTACAGTAATAGCACATATCACAATAGCAGATTTTGTGGTTGGGCCCAATGACTTATTTTCTTTACCTCGGCTACTTGCAGGCGGACATTCATCCTCTGACCGCTCAGCCCCGCAGCCCTCCTGTAGCTGTGGCTGTCTGTGCCTGTGCAGCCTGCGGGAACCAGGGCAGCGTGGCGCTCCATACCTCCAGCTCCTCGGGCTCCTGCCGCCTGCCCCCCAGGCGCTGCCGCCGCGCTCTCCGCATGGTCACCCCGGGGCACAAAGGCACGGACCTGCCATTCAGGAGAAGGTGTTTAAAGCTTCCCTTCCCTAACCGGTATCTGGAATACACAACGCTGAAATCAAAAGGTGAGCACGTTTTCATCACCAAAAAAAAAAAAAAAAAAAAAAAAAAAAAAAAAAAGAGTTAATGGCGCAGCTGCACGGTTTCACCAGCACATGCTGGCTTAGTGTCGGTGCGATGGGAGCCCCCCTCCCCACACCCGAGCCGAGCCGAGCCGTGCCTACCTGCAGGGCGCCCGGCGCCGGCCCCGCTGCCGGCGGCTGCCGCTTCCTGCTCCGCGGGCAAAGGGCGCCGCTTCCTGGGCGGAGCAGCCGGGCCCAGCAGGGCCGAGCCTGGCTGTTTTGGGGCCGGCACGATGGGGTGGCGGGGGGCGACTCCCAGCCCTGCCCCCCCCCCCCCCCCACCCCGAGCCAGGCAGGAGCTCAGGCCGAGGGGGGCTTGCGGGGGGCGGCTGTGGGAGGAGGTGGCCGGGTCTTCCCTCGTGAGCGAGCTCTGCCCTCAGGTGTGTTAGGGGAGCCGTCTTTCTTGCCATGGTGCGTTTGTTTGCTCGCTGTGGTGACATTTGGGCTTCCCTGCTGCCTTACCGTGGGCCTGGACCGCTGCCACACCGCTCCAGTGTCATACTACAGAAAACTACCCAGCTTTTTTAGGAGCTAAAACGCCCGAATACCCAGCGCGTGCTTCGTGGTGGTGCACAAAGACTGACAGGCTCAGCACAGGAACGAGCGGTTTTCAAGGAATCTGGGACTCTTTCCTAGAAACAAAGCATAAAAACACCCCCAAAGCCACTCAGATTTCCTTTTCACTTAAAGCAATTGTTAGCAAGGCACGAAAGTGATTTGAATTAGTCAGAAACCTTAGTGACTGTGTGCCCTAAACAATATGGGAATTGCAATTAAGAGTGAAATGAGAAAGGTTGTTTTGTCACACTGAGGCTTTGTTTGTTAGGTTTAAGCATCAATTTGCATTAAAGACTTTCTGTTGGAGAAGTCTGTCTGATATGGGCTCGTTAGGCTTGCAGTCTGTAATTTCTCTAGGTCCGAACAGATGGAGAAATGGCCATCAACAAAATAAGCTGGGAATACCGAAATAGAATGAAAGGGAAAACATATCCCCATCAGTTTGTAAAACAGTACGACTGTCAGGCGCATTGCTGCATCCCAGTCATGTTTGCAGCACAGCACATCTGCTTAGAAATATGGAGGGTAGAGGACCAATATGTTCACAGTCAAAGTACAAATGCATAGAGACAATAGAGAGAGGAAAGTAGTCCTGCACATGAAACTGAAGTACTGCCCATGACTTTGACACTGATAGGAGGAGACACTGTAGGCTCAGGCATCAGCCTGCTGTCCAGCATCAGTGAAGAAAACTGCTAAATTCATTTCCAAATACATATTGAAAAAGAGGTGATTGGAAAACCTCAGAGTGGATCTGCTGTGGACAAACCCCAACTGACCACCCTGATTCCCATCAAGACATGGCTGGTGATAGGGATGAAAAGAGAACAGGGGATGTAATACACCTTGTTTCTAATAATGCTTCTGATGGGTTACTGCATCTGCTTTGGAAACTGAGAGGCTGAAAACTTACTGGTCCTCCAGGCTCAGCCAACATTTTAATGTCTAATTCATGACCCATAACAGCCAGTGGTTAGTAATGACTTTTTTTTTTTTTTTTTTTTTTTTTTTTTTTTTTTTTTAATGAGCAACTTGGGTGATGAGAAAGAACGCATCCATAGCCAGTTAGCAGGTGATACTGAAATGGAGTGGGAGCTGAGATATTCATACATCAAAGATTCAGTTCCAAGGAAACCTGAGAAACTCAAGAATTGGGCCTGAAGTAGTTTAACAAGGAGAAGGGCAAAGTTCCTCATGCATGTCAGAGGATGTGCATTAGCACAGGCTGGGAGCTGGCTGCTTGAGTAAGAGCTGTGCTGAAGAGGATCTGCACCAAGGTCCTCCGCCAAGCAGAATACGGCTCAGTATGCTCAATTCAGGCAACCTGCTTACTGGGCTACATCCAGAAAAGCATGGCTGGCAGATTGGGAGGTTATCATCCCTCTCTGTTCAGAGCTGCTGAGGCCACAACTGTAATACCGTGTCCAGTTTTGGGCCCTTCAGAAAGGATGGACCTTCCTTCAAAAAGGATGTGGAAGAACTGGCAAGGGCTCCTGAGGTGGTTAGGAGCCTAGGGCACACAAAGAGTGAGCAGAAACTGAGGGAGCTGGTGCTGTTTGCTCTAGCAAAGATGCTTGAACAACTACTTGAAAGGATGTATAAAAGCAGTGGAAGCAAAGTGGGCTTTGCCTACAAGGGCAATTGCCCCTAAAATGCCAGCTTAGTGGGAGATGATAAAACAAAGGCAAATGTGGTTTGAAAAATTTAGGCTGGATATTGAGAAAATCTTCATTTTGAGGGTAGTGGATGAGAGGAACAGGCTACCTTAAAGAGGTTGCTGGATCTCATTCTTGGGGGTTTTTCAAACCTGACAAAGCTGTGCCTGACCGGTCTGGTGCTGGTGATAGCTCTGCTTTGAGCAGGAGGTTGTACTCTGGAGGACTCTTCCAATTGACATTTCTGTGATTCCATGAGCAAGATATAAGCAATTACATGATACAATACATATATCATCCTGCAGACCTTTCGTTAATTACAAGTTGGTAGTTTGGGATAAATCTTCCCAGGAAAGTTTAGCTGTTTTAAAAATGCGTAAAGCAATGAAGTACTCAAAATGGGTAATGCAATCATATTTCAAGGAAGATAAAAAGAAGCAAAGCATCTCCAGGTTGATAAAAATGGTAAACTGGCATTTACTAGGTCACTCTTAAATATAACTGCCTGAAACTGGACATATGCTCTCAAAAAAGTTCTTGCATTTCAAAGTAGTTGTATGAGTACAGATGCACCACCATGTCAAGCCTTGTCTCCATTTTTTACTACTTCAGAACAACTTTACTGTTCAGTGATTTTGAGCTTCAGATTTGGAAATACCTCTTTTTGTTTTGATAAAGCTGATATAGCAGCTTTAAAAGGTTCTACATGTATGCATTTAGTGTTAAAAGTACTTTTTTTCTTGTTAAAAAAGCGAACAGCACTTCAACAGCTGAAATGACCAAAACCCCATGTCTAATGAAGAGTTCATTGAAGCAAAACAATATAAAAACCCTAATGAGAATTACAGTAGAAAAGGAGAAGCACTAAATGGGGAATAACCATTTTTCCACTTTGCTGCTAGCTCTAGCTAACCTTTGGTGTTACCATTCTCTGGATATTGAAGAATACTGTATCTACCCAACAGTCTTTATAATAATTATTTTACAATCAGCTAAACTGTCATCTGAATAGAATGGAAGAAAGTTTTAAAGACATTTGAAAGATTGTGGCTGCACACTGAAGATTGTTTCTTGAACTTACCTATTGATCAACCATTTTCACCTGCACTGAAAGAGCTTTCTGTGCAGAGTGATACATTAATCACTCATATGTAGAGCACTGACATTCTGCACAGCTGCTAAAAGAGAAATAAACAATGAGAGCAGTTTGCTGTCTTCTTCATTTGACAGAAAATGCTCCTGTAAGTATTTTAGCTTTAAACCAGTGACACATGCGATTTTCCACAGCTTAGGTAAGATTGCTTGTTTACGCTGCAAAAAGTTAAGTGTAGTGCCTTCCAAGAGGATAATGATATCCCCTGGTTTGGATTTGAAGTACAAAAGCATTTCTCCCCTCCTCCCCCCCAGATGTTTCTGACATGGGAATTACAGAATCTCCAAACGGCTGAAGTTGGAAGACACCCCTGGAGATCATCTAGTGCAGCCTCTTCCTCAAGCAGAGCCTCCTAAAGAAGGCTGCCCAGGATCACATCCATTCAGTATCTGAATATCTATGTCTCCATTACATCCATGTTACATTTCACAGGAGAAAAAAAAAAAAAAAAAAAAAAAAAGAGACAGGAAGCAAACTACTACCAAATTGATTAAAAAAATGGAAAGCAAGCAATTGCTTTATTAGTGCAAAAATGCAAGTACCTGAATCTAGGCATATGCTCACAAATAAACAAGCCAGCGAACTTCCAAACTGTAGCAGCATCATTGTATCATGTTCCATTTTTTAGTATTTCAGAGCAGCTTAATTGTGTTTCAAATACATACATTCTTCAGCCTACAATACGTGCCAGTTATCTGGAAGGATTCCAGGTTGAGGTATTCATATCGTTTCTGGGTAGTAACTGCTGCTTTAAGCATGTTGCATTGAATCAAATCTGCTAGCAGTCCTGAATGCAGAGAGAACTTTCTGCTAGAAGTTTCAAGGACACCTGTGACCACCTGGGACTAAAATGACCATCAAAGCTGTTATATATCAGACATGCTCATAATACATATTGGGTCAGGGCTGCCCAGGAATAGCAGCAACCCATTGTTGTAACAAACTTCTTGCTAGGTTTGGTTCAAGTGTGCCTAATTTGCTGAATAATTTACAGATTTTCCAAATAGGAATTAAAAAAAAAAAAAAAGTTCATGTCCAAGCATCTGTTATTTTTAAGGTCTTACTTTGTTTGCAATAGATAACACTTCCTTTTTGAAGAAATCAGTAACTTGAATGTGTTTGGCCAATTACATACATATGAGATGCACTGCATAATTCAGCAAGTGACCTATAGCTGAGGAGACTTGGTGTTTAAACACCCTGTAAAGCAAAGTAGTGACTGGGGGTTTGCCCAGGTACAGTCTTGTAGACCAGCAATCTGTAGCTGTGAATGATGGTTAGCATAAGCAACCTGTGACTGGTTCCTACCTTAGCCAAACAGGGTAGCTGTCACTGTGTAGTAATTTTAAGAATCCTTAAGTAAAACAGAAAGAGATAAGGGGAAAACCAAACCAAACCAACCAAACAAACAAAAACCCCACAACTAACCAATCAAAAAAAAATGTAGAAGGGAAGGTAATATATGAGGGAAGAAAATCAACCACTGTACAAGCAGACGCATTCTGAGTGTCATGTAAATGGAAAAATTATACGACAGGACTAGAAAAAAGAAAAAGCAAACACAACTATGTAAATCTCTGCATGAATTCATTGGAGAAAATCCTCAGGCTCCCAGGACTACTGAGACAGATGGCCAATGGACTGGTGAAAGCTTGCTTATGCTTTATGCAGTCAGGTATTTACCCAATAAAACTTGTGTGCTAAAGGAGTCACTTTATCTCAGTTGCTGATTACTTCATTGCCTGTTACCTAGATTTATTGGTTTGGCAATGCTCTTACAAAACCAAGTAGGGCCAAAGAAACTACATGGAGTCTTCCTACAGGTTCTGAATGGTGTTTTGTCTTTAGAAGACACCCAGTTTAGGTAGTTTGCTCATTAAACAGTCTGAATCATCTTACTTCCCTGTGCATCCCATTTCCCTGTTCCAGAGGAAAGGAAGGCTCCCTTTCCTGCGCTGGTGGCAGGTGATGCTTTGCTGTGGTAGTACAGTGCTCTCCAAGGTCTCATTTCATCACTTTAGCCCCATTTCATGGCTGCCCCAAGTCAATTTCCAAGGAACTGTTATAAAGCACCAGTCAGCAAAGTGAAAGAACAACATATCTCACCAATGAGAAGACTAAAAATACATTTCTTCACAGCTAACCCCAACCCACCCAACCCTTAGCATTTGGGCAGCACCTGCGAGTGCTCCCCAGGGTTGGGTGGGCTCGAGGGCCCTGACCTGGTGGGGAGGACCCTGAGGGGGCTTAGGCAAAGGGTGGCTGCTTCAGGTAGAGCTTGCATTATGGTTAAACACGTTTTTCTGTCCTCCCTTCCTCACGGGTGTCAGTACGTTCTTTTACAAAATGCCTTACTCTCTGGGTTTTCCAGGTCCGTAAACAGCGCTACTGTTGTAATAAAGGTGAGAAGGTGGGGTCTGTGGGAAGGACTTCATGCCAACAAGGGGAATTGCCCCTAAAATACCTGATGCTGTTCTTCATGCTTTTGAGGTGTTTCAGGCTGCAAGAAGGATAATGCAGTCTCTGGTGACACTTCAATTTGGGGGAAGAAAAAAGGCTTGGTTACTTGACATAGAGGAAATACACTCAAGGAAAAAAAAAAAAGCATAGGTTAGGCACTACATAGTGTTTTGAGTCTTGTATTGCTGAAGCTTGGCTTTTGTTTGTGTGTTTTCAATAGCCAGGACTATTTCGGAATTGTACATACTTGACCAGTGAGTCAGTGCTCTCATTATTTTATGTTTGTCAGAAACAGTGACAGAAAATTCTTTGTACAGTTTTAACTATTATGTCTTTTTATATGTGTATATATACACATGATTTTATTTTCCAATTACATCAATATTCCAAGGTATACTAAGAAAGCTAGATTTTTGCTTTCAACTATCCAGAGAATTATACATTTGTGTACAGGAGGGGGCAGTCTTTCACTGTTTCTTCCCTCAGGCGGCATGGTGTTGAATTATTTAATTTTAGGTGAAGGCTGGTACAGGAAATGAACTATATTAACGTGGTTATTTGTTTAAATATGTATTTTGAAGCCCTCATCAGGGTAATTGTGTTATGCAAAGTAAAAGATAGCAGCCTCGGGTCCCGTGGCAGCGTAATTTCAGCTGGAATTGATTACTTCACAAGTTACAAGTGAAACTGTGTACCCCAAATTGCACACACATGCCTTATCTGCCTGAAGGTAATGGTATGCAAATTCTTTTGGCTTCAGTGGTCTGTGAGTGGGCTCTGAGAAGAAGCGATTAGCAAAGGAGACTTGTTTTAGCATTTGAGGTGATTATGAGAATGCTGGAGGCTAGTATCCAGGGAAGGCTCTGTATGCAAGCCTGTCAGAGGTGAGCTGGAGTCACTCAGCTGATTTCTGTTAGCCTTTTCTATTTATGATGACTGCCTGAGGGCTGAACAAGCCAGGCAAAGCTTAAAACAAAAAAAACTCAGGTATAGCTGCACATGGACACATGCACATACACACGTGTGCACATAGCTCTTCATATAGCAAGAGAATTGTGAAGGGCACACTGAAGTTAATGAGACCAATGTGACTAAAGGTGCAAGCCAACATCTTTCCACTTTGAGCATGGCATGAATCTACATCTAAAAAGTTGACTACCACTATTTAGTAAGTCTTGCTACAATTTTTGGCTGTGTAAAGACCCAACGAATTACTGACCACCTGATAAACATGCTGCCCTTCTTCCATCTAACAGGGAACATCACCAGTTTAGAATGGCAGGAAGGAAGAGCACCTGTGCCATCACCAGCAAACAAACAGTAGGTTGGATGGATGCCTTTTGGGCCTGCACCATTTGTGGAGCTCATTTAGCTGGTCCAGGCATAGACTACCATGCCAAGATTGATAATGGGGGGATGCATCTGAAGCAGCATGTTGTTCACCTTTGTTATGGTGAAGGATGCTAATTGTTGGTGTAGCTGCTCTCCTTCATAGGGCTTTTGAAGCTTAATGATGGCTTCTGAAGGCACCGACAAACCTATGGCTGCCTCTCTGGCTTCATTAAATCACCCTGTTCATTTATATTTCTGAGCTGGAACAGGACTGTTTAGACTTGTATTTGGTTGCTTTTTGTGCTTGTTTCTTACTATTGGTTTGAATGCTTTTGTGTTGAATGCTTTTTGTGAAGAAAAGTACTCCTTTTCTTCTGAATGTGCAATCCTTTTCTTCTGAATGTGCATTCATAGCTTCTTAAGTCTTCAGAGTGCCATAGTTTCCACAGTGTTTGCATTTGCTGAAACAAGGCAGTAAAATGATCCACAAAGCCATATTTTGTGGTTGAACACACATCCAGTGAAGAAGGTAGCAGTGAAGGTTATGCAGACTCTGCTCAAGTTTACATAGCGGAAGTGGTTGATTACCTGTATGGCGGCATGCATTTTTAGTTGGGCTGTGGTCTTTAGGACGCATGCTTTGGATGTCCCTCATTTTCTATATGAGTGTGAACCACATAAGCTCTTATTTTGGATTGTCAGTGCTAGTCAGCTGACATTCGTTTCATCTTCCGGCTCTCAGATGCATGCCTTTCTATGGCCCTGTACTTGCTCTGCTCAGATATGAGGCATTGCTTCGTAAGCAGAAAGAGAGACAACGTGCTTTCCTCCCCAGAAATACTGTCCATTTTGTTGTTCATCTTGGGCCTCCGATGCAGCTCTGCCCTATGTGCAGTTTTGCTTCTTTCTTGTTCAAGTGGAAACAGTCACTTCTGGGGCAACCTAGAGACTGCAAAGATAAGTTCAATCAATAATTTAGTGCACAAATTGCAGTCGTGGTGCTGTGCCTGCACTGCAAAGGCAAATTCACCCTAATTTATGACTTGAGAACGAGAAATCAGATGGTGTGCACTCCAGAAATAAATTCACTTGCTGAGCTGACTACTCAGCTGACAGATGTGTCGGCACCACAGACCTCTCTGGAGACTTGCAGAAGTTCCTTTGGCCTATCAAGAAGCACTTTGCATCATCTCCCATGGCTCACTTTATTAGTGTCATGTGCACATACATGCAAAACTGGAAGCTGAACGGGATGTGTGACGCTATTTTGGGTTGCTGTGTAGTGTGACACTATTTCACATAAATGTTTCCTTGGGGGAAATTCCAGTATTGCAGATAACTGATAAGTGTTTTTTTGTTTTGTTTTGTTTTGGTTTTTACGTCCTTACACTTGTGATTATAAAACTATGCACCTGTTGTGGTTTAACCTGACTCTGGCAGCAAAGCACCACAGAGCTGCTTGCTCACTTCCCACCCAGTGGGATGGGGGAGAGAATTGGGGGGGAAAAAGTAATACTTGTGGATTGAGATAGACAGTTCAATAGGAAAGAAAAGGCAAGGGAAAAAAAAAAAAAAAGATTACTCAGAATAAAGCAACGCACAATGTAATTGCTCAGCACCAGATGACTGATGCCCAGCCAGTCCTCAAGCAGTAGCAGCCCCCACAGTCAACTCCCTCGTTTTAGGGTTGATCAGAACACTGTATGGCATGGGACATCCTTTTGGGCAGCCTGGCCAGCTGTCCTGGCTGTGCCCCCTCCCAGATCCTGCTGCACTCCCAGCCTCCTTACTGCCAGGGCAGCACCAGGAGCAGAAATAGTCTTGGTCTTTTGTACGCACTGCTAAAAAAAACTAAAACATGGTTGTGTTATCAACAGTCACATCCTAAATCCAAAACAAAGCACCATACCAGCTACTAAGAAGAAAATTAACTCTGTCCCAGCTGCAACCCAGCTGACCTCCACGTCATGATTTGCTCTAAGATTCTACACACAGTAGAAATGGCAAACACGTTTTTGATGGACTTTGCTGTGAAAAGGAGTCTGATAGCAATTGTGGCATGATGAAAAAAAGAGAAAGAAAAAAGGGAAGAAGGGAAGGTTACCCACAGGTTCATAGCTGATGCGTCTCTGACACCGAGGCTGAAACCACACTGTGTGTTTTTTTTTTTTTTAAATAGCTATTCTGTTTTTCTGAGAATTTTATGCACTTTTTCAGTAAGGAAGCGGTTAGCATAAAAGCATCCTTTAAACATTTCTCCTCACCTGCTTCATGTCACATCCTTCACTAGTGACCTAAGCTAGTAGGATTTAATGATTTCTTGGTGAACAAGATCGTGCAGAAATGTATACATACTAGCAAAGAAACGATCATTTCTAAAATGTTATCTATTTTCACCTTCCAGGCTGTATTGTGTGCACTTATTATTCTTGGAGGTAAGATTTTTACTTTTATTTTTAATTTGATTCCTAATTCTGTAGCCATTATGTGCTTTTACACTTAACTGTGATTGAAAATGTGTTTTGGTGTGGATGAGATCCTAGAGGTTTGGTTTGTTACTTGCAGGATCAGGACAATATTTGAGGATTATGTTGAAAGAAAATTGCTTGCAATTACCTTGTTTTGTGTGTTGTACTTTCAGCTGGTGGTGATGTGACAACGATAAATGGGAATGAATGCGACTATGTTATTTTTGACCCTGGCGATGTCCAGTTGGAGCATCCTTCTCAGATCAGATGGTACAAGGGAGGCATGCTCTTAAAGCAGGGGACACATGGCAGTACTGGGTATGGCCAGTGGCTTCGTGTCTTTCGTAACGGAACACTGGGGCTCCGCATTGTTGGGAAGGAGGATGCAGGACAGTACACAGCTAAGGTCTGCACCAGCTCCCAGCGCTGCGTTCACCAAAGGACATTTCAGTTACATGTACATGGTGGGTGCAAGTTATCACTTTAACCTTCCCATACTGTGTAGGGATGCCTGGATCAGATGCTAGCTTGTATTACGATGTATAGGTTGTGTGTTCCTGGCTGGCATCTTCTGCCTTTTTGTTCTTGAGTTCACATATTAACCTCGTGAGAACACTTGCCTGCCATGATTTTGATTAAACATTTGTTCTGGTCACGATTAGTATCTACACTTGTGCCACAGGTCTAGAAGCAAGATGCTACAGTTAGACTTTTAAATGCAACTATGACTTTATATCAGATCTTGATTTTGTTGTCATCTTATCCACTGCTTGAAATTACTGGCTACAAAAAATAGATAGTTATTTTGAAATCTGTGCTGACATAGCACAGTGAGCTGGTCCAGCGAGTTTTCCTGAAAGTGGCATTAGCCTTCACTAAGTGTGACCCATAGTGGGATAATGTGGTGATTTAGGGTCCTAGAAGATGCTGATTAGGACTGTTCTCCCTTTTCTGAGCATCCTTGAGATGTTACAGTTCCTTGGGGTGACAAGACACAGAAGATTAGTGGGGATTTTGCTCTGTTCTGCTTTCCTGCTTTCCGTGTTGTCAACACCACCCTCTGCTTACTGCTGCATGGCAGTTGTTGCTTTGGGTTGCATAAATTAGATGCTCCATTCTGAAGATATTTATTTATTTATTTATTTATTTATTTATTTATTTATTTATTTTTCTTCTGGCTCTAGTACTATATTGACTGATTTGAGAGTTTGGGGATGAAAGAATTAAGTACAGATAAGCAAAATCCTTGCTTGTCAGGGCAAAATAATCTTTGCCCAGAAGTGATTAGCTTTTTGGAAACAAGCAATTATCATTAGCATGGGAATTATTTTCATTCAGACATAGAGATTACAGTAATTTTATAACTTAGATGTGCTGAATTCTGCTTATGACAAAAGACATAAGGCTTATTGTTTCCGTTTACTTCTGACACAGCAGCTGTTGTAAATGCCAGGATCCAATTTTGTAGAGAAACTGTGAAAACATACTCTGGGTTTTGGTCAGTGTCAAAGACAATATTCTAGATGTGTCCCTAGGCATTAATATATATGACGGATGCCGATTCATAATACACTCTTGGTATGCCTTGTAACCTCCCTGTAGGATTCTCCCTTCTTAAATCTAATCCAAGTAAACTGCTTCCTCAGCATGATGAGGCATTGGATTTTCTTAGAGTTCTTAGGGAACTGTTCAGGGACTTAATTCATTATTTGCCTTTTCTTCAAAGTAAGCTGTGTTGGCATGCAGATCCTGCTAGATTACTTGTAAGCCAGTGTGGAAATGCTTCCAAGGTAGTAAAAGATTTCAAAAAGCTGAAGTATGGGATATCCTGTATCTCCCTGAAGTAAATATTCACGTGCATGTATTTCAACAGGATACCTTGTCAGAGGGGTTGTAGGTTACTGCGTTGCTTTTCACCTGGCCTGCCTGCAGTCAGCTGGGTACATCCATGCCATCTGGAAGAAAGACGGACAGCGAGTGGCTCAGATCAGAAGGAAATCGGTGAACGCCTTAGAGGTCTACTGCAAGAGGGCCCATGTGTTCTACAACGGCAGCCTAAGTCTTTGCCCCACGGAATGGAGAGATCAGGGAGAGTATGTAGCAGAAGTGTATGACCAGGATGGCTTGCATTTGCATCAGATTTTTCACCTGGAACTGAAGAGTAAGTCTGAGCAAGCTATACATGTGTGTTAATATATGTATTTCCAGAAGGTGTCCTTTCTGTGTTTGCATGCCTCACTTTGGGTTACAAAATGATTAGAGGAGTCTTTTCCCAAATGATGCATGTTGTCGACAAATGAAATATCCAGAAAAACATTTGCACATTTCTTCCCTTCCTTTCTCTTCTCTGAGTGTAGTTGTGTTGTAGGATTCAAGTCTAAATGTATAGGTTGGATGGGGTTAGCAGAGAAAGGAGATGCACTTATTTCTATGGCAAGTTCTGAAAATAACATGTAGATGGTGTATGCTACTCTGGCAAGTTTCCTTTTCCAGACCCTGTTTTCCAAAGGTGTCTTAGTTCATGAAATTCAACAAAATGGTGGCCCAAGACCAGTCACTTTCCCCCTGAGCCAGCATATGAAGAGAAGTATGCCAGTATGAAGAAAAGTAGAAGTGTAAGCAATCTCCATTAAATATTGAATTGGGAGAGGGTCCAAGCAGGGTCCACATTCCTGTGGTTTACCTCATGTTTGTATCAACCTCAAATTGCATCTTGTAACAAGAAGCCAGGCCCCTATCCCTGCTTGTGAGTCCTGTGCCACAGAACAGTTTGCCTGTGGGGAGAGGGTACCTATATGCACAGGTTAATGTCTGGAATGAGTGCTTGGGACAGTCATGTGCCTGAGGGTGGTTCTTGTCACGTTCAGACCAGCTTTTCAGATGATAATTTTGGGAAGTCCTACTGCATTTCAAGCCTTTTCCAAAGCACAGGAGACCTGGCTCTTGGGTGTGATGTAAAACCAAATCCTGAAGGGTGGCATGCCTGTCTTTGTGATGGTGTGCTCAAGCTCTGATTCCATATGTACTTCCTCATGTTCCCTTTGCTTGCCAGCACTTGCAATGCCCTTCGTTTACTATCTTTCTCCCTTGTCGGGAAAGAGCGGGTGGTGGGGAAGAAGCATTAGTAAAATGGAAAAGAAACTACCAGGTTACAAGTTAAGTTATCAGAGCAGTCTCAGAACAAATTTATGTTTATTGATTTTAGGCTGATACATCAATTATAGCAAAGCACACTTTCACTTAACAAGAGATGTGAGCAATATTCCTGCTTGTGGTTGCCGTATGGCATATAAAATCCTGTAGTTATGAGCTGATGTTTTTCTCCCCTCAGAAGTGGAAATACTTCAAGATATCACAGAATTTATGGGTGGATCCATATTCCTGAATCTAACAGAGATGATGCTGGAACACTTCTTCCAGGTAGTCTGGAAAAAGGAAAACACGGAAGTGGCTTGGACAAATGGCTCTTGGTTTTGGTACCATGGAGAATACATTAACAGGTCTGAGATTGTGTCTAGTCACAGCCTTAGACTAGACAAGATTGAGACAAGTGACCGTGGCAGGTATTCTATAGAAGTGAAAGACAGAGATGGCAGAGTTGTGTACGAAGGCATCACTAATGTGAATGTTGGTGAGTATTGCTAAAAAATGAAAAGCTTTCTTGAGTCCAGACTAGAGACAGAAACCTGTCTGTGTATTGGGTTATATAAGAGATTGGGTACTGGATTACCTACTGGATTATGTAAGAGACGGCCCCAAATGCACGAGCAGTCATGTAATTAGCAGAGAGATGAAGCACAGACTTCCTGGGGTAAGCCTTGCTGGGTAAAGCTGGGTGTTCTTTTGCCAGTGCCTACTTCAGCCAGAGTGGCACAAGGTGTCGTTTGAGTTCTACTTTGTTACTCCACTGTATCTAGGAAATACTGTGAGCTGTGATAGAGGAATGAGTTTCGGGGGGCCAGTAAATGCTGTATCTTTAAATGATTGCTGGTTTAAACGTATCAGAAGGGCTTTCAGGTGAATTTGAGTTTATGACTGTTCCCCAACTTGAGAACAGGTTCACCTGCACATCTGCAGCGGTTCCTGTGGTGGGGAAAGCAGGAAACTCTCAATGCAATGCTGCTTATGATGATGGTTTTGTTCTAAACTTCACAGCTTTTGTGATGGAGAAACTGAACCAGAGGGATACAGGGAGACTCACAAGTTTAAGCGAGGTGTGTTGCGATAGCAAACAACCTAGCATGTGAAAATAGCATGCCAGCTATTATTACCACTACACCTTATCAATTTCTCAGTTGGTGGCATAAGACAAAGAGCAGCTGGTGTCAGGTTGGCTGAGGTCTGTCCTAATGCCTTGGATTAGTGTCCTGTATACGCCTTGTGAAAAGCAACCGCTTGGCTGCAGATCACTTAAGGAAAGTCAGTAGGACAACCTCTAATTTTAGAAGTCAGCTTTCTGATATTGTACTTACAGGACATAAGAAAAATGATTAAGATCACAAAAATTAATGGTGTAGCTTCAACCTGCTGTACTGTAAATGTTTTGACAACTAAATTTTAATTGTAGAGCAAAAGGACACACTTGGAAGAAATCCTTCTCTCTATGTTCTCATAGCATCAGCAGCTGTTGTAGTTACTATTTTATTGGTTGCACTGATAAGGGATTTTCAGAAGCCTGGGCACAGGGCAGGTAAGAAATCTCCTTCAAAACCTAAATAGCCTATTTAAATAGTAATTGATGCATAGATCCAGTTCTCTGCATTCAGGAGATATCTGACTGTGGGTTTTGGTGTGAGTTTGGTTCAGAGGAGCAGGATGCAGCTTTACATTGCTGTCAGTGCTGGTGACAGCACATGGCTCTGCTGCAGCGACTGACCGCCTGAGGCCTTTCCACACTGGTGGGAGGATTTTCAGCCCTGCTTGCCAAGGTCCGGTGCTGAGAGTGTCCAGGCTGGTCCTGTGTCTGCAGGGTGGATTTGTGGCAAGGCTTTAGGAGGTTGTGGCAGCTGCCGTTCTCCTGTTTGTGTGGTGTGTGGTCTGCTGAGAGCTGTGTTATTATTTATTTATTTATTTTTCCTGTGGTGGGACATTGACTGGTAGGATAGGGCCTCATATCTCTGCTTGTGGGACTTGTGCCCTGCTGAACTCCCCTGGGTTTGGTCACTTCTGGGAGCACAGAGTTGGTGAGTGCAGGCAAGGAGAGGGACCCATGTTTCCTCCTGAGCTGGTGAGCTGGGGCTGAAACCAAGGCAACCTTCCCAAGTGCCTGGCAGTGTTGCACAGTATGGATGAAGCTGATTGCTGCTCCATATCCCTGTTAGCTCTGAGGCATGTGTGAGTTTTTACCTCTACCTGAAGATCTTTTGTTTTCTTAGTTCTGAGTAGCTCACCCCCAAATGTGGGCAAGATGGGATGGAGAACCTCCTTTCCCTGCTTCAATGCCTAATGGTAGGAGAGGGTGGAAAAGGGTGGTCTTCTGACAAGAAGCAGTTAGTTATTGCCCCGCAGTGCTTTGCAGTTGAAATGCAAAGTTGGTCCACCACATAGGTAATGAAGACATAAGGTAGTTTGTCCTGTCTGGTAGGAAGGGGTAGGTAGTTACTTGAAAGGCTTAAAAGCTGAACAGAGGGGGAGGACTTCTCAGAATCATAACATGGCTTGTGTTGGAAGAGACCTTAAACATCACCCAGTTCCAACACCCTGCCATGGGCAGGGACACCACCCACTAGACCAGGTTGTTCAGGGCCTCAACTAATCTGGTCTTGAACACCTCTCTGGGCAACCTGTTCCAGTACTTTACCACCCTTTGAGTGAAGAATTTCCTCCTATCCTCTAATCTCTAGTAAGTGATAAGATATAGGGAATTGAGCTATATGCAGATTATGAATTCTTTGACAGCTTTCTGCAAATGCTTCAGGTATATTTGTCTGCTTTTCACTTGACTTGGTTTAACTCCTGGTTAGCAGTGCCAGTCCTACAGCATTCAAGCTTGAGACTAAGAGATGATAGAGACTATCCTGAGCAACATGAATGGTCTGAAAATGGTGAGTATGTGTCATTATGTGCCTTCCTATGGGTCATAGACAGGGATCTAAGAGTGTGATGTGGCTTGTCTGAGTTTGGGTTCATGAGGCATGATTGTCTTATGCAAGCAGAGTACTGTAATCAAGGGGAACTTTTTCTAACATAAAAACATCTGAAATTTGAAAGATCCAAAGACAGCACTTTGAGCTGCCAACAGCATTAATACTAGGATAATTACATGTGTGCTGCACTAAGACTATGTAGATAATGAAAAACTATCTAGATAATGAGTTGTTTCTGCAATCTCAGATCCTTCTTCTGCCCAGCGTAGTGGGCTGTGTTCTCTTTAACGCTGTGCAAACTTGTGGATCTTGGTAGCTCCTCACTGCATGGGGACTGCTGGTGCTTTCGCCTGTTCTTTCACTTGCTCTGCACATTTGTTAGGCATGACACTTTTTGGGCAGAGGGGCTTGTTCAGATCATGTAGGGCAGGTTTCTCTCCTGTCTTAACTGCAGCAATCCTTCCAATTTGCTGTTGGCCAGCAGTCCTGCTCCCACTAGCTCAGTATGGAGGGAAAGATCCATTTGCATGTTGCTGCCTCAGGCATGACTGGGATATTCTGGGTGTTCTCCATCTGTCATCGCTGGGTGTAAGAAAGTCCAGAGCTGGGGCCCGTGCCATCAGAAAGCAGAGGTACAAACTGAGCCAGGGTTTGTTTGCAGGGCGAGGGGAGTAGGCACCCCAGGAAGGCAGCAGGACTGTGGTATCCCAAGGCCCTTACCTGTCCAGGTAGCAGAGTCCCCTGTGGTGGGGTCAGTCTGTGCTTGTGGGTGCCCCTGTGAAGCTGCAAGGGAGCGTGCACTGTGAGCTCTAGCTTGGAGTGTCATGGTGTCTCTGCTGGCAGCTGGCCACTTGGTTACAACTCATGTAAAGAAAATCAGTGAGACAGCCTTTAATTTAAGGCAGTCCTGTTCACACGTGTTCTTTGACTGCTTCTACCACCAGTGCCAGCCTTTGCCACTTGCAGCCCTGTCTCTTTCCTGTGTTATCTTCACTGTCTTGTCTAGTTGTTGGCATTGAGGAGATTTCTGTTCAACTGACTTTTTCCTCCAGCTGAAGAAAGACCCAAGTTGCCAGAGCTGAAAGGCAGGAAAGCTGCAGAGCCTCCTACTTCAGTTCATGAAGTGTGTGGTGTCCCCAGCGTTGAGAACAGCATCCATCCAGCATTTGAGGACTGCATTCCATCCAATGTTGATTATCCCACTCCCCCGGTGTTTGACAGTGCTCCTGCAGAATTTGAGGAGTTCCCTCTTCCAGGGTTTGAGGACTTGAAAGACAAAGACTGTGTTGTTATGGACAATGCATACCATGCATCTTCAAGGTGCAAAGCATCCTGGAAATACAGTGAAGGAAGCAAATCCACTAAGTATGCTTTGATCAGAACGGGGTACGCAGAGGACAAACCTGGAGATTTGGAATGGAGTTCTTACTATCAGATTTGCCAGGAAACATGTTAACAGTATTGGACTGAGGTTTGGATTCTTCCCTTCTCTCTCAGCTGGCTTTGAGCTAACATTGCAGTTCTGCTGTTGCTCAGATGAATCTGCTGCTTCACATGCTTAGAAGAATTGGTAGAAACCTGAAGAGAAGTGTCTCTGGGGATTAGCTTGTTTTCCAGGGATAAGCCCTTCTCTACCCTTTGTGCTTCTGAAGGTCTTCCAGGAGGACCCCTTAGAAACTCCTTGGAGAAGAGGCATGGTAACTAACTGTGAGAGGAGTTGAGCTGAGCCTCTGCCTCTTTGCTTCTGTTAAAAGGCCCCAGTGAAGAAAAGCAGGACCTTGGGGATGTCTGGAGGCCATGTCAGGCCCAGACCTCAGTCCCCATTTGTTGTGTGGTCCATGCACCTGTGTAAATGCACAGGGAAGAGGATGAACACCCTAACAGCTTGTTGGACGTGGGCAGCTTGCCAAGCCTTCATCTGATATATGATGATACGAAAGGTCGAAAGCTGCAGTGTAACTCAGTAGACTTGGATGTGATTTCATTGTAGTGTTTGCTAGACAGCACATTAAGGAACTGTGTTTTTTTTTTTTTTTTTTTTTTTTTTTTTTAAGGAGGAAAAAAGGAATGCAGAGAAACCAGAACATTGCTAGCAAAGGGGTATAGCCATATCTGTAATTAACAAGGCTGTTCATTAACGGCAATTAGATGTGCTTTCTTCAATACCTGTATTAAATTGAATCTCAAATGGCGTGTAGTAATTTTTGTGAATGTTTTTTGTATTACAGCTATAAGGTGCTTCTTGTAGGTTTCATGAAATATCTTTCCTTATGGAATGCCAAATAAAAGTATTTTCTCTTATAACTGAAGAGCTGTTGCTGAGTATTGCTTTGAACTGGGATTGTTCATATAATGTGACTAAGTACATCCTAATGCCCTGTGTGTGGACAGTATCTACAACTTCATATTCTAACCCTAGAGTAAACAGATAATTTTGTGGTGTCTCTTTACAGCAAAGACATGATCATGATTACAGTCCCACTTCCTCACCGCCCTTCCTTGGGAAGCAGAACAAGCCCTCTGTCTTTTTCTGGGAAGGTCGTTCTCACTTTGCTGTGGAGAGTGCACCCAATCTTTCCACATCTTTCTTCACCTGGGTTTCTCACAACTGAGTGCAGTTTTCCCATTGAATTTTACAGCTATCAGGATAAATGCCTGTCTTTACAACTCTTACCCTTCCTACTGTGTTCAGAAAGGAGGTGATAGATTTTTTTTTTTTTCAAGAGGCTCACCTGCTAGCTCGCATTCAGGCATATCAGAGCAAACACTTGGTTCAAAACCTGAGGTTTGCTTTCCAGTCTATGGTGTGAGTTTGAGTCTTGATGGTGTAAGTCCTCTTTAAATTCCTGATGGATGCTGATAGAAGACCAAGAAAGTGATTCAGCTTATTATAGAATGATATGATCATAGAATATCCTGAGTTAGAAGGGACCCACAAGGTTCACTGAGTCCAACTCCTGGCACCACACAGATCTACCCAAAAATTCAGACCATATGACTAAGAGCACAGTCCAAACACTTCTTAAACTCCGACAGGCTTGGTGCCTTGAATATCCTATCGCTGGTCACTAAAGAGCACAGATCGGCACCTGCCCCTCCACTGGTCCCCACATCTGGTCCTCAGGGAAACGGCTCTGTAAAGGCACTGCCACCTAGCACGCAACACAGGGAATATTTTGGAGGAACTTTCCAAGTGACATTGCCACTGGGGATGTCATTCTGAAGCACCGCGTCTTATGGAGACCAAGTTCTGTGGTGCACAGCCTATTATAAGCCGCAGTTGGAATCTCAAGCTGTCATCTCAGCTTGACTGGCTCCTGAAGTTGGAAGTATGCAGAAAAAAGTCAACAATGCGCTCCAGCCTTTTTCGCCATAATGTCTAATCTGTGGTGGTTTGCAAAGGGGTTTTGTGCCCTGGCAGGAATACGCTGAGGTAGTTTTGTGGCAATGCAATGTAGTTTGGGAAGTTGTCTTGCCCTCTTATGCGTCTCCAACCTCCTCCCTTCATCAAGAGGAGACATCATGAAGCTTGAAGCTATGAATCTCATATGCAGAATAGGAAACCCACAAAGTAAAGGTAGCTGTTTGTCTTGTAGGGGGTACGTCTGAATGCCAAACTCATCTTTAGGACCCAAGCAAGACATTAAGCTCTTTCTTCTAATAGGAGCATGAGTTTTTCTGCCTGGAACATGATTCAACAGAGCAATCAACCATTTCTTTAGCTTTGAAGATGTGGAAACGGACGCTGGGTTAAAAAGAACCAGCTCCCAGGCTGTCTCTAAGAACAATTTCTTAGGGCCAAAATCTGAGTTTCCTTTCTGTTACGTGAAAGTCCAAAGAGACTCCTCCTCCCTTTTCAGTTGAGTTCAGTGCTGCCTAGTCTTAAGATTTTCAGTGTACCTCAGGCCCTCATATTTTGAGAGGGATTGCACTCCCCTTAAGTAATATGGGAATCCCATTTTTCTGTCTCAAGGGGGAATGGTGTAATCATTGCAGATTGTGGTTGTAGTCAATTGCCATGTAAATTAAGGCCACACAAGTACCTTGTAGTGTTTCATCCTCCCTTTCATTTGTAGTCTGGTTACTCCTAAATACTACATATTGGGTGAAATGTCCTAAGTAAACATTACTTTTTAATTTGAACAACTCTCTTTTTTTCTCTCCCCCCCTCCCCCCCCAAGTCTGCCAGTAGCTGACATGGTAGAAAGACCTGCTTTTCTCTTTCATTCTCGTGAAGTTAGAGGCAGTGCCCATTTAAACTGCGACTGAGGCTCTGCAACGATGCAAGTCTATCTTACTCCTTCAAATTCAGTGATGCTACCTGAGTTTCCATTAATTAGCTTTCAAGGATTCAACCGATTCAAAGCTTTTGGACAATGACAATTATTTGGAAACATTCCTAAGGGATTATTTTCTTCATTTACATTTGTTTGCTCTCTCCATCCCATTCAAAGCAGTCAGGACTGGTTTGCTTCTCTCTTCTCCAAAACTTGCACTAGGAACCGTTGTTAGAATCAGAAACCTGTTCTAAGAGCATGATGAAAAATGTTGCACTCCAAGTTGGAAATTGGAGAGGAAAATGTTCCTGTATACATAAGAATTGTACTCAAACAGCTGATTACACTTTTTCTTACCCCTTAACAGATGCCTTTACCCCTTTTAACTTTAAACCTGAGAACCAATGGGTAGTTTCTACATTTCCCTTGGGGATAGCGTACTCTTCTGTATTTTGCTTCTATACAAACAGTTCAAAATTTTAAAGTCATGTTGTCAGTCATTCACCCAAACAACCTCACACGTCATTACATGTTCCCACCCCACTTCCCCCCCCCCCCCCCCCCCCCCCCGAAAGGTCAAGCCCTGAAGGCAAGACCAGACAAGTAAATAGTGCAAACATATAAAACTAACTTGTAAATACATTACATTTTGGCAGTTTTTGGGCACTTTGTGGGGCTTAACTGCGCTTCAGTGAGAAGAACGTCTACTGTTGTGAACTGCAATTACGCCTCTGTGCCACAATGTATTTTTTTGTTTGTTTGTTTTTGGAGGGGAGGGGGTGGGGCAAAATTTCTTGTGGACACCTGCAAGAGTTGCAAAATAATAATAAAATTTAGGTGAAGGAAAAGTTCCTTCTGTGTTGTTGTTGTTTTTGTTTTCTTTTCCATGCAGTCTTAAAATGAAGATCCCATTTTCAGGCCGTTGGCAGATTGTAAGCATGCCGGAACACTTCACACTATGTAGATCATATTTGTCTGAAATGATAATATCATCCTGTGAAATATGTTCATCTGATTTGTGTCAATATGGAACAATGCTAGGGCCTCATAATGAAATGTGACCTTCTGTCTTACATCCTCTTGTATAAATAACCACAAGTCCAAGAGAAACAGAGTGGTTAGTGTATATAGTCCTTGTATCTTGCAAAAGGATGGTCTAGCAGTTCATGTCGATAGAGGGTTTGAAGGGTAAACCTTGAGACACGGGTCTGGGAGATAAGACAATAGGGGGGAGTTTTTTGAGATAACTGCTGACTATTGCATGAGACACAACTTTCTGAATGTGGCCCAGAGACTACTAAATAAGGAGGGGGGGGGGGGAAGCTGAAGAACGACCGAAGGACGAAGAGTGGGAGGAAGACTATGAGCCTTCAGTACGAGCGACCACCAGAGGGACCGCCAGAGACTGATACATATGCATCCATGGGATGGTTCGGGTGCTGGGAAACTAATTATAAAACCCTGCCTTTTCCAAAAGTGGTGATGAATATGTATTATCCTAGGAGCATAAAAACCATCCGCCTGATGTAAGTGGTGTGCGTCTTGGTGGAGCAGAGAGTCCCGGCACACCCAGCACTGTTTGCTTACCTCTATTCCTTTAGTAAATTGTAAACTGTGATTGTAACCCTATTTGGGACTCAGTCATTTATAACAATACCTATAGTGTGCTGCAGGCTGAAAAGTAGCCTGTGCCTCAGGTGCTGTTTTCTGCCTTTGCTTTTGTTACTACATCTTTGTAAGCCTTCAAAAGGGAAATGAAGTTATCCTATTCAGAAAAAAACACCATCCAGAAGAAACTTCGGTTGTTTTCAGGGCCTGAATTCTCACTGAAACCAAAGGCGGGTAATAGAATCATAGATTATCCTGAGTTGGAATGGTCCCCTAAGGATCATTGAGTCCAACTCCTGGCACCACACAGGTCTACCCAAAACTTCAGACCACGTGACTAAGTGCACAGTCCAAATGCTTCTTAAATGCCAACAGGCTTGGTGCAGTGGCTGCCTCCCTGGGGAGCCTGTTCCATTGTGCAACCACCCTCTCAGTGAAGAACCTCTTCCTGATGTCTAGCCTAAACCTCCCCTGCCTCAGGCTGACAGCATTCCCGGGGGTCCTATCACTGGTGACTGGAGAGAATAGATTGGTACCTGCCCGTCCACCCCCCTTCGCGAAGAAGCTGTAGACTGCGACGAGGTCTCCCCTCAGCCACCTCGTTTCCAGACTGAACAGGCCCAGTGACCTCAGCCGCTCCTCATACGTCTTCCCCTCTAGGCCCTTTGCCATCTTTGTAGGCCAGTATCTTACTGACTTGAAGAAAGAGGCTTTAATCTCTCCTGCTTTGTTTACTAACGAAGGAGCACGAAAGAGATGCATGTCCTTGCCTCTGGAGAGGAGATGAAAGAACAGCCAGTGCAAGGAACACAAAAATCAGTTGCACCAGACTAACATGCGGTTGTATCTGAGCTTGGGGACTGCAACCCTCTTCAGACTTCCAGATCTAGAGGAACACTTTGGCTGCAGCCTAAAAGCCACGTGTACATAAGCTCCCCCAGGCCAGCCGATCTTCTTCCCACGACCTGCCAGGAAGCAGCAATATAGGCATGTACTCAAATCAAAGCCCAAACCTTCAGCCCAGTCCTTGACCTGAATAGTGAGTGAGGATCCGGATCCTGGCATTTGTACGTGATAGCTCATACGCAGCGGAAGTAAATAGTGTAGTCAGAGGTCACGGGGCTAGATTTTGGAAAGTCCTGCATAAAGAAGGCATCTCAGAAAAGCAGATTTAAATAACATTAGTGCCAAGAAAAGTAATTCTGATTGCGATATTCTTTATCTGTTGTGACTAGACAGATGAAAATCTATGTTAGCAAGTTTGCCTTTAAGGTCATTTTCTTTTTTCTTTGATTTCTTTTCTTTCATTTGTTTATTTATCTATTTATTTATTTTAACAGGCTCTGTACTACTTTTCCTCACAGAATGACTAACAGAAATATGACCCTTGTGCACCATTTGCAGTTCATTCATTAGGTCAACTCTAACCACTAAATCCCTTGTCAGGTTATTTCTACTAGTGATAAGGAACAATTGACATTAAAACTTTGAAGCCAGATAGATGAGCTTATTGCACAAGGTGTCTTGGCTCCACCCTTGTTAAGTGAAACCGGCCAGGTGTGGGTCATTTGAACTTTGCTATATAGGAAGCCTGAGGATTGTAGGGGAATTGCCTCCCCAGGAGAGACTGAGGTTTGGATTGCCTAGGGTATTTTTCTCTTGAGGTGAGTTGGGCTCAGTGTTCCGCAGTAGGCTGCTTTTTCTTCATGTTATCTGACACCTCTGTGAAATAGTTTTAGAGACTCTATGAGCTTGTTACATAGGTGGTGCCTTCTTCAGTAAAACCCTGGTGGCACTATTTCACAGTGAATTGCTTTGGAAGTGACTCGAGTTCAGAAGACTACAGGTAAGTGCTCCTTTGGGGCGCAGAGGGGTTGGGGCACAGAGGGGTTGGGGCGCAGAGGGGTTGGGGCGCCCCAACAACCAACCAAAATAAACGTAACTTTTTAATTTTAACAACGTTACGTTTTTTCTTTCTCTAGGTCTGCCAGTAGCTGACAAGGTAGGAAGTTGTGCCTTTCTCTTTCCTTCTTGTGAAGGACGCAGTTCCGATTTAAAATATGACTGAGGCTCTGCAATGGTGCAAGTTAATCTTACTACTTCACATTCAGTGATGCAACTGGAGTTTCCATTAATTAACTTTCAAGGATTGAACCAATTTAACGCTTTTGGACAATGACAATTATCTGGAAACACTCCTACAGGTCTATTTTCTTCATTTACATTTGGTTGCTATCTCCGCTCTGCTCTTTTTTTGTGGCACAGGTCACAATGCCGTGCTCCTTCTGGGCCTGATCCTTATGTTTTGCACTTCCCCCAATCTTGACTCTCTTCTCGGGATTGCTTCCCGGGTTCAGACTACTGTCCATGCCCTCAGCCTCTTCCGCAACCTCTCTGAGAGCCTCAAATCTATTTCCCAGGGACCCCGTGGGGGTAGTTGGCAGCGTGGGTGTCGGGGGCAGACGTCTCTTTCTGCTCTGAGCTGAGACAAATGTCCAGCCCCTTGTCTCTTGCGGACAGTCTGGTCCTCTGTTCTGCATGTGTACAACGGGGGCAGCCTCTACCCCTTGTCGGGACATAGGAGAGGGCTGCCAAGCAACAGCAAGGGTGGGGAGACCCCTCCTATCTGTCACCCTCAGAAAAGTCCCCAGTCCTGGTCCCCCCATATCTGGCTCCCTGAAGAAAAAGTGTGAAAGGCGTCGTTGTTCATAGTTTCCGAGGGAGGGTCGGGGGAAGATGTGTTTTCCCGCTTGTTCATTCTCCCTTTCTTCTCCTCCAGGCGAGTTATGGTAGCCTTCCAAAGCTTCGTCTATCCTTGGGATGTCCACACGAGTACATTCTTCTCGGTATGTCTCCAGAATGCGCTTGAGGTTTTGTCAAAGGTTAAAGAAATCCTAAGGAGCGTCATGCACAGATGTGTTGAGAGGTAGAAGAGGTATGTGTGGCAGGGAGAGGGCGAGAATATCTGGTCCCCAGAGTCCCAAGGGTGAATGGTGGAAGGCACTTTGAAATCCTTGCAAGTCGTTCTTGTTGTCAATTGCCACATAAATTAAGGCCATGCAATTACCTTCTACTGTTTCCTCTTCCCTTTCATTTGTTGTCTGCTCACTACCGAATATTACAGATTTGGTGAAATGCCTTAAAACAACTTTACGGTTTAAATAACAATTTTTTTTTTTTTTTTTTCCCCTCTCTCTAGGTCTGCCAGTAGCTGACAAAGTAGAAAGGTGTGCTTTTCTCTTTCATTCTTGTATAGAGTTAGAGGAAATGGCAATGTAATCCGTGACTGAGGCTCTGCGATGGGGCAAGTCTATCCTACTACTTCAAGTTCAGTGATGCAACCTGAGTTTACGCTAATTAACTTTCAGGGACTGAACCAATTTAACGCTTTTGGACTATGACAATTATCTGAAAACATTCCCACAGGTTTATTTTCTTCTTTTACGTTTGTTTGCTATCTCCATCTCATTCAAAGCAGTCAGGACGGCTTTGCTTCTCTCTCCTCTGGAAAAGTTCTCTGCACTAGGAACCATGGTTAGAATCAGAATCCTGATCTAAGAGTATGATGAAAAGTGTTGCACTCCAAGTTGGAAACTGGAGAGGAAAATGTTCACGTATATGTAAGGATAGTACTCAAACAGCTGCTTACACCTTTTCCTACACCTTAACAGCTGCTTACGCCTTTTAAGGGAAAACTTTATACCTGAGACGCAATGGGTAGTTTCTATGTTTCCCTTGGGCGTAGCGTACTCTTCTGTACTTTGCTTCTATACAAACAGTTCAAATGTTTAAAGTCCCGTTGTCAGTCATACAACCAAACAACCTTGCATGGCATTACATGTTCCCCTCCACATAGATGAAGCCCTGAATGCAAAATCAGTCAAGTAAATAACGCCAACGCGTAAAACTAATTTGAAAATACGTTACCTTTTTTTTGGTGTGTGTCTGTGTGTGATTTTTTTTGGCACTTTGTGGGTCTTAACTGTACTGCAGTGAGAAGAACGTCTTCTGGTGTGAACTGGAATTATACCTCTGTGCCACAATGTCCTTTTTTTGGGTTGTGTTGAGGGGGGTGGAGGAGGTGCAAAATTCTTTGTGGTCACCTGAAGGAGTCGCAGCATAAAAAAAACTAGGTGAAGGAAAAGTTCCTTCCCTGTTGTTGTTGTCTTTGCATGCTTCTCTGCCACTCCTTCTCGGTCACTCTTGTCCCCAGTGCTGTGGGGTCCCACCCACAGGATGCAGTCCTTGATGAACTGATCCGGTGTGGGTTTCCCACAGGCAGCAGCTCTTCCAGAACTGCTCCAGATATGGGTCCGTACCACGAGGTCCATCCCTCAGGAGAAAACTGCTCTAACCTGGGTCCCCCACGGGCAGCAACTCCTGCCGGCTCACCTGCTCCTGTGTGGTCTCCTCTCCACGGGCCACAGGTCCAGCCCGGAATCTGCTCCAGCAGGGGTCTTCCACAGGCGGCAGCCTCCGTCGGTGCAGGGCCACCTGCTCCACCGTGGTCTCCTCCATGGGCTGCAGCGTGGAACCCTGCTCCACCGTGGTACTCCATGGGCTGACGGGGGACATCCTGCTTCACCGTGGTCTCACCACAGGCCACAGGGGACTTCTGCTGCCACGCCTGGAGCACCTCTCCCCCTCCTTCTTCACTGACCTTGGCGCCTGTAAGGCTGTGCCTCACTCCTCTCACTCTCCCAGCTGCTGTGTGGCACAGCGTTTTTTTCCCTGTCTTAAATATGAGGCGCAAACAACATCGCTTATTGGCTCGGCTCTGGTCAGCAGTGGGGCCCTTACCAAACATGGGGCAGCTTCTAGATCCTTTTCACAGAAACCACCCCTATGGCCCCCTGCTACAAAAACCTTGCCACGTAAACCCACCACACCTTCTGTCTTACGTACCCTTGTAGTTATACAAGTCTAAGAAAAACAGAGTGGTTAATGTATATAGTTCTTGTATCTTGCAAAGGAATTGTGCAGCAATTTGTGTCAATAGGGGATAAGAGAATGAAGGGGTTTCAGAAGAACTGCAAACTATTATGACTATTGCATGGGACACTATGCAAGTCTCTGATCTGTGGCCAAGAGCTTAAGGAGAACGGAAAAAGCTGAAGGACGACTAAAAGACAAAGCTTGCATGGGACGCTGCACAAGTCTCTGACATCTGGCCAAGATGGACAAAGGAGAAGGACAAGGAAAAAGCCTGGGAGGAAGACTACGAGCCTTCAGCATGAGAGACCCCAGAGGGACCACAAGAGACTGATACGCATGTGCCAGTGGGAGGGTTCAGATTCCGGGAACTAATTATAATAACCCTGCCTTTTCTAGAAGTGGTAATGAATATGTATTAGCCTAGGAGCATAAAAACCAGCCGCCCGATGTAACTTGTGTGCGTCTTGCTGGAGCAGAGACTCCCGGCGCACCCAGCTCTGTTTGCTTACCTCTATTCCTTTAATAAATCGTAAACTGTAATTGCAATCCTATCTGGGACTCGGTCATTGATTACTCTCCCCCGGCATAGCTTTAGCCCATTTCCCTTCGTCCTGTCACCAGGCACATGGGAGAATAGACTAAACCCCACCTCTCTACAGCCTCCTTTAAGGTACCTGTAGAGAGCGATAAGGTCGCCCCTGAGCCTTCTCCTTTCCAGGCTGAACAATCCCAGCTCCCTCAGCCGCTCCTCATAAGACTTGTTCTCCAGACCCCTCACCAGCTTCATTGCCCTTCTCTGGACTTGCTCGAGCACCTCGATGTCCTTCTCGTGGCGAGGGGCCCAAAACTGAACACAGTACTCGAGGTGCGGCCTCACCAGAGCTGAGTACAGGGGGACAATCACTTCCCTAGACCCACTGGACACACTGTTTCTTATGCAAGCCACGATGCCGTTGGCCTTCTTGGCCACCTGAGCACACTGCTGGCTCATATTCAGCCCTCTATCAACCAATACTCCCAGGTCCTTCTCTGCCAGGCAGCTTTCCAACCACTCAACCATCTTCAGACTTCCAGATCTAGAGGAACGCTTTGGCTGCAGCCTAAAAGCCATGTGTACAGAAGCTCCCCCAAGCCAGCCAATCTTCTTCCCACGACCTGCCAGAAAACAGCTGTCCTGGTTTCAGCTAGGATAGAGTTAATTTTCCTCCTAGGAGCTGGTAGGGTGCTATGTTGTGGATTAGGATGAAAAGAGTGTTGATACCACGCTGATGTTTGAATTGTTGCAGAGCAGTGCCTACACCAAGCCAAGGACTTTTCCAGCTTCTCGCTCTGTCCTGCCAGTGGGCACGCTGGGGGTGCAGCAGGAGCTGGGAGGGGACAGACCCAGGACAGCTGACCCAAACTGGCCAAAGGGTTATTCCATACCCTCTGATGTCATGCTAAACAATAGGTAGGGGTGGCTAGCTGGGATGGGGGGGGCCGTCTGCTCGGGGATAGGCTGGGCATGGGTCAGCGGGTGGTGAGCAATTGCATTTTGCATCACTTATTCCGTATGCATTAGTAGTAGCAGTACTATTCTCGCTGTTATTTTTTTTTTTCCTGTCTTAATAAGCTGTCTCTGTCTTGACCCACAGGCTTCGTTTTCCTGTTTCTCTCATCCATCCCAGAGAGGGAGGGGGGAGGGGGAGCGAATGGCTGTATGGTGCTTAGCTGCCGGCCGGGGAAAACCACAACAACAGCAATGTAGTCATGTAACCAAATTAAAGCCAAAACTTTCAGCCCGGTCCTTGACCTGAATAGGGAGTGAGGATCCGGATCCTGGCACTTATACGTGATAGTTTATATGCAGCCAAAGGAAATACTGTAGTCAGAGGTCATGGCGCTAGATGTTGAGAAGTCCTGCATAAAGAAGAGATCTCAGAGAAGCAAATTTAAATAACAATAATGTCAAGAAAAGTCATTCTGATGGCTGTATTCTTGATCTGTCGTGACTAGACAGATGAAAATCTATGACGGCAATTTTGCCTTTTAGGTCATTTTCTTTTTTCTTTTATGTCTTTCTTTTATTTAGGCTTGTTAATCTTATTTTAACAGGCTCTGTACTAATTTTCCTCACAGAATGACTAGCAGAAATACGACCCTTACGTGCCTTTTGTATTTAATTCATTAGGGCAACACTAACCACTGAGCCCCTTGTCAGGTGATTTCTATTAGCGATAAGGAGCAATTGAACCTAAAACATTGAAGCCAGGTTGATGAGCCTGTTCCACAAGGTCTCTAGGCTCCACACATGTGAAGTGAAATCTGCCAGGTGGGGATCATTTGACCTTTGCTATAAAGGAAGCATGAGGAGTTATGGGAAGAATTGCCACTGCAGGGGAGGTTGAGGTTCAGGTTACTTAGGGTGCTGTTCTACTGTCCTGGTGAAATGGACTCAGTGTTCTGGAGTAGGCTGCTTTTCCTTCATGTTTCCTATCATCTCTGTGAAAGAGCTTTGGAGACTCTATGAGCAAGTGATGTTGGTGGTGACATCTCAGAACAGGAAAACCCTGGTGGTGCTACTTCCGGTGGTGCTACTTCCCTGTGAAGTAGTTTGGCAGTAACTCAAGTTCAGGATCTGGCAGGTAAGTGTCCCTGGGTTCTACAGGGGTTTTCTGTCAGGGAGCATGAGGACTTGCTTCACCTTGTTTTTTTCAGGGAAGTTCCATACATGGATGCTCAGCTGGTCCCATTCTCAGCGGGAATCCTTTCTCAGCATGGTGCCGCGGACGAATGATGAAAGGCAAATAGAAATCATTGCGGATTGTGGTTGGTGTCAACTGCCATGTAAACTGTGGCCATGCAAGTACCTTCTACTGTTTCACCTTCCCTTTCTGTTGTTGTCTGGTTACTACTCCAATATTCAGTGAGATGTCCAAAAAAAAAAAAAAAAAAACAAACACATTTCTTTTTAATTTTAACATATTACATTTTTTCCCTCTCTAGGTCGGCTAGTATCTCACAGAGCTACTGCACCTGGAAGGAACAACCTGAAGCATCAGTACAGGCTGGGGGACGACCTGCTGGGGAGGATTTCTGAGGAGAAGGACCTGGGGGTCCTGGCGCAGAGTGCGAGGCTGGGAATGACAAGGTCGAGTCCCTTTGGGTTAGGATCGGCAGGGACAACAAGGCTGGTGTCCTGGTCGGGGTCTGCTATAGACCGCCAAACCAGGATGAGGAGACGGATGAGGAGTTCTACAGGCAGCTGACAGAAGTTGCGAAATCGTCAGCGCTTTTTCTCATGGGGGACTTCAACTTCCCAGATATATCCTGGAAACACAACACAGCCCAGAGAAGCAGTCTAGGAGGTTTCTGGAGAGCGTGGAAGATAGCTTCCTGACGCAGCTGGTTAGTGAGCCTACCAGGGGTGGCACCCCACTAGACCTTCTCTTCACAAACAGAGAAGGACTGGTGGAGGACGTGATTGTCAGGAGCTGTCTTGGGCAAAGTGACCACGAAATGGTGGAGTTCACTATTCTTGGTGAGGCCAGGAAGGGGACCAGTAAAACCGCTGTATTGGACTTCAGGAGGGCTGACTTTGTGCTGCTGAGGACACTGGTTGGTAGAGTCCCTTGGGAGGCGGTTCTGAAGGGCAGAGGAGTCCAGAATGGCTGGGCGCTCTTCAAGAGGGAAACCTTAATGGCGCAGGAGCGGTCTGTCCCCACGTGCCCAAAGGCGAGCTGGCGGGGAAGACCAGCCTGGCTGAACAGAGAATTGTGGCTTGAGCTTAGGAGAAAAAAGAGGGTTTATAATCTTTGGAAAAGTGGACAGGCCACTAGGGAGGACTATAAGGATGTTGTGAGGCTGTGCAGGGACAAAATTAGGAAGGCCAAAGCTCATCTGGAGCTCAATCTGGCTACTGCCGTTAAAGGTAACAAAAAACATTTTTATAAATACATCAACACAAAAAGGAGGACTAAGGAGAATCTCCATCCTTTACTGGATGCGGGGGGAAACCTAGTTACAAGAGATGAGGAAAAGGCGGAGGTGCTTAATGCCTTCTTCGCCTCAGTCTTTAGCGGCAATACCGGTTGTTCTCTGGATACTCAGTACCCTGAGCTGGCAGAAGGGGATGGGGAGCAGGATGTGGCCCTCACTGTCCATGAAGAACTGATTGGTGACCTGCTACGGCACTTGGATGCGCGCAAGTCGATGGGGCCGGATGGGATCCACCCAAGGGTACTGAGAGAACTGGCAGAGGAGCTGGCCAAGCCGCTTTCCATCACTTATCAGCAGTCCTGGCTATCGGGGGAGGTCCCAGTTGACAGGCGGCTAGCAAATGTGACGCCCATCTACAAGAAGGGCCGGAGGGCAGACCTGGGAAACTACAGGCCTGTCAGTTTGACCTCAGTGCCAGGGAAGCTCATGGAGCAGATCCTCCTGAGAGTCATCACGCAGCACTTGCAGGGCAAGCAGGCGATCAGGCCCAGTCAGCATGGGTTTATGAAAGGCAGGTCCTGCTTGACGAACCTGATCTCCTTCTATGACAGAGTGACGCGCTGGGTGGATGAGGGAAAGGCTGTGGATGTGGTCTACCTTGACTTCAGCAAGGCTTTTGACACCGTCTCCCACAGCATTCTCCTCAAGAAACTGACTGCTCTTGGCTTGGACTGGCGTACACTTCGTTGGGTTAGAAACTGGCTGGAGAGCCGGGCCCAAAGAGTCATGGTGAATGGAGTCAAATCCAGTTGGAGGCCGGTCACTAGTGGCGTTTCCCAGGGCTCGGTGCTGGGGCCGGTCCTCTTTAATATCTTCATCGATGATCTGGACGAGGGCATTGAGTGCACCTTCAGTAAGTTCGCAGATGACACCAAGTTAGGTGCGTGTGTCAATCTGCTTGAGGGTAGGAAAGCTCTGCAGGAGGATCTGGATAGGCTGCACCGATGGGCTGAGGTCAACTGCATGAAGTTCAACAAGGCCAAGTGCTGGGTCCTGCACCTGGGGCGCAATAACCCCAAGCAGAGCTACAGGTTGGGAGATGAGTGGTTGGAGAGCTGCCTGGCAGAGAAGGACCTGGGAGTGATGGTTGATAGTTGGCTGAATATGAGCCAGCAGTGTGCTCAGGTGGCCAAGAAGGCCAACAGCATCCTGGCTTGTATCAGGAACAGTGTGACCAGCAGGGCTAGGGAGGTGATCGTCCCCCTGTACTCGGCTCTGGTGAGGCTGCACCTCGAGTACTGTGTTCAGTTTTGGGCCCCTCGCTACAAGAAGGACATCAAGGTGCTTGAGCGGGTCCAGAGAAGGGCAACAAAGCTGGTGAGGGGCCTGGAGAACAAGTCCTACGAGGAGCGGCTGAGGGAGCTGGGCTTGTTCGGCCTGGAGGAGAGGAGGAGGCTCAGGGGCGACCTTATCACACTCTACAGGTATCTTAAAGGAGGGTGTAGCGAGGTGGGGGTTGCTCTATTCTCACATGTGCCTGGTGATAGGATGAGGGGGAATGGGCTTAAGTTGCGCCAGGGGAGTTTTAGGTTAGATGTTAGGAAGAACTTCTTTACCGAAAGGGTTGTTAGACATTGGAATAGGCTGCCCAGGGAAGTGGTGGAGTCACCATCCCTGGAAGTCTTTAAAAAAAAACGTTTAGATGTAGAACTTAGGGATATGGTTTAGTGGGGACTGTTAGTGTTAGGTCAGAGGTTGGACTCGATCTTGAGGTCTCTTCCAACCTAGAAATTCTGTGAATTGTACCACAGAACTGTGGCGCTTCTCCGGGTCTGGCTGGAATGTTAACTTTCCTGGCAGCAGTTGGGAAAGTGCTGTACTCTGCACTTGTAGCTGGAACAGCAGTGTTATCACACCAGTGTTGTGTCTACTGCTGAGCAGCAGTGGCACAGCATCAGGCCTTTCTCTAACCCTCCTAGGGGGTGGGCAAAAAGTGAAGAGAGAAACATCACTGGGGCAGCTGACCTAAACCAATCAAAGGGATATTCCATACCATGTGATGTCACACTCAGCAAGAAAAGGTGGAAACAGGAAGAAGAGGGGAGGGGTGGGCTCTCATTGGGAAAATGTTGGTCCTCCTCTCAAACACCGGCTGCGTGCGTTGAGGCCCTGCTTCAAGGACGTGGTCAATCGTTGCTCATTTGTGGGAAGTAGAGAGTAATTTCTTTCCTCTGCACTTCCATATAGCCTTCATTTATTTTAGTTGTTTGTTTTCCTCCCTTTTTATTTTTCCCTTTCCCTCTCCCTTTTCCCCTTCCCATTTTTATTTCCCTTTAGTTAAATTGTTTAGTTCATAATCTTTATTTAATTGTTATTATTTCCCTTTAATTAAATTATCCTTATCTCAACCCGTGAGTTGTTCTTTGCTTTACTTCTCCCCCTCCTCATCTAAAAGAGGGGGAGTGAGAGAGCGGTTGTGGGGTTTAGCTGCCCAGCATGGTAAAACCACCACCCAGACGTCTGCCGCAGACGTCTGCCACAGACGTCTCTCAACAATCCTTTCCACGCTCTTTAGCCATAATGTCTAATCTGTGGTGGCTTGCAAAGGAGTTTCTGTGCCTGCAGGGATATGTTAAAGTAGTTTTGTGGCAATGCAATGTAGTTTTGGAAGTTGTCCTGCCCTTTTATACATCTGTAACCTCTTTCCTGCATCCAGAGGAGAAGCTGTGAAGCTTGATGTTACAAATGTCTTATGCAGAATATCAACCCCACAAAGTTAAGGTTCATCTTGGAGGGGGTACATTTGAATCCAAAACTCATCTTTAGGTCAGAAGCAAGTGTGAGATATGTTCATCTGATTCGTGTCAGTATGGAACAATGCTAGGGCCGCATTGTATGATGAATGTGACCTTCTGTCTTACATACCCTTGTATAACCACAAGTCTAAGAAAAACAGAGTGGTTACTGTATATAGTTCTTGTATCTTGCAAAGGAATGTTTTAGCAATTTGTGTCAATAGAGAGCTTGAAGGGAAATGCATTTGTAGGCTTTTCCTTGAAGTCTCTGGTATCTGGGGGGTTTCAGAATAACTGCTAACACTTATGAGTATTGCACGGGACACTATGCAAGTCTCTGATATCTGGCCAGGAGATTAAGGAGACGGGGAGAGCTGAAGAACAACTAAAAGGCAAAGCTTGCAGGGGACATTGCACAAGTCTCTGACATACAGCCAAGTTGGAAAAAGGAGAAGGACAAGAGTGAGGAAGACTATGAGTCTTCAGCACGAGAGATCCCCAGAGACACCACTGGAGACTGATACGCATGCTCCAGTAGGAGGGTTTGGATTCCGGAAACCAATTATAATAACCCTTTTTTTTTTTTTTAGAAGTAGTAATGAATGTGTATTAGCCTAGCAGCATAAAAATCAGCTGCTTGATGTAACTGTTGTGCATCTTGGTGGAGCAGAGACTCCTGGTGCACCCAGCGCTGTTTGCTTACCTCTATTCCTTTAGTAAATTGTAAACTTTGATTATAGTCCTATTTTGAAGACTGAGCCATTTGTTACACAAGGTATTAAGCTCTTTATGTTAATAGGAACGTGAGTTTTTCTGCCTGGAACACAATTCAACAGAGCAGTCAACAATTTCTTTAGCTGTGAAGATGCTGAAATGCACGCTGGGTTAAAAAGAACCAGTTCCCAGCCTGTCTCTAAAGATAGTTGCTTAGTGCTAAAATGTGAGTTTCCTTTCTGATACGTGAACATCCTAGTCTTAAGATTTTCAGTACTCAGTCTCGTACCCCAGACTCTCGTGTTTTGAGAGGGATTGTACTCCCCTTACCTGATATGGGAATCCCGTTTTTTTGCCTCAAGGGTCAATGGTGTAAGGCACTTAGAAATCATTGCGGATTGTGGTGGTTGTCAATTGCCACGTAAATTAAGGCCATGCAAGTACCTTCTACTTGTTCATCTTCCCTTTCATTTGTTGTCAGGTTACTACTCAATATTACACATTTGGTGAGATGTGCTAAAAAAACCCACAACATTACATCTTAATGTTAACAACTCTTGTTTTTTCTTTCTCTAGGTTTGTCAGTAGCTGACAAGGTAGAAAGATGACCTTTTCTCTTTCATTCTTGTGAAGTTAGAGGCAGTGCCCATTTAAACTGTGACTGAGGCTCTGCGATGGTGCAAGTCTATCTTACTCCTTCAAATTCAGTGACGCAGCCGGAGTTTTCAGGAATGAACTTTCAAGGATTCAACCACTTTAAAGCTTTTGGACAGTGGCAATTATCTGAAAACATTCCTACAGGTTTATCTGCTTCGTTTACATTTGTTTGCTCTCTCCATCTCATTCAAAGCAGCCAGGACTGGTTTGCTTCCCTCTTCTCTGGAAATTTGCACTAGGAACCATTGTTAGAGGAACCATTGTTAGAATCAGAATCCTGATCTGAGAGCACGATGAAAAATATTGCACACCAACTTGGACATTGGAGAGGAAAATGTTCGTGTATACGTCAGTATTGCACTTAAACAGCTGTTTACACCTTTTATCTTTTAAACCTGAGAAGCAACAGGTAGTTTCTACATTGCCCTGGGGGATAGTGTACTCTTCTGTACTTTGCTTCTATACAAACAGCTCAAAATTTTAAGTTCCAACCTCTGACCTAACACTAAGAAGTCCTCCACTAAGCCGTATCCCTAAGCTCTACACCTAAATGTCTTTTAAAGACCTTCAGGGATGGTGACTCGACCACTCCCCTGGACAGCTCGTTCCAATGCCTAACAATCCTTTTGGTGAAGAAGTTCTTCCTAACACCCAACCTAAATCTCCCCTGGTGCAACTTTAGCCCATTCCCCCTCATCCTATCACCAGGCACACGTGAGAATAGAGCAACCCCCACCTCGCTACACCCTCCTTTAAGATACCTGTAGAGTGTGATAAGGTCGCCCCTGAGCCTCCTCCTCTCCTCCAGGCCGAACAAGCCCAGCTCCCTCAGCCGCTCCTCGTAGGACTTGTTCTCCAGGCCCCTCACCAGCTTTGTTGCCCTTCTCTGGACCCGCTCAAGCACCTTGATGTCCTTCTTGTAGCGAGGGCCCCAAAACTGAACACAACACTCGAGGTGTGGCCTCACCAGAGCCGAGTACAGGGGGACAATTGCTTCCCTAGACCTTCTGGCCACACTGCTTCTTATACAAGCCAGGATGCTGTTGGCCTTCTTGGCCACCTGAGCACACTGCTGGCTCATATTCAGCCAACTATCAACCATCACTCCCAGGTCCTTCTCTGCCAGGCAGCTCTCCAACCACTCATCTCCCAGCCTGTAGCTGGGGTTGTTGCGCCCCAGGTGCAGGACCCAGCACTTGGCCTTGTTGAACTTCATGCAGTTGACCTCAGCCCATCGGTGCAGCCCATCCAGATCCTCCTGCAGAGCCTTCCTGCCCTCAAGCAGATCGATACACGCACCTAACTTGGTGTCACCTGCAAACTTACTGAAGGTGCACTCAATGCCCTCATCCAGATCATCGATAAAGATATTAAAGAGGACCGGCCCCAGTACCGAGCTCTGGGGGATGCCACTAGTGACCGGCCTCCAACTGGATTTGACTCCATTCACCACAACTCTTTAGGCCCAGCTACTCAGCCAGTTTCTAACCCAATGAAGCGTGCACCAGTCCAAGCCATGAGCAGACAGTTTCTTGAGGAGATCCTTGAGTCCAACTCCTGGCACCACACAGGTCTACCCAAAACTTCAGACCACGTGACTAAGTGCACAGTCCAAATGCTTCTTAAATGCCAACAGGCTTGGTGCAGTGGCTGCCTCCCTGGGGAGCCTGTTCCATTGTGCAACCACCCTCTCAGTGAAGAACCTCTTCCTGATGTCTAGCCTAAACCTCCCCTGCCTCAGGCTGACAGCATTCCCGGGGGTCCTATCACTGGTGACTGGAGAGAATAGATTGGTACCTGCCCGTCCACCCCCCTTCGCGAAGAAGCTGTAGACTGCGACGAGGTCTCCCCTCAGCCACCTCGTTTCCAGACTGAACAGGCCCAGTGACCTCAGCCGCTCCTCATACGTCTTCCCCTCTAGGCCCTTTGCCATCTTTGTAGGCCAGTATCTTACTGACTTGAAGAAAGAGGCTTTAATCTCTCCTGCTTTGTTTACTAACGAAGGAGCACGAAAGAGATGCATGTCCTTGCCTCTGGAGAGGAGATGAAAGAACAGCCAGTGCAAGGAACACAAAAATCAGTTGCACCAGACTAACATGCGGTTGTATCTGAGCTTGAGGACTGCAACCCTTTTCAGACTTCCAGATCTAGAGGAACACTTTGGCTGCAGCCTAAAAGCCACGTGTACATAAGCTCCCCCAGGCCAGCCGATCTTCTTCCCACGACCTGCCAGGAAGCAGCAATATAGGCATGTACCCAAATCAAAGCCCAAACCTTCAGCCCAGTCCTTGACCTGAATAGTGAGTGAGGATCCGGATCCTGGCATTTGTACGTGATAGCTCATACGCAGCGGAAGTAAATAGTGTAGTCAGAGGTCACGGGGCTAGATTTTGGAAAGTCCTGCATAAAGAAGGCATCTCAGAAAAGCAGATTTAAATAACATTAGTGCCAAGAAAAGTAATTCTGATTGCGATATTCTTTATCTGTTGTGACTAGACAGATGAAAATCTATGATAGCAATTTTGCCTTTAAGTCATTTTCTTTTTTCTTTGATTCCTTTTCTTTCATTTGTTTATTTATCTATTTATTTATTTTAACAGGCTCTGTACTACTTTTCCTCACAGAATGTCTAACAGAAATATGACCCTTGTGCACCTTTTGCAGTTCATTCATTAGGTCAACCCTAACCACTAAGCCCCTTGTCAGGTTATTTCTACTAGTGAAAAGGAGCAATTGACCTTAAAAGACTGAAGCCGGGTAGAGGAGCCTATTGCACAAGGTGTCTTGGCTCCACCCTTGTGAAGTGAAACCTGCCAGGTGTGGATCATTTGACCTTTGCTATATAGGAAGCCTGAGGACTTGTGGGGAAGTACCTCCCTGGGGGTAGTTTGAGGCTCAGGTTCTATAGGGTGTTTTTCTGCTGTTGTGGTGAAGTGGACTCAGTGTTCCCCGGTGGGCTGCTTTTTCTTCATGTTTCCTCCCATCTCTGTGAAATAGTTTGAGTGATTCTATGTTGTTGGTGCCTCCTCAGTACAGTGAGAGCCTGGTGGCATGATTTCACTGTGAAGCCGTGTGGAAGTGACTCAAGTTCAGGAGCTGGCAGGTAAGTGTTTCTGGGTTCTACAGTTCTTTAATGTTGAGGAGTTGGAGTACTTCTTTCACCTTGTCTGTTTTCAGTGAAATTACTTCTGTGGATTCTAAGCTCCCTTTCCAGGCCTTACACAAATAATAAATAAAAACAACCCACAACCAACTCAGAAGCTCAAGTGCTTACAGTTAAGCCTGACATTGCAGAATGTGCTTAACTACTCCTTAAGCTTGAACAACAGGCAGTGTGAAAAAGGTGCCTTAATATGAACTCAAATTAAGCCCTGTGGTAAGTATAAACAAATTGGGATAGGTACCGGTGGCATTACCGTAACTTTCACTAAGTGGAAATAGCGAGACTGTGCAGCTCATAACAGAAATGCCATTTTCCCAACGTGAGAGTCAAAAGCAGTATGAAGAAAGCCTCTCCTCTTCCTTACAGGTCTGTGTCTCGGCTGTGGAGAAAGTTTTGGAAGAGGTCTGCCAACTGAGAGAACCTATCTTCCTCCCCACCTGTATAAACTGGTATCTGAGGTATTGGGGAAAGTGTCCTTCTGTGAAAGGCAGACAACAGAGTGGGAACAAGGCCTGAGTGATCCTGCGGTTTTACCAAGGTGACCATGCAGAGGATGTGAGAGAAAAAGAAGGAAAATGGATGCTGACATTAAAGGCATGGGTACTTGAGTTGCGAATAAAAACAATGGGGGGGGGAAAGGGGTTCTGAGAGAAAATGGCTGGTCCCCAGGGCTTTTGTGGCCATAAAGTGGGGAGCAGGACTGTGATGAGCAAGTGATAACTGCAAATGTGAAAGCTGCCTTGTCCTTCACTACTTTTGTCTTCCCAAGGCAGGTCTGAAGCTTTGTGTTGTGAACGGGGCAGATATAATGTCGTGGACAAATGCAGGGCAACTGTTCAGTAAAGAGAGTGCTGTAGTGGGGTTCAGGTTGGAATTTTTGCTTCTGTAGTGTTAAGCAAAAAGATGAGAAGAGAAATACTGTTAGCTTGGCTTTGCTGACCCCTACAGTCTGTTCAGGTTTTCTGTGGAGAAAAGCTATTTGTGATCTATAATAAGCATTGTAATTGAGACTAGCAGAGTTTCATATAAATTTCTCTGCTCTTTAGAGACCATGAACAGTTGTATGCATGCAAATAACCTTCAAGGCTGTGAAGAAAAAATATATAGCTATCATCCATGTTATGTTAGCATATCTATTAAGTGCTTTAAATCTCTAAACCCATCGATTTTACTATGTAACCTGAAAATGAAAAATAATCTTCTGAGTATGAAAAGATGAGCAGACATCTGCAGGAGGGTGTTGAAAATACTGTACTGTGTGTGTTTTTTTTTTTTTTAGTAAAAGTATACTGTGCCAGGAAAGAATCATTCTTCACATATAGCAGATATGCTGACAGAAGTGGCAGAAACTGGCAGAAAAGTTTTCTTAAAATAGAAGATTTTGTTAGTCTTGATGATACATTAGAAAGATAAATGTCCAACATCTCTGCATTGATGCTCTGCTTTAAATGTTGTTGAATGAATGAGCCCAGGTGAACAAACCTTGATGGACGCCTGTATTGTAGGCCTCTGTAGTAGAAGAGATTTGGCTTCTCTAGTTGAAAAAAGACCTTTGTCTTGCCATGGCCATCATGTGTGGTCTTAAGTGTTGTGTACATCATGCAAGGGAAGGTGGTAGACTATATCTGACTGTTCTCTGGTTTGGTGAGTTGTCCTTGCCTGGATTTTTTTTTTTTCATATAAACCCTTGTCCAGATTCAAATCAGTATCTGAATGTCATTAGTTTGCATCCAGTCAGATAAAGTAAGCGTTGTTTCAAGATGCTTAACACTTCCTATCTTGCTGCAATGAGCTATCTTGGTGTGAAGGCATAGTCTTCACCTTGCTTGGGTAGATGAGGCTGACTGATGACAGCTGTGCTTCTGATAGGAAACAAAATGGATCTCCCTGTGCGTTGGCCTCCACTCCTTCCTTTACAGGTGTGATCAAAACAAGCAATGTAAGTGTGTAGGAGGGCCAAAGTGAAGTGCTCTCCTCTGTGAAAGAAGTGTAGAGGTAAGTCCATGTGTGAAGCTAAATGACAGTACATGTGAGCTAGTGTTTTCATTAGGTTAGCACTGTCTCAATCTTGTTTTCTCCTTAATTGTTCTTTTAAAAACACCACTGGCTCTGACCTTGTGTTTTGTTGCCTTGTCCAGGATCATAAGCTGTGACTGTAAATTACATGTTTTGCCAGCCTCATTTCTCTGCTGTGGGATCCTGAGTGGGATGTCTCATGTTTAGAGTGTTTCTAAATGTGGAACTGAGCTTTGCTGTTTGTGAAGGTACCATGGAACTGGGAATGGTTTTAGTCTCTGTAATAAGCTACTTTATGGACCCAGACCTTGAAGAAACCAAAGATGGTGTTGAGTTGCTGGGGGTAGTTCCTTTGTGATGTGTGACACAGAAAGTGTTCTTTCAGTTCTGTCTGCTCGGGAGTGTGTATGCATGTGTATAGGAGAACATTAATATGAATGCTGAACTGAGAACTACATATTTTTGCTATATATACAGATAACATCTACCAAATAATTAGTCATCAGTTTCTGTGAAGGAAACTGGGCATCTCAGCTATTGGTTTACTGTATCCCACTTTAGTTGGATCATCTGGATTTTCATCTGGTGTGTTATTCTTGAGCTATCAACAGTTTGGCAATCTCTTGAATAGAAACTTAATTTTCTTAAGGGATGTGTGATCGGGGGGGTGGGAATTGCATTCACAGTCTCATTTCAAGCAGTTACAGTTTGGAGGTTTTCTCTATGAGCATGGTCCTTGTTAGTAAGCATTTTTGAAAGAATAGAGGTAAGTATATGATGCTTCCCAGAGGATGTTGTGTAAGGAAGTTTCTCGTGCAAATTTACCACTCAGCCTCAACTGTTAATTTACTTAAAACAAGAGGTAAGATGGAGATCACTTTTATACTGCTACAGTAAGCTAATTCAGCAGATTGTGTTCAGTTGCAAGCATGTGTTTGGAAGGATGCTTTGCTTGGTTGGGAAGGTGACACACTACAAATAGCACATTTCTTTACTCTACTGCACACCATCTAAACTTCCTTTGTGATTTCCAGTATATGATTCCTTCCTGACATATAATACCTATGCCACTAAATTTAGTGGCATGTCTATCAGTCCTGAAATTAACATGACGGCAGTAGTAATGACATTACTGCTGACTCTTTAAGTAAAGTTAATTATTGATATGGTGCACTTTATTTTTCAATTTTTGGACAGGAGGATGCTTGCTAAGGTTTGTTTTCTTGAATAATACTATGTGAATGGGAGGAAATACTAAGATTCCTCAATTTCCTTTTTATGTTGTAGACTTCCATGTAGACCGAGAATGTTTTTCATAAGCTCCACTGCTATAAAAGAAAGACCTGTCTCTAAATGGATATCTTCCTTTGCGTGCCATGTGACAGTGAAGATTACAAGAAGATTCAAGCCTAACAGTTGTGTAACAGGGCTGATGGAAGAATAGCTCTGAGAAGAGCTACACAACCTTTTCCACCATGGATACAGACTGAAAAATGTTGGTTGCAGAGCCGAACAAGCTATCTCGTTTTTATAGCTGACCTGTTACTTTCTCCTAATCCTCGTGTATGCTATCTGAGCACAGAGAGGGTCAGAGACATTACTGTGGCTTGCTTTTTGCTGTAAAATGGTGCATACAGGACTGGTTTCTTGTTGTTTGTGGTCAGTAAACAAGTGTGGAGGGTTATTTTTGAGTAGTCCTAATTAGGTAGTCTAAGTCATTTGTTAGTCCACAAAGTATCTAATGTGGTAGTGAGAGGACAGATGAATTCTGTGCTATGCAAAAAATACTTCATGAGTTTTTAAGACACACTAGTGCATGTGTGATGGTTTTACCCAGCTGGGCTGCTGAGCTCCACCACAGCTGCTCTCTCACTCCCCCTCTGCAAAGTGGGGGAGAAAATACGATGCAAAGGGCTCGAAGTTCAGCCTGTGGGTCTTTGTTTCTATTTTATGCTTCAGATACAGCATCATCCAGACCACTTCATTTTGTAGCTCAGAAATGTATGAATCTGGGTATTGAACGTTTTGTATTTCCAGAGCATGGTGGTGTGTGAACTGTACATGAGACAGTGGATAGTTAGTTTTGGCTGTGCTTGGTTTAGAGCAACTGGCTTGTACTGATAGGTAGGAGGCAGGGAGTGTCCTAAAGAACTGGACTCAGCAATAGATTTTTGGGGTTTTTATAGTGGAATCATTGTCCTCAGCAGTGCTTAGAATGGATGCAGGACAGTGCAAAAGAAATCTTTATCAGGTGATTAACAAATAGAACTTAAATGCGGTAGCTGTTGATAATCTTAGTGACTTTGAAGGATCAGATCCTCTGTTTTTTCTTACGGGGTGTCACTTTGCTATCATCAGCTACTGTCTTTGATGGTTTAAGGTGGTTATGCTAGAATGTCCTTGATTTTGGTTATGTAATTTTAGTCGTTCACAGCACTCACACTAAAGTCAGGACTTGAACGCTAGAAATCTGAAATTAGGCTATTAAAAGCCACAGTTTGGCCTGCGAAGATACTGGTTTCTGTTCAGGTGTAGTGTAGTCAGCAACTTGTCAATATGTGCAGTGTTGATAGAAGACCAGTGTTTGTCTGAGTTTTTAGATATTGGCCAGTCAGATTGATCCTTTTCTCTCTGCCTTTGAAAAGGCATCCAGTCCTGGGCTTCCTAGTGCACAAACAAAGGATAATTAATGGAAAACATACCTATCTGGTATCTCCAGAGTGTTTGGAGGAGTGTTATGTGATAATTAAACAGATCTGAAGATGATCAGCTCAGAGGAAGTTTTTGACAGAAATGGTAAATGTGGACATACTGTTAGTGTTATTTCTGGAGGACTGATGTGGTTCTGGAGGAATTAGCATATAGCCCATGCTCAATGTCACCTTATTTGGACAACGCTCACTCCAACCCCTGTACTGTATGGCTAAAATTAAGAGTTATGCTTTTTGTGTCCTCTTAAGGACAGCTACATTCAAACTGTCTCCAGTGCACTACTGTCTCTCAAAAACTGTTTATCGCTCTTTGTGCAAGAGGAAGTAAAACCTTAACTATCAAACCTTACTGAGTATGTAAAACCTTGCAAAAAGAAGCATTCCAAGCCTGTGGCGATGTATGTAAAATATCAGATTCAGTGATTGTATGACCACTTTAAACCAAAACCTGGAGGCATGTGTTTAAACCCATAAACATCCCAAAGCAAACAGAAAGGTACCAGTCTTTCATAATGCATGAAAGCTCTTGCTCTTCTACTTTGTTTTTCTTGCATGTATTTGCCCACTTCTATTTGCTTTTGCAGACTTATTTAATCATACGTATTTTTGTCAAATCAGGTGATGTAAATAAAACAATATGTCTTCATAGGTCAGATAAAGATTTCTCCACTTTGATTTCAGTATTGCTGATGAAATTCCCAAATACAAACTTTGTGGACTTTCCACAGACAGCCAACATTAGCTGGAGTTGCTAATTAACCTTGTCAGTACAGTGGTCCTGCATGCTGCTATCATGCTTTACAGTATATTTCCCAGAGACTGAAGTGATTGCTCTGGCATTGCTGTAGCCACAAGGTTTCAGAATGTGATTGCCTCCTGATCTTTTTTTTTTTTTTTTTTTAATCCTTAGCTAAGCAGTTTTCCTTCTGGTGTCTCCATGTTGTGGTGGAAGTGCTCAGTGCTAGAAACATGAGCCTCTTCAGCCAAGAGAACCACAGAAACCCTGTCCCTTTTGGCACCCTATCTGGCTTCATGAGGTAGTTGAAGGCCTGCAGTACACTTCTTCAATATGAAATTGGTCCACAAAGATATCCTGCAATTTTAAAGCTGTGTCTAAGATTCTGTTCATTCTCAGTTGCTGTGCCCAATTGAGACATCTGAAATGGTGTGTTGGTCATTCAGCTTTAAAGAAAGTGACTGTGGTTAAGTGGTACAGAGTGGTGGATTTCAAAGCACATCATCTGTGGGTTGGGCAGGTATTCAACATCAGCAGAGGTTAGATGACAGAGAGGAAGGCGATGGAGCAGCAGCAAAGTCAGTGTAAAGGGAGTGTTGGATGTTTTCCTGATCATTTTGTGTTGTCTCTTGTTTCCTTGTTAATCTGTAGCACTTCCCTTAGGTTTCTTTAGCTAATTTAGTGAATCATGGTCTGGAGGAAATTGCCCTCCTTTGCTGCTTTTACTCTAAATAGTGGGCTCCTATGCTCAGGAAGCTCAACATGAGGAAGTCCTGTATCAAGAGCTGCCTTCCTGGAAAAATTACTCTCTTAGGAAAGAAGTTCCGTACAAGCCCATTCTCCTTCTGGTGAGCTGTGTTGTACATACACTCAAAGGCAGAAAGGTTGTAAATGCCCTAAGAGCAATTTTGCTTGTAGTAAGGTATTGTTTTCCAATCAGAGATGAGAAACAGAAGCAGCAATGTGAGATGCGTGCACAGCTTTAGCTATACCAAAAATATGTGATCTTAATTTACTGGAGTCATAGAAGTCTGTATCTCAAACTTATATGCAATGAAATATAAGCAGAATAATTCATGTTACCTACAAATGCACTGAATTTTGAGCAAATATATGTATATTTTACGAAGACATTTGCATCTTTAATAATGAAGTATTTTGTGTTTTCTGAGCTCTTAACATTTTTTACAGAACTGACTGGCTTATGGTCAAGGCTTTGCCCTTCAGTTTATGAAGTGCTGTAATTGCAGGTGCTACAGACAACTTGGCTTCAGTTGCAGACAAACTGTAGCCTGTCTTTCAATGAAGACTGACCACTAGGACTCAGTTCTTCTAATTTGTCTCACTTCCTCATGCTGCATTCGGTGTTGTGCTGCTGGGTGCTGTAGGACAGGATGTGCAGAAACTCAGAAGCAAATTCTGCCTGCAGTCTATGCCTCTCCATCCTCCCTGCTCTTCTGTGGTGGTGGTACATAAAGTGTGATTTTACTAATGATAGCAAAGTAGTGCAAGCATATCAGTCCAGAATTTTTCCCGTCTTTTTTATCCTCCAGTTAGATGAGTTGCTATGTGTTGTTATATCACAAAGTACAGATGCAAAAGTTACTGAAGAAATGGTGCCAAGTAACTAGAAGCTTTGTTACTACATGAATACCTGTGCATATGGTGAGGCAGCATTTCCCACTCAGAGATAAGGAACAGGGGCAATAGCACTAGAATATGTGCCCGGAGATAACCCTATGAATGTTTGTGAAATGGAAAACTAATCTCATTTCCTTCAGATGTATTTCCTCTAAAAAATTACTTCCTCCAGAAGCAGTAACCACAGTTCTCAAAGTGACCTTGTCACAAATCCCTGGGACTTAATCTTATTAGAGAGTTGTCTTGTAATTTCTAAATATGAACTTTATATTCATATAAAAATATATACATATATAAAGGACAATCTTTTTGAACAGTGTTACGAACAACTTACTAAATATGAACAAAGTCTTGGAAGTTTTTTCAGTCTTTCATATTTTTGCTTTATAATTTATGTTGTGGGTCAGTCAATTGTTGAATAAAATGTTATGCACCATCGTGAAGGCAATTCAGCAGTGCAGCAGCTAGCTTCTGAAAGGTAGGGCTTAAGAGTTTGTTATGTGAAAGGGTAGCCTAGGTTTCCCATTCAGCTGTGCAACCTTGGGAGCAATGAAATCTCTCATTACTAATGGGAAGTGGAGCCAATTACAGAAATTGGGAAATGTGAAGATGGGTTCCCTAGCGCAACCATTGGCTTACTGATCATGCTTGGATGGGTTTGGACCATTCTTACAGACAGAGGAGAAACACTGTAAAGAGCCAAGGCTTGTGGGCAACGAGGAGGAACAGTGTGTATATGCGGAGCAGTCCTAAGTCACTTGGTTCAAGGATGGGGAATTTGAGAATAGTTCAGGGACTACTGAAAGAGAGTAGATGTTATGCTTAATGATTTTTAAATTGTATACTTCTTCACCTAGGATCACAGGATAAACAGGTTTCTAGACCAATGTCCTGCTCCAATAGGGTCAGCTATGGAATGGCATGCACTCATATATTGTAGTGACCCCTGATGGATAGAGTCACAAAACTTGAAGACAGCCATGTGAAGATGAAGACAGACTGATGGCACATCCTCACTCTGAGGAAAAATTGTAGACATGGAGATAGCAGTATTTTTCTTTGACTTTTGTTCTCTCAAAGTGTCTAGATTTATTTTCTCAGTGGAATTAATAGTGTACTTATGAGTACTTTGCAAGAGAAGATTTCTTTACTTTTAGCACAAGATGCTTAAGTTTCTCCAAAAGGACTTGCACTGCTGATTCTGGAATGCTGCTATGTTTTGCATGTTAAGTGTCTGGCAGCTAAAATACATGTACACAGGTCCTGGGATAAGGTGACGGAAACTTTTATAGAGAATTTTTTAGGGCAAGTATCCAGTCTTAGTGAAAGGGCAAGAATTTTATTATATGCTTATTTCAGCCTCACTGGATATAAAATTATGAGAGCAAAGATTGGGGAAAAAAAAACAACACTTAGTAATCAATGACTAGTTGCACATCTATGGTCAGAACAGCCTAACTTGACAAAAAATTAGATAGGACTAGTTGAAATTCTGCTCTCTTACAGAACTGGTAAGCTTGTGCTCTAACTAGTAGGCTCTCTAGGGCCTGAAATGAGCCTCAGAAACCTTACAGTAGGTCGTCTGTTGGGTAGCAGGTAGAATGGGGTCCTGTGCAGGGAGCTGTGTGGGTCAGGTTAACTGGTCTGTATTGATTAGGGTGTGTGCATTCAAAACTCTGGTGTGACCTTCAGGCTTCTCTCCTGTCTTCAGCTGGCTAGTGAAGATACATGGGGCTTTTCCTCTTTATGTGGGTAGTGGTTCTTCACTGGTGCTTGTATTTGCACACACAAATGTATGGGTTGCCAAAGGAATGTCATTCCTCTTGAAACAGAAGGGTGTTTGGTTGGGTTCCCTGGGCTGAACGAGCAGATGGGACAAGGGCCATGTACTACTGTTGAAGATGCTAATACAGTTCCTGTAATTTCCCTATGCTTCATTTAAGAGGATGCAAACTCGGGGCACAGCTGTTCTTCCTTTGATTCTTTCCTTGTGAGTGAGTATGTGTACATAAATAAAGGGTTCTTGATATCCTTATTATGTATTTGTTCAGCTCTAGTGATTTGCACTATGTCGGGGGGGACGGGGGGGGAATTGTCTTGGGGGATTTTTCCAGCATGAATGTGTATGCCCTGCTGGGTTTTAGGTATGTGTGATCAGCTCTTGGTGAAACAACAGAAATGAAGCAAAAGCCATCTACCACCAGTTATATTCACTGCATAACAGTTCGTGTTTGTGGGGGACTGTTCTGGAAAAGGGCACATGACCTCTTATGGAACCAGGTACAGCTACCAAAGCCTGTAAATGTGGTGTGATGGAAAAGAGGTAAAAGAGCAGAGCTCTTGTGAGAAGTGAGCACTGTCTTCAGTTGCATTTGTGTCACAGCAATAGCTAGGATTCAGTGTGACATACCTCCAGTGGCCCAATTTTTGCCTAAATCACAGAGGTCTGTGACTTGGCCTAGTTAAAGTGTACAAGTTACTTAGGGCATCCCTTCTGTTGAGTGGGTAACTTTGAAGACTTTGAGAAATGAGGTCCAGCCTGCAGTAGACATCTGAGGCAGACAAAGAGGTTCTTCTGGAAACCCATATAAGCTTTTTTCTCTGGATGGAAATGTTACTTAATCTATTTAGAATTAGTGTTTTTTTTTTTTTTTTTTTCCAGAAAATATTGCATGTTTGTTCTAGGATATAATGTCTCTTGTGCCTCCTAAAGAATTGGTGGCTTGCAAGGCATTTAATTAAATGCTTTAGTTAGTTACTGGTCCATGGCTGACCTTTGCAGGTACAGTAAATAAAGGAGAGGAACATAGAAACACTCTTAGGGATTATATGGGCAATTGGGAGCAGCTTTGGGGTAGAACTATATGAATTTCCAATTCCATTTCTAATCAGTTCTACATGACTATCCTACAGTTAGAGCCCAGCATCCCTGTAACACTTTCTTTTATTGCCCAGGAATGTATTCTGCTCCAGTGACAATCTCATCAGGTTGTCTGGTACAACTTTTCTTCCTTCGTGGATGATCAGAGGAATCAGCCCTCTTCAGACAGCAGTAGTTTTTGTGCCTTTCTTTAATAATACCTTAATTCTCAAGAGTGCACTGCAAGAGGATTGAGAACAGTATGCTGTCAGGAGGTATGATGTATCTGGTGATCTTCTCTTAAAAAGAGTATTTCAACTACATCTGTAAGGTAGGTTTAAAAGTCTTAAGCATGGTGTTTTATTGTGCTTTATTGAGTGTCTCAGGCTGTTACTTCTATCCCTCCATCACATTCCTTGCAGCACATAAAAGAATTTTAAGCAACCTATAAATGCTGTCTCTGTGATATGGTTAGGAATGGAGTCTTTTCAACTGAAATGTGAAAATGCATGTTATCTCTGTCTGTGATTGAGTTTTCCATTGCTCTTTGAATAAACACAGTAAGTAATGTGAGATATTTTTGCAAATAAATCTTATATGGATTTAGATTTTTCTGCCTAAGTGATGCACTTCTCAAGTTGTTGGTTTACTACTCTGCTTTTTTTTCATGATTTTTGCTCCTGGAGAGATCCCCAGATCCAAAACTCTGGTGAATACACCCAAATTTCAGTTTCCAGTGAGATAAAAAGAAAAGTTTAGGAAGAAGTACTCTAGGGAAATGAATCATGGGTGAATGTGAACTTGATCTGCACACCTCTTGATATCCAGGGAGTACTTTAAGGTTGTCAGCATTGCTGGAAATGCATTTAATAGAATATGCACCTCTGCTGGAATAACTGTCTACACTTGGATGTAATTAGAACTATTTCTATAAGCCATTGGGAAATACAAGGTAGAAAGCCTTATTGTCCATATTCTTAAACTTTCATCATGTGAAAGCCAGTCTCACAGTGGCCTTCCTGAGTTTCAGAAGACTTGAATCTGGCAGTGCTTTGGTTTTGTTTCCATGGAGCTGAATCTGTTGCAATGTGGTTTGGACCTGTTCAGGGGCCACTCAATTTGCAGAGAACTGGGTATTATGGTGTTCTGCCTTCCTCCATATTCAGGTTTGACCCAGTCTGTTCTGCCACAAACTAAGTTGTCAGTCTAGAAGGCTGTGTCTGTTTCCACTGAGTATGGGAGAAATATTTGTTAGCCTCTTAGCATTGTCAAATATACAGAATTACTTACCCTTTCTTTAAAATTTGTTCATTTCAGATTTTCAGGATATATAAGAATCGTGTAGTCTAAAAAGGCCATATTTTTGCTGTCTTGTCCTCAGCCAGGACTCTTCCACTTGCCTTTTGAGATTCAACTTCACAAGCTGAAGTTTTGATCCCACAAAATAATGCTTTTCAGATCCTTTTGGTACATGGACACCTAAAATGTTTCCAGTGGCGATCTGGAACAATAAGTACAATAAGTTTAAATCTTCTCTTGTACAATAAGTTTAAATCTTCTGACAAGACTTTTTTTCTACATATCTTGGTCTGGATTTGCTAAGCACTTAAAGTGGCAATACAAAGTTAGATGAGCTGGAGATATTTATATATAGTGTGTATGTGTATATATAATCTATATATTTGGTCAAAGAGTATACATGTTCTATTTAAAAGAAACATCTTAAAGCTCTTAAGTGCTCTAATTTGCTCCAGGTATCAGCAGATGCAGTTTCTTGCGTCTGGTAGCAAAGTTTCAGCAGCAGGCACAAAGGGGTAATAAAAGGGGAAATGAAAGCATGGCTGACCTGCAGCAACCTGTGGCAGCTTGGATCCTAATTTGACTTCTCCAAGTGTTGACCATTCAGAGACATGTTGTCCTCTAATTCTAGTGGAACTGGCCAAGGCCTAGAGACTACAGGTATTGTGTTTGCTGTCCTTGATAGGGTTGTTCAGTCAAGTTCTGATCTTGTAGCAGCTTGTTTGAACTTGTATGTCCCAATAGCTGTGTAATATTTTTTTCCCCCAAAGCAAATGCAAAACATTTTACCCTGCACGCAGTGGCACTAAATACAAATTGTGCAGTTTCTGGCAGTTATTCCATGTACAGACTTCTTTTTTTCCTACCATTATCATGGGCCAAAGTAGGAGAGCTATGTCAGAGAAAACTGTGATCGTTGCGCTGGGCTTGGACATCTGGGATCCTCATGTTCTTGTCCCCTGGCAGCAACGTGATGGATGAGCGCTGTGATGGCAGGTAGTAGCTGGTGCTGGGACCTTTGGCAGCAGAACTGGTGCCCTCACTGAGGTCAGCCTGAGCCTGTGCGCCAAGGCTGTGAGTATGTGGCAGGAGCGTTGAGACAGGATGATGCAGTGTTCTGCCATTGTCAGACCGTTCACCTGGAACTGGGCACTCAGTGTGCTCCAGCGCCCCGAGGAGCACTGTGACACAGTGCCATCTCCATGTGGGCTGCTCAGTGGACCTGCCTGGGTCTCTCCCCATGTAGCTGCTCAGCACTAAGTGGAGTTGAGGGTTTCATGTGTGTGGGACGGATGTGTGGTGCTCCCCTTGGAGCTCTCTGATAGCTTTGGAGAAGTGGGAAGCACTCAGGTATGACAAGAGGGAGAATGATAGTAACTGTTATTGTGCAGAAGTCTGATTTCCTTCTGTAAACCTGATCGGTCTCATTTCAATGTCAGGGAGAGCTGGAGGGGAAGACTGTGTATGAAGTGTGACATGTGGATTTTTATCTTGTCAGAAATGGAAGCTGAAAATCTCTCTCCAGCTTGTCTTCTCTGTATTTTGAAAGCATGGGACTTTTTTGCTCTGCATTACTGGGTAGCAAAGTCTGCTACTCCAAAGTATAAGACAATAAGAAGCAAATGAAACTGCTGCTGTGGGTTTTCTGCCTGGTTTACTTTGAGCAGAGGGTTTCTGCAGATTAGGTCCCCAGTCTGCTGTGCAGAACCTTGTCTCCTTTGCTGCTTCAGGATCCTACGTGCCATGCCCTGTTACTTGGGTGGTCCATCCTAGACAGAAGAGCAGTGTCTGGTTCAGTGGGTCTCAGACAGCCTTAGCATTGCATAGCAAAAGTCAGTGCTGTGGCAGGAAGCATGAGATGAGGACCAGTGGTGTGTGTCTCATGGAGATGTGTCTGAGGCATGCCAGACCTTCTGCAGGAGATCCCCAGGTCCTTCTTCGTCTGTGCCTCAGTATGTGTATCTGTACAGGCTGAAATAAGCCTGTTTGCATGGATTGGGCAGGAAAGAGGATCACCTGCGGGCTGTTTCTGGGATGGAGGCAAGAGGAATGAGAGCTAAAGTCCAGTTCCCCCCTAATCTGCCTCATTCAGCATCCATGTTAAGAGCTGATGAGGAGACATTCTCCAGGTGCAACTTTATGTAGGAATGGCAACAAATTAATGATTTTGGGAGGTGGGGAGAAGCATCAGTGACCTGAGTCTGGCCTGTCTACTTTCATAAAGCTTGACACATGGGACTTCCCTGCTTTGGTTTGCGTGGTGGGAAGAACATTAATCTGTCAGACATGCTATCAGATGGTGTGGCATGCATCTGTTCAAGTGCATGGCATGTGCATTTAAGGTGTGGGTCAGCTTTGAGAAGGGGCTGCTGTAGGTCTGTTTGTCCACAGCCATGCCACAGCCTCTCTCTGCTCCTGCAGGACTACATAAACAGGGTGCAGGTGGCTGTGTGTTGTGGATCAGGCTGACTGCTTTTATTTGAGATGCTGAGTCCCAAAGCAGCAGAGCTGCTGTGCTGTGCAACAAACGTGTCAAGCATGAGAGCTGTGGTGGAGCAGCTGAGGTAAGGACCAGCATGGTAGGTCTCATGGCAGGAGCTGATGGGGAAATCCTATGCATGTCTTTGTTGATGGTTGTCTGTAGGTAGGAGTTTGGGAGGGTCCAGGTTTATTTCCATTTTACAGCTCCGTGTGGGGCTGTAGATTCCCTGACATGAGGGCTTTCATCTGTGACCATTTTCCTAGCTAGTCCTGCTATCCTGGTACATCATATTTTGTCCAAAAGTCACTTGTTCTGAACATGAGATAGAGGAGTACCCAGACTGGGCATTTCCACTTCCTAAATAAGTTACCAAGTAGCTATGATCTCTGCAACTTGCAGTTAGAGGAACAAGCTGCATGGCACTCTCTTTATCACCATGTAAACACAAAGTTGTGTGCTTATCTTTGAAAACCTACTTTCTCTATATATAAAATAGAAAGTATTATATAATAATTATATGAAATGCATATAGAATTATATAATTTCTTGACCTGTATATAATACAAATATATAGATCTGTATATAATATATAGATATAGTATAGACCAAGAAGGAGTTCAGGGTCCAAGCATAGTGCTCTGGCTAGTTCTGTGTAACAGAATTCATATTACTCTTCCCTGCCCCAACATCTTCTCCCAGTGGTCTCAGGGGCCCTACTGCCACCACTCAGAAGCATCTTTTAGGCCTGCACCTGGTTCCTGCCTCATGGCTGCACTCCAAGTGTGTTTAAAAAATGTTCTCATGCACCGACAGTTGTAGGTGTGGATGGGACATGAAAAACAACAGGGCAACAAGCTGCCTTCCTCCCAGGACTGCAGCTCTGTAGGTCATGGCTGTGCCATCGCACCGCTGAGCTGTGGGTTTTCTGGCCTGGGGGAGATGCTGCAGCCTGCAGAGGTGGTCCTGTGCATCACCAGAGCTGCTGCATTGTTTTGCATTTCCATGCACTTAGGCTGTGGTGCTGGGCTCTGCAGCCTCCCCCTGTGTGAAGGCAGGCTGCATGCCTTTGTAGCCATAAAAATAGGTGTGCTGCTGGTGGTCACCGGCCTATTTAAAGGAAGGTACGTAGAGCTCAGATGTACAAATTTACTTCATAGCACTTCACACCTCATTTCCTACTTTACTAGCTCAGGTTTCTTGGTCTCCTATGCTCCAACAGGGACTTGTGTAGGGAATGAGTGTCCCTCCTCTCTTAAAAGTGGTTAGCGGTGCCATTAGTGGCTGTAAGGACAAAATGGCCCCCTGAGCTTGCAGCTCACCAAGTAAAAAAGATTTTACTGTAAATCACTTTTTTTTTTTCCTCTTGTGGTTTCTGTTAAGCCTCACAAGGTGTTTTTTGTCACAGAAAATTTCATGCATCTTTATATAAAAAGGGGAAGTATTTTCTCTGGCTACTTTGGGGCGTTGATAGCATTCATTAGTTAATATCAGAAGTTAGTGTTTGATCTCACCTAAAAATTCCTTATGTACAAAATTTGGGAGGGTTGATCTTAATGAGAGACTGCTGATTGATGGCAACACAGACAGTGCATGTGCTGTCCTCTTCATCCTGGCTGTGACTTCTTTTTTTTCACTGGCCAGGATGTTGAGGGACAGAAGGAGCCTAATGGGACTTCATACCCTATGTGATGTATGGGGTGCTAGCAGTCAGAAATATTAAACTCATAAATGTACTCATTTGCCCTGGAGTCACTGTGAGGGAGACTAAATGCAGGACACCACAATGTCACCGTCATGCAGAGTCTATTCTGTAACAAAGAAGCTACAGCAGGAAGGCAGTATTTTTTTCTTTCATTTTACTGCAAATCCACAAATGAGCTCTGTAAGGCTGCTGTCTTTGACTAGGAGAGAAGGTGAACTTTTGCTGGATTTTGCTGTGGGACAACCCCCTCTGCATTTTGCTGTTTTTCTGAGGCTCTGAGCTTTTTGGGGTTCTGTTCTGAAGTGACCCTTGCGTGTACCATCTACTTTGCCTCCTGTCTCCACCAAAGCACTGCAATCCTAAGCTCAACCAGCTCACCCGTCAAATGTGGAGGTGAAATGAAGTTGGACATGCACATCCGAGGCAGATGGCTAGCCGCAGTTTTGCAGCAGTATTTGGAGGATGAGTTTCTTCAAGTAATTTCAGCTGTACAGAAGGAAACGAAAGTGTTTCTTGCTGTAAATACTTTTCTCTTTTCTCCTTCCACTGCTCTGCTGCAAGTGTCTAAAGACTCACTTCACTGCTTTTCTCAGAGAAGGCTATTTCTGTCACATCGTAGATCAATTTAGGACTGTCCTATGCATGTATGGTAAAGGCAGGATGGTGCTGTGGTAGCCTTGAGCAAACCTGTATGTTTTAGACACTAGGAGCAGAAAGTAGACTTAATTGTCATTACTAAGAAGTTGGAGGGGCCAAACCACTGGCCAAAATGTGGAATTATTAAGCAGAGCCAAACTGTTTGAAAAACAGCACATGTAAGGGATTTAACTATTTCTTAGAAACATGCTGATATACAGAATTGCACCATGTGGAGCTTTCTTAACTTAATGGGCTGCGCATCCAGGGAAACAATGCAAAAGCATAAGATCACCAGCTGCATCCTGAACTCCTGTTGCAGTTGTTTCCAAGCACATCTGCTAAGCGTGTCTGAAAACAGTGAGATGCTGGCTCTAATGCTGTGTCAGATTCTGCTGCGTTGCTTGTGTGCAGCACTCCTCCTCCATGCTCTGTGTGAAATACCAGTGAGTTTTAAGTCCTCTCAGAGTGTGAACAAAGTAAGCGGGGCAGTTGCACTGGCCCTGTGAATATGTGTTCAACAGGGGTTCTTCAGGGCTGGCTTTCTGGTCTCATCTCTAGGAGCTGTATTCCGAAGAGCTGGAATGGCTTTCAGGCTGTATTTGGTCTGGATTTGTAATGCAACTTAGCTTTCTATAGCCTGTGTTCTTCGCTTGGGGTGGTTGTACAGAGAACCTTTTCCTTCCTGGCAGATACAATCACAACACTGGAAGAGCCCAGCAAAGTTCAGGCTGGTAAGGTAGCCCTTGTATACAGAAGGAGAGTATTCTCCCACACCTACTGCTGGTGAGGGACAGTTGTTGGTACTGCAGAAAATCAGCCTGTATATGCAGTGCTTTATCTGACTGGACAGACTTCTCGATGTGGGGATTCTGTACTTCTATAAACTGGAAAAGACCGAAAGAAATAGGTTTTTCCCCTCTGCCCAGTCTCTGCATTGGCATCTTGCTAAGTGGGGTGAGTTGATCAGGAGTGCTTTTCCTTCTCCTCACCTCCCAGTCCTAGTCTCACACTTGCAGCCTGCTCCAAGGTGCAGGACTTTGCAAAGCACACTGTGGCTCGTGTCGGTTTAGTCTGAATTCAGTCACCCAAAACCTTGCAGGTCTATTTTGTAACATTATTCAATCTGTCCAGTATGGAGTTTCTTTTCTTTTTTTTTTTTTTTTCACTCTTGCTTCTGACATCATTTCCTGAACACTATATTCACTGAGCTCTGTAGCCAGATTGTCGTCTCTGCATGTGATGCAAGGAGTTCTTTAAAATGGACTTCAACTCTCCTTTTATTCTGCAGTGCTTGCTGGTGATAATAACTGTTACTGATGGTAAGTGGGATTTTTCTTTATGGCATTGTGGCACAGATTTGCCTAGGTTGTTGGACACCTTAATTTTATTCCAAGATCTTTAAGGACTCTGCCAGGCTCTGTGATACATCAAGTAGTGTAACTGCTAATGCATGAAAGGAGCAGTCAGACTATGGGAAGATGTATATACATTTTTTAAGCAAACTAATTGTAACTAACAATATAGTACTTTCCCAGTGTCTGTAAAAGCATTTCAACAGAGAACGTAAGATCCTTGTATGTAAATTGCTGGCTGGAGGGTTGGAGAGCAGTGTGGTCCTGTTCCTGACACTTGGTATGACCTTGGGTCAGTCCCTGAGCTGCTGTCATCCTGCTATTTACCCATCTGTGATTTGAGTACAGCAACTTTAATAATGTGCAGAGATACTGTGAAGCTTGTTCACGCAGACACTGCGACAGTACTCTTTAGGTAAAAGAAGCTGTGCAAGCAGCAATTATTTCAGCTATCACCTACGCTACACCTATGGCATTAATGCCCTAAGCATTTTTCTCTGCACAGACATGCAGCAACCGGAGAAGTGGCAGAGAGAGGGTAGGGTCATGTAAAATCTGGGGAGAGGAAAGACCAGCTGTTCAGACTCGTGTCACTGTGTGCATGGTGACAACCCTCACAGTAGCAGCAAAGAAAGCTAACCTTTATAGAAGGCATACTGTCACCCTTCCTGCTCCTCTGATTTTTTTTTTTTGACTCCTGGTGTCCCCAGACTATTGATAGGGATGGGTCCCTCTTACATCTGACCTCAGTTTTTGCCCTTTTGGGAGGCAGCTGAGGATGGATGGACAGACAGACACACAGAAAGCTCACTGCCTACACTCTGTGCTCTCCTTCCAGGCTCTGTCACCACAATTGGTGTGCTCAGTGGCAGCTCAGCTATGTTTCCTATAGGACTTGAAAACCTGCAGAACCTCTCCAAAATGAGCAAGGACAATGAGAGATGCTTCGTAAACATGGTAAATGGTACTTGGTTGGTCAGCTGTGGCACATGTTACAGACGTCTGAACTTGCAGAATGGCTCTCTAGTGCTAAGGAGTGTGGAGAAGGAGGATGAAGGAAATTATGAGTTTGTTTTTAATGACATCACCAAATCCTTTGCACTGGAAGTACTTGGTAAGTGACTTTGTTAGCAATAAATAGCTTGTGAATCCGTGAGCCTGTCTGGAAGCTGCTGCCTTGAATTTCTTTTAAAGACACCTCTTGAGCTTGCAGGAGCTATAGGGGCCTCTGGAACAGAAGGCACAGCTTCATAAGTCTCAGAGCAGAAATAGTGAGCATAAGCTAAAGAAATGCTTTTGACATCCGTGTTGTCAGTCTTTCCTGTCTGTTGAGCCTCCCTTCGAGTAGCCAGTCAGTTGAGCTATGTACTATTTTTTTTTCTTACATAAAAGGCAGCAGCATAAAGTATTTTTAAAGCTGAGTCTACAGTATATAGACATGCAGCTGGAGATTTCAGTCCATTTCTAGAACAATCTTCCTGATGGGTCTCATGAAGAGACTGCTTTGTGCAGTTGCAAAAAGGTAGTGAAAGAGTCCAGGTATGACTTTCTGAGTTTTTTCCTGCCCACTATCAGCTTTGAGGTCAGTATCTCCTGGGTCTGTGTAGAGACATGCAGTAGGTACCTTAACTTGCCAGGCTCTCTGATGTCATCCCTGTGGCCTCAGCATTCCCACTCCCCTTCATTTACCTGGTCATCCACCTGTGGACTGAAAAGAAGGAAATGGAGTCACTGATACAGAATCCAGCTTGTTGCTTGGGTTAATAGAGAGAAGGCTTAAACAGGTTCAGCCCCTTGCTGAACATTGCTCTAGATAGCCACTAACCATGGGTCTTGTCCTCATCTCCACTGTTCCTTTTACAGAGCTTTCACTTAGAAGTTTTTAAGAGAAATTGAAGTGCATGAAAGTGTAATGAAAATGTCAAAGCAAACTGATCTCAGTGAAGACAAATGAATCCTTACGCTGTTCAAGTGCAAACAAGCAGAACTGCCACAGAGAGTAGGTCAAAGATGTGACTCCTTGGCCAGAAAAGATCAGGGGCTTAGATGAGAAGTAAGCAAAGATTGCAAAGTGCCCTGGTTTTTACCTCTATTTCAGTGAACTTACTCTGGGAACTTTTGTCTTCTCCTTGAGTTCTGTTGCCACATAAAGTTAGGGAAACAATTTCACAGCAAAGGAATTTCTGGAGGTAGTAATTTTAGTTGAAGTTGATGTCATAGTTGAGGAGGGTGATTTCTGAGCTTGTTTACATGGATGATTTGCATAGATATTCTCAATGCAACTCTTATGGTCATAAAACCACACAGCCTCTCTGTTTAGTCTGTATTTGCAAAGTAGAAGATTGGTTCCTTTTAATAGATTGTTTTTCTGATTTTCTCTCTTTTGTAATACGATCATCGATGCGTTCCTTCAGTTTCAGTTGTCCTAGCCTGGGCCATTCTATCTGTGGATGTCTTGTATCGGTACCTATGTTAGGCACAGGCATGATCTGTACTAATTTCTCACTAAAACAGAAGTAGAGACAGTGATAGCAAAAGTATCTGGTCAAGGAGAGGGCTGAATCTCCTCTGAAGCTACAGGTATCCATTGATTATGGAAGAAGCCTCTGGCCCCCAGGTGTGTCCATGATCTTCAGATCATGGGTTTCTGTTGCTATCTTTATCAGTTTCTACATGGAAAATGAAGAGAGGCTGTATTTTTGTGATGTCCCTAGAACATTGACCAAGGGGCAGCAGTAGGGTTGAGTGAGTCCTGCCAAGGGCTGGGAGCAGACACTGAAGAGTGGTTACTAATTGTTGTGCACCCTGGCTAACAGCAAATGCCGTGGGAGTCTTCCTGGTAGGAAAAGCTCCTGCCCAGTTCTCAGTCACTGCTGAGTCTGCTCATTGTCTCTCTTCCCTCCCCATTCCTGTTGTCCTGTGTTGCATGACCAGAGCCAGCCATTGCTATCCAGTGCTTCCCTGATGGGACCGTAGAGTTGTCCTGCAACGTGTCCAGCAATGAGAGGATGAGATTTGAGTGGCTGCTGAATGGCAGTGAGCTGAAGACCTCTGAGGCTTGCATTAAGGATGGTGGGAAGAAGGTTCGCCTGGACAGAACCATGCCTGGGGAGTTTGTATGTGAGGTTCACCACAAGAACGGCATCACGAGGCGCGGGCCCATTGTGTTGTCTTGCAGCTATGGTGAGTAATGGCATCGCCAGAAAACTTCCCTCTTGGTCTCTTGTGGTGGGAATCTTAGGACTTGTTGTTGTCAATATAAAAATGAGGTCTTCTGTCTTCAGGCAGCTGCCTTCCAGACTTTACCATATCCCCCGTTAGAAAGTGTCCCATTGACTTCCTTCTTCCTGCTCTGTCTCAAATGGAGCCTACAGTCATAGAAAGGGTGAAGCTTTGTTCAGCAGGTCCTTCTCCCCAACTCTGCTGCCAGGAAGGATATCTGTATTTCTTTTTCTACTTCCAATGATGGGGATTCTGTATGCTCTTAAGAGTCAGTGTAGAAACACGAGATGTTTCCTACTTTTACATCCACCTGTTACCCTCACTGCCTTGCAATTTGTGCAACATCCTTGGAAAAACATTTATTCTAATCCAGCAGCAACAACCAGGTCTGAATTCAGATGAGGTGTTTTGCCTCATCTCTTCTCTCCTTGTCTAGATCACCAATACAAAGATATACCAGAGCATATAAATATCTTTATCAGCCCTGCATTATCAGAGGTGTGGTAAAGATGTAATTTACTTAAAAAAAAAAAAAAAAAAAAGTGTGTATATATTTGTGTCCCTGCTTGGGTATGCACTTCTGTGGGAAGGCCATGACTTGATCCCTTTGCAAGCTCTCCATAAATGCTGAGTAACCTGCTTTAATGAGACAGTAAATCTGGATCCTAGGATTGCCATAACCTCATGATGCAAAGCACTGGTTAGTGTTGTAAGCTGACTTTTAATAAAGAAAAAAAAAATCAAATTGATTAGATATTTACTTGCATCTCCAGTAGTAAAGGTTCGAAGGTTTTTGTCCTCCCTGGCAGTGAAGATGTCATCAGAACTGTGTCAGGATAACATGATTTAACTATAAGACTTTTGACTGACTTAGTCATAAGTAATTTAACATAGCTTTGCTATGTTAAATTATACTGTGCAATAGCACCTAGTGTTTTAGAAATTGCCTGAAATGTTCCAACTCTACAGCAGATTGGGTACTGTCTTTTCTCAAGACTGGCGTAGAGTTGGTATAAAAGCAAAAATACTGACCTAAGCACCAAATTGTGTGCTCTGGCACTTGACAGAAATGCCATGGGCTGTTTGTGTTTGGTTGCATTGGTGCTGTGGGCCAGCCTGTACAAGTCTGGCATTTGTGATTGTGGAGCAGCAATCTGAATTTTGTCCAGTTGAATTGGCCAAAAGTTGTTCAGCATGGTCAGACCCAAGTTAACTGAGACACTGGGGAATGAGGACGCAAATGTCTGTGAGCTCTGAATCAAGATAAACTACACAAGTGCTGACAGCTACCATTGTTTATTCTGGGTGGCTGCCCAGTCCCCTGGGTGCGATATCAGTTTCTCATTTCCTCTTCAAAAGCCCACGAGGGAATTTGGTGATAGCTCTGGGATGAGCACATGCATAAACACGTACTGGAAAGGGCGTGAGAGCAGGGAAGTAGCAGCAATTTTACTTTTTAGTCACCAAATGCAGTCGCATTCATAAGAAGTGAGCTAAAGCCATTTTTGATACTAGAAAAATTAAGAGAGAAATAAGTTCAACTAAATGAATTAATGACTAACTCATTTTGTGCGTAATTATTTGTTCCAAACAAAGGGATAAATATAGTTTTTTCACTGTTCCAATTCAGGCGCAAGATCTATTGTAAAAGCAATCATTTAGGCAACCTGTTGGCTGATGAAATTAATTTTAAGTGTTTAAGACAATTTGACAGAAATGTTTATAAATTTCCAAGGCACCAAAGGGCTCTCACTGTGGAGAATCTAAAACAAATGGCTCAGAAATTTACAAGTCAACATACATAAAAGGATTTTATTATTCATATTTTAATTACTGCTTGTTTTATTTTTGATTTTTTTTAACATACTTCATCTTGGAAAGACTTTCTGAACAAATGGCAAATTTTTAAGAAATATTCAAGACTATTTTCAACATTTTATGCTTTGGACAATATTCTCTTGAGTTTTCCTCATAGGAATTAAAATGATCAGGACAATGATTTCTCATTTGCTGAAAGTTTAATTTTGAGCCTAGACTTCTAAAAATGTGGTAACTCTCCTTATAGAGGTTGGCCAAGCAGGAGAACTGTGCTGATGCTGTGCTGCACCCAGCTCAGGAAGGAGTTGTCTGCAGCCTTCTTGGAGGAACCTGAGTGGTGCTGCCCAGAGTTTAGCCAGAGTGTTTTTAAAAAGAGAGGTGCAGGGAAAGTGAAGAAGTTCTGTGTTTGGATAGCTGCTCTGGTTCCTAGTTGTTCAGCCTTGCTAAGTGAAGCTACTGCTGTCTTGTTCAATGGGGCTGAGTAGCAGGCAAGAAGAGGTCCCAATGATTCAAAAAGCTATGGTGAGGTTTAGCGTGCTTTTAAGGAATGTATACTACAGAGATATTTGAGCTGTTGCCTTTTTCCATGTTGGGATGAAGAGTTTTCTTACTGGATACCCCAGCGTGGAACAAATTGTCCTAAAGGAGCGTGTCTGGATGGATCTCTCTCTCCTGCAAGCCTGTGACGGTCTCTGCCTGCTTCGCTGCTCACCCTCACTACAGCAGTCCCTGCTCATATGACCTGTCACAGCAGCCTTGAGCAAGGGTCTCTGAGCTGGGTAATAATTACCACCAGCGTGTGCCTAGCCTTCTGCTCCGCCATCTGCAGCCTTAGCCTCCTGCTAGGAGTTTTGCATGATCTCAGCTGGGGAGGACAATAAAGAAAAATCCTTCCCTGAGCAGCAATGAAATCTTCCCTACAGCTTTGGCCCTGGTGGCTGGATTCTCTGGTGTCTGACAAAGTCAGATCAGAGCCTGCACTTCCTTTGAGGTTGGTGTAGTTGCTATACTGCTATCTCAAGTGGATTCTCTGAAGCCTAATCTGAGCACTGACGGCAGACTGTGGCTCTCCTTTCAGCAGGAGATGCTAGCTTAGGTCTTCTTCTGGGCTTTCAGTTTCACAAAACTTCTTGACATAAAACTTCTTGAAATGTAGCATCTTTAAAACCATCACCTCCTCCATTAAATTTGATCAAGTGTGGATTATCTGAGATGTTATTGGTCAGAGTAGACAGAAACAGACAAATACACACAGCATAGTTGTGTAAGCCTTTTACATAAAGAAAAATTCCATACAATGATTAAATGATGTGACATAAATGATGATATGCTACAGCTCATAATTTCTCTCAAGAATCCTTGAGAAAAATGGGCAACAGTAATGCCCATGTGCCCTAATCTGTCTGTGGGGCTTTCTCCAGCCGGGAGAAAGAAGCTTGCCTGCCCTGGCAACTAACAATGCTGTCCTTCTTACAGGAGACCTGCTGCAGTACCCATTGTTCATCTACATCCTGGCAGGATGTGCAGGGGGTGCAGCTATCCTGGTGGTGGTTGTGTCCTCAGTCATCTGCTGCTGCATGAAGAGGAAGCACAAGTTTATCCCAGTGCCTTCAGGTGAGTGGGGAGCTCTGTTGCCCCTGGGGTGGATCTGCCAGAGGATAGTGTATGTACAGGTTGGGGCAGAAATAGCCCCAGCATGAACTGGCCTCACCTCGGTGGTTAGTCACTTTCCATCTAGCTCTCCCTTGACCCAGCAGAGCAGAAACCTACTCACGGAGAGGCAACCATTAGGAGTGGCGGGATCTTGAAGAAAACTGTGCTTTTCCTCTTTTCAGTTTATATTTGCTTGTGTGTGCCAGAAAGAAACACAGCAAAGTGTTTTCTATGAGCAAATGGAGAAAATGGAGCCCCCTTTTGGGCCTGATCCTGACGGCTGCTGCTGGCTGTCCTCTGTCAGCACCTGTCCCCAAGTGCTCACTCCCTGCGTGGCCACCTCAAGCTGTGATCCTGGCAGCATGGCCAGGCTGGTCTCTGTCAGGCTGGCAGTGGCCCTCCATGCTGGCATCTGTCTGCTCTGGGAGTGGGGCCAGCACCATGTGAGGGGGAGCCACGAGTGGGTGCTGGAGGCCTGGCCTTGTGGCGAATGTTCCAGTGCTGCTGGGGGCCTCTTCCCTTCAAGTCTCTGATTTTTGGCTTTTCAGAGGATGAAAAAGATGACGGAATAGCGATGTCAGTGGTCTCCAGTGAAGCTGTGAAGAGCCCCCCCAATGGAGACCATGTGGAGGCTCAAGCTGCCCAAATCGACTGCCCTCCAGTGCCAGGTGTGTCCAGTGACTTGTTTCACACCAGACAGCCTGCTGAGGAGGGTGAAATGGACGTGTGGGACAGCAGGGAGGGACCTGGCTGCAGAGGGAAGCCTGGGGATAGCTAGTGCGGGCTGCTAGGCCCGTTCTGTCTGGGTGACAGAAGTTGCAGCAGGTCGCTCATCAGTGCTGTACTGGGTAGCTCTTGCCCTCAGCCAGCCGTGGGATGTAGCAGCAGTCTTCTCGAAAGCGTCCTGCAGAGGGTGCTGCCAGCAGGCTGCATGCTGCCTGTGCCACTGTGTCCTGTGCTAAAATGTCTCTTAAGAAAAACAAACAGCAACCCCCACCCCAAATTAGCAGCTTTTCCGCAATTTTTATCACCCCTCTCCTTTATCATCAGTTTGATTTTATAAGAATCAGCATTGTTTTAGTAGGCAGACGTCTTCTTTGGGACAGCATCTACCAATATGCTGCAAACAGGGCTAAATCCTATCAAAGTCAGAGGCTTGCATATTTCCTTAAACTGGGGCCAAAATAGGAATACAGCCATATTTTATATCCTCCAAAATAACGGATAATAAAACCCCACTGCTTTTGCACAGTGTGGTCAAGAGAATGCAGCAATGAAAACCCTTCAGAAATCTGTGAACACTTGATATTAATACTCCGCTTTTTGCATTGTTTCCCTCAAATTTATGTCACAAACATGAATGCTTGGCAATACCTTCCTTAGTAATGCATCATCAACAGCTGAAGTAGGTCCAGCGCAGACATCATTACACAGGTCATAGCTCAGCTCTGCTGCCTCTGCTCCCTTTGTCCTTTGCTGTACTGTGCATGGCCTCTCACCTGCTTGGCTGTGCTTTTTGTCTATCCTTAGATGCTTCATTGCTCTGCCTTCAGTTTATTAAAAGCACTTATTAAAGAAGAATCATAATTAAATCATTGTTAAAGAAGGGAGCATCATAATTAAATCGTTGTTAAAGAAGCATTCATTGAATATAGTGCAAGAAAGGGAAAAAAATGCAAGTCATTCAGGTAGTTGTTTAATATTAATATAAATAATGTAGAACTTGTTTCTATTTTAAAAAATTCCACAGTATCAGTTTGACTAACAAAACATCCCATATTTAATTTTTCTACAACTTAGTAAAAGCAGAATTGCATGTGGGAAGTGTTAAGGTGAGAACATATTAAAAATGTACATTTAGCCAGCTTTTATGATTCAAATAAAACTGAATAGATTTGGATTTGGTATGTTTTGGTATATTTTGGTTTGCTGGGCCCCGAGAGCTTCAGCACCAATGTGTCTTGCAGAGGAAGCTCCATAAATGAGTAATTATAAAGCATATTGAAATGTGGCTTGTAGAAGCCTGGGGAAGGGGGTGCTTGAGCTGGTTGGGCAGCTTGCAGCAGTGAGGGCTGGGGAGCGGAGGGGGTAACTTCCACAGGGTTAAATGTGTTGCACACATGTGTAAGCTGTTTCCCCCTTCTTTTCCAGATGCTGCCCAGATTGGTCCAGGCACTGAGCCCTTGCCCCTGGTGGAAGAAAATTTTCCAGTGGTGGTAGAACCTGAGGAAATGCCAGAACAGGAGATGATAGGTTACGTGGAAAGCCAGGAACATGCCTCAGACTGTTTCCCGGACCCAACTGATGACTAATGTGACATGGTTGCTGTTTAACCCTCTCCTGAAGCCTGTGACACCCATCCTTTGCATCCCATAGTCTCACTGTGTATAAGAATTGGTCTGGAAAATTTTAGCAGGGGAAAGATGTGATGTGTCAGGCCTGCTATAACCTCATTTAAAAAAAAACAAACAAACAAAAAAAAGTGTGGCTCCAAGGCCATGCTACCATGGGCTGGCAGGTTCCCTAACAAAACTGGGCAGCTCTCTGGTGCTTTGCCTATTAGCAGACCTGCAGTTACATGATAGAGCCCTGAGGACAGCCTGAGATTGGATGGGCGATCCTTCTCCCTGCCCTCTTCATGCTTTCCCCCATCTTTGCCAGCCAGTGGCTCCTGCAAGGGACAGGTGGATTGTAGTATCACACCGGTTCCAGATAGAAATGAGGACCTGCCAGAAATTTCCTGAGAAAGCCTCTTCTCAGGAGATTTCAAGGCATTTTTTTCACAGTCTTTGCAAAGAGTTTGACCGAGTTTTCAGCTAAGTATCTGCAGTGCCAGGTATTTATCTGAAGTGCTCCTCTGAGCTCCAGACCCTGTTGAGATTTGGGCCTCACCACAAACTGTGTGAGGTGTGAAGCGGTGGGCAGGAAGCTCTGCTGGCTTGCTCACATCCTGATGCCCTGTGATGGCAGGGGGCTGTCAGATACCTTCTACCAGAATGTAACTGCTTGGGCTGTCAGAGCTCAAACAGCTCCATCACTAGCTTGCTTGCCTTCAGCAGGAGGTTGCCTGGGGCTTGGGTGCATTAATTTTGGCTGAAACATTGATTATAATGCTGAGATTATTCATCAATGCAAGCATTAGTGCCTTTATCATAATGGTTTAGCTACTTACCACAAGCTGATTAGGTTGGCCATCTGCCTGTGTGTGTAGGCTTTCTCAGTGCTGCACTATCTGCACAGACAGCAGCGATTTATGGGGTCCCTTAAGCATGCCTTGACACTGCAAGCATCCTGCCGTGCTTACGGGAGGCTTGTGAGTGCCACAGCTGGGGTAGACCTTCAGGGAAGAGGGAGGAGAGGGCAAGGGCTTGATCCCCTGCTGCAGGTAGTCGAGTCTCTGACAAAGCTGCTGGGGGCTGCTGAGCCACCTGAGTGCTCCAGGATGCGTTACCAGAGCAGGGTGTTTACTGCATGGGTACATTCTGGTAAGTTAAAGTGAGGTGCTGGGTCTGAAATGGATGGGGTATGGAGGTGCATTGTCTTTCTCTCTTTTCCCTTGCTCTGTCCCTTCTGTTATCATGCTGATGCTGTCCCAAGTACCTTGGAAGCAGGCTGGAGGTGTGCCTTGTGAATGCCACCCACCCCCTGAGGTCTGCAGGTACCCTTGCAGAAGAAAAACCTGCTGAGAGCTTTTCTCCCAGGTGGGGGAGCTGGCGGGGTGTCTGCATGTTCACCTGGACATCCTTTGTGTCTGCACATGGCAAAGCTCTGCGTCGGTGGTGCCCAGCTATAGGCTGTTCTGCTCCTTGTTCCCATGTTCTGTGGCTGTCTAAAAGGTTTTTGGATCCTGTGTGCTGTGTTGGCAATGATTCAGCTCATCTCCACTCTTTAAGGATGCCGTAGGAATCAGGTTTTTCCATGGTAAGAGGGAGACGATGACTTTTCTTGTGGTGCTGTGCTATCTCCTTTTGGCACCAACATTCCTCAAAGGCCATGAGTTGAGTGACAAAAAAAAAAGTGTGTGACGTGGGGTGCTGGGGTGGCAGTTGCACTTATGCAGCACAGTGACTGGGATGCTCTGTGGAGGGGGGCCACAGCTGTGAAAATGGGGAGATGTGGCCAGCACTGCTGCTCCTCTGCCCTTTCTGGCAGGGGCAGGCAGGGGATGATCAGCTTCAGCACATGCGTAGCCTCAGGGGCTAAACGCTGCTCCCAGCTGTGCTACAAATGTGCCAGCATTTTGGGGCCAAGGGTTGGTGAGGGGACATTGCTGGGCTAGCCTGTCTGGCTCCAGCTCACCTCCTTGCTCTCCTGTTTCTGGGATGGCTGGGGATGCTGCAGCTGCTCTTAGCACCCTTACTGTCATACCCCCAGTCTGGGTGGGAGGTTTTTTCCCCTTGAGATAAGAGTCTGAGATTTTAGGATTCAAGACAGATAGGACATGCACAGCTGGTTTTCTTTGCTTCCCTGCTGAAGAGGTTGTTCAGCAGCAGGGCAAAGTTTTCTGCTACTGTGAGGTCAGGAGAAAAGTTGTGTAGCCTGTACTCTTCCTGTAATTGTACATGCCCATACCCAGCTATTGTTCTTTTTATGGTGTTCTTTTCTTTTTCCTGCAATGATTTTGTTCCTAATAAAAAAAAAAAAGTAAAAAAAAAAAAATATCTGTTTTCTTACTTGTTTTGGAAGTGTTTAAGTTCTGTTATTTACTTATTGTTTCTTTATGGCTTTCATGGAAAAGGCAGGCTGGTTTCCAATTTTCCATATGGCCAAAATAGGAGAGATGATTGCAATGTACTGTGACTAGAGCTGGCATGGGTAGTCTAGGGAACAGAGATCCCAAGGACACTTGTTCATAAGTCAGACCAAAAGAAGACTGTAGGACAGTGTCATAAAACCTGTCAGTGTGTGCATATCCATGTGCAGACAGTGGGTTCAGTCCATATCCTGATGATATGTGATCGTAAGAAACCAGAGCAATGGTTCTGGCTGTCTCCTCCAGCCACTGGTGGTGGTGGGCCTCCTGGCAGCCAGAGCCCCTGGCTGGGGAAGGCTGTGAGTAGGGCAGGGTCCATTGCTGTGCCTGTCAAGTGCTGGTGGGACAAGGGAGCTGTGCTTTGTGGGAAATGCAGACATCTGGGGCTCTGCTTTCCAGCCCCTACCCTGGGCTGCTGTTCCTGATGTCCTAGTGGCTGTGTACTTAGCTCTTGGGGTCCCTGCTTGGAGTCTAGCATGAGGCAGGTGCACCAAGAGCCAGCAGCTGGTAGGGACTGGAGGACTAGGACTCTGCCCACACCATCAGCTCTACAGAAGTGATTGAGGTTGGTGAGTCTGAAAGCAGATAGACAAAACTGGTAGAAGGCCAGTTCACAACAGCAAATGAAACATTCATTGTAAATACTAAAGAGGTGTGTGAGTAGTGGTTAACTTTTGATGAATATCTAAGTCTGTGTATTTGGAAAAAAAAAAATAGATTTTAGGCATGCATATAGGAAGCTCATGCCACTTTTTCTGAATGACTTTAATTCACTTCAAAATAAGTAAACGAGCTCATGTGTAACTCATCTGTAGGATGCAGTGTCACTGACAGATATTGCAGAAAACCATTTCCTTAACATTAACAAATTCTCACAGTGCTACAGCATCCAGAAGATCAGGCATTACTACCACCATTCAGGGTGGAGCGAGATGCTGCATGGACTTCAAAAGCTATCTACAAAGAACCAGTATCAGAAGGTGGCCAGGAGAGCAACATCACTCCTTTCTGTCAGATATGGATGCAAAAATTTTGTCATGTGCCAGCATGGAGGCTTGGATTAGCATTTGGGTATTGCTTATTCCTTCAGCCAGGCTGCCTAGTGTCCAGGTATAAAGACTGTTCTAACCCTTTGAGTGGAGATGAGCTGTGATCCTACAAGTATGAGGTTAGTGGCAGAGAAGTCCGTCCAGCACATATAAAATGCTTCCCTCTTGTCCTCTGGTGTAAAATGAATGAGGAAACAACTGCATCAGTCCCATGACCCTTGAAGCCTAGTGACTATTTGCATTGGTTTCATTCACAATGAACTCTGTGTTTCCTTATTACAACTTGAAGCAAGTTGTCTCTCAGGCTGGAGACAGCAGGGGAGTTCTTACTGAGAAATCAGAAGGCCTTAAATGAAGCACTTCTAAATATTTGTACTTCTCCAGCAAGCAGATGGTGGCAGGTGTTGTGGTAATTACATTGAGGGTAGTTTAACTTGGAAACAAGGAGTTAGAGGATAGTTTGGGCTACGATGTAGTATGTAGGACCACTAGGAAGCATGGTACATTTCTGGCTGACCTTGTTCAAATGTTGCTTGCATGACTCCAGACTGTGGGGATGAAGGTCAACTCTTAGCCAACTATGGCACTGAGACTTAGGTTGTGGTGGTTTCACCCTGCTGGGCAGCTGAACTCAACTACAACTGCTCTCTCCCTTCTTCTCAAGGGAAGAGGGTGAGAAAATATGACGGAAAGGACTCAAAGGTTGAGATAATGACAGGGAAAGCTGCTCACCATTTATAATTGTTGGCAAGACAGACTCAGCATAGGGGGATAGAAATAATTTCTTACTGATAGCAGACTACAGCAGTGAGAACTAAAAGCAAACTTAAAACACCTTCTCCCCATCCGCACTGTTCTACATCCTCCCCATGAGCAGCACAGGGGAACAGGGACTGGGGGCTAAGGTCAATACCTAACACTTCATCTCTGCTGCTCCTTTGTTTTCCCTCCCACAGGATGCCATCTGTTCCAAACTGAACTTGAGGGGTCTGCCCACAGGCAGCAGCTCTTCAAGAACTGCTCCCACACAGCCCGGTACCACGGGGGTCCATCTGTTGGGAGCAAAATTCTCCCATGCATCCTCCATGGCTGCAGCTCTGGCCCAGGGCCTGCTCCTGTGGGAGCTCTCCATGGGCCGCAGCCTCCCCCAGGCCACATCCACCTGCTCCACCGCGGGCTCCTCCACGGTCTGCAGCGTGGAGATCTGCTCCATGTGGGACCCATGGGCTGCAGGGGGACAGCCTGCTCCACCAGGGGTCTCTCCACAGGCTGCAGGGGAACTGCTGCTCCCTGCCTGGGGCACCTCCTGCTTCACTGACCTTGGGGGCTGCAGGGGTGATTCTGTCTCATTTAATGCTCTTCTGTCCTAGCTGCTGTCACACAGCAGTGTCTTTTTTTTTTCCTTTTTTTTTTTTTTTTTCTTCTTCACCTTCCTTCAGTCTGCTCTCCAATAAGCTGAACTAGCGTTGCTCCCTGGCTCAGCTCTGGCCAGCAGTGGGTCCCTTTTGGAGCTGGCTGGAGCTGACTCTGATCTGATGTGGGGCAGCTGCTGGGCTCTGCTCACGGAGGCCACCACTGCAGCACCTCTGCTACCACAACTTTGCCTTGTAAACCCAATACATGCCTAGCTATCTTGACCAAGCAATGCAAGCAATGTGGCTAAGTCACGCTATCATCAGCCATCTAGTGGTGGTAGGGACAAAAGAAACTGTTGCCTGGCCATACCACAGCAGACTGCCTGGAGGGCAAAAGATGTTTAGTGAAAAAGAACATGAGAGTGGTGGGTAGGGGAATATATGTCCTCCTAAAATGATTCAAACATAGCTAAACCCCTCAGGAAGTGTTTAACAATGACGTTAAAGTAGCACGTGAAGCATCCAAAGCGGTTCTGCTTGTGTTCGCTGACAGCACTGTGGGCATCTTCATGGGAATATTTCCAACCCCAGACAAGAGGTGGGCTCTAAACAACAAGTCAAGCCACCCTGCTCCAGGACTGACTTAACACTGCCGTCTCCTTCAGTCTGTGCCTCCCATCACCTTTAAGCTTTGTTCGGAGAAGGGCTGTTTGCTTGTCTCAGCTCTGTGGAGCTGGGTTGGAAGCTGCTGGTCTGTACTAGGGATGCCCAACATCCCAAAAGGAGCTGAACACGGATTTCTGTGGGCAGTAGGTGGAGTGATGTGTGGGTTTTCACTTCACCTGCTGCATGGTCTTTGGGGGTTGGGTGGGTGTTGTGAGGATGGGATGAGTTTCTGCCCCGGGAAATGGGAACACTTGGCCTATGCCCACTGGGTTTATGGGCTTGTCAGGGTAGTGGCTGGTTCTGTGGCACTAGGGCTTGTCTGTAGAGTGCTCATCATGCTTTTGTGCCAAACGGAAATAGTAAAAGAACCTATCTGCAGATGTAGCAAATATGGGTGACCTATGTCAGCTTATTTTGGTTTCTTTTTCTAGTTAGTACATTCCATATAACAGTCAGTTTCTGTTATTAAAAACACTAATCAGAGCTGTATTTCTAAAGTGTGATTTTTATAGTTAATACTGAAAATGAGTTGAGAAAGCAAAACTTCAAACTTGAATTCTGTAAAGATTTCTTTTTTTTTAATCAGCAAATTGATCACAGCTACTCATAGTTTTAGTGCTGTCTAGCAGTATAGAAACAGATGTATTATATGTCATGAATTACTTGGAAGCCATTTTCAGCAAATCTTTAGGAATTGCAAATACTGTATGTTAAAGAGAATTATCTGCTCCTGTATTGTACGCAAATGGAATAACGAAATACAGTTCAGTGTCTATACTATTTTTCCAACATTGCTGTCTCAGCTTTGGCTTACACAAGTTCTTCTTTGAGGGTAAAATGCAATTTCCCAAAACTAATGAGTAAAACATTTTAAGAAATGTTTCTATGTGTGTGTATGTACACACATACACTTTGAGTCGTGTAGTAAGACAACCTCAAAGAAACAAAACAAAACAAAACAAAAAAAAAAAGAAAGGAAAAGATGATGTACTGATATTTTGGCCTATTTAAAAAGAATTGTAACAAATCTATGGCTTGAAGTAATGAACATTAAGAGTTTGTATTGTACTCTTGTGAAAGCTTTTCATCAGAGCACAGTGATCCTCAGGTATTTCTCCTCTGAAATAACAGACAAACCTGTAGTTACGGGATGTGGGACAACAGGTATGAGATTCTGTGTGGCACACAGTCTGAACCCACTGTGAGCTAAGGTGGCTTTTCCTAGGTGACATACCAAGCCTGGAGCAGGAGCTACCTGCTGGGTGGGATGGTGTGTGCTGCTGGTGCCTCTGTCATCAAAGGATGAATTGTGGCAGGACTGAGAGAGGAGGAGGATGCCACAGAGAGTGAACTGTCAGATATGGAGGATCCCAGAGGAAGAAAGGGCGCTGCCTTAACGACTGAGCGTACAGATGTGATGGTGAGTAGCAGCAGTCATATATACTGCTTCTTCTCTCAAGGGGGAGGAGGATGCTGGGATCTCTAGCAAAGTCCTACATCCAACATTGTCCTGCAAACTCCCTAGGGAATATAAAATGTCTTCCTTCAGAAAACAGTAGTCACTGCTGCTACCTCCTCACACCTACTCTCTCTGATGTTTGACAAGAGTCTTATTCCCCTGATGAATGCACTTTTATCCTAGTGGTAGATCACAGTTCCCCTGAGCCTCTTTGGCGATACACAGGATGGGGCCCTGGGCCCACCTTCTCCTCTGTGCTCTTCTCATTAGCCATTTGCAAGGAATGTGTAGTGCTAGCTTTGATAAGCCTGAGAAGGAGGGAGCAAACAAATCTACCCCAGAGTAGCAAAAACAAAAACAAACAAACAAACAAAAACAACAACAACAACAAAAAAAAAAAACACCTTTTTTTTTCTTTATATATTTTTAATTCCATATTCTCTAAACCTAGCCAACCCTTTCTGGATTTTTCTCTTCATCTCACTTTCTGAGATGGGTTTTGCCAATGGAAATGGGAGAAGCAATGGTGGAAACCTAGAGCCCTGGCCAGTTTTATGTACGTTGAATACAGGCAAGCACTTGTTGTTTCCCTTTATGTTCTGTGCACAGCCTGGGTCAAGATTTCTCTTGCTGTGCTATGAGGCCATGAAGTAAATTGTGCAACTTCTGTTCCTGCCCAGCCATTGAGGGTTTGGGGTTCTTTTTCTTCAGATGATTTAGTTTATGATAAGGAGTTTTGTTTGCATAACTTTTGTTGAAAGTTTAAAGCTGTGTTATTGGGCAGATTCAAACAACTATTGATAGCTTTCCCTGGAGAGCGAGCTGTAGATGGAGGGTCTCTTCTTTGCTGGAGAGAAAAACAGTAGGATTCAGTGCTGCCATGAATCTGATAGAGGAGAGGAGAGGGAAGGAGAGGAAAGGAAAGAATGGTTAAACAGTCTTAGTGAGAGAGGAAAGTATCTGTCAGTATTTGTGCTGAATTACGGATGCTGCAGAGCTTCAAGGAACTTCCATGATACTATAAATAACCACTGCAACTGTAGTTCCAACCCAGTGCATCTTACTTATGTGGGCACAAAACATCCATAGCAACTTTCCGTTGAGGTTGTGCTGTAAACTTGCAGCTCTTCAAAGAAGCCTTTAAGGTTCAGCAGATGTTTACCAAGTAGCTGAAAGTTGAGCGTGTAGGGGACAAGCAAGGACCATAGTCAACAAAAAACCTGCCCTTCTATAATGAAAACAAGGAGGAGTGGATGAAATTAATGGTGACACCATCCTGAACTTGACCACTTAGACCTTGGCTGTGGAAAGGTAGTGAGAGCATCTGTTTTGAATTGCTCTTCTTTAGACTTGCTGGTGGATCTTAGCATGTCATGTCGTCATCCCCTGCCTCCACTTGTCCATCTGTGATGCTGGAATGTGGAATGGCTGTTTAGTCCCCTGTAAAAAAAAAAAAAAAAAAAAAAAGGCCTTGCTGATAGAGTGGCACCCGACACCTTTGTGTTGGTGTTGCCAAGATGGGGGAGACCCCATGGGGTGCTGCATGTGGTGGGGTGGTCTGTCCAGGATGCAGCTGTGGTCTGGTGGTCTGGCTACTGCAGAATGTCTGTCTGCCCAGGATGTTTAGAACAGTGCTTACCAAGGCTGTCAGGTGGACAGGACTTCTCTCGTTAACCATGCTAACATGCTAGGTGCTGGTTTCCTTCTGACTCACAAGAGTGTGACAGAGGGAGCTGGCCCTGATGTATTGCCTCGATAGAAACACTGTGAAAAGCCACAGCTTACCTACAGTTCCCCAACACTCGTGTGTTACCCAGAACTTCCTCTGCCTGCCTCACTAAGATCTTAAACAACCAGAAATTCTCAGAAATGGAGTGACACAGCACCTTAGCCATTAGAGGCTGACAACAGGAGCCATAGGCTGTAAACTCTCAGAAGCATGGGCAGCTTTGTTGCCTGTACTTTTCACATCTGTGCTGTTGTGAAGAAGGCTGTGCTACTGCGCAAGTAACTTCATGCTGCAATCACCTGGTGTTTCCCATGCAAGTGTGATGTGCTGGCAGCAGAGTCGAGACAGGGTGACCTGACCTGCTGCCCTATTGTCCCTGCACCTGGAGGAGCTGCCCACCCTGGGCTTACTGCTGTTGTCCAGACTCAGTGTGGTGAAAGTAGGGGTGCTGCCGTGTCTGATCAAAGTAGGGACTGGCCCTGGTGTGCCAGAGGTGCTTGCATAAGGCTTCCAGGAGAGTAGGGTGTCTTGGTGCACCAGCTAGCCAAGGGTGTTATGGTGGCAAGGGTCTCAGCTCCTGTTTTCTACTTCACTCTGTCCTCACAGCTTGCCAGCTGGCAAGACTGAATGGGTCAGTGAGCAGAAATGGCTGTGCATCCAAGTGGATGGACACCAGCAAGGTCAAAACCAGGTTCACAGGGCACAGAAAGCTTGTGGGACCAGGGAGGAAGCAGGGGAAACTGGGCTGCAAAGTCAGGATCCACAATGAGGAGCAAAAGGGCTGCACCAAGCCCTATGCTGCACCAAGCCCTATGGCCCCTGATGCACATGGCGCAAAGAGCATTAGTGTAAGGCAAGTATCAGTGTCAGGACCTTTATTTTTTCCTCCCCTTACTTCCATGTCCAGTAGCAAGTCTGTGCTGACAAGTCACTCAGAAATTTTTCTGAGAGGTTTAGTTCTTACTTTGCTGGTGGCAATGACCAGGTCTCCTTGTGTGTAGGTGCAGGGCTCCATAATGGGCTTTCGTATGCCATCATAGCTCCATCATTTAAGAAATAAATTAGTCACGTTTGACATCAATTTGGGGGGTCTACAGTGCCACTTCAGAGATGCTTATTCAAGGTCTCCTAGAAGGAACATTTTATGCCTGCATACGTGCATCCCACATATTCACTGGTAGGACAAATCCCTACAGCTTATGAAGAAGCTTGTGTTGATGGCTTGCATTTGAAGTTAAGACCTTCCTTAGTGTGGGGGACCTATGTAAAGGCCATTCTGGGCCTTTCCCAGGAATAAGCAATTTTAGTGCTAAAATGTAATACCCAGATTTTAGTACTCAGTCTCCTGGTTCAGTTCTCATCCTCCCAGCTACCTATTTCATACTGCTCCTCACTCTCTGAAGTTGAAATACTATAATAAAATAAAACATTTTGCAAAAGATCAGTAATTCATTTGTTAAGCTAATGGTTTCTGGAGAATGTCAGATCATGTCAGAAACATTACTCACTTACATGATGATGACAAGTTGTCTTTCCTGGATACATGTCTAAGAGCAGCTTTTTTTCTGTCCCCCTTGACATTTATTACCATACCTATATGATACAAGACCTGCTGGCAACTGTAGCATCATTGTCACATCAAACTCATAACCTGTCAGCAGAGAAATGTTATCTCTGTACATGTCATGAAGCAAGATCATCTGAGCCAGACAATGGACACATTCCTGCAACTGGACAAATGAGTGCTTGGCCTCAGCTGTCCTAATATCTTCCTCGCATAGTCCATTATCTCTCTGGTGATGAAGAAGTATATTGTAGTTAATACAGGCCTTTGTGTATTTATTACTGCTAAGACAGGAAGAGACAGTTCTGTTCATCCCTCTGGCTTCTCATGTAAGACAGATTGACAGCATCATGCCAACAAATTTTTACTTGAACCACAGCGTGTTTTGCAGTAGTAGTGAGGTCACTGAAATTGCTAGAATAAGACACCAAAAGTTAGATCTTAAATCTCTTTCGTTACAGATGATGGAAATCAGTGTCAGACAAGCAAGAGTGACATGCACTGTCTGCAAGAATAATTGCTCAATGGGATGCAGATCCTCTTGGGCCTAAGTCAATGCTGTGAGCTGCAGGTTTTCAGAGTGCTCTTTCTGGGGCAGTTACTCTCCTTTAGACCAGGCTTATATGAGGTGTATTTGGGAGGCTTGGCTGTTGACACGTTTTTACAAGTAGAAAGGAAGAAAATGAGTCTGAGAGAGAGAGGACCTAGGACCGATGATATGGTGTTATGGAAATAGCAAGGGAGCCATTTTCCTCAAAACAAACAAACAAACAAACAAAAAACAGTCAAGGACTATTCTGTGTGAGTCTCTCTTGGAAAGTGCCCATCTACGTTTTTTCAGAGAAGGATAAAAAGAAGTTTCTTCAGACAGCTGTTTCAGCACTGGCAGGGTGTGTTGCCATTTTTGGAATACTTCTGCTGTGCACAGACAAAGCAGTGCTTTCAGTTTGCATGTAATGGAGTCAAAGCCTTGGGCTCCAAGCTACTGAGTCAGTGTCTCCGCTGTCTTTGTTTTGATTTCATGACCTTCTTGTTTCCACCACTTTGTTCAAGCTGGACGTCTTTCTTTCTTGGGTGTGTTTATGTCAGAAGTGAAGAGAAGGGGATATGTGGCCTTCATTGGCCAAGTGGGAGAAGCTGCATGTGGAAGCCAGTAGATCCTCAGTGTTTCACAGTGCACAGGCAACTCACTCTGCCAAGGCTGGCATTGCTTCTTTCCCACTCCAACCAGTGCCCACAATTCTCCCTGTCCTGCAAAGTTATGCTAAAGGAGAAGGGACTGTGCCATCCTGAAACCCTTAATTACCACCTAGGGCAGCACAGGTGGAGCCCAGCTCTTAGTCTTACAGGCTGGTATGCTTTATCTCCCAACACAGGAAAGCTCTCAGGTATAAAGTTTAGCCTTATCCAAAGCTTCCCTTCTACATCCTCCACATGATTTTACCCACCTGGTGTTTCACTCAATATCACATTCATTGCTCGCCTCACAAACTGCATCTGACTAAAGGCCTGTCTTTGTGAGAAATTTATAGGTGTGAATTTCAGTACTTGTCATCTTTCATGGTGAGGATCTCAAGTGGTGGTGAGATCAGGGTGTCTGCCTGACTCTAACTTTGAGGGAAGAGTAATGAGTCCCACCTAAACACCATTTAATACAACCTAACCTTGTTGTCAGACAAGGTGGTGCAAATTAGCAGATGGGCTACAAGCACGCATTAGTTTATTGCATGCTATCTTTCCTGGGAATAACATGCTAAGTGTATTTGTACTGTTTCGTTTCTAGTAGATCTAGTGTAATTGTTGTTTTTGTTTGTTTGTTTGTTTTGTTTTGTTTTGTTTGTCTCTTGAGATGCTCCCTTCAGATGTGTGGGTGTCTGTCACCTTTCCATGGAAATGTAAGTATGATACTTACCTTCGTTCCCTGTGAGGAAACTGATTAGAGTATTACAAAGAACGAAAGAGTAAAAATGAGAGCAAGCAACAAAGACAAACCCACATGACTATAGTGCTTTGTGGGTTTTGCAGTGGAAACAATACCACAGAGACAGCAGTGGCTGCAAAGAAACACCCCATTGTCATGGTTGCATTTGGTCCTCTGGTTTACCAGGTGTCAGAAGATGGAGATTTCTAGCAATGCAACGGGCTAACCAGAGGCCAAGAATCCTTAGCCATGAGCTGGATGAGAGGCCTAGCTGAAGACAGGTCCAGCACTTTGGTACTGGGAGACATCTCCTTTTGTGTCTGTGCCCTGTTTTTCTATCCGGCTTGTGTTTAGCCTGGCAATGTTACTTCCTGTGTATCGAGTAGGAGAGAGGGTTTCCGCAGTAAGCGGAAGACTGTGGGGCCATGGTTATCTCCATGCCTAGTAGGCTCATCACATCTTGGGGTGGTGTTTGGGCTGTGGCAGAACGCAGCTGTGAGCAGCAGCTGGTACAGGAGGTGTTCAATGCTGGCTAAAAAAGGGGCTGCTCAGTGGGGTGAGCCATGACCACCTAGCATGGGTTCCCTGTGAGATCCTGGCATGTGGGTGGTGGGCCCCTTTGCTTGCCCGGCTGTGACATGGTGCCCAGAGCTTTTACGTAGGAGCTTTGATACGTAGTCCTATAGTGTAGGAAGACCGCGTGGCTGAACCTGTCCTGAGGCCTTATGGAAGGGGAAGGAGATTTTCTTGTACAAAATCTCTGAGCAAGTTGGTTTTGTGCACACACCCCGACCTACTCACAAATGCTCAGGCCTGGTGTCACTTCTGTGATGCACAGTGTACAGGGGACAAAGACTATCAAGTCACAGCCACCTCTCTTGAGTTTCTCTTCATTGGGCACAGCAAGCTCATTTTCTGAACAGACCTTCGAGAAGTGGTTTCTTGCTGCTTTCTGCCTGTTGCTCTACAGGGGAAAAGTTTGATGGCTGTAACCAGGCTGTTGGGACATAGGGGCCACCACACTGAGTCATTTGGGCTGTAACTTTACAAGGGTGTGGGCACTGGGTGTGACAGAAACTTGATTATCTGGAAGTAGTGGCCATCATTAGGAGTACAGGATATCATTCTGCTGTTGGAGCTTTACCTCTCTTCTCTCTCACTTTTACACACTGACATCTTTCCGCTTGCATTTTAGTCATGCCAGTCTTAGTTCTTGTCACAGCTTCACAGCAGGTGTTATCCAGCGAGCAGGACAGCACCGTGCTGCCTCTCTCTGTGCCCAGAGCAAAGGGACAGTCCCTGCCCCAGTGTGTTTGTGGTATGAACGTGCTGACAAAAAGCTGGGGCCTGCTGGAAGCAGAAGTTGACGTCAAGGGATGCTGCTTTGAGGAAAAAAAAAAAACAGACAACGTTGAGCAGAATGTGGACATTGGTTTCAACATGGCAGGGCCTCCTTTTGCCCTGCTTGATGGGCCCAATGACAAAAGCTTCCTGTGGCTGGGAAGAGAGGTCCCTGCAGCCCCGCAGGGCCAGCACTGCCAACACGGATTGCTTGCTGGGAAGATACCAGGGCATTTTCCATGCCTCAGCCTGTTTTTCTTCCACTGAACATAGAAGTCAGACACAAAAATGTCATCTTGCTGCTGTTGCTTTTTCTCTCCATTTGCATGTGCCTCTGTTGTGTGTTCTTTATAAGGAAACAACAAAAAAAAAAAACAAAGAAAAGCTAGGTTTTCCATGATGTGGAAATCAGTAATGTGTGGCCTTGTCTGTGGCCTTAGTGCATTTTTCCTCAGGTAACTTTTTTCCTTTTGTGCAAACAGAGGTGCTTGCTAAAGATGAGAAAGATGATAAAGCTGAAGAAGGGGAGGGGTTTTAGAAGATCTTCCTATAACTTCAGGAAAGCAGAATGACATGAATAAATGAGAAAGATTTATCTAACGTTGTACATCTCTTGTGCCGCAGCTTTTCTTTTGTCTTTTTTCTTGGCTTACATCTGCGATAAAAAAGCTGATAGATTTCAGTGGCTGCTGTTGCAAAAGGATTGCTGAGAATGATAATTCAAAATCCTCTGCACCCCATCTGTTTCATGTTGGAAACAGGAATAAAGATTTTATTAGCTTCTCATATTTTTTGGACCTAACTCCAATCCCTCCTCCCATCTTCTTTCCTCACGTTCTTTCCAACACCAACCAGCTCTGTGGCTAATTTCTGGCTAGACCAAGGCAGTGTGCTCATCCCCTTCCAAGCTCATCCCTCTTCTGCAGCTTGCTCAGATGGATGGCTATGCTGGCAGGACACCCATGTGTTGCACTGGCCAGCCCCTTGTCGATCAGATGCTGATGTGAAGCTGATCTGATGCTTTCCCAGGGAAGTACATCTCCTTTCTACATGTCGCCCAAGAGCTGTCAGTTCCTGCTCCCCACAAGGGGACCTGGACTTGCTGTCCCCTCTCTGCTGATGGGTCGCAGGGGAGTGGAAGGGTCCCCATCACTCTCTCCCCCCAAAAAGATACATCTGTCCTGGAAGGGAAGGTGGCACGTGGTGTGGATGCTGGAACTGAACTCTTCACATGAATATGGAAGAGGACAAGGGCACCGGCTGGCCCTCCAGCTGGGTAGGCAGACCTTGAGGGCATGCACATTGGTGTACATTTTCCTTGTCACTGCAGATTTCCCAGTCCTGATAAAAAGCAGCCTGTCAGAGGGTATTTCTGTCCGTGCTTTCTGTGCCTGTGTGAGAAACGAGAAGTGCTAGAGTGAGAGGGGGAGGAGGGCACGAGGGCTGTGCAGGCACAGCCCACGACCGCTTGCTTATAGCAGACCATCCTTCCACCTGCCAGGAGCTGTCATTAGACAAGGCAGCACTGGCTTTTTGGACCCTGAAAATGAACTTCAGGAGGATTTTCCTAGTCAAGTGCTTGCTGCTTTGGTTTCCCAATGTAAAAGGTAAGCCTTCATTAAGTTTTTGCTTTCTCAGGCTGGTGTTGTTAAAGTTGCATTTTAAACTATTTACAACTTGGTGGGATGTTACTGATAAGAAACTAGTTCCACTTTCTTAGTGGGTGAGGTGTTTGGGCACATTTGGATTATTGCTATTATTACTTGATTTAATTTTCAGCCACGGTGAGGAGGGTAGGACCTGAGTTTCCTATTTCAATTATATTAATAAGCTGTAAACAGTTCTGGTTTTAAGTTAATGAGCTTTAATTTGACACATGTATAATGAGAAATGTCAGCATGCAGTTTTCTCTTTGCCCTCAAGGTAGCTTGTACTACATTAGAGATCTAGTTCACAGTGTGTTGTGCAGAACCATTATCACATGTAATTACCTTTTCTTATCAAAGAAGAACAAATCTTTTTGAAAGTGCAAATTATATTCTTCCATAAATATTAACAGAAAAAGTGATAGATCCCCTTGTCAGCAGTGAGGCTGAAGGAGCCTGTTATGTGGAAACAGTAAGCAAATATGTACTTATATTTTGTATAATACTGCTCTCATTTTTTAAAACATTAATCTAAAAACTTAAGGTGTTAATGTGTAGGTTAGAGAAGGTTTTAAGAGGTGAAGACAACACAACCAGGCACGGATTTTTTTATTTTATTTTTTTTTCTGTTCATTTCACTGCAGATTGTTTAATTTTTTTTCCCTTCAGAACAAAATGAATAGGTAAATAAGGAATTTATTTTTGGTACATGATGTATAAAAGAATCTTCTCAAGCAGAAATAAAGTATATTTCCCTTGAATGGAAAACTGGTTTCAAATATACACGAAGCTGTAAAATAGAAGACTTCCTTACTTCTCTAAAGCTACTATTTTGAGCTTTTATTTGTAACTCTTTCTTGCAACTGCAAATGAGCTCTCTGCTGCCAGTTCTGATATTTCTGCCCGTTGAAGAACATTACAGTTGGCAATAGCAGAATTGATGTTTCCTTAGCTAAACAAAAAGCATTAGCAGAATTGATATTTCCTTAGCTGAACAAATTTTAATATCACACATGTGGAAGCCTCCACTTTTCATCAGCAAGTCTGAGTGTTGATGTGATTTCTGTAGAGATATGGCTAGGTGGTCAGTTCTCAGAGATTCCACTGAATTTTCCCTGAAAACGTAGATTTTTTTTCTTTACTTCTGGAGAGAAAGAAATAAATGCTAGTATCTGTTATGTACAGAAATCCTATTACTAACTCTAAATACCTGTTCATGACTGAGCAGAAATGAGTATTGAAATTCAGACATTTGATTATAACCTGTAGTGTCATCAAAGTGGAAACAAGCTGTTTCCAAGTCTGTGTGATAGCTTGATTTCAGAATATTTCATTAGAGACATCAAATACCTCAAAAAAAAATGCAATAGTGAACTAAGAGCCTCTCCTTAGACTGGGGGTGAAATGTAGGAAACACTTCAGTATTAATTTCCTTGTTGCAGAGGCACAATATTTTAATTCTTTGGTTATCTCCAACACTGTTAGCTTTGTGACACAGAAACCAGATTTCAATTTCTCCTCTGTCATAGAGTTTATCATTGTACTAGATACAAGGAATAAAAAATTATATGCTACAGCGAAGGAGTGTAATAAATGCGTAAATGCAGTTTTTCTGCCTGTGGGAAAAAGTGCTTGAAATCTATAAAATTAGAGCAGAATCGGCTCTGCCTGGTCATGTGAAAAGAAATCCCATCCTGCCTCTGCTTTATCCTATAAATTGAAAAGGAATGAATAGAGAATATAGAAGAAGACAAATGAAATAAGTTGCAGTTCTGAATTAACGTTGTTATTCATTAGCATACTCCATCCGACTCTTGTAAGCACTTCTGGTGTTTTTTTTATCTCCTAAAAATTTTCCACCCACACTTGGGATGGAGGCAGTGCCTGCATTGAAGTGACCTCCTGACAAAATGTGTGCTCAGAAGCCCCTGTTCACCAGAGCTGTGCCTTAAGGAGGCTGTGGAGCACCCTTGAGCGTAGAGGACATGAGACCCAGGCACAGCGGGAAGAGTATTTGATCTCCAGTGGCAGTAACGTGCTTAACATTCAACAGTCCTTGCTTTTTCTGAATATTGTCTTCATGAAAAGTGCTACCCAGTCCTGGCTGCACCTTTGTGATGTAGCCTCCTCTCACCTGTTTTGCAGAGGGCATCTGTGATCAAAGGGCACCTGTCAAGAGATTTTTTTTTTTTCCTTTGCTTGTCTCCCAGTATCTCCAGGGCCTGATAATTTTGCAGGCTGAGGTTAGCTGTTTTTCTCCCCCCTTACTTGTCTGCACCATGATGGTGTGCTACACACACCAGGTGGATGCGCTGCAGAGTGGCAGGGAGGGGGCACCAGGAACCAACAGCCCTGTGTCTTCCTCCAGTTCGGTGTCTTGCACTCACTGATCGACACAGGCACGTCTTTTAGACCACTGTTGTTATTATTATTGCTGTCACTGTTGCTGCTGAAGTGATCCCATGTTCCAGTTTGCGTTCTTGCTGTCTGCAGTAATGATTGCAGTGACAAGCGCTCTAAATGTCAGCCTGTGCCAAATGCTAAACCAAAGTGACCTTATCTTCAGGTAGGGTTAAGTCCATGGGCAGCCATGAAGCTCAGCATCTGAAATCACTCTGAATAAATCAGCCCAAGATTAGATAGCCTGCTTTTGAGAACTGTACCCTTTACTGCCTCATGTCTCAGGTTTAAGCTGGGTGCTGAAATTTAGCTAATGAACGATCAAGAAGAATTTTGGAGCAGGAGAAGAAAATGTAAGTAACAGAGAGGCTTAGGGAACTCAGAGTAGAAATGAAAACCTTTTGGGTCACCGTTGTGGCTGGTGAACAGGACAGCAGTGGCTGTTCAAGACTTGCTGATGGGCTGGTTGTGCTTCCCTTCAAAGGTGCCGATACCAGAACGATTTACGTGGTAGTGAATGGGTCAGCTTTTCTCAACATCATGACTACTGAGACTGTGCATGAGGCAACATGGTCAAGAAATGATCAGAGGTTACTTCAGATAAAAAATAAGAAAATTAAGTATTACACAGACAGTAAAGGCTGCAGGTGTAACGTACTCTCCGATGGGACTCTACAAATACAGAATGTGGTGAAAGAGGACAGCGGCATGTACACAGTGCTTGTTTACCACGAAGATGGAAAACTGAAGGCAGAAGAAAAAACAAAACTCATTGTTCAGGGTGAGTTTTTACTTTCCCCATAGCATTCCCAGCCACAGATGAAAAAGACCTGGTGTTCCCGCACCCTCATACAACCTTTCCTGCTCATTGCCCCATTTCTGTTTCGGGAGGGCTCCTGTGAGATGTCCGTCTTTGCTCCTTTCTATTACTCCTGTTGATTCCCTCTGGTCCCCTGTTGCTTTCTGGCTCCTCTCTTTGTCAGCCACCTGATCTCTCCATGTGCGCAGGCAGCACTAAAAGCCTGTAGATAGGCAATAGGAGACCATACTCTTCTTTTTTCTTTTTCTTTTCTTTTTTTTTTTTTTTTTTTTTTTTTTTTTATTTCTATTTTTTTTCTATTTTATTTCTCTTTTTTTTTTTCTTTTTTCTTTTTTTTCCCTCAAACACAAGAAACTCCAGCGGTCACATAACATGAGATGCACCGCAATAGGCAAGGATTTGAATCTGCAAGGGGAGACAACTCCTGCATCCCCATCCTCAGACAGCATAATGCAACAAATAAAAGCACCCTTAAGCCCACACCTAGGGAGTTCATCTGCATGGGTTCAAAGCATGAGGGCAGCCTCCAGTTCCGTGCTGTATCTTGTGCTGAGAGATGATAGTGGTAGCAGCCCAAGGTTTCTGAGATGAATAGGAAAGATGGGGATTGGTATTCTGCTCTTCAGTGGCTGCTATCACCTCTTCAGACTGCTAAGCCATAAGGCAAGATTATTTTTTTGTTGTTGTTGTTTTGTTTTGTTTTGTTTCCTAGCAAGTGGATTGTTTTTGCTCTGTTCTTCCTCAGCCAGCATGCTGACCTTTGCCAACCTCGAGTGTGTGGGCATCAGCTGGCACTACTGAAATTATGCCTTCACGAGGCAGCAGCAGCAAAGACAGCTGGAATGGCAGCCTTTTTGTGTAGTTTGAAGGCCCCGTGACTAACAAAAAGACTGCTGAGAAGTGAGGGTGTCTCACTACTTCGAAAACCATAATTGCAAACTGTCTGCAGATTCAGGAAGTTGTTGAGGCCTGAATCTACTTACTCATGCTTTAAGGCACTGAGCTGTCATTGGGGTTACCTGAGTTTAATTTTGGGTTAAGGCAATAAGTTGCAAGTTAGCTGTGTGCTGCATTAAGTCACCTACTGTGCAGCAGAAAGCTTGCCTTGCCTCTGGTACATAGTTTTGGAAGTAAAATCCTCTAGTAACTGTTGGGTGAGTCAATTGTCATCCAGTTTATACCTTGATATTAGTGTTGGAAAATAACTGTTCTATAACAGAAAAAAAATATGTTTAGGTGATGACATCATCACCCAACCCATCACCAGAACCTGGACTCTGGTGTTTCACACTGGGACATTCTGCTGAAAGATAACTTACAGCTTGCAGAAGAGGAGCTTAATGAGGAAAAGGACGCTGCCTTTCCTTCTCAGTGTGAAACTAGACATCATTTGCTATGAGCAGCTCTTAATGGCTTTAAAATTTATGCTCTCCATAGCTTACACTGCCTACAGCTATAGATGAGCCTGGTGTGTAGTTGTTTGCCTCGTTTAAAAGGTAGAAATTGAACTTTTTCCATCTGATGCCCCTGCCAGTTGTCCCTGGTTGAGCAAAAGTCCTGAAAGGCTTTTCTGCTTCAATCAGTGTCACCAGTGACAGAGAATCTGGAACTGAAACATAACTCGTTGCTTGCAGGACAAGGAGAGACAGATATTGGTTCTCTCTGTCATATTGCCTTGTTGAGAGCTAAGAGTGGTCTGTTTTGTTTTGTGATTTCTGTTCTGATGGGTTTTCATGCTGTGGCTGTCATGCAAGCTGAGTGCCTTTGGTGATACATAAAGCACCGTAAGCAGCTGTTTGTTCTGCCTTAGAGGAAATCTCTCCTGATGGGTACAGGCAGATCAGAGCTCACTTAATTTGCACCAAAACACTGAAGCAGGAGCTGCAGAGGGCTGATTCCAGTCCCCCCCATTCACCTCCTTTTCCTTCTTTCCCTACACTCGCTGAGCTGGCCGTGAGCCAGGCTGGGCCTGGAAGTCATCCAGCCACATTGGTGCTCTGCTTTGCTGAAACGCTCTCAGATGGCTTCCAGATCTTGGCAGAGCTCCACAACCATGGCTCCTCCCTTCCACCCCCAAATCACTCGAGTAAGCTTTAGCATCCCTTCAGGTTGCACAGTATATGGTTAACTACCTGGAGTTAAAGTGCCCTTACGATGTGAACTATTCTGAAGAGGAACTGGGGATAAAACTCAGGTTTTAAATTGTGGGTAATGCTGCAGTGAAAACGGGTACAGGAGAAGGTAGAGTGTAGAGTGTAGGTGCTCTTGCTGAAATAATCATGCCTTGTTTAAGGAAGAGACACTTTATAGAGTAGTGAGAAGGGAATAGAAGGAGACAAAAAAAGATCAGAAGTGTGTTAGAACACATGTAGACTAATATACTGCATTTTGGTTATCATTGCTGTGTTGCTTCTGCAGTAGAGGTCTAATTTGCTCTTTATTCTTCTCTGGTCTCATTAGCTGGTGTTACTCCCTCACTGCTTGTTGGTGGCTAATTTATTGTCCTGCTTAATAATGGAGATTTTCAAAAGGAGAAACCTTGTCAGACCTGCCTGTCCCCTCTCTTGTTTTTCAGAGCCCGTCCCTCAGCCAATCATCTACGCTGAATGCATTAATAAAACCACAGCTGTGAAATGTGAAGTGAAGCAGGCGACTAAGAACCAAACATTTACGGTAGAAGTGGTTTATGATAAAATTAAAAAAAGTAATTCAACAAGGGTGGAATTTACTACAACCCATTCTGGGATGTTCAGATGTACTGTCAAGAATGAAGTCAGCGAAAAAACAACCGAGAAACAAGTCAAGTGCTCAGGTAGAAAATCCATTTTTACTACAATCTGTTGGTTTGACCTAGAGGGCTTGATGTAGTTGCACATATCTGCAGGATTGTTCCAGGTACCAGAAATATCAATGGTTCCCTGTACCCAATATCATGAGTCTAGAGCCACTGCTGGGTTTTTATTGCATGCATTGCATGCTGGGTTTTTATCTGTCTGCAACAGGCAGAAATCACTCCTCTCATTTTAATACTTCTTTATTCCTTTAAAACAAGTGGTACTTCCCAAATGATTACCGTGAAAGAGGTGATTTCAGTAAGATAGTATAAAACTACCCAAGCTACTACAACATAAATTAACAGCTTGTTTTGGGAAATGTGGCATGGGATCTTCTCCATATGTATATGAAGCCATGGCATTGACTTCAGGGGATTTGCTCTTGATTTACACCTTCATGGTGGGAAAATTTGTTGCAAGTTCTTTTTCTCCTCTCCATGCCTACAAAGGTGGTGGTTGTCTGCTATCTGTGGGTGTGCTTGGGTGCTCTCACAAGGGGAAAAATAAGCTCATTGGGCTCCCTGCTTGGCCAAAAAATCAGGAAGGAGGTTTTGGAGAAGTTAGCTGAGCTTTGGGGCCACATGACTCAGATAAGCATGGCTCACATATACCATGGATTTCCTTACTCATTTGAAGTTTCACCTTCCTCAAACACCGTCACAGCAAGAGAACTGTGGGAAATGTATTTTAAATGGGCAGAATCATGCTGAAAATGATTAGATAGGCAAAAGTAGTTATACCCTTCCCTCCCTGCCTCAGTAAAAGTGTTTTGAGAGTTAAGGTGAAAACAAGGGACAGATCATACCAGTGTAACACCACATACATGGTGCTCAGTTCTAAGCTGAGATATCCAGTGCAGCACCGGGGAAAAGTCCTTGAATTTGATGATCTTGGACTCATCCCTCCCAACTGGCAGCACTGAACTTGAAGCACTCACTGGCTCTGCTGCAGCTAGTGGAGCATGGGGACTCATGGTAGCTGGTGTAGTGTTTCCAATGTCCTGCTATTTCTGCCACAGCAAATTTCAGAAAAGTCCAAAGTTCAGCCCACAGTGTGAGAAGAGAAGGAGCAAATCCTTGAGGTACAGGCCTCACTAAAGTGACACCAAGGTGTACCGTGGCTGAGTGAAGGAGAAATAGCAGAGGAACAGGGTGGGCCTGGGCAGCCCAGGGAATGAGCCAAGCTAGCACAGGCCTGCCTGCAGTGCTGGTGTAGGCATTATCCATCAGCCAGATGCTTCCATCTAGTGGGTAATCCTTGAGAAGAAGTGCTCCTTTTGCACAGGGTGAGACAGTTTGTTTTTCTGTCAAATAATTAATGGAGAAAGAAAATGTTTGCTATGCTGGTCTTGAAGGTACTCATTTGTGCAACACTGATAAAGTAACATAACCATTTATTTCTACCCTTCCTACACAAACTAAAACGTTCTCAGACCTTTCAGTGTGATGGCAGTACATGAATAGCTCCATAGTAGATTTAAAAATCCCTAAAATTTCAGTCAAATCTTATTCCAACCCTGCTGCCATTCTTGAATATCTTGTCCTGAATTTGAGGTCTATCACCTTGAATATTGACCTTCAGTGGACAAGGCATACTTCAGATGGGATTGAGTTCATCTAACTTTATATAAGCATAGCTTTTTGTCAGTCTGCTTGGGCTCAGCCTTATAGTCAACTGGGATAAACAGACCTTGGAAAGGCAAAACACATCTCAGTGCAACATTGGCAGCTGAAGCAGGTGAGATGAACTAAGTCACTGAGCGTGCTTGTTTCTCTCCATTACAGTCCAGACTGGTGCAGGTCTTCATACTGTAGATAAATGTCTTGACTTCAGCCTTGTGACTCATGCCCTCTGTGTGCATGTCTGGTGTACGTTATGGGTGGTACCAGTAATGCCTCCTCTTTCGGAGTTTTGTCTCCCAGGGAGCAAAGGAAGGTGCACTTCTTTTGGGTACTTCAGCTCTGTAGTGCCTGTGCTCAAGCACAAACACCAAATGCCAGGAGAGCAGTCCAAACAGGAGGTAGCAAAGGAAGGCAAAATTCCAACAAACCTTATTTGGCCAAAGTAAGGAAGGCTCACATAAATCTTTGTCCACCAATCAAACCAAACCCTTGTTTTGAGGCTGTAGGATATTTGGTTATTTTTTTTTTTCCCATCTTCACTATCTTTTAATTTGCATAGAGCCAAAACTTGAAGCAGAAGTACCAAAATGCTATGCAGCAAGCTGATCTCAGTGTTTCCAGCTCGGTAGGAAGTACATAGAAAAAGTTTATTTCTGTTGGATGCTGAGCACTGCCTGGATGCTTGTTGTCCTTAAAAGGGTCCCTTGAAGGAGCAGACTATTTGTATTAATTTAAATAAGAGGAGCTGACGCATGAGTGCTCTGGTTTCAATTTGCTGCAAAGAAAGTTTCCAGAGCATTCTCCAACACTGTGTCCTTCACAATGAGGACCAGTAACTTTCTGCTCTGTACAGAGAAAGGGTAAAGGGTGGGTTCTTCCACTGGGGCTGCCTTTATAGTCAATGGGAGAAAAATACAGAATTCTAGGTAGGCATTATGCAAGTTATTTCTTTTTCTCTAACAACCTCTTTCTTTCTTTTAACTAGGCCAGCTGGACTTCTATCTTATCATAAGCATAGCAGGAGGCGCAATTTTGTTTGTCTCTTTTGTGATTTTGCTTATTTTCTGCATCAGGAAGAAAAAAACAGAAAGGCTTGAAGATGATGGTAAGTGTTTAAAGGCTTTATGTTACTCTCCAGGCACCTAAAATCTTCAGGCTTCCTACTGATTGCACCCCTGTGGGCAGGAGCATGCTGTTTGCCATAGCTTGAGCAAGAGCCCAATTTTCACATGCAGTGAATCTCAGCAGATCAGCTGCTATTGTCAGTCTTGGTTTCCCAGGATGTGCTTGGAACAAAAGACCTTTTGGTCTCAAACACTTCTGTTTATCTGTGGGAGAAGAATGGCTCCCCTAAATCTCAGCCCAGACCACCTGTCATGAACATCCATGGGGCTAAACATACAATTAGATACTCCGTCAGCAGATTTTTTTTCCAGTAAATTTATATAGTGTAAAATTAGGATCTTTGAAATCATTAGTCACATTTAGAAACACTGTACATAGTGGAAAGGGGCAAGAAGAGCTCAGCTTTTCCATGAGTTTCCTCAGGCATCTTCTGGTGCCGGTTCTCTCTACAAAGCAATGTTGTTGGAGGCCTATCAACACTGGAGGCCCAACATGGGGCACTTTATTAAAGACACCATGCTTTCAGAGTGGGCAGAGACTTCATCTGTCCAAAATTCAAGCTTCTTTAAGGCCACAAGAAATATGCTGATGGAGTCGTCTCTCAGCATGGACTCAGTGTTGATGGAGAGGTTTCTTTGAATTACAGCTCGTGTGCTGTCCCTATTTTGTGTGGGCAGAGGACACTGAGCTGCCACTCAGGAAGAGTTGGCTGGCCCACCCAGAAGAGGAAGCTGAAGTTATGAGGAGGTCACCCAGCAGCCAGGGGAGCCCCTTGGTGTTGCAGGCTTGTTTTCAAGTCCTGCACCCACATACTGTGTCAGGCTTCCTGTGTGGTCTTCAATAGCAGCTAGTCTCTGCATGAGTCAGTGCTCAGGCTACAAAATGGTAGAAAAGACTCCTTTGTACACCACAGCAGTCTTTGTCAAGGTGAAGAGGGCAACATTTGCAAGAAACTCCAGCTGATACCTCGAAGGTGCTTGTGGTCAGGCTGACAGCAGGTCTGAGAATGGCCTTTCCCATGGCCGAGGGTATGACATTAGTGCTGTAACTCACCATGGCCCTCTCACTTCACCTGGTCACAAAAGACAGGCAGGTGCTTTCCCTGTTCTCTGGGAGAGCTCACAGCAGTGCAACCACAGGATATCATCTCAGAAGGCTTGGCATAAGCTGTGAGCACGATGCCAGTGTGAGCGTAGCCATCAGAGTGTTATTTTACATTATGGCTGTTCTTGTTTGAGTGGGATAAATTACTCCCTCAACTGTGCGGTGACAGCATCTCCTAAGTTCTTGGGTCTGGATTTAAAAAAAAAAAAAAAAAAAAAAAAAAGATGTCTGGGAGAATGAGAACTAAAATAAGAAGGTGAACAGCCTCTTTGAAACAGTTTGGTGTGTGTTTAAAGACATTTCAGTGCCCCAAGAGGTAAATCCCTCAGTCCCTAAGCTAAGATGACTGACATTTCAGAAATGACAAGTTAATGATCAGCTGGCATGTATTTAATTCTTCTACATGTTGGGAAATTAATTCTGGCAATTACCAAGTGCCTGGAAATCTTCATGGCAATCCCACACAGACAGTGGCAGGGCAGAGTGCTTTTATGTTGCGTACTGTAAGTGCATCTCAATTTCCATTCAGTGGTCTGTCTTCAAAAGATGACAGAGTAGCTCAGGCTGTGGGTGTCCCTTGGTGGATGACCAGCACAGAGGGGGCAGAGCTACCTCAAATGTCCCCAGGCACCTTGACCTCAGCTGGGCAACTGAAAAGCTTTCAGCTTTGCCTGGGGTGCATGGGTGACGGTGATTTTGTTTGTTCCACTGAAGCAGCAGGACAATCTGAGAGTGACAGCGGCCTTCCAGGTAAGACCAATATCTGGCTTTTTCTTCCCTGAGCTTTTTCCTCTCCCTCGCTGACTTAAATAACAGCATTGCCTTCTGCTTAGACCTGAGTAGGTGCCTGACTGCTGGGGTCTCCTGTCGTTGCAGATGAGGAGAGGACGATGCAGATTCGCAAGGTGGAGACTGAGATGGCGGTGCGGGAGCTCCCTCGTCCGCCGGCCAACCCTACCCCCCGGCAGGTGCGCGTGCAGCAGAGGCCTCTGCCACAGCCCCAGGGGCAGCAGCAAGCCGTGCCTCCGTGGCCCAGGCCGCGTACCCAGCCGCGGACTCCAAACCAACTGAGAGAGAAACCTTGAGCATCTGGCCTCGGAGGGATGGAGCTCTCTCTGCTCCACGACTCGCCAGAAGAAGGAAGTTGGCAGTTGTCAGGGAACCCTCGCACCCAGGCTTGTTTAATGCTCAGCTATGAAGCACTAGCTTTTGTTGCATAAAATTAGAGAGAACACCAAATAGCTGGAGATGGAGAGTCACGGTGGAGGACATTGAAGGGGCCTAATCCCTGGAGCCATGTTAATTCAACTGAGACTTGACACCAGTGTCTTTCTGTGGCTCACTTGTTTTTACTGCACCTTGTTGTAGTCTTGCTTTTTGGATGGATTATCTCAAGAAGAAGCTAGAGCCCTAGGGAGACAACACTGGCTTATGGATCTCACATGGTTCTGTCTCGTAGCTTTCTGTTCTCCTGCCATGCATTGGGACAGCCCTCTGGTTTCAGCATCGAATGCATGATCTCCTGGACAGAAAAATAAGTTGTACATAATCAGTCGCTTGTCTGATGTTGAAAGAATTGTGTTGTCCAAAGCAAAGAAGAAAACACTGAAGCCTGAAGCATGTATGTGGGAAAAGTAGGGAAGGAGTAAACCCTTTACTTTCTCTACCATATTTAGAACAAGAAATTACATGCTTAAATTGCAGAAAGATATAGGTTGGATTTTTTTTTTCCAACAGACAAACAAACATGGAGACAAATTTCTGGGAGAGTATCGCCAACACTTGGGGTTTCAGAGGATGGATTAGACAACAACCTGCAAGGTACCCTCATCTGCTGAGGGCCAGGGGAACATACTGCATGGCTTCCACAAGGACTGCTTCAGCTGTTTTCTGTGACTTCTTGCTGGCAAATAAAATGAAACTATACTCCCTACGTGCATAACCAGGTGCTTGCAGAGAATTGTTGAGAGATCTCCCAAAGGGAGAGGTGTGTATCCAGACTGCAATAACTGCTCCTACATCACTCCACGTGATGGACAAATGCTGCTTACTCCTCTGGTCCTTGGAAATGTTCATAACTGCCTCTGTTGGACAGCTAAGGAGCAGGGAGAGGACATACCTCAGAGCTATGTCTGAATGGATAAATGAGCCCATTTGGTGTAACCTGCAGCATAGGTGGAGAAAGGGAGAGCTACCAGAGCCACAGAGCATGAACCATCTGGCCAGCATTCTGTTGCAATAGGTAGAACATGTCGTACGTCTTTCAGGGTTGGTTATTCTGCGCGCATCATGGGAGTGAAAACAGCCATCCTTTGTTTCTCCTCAGAAATGTGACTATTTTTATATTCTGGCATAAGGGCAGAGAAGAAACTTGTCAAAGAGAAGGAGGTATTTGCCTCATCCAGAGCTCAGTCACTTTGCTCGAACTCCAGTCATGGACACAGTGTTGGAAGTGCCACTTGTTCTTGCTTTAGCTTTCTGCAGCTTGTTTTAGGGTTTCTACTTATTTAAAGTTGCATTCAGTAAACATTTCATGGCTAATTTTGTAATACAAGCTATGTCCCTGTAGTGAATGAATAAAGAGAAGAGTGTGTGGTGAGTATTTCAGTTCATACCTGTGCTGCAATTCCAGTATCTGGATCTCACTTTGCTACAGAGGAGACAGGAAAAATGTTCTGGTCGCTGAACCACAGAAACTTGGATGCAGGAGGTGTTGCAGAGATCATCAGTAGGCACTGGTCATCATGTGGGTACCTGCAGCTGGTGGGATTAGGTCAGCATGGGTGAGCACAGCCACTGTGCCTGCCTGCCTGGTGTGGCCAGAGCTTTCCTTGTGCCCTCTCCAGAGCGAGCAGCCAGACTGGGACTGCTCTGGTTAGGGTAGTGCTGGTCCTTCCTGGGAGAGAGGGGGGCTACTGGGGCCTGGTGGGGAAGATGGGCTCCTCCTGGGACTCCACTGCCACCGAACAGTGCTGTCAGTGCCATGGGCTTAACAGAGCTGCAGGAGCACTTTGGAGATGCTCCTTCCCCATGGCTGGGGCTTGGTGAACTTCTGGCATGTGCCTTCCTCTTAGAGAGCTGCTTATGTCAAGGGACCTCAGTCTGTGATTTACTTGGTGGGGGTCTGCAGCTGGTTGCCTTGTGCCAGGTGTCTCCATCACCCAGGGGCAGTCGTGCAGAGCCTGGCTCCCAGCCGAACCGCTGTGCTGGCAGCTCTGCAAACCCTGCCGGCTGCACTTTCAGCATGGTGGCAGTGCTGTAGCCACTCTCCTGCCCTGCCACTGACCCCTCTATGAAGTGCCTCGACAGCACATGCCCTCTGCTTGATCCCTGTTGCTGCAATCTGTGCCCTGCTCCTGGCTGCAGCAGCCGCTCCTGGGGTTGGTTTTGGGTCCTTGCTCTCCCCTTCAGCTGAAGAAGCTTTTCTGCTGTTGGTTGCAAACTGGGTCCAACCCCACCCTTGAGGCCAGACTGGAGACCACGCTGTGAACCATGAAACCTCAGTGTCTCAGCTATTGTAAGGCTGAGCACACCCAAAATCTGCCTTTGGTTCCTGTTCCTGGGGGCAGGGCTGCCAGCAGATGCCCACAGTAGCAGGCATGGGTGCACTGGGGAGGTGCACATTTCAACCCACTGGGGTCTCCTCTGGCTCCTTCTCCATCGCTTTCTCTCTGAGGTGACAAGGGGCTCCAAGCTGAGTTAAAAAAGCTGAATATAGCCATGTTGGGTGGAGTTGTATGAAAATGTGGGCACCTTCAGGAAGATGCAGGGAAATGAGTGCAGAATACTAAGTCTGACAGGAGTCTCGTCAGGGCAATGCTTATATTTGCTTCTCTTACCTGTTCTTTGGTAGTGACTCTTGCTTTTGTGATATGTTTGTTTCAATGTGCTGCAACAGATTATTTGTACGTACAGGGTATTTATACATTCCTGAGTTCTGCTTGATGCCTACAAGAAGTCAGCAATTTGTGTGTGTGTGTCATGGAGCATTCAAATCTTAGTGTTTTTTTTTATGCTGTAGAGGATGTTTCAGTTCTGGAAAATGAGCCAACATTAAGACCTAAGAAATAACAGGAAGTGCTCAGCTCTAATGATACTTGCTGCAACCTTTCCTGGTTCTTCTTTCATAGACAAATCTATCAGTGAGTCACATCAGATGAAGTGTTTTTCTCCATTCCTGCCATGCAGGATGGGACAAAAGAGGGTTGATATGCTGAGCTGCACTCTACAAGGACGCTGGCTTGTCCTTCCATTCAAGAGATGCAACACATGCAGGAGGCAGCTTTGGTTGGTGATGGATAGCAAGACCTAGCACTGAAGGAATGGGAGGAAAAGTGCAACGCTATGATCAGAGCAGGGCGGTTGGGCAGTCATCATACTGTACTCCAGCAGCTCTCACCTGTTGTGCGGTCTGAGTAGACACCCGAAAAGCAGTGGTTTTCTTTTGGGTCTTCTGTACTATTCATAGGCCACTTGACATCAGCAGCACTTGCTGCCTAAACTTGGGCTTTCTGGTGAAACATACAAGACCTGCTTGTAACCTCAGCCAGGCATTAATCAGTCTAGAGAGCTCTTGCTCCTGGAACAGGCAGAGCTGGACCCAGTTAACTTAATTTCTAAAATTAAGTTAAGATCAGCCCCAGCTGGGACTGTCTTGCCCATCAGCTACCTTCTCTGTTGTTACAGGCAGGGCATCATCGCCTCAGCTGTGCTGAAACCATGCAGTAGGCTCAAGAAATGCTGATTTTGTCTTTCAAACTGCAGTACTGCATGGGGTGTGCTGTGGGTGATATGTCAGATCAGAGCTCAGGTGCTGACCATGCAGCACATGGGCCATCAGGGCTATCACCTTCTGATTCCCAGAGTGACCAACGTTCACCCAGAGGGACCGAGGGGCTGGTCCTGCATTACGAGTGATGATGTCCAGAGGTCTGACTTCAGGCTTGTGAGTAAGATCAGTTTCTAGTAACTGGGAAATCTGTGAAATAACCCTGGTGGGTGATGCTATCTCACTCTGTGGGAAGAAAGGTTCACTGAATGCAGGCACAGGAAGAGGCCCTACGCCAACAAAGTGGCCTCCTCTCCCACTTTCTCCAAGGATGGGAAATCGCCTTGCTGTGTTGGGCCACAGTCACTGATCAGCCATAGCTGGGCTCTGAGCATCTTCTGCCAAGAAGGAAGCCACACTGACATGTCTGCCCTGAAAGCCAGGAATGCGTCAGCATCCCGAATGCCTCCCTTTTGGTTGCTTTGGCTGCTGCCCCCCTTGATCTGCTGGATTTGGGAAGGCACAGAGTGGAGCTGTGTGGAGAGAGGAGCAGGCTCACCAGGAGCTACCTCGTATCAGGATTAGTATGGGCATGCTGCCCTGGGGCTTCCCAGCAGGGATTTGGTCTTCTCTTTCCCTGCAGAGACCTCATCTGAGCTGTGGTGTGTACCTGGGGCAGGGGCCATGTGTTGCTGCCTTGCTGCCTCCCACTTCCTCATCCTCAGTGATCAGGACCGGTAGCCTTTCTGTTACCCTCTGTGAAGTTACCCCGAGCCTGCACTACTGAAGTGTTACTTTCTGTTCTAGCTCTCCCTTCCTACAAAACACCCACACTGGCTGGTTTGTTTTTCCTCTTTAAACCGAAACCTTGCACTTGGCCTCTGTGCCCCTCATGCCAGCCAAGAGAGAACGGAGAGGACTTGTAGGGCCCTCGAGTGGCTACAGACCATGGCTCCTGCTCACCTTGCCTGCCCTGGGAAGCTCATCTCCAGGCTGCTTTGCTATTTTCAGCCTTTACCAGTGCTGCTGGAAACAGCCCTGGCTCAGAAAGGATTGAGGAGAGGAACGGCTCTGTTCAGAGAAGGCGGGCATTGCTGTGTCGAGGTGTGCATGGCTTACACTGACTCTCCAGGGCTCACAGCAAGGGCAGGGCAGTGAGCCCCAACCGCACAGGAGCTGGGGTGCAGAAGTCCTGCTCACCCTGCCCCAGCACACGACACTCATTGGTGTGGGCAAAGAGTGTGTGAATGGATGGAGAGGACAGAAACCAGGGCAGAAAAACACCTCGAGGTGACATTTGGTGCCTGCCCACTTGGCTGTCAGCAGCACCAGCCCCAACACTGCAATGGCGCTTCATGTGCCTTTGTTTTGGGTGATATTGTTAGATGGTCTCTGTCTCAGTGCCTCTGAAATGCAGGTGCTGAGATAACAGGAAGAGATAAGCCCACAACAGAGGAGCTCTGCGTGCAGCAGCGCTCATTGGCTGTGTTTCCCATGCGCTTTCTCTGCCTACATAATAACAGAAGGAAGGCATTTGGGGTTGCTGCCTGCCCTCCCACACAAATACTTGCTTTCATTTCCAATCCTTCTCGGTGACTTGGGCAGGTAAGCGAGCATGGGGTGACCATGGGGTAAAATGAACAGCTTGGAAACCAAAACCAAACGGCCTGTGGGCATCCTAAAACTGTGTTTCCATGCTTACGGCTCCCCAGCTGAGCCCTGGTGAGGCAGAGTGGGCAGTAAGTGTGGTGTGTTAGGACAACTGAGCCCTTGACGAGCCTCCTGCTGATGTGTCATGCCTGGTGGGACAGCCTGGGACCTCTCTGGTTGGCAACCCGAATCAGACAACCCCTTCTTCCTCTGTTAAATGCAAGGTGAGCTTTCCCATCAAGAAAGGGAACGAAATAAAGGGGTGCTGCTTTGCTAATGAGTCTCTTCAACGTAAGGGATCTCATGCTTTTCCTCTGTAAAGTGTGCACCTCACTTGCTTTCACGATGGGCTCTTCCCATGCCTTGGTGGCTCTCCTGGCAGATGCTGACCTGTGAGAGCAGGGGCAGGTCGTTGGCTTGAGAAGCTGCTGCTTGTGCTCCTGTGGGGGAACATGGTCCTGATTTCTCTTCTTGTCTGAGAAGGGAGCACCTGTGGGGTCTTGGTTTGTTATTGCCATCGCTGTAGCTCTCTGCTCTATTCAGCTTCCACTTTTCTGGAGCTTTTACAGCTGCTAAGCAAGCCACCTGAGGGAGCTGTGTCTTCGAGAATGGCTGCCTGCCTTGGGGCTCTACTCGCGGCTGTGCGGCCGGCAGGCGTGCACTGCAAGGGCTGCTGCAGGGCACGCACGGTGCGGGCACTGCACGAGCTAGATCTCCACTTTTACTTGGCTTCACCATGATTTCAGTAGCCAGGGCCAGTGCGAGCAAGTGACAGAATGAGGATGTGGTTCCTAGTGCAGGGGAAATGCCTGTAACTCAAACCCAAGACTCGACCAGCAAAACCTCCAACACCCTTTTGCTGAGCTTATCATATCTGTAGACTCTGTTTTTGTTTCAGCCGTACAAAAAAAAAAAAAAAAAAAAAAAAAAAGAGAGAGATTAGCCAAAAGCTAGCCTCTGCAAAAGAGGAACTGAGCAGCACCAAGGCTTAAAAAAAGCACTGTCAGGAAGGAAATGTGTCTGCACAGAAAGTGATTTTTAGGGAGACTTCAGGCCTTGAACTGGGAAATTAAATTCTGCATATTGGAGGAGTTTCTGGGAATCCAAGGACCACAAAAGAAAAGTCTGCTTAACAAGCAAAAAATTAATGGAAATAAACGGAGCCCCCACTCTCTTTCTATATCACGCCTCTCATCTTAACTAGAAATTTGGGCGGCACACAGGCAGCCTAATTTCACACTGCTGGGAACAGCAAATACGTCCCCAGTGATTGCTGCCAAAGTACACGTGCTTATCAGACGCGTTCTTGCCTATCCCACCCCTCTTCCTTGTTGTCCATGTGCCACAGGAATAGCTGGGACACATTTGAAGGTAACGGGAGAGGCTGGGTGTACACTTCTGTGAATATCAAATGTCACCTGCAGTGGATGCAGCTATGGCTAGGGTCAGGCCAGCTGCTTGATTGCTCCCAAAAGCTGCTGCTGGGGACTTGAGGGCTTGTCCTTTTCCCATCTACCAGCCCTGAAAGTGCCCTGCTCCCTTGTGCCAGCTCTTCCCCATCCCTGAAATGGGCTGCTCAGCTCCCAGCCCTGCTGGTAATTAACCACTTGGTCCTGGTGGGGCTGATGTTTCTGCTGGGCTAGGGCACTGGACTGGCCCATGGTGGTTGAGAAGGAAGGGAGATCTCTGTTGATGCTGGCAAGACCACCTCAGGAAAAGTGGTTCAGCTGTGGGAAAACCACCAAAGTGCAGCTCCAAAGAGTCACGGGTGTAAGGGGAGGTTGACAAGGGAGGAGAGGCATTTCACAGTGGCACTGGAGGAAGACGTGCCTGTGAGTCCTCTTTATCTCAAAGCATATGTGCTGGAAAGAGTAACAACTGTGACAGAGCACCTGAGGCAGATTCAGGCCCGATCTCTTATCTAGAGATGAAAAACTGCTCTGCTGCTGTCGGGCACCAAAGCAGCTGTCTCAACTGATTCAACGTGAGTATGCACGTGGTAAGTGGTGAGAACCCTCTCTGGAGGCTTTGAAGGATGTGTGTTTCCAAAGCCTTAATTAGAAGTTGTACAGAAGCACAGTTTAAAGGCCTAGGTTGGTCAGGTGAGAACCAAAAGCTCTTCTTCTCCAAGGAATAGAAAGAAGGTTCTGTGTCCATTTCAAAACAAAATAAAAACCTGCTGTAGCTGCATGGGATGAAATAAATGAGAATTATTTCATTTTGTTCCTGGTCTTTAAACATGCTTATGGTCTAAAGTTGCACCAGGGGAGGTTGAGATTGGACATCAGGAAGAGTTTCTTCACAGAGAGGGTGGTCAAAATCCCCATGCAATGTGGGATTTTGGCTGGCCACAGCCAGTGGTGGCCAAGGCCTCAGGTGGTGAACATCATGGCAAGAAGAAGGGACACAAGATCTGTACCCATGCTTAAAAGGGTCAGCTAGCCCATTGCCACTCAGGGAACTGATCACTGCTTGGTCTCACCAGGGGGAGACGGGGATGTGTGGGCCATACAATGACGACAACAGTTTAGGGATGCCTTATTTAAGCACGGTACCTATTAGCCAGGTTCTGGCACACACCTCTAGGTAGGTAAGGCAGTGTACAGCACAGATCTACCATACAGCTCCTGTACAAAGCCTTGTCCTTGGGCCAAGCATGCTGTTCAGCTACCTCCAGAGACAAGAGGTAGAGGCAGTGGGTGCCTGCAGCATCCTGCTCCTTGCTGGTGGGAGCCTGGGATGCACAACGGCTTGGTAGTGCTGTCATCTAGCGGGACAACAGGAGCATGGTCTGGCCGGGCCCTTGTGCCCTTTTCTCCCTGTTACTTTGTTGGTTGGTTGGTTGGTTGGTTGGTTGGTTTTTGTTTGTTTGTTTTGTTTTGTTTTGTTTTGTTTTACATCCTGACTGGCAAGCCTGGGAGTGTTGAGGAGCTTTTCCCTAGAAGCAGCAGTGGAAAAGCTGCTAATGGTCCAGGTTTCCCAAACATTTTTTTATTAGGTTTGTGTGTCCAAGCTCATGAACTGGGCTGGCCCCTGATGTTCCTCCTCCCCATTAGGTACATTCTGTGTCTGCAAAAGAGACCAGCTCAATGCATAAATTGAATGAAAGTTGTCTCCCATCTGATGTAGTTCTTGTGTTGTGGTCAAGGAAATCTGGGCAGTCAAAGCTAGAGGCTTCCCTTAGACACTTGATTTCTGTGATTCATATTCAAAACACGTCAGTCATGGCTTTGTGTTCACCATCCCAGCTACAGGTAGGTTCAAGTTTTGGCTCCTCTTGTAGCTGCTCAGACTTGTTCTGCCACTCACAGAAGAGGAGGCACAGGTCCCTGCTGGAGGCCCTGGGCTTTCCCACAGGGTACACTGAGGTGACTTGTCTTCAGGAAGGAAAAAGCCTTGTGAAAGGAGTGGTATTTGGGAGGCATTCAAGGCTGAGTGGCAGCGGAAGGGCAGAGGTGGGAGTAGGGTCTTGTAGCTCATCTTTCATTTTTTCCCAGCCTCTCCTGGCCTCGTCCTGTAAGTGCCTTGTTCCCCACACAGCAAGGGAATGATGGAAAATCTGACGCTGCTCGTTCTGGGGGTAGGAGCTGGGACACAAACACAGCTTGGGCAGGGAACTAATAGCAGCCTCCCAAATGAGAAACATTGGTGGGCTTTTCTTTTTAATGATGCAGGGATTTCTTAGCTGCATTTTAAATACTTGGTCTAGGTTGAAATCCTTCATCTTGTTATCTGTGGCACCTGTGCTTGTGTCAGAGAGGGTGATCTTGGCTGGTTGAGGTATCCCTTAGGAAACAGCGTTATGAAAGTGTACCTCTGGTGGTCCCCATTTGTGCTGTCCTTCTGTATCCTTCCCCAGCAGCTCCTTATTTATTTATCTTTAAGCAAGCAGAGTAACCTGCAGGTTACACCTGCTTAAGTGACATAAGTGATTGGCTTCTGAAGGACTCCTGGCTTAATTTTCATTACTCTCTTCTGCTGCATGAGGCATTCCTGGCCCAGCTGACTACTCCAGCGAGGAGTGGCAGCCCCAGCAGCTGCAGGAGCTCGGTGGGTGGATGGAACTCCTGGTGGGGCAATGGGGGCTGCAGAGGGCCAGGTAGGAGAGGGGGTTTTCCTTCTGTCCATTTGCTGAGCATGGACATGAACAAGGGGATGGAAAGGAGGAAGCTGCCTTCTGCTTGGAGCTCGCTGGCGCTGGAGCACAACCCCAAGGGAAACAGAAGCATGGGTTGGGTGGAAGCTCCCAGATCACCACGGTGTGGTACCAAACCAGCCAGGACCAGGCCAGAAGCTTCTGATGGGGGCCCCAATGGCAGCACCCACCATTCTTGCCCTGCCTGGGCCCCCACGGCAGCCAACATACGAGGAGAAACCCCAGAAAGGCCAGAAGAGGGCACCTGGAAACAACTGTTTTGTGCACAGCTGTGTCTGCTGTTGGGCTCTTCCCTCTCCTTTTTTTTTTTTTTTTTTTTTTTTTGTGTGTGTGTGTGCTTTTTTTCCTCCTCCCCCCATTTTTCCTTTGCTTTTCTTTGCACAGGCCTCAAGAGCCATTTTCATCTTCCTAGGTACTCGCAGCTTCATGGCACGGAAGGGGAGCCCAGGACATCTCCCACCAGCTGCTCTCCACCATCCCCACCCGGCTGTCCCACGTCCTCTCCCCACCGTGCCCCCCCAGTGCACGCTGCATCCCTCTTGCACACGTGCCTGTGCAGAGCAATGCTCTTGGCTACAAAATGCACATGGGTGGGCGAGTGCATCATAACCACACAACGAAAGCAGCAATCCTGGCACTAAACCCAGGCCTGATATTTATTTATTTATTTTTTCCTGAAAAGCGCCCTGAAACATGCAGACTTCAGTGAAACAGCACCTGCATGCAAACCACAGTGGGGCTGGGAGGAAGGAAAAAAGAAACCACCTCACCCAGCAAGAATGTTAAGCAAAAAGCAGCTCTGGGCTTGGCTGTCTTTCTGAGGTGCTGTGGCATGCTGGCTCTGAAACCCTAAAATTCAGAAAGCTGAAAACGTTGAGCCAGAGATCCTACACATCAGGACTGCAAATCGAAGCTGTCAGGCTGGGGAAATTTGCAGAGGTCAGCTGCAACACCCAGCTGGGTGCGACACTGATCTAATCCAGTTTACAGAGCCCCTGGGGTTCATTCAGAGTAAATTTCGATGAGTGCTGTCCCCGCGCAGCATCCCTACCACGCTTCTTTCTGGGGGTGCCAGCATCTACGGTCTTTCCCCATCTCACAGGTGCAGATACACACTCTTTTCACCCTCACCCCCTGAACACGCACTGCTTCCTCCTCACTTCCCATGGGGGCGTGCAGACTCAGGCATGAAATCTCTACCAACAAATGCTTTTTACGTGCTGTGCTGTGCGGCTGGGGTGTATGCTCTCATGTCCTAATTGCATCACTTTCCTGCAACTCCCTCCCTCAGGTGAGCACCCCTCTCTTAGTCAGTGCATGCACATGATAAACATTTCATGCAGCACAGCCATGCCTGGATAACCCCCACACAACCCGCAGTTACATGCACATCTCCTCTTTCAGGTACAGAGGCATGAACTTCTCTAGGTGTTTACAGACATCCTTCCCTAAAGGTCCATACAATATCAAGTTTAAATACATGAGCTTTCTTCCTTGCACAGACGTGAGCACACACTTACTTTCCTTTCTCCAGAAAACACAAGCTCTGTTGATAAGCTGTCCCTGGTCTTTCTGTTCCCCATTGTTTCTGATGCTGTTTTCCCAAATTTCTTCTCTCTCTCTCTCACTTGTTCAGGCTGCCAGCTGAGCTGCAAGGTGCCACAGACAAGCCACATGAAGTTGTGTTTGTCCAAGGCCTTTTCCTGGACCAGTGGGTGTCTTGTTCAAATGGGCTTCACGTGTGCTCTCCCTCCTCCACCCCACTTTGACGGTACCACAGTGTTTTGATGATACATTTCCTCCCCATGGGATGCTCTGAGCTGTAGGGGCAAGGGCCGGGGCTCCTCCTTGGGGAGGTGCAGCACCTCTTCCATTGCTGTTGCAAGAGCCAAAAAGACTCAACATCCACTCCTGCAAACAGCTTCCTCTTGCCAGGACATGCGGGGCCACACATCCAGCCTGCCTGGGCTTGCTAACTGCCTTGGCCCTGGGCTCAAAGGGCAGGAGCAGCGGGAAGCTGGGTGAGCAATGCAGGCACTTGGGTCAATTGGGAGGAATATGGGGGCATCGGCAAAGACCTGCAGCTTTTGGGAGGGCACAGCTTGTGGCAGGGGATTCCTGTCACTGGAGGGAGGGCAGGCTGTGGTGTGGTGCCAGGGACAAGGGGAGGTGGTGAGGGTCTCTACCACCCTTCCTGCCCCATGCTGAGCATCTTGCACCTTGCTGCTGCGCATAGCCCAGGGCCATGAAGGATGCAGCCTTGCTGAGGCTTTTGCAAGAGGTGGAGTACCTGAGGTGTCAGGCTCTGCACCTGGGCAGGGGCTCTGCCCTGGGGAAAGGGTGTTAGCCCCAGCCAGCCTTCAGCTGTGTCCCCAGCTGTGCTTCGCTTTTAAATACAGGCTTCCCACTGCTCACTGTGAATCTGCTCAGGCTGGGGCTGTGGAGAGGTGCAGGGGATGATGCTGAGAGGTATGTGTTGGCTCTGTGGGATTATCTCAGTGCATGGGTGGCTTCTGGCTTTGTGAACCTCAGCCTATCCTGGTGCATAGGTGATGGGTGGCAAAAAGAGCTGTGCCAAGTGCCTCTCTCTGCGCTGACCCCCAGCTGCATCCATGTGTGGTTTGAGGCTCTGCTGAAGTAGGGTAAATGGGTGCTGATTTAGCTGGAAGGGTTCCTGTCTCCAAAATATCTTTGTGATGAGGTGTGGGGGGAAGCTCCTTGTTTGCAGGTCCCTCTCTGACCCCACTAGGGGAAGCAAGGCCCATCGCTGTGGTGCCCCCAGGGGCTGGTATCTTGTCCTAGGTAGCATTTTTGCCTTGTGGGTGATGCTGATGACAGGTATTTGGATGAAATACATTCAGAAACATAGCAGTGGGAAGCTGGGCTCCACTAGTTTCTCCCTGCAGTGCTGTGCTTGATACTGAACCCATTTTCTTCCCCTACTGGTCTCAGTCTCCTGGTTCTCTTGCTGGGCTTAAAGTCCTAAACCAGTCATGCCCCCATCTCTGCTGCCCTGTTTGCCTCTTGCATGGGGTTTCTAGACAAGCCAGAGGCAGGAGCCATGTGTCCCTTGTGTGCAGTACAGCAATGGCCCCAGCTCCTGGTCGGCTTGCTGAGGTGGAGACTTCTGGGTGTACACAAAGAGCATTGTTAGTGGGAAAAGCGGTGCAGGCCCGTAGGAAACACGTGAGCATGGATGAAGCCAGCTGTCCTGCGTGGGAAGGAGGGCGGCTGGCCCGGAGGGTGCGGGGGAGAAAGAAAAGCCTGACCTGGAGCGAGCTGCTCCTCTCCATGGCCAGGAAGATGAGCGGCTGGGGCTGGACGTGGGTGCATGGCACAGGGCCACGTGATGAGGAGCAAGCTCTAAGGGCACTGAGAGAGCCGTGGATGTCAGCTCCTGTGAAAAGGCTGTTGGATACCTTGTGGCCTGGGGAGGCTGACAGTGTGGTGTGTTTCTGCTTGTCATCATTAGCAGGGTTTTTACACAGGCCTGCTGTCACCTGGGGCTTTGTCTTCTCAGGGAAAGGCACAGGACCCCTGCCCATGGTCTGATGTGCAGCTCTGTGCTTTGCTTCTGGGCTGGCTCTGTGCCATGGATAAACATCCAGGGTATTTAAGGAGAGAAAACCTGCTCTGTATGGCCCCTTGCATCCTGAGCAGGCAATTCAGGTGGCAAAGGTCATCCCAAACACCGTATATGTGCTGGGGTCTGGGCTGGATGTGGCTGTGGAGGCTGTGACAACCATGTGTTGAGCAGGGGAACTTGTTGGTGCCTATAGGGAGGCCACAGCTCTTTATTCTTCTCTTTGAGAAATCCAGCTAGGCTCTGTGTTCAGGAGTAATCTGAATTTATATGCTGACAGCCTTCCCTCAAAGCCGCAGCAGTGGTATGGGACTCAAAGCAAAGAGTGAGGCAGCCTCCTCTCTGTGTACGGTGAGCCAAAATGGTCCGATTTTTCCTCAGAAGCTTCTGGGTGACCAGCCATGTTAACACAGCTGCAGCTGTGTCTCTGCAGGGGTGTTGTTTTCCAAGCTGAAACCCAGAACAATTTCCTCAAAGATGAGCTGAGGAAAAAAGTGACTATGCTGAGAGGAGCAGCGTTGTTACTTGAGTGATGGGTTGGCTCTGAACGATTCTCTCCAAACTGGAGAATCACCCAATTTAGGTGGGAAGGGACCCCTTGGAGGCCACCTAGTCCAAGCCCCAGGGAGCCCCCAGATGAAGGAGGAAGATAGCAAGGCATCTTTGTGTTGCTGAGGAGACAAAGTCTGGAAATAACGTTCCCCCAGACCTCCCAGGTTTGCGTGAGTTTGCAACTGTGCTTTCTGCTACTGGTAGGTCTGGGCGTACGAGGAGAACAAACGTTGGACGCTGTTTTGCACTTCAGTCAGGTCGTGCTGCAGCCAGGAGGAGCAATGGCCCATAATGGAGAACATATGGGCTCGCACAAAAACACCCTCGCTTCCCTGCCTGTAAGATGGAAATAATAACTCAGTGCCTTAACGAAGAGTTGTAGGGCTCGCTTAAATAATTAAGACCTCATCTGGAGGAGATGGCTGGAGGGCATTGTGATTTTGATGGCAGGAGCGTGGCCGGTATGCCTCCTGCCCTCACACCCACATGAGAAGGCGATGCTGCCATGCCATGGGGATATGGTGGCCCTCTACACAGCCCTTGTGGTGGCTGTACACGGTGTGAGATCAGCCCCATGTGGGGTGTTGGGTGGTTTCACTGGTCCTGTAGCTGTCTGGGTCTGTTCCTCGCTGCTGCTGTAGAGAACCAGCTCCCTCCCCTCTGACTGTCCTTGCACACTCATGCTCTACATCAAACATTGGTTGACTCAGAGCAGGGGCACTAAAAAAGTCCCCACGGATATGAACATTTCCCAAGATAGCAACATCAGGGGACTATTTATTTATTTTTTTCCTCCTCCACCTCCATATTTTTTTTTTTTTTTTTTTTTTTTTTTTTAGGTTTTTAAACTGAAACTTTTTATTCTGCCTTCAGGGAAAGCATTACTTATCTTTCTTAGAGCTGTGTTTAAAAGAAAAAAAAAATTATATCATTTTCCCTTTCCATGCTGACCTTTCTGGGGCAGAGGAGAACAGCCTTTAGTGAAGAGAGTTGGGGAAGGCTCCCAACTTCTCCTCTCTGTCCTCCTCCAGGGCACCTCGTCCTCACTTTTCCATCCCTCGCTCTTGGCATTGGTTCCTGGAGGAAGGGAGGCCAGCTCTGCTCCGTCTCCTGATTGATGGCTCTGCTCCTCCCCACATTGTTTCATATGTTCTTGGCCTCTCTTCTCCTGCTGAGCCTGACACAGTGATGAGATGAGGTCAATGCTCAGGATGTTTCAAGAGCTGAAGCCTGGGCTCTGTAACACGTGAGGTCCTCTCTGGTCCCCTGGGGTTGTGTGGGGTCCTTCTGCTGCCCAAAGCTGCCTGAGAAGCTGGGTGGCTGGGCTGCACAAACTCATGGTGGTTTTGTTTGGTCAGGGTGGGACTGCCTCCAAGCATTTTGCCATGTCCTGAAAGCCTGTAAGAGTGAGCTGCTTCTGAAAGCACCAAATGAAGTGTTTATGAGAAGAAATTGCCCCTGAGAGCCTGGCTGCCACCATATGGGCAGGGAAACCAAATGGCTGGGAGACCTCATGGGACCACTGTGCCAAAAAGGGTCCCTTGCAGCCCTCCCTGGTGCTGGGACTATGCTGGCACCTCTGCCAGTCCAGGGCCTCATCCTGGCAACCCTGTGCAATAACTGGTTGAAGTCTGTCAAAGCTGAGAGGCACTGAGCAAAGCAACTCACCAGTAAATGAAGTGGCTTTTTTCCAGGGAAATTTTTGCTCAGCAGAAACTATATGGTTGCATCTGATATGGAGTCTGTAAGTGGCCATTAGCTTGTTGTGGATGAGAACAACATAATTGAATTTAAGGGAAAGGTTTAAGAGGAAATAAACTTTTCCTTTTGCGTCGAGTTTCCTGCACCACCACCACCCCATCTCTTTTATTTTTTTCCTCCAGCTGATAGCTGCAAATGTCAATAGGTTGCAGTTAATATGCAGAGATAAAAATAAGAACAAAGGGAGGAGAAATGAGGAGGAAAACTAGGGATGTCCATCTTCACTAGAGCTGGGTGTATGTAGCAATAAACGTTCACAAAATGTGCTTCTGAATAAAACATGCAGACTGTCTTCCTTAGCGATTGTGACCCATTTCATTCCCAAACACTGCTGAAAAAAATTTTCTGCCTACAAAGATGTTCACGAAAGCAAGCCATCTTTTAGAGTAATGTGAATAAACGTAATTGAGCGCCCGCACTGGCGTTATTCTCAAAGCCATTTTGAAGAGCTCTATTGGTTGCGTGATAGGCTCGTGGAACAATTCGGCATGATTGCAAATAACTTGCAGCTAGAAGAGGATGTGTCTCCTGAGTGTGAAGCATGGCCTCTGGCTGGAAGCAGTGCAGTGTGACTTACATGACCAGTGGCATAAAGAAAGGGGGGGGCTAAGGGGTGGGATGTTTTCTGAGATGGGGTCTCAGGGAAGCCGTATGTTAAAACGCCTTCTTGCAAGGTACTTGTCAGACTCACCTGAGGGGCAGCCCTGTTTGCAAGGAGACAAGCTGCTTGCTGATAATTCAGGGCTGGGTAATGGGGCTGTGTCTGTCCAAGGATTTATCTGCAGCGAGCAATTTGATCAGCTTTAATCAAATGTGACAGCAACGTGAAGTGCAAAGATTTGGTCAATCGGTTTGAATTAATCCCCCCCGTGCCTCCATCAATGTCACCGAAACAGGGATCAGGGCATGCCCGTGTTGCTTCCTCGCTCAGCCCATGGCCATGGGACATTGATCCCCAGTTCCCGCACTCCTCTTCCTCAGCCCTTCTGGCCTGGGCTCTCCGAGGTGGGGATGGAAAGGAGCTGTTCCTTTGCACAGTGTCTGTTCACCTCTGGCTGTTTCAAAGTCCTCTCCAGTGGGTTTTTCACTTTTTTTTTCCTGTTGTAGCAGCGAGTTGCGTTTCATGTGCCCTGAACACTGGGGCTTTCCCGGCGTCTCCCGGATGGCTATTGCACATTAAGCTGTAATTGCACCGTCAGGGAGTTTTCCTTTCTGATGCTCTGCCAAAACATTCCCTTTGAAAAAAATTATATCTATAGAGGTTAGCCTGGGCAGGAAATAATCCAGACAAATGCATGCTACCCGATCTTCAGGCCAATTAATCCAAAACAGATACTCGGGGAGAGGGTGATAGCGGAAACGCTGAATGGGGTCTGTGGGGAGTGGGCAGCAATTTGGACATGCTGTAAGCTTGCAGTGCAGATGCTGGCAGCGGTGCTTAGTGCTTGTGGGCTATGGGGAGGGCAGGAGAGCGCTCTGCTCGCTATAGCGAGTGGGAGGCGATGCCTGTGTGCAGCACCACCACTGCTCTGTGCTCCTCGGGCATCCCCGGCTGCCTGTGGGTTGTGTCTGGAGGCAGTGGCTCACAAAGATGCTGGACTGGGGTAATGTTGTGGTGGAAATAACCCACGGGTGATGTGTAGAAGAGCTTTCCCTGTTCCTGGCTTCCCCCTGGCCAGGAAAGCGTTTTCCATGCAGTTCAGGATGCGCCAAAGGGCGACCCTGCACAGGGGCCAGGTCTTGGTAAAAGCAGAGAGCATCCATGGAAAATTAAGAACAAATGGCAAAACAAAGAGGGGAAAAATGCCTTTTTTCACTTTCTTGATTCCATTTGTGAGGATTTGAGATTTTGGCTTGGAAAGGAATGAGAAATTGTTCTGAAAGCTTCATTTTGAAAATACTGAACTGAAGCCTGTTGGCTGCCTGAAGAGTTGGTTGGTCACTCATTGCATTTTTATTTATTTATTTATTTTCACATGAAGAGTTGTGCAGGCTGTGCCATTCCACTGAAGGCTTTGGTGCCATCAGATCTGGATCGATGAGGGGAAAGGCGCTACCAGTCACGGCATCATGCAGTCCCCAGTAGGAATGGGGAGACGTTGTGGAGGCATGGCTTTCTGCAAGCAGCGCAATGAAATCTCTGATAAGATTAGTAGTAATCTGATGAACATTAACCACGGGGGTGGAGGGGGATGGGATGCGACTAGGAAAAGTTTGATAGAGAGGTCTAATAGCAGGAAGAAGATTTACTGTGAAATAATGAATGCTTTTGCACTACAAATTGATTTGGAAGAAAGAAAAAAGAGGAGTCAATCATTCTCTCAGGCATTCTCTCTCACTGCTGTTTAATTTGTAGTTGTAATGGAAATAATATCTATAAACTCTCACTCAGTAGCTCTTCTTCCCTTCCTGACCCTACCCAGGAGGAAAAAAAAAAAATAAGCCTCGAAGCATCAGAAAACCTGGAATGAAATCCTTAAACAAAAAAGTTACCTTCAGGAAGGGGTAGCATGAAATATTTTTTGTATAGATTTTAGTCCTGTTAGCTGTGCTATTTAAAAATGAATTGGATGCAGCAGGGAGATCAGCAATAGCTGTTGTTAATAGCCTCTCTCTTTTCAAGACACATCTTAAAAAACCCAAGCACGCTCCCTTTGTGGGATGTACAGCTGGAGTGATAGGACCTGCTATCCAAATCTGAGCAGTGTGAAAGGTGGGTCGGGTGTCCAAGCTGTGGGAGGGGAGCTGTCAGCAGAGCAGGCAGTAGCCGAGCACTAGAGGAAAGAAGCCTGAGACAGCAAGAGGGAAATCTGCCCTTCACATCCCTCCTTCATTTCGGGGAGCAGGCCTTGCCTCTGCCTGCACCCCCGAGCCTTTGTGCTGCACCCTCCAGGCCGCTCTGAGTGTTCCTCCTTCAGGCTGTGCTCACTCTTCCAGTCCAGGTCTCTGCAGAAGGAGGTTCCTTCTGGAAAATGAGAAGAAATGATGGTCAGTGACTGGGAGGAAAGCAGGGACGTTCTTAGCAGCCTTTTGGCCAAAAGTTGAGAGAATGAAAGGTGGAAATTAGGTGGGGAAATAACTTCTGCTACAAACAGCTCTCTCAGCTCATGCTAGCAGTGCTGGCTTTCTTTTGATGACATTTTGATTGCTTTAAAGTCACGTGCTGTGCCTGCTGGGTACTTTTTTCCATGGCTAAGCTTGCAATGTGAGCAGCTGAGCAAAGCTTCACAGCCTGCAGGAGCGGCTGATCTCCCAACACAGCAACAGGTCCCATTAAATGGACCATGGGCCATGCAAGATGCATGGCCTGACCCTGCACGGCCTGGAGGGGGGCAGGAGACCCTCTGCTGCAGCTCCTCAGTGCCTGTTAGAGGTGCAGAGCCAGGTGCTGAAGGGTCCGGCAGGACAGGGGGATGGTGCCCTCCCCTAGGGCTTTAGGAGCCCTGCAGCTGGTAGTGGGGCTGGGGGACAGGGCCCTTTCCTGGACCTTTCAGGGAGAATGAGGTGAGCCAAAAATCTGGGAGCGTGTGGGCTATTCTGCTCTCCGGGCAGCAGACGTGATGTCCTTAGCCGCTTCTGGCTGGCAGCAGTGCTTCAAAGGCCTGCAGAACAAAGCTCCTGTTTTCCTTCTGTTTCACCTTAAAGGCAAGAATAAAGTAGGTCTTCCCCATGGACTAGAGGAAACATAGGAAAGTGTGCCAAGGGGAACATATGCCTGCTGTGGGACGTGAGGCAGGATTTCCACTGACACCAGTCATGGCACACTGCACCCAGCAAAGCAGAGGTGTACGGCCTGGGGACCCCCAGTGAGGCAGGGATTTGGGGGCTGCCAGGGCGTGCTGCCAGGGTCTCACCGAGTGAGGTGGGAGCACACTCTCCCTGTGGGCAGTGGGCTGGGCAGTGAGCTGTGCACTTGCTGCTGGTGCTTAGTATTTATTAATGGCTTGGAAAAGTGGGGGAAGCAGCGAAGCAGCAAGGTTTGCAGATGGCATGAAATTATTTAGGTGAGAGAAGATGCCCGGCGGGACTTACCCGCAGCAGGTGAGTGGGCAGGCGAAGCTTGCTGTTGACAAACACGGTGCAGAAGGATGCCTCTGTGTCTTGCCAGCCTCTCAATTTACCATGGCCGGCTGGGTGATGGCAGGGGGAGGCTAGGTGTCACTGCACACAGCTCAGTGGAAACATCTGCTCAGTCTAGAGCAGCCATCTCAAGAGGGAGTAAAATGGCTGGCTGCATAAAGAGAAGGATTTAAAAAAAAAAAAAAAAAAAAAAAAGATGAAAATGCCACCTCTCTGCTGTCTGAGCAAAGTGGTTGATTTATGGACTGGGGCAATCTTCTATTGCACGAGTAATGCAGGTGAAAAATGGGAGCCAAAAGTAGGCAAAGAAAATGATGGATGCAGAGAGATGGAAAATAGTGACTGTGTCTTGCTCCCACTTGTATAAGGAGGGTTGTGGTGAGGTGTCTGAAAAATAAAGACAAATCAGTTTCTAGAATAACAGAATGGTTTGGGTTGGAAGAGACCTTAAAGACCACTCAGTTCCAACCCCCTGCCATGAGCAGGGACACCTCCCACCGGACCAAGTTGCCCAAAGCCCCATCCAGCCTGGCCTTGAACACCTCCAGGGATGGGGCATCCACAGCTTCTCTGGGCAGCCTGTGCCAGGGCCTCACCTCCTTAACACTAAAGAACTTCTTCCAAAACTCTAATCCAAATCTAAACCTCCCCTCTTTTAGTTTAAAGCCATTGCTCCTTGTTCTCTGCTGCAGCAGGGGTGCTGGCACCTCTGCCCTGTGCAAAGGCTGGGTCTTGCTTAAATTACTCGAGCAAGACAAGCCTTTGCCTCTGATATGGTGAGGAAATGTGACCTAGTTAAGCCCAGCCAGTTTTGAGTGTGATGAAATGGAAGAGACTTGTGTGTTGCTGAAATCTGCCACCAGAAGCAGGGCATTAGCTGCACAGCCTGCCCAACAGCCACCCAGCGAGGTGTCTGTAGGCATCCCACCCCTCCTCATCCACATCCCCAGTGCTGCTGCTGCCAGATGGGCAGTGGGCACCCCTCTCCCAAGCAGCCCTGGCCATCCCGCACTGTGCATTGCACTGCTGCGTGAAATCCAATTAAAGGGTGAAATGAATTTCGGAGTCGCTGCGAGGGGACGGGAAATGCCCATGCACAGAGGAGCAGCAAGGAGACTGCTATGGCCTCGTTTTTAAGCCCAGCCCGACTGAAAAGCTGCTGCCGTGGCTGCAAGGGAACTATAAACGTACCATGCAATAACGTTACTGCTTTGATGGATGCTGTAAAGGCTCTGAATGCTTTTCTTTCTCTCTCTCTCTCTCTCTCTTTTTTTTTTTTTTTTTTTTTTTTTGTTACACTATGGCCTTGTACCTTGCAGCCTCCCTTGCTGTAAGATGCCAGCTTCATTTGTAACTCAGCTCCTGCCCTCTCCTCTCTCCGTATCTTTTTCTTATTGGTCACAAAACCTTTATTTGCCACCCCTTTCCTTGAGGACAAAAAGAAGTGCTCTAGTATTTCAGGAAACACAGCATTTCTCCTCTCCTCTTTCTGCTCCCAGTACAGGTTTATGCCTCTCTGAAGCAGAGATGACTAGCAAGGAGCTTCTGCATGGGCTGCAAAGCGCGTGGAGCATTTCTCTTGGGGGACTGCCCTTGAGGGACCTTGCGGGCTGTGGAGGAGAGCCTCTCCTCAGGCCTGTGGAGGAGAAACTTCTAAGTGCTGAAAGCTATCAGTTCTGTCATTTTCCCCCTCGGAAAGTCCCCCTTTCCTGCCCCCCTTCCTGGTATGTGCTCAAGCTGCGGGGCCGGGTGGGGACGGAGGCCAGCAGCACATGGGGGCCAGGCAGCCATTAAGTTCAGGGGAGAAGAGATCCCCAAGGGCCAGGAAGGCTGCAGGTGCCGGGCCTGGCTGCAGGAGTTCCTGTGCTGTGGGCTGCCAGGAGCTGGAGGGTCCTCAGGGGAAAGTCACACAACACTTCTGGCTTTTCTGTGCTTTTCTCTAAAATGTCTGCTCTGGGCCGCTGCTAGCAGCAGCGTCCCAAGCTGGATGCCCACAGGCCTGGTGAAGGGCAGTCGTTCTTGCGCCCTGCTCTCTGCTGTTTTTTGGATTTCATTCACCCTCCTCCTTCTGCCTCTCTGGTTGTTTCCCTGCAAGGATGACTTCTCCTCTCTCCTGTTCTGCTCTAGTCTGCTTGTGCCTTATAGGATTTGTTGCAGCATTCAGCCCTGGCTTGGCTCGGGCTGCGGGTGACTCATTCTCCGTGCCTTGCCTTGGTCCCACCTCCCTGCTCTCTCTTGGACATCTGCTCTGTGCTGCCTAACTCTAACGTAGCCTGCCCGAAAATGAAGCCCTGCTCTGTCTCCCTTTACAGTAAAAACCTGCCTTCCCCGGAGGGCTGGGGTCTCTCCAAGGGCACTGCAGGCTCCTCAGTGGTAAGCACCAACAGCAAGGCTTCGGGATGGTCCCCTCCACCTTCTTCCTCCTCCTGTCCCCAGCCTAAGATGTAGCTGGTCAGTGAGGGCGTGCAGTCTAACAGAAGCGGAAGGTTGAATTTCTGGCCAGTATCATCTGACCAGACAAAAACCTTGATGGATGTGTTTTCTTTTTCCCCTCCTTTACTTAAACGAATTCAGGCGAGACCAATGTTTCCTTCTTGGTGAGGGATTTCTGAGGTTCTGACTCCATGGAAAGTTTGACGGGCTTGGGTGAGCGGCCAATTTTTGAAGACAGCATTTGTTGAGGGTTTGCTCAGTGCCTGGAATATAAAACCGAAATAAACATATACATTCAGTAGCTCTGCTGAGAGTTCAGGGCTTGGTGTGTGTACTGTCCAAACACACAGGAAGGATTCTGCTGCTGCAAACCCAAGCAAACCAGTCAAATTAAACACAAAGGTATGCACTTAAGAAACACCCGTGCAGATCTGCAGTTGAATAACATCCGTGCTGTGAAGGGACAAATCCCAGGCACATTTCTGAGTGAAGATTTCCACAGCTTCTTAATCTTGGTAATAGTAAGTCTTTCTATAGGTGCTCCTCACCTTGAAGTGTCTCCAAATGCTTTGTGCATGTGTATATGAAGGTGGTGGTGGGCTCTGGGGTGGGATGTAGCATCCATTCTGCATGACCTACTGTGTCCTTGGGCTCATTCTCCCCCACACAGAGCCCCCCAGTACAAACACAGTGCTGTTAGCTCCCTCTGAATTCCTCTTCCAGCCTCCTCCCCCTGCATTTCTCTGGACTTTCTCCACATCCCTCCTTGCATCCCTTGCTCCCATGCTCGCCCTTGTGCCTAGAGCGCCCTCCCCAGTACTGCTGCACATACACTGCTCCTCTTCCTAGGCAGCCCTCTACAAATCCTACTCCCTCTTCCTCCCTCTCCTCCAGGATCCTCTGTGCTTGAGCTTGTACCTTCCAGTGGAATTTGCATGCCCTGCCTGTTTCAGCTTGTAAGCCACCTGGGACAGCAAAGATGTTTTATCTGCAGTGACAAATTGCTGTGTGAAGTTACAGTGCTACTTGAAAAGAACAACCTCCCTAACAACGTTGCAGCCTGATGGCCGTGATATACCTGGGAGAAGGTTAAAGAAAACAAAGGTGAGTGCTGATATATTGAGGGCTGAAACTAAAGAAACGTACTTAAAGCTTTCTTTATCTCATGCTTTGCACTTAGCCCTTCTAAGATCACCTGTCAATTCCCAGCATCCCATTTTAGGCAGACGAAGAACAAACTTCTGTGTGCCTCAGGGGTGGCTGGGCCATACCAATTTTAACAGCCACCCAGCAAGCCCCCACAGATTCCTAGCTTCAGATTATACTGATTGTATGGTTTAAGTAGTCTAAAACCAGGACTCTAATGCCATGTGCTTAACCTCACTCATCAGGCCATACCATCTAATCTTCTGCCATACCCATTCACCTTATTTTTTGCTTCTGGACTAGGCTTCTTTGGAATTTCACATGTCTTTACAACTGCATGGAATGGCAGGTGGTTGACAAGTAAGCTGCCTTGAGCTTCTGTTCATCGTCTTCTTGGGGGCTCACAGTTCACAGATTTCCACCCTTCTCCATGCCTTTGTCCCAAGCTCCATCTCTAGCTAGGTGGTTCCTCAACATGGAGAGCTTGGTATGCTCATGGAGTAGGGAGTGATCTCTCTCTCCACCCCGAGCAGGAGGAGAGCTGGTCACAGTGCAGAGGGAGACTCAGAGCCTTTGGCCCATTCCCCACAGACAGGGTGGATAGTGTGAGTCACGCTGCACGTGTCTGATAGAAACAGGCTTGGGGCTGGGCTGACTGATTTCTGCGATGAAACAGTCCAGAAAGCAGCCAGGAGACAGTACTAGGCCTTTGCCATTCTTTCTGTGGCCAGCAATATGAGGCAAACCTGGCAGCTCAAAGGCAATCGAACACCAGCTGTATGAAACCTTAGGTTGTTAACAAGATAAATATCTCTTATGAAGATGATGGAAAGTAGGATGGAAAGGATCTTCTGTGTTATACTGCCCAGTTCCCTGCTGTTTGAGGCGTAGGGGTGGTACCTGTAGGGAACTGCCCCAGCTCTGCATTAAAACAAGCTGTGATTTTTGTCCTGATAAAACCTCCTGGAAGGCAATCCCAGAAAAGCACTTGGAGAGTCAGAACCTTCTTCTCAGTTCCAGCTGAAATGTTTTCCTGGCAAATTTATACTCATTTCTGCCAGCACTGCCCTTTCACTCAAACAGTTCTTCTCTCTTCCTGGTGCTTCCCTCCAGGGTATTTATAAGCAAAAAATATATCCCAGCCTGCATTTTGCTAGACTCAAGAAACCAAGCTCATTTACTCTCTTCTTGTAGAAGAAAGGTCTCTTTTCCCCTGGTCATCCTGAGAGAGGCCGAAAAAAGGCAATTTTAAATTAATTCATCTTTTAAATGGATGTACAGTATTCTGTACTTCTTTCATGGCGTTAAAATCTTCCTAGTCCTATTAGAAATCCCTCATCTGATGTGTCTTAGGTTCACATTTGTCTTTCTCACATCTGCATGATGTTGCTAGCTTGCAGTCATTTGATCGGCTAGTGCACTCAGGTCTTTCTCCTCCTCTGTCACTTCCAACTGATGAGCTCCCAGCTGGTAGCAGAAATTCTCGTTATTACTCCCTCAGGGCACGACCTCACATTTTGTACTATTAAATTTGATTCCATCTCTATTGCTTCTGTCCCTTTTTCGTAAGAAAACTGCTCTGATTAGTCACCGTATAATGCCTTAGAGACCTAAAGACATATTCACTATATTTTTATTTTTAGAAACTGTTTGCTGTTTCAGTATTTTCATTCAGTGAATGATGCTGATGTCTCTCTGTATTACCACATCTTTCTAACAGGAACTCCAGACTGATGTGGAGAAGGGTAGTGGAAAATTGCCTCACGGATGAAATATATGGCAAAAACAGGTATATTTCCAAATTGTTTCAAGGAAATAATTCTTTAAGTTGGTTGTCATTCTGTTGCATGAAATGATCAGACACGGTGTCCAATCAGCTAAGAAGTGCAGGTGTGGAGATGTTCTGTTTTACCTATTTTTTTCTGAAGCAATCCACCTTTGCTGTGTCTGAATTTACAGCGTCTCGCTGTCAGAGCACATATCTCGTCTTCAGTACTGTCACAATGATGGCTTCCAGCACTTTTGGTTTGTAACCACCAAAACTATTTTTATGATGTTCAAAGTACTTCAGAAACAACTGTCTTTATTGCTTAATTATTATGCTCAATTACCACGGCAGTGGGCAGCTTATGAAGATCTGCGATGGTGATGAGAATTCATTTATTCTGACCTCCAACTCTCAGCTACAAATAATTGCTTTACCCAGAGAAGGCCTGATGCAATGCAAAACAGCCTCCCTGCACCTAGGATGCCACAGCAGCCCTGAAGAGCCTCTGAGGCTGCGCGTTGCCCACTGGAGAGAGTCCAGGACTGACAGTCCTGGGGTGCTTTGGCTGCACTGTGTGCTGCAGGCAGGCTTTGGGTAGCCACAGAGAGACAGAGAGCTTGGTTTTGAGAGCATGCTTTGGAAGGAGACAACTTTGGAGAACCATGCTGAAGGAAATTGCCACTGCAAGAGCTATTTTACGGACAAATGTATTGCAGGAAACAGATGGGGGGATGTACACAACAGTACTGCAGAATTTTATTTCCCATGTCTGGATTGCTAGGTGTTTCACAGGGCCGTGAGCTCTTTACTGGACTACTCCTTTTGTAGCTGTCTGAGCAGCATCCAAAAGCAATGGGCCTTCCCTCCCAGGGGGATGTCTGCAAATGAGTATTGAGGTTACTTGGGCTGCTTGTGAACCAGACAAAGCCACTGTGTGCAGGGAGCCACAGTGGTGCTGTGGTATTAAAATCAAAGGCGGCTTTCACTTGTTCTCACTCCTGCAAATGGGGCACATCCCAGAGGCGCAGGACAATGTGCTATAGTGGTCTTCAGAGGGGTGAAACTTCGTGGCCAGGAAAGAAGTTTCCACACTGCCTCCCATGTGTGCACTGAGGGTGCCCTGTGTGTTGGGGTACAGTGGGGTGCCTGCAGGGAGATGCATTTCTGTGCCCTGCTGCCCTCAGTCAAAGTGGCAGAAGTGTGCACCCTTTCAAGATGTAAGTACCTTTTTCTTTTTTTTTTTTTTTAATTTTTTTTTTTGGCAAAGACTGTTTCCTGCCTTGTCCAAGCCTGTTAACGAGGTGCCTGTGACACCTGACAGGGCCTGCCTATGGAGACATGGAAGAAGGAAGAAAACAGCAGAGGGAGAGGGAAGGCAAAACATCATTTTGGAAGCACGAGAACTTCTGAAACATTAATCTGGTGGATAACTCCCTGCCAGCTGAATTTCACTAAACCACTGATCTGAATCATGTCACAGATGGTATCGTCTTCCAAAGTGTTAGCAAAACACAGGGCTCAACCTTCAGTGGCCGTGCATCGCTATTTCTGATCCAGCACAACACGCCTGTAAAAGACAGAGCTTGTAATAACTGCAGCTCAGGAAAAAAAAATAATAACAGTTTGAGATCTGAATAGCTGGCTTGCAGAAGGAGAATTGCCCATTTTGCTCAGTGCAGCAGTGAAGATGGGCTCATAGGAAAAAGAGCAGCACAAGCTCTGCTAGACTGTGAGATCTGCTTTGATGCCCTTTAATAAGTGTAAAATCCCAACTGGCATTTCTAAGTGGAAGGCAAAGGTGTTAGGCTTGGTGAAATAGGACCAGTCATGACACAGGCAGAAAGAGAGGAGGAAGAGATTGCCTGTCAGCTGGGAGCTTCCATTCCTGTTATTTCACGACTGCAGGAAGAATTTAGGTTTGAAACGTTGTTTTAAATATTAAAACCCGTGCTACCTGCTGTGGAGATGGATAAATGGTCATGCTCCTGAGCTTTTGTGATCTGATAACAGAAGCTATGCCTGTGTTATCTCAACCTGGGGTCTGGCACCTGAATTTCGGTGCATGTCCTGGCCACATCCCACCTTCACGGTGGGAAGTGGCCAGTGCTCCCTACTTGCCTACTCCTGATTTCCACACAGGAGGGTAGCACCCAGGCCCTATGCTGATGTGCCTGGGCAGACAGCCCCTCCGTGGCTCAAGGAGGACATCTGAAGGGGCTGCATCTTCCCACCAGGCACTGAGCTGCTGGGAGAAATGCAGGAGCTGCCCTAAGCACTCCAGCATTATCATGGTGCTACTGAAGGACCTAAGAGGAAATTAAATAGGGCCAGAGCTGCCCTAAGCACTCTAGTATTGTAATGGTGCTACAGAAAGACCTAAGAGGAAATTAATAGGGCCAGAGTAACCAGATTTGAATAGTATGTAGTACAAAACGCTGAGGAATCTGTCAGCCTGAGGCAAGACCTCTCACAGAAGATGTCAGCCCAGCCAGTTAAAGTCAGGCAGCCTCAGAAGAAGCTGAGTATAATGGCAACCTGCATAATAGGCGCTGCTACCACCTATCACAGTAATGAGATTTCATAAAGAAAAGCCCATCTCAGTGGCTTCCAGGAGGATTTACTGCAGCAGACAGCTGGGCACATGGGCTGATTAAACACAGATGCAATTTTGAACAACTGCAACAGCCTCTCATGTTTTACTGTACCCAGGCAGTTCTAGAGAAAAGAGATACAACAGACACATTCAATCCTTTTTTAGCTCGTCTGAATGTATATGCGCTGTGAGAAAACTAACCACCGATTCCCTGTAAGGAGGATGGTGCAGCACAGGACCCATAGCAGGACGGTGGCAAGTCCTCCGGGTTAGGAGGTGGGAGCTGTCATGTTGCCTTCTCCATCCTGGAGGAGGACCTGGAAGCAGAACTGGGTTCTGAGTCTGTCCTTGTTTGACTTGGCTGGGATGCTTCATGGTCAGCCAGGGCCACAGGCACAGCCCCATCCATCGCTCCTGGCTATAAATTGGTGAGGCTGCTACACCTTTTCTCCTGCCTCAAAGTGAGTTGCTGCCTGGCTCAGTTAAGGCACTGCCAGCAGGAGCTGTGACTACCTGCACTTGTGATTTTGATCTGCGATTGCCTGGTGACCTGTCCAAAGCACAAAGAGATAACAGGGAAAAGGCTGGGGTAAAATCTCACTGGCACTGAGCTTATAGACAGGATGCTACTTAGACCTCATTTTCCCCCAAGGAAAGGTTTTGTTTGATCTCAAGGTGGGCTGGATCCCACTACCCTTCCTCAAGGCTCCACTGCAGCAAAGCAGTGGCTCTAGCACTAAGCTTTGAAATGCTAAGTGAGCGCAAAGGATCTAAGGACCCACTTCACAGACAGGGCTCATGCAGTGGTGAGATAATCTCAAGAAAGAAGGGAATGGTGCAATTAAGCGAAGGGATGCTAAAGGCAGGGGAGATTTGGGCTTCTTCCCTTATGAGTCTTTGTAATACTGGGGCTGAAGCAAAGCCACGATTCCTTAAATCACCTAACACCTGGAGGGAGGCCTATGGCAGGCTCACAGCACAAAGTGGATGCTTCTGCTACTGGTGTTATTATCATCATCAGTCTTGCTAACCAAGCAATGATAGAAAAACTCATCATCTGAGGAGCTGTGTCCACCCTCCCTTTCTACAAAATATGGCTTTAATTATACTCAAAGGATCTAATGACAAATTAGGGACTAGTCACTGCCTTTTGAAGTCAACAAAAAGATTCCTGTTGACTGGATTTGGCATTGGCTGAGGACCATAAACTGCAGGAGAATGTTTGGATCTCTGTGAACCTGCACTGGACTCTGTTGAGGGGTGGCTGGTGGTGTCAGAGCCAGCAGAACTGAGCACCCATGGCTGCCAAAATCAGGAGCACGGTTTTATCAAACCGTCCTCTGCTGTCGTGTTCATGTTCACTCCTGGTCTGTAGAGGCATTGCAGGCTGGTCTGCAGCAATCACCACTTACCCACACACCGCCCCATTGCATCCCTGGACTGCTGTTTTCCTAGCTGTAAGGTGGGACCAGATCATCAACTCATCACCAGCTAAGAATCTGACCTTTTTTTTCTCTCTTCCCTTGTTCTAGGAAAAAATGTCAGTCCACGCTAATTTTAAAACTGACAAAGCTATCAAATTAGATTCAATTAGGCTCTTTCCACCCCTTGCACATGCCTGGAAAAAAAAAAAAAAAAAAAAAAAAAAGCTCAGTTATTGGAGTTTAGCTGACGATGCTTTTGTGCAAGAAAGGAAAGGCTCCAGCGAGTTTCTCTGTAACTGAAGCCATATGGGATCGAGACTTGTTGGACCAATACTGAAATGTGTCTGTGTCACAGAGCATTTTGATTCCAAGACATACAATGGACTGTTTGCAAAGTCACGTTGCTGGTTAAAACTACATTTTTTTTAATTGACAAATAATTTAGGGACTCAGCTGCTTAGGAGGATATGGTCTAGCTGATTGCTTGGGAAAGTTTTAAAAAAACCCAAGCTAGCCTGAGGTTCTCTGTTGACTTGTTTTCATATTACATCTAACAACCACACTGTGGTAAATGTTTGCCAGCCTTTTAGGCAAGTTGCTTAAGGCACGTCAAGAGATAAGGAGAGTTAAAAATGATTTTAACCTCCTAATTTCCCATCCACCCTCCCCAACACATGCATGATTGCTGCACCGAGAAGCAGGTGAGTTGTTAATGCAGATTAAGTTGTCCTTCGAGGAGCTACTGCAATTAATCACCCAGTAACTCCCAAACAAAGAAGTATTGCCATGACACATCAGTGTTTCCAGATTTGGAAAGGACTTGATAAACGCTTAACTGAACTCACGCAGCAAGAGAGCTGTGGTGGAGAGAAAAGCACGCCTCCTCCAGAGGAGGGCATGGATTCAAGGGAAAAATAACTTCCCTGTTCTGCCTGCTTGGTCAGTAACCTGCATGGTCAATAATAGCTTTTATTTTATTATTTATTTATTTTATTTTACTTTACTGTATTTTATTTTATATAGGTGTTTGGCAGAAAAGAAGCAGGTTGGAGGAAGTCAGAGGTGTTTCATCCTCTCAGAGCTTGCTGATGACTGGAGGCTTCTTCACTTCCATGTAGCATCTTCCGCAGCAGCCCGTGACCACTTAAAGTCTCTCTCTATTACAATACAAGGTATTCCCCCTCTTTTTTGGTTCTTGTTCTCCATGGCATATGGATTTGTAATGTTAATGGAAGGTAGCATTTTGTAGTCCTCAAAGAGCTTTGGTAATTCTGGGTTAAGTCTGGCCTGGGGAACTGTATTTTATCACAGAACAGCGTTCATGTTATCGGTTATTGTACTGCAAAAGGGCCTAAAAATCTCATTATGATCCCCTCTCCAAAGGGTGTAGTATCAAAAGGCATTAACGAGGCAGGTAAGAGGATACCTGTGGTTATGGTGCCACGTGGCACTGTAAATTGAGGTAACCTGAGCCAGCGTGCACTGGAGAAAGGCAGTCACTGGTGGCAAATCCCTCAGATCACGGCTCAGTGCCTCCAGTGCAAAATCTGAGCCATGTAGAAATGGAGTGGAAACATCATGAGGGACAAGAATGGGAATGACCTTGTAGAATTTGTTGCTAACCAAAACAGGTGAAGTCACCTGCAGTTGTGTGGGAACCTGCCTGCAGTGGGGCTAGGTATCAGCTTCCTGGTGTGGATTTTGCATCGTAATTTACCGCTCAGGCAAAACAAACAAACAAACAAAAAAAAAACCACCACACAACACAAAACCAAAACAGATAAAATGAAATGAAAAAACCAAATGTTTTTTTGTGTAATGCCTCATAATAAGCTCTCTCTGTTGCGGCAGCAGCTGCAGTTTTTCCTCTCAGATTTCTCTTCTGTTATTACTAAGAAAGAATCAGCAGCTGCTTAGGAAGTAATCCAGAAAGATTCATTGAGAGGCTCTTGGTGATTTTTCAGATACTGATCGGACAGAGGTAACGTCATTGAGGAAGGGATGGGGTCTCCTGTGTTTCACCTGCTCCTCATAAATTAGTGGCTTGTGATAAGATGGTTTTCTACAAGGAAACAACAGGAGGAAGAATTGAGAAATAACAGGCCCAGGTGATGGGAGATGAGTGCATTTTTAATGTCACAGAAGGGGTGTGGGAATTGCTTAGGTTACTTTAATGATCATTTTTGCAGCTCTCTAAAAGCTTGTGTTCCACAACACTGCTTTCCAACTGGCTGTACCTGGAGGGATCACCCAGAAGAGATACAAGAGATACACAGTGTCCTCAAGTAGCATACCTTCAGGACACAACCAAGGTGGGGTTGATTTGGTGCTGTTGTCATGCCCTGTGTTTCACAGCTGGATTGTCATCAGGACAGCCATGTCCACCCATGACTGGAGGCCAAAACCTGCTGGCTATCCCCCTGCCCTCCTGCCTCTGAACTCCCCCTGATGACACCCCAAGCCCAGCTGGCTCCAGGAATAACGCAGGGAGCTGGGGTGAGGTGGAGCCTCCAAAGGTCTCAAGGCCGTGAATCTTGCTATACAGAGAATGAAATGCAAAAGTTTCCTCCTCCTCGGTCACTTGCAGGTAGGGGAAGAAAACAATTAACCCCAGGTAAAAGCAGTTGGGCCAGTGAAGTCCAATGCTCCCAAATGCTGTCCACTGAAGTACATGAGCTCTCAGGAATGTGGAAGAGATAACTGGAGGCTAATAGAGCCAATTACTTCTATGGAAAAATCCCAGCTCTTTCTCTTTATTGGAGTGGGCTCACGATCATCTATATAAAAGAAAGCTGTGTTCTGAGGACACACGCATTTGCATACGGATGGTGTTCTCTTGCAAATTATTTGAATAAAAATAAAAGAAAAATGAAAACAGGAGTTTTCACTCAAGGGAAAAGTTAATGAACTCACTTCTCTTTCTTTCACTCCCTGATTAAATATTATGTTACCATTTTATCTTTGTGCATGAAGAGTAAAGCCCGATTCTGTATTTTGCCAGCTTCATTCATGAAGCTTTGTATTATTTTTACTGTGCTAGAAAATTAAAAATGACTCTCTCCACATGAGAAGCAGAATGAAGAAGAGAAGAGCAGTAATTCCCAGCAGTGTGGAGGAAGGAGAAAGTGAAAGATGAGACATCTTTTGTTTGTTCGAATAGGCATGAGATGTGCTCCAGCATGTGCTGATGGGAGTATTTCAAGAAGACCAGCTACAGAAGCTCAGCGAGAAATACAAAAGGCATTACCTGCTTTGTAAGATATGTATGACCTTCCTTTCTGAAGTTTTTTTTTTTTAAACATTCATTGTTTCTGAGAGCCCATGGGCTCAGCAGCAAATTGCAGTGATGTTTTAGGTTTGACTGCTTGCTCGTTCTGATTCAGACCCCGTGGATTTTCAGTTTTAGTAGCTAGAGTGGATTTCAGCAGATTTGCAGCTAGATGAGCTGAGCATCACTGGACTTGCCTTTCTGCAGCGGGCAGGCGACTCAGCTGAGCCGGTGTTGCTCACATGGTGCACCACATTCTTTTAGGTGGCAGGCTCTTTTTTAGCATTGGCAACACTTAGAGAAAGAAGTCCAGACTCGTATGCCAGAGGTTGGCTCCAGAATTGGCTTGGTATTTTATTATCACATCAGAAGGCTATAGCCATGGATTTGTTGACTGCTGGATATAGGAATTTTGGAAGGAACGGCTGTCTGAGGCGGCACCAGAAAACCAGCTCTGTATGAAAGCAACATGATGGGGAAAGTCTGTTCCTGCTCAATGTGGCTGTTTTTCAAATATTTTTGAGAAAGAACATTGTTGCTTACAATCTACAAGTGGATGCAGGATTTTTTAGAGCCTTGATGCCTGAATGGCTTGCAGTCATGTACAGTCATGCAGCTGTTGAGATGTAAGCAGGGGTAACAAGGGATCGCAGAAGAGATGTCCACATGCAAACCTTGTAAAACACTTTTCTGGAGGAAAAAAATATAAATTCTTAGTAAGGGTGAATGAAAAGCCAATAAGCAAACATGCAAATGAGAGTGGGAAGAGGAGTTTTACCATTTGGAAGTAAACTCCTCCATCCAGGGATTTCATCTGTGCTACTCCTACTGGCCCATTTCAGTAGGAGCAAGTCTTCTAGCTGCCAATCAACCATTTTCTTTTTGATAATTATTCATATTGCTGTAGAAACGGAAATTATCTCTATTTTCTCACTTCCCAGTTGAAAACTGTAATTGCAGCTGCTCCCTCCCCCTTGTTTTGGAAGTTTTACATGCAGAGAGTCATCAGCCAGGCTTGCCTTAAATCAAATCTTCCCATGCAGCCTGGATGCTAATCTAGCAAGCACAACAGCTGCCTATTCTCAGCAAGGAGAAAAGCAACACATTTCTTCAGCCACTGGCTAGGGAATTCCTGCTCAAAGAAGAGGGCTATGCCTCGTCTGGAGCCTTTATAAAGTTATATGAGGCAGTTTCCTGAGGGCTTTCACAGTTACTGCTAATCATCTTAAACTGAAACAGGGCTTCCAAAAATGGCATGTAAATCCCCGTAACACACCTTCAATTTCCGTCTCCACGGCTACCCAGCTGCCCTGATCCTCTGTGACAGGATCTGGAAACTCTGTGATGCTTCCTTTTGCACTACTTCTACCCAAAAACCTCTCCACGGGCAGATGTCCTGCTCGCTCTTGGCTCCTCGCTCACAGGAGACATTATCTCTGCCATGTGGTGGGTGACAAGCCGAAGGGGAAACCCATGGGACATGTGATTGGCAGGGGACACAGGGATCTCTGCTCTCCCACAAGCAGAGGGGTGATGATTTCCGCAGGGGTATAAGAGAAGAGCCGGAGCCCCCCACACAGGCCTGCCCTGCCTGGCTGTGCTCACTCATCTGCCCAAAGGCTGGGTCTGAAGGTTTCTTCAACACCATGTTAATAGCATTTATTCATGCTGCTTTTACTGAACCTTCTCATTCTGCTCTAAGACATGCAGCTTGTGAATAGCAGCTACTCCCCAGCCAGGGAAGCGGATTTGGGGGGACACGGTATATGCAGCCTTATTGGACATTTTCCAGTGATTTTATATGCAGACACTGCCTTCTCACTGAGAGCCAAATTCTGCCCTCTTCTGAAGTCTCTTGGGTCTAAATTAGTGAGATTTTTATATATCGTGACTTGAATCTCAATGTGTTTCCTTGCTTGCCATCCCTGCGGTCACAGGGTAGGCAAGGAGAATTTGTGCTGCAGTTTACCTTGCGATAAGTGAGCTTTTTTGGTTGTCCCGGTGAACCACATGATCAGCATGCACATTCCCCATGTTGCCAAAGCAGGAGCACTTTCTGCAAGGGACCATTTTCAAGGATGCAGGATTTGCAGAGGCATGGATGTATGGAGCAGCGTTCCAGCAGCACGCAGGATCCCCCAGCTGATGCTCATCTGAACATCTGTGGTGAGATGCATCTTCTCGGGGTAGCTGGCACTTGAGGTTCCTCCCCGAATATTACCCAAAACTCACAGAAGGAGTGCTGGATGCGCCAACGAACCTTTTGTGCTTGCAGATGCCCCCAAAGCGCTGCAGGGTCAAGAGCACGAAGCCAGACTAGAATCAACGAGGCCTTATGCAGGCACTCATGAATAACGAGCCAGCTAGTGGATTTGCAGATGGACTATAACAGCTTGTTATCTGATGTCTCCTGGGCTCAAACACTGAGACATCTGCAGTTTTTGACCTGTTTTTTCCCTCTGCTGGCTCAGTACCTAGTTAGCTGGTCATCCAACGTGGAACCAAAACAGAGGGAAGAAGACAACAAATAGCAGTGAGCAGGAGATGCTGGAATAGTAAGATGCCAAAAGGACTGGAAATACAATAAGAACACAGGTTGCTTTGCTCTCCTATAGCTTTTTGTGCATAAAGCTTTCTAAGTTTGTTTCTGGAATTCTGTTGAAAGCAGAAGTTTCAGCTTGCCAATTGTCACTGAACTTTTATGTTGGTTTTATTCTGCATGCATTTTACATCTCTAATCACTTCACTCAGCACTGTGAGTTAAAAATGAACCTGAAAATCAGACGTTGGGATTTCACTGGCTTTCCCTGTTTTTTAATAAAAAAACTCTCTTCATCTCATCTCCACCCGCCCCACTCCAGGGTGGGAAGAGCCCCCAGAGCACCCTGCTGGGTCATTCTGTGGGCTGTCCTCTACTCCTTGGGGCACAGCGACCGTGCCAGCTAATAGCGTGCCTCTTCCCTGCTTCCAGGCTCTCATTCCTACAGAGTGCACCCAGATTGTCAGAAGGGGTCATGATCATCAACCCCAGCCTAATCTCCTAATTAACTCCCGCTAATGTAAGTGCACTCAGGAAGATTCTTTTAGCCACTCTGCTCAAGAAATTAGAAGTCCTCTCTTGACGAGATAGCGTTTCTTGCTTCGTGGCTCGGTGTAGTGACAACGCTGTCTTGCTGCATGAGAAGGATTTGCCTCATCCTGTGGTGTTCATTTCTCATCCCTGGATTATAGATTATTTAAAATCAACTCAGGATTATAGGTGACAGCTCAGTGTATGTTATCTGCAGCATTTCAGCCTTGCATAGGCGGAGGCCTCCTGGCTTCTTGCTTCTGTAATTTCTGTGCCTCAGAAAAGTAAAGAAGTACAGAGTGGGGTATGCACCTTGTAGTGACATGTGAGGCTCTGGGACCTCCCTGAGAAATGTGCTTTCGCAGCTTCTGATTTAATTTGCCACATTGCATGGATGTCCTGCTCATTGTAGGCAAGGTTAGAAAAGGATTTAAGCCTGTTTCTGATGTGGAAAGAGAGTAGTCCCACAGGTAGTAACACAAAAAAGAGCTAAGCTCAGACTGACCCCAGGAAAAAAAGCAAAGCAAGCTCCCAAAATGGAGCATAACTGGACTGCATCGAGAGAGTGAATCTGGAGCAGGATGAGAATTGTACCTGCTTGCCTTACAAGCAGAGACTCTCCCCACCTTCCCAACTTCAATTTTGCCTCGGAGGATCCATATGAAAACAAACAAACGCCAACTGAAATGCTTCTATTGTTTTCTTTCTCTGTTTGTAATGAAAGCTGTTCCTTTAAAACAGAGCAATATCCTCCCCTATGATTTTTGCAGTCACAACACAGAAATGGAGAAAACCTGAAAGCACAATTGACTCCTTTTGATTTTTCCTAGACATGCCAGTGGGAAAGAGAACAAAAATCATGCCGAGTAAATCTAGATTTTTAACTGTCTCCAATGATCAACAGAAAACAACCAAATGTGTATTCTGGTTTTATAGTTTGTGTTTAAGCTGATCAGCAGATCTTCAATTTGATATTCAGTCATCATTACATAAAAATATCTTTTAGATCATTTCTTTATTAATTAATCACTTCTACTGAGTTTAGACAGCAAGTTTTTGGGTGATAATTTAGTCACATACTGCCTTGGCAGGCAGATTCTGTTCACAAATTCTTTGGTTGGTGATGCTCAGCTTGGTACTGGAGGTCAAATCCCCTTTGTACTGAACTTGACAAGAAAATGTCCAATAGTATGAGCGGTGTGTTGATTTTATCTGTACTGTATGTGCCATGGCAGGAGCTGCCATAACATCTAATGCCAAACCCTTCACACCCATATACTGCTCTGAAAGTACAGCTCCTCGTATCGGGTACCGAGCAGTCACAATTCTGAGCAAAAATCAAGGGAGGGGCTGCAGCCCTGCTACTGGAGATGTAAAAGAGAGGCATCAAGGAGAAAGATGTCTCGTTTATTGCCTAGCAGGTTGGATTACTCTTCTGTGTGTGGTTTGCTTGTGAGGCACCAGTGACATGGGTGTGCAAGCTGCAGCCACTCGCAGATCTCTGCAACCTGCCTGCTTCCTGGTTATTATCTTCCTCCTAGACCATCATAAACATTTCTGCAGGCAAGCATCTAAGGTCATGCTGCTAAATCTGTATGCGTGCACCGAAATATCATGATACATGGTTTTCTCCTCATGTGTTTAATGCTGAAAAATTCCATCAAATTCAACAAGAGCTCAGCATGTAATATAAAGCAGCTGTTTATGAGTGCTCAAGTACAGAATTAAGAACCAAACGTCAGGCAGCCAGATTTGAAAAATGTAGTCAGCCTGTAACTGATGTGCCCTGCTGAAAGGAGTCTAGTCTAAAAATGCTCACGAAGTGTGATAGTTTATGATGTAAAGGAACCTGTAGCTAGCAGTGTGTGCTTCCTACTTGTTCTGGGTTTCATTATGCCTTCCTGCCTCACAGAACAGCTGTAACATTAAACCCATTGAAATTTGTAAAGTGCTTAGAGATCCGCTGAAGGGAGGCAGGAGGGAAGTAAAAGGTACTCAATTTTCATTGCTATTTTATCAGGCAAGATAGTTTCCAGAATGTCTTCATAATAAATAAGAATAAATAGCTGCAAACGTAGAATCTATCCTGCGCTCGCTAATAGGTGAATAAGGAGAAGGCGAGTGCAGATTTGAAGATTTGAATTCATATTTCATACCTTTCTTGGGACCATGGCTTGAAGCACCATGGTGCACTTCACTTCTGCTAACATTTGAATAACAGTGGCAAACAGTTTGTTTGACCATTTTCTCCTGTCAAATTTCAACTAGATTTTCAAATAAATCATTCACCAATATTTTTTCCTCATGACTTGGTTACCTCAATAGCCATCTGAACAATATTCATCAAATAAATTACCCGCTTTTTTTTTCCATCAATCTGCAAATAATTTATTCACAAATACTTTTTACAGAAGGCAGCCAGCTCTAGCCAGGACAAATCAAGGTAATTTCCTGCCCTTTTGATCAAATGCCAGTAGGACTTTATCTTGGACAGCTCAATAGAGACAGGTTTTAATGCATAATACATAATGGGTAAGCTGAGTTTTTCACAGTTCTTTGTGAGCTCTCTGCTGTTGCCCATATTTCTGTTCAGCTACCGAGAGAGGAATGACAGGGGGCATGTATTTTATATCCAGGTACGTTTGGAAGCATTTCACCAAACTGACTGTGCATCTTAGAGGCTGTCGGGCTCATGCCAGCTACAGCTGTGCTGGGGCAGCTCCTTGGCTGGTTAGTAGGGCAAGGCAAGATTGAACAGGAGCTGAGGATGAATATTGTGCCCGCTCCAAAATCCAAAGCGAACCTCAAAGCAGAAGGAAATCGAGACTTTGGCCAGCACACTGGGATAATGTCCCTAGCTCTTGAGAAAAGGATCTTTAATGAGTACCCACGGCACCAGACGGCACATCTAGGTGTAGGTGTCTGCAGGACAGCTTTGCGCTGTGGTTCCCTTTGCCCAGGGCAGTTTGGGAGCTGCTGACGGTCTCCTTCCTGCCCTTAGTGTCTGCCCTGTTGCTGACAGAGCAGATGAGCATGGACTTACCTGTCTGCCTAGCCCTCTCTTTGTTGTGGAGAGCTTATGGCTGCCACACACCAGCAGCAAGGGCCCTCACTTACAGCAGGCAGTGGCACCAAAATATTGTTCCAGTGCTTAGGGTTCGCAGCCAGTGATCTGCGCTGCATGGGAGCTGTGCTTCTGCAGCCCCTGCCCCTGAACAGGGTGCTGCGTCCTTGCCTGGCTGGGCCCTTCCACTGCCAAAGATGCATAGGACTTCTGAACGCTGCACTCTGTGCTCCCAGTGGGCACTCGGCTCACATTTGTTCTCTGCTGCTCAGGCAACAAGGTGGGGAGCGCAGCAGCTTGTTTGTCAAGAGGGAAACTGCAAAGCCTGGCAAGTAAGTGTTGGAGGAGTGGTGCGAGTAGAGAGGGTTTGCATGTGGCTTTCTTGAGGATCAGTGTGTGTTCATGTTTATGCACGTGTGCGTGCATGTTGTTGAATATAACCCTTCAATGGTGATCCTTCTCCGAGAGACTGCTGGCTAATCTAGTTACCCCAGAATGAGAGGTGCCTTCAGCCAATGCATTATGCAGCAATCTAGGTATGAAGAAATGCAGGCAAACATTTCTGCAGTGTCATCAATAAATGAAATAGATGTGGTATCTACGCAACGACAACAATGCCAAATGCTGAAAGTCAAACTGGATGCCTTCCTAAGAAACAAACAACTGACCACATATTTACCCTGCACGTCGTAAATAAACATGGAGAAAGCACAAAAACAGAGGAAGATATTTGTCTTGACTTTATACTCAGAGAAAGCTTTTAACTCAGTCTGGCTCCTGTAGCTGAACTATACAAAATGGAATTGGCAAGGGCTAAAAATGACATAATCACATACATGTAACAATCCATTGAAAGTAGGACACGCAACAAAAAAAAAAAGAAGAAAACAGGCTTTGAAGGAGAAGGTAGACTAACTCAGTGGTCAGCTTCAGCCCTGTTCTTTTTGGCATCTATGCTGGTGACTTATCAGCCTCAGAGAAATGGTTTTAAAATCGAATGAGGGATCTCAAACATCTGCTTAAATTGTCACAGCATTTCAAAACATTGTTTAACACAGCCTGCTGCAAGGCCACGGCGTGAGAAAGGAAGAACATCAGTAATGAATGGCTGTCTTGGAAAACAGATGCAAAAAGAGACTTGAGGATTCAGCATGGGTGATGGACTCCACAAGCTGTTTGTGTAGGGTAGGCAGTTAATGGTGTAATTCTGTTTTCATGTATGTGGGAAGGGGAAAACCAAATAATGATAAAGAAATAGTTTTTCCTCCGTGTGCAGCATGTGTACAGACCACGATGATATTGTATCCAGGGTGGGTGCCTGCATGTCAACAAGCACGTAGAAATGTGGGAGAATCCGAAAGATGCTGCAGGGGCTGGGAAGTGAATCCTTTAATGCGAGGCGTCGGCGAAAACAATCCATTCTGTTTAGCAGTGAGCAGTGATAGGAGCACTGTGTATAGTTACTTATCCATGAAAATGGGTTGTGAGTGCAGGTTTGTAGACAAAAGCATAACAAGTTCTGATGTTTCGAAGTCAAAGTCGGACAAATTCAACCTTGAAAGAAGCAATTTTCTAGCAGCAAGAGTAATGAGACGTTGGAGTAAATTAGCGGATGGAACAAGGCACTCTCCATTCCTTGGAGCCTTTAAGACAAGATGTGTTTTCTTTCAAATAAAACTGCCTTGATCCAGCTGCTGGGAAAAAATTCATGGCTTGTGTACACATGTCAGATTAAGGGGTTATGGTGGCCCCTCCTATCTAGAAGTCTGACCGTGTATATGGGAAGGAAATTGGTTCCTACTAAATGTGAAGTAAAAGGGTGAGGTGCCACTTGTTGGGAATACCACACACCACAACTCTAGGATCATAGGCGTTTATGTTTTCTTTTCACCAGTACAATTCCAGTGCCAAGCCATAGTGAAGTAGACACCTGCACCTGGCAGCTACAGTAAATGCAATGGGGCCTTCCAAATTGGACAGTCAGAAGGCAAAGCTTTCCACGGGTACAAAGAAAATCCTCAAGACCATCTCTTGGAGAAAGCTACTGCTGCAACCATTCAGTAATTCAGGTCCTAGCTCGCTGATCCTAACCCAGCAGCAGAACACAGGAAACATGAAGCACAGAGCAAACAGAGTGGGGCTTCTGCAGAGCCAGTGGATTGTGCATGCAGTGAACTTCGCAACCGTGACTACATCCATATGTACCTGTTAGGATTGCTGCTGCGAGGCTTAAGGGGTACAAGGGGACATGTTTTCAGGACTAGAGTTTGGTGAAGGATCAGTAGTTTAACCAGCATGACAGAAGTAGACTGGTAAAGCAGAGAGAGCTAATCAGTTTTCTGAATTTGACGTTAAGAAACATGTTTTGGTATACAGAAGAGATGCTTTTCAGTTAAGGAAAAGAATTTCAGAAAAAATGTATTTGAGTGCTGGCCAGAGGAGGAGGTAGAACAGAATGATCACAAACAGGTGGCAAGAACAAACGGGCATAGAGGGTATTGTAAACACAAAAAAGTCCTGTTTTGTTTGGGCAGCCGCTGCTCAGTCATGTTTGTGGCTGCAGCCTCACTTGCAATTTGGAAGACAGGATAACTTCAGCATGGCTGGGACCAAGTGTCCCCCAGGCACCTCGCAGCTGCAGCTCTGCAAAGGTATCTCACTTGTACCAGAGCTCAGGTAATTGCAGTTGAAGCATAAACGTTCTCACCAAGCCTCACCAGGTGGCTCCTGTCTCATTCCTATCAGGCAACACCCTCCCTCCTGTGAAGCATTACGGAATTAATGGCAAAGTCCAACCCCAAATCCCATCTGGTAATCATTCCCAGGCGCGAACACAGTGCGCACTTCCTGCTGGTGGGAGCAAACAACCTCACCCAACCCAAGGCGTGCTCCAGGCTGAGGTGTCCTGGGGACACCGGAATAAAGCCTACGCCAGCCATTTGCTGCTGGAGGAGCTGCTCAAAACCATGCACGGGCTCTGGAGGCTCCCTGCACAGCAACTGTAATGCGGGCCTAGCTCTGCCAAAGCACGGCAAACCAGGTGGCCTGAAGGGAGCCTGGGAAGACAACAGCAGGACACACACATGGAGGGTGACGATTTTGCAGCTAATAACCATCCTGGCTTGTATCAGGAGTAGTGTAACCAACAAGACCAGGGAGGTGATTGTCCTCCTGTACTCAGCTCTGGTGAGGCTGCACCTTGAGTGCTGTGTTCAGCTTTGGGCCCCTCACTACAAGAAGGACATTGAGGCCCTGGAGTGTGTCCAGAGAAGGGCTACGAAGCTGGTGAAGGGCCTGGAACACAAGTCCTGTGAGGAGTGGCTGAGGGCACTGGGGTTGTTTGGTCTGGAGGAGGCTCAGGGGAGACCTTATTGCTCTCTACAGCTACCTTCTTGCATATAACTAGTGACAGGACTAGAGGAAATGGCCTCAAGTTGTGCCAGGGGAGGTTCAGGTTGGAAATGAGGAGACATTTCTACTCAGAAAGAGCAGTCAGGCGTTCGGACGGGTTGCCCAGGGAGGTGGTGGAGTCACCGTCCCTAGGGGTGTTCCAGGAGAGGCTGGACGTGGTGCTTAGGGACATGGGTTAGCGGGTGATGCTGGTGGCAGGGGATGGTTGGACCAGGTGACCTTGGAGGGCTTTTCCAGCCTTATTGATCCTATGATTCTACAATATGGCAAGGAGATTGAAACTCCCCAAGTTTCCTGAGCCTTTTGCTTTCACGGGCGATCAGGAACTCAACCCCACCGGACAAACCAACACGGGAAGGCTGCGGTGCTGCGGCAGGGGCGGGCAGGGGGCACCTCCTGCCCTGCCCACACCTCTCGCGGTGCAGGCAGCGGGCACTGCCTGCGGGGACGGGGCGGGCTGGGCGCCATGTCGGCCGGGCCAGGCCCAGCGGCCGGGGGGGCGGCGGGGCTCGGCGGCGGCTCTGCCGGGCCCCGCGTGCTCGGAGGCCGGGCGGCGGCGGCCGGGCCGGGCCGGGCGGGAGGCTCCGGCTCCGCCCCGCTCGGGGCTCCGGGGGCCGTCCCCGCTCCGCCGCCCCCCCGCTACCTGCGGGCAGGGGCGGGCGCTGGGGAAAGTTTGTCTCCGTGGTTGGCTGCGCGGCGCGGCGCGGCCGGTTCGGGGCGGGCGGGCGGCTCCGTGCGCTCGGCGGGGCAGCGGGCGGCGAGCCGGGCGGCGGGGAGCGCTGCCGCCGGTCCCCGGGCCAGGGAGGCGAGCAGGAGGCGTGCGGCATGGGGCAGCGCGGGGACAGGGCGCCCTGCCTCCCCCTCCTCCTCCTGCTGCTGCTGCTGCTGCTCGGTGAGCGCGGGGGGCCGCAGGTAGCGGGGGAGGGCAGGGCCCGCGGACCCCCTGCGCCGGGGCCGTGCCCCAAACTTTGGGGCGGGGGCTCCCCGGGGACCCCCCCGGGGCATGGGGGGGGGGGCCGGGACCCGCTGGCGCAGGTGCTGGGCGCTGGCTCCTTCCCGCGGGGTGGGCGATGGCTGGCTGGCTGGCTGGTTGGTGGCTTTTTTATGATTTTTTTTTAATTCATCGTCTTAACATTTTGGGGTCCCGGTGAGTTGGGGCGGGCAGGGGAGGTGGGAGCCGGGCTCCCCAGGTCCGGGGGCAAGGAGCGGGGTGCCCCCCGCCCCGCCCGGCACCGCCTGCCTTCAGACAAAACGCTGCCCGCCCGCCTGGGCTGCGCTCCTGCTTGGGACACGGCAGCGCCCGTGACGCCTTGTCTCAACTCCGCCAGGGCGCCGTCCTCGCCGGGTCTGCAGAGCGGGCAGCCGCGGCTGGCAGTCGGGCCTCCCAAATCTGGGCTCGCCCCCGGCTGGGTCCCGGGGCGGTCAGGCTGGGCGAGAGGTGCCCGCTCTGCTTTCCCCGACTTGCAGCCGGGGCTGGCTGCCTCGTTTCTCTTCGGGTGTCGGCACCGTGCCGGCTGGGGAAGCGGCGGAGAACCGCCGAGGACACCTTTAGCCTCTTTGGTTAGGAAACAGAGAGGGAATAAACATTTTTTTCGAGAGAGTGGTTTAGTAGGACAAGCAGAAAACCAGGACTCTCGGATAAAGTGCTCGGGATCACCCAGCAAAAAGTAAATTTATTAAGGGTGGTGTGCAACAGGGAAGTTTTTCTTTGTTTTTCCTCCTTAATTCCAGACAAAATAATTCCCATAACTTAAAACGTGCATGCACAGGTATCGATCCACCATTTGCAACGTGTTTTGTCTGTATGGTCTGTCCTTTTTTTTAATTGCAGTCGTGCTGTTAAAATTGAAAGTGCTTTTGTGTGCAGGAAAAAAATACCCTGAACTTTTCGGAATGACTTGTCTGGTGTGTTGCGGTGTGACAGTCTCCTGATACAATTTGTAGCTTCTCTGAGCTATTCCAAATGTTGCGAGAAGGCTGTGTGAGAGGTTGGGGAGGTGCTGCTCCTCTCACTCTGGGTGGGAAAAGTGTGCTTCTGCAAACGTGTGTTTTCCAGGAGCTCTTTAATAGAGGAGACGGGCTGTTGTTTCTTTCTTTTAATTAATGTGCTGCAAGTGTTGATGAATTTCTGTATAACCAAGGTGAAGGGAAGGAGTTGAAGCATGAAAAAGTTCATCCCTTGCGTGTACTTAGGCTTGATTGTTTCGTTCAGATCTTTATGGAATAACCCAGCAAATGGCTGAAGTATCTGGCCATGACAAATAGGAATGTTTTCTCATCCTTTCTCCTGGATCCAGTACCACTGTTGTTATCTGTTAGTGCCAGTGTTGGTAAGGAGATGGTGGATCCTGAATTAAAGGCTTGATCTAGTCTGTCTGCTTCCCTCTGGTGTGGTTAGATTCTGAGGACAGAGGGCAGCACGAGGGAGTTTTGCACTGCCATTCCCTCTTTTATGTGTGATTTCATTCTGCAGTCAGCCTGCCTAATCAACCTGTGAAACACTCTGGAAACCAAAACATCCTTCCTAGGACAACACTTTAAAAAAAACCAAACCCACAGGTATCTAGCAGTTACTAGGCCTCAGACTGTAGCGTCTGAGAGTGAGCCATGCAGCCTCTGGGTTTTATTTTTTTTCCTGTTCTTGTTTGAGATTTAAGGTAAGGTTTTCAGTGTAACTGATCAAAAGCTCATTTTTGTGTACATGCTGTGGGACAGGAGGAGAGCAGGCGCTCACTAGATCCTGAGGGAATACCACTGATGCTGGGTTTCCCAGGGGTGACCTTTTTCTTACTGTCACTTAGACCTGGGTGACACACGCTGTCTGCTGTGATGGTAGCCAGTGCCAGCATGCCAGATCCCCAGAAGCCTTGTGTGCACATAAATATGTTATTTCCTACAACTTGCACCTGGAATTCTGTAGTGTTTGTTTTTCTTTTCCTCAGGAGCTACAGCAGCAAGTCATTTGAATCAAGCTTTAGCTCAGGCTCTGTGTTAGAAAGCTTATGGCAATTAGTGTAAGTTATTGCGATCATGAACTTAAAGGAAAAGCACGCTTTAATCTTTTCCTGGGTTTGCACCTAAAGCATGAGAAAATGGGTGAGCCATAAGGTTTAGGGCGGGGAAGTGGTGCATGGACGAGCGCCCACGCACCTTTCAAGGTGTGTTGCAGGGAATTTGCTTCCTTTCCCTGCTGGTGTCTGCTCACCTGCTGGCAAGCTCAGCGCTGGTGGCCTTTGCTCTCCTTCTGCTGGAAGGAGGTGGACTCGTGCCCACACTACTACTCAGAGGGGGAGCAGGCGGTGAGGCCTGCATACCTCTGCTGTAGCTTTAGCGGTGGTTAAAAAGCATATGCTGAACACTGGAGCTGGGTTGGTGGGGCACTGGAAGGCAGGTGTTGTTTCTGAGGAGGAAGCATTTCCCATGTGTTTTTGCCATGCTGATGTATTTTCTTAGAGTGTAGGCTGTGGGAGTACGTGGAAATCAGAGGAAAAGCAGTACAGCAAGTGTTTTTACCCTTGCACCCTGTGCTCCTTCAGGTCAGCAGATGATAGCTTGGTCACCTCTTTCTGGCTCTTGTGCATCTTTTGAGGTCCAGAACTACTTTTCAGTAGCACAGGTGCTTTTTCTGAAATTTCTTCATCCCTGTTTTCCAGATTTCTCAATTGCTACGTTTCAACACTGCAACAGCTTGCTCTCTTTAGGTAGCCTCTGTTGTATTTGGCTCTAATCCCTGAATCGAAGTGTAAGCCTGCCCGAACAAGATTTGAACTAAGCAGTAGGGGTCACTTAAAAATGCAGCCACATGCTCGATTAGGGGGGATTGTAGGTTTAAAAAAAAAATAAAATACATATATGTAGATAAATCCACCTCTATATACAAACAAACATTTGGGGACATCTGAGATTTCAGCTTTCATGTTTGATAAACTGATGGGTTTTATGTGGTGGTGGTGTGTTTTGTTTTTTTTTTCCTAGTTGCCACAGTCCTTTTCAAACACCTGCAAAACTGATCTGTGTGTCTTCTTAATGGAGAAAAAGTTGCATATCTAAGTGAGATACTTTTCGAAACTAAATGTTACGATTGTCTCTTTTAGATGCCTTTCACTGATACATTTTTGTGTGAAGTCCTGTGTTTTAGGAGGAAGAGTAATGGACACCTTATCTGAAGGTGTGAAGCCTTCCTGATATGTATAGAAATTAATCACGTATAGAATTATATTAATTATTTATAATATAATTAATTAATATAATTACATTAATTATATTAATCATGTATAGAATTTCACTAGGAAAGTTAAATTGTAAAGGACTTGAGGAAAACATTACTAATATCAATTGGGTCAAAGTAAGGGTTATGTCGGTGTCTGTCAAGGTCTCTGAGTTTTGAAGGCAGGACATTAGATGAATTATGAAGTGAGGGTGTCTGTTATAACATGAAAAAGGTATTTTTCTTTGCATTTTGCTTTTGACTTTTCCTGGAGAGGTTACCTACAAGGCCTAGCAGTCCTGCTTTTTTAGAAGATCTGCAGTAGTAAATAATAAAGCCTGATGTGTAAGATACCTGTAATGTTTGTTATGGATACTGATGTTTCACTCTGTGCCCAAGAATAATAACTCAGGCTGAGGGAGTTGGCGTTGTTCGGGGTGGAGAAGAGAAGTCTCTGGGGAGACCTTACAGTGGCCTGCCAGTACCTCAAGGTGGCCCACAGGAAAGCTGGGGAGGGACTCCCTGTCAGGGGGTGTGGTGACAGGACAAGGGGGAATGGCTTTAATGAAAACAAGTAGATTTAGATTAGATACAAGGTAGAAATTCTTTATTCTGAGGATGGAGAGGCACTGTCACAGGTTGCCCCAGAGAAGCTGTGGGTGCCCCATCCCTGGAGGCGCTCAAGGCCAGGCTGGATGGGGCTTTGGGCAGCCTGGGCTGGTGGGAGGTGTCCCTGCCCATGGCAGCGGGACAGGAACTAGATGGTCCTTAAGGTCCCTTCCAACCCAAGCCATTCTGTGATTCTACAAGTAAGCCATTTCCTGCACAACCCTCATTCCTAACCCAAAGAAGGTGTACACCAAAACTGAATTAAAGAAGAAAGGGAGAGACTGTCACTCCCTTTCTTGTTTGGGTGTTGATATTTCTTGCCTTAAAGAAGGAATGAGTTTGTTTCAAGATACCGAGTTCTCCAATTGTCCTTTTTTTTTTTTTTTTTTTTGTAAGTTGATTGTTAAGAAAATCTCAAATTGTAGCTTTCTTCCAAGGCTTGAATACCTGCTGAAAAGTGCTCTAAAATAATTAGATGAATGTTTAAAACATCTTATGCATTAGGTTTTATAGGGGGCAAAGGTATAAAAATAGATAATCAGTTTCAAAAAAATTGTGTTTGAGATAGGATGATCTGAAAAATAGCTTTTCAGATGCCAAAAGCCGTGAATCTTATCTTTCTAGATCATCCGTGTATCTAAAACAGGATTCAAGAACTTAACTTGAACTTACAGAACTTAACTCAAAATACTGAGATACTTCTTTTTTTATCAGAATCTGGCTTATTTGTAGACATGAGAGTTTGCAGATTTGAAAAACAGCTGATTTCATCTAACTAAAGTCCGAGACAAAAAAAGGGATGGTCTGTTTTTTTCCTCTGTAGTTGGAAGAGGTTTCAGAACTGGGTTACCACTGGAAACGGTCACAAACTTTAGCTACGGCATTACAGCTAGGCTTATGAGTGAGCTTAGAAGGTAGGACTAGTCCTGCTAAATATCTTGACCGAGTCTTCTAATGTTATAAAGCTGTATGGGAATGCTAGGAAATGTGAATTGATGTAATTGTCCTGGGGACTGCTCGAAACTTGTGCAAGTGTTGCAGTAGGTGCTTTTCATTATGCTGTTGGGTGAGGCACATTGGAGGGAAAGCCTTATATGACTGGGTCTCAAGGAACAGCCCTGAGAACGATGTGTTGGTGCTTTTTTTTTTTTTTTTTGTATGCAGCGATGGCAAAATTGCGCTGCAGAAATATGAAGAAGAGCTGAAGCAAGCTGAAATAGCGAACTGCTGATAATCTCTACGGCCAGATGGCATTTGCATGGATGCTGTAAAGGAACTGAACTGTTAGCCAAGCTATGGGAAGAATAAGTCAGTAAATAAATAAGAGACCAAGTTGTGAGCAGTGTTTTACTCCTTTAAAAAAGGATTTGAGGATGGTTTTTGGAATTAATTGACTTGTGAACTTCAGGAATGAGAACTAATTAAAGACTGGAGCTCACAGGCAAGCTGTCACAGCTGCTGATAGACAGGGCTGCCAGCAATGCCTGTAGTACGTCTGCTTGCTACTTTTTGTTACAAGGGCCATCTCTTAAATTGTTTATTACTCTGCATGGCTTCATGCATTCAAGCTGAAATTTTTAGGGTTGGGTGTATACCCCACATTGGCTTTCCCCCCCCCGCCCAAAAAACAAACAAACAAACAAAAAAGCTCAAACGTTTCCAAGCATTACACTTTGGGAGTGGGGAAGGCAGGAAGAAGCAGCTTTGTTATTATTATTATTTTTTTTTTCCCACATGTTCTAGCCAATTCCCTCTCCTCAGTCTCGAGCAAATAATAATATTGCAGCTGCTAAGCTGAGAACTTGTAGCACCTCAGTGCTTTAGAGCAAGGGCTGGAAATTTGGCTGGAGTTAAATTTGCACCAAGAATGTGGCTTTTGCTGTTCTTATGAAAAATGTCCAAATTTGGCCACATTATAAGGCTTGGAAAAGTATCCATTTCTAAAGGCTCGTTAGGGAATTAGTCTCAGGTCCCTCGAGGAAGCACTCTGTCATTTTTTTTTTTGAGGTGTCAGAGGATTACAGCTGGAATTGGGGGCAGGGAAGTGGAAGCTGCCTTTTTATTCCGGTTTCAGAGTTCTGTAAATGTGTTGTGAAGGTTTTTTCTTTTTTTTTTTTTTCTTTTTCTTTTTTTTTTCCTCCTTCTGCCAAATTGGCCAGTATTGGAACAACGTGCTGCTGGTCTGTGTGGATCACTGATCATATCTGCTTGTGAGAGCCTGCTGCTTACGGCAGACACAGTATATATCATCTTTCTTATATATGGCCTTAAAAAAAAAAATCAATGTAAACTTTATGTGTGGTTTTCAACTTCTGTTCTCTGGCTTCAGTTCTTCTCTCAGGCTTTTTCCCAGGTGTCCCCCTTTGTCCTTTACTTCATGCTGGCTGTAAACCAGTTCCTGCTGCTGCTATAGTTTCTCTCGAAAAAGTAAAGAACTTATAGTACTCTTCCTGTTTAATAAGCTTGATCCGTCTGGGCTTGCCTCTCTGCCGACTTTCCTATAGATGTGGTTCAGCTATGCTGCTTAATGCTTGCTTCGTGATTGTGATTTGCATGCTTTCATGCTTTTTGGGTCACTCTTTTCTTGCCATATCAGTATCTATTAAAAAGAGGTTGGTGGAACCATTGCTGGGGTCGGGATGGTTAGCAAGAGTCTGCTTCTGACAAAAGCTAGCTCTGCTTAGGTTTGTCAGCCTTAAGAAGAATAATTGCCAATGTAAAGGACTTTGTTTCCGTGCGTGTTCCACTGTTAGCTCCAACTGCAGAGATTTAGCGTCGTGTTTCAGTCTTTGATGCAATGTGGCTGTGGGGAATCTTTGAGCGGGCTGTAACAGCATTGTTCTCCTACACGCATTAAAATGATTGTTGCAAGAGAGGCATCCGCAGGGACCTCTGCCAGCTTCTTATTGATGTGTTCGGTTTCATCTATTGACACACTACCCTTCATTATTACACAGTGAATCCTGTGGTAGTGGAATTTGCTATTAAATCTGCCCTGCAAAAGAGAATTGGCAGTAGCTGCTTTAAAAGCAGCGTGACCCCTGTGTTTGCAAAGAATAGCTTCTAAATATGAAACAGATGCTGAACTAACACAGGATGCTTCCTAAATTTTCAGGGTACCAAACATAATCGTTGAGAGAAAAAGTCAGAATTGACACAATGGGTGAATAAATCATTAGGTTCCAGTACTTTTTTTTTTTATATTTTTTCTCACAGTAATGTATGTTTAATCAGTACATGCATTTTTTTGCTCTTGAACATAGTGAGTAATACTGAGGTAGAAAATAGGCAATTACTTGTTAGTGGAAACTGTTGGAATACACGGTGAGGTGTTGGTCTTCTGTGCTAGATGGTGGGAAAGGTGGTGGTGTCTTCCCTTGTCTTTTACCATAGCCACTACCTATTTTGTGCATTCAGAGCACTGCCCATAAGATGCACCCAGAAGTTACAGCCTCCGCCTTTTCCCAAAAGAAGTGGCATGTTCTTCAGAAGCCCGGTGGCATCCTGTGTTTCGGGAGGTGCTGTCAGTGGATGAAGTTTGTGCCTATGTAAAGAGCCTGTGTGTTGTGTGTAGAGTGTGCTTGTTTATATTCAGTTCGTATGGAGATCTAAATGAATGCAGAGTAATAAGCCTATTGCATCAACCTCGTTTCCCTTTGATCTCATGGCTGGGTTCTAGGCAAGGCCTGCTGTGCCTTTTGGCTTAGAGAGCCTGAATGCCTGGAGCAGGCTTCATCAGTGAGAAAACAAAAAGCGTGACAGCTTATCGCAGGCAAAATCACCCTGCGGTCCTCTGCAGCGGGGAGGTGGCAAGGTAAGCCTGGGTCCTGCATTTCTGTCACAAAGCAGGGTTGAATGGGCATTAAAGCTATTGACTGAGCTCTGTATTGATAGGCACCTGTCAATAGCTGCCAAACTGCTGACAGCCCTGGGTTTGTTAGGTCATTCATTTAAAAAAAAAAAAAAAAAAAGAGAGAGAGAGAGTAAATAACAGCACTCAATTGGCATAGAACACAGAACTGTGTCTGTTGTCAGGAGTTGGAGTAAGGAAGGCTAGGAGAGAGTACTGGAGTAGGACATGCTCCAGAGAGAACGAGCAGTGGGAGAATGGCTTGCTTAACATGGGAGAATGAGTTAAAGGTGTGTCTGCTGCCTGGGGCGGTGCTGCTGGGGCAGTTATCCACAGAAAACAGCCTTGGTAGAAGTCAACAAGTTTCTCAAAGCTCTGCAAATAAATCTTGAAATACCCTAGCTGTCTGAGCAAAGTTTTCTGCTGACCGCTGGCAGGTAAATGGCATAGCTAATTTTCAGCTCCTGCAGAACTTAAAACAAGGAGTGAAGTGGGATGGGTGCAACTGCAGGGTGTGTGGTGGTGTCTGGACTGATTTTTGGTGCCCACCTTTTGAGTCCGAAAGGGAGGCTTGAGGGGGAGGCTGTGGTACTGTGAGCAGAGTCACTGGGTGGGGGTGTCTTTCCAAAGCAGCAGGACAAAGGGGACTTCTGAGGGTCCCCTTGTTCCCACTCATGGCCAGAGGGCACAGGGAATGTGCCTGTCACAGAACTTGTCTTCCTGGTAAACCCATAGGGATCAACTAGATAAGCCAAAGCTACTTGGAAAGAAGCTATTAAGGGTCATTTAAAAGATATTTTTGCAACCTTTTTGGTGTGAGCTGGCAGTTTTTGCTTTGTATGCATTTAGAGAGATTGTTCTCCCTGCCTGAAGCCATAGAGAGACACTTTGTTTTTCATGCTAAGTCTGGTAACCTACAGACCAATGCAGGGCACTCTCCTGGACAAGGTATTTCCATACCCGGGCTTTGTAAGGTGGGTCCTTCCCTTGCATTAATGATTCCTATCTAGAACGAGAAACCAGTCCCTGTACAAGGCTTTCCTGGAACAAGTATATGCCATCAGAGTAATTTGCTGGCTTCTCTTTCTTCTGTATTTTCTTCTTGCATCACACTTCTGGTATTGGTGCATTGGGGTGGGAACTTGCTTTGCATCTGTGTGCTTGGCCAAAGTCCAGCGTGAGTTCTGTTCTCGTACAAGTGACAATCTGGGGGCAGAGTTGCCTTGTTGCTGTAGGATCTCGCTTGCAGTCGAAAGCAGGACTTTGGTCAAGTGCCTGTCATAAGTAAACAGCCAGTCCTTGGGATTAAAGCCCCGCGACCGAGGTTTCCTCCTCAGAGGGAGCCTCTCACGTAAGACCTTCTGTGCCTGGCACTTGGCCTGAAATGCGTTCAGAGAAGCAGTTTGTGAGGGAAATGATCAGTAATCGAGTCACAGGGTGTGCTTTGAAGAAGAGCAGGTTGTGCACGGGGGTGGGAACCTATCTGGAGGTTTTGGTAGGTGTAGGAGGCAGTGGCCCAAGCTGCAGGTTCTGTGAGTGGCATAGTGATGAAAAGCTTTGCTACCACTTCATGATTTTTTAATTTTATTTTATAATCTTGGTCTGATGGCTTAAGGTCTCTTTTGAGCTTGTTTGCATGGGAGGGCAGGTAAAGGGAAAAACAGCAGCTGAGGTACTTGAGTGTGAGAAGGGAACATGGGCTTCTAGAAGGTCTAGCAATGAGACCTGCTGGACCTCCTTTGGACCTTCTCCTTAGGACTTGTGTGTGTTAAAAGCTGCTTGTAGGTTACTATTTCTTCCTACCTCCTTACTCAGGTGTCAGACTCTTATGTTGACGGGGATAATGTGGTGGACATCTTTAGGCTCGAAGCCTCGTGTTGATTGTCAGAGGACAAAGAAAACTACTATAGTACTCTGTGCCATGAATTAATGGTGGGGGACAACGAGTCTCGGGGAGTTTGGTAACATGAGGACAGCTTTCTGCTTTCACGTGTGTTGGTATGAACCTAGCCCAGTGGCTGCCCTGTGGTGGGCCTGTGTAAAATGGGGTTCTGGGTGAATGCATGTCTGCTGCCCTGAGTGAAATGGTGGCAGGTCCTGGGTGACACGCTAGTCAGCAAATTTGCTCCCTCACCAGCTCGGTACCCAGTTTCTGATGCCAAACAGCCAGATGTGTTGGCTGACACTTGCACACGGAGGCTGCTGAGGGGACATTTGCCCTGCTCTTGCCTCTTTTGTCTGAGTGGGCAAGAGAAGACCTTTGGCCTGAAAGTTACTGAGTGCTTCTCATTGCTATTTAACATCGCTGCTTCCCTCTGCACCTCTCCGTAAATGGCTGTTTTTATATGTGTTATAAATATGAAAGGCTCATATATTGACAACTGTTTTGTGTACATATAGCCAAGGAGATTTTTTTAACTCATGGTAATTAATGCCCTATCTTTAAGACCTTCCTGGAGTCCCGGGTTCACGCCACCAGATTATGACAGAAAATGACCTGATAATTGCTCTGGTCTGTTCAACAAGACCCCTAAATCCCTCACAAGCTGTTTCATCTACCATTTTTGTAGTAATTTAATATAAAATTTGGTCCTGAGAGTTAAATTTACCCTTATGCTACTTAAAAACAGAGGTCTGTAGTACTTTTTGAGAGGCAGCAGTGTGTATGGTAAGTTGTGCTGAGCATAGCCCAATTCCACTTTGTCTGTAATGTATTCAGTTGATTTAAACTTGCTTGTTTTGGACACTTTAAAGACGTACAAGATGGAGCAAATATGGCTACCTGTGCTTTTGTTCTGCATCCTTTGTTGCACCTTTTGGAGGTGCTGGTTCATACATTCGGAGTAGTTTGGATGGGTGATGGGAGCTTGAAGCAGGAGCCTGAGAGCATCTCCTAGCTAGCGTGTCTGTGCAGAGGTTATTCTCCTTTCTGTCCGAAAAGATGGCATGCCTGCTTTGTATTGGAATAGATAAAAGGCGGTGAATGCCCACTGAGAAACTCGAACAGAACTCATTTAGTGAGAGCTGTGCTTATCTGGCGGTACGTACTGCTGGCATTTTCAGGAGAATGGAATCTCTCTTGCCCTCTTTCAGAACATCTATTTCTGCACATGAAGTCATCTTTTGCTTGCCTTTTCTTTCCTCCATTCAAATCTATTATTTCTGCCTAAGCAGTCTTCTCAGCAGCATCAGAAGCATGAATGCCAGCAAGGATTTTGTCAGGTCATTTTGGGTACTTTGTTCTGCGGGAGGATCGCTATGGGTAAAAGCACTGGAGTGTATACTTGTGGCAGGGACAGCCACGGGAGGCCGGGGGACTTTGCAGAGCCCGTTGATGGGGGATGATGGCAAATATATAACTGTGCATGTGAAATTATATGGAAGGTCCTCACTGTGTCCGTGTCAGAACGGGGACTGGTGTGCCATCCCTTCCAGCTCTACCAGCTGGCCTAATGAAGGGTTTCTAAAGAACATTGCCTTAGACTGCTGTGGTTACATAAATACTGCTACTAGATTATACAGTTTCTCTGTGACTCGAAGTTATAATTCTGATTATGATTTCTGCCACACGCATGCTGAATTATGCATTGCATGGAAGCTGTCACAAGTTTCAAGTAATAATAAAACTGCAGTTTAAAACCAAGTAAGCTCTAAAAATGAAATAGTTGGATGAACACTCTTTGAATTTATGGTGCTAGTCATTTGGAAGCTCTGGTGTCCATTTCTGGATTTTTTCCCCCATGCTTAGCATATTTTAATTCTCAGTTTGCTCAGGTTTTTAATTTTTTATTTTTAGTATGTTGAGATAGAAGCTAATTGGAATCAATTAGTGTTTTCTTTCCTCTGTCCTTTCAGATTTCTGGCATTTAAGGAGGAAATGGGGACAAATATTTAACTGAGTGACATCCAGCCTTAGCAGCAGCTTGTGAAGTTAGGCTGAGAAAGCCTGTACTGTGCTTCTCCCCCTTTACAGGCAGAAATTAAAGAGCATCAAGTAAAACTTTTCCTGCAAGAAGTTTCCCATAAATACAGCCCTGACCCATGGTATTAGCCTGTCTTTGGTATCTGTAATGCCTGTACTTCGACAATATTCAGCAGTTGCATATTTCCACAAATATACATAAATGATGAAACTGCCCACAATAACGATGCTGTTTTTGTTACTGGCTTCCGGTATTGGTGTTCAGGGTTGGAGCTTTCACCTCCGCTATTGTTTCAGGCTCTCTACAGTTGATTTAGAGCCTTGGCTTACAATAGATCTGTTTTGGGTGGATTTCACTCCCAAGTTCAAGCTAAAACCTGTGTAAATGTGTCTTCCATGTAGAAAATAGGGTTCTGATTATAATCTCAGTTGAGTTCTGCTTACAAGATGATTTTTTTTCAGTGATAATCAGTTGCCTGCCCATGCCTGTGACTTTTCCCTAGCAGTCAACTATGTACAAACCCTTTCTTAAAGAGCTTATCAGCGAGGAATAAGAAGTGTTTTTGATGATTTACAGCACCATGCCCAAGAGCTTTCTTTTTTCCAGAGATTTTGTAATGTGAATAATGTGATGTGAGTACAGCTTTATTAGAATTGTAAACTCCCATAATGATCAGAAGGGAAGAATACATCTGCCAGGCGGATTAATGAAGATGGTTCTTTTCATCAGTACAGAGATTTTTTTTTCAATAGGATCTCAGAGAATTCTGGGAGATCTTAGTGATTGTGCTAAGCAACTATAGATGATATATAGGAAGTGAATTTCCTGCATTGACCTGCTAAAAGATGAAAGTACAGTAGTGTGAACAGGGCAGGCAGAAAATACAAATACCTTAAAGCTACCTAGGGAACATAATTACGAAAGTGTTAAACTGATTTTTTTTTTAAACATCTATTCTCTTCAGCAACGTGGATCTCCTTTTATGATAAAAGCAGAGCGCTGCTTTTCAGCCTAGGGATGAACTGGACGTCTGGTCTGTACTTTCTGTTAAGACTTTGTAGCTGTCCCTTGTCCGAGGCTTGCTTATGCCTTGTGAAAGGGACAAAGATCTTGAAATGATCTGTGTTTTGTCTGAGGAAAGGCGAAAGCTGAACTAGTAGCGTGCTTTGCACCCCACGTTTGGACTCTTGGTAGGGCTTAGGCTATAAAACTGCGAACAGTGGAAGCATTTGTGGGCTGCTCTTGCATTGCATTATGGCTGGCGCTCTTCTGCCTGGATTCTCTGAAACATCTTAATTTGATGTTGTGTGTTTTAACTGGCTGAAGCTCCTGGGAAATGCTCTTCAGATCGTTAATCTCTAAAAACCTGTTCTTATTTCTGAAAAATTTAGTGGGGAGGCAGGGAGTGAGGTGAGGCGGAAGTCGCGCGGTTAACTGGAGCTCTCTAAGTGCTGCTGTGCAGCTCTCCGCTAGCAGCAGGAGTGCCTGCTAGGAGCTTTGCTGGTTTCCTGCAACAGTAATAATTCTGGCTGCTGCCTAATAACAAACAAAATTTGTTATAGGGTAGTGCTGTTAACATGATCTATGGCTGCCATGCCAGCGAGAAAGCTAAAAGCAGTTCGTTTTGGGATGCTTTAAACTCAAGAGAGCAGGGTGTGGAAGTAGTATTTGACACTTTAAAGTACAAATTACGAACAGAGTAGAAATTAAAAGAGAAATACTTTTGGTGTATTTACATGCCAGTCTTTGTTATGGTCTTTTTAAATTGTTGTCTTGTTGATGCTAGACCTGGCAGAGCTGCAGAGCTGGGAGGAGGAGGATCCTTTGTTTCAAACCATAGGTTGAGAAGTCTGGCTGCATTAACACTTGGAAAGAGACACAGGATGTGTGAAGACGTAACTCCTTTTCTTTTGCCCGCTGGGGCTTAGATGCAACACTTTGACTTTCTCAAGTGATGCTATCCTTTTGAACACTATCATGAGGTATGAGAGCAAGGGGAATTTCCTGATATTGCACAGCGTTCAAGTGCTTTTCTTGCTTATTCCTTTTTTTGCTAATGTTTGTGAGAACAGGCAGATTGCTTGCAGCCTAAGTGACAAAAGAACACCTCTTGGGTATAGGTTGGTGTTGTACAGCTGCAGTTCACATTTCTGGTTTTCTTATGTATGGGTCAGTGTTCTGCGTTTGCATCCTGGAAGATATGTCAGTTCATATTGTCCTTGGTGCTAAGGCTGGGTGAACAGTTTGCCTTAACCTCACGTGGCTTCCAGGACATGTTCTGAAAAAGGATCAGGACTTGCTCAGCCCATTGGACAGTGGTGCTTCATGATCCCATTTACTGGGCTTAATCAAAGGTACTTCTGGGGAATGTTAGCCCTCCCTGTGTCTTGAGTACAGCTCTGTTACCAGAATGCCACTGGGGAGCCAGAGGGGCAGGTCAGAGAGATGAACGTTAGCTAAAATCTTGAAGATGCTTAAAAGATGCTACTGAGAATCTTTTCTCGCTGTTTAAAAGTGTGGGCTGCTAATTCTAGTGTTTGTGGACACGTCTGCAGTTTTCCCGATGAATTTTAACACCCTTCAATTTCTAAATGGGTGTTGTACTTTCCACTTTCTGTTTGTATGCTGCTCTATATTGTATGCTGTTAGACAGCTGCTGTGCTTGCACCAGACATCATTTCTTTTCAGTCAATGTTAAAATTACTCCTTTGTGTTAATACAGTGGCTGGTGTAAGACTTCTGAGACTTAGACCGCAATGTGCTGCTGCTGATGCAATGGTAATTTGGAACTTGCAATGTTGTCTTTAGTTCTTATGCCCTATACGTGTACTGGTTCAGGAGCCTGAAAATGTCTGGCATGCTCTCTGTTGGGGTGAAGCATGGCTGTGGAGTCTTTTGTGCTGCTGTAAAAGGCACTCTGGGTCATACCTGTTCTTCCCAGTGCAGCAAATGTGAGGATGCCCAGGGTGAAAGCAATCTGCTGTCTGTTGCCGCGTAAGCTGATTATAAGTGTTAGTTACTGAATAATTTCAGGACATCCAAGTTTCACCCAAATATTAGGAGCTACTTAATTTGTATGTAGGTTGTCTTATTAGGTAGTGTAACCCTGGAACAGCTCTGCAAGGAGACTGGAGCAGAAAAGAAACAAGCGGTTTCCCTCTGGGCTTCTCTCAAAAACTGTATTTTCTTCCTCCTGCTGCTTTAACATTGTGCTGGTTCTCTGCCCTTTCTCTCCCGTGTCATGCCCCAAAGGGTTCCCTCTCTTTTCATTTTCAGACTTACTTGAAAAAGCTGTGTTTGTTCTTTGTTTCTTTTTCTTGCCTTTCTTCTCACTCCTGGGCACAGTGGAACCACCAGTTTGGCTGCCACTGAGAAGCAAGCAGTGGAAAATGGCACTTCCTCCAATCCTCCAGAAGCTGGAGAGAGAGAAGGGTGACCACAAATGTCCATTTAGCCTCATATCTTGCTTCTGACAGTGGCCAAGACTGGATGCCTAGGGAAGAGTGAGCACATCCTCCCCATTACCATCTTCTCATGACCATCTCTAGCTTGGAGACCTTCTAAGTTAGAGGTGGTATCCTCACATTTAGCCTCGTATTTTTCCTCCAAAAGTCTGCTGACTCACAGGCATTGCATTTGACCTCTTGAGGTTTCATTTTCTGAAGTGTGCTGGGTGAGGGTGCATATCAGCTGCTCTTTGTGTGTTAACTTTCCTCTTCTCTTTTATCACCTGTGATGTTGACCTTTCCTGTACGCAGCATGGCAGCGACAGCAGCAAAGTAAATACTTGTGAGATAAATTTCTTAATATGCTTCCTGTTATTCCAACTTTTAAGATGTGTATTTAGGCATGCTTATCTGAAAATTAGTGGCTTGTGGCTGAATGCCAACTGCTAAGACTTGAAGAAACAATATTTTGCAATGCAGTCTTTCATTATGTGGCTGCATGTGGATTTTCTCAAATGTCTCATGGTATAAAATTGTCCCTAAGCTTAAACGTGTGTGACATTCTGTAGTGGTATGTGCTACTGTGTATACAAGGGAGGCTATTCAGCATTGATTGCAGAGGAGAGTAGATACTATGGCAAATGCTGCAAGTTAGTCGAAGAAATAGCAGTGAAAACTCTCTGGCCTATAATCTAAAGGGAGAAGAGACTTTCAGTTTGTGATGGGGAACAGGGGACAACTGCTTGATTTCTTCAGGCAGGTACTGAATTGATGAACCTTGCTATTTTATTCCGCTCCTGGAGATAACAAAATACCTGTGCTGAATGCAGGGCAAGTTTTTCAGAGGTGAGAGGAGGTGGAGAGCTTCAGGCTGTGAGCTTGGAAACATTATGAAGAGACTTGGAAGGTTAATGTTAGGGTTAATGTTCAGGGTTTTTTGAAAACTGAGCCTTTGGATTTTTTGAACTAGCTAACATTGATCATCACAGTGGAGTGTTTTTTTTTTTTTTTCTAGAAGGGGCAAATACGAAGAGGTTGCTTCTCTCCAGGATGGGGTAAATGGGAGCAGAGTTGTACCAGGAGTAAGCCTTGCACAGGGTGGTTCATTTCTCTGCAGGTTTCTGAATCCCTCACACACTGCCCGCATGCCTGTACCTGCCCACCCATTCCAGCAAGCCTCTTCTCTTTGGCCGGCCTGGTTAGGATAAACAGCAGCCTCATACAATGTCATTTCCTTTCACTTGCGAGAACAGCTTTCTAGAGGTAGAGTACAGTTAAAAGACAGCTAATTACACAGCTAATTTGCCTTCAAGCTCTGGGAGGCAGTGAATGCCAGCAAATTTTCAACTCTTGCACACTTTTTTGGAGACTTTGGCCTTGGAATTTGTTGAGCAGGGATAAGGAGCGCTGCAGAGAGTGGGTGGATTCCATATCCCAGACATGTGTTGATGGCTTAACTCACATTTGTGATTTTGGGAAGAGTTCCCATCTCCACATTCAAGTTCTCAAAAGTTTAATATGAACAGTACCCTTTAGAAGGAGCCCTCAGGCTGCATCCTTGTTACCATTTTACATGGGATAAGGACTGAATTGCTGATGTGAATCTCCTCATAGCACATCTGCTGTGCTTCAGTTGCTCTTTTGGCTTATGGCACCAAATGCAGAGTGGTGCAAACCCCAAGCAGATGTGTAGTGTAGTTCTTGGGACCTCACCACTAACCTTCTACAGCCTTTTCTCCTTTGGGACCGGCTGCTGAAGCAGTTGTGCTGGTCTTGTGAGTTTAAAAATGATGCTTGCTTTTTAGATGTTATTGAAGTAAATAGACTGTTGTGTGTTCCATCTACTGATCTAAATACATTATTTTCAGTTTTCAGGAGTCTTAATGCAAGCAACCTGATTGATTGGATGTTGTTTGTGAAGGCTTTTCCCATGTCTTTGGAACTGTATATGCTGGTATTTAAGAGTCTCTTTCAAATAATGAAGAGTGCTGTGGCATGTCTGTTTTAAAGCCAGCTGTTCTGCAGACCCATCTGGGGGTAATTTTATTTAATGTTCTGTGTGGGGTTACACATACCCTCTTAAAGACCTTGACCTGAATCCTTGCATGTCTTCTAGGTGTTGTTTATGCCTCTGGCCTCTTGTATTTTTTTTTTTTATCTTGACCTCTTCCTTTCTCTTACCCCCTTCTAGACCCCTTGCGGTCTTATACTTTGCAAGATGGAGTCAATACCGTAATGAGAAATGTTTCTTCCTGAGGTGGGGTAACTTAATGTGTAATATTTTTAATGCTGGAGACCAGGCTAGCTGCCTTTTTTGGGACAAGGGAGTTTCTCATAGTCCCATAGCAAATAATAAAAGCTCAGCTGCAACAAGTACTGTAAATACCTTGCACTCCTGTTCTCAGTTACAGAATTAGTTATGCAAATCTTATATTAAAGAAGGAAGAGCCCTGGTGTGTCTTAAATCATACTTCGGATGTGTACGCATGCGTACGAGTGCCCCTTGTCTAGAAGGAAAATATCTGTGCTCCTAACGTGCAGGCTCCGTAGAGATTAGCATACTAAACAGTAGTGCTCCTCATGACCTGAAATTGGCTTTTGAGTGCTAATTGGATCTAGGAGTTGAGAGGAGGGGTTGGAAAACATTGCCCTCTGTTTTTTCCAGGTTACAGCCAAAAGTATAGATGCGATGGTGGTGCAGGTGACCACATGAAGGCCTCAGGGCCTCCCGAGCTATGGGGGCACCAATAGTTAGAGCTGTCCCCTATACATTTGCTCTTGTCTTCTTTGTCTAGTTCAACAGATCTCCCTGTCTTCATCTTTACGTGAAGAAACAGTGTGCTACAGTGAAATGGGTGCTGAGCTTGAACCCAGGAGTGCCTGATCTATTTCTAATGGCTCCTGTTGTACCACATGAGCGTGGTCTCGTTGGTTGGTCTGTCCAGGTGTATCTTCTGCAGCAAGACAGCTGGCCCATTCGGTGTGCATCTGCTGTGGGCATTTTTAATGTGGCTCTTGCTCGGAGGTTATTTATGTTGAAGACGGACTGTTAGGTAATTAAATTACAGATGAAGAGGATTACTCAGACACTGAGCTCCGTCTCTCCACTGGCTCCTGTGGCTGCAAATCAGCTACAAGTCAAGCGCGGAGCCAAGGCAGGCTGGTGCCATATGCTGCTGTGGCCAGCAGTTCCTGCTGCCCCGTCACCTCCTTGAATCTCTCACCACAGCAGATGCAAAGAGAGCAAAGCTGCCCTTGGGGATCCCAAAGCAATTGGAGACTTCAGGAGCCTGTCGTGGTGTTGGGATGTTCGGTGTTGTGGCTGCCGCCTCCTGTAGCCAGGCCTGGCTCCGGTTTTGCTGAGGTCTGCGTCTTGGCTTCTCTCATCCCATGGAATGCTTGCTGGGAAATTAGCTCTGTGTGCTGAGATGTGAAATGATCCTCAGCAAGGAGTTTTGGGGAAATAGCAGGTAAAATCAGTGTCTGGATTATGAGAGTGTGTGTGGCTCCTTAATCTCCTCTGTCAATCCACGTTAGACTTTGGTATAGGTGAAGTGCAGGGTTGAATTGAAGTGGACAAAGAGTGCCAACTTTGAGCAGGTAAAAAAGACAAACAGCTATTCTGTGGTAGTTTTTCTGTTTTTTGTTCTTAATAGAAATGAAAGGTAGAAGGCTTCATACTGGATTCAGCATTTCCTAGCATTTTGAGTGCTTTTGTGTATTGCCTAACATTAAAGGTAACTTTGAAAACAAATGATCACTCCATGCCAATAAAAATCTATACCTGCTGCTCTGGGAAGAAAAAGGAGTGATAATCATGGAAATTGTTTTGAGGAGAGAGGGAAGTTGGGAGCGTTCTACGGTCGCCTTTTTAAAATTAATATTTTGTGAAATTATAGATTTATGAAGCACGTGGCTATTGCTGTATGTGCATCTCTTAAAAAGTCTTTTGACAAAATGTCCTGGTTTCAGTTAGCACAGAATTAATTTTCTTCCTAGTAGCTGGTGGAATGCTGTGTTTTGGCTTAGAATGAGAAGAGTGCTGATAACACCCCGATGCTTTAATTGTTGCAGAGCAGTGCTTATACTAAGCCAAGGACATCTCAGCCTTTGCTCTGTCCTGCCAACGGGCAGGCTGGGGGGTGCAGTAAGAGCTGGGAGGGGACAGACCCAGGACAGGTGACCCAAACTAGCCAAAGGGGTATTCCATACCATCTGACGTCATGCTAAACAATATATAGGGGTGGCTAGCCGGGGGGAGGGGGCCGGACTGCTCGGGGTTAGGCTGGGCATCGGTCAGCGGGTGGTGAGCAATTGCATTGTGCATCACTTGTTTGTACATACTATTATTACTTTCGTATTATCACCATTGTATCATCATTATTATTATTATTATTATTATTTTCCTGTCTTATTAAACTGTCTTTATCTCAACTCACGGGCTTCACTTTCCATTTCTCTCCCCCGTCCCAGAGAGGGAGGGGGGAGGGTGAGCGAACGGCTGCGTGGTGTTTAGCTGCCAGCCGGGTTAAACCACGACAGTCTTTTTGGCGCCCAACGTGGGGCACGAAAGGTTGAGATAACGGCAGATCTGACCAGAGTGTGTTAAACTAAAATTGGTATAAGTATTAGACCTGCTTAATAGTCACTTGTCATAATGCTGATTGCTTTAATCTCAACTGTGCTGCGCCTGTTTTCCAAATTGAGTATTATAGCACGTTATTTTCCGTATGTGCTCTCTGTCATGTTGTTTATCCTCTCCGGGCCCTGGTTTCAGACCATTATGGTACTGTGTGTTGTATCAGTGGCTTATGAGATGATGAAATATCTGGCCATGACTCTAACCTGGTATTTGTACTCAGTAACATCTTCGATTCTATACTTTGGAAACTGTATTTTGGAAACTATTAGCAATTGTATCTGTTGCCTTTTTTCATTAGGGAGTCAATCTGTGGAGGGGAAAGGGGAAGATAATTTTTCTTACTTGATCACTCTCCCTTTCTCCTTCACCACCCCTGTACCCTCCTTGATCACTCTCCCTTCCTCCTTCACCACCCTCTTATCCTCCGAGTTTATTACAATAGCTCTCCAAGATATTGAATATCCTTGGGATACTCAGACCAGCATAGTCCTGTTGTTCTGCCTCCTGAATGCACTTCAGGTTCTGCTTAAAGTTAAACAACTACTTAGGAAGCTCATCCGGAGATCTGCCCGGAGGCAGTATAGTTGTGGGTGGCAGGGAGTATGGGAGGATATGGGCAGGCATCTAGACCAGTTGGCACCCCCAGTGTTTTGGAAATTCACCCCTGAACAAGTGCAAAATCCTCAAAAACTGGCAGAATGCTTGAATAAAAGGTGTCGCGATTCGGGAAGTTCCAAAGTAACACAAATCATTGTAACATGCTGGGGCCTGGCTTACGCCTATCGAGCTGCCATGGATACTGCTATCAACTTAGTGACAGACCCTGCGGCCACTCCAAGTCCCGTGACAGATCCAACGGCCACTGTGACCCCTACGGTGGACTCTGCAGCCGCTCCAGTCCCAGCTCCTGCAGCCACTCCAGTCCCAGCTCCTGCAGCCGCCCCAGTCCCAGCTCCTGCAGCCGCCCCAGTCCCAGCTCCTGCAGCCGCCCCAGTCCCAGCTCCTGCAGCCGCCCCAGTCCCAGCTCCTGCAGCCGCCCCAGTCCCAGCTCCTGCAGCCGCCCCAGTCCCAGCTCCTGCAGCCGCCCCAGTCCCAGTTCCTGCAGTCGCTCCAGTTCCAGCTCCGGCCGCTACTCCAGTCCCAGTTCCTGCAACTGCTCCAGTCCCAGCTCCTGAAGTCGCTCCAGCTCCAGCTCCTGAAGCTGCTCCAGCTCCAGCTCCTACTGCTGCTCCAGTCCCAGCTCCTGCAACTGCTCCAGCTCCAACTCCAGCTCCTGTAGCCGCTACAGCTCCGGTTCCTGCAACTGCTCCAGCTCCTGTAGCCGCTCCAGCTCCTGTGGCCGTGTCAGAGAAACGAGCTGTAGCAGTGCAAGTTGACCCTGCAGAGGGCATTCCAACCCCTGTGGCAGACCCTGTAACAAAGTCAGAGAAACGAGCAGTAGCAGTGCAAGCTGCCCCTGTAGAGAAGGTGAAAATATGGTATAGAAATTCAAGTCGTTTAGAACGCAGAGAGTCTTCTGCCAATCCAGGTAAGGCTTCTGCCAAAACTAAGTATAGAGATGACGAAGATGATGACGACGCTGGGCCGTCAAGGATTCAGGAGGAGGAAGATGAGGATGCCGAAAGAGCAACAGTAACTACCCGAAGCCTAAACGAGCGCGAGCTACGAGATGTGCGAAAAGATTTTGGTCGCTGTATAGGTGAGCAGCTTGTCACCTGGCTGCTCCGGTGCTGGGACTCTGGAGCCAATTGTGTGGAATTAGACGGCAGGGAAGCCAAGCGGCTGGGATCCTTTGCTCGAGACGCCGGCATTGACAAAGCAATTGCAGATGGAGCACGACCCACCAGCCTCTGGAGGCGTCTCCTCTCAGCTGTGAGGGAAAGGTATCCCTTCAAGGAAGATATTTTATGTCTACCAGGCAAGTGGACCACTATGGAGAAGGGAATCCAGTACCTGAGGGAATTAGCCGTACGGGAAGTGATTTATGAGGATCCAGACCTCAAACAAACATCCACAGATCCAGATGAAGTCAAGTGTACACGACCCATGTGGCGGAAGTTTGTACGGAGTGCACCATCATCATATGCCAGCTCATTGGCAATAATGGCCTGGAAAGAGGATGAGGAACCCACAGTGGGTGAAGCGGCTAAACAACTCCGGCAGTACGAAGAAAGTCTCTCCTCTTCCTTACAGGCCTGCGTCTCAGCTGTGGAGAAACTTTCTGAAAAGGTTCACCAACTTGAAGAGAATCTATTGTCCTCCCCACCTGAACCAACCAGTGCCCACCGACCAAAGGAGAACACTTGGGAGAAACTTTCTGAAAAGGTTCACCAACTTGAAGAGAGATTATTCTCCTTCGCACCTGTACAAAGCAGTGTCTCAGCTGTCAGGGGTAGGCGTTCACCCACACAAGGAAGACGATATGGTGGGTACTCACCCCGTGCCACCCTGTGGTTTTACTTACGAGACCATGGAGAGGACATGAGAAAGTGGGATGGAAAATCTACCGTGACCCTAGAGGCACGGGTACGTGAGTTGCAAAAGAAAACAATCAGGAAAAAGGGATTCTCCGAAAAGTTTGCTGCTCCAACTTCCAGCAGACAGTCCTTCAAACACAGAAACGAGGAAGATTCTGACCAGGATTAGGGGGGCCCTGCCTCCAGCCAGGGGGAGGAAAGGGACAATCGAGTTTATTGGACTGTGTGGATTCGATGGCCTGGCACATCACGCGCACAGAAGTATAAGGCTTTAGTAGACACCGGTGCACAATGTACTATAATGCCATCGAGCTATAAAGGACCAGAGCCCATCTATATTTGTGGAGTGACAGGGGGATCTCAGCAGTTGACTGTATTGGAGGCTGAAGTGAGTCTGACTGGGAATGAGTGGGAAAAGCACCGCATTGTGACTGGTCCGGATGCTCCATGTATCCTTGGCATAGACTATCTTAGAAGAGGATACTGCAAGGACCCAAAAGGGTTCCGGTGGGCTTTTGGTATTGCTGCCTCAGAGACAGAGGGCATTAAACAATTATCTACCTTGCCTGGTCTCTCAGAGGACCCTTCTGTTGTGGGGTTGCTGAGGGTCGAAGAACAGCAAGTGCCAATTGCTACCACAACTGTGCACCGGCGGCAATATCGCACCAACCGAGACTCCCTGATTCCCATCCATAAGCTAATTCGTCAATTGGAGAGCCAAGGAGTGATCAGCAAGACTCATTCACCTTTCAATAGTCCCATATGGCCAGTGCGAAAGTCTAATGGCGAGTGGAGACTAACAGTGGACTATCGCGGCCTGAACGAAGTCACGCCACCACTGAGTGCTGCAGTGCCGGACATGCTGGAACTTCAGTATGAACTTGAATCGAAGGCAGCCAAGTGGTACGCCACAATTGATATCGCTAATGCATTTTTCTCCATCCCTCTAGCAGCAGAGTGCAGGCCACAATTTGCCTTCACTTGGAGGGGAGTCCAATATACCTGGAATAGGCTGCCCCAGGGGTGGAAACACAGCCCTACCATTTGCCATGGGCTGATCCAGTCTGCACTAGAGCAGGGGGAAGCTCCTGAACACCTGCAGTACATCGATGACATTATTGTGTGGGGTGACACAGCAGAGGAAGTTTTCGAGAAAGGGAAGAAAATAGTCCAAATCCTTCTGAAAGCCGGTTTTGCCATAAAACAAAATAAAGTCAAAGGACCTGCACGGGAGATCCAGTTTTTAGGAATAAAATGGCAAGATGGACGTCGTCAAATCCCAATGGATGTGATCAACAAAATAACAGCTATGTCTCCACCAACTAACAAAAAAGAAACACAGACTTTCCTAGGTGTTGTGGGGTTTTGGAGAATGCACATCCCAAATTACAGTCTGATTGTAAACCCACTCTACCAAGTAACTCGTAAGAAGAATGAGTTTGAATGGGGCCCTGAACAACGACAAGCCTTTGAACAAATCAAGCAGGAAATAGTCCATGCAGTAGCCCTTGGGCCAGTTCGAACAGGACCAGATGTAAAGAATGTGCTCTACACTGCAGCCGGGGAGAACGGCCCCACCTGGAGCCTCTGGCAGAAAGAACCTGGGGAAACTCGAGGTCGGCCTCTGGGGTTTTGGAGTCGGGGATACAGAGGATCTGAGGCCCGCTATACTCCAACTGAAAAGGAGATATTGGCAGCATATGAAGGAGTTCGATCTGCTTCGGAGGTGGTCGGTACTGAAGCGCAGCTCCTCCTAGCACCCCGATTACCGGTACTAGGCTGGATGTTCAAGGGAAGGGTCCCCTCTACGCATCATGCAACTGATGCTACATGGAGAAGACTAAAAGAAAATTAATTCTGTGCTAACTGAAACCAGGACACAAAAATACTTTTTCTTGGCTTTAAAGCTTTCCCATCACTGCTAGGTGCTATGCTCAGTTTAAAATGATGCTGCTTGAAAAATTTATTAGGTTCTACAGTTTAACACGAGCTTGCCTTGGATTTAGATTTTTTCTGTCTTATTTTGGGTTTTCACACTCTGTGTGATTTTACTTAATGCAGACTTAGGAACGATCTATTCTAGTCTAATTGTTTTCTCAAGTTAAATCCAAAGAAGGCTCAGTTCAATGCTAGAGGTGTGCTGCATTCCACACAGAGCAAAGAAAATGGCTGGTCTCTGCCTGGAGGAAATTACAGTGTAGAGCAAATGGATTTAGACTGCTCTGCTCCCTTCCAACTGCTTTGGAAGAGATCTGAGATAACAGATAAGTGCAAGTTAATGATGTTGCAGAACAGCACTGACTTTAATTCTGTATATTCCAGTTTGAGGAGTTTTTTTTACCTTTGATAAATGTATGTTTTTCTCTTGAGTTGGGATTAATATTGCATTTTTTCCTATGACCTTTCTCCCCACACACACAAAAAAAAGTGGAGATATTTTTAAAATGGCATTTGTACAAATTGTCGCAGCCCAGCTTCCAACTGTGCCAACTCCTCAGCTTTGAGTCATGGGCTTTATTGCTTTGTCAACTTTTTTTCTTAAAATGTGACATGTTGAACCTGTCCTCTTGCAATACAAATTGCTTTGAGGTAGAACAAAAGAAAATCGCCTGTCTGGTGAGGCAGTCTAAATGTCAGTTTTTAGAGTCCCTGGATGTTTTGGATGTCACCAGGTAACCTAAATGGGGTGCTCTGTCAGGGTAAGGTAAAAAATAAGTTCTGCGAGAGAATTTGGAGGAAAGTAAATGAAGATCATTAACAGGGGCAGGTCTTTCAGGTAAGAGCCAGGAAGCAGCATGTTGACTCTTGCATTTCATTGCTTTTTCTCTTTCCGTCCCACTTCGCCCCTAGCAGCATTTTGGAGACTTATCAAAAGTAGTTCTTTACATGTAGCCTTTTATCTTCAACTGTCAGTCAGTGGTAGAGAAAGGAAATAGAGATCATATGTGGTAGTTGTTTGACATCCAGAGGAATCTAAAACACAATCTTCAGTATTATCTCTGCCTGTTAGACATTTCTTCTGTTTGGACTGGAGGTGCCGCAGTTTTCTGCCCACCAAAGGGTACGCAGTTTAACAAGCTAGGCTTTTGTTTTGCATAGCTGGGGAAGGTTTATGTGGCTCCTTATTTCCCCTTTTTGTGGTTACCCAAAGTAACATCATGTTGAGCAGAAGGGATCAGGCCTGATTCCCTGTGTGTTCATCTGGCCTACTGTGATGGTGTGTCTTGCATTTCTGGAGTGTATTTAAAAAAAGAAAAAGGGGGAAAAAAACTGTTTTTGTTTTCTGCTGATCTCAGGTGGTTCTCGCTAGGCTCTGGCCGTAAGCAGTGATGGGAGAGAAATTTATTGGAGTGCTTTTCTCCACTGATGACAGGTAGAGCCTAGCTAGCTAGCTAAGGTGACAGGCATCTAACACAGCTGTGCTAAAGGACTTTTGGAAATGGGGAGATGCACCATAGGATAACTGGGAGCTGAGCCCTAGTGAAAGCCTTGTGATTCACTCAGGGGCATTTGAAATCCCTTTTCTTGGGGGAGATGTGTGTGGGATGAATAGAGGAGACAGCAGTTCGTTACTGTGCTGCAAAAGATGTTGTTTAATCCTTTCATGTGAATCCCAGTCCACGTGGTATAGATGGAGTCCAACTGTGAAGGTACTTGCTTTTTCACCCAGGGCTGGAGATGTGGCTTTTCGGAGATATCTCAGATGGCACAGAGATTAGAGCAATCCAGCAGCCTTGCAGTTTGATAGCGTTTCTGAGGCTTCACTTAAGATGCAGTATGCGTTTCTTCATCCTGATAGAGATAATGGGTTTTAAGCAATTACACCCAGGCTAATTCCTTTTGATAAGAGCTCTGCATTATCTAAAAAAAGAATCCCAGCCGCCTGGGAAAGAACAATGTAAATGTCTCTCTCATGGACTCTTTCATTCGCTCTTCTCTGATAACTTCAGATGATGCACTGCACAGCTTTCAAGCCATAAAAACCTACCAGTCATTTTTTAGGTAGAGTATATCAGGCAGGGAGGTAGAGCAGTACCGTTGCTTTGCAAGGGACAGAGCCCAGGCTGCTTCGAGTAATTCCAGGCTAGTATATGGCAATTACCCCTTACATGTAAGGGATCGGCTTTGGTCTCTTTTAAAGGAGCCCCTTGTGATTCAGGCTGCCTGGTTGTAAGGGACAGGTTGCTTCTGCTGATTAGGATGATATAAATTTTGTAATTTTGAAGGAGTAGCAAGAGAGCTTTGCCTAGGGTAGGTCCCAACCCCTGTGTGTCTCTTTTGCACTGGAAAGAAGAGTGTGATTTTGGTGCACGTTATGCAGGGATGGTAAGAGATCTCGCTTATTTCTTTTTAAGACCAGTAAAGAAATTTCAATAATTAGCTGGATTTCTGGTGCTATAAAAAATAAAAATCCTTTTATTCTCCTTAATCTCTTTCTGTCTTTCTCTCTTCTACATAGGCAACGTAGGATAGAAAATTGAATTGATTGCATTTAAAAAAGGGCGCGGGGAAATTCCAAAGCAATGTGCTGTTTGTGTTAAGGTGCAACTTCTAGGAAAACAGTGTTATATATTAAAAAAGAATATGTATGTATGTAAAGGCATTGAAAGGTTTTCAGACATTGTAGACTTGCTTGTTAAAGCTCCTTTCTCTCTCCCCGATAGTCACACATGTCATTCTTGATGTGGAGCTGTCTGATAATTGAAGCTGGGAGGAGAGGCGGGGGGGAAGACTGGAGATAAGGATTGTAATCTCTCCTGCTGATATACTTTGGTTCTCCTTCCCTAGAAAAGAGCCTGTGACTGTGTGGCATGCTGCCTGTCTCTTTACCTGTCTGCTGGCTAGGAAAAGTTGCTCAGTGCCTTGGGGCAGGGGCCTGAACAGCTCTTTTCAGAGCAGAGGAAGAGGATTTGTGTGGACATGTCTCAGCAGTAGGAAAAAAAAAATGATGCCAAAATCAAATCCCTTTTTTCTTCCATGTTGTAAAATGCTTTCATGCGTCACAAACACTGTAGTTGAGCAGGGTGCTACAGAATTGGGAGATCAGGTGTTTTGCTCCAAATTGGAGGCGGAGAGCACAGCTTTTCGTGCTGAGGAATCTACTGCATGTCCTCTGGTGTGTCACAGGAATGGTTGTCCCTGCTCAACCCCCTCATTTGTATAGGGTTGCAGCAGAGTTGTACCTGGATTGAAAATAAATGGAGGAGTTGAGAGAGGGAAAATCGTTACCCCCGTTTGCATAGTTGGGTGCTGTATGTTTCCTGTCATAAACCGTTGTGAATTTGGAAGGGCTGCTCTATCTCCTTCCCAGACATGCTAACGGTTAGTTGGCAAACGAAACAACCTTTTGTTTGGAAAGCTCTTCTGAGATGCTTTGGGGATGAAAGGCATCAGCAAAGTTGTCGTTACATCTCCCCAGCTGCCTTGGGTGAGGAGCTGGACAGCATGTCCTTTCAGATGCAGAGCGCTCAGTCTGAGCCAATTTAGTCAGTCGTCAGTTCTCACTTTTTGGGCTTTAATTGACTTCCTACTGCATGTCACATTGCGTTTTCCTTTGGAGGGTGGATGTAGAGAGTTGACCTCCTTCTCCCGGCTGCTAAGAGAACATGGTTTTGTATTAGGTGGAGCTGTCTCATGTGGGCTGGGGGAAGCACCTCATGTAAGACAGTGCTGAAGCAGAAGTGTGTTCTTTGCAATAATAATACCCTCTCAGCCTTGTGGGTGACTTATCAGATTACTTCTCATCGTGTTCTTTCCCAAATGATATGTAGATACACAACCTGTGTGAAGATGAAGTTCCCAGGAGGCTTTCCTTATCTATGGTAATGTCCTTAATGCAAGAGGAAATCCTCACCAGCTCCTTTCTTGAGGAGTTGCTGCTGGTTAAGAGTTTAAACAGACCACTTGTTATGTAGGTCCTTCTTGATCTTGCTGCCTTGTTTTCTTGGTTATCCTAAAAATGACAGGTTGCTATTTAATGTACTTGGATTGACTTCACAACCGATCTACTCAGTCATCTGCTTCCTGTGCGCTCTCTTTGGAAATATTTCCTGTCATGACAGCAATGAGATGGTGCATCTAAGTGATGGGGCAAATTAAACTAAGTACTTCATGCAGCGTCAGTAGGGAACAAACACTAGCTCAAAACTAACTCGGCTGAGTCTGGGATATCTTGCCTCTATGTTGTTGACATGGCAGTCCCCAGATTATTATTCTACCTTTAGACATACTTTGCCTGCGTTTCTGGTTGAGTATTTCATGTATTTCCGAGGGAGAATTCTCTAAACAAGCACTTGATGAACAGCCATAAAATCCCTGTGGTTGCCCTCCTACTTGGGTGTTTCTGGCCCAAAAGCACTGGTGTTGTCAGGTGGTCCTGTCACCTGCCTAGTGAGCCCAAGCAACAAGTCCCATCCTTTGTGTTTGCCTGCTGGCCTCCTTACAACCACTCCATTACCTTTTGCCTTGAAAAGTAGTTTCTTGCAATTTCATCTAGTGCTTGGGAGCTCTATAAATACAGTTTTGCATTGAAGCAGTTCATCTTGTACTTGGATTTGATGTCCAGCATTGCAGTTTATGATACAGAGCCAATTACAGAGTCCTTACTAAGTACCCATCAATTTTTTTTCAGTATCACAGAGAGCACCAACCTAAACTGCTTATGTTCTGCTGAGTTTTGTCACTAGCATGTACTCTGTTCTGTCCCGATCCATCTGTTTCTACAGTTAAATAGTATTCAAGTGAATTCATTAAGAACATGTCACCTTATATTAACATTAAAACATATTAGGTGCCATGAAAAATCAATGTTCCCAATAAATTCACTGAGTGCGAATTTGAACTTTGATTGCTCTGGGAAGATGGAGGGAGGCGTATGTGAGTCTAACACAGGGCACTGCAAGAACAAAATATTTGCAGAAGCTCCCATTTATCTGCCAGAGCAACATGGATCTTGCTGTTGGCAAGATTGGTGTCTGCAGCTTGGTGCCTTCTGCTGCAGTTACATGAGACGTTAATCCCTAATGCACAGCGAAGAACACAACACCTTTTTGAGCAGCTAGGAATATCCTTGCTGCTGACTGCTACGGGACAAAAAGCAGAACCCTGAATTCATGGGTTGCTAGACACTGAGCCTCCTGGGTCACCTAGAATAGCAACTCACCCTCGAGTATCAGCCCTGTGCTCTCTCTTCCCTACCTGCAGGCAGTTAGGGCGCAGCAGGTGCTCTGCAGTAAGTACACATCCTCTTACCTCGTGATGCTGTCTCTGTGCTCCTGCCTCATGAGAACCCTCCTTTCTTTTAGCAGTAACAAATGTTGTTTGCGAAGCAGGAAATCATAAGAAAATGTTACAGGGTGTCCCTTTTCTCTCCTGCAGCTGTTCCACTGCCTGCCTTCCACCTTCCTGTAAAACCGAAATTGTTGCCTGCTTCTGGGACTGTTGTGAAGAGGGTATAGGCAGTGCTTTGCAGCAGCAGGGTACCGACTGAACAGATTCACAGAGGAATCCCTATTCCCCTTTCTCTTTCCTTTTGTCTGCCTTCTCTTACAAAGATGCTAATCACCACTACCTTCATTAAATGTCAGAGAGTCTTTAGCAACCTCGGAAGGAAGAAAAACTGAGCTGTCAGTGCTAATCCAAAGCACAAACGTGTAGCCCTTGCCACATCAGTGTGCCTTTGTCACCTCTAGATTGGATTAGTGCAGTGCACGGTATGTGGGTCTACAGCTGAAGACACATGCAGAACAGTGTTGTCCGCTTGTTTTAGCATCACGGGAGAGCGTTTTCTAGAGAGAAGACAGCGTTTAAAAAGAATGCCCTCAGTTGGGATCCTGAGCTGACTTCTCACTCTGGTCTGTTCAAAGCTGTTTTGGCAGTCAGGCAGTGCTTTAAAGCTTACCTGCTGCTGTTCCTGCTTTCTGTAAGAGGATCAGCTGAAGGATTGAATGGGGCTGAATCTTAAGGCATGGTGAGAATATATTGGCTGGAGCCCCTCAGCTATCTTTTCTTTTTTTTTTTTTTTTTTGGTTGTTTTTCCATATTCTGGATTTTAATATATGGTGCTTGTGGTTAGAGAGATCCCCTTAAACAAGGGGACAAGACATAGTCAAGGTTTTTCTCTCCTGCTCACAGGTGAAAGACGCAGAGAAGTTTGGCCTTCTTATTAGGACTAGGCAATCACTTGATCAGGTACATTACAGCAGTCTTCTGAGAGGGGTGTAAGAGGGTAAGAGACATATTTTGATTGCAGACTGGGGTTAGTGTGATAAAATACTAATGTCAATTATACAAAGTCATGGCAATCAGGAAACTGGGCTGTTAGGAACGAGCCTGTGCACATGAACAGCCTGCAAGGCAAAGAACATGCTGGGGACTACCTCTTCTTACCAGCTGCAGAGGTAAAGACAGCGTCAGTCCTTGGTTCAACTGGTGAATTAGAGCAGTTGTGAGTTATTGGGCTTCATGCATATGTGGGCTATTTGGTTAAATTTGACATTGCCTGAGTGATATTCTAGATCAACCTTTTGGTCCAGCTGCTCCTGCTATAGTTATGGTGGTCTACTTGATTTTTGCAATATCTACCCTTTAGCATTTTGGCTTCTCTTGTTCTGCTGTTCTCCTGCTCTGCCATTTTGCTGTGGATGTGGAGCTGTGGTACCCATGTCCACAGCCAAATATTGGTAAGCATTTTGTTGCTACTGTTTGGAGACTGAACTTTGGTAGTACATCTCTTTTGCTGAACAAGTTTCTCTGGTTGGAACCAGAGTGAAAGCCGTTTGCTTTTCTTGAAGTGAGAATCTGCCAAGATCCATGTGCAGACACTGTGGTTGTTCTTTGAGCTACAGAGCCAAATCAACCAGAAAAGTCTCTTTCTATATCTGCCAGGTCCTCTGGCTACTTTAAGTGGTTTGTGCTTTTGCCTGAAGCATAACACGTTGCTGTGCCAGCCTTCAGCAGAGAACTGCTGTTGTTTTTCTGTCCTTCGAGTTAGATGGTCCCAGAAAACACAGTCTGAACACTGTTTTCCCGTGCTTTTGGAGGGAGTGTGCTCTGCTCCTGCTCTCATGTTCTGGGACTTCCATTAAAGGTGAATTGTGTGCTGGAAGCAGGTGTGGTTGCAGAAACCCATTCAAGCACTGTCTGTGGAAATCAGTAATTCCTTTAAAGTCACTTAGAAAGGCAGGGAAGCTCATCTGCATTAGAGAAGCCCTGATCCTGTAGGGAAGAGGTGACTTCATGCTTGGAGTATGTCAACTTGCTATTCTTATGGCTGTCAAGCTGAAGGAGAGTTAGAACTTCTTCTTTGAACCCTCTACTGATGTCAGCGGAAGACTTATAAAAATGCCCAATTAGATTATGCCATCACTGTAGTAATGAAAACCACTACTTAATGCTGTTTAAGTGTATTTCTCTCAGCCTCTGGTGGAAACATGGCACTTGGAGGCTTACCACTTTGTCTCTGGTGGAAACTGTTAACCACTGGACCTGTGGCTAAATAGTGTTCTCTTTTTTTTTTTTTCTCTTTAAATTCTTCTCTCCTCGTCTCTGTGTTTCATTACCTAACACATTACTAAATAAGCAGTGAACCAAAGATTGCCCATGCTGTTCCAATGAGATTAAACGTTAATGGGAAAGATTGCTCTTACTAGTTATAGCTTTCTGCAGGGTGGGTGCCCAACCTTACCGTATTTCACATGATTTTGGTCAAAGGCTATCCTGGTGATTTCCTTTATTAACTGCCTGCTTTCTTTCTCCTTATTCCCCAACCTAGCTTTCTGCAGGGGACGCATTGTGAGGGTACCCAAAGGTCCTCTGATTCGAGTCTTGGGCACGGAGGTGGCGATCCCTTGCAGCGTGAGTGACTACGACGGACCCAGCGAGCAGAACTTTGACTGGGAGTTCGCCCGAGAGACTGACTTCGTGCGGATAGTGAGTACCTGGGATTCTACCTTCACCTCTGAGGAGTACCAAAAACGCGTGGGCCACGGGGATATCAAACTGAGACGGAGCAGCAACGATGCTGTGGAACTCGTGATTAAAAACATCCAGCCAACTGACCAAGGGAGATACAAATGCTCCACGCCCAGCACTGATGCCACCGTTCAGGGAAATTATGATGCTGAGGTCCAAGTGAAAGGTATTTCTGAAGAGTGAGGTGTGCTCTAAGTTTGTTTTTGATATTGATTATAGATGTACCCTTAATGATGTTGAATTTCTGTTGCTTATGAGCATTGTGATCTTTTTTTTCCTATTTGATTCTACTGAAGCCAAAATTGGGAGGCATGATAGGAGCAAGGGCAAGCCAGGCAAAGAAGCAAAGGGGACCTGTTACTCTGAACACCACTTTTGCTTTTCTATCTAGGAAATATGTAAATAAATATGGGAAAACTAAGCAGTGTGTTTTCCTAAGATGTCTGCAAATGCTTAATGTCACTAAGCCTCTGGGGAGAGGGGCTAACTTCAGGTAAAAACATCGCCTGCGTTCCTTCTTATTTAGTGTCATTTAGAGATCTTTCTGTGAGGGAAGTAGTCTTCCCTTTCATCTTTAGCATGTTGTTCCTGCAGTTATGTCCTAGCCTTGCTCTCTCATTTAGGGTTCTTCAGTAATAATTTGGGAGACTGTTTTTTCTCTTTGTGTTGTCTCTTTTTCTCGTGAAAATCAAGATGGTTCTGGATCGGAATAGTCTGAATGATATTACTTGGATAAGAAATTGAAGTGAGGGTAGGGTAAATGAAGTTGAATGCTTGTTATGGCATGTTTAAAGGGGGTGACGAATGAATTTTCAGCCAAGTTTCCTTGTTCCTGGAATGTATTTGTGTGGAAGAAGGAACAATTGGAGAGGTGGTAGTTTTAGTGCTTTATATCCAAACAGGTCATTGTGGGTGTTTTCTCCTTTCTTCGCTTTTATGATATTTGTGTATTTTGGTCTTTTTTAAATAGTAATTTCTGATGGCTTATGGGTGAGCGGTTCAAAAGCACGTTCTTCAACATCTCTCAAGCTCTCTGAGGGTGACTCCTTCAAACTGCGCTGCTCAGCAATCACCACCTCACCGGAGCACACTCACCTGCACGTGACTTGGCAGATCAAAAGTGGATTGTCTTGGCAGGACATCCTATCTTTGACTCACGAAGGCAAATTCCAGCCTGGCCCTGGCTATGAGGAGCGCTACCGTGATGGAGATATCCGCTTGGACACAGGAGCGAATGATACGTATCGACTATCTGTGTCCCAGGCCTCATCGGTGGATGCAGGCACCTACAGGTGTCTTGTGAGCGAGTGGGTGAGAGGGGCAGATAGCTCATGGCAGAAGATTCAGGAGAAGAGCGTGGAGATAGCAAGCGTGTCGATCCAGCGGACTGGTGAGTGTTACAGCTGGGCTGGGGCCATGGCTTGTAGCTACTGCAGTGCTGTGCCCAGGAGGCGATGCTTCTTGAGAGCAGAAATTGGATAAGCTGAACTAAATAAGGACACCTTTCCAGGAGAGCTTAGAGTGCTGTTTGGATAGCTGGCCTGTTTACATCTGGGTTAACAGCATATGCTTGGCATGAGTTTGCTAGCTTTTATTCTGGGGGCAATGGGGATGATGGCATGGAAGGACTGACTGGAATCTCTGATGTGCCTAGACTGAGATTTTTATCTCATCCTTAGTTCACTTCCTCGGGTTACACTATTTCTTAAATCGTGTTGTGTTTAACCCCGAGCATCCTAAACCTGCCCTCTGTGCTATCATTAACATAGGTTATCTGAGAGTACTAAACTGCTGTGCTTCCCCTGTGAAAGTGGACTGTGATTCATGACAGATGTGAATGTTGTGTATTAAAATGGCATAGAAAGATTGGCAGAAAAGAGAAAGGCAGGGATAATTTCAAAGGACAAATTATCCTCTGATTTCTATCGCTACCACTGGATCACTGGGCTGATGGCTCCGCTGTGTTGGCGGGCACTGCTAAATGCATCATTGCATGCTTGACTAAGGAGACAGAAATACACATAGTGCTGTGCTGAGGATATCCAGATATCCCTGTCTGTGTAGGTTTCAGGAGCAGATGCACTAAGCGCTTAATTGCATTAGCATTGCCACTGCTAGTTGGAGGGGGGAAGCAGGGGGTGATGCTACTTGTCACTCAATAGGTGGTAAAACAAGCAATGATGGTCTCAGAAATGTGAGATTATGGCAGTATTTTTTCAAAGTATTCAGACAATAAGGGTATCTTTTCATTTTTGTCATCTTCTGATTGATATAGGGAAAAGTCAGAACTGCTGGGTTTTGGCTAGCTCCCTTGGACGTAGTTTTAGTATCCTGATGGTGTTTAGCCTGTGAGATTTGACAGGATCAATCTGCCCCTTTTTCAGGGTATCTGTTACACAGTAAAGCTTGCAGGTACTCTCTGTTGAGACAGGGGCAGCTGATTAAGAGCTGTAGCTGTAGTCCTCTATTTTGTTGCACATATGGAGAATTTGGCTGAAGTTGGTGGGCAGAAAACAGGATGAGGATGGCCAGGACCAGTAGCAGTGCCTAATGGGGCAATTTTTTAATGTTCCCTCTGTCTGTCTGTGTCTCTTTTCTCCTGTTTGGTTTGTAAAGTTTTTTTTGGCCTTCATTTTCAGCTCAGTCATTGGCAGCAGTGGCACTTTGTCAGGAGCAAGAAAGCTTTCTAGCCTCCCCCTCCCTTCTTACCTGCTGTAAACTGTAGGGTTGAATTTGTAGAAATAAAATAAAAATAATAACAGAAATTATTATCTAACATAAAAAAAAAAATAGTCATGTGCAAAGCTACTTGTGTAACTACTTGCATAAGTAGCACAGATTACTTGCAAAAAGGAATTACTCTTCCATCTACTTTGGTGTCCTTAAATCATGAACTCTTTCGGCCTGACTTTGTTCCTGTATGTCTTTTTTAATAGCGCCTTGCACTAGAGGAATATAATCCTAAGTGAGGCCTTCAGGCACTTCTGCAACCAAAAAAGGAGCCTTGAGAAGGCACATACAAGTAAACTCTCTTAGAGTCCCTCTCCGTGATTATCCTGCCAGGTTCTGAATGCCGGTCACTAGTGCATGATCAGAGGTGCTCCTTGGAGAAACACTGCTCTTAACTTTTCAGAGGGCTCTTGATTTGTATTCTGGCATTTAAATTAACTAGTCTCTTAAATTAACTAGGCTTTCCTACTGTTTCCAGTCCCGGTGAGGCATTCATCAGATAGGGGACTTGGCTTTACCTCTCAGGAGAGGCTCGATTCAGTCTGTTCTGTGCTATTGAGTGGTGAGCAGTGAGATGAGTACTGCTTGGTTTTATTGGCAATAGTTGTGGCCACTCAGAAAAACAGTTTGGCATTTCTATACTGTCTCTAGTTTCTGGTGATAGTCCTAGAAAGCTTTTACAGATGGGTATGTATTAAGTACTAGAACATGGCTTTACATAGAAATCACTGATCTGCTCTTAGCTGCCTGTTTAAGGCAGGACTAGTGGAACTACTGAGAAGAGCTGCTACAGTTCTGGTGTAGGGCCTTGTGGTTTCAGTGGACATTTTCCATTCTGGGAGAGTCCCCAAATACCTTGACTCTCCTGTGAGAATAAATATCCTTCATTTTTTCCTGTGTGAGGGTGGTGTACAGTCTGTGGTTAGGACAAAGCCTTCGCAGACCAGTTGTTGTTGAGGTATAGAAACACTGTTCTCTTCTCCTTCTTTCTCCCACCCTTATCAAAGATCCCTTGCTTGCTTGATAATGTGTGCTTGTCTTATAATAAATGATGCAGCACAACAGTCGAGGGGTGCTTGAAAGTGGGGCTACTGAGCTACTTGAGAAAATTCTGTAATAGAAAGTGAAGGTCTGCATAATTTACAGTGAGTGGGCTCTTTAAAATATTAATAAAAGCAATGTTTTATTTTTTGTTTGAATTTTTCTCTCTTCATTTCCAAGTTCTAGATGTGCTCATCTCAACAAGCAATCTGTCCGTGACTGAAAGAGACTCCCTGGATCTTACCTGCAACATCACAACAGACAGGAGTGGTATTTTCCAGGCCGAGGTGACGTGGTATTTCTCTGGGTCACCCGACGACACCTTGTCAGATGCTCAGGTTTTGCTGAGCATGGACCATGACTCTGTTGTCAGTGATTCAACTCTAATCAGCCTGAGCCATGTCGATAGGAATTCCTATCGCCTCTTGGTGCGTGATGTGGGTGTGGAGGACTCTGGGTATTACTTCTGCCAAGCAGCTGTCTGGGTACCACTGCACAACGGGAGCTGGCATAAAGTGGTGGAGAGGACATCTGCGCCAGTCAGTGTGGTGGTGACTGCATTAGGTGAGTGATTCTGCTCGCAAACTTCATGGATATTGTACCATGCATTCCTTCTTCCTATCAGAAAAGGGAAAGGACCTTGCAGGATCTCATCTCTTCCACATTTGCATGTATCATCTCTCTCTCTGGGCTTGTATGTTTTGGGACTTTAGAGTATCACTGAACTGTCTGTAACTGGGAAACAGAACTTAAAAGTCCACCTTATTTTCCAGGGGCTGAAGCTACCTCGGTATCATATTGTCCCCTTTCATTTCCCGTGTACTGTCAGCAGGGCTTTGATACTGCAGCAGGTGTTCTTTCTGAGCTCCAAACGCAGTGATACCACATGGTTCCCATCATTTTTGAGTCATTTGCCATATAGTTATTTATGATGCAAACTTCATAATGAACTGCAATATCTTTCAAATTGTTTCTTTGTTTTAATCGCTAAAGACACACCACATCCTACCGATAGATTTAGGATGGGATGGGATTTTATACTGCTTTATTCTCTTCCCTCGACAGGCAAGTCTATTTTAGGAGACCACACTATTGAATAGTATGACTGAACAAGAGAGACCTGGCTAAGAGCTTAATTCTGGAAGTGTTGTTTAGCACAGTAACCACTAAAGTAGGTCTTCCCGCAGTACTTAATATCCCACTCTGGTGCATTTTTGATCATTCAGTTCTAGACATGAGTGGGTTTTTGTCCTTTTGAGGACACAAAGGATTATTTGTGCACCTGAATGTATGGGTTTCTTAAGTTACTGCAACATTTTTGCAGCAAGTTCTTTTAAGTCACTAGTGGGAAAAAAAGATCTACTTAAACAGCGATTTGATGATCTCTTTATCCTCTCCTTCTTTCATTCCCCAGCTGTTCATAGTTATTTTCCCTTCTTATTTCCCTTCTTGTACCTCTAATACCATCATTTTTTTATATATATTTTTTTTTCTTCACAAGGGGGCTGTGCTTAGGAAGAGTTGTGTTTAGCAGTTGTTCATTCTAAACAGAACAGAAGCTGAAGTGGAGGTCAGAGGTTCAACAGGCTTGTCTAATCTACCTGGCCTACAAGAGCAGGCTGACAATATCTTTCCCTACACCCCCGCCCTGAAAAAAAATGTGTTTTGGAGATCTACTGGATCATACACATGCTGAAGACTGTAGATATTTTACTTTGCATTATCCTTTCTGAACATTAAGCTTTGGCTGTCTCTCTTTATGCAAATATGCTTAGAAACAAAGTTGCTTCGGAGAAATGCTAAAAATGAAACTCCAGCAAAACTTCTAAAAAGTCTGGCTTTTTAAGGGTATGTTAGCCTTCCTATGTTATCTTCTAGTTTAATCATGAGAGAAGAGTAACTTCAATTCATAAGCAATGTAACTCAGGATGGTGTTGCAGGATGCTGTAGGTAAGGCGTTTCCACCTTTTTCCTGCTGAAATTCACAAAGGATTGTTTGTGTTGGAAGCATGGATGAACCTAGATGTGAACTGGAGAACTGGCAGAGCTGTCGTACTTGATGTTTGTTCCCAGCTTTTATTGGATGCAAGCATCTGTGCCTAAACGTTCTCCATGTACTCATTTGGAGCCTCTTGTAATCAGTCTGATGGTACTGCCCAGTTACAAAGGCAGAGTTCCTCCAACACAAAAGGACAGAATGGGTTCAGCATATAGAGAGTCTGTTTATCAGAAATAAATAGCTGTAGCCACAAGGTTAAATTCCAGTGATAAACATTGTAATTTTGCAATTTGGCATTGTACAGAGCAGTTGAGCTGTGGCTCTTTCTTGCATACTTGCAATGTGTGCTAGAGGTAAGTGCACAAGTGATAAGTCTTTGTTTTCATTCTTCAGCCATTTGATTACACATTCAGCTTCTGCGAGCTCGCCCCTTTCCCCATGTACGTGCATGTGCACACACGTGTTCATGCACATACAGGTGCACCATGTGCTCACATATTCTTTTACATTGCCAGTGCCTGTAGAACTATTCCTTGCTTTTTCCATTCCAATTGGGTATTATCTGGGGAAAGGAGAGAATAAAATCTACTCCTCGGCAGACGCTTGGTTGCTAAGGACAAAGGAAAGTAGAATAATTTTTCAGCATTTGAGGTTTTCAGCTGCATCCAGAATTCACCAACTCCTCCTTCTTAATGGAAGTTAAGAGCTGCTGGGGTATTAAGTCATTGAACTGTCAGTGAGGCTGTTCTTTGACAGCTGACAGAGTGGAGGAATGAGGTTTATCCAGCCAGCCTTTTATTCTTTCTAAATCCTCTGTCTGAATGTCTGTCAGGGTGAAGCGCCTATCTGGAGTGGTGCTGTCAAAGCCAAGACTCTCTTCTTAGCGGTCCTTTCCCTCCCCGCAAATAAAACAACCTGAAGTGATTATTGAAGAACTTGACTTTCTTGCAGCTTTTTCCTTTCTGTGTTCCTATCCTGAGAAGAGTTTCGGCTCTTTTAGTCTTTGTTGCTGTGAAAATATTAATTGGTCTTGACTGCCGCCTGTTTTGGTGGTGAAGATGAGTCAAGGGGGAATAAGAAAACTGCAGAGTGTGTGCAATATATCATGAGGCCCTGGAGAAGACTGGTCTTTTGTGAATGAGACAGGAAGGGTAGAGTAGCTGTAGGATCTGTGGGGATTTGCTTGCACCAAAAATGGGTTTTGGCCACCATTAATAATCTATGAGTTGGTTGCAGCAGAGGAATTGAGTGAATTCTTATTTTGTATTACTCATACCGAGAGTCTGCAAAAATCTATGCTTATGTTCACTATGTAGTGCATAGTGAGCTAGTGTACAGTAAATTTCAGCAGGCATCATAATAAACACAAAGTAGGTTAACAGTCAGAGATGCATATATCAGGAGAGCTTTGCAGAATAAAGAAGCACAGTGCTATACAGCTGTGCGGTACTGCTGCCAACAGTAGGTACTTTGGACTTAGGTGAGCAATACCTTTACGTTTGTTACCTAGCACTGCAGAAACTCAGTGATTTAGATCTTCCGGCGTCTGGTCTGTTTGTATGCCCTTGTTCTGGCTAGATGCAAGGACACTGCATGCCTGCATGCAGAACGCTTAGTGGCGAGAGATCCTTTCTCCAAGCTGGCGTGGCAGCAGCCAGGTTGCTTGAATAGAATTGTTTCCTTCATTTGCATCCCAAGTCCAAAAGTGCATGTGCACACACATTAGCGCAGCAGCTCTATTAAGATGTTTTATTATCTTGGCTCACTGGTGAGCTAAGTCTAAGTTTTAGCCTTGGATTGCCTTCTCTGTCCCAATTATAGCTTCAGTTAATTGTTTCTGGGAGGGCAAAATGCCAAATACAACATAAAGCAAGAAATAAATATAGAGCACTGAATACGCTTATAATACAAAATCCATGTGATGAGTATTGGCTGAACAGTTGGAAGGCTAGTATTTTTTCTGAATAATAGTAGGCAGCAAGAGAGAAAAATATTCTAATGCTAGTAAATAAACATGTATCTCCTTTGTGGTGAGAGGTCCTTGCTGTAATCTTTTTCCTTTACTATCTCCATAGTCCAAGAGAAAATAGTCATGTGGCTGCCTTATCTCTTTTAGGCTTTGGACAGCCAGCTATTTTAGATTTAAATACAGCAGCCCCAATCTTAACCCGTGCATTTCAGGCGATCCTTTTCAAGCCTCAGGGTTTCTAGCCTCACAGCTGTACAGCATCTACTTCTTTGTTCTGTGGAGCTCTTCTGATATCTTTTGATATACACATTGTTGGCTTAACCTACTTGTTATTTATTATGATGCCTGCTGAAATTTACTGCACGCTGCTGTTTGTGCTGCCCGTGGCCAGTGGCACTGATGCCCCCTGATTTGGGTGGACGGGTGGGTGAGATGTTTAACATTCATTGCATGCTGTAGAGAGATGATGGGATGTTAAGTGCAGAGAAGGTGGCATTTCAGGATGGGAAATGGACTCTTATCCTGGAGACAAACTGGGGAGATGGCATGGCTCTGGACAGTGCAAAGACAGAGTGTAACAGGTCTTCTGGCTGCTGGAGGCCTTCAGACAGGTGCAAAAGTGGCGGGATATCTGAAACAACTGTGGGTTCTTGGGGCCAGGCCTAAGGAAGGGAATGATTTTGCTCAATAAAATCACTTTGTCCTGATTTTTCTGAAATGGTCTGACAAGACACACAAGTCCTGTTTGGAAATTCAGGCCTAGGGTGGCTCACTTCACACCAGTACAAGTCTGAGAGCTAGAGTCCAAGTTCCCAATCACCAGCTCTTGTAAGAAAAATAGATGTTCTGGCACTTGGCTTTGGGACCATGTGCTTTCACAAACTGGATGTTAGCAGTTAGCAGTATCTTATTTAACATTAAGCTTTGCCACTTGCTCCTTTCTGCTTGTATCTTCTCACTTCTTTATTGTGGGTTTTCTCTCCCACAGAGCCAGATTATGAGGTGTTCCTGAATGCATCTAAAACACCCAAGTTTTCAGATGACCCCACCGAGCTGGAGTGCAGGATCACAAACGCCCAGGACACCGAAGCAAACATCCGTTTCACAGTTTCATGGTACTACAAGGAGCACCTGCCCGGTGACGATGTTGCGACAGAAGAACTGCTGGCCACCATGGATGCAGACTGGACTCTACTTCTCGGGGACAGGAGCAGAGAGCGGACTCAGAACGGGGAAATAATCTTCTCTAAAAAGGCTGTTGACACCTTCAGTTTACGGATCCAGTGGACTTCAGAAAGTGACAGAGGGGATTATTTCTGTGTCATCTCTGCATGGAGCAGGCACCGCAACAACAGCTGGGTAAAAAGCAAAGACGTGACTTCTGCACCTGTCAGCATTTTATGGGCTACACAAGGTAGGAACCTTGCACCTATTCACTGGAAGTCCTGGAAAGCTAAGATAGTTTTCTCTTGAGTAGATCCATCATGCAGAAGGCCTACAAAAGGCTTTTGGAAATGTGTCTCTGTGTTATGAAGAAGAAAAATTACTTTGTGTAAAGACCTATATTTTTGCAGTTAAATAATTAGTAAACAGCACTGACCAGTTTTGTGCAACAGCTTGGAGTGGAAGTGCGAAACAGATCCTTTGCTCAAACTGCGCTGAGACTTAGAGGAACCAGGCTGTCATTGTGACAGGGTGTATCCAGCAGTAATGCTGGGGTCACTGCTCGCTTTCATGACCCAGAGTATTTCAGTATCTCTAGGATGCATCTTGTTGCTTGCAACGAGGCTGTCTTGGGTTAAAAAAGGAATGTCACTCACTTTGTCATCTCTTACTGTCAGTTTGATAGCATTTTTTTTTGATTGTTTGTTTTTTTCTATACCAACTTGTAATTATAAGCATGTGTTTAAAGGGCACTTTTGAGTATGTTCATGAGCATAGTAGTACCAGAGCATCAAAAAAAAAAAAAAAAAAAAAGCATGTGACAGCAAAGTCATTCAGTGCTTTGCTTGGACCTAGGCCTCTTTTTGACAGAAGTGAACTGCCCTTTGGTCAGTATTTCAACAGTCCTTGGGAGCATTTCTTAGGAGCTAAATAAAGGTACCTGAATCACTTGGTATAAAGCGGGTGCCTGTAGCCTGATTGTCCTGTAGAGTGATATCCTTTTGGCTTACGTGTGAAGCCATGTAAGAGGGGACTGCTGAATGGGGGAAGAAGGAATGGGGTAGCCTAGGATGTAACATCTTTGTCAAAAACAAAAAAAACCAAACAAACAAGCAAAACAACAACAACAACAAAAACAGCAATTAGCTAAGCTGTCCTTGCACCTCACAGATTTGTTGAGCGGTGTAGCTCAAGTAGCTATAGACAGATGACCGTTTCAAAGACATGTAGTCTTAAATGAATTTAAATCTGTTCAGGCATTATCTTTATATGAACTGGAGAACTTCTGTGATTTTGTTCCAGTGGAGACAGAAAATGGCAGGCTGCTTGTTCAGACTTTCTTCAACCCCAGACCAAGTCTGGTCCACAGAAAGGGTATTTCCTTTTTTGTTAGGAGCTGGCTTCTCTAGCAGGAATGAGATCCCTCAATAATGGCGAATGCCGGTCACAATCAGTTCAGTTATGCCATAGCTGTGTGTGTGTGCATGCACGCGTAATGGATCACCGCCTTCAGAGCAGCTAGAGAAACCAGCTGGAGTTGAAAAGTCTCAGCCTGTGTTGACATTTCTGAGGGAAAACAAACCGTGACAGGTGTGAACGTTCCCTTGTTTCTGGTTTTGTTCCAAAAACTCTGCTAATTTTGCCACACAAATGTAAATGTTACAGTCCCCATGCTGAAAAGTACGTTTGTTGGCAAAACTCAGAGCTGGGGTATTTACGACGTGAAAGCAAACTCTCCTACAAACATTCTTCTCCTGAAAAAAAAAACACACACATATGTATGTATGGAGGGGGAAATATTTAGGCTTGATTTCCCCCTTCTTCCCTTCCACTCCCTGCCATGCTCTTCCAGCAATCTGGCCCCAGATGCCGTTCCCTGCACGCCCTGACCCCAGTCACAGCTGGTTCCTGCAGGCTCCAAACGGGGCTGTGAGCCTGGTGGTGCAGCACCAACTATGAAGGAGTTAATGTGCTGCTGCCTCTGCTCTCTGACTGTTGTTTTGACAAGTATCTCTGGTGATTTGAGTCCCGAATTGCTCCCAATGCTTATAAAAGCAAGCAGCCAGGCTCCCACGTGTTTGCCTAAGGAGAGAACCGAAATTTGCCTGTTCCTTGGGTAGCTTATGCCTACATAGAGGCTTTTCTTCCAACTATTTCACTATTTGCATTGTCTGTGTTAACTTTAGAGCAGTGCTGGGGGTGGAGAGGACTTCAGAGAGATCTGACTTTGAAAAATCTCACTCTGAGTATCAGAGAAAGGCGAAATGATTTTGTTGCATCCGTGGGGCAGTCAGTAGAGGGGTGTTGAGGATAACAGGCCTTGGCTTGAAATGTAAACATCACACGAGGATGTCAAAGCCCTTTTTCCTTGTGTTTTATAATAAATTGTATGCTTGCCCATTTTCACTTGAGGCTTTTTATCCTTTTTTTTTTTCTTCTGTTCTGTCCGTTGGGAGTAATAAAGCTCATGTGTCATTCTGCTTATTCAGCTCTGCAAGTGCTGATTGCACATCACCATTGCTTTTGACATGGTCTGCCTGATTTCTGTTTCTTTGCTTTTTTATTTTGTTACCCAATGCCCCCATCAATGGCAACAAAGCATCTTTGTCCCAAATATGAAAGCATCAAATGTGTTGTTGTATTCAGATTATTTACTTCCTGGGATTTGTACTTTATAAAGGGGTAAGGGAAGGCAGGGAAACTTTTTTTTTTGACTGGTTCTGTAGATTATTTTGAACACAGAAGTTTGATAGTTTGAAAAGATTATTTTATATATCAGTTGGAGTGTGAGTGCTACCTACATTTAAAACAAAGGTGCTGTTAGCAGTGGAATGCAGAATCAGTGCTCGTTTCCTAAACCAGTGTTGTCAGCTTTAGATCTGCATGAAAGCCTTAGCAAAAGAGAGCATTATCTTTTAATTGAAACTCCATATCCCAAAGATACTATTATTTGGGGTTTTGTTAATACTTCTGTCTTTAATTTGCAAAGTAATTGTATTTAACAGAATGTTACTGGTCCTAAACGTTTGCTCAGGACCTTCCATTAAGTTTAATGGGGAGCAAGGGCATCTTCATCTTGCAGAAAGTCCTGCGAGCAGGGAGCAGGTGATATTTCTTCTACCCACTTGTCTTTGCAATTGCTGGTGTGTAACACACTGCTCAGTACAGACATGCAGAGAAATCCCCATCCCTGTGGCACCACTCCGTCACGCTACGTGCCAATTTGGGCCTGAGAACAAGCTAGTGCATTACAGTAGGTACACGAGCCAGGAGCCCCTGGGCTCCTCTTCCCCTGGCTGCACGAGGACCAAGTGGTTGTACTCATTGCTTAGGAGCTGAGCAGGGCAGTGAAGGCGACATAGGGGGGGGTGTGTGCAGCAGTGAGAGCAGTTGCCTCGTGTATACATGTGTCAGGCCGTGGTGTAGGCCGCAGCGTGCCGGCTGTGCTTTCAGTGCTCGTGGTATCCAAGCTTCTGGGCCTACGATTGTACCGTGGGGTGCCATATAGCCGCCGCCTCCTGCGAAGGCAAAACTGTCATTACCTTAATGTCTGCTGCATTCCCTCCACTTCCAATCTTGTTCAGTGCACTGGGGGATGAAGCAGCTTTTACGAATATTGGGATGGTGTTACTTGGCGCTGCTGACAAGGCATTAGGCTCTGAGATTAGTTACTTGTGGCTGCTGCTTCTTTTCAGACTGGAATTGGTGGAGCACAGGGAACATGTTTGTTGTTTCCTTGCCCTTTAGCTGCTAGGCTTCTCTAGCAATTGGACTGACAGATTAGGTGAAAACTGTTTTCAGTCATTTCCCAGGAAGCATCCTTGAAGCTGAGCACACGCTTAGTCGAAGGGAGCAGCAAGAGAATTAGTGTGGGTTAGCCACTTGGAGTGGCCCGGGATGGAAGGCAGCAGCACATGCTGCCAAGCTCCAAAGTACAGTTTGGTCAATTTTTATCTAAATAATTTGGCCAGGATTTCTTATTCTGCTAGCCCTCTGTCTTGTAATAGGACCCAAACTGGTTATGAGCTTTGGGTATGGTTTATATAGGTTCTCTTCCCCTAGTGTTTTCCAACAAACTCTGCAGATTGCAGCCTCCTGTGTGCGATGGACAGGGGTATGTTTTGTCCTGCTTTTCTTACACAGAGCTTTTTGAGAAGGAGGTGAGACTCTGCACAGGACAGAGAGGCTCTTGCCTGTGTGTGTGTGCCTGCATGGAGGGGCAAGTGTACACAGTAGTGGTCAAGACACAGACATTGCTTTCTTGTCAATTCTCAGAAGATTAGAAAAGAGGTATCAAGCTGTAGTTCTTGGAAAGAAAATGTTCTTTGACCTCTCTGGCCTATATTTTGCTTTCTAGCAAACAACAAACACTTCAGCACCTCTGGGTGTTGTTTATCATGCCCCCTTCTCCATTCTGGTTTGCATTTCTTATGTTCTCACATAAGAGAATGTGCCTCTGCCTTCTGTGGTATTCATCCAACGTAAAGGATGAAGGGGCTTTGGGTTTTTTCTAAAGGTAGAAAAATCCTATGCAAGGACTTCTAGAAGGATGTTTCCCAGTCCTTTGTTCAGCATCCTAATTTCTAACCCTTTTGTATTCAACCACTGTTATCCAGCTGCACTGCAGGTCTTCAGATGTTCTCTTCCACAAACTCTACAGACAACATTGCTGCGTTTTCATGCTACCATTACTACTTTTATTTAACAAAAATAATTGGTCAAAGCAGCATTTTCTGTTGCCCTCAAATAGGAAGCCAAGAAAACAACAACTGGGAACAAAGCTGGGTTGGTCCTTGCTGGGGACAAGACACAGTTCCCTATGTGCTGCTTCCTGACCTGTGTCTCAGAGAATAGTTAAAGTATTCCATTTGCAGCCCAGATGGTAGGGAGGGTTGCAGCTTCTCAGCTACATCTGTACTGTTCTTGTCACATTAAGGTATTTTCCTTATGTACATGTATGAGAGACCAAGTGCAAGATTTCTTTTTCAGTGTCCAGGACTCAGCTCTCTGACATGGAGATCAGAAGCACAATGGACATTTGCATCAGGAAACTTTTTGCCCATAGCCTTCTCACAAGGTCTAGTGAGCAGCAGTAAGGCAGAGAAGTATGGTTAGCTGTTTGTGCTTCTGCTTTTGGGGCAAAAGTATGATTGTAGGCTATATTCCTAAGATATGAGGCAAGTTGATTTGTGCTGGGATCCCAAAAGCTACCATCTTATAAAGAGGGTGTTATCAGAGTCTCAGGGCACAGAATGAGAAAAACAGATCTGAAGTCTGGAATCAGATGTGAGATGAGCTCTCACCCAGGAGAAGCAGGGGATGCATGCACACAAAACTTCAATTGTGATTGTACCCTCAGTGCTTAAATGTGCAACCCTTACATTCCCACTTGCTTAGTGGGTGGAAGTACAAGGGGGGCTGGTGTGGAGTATCAAATAATTCTGTGCTCAGCGAGACCACTTGATGCTGCCCCTGCTGTTTCTTTATATAGCTTTGTACTGTGATCTGCTTTATACAGTACCGATTTAAAGTTGTCATACCAGGTTTCTCATCTTGCGGGCCGTGTTTACTCATTGTGAAAACTGCTGCTTGAAGGCAAAACACTGCAAAATGTAATCTTGACAAGTATCTCATTGCTCTTATGGGGAGGGCATAAATATTACTTCATTTAGTTCACTCTGGGGAAAGCGTTGCAATCTTACCATCGCTTATTTTCCTTATCCTGAGAAGTTTCACCTTGCGTAAGGGTGATGTGTGGAGATTTTGTTTGATGCGTCTGGACCCATTTTTCATAAGGAGGGGAAAGGAGAATATGCTGTAGTGAAGTCCAGAAAGCTGCATTGGCCAAGTTCTTGCAATACTGCTGCTATGGGATGTTGCTGTAAGCTGTGTGCTCTGCCCCAGCCCTTCTTTCCTAAGGAAGAACCTGGATGTGCAGGATGTCTCTTTATCACAATGCCAGGAAAATAACAACTCCCTTTCCTTTTATCTAGATATAATTCCAGGCACTCTTAATTTTCTCATTTTCTCACTGTGTCTTTTTTTTTTTTTTTTTTTTTTTTTTTTTTTGTCTTGAGGCTTTGCTCCTAGATGTATAATTTTCCCAAACCCTATAATTAAGGGATTCTTGGGATTGAGAGCCCGCATACTTGGAGGATGCTGAAGGGAATGAAATCAAGTAGTAAGCATTGCTGGTGCCAAACTGCTGGGGACACATCAAGGTCTGTGTTAGGCTTGTAATCAGGTGAATGCACTAGAAACGAGTGAAAAGAGCATTTGTGGAGGCAGATGTGTGCTGACCTCTTCGAGAGCAGTGTGTGTATGAGTGTACTGGAGGCAATGGGTTCTCATGTTAACGCCAACTTTCCTGTCATGCAATCTTGTCATGATTTGAGGGGTTCAGCTCAATGTGTCTGGATTGCTGTTAGGGTGAATTTTTCAAGAGAAATAAAAAGCAGCTCTACTAAGTGCTGCAGATTCAGTCAGTGGCAGCTGTTGTCACTAGTCACAAGTACTTCATCAGCGTCCCTGTACTCTGTCGCTGATGGGGCTTTTCCAGATCCAACATCAAACTGGGGCTCCAAGTCTCATCTGACTAGTATCCATACTCTTAAATAAAAATGTCCTGGAGGTTATGCTGTGTCCTGTGTGTTGCATCATCTGTTCAGAGTATGGTGTTTGTTTGAATCCTTGCATTTCGACCCAAGCTGTTGTGTGCTGTTAAGTAGCATTCTGGGATGTCCATGTGTGTTTAGATAAATGTGCTGGGATTTGTCTCTGCAAAAAAAGCATTTTGCTTATTAGTAACCTTCCAGATGAACAAGTGCAGCAATAACTGCACTACTTATTAACCCCTTCCTTGTTGCTTATTTCCTTCCCCCTTCAGATTACACGCTGACTGTGGAGGCGGTGAAACTGAAGCCATTCTTCGTGGCAGGCCACACCTTTGAGATGACATGCAAAGTGTCCTCGAAAAACATCAAGACGCCGCGCTATTCTGTCCTCATCACGGCAGAGAAGCCGCTGACAGATCAGTCGAATCCCAATGGAACCACTCGCATAATTTCCCTGAACCAGGATTCAGTGGTGCGGTTGGAAGACTGGACGGACCAGACCCGTGTGGATGGCGTGGTTCTGGAGAAGGTGCAGGAGAACGAGTTCCGCTACAGGATGTATCAAACCCAAATTTCTGACGCTGGGCTCTACCGCTGTGTGGTGACTGCCTGGTCTCCAGGTGGTGGTGGCATGTGGCGTGAAGCAGTGAATGGCTTATCCAACCCCATCCAGATAGACTTCCAGACATCAGGTTGGTGTAGCATTTGTGTGTGTGTGTGTGTGTCTGAGCCAGAAGGGGAGGGAGTTCTGTGACACCCTTCCAGTGGTTTCCCTGTCTCTGGGCAATACCTGCTATTTTAGAAATTGAAAGGCTCTCCAGATGGTGTGATGGCTGGGAGCTTTCCTTGTCTCCTTTGGTGGTACTTGCATCCTTTGTGTTACAAATTGTTTACAGAAAGACATTCAATAACCCAAAGGTTACGATTATAACTAATTCTTCCTTTACTAATTCAGCTTTTATGATCTTGCAGGCTCAGAGCTGGTTCTCAGTATGGAATAATTGCTGCCACATTTGCCAGATTCATTGCTAGGTTGCTGTTAGGTAACAACCACTTTGGAAGAGTATTAATATAAAGTGGATTTCTGTTCCAAAACAAACTTCATTAGCATAGCATTAAATTGCCTGAGCACACCTTCTCGTTGATATAATTGCAGAAAATGGTGAGGTCAAGGCAATGGCAATTTTTCAACAATCTCAGCAAGTATATCCTGCTGCTGAAGACCTTTAAGGCCTCTTGTGGATGGTTTGCAAAGCTCCACAAGTTGGAATGAATTTCAGTGCCCAGATGTGCATCCTGTTCCCCACATCCTTGCTGAAACCCTCACCTTTGTAACAAACCCCGCCTGGTGGGGTTTTCCCAGGGAAGTGTGCCTGTCCTGGTATATTATGGGGGTGAGAGAAAGTGGGGCAGTATTGGTTTGAATCGTCAAGGTGCGTGTTAACGCTGACTTCCTATCATGCCGCGTGATTGGGAACTGTTGCAGAGTTGTTTTTGTAATGGCAGTGAGAGTTTCATCTTGTGATTTGATAAACCAAGCTCGTGATGACTTGAACACTTCTAAAGAGCTCTTGGTGTAGCCCAAGGGTGCATCCTGTGTTGGAGCTCTCTGCTCAGCTGCTTATCTCAAACCTCCTGCACGCCCCTGTTGCTATTCACAAACACAGCTTGGGTGGAAGTCTCTCTTCACATCCCTTATTCTTCGTGAACTGAATTACTCTGCATATAATATGGGACTGAAGGGTTTTAGGAAGAAGCAGCTGTGACTAGGCTAGAGCAGCTTGACTTCTGGTTGCCTCCATAACTAAGGTAATCATTCTCCACCAGGTTATTTCTAAAACCTCAGTTTCTCTGTAGCTGGTGTGCAAGGAAAAGGACAAGAGCTGAACGTAGGGGGCATCTGTGCAGTGAGAACTTCACTTTGTAAGAAGTTCTGAAGTGTATCATCCCCATACAAACCCTATTGAAGACACAGCCTGACCTAAGCTGGGCGAAGAGAGGACAGGGACTCAGCTCAGTGCCTGTTCAGTTCTAGATCATCCCAGTTGGCTTTTCAGTGTTATGGTAAGTTACTGTTCTGAAAATATCCTATTAGTTTGCATATGTTCCAAAAGGCTCTTGGAGTAACAGTGTCACAGCTGAGTATTGCTGTAGATTTGTCTTCTAGAGATATGGTTTTAGTGGGCTGTAGCTTCAGCCTTGCTGCTCTTATTGTTTAAATCAGACACCGTGGGAGAGCAAGACTTACAAAGGGCTGATGCAAGACACCAGGAGGGATGAAATCTGGCCCAAACCTCCCCCCTGCAAGCTCTGACATGGGGGCTTTCCTGCACAAAAGTGGTGCTTGGTAGCTCTGCCAACACTGCTTGCGTTATGTCACTTTGAACTCCCCCCAGAAAGGTTTGGCAAGAGGCTATTAATATTTGTGGTTCGGAGGGAAACCTGTGAGCTATGCAAGGGAGGGAAGTGTGCATGTCACAGTCTTGACTTCTTTCTGCTATCAGCTTCTCTTCACTCCCTCCTCGCCCAGCTAGGATTTCCGGCACGTGGAGCGAAGGAGGGGAGGCAGCCCGCAGCTCTGCCCAGGGAATGTGTGAATTCCTGGACCCGGGGGAGGGATGGTCCTGAAGCCCTGTCAGCCTTCCATGCTTTACTAGAGAATGAAGGCAGAAATGAGATCCCAGGCACAATTTACTGGAGAGCTGTTTCCCAAAATAGCCTCGCCATGTAGCCAAATCTGGCTTAAAATACCTTTATTCAACTGATGGATGAACTTTGTGTCCTTCAGTAGTTGCTCAGATATCCACACTGGACATTCATCTGTGGGCATGATTATGACACACGACAAGCACAGTCAGAATGGATGCTGGCAGGCTTGCTTCCCTACTTACATACCCTCCTTTCCCCAAAATTTTCTTCTTCCTTTGGTGCAAACTCTGACCGGGTCAGGCAGCCAGAGGTAAGTGGCAAAGCTGCGGGGCAGCTGTAAAAGCACAGCTCAGATATCGCGCCCTTGTCTCGCTTCCTGTGGTACAGGCAACTGTCAAGCTTGTTCTCCAAAAAAAGGAGCTGATGCCAGATTCTCCCCAATGGGAATGGTGTAAGGCAGAACTGCTGAGGTTGATGGATTTTCTGGGGAAAACGGGAGGTTGCCCAGAACTGGAGGGAAGAAGCTAACCAACAGAGGGTCAGAGACAGCAAAGAGGGGCATGTTGCTCTCCAGGTAACTGCAAAAGCTGGAAGGCACCTCTCTGCTAAATCTCGAGTTCGATGGGGATATGTGGTGAGTGGTTTATGTGTGTGTTTGTCCCCGATAGTGCAATTACCTTGCTAACAGTTCTCCTGACTTCAAGGGTCTCGAAGTGTAGCAGAGAAGCACTTTAAGTGTGGCAGTGGTGGGGCCTTGCTAATGCAGTGTAACTTAAAATCCAGAAGGCATTCCTCTCTTCTCCCGACTACGAGGGCTTGGGCTGCCACAGCATTTCCAGCTGGCACCATGTGGGGGATGGAGCGGGGAGGAGATCGATATGGAAGCAGCGTTTTCAGCAGAAGGAAGCCCTTAAAGGGTTTTACATGAAGGTTTGAGTGCTAGGAGGAATTTCTTGCTCGGTTGTTTTTATTGATTCCTCTTCGGTAGGGGGCAGGGAGGTTTGCTTGGGTTGGAAATCCTTCCTGCCAGCTTGACTCCCTCCCAGATCCCTGAGTCGAGCGATGCTTCAAGGAAGGATTTTGGTGTGCGTACGCGCCGTGCAGCGTGATCTATCTGAGCAGCAGGAGGCCTGTAAGCATTTTATATGAGCTGGGGACTGCGCGCATGAAACTTCAGTGTTTCCTGCCACAATGGGCTTGAAATGTGGCAGTGCTCCGAAATGTTTTTCCATGAACATCTGTGGAAAATGTCTCGCTCGGATTCTTTCCATTCAAGGCAGAACTTGCTGGCTGCAAGCAGAGACCTCCTCTCCTCTTTCTCCACTTGCTGTTGCAGAGGGACGTATTTATTCCACGTCGTTTATGATCTGAAATGTTAATGTAAAGGCATTTGTTTGAAACTTCCTGAACTTAAAAAAAAAAAAAAAAAAAAAAAAATGTGGATTTTGTTCACAGAATTATATAAACTGGAGGGGGAGGGGGAGAGGAGGGGAAGGAGGAGCCTCGTAAGTCTTTAGTTTGCATATTTTCAATCAATGGCAGATTGTTCTCTGCTGGATGTATTTTAAGACCAGAGGGGGATCTTGAGAATCCTTCGGGTCAGGCCTTGTGAATACTGTGGAGCACTAGACTAGTTTTGGGAAATGAATGCCTGCTGTATGTCCAGTAGCTATAAGCAAGCTAAGCTTATTTGGGAAGGAGGCAGGAGGAAGCCACCCCATATGAAGTAATATTCTTCAGTGCTGCTTTTTGGTCAGCTCAGTTTAAAACAGAAGTTCTGCCATCCCTTTTCAAAGCTTGCCCAGCACTGGGAGGGATAGGAGCAGCTGCTAGTACTTGTCTTGTGATTTTCTCTTAATTTCATGTCATTCTTCTTGCTGAAGCCCAAATGCTGCTTCTCCCCCATCGAGCCATCAGATGATGTGTGTGTATATATACACAGCATTTCGTTCAGCCTGGAACGCATCTGTTTTCTGTAGTTTTTTCCTGTTTTCCTTTTCAAGCCAGCTGATCAGGACAGCTTCGTGTAAGGCTTATGATCTTGCCCACCTGGCCCCAAATCTCTCCCTTTTAAAATCAGCTCTCCTGGTCACCTGGAGGTGCTGCTCCAGTGCCTTTGCACTGCTAGGGCTGAGCAGCAGATGTGAGAGGTTGACTTTTTTTTTGTGTGTGTGTGTGTGCACACTGTCACCGTCAGACTTAGCTGAGCCAGCCAGCAAAAGTGGCTTCTAATAGCTGGGAACTTGCTTGAGATCAGAGTGCTTATCTGATACAGGTCTGTGTACAGGTATTGGGTATGAGTGGTTCCAGCTGGCCTGGAGCTGGATTGTTTATCCCGGGGCCATATATTCTTCTTTGGCATTCATCCTTTAATCTTCTATCCCTTTCAGCCTGTACCCAGCAACCCAGGTTAGTGTTTAGGTTGTGTTTGCCCTCTCTGTGCTCACTGGGATTTCCACAGAAGTGACTTATTTTCTTTTGCCTGAAGGAAAGCAGAAAGAAGGAAGCTTTTAATTGTGTATTCAGAAGTACGTTATGAGAGGGGACCGTTTGGAGCTGGGCTGTGCTCTGAGCTGGCTTTCCTCTGTGCCATTCAGCAAAGGGCAAGTAGCTTTGGAGAGGCAAAAATAAAAGAGAACTTGAAGGGAAGTGTCTCAATTAAATCTTCAACTCTGGATTACATCTGCATGTGAGCTCATTGCACAGCAATGTATTATCATTCTCTTTGGAAGAAGTTGAGATAAACTAAGAGCTTCGGAAATATGAGCTGAGTATTGATGCTGAACTGGCAATTAAAATGAAATGATGCCCTGCAATGACCCAGAGATACTCAGCTGCAAGAAAGTAAAGCAGAAGGGTTCTTAAAGGAAAGAAACCTTAATCATGGAAATGAATAAATGGCCATACAGCAGAAATTCTTTGGCGAGAGAGGCTGGTATTTTCCAGCCACCGTTAATGGGCAGGAACATGCTTTGTCATTGTATGCCTTTGTGCCTGTGTGCACTAATTTGTATCTGGAAGTGGAAACCTCAGACTAAACTACTAGAGGCTTCTTCCAGTAATGGCTAGTATGAGGCTTGGGGTGAAACTCGCTGGGGAACAGCTCTGTGAAGAAGCTGGGAGAGGACGGGGGCTGCAATAGTGTGGGTGAAGGAGCTCGTTATCTGGAGAGTCAGATCATGGGATCCTCACTTTGAGCAGAGATCTGCTGCCAGGGCAGATATGAGTAATGCTTTGGATGATGGAGAACTTGTGGATTGCATCAGTTTTTTCCCCCTTGTGGTCCGTGGTGCTGGCTGATTGCAAGAAGTGGAGCTGGATGCAGTGATTGCTCCTGCTGCGCTGGGCTGTGCTGGGTAACGAACTGGGTACAGGGTTATTGCTGGAGCAGCCTGGTCTGGATCTCTCTTGCCAGATAGATTACTTGACCTTTCTCTGCCCTACTTCGTCTGGAAAATGAAAGTAACTCCTTTCTGTGGGGAGATTGGAACTTGTTTTTGCAGAGAAAATAGTGCCTGAGATGAAGTAGAAAAGGCCAAAACATCACCTAGGACCTGGTTAATTAGCTCTTCTATTGTAAATCCAGATGTTAACTGGCTTTTGGTTATTCTTCTTTCTCCCCCCCTTCTTTTTCTTGCTGATTTAAAGTGTTTGGATTACTGAGCAGTGATGGAAAGCAGGGAGAGTAGGGTGACATCAGGTAAACAGGGCTCAAGGTTTATTTTTTTCCAGTACATAAATCCTTAAGCTGAGTAAATTAATTGAATAATTAAACCAAACAGGTCCTGATCCTGGAACAGAGTTTCTTTTTAAGCACTTCTAGATTTGTACTAGTAAATTTCAATTGATCAATTTCAATTTACCAATTTTTCAATTTCAATTTACCTCAATTACTTCCATTTTTATTTTTAAAGTAGAGTTTTTCAGACATGCAGAAATCAAGACATGACTCCAAAAACTATTTATTTTCCTATCTTGACAGTAGCTGCTTTTTAATATTGTTATTACTTTATTTAAGAAGAATTTTTAAGAGACTTTTCTAAGCTTACATACGGCCTCGTTTTAGTGAGAAATGGAGTGTTCGGCTTAGTTTAAATCAAAGGTCTTAGTAGAGGATGGCAATATAGGGGAAAATGGATGCTTGGCTCTTAGAATTGGGAATGCTGGTTTATTTTGTAAGTCTGCTTTTTTAGTTTCTGAGCTAGCTGAGATTATGATGCTTGTGTTCAAACCAGAAGTTACTCAAATCCACTTATTTTTCAGCTTTCAACCTCCTGAATAGCCTCCCTACACTTTGCTTTGTTCCTGATGAGCTTTGCAAGTCATGCTTCATCTGCCAACCTTGCACTTGAAACTAAATTACAACTTGTTTGTTCTTGAGTGACCTGTAGTTGCCAACAACAGGATTTCAAACTGTTAAATACAGGTGGCAAGGTGAGAAAAGCCACATCATCTGTCTGCAGAGTTCTATTTTTTCTCAGTGTTCATGTGGCATGAACTCAGGTCTTGTTGAAGGAGAGCTTGTTACCTCCCCATCCCTTCCTGTGACAGTGCAAACACTTGGACATGGCAATGGAGAGACACTGATAGATGTTGCTGTTGTCCCTGTCTTCTGAGGGTTTCCTGTTAACCAAGTGCTTGCAGCTGTAAGCTTGGGGTTGAGTGTGTGTGGTTGGGTTTTTGCTGTTTTGTTTTTTTACTTGGGGGGTAAAAACTTCAGGATACCACTTGGGTTTTGTGTGATGAGCTCTTGGTGGAGTCTAGATCTGGGGCTGCTTGAATACTGTGTTGTGATGGTAATGGGGGAAAAAAATAAGGTGATCCACACCTTGTGGAAGATTTTGTGGCATGTTTGCCTTGGGAGGTCCTCAAGAGCATTAGAAAGGTGTCTGGAAACATCCTGTGTTTGCTCTGGTGTCTTTTTTTTTTTTTTTTTTTTTTTTAAAAAAAAATTAAGTCCTTTTTTTGAGCCTATAGTAAAGAAGATACCCAGTTAGCTAAGGTGATGGCTTTGCTTGTAACTCACTAACAAACACTGGTTTGCTGCTGCCTTTGCTTGAGATTCACATGCAGTTCATTCCTGCTTCTCTTATCCTGTTGCCAGGCAGGTTCAGCTGAAGCCAGAGTAAATTATTTAAGCCGGGGGACATAAATCAGACAAGCTATTAAGTTAAAAACTCTTGTCATTTTTTTCTTTAGAATAAAACCAAACAGAAAACCTTGAACCCTTCTACAGAGAAGGGTGACAGACTTTTCATGAGGGATAAAGCCATGTTGTCAGCTTTTGTGAACCTTTCCCAGGCTGTGCAGTGACTGCAGCTCTGGCAAGTGTACCTTGTGTTGGGTGGTAAGAGGTTACACGGTTGTCTTGATCCAGATCAGGGCTAAATAGGTGTCTGTTGCAAGCAGCCTCCTGTCTTTTCAAGTTCTGGGGTGAGGGAAAAACCATCAGTGAAGATGCTTTATTCTGCCCTTTCATGCCTGAGGGCAGCCTGAGGTCCAGGGCATGGGGCACGTGGGCAGAAAGGTCGGCAGTATTGCTAAGGTAGAAAGGTGCTCTTCCTAAAAAGCTGCAGTTTTCAAGGCTAAGCTAAGGGGACTTCACTGTAATGAAGTTTATTTACATTTTAAAAAGCTTTTAATTAATAATATTTATTTTCCTCTTCAGCTAGAGAGAGGGAAGAGCACTGTCAAAATCCAGTCCTAATACAGGGCAGTGATTTTTCCTCTGGAGTTACAGAAGGTGATTTTTAGATGTACCCCCTTGTAGGGAAATAAGCAAAGGGAAATTATTGCTTGTGGCTTACCAAGGGGAAGTATGATCACAAAATGACCGAGCAGGAGCTGCCAGGCAGCCTTCTTACTGCCTAGGAAGCTTTGACTCTTCACACGCAGGTAGGCTAGAGATGTACTTGGTGACCCAGAACAGGAGGGTCTGTATGGGGTGCTGTGTTGCTGTGATATGGCCTCTCCTGGCCGAGAGACCAACCAAGCAAATTGGCATTTACCCTAAAGACATTCAATGGCCGGGGGTGCTCAGACTCCGGAGGCTCTGCATTAGTGTGTTTTGGCCTGCCAGGTTTGAAGCCAGCATCTGTTGAATGCCTGGACTTTCACTCTAGAAATAAGACCGGAAAAGACGTCCTATCTACATGTACCCTTCTGTCTTTCCTTCTTCACCCTGCCAGGGCAGGAGTCAGCCTTAGCCTGACAAAGTTGGGATCATGCAATTCATCTCCTTCGCCTGATTTCTGCTAGCATCCAGCAGGCCAGGGCCTGTTCGCAGGACCAGGGCATGTCTCAAGCTCCTGACGTGTCACCTCAGTCACTGCCAGGCTGTTGTGTAGACACTGAGCTACAGACAGTGGCCAGGATTAGTATGGAGCTGTTCTGTGTTCGATCAGTGCAGCAGAGGGTGTGTGCTGGGATGTTCCTGGCAGACGTGACACTTGCTTCATTTGTGTTGCTGTGAGAGTTCACACGCGCCATGAGACATTGCTGGTTACAGCTGGCTGTGGTGCCCTGGTCCATCCTCCCTTCACAACTAGTCCCTTGGGACCTTGAATCTGCACAATTACCCCACCCCACCCCCCAAAAAAGTGAAATACCTTGTTTTATCTGAAAAAGAATAATCAAGTCAGCTGCAAGAGGAATATGGTTAGAGGTGTGAGGAGCTGGGGATCAGCCTCTTATTGCAGGTAACCAGTGATAGGACTGTAGGGAATGGCCTCAAGTTGTGCCAGGGGAGGTTTAGGTTGGAAACGAGGAGACATTCTCAGAAAAAGCAGTCAGACGTTGGACCAGGTTGCCCAGGGAGGTGGTGGCATCACTGCTTCTGGGGCAGAGGGCTATAAGAGGTTTGCAGTGTAACAAACCACAGCAGATTGTGTGCTGTGGAAATTGTGGGGGGAGGATTTTGGAAGCCACAGAATAATTATTGCAATGTAAATGGAATTTACTTTGTGTGCTGTGTAATCTCTGCTGAAGAAAACAAGCCAGATCCCTGTAGTCTATCATAGTTTCACCAAAAATAACAGCTCTAGCTTCGTGGCATCTCCAAGTTTCTGTACAGAACCTCAATTTGGAAGTGATGCGATAAGTGTGTGCAGCGTGGTGAGCTACCGGCATAGCTTTTCACAAAAACCTATTGGGAGGGCAGGGGGAAAGTGGGCTGCTTGGCTGATTTCCTTAAATGTTCTCTGTCAGAAGTGTTGTTTGCCACAGATCTTGAATGGATTTGGAATTTACAAGTCCTGTACTTAAACTGCTAGCATGTAAGAGCAGAGCATGGCAGATCTTCCAACAGTTTACAAACTAATTTTCTGTTCTTGTTGCTGCTGATGCTATCCCAGAAGTAGCTGAGCCAGGTAATGATGGCAGCTAAGAGATTTCAGAGAAGGTAAAAATCTAAAATCTTCTAAAATCTGAATCCCAAGTGCCTTCTTCCGTTCCTTGGCCCCTTTCCCCAAAGCCATTCTGGAGGCCACAGTTAGCATCTGCTTTCCTCCTCCATATCTCCTCTGTTTTCTTTAGTAGAAAAATCACTAAGGGTATTTTGATGCATTCTTCGTTTTCTGTCCTGTGAAATGGAGAGTACCTAGCAATGTAGGCATGTCTGAGGAATTGTGGTTTTGTTAACTTTGCACCAGAGATGTAGTTGTTGTCAAAAATGTGGGCAAGTTGTGTTGTTTTTTTTAATCTTCTGCATCTCAGAAGTCAAACACACATGTTGTTATGGTGTCTGAGCATTTCATAACAGCCTAATGGTTTTCATCAATATCATCATCACTTCACAGCTGAAGGAGTTACTATACCCTTGGGCATTGAGACATCTTGTACAAAAGAAGCTATCTGTAGCAGAGCCTGAAGGAAAATCCGCAGAAAAATGTTATCAGATGCATTCTTGTATTGTCTGTGTTTCAGTTCCGCAGCAGAACCTCCTGTATGGTTAAATTACTGGTTTGCTCTAACTTGAATTCCTATTGACAGCTTCAGCTGAAATGATCTCTGCTGGATTAGCCAGAGGACCTGAACTCTATTCTTCTTAGAGAAGTCACCAGTGGAAGAAAGGCTCGTTTTGTGCAGGACAGTGGAAGGCAGATACGGGCAGCGACTTCTGTGTTGTGTGACAGGTCTGGCAGTCTGGGTATTAGTGCAGCAATTAGTGTCTAAAAATGGGTAACTATTTTGCCCAAACTTGCATGACTGCTTATCTCTACTTCAAAACTCCGTTTCTGCAAACACATAGAGGACGATTCAAAAATACACAAGAATACTTTTGGACGTTGAAGAAAAGCCTGTCATGAATAATTGTGGTTACTCTTTTCTAGGTCCTGTGTTTAATGTCTCCGTGCATTCTGACAACCTGACAATTTACCAGGGTGAACTGGCAGACTTGCTCTGTATCATCACAACGGATGGAATGGCACTGGAGCCAGGTATTTTGAAGAAAATATTTTACTTGTAACTCATTCGCCTCCAGATTGTATACCAGCAGTTATAACCCCGTGTCATGTGAGTGAAGCTGGAGAATTGAGAACATTTAATGTTGTACAGAACTAGCTAAATACAGGAGAGAATGTTTGCTTTACACGGCCAAGTCTAAAACAAGATTTGTGTTTCACATTCTGAGGTGAGAGGGGGAAAAAAGCGTTCTTATTCCTAACCCCTGTGCTGTCTGTACCAACTGACCCCACTGCTGGCGGTCAGCCTGCAACCACTAGATGGGCGTGAAAACTATTGCTGTCTCCTTCAATTAGAAAGAAGGTCCATTGGCAAAGCCTGTCAGGAGAAAGCAGTTACCTGTAAACCAATCTTAAAATCACCTGGCCGGTCAGCTTAGAACTTCACAGTGAATTTAAGGCTTAATGTAAATCTAAGAATCACAAAAATTGACTTCTGCAGCCTAAATACTGAAAATGAACATTACTTCCTGATGCCTTCAAAGGTGAGCTTCCTTTTTTTTTTTTTTTTTTGTGTAGAAGAAAAAAGAAGCATGGTACCTATGAAAAGGACAGCAGACACTTTAAAGAGAGATTTTTGTGAAGGGCTGAAAAGTTCAGAGAATTGCTCAAAACTTAGCTGCTTGCCAAAGGTTGCCTGAGCTGCTTTTCATCAAAAGGCTGTGAGAGTAGCTCTGGTTATTGTATCCAAAATGTGGCTTTGGAGTGAGTTTAGTGTGTCTTTTAAAGTTATTTTTATGTGCAAATATAAAAATATATTTTAAATCTATAAATGTGTTTAAATATAAATATATATACACCTAAATGTAAAGGTACCATGATTCATGTGGGACAGAAATCTATGCAAAAGCCACTACAAAAAAGGGGCTGTGTGGCAAATATTAGTTAGTGTAATAGTTGATGAGATGAAGTACCAAGTTTATTGAAGGTGCATCACTTTGAAATTGCAGAATGGCTGTTTGATGTTAAATCTGAGTGTAGCAGGGAGGCAATTTGCTAGATTACAGTTCTGTGCTGCCTGTGAAAAAATGATAGAAGTCTGTAGATTGTATTATTGAAATGCTTGGTAGGGGGGAAATGCTGAGTAAACTTTATTGTTGTCAAAAGAGTCATAGCCTGGGATATTGGACAGTCTGCAGCAATGTACGTCTGTACATATGCCTCCATCTGTCCTGCAGTTTCTGCTCAGCAGAAAGCATCTTCTGAAGTTGAGGTGTTTCTAAGCTGTTAAAGGTATTGTTGCAAGGCAGTACCCAAAGCATCTGGCTTCCTTTGCAGAGCAGTAATTGCTGGCAGGGAGCAGCTGCTGCTTCTCCTGGTGTTCGACAGCTAAAATAAGCTTGGGGTTGCCTTGTGAAAGAGGCCTCAGCATCCCTGACCCACTTAAAACTTGAAAAGATGCCACTTACTGAGAGTGGGGCTCTCCTATCAGTGCTCTGCTGCAGTTGGGTTTGTGATGTTTTTGTGTGCTTGGTAGCTCGAGACAGAAGCACTGACAAGATAAGGGTAATCAAATGGATTTAAATAAAAAGGTGGCCTCTTCAAGGAGCTGTTGATCAGCACAGTTAAGTTTAAACTGGGAAAATTCTTGAGAGAGTAGGGATGTCTGTTGAGTTGATAGATGATGCCTGTATTTGGAAACATTACCCTTTCCAGAGATCATGAGCAGCCAGCACACAGTTTTAAATGTCAGCACTGTAACGCGTTCCGTAACTGGGTAATATCATATTGAAATGGCACATCCCTGCCTCTCTGGTTGCTGGCGTTGTTTTTGTTGTGGATTTTTGTCTGTAACGGGGCAGATACATGCATGACGGATACCCACAGAAAGGAGGGAAGAAGCGTGGTACTGTGGCAAGTAGGGAGAACATTTTGGTCTGTGCTCTGAGCCTGCAGTTGCTGAAAGAGCAAGGTTTGGGGTCTAACCAGCCATGCTCTGTGTGTCTCTGTGGGGAAGTCCCATGTGAGCACTTCAGCTGGGCCTAAGAAGCTGGCCCCTCTCCAGTCCTTGCTGGTCCTCTCGGTGAGACAGGCAGCAGAGCTTCAGTTATGTGGAGGAGGACTTTAAGGCCTCATCCGGTAACAACCAGATGTAATCATTCAACAGGAACGCTTTTCACTCTGCATCCCATCTCTGATGGGTCTCTACACTCAGTCAGTATCACAATTTAATTCACAACCAAAATGGAGAATTTACACTTTAAATGATTGCCAAAACATTAGACAGACTGTGAAAATAACAGTGCTGTCTCATCCCAGTGGGGAAATAAGGCATGTTGTTGGGGAAAGCCTACACCAGATAATGAGATAGGAAAAGCAAGAGCTGCCAGCATCTCCTAGAAGAAAACAGATGACAACAGTGCCGGCATGGCCTTTCCATTTGGGAACTTGTTGAGAAGGGAGAGCAGAGTAGTTGCATATCGATGTTGCTATCCTGCTGTTCTGTGGGTCATTATGGCTTTCAAGAGGTCTGCTCTTCTGGGGTCAGGCCTTCTGCAGTGGGGTATTACAGGCCCTCTTGTGTGCAAAGAGGGATCAGGGAATTTCATAAGATCTTTTGTTAAATGCACTTCCTGCACAGTCTGAATGTGCTCGGTGTGCCAGCTGGCTCTGCTCTTGTACATGTAGTGTGATGTTAAAGTATGCAAGCAGATCAGCATGTATACCTTCAGTAGTGAGGTGAGGTGTCAGGTGCCAGCTCTTCTCCCTCTTTGTGTCCACAGTCAGAGAAATAAAGTACTTTCAAGGAGCTGAGGAGAAGTTAAGTGACCAGTGATCTTTGGAAGTCCCCTTCTTATGTCCATTCCTTGCTAGAAGAATAACTTATGGGCTGGCCCATCCTCTAGCAGAGGCAATTCACAGCTGTGTGTGAGTACACACACCCACCCTGTGGGAAACTTTCAAAAGGGTTGAAAAGGTTTTGGCATGACTGCTACGTGGTTTAATTTCCTCTGCTTCTTTGAGACCCCGCTGAAGTGGAGTGTGTATTACTGAGCTCAGTACATGGCAGCAACCATTCTGTCTAAAGAAGTGCTTCTTTGGCTTGGCATCCGTAGCTGGTGTTTTGAATTGATATGAGGGAAGTATGTGTGTGTCAGGGGGGAATAGTAGTAGTACTTCTGTGCCCTGAAGATACAAAAGCTGCTTCTGATGTTTCTGTTGAATACACATTTTCACAAACGATCTCTCTAGACTTCCCAGATCACCCCTTCTTGGGCTATGTGCTTAGGGATTTAAAAGTATTACTTACTCTGCCTGAAAGAGATTTATTTTTTTTTTTTAAATCTGCTCCAGACGGACCCAGTGGGCACTCTGGAGAATTTAACAAAACCAGCTTGTTTACCTCTTGTATGGCTTGAAGTGGTTTGCTCAGCTCTCTAGGAAGCCCTATTCAACCTCATTTAAATGTAGTAAACAAAAAGGGTCTCAAAATTGTGATTCAGCGCTGGAACAAGATGCTGAGAGAGCTCCATTCTAAGCAGTGGAAGTGCATGGTTCCTAGGAGCTGGTCTAGAAATAGGATTCCCAGTTCTGTGGGGTGATTGGCCAGAGAAGCAGCTGAGACCCAGACAGCTTAGTCCTGTGTGTTAAATCGAAATGTGTGTAAAGATGTGCTTTACATGTTGATGATGCTCACTAGCTGAGGAGGGGAAGGATGGCACCACTCTTACTCTGCTTACAGAGCCTGTGAAGCATCCAGTGCCCCGTGTTCCTGGATGAAAGGAGCTGGGTTGCACGAGCAGTGGGTGCTGAGGTCCTTGGTGGCCTTCTGCAGCACAACATCCCAGTGACGAGCTTTCTGTAATGCATGGTCCCTTCCTGACCTTACTGGTAAAAGAAACCTTTGTAGTCATAAGTGTGTCTGTGGGTCAAGTGGTTCTGTTTTGTTTTTTGAAGACTGGGGACAAAAACTGAGTGTCTGATTTGTCTGCATGGACACAAAGGGTGTGTGGAGTTAAACAGATGCTTTTGGGAAGCCTAGCGTCTGGCCTTCTTTATGTCAGTAAAATTGCAGATTTGTTAGCTTGTGGGAGCTGTTCGGCATGGCCATCACTGATCTTTGGAGAGTGCTTGATCTGTGTCCTTGTTTTGCTAAATTTTACTGTGTTTTTACAGCATGAAAAATGAGAGAGATAGAAACGAATCAGATGACTTTGCTGTATGAAGCTAGTTCAAGGAGGATAGCGACAAAGAGCACTCTGAGCCAAATCCTCCCTCTGACTGTCTGCAGTGAGTCACTAATTGCACACTGTGTATACTGACTAATAAAATATGTTGGCATAATACTGTTGTCCCATGTTGTAATTACAGAAGACAGATTCAGCTATTTCAAAATGACAGCAAGTGCCTGCATTCATCTTTGTACATTGAGGGAAGAGAACCTCAAATTAAGTGAGACTTAAACAGAGGAGTTCTTCAACAGTAGTAAATCCCCTGGGAATCTGAAGGCTAGGTTATTTCCCCCCCCCTCCTAAACTTACTGCTGAAATCTATTTTAGTAAATGCAACCGTGTATTCAGTGTAGTTGGACGTAGCCTGGAAGGTGTCCATATGCTCCTACTGTACCTGGAAGCATGGAGCAAATGTCAGCCTTCATGATATTTGGAAGGAATTGGTCATGCCCAACCTGACTGCCTGTGGCTGGTGTTAATGCTGTGTTTGGAATAAACAGGCAACAGAGATGAACAATAGTTTATAGAAACGGAGCTCTCTCAAGCAGAGGCCCTGTTTCCCACAGCTACTTGGGAGAGTACACAAGGCAGCGGTCAAAGTTTAGTCCTGTCAACTGAAAATGTGTGTGGTGATCTTGATTAGCTTTGCTTTCCAGGGAGGGGATCGGAGTGGTATGCTGAGTAATTAACGGTAGTATTTGTGGTATGATGTGGCAAAGTGTGGTTGTTATGAGTGCTGCTGGTCCATATGGCCAATGCTCACCACCACATAGGACCAGGAAACCTCTTCCCGCGATAGGACTACAAAACACACGAGGTGTTCTCTTGAGGCTCTGTGTTGTCACCCGGAGCAGCTGGCCATGGCAGGCAGGGCAATAAACTGGCTGGTGTCCCAAATGGTTTGGTCAGCCAGTGTCTCTGGGAGTGACTGAGTGCTGCCATCTGCTTCCTCAAGTTTCTATTTTGTTTTTGAAGATGTGTGTAGAACAGTGTACCTTACTGGGGAATTAATTGTACCGCAAACAGTGAGTGTTTTTTGTCTGCAATAAGAGGGACTGTAGCAGCTGATGCGTAACCACAAGTAGCAGAACTGAGGATGTCCCTACCCTTTTTTAAAAGATTATTCTAAGGTTCCCTGTCTTCCTAAGATGTCAGCTTGCCTGATAACAGCTTAAAAGTTGTCTTCAATTATATCTGCAAATAATTTAAGTACAGCAGGAGGTTCAGGGCTTAGATGAAAGATCAGTTTTAAATTTCAGATTGCTAATGCTGTATTTTTCACAGATCTCAATACCAGCAAGTGAAGGTTTGATATATGCCCAAAATCATAGGACTGTCTTAGGTGTGCAGAGGTTAATCCCCTTGCAGAATGTCTGCACAAAACTCAAGACAGAATTACTACCCTCTGTTTCCAGTTTGGGCCTATCAGTTTAAGTGCCAGGAAGGAGGAACTACTGTTGAACCAAGCGAGCAGGCATCTGAGGCCCTTTTCTGTCTACGCTGTGGGTCACGCCATGTTTCAGACCCTTTGACAGGTATTGCTGAGCTCACATTAGAAAAGCAGCGTGCTGATTTTTAAAGCAGATACTCAACAACAGCCTAATAGGGCTAAGATTGAGATCTGCTAATGGGATCAATAGCATTTTGCACGAACGTAAAAAAGGGCTTAATGTGCTGATGAGCTCTGTCTACCTGTCAGCGAGGTTAATGTGGAAGGTGCTGCAAATGTTTTTTGTAGGCTATCTCCTGGGATAGTAAAATTCATACAAAGCACAGTGCACGATGGCCCATGACACTTACTAACAATTGCAGAAATAGTGCATAAAAGCATTGTGGTCAAACTTTGCTTCCAAATGCTTTATATTTTTGCACGTAATTTTTTTTCTACTCCTTGTAGAATCTCTTTAAGTTAGGCAGACTAAATGTGTGGAAGGGGCCTTTAGGAAAGAGCATTCTGATTTTGTAGCTGTGCAGCTGCTGCATGAAGGTAGTGATTGCAAATCACTCTGCTAGCAAATGCCTAGCATTGCCACTCCCTTTTCAGTGTAGGCTCAGCCCAGTTTTAGCACTTCTCATGACACCAGGCCTGCTTGGTGAAAAGTTAGATCGGAGACGAAATACGCATTTTAGGATGATAGGTAGGAAAGCAAGAAACCCCCTCTGTGTTGTTGCCATAGCAAGTCACCCTCCCTGTGCAGCTATATTCTTCCTGTCAGTGCATTTCATTGCAGTTCACTGCTTGAATCCTCCTTGAAAGGACACGTTCAGGACATTCTTCCCTGCCTCCCCTACCCCCACTGTCAGTCCAGTGTTGGTTACGCCATTGGCAGATTAACCTTTCTGCTGAGAAGTGGCACTATGAATAGTCTTTGCAGCTCACCAACGTGTCCAAATTCTCCTTTTTCCCTGAATGCAGATGACATGTCTTTTGATGTCTCCTGGTTTGCTGTGCGCTCCTTCGCGCTGGACAGAGAGCCCGTCTTGCTGGCCTCGGTGGACCGAAGAGGGATCGTGACGCAGAGCAGGAGAAACGGGAGCAGTGACCTCAGCCTGGAGAGAATCAGCCCACTGGAATTCCGTCTCCGTGTGCATGGCTGCGAGGACCATGATTTTGGGAACCATTACTGCGTGGTGACCCCGTGGGTACGGTCTGCCACCGGTGTGTGGCAGCAGGAACCTGCCGTCAAAGCCAAACCTGTCTTCCTATCTGTGAAAATGGATGGTAAGAGATGACTGTGTGTGTTGCGGGATTTTTAGCACCTTGTTATGTTAATCTGTGACAAATGTTCTCTATATATGTTTTTAATGATGCCTGTGATAATTTCATTAGATTTTGTTATCCTCTTGCTGTTGTTTTCAATTTGTAATTCGAAGTTCTACAGACTAGGTAGGCCTGAATAGGTCATACTCATAAGCGTGAAGTGTTCTTTTTCCTGATGCCTTGCTGACGTTTTGCATAGCTAGGGCATCTTTTAATCAAGGTGTAGCATTCTCTCCAAGTGTTAATCTTCCTGTTCCCTGCTGGAAGAAACACTGGTTTGCAGCTGGGGTGTGCTGAAGTAGTCATGTTATGGTTAATATCAAAGCAGGGAACAAAACGTCAGGGCTCTGACTCCTTCCTCCCTCTCCTAACCACAAGACATGCTGCTCCCTGCACTTAATACCTTGCCTGCTCTACAATCAGAGTTGCAAGTGTTGCTAGACTTTGTGAGAAGCTAGATGTGTGCTAGATGCTTCATTCAGCACGTAGCTAAGGAGAAGAATGAATTTGGGAGAGGCTTTGAACTGGTTGCTTTCTTCTAAGCGTTTCCAGGAGAGGTCACAATGAGAAGTTCTGTGAACTTGAATCAGAAACTTTTGTTCTCCCTACTATGCAGATAACTGTCATAACTGTACTTTCTAAGCTCCTTCCATTTCTTGACCCTGTCTTTTAAGTGTGCATCAGGTGCCTACAAATCAACTTTCTTGTTCATGCACCAACTTAGGAGGTTGATTAGGCGAGGTTGCTGAGTGGCAGTGAATGTACTGTACAAGTAGTTCTAATCAAGCACAGTGTAAAGTCCTTGCCATTTGGAAACAGTTTTATAAAGAGATGGCAGCCACAGTCTGCCTGTGATAGAGAACTGTTGCCAGGCCATTGTTTGGAAAAACAGGTAATGGGGTACTTCTTAGAACTATTGTCACTTTGCTATATCATTGCAAGGTTTCTCTGGTGCCTCTAGCCTCCCCAGAGCTTTGAAATGGTGGAGGAAGAAATATGGTGAAGAAGGAAGCAATGGAGTCCAGTAAGGTCCTGGTATCCCAAACCTCAAAAGACAGAAATCAAGAAGGAGAATTAGCTTTTCCTTCCAAAATAATTAACCTGCCCATGACTGAAAAATGTGGGATTTACTCCCTCTTTAGGCAAGAACAAATAATGTTGATCTTTAAATTTCTCTGTGATATCTAACGACTTTTGTTTTCCTTGCTGTTTTTCAGTTTTGAATGCTTTCAAGTATCCCCTGTTGATTGGCATTGGTCTGGCCACTGTCATCGGACTCTTATCCTGCCTCATCGGCTACTGCAGCTCCCGTTGGTGCTGCAAGAAGGAAGTGCAGGAAACACGGCGAGAGCGTCGCCGGCTGATGTCAATGGAGATGGACTGAGTGCTGGAGCCAGGCACGCCTGCGTTTTGGCAGAGACTCACAGGGCTCTTGGACTGTGCTGAGACACTCGCTCACAGGCCCAGACAAGACAGCACGCTTCCTCTCTGATTTCAGCCTGGACCTCAAGCTTCTCCTTGTTACACATCATGTCCCGAGAGCTTTCAGGCCATGTTTAGTGACTCAAAGTTCTCCTTCTTCCAGCAGCACTTTCTGCATAGGGATCGTGTCCTTCTAACGTACAAACTGTTGAGTCTGCTTTCAGCAGGGCCCTGTGACAAAATTCACTAAATTGTTATTTTATAAATATTTTGATTTAGCCCCTCTTGGTTTTTGAAAAGGTCTTCCTCTACGAAAACATGACAAGGAGGGCAATGTGTGGGAAGGGACTGGTAGAATCGTCAGGCTTTCATTGTGTTAACTAATCTACTTTTCCCCTCTGCCCTCATTGCAGCATCCTGTCCACTTCCTCTGTCACCACGGTATCTCACAGACTTCTCTGTGTTGGCTTGAAGCCTGGAGAAGGGTATTCCACTGGTGCCTCATGAGGCTATTCCAGCAGGGAATTGATTTTTGGCTGTTAGCATGCCTTCTCTTCCCTGGCTTTCAAAGGGTTTACGATTAACCTGAAAGCATAACTTGCCTGGAGGTCTTTGAGACTTTTTTCTTATTATTTTTTTTCTAGTTTTCTGTGCTCAAAGCTCTTGACTGTGGTGAACAGGGGCTAACTTGTCAGCCCTGAAGAGTCACTCTTCAGACAAGCATTTGTTGGATGTCTGCGTATGGCCACCAGCTCCCCAACCTTTCTTTTCTCCTCACTACAGCTGCTCACATTGTGCCTCAGACCCTGCTCTGCTTGTGGCATGGGGGGCAGCATGGTATTTAGAGACAAGATCCAGCCTTCTGCTGGCCTTGGCAGAGGAAGGAGACCTTGCCCAACTGGCAGTGGCGTGACTCATGAAAAAAATGTGAGATGGGTCTTCATGTGCACTTGGCCGACTGATCGTGTTTTTAGAGGAGACTGGTAAACTGTCCCCAGATGCACAGACCAGATACCAATGCTGCTTCTGACAGTCGCTCAGTGGTAACCCTTGAACCTGTGAGCAGAGTCTGACTGCAGTAGCTCAGAGTAGGAGTATGAGCAAGCTGAAGAGGGCAGCAAAAAAGTTCCTGTGATCCTGGTCTTGTGCATGGGCCTGCAGTAAGGTTTTCGCCATGGGTTCAAGGTATTTTCCTAGGTGCTATATTATAAGAAGTCCTGCTTTGGTCTTCCACATACACTGACCTGGCTGCTGCCAAGGGAGCAGCTGCTTTTCCGGGCAGTTCTGTCTTTCCAGCACAGCTGGTATTTTAAGCAATAAAAGTCAGAGTATAGGTACTGTGTACAAACAAAAGAGTAGGACTGTACCACAACCTGATGTCACAGCCAGGGTCTAGTTTGCATCAGGAAGGGTTAAAAATGCAGAGATGAGGTCAGGGCTCAATCCTTTAAAGGTTTTGTAGGATAAAAGAAAAGACTCTGGAGGATGGCACCTGCAGAAGGTAGCGTTTGTGGTGTGCTGTTGCCAATCTTAGATGTTAGTTATGTTCTAGGCCATCTCCTTCACTAACAGCTTGTTCCAGGGGAGCTGCAGGTCTGTGCTGCAATGGCCTCATTTCACATTAGCTAGTGGACCCTTTTACTCACCACTACAGCTATTCCATTTTTTTTTCAGTAAGGTTTTTTGTTTTGTTTTCTTAGCTTGTGTTGTGACCATTTTTCTGAGGTTGGCATGAAGATTTTCTCTAGAAGGCTACGTTCTGCTCCCAGCACGCAAACATGCACACAGTCACACTGCTGGTGGGTTAACTTGGCTGTACATATGGACACACACAATGTCTAATGATTTCTTGGAAGCTGAATGTGAGGCATCTTCAAAATGGACTTGATTTGCAGAGATGTAGCTTGCAACTCACTGTTGGACTCTCTTTGGCACTTCGTGTAGGGTTCTAGAGCTGAGAGACCCACAGCCTGTAAACCTCTGGAGGACTTTGGCCTAAACATTCTTAGCAGCTTCTCTTTCTGTCCTGATGTGTGTGGTGTTTTTTTCCCTCCTCTCTTGAAGAGCTCTGAAAAGTCCTATGTTGCAGACAGACGTAGCTGCCTCTGCTGAGGAACAGGGCAGAAGCAAACTCTAGTTTCCACTGCGAAAGCTCGGAAATCTTTATTGATGCTTTACAAAGAAAGGGCGTCAAGGAGAAAATTCACTCAAATATCATTTTGACAGCAAGAATTTTTCTTCCTCTCCTGTTTGGCTGCTGTAGTGAAATCTTGCTTTTTCTTTAAAGTTAAGGAACACCATTCTGATGTCTGGGGTGCTGGCTGTCCTTCCCACACTGATCTACACAGCTTCTTTCCTGCTTTATTGTCTGCTTTCTTCACAGAAATGACCTGTGGAATTGGGGTGTCTTGGGTGGGGAGATTGGTAGTGGTGTTGAGGTTCAAAGCACAGCATCAGTTGCTTGCTGTCCGAGTAGACTGACTCCATATTTATGTGCCCTTGGTTAAGTTTTAGGGAAAGAGGGTCACGATGCAATAATTAGGGAATGAATGAGCAGGGACCCGCCAGCTCTTCCCAAGCACGCAACATAGCACACTTTATCCCTGCCGGAAAAAAACTCAGGGTTATTTTGGTCAGGGCTCCCTGCTTCTCTAATGAAAGGTCCCCATGTCTTTAGCTAATGCTGGCCTTCCTTCAAGGCCAGTAACAAACCATCTTTGTCATTCCAAGTGAAGCAAGTTTGCTGCTAGCTCACACTGCTGCCCGCCCCTTGGAAGGCAATGCTGCATCACCTTAGGCCCTGGATTTGCTGTAGTTGGAAGGCTAGAAGCTGAGGGGCTAGGCTTACCCTACAGGTTTCCTTCTATTTGTGCCAATTTTGTATTATCCCCTTTTTTAAAAATAGAGTGGAAATCTTGTCTCCAATGGTGGGGAAAAAAAAAAAAAAAGACTCTTGGTCACTTTCATGTTTTTTTATTATTAGTTCCTGTGTGACCAGGGTTTGTGTGAGTGGAGATGTGTGTGCACCTGGTCGTGTATTAAACCTGCAGAATATCAGGAGAGTGAGCTGCCTGCGATGCTGTGCAAGGATCCGTATCCTCTCTGCTGCAACCTGTGGTATTGTCTAAGTATCCTAAGGGCTCATGTTGATCTTCCTCTGTTCGCATTGCCACATCTCCTGGGTAAGCTGGTAAATTCCTCCAGGCACTTGGGAATTTGATCCAGGACAAGCTCGAACATCCAAACATCCGTATAGCAGAAGGGCAAGATGTTTTCTTTCTTTTGTTTTAATTTCAAAGTTACAAAATGAAGTGTTTGGCACAGTTCTGGAATGCAGGTACCCAATAGTTCTAACAATACTGTGTAAAATGTTTCTTTTTATGTTTAAAATAAAGAACCTTTTTGATTAAGTTTGTGCTGTGGGTCTGGATGTTTGCGCTATGGGAGTTCCCTCCTTGTGCCTTGCACATATGCAGACGCTATTGTTACTGCCAGGTTGTCAAATGTAAACCTTCCAGTCCTGTTCCCAGCACTGCTTGCCCTGCAAAATAAGCATCGGTCCTTTTACAGTAAGTTTAAAATATTTGCCTACATTTGTATGACGAATTGGGGAACTTAATTGTTTTCTGAATCGACCCTGTTCCTACCCCATTGTAAGTCAATATTTTCGTTGCCAGAGCGGAAGGGACAGATTTTCTAAATAAGATGGTTTTGGCCTCGTTTCTTCCAAGCGGCTGCTTGTGATGATAACACAAATGCTGCTTGTCATCTATGAGTTCCAGGCAAGCAACTCTGCGCTGAACGTTGTACCTAATATGAAGCAAAGTCTTTTTCCACAGGTTATTGCAGTGGGCTTCATCTTTAACACCTCGGCCAGCCCCCTTGAACTTGGAAAAATAGGTATCTCAAGAACGAAGTTTATCTGACCTACTGGAGACATGTGTTTTAGAAGAATGGGAACCTGCAAGTACATGTTTCTTACCATGAGCTGTAAAGGAAAGGCCAGCTTATCTCAGATGTGAGAATTAGGTGTGGCAAGAGTGTACAGTATTGGCCAGGCTGGTAAGAGAAATGAGGCAATAGCAGCTCCCTCTAGTGATAGGACAGGAAGGGAGGGAGGAAACCACAGCAGGTAGCTGTAGTCATTAATTCAACCAAGACATGGATGACGTTTCGAGGTTTTTGTAACATTCACTCTCACAGAGACTTTTTGTGAAAACAGTTCCAGGATGGATTTTTTTTTTTTTTTTTTCTCGTTGAGTGTATAACACCTGTCTTTGCATAAGAATAGCCAATGGGTTATGGAAAGGATCCGATCCACTTTTTACATATGTTTTATGTTATCCAATCCACTCTTTATATCTATATATGTTTTATATCCCTGCTCAGGCTTCTAGTCTTCAGCCATGCTGCTTTTCTGCCACGTGAATCCTGCAGTCTCATACCAAGGTTCCTGGCATGTTATCTGCAAAGTATCTCCCTGAAGCCATCTCTCCTATTAGCTGCACTAATAGTGAGTGACCAGTCTTCTTGAAGTATTTACTTGGAGCAAAACCATTGCAATAAGGTGAGTCTTTCAGCAATGAAAGGATAACGTATGTGTCTTTCTACTTTTGGTGTTTGTCCTTCTCACCGCTCCCCTCAGCCACCACAGCCCAGAAATGTCTGTCTCTGATGTTTCAGGGAGAGCCCCTTCAGAAGCTGAGCTCTTAGTTCTCAGCCTGGAAGTTTGTTTTCTTTAGAAGAAAGATGTTTAAGGTTCTTTTGAAGTTGAAGGCTTTGCCTGTAGCCTTTCAGCAGGTGCATGCTGAGGTGTCCTTGCCTGGTGCCATTATCTTTTCTTCCTGTCTTCAGCTCCCTGCATTCATCCAGGAATGTCTTTTGTTAGTCACTATTCATCCAGGAATGTCTTTTGTTAGTCACTATTCATCTCCTTCCTTGACCTGATTGTATGCACTATTAACAAGATGGCTCTCGGGACCTGTGGGCATGGCATTGCTGTGTTTAAACCCTCCCTTACCTTCTGTGGATGGCAGCACCATGTCCTCCAAGTGTTGCGACTTCCCACCCAACTGAGCCCATGTTGAGAGATGTTCTCTGAGTCTGTGGGGGTAACTGGGGAGGCACTGCAGGGTCTCTTGTGTGGAAGGTGTCAGTTAAAAGTGAGGTGATAGCTGCTGTGTTGCAGTACTGGGAGCACTGTTTATTAAGCCCTGGGCAGCAATGGCAGCATTGAAGGAGGAGTTGTTTTCAGGGTGAGACTTGCAATCCACGCACAAAGAGGTGACGTCTAGTACACACACTTATAACCCTTCCTAATGCCTCTATTTAACCAAAGCTGTATGCCTTGGAGGTTTTCCTTGGAGCTGGATGTAGCTCCTCCCTTCTGCTTGAAGGAAAAAATGTTTGGCTAAGCATAAATATAATCCAGTCTTTCTGTGACATCCTCCTTTAGCGCGAATGGAGGATACCAGCAGCAGCAGCATCGATGTTGCCACGTTGTGTTCTCTTAGGGTGTTTGTGCAGCAATGAGAGCAAGATGGGGTAGACAGCATGTTGCTGTCCAGAATGCTTTACACAAACTGATGCCTAGGAAGGTGAGAAGGTGACATATAGGAGCAGAGCATCTATTATTTTGCTGGGAGCTTCTGTCTGGTAGCTAAAACATCTAGACTACTAGCATGCTTATGCTACATTTTAAGTCTGGCAACCCATCAGGCCTCAAAATGAATTCCTTTGGACACTTGTCCATGTACTTAGAGAGAAGCTTCATATTCATGGATGGAGGTTGCTTGAAGTGCTTCAGGAGGAACAGAAGTCAGCAGTTCTGCACTTTCAAAAAGAGCAGCTCTGGCTCTGCTATTGGACCTTGTGAACTTGCTGCTTTTCCCATGGTCTTAGAGGAATAAGTGAGAGGGTAGCTGAGTTCTACCAATATAGCAGAGACTTGATGCTAGGTGAGCTGTACATGTTCTGCCATTGCTACCTTGCTTCCTCACTTGAGGTAGGATTTTCCCAAGCAGCCCTTGTGCTGCTCTGTGGGACCCGCAGTCTCTCTCCATTCAAGCCAGAGCTGCCTGCCTGTGGCTCCCAGGTGCCGTGCTCAGTGTTGCAGGGTCAGGGCAGGGGAAAATCCATCCACTCTTAGATTTGCAGGCTGCCATCAGTGAGAGGCATGTGCTTCTTTAGGAGCTGTGGAGCCCCTGTGCCCCCCTCTAAGACAGGGGAACGCACCTTTTGTACACCCTCCAGCCAGGCCTGCTAGCAGAACAGCTCCCTGCTGCAGCAAGTTTTGGCAACTGGAATTTATAATTTTTCCCAGCTTATATGTATTTAACAATTGGCTGCAGCAATGGCTGTTTAATTCCCTTGCTAACATTTCCAGGGCAGCCATTTAATTTTTTTTAAACCCTCTTGCTTCTGCAAATCCTGTAATCAAATCCAAGCTCTGTCAATCTAATTAGTTTTGAAGCACAGCATCTCCATAACTTAGAGACCTAAATAAGCAGCTTAATATTAAAACCTAGCTTCTCTCCCCACTCGTTATACCGCTCTGTATTCCCCAGGAGAAGTTCCCACTTAACAACAGCCTGCTGCGAATGCTCTCCCTGCTCCCCTCTTAACCCCCCTCTTCTCTTCCCTGTCCTCTGCCCTCCCCGTGTCCACTGGGAACAAAAAGAACCAGGCACGAGCCTCTGCTGCTCTGCTTCAAACAGTCTTTCATGCTGCTGCTTGCATAGAAAATGCTGATGCTGCTTCGAGTGCCATCACGGAGAGGTTTGGAGTAGTGCTGAGCCAGAGAGGGGGCTGCTCCTGTCAACTGTACGATGACAGGACTGTGTCCTGAACGTGATGCAGAAGGGGGATGCTGGGGTTTGCAGAGAGCAGGCTGTGCTGCCTCAGAGCAAAATCGCACGGCCAGAGGAGCACAGCCTCTCCATGCAGGAAGGGGCAGCTACCGAGTGGTACCTCTTTGCCACAGCTCCTTCCCTTAGTGCTTCAGGAAGCTGCTGGGGGAGAGCTGAATTAGCATCCTTGCTGCAAGCGTCCCTCGGGTGCCTGGTTCCCAGCAGCACATCGTCCCCCTAAGGTTGCTTAAGGTTGCCCAGATGTCAGGGCACCTGGAGAGCTGCAGAGGTGCTACTGTGGAGGCAGAAAACTGCAGTGCTTTGGTGCCAAGGAGGAAAGGCCGCCTGTGGGAGGCAACAGGCACTGGACGAAGGGCTGGGTGAGGTGCTGCAGCAGCACCTTGTCACCTCCTCCTTTGGTCAGGTATTTTTGATGATTGTCACTTAGAGGGACAGCTGGCTCTGTCTTAGCAGATGGTGTGGCCCCACAGAGCAAACCAGCTGGTGCTGAGGCCCTGGTGACCACTTTGCTGTGCCTCAGGGGTTTTCCTTCAGATGAGTGTGTCAGTGGCTGGAACTGTATTTCTGCAGGTTTTTGGTGTCTCTGTGGTGCCCTGGCCAATTTTGTTCTTGCTTAACTTTTTACAGTAGAAATGGCATGAGTGAGAGCAACCCTTAGCTCAACAAAAAACAAGTTGTGAGTGCTCTCCTCCTAGGCCAACCCTTGTTGAGAAAAGCCAGAGCCCTAGAAAGCTGCAGTTGCAGAGGATTGATGTTAGTCTGCTTTTCAGCCTGTTCTGCTCTTAGATTTCAATAGGTTGTTGTGTTGTGTCGTTCATTCCCCACCCCAAAAAGGAGGTTTGTTTCAGTTCCTATACCAAAGAAAATGTCTCTTTTTAGGTGCAAAACCATCCAAGCAGCCTTTCTGTGCTAAAACTGCTGTGGGTTTTGCTCATGAAAACCTTGCCTTTGCTGTACATTAGAGCCACATCCAGCTGGAGTGTGAGATGTGAGTGGCAGCAGCAGTCCTGCTGTCCTTCTGGACATCAGCCACTCCTGATGTCCCACTGCCATCAGGAGTGGCTGTGACTTCTGCACTTTTGCTGGACTTCCCTTGCTTTTGTGGCTGTCTGGGAGCTGGTGGTGTGGTTCGGTGGTGTGGCAGGGTGGAGATCTTTATCCGCCACCATCACGCTCGTCTCTGCAAGCTGTCTGTGTAGCTCCCAGCAAAGCGAGCCTGGCTGCATCAAGAACCGGTGGATTTGGGCGTTTGTGCTCCGTCAGGAGGGCTCTGCCCACGGGAGGGATGGCGGATGAGCTGGCGGCCTTGGGGAAGCCAGCTGGCTCCTGCTCCCTAACTGGGGGATGCAACCAGCTGCCTTTGATGTCTGAGCTGGACTGAGAAAAACTGATGGCAGACTTCAAAGTCTGTTGTGCCAGCTCCCCTGATTATCTGAAGGCTTGTAGCGCGTCCCCCAGGACTGCCGGATTATCCTGGCTAATGTTGCGCTGTGCCCTGAGTCCCCCAGCTCTGCCTGGCTCCAGCCTCGCTTTCAAGGCTGTCCCCTCCTTGGTCACCCTGGGGATGTGGCAATGGCATTTCTGGGCTGGGGAAGCAGGGCACATCCCCTGAGAGCTGCAAAGCAAAGGCAAGAGGTGTCAGCTCCTTCACTATCAATGGCTTCCCCCGTAGCATCTCTGCCCTGCTGCAGGAGCGATCCTGCCATTCCCCCAGGACCCCAACAGCGTGTGAGGGGGGTGTCTGGTCAGAAGTAAGCTGTCTGTGAGGCTTCACAGTCCCCAAGGACACTGCTGACAGGCCCTTTCAGGTCGAATCTGACTTCATCCTGGCTGTTCTGGGCTCTGTACAACTTTCCACGCTGCATTTTTGGTGTTTTTCCAGAAGGCTTTGTCCCGAAGTGGTAGAGCGGCATCCCAAAAGGACGGGTGCGCTGAGAGGTGGCCCTGCCACACAAGGCGAGGACTCTCTGTGCTCCCCAGTAAGTGGTATTTCCCCATCAGTTTCCCTCCTGTGTCCTCTCTGAGAAAATAGGGCTATGGGATCTCTCTTCCCATGCCTGACTGATGAGGTTTCTGCTGTCAGTGCATCCCTGTAAAGGATTCTCTGCTGCTCCTCCTTCACCATGCTAAACGGCCCTGCTGGGTGCTTGGTTGTGCAGGAGGGAGCAAGGAAGTTTTATACTGTGCAGTCCTGGGCAGAGGGAGCTGTCGTTTTCCTCCGCAGAGCATCATCATTGCCAGTGATGGGGCTGGGCAAGGCAATCCTATTCTCCCCGGTTTCTCCACTGTGAATGCAAGGAGCGGTTCATGCGTCATTTAGCATTTTGCAGGCTTGGCATCAAACTGTCCCCGTGTGTGTGTTTATCTGCACGCTGACGGCAGGCAGCTCACTGAGGTTGAACTCCAACACTTTCCCTTTTCTCTGCCACTGTGGCAGAGGTGCTTTTCCCTCCACCGAAGGGATCCCTCCATCAGGATCATCCCCGGGGCACCTCTGGGTTGCTCTTGGAGAGCAAACCTCACCCCAGCCCCTGAGGCAGGAGGCAGCAATGGTTTCAGCCCTGTGTTGCACCCCAAAAGAGCTGCTGCTCCTCCACTCCCTTCCATTGGTAGTGAGTGGCAGGGGACAGGTGAGATCCTGATCCAGAACCTCTCTGTCTCCCCGGGCTGGATGTGGCTTTCTGGGGAGCTGTGCGGTGCTAACGGAGCTGCGTGCGCAGGCTAACAGGCAGTCAGAGCTGATAAAGGCACCAGCCTTGCAACGAGGAGTCTGTGCATCTGTCTTCTGGCCCTGCAGGCTGTCATGTGAATCCATTTATTAAATGGGGCAAGGGGGGGACCTTGTGTTTGTTTTGGTTCATTACATGAATCTTGTTCCCTCCGGGAGTCCAGCGGGATCAAGCAAAAGGGCTTGTTTTATGGCTACTTCTTGCTTGCGAATCCCTGAGCCAATTTAGCCATTCAGCCGATGCCCCAGCAGGCTGGCGGGAGCAGCACAGCTCGGGAGTCAGCGCTTCACGCCGCCCTCCTCCCTGCCAAAACCAAACCAACCCTTTCAGAGAGTGCCTCCACTGCAAGTCAGAGATGCACATGTGGTGGGATGCAGCCACAGCGCCTGCCTCCAGTGCTGAGGCCAGCATCCTCCTGGCATTGCTGCTGTCATCAGAGTGCTGCTGGTCCGGGGGTCCCCGTGGCCTGTGTGGGCCATCCTGGCCCCCAACTCAAGGGAGAGGGCAAGCACTTTGCCTCGCTGCATGCTGCATGCTGTGTGTGAGCTGCTGCAGAACAGAGAAGTCACAGCTGGTGGCCTGGGCAGCATCCTGCCCCATATGGCATGGGGCCAGCTGTCACCTTGGAGAGGTGCACCACATTGATGTCACGTTCTGCTCCCTGACTTCTCCCCGCCTTTTTTCTAAGCAGAGGAAACCGCCGCCGGAGGCTGGCAGCTTCCTCCCAGCTGCTTTCAAAATTGTGGGGTGGCTGTCACCATTACCCATGAGGGCTTTTCACCGCCTCTGTACGAGAGGACTCCAGCAGAGCTCATTCCCATGGGGCTGGCGTGGCGCAGGGTGGCTGCTCTCCTCCTCGTCCTCTTTCTCCTCCTGGGTGAGTGCCCTGCAGGGGCTTTCAGCGGCAGGCGAGTGGGAAGTAAGGCTGGTGGGAACCCCGCAGAAGCTAGATGTACGGGCTGCCTCCCCGGGGCTGCTTTGCCTCCCTAAATGGGGGGACAGGATGCTCCAGGTGGGTGGCTGCGCAAAGCGACTTGCTCAGGCTGTAGGGTAAGGACGGCCCCCGTGATGCTCCGGCTCTGTGGCTGTGGCAAGGGTCCAGTGGAGCGTGCTCCTTTTGGTGCTGTGGGCTGATGCCAGATGCTGGCAAGATTTCAGTGAGAAGATGTGCAAGCCCGTGTTGCATGGCTGTTGGGGGTGGGGGGGGAGGGTGTGTTACTTTGCCCCCCCAAGTCTTGGGATGGAGTTTCTGAAGCATTCTTAGGCTGTGCCACCACCAGCTTTCTTCCTTGGTCTGGTCTCCTCACTGGTTTCTGTCTTGGTGCTCGTGTCCCTTGTGCGTTTTGCTCAGCACCAGTCCAGAGTGAGCATCACACCTGGGAACTGCATGGGATGGGAAGGTGTGCAAGTGGCTGTTGACTCCCCTGAAGCAAATTTACAAGTCTGTTGATAAAGGGCTTGTTCTTACAAATTCAAGGGCACCAGAATTCCTGGGGCTTTGTGCTTCACAGAATAAGACCGTGCTATAACTCACTTCAGTACTACACTACAAACCCCTGCACACCCACATCCATCGCCCTTTTGGGTGCCTCCAGTAGCATCCATGCAAACTCCTGCATGATGACTCTGCCAACAGGTGTGGGTGCTGGCCAGCGGGTGGTGACTGTCCAAAAGGGACCCCTTTACCGAGTGAGGGGGTCCCACGTCACGCTGTGGTGCAAGGTGAGCGGCTACCAGGGCCCGGCCGAGCAGAACTTCCAGTGGTCCATCTACATGCCCTCGGCCCCCGAGCGTGAGGTGCAGATCGTCAGCATGGCCGACCCCTCCTTCCCCTACGCCATCTACACGCAGCGGGTGCACAGTCAGGAGATCTACGTGGAGCGGGTGCAGGGGGACGCCGTCCTGCTGCACATCAAGGAGCTGCAGGACCAGGATGCTGGGGAGTACGAGTGCCACACGCCCAACACTGACGAGAGGTACTTCGGGAGCTACAGCGCCAAGACGAACCTCTCAGGTGGGTCCCCAAGGGCAGCCTCGCTCCATGCTAGATGGTGCTGATTTGGGCTTTTCCACTTCCATTTTCCATTCTCCTACTGATACCGTCAAGATGATGTTAGAGCTCCCAAGGAGGATGTGCTGTTCTGTGTGCAGAGTGACACCAGGGCACACGTGGGTCTACAGCCTGTAGGGATGCAGGTGGGTTTCCCACTGCAGATGGTGAGATGTGCTTATCTTCAGGTCTATGGCACATTCCTGCTGTGGGAATGCTATCCTAACCCTGAGTGGTCAAGGTTGGGATGCCCAGAGGGTACCTCAGCAGGTTGCTCTGGCCATTGCCCCCCAGACAGGGCAAGGGATGGGAGAAGGTCCCATAGCTGTCAGACCCCTCAGGGCTTGGCTGTGGTTATTGTAGTGACCAACAGGATGCCCATAGAGGCCAAGAAATGCTTTTCCCCCTGACCGGCTTCTCTCTGTGCTTCTCCCTTTGTGCCCAGTGATCCCGGACACCCTCTCGGTTTCCATGGGGTCCCAGGTCCTCACCCAGGCAGAGGGGGACACAGTGGAGCTCACCTGTGAGGTGTCCAAGACCACGGCCCAGCACACACACCTCTCTGTCGGCTGGTACCGCCTTCAGGGAGCAGGGGAGCACCAAGCCGAGGAGATCCTCACCCTCTCCAAGGACTTCGTCTTGAGGCCGGGGCCATCTTACACACAGAGGTTTCTGTCGGGGAACGTGCGGCTGGACAAGGTTGGGGACACCACCTACAAGCTCTCCATCGTGGCAGTGGAGCCCTCTGACCAGGGGCAGCTGTACTGCGAGGCAGCCGAGTGGATTGAGGACCCTGATGAGACGTGGAAGGACATCTCCCGTGGGCAGACAGAGAAGACGGTGCTGGCGGTCACGAGCCAGGGTAAGGCCCTTGGGTCCTGCTCCTTGGTGCACCACGGGCCCTATAGCAGTGGCCATGGCAGCGCTGTGTCGCAAAGCTTCTCTGCTCACACGCCTGCCTCTGCCACTACATACATGGTGTGAAGGGGCTGTGGGTCAGGCTTTGAGCCCCACTGCTAGGTGGGGACCAGAGGATGTCTCGTTCCCCTGGTGGGTTGTGGCATGGCTCAAATAACATGGCTGCAGGTGCCAGTGCCATGCCACCATGTTAGAAGTAGGGAAACCTTGTGGAAGTGCAGTATCTGTGCTGTGGTGGCTGCTGAGGGTAGAGGGGAGGTGCCGCAAGGCCGCCATGGTGCTCACGTCAGAGCAGGCGGTGCTGCTGAGGAGAGGTGGCCATGGCACAGCCCCTCAGCAGGAGCAGCCCAGCAGTGCGGCACTGCCGCCCCCACCGCGGCCGAGCAGGCCAACGGTTTCTATAAACGTTCCAGCAAATATTTGGGAATGCCGAACATATCTGCAGCCACTGGGATTCCTGCTCGCGTGCTGTTTATGAAGTGGTGTTTAAATTCGGAGGGCAATGTGCTTTCCATAAAGTGCTTCAGCCCCACCAGCAGCAGCTGCTGAGGTGCTCTGTTTTGCCTCCAAACCTCAGCACGAAGCCATGCCCTTCGTGTGGGACGGGGGAGCACCGCTAAGCTGCAGAGCCCCACTGTGCCTCTTTCTGGTTTAAGGGGGCTGCAGACCATCTCTCTGTGGTGAACGTTTTCCATTCCCATCACTCTTCTAACAAAAAAGGAAACATTTTGATAGTGAACCCCCTCTTGTTTCTCTCTGTGCAGCCACTGCTGTACTCTCTTGACTTGTGTTTGCCCGCAGACCGTGACCTCCATGTGGGCATCACCGCCTCCAAGAGCACCCTTTCTGAAGGGGACATCTTGCAGCTCAACTGCACACTGGGAGCCCAGAGGAGCGGCAGCAGGTACTTCCAAGTGGCTTGGTTCCTCGACGGCGTGGAAGTGGCCAGGCTTGGCCCCTGCGGGTTGTTGGCTTGGAAGAAGGAATACGAGGAGAGAGCCGGGCTGGGGCAGCTCCGAGCGTTCAAGCAAAGCAGCTCAGTTTACGTCCTCGTTGTCTATGGTGTGGGGCCGAAGGACAGCGGTGCCTACCACTGCTCTGCTTCAGAGGTGAAGGCACCTGGAGATGTTCAGAGCATCCAGACCAACCTGTCATCAGCCGTCACAGTTGATGTGAAGCCCATAGGTCAGTCAGTCCTCGTGGCTCTTCTGGGTAAAACCTACAGTGATCCCTGGGTTGGGGAACACGGTGAGTCTGGCCTCACCTTGGCAGGGACAACGTAGCTGCTGCTTACAGCAAGAGTGTGAATGTGCCAGTTTTCAGTAGGAGATAATGGGAAGAGCATTTGCCCTGGCAAATGTCAGTGTGACAGATGCAGCAGCTGCCAACAAAAGGTGTATGTCTTTAGCCTGGTCTCTTTGAGATCAGATTTGGGGTGAATAGGTGGAGTTGTTGGGTCCTTGGAGGTTGGATCCTTGGCACAAAAAGCTGTGGGTAGCCCCTGTTGCTTCTCCTGGGGACCAGGGGGTGACCTAGCGGAGCAGCTAATGACAGGGAAGGGGCAGCAGGGTTTGCTGTCATTTACAACAGGGTGCCGATTTGGGGGAGGACTTATGAGAAACTGCTCCAAGAAGAACATGTAGGGGATTCTTGGTCTCCATGTCATGCTAGACAAGGACTGTTCTGGCATAGCAGGACCTGCCTTTGAGGCTCTTTTTCTTAGATGTCCTTTACGATGCGCCCCTGGTGCTGGCACCTGACTGCTTTTCCTGGGTACTCAGGGCTGCCCAAGCTTCACGGAGGCTTGGGAGTGGTGGACGAGGGGACAGGACAGGACCTGTGGCTGGGGCTAGAAGAACAAATTGCAGCTCAGGAGAGGGGAGATGGGAAGGAGGTTTCATCGTGATGATGAGGTTTGCAAAGTGAAAATGGGGCTAGGGGCTGGCATGGGGCAGGGGTGGTGGGTGGTAGCAGGGAGGACTTCTGCCCCAACACTGATGGCTCCCATCCTCTTGAGCAGGTCTTGGTCTGCAAGCCACGCTGATAAGCCGGACGGCCACCGTCAGATACACCCAGAGCTTTGAGCTCATTTGCAAAGTGAGCGCCAGCAGCCTCATCGAGGAGGTGCTGCTCTCCGTGGGGTGGTTCTTCCAGCCCAACCCACCCGATGGCAGCTACCAGGAGCTGGTGCGGGTCCTTCCCAATGGCACTGTGTCCTGGGGGCCAGCGCAGGTCAACTTCCAGGGCAAAGCCCAGCTGGAGAAGGTGGACGCCTCCTCCCGGCTGCGCATCCATGGTGCGGTGTCCGGCCACGCGGGGACGTACCAGTGTGAGGTGGGGCTCTGGAGGACCCCACGGGGGCAGCCCACTGCCTCTGCCACCTCCAACGCCGTGGGGATACAGGTCATCCCTCCAGGTGAGTGGTGCTGCGGGTGCTCCTTCTGCAGCTCCTTCAAACCCATCGGTAGTAACCAGAGCAGCTGGGACCGCTGATGCTGGGCTGTCCTCAGCTGAGTCACTTCTTAGGGTGCACAAGGCAGTGTGGCCCCTCCTGTTTCCTCCTTTGGATTTTAGGGATCTTTGGAGGCTGTGGGGACAGTAAATTGCTGGTGTGGATGTGCAGTAGTAGTGTAAGTGGCATGAAGATGAGCAAGTGTGATCATAGATCATCCACACAGAGTGGACAGCAAGACAAGATGACATTTGGCTCCAAATGTATTGCAGCCATTACTGGATACTGTGATGCTGGGAGGCGGAGACCCATGTTGCAGGAGGTGGCTGCTGGCTCTAGCACTGCCTCTCAATGAAAGGCAGCACAAGCCATGAAGGATATTTAGGAGGTGCAGAGTAATTCTGGAGAGGAAGCCTGCTTGAGCAGCAATGGGATGAGGCTAGGCTGTGGAAAGTAGAGCTGCAAATCACGAAAATTGCCAGCCTGTTCCTTTGTGCATAAAATCTCTTGCTTGGAGCCTGCAGAGATACTCGAGTTCATGACTTCTGCTTCAGTGTTTTATTTACCACTGGGTGTTGGTGGGTGCTGCAGGGGGTTAAATGCTGCTCGTGTCCAGCCTGGTGGCTCCAGGTGGGACAGAGCTGCGTGAAAGGTCACAGCAGGAGGGGGGAACAAGGACAGATCCTCTCCACTTCTGACTTCTTGGACAGTTCAGCATCAGACCCTTGGCAGGGCTCACACTGGGTCCCTGCATGAAGCTCCTGGATGTCAGCAGGTTGAACTGTGTTCTGAGCAGCTGAAGTTAAGAGCCTGCTTTCTTCCAGTGGCCGCAGGATCACAGCATGGCTGGGGTTGGCAGGGACCTCTGGAGGTCATCTGGTCCAGTCCCCTGCTCAAGCAGGGACACCAAGAGCAGGTTGCCCAGGCCTGTGTCCTAGTGACTTTTGAAAATCTCTGAGGAGGGAGATTGTGCCCTCCTCTGAAGATGTGCATGTCCTTAGAGCAAGGCTGGGTGCCCTTTTAAGTTCTGAAAAAGGCAAGTGCATTGGAAGACAACTTCTTGCATCTGCTTCTGAAGTGTGCTCAAGTCTGCCTGCTCCATGTGTGTATGTGACAAGCTTGAACAGCTTCCCAATTAGGGTCATTGCCTTCCCCTCTTCTGCTTCTTGCCCTCCCCATTTCCTCCAGAGCAGCGGGAGTGTCAAAGGCCAGCAGATGGGATGTTTTGCCTTGGCTGGCCTCAAGAGAGGCAGTGATGGTGTCTGAAGTGATCTGCTTGCTTGTTTTGGATGGGTGCCTGAGGAACAGGGAGAAGGAGGTTTTACAGGAGGTAGTCACCTGTGACCTGCAGGAGCTGGGAGCTTCAGAAGGACCTGTTTGTGGCCTTTCCATTGCTCAGGGAGTAGGAAAGGTGCTGTGGTGGGAAGGGGCTGCTTGTCGTGGAGCTGAATGACCACCAGGTATAATCACGGAGGACACTCAGGATCATGGTGTGTGGTTTCAGGTTAACCACCACCACAAACGGATGATGGCTGTTGGCAAAACCCACAGAGGCTCCACAGTCTCTCTGAGATGAGGCTGCTGTTGTCCACCAGCTCCACAGCCATGGGCTGGGCTTGTCACTTACCTGCGGGCCTGGTGATGGGAGCGGGAGGCTGGCACATTCACTGCAGAGACGGGCTTTGCCTTGGAGCCCCAGCACCACAGCAGCCTCAGTTTCCCTGTTCCTGCCTCTTTCACACTTCAAAAATGTGTGGATTTGCTCATTCTCCCTTTAGCCTCCTACCCTTAGCCCACCTGCTCCAGCATCCACGCTGAGCATCCTCAGCCTCCCACCTCTCATGGCAGTCCAGGCCAGCCTGACCGGCAGCTGCAGCCTCCGGGGATTACTTTGTTCCTCCGTTTCAGAAAGCAAGCTTCAAGTCGCTACGAAGGAGAGCTCCGTGGAGGTTGCTGGAGGTGCCGACGCGAGCATCGAGTGCAGGATTTTGTTCTCCCAGAACAACACTCAGCTGGCCGTCACCTGGTACTTCCTACCTCCTCCTCCAGCAGCTGCCACCCCCCTGCAGATCCTGCGGGCCGGCTACAGCGGCCTGCTGGAGTACGGGGCCGAGTTCAGCTCCCCTGCGCAGAGGTCTCGGTTCCTGAGCCAGCGGGTGTCCAGCGAGGCTTTCCAGCTGCGGATCCTCTCGGCCAGCCCCAGGGACCAGGGCGGGTACCGCTGCCTGGTGCAGGAGTGGCACTGGCTGGGGGACGGCTGGCACAGCCTCGGAGAGGGGCAGTCGGGGAGGACCTCGCTGCAGCTCCGGCTGCCCGGTGAGCTGGGGTGCCCCTGGGGGAGGCTGGGGTGTCCGCAGCAGGGCTTCGGAGAAGCAGTGGTTCCTGTGCGGGGCTGTTTTGGGGTTGTTTGCTCTGTTGAGTGGGCCTCTCAGGGGGAAGTAGGGAATTAGGAGGATTTACTGCATTCTCCTGAACCAATCAAGCTGGTATTTTTGCCTCCAGCAGCAGAGGTCTAACGCTTCACAACAAAGTGAGCCATGGCTCTTGCTTTCCCTTCTGACGCATGGTGTGCTCAGTCAGTGGTGCAGTGCTGGGAACACAGAAGCAGCGTCTTCCTGGTGCTCCTCAGCATCCTGAAGCAAGACACAAAGCTTTCTCTGTCCTAAACAGGGCTCAAGGGCTTAGCTCTGCTCTCACCCTGGGGTGCAGGGCAGTGGGTTCCTTCCTTTTTTGGCCCCACCTGGCTGATGGGTTTCAGCCCTAAATAAACTGGATCAGAGGATTCCGGCTTCCTGAACAGCTTTTGGTGCAAAGGATGCCTTATCTCTTACTGGGAGGGAAGGGTTACAGCAGAGGGTGGGGGATAAAGGGGAAAAAACACCTGAGAGAAAGTAAATCACCTGGTGTCCTGTGGAGGCTTTCCCACCCGGCCATCCAAATCCCCTGTGTGTTTCTCCAGAAGATTCCTGGAGGCGGGGGAGCGTCTCTGTAGCAGCGTGCAATGCCCTGAGAGCCCTTTCTGCTTGCCTCCCTCCCCAGAGAGCGAGCTGCACCTGGAGCAAGCCAACCACAGCATCTCGGCGAGGGAGGGCGAGGAGGTGACGCTGGGCTGCCTGCTGCGGGACACCCACGTGCCCACCACCCACCTCTCTGCCACCTGGTTTCGCGGGGAGGAGGGCGGCCGCCCCAGGGCCCTGCTCACGCTGCACCATGATGGCTCCATCGAGTACCCCCAGGAGGGGCTGGCGGGGAGGCTGCAGCTCCGCCGCCCCACCGCCGGCGACTTCAGCCTGACGCTGGGCGGCGTGGAGATGGGCGACACCGGGCTGTATCACTGCCAGCTGCAGGAGTGGCAGCAGCGGGGCAAGGGGGAGTGGGCGCTGCAGGCCTGGGCAAGCTCAGGGTACACCCAGCTCACCGCCATCCCCAGAGGTAAGTGCCCTGTGGGCAGGGGCTGCTTGCCCTTAGCTTTTTGGGGTGGGAGGACTTGCAAAGGAGCTCATCTGGCTGGATGCTGGGGAGGCTGAGCTGCACTGGGATGCAGGGCAGGAGGAGAGCAATTTGAGGGGTTTGTGTAGGGGGCCTGCTGAGGTTCTGGCCCTGACCATCTGCCAGGGCTGAGCCCCGGGTTCCTTGTTTTGTAAATGGTAGAGGTGGAGGTCAAGTGAGGTGCAAAGAGTAAGATGTGGTCCACAGCATGGTACTATTGACTTCCAAGGGAGCTCTCCCGTCTGCTCCCTTGCATTGCTGGATTGTAGGCCCTCTGCAGGATCGTGTGCCCAAAACCCTGCTCTTAATCCAACCACTTGGGGCAGAATTCTCCCCCCCCCCTTCTTTTTTTTAGGGGAAAAAGAAATCTTGTAGTAATTTTTCTGGCATCTCCAGTGAGGCCTTTAAAAACCACCACTGTCCTCTTGGGGTGTATGCCTGGTGCAGAAATGAGCTGGATTCTGCAGACAGAAGTTTAAATAAATAAAAAGAAAGGTTTCAGTCAGGCATGCAAAGTGTTTTTAGGGAGGTAACTGGAAGGGAAAAAGTACTTGTGTTGGGGAAGAAGGAGGCTCGGATGACCTGCGTGGAGGAAAAAATACGAACTGTGAAATCAGACATGTACGCAGCTGAGCTGGGGTGTATCAAGGCCAGTCCTGGTGCCTACAGGGAGTTATTGTTTCTGCAGCAAGTACCAGCACCCACCGAGGTGGAAGGGCTTGAGGTGGGCCCCGTGGTGCTCCCTTGTGCTTGCTCCTAGCACAGGCATGTACAGAGCCTGCTCACAAGACTGCGCACCTACAGCAGAGCTAATCTGGATTTAACTGCACCGCAAGGGACTGACAGAGCTCCCTCCCTCTGCTGTTAAGTTCCTGCCATTGTCCTTCACGGCTCCCTATAACACACCAATTTCTCCTTCATCATCCCCCCACCCACCCCGATCTCTTGCTGTACTTGTTACTGGTGAAGAAACAATTGCTAGAATTGCTCAGTAACTGCTGGAAAATTCTCCTCCAATTTTGTTATTGGTGTTTTTGCCAAGTGGTTTTCATGGCTTTCACAAAATATGAGAGATTAGCTGGATACTTTTTCCTTTTTCTCTCTCTCTCTCTCTCTTTTTTTTTTTTTTTTTTTTGTTTGTTTTGCTTCTCCAGTGATGCAGGCATCTTGAAAATGTCCCTCTGGCTCACAGGTTTCAGAGAGGAGGTTGTCTGAGGGTTTCCAAAGGGAAATACAAGTACACCCATAACCAGGGGCAGCTCCAGCTCTAACTGACCGTGCTCAGCATGGTTCTGCAGGGCAAGCACAAAGCATTCATGTACTGGTATTGGGTAAAGAGGAACTGAGGAACAACACTGAGATGAATGAAGGAGATCTAAGCAAGCTGGCACAGCCCTTCATGGTAGGCCACATGCATCTGAGGTCGGTCTGTGGAGCTGGAAGCTGTGTGTCAAGAGTGGATTGTAATGGTCGGGATTAATGTGTGAATATGAGGAGCTCAGGACAAAACCAGACAGGCTAGCATGGGGTTGATCTTCAGAGGACCCAAAGGGTCTACCAGCAGTACAGGTGGCCTTCACCTTGACCAGGGAGTTCTTCTGTTAGAGGTGCCGAGGACAGGACTGGGTCAGTAGCTGCCTGAAGCTCAGCACAGCTGAAACAGGACAGCAGAGTGGCAGGAGCAAGAAGGGGTAGGTGTCTGGGGAGTGTGGGGTGGGGAGGGACAGGGAACTTCTAGGTCTCATTCCTTTGGTTTCCTCTTGTCCCTCCTTGTTCTGGTGCACCCTCTGGCAGACCTCTGCCTCTCACTGGTGTCAGGCAGGAGCAAGAGGGTGGTGGATACATGACTTTTCCTTACTGAGACCAGTCTGGAACAGGTTAACTGGAGAGCCTTGTGCTCCTGGTGGGATGCTTCAGCTGAGAGTGAGACAGGGCCCTATCTGACCTCGCAAAGCAAGAAATTCAGACAAATTACCTAGATTGTCTCCAGTTCTTCTCAGGTAGCCTTGAAAATATTGTAAAAATTGGTAGATGTTGAAGATTGAGGGAAGAGTGATAAAAAAGTAACTTATAGAAACAGTAGGAGAGGAAATTCAAACTAGCTTGAGGGACTCACTTTTTTGTTTCTTTTTCCTCCAGAGGCAACTGTTTTGTCTACGATCTGTTCGTCTCCACCATTGCTGAACTTCATCCTATTCTTACCTCTGATTCTGATCCTTCTCCTGGCCATTGCTGGCTTCTGCTGGTGCTTCATCTCCAGGAAAAGCAAAAAGGGCTACATCAAAGGAGAAGAGCTGATGGAACTGAAAGGGACTGGAGGAGTCAAGCAAACTTAGCTGGCCTGAAATGGCAGATGCAACTGGAAGGAGAAGAACTGGACACCTGAGGAGGGAGAACTGAGTACATGAAGAGGGCCTTTTTTTGTTTTTGCTTTACCATAGCTCATGCAATGAATACCTGAAATTGTGTTTACTTTCAGTGGAGTGAGGCAGCTTTGAGTTACTAAGCAAATAAGGTTTTTGTAACAGGCATTCCTCTGTTGGGTTTGGAACCCACCCATTTGACAATCAGTTCATTGTTGGTTATTTGAAGTCCTTGCAGTATGCATGTCCGAACAGTCCCAGTGGGGTTGTTATCACCCCTCAGGTATAAAGGGAAAAAAACAGTTCCTTTTGTACTGGGACACAAAGGTAACAAGTTGCTGCTCATTTTAAGGTGACTTGACAAAATCTGTGCAGTGTGCAAGCTGAAAAACATAGGCAGAGCTGGAAATGGAGTGCTCATGTCCCATTTAAAACATTGCTCTTGCCTTTGCCCATCCCTTGCTGGGGAAGCACTCAGACACTGCTGTCCGCTCGTTTTGAGAGATCCTGCACCCAAAGAACATCTTCTCTGAAAGGAAATGGGTTTTCATCACAGGAGTTGAGCAAGGCTGGTCCGGGCTGATGAAAGTCCACAGCAGGAGTACCATAGCCTGCCACAAAAAAAAAGAAATCCTGTTGACTTGGTAAGGGACTCACATGGAGTCTTGGTTCCCAGAAGGAAGGAGGAGACAGCAAGTCATCTTTGAGCTGCGTGTACAAAGTCTTTCCAGTTTTCCTTTGCTGGGACTGCTGTAGGCAGTGGGTCTTCAGTGGGCTGTGTGTGGGTCAGAAAGCTGCGCAGCTCGGACTCGGCCTTAGATCCCTCTGGGTTGTACCATACAATATATTGGACGCTAGTGGGATCTGGGTTCAAGTCCCTCACTTTCCTTACAATTGGGAAACCTGCCTGCCCTGCATTCCAAATACTGATCACTTTTTTTTCCTTGAAAAAAGCACTTTTTTTTTTTTTTCATAAGTTTGAAGGCTATTGCTCTCATTTTCCCTGTTCAGCCACCTCAGTCGTTTCCTGCAGGTCAAGTTCTCTGGACCTCTTACATCTTCTTCCCCAGCTGTCCCGACCCCAGCCATCTTGAAAGCACTTGGTGTTGTGCGTGGGGCTCTGCAGAGGTTTCCCCCTGCCCTGTGAGCTACACACCGTTTACATATCCCAGCGGGATGTTTGATTTTCCATGTGTGTGTGACAGTGTGACATTGTTTGTGCTTGGCTGCTCTCCTGCAGCTTTGCTGTCCAGCAAGTTGCTTCTCCACTGTGTGTGTAGGCAGGCTGTTGACTTTTCCTATCTAACCAAAGCACCTTTTACACAGGGTTGTTGAACAGCTTTCTGCGCCCATTTGCTAAGGATCGTGCTGGCTGGCTGAGTCTTGTCTTGATAACGTTTTACCTCATGGGCCGGTTTCATTCTGTTTTGGCAGAGAAGCAGATGCTCCCAGGTTGTTTAACTGCTACACGTTTCAGGAACAGTGATAGCTGGGTGAAGGAGAAAAGGTAGGCATGTTGTCCCACCAAGTATGAGTTATCTGCCAGCCAGCCCTGAGCCAGCCTTACACGCACTGCCTGGTGTCCAACTCATAGTCAGGGGACGCAGGAAGATATAGGTATGCTATGGGGTGGGAAAAGAAAGAAGGCACTGTCTCTGACCATCAACTATTAGTAATGACTCTGTGCACATAGTTTATCTACCAGTATCGTGCTCTCCCTCGGTATTTTTATTCAAATTGTTTTCACAGCTTGCTCGTAAGTAAGTACCTTGGAGCACGCTTCAGAAGCCTTGCTAAAGTCAAGAACCTATGATCCCTACTTCTTACCCATTAGATAGGGCTGACACAATCTGATCTTGTTTAAACAGCAAGAGAACATTTCGCTTCTTTTACTTGACTTCTAGGTGCTTGCAACTACTTTTTGTCCCTCTGTACCTCTGAGGACCGCAGATAGGAAGATGTGGGTGTTCAGTTTCCCCTCTCTTTCTCAAGAACCTTGCTCTTTTATTGCTGCTCAGTGTCTCACACCTCCTCAGGCATCACCCTGGTAAATCACACACATGTGGCTTGACATGCCACTCTTAACAGGTCGTCTTAGGATGAACCTCACCAAGACCAGCCTTCTGCCTGAATCCAGCTTATCTGGGTCATGACTCTGTGGCAAGCCCTAGGAGTGACCTTGCTGGGCTTGGTGTCCCCAAAACCCCTGCTGGCCCTTTGCTCATCCACTTTGCTGCTCCATCGCAGGTCCATGGAAACATCTTTGCTGGCATCTGAAGTTCTTGTAAAAGGCCGCAGACTACAGTAACATGAGATTTTGTGTCTGGTGGACTGGGGGAAGAAGGTGGTTAGAGAGGGGGAGCTTTTCCCAGCCGCAGGACACCTTCTTTTTTTTTCTGGCCCTTTTTCTCTTGGTTAGCCAGAGGCCCAAGTAGCAGCTTTCCATTCATGCAGGTTGAGAGGTTTTAATTTAGGTTTGAGAACCATGCCTGGGGCCTTGATGAAAGGGTCTGTGAGAAAAATGTGTGTGTTTTTGCAGGGGTGGTTTTTCCTTTTATTTTTTTTTTTCTTTTTTTTTCATCTGGTTCTGCTGGGTCACAGCCAAACCTTTTGGCTATATTTTTTTAAGATGTATTTTTTTCCATGAGTGGACTTAGAGTTGTAACTCATCACAGTAAAAGCTGCAAAAAAACAGTCCTATTTTTAAAGAGAACATTTCACTCGGCTGAGGTAGATGTATGAGTGGTGGGTCAGGAGGAGGGTGCTAATTTTGCTGCTGGGGCTCTTGGCCATCTTTAGCCACCCCATCACCACTTTTTTTTCAAGCCTGGCCTCTGATGTAAACTAAAACAGCTGATAAAATATATATTTAACTGTAATAACCCTATGGAGAAAAACAGTGTGGTGGTGCAGACTGCAGCACAGCAGTGCTCCTGTTGCACCCCAGATGTACTCTTGCCAAGGGACAGTCCTGTGTGAGGGACAGTATGCAGTGGGAAGGTTCGTGGCCCTTCAGGTCCTCTTTTTTTAAAGCACTTCAAAGTATTTTAAAGCAGCTTGAACAGGCTACAAGGCAATGCAGGGTTGGGTCCAAGAAGAATGAATCAGCTACAAGGGGCTAAAGAAACACAAGGGCTGCGTTGTGCTGGAAGCTTTGGGGTGGTTGGGGCTGCTTGCAGCCCTGCAGTCAGAAATCAGTATCAGGCTTTCTTCAGTCCTGTTTTCCAAAAGGGCCAGGAAGGGAGGCATGGAAACCTTTGTGCAAGAGGAGGGAAGCACTTTCACTCAAAGTGAAGACCTGCAATTTGGCAGACCCTTGCTCTTCAGAAGATGGATGGTGTGAGAGGGTCAGGTAGTAATATAACCACTGCTTTGCCTTCCTGGAAGGCTTTTATGGCACTTGGCTTTGGAGAGGAGCAAGGATGGTGCTTAATGGCCACATGGGCAGCTTGTGCAGTGTGATGGGGTACAAAGGGTTACCTGAATGTCTCTCCCCTGAAGATGGTTGCACTGAGGGCCTTTTGCTGGTAGCCTGTGAGGAGGGAGGCTGGGTAGTAAATTGGTTCCCATGCAGGAATGGTGGCAAATGGCTTGCAGGCGAGGAAGTACTTTGCATCCTCTCAAAATTTGTGTCTCAGGGTTTTCTGCCCTGCTCCCTGGAAAAAGAGGACACAGCAGCAATGTGCTGCCCTGGTATTGCCAGGGCAAGGCTGTTGAGGAAGGCTTCCAAACTTTCAAGAAATGCTTCCAAGCAAATGATGTGCAGTTCTCCTGGGATGCCCCTCTGAAGCAGTATCTCTTCATTCCTTCCTATTAACTTTGAGTTGGTTTTGAAATCTGACGTTCAGTTTTCTTCCTGTGATAAAACATTTAAAAACTGGAAATAAAAGATACTGTTCTGATATGTGCTTTAGTCTCACTTTATGCTATTTTGCATTCAAGCTGTTGCCTGCAGCCTCTGCTTGTTTCACGTGTCCTTTGGCCTTGGTCTTTGGCATCTAAGGCAGAGCAGAATCACCCCTGGGGCTCTAAACCTCCCTTAACCACTAAGAAAATGCTGCTTTGTGTCTGCCTGCTGCTGGCTTTTGGTCCCTCTCCTCCAACTCTCCGCCTCCTCCCTCTCTTCTTCCAGCAGGTAATATAGGATTACAGCCCTGTTGCACAGGGCAGGAGAAGGCATTCTTTGCTCCACAGCAATGCTTTCCAAGGCAGGAGCCTTGGAAAGAGTGGGGCTGGAGGAGAGAAGGGTGTGGGAGAGGTAACACAGCTCGCTTTGCTACTGCAGCATGTAGGAGGGACTGGGTCTCCATCCTTGAAGCCAGCTAGACGTGCCAGCAAGGAAGCTGGTTGAGGTGCTGTGGGGCTGACAACATTAATGGTCCCTTATCTCCTTTTTTTAGAGGATTTTTTTTTGTGTGTGCGTGCGCACGCTGTTTACAACATATACAAGGCTGTTTTCCCTAGCAGCTTGTATTTAGAAATGCAAACAGGAAAGCAGGGTCCAGAAGCTACTTGCTTTTGCAATCCAAACAGGAAACAGAATACCACAAGCAGCAACTTTGAGCATACGCTCATTAGGGGTTTCTTGCTTTCATTCATTCGTTATGCCTTTTTCTGTACATTTCTAAGGAGAGCTATATGTTTATAAATGATGCTGGCAGTGAGCTGAGTCTTCCTCGACAGCCAGTCCCAGCAGGGCTCTCTGGGGATGTGTGGGTGTGCAGTTTGCTACTGCCATTGTATCCATTCACCTGCACAAGCAGCTTCATTAAAAAAAAATAAAATAATAATAATAATAAAATAAATAGAAATCCCATCAGAGGGTGTTTTGTATTTTAATTGCTTGTTCCTTGTACAGGTGCCAGAAGCAGGTCCTGTGTCTGGGTTTTTGGTAAGGGCAGTGGGAGGGAGCTGCTCCCCTGGCATCCCTGTAACCTGCCCTTGCATGAGATGCTGTCCCCAGACCCTTCTTTGTGGAACATCACAAAGCCAAAGCAATATGGGGATGACTGCAAAGCAGGAGGTTAACTTGTCTCTAGCCTCATGCCCGCTGCCCCTGCTCATTGTAGGGGTGAGGGGAGCATTTATTTCTGGGACTTCCAACCAAGTGTGAAAATTCACAGGTCGGGGGGTAGAGGAAAGCTGGTGGTTAGTATTATTTTAAGCGTGAGGGAATGAATTGGTGAATGCTGGGAGCAATATGGAAAAGCAGGAGCGGCAGTGACTCCTTGCAGCCCCCTCGCAGGGTGTGAAGGCCGAGGAGAGGCACGCTGCCCAATTTGAAAGAGAAGGGCCATGACCAATCGCTGTGAAATGCGGCAATAATGCCTCACGCGGTGGCCATGGGATAAAAGGCAGGGACAGCTTGAACTGTAAAGACGTTTCATTTCCCTGGTAATGAGGGAGACACACTGTGGCAATGAAGCCGGGGGGAGAGAGCCCATGAGATGCTAATTTCTGCTCCTGCTGCCCCTGCCGCTTTGATCTGAAGCAAATGCCCATTTTAAATTGCAAACGGATGCAAGTCAGATATCATCCAGCCACTGGCTTACAGGCTTAATGAAGTGGGACTCACGCCTCGGCCTGATAATGTTCGGAGAGGCAGGCAATTCTGGGAGGAATTAGTGAAGGGCTGAAGAGATGGGTAGGGAGGCTGGGGATGTCACAGGGTGACTCCCACCACCATCAGCTGGCACGAAGTCTCTTGCTTGATGTCCTTGGGAACCTGTGTCCATGGCTGAGCCCCTAATTCCGCTGTGCCTAGAGAAGAGCTATGAATGTGGTGTGCTGCTGTTACACATCCTATGTTCCAAGGCAGGCATCACGTACAGGCCATTAAGGTCATCATGCTCCTTGGTCTCAGACTGTGGACATCAACATGGTGCATCTAAAAGGTAAAACAAAGGTACAGAGGAGTAAGTAGGTCATTTTGTGCTATCATTTGGACATTTAATTGGACTTTGGCAAAACAATATGTGTTGGGACTCTACTGATGAGGCCATTCTGGGGCAGACCCAGAGGCTCTGGAGAACAGGTTCCTCAGGCCAGAAGCCATGATCTGGGAGCATGGTAACTCACACTGGGCAACCCCATCTTGAGTCTCTTACAGGCAAAGACGTGACCTGTTCTGAAGAATGAGTGTGTCAGGTGATACTTACTAAGATGAGTCCCTCAGGCCCCACTGTCAAGCCAGAGTTGTGTATCTTGAGTGGGTATACAGAGGCTTGAATGGCTCTGCAGGCAGCTGTGCTAGATAGACCAACCAGGCACGGTAAGGCTGAGGGACATGCAGTCAGCTGCGAAGCTTGATGTCTGCACCAAGCAAGGAAGAAATGATTAGGCTATCAAAAAGTGCTCTCAGGTCTGTTAGGTTCTTTGAAAGAGTAAAGGAGCACATAGATAAGAAACATCTCTTGGATGTGGTCTGTGTGGAGCCAAAAGAGACTCAATAGTTCCATCATCAAAGGATCTCATGGAAACAAAGTAATAGTTAGGTAAGACCGGGCCAGCTCTTTACATGGATAAACTATTAGCTAAAAATACAAGGCAGAAGGTAAATAGTTCTGACATGGAGGGGAGGTCACCACCGATGAGACCCTGTGCTGCTCAATGAAGACATAAATGTCTTGGAAAGGGGGATGACTACTTAGAGAAAAAGCTGTGCTGATGATATTAATTTATTCAAGGTATTAGGAACAAGGGCTGGCTCTGAGGAAATGTTCAGGGGCTTATGAAACTGGTTGGGCAATGAAACAATAGACAAAATTCTGTCTAGGTGAACAAGATTGGGGTTTCACACAACATAAAGTCACATTGGAAAGCTCCTTGAGATGGGATGCTGTGCTATAATTTTTTGTTTTACAGAAGAAAATGAACAAGAAGAGAATCTACTGATCGTTGTTGAAATAGCTTTCTCTGGCCTGTTAAGTCCTTGATCTGCGGATTGTGAGAGGTTTGCAGAAGTACCACATACGACTGCTTTACTTTTGTCTTCTGCTCTTTGTCATCTGCTTTTGTCTTCTGCCCTTGCTTTTGGCCGTTGTTCAGACAAGGTGAGGAGGTAGATAGTCTGATCATCTAGAAATTGTTTTTATGTTCTTATTCTACGTTTACTTTGTAGCTGTACGTACAATTGCATAAGATTAAAAAAAAAAAAAAAAAAAAGCATAAAAGCATATACCACATCACGTTTTCTCTTTCTTTTATACCACCCAACAAGGCCTTTTCTCTAAAAAAAATGCTTCCAGGTGAGTTTCTTTCAGTAGAGTAAATCGAGTTGATCTAAAGAACACTAAGCAAGAAAAAAAATTTAGATTATACTCTATTTTTCTACAGCATTTTCCATTCGAGCACTTCACACCATCACAATGCATCGTTGAGAATCTTCTCTGCTTAACAAATGAGGGAACTTAGACACAGTAGTTTGCTGTGAAACAGGCAAAGAAATCAGAAATCTACTTCTTTAGAACGTCTTCTCTAGAGCAGGAGACAGGAGGAAAGCTTGACTCTAATAGTGAGAATTAAAGGGAAAAATCTCTGCTGGACACAAAATAAGTCTCCATAGAAACAGCTTTTTTTTCTGAAAATGAATTATTGCAGTATGAAATTAAGATTGTGGATCTAATTCTGCAAAATATTTAAGCATGCTTTTTGCTTATCCCTATTCAGCTCAGGATGCAAGCATGTGATTTCCATGGAGGCTTATGTGCTTTATTTGATGGAGGCAGGAATAAGAACAAGCTTTGTTGAATTGGGATCCAGCCTTTTTTGTGCTTCCGCATAGCTGACCAACTTGCAACTTCTTTATGCCAACTCATGTTGCTCTGCTGCTAAAATTACAGATACCAGCACATAAGACACAGGTGTTTCATTTTTGGAGTTCAGCACAAAGTAGAGTCTTCCCATTAATGGGGAATGGAGTCAGCAGAGTGTTTACATTGCTGGGTACTTTACTGTTCTGTTAATTAACTCTTATTCTATTTACATGCAGATTTAAATTTATATGGGGTATTTATTCTGTAAACGAACACCATGGTGATTATCTGATAATTAACTAGAGAATCGATGGCATAAGAGGTTGAGATTTATTCCTAATCTATCTTTTGTGCACCTCTATTTATGGCCCATAGACATTTTTAAGATGGGATAGGTTCTTAATATCTTGCATGCTAATTGCTTTTATTGTGAATGTGTGTTGGTAAGTGATTGTTTTTAGTTTAAGCTATTTAAGAGTGTTTTGTGCATCTTCTTTCCCTCTGTTGTGACTATGCTCAGCCAAATTAATAGGACAAATAAGGCCTGACTCAGAGCTTTATTCCCATTTACTATACTTGGAAGAGATGAAGTTTTTGTGTAGCCAAGCTGTGGATAGTCTTGTTCACAGAACTTTCCATCTTCTTATTGCCTCATATTTCACGCTGGCTTTCAACTTATTATTTGGGGAGGTGTCCATTAGTAGAAATCCCCTCCAAGCATTTCCCGGCACACTATAGAGCCCCACATCATGAATTTAAGCTCACTGATGACAGGGCTTTGGGACTCTCTTCAGTAGCTGAAGAACAAGTAATTCTTGTGGAAATTGTATCCAGTTCCCGTGTGTCCTTCAATCCCCTCTGCCAGTCCCAGCCAAAAAAAATGTAGGGCATTTAAACACACAACATTTTAACGTAATGTTCAGCACAGAAACTGTTGACTTGCTCTTGAGCTGGTATCAGCAGTCTCCCTCATTTGTCACTCTTCAGCCCACCAGAGCTGGCATTGCACTTAGCTCCTGCATGCCCCCAGGTGGAGATGGCCACTGGTGGTGGACCCAGGTCTTCTTCAGCAGGGGGACAACTTCAGCTGAAACAGTCCCTTAGCCCTGCTGGGCTTTGGTTTTCTCTTCCAGCTGGAAACTATTCTCTCTCAGAATTTTCCCTGATGTGGAGATGGAAGATGCACTTCATCTCCCAAAGGTTCAGCTGTTTCTTAGTGCTTGCTGAGATTCATGCTCCTTTTGCAGTCTTCCCTCATCCTCCTCCCTGCTTTGGGACAGATATATATATATTAATTTTGCCAGTATCTGCTATGTTGTTATCATCTAAAGTACACGCTAGAGATGGCAGCAGTTATGTCTCATTTTGCAGTGGTTTTCAACTCCATGATTTTCAAGGGCTGTGAAAAGGATGCCATCAAAGGAAATTACGTCCCTCCAGCAAGACCAGCCAGGGGAGATGCAGGTGCCTGATGGACATGCTTTCTCCTCAGATTCGTTCAAATCCCTGAGGAGGCCCATGACCTGTATCAGCATAGAAAGTGCTGAACAGACTTGCACAGGAAGAGCAACTCTTTTCAGCCTTTTGCTGCCTCCTCAGATCTCAAGGATCTTCATTTCTGTACCGCAATGACAAATGACCCAGGAAGCCTGCAGTGCTGTTGGCTGAGCACAGGGTATTCAGAAAGGATTTCATTCTCATAGGTTTGGGCCTGAGAGGGCAGGGCCATCTCTCCAGACCCCTCCAGGATCAAAGTGACTCTCCTGGGGCCAGAGCAGAGAGGGGAGATGTGTTCCTTCATGCCACCAGTGCTAGCTAACCAGGGCAGAAGCCAACTCTGCCCACTCCCTGCTGGTGTGATGGGCTTGCCTACATGTTCTCTGGAGGCATCCCATGCCCTCAAATCCAGATGTGGTACTGGGCACACCTTTGTCCCTGCTGCAGGCATGCGTGTAACTCCATCAGCCCATCCACGTGGGCTGCTGGCCCCCCAGCTGGGTACGTTTCCCTTCTGAGCCTGCAAAGCCTGCTGTTGGCGTGCCAAACTGAAGTCATGAGAACGAGTAGGAATCTATTTTTAAACCAGTGAGAGATCTCTCATTCTTAGCTTTTTTTTTTTCGTAATTGGTTCTGTTTTTGCTAACGATTTGGAATTTAACATCTATTCCTGCCCAAGAGTGTTACTTCGATAGCCGGTATTAAGGAAGGGGATTAAGACTGTTGTTAGCAGTGGAGGCTGCAGGACATATGGATAATGCAGACCTGTTAGCGACAGACAGAAAGTTGTTTTGAGGCAGTGGGACAGATTGCCTGGGAATCCTGGCTTAGCAGCAATGAAATGATGACGAGGTAAGTAGTGCTGGGAAAATCCTATTAGGGAAGGAAAACAGTGGACTGCAACCACGTGATCACAGGACACCTGGTGTTGAATGTGACAGTTCTCTAAGAAATCAAATGCATGTTTGGTGCGGAATGGGGACACTTATTTCTCTCTATGTTGCACTTGCTTTTTTAGCAGGCTAATAAGGCACTCTGAACCTTCCAGTATTTAGTACTGGAATAGGACCAAATACCCCTTCTGCACCTTCCAAGCAGTTGGTTCAGATGTAGGCCAGATGTTTCCACCTGTGTCTCCTTGGCACATGCTATGGAGTGGGATGAAGGACAGCGTGATCCAGAGCAGCATCCTAGATCTGGACACTGCTGCTGTGATGGAGGTTAGATACCCCAGAGCAGATATGCTCTCTGTGCTGATAAGATGAGGAGGTATTTCCTAATGCAGGCAGGGCAGCGTGGGCTGTAGAGATGTGTACACACAGAGCTAAACCTTTGGGTAACTCCCAGCACCAGCTCTCAAAGGCTGAAATCTATTTTTCCGCATTGGGAATCTTTTACAGCACTCTTTCTAAAGCACTTCCCTGGCTGTGTTTGGTCTGCAGGTGATTTTTTTTCCTGTTCCTCTACAGTAAGTAGATTAGCTGTGATTTATTTCAGACTGGACTGGGACTGGTGATTTGTGCGCTGTTGTGGGTGTAGGAGCTGTGTGATCTCATGATGAAAGGTGATTGCTGTGCAGCACGAGGGGACAGATTAGGATAAATGACACAGAGGAGTCTAGATCCACCAGCAGGCTGTGAGCCTGCCAGCTGAAGGGGGATGCAGGTGAGATGTCCAAAATGTTTTGGGTTTCTGTTTACAGCCTCTCCAACTCCCTGCACCCTTCTGATTAAGGGCAACCATGTGGCAGACATCTCTGTTTTTATTCTCTGTTTTTCAGGAGGAGATGGGGGACAAGGGAACAAATCTTCCCGCAGAAGAAAAGAAGCAGAGAGGAGCCTGCCAGCAGAGACAGCACTTCTCCCACCAAAGGCAAGTGCTGTTTGGGGATGGTGCCATCATGGCCCTCCTGGTGAGAGGCAGGGGACCCTGGGAGGGATGGCAGGAGCCAGTGTCCCTGCGTGATGGGGGGATTTCACTATATCACCTACTGCTGCAGGGGAAATGCAGCAGAAGCTGAGCTGGGACCTGGATGGAGGCTGGGGTCTGGAGTCAGGGCTGGTCTCCTTGAATCTGTCCATGCAGATGAAGTCAGGAGAGCCCCAGGGATGGACAGATGGTGTGTCTGCAGGACTGGTGTTTAGTCAAGGGGTGGTACTTGGCTCAGCTGGCAGAGCCATCTACCCCAGGAGACCGGGAACAGGTGGTAGAGGTTGTTCACATGCTGAGGGTGGACAAAGGCATTGCAACATTGCTCAGGAAGCCTTTGAGGAAAGAGGAGAACCCCAAGGCACCAAGAAACACAGCCCCTCTCCCTCCCATCTGAGCAGCTTCTCCTTTCTCATGGGAAGTGCTGGGACCAGGGGAGGCCGCCTGCGCTGAACCTCCTGCTTGTGGATTTACTGCAGCTGCGGGTTCCACACAAACTGGCATGGGAATTTGGAACGTATTTTCTTGGTGCTTGTGTGGAAATTGGTTATGCCCATTTTTGTAAAATGCCACTTTTATTTTCAAAACCCCCATCCTCCACATGTTTGGGTTGCAGAGCTGAACCTCAGCATCCTGAGCCCATTGGACACCTGCCTTCTGGAGGAAGCAACACGTGGCTTCTGCAGCAAGATTTTGGGGAGTTCAACCTGTTCCTCCTGTCCACAAAGAGGTATGATGGAATGCCAGGCTTCCACTTGAAGTTTGGCCTCTTTTGCTGTTTCAGCTCTGTTGGCTGCTGGACTCCCATCATTTCCTTTGAAATCAGCCTCTGTGTTGGGATGAGTCTGTTTTTGAGTCCTGTTCAGGAGGAGGTGAAGAAGAGTGGCTTGCAGAGCTGTGGCACTGGCACCGGTCCTGGCCCACGCAGCAGTTAGGAGTGATCCGAGGAAGCAAGGGCCTTGTGGTGTTGCTGTCCCAGAGCTGGACAGGAAGGTTGCAGGTTTCTACAAGAAATCCAAAGCACACCCATGATTTGCTGCTCCAGAATGTTAAAAATTACCAGGCCATGGCAAACCTGGAAGAAATCGCCATGGCATTTTGGCTTGGCAGTCAAACCTAACATAGCTACCAGCAGGATCCTGCCACGTCCTGGTGGGCTAAAGGGGCCTCTGGAGAAGCACCTGCTTAGTGAAGCTGGGCTGGGATGGGCATGCTGTTACACACAGCCTGGTGTCTCCTTGCTCGTTTCGCAAAGCACAAAGGTTATGTCTGTGGTTGTGGCCTCCAGACAGGCCTCCTGCACTCTCCCAGATAACATTTAACACCTCCCGCCCCAGACGTGTGCCGCTGAGGGCTGCTGCTCCCCAGGGCTGGACCCGTAGCCTTTGCAGCCTCGCGTGCTGCAGCTAACCACTTCCACACGGGCAGGCCACAGGCGCCTGTCTGGGCCTGCAGCTGACGTGACTTCCTGACACCGCTCAGCGCCGCTGCTTCCCCTGCCCACTATCAGCTACAGCGGCAGCACGTCACTGCAGCTTTAGTCACGTCTTGGAAGCATTTTGGGGAGGGCTGGTGGTCTGTGCTTCGCTGCTGCACATGCACCCCTGCTTGCATAAATGGCCCGGAGGGAGACTTGGGGCTATGAAGACTGCCAGGGCATCTTGGTTGACCTCAGTCAGGCCAGAGCTTTTCACCCCAAAATCTTGTGTCAGGTCGGAGTAACGCTGCCATGATGAAGATATCAAGATGGAGAGCCTCCAGCTCTCCACTTGCTGTGAGCTACAATGGCTACCTGTCCCCATGGTTAAAGCACGTCTTATCTCCCAGTGGACTCATCTGGCTCTAGCTTTCAGCCACTAACTCTTCTTTTACCTTTCTCCACTGATTTGTTAAAGACTCTTGAAACCCCTCACGTGTGTTTGGACAACTCAGGCTCAGCAATTCTTGCCCTTTACTGGACAGCATTTTTCCCAGGCCTAGAAAATCAAAATGGGTTTAAATGGGCAAAAACCTAAAGTATAAATCATTGATTTCCCAAGTAACCCACAATGAGAAGTCTGCTTAAATATTTGAGGATGGTTTGAATCACCTGCATTTAAAAAGGAGTGATTAAGGAAACTAAAGACGTTCTCAAAGGGCTGAATAATACTTTCACATCCATTTTCACTACACAAGTCTCTCTGGAAGCGCCTGCTCAGCCCTTCCTCCTTTCTGGACAAAGATGAGATAGCATCAGAGACTGAAGAGCTGGAACAAGCAGATCGTGTAAGTATCAGTAAGCTGCCAGGTCCAGATGGCATGCAGCCAAGAGGTCACTGGGATGGAAGCGCTGTCTCTCCAAAATAAATATTCTTCCTCTCCTTTAAAAAAAAAAAAAAAAAAAAAGAGAGAGAGAGAGAGAGAGAGAGACAGGGAGAGAGAAGAAAGAGCAGTGTTTGATAAAGACAGTGAACATTATACTCACATCTTTGAAGGCTCTTGGGATGATCTGGAGAATTACAGGTCTGTTCAACGTGCATGCAAATGAATGCAATACCTAGCAAATTAGGAGAATCAGCCGTGAAGCTTACACTGCTAAGACTGCTCGGAGGTGCAACCTGCAGAGATTCTGTGAAAGGAAACCGCATTTACTGAGCTCTTGCAAGTCTTTGAACAAACCAGTGAATTAGCTGAAAGAGAAGAACCATCTGACAACACTTATTTAGCTTTTCAGAAGGCTTTTTGTGAGGGCATGTTCAAGAGTGGGCTGCAGCAATTCAGCTGACAGCACAGGAAGCAGCTTATTGCTCTGGCTCCAATGTCTGCTAGGACATGGGGTGAGCTGATGGCCAGTGGGCACACGAGGGCATGAGGTGTCTGTGCAGAGCCTTGGTCAGCTATGGACCTCAGAGGATGGGCAGGAAAGTGCAGAGGCTGCAATGCTGCTTAGGAAACTCAAGGAGGAGAGGCAGGTGGAATATCTGAAGAGGGAAGCAATGGATTCACTTGGGAGTAGAAGGAAAACAGGTTGGTGGGAATGACATGGAAGAGAATGACATGGTCCCAGGAAGAGCTACCCAGGGGTGAAAGCGGTTGTCTCCTCATCATCACGGGTTTCTGTCCTTGCTATTGAAGGACCAGGGTGTGTAGGAGACTGATGGGCTGGTGTAAGGGAAAAAGCTGCTTTGTTGGTCTGTTTCAGGGGTCTATTTTAGACCAGCCCCAGAGGAAAGGTTGAAAGAAACACAGAATCAGTGATTATCCAAAAGGGAATAGGACCCCACAGTGATAACAGTCCAGCTGATAACTTCCAGGCATGAAGGACTGGGCTCTTGCTGGACCACCAAAGCACATCTGATCAATAACTCAGTGTCCCGACTTGCACATTAACAGAGTCAATTATCAGCTCTGCTCTCTGCTTCCTTGATTATTATTTCAGCATGTAGCAGCTGCTTTGCAAGCGTTATGGCCCATCACACTCTGAAGGGACTGAGTTAAATGCAGATTATTGACCGATGAGGCCATAAGAATGTGCTGTAAAATATATGGCCGTGTTCTCCCATAAATCCCCAGCGAAAGTGCTTTCTAAAGGGATTCCTCTTGCGGTGGGAGTGCTCTGTGTCACTGTCAAGGCTCTGAAAAATGCTTTTTCCTCCCAATTCCTGCCACCTCCTCCACAGTATCATCGCTTTTGGCATCACATCTTCACTTGAATGCGTGGTCCTCCCTTCCTGTTTCTTAGGACTCCTGGGCTTCAGTGAGGATGCTCGGGTTATGGCTTATGCTGTACGTGGCCAAGGTGAAATATGTGTAGTGTGTCTGCTTTGGCCCCAGGTTTTCTGCTGAGTTTCTCAAGTTCCTCAATTTGGGCTGAGGCTGTAGGTCTCCTTGTAGGAGACCACAAGCAGATGCTATTGTGAGTGGTTTAACACCAAGTGAAGTCACCTTTTCTTTCTCTTCCAGCCCAATTTATGGCTGGCTGCCCTCCATTGCTTCAGGGAGAAGTGCCCAGATCATTTGCTTCCCAGATCTCAGTGGCTGCAGGATCCAAACCTATTCCAAGGGAAGGGAGTACATGTCCTTAGGGGTATAAATTGGGAATGCTGTGCTGAAAAATTTCTTGCTCATCTCTTCCTGAGCAGATTACTGGAGTTGATCTTTGCAAGCATGGCCTGCATGCTAACAGCTTGTGCACACATGAGAGTGTCCCTCTTCCTCTCTGGTGTGTGAGCATCAGAAGAGGTCATTGGTTTTGTTAGTGCCGCCAAGCTGAGACCTGGTGTTTTAGCCTGAGCTGTGAAGTTTCGCACCCTTGGAGCTAGGTTTCTCCTTCCAGCATCCTGCCATGGAGGTTCTACCTCTGAGGCAATCATAATGCTTTTGAGGGTTTCTTGAGCTGCTTCTTGATCTCTTACAAGAATGGGGAGAGGATTTCACATGCTTGAGCTGCAGCCCTTAAAGATGGCTAAAATTTTGGGGAGTTTTGTTCATATATATGTATGTATCTGTATGCCTTCCCTGTCTTCCACCCCCAATATATATCTGAAACACCTTTGTTAAAATTTCAGCCTGGAAAGAAGTTTGCTGTTGCTGCTGTTTACCTCCATCTCAAGGACATCTTTGCGAGAGGGGCTGTATTCATCAAGCAGGAACAGAAACTTTTGAAGAGCACTCAGGAAAGGATCATCTTGAAGTGACCTTTGTCCCTTCAAAATACTGAGGTATGTGGAAAAAAACAATGAGCTATTGAAATTTTTTATTGCTTGTCACTGTTGTAGAAGTCTAGCCACCTCGGAGCCTCATAACTGGCTCATGCAACTCGTCTGGAGATCCAGGTAGTGTCTCCAGCATTTGTTATGTGTGTACTGGTGCTCAGTGCTGCCTTCGCCTGCTCTAGGAACATCAGACTACACACAGTGTCAGCCCCATGGTGTGATATGGAACCTCCAAGCAAGCTGCAAGCAACTGAAACCACACCATACTAACACAGGTTGTTCATGTGACACTTCCCATTCTTCAGCAGCTTTCACTTCTCTTAAAGCCTTGTCCAAAGACTTCTCGTGGGCCAGGCCTTAGGCTTGTGTTACCCAGTTAAAGCTGAAGGGTACATGCCAGACCTACACCAGTTTATGCACTCACCTTTGGGTTTGTTTCCCCTGGATATGTCTCACCACTCTCCTTGAATGTGCCCTTGGGGCTTCCACCTGGGGCAATTACCTGACTGTGAAGGCAGGTGTGCAATTAGATGTGGTTATGTTGGCTCTTTGAGGAATATGGGTTAGGCTCCCAAAGCCCAAACTGCATCCTTTGATGTCTGAGGGATGTGAGAAGCCTTGGAGAGGAGGAGCCTGGTAGGGAACACAAACAAAGTTTGCTCAACCAGAGAGGCCATGAACACAGAGTTGTTCACCCAGCCCTGCAGTGCAGCCGCTGTGCCTTGACTCCTGCATCTGGCTGAAAAAAGCTGTTGGAGGAAGCACTTCAGACAGCAGGTCCTGGGCACCTGGCCCTTGCTGCGCATGGGGGTGAGAGAAGTTGGTGGGACCCTAGAAGGGATGGGATGTGCCCTCTGGCACCCTTGGTTCCGTAACAATGGGCAGTGTGGAGGATAAGGGGAAAGGACCGTGGGAGGTGTCAGCCCCATGACTCCCTGCCATGGCCATGGCTGCAGACTGGTCCCTGGTCCCATCGCATGCTCTGCTGGTGAGTCCCAGCCCTGCTTTCCAGAGGGGCTCTGCTCACCCCGGCACTGGGTTGCAGTGGCATGCCTCGAAGAGTGGAGTCATGGTTTAAAATAACCTGTGAGTAATCTCAGCTGCTGGGCTGTATGCAAGAAATGGGCGGGCTCTCCGGGCTTGTAGTCTAAAAGCTGACTTTTGTTTAGCCGTGACTGCATCATTACCAGAGCCCTTATGTCTCTTTTGGGGTCAGCAATTTCCAGCCCTGGCGGCATGGCTCCCTGGGGATGCCCATCCTGCTCTTTGGGGTTAGGGGTGTGGGAGCCTGCTGTCTGCTCACCATTCCCACCTGCACAAGGGCATGTGTCCTCCACTGGGAAGCCCTCCAGGCTCCCCAGACTACAAATGGTTCAAATCCTTTGGCATTGTGGGGAAGTGCCTCGTGCCTGTATCACCATGGGTCATGCATTGGTTCTCTTTAATCAGTGTACTGCTTGAAAATCCCATGAGCAGCCAGCATCTGCCTCCTGCTTGGGGAGGTTTGGCAGAGCCCCCCTGCTGTGGGGGACCCGTGTGTGTGTGACGAGCATGGGGACCCCATAGTTGGTATGTGGGGATTGTTGGCCTTGCCAGCAGGCTCAGGGGAAGGTCTCCTCGTTGGCTGAGCTGCCGTCAGCATCAAAACTTCCCCTCCTGCGGTGCTCCTCTGCTGGCATTCGACATGGAAATGGTCCTGATTTATTCTGGAATAATAGGATGAAATGGTGCAAAGGAAAATGTTACACTAAGGAGCGAGATAAATCGCCCAGAGCAAAGTCAGCCAGGAGAAAAAGGATGGGGGGAACCTCCCAGCGCTGGGCTCGCTGGGGGCCCAAACTTCAGGCCGGAAAGTTGAGCGCTGGCAGCAAGGCGGTGTCGGCCAGGCTGAACGCAAAGCGCTGGGGGCCGAGCTCCCGCTGGGAAAGGCGGGGAGGGGACCCCCAAAATCTCCCGTGTGTGTTCCCCCCCCCGGCCGGGCGGGCAGAGAGGAGATGCTCGAGCCGGCTGCGGGCTCCCGGAGGGTTCCTGGCCGTCTGGCACCATCTGCTGGGGCTTCCCGGGAATAAAGCCGGGCTGGTCCCGCACTCATTCTCCAAATTCTCCTTCCCCAAAGGTGCTGGTCACTCCTGCCCCGCTGCCTGCCTCACTGCCCCACGCCCTTTGGGGCTGTGCCCTGCGGCGGTGGGAGGGCACCCAGGGAGTACTGGGGTGCAAGGAGGTGACCCCAAGCCCCCCAGGCCAGCGTTGAGCCCCTTCCTGGGTGCGGGGGACTCTGCAGAGGGCTGCTGAGCCCCTGATTGTGCACTCCCCAGCCTGGCCTTGCGCAGGGGCTCCGGCTTAGGATGGAGATGGAGATAGAGCAAGGCAGAGCTGTGCCTCCAGCGAGACGGGCTGCGCAAATGGACTGGCTTATAAATGAATTTATAAGTGGAAATTGGCCTGTAATGAGAGAGTTACTGAGCAAAAAGGACTGTGCTCTGCAACCCACTTAGGAACCTGAGAGCTTGGCATGTTATGCAAAGCCAGAGGGGCAATGGCGGGGCCTGTAAGCAAAAGCATCTGCACCTTGCTCCAAGCCGTGCACGGCAAGAGAAGCTCCATTAGGCTGCCAGTCCCACCGTCCTTCGTGGGCCCTGGGCTCCTTCCCCCAAAATCACTCCCCTCCCCTGCTAAAATTGCAAGAGTGCTGGGCTCTTGGGGCCACCGCTAAACGCCGTCATTAAAAACGGTGCCTGTTTCAGGACAGCTCTTACTAGCAACAGTTCTGGAGCTGGTTCTCCAGAGAAATATGGTAGTTTTGAGGTTTTTCTTTCTAAAAATAAAGCGGTCTCCCAAGCCCACTGCTGTGTTTGGGCTCTGCACTACAGGCTTCTGTCGACAGCTTGCTTAATGAATGAAGATGTGAGGAAAGAGCAGCTCTTCGAGGAGGAGGCCGCTTGCTTCCCAGGGCTGGATCTGTAAACAAGACATAATCCGCGTCTGGAAACACGGCTCATTCCTCTTGGTGCTACACACACAACCAATTTCACCCTCTGAATTCCTTGAAACTGGGGAGGAATTTGTCCTGCCTCCACACACATAACCTCCATGTGTGGGTTATCTGCTGGGAAGTGCATGCATGCCTCTGACTTCATCCCAGTCCCTAGGGATTTCCCCTGCGTCCCTTCACTGTTGCCTATCTTCTTAGGGGGTAAAAACAGGCTCCCCTTGACACACTTAGCACGCCTGTCCCCTCACCAGCCTGCTCTTGAACAATTGGCCTGAGAGCTTCCAGAGACCACTAATTGAGAGAGAAAAACAGCATCTATATAAAGAAAATCAGCCTCAACATGCAGCTGGCATTGCTCAAAGCTGGAAGGCTTGCAAAAACCCTTCCGTAACAAGGAGGGAGAGGCGCAGGCGATGGGAAGAGATATCGGGAGAGGAGCAGGAGCCAAGAGGTACAGCTGCAGCATCCGCACAGCCGGCAAGGCACCAGTGCAGCCCCAAAGCACGGGAGGTCCCGAGCGCTTCCAGCCCCCTTGGCACCAGAGCACAGCCCCACTGCTTCTGGCCTTCTGCTCATAGGGCAGCAGCAAGCCACCTGGGACATCTGTCAGGGCCTGTTTGCCCGGGAGGGTACAGGGGTGAAGATCACTTTTCCATGAGAACCATCAGAAATGGTTCTCGAGCTTGTGCAGGATAAAAGGGGACCTGGAGCACATCGGTGTGCATTGACCCAAAAATGAACGTCAAAGAAGGTGCGTTTGGTATCAGCCAGCAATCCAATAGACACATCTTCACAGACAGAAACCTCCTGTGGCTAGATGTGAACAACCAAATTTCTCTGGCTATTAACTCGCTTGGGAATATCCGAGATAACCCTGAGGCGTGATTTTTCTTTTCCCTGGAAGTGCAGCACATCTGTGTTTTCTGTTGAGGTCAATTAGAGCTGTGGGACATTGGAGGCTGATGAAATAAGAGTGCCTGGCTATTGTCTTGCCTCCCAAAGTAGCAGTTCCTTGATTTCTGGGTCACTGCAATGGTATTTTCTACTGTTATTGCATTTATTTTTGTGTGTGTGTGTGTGAGAGTCTCACCACGACTGCGTGCCTCTGCAGGGTTGTCACCGCCACAGCCAGGCATGGCTCCAGTCCTCCTCCTGTGCTGGGGTGCTGCAGCCCCTGGGAGAGCACCATGCTCATCCTCCAGCCCAGGTGAGGCACCACCACCCCCAGCATGGCCATATCCAGCTGGGCAGCCCCTCGGCTGGCCTACACCTCCCTAACAGTGGAGCTGTCCTAGCAGGTCACGTACAGCACCAGCAGGGGCTGTGCTCCCCTGCACAGCCCCATGAAGCATGCCTGCACCCCTCTCCTGGGAGAAAGGGGCCTTGGGATTCAAGAGAGAGCTGCCTGCCTCTGCCAGCAGTCTGTGGTGCACAGCGGGGGCTCATTGGAAATGTAACGATGGCTCTGCCCATGAGCTGGCTCGTCTTGCACCAACATCCCTGCACAGAGGTCTGCCAGAGGATTGGCATCTTGCACCTGCCTGTCCTTGCACCAGCTGGAGAGTGACACCAGCCTGTGACGAGCTGATCTGACCGGCCACAGGTGGGACAGGTCTCAGCACACGGTTTCAGTGCCTCTCACATGCTGCCTTTGGCTTGCTGGCTTCAAGGCTCCTGTAGCATACTCCCCAGGGAAGTGGAAGGCCACTGTGCTTTGCCCTCATCCTCTGCTAAGCCCCACTCCATCAGCAGGGGTCGGCTTCCCTGCAAGGATTCTTACCCACAGGGAACAGGATTAAGATGCAGCACTCAGGGACCTGTTACCACACTCCACCAAACAGCCTTTGGTTGGTAGCAATTTTCACTCGCTGCAGTTTTGTGTTTGGAGAATTAATTGCTTTAATAAGGAGCTTAATTGGAAGAGCAAAAGTAGGATAAACAGCAGAAATGTTGGGTAAGTGGTAAAGACCACAGCCATAGAGAGAGCTGTCACCCTCTGGGAAGGGAGGGATATCAGGGCACAGGGACTGCAGCCAGGCTGCACGCCTCTCCTCACAAAAAACAAAAACAAAAACAAAACAAAACAAAACAAAAAACAAACATATATTTGGAATATGTAAGAGGTGTCCAGCAATCCCAAATTTTTTAACATCCTGGGATGTGATGGGACAGGTTTGAGGGTACCTGAGCAGAAGCAGGGGCTGCACCTGCCCGTGGCAAACAGCAGCAGTGGGGTGATGCCCCTCCATTGCCCACCACCCTCACCTCCCCGTGGTTTCACAGCTTGGTCATTCCCACAGCTGGCTGCAGTGAAGATGAACGCTGCCGGTTCCAGGTGAGTTAAAAAGCTTCAAGGACAAATGCACTCCAATTCAGGAATAGGCTATTTCTGCCCTTGCTATCAGCTGGAGGGGAAGGCACCTCAATTTTCAGGGCACCTGAATCCATTTGCAAATGCACGTTCAGTTCAGTGAATGGTTCTGGCTTAAGGAATGGAGGGGAGCCTTTTTTTCAATCTAAATGTTTTATTTCCACAGTTTCTAAACAAAACGTTTCACTTTTTCATTTTGAGATAACGTTCCATTGTGAAATACATTTTTTTAAAGCATAAAGCAAAATACAAGCCCTGAACATGAAGTAAATGGCATTGAATTTTTGTGCCAAAGCAATGTTTTTGACAGTGCTCAATATTTATTCTTTCCATGGTAGGTGTCAGCAAGAAAACTGGAAAATCTGTATTTCTGGACAACCTGAAATTATTCTTTGTTCTTTCCCTAGCAGCAAGCCCAGAAATCAATTTTCACTGGCCCATTTTCCGAGCAACCACATCGCTGCTGTCAAAACAGTATCTCTGGTCCTATTTGTGCCTAGAACGGGCAGATAACGACAGATCCCGAAGTCGAGGTGCCCAGCGCAATTCCTGCTCCTGTGTTAGTCGTGCCCATTGGTATCATTTCCATCTAAACAGGAGCACCCGTCCTCCCTGCCGCAGCACTGCAGCTTGTGCTGCAGGTGCTAGTGGTCAAAGTATCAGCCCCACGGCCTTAAAGCCATCACCTTATGTTCCTAGAGCTCTTATTAATTAATTAAGCCTTATGCTAACACATCACAGCTGGGCAGAGTGTGCTGCCTGGCCTGCTGGAGCATCCTCCCTGTGCACCACTGAGCCTCTGCCTGCTGCAAAAGGTGGGTGAGCACACACACACGGAGCAGGCTGCTGCCCAGGGGGCTGCCCAGGGGGAAGGATGGGGTGTTACTGTCCTGGGTTTGCTGCTACCCATGCTCGAGACAGGGTGGGAGCTGGGTCTGGGCACAGCAGGACTAACCTGACCTCTGGTCATGGTCAGGAGCCCTGGGAGCAAATACCCAAACCCACAGAGGTGCCCCTAGAACTACAGGGCCTGTAGCCAGCTGAAGCACCTCTCCACTTCCCTGGCTTGCTTCTTAACAGAGCCGAACCAGCCCCTTCAAGCAGCTCTGTGCACCACTGGGATGAATAGCAGCATTTATGGAAATGTATATGTTGTTTAAGGTGAAGCTGGGGTCAGTACGTACCTTGGAGGAGAATCTCAGCCGAAGCATGAAATGCGCTTCGTGTTGATTTCTGAAATCTTTAACCGTCTTTTCGTTAAGGGAAATGCTGTGCTGTAAAGTGAGCATTCAACAGTAGCAAGTCAGGCTTGGCGTTTGGGGGAGGTGAGGGCTGGGTTTCCAGCACTGCCCCATCCTGTGTCCTCTGGAAAGTCACTGAGATGCCTGGGACCATGCTCCCTTCTTCAGTAAGGAGGTGTTCGTGCTGACCCGGGTGCTGGGCCAGAAGGGCAGAGCAGGCAGTCTTACAGAAGTGTCGTCGTAAATGCCAGAGCGAGGAAATTGTGTTGGAAAAATTGTTCTGGGCTTGTTCTTTGGCTATAAGCAATTACTGACTCATAAATGGGTTTTGACCAGTGGCATATACGCATGGTGGTGTGGTGTCCCCTGTGTTGAGTGACAGCACACAGATGCATGTTTGCCTGCCGAAAATTTACTGCTTTTTGTTTTTTGGCCTGGGCTTCACGCTTTGGAAGCTGTGGGTGCCTGTGGGACGGGGGAGAGAAATGTGAGCTAGAGCAGTGCAACGAGGAAGGAGTCAAAATCCAAGGCAGCTGTATTTCTTGCAGGGAAAATGGATGGAGGCCGCAGAAAGCAATCGCTGTTAGGAGCAAGAGAGTTATGGCATCCAATCAGGCAACAAGGGAATAGCACATTGCAGAGCCGTGGCTGGTGTTGGCTTCCTGTTAACCATAATAATAACTATATCCTGGAGCCATTCTGCAGTTCGTTTGGGCTGAGACACAATTACTGTGCTGCGTGCAACAAGCACCCTCCGTCTGCTGAGCACCATGGGGCCTGGGGCCAGCCCCTCTGGGTGCTGCTTTCCAACGGGCAGCCTGCTGACGGTGTGCTCTGCATCGCTCCCTGCACGCCTGCACACACCTGTATTCACCGATAAAATCAGGGGCTTTGCAGCTAAGCACCAGGCAATGCTTCTTTCAGAAAATTCTCTTTTCTACTTTCAACAGGGAGTCCCCATTGTGGACCGAGATAGCTCCAGGCTCTGAAAATGAGTCTGGAGTGAGGGAGGCAGCTCCCCAGTCCCCAGTTTGAGACTAGGACCACTGGGCTCTCTTGCGTGTTGGCCTGGCAATGCACGCCACTCACCAGCTGCTGGAAACGCTCCTGTTAACTTCAGCAGCCTTGGTGCTGGCCTCTGCATGGCACAGCAGGAGCCCTCGGGAGTAATAAGGCTGACACACCCCTAGCTTAAATTTGGACAAGCCATTTAATACCCAGCTGAAGAGATTACTGGAATGACCTACTTGTTTACATGTGGCGAATCCATGAAATGTGCAGAAGGCTTTGCTCATTAAGGGAAGAGGTCTGCAGGGTGGAGCTGCCCCAGCAGCACCCGAGCTGCAGCCAAGCGCATGGATCACAGGCAGTGCCTCCGAGGGGCTGGGTTCTTGCACGAGGCTGGAAATCCCCCACGCTGCCCTTAATTCTCACCGATGGGATGCTTTGTGCTGTGGGTAGTTAACCAAGGCCTCTGAAGCCACTGGTGGTTTTGTAAGCAGCTGGGGCTCCTCCGCAAAGCCCATGCTATGCCGCAGAATGGGCCTGGGACCCACAGGCAGGGCTGGGGCATGCTCTGCCTTTGGAGCCGTGGTGTAACCTGCACCCCACCCGCAGCCCCAGGATGCTGGAGTTCAGGATGGCTGAATTTCTGCCTGTTGCATGGCTCCTTGGGAGAGGGAAAAACATAACCCGGTGCAAAGGGAGCTTGCCCCATCTTCTGCTAGACTGGGATCTGATGAAGGGGTTGGAGCGTTATAACAAGACAAATATCACAACTCTGGTTTCCTATGCAGTGATCAGTGTCTCCCACCATAAAGCATGCCAGGTCCTGGAAAGGGCATTTGGGGCTCAGATGGTCAGAGCAGGTTGCCCTGGCATGTGGCAGGAGACTCTGTCGTTCGTATCTACAGCACATCCTCTGAGAGCAGAGCCAGGGGAGTGGTTTCCCTCTCTGTTCACCATTTGCTGGGTGCTCCAATGCACACCATCTGTGTCTATCACACAATTCTCCATCCTGTCATGGTCTTGTGACTAAGAAGGACAGAGACACGCAGCTTGGATCCAGCTATAAAGGTGGAGGAACCTCCATCCTCAGCTCTCTGCGTGTGTCTCAGAGCCAGCCAGCCAGCACGGGGCAGCAGGAGGTGCGGGCGAGCCCCAGAGCTGGTCCCGGGGTCATGGCAGTGCAGGTGCAGCCACCAAATCCTTGGGCCTGCGACAAGGAGGGGAAGTGTGTTGTTATAAATCGACAGCCCGGCCTTAATAGCTTTAGGCTACAGGCGTGTAGATTAAATTTCAGCCCTATATTTCACAGGAGGCACGCAGTGGCATGTCAAGGCGCTGTAACTGCACAGCCCCCTGACGGCATGCCGGAGGTCTGGCGAGTGGACTAACTAGGGCAATGAAATAAAGCGTAATAAAACGCAGGCTGAAGACTGGGAGAGTTTTCTCATGGTGAGACCTGGGCTGTAAAACAGCATGTTGGGGAACTGATGGAAGCTTCTCCACGATTGGGTTATTTAAAAAAAAGATTGAATGAATGCTAGATGGTGTATATTAGCCTAGTGTTGTGAAAATAGCAGCAATTTTGTCAGAAAAATGATGGAAGAGGGGAACATGCTGGTCCATTTTCATCAACTTCACCCCGAATGCTATTTCATTTCCTTTGGAGATTTAGGAGGAAGCTTGGTCATCCATTTGTTGTTGGGGAGGGGGAGAGCAAATGCAGCTGATGGGCTCCCACCAGTGACTGCTCAGTGTGAGGGTGAGCACCCTGCTGGATGCTGCTCGGCAGCACCTTCCTTTTTGGCTGCCCAGTCTTCTCCATGCATTACTGCACCAAAGAGCGGGGCTGTTTTTGGCAGTCACGTGCAGCGGACAACAGGGGCAACAGCCCAGTGGTTAGTGTTTCCAAGCTTTCTTCCCTTGGGAAGACTTCCCTGGTCCCGTCAGCCTCCTCTTTCCTTCTCAGATCGTCCCAGCTTGGATTTGCCAGCCCGTGCACGGTGCTGCCAGGTGGTATCAGCTCAGCCAGCAGGATGGGTTTGGCTGGCAAGCAAAGGCAGAGCTCCTAGCACAGCCTGCTGGAAACAAAGCGCCTTTCTCTCCAGCAATAGCCTCCGTCAGCCCCCTGGGTAATGCTGTCTCTTTTGGAGCAATGCCTTTTCCCCACTGCACATCCAGTGGGAGCATCACTGGCCCCTGTGGTCCCCAAGGGTGCCTGTGGGACTGAGGCAGGGGGGAGGAGGGTGCCCCTTTACCCCAGAAGCATGTCTGGATGTGCGTGCTGGGCAGGGCTCAGTCCTTGGTGTAAAATGAGGAGCTGGTAATAAATATTCAGCTTGTTTAGAATTGCAAATACCAGGGAAAGGAAAGCAGTAAACCAAAGAGGCTGCAATCAGCGTCCTGGCGAACAGTCAGGAACGGAGCTGCAGCGGTGGATGCAGGAGGGGGTGAGCAGCTGGCCAGCCCAGCACTCGGACCAAATTCAGGTCTGAGAGAGCAAAAACTCGAAAGGAAGCCGCTTAAGATAGACCCTTCTTAATGAGAGACAAACGTGCAAGAAAATATTGCCTGCTAACAGTATTCATAAGCTGCTCCCAAGATGTTTTGATTAAACTGCTGTTGTCTTTCTAGTGTACTAATGGTTTTTAATCTCTCTTGATGCCTTGGGGCAAAGGGGTCTACTGATTCACAGCAGCGTGGTGAGCTGAAACTGGTCCCTGGTGAATACATCTCTCTTGCCACAATCACAGCTTTTAATTTTTAAAAATGTGAGTTTTTTAGCAGAGGAGGAACCCTTCAAACATGAGTAGGGTGTAAGCAGTGTGCCGCTGCATGCCTGAATACCAAGGGAGCTCCTCTGTGCTGCGGGGCTGCCCTGTGGCTGTTTCACTGCTGGATGAGGTCAAGTCCTGTCCCCCTGCCCCACTGCAGGTGCTGTTCCTCCTGCTGTTCTCTGCCAGGCTGCAGGTCATGGACACAGACCTGCAGGGCTTGCACCAGCCAGCCAGCAAAGGAGAGCCACGCCTGGTCTCAGCAGAACATTGTACCCCAAAACCTGGTGGTGTTCCCTCCTCTGTGCATTTCCTTTCCTTGCCAGCAGCTGTGGGATGGACCCAACACCCTGTGTCTAGGAAGCTTGGCTTTATCTTCCCCATGAGCATTACCCTGTTGGGCCTTCCAGCTGGTTCACAGGTAACTGCACAGCTTGGCTGGGAGATGGGATAGGGGAGGGCTGGTTTCTGCTGTGCCGTGGCCCTAGCTTCACACAGGACTGCTGGGGGATGAGGGCTGTGAGCAGGTTTTGATTCCTGAGGTTTGAGTCACTCTCCTTGAGCTGAGAAAGCAATCCCTTAAAGCCATGCTCTGGGCTGACCCCAAATTTGAAGCACACCAACCTGTCCCCAGGTGGGCACTGTCTTTCCAGCCACTGGTGCTCAGGGTCTTACAGGGGTGTCCGTACCTCCCTCCCTTTCACAGCCCCCTTTTCCCCCACATTTTACTTTTCTGCCTGTGAGTACAAGGGGAAGGCTCCTCCTATGAGCCCCCATGCACAGCACATGCAGTAGGCTCTCCTCCGGCGTCCTGGCTGAGCTGGGCACCAGGGAGCATCCCTGATGAGAGCAGACAGCTCCTCAGTCCTCTGGGTACAGTAGCTGCTTGTTGCTCGCGGAGAATGAAAACATATTAAAGTAAGAAACCGCTGCACCAGTCATTTTCCAATTCCCCACTCAGAGAACTGGCTTCCCTGGAAAATAGGTCACTTACATAAAAAGCACCTTATTATCACACCAGAGTGGTGAAGGAAAGGGATGGCTCAAGAGACACTTTCATTTCAAGCCCCGGTTCCTGGGTACTTAGATATTTCTGGAAAATTGACCCTTTGGGCTGAAATTTCTCATGCTCATATTCAGCCCATAAGGTGAATTTTGGGACCTCATTTCCTCCACTGAGACAGATGAAGCTAGGAAGGAAATTGTGTTGTATCTTAACCCTTGGGAAGATGGTGTGTGCACACTCATGCTTTCCATGGGGGTTGGGGTAAGCCATATACCTGGGTGAAGACTCTCATAGACAAGTGACCTTCTGTCTCCCACCTGCCATCCCTCCCCAGAAATACATTTGGTTTTCTCCCCTAATCCATAGCTGTGTTTGTTCCTCCCCAGAATGGGAAACAGTGAGGGGGAACAAGGGGAGAAGGGGTCAGGAGAAGGGTTCATGCTGAGTGTGGTGGCACTTGAGATGTAGGGGTCAAGGGACTGCAGGCACATGTCATGTTCTGAGGCTGGGAGAAAGTATCCAGCTTTCAGTAAAGGAAATGGAGCTGAGAGAGGGAAAGTGGGTTGCTGGGAGGAAAGGAAGGATTCGTTGAGGGGGTTCCTGGCTGGCTCTGGAATTGTCTTCTCACAAGGGAAAGGGGAGGTCTCTGGGGAACGGTGCTGGCTTGATTCACCCAAAGCAGTGACATTAGCAAAATGCCCAGCTCTCCTCTGAAAGAAAGAAGCTCTGCTTTTGGGGAACAGGCAGGTTGGAAGACTCCAAAATGCAGTAGCTACCTCCTTGGTCCTGGGCTGGGTGCTGTGTTCTTCCTCTTTTAGCAGGGTCCCAGGGGCTCAAGATCCAAGTGCTGTAAACCTGGTGAGAAAGCAAGGAAGATTTTCTCAGCCTCTCCATTTCAACCTCTGGTCTTGGCCAGCATTTGTTTCCCCCACCAGGGGAAAAGTGGCTGTGTGGGAAAATGACTTCATTGCAGACTTGTGCTCAGCCAGGTAGGTGGAAAGGTGTGTGAGGGAGCCCCGATAAGAGGAGGATGAGAAGGAAAGGGAAGGGGAGGAGCTGCATGGAGGAGGCTGGGAAGGAGAGGGTGGAATAAGGCAGGCAGATGGGCTGGGAGGATCGAAGATAACAGCGTGGTGAGAAGCCTGTGGAGAAACTTGGAGGATGGGGAGGGCAGATGGAGCAGGGGACAACCAAAGAGGCTGAGCTGTGCAGGAGGAGGTTGCCAGCCCCTCGCCCTTATCAGTGCAGTTGCCCCATCCCGAGGAGGAGCAGTACAGCGCTCGTGTGGCAGGGGACATCTCTGCCACTGACGCTGCTGTGGGAGGTGGGCAGAAGATCTGGTGCCTTGGCCTGGAGGAGATGCTTCCCAAAAATATTAGCAATTACCTCTGCATTGGCAGCAGCCAGCAAGCAGCGGTAATTTACATAGCAGGAGCTGGGAGATAGATGGCTCTTTAAACCAGATCTGTCATTCGCAGCTCGCTCCCCGTCTCCGACGCTTTGATGTTCCTCTTTGAAGAGCTCTCCTCGCCTGCTATTCCTCGCTCCCTTGGTGCCGCTCCAGCTCTCCAAATGCCTCTCTCTGCCTTTCTGCCTGCGTGCCTTCGTGGCCGTGTCCCAGCAGGAAGGACATGCAGCAAGTGTCCGCTGGCACCCTGACAGCCAGCGCAGGATGTGAAGCACCCTCATGGGGGGCGATGTGAAACGGTAGGGGCAGTAACAGCAGGAGCTTTCTGTCATGGTGCCAGTGCCTGATAGGGAACACATGCGGGACCCAAAGGTAGAAACAGGTGGAGGTGGGGTGGAGCACTGTGGCTTTCCCAGTACCTGTGGCATCCACTGTGTCTCTGATAGGATCAAGTCCCTAGAAAGGGAATCACAGAATTTCTAGGTTGGAAGAGACCTCAAGATCATCGAGTCCAACCTCTGACCTAACGCTAGCAGTCCCCACTAAACTATATCCCTAAGCTCTACATCTAAACGTCTTTTGAAGACTTCCAGGGATGGTGACTCCACCACTTCCCTGGGCAGCCTGTTCCAATGCCTCACAACCCTTTCAGTAAAGAAGTTCTTCCTAACATCCAACCTAAAACTCCCCTGGCGCAACTTAAGCCCATTCCCCCTCGTCCTGTCACCAGGCACGTGGGAGAACAAACCAACCCCCACCTCGCTACAGCCTCCCTTGAGGTACCTCAAGGAGAGACCCACGTGAGAATAATGTTCTTGGATGGTTAAGTTTCAGGATGCTCGGAGGAACAGGCTCTTCTGAGCAGCGGTGGCCATCAGGAGGTCTGTCAGAGCAACAAAGGCTCGCACATGCAGCAGTACAGAGGACCCTAGCAGTGAACAAGGTGTAGGAGAACAGAGGGAAGCGGGTGGGCTACGAGAGGTAAGTTACTGAGGAGCAGCAGCTCAGATAGGGCTGCTTTTGCTGTAACACACCTTCCTCCTTGAGCTCTTGTATCCCAGGGTGCCAGTGACTGAGTTTGGGTTCTTTCATTTTCATGAAAACCAAGTCACAAGCTGCCTGAGCTAAACCACAAATGGTGCTCTGATACCAGAACTAGTGTCCGTTCAGGTTTTCCTTAAGGGATAAAAGCTGAAAGAGGTAGTGTCAGTGCTTCAGTTTCACCGCTTACATTGACGAAGGGGTAAGGGGCTCCAGTACAAATCTTCTCAGAGAAAGGAACTGCATTGAATATGAATGGCATAGCAGCACTGTGTGGCCCAATGGTGTGTTATATCTCCAGATCACCTACCGGAGAGCTGGAGAGCCAACAACCATCACAAAAGTGTGGACACAAAGCAGTGTCCTACTGCTGGATATCTCACCTGTAAGGTATTTTGAGGCAGTGCCACGTGTTTGAAATTAAAATTATGTCAGTGTGAATTATACCATATACCATATAATCATTATATATTTTATATATATATATATATATATATGTATACAGATTCGTGTAGTTTTCTGGCAGATGCAGCAGAAGGGCAGTTTCCCCTTCCAAATGTGTCTTCTGGCACAAATATTTCTTGACCACAGACAGTAAGACAGCGTGCAGCCAGTCCCCATGGAGGTCAGGTCCCCTGGTGGTTTGGGAGGAGCAGAGGCACTAACTGTCAGCAGGCTGTGGGCTCTTTGGGTTTCATTTTTGTGTCCTCAGTAGGGACTGCTGTGAGAAGAGGGGTGGCAGTTGTTCAAGTGTGTGGCTGTCATCTATTAGCGCAAAAACCTGCCATGCTCAGGTTTGAATCAAAAAGCATGTCAGGTTTCACCTGTGGGTTAGGGACCCCCCATCTGTTGCCAGCACTGTAAATTGCCTCCAGCCTGGCACCCAGGGGGGCACCTGCTCTCCAGCAGTACAGGTATCCGCATGGCAAAGCAGCCAGTGTCAGGGGCAGCAGCCCTTGGTTTGTTTATCTCACACAAGACAGCAGCCACAGGGGCTTGAGTTTTCTCTGCTGTAGGACTGGGGCATGACGAGGGCAGAATCTGGCCTCGCGATTTCACCCTGGAGAACAAAGGCAAGCTGCAGCATCGCTAATGCAGCATCTGGTATTCCTACCGTCATGCTTCTGGTCCCAATCGCCTCACCTAGGTGCAGGTTTGCATTAGCAGCAGTGCTTCAGGAGAGGCTCATGGAGAGACCTTTTCTTATAAACACCCCCCTGAGCTGCTCTGGGTGAGGGTCTCCGTGATGAGGGGCTTGTGGCTGCACATCCAGCATGCTTAGGGCATGGGGAGGGAGCTGCAACACTGCCTCCTCCTTGCTTTGTGCCTCTGTAGTGGCTCATTCTTGTTTTGCTTTGGTTGCAGAAAGAATGGGGCATCATGCCTCTGGTGGGAAGTGATCCTCCGTGTCCCAGACTTGCTGGTGCCACCTCTGAAGTGGAAGGACAGTCCTGTCCTGTTGTGTGCCCAATGCTTCATGTGCCCAGAGTCACCCAGGCTGACACAAGGGATGTGAGATGGCTTGCTATAAGCTGGTTGGTGACAGAAAATGATTATCCTTCCTCTTGTGAGTACTAGTGAATAAACAGGCTATGAGCACTGACAAGTAAATCTACAACTTTTAGGAAAATGAGCACCCAGACACTGTCACCTCACTTTAATCTCCACTTGCCTGGAGTGATTATTTTCTCCTTGGCCACTGCAGACGATATGACTAGCAGTAAGTACGGCTTACTCCACTCTTCTGGCTCTACATTAACTGTTAATGATGTAAAGCTGTATTAAGCCTGAGCTGCCCTGATCACCTCATTCAAAACACCCCTTGAATGCCACAGAACAAATTTCTTTGCTACACACTGCTGGTCAGTGGATTCGTGCCTGCTTTGTCTTGTGTTTTTTTTTGTGTGTGTGTTTTTTTTTTTTTTTTTTTTTTTTTGAGCTGAAATCTGCAGTAGTGTATGTGTTGCAGGAATAGAAAATGCCTGAGACACACGATGACCTTCGCTACACAAAGTGTTTTCACAAAGCTCACCTAGCCTTTGGAGGTCATCTGGTGTTTTTAGTAAGGATAGCAGGCTGGGACCCCAGCTGGCAGAAATCAATGCAGCCTGCCTGAGGAGCGCTGAGTTCTTCAGCTGGGGATTTGCTGAATAGTTTTTGATATTTTTTAATATTCTGTGGTGGAGGCCTGTGCAATTGGAAGTGGTACAGAGAGCACAAGCAGGGAGCATCCCTTCTCTGGCCTAGAGGAACAAAGGGGCATCAGCTGAAGCTAGCCTGATCAACTTTCAAAACAACACAGAGCAATTCCTCATATGAGGTGTTGTTAATGTGGGGAACTCCTTGCCACAGTACCCGCTGGGTTTTGGTTTGCATGGCTTGAAAAGCATTTGGACAAACCCAAGGAAGACAACTCCTGGGGCTATTAAATACAAGAAAAATGTGTTTTCTTGTTTAGGAAGCCCCTGAGCTGCAGGTTATAAGAGCCCACTGAGGAATGCAACAGACCTGGGAGAACATCCCTCGCCAGAGCAAAGGTTTCTTGGAGGTTTGCTGAGAAGATGAGATTTGGGCCACCCAGGCTCCCCAACCTTCTCTTGGGAGAGGAGAGCAGGAGAGATTGCTGCTATGACAGTGGAGGGCAAAGGAAGAGGAAGGCAGAAAGCACAAAGATAAGGCAAACTCCTCCTCAGCGAGGACTGTAAGGAGGAATGAGCTGCTGTTCTCCCTGTGATCTCACTCTCCTCCTGAGCAGGGTCTTGAGAAATTTTAGCACCCAGCAGGCCAGCAAGCAGCAGCCTGGTGTTGAATGTAAGGACAGGCTCTGCACTTATTGTCACCCTGCCATGAACTGTCCAGAAATGAAGCTCCTTCTGGGGCGAAAGACAGGTGAGAAAGCAGAGGTGTTGTCCCTTCCAGAGCAAGTCTGACCACCATATGGTGGTGACAATTACTGTCGCCATAATTAATTCCTTCCTGACACTGCTCTGCAGATGTCCCCAGGCCTGCAGGAGCAGGGCTGTCTTCTTAGCAGCTGCAAGGAAGCAGGGTAAGAAAATAAGTGGCAGGGGAGTTTCCTTCTGTTTTGCAGGCTAGCTGAGCTGCACAAGAAAGCAGCAGCTCCCAGAGCAAAAGAGGCTCTTTGGTCCCTGGCCCTGCTAGTTTTCTGAGAGAAAAGGGCTCCCATTTCCCCCCCAGTGACTCCGCCAATGGATTATGCCAAGATTGCTAAAGCTGATGCTTTCATGTGAAGCAATTTGTGCATTGCAACAAGGAAAGTAAGTCAAAGCAGAGCACCTACCATATGCAAACCTGGTCTCCGCAACCAGCAACCATTTGACACTTTCCATTAAACAGCTCTACCTGCGATTAAAATCATCTGAAGTGAGACTTTGAGCTGCTGGGTCTTAGGATTACAGCCAGTAAACAAGTATGTTTTCCCCCTCTTGTTTTCTTTTGCGTCCCTTCCTAAAGAAGGGTTCTGCATGAGGCTGAAGGAGGGAACAAGAGGTACTTTTTGGATAATTTAGCCCTTTTCTTTCAATTGTGTCATAGCCATCAACCTTCATCTCTGGATTTTGGGCAACTGCTGTGGTCCTTGCTTCCTGTGTCCTGTAGGATAGCAGAACCGGAGAGGCACGCAGGCTAAGACTACAGACACTTCTGCTGGGATTTCCTTGCCGTGGCTCAGGTATGTCCTGGGAGCATGTTCTGTAACTGTATGTTGGATTGAGGCAGCCTGATCCCAGCCACAACACGGACTTCTGATAGAGATGCTGTATGCCTAGAAATCCTGAGTGTGCATAGCAAATGCATTTTCAGGGCAAATAAAGGGTACCAGGAGTAGTTTGCTGCTGAGAGAGCCTGGATCTGAATATAGAACCATAGATTCTCTGTATATCCCAAATGATCACTCTCCAGCAGCAGTGGTTTCTCCCTACGTGTGGGCACAGCTGGCTCTTGCTCTCTCTGCCTTTGCCAGCTGGTGTGCCTATGTGACACAGCTCCGATGTTTTCTGGCACATGGGGATGTCAAGGGATGCTATGGGGCTCTGAGTCTATCCAAAGTGATACTGCTCCTGTTCCTGTACGTTGCTGATAGCAAAAATCTTGCCTTGGCTGAGCTACTGGTATAAAGGACTTTTTAAGGGATGATAGATGGGATGGATTACTGATGCTCCTTAAAAACAGCCAGTTCTGTCTACAGGTCCAGCTTTCTACCTTTTATAGACAGGATTTCACTTTTATGAATTGAATTAAGCATTTTGTTTTCCCTTCCCTTCATGTAACTCCTGTTTATTATACGACGTCTCCTTATTGACGTAGCATCTCTAACAATAAATGATGCATGAGCTATCTGAACAGTTACTGGAAAGTGTCCCTGGGCAAGCTCTCAGGAGGAATGCTTGCCTCACTAATGGAGGAAAAGTCTAACTACTTCCTAAATCAATTAACCTGAAAGGCCAGGAGACATGTCCCGGCTGCTCCAAGCACGTGTACATGTGCAGCATTCTTGGCCATGGGTAACAGCACCATGCCCACAGACGTGCTTGCTACTCCCAGCATGGTCCCAGCCTTGCCGATGGCTGCTGGATGACATTTCCTGCTCAGCACATACATGCTCGCTCCGTGCATTCCTGCTGCTGCTCGTACACACGTAACTCATGGCTCAGCAGAGGCCAGCTCCCTGTCTGCAGCTGGCCCACGGGGACTTGTGTCTGTTTTCTAGCAGACAGCCCAGCTTCCAGGCTCCAGCCATAAAAATGCATGCTGCTTGTCTCTGGAAGTCCTCACGGTAATGGTGACCCCATGTACACACACATCCATACAGTGCCTCTTTGTTCCTGCTCACTGCATGGAGGGAAAGCTAACAACTGCCTGCTGACAGGCATCCCTGTTGCTGAAAGGAAAGGGAGTTAGGCAGAAGTCATTGCTGCTGATCATTGACATCCCTCCCAGGGGGAAAACAGAGGTGCTGGGCTGCAGGGCAACACACCTGAGCATGGTGATGCCACCAGTCAGTGTGCCACGGGCATCCAGCCCGAGTACAGGCAGGGGCCAGCAGGAGGTCACCAGAAAGTGACAACATGAAGCCAAGGCCATGGTATGCTCATCCAGAAAGGATGAAGACAAGGAGAAATTCCTGACAGGCTGGGCTGTACATTCTTCCTTCCAGAGGAGTGTCAGTGCTGTGTCTCCAGCGCTGCAAAACCTGGAGGCTGGTGAATGAGAAGAAGCAAGGAGCTGGTGGCACAAGAAATTTTCTGTTAAGGAGGAGGAACATTTCTTGGAAGGAAAGAAAAGAGTGAGTTTAGGCTGATGGCAGAGAGGGCGTTTGGCAGATGTTTCTTCCACGGAGTGTGCTGTGTCCCTGGGGAGGGATAGTGGTGCACTGGGGATTAAGGCAAGATGGGGATAACAGCGTACATGGAGCAGAGGAAGGGGCATGGTAGGTCTGTACAGCAGGGAGGAGCAGTGAGAAGTGGAAACATGGGGCTGTATGTCTAGTGCCATGAAAGCCAAAAGAATGAGGACCAACCAGGGCAGAGAGTGAGAGGTGTCAGCGGGCAGCCACAGGCATCGGGAGGACCAGAAGGACACTTTCTCATGACCTGCCAGCTCCACTGCTGTGCCACAAGGAATGAAATGTGGGCTGTAGCCTGCGTGTAACCTCCAGTCATTATACCTTCAGAAGGCACATCTCTGAGAGTGTCCCTGATGGGGTCCAGAGAGCTTTATGGGAGGCAGGTCTGGGCATCAGCTTTGGCTGAGTCACAGCCCCAGCACAGCAGTGCATGAAGCTTTGGGAAGGCAAAAAGGCTTTTCCTCGTGGTGTTCAGCCCAAGCCCAGCAGCACCTGGGGTAGCTCCTCGCTTTGTGACCTGTGGCAGGAGGAAGGTCCCCAGTCTTGCTGCCTGAGCGAGCAAAGGCAGCGCTGGGAAAACCAACAAGCCCTATTTCCAGGGCAGCGCTGCTGACTCTTGGCAGACATGAAAGGAAGCTGAATCACTGTATTATAATTTCAAGCTCCATTAAAGAAACATGGGGATGGGGACAGCAGAGGGAAGGAGAGGGCAGGGAGGGATGAAGAGAAAATTGAACAGAGCAGAGTAGCACTTGAAGGGGAAAGAAATGTTGCTCATAGGCTCAGAAGGGGGAATTGCAAACAGAGATGAGATTAAAAGGGAACCCTTGAGACTGTCTTTTTAAATACAGCAAGATTCACTTACTCCTTGCTGAGCCAGGCTTGCTGAAGGCTGGAGGCATGGTCCCCGCTGAGATTTGCCAGCTGATCAAGCGGTGGAAACCTGTCTCCCCACACGTACCGGCAAGTTGCCCTCTCCCACCTATGTTATCAAGGAAGTCCCACTGCTAATAAACTTACTGCGGAGTGAGTCTTAGCAGGGAAGCTTTTTTCCTTGACTAGACTTCAGCACCGAGCATTTTAAATGCTCCTTTATCCAAGAGCACACAGTCACATCAGACCAGGTGCCATGTGTTGGAGGGCACAAATTTTTAGTAGCTCACAAGGATTGGCAAGGCCCAGTGATGGGGTGGGAGGCAGATGTTGACCTGCATGTTTGCTGTGGCGGTCCCACGGGGGCCACAGGCTTCTTCTGCTCTGCACCCAGCTGAGGTCTAGTCCACCATGAAGAGTGGTGGTGCTGACTTAACAGAGGCTGTACTGGTGTACAGGTGAAGAAATGACAACGCAAATGAGAACTGGTCAGCAGAGATGATCTCGTAGATGTTCGAAGCACAGTAGTGTTTGGCCTGATGTTCTAGTCAAATTTAATGTGTGTCATGACATTAATGCTGCACCAGATCCCCTCACCCCCCTCAGCTGCAATTTCAGCTCATCCCTACATCCCACACTTTGAATTTTTATGGCAGTGCCTGCTTGAAAGAGTCTGAATTCCTTGGGACAGTGACCAGTTTCCATTTGCTCTGACAAATGGTAATGGGGCTGAATAAATAGCAAAAAGTGGCCCTAATGTAACAGGGCAATCATTGCTGCATTTCTTAAGTTGTTGCCTGGCACTACTATGTGCCATTAGATATCTGCCACATTATGCCTCAGGAACTCCTGGGTCTGTGGGGTGTTTGCTTTGTGGGAATGAGAGAAATTGCAGAGCTCCTCTGGCATGGGTTTTGTCCACACAACCCACAGGGAGGCCTGAGAGACGGGCAGCAGCCAAGGCAGATCATGCTTTGTCCAGGCTGTTCTCCTTCCCAGCGGCCACGCTGAGAGCCAGGCTGTTTGGCCAGGAGCCCATGGGCTGACCTGCAGGAGAAGAGCTACTCCCCACCAGCTATGACCACCACCCCTCTGCTGCAGTGGTGCCAGGTGAGAGAGATGCTGTGAACCCATTGAGTGCAACCCTTCTTCAGATTTGGGGATCCTGGTGGGTTTTACACCGTGTCTCCTCAGTTTCTGGACTGCTTTTTGATCCAGGGGGTGCTGAGGGATGGCCAGGATCCTCTGCTAATCAGAAATAAAAGCATTCCTGCTCAGCCTCAAAGCCTTTCCTAGGGCTGGTGAATCCAAGGAGAATGCCACGTTCAGAAGAGGGAATGTTAAGGCAGCAGGAGAGACTAAGGCACATGGGGCTAGAGGCTCCTCAGTGTGCACAGCAGTGCCCTTTCACGGGAGGCTAAGCACACGCCTTGTACCCAGCTGCAAATTTTGAATGTTTTCTGGACCTGACCATCTGCATCCTAACCCTAACAGAGGCTCCAGGGCACAACTGCAATGCAAATAATGATAAATAACAGTAATAATAAAGCACCACCAGCACTTGCTGGCTCCCTAGCAATTCCTAGCCAGCACTGCAAGTTTGTTATCACCCATGCTGAGAGAGCCCCAGGGGCTCTGTGGTGGTGCTGTGAAGGCTGGAGCTGGCATGCAGCCTGGCACAGGAAACGTGGGTGCTGTGACCCACGCTGCTCAACCAGGCGGCCAGGGGCTAAAGCCCAAGGACAAGCGCTGCTGCTGCACCGTGGGCTTGCTCCTCAGGCTGATGGCTCCTTTTTTTTGCATGGCAGCTGGTTGAGGCTGGCCCCTCGGCCACCAAAACCTGCTGTTGTAGCTTTAGGCAAGCTCAGCCTTCTTCCGTCTATTCAGCATCGAGCAGCAGAACACCACAGAAGGGAGCAGATGGGTGTAGGGAATTATTAATAACCAGGCTTCTCAGCGTTGCTTGCCATTTATTACAGTCCCACTTAACAGAACATGCAAATGGGCATACTGGGACCCACTAACCCAGTATTCTGTGCTAGCTGCACTGTACGGCCCGTGAATAATAGTCAGTGCTTAGAGAAGGTGTATACGGAGAGGGCAAAAGCAGACTGATGCATCCTTACTGGTCAGCATGATGGGTGATATCCTCTGCACAGCAGCTGCCGATGGTTTATGGAGTTCTTTGCAGTCCTCAGGTGTGCTGTGGTAGGGATTTAGAGGAGGAGGAGGAGAAAGCAATTTTTCAGATGTTTATGGGAAGCCTTCTTCAGCGTGAGGGACAACAAGGCAGAAAGCACCAGTTAGTGTGTGTGAAAATACAACACACATGAGCTGGTGGAGGTAGGAGTTGACACCTCTCTGGTGAAAGAGATGAGAAGTGGGAGTAGAGGAGGTGTAGATTCCCCCTTATCTCAGATTCCTGGGGGAGAGGTTTTTGGAAAGTGTGTGGATGTAAGCATCTTTCTACTCTGGAAAAGAATTGAGCATTTTGGGGAGTGGGTAGGAGAGCATTAGAAAATCAAGCTGCATCTCCCTCCACTGCCAGCTGAAAAATCACACCAAGGCCTCCCAGGAAGGAGAAGTAGGCTTCTGCTGTACTTCATTGTGCATAATTAAACAGGGCTCCTTAAATCTTGATCTGAAATCACAACGGTGTGTGAAACTTATTTCAATAACTGACAAAGGAGGCATCACACATGTGGGCTTGAGCGCTGTGGTGGAACTGGGGCAGGTTAAGCCCGGGTGGCTGGGAAGCCAGGGAAAGCACATGGGCTGCGATGGCCTTGCTGAGGGCCAGATGACATCCGTCACCTGGTGCCACCACTGCAAGAGATGAGCACGCATCTGGCAGGATGTTCTGGCTCATGCCAGAGGACCTTGTCATCCTCTCTTGTTTGTGGGCTGCAGATTTCAGCCCTGGGACCTGCCCCTAAGTATCATCAGGAACTATAATGTAGTGGGATCTGTAAAACCTATCTCAGCCACCTTCCTGTGTAAATGAAGGGAAGACACAAAGAAAAAACAAGCTATATATAGAGTTCTCCTGTTACCGAGATGTCTGGAAGTAAAATCCCCCCTGTGCATACCCGGGAACCAAGTGGAGACAGGGAGGGCTGGGTGTTTTAGGACCAACAAGCTTTTAAGTCTCCTCTTTGACTGCTTTTCTTCCCTAAGGGCAGTCCCACCTAGGCATAGCTGGGTGCCTTTTGGTTAAAGGTAAGAGATGAATATCAGCCATTGGGATGGTTAAGTGTGGTTGCCCAGGGCTGCCTGGGTGTGTAAAGCAGAGACCTTGGGCTGCTTCAGTGCCTGATTCCTAGCAGTACTATCCAATTTTTCCCAAGGGCTCAAGTTCCTATGCATATAAATAGGTCAGCTTTGCAAGGAATATAAATACACCTTTCACAACATCATCATCAGCATTCGTATTCTCTTGTTTGCCCTGACCAGGCAATTCATATCCCACAGAAGTGTCCCTCAGCTCCCAGGTCTCTGTATCTTCCCCAGTCCTGTCCAAGCATTATTGGTTCCCACCAGCCCAGTGGGACTTGGGAACACTTCCTGGGCTCAGGCACAGGTTGGTGGCAGCAGCCTGGGAAACTTTTGAGAAGAGAAGAGAGGAGGGGAGGGAAGAGGAGAGCTTTGCAGTTGGGCTTTTGTCACTTGCTGAAGCTAAAATGCCTGGAAGAACAACTTAGCTGGAGCTTTTTTTTTTTTTTCTTTTCTTTTTTTTCTTCTTTCTTTTCCTTTGCCACACTTCAAATAATTTGACGCTGAATATTTAAGACTGTTGCCTTGTCCTCAGTTCACCTCATCAGACCTCTTGGTCTTCAGGATCACAGCGGAGGAGGAGGCAAACATTCTGCTGTCTTGCAATGCCCTTGTCTGAGACTCCATGAGCCCGCTGGCGACAGCTGCTCGTTAAGGCCTGCAGGCCACCCAAAGTAGGTTAATTTATTGCTCCTGCCTCGTGCCTGGCAAGAAGCTGTGCCTGGTGAGAAGCTCAAGCGAGCTGGAAGGCAAGGCAGGCCTGGTGGGCTCGAGCTGCTAGGCCGGGGGCAGCGCAGGGCAGAAGCTGTGGGCAGAGCGCTGGCAATTCCCATTTCCTCCCTGATGCAGGAGGAAAGAGATGCTACGGAGGGGGTGAGAAAGCAGCAGCAAAGCTGTTTCTGTGCCCACGGGTGGAGCAAGATGCTTCTGCCCCGGTGCCTGCACCATGGCTGCAATGTCTGCTGCCCACCAGCCTGCTGCGGGGGGACCTGCCAGACGGGGGTCCCGCCGGGGCCGTATACTTGTTTTTCTTCTTGGTTGCATTACATAATGTGAGGTAGGAAATGTTTGTACAGTAGCTGTATTGCTCCTTGGGGCGAGGGGGGAGAGGAAGGAGGCGGTGGGTAATTTGAGGCTCTTTATTAGACCAATAAATCATTTGTAATGCATCGGCTTTCAGGCCAGTCTCTTATTGCCCGCGTCAGCCACAGCACATTACGTGGCCAGTGAAGCTGGCGGGGCACACAGGGGCTCACGAGGGCGGAGGTCAGGACCTGTTCTCCTTACAGGAGGACAAATCCAGCACAGCTGGTGACGGGTATGAAGCATGCTGCAGCAGCCCAGCCCTGCAGCACCCAGTTCCCCGGGGGTGAAGCACCAGGACTGGTGATAACAGAAGGGCCAAACAGTGGCTGTGGACACCTGGCCTCAGGTGCTTCAGGTGTCCCTGGGCATTTCACCTGGCCTCCCCTTATCACCTGCAAGCAGAGAAAGCTGCACATTGTAAGGATGATACCCTAATGCCTCTGGGCCATGACAGAAGGCTAAGCACATTTTCCTGGTGGCACTCCATTACAAAAGCAAGGGAGTGTCCCACACCGGTCATTTTTGTATCACAGAATCACGAAACATTAGGGATTGGAAGGAAATTTGGTATTTGGGAGTTTGGACAGAGCTTGGTCCTTGAGGATTGTCAGGTAAAAAATCTCATAGGTTTCCTGGCTGCTCTAGTGCCAGTGAGGTTGCTGAGAAGGGCTGTGCAGTCATGGGTGATGTTTTGTTTTATTGAGTACAAGTTCTTTGTTTTTCACACTTCACAGTCGTGTCTGGTTCGATTTGAAATCATCAGGTTCTCCAAAATGATGCCTTTTAATAGCCTGCCTGTATTTCCAGGTACTTCAGAGCATGTCAGCTGGCCTAATGTTTTGACAAATGATACCTATATCTAGCTCCCTCCTTCTTCTTTCCTCCTCTCCCTCCCCCCCAACAAAGAAACCACTTTTGATAGCTTATCTCTGGAGCTATGCAAACACAGCAGAGGAGATAAACTCCCCTTCCAGGTGAGTTCACCCGAGGGTGGGCTTCCAGGGCATCTGAACCAACACGCTCCCATGTTGGAGCAAGTAAATGTTTTTGGAAGGGGGGTGAGGAGGCACTGAATCAGCCTAGCATATATTGATGCTGTTGTGCTTGGACTTGAAATAAAACAAAACAAAACAAAAAAAGCTGAGCAACTTCAAAGGAATCTAATGGGGAGAGGTAAATGTAAAAATGGTAACAAATACCGTTCCCTGTTATGAAATACACATTTGGGGTGGGAGGAAATTGCATGGCACGCCTGTTTTTGTGCAATCTAATTTAACCGTGAGCCCTTTAGTATTTTGTATCCTTGTGGACTGTTTGATGGAAACAGCAGCTAAAAGCAAATCGCAGGGTGAGAGGGTGAGGCTTGCTGGCAAGAATTAGCGGTGTCAGGAGAGAAATATCACACACCTAACCAACTGAATTATGCATTATGCTGCAAAATCCCTGATGTCAATACACAAATGCTATTCCTGTTGTTTTGCCTATGATTGATAGCAAAAGAATTCAAATCACATCCACACAACAATTGTCCTAGTGTAACTAAGTCTCTTCTATCCATGTGGGTGTGCTTGTGCTGGCAAAATCTATGCAGTAAGCTAGGTGCTCTAGGAATGGGTTACAAAAGGACACTGGAAAGATTTTCATATGTTCAACAATACAAAGCATTGTCAGTTTGGTGCATATTAATTGTGGTAACTTCTCCTTTTTCTCATGGGCACTGAGAATAATAGGCTAGATGTTACTCCAGACTTTGAGAGGAGTAGGAAAAGAAGTTCATACCAAGGCAATGAAAGTGATTTGAGACACAAACTTCCATGTAAAGACTTTTCTCTCCCCAAACAAGATAGGAGAATGGGAAGTAGAGCCAAATAAAAATGCCATCCCCAGTATAAAAGAGCATTGGGGTCAGCTGCATATCCTAACCATGTGACGGGACCAAGAGGATTGTGAAAATATAAGTAATAAATGGTAAGAAAGTTATTATTTTAATGAACACAAGATTATTAAAATTCCCTGCTATTAGATCTTGCTGATGTGTTTGCAGAAAAGCAGATAACAAAGCTAGCAAATATAATCTGCTTTGGTTTGCTTCTGAAGTTGCCTTTGCCCTGTTACCAGAAGACATCAATCAGTTACTAACCACATTCCCAGTCGGAGCTGCTGTGAGTGTTCACATGTTTAATCAGCCCTGCGTGCTTGCAGGAGGAATTGCACTCAGGTGAGCGCATGAGTCACACACAATTGTCTTGCTCACATTAATGCCTTACCTTTCACAGAACCAGAATGTGTGAAAAACTGTTGGTGGTGGGTTTTCTTGTTTGTTTGGTTGTTGCTGTTTTTTTTGTTTTGTTTTGTTGTTTTTTGTGTTTTTTTTTTTTTTTTTTTTTGTGAGCAAATAAAAAATTTGGACTGAAGAAAAGTGGACTTGATCTGAGGCTTAAGAGAACATTTTGTTCTTTAGATATCTCTTTCTCTTCCTCAGAATAGATCTTCATCTAGAAACAACATCACTTCAAGATGTTTGGGAAACAGCAAAACAAATCAGAAGATGTTTTACCAGTGGCTAGCTGAATTAGAATAGTTACTGCAAAAATACTTTTTTTTTTTTTTTCCCTCTCCCACAAGTGGAGTAGACTGTCTGCCTAAGAAATGTAGCCCATCCTGGGTTATGGGCTCCGTAAGGGATCGTGTTACTGAAAAAACAATTCATGGATTTGATTAGGTAGAGACTGAGAAGTCAGAGCCAGCTGAAAGCATCTCTGAAGGATGGCAAAATTGTGTTATGCTGCCCTAGAGATGGAAGTGGCCCTGGGGCATCTCTGGGATGGACAACAGGGGAGATAGGAGTGTAAGAGCATCACTGCCCTCACAGAGACTCCTGGTGGTGGCTCTGGTCCTGCCTGTAGGTTTGAAGATGAATCTAAATGGGAAGGAGCAGAAGAGTGGAAAAGAGACCGTCTTGCACCCAACATGGTCTGCCGATCCCGAGGGGCTGGGAGAGCCAGACTAAGAGGACAGGAGCAAGGTGCATGCCATCCAAACTGGCATGCCAGCCAGTTTGGGTACCATTGCCACTGTCACATAGAAGACTTAAAATGAGCTTCTGCTGGGACGGAAAGGGTAAAATAACGCTGAGCCCTGCAAGGATCCCCAGCTCAAACTGACCGCTGAAGAACAGCAGCCAAGGATAAGAGCAAGAGGAACACGGGAAGGAGCTGGCGGAGGATCAGACCACAGAGTGTTGACTCTTCCCAGGACAACAGAGGAGGAGATGGCCCCTCAGCCAAGGCGCACAGCATGTAATGTCCTGGTGCCTTTGCCTGGACAGCCAGCAGAGAGCATGGCACTGGGGAAAAAATAAAACTCCCCTTTCCACCCCAGAGAGCTCAATATCTCCAGCCTGGACAAACGCCAGCAGTTTCTTTCCCATGCTGAGGAGCTACGCACCATATTTGCAGGGACAAGGCTGGAGCGACGAGGAGCCTGCTTGCTGCCTGGCCTCACAGGACTCTGCACAGAGGCCGTGGTGGAGGTGCTGGGTCTGCCAGCATTGTGCCACCTCTTGCTGCGGGCTCTGCAGGGCGGTCGCTGCCAGCCTGTGCATGGGCAGCTGCGGCCTGGCAGCCTGACACAGGCACACGTGCTTCTCCGCTGCTCCCGGCCAGAGCTGTCTCCTCTCATTTGGCTGCTTCACTGAGTGTCAGGCGTGCTGAAGGGCCAGAAAATACTGGGGTAATCCAGGTTCACCTGCTGGCTTCCCACCTCAGATGGTGTCGCTCTTGGTCAGACATCGCTGCAGTGGCTTCCAGCAGTGTTCATTCTCTGTGGTCACTGCACATCGCTGCCACTTGGCCACCTGGAGATACCCCAAGGGGTCATGCCACCTGGCAGGGCCTCCAAATGGACAGCGAAGAGCTGAGGGCACTCTTCAGGCAGGTGCTTATAAGCAGGAGGTAACTACAAAAAATGAAGCCCTGAATGCGGTTGTTCCAGGACAAAGCAACCTCAGCGTTGGTGCTGGCTTCTTCCAAAAGCACCAGGTGTGTCACTGCAGCCTTTCCAACTTGTCTGTCAGTCCTTGAGCTGGACTCTCTTCACCTTCCACAAGGCAGCTTTTGACTCTGTAGACAGCCTGATCTTATTGTAAGGATTTGTGTGAGGAGTCCTGTGGCTTAAATAAGGCTGCAAAATGACTGGCTGCATTTATCCACTCTATTTCAGGATCTGATTTATGCTGTTAAAAGGCATTACACGGACATCTACCTGTCCCAGTGAGAGAAACTTGTTAGAGCCCGGGTTTCTCTCGGGATCTGGGCTGACCTTTCCACACCCTGCAGATGCAGCTTTAAAGGCTCCGTCGGGAAAAACTCAGAAAATTGTTCCAAGCAGAGGCAAACCTGCAGGTCTAACCTAGCAGTCTGGCCATCTCCCACAGATGCAGCAAAGTGGAATTGCTTCCTATTTCCCCAGGGTCTGACAAACTTGTGACTTTGATGGCACTTGGAAAGTAAAGAAAAACAGAACCAGGCATGCAATCTTGCAAGGGAAGAAACAGCCAGAGCTGAGTTTTAGGTGTTCAAGGGTGGAGAATAATAAGGGCTGAGCAGAACCAGCTGCATCCTGCTGTAGGCTAGCGTGCTCATGCATGCTATTCCCTCTCCAAACTGCAGGGTGCTCGGCCCTCTGGGTTTCTCACCAGCACTCATCAGGAGAGAGATGCCCAAAGGAAGCTTGCTTGGATGCAAAACATGGGTTGTGCTGGCCACAGGTGGCCATGGGCTGCAAAGCAGTGAGCTGGTGTGTGACCTACTCCAGCAGCTCCTGAGCCAGATATGGCTCATGTGGTCTGTGGTGTAAGAGTCACAAACAGCTTTGAGGAGACAGAAGACTCCATCCCATCCCTTTGTTAGGAGCATTTTTCTTTTTTGTTCTAGTGACAGTCGCACTACATCCAGAAACGTGTGTAATGTAGTTGTGAGGGGGGCATGGTAAATGCTGAAAGGGGAGATGTGGATGTGCTTGGAAATTGCCGGATGGACCAGACCCGTGGACAAAGTTGTGATGCTTTGATCCAGGTGCTCAGTGGAACAACCCTCAGGGACCATCATATAAAACAGTGCAGAGCATGGATGTACACACAGAGAGCATTTTCCAGCAACCCCCTTGTAGGAAGGCTAAACCCATAAAACGCTTCCCTGTGACTGTGATCTTGCAGCAAGGATTTGCTCTACACCACTTCCCTTTTGCAATGCGCTTTTTTTGTCTTCACAAAAGGATTCCTTGGCAAAAGGCAGCTGCCAGCTGGCCAGATCTGGCCAAGGGGCTAACGGAAGCATTCAGCTCTACGCCGTTGCACCAGCAGAATTGTCTATTCAAGGAAAAGTCATAGTTTTGACTTTGGTTTTTCATCTGGGATTATTGCTCTAGGACCACTGCCAATATGATTTTTTTTTTCTAGCTACAAGGGAAAAAAATCCTAACGTGCTCAAAGCATCCCTCATCCTGGCTTGTACCACTGTTCCTCCTCCTCCCTTCAGTCCTTTTGGTCCAAGCGGTCGCTGCCTTTTCAGTGTTGCTTTCCTGCTTTCGTCGCAGGAGTGTAGTGAAACGGTGACCGACCGTTTCATTGTACTCTTGTTTTTACATGGTGAAGGCATTTTAACTTCTGATGGCTTTAACAACACCATCCTCCCCTCCTCTTTCCTTTTTTAAACCACCTCTAAACCTTAGGGATGGAACTGGCTGACAGGATTCCTTTAATTATCCTCCCTCCACATGCTCATCTCTTCCACTGTGCCTTCAAGGGACACCACCATGAAAGGTGCTGTACACACAAGCGGCATGTCCAAATTGAAGCTGAGAACAAAAACAAAATGTCAAAAAAATACACCATTAAAGAAATTAATAACAAATACACCAGGCGCATTTCATACGCCCCATTAGTCAGTAGTGCTCAGATACCATGGTGATGAGCATCCTATAAATATTTCCACAGCAGCAAAACTGCCTTAAAGGGACCACACAACAGCTGATGTGCACCTGAACGGAGCGCCCTGTGGAAGTCCTGTCTGTGCTGCCTGGCACCTGTGCCCCATGCCCAGGGAGGAAGCCAGCACCGTCTGTTTTTCTCTGCCCTGCCACAAGAACCAAGAGCAATTCAGCCCTGGTATTATTCCCAAAACTCTGTGATTTGACCCAAACATGTTGCTGGGCACTAGGGCAGTCTGCTCTTGGCTGTTCAGGGGTCGTTCAAAGCCATGAACACCACATGCATCAGCTACAAATCGTCCACATCGTGCGAGCTTTGCGTAGCACAGCCACCGCTTCTGCAGACAGCAAGTTGGAGCTGTGGCTCACGGGGAGCCCAACATCTCCTTGTTTATCCTCCCAGAGGCAAATGTTTGTGGAGAAGGGTGGCACCTGATCAGGTCATTAGGCACTTGGGAACTTACAGAGCAAAAAGAAGCTGAGCAAGAGCAATGGGGATGGAGGGGAAAGAAAAACACACTCAGATGTTTAGGGTGCAGCAGCCAGCTTCCACCCACGCAGGAGGAGAGCTTTGTATGTCCTGCCCTTGATGCAACCACCACCAGGAGTTTGTTTTCACAAACCCTACTTGTCTTGAAAGCTACAACTCACACCTCAGTACCTCGTCTGAGAAGAAAAGCATAACCCTGTTATTAATCTGTGGGCAGCATCACCTGGAGGGTGATTCTTCACACACCTGCTGCTGTTCAGAAATAGATGGAAAACTTCATATTGCAAAATAATTTCCAGAGAACAGCAGCTCCAATGGAAAATGGGGCATAAAAACAGAGAGAAATGATCCTGTGGGGGGGAAAAAAAAAAAAAAGAAAAAAAGAAAAAAAAAGCTGAGCTGGCCTTGATGCTGAGAGCCCAGTTCAAGGTTGCTCAGAGCGCTGATACAATGCAGCTAGAAACTACTTGCAGCTACCTCCTTACAGATTTTCCATGTGGACAGGCTAGGGAGTAGGAAGAAAAATAAACAAACAAAAAAGCTATTTCTTGCCTACTTCTTAGTACATCCCTAGCACCAGAAATTGGAAAAGGATGGGATTAGGACTTGATTGGGCTTGAGCTCCTCCTAGGACAGCTGTAGCTGGTCACTAGATAAGGCAGAGGAGGACAATGAGGAGGGTATATATACATGCCTTGGTGCCTGTGCTGAGGTGTTTTTTTGGTGAAAGGATAAAGTTGGTCCCACAGGAGGATTTTGGGGGGCTGGGGATATAGCTCTTCTGATGAAAGAGTGGTGTTACGTGGCTGGACTGGCTGTAGGATGGGTGGACATGTAGAGATCTCCTGCCCTGCTCAAGGAACTGCTGCTCATGAGCTCTGTTGCTGCAGGCAAGTTTTCCTCCCCTCCTGTGTCTCCCACAGCACCTTGCACGTTTTCTAGCCTAGTCCTTGCATGGTAGTTCCTGAGTGTGTCCCCAGTGCATTTTGTTTCCATTAATTACACTTCCTAAATGATATCTTAAGGTCCGGGGTGAGTGGTGATGTCGAAGTGCATGAGCAGTACAGAGACGTGGTGCTGTCCCTCCAGTGCTGAGGGATGACAGCGCATTACTCGCCCGCCCTATTTACACAGAGGCTAATCAGCTCTCGCTGGAGTTTCTTTCTGATCCCCGGGCCTATCTCGAGGGAAGCACAATGCCAGCTGACAAAACATGCATATTTTTGCTTTCAGAAACTATTACGCTTTGCGACTGTCACCCAGACCTTGAGCTTTTTGGTTGCCAGGGAAACCCAGCAGGAGACGACCTGCACACAGCTGCCAACTGGTGCCAAACCGGGACTTCCAGAAATGCCCACCCCAGTCTGAGGGATTTTATCTTGAGGAATAAGGCTATTTGTGGTCCAGGAGATATTTCCTGCTGAAATAAGACCATCTGGGAGGTTTTGCTCTTCGAGCTGGAAGTACTGGCTAGGCAGTGGCAAAGCAGCAGAGAGACTTGTAGTGCTCCGATAATATCGGTGGCTGCTGGTGTAACCACAGCCCCATCCAGATAACGTGAGGTGGAGTCCATGGGGGTTTTGTACAGTGTCAGCTCTGGGTTTGAAATACTCAGTCTCTCAGGAGCCATTGGCTAAGGTCATCAGAGGCTTGAGTCGATGTGGTTCTCTCCAGGTGGGATAGGTGGAGACCTCTCTGAGGCCCACCATAAAAAAGGGGTGTGCTGCGTTGTTCCAGAGGAACATCAGGGCCCACGTTTCCTTCCACAGCAAGGGGATCCTGTGCTGTTGTTCTCATCAGAAATACTTCTTTATGCTCCTTTTATATGTTACACCATGTGTTGGCAGGCAGGTGTTGGAGAACCTCACTCAGATTTTCTCTGTGCCAGTTAGAGCCCAGCCAGCATAGAAGATAAAAGGCAATGCTGCATTTTAAGATGTGGTGGTACTAAAAAGCCCTGCCTGTTTCTCTAGCCCCTGGACGTGACTGGTGGTGAACTTTCAGTGATGCTCAGAGGGCGAAGGGTGCAGTTCATAGGATGCAGGCCATGGGCTCGTGCCCTGTGCTGCCACATGTGGTGGTAGTGATTCTGATGAGGAAGAAGGGGGACATGCACGTGGTCCTGAGGAAGCCAGATGTGCGTGTGTTCCCCTTCTGGTGTGGCAGGATGATGCTTTAAAGATGTGAGCTGCAGCTCTTTCTCCTGACACTAAAAGAACAGGCTGACAAGCTGCTGTCAGGGAAATGCTGCCTAACTCCCTTTCCCCCAATAATTTCCCTGCAGTGAAACTGCAGTGCAGGGGAATCAAATAGTGACAGAAAACAAGGGGGGATAGGTGTTTTTTTTTTCCTTTTTTTTTTTTTTTTTTTTCAAATGTGCATCTGTATTGGGAGCCATGTGCGCTCCAGTAAATCTCACCAGTTCAAAGAAATGTTTTTAGTGTTCACATCCAACCTTTAATGCTCCCCCCCCTCTGCTTAAGAAACAACAAAGCCTTGAAGATGCTCCCAGCTTGCATAGTATTAAAAAGACAACTTGGCTGAAGTGGAAAACAGCGTCTCATGTTTTCCTTGGGGTTACTTGTGAAGAAAGCCACTTTGCTACTCTTTTATGTGGGGCTGTGAAAAGTCCGCTTTGCAAGGTAAGCTGTAAGTGGAGGGGGGGGAAGGAGGAGGCAGAAGAGGGCTGGGATTACAACACATCCTCGTGGCAAGCAGTTTGTGCCCAGAGCTGCATTGAAATAACCTTGGTGGACACATTACCATTGAAACCTCCTGGCAGGCTACTTGCCTCACTTGTTTTACTTAGGTAGTTGGCTGATGTTCACTGATGCTTTCCTTCCCCATCTCTACAGACTGGAGAGGATTTTCTGGGTGTGCAGAGGGCCAAGACGGCTGCAGCTTCCCATCAGCTCCATCCTGCCGGACTGGTGCCTCTCCTCATCACCCAGTGCTGGGGTGGATGTGTGCACGCATGGCTCTGCCACTGTGTAATGCTCACGGTATCTTTCCCTCTAAGGCAAGTTGTCATGACTGACTTTTTTTGAGACTTTTATTCTAAAAACCCATGTTTGTCATCCAGCTCCTGCCAGACTTCAGTGAGGGTCCCAATAAGAGTTTTTAGAGGGGGATTTCCCTTCTTGTCTTAATCTGACTCTGCACATACAAACAAATCTTTCATGGTTGTTGTCTTTCACATTAGTTTCTGTGCTTGGTAATGCATGTATCCTTACATTGTTCATAACCCCAAAGAACTCAGCCATATCTGGATATAAATCCCATCCCACCTTCATTCCCCATGCGTCCTGCAGCAGACAGGGAGCCACTGTGCCATCCCTGAGCACCACCTGTCAGCAAATTTTTGGCAAGGGCAGGGTGGTTTTGCTTCACAAAACCAGCATGAAAGAAGGGGTTAAGCTAATCTGGTTTGCAGGGAAGGTCTGAGAGGAGGTTGAAGGCAGTACCTGAGCTCTGAAGATTGCTACTCACCAGTCTTCAAAGCTGGTTTTATCCAGAAAAGATGAGTTTGGGCTGTGTAGAACAATCTAAAAGCTTGACAGACTAAACAGGGAAGGGAAGTGAGGAATTTAGGGTAAGGGAAACAGTCAGTCAAGGGTACAGACAATGCCTGTGTGACTGTCTGGAGGAGTCTGAGGCTCTGGTTTAGCACACCTGGCAGTGTTGCTGGAGAGGATGCTTCTCTTCAGGGAGGGGATGCTGTGATATCCCTCCCCACAGCACATATAGACAGAAAGCAGAAAGAACTGAGGAGGAACCACTCGTGTCTCTCAGGTCTGCAACCAAGACAGGCTAGCCAGCCCTTGGTTAACATTCAAAGCAGAGCATCTTGTTGTTAGAGTGGACACAAATTGCTTTAAGGCAAATCTTCAGGATTTCATTTTGCGTTCCAGAATGTAACAGCTGCTCAGGCGAAGTTTTGCTCAGGAGCTGGAAGCCCTGCAAGGTTTTGCCCATGAGTTCTGGCTTGGGTCATCAAGGTTAATCTAAACAATTGTCTTGGCCTTTACTTCAAACGGCTTAGGTCTGTTTCACTTGGAGATGATTTTTGCCCTGAGATCTATAGGTCTGGATTTTCTTGCTTGTTTTTGTTGTTTTTCTTTTTTTGAGGGCCTTCTGTTCTCAAAAAGACAAAAAAAAAAAAAAAAAAAAAAAAAGTCCTGGGGTAGAATGGCAGCTAGCTTTCTGCACAGAGGAAGCAAGGCAGAGAGACTTAAAATACATTAAACACTTTTTTTTATAAGGTACAGCAAATTTGCTATCATTCAGTCCTCAGGAATTGCCTTGCACAGGGGAAGAATTGATGGCATTAATGCCAGCTGTAACTCTCTTATTTTTGGTAACAAGGCATCACTTAAAGGCAGATTAATTCAGAGCCACGCTCCTATGAGACCAGTGTCCTTTTGCTGGTTTAGGAATCCTCTGTCACCTGGGTTTTGTGTTCAGTGGTGTACGTCAGGAGCCGAGCAATGGCTCAAAGCACACGCCTGTTTTGCTGCAAGAAGGCATGGAAGGTGTGCCCATATAGGTTAATTATCAAGGGACACCGTCTTCAAGCGCCGTCAGACTGTTTTCGAATGTGATCGTGACACCTGAGAGGATGATCTTTGAGAGATCAGAGGGAGGAAATTATTCTATTGCTTTGCACTTCTGAGTGCAGTTTGGCTACAGTCAAATTAGCTGCTTCAGCCTGCACTGTCAGTTTGCTCTCATCTCTTTCCTCTTGTTGTATTATTAATAATAAAAATTTAAAAAAATAATAAAATAAGCTAAATACGGTGGTAAAGACCCACCTGCATGGGGCAGGGCTGAAGCCAGCAACAGCCTGCAAGCAATTTTTGACAGTGACCAGTGCCTGAGTATCCCACACAGGGACGTGTCCATCCCTGGGGATGGCAGGAGCTGCCTGAAGGCATGTGGAAGGCAGGGCTAATAGATTTGAGTGAGCTCATCTGCTTCGTGCTCCCTGCCCTCCCTCCCTCCCTCTCTCCTTATGCAGCTGCTTTTAGTAATGAAGCTGGCAGCATTAGAAAGTCACCAGAAGTAGCCCAGCTGCCTCCGTCAGTTCACAGGGAGAGCGACTTTGTAGCTGCTCTCAGTCAGTCCATTAATTGCACATAATAAGGCATTTAGTGACAGAAGGATGGTTGATGAGCCTTAGCTGAAATAACAAGGGCCTGCCAAGAGCTGTGCTGGCTTTGTTGGGGAGGAGCGTGGAGGGTCCTAGCACTGAAGTGCAGATCCGCGTGTCGACGAGAGCAGTGGCAACCTGCTGGTCCCTGACTTGCACGGCACCTCCGTGGCCCAGCACATGGCAGAGAAACAACACCTTGGTGTCTCGAGGCCCGTGGCTGGGACACCTGCAGGTTGGTAAAGCCTGGGCTGTTGTCTTGCAGCCGCCCGTGCAGCTGGCGCATCCCTCACCTGCGAGGTCTGTGCTAGCAGTTGGCAGGTGGTGTTTCTTTGTCTGCGTGAGCGCTTGGGAGTGTCAACATTTCTCCAGGCTAGTTTACTGTTCGTCTTTGCTATGGTTATTTTCTTTTAAATGTTTCAGTCCTGAGCAGCACTGCTTCTTCTAGAGCAAGCCCCAGCTCGGAGGCAGGCGCAGACCTTTTATACCACACTATCCAACAGCAGTGCCTGCCTTTGCTTGGCTCTTCTCCCCTCCCATGACCCTTGGAGGGTGAAGGTTCGGCAGGGAGGAGCAGGGCAGCTTGCTTTGCGGGCATGCCTTGCTTGTGTACGGCTGGAGCAAAGGAAGAGGGCAGGGGCTATGAACATGCAGCAGGGCTGAGGCCCTGAGCAGCAACCTACCCACTGCTTTTGGGTTTGCTCTGCTTGCCTGTGCCTGGCAGCAGGAGCTGGAAAGCTCTCCCTCCTTCTCCCTAAAGGCTACAGCCTCCCTCTTCCACTCACATAGTCTGGACAGCATTGCTCTTTTAGGATTTGTGAGGTTTTGCCTTAACCTTTTTAAAGCCTGGTGACTTGTGGCAAACACCACCTATAAGGCTGAGAAGCTCTGTAGTTTGAGTTTTCCTTTCCTGCAGGGAAATGCGTCTACAAAGCACCTAGCAGCTCAAGTCCTGGGTATATCTCAGCAGATCTCTGCTGGGATGGAGGGAGTGTATGCACAGAAAAGTGCAACTTTAGCTGGCAAATAATTTTTGTTTCTTAGGAAAAAAAAAAAAAAAAGAAAAAAAAAAGAAAAAAAATGGGGTGGGGGAATGTTGCAATTCATTTGGTATTTGGGTTTTTGGAAGTTTGATCAGGAACCAGCAAAATGTCCATTTTGGAGTGTTACCCTGAGTAGGAGCAGGGATGCTGGAGACAGTGTATGTGTAAAGAAAAACCTGGACCGAGTCTGACACAGATGTGGACAAGGCTGCCCTTGCTGTGTGATCACTCAGGTGTTGGCAATTTTGGATGGAGACCCCTGTTAGGAGGGTCAGAGACTTCAGCTTGGGCAGTGGCAATCCTGCTAGGTGCCTGGGCATGTACTCTTAGCTGAGTACTTGTTCTCATGCTGTGCCCTTCAAAGCTATCTCAGAGCCTGTGTTTTCTTTTAAACACCACATTCCTGAGGCTTTTCCAGAGCTGCTTGTGGAGGAATGTTTGGTAGTACCACAACCATCTTGGCTTTCCCACCTCTGCTGGATAAAGCAGACCTCCCCCCAAAAAGCTGACTGTGCTCCTCCTCAAAGGGCGACAGGGCACGGCCATGGATCACAGCCACATGGGCACAATTACAAATAAAAAACGCAGCATCCTGTCTTGGAAACCAATTGGAAAGGGGTCTGCCACTCCTCCCTGCCAGCAGCACAGACAGCTGAGCAAATGGTTGCCCAAAGACATGCACGATAACCTCCTGGCTCTCCCCCTCCGCTCTTCCTCCTGTGCCATGCCCAGGAGGTGCAGGATGTGAGCGCAGCACCCCAGCCTGCTGCAGCTGTGCACATCTCTGCCCCTGGTATGCTGGGATGGTGTGCTCTCACCTGCTGCCCTGAGCTGCTGTAAAACCTGAGCTGAAAAGGTAAAGCCTGGCCAGAATGATGCTAAATGAGCTGAAAATTCAGATCCTCGTGCCTGTGTCTGGAGCACAGAGCTTCCTGGCACGAGGCTGCTTGTGGTCAGACAGGACCATTGAGGAGAGCCAGCTCTCGGATGTGAAACCCCTGCAGGGAACGGTGATGATCTAGCAAGTGGCCCTTACCTGCTGATCCGTGCTGGACCTCTGCCCCTCACCACTCTGGATCCAGCTGAGCTGCTGGAAAGGAGGCAGAAGGCAATGCCAAGGGGCTGAGAGCTCTGGCCTCAGCCACAGGGCATGAAGGGGCACGTGGACCTCTGGGTCCTGGTGGCCATCTAGCACTGGTGGCATCAAGCCACTCATCTGGACAGGTCTGGCGGTGCCCCCTGCTAAGGTGAAGCCAGACACTGCTGGCTGGGGCCTTCCTCTCTGTTGCTTGTAATGCTGCCAGGCTCAGAGCATTGCAGCTGAGTATTGCCATGCCAAATGTCTGCCCCAGGCTAGCTTTTTCTCTCGTTCCTTTAAATGGAAGCTTCAGCTCAAATGGTTCAGTTGTTCCTCAGAGTGAGGAAAAATATGTTAATAAAAAGTCTCGCTATGCTTGAGAAACACAAGTGTCTCCAGACCCAGTGGGGAGCTCTGCTGCCAGCCCTGCACCTACCTCTAACACAGAGTCGTGAGGCACTGCCCAGCCAGCCGCCCCTGCTGTACACACTGCATGCCTCTCGTGTTTTGGGAGCTGTGAGATGCTGGGCTCTCCTTTGGAGGAGCGTGGAGCTGTCTGAGCATATCAAGTGCTAGATAACGAAACTCATTACCTAGGCATTTTGTATAACGAATAGCAGCAGATCTGTCTCAGTCTCCCCTCTCTCTCCCTGCTCTCTTTTACAGGTCTGCTGTGAAAATCAGATCATTAATATCTGATGTGAACCCAGACACTGTAAACACGAGCTCAAGAGAGCCCATGAAGAGATTATTGACCCTTTCTTCAAGGAGCCTGCTGGCTAGGGCACAGAAGATGAGGGAAACATCCTTGCTTCCTGAACGGCAAGGTTAAAATGATGCTGTGCATGTGTTCATCAGCGAGGCCCATCCAGCTCAGGTACTAAATCAGGTAGGAAACCCAAAAAGAAAAGCATGCTAATGAACAAAGTCTTCCTTCCCTCTTCAGCGTCAGCTGCTGTTGCTCTGGTCGGTGAGAAGAATTCTAGTTATTTGTTCCTGGCTGCCGGACCTTAGCTTCTGGGCCGTTGTCTCTTATTTGTTTCTGGTTGCCTGGCTCCTCGGAGTGACCTATCCATTCCTGTGTGTTTCAGTACTCTGCTGTACAGACAATGCTCTCCCCTCTGCCACCAAAAAATGACAGTATTGTCCCTGTATGTCTATGCTAAGGCTGCCTACCAGCTCCTTTCTACTCAGGCTGCCCGTCTTCTTCACCTGTGTGCGCTAATCTGCAGCTCTGCAGGCTTAACTGTTAATTTTCCACTAGCATATGTCTTCTGGGAAGTCCAGATGGATGAGATCTACTGTCCCGCCTTTCTCTAGAGAAGTAGTTCACCAAAACAGTATCACTGCTGCAGAACATGACGTAACTGCTTTAAAGCCCAGCTTGTGTCTGAATTTTATTCACCTTTGTCTTCCATGCAGGCCTTCCCTTAACACAAGGTGTTCAAGGCCTTCATGCTTAGATGCTGCCTGCATGCATGTGTACCTATTGCATGCTGTCCTCCTGTCATCTAGTGCTGTAGCTCCTTTTCCCCTGCTTGCTAGGTCCCTGATGAAGCCCTGCTGCCAGCCCCTTGTTTCTGCCTTGTTTTGTTCATCTCTCTGAACGTTGGTGTGGATCCTGCCTGCCCAGCCCCTCCGTGCACCTGAGCATGGCAGCCCTTCAATCCCAGCTGGGAAGGTCCACTTCCAAGCCCTTGTTCCTATCTCCCCCTGCTTTCTTGCACCCCATCTTCCTCCTCACTGAGAACTCAGCCTGGTATTTCCTTCCTTTGAGAAGTCATCTCTCAAATTTTTTTGATTAACAACAACAAAAACACCTGAGTGCTTTGCAGTCTGCTGGAGAGGTGTGGGGCTTTCTCCCCGTTTAGCACTGAGATCACTTTCTACACCCTCTTCCAGCCGTCTTTTCAGTGTTGTCACAGCTGTAGAGGCAGTGAGCTGGGATGGATTTGTCTTGCTTGCTAGCATCAAAGGTGTGTATGACTCGCTTACTCATTATTCCCAGAGCGTATGTCCCAGAATTGCATTATCGCTCCCTTGCCACAGCTTGATGCTGTTCGTTCCTATTGAACAACCAGTCTGAGAAGGATTTTGGAGGTTGTGACGGAGGCTCTGCTTTCCAGATACAGCACCCTCGGAGGTCTGTCTGGCATTCCTTATTCCAAGAACAACTTTTTGCAGTAAAATGGCGCTTGTTTAAGCAGGCTTTGCTCGCTGAGCAGTAGCGTGCTTTGTGTGGTCGCCCTGTGCTCCTCATTATTCATCACTTGGAATCTTTTTGTCGTTTATGCACTGCACCAGCCCTGAGATTTGCATTTGCTTTTCTTGTGATGAAAATGCTGAAAAGTGTCAGGTCTCAAGCAGCTCCCTGAAGAACCCTGCTAGCAATACTGACGTTTGAAGATGATTCACCACTGGCAGTTACTGGTTAAGAACTGTCAGCCAGTGCTTAATCTGGTTAATGTGTGGTTTATTGATATTATATAGTGCTAATTTTTTAATCAGGATGTTGTACAGTCTGGTGTCAAATGCCTTACAACAGTCCTCCCTGAAGCTGACTTAGAGTCAGCCTTAGAGTCAAGTGGTAGGTGTGACAACTGCCAAGTAGATGTGTCATCTCATCAGAGAGGGCCAACAAAACTAACAGAGCCAGTTGTTAAATATATTCCTGTCTTCTGATTTGCCATCATCTGAGACCCACTATGAAACTCTCAGGAACTTCATTCCCAGTTTGCTGGGCCTGTTGCTACCTCAGTGTGTGCTGCCATATCCCTTAGCACAGAAGGAGCTTCCTGGCATTTGGACTGATGCTTTCCTTCCTGCAGCTCTCCTCCACGTGGTGTTAGGATGTGGACTGTCTTCAACCAGTGTACTTGATACTCAAGCCTGGGCAGCCCTCAGGGAGGACTGGACACATGGCAGATTGTCCTCAACATCCTCCATCTCCAAAGGCAGTTGAATGTGTAACCAGCTGTCTAATCCCCCCTGCTCCTGCTGATGCATGCAAGGCATGAACCTGGGCTCTGAAGAGCACTCAGTGCTATCAGGAGGCATTTGCTCATCCCCAGACCAAACCTCAGGCTACAGCCTGATGCACCCAACCAACTATCTCAGCTTGGAGAAGATCAGCAACACAACAAACTTCCCTGGCCCACAGTGGGGCTAGGTGAGACCTTGCTTTGGGGGGCTCCTGGGGTGCAGATGGGCCTCTGGCTACTGCTCTGGGGTCTATGCTCTCCTCTCTGCAGCCTCACCACAGCTACACAACTTGCTGAGCGTAAATCAGCTGGTAATCACACCCAGTGATAAATAGTAAGAGACAGGAGTTCGTCACAAACAAATGAGCCTCAACTAACCTCATTTCCTTTTTTTGACAGGATAACAAGCTTAGAGGATAAATTCTTCCCTGCCAGAATTTTTCTCTGCTGCCAGCCACCTCAGCAATTAGCAAAGCCCCATCCTTCCTCTTTGCTGACTTCCAAGATGCTTGAGGCAGAGGTGGGTTCAGGCCACCCTCCCTGAGTTCTGGATTCAGTCCCACAAGCTTTTTTCCCTGTGGGCTGGTGTAGACATTCCCTACCCTCCCACTGTATTCTCTGGAGATGCTTTAGATGCATCTGGATGCCTCTCCTGGCTGGTCAGCACCCCACTGGGCTCCCACACTGTGCATCAGGCTCTCTTGTACCTGTTGCTGAGCTGGCTGGACAAACTCAACCCAAAGCACGAAATCTGTTGGATGTCTTTTCAGGCATGGTAGGATAAGGTGTGGATGCTGAGCTGCATGGCCATGCTTGGGAAGGGACTGCCTCAACCTTGCTTGGGGCAGGCTGCAGCAAAGGAGCCCAGGCATGTGTGCCCCTTGCATGGGTGGCAATGAGCTGCCGTCTTCCTTGCAGCCCCTTGGTGCTGCCTCTGCAAGGATGCTCCATCCACAGCTGTGGCCCCAGCTTTTGGCAACATTGTCTTCCAAGGAAGCAGCCCAAAGTCTCTCCAACCCTTCCTAGGATCAGTGTCCTTTGAGGGCCTCCCAAACAGCCAGAGCTGCCTGGGGAGGCTTAAGGCCAAGAGATCTGATGAGAATTGAGCCCAGCTCACTGATGGCACAAGGAGCTCTGCACCCTCAGTCAGGGTTTTGCGCTTGATGTCCTCAGCCAGACCAAAGCAGAGCAGCAACCAAGGTGGGTTTTGGCAGTGCAGGGGTATGCAGCTGTGTGCTACAGGTTCATGTTTCCATTCCTGGGAGCAGGTTGAAGCAAGAGCAAGCACAGGAAAGTCCCTCGTAGCCAGCTAAAGCTGCAAAATGCTGTCTCAGCAGGGGAAGCTGCTTGTGTTCCAGTGAGAAGCCTGGGAGAGCTCTGCGACAACACAGGGACAGGACAGCATGGAGCTTGTGTCCATCCAAAACCCTACAGCAGGCATGGCACCTGCCAAGCCATCAGGCCCAGCTGGTAAGTCAGCAAGAAAGAGGCTTTTTCTTCTGAAACCTTCCAGAGTATCCAAAGTGACTGCTCATGGGGAACCTGGCAGTTCTGGTAAGTAAATTAGCAAGAAACAATGTGCCTCAGGATCTTCGTTACCCCCTCAGCCTAACAACACCCAACCCCTAAATTCTCTTTACACAGTATGTTTGCTCAAACTGGAGCAGCTCCTTTTAGGTGAAAGCACCATATAAGAGGACATGTTTCAATAATTTAAAAGTGCTTTTCTTTAGTCAGCGTTGCGTAGTGTTCTCCCTGAGCGTTAAATTGATCCCTTTCCCAATTTCTTCCAATTGGTTAAGGGCTCAGAGAGTGAAATCAACAGCACTTGAGACGGAGCAAAACTCTGCTGGCATTAGGTTTTGCTACAAAGCCGGATTTGCCCAGAGCCTGTGCTGAGGCTTTGTTCGGGTGCGCAGCCTGGGCCTCGCTCCAAGTGGTGCTGGCAGGCCCCATATCCTCCCTGCCCTACAAAGGGATGCCTTTCTGAGGAATCACTTGCCATGAAGTAGTCCCTGCGTGCAAAGAAAATCGCTTGCCGTTTTGATGTAGGCTGACCGGCTGCCTGCTTTGGGACTTGCACGGTCTGTCTGTCTCTTTTCCAGAAGTGCTGAACATGTATAATTCCCACTGACTCCTTTGTGGGCAAGCCGTGGCTTTGACAGGTTTGTTCTACAGTTCGGGGGATTTTTATCACATTTAATGACATCTGAAAAAATGGCAGAATAAAATACAGTTCAGCCTTGCCCCTGCCTGCAGATTAGCATTTCCACCGCGGTCCCGACGTGCTGGCTGAGCAGTGTCAGTGTCTTTCCTGGCAAGAAACAACCGACTGAGTGCAGCTCTGATGCAGGACTGGATCAATCTGCCCCTGTAGTTTGTGGTCGCTCTGAAGTTTTGGACTTGTTCTGAATACAGAATTCAAAACAAAGCCTGAGAGACTGAAAACCTGTGTGGACTGAGAATAAGGTTTGTGTTGAGCCCTGCCAAGTGATAAGGCAGCTCCCCCTGTCTCTGAGAAGTGAACTTTCCTCCCCAGCGGTGGGCAGGTGTGACAGGAGGATGCTGCCTTGTGAAAAGGCTCGGCCCTGCAGGTCCGGGTTCAGGGAGTTTCTCACAAAGCACTGTATGGGCTTTATCCTGCAGTTTACCAGTGGGAGGGGAGGCGAATCAACAGCTTGCTCAAGAAAATGTTGCAGTTCAGCACGTCGGTTATCGAATGTGTAAGGGAAAGATGTCAGGTCTGCTGCTTGGTTGTGGGTATCAGCACTTTGCATATCTCAGCACGGATTCTGGTTCCACAGGCACAATCTGGTTTTCCTAAAGCTTCTTCCTGCTGTGTGTTTGCCTCGGGCTTAGACGGCTCACCAGGGCTTTGGATTGCAAAAATCAGATCGGATGCTCCTATCTTTGTTTTCAACAACAGGGACAAACTTTGCCCTTCGCAGTGCCTGCAGGGCAGCAAGTAATGAATGTTTATGGGAATATGGGTTAGCTCGGATACTAACCTGCCTGACCTTGCTGGGGAGAATCCCTTCTGCCCTTGCACAACAGGAGGGAGCCTCCATCTCTGCCACTGAGAGTCACCTGCCTTCAAGGCCTTCCATGGAAGAGGGCATGGGGAGGTGGTGCAGGTGGGGGTGGCTCTTCCCTGCCTGCCTGCTCTCAGATGTGCTCCTTGTGTTGCTCAAATGAGTGCTGCCCCTCTCCTGGCTCCTGTCATGCTGCTCCTTCTCCAGTAAAGACCCTCTTTTTACCCCTGCAAGCAGGGATCTCGAGGCTTCTGGGCACAGATGCTCCTCCTTGGGTCTGAGGGACTGGTAATGGCCCAGCTTCTGCCTCCGTATTTATTGGGTGTGCCAAGGGCTGTTCCTGCAGGAGGAGCAGGAAAAGCCACAGGTGATGGGCATGGGAAGGATCAAAGCACTTGCTGGGAAAGGAGGAATCCGGGGTGCTTCTTATTCATCTCTCAAGGCAGGGCTGCTAACCCAACACCTTTGCTATCTCTTTCTCTTCCATCTTCTGAGCTGATCAATACCTTTATGTTCACAGGATGGGTCCTTCAAATTATTCCCACATCTTCAGAGTCACTCAGGAGATTCCCACGGATGGAGAGGGGATTGCAGCATGGTTTCTTGTTCTGAGCTGCTCAAGGTCTCCCTGCTGGCAGAGAAGGTGGGGACTGGTTTCACAGACTGCATGTGGTCAATTAAATCCTGGGATGCCATGGGAAATGTAGGATTCCCTTCACATGCATTGCTTTCCCTGCCCACCTCCACAGGATAACGTCACACTGCACCAGTAGCTCTGGCAAGATCTGTGATAATGGGCAACAGAGCTGGTGACCACTCCCGTGAAGTTTCATCCACTGGGCTATCACAAAGAAGTTAATCAGATAATCAGAGCTGACACATGAACAAAACTTTACCCTCCAAAAATCCTTCTCTCATCATCTTCCTGCATATCTCAGTGCTGTGCTGCCTGTGCACGGCAGCCTGTGTGGCTGAGTACACTTCTGGTGTGGTTTGTCCTCCTCTATCCTTCTTGTTTAGCCTTCCCTTATTGAATCTGATTGACTCTGAGGCCATTGATTATAAATAAGATCTTGGGGGTAGGTCTGATGGCTTTTGCTCTTTTTTAACACAGCAGGCTTTGAGTCCTGGTTGGGAGCCACTGAGCGCTGCTGTTATATTAAATGATGGTCAGCGATAGGAATGCAGTGGCCACTTAATACCCCAAATTACTCCTTGTAAGTGGGCAGGGTCTGGCTTTTGTCCAGATCTCTGTGCTCCTGGCAGAATGATTCATTGCCTTGCTCTGGCAAATGTATTTTCATCTGTTAGTTTAAATCTGACTTCTAGTATTCTGTGCATTTCTTACAGCTGAGGAATTTCCTGCCCTTTATCCGCCTGTTTTCTTCCAATCTGGGCTAAAATCAATACACTTAAATAAATAAAACCACTGGGCTTGTGAGTACCTCCTGCTGTGTCAGTGGCAGAAGTTAAGCTGAGTGACCAAAGATTAGTTAAGCCATTTTCTTCTCCTGTAAGTAAATTTGCTGTTGTTGAGGCACGACAGACTTGCCTCGGAGATGGCATTTCTTTGCTTGACCACAACAGGGACAGTTTGCCAGGCAGCAGATCTGAGGCAGTGGCAGCTGCCTCTGGAACAGGGTCCCTGTGCCACCCCTAGCCCTTAGGGTTTGGTTTGGGCAAGGCTTTCTGGTGCTGATCCTTTCCCCTGCTTACATGATTGGGACCACTGCTCTGGGATGGCTTTGGCAGCGGCACAGACAGGGCTGGAAGTGGTGGCTGAGAGACGGACAGCCTGCGTCTTGTTAGTTCTCCCATTCCTCTGACCTCTGCTTCCCCAGCCCAAGGCATTTAGTAACCTACGTGAAATCACTCTCAGAGGAAGGAGTTGCTATAGTTTTTCTGGGAGTAGAATAAACTGAGTTTCTGAATTCCAGTTACTTGGAAGAAGGAAAGACTCTTTGTGCCAAGTTTCTCTTCCCTTAACAGGATGCTGAAGTTAAGCTGTTCAGCAGGACATCCCCATCATGGAACTCAAGAGGATGGAGGCCTTGAGGGCAGACCCAGCCTTAAAGCATTTCCCAGGTGCTGCTTTTGCTTCTGCTCTTCCCTGGTAGGCATCCTCCTCGGGTCTGCTTCTTCTGAGAGGGTTATACCGTGCACGGCAGAGGCTGCTTCCCACGGCTGCTGTCTGTGCTGCAGCACGGGAAGAGGGCAGGAGCATCCTCTGAGAGGATTTCTGCATAGCCCTTTCTGCTGGGGATGAGAAAAGGGTGAGGATGGTGTGACCTTGAGGTCTTCTCCTGCCTCCCACATGCCAGGAGTTACCTCCCCCCACGTTGCACTCAGTTTGAGAAGCAAGAAATGAGGGATCTTAGTCTTGTGAGGGAAAAGCTGTTCCATGACAACATATCCCCCTCTCCCTCCCTTGTCACCCAGCCGGCCCTGGTTGCAATCCCTTCAGCAGGCTCAAGTGGGATGTGTCACAAGCCAGTGGTTCAGTACCACCAGGGGAATGAAAGCACAACGCCTTGCCTCTCTCCTTGCCAATAGCAGCAGGGTCCCAGGGATGGAAGCAACGTGGTGCAGAAGCAAGAAAGAGGCCACAGGGCAGCTGTGGTCTTACAGCTCCATGCCAGGAGGTGGCCGTGATCTGCAGAGCTGCTGTCCTGCTGGGCTGGGACACCCTTAGCTGGCTGGGGTGGTAACAGCACCGTGTAGGCATTCCTGTTGTTTTTGGCAGGCCTGTTTTGGGAGCTCCTCTGAAGGTGAGCAAGGATATCACGAGCTGTGCCCTGAGTTGGGGATGCAGCCAAGTGGAAAGGAAACCGGCTCTGTTTACACACAGATACCTGTGCAGCCAGCAGCGTTAGCGAGAGAAAACAGAAAAGGACATGACAGTTACATTGGGTTTTCATTAAATATTAAATGGAGTGAAGTTTTTCTGGAGTGTGCCCAGGCTGCTGTCTGTCTGGCAGCAAAGAGAAACCAAGCGGGTGAACCCGGGTCCAGAGGTGCAGCACTGCCTGCTCAGGAGCCGCAGCACCAGGGACCCTCCTGTACCACCTCCATGAGCTGTCCCATCACTGCCGTGGCCAGAAGAGAAGAGTTAACTCTCGTAGGCATCTCAGTGGGAGAGGGAGGAGGGAGACAGCTGATTAATCCAAGCAGAGCCTGGTTCCTCCCTGCTTGCTGCTTGTGCACCCCGTTCTGCCAGCTTTAGCCCAGGAGACATCCTCCACCTGCCGCTGGCCACACAGATGCTGGTGGGATGGCAGGGCAAGGGCAGGAGCTGCTTCCTCCATCAGCTTAGCAAGGCGGTGAGAGGAATCTTCAAACGGGGCTGGGGTTAATAAGTTAAAATACAGAGCCTTAATCCCCTGCCGCTAAATCAGAATGTAATTCAGCTTATAACCATGGCCCAATCCATGTGAATTACAATCACTTTAAATACAGCTGGGGCCAGCCTGGGTTTAACATCCTCCTGAGACATCCTGGAAGCAGAAAGTGGGGCGAGCAGTGCAGCGGGTGCCCCTGACACCCCAGGGAGCCACAGCATGGCAGGCAGGGGTCCCACTGCCTCTCTGGGACCCCCGGGGACAGACACCCCTGGGTAAAACCCCAGGTAAGGGCAGGAGGATGCGAGCGTGGCTTGAGTGTGAGCTTATCTGCCAGGGAGAGGGGGGTGGAGGCTGCTGGCAAACCCACGGTGCTTTTATCTTTAATTTAGGATGTTTATCTCAAGAGATTCTTCAAGCTTTAAAACAAACGTAAGGAGATCTGTGTGTGTCTGGTGCATCTGGCCTCTGAAAGCAGGCACGCAGGGTCCTGGTGGCAGGGCTGGTGATGAGGGCTCTGCCTCCTTCCTCCCCATTTAACCCATGTCAGGACAAACCTAGCTCTCCTTCTGCTGCCCCAAGTAACCAGTAGAGCAAAGGGCTCTTCTCCCAGCTTCAAGCAGCAGCGGGCACCTGCAGGCAGTCCCAGGGGTGCCCAGGAAGATCTCTTACTGCAGCTAGCTGTCACTGTTACATTATTCAGCCCAGGCTTTCGCAGCTTTATTGCTCAGCCCCAGTGGGGAAGGAACAAGTGCTCATTGTCTCCTCATGCCACCCCAGCCTGGGAAAGTGGAGGTTTAGGAGCCTGCATGGGAGCTGCTGAGATCTTCTGCCACCACTGACCCACAAACCTTCCCGGGAAGCCTTGGGCAGCGTCAAATGCTCCTCAGAAATTGAGGGTCTTGCTGGCTGCTTTTCCAAGCATTGAGCTGGAAATTCCCTGTGGGAATGAAGCTTTACTTTTGTGGGCTGCTAGGCGTAGGCAGAGTTCAAGGAGTCCGAGTTACAAAATTGGTGAGGAGAGCTCAGAAAATAAGATCCTGTTCCCAGACCTGTGCCTATTCTTGGGCATTGTTAGGAAGATGCTGACAGTTTTTTCATGCCACTATTTTTTTGTGGTTTCCTTGTATTTCTTCTTCCTATGGTGAATGGCTAGTGCTGTTGTGTTAATACCAGGCCAGAAAAAAATCAGTAATTTCTCAAAGCCTGGCATGCAAAGTGCCTGGAGTACTGGGCTGGACAGCTTGTGAGTTTTCTGTGGGTGTGATGGAAGTGAGCTGGGTTCTCGGGTGCTTTCCCAAAGCCCTGCTAGCCTGTTTTCTACATTTAGATATAGCTTACTTTGCAGCACTGGTAGAGCTGAGAGGAGGAAAGATGTAGGGAAATGCAGATCCAAGATGAACTGCCTCCCAGGCTCTGAGATCCTGGGCTCTGGGGCAGCAACGCCTGCAAGATCAGCCCCAGCCCTGGGCTAGAAGGTCATCTTCCCAGCTCCTCAGACAAGCTGTGTGCATGGTCTATGACCACGCTGCTTTTGGCTCCTTACAGGAGCATACGATCAGCGGGTGGACCACTCGCCAGGCAGCTGGGTTGGTGTGGCCCTGCAGCTGTTCCTCTGACTTCCCTGTTCCTCCCTGTGTCCACCGAGACTTCTGTGTGCATCACAGCCTTGTCCCCTCTCAGCAGCAGGACGGGCGTTCACCAGACCTAGGCCTTCCCAGCTAAAGTCATCAAAATGTTCTGAATTTTTGTGTGGTTTACAAACACGCTGTTTGTTTCCCTGGTGCTTGCAGAGTGCTGTGAGCAGTGCTCCTCCCTTTTGTTGGTCTGACAGCTCTCGTGTGCCATGCAAGCACGGTGTGAGAGGGAGGGAGATGCTCACCTGAGCAAGGCCAGGATGGTGCTGCCGTGTGTCACACTGCTTGCCACCAGGGCTGCCCACCCCTGAGCACTGCATGCCTGCAAGGAAGGTCTCATGTCTCTAGGGGTGAGCTGCCAAATGTGCTTTGAAACAGGGGTGGTGCCAGGACATTGAGCTGCATGAAGGACATTGTGCTATCCCACCTCGGACACAGAGACCTACCCCCGCCGACAGTAGCCAAAGGACAGGTGTCTTACTGGTTTGTTTTTCAACATATTGCTTTGCTATCTTGCTCTCTTTAAAGTCTCTTCTTGTAGGTTTCCTCTCTGGACAAATTTAAATAGCAGTCCCCACCACGAGCCCCACCAGCAGCAGGACTCACAGGCAGGCTCATGTTAGCGCCTGGCATGGCATCCCCACTGGAAAGCGGGAAATTATCCTTCATCCCATGTGCTGCAATGCACAAGTGGGTAATGACAAAATAAGGCTTTCAAGTGGTCCTCATGGAATTACAACATCTGCTCCGTCCTTCGTGCAGGCTGCAAAACGGGGAAGACTGAGCAATTTCATGGGAGATGCTGGCCCCATTTGCGGTTTCCTGTGTGCTGGCAGAGCCACAGAAACCACCACGAAGATCATCCTATGACTGCAATAGGTCAGAGACAAAAGGACCTCTGCGTGCTCATCCACTGGAGCCGAGGGCAATGCCAGGGCAGGCTGAACTCCTGCCCTTGCCTTCCCCACAGGCAACCTCAGGACCAGAGCACCAGCAATCCCACCGGTCCAGGCTGACACCAAGACACGGGTAGCTGGTTTAGCTCTCCTCGACCATGGACGTACCTCTCCTAGCTCTGTCACTGCTCAGCACCGAGACGCCGTTTGAGAATAACAAATAACCAAAATGCTTTGTCAGCATGAAAGCCCATCACGCCAGCATCGGCTGTGTTTGAAATACAGAAGCAGGGCTGTTTTTGCTGAGGAACTCCCCCAGAGACAAGCAGCTCCTGCATTATTAACAGCGGTGCTGATGAATCCCTGGTAATGAGGCACGCTCACTCAGCCAGCCAGCGAAGTGGCCGTGGCCCTGCCGTTCGCAGCCCACATTGCAGTACTACGGTTGAGAGCAAGAGATGACTGCTCTGGGGAGCAATTGGCAATGCTCTGCTGTAAGATTTGGCTACTTTCCCTAAAATTTGCTAACGTCCTGCCAGGCTAGGTAGGCATGGAAATCCCGCTTTTGTTCTCTGATGGCTGTGAAAAGGGAAATACGAGGCTGCTTTCCCAATGACACAGACCTGTGATTAAAGAAAAAGACCTGTTCCTTGGCTCGTGCTCTGCTCTGCTCCAGAGAGCAATGTGGGCTATGCCCTCTAGTCTGCTTCATAATGGCTCAACAGATTTTGCTGTTAGGAAAATCTTTGTCCAATTTCTTTAACTCAATTTCATCTCGCTCCATTTATCAATTCTCCTTTTGGTTTCTGGATGCAATTACTTTCCCACTGTGGCCATTATACCTCCTAGGATACTTGTAGAATAGGATCGTATATACCCTCAGCTGACATTGGGCCAGGAAAGACATCTCAAACTCTTTCAGTTTTTGCTAAGTCAAACCTCCTCTGAGCTTTCCCAGCAGGACAATACTTTTCCGACAATATAGTGCAAGGGATTAGCAGCATATGCGGTTGCAGAAAGACTGGTCTTCCTCCAGTGCATAATATCATGCCTCTGTAGTGCAACACATCATTGCTCGTGCTAATGCATTTTCAAGCAGTGTAATTCCCATAGCAGTTCTGCAGAGCTGCTTTGTGCTGCAGACACCCTGGTGCTTTGCAGATGTCACATATGATGTCAGGCTTCTGATGTCATTGCTGCATGCAGAATGACTCTGTTAGCCTCAGATGTGTTCATGCTACGGATTTCCATCTGTTGTGGAGTTTCCGTGGTATGAACAGCATCGATCTCAAGTACTCCTCTGTTCAAGCTGAGGAAAGAGAAGACCCTGTAAGAGCTAAGAGGGCTGGTTAACATGATATAGGGATAATTGGAGTCTTTTTTTTTTTTTTTTTTTTTTTTTTTTAAGCAGAATTTCTTGTGAGTAATCTGTAGTAAATGCATAGTCAAGGCAAAGAAGAGAGAGGGCACAAAAGCTCCTGATAAGGAACTTGCTCCCTGAAAATGGCTGACAAAGTGAAAAGGCTGAAGTTAACTCTCCTGTACTTTCAATTTTTAGGTGTGTGACAAGCAATTCGGGAACAAGGGATTCCAAGATGCCTTTGGGCTCTGAGTTTGGCAGTAGAGTTCTACAGATGTCCCTCCGAGCTCACATAAAAGACCAAGAAACCCTGACAAGACATTGGAGAAGATCTTGAAGATGCCTATGGCACTGGGAATCAAACCCAGTGGCATTTAGGACTGAAACAGTGAGAAGTGAGATAGTTTGCTTTGGCATCAAGGAAGGCAGAACTGAATCTTCAGAAGGGGTCGCAGAAGAAGCCATGCACTGAATGGGCTACAGCAAAAGCCTCATTTGTGTGTGAAGTGGTGCAGCCTCAGGTAAAATGTTACTAGTGTAGGGCTTGAATAGATCAGAAGTGTGATAACTTAATGCAGGGACTGAGTTACCAATGCCCAGACTGCAAGAACAGCATGGAGCTCTGCCTCTCCCACCATACTGAGCACCTGCTGCCTGTGCATGTCCCCAGAGCCCCCCAGGTTGGGCAGAGACAACATGCTCGCAGTGCTAGGGGTTCAAGGGCCAGCCTGTGATGCACTGAGAAGGAGCTGGGAGCTTTCTGAGCTGGCACGGGAGGGGTGGGAGACCGCTCCCTCTCTGGCACAGACCACCTCTCCTCCTTGCTTGCAGGCTTTGTGCCTGCAGTGCCAGTCCAGGCTGCAAGTTGAAAATCCTCTGCGGAACAAAAATATCCTTGCTAATTGGTGGCAGCAGGTTACACTATCTAAATTTTGCAAGACCTGCCACTTACACATTAATCATCCTGAAAGAGGGATAGGTTAAAGCAGGATGAGACCTACCACTGATCCCTTGAGCACCTCACCAGGCGCCTCCTCCACCACCCTGGCTCTCTAATGGCTGTTCCCCTTCTGCTGTGGCTATCCTGCCATAGCAGGATCTGTGTGACAACACTTCCAGAAAAGCCTCACTAAACTCCTCTTAAAAGGTGAATTTCACCATGGGCACAGGGCAGGAGATCTGCCCTCTCTTCCCAGCTTGGCTGCTGACCACCTGGGGCCCGACCTTCCCCTCCAAGACGCAGTTTTGTTCAACTGCACCTCATGAAACACTCCCCCAGAGCTGGGCCGTGGCATGGTCCCTCCATCGTCTCCCCTGGTGTTGGCTATGTCCCCGCCGCGGCTGAGGACGGCCAGCCCGCCGAAGCGAGCCTTGGAGTGACGGGGCCGGGCCCCTGTTTTCAATTAACGTTGCTATTTCTGAAGGGAATATCTGCGGCGCAGGGAGGTAACCCATGGCAACCATCTGCTAAACCGCAATTCACGCCGCCTGGGCTTATCGGGGAGGTGGGGCGCGGGCGAGATGGGGGCTGGGGGCGACGCGGGGGGGAAACCTCCCAAATCTTGGCAAAACGGCCTCCTGTCCTCATCCCCCTCCAGCACGGTGCCTGCTCACCCCTCAGAGTCCCACGCCACTGGATAATTTATAGGCGAGCAGCTCACCGTGGTCGCTTTGTTTGCAGCTTGCCTCTAAATATAGCCCTGTGCTGGGGGATGCAGGCGAGCGCCCGCCCCACTGTCTGCCCGCGGCTCCGGCTGGCCAGAAAGGGGTCTGTCCTGTGTGGAGTGGGGCTGGCAGACAGAAGGGGCCACAAGGGGTTTCACGTGCTAAAAAGAAGTGCCCTTGTCCTCGGCCCCTGCTACAGATGCCCTTGGGACGGGTGTCGCCGTCTGTGACTTTGAGTGGGGCTAACACATCACACGTGGCGCCCAACTTGGGCGCTGAAGTGCTGACGGGGCAGTATAATAAGTAGCGAGCAGAAATAAGAAGCTACTCTTATGTTTTAAACATAACATTAATTAATAAAGAAAAGGGGACGGTGTAGATACTAAAAGCCCTCATGCACCGAGGAGAAAATTTTCTTTCTCTTATAATTTAGAAGCTGCCAGAGCGTGGTTTCGTGGCCCCGAATGACAGCATCCACATTGGTTTGGGGAGAAGACTGCTCTGCAGTCACACAGAGACCAGCCCTGCCCCACTGCAGGAGGAGAGCTCTCAGAAAATAGATAGCGTAAGGATAAAAGGAAAAGGTCATTTTCAGACCACACCACTCCATCACATCAATGTTAATTCATGTTAGTCTGTTACTTTGGATGTAACTGAATGCCATGAAAAATGACTGAGATTCCCCGGCCCAACCTGGCAGTGCACTTCAGCAAAGCTATCTAATAGGTTTATTATAGTTTATTGAGCAGCCGTTAGCAAGGAGTAGATCAGAACTACTGCCCAGATGCTAAATGGCCTTAGGAGTGATGGCATTTTTGGAAGAATTATTGTGGCAGGATGGGTAACTCGGTGTCTAGGGCCCCATGCTACCTCCATCCCTGTCAGAAGAAATAATGGCCAAATTTCCTTCTGAGCCTCATGGCCCATTGGACTAATGCGTAGGGGCCAGTCTGCACGGCACATAGAGTACCTTCAGCTCCCCCCATGTGGACGATCCCTTGCAGTTACTTTTTATGAGCAAGGCATTCTCAGCACCAGAAGCCACGCTCCCGCCTCTCCTGCTGCACCCCAAAGGAAATTCCCTTCTCCCCATGTAGCAAGGAACGATCCTGGGCACCAGCCCCTGCAGGGATACGCAAAGTTGCGTCCTGGCTCTCAGGAACACCGCAATTAGCTCTAATGGGGAGAGACTTGAAAAACATTTTGCTTTCCCTGAAGAATGACCTCTGTTTCCTGGAACAGAAAAAGTGACTTGCAAATCTGTTTTGCAGAGCGACCACACTTTATTACCAGGCAGAGTTAATAGCAAGGTTATTTTGCTATTAAAAAAAAAATAATGAAAAAAGTTAAGCATCAGATTGCAATGTTTGGAAACAAGGTTAAGGAGAGAGAAGACAGCAGAAGGCTCCATCAACATCTGCCTCCAAGCTTAACTCCATCCTGCCCGCCAGATCCAGCTTTCATCTATTCAGCACACAAACTGGGGGTGGATTCTAGCAATAGCTCTCCCTGAGAGAGCGAGGTTTCAAGTACCTACCCCTCCTCTCCTTACAGTCCATTATTTATGTTCCTATCTTTTCAGGAGAGCTGTAGAGTGAAGGGTATCGCTGGGGATTTTACAGGTACTCATTTATTTTATGCTAATTTAGGGGCTCTCCTCACAGAGTGGTGTTGCTTTCAGCCACCCAGCATTTGTGAGACTACTCATGGAGTACTTTCAAGCTTACTTGAAAACAGACAGCCCTGATGAGAAAGAGGACTGTGCACTGCTGTTCTCCAGCCTTTGCTTCCATCCTTCTTCAAAGTCAGTCAGGTGAATGGCACTTAGAAGCTTCCATCGTATCATTTTCCACATTACTCAGTGTGCGAGTTCTTCAGCATCCTACAGCTGTCTTTCTGTTGGATTCTCTATTCCTCGGCAGAATTACTTGCAATGTGCTCTCTTACCTGATTTCATGCATAAGGACCCCATACTTTTTTCTCATTACAGCCCCACTTCCCACAATTTATGCACTACTTCTGACACCCACAACTCGAGTTACCCTGCAGAGCTCCCATGGAGACCGCACAGGACATACTAATGATGCCTCTGGCTGACTCAGCCCCTGGCACAGGACCATCTCCCCCTCTTGTCAGGTTATAAGAAATAGATTTCCCTCACCTTCCAGTGAAGGGCTAGCTTTCAGTGCCAGCCTGGAGTGAGCTTTAAACTCATGGTCCCCTTCTACAGCTGCCTCCACAGAAGCTCTCTCTAGCATTGTCCCACCTTTCCCTCCCCTCTCAGGTCCCATTTGTCTCCCAGCCTTTTTACAATTCACAGCCCACACACCACAGCTCCCAGACACCCCACATCGCATCCAATACATATATACCAGATATAATGGTGGCCCCTAACAATGTGCAATGCCACTGTGATGTTCAATAGGACCACAGAACGTTCAACTTCAATGGGAGAGAGATAGGTCTCAATTCAGAGGGAGGAAACAATGTTGGCAAGCAGTGACCTGGATCATTCACCAGCTGAACACTTGTGCGATTGGGAAATTGGTACCTGCCTCTCCCAGTAGCAGGGATGCAGTGTGCATGTGCTGTGCAGGAGGCTCCCTCTCTGCCTCAAAAAATTTCCACTTGAAAAACTCCAAGATGTGCACTAGGACAAATTCAGAGGACGGTAGCAGCATATACAGAGCTGTATAAAAATCTCAGGTAATGAACTGGCAGCTCAAACTCAAATGAGATTTGTGCTCAGCAGTGTTTCTAAGGAGTGCTGCTTCTGCACTTTGCAGAACTAGGGGTGTCAGGAGGGGTGTAACTGAAATAGAAATTGTTGTTTGGTGGGCTCAGTCTTTGTGAATTATTTTGGGGAAGTAAGAGAGGAAATCAAATATACCCATACTCTTTCCTTATGAGTATAATAATTAATATCACTTGAACGATCTGTTGATAGCACAGGGCCTGATGACTTCTGGTGCAACTCTGTGATAATGATTAAATTCAAGGCCTTCCAGCCCTCATGTTTGCAGCAAATGGCCTCTTTTACCTCATTCCAATCCTTTTTTTTTTTTTTTTTCCCTCCTCTTAGTAAGCAGAGGAATCCCCTTTTCACCCTGTTTTAATTACAGGAGCCATGTGACCCTTCCTGGAGCAGCTGCCACACAACCAAAATACATACACCAGGCCAGCAGGCTCACAGAAAATATGTAAGTAGGTTACACGGGGGCGGGGGAGACCATTAAACACAGCAGGACCCACTTAACTGAGTACCTGTTAGAGGAGCAGAAAGTGTTGGAGGATGAATGATGGGGTGGCTCTCCTTCCTCCAGCAAGCCCCAGCAAGACTCAAGCTGGGTGGAGAGGGAGGCTGGGAGAGGAACAGAGGGGTTTGATGTGTGCTGAGGCTGGTGTTGCTAATGATTGCTTCCCAAATAAATAAATCAGAGAGCTCAAATATGCCCCTGTAGCCATTGCTCCGGGCTGGTAGCTGGAGGGCTTGTGTAGCTAATGCGTTCTCCAATGCTGGTGGAAAGCCTTCACTCTGCTCCAGGAGAGGAGCCTGCAGAGGGGTGCCAAGCCTGGCTGGCTCCCCCAGCCCTCAGAATGATGGGGGAGGACACCAGTCCACACACTGCTCCTGCAGGAGTGTCCCCAGAGCAGGGAACAGCAGCAGCAAGGTGGGAACAATGTGTGGGTTTGGGATCCACTCTCCTTTGTGAATGCTTTTAGGGAGTGCAGGCAGACTGAGTCTTTCCTCCCAAAATACATTTAAATTCTAAGTTATTAAGGGTGGTGTTTTGACATGGTCCTGGATAAATTAAGGACTGTCTTATCTTTTGGAGAAAAGTCCCTCTAGCCACCCAGAGAGCACCTCTGGCATTTGATTAGCCAGGGAATTGTTTCTTGCCTCAACCAGGGGTAAAAACTGCATTTGGTTACATTGCAGTATGAGGGTTTTTCACCAGCCCCTGTATTTATATAATCTTTCTGCTGACAAATACACCCAAATCAAACATCTAAATAGGATTAAAGTAGGCAGCTTATTACTGGCTCTTGAGGAAGAGCAGGAATTATGGTAATCAGTCATAACAGTGAAGTTGGGGTGTCTGACCCCTACAACTTATCCTTGAAAAATACTATACAAATAGCTTCTGAATCAGTAAAGAGTAATTTCATATTCACTGAATAATAGAGAAAAGCACAAACGAAAATAGCCAGATCTGAATATCAATGTATTTTGGGTTCTTTCTTGTTGAGAGGAAGACGAGCATAATCACAAGTGAAATAAGTGCCAGGCCATATTTAACCCTCTCAGCAGTCCAGCGAGTAGAAACATAAATTGTTCAAGTTTTCCAAAAATAGAAAATCGTCTTGCCACAGTAAACAGTGCCTGCCGTTCAGTTTGGGGTCCACCTCCCCTTTTGCAAGAGAAATATTCAGGGATGTTTCCTGCCCTTTGATGGCATTTTGCTGCAAATCCCAGTCAACCCTGTGCAGAAGCTGCCTACGCTGCTCCTGATTTCCAGAGAGAAAAGTCAGAGGATGCACACCCCATGCCTGGGTCATGTCTGAATGTGATGGTCACGTACAACGTTGTTCTGGGGAATGCAGTGCACGAGGGCATGGTAACAGGCATAATTTTTCCTCTCCAGGTGGCTAATTTAAATTAATCCTATGGAGTTAGTGACTAAAAGCAGTCCTTACCTCATGGTGGCTACCAGCAGCCTGTTTGAAAAGGGTTGATGAGTCCCAGGGGTGTTCTTGATGGGCAGTGTCTCCATCTTTTAAAATGATCCTTACAGACAGGTGATTACTTGCCTTATTGGCACTTTCACCTATGGAAATGAGAACTGAATGGGTTGGTTGATTGTTTTGCACAGTAATTTATGCTTGTGGTCCAATATAGCTCATATTGAGGATCTATTCCTCTCTTATAACTGGGGCAAATTCCATCTCTAGAAGCTCTTCTTCCAAAAGAGGATGAATTATCTAAGCCGTCACCTGTCTGGCACCATTCAGCTGCTATTTATTTCTGACATGTTCGTGTCAGTAGAAGGCTTTCCAACCTCACAGAGATACTGGGAGATTTCATTTATACAATACTGTGAGATTGTCTGATCAAAGGCATACAAGTGGAAATCATTACTGTTATTTTCAGGCATGTCTTTAATCATAGATTCTCCCTATTCATTGCAATCATTGCAATTGTAACTCAGAAGTAGGTTCCCTCACCACCTGGCCACTTGGTGCTCTTCTAATCTCTGACTCTTGCCTATACAGTGAGATTCCTCCTGTATCCCTCCTCCACCTCTCCACAGTGCAAACGTGTTCACTAAAATTTCCTACAATAGCTTCACCTTACATGGATTTGTTTCTGCAAACCAACATGATATTGAACTTTTTGCATCCTGAATCTCTCCCGTGAGGAAATGAGAATAATACTTGGTGCTGTCTGTGCAGGGACCATTCACTGTGCTTGACAACCTTGCTGAAATGACTGAATTACATTCCTATCAGCAGAAAATCTGAAATGAGTTACAGCTATTTATGAAAGGAAAGGGAGGAATTTGCACATCTTACTACAGAAAGGAATAAGCTTATTAATGCCCCATCTTTTTGACAATTTACATCTCTTTTGTCTAATCACGCACTGAATCTCAGTGCTGTGGAAGCTTCAGGACAGAAAAAATGAGGTGTCTGCTTTCTGTTGTTTCTATGGGACTTGGTCACCTAACGTTATGATAGAGCTGGTCTGTAGCATCTCCCCAAACCAATGCATGTGAACTTTTTTCCTCCTGTCTGTCTTTTACCTGTAAAGACGTTGGGAAGTGTGGTGGGGAAAAATGGAGCACCTCCAGAAAGGCCTATGTGATGGAGGACATCTAGTCTACTCTGTGAGGTTTTTTTCTGAGGGTCCTAGATCCCCTAGAGCCAAGAAAGTTCATCTTCTGCACTCCTGGGTTGTGTTTCAGAGGCTGGGTCTTTCATTGCCAAAAGGTTACAAGCTGGCTGGGGTGGTTTTGCTCAGTAACTCAGGTCAATCCAGCTTGAAGATGGCAGTGGAAATCCGGTTTGGTTTTGACCATAGTGATCTGGGGTGCTGGAAACCATGAGAGTGCCAAAAAACTCTTTGGTGTTAGAGACTGCCTCCAGTGACAGGAAACCTCATGCAGGCATTGACTCTGTTTCCATGTGTTTGTCCCTTTTCTTAAGCATCCTGTGTAGTAGCTGTTGCCACTTTCATAAAGGCTGAGGTGTTTCTCTAGTCCCATGCCAGGGAATAAAAGGCTTGGAAGGACAGGAACGGGATGTGGAGCCTTACCATCTTAAATCACAAATTCTAGTCTGGACCCAGGTCATCTGAAAGTTGTCATCACCTAGAATTTCAATCTGCTTATATTTGCCCTGCATGATTAAATATTCATGCCAGGATATTCTGCCATGCATGATGAGAATATGCAATGTAACCTCACTGGAAGGACTATGCTGCAGATGTACCAATATGCTGCAGCTTGCTGAAATGAATTCTGCTTTTGCTAGTTCTCTAGATTCCCCTTGATGGACTTCAGTCTGGTCTTGGATTATCCCATGTGATCATCCCATTCCAGAGACTGATTTTTATTTTTTTTTTACATGTACAAACACAGAAAACCATCCTCATCTTGCACAATGAGGCCAAGGGCAGGACAGACCATGGTAAATGGCCTCCTCGCTCCTAGAGATGTGTGATCTATCTGAGCACCAAGAGACTGCTGGGCAGCAAACCCTTTGCTACAGATCATAGCAGAGCAACAACTAGCTGATGGCTAATTTCCTTGGGGCTAGCAGCCTGGTGCTTTGAACAGCCTGAACTTCACTTAAAAAAAAATTATAGTGATTAAGTAAACACAGCTATAATGGAAATCTTTACTCTGCATATTACAAACCAAAATGGCCATGAAGGGAGCAATTATGAAATCTCAGGACTGTGGTGAGGGGAGGAATCATTTGAGCTGTGCTGTTGTTTGTTTTTGTTCATCATTTATTTCCCCTGGGAAACTTGACTCTGAAGCAGTCTCTGCTGTGTTGGAAGATTCTTTACATTTTTGTTAACCCAGTTTTCCATTCAGTCTTGAGCAAGATGGGAGGAAAGATAAGGGTTTTACACAAAGTCACAAGGCACGATAGACTACCTTGGGGAAGGATTCCTAGATCCTGTTTCCAATTCCCATTACAAGCCCACAACGTGAATTGTGCATTGATCGCGCTCGCTCTCTGTTAGTCTTCAGTGACATGACTGATTTTACAAAGATTTGAGAGAGTGGTGAAGATAACGCAGGAGTGGCAATGTTTAAGCTGCACTAATGGGAACTGTAATGATGGCTCAGAGACAGCGGACTTCTTCCCTTTCTGGAGATATATGATTGTTCTTAGTGGGTCTTTGGGACTTGCTCGATTCAGGAAAATGATAGTGTAAAGCAGCACCAGGCTTTCAGCTTCAGCTGATTTTTGCTGATGTTTGTTCAGGACCAGAGGGAAATTAGCTGGTAGACTGGCTCTTAGCAGAAAATTGACTGAGAAATGGAGAACACAGCAGAGAAACAGTTGGTGAATGATGGGATGAATGGTAATTCCCAGGTAGTCATAGCAAAAAGATTGATGCGGTCCAAAAACCTAATATACTTCCTAAATGTATATAATAATGCAAGTTCAGGAGCTGCTTTGAGGGCAGGAGCCAACTTGGAGGCCTTTTCCTTGATTGAACAGGCTTAACCAAAGAAAGAGGATCTAGCGTTTCCTTGTGAGCCCTGCTAAAGCTACAGAGCTTGGTGCTAGAACCAAGTGGTGTGCAGACATGATAGCAAAGCAAAGCAACAGGCCAATAAATCATGATTGCTCAAGACCTTCAGATGAGGACAAACATTTCTGTTAGAGGCTTAGTGTGTCCCAGGAGTGGAGAGCAACCCAGAGAGACTTGAAAGAAGGGAACAGAAATGTTAGCAGTTCCTATTAGATGGCTATTAATTAGGTAAGGAAGAAAACTGCCCTGTTAACCACCGAAATGTTTCCCCAGCTCCATGGTGGGCTGGTCCCAGAGAGATGCTGTGTGAGAGAGAGGGCAGATTTTCTCCTTCCCAGGTGAAACACAGTCAGTTTGGGTACAAGGTGACAGAACTAAGCTACTGGATGCCAAGGTGGCCTGAAACAGTGTCAGAGCAGGCGGTGTATGGGGAAGAAGGGACCTAATTTGGAGGAAAAGGGAATGAGGGCCGAAGGAAGGGACTGAGTTTGGAGGGATAGGAATAACTTGGCAGGGATTTGACAATGGGCTGTTGCTATTGCTGGGGCAAACCAAACCAATGCAGGGGACCCTCAGCACATCAACACAAAAGGAATTATTATTCCTCCTCTTCCAGGGTGATTATCAAACACATACCCACAGGTTGGTCTGAAACCACCTTCCTTGTTCGTCCTCGCTTCTTCCAGAAGCCAATTAAGTCCTTCCCGAAGAGATACTCCATGAAACAGAGGCTTTTCTGAGACGGGTAATGGTTGTCACCCCAGCACTAATCATAATGAATCACGCTCGGGCTCCTGTTGTGCTCATATTTTCAAAGAGATGTTGGTTCTTGATCCGTTCATTAATATTAATTAGCAAGGAGTCACATTTCATTTCCCACTTATGTGTCCAAGCTGCATCATCCTTGTGTACCCTCTGCTAAAGGACCAGATGCCATTTATGGCTGGCACAAAATAATTAGCTAATAGTTAAAGAATACGTATCTCAAGTTAGTTAAATATTTATGCCAGACTTTTTCCATTTTGGCTTCCAGCCCTCATCTGGGGGTTGCAATGCAATTTAGGGAGGATATGAGAAAGTTTTCACAGTTGTATGCAGCAAGCTTTAATTATACATTCTCCATATGGATGCAAATGTTTGATGTTATACAGATGTTGGCAACGAATTGACCACCAGGTACCAGAGTAGAAATAGCAGACTTCAGCAAGCATATCAAAATCTAATTCCCTTGTTGTCACTGCATGCTGCATAATGCATCAGTCACTCTTTTGCTTCTGATCCAGCCTCTTTTGCTCAGTCAGAGATCTCTGCTGCAATATATTTTTAGGCAAATGAATAAAAAAAGTGGCCAGGGCTGGAGAGCGGGCACGTGTGGCTTGGGTGTAACTGGAAGTCATATTCTGCATCTTCCCTGGAGCTGATTTCTGGCAGTGGGAGAGGTGTCTGCCTTTATGAGTCCTCAGGTTTTGCTTGTAACAGCCACGCAGGGTGCCCTAGATCATTTGCTTCACCTCCTGGGAGCTCTCTCATGCAGCCCTGTGTTGTTCCATGCAGGATGTGGGGCTGTGAGCCTCCAGCACCCGGTACCATGAAATGCTACCAGGAGGAGCAAGGACATCCAGTGCTCTTCTGAGCTGCTCAGGAGCTGGGGCTCCCTGTGCTGTGCCAAGCAGAAGAGAGTATTTTCCTTCCTGATGCTCAGCATCACGTGGAGATGTGCCTGTGTGTGCAGCTCCCAGCGCGCATCCTGCCCAAGGGGCGCAGAAGGAAGCTGGGGGCAAAGGCAGCAGAGGGCTGTCAGCTGGATTTCTGCTCAAGGGTACACACAGAATATCTGCTCTACTTAATACCTTATAGGTGAACGGTAATCCTTTAAGGGGTCCTGCTAAAGGCTGTCTTTTGCTGACCTTCCACTCCTACTTGTGTCGAGAGGGTTTGCTTCTGCCTGCTCAGGAGCTCAGAACACCCAAATTATCTGCAGCATCTTCAGCAGATAATTACACCGAGTCAATCAGTGTGATAACCTGGGCGCTTTCACCTTACTGTGCTCTTTGATAGTCCCTCATCCAGCCTCGATGGGGACACAGTTCTGCTGAGCCTTCATTTTCTGGAGCAGGTTTGGGCAGGGAAATGGTGGTGGTGGTGGAGAGAAGGAATAGTGTTAGCTAATGGCTACATTAGAAATACCAGGTGAAAAAGTGCTTGTGATCAGCTCTCATGGGAGTATCACACCCTCTAAGCAGGTAAGATAGGATGGCTGTCTTGTGAGCTGCATGTGGGGCATGGGAAGAAGCAGCGACCCACACCTTTCCTAGTTAACCTGCAAGCCTCATGCTCCTGCCTTTGAGCTTGCCCGGTTTCACAAGTAAGCAGAAATAGGCTTACTCACTTGGGAGATGAAAAAACTTCTAAGAAATATGTGGGTGCTATAGTAGATAGTGTTATGCTTCACCAAACAGAGCCCTTCCCTTTGAGTCAGCCTGTGCTTTGGCGATCCAGCCTCTACAGGCAGATTTTTTTTCCTTTGGACTAAATTATGAAAACCGTGAAGGATTTCTCAAGGTTCCAGTTAAATTGCAGTTTTTGCCATTCCAATCTGCCGTTCCATCTCTACAGGCAAAAACAACTGCATTTTCCCTGCCACCCCTTCTGTGCTGTGAAATAGCTGTCATGCTCTACCCCAGAGTTAGCTGCATTGTTGCGGGGGAAGAAATGTTTTTTCTGTCCGTGCACGAAAGTGAATAGATAAATCTCTTGAGATGAAGAGGCAGTTATTTTGTCCTGAAGAGTGGGAAGTGGATGGAGGAAACAGAGAGAAGCCTACAGTGAGCTACAGCTCAAGAATCAGTGCAAAATATTTATTCTTTGCAGAGGCAAAGGAGAGCAGTCCCACTGTTTTTCTTCTCCTAGGTTGGGAGCACAGGAGTGACACTGGAGTAACACGGTTCTTCCCTCCTGGGAGATGGCTGTAGCGACAGAGGTTTTAACTTATTGTATTTAATAAGGAAGGGAGAGACAATAAAGCAACAAAACAAAACTTCTGCCCACAACGTAGCAGGAAGGGGAAAGAGGTTAAAGTCCAAGTGGCAAGTCTGAAAAGTGGAAATTGGGAGTGCACTGGTTACAAAGCACTTCTGCACAGAGCTGGCTCTAGAGATGAAGGATGCTCTCTTTCTGTGGTTACCTATACTTACTCCTGTTAAAGGTTTTTAAGAGCTCTGCCCTCCACATAGCAATGCAGAACTGCTGGCACTAGGATGGATGTGTCTATGGTGCAGGGGGCTCGGTTCAAACCTTGCTGGAGGCCTGTACAAGTTCCTGCTTTCTATGATCCATGCTCGAGGGCAGAAGTGTTGGTTTGCATCCCCGGGAGAGTAATGAAAAGTTAGCAGGAGAATTCTTGCTTTCCCTTCTCTTCCAGGGATTGTCTGTTCCTTTCTTTGTTTAGCTGGAAAGAAGAAAGCATGGAGGACCAAAGAAAATGAGGTGATCGAGTGTCTCCGTAGGAAAAGTTCCTCAGTAAAGGAAAAATCCTCTCACAGTCTGGTGAGAATAACACGCGGTGCTCCAGTTACGGGGGGCACGGGTGAAGGGAGCTAGTGAGGATGCCAGAAAAAGAGTGCAGCAGGCGTCATTGCATGGTGGTGATCTACTTTTAAGTGATACCAGAAAAACCTATTAAATATATAACCTCAGCGCCCAGAAAAATGTGTTAAGAGGTTTATTCGTGTAGGAAAAGCTTCATCTTATAAATATAGATAAGGGCTTCTTTTTTTCCTCCTTCTTCTTTTGGATTTCCTATACAGAAAATGCATTTGGACTGTAATTTCCCTTCTGGGAAGCTCTACCTAGTTATGCTGCTTGCTGTCTGGCAGGACTGCTAGGTCTGTGCTGCAAATGGGATAGCTTGGCGTGATGAGTCCTTCATAACGCTGATCCCACTGTGCCCTGCTCCAAGCCTCATCCTACAAAACCTAGTGTTTGTGCTGCCCTGTGAGAAGGCTAGTGGTTTCCCTAAGCAGTTTAGGACCATTGTGTGCTGAAAGTGAGGCGTCGCTGCTGATCCTTTCAGGCCATACCTCCCGTGGGGCTGCTGCTGACCGACCTGTGTGGGGAGGAAGATGCAGAATGTAGAGAGGTTGGTCCTGCTTTTTTTATTTTTCCTTCTCTCTCAGCACAGATGCTTTCTTTTCAGGCCCTGCAGGGCACCTTCGGTGGAAATGCTGCCATGGAGATTAAATAAACCTGTGGTCCTTCAGGTTACCACCTTCCTTGCTCAACAGCTGTCTTGTTCTGAGTGGGTAGAACAGGAGCTGTCTCTGATCCCCATCCTCATCTACCAACAAAAGTCCAGACACTGTCCTTATGCTGATCACAAATCTGACTCTCATCTTTGTGTCCATCCTCTTCAGCCCAAACTAAAACATGATTTTGATTCTTTGTTTTGTTACAGATGGCTGTCAGAAGCTCGCGCTCAGCAGTGCTAACACTAGCCTGTTTTTGCTCCCAGTCCTCCCCACCAGTGCCTCTCATGGTATCTATCCCTGCCCCACATCACTTGGCCTGCACTCAGGGCCTTGCTGTCTTCCCACCCACCCCATCTTGTCTTGTGTCACACTGATGATGTGCAGCCTTGCCTAGCCATCCACACACTCATCCAGACACTAGACCATCTCATAACAGCCGGTACCCTATCCGTGGGCCTCGACAGGGAATTAATGCTCTGAAGACACTCCTCATAACGATGCTGGGCTGGGTTATCCCCCTCTGCTTGGATTTTTGTCTCCTCTTTTGCTTCTCCGTTGTTTGCCTTGGCTTTTCACACCCTCAGAGCTCTTCAGCTGTTCTTGTGCTGCCCTTTCCCAAACAACTTAGAAAGCATGGAGGCCTGTGCTGACCTTCCCTTCCTAGTTCTTCACACAAACATTGCTGGTTTGTACTTGCACAGCCATTCCTGCCAGTGAGGAGGCTTCTGTGGACACCCGCGATACTCCGTTGTCATCCCTTTTCACATTTCTCCGAAGTTCTTATGTGTGGCCACGAGTAAGTAAACAAAATAACTGCAAACGTAGACACTCCAGTGGCTTAATCACAATGACTAACATTGCCTCGTGGCTTCTTTGTGCTCCTCTTTCCACATGTAGCTGCTGCTGCTCTCCTTGCCACTCAGTAACTGTGAATCAGGGCACTTCCTCTTCCCTTCTCCAACCCACCTACGTGGGGGCCCTGCTCCATGCTTGTTGCTCCTAGGGACTATGACAGCTTCCAAAATCACCCCACTGCCACAGGGTGACTCACGTCCTGCTGGTACGGGTAGGCTTCCTACGATGAATGCGAAGGACCATCCCATCTGTGTGAGTTGTGAAATAGCCCGGTGATGGCATGTTTGCGTTATAACACCGTTGTGTTTGACTGCTGAAGTGGAAATGGAGCTATCTTCTGATTGCATTACGAAACTCCTGCCTTGCTCCTTCCCAGGCTCTGTCTCTGGTCTGGGACACACTTGCAAATGTCCCACTGTGGTGTGTTTCTTCCAGAGTGCCTTGAGTATTTTTTCCTGATTGCTTTCTGCCTCAGGAGCATGATGGTACCAGACCTGACCTCCGACGTGAGGTCTGTCTCTGTGCTCGTGCAGCCCGGTCTGAGTGCCAGTGCAGTGACAGGCAGCTCCTCCGCTGTTGGCAGGGGCACTTGCCAAAAAGCTGTGAGATGCTTCAGTGAGCACTACTTTTTCCTGTTGGGGTTGAAACCAAGGCAAAGAGGAGTGCACTAGTTAACTTTTTATCCTAAAACAAGTCTGCAGGAAAGACATTTGCTGTGGACAGTGAATCCACCTGGCAGTAGGCATCCTGTAGATTTGTTGCCACTTCTCCCAGCCTCACCAGGACAGGTGGTGACAGTAAGGAGGAGGGGGAGAGAAGTATTCCTGGCTCTTCAGAAAGGGCTCTTGACTCCATTTGGTTCTGGAGGTGTAGGCTTGCTTTTTTTTCTTACTGACAGGCCTGCCTGCAGTGGGAGAAGGATTGAACCACAAAGCTTTGTGACCCTGAGGTAAGCTGAGACCAAAACCAAAGCAGGGCTCCTCACTACCTGAGTCCAAAACCCATCACTGACCTGTGAGCCTACATACCTCCTGTTTGATCTCCACAGCCACTACACCCAGAACACATTGCTCAGGCCCATGTCCTGGCGGCCTGTGAAAGTCTCCAAGGAGGGAGACCCCACAGCCTCTCTGGGCAGCCTGTGCCAGTGCTCACTTACCTGCATGGTAAGGAGGTGCTGCTGATGGTCAGCTGGCACCTCACGTGTTCCAGTTTGTAACTGGCCCCAGTGCCCCAGGTGTGGCCTCACCAGTGCTGAGCGGAGGGGAAGCTTCACGTTCCTCCACCTGCTGGCAGCACTGCTCCTAATGCAGCTGGGATGCCATCAGAGCCTCCCTTGCAGCAAGGGCACGCTGCTGGCTCGTGTTCACCTTGGTGTGTGCCAGGACACCCAGGGCCTTTTCTTTTTGAAGAGAACAATCTGGTGGAGGGGATGAATGGGGGAGCAAGTCTTGAAATTTAACATTCAGGGTCCAGGCAGAAGGTGAGACTTCTGGGCTTTCATTCCTGCTGTCATGAATATTTTAGGTTTTAGATAGTGATTCTTCTATGTAAAGTGCAAAACAATCCTGTGAGTAAGGGAATGGTGTCCTGGACTTCTCCCTCCTAGATGATTCCCAAATCATTTGGTTATGACATAAAGGTGACCAACACCCACAGCAAAATGCAAACAGAGTCGCTGCTATCTTCCGAAATCTGCTGTCAGGCCAATATTGAGAGAGGTATGCATTATGTATTGGCCTCAATCACAGAAATGAAGGTGTGGACTCTGAAGTCTAATGATTACATACTTCATCCAGAGTAACAATCAAAGTGCTTATCATAGCTAACTGGATGAAAGAAATGTTTCAGGATAAATGACAGTAACAGAGAGACTGCTTTTTTTTTTTTCTGTACAGTTGCCCAGGACCATTTAGAAAGAATTCAGACACACCCAAAGAGTCCCACGGTGTTAGATCCAGCCAGGAAATTGATTTTCTTTCTTCAAAATGATTCTGTGGAAAAACGTGAAGTGCAACCAGGAGTTCAAAGTCTTGTGGGATAAGAGGCTAAAAGTCTGCTTGGCAAAGGTGATTTTTTTTTTCTTGTTACTAATGAAAAATCCATTTTTTTTTCTGGTTGATGCTGGAAATGCCTATTTGCCCACTTCTCTATGTTGCTTTTCTTCCCAGTGAAAACAAGTAAATGAAAAGGAACTGCTGCTCCACCAGTTATCACGAGGCTAGAATCCAACCTTTTACTCACCTATCTCATTGTGGCACATGCAAATCACAGGGAAATCTGAATTAACCAGTAAAACATCACAAACCTGGGACTTGAGCTTGGCTTTAGGAGGTAGGATTAGAAAGCAGTTGGGTGGCCACCTTGCCTGTGGGCTTCTTCATCTTCGGCAAACATCTTTTGCTCTGCACGTGTTCCAAGCCAGTGGTGTCATGTTTTTCCTCGCATACAGATCATAACCTCAGGCAGAGCACAACTTCGTATGTGGGGACATTTAGGAAAAAATTGGCATACTCTTCCGTCAAGCAACAGTTAAAATCTGCAAAGGGATTAGCTGCCATACACTCTGGTGCTTGCTGACAGATGTCCTGAAAATCTGGAAACACGTCGATCTATCTTTGCATAGGGTTTGTTTGGTTTTTTTTTTTTTTTTTTTTTTTTGCTTCCCCCTCTTTCTCTCTCCTCTTCCCTCTGCCCAGGGTACAAATGGGAATTCCTTTCACCAGCAGCAGCCTGGGAACTGCCTCAGTGCCATCCATGGAGCAGCGAGCTGGTCCCAGGGGGCAATCTCAGCTGCACTAGACCCAGATACTCAGCCTGGCTGCTGCTGCCAGCTTTCCTGCGATGGCAGTACCGCTGCTTTGTACCAGGGCAGTTAGGGTTTTATCTCTGTTCCAACTGCAACCTCTCAGATCGTTTTAAAGGAGCTTAAATGTTGGCCATTAAATATAAATATCTTCTTTTTCCTCTGGGTGAAACCATCGTTCAAAACTTTGCAGTGTAAATAAGGGCTGGAGAAAATGTTTTTAGAAGTGTTTCAGCTCAGCTAAATGGCTGTGGCCACTTGTCCCCTCCATGCCCCTGAGCTGTAGGTGTGTCTCCTCTCCCTTTCAGCAATGTGGCAGAGGAGGTTTGACTGGATCATGACATCCCCCGTGCACATCTTCAGGCCAAAGGACCCTGATTTCTGTGGATTTTCTTGCATGGTCTTGGACAAATCACATAGGATGTTGTTAAAAAGTGTGGGGTTTGTTTGTTTTCTGCATGATTTGATTTCTGATTGCTCAGTCTGCAGCTCTAAGGTGGCCTCTAAGAGGAGACAGATGTGTGTGCGGGCACAACCTTCTCTGAGTGATGCTCTTTTAAACCATCCATCTCTGCTCGGAGGCAGTCCCTCACAGCAGGTCAATCTTGCAGCTGTAGTTTAACCTCCCCTTCATCTCTTTCCCCGTATCTGCTTTCCTTCTGTGCAGGCAGGAGATCACTCTTCCTGACTTGAGGAGGAGTGGGGAGCCTCCAGCCTCACCAAAAATAAGTCTGGGGCCTGGCTTGAGCCCAGTCCCCTGGCTGCTGTGCTCTGTTGCCACTACTCTTGCCTCACACTGGGTGAGCAGAGCACCCGGAGTCAGGGTGTGGATGTCCCTTTGCTTCCCCAGGGCAAAAGATACAACTCCCCGTCACAGCTGCTGCATTACGACAGCTCCTGGCAGTTCGGAGGAAATCCACCCTCACTTCCCTGTCCACACAGCAGCCGCCCATCTCGCTAGGGCTGTGGACACCCTGGGGGCTGCTGGTGCTAGAAGAGGCAGGGTGGGTGGGAGCACTGCCCATAGTCACCCTGCCTGGGTGAGCAAAGGGGAAGCAGGCTTGAGCGGCCGGCCAGCAGTGCTGAGTAAGAAGAAAGCTGTCAGTGCGGGTAGTGGCCTAATGCTGTGGCAGCGGCCTAACGCCCGCACCAACAGCAGCACCCGAGTGATGCCTGCCTGCCCGTGGCTATTGCAGTACCCCACTGCCAGCAAGCAAGCACGTGGCGAGGCCTCAACACATGGCCTCTTCAGGGGAAGGTGCTGTTCAATGGCTCGATTGTGCTGGGAGCACGAGGCAGCCCAGGCCTGACTTCCTGAGAGCTTCCTCGTGGCCGCCGCGTGCTTGAAAGGCGTGTCTGTCAGACCACCATCACCTTCCTCCTCCCTTGGGCACGGGAACAAACCCAGGGACAGACGGACGGATGTCCCAGGGAGTATGAGCCCCACCAGCAGTCAGAAATGCCTGGCTGAACCCAAGCACTGACTCGGTTTCCCCACTGATGCAGGCTTGGGGATGATGTTTTCCTCCGAAGTTGGGGAGTGTTTGCAATGTCCTCTGAGGAGGAACGCCCTGGTGAACACTAAGCTATTTTTATTATTGGTGTCAGGTGGGAGAACAAGCGCAAAGGTGATGAGGCTTTTGAAACACAGGTTCCCATTAATAGTCTTTAGCACACGCAGTTCTTGTTATAATCTAATTTGACTGGAATTGGATTAATCTTATAATGCTATAATGTCATTTCCATGGTCTTTTTATATTTTTATTGTTACTGTGCATTAATGCAATACTCTGCAAGAGCTCTTTGAAGAGGATGTGAATGTTTAGTGAATCTCCGATAACATTTTTGCAGGGCATTTCTGTGCTTCTGTTAGGCTCGTACATTGTGCAGTCACACGTACTGTAAAAACTAAGAATGCACCCAAATTCACCTCAAATTGTCTTGCAACAGGCTCTGCTGGTGAAAGCAATGTATTCAGAACAAGGAAAGCAGGGCTCTGCTCCCAGCTTTTCTCTGAACTGCTCTGGGAGCTTACCTGAATCATGCTAGTGTTTCCAGCCTGAAATGGAAATTATTTGTCTAGACAGGAACAGAATGGGTCCCTGGTCTATATCCCTTTCCATCTAGAAAACCCTGCTGGTATCACCAAGCTTTAATATTTCCTTCTCATTCAGCGTATCCTGAGCAAATGTTTTTTCCCCATCCTGTGCCCTGTATTTCTTAGTTCACTTCCTTTTTTTTTTTTTTTTTTTTTTTTTTCCCCCTGTTGCTTTTATTTATTTCTCTAGTTATACATCGTTTGAAGCATTAAAGATCTTTATCCTGCATACATTTAGAAATGCTGAAGGTTTTCTTCAAATTAGCCCCCCAGTGCTTGCTCTAAATACTCGTGGGCTTGTTCATGAGGCCTTATAATAGGAGACTGCACGCCAACAATACTAAGCAAGCTCAGTGATATCACACTGCGTGACGTTTCAGCCCCAAAATCACCTAAGAGAGAAGGCAAATAGACTGGTGTTTTCCATCAACTCTTATCATCACCTCTGTTCTTTTTCCAAGTCTCACTTGAAGGCAGTCTAGATGTAATTAAAGCTTAAGGGCCAAAGCGTGAGCTTCATTTTCAGCGCAAAGACATCACTAACCCTTTCTCTTCCACTCTTCCCCAGTCATTCTGCTCTCCGGCTCCTCTGTTCTCAGAGCATGACAAAGCTGCAAATTAAACCTCCCACTCTGAAAATGTCACAGCTTAACGTTATTAGCCTGCAGAAACAGAATTTGCTAGGTCACTAGGTGCTAGCTACCACTGGATCTGCCACAGCCACCGTGCCAGGAAACGAGTCCATATGGCAGTACAGACAGCTTTGAGTCCTGTGTGCGCAGCTTCTAGGGACTTGGCAGGTCGTACCGGGAGGCTTGGGACTGCCTTGGCGTGGCACGGGCAGGTTGGGCTCCTGCATTTGCAGCACCCAGGCCTGATCTGGGACCCTGTGCACAGGCAGAAGGGTCTCCTGCACAGGGTCCGTGCGGGATCAGAGTGCCAGGAGGGTACCTGCTTTGCAATTGCTGTCACTCCTGATCTCTCTCTTACTTTTATGAGCAGCCGAGCAAACAGGGGCTTCACTCATAAGGACGTTCGAGCATCTGTGCCCTTGAGAAGGGCGTCCTTCATCTCCAGGTCACAAACAAGCCCCCCGGTCCCTCGTGTTGCCCTAGGGAGCATTTCAGCGCTCCCTGGCTGCACTTTCCGTGCTCGCCCGGCGCCGACGCCCGGCGGCAGCATCCCACCGCCGGCGGGGGCAGCCCTCCCGGAGCGTTGGGGACCCTTCCCAGCTCGCAGCCCCCGAGGGCCCCCCTTCCCCTAAAAACAAAGAAACCCGCTTTACCCTTTACAACCTCGGCTTCACATCGGGGTGGGTGAACCCTTCCCGAGCGCCTTCCCCGACCCGGGCGGGCAGCGGGGGGCGCCCCCAGCCCCCTGCCCGCCCCTCGGGGGGCTGCCCCCGGCTCGGGGGGGGACCCGCAGCCCTCGCCCCCGCCGGGGGGAGCGGGGCGGGCCGGGGCGGGCCGGGGGAGGAGTTTGGCGGCGGGGAGGAAGCGCCGGGCACCCCGCGGCGGCGGCAGCGCCGGGCGGGCGGGCAGGTGAGGGCGGCCCCGCTGCTTTAGGGAACTTTGCGGCCGCGGGGCTGGCCTTTCACCCCCCTCCTCTCCCGGTGTTATCGGTATTGTTTTCATAGAGAGATTTTTTTTTTTTTTTTTTTTGAAGTGCTGCGCTGCCGAGGCGCTCTCCCCCCATCCTCCTGCCTCCTTCCCCGGGGAGAGGAGGGGAGAAAAAGGAGGAGGAGGAGGAGGAGGAGAAGAGGGGGAGGCTCGGCGGCCGCCCCGCTGCGGGGGCGATGCCCCCGCCCGCCTTGGCGCCTCCCCGTGCCGGCCCCGCCGCCTTCCCTTTGTGCCGCCGGGCCCGGCCCGACGCCCGCCCCGGCAGCGGCGGGACCTAGAGGCTCCCGGAGCCCCGCAGCCATGCCGACCCCGCCGCCGCACCTGGCCCCGCCGCTGCTGCTGCTCCTCTGCCTCGGTGAGTGTCGGCGGGACCCCCGGGGGTCACCCCCACCCCGCCCCGGGGCTGGGGACGCGGCTCCGGCGAGGCGGAGGGAGGAGGGGAGGAAGATGTCTGCGGGGGGGGGGGAGGGTTTCGCCTCCCCTGGCAGCCCCAGGGGGCGGCCGGAGCCGGGTGCCCCCTTTTGGGGCGAGGGGCAGGGCTGTGGGGAGCAGTATGGGGCGCGGGAGCCGAGCCCTCCTCCCGGCTCTGGCGGGGTAAGGGGGGGACCCTTGCAGAAGGCAGCCCCCGCGGTGTGAAGGGCGGCTGGGCTGCTCCGTGCCGCCTCTCCAAACTCCTCCGGTAGTTCCTCCGTCCCTGCCCGCCCGCATCGGGTGCCCTGTGCCGGGACATCGTGTGCCCCAAGCCCCGAAGCGCCGGGGTTTGCCCCGTCCCGTCCCGGGAGTGCCCGCACGCCGCCCTGCGAAGTGCTTCGGGATCCCGCTGCTGGGGGAGAGCTGCCGTCACGGTGCGAGATCCCCCCCGGCAAATTTGGGAAAGGCAGGAGAGGAGACAATTGCGAGGCTGCTTTCTTTGCGGCAGCCTGCGAGCCTGGCTGAGCCCCGATGAGTCAATAGGAGCGGTTGTAGCAAATACAGCACAGCACCCTCACGCTGCTGTTGCCTGCGTGTATACGGAGCCACCTTGGAGTTGCCGTGGTTTGCCTTTTCGTTGGGGAGATTTTCTGCTCGCACTCATGCTGGGGAAGCAGTGGCGAGGCTGGCGGTCTTCCTGCCTTAGGAATCGTCACGTACCTGCTCTGTGATTTGGAAACTACATCTTAAGTCACAGCCGTGCTCCCGTGTCTCTAATCTGCGTTTTTGCACGCTTGCATGTGGTTTCTCACGCCGCCTGTCCTTCTTTAGGAAAGAGAAAGAGAGGCAACTCTTTGAAATGGTTTTGGAGAGGGTTCAAACTTCCCCTAACCAGTAGCTTTCTCTTTTGGGTTCCCTGACAGTAACCATCTTAAAGCTAAGTTTATCCAGGGTGCCTCTGCCCCGCCGCTATGGGCAGCCTGCCGTAGCCCACAAGATGGGTGTAGATGAGCAGCGTTCGCTTGCTGCCTTGCATTTGCACACCAGATCTCCCTGGATGAGGAGCAATAACACCCTTCTCCTGGGTTAAGTGCTCCTAATATGGAGCGAGCAGCCCGTTGCCCCGAAGCGTGCCTGGCCGATGCGGCCATGTAGCAGCAGAGGGCATTGCCTTGCCGAAGGCTTCCCGAGGAGGTGCACGAGTGGGACCCAGGGGCCTGTGCAAGGCACCCCATGGTGGTGCTGAGCCGCCTCTGGGTGCTTTCCAGTGGTTTTAACAAGGCCAGAGATGCGCGACTCAAAGCCTTGAGTTCTGCTGAAGTGGTTTTAGGTTGCTGTGTGTGAAGCGGAGACATCGTTGACTTACAGGGGGAGAGGCTGGGAGTAAAAAGCCTTGCTTTGTAGCATAAATCTTGGGCTGGGTAGGAAAGCACTAGCTTTCCAAACAAGTACTGTTAATGCTAGAATGTGAGGATAAGATACTGTGGGCTGAGTGTACAGGAGAAGAAATACAACTCAATTTTTTCCTTACCGTTTTGCAAACTCATCAAAATTACCGAAGGAGGAGTCGCGGTTATGCAAAGAGCCGGCAGATGATTTAATGCAACGTATCAAGCATTAACTAGCTAACGGGATCCGAGTAACTGGAAACCCGGGGTTTGAAAACCCACATCTGGCACGTGGGTGTAACATTTGTAGATCTCTGCTGTTTTTTCCCCCTCTCGCTGCAGTGTTTGTTACAGGGTTCTTTAAACAAGTGGCACTTCATCACAGCAAGTACAAAATGGGAAAATAGAGCAAGTGCTGTAAATAATCCTCATGCAGCGAGGAGACCATTAATACTTGTGCCAGCCAGTGCTAATCCTATGTGTAGTTGTAAGATTTACCTTCTTTTTTTTTTCGCGGGGATGCAAAGTCTGATACTACTCATATTTATGGTGTAATATATAGGAAACACAATAGGCTTCTGGGGAATGCTGAATTCATTCACATTGGTGACTGGTTTATGAATAGTTCTGTCTTTGAGTCTCCTGCAGTATCCAGAATGCCACCTGTGAATGCAATTTACAGCTCTTTGTGTTCAAACATTGCATATGTATATATGTACATAGACTCATTACCCTCTTCCTCTCTCTATTCATGCATAGTAATTGGTGATTTATTTGCGATTCCTGGAGGGGAGTACAGCCTGCGGAAGGTCTTGAAACTGCAGATCACTTGTAAATGGCATGTTGGAGTGAAATAATGACGCAGGGGTGACTCCCGGGGAGACGGGGGATGATCTTACAGGCCTGGCTGCTGGCAGAGCTCGCCTGGTGGGGAAGGGGTGCTGGCTGGGGAGCTGCCAAGCGCTGCCGAAGCGCTCTGCTATTGCTCTCTCCTGCTTCGCTGCTGCTGACGGAGAAACGATGGAGTGGGTGTTTGCACACGCGGGCTTTGGGGTTGTTTGTTTACTGAAGCTAGCAGCCCAGGAGCATCGCAGGAGCCTCATCTGCTCCCAGATGCATTGTTAGCATCGATGGCCAAGATCATGCTTGCTCCATCTGCGTCTGCCCGAAGTGCTCCACTGTGAGCTTCCTTTTGCAAGCCCATTGTGCTGCTGTCACCCTGTGTTCACTGCCCCTAGGTCACCCTGGTGCGTGCTGCAGGACCTGGACCGTGTTTCTTTTGGGGTGAACCTCAGGATGTCAGGCAGAGGCTGTGCGGCGGAGGCTGCCTTGCTATGCCCGCCCCAGCTGTCTGTGCTGGGCTGGAAAGCTCCTCTCGTGCACGTCCCCAAGTGTAATTCTTCCCATCCCCAAATGGGATTCCTCGGGGGGAGGCTCCATCCCTTCAGTCTTGGCCAGGCTGCGTGACATCCTGAGGCTCCAGCAAATCCTGTTTATTTACACAGGAGGTTTGGGTTTATGCGAATTGTTGTCTTCTAGTTGACCTTCCGTCAAGTTAGATTACTTTATTAAAGCGGTTTTTATTGTAAATCGAATGTGTACTTGGAACCAGACCCATTATGTAAAGTGAAAGGCGGAATAAACAGACACACAGACTTTGCAGGGGGGGAGGTCACATGGAGTTTGGGAAGGAGAGTGCTTCAGTGTTGGGAGACTTAGCAAACTTTTAGGACCAGGAAAGTGATTTTTCTTTTTTTTTCTTTTTTTTTTCCTTCCCTCCTTCCTTCTGTCTCAGTCTTCTTTTGTACTCCTGCAAAGTCAGTGACACTCCAGCCGTTGTCACAAAGGTTATACAGACTAGTATGAAACCAGAGGTGTTTTATGTGGTGTAACTCAGATGAATCCGAGAGTGCTGTAAGCTGGAAGCATGCTCCTCACTGTGTGACAGATAGCGATCTTCAGACCCTGCCCAGAAACTTACTAGGCTGGGAAAACTGCCTGAAAGAAAGGGGAAAGCTTTTAAAGCACAATTGAGTTTTCTTCTTGTTGCTAGGGTTCTTCTGCTCGTGATGCGACTTGTCTGCTCGTACCAAGGATGTTCAGGCCCTCCAGCCAGTGTCTGGAAAACTGCAGTGTTATGATTTGCCTCTGGCTTTTGAGTTACTAAATACTCCTTAATGATAACCTGCTAAATTTGTCTCAACACCATTTTTGTATTGCCATCTATTTTCTATTCCATGAAATGCTCTTAAGGAATGGTTCTCTGGTTAAATGTCTGGTGACATTCAGCATCTGTTTCCCATCAGCTATGCAGAGGCTCAAGTCAATGCCTCTCCAGACAATGTGGGGTTTGAGTAAATTGCAGGGCAAAGAAGTTGAGTCTGCAGCTGCCTGCTATGGGCCTAGGGCAGCTGCCCTGCATTTATGTCACTACCAGCTCTAACCTGTTGCTCACCCTGTCCCCATTAGTGTATTGAGAGCGTGTTTCCAGTGATGCATGTTAGCAAGCTTTTTGTCATTAGGAGGTTTAAGTAGAAAATGGCAAGGAGACAAGAGGAAATCTTGCCTTTCTAGCTGCTGCTGAAGTCGCATTTCAATAATCTGAGAGTAATTGAACACAAGCACAAAACCAAGCCATCTCCGTGAAAGGATGGGAAGCTTTTCTCGAAAAGGGAGAGGCTTTGCCGCTCAGGACTTCAGTTTCTGCTGCACAGTACTTGCACAAGTGCTTAAAAGAAGCCCTGCTTCTGTGGGTTTCTGTCTGTTGCTGGTGCCTGCTTGGTGTTGGCAGGTCCAGCTCTTGCTGGGTAGCAGGTCTGCAAGGAACGAAGAGGCAGCTCTCAGGTGTGGGAGTGGGGAAAAGATGGGCAGCCGGAAAGCATGGGGATGGGAAGTGAGGTGATGAACCCAGCTGCTTAGGTAGATGAGGGCAGGCTCTGAAGGCAGGATCTTGCCAAGTGCTGGGCCTTTAACCACCACACCCATAGCTTTCAAAGCCTGAAAGACTCCTGAGTGCAAGAGAACTGTGTGTAGATAGCGAGGTCTGTCTTCACCCTCTTGTCCCAGAGCAGTACTTAACTCCACCCTCAACCAGCTTCTCTCCTGCCAAGCTTTTGCTTCCATTTGGGACTTGAAAAACTTCATAGCTCTTCACCTCTCCTGGTCCTGGCAGCAGCAGGGCTTTACTGGTCAGGAAGCACTAAGGCTGCTGCTGAGGAGGTTCCTGTGCAGCTTCTGGCCATGAAGCTGTCCCTGTCAGGATAGCAGAAACCAGCCAGATCTGGAGTGTGTGTTGCAGAGCGCCATGCAGGGCAGCTGTGCAACCATGAGCAACATCAGCGTTACTCTCATGCCACCTGTTTGGTCGGTTTGGCGCGCTGGGTTTTGTTTTTCTGGCCCTTGCAAAACAGCTTGTCAAGGGCTGACATGGTTGGAGGTGATTTTGATGCATGGCTGTGGCAGCGCTGCCAAGTGGTGTATTCTGTGGTTTGTTTGGTTTTTGTTTTTGACTAGTTCAAAAGCGGAGATATGCAGATAGCTTTGCTTCCCAGCAAACTCCTTCCCTTCTGGAGTCTTTGTGATTACAGGGGAGTAGCGAGGAGTGAGTGCCGCATCTGGCCCTTCCGGGGAGTGAGTTTGTTTGTTCCCTTGTTGGTTGGTTCAACCCCACCTGTGTCCCTGATTTCTCCGCCTACGACACACTGTCACTTTTATGGGTTTTGGCCTTTGTATGGAGGCTGATAAGCTCGTTAGAGGCAGCAGGAGCAGAGGTGAGGTAGACGCGTTGTTCTGTGGACTCTGTGGAGCTGAATGTCTGGTGTGTGTGCATGAGGAGCTTGGCATTGAGGAGGGTGCTGAGCGAAATGGGTGGTGGCTGAGGCCTGTAGAGAAATTGAGACTGCAGAGTGTGATGCTGAGACCCCCCAAAAGCAAAATGTTTTCTGTTTGCCTCTCAGGAAAAGAAAGGCTCTGATTTCATGAGAGTGTGGGTATGGAGATTAGGCTGCTTGAGTAAACTGAGGCCTTACTTCTTGGATAAATCCTGTTGCCTCTATTTGGCATCGTCACCAGTGACGTAGGAACCTGCCCAGGCCACTCCAAATTTCTGCGCAGGTGGAGCTGGGCTATGAATAAGGGCGATGGGAGAAGGCAGAAGGCTGTTGCCAGAAGTCATCCAGGAGCTCTTTACTCGAGAAAGCTGTGCTGCTGGAGTCTGGCACTTATTAACTCAAGTTACCCAGTACCTACGATCTTGCCAACGGGCTGTGGCTGGCTGCCAGCCCGAAATTACCAACCCGGGTGTCAGGCCTTGTTGGTTCTTTCTTGTGAGCTTGAAATAGGAGTTCCCAACAAGCCTGTGTGCCAGCCCTTCTCCTAGTCATGTTTCTTCGTACGGCTTTGTAAAGTGTTCGTGGTAATTATAGTACTTACTAATATTTATTCCCTTCTAAGCAATTATCTGAATGCGTTTATCTCCGGTGTGCTTTCAGAGTGCTCTGCCTCCTCTTACCGTATCATTTCATCTCCTCAACTCAGCGCGTGCTGCTCCCTCCCTTCTCCTCCCGTCAGGTCCTCTGCCCCCTCCGCCTCCTGAGCTTTTGCCTCAGCTCCCACCGGCCTCCCTCCTCTGCTGTCTGATCCCGCTGCACAGGAGGAACAGAGATCACTGCTGAGCCACCCGCTCAGATGATAAAGCTCTTTGCGATGAGGGCACGAGCACTGTGAGGCACTGGCCGGCGCCGTGCTGTGCCACCGCCCGGCTTTCTGCTGGCTGCTTGTGGCCTGCAGATGTTGCCTGGAGGGTTTCACCCTTACGGTGCTGGGCTGCTTCTGATCTGTGATGCCTCCAGAGGAAAGGTGCTCTGCCTCTGTGTCTGGATCCTTGAAATAGAGAGGGTGACTGAAAAGGTGTCCTGGGGATTGTGAGGAGAAAGCATGGTGTTAGGGCCAAGGCCTTGCTTGCTGCTGTTAACCAAGCAGGGCACCTTTCCCTTGCACACATTGGGAGCATAGCATGGAAGAGACTGTTATTCCCTGATGGGTTTTGCCTTTGATATTAGGGGCAGGGGAAGATGGATGTTTACCCTGAGCTCTATGCTTGCCTTGCACAGAGGGGGCTGGTGTACCCCAGGTGTACCCTGCATCTGCACCAGCTGTTGCAGCACCGCAGTTGATCTGTGGGTCACCAGCATGTGTAGAGCTGCTATGTCTAATCAGTCCCGTGCCATGTGCTAGTTGGCATTTAAATCTAATCCAGAGTGTGTAGCTGTCAAGTGCTTTAAGTCAACAAGCCCTCGCTCCTCCCTGCTGTGAGGCCATGGGTTTGCTTTGGCTTGGGTGCTCTCAGGGAGCTTGGTAGGGGACCTTGCTGCACCGTACCCACGCAAGAAGGACAGGGCTTCTAGGAGCAATTATTCAGATTTGTGCCTGTCTGAAAGCAGAGGTGTGGTGAGGGAGGCTGCTTTCCTCCTGGGGGAAGTTAATGTGCGGCCGTGCCATCTGAGGCCACGCTGAGCTACGACGGGGCTGGGGGAGCTGTGCCTTGGAGAGGTGTGTGGCCTTTCAGAGGCCTGCCCGTACTGCTCTGCATCTCTTAGCTCTCATCAGGATGGAAAAAAAAAGGGTGGTCCAGGCTGTTCCTGTTCTTCAGATGGGTTGTTTTGAGGGAGGATATAGGGATGATGGGGGTGAGTGTGAGAGAAGAATCATTGTGCCTCAAACACCTAATAGCTGCGCTGGCAGGCCCACTGGGATGTGTCACTAAAAGCATCCTAATGATCTTGATGTAATGGCTTGGAGCCTTGGAAACCCACTTGCTGGGAAAAGCAGCCCAGGGTTTGGTGTGTGGCTGCTGGAGGAGGAGAGCTGGGTTCCCAGCAGGCTCTTCAGAGCACCAGGAGGTACCTGTCCATGAGAAGGGGCTGGAGGAGAGCCCTGTACGGGGCTTTGCCATGATATGGGGTCAACTTGGGAGATGCAACCAAGTAGCAGCTACCCTTATTACCTCAGAGGTGCTGCCTACCAGTGACTGCAGCTGTGTGGGGGCCAGCAAAATCCCTGAAGAGACTTAGTCTGAGGGAAGGGTAATTGTCTTTAGGGAGACATCTGGGTGTTGCTGGAAGAGAGGGGCAGAAGAGCACTGCCTGTGAGCTTGGATGCTGCAGAGCATGTGAAGGGAGAGGTGCTGGGAGCTGCAGCTCTCAACCCAGCAGCAGGAGCTCCACTGCTTGTGGTTCTTCCAACCATGGCTGTTCGTCAGGTGACAAAATCTCATCTTCTGCTCCGGGCAGTGGCCTGGAAAAGAGGTAGACTGTTTCTTGACTGTAAAAATGCTGGAAGTAAGATTTATCTAATGAAAAGAGTCAGTCCTGGAAGCCATCAGCAGAGCCATGAAGGCCCACCGGATCTGCAAGGATGGTAAGGAAGGGATAGAAGTGAAGATGGGAGAAAGCAGGACTCAAGTTTTCTGATGGATGGATGTTATTCTCGTGTAAAATAAACACATGTATGTGACCGTAGAAGTGCTGTGTTAGGTGCTCTATAGTTGCAGGAGTGATGAGCACCAGTTTCTACATTGTTCTCGGTACGTGGATGTGAGTCTTGAGTGTGGGTAGCGTGCAGAAAGGCTTCTGGGGAAAGCACGCTAGCGCGTTAAACAGCTAGAGGCCAAAAATAAATTATCAAAAGAAAGAATTGAGAAATTAACAAACCTAAACGGATGTCTGCAGCTCTAAGAAAAGGGTGTTGTATTTGAAAGTATATTTTTGAAAATCCATTTGCTTAGTCATCTTACAGATAACTTCGCTATTTTTACCTTCTTTGCTTTGATGACACTTCACTGTCTATATAATGTATTTAGCATCTGCATTCTCTTTGCATGTACAGGCAAAATTATTTGCTAATTTTGAGTTGGCTTTGTACAATTGCAGTACCTCTTGGCTGTGAAATAAGTGAAAAAATGTTCTTAAAACTATTTTAAAGGAGCATAGCTGGCATTATTTGTAGAATTATAGCACCATAGAATGATTTGGGTTGGAAGGGACCTTAAAGACCATCTAATTCCATCCCTACTGCCATCGGCAGGGACGCCTCCCACTAGACCAGGTTGCTCAAAACCCCTTCCAACCTGGCCTTAAACATTCCCAGGGTTGGGGCATCCACAACTTCTCCAGGCAAGATTTCCCCTTATTTAGCCCATCTCCTTTGTCTGCAATCAGATTTGAATAGAGTATATATTTCCATGCCATGTTAAGTATAATAAAGACTGTGCACTCAGCTCCCCCAACAGAAAAATAGGGATGTTTGGGTTAAGCACAGTAATCTATCTACTGGGGAATGAATGCAAGATCAAGGGCAATTGCAGATTTTTATTTCTGTCTTTTGCAGGGGCTGTGGCATTGCTAGCAGGTTGCTCACAAATGGTGGCTTAGATTACTGCTTTTGCAGGCAGCAACGTTTGCATCTTGCCATTCCTATTTGATCTGCAAGCAATGATGAGAGCTGTATACTTGAATTCAGATTTTCAGAGTAGCAGTCTGCAGTCATTAGGGCAGTGCTTAGACCCCAGAGGCTTGTTCTGTGTTTTCATCCTGTTTCAGTAACTGTGTCTCTTGTTATCTTGTTCCTGAATATTTTCTCTTGTAAGAGAAGACTGTTTGTTGCAGCTGTTAAACCTCAAATGTCTTGAATTTCCCTTAGGGAAGAGGAGGAAGAGTTCCTGAGGTTTCTGCATGAGAAGACTGCAGAAACACCTACGTGTGTTATCCTAAGTATACAGCCGGGAGGTGTTATTGGTGCTGTCCTAAGCAACGGATGAATTCTGGCTAGTTCAGCCTGTGATTCCTCTCTCGCTGTGTTGAAGAGGTTTAGGGAGGTAGTTGAAGTTTCTTTTTTTCTCTTTGGCATGTAGTAGCACTGGATGCCTCTGGTTGCTGTTGTCAGAGCAGTGCAGCTAGGAGGTGTCAAAGGAAATTATGGATGTTTGTTTGGTCTCCTGGCTGGATATAATAATGAGTGTTTTAGTGAAATGCGCATAGAATAAACATCGGGTAAATCTCCTAGGACAAGCGCTGCTGGTGTCTGGAACTGTACTTGTCTCCTATGGCAGAATTTTAAGAAAAATCATCCGATAAGAGGAGCTTTGTGCCATGCGTTTGGTTTCCAGTGATTCAGTGATTTGTGATGTTCCTTCTTATGCTTCCTCTTAAACCAACCAACTTTAGGAGAGGATTATGTGGGTAAAAATTTTGTATGCCTATATGCTGTCAGTGTTGGTTCTTTCTCCCCCATCCACGGTGTCAGCAGCTGATTTGGGCTCAGGCATGACCCATTGCCGTGCTAATGTGTTCGTGTCATCCTGCTGGCCTGATGAAGCCTGTCAGCCCAGCCTTTTGTGGCTGGAGATGGTTTGGGTCTCGTTTACACCGTTTTCCTGGGCAGAAGCATGGGAGTGGCTCCTTCATCAGCAGAGGGGGGTCAGCAGACCTGGAGCAGGTGGAAATCTCCATTCATGTGATCACTGCTTTATGCAGTCATTGTTAAATATATATTTTTGGAACTTCTTGCAGCCCTTTTTGCCTTTTCAGTGCTTCCCTTCATGCTCGGGTGTGCGCAGTAGCACTGCATAACTGGTGGCATTGTCTTTGCTTCACTGCACAGCTCTTTCCAGCTTCCCTCCTGCCTGCTGCGGTGGCTTCTGATCTTCCTCCAGGTGGGGAGGAAGGAGCATTTTAACAGTATGGTAAAAGTTAGTGTGTTAAAACAAAGAAAAACACCATAAACCAAGCTCCCACCCCCATCTCCATGGTAGTGGAGGTCTCTGTCACCTTCTCCCCACCGTTGTGCTGGTGTCCACCAGGCTCTTCAGTCCCTGACTGGTCTAGTGTGTATGGCATTCTGGTGCAGTCACTGTGTCTCATCAGCTGGTTTCACTGATTCACTGTTAGGGCCCATAATCAGAGTAAAATCTCTGGGGTGTAGCTATTTACAGGAGGGAGAAAAAAAAAAAAAAAAAAACCCTTCCTGACTTGCATCAAACAAGTGTTTTATTCTCATTAATTGAATTCCTCTAGAGTAAGATAACTTGGGCATGTTGAAATCAGATAAATAAAAAGCCTCTTTCCCTAGTAGCTATGTAAGCCTTTCCTTAACTCCCTGATCAGAAGGGACCGGGCTCTGCTAAATACGTTGCTGAAGATCAAAACTTCTGCGTGCATCTGCTCTTCGGGGAGTTCGGGCGGGAGGACGATCAGTGCTGCGTAGCAGCAGAGGGAGGGTTTGCCTCTCCCCTCGCCATCCCTTATCACAGATCATCGGGAAAGATTTTGTGTTTGAAGTGACACACGCTCTTCAGTCACCCTGAGACGTGTGGTCTGTGCCCAGAAAGTGGGGCTGTGCTTCCTTACAGACCTGCAGACGTGGGAAGGGGCAAGCCTGCTCTTGCTGCGTTGGGGTGTGCTGCTTTTGGAGCATCTCTCAGCCACGCTGGCCCCTCTCCTCTCACCACATGGGTGCCGAGAAGCGTTGTGGCAGGAGGACGTCTGGACTTGTGCCCAAGCTGTGGTGTGGCTGAGCTGATGCTGTCACCCTGAAAAAATCCGGCTTGCAGCTTTTTCCAGACTCCATCCATCAAGTCAGGCTGCGGTGCCCGTGGTCACAAGGGCATGCCCCTTTCTTCATTGTGTCTGTGCTGGCTCTTGGCGTGGTGCTGGAGGCTGGGGCCCCTCTCAGCAGCAGGGTCTCTTGCTTGTTCTGGGGACCTTCCTCCCTGCTCCCAGGTCCCACATGCAGCAGCGGGGTACCTGGCTTCTCAGTGCCCCGTTTGCCAGCACAGCTTCTGCTTGTCTTGGTTTTCAGCCAACACCCTTTGGGGTCTTTCTGCTTTCCCTCTCCTGTGCCTGGACTTAGACATTTTCCCCTCCTTTTTTTCATTGGTATTTGTCCCATAGCTGTTCACAGCACCAAGACATGGTGTGTGCCCCCATCCTCAGGACACTTTCCGCCTTCTCTCCTGTGCACGCCATCTGCTGCCTCTGCTGTCGCCCTGCTGGCACGAGCCTCTGAGTGCGCCGACCTCCCCATCACAGCATTCCTCTTAAATGCTTTTACTTCTGCCATGCTGGGTGACACTAGCGGTGCTTCTTCTCAATTGCCCCTTTTTTCCACCTCCGGCTTATTCCCCAAACCTTACCAACCTGTACAAAGATGACTGGCACACACACAAAAATCTGCCTTGTCCTTGGTGATTCTCCCTGTGCTCCTCTTCCCCAGCGCTACCACAAATGTGGATTTTCTAACCTTTTTGGTTTCCTTAAGGGTCCCAGCTTGTTTTCCCTTGTCTTTGCTGTTCACTACTCATAGCTTCTATCTCTCTCTCTCTCTCTTTCTCTGTCTCAATGCAAAGCTGCTTTATCCCCTCCTCCTCCAGCAGCTGTTCTGTCTCTGCAAGCCCCAAGGGGTGCTCTGGCTGGAGCTGTACTTCCCAGCCCAGACCTCTGCCAGTGTGTTCTGTCTCCACAACTTACTTTCCAAGGGTTTTCTTGATGCTAACCACTGCTGTACATCTCAGTGGTGCTCCAGCACTGCCTTCCTTGACTCAGCAGCTGCTCTTGTTCTTTCTGGAGTTTCTTTTTCCATGTCCTGTTGTCTTTGCCTTCCCTTGCCTCTCTTGCAGAGCCTCTTAGGTCCTCATGAGTATCCTCTACCCAGTTTTAGGACTATTTTTTTTTTTTTTAAGACATTAAGGGGCTCCTTCTGTGGCACTTTCCACCTCTTCCTGTAGTCCCTGTCTCAGGGTAATGTTGCCCATTAATAAAATTGGACTGCCTGTCTCTGCTGATGTTACAAGTTCACGCTTCCATTTAAGGCAAAATCTTGGCCTCTGCCTCAAGCACTTAAATGTGTGCACGTGCCCACCCGAGTCTTTCTGCTCAAGCTGCAGCACTTCCTATCTGTCTGCCTCTGAAATTTGTTCAGCTTTTTGTGCTTTCTGCTCATTCCCGTGAACTTAAATTAGCTCCTCCTCCTCTGCCCTGCCAAGTGGGAGATGCTTGTCTTCCCTTTAAGAGCCCTTCCTTGCCTCATTCCACCTTGTCTTTTTCCAGTGCCGAAGCTTTGGCTCTCCCCTCCACGTGGTTTCTGATTCCCAGCCTCTGTCTCTGGTTTGGTTTCCTCAGGCTGGTTTCTCAGAGAAACGTGGCTTATCTGATCATGCTGCCTCCGTCTGCCTCCCCTTCCTGGGTAACCTGGGAGCCCTTTGGCCAATTTCACGCAAATCTGACGGGAGCAGAGAGCTCGCAGATAAGCGAGTTCCTACAAGTTTTGTGAAGAGGAGGTAGCTGAGTGCGAGGGGGTGCCGAGGACTGCAGAGACCCTTTTCTTCAAGGACTCTCGCTGTGTCTCCAAATTACCCTGCCAGCCACAGGAAAAGCTTCAGCTGAAGCTTCCAGTCGAATCATTAGCCTTGGAGACAGCCTCCCTCCTGATGGCAGAGGAAGCTAGGCTTCATTAAGTCCCTCGCTCTCGGGGCTGTTTGCTGGAAGTGGTGGCTTGGAGCCCTTCTGTTTTCTCCCGTGTGCTTGGGAGCAGCCCGCAGCGAGCAGCTGCAGCGCCGCTTCACCTGGTGCTTCGCCACGAGGCCTGCCAGAAACGTGCCGTGGTGGCCTCCACCCTGCACCATCTCCGTGGCCCTGTGACTCGCTCCAGTCCGTCCCTGTCTCTCTTGTACTGGGGGGGGGGGCAGAACTGGACCCAGCATCTCAGGTGTGGCCTCACCAGTGCTGAGGGGAGGGGAGGCTTCACTTCCCTCCACCTGCTGGCAGCGCTGCTCCTAATGCAGCCAGGATGCCATCAGAGCCTCCTTAGCAGCAAGGGCACGCTGCTGGCTCATGTTCACCTCGGTGTCTGCCAGGATCCTCGGGGCCTCTTCTGCAGAGCTGCTTCCAGCTGGGTGGCCCCCAGCATGTGCTGGTGCCCAGGGTGGTTCCTCACAGGGAGGAGAATCCCGTCTGCCTCTCCTCCTTGTTCCTTGCTGATAGCATCATGTTATGAATGGTTGTCGGGGGAAGGAGTGTGCCTTTCTCCCAGACGGGAAACAATAGTAACGTAAATACTTCTACATCTCCTTTTTTTTTCTTTTCCTGATTTCCCAAATACCAGAAAGCACCTGTCCTCCCTTTTGAAATGGGAGCCTCAGTAATTTGGTGACAACTGCTGAAAGTCTCTGTAGCATGTCAAACTAATAAATTACAGTGTAAGGAGCTGAAGAGTTCTGACATCTTAATTAGCAATCAGAGGCAGTAGGTAGCTGAAGAATCTCCCCGGATCTGTATCTGTCTTTCAGGGATGGTCTCTCACCGAATCATGGAGATTTTGAGAGGCAGCATCTTGCCGACAGTGCACCAGGAGGATCTGGGGGAAAATGGGAACTGCTGTTGTGCAGCCACGTTTTGCATTCTTGTGATCCTTTATGGTGGGGTGGGAAAACCGTTTTAAAGAAATGGATGCTTTTAGGCAGTACACTTGACTCCAGGGATAACTTAATTTACTGTTTACCTGAAAGCTGTTTCTGCTGAAGAAGAGGTACACGGTTGCAGCTTTGCCTTGCAAATTGGATGTTCTCTCATGATAATGGCCATGGCTGAGGGGCACAAATGCTTCTTCAGTGTGCCAGGAGGAAGCAGGAGAGATTGCTCTTGGCTGCATTCATTTCTAGTTATTACACTTTATAACTTTTTGCTGTGCTGCTTCTGCAGCAATATGTGCTTCAAAGGAGGTGGAGACCAGGTGCAGAGCCCATGCTGAAGGACACAGCTGAAGTGCAGGAGAAGGAAGTGTGCTTTGCAAGGCTGTGGGAGGGATGGAGGGGTGTGCAGCCGTGCAGCTTGCCATTAGCGCTTCCAGACTTCCTGTATCAAAGGGATTACATCTGTATTCTTAGACAACAAGTGATTTGGGGATGAGCGATTGATTGATGGTTGGTTTAGTATGAAGAGGCTCCAGCCCTAACCCAGAAGAAGCATGCAAGTGAAGGTCCTAGAGAGGCAGAGTGGTAAGGATGACATGGAGGAGGTCAGCAAAGTAAGAGGAACGAAATTCAATGAGTATAGAAAGATGGGTGAGAACCACTGGAGTTTCTCTTGGAAACCTCTTTTACATCTTGGAGGTAAAAGGAGAGCGCTGCACTTGTGTGTGCTCCCTCCTTCCACTTGCTTCATATGAAAAGAGCAAGGAGCTTTATTTTTCTTCAGGAAAAGGAAGTTCAAAGGAAGATAAGGAACCAAGCTCTTCGTGGATCAGAAGTATTTTGGAAGACTTCTTCATGAAAGAGAGGGATTTCTCTTAATGAAAGGCTGGGTAGTACATAGCATTTCCTTTTGGCAAGGATATTGTGAAGGTGAGATTTGGGACTCCACACTTTCTCTCCTGAGAGAGTATTTTAAACATTTGGGATGTTATGAGGTGAACTACAGCAATAATAGGGGCATTCTGTTGTTTAATATTGGGAAGGATTGCAGAGCGTGTAGGAAAATGAAAAAAGAAGTGATACTAAAACATTATTGACTGTGAAACAAAATGAGGTTTCTTATTGTCTGAGAATGAGTGATCACACAGGGAATAGTGTTTGACAATCCCAGGACTGACCCTGGCTGTTGAACATGTAGGACCTGAAGACTAAAGAAGGATAATAAAAAGAAATTCAGAGGCTGCAGGGCATAATGAACGATGTCAGAAATTTCCTGCCTAGCTTTGTCGTTCTAACAATGTCATTTTTCCCTCCCCTCCGGATAGGTTGGCAACGCAGACCATCTAAGAGTTCAGCAGCCTGAGACGTGTGTTGATACTGCATAGCTTTGATACTGGCACGACAATACTGAATCTATTAGAGGTCTGGGACCACTACAAGAGATGCCAGAGTAAATGGTGTGTCCTGATGTGTATTTTAAGAGCTAAAGGAACAGAAGGAAAACCACATGTAACCGTCTTGGGAGATTGCACTTTTTGTGTGGGTCTACACTAAATCTTACAGCGAGTACCTGTGGTTGTGGCTTCAAAGCTTAGGCTGGGAAGGCAGTAATGAAACCATCACTGCTTTTCACTGGAAAATACAAAAGTAGGCAATACCTTGGATGTTGCAGCCAGGCCTCTGTAAATGCTGCTGTGTCAGTATGGTAGTGCTTAACCAGGCCTGGAAGAAGTGGTAGTGATAGAAGTCAGCAGGGTGTGTATTCAGTGTGCTGTTGGAAAGAAGAAGCTCCTAAGGATAAGACACAAGGAGCTGTGCAAGTTTTAAGTAATGCGTGGGCAAATCAACACTTACTGCCTGCATATTCCCAATATAAATATAATCTGCCAGGGAGCTTCTGCTTGCGTATTTTTCCCATCATGATAAGGGTAGTGATGGAATGGTATATGGAGAACATGCTGATCCAAGAGCTGGGAAAGTCCTGTTCTGACCTTGGAGGAAGAGAAATGCTTGATTAAATAGGTTCTGTGCTTAGGGTAGAGCCCATCCTGCAAAACGAGCCTGTAGTGCTGCTTGAGCACTCTGCTGTCCTCTGGGGTTAGTCAAAACTGGAAGGAAACAAAATTCCTTTGGGGAACACGAGGATTTCAGATTACAAGGGAGTCTTCTCAGCAGCTTTGCGGGAAAACAGTCAAACCATAATAAGTAGTGGGTATGTTGCACAAGGATATTTGAGCCCCCAACAGTTGCTTACCATTACAAATTCTAGCCAGCAGGACAAATTGGCTCAGTCTTTCCCTTATACCTCAGCATGTGATGTTATCATCCACCTTTTACATCAGGTACACCTCGATCCACCAACTTCCTCAAAGTCTGCGTGAAGTAAGGAGGCTGAGGACCACAGGCTGTGGGGCTTGGGGACCAATGTGCAGGGTGGATGTCCTGCCATCCTCTGTCCTTTTGTTAAAATGGGGTGTCTCCCTTTTCTCTTTATGCAGGCCTGTTTGGCTGGATTCAGGGACCCAAACATCCAGACTTTTCAAGTTGTAATAGATTAAAGAATAGTTTCAGAATTTAGCACAGCCAAATAGCCAAAAATCTACTTTTTGATGGGATGATTGAGAATGACAGAACTGTAAGAGCAGGAGATCTTGTCTTGTGCATCCCCCAGGACAGGCTCATTTCCACCTGTGGTATTCCTGAAGAAGTTAAATGTCTGTCAGAAGAAGCCCTGTTGTGAGACGCTTCACAGTTTCAGAGGCACTCTCTGGTGCCTCAGTTTCCTTGCTGCTGGGAAGTTAGAAATATGCCTAGCCCCAATGACCAGCTCTGGAGTCTATCCTCTTCAAGTCCAATTTTGATAACTGTCTTTTCCATGTCCGATACTGTGAATTACTCCTCCTTTCTTCCAGCATTTGTGGAAGTTGAGAAGTTGTAGCAATAGAAGTGATCTGTGGTTCAAGAATAAGCCATTCTAAGGCAATGTTTAAAACTAGCGTATTTTAATGTGCCTAATTATAGACATGGAGAAAAAACAGTTAGAGGAATGTGACATTCATATAATATGAGGTTTGCTTTAAAAAAAAAAAATCACAAGGGCAGATCACATTTAACACTGTGCAGCTGTAGAATACCAATGCTGTGCTGTGGAAAGTAAGGAAGTCATCTGTCAATATAAGGACCAGATCTGAGAAGAACCAAAGGATGAAAAATGGCTCTGATCTTGGCAAGGGGGTTGGATGTCTGACTGGCTGCATAATTATACCAGAGGTACAAGACCTCTTTTGCAGTCAGAACTTGGGAAGCTAGTCACAGGCCAGAGCAATCTATGGTGATTAAAAGAAATGTCACCTCTTTCATATTTATTGAAAGCATTTTTCTTAAAAGACAGTAAACATCTGCTGTGGAAGTGAGTGGATGTGAAACAGAGCAGCAAGCGGAGATGAGTGAAAGCAGTTGTGTTGGAAGAACAAAGCTTCGTTGGCTGCTCCTGTCTCGTTTGCCTGTGCTTTGATATTTCCCTGCTGATTGTGATATTTCCATACCAATTATTGTATAAATTGTTCCTGGCTGACCTCTCCACTTAGCCATCCTTAGTTGGCTCAGCAGTGGGAGGAATTTGAATGAGGAATGAATAGCTGCTCGGCTCGGTTCAGGGAGAACAGTCCACGTGGTGGGGTGGTGGCAGGAGTGGAGGAGGAGGATACGGGATCAGGCACCCTTGGTAGCACAATTTAAACATCAAAGCAAGAGGGTGGAGGGTAGGGAAAGGGCTGTTCTGCAGGTGGCTCCAGCCAGCCTTTCAGTACAGTCAACCGTCTTGGCATGACAAGAAATACATCAAGCACAAGACTGAATTTTCCCAGAACGAGGCTTCGCAGTAATAATGGTGTGTTGGGGGGAGGGCAGAGGGGCTTACCACATGTTTTCTTCTGATAGCATTGTTTCTTCCATCTGGCAGCAGGTTGCGGCGCGCAGAGATTGTCCCCGCTGTGACTCATTTATGCAAAAATTAAGCCCGAACCTAATTTTTATTTGTGCACGTTAAGAGGAGACTTCACAGAATAGCAGGTGCACATTGCTAGAAGACTACCTGGTTTTGGCGTCACCTGTAGTAGCGGGGTCTCCTGTAGAGACCACAACAGTCTTCAGCCGATGTGAATTAAGACGGCCGCTGGGGGATGTGTTATCAGTGGCTGGACAACTGTGAGCTTGGAAGAGCCTTCTTGAAACGAAACAGGGTTTTGTGGATTTGGGTTTTGCGGGGTTTGGGTCAGGGCTTGTGAGAACGGCCAACACACAGACCACTGCAGCTTGAGGATGCTCCTGCCCACCCTGCCGTTCCCCACCGTGTCCCGCCCAGGAGATGCTGGCGTGGCCTCACCAGAGGTGCTGCCTGCCTTCTTCGTGGTGCAAGGCAAAATTGTACAGGAGGTGGAGGGGAAGTGATAAATTAAAACTACCATTAATAAATCCATGTTCTTGAACAGTTTGAAAACACGGCTGAGTGTTTCCCTGTCTTTGTCGTGGCATCTCTTCTCCTCTGGCATCAGAGCAGGGTGTGGGTACACCCTCTGTGTCCTGCAGTGCTGGGCCGGGGCTGGTGGTGCTGAGCACAGATGGAGGAGCTGTCTGCTGGCATCATCCTCAAGCTGAGCCCTGTGTCCTGCAGGGAGGGTCAGCTGCTCGCCCCTAAGCAAGCCCCTAACCCGCAGGAGGCAGTGGTGTGCTTGGCGCTCGCACCTGCTCATGGGTGTATGCCCAGAGCCTCTCTCAAGCTAGGAAGGAGACATTTTAGCATAACTGCTCTTTAGCACTTGTGCCTGAATTGTCTTCATCGCTGGGGACTTCCTGCCAGCTCCTGTGGTCTAGTGCAGATGCTCATTTGTCATAGCCAAGCATGGTTTGTGCATGCTCCCCTTCCCTGCCCTCTGCATGGGCAGAGGTTCCTGCTGTGGTTCAGGGGTGTTTGGGGGGAGCCAGTTCAGCTGGCTGTGCTTCTAGAGAAAAAGCTGAAAGAGTGCATTACTTGCTCCTGCTGTCACATAGCCACTGCAGTCTGCAGACCAGGTGTGGCTGTAGTGCTGATGGGTACAGCTTGCGATTACACAGGTTGTGAAGGGGCATGAGAGCAGCTCCGCCAGGTCAGACTAAAGGACCACCTAGCTCAGTATGTCTCAAAAAAATATACGTAGGCTGGTTGCAGCTCATTTTTGGAGCCTCCTGGACCTGATGTGACCTACCTATATAGTAGTCCTTTTCCAAGTACTTGCTCCATCCCTGTTTGGAGCTGTGCAGGCTTTCCACGTGCACAGCAGACCTTCGTGAGGAGTTCCCCAGGTCAGCTGTGAGTTGCAAGGATGGTCTGGAATGAAACTGGATCTGACCAATCTTGGTTGGCAGGCCTTGGTTTTTAAACAGAAGGATCTAGTAAATGTTCCATTCTTGACCACTGTCTCCATGGCATCTGCAACTGTACGGACTTTTACCAGATCCTCTCAAAGGCATCTTTCTTTCCCAGACTAGAGTCCTTTCCTGCCCCATCATTTCTTATGTAGAAACTGCTTCCCACTATTTATCATCCTTGTTGCTCTCTTCTGAAACCCTTCCTGTAAAACCTATAAATTTAACAAATGATAGCAGCGACAAAAGAAACCATAAATGTGCTCCGTGTGTTTGTGCAAGGGACAGTGAGAGGAGAAAGAGGAATCTCTTTTGAAGTGCTTTTTGTCTAGTAACTGTAGTCTGCAGCACAAAGTAGTTCTTAAGGAGAGTTTAAGATTAGCATGCAGTTCAGTTATTGACAAATACTGCCTGAGAGCCTCCGAGCAAAGGAAAACTGCTGTGAAGCTGCAGGAGTAGAAAAAGCCCCTCAAGCTACAGAATCCATTTGGTGTTCAGAGCTGTCAGCCCTCTACTTCTGGAAGATATGGAAAACATAAAGACATCTTTTAATTCCTCTCTAATGATTAGGGACCTAGGATAATACTCCTTCGAGGAGCATGAGTTTCTCTCCTGGATTAAAGGTACGGTGGCAGTGACTATTGCTATCTAAGATAGCTCGATGCAGCGTGGCGTGGTGCAGGCGTGGCCCATGCTTTCAGCAGCAGGGAAAGTGTTTGTGCAAGAGGTTCCTGGTCATGCGGTCCCTAATTTTTATTTATGTTGGTGTGTCCGTGCTGTGGTAGAGTTTCTGTGCACATAGCTGTCTGTTCTCTCATTGTACCCACTAATCCATTGTGGTAACTCCTGGATCCATGTTCCCAGATAGATGCATGCCTGTTCTCTCAAAAGGGACCTGAAAGCCCACCGTCTTCCGAAAGAATAAACATTTGGCACTTCCTGAAATGGGGCATCTTCAGGGTATTTCAGTGTGAGCACCCGACGGGACAAGTTACCTGAAAAACCTGAGCTCTTAGCTCTTCGTGTCTCCACGTGGAGAAGTTAGCTCCTGCTGTAGTCAGTAGGCATTACTAGGAGGGTGTTGGTTTTAAGAAGAGAAAATAAGTGTTGAGTTAGAGCGCTTCTGGGTGAAATGCCTCGCTGACAGGGATGCTGTGCGCGCCTTTCTTTCAGTGCGGGTTGAAGAGAGGCGTTGGAGCCTCGACTGTGAGTCGGCACACGAATGCAGGTGACTCAGGCATTGTGCTTCTCCCCTGCCCTCCTGCTGAAGCTGTCCCTTTCCACCTGCCTTTCCAAAATGCTCAAGGTGAAGCTGTGGCCCCTGGAGCCCTCTGAGCAGGCTGTGCTGGGAGCAGGCATCTTCTGGTGCCTCAGTGCCAGCCGGTCTGCTTGTAGCATCACCTGGTGCCCCACAGCCACATGTTGCTGCCTGCTGCCTCTTCCTCACCCCACATACCTCCCTCTTCCAAATCGGGGCTCAGGAATGCCAGCAGAGCTGTGAAGAGCTGCCCAGCTCTTGTTTCACTTGTGCTTAGCTCAAAAGGCCCACAACAACAGCCCTCATCTGGAGGGGATGAGGATGAGGGAGCGCTTCCTCTGGAGTGTGCAGGATTTGCTGCCTTTTGGAAAAAAAGCAGATGCAAAAACCCATCATTTCTTATTAATTTTAAAGTAGCTCTTGGCTCGCTACCTCCTCCATATCAGCCCTTGCATTGTCAGTAAATTATATTGGATTTGCAATTAAAAGCCAGCTGTGCCAGTGAAGTACCAGCCAAATGCCAAACTTAACCGTCTCCTAGGCTTCCTAGGGGAGGTGTGGAGCATAAAACTCTTCCTTCAGTGAGCTCTTCTCTCGCTTCAAGAGGACAAGATAAGAGTTTAAAATGGGATCTCAGGCATATTATTTTTGCTAATCAAAACGCTTGCGCGCTAAGAAATGCAATTTGATATTGTATGTGCCTGGATAGAGCAATTCCCAGAGCTCGAGAACTGCCAAACGTGCCTTACCATGCAAGAAGTTAACCCTTTGGGGAGAGACCTTCTAGTGCTGCACGTCTGTCTCAGGCTGATTGTTTTGCTCCTTCCCTTTCTCAGCTGCATTATTTATTTACTTGAGAAGTGCTTTTTCTTTCTGTAGTGTGTGCTTTTTCTAAGCGTTGAAAAGCTCTCGTGCCCCTCAGTGCTGGAGCAGGGACTTGCGGCTCAGCCAGGGAAAAGCACCGTAGATGTGCCACATCTTGACCCTCTGGACGTGCACCCAGCTCAACCCAGTGCTGAGCCTCTCAATCTGAGAGGCTGAACAGAAACTTGCAGCAAGTTGTAGCAAAATACCTGGAGCTCTCCTTCCAGGCACGGTTTTTCCCACACCAGCTTCTCCTGTCCTTCAGTTTCGCAGGTTTCTAGAGCCAGGATGGGAAGCAGGATGCTTTACCGCCTCTTACATCTCTCCCTTTCCTCGGATCCACCAAGTAGGGCAGGGAGGTGAGGTATTGTGTGCAGGTGTGAGAGGGGAATGGAAGAGGAGGAATGCAGAAAGCAGGTCTCATAGCAGCATGACGGGTTGTAGGGTGACTGTCAGGTTCCCAAAAGCCACTGGCAAAGGAAGGAGGAGGCCCACCTTTGTGCTGGCTGTGAGGCTGTTGGGATCCTACCTGCATGCATCGGGGTGTGGAGATCCGTGCTGTGGATCCCTGAGGTCGTGATCTTGCTGGTGAGCTTTGGAAGGGCTGGTACATGTTCCTGATAAAGCGCTGTTTTTCAGCGGGATGGAAGCATTTCTACGTAAAAACAACAGTAGTGCATTAAAAGCCCACAATACAAGGTCATGCACTCAGCAGCTAAGATATACCCAAATGAGTGTTGTTTTGGCAACTTTCAGCTCCTGCCGCTGCATGTTTGCATGGTGGTGCAATTTTAATTGTCATTGCAGTGTACAGATACCCTGCTTGCAGCAAGGCTACACGTGCATACAGAAATTGTATTGTGAGCTGTCTTTGTGTGTGCAGTAAAGATCTCGTCCTTCCTGCTTTAAAAACAGTTCTTCACTTCAAAGGCTGTAGTGTTTGCTTTGTCCTTTGGCCTTTATGGGGAGAGAAGAGGCTGTCTGCTCCGTAGATCTTAGTTGTCTCTAGCAGTATCTATCCCCAGGATAAAGAGATTGTATGAAGAGCAAACAGTGTGGGAGCATTTGCCTCTGTTGTTCATCTCCCTGTTTGTTTCAGATGTGCTAGCTTTCCCCGTCCGTCTCTTAAATCACGTTATTTCATGAAGAGTAAAAAGAAACATAATTCGGACCAGCAGCAAGCTGAGCCCGAGTTAATAGTTTGAATTGCACTCCATCTGTTCAGCCGCACGGCCTGATGGACGTGCTGAACCCTTTTTCACCATTTGCTTTAAGCTGGTAAGACCCATCTCTCCTGGCTCCCATCCAAGGTGTCTGTCGAGAAAAACTTTGTCTGGACACCGATGTCCAGAGGGCAGGATGGAGCCAGTAATCCTCCCGATGCCTTTGCTTGCAAGTTGCTGGCTTTTGAAGGATAAAATTCTTCTCTGGACTTGAGCATTGTTGTCGAAAATTAGAGAGGGAAAAAAAAAAAACAAACCCGATGTGTGTGCGCACAAACACACGGAGGATGAAATTTGCAAACGTGATTATGCAGGACCTGCTTTAAATCGGCTTATTGCTGTTTTATGATGGCAAGCAAGCAGTCACAGAAGCCAGGGTGATTGGCCTTGCCATGTGCACATGCTGCTGGTAACTCAATAACCGATGAACACCCACCGTGGTCTCCAGACCTCCAGCCTTTGATGTAGCAACAAACAAGATAGATTGCTGTAATTTATCCTGCCCCTGGAGGGCTGTGCTGGTAATGTGCCATGAGCCCAAGGGCCAGCCATCCATAATCTGTGTAAAAATACAGCAGATTGCAGCCGCCCCGTCTTTGTTCAGAGCTGCAAGAGTTTGCGTGCGCGCAGTGCGCGGTGCTGGGGCTCGATTTCCAGCAGCCAGGGGCGGTGAGCCTGAGAGTGTGATGTGCCCACTCCCTCCATTAGCTTTAATTGTTTTTGTTGTGTACTAAATATACTCCTTTCGAATAGACTTGGAAAGGCAGCGCTGGAAACGCGGTATTCCCCACTACGCCTTCACAAGCGTGACTGAGAAGCTGGGAGAAGGCAGGCACGCTGGGTTTCGGGGGAAAACAATGGGATTTTGTACCAGCTGGAGGTCTTGCCGAGGGAGGAGGGGTGCTTGTGGCCTTGCTTCACGTGGCCTGAAACCCAAGGAGGGTGAGAGCGGGGTAAAACAAATCGGGAGCTGTACGGTGAAGGGGCAGAGTGGCTCATGGGGGTGGCTGCTGGGGTGCATGGCCCTGCTCAGGGCATGGTCCCCCCCGCAAAGCCCTGTCCTGTGGGCCCACCATGCCAATTTGGTGCCTTGCTGGCCAAACTCCGGCACTGTGGAGGCCTTCTGGTGCCTGGCCCTTATGTATTTGGGGGCAGGCGTGTGGGCTGCCTGCTGAGGAGTAACGCTGGTCTCTCTCCTCTTCTCTCCTCTCCTCCTGCAGGCCTGGCCTCGGCCCAGCGGCACGTGGCGGTGCAGGAGGGGCCCCTGTACCGCACGGAGGGGTCCCACGTCACGCTGTGGTGCAAGGTGAGCGGCTACCAGGGCCCGGCCGAGCAGAACTTCCAGTGGTCCATCTACCTGCCCTCGGCCCCCGAGCGTGAGGTGCAGATCGTCAGCACGGCCGACCCCTCCTTCCCCTACGCCATCTACACGCAGCGGGTGCACAGCCGGGAGATCTACGTGGAGCGGGTGCAGGGGGACGCCGTCCTGCTGCACATCAAGGAGCTGCAGGACCGGGACGCCGGCGAGTACGAGTGCCACACGCCCAACACTGACGAGAGGTACTTCGGGAGCTACAGCGCCAAGATGAACCTCGTGGGTAAGCTCTCCTGGTGGCAACGAGGGCAGTGGGGTGTGTTACCCAGCCAGGGTGCAGCAGACCCCGTGGGTGATGTAGACCATGCAAGCTATTGTAAAACACGTCGGTGAGGGAGAATGGGAGCAGAAAGCAGGCAGCACGGTGGTGTAAATTACAGAAAGTCATTGTACAGAGACACGGGAGAATTCAGGACTTCTCTAACAAGGCATCTACAAAGCAGAGAAACCAGGCAGTGAGGAAGGCATAAAGCCATGGCTGGAAGCAGGAGGGGCAAGGGCTGATTGATGCAGAGAGAGAAAGGCTGCTCCAGATGGCACAGCAGAGAGCTTTGTGCCAAAGGTGGCAAAATAGCAGGGCAGGGAAGAGAGGAGCAGGAATGAGCGGTGTGTAAAGGGAGCAGCAGAGACCGTGGTGTTGGAGCTCTTTGATGGGGCGCTGCTGAACGAGTCCTGAAGCCAGCACACCAATCAGATTGAGCTGTCTGTAGATGAATGTGGGGGAGTTGGGTGCCTTTTTTTTTTTTTTTCCTGTGTGTTAGAAAAATCGAAAACAGGTTCTATAAGATTCGAAGTAATTCCATAGCACCTCTCTGACTAGCTTCTTTGACCTTTTCAAGCTGCAGCTTGCTTTTTGTGTCTCAAGATGGAATTGGATTTGAAGTCTCTATTTCAGCTAACAGCGGTCAAATAGCTTCCATCAAACTTCTTGGCTGAAGGACTCCTAGAGGAGTTGCACTGTAGGAGATGATAAATTCAAACACACAGACAGCAGGCTTGCTTTCTTTAGGAGACGTTCACAAGTCTCCAGGTGTCCGCAGGCCTCCCATTTAGAAACCAGGTTGCCATTATCCAGTCTGATCTGGGTGTTGCCGATGAAGACAATAGTGTTGACGCAGGAAAATCCTTGTGAAAGGAGCTGAGGTGTGGGTTCAAATCGCAGTAGCCCTTCTTCGGGTTGTGCCATTGCCTTGGCTGCTTCCTTTCAGAGATGTCAGCAAAATCACTCTCCCACCTGGTGTCCCAAAGTGGAGAAGCCCCAAGGGCTGGGGTTATTTTGGTGCCTGCCTTCCCACTTACTGTCAGCGAGCAGCTTCCTAAGTCAGGAGACCGACGCCTAAATACTCTTACTCTAGTTAGGTGACTTGCTTTGGGTGTCTGCATTTGTGGTTCCCCATTCAAATAACTCTGAGTCAGTGATAGCCCATGAGAGATGGCAGAGTGCTCTGGGAGCAGTTGGTCTGCCCCAAACAGGGCTGTCCCTCAGCCTGCTTGGCTTTTTGGCATCCAGGTGAGCAGGCACCCTGTCTATCCCAGTACCAGATGCCTGCCCACCGGTCAGAGCATCTCTGTGGGGCCAGGCAGCACACGCTCTAGCTGTTTCTGGTGGTTTGGCTGTCAGCTACAGGTTGTGGGTTTTCGGGACAGCTTCACTGCTGCAGACAGTATTCAATAAGAACTACACGAGCGCTAAATGAGAGTTATTGTTCTCATTTTCTCAGAAACAGAACCAAACTTTTTTTTTTTCTTTCATCCAGTTATGAATTTTTAATTGACTCATTAGATTGAGTGTCTCTTTTTTGGCAGCAGAAAAGCCTGGAGGGAGACAGGTTTGTTAGCATCTTTATTCTCTCCGTTTATGTGTGAAATGGATGGCTTTGGAGCAGTGTTGATTTTAGGCTTGCTGCTCTGGGAGCTTTGAGTTGCGGTGCCCCGTGGTTTGAGGGAAGATCTGAAGGAGGAGTTTTCCTCTTTTTCACACAGGCAATACAAGTCTATGGTGGGGGAGGTTTGTGGGGGCTGTATGGGGCACCAGTGCAGATTTACATGCGGGGCTGCTCTCAGCACCAGGACGTCTCGGCTTGCAGCAAGTGGCTGGGATGTATCTCTGCTCTTCCCATCTGAGCAGCATAAAGGGCTCTGCAGTTGCTAAAAAATAGACTTGGTAGGTGGTTGGGTTTGAAAATATATTTCTACCCACCTTAAGAACAGTAAGCATGGCTAGTTGTCCCTCTTCCATTTTTGGTGTGTCCTTACGAGGTTCGTTCTTGTTCAGAATCTGGTGCTGCTCTGAGAGCCTGGTGTCCCTGATGGTCTGGAGTGAGAAATGCTCCCCAGGCACTCTGTGGGACTCTCATCTCCACTGATCTGAATTGAGGCATACAGCACAGGCACTAATCTCAGCTAAGGTAGAAATGAGGACAGTAATGTGGTTCAAGGGCCTTCTGTCATAGGGGAGCATATACCAACGCTTAATGCTTTTTGCCAGTCTTCATTTCCTTGCTTCAAAAACAAGTTTCTGCCTCTGTCTTCCTACCCCCTTTATCATCTCCTCTTGAGTGGAGTCACTGGGAAGGAGGGTTTATGCCCAGGCTGTGAGATGTACTGGAAGGAGGATTTTAAGACATCTCACATGAATTGCAGGTGCTGAGGGAGGCAGCAAAAAAACAGGTGCAGCTCTGCAGGATGTTGTGGAACCAAGGCCTTGTGATTGATTTATGAGAAAGGATTAGCCCACGTACAAAGTCTGCAGCTCCATTGTTTGCCTTGTGAGTAGAGCTGATAGACTTCAGTTCCCTAAGGCTGATAGGAAATTGCTGAAGCTAGTTTGTGCTTTTTGACTTCGGGTGAGGAGAAGAGGTTTTTAGATCAGACGAATGTTGTCCCACTCATCTAACCTAAACACGTTGCCTAAGCAAGATGTTGAGGCAATATCTGCCGACAGAGGACAGAGAGAAAAATCTGGAGAGCAAATCTTTATGTAGGTTAGGAGCATCTTTCTTTGGGTTTACTAAAGAGAGAGCCAGGGTGTTTACCTTGGGGCAGGCAGCTAGTGCTGAGTGAAGTGAATTCTTCTTGTAGTGGCTGAAGAAACTGGCTGCTTGCAGAAAGTTCACCCATGGGGCTCCTACGTAACTGATGGAGATTCTGGCTTTGCAGTTGATTTTGGAAGACACTTTGACATATTGAAGAGAGTTTTTTTCAAAACTGCATCTATTAAATGGAAGAGTGTAAGGACCTGACTGGCAATTACATGCTGGTCCTGACCTGCTGCTTGTGCTAGCTGTGAGGAGTACATGGGCTGCTCCTTCACTGTTTGCAGAAGTTGAGGTTGATGAGGAATTTGCAGGTGAAGGAAAGCAGCATCCCAGTAACAGAGCATCATCACTGGCAGGACAGAAGTATTTTCCAGACTGCCATGACCGTATCCTTGTCTTAATACCTCCTGAAATGTGGGCAGAAGAGGTTTCTGTGCAGTAACTTAGGTGGTGAAGCCGCAGGGGTGCTGTGCAATCTGAGATTTTGGTCCCTGCTTCTCATCTTATGTTGATGGGTAAATAAACTTGCGTTTTGCTGTGGGGTAGAAGTGAGCACATGGCAGTTACTTCAGACTGTGTGAGTCACTGCAAATTTGTACTCCACTCTGTATCTGCAATGAGTTGTTTGTGTGCCTGTATGCTACTTAGATAACAGCACAGAGGCCCAGGTCTAACCTCTTCAGAAGTTTTAGACTTTTATCTCAGTGTTTTTCTTATCTGTGCTCCAAAAAACATTGAGCTCTTTTTCAGAAAGTAAGTGATTTGAGGGAAGAAATCAAGCTTTGAGGTTTTTTCTTAAGCAGGTAGTAGCAGAGTGGGAGAAAAGCTTTCAAAGCACTTGAGGAGGTGGCAGCTCTTGTACTTCTTACTTCTGGGGAAGCAGCTGTGCAGCATCAATCTTAAACAAGGTAAAGTAAAAAAATGAAAGGACTTGGGACAGGGAGAGGCAGAGCAACCTCCAAAGTACTGCAGAGTGAGGAGGAGCAATCTTGGTGCAGACCCGAGAGCCAAGCAGCGCTTGGTCTCAGAGGTGGGCAGGAGCTGCAGTGCAGATGGCTGGTGCCTGCAGGGACAGTCACTGGCATCCCTTTCCTGCCAGGCTTGGGTGAAAGACAGGCAGAGAGGGTTAGCACCAGGTAGGAGCTCTTTGGTGGCTCCCCCATCCACTCTCAGACAGGACACGCTTCTGCTCTAGGACCATGCAGGCTGGTGCACTGCTCTCAGCACTGTTCCTCATGGCCCTGCCTGGCTGTGGCCGCCCTCAGGGGCTGGGTGTGTGTTTTTGGCAGGCAGCCTTGTCAGGTCTCATCTCCAAATGTGAAGCCGCCTGCATTGCTCAAAACTCTCCACAGACCAGAGCTCAGTCTGTGGGGACTCAGTGCCCTTTGGAGTGTGTTGCAGGGTTCTTTCCTGCACTTGAGCTGTGGGCCCAGCCCCAAGTCCATGCCTGCGGTGGGAAGGGTGTCTGAGAGGCTTTCACAGAATCACAGCGTGTTTGGGGGTGGCAGGGACCTCTGGAGCACATCTCGTCCAACCCCCTCCACAAGCAGGGCCACCTGGAGCACGTTGCATGGGCCCATGTTCAGGTGGCTTGTGATGATCTCCAAAGAGGGAGACCCCACAACCTCTCTGGGCAGCCCGTGCCAGTGCTTAGTCACCCACATGGTAAGGAGGTGCTGCTAATGTTCAGCTGGCACCTCCCGTGTTCCAGTTTGTGACAAGTGCCTCTTGCCCTGGCACTGGGCACAACAAGCTTTGATGGAGCTGGAGGTAGAAGAAAGATTTATACGGGCCTGACACTTTGTGTTGGAAGGGAAGGAGATGAGCGTGTTTCGGATCTGCTTTTCTGAGAGAAGAAGGCTGTTCCCTTCTGTTGAACTTGCAACCAAAACCCTCCAGAACTTATCTGTGCAGAGCCAAGGGGGATGTAACAGGCAAGAAGAAAAAAATGAACTTTTATTGCCCGTAACAGCTGCGGCTGCTTGTTGCCAGCAGCTTCCCCCCTTCGATGTGAAGTGCTGCCATACGTGGTGTGTCTGCGCACAGAGCAGAGGGAGGGTGTTATCTCACGGCTTTGCCGCGCTGGGGAGAGCAGCAGCTGCTCCTGGGGACCCGTGGGGCTCACCGTGAGAGCTGTTACTGCCGCTCACGGGGGGCTTGTGGACCTCGCTGGCTGCGAGTTTACTCCACTTGTCAACTTGGCTGAAGGTGGCTTTCCCTGAGGGAAGTATTGAGGAGAAAGAAGGCGATCATGCAGACAAGGATCTACTGGTTTTGGTAGAAGTGTTCACAGCCTCTTCCTTTTTTTTTTTAACCTCTTCTCCTGAGAGACAGGGGAAAGTGTTGTCACACATGCTAGCAGCTTATGCTCAGAGGAGGACAGAGAGCAGGCTCTTTGCAGCAGTGCATAGCAGAAGGACAAGCAACAAGAGACAAAAATTGAAACGAGAGGTTCAGACAGCCCTGAGAAGTTGCGTGGCCTCCACGTCTAGGAGTTTTCAAGCCCTGACAGGATCAGGCCCAGAGCAACCTGGTGTGACCTTATAGCCAACTCTGCCTGATAGATGACCCTGCCAGAGGACGGGGTTTGGACTGCAGACCTCAAAGGTCCCTTCCGCCCTGCACTGTCCCATGGTCTTGTGGAGCTTCATGTGGCTATGGGGTAGTAGAAACCAGTGTTAGGCACCGATTTGGATGGAAAGGTGAAGAGTGGAATATAGTGGTGATGTCAGTGCTAAAAAAAAAATGGCATAATGTGGGCAATCACAGAATAGCAAAGACCTATTGTGTACACACACATTATTTTTACCAGGATATTCTTGTATGTCATGTTTCTTATTTCTTTTGAGAGGTTGCAGGAGTTTATCGCTCCACTTTGGTGTGTAAAGGTAGAATTTGGGGATTCTAAGCTCAGGTTTCCCAGTTTCTCTGAGGCCATCTCGATGGCTCTGCTACCTCCACAATCTATGTGTATGTTTTATTTAGCCAAGCAGTCAGATAAGCAAAGGAAGTTCGAGGATTGGTTATCGCTGAAATTCCTGCTTTGTGAGTTATATTCATCGTTGCCTGTTCGGGCTTTGCTTGTTGCAGTAATTAGTTCCCCAGAGGAGTAAAATGTCCTTTGCTTTCAAATTCCCCTTTAGCTGACATAAAAAAAAAAAATTCAAATACCTTCTCCTAGGTGGTCCTTTGCAGCTAGACACGGCGTATTTTGTTCTTACCATCCTCCTTCACATGACTAAATCTCTCTGTAGTAGTCTTGGAAAAAAAAAATAGACCTATACTGCTCTGCTTTTTTTTTCCTTTTTTTTTTTTTTTTTTCTCTATTCCTGCTATGTATGGAGATAGAGCGTTTGTTAACTGGGGAGGGATGAGGGTGGGTAAACACATTTACCCCTAGCGATTCCTATGGGTACAGCCTGGGCAAAGGCAGCAGCAAACCAGGGCACCCAGTTTCTGATGCTGGGGGGCTGGAGGGCTCCAGGTTTTGGGTCCTGCCCTGCACCATGCTGCCAGCTCGCTGCATCTTCCTGAGTATGGCCCCCCCTTGTCTCTCTCACCGCTTCCCAGCTGGTAAAATTAGGGATAATAGCATACAAGCCTTTCACAAAGTCTAAGCTAAATAATTGTAAAGTGCTTTGAGCTCCTCAGATAACGGGAGTTAGAAACAAAGGCTTATATTCCTGCTCTGCCTGGTAATGATCCTGAACAGGATTCATTTCCAGCCCTGCCTAGTCGTTCCTGATGCCCTGGAAGCAGAGCTGTGCTCCAGCTCACATGGTTTTGCCCCTGGGGATGCTGTGGTGGTAGCAGGAGCTGCCTTGCCAGGGGGCAATGTGCCCCTGCCAGCTGTAAAACTGCTGGTGGGAGGAGGGCACTAAGACCCATTTACATTTCCAGGCAGGCTCTCTCTTTTAATCTTGGCTTTAGCTGTGGACAATCTGGCAATGAATTGCATGGGCTAGTTCTTCCTTGGGCTTTTTAAAACACCTTTTTGTAGATACCTTCCAGGCTCTAACTGAAATCTTATAACAATATCTTTAAGTGTCCTTACATTGCTAGAGAAGGCTCGCTTATTATGATGTGTATCTTTATCTTGTCTCCTATTGTTGTTTTTTCCTGCTAAACACTTCCAATTACTCCTGTTTTGTTGCAGCATGCGGTCTCCTATTCTTTCACATTGGAATTTCTTGCCTGATTTTTACTTCTTTATTATTGTATTACGTGATATTCCTTCTCTACTTCTTTCTCTACTGCTATTTGTGCAGGCAAAATGGAACAAATTTTAGGTGGACCATACCTGAAAAAATGGATAATCCATTGTATCTACTCTCCACTTTCTTTGTGTTTCGTTCCCCCCCTTCCTTATCTTCCTGCCCTGTCCCTCAAAACCACAGGCAACTCAGTGACACGACATGTTGAGCTTTCAGCTGTGGAACTAATTATTTCTTTGTTTTCTCATCCACCTACCCATTTCTGGGAAACCTGGCGTTAGACATTTGGGGCACATCACTGCATTCCATATGTTTCTCCTACACTGTCCCTTTTGAGGTAGGGGCACATCCTAAAATGTAGGTAGGAAAAGGTTTACAGTGCGAACGTGTGTCCTTTTTTATGCCTGTCTGTTCACTTGTACATAGGCATTGTAAGAGAAAATGTATTTTAAAATGCATTTCTAAAAATGGAAATGAACACAGACTCAGGCAATTGCACAGCCCTCTGCTCTCAAATCTAGCCTGGTCTTTAAAATGCGCCCTCTCACTTCGAGACTTATGATGCCTTTTACTTGTCATAAAGGGAAGCGCAGAAGCCCAAATGCTACCGTGCCTTCAGACTGTAAAGAATTGCAGCGTTTTGCTCGGGTAGGTTTCTGTGCGGTACTGAGCCTGAATAGTAAAGTCGAATCAGTCAGTTAAAATGGTGTTTGAAAGCCAAAAGAGCCTGCAGAAGCCTGCTTCCAGGAGGCTCAGGGCTTTCACCTCCAGCCTGGTCTCTCACTGGCTCCAGTTGATCATTGCTTTATGGGACCATGGGTCTCATCCTTCCTCTGAGCGTCCTGGGTGCCAGCTGCCGTGAGATGAGCTGCTGCTAAAGCAACGCGCATTGTTAGCCCGTGTTGCCTGTATCGCTCGTCCTGCCAGCTCTTCTCCCGCGTGCTTTGCCAGTTCCCAGTAAAATGGAGTATTTGGTAGTCCTGAATGGCCTGCTTTATTTATAGGATGCCTCTCAGTCCCTGGTTGTGAGAGGAGCAATGGGTGGTATAGGCTGCTTTTGTAGATTGCCGGTAACATCTAGGTGTTAAGTGCTGACAGGAGGGAAAGAATGGCTTTAAGGTGTGATAGAAGAATCTTTAACCAGGGATCTTGGTGCATTTGAAGGCCAGCTCTAGCACAGCTGGATTACTTGGGATTTTAGGCATCCTTTCCAAGCGGGTGAACTCGGTGTGTGAGGGAGCTCCTTCAGGTCAGCATCTGCTTGCTAATCATGGGAAGCCAAAGACCGTCTGGTGTCAGAAGCAGTCTGATGCCACCTCCCGTCCTGAAATTAGCTTACCTCCTGTGTGCTCTGGGCTGCCCCCAGTCTCCTTTCCCCAAATGAGGGAGGGCAGTGGAGGCTCTCATGCTTCTTCTGGCTGTAATAACAGCCGGGATGGATGGCAGCCAAGGGGCACCATCTCTTCCGCTTGTGCACCCCTGCATGTGACAGGTATGGGGCCATCCTGGCAGCTCTCTGCCCTGGGGACCCTCTCTGTGCCTCGCCAATGGACCCTGCTGGCAGCTCTGCTGGGCTGACGTGTGCAGGATGCTCTGCTCCCGCGCCTCTGGACGGGCTCTGGGCGCTGTGTGGGGAAGGCGGTAGAGGCGAGCGCAGCTGGCAGCATATGGCAGCCGTCCCCGCTCGTAGCAATTGCTCGGTGAACTCTGAAAGTGGAGGACGGAGCCTGCAGCTCCAGCCAGCTGCAGCGCTGAGAAATCCCATAACGGAGCCGGCCGCTCTTCTGTTACCAGCAAAAATATTACATTCCTCTTTGCCCAATTTTTTTTTTTCCTGCGGCTTCCCTGGGGAGGTTTTGCTGTGCTTGCTCCTTCCTCCCACTCCTCCTTTTTCATCCATTTTCCCTCGGGGATTGCTTTGTTTGCTCTATGATGCCAGTCCCCTCGATTGGGTTGCTCTGCGTTCCTGTCGGTCTGCTGCCCGGAGGGGCGAGGGCAGCTGCTCCTGCTGTCAGTCCCAATGGTTTTCTCAGGTGGCATTGAAGGTAGGTCTGGTGGCGAACGGCAAAGCCCCAGGTGCACTTGGGCACTTGCAGGGCTGTGCAGAGGCCTAAATATCCTTTAAAATCTCAGTCCAGTGTGACTGGCAGAAGGTGATGTGTGCTTGTTTGCTTTCAGCCTCCAAGCCTATTTAACCCAACATCTGCCTGCCTCCATGTTTCCAGCTGTGGATGGGAACAGGAGAGCAATGCTCCACGACAGGCTGTGAGTCCTGGGGCTCCCTGCCCTTTCCTCCAGCCCCTCCAAAGCCTGGTGGGACGTGCTGTTCCCCCTCCTCTGCCTCCTGCCATGCGGCATGGGTCCGATGCTCCTGCACAGGAGAAAATTCTTGGGGTGCTGAGAGGGATGCCTGACCTGGATGGGGATGGGACTGCCTCTCAGTATGGAGAAGCTGGGAGGAGACATTTTCCATCTTGACTCTGTGGCTGCCCTGCCAGTTTAGCCCTATAACAGTTTTACAGTCTTTATCTGATATAGGTTTAAGAGGATTTCCCTGGGCGCAGTGGGATTATTATAAGTCAGAGAGCAGTCTCCAGCTGATATTCCTTCAGCAAGTATTTATTTTAAGTGGGTTTAACTGTATTTAATTTTTTTTTGCATGGGTTATAAGTAAATTGTTTACATTATTAGAAAAGTAGAGCCTGGATAAAGCAAAGGAATGTATTATTGCTTTCCAGTCTGGGGGTGGTGGAAGGAAAGCAGCAGCTGGAGGTGGAGAAAGAAAGAAGATAACAGAGTAGTGCTGGGGGAGATGTAACATTATTCCACGCGGCACTGATTAGTAATGCTGCCAAACAGCTGCTTGTAAGTAGGAGATGTAATGGGGAGGAGAGCTGCGGGCTATGCACATCACTTGAGGAGGGGGTGGCATCTCCCCACCTCCGACCCCAGAGCCAGCCATGTGTCTGGGGTTTGGTGCAGCTGGCTGCCTGCCTTGGCCCCACATCATGGTTATGTGGACATGTTGCCCCCACTGTAGGGTTTCCCTGCCACCTTCAGAAGAGAAGAGCAGCGGGGAACCATGGTGTGCAGCATCCCTAGCCCTTGGAGTGCTCCAGAGGATGCTGACGGGAAGGGAGGGATCAGCCGCCCCTTTGCCATCAGCAAGAGATGTTTCTAGAGAGCCCGCAAAGGGAGCAGAGCCCAAGCTAGAGGGCTGAGCCTGAACAAAGGTGCTTTACAGTGCTGAGAGGATGGTGGTTTTGCCTGCCCTTTGCTTTCCTCCCCATCTGAGCGCTGAGCGAGCCTCTGCCACAAGCGATGGGTGTTGGCTGCGCTGGCACTAATGGGACAGATGCCTTTCGGTGTCTGCTCCATCCCGCTCTGGTTCCTTGACTCTCTCAACAGATTGAGCCCTGTAGGGCTTTATTCCTTACTGCTTAAAATGATAACTCAGGGCTCCACAAAGAGATGTTGTAGTAGGGATTGCTGCCTAGGGAAGGTGCAGCACAGTGGGCAGGATTTTCTGGTGAGAGGTGCCTCTGTCCTGGGTATGGTGTGAGAAAAGCACTTGCTTTCTCAGACCTTGTCATTCTCGTTTTTACCTGCCTCTTTGAGAGAGCAAGGCATTTATAAATCCGTTCCTTACCAAACACGTGTCACAATTATAACTTGTAGTGCCAAACGTCTTCTCCCAGAAGGTCAGAAGGTGTGGAGTCTTGGTTGCGTACTGCTTCGTGTGCTGCGTGGAAACCCCATGTGGGTCCCAAAGCAGCAAGCTGATGTGCTTTAGAGGTTTAATTAAGAGGGTTAATATGAGGCTCTCATTAAATTAGAGGGTTAATGTGAGGCGCCTGAGCCTTGTTATCCACTGAAGAATTGCATCAGTGTGCTGCAGATGACCACAGGCCCTCTGGCACCGCGTTGTCACCTTTTGAGCTCCCTCAGGTGTACAAATGCCACCTGTCCTCTGACACAATGCCTTGCAGAATGGCAGGTGACATTTGTGCATTACGGATGGCCCACCTGGCAGCGCCGGGCTTGAATATAAGGAGGAGAAAGCTGGAACAGAGCTCAAACCTGTGCAGAGCTCAGCTATCGAGTAAGCAGTCAGGAGCAATGCCAGCCACCCAAAAAGCCCTGCTTGAGCTGTTTGGCAGCCGAAGCCACTTGAACACTGAGTAGCTGTGGCCCTGGGGGATGAGGGCATGTCCCTGCGCGTGAGGGACTACTGCCTCCAGGCTGGTTCCTGGGGTACAGGATCCAGGACTGCTGGAGACATGGGCACCACTTCCAGCAGGCCTTTTGCTGCAGGGACCATGTGGGGGCTCTTTCCCCACCCTTTTCATGTGTCCTTCAGCAGTGCCCTAGTGGCTGACTCAGGCTCTTGACCCCAGAGCAGGCAAGCAAGGTTTCAGTGCAGTCTTCCATCAGGGCCATCGGGATGCAGTAATTACCTTTGCACTGCCGCCCACCCTTTCTTCCTCTCCCCTTGTGACTGGGAAGTAGGAGGCAGAGCCGGCATGCTTTGAGGAGCTCCTTTTGAAGTGACTTTATGAGTAACGCGGGCTGGCGAGCGGTGGGTAATGAGATGCCGGCACTCTTTGCTCTCAGATCATTTCCACTCCCCTCTATCAGTGGCCAGAGCGGCGTCTGCTGCCCGGTCATCCTCAGAGACATGAGGCTTGTCAGATCTCATCTGCTTCAAGAGGCATCTGACAAGGGCCTGATGTCGACAGAGAGAAGGGGAGAGGAGGAATTGGGAGACTGTAGACATGGTTGGGTGGGTGCCTAGAGTCACATCCGTGGGGTCCCGCTTAGCCCGGGCCTGTTGCTTTAGAGAAGTGCTGTGCTGGCTTGGGGTGCTGAGCTGCCCCGTGCACCCGCAGCAGGGCTGCAGGGAGTTTCTACAGGTTTTGCAGACCGTCCGTGCAGGAAGATGGACTTGTCCCCTCCTGTGGTGTGCTGAGGGGGCTAATAGGGCTGATAGGGCTAAGTCAAGCTGGGTAGTAGCCACCGGTTTGTGCTAACAAGATGTTTTAGATGGCATGTGCCCTAGGCCACACCAGAATCCTCCACTTGTCTTGGTCCCCTCCCTGAGTGTCCAGAAGGCATTTTCCATCTCTGCCCAAGCTCAATGAGTCCGAGCCAGCCGCCACAGGGTCCCTGTGGGCCGCCCAGCCCATCCCTTATTATCTGCTAGTTGAAGTTGTCGGGAGAGAAATGCCGATCCTCTTGGTGATGGCCAGGACACAGCGCTGCTGCTCGGGGTGGCCTCCTGGAGCAGCGGGACAGCCAGCATGCAGGTAGATGCCATCAGGAGCCCGGCATGGTTAAGTTCATGAGAAGTGACAGGATCACAGCCCAGGGTGGCGTTACTGCAGGTCTCTTGACTGGCCACCATGCTGCCGTGACAGGGATGTGTCACTGGAAGCCTGTCATGACACACCTGCCTGTCAAGGAGGCAGCACACAGACATCTCTCATGGTCATTAGTTGGCAGCCTGTGGGGAAAGCCTCTTCCCAACTCTTCCCCAAATGTGGGGTGGCCACATCTGCCTGATAGCAAGGGGCGGCCTCTGGTGCTGCTCAGTCATGTCCTGTTACAGCTTCGGGTGGGCTCACCACCACAACAGCTGTCACAAACATCTTGGTGTTGCTTGCTGTGGATCCACGTAAAATCGGAGGCTTGTATTTATTTGGCAGCAGTCAGCATTTCTCGTGCAGGTGCTACCTTCATCCTGGCTAGAGAGATTTGTGTTCGTCTGGGAGAAGAAGCAGCAGCTTCGTAAGCAGGCCGGCTCCTGTGCCTTTGTTTTCTTTGGTCCGCAGGGTTAATCTCCTCCTTGGCACCCAATTATTTGTCGCTGTGGGGAATGCACATGGGTTTGCCCGATACGTGCTTGAAATTCTCATCTCCCTGCCTTTAATCCCTGTCTGTGAGCAGTGCCCGGGGCCGGGGTAGCTCAGACCAAAGCCCTGTGGGGATCTGCTCCTGTTGACTGCCCAGTCCCAGGCAGGTGGCTCTCAGCTCTCTCAGAAGGAGGTGTTGCACTGAGTAGAGGACATCTAACCCCAGAGTGTTACCAAGTGTTACACGTCCCCATGAGGTAGCTGAGCATCGGCATTGCCAGCTTTGGGGTATCCTTTGTCCTTCAGTGCAATCACAGCTCTGCGGGGCAGGGGACGATGTGCTGGTTTAGGGCGTGCTCCTTGCATCCCATGTGTAACTCCATCTCCTGGCCCTGTGGGAAGCAGGTCTGGGCTCCCCGCTCCCATCTCCAGTCCGTTTTCTGCTCTTTAGGATGCTCGGTTTCCTTTCTTTCTCATTTCCCCCCTCCCGGGTGCTTTTGTCAGTGTGTAATTAGCTGGCGCTGCACCGAAGCGTTGCTCCCAGGAGTGCTCTCTCGCTGACATTAGCTGCAGACAGTGACTAAAACAAAGAGACAGCTCGGTACGCGCGACGTGTTCGCTTTGTGCGTCTCATGCTCCTCACTGCTGTTGGGAGCTCAGAAGGGATCGCAGATGTGGAATAAACGGGAGTGCTTTGAACAAGTGGCACCGTAATCCCTCCCTCCCCCCCTCCGCCCCTCGATCCCCCCCTTTTTGCAGACATTAGTTTGATTAAAATTGCATGAGCCCACACACGGGCGTGTTTTATTTCATTTATTTATTTCCTCCTGGCAAGAGACCGTTCTGAGGTCCCAGCAAACAGCTCCGCCCTCTGGGAGAGCATCTGGGGAGCACTGGGAGGGGGGTGTAGGGGCTTGGGGGCATTTTTTTGCAAAACTTGCTCTCACCAGCGCTCGCAGCCTGCTGCTGTGAGGTTCGTTGCACTGGTGGGACCTGCTTTTCCTGTGGAATGCCAAAAACGAGCATGTGCTCCCTTGTGGAGAAAGGATGGGAGCTGGAGATGGGGCTGGAGGAGCACAGCGGGTATGGGGCTAGCTCTGGAGCAGAACAGCAAGTCTTCACCAAAGGTTTTTCAGGTGACCCATGGCATCTCTGTGGTGGGGGCAGGCGTAAGCAGCTAGCTTAAAGCCCAGGAGGCCATGCAGAAATTCAAGTCAAAACACAGAAAATGAGATAAATATCCTTTTTGAGCCAGGTTTGGTCACCTGGCTGGCAAGGAGTGAAGTTTTTGCTACCATTTATTTGCAGCAGCCTTCCGTCTAGGAATGGGAGACCGTAAGAGAAGACTTCATGCTCCAGTCCTAATCCACCCCTTGCAAACCCAGTGCTTTTGAGGATGCTGTGGCAGTGCTGTGTAAAACCTGCCATGTTCCTTGATGGGCATTCACAGGGCAGCGACTTCACCTGATGTTGGCACTGATGTTGGCATTGCGTGACACCCCCGTACCTACCTGCCCTGAGGAGGGGTGGCAGCAAGCTGCTGGCCATGGCATGGATATGCCCTGTAAGAGGCCGTGCTGGGCTGCATCCAGCAAGCCTGGACTTTGGAAGATGAAGTTCCCCAGGTTTGGTGGCAGCATGGACAGGAACTTTTTGGCCAGCCAGGAGAGGTTAGCATAACAAAGAGGCAGGTGAGAGGAAGGCATTGAATTTCAATCAAGCAGCAGCAGGGGAATGAAATCTCCTTGCTTATAATTCAAGCTCCTGGCTCAGGCATCCCTCTCTTTTACCTTGGAGCAAATCTCCTGTAATGCATAGAAACAGCTCAGCAACTGCAGTCCTGGCTGCCATTGAGGCAGAAGCTGGGGTTTATTAAAGACCTGCACAGCTCTGTAAAAAAATATTTATGATCTTCTTGCACTTAATCATTGTAAGTCAAATATTTGAATAGGTAGGGGCAAGCATTTTGCTAGAATTTGAGGATCCCTTTCATATTTATGCTTGGTTACACTTGCTCCACATGTATTTGGATGCTTGGCTGAGGGCAAGAGGGAGGTGAGGGATGAAAAGGACTTACTTCAGAAGGGGAAGATGGGAGCAAGGAGAGATTAGAGGGGAGAAGAAAGCAAAGGAAGGTTAGAAATGATAACAATTAGGCTAGGGGGGACCAAGAAGAGGCAGAAAAATAAAGCTGGGCCTTTGAAGAGACAGGGGATAGACAGTGAAGCCTCTTATTAAAAATTAAATGGTTGGGTCTGAAGGTAAATGAGGAGCCTGTAAAGAAACAATAAAAAAAAAAAAAAGTGGAAGACAGGAAGGAGAGAAATACTTAAAAGGGAAATAAGAGGTTTTCAAAGGTGTATGCTGTTGAACATGTCAGCAGAGAAGCTCCATAATCACCTCTAATATGTGACGGGTACCGGGGGCTTTGTAAAAACAAAGCAAGCCCAAACCTTGCAATTCTTTGCTCCTGAGGGCTGTTTGCCATGCTGTGGTCTGTTGGGCTCTGTCCCAGCAGGATGGCTGGGGGCACTTCAGGAAGGAGGCAGTGTGCACAGTTTGCTGGGATGTCCTGTCCTAAAATCTATATGAACGGTGTACTAACAAAAGCACAGAGTCAGCAGTTATGAACTGTAGGGTGGAAAGCAGATGCATGACTCCTTTCCTTCAAGGAGTCACGAGGACCTGACTGACCATAGCTTAAAAGAAGGAAGTAGAAGACTGGTGGAGACCAGGCTTCGGTGGTGCATTTTTGTTCATGCTCCGCATGAGGATGTGTCACATCTAACTGCAGGCAGTGCAGGGCCGTGCTCGGTGTGGTGTTGGGCACATCAGCAGCTCTTAGAGGGAAAGGATGAGTATTTGTTGCAACAGGACAAAGGGTGATGGTTTTTAACTAAAAGAAGGTCAGTTTAGATTGTATATAAGGCAGAAATTCTTCACTCAGAGGGTGGTGAGGCCCTGTCCCAGGCTGCCCAGAGAAGCTGTGGGTGCCCCATCCCTGGAGGTGTTTAAGGCCAGGCTGGATGGGGCTTTGGGCAGCCTGGTCTGGCGGGAGGTTCCCCTGCCCACGGCAGGGGGTTGGAACTGGGTGGGCTTTAAGGGCCCTTCCAACCCAAACCATTCTGTGATTGTCAGCCTCCTAGGAATTTTATCTTCAAAATCTTTTTGTGTTGTTTTGGGATGCTCTCAGCAGTTGGATTTACATTGGTGACCTGAAAGGCATTGGCCTTTCTCTTGCACCGTGTGAGGCAGTGAGTTTTGGATCCGTCCTGTGTATCCTTTCCACAGCCTTAATACCCCCTCCCCCATGTGGGCACCTTTAAACTCCTTAAGTTCTCAAAGTAAACTGCATGGATTGAAGTCTGCAGTAAAACTGTTTTAACGTGCAAGTATAAGAGGCTGCATTAGTTTAACTGAAATCACTTTGCATGGATTTTTCTGGCATAAACCAGTCCTTAATAGATCCAGGATGTCTGGGGATGATCGAGTACTCAAATAAACTTGCAATGAATTCTAAGGGGAAATGGCTTTCTGTCTCTTTTATGTTGTGTTTTGTTTTTTTAGTGATGGTTGGAAGAATGAACATTTTTCTTAAACAAGGGTCATTTTTTTGTCTTTTCTGATCATTTCCCAGCTTGTTTATTTTAGGGGAAGTAGGACGCAGTGGTGCTGTGTAATTCATTTTGCTGTAGGATGGTGGCATTTGGAAGCACCAGCCTGGCCAAGCTGTTTGCAACCTCAGGTGTAAGCCCTTTTCCCATATATATATATCCCATATGTCCCATAACTGGCTGCAAATGGAAAGTATTTCGCAAGGAATTTTTCTCCCAGCTGTGTTGTAAGTAGGAAAAAAACAGGATTTGGGAGCTTTGAGAGTCCAATAGAAACTTCTTCCCTCATTGATTTCTCCACTCTTCCTGCTGCGCTGTCGTGGTACCACGAGCTCTTTGGTCACCCTGGAGTCTGCCAGGGCACAGGAGACCTGAATACCTAATGTGCTCAAGCAAGGGTTCTGGAAAAAATACAGAATAATTAAGAAAAAATAAATCTTTCTCATTCTTTTAGTGTAGCAGAAAAAGGAACAGGCAAAAGCTATTTTCTTCTTCCTTTCTGAAGGTCGTGTTTACAGGAATTTAGCCATGATTTGAAATATGATAGCCTTTAAAAATACCCCCACTTTGTAAGTCTGCCTTACAGGGTACAAAACTTCGATAGGCAAGCTGGGAGGACATGTCCTAGCTGTGCCAAAAACAATGCTCTTGGGTCTACCGTTGGTGTAGGGTGTTGTGGTGGTTTTTTTTTATAAGTGGATTAATGCTTTCCCCAGGTTTAGACAGGATAGCGTGCTGAATTTTGGGAAGAGTAAGAGTAGCTGATAGCGGGCTGAGTTTTGGTAAGAGTTATTTCATAAAAGAAAGAAGAAAAATGCAAGTAGAGGGACTAGTGAAGCTTGATTTCCTGTGGTTGGTTTATTTATTTATTTATTTTGCTTCATGGTTGAATTCCTAGGTAGCTGATAAAGTTGCTTTTCCTTGAATGGGATATTCCCGTGCTTGTCTTCCAGGTTACTTCTTTGGTATCTGAGGTTTGAACAAACAGTGCATTCATCTCCTCAGAGAAATAGTTGTATGTGGTGGGTATCTCCTGTGCTTCTCCAGCTATTCCATGAAACCTGTGAGATGTTATTCTGAGACTGCTCTCCATCTCTCAGTGTTCGTTTGAGAGCTTTAGCCACTCTCAAAGTAGTTGCCACTTTCTAAAGTTAGGTGAGAGGCAGGCAGGCATGCTCACGCTGTCATTTCATGCTCTGCTTTTCTTCTACCCGGGGCAGAATGGTGATGCTCCCGCAGAGCATGAACTGCAAACATCAAACCTCACCTCCTGGGTACTAAGCTCTGCTCAGGGACTGCGCTCTAGCTGGCTCCTGTGCCTCCGGGTGGTACTAATTGTGGGATCAGTCAAGCTTCCATTGTGTGGCAGGAGAAAACCTATTAAATGGGTTGTGGGTCCATGCACCTGCCATGAGTTAAATAATTAATCTGCTCTGACCATTTGCCATTGGTGTCCTCTGCTTTCAGCAACGAGATGATCGCTCTCATCGACTAATCAATCATAATTCTCCAGATCGACCTGTGTTGATTTCCAGTTCTACTTGCTTGCAAAAAGGCCACTTGGATCAGGCAGTTGTGAGAAGTTCTTCCCCCCCCAGACAGTACAGAGCAAGGGTGATGCAAGACTGTGTATCTTATCAGGCTCCTAAGATGTTCTTTATTTGCATGCCGTAGCGCATCTGCACAAGAGGTCTTGGGCTTTCAAACTTTACAGGTGCTTGTGAGACAAGCCGTTGTCTCAGAGCTGGAGAGGGTGAACGGGCTCTGAGCAGGCTCAGCTTCAGGCGGAGATCAGGCAGCGTTGGTGGCATTTCTGGATGGAAACATCAGTAGCTGAAGCTTTACAGGAAATCCTTTCCTGTTCCTGTCTCCTTGAAGCTTGCATGTCTGTAGGGAGATGTTAACCTGAGGATATCTACCAGCAGGAGAAAGTTATAAAAGGTAGTGATACAAGAAGACGCTGTCCAAGGGCACTGCTGCGGTGAGAAGTCTGCAGTCTCCTGTCTTTTCCCTGTTCCTGTTCAAGAGTCTCTTTGGGCTGATGTGAGCTGGCGATGTTTCCCTTGCTCTGTTCCTTCCCCAGCCCGCTGAGCAGGCAGCAGCCAGCGGAGCATCTGCTGCTCTTCCTGGGCTGGTGTCTCAGCTGGTGAAGCTCCGCAGCCTGCCTCTGCTGAGGGTACGCACGGAAGCAACCACGCAAGTGAAATGCTCCGTGCTGGTCATTTTGCCATTTACCTACAGGGTAGCAAATAGCAGCTGGGAAGCTGACAGCTTTCAGCGCCTTTTGCACTCTGATGCAGTGGTGAAACAGGCACTGACGGGGAAAAATGGAGCTGTCTGGAGACCTGGGGACAGCAGTGTGTCAGCTGCGTTTGGCTCTCGCTCAGTAGCTTCACCGGCAGAAGGCTGGAAACACTATAAATAAAATCCTGGATTCTGCAGGAGCCAGTGGTATTGATCCTGCTCTGGAGACATCGTGGAAACTTCCTATTTACTAGTTTATTCTTGACTTATTTTCATTGCTGCTTTTTTCATTTGTTTGTTTGCTGCAGTGCATTACTTTGATACAGTCTGTGCCTTGGGTTTAATAATAGGTGCACCAAAAACTTGTTTTCTTTATTTTGATGCACAGTTTATTTCCTGACTGTTTATTTTAAAACGCCTCCTGGCTCTGTACTGCAAAGGACTTGGGATATCCTAGAAAATCTGGGGTACTGACCTCTAGAAGACCTTACATGTATTTTGCGAGACCCAAACTTTTGCCTTCTGTCCGTAACCATCAGTTGTGTGTCTGTGCTGCTGGCTCTGAGCAAGCCATCTTTCTGTGGGGCTCCTCGCCCCGTGGGGACCTCCTGATGAGCAGCAGGGCTCGGTGATTGGCACGGGGCTGAGAAGCGACCAGAGACTGTAAAGCCAGAGGAAGTGTCTAGCTCTTTCTGCAATGGGTGCTGCATCTCAGCATTTAGCATTTGTTGTGGGAGACCACCTGGTGGCTGCTCTGTGGCTAAGTCTGCTGTCAGTGTGAGTTCATTGGGGTTGCACAAAGCTTTTACTCTTCCCTAGCAGTGAGATTTCCCTCAGACAGTCGTCCACATAAGAGCAGCCCAAGAGCCACGGCAGGATGCAGCTGCAAGGAGGGCTTTGCTGCTGGCTTGTGAAGAAGCTCACTAAGGGCAGAACGCAGGACCTTTGATCTTTGTGAAATGAGGCACCAATAAGCCACAAAAATAGTTAGAATATATAATTTGTACAGCAGGAACTGTTAAGTTTCTGCCTGCCTGGTTTAGGAGCTGCTGCTGGAGACGTGGTGAGCAGAAGGATTTCTTTGTGTGCCTTGCCAGGGCGATGCAGGACTTCATGACAGAGCCTTCGTTGTTCCTGTCAACTGATTCTTGCTCGCAGCTTTCCCACCGCCTGTCGTCTTCATCGCCTTCAAGCACAGCACAGGTTGTAGGGAAAAGTGGTGTCCCCTTCTGTAGCTGTGAGGGGCGCTGCTCTAATCTTGTAGTCAGTGCTCTTCTACAGGGCGAGCAGCTTGGTGGTGGCCAGCTGTCTTCGTGGTGATAACCAGAGGGGTCAACAGAAATCTGGGAGGAGGGAAGGGCACTGGGTGCTTTGAAATGCCCAGATCAATGAATATAAAAACAAAAATATTTTTAAAAAATTTCAATATAAAGATGGCAAGCACACTCGTACATAAAGTCAGCTGGCTGTGTGTGCCAGAGTAGCTTTTCCAGAGTAGCTGATTGCTATGCTGGAGCAGGAGAACGCTTTACACAGTCTGAAAATGCACTTCCAAGCACAGCACTTCGGGTCCTGTCTTCCTGTCCTTATCCCCTGTTCCCCAGACCACCGCTGCCTGAACTAGAAGAAGCTGGGAGCATGGAGAGCTTAAAGAGGAGAGCTTGCTATCACCACGTGTGTAAGAGGCAAAATTACAGAAGTACAGTAGAAAGAACATCTTTGGGAAAAGGGATTTGCAGTAGTGGACATTACCTGGATTTATCAGTGCAGCCTTTATCTGGTGGCAGAAGTCTGACGGTGTTTGGCTGAATTTGCACTGCTCGTCTCAGCTCTGTTTCCTGCAGTCTTCAGTGCAGGAAGAGAGCAGGTGCTCCTCGTGGTTGGAGGGCTTGGACTCCATCCTGCAAGAGCCAGACCGTGCCTTTCATTCATCACGGGGGTGCTAGCTTCACAATAACACTTCGGGGCTGCCAAAACCTCGATGGAAGACGGTGGCTTGGAAATATCCAGCAGAAGCAACGTCCTTCATTCCAGCTGCCAGAAATCCCCCAGCTCAGGCTGCCCTGTGGCTCGGTAGATGGCCTGCTGTCTGCTGGAGATGTATGGCTGGGCGAGGCGTTGCAAACAATCCCCGTACTTGGAACAGGACCGTTAGACGAGATTCCTACCGTTAGTTTGTACAGGGGATTTTTTTGTTCTGAGATTTCCAAACTTTCTCTGTTCTATTTATGTGCCACCCTGTGTCTCTCAGCAATCTGCTTGGAGACAGGCATGAAGAGACGAGATTCTCATTTCTCCTTCCCCGTCCGTGCAGCAGAAAGCCAGCGTCTTTACTTTATCTTCCCACGGGAACTTAAGACCCAGACCGGGGCTGAACGGAAATTAGGGCTGTAAAATAGAATAAAACCTAATTCCGTCCTTCCTTCAGTGCTTTGTTTGCGGGGACTGAAATGCTCTGCTTGTGTGCTCAGTAGGAAGGCTGTTTTAGAGGGGATGGGGCAGGAGATCCAGGGCCAGCGTTTTGGAAGCAAGCACTGCTTGCCCACCCGTGTTACTGACTTTTGTGCGTGATGCGAAATGCTCTCCTCCACTGATCAGTGCCTCTCTGATGGTTAATGTGTTGGATTATAGGAGTCATGCTGGTCTGCACTAGATACGAGGCACAGGGATCCATATTCTCAGTTTGGAGCCTCGAGAGTCCTTAATTTAAAAAATGCTCTCAGGATTCCTCTCCCAAGTGCATCTTGGCCTGGGTTATCTTCCACCAAAGATATTTTTCCGTGGGAAATTCTGATCCTGTGCTTTGCGACACGTGGGACAGGCCGGGTCCCAGGAGGCAGGCGGGAGAAAGGAACCTGGTAGGACTCAGACCCTTCGTGATTGCCTAAATGAAGGAACCGCAGCTCTTAACAAGCTCCCCTTGACCTTCGGTGTGATCTCTGCCGGGCTCCTGAAAGGCAGGCGCTAATCTCTGCAAGCAGCTCCGCGCTCTTATCTCCGGTCTGCTCTTTCTCTTCCGCACGCAGTCGGGGGGAGAGAGAGAGAGGAGAATCCTCCTCGAAAATTGATTGTGGGGAGGGATGGCCCACCTGCCTGAAACACCACAAACGTGGTTACAGCCCCCGGGGAATATGGCCTGAGACGGGCCGTGATTGTTCTGAGATGGCACCGCATGGCTCCCTCCCTGCACAGCTGTTTGTGTTGCCTGCCTGCCCACCCCGAGTACGCTGGGCTGAACGAAATAAGGCTTTAAACTAAAATTGCTGAAAAGAGGATTTTCTAAGCTTTCCACTTCTATCATTTCTTACCTGCGGCTTCGGAGGTGTAAAACATTAAGACAGCATTGCCTGCACAGCTCCAGAGGAGCCCAGGCTGTGTCGGCTCCTCGTGCTGGGTATTTTTTTGTTCTCCCCGGCTGTTCTGTGGGTCGAGGAGGCTGGGGCTTAGCAGGTTACCCTGTGCCAGCTGAGCCACAGAAAATTCCCACGTCCCTGCTCTTAGCTCTCAAGTGTTGTTAAGTAAAACACATCAGCTTAACCCAGGGTGAAAGAGGTACGTGCCGATGTGCTCTGCCCTTGTATTTGCGGTGGCTTAGGCTTGCATTAAGCTGCAGGAGCTAACCGGTGGCTCTCGGGCTTGGGATCAGAGGGAGTGCTAAACCCTCAAAAAGGTGAGTTTCTGAAGGAGGGAGGGAGAGAGAGGGATTTGGGAGCTGATTCACCTTGACTCACTGCCGGAGCCAGTTACCTCTGCTGGCTGTCGCCCAGCTGCCTGCAGGGCTGGGTCTCGAAGGGGGACAGGGGGCACAGGCAAAGCCATGGAGCAAGACTGCAAAAATAAATAAATAAATAGAAGTGTGCATGTGTGAGGGATTAGAGGTTTCCCTCACTGCTGTGGCTGGGAGGTGAAGGCAGGCCTTGTGCTCTCTGTACCCCTCGACGTGCCCAGCTCTTGGGATCCTTGGTTGTGTGTATTTTGTGATTATTTTTTTAATTTCTTTTAATGAGGCCACTTGAGCTTCTCCACTTAAATTAGCCGTCCTAATAACCAGATGCTCCTCGGAGTGTTTTGGGACTGGCTGGGTGCAGAGAGGCGAAGGGGCTCCTTGACAGGCGCCTCCCCTGCTCCCCACCTCAGCTGCAGCAGGAGCAGAGGGGCTGCGCAGCGCAGGGGGCACACGGACGGGGTCACTCGGGCATGAAGCATGTCCTGGAGCAGGACCAGGGTGTGCAATGGGACCCTGCTCCCACGGCACAGGAGGAGGGCGAGGGATGGATAGCGTTGACGAGGGCCGCGTGGGGCAGGCGGGTGTGACTAACGGGGCCGGCAGCAACAAAGGAGAAGTTCAGGCCCCGAGAGGGGAAGCTGACCTAATTTCGAGTTTACATGTCCTCTATCTGATTCTCTCTCCCCCGTTTTTCTACTTCTTGTTGTTTCTTTTGTGTTCTTTTTTTTTTTTTTTTCTCTACCCTTTCCCACTGGCTGCCTGAACTCGTCCAGTTGCTTTGAGAGATGCGTTTCTTTCGGGGTAATCACTCCAGCCAGTCATTAATGTACAAACAAGGCTACTATTGTAATCTGAGGATTTATTGCTGCTGCTGTGAAACAACTGCCGTGCCATTTTACTTAACTCTTCGGTTCCCCCGCTGCCTGCTGGCAGCAGCTGGGTCAGTACTTCGCAGCCGCCTTCCCTTTAAAGCCGTCTTTGACAACCCCGTGTCCCAGACAAGACGGTGCAGGTTGGGCTCTACCCAAGGAAAGTAATCCCCTACCCAACCAGATTATTAACGCTTGTCGTGCGTTTTCCCCGTGGTACCAGAAACACGTGGTTACGTGCAGGTCGGTGAGGAAGAGAAATTTGGAGAGCGTTTCCCTCCCTGGGCTGCCGGATCCGGAGCTGTTACTGGGAAGGCTTGCTGCTTTCTCTGAGCTGACCTTTTGGGTGGGCTGTTGTAGGAGCTCAATTCTCCGAATTGTGGGAGAATTCGCTCTCCGGTGTGGTGCAGGAGTTGAGGTACACCCCAGGCCCCTGCTGGTTTCTCTTCGGGATTTAAAGCTAAGGCAGGTCGGGAACATTACCAGCGGCGTGATGTACTCAGTTTCACCCCCTTGTGGAGGTGACATTCCCTTAGTGTTGTTGTTTGGTGCCCGCCAGTGCTCTCCTCCAAAGTGGTGGCGTTGGCACCGCGCTTCGTCTTGAGCAGCTTGCTTCTGTCTTGCGAGCACAACCAGAGGCGTCGGGGAAGGAGGCTGGTGGCACGGAGCTGGGATCCCCGCGGGGCAGCAAGATGTCACGGGGCAGATGGAAACATAACTCTTGCACTAATTCCTTGTAAAATCCAGAGCAGCATTTCTCAGCCAAAAGCAGCTCCCTAGGAGTGGGGAGCGTGCGCATTTTTTCTTCCTAAAGAGTTCACACTTGACACTTGGCAAGCGTAGCTCTGTCCAGACGGTAGGAAGCGGGCAGTTGGGGACACAAGGTAGCACCATGCAGTGCCCCTAAAGCGTGTTGGAGGGTAAAAGCAATAATGAAACCCAAGGGAAGAAGGAACTGGCGGGTTTTTGCCTGGCCCGCGAGACAGCTGTGTGTAGCTGTGCTGCCTACCCCGCGTAAGTTATTTTTCTCCTGAAGAGCCTGCAGGGTAAGGCTGCTGTGGTGGTGATTTTTACGAGCTTGGGCCTCTGGCTTGCAGCCTGTTGCTCCTCGTGCATCACCTAACAAGGAAATGGTATCCCAGGCAGGTCTGCTGCTTGCCTGGGAGTACACAAAACGTTGGTAGCTCTCTGATTTGTGTCCAGCTTGTAACGGCTTTGCAGCCCTGCTCCTTGGGGGTGATTGGTGTTTTGGATACCTAAGAACAAACCAGAGCCAGCCCAGGGAACGAGGACGCCTCGGGTCGTCTATGTCCTTGTGAGGCGGAGTTCATCTGGAAATGGGGCTGGTCCTGGGGGCTTGGAGGAGAGCATGTTGGAGAGCTTGAGTTGTGTACTGAGTCTGGGCCAGGGAGCTCCAGTCCCTGCTCCAGGTGAATGTCAGCCGGTTCCTTATCCTACAGTTGACACCTTGGTTCCCAATCTGTAAATACTTCGGCGTAGCTCACCGGGTGCTCCTCGCTTGCACATTACTGAGGTGTCTGTATCTGAGGTGGGTTTGGCTGGAGCTGTGTGCACTAGGGGAGAGGGGAGCACCTCCTGCTCCTTCCTCCTCCTCCTCCTCCTCGTGGCAGCAGGACACTTGGACTGTCCCTGGCTGGGCCCCTGACACCCTCTAGTGGCAATATCGACGTTTAATGTTTCAGAAGCTCTTAAAACTTGGGGGCTGCGAGCACCCCCTCTGCAGCAGCTGGCGGCTCAGGGGCTAGCAGGAGATGCTGCCTTTCTCTGCCAGCTGGGAGCAAGGGGGATGCCAGGCTGGGTTTGGGAGGAAGCGTGATACAGGCTCCTGGGTGGCATGCTGGAGGGAGGGGAAAGAGGAGCAGGAGCTGGGTGAGACAGAGGGCAAGGGTGGGAGCCGGTCCTCCTGGCTGTGAAGGCAGTCTGCCGAGAGCATCCCCACGCCAGGCTGGTTCAAGCTCACAGCCTCAAGGCAGCGTGAACCCCAAAGGCCATACTGATTCATCTAGTGGGGAGGATATGGTTGGAATTATTTATTTATTTATTTATTTTAAACCAAAAGAGCACAAGGAGTGCAACGCAGTGTGTTGGGCATTATCATAGTCAAATTACAGCCTCCAGCACGCCACCGCCTCCGGATTTTTCTCCAGGAATGCATTTTGCAATAGCTGCAGTGTAGGAGATGCTAACCCTCCCTCCAGGTTATGACCTGGAAACATGAAGTCCAACTGGCAAAGCGGTGCCTGTGTCAGCCTGTAAGCAGCTCGGGGAATGGGGTGGCAAGCGAGACACGGCCGTGGTCCTCCCCTCTTCCCTTCCCACCGTGGGAGCTGCACTTCCCCGGGCAGCCGCTGCCGCAGGCTGTGCATGGGGCCCGTGCTGGGACAGGCTTCCTCTTGCCGTCCCGGGGAGCGGGCGGCTCCGTGCCTTGCAGGGCTCTCAGACTGGCTGCGTGAAGGAGGATGGGCAGGCTTTCTTCCCAGAGCACTGCTTTCACCCTAGATACTGGCACAGGGAGGCTGGTGTGTGTAGCAGGGAGCTCTGCCTTTGAAGCAGCTCAGTGGGAAAGTAGCTCCAGCAAGATGGTGACTGGGTTTAATTTACCTACCCGATGTAAAAATAAAGTTACGAGAGCCCGTGACTGGAGGGCAAAGAGCAAGGAGCTGCACCGCTCTGGAAATCATATGGAACGGTTTGAAATGAGAAATGTAAATCTCCTCGTGCAGGCGTGGTGAGCTGGGGAGTTTGGCCGTGATCACTGCTGTGCTTGGAGTTGGAGGGAAGAGGGGAGAGAAGCAAGGCAGCTCCTGACTGGTGTGGGACGGCGTGGCCAGAGGCTATTGCTGCCCGTGGGCAGGGGATGGGGAGCCTGGGCGAGGAGGATGAGGGGATGGGAGGCAGGAGGAGATGTGGCTGCAGGGATGAGGTCAATTGGCCGTAAATGAGTCTTACCAGGTATTTTCCCTCTTGGGACAGTGAATTCCCTGAGAAACACACGCTTGGTCAAAGCAAATGCTCTGGGCTGAGCTGGACGAGAAAAAATTCCCTTTCATTTACTCCATCCTGTGGCTTTTTTCTTCCTTCTCTCCTGCTTTGAATTTCCTGCCATAAATAATGCCAGCGGTTGTCCTCAGGGCAACTGATTGCTCTCCGTAGCAGCGCCTGAATGAAACAGATGCAGCTTTTGGCAACGTAACCAATTTTGTCAGATCCTCCAGTGTTGTCAATGAAACTGAGCTGAGATGTGTTAATTATATTCCGCTGGTGCATGGTGAAACCGTGGGCATTAACAGGTTCACTGGCGCTGCCTTGTCTGCAGACTTGGGAAGGAGGCTTGCCGTATCCTCTCCATATGATGTTTCTTGAGACAGCAAAATTCATAAATAGCTCTTTTTAAGAAAGCCTGCCTTCTAGTAGCAGGACCTCCTGCTAAAATTAAGCAAATCTGCGGTGCTGCAGGGTTTTTTTTTTCATCCTAATTTTAGTGGCTGTTCGCTGTAAATCCAGCTGTGTGATCTTTTCTGCTGTCGCTCATGGACTGCAGGTATTTGAGGATGGTTGTCTTTTTATTTGGGGCTAGGTGTGAGCTGACAGGCCTTTGCTAGTCCTAGTGATTAATTGCAACCATAACACCCTCTCCTGGGTTCCTAACCCTAACGCTGTGCTTCTCCGTCCCCCTGCGCTGCAGTGATCCCCGACTCGCTGCGAGTGACCGCGGTCCCGCAGACGCTGCACAAGGTGGAGCGCGACTCCCTGGAGCTGAAGTGTGAGGTGGCCAAGAGCACAGCCCAGCACAGCCACGTCTCCATCGCCTGGTACCGGCAGCGAGGCGGCGAGGCGCCCGTGGAGGTCATCTCCCTCAGCCGCGATTTCGTCCTGCGGGCCGGGGGCAGCTACGCCCAGCGGCAGGCCACGGGGGACGTCCGCTTGGACAAGGTGGGCGAGACCACCTCGAAGCTCACCATCTACAACCTCCACCCATCAGATCAAGGCGAGTTCTACTGCGAGGCGGCTGAGTGGATCCAGGACCCGGACAAGTCGTGGTATGCCATGACCCGCAAGCGCTCTCAGGGCACCATTGTCAACGTGCAAGCCACTGGTCAGTGTCTCCTCTCTCTTTCCTTGCTTGTCTGGGTGGTGGGAGGAAGCAGAGGTGGAAAACGGGGCTGTGCGTTGTTAGGTGACTCAGGTGCTGACCCAAGCAGGGAGCAATGCACACCACAGCTTTTACCATCTAAATAAGAGGGTCTGCAAGGCCAGCTGCAGAGCTGCCCCAGGTCCCGTCACACCTAACGCTGGAGCAAGGCCTGCAGAGCCGTGCCTGGTCAGGGACTTGACTGTTTCACACTGTGGTTCTCTCTTGACTCCACAGTGGGGTTTGTGGTCTCCACAGATAAGCCCAGTTGCCTCTTGGGGTGCACCCATGGAAAGCAGCTGTTCCTGGGAGGGTTGCTGAGGTCTCTCGCTGCTGGGTACCCCAGTGAGGTCCCCTTCACGTGGCACTGCTGAGACCCGGAGCAGTGGTATGTTCTATCGCACCCCAGCAAGGGGGCTTGGCAGCAGCCCCTGCTGTCTGACATAGCCAGTGTCTGGGCTGCAGCGGGAGCTAAGGCTTACATACACCTTATGCACTTGGTGCTAGCACAGGCAATGAGGATGTGGGGAAGTGAGGAAATAAGAGTGACACATCAGAAATTTAAACTAAAACTTTGAGCAAACACTTCTGTATTGCCTGAGGCCCATTTGCAAGTCAAAATCCTTCTCGCAGCCAGCAGCACAGGTTCCTGCTAAGGATCTAAAATCCAATAAGAGCTCTTTTGTCCTCTCTGATATCCCTAAAAGCCCTGCCTTTCAGCCCCAGCAATCTGGGGCAAGCAGGACTGGGCTCCAGCTCACATCCCATGGTGCTGCTGGATCCCGGTGTCACAGCAGAGCTGTTCCCAGGAGGAAAGGCTGGGGAAAAGGCAATTTGGGTGGGGAGGTCTTATACCTTTTGCCTCTTACAGCCAAACCAAGCCTCTCACCCCTCCACCTGGAGGTGCACGTGTCCAAGAGGTAGTGACCACATAGGGTCTGGCAGGTTGCAGCCACCTTGCGTGAGGTGTGTTGCTCTCCAGGTGGGCTTTGCCGTGCTGACGTGAGCTGGTCTGTCTGTCCCCAGATAAGGAGTTCAGTGTCCGGCTGGAGACGGAGAAGCGGACGTACATCGTGGGCGAGCCAGTGGAGTTTCGGTGCATCCTGGAGGCCCAGAATGTCCCTGACCGCTACTTCTCCATCTCCTGGGCCTTCAACAGCTCCCTCATCGCCAGCCTGGGGCCCAACGCCGTGCCGGTGCTCAACAACGAGTTCGCCCAGCGCGAGGCCCTGGGCCAGCTCAAGGTAGCCAAAGAGAGCGACAACGTTTTTGTGCTGAAGATCTACCGCCTCCGCCTCGAGGACAGTGGCAAGTACAACTGCCGGGTGACCGAGCGGGAGAAGACTGTGACGGGGGACTTCATTGACAAGGAGAGCAAGCGGCCCAAGAACATCCCCATCACCGTCCTGCCGCTCAGTAAGTAGAGACCTGCCCGCTCCATCCCGGGACGCTGCTCTGCTGGGCAGCTAGCTGGTGAGGCTGTGGTGTGACCAGCCCAAATCAGACTTCGGAAGGGGAATGGGGAGGATAAGGGTTTGTGTGCTGTGGAGGCTTGAAATCCCAACTGCAAGTCTTTTTTAGGGGAGGGGGACAATAGAGCAAGGGGATTGTGCTGCTCAGGTTTGTGAGTGGGGAAATGTGTCCCCACCTTGGTGATCACTCCAACCTGGCAGTTGTGGTCCTGAGGTGAAGGTCCGTGTGACAGCCTCTGGCTTGCTCCTCACACCTCTATGCTCTGCACGAAGCTGGGTGCCCTGAAGTATTCAGCAGGCATAATGGGGAGAGTGGCTTGTCCCTGCTTTATCCTAAGAGCTGCTGGGTTCCTGCAGATTGTGCCTGTTGTTCAGCTGTCATACAAGGCGCTGGGGTTGCGCCTTGCACTAGGAGAAACCAAGGTTCACTTGCTCCTCAAGCCCCAGTTTGCTCTTCAGCATGGAGCCCTGTTGTGGTCACTGTGTGTCTGCCAACCCTGGTGAAAACAGCCCTGCCAGAGGCCCGCCTGAGTGCCTTTTGTGTTTATCAGACAAATGTGATAAAGACGTGAAAGGCAGGGTGAGAGAAGAGGGTCAGCTGATTTATTTCTCCTCCGTTTTGCTCTCTCAAACTCAGGTAGCCGCAGCATGAAGAACCAGGCAAGTGTTGCCCAGGTTACACTAGCTGCAGGGTTTGACCAAGCAGATGGGAAGCTGACAGAGGATTTTGTGCAGCGTTTGTCTCCTGTCTCTTAGGCTTGTAGGGAAATGCAGCCCTTTCCTCAAGCTTTTTTTTTCCTCCTCATTTCTCCAAAAGAAATTCTAATTCTTTTCTCTTCTACCAATATTTGGTCTCATTTGTTTGGCATTGAAAATCAGTTAGAAATCTTGCACTGGACAGTTGTTAAAATGCAATGCTTTTAGGCAAAGCCACCTTTCAGGCAGATTTCATTCCTGAGGTTTCGTAAATCACCAGCTCTAGGAACAAACGTGATTTTTCAAGGGTGCTAAGTGTCCATAACTCCAACGGAAGACAGCAGGAGTAACCAGCACTCAGTATCTCTGAAAAACAAGCCGTAGCATCTCTGGGAAGCTCAGGATAACATTTTTTTTGATGTTGCCAAACACTGATAGCTACCTCTAGTGTTGAGAGTGATGGGAGTTTGCGAAAGCTTCTCCCGAAAGGTGTTGCAGAAATGGACGTGGCAAGATGGTAATCAGATTGACACGAATTGAAAAGCCCAGGGAGCTGGAAGCTTTTTTTTTGGCAGAGCCAGTTGCATGTGGTGCATGTTGTAGCAGCACAAATTCCCTCAAGCTTTGCTGAGACCCCAGCCTGGACCTGCGAACAGAAGACGCGGCAATGCCTCCTGAGCCCTAGGCAGAGATTTTTCCCAGCTTTGGCCGACACCTGCTTTGAGTGTGCAAGGCACCAGGAGCAGCTCGCTGCCCACAGACTGTTTTTGGATGTGGTCACGCATGAACTTAAGACGTGCCTGGACCCAAATGCGTGGGCAGTTTCCTGCACCTGGTAAAACACCTCTCTGGCCAGCAGCGTCCTTGCAGACTGAGAAGTGCCGAGTGTGTATCATCTCCCCTGTGTGTGTGCGTTTCTCTCCTTAGAGACCAGCATCTCCTTGGAGATTATCAACAACGCCAGCAGTGTCTTGGAGGGGGAGAGCCTGCGCTTTGGCTGCAACGTGCGCTCAGGCGTGGGGCCCCAAAGCCGCCTCTCTGTCGCCTGGCAACTGGTGGACAAGCAGAACCGGCGCAGCGAAATCGTGCGTCTGGATCGGGACGGCACCCTGCAGCCCGGCCCATCGTATGCTGAGCGCAGCAGCTACGGGGGCATCCAGATGGAGCAGGTCCGGCCCGGCTCCTTCACCCTGGAGATCTTCAACAGCATCAGGGCGGACGAGGGCCACTACGAGTGCCGGGTGGCCGAGTGGACGCGGACACTGGATGGGGAGTGGCAGATGGTTGGGGAGCGGCACGCTGGTACCCCAGTGTCCATCACTCCTCTGGGTGAGTACTCAAGGTGTGGGGGCTGTGGGGCCATGCGCCCTGCAAGCCTGGCTCAATCCAGGAGGTCACCTGCAAATACCTGGGGCTGCTCTCAGCACTCTGTGCTTGCCAGTGAAACAGAGGCACCAGCAGCCCACCTGCAGCTCCTGTGAAGGTTGGTGCAAAACGTCTGTGTGCCCAGTTGCATTTGAGGGCAAAACCTGAGGGGTGGCTGTGGCAGGAGCAAAGCAGGGGATGGCTGATGGGAGCCGAGGAGAGAGACTGCCAACGCTGAAAGGGGGCACCATGTCCCAACGGCCTGGGCTATGGGAAGTGACATGGTGGTGCTCCATCAATGCCCAGTGGGCGTCAAATCCTCCTTGAATGCTCTGGGCAAACCTTGTCTCAGCTCACCAGACTGGGAGAGCAAAACATAGGGCATCTATTGGCCCAGCCACCAGAAATCATGAGCATCCCCAACAGCATCAGAAGTCCTTGGGAGCTGTGGATCAGGACCGGTCCTCACTGCCTCTGCTGAGAGGCCCTGAGCAGCTGACCCAGGACTGAGCCAAACTAGAGGCTGTGATCGTTGTGGCTGGTACTCTGCTCTGCCAAATAGCTCCTCTGGTTCAAACACAGCAAAATGACATCAATTTAGGAGAGGGCATGTAGGGCATTAGAGATTTTGCATAGATTGTGAATTACTTGGGTCTCACTCAGGCCTTGCTATATTAAGCCCTGGACAGGTTCCCAAAGTTTTCTGCAGGAGACCGAAGAACTGATGAATATCCCTGCAAGGTCCCTGATTTGCAGAATGCTAGAGCTATAAACAATTAGTGCGAGCTATTCAAAAGTCAAGATAGATTTTTTTTTCAATTATCCACAGTATTAATCTTAAGATTTGGCAAGATGTGTGAGACCAGACTTTAAAGTCATATCATATTCTGATTAAAATCTTGCTTTTTTTTTCCCCTTTCCTCCCCTTCACTTTTGACCTTCTTTCAGAGGCTGCTCTGTCTAGAGCTAGAAACCATTGCTCTATCGGTTTCAAGAGCAGGTAGGGACTTTAATTTGTAAAGAACTCAAGGCAGATTCTCAGCTGGTTTCAGCAGCGTCTTTGTCTTGAGGTCAGGGGCATTTGGCCTCTTGTAAGTCCATGTGTTGGCCATTCTCTTTACTTTGCAACTCGTTGAGGTTTGTTGGGATGAAGCAGGGAGTACAGTGGTAGATGAAGTGATGAGATTTTAAAATGCGTCACTTTCACTCTTGCTAAAATTTAAGATACTGGAAATTGATCAGCAGTTCCAGAAGATGGAATTTGAAGGTAGTTGTCCCTCCACCTCTGTCCCTTGTCCCAGAGAAATTTGACTGTCACGTTCTGTCAAGTCATTCCAAAGTCCTCTTTCTATAACTAACAAAGCTGTAGTAGCTCAGTAACATTTAGTGATGAAAATACCTCATATTGTTTTCTTGCTGCTGAATCTGATATTTTTTGTTGAGAGTAATGCTTTTGAAGTGTCTCAAGAAACTATAATGGAAGGTGCTAAGAAAGAGCAAGAGAGGTTTATTGCTACAGAAAGTGCTAGTAAAAAAATGCAGTAAATTTAGTGACACTCACATTTCAAGTTAAGGTCTAATCGTTTGCCAGTCTGGCAGGGTAAAAAACTCTTTAGCTGAACCAGCACAGATAATGTTCAAACCCATAAATCTATCGACACTGTGGTTGTGAAGCAACAGCCACAAGAGAGATGTGCTGTCAGATGAGACCAGATGTCCCTGAACTTCTGAGGATCTCAAGAGCCCAGCAGGGATTTTAGTCCCTGGCAGATGGGAAGGAAAGGGCAGGCACTCTGAAATCTGTGGGTAGAGGAGGGCAGGCTGGGTGAGGAGGTTCTGCTGTATTGTTGGGGGGGGGGAGGGTCTTGCCCAAAATGTGCCTGCTTACATGTGTGGATGCTGTCCTTTTGTATAAATTCCCTGGTAAAATTATGGAGAAGATTATTCTGGGAATTACTGAAAAACACCTGAAAGACAATGCAGTCACTGGTCACAGCCAGCTTGGGTTCATTAAGGGAAAGTCCTGTTTAATGAACTTAATTTCCTTTTATGACAAGATTACCCACCTAGCTGACTGAGGGAAGCCCACTGATGTAATCTTTTTGGATTTCAGCAAAGCTTTCCATGCTGTTTCTCACAGCGTCCTTCTGGACAAAATATCCAGCATACAGCTAGACAAATACATAATGTAGTAAGTGAACAATTGGCTAATGAGTTGGGCTCAAAGGTTTATACTAGATGGGGTTACATCAGGCTGGTGGCCAGTCACTGGTGGGGTTCCCCAGAGCTTCATTTGAGGGCCAGTTCTCTTCAATGTTTTCATAAATGACTTGGATGTAGGACTTGAAGGTGTACTAAATAAGTTTGTGGACAATGCTAAACTGGGAGAAGCTGCTGACTCCCTTGAGGGTAGAGAGGCCTTGCAGAGAGATCTTTACACATTAGAGGGCTGGGCAACCACCAAGTGCATGAAGTTTAACAAGAGCATGTGCCAGAACCTGCACTTGGGTAGGGGCAGCCCTGAATATACATACAGACGTGGGGACAAGAGGCTGGAGAGAAGCCCTGTGGAGAGGGATCTGGTTGTTCTTGTTGAATGCAAATTGAATAGGAGTCAGAAGTGTGCCCCGGTAGCCAGGAGGGTCAACCATACCCTGGGATACATCAGGCACGACATTGCTAGCTGGTTAAGGGGAGGGATTGTCCTGCACTGCTCTGCACTGGTGTGGCCTCACCTTGAGTGCAGCATGCAGTTTTTGGTGCCACGATGTAATAAAGACATAAAACTATCAGACAAGTGTCCAAAGAAGGGCTACAAAGATGGAGAAGGGTCTTGAGAGCAGGACATATGAGGAGCAGCTGAGGTCCCTTGGTTTGTTCAGCCCCGAGCAGAGCAGGCTGAGGGGAGGCCTCATGGCGGCCTGCAGCTCCCTCAGGAGGGGAGCGGAGGGGCAGGCGCTGAGCTCTGCTCTCTGGGGACAGCGACAGGACCCGAGGGAACAGCATGGAGCTGGGACAGGGGAGAGTCAGGCTGGGGGTTAGGGAAAGGGTCTGCACCCAGAGGTGGTTGGGCACTGGGACAGACTCCCCAGGGCAGTGGTCATGACACTGAGCCTACTGGAGTTCAAGAAGGGTTTGGACAACGCTCTCAGACATAGGGTTTGATTTTTGGATGGTCCTGTGTGCAGCCAGGAGTGGGACTCAATGATCCTTGTGGTGCCCTTCCAACTTGGGATAATCAGTGATTCTAAGAGGGGATTTTGTACGTTAACCTTAATGTCATGAGCATGTTTGCTGAGGACCTGAGAAACAGATTTGATTTTTACATGGCAGACAGGAGGAGAGAACTTCATTAAGTTTCCTTGCCTAGCCCAACTGGAGATTAAACTTTACAGAGTCAGCTGATCTTGGTAAAATTTAGGTGGCTTTCTAAGGCCAGAGCTGCTGCAGTGTCTGAAGGTAATGGCTTATGTGGGGATGAGATGTGGCAGTTCTGCCTTTTCAGCCGCTCTCTTCTCTCTGGCGTAATCACTGTGTTGCAAGGGGCTTTAATCCCAAAGATTGGCCTCTCTTCTCAGTAATTACACATCCATGAGCAATGCCATGAGTAACAGGGGCTGCAGAGGTACATACTGGAGGTGTGCAGATACGCTGATATCCACACTGTGGCTGGTCTGGCCCTCAGCAGCAGCTCTGTGGGTTGCAGTGAGCTCTCAGCTCATCCCCCAAACTGTAATTTCAAGCTTGTGGCAGGCTGAAGCTCCATGCTGATCCAGAAGACATTCCTGTTTCTGGCGGGGTCTCTACCCATGGGGCTTCAGCAAAAGCTTTGTTGAAAGCCTGGATCATCGGCATAGCTGTGGGAGGAAGGAGAGCACCAAGTCCACCTGGACGCCCAGCAGAGACCTCCAGAAAGTAAACGCATCTTGGAGATGTTGATGGTGGAAAACAAGGTCCCTGCTATATCTAGGCTTCACTGAAGTAATCATAACAGTAAAAAAATATATATATTTTTATATATTTTTTTAAATATATATATATATATTTTTTTTTCTCTCTACCTCAGAACAAACGAGCAATGGAAATTCCTTGACCCAAAATGTAAGCCAGTCAACTGGGAATACGTTATCATTGTTATCTTTAAATTGTTAATAGATTGCTGGTTTTAAACTCCCCTAAACCTACAAAGTATTGGGGTTAGAAAAGTAAAGATGTGTTGACTAGCTTGTGGAGTCATGCAGATGTGAGGGTAATTGTATATAGCTAGGATCTGTAAGAGAACAAAAGAGATGCTGTGTGAAGAATAGAAGCAACCACCTTCTCTCTGTTATAAATTGCCTCTATTCTTGGATTACATAACTTCTGCCAACTCTCCAAAGCACAGAAGAAAACTTTTTCTTCTCATTTTCCCCATCATTCCCTCACCTGCGGTGACCAGCTACAGACCTGGACGGGGGAACAGGGAGGGAGGATCGCTTGGCCAGGAGGTGGTTGTGAATCATGGAGTCTACGAGTGGTCGTGCTTGTTCCTGCAAAGTCAAGCCATGCTCTTTAAAGCCCTTCTCTCTCTTTTTTTGCAGAGGCTGGTTTTGCTGTCACAGCTATTTCCCGTACCCCTGGGGTGACCTACAATGAGTCCTTCGACCTCCAGTGCATCATCAAGCCACACTACCCATCCTGGGTCCCCGTGTCTGTGACGTGGCGTTTCCAGCCAGCAGGCAGCACTGAGTTTCACGACCTGGTCACCTTCACGCGTGACGGCGGGGTCCAGTGGGGTGACAGGTACATGGGCTTCCGGACCCGCACTGCCATCGAGAAAGCCGAGTCCAGCAACAACGTGCGCCTGAGCATCAGCCGGGCAAGTGACACAGAGGCTGGCAAGTACCAGTGCGTGGCCGAGCTCTGGAGGAAGAACTACAACAGCAGCTGGACACGGCTGGCAGACAGGACGTCCAACCTGCTGGAGATTAGGGTTCTGCGGCCAGGTAAGTTTGGAGAGCACGCAAGAGGGTCTGGGAGGTGTGCCGTGGGGATGGGCTGCATGTCAGTGCTGCAGTAGTCTCTCCAGAGGAAGGACTGCTCTTGTGGCTGCAACTGACATCTCACACTTGTGAAAGTCTTGGGTGGGATTTGAAACTGTTCACAGGGTTTTCTTCTGGGAGGTGAGGTGACTGAGGCTCGGTCCAGTTTCTGGGCTGTTCCTGTGAAATGGAAATGGCTTTCAGGATGCTGCCTCCTCTAAGAGAGGAGAGGGGCCGGATCAAAGGGAAGAGTGGCTCTCCCACCAAAGCCCCTACGTGCACACCCACCACAGGTGTTGTGCTACAGCTCTTATCTAGTGACTGGCTGCATCTCTTGCTCGGTTGGAGACATCTTCAAAAGCAGATAGTGATTAAAGAGCCTGACTTTCATCCCCACTAGAAACCAAGCCCTTTCCAGCTGGAAGTCCCCAAGTCCATGGGTGCCCATTCACAGCGAGCAACATCTAGGCAACAGAGACCTGCTTTGGCAGGGAGAGTCAGAAAACCTACAAAGTGCTTATGCTCCCTGTACAGCCAGTGGAGAGATTTCGGCTCCTTCTGTAGGTTTTGTTGATGAGGACTCTTTGATGGTGTCTCCTATTCCTCATGAAGGCTGCTAAGATGTGTGGTCAGGGCAGCTGTTGGCCACCACTGAGCTGAATGGTTTATTGCTATCTCAGCCTTAGGGCTAGAGTTCGTGTTTGAAGTGGGGCTTTTAGCACCTTCAGGGCTCTTGGCTCAGCTCCTTGCAGCACTGTCAGTCCTGCCCTCATGTTCCTGTGCAGAGGGATGCCTCCCTAGGGCCTGCCTTCTTGCTTAGGGATTGTATTTTTCCCCTCAATGGCCCTTTCCATACTCTCCTCCACCTTTCCCAACCCTCTGGAAAAGTCAGGGGATGCTGTGAGCTCCCTCATGAGCTTTCTGCCCTCTTTCTTCCCTCCCTTCCTCCTTCCTTGCCATCATCTCCATGTTAATCTTCTCCATTTGTCTTGATTACCCTGCCTTGTAATACATGTTTTACTGCTTGCAAGGTCACGTTGGTGATGTTCATCATTTTAGCTTATTTCCCTAGGAAACAGCAGTGACTGGAGATGGTCCCTGGAGTAATATGCTTCTTCATGGCATATTTCTGTGCGTGCATTTGTGTGTGACGCAGAGAGAAAGAGAAATCCTTGGTAATATCTTCCAGAAGAGAGCCTCTGTGCCACAGTTCAGTGTGGCCAGGAGGACGTTTAAGCCATGTTCTGGCAGCCGGTTCTTCTTTACTGGAGCAGTAAGCATCGAGGGATGCCTTAACAGAACAAGTGATCTAGGTCTCCATGGTTTTTACCTCTCCCTATCTCCCTGCTGCTCAGCGAGCTACTGCTACACAAATCTTAGCTGTCAGTCCAATGAGCCTTGCGTAATGTTTGTGGTTTTATGGCCCGCAAGGGGATGGACAAGAAGAGGGGGGCTCCTTTCTGACCCTCCTCCTCAGAGCGTCCCCAGCACTGCTATTGCACTCTGCGTTTCGTTTCCATGCCCCAGGCAGCCTCTAAGAGCCAGTGGTTTGAGTTCTCCATGAATGTGGTGCTGGCAGTCATGCCAGCTTCTGCTGTGGTTCTCGCTGGTTTTGCAAGCTGCAGAGGGTTGTGTCATCACCGGGTCCTTGGCTGGATCATCTCCAAACAGGGCCCAGGATGATGTGGGAAACACCTTCTTCAGTCACCTCCAAATGGATGTCCTAACATCCCCACGGTCAGACCTGTGCTGACGAAGCAGATGCTGGTTTTCAGATTACTACCCAGGGCTTCTTCGAAAGGGGTCGTTTGGGACCTCAGAATAATTGAGCACATGAGAGGGCTGTCACAGTCCAGGTCTGCGGCTCCATAAGTCACCTTAACCTGACATAACTTGAGGCTGCTACTGGATGCCTTAGTCCTAGGGGCTGCTTTCCTTTGTCACTCGCCCCAGCTCCCTGCCTTGCCCCATACACCAGTGGGTTTGGGGTGAGCTGTCTCCCCTACAGATCCACTAAGGGATGTGCAATGAAGAAGGCAAGTCTGAAAGTCTTCTGGCAAACTGAGCTATCTTATGTTCCCAGATTGTAAGCTAATGTTGGGATTCTAGTTTTCCCTGAAGACCCCTGCTCCCTATTTGTCAGAGTGACCTTTCTGTTTGACAGATTCCAGGTGCAGAAGTGGCAATCGATATATGTCAGCCTTTAAAGCCTGTTAAGGTGAGAAAGGTAAAACAGTGGCTGCCTGATTGCTCCATTAATCTCTTCGCTGTGTGAAATCCCACATCCTCGAGGGACTAGGTGCCGGAGCTTCCCGTGGTGTGTCAGTTTGCTGTTTCAACACTTCGGCTGTCTCTTCTTGGCACTCGTGTGGTGGGAAGGGTTTGCAGTTGTCATGCAGGCTGAGTGGTAGCTGAATTGCGTGTGTTAGCATGGCTGCATCATTTCATGTGCTGCTTTTCAGTTGGCCAACAGGTAACGCTGAGGAAGTGCCAGCAGCTTCAAACGCTTCAGCCCTTTCTTATTCCCAGGAAGAAACTAGCAGGGATTGGGAAATGTATCTCAGGAGAAGGAAGTGAACGGGGCAGGTAACTGCAGCACGAACCCAGCTGAGAACTGAAGGTCTGGAGGTGGGATGGCAGGAGTGGCCTGCGTGACATCTGGAGCTAGATCTGACCTTTGAACGTGATGCTCCTAGTCCCTGGGTCGTTACACGGACTGGCAGCATGAGGAAAAGCCCTATAAAGGATGCAGTCTGTACATGCGAGAGCTTGCAGAGAAATGAGGCGTCAGGAGGGCATGGTGTTCATCCCTTGACGGTGCATGACAACCCAGCAGCAGCAGCAGCACTACCTGGCACTCCGGTGTTTGTCCCTTCCACGGCCTGCTCCTGGGTGTCACGCAGCCTGGAGCACACCAGGTTGCAGAGCAGAGGGCTCTGTGCACAGGCACAATGCCCCAGGCAGCTCCTGTGTGCTTCGGAGGGGCAGAGACCTGCACTGCTCGAGGGTGAGTGCTGGGTTTGAGCTTCTTCCCGCTGGAGTAGGCAGCCAGCTCCGGGGATCTGTCGGGCAGCATTAGGGACCGGGCTGGCGACTGGCTAGATTGCCTGTGGCTGTTTCGTGTCCTTCCAAGGCAGCGCTCTCCTTCCAGCTCTCGAGCTGCCTGTTGTTCCTTTCTCGGTGAGCTCATGTTGCAGCAGAGGGGAGGAACAATAAAAGTAGGCTGAATTCGTGCCAGCTGCTTCCCTGAAGCCAAAGCTGGCAGGAGACCACGCACAGGAGCATGGGCCGAGCTTGGAGCGAGCCCCAAGTGCAGGGGTGAAGCCTGCAGCCCACCTGCATCCTTCAGCCCCCAAGGCTGGGGCTTCCCCTGAGGGTTCACCAGCCCTTTCCCCTTGGTGCAGATGGTTTCTTTTGAACCCCAGTGAGCCTGAGGGTGTTTGGATTTGGCCGTGTGCCCTGTGGAGCCCAGGAGAGGCAGGCAGTAGGTGTGCAGAGGACAAGGGGGACCCGAGGGCTGGCGGGCTGGCTTTGTTCGTGGCTTCTCCGTAGATCTTGGTTCTCCCTGCCAAGTTTCCAGGGACGGAGCAGCTGAGACGGGGCAGGCTGTTTGCGAGCAGCGTGCGTCCCCGCGGTCTGCAGGACCCAGACAAGGGCAGCAGACAGTCTCTGGCGGCACAGGACGTGGCGGGGGGGCTGTGCTGCGGTCTGGGCAGGCTGGGACATCGCAATATGTCTCTCTTGGCAAGAAGGCTGGAGCAGATTCGTGCTGCTGCATCGCATTGACATTGTCCTCGTGCGCATTCCTGCACTCGTCTCTCCCCTGCGGGGTGATTTCGGCAGAGCTTCGAGGGGTCCGAGCGCTGCACCTTCGTGGGGAGCTGGCTCTGGGGCAGCATCACATTTGGGATCGCTCACATCCCCCTTCCCCATTAGAGAGCCCGACACGGCCCTTTCCACCCCCCAGCTGCAAGCTGCCCGCAGACCATCAGCCTGTGATAAATGCGCGGCCGCCCCTGTGCCCGCAAGTTGATGTCTTCTTCCCATCTTCTCCCGCCCTCCCTCCTGGCGTCAGCCCTCCGCCGGTCCTGTCGTGACTAATCCTGCAGCGGGCACACGGGGAGAGGCTGCAATCACCTCCATAAATCTGCCCTCCTGCTCCCGGGTTTCTGACAGTAATGAACGTGGGAGGAGGGACGGGGAGGGGCGGAGGGGGATGATAACCAAGCAGACGCCAGGGGTGCCGGGCTCCTCGCTGCTTTTTCACAAGCCGGGCTACAGCAGATTGATTGACCTGGGAACCGTCAAGCAAACAAGACCGTCAGGCTCTTCATTAGAGCATTAATTAGCTTCCAGGGGCTCTCCAGGGGCTGCTCCGTAAAGTTTGGTTTATTAGGAGCTGTCAAGTTGAAACTGTCGTGGAGGGGGAGGGTGCAGGCTCCTCAACTGGCCTCGGAGAAGGGGGATGCTTGTGCCTGAACTTTGTTTGAGATCAGGGTGAACCAGAAAATCCTGTGCTTGGGTGGGTGCAGAGCTCTCTCTCTCCTGGTCTCCACTAGAAATTGCCCTGGCCACTGATAGCAGCCTGGAAAACCGAAGGATGGTAGAGAAGAGGAGGAGGACCCGTACCTCGTGGTCCGAGCTGTCACCAGCAGTTGTAGAGGGACTGCTCAGTGTCCTGTGCCTCCTTCCCTCGGAAGACGTGGTGAGCAGCCAAGGCAGTGGTGGCTGTAACTGGATACTGGGATGCTGGGAAGACGAGGAGAGGAAGAGGCAGGGGAGAATTGGGAACGCAGGCTGCCATATGGCATGCTCGGTGCTGGGAGAGGACTGATTTTCAAACAATTGCCAACACAATTGCTTGTGGAGGAGTTTAAGGGGAGGCATTCCCTAACAAATGAAAATCAGATATTGCTGTTGCTGCCTTTCTCCCTTCTCATTTCTTAATAATGTTGTCTGTGTGTGAGGAATCCTCTTCTGCTTGGATGCTGGAGATGCCCTTCCTACCACTGATGGCCAGTGAGGCCCTGACCTCTCCCAGGCACTTCAGTGGAGGCTCAAATGAGCCTTTGCAAGGGCTGCGAGGTGCATTCTTCAAAACCCAACACTTTTAGCCTCTGGGAGCAACTAACAATACAGTTAAACAAGAAAAGGTAATGAGCTGGAAACTTCCTTACACAAGTGAAGTCTGGAAACTTATCTCAAGTTTGCTGCTTGCGTGATCTCAGGGTGGCTTTGCTCTGCAGAACAGCACTGCTTCCCTGCTTTAAAGCCTTCTGCTCCATCTGGCATATAGCTGCGCTCTTGCTTGAGTGATGAAGGAGTTCAAGAAGCGCTCAGCAGGGACAGGAGGCTGCTCATCAGCAGCCGTGACTGCAACACGGAGCAGTCTCCTCTCCCTGGGTGCTCAGAGCCTCGCTCCTTCCCCTCCACCACCCGCGGGTGAGACCTGCTGTCCTGCCCCAGAGCTGCTGCTCTTCCCTGTCGGCTTCCAGCAGTGCGTGACCCGGCGCTGTGCCTTTGCACAGACTCACATTAGCGACCCATCTGGTCCCCTTTTTCCTTTCCCAGTTGGCACGCGTGGGTTTGCTTCCTCCACCTCTGCCCCTAACCCTGCTGTGTGTGTGCCCACTGGTCTTACTGTGGGGATTCTTGCATCTCCGCTGTATGCAGGGTGTGCTGCTCTGTCCAAATTCATGCTCTTCATTGTTACTTCTTGAGGTGCAAGTTTTTCACTTCCATTTCAAAGCAGTCCCAGTTTCTCTCTTTGATACCTTGAGAGTGGTCTTCTGCTCCCGCTTGCAGGATGCATGCACAGAAGCAGAATGTCAGCCTGTTCGCAGTCTGTGCACACACAGCTTCTTCGATGTTGTTTTGAAGGCCTTCTCCCCACACTCTTTAGCTTCTTCTTGATCCGTATTTTACCTTGTGGAGCTAATGTCGGCAGAACATTTAAGGGCAATTTCTCTATACGAGTGTTTTTCCAGGACTTCCCCTGATGGGAAGATGGGCTCTCCAGTTAGCTTATGGAGGCAGCCGCAGCATGAAGCCGTGAATCATGAGTTTGGGTCTCACGAGGCAGGTGGAGCTGGTCTAGCACTTGTTTGTGCAGGGGGAGGTGATCCTCAGCCCTGGCTGTTACTGCTGGCTGCGTGGCCCTGCCCCGTTCCTTGTGCCAGCATCAGCCTTGCTGTGATCCCCCCACAGAAAATGAACACGGTGAAAAGAAGCTGTTAAAGGTGAGTGAGCTCTTGGATGGATTCAGCTGGGCACTCCCCAGGAGGCTGTATTTTTGCAGAGGGCAGCACTGACAGCTTGGGGCTAGCAGCGCTGGCGCAGGCAGTGTCCAGCAGACCTCACGATCCTACAGCAGGTCTGTCTGGGGAACTTGCTCTCTGCATAGCAAGAAAATATCGTCTCATACCACCCTCAGCACCTCATCTCGCTGTGCATAGCCGCCAGCTTTTCAGCAGTGGCCTCTGAAACTACACAGGTAAATAGAGTGAGCACCAGGAAGACAGACAGTAATCATGGTTATGGGAAGCAGCTCTGCACTAGCATGCACCTCTGCAAACTTCCCAGCCATCTTTCTGACACCCTGTGAGGAAGTTTGGCCTTTAATAGCCAGGCTCCAGAACGACAGGGGAATTTGTGTGTAGTGCTGCCATATGTGTTGTAACTCGCTCTTTGGGTGCATTTAATTACTTTTTTTCCTAATTGACGTAGCACTCTTTTGTTTGAAATCTTTCTGTTGAAGGATTGATTCAATATCTCCATGTGTTATTTTCCTCTTTCCTTATCCTCGGCGGCTGTAGCTTGGTACTGAATTTATCTTCCAGTGATCCTATCTCCATATTTTAATTTACAAGTGATCAGTGAGCCGTATATTGTTCTCTGACAGCAGGCACAACTCGTGCTGGGAGTCTTTTACTCCCTCCCCCTGCCTCTCCTGCAGAACTTTTACATTTATTTCAGGGTTTGACAGGAAGGTTTCTGTTTTTAGGGTTGCAGGGCACTTTCATTTGGGCTGTCTTTGTGTTTGTTTCTGTTTCTTGAAGGTAAGTTGTCCCCGAGTCCACAGCCACCTCCAGATGTGAAGGTAGGTGAGCTCCAGCTGTGGTTCTCCCTCTCTGTTGCAGACACTCACATTGCTGCTTTGCTTTGTCTGTGCAGCCCACCTGAAATGAGAACCTGGGCCACCTGGGGGCTGCGGAAACTTCGGGCATTGCTCTGAAACTAGCGGATCACAAGGGGAAAATGGCAGCGTGGTGTTCGAAGTCCAAGCCTTGGCTTTTTTATCTGCCTGCCTGGGAGGGGGCAGCACCCGAACGTGCCTCCAGAAAGGGTTAACGTTGTCTCTCCTTTCCGTAGAGCTGCTCTCCCAGTAATTCGATCATGTCAGCCTGTTTGCAGGCAATAATTCATTGTTATAGGAACACTACAGTAAAGTGACAAGTTAATAATGGCAGTAATAATGGCAGGCAAAGTCTAATGCTATTTCCCATTCTCCTGCTCCTGTTGCACCAGCAGCGGCCCATGTTGGCTAACACAATTTGCAGCCTCGCTAATCCAGTTTCAGTAGGGATTGTGTTCTATTAAGAGAGAATAACAGGAGTCGGGAGCTGTGCTGCCATGTTCCCGGGCTCCCTGGGGAGGCCGTGCTGGCGCTCCAAGTCTTTTGTCTTTGCTTTGCGGTGATTTCTGCGCGACGCTTAAGCCTGTTGAGCAAGCTCCTCCTCGGAGCCTCTCACCGTCCTCCCTCCTGTGAACGCCTTGCGGAGAAGAGAGGGACCAGAGGGAAGGGTCACTCCTTCCAGTTCCCACATCTCTCCCTTTTGTATGCTCCTTTTCCTAGGAAATTCGAGGCCCCCGTCCCTCATTGCGCTGAGTCAGTAGGCCGGCTTGTGCTTGCTCTGCTCCCATCGCCACAGCGCGTGTCCTTGCAACGCTTGTGGAGGCGGAGGAGGCTCTCGATCCGTGCTTTTATGGAGGAGGCAGCAGAGGTGCCGAGCGTTCGCACATGTCTCAGCCTGCGGCAGAGCGGTGACCTGCATACAGGTCTCTCGGAGCCGAGGCAAACAGGAATTAGGTCACTGGGTGCTTTCGGGGAAATGGCGAGGCGCCTGAGGGTGCGCGGCCGTTGTGACTGCAGGGTTGGGGTGTCAGCTGAGGCTGTGCCAAAAGCCCTTCACAGTGATGTCTGAAGCCAAGGGTGCAGGGCAGAGACGCAGGTCCTGTGCGTAAGCATCGTTTCGGGTCGAGGAAATGGGTCTCTCCCGATGGACCTGCTAGGCACCATCCCTGGTGTCAAACCGTGCGTGGGCTCGCGCTGCGGTGTCCCCGTTTCTCCTGTCCCCACCTCCCTCACCTTGAGACGGCGAGATCCCAGCGGAGGCTTTTACAAGTAGGGCAGTCCCTGGGAAAGCTGTGTAATACTTCACCAGGTCTCTCCAGGAGAGCACGTCTTCTGGAGGAGTGCTCCCCGGGGGGTGACGGTCTCCAAAGTGGGACACAGCAGCCCTCGCCGCCTCCCTGTACTCGTGACGGGGCTCCCCGGGGGCTCTGTGGTCTGCTTCTGGCTGTCTTTGTGCCCACCCCTTCTGCCTCATGGCAGCTTCCCAGGGGCGTGCAGAGCTCGGTCATCCCCTAGCTGGCAGCCCCCTCTCTCTACACAACAGGGGGGCATGGTGGGTTTTGTGTTTTTTTTTTTATTAAGGAGGCTGTCTTCAGCTACAACTGAGTACTGCAGTTCCCATGTGGGAAACGAACCCTTATCAAAGGCCTGCCCTTACATTTTCTCGACACCTACAAGGGAAGATGATGCAAAAAGTCTGCGAGCACCTTTTTTATCGGAGCATCTTAAGTCACAGATTGCGAAGTGCTTTAATAAAGGTGAGTGTTGTAACCCCAGCCTGATGATTAGGAAGCAGAGACAAGGGAGCCAGGCGGCTTTACCGCTGCAGGGAGTCAGCAGGAGAGCTGCGCATCGTGCCGCTGCTTCTGCCCTCCTCTGCTGACTCGTGTCCCTTCCCCCCTAACATTTGTGTATCTGTGCTTATCAAATACCTGGCTTGAGGAGACTGCCTGCCTGCTTCGTGGTGTGTAGAAATCCCCCTCCATACATACCGGCCTGTGGAGTACCTGGCCATATTGTGGCCTGCTGTGGTTCCCAGGTGGCCCAGATCTGGCCCCCAGCCCACAGATGCAAGCTTTCGGGACCAGGTATCCCGAGGCGGTGCCTGTCCCTGCAAATTAATAGGGATGTTTTCCTCAGCCTGGGAGTTAATGCAGGGAGACTGTGATGCTGGAGGATGCTGCATGAAGTGAGCTGTCTAGTGAGCGTACAGACGTGCTGCGGACACCTCGCGCCTTCGCCAGCCACTCCAACCAGGCAGGGAAGTAATGTCCCTGCATCCTGGCCAGGCTCCAGCGTGAGGCATCGCCCATTCAGCCTCACGTTGCTCCTCCAGCAGACACAGTGGGATGCCTGTACTGGTGCAGGAGAGCATTTATGTCTCCGTGCCATCGGAGAGCTGATGTCTTCAGCACCAGCACAGTTGCAGAACTCAATACACCTGTGTTCTTCAGCCAGGTTGCATGGCTGGGCGAGGAGACGGGGCTGGTTTAAGAGAAATACAAGGGTTTTAACCATGACCTGTTGCCAGTGTAAATTGAGAGCCTTAACAGCATATGTAGTGCCAATTACAGCACATCAAGGTGTGATATCCTCTTTACTGGCACCCTCCGGGGAGCCGGCAGACATCGTGGCAAAGGATTATGGCTTGCAGACGATAGGCACGGTAGCTTCACCTCGACACATGCACCTGTTTTCCTCCTCAAGCAGATGTTTGGGAAGCTGTTAAGAGAACATCAGCCTCCTGCCAGCGCAGCAGAAGGTGCCGTGTAACCCTGCCTGCTCCCGTGGCTGCACCCACCGCCCCTGCTGCTCGGCAGCGCTGGAGCAGCCCTGCCCTGGCGCAGCACAGCCCCGGGGCAGGCTGCATCAGCTCCCTGTGGAGGCCCAGACACGTCCCCGAGCCAGGAAAGGGAGTTTCCCTGTGTCAGGAGGGCAAGTTTTGGCTGGCTTGCTGCCTGGGATGTCAGTCTTCTTGCAGTCCCGCTCATGCACCAGCAACTGCGGTAATTTCCATGTCGTGCAGGCGTCTTTAGACATGACCTGGCAAGTCACACGCAGCGTGGCGAGATGTGCTTTACCATGGAGAGGTCTTACCCATCGGGATGAAAGAAAGAGCCGGACTTTGTGGTGGTGTATTGCACCATCGCCCTGGCCCACTCACTTCAGAATTAATTTTTTCTTCCAAATCTCCATTCCCGAGTGCCAGCTGAGCCTTTTGGATCGGTTGCATGCCTGCGAATGGTGGCTGGTGGTCCCACCTCCAACACTCCCGTGGGATGGCAGGGGTGTGAGCAGCCCCACGGAGCTTCCTGCATCCTGACCGCGTTGGCGAGCGTGCCAGCCTGCAGCCCGACGGAGCGGCTGCTCCCAGGCAGCCCCCGTGCCGTGGTGGTTGTGAGCCAGCGGTGTGCAGCCCCTGGTCTGCGAAAGCAGGGAGCTGTTCCTAAAGGATCTGCGGAAGGGAATAGGGAAGAGGCAGGCTGGCATCGTGAGGTGCACGTTCGCTATGTAGGATGTGGCACCTGGGTGGGAAAGCGCTTGGTGTTCGCAGGTAGGAAAAGGCTGGGGAGGGCCTGCAAGCATGGAATTTAGGATCTCGTTGTTGGCAGAGTTGGGAAGAATTCTTCCCCACCGCCCTCACCCCCACGTAAAAGATCCTCGCTTGCCTCTGCTGGTGGTGCTGCGAGGTGGGCAGAGCGCGGTGCCGGCAGCTCCCGCCCGTGCACGCCCCGACAGCGCGCGTGGATGCGGAGCGACCCCGCCGCGTGTGTACAGGCTGCATTTTAATAGATATAGGGCTGCCGACTTAACATACACAGTTGCTATAGGAACAGAGGTTTCCTTAGGAACGGTTGCAGAAAATAATCCAGTACCAATTAAAAATAAACTGTTTGGAAAGGGGGCTGGGGGGAGAAAGGAAACTGCTGAGAAGCACCTTCCCCTTTATTGGCTCATCTCTCGGGGACTCGGAAGATTGATTAATGCTTGAAATAACCTTTCTTAGCCGACAGCGAGCTGGGGAGGTGGGATGAGCGTGCGTGCAGCAGCTGAGGCTGGTGTCCTGGGGTGAAACAAAGGGGCTGGAGTGTGCCTGGGGGGTGGGGGTGCAGCAGAAATACGACAGCGTGATGCTAAATCTCCCCATTGAGTTGAAGTCCCCCAGAGAGGAAGAACAAGGGGCCTTTTCCCTCCTTCCCTCCCTCCGCTGTCTGCATACCCGTAACGCAGCCATCCGGGCTTTATTAGCATACTGAATAAAGCCAGGGGCAACGTGGGCTCCAGGGGAACTTCTAATGCATTGCCAGGACGCCTGTCTCAGATGCTGTGCTGGAGCAGAAAGTGTCACTGTCGGGGGAGTTTCTCCCTTCCATTTGATGTTGCTTGCCCGTACCCATTAGCTCCCTCGCTCATCGCTCGTGCCAGCAGGCATCCGAGACCCTGGCGCCCAAGGGACAGCGGCAGGAAGGCGCGACACAAAGCGAGGAGCCCTTGCCGTGGTGGGGAGAGGAGGCAGCGCCGCTTCCTCGCAGGCGAGCAGAGGATGCGTGGGCCGGACGGCTCCCCTGGCAGGGCTCAGTCTTCCACGCCCGTAGCACCGCGCTGCTGCCGTGCCTCTGGTGCCCAGGGCGCTCGGTAGGCTTCCTTAAGAGATTTGCTAATTGTACGCAGAAGACCTTTGCCAGGCAGCTCCCTTTCAGGGGGAAGCAGCCGTGTGAGGCACCAGGGGAGCTTGGAGAGGTCAGGACAGGAGGGGCTGGAGCAGCACCGGCACACACCTTCTGCCTCTCAACTGTTGAAGACCATCGCAAAGTGTAAGGATGCCCTTTATAAGCTGTGGCTGAGTGTTGGTGCCACGGGGTGCAGCAGGAAAGGGGTAGGAGCAGCGTGCAGGACCCCTCATGCATCACCTCCATTCAGGGAAGCCTGATTTCCTGCCTGTGCCCAGGTGTCCTGGGTAATGCAGCATCCTTCACGCTCACACCTCTGGCTCATCCCTTCCAGGTCTGCACTTCCCCCAGCCTCACGTTCAGCAGGAGCTGCTGGTCGCTGTAGGAGAGGCGAAGGTGGTGGCAGGGCTGCTCAAGGGGAGAGTGTGTGGCCAGAGGCTGCTCCTCTCGTCTGGTCTTCAGCTGCCAGGCTTCCCCCAGTGCAAGTGTCACATGAGGGCGCTTCACATCCTCCTCTGCAAGTGTCAGTGCCGTGGGTCAGGGCTCGCCGCATCAGGCACAGCCTGAACACACAGGGGAAGGCTCTGTCTCCTGCTCCTGCAGGGAGGGGGCAGTTGGAGACCAACATCTCACTCTACAACAGAGCTAATGCCGTCCTCAACACTGCGTGACCGCTCAGCTGCCCATGCGGGAGCTACAGTCACACTTGGGAAGCTGAGAGCGGTGGCGTGGCCGTGACTTCTCCCAGGTGATGCAGTCCTCGGTGGCCCTGGAGCCAGAGCTCCTGGCTGCTGGAGCGCAGCGTGTTCCCTGCTGGTCCTCCCCAGTGGGATGCTTCTCTCCCAGTCGTGCCCGTGGCTGCTCCCCTAATCAGTGCGTGTCTGCAGGTTGCGTGTCACACCGGGGTGTGACAGCAGTAGGGGCTTGTTTAATTCACTCTTTCTGGAAATGGTTTTCTGTGGAACTGGTCAAAAGCCCGTTGGTATATGCTGCAAGCTGTGTGATTTCACTAAGAAAAAAAGCACTTGTGTCTGAAGGATGGTTGCAGCTGAAGAGACGGGGAAACTGAGTTTGGGTGTAGCCTTCACACTAGGTTTGGTGCTCTCAACCACAGCAAAACTAAGAAAGGGAGACTTTTAAAAAAGACTGTGGAAAAGCAGGTGCCTCGCTGAGGGACCTGGTGGGAAAATTCAGGAATAGAGGGGAGGTGAAAAGGAGAGAAGGCTTGGTAGGAGAACAGCTAAATGTTTTTTTCCTGAAGGTTCATTGTAAGGCAAGAGCAGCCGTGTGTGCAGCCGGGGGAGAGCTCTCTGGTCCTCCCCCAAACAGGTGAGTCTCTTTTCCATGTCCATGACCCACCTCTTCTCACCTGTCCCCGTTCCTCCCTGGCAGTGACCAAGCTGCAGGTGAGCAAGTCGAAGCGGAGCATCACCCTGGTGGAGAACCGCCCCATCCCGCTCAACTGCTCTGTCAAATCCCAGACCAGCCCCGACTCGCACTTCGCCGTGCTGTGGTACGTCCACAAGCCCTCCGACGCGGACGGCAAGCTCATCCTGAAGACCACCCACAGCTCGGCCTTCGAGTACGGCACCTACGCGGAGGAGGAGGGCCTGCGGGGCCGGCTGCAGTTCGAGCGCTCGGCGTCGGGCGGGCTCTTCAGCCTGACGGTCCAGCGGGCCGAGGTCCGCGACAGCGGCAGCTACTACTGCCACGTGGAGGAGTGGCTGCTCAGCCCCAACCACGCCTGGTACAAGCTGGCAGAGGAGGTGTCGGGGCGGACCGAGGTCACCGTCAAGCAGCCAGGTAGCGCGCGCCGTGCTGCTGGGGTCCTCTGGGGCCTTTCGGCGCCGGCTGTTGTGCACATCTCCTGCTGAGCTCCGCTGGGGCAGCAGGGAGCTTGTGCTCTTCTTTCTGCTACAGCCTTCTCGCCCCCTCCTTGCATCCTCATGCCCGCACATCCCTTCAGGGAGACATTATTTCCCCTCCTTCAGTGTCACCCGCCTACACCGGGTTGGTGTCCATCTTAGGGTCCCTGCCTGTGCCCCTCCATCTGGAGGGCCGCTGTAATGAGCCAGGTTTCTTTATCCTCAAAGGTGTCACGTAGAAAGTGTGTCAGCTAGCAACCTAATGAGGGAGAACTGGTGTGTGCCTGCCTGGGAGAGCATTTTTATGTTTTGCACATGGTTTAATTTCACTCTGCATCTGTATCCTGGCAGGCGTGGGGAGTCTTGTCTCTTTTCCCTTTGCGCTGTGCACATGAGATGTGAGTAATCAGTTTAATGAGGTGGGGAGCTGGCTGCCAGGAAAGGAGAAATCTGCTCTGCTGGTGCTTTCCGTGGCAGAGGACATCTCTGGCAAAGATGGGCTGAAGGTGGCCACCAGAAGCTGGGGCCACAGCCCTCATTCCAGGCAGAGAGGCAAGGACTGTCCCTGAGAGCAGCCAGCACCCCATGCACGCTGCTGATGCGGAACATCAGTACTCCATAAGGAAGCCCTGGCTTGCTCCCGGTGCCTAATTCTGGAGATTAAATTCACCTGGTTGTGCAGGGAGTGCAGCAGGCCAGAGCATACTGCTCACGGCCAGTCCCAGCTGCTTGTTTCTGCCTGCAGATCCCCGAATTGGCTGTGGGGCAGTCAGGGAGCGGGGAGCTGCGATTTGCCCCCTCCTTCACATCACCCACCTCTCACTGGGAAGTACGGTGCCTGTCGCTTACTCCTGTGGCCGTACCAGGGAAGTCCACACTGTGCCCCCTGAAAGAGGTTGTAAAGGAATTAGGAGTGTACCACACGTCATTTCACTTAAAAGAGCTGATTGCTATCACCCCCCGAGTATCAATGAAATTATTGAGCAAAAACCAGGGGCATTCCCAACGCAGCAAAACACCGTGTGTGCCTCTGCCCTCGTGCCACTTCTCGTTTTGCAGTAGTGGTTCCCTATAACCAGCTGTCCCTTCTCTGCCTTGTTTTTTTTCCCCTTTTCCCACTGCAGCGGAGCTTACTGGCTGCGGTGTGACCAGGCTCGTGCCCTGCCCCAAGGGGAGAATGAGAAGAGCTTCACGTGTGACTTCCCTTCACGAGATGTTTGTGCACTCAGGATCCCCCAGGTCCTATGAGGAGATGTGGGGTTCCCACTTCCCTGTGCCAAATTCAGCCTTGCTGGTTGCTAGCCTGAGATTTTCAGGAGGCCCTCAAAAACATCAGTCCCATTTTCTTTTCCTCGCTTTTTTTTTTCTTTTTTTCCTTCCTCCCCTTCCTCTTCTCTTCCATCACACCCCAGGGCTATATCTATGGAGGGAGGTGCACTTGGGGAGACCCGGCCCCTGGCATCCCTCAGTCACCCTGCGTTTCTTCCGGCCTTCCCCCGCAGATAACCGCCTGCAGGTGAACCAGACCCACAGGAACATCACGGTGCTGGAGAACCAGTGGGTGACCCTGGAGTGCCAGGTGAGCAGCCGGAGCAGCCCCTCGTCGCAGCTCTCGGTGGAGTGGTACGTCTGGCGGCCGGGGCACCCGGAGAAGGAGGCCGTGGCGCGGCTGAGCCGGCAGAGCACGCTGCGCTACGGGGACCTGGCGGCGCTGGGCGACCTGCGGGGCCGCATCCACATGGAGAGCCCGTCCCTGGGCCTCTACCTGCTCTCCATCCAGAACGCCACCGTGCGGGACAGCGGGGTGTACGACTGCCGCGTGGAGGAGTGGCTCCTCGACCCCAGCGACCGCTGGTACAAGCGGGCAGAGGACCTCTCCGGGCTCACCACCCTCACCGTGAAGCAGCCAGGTGAGGAGCACCTTATGCCACCGCCTCGGAGCAGCTCTCTGCCCTCCTGCATCACTGTCCGTCTGTCACCAGTGGAGGGTCTGGGCAGAGGGCATGGCTGCTGCTCTATGGGCCATGCTGATGCCTTCTTGGGTGTCTTCATTGGCCCCTTGCTTTTCTGGAAGGAGTGTTCAGCAAGCTCTGCAAGCACAGCTAGACAGGCTTGGGATTTTGTCACTACTGCATCTGCAAATTTATTTTTTTACAGCAGTTTTGGCAGATTCAGTAGAGCAGGCTTCAGATTTTATTCACATTTGGACTGAGAATGAGATGGCAGAAGCTCTCTGTGCTTTCTAGGCAGGGTCTCTGCATGGGAAGAGGGCAGCAGAGGGGTTGAGACCCTCACTGGTGTCCAGGCAGTTTTACACGATGCTGCTCCCTGCTCCACAGGTAAAGATGTGGGCAATGCCAGCTCCAAGCCTTCGTCTGGATTAGAACCAGGGCTGGGGATTCTCCATGGGGCAGGAGCTGGCTAGGAAGAGCCTGCCTCTGTATGGGCAAGGGGGAGCCTCCCATGCCTTCTGGCTACCTTATTCCCCATGATAGAGGTTCAGGTGGCTCCCACTGTGTAGCACCACTGTTTTGGCTACGCCCAGACACAGGGAGATGGGGATCGGGATGCCTCTCGCTCTTTCCAAGATCTAGGGGGGTGAAAAATTCTCAGGAAGTTCAAAGCTGGGAGGAAACTCCAGTTCAGTGAGTTTTACCAATAGATGACAATCTGCAAGGACAATTTACCTTGGGAAATATGGATTCTCTAGTTTTTGAGCCAAGTGACTCCAGATTAAATGCCTGTCTTAAAGGAAGGCTGTAGGTCAAACGAAAGTTATAGTCTTCACTTGCTGGATACCTTCCAGCTTTAAAAAAAACACACTCTGCAAGTATTTTTTGGTGCTTTATGCCTGCCCACTTCAGCAAGGTGTCAGCCTCGTAACTCTGTGATGGAGCTGGCAAGATTATAAGGTCCTGGGAAGGTTTTATTGGTAATTCCTTGCAGAGAAAAATTTGTGCTGCAAAAAGTGGGAGCTGTCTCAGGGGACAGCCCAGCTCTTGTCCATGAAGTCCTTGCTCAGGAAGCTTCTCTGGCTGAGATGGCTTCAGCAGAGGTCCCCCAGAGCTCCCAGGCAGACCCTGTATGCTGCATCCCTGCACAGCTCTACGTGCAGCTCCTCATTTGGGATGGAAATTGCCAGCCCTGAAGGACAGGGGACTGAACGTGAGGGGAAATCCTCTAGGCTCCACCTGAATTGTGGAAGGATGTGGAGTGGGAAGAAGAGGGGGAGTTGGGAGTGCAACAATTCAATATATATATATATTAATTTTTTTTTGTTACAAGTGCTTTGTTGGTGTTTGGTTTTCTTTCATGACAGGCAGTACTTAACAAAGTGACTGAATTTAAAAATAGCATAGCTTGTGACTCATGTCTCATTAGTGAGGATCTCCATACTCATCTTCCAGTACTATAATCATGAACAAAGAAAAAAAAAAAAACACAACCCTCAGTGTCTTCAGACTTTAGTTCTCTTTCTGTTTAACCTGCTGAGGTGGGGGAGGCTCCGTGTTTATTTTGACAAGCCATTTCCTCCCCTTCCTCCTTTTTACCTCAGAAGTCCCCAAAATCTCAGGGCTTACCTCATTCCTGTAGGAATCCCTGTGGTGAAGATGAGAACTGAAAACACTCGTGTTGCCTCCAGCCCTAACAGCTCTGGCCTTAATGAAGATTTTCCACAGGGGACCGTTTAAGAATTGTAGGACAGGCACTGTAGTGTGAAACCCGGACACCTCCTGTCTGGGGAAGGGCCCCAGGTGAGGTTTGGGGGACAGCAGCACCCTGTGCCCTCTCCTGCAGGGACCCCAGGATCTGCGAGGGTCAGGGCTTGCCCAGCTGGTGCTCTCTTCAAGCTGCCCCTCTCTTCAAGCTGCTGGCTTGCCCTTCATGCTGAACTCCTGCATTAGGAAGGGCTTTTTAATCTTTAAATGAAAGCTTAGATCTGGGCTGATTGTGATCCCCTGAGTATGTGTTCCCTGGCAGGATGACTAAATCAAATGTTAATTGCTCTTGAAGTCAGCCTTTAATCAACTCATCTGAGGTTCTGGCCACTGTATATCAGTTAGCTAAAAACATCTCTGTAGCCTTGCAGCAAGTAATAGGGAAGAAAAGAGAGAGACTTTAGGAAGCTTCCTTGCTGCTTCTGTGCTGCGGTCATCTCTGTGGAGGAGTCTGTTACCTAATTAACTTCCCAAATTGCTGGAAAAAAAATCTGTCCTCCTGTGCCTCAGACATCGCTGATTTTCAAGTCCTTTGAGCACTCTCAGGCAGGTTAGAAAGCCAAGATACACAGGTACCTGTGTGGGGTCAAGCCTTCAGGTTTCACCTGGATCGCACCCAGTGTAGCAGCCGTGGTGGCAATCTGCTCCGCACTCACCTCTCCCATTTTGTCCTCCCAGACCCCACCTTGCAGGTGGACACGGCCACCGCCAACCTCACGGTGCAGGAGAAGGAGTCCTTCCCACTGGACTGCAGCATCCTGTCCCGCTCCAGCCCAGAGTCCCACTTTGCGGTGACGTGGTACAACCTGCGGGCCAAAGAGGCGGGTGGCCGCGTGGAGGAAGAAGAGGAAGAGGAGAGGGAAGCGGTGCTGAGCGTGGGCCCCGACGCCGTCTTCAGCCCCGAGACGGGTCGCTGGGAGGGCCGCCTGCGCTTCCAGCGCCTCTCGGCCGTGCTCTTCCGCCTGACGGTGCTGCAGGCTGGCGGTGCCGACAGCGGCAACTACTCGTGCCGCGTGGAGGAGTGGCTGGCCGACCCCAACGGCGTGTGGTACCGGCTGGCGGAGGAGGAGTCGGGCACGGTCGCCGTTCACGTGCAGGATGCAGGTGAGAAGAGATGAGGACCCCAAGCTGCCCGTGTGTCTTGGTTTGTGTGGGCATGACCGGCCCCCTGCCCTGGGGACCTGGAGCCTGGACCTGGTCTGCAACGGGGCGTATCTGTGGTACTGGTGCTGTTCCAATCGAGCTGCGGGCTTGTAGCCCAGCTCTGCGGGCTGGGTTGACCCCATGCTCACCGTACAGTCACTTGTATGTGGGCCCAGGGCTGTGGCACTAGGGTCTCCTCCCCATAACTCTCAAAGCCATTGGGTGGTTTAGAGGCCTCAGAGATAGCTGAGGTCGTGAGAGTTTTGTGGTCCGTTAATTGAGATACACTAAGATGCTGCCTCTGTACCACCACTGAGGGAAACACTTTGTGATAAGGCTCCCTGCTTTATAAGATATCAGAAAATCTGCACCAGGGAGGAAGATCTTTAGCACTCATGAAACTCTTAGCAGGAGATAAAGCCGAATCATGCCCTGTAATAGCTTTTTTCTGCTGCTCTGTTTTCCAGTATTGGTGGTTTTTGTCAGAGCCCTACCTCCTGTTATGATACAGATTAATGAGCATCTGTTTTTTATGTTTCTGAAGAAGTCTGTAAGCTATGTGCTGCGTAGAAGCTGTAAAACGTGACCATCCTGTGTCTCTTTTCAGGCTCCACCCTGCAGTCTGTCATCTGCTCCAATGACGCCCTCTTCTACTTCGTGTTCTTCTACCCCTTCCCCATCTTCGGCATCTTGATCATCACCATCCTCCTGGTGCGGTTCAAGAGCCGGAACTCCAGCAAGAACTCGGAGGGCAAGAACGGGGTCCCCTTGCTGTGGATCAAAGAGCCGCACCTCAACTACTCGCCCACTTGCCTAGAGCCACCAGTCCTCAGCATCCACCCGGGAACCATAGACTAAAGAGACGAGAGGTGCCCAGGAGGACACGCAGAGAGAGAGAAGCAGAGACACACCAGGAACCCTAAGGAACAGAGTGGTTTTCATTGTTCTTGTTTCATTTGTTTCAGTGTCTGTGCTCCGACGCGGCGGCTGAGCTCTGCGGAGCGCCCAGCCGGTGGGGACGGGAAGGTCCGAGGCTTCTTCCAGCACCTGTGGGAACGCACCCAGCCACCGAGACAGCACCGAGCCTGTGCGTTTGCTGTACATAGCGGATATTCCTCTCATTAATTTTGATCCCATCCGTTGTTGTCCGTTGGGCCGTTACTTTTTCGTCGTCGTTTCTTTTCCGTCTCCCAAAGAACTGTAGGCTTCCCCCTCTCTCCACACAGCGAGGAGTTCCCAGGGGGCTTTTGGTCCTGGGACGATCTCTGGAGGTAAATGTGTACGTGTACCAAAACAGACTTGTTTTTTCCTCCTGAGATTCTGTGCCACGGTGAAGAAGGTCTTTTCCCAAGGTGCACTGAGATAGCTGCTCCCTCTTCCAAAGCAGGCAAAGCCAGGACCACCTCTGAAGGGTTTAGGTGGGGTATTGGGAGGTCCATCTCAAAAACTGGCTGTAGCCTCAGGATCTTCTTGCCTCCGTCTTACTGTTCTCTCAGGAGGAGGCAATACACCTTTTGGGAGCATTCCCCAGTCTTGGGGAATTGAACATTCATTGAACTGAATGTTCAGTGCGCTTGCAATCAGGACAAAAGCAATTTAGCTGGTCTCCAGGAACTGAGCGGGGAAACAGAAGGAAGGTACCTGAAAGCCTTGACTTTGTTTTAATCAAAGAAGGTCCTCATGCGGTCCAGCATGCCAGAGAGATGCTGCCACCACTGATGAGGCAGCTCCTCTCCGTGCCCCACTTGCCTGGGGACGGGTGGCTGGATCCAGTCTCTGAAGGCTTCAACTTGACCAAAGTAATGACTCTACAAATGGGGAAAGAGAAAGCTCCGTGGGTTGGATTCACGGTCCCTGGATGGTTCAGCCAAGGAGCCCAGTCACAGCCACGCAGCAGGGACGTGCACTTAACCACCTCATGTCACCAGGGTTCCCAGCAGCTCGCGCGGCTTCCCAGTACGAGCTTGGACAGGGCAAGGAGCCTGCATCGCACCTGCACCCTGGGGGCTTCCACGTCCCTTTGGGTTGAGAGAAATCTTCCCGTATGTGTGTGTGCGCGTGTGCTGTTTTCCATCTCTGGGGCTTTAGGAGGAGAAACCATTTTGCCGTAAGCCCTCTCTCCTGGCAAAGTCACCTGCTCTTGTTGTACGCAACTGCCGTGACAGGAAATGCTGTTCTTTCTGTGAAAGATATGGCTCTCACGAAGCAAACCAGGGCTCTCTCCATGTGGGGCACCTACGCTCAAGTACCCCGTACTGCCAAGTACCCCTGCTGTGTCCTGTGGAGGAAACCGCCTCCTCCCCAATACACCCTAAGCGTTTTGTCTGGCGGAAGAAAATGTTTGCCAAAAACGGCCTTTTGTTGTCTTCCTTGACGTCTTCCTGGCAAATCTGGCCATTTGTTTTTTGCAGCATGGCTGAAGCCAACGTGGGCGGATGGGTGCAGCCGCAAGACACCCCCCCGCCTCGCGTGAGAGAGGTGCCATACCTGCAGCTGCCGACCTCTTTGGGAGGGTCGGACCCCTCTTTGTGAAGAGAAGGGGACCTCAGCAGATGCTCTGTAGTACTAGTAGGTTAAACCCTGATGCCTTGACATTTCAGAAGTGGTGAAGCCTCAGGTGGGAGATCTGCGTGGCACATCCTCTCTCCTGGCTAGAAGAGGAGCTTGCATCTTATCTGCGGGGATGCAGATGGTCCCACTCCAGTGGCAGGAGAGTCCGCTGCCACCTCTACTCCTCCACCAGAATGTCATTCGTTTCTTCTTCTGCTGAGAAGCCCAAATTGCACTCACCCCTCTGCAAAGTCTCCCTCCTTGAGACGTAATTGCTTACTGGCCCCAGCATACGCATAATATCACACTCCTATATATATACATATATATATATATCTCACACACCCACACTTGTCTTCCCTTTCTGGATAAGGAGTCTGCACAGAGAGGAGTGGGATGAAAAGTGAATGGAACTGAAGAACCAAGACATGAACAACAGCAGCTGCAGCCAGTGGGTATTGTTTCATAAATGTAGTATCTCTTGTACATACTGCTTCAGGGCAGGAACTGCAATTCATTTCAGCTTTAAAGGAAAAAGAGAAAGTCAGCAGGAGCTGTTCTTCCTTGGAGAGCGTGTGCTGCATCTGAACCAGGCTCCTCCTCTCCAGCCTGCCTGCCCCAGCAGCACTGCCCCGGACCAGGGCTCTCGTGGAGGGCTTTTCCACAGCTCCCCTTGGCCCAAACTGGTCCCTGCCCAGCCAACAGTTCTTGCACCGAGCCCAGGCTTTCCCAGGAAGCGGCTCCTGTGATGGTCCCAGAATGTACCTTGCCACTGACATTTCTCCGTTGTTCTGGCAGTCTGTTGCCCAGTCTCTAAGTTATCTTTGTTTTTATAAGGCAGACTCTTCCTGTAATGAGTTTCGACATGAAGCTTTCCAAACCACTCTCTCTGCTGTAACTTTCTGTACTGAACCTGAGATGAAAGAGAGATAGCCTATCCATGCATGATGTGGAAAAATGTTTGGATTTTTTAAAAAACAAAACAAAAACAAAAAAACTTTGTACTATGTTGCACTAAAACATGTTTTATACAACACACCTGAGAGCTGTAGTAAACTGTGTTGAAATTGTGATTCATACTGCTGCTGGTTTTTGTCTGATTTGGGCTTTTGTTGTACCTTTATGCACAGTCCCTACATAAAGGTGTGCTGAACTCCCAAGCCAGTTCCCCCTTTTAGGCAGCCTCTCCTTCCACCCATGCTTCTTGATGCACCAGCTCTCCTCCCTCCCCAGCAGTACATCTCTACTCATCCATGATGAAGCTTGCAGCCACCTTGCACCTTCTGGCTCTTCAGACATACTGTCTCCTCCCATCCTTTCATTCATCCCATCGTAGCATACAGTATTTAACAGAGACATGCCAGGGCTATTTACTGAACACTGGTTTTGAAATTGCTCTTAAAATGGTAATCACTTTTCACTGAAGTAGTCTGGATTTGAAGAAGCATTTTTTAATAGAATAATACATGGTAAATAGTAAGCAAATATTAATATTCTTGATGGAAGCATAAGACTGTAGTTCACTACCTAAGTTGATGAAAAATGCAACATCTTAATTCTCTCTTTACCCACCTTTACCTTCCACAAGGGTTTAGTCAGTAGGATTGAACTCCCTGGTTAAATGAAAGAGGGAATCTTGATATATTCTTACACATACAGCAAAATCACTGTGAAATTGTGCAAAATGCATTTGCAATGCAGAAGCCAGTAGATGCATTTTTTTTTTTCCAGTATTCATAGAATCAGAATATCCCAAGCTGGTAGGGACCCTCAAGGATCGTTGAGTTCAACTCTTCACAGGTCTACCCAAAAATTCAGACCGTATGACTGAGAGCACAGTCCAAATGCTTTTTAAACTCCGACAGGCTTGGTGCTGTGACTGCGTCCCTGGGGAGCCTGTTCCAGTGTGCGACAACCCTCTCAGTGAAGAACCTCTTCCTGGTTGCCAGCCTGAACCTCCCCTGTCACAGCTTGACACCATTCCCTTGGGTCCTATCACTGGTCACTAAAGAGCACAGATCAGTGCCTACCCCTCCACTCCCCCTCGTGAGAAACTTGTAGACCGTGACGAAGTCCCCCCTCAGCCTCCCCTTCTCCAGGCTGAACAGGCCCAGTGCCCTCAGCCACTCCTCATATGTCCTCCCCTCTAGGCCCTTCACCATCTTCGTCGCCCTCCTCTGGACAGTCTCCAAGAGTTTAATGTCCTTCTTGTACTGTGGTGCCCAGAACTGCACACAGCACTCGAGGCGAGGCCGCGCAGAGTAGAGCAGGACAATCACCTCCCTCGACTGACTAGTGATGCTGTGCTTGATGCACCCCAGGATACGGTTGGCCCTCCTGGCTTCCAGGACGCACTGCTGGCTCATATTCAACTTGCTATCGACCAAAACCCACACATCCCTCTCTGGGTATTTATTTAGAATAAAAAATACCATCCACTAAAATAACCACATGAGAAAACTCTCTTGTCCCTGAGGCAGCTAGCTGTTTGCTCCCTCCCTCTCTCCTAGCGGGTTATCTTGGGCTGTATCTGCTACAATCACTGTGCAAAGGAGAGCTTTTAATGCTACAGATGCTCCCCTCTCAACGCTCCCAAACACCACAGTTGCCTCACTGCCACACCAGCACACGCAAGCAGAAAACACGAGCCTCACACAGGTCTACCTACGTTCAAGTACGTTAAGCAAAAGGCAGCAGGTGGCGTAAGCATGCTTCCCAGGGGGGTGGTCCTTCCACCCCTACCTAGGTGAGGTGGTACAAGTCCTTGCCCACCTTCTCCAGGCGTTCCCTGTACTCCAGGGGGGCATAGAGGGAGGCGGTGACCCCCCGAAAGCCGTGCATGGCCCCCCACCAGCAGGCCGCAATGGCGGCGGTGGAGTCGCTGTCTCCCGCGTGGAAGAAGGCCCGGTGGGCCAGCTCTGTCCAGGAGTCCCCCGCACCCAGCAGTGCATCATAGGCGATCATGGGGGCGTCGTGCCCACTGCTGCCTGCCCAGCCATCGTAGCTGAGGGAGGTGTAGAAGGAGTCTCTCTCTTCCACGCCGTACTTGGAGGGGAAGGTGGGCAGCGAGACCCCGTCCAAGATGCCTCTCTTCGCCAGGTATTTTTTCCATTGCTCCTCGAAGTAGTACCTGCAGAAGAGGGCATGGGACAGACGGGGTGTGAGAGAAGTCCTGCTGCAGGAGCACACACCCAGCCGCCAGAAAACGCGGCGCCGAGAGAGACCGGAGCAGCAGCTCAGCAAAATGGTAGGCGTCCCCTGTTTGCCAAACAAGGGACAGGATTTACAGTAAGAGGCACAAGGACACATTTCAGTGAGTTAGATTTCCCCTTCCTCCAGCCACATGGGAGAAGGCAGCCCACCACCTGCCGCTGTTGCGCTGCAAAGGATTCGAAGGCTCAGACCGAGAACTGAGTCATCCTCACAAACTCAGCGTACCTCTGCCCGTGTCTGTGCACAGAGCCACGCTGAATGCGCATCCAGATTTGGTTACGACTTTCAGACTGAGCTCAACCCTAGACCTGGTGCTCTTCCCCAGCCCTGGTTCCCATCTTTCATCAGGTCATGGTTGAGATGGCAAGTTAGCTGCTTCATATTGGATCCAAAAAATGTCAAAGCTACATGACACTAAAACAACCTGCCGATTTTTTGTTATGTTAGGTGTGTTTTTCTCCTGGGGGACATCAGAGACTTTCTGAACCGACTGGATCCCGTGGTAGGCATGCGCTGCTCTCCGAGTGAACCATAATGTGATTACTCAGACTTAGGTATAAACAGCACTCACCCTCCTGTACATGAGGTTTATTTTAATTTTAACAAAGCCTGGCGGCAGCAGTGCAGCTCACCATTGCCCCATGTTCTCCTCCACGAAGAAGCCAGTGTCCCGCACGTAGGCCTTGGCACGCGGCAGCACCTCCAGCAGCTTCTTCCCCCAGGCCGGTGGGGGCACGTTGTTCACCGCAAAAGCCGTGAAGAGGGCCGAGGCCAGGGACCCCAGGTAGCCGGTGGGATGGTGGTGGGTCATCCGGCCGCTCTCAATGCTGACTTGCACCAGCGTGTCCAGCTCGTCAGGGTGGCGGAAGCGCAGGCCGATGCACATGGAGCGCATGGCAGCCCCGCAGCCTCCACCTTTGGGGCTGAAGGGGATCCTCCAGCCATCCGGCTTATCCGGTTTCAGATTCAGAGCGTTTTTCTGACACGTGGCACCTGAGCAGGGAGGAAGAACCACACGTCATGCAGAGATAGTGTTCTGTAGCATGGAAACCAGGGGAAGACAGGCAGGGCAGGAGGGCATTGCCCTGTGGAAGGGATTCAGGCTTCCCTATAAACGCAGAAATTGTCTGCTCGCGTCTGGCTCTTGCCTTAAATTGCCACTACACCCTGCGTTTTCTCAAGCAGACACGATAATTCCAGTTTGTGAAAATAATTATAAAACCCAGGGTGGTAAAAACCACCCCACTGCTGATTTTTTATTTATGCAATTTATATTGTCACTATTTACATTTGATGTTGCTTGCTTAATAGCATCTATAAAACATTTATACTATCTAAACAAGGTATATTATGCACAATAGATATCTAGATATCCATAAACAGAAGGAAGATTTGGAAATCCATCAGATCACGTTGATCCAGACCCAAAGCAAGACTAAGTGCCTCTGCTGTTTTCCTGGCAGGTGCTTAACTTCTCTGCCTCACTGCTAGGAAATATTCCCTGCAATAAACCCAGATCTCCCTTGCTGCAGTTTAAGTTTGTCAGAAAGTGAGGAACACTGTACTTTCCTCACTGCAACAGGGTTTTGCATGAGTAGCTTTGCTGTATTTCTCCTAAATAAGCTGAAGAGTAACTGTATTATGTCAATTGAAAGGTTTGCCCAGCCCAGCTGCTCTCTGAACATAGCCACCAGCAGATATCTATGGAAAAACTACAAAAAATGTGGCAGCTGCAATGTTTTCCTGAGAACACCCATATGGCTTTCAGCAGACAGAGGAGTCGTCCTGAGTCTCAAGTTGGGTCCAAAGGATGACGTTCAGTAACACCCAGTGGACCTAGCAGCCCTGAGCTGCCCTTGTTTTCTGGAACCCGCGCATGCTTTCAGCCTCCTCTAACATCCTATGGTAATCTGAGCCACGATTTGGTTATGCAAAGTGTTTCCTTTTATTTTAAACTGCCATTTGACAATTTCCTTAAATTCCCCTCTGATTTTTTTTTAATTGCAAGAAATAACAACTACCGATTCACCATGTTATTCCAGGCTGTATATACTTCGGCTCTTCTCTTCAGTCTTCTGCTCTAAGTGGACACCCCAGTCCAACTTCGCCCTTCTTCAGGTGGGAAGCCACACATTAACTCCTCGCTGCGCACCTCCATCCCTTTCTTAGTTCTGCTATTTATTGTTTGAAGTGACTCTGCTTCTTCCAGTGCTGCTGCTTTGATAATGCTCATGTTAGTATAGCCCCTTCATAGGTTAAAGCCACCTGCACAATTACATTTCAGAGCCCAGCAACCTTCCCTGGCAAAGACCAAGAAAAAATTTTAAGTGCGAAGCCTGAATGCTTGTGTGCAAGGAAGAGGAAATAGGTTTCAAATACTACATTATCTCTGATCCTCTTCTACCTTGCTTGGCAGTAGGATTTGGTGTACGTCAGTCTGTTTTACCAGCACATGGCATTTACAGCACCCTTGTAACAAAAATACCTCCAAATCCAAGTACAGTTTTAAGATTGGCTCCTGGCCACATACCAGCAGTGCTAGCATTGGTTGTCCACTGTCAGTAATAGTGTCACATGGATCCTTTCACAGTTCTGGTCTACGTTTCTGTAGCATCCTTCTCTTCTGACAGTGTTGGTGCATTACATGCATATTAAATCAGCACAGGGTACAGCCCACTGTGCTCTGGTGGACCAGCTCAGTGCGTCTCAAACTGAAAAAGTAGCTCTGTCCTGTTGCTCTCACACTATTTCTGCAACCAGACTGTCATCGGAAATAAATTTTGAGAATGGGAACAGCATATGCAAGGCTTCCCCACCGGAAAAAAAAAAGGGTTGTCGACCAGTGCAGCCCACACTGTCAGGCTACTTTCATTCTCATGAATTCCCCGCAGTGTGACACTGGCACAAAGCAGAGCTGCCATCTCACCAGCCTCAGCCCTGCCTGGTGTGCCTGCACACCGGCCTCTGCTGTGATGCTGGCGTCACACTGGTAGACAAGGCCTGCTGGTTTTGCTGTCCCACACAGCCAGCCAGCCCCTGGATCAGTCCAGATGTTCTTTATGCAGCCTTCCTCCGGGTGACTTAGAGTGAAAACTGCAGGGCTGTGTCTTTCTGCTGGAAGCAGCAGCAAGCACAGCATTTGATAGGGGTGGCACTGGGCTCCACCAGCACTGATGGTCACCAACCTTTTACTGAACTGCCAAGCAGGTTATTTCTGTGGTGTCTCAAAGTGGGCATGCACTCAAGCCTCTAAATATGCTTTCTGTGTAGTTTATTAATTCAGTGCTGGCTGCTATTTATTAAAATCATTAAGAGTGCTATCAGTATAATTTCTAACTGTGTTATGATTAACACAAAATTGAAGCACTTTACAAATCTAAATATACTAAGCATTGCACTTAGACCTACATGGGACCTAAAAAGATCCAGTCAAACAAAACTAAGCTTTAAAAAAGCTGTGCTAATTATCATATTTGTATGTACTTGGTAAAACAGACTTTCTGGCAGAAAGACAAGAGGAAAGGGAAAGAGCAAAGGGATTAGGATAACTCAAAATCAAAATATGCACCAAAAAAATGAACTCTGTAATCTTCTTGGAACTGCAAGAAGGGCATTTCATCAGGACATGTTTAGACACGTTGGGACCAGGCAACTCAGTGCTTGATAAGCAGAGAGATCGTTCATTAGCTATTACCAAAGAAAAATGAGGAAGATGACAAAGCTTAAACTGTAAAGAAAGACTTGTTATTTTGCAATAGCAAGCAGACATTTGATTGCAGCTTTAAGCCTGTACATATTACTCTAGGAAATTACTTCTCATAACATGCAAATGAAAAAAAAATTGTAAATCATACCAGCATACAACAGGTAGGACTCTGGTGATTTAAGAAGTGATGTATTGCAAGTATTATCCTCATGCTTTTAAACAATTAAGATATTAAAGCATTCGAAATCTGATTAAGGAAGACTAAGTTGAAAACATGCTGTTAGGCCTTTTTTTAAACTGGATTAAAAACAAACAAACAAACAAACAAACAAAAAACACTCTTGTGGGAGTTTCTGAATCCAGAAATTCTATCTTGGACACTTACCAAATCCTGGTTAGGAAATCCATGCAAACTAAACTAAATGTAATACTGTTTTAAGGAAAAAAGAAATGCAAGCAAAAAGCACTGTGAAAAAAAAAAGCCAATCTGGAAAAGTTTCATGTACAGCTGGATGCTATTTCTGGAATAGGCTTTTAGGCTTCTGTGCCATTTATTTTGACTTTTCATGAGCACAGGCATGTGCTGGGAGCAGTAACAGCACAGTACCAGCTGGTTAGGGTCTGTCAGTAAACATAAGAAAGGTGAGTTCAAACAATGACATAGTCACAAAAAATTCTATAGGTAGAGGACTTAGACCAAAAGGAACAGAGCAACAGGCAACAGCTTTGAAGCAGAAGGTTTCCTGGAGATCTTTGCAGGCAAGTGTAACATTATGGAAAAAGAAATATGGCCATTCTTGTGTCACTTAATTCATTGGCTTTGCTATCTGCAAAGAACAATGAATTTGGGCCTGTGGCACATCACAAAGAGCAATAATGGATGTAGGGATTAATTTGCCATTAAGACAGTGAGATAGACTGCTCTTCTCTCTTGGGGCTGCTTATTTGAGGGACCCCACTGTGGCCTTCTGGTGACTAATAAAGATGTGGGAATCCCTTTGTTACTGTGGGTTTTGATTTTCAGGTCTGGCTTTCCTTGTGTGGGTGAACAATGTGACTTTCCCCCACTATTCTAGGGGAATCTCCTCTCTATTGGGTGAAAGTTGCAGCGGCAACTTTCCATTCTCAGCCTTAAAAGCTGCAATTCCCCAGTGAGTATTTAATCTGTTCAGAAGAGCATCATCTCAGGTTCTGTTTTCAGTTATCATCTATTTACTCTGAAATGCCTTAAGAAGTTACTGACATGCAACGTCTATCATTATTATTTACAAATACAACATGGAGACCCTGGAATGCAGACAGCTTCTGAGGATATGGATTAGGTGTTCCCTTTTGTAGTAAGGCAGTGAACATTAGGTAGCTAAGTGTCAGATTTAAGCTCTCAGAGGCTAAGACCTGTTCAACTCCTTTCCTGTGGCTGCAGCAGGAGAACTCCTGAATGCTGTTGCAAGAGCATTTTCAGCAGATTTCCATTTTTTTCCATGCTACTTTCTCTCCATAGCAGAATTTTATGAGGCAAGCATCTGTGGAACCAGTGCTCACAGAAGAATTTGCATCTCTTTGTTCAGCCAAATAACCTGACCTTTTGTCACTCCAATTAGTCACCATAGCAAATTTACTTTGAGATCCCTTACTTCCAAATGGGAGCTGCTTGTGGGCATGCTGCAGCCTGGTTACTCACATATGGACTGCAGCAGGTGTGCTATTATACTTAGCTATTAATTACTAACATTCCAATTTTAGGCTCTTCTCCTTTTCGTCTCAGATTGTAGTCACCAAGCTTAGGTATCAGAGACAAAAATAACTTCCAGGTGCTGTCTCTCTGACAGCTGTGGTTGGTCCACCTTGGCAGACCCCATCAGCTAGGGGACTTACAAGTTGCTCCTTTGCCAAAACAGCAATAATTCTGTCAAAATTTTAACCTGCTGGCTGCTGCTATCCTGGCAAGCATCATTACCTCTTCTTAAATATTTTATTAATTAATCTACACTGACAACTGAAATTATCTGTCTTACTGAATGCTGATATTTCAGTCCTGGCGATGAGGATAAGCAGTGGCTGCGGAAAGGTACGCAGAACACTTTCCTGCTCAAGTTTCTTATCTGGCTTACCAATGAGAACAATGCAGGATTTGGTCTTTCCCAGGAAAATGTCTTTTAATGTCAAGACAGAACATTCGTGCTATATTTTGGCCAATCCAGATAGGCATGAGTCCAGCCGAACATTTTTCATTTTTAAAACTTTGTATAGCATTGCAGCATTTGAGTGTTTCCTGACACTTATCCTGCATGCACTAGCCAAAGTAGAGGCCCAGCCTCTGAAGATCCTATTTAAGTTTATTTCAAGCATCTGCAGGAGGCTGGGCCATCTGCAGAGAGAGATGGGGACCTCAGGGAGATGCTGGGTAAGCAGGCCTGGGTGAACCAGGATCTGCAGAAATACATGGCATGCAGCTTGGATATTGCAGCCTGTCAACGTATCCTTCCCAAACGCTGCTATGCATTGCCAGTCCTTGCAACTCGTGCCCCAAACTTGGCAGCACTGTGGTCGTGCCAAGAAATGAGAGAGGCTGGACCTACAAGGTTCAGAGATCTTAAATGTGGCCTGACTGTCCAGTTGCAGAAAGTAGCCATTCAGAGCTAGCCAAAGGTAGACATTGGGTTTAATGAACTTAATTATTCCAAGCAGGGATTTCCCTGTCTTTAAATATTTTTTATGTGTAATTTATTGCATTTGTTAAAATAAGTTCTCTATTAATGCTCTGTTTAGAGGTGTTAACACAGCATTTCAAGATGCACATTATACATGACTGAATTTGTGTTTTTCCTCCAAGGGTGTAGGAAAAGACAGTAAAAAATAATAATAATAATAAATAATAATAATAAAAACAGCATTCACCAGTGGAAAACCCTCTCATTCCTCTCATGAGTTCAAGGCCAGGCCTCAAACACACCTGTAAGAATGTCTTATAAATGTGGGCAAAACAGTATCTTTTCTCATCTAGTTCTGAGATGGCCCAAACACTTCAGCCTGCCTTTTTCTATTCTCAATTCATCCTGAAAGAGTTACTGAGTGTAGAAAACTTTTGGCTGTACAAAAAATACAATTAATGCTACATCTATAAACAGCCAAAAGCAGAGCCTTAAGGTGAGAAGCTGGGCAGAAGCAGGGCCAGCCTTGGCTCCAAGCAGCATGAACGCGAGAGTCAGTAGCCACAAGGAGAGAGGGCCAGAGGACAGCTCTGCCAAGGTGACATAGCGGAGAGGTTACCTGGAGCTCTGCCTTCCATGTCATTCATGCACTCCTTGTAGTTATTTGCAATCAGGGAATAGAGATGCTCTAAACGTGGATTTTTCCCAGCAGCTACCAGCGCTTCGGCTGTGGCCAGGTGCATCACTGTGTCATCGCTGACTTTCCAGCCTTTGATGCTGATGTTGCTGAGCCCGCCCATCTCCGCCAGCTCCTTGTGGATGGTTGGGCCGTGCTGCAGGAACTCCCATTTCCCATTGTAGTAGCCCAGCGTGTCTCCAAGTGCACTCAGCACCATAGATGCCACGTAGTTTTCCATCTCCTTAGGACAAAATTTTTGCCCCAGGACTGCTTCAATGCAGAAAGTACTATGAAGAAAAAAAAAAAAAAAGAGAGAGAGGAGGATAGTAAAGAAAAATTTTCTCAGTTCAGTACAAGCCTCTACTACTAACCTCCAGTAGCCTGGATTTGTGGCCTAGCACTTGCATCTCCCTCAGAGATGATGTTCCTTCAAAGCACACGCATCCCCCTGGCCCTGAGGCAGGGAGAGCAGGGCATGTCCTGCCGGGGCAGCAGCCGGCCATGATGATACTGTGTGTTCAGGGACCAAAATGCAATGGCAGTACTGCAGAAATGCGTAGGGAAGTAAGGGAAACCCACATTTTCTCCAGATATAACCCACAGGAGTAAGGAGATAGGATCAGGCTTCCTGTGATTTTCGTACCATGAGAATAACTTGAGAGTGAAGCCCGCTTTTACCCACCAGTCCATTCACCCTTAGCAGCATAAGGCAGAGCCTGGTACAAGTGGCAGAGAGGGGCTCTGACCAACAGCTGGCCCATCTCCGGAGGCTGGCTACAGAAACGTGTGCTCTTACAGGCAAAACCAGGCACTCCAGTGGATATTTTAAGCAACACTTCCCCCCCCCCCCCCCCCAGCCAAAACACTTCTGGGTCTGCTGCTTTTTGCTTCTATGCCTCGATATGCGCTAAGGATCCTGTAAGTCTCCCTTTGTCACATGACCCAGGAAAAATGCAGAAAGAAAACCAGAGGCACAGCGAAGAAATTAAGCTACTAAAAAACCGCTCTGAAGTTAAGCACGTAATTCGCCTGGCCGGGGGGAGAGGAGGCTGCTTCCCGCTGCACAGCGCTGTTGCAGCCTGTCGGGACTTACACGGCCAGGATGCCGAAGGCAGGGTGCTGGCTCGTCACACCCCCTCGCCCAACCATTGGCAGGACACGGTGCCGAGCCAAGGATACCGGGCCCTGCCACCAGCACCTCTCCCAAGGCTACCCGGCTGAGGCCTCCAGGATGGCGGCAGCGGTGATGGCGCAGTACGTCCTCTTTCCTGCGTCACCACCGCCGCGACAGGCCCGGCCCGGGAAGAGGGGGAGGAAGGCGGAAGGCTTGCTCTGCCAGCACAGCCCTGAGATCCCTCTCCAGACACAGAGCAGCTGCAGCAGGGCCACCGAGCAAGCCCCGCAGCCACCCTCTGGCACAAGCCACCACAGCGGCCATGTCCCCGGTCACTGCTTGGGGTGGGGGGAAGACCGAGGCCAGCAGGGTGGCGGCGGAGGGAAGCACCAGCCTTCACCGACCCCACTGCCGCCACACTGCCGGGCTTCGCTCCCGGGGTGTCCCCTGCCTTGTGGTTTTGCTGCTCAGCCCCCTGGTGTGCTCCTGGCCAGCCCCCGCTTTCCCTCCCACACCTCCCCCCTTTCATTTTTGGGGTTCTAGTCTGTCTTTGTGCCCTTAGGAGCCATACAGTCAATTTGGAAATGAAGTCACCACGTGGAGATGATTATTTTCTTAAAATAAAATAAAATAAAATAAAATAAAATGAATATAAAATAGTAAAAATGACAGATTTTTGGCATCCCCTCCTTTGCTTCTCTGTTGAAGCTATGCACTATTTTCCTGAGCACACACATACCCCTTTTAGCCAGACCACCAGTCTCCTCCTGGGTGGCAGCGCAAGTTATCCCCTGGGCCCTGCAAGTCTCCAGCATTTACCTGGAGCTCTGTATGGGGCAGCACAAACCCCTCACAGACCCAGGCCTCCTCTGGACAGATACCTGCTTTGTCTTGTGTTGGTGGTCCTGCTTCTTTGCATCTCAAAGTGCTTGATGACACCATTGCCTCCTACAAGTTTTACACTTCTTTTTTTTTATGCTGGTGGTGGCTGTGTAGCTGAGGGTGTCTACTGAATGGGCAAAGAAGGAAAAGGAAAAAGGAAGTAGGAGCAAGAAATAAGAATAAGCATGGCTTGGACCACCATTTGCAGAGGCTGAACCTTCTCATCAAATCATGGTCCCTTGACAGGCGCATGCCGCATCTCTGGAGCCCTGATTCATGTAAGAAGGTACCAACAGCTCTTACATATGAAAAAAAAAATCAAAATAAAAAATTCCCCCATGGCTATGAGAGAAAGCAGTGGTAGTTTTAGAGCTGCAGCCCTGGGGGATTTCAGGGCAATCAAGACTGCAGTGCCGGGCCAGAGCAGAGTCCCTGGGGAATTTGGGGGCAAGTAAGAGAGCCAGCTGGAGCTGGGCCCTGGGGGATTTCAGGTAGCTGAGAACGCTGAGCTGTGCTGGAGCGTCCACCCCGGTGGCCTCGGCTGTTTGGTATTCAGTGTCCATTCAGATATTTACTGCTTCTCTGCCACCCTGCTGTAGACGTGGAGTTTGAGAAGTATCTGGTACAGAAAATAGTAACAGAAAAGAAAGTGGGAAAAGAAGTTTCTGGTGTATCAGCAGAGCCAGTGGTGCCTGCTGACCTTTTCTGCTTGGGTCTGTTTTATACAGAGCAGCTCAGAATTTACTCAGGCTGTTCCTATGCTTAAAAGCAAAACAGGGCTTTTGTCTCCTAAGGTTTGGGCTTGCGAGAGGGAAAACCCCTCCTGCTTTTTGCTGGTTCTCTGTGAGGAAGGGCTTCTGCTGCAGCAGTAAGGGCAGAAGAAAAGAATGTTGCAGGGTTCCCCAAATGGCCAGGAAAATGAGAGCACTCCTCTGCGTTAGCACAAAATACCTGTGGCACTGAAATCTTCAGATCATGCCACTGTTTTCTGGTTCCTGATCTCTTTCAGATTCCTAAAAAATGAAACCAAAACATGCTTTGGAGCTAAGCAACATCTCACATGTGTCACCAAAAAACGAGACGTACTCACTGACAGGCAGCAGCAGAGCAACTACCAGCTGGAGCCATCATCAGGAGCCTGCAAGCATGGGGTAAGGAGAGGGGCAATTTTCAGGCTTGAATGAATGTGTTAATCCCAAAGGGACCCTGTGGGATGCATGAAGAGAGCGCTGTCCATCAGGCACACCACCAGCCTGGGGTTGGTGCAGGGCAGCATTGCCCTGACTCATCCAACAGCACGGGAAGGTGGGGACCCATTTGGCAAGGGTGACCTTCTGTTTATAAGCCATGCAAAAAGTTAAAGACTCATGATATTGCACCTTTCTGTTTTTTTTTTTTTTTTTTTTTTTTTTTTTTTTTTTTTTTAATGAAAATTTAGGTTGTGGTGGACCTACGGCCAGGATATGCCTTCTGGAAAGTACCACCTTGGAGAAGCTCACTGACATGTCCCTGCCATGTGTTGGACACTGTGGTTAGTACTTGCTTAGACTCAGAATTTTCCTTCATGTTCATCTGGAAAAAAAGGGTAATTCTCTCTGACTAAAAAAAAAATGTGCCTTTTCTAGATGAGCCTGACTCTGGGGGGCTGTGAAGGGCAGACTGCAGTGTTGGGACCATGTGCAGGTTTAGACCCTGTGGGACATTTCCACAGAACTACTTGAGGCCTTCAGGCCAAGATCTAGAATAATGTGCAAATTAAAAACACATGATGGCAGCTCAAACTTGTGCTCTCTTGAACCTGGCAGTGCCTCTGTTCTAAACCCTACGGCTGTCCCTGAAATGGGGCTGCAAGGGGCCATCTGGGATTTCCATTCTTCACCTCTAGTGTGAACCTTTCCCTTGCCCCTTATATTAAAAGGTGGCTTTCCAAAGAGTCTTTTGGGCCCTCACACATGTTCATTTTGGACCAGGGCCAATCTCTAGCAGTCTTTCCTTCTTTTAATAGCACTTTTTTTTTTTTTTCTCTGTAATGACAGCTGGCATTTTTTTTCTGAGTGGGGAAATACTTCTGGGCTTACCCTAGCTCTCAGTCCCCAGGTGTGCGTCTTTCTTTGTCACTGGCCAGTAAATAACAACACACTGCAACACGCGGTGACTGACATTCAAAGCAGGAGCCTCCAGGGCCACGTGAGGGCTGCTGGGGACCTGGAGAGTTCGCTGCAGCCCTCCATGGGCTGAGTGGAGGTGAGGTGGTGGTGCGTGACCCTGCGCATGATGCTCGCCGTCATGGGGCAGCTGGGGCTGCTGCACTCAGTCTGGCTTGGTGGCTGCAGCCAGCATCAGCAGGTGCTTCTGGCCCTGCCCTTCCTTCACCTGAGGAGCTTTCTGCCTCAGCTTCTCCATCTGGTGGGGCAAAGACTCTTCTTGCTGCCTGCCTTCCCGTGGTCATGACAGCGGGGGGCTCCCACCTCGCTTGGTGCTGTCCAGGGAAGCACGACTGAGTAAGCAGGCAAGTGCCTCGACTCCAAACACAGCCTGTGTCTGAGGGAAAGCCAGTACAGAGGTGTTTTTGCCTGGAAATGGGATCCTGTGTGGGTGTTTTGGGGGATTGACAAGAGAAGTTTTGAAGGACTTGGCTGAAGCAGCTTTTAGAGAGCACAGCAGAGGAAGTCCCTCCGTGTGACCAACTTGGCTTCAGGGAATACTGCTCTTCAGCCTCTCATTCAGGAAACAAAATTGCATTGTAGAAGTATCTGCCTCTTTCTTTCCAAGCTCCTTCTACAAACCGTCTGAGGGAGCTTCTGGCCGGGGCAAAGAGGAAACTGAAAAATTAGTGTGATCTGTGCGTTGTGTTACCTGCACCTCTCTACAGAGTGCTTCCAAAAGCCATTTTAACATGCATTTAAAAAAATAGGGGGAAAAAAAAACTGTTTCAAGTAACCGCGGTTCTTCAGGGTAGAAGATAAATGGGAAAAAAAAATCAATTTCTTCACCACAGAGAGAGAGGCGTTGAGATGGCCACCAGGGATATCCAGGAATGTCAATCCCAGGGTTGTCAGCTCCTGGATGAGCTGAGGGCTGCAATCACCTCTCCCTCATCCAAATCTGGTAAAAAGAACTGCAAATTCATCTTTACCACCTCTCCGCTGGGTTTATAGCTGTCTTTTTGGCAAATTGGAATGTATGGGGACAGGAACCACCCTGGCAGGCTGCAGGTCCTGCTTATGAGCCCGGGGAAGTCAGTGAAGCAATCCTGGTCAGCTGCTGCGGATGTGGGATTTGGCTCAAGCGGCAGATATGAGGCTCTGGGGCTGGCGGGCTAGTTGCTCCTTGATGTAAATAAAGTGACATATTCATTTTCAGTCGTGTGCCAGTGCTGGCACTGTGCTCCCCACCTGCAGTAGGAAGGCGTTTGTGGGCTGCTTTCTTTCCATGAACTGCTGGCAGTTGCACCTGTGTCCTTTCAGAGTATGTAGGGGCTGGGGAACACACTGGAGGGGTGTCGTGCCTGCGAGCAGAGGGGCCCACCAAGCCTGCCTTATGGCCAGCTCAATCCACAACCACCAGCAGGATAATTTGAAGGCTCTTGGTGAGGGTCATCCGCCTGCAGCGTAAAGCCCACTTGGGTCTCCATCCTACCAGAGTCAGCTAACTTGAGTGGGGTAGAGATGGGGGCACTGGATGAGGCCTGGGGGAGCAGACGTGTGGGAATGGTGTTGAGAAATTCCCGTTAGCTTATCAGGGAGCACTTACAGCACCAGGACCTGCCGGGCTGAAGGATGACTTTCCTTAACTTGAATGACTTAAACTGAAAGTAGGCAAAATCCTAGATATGATAGGTTAGGAAAAGCCCTGTGGTGTCTTTGAGTTACTTGATTGGGTGGTTGTTTTCCACCAGTGGGATTTCTCTTATGCTGGGTTGTGACCTGAGCCTCTTCTCTTGTCTTTCTCTTCGGGCTGTTTCTTCACCAGCTCCCCCTAAAACTCTGCCATTCCTTGGAAAGACTCCCATTTGTAGCCGTATACCAAATAACAAAGGGTCATAGAATTAGTGGGAAAATGCTTAGCAGAAAGGATGGCAAGGCACGACATTTTAAAGTTTACTTCTGCATTTGATTCTTCATGAATTGGATTTCAGAGAATTGGGAAGTGCTGGTGTGTGACAGAAGAGGAACACATGAACAAGCTCACTGAACGCTGTTGTATCCATTGGTCTGATGAGGCTTAAAAATATCTGCCTGCTTCCTTTCTCTACTTACGCACTTTCTGTGATGCAATTCAATGGTGGCACTGCCCTGATGCGTGGAGAAGTCCTGCTGGAACGAGGGGCGGGGAGGTGGTGTAAGTTGCCCTCCCCACTTCCGAACTCACACGCACCCCATGCACGTACCCACGCTCGCAGAGGAGCAACGCCTTTGGAGGAGGCCACAAAAGGCACCTCTGTGCTGCCCCCAGGAAGGCCCTGGTCTGGCAGGAAGGATGGGTGAACCCTTGACGGCAATCACTAGGCAGAGGCTGTTGCTAACTATGAAACCTCTTGCTTTTAAAACAGATAGCATGTGAGATCTGGGAGGAGATGACCTGTCACTGATCTGCCAAGTAGATGGCTGCACAGACCTGCAAGATAGCGAAAAGAGGATCTGGCTTGGGAAGAAAAACAAACATATTTGACTGGTGATGCCTGTTAGACCACACGTTGTCAAAAGTCATTTGAAAGTTAAGGAAATCACAGCCCCAGCAGGCACAGGGAGGTGTGGAAACCAAGATGCTGCTCCTTTTGTATTCCCTGGTTTCACATGAACCCAGTTTCATGAACCCAGTATTCCCTGGGTTCATACAACACAAGGACAGTGGCTCTGCACCACCTCTTCCTCACAGGAACATGTTGCCCAGAGCAGCTGTGGCTGCCCCATCCCTGGAGGTGCTCAAGGCCAGGCTGGATGGGGCTTCGGGCAGCCTGGGCTGGTGGGAGGTGTCCCTACCCATGGCAGGGGATTAGAGCTGGATGATCCCTAAGGTTCCTTCCAACCCAGTTTATGGCTGTATGATTCTACGAATCCCTCAATGTGGATCAGACGGGAGGAAACACTCTTTATAGAAGACCCCTCCCTTGTGCTTCCGCCCAAGCCCTCAGGAGCAAGAACGCCAAACAGCTTCTTGTTTGACACGGATGTGACAAGAGCATGAGCTCAGGGACCAGGCTTTGTGTCAGGACAGGTGTGTGCTGGATGTGGGAAATGCATTGGTTTCTGCTCTGTCAAAGCAGCTACTGCCGGAGAGCTGGTGGGTGTAAGAGGCAGCGCAGGGTGAGATCTTTTCCATGCTGTTCAGTCATCTGCATGTGCTGGAAATGAAACGTTGCTTATCCTACCCCAGCCTCCACAGCCTTTTCCATTTTTCCACGGAATATCCCTGGCATGGCAGCCGCTTTGATGTAACCCAGCCATGCATGGCTTGTTTTGGCTGCGATAGCAAAACCTGGGAGGCCGTGCTTGGCCTGACACAAATGTGTCTAGCCATAACTGAGTCAGGATGAGGAACCCGTAGTGCCTCATGCCTCGGGCAGGAGGCAGCCAGCCAGAAGAACTGATTGCACACCAGCTGGAAAGCAGGCGGTTGTACGCGTGGGTGGTGGGAGGGGGAAGCGAGGGGCTACATTGCCCCCAAGTTCATGAGATAGCATGTGGAAACACAGCCCAGTGGTAAGGATTTCTGCCACTGAGAGGAGCATAGCAAAGGTCGTTCCTATCATTACACAGCCAAGGCTGGAGAGGTACATGAGCCAGGGCCTCCAAACAGCCCACTAGCCTGGCCTCAGTACATGGAAAAAGAGTTACAGTGCAAAACAAGTTTACCAAGGCTATCTATCTCATGCCAGGCTATCCTGGTAGGTTGGTGGGGTTGTTTGTTGTTGTTTTTTTTGATAAGATAATTGATTACATAGACAGAGGACTTTGGAAAGACAGCTCTTACAGACAAAACCACTAAGCTGGAGAAACAGGATTAATGTGAGTATCGTAAGTATTTACCTAAAGAAAGGATGTCAGGAGGCTCTGTCTTAAGGGAAAGAAGCAGGGTGGAAAGAGGTTATTAACTGGGCTCCTCAAAGGGCTGATCTTGTTTACCCAGAAAGAAAACAGGCATCAATCAGATTTGGTCAGATCTGAAGGGCTGGTCCCTACAGAGATCACTCAGCCTGCAGCAAGGAAAGCTGACGGCACCGAGGACTGGAATAAGGGCAGCAGGATGAAAGTCAGCAGCAAAAAGTCACAGCTTGTGTGTGCAGAGCCTGGCTGTAGGACATCGTGCTCCCAGCTTGTCCCTGCCATCTGGAAAGTAAAGGGGAAGGGCAGTTCTGGTTGATCATAAATGATGATGAATCCTCACCATTGTGCAGCTGAGGAGAAAACTGAGCAGAGATAAGGTCTCCTCAGGTTGAAGACACTTTAGGGTGTTTATGAAGGTTCTTCTTATTTCCAAAGGTGATCCCACGGTTGCCAGTGATACCTGCTCATACTTCAGTAAACAAGAGCTCAGCTCTGCAATGCCAGAGAGGGAATCTGTGTGTATACATGTATATGTGCCTTAGCATGCCTGCTGAACGGGCCAAGCACGGCACCTGTGCCATGAAATTGCCTTGTCTCCTCTCACGGAATTTCATGAGTATGGTGAGGTCTCGGGCCTCACCTCAGCCTGTGCCCTCTCCCAGTGGCATAAGCAGAAGACAACATTTTGGTGGAGGAGCTGAATTCAACAGGCAGGCACACCTGAACCTCACGGCAAGTGGATGGTGTCCCTGAAGTCACCAGGAAGGCACAAACAAGTACCCATGCCCCAGAGGTCTGAGGGTTTCGTCCAAAAAAGTGTGATACCCATGTAAAGGGGGAAGTCCCATGGCATGCACTTACAGAAAATCACTCTTTTTTAGGTTCAAAGGGAAAAGAAACAAACCAACACTGGACACCACATTTAGGCTTGAGGTTCAAATGTTTTCAGGTTTGGTTCTTGTTTTAGGTTGTGGGGGCTTTTGCTTTTGTTTGTTGTCTCCTGAACTCCCCCTCCCACCTTCAAATGTCAACCTGGCAGGTTTCTGGAATTGAGTCCTTTTGAGCTTTGCTTCCTGAAAACCTTGAGTCTGCACTTCCCAAGTTGGTGCCTGATTTGTGTGCCCATTAGCACGATCTGTGTTTGCAGACACATCGGCAAGGACAGATACATAGCTATCTCTAAATAAGTAAATCTGCCAAAAAATGTTGTGTTTGGCAAGAAAACAACTCTAACATGAGGAGTAGCCATCCCACAGGGTGTCAGCGTGACTTTACTGCAGAGAGAGGTTTTGGAGGCTCTTTGTAAAAACCCCTCTACCGAGCACATACAGTTCTGCTCTTGGGGTCTGACTCCCATTGAAATCAGTGTTTCTGACACAGATCTATGTCAGAGCAGTATTCACACTGTTGTATAGGACAGTTGGTGCTGATTTCATGCCCTCTGTTTGCAATCAGTAGCCGTCCCTTCTCTCTAACCTCAACTCACCAGGTTCTGCTGCTGATGCTGGTTCTAGGGCTCGTCTGATACGCCAGGAAATTGATGCATCTCACCAAGATGGCACAGAAAAGGAAGTCTATTTTAGTGAGTTAGTTTTTCACTGGGTTAGCATGTTGAACCAGATGCCACGGGATCACTGAGGGGCGAATGTGCCAGGGTGAGGTTTGTCCCTCTCTCTGACTGATCATACTGAAATAATTCTCAGGATTCTTGCAAGTGTGCAGCATAGAAACCACGTACAATATGAATTAACTGGGGGGTACTAAAATCAAAACAAGATTTTGACAAGCAAAACTCAAGCAAAACAGGGAGTCAGCCCTTAGTCATACTTACCAATTCCCCAAGCTGGCAGGACAAACACCCAGCAGACCTCATGTAGAAGGCAGACTCTTTTTCAAATGCTATGTTATACCTCAGCTCATTCATTTTTACACGTGCATTTTCATATCTGTGCATTGTTGTGTTGACACGTGCTTAAAGGCTTACATGCTTACTTTGCAGTGTTTTAGTTTCTCGTCGTCACTGTGGTTTTATGATTAGGACAGCTTGAACTTTGGTGGACCTCTCCAAAATATCTAGGAACAAAGCCCTCAGACACAGCAGAATCAGAGCCTTACTCTTTCTTTTTTGCCTACTGAGCACACGGGCTGTCTCAGTTCCCCACGTAGCACAGAGCAGTCATGTCCTGTCGGGATATGAACCAGGTTGAAAATCACTTTCCCCATGACCCAGTCACTCGTGCCAAGTAGTACAATGCCTGATTAGGCAGGCTTTCCAGGGAGCCGGCTGTCCTCAGCTGCTCTCTGGCACTGCTCACACCCACGGCAGAGAGGGCAGGGCTCCAGCAGCCCCCTGAGGTCAGGCAGGTCCTTTCTTCATGCCTGAGCACTTCTGCATTCAAATCTCAGCTGTGTAATAACGCAAAAATGGAAAATACAGCCCAGCGTGCACCCCCAGGTGCTGCATTTCAGCAGCATCTCCCTGATCACTCGGCCAGTGCTGCTGCACGCAGTGCTGCCTTGTGCCTGCTCTCTGTGCCTAGGCCAGCATGAGTGCCATTGGGAGGAGGCCACCTCAGCCACAGCTGTGCTTTCCACCCCAAAACTCCTGTGTCCTGGGAGCCTGAGCTGCTTGTGGAAATGGGGCTGAGGCTCCCAGACATTTATGAGGCAGCAGAAGCCCGGGAAGCAACCAGCAAAAAGCATAACTTGCCGCACGGTACAGCCAGCCACCAAGCTTAAGCCACCTCTCTGCTGAAATAGGTATTAAAAACTTTAAACCAAATATCAGCCCATGTCTTCCTTACAGCCTGCTGCTGCTGAGGGCTGTGGCTGCCTGGCATAGCTGTTGCAGTCAGTGCAGCCTGCTTTATGAAGGAGAAACAGGGTGTTTGCTGCTGTCTCTTCACACACTGGGATGGAAAACACAGGAGATTGGGTTCTCCATTACAAGCCAGTGAACCACTCCTGCTGCAAAGGAAGAGCCTGCAGGAACTACATAGAGGGGGCAGTGAGGGCGGCTGTGGATGTTAGCTTGCTTGCATGCTGCAGGGCAGAAACCCGCTCTCTCTTTTCTACGCGAGCCACATGAGCGTGCTGGGCTCTTCTGCATGGTGGTTACACACAGTGATGTCTCATAACAGCAGAGCACAGTGACAGAGCCCACAGTTTGCTGTGCGGGTGACTGAAGAAGGTTAATCCCAGATTATTAAGACAATTTTGTTTTTGGCAAGAAGCCCTGGTGCTTTCTGAGCAGCAAGCATTTGATATCCATACAGCATCAGGACTCAAGTTATATGTTCACTGAATCACCAAACGGTTGAGGTTGGAAGGGACTACTGGAGACCATGGTCACTGATGAGCAAGTTGAACAGGACTGGACCCAGTACTGATCCCCGGGAATATCGCTAGCTACAGGCCTCCAACTAGACCCTATGCCACTGACCACAACTCTAAACCAAATTACATTGTGCCAAATAGGGTGGGTGCATTTTGCATTTGCCTAACTTTAATTATTTTCCCTGCTTCTGAGTCATAAGATTTTGTTTAAAATTTATTCACCACTTCTGACTTAATATAGCCCAGCTGACATACTACCCATGCTTTCTGGTGCATGTCACCAAAGCATGCCACCCGTCTGTGCATGGCCAAGCTGGTGCCAAGCACTACTGCATGCCCTGGGCATTTCCACAGCTGGTTATTGCATATGCTGGACTCTGGTGAGGGTCAGGCGCTGTACTTCTGGTAATTCCCCTGTTCCCAGCACACTCTGATAGCCGCAACTCTCTGTCTTGGTCTTACTAGGGCACAGTTGGGACCTTCAAATTACTGTGCTAAGCAATCTGTTTTTTCAGCCCAGGTCCCTTGAGAACTTGGTTCCAGGGCAGTGGAGAAGCACAGTATCTAAGGGGTGATGTTAGGGAAGGGATCCCCAGTAAATGTGTGCAACCTTTGCTAAGCAATTTTAATTTATTAATACAATTTTTCCTCCTTCAGTTGGCCTGAGGGCCAGTGCACATCAAATGCCAACCCCCTTGAAGTGGGCCATAGCCCAGGGGCATCTTTGGATGAGATGAGTTTGGAGATCTCTCAGCAAAGGGTCTAGGGCACGAGAGGTGTGGTTCCTTCCCATGTTCTGAGGAGACAGGGCCATCTGTCCTGCCTTGAAGAAAGTGGGTTGTGTAAGTGAAGCCTGCCATTGTTTCCTGAGAGTTCTATTTTTTTCTGTAAACAAGATCATACTTACGCTCTAATCTGTGCTGGGTTGAAGCATTTAACTTCTTCCAATCTTGGCATCTTTATGGTCTGAAGGCTGGGGATGGCTAGGGGGAGAAATGAGAGCAAGAAATCTCTTGAGCTGTGGGGTTTTTGTTATTGTTATTTTCCTTTGTAAGACGAAAGTGATTAAGTGATTTTCTGTAACCCGAAACTGCTGGATTTTCCTCTTTCCCCACAAAGTGTTTCCCTTTGTTATTGCCACTGCGTAGGAGACAGCCTACCTTTGTCTGAACAGCTTAATTTCTCAAGACATTAGGACTTGTTTAGTAAGGCTGCCTTCTGTCTTTCTCTTACAGGAAAAACCTATAAAGTCATTTACTTCCACTAATGAACAGATGAGTGTTACCAGCAGAATTCAGTTCATTACTCTGTGTACCTTTTATTTCACATGAAAATATTGGAGCTATCGAATGCTGAGAAAAAATACTTCCTAGAAATGTTAATCTGCTTTGAAATGGGGGTCATTTCTCAGACAAAAATGTTTTTAGGGCACTTGCACAATGATTTTTTGGTGACGTACATCTCTGTAAACACATCTTGGATACTTTCCATTCAGCCTGGACGTCCTTGTACTAACAGCATGCAGGCATGCTTTGAATTCAGATTAACAATGGTGGGAATGTCCGTTCTTCATGTTAACACCAACCAAAGGGATCCCAGTGCTGTAGCAGGGCATGTGGTTATGAATCCTCATTGGAGAGCATGTGCTGTGTGTTGTTTTTCACTATTTACCCACTTCTGCTCTTTCTGATATATTTCTGCTGTGAGATGTTGACTGAGAAATAGGAGGAGGTGGTGGTTTGATTGTTTTCAGTAATCAGAAAGTGATGAAAATAGCAAAAGTCTGATTGTGCTGTTTCTGCAGTGGAGGCCCTGCCATTCGGAAAAATCCTCAGTGGGTCAACATGAGAAATCTAGTAGTGATGTAACTGAACAGTCTTTCCCTCCAGTGTCAATGATTGCTACCACAAGTGCTGATTAGTGAAGTTAATTTCTTCCACACAGCACATACGCTGCAAAATTTCACTTGTCTTTTCTGCTTTTTTTCCTCAACGTTTTGTGTGAAAGCAAAGGAAAAATGTGGTATGTATGATGTTCTCACATCTTCCTCTTTTCCACAGCAATTGTTTTTAGCAGAATTTAAAGTCCGTTTTCTTATTAAATACAAGCTTCCCTTTTCAAGTTGCCATGCTTCTTACACATGTTTAAACTTGACCCTGGAGCACACATAGTTAAAATGCTGAAGGCTTATTAAAGTGCATGAGAAAGCTTATTCCAATGGGACTTTCCCTGTAAATTACTGGGCTTATAGTACCTGTTATCATGCTCACATAAAGCAGCCTCTTTTGAACTGGGACTTCAATACGAGTCCTTCAACTTTGTTAGCACTCCTGACTAAGACTGCCTAACACCCCTTGCTTGAAGGGCTGGCTTCTGAGAATCAAGGACATGTGCTTAGGGAAGCTTTAAGTGATCGACGCATTATGACTTCTGCCTCTGATCAGAGCAGAACAAAGCACTTGACTGCTGTGCTGTTTCTGTTGTTGCAATCACCTCGCAATCAGGGAGCTGTCTATACGACAGGATACCAACAGCCATGATACTTCGAAAAGGAGAAGCAGCCCTGGCCAAGAATAACATCCTTGAGTTCGGGTTTCTGTATCCAATCCAGACAGCCTTAATGGGGCACTGAGATACTCTGGATTGCTCGGTGGGTAAGAAGGGACACGAGGCTTTCTTGCTACAGGCTGGCAGTCAACGAGGGGGACCCAGCAGAAAAGGCAGGGTGGCCAGGAGCAAGGATTTCAGGGGCTGGGAAGCTCAGATACTTTCCCTGGGACTGCTCATCTAAGAGCAAGGTTAAACCCCAAGGAAGAAATGCAGATGTGGATGTAACAGGCTGGGGTTTCTTTTTAGTTGTGATATGCTAATGGCAAAAAAGAAAAAAAAAATTTTTGAAAGCTTGAATTTAAAATGAAAGTGAGATGGTAAACTGCGCAGCTAGAGCAGGGCTGCCAGTAACTGTATAATGATGCAGGATACGTGATTAGACCAGGAGCAGAAAGTTGTGGGGGCCCATCTGACTTGCAGAGAAGCTCAGTCCTTATTTGCCTAAAATGCTGCACTGCTGTATGGGAGTGGTGGGGAGGGGAGGTGGATTGGTGAAGGGAGAGCTGTGACTGTGACTGAGGAAAACAGCCTATGTACAGCTGAGTTCATGGTATGTATTTCCTTCTCTGCCTACAAAGAAAACACTTGTCTGTAAGCATTTGTACAGTCCTAATGTCATCTGTATTTTCAAACTGTGTTGGTGCCCCCATTAGAATATGCTTGGTAGAGTGCAAATGTACAGAATTGAATTCAGAGCCCAAATCACGAAACACGTGTACAAGAAACCCCACAGTGGACAGGCACAGTCCTACTCTGACTCACCATTGTGCTCCTCTGTGCTGTTTCATATAGAATATATTTTTCCCTATGAAAAAGGTGTAACCTGTTCTTGGTCTGGTATTTGGTCTCTCTGTAGAAATACCACCTGTTTAGTTATGTCAAAATAAAACTGATTTGTATTATGGCGCAACAGCCCTGATTCACTTCTACATCAGTCCCTCTAACCTACCTAATTCAAGGCAGCTATACTGAAGAAAAACTGGAGCAATGCAGCGGCAAATCATTTCTGATAAAAAAGATGCATTTCCTTTAAATCAAAGTAATCTGAATCAGCAAGCCAGAAATCTTCATTTAAATAATTGCTTTTAATAGTTTTGTGTATGCACATTATTTTTTTTTCCCTGAAGAAAAGCAGGTTTCCATCAGTGTGTAAACCTTTCACTGTGATTATTACCATTAAATATAACCTCTGATGCTATATCTGGGTTCATTTTATTTTCCCATAGGCAGGTGCACTATATTTGTACAAATCTATTTCACTCAGCACACATTTACTCATTTGGGCTCTTACTTACTATTACTAAGCTATCTCTTTTTATACTCAGGATTTGCTTCCGAGTGCTTGGAAATCGGAGTTGAGCTAAGATGTACATCAGAGACATCTTTAGTGAAACAACGCCTCTCGTGCCTGCAGAGAGTTTGGGCACAAGGAGGGGACATTTATCGAAAACGTGCTTCGCATTTGAGAGTGATAGAAGCAGTGTGAGGAAAGAGCTAGCTGACCCTGACTCAGGACGACCCTACAGCCCTTGCCTCCCTCACCCTCCCCTGGGGCAGGAGGGGGAGCCCAGCGTCGCCCCATGCCCCATTTTGGGGCCCTTTCCTTCCTTCCCGAGTCCTAACACCTCCCGGCCCTTTGTTTTTGGGGGTGTCCCGGGGCGGCGGGGCCGTGGCGGTGAGCGCTTGGCCTCACACACGCCCTGTGAGGAAGCCGTGGGCGGGCGTGAGGCAGCTTATCAGGCCCAGCGCCTGCGCGCCGCCCGGCCTTCCCCCAGCACCCCGGCGGGGAGACAAAGTCCCCGGGCGAGGCCAACGGCCACCGGGTGCCCATGGCCTGGTGCTGAGCCCCTGCCTCCTCCCTGCAGCACCGGGAGGCCTCGCTCGCCTGGTGAAGCCCCACAGTGACGGGGACAGAGTGGGAAGCTGACTTGAGTCGGGTTTTTGGGGAGGCAGCAGGTGTCGGGAGCTCACGGGTGCTGTGGCTGCCAGCCCAGCACGGCACGCAGATGGGGTGCCTGGCGGCGATGGCCGGATGGCCACTGAAGAGGTGGCTCGGACTCGTGCTCGTCATGCTTCACCTTGTTACTTTGGGTAAGTAAAATCAACCAGCACCGAGGGAGATGCTTGCAGGTGCCAGGCTGGAGGTGCCGGGCGGTCTCCCCATCTGGGTGGGAGGACGTTGGGTGTTGGCGGGGTGGCTGATGCCCACAGGGGCACATGGTGGGACCCCCCGGCCTCCCCGGCGGGGAGGAAGCAGCATGTTGGCCCCGAGGGGATGAGCAAGCTGCCGGCTCCTGCAGTGCGGTGGTTTCTGCAGTTTTTTGGCTGAAACTGAGTTTGTGGAGGGGAGACGGGGCAGGGTGGTGGGCTGCGCTGCTGCATGCCAGGGCTCCCTCCGGCAGCACGGCTCCGTGTTGGAGGACAGCGAGGGCTGTCCCCATGAACCAGCCACAACGCTCGCCAAAGACCACAGATAGCCCTGACCTCAGGAGGCTTGGGGTTGAGTCCTCTATGCTGTATGAAATGTTAACCCTGAAACCACAAAAAGCACACTCCTGAGCTGGGATTTGTTACGGGTGTGAAACAGGCTGTGCTTACCGGCGGTCCTGGTATTTCACGGCAGCTAACGATACCTGGGGGCCAACCTGGGCTGAAGCGGGGCTCCCATTAAAAGTAATGCAGAATTAGGAGGTTTTCATGGTGCTGTTGTGAAACTGTGAGATATCTGATGCTCTCCGCTGGGTTTCGTTTTGACTTTCAGTCTCAGAATCTTAAAACAAAACTCGGAGAATTGAGCAGGGATGCAATCACGGGGCTCGCTTGGGAAGAAGGCAGCCTTGGGCCCCCCTCGTGAGATCTGTGCTCGACGCTTTCCCCCGCACTCCTTCGCTGCCCTCTGCGCTTGTGAAGCACATGTCAGCCATGGGCATGTTGTGCCCGCATTTCAGTTGGCAAATAACCTGCCACGTGCAGAACTGCCTCTCCCTCTGTAATTTAAGACATGGTGTTTTAATGTAGTAATGAGCAGGTGATAATTTGGCAGCCCTGCAGTTTTTCTAGAAGGGGTGCTGATTCCAAGACCAAAGACGAGCAGCAGCCAGATATATCACTTGATGCTAATAAGCAGTACTGGAAATAGGGGGTTGATAATATTAGCAAACTAGGAGTCCCTGCAGTTACTGTACTTTTTTTGGCATGGTTTACTAAGGGAACACTAGTTCATCCCGCTGGCTGTCTCCCCACCTGTTTCTCAGGCCCTTGCTTATAACTTTGGAACACTCTGCCCCGTTTCGACCAAATCCTACAAGAAGGCAGAGCTGCGGTGTTCTTGCCTGCTGCGTGGAAGCTGCAGGCCCCACATTGTGCCCAGCCAACAGAAAGGGGGAGCGGGCTGTGAGGTGGCTCAAAGCAGGCAGCACAACAGCCCCGAGGGCCTGGGAATCAGCTGGGAGCAGTGGGGAGACACCGCTGGTGCCTGGGCCGGGAGACACCAGACATAGGCTTTGGTCAGCCTGCGGCTGAGCTGAGTTACTTCTCTAAATCTGATTGATTTCAAAATTCCAGGGTTTAACTTGGCAAGACGCAGAGCAGGCAAAAAGCTATTTTGGAAGTGTTGCATCAGCTTTTGGGGTGTAATTGTTAGATGCTTCCCACGCGGTGAGGCGGCGGGGAGCCTGGTGCCTCAGGAGCGGGTCGCTTGGCAGACTGATGAGGGCAGCACAGCCGATGCACTTTCTTTCTCCCTCCCTATGCACACATACATACCCTGCCACCTTTCTCTCCCAAAGAGGTATTCCTGCATTAGTGATGCTTAAAAATCCATGGTACAGTATCCACATATGAGCAGTTCTAAACGCCTCACCAGGATTTTTAGGTGATGCCTTCCTGATGGCACCCATAGGGACCGCAAGGACTGGCCTCAGATCTTCTCATGGCAAAACTGTGAAGCCTTGGGAGTCGTGGCCCTGCCAGTGAGTTCCCCTGCCCTGTTGAGCAGGTCACCAGGGCCAGCATCTTCAGAACCGACCCTGTCTGGAGCTGCTGATCACCACAGCATGGCATGGCATGGGCACCCACAGCCTGGGGCTCCATTGTGCATCCTCGGGCTTGGCCCGTGTGTCCTGGTGCTTGCACACCTTCCTGCTGCAGTGCTCTGAAAGGCCAAAGAGCACGCTGGGGTGAAAGCAGGTGCTCTCCCTATGCTGTATGTCCATAAAATGGTAATATTGGGAATGTCAGGCTGAATTTTTACATGGTGGCAGTAGAGGGTATTGAGGTGGGGATTAATTAAAAAGGATGATTCGAAGATTGTACTGTATAGGAAATGATGCATGCCCAAGCTGCCTTGATGTATTTGTTTCCCCCTACATTTAATTTTGCTACTCTGGCGTTCACCTGAGGTGACCCCCTGAAATAACACTGTAATTTAGAGCTGCTCCCAAGATGTTGTCTGCTGCTGGAGACACTGATGAGCACGAACGCCCTGCCGTCTCAGCACGGTGGAAAAGGGGCAGAACAGCCTTGATTACATCCTTGATTACAGCACAAACTTACTTATTTATGGTCTGAATGCAATGATGGTATCCTCATGGGCTTGCTTTTCTCCTGCCATTCCACCTTCACACCCACCTACTAATCGCAAGATGGCCATGTTCTCCAGCCCTGTTTGAGGTTGTTATAATGGGAAAATATCGCTTGAAGTCACCCACAATGACCTTTCCCTGCCCCAGGCATGAAGCTGGCATAGGCACTGGTAGCTGGGACCCAGCCGCCCCTGGCCTGTGTCCGTGGAGCATTCCTTTTTGGCTTCCCTGGAGTCTTTTCATCTGACCGGAGGCAGTCCCGTTCTCGGTTTCTTCACAGCCGTGAAATTTTTGGGAAGTTCTGAGGAAAATCCCTACGGCTTTTCTGAGTTATTGGAGAGTTGGGGAGGGGAGGGGGGAATATTCACTTCCCTCGGCATCGCAAACGAATGTTTGCCCACAAGTAACTCACTCTGGGAATCCCCTCTCGCGTGTTAATACCGATAAAGTGCTCAGAGTGGAGCTAGGTTTTGGAAGGGGGTAAAGAGCCTTGAGGTGAAGAAAGGTTACCTGTTTCACAGCCTCTCCCAAATATTAAAGCAGCAAGTAGTGAGCTCCAGGTGCTTCGCAGCTGATTTCCGTGCCAGCTCTGGTACAGGTTGTGCTGAGGGCAGATTGCGTGGTGGAGGTGGCAGAAATTTTTCTTTATGTACAAGCTTTACCCACTTTGACACTGGATGCAAATTGAGTTTCTATCTTATCACTCTTGCTGTCTTCAGCTTTTTTTTTTCTTTCTTTTTTCGGACGAGTTTCTGTCTCCTCCCCCCATTCCAGATACGCAGAAAATAAATGTCTTTGGTTAAATAGCAATGGCAGCGGAACTGAGGAACTCCTTTCTCTCTGTCTGTCTGTCTATCCAGAATGAAACCTGCTCTAACAGCCTGTCTGGAGAAACAGAAACCCATCTACAGGCTTTTGCTTATAGACTGCTTTACTATTTCTGGCTTTTTTTTTTAATGAGAGCGCTCTTTGGGGGAGAAAAAATAAATTGAACAGACAAGCGAAATTCCTACACAGTCAAATTATAGTTATATGCACGTATATAGAGTTTGTAAAGTTAGCTGTGCAACATTTCTTTCACCCACATTGTTTCCTTTTTCCAGTTAGAGCAGAATGAACACAAATACCTCCGGTGAGCTCATTATTCTGAGGCCAAAACCTTTTTTGTATTTCTTGGATTGCCAAGGCCTTTGCAGCCCTTTTACGATGTGAATGTCAGACATTCCTGCATTTAAACATGCAAAGTTTGGGGCCGAAATTTGTGCACACTGAGGGCGATTACCAGCAGAAGTGGCTGCCCTACACGTCCTCACACCTTTCCCACTTGGTGCTGCCTCAAGCCCCAGATACAGGTGTGGTTGGTGGCGTAAGTAATAGGGCATACACCTTGCTGCTCTCCCCGCTGCGCCTGGCAGAGTTTCCTTTTACCTCTTTTTTTCCCCTTTTTTACTTTTTTTTTTTTTTTAAATTTTCGTTTTCCACTTTTTATCCTTCTTGCTTCCTTTTTTCCCTTTCATCCAGCTGCACCCCAAAGTTGTGCCAGGCTGGAGGAGAATTTCCACCTTCACAGAAATGCTCCATCCTTTCTAACATGTTTCCTCCCATAAGCACTGCGTGTCTTCAACATGATATTCTTCATGATGTGGCAAGACAGATGCATTAGACACACTTAAATCTGTTTGTTGACGAAAGGAAGTTGGTTTTGCTTTTAAGGATATGAACTTTATGTTGAATTGTAGCCATTCTGTCCCCTTGGAGGGGCATCAATATCAGGAGTCTCAGGAGGTCATTTGAGAATATGTAAATCTTTCCCAACGCGGAAATGCCACGGGCTCTGCTTCTGCTTTTTCACTGTTATGCTTTTAAAATATCATTCGTCCCAGGGGACTCCCTGGCTGAAAATAAAATTGCTGACTGCTGGGTGGCACCTCTAGCTACACGGTGCTCAAAAGCTGTCCGTGCCCCAAATGCCCCTGTGTCATATAAAAAGCTAGAAAAGACCATCGAGGCCGGTCCCTCTGCACACTGCTGAGCTCTCTCCGTAGCAGGTACCCTCTGGTGTAATTTTATGTGCCTGACAGACTGAGACTTCATCCCTGTTCCTGGCACGCTGCTCCCCGAGCAGACCGTGCTGTCAGCCGCTGCTTGCCACCGGCAGGGAGCCCTGAGCTGTGATGCTGCCGGCTGTTACCTGCAGCGCCCGAGCAGTCCCTGCCGAAGCATCATTTCACTCCCTCTGTGGTTTCTGCAGCTTTCAGACACCCCTGGGCCGCTCTGTTCTGCTTTGGTTAGCCATCCTTCTCTTTAATATCCGCTTGCCAGGCGACGCTTTTATCCAGGGCTGTTCAATCTTTGCTCCAGCCGAGGGGCTGTGACAAGCTCACCATCTGCAGAGCGCTGCTGAGTTAGTGCTGGAGCAGGGACTGCGGTGTGTGAACAGGATTTGTGCTGGCAGGCCTGCGGCTTAGTCACAGCACAGGTACATACATATTGCTGTGGCGACAGGCAAGCACTTCAGACAAATAAAAACTGCGACTTCTCTAATTCTTATGTGAGAGGTGTAACACTTGATTTTCCTGGTCACTGGGCGTTTTCACCTCCTGTTAGTTTCAAGAGGGGCTGGCTACGTGGGGAGCATGTGAGGCAGCGACATTTAGTGAGCACCGAAGAAAATGGGGGCCTTAAGCAGTGGGGGGACCTTGACTTCAAAAGGTTTGCTGTGAGGACAGCAGTACTGATGGCAGAGGTGCTGGAGGAATTCAGAGAATGATCTGAGGACATCTTCAGCTGGGAGATAAATATAGAGGAAGTACAAAGAGATCCAGTCAGCAAGGGACAAAGGCTCCAGGGGAAAAAAAAAAATTAACAAATTTATTTTTGTCTTCATGTGCTACAAATCTCCCCCAAAGGCCTGTCTTACACAACTGCCACATCTAGTTTCTGTCCTGAACTGGGAAATTGTAAGAGTGCTGAGCCAGATGCACGGATCTGAGCTTGAAAGGAACTAAAATATGCAAATCCTCCAAGGACATCCAGATTTTGTGTTTCCCCTGCCCTTTTTCATCTAGCTGGGTCACCCACTCCCAGTGCAGGGAACGGAGAAAGGGGGAAGGCTTGGAAAGACTCTTCCCTTCCCTCCTTTCCCCAAGTCAGAAATGTCCCCATCCCCAGCGTCCCTCCTGCTATGCACCGACGGGAGGTAAGCAAGCCCTCCTTCTTTTCCTCCCCAAGCAACATCCATGCAGAGGGCTCTGCGGCAAATGGGAGGATATTCAGAAATTATTTAGTCATCATCACTGTCCCCCCCAAGTCCTTTGACTTCTCCTCTCCAGCTCCGTGCTCGGAGGCGACCTCCTGGCTAGCACCAAGATCAGAAATTTGCCAACTGACTTGTGATGTGAAGAGTTGCAATCTTACTCATCTTATAAGCAAAGCAGACTGGACATACCCAAGCGGTGGGCTTGTCCCAGCGCGAGGCACTCGTGACTCAGAGAGCAGCAGATTTTTATCTCGAGAAGTTCCGAAACAGGACTCGGGCAGGGCAGGAGCAGGGGGGAGGAGGACCGGCTGTCTGGAGTTGCCCCAGTGTTGCAGTGAGCCCCTTCACCAAAGTACTTCAGATTCCCTTTCGCCTTCTCAGTTGCTAATTGCAGATAGTGGAAGTTTTCATGATCCGTGGAGTTTCTTCAAGGCTAGGTTTTTGTCAGAGCAGCGACTTAGTCGCAGAGCATCCTCTCAGCTCCTTCTGCCTGGTTTCCATGGCATAAAGATAACCAAGAGGGAGTGAAGTTAAGTTTCTGGTGTTTTTGTCAGGAACCTGCCAATGCAACTCTAGTCAGAAGGAGGAAGGCTTTGGCAGGACCTGATGGGAGCGGTGCGTGTCCGAGAAACCAAGCCCACACCTGACAGCACACATGTTGGGACAGCCATGTGAGCTTCTCTGAAGCGAGCATTGCCCACAGCACATAACTTCTTACCAAGGTGTCATCAGGGAGACAAATAAGATTGATACTTTCCGATTCGTCATCACTAGGGCCCCGGGTTAACAGCCTGCTGGAAAAATGGGCTTAGTGCACATCCCCTGAGATGTGCTGTCTTGCTGTCTGTAGATGCAGAAAGGTCTCCTCTGCTTTTCACAGCTGCTTCATGATTCCAAGGATTTCTCCTCTGAAAAAGAAACAAAATTAAAAATAATAAATAATAATAACATTAAATGGAAAAAAGGCAGCTGAAGGAGTGGGGCATAAGAAGTCAAAAGATATGCCAGGGACATGAATGCTGTTGCCAAATTGAGCTGTATAAGGCTGGGCTAAGCAAGGTTGGTGCTTTGCTCAGCAGGAGCGTGGCTGTGAGGATGGAAGCACACAAAGGTAGGAAGCACAGCTGAAACTGCTGAGCAGGGCACTCCCAAGTTATGGCTCAAAACCAAGCAGAGCTGAACTTTTAGAAAACCTCTTTGCCCCCGCTCCCTGTCTCAGGCCTGACATGACATCGTAAAGTAGGATCAATCCCAGCTCTGCCCTGCTGTGGGCACACTTGCCAAGTGTGAGCATGTGTGAGGCAATGAGCTGGAATGGAGCCGCTGCCAGATGAAGTGTGTGGCAGCTTTTCTTCAGGATGCCCTTAACCCTCCTCCCTCACCACATCTGGGATGAGTAAGTGAACAGGACCTACCAGAAGGTCACCGTGACACCAGCTAAACTGTGACACCGTGAACCAAATTCGGTTCACAGCTGCTTCTCTTTGCCAGAGCAGTGCAGAACAGCTGAGGGATGGATAGCAGCAGTAATTAATTCATTACCGAGGGCTGGGCTGGAGTTTATGAAAGGGGAAAGGAGCATTCCTCCTTTCTCTGTGTGCTGAGACCTTCCTGCATGCTGAAATCAAGCCTGGGCAGCAGGACCCTCAGAGGCTTCCCAGGCACTTGTGTGCATGTTAGTAGCCAGTCCCAGGCTCTCTGAAGAGGGCTGGCAGCACCTGCTTTTCTCTGTTTCATCTGGTCTTTCTCATTTCATGGAGTCTTTGTAGTGAAATGCAGAGTGAGGCAGTGATTTTGTCCCAGTGTCTCCACGCAGGAGTTATCTGAGCATCTGTTGGGCTATTTTCAGTATATTCACAGTGTGGGTTAGATGACATATAAGGTATTTCTTCCAGTGTTCAAGTGTAGCACAGGATATTTGCTGAGTTTTATCTTCATGGAAATCCTTGAAAGAATCTGATCGCTCACTGGTAAAATTTTCTGGGGTAAAGAAAAGACCAATGGGGAGTGTCCAGTCCTTTAAAGACTCAGCTCTTCAAAATTTCTCAATTTTTAAACTAATATAAAAGCCTGACAGAGCTTTTCGTAGAAGTGTCATCTGGAAAAATGTACAGGTACACTGTCTTACGTGCTGCTTACTCAGAGGGGCAAGGGACTCCAGGTCCACCACGAAGGACCTTTCCCTCTGTGTGGCTTGCCTTGTGGGTTGTGTGTGGAGTGAGGTGACACAAGGTGAGGCCAAAAAAAATGTCAAAATGGCTCAGCAGGATAGAGAAGTGGTGGGTGGAAGGGAAGGAGATGGCTTCGGGCTCTCCTTTCCCAGGGAATTAACTGAAGTTTCCAGCAGCCCGACCCTGCTCCTCTAAAGCCTTGTGTGGTCTTTCGCTGCCTTTTACAGGCAAATGTCTCAGCAGTGCTCTGCCCCAGAGGCAAGCCGCTCTCCTGTGCAGCCTGGCCAGCAGAACCAAGCTCTCTGTGGCCGGGGGAATTTCTGAAACCTGGCTGCTGCAAGGGATGAAGGAAAGGGGGAAATTTAGTTAAAGGTTTTGTTAAGAATTAAAGATTGTTAAAGACTCTTCTTAAAAAACGGGAGCTCAACAGCCTTTCCGCCCTCCGTTTCAGAGTGAACAAGGAAGGATGCTTTTCCTCTAAATTCACCTTTCTCTTCTAACCAGCCCTGTTGTGTTTAGGAGTAGTTTGAATGAAACACACTTGTTCTGCTGTTTGGTCAGCCCTTTCCTTGGTTCAGCACCGTGGGCTGCCAGCGGAGGAGCAACGTGAGTGCCCAGTGAGCAGGCAGGCTTCGCGGTGTGCAGGAGGGTGGTTTATTTCTTTTTCTAGAAAAGTCATTAAAAATTATTTCCATGGTGGATACCTCCCCCGCAGCCTGGTTATGGAGAGCATTCAGCACAGAAATGGGACAGAACTGAGTTTTCATTTTTGCTTTGCAGTTCACCTTTAAAGTGAAAGGGGACTTTTGTGGGACTGAATGACTCTTCATGGACCTTGGTTCCTTCAGGCCTGCAGCATTCAGGTTGCAGTTTCAAGGGTGCAGAGCCTTGTAAGGGTAGATGTGACATCAGCAGGAGTTTCCAGCCCCTGCACATGTACTGCCGAGGAGGTTTTTGTTCTCCTTTTGGTCGCAAAGGAGACTCTTTGGGGCAAGGCGCGGAGAACCTCATGCAACTCATGATGCGATGTCTCACTGACATTTACTGTACGCCTACTCTTCCCCTATTGCTGCAAAAGAAAATAGAAAATACACACTCAACTACATTGTTATCACCAGGATCCACAGTCCCAAAGCTTTCCTGGCTGCTCCTGGAGGTCTCGCCAGCAATAGTAAGAGCTGAACTGTGAGAACAGGCAAAGAAGTGGTCGAGGAAAAACACACACAGACACACACACAAGTGCACAGCAGGAGGAACTTCAAGAATCACCATCCCAAATGGGTCGCTTTTAAAGTAACCAGAAGGAAATGCTTTTTCACACAGCATGTAATCAAGTCATGTAACCCACCGCCATGGGAGTTTTGCTGCAGAAGCCAAAAATATACATGTGTTCCTGAAGGGGCAGAGCCTATTTGTGGAAGATAGCTCCAGCAGTAGCAATAAGCTGCCAACGTCAGGGAGCCCCTAAATTTGTGACTGCCACATGTTGGGGTATGCCAGGTCTCATCCCGTGTAGCGTGCAAGAACTGCTTTTTCTATGCTTTTGGGCCAGTGGCTTTCTGCCACAGGTCAGTGGGCTGAGTGGGCCCGCGCCGTGCCCCAGTCTGGCTGTAGTCATGCCTACGATGCATTTTAAGGGGAAGTACAGGTGGGGGGAAATTGTGTCAGAAACTATCACCTCCTTTCCTTTGGAAGATGAGCGAAGTGGTGAGATGAAGCTGGCACGAAGCGTGCAGGAGGGACGGGGAGAGCTGTGCCGCGGGGGACGGGGTGGGAGCTCATTTCATGCTCTGTCAGGGCTCGGGACTGCTAAACTGAGGCTCACAGCTGCCAGTGGTTGGCACTGCACTCAGGGAGCTCTCCCTGTTCAGGGCCTTCCCAGCACCTCTCAGATGTGTTTCCTGAGGTCTCTGCAGGGAAGGAAGAGGGAGTCTGAATCTTCTCTGCATCCGCCTGATTCCTTATTTCTCTGCTGTCAGTCAGTGGAGTGCAAGAGGTCGGTCTGTCTCCCCCTTCTACTGGAGATAAGTTCTGAGGCAGTGAGGCCTAGGCAAGCAGGGCAACCCCAAAACAACCCGGCCTTCTGGACTAGGGTGTGCAGGGGATGAGCATCACCCCAGAGGCTACACAGACCCAGGCAAAGGCAGACACATCTGCCCTGGCCTTGCACAGGGCTGCAGGAGCCCATGGCTCAGTGGCTCCCTTGCGTTGTCTGTAGCCCGGTGCCTGTGAGCACCCACTGGAAAGAGGAAGGGAAGTAGTAATGTGAAGCAGTGGGATTACTGCCAGCTTGGTCAAAGGTCAGCAGTAACGTGTGTATTTTCCTCTTGCAAGAGCACCAGCTTGTCACTGAAGGTGCACACCTGTACGCTGAGTGCCAGGAGGGAGTTTGGGAATACCTATGCTGGTTTACAGGTAATCCCAAGGGAGGCCCAAGGGCCTTCAAAAATATTAATTCATTTTAGCTAGTCTAGGAAAAAATGTTTACTTGCTAATACCATGTTAATATTATGATAAAAGTGTGGCTCTAACCACAGTTTGTTATCGTAGGGCTGCTTCTGGGATCTTAAAAGGCTGTTTGTGTGTTGTTTATATAAAAAAAAAAAAAAAAATCAAAAAGCAAATCCCCCAGTCTAATCAACCACTGTGGCCATGTTTGGGATGCAGGGACCACAAAGTTAGAGCAGAGACTTTCCCAACACTGAGCTCTGAAAAGGGAGAACAGAGGAGCCAGCAGCTGGAGCACGTATGTTTTTATCCTTTCATCCAACAATCATGGCAACTCTTCACTCTGAGGTGTGGTGTTGAAAGCAGCACCAGAGCTTATTTTCAGGCAAGTAAGTCTCCTGCCTTTGCTTTTGGTAATTCATGCTGAAATCATTGCGTGCCTGCTGGTGATCGTGAGAAGGGCTGGAGCATCACATAAAAAGGCACCTCCCAGGCAGTCCTCCCCTCAAGGAGAGCTGAAGCTGTAGGTGGGGCGAGGGGTGAGGTAGATAAGGGGGTGCAGACAGAGCTGAGATAGGCGAGCTCTCCACAGCAGGCCCTGCCCCAGGGCTGCACCCCTGTCTCATTGCCTTCTGTTTGCCCCCGTACAGGCTGCGCGCTGCCGAAGGAAGTCAAGAGTAAAGTCGGGGAGAAGGTCGGCCTGCCTTGTTGCTATGAGATCCCCAGCTCGGAAAGCCTGCGCAACTACCGGGTCTACTGGCAGAGGAACACCAGGGAGGTGGTGCTGGCCTACTCGGAGGGGGAGAAGATACCAGATTACAACCAGTACGTGAACCGGACAGAGCTGGACAGCAAGAACCTCACCCTGTGGATCTACCCTGTGGAAATCCTGGACAATGGCACTTACCAGTGTGTGGTTCAGAACCTCAGAATTTCACACGACTTTTCACCCCGTGTTGTGTGTGATGCGCCTGTGTCCCTCTCTGTTACAGGTAGGTGGGCTGCCTCCCTGCACCCGAGGCTTTCTGGCACCAGCCCCTAGGGGAAAAGGGCACTCCTTGAAGCTTTAGGCATAGTGTAGCAGGTAGCTTTTCATCGGGAAGCCTAAAACAGCACCAGAAAGTCTGTTAAGTCCCCTGTATTTCCCTTCAGGCAGCCTTCCGCCCGTCCTTCCAAAACCACCCCAGATACAGAAAATTGCCCTTTCCTCTCCCACCACCACACTCCCCTTGATGACGCCCTCTTGGGAAAGGCCATCTCCCAGGTCCCACTGCCACTGGGTGCCCTGGGCCACCTCTGCCCCCTGCTGTCTTTTGGGCAAAGCTGAGACCCTCGGTGCATGGGAAGCATCCAAGCCACAGGTGGAGCGGGGTGATGCTGCTTCTCCTTGGCCCCAGAGGCATCTCCTGTGGGGCTGGCCCGTGCGCGGGCTGCACGGCAGCTCCACGGCCTGAGGTTGGAGACTTGAGGCTTTCTACCTCAAAGGCAAAACCCAAGTTCCTTTGCTCAAAACGAATCTGAATCTGTTGTTGGAGGCTGCAGAAAGTTCCGCTGACATTATTTTCCACTTGCGCCACTTGTTTTTGTCGTGGTTGGTTTCAACCAAAAGCAGAGATACTGGTAACGTGTGTGTGTGTAAATATATATATTTAAACAGATTTGAATACCTTTAGCAGCAGAGCTCCAGAAATCCTCCAGACAACCACTGAATGAGCATTCCCTACCTTGAATGAACATTTGTCAGGAGAAAAAAAAAAAGCCACCACAAGTTCTTGAGGTTTGGCCACTGCCTGCCTACTTGGGTGAATGAATGTTGGACATACACGCAATGAGACAAATTCAGTGATCCTTTTGGGAACCAATAAGTAAAAAATGGCGCTGCACTGCTGGAACCCTCCCTAGCAGTGGAGGAGAGTATTGCTGAGGGGACCAGTTATTGTGGGAACCAGCAAAGGGAAAGCTCCCTTTGCCACAGCTGGAGCCAGGCTACCCTGAGCGAGAGAGGTGGAGCAGTGTTATGCCCTGATGACTGATCTGGGAGCTTCGGTGAAGCAGACTGGGAGGTTTGAAGGGACTTTCCAGATGTCAAACTGGATGTCAACAGTGTATTGCTCAACAGCGGGCCTGGAAGGAGAGCCGGGTCTGTGTCTGCCACTGGTTGGCCATGCAATGTTGAGCAAGTCTGTTTCACTAGCTACTGGGTAGCCTAGGCTATGGTTTCATGGTCAGCTTAGGCCATGGAAGACATGTTATGACCATAAGGGACTGCTCCCCATTTCCTTGCCTTTGTAGGCTGCCTTCTGCAGGTCCTGTCAGTCATGTGGCCAAAGTGTGAGTCAGGCAGGGAGCAACTGCAGACACAACCGTAGCTGCTCCAAAAAGGGCTGTTCTGCAGTGCAATAAGCAACATGCTGCAGCTCTCTGTGTAGCCTGGCCATGGCTGGGGCTGTAGGGAGTGATCAGACTTGGAGCTGGCAGGGGTGGGAGGGAGAGAGGGGCAGTTTGGTGCCTTTGGAAGCAGTGGTACTAGTGGATGCACACCCACCAGGAGCCACACATTGAACTGCTGCTTCTGACTGGTCCCTGTCTTGCCCAATCTGTGGTCCCACAGAGGTTTTGTCCCGTGGAAGTGCTGCCTTAAGTAGTCCCCGTGCCTCTTTTTGCCTCTGCTGAGGCTACTTACTGCAACCCGCAGGCATCCCCAGTAGTGCCGATGCAACTGTTTAGTCATGCAATGAGCCAGACTGGCAAGGGGATCCAGGCTAACAATGAAACCAGCTTTTTCTCCACCTTCATCCATACCTGTTTTCTCACCTATTTGACCATGAAGCCTCAGAAACACTTGCACCAATACATTTAAAGCAGAGGAACAAGCTGTGTGGGTGGGTGGGAAAGCTCCAAAAACCAATTATGGCAATGCCAAAAGAAGTCTGGTGGGAACACGGTCTGTGTTCGTCAGAGGAGGACCTATGGATTGCTATGCATTTTTGCAATTAGCAGTATGACTGGGTCTTGCTCTCAGCTGGGCCGTCTGGGGGCTCTCATAAAGAAACTATAATTTATTCTGGTACTGGCCATTGTGGCTGAGAGGCCAACGTGTGACTAACTCTCCCCCCACCAGAGATGGACCCTCTGTGAGCTCCAGGGTGAGAAAGAACAGGGCAGAGTGTGTGGGGGGAGGAAATAGTCTGCCATTGACTCTAATACAGATTTTTGTTCCACTGCTTCATATTCAGTCCAGTCTTATGACGCTGTTGCTCCACAAACTGCTGTATGTAGAGAGGAACAGCAGCACTGGAGAGGTGGCATCACAAAGTTCGTGACACCTGGAATAGTGATCAGGAAGGAAAAGAAGCAAAGGTCAACACTATATCCTGTCAAGGCTGCTGGGAGGATGCTAGGGCACAAGAAAGGCCAAACAGATTACCACAGAGGGAGAGTGTCCCATGGGGGAGTCTTTACTTTTACCATGGGTGACCAGGACTGTGGGGAATCTGACAGAATGGTTTCTCAATCTTTCTTTCTTCAGCTGACTTCAGTGAGCCAAACATAACATCAAATGTCATTAATACTACTTGTGAATCAACGGAGATGGTGGTAACATGCTCTTCTTATGGAGGTTTCCCCAAACCCAAAATCTCTGGATTCTTCAACAACGGGTCCCTCGTCTGGAATACAACCTGGGTGTCTGAGTCCAGCCTCAGCCCGTACAATGTCACTGGGAAACTGCATCTCAACGTGACCAAAGACATCAACCTCACTTGCTCCGTTGAATACAATGGCTTTGTCAAGTCCACCAGTTTGCTTCTAAGTAGGTTTCCATAATTGTATTACAAAAATGCTTTGCTGAACCTGCTAATTTGCCTCTTTGAGAAAGCAGTACATGTTTGTATACCTGTTCATGCAAGGACAACCAATGATCCCACCTGTGAGCTCCACACCAAAATATTTCAATGGCTCTAAGACAGCAGGGATGGTGGAACAGTTATAGCTGTTTCTGGTGAGCAGACATGGCTCTGGCTTCCTGCTGCTCTGTGGTGGGCCACAGCTGGGTTGACAGGGCGGCCAGATCCCACAGCCTCAGTGGCTCACACAGGTTGGGATCGGCTCCATTCAGTGCCTGTTTGTACCAGCATGGTCTTGCTGCCAACTGCGTGACACAGACCAGGTATCTGAATGGAGGAACTTGAGAAACGTGTGTGCCTCAAATGCCACAGGCTGTGCTTACAATTTCCTCATTTAACAAGCGTATTTCTTTTTGCTTTAGTGACAGAAACCATCAGCTGTGGTCTAGACAAAATTCTGCTTTCATACATATATTAAATATAGGGTTAAGTCATATGGATAAAATTGCTTGTGCTTGGCTTAAAATTGATAAAATAATAGGTAAGTGTGTGCCTTGAAAAACTTGAGGGACAAGTGGAAACAGCATGAGGCAAAGCAGTGTGCTACAGTCCACATGTTTTTGCAGTAGAAAGAGATGCACAATAAAATTCTTAAAGCCAAAAGGATTGTTTTTTTTTTTTTTTTATGTTGTTACCAGAAAAAGTATTTTAAAATATGTCTCTGGATCTGATGGTTTCACTGTAGAGATACAGGCATCTTCAAGGGAAACTAGTGAAGTGCTGTTGGTTATCCTAGGGAATTTTACCTTATTCATCAATCTTACTGAAGTCAAAGGGGCTTGTGAGGAAAGGTGCCATTCAGTTTCAGGACGAATGCCAGAAACTAGTGCTTTATGAATTTTGGTTATTACTGAATGTAGCGCATAATCTCCCTAGAGATCATAATAGAAGGAGGTTACAAATACCATACTGCATAGAAATGGAGAGCAACAAAAAAAAAATAGTAGTAATAACAATACACTGTTGTCACGTTCTCAGAAAAGGAAGCAATCGGCAATGAGAACAGCAGCCACAAAAACCCTGCCTTTTGGCTTTTAAGAAGTGTAACTAGTCCCACTTTGGTACAATGCAAATGGTCTGCCAAATGAGTTTTCCATGAACACAGAGTTCTAGACAGAATTAATATAGCTTCTGGTAAACCCAGGAGGCAAAACCTACAGTGGGAGACAAGTGGGGCCAGATTGTACAGTGGATCAGGCTAGGGTCTTAGGAGTTGAATGAAGCTTAATTGCACTAGAAGCAGAAGATGAAAATCTGAAGACTGTGAACATGTACCTGGTGTGTCCTTTCCATTGAATTAGGGTTGTCCTGTGTGGTATGCAAACGACCTGTTACCTACTCTCATTTTTGAGTAGCAGAACAGTTATCTCCAGCAGTGAAAAACAAAAAGACACAGATCTGCTGAAACTGAACTCCGTCCCCAATCCCTTTTCCTTCTGTGATGGGACTGACGCCTCCAGCCTATTAAATACCTCTTGTTTTCCATTGCCTGTGAATTCAGAGATGAAAAAATAGGCAAAAACCAGGTGAAAGCAGCAAGAAAAACTGCAGAGTCCCACTAAGAATGGAAACTTCCTGGATGTGGGCTCAGTTTTTTCTACCAAGCCTAACCAGTTTCTTTAAAAGGAGTTTATGAGCCTGTCTCAATCCTGCCCTGAACAGAGATCCAGCATATTGGATGCTGTGGATGTGTTAAAATTTCAGCAAAAAGCAAGTGTGGGGGAATGGGAGGGCCTCTACAGGTTAGGCGCCAGCTTTGTCTGTTTGTTTATTGAATGTGTGCTGAATATCCCAGGTTGGATATCCCAGTTAGGATTTGGCCAGAACCACCAAAATTCATATACCTTCTCTTACATGAAAATGACAAAATGTTGTTGGGCCCTTTACTTATGTTTTGTTTCTTCTGTCTCAGCAAAAACAAATGACTGCATTGCCCCTACCATGCCTCCATCCTATAATGTCGTTACTGCTACAAGTATCATCTTTATCATCTTTCTTTTGGCTATCGCCCTAGCAGCAAGATACTTCCCAAGGCATGGTAAGTATAGCTCCTTTATCTAGAAACAGTCCCTTTCTGTTTATGGAGTATCTATGTAAAATACACTTTTATAGAAACTGTACTGACACACTAGGTATTTTTGTACCTCTTCTCATTTCCTTTTTTTTTTTTTTTTTTTAATGCAGCATCTACTATCACAAAACCTAAGTCCAGCTCAGGACTTTCCTACATTTTGTGCACATGCAGCACTAAGCGTTCTGGTTTGAGAGTCCAGAGCTGTTGGGGGTTTTGTCTGCAGATCAGAGTATTTCCAGAGAACAGGGGTATACAGAGCTGGATTCACAAAGGTCCATTTTTATGTATTAAGATGCTTGAAGATGCCAAGAATCTCGGTCATCACCATACATACAGCTGGGCACTATCAGTTTCAAAATGGGATCGATCTGTCCACACACCCTACTTGGACAATCCCTCAGAAAAGTCACAGAGCCAAAGTTACAAAAGTGTATGGTGCTGGGCCACAGGGAGGACTTTAGTACAGCGACATCTCACTTTTAGAAGAACCCCAATCGGGAGACATGGATTTGTCCTCTTTGTTGGTCCAAAAAGAGCAGAGGTGAGGTGCCAGGTCCTATGCTATGAAATTTTCAATAACTTGAAACGTGTCCATGATTTTTTTGATTGCAGAAGGGACCTCAAGCATCTCAGGGTTAGGTGGCAGCTGAGCAGATTTGTTTGTTTGTTTGTGGCTCAAAAATCTTACCTGCTAGCTGTTGCTCCTAGTGTTGTCTAAGCTGGCCTAGCCAGAAAGCCCCTGAAGACATGGGTAGGCATCTAAAGGATGTACAAAGGCAAGTTGGCACCCAGCCGGTACTGAAACTCAACAGCAGCACACGTCCTGTCAGTGCCCTGTTAGTAGCTTTGAAAAGCAGTCCTGCAGGAAGACAGCAGGCTGTGCAACGTGCTATAAATATCACCCAATCGAGCTCTGCCAGGTCTCTGGGGAAGTGGAGGCAGGAGACAAGAATCCCATACCGAGAGCACACAGTGCGCGCTTGGGCCAAAAGCCACCAGTCTGCGCGTCACAGCCCATCACGGTCACAGCGGTAACCATCCCCCTGCTGGAAAGAGGTCGCTCATTAGGCAACAGGGACTTGGTTCACTCGGGAACACGTGAGTTTGTCATGTTCCTGTCTTCCGTTACCTCTGTTACAATTTCAAGCAAGGTCACTCACGAGTCAGGGCATGGAGGTGGTGTTGCTGTGCTCTTCCCCTCGTCGCCAAACACACCCTTTCAAAAAGCAATGTGACCGCTGCATCAGGCTGGGATGATTATCTTTTGGTGCTTTATCACCAAGAAAGGGAGCATCTGGAAGGCAGGAACCCTCTTAGCCACACCTGTGCACCTCCAGAGTGCTGGCTCTTCCCTGGAGCCACGTCGACGGGTGAGCAGTAACCATGCTGAACACATGAAAACCACAACCCAACACAGCCTGTGCTGTTAGCTGCTGCGTGGACAATGAACTGCTAGTTATGGAAAAAAAAATGAAGTGGAATTGAAACATCTGTCTCTAAATAAGTGCAGGATGGAAATTAAAAGGTCTCCTGCTATTAGCATTCTGAGGTAGCCTTTTATATATAAACCAGATTGCTTTTAAGGTAGATGCAGGAAGCATACCAATGCAGTAGAATGACATCACCTGCACTGTCAGGAGACTCAGCTGCATAAACTCCTTTTTAGTCCCATTTTCCTAACACTCACAGGGAGCAGATCTGCCGAGTCAGGTGGCACAGTCACTTTCCAGACCATGTGAGATGTAAGAAACCAAGGCTAGCGTTTCAAACCAACTTCCCAGTTTGTACAGCTTGCTGCGCTTCGGCGCTGCTGTGCACTACCACCTGTCTGGGAAGGGAAATGTCTGTCCTGAGAGTGCAGATCACCCTTCAGGAGGTGATGTGGGAGCTCAGAGTAGGTCTGAGAGTATCTCTGCTGCTCTGACATAGGGAAAGCTGGTCCAGGAGCTGCCGTGGTGCTCAGAGTCACTTCAGAGCTCGAAAAGCCATGCTTCAAGGAGCTGAAGTGTGGGAGGGAATAGAAAGAGAGAGCAAAACGGAAATAAGGGTTCTCAGATGTGTGATTGTGGTGGTGACCAAAACATGTAGGTGCTTTGTTGAGGTTCACACCCCCTAATCTGAGGAGTTTGGTAAGCGGCATTTAGTAACGTGTACCTTTTACCATTGTTTCCCTACAGACATTATCTTAGCACGTGACGACCTGTCTTTGTATCAGGCCGACATTCTAGATCTGTGCTAATGTGAACAGTTTTATCCACATGACACTATATAGATAACAGCTCTATATAATGGACCTTTCTATCAGATCAGACTATGTCTGTGGGCTAACCATATTCAGATGTACTGCAGGGATGAGCCCTGCCAAGGAAAAATAGGCATAACTAGATTTTAAAGACTTTTGTTTTCTTTGCTTTACTTTCTTGAAGAAGACGTTTGCATCAAACACTTTGATCTGCAGTTCACAGAATCACAGAATGGTTGGGGTTGGAAAGGACCTCCAGAGATCATTGGGTCCAACCCCCTGCTCAGGCAGGGTCACCTAGAGCACATTACACAGGATAACATCCAGACGGGTTTTGAATACCTCCACAGGAGACTCCACAACCTCTCTGGGCAGCCTGTTGTAGTGCTCTGTCACCCTCACGGTAAAGAAGTTCTTCCCGTTATGGCAATTGACTTCGAATTCCAAGTGCTAATGAGGGATCTTCTCTTTCAGCCTGTTTTCATTGTTCTAAGAATCAAGACCCAATGGATGAGGATGAGAAGGAAAGTATGAAGCCACCCACGATCTCTAAAATGACATCTGAAACATCATCAGTATGACCAGATCACATTTGCAGGTAATTTTGTTCACCACTCCTCTCTTGGCAAAATAGATTCTCATGCAATGTTAGCTCACAAAACCATGCGTGGTTTTGATATGAGTGTGCACCTTAGCATAAAAGTGGTAGGGCTCTACTGCCAGTTCAGACTCATGGTATTTCCCAGCCATGGGATGAGGCTCATGTTGCTTGTGGGGCATTGCCTCCTAGAAATTATCTAGTGAAAAATGTTAGATGTACTTATATACAAATGTACTCATTTGCGAGTAGCATACCATCTGCTGTTCCTCTCTAAGACTTCCCCAGGAACCACTAGTATTAAAAACCTAACTAATATTAAACGGTAATATTGAAAGGAGTTACTTTTGTTATGAGGTGTTGTAAAGGATGGTACAGGAATGGCTGGGGAACAGTCTGGCTTACCGAGGGTTTATGACTGTATACACCTTGTTTTGAAAACTCAGTTGTGTTCAGGGCTGTGTCCTCCAAAAACACATTTTCCAAATCAGGAGGCTTAAGGAAAGATTAACAGCTAACTGTTACTGCTTGTCTCATTATCCAGGCGACTGTATTTCCTGCTCTCCCCTCAGCATGCTGAATTGCCAGGGTGATGCCATAGAGTAGCAGATGTAGAGTCCTAGAAGTCATGAATTTGTCACGCTGTGTTGCAGTAATCTAAAGGCTTAGAATTTTTTGAGACTGAAAGAAGGGGAAACTGTCGTTCAGGCCACTTTTCTCATTTCCAAACTTGACCACCCACTCATATTTTCCTCTGGGGAAGGCCCTATCTGGAACAGATACTAAAACCTTGGTTAGCACGAATCCTGGGGGGTTTTGTGAGTGCTGTTCACGGGTGGGAGTTCACCTACTGGATAAATCCATTCTGCCACATTCCTCTTTTGTCATAAAAGTTTTCCACACATTTTTTTTTTTTTTTTTTGTAACCTGCTGTTATTTCCCAACTCCATTGACTGGAACAGCTGCTGTCTGCGGACAGGGATGGAAGCTGTACATCAGGGCAACGTATTGCTTCCTCAGTGGCAGACTGTAATCTCGTAACTTTGCGATGCACTGAGCCATGTCCTATTGCTGCTTAAATAGGGCAGCACATTCATTAGTCACCCTCTCTCCGCTGAGGGATGGCACCTCTGTACGGTCCAAAGGTTTTCACAGCAAGCAGGTGCCAGTCGGTAGCTCAGAGTAGGGCCCATCTTGAGCTGTCTAGTTCTGACCAGCTGGTTTTACTGTAATAGGAGCCCTCTTGTGGACTATAGCAGGTGATCCCAGTTTTTCCTGTCTGCAACATTTTGACTTACATATGGGATTAAAAAGAAGGGGGAAAAAATCAGTAAAATGTTTTTTTTCTTGTGTCCTTCAGGTTTCTTATCCTGTGTATTCTGCACTGCAGTCCCCACCGTTCTCTACAGCAATGCTTATTGCGTTGACCCTTTGGCTCTCTGGAAGGGGATGACAGCAGTAGAAAAATTTGCTCAAGAAGACGGACAGCATAACCTTTGTGACCGAATACAAAAACCCACCTATGCCACAGAAGCTGTGGGGTGGTCCTGTTACAATGGGGTTGCTGGAATTCCAACTGGGAGGACCCTCCATGTTCCTACAACAGGTAGAAGAAGAATGCCGTCAGCATTGTGCTGCTCCAGCACGCCAGTGCAAGAGTTTGGGATACTCTGACGCTGCCTTTACGAAAATCAGGGGGCCTGCAGAGACCTAGAAGGTAGCCCCCATCCACCTACCCCTGTAATAATGCAGAGCTGGCCCCAGACCCCACCACAGTCTCAAGTCAGGCTGCACCTCCACGGTGCAACTGGGAGCAGCTACAACTCCTTATATTCAGCCTCGCGCCGGTATTTGCCAGTACTGTTCTTTGTGCTGGACGAGTCTGGATTTAGACTTGACCATTACGGATATGTGATATGATATTCCTTCTTCCCCAAAGCGGCAATAATGCACACACTTTTCAGGAAAAAGCACCTCGAGGTGGAAGTACACACCTCATGCTCATTTTCAGCGCTGTGAGACTTTGTAGGGAATGACAAATACTGACGGCACACCTAACAGATATCTAATATTGCTTACCTACAGCAGTGGCACAAGTTCTCATAACCTTTCTCCCCTGAAAGGATGGCCCTGCCAAGCCAGGTATGAAGACGCAGCTCCTCCATTAAGTTACTCAGTTTCTGACACAGTCCACCCCACTGGTGGTGGTGCACGTGAGCACACGCACGTGTACACGTATACAAGCTCTTATATGCTTGTTTTATATGTTTCCTACATGCACTTGTTGTAAAGCCCAGATTAAAGGTCTGTAACACTCGGCGGTTAACTTACATGTACCTACAAGAATGAAACTTAAGTCAGGGCCTTGCTCCATAAATACGGGTCTGCTTGTGTTTGTACATTTGCCTAACAACAGTTATATGGGTCTCCATTTTTGGGGGGGAGTCTCTCACAGTGACATAGGGATTTACTTTGCTTTGAATGCTGCTGCTTTCTGTCAGCGTTCTCTCTACCCAGCCAGGACTTGAAGGAAGTTCCCTGCAGGATGCTAACATGGGATAGGACTCATCTGATCTGGGTGATATTCTTGCCTACTGTGTAGGAAAAAGTGGTTTCTCATTTTGAGGGGAAAAGAGGAGAAAAACCCCAAGCCCCAGCAAGCTTCCTAAGCAACTATGCATACTAACCTAACTCAGAGAACTCGTACTCCTGAGTATGCATACTAACAATGCATGCTAACCTAACTTATACCCAAGTATGATAGTGCTGTTTTGTTTTTTCCTTCTGTTCTGTCCTACTGCAAGCTGTACCTGTTACCTTACTGCTTCATTCATTTACGTATTTTAGCAGGGTAGACCAAAGTCTGAAAGCGCCACTCCATCATCTTTGTGGGAGGTTTTGTTGCTCAAACTCTCTATCTTGCTAGGATGCAGCACAGAAATATTAATTTCACTTATTTCTAGCAGGTAAATATTGAGAGAAAAATGGTTGGAGGAAGCAGGAGCACTAACAGCAGTTTATAGAGGATTGAGCTATGAGAGGCGAAGGGATCAGGGCGAGTCACTAGTGAAAAATAAGACACTGCTCTGTTTCTACTCCTGCAGAGTCATGCTGCCCCATCAGCATTTTTCCGCCTTCCCATTCTATGAAGTGAAATGGGAACTTCAGAACATTTGTACTGAGGGGATTTTGACAGATAAAAGGAGATAAGCTTGCCACAAGGCCCTCAGTAGGTGACAGGGAACCAATGTTCTTTGCACGTGTGCACTCATTGCAGGCAGGACAGGGGTGGCACAGAAGGCAGCGCTACCAAAACAGCAACCTGACCTTACCACAGGAAGGCTGCCAGGGAAATGCGGTCTTGTGCTTTTCATGTTTCCATTTCTTTCAGCCTACATTTATTCTTTCCAGCACAAACTACCAGCTTCTTGCAGGCTAATGCCCTCTTTTTAACTTCGATCATTTCCGATGTTTCCACCTTGCCACCCACGCTGCAGCCCTGACAGTGGTGCCCACACAGCATCTTCCCTGCGACCGTCCCATGCCCTGCTTCTGCTCCTGGCTGATAGCATGGGCCTCTTGAGAAGGGTTTGTCTTTTGCACAGTGCCAAACCTTTCTACATCACACCAGACTCCAGTGACACTTTAAATAACTCCTTAAAAAGGAAACAAAAACCTTCACTGACAAATATGTCTAGTATCAGTTTGTTTTTATATTCTTGATGGGCAGGTTGTTTATTTTTTTCCTTAAGCACTTACATTATGAAACATGTTTTCTATTGCTTTGTGCTGTATTCAGTGAATTGCACACAAATGGTTTCCATGAGACCTTTTCAGCTTTATATCTGGGTCATTGTACCAGGTGAGCTGCTTTGTTTATCGCAGGTATTTTGTATATAACATTTTTTTTTCCAGGAATTCTCCTTTAATTGTATTAAAAGTGAAATGGTGAACTTGGTGTCCTTTCCTCAGTAATAAAAGATGTCTGTTCTACATCCTGGGAAGTGGTAGAGCCTTTCAATTATTCATAAGCCCCATCCACCATGTCTCAGCTACTAAAAACGTGGGCTGTGTAGCACAAAGGTAGGTGATGCAGCTGGCTGATGAAACCATTACACTGGCTACAGCTGGCATCAAGACCCAACGCTGTTTGGTGTGCTCAACAGCGATGACAAAGAGCACTCGGGTACCCAACTCCTAACTTCCACACATCTCATGTTTGTGGATCTGCCAGGGATTAACTGAGGAGCTTAGCTGTGTGGCAGGTCTTTCTTTTCTCCCCCCAAAAAGAGAGTTTCTCTGCAAAAGCAAAATCTGGCGTAAAATGTTCCTACTGCATCCCTGCTACTTGTTACCTACCCTGCAAGTGGACAGCTGGTAACTTCTGCATTGTGCTTTTCTGGAGGTGGGGGGTGAGGAAACACTTATGTTCGTGTTTGACGAACACTGAACCAACTCTTCCCACAGTCTGGACAGTGACTTTGAGTACAAGAAATGAGGAACCACCTTTAGCAGGAAACAGAGCAAAAAATGGCTGCCCATCTTGAGTTGAATGTAGATGGAAAGTCTGTGCTTCCCCTTGCTAAAGGGCTACGTAAGGACATCGAGCACTCCTTCGTTCCTTACATGGAGAAAAAAAACACATAGGACTGCTACATCTTGGCTCTGACTGCTCTCCCAAGGAGGAACGCCCCTCATCAATGGTCACAGACACAGGAAAATTAGTATTCCTTAGGTATCACATCAAATAGGCACTGAGAGGCATAGAGAAAAACTGAGCAATGACACAGCTAAATGTCATGAGAACTGCGGTACAGACAATAAAATGTGTGGGATACTGGGTGGGGATGTAAAAGAAAAAAAAAGAAAAAGGAGAACAAAGACAAAACATTCCTGTTTAACTACGATGGCAAAATGTGACTCAGAAGGGCCTACTTTGTCTTTTGAGGGGGCAGAGGATAATCACATCGATGTACTTGGAGTTTAAAACCAGAATAGGCAGAGACCTCTCCATAGCTTGCTTCTTCACATCCTTCACTTACACAGAAAAGGGAAATCGAAGCTGGGTGATGAAAACCCTGAATCATATGCACTTCTTCAAAGGAAAAATGAACTACACAGTGTTTAAAAGAAATAAAATGATCATTTCAGAAGTTAGAAAGCACAACACCTTCTTGGAAGCAAGCTGTGCCAAAAATTTGTTTTGGGTGGGTGGAACACACGCTGTGGAATCAACCGTTCGGATTTCATTCAGCAGTAATTATCTGTAACAGAGGAAAGCGTCCATGTGGAACAGTAGGTGGGAAGGAGACCTGAACCCCCCTGCCTGTGTGTAATTCTCCTTAATAGGAGAAAAACAAAACAAAAAAAAAAAAAAAAAAAAAAAAAAAAAAAAAAAAAAAAACAAAGAAAGGGGACCAGGACTCTGACTTCCTTCTGCTTTGAGGGAATGTCAGTAGGCCGCCTGGCCCTTCTAGGTGCGGGCCATTGATGAACTATCTTCAGCCCTACTCACAGGTAATGTCTTACAGTTACCTCTGGTACTAAACAATAAACAGAGCTGGCACCCTGCTGGTTCTTGTTACCGCCTGGGCAGGGGAAGTCTGACACTGCCACCAGGCTTACTTGCTTCCTGGCGGGATCTTAGATGGAACCCTTCTCGTGGGACATCACTCCAGTGTGTTTCTCTAATGTAAACGCTGTACTAAGCATGCAGAGATTATGGACACAGTCACCGCTGCCAGATGGCTTTATTGAATGTCACGAACCCCAAAGGTCATTTCCCCCAAAGGCAATCCCCTTATTTCCAACCTTAAAATGAAGTTAGAGAACTTTTTATTGCTGTTAAATCTGTCCACGGTGCCAATTCTTCCACCATGACCACCAGAAATAAAAAGGAGCCTTTCTGTGGCTCCTCTCAGCCACACTTTAACTGAGGAACTCAAACCGTGTCTTTTTCAGGGTATTTCCTTCTCTCTCCCAGCTCCTCCACCCCTCCTCAGCACTGATTGTGAAATACCCTCAGTAGTCAAGGAGACAAGTGTGTTTTTCTGTAAAAAAGCCTGAAGAAACCACCATCAGCGAAAGAGAATCGGTCCCTGCCAGGCAAAGTCCAGGTGTGGGAAGGCGATGGTGAGCGCAGGAAGAACGCTCGCTCTGGGGCTGCTCGTGCTGTGCTGACAGCAGGGTCCTCGGGTGCTGTCTGTAGAGCAGCTCACACCAGTACACAACCAGTTTTTTGGAATCGGGGTACCGTTAGCATCCGAACTATTAACAGGCTCCTTTACCTTCAGTATTTCTACATCGCCAATGGCTTGGACATTGTCAGCAGTGCAATAGGTTCTAGAAGACGCCCTGAGGCTGCCCTCATCCCCAGCCAAACCTAGCTGGCACTTGCTAGTCTGGAGAGTCTACACGTCCACTTCCTGAAGTGGAAGAGGTTTGGCCTTTCCGAGCTCTTGTGCAGTGACACACGTCCACAAAAAATATTTTGGGCAAACTGCGTTTTCAGAGGTGCAATGCATACACCTGCACTCACAGGAGACTTCCGTGACCCCTTGATTGAAGACTTTTATAAGCAAAATCAAAATACTTTGTAGTTGCTTATGACAGAGACTGTCATGGGGAAGACTCAGTAGCTCCTAGATTCTTTTCCTATCTCCATCTGTGGTCCTTCCAGGGTGTTGCTTTCCATTTGGCCCAAGACTTCGGTCACACTAAGCCTGGATTGCCTAGAGAGGGTAAAGAGAAGGCAAGCATATTCCTGACAAAGGCATCCCTGCAGAATCCCAACTCTTCGAGAGAAGTTTCTTCTAGAACTGGCACTAATTTGTGAGTTTTACATGCAGTCAGTGTCACAGCCCCTTCTCCCCAAGCAGCTGTCCTTCTTTTTTCCTCTGTTTAGTGGGAATGGAAGGAAGGCAGCAAAACAGGAAAAGCAAGAGTTCTACCCTCTCTCAGTTTTGGTAAAGAAACACTAACGTGCATTAAGACACATCCACCTCTCCTGCTTGTCTCCTCAGACATCTAAAAGCGAAAAACGGATGCAGTTACTGGGGTGGGGAGCATAAATTCTGAACAAAACTTGCTACAAAGTAAACAGCATCATCAAACACTGGGAAGGTTAAATCAGCAGTTCACAGACTGACGTGGAACAAACCAAAAATTAAAGAGCAGAAATGAGGTTTACAAAACCTAGCATGTCACGGTTTCTCTCAACGTTTGAGCCACGCAGACCTAGACACACCTCTAACAAGACTTAACAGGCAGCACTGTCCCTTACCACTCTGCCAACTTCTGCTCATACTGCTCCCTGCGCTCACGATTTCTCTTCTCCTGCAAGGTTTCACCAGCAAGATTTTGGATGAATATTATGAGGCCCCCTGCAGGGATCCTGGAGAAAGAAGGAGAGAAGTCAAAAGTCACCCAGGGGACACGCATTAGTAATAACTTACCGGCAACAGTAAAAGGAGCATGCGGGGGCCAGCCACCAAATCACTGAAGTGTAACTTTCCCCAGTACTCAAATCACACCACAGTCTAAGGTACTCCTATTCTAATGTCAGCCACCAAATGCAGCCTGTCTTCAGCTGTGACTCACTGTAGCCCCTCTGATATTTTATTTGGAATTTACCCACCAGAAGGCACACCTAAGGCAAGGGGGTGAAAGGTCTTAACATGCCCAAACAACAGCTACAGATAACCTAATCCATAATTTCGGCAGTCATAGCCCTGCTTAACTTCTGTCCGGCTCTGGAGGTACTTGTGTTTTCACTGAGTGAAATGAGAATGAAAACTTCTGTTTCTCGTTTTTACACAGATTGCTAACCTACTGGCTGACAGCTCCCTGGGTGCCCTGCTGTTCAGAAGTTGCCATCAGGTCATCCAACACCCCTCAGGTGTTCAGTTCTGGGTTTGGAGCTGCTAGAGGAGCAGTTGCTGACAATGCTGAGAAGGGAGCCCAGAAGCTGCATCTCTTACACTCCTGGCCTTAATCCCAGACAACACAGATCCTTAAAAGAGGTGTCAAACTGCACAACCAATTGGCTCGTTAGGGACCATGCCAAGGAAGGGACATGGAAGTCATTTCTAAACTCATCCTCATAGTTTCCCATTTAATAGTAGTTAACGCAACCAGCAGAAAGATGCACTGAATTCTTATTACTGAGAAAAACAGAACATAAATCCAGAAAGAAAAAGCAGTTAAGCATCTGGAAGAGAAAGTCGTCATCTTGAGGTCCCAAGAAAAATACAGGAAGCCCCTCAGGGCAAGAGAGGAAGAAAGCTTCTGCAGACCCACCTATGATTCAAGGCTCGGTGTGGGAGGCTGCCAGCTAACACCTACCATGCCAGTCACACACCGTGACTCAGCCCCGCACCGGCAGTCACAGCTTACCCAAAGGCCGTTCCAAAGATGAAGCCACTGGCCAGTCCTTGCAGGCCCAAGTGCATTCTGAAGAGGGCTCCTGTGAAGCCTAAAAAACACAAAACCACTGAAACCATAAACAGCCCCCTCACCAGCCACGGCAGACCTGCTGAGGGAGCTGCTCTGCCCCATTTCTGCTCTGCCCCGTTTCTGCTCTCCATGAGCTGACGTCCACTTTTAACAGAGCAGAAACCAAGCGCTGTGGCCAGTGGGAAGGCCCCTCACCATACAGTCACAGCAGCCTGAGGAGCAGGCACTTTAACAGCCAGAGCTGAGCTGCTGTTGCAGTACTTCCCCAGGTCTTTATCCGCATGCTCTCTGCACTAAAACATTGCACGAAGCTCCTTCTTGTTCAGAAAGACTCCCCAAGAAATGCTAAAATGTCAAAGTTAACTCTGAGATTAGAACTGAGTTCTCTCCTGGCTGGAGCATGATCTCCCCACCACTTTTTTTTCCCCTTCTATTCAGCAGCAGCTAATAATAGCAGCTGCCATGTAAGGCAAAAAAGAACAGAAAAGCACGCACCCAACTGCAAGGGCAGTAAAGCCTCTAAAACTCAACAAGCAGATTGCTTACCTGTTGCCAAAAGGAGACATGCAAAATTTGGCACGAAAATGGTAGTTTATAAACAGTGCACCGAACTGTTATGAAGAGAGGAAATAAGAAATGCTTTCCCTGCTGAAGAGGTGGTTGAAAGAGCAGGTTATGCACTACACGTTGCATTTAGGCCATGCAAGCATTTTTCACACAGGAACTCCAACAAATATTTAAGACGAACTAATAAGCACAGAACTCCCGAATGGTTTCAGAAAAGCACTGGTATCTTTGTTACAAGGGCAGACAACAGCTGAGCAAAGTCACAAAGGCGCTCAGGAGAACAGGAAGCAAACCCCAGAAGCTAGAGACCTGCTGAAACCCAAGAGAGATGGATTCCTGCTTAGGATATTCTGTTTACGACTTCTGCTCCAAAACAGAGAAGCACACAAAGGTATAGCAGTCTCACCTCCTGCTGTAGCATAATTACCGATGGTGGTTTTATTGCGGTACGCAGACAGACTGGCGCTCACAGAGCTGGAAGGATAAGGCACAGAAGAAGTCAGCAGCTACACGTGAACAGGGCAGGTAGCAAACCACAGCTTGAAAGCAAGCTGGATTTCATTAAGCCCACCCTCAGGATGCTTCTAACTGCCCTGTTCCCAACCTGTCCAGAGCACGTGCAAACCAGCCACAAATGCCTTGACTTCTGTAACTTCACTGCATGCAGCTGTACAGTCAGAGGCAGGGGAGTACCACCTCCAGACCTGGATTTTGGATATGCCTTTTTTCTTTTTGTAAATAAAAGAGTTTTATTTAAATCCATCATATATTTAAGTCTAAAAGGAGCTGAGCAATGCAAAGGTCCTGCCAGTCAGTCATACAGCTACCACCAGAGCTAAGTCATACTTGTGGCATCAGCAGGGTCACTCGCTCTTGAAGCATGAGGTTTCCAGCCAGGATAGACACACCATCTCCTCCAAACACATTAACTAAGCCCCAAACCACTCTCTGTTCCCAGTTCAGTAGTTGCATCCTTCCCAGCATATCGGCAAGCCTCTGCATGACATCAAGAGCAATCTTCCTCTCTTTATCAACACTGTCATGTCAGCCTTGCCTTTGTACATGTAAAGCTTACAATCTCTCTTTAAAATGGGTAACTTGAAATTCACACAACTGCAGGACAAAATCTTCAACTTGGACTTTATGGAAACAATTAACACTGAGTGGCAAACATCTCCCTTCAAAGCTTTTTACAAAAAGGGGTAGTGAAAAAGGACGATGGATCTGATTGCAGGGGAGACACCTGGTGGACAACAGTGAGGTTGCACGTCTAGTGCAGAAAGATCCAAAGTAATCAAAAGTCCTGAGAGAAAGCAAAGAGCATGCTAATGAAACCTAAGAAGAGATACCACAGCAAAAGGAGACAAAACACAAGAGAAACCAAGGAATAAATACAGAAAGGTACAAAACTAGGAAGAAAGACAGAAATATAAAGCCAGCTTACTGGGAAAAAATGCTAGTCAATACTACTGGTATCTGAAAACCTAAAGGGGATCTTGAACACAACATACCTAAAGATACAGTTAGTACAGGTTTAGAACTACATGAATATCTACCATTTTCCAGGCCAGGGAAGAGATATTGCTTGTTTTAAAGGGCTTTAGGAAGAGCATGCCTAGTTTGACACTTTAATGTCAGAAATACACTGACACGTCCTGGGGAGAAAAATCAGAGAAGTGGAACACTATCTGTGCATTATTTGCATAGGAAAATTTGAAGGACTAAAGTGGTACGTACATATGGTATGTCTGATGATCAATGACTGCGTAGTAACAAGACAATCATCTGCAAGTACTTGAGGACAAGCACAAAGAATTGTGAGTAATGCTGCTGTATACAAACTAGGAGTAATCAGACATAACAAAAAGGAGAAAAATTAGCGTGGGATAGAAAGTTGTTCTGGAACAGCTAACACTTTGTAATACTCTCCCAGATAAAAATGTGAAAATACATCAAACTGAAGAGATAAAGCAAAAGCAGACATAAGCCGGTAAGTACTGGGAAGAGCACTGTTCAAATCAATAATGGTATGGATTAGATGTAACAAAGAGGGCTTTCCCAATGTTTTGTTTTTGTGTTGGTTCATCAGAGTACTGGGATAATTTAAAAAAGCTTAAATCCTCCTCATACTTCCACCTTATCAATCAGACTCGCTGTTAACACAGTCTTTTGAGCCTCAAGATGTAACGAGCAGTCTCCGAACAAGCTGCACACATTGAAGGCTCCTTGCTGCTGATGTTCAAACTTAAGCCAGTTTTTCCTCCCACTATTACTACTAAGGAAACACTTACTTGAATAGTGCCACAAAAGCTGCTACTCTCCAGCTCCAGCGCCAGCCATAGCGGATGAAACTCCTGAGACCCGCACGATGCGCAGATTGCTAGAGCAAGAGAGGAGAAAGGTTACTGGTCACAGACCTGCTCCTTTTTACCAGCACCACCACACTGTATTCCAGGGTACAGGTGATGGTTTGTGAGACTGACATCACTCAAACCACTGGGAATGGCACCCTGACCCGTACAGACAAAGTCAACCCTCGTCAGAGGAAAGGGAGCTCATGTTCATCCCAGCCATGAACAGGAAAACCATTAATTAAATCCAGTTTGTAATGTCAACTTGGTCTTACTAAAGACCAACATGTGCTGCAACACATCTGGGGGAGACAGCAACAGCTTTCTGAGAATGATATGGGAGACTAATAGAGAAGAGGGGACAAACTGGTAACTAGTTTTTAATTATTATGAGTTGATATATATATTTTTATTTATATATATTATATAAATATAAATATTATATTATGTATCATTATATTAGTATATAATATAATATTATATAATAAGATATATTACAATATATATAATATATATTTATTATATATATATTATATATATGTATATACATATTATATATGTAATATAATATAATGATATAATATATATACTATATTATATATAGTATTTTATTATGTTTATTGTATTATATTTATATATTATATATATTGATATATTTTAAATACATAAATAATAACCTTCTACGTTAAAGTGTTAAGAGGCCATCAAGCTCTACAGCTTAGCACTGGCACTTCGAAGTTTGACAATAAGATGCTTTTTAAAAACTGCAGTAAAAAGAAGCTTCATAATAATTAAAAATATTGCAGCTGATATCAAGAAAGAAAATAAATTCTCTTTTCCCATGACTATGGTGTAAGTGCTTAGCACTGGTGCACATACAAAGGACAGTCTGCAGGACTGAGTATAGTCTGACACTAACGCCTTGTAGAAAGCAAAGTCAGGGACCCTATCCAAATAGGGATGGATGTAAAATTAGGCAGATTTTTAAGGATTTTTTTTTTCCAAATAACTCAGGTAACAAACACCCGGCCTGCCCACGAGGAAGGGCAGGCAGTGAGCGCCCTGCAAGCATGTGGGCGCTGGAGACGGCTTTCAGTCTCTATATGACTGCATTTTGTGTCTGGCTCTGTGGGGCAGCGCCTGTGAGAGGTAAGCCAAGCGGCCCAACGCTATCAGGCTTTGGCTTTGGCCAACACGCCCAACCTTTCCTTGAGGAACTGTGGGCCCACGAGCACGCTGTGGGGGCAGGAGACGCCCAGCGCATCCCTCGGGGCAAGCTGTGCCGTTCCCCGCGGTCACATCCCCGGGGCCGGGGTGGCGAGGTGCCTACCACCGCATCGGCTCGGTTCTGGAAGAGCTCGCCCTGGCTGCGCTCGATGAAGGCTCTCCGCGCCTGCTGGAAGGCGGGCACGCCGCCGTACACCCAGCCCACCACGCCGCCGGTGAAGGCCGACTTGACGATGTTCACCACCTCCTCCGGGTACTGCTGCTGATCGCTGCGAGGGCACGAACCGCAGAGTCACGGCATTAGGCTCGGAGCAGCGCTCCGCGACCGCCCGGCCCCGCCGCCCCCGGCCACCCCGTCACCCCCCGAGCCACGTCCCCGTGCGCCAGCTCCAGCCTCTCCTTCAGCACCCGCAGGGACGGGCACGCCACCTCCTCCCCGGGCTCGGCGGCAGCCCCGGGACAAGCCTCGCCCTCCGCCACCCCGGGGAGGTCCCCCCCGCCCCGGGGCCGCCCTCGCCCCCCTCACCCGCGCCGCCACAGCTCCCGCAGCCGCTCCCAGCCCGTCTCCGGCGGCGGCGCGGGGCGCCCGAACCCGCCCGCCATGGCCGCGGCGCTGCGGGGCGGCGGCAGCGCCCCCTGCCCGCCCGGCGGGGCACGGCTCGGTCCCGGGCTGCCGCCCGCCCCCTGAGGCGCCGGGAGGGGAGCCGGGGGGCTCCCAGCCTGAAGGCTCCTCTCCTCCACACGAGTCCGCGCCCTGCTGGAGGTCCCAGCACCTCTACAAGGGAACCGCCGGCCAGTTCGGGCCTTGTCCTGTTTACAAAGCCCGGCGGCCGGGGGATCGAGTGGTCGCGGCTGTTGTGGTACAGCGAGGAGGGAAGCAGGCTGGGAAGTGCCCAGCCCGTGCAAGCTGTCCACCAGGAAAAGTTTTCAGTCAGCATCACCCAGGACTTGCAGTGGTGACTTGGACAGTATTTCACAGATTCCACTGAGACACCCCAGATATTACTGTCGAAGAGGAAAAAACAGAAAGACACGCTTCACCTTCTCTGGTGAAACAGCTGGGGGCTATCCAGACCTTTTCTTACCATTCTGATTAAGAAATGATGCATCCGACAAGACTTCATTTTTGGTTATTTTAATCCAAAAGCACATCATTAAAAATGGTTTAAAAAAAGTATACATTGCTGTTTCAGTTTCTCAGGCTGCTGTCTCTTCATTGGCTAAGAACACAAGACCACAAAACCCCTTCCACTCTTATACAACTCTTCCTCAGAAATCAAGCTATTTTAATACCCTAATTTATTTTCTTTGCCCGCTGGGAGAACCCAGCCAGTGGTCACACAAGTGGTGCGCTGCTCCAGCAGCTGGTGCTTGACTACTGGGTCTGGCAGTTATTTCCCTGTACCAGGGGCTGGCAGTGCTGCTGAGGCCTCCAAATGCATTCGTGTTGTGCATGTACTCGGCATTATTGTCCTTGGTAGCGTGTTCTCTGATCCAAACTGACTACAGACAAGAGTATGAGCTGTTATCATCCCTTCTATTACTGTGCTGTTTCCTATGACACGAGTGGGCTCCCTTCATAACCAAGGGAGCCCTTGGTTATGAAGGGAGCCCACCGGGGCTGCAGAGGCCACACTGGGATCCCACGCTGCTGGCTCAGGCCAGCAGGAGCAGTTTGCTTCTCTGCACTCCAGCTTCCGAAGACTTGAGCACCCACATGCCAGGAGTGCCAAGGACTGTGCTCAACTGACAGATGTCCACTGACACCCAAAGGACATATCTGGGACAGCGGCCACTCTGACCCTGCTCACACAGACGAGCTGCAGCACAGAAGGAGCAGTGATCCCAAAGCATAAGGGCAAGCAGCTCACAGCAGAAGGGGACTAGACAGGCTAGGAACCAGCACAGTCTAGCTCTTTGCCACTAGAAAACTTGTTTTAATACAAGGCTTTGACATTACCGAGCAAACAGTAAGTAGGAGAAACTAAGCCTATCTGGATGCCAGAGAATGTGCTGCTTCATACCAGGCCTCTCAGTTCAGGGGCAACAGAGCATTTTAGAAACTGCACTCCTTATGAGCTGAGCAGCCTGTAGTTGGCATAAATACAGTCAGCCTAAAGAACCTGTGACTTGAACTTAAAATGAATAATATCACGAATAGCTGCCATTGTGTGATTGAAGACATTCCCTCAGACAGACTGAGGAAGATCAGAAAAGGAACATAACAGCTGGGTGAAAGAAAAGATGATGATGGAGTGAAGAGGTGTTACCCCCTTTAAAGTAAAATACCCTGGTAAGGTTGCAGAAGGGGATCAGAGCAGAGAATCTGTGAACATCTGGGAAAAATAAAAGAAAAAAAAAAAAAGAAAAAAAAAAGAAAAAGAACCTAAGAGCTGAATCTACCTCTGTGCATACTTCCTCTAGGTTCTTAAGGGTCCCAGGACATCTGGCCAGTGGACTGGTGAGAGCTTGCTAACAGGGGCTCAGTTTTGCACAGCCATGCATCCACCTCATTGCCCCCACAACAGAGGACAAACACTGCTTATCTCAACTGCTTGACTGTCTGCTACTCAGGCTAAGTACTGTGGTAACATTATCATCACCAGACGTTCTCCTATGAGGTAGGTAATTTATCTGTGCAAGGATAATTTGTCCTCTTAACAGCCCATCAAAGCCTTGCCATCAACCTCTTTAAAAACCTGACACAAACATCAGAAAAGTAAGCTATAAGCTATCTAAAAAGGCTACCCCAAATCCCAGCACCTGCTTCTGTCAGAGAACTTCTAATATCCCAAGTGTCATCACACAGATGAGAAAACACTGATCACTGCCAAAAACAGATGTGCATCTCCCAGCTGAGCGTAGCGGATACTACCTTGCCTGTGAGTACAGAGGACCCAGCAAAAGGTCAAGTAAATTTAACATGAAGGCATCTCATTAACTGAATGGGATTTAGGATCATTCTTAGACAGGTAGTAACAAAGTCCCAAATGCTAACTATGCTCTTCCAGGCACAGGCATAACAACCCCACTAAATAGCCATAATCCAACATCCTACTTAATGTTCTTACGGCAACAGTAACTGGGTCCCACTGCATGGCTGTGTGGGAACAATTTTCAAGTTAGCCTATTGCTGTTCTCTGTAGTCTTAGTACAAAGGATAATAGATCTAAGAACAAGGAAGAAGATACACCAATCTTCAGATTTCCAGAGATCAGTTTGAGCTGAAGAGAAAAATGAAGAAGTCTCTACAGTTCGGTTTTTGGCCATTCAGAAGTGATCTCACTGTAGTTCTTCCTCCTTTTTACTTTGTAAGTCAAGGCTTGGGAATATTCTGACAACAGATGCTCCCAGTAGCAAGAGACATCCTCCATCTGCAAGTGTTCAGTGATGAATTGGCGTCCCCTAGAGACACACAAGGCACAGTCAGAACCAATTTCCAGTTCCTGCAAGAGTCTTTGGTTCTGTTTTATATGTGTATCAACTTTCACTCCTCTGCTTTTTTTCAAATGAGAAACAACACGCATTGCTCTGTACCGTCTATTTCAATTTCACAACTTTCATTCAGTCTCATAGCTCTGACACTTGCAGTGCTTTTGTTATCCTCAAGATGGTATTTGTTATCTGGGATAATAAATATCAGATTTCACGTATCAGATACAGCCTGAGCTACAGTGGTGCCTGCTGCTTCAGAAGCCAGTCCCTGCCGGCCTGGGTATATAATAGTTATAATGCAGACACAGTTCCCAGGGGTCAACTCGCTTCACACCGAGACGAAAGCTCTGAACTTCTGATGGCTTTCAGTGGGGTTCCTGACATGGGTCACATCTGAACCGAAGACCTAAACATATAATCTTGTTATCCAGTTCCCCCTGCTTGTATTAAGTCTTCCAACCCTCCTGCTGTTATTGCAGAAGAAAAATATACTTTACCCTATTAATACCAGGCTGTCTTTGACAGGTAACCCCTTCAAAAGCTGCCTAAGAAAATGTTTTAGATAAGAGTGCTTGACAGACAGAAAGGACACACGACTTACCTCTCTGCAATTTCTTGTGCTATGTTATCATTTTCCTTTACAAACTGCAACAGCTCCCTAAAATAACAAAAAAAATGCTATGAAACAACTAGTTCAGTGGAGAACTATTGCTAAACTTAGCTAAAATATTGTGGAGGATGAGATTAAAGATTTAGAGCTGAGCAAGGGATTGGTGCTCCTCATTTCAGTGCACAGAAGATACTTATCACTGTCAGTTGTTCCATGTAAGTCCTGGACAGCATGCTGAAATCCAGGAGCTGACATGTTTTTAGCCCAGTAATATGGTCCTCTTCTCCTTATCCATGTTGCAGTGGCCACTTGCAAAGATATTTAAGGATGTAGTGCCTGCTGATTTCAGTGAGGCTGAGACCTACATACCCCAGTGAAACTGTATTGTGTAAGTACCACATGCAAAAGATTCTCCGGGTGTGGTAATAAAGAGAGAAGAAAATGACCTCCAAGAGCATTTGACTGATGCCTATGAGTGGAGGCTCTTCCTAGTGTACATGTAATACAAACCAAATAAAACGCAGCAGTGTTTTCCCCTGGCATGCAGTGCCCTGCTGAGCACTCTTAGGGTCTCACACCTGACATCAGAGAGGTCTGATCTGACTGGGACATAGTGGACCCAAGGCTTCAGCTGGGGGTAGAAGAACTCCAACCATTCTTCTCCGACGTGAAAGACGAGTGAACCACACAAGAAGAGGTGTTTCAAACGGAAACTGGCAGCCACTCCCCGGAAATTAAACAGATACCTGTAAAAGAAGAAAGGAGAAGAGCTGATCACATCTGTCATTTTATGGAGAAAGACAGTAAGAAACTGGACTTTGAATAGTGATCAACCTTCTCTCACAGGGAACGTGTGAGGGCATAGGGATCTCTCTCACACCAAGCTAAGCACTTCTCACTAAAAGAGGGAGCACATTTATTTGAAGCTCCTCATTGCAAAGGAGTTACGGAGGTGCTAGGAGAGTTTCCAGTGCCTATCAAAACTTAGCAAGTGAAGCTTTACCTCCAACAAAGACACCTGCTTATGGAAAACCAACGAAGGCTTGTCTCACAGACCACAGCCAGAAAGGCATGGAAGGTCACAACATGGATGCTGCTCCTGGGACTCTACGCTGCTCCAGAGACTCTGTTCCCATGAGGAGATTTTCCCAATTCTGTTGTCTTGCAATGAGCTTTTTCTTTCATTGTTCTTCTTTGACATATCTATTCAGCCTTTTTTTCTTTTTTTTTTTTTTTTTTTTTTTTTTCTTCTGGGATCCTGCTTTAATCTGAATCTAATTGTTTCATATTAACTTGGGAATGTAACCCTAGGAGGTTAAACAGGCTAGCACAAAACAGATGGACTTTGCAGATAACAAAGAATCAACAATTTTGTTTTCAGTATTTTCTGCCAAGTTAGTAAAATGGGCTTGACTGGGGGAGGGGGACAGATTTTGCTTTGCAAACTGTATCTCAGAGGCATGTTTGTTTGTTTGCTTTCTTGCTTTTTCATACCCATGTTTCTCCAATTATATGGAAAGCTGTTTTTCCTGTGGGTAAAACCCTGCAGTACATGGAACTAATCTTTGAAGTCAAACATTTTGGGCTGGGGGAGGGGATTTCTCCCTTTAACACAGCTATTTTGGGTGAGATGGGGACTATAGCTAAACTTGGTTCAGCAGTAAGTGAAAGGGAGTAAATCTGATATTATTTTGCATTCCTTGTATTACATAGGAGCCTGAGGCAGGGATGAGGAGCACACTAACTGAACAACAACGTAAACAGTGGTGTGGAAGCAAGAAAATGCCTCTGTCCATTTCAAGCTGTGTCTCCCATCGCCTGTAACCTCATCCAAGTCACTAAGGGCTGCTCTCAGACTTCTGTATACAATTCTGTACAGCACTGAAGGACACAGTGAGAAATTCCTGTTGAGCCTACCAGACACTGTGTCTCACAGCCCATGGACAGATGGAGGTGCGGCTTCTAGGTTAGGTAGTGTGATTACAGCCCCTCTTTTCGTACCTGTGTTTTCCCAATGACAGTCTGAAGTCAATAATACACCACGGGACCACTGTAGGGGACAGTTGCCCATAACAGACTCCACAGAGTCCATATGCCGCTGCTGACAACAGCTATTGATGATTATTCCTAAATGGGGCTATGACAAAAGTGTGAGAGAATGTCTTGGCCCACACTGTATGGAGGGGCTGAGGAGGCATCAGGAGTTTGGGGAAGCCTATGTGTAACAGAAGGGAGAAATCTGGGCAACAGTCTAGTGAAATATAAAATGAGACAAGTCAATCACATTTGCACAAAAACACAGCTTCAGCCAAGTGACTGAGCTCTTGTAACAGCACATTCTAGCTGGTGGAATTGCAACTAAATGCAAACTTTTAAAGCAAAAGAAAAATCAAAACATTAGACATACAAGCACACGCAAGCCAAGTCTGTATTTCTACAGAGAAAGCCACGAGAATATTACACTAACAAAGCCTCCCCAAAGTAGTTAAAAAATAAAATCCTTTGTAAATCAAAACCACATTCTCCCAAGCAACATATAAAGTATGAATCAGTACTATATCTGCTCAGTCATATTCCAGGTTTTCTCTTTTACTATATACATTCAACAGCAACCCTTGCACCAATATGCATATGAGGACATGATTCCTTCCTTCCTTATGTCCTCGAAGACACTAATGCTATCCCCGTAGCACCAAAATGCAACAATTTTGAACTCACAGCTTGACATAGGAACATAAAGAAAAATTTATAGAAAGTTTTTCTCAAAAAAAAAAAAAAAAAACACGTAAAAGTAAACGTATTTTCTATCTATATGCTAATTAGTGATCTAAGATCTTTACTTTCCCCAAAGCACTTTATTTCTCCTGACCTGACAGGGGAAAGCTGACACTGACACAGGCCACAGTAAGCTCCCAAATTTTCAGCTGCTCTATGTCTGTTCACAAACCTCCCTGTCTGCACAGAGCTGGTTGCTGGAATTAGATCTTAAAATAAATTGAGACGATGCACCATGCAAGGAAAGAAACAGCCCATAGCCCTTGAACAGCTTTACTTTTCAAAATTCTTACTTGTATTTGCAGTGATCAACCAGTGGAATTTCCTTTGCAGGAGGCTTCCCTAAGGTGTCCTTAAAGTAAAGAGAATTAAAAAAAATAAGTAAGTTTTATATGGTTATTTCAAACTCATTTTCCTTCTCAGTTACAAATAAATCTGAAGCCTCAAAGCTCTCCATCTCACTTCTGAGAAAACCTTCCCTGGTGGGCTTTTAGAAGTATTATAAAGAATTTGGAGCCCTTCAAACAAGAAAAAAAAAAGTTCAGTAAATTACACATTGCCTGTAAGCAAATGCCAGTGCAAACACATTAAATGATAATGTTTAGTTGGCAGCTACAGAGCTGAAAACAGCTTGGGACAATGGACTCTGTGAAGCCAAGTGTAACTGGATTAGCCAAGAGTGTCTGGAGAGAGCTGGACTGTGCACTAATATGGAGCTAAAAAGTTACCAGCAGCAATTATCAGAACACTATCAGCAGCAAGACAAAGAGATGGGGATGACAGAAAAAGGTTTAGAAAGACTGACAGCAACACACAAGCAGCTTGGGGCTAGAAGGGGAAGTTGGCTAATTTTTCAGTAATGGGAGAGGAGGGGATTGGCATAAGTTCATTTTCTTATCTGTGCTGGCTTTTTTCAACAAAAAGCATAGATGGAAAGAAAAAAAAAAAAAAAGGTGGTCCTGGCAGGCTCTAGAGACTCTTCCTTTCATTCACCAGAGAGCCCTACCCTCAACAGACCTGCAAGCCTCCCCCATGCTACACCACTCAGCTCTCCAACAAGATGCATCTCAATCATCAAAGCCATCTTGCAATGCTACCCTTTCTGGCCCTCATGCTCAGAGGAGAGGCAACACCCACTCACCTTCTCAGATTTCCAAGCCTGATTTTTAGTGTACTCAGCATCAACGAGTTCTGGGTCTTCTCGGGACAGCAGAATGAGGGGATCTCTCTCAGGGCTTGTTCTGCAAAAGAAATGACCTCAGTCATTGCCAAACCATCTCACCTGACACAGCTACCCAACTACAGGACTCGAAACCCTGCCTCTTTATGGAACTGACCTCAGTGTGTCCCCAGAAAACATTACTGAGTGCCTACCATACAGTAGACATCTGTCCAAGGGTATGTTAGCAGAAGAAAAATGATCTGAAGCCACATTTCTTTGTTTCACTTATGAAAAAACAGTAAACGTTTAATGGTATTATTTAAGCAATTCCCAGGACATATCAGCAGAGATGCTCTTTCCTTTAGGCCTTACCCTGACGGGTGCCAAATACTTCAGCTCCCTAAGTGAGAGAGAGCTAAAAGATGGTAAGCATCTCCAGATCTGATCCCTCTGACCCCTACCGATAAACAAGGTTATGACATCCCCGAGGCTCACTCCTCATCATCTCCTGAACCTACCTATTAATAGCAGGATGTCAAGTCCAACCCTGAAACTCAATGATGTTGGAGGAACAGAGAGGAGCAGCGGTTAATATGGTTCAAACTGTCTCTGGGGAGAAAAATAATCTATCCTCTTAACCCCCATCACTCGGGTAACTAACAGAAGAATACTTGTTGATTCACTGATAAGCACTTCCACAGAGAATAAAGTATTCACATTGGCAAGAGGCGTGCTCATCAGTATCAAATCTTTAGATTTACATTATGCACCTGCAGTTCCTTTCACAGAACAAAAGAACTGGTTCTAAGAAACTTGACTCATTAAGAAATAAAGCAGCAAATCCGTAATAACCTCTGTTTCTAACATTAAGCTTACTATAATAAACTAGTTGCATACTAGTCTTACAGTGGTGAAATGTAGCTGTAGAAAATGTCTCACTTTCCATACTTTTAAAGAAGATATTCTAGATTACACTTGTTTAGGAAGATATGCTCACCTGGATCCTCGGAAATATCCTTTAGAGATTTTTTTCGTCCATGGCCATTTTTCTGCAGATCTGAAATATTGTTTATACATGGCAATAAATGATTTAATAAAACCATGAAACAGTAATCTCATCAGTTTTCACAGCATGGTCTCATTTTACAATTCTTCGTTTTTGATGGAAATCATTTTCTTCACTATAGCAGGAAAATTTCTCTGCCAGATCCAATGAAATATGTTTTCCTGTGAATACTGTGGTCAAGATCACATGATATAGGCTACTTTTCGGAACACTTTTCAGTGAAAACAATAAATTACACACACACCTACCAAACATTAGTCTTTAAGGGTATTAAAATTAACCTAAAATTTTAATCCACTTTTTACATTGTTGCTTTATTTTTCTCTACTTCGCTGACTATGGATGGTGCAAAATGACTACAGAGTTTTTAGCCATCATCATTTCCCACTTAGAAATAAAAAAGCCCCATGTTTTGAAAACACAGGGGCTCGTCATTTCCCCAAATAAATTTCAATTTGAATTTGTGAGCTCTTCAAAAAACTGTTCACACGCTTTATTTTTGCCAATGCAGTCACCTGCCTCCCTCTAGGGAGCTGTTTGTTGTACGTTTCTGTTGCGCTTGGCTTGACATCCTGATCTCCAGCCTGATCCGTGCAGGTTAAGCTTTGCATCTGCTTGTAACCCAGTGACATAAGCGGGGCTCAGTGGTGAAGCAAGGATAAACAAGTACTTTGAACCTTCACTGCATTATATTATAGGACATTTGGCTTAGGATTTTGTAGAAGGAAACATTCAACCTCACACGCTCATGCTAACTGTTTCACATCAAGGTGTTGTGTGTTTTTTTTCTTGTTACGTTTCCATGTTCATTAACTGTTACATACTTTATTTGTCACTCTCCAGGGGAAACAGCTTACTCTGCTAATAGTCAAAAATCCTGTGAAAAGGAAGACTCCCAATCAGAAACATATTCTGTCTTACTCTCAGCACAGTAATCATTCTTGCTTTGTGGGAATGATTCCAGATTCCTCTATTGTACAATACTCAAGTAAAAGCAGACCTAAAGAAGGCTTTCCTTTACCCTTTCAGAAGCTTACACAAATAGCCTGGATCACCTCTGCAGTAAAAAAACAAACAAACAAACAAAAAAACACAGCTCCTAGAGAAGCAGGTGTAAACAAAGAAAAATATTTCTATGTGTCAGGGGAGATTTCTGCAGGCAAAAGATAACTCCTGCTTTATTGACAAACCCTGTTCCACTGAAAATGATAGTAATCTCGCCCTGACAGCCCGATGCGCATACTTTGTCCTCTGCATTCCTTACTAAAGTGTTGGAAACAGGGAAGCTAATTATAACTTTTAGTTACATCATCCAAGGTTTCCATGGAGAGTTCTTATACAGCAGATAGGCTGTACGTAGTTAATGAGGCAGCAGGACAGATAACAGACTGACAGACCTATGGTCTTAAGACTTCAACGCTGCCCTAATGCTACTCAGTGCTAGATGACTTTCACTGTGATTTTTGTTTTCCATTCAGCCTCCCCCAAAATATTCATTTCTAAAACATACCTTCTGAGGTCCTCTCTCATGAGGTCCCAGCGCCCTAAACCGGTTGGGTAAATTGGCCAAACAGCTGGTCCTCCTTCCCAAAACGTCCAGGCAGGATACATGATGTCATTGTATTCGTGTGTCTTAAGAAAAACGAGAATAATTTAAGAGTAAGAGTAGCATTTACTTCGGTTCCCTCAGCCCACCAGCAGCGATGTCCTTTCAGGGCATTCTGTCTGGTTTCTCCCTCACTGCTCCCTTCATAAGCAGCCGTGAGAGCTTTGTGGTCACCATGGGGTTGCAAGGGGCCACATGAACAGCTGAAGAAAGCCGGTGTATTTCAGCAGGCATACCTGCTTTGAGTGGGCCACTGGCTTCTGAAGGTCCTTTCCAACCAAAATGTTTCAGTGATTTCAAAAAGGCTGTGCCTTGCTACATGATAACATGGCAATTCCATGTTAGAAAGTAACAAAGAAGATCTATGATATAGCTAATTAGTAAATATTGTAAAACCTGAGCTCCATATACCTTTCTAAAGTGTGTTCTACTGACCGTAACTTACGAGGCATTACTATCTCCTCTGTGACAGAAGCCCTTCTAGGCCCTTTGACATTTAGGTTTCCAGTACTTCGTATCATTCCGGCCTTCTCAGAAATCACTTGACAATTCACTGTAACAAACATCCCAGTCATGTAAGAATTTCAATTCCTCATTCCTATCTGGATGCTTAAATTCTCTTTTAATCAAGGGGAAAAACAGTACCTAAGAGTAAATTCTTTCATGAAACTATATTACAGGGCACTTCTCTGCACTAGTAACAAACTTACTATCCAACTTCTCCATCTGCCTGTCACCTGGAAATACTGGAGAGCCAAGTCCACAAAAGTAGTAAGGAGGCTGGTGCACAAGACATATGAAAAGAAACTTGAGAACTGGGTTTGTTCATGCACAGGAAGGCTTGCAGGAATCTAAATGTTGTCTTCTGCAACCTAATGGAAGAATTTAGGGAAGATAGAGGCAGGCTCTTTTCAGAAGTGCACTAAGACAGAATGTGCGGCAACAGACTTTGATTACGAAAAAAAAAAAAAATCCAATTAAAAACTGGGAAACCTGTTTTCATTCTGAGGGAAGCGAAACACTAGGGCATGTGCCCAGGGGGGCCATGGACACCCTGTTCTTGGAAATGCTCAGAACTGGGCAGGATGCAGCCTCTGGCACCCCCATCTAGTTGGTCCTGCTATGAGTGAGGTGCTGCACTGGTGTAGTGGTTTAACAACCTCCTGAGGTGCTTTCCAACTTAAATGAGCGTGTGCTTCTACAGTCTGCTCCTTCCCAGCCTTGCTAAAAGCAGGCATGGGTAACAAACCATGACAACTCCAGCCACCACCCTTACAAGATGCAGAATACAACAATCCTGCAATCCTTATGTTTCAAGCACCATGGACCAGCATCCTGAACCCTCCTCATTCTGGCAGGGACTAACGCAGTCTGTGCAAATAAAAGCTGTGCCTGGGTCACTGGGTTTCAGCTAAGGACAGGGCTGAGATTACAGTTCAGATACTGGACAGCAGTGACTGGGAAACTCAAGTTTCCTGCAGAGTCCTGCAAGGGAGCCAGGGGCAGGATGATGAATATGACTGCAGAGATTAAACTCCTGCAACCTGGTCTGCATTCATCTGGGTTCTGCTGGCGAGAGTAAAGTATGTGCTATGGTTCAGGGGCAAGACAGACACCTTTACTAATACATCTAGCAGTGAACAAAGTTGTTGAATGACAGCACTTGCAATGCTGTGCTGGAATTCTGGAGATAGTTTTAGAATGGCTGGGGATTAGGCACTGGTGGATCACATTAGAGTTCAGACTGCATGAGCTGAAGGCCTGGGTTTAGGGTAAGATACTATAATTTAGCAGAATCAAAGTACAGCCAGAGCTTGCAAGAGCAAATGATTTATTGCTTCTATTTGCATCCTACAGTCTGCTGGCCTTCAGCCAAGGACAGGGTCATGATCCGGGTTAGGTGGCAAAGCTGTAGAATTTGGGCATGTTGGGCATGCACTAAGGCACAGCAAGATTTCCTGAAGTTTGAGATGTAAGGACATTTTATTGGAAATGCTGAGGCACTGGCCTACAGTCAGGTTTAACAATGGAAAGGCAGGAAAAAATACATGAGTTCTCTCCAGTCTGGAAATAGAGAAGGAGAGAGCAAATGTCTGTGTGTGTGTCTGCCTCTGTGCGTATGAGCGTGTTTGGAGATGGAAAAAGAAATCCACGGGAAAGGAGTTCACAGGAGACAGCACTATTACAGAAATGAAGATAAGGAACAGTTATCTGTGGTGCCAAAAAAAAAAAGGGCTGAAATATTCATATTAGCTGAGATCAGCTATGACAGCTGACTGATGATGAAAAATCCTTAACAATGCTGATAAGCTGTGGCTACAATTTTAACAGAGGCATTGTAACAAATCACAGTGATGCTGGCACATATCCCATCCAGCTGTGCATCATTCTGCTGTAGCAGAGGTACACTTTTTGACCTGGAAGAGGAGCTAATGAGGGGAAAAACTGTTCTATTAAATAAATCTGTAAGTCTGTCTGCCAGAAAACTGGAAGCAAAAAGCAGCATAACGAGTGAAAAAGAGCAAGCAATTTTGACACACAGGAAATCTTGGGGGAACCATCCTCCAAAATATGTGTTAGCAAGAAAAAGGAGGACACGCATGTCTCAGAAATGCTCAGCTTTTAATAGTGTGCTCACCTTACTGAAGGAGAAGACTGGGACAATGGGTTTCATCCACTTGGGGACCTGCGGGTAGTCTCGCACATTGATCACCATTTCCATGTCAGGGAGGCGGCTGATGATCCCCTGAAGGAAATGCTCGACTCCACTACATCTGTGGAGAAATGACACATATGGCAAAGAACCATAAGGAGAAGCAGAATCACAGAGCCTCTTGCGGGCCCCTCTCTCTGTGCAGCAGCAGAAGAGATGGTGAGCCTGAGACACGCCATGGTGCAGGCTGGGGACTGCCTCCAGCAGCCTCTAAGCCGCAGTGCAGTATAGACACCAGTGAAGCAACCCATCCTCTTAAACCTGACTTGGTCTGCAGCTTTCTCTGGGACCCCAGAATCAACGAGCTCTTTCTACACCAAGGTGCAACAATGACACTCACTTCCTGCTCACATGTAAGGCTCATACAGAATTTTCTAGGCTCCTGCCATGACAAGGAGTTGGTAAGGAAATGAAATATCATTGTGCTCAGTGACTTTCAATGTGGCAGGGCTGGAAGTACTCCTGTGTCCCAGCTAGGGAGACAGGATCTTCTGCACGGCTCTTACCTTGCAGGGAACATGCAGTCATGCTCACGGTACAGCTTGTTCTTAACGATTTGGTAGTGCGTCCCGAGCTTGCGGCTCACCACATCTGACATTATCTCCTTGGAAATGCCATCTCGAAAAGGAGCCAGGTCCTGCTTCCAGACACTGAAACAAAACAATCAGCCAGAACTGAGTGCAGCAGGGAGGATACTGCACATGAATTACTGCAACATACAGGAGAGGCTTCTAGCTCTGACAAGTTCCATATAGCTCCCAGCTCTGCTACACGTGGCATATCGGAGGATTCAATTTCAGTCACTTGAAACAGCCGCTACTCAGAGACTCAAAGGTCCAAGCTTTGCTCTTTGATGATCTATGTGCTGTTTGCCTGAACAGAAAACCCAGCACAGGCTAAATCAACACTGTCAATGGTAGTCATTATCCTAGAAAACACCTTACACACCCTGGCAGGTTGTGGATAAAGCCTTCAGTTCACTTAACCAGAGTTCTGAAGCTTGAAGATTTCCAAGGATGATGGGCCAAACCAAGACCAAATTCCTCACAAAATGCTATTTGCACATAGAAAAGAAGAGTTTAGTTGTGAGGAGAAGCATCAAGAAGATGAAGATTTAAGAAACTGGCTGCTCTTGGCTTGGACTGGCGCACGCTTCGTTGGGTTAGAAACTGGCTGGAGAGCCGGGCCCAAAGAGTCGTGGTGAATGGAGCCAAGTCCAGTTGGAGGCCAGTCACTAGTGGCGTCCCCCAGGGCTCGGTGCTGGGGCCGGTCCTCTTTAATATCTTCATCGATGATCTGGACGAGGGCATTGAGTGCACCCTCAGTAAGTTTGCAGATGACACCAAGCTATGCGCGTGTGTCAATCTGCTCGAGGGTAGGAAAGCTCTGCAGGAGGATCTGGATAGGCTGCACCGATGGGCTGAGGTCAACTGCATGAAGTTCAACAAGGCCAAGTGCCGGGTCCTGCACCTGGGGCGCAATAACCCCAAGCAGAGCTACAGGCTGGGAGAGGAATGGTTGGAGAGCTGCCAGGCAGAGAAGGACCTGGGAGTGATGGTTGACAGTCGGCTGAATATGAGCCAGCAGTGTGCTCAGGTGGCCAAGAAGGCCAATGGCATCCTGGCTTGTATCAGGAACAGTGTGACCAGCAGGGCTAGGGAGGTGATCGTCCCCCTGTACTCAGCTCTGGTGAGGCCGCACCTCGAGTACTGTGTTCAGTTTTGGGCCCCTCGCTACAAGAAGGACATCGAGGTGCTTGAGCGGGTGCAGAGAAGGGCGACGAAGCTGGTGAGGGGCCTGGAGAACAAGTCCTACGAGGAGCGGCTGAGGGAGCTGGGCTTGTTCAGCCTGGAGAAGAGGAGGCTCAGGGGTGACCTTATCGCTCTTTTTAGGTACCTCAAGGGAGGCTGTAGCGAGGTGGGGGTTGGCCTGTTCTCCCACGTGCCTGGTGACAGGACGAGGGGGAATGGGTTTAAGTTGAGCCAGGGGAGTTTTAGGTTAGATGTTAGGAAGAACTTCTTCACTGAAAGGGTTGTGAGGCACTGGAACAGGCTGCCCAGGGAAGTGGTGGAGTCACCATCCCTGGAAGTCTTCAAAAGACGTTTAGATGTAGAGCTTAGGGATATGGTTTAGTGGGGACTGCTAGCGTTAGGTTGGAGGTTGGACTCGATGACCTTGAGGTCTCTTCCAACCTAGGAAATTCTGTGATTCTGTGATTCTGTGATCACCCAGTAATGCTGTATGCAGTGAAAGCTAGTTCAGGAGAACAAGCATAAGCAAAGTCTGTTCTGTGACATCTGCACATTACCAGTGAGCTCCAGGAATGCAGTATGAAAATATAACCCTAACCTATACAAGAAAATACAGATGGAGTATACAGCTTATATTAATTCACTGTAATGGCTCCCAGATCTAATTGCTTGGAGCAGTTAGTAAGTGCTGCTGGACTGTAAGAGCCACAAAAACCACTCCACTACTTTTTGGTAGACACTGCATCAATGCCTTGGCTTCATACAACACTGCACATACATAAGGGGTGAACCCACTATGAGCATGATCAAACCCTGGCACAGGTTACCCAGAGAGGTTGTGGGGTTCACATCTTTGGAGATATTCATATCTTGGCTGTACATGGTCCTGGCAACTTACTCTAGGTGTCCCTGCTTGAACAAGGAGGTTGGACCTGATGATCTCAACAGGTTCCCCTCCTACCTCAATAATTCTGTTATTCTGTATCAGATACAAAATTGTAAACTACATAAAGAATTGTCCCAGTACAGATGGACTGATCACGGGATAAGCTGTGTGACAGGGATGCAAATCTAATGAGCTGGAGATCATGAAGAAAGTTGGAGAGTTTTACAGCATGTCCATGTCATTCTCGCCTATATTGCTACCTTTCAGTAGTCTCTGAAAGTTCTTTTCAGTTCTTGGCCACCAGAAAACCTGGCACAAGTAGAATCTGTTATCTGAGAAAAAGTACTGGCTTTCAGTGTTCTGCTGCACACTTACATATCTCCAAATCAGCTATCAAAATGAAAAGAGTCTTTTAGCTGCACAGTGGATACATGTTGTATCATCTTTCCAGATTCTTTTGTAAAGCCTGTCACTACTGAATAAAACTGCTCTTTAAACAACCCTTAAATGAAATGCTGCTGTAATGAGAGCTAGGTTTGGAGAATCACAGCAACTGTGACTTTCTGTTACTATCAATTATCATGTTCTGAAGCAGGTGTGGAAGTCATACCCAAAGGCGGGTAGGAGATAGTGGAGAGTATGTTTAAAGATTAGGAGATGTCTTTAGGCTGTATTTGAATTGTAACTGAGGAAAAAGACTGGAAGACTAAACTAGAAGAGACTTGTCATAAATATATAAAGAGCAATGAAGATCAAAACCTCCAAACAGTATACCAATGGTTGGCCCAATATGACTCATCTGATTTTAAAAAGCCAGTCTGGTGCTCAATCTCACCTCCAAAATGAATGAGCACATCTATTTTTTAAACAGGAGTCTGAAAATGGGACATCTGCATTTCTACATTTGGAAGCCTAATCCTAAAGGCAGAGGAATACTTCCTGAATGAGCTTCTCTTGGACCATCTGAGGTCATGCAAAAGTCAGGCAGTTAAATACGCACTGCTACTCCAGTTCTGACAAGCAGTGAACTAAACTCCCCAGAAAGAGTGCTCTTCCAGTTCTCCCCTCCCTTCTCCCACTGGAAGCCCTGTCCAGGCACAGGCAGTGCACAAGGTACAACACAGCATCAGAACAAATGAATGTGCTTTCTGTAATGATTCTTCTTAAACTACCTATTTTAAAATATTTTGCATGTACTTGATTTCTTCCACTTTCAAAAGCCCATCAGAAAAACTTGTTAGCAGTGTCCCACTGAGAGAGAAGGCAGAAGTGGATTTTTAACACAGAAATATCACCAGCTGTGTGGGGGATTACTGTGTACTCAGGTATGAGATGCTGACACAGTTTATGTTGTTCAGTTGCAGAGGACAACAAGGACTGTGATCAATACGCAGCTGGACACACCTTCTGTTAGAACTATGGAGGCCTATTTCTCACAATGCCGTTAATAATCTCCTTCTTGCAAGCACTGTGATCTACGATGGCTGCAGATATGATACTTTAGAGCCCAAATACTCTACAGCTAACTCTCATCCATCAGTGCTGCCAGAAGTATTCCCGCTCGTGGCCAGAGTCCTGTCCGGTAACAAGGAAAGCAGTGACTCACCTCTGGTGGCAGCTGCAATTCTCCTTTACACATGGCTTATAGGCTTCCACGGCTCTGTTAATGCGGTCAGTTATCGTCTTCCATTTGGCATCTGAAACACACAGGAAGGAAAAGCCAAAGCTCATTCGTGAAACCACCGGGGCGACCTGCGGGTGCCGAGCAGCACTTGTGCTCCGGCTGGCAGCAGCCGCGCAGCGGACCAGCATCACCCAGCCCGACCCCCCTGCAGCCGCGCTCACCTGCCGGGCCGCCCGCCGCCACCCCCGGTGCCGGTGCCGGTGCCCGCAGCGCCCCCAGGGCCAGCAGCGCCCAGAGGGGCAGCGCCGCCCGCCCCATGGCGCCGCCGTGCCGCCGGGGGGGGCGGAGACGGCCCGGCTACAAATGGCGGCCGCGGCCACCGCTGGCCCCCCCCTCAAAATGGCGGCGGGCGGCGGGCACCATGGGAGCTGTAGTTTTTGCCGTGCCTCGGCCCGGCCGCGCTCCGTGGCGGCGCTGCTCCCCCACCACAGCCGAGGGCTGAGTGTGGCCGGGACCCGGTGGGCAGGGTCCTGCGTGCCTCCCCCTGCCGTGTGCTCCCAGGAGCGGGTCGCCTGCAGTGGCCAGGCGCGGTGTTGAGCCATGGGGCGGCTGCGTTGAGGTGCCTGGGCCCAATCTGCCCCTGCTGCCCTACAGGGAGTGGTGGCTGCTGCCCCTGAAACTGGTGGTGGAGCTGCTGGTTGTCACTGGAGGCTGCCCTCCAGTGTGTGCGACCCTCTGTGGGGCTCTCGTGGGTCACGTCGTGGCAGCTTTAACCCACAGGAATAAGGGCGCCGATGTGGCAGAGAGTGTTGTCAGGACCCTGGTTTCCCCAGCATGAGACCTGCCTATTGCACGGCAGCCATCCCGGTGTCTGTTTCTCCTCAAATGCAGGAACTTCGACTGCATTACTTGGAGTAAAACAGGGCCATCTACTGAAAAAATAACCAATGCCTAGAGAAGAGCTGTGTGTGTTTATGATACTTCCTCCGAACCTCTTAGCTTTACTCATTTACAGCTCAGGAGTCTCATGAGCGTTATGCAGCTGTTGCGTACCTAGCAGACCTCAGTCAGCCTGAGGGGTTTTTGGAACTTCCCTGGACACCTGAATTCATCAAGCACTTCATCCAGACTGTAAGTAAGAGGCTCCTTCTCCTGTTATAACTTCAGGGGTGGATGGGGAGGGGGAAGCAATCTCAGATGAAGAGAGTGGAGGTGGGTTTTACCACAGAGGATGTCTGGAGATGGTGGTTTTATCAGCTGTCTTCACTAACACTCATCAGTAGCTCTAGGCTTGTTCTGGCCAAAGAGTAACAGTTGCTGCCTTTGTGCACGGTAGGAAGCCAAAAAGAGCTGCAGGGAAGTACCCAAGAGGAAGGAAAAATAGAAGCCCATGCTGTTGCCTCTGCTTTATTCAATTTGATCATTTAGAATTAAGACATGGCTGTTACTGCTTAGGGATAATAGTTGAGATTGGTTTGTGTAAACTTTTCTGCAGCTTTGGGAAAGTGGACTAAAAGAAAAGAGGGAAACAATAGGACTGAGTGCCACCAGTGTACTATGTAGGACCTGCTCTATTCAGAATGGTTTCTAAGAATACAGTCTTCAGAACTACCTCCTGCTTAATGTTTCGGTCAGCTCAGTCGTATTTATCCAGCCTTCAGGAGACAGGCTCATTAATCCACTGCTGGATATAATAACCATGTTGATAAGCAGCCAAATTAATATAGGTTATAGTGCTTTGGGCTAAGCAGACGCTATCCTAACATGAATCCAGGCCATTTGATTGATCTTTCTTCCCAGGTTAAGTGTGGGAAGGCCTGTCCCATCTTCATTGTCTCTCTGTATCAAACTGTGAATGCTAAACCTTCATCTTTCCTGGTCCAGATTTATTTTGGTGTTCTTTGATGCCAGGAGGAGGTGCTGTGGCCCCTCATTAAGAGGAAGGAGACACATTTACATTAAGCTGGTATCTATAATGTGAAGGCTGAGTGATTAGCCACACAAGCCACCAACTGGGTATGAAGGCTTTTTTTTTTTTTTTTGTGAGACTGAAATGGTTATGTAGGTAACTGTAGGTTTGGGTGGAGATGTAGTTACCAGAAAGCAGACCCAAGAGAAAAAGCATGTGCTGAGGAAGAATATTGAAGGTTCCCCCAGGACTGATGATTTCTGGAGATTAGTAGTTCTGCTGAATCTGCAAGAGCTGATAAACATGGGCACCAAGCATTGCCTAAATCTGTGCAAGGCCAGTAGATGCTATTATCAACAGATGGTTGCATGATTAGAGGACAGGGGATCCTATTTGCAGGCTAAGACTAGTGGCTTGTATGTGCATCCATTGAAATAAATGACTTTGAGGGACTTTCTGAACAGCTGCATGGACACCTGTGGGTCACCACAACCCCTGAGTGTACAGCTGGCATTGTCCTCCGAGAGTTGCTCCAGCTGGGTGACTGTATGAGTGAAGTATAAGGGAATAAGTGCATGTTGTATTATCTGCTGTCGGTACTAATAGCTTCCTAGAGTGAAAAACTTGAGTATTTCTGGCTATCTCATCCCAAACTTGTGTTGCATAGCCAAAGAGTTTTTGAGTGAAAGAGGAAATTTGTTTTCTGCTAGGGTCCCTCTGTTTTCCTTTCTGCACAGGACTTACTTTTTCCCTCTACTGGCCCTTCTACAGCTACAGCAGTTGTAGATCCCAAACTGGAGGCTAGCCTTAAGACTTGCCCAAAAGTATGAACCTTCAGTAAGTAACACGATACAAAAATTGCCAAAATACGTGTATTTGCCTGATGTATTTGATGGTCTCACTCACTCTTAGCCATTTCTACAAAAACTAATCCAGCCGTTATTTCTAGCATCGTTTTCTGTCTCCCTCAAGTTCCAGACCAGATTTTCCTGCTTCTTCCCCGGCTCACTGATGGAGACATCAGCGTGCTGTTCCAACACTCTTTCTGGTTGTTTCTCACAGCTCCCTGCTAGTCTGTTACACAGCCAGTAGGACTGTTGTAGTTTGCTCTGTAGCAAAGGTTATTTCGGGTGCTTTCTCTGAGGCAAAGAGTAGGAGTGGTAGTCAGCATAAATGTTTAATAGGCCCTGAGAGCTAAGACTTTAAGATGAAGCTCCTTTTGAAGCTACATTTACAGTCTCTGCTCTCCCAGGCTTTGTATAATGAAAGCACCCCAGGCTACTGTGGTGTGGTTTTGGCATGTGCTGCAGTTTCCCCCAAGCACGTTGGATGGTTGTAGGCTTCAGAACCCCTTGACTCTCACTTCAAACACACCTTTTGCCTCACCTTCTCTACCTTCTTAATTTCCTGCAAATCCAGAGCTCTGTGAAGGAGCATCTGGCTCTGATCTTTGATACCTTCCCTCAATCACAGTCCCTCCCTCATTTTTTTTCCCTGCCAAATCAAGCACAAACACCCACAAATTTACTTTCATCGTGTTCCATGTGCCTGGAGTGGAAAATCACTTGGCTGTAAGTCTGGTGTCCTTGCTTTACATATTCAACATAGGTTAGAAGAAGGGTGCTTGGGAAAGAGTTTGGTTCTCTAAGCTGGCTCTAAGACTGAGCTCAGGAAAGCACTCTTTCTTGATCTTGAGTTTCTCTCAAAGCTATAGTCAGGCTTTTCTACTTGCTACTCCCTGTGTGTGCAGGGCTGTTGGTGGAGGATTTTCTCAATTCATCCTTTTGTGCTAAGTGGAAGTCCTAGGTTTTCTGAACTCCTTGAAAAACGGTGAGTTTTTTTTATCAGTCCTATTCCACTTGCTGTCAAAGTGCTTTTGAAGTGGCAGAGCGTTACCAGCTTCCAAAGCTCATTAGTTGAGACAAATTCCATCACTACCACCTCTTCTGACTCTGAGAGTGTGAGCTTTTGAATCTACCTTCCCCTCTCCTCCTGTGTTGTCAAGGTGGTGTGCTCTAAGAGGATCTTTGAGCCCCAGCATCTGGGCCGGGTACCTTTACAAGACTTTCTGTAGCTGCCTGGACCTGGCTGTGCTACGCACTAGTTTGTGCTGTGCCATACTCACTAATTTGCTGTGAGCAAGTTTTGTTTAGTGCAGGACAATTTTAGTGCAGGAAGTTTTGCTCAGAGCAGGACAATGATGAGTGAAGGCTGGTCATCCTACCTGCATTGAAGGTCTCCAGAAGTATGGAGAACTAAAGGAGGTTTATGTGCAGATAGTAAAGGTGGTGCTAGTTAAAGGGAAAATCTCCAGGTGTTATAAATGAAGCTTCCAGTAGATGTGAAGTAGCTAAGGTATGGTTCTTCCTATAGCTTTTACCCATGTACCATCAGTGGGGCTAGTCAGGCACAAATGTTATGTGGCTTCAGTGGAGGAGGGAGTAAGCTCTGCAAGCTGCTGAGGTTCAGAATTTGTGATTGGCATTAGTGGGGCCTCTGGGGCTGAGCTCAGCCGTTACCATAAGAAGCCATGTGGCTTCTACATAGTTAAGACTGCTTCCTGTTGGAGAGCTGCTCGTGGAGCTTATTTTCCCCTTGGCTCTGAGCTGTGTCCTGTAACACTCCACCCTGTGGCTGGTAAGGTTCAGGAAATCTGGTCACATCTGCAGTACCTGGCTTTGGGATGTTTGCTACTGAATATTCAATTATTTTAAGCGAAGGAGGCTAATTATGGAAGCGTTAGAGCAACTGGAGCATACTGCATGAGAAATGTAGTACCAGAGTGAGACCCAGTAAAGGCTGGGCTCTTAAACTAGGATTCAGAAGTTCTGCAGGGGCTGCAGAGCTACTGAGCTGGATGGGGCAAAACAAGCACAGGAGAACCCAGAGTTCAGTCTTGGTGAAGCCCTGTCTGAATCTGCCAGCAAAGAGAGTCATTAACTCAGCCCTCAGCTAGCCCAAGGGCCTGTGAAGAGAGGCCAGGCTTTAGGAATGGAAATGATGGGGGATCCAAGAAAAAGCGAGGCATCAGCAGCTCAAGCCTGGGGTCAATCTAAGGGCTTGTGTATGCGCTGGGAGCAATAAACCAGCTACATCTCTTGCTTGAGAGAAGGTGCAAGAGCTTCAGTGGTTTCACCCCTTGAATTTGTATGTGCCAGGGGGTGCTTGTGACAGCGATGACAGTATTATAAAGAATTTCTCACAATGGCAACAGATTACAGCAGCCCCCAAAAGGAAGGGAGACACCTGGTTAGTGTGAACTGTATGTGTAAGTGCACTTATAAATGTGGGGTCAGGCATATATTGGAGCCTTTTTATTTGTACCCCTAAAGAGGTAACAAGGAAATCCACTTTACTTTGAGTAGAAAGAATTTAGGACTTCGTTATTATTATTTATTTTGTACAAGGGATGGATGAGGGATTAAATCATTCCTGAATGAACAACAGACTGGAAAAGGTATGGGTGTGTAATGGCAGGGCATGGGGAGAGATGTGGTAGATTCAGAAGGTATCGGGTCCTTCCCCTCATCAAAAGGATGCATTCAATATTGAACCCATTTGCCTTTGCATCGCATGGCACCGACACAAACTAAAATCGACTATATTCCTATAGAAAAGGCCTTGGCGTTAGGCCATGGCTGTAAAGACTTTTTAAGATCTGTTTGAGAGGCCATGTTAACTAAAGCTGATCATAAATCACTTTTTGCCATTGCCAGTGGGGATCTGGCAAACACCTTCCTGCAAACAGAACGTCTCTTTCTTTAGCTAGAGTTGTATAACTTGCAAATTGAATGCGAACCTGAGAAAGATTTAGTAGTTGCAGGCGTACTCTCTAGTGCCTTTGACAAAAATGCTGTGGAACAAAGTCCCAGGCTATATTATGTATATGTCAATTGGGGAAAACAAAACAAAAAAACCCAGCCCTGTCGGTTCTCAAATGAAATGCAGACTTTTATTGCCAGTGGTTTGCTGAGGACGAGACACTGCAGGATGTAATTAAGGTTCTGCTAGAAAATGATTTGCACAGCTTATTCTGTCCCTGTTTCAGTTTAAAACGATTTAGATACCACTTCTTTGAGGCATGAAGAAAACTGATCCCACTGCAGGAAAATAGTTTAAAGGCACAGAAAGCCATTTAGAGCCTGAAGGCAATGCGAGCCATCTCTGCCTCCCTCCGTGGTCAGAAATACAGGTGAGGGTAGATGGAGGAGCATATGCTGGTGGAAAACTCTCATCCTCCAGAAGGAAGGTGACTTTGTCTCATGTCAGCTCGATGTGAAAGTTCTCCCCAGCCATTTTCATATCTCTGGGAAGCCTTTCTCGGAAGGCACTATAAGGGAGCGGGACTCTTGTATCTGCTAACAATGGATTTTATATATGTGTGGGTGTGCAATTAAATATGTATATATCAGTGGACCACAGTTTAGTACAAGCTGAGGTTTATGGCAGCTGGTCCCAGTGCCTTTATGTACCACGCTGGTGGAAAACCATGTCAAAAAAAAAACACCAGAAAGGGGGCAGTGTCCATCTATCTGTTGCACTTCCATCACTACTCAGTTGCAATGGGTTGTCACGCCTGTGTTAGCAGAAACTGATCTCATCTGTGTGGGTTTGCTGAGATGAGTAAACAGAAAGTCGAGCGAAAAACTTCATGGGGTTTTGTAGCTTGGGACTGCCGCTGCTTCACAGATGGTTTGTGTGACAGCGAGAGGCAGCAATTACAGACAAGGTGTGCTCTGTGGAGGCCTCATGCTCGTGTGAGGAGGTTGTTGCAGACAGCGTGTACTGTGGAGAAATAGATTCTCATTTCCCAAACCCCAGAGGGCAGTGGGAGGGTGTAAATTGCTGCCTTTCATGGTGGTGGTCTCGGGTGATAAATGCATCAGGTTAGGGTGGCTGTAGTCCAGAGAAGCAAACAACTTGAAACAGTGGGCTTTCTGCTAACTGGCCATGCTGTGGGATTTCCAGAGGACGCAGGAGGTGGCTCCAGACATCTGGGACAGGGCTGTTTGAAGGAGTAGGCAGCTTGTATGTACTTGGCATTGCCCATTAGGTGAGCGCAGCTGAATGCGAGTTCAAGCCCGGGGAGCTGCAATATTCAGAAGCTCTCCCAGGAGGTGCCGTTGTGCAGACCAGCACTGATAGCTCGAGATCAGACAGTGATTAATGCGAAGCTCTTCAGGGTTCTGGCTCGGAGTAAATCCATAACAGTGTGGACTGTGGGACCTCTTGCCTGCTAGCTCACTGACAGCAAGCGGCGTGTTCCTGCACAGGAACAGTTCAGAGGGCTGCCCTTCCTCCTCAGGCCCCAGCACTTGTCGCTCCCACTGCCATTGCTGCTTCCACTCCTTTCCTTCCTGCAAACCGTTGTCGCTGGAGAATTCCTAGATGGTTGTGACTCCAGAGATGTTAATTCATTCAAGTTGTTAAATCATTGAAGCATTGAACTGTAATTGACTAGCTTTGTTTCAACTGCTTTTTTTTTTTTTTTTTTTTTTTTTTTTTTCAGCTCTGCAAAAAATAGTGCATTTCTCTATCTTAACGTTGCTTGGATGTAATAGAATTTCCTTCTGCTAATAAAATGAGGCATTAAGTTTCTAATTTAGGGATGGGATAAAATGAGTTGTGCTGTGATTTCTAATCATGGGAGAACTCTTCTAATGTGCACACATTCGGTGTTTGTCTTATAAAAATGGTTCCTTAACAATGCCCATTGCAGCTAATTTGTAACTACATAGTGTAAACATTGATTTCCGAAGTTTTTTTAATAGATCCCCGTGCTACTTAATTATCACTAACTGACCCTTGTTTTCTAATGGTGATTAGTTTAGTTTCCTCAAACTTTGTAAGAGATGAGTCTCAAATGGCAGTAGGATGGACAACTTATTTTATATCTAACAAGATAGGAAGGTCTCCGAGGTGTTACTATGCCTTCCCAGGGGTAGGATCTCCTGTTCACAGCAATGCCCCTCATAGTTGGACATCTAGAATGTTCTGTCTGGTTCATACAAAGCTGGGTTAAAGTCAGGGAGAAGCAAATTGGAGTCCGAATTTCTTTGGGGTTTTAAAAAAATCTGTCATCTCACTGAGCCCTTTGGTTGTGGTAGGCATCTTTTGGGTCTGGCACACCTTTTTGTCTGTGAACCAGCTGGATTCTTCAGTACCCATGTCTACATGAGTAGAGGGGAAAGCAACCTGCTTTCTGAAAACAACTTGCTGTGAGGAAACTCTAGGCTGACTTAATCCAGTTAATGCAGTTCCATTGCATTAAACAGTTATCAGAGAGGAATTCCTCTTCTAGAGATCAAGTCTTCCACTGTAGCTTTGCATCCCGTTACGCTATTCAAATGGTTGTAAGACCAGAGCATCACATCTTATGACGTTCTTTTAAAACAGATGATTAGAGAGCAGTTCAGGGACTTGACCAGCTTGGATGAGCTGCCACCAAGAGAAAGGGAGGTGGGTTTAGAAAAAGTTGTATCTGCATGTGGAAAAATAAAATGTGAGATGTGGAGGGGAGACTGGGAAAGGATATGAATTTTTAGAAGGTCATCAAACACCAGAGATCCCAGAAGCTTTTAAGGCTGTTTGCAGACCATAAGCTATATTTGTTATTGTTTTTGTTCTGCTGTAGATTAATCACCAGTTTGTAGTGGGCAATAAGTTATACTTTGAACGCACGTCATCAGAGTACCCCTACACTGCCTGTGCTACAAAAATAATAGTTGTACTTCACCTGTCAGGAAAACCCTACAATTTATAAAGGGTAAAAAATGACCAGCTCTGGAAAATCTGAGGAACAAGAGAGATACGCATCCAGAAGAGATGTGAAGCAGTTGGCACAGAGTTTGCCAGATGGCCTGGGCTCCTCTGCAGAAGCTGGGACGGCATCTTGTAACAGGACCAGGCGGGATCTCCTTGGGCTGGGAATCCAGGCCCTTGAATGATGTGCTGCAAGCAGCTGTGTTGTGCAGGGCAGCCACAAGACTATAAAAGCACTTGTCTCATTCTGTCCTCCCGCAAGATGAATCCCGAGGCTGACAGCATTGTTAGTTGCTGAAGTATTTTGAGACTGGGGAAGTTGGAAGCGTGAGGGGAAAGTGCTAATTAAAGTAAAAGGCTTAAAACAGAAAAGTTACAAACTGAGCTTGAGTATATTTAGGGGGAAAATTTGAGAGAGGCTTTTAATGATCAGAGATTCTGGAAGAGACTTCCAAAAGCTTTTGGTTATCTTCTTACCTCCTGTCATCACAGAGCTTCAAGGGATGTGGAGATGGTCTGTCAGTGATGGTAGGACATGGTTTGGATGCCCACCATTCCAAACAAGCAGTGAAACTTCTCGTCAAATACAGTGTCACTGAAAGCTCAGAAAATAGGGCTGAAGGATCCACTGGGATGCCTTCTTGTCCATCCTGCTCTCCAATAGCATGGTTAGCTGTATTTGTCATTCCTGACCAACACTTGCCCTGTTCTTGAAGACATGCGGTGGTAGTAGAGGCTACACAGTAAGCACATCCTGTATGCCAGTGCTGGCATTATAGCTCATGTGTAGCTAGTCCTACCCCAACTACATTTGAATAGCTGACTTTTCCTAAGCAACTGTAGAATTTTGCTTGTCTTCTTTTTTTTTTTTGAATAACATTTTTTTCCAGACTTTCTCAGATAATCAAAGCTGTTTTGAATACTAATTCTGTTTTCCAGCATATTTGCAGCCACTCCCAGCAAGGTGCCACCTAAAAGTTTAATAAGCTCAGTCTCTGTTCCTTCATTCTAGTCGTTAATGAAAATATTCAATAATATAAATTCTGGGAGAGCTCTCTACAAAAATCTAGCTTGATGCACCTCTGCAGCATGATAGAGAGCTAGCAGCAACTACCAGTTGGTTACGAAATTTTCCCCTTCCCCAACTAACTTGATCAAGAACAATTTGCTTTCAGAGTTTGAAATGTCCCAAGTTTAAAGTTTGTTATGAAGAAAAGTATCCAAAGACTGGGGGAAGCGTAGAGTAGTCCTAACAGCAAAACGTACTCCTAGATTGTAGAAGATCAGTGTTCTAGCTGCAAAATCCATAACCATTAGGAGGAAGATGACTTGCTCAAGAAAATTCTTTATTTTTGTCACCCTGCTGGAAAACGACCAGGCAAAGACACCTTCTGGCCTTGAAGCTGGAGTTTTACAAAAATAGTCTTGGTAGGTTGTTGAAAAAACCCTGTTAATTCCTGCCTTTTGGAACTCTACAGAAAGCTTGGCAATTCTGTAAAGGCTTTGTTTCAAAAAAAAAAAAACAAAAAAAAAAACCTCTCATGATTATTCCTTTTTCCTCTGGAGTCATACAGTGATCTCATACTGATGGTATGGTGATCTTGTAGCTAAGAGCTTCTCAGACATACTTCTAAAGCTGCTTAGACCTTCAAATGGCCAAGAGGAGTACTTGAAGTTTTCAAGATAATGATGCCTTGTACCTTCAAGATTTAAGCCAGCCTCTGACTCTTTGGTATCAGGAAGAGCTGTCTGCAGAAGGCAGATTATTCAAATGGTTGTGCTGCCATTCAAAGAGACCACTGCTGGCTGGAAAATGGGCCAACAGGAGTTAACAGGAGTGAAGTTCAACAAAGCTTGAAACACCAAGCTCTATCCTCGGGCAGGAATAACCCCAAGCCACTAGTATGGGTAGGGTGCCAGGAGGCTGGAAAACAGCTTTGCAGAGAAGGATGTGAAGGTCTTTTTGGACACCGTGTTAAACATGAGCTGACATCACACACCCATAGAATGATTTGGGTTGGAATGGACCTTGAAGATCACCTAGTGTACTATTTTTCTGGCAGCAAAGAAGGCCAACAGCTCCTGGGCTGCTTTAGGAAGAGCATCACCAGCAGGTCAAGGGAGGTGATTTTTCCTATCTAGTCAGTGCTGTTGAGACATCTGGAGTGGTGTGTCTAGCTCTGGGCTCTGCAGTACAAGGCAGACATGAGTGTACTGGAAAGAGTCCACCAAAGGGCCACAAAGGTGGTTAAGAAGTTGAAGTGCTTATATGAGGAAAGGCTGAGAGAGCTGGGACTGTGTGGCCTGGAGAAAAGGAGGCTTGGGGATCTCATGAATGTGTGTAAATACTTCATGAAGGGAGTAAAGACAGGCAGACACTTCCATGTGGCATGCAGTGAAAGGGTGAAAGGCAAGAGGAGACTCCATCTGAACATAAGGAAATGCTTTTTATACTGTATGTGTTGAACACTGGAACAGGGATGGAGTCTCCATCCACAAAAATTCAAAATCTGGCTGGGTACAGCCCTGTGAGACCTGCTTTAAGTTGACCCTTCTTTGGGCAGGGTTGGACTACGCAATTTGGAGTGGTCACTTCTCACCTCACTGGTTTTGTGATTCTTGGGAAAATTCTTACACATCTTCTGATACATCCACGTGTGGCACTATTAGAAGCAGGGCACTGACTTGATTCCCAATTTATATGAGGTACAGAGGAAGAATTTGTTTCGATGTAAGTGAATGAGAGGAAGGTGTCTGTTCCCCATGTCCCTGTCACTTAGCAGAGGCACCTCTACGTGTGCCAGCTGACAACAAATTAGCATTTTACGCACAACTGACTCTGGAAAGCCAAAGGCAAGTGTTAAAGAAAGCCCCGTGTGCTGTAAGTGTAGACCTATGTGTACAGGTCTAGATACATTATTAAGAATGCTCTCGCTCAGATATGGACTTTATCCTGTCTATGCTATTATTGTTAATGTTTTCCTATTATCATCATTATCTCTTTTTAATTACAGGCATAGATGGAAATGTAAATCATCTCTACTCTGACCTAATGAAGGAGCAATTGCATTTTCTTTCCTGTTCTGGGAGAGGATACAGATGAAGCAGACTCCCCAAGCCACAGGCCTGAGCACAAGGTAAGCCATTTGTTTCAAATGATCTGTTTGAAGAACAGTGGACAGGGAGCCGGTGAGCTGCGGCCAGCAAGGGCAGTGGGAAAAGGTTGGGAGCGTGGCCTTGGCAGAGAAAAGAGGGCTTGCTCCAAAGGCAGACTCAGATGTCTGTACTGGGAAACCGCCTGTCTGTGTTCCCACAGTGTGTAGTGAAACAGGACTTAAACTAAAGACTGTGTCAAGAAACACTTTGCTGATACTGATTTTCTTTTCCACATGGAAATAAGCTGGCGGAGTCTCAACAGCTAGACAATGAGCAAACAGCATATTAGATTTTTCTGTAGAGTTATATTAATAGCATGTATTTTTCTCAGCTTCTCAGGTAGACCTTTTCCTATTCAACATCCTTTTTTCTTAGTTGTAGAATCTTTGTATGTACTACAGAGATGTTTGGGAATATAGCATGTCCTATAGGCCCCTGTTACATAGTTAAATGCTGCTTTCTGAAGGCTTCTATAGGGTCTTGAGGAAAAAAAAATAACTCTGTAGCATATGAGTAGGTCAGAGAACATTACCTATTGCTCAAGCATACAGGATTCCTCTTCCAGTACATGATCTGAAGCTCTGGTCATGCTCAGACTTCAGATTGTTTTGTGACAGAGCTGCTTGAGTTGCGATAGAACAAATAGCATGTACAAGGCTAGCAAAGGTAAGGCAAACAATGTAAGTGATGCTTTTTTTTTTTTTGCGTACATGAAGTGTAATCAGTGTTTCTGTAATGCTCCTCTATATCCCGAAGCATTGGTGGTTCAGTCTTTCTACACCAATGACCAATAATTTTTGGACTGATTTTGAGGGCTGGCCAGTTATTTGGTTGTAATAGATGCTGTGTGAGGGAGAGAGGCAGAAGATGGCACTATGTTACTGCATCTGGATCCCATATAAAGTCACCAAGCGACCTGTGGTCAGCAGCGGGCATGTGTAACCAGGTGGTTTGAACTGCAAGGTTCTGTCACAGTGCTGGTATCAGCAAGTTCTGCCCGGGGTGGTGTCAGTCTCAAGTGCCACGGCTTGTGGAGATTAACTGGTTGGTCACAAGGGCTTTTTCAACAGAATCCGAGATGCTGTGGCAGGTTGTCTGGCCCCGTGGCACCCAGACAACGTAGCATACTCTCTGGTGGAGTTAGCTCCTGAGCTCTCTGCAACCCAGCACTGCCATCCTCGCAGGACCTCTGTAGTAAAACAAAATGGCCTGCAGGTCTGGGGTGAGGCTTCTGGAGCTGCTTCTGTCATCCCAGATCTGAGACTCCAGGAAGAAGGAAGAAAGTCTTCCGAAAACAGTGTTTCTCATTAGCACTAGTTTCAGGCAAACAGTTTTCAGATGAGCTGGTGTCCTTCAGCAAGGTGCTATCATAAATGTGCTCCTTCAGGGACCATGGGCCTCGTCCCTTAGTCCCTCCTGCCTTGACAGGCAAGGCCTGTATATTTACAGGTTTATCTAGAGAGTGGTATCATATCCATGTGGAGTAGCATACACTGAAACTTTAAAATGTGCCAGACTCCCTGCCTTTTTTCTTCAAGCCTTAGGGTGTTTCTAATTTGCTCTTCACTGCACCCTCCTTGAACGGAGGAGTATTGTGTTGCTTAAGAGGCAGCCTTGGGCGAGATGTGGTATATGATTTCTCACCAGCTCTGGGGTTAAGTGCCAGCATCAGGGTACTTTGCCTTCCTCTCCTCTCCCGTCTTGCTTTTGCTGTTCAGAAGCAGGAAGAAAACGCTGCCCCTGTTGTTAACCCACATCCGTTCAGGACAATTGGGGCTTTTGCCTCTGTCTCCAGGAGAAGTGGAAGCAATCCCTGCTGCTGGAGTGTCTTCATCTGCAGCCCCGCTGAGGTGCCCCTCCTGCTGCTGAAGTGTAAATCCCCAGTAGCTCTTTTAACCAGCCTTCTCATACTACTTGAAAAATAACTTTCTGTTGTCATTAACGCTGATCTATAGCCGCATTAATGTGTGAAATCACTGGGTGTGAAAATAGTGTACTAACCGCTACTTAATGTAATATTACCACAGTAATGTCTCTAAAAATATCTTGTCCACTTGATTGCTTTCATTGTGAACTAGAGATAATGTACCACTTACAGCTGATGATTAAAATTCATAAAGCTTTGGTTCTTAATTACAGCAACTTGCAATCAAAGTGAAATGTCAGATCCTGAATGTTGTTTATCTGTATACAAATTCACAAAAACAAGAAAATATAGGGACCGTCTACACAACAAAGCTGAGCTGCCTTGGTTTAAGGTTAAGTAAAATAAATACTCATGCGGGTATTTATTGAGACAGGTTGGTGAGCGTGAGATCTTTGACATGGCAGAGCTTGTCTCTTGTGAAGCGTACATCTTTGGAATATTCAAATGGTGAAATAAGGGAAGAAATTTGGAAAACATTGATACAGATGGAAATGTAGACTTGATAGAAAAATGTTGTGGATGGATGGAAGTGACTAATTTATGTGCTAGGAATGGAAATTTTGCAATTCAGGCTCAAGGTTAAACCGAAGAGGCATCCAAAGATGGAGGTATCTGAAATTGCAGAGGTGGATTCCCACTGCCTTGGGGAACTACCATGGGCACTGGCAGGAGAGGGTAGAATCCTTGCCTTAAACATAAACTGTAATCACATGCTTGGTCACGAGTTACATGGTAGAACAAAATTACATTCTTCTAGGTGCCCTTAGCTGTACATTTCCAGAGCTGTTGTATTTCAGATTTTTTTTTCAACTTAATGCTAAGCTCTGAGGGTTTACAGTGCTCTGGGATGTGTCTTACCCTAGATTTACTAACATACTCTCAGCCCTAACTCCTTGTTAACACAGCATTCTCCCCCCCCTTTCCTTTTTTTTTTTTTTTGTTCTGGTATGTAAGAATGTAAGATACATGCATAACTAAGTGTGGAAACTACAGTTCTATTCCATTTATAGTCCTACTGGCTTTCTTTATTTGTCATATCTACCCTGTGCCAGTCTTTAAAAATCCAAACCCGAGGGAGCCAATTTCTCGTAACATCAGTGAAACAAAATAACATCAGAACAATAGGATCCCTTCCTTACTAAATCTGAGTAGTTCCATTTATTTCTTCTGATTAAATGTCACTTTGAACGAGATCTGGCCCATAGTTTGGAAACTTCTTTTGAGAAGTGCTTTTTTTTTTTTTTTTTTTCCACAGGGTGTTCCCAGTGTCTGCAAACTGATTATTTTTTTGTCCTTTTTGCTAGTAGATTAAACAAATAATTATTGCGTAAATGGGAATTCAGATCTTGACAATGGTATTCACTTTCCTAGGCTTTTCACGCCACCTGCCCTTCCATGTTACTCCTCTTGGTGTTTTCCTCATCAGTGTCACTGAAAGATGACTGAAGGTGCTTGGTTTTAGAGCTGATCCACTACACCCAGCGTTACTCCCCTGGCAGTTTGTCTCGTAGATGTTTGCTATTTGTCTACCTCTGTTCCATCTACACTGGTGAACTTTTTCGAAACAGGAAAACCATTTCCTCCGCTGGATGCATCATGCAACTCTGTCTCACCGAGTTATCCTGGCATGGAGTCTGCCCTGCTGGCTGTCAAGGCTTATGCTGATTTTGTAGCTCTCTGCTGGTGTTTATGCTACTTATGCATCATGAACAACAGGATGGCTAGTTTGCAGTGGAAACAATTCCTATGGCTGGTTGGTGTGATGAATTCCTTGGTACGTACTCTCCTCATGTGCTCAGACCTTACCTAAGCTTAGTACCTGATCCCTGTTTCAGCATACAGGGTATATGTGGCACAGTCCAGGCCACAGAGGAAGATTCTTGCACTAAAAAATTCCATCACGTTCTTCCCCCAACATCCCAACCAGAAAACTAGTAGGAAATTTGGTGCAAATGTCCTGTTCATCTTTGTGTTGCAGGTAAGTTGGTCCCTCTCACCTTAAGCAATGTTTCTGCAATATATTGCTTCCTGCAAAATCTGTAAGAACCATTCTTCTCAGAGTCAAATGAATTAAGTTTTATGTGAAGTAGCTTGCAGCTGTCTTGCTGCGTTTGTGTGTGCCTGCTAGCCTGCTTCCAGAATGTGAACATCTTTGTTTACAGGTAACTCAAGGTATCCGTCCCCTCCACGCAGTGTGTGCTGTGGACATATCCCTCTCTGCTTACTTCCCAGTCCCTCTCTAGGGGCTGTTTGCAATCTTTGAGAGGTTTAAGTGTTTCTCTTGGGAGTGTGCGGCTGTGGTGAGGGTGTGAAGAGATGCATTTAGCTAAGCTGTGTCTACGTTGAGCGCGGAGCTACAGATAAATGCCCACATTTTCCCGGTGCAGTTGCAGCAGGCAACTGTGGTGCAGAGAGAAGCAACTGGGAGCTGCCTGGCTTGGGAGACATCCGGGATTTTCTGAGCAGCGTGAGCTCACTGAGGAACGTGTCCTCAGAGGCAATGTCTGACAGCTATCCCACTCGCATGAGGCGCCACATGTCGAGGAATTTAGTGTGAGTACAGCGGGCCAGGTTTGCATTTCGCCTGGTGCCTCTTCACACTTCCAGAATGCTGCAAAAAGGCCCAAGTGTAAAAGGGAAGGCAGCCCCTTGCAGTCGTGCTTTGTGCCACTGGAAATCCTGCAGGCTCTTGCTGCCATATGCTGCAGGTTGTTTGGGGAGGGAAGGCGCCCTCGTGCCTCTCCCGTTAGCCTTTTATTCTGCGTAACGGGTTCGGGGTTGGCGATGACAGCTCTGCACCTAGGGGTAAGATGGTTCGTTCAGATTGGGCACCTGTTGTTCCCTCGTCCTCTCGGGCTGAGGATACAGCTCCTTTGAATGCTGTATTTATTACCTACTCCCTGAGCAAGAAATCAGACTGCAAAGGAGGCGAGGAGGTACAACATGTAAAAAACATGTCCTCCCACTCTCCCTCTTCCGCAGGATAGGCTATGTTTGACTTCACACTTGAGGAAGCAGCTGAGAAATCCTTCAGATGTTTAAACATTTCAAACAGTTTGGATGTGTAAATGTCCTAGATTTTTAAAAAATTCTGCAGAAGTGCTTGAGTTACAAAGTGGACCACAAAATGTTTGTGGAAGTGTTCCTACCCTTCTGTTACCCTGTTATTCGTTCCGGTGTTACTGGGGGAGGTGCAATTTTAGGGCAACAGGGAGGAAGCTGGGTGTTTCAAAGCGAATTTCTTATCCTTAGAAAGGACATAGTACACTTGCTGTTTTCAGTTTCCCTTGTTTCAGAGAGAATACTTCATTTCTGTGAAAATTTGCCATCTCTGTTTAATCACATTTATGTTTCGAGTGATGCTTTCTGTCCGAGGGCTGTGTTTCTGGTGACCCTGCGCTGAGGCTTGGGCTAATCAAAGGTCACTGGCAAATCCGAAAGGGAGAGTTTCCGACGCTGGTAAAATCATGATTTAGTAATCCAGAATGCATAATGCTGCTTCTCAGTGATTCTCAGCTTCAGTTTCACATTCAGCAGCGTGGATGCGAGTGATTTTTCCTTCACTGCGTAGTAAATATGGTGTTTGTGAGAGGTCCTGCTCTGACAGCCCTGGAAAATGAGCCCTGTGTAAGCCCTCGGCGGAGAGGCAAAAGATGCAAGCTACAGGCTGTTCTTCTCATCCGGTTTCAATGATGGAAGAGGAAATAGAGTTTATACAAAACCTAGCCCAACCCCCAGAAACATCTTGCTTTGTTTATGTTCCGAGCTGTTTGGAAGAGCTATTCAGGCATTTCTCCATCTGACTGACTTTACATCTATTCCTTGATCTCATCGAGAAATCTGGCTTTTAGCTCCTGCTCGCAATGCTCCGATTTTCTCTCTCTCTCTCTCTCTCTCTCTCTCTCTCTTTCTCTCTCTCCTCTCTCTCTGCTCTCCTGTGTTTGAAAGATCCATGTATAACATGATTATGCAACCATGCAAATGGACACAGCTCTCTCCATTTGCTGCGAACCGCCCTTCAGGTCTCCCTTTATGAAAATAAAATTGCCAGTGAGACAGACGCCGTAGAGAGTAGCAGGAAGGGAGTTTCGTGTGGCTGGGCTCGAGCGTCTGAAGGCGACATTAGGGATGGGAGCAGACGATTTGCAGCAAACCAGCGCGCCAGTCTCTATCCACAGGAACCAGCATCAGTTAATAGGCTCAGACAGTTCAACTCCGAATCCTTTCCCCCTAGGAAATTGCAGATACTCGCCTTCCTGGCTGCTTCCCCAGCTGGAGGTCTTTCCCCCCACCCCAGAGCTGCAGGGAAATCAGCAGAGCAGCTCTCCCAGAAGGGCAATTTGCACCCTCCCGCTGCGAACACGCCGTCCTTTCTCTGCTTTGCACCCAGGCGGGAAGGCCCTGGGATGCAGTGAGCTTCTGTGCCTGGGTTTGGCACGAGCACTCCCAGCCCTGGGCCCAGGGTGATTTTTTGCCCTGTGGGGATGGACCTGCCCCTCAAATTGCTCGCGTTGCCTGGAGGAGGAGTGAGGAAGTCCCTCGTGGACAGGAGATCACTTTGGGGGCTGGCTTTGCCCAAACTAATCTTCCTGCTTTATCACAGGGATAATATGTCTTATGCTAATGTGCTATAAACCCGCTGAGTTGGGGGGTGATGGTGGAATATAACTCTGTTAGCCATGGTTTTGCTTCTCTTCTATTTGATCTAGTTTCTCCTACCTTCAGGTTTCAGGAAAAAAAATTGGTGTGAAGCTCGCACTGCTTGCCTGATGGTTCAGGGTGCCGTGGCCACCTCTCCTTGTCCCTGTGAGGGAAGATGCCCCTCTCTGCTGCGGTAAGAGCCAGACCTGTTCGGTTCTTGTGGCCTCTCCCATCGCAGTGCCCTGGTCCCTTATCCCAGGGGATGCTCCCATGAGTTGTCCTCGTCTTACCCCCGCTGAGAGCGGAGGCGCGGTGCGGGTGATGTCCACAACCCCATGTCTGCCTCACACGGGCACCCCTTCTTCGCTCTCCGGTGGCGGTGCCGCATTGCTGCCTGCCCGGGGCCAGGGCTGTGGCACCTCTCCTCCTCCAGCAGAGCTCCCTTTCCATGTCCCTCGCCTCCGGGTCCCGTCCTCCCGGCGGGGCGCCCCACAGCAGGGCCGGGGCCGCCAGGGGGCAGGCGCGGCTCGGCCCCGCTCTCAGCCCGGGGGTGCCCGGCCCGGGGCTTGTGCCCACCGCGGGGGCGGCCAGGGGCTGGAGGAGGGCGCCTGCTGTTCGCCTGCCTTTTTCCCTTCCTAATTTCTTCATTTTTCTTCTAGGAGGGGGGGACGCTGTTGCATCCCCTACTCCCCGGTGCCCCCGAGGCTCGCCTTTCGCCTGCGCCCCCCGCTCGCTGCCCTCCCCGCTGCCCCTGTCAGACTTGTGTAGCCCGGCGTGTTTCTCTGTTTCTCTCCCTGCCACGCAGCCCTCCCTCTGTGCAGCTCTCTCCATGAAATGGAGCTGAACAATTGCACCGGAGCAGCTCTTTCTGTTCCTGCCATATGTCTGTGCGCCGAGGCACCATTTCTCTTGTGGTGTTTTTGAATGCGGTCGTGCTGGAGACACCAGGGCGATAACAAAACTGGGGATTTCTGCCTCTGCCTTTCTGGATTGTGATGAGATTTAAAGGAGAACGTGAATGAGACGTGATGGATGGTTGTACTGATATTCTGAGCTGATTTAATTCAGAGTTATCTCAGATGCCCGGCCCTGCTACTGACGGGAGGACCTCTCAGGAGGAGAGGAGAGCACGCCCCGAATGTTACCCATCATCTGAGCACCACGGCGACATACCAAGTCACTGAAGTGGTATCATCCTCCTTTCCCCCTTCCCCCTCACCCCCCTTTCCTTTTCTTTTGGAAACAAATATGGTTCTTCAATAAAAGCACCTCTAATAACACTCAGTTCCTCAAACATGAACAGTTGCTGCCTGCCAGGGCAGCTGAAAAGACAGTGGCCATGATCAGTGTAAGCTGCCCTGTTCAGCTAAATATGGTGTTAACCGAGGCTGCCTCTGCAGCACGGGACTCGGCTCTGCCCCCCTGAAATCCCTGTTGGAGTGCCCGGTAGGTCCGTCCCCCCTCCTGCACGGGGATGCGCAGCCCTGTGCCCTCCTCATAAAAAGCAGCTTTGAGGCTGGGAGCTGTGCTGCCCTGTAATTAATGTGCGCTTAGCCTCAAACGCTCAGTGACAACAACTTAAATGTCAACATTCCTAGTTAATCCCTTGCTAACAAAATATGCCTGGAAAGAGAAGGCTCTGCATAATCTCCAGCGAACAAGATCTTATTTTAGCAGTGCGAGTACTTGGGAGATTTCCCCTGCCTGACCAATGAAACCAAAAGATTGGCTTTGTTAATCAGGGCTGTAAATGATGCGTTTGATCCCCTTAGCGAAGCAACCCGCTGCCTGTGGCGGAGCATGCAAACTCTCCTCTCCGTCCAAGCCCTCCTCCGGAGCAGCAGTAGGCTGGTCTTCCTGGGTGTTGGCTGCGTGACAAGGGAAGTGATTTCTATCCTCTGATGTTTTGCTGCTCTCCTCTCTGTTCAGCAAGATGTCCCCAGATTCTTCCCAAGTTACGTTTTCCAGTCAAAACAGCTAGCAGCGTTAAAAGGAGAATCGTGTGGGGAGATTGTTTTCAGCATCTTCTCAGGCGTATGGGAGCAGGGACCTTGGACATGTTTGGATTTCTTTCTTTATCTGGCTGCGCCAGCCTGGTGTTTATCCTGAGGACTCCAGGCAGCCCGTGGGTGGTGTTTGTGTCGTCTCCCTGCAGCTGTTTCGAGCACTCAGGTGGAAGGCCGAGCAGCTGAGGTGAGGAGACGAAGGCCCTCACTGCCCGAAGCAGCCCCATGTTTTCAGTGCCCTGGCTCTTGGCTGGCAGGACACCTGCATGTCCAAGGCCCAAGGTCCACAAGCTCAGGGCAGCAGCAGCAGCCCCCCAGCAGGTGCAAACATGGGACTGCTCTGCTGGGCCTCTGAGCCCTGCTGGGATGGGAGCAATGAGGGCCTTCTTCAGCTCAAGTAACACGGGACAATGTGACTTGTGGGGTAGGATGGGCTCCTAATTGCCGAGGAATGACTCTAAGGTGCTTGAATCCAAATAACTGCTGGAGCTGTCTTTGTGTAGCCCTGAGCCACCCTCTTATCGTCTTGCTGTGCCAAAACAAGTGCGGTATATGCAGGCTCTGGAGATAATTGGGCATTTTTTAAGCATCCATTCTTTCGCAGAGCCATCTTTCCCTGCCCTCGCTCTGTTCCTGACTCTCTTCCCATTTACTGTGACTGTTTTCTATTTTTGCTCTCGACAAAGGGCTGTGGGCTTAGAGGCTGCTCTTGTAGCTGTGGATGTAAAATGCCTGCTGCGTGGTGCTTGTAATGGAAGAACCGTTCCTGGAAATTAACTAATTCTCAGACCTAACTAATTAACTTTGCAGCCGCACGGAGCGGTGGAGGAGTGTCAGGCTGGTTTTATTGCTGGGAGAGGGAGAAGGGAGGTGGGCAGACCTGTGCTGGCATCCCAGCTCTTCCTCTGGCCCCTGTGACCATAAGTCAAGTCGTGTCACATCCCTGCTTCTCTTCCCCGTGTCCTCACTCTTTAGTCGAGTTCTCAGGGCAGGAACTGCTGCTTGTTATGCCTATTTAGCGTCTTGTATGGGGAGGCCTTGACCTTGGCGGGGGCACTGATGGTTACTGTTACACAAAGAGACAATAGAAGGACAAAATTATGGAGCCAGGTAGCTACAGATGTTAGTTTGTTCCGTTCTGGATTTTTTCCTTTATCTCCGTTTCCAGAACGGATTTGTTGCAGGGAACTTGCTTCCTCCCTAGCAGCGCCGCATCTCTGCTTCTCTCCTCATCCCAGTCCTCCCTGAAGCCAGTGAAAAGATTCCTGCTGAAATACCCTGGAAATGGACCGGGCTCTTCCAAGGCAAGAAGCACAGCTTTGACATCAGGACCGTCGGTGTTTAGAGAACAGAGGGAGCCAGGCAAGGCCGCCCATGCCGTTTCAAGGCTAGATGTTTGATAGGAAAGGCTTCCTGCGGTGCGTGTTCCCACGGAGGCCCGGTGTGTCCACACTGACTGCTCTGCTTTGTGTGGGCTTGTTTTCCTCCTCCCCTGCTTGCAGCTGGGGCTCCCTAGGGAGCTCTGCTGGGCACCTGTGCCACGGCTGCCGGCAGAGCGTGGCAGGGTTGAGCCTGCTCCCCAGAGGACTGCGGGGAGGCTGCCAGGAGCTCCCCCGGCGCTCGGGAGGGCTGCTGCTTCCTTGCTGCTGCCGAGCAGTGCCTGCAGCTTGTCCTCACTGGGATGCCAATTAGCACTGGGGCTTGCTGAGCAAACATGACCCGGCTGGCTGTGAGCGCTCCAGTGGGGAAGGGGCAGCCAGAAAACGCACAGCAGGAAAACTCGGTTTTGCTGCGTCCCAGTGGATGGAGGTGGTGACAGCTGGTGCTGTTTGGGATCAGGGATCATGCCTCCTGGTGTCACGGCTGCACGTGCTCCCAGCTGACATGAGCGTTGCTGGGCCCATATCCAGTGCGTGCAGAGGCAGTCAGGCTGGGGACCTAGAAGGAGAAGGGGAAGCAGAATAGTTGCTGGGTGAGGAGGAAATATATTCAGCTCCTTTACTGAGGCTTGCCTTCCTGCAGGACTGCTAGGCTGTGAGCGCTGAATGCGAGTTCCGGCCACCAGGGACAACGGCGTGGGAGCTTTTCTGACAGTTGATGGAAACTTGAGGAGAAGGCTCGGAGTCAGTCAGCGCTCAGGGAAGGGACACACCACGGCGACTGCCAGGCTGGGAGCATGTCAGTGTGTGTGCTGAGGCATGCCCCGCTCTGGGACAGGTGGCAAAGTGTACCTGAGACCATTTCAGGGTGAGCCCTCCGGATTCCCCCCTCAGAAACAAAACTCCGGATGGCACTCATTCCTCCTCCTGCTCCCTCTGCATATTGGAGGCATCTTGGCACCGTGACACAAAGGGTGAATGGATGTGCCAGTGAAGATCTCAGCTTCTATACCCATGCAACGCCATGAAGCCCTGCAGAACCCCTAGCTCAGGTCTTGATCCCGTGGGATTCATACTTACTTTTTGAAGCTGTGCACAAAGTAGTAAGGATAAGGCTCGCTACATAAATCATGCTGCCTGATTGAGGAAGCAGGACTAGGACCTAAAATGACTCACGTCCCACCAGCCCTGCTATGCCTGTGTGCTCTGGTGCAGAGTTGGCAGCAGCGGAGCTAACTGTCACATAGGTGTCAGCGTCACTGGGGTAGCAGACCCTGCAGGGCCATGCAGACAGGCTCCTCAGGGCACCAGCTGACCTGCCATCTGGGTGACGTGCAGTTTTGATAAGGACTGTCTTAGTTCGTGAACCCTGCCGTGCTTCCTGAGGATTGCTCCAGTATTGCTGTGGTCGGTGAGTGAGGGGAACCTGCAGAGAATCTGAAGACAAGCGGAGGTAACTGCAGCGTTGAGAATCCTGTCTTTGTAGCTCCATCCTGCAAGACAAAGCAGAGCAAGTGGTCAGAGGTAAACTGTGAGTGAGGGCAGAGCCAAAGTGGAAGCAATGTAGGAATTAGCCTGGCAAACCACTGCTTGTGGTTCAAGACCGAGGAGCTGCCCTTGTACCTTCAAGTTCTGCCAGGCTACCAAGGCAGGTGGTGATGGCAGCCTCACCTGCACGGCTCGTACAGGACCAGCTCATGATGAGTTTGGAACACGTAAACTAGAGCAGAGAGCCAGAACTGTGGCACAGCTTTTTCTTCCACAAAAGTAATGATTTTTTTTTTTAATTGTTAAAAAGAGGGTAGATTTAGGTCAGGTACAGGGAAGAAATTCTTTGCTCTGAGGGTGGTGAGGCCCTGTCCCAGGCTGCCCAGAGAAGCTGTGGATGCCCCATTCCTGGAGGTGCTCAAGGCCAGGCTGGATGGGGCTTTGGGCAGCCTGGGCTGGTGGGAGGTGTCCCTGCCCATGGCAGGGGGGTGGAACTGGGGGGGCTTTAAGGCCCCTTCCAGCCCAACCCGTTCTGTGATTACTGGAGCTGCTTTTGCAAGGAGTGGTGCGGGCAGTGGTGCTGGTGCCCCGCTGCGAGTGCTGGCTGCTCCCTGGGAAAGGCGGCTGCTGTCCCGCCGAGGACTGCCAGCTCCAGCCCCTGCCCCGGGGAGGAGAGCTGTGTGTGCAGCTGCAGCCTTGGGCAAGGGATGTTAATAGGAAACAGAAACAGTTCAAGCCCAATGTGGTGGGGGAAACGCTAACAATGTTACGAGCTGGGAGCTTGTAACAGTCTTGCTAGTGAAATAACTGCTAGTGAAATCGCTTTGAGGTTTTTTTTCTCTTCTTGGTTTGGACACAGAAGTTCTCCAGCTTGTTCTACTGGGGCCAACAATATTCTTCAGTGTCAACAGGGTCTTGGGCGAGCCAACATTTTTTCTGCTAAGCGCTACCAGGGAAAGGGAAGCAGCAGCACGCTGCATCCCCTTCCCACGCGGCACGGCAGCAGTGGCACTCACCAGGAGCAGCTCCTGCCTGCCTCCCCGGTCAGCGGGTAGGCAGAGGGTGCGAGGGTGTCCCAGGCAGGGCAGCAGTGGCACTCGGGGGTGTGCTGTCCCCCTTTCCCAGCAGAAGTCCTCAGGACAAGCGCACTGTTAAATGGCATCATTTGGGGAGGGAGGCGGGGAGGGCTGGAACAAGTCTCTTTTCCCCTGGGAGGTGGCAGAGCACATTCTGGATAATTATTTCACGCTGCTTGGGAGCCGTACATAGTTTGGTTTCTCTTTGGTAGCCTTAATTGTGTCTTAAGGTGCCTAGAGCCTTATATTGGCATCTTTATTTATTTAAATACAAATGAAGGCATTAAATCAATTGTTCCTTTTTCTTTGCTCCCTCTTATCGTTGTTTCTATCAAGTGCTCTTAACTGTACCAGGCTTCTGCTTTTTCAGCTGAATCAGGTACACCAAGCAAGAGTCCCACGCCGAATTTCCTGCAGAGTAAGGAAGGCTGCACTGAGGGAGCACACCTAGAAAACCTTGCTGTTCTTCTCCTCTTGCTGTTTCACTTGTATTTTGGGGCATTTCCTAATGTTTGCTGAGTGAGGCTTCCTTTTGTGGCCCCCTGCACACCTAACCCTCCTGCAGTGCAAACAGAAAGAAAAGGCTGTGCTCTATCACATCATTTGAGACCAGGAAAGGCAGCGTAGCTGAAGGGATAAGGAAACTTTAGTCTGGGTGTGCCCAATCTGTGACTTGGTTGGCCCCTCTCTTATTGTAATCTCTAGGTCCTGAAGTTAAAAGTGGAGCTTGGGATCCCTGAGTTTTATCATTTTCCTGTAGCGCAGATACTTTGCCATTTGGTTACAAACTATGAGTCGAGGCCCTCTCTCCTCGCCAAGCTCCATAAAAGATAATTACTCCTGGAGTTCAAGTGGTGGCATGTCTTGCAAGAGATCTGGAAGCCTAGTATGCAACCTCTCAGATAGACATTGTAATCGTGCCTGTGATTACCCTCCTCCTTTTTTGTTCCCAGCAATTTAAGACGTTCACACATTGAAAACTTGCTGGAAAAAATAAAATCTCTTTCAAAAATGTGCTCACTGAGACCACACTACCTGTATTCTGATTGCGGGTCTGGTGGAATCAGGGGCGTGGGATCCTGAACACGGAGAAGTCTGCTTACATTGTGATGGTAGCTTGACAAAGGCAGGCTTGCTGGTTTCCAGAGGTGTGGCTGTATGTCTGCACCGCACAGAGGTCGGAACAAGGGACACTTCTTGTTGGGGAATTATGTTTCCCTTGTTTAGAGCCCATACGTTTTCTTTTAAACATTGATTCTGCTTTGTCTCTGGTGATATCTCCCGCAGATAGATGTTGGCCTCTGTGCTTGGCCTAAATTCTATTGTACTTACCTCATTACTCCCCTAATGACGAGCTGACAAATGCTCTTGCTTGATTTACTGGCGATGTTACAGGTGTTTGGAACACTTGTCAGTGCTGTGCTACTACATGCCTAATTTTTCAAACGGCGAGGTGTGCTAGCTTCTTTTGTGGAGTGAGTGTCCACATGAATTTAGCTGCCGTAGGCTTTATCACATGCTCGCACCCCAAAATTCTGGAGCTCTGCCCTTGGATCCCCCTTCCAAAAAAAAATCTTACTGTATGTGCAAGTGTTGATGTAACTGGCCTTTGGAGGCAGCAGAGCAGTGGGTGGCCCCGATCTTCCTCTCCCTTGCATCTCGTTCCCAGCTGCTACGGCCCCGTGGCACAGGTTTGCCCTCTGCCTTCTGCCTCTCATAGAACTGTTTTTCTAAAGCTGACAAGGATGTTGGCTAATCAACCCCCAGAAAACAGTTTTTGCCAAAACCTGCGTGAGCACGTGGCTGAGATCAAACAGCTTTTTGACAGGGTGAGTGGGGCAGGCGAGGTCTCCAGGCGCCTCACAGCAATGGGAGAGGAGCTGCTCGGAAGGGGAGGAATATCAACATTTCGTGCACATTTCTTCACCAGTTGGGCAGAGCTCTTCCCTTCTTCTGGTTGTGTTGCTAGGAGAGGAGTGCTCTGCCCTCCTTATGGCTATGAATAGCTCACTCTTGTTTATTCAGCTCAGCTCCGCCTGCTGGTTACAACCACAACCGGCACCATCTCGTTGCATGACACCACCAGAAAACAATGCAACTGCAACAGGAACAATCCCCCCTCCGGCTGTGAAGACTTCGGGTACCTTTGTAACGCACCGCTTCAGAGCTCTGCTCCTCCTCTCACCGCCCTTCACAGCGCAGCCCCTCTGCTTCCAGCCAAAGGTCTCTAAGCCCAGCCGAACGGAGCACTGTCACCCCGAGAGCGCAAAGGCGAGAGGCAGGACCTGCAAATCGAGGCATTATCTCAGAAATCTGGCTCGAGGATAAGTGCACAATCACTTCAGAGCCCTCCTCTGGTCCTCTGGTATTCGTGTTGGAGTCTTTCAGGAGCAAGAAAAGTTACTTTTCCTTTTTTAGTGAAAGCTGAGATTCTTGCATAAGCCCATGAATCCAACATCAGGGACTTTAAGAAAAGGAACAGATGGCTTGAAAATTGGCAATAATGGGATTTCTGAGATTTTCTTAAGAATATTTTATCTGAGGTCTGACCGGGAACGAAGCAGCCATGGCAATGGAATTAAGTTGCGCTGACAGTGGGTAAAGCTAACGGGGCTGAGCAAAAGAGACCGAAAGTGGTGCAAAATGGGACGGGGCACAGCATTGCAAAACATCCACCATGAGGGACAGAGGGACAGACAGTGATCACAACCAGCGTTAGGAGGAGAGATGTGCATGTACGGGCAGATAGAGCCATGCCAGTTTGGAGGAGCATATTTTTCTCAAACCTCCCGGCTTTCTGGACTGGGAAGAACAGCATGAAGCAAAGAAAAGCAGCATAGATCGGAAGAGATGTGAACAGTTGCTGCACAGGTACAGAGGAACCACCCATTGTGAGCTGCCATGTGTGCCTATTCCCCTGGACATCTCATCTTTCTCCACCTGGAAGTCTTCTGGGGACGAAATCTGACCACCACATGCGTTTATTCAGAGTTCCCACATGCCCACCAGGCCTTTCAGATAGCCGGGCTGCTGAACATCCAGAAATTCAGGATAGGTCGACAGCACGCTGGGGAGGTGACCTGTACAGCATGCATGCGCTGTATCTAATGAGTCCAGAAATTGTCAGACCTGCTGTGCAGATGATCTGCTTGTGCACAGCGTGCCCAGTGTGTTTTAGAGGTGTCTGGTCTGCCTGGCACGCACAGAAGGTCTAAACAGTGCAGGTTGTGTATTCCTGACTGGAAACGGGACAAGGACAAGGTTGTGGGTTTTTACACATTCTTGTTACATTTGTAGAGGAGGTGACAGCTGAATGCTTCAGTGGACAAAAGAAACTTAGGAATATTCAGTCATACGTATGGAAGCGAGCCTCCCCTACTTGTTTTACAGGAGCCACCTGATCTCTTGAACTGGAGTTGGGGTCCTGTCACAAAGGACAGTGTACAGGCACACAGCGAAAAGGTGTGGTTTCTCGCTGCCCCCTCCCAAATCCCAAACATCACATAATTTGAATTAATGGGAGTGCAGGAAAGGAGCAATTCCTACTTGGCAGACATGGAAATGAGCCCCAGAGATGAGTCAAATAAAGCTCTTAGTCTCCTAAAGCAGGACTCGGGTGAGTTTTAGACACCTGAGCACAACCCGTGACCCTGTGAGCCCTTGCTCAGCTGATACCTAGTCCTGGGGATGCCCATCAGACTTGACAGCGAGGCCCCTGGCTTCAGCAGCTCTGCTCTGCACCTGTCTGGGAAAGCCTCCTGCTTGACAGGGCTCAGCATGACAGCAGCAGGAGGAGGAGGATCCAGAAACAAAATGCTGCTTTGCCTGCAGGAGCGTGCCTGCAGGATGGGCGCTGTGCAGAACCCCAGGGAGGCTGATGCTGCCTTTTAAGCTGCAGCATCCAGAGGGGTTAAAGCACTTGAGGAGGATACAGAAGACCCAGCCTGCGCTGCCTCCTCTGCCCCAGGGATTTCCTGTCTGCATCTCCCATGGAAGCGCTCCAGCTCCCGAGCTGCGGCTGTTTCGGGAGAGAGGGCATGCTCACCTCTTCTGCCAGGGGCGTTGTGCTTTTCTTAAAAGAGTTGTGGCTTCCCTGGGCACACATATGCACTGGAGAGGAAGCATCTGCAGGAATCACCAGCCTGGCTGTTCTGGATTTCACCCGAGGAGAGGGGGAAGCCCGTGTTGCAGTCCACTCTCAAGTGACCACTTCTGAATTTTACCTGATGCCTCTTTAATGTAAAATTTGGAGAGAGGTGCTGGGCAGAGGGACCCGTGTTTTCCTTCGTACCATGAGATCAATGAGATTAAACGTGTGCTTACATGCTGTCCTGAATTGGGGCCATGAGGAGAGCAATGGGAAAGTAAACAGAAGAGAAACGTTATGGAAATGAAGGAAGAGGGAAAATCCGCCCTGCTGAGTGCAGCAGCTCTCATCAGTTGGAAGAAGACATGGCCTCACCCAGAGCTGGTTAGGCACTAGGAAGTCCAGGGACAGGGAGAGGAGACTGTCGTCATCATCGGGGTACAAAGGCAACCTGGAAAGCTGAGGCTTGGAGCAGTGGAGAGAGGCTGTTTGTTGGGCGCAGCCTTTCCCAGACAAGGTGAGTTTAGCCGTGGGTTGTTTTTCACCTTTAGCAGAATGTGGGTACTGGAAACGATCAGGCTTCAACCTGTGTCAGCCCGGAGAGGTTTTGTTCTTCCTTGAAAGACTATCAAAAGACTCCGAAATCCTGAGCTTTTCAGGGGGAGCTTGGACTGATCCTGGCCTTTAGGGCACCCTGACGAGTGCCAAAATGAGCTTACTGAGGTCTCTTCTTAAGAGACAAATTCTAGGCTTCGGCTTCTCTCGGACATAAATCCAGGACTCCAGAGCGGCTTTGGTGTACGGAGGCTCGGTGCCCCTGTGCACGGTGTTAGGCACGTCTGCTGCTGTGCATCCCCTTGCAGAGGCTGCGGGAGGTGGTGCTGGGTGTGATGACCGCTCTGCATGTAATCTGGCTTTGCTTTCGGCAGAGCAAGCGGGGTGCTCATCCTCTTCTGAGGACCTGCAGTGCCATGCTCCCAGCATTCACCAGCGTTGAAGAGAGTGCTTGGGCAGCGGGTACATCTAGGCCTGCCCTCGCTGCTTCCTGCAGCCACTCAGAGGGTCTGACCAGTGCCTGTGCCCAAGGCTTTGGTGAAACCATGCTCTGCCACCTCCCAGACCGCAAATGCTGTGATTTTGTTTTCCTGCCATTCAAATTCTAGAGCTTATGTTCTTCCACCTCTTTGTGTTTTCCACGTCACCTCAAGTCCTTTCACCCAGATTCCTTGGCACTGCCCTATGCTTCCAGCTGGGACCGTTGTAGGATTGGCTCGGATTTTCCAGCCTGGTTGTGCTTCTCCTTCCGTGTCTCCAGGCCTTCTGGGTTGCGGTCCTTCTCCCCAGCTTGGCCTCTGTGTCTCTTTCCTGGGAGGCACCTCAGTGGTGTCTGTCCTAGTCTCCAAACTGCAAATTAGACCTGCTTAAAATTCTCCTCGCAGTGACACGTGGGCTCCTATGAACTTTCTGAGTTTTGGGGGACTGTGGGAGCTCCGTTTTTGGGAGGTGGCTTCTCTGTTGAGCCCTTGGGCTCAGGAGTCTGCGTTCTCCCTTCTGCTGCAGCTTCGGAAGACGACCTTGGGCAGGTCACCTCATCTGCCTCAATCCCTTCCGCTGCTCGTCCAATTTAGATAAAACCACCCGCCCGGGTTAGCGGGGTGTCTGGGCGATCACTGGCCAGAACCGCTACCCGAGTGGCAAGGACTGTGATGATTTCCACGAACCGAGACCAGCTGCTGCTCGCACAGCGCTCCTCAGGGCTCCGCGGACACCCTCCTGGCACCGCCGGGACGGGCCCTGGGGCCCCTCACGGACCGCGTGGCGGCCGGGCGGGGGATCCCTCGTGGCGGGGACGAAGCCCCCCAGGGTCGCAGCCGCAGCCTGGGCTGCGCGGGGCCATTTTGGCTGCGCGGGGCGGCGGCGGAGCGAGGGGCTCGAGCGCGGGGCGCTCAACGCCTCCCCGCGGGGCCGGGGCCCGGGGAGCCCCCTCGGCCTCGTGCCGGGGGCCGCGGGGCCGGGGCGGGGCCGGGGCGGGGCGGGGGAGGGCAGGGGAGGGGGCCGGGGCCGCCCGCCCGCCTTGCGGCTCGCCAGCAGTGGCGGGAGGCGAGGCGCCGTGCGCCACAGCCGCTTGGCATGAATGCCTGGGCCGTACCAAGCGCCGCGGCGCCCGCGGGGGGAGGCCGCCCCGCCGCCCCGCCGCCCCGCGCAGACAATAGGCCCCGCCGGCCGGCCCCGTAAGTTGCCTCCGTGCCGACACAGCGCCCGCGGCCAGCGCCGCCCGGGCCGCCTCCCGCTGCCGCCCGCCCGCCCGCCATGCCGCGCCGCGCGCCCGCCGCCTGAGGCAGGTAAGCAACGGCCGCAACGGCCGCGCCAACGGCCCCCGCTGTGGGGACGGCCCGGCTCGGCTCTCCTCGGCTCTCCTCGGCTCTGCTCGGCGCGGCGCGGCGCGGCGGGGGGCGCAAAGTTTTCCGGCGGGCGCCCTGCCTCAGTTTCCCCCGCGTCCCACCTGTTGGCCGCCCCCCTGCCCGCCGCTGACGGGGCGGCGGCACCCCCGGGGCTGCTCGCCGGGAGGGGGGCTCCCGCGGCTGGGTTGCGCTTCCCCTTTTTATTTGTATTACTTGTGTTTTATTTTTTATTTATATTTTTTTTTTTTTTTTTTTGACGCCGTGTGCTCGGGGAGGCGGAGGCTGCTCGCTGCTGGCGTGGAGCAGCCGGTGGATACCTGGCTGGGCGGGAGAGTAACAATGTGCAGCCGCCGCTCCGCTCGCCGGAGGGCTTGTGGCTGAGGTGGCGGCGTGAGGGAGCTCAAAAAATACAGGCAGAGGGGGATAAAAGCAGAGAAACCCCCCTCCTCGTGCCCAGCCCTGCACCAGATTTCGTTAAAAAATCTGTGGAGGCTTAAATATATATATATATATATATATATATATATACGCACATTGTTTTTTCCCTGGAAAGCCATTCAGTGCGTTAGGTGCCTCCTCATGAGGTCTTTTAAGTTCGTCATCTGCCGCCGTTCGGGTTTCATTGATTCGAGTTGTTTTGCTAAAAAACAGAACCTACGAGCATCCGAGCTGCACCAGCCTTCATCATCCCAGCGTCCTGACACAGCCCGAGCAAGGCAGGGGCTGGAGGGGGGGAGAGCAGGGTTTGTTCTCTCCCAGGCAGGGCTGGGAGGAGAGCATCGTGTGCTGAGGAACATGAGCAGGAACGGGAGATGGGGGAGGGAGTCTAAATTGTCCTGAGACCCTATTCAATCCGGCAAGGAAGATGGAGGATCTTGCTGCTGCGAAAAAAAAAAATGTATACGGCAGAAATCTCAGCCGGCTTCTCTCTGACTTGTTACCTCCCTCCCCAAAATAAATAAATAAGCAGCAGGAGAATCAAAGCAGCAAACCATTGCTGGGTGGAACGTTTGCCGTAATGCCTTCATCCCGCGTGCTTTGCAGGCGGAGAGTCCAGTGATGGAGGCGTGCGAGAAGCAGGGAGGAAGGCTCGGAGGTTTTCAGTCACAGGAGGGGGAGAAGTCTCAGCTCGTGGTTGAAACGAGACTTGTCAGGCACTGAGGTGGGGATAAAAAATGCCTGTGCCAGGCAGCCGGACCTGTGGAGGAGGCAGCTCCGGCTCCTGCAGTTTCGATGCCAGGTGGAAAACCAATGGAGGGAGGACGTAGACAGGTGGGGGAGCAGGGAGGAAGGAGGTCTGAAGAAGACCTTGGACAGGCTTCTCACAGGGCTCTGAAAAGAGGGGGAATTTTGAACGCAGTCAGGACACGAGCAAAAATTGAGTATAGACGAGTTGGATGTGGTGTAGAGGGACTTTGGGCATGGAAGAAAGCGGAGGTCTGGTGTCCGGACAATGGAGTTTGGGGCAGGGGAAAGGAGAGGTTTGTATGGCCAGCATGAGGGCTGATAGCACGTAGGGCCAGTATCGCAGCTGAGGGGATGGGGGAGAGAGCGTGTGGCTTGCCTTTTTGGTAGGTGGTTTGTCTGGTGGGGTATCTTCTGTTGAAATGACTTTGTGAATTGCTGTCAATTTTGTTGGAATGCAGCAACAGCAAGGACAAAACATGCGACTTTTCCCCAGCCTTTGTGAATATAGGTGTAGGGCTGAAATCAAGCCTCTTGATGACTGCTGCCATGCAGCCTACCCCTCTGCGTGCATGGAAGCAGCAAATCTGTGCAAATGCACCTGTGCGTGTGGCACGTTCTTCCTCCCGAGGGGCAAGGTGCACACGTTGTAAGCATGGTTCCTGCGTGGACGCAGCCCAGTTCTCTTGTTTTCCTCAGTTTACATAAGAGCTTATTCTGTCAGCATGGCACCGGTAGTACTTTGCAGCCAACTTTGCATGAATTGTGATGCGAGGCGCAGGGCAGGCGAGACTTGAAACCAGTACGTGCAACGCTTCAGCCTTTCTGTTCTGTCATGACGGTATTCCTGTGACAGAGCGGAAGACATCACGCACGCAAACAATGCCATAAAAATTTTATGCACATTTACATGCGGAGAGCTGATCTCGGGTCAAACGTGCTCCAAGTTGCTCCTCCTGAAGAAGAGGAGAGAAGAAAGGCAGTGCCTGTGCGTCGCAGACGGGGCTGGCACGCTGCTCCCGTGCACGTGGATGGATCGCACACTTGCACGCTCCACCTTCCCTCGCCAGGATCGCCTGCCTGAAGTCCAGCTGGGCTGGTGGTGCAGAGTTTTGCCCTTTGGATGCCGATTTGATGCCCTTTCTGCTCCTGCTTTGTGCTGGACAAGCTGGAGCCACAAAAGCTTAACAAGGGAAACCACTAATGAGCCCCTGCTTGGCATGCTGAGAGGAGAGGCGAAGGGCTGAGCGGGCACGAAAACAGCGGTGAGGAGCCCCCGGGCAGAGGCTGAGCCTCGGCAGGGATGCCGGAGTGGGAGCAGAGCCCCTGGAGCCAGCAGCGAGAAGCAGCACTGCAGCGAAGGCACGCGAGGAGACCATGTTGGGGGGAGGAGAGCAGGCTGCTGTTTCCACATCATCTGAAAACTCAACCTGCTGTCAGGACAGAAGGAAGGCTTGTGCATATTTTATGTCACTTTTCTCCTTCTAGGACAAGCTGCTGATCCGATCAGCAATGCACTTTAAAATCCTAGCCGCGCCGAGCAGCGAGGATGACTCGAGGCCAGTAACGAGCCTTGGCCTCCTGCCTCGGCTCCTTTGTGGACAGTCGGCTCCATCCCATGCCGCCCTTCCCCAGAGAGCGCCCACACAATTAAACCACGCACGCCGCTCCTCAACTACAGCATGGGATGTGCCTGGCTGCGTGGAGACGGGGCCAGAAAATGGCAACGAGTCAGGGCCGGGGGGGCGGGGAGGGGAGCTGGCCATTTCTTGTGCTGCCTGCTGATGGCTAAAAGGAGGCTAAAAGGGTAAATTTGTTTTCCTACAAACTGGTCGCGCGTTGCTCCAGTCAGCTGCACTCACCTCTGAGATCTTCAGTGGTAGCTCAGGACTCGGTGGGGTTGGCAGTAAACAAAACATGTTTCACTCCTTCAGCCTGGCTTTTGCGCTCTGCCTGGCTGTCAGGCGTGAGGATTTTTCCTCATTGGTTCTTCGGTGCCGCTCCAGCGTGGTGGAGCCGCTCGAGCCTCGGATGCTGCTCCTACCCACTGAAGGTATGAGTAGCACAAACACTCCCTGCCTGGCACCTAAGGGTGTAGGCATCTTGGGCATGGTATTTTTGGTGACAGCCTCACACATGTAACCACACACATTATTCCCGTGTCCTGGAAGCAAGCCCATTGTCCTCAACACCATTTGGGGACCCTTGCGAGAACGAATGCTTTTGCACCGTGGTGTAGACTTGTGTATGGTGGTATTGGAGTCACTGTTGTCCCTGCTTTATCCTTCGCTTGTCCTGTTGGAGAAGGAACGATCTCATACGTGGAGGTCTTGCAGAACTTGAGGTCTTGACATTGACTTGATGGGCAGCTGTAGAACCTGGGCAATGGGATCACGGCTGCAGGCTGTAAAACGGGAGCCGCCCTCACCTGCCTCCCGTGGTGCGGCGTGCCCGGCTGCTGGCCTGCGCTGGTGCGGGGCCGTGCGCTTCTTTGCGGACAGCGTGGCGGGGTCGCAGAGCATCGCAGGAACAAAGCACGCATTTTTGCACCGAGCGTGACTCATGCTACGATAAATTCTGCTCGAGCTCTGCCTAGGCTCGGTGCTCTGTTGGACAATGAATTCCGCTCTGTCCTTCCAGCACAAAACAGCACAACTTGCCAGTGACACGGACTGTACATGTATTCCCATAACAACAATATTATAAACATATGGGGGACCTGGTGGAACAACTGCTGTCCATGTCTCCGCACAAAACAAGGAGCCGAGTAACAAAAACCGGAGTGTCTGAGGCTCTATCTCCCCAGACTGTGATCTCATCAGATTTCCCAAGCTAACCACAACCTGGTCACTGCTTGGATTGCAAACTTGGGGGCGGGGGGGAGAGCAGTTTGCAGGAATTGCTGTTTGTGATTCAGTCCGCTTCCCTCTGACTCAGTCCTGAACCATTCCTCGGTAGGGTATTTGGGGATAGTATGCTTAGGACATTGCGCATCAGTTTAGTTCTTGGAATAAATTCTGCAGTGCCCAGGCTTGCTTACAACCGAGTTTGCCCCGGCATCTTTCAGGCGAAACGTAAAAAACAAACCTCTGAAAGCAGCTTTTGCCTGCTGAGGGCCGCATGGTAATTTTTGCAAACGAAGGGGGTGGGGGTGGTCGTAGCCCTGGGCGCTTTGCCAGGTTCGAGCTCAGGAAATTGCAGTCTATCTAGGTAAAACTTCCCCTATAGTTTCAATGAAAAAAAGTATTCTTCTCTTACTGTCTTGAACTGTGAGCGCTGTGTTTCTCTGGAGCCTCGAACAGATAGTACATTCTAACTGGAGAGCTGGTTACAGTTGCTTGCTGGGAGATTAATTTTTTTATGCAAAACCCGGGGCTTTTTTGCATTTTTGGGACGCTTCTTGTTGCAAAAGGCTGTGTATATTTTAGGTTATTAGAAGGCTTGACTGGCAATGTGGATCAAGGTGCAAGTGCAAGGAAACACAGCGGTGTGCTGCTTGCACAAGGGGCAGGCAGTTAGCAAAGGCACATCTTCTCCTACAGCAGAAAAATAAGGACCAGTTTTTTAGCCTGCATCTGTGAGCTGGATTTTGTATGTTTAGCAGCAATTGCTTTTGTAAGCTGCTGCTAAGGCACGTAACTGGCCGTGTGCAATTGCAGTAATGGAATGTGAAAATGCAACTACAGACAGACCTGTAATCTTGCATGCAAAATACGGCTGCTCTCGTTCTCCAGGTACAAAAAATGGCCCAAGATTGTGCTCGCCTTTCCGTTTAGCTGCCTTCACCTGCGTGTTTTAGGCGGCAGCTGCGTGTACGGAGTGTTGAGTGATTATCCTTGCTATTTTTGCTCCAAGAAGGAGGAGGAAATTAAATCATTACTAGTGGTCTGGGTAGTACGCATGGTAAGGAGAGGGCAAAGCTCTGGGGGGTGACAATGATAATTTCATAACTCTGAAATCCTGCGGAAATGCTTGGAAGCGGGCGAAGAAGAAGAGCCAAGCGGTGACCTCCCCTTCCCGCTGCAGCCCCGGTGTATTTAACCACCCAGTCGGTTAACGACGCCAGGAACTGGCCTCGCCTTCTGCCAAGCCCAGGGCTCTCAGGGCTGGCTAAGAGAGACGTGTGCTCCAGCACGGATGGCTGCGGGGCCGAATATTGACAGCGACAAGGCGCTGGTGGCCAGTGGGGACGTGCGGCAGTAGCTCACTTGCTCTGCCCCTTGGCTCTGGGGCTTCTCTGGTGACACTGGTAACAAAGGGCTGCTCGGCAGAGGTGATATGGATCCCTGGCAGCCGAATGGAGCCTGCTAAACCCGAGTCACCCGCACTTCTTGCCAGCCCTGGAGCTTGGGTGTCACTGTCTGTTTGCTGTTTTGGCCTCCCAAAACAGGAGGCTGCACCTTTTCTACGGGGCTGGGAAGCAGGGATTCCTTCCTGCCGAAAAACGTGCTTATATTTCGGGGTTATTTCTTGCCACCCTGGGTCCTCGACTGCAGTCATTTCCATTGTGCACGATGCTCGTTGTAATTGAATCTACTGATGTATATTTAATAGAGTTGGCACCGCAGCCCGTAACTAGGCGCTGCTTCCCAGCCTTCTGCCGCTTGTTGTCACCAGGACCTCTTCGGAGTTGCAGTGGGTGCCCGCCGCCGCGCGGCTCTTTGTCCCGTGGCCACACGTCCCGCAGGACCTGCACAGCCCCAGTCCCCGGGCCTGGATGTCAGCCAGGTGCTTGGGGCTCGGGCCAGAGGAGCGACGCCTACCGGGTTGTCTTCTTCCTCTCTGCCACGGATTTGCTATGTGTGATCACGGGCGAGTCCTTTAACCTCAGCTGGCCTCGGCTGACTTATCTACTCCAGAAAGGTGTTGTAAGGCTTAATTATTGCCAGCTCTTCGGAGACCCTGGGGGGAAAAAAGTGCGTTTTATTCAGAAATCTCTCTGACCTTGCTGGCCTCTCTAAGCCGGTTCGGTGGTGCTAGGAGATATTCTCTGTGCTCCCTTAATAATGTTTCTTCAATTTTTCATCTGTACATTCACCCACTCTCTCAGCTGCATGTAAAATGCCAAGCTGTCTGAAGTCATGGAAATATTTTTATACTCTTGACAGCCACGACAAACATTCCTCCTCGGCAATAAACAAACAAGGTACACAACCTGCCATTAACATCAGTTTATAGCTGAGAGACCTTCGTCACTCATCGAGGAGGGAATCCAGACAGCTCCCGTGCTGGCAAGCCAGGCAGGAGCGCCCGCTGAGGTTAGGAGAGTACCGGATCCTGCGGGCTCGTGTGCGTGTGCAGCGAGCGACTGGGAAGCTCTGTTTGCCCGTGCGCGTACGGGAGTGCAAACAGGCACCAGGTATCTGGTTTATTCAGGGTTCTTGCAAACTATATTTGGCTCAGGCGTGCGTGGCTGTAGGGGTTTGATGTTTATTTGCGTGCACAAAAAGCCTGTTTTCTGCAGCAGCAGCTGAAACATAAAGGCGGTGCAAATTAAGCTGGATAAATATTAGACATCTAAAAAAAAAAGGCTCTGCAAATGGAAGGTGTCAGCGAGCACTGCGGGAGCAGAGCCCCTGCCGCACACTGCTCCTCTCCACCTCCCTCGGGGCAGCGGGCTGTAAGCCGCTGGGGTAGGCAGGTACCCGGACCCACACCACGGCGTCTTCTCCCCGCAGGTGATTCTCCATGTAAGCAGTCAGCTGTCGCTTGTTTTGCTGCATCCTAGGTTAATTCCCTCTGAATGCTTCTAAATCAGGGTCTCCAGAGATGGGGTGTTGGTGAAAAGGAGCAGCAGGTGTGAGTCTTTGAGCTACGTTACTTTGGTTTCTCTCTGATTCTCCCTGCAGGTCCTCCTCCTGCTGTCTTTGGGCAGTGCTCTCTGGTGTGCTCAGGGGGAGAAAGTCAGGACTATTCTTTACCTGTGTCTTTGATGGGAGGCTCTAAGTAGGGAGCTAAGCTCTTTCCTGCCATCTCATTCATTCACTGCATCCCTCAGTATCAGTACCTTAGCCCCTCCACTCTTAAAATGAGGGTGGCAAGTCTCCTTCACAAGGCCTTCTGAGAGCTAGGGAGAAAAAAGTGCAGGGTTTTCTCCTTCCTTCTCAGGGAGACCATTAAGTCTTCCTCTTCCCCTTCATGTCCCTCTTTTCTCTCTCCCATTTTCCTCTCATTTTAAGAGTTCTTATTATATTCCGTCCCTTTAGGTCTCCTCTACTTCCACCGCTCTGGCAATCTGTTTCTCTCTGCTGTTTCCACATCCCCTTCTATTTGCAGCTCCCTTCCTTCTGTTCATGTCATTTTCTTCTCTCACCCTGTATCTCCTTACCATCCCCCATTATTCATGTGCCGCACACTCTTCATCTCTCCTCTCCCTGGTTTATTCCCCTGGATCCTTCCCTCCCGTCTCTCTCCACCTTGGACCCCTTTTTTGTCTTCCTCTGATGCCTGTTCCTGCAGCCTGGCCGCATGGGAGCTGCTGGCTGTGCCTGTGGGCCAAGGGAGAAGGGCAGCGTGTGGGGTCAGCCCAGCAGCCCCGTGCTGTGGGTGCAGGCACACAGGTGGTGCCTGCCCTCTGACCAAGCGAGGTGAGGCTCCCTCTGCCTGTCCCTCACCGGTGTTGGGTTGGGCTGTGTCGGCTCTCGGTCTGAGCGATGGTGTGGGGTTGGCGCCTTGGTGCCAGCACACTTGATTTCTTTCTCCCCAGAGGTCTGGGGAGGTCTCTGCTTCTTGTTGGAGAGCTGCGTTGAGCCAGCGAGGTGGGTCAGGACATCTGTGCCCTGTTCCTGGGAGACCTGTGCGTAGCAGGGAGGAGAGCCGCTCTTTGGGTGTCCCTTCTGAGTCCTCTTTCCCTCCCCAGGACGTGTTTCCTCCCACAGTGGGGCTGCACAGCCTGGGGGAGCCCTTTCCCAGGGCAGGCTGAGGTGGTGCGGGTGGCCAGTGGGAGCGCTGGCCAGGTGCGGGCTCATCGGGCGCTCCTGGCAGCGAAGCACGAAGAGGTCACGCAGATGGCCAAGTAGATCCAAGTCCAGCCTGCGTCCTGCAGGACAGGGCACGGTGACTTTCTGGCCTCCTGTGGAGCTGAGCTCCGTTTCTGGGTAACACCACGCTTGCCCCTGCCAGGCATGACTCAGTCCTAGGCTCGTAAAAGTCACGAGCTTGAGCTCTCCTATCCAAACAGTTCCTGATTTCCCCCTTCTGTCTCCGCAGCGGGCTGACCTCGTATCCCTCATGCTCCGTGCAAGGTGCCACACGCCTTTTTCCACTTTTCCCACAGCCGTTTCTCCCCTTCTCTGTACCTGCTTCACCAGTTTTACCTGCTCCTTCCCTCCTGCTCTGGTGCTGGGCTGGGTCTCTCCCCAGACTCTCTCCATCAGTGTTCCTCTGCCTCGTTTGTCTTCCCGTCTGGCTTCCTTGTCTCCCTGGTCGTGCCACAACGTGGAGCTGGGGGAGAAGCGGCACTGAGATGGCAGGGCTGGAGGGCAGAGTGTTACCGGGTGAGGGTCCATGGCTTGCTGGTGGCTTTGGCCTCTCCCCAGGACGTGCCATTAGCAACATGGCAGAAGTCCCCTTCCCCCAGAACTGTGATTTTCCCCATTGCTTCTACCTACTTGCACTACTGGCAAGCTCCTGAAAGGTTAATGAAGTCATTTGCTGCAAAGAGAAAAAGCGTGTCTTCCCATGTCTGGCATGAATTAATCCTGGAGGTGAGGGAGCAGCCCCTGTTCAGGGCAGGGAACGTGCAGCCATGTCCTTGAGTCCTGTCACCCCAAATGCAGCCCCCGGAGTGCCATGTAGGTGACCTGCCCACCCCAGTCCTTGCCATCAGCTTTGGTTAAACTTTGGGGAGAAAGCCGTGGCCTCCACACCCATCCTGGTGCCTGTTCCCTTGTGTCCTGCAGGACTGGGGAGGGGAACCCAGGAACGCCCCCAGGCCTCTCCTTGTCCCATTGTGGTGGATCCTCGCTGCCCGCTGCTTCTCGTTAGAAAATGCCCCATATCAAGCTTCGTTCCCACGGGAGTTTTTCTGTCTGAGAAACGGGAAAAAAATCATTCAGTTGGGTTTGAATCACACAAGTGGGAGCGGGAACCAACCCCAGAAGATAAGTGTTCTGGCCTTTACCGCACTCAGATAGCTGAGAACAATAACACGTACGTCTTGTTTCGAAACCCTGGGCTCAGGGATGTGTTCCTGCCCGGTGCTGCGAGAGCCTGAGCCAGGGCTCCTGCGAGGGCTGAGGACACGAAGCAGCAACTGTGTGCTTCAGTAAGCAGCAGCCCCTTTGCTTTCCTTTTGGAGATGCTGCCAGTACCAACCAGATATTTGGGATGGCAGGGGACAGGGCCAGTGTCCCCTCTCTCCTGCCATCCTGCTGCTGGACCCTGGATGGTTTTCCCTCGGGGAAAGCAAGAGTTTACTTCTTCTGACCTGTCTCAGTTTTCTTGTACTTTCTGCCTGCTCTTTGCAGGCACAGGGTGAGCCATATAGAGCCATGTGGGGCTGGCCACCAACAGGACCTCTGCACGTGGTAAGACGCTAAATGAGAGTACGGATTTTCTCTGAAAACAATGCCTTACAACGTTCCCCATGGGGTGTTCCTTCCCTTCCTTCCTCTGGTACGTGGGGAGCTTGCTTGCTTGGTTTCTGCCATCCAAGCCGCCGGTGGCTGAGAAGAGTCCTGTGTGTGGAGTCTGGGGAGGGTGTTAGGAGGTTTCTGGCGCTCTGTCAGTGTAAAGCGCCGTATTTATTCGAGTCTCGTGCCCAGTTGGGATGCACTTCTGATCTCAAGCTCCCAAGTTCCTCGCCTTAATGCCAAAGATGTCATTCAGGGCGGTCCTCCTGGCCCAACTTGTGCTTCTGCTGAGCACTGCTGTGCTCAGGCTTCGGGGTCAATGCCTGTGTTTCTGCTGGAAGGCCTCCAACCCACCCCTTCCTGCAAAGGGTCCAGCAGGCACCCAAACAAGCGTGGTTCAGCGCGTGGAAGCGCTTGCCTTTGCAGTGTGCACTCCCATACATATATGAGTGCTTGCGGTGTGCCTGCCGGCCTGTTTGGGCCTGAGGAGGGAGCAGTGAGGGCCGGGGCAGCTGGGAAGCAAGGAATGACAGGCTTGGCAGGGGAGGGAGGAGAGAGTTTGGAAGCTGAGCTGGGGATTGGGTAACAACTGGAGGGGGAGATCAGATTTAGGAGTCGCGTTGCTCGCTAAAGAAAATGGCAGAAGTAGCAGCGCGTTGTCACCGGGGGTTGTGTTAGTCCCAGGTGTTACTTATTAATCTTCTGCTAATGGTGCTGCACAGAGAAGTGGCACTTCTGCGGGAACGCCTGGGACAGCGGGAGGATCAGCTGCGGGAGGTGCTGTCACCAGGTGGGGCCGGGGTAAGGAATCCTGCTGGGCTCCCTTCTGACAGACTTTGGAAAAGAGAAGATTGCTCAGGAGGCCTTTGGAGGGGAAGGAGGGGGAGTCTGTGACTCACCGGGGAACAATGATCTGCGAGGACAAAGGGGCAGGCTGGAAGAAGACCTGACAACAGTGGTGCGTTCCTGGTCCCAGCCAGAAACAGGAGAAAGCCTGAAAGGATGAAGTGTTCAGGAGGAAGCTTTAGGAGTTATAAAGAGAGCTGGGAAGGGAAAGCCAAAAGTAAAGAGAAAGCAGGGTTTACTACAGGCAGGGTTGTTCTGTGCCTTGAATCACTTCAAGAGGTGGGACTGGTGTTTCGGTAGGTGGTGTTTCAGTAAGCGGTATTCCTCTTTGAGTCAGTCTGATAGTGAAATCAGCAAATACTTCAGAGAAAATCATGCTGCTGGTGCAAGCCGCTTTTTGGGTGAGAAGCAACAGTTGAAGTCCCAGCCAACTTACAGTCCCCTGAACTACCCAGACAAAAACCAAAGGTTTTGTTTTACTCACAACCTTGTCAGCACTAGGCAGGGAACACCCCGCTGCCTGTCTGCTGCTGTTTCCATCAGCCAAAGGCAGGTCTAAATGCCAGTTTGATAGCATCTGCTTTGACTTGGTGTCTCTTCTACCTGTGAGTCTCAGCGCTGAGCCAGTGCAGAAATTTAGAGGCACGGGGAGAGGAGGAGAAGCTGCAACATAAGCACAGCCTCGTGGCTGTCCTTTCTTTTCCTGACTGCAGTGGAAAGCCGTCCCTGTTGAATGCAGGCAGGCTGTGAGCATGGTGAGTCCGGGAGCAGCAGCGCTGCGAGGAGCTCAGTTAGCCAGAGCTGGCCTCCGCCCTCAGCTGTGGTGTGGCTGAGCTGCCGTTACTGAACGCTGTTGGGATGTCGTTCCTAACTGTACACAGCACTCATGCAAATCATGCAACAGTGCATATAGAGTGTGTTTAAGAAGCGTGTTTGTTGTGTCTTGTTTAGTTACTCTGAGGTTAGTGCTGCACTAGGCCCTGCAGCACACCTCCGTACCCTACTCAGTAGAGGTGTGCTGAGCAGGCGGCCAGGACCCGGGGTGAGCAGTCTGTAGGTTTTCAACGAACTGGACCACGATGGCACACGGCTCTGTTCATACTCAGTGTCTGTGAGAGCAGAACATGACTTGGGCCTGCACACTGAAACACCTTCAGAGAGCGTTTCTCCGCCTTGGGAAGGGTCTGAGGTCACCGGAGCGCTGGGACCTGTGTTTCGGCAGGGCTTTCCGCTGGGGAGGGACGGTCCGTCTCAAAAGCAAGGTGCTGGGGAGTCCAGGAATGATAAAATCACCCTTGGATGTTGTGTGTGTGTGCGAACTCCTCGAAGTCATCTATGTTGGTATAAATGAGATCATTTGGCCTAATTAGTTCCAAGCTTAATTAGCAGTAATTATCCCAACATGGGAGTAATACCCGAGTAGGAAATACTGAGTCCTCGATTAGATAGATCTCTAATTGGTGTTACAATATTGTAATTAAAGCATGCTCATACGCCTCTGCCTCTACAAGTGATTTGTTTTATGTCTGATTAAACAGGGAGTCCAGCAGCCTCAAGGAGGCCAGGACATCACCGCTGATTGAAGCAGCGTATTATTCTTTGTTATAGGGAAGAAATGATGAATCACATATACTAGAAAACACTGTGGGCCAAATTAATCCTTTGAGTAATTGCTGCTGGAGTTGGGGAAATTACAACAGGGGTGAATTTGGCCTCCAGTGCATATGCTCTATCTGTATATCACCCAGTAAAACAAATACTCATTTGAATGTGCAGCCTGGCAATTACACAATCAGACAAATGCAAGGAACTTAATCTGCAGTTGGGATCGCTGGCTCGTGCGGGTGAGTTTATTCGGCTGCTGCGCCGTGCCGACGAGGCCGCGCACTCTGCTCGGGTGCTCGGCCCGGAGCAGAAAGGCACTAGCAGGGAGCACCTCGCTGGGGAGGGGGCCAGAGGCAAGGCGCCCCCTTTTCTCCAGCAGGAGCACTTTTAGTCCAGCCAGCCTGGCCCTCCCTCGCGGGAAGAGCTTCAGAGGAGCAGATCTGCGCACTTCTTGCAGAAGTTGAAGAAAAAGAGAGCGAAACGGGAACTTTCTGAAATTAGTCAGCTTCGAGGCATGAAAGCTTCCCGTGTCTTTTTAAGAAACCACCTCCTTAGAACTTGGCAAGTGCACTGCTTTATTACTTATCTCCTCGCTGCCTGAGTGGGCGACTGTACTTCCTGAGTCGGCTCTTCACTAGCGAGAGATCAGCGGCACAGGTCTGCGGAGGACAGTGGCTCCTCGCCTACGGAAAGTAACAAGCAAGAACGGTGATGCGTGCATCTTCTGGCTGTCACAAAGGAGCTCGAAGCATATTAGAGTCGGAGCCAAACGCAGACCTGCGAGCAGCTCTTTGCCAGCGACTTCCATCTCCCGGCTGCAGAAACTGAGGCACAAATCGGTTCCTTGGCCGGCTGGAGCTCGCCGAGCTGGGAGCGCGACGCGGGCATCATCCCCTTCTGCTTCACCCGCAGAGACGTCTCCCTTTCCGAAGGGGAGAGGTGACTTGGGCGAGGAAATCGAGTACACCAAATGCCATGAAATCAATATTAGGGATACGAACCGAGACACCCCATATACGAGAATTCAAAAGGCAGGGTTTCCATAGCAGTGTTGCTTGGCCGCGTTGTATATGTGCTGTTTTGCATTGCTCTCATGATGTCAAAGGCATAGCCTAATATCTGCGTGTGCAATATGTCTGAATCAGAGTTGCTATGAAACTTCAGGCTGAATTACACCGTGGAGGCATATTCTTGTGCAGTGCTGGGAGGAAATAACAGGACTAGGTTTTGTTAAGATTTTTCTCTAGTGATACATTTTTTCTTAGAAAATTGCTGATTTGCCAAAAGTGTTGCTATTTTCGGGAAAAGTTGATTCCAGTCTAGTGTCCCATCTTGAGGGGGGGGGGAGAGAGAGAAAAAAAGAGGGGGAAAAAGTTGTGAAATGGTCAAAATTCCCGGATGTTTGAAAGGTCAAAATCCTACCCTTCTGTCCTTCTGAGTGGTCATTTGCTTCTATATAAGTAAATTACTACAAACAGTATCAAAATGTGAATTACAGTGTTTCAAGATGATGAAGTAAAATCTTGCCTTCATTCATTTGATCATAGTTTCTGGGTATAGGCTGGGAAGCTATTTTTCCCCTCCCTGCTTAGGTCTGGGACAATGATTTGAAGTTTCCTTGCTGCCAGCTATGCGAAATGTCGGTGTAGCCTGCGTGCCAGTGTCTCCTCTCCCCCTTCTCCCTGGTGTTGGAATTGGTGAGCTTTGCGCTCATGCCTGAAGAGCTGAAGGTTTAGACTTGCTTTGCCGAGCATTGAAGCCATTCTTGTTTCGGAAGGAGACTGCAGAAGGGGTGTGGGACAGAGGAAAGAAGATGAGAGCTTCTTTTTCCTATGTGGCAGCGACAGATGCTGGGCGTTAGGCAGAGGCAAGCTGACAAACATCTGAATGAGTGGAGGAGACTCCTAACCCAAAGGGAGGAGTTGTGGTTTAGGTTAAAGCCACAAAGGAAGTGAAGGAGGTTACCACTTTCCTGTCTGTGGGCAGGAGGTTCTCCTAGTGCTCATTTGAAGGCTTCGCTCTAGCTCGTCCTTCCCTAGGAACACGCGCGTCTGTGTACTTCTTGAAAAGCATTCGATCCGGCCTCTGATCTTGGGAGTGCCGAACATCTCCTTCATCCACAGAAATCAGCGGGAGCCGAGGGTTAAAGAGCTGGGAATCGCAGGCTAATTTATGGAGCCAGATATTTTCAAGTGCGTTGTGAAGCCACATGTTTCGCTCGGCGCTGGAGTGTTTGGTACGTTTCTCCTCGCCTCTTCCCCTGGCCGATTCCACTCGGGCTTTGTTGTTGCTCGTATCAGTACCTCTGGGGCTGCCGGCTCGCTGCCGGCTTCAGCTCTCTCTCGTCCCCGAGTGACTGGCAAATTGTGCAGCACGGATCTAGCAGTCCCGCCTGCTGGTGCAGGGCAGGCTCTGAACACCATCGGGTACCTACCAGCGTGGCCTGTGATCAGTATTTTCCTTGATTCTCACGGCATGCTTTTCTTTTAATGGCTCGGAGGCTCTGGCTATACGTGGCCGAGAAGTTTGTTGTCTCAGTTCAATGGCTTCGCTCCTCGCCTGTGAGGCGAGAGCGGCTGGTTAACCCTGGCGTGCTGCAGGAGGCATGCCAGGAGGAGATGAAAGAATCCGGGACTGCTCTTACAAGAGAGCAGACTTACCCTGAGCCCGAGCGCTGGCGTGTAAGCCGGCTGTCTTAACCCAAGCTATCAGCTGGCTACTGCACAGCGAGACCCACTGTCAGTGACAATGACTTCAGTGTGTGCCGCCAGTGCCTTCTGATCGCCGCGCGCTGCCGTACATGAAAAGAGCATCTGAAAGGTGCTCCCTGAAGAGCCATTATGTGTTATGTGGGCTCTAACCTTCCATTAACAGCTCACCTTAGCCCCTAACCCTGGCCTTGGGACGCAGCCGAGTCATTTCATTTACCAGGTGTGAAAATCATATTTTGCCATGTGAGGATGATTGCTCTATCAGGTGCATTACAGTCCCTCTTTTTTTTTTTTTTTTTTCATTTGCCTTTTTTTAAGGCTTTTTTAAAACTACAAGATAGCATTAAAGATTTATATGTGGCAAATGCATGCTTTTTTTTTTTTTTTTCCACAGTGTTTCCTTTTAGAGACCGTCACAGTATTGATTTCAAGTAGATTTTCCTCCTCTGTTTTAAAACATTTCCTTTGCCGATGGGTTTTCAACATTACCCACTGGATCTGTGTGCAGTGCTTTCCCCAGACTATACTATTGAGCCGAGGCTCCTAGCTGCCAGCCTCGAGGGACCACTTCTGAAGCTGAAGGACCATTTGCTGCGCTCCTCTCCTCAGTCCTGAGCTACCAAGCAGCACTGCAGCCTTCTCAGTCCAGGAGGTACTCCAAGCTGTGGGCTGCTTTTGGGGTGTGCCAATGGATCCCCAAACGGGTCCAGCAGTCGCCTCGAGCTCAGAGCGAGGTGCATGTCGGGGTGTTTCAGATAGACAGGGAGAACAAGCCATGCGCCGGGATAGTGAAGAAACCGGAGTGGCAAGCAGCTGGAGCTGTAAGGCCATTAGGCTCTGGTGCCTGCATTTTATTGCTGCAGCTCGTCCTTATGGCCCTCAGAGCGGGTTGTGGGGCTGGAGAGGGCAGGGGGCTCTGCGGGAAGGAGATCTGTTGTAGGCAGCCTGCGACGCGAGTTCAGCCATCTTCTGGTGGATCAGCCGTCTTACCACAACACTGTTTGGCTTTGTTACTGTGGTGCTAGAGCCTTAGGGTCCCAGAAAGAGCAGCCTTATTGCAGTCATCGGAGTTATGCTTGTTTATGGCAGTAGGCAACTGGGAATGTTTTGTTTTTTTTTGTTTTTTTTTTGGACATGTTGCCACGAACATAAATGCTTTTCTTTGGGAGATGCTTTGCAAGGGTGGCTCAGGCGAGTGGCTGGGAAGCATTGTCCCGATGGAAACAAGATGCAGAAATGATCAGGTCTCAGAACAGCTCTTACTTCTTCCCACATCTGTGACATGCAGAGCCCACCTTCCAAAGGCTCTGTCCTTTTCTCCTTCCTCATCACCAGCAATTCTTAGTTTTGAGCTTTGAATACATCACCGAGAGCTCGGCTGCCGTGGGGGGAAATAGTGACCTGGGCAAGGAAGCCAGTTGACTTGCATGGGACCTGGGCAGGCTGTGTTTGTGCTCACTGCACACAGCAGCAGCAGGAGCAGTCTTTGTTGTGTCTTTCTTAAGCTGAAGGTACCCGTGCTTCAGCATTTAAATGTTCACAGGAGACTCATGCTGGATGCTCAGGAACAGCAAATGCCAAAAATGCAAGGGGTTCTTTACGACAGCATAGCCAGAGTATCACGATACCGCCTTCATTGCCTGTTGCTGGCTGGACTTCTGGCATTCGTTTTGCTGTTGCCTGACAGAAAGGACAGGTGGGAGGTATGGGCTGTGTGTAGGTACAGCCCGTGCTGCAATCACGCCGAGGCACAGCAGGTCCCGTAAGAGCTGCGTTACCTAGGCAGGTCCCCGTGCAGCACCAGCTCACACGCTAAATGGACGCTCAGAGACGTCAGGATATAGATGGAAAAGAAACACGCTGTGCTAGGTGTCTCTCAGGATCTGCAAGGCAGGTATCGTAAGCAGATGCATTCTTACCAGCGAATAAACAGATAAAATTTAAAATAAGCTGGCAGATTTTGTGCTCAGATGGACTAGGAACATTCACACAGTCTGTTCTTGCAGTTCAGCTGTGAGAGGCCAACACCTTCCGCAGAGAGGGACTAGCAAAATGCTTGGACAGAATTATGTCCAGCCATGACATCTGTTGCTAAAGTTTGCACCATAAAAGTCCACAAGTAGAAATGCAGAGCGAGAATGAGGCGTGTATGTAGCTGAGCCAAAAGTCTTGAGTGCCCTCTCGTAAAGAAGGCACCTGTGTGTGTCGGTGTAGTCCTCTGCCATCGAGGGTCTTGCAGGTCCGAAAAGCCTCCGGTGATTGCTGCAGAGGAAAGCCAGCACCACGCTCTGATAATAAACCAATGTCTAAAGAGCAAGGGGGAAATCTGATTGTTTTCTTTGGAGGCATCTCACTGTTTTATGTAATCTTTGTACAGCACCTGTAAATCAGTGACTAGCGCTTTTGAAATGTATTTCCTTCATCACAAGCTGTTTGAAACAACAGGTAGCACCTATCCATTCAGTCGGAGCTCCCTTGACATTTTTAAGTGACAGATAATGAAAACTGTCTTCATTATAACTCGAGCTATTTCATCAGACTGTCACCAGCAAACAATGGCAAATTAGAGACTGAACAACCCTCAGCTCCGCTCTCCCAGGTACCAGTACAAATTTACGCATCTCCGGGGTGCTAGGATGGGATGCAAAAGGGTGGTCAAACGCCCGGGGAGGTGATTCTTTAAACTCGAGGCAGAATAGCCAGTGCCTTTGCTGCTGCTTCTGAGAAATGTAAGAGGTGATTTCTCAGGTGGGAAGGCTCCTGGTACGCAAGGCACTAGAGGTCGTCAGGAACATGTTAAAATCCCTCTGGAAAGCAGCGGTCAGCTGGCGTAAAAATGGAGCACAAATGTGAGAAGGACCGTGGGTGAGAGACACGGCTTATCTCGCAGCGCTGAATTCGGCACTGCCTTCAGTTTATGAATGGGTTTAAAGCATGGTGCCAAGTAGAGCATATTGCAGTTGTCTAATCCTTAGGTGACAGAGGCAGGCACGATAGTAGACAGAGCTGCATCCAAGAGGACTCGTCGGGACAGCCCAGGCAGCCTGGCAGTATCGCTACCTGGTCTGCGGGAACCAGTCCCGGCCCCAGAATCTGAAGTGCCGAAGGGAAACCTGCTGGAGGAGCAGCTGCTCCTGTGCGGCGCCACTTATCTCACCTGGCGATGCTTCGGGCGTGCTTGGGCTGAAGCTGGCTCGCTCAGGGCCTTCTCACCTCGCTTCCCCCTTTACCAAGCTGCCCCCGTGGTTGGCCCAGAGGGGGGCAGGGAGCAGAAGGAGCTTTTCACTGTTAAACAAGGTTTGTGTGAGAGGCCCGTGGCGTGGAAGAAGCTAGCACCAGGGGGTGAATTATAGGGGCCCAGGGAAGAAAGAGGCTGTGGCAGAGAGAGGGTTGTTATTGGAGCACGCAGGGAGCAAAATGACTGAGATAGAGGGTGTAGATAAACAGTTAGAAATAGCCGCGACAGTGTGATTTGGAAGGAAAATCAGGCACTACCTCAGGCCCCGGTGGCGTTCAGTTTAGGGAGCTGAGTGGTAAATTACAGGTAGGTTAGGACGCCGACAACATCGATGACCCCGTGAAGTGCTGGGGAGAGAAAAGTTGCAGTAACGGGGAGTAAGATTCAGATCTCATCTACCCGACTGTGAGTATCTCAAGGTGAAATAACAGAAGGAGAGGAGGCGGGAATATTGATTTCTGCCTCACAAAACAGACAACAACGCCTACTTTTTCAGAGCAAGAATTTAACCGTTCGCTCTAATGGGCCAGTCTGCAGTACAGTGGGGGCTTGGTTTCTTCTTCATGTGCAATCGAGAGGGGAAATCATGCTGAAGTTATTTTTGTCTTCGTGTAGCCTTGCAGGGAGAGTCGTGAGCCGAATGTTACCCCCAAACATCTGTGCTGCCGCCCCATGGTACAGCAGGCGGGCACCCTGAGCGGCCCCAGATGCACGGGGAGGCACGAGGAGCCTCTCATGCCAAAAGCGCCGGCGTTGTGCCTGCTGGTCACCCGTGGCTTCTGTCTGCCTGAGGGCAGGCTCAGCCTTCTTCCATTCCTCCCGTGAGAAGGATGCTTCTGAGAGGTGCTTTCTTCAGCTGCTCGTGGCTTTCTCAAAAATACTCCTCTGGGGATAACGGTTTGTTTGGTGGGGTTTACACCACAGAAGCGCAGTCTGTGTCCCCGTGCAGCAGAGCTGTGGCTGAGCAAGGGTGTGCTCTCTTGGACTAGGCTCGCCAGGTGGCTGAATGGGAGCAGGAGGTGATTTGGGCAATTTCCTGGGCTGCTGCCGTGCCTTTTCTCATTGCAGTCAAAGACAGTTGTGCACATACAAAGGGAGCGTAATGTTTCTGCTGAGTCTTGAAATGCTCAAGGGTCAGGCAGGTCTACAGCCAAATTCTCCTGGCTGGGCCACAACAACTTGGTATGTGTTAGCAGCTCCCTGTAAAACACTGGAACAGTGTAATAGGACCAGTGTTCCTGTGCAAACATTGGTTTTGGGATCTCCTGTATGCCAAAATTTGCCACCTCTGTTTTGTATGATTTTGTATTTTTCATGTGTTGCATGAGCATATGTTTCCCCAGATTCTGTTTACCTGATTCCCCTTCTGATTCAATCTCCTCTCTCCTTTTTTTTTTTAATTTTTTTTTTAATCACAGGAGATAAAACTGAGCATTTATCCGTATTGCTGCCTAGCATTTGCCTCACACCTGCTTATTGACTTTGGAGATGACTCTAAACAGGGCGAGAGCTTCCTGCAATTGGACTGTTATAATGCGTGGGATTTGTGCACTGCATTACGGTTCTGATGTGGGATAATGTCTCGAAGGGGGGCAGATCCTCCAGAAGTCTGTCTGGAAATCCTGAGGTTCTTCTGGCACATATTTTAACCGCAGTCCCACTTCCACGCTCCAGCCCAAACCTGATTAAGGCTCAGGTCATTTGGAGATTGATGAGTGAATAGGAAAACCTGAGATTAAACGTTTCTCTCTTCGCAGTGTAGCTAGGACAAGCGCCCTGATTGCCACGCTGCACGTGCCTGTTGCTGGAGGGTGATGCTGTGCAGCCAGCCTCCCTCCTAGCAGCGCTCTCTGCCCTCTGTGGCCATCAAGGCCATCATGAGCCACGACGGGGAGCTACAGGTGTGGCCTTATGCCAGCACTGGGGGGTGTGTGTGTGTGCATATATATATATATTTGGAGATCGTTACGGGTATGTACGCTTTGCCCTTCTGTCTGAGCTTGTGCAGTCCCATGCAGGAGCAGAGGGATCGCTCGCCCCAACCCAGCGAAGCTGCTGCTTTGGCGTTTGCAAGTCTGAGGTTCAGCAAAACTGGCTAGGCTCGGGGCTAGCCAGACTAGGCTCTAGTCTGATGGCAAAAGAAACGGAACTAGAAACAAAGACGCAACAATCTCTCCCCCTCCTCCTAATCCTGATTTCCTCATCTTTTAGGAATGATTTATAATAGATAAATGCTTTCAGAAAGGAGAGGCTTTTCCAAGTTAACAGCGAATGTTAAGCTGCCCTTCCCTGTGGTCTGTTGCCATCTCTTTCACGCCGTCCAGCATCAGGCTTTGTCCTGCAGCGGGATTCATGAAGGCAGCTCCCCTGAGCCCATGCAGAGAGATCGTGGCAGTAGGAGAACTGCCATCACCTGGGCTCCTCACAGAGCGGGTTGTTTCCTTTCGAGAAGGCTCATTAGAGCACGCAGCCATGTAAAACTCAAAGCTCGTAAGAAAAAGATTTCACAGAGCCTGATCTTTCTGTGGTCCTGCGGCTCCTCTGATCATTTACACCAGAGCAAAAGGAAGAAAAAAAAAAACAAACCTAAAGCAAACAAACAAAGCAACACATCCTCCTAATGATGTGTGTTCTTCACTTCCAGCCGTGCGAGCGTTTTACACCCACTTTGCACAGGTGTACGTGAACACAGAAGTCGAGGGCAGAATAGAGAGCAAAGCTCTGAAGGAGTTGGTGGAGCTTCCCTGCTGGAAGGTTATGATCACGCTGAAAGAGGGAAATCTTGCCTCAGCAGACAGGAAATATGTGATGCAATTTCAACCCGGAGTTGCTGGAGATAAAATAGCCCATAAACTGAAAAAAATGTAGGGAATACTTCGCTTGGCCCAAATGTGCAGTGTCAAAGCTAATAGCGACGGATCCTCTGACTGCAGAAGCAGCGGCGTGCTGGCTACAGATGCACACGGAAACCGCGTCCCTTATTTGTAAGGAGGAGTGAGTGTACGTTCCTGATCCTGGAAGCAATAACTGTCGGCAGATCCTTCGTAATGGTGGCAGACTTTCTTGAGGGAATGTTTTTAAGCACCAGTGACTGAAAAGGTGTGATCTGCTGTTTCACTGGAGGTGAAACTTCTGTCACGTGGAACAACTGTGCGGTTAGAGAACAGGCTCGGCTGCAGAGCGCGGGTGGTCAGGGGCAGGGTCTAACTTCAGAAGAGTCATGCCTGCAGCCTTCGCACGCTAGGGCTCCGTGTCGCCATTTCGCCTGCCTTCAGTCCCGTCTTCAAAAGTTCCTTTTCCTCAGATGTTTCCACCTCCTCCAGTTGCGCCTGTTCAGCCACTCGTGGGGATGAGATCTGCATCAGAGCTGGTCTGGTGTTCAGGGGTTGTTCTCGTTAGTATGCATGGCTTTTAAAGGAAAGTCGGGTCGTTTAAACAGCTCACCTGTGGCTGTGGCTCCATAAATTGTTTATCCGGCACAAGCGAGCGGCGGTAACTGTGAGGGAGAGCAGCAGGATCCTCCAAGTCTGCCGCAGATGGAGTGGTGAAATGGAGCCACAGCCCTACACTCGTAATGTTATTTGCATGAGTAGCTCCATTGTGTTTCACTGGGACTCTACTTACACATGTAAAAATCGGTGTTTGCAGGGCCGGGCCCTTACAGAGCATAAAAGCAGCGACTGGGGTGTGCCATGCTCTGAACCCTCTACAGCAAGTGTAATGCAAATGCGTTTTGCTGGCTGGCCTATCTCGTCTGATGGGTTCTGTGCAAGTGGAGCTCCTGTAGCCGCTTTCCTTAGGCTCGCTTCGCCCTGGCGCAAGAGGACCCCGCTTCTGAGTCACAAGGCTGGCCTTCTGTCCCCGCTGCCGCCAGGGAGCTGCGAGGGGCGCGCAGGCAGCGCGGTGAGAGCCGTAATGGGTCCAAGATGTTGTTGGAGCGCTGCGGAGAGCCGGGCCAGCTGCCTGGCCGGGGCTGCTCTTACAAGTGTGCCCGAGGGAGGGCAAGGCCCCGCGGCAGGGGATGCTCTCCCAGTAGGCCGGGGCTCCACGTACCTGCCTCACCGCCTGTCACCGCAGCTGGGGTCACTCGGGAGCCTCGTGTTGGCAGTTCCCATGGTGAGGCCCCGGGAGGGCAGCGCCAGGGCTCTCAGGGCTGCGCCCGATCCCCCCCGGCAGCCCGGCTCCTGCGGGGGCAGCACCGCACCTCGCCGCGCTACCCGCAGCCCTGAGGGGAGGGAGGGAGGAAGGAAGAGCCGTGAAGCCGTTGGGGGGGAGCGGCTGGCCGCGGTTATTTGAGCCCGCTGCCTGCCGAGTTGCACAGTCATTTATAACTGCTGCGAGCGCAGGGGGATGGGGCTGGGGCTGGGGGAGGGGAGGGGAGGGGAGCGGCAGCAACCGCAGCGCGGGGGAGCCGGGGGCCGCGCGGGCTCCCTGCGCCTCGCCGGGGCGAGAGGCGGCCGGGGGAGGAGGGAGGGAGGGGGGCGAGGGCGGCAGCCGCTGACGCCTCACGGCTCACGGCGCCTCGCTGCGGGTGCTCCGCGGCTCCTCGGGGCTGGGGCGCGGGCCGGGGCTTCCAGAGGCGCCTCGAGGAGCGGGGCGGCGGGTGCCCGGCTCCTGCGGGCCCCGGGAGGGTTCCCGGGCGGGCAGCGGGGGCTGGCGGCTGAGGGGAGCCGCCGAGGGGAGCCCCGCGCAGCAGCGCCCTGTCAGGGGGCTCGCGCCCCGGCCGTTGGGGCCGTTACGGGGCGGGCCCGCGCGCCGCCGGCAGGGGGCGTGGCCTCCTCACAGAAGGCGTGGCCTACACCGCGGGGCGTGGCCTCGCGGAGGGGGCGTGGTCTCGGCGGAGGGGCGTGGCTTGCCCAGCGCCTCCCCTGCGGCTGCGGGGGGCGCCGGCGGAGGCGGGCCTGTCTCTTTAAGAGCCCGGCCGCTACCACTGCGTAGGCGGCGGGGGGGGAAGGAGGGAGCTGAGGGGAGGGGGGGGGGGTCGGGTACGGCAGCGCCCGCCCCCTGTGTGGGGAGGGGCGGGGCGCGGGGCCGGGCGAGCCCACTGCCCGGCGCGGGGAGCGAGAGGCGGTCCCGCCGGCGGAGCGAGCCGGGGCCGGTACCACTGCCGGGGCGGGGCGCGGCGGGAGCGGGCCGGGAGCCGGGGGGGGGGGGAGGGAGCGAGCGAGCGAGGCGGGGGGGGGGGGAACGGGCAGGGAGAGAGGGAGGGAGAGGGGGGGCGGGGGGGGCTGCGGGGGGCGGTACCACGCGCGCGGCGGGCAGGGGGGGAGGCGCCGGCGGACAATGGAGCCTGTGTGCGTCTGCGGGCGGGGGAAGGACCCGGCGGCGGGGGCACCCGGCGCGCCGCCCCCGCCCGCCCGCCGCTGAGCCCGCCCGCGGCCCCCGGTGAGTGAGGGGAGGCGGCGCGCGGCCGCCCCCCCCGCCCCCCCCCCCAACCAACCGACCGCCCAACGGTCGCCCCCCCCCCCCCCCCAACCGTCCCCTCCTCAACCGCCGCCCGCCGAAAGTTTGAGCTGAGGGGGGCTGAGGGGGCCGGGGGGCGCGGGGAGCGCCTGGCCTCGGCTGCCCCGAGGGGCTGCGCCGGGACAGGTGGGCGCCGGGCGCCGCCGGGCTCTCCCCGAAGCCCCCGCGTGGACGCCAGGGCGAGGCCGCCGCCGGCCGGGATTCGGGGTGCAGGGGGGCGGCGGGGGCAGACAAAGCCCGGCGCGGGACGCGGCGCGCTCGGGGGGCGTCGGGGCGTGAGGCGCCGCGGGGGGATGGCGGCGTGCGCGGTGGCTTCGTAGTAAACACACCGGGGAGAGGGATCGGGCAGGGAGCTGGCACGCAGCGAGGGAACAAAGTGTGGGATAAGCAGCAGCGCTGGGGAGCTGGCTGGGGGGCGCGGTGAGAGGTGCTAGAGCTCGCCTCGGGTCCCAAAGTGGGCGAGGAGGAACCCAGAGCCTCGTCTTGGAGGGGAGCATCAGCACTGGCCATGGAGAGCAGCGGCTTCCCCCGGGCTGGGGCAGCTCCTCACCTCAGCGGCTCGGGGCAGAGGAGAACAGGAGGCTGTGCCGAGCCAGGCTCGTCTCGCTCAGCCCTGCTGCGGGTGACTGTCGCTCTCCTGTCAAAACAGAGTTGGAGGAAGCGGGGGAGACAGCTCTTCCAGTTCTGAGGGGTTCCAGGAACGGTTTTGTTTTCCTCGTAAGTATTTCGTCCTGGATTTCTCCATGAAAAGCCCACACAGGCAGCATAGGAGCCGTGCGTGAAGCATCCTTAAGTGTATCGAGCTTTAAAAAGGGAAAAAAAAAAAAAAAAAAAAAGCGAAGCGTATTTTTTTCCTTGTTTTGTTGGAGGTTAATATTCAGTCAGCGATTGCTCAATGCATTACAAAAACAAGTATCGGGAAGCTAGGCAATGCACTACATGGAATCAAATAAAAAAATCCCAGGGAACAGAGGGAGAGAATTAACATACCTAAAGAGCTTTAGCCCTGTCTTTTGGTTTACCTCTCTCCCGCTTCCCGCTAGGGCCATAAGGCCTGGTTGCTGCCCGTGGGGGTGCCACGGTGTGGGACTGGTGGAGCTGAGCAGGGCTGAGGGGCAGCAAGGGCTGGCAGGCAGTTGTGCCTTCACCCTGCGTGTTCCCATATCCCACTGCAGGCCCATTGGCCAGCTGCTGGAAAGCACGGGGGTAGCTTTGGTGTGATTCTGTAGCCATTTCGGACCGGTTGGGTGCTGGCTCTGGGGTTGGGTTGGGTTTGGTTTTTAACAGCGATCTCCAAACAGATTATTTTCAATGAATGTGGCCTTTTTTTCTTACTCGGAGCATAAAAATGGCTCAGGGGCTCATATTCTTTCCTTGTCTCCCTTGCTGGCTCCTCCTCAAACAACAAAAGAAAGGCAGCTTTCTTTTTTAAGTTGGAGTTAGCAGCGATGACAGTTTTGGGATTTGGGAATTTTCCCAGTAAGGTGGGGTTTCTGGTGTTTGTTTGTTTTTTTTTTTTCCTTGGGGGGGGGGGGCGGATTTTGTGGAGAAGGGGGTCTTGGGGTCTGCGGTCTCACTGCACTGTTGTGAACTCTTAACACCTTAATTGAAGGGGTGGAGATGCTGAAGCACTAACAAAGACCTCCTTTATCCAAAATGTTAATCAATCATTGACGTTAAATAAGTGTGAACAAAACCAACTAAAAAAAAAAAAAAAACGAAACAAGTTTTTGTCTAAGTCCCCCTCCCATTCAGTTGCTCGTCTTTGGTCAGGTTAACGTTGGGAATTCCTCTGGGGATGTATTTTGTGTGTACGTAGACGGACTTGGTTTTGGCAGCGTTTGGTAAAAGTTCTGTCGCTGACTTCCCAGGATACGTTTTTTTTTTTTTTTCCCAGGGCAGATTGTTCAGTTCATAGACGCAATAAAGATGTTTTGAGAGAAACCGTGATCTGCTGCGGAGCGAGGGAAGTAGGGAGAATATGACAATACTGTTGCAACCATCTTCGTGTGGGGCAGGGGTGTGTGTAGAGGGGTTTTGTGGCTTTTATTTTATTTTATTTTTTTGTGTTTTCTGGGGAGGCGTCTTGCTTTCGGCTCTTGTGATCAGTTAATTTGTTTATCGGTCAACACAGTCTTCTAAGCTAGGCAAGACCTGAATTTCAATGTGGAAGAAAATAAATAGGTGTCTGTGCGTACAACCAGAAACTTTGTGGATGTCTTCTGTATATTATGGATACAAAGAGCGCGAGCTCTTTCTTCCCCGTGCTTCCCTCGCTCTCTCCCTCCTTCCCCATCTTGCGTTTTCATCTTTGCAGTTTGTGCACTTGGATTGTTTTCAGTTAGGGTTAGGCCACAGCCAAAGAAACTGCATTTGTCACTGAACACCCAAATATAGAAAGTAAGGCGACTATAAGCCACACGGCTAAAATCTTCATATGCAGCGGCTTTTGTGAACAGTTGATGTGTTCGAGGGGGATAAGAATGGACTAACCTTTGATCCGCATTTCCTGGCGATTCAAAGACTCGCTGCTCTGTAATATGTTGAATTTCCATTCCTATTTCTATAGGATTTTTTCTAGAGGGTTTTTTTTTTTTTTTTGCCTCTCGAGTTCCTGACACACCGTGTTGCCTTGCTAACTGTGCGTGCGTCTTAGGAGTTTTGTTGGTCTTTAAAAATTCAGTGGAAGAAAAGAAAAACAAAACCTGACCCCCTTATCTCAGGGAGCAATTGACACTCAAGTGAGTATCGAAACTAATTCACATCCTAAATGTCAGCTGTGTTACTTAGCAGGGTTTGATCTCTCCCACTTTCTAGAAGTTTACCAGCATTTCTTCAGAGCAAGGCAGGCAGCCTTCGTAAAATCCTACTATCTGGTTTGCACGGCCTTGGACTTCACAGAAATCTCCGTGCCTCAGTGAGGTCTGTGGTCTGTTTGCATAGATATCAAGTCCTTTAACCCAGCGAGATTTGCTGTAGGCTAGGATTTCCTGCTTACAAGCTCTGCTGGAGTCCCTCTGGTCTTCCTGCTGGCAAAATGAAGGTGTTAACTTGGGTTTTGAGAGCATTTTGTGAATGGAAGGAGATCTTACTGCTGATCTGTTCTCTGAGCACTGCTGTGCCTACCCCATGTGAAATGGCTTTCCCCATACCTTTACTCCTCTGTCGGGTTTTTATGTCCCTGCTTTAATTCTCTTGGGGCTGGATCTCAGCTGTGGTAGGGACTGTGCCTGTGATCAGGGCTTGCAGGTGATCTTGACAAACTTGGGCAAAAAAGCCATTCTGTAAGGAAATTTTGGAAGAGTTGCCTCTAAGACCGCGCCATCTTACAAGCCCTGGTTAACTGTCACAACAGCAAAACAGAAGGTGATGTTTTACTGCCTGCTCAACCCCAATCTGCTGCTCCGATGTTGACTTCAAAATGAGCGTTGCTGGTGTTTTTGAAGAAACAGGGTTGCATCTGGTGGCTGTATCCTTAGCTGTAGGAGCTGCGATGCCCGCGAGCCTTTCTCTGATAGAGCTGGTTTTTGGGCGGTCCTCAGTGCGTCGTCCCCTCTTGGGCTCTGCAGCAGCCCTCCCTTTGTGCCGGTGCTGCTGCTCGAGCAGCTGTGTGCTGCAATGGATCAAGGGGCTGAGCTGGGTTATAAGTAGCCTGGCAAAAGAAAAGGTTATATTTAGCCTGGGTGGGTTTGCCAAACTCGTTCGCTGTTTGGCCACGCATGCGGTTGTACCGGCACATCAGACAGCGTGGTGCAGGGGTGGAAGTAAATATTGGTAGCAGCAGTCTCTTCAGCTGGCGTTTCTGCCAAGGGGAGTGCTCATCGAGCTGTACCTCTAAGAGTCTGCTAAACTTGCTAAATGTTTTTTACACCTATTTGTTACAGCTTCCCTTGCCTGAGAGCAGCTCCTTCGGTTTACCTTCTCCTTTTTGCCAACAGCGTTTCTCATCCCCGAACATGCGCGCGATGCACGAAAAGAGGAGCCCTCTTTAAGCAGCTTTATAGCGACTGCAAAAAGAGGAGCGTGCTTGTTGAGCTGTGGAAAAGTTTCTGCTTCTTCAGGACTGTCTGGTGATGCAGAACATGCAGTGTAAACTGATGGCAGAATATTTAGCGTGGTTGCAATTAAGCAGTGAAACTCATGCTGTGAGAATCATCAGGAGCAAGGATTCAACAAGAGTTAAAAAGGATCAGATGTCTGCAGGGATATGAAGAATATCCAATTATCCTAATCAGCGATAGTAGAAATTTTGGAAGGAGTATTAAGCCCGAGGTCTAAACCTTGATTTTATTGTGCTCTAACAGATGTGCTTCTGTGTTTGGGAAGGAGAGGGAGGGCGTAGCTTGTTTTACCTGCGTCTTCTGCAAGGGTCTTGCATGAACTTGACTGGGACTGGAGTTTGACATGTCCCCTTAAACTGCCCGGGCTTCTGCCTCGATCCTAGTGACCCGTCCTGAAATCCAGTCTGAGATCCTGAGCCGTGGCTGTGGTGCAAAGCGAGCTGCTGCTGCCCAAGTCCATTTGTGGGTTTTGCTCCTGCTTCTGTGCGTTGTTACCTGCGCCTCGGTGGTTGGATCTCAGCGATTCGGTTTTGATCTACCTTGACAACACTCGCTGAATTTATTTTAAAGGCTGTTACGAAATTGCAGTTTACTCTATCTGCAGAATGAGCGTTATCTCTTTGGGGTGGCTGAACACGCTCCAAGATCCCCCTTTTTTCAGGGAGACTTAAAAGCAGAGACGAGCTTTTCCTTGTTTGCCCTCTGAGGAGGAGCTGGTGGAACGGGGAAGGGAGATGAAAAGTGGCACAGTACGGTGGGCTGTTTGTTTGTTTGCTTGTTTCTAAAGGCTTGGCAGAATCAACGAAATGCTTTTGAAGCAGGAGAATGGCAAGTATGCTTTACATGTGACATAATTTCTTCCAACAAAGCAGGGCTGAGAGGTGCCGGAGTGATGTCCTCTGAGAGTTCACTGAAATTGGGTGCTGTAGCCTTGAAAACAATGCTGATTTTAAGTGCTCCTCAGTGGTGCAATCTGTGGCAAAAAGAGCGCGTGACGTATGCAGTGGTTTAACCGCATCCAGGATCGGGGGAGAGCTCGTCTCTCTCGGTATTCAGGTCAGCGTGCTTGTGATTCGGGCACCGAGAGCACTTGAGCAGTTCCTCTGGGCTGGGCATCTCCGTGCGCACCTTCTGAGCGGAGGGGGAGTGTGGGAACCTGCTCAACCCAGGCAGCTGGAGCCCACGGGGTTTTCTCCAACCAGGTCAGTTGGATCTGGTGGCGAATTTGGGAAGAGAACCCGGGTCTACAAGCAGCAGGCCCTTTTCCAGCTCGCTCAGCTGGGCTCTGCGTTTTGCTAAACTGCCTTCCTCAGGTGCCGCGGTAGCGCTGCTCCTGCGCCTATGAAATGGCAGTGCTTTATCTCCGCACCGATCTGCTGCGCTGTTTGAGGATTGATTAGAAGCGTATTTGCAGTGTAATATAAGCTGTGGCTGTCAAAGCGGAGTGGCCACAGCTTCTGCAACTGGAGCTGTTGCAGCAGGGAGTTGAGGCCATCGTAGGTGCGTGCAGAGGAGCTCTTCTCGCGCTGCTGGGATTGAATTTTTCTGCAGTGTTTTATGCGTATGGATGAGAAGGGAGCAAAGAACTTCAGGCCGAAACGGCTTGACAGCTTGTTAGTGAGGAAACACTCGCTGCTGTCTCAAAAAAAACACCCTTAACCTTCTTGTGGTTGGGGATGGCAAGTTGAAACTGTCAGGCAAATAGCCACTATCCAGAAGAAACGCTTCTGAATGTTCCCGTGAAAGGTAGCTTTGATTTGACAGTTACGAGGCTTTGAAAACAGCGCTCTGTTTATACAGCATGGTAAATAATCTGAGGTACTTTAGGCTTTGCTGTACATGCCCCGCTAACGAGAGAAGTATTAAACGTGTACGTCTTGTGTTGAGTGAGAGAGGATCCTGCAGCAGTTGGGATTGCAGGCGCCCAGTGCTTTTATGAGATCACGTCGAAGCGGCAGAGGACATAATAGGCCTGATCATGGAATTGCTTAATTTTGTGTCAAAATAAGAATTTTCCATGCGGTGTTTTGAGATCTTTTAGGTGACCTCGCGTTAGTTATCAAATGTCAGTTTTTCATCCCAGCGGCTTTGATACGATCATGTAGCATCCTGGAGTGCCGTGTACGCGCAGTCTTTGCTTGCTAGAGGTCTTTGAAGTGATTTCCTCCTCAGAAGAGTCAGTGCTCTGCTGACGATCCGACGTTTAGCAGCTAGGAAACCAGCTCACAGACACACAGCGCCAGGTCACCAAAGGCTGTGCCACCTGTGAGGCGCCTATCGTGGGCACAGCGGCACAGAAACGAGAGGCTGAGCGCAGCCAGCAGTAAGCTGCACGCGAGGGCTGGAGCATTTCTTCACTGCTGCCACAGGCACTCATGTTTTGCCTTGCCGACCTCCCAGAGTAGAGAGCCTGGCGTCAGAGAGCTGCAGCAGGGAGCAGAGCAGGGGGCAGCTGGTGGCGACGGTCCTGGGTGAGAAGTGGCACTGGCAGGCAGTGCCACGGGGTGCTGACGCTTAGGGGAGCTGCAACAAGCTGCTCGTTTGCCTGAGCGAGAGGCTGGGTGCCTGTTCGGCGAGGGGTAGGTGGAGGAAGCTGTGGGGTTGCCCCCAGCAGTTTTGGACCTGGCATGTGGTGCCCCCTCACAGCGTGCTGTGGGGTTAGGGCTCGCCGTAGCACTGGGCTTTCCGTGGGTCTGTCCGGTGCGGTCCCGTCCTGGCCCTGTTGAGCTTATGAAATCTGACAAGATTGCAGCCTGGGGTGCTTTGCCTGAGGACTGTTTGATACCTTTCATTCTGGAAGCCTCGTGAGGGGATGCCGAAAGAAAAAGAGAAGAAAAAAGAGAAGAAAAAGAAGGAAAAGAGAAGAAAAAGAAGGAAAAGAGAAGAAAAGTGCTTCTCCTTTTTCTCAGTTTTCCTCATGCTGAACTTTCTCCCAAGTCTTCTACTTAAGCAACATGGCGTTACTATATATTGAAGAGCAAACTGGGGTCTCTTCAGCCCTGTCTTCCTATCCACTGCGTCCTGTTTGTTCCCCCCACTGCTTCCACAGATTAGTTTGTGAAGAATGAGCTCCTGACAAGCTTTATACGGGCTTCTTTTACCTGTGGTTGTTGTTCATGCTGATGTCACTATTGAAATTTGTGAAAAAGTAAACCCAGAGGAGCAAGAGAAAGGAGATTGCCTCTGGCCCTGAACATGTTACCTGCTTCCCTAAAAAACAGAAGAAATTTTGACAGGAGGCAAAGCTATGAAGTGGGCTGGTCGGAAGCTCTAGCGTTATCCGCTGGACTCCTGCACGTAATGTTGACTGGTGCTGGGTCTGTTAACTGCTAACACGATGTAGAAAGCCGCAGAAGCCTGTCATATATTAGGGAAATAATGTTAAAACATTTCTTGAGAAATCCCTGATTGCTAAAGGCTTTTGATCTTTGCTGGCGCTCACAGTAGTGGGAACTCCAGAGCAGCCAGGCTGCTGCTAAGGTAAGTTACGCTCCACATAAAGTGCTAAAAGCCCTGGCCGTGAAGTACACCCGCTGCTCCTGGTGTCCCTAACGTAGGGGGAGCTGAGCTGGAAGACACTGAGGCCAAGCTGATGCTAGCGGGATGTCACGACACAACACGGCGACGTGACAGCAGCCTGGCCGACCTGCAGCTGTAAGTACCCCTCGTGTTGGTGTAGCTGAATTGGTGTTAGCAGCAGCAGGAATCGGTCAGCCTCTACAGAAGCAGGTAGCTGTAGCTTAGGCTTCGGTGCGTGCTTTTTTGGATTGGTTTATTCCCCCAAAAACTGGCTTCTGGAACTGTGTCAGAATATGCCAAGAGACTGTTCTGGTCCTATGTGTATCAAGTAGTTCAGTTTTATACATAGCAGAGGAGAAGTTGAAAGGGTCTCCAGGTGTCTGTGGACAACTCGAATCTGCTCACGAGTGTCCACAAGTGTCTGTCTCCTCTGCTAATTTGTGCAAGGAGTTGTGGAAAGAGTTGTATGAAACCAGTAACTGCCTAGGAAAGGCCATCATCCTCTTTGTACTAATGACACACTGAAGTACTGTTAGGGCACCAAAAATAAAGTTCAGTGGACTCACAGTAGTCTTCCAGACACAAAGTGTTTGCAGTGTTACAACTTGTAAAATTATGGTTACAAGTGTAGTGGGCCACATGTCTGTTGCAACAGAGTATTTTAGAATGATATTGTAATACCCCATGAGTAACTACTTAAACAGCCTTTACATCCCTGCTGCTGTTGGTTATCCTTCTGCTTGTCAGACGGAGGAGGGAAGTGAACAGTCAGAGGAGATCACACTGTATGAGGGCACGGGGTGGTTGTGTTGGGAGTGTCATGAAACACTTGATTCTCTGAGCCTTTGTGTCTCTCATCCTTTGTCACTGATTGTTTTGACTGCACTTTTTTAAGAGTGGAGAAGGGAAGGTAGGACTTGCCCAGAGCAGCTGTGGATGCCCCATCCCTGGAGGTGCTCAAGGCCAGGCTGGATGGGGCTTTGGGCAGCCTGGGCTGGTGGGAGGTGTCCCTGCCCATGGCAGGGGGGTGGAAATGGGGGGGCTTTAAGGCCCCTTCCAACCCAAACTATCCTATGGTTCTGTGACTTTCTGTGGCTGTCCCTGTTCTGAGTGGAGTTCAGGAGAGTCTGGTTATTTGAAAAATGTTCATGAGTGTGGTGGTCAGAGTTAGGGGGGAAAGTGTGGGAGGAAGAGTGTGAGTGCTGTTTTACCCAAAGTATGCGGGCACAGACACAGGCCCAGAAGAGTTGGATTTGTGTGACCACAGACACCACGTTCACATGGAGGTGGTTAGGTGTGTTCTTGTAATTTCAGGGATGTTCATCCCATGGTCTTAAATTCTTACATTAATCTGAGCTACTCAAAGGAACCTCTTTTCCTTGTAATGGCATAGTCTCGTGCCTGCATTTTCCGTGTCAGAGCTGTAAATTTTCCATGTACATTAAGTGTGTTTATCTTTGCTCAGCCCCTTTCTGTGTGCATGGAGTGAGTTCTGGGCAATAACCTGCCTGTGTTTTAGCAGGTAGTGGAGTGGTGGACGCACACTATGTGTATGAGGAAAGATTTCATCAGGCACTTAGTTGCAGTGAGCCTGGTGAAGATTGTTTGGGTCCCACATTCATGTAGTGAAATGAATTTAGGTGGCAAGTTTGGGATTCTTCTTTTGATTGAGAGTTGCTGCCAGCAGATTATCAGCAAAGCAGTAAGGCTAGGGAAACTTCTCTGACTTGTGCCTAAGGAGTTTCTTAAGGCTTTGGGAAGGCATGAGAACCTAGTGTATGGCATCTTTTTTATAGCCAGACATAAACACGGCAAAGTCTGTGCTGTTTCAGGGTAAGTGCTGGCCATCTAGAAACTGGTGGCTGGCTGTGTGTTGCTGTCCAGTCAGCCTTGTATTAGCAAGGTGGCTCAGTGATTCTGAACATCTTGAGTTGGAAGGGAGCCACAAGCACCATCGAGTCCAACTCCTGGCTCCACACAGAACCACCCCAAAATCAGACCCTATGTCTGAGAGCGTTGTCCAAACCCTTGTACTCCAGCAGGCTCAGTGCTGTGACCGCTGCCCTGGGGAGCCTGTCCCAGTGCCCAACCACGCTCAGGGTGCAGAACCTTTCCCTAACCCCCAGCCTGACCCTCCCCTTTCCCAGCCCCGTGCCATGCTGAGAAATTGATTTTTGCCTTTCTGGCAGGAGGAGCACATCAGCACGGCAGCTGGAAGGCTTTGGAGCGATGATGGTGTAGTTTGATTAGAGGAAGAGGCTCGCAATCTCTGCTATTGAAAAAGCCAGGGCAGTAACTGGTCAGGCCAGCTGCTGATTGCTTGCTTGGATGGGTGGTGTTATGCTGGGTCCACATGATGTGTATTGATCCCGTGTCTTCAGCCCCAGGGGTTCTTTAGGTATCCAGTGTGTTTTCTGCCTATGTTTAAGAAAAAGTGCAGAGGGAGCAGGCAGGGGAACAACAGCAGTGTATTTGAACAACCAGCTTGAGCCTGTCCACTCCTGTACCACCAGTCGCTGCTGCCTCCTTTATTGCAGCACCGGTGAGCGTGTGGCCACTGGGTGGCTGAAAAGTAATCCTCTCTTTTCCAGAGGCAGTTTTCAGCCTGGTCACAAGTGCTCATGGTGGCTGGAAGCGAAAGGCTTGGATGGCCTTAGGTTGGTGGCAGTTGGGTTCCTGGCTCTGGCATGTGCTGGGCCTGCGGAAGGTAAGGCAGCATTTTGACAAGCCCCTCTGAATGCTGGTGGGTTCACCACGAGTTGTGTTACAGGCACGTGCTTTACACTTTCCTGGGAGAGGATGAGGAGAACAGCCTTTTCTAGGAGGTAGGGGGCAGATATAAGGGTACAGTTACGAGCCCTGCGTATGGGCCATAGCTGGAAACTGGGGCTGGTTCAAGGGAATGAAGATTGCCCCGTGTCCCCATCTCCCCCAGCGTCACGGGGAGATGTGCGTGGTGTCGGAATACTCATGTCAACGTACACAGTCGCTTACACACGATCTTAAAGGCCTCTGACTGCTCAATAAAAGCGTTGAATAACACTTCCCGCGTCCTCCTTGTTTCCTGGTTGCACTCTTATCGATGAGGTGTGTGACCAAGCACCTTGTTAAGCAGCCGCTTATTAAAAAGTAACGCGTGCTGCTCGGCTGCAGGTGTGCAGCAAGGCAAAACTGGTCCAAGCTGCACGGGGCGAGCCCCTGTGGTAGCTCTGCGGCTGTCCCGGGTGCAGTGGGGTCACCCCCTGCCAGTGCTGCTGTTCTCCCTCACAAGCGGTCGAAGGAGGGTCGGGGAGATGGGACAGGCCCTTCCCAGCACAGTTGTGCTGAGGGAGCGCGCCAGTTGATTCACCGCCTCAGCCCACAACCCACTCACACGGGGAGCCCGCTGCTCCTGTTTGTGCCCTGCTGCCGGCACCACCGCTCTCCGTCCCTCCTGCAGCCGCTGCTCAGGGTCTCACTCCACCTGCTCCCTCCTCTCCTCATCCCGCTGCTGCAGCGCCGATTCAGGGTGCTGGCTCTCCTCGCCTTCAGAGTCACCGCCTGCTGTCTGTAGCAGCACATTTCGAGGCTTTTTTCTTTTTCCCTGCTGATGTTGGGCTCTTGCCACCCTCGGTCCGGCACAGACCGACAGTCTTGGAAAGGCTGTGGGGGGAAAAAAGAAGAAGCATGCTCTTTCTTGTACCCCAAGAAAGAGGTTTCTTGCCTTTAGTGCTTTGTGTCGCAGTAAGGCCAGAAGTTGGATACTTTTATCTACTTGGTCTGCCTTCATTTCATCTCTCCACATTCTCCTCCTCAAAGAGGGAGAAAAGACTGAAGCGAGTCAGTGCTAACTACGGCTGCTCCTGCTGAAGCAGCCCTAATGCTGTGCGCCTCCGTGTACCCGGCCACTTGTCACTGCCAAGCAGTGCGAGCGCCGCTTCTGTGGTGCAAGGGCATGGAGAGGGAATAAGCTAGTTTGGGTGGGCTTTTTTAATTTTTTTTGACTTGTTTGCATCACAGTAATAGGGTGGCTAGTTATAGGAGATGGCTCATGAGCAAGTTGCCAGTGGGTAAGCTCAGCTGAGCGTGTATCGGTATCTGCCTGTGTGCTGTGGGCCAAGACTGTGCGGGGGCAGCAAAGATGGAATAACATCGTGATAGCCGGGTCTGGGCCGCCACAGCGGTGCCTTGTGTCTGGTTGTGTCCCTCCTGTGGTCCATGTTTTTTTTTTTAAGGCCATCTTTCCCCAGTGCTTTGCCAACTGAACCTGACCATTCCCTCCGATGGGTTCTCCCCACTGCGCTGTGTGCTGGTGGTGGTGTTCACCCTCCCAAGGGAGCAGGCGAGTCTGTCACTGCCCGGCACAGGCACGCCAGTCTTGGCAGTGACATGGCACAGCCGGTGTCGTTTCGGTGGGTGGGGTGGGGGAAAGGGGAGAGGAGCTTGGCTGGGGAATCGGGCGCGGGGCTGATGGGGCCGCTGCGGGAGGTTGTGCCGGCTGAAGCAGCTTGTTGCGATGGGCGTTTGTTCCAGCAAGGGCTGCAGGTGTGACCTGGCTAGATAAGGACGGTCTATCACGATGAGTTCATTGTTTGATTTGGCTGGACTGGGTGGGGAACGGAGCTCCATTGTTTGGGCCTGGCTTTGTAGTTTGGTTTTGTTGAGGCGGATTACGCGGCGAGGTATTGCCCCACTGGTAAGGTGAAGCTGCAGGAGATAACAGTTGGAGAACGTCGGAGGGAAGAGAATACGCAGAGGGTTTCACAACGCGTAGCTAATTGAGCCTTCCAGCAGCTCCTGCCTCCCTGCTGGAGGGATCTGGTCAGCAGCAGGCACGGAGGCTGCACGGAAAGCCCCTGGCAGCGCTTGGGGAGCCATCCTCACAGTGTAAACAGCTGAGCGCTCGGGGACCGCGCCGGCCCCGACAGCCTGGATGCTGCCTGGGCTCTGGCTGCTCTCACAGCCTCACCAGTTTTCAGTGGATGAGGTAGAAGAAGCTGGCAGGTAGCTGCTCTTTCTTTCTCTCCTGACCTCAGATTTACCGCTGAGCCGTGCCTCAGTCTGCCTTTCCTGCTATTGCTAAGTTTTCAGGTGCTTGTGTCTTTCTTTTAAGATGTGACCGAAAGTTTTTGATGCAGGGCTGTCTCCAGTACTGAAAGTGTGGCTGATCCACTCATGGGCTACAAACTATTTTGGCCTTACAGGGAATAACTGTAGGATAAGGGGTCCTACTCACATCTGCAGCTCTCTCGTGAGCAAGCTCGCAGGCTGTCTCACTCAAGGTTTGCAGTTGGATTCCTTTCTCCCCGTAGCGTAGCACAGTGACGTGCAGTAGGGGCCGACAGAACAGCAAGGAGCCCGTCTTCCTTCCAAAACCTGCCTGGTTTTCCCCTAGATGCCACTGAGCAATTGCCTGGCTTTACCTGACGCTTGATGTTTTTATTTATAGCTTGTCTGGCTGTGGAGGAGGCTGTGTGTGGAGCACAGGGGTTTGGCAGATGTTGCTGGGCTCACAGCGAGGGGAAGGCGAGCCTTTGAAGAGGCATGGGCGCAGGGAAGGGGAGGTTGCTCGGGTGAGCTTCGTGCCAGCTTCTCAGAGCACAGATGAGCTCATGGGAATCCAGCAAGCTCAAATGTGGGAGTGCTAAAGCAGGTCTGAGCTACTTCCCCTCCGCACCTCCTCGCGCTGCCGACATCTTCAGACTGTTCTGGCCTGATGCTGGTGTTTTTGCTGCTGATGAACCTGGCCAGCCTAGGCAGAGGCTCCCTCCTGCCAGTGCTTCAGAACGAATTTTGACTCCTCTGCTCGCTCCTGGGGCTAGGAAGGAGGGGCGGCAGCTGGCTGGGCTGTGGTTCCTGCTGCTGAAGCTCTGCTTCTCTCCTTTTTTTCAGGTGATCATTGCTTGTGAGAGGAGTGGTTCGCACCTCATGGCCTCCACAATGAGTACTGCTGTGTCGTGACGCCAGGGGTCTCGGTAAGCTACTTGACGGGAAGGGGAGGGCCTGTCATGTCTCCATGAATGTGGGTCCGTCTCTCTTGTCTCTGAAACTGATGTTTAAAGCCATTCTGTGCCATCCAAACTGGGAGCAGCCACCGAGTTGGGTGAGGCTACTTTTCACCTGTTCTCACCTCCTCCTTTGAGCTTGCAGTGGCACTGATGTGGTTGCATCATCAACCAGATCAAGGGGACTGATCCAGCTGAACAGAGATTTCTCCTGTTTTCCTTGGGTTGGTTCCCGCTTGGATCTTCCCCTGATCTGGTCAGGAGAGGGATGGTGAGAATGAGCAGATTGCTGAACCACCCCTCTTTCTTTTCTCCTGTGTACCTTCAAGCAACCCTGCAAACACAGCCCCAGAGTCAGCTTGCCGAAATGCTTTGGGAAGTGGCTTGACCATTCATCGTCAACGAACCTCCCTCTAATTTCAACCCAATGATAAGGGCTGTGCTTTGGCAGGCAGGCTTCAGCTGCAAAAATACATTTCTCTGGAGATTTTCCATTATTGAACCCCAGATTTCCAGACAGACATACGTTAGAAGTGCATTTAGAAAAATCATGAGGCATCCCATTTCACATTATAAAAGACGGTGTGTTCCCAGTGTGCAGAAATGAGAAGCAGAGGAAGGTGAGTTGCTGTTCTTCCGATATATCCAATGAATATATTGATGTGTCCTTTATAGCTCTCTCTGTTAAGAAGAAATTTAAACTGAGATTGGAAAACAGAATTCCTTGCAGAACGTATCAATTCCAGCAGCTGGAAGATACGTGTATATATAGCATAAAATGCATGGCTAAAAAATGGGAGGTTTTTTAATTTGCTCTGTGAAGTACTTGGAAGTTTGGTGCTGTCGGAAGTCCCGTGCAGAGGGGGTGATCTCGGTTCTGTTCTTCATGTTTTCCCACGGCACTGTGCAGGACTGGGTGTCTGAGACAATTCTCATCTAGTAATTTGTGAAAGGTAGCATCATAAGGCATAAATAGCAAAAGTGGAAAAGCAGAGGAAGGAACAAGTAGAATACTGGAGTCTGTCACACAGGCGCCCACGCAGTGCTTTTAGCATTGAGCTCCACTCTTTAATGCTATTGTTCCTGTTCTCTGTTACCTGAAATTCACTCTGTTTTCAGTCACGCCTTCACCTGAAGTGAGGATTCTCTAGTCTCCCTGAGTTACACTGATTTTTACTGATGCCTGAGTGTATTTTGAAAAGTGTTGTAATTCAGTGCAGTCGATAATGTTACAGTTTTGTTGTCGAACAGACAGAGGAGTTGAATTTGCATGGAACGTTGGGACAATTTAGATGTTTAGGAAAATGTTCTTTTTTGTCCTCAATGTGTCTGTGCAGCACCAGCTCCAATTACAGCCTGATAGTGGTAACAATAGGAACCCAACATTGTTCTCGGAATCAATGGGATAACCAGCTCACAGCTCCAGCGAGATGTAGGGATCCTGTGGAGCGTGTGGCTGGGACTGGGGTTCACCTGATCGTGCCAAGTAAGAGGCAGGACAAATGAGGCTGTTACTGCAGAAACATTCCCCTCGTTAATGGGGTTGTGCAGCGCAGTGGAGGTGAGCATATGGAGCAGGATATTCCTCTGGCTTGCTGAGGAGGTACATGGTAGAGAGGAGGTGATGTTTGGGAGGTGATACGCTTCATAGAAGGGCTACAGAGGAAGGACTGTGGGGTGCTATCCTGTTAAAGTGCAGTGATACAAAGTCACTAAAATATGTAATGGCACCACAGCCTCGTAATATCATTTTGGGGAACCAGAGAACCAGCTGCTCGATAATGCAGGTTACTGAGAACTCTCCTTGGCCAGAGGTGGTCATAAAGTACACGAGTTTCTTAGTCCTCCGGTGTCAACACATAAGCAAAGCGCTTTTTCCTTTTTACAAACAATCCAAACAGTTGTCTATCCATAATATTCAAGGCGCTCCCAGTCCGATGAGATTTATTTTGTTTCATTTGATACAGACAGGAAGAAACTGCTTCTTCGGTGCTGAGGAGGAATACCAGGAATATTTACATTTGAATAATATTTAACTAGCATTGCTTAATACATTAACAATAAATCTTGGTTAGATTCTAAATTAAGTGGATTTGCATCTGAGTAGATGAGATGAGCAGAAGAGATTCTGTTGAAACATAAACAAGACAGAAATTTGTTCCAAAATAATTTAGCCCAAAGGACATAAACAGTAATGTTCAATAGTTTCTTCCCCCAGAAACACTTGTAAGTGTCGTGTTGCCTGCATCACACATATTTGTTTATTAGCAAGAAGCTGAAAAAAATGCTTATTTTGTTGTGCGTGTTTTTTTATTATTCTTATTTTTTTTAAGGTCTTGATAGTTTGTACAGTGTTGCTGAGCAAATTTAGAGGGGCAGCTCTCTAGCGATCTCTTGGCCTTTCTAATAGAAATAATGACTGACTAACCTCTCTGGTATTTACAGAGTAATCACAGCATAGCTGGTTGCTTACAGGTGGTCAGGAAGGCATTTTATTTTATTTTCCTCCCTCTGTGCAACTCTTAGCACACATCAATGAACTTATGTCTGGTTATATTGGACCAAGGAGACAGAAAAGATTTGAGCAGAGTTTATGTTCTTAGGAAATATCAGATTATGGCCGTTCACGGGGGAATTCTGGATAGCTAAGTCATGTGGGGGATTTGTCATTTTGGCTTCCTGCTGACTTGCTGTGAGGTGTCTTCAAGCTGAGCACAGACACGGAATCAAAGCTTCCAGGTATGAGAAGCTTCCCCACGCAATTTAAGTGGCTGAAGGGAAGCTTGGCCTCGCCGCCTGTAAACCGAGCGGCCAGCCGGGGCTGCCTCTGCTTTGAAATACGCAGCTGTGCGGAGCCATCTGAGAGCTCTTCTCCTGCGTCTTCGCAGTGACGGGCAAGGACTGCCATGTGCTGCTTCGCAGACGCGTCTGCTTGCAGAGTTCCTCACCAGATTTCTCTTCTCTTCTTGTGGGCTGGTTTTAACAGTGTGCCCTGGAGATGCGAGACTTCCCCTGGGCAGCAGGAGGCACGCGTCTAGAGAATGCTGGAGCTGCAGGAGGGAAGCGCCCCGTGCAAAACCAGAGAGGAGCAAAGAGAAAAAAGGCAAGCAGACAGACAGCGCTGAGAGAAGCGGGTGGCAGGAACTGCTTCAGAGCTGCCTCTGGTGGCACAGTCCCCAGAGGAACTTGACGAGAGCCCATCTGCCTGCGTGTGAGACTGTGAGCTCAGGATTTCTGTCAATGCATTCCAGTAACCCCAAAGTGAGGAACTCCCCGTCAGGCAACACACAGAGGTAAGGAAAAGAGCCAGCAGCGCGTGGTGCTGCCCCTGCTCTGCTGCGGTGCGAGCCGAGGACAGGTGCATGCGACTTACCGAGCTTCCTCTGCGCTCCTGTCGGGTGTGCTGGGTACCTGGGCGCTGGCTGCACGGTGTGGATGAGCCCCCATGTTCGTTAGGTTCGGGGTGAGCTGAAAGAGCTCTTAACCTGTGGGGTTTGGCCTCTCCGTTCCTCCTGCCCTCCTCCCTTCCACCAGGTGTCTAAGTAGGTTGGAGGAGAGCGAACGTGCCGTTTCTATCCGTTTGTGCTCTTCCCCTCAACCCCTTCTAATTATCTGTTTCCCCGAGGGGTAGTTGGGCAGCAGAAGGTCTCTGTCTGTACTTCCACACAAAATGCTTCCCTCCCGCTGTGTGCCGAAGCAGCCTGGAGAACTGATCAGCCGTGCCCCAAGATCATCCGGATCGTTCACCTGCCAGTGCAGCGGGTCAGCATCTCTCCTCCGCTAAGCTGGAAGGGGAAAAATCTGGAAGTGAAAAGCGTCCGGGGACGCGCAGTGGTCTGACTGACAGCATTCTCCAGTTCGATTATTTACTCCTAGAGGTCACCGGGAGCTGGGAGTGACTCAGAGGGAATGCCTCTGAGGCAGATGCCTGTCCAAAGGAGGAGCTGGCACGCGCCAGTCCCACAGCGAGGATGCTAGCGAGCACTGCCTGCTGGAAGCAGTGGTGATGGGAAAACAAAATGCAGGAGATCTGGTAGCAATGGAGTAACTGGATGCTGAGGAGGACAGGATGCCTGATGTGTGTGCAAAACCCAGGGGAGCGAAGTATTTTTAGGATGCAATCGGCTGAATGAAGGAGGGGAGGAAAGGATTTTGCATTTCCTTTGGCAAATGCAAGAAGCTTCATCTGCCCCATTTTGCAGGAGCGTGCAGGGAGATGGTATCCTTCCCTTTCCTTCTTCAGAGGCAGGTTGAAGCTGGTTTAATTGTTTTCACGGTCAGAGGTTTGTGTTTTCCTGGCAGCTCGCCCCAACGTATGATGAATGCCGCAGTAATGCTGGGTTTTCCTTGTGCTCCCTGTAGAACTGGATAGGGAGGAGCAGGGGGGGTCTGCTCAGATGGGAGCTGTGCTGTGTGATTTGGGTCCGGGAGAGTGGTGAGGTGAACTTTATTGTGCCGCCTCTGTTTACTCTGAGCTGCGCTTGGTGTGAGGCGCTTCTCTGTGCACATAGAAACCGTTGTCTTTATTGACAGAAGCCCCAGAGGTAGGTCCTCATGTGACAGCAGTTCCTGGGATCTGGCAGGTCCGCAGCCTGCCCTGGTGCCTTCTTGAGCAATGAGATCCCATCTTGGATAATAACCCTTTCAGGGCACGTTCAGAAAAGCACCTGGATGACTCCAAGCTTGCAGGCATTTCTTATTTGTCAGCAATTGTCTTCGCTTGCAGAGGTGGCACTGGTTGTTTCTGCTTTCTCTTCCCACAGGGTTGAATGAATCCATGGAATGATTTGTCACTTTCTTTTCTTTCCTTTTGTTTTTTTTTCCTCCCTCTGTCCCCAGTAGCCCCAAATCAAAGCAGGAGGTGATGGTCCGTCCCCCTACAGTGATGTCCCCGTCTGGCAACCCCCAGCTGGATTCCAAATTTTCCAACCAGGGCAAACAAGGGGGCTCCACCAGCCAATCCCAGCCCTCTCCCTGTGACCCCAAAAGTGGAGGTCACCCCCCCAAAGTGCTCCCCGGCCCAGGTGGGAGCATGGGGCTAAAGAATGGGGCTGGAAATGGTGCCAAGGGGAAGGGGAAGAGAGAGAGAAGCATTTCGGCAGACTCCTTTGAACAGAGGGAAGCCGGGACTCCTAATGACGACCCTGAAATCAAAGGTACGTTTGCTAGGGTACGGGCACAAATGCAGGCAATTAGTAGGTGTCCTCTGTGGGATGGAGAAGTGCTAGGCAAGCGTTAGCGAAATGTTTCTTTGCCTCTGGTTCTCTAAGTTCCAGCCAGCGATGTCCAAGGGTCTTGAGGGCAAGCAAAGAGGGGAGGTTGTCGTAGCTGGCATCGGTAAACGCGTCTGTTCTCATCATGTTCAGTGGACGTGCAGGCCTGGCTCTGGTGGGAAAGTTCCTTTGTAACTCTGAAACTCCCCCAGAGGATTTGAAAGTACAAATGCAACCTGTTGGTTTCCTTCTGGCCTTTGGCCTTTCAGGAACTGCTCTGTTGTAACTGGGGTTTTGAACAATACGCAAGCCTGTTTTGTCAACACAGATACATAACCCGGAGCACCCTGGCTGGTAGCACAAGGCAGAGAGTTGGGATTTCTGGGTTCTGTTCCTGGCTCCAATATTGCCCTTGTGAAGCGGTGGGAAAACAGATGAGGTGGGCAGTTGTCCATCTCTCGTTTATTGCCCATTTGCGAGGTCTCCTGGCTAAGGTGGCTGAAGAGGAGGGGAAAAAAGCTGGGTTTGGCCCAGTGTGTTCTCCTTAGATGCAGACACTTGTATATTTGGACGTCTCCGTGTCTAGTTCTCCTGCTATTCTGTGTGACCGTTAGAGAATGCAACGGGATCGGCTCTGGGAGCTGCCCCTTGTCTCCAAATGGGACAGGCTGAGCTTTCTGCCAGCAGGGCCTGTAGCAGCATGGAGGCACTGGGGGGAGGGTGCGTGGCGTAACGGAAGAATCGCTTTTAGCAGTGCGTGAGGGGGAAGCGGAGGAAAATCTCTGTTTCCAGATATGAACCAGGAATGGTTCCCAAAGAGCTCCCAGGATAGTGATTCCCCTCTTTCCCTCTTTCGCCCTTCCAGACTGCAATTCTGCCGATCACGTGAAGTCCCAGGATTCTCAGCACACCCCACACTCCATGACTCCTTCAAATGCTTCAGCCCCGAGGTCTTCCACACCTTCCCATGGCCTGACTGCTACTTTGGAGCCAGCAAGTGGCCAGAAGACTCCATCCAAAGTGGTTTACGTCTTTTCTACTGAGATGGCCAACAAGTAGGTAGATGCTTGAATGCCTTCAGAAAGCAAGGCTTAGACCTGTGCTCCCTTCTTATGAAATTCTTGTGTGCTCTTCCTCCATCCGGTGTGTTTTTGTAGCAAAAAGGCATTTTTAATTGTTTTGGAGATGCCGAAAGGGCTGGAGTGGGGAACATCACTGCCTCTTGCCCTCCAAAAAGTGATTATTTAGTCCTCGGAGGTGCAGTTTTGGCAAATGCTGATAAGATACTCGTTTGCAGTCCATGCAGCGAGTACAGCTGGGGTGACTTGAACCAAGACATGACCCCTAAATGGCGATGAGTTTGTAGATGTGAGCATTTTTCTCTTGCTACTCATCTGGAGTCAAAATATGTGTGGTTGAGTCTTTCTCCCTTCTGCCAGCTGAAGGATAGAAGGGAGGATGGTTAGGAAAATTTGGTTCTTAGCTTCACCTGGATATGTGCATCTGTCTGTCTGTCTTTGCAGGGCTGCAGAAGCTGTGCTGAAGGGACAGGTGGAAACCATTGTGTCCTTTCATATCCAGAACATCTCAAACAGCAAGGCGGAACGAAACACTGTACCCTTGGTAGGGAGTTACCTGCATGTGGGTGGGAAGGGAAATGGTAAATGTGCTTGTGCGTGTGTGATTCAGAGAGAGGGATGGTTGTTTATGCTCTGGGATAAATTGTAGGATGGAAAAGAGAGGGAGAGTTGGCCTAGCCTTCCTCAAATAAATGTCTTGGATTATCCAAAGAGGAGTTTGAGTCTCGCAGTATTTGGGTGGTGTATTTCCAACCCACTGCTCACGCAGAGCCTGCACAGAAGCAAGGGGTACCTGCTGTAATGTGTGTGCAAAATCTCTCTCGTATTGCCAAGATGCCGCTCCGTAAAGACTGCGTGGAAGCTACCCTTCCTTGCGGAGCGTGGGCTGGGGGGGTCGGGACAGGGCATTTCATTGGCACCTCTGCTTGTGTGGCACAGCCGTGAGAAGAGGAGTGATGGCGTGTGCCTTTCTCTTTCAGAACCCCCAGATCTCTGCACTTCGGACTGAACCCAAGCCCCTGCCGCAGCCGCAGCCCCCCGCCGCCCAGGACCAGAACCCTCCCCAGAACGCCAAAATGCAGCCGACTCCACCCGTGTCAGCACCGGTGTCCAAACCCACTGGTCCCCCGTGTCCCATAGATCAGGACAGCCCCAGCGTGGAAAGCAAAGTGATGTCGGTGGGCAGCCCCGCCAACTCCACCCCATTGCAGACGGAAGGATTTGGGCAGAGTTCAACCCCCAACAACCGTGCAGTGAGCCCGGTGTCCCAAGGTAGCAATAGCTCCGCTGCAGACCCCAAAGGTCCTCCCCAGCCGGTGTCCGGTGGGGACCCGTCCAGTCTGGGCGAGAATCCGGACGGGCTGTCGCAGGAGCAGCTGGAGCACCGGGAGCGCTCCTTGCAGACCCTGAGAGACATTCAGCGCATGCTCTTCCCCGACGAGAAGGAGTTTGCGGGAGGGCAGAGCGGGGGGCCGCCCCCCAACTCTGGGGTGCTGGATGGTCCCCAAAAGAAACCCGAAGGGCCGATACAGGCCATGATGGCTCAATCCCAAAGTTTAGGCAAAGGGTCAGGGTCTCGGACAGATGGAGGGGCTCCGTTTGGCCCTCAAGGACACAGGGACATGCCCTTTTCCCCAGACGAAATGGGGCCGCCACCAATGAACTCCCAGTCGGGACCCATCGGCCCCGACCACCTGGACCACATGACTCCCGAGCAGGTGGCCTGGCTCAAGCTGCAGCAGGAGTTCTACGAGGAGAAGAGAAGGAAGCAAGAGCAGGTGGTCGTGCAGCAGTGTTCCCTGCAGGACATGATGGTCCACCAGCACGGACCTCGCGGCGTCGTGCGAGGCCCTCCCCCCCCCTACCAGATGACCCCAGGGGAAGGCTGGGGGCCCGGGGGTCCCGAGCCCTTCCCCGAGGGCATGAACATGTCCCACTCGCTGCCCCCCAGGGGCATGGCCCCTCATCCCAACATGCCTGGGAGCCAGATGCGCCTGCCCGGTTTTGCGGGAATGATGAACCCTGACATGGAGGGCCCCAACGTCCCAAATCCCGCCTCCCGGCCGGGGCTTTCAGGGGTCAGTTGGCCAGACGACGTGCCAAAAATCCCAGACGGCCGCAACTTCCCTCCCGGCCAGGGCGTCTTCAGCGGCCCCGGCCGAGGGGAGCGGTTCCCCAACCCGCAGGGCCTGCCCGAAGAGATCTATCAGCAGCAGCTGGCCGAGAAGCAGATGGGCCTCCCCCCGGGCCTCAACATGGAGGGCATCCGGCCCGGCATGGAGATCAACAGGATGATTCCCTCCCAGAGACACATGGAGCCCGGGAATAACCCCATCTTCCCGCGCATGCCGGTGGAAGGGCCGATGAGCCCCTCCCGGGGGGACTTCCCCAAAGGAATCCCCCCCCAGATGGGCTCCAGCAGGGAGCTGGAGTTCGGGATGGGCCCCGGCGGCATGAAGGGGGACATGGGCATGAACGTCAGCATGGGCTCCAACCCACCCCTGGTACCTCAGAAGCTGAGGGAGGCGGGAGTCGGGCCGGAAGAGATGATGAAGCTGCGGCCCGGCGTCTCGGAGATGCTCTCCTCCCAGCAGAAGATGGTGCCGTTGCCGTTCGGGGAGCACCCGCAGCAGGAGTATGGCATGGGTCCCAGGCCTTTCCTTCCCATGTCTCAGGGCCCAGGAGTTGGCCTCCGAAATCTCAGAGAACAGATGGGGCCTGACCAAAGGACTAACAACCGGCTCAGCCACATGCCGCCACTACCTCTCAACCCCACCAGTAACCCCAACAGCCTCAACACTGCTCCCCCCGCACAGCGCAGCCTGGGCCGCAAGCCCCTGGATATCTCTGCAGCCGGTCAGGTGCATTCTCCGGGGATCAACCCCCTGAAGTCTCCCACCATGCGCCAGGTGCAGTCTCCCATGATGGGGTCTCCCTCGGGGAACCTCAAGTCCCCCCAGACGCCCTCCCAGCTGGCAGGAATGCTCGCGGGCCCCACTGCCGCAGCTGCCGCTGCCTCCATTAAGTCCCCCCCGGTCTTGGGGTCTGCTGCTGCTTCTCCTGTCCACCTCAAGTCTCCGTCTCTCCCCGCACCTTCTCCGGGATGGACTTCGTCTCCAAAGCCTCCTTTGCAGAGCCCCGGGATTCCCCCGAACCACAAGGCGTCTCTCACCATGTCGTCTCCGGCCATGCTGGGGAACGTGGAGTCGGGTGAGTGCCCCCTCCTCGTCCCAACTCTGTCTTGTGCCCTAGCTGCTGGGGGTGAGGGCTGGTGGCTGGGAGGACAGCGAAGTAACGGGTTGGGTGTAGAGGTACGAAATGCTTCGGAATAAAAAGTTCCGACAAAGACATGCAGAGCGTAGGGGCCAGTCGTGTGTCCAGGTGTGGTTACAGCTTTCCAGGTGTCCCAGCCCAGATGAGGAGATGTGCTAACGTTTGTTTGGGCTTTGAGCGCTTTGGAGAGAGCTGAGCAGCCAGCGGGTGCTGTATGATCCCCCTTTGCTAGCAAACCTGAGCCCTGCTGTGACCTGGGACCTTGGCACGGAGGTCTGAGAGCCCAGCCTGCTCCTGAACAGCTTGGGGCTGTTCACCGTGGGTCTCTCCCCACAGCCAGGCTCCAAGCTCCGGAGCTTTCCGGCCTGGGGAAACCTCTGAGCTGGGAGAGGTTTGCCCACGTTGCCCTCTAGTGCTGCTGCGGGTAACAGGCAGCGCTGGGGGGACGGCGCCTGCCTGCTGAGAGCAGGGGAATCCCAGCAGTGGTGCCGCAGGGAGGCTGACCCCTTGCAGTGCTGAGCAGGGTTGCTGGCCGGGCTGTGCCAGCACTTCAGCATTTTTTCTTCAAATGTGATGTGGAGATCGTGGCTGAAGGACAAAGGAGGCTGGAGGTGCAGTTACCTCTAGTTTGGGGAGAGAAGGATTATGGTAAGCTAGTAAGGGCAGAGAATTCTTCTTTAACTGGATGAAGCAGTAAATACATATATGTAAAAGCAGAAATGAAATTAAAACAAGGAGTTTTGCTTGTAGCTTCTCTGATATAGCTCGTCAGAAATCTGCCCACATGTCTCAGTGTAATATCTGCTCCAGCTTTTCATCGCACCGCACGCATCTTTTGTGTTCGCTTGGTGCTGCTTCAAGAAAAAGGGAAGGGAGTTGCAGTTGACATCTGGTGGGCGCAGGATCAGTTAACTGACTGTGTATTTATTTGGATTTTTATGGCTAGACGTAGCACGTATGTGTGTCTTCAGTGCGTGGAAAGTGAACTGTAGGGTTTTCAGACATACCTGGTGGTGTTTTCTGTAGATTTGTACAGGCTCCTGAGAGTTCCAGAAGTGCAGAATCCAGGATAACAAATGTTTACCAAATCTTGACCAACAGGCTTATTTTTCTGGTTACTTTTCACAGGCGTTGGCTGTATGAGTCAGATGGTCCCTTGTAATAAAAGGGTTTTAAAGTTTTTGAGATCTCCTAGGAGAAGAGGGTGTGATTTAAGGAGAAAAACGGTGAAAAAAATAAATAATTTCTCCTTCTTTTTCCCCCTCCAAGGTGGTCCACCTCCTTCCACAGTCAGCCAGTCTGCTCCTGCGACTCTCCCTGGAAATCTTCCCTCTAGCAGCCCTTACACAATGCCTCCGGAGCCAACCCTCTCCCAGAACCCTCTGTCCATCATGATGTCCAGGATGTCCAAATTTGCCATGCCCAGCTCAACACCGCTCTATCATGATGCCATCAAAACCGTGGCCAGCTCAGATGATGACTCCCCTCCGGCACGCTCCCCAAATTTGCCACCTATGAACAGTGTACCAGGTAAGAAACTCAAGGCAACGTAAGCCCAAGCTTTCGGGCAGTACAGTGAGAGTGATTGGTGTGGAAGCTTCATCAGATGAAGGTGGTGAGAGGGGAAACATTAAAGGATATATAGTCATGGGGTGTTTTATGCATGGGAGAGATTCCCACTCTTATTCCACAAGCGGGATAACTGGCGTGAGTGAAGGCTGTTCATGGGGATAATCATCAGACCTACAATGTGTTACCTAGAAGAAACCATTCTTCCCTTGTTTTCAGACAGTGTCATAGAAGCACCACGAGGTTTCTTTTTTTTATTGACACTGAATCATCTGGTCTTTTCTTCTCCACTATTTTTGTGTGTTGCCTTTCTTACAGAAGAATGTTAGCAGACTTTCTCAAAATGTACATTTTCTGGTAAAGGGAGGAGTGTGTAAAGGCAGGTGACCTCAACTGGGATTGAGGCAAACTGTCGTGGTCTCTACTTCAGAAAGTGGGAGGAAAGGCAAAATAAAATGCTGGTTTTTAGGGCTCTCTCACAGAAAAGTGTGCTCATACGATAAATCCAGTTTCTGCTGACAGTTTAACATTGATGGGTAGACCTGTATTTAATATAAAAGTAGGCTGTAGGCCCTCCGCCCGGTTGAATTAATAGTGGCAAGAGGGGATGACTAGATGTTTGAAGAGAGCAGCAACTGGTAATGAATTCTTGATGAGTTTACCTGTAGCTTCGCTATCTGTTTCGCACACTAATGATAAGAGTTGCTGAATATACCTGGGAAAGCTGACTAATTGAGTAAGTTGGATGCTAGCTCATTAACCTCGCCAATCGCCACCGCCTAGGCTTATCAGCGTTACCTGATTCATCGCTTCTTAGGTTTTGAAAGGAGATTCAGTCACCTCCCGGTGGACAAGTGTCCATGTGCTGATAATCTGCCACAGACTTGTTTGTCACTGACTGCCACGTCTAGACTGCCAGGAAAGTAGCAAAGGTATGAGCTGGGCTGAGATCCTACTTACAGAGCAGGCTTTAGGCCCTTTTTGCTAGAGCAGTGACGAGCTTAGGGAGGCTGCTGTGCAGGTGGCATCAGCTTTCTGGTTCAAATGGCGCTCTCCAGAGCCACTACTGTTGCTGTCTTTAACTAGCAGTAATTGAATTAATTTTTTTGGTGGATGTGGTAACCTTGCAGAAAGCTCTCTGCTGTTTTCCTTGTTTGCTTATGCTTGGCCGTTACCTAAATCCGATTCCTTGTCTCTTCCCTAGGAATGGGCATTAATTCTCAGAATCCTCGAATTTCAGGTCCAAACCCAGTGGGTCCAATGCCAACCCTTAGCCCAATGGGAATGACCCAGCCTCTTTCCCACAACAACCAGATGCCCTCTCCAAATGCTATGGGACCCAATATACCTCCTCACGGGGTCCCCGTGGGACCCGGCCTGATGTCACACAACCCGATGATGGGGCACGGTTCCCAAGAGTCTCCAATGGTACCTCAAGGACGCCTGGGCTTCCCGCAGGGGTTCCCTCCCGTACAGTCCCCTCCACAGCAGGTGCCATTTCCCCACAACGGGCCGAGCGGCGGGCAAGGCAACTTCCCGGCGGGAATGGGCTTCCACGGAGAAGGACCTCTGGGGCGTCCTACCAACCTGCCCCAAAGCTCGACAGATCCAGCACTTTGCAAGACTGGAGGCCCTGGCGGTCCGGACTCCTTCACTGTTCTTGGAAACAACATGCCTTCGGTTTTCACCGATCCGGAGCTGCAGGAGGTGATCCGTCCCGGAGCCACGGGAATACCCGAGTTCGACCTCTCCCGGATTATCCCGTCGGAGAAGCCGAGCCAGACACTACAGTATTTCCCTCGCGGGGAGGTGCCGGGCCGCAAGCAACCGCAGGGGCCCGGGCCCGGCTTCTCCCACATGCAGGGGATGATCGGAGAGCAGACCCCGCGGATGGGACTAACGTTGCCTGGCATGGGGGGCCCCGGGCCGGTGGGGACTCCGGATATCCCTCTCGGGACGGCCCCGTCCATGCCGGGCCACAACCCGATGAGACCGCCGGCCTTCCTGCAGCAGGGCATGATGGGGCCGCACCACCGCATGATGGCACCAGCACAGACGGCGATGCCCGGGCAGCCCGCGCTCATGAGCAACCCCGTGGCCGCCGTGGGCATGATCCCGGGCAAGGACCGAGCCCCCGCGGGGCTGTACAGCCACCCGGGCCCCGTCGGGTCGCCGGGCATGATGATGTCAATGCAGGGCATGATGGGACCCCAACAGAACATCATGATTCCCCCCCAGATGAGGCCCCGAGGCATGGCTGCTGACGTGGGCATGGGAGGATTTAGCCAAGGCCCTGGGAACCCAGGGAACATGATGTTTTAAGCTGCTACCGTAAGACTGGATGTTCTGATCCTTGTGAAGATGAGATTCCGAGTCCTGAGGGCTTTTTTGGGAGCTTCAGGAGTACAGTTTGGCCATGCAATAGGTGAAAAGAGACCAGAGGACGCTTTGGGAAATCTCGAATGTATGGAATTACCTGAAAAAAAAAATTATTCATTTTAACAGGTTGTTTTTTTTTAAGATTTATTTTTTAAAAATTATTTTTGTGGACTTGGGTATCCCGTGATGGCACCTGCTTTGAGAATCTGTAGCTGTATTTTGAGAATTGCCATTTGTCACAAGTTGCACCATTCTCTGTATGTTTACGTCCTTCGGACTGGCTTCTCCCAGGACTCTCGGTTATTTTTGGGGTTTTTTGTGTACTGTACTATATTGTAAAAGGGATTTTAGCAGAGACTTTAGTCTTTGGGGTGAGAGGAGAATGGGATTCTAGGCTGTTTACTTTAGGTGGAGAATCCATCTTCAGAACTTCGGACTATTTTCCTTCAACTCCAATGTATAGAAAAACCAAACTACGACCTCAGAGCAGAGTATTAATGAAAAGCACAAAAAGGAACTTAAGTTCAGTGAGGGGAATCTTTTAAAAGAAATAAATAATAAGTTAAGGACATATTTTTCAAATTATGGCGTGCTGTCCAGCACCTTCTGTCTCTCCCTCCCACTCTTTATTAAATAGGCTTCTCTCTCTCTCCGTCCCCCTTCTGTCTCCTCCTATGGCAGCTGCAATACATTGTGTTATTTTGGGGGGTAAACCTAGGAGCGCCTCTCCTCCTGTGGGGACTCTTCCCACTTTTAGGAAGGGGCTGGACTTGGACACTGTTACATTCTACAGTAGTCTCTCTCACTGTTTCCTATTCTCCTTTTCTTAGAAACCCCAAGTGATTTTATTAATGTGGGAGTGGAACAGACACTAAAAGTTATCCAGGATTTTTTTTGTGGTTATTTTTTTTTTCCTCCCCAGCGTAAAACGTTCTGTGTAACCTCCATTAAATTTGGTACAAAACCACTCGCCAGGGCTGTGGTGTCAGAAAAATAAAATATATTGTTTCTTACAAAGATGAACTGTCTTCTTTATCCAATGCAGCTGTTTCCTAAGTGCATCGGATGGCTGGCCAGATGACTCTTTGCTCCCAGAGATGATCACAGGCAGTCTAGAGGCCAGGTGGGGCAAGCTCCAGCAGCTCATAAAAATTGGCTCTGGAGGCAACCTTGCGAGGCGCTTCTCTTTGCTTACTGCTGGACAGAGCTTGGTTTTCCTCAGAGTGAGGTCTTGCTTCTGAACACCCCCGGGGATGGTGGTTATGATCTTTCTTCCTCAGTTTATCGAGGGTCAAGGAATAGCTGAAGCCCGTCGTCTCTGCCGCTTCCTCTTGGCGAGCGTTCGCAGCACTACAGGTACGTGGTTTGGAGCTTCCCCGCAGCAGCGACGTCTGCCTGCCGAGCGCTGGAATCTTGACACTGTGCAGGCTGCTGGGGCTGTGTGTCCCCCGGGGGCTGCGGGCTGGTGGGCAGGGTCTCTGACTTCTGTCGCTCGGAGGCTGAGGCAGCGGGGAGCGGATGAACTTAAATCACAAAGGTGAGGGAGAAGTCGTTGGTGAGATTTTTATCAAGACAGCCCTGCTGAGTAAATTGTTGCTTTGCTGCGGTTCTCATCGATTGCTTTCTAATCCCCTGTCTCTTCAAACTTGCCTTCTGAGAGAATTTCAGCAAGCAGGTTTTACGGTTTTGTCTATGAGGAGTGAAAGACTGGATGCTAGAACATCGATCGCGAGTTGAGCCCCGCTCCTGGAGAAGACCAGGAGGTGTCAGGTCTGCGGGGAAGGGAGTGGATGCCTGTGCATGAGAGCGTTTGGGAGTTAACTGATGTTTAACAGGTGGAAAAAGAATTGCTGTCCATGGCCAGCTTACCGAAGTTTTTGTTGCTAGTGTTACAAAATGAGGGAAGCCGTGCCCCTTTGGAGGCACTCAGTCCTCGAAGCATTCCCTTGGCTGCTTCTGAATTCACCTTTGTGCTGTCATGCAAATTTAAAATGATTTTGGGTGAGAATTACTCTTTTGACAAAGTGTAGGATGTGTGTTGTGGTGCTTCCCTCTAATAAGACAAGCAGCGTGCCTGAAGCACCGGCTTGTCAAGATATCAGAAAGAGCTGACAATGACACAGTAAGTGTTATTTCTGTACAGAGGAGTTACCTTTTCTTTAAATGGTTGCACAGCTCTCTTTTTAGCACCTTGCACGGGAACTGTCACAGTGCAACCTTTTTAAACGTTGCCGCTTCTGCCACCACATCTGACTATTTTTACCATGCTGAACAAAGCAAACTTGATTGACGTAGTAATAAGCTGGAGTTTTTTAAATAATCTTCCTGGCTGCTTCCTGTGCGTGTTGAGGTGTTCTGAATAGCAAAGGATTTGAGGTGTCTGCAGCTTAGTGGAGAAGAATTAGCATAGGAGGGTCACTGTCTCAAAGCCAGTTGATAGCGAAAGGATGCATTTTTAAGATGCTGGGTAATTGAAGTTCTTTTTCTTCCCATCTAACTTAAAATGCTGGCATTTAGTATCTTAGCTTTTTCCTGCAGAAAATGCAGAAGATTTGGGTTCTCCTGAATCCGTGTGGATGCGCTTAACCTCAGGGGTGTTGCCTGATTCACACCAGGTAACTGACAGGAGGTTCAAAGGCTTTAGCTGGATTCAGTTGGAAAAACAACTTGGTAGATGGAGGCTGAGCTGCTTGGCTTTTCTCCGATCCCACTTTTCCCCTTTTTGCTTCCCAAATGCAAAGGCTTTCTAGCTGCCCGCCTTGCAAATTCACCTTGGGATCTGTAAGTCAGGCTCTGCTCTCTCCTGCTCATTTATCTCCCATAGTAGCTGTGACTCAGCTCTGGTAGCCATGGTGCGCTTGTAGATGGAAAGTGGGGTTGCCATTTTTAGTTTTCTTCCTCTCCCCCTCCTCTCTCTTTCTTTTTTTTTTTTTTTTTTTAAACTTTCAAATCCTCCTCCTCCACCTTTGTTTGAAAGAATGAAATAGACTTTATTCATACATGCTTGGCTGCTCTTCCTCTCTAGTAGCATGGGAGGAAACAGTCTGCTGTTCAAATTATCTCATCCCAGATGGCTGCGCAGCCGGAGCGCGGAGAGACTTAAAAGGTAAAGCCAGCAGATGGTGAACTTCTGAAACGCAAAGTAATGTGCCTGCTAAATCAAAAGTTTAAAATATTTGAAATCTGCTTGTTTTAAAGTAGTAGACTGTTGCGAACCGGTCATCTGTGAAGTATGCTGGCAGTCTTAAGCACTGCCCAAATGAATTTGAGCTTTGTACCTGTGGTAGCTGGCTAGCTAATCTACCAAGGAACGTTACAAGCAAGTCGCTGGAATTACCAGTTAGTGCTGACCTCGTGGCGGTACCTAACAGGTAATGTTTCAGAAAACAGACCGATGCGTGGAGATCTGATCTGCATCAGTCTTGACTGGGATTTGAACGCTGGTGGTGCTTCTGGTACAGCCTACATATCCTGGCTTGGAGTAGATGTGAGTAACGGGCTCCTCCCGAGGAGGATAAACGTGCACCTGGAACGCTCCTCAGGCTATCAGATCTTAGCATTTGTTGTGCCAAAGTGTTTGGGCTCTTACAAATACGGTGTAGACACAACTTAATTTTGTAGTGGGTGCTATGTTGACTGTCTACTATGCTGGCTTTACTCTGATGGCAGAAAAGGCTACACTTGGTGGCTTTCTTCTGCACTCAAGGTGGTATATACATTCCTCACACAGCGTTGGCAGGGTATTGGCTGAAACCTGTTCCCTATTTTGCTATTTTTTGAGGAGAAATGAGCAATATTTGATGTAGGCCAGTGTTTAGTAGAGTGTGCTTCACTGTACTGATCGCATAGTAATCCTTAAGCTAAAGTCTTGCTTATGTGGGCTGGGTCATCTTCATGGTGGGGTGACCTCTTGGTGAAAGATTCTTCAGTCTTTAGGCAGTCCGTGTAGTTTTTGTTAACGCTGTTCGTTGTGATAGATGTGAAACACCTAGCTTTATCGTGCTGTTTCTGTTTAAGATTAAAGCACTTTAACTGGAGTGGTTTTTCAGGCCTTCTACTCCAAACCCAAAGTGCTAGCTTTGCTACGTTGGCCTTATTGACAAATGTACTGAGCTCGATATCCCCTTGATCTTGACTTTGAAGTAGCAAACCTTCAGTGCTCATGGTCCTTCACTGAGAGAATTTAGGTCCTCATGACTTGTTATACACTTAGGCTTTAACCTCATGGTTGGTTTTGTTCGAGTTGGAGCACGAGGCAGGAAAGAAAAGCAGCACTGTTTTGTCTGGAATACTGGAAACCTTGTGATAGGTTCTTTTACACGAAGTGAAAATAAAACCCTACCTTTAAGTTGCCAGCTTTGCTGCCAATTTCCCACTATACTAACCTGGCCTGAAGTGTAACATAGTACATGAGGATAAGTTTGCAGTGCAAAATGAAGAAAGGCCTTTGGTTTGAGTTGACTGACCTGAGGTAACTGCATTGGATTAAAGTAGCCAGGGAGGCCAACTAACTTGGGTTACTTCAGGTTTATAAGGGAACCCAAGGCTGAACATGTTAGCTCAGTTCAGCACTACTCTGAGGGAAGTAGGCCTGTTCCATAGAGATGCATTGGTTCCTTAGGAAATTATGGATTTCTTGATCGTAATATATATGTTATCATTATAACTCTAACTCTTGATAATTATATATATATATGTTTAATTCCATGTTTTCAGAAATGCCTTAGCTCTTCTGTACTTGCAGTTTGGCACTTGACCCTTAACTGTGTCCTGTGGTCTTTGAACTCTTCCATTGTCCCACCAATCCCACTTCCAAAATCATTACTTGGGCCTGCTTGGTCAGAAACGCGGCTCCTTCATACTGGGGACTGCTCAGCAGGCTTAGACCAATGCGTGGTCTGAGCAGTTTCACACCAAGGCCGAGGTGGGTGCAGAAGCAGCTATGAGGCAACTATGAAGGAACCTGTTCACAGAGAAGGCTTCTTCCTAGCCACTGCCAAGAAGCTGGCCTGTTTTTCTGAGATCTTCTGTTGGTACCAAAATGTACGTTATTCTGCCTAGAGCGATTAGATTATTTTAATGGGGTGAATGCAATGCCCTCTCATAATCTTGTTTGGGCTTGTGCTGCTCAGTTCAAGATCCTGAGTTTCTAGCCTGTTTGCTGTTCGGTGTTGCTGGGGTGTGCTTGTGGCTCTTGTTTCAGAAGGGATGTGAATTCCTGCTTCCTACTGATACAGCTGAAGCCTCTGGTGATGTTCCCCCATATCCCCGTTCCCAAGCCATCCACACCTTGCAAATAACTTCCAATTGTATACCTCATGTCTGCATCACGGCTCTTCAAATACTTTATACCATGCAAAAGAGAGAGCTTGACTAGAGCAGAACACGCTGTTCTTAAGCAAGGCCATTGATTTTTCTATAATGGCATTATGTTTTTAGGCTGCATAAAGAACTTGGTGGAAAATAACAATGTTTTGTTTGCTTTTTTGACAGTTTCTAATAGCAGTTCAGTGAGACCTCCAGTGATGTATTTAGTATTCAAATTATTCTGTTCATTGTGCACAGTGTCAACATGTAATTGTGGTGGGGGCAGTCTAATGAAAGAGTAGAGGTAAATCCAGCCCACGCTTCGCAGGGAGAAGGTAGTCTACTGCCTGCAGTCACATATCCATCAACGACTTGCGCTTAACATCGCTGCAGTCTGTTTTCTCTAAGCGAGAAGGGGTAGTGCAGAACAAAAACCGCAGCACCATTTTAATGAGTGGCCCCCCCATATTTTTAGCCTTTATAAATCCCACAAGTAGGATCCAAGTTTTATTTACTGTGAGGATTTTGGCAGCATCGTGGTCCTTAGTATTGTTTTATAGTATAAAGTGTTGGCATCTCAGCTAGAAGTACTTCTGTTGGCTCTGTTGGTAATATTCCTGTTTCACCAAGTGCAAAACAGACGCAGCACTGCCCAAAGCTGCAGACAGTAGCAGCTCCCTGGATTTTCTCTTTTAAAGCACTTTAAGCAGAGTTCACCCCAAGTGCATGTTCCTGCACTGAGCCCACTGTGGTTGTTTTGCATGTTCACAGCAGAATTTCCATAATTACAGGAGTGCAGGGAAGAGCTTTGGAGGCTTCCTGTCCCTTTGGAGAGGTTTTGTGTGCACAAAAATGCCTTTGAAAAGATGGGGTGGCTAAACGCTATGCAATTTGGGAGGTTCATCTGTATGCGGAGTAAATCTCCGATGTGACAAAGGGAAGGGAAAGGCAGAGCAGCTTCTGCAAACTGCAGAACCTTCTGTGAACTGTCACGTCAAAGCTCTTAAGTCTGGTAGCACAGAGTGAGCTGGGCTTCATCCCACAGTCCCTGCATATGAGGAGCAGTCGCTTTCTGGTACTCCTGAAGCAGCAGGGCAGTTTAAACAGGGCTGTTTTCAGACTCTGTGCCTTTGGATGGCTATTTCAGAAGTGAACTCGAGCCATTCTGTTATGCAGCTTCCTTCCTCTAGCTGCTAACGGTGAAAAGTGACACTGTGCCACCCTGTGCCTGGTCAGAAAAAGTTCCCTCATCTGAAATAGCTTTAGAATAGGGAAGGCTAGCAAGAATATAAGGAAAAACAGTCAAAGATTGTGACAATAAACCGTTTAATTTAAGAACTATTTACGAGTCACTTTGCTGATTCTCTTCCACTTGAGAGCACAGGTTATTGTATTCCTCTGGACTGACTGAATACTGTGAAAGTACTTCTAGAAATTCTTCCAGTGGGCAGAGACCTGCTCTACATCCTTTCACCACTTGCTCCTGCAAAGGCAAAGAGACAAAAATCACAGATCTTTTTTGTTGTTGATCCTGATGCATTCTTCAGCAGGGAAATATGCTAGCCAAGGCACGTCCGTGCATAAATTCGTATTGGATCTAGAGCCAGCTCACCAGAAGAGATGCCTTGGCTACTATGGATGAGCTGTAGGTGTCTTACTTTATCTGGCTCCATAGCATGACCAAAACAAGTCTCGTTTGACAGCTTTACACAGATGTGTGTGAAAACAAAAGCTAAGGACATGTACAATGGGCTTCCTGTGGGACCTTACCTCCCCGTGGTAAGACACGCGAACAAACCACTCTTTGGACTGCCGGTGCTGATACAGTTCCAGGGTCACATCCGCAGCGTAAGAGGGCCACTTGTGATCAAAGGTGCCCAGGGCCACCAGGAGAGGAATAAGGGTAACGTCATGAGAAGCATAGAGAATAAGCTTTCTGATAAAAAAAAAAAAAAAAAAAAAAAAAAGAGGAGGAAAAAAAGAAAAAAATCCTAAAAGGTTTGCTGTGTTTCTGTGGATAGCCAGTATTGCTCATGCTTTCCCTAGTCGAACACTCATTCTCTTTACTCACGCACTCAATATCTTTCTGAACCAGCTTTTCACACTGGCAGCAAGTTGGAATTTACAACGATTAGAGGGAGAGATCTGCCCTGTACCTGGCCTTTTCAGCTGGAGATGAGGAATCTGCTGCTTCTGTAATGTTCTTCTGTAAGGTATAGAAAAGGACACCAACACACATCTGAAGAACTTCTCTATAAAAGAAGCAGAAATAAATCTACTAGTTTTTTAACCTTTGAATTACTTAATTTCAAATGAACGCCTGGAAACCTGCTTTTCCCTCGCAAATTGTTAATGTGTATTGAATGTGGCTAAGAACTATTAAATGTGATTCCTACGGTTACTTTTTATTTCAGCAGTTGCTTAGTCACCACTGAGATTCCAGCGCGACTGCAGATTGGGAGGGGAGAAGTGCTAACAAGCCAGTCTCACAAGATGTGGTCCACATAAAGGAAAGGCCAGAAACTCCTTGATGTTCTCTATCCCATTTTGCTTCACCTAGTTGTGATCCTGGAAGCATGGATTTCAGCCAAGGAAGATGACTGTAGCTGACTGTGAGTGGCCAACCGAAGTGCCTGGAATCCTTGGGGTGGGAATAAGAAGAAAGCACCTACATTTACAAAATACGTATTTTTATCTCTGTATCAAACAAAGAGGAGATCTTTTTGACAACTTCTGGTGTGAAGAAACTCCCACTAATGAATAACAGAAACTAATGAATAACTTCCTAACTGGAAATGGAGTATGGTTGTGACTGTGGCTCTCTGGGCTGCTGTGGGACCAGGGGAAAATCAGTCATTCAGTACCTGAGGTCTCCAACACAAGTTAAAGAAAAGGCTAAGGCCAAGTGTCCTAACAGAAAGGGCAGTCCTGTGCCACCACCTGAGAAGCACATGTGACTATGGCAGCTGCGAATAAATCTGGAAAGCAAGCTGCTGCTAGGTTAGCAACTCAGCCACCTTTACAAATTACTGTGAAGTAATTAACTGCATGTAGCAGCAGATTCTTTTGCAAGTCATTACACGTGTGCAGGGCCTGGCATCACCTTTTCCACTAGCATCAACACTTCTCAGCCCAGCTGTGCAGGTGCCAGGCCTGGGATAAACGTACCTGGGTGGCGTTCAGACTGTAGTTGTGTGCCTGTAAGGACAGCCTTGCTTGTGCAGCCTCAGCACTCAGGCTCGAAGCATCTCCCATGCTCTTCTGCTTTTGCCTGACACAGGTTCACTTGAACAGCTTTGGCAACTGAGGCACTCGCTGCTTACCAGTGACTTCGTACTGTTCCTCGGGCATTACTCCTTCCACAGCTACCAGCAAAACGGGACATGAGCCCACATCTTGGCCTCCTCGCTGTGGACTTCCTGACTCAAGGCCTTGCACTGAGATGGCCAAGGCACAGACCTCACGAGGGAGCAATTACCTCTGGTGGGGAAATGGGGCAGACTGGGAAGGACTTCTGAGCTCTGCCACGGTAAGCTAGCGTAGCTCATCCACCCCGAGTATGCTAGGACAACCCCGCAGGCTGGAGGCACGGGTACAGGCAGTCACCTTGAACCGTCTTCCAGAAAGAAAAGCAGCGAGTCAACGGAGCGGCGCTCAACTGTCTGCTGGAAGCTCTTCAGCACAGGGCTGCTCGGCAAACCATGCGCCTGCAAGGAGAGGAGGTCATGTAACAACGGGCTCGCCCCTGTCTGAGCCAAGCCCGAAGCCACACCAATGACAGCCCGCAGACACTGGCTGTGCATGTCACAGCAGCTGTACCACTGCAGGCACTGCAGTATGTGTATCAGGAGTTCTTTTATGGTTTTTAAACACACGGACTCGCTCCACATACCAAAAGGACCCACATCTTTTCTTGAGGCTGTGTGAGGTGAGTAAAACAGGCCTTGAGCTATTCAGCTGACAGCTACACCAGCAAGCCCAATGACACGTTTTTGCTGGAGCTAATGGTATTAAGGGGAGGTACAAATATGCCCAGCTCCCTTCCAGTAGCAGAGGCAATCTGGCTCAGGGCCAGCATGCCAGAACCAGGATTAAGATGATCCTGTTAGGTGCCGACTGCCAAAAAAAGGGAAAGCACTTTGCCATTACAAGCGCTGTAATGGTGGTAACCAAGGCCCAGCCACCCTCTGAGCTCTACTGTGTTACACCTGAAAGAGATACTGGATTTCAAGGTAAGAACATAAACGCAGGAGGTAAGTCTTCAACCATCCTAGAAGAAGGCTGGCTCTGTATCTTGCCTTTTTAAAAAGGCTGTGCCAATTCTATAAACTTTCTGAATTAAATAGAAAGATACCGGGATACCCAATGGTATCAGTCGGCATTGACTCCTCCATTGTTCTCTCCATATGCACGGGGACAGGGCAAAAAAGGGTATTTCTTTCCGTAACAGCGTGACAATGCACCTCAGCTCACCTGCTCGGCATAAAGGTTATCAAGGAGAAGAAAAAAGTCCACAGACTTATCACAATCAATACCCATCTTCTCCTTAATTGTTTTCAAGTCATCGGAGATACCTGGCTGTAGCAGAGCATTCTTCAACTTCTGCCTGTCAGGGGATCAGGAAAAAACACAAACGAAACAAAAACTTTTCACACATCAGACTTCCTATCCCTCATTTTTTTAATAACCCCCAGTCCAGTGGAGATGTCTCACAGGGAGGAGTGGGAACACCGCTGGATACTGAGGGATTCCTGATGTTGGGAGTCTCCCTGGCAGAGGTCTGGGTTGGCCTCTGCTCTCATGGATGTGGGGGAACAAAAATTAAGATGAGATAGTAACATCTCCAGAGAGGAGGTTCCTGCAAGCAAAGGCTCTGTATTGGTTAACAACCTCTCCAAGGCGTAGCCTTTAACTGCCTCATGGAAGGAAAGAGCTGTGAAGCTTCGAGATGATTTCTGTATGGTGTGTGAAAAGGGAAACACCTAGGTACTCACTGGTAGCTTAAATTCATCCCTGACTTGGTTAGAAGCCACCTGCCCTCCTACACTGATTTGAATTTTATTTTTAAGTGTTTAGCTGAGACTAGCAATGCTAGCCAGATACTTCGAGTTAGGCATTTTGCATGTTTGTTTTTTTTGTCTGACTCTGGTCTGTTGGGGAAGAGGTGAGAGAAAGCATTTGTTTAGGAACAGCTTTAGTTTCTGTTTTGAAATCAAATTCGAAAAGATTCTGGCACAGGCAGACCTTTAGGCTGGGTCTGTGCTGCTTAATGCAGCTCAAGAAATCCACCACGACTTGGTTGCAAAATGTGCAGTCAGGGGGATGGAGGGAGGGAGCAGAAGAGCTGGCAGTTTACTCTCCTTTGGGCAAATCTGAATATCCTTTGGCTTCCCCAAGCTGCTTCTGTGGGCCGTCACCTCACTGCTGTCAAGAGCAACCTGTTGCCTGCAGTGTCGAGCACTATGTAATGAGCTTTTACAAAGGAATTCCGATAACCCTTAAATAACTTTGGACAAAAAGACACTAATGTATCATCCAACCGAACTGCAACACGTCTGTCTTGTCTGGTTTCCACCTGGTGCCCAACCTGGCATAAGCATTTATGGAGTGGCTGATTCCACAAACACGAGCGTCCTTTTTGTGGAGGATGTTTTTAATTTTATTTCAATAGTCTTTGTTAAAGGTGTCAAGGCTAAGTATATTCCTGTTTCTTGAAGGTATAAGCGTGGCAGGAATGTTATAATAATCCCCAGACGAGAAGATGAATTTAAAAAGGAGGCCCAGTGTGTTCACACATGAAAGGCATGGTAAAGGATGCAGATGACATTGATGCTGGCCTGCAGCAATGCCACAGAATAGCTGTACATTACCTAGTAATGAGTGTTTGCTAGTCGTACGCTAAATTAAATTACTCTTTCAAGAAAAAAATGTTTTTTTTCTTTCTTTCTGGTGCTACTGCTTGATATGTGACTCTGCTCACCTAGTGTTTTACACAACTGGCTAACCATTCCCAACAAACAGTAAGTGGCAGGGGAAGAAATTGAGAAATGAAAAGAAAATGTGCTGTTTTAAATTACTACTGCTCAAATGAAACAGCAGTGAAATCATACGGGGAGGCACGGCTGGCAATTACCTGCTCAAGCATTTCAGGCGCTGGCAGTTGTGGTAATTGGGGTAGAGGATTTCTGAGCTTGCATCATCAGTGACAATGACAACAGATCCTGTGGAACGAGAAGGAAGCTTCTGTGATCACTAGTGCATCTGCATGTCTTTAGACCGCTTTAATCACTCCCCCAGTCTTTCTGCTCAAGCCTACTGTTGTCAGCTAGCAATTCCCACTGAGCTATCACCTGCAGCACAATCCACTCTGCTGTTTCTGTTCACTTCGCGTTTATTTCCATAGGGCTGTCTGCTGTGTACCTTATAACACTTCCTAGTTGTGTGTTCATTTCTTTCCTAGTGTTTGCATGTGCCAAACATCAGTTCCTGTGTCACGAGGTGTAAGGATCTCTAGCAACATCACTTTTGGTATCTATTCCTGAGGGAGCAGAGTTCTTCAAAACCCAGAGTGTATTTCTAGGACATACAAGTAGTTGTCAACTGTTGCATACAGCTGAAAGTTACTCCACACACTAAACTTGTGAGGGATCCTGGTACTCCTATTGCCGAGATACTCTGATTTCTCTAAGAAACTTTCCTCAGATGTGGCAGTGCATCTTGTGAACACTGGGCCTGGACACTCTGCCCTCTTGATTCTGAAGTGCGGTTAACGCAAACCTCCTCAGCAGGTCTGAACTTGCAGCACAGATGGCAACAGATCCAAGCTGAGCATCGGCAGTAAGCTACGCAAAGAGAGGGAGCAAGTGACAAGTTGATAAAGAACACACAGGACAGCACGAGGAAGAGGGCCAGGAGCAAAGAGCTGATGAAGAAGCAACAACCGGGAGCCAGAGAGAGTCGGGATGTGAGAGGTGTGTGCATCTAGGGAAGACTGATTAAGGAAAGGTACTGGTCAGAAGTCTCCCCAACCTTCTTTCTGCTGTTGGTACAGCCCAGCCAGCAGGCACCGTGTGGACTCCAGGTTCCGGAAAATATTAGTGGAACGGACGCTGAAAGAGAGAAAGCAGCCTGTGAGGTAGCACTTTCTCCTTCGCGTGGACAGGGCTGCAGCTGGGGTGGACTTGCTGGAACTGAGAGTTCAGATTTCACTCTGGCTTTGGAAACCTGCGGTGGGATTCATCTCGCCCTGCTATGGATACCTTAAATACAGACACCTCTCTCTGAACTACCATTTAACTTCCCTTCAGAGACAGTGAAAATGATGAATGGGCACTTATCTGTGATTTTATCTCATCCTAATCCAGACACTCCCAGCATTACTGATGTGAGCAGCGGGGGTGCACTTGATCTCACTGAACTTTAGTTATTTCATCTACAGCGAGTTCAACTGCGCTCCAGAGATGTCTGTTCCTCTTCAGTCACCACAAAAGGACATAATGTCAGTGGCTAAACCTCGGTGCAATGAATCCATCCCTAGCTTCCCTCCCAGGACTGCCGGGAAATCAGATGCTTCGTGTCATGAGTGGGATCTCACGCTGGGCTCTGCAGACTGACCGGAGATGAAGGCCCAGTCTGCTATGCGAGGGAGAGATGTCCGCGGTCAGGAAGCTTCCCTAGCGGAGGGGTACTTGCCAGGAGGGAGGAAGCAAGGCGAGGTCCAGAAAGGTACCGAGAGACTCACAGGACTTCAGCAGGCTTAAAGGTCGGCGAGAGAAAGTTGGCTTCTTCCACGTAGCTCCTCCTCAGCCTCTCCCCCAGGGCAAACATCTGCTGCATCCCCACTGTCGTCAGCTGCCCCGCGATCGCGCCGCCCTAGGTACAAAAAAGAGGAAGGGTCGGCGTCGCAATGGGGAAATAAACGAGCCTGGGGCGGGTTGGAAATACACAGGGGGAGCACTCAGAAACCCTCACCTTGAACGTCGTCTTCTTGTAGTTCTCCTCGTAGGGCGAGGGCGGCCGCGGGCCCCCGCTCAGGTCGGTCACGGTGTAGTCCAGCCGGGTGCGGGCGGGCACCTCCAGCAGCCGGGGGTGCCACTCCACCTGCACGGGCACACAGCGCCTCAGCGGGGCCACCACGAGCCCCGGGACCACCACAGCCCCCGTGGGGGCCACCCCAAGCCCCCCCCGCTCGCCCCCTGCTCACCGGCGCCGCCCCCGGGAGGGGCCGCAGCGGGGTGCGGGCGCCGTGCCGGAAGAGCACCTGCACCAGCCGCAGCTCCAGGGCCCCGCTCTCGGCCCCCTGCCCCTCGGGTGCTGCCCCCTCGGGTGCCGCCCCTGCCCCCCGGCGCTGCTGCCGCGCCCAGAGCCCCAGCCCGCCCGCCAGCCCCAGCCCGCCCAGCAGCCCCAGCCGCCGGCACCAGCCCATGGCGCCGCTCTCCCGCCGCCGCCGCCGGCCGCCGCGGGGGGTGCCGGGAAGCCGAGTGCCCCGCCCAAGGCGGCGGGCGGCGGGGGAGCGGCGCGGGACTACAACTCCCAGCGGGCACCGCGCCACCCCGCTCCTCCCTCAGGGAACAGACCCCCCCCCCCCGCCTTATTTTTCCTTTATTTAAAATAAATAAATAAATAAATAAATCCTGTGAGCGTGTTGAAGTTCTCGTGTCCCCGTGGGCTGCCTCACCAACTGTAGGGAGCTGTGGGGACCACATCTGGGGACCACATCTGGGGACCGCCCGTGCATCCCCCTCGGCTCCATCACTGGCCGCCCCCTAACAGCACTGAGGGGAAGGGGGTTTGGGGCAGATGGTGCCTTGTGCTCAGGTCTCTGGTGGCAACGCTGGGGTCCTTCAGTCAGCTCATAGCGTGAATATAAGGGGAAAAGCCCCGCTGGTAGCGCTCCTCAAATGGAGGCACCTCACTGACAGAAGGGCTCGGTACCAATACTCCCTTGACCCCACAGCCTTGCCAGCTGAGGTCTGCGGGCAGTGCTAAAGATGATGCTCCCAGCTTGTTGGTGGTGCTGGTTAAAAGAAGGGATTTTTCCACAGTGAGGGTGGTAAACAAGTTCTCTTTAAGCATAGGTGCCCAGCTGGCACCAATCGAGGTACTCCTGGAAGAGAGCAGTGGTTGCTGAGGCAATCGGCTGTGCTACTTAGCATCTTTTTAGCACAGTAGCTAATAACTGGTAGATGTGGGAGCTAGACAGCTGTGTATCCACAACGCCTTTGTTGGGCTTTATAAAGCAGCAACCAACAAGTTTCTGTCTCCTCCATTCCTATGAATCTCCAAGTTCAAGTGTTTGTGGTGACATCACTCTGACATAAGTAATATTTCTACCAAGGAATAAGCTGTTTACCTGTTTCTTAGACCAGATCTATTTGGCTTTGACTCATTAAGGTTTACTGTGTTCCTCCTCATGCATCCGTCCTGCCTCTACATGTATGCTATGGGCCCTGATATTCCTTTCCCCTAGGCTTACTCTACTTTATCCCTACTTTACCCAGCTCCTCTTTCTTTCCCAACTTCTTTCACGCCTACGCTGATAGCTCTTGATGCCCTCCTTTTCCTGGTTGCCCTTCTCCTTTGTGTCTCTCCTCCCTGCTTCTCTTCCCTCTTTCAGGGTGCCAGCACTTTAAAACACCTTAGAGTTTTAAACTCCTTTTGGACTCTAAAGAGTTTTAAAATCAGGGATATTTAGGATCAGGAAAAGTTTTACAGAAATTTGTGATGTTCGTGAAAGCTATGAATCAGTTACTTTATTGTCTGTAAAGATCAGTTCTTTAACTTGTCCATAGGGAATTGCAGCCCTGATTACAGTGCGTTCACTATCTCCTTCTTTTAGATTTTCCCATTTGGAAACAGGCTTTGTCTGTGGGAATTGGTGGAATGTGGTCTTTGGAAGATCACACATGAAAAAAATGCTGTGAAGACTGGGCCAAAAAAGGTGTTTTCAGTAAACAAGGCCCTAGGGAAAGTTCCTGACTGGAGATTGATACCAGGAGGTGTTGGTGTCTCTGGGACCTCCTAAAGTGTCCATGGTTTTTGACAAGGGTAAAGGTGTTCCTTCTGTGCTCCACTGCTGCCCTCCCTTTCTTTGGGAAGAGTCTTGCCTCCTCTGTTTCCAACGCTTTCTATTTCTGCTTGGTCTGAAGTGATCTGTTGGCTTTCTGCTGTTTGCATGCTTTCTGCTGCTTTTCCTTTGTACTATTGCCAAGAGCATGCCCCAAAGGACACAGGGCAAACAGCATCAGAAAGCTATGCCTAACACTTAACATCAGGGCCATCATCGTGGCTGCTGACCAGGTCCATCTGACCGGGTTTGCTTGGCCACGTTGAGTTCAGAAGCTCAGCAGCTAGTGCAGGTGCTGCTTGTGTTGTCTGGGGCCAGCTAGGACTGTGAGGATGAGAGGACCCAGTGGACCTTCCTGCCCCAGCTACCTCTCCCTGGCTCCCAGCTGTCCCGCTCTCTGTTTTTCCCACTGAATGCAATTAAAGAAATCCTGGAAAGAGACACAAGATTGTTTCCCTTGGGGCTGACCCTGAAAGAAAGAGGAGCCGTGTGTGGATACACGTGGTATAGGCGCCAGGCTGGGAAAGAAGCTCAGTGCGGGCCGAAGGAGGGTGTCTGTCAATGTCTGCTTGGCAGGCCCGGCATTTCCTGCTCCCAGGGGGACCTGCTGGGAAATCGCATGTGGCCCCAGTCACCACCACAGCTCAGCGCTTGCCAGATTTTAAAAGCAAGTATCCTCAAACCAAATGACATGATTCAGATGGAAACCGAAGGCAAAGGCAAATAAATAATTTGGAAGAGCTGGGCATAGGAAATCCCCTGGGTGTGAATTCTGAGGATGCCTTTGTCAGTTCCTGGGGGTGATCCAGGCACAGCTCGCTGGCCTTCTCCTGGGCTGGAGACTGGCACATGCAGGGACTCACGCAGCTGGCACGTGCAGGGAGCAGGGCTAAGGAGCAGCAGGAGCGAGCGTGGAAACCTGCACAAAGGGCAGAGGGAGGAGGCGCTGCAGGCAGCGAGGGTGGCACAGCCACCAGCTCTGCCATCCCTCTGCAGGTGGGGGAATTGGGTGATCTTGGTGGTGTCTCAAAGCAGTGCTGTTCCTAAAGGGTTACCTGAGTTTCCAGAGTATGCAGCTTGTGAAGCAGAGGAGCATGGCCATAGCAGAGATGAAAAGATTACTGCAGAAGCCAATAAAATAACAAATGGAGAAATCAAGCCTGAATTGCGTGATGTGGGGGGTGAGGGAGGAAAAGATGCTGTGTGGAGAGGGAATAGAAAAGGTAGTTAAGAGGGGGGAAAGAGAGGGGAGAGAGAGAGATGACGTGATGTAAATGAGCAGAGGTGGAACAAGGGAAGAGGCTGGCAGTGCCTTTATTTGCATTCCCATTCTAACCTTACACTGGAAGAAAACCCCAGTTCCTGTGAAGCTGTGAAGACTGGGACTGCGGTGTCCCTCCTGGGGGGATTTGGCTGCTGCCAAGCAGCATTTCTGTAGAGATGTATTTTAGAATACACCATGCCACAGCAGGCGTGTGCAATTAGAGGAGAGCTCTCCAAAATAGCAGGCGGCTGTCGATTTTTTAGCAAATGGTGTTGCCCCCTCCCCTTTTTTTTTCTTTGTCCAACTGTGTAGAAATTTATTCTAAGATGCATCATCTTTACAGAAACATTTTCAAAGGACCTGTTATTTTTACCCTTCTGTTGCTTTTTGTGACCAGATGAGGAGCAGAAGGCTATTCCAATGACCACTGTGGGTGAGCTTCGTTTCTCTGGGGGAAGTTAATGAACTCTAACAAATAAGCAAGTTTCAGGAACTCGTGCTCTCTGAAAGCAGAGTGCAAATTTCCTCCTGGCTGGAATTTAACCAAATTATGATGATTGCTACCTTTGCAAAGTATTACTATTCCTTTCATTTGCCTTTTTATAGTGCTCCACAAATGGATCGCATCTCAGAACACTCCTGTGTGGTAAACTTGCATTTACATCCTCATTGTCTTGAAAATAAAAGTGATTCGTAGTGAGTTTCAGTTTGACCAAACCACACAGTCATTATGTGGCTGATACATGGATAAGTTATTTACTCTGTTGTTTGCTTAAAGTTCAAGACCAACAATCATGATTAGATTTTTTTTTTCTCCCACATTGTGCATTGAAATTAAGAAGTGTTTAAAAGATACCCACCAAAGAAACAATTTAGCCTGACAAGTTCCAGTGTTTCATTGTTTCTTGGTTTACTGAAAACCTGAACAAATGGCTAGAGCTGTTTGTGGTGTAAATCAGAGATACCACAAACAATCCTCATGGTAGAAACACAAAGAGAATTTGGACACCCCTCAGGTAGATGTTATTTCTTTCTTTTATTTTCTGAATGGTAAGGGTCAGAAAATAGTCTTGCATTGCCTCTGGCTTCTCTGCTTCCTTTCCAAGAGCTTTTTGCTCAGCAAGGGGAGCAAGCTGGAAAGGTTCCCCAGCAGCTGTGAGCAAGCACGGGCTGCAGCTGCACTGGGAGCGTGGCAGTGAAGCTGGCTGCCACAGGAGGGTGATGTACCCAGGCTCGTGTGAGTGTCCAAAGCCAACCACAAACAGCTAATGCCACGTGTGGTGTCCCCTGCCCCAGTTTTGTGGGGCACCAGGAGGATCTGTGTGCAGCAGAAAGGGTCAAATCTTACTGTGGGTGTTTTATTATCCTGCCCAATACGCCGTTCCAGCAAATGTTTGCATGGCTGGCTCTCCAATTGTGTACAGAAGCGCTAATTTTCTCTCTGGTGTCTTGAAATAACAGCAGCTAATCAGATCTCAGGTGCTGTGACCAGCAGGTCTCCTCTGTTGTAGACAATGATATGTGCAGTATTCATGTTCAAAATTACAAACCTCTCTTTACAATGCAGCCACAAGAGCCTTCACCATATGCAACGGTGGTGCTAATGGTGATATCTCTGTCCTGCGAGGATCAATGACCACAGCATCTATAATAAGCTAGTCAGTCTGGGCATGTAAGTCTGTTGCATTCAAAAAGAGGGGAAAAATATTTATAAATTGTTTGAGTATGCTATATTGCTTTCCGTGGAGCTATATCACTCTTGTCTCTGCTTCAGTCTGTCTGTTGTTGTAAACCTTGCAGCCAGCTGCTTGGTGAGCAAGGCAGCTCGGGAAATGGAAAGAATGTCTCCACTCCTCATTTCTGTGACCCTTTGGGGTGGAATTGGCAAAAATAAACTCCTAGATGCCGCCACAGACCGAGCCCTCCCCACAAGGCATGGTTCATAGTATAGCCAGACCCAGTACAAGCATATGGATCTATGCATCTCATCACTTTTCCTGCATGCTCTCACATCACCAGTTTACCTTCCTTGTTTTGGTCAGCAGTGAAATGGTGTGTGCTGATGTTTGCAGTCATTGCTTTAGTTCTGTATTTGGGTAGGTTGTTTGAGACACTCCTGAAAGCTGGAGTCACAGTATTTAGAGTCAGCATCATAAGGGCATTTTCAGAGTCGTTTTTTCTCTAGGTTCAACAAATAGCATGTCAGACAGTCAGTTTTTTCCATGTGCCTCTTGCACGGGACCATGTGATTTTTCCTCTCTTTTCCTTATAAGTTGCAGGCTCAGGCATTTGGTCATTACGAGCAGCAGAAGCCGACTATGCTGGGTGGCATGCTGGTTGTGGAGGGGCTTGTCCTCGGTTTCTGTAACCTAGTGCAAAAGATGCGCTCCCTGCCTTCTGTTTTTCTTTTGTTCGAACTTTGTCATCCTAAACTGGATGGCCTGCAGCCATCTGCTGCATTTGGTAGTCTGCGGGATCATGCAGACTCAATTATGCGCCTCTCTGGCATAACAGCAGGACAGTTTTCTCGTCAGCTTTAAAAGGGTGATTTCTCCATGGAAAATGAAGGCTTAGATAAGGAGGAACCTCCAGCAGCAGGCTCAATAAGCTGTTCCCAGCTGCATCAGATGAAGTCTCTGTGCTTGCATGGCAGAGCTGCCCTGGGTGTGGTGGGAGAGCTGCCAGGCACTCGCTGCTGCTGAGCTGCTGCATCCCGAGGCTCAGTGCTCTGGCACTGCAGCAGATGTGCTCTCCTGTGGCAGCACTGAACTGTTTGGCATTTTTAATCTTTGCCAGCTCCTTTGCTTTTTGTGAGTATATATTACATCAAAAGGTTGGGGATGATATGAAGTTAAAGGAGATGGTGTAAGTATAGATGGTTCTAGTTACTTTTTTTCTAAGCAACCAGAGGAGAGGGGCTACAAAGAGAACATTTTGAACCTTACAGTGCGTTCCTAGCAAGTTAAGCTGTTTTGTTACACTTTCATACTCATACAGAAGTGACCAAACAGTAGGATTTGTGTGTGTGATACAACCTGTGATGTGTCTTCCACCTCTTGCAGGGTGGAGAGACCTAACTGGAGCTGGGGTGAGATGTTACCCACTTGTAGTGCTGCAAGCTTAGGTTAAGTTTTGAGATTCAAGGGCAGCTTCCCGTTTTCTTCTTAACCTTCACTGCAGGTGGCAGACCTGCTGGGTTTCAACATGTGGTCATCCAGATTGGATGTCTGACTCCTTGTAGGTTGCCCATAGCACCCCAGTCTCTTTTCTCTTTTCAGATATGCTCCTCTTTGCTATCTGAGGATGGGGACCAGCTCAAGTGGTGGGTTTGTCAGCTACAAGAGGGGAAAAACCTCGTCTCAGGGACCCATGCTATTTACATTCAAGGCATTTCTGGTCCCACCAGCTGTTCTGTGTGTGTTATTTTCAGAAGGGCAACAATCTGTGGGAGGTCAGGAGGGTGGAATTGTGTGAATTCAGCGGGTGAAGGAGATCAAAACGCTTGGAAGTCCTCAGGCCTCATCGTGACAGAGAGTCAGGATCCCAGATGATGATGGCTTACAGACTGGGAGAATTTAAGGAGAGCTCTGAATGTGCTGCTTGTATGGCTAGCAAGGGCTGCCTCGCTGGGTGTTTTTTAGCTGTTTTCAAGAGTCATCTGTGTTTACACTGCTGGCAGGACCACCTGTTATTTATTGAACAATAATATATATGTGTGTGTGTATAAATTGCTGCATTTCTGCATTTATTTTTAGCCCTTTCTAAAAACCCCCAACAGGTTTCAAAGATGCTGTGGATTGTAAGTGGTGCCTGACAGCATTGCTCACATTGACGGTTGTCAGAATTTTCCGTGATAAATCTCTGCTTTGAAAGGCTTATAACTCATCCTTCTATTCTTGGTCTTGCAGCTCTCATATCCTGGGAAAACAAACCTTTTTTTAAACTGTGTTTTTCCACACAGGTTTGTGAAAATCTTTTTTTTTTTTTTTTTTTTTTTTTTAATTTGGCCTAAATGAGACCTTTTCCAAAGCAGATATCGTGTCTTGTCACTTTATTTCTCAGTGCCTAATTGCAACTGTGTGGCAGGTCTCTTTAATACATTTCATACGGTCAAATGGAAAACTATTTTGCGTATCAGACTGACATAGACATTTGATAGTGTCTATCAGTAAAGAGGCAGCAGCAGTAGGCTCCCCGCACCATCCCTAATCAAGCACAAAACCAGCTGCATTATGGCAGAGGCTGGGCAGCCTCTGGATGTGGTGTTGCAGAACTGTAGGGTGAATGCTCCTGGAGTACTAGCAGAGGGATGAGTTGTACCATGTTCTTTATATCCTTTAACAAAGGAGGTGCATACTACTTATTATTGGAAGAGAAATCCGGTAGGAATCAGCAGCTGATGACTTTAATGAAGAAATACTGTTATTCCTTATTAACTTTATGGTTCATATGTTCATAGTGTCTTCCACCCATGCAATGCAAAGCAGTTCTCAATTGTAAATCTGTACCATTCCCCAGTGAAGTCCTGTAATTATGAAGTGAAGTCTTATAATATGAAGTCATTATGATTTCTAGTGCACACATAGAAAAGACAGTGTTGTGAGGAGATCTAATGATTTGTCCTGGTGATGCAGCAAATCCATGGCAGACAGAGAACAGCACACAGGAACCTGAGTCATGCAACAGTGCTGGAAGGAGTGAATTGTATCTCTTGTGAGGGTGTTCACAGCTTTTTGAAAGCTGTTAAAATGTTAACTGCAAGTAATATATTTGCTTGAAGATTGTAGGTGATAATTCAAACCATGAAGGTAATGAACTTGAAACTGGGTCCTGACACATTAGGAGAATTGTGGAGGGAGCACTGGGAGCTTGAGCTGAATCAAAGTTGATGTAATTTCACATGGAGTGTTCAGTAGGCCATTCAAACACAGATTATTTTTTGGCACACAGCAAGGAAGGCTGTGAGGTAGTGAAGTACATGCAGAAGGGCTTGTATGTGCAAAGTCTCAGCTGTTTCTCCAAATATGTTATTAGGTATTTGAATTAGGGATACGATCTTTCTTCAGGTCTTGCCTGAAGATGGCCCATCATGGTTGCAAAAATGTTGCTATTACAAAATGGAAGTAGTGCTACACTGCTTTTGTGCAAAGTACACAAGTACCTGCACGGTGCCATATCTGTTTTTTATTGCAGCTCCAGACATGGGGTTTAACCTTGGACATTGTCCTATTTGTCCTGCTTCCCTTGTCCATCTTTCACCTATCTCAGGCCATTGCATTTCAGTAGGATCTCAGCATCTTCTTAGGGGTAGGCAAGGGCTGCATTTTCCAGATGGATTTCAGGCAAAGAAAGGTTTATTGTCTTGCTGGTTGTCACACACACACATCTTGATGGAGTAGGGACCGGAGGGTGCTCTCCAAAGTTTTAGCTGGGTGTCTGAGCCTCTTGTTTTGGCTCTGTGTTATCTCTTGTTGCCATTCTGATCCCATGTGGCTGTCAGCTGTACCAGTCACTGCTTCATGGGTATTTGCACTGCTACCAGTTCTCATGTCTCAATTGGGAGTCATTTGATGCGAGTGACTGAGATTCCTTGAAAGAAAGAATTTGAAGTATCCCAGACAATGGTATGGCTATGTCTTAAGACTTTTTCAGTACTTATTTTAAGGATTGTTGATATATATGAGTGTTTCTAGGGCTTTGGTATCTGTGGTTTCAGTCATTAAAGGGTCAGAAGCAAAGCAGCTTTTGTGCTGGAGTTTAATATCCTCCCCTTGTAAGATAGTAGGGTAAATGTGAAGAGAAGCTTTTGATTTAATAACTTCAGTGACAGTGAGATCATAAGGAAGGGCCAGCAGAACATTTTTCAAGAATTGTTCAGCGTTTCTGAAGAAAGATTCCTGGTAAAACATGACTGCAAGTTGACAGAGTCAACAAATGAGTCAGTGAGGGGAATGTGACAGGTCTCCCTTACTAAAAGACTTTATTACGCGATCTCTTCCTCTCAATTACCCTAATTTGAAGTGGGGAGCTAATGAATATTGCTAAATGGATTGAAACAAACAGCAGCGCTGTGGACAGAAAATAATCATTATGAACTGCAGTGCATTGACGGCAGTGAATTTGTCACAGACGTGTGGGCTGTGAGGCTGGCGTGACTACCCCGGCTCTCTGACTAGCGTGGGGAGCGGACCAGGCCCTGAGGGGCTGCGAGCGCATGGCGCCATGAGGCAGCGCTGGCCTGCGCGCCGAGGCCTACAGGCACGGGGTGGTGGCAGCCCCCATCCTGCTTGTGGGGAGGGCGCTTGGGGAAGCGGTGGGGTGTCTGTGCTGTAGGAACTGGGCTGGTCACCCCGCAGTGGGTGTGCATGGGGAGAAGAAAAGGGTTGTTGAGGTGTCGCCGTGTGGGCTTTTGAGGACCTTATCTGTCTGTCGGGTAGCTCCCTGTGTGGGGAGCCTGTGGTGTGTTTGCTCAGACAGAGATGCCTGACAGGAATTAGTGAGGGTTATTCTGAGTCCTTTTTAACATAAATAACTTCTTTATTGAGGACTTTGAAGTGGGTACTTCAATGAGCTTTTCAGAGAGTCCTCAAATTTGACACATTGGAAATGCCAGAGACAAAAGGAAGCATGGAGAAACTAGAAATGTGGAAAGGAACATATAGCTGTACCCTAAGAAAAGACAAGACCACAGAGGGGTAAAAATAATCCCAAGTCTCATTTCAGAGGGGAAGAAAAGCTGAGAAAAGAGGTCTAGTGATCTGGGAGGGGAAAGCTGATTGGAAAAATAGTCCGGTTTTCAGTGGAGTATCAGTTACAAACCACATGTGCCCTTGGGTTGTTAGTTCATGTTAGGCAGTGAAGGTGACAGCAATTTCTGCTGTACCTAAGGCTTTCTTGAATGTGGGATGAATTAGAAGAAAAGCCAGGTGGAAACTGAGCATTATTTAGCAGTGGCTAAGTTGAGACATTTGTTTCTGAGACTTGTTGCCCGTAACCTGGCACCCATCAAACCGGTTCTGTTAAGAGCACTTTTCAACCTCAAACCCTGTTCCCAGGCTGAACAGCTGGCATGGCATTTACTTAAAAAACAAACCCAAACAAATAGCAGCAAGTTTCTGACCTCAAGCTTGCCTCTCCCTGCTAATCTGATTCCTTTTAAGGGTAGGAGCTGGTGGGTAATGTAATTTTTAGTGAAAGCCTGTGTGTAGCTGAGTATGAGAGTGTCGGGTTTTACTGGGGGTGCTGTTAAAAATGGCATGTCCTAGCAGCACATATCCAGTTTCTGGAAAAATCACTAGATGTGACTTTTGCTCTCTTTATATTGTCATATAGCTGACCACCATGGACATGCCTTTTTAAGGTTAGGCTCATGTCCAACGTGAACAAGAAAATTTAACTCTCTCATGGGTCCCCAGCCGTGCATACTGATGTCTGGCTTGGCTGCATCTGCCCCTGCTGTCTAAATTAACCTTATGGTGAAGAGGAGCTACTGTGTGTGAACAGTGAGTCACAAGACCCCACTTGGAATAATCCCTGAGCGCTTCCCCACTTTGGTCCAGCCCTGTCAGATGGAGATATCCTCATGAAAAGTAACAGTGGTCCATGGAGAGCTCTTCTTGCCTAAGGATGCATGAGAACAGCAGGACAGCAGAGTACGTGGCCTGAGAGAGTGGGAAGAGGCAGGGTGTCTGCCAAATTCCCTGCCGCCCACTGCCCTGTTCCTGCAGACAGAGCCTCAGGGGAGCTCATTACGTGCCAACCGAGCAGGGGTTGAGGCCAGAGTAATACGGAAATGAAAAAAGAAAAGGATTGCCTAATCCACTAGTAAGATGTAGCCACTTTGAGGGAGGAACATGGCTTAATGTAGCAGTCCTACAGGCCTCGGTCCAGAAATAGGTTTAAAGGAGTAAGTAAATATATTGCAGCTGCTCAGAGTTTTGCTTCCCAGCTTGCTCTGGGGGAATACTTTTTGCTAGCAAACACAGCGTGATTACTTTTATTCATCCAGAGACCGCTGCCTTTGTGTGAATAGGTAGGCTATGAAGCCCTGCGTTAGCTTGGCAAATTGTGTTAGAGGCTGGGGAGTGTTTTTATGCCTGAGTGGCAGTGCTTTTGCAATGCTTCTGCTATATTTTGTGCTTGCCAAGTGTAGGGGCTTGCAAGGATGCTGTGAAGCCCTCTGTGCAGGATCACAAAGTGGAGAGAGTTGCTTGCATTAAGAAGCTGATGGAATATTCTAACCTTCTGGTAGGGACTTTGTGAGCAGACAAGAAAGTGGGGTCTTCTGCACCCCTTGTGCACACCCCTCCTTCACATGTGGGTCCCACACAACTCCCAGCCATGCCTCGGGCTGTGCCTAGGGCCCAGCGAAAGGCAGACAAATATGCGTTTGAGCTAACTTCTACTTCCACCAACAGAGTATTAGAGGATTACAGGTCTCTCAGATGTTTGCTCTGACTGGTATAACTGTCCTTAAAATGTGTTCCGGTGTGAATTCATGGCATGTACTCTACTGTGGAGGTGTGTTGTTTGGTTGGTTACACAATATTGTTTGTGCTTCCCAATGGCTCGAGGAACACACAGCTGCCTCTGGGGTGAATATTTGTACATACGAATTTAAAACTTAGTTTCCATGGCTGACATGCACTTTCTGAGAGCTCTATTGCCCGTCAAACTCAATCACTCAAATATCTGTGGGAAAACAGTGGTGGTATGTGAATGTGGCCTCAGCAAATCCATTTAAAAAAATGTAAAACAATGTTCACTGCAGGAAAAATGAACAATTTCTGCATTATTTGGCTGAAGTGGGTGTTATAAACTCATTTGATTTTCTTTCTTTTTCTGTCATCACATTTTCATGGTGATGTAGTATCTATCTATATGAGTGTGTGTGTGCTGCTACAATTCCTGTGGTCCCCAGAAAGATCTTTATTCATCTAGCCCATACAAGCAACAAACACTGAGGACAAAAGCAAAGCTATTAATTTCACATTTTGAAATCACAGTTTTTCCCCCTAAAATGTGTGTCTTAAGAAGCTGCCTCCTTCCATCCTCGTTCTCAGGCCGTCTGCACATCTGCTGCGGCTGGCAACCTAATCACCAAAACATTGTGCTTTATTCACATGTGTGCACGTGCGCAAAAACTGGCATAAGCTGTGGGTACCCTCCTGTAATCCCTACTGGGAGGAGGTTCCAGAAATCCTTGGGGGAGTTAGTGGTCCTACTGGGAGAGAGGGAGGAGGCTTTTCTTCCTGCAGCACAGCCTTCATCACAGCTGGAGGCTCCTCATAGCGCTGCCAGCTCTTTCAGCATTGAAAGCTGGATACGACATGAACTTGCTGCCCATGTATTGTGTTTTTTTGTTGTTGTTATTTGTTTGTTTTAAACATCTTGCAGGTTAGTAGTGTAGCCTTGCATAGGGCTGCCTGCTTTTTTTATTTTTTTTTTTTTTATTTGCTTATTTATTTTAAATGCCATTTGTAAAGACAGTGTTGCCCTTTTCTATCATTGTTTTTGCCACGGGGAGATTTCTGATTTCTGTGCACGTGATGGTAGTTCACCAGGTCAGAAGAACAGCACCAGATTTGCCTGTTAACTTTAGTGAGTGGAGGAAAACAGGAGTGGGATATAATTGAAACAGTGGCATTACGACCCTTCAGCTGCCTCTCAGCTTCATGCCAGTTTTTGAAGTCATTCTTCCTTGCTCGGATAAGTAGAAAATTGGGTGCCAGCTGCTCTTGGGGCCCAGAAGAAGAGAGACCACTAGCTGTCCATACCTTCATTCTGCTGAGCCCATGCTTATAAAGACTGGGCACCCTTTTGGCGAGACTGCGTTGTTGCTGAGAGGGAAGGGAGCAGTGGCAGCAGGGGCTCCTGAGGACAGTAGTTCCCTCCGGGGACAGCAGTTGCCTTCGTAGGCCCAGGCCAATGGCTGGGCAGCCTCCACCACTCCTGCTGGGGCTCTTTGCCATGTTACGCTGACTTCTGGGACAGTGCATTTCTATGGTCTTTGTGCTTGAGGCATCTGTGGTCCAGTCAAACATGTTCTCCTTCCTATGAGCATGCAGTGTGTTTATTTATTTATTTATTTGATCTTCCTAATGCCTTGGCCTCCACTATTTTGTGGAAAAGTGTTTGAAGGAGAATAGTGTAGTCTGGCATCTTTTCACCTGTTCTTTTTTAACAGTCTTAAACATTATCTTTGTGTTTGCATGAGGATTGCCTTGTGCACATATTCTGAAAGAAGAAAAAACTTGCTCAACCTGCATGCTGTGCATCAACCATTATTTTTAGGTATCTCTCTCCTTTGTCTCTTCCTTGACTCAACTGTCTCGCTGTGTTTTTTGGAGAGATGAGAAGGACTACAGGAGTGAACTTGTCTTGATTCATTACTTTGTTAGTTTTGGCATTCTATATATTTTTAAATATAGCTTTTCCATTAATAGGTTTAAGTCTTTCTGTTTTAAGAGCTTGGTGAAATGCACATTTTCTGTTTTCACATCTTAGACTCGACAGCTGATTAGCAAACAGCTGTAGGATAGAACTGGCTTCTGACTCTGAAAGACACCAGTTGGAGAAGGCAATGCTGGAATGGTTTGAGGTGTGCTCATGGAGGAAGATGGGGGACAGTATTTCTGTTAAATAGCAATTCCAGTGCTCATGGGGAAAAAGCAGTTTTCAGAGGCTGAGCTAACCCCAGCAGGTAAGGCTCTTGAGAAAAGAGGGATAAATGCCGAATAAAAAGTTCTTAGGTGTTTCCCTTTTTTCTCCCCAGAGCACTGTCTTTGTAATGATGCCATTTAAAGACTGACTGCCTATCCCAGTGCTGAATTTAATATATGATGTTGATTTAGGTCACAGCTAAAAGATTGTCCATCCATCCATCCACTGGGGACAAAGCAATAACTACAAACTCTGTCTGAAATGACAGGCCAGCCTCTCCGCTTACTGGCTGAAGTAAATATGCTCCTACTGTGGTGTGACAGCCTGGCTGGCCTTGGCAATGGATTCCACCAGTCATAAGTTTATGGTCTGTCAGCCAGTGCAAACATCCATCCATCAACTATTGGCCACTTGTTATACCCAGAAGACAGGTCCGGGGAAGCATTAAGGCAGGAGTGACAGAGGGAGACTACCTGCTTTGATGTGTGTGTAGAGCTGGGCTGGTGTGGTTGTCCTCCTCTGGTCTCAATGATCACCAAAACCCGATGTTTGGATCATGGAGGCCTGGAATAGTGTAGACTTTTTTAACCATCCCTTGCTCTCCAGCAAGGAGTTGCTACCCCTCTGAGTGCTTGCAGCACAGGGCTTTTAAAGTTTGTGCCACTGCGTGGCATAAACTGAGAATAATTTATTAAACAAGGCCTGTGTTAGTGCCTAAATGGCCCCACAAAGCAGCAATATCACTTAATAGCCAGGTTTTCCAAAGGGAAATCCATGAATATGCTTAAATAAGTTCCTGGCTTATTAAATACATCTCTCCCAGCAAGGTAGCACCCTAAGGGACAGGCACAACCGGAGGCTATACACATGCCAGTTAATGCTAGGACTGAGGACTAATCCTGCCTCCTTGCTGCATTGCGTGCCAATGGGGGCCTATGTGGTATCCTCCTTTCTGGGCTGAACACCCCCTGCTGCCCCCAAACAAGGTTCCTCTGATCCTAAAGGGTCCCTGCTGTTTCCACCAGTTAAAGGTCTTTGTGCTGGTGTCCTCGTGAAATTTCGGTTTGGTTCTTTATGCCCCTGCTGAGGCCTAGTACATTACTGGTCTCCAGCTTCCCAGTGTGTGGAGTCCCACGGGATGGGAGATCGTGAGGCGAGAGGAAGGAAGGGCACTTCCTCTGGGTGGACAGAGGGACCCGAGGTCAGAAAAAGGGAGCCTGTGAAAGCCAGAAAGTGGGAGCAAGAGATGAAGTTCAGGCTGGGCATGGGAAGGAGAGGCACAGGCTCTGGGTGTAAAGGTGTGCCGGGGGCCTTCCTGTCACAACAAAGCCAGACAGCTGCTCCCTGGCCAGCTCTTCCTGTTCTTCCTTGGTAGTGCAGAGGGAGCTGGAGGGGTTTTCTGCTAGCCAGTCAATCAATCATTTCCCAGTGTTCATTATTTATGCCCCTGGCTGAGCTCTCCCCTCATCCCTGCCACTCTGGGCAGTGGGAATCTTTGTGATCTCTGAGCAGCAGAGGCTGGCGGGCAGCCGGGTCAATGCTAGCGGCTCCTTCTCAGCCACATGAGAGGCAAAACACCAACACGAAGAGATGGAGTTAGAACTTTATTAGGAGAAACCTAGGCACAACGGACTAAAATCTCATGTTAGGGAGAGCGAGCACACAGGTCTTTTCAGGATTATAAAATACGTGTTTATAAAATACCTTACAAACAAAACAAAAACAAGTTCTCACCCCCCTCTCCCCCCAGTGTGTGGGTGTGTTTGTATACGTACAGAGAACTGTACCAAAGCTATCTGTGTAATGGGAGCAAGGATTCACAAACTTTTTCAGCAGCTGCTAAGAGAGGGAATGGCTCGGTCCCCTCACAAGCTGGTCCCAGGCCATTCATTCACACAGTCCAACAGCAGGGTAAATAACAAGGAGCAGTTTAGCTCTGTTTGGCATCCCTCTTTAAAAGGGGAAAGTCAGCTCTGCAGTGAGAAAATGTATCTAGGGTGGGAGCTGCCTGCAGACCTCACCCACCAGGCTCACTGTGCAGTGCTGGGAGCCAGTGGCTGCTTTGGGAGGCTGTGGTGGAGGAAAGAAGTGGTCCATCAGTGGTTCCTTACACCACGTGAACCAGAGGTGAAGAAGATGACCTCATGGCAGAACAGAGGTTTGCCAGGAGGACAGATATAATGGCTTGCAGTGGCTGGCAGGTTTGAGAGAGCAGCCAGGAGCTCACTGATGTGTGGGACCTGGAGGGGCCTCTTGCTCCTTGCAAAAGATGCTGAAGTGTCTTTTTTTTTTTTTTTTAGGGTAGTAGGGAGAAGACACAGGCCGTACCTCTTCTGCAGGTAAACAGAGGATGTTTTTCTCCCGAGTTGGCAGCTGTCAGCACCCTTTCAGCAGCATTCAGGTTGCTTGAAAGATGAGCATAAGAAGGGGAAAAATCACTTTGTTTCCACATGATGATTCCTCCTTTTTTACTAGGTGGACGTCTGTTCTCAGAGGAAAATCTCTATTTCTGTTAGTGGATGCCTTGCTTAAAATTGCTGACATAAGTATGTTGAGAAAATTCCCTAGTCTTCGTCCACTGATTGTCTGAGCGATATCCCAGGGGCCAGCCTGCTGTGCTGCCGTAGGAATGAGGAAGGGAATCCAAAGTTAGACACCAAGCAGCTGTGCATGGGGGGCCGTGGCTGTCCTTATCTATCTATGGGAACAGTTCTATGCACAGTGTCAAAAAAAAATTCAAGTAGAGTTTATCGTATAGGTAAACTGGTATAAAATATCCGGGCTCAGGTAGAGAAAGGGAAGGTTAAAAAGAGAGAGAACAAAGAAGAGAGAGTCTTTCTTTCAGAAGGCCCGCTGGTGTGTTTCTGCTCCCTGCCAGTGAGAGAAGCTTCAGCTCGGTATAATTGCCCGGCGCTGTAGCGAGTGTTGGGCAGACATCAAAGGAGATGCGAGGGGGCTGAGGGGATCGAGGTCCAGTCAGCCTGCTGGATGCAGTGTTGCAGTGGATGGCTGGCCTCATGTTTGGGGCAGCCAGGCAGCCTCAGGAGCCTGCTAGCCTGTGCTCTACCAGTCTGTGGCTAGGGATGGCGAGTCCCCAGTCCCTGCGGGTCCCGTGGTGAGAATATGGCTGAAAGCTTCACACCTCGAGATTGGTGCTTCTTCTCAGCCTCCAGGTGTGCGGCATCCAGTGGCTGCCCCTGCCGAAAGCTGTGAGAAGTGTCTGCAGTGTGACAATGACGTTCACCGAGAAGGAGCAAGAGGGCATTAAAAGAGAGAGAGGTTAGTGGCGAGAGTCTGCGGCCCACTTTGCAGAAGTTTTACGAAGTGCTGAGACCACTCCTTCTCCTCATCCCTCCCGGCAACGGGTCACACGGACAAATCATCCGACCTCGCCTTGCTGCTGGCGCGGCTGGTCTTGCTGAAGCGGCGTTTCTCGTTGAAGTAGCTCTCGGGGAAGGCAGGCGCCGCGCACTCGTTGGCCACCTCCGGGCTCTCCGTGTAGCTGGACTTCACGAAGGGCCCTTCACCAGCAGCATCCTCCTGGCCGTGGACCCTCTCGGTGGCGAAGTTGGCAGTGTTCTGCTGGGAGGCCATCTTGTTGCTGAAGGGGCTGATGAACTTCCCGTTGGGACTTGCCAAGCACTGATTAAAATCTGGCGGGGGAGTGTACATCTGGGCCCTTTCCACTTGCGGGGCGGACTCCAGTCTGCCAGGAGCTGTGCTGGGGCTGGGTTTGTAGGCCCGGGAGCACCTCTCTTTGGCTTTCTTCCAGCCCAAGTGGTACAGCTCAGCCAGGCTGAGGAACAGGGACAGCACGGCCACGGCCAGCATGAAGACGATGAAGACGTTCTTCTCTGTGGGACGGGAAACGTAGCAGTTGACAGGGTGGGGGCAAGGTGCCCGCTGGCAGATGTACAGGGTCTCCAGGAAGATCCCGTACAAGATGTACTGTCCCACAATGAAGGCCACTTCCATGGCAGTGCGAATCAAAATGCTGTAGACGTAGGTGTTCAGCAGACTGCCCCTGAGGATAATTTTGCCTCCCGATTCATCCCAGCAAGATAGCTCGGCCTTCTCTGCCGCGGGACACTTCTGCTGGTAGTAATTGTCACCGCTGTTCTTCATCTCCTGGGCCTCTCTTTCTGCCTCCTTCATCTTCCTCTTCTCCTCCATACGCACCGTGTGCATCGCATGGCCCATGTACACCAGGGACGGGGTGGAGACAAAGATGATCTGGAGGACCCAAAAACGGACGTGGGAGATGGGGAAGGCCTTGTCGTAGCAGACGTTCTCGCAGCCGGGCTGCTGGGTGTCGCACATGAAGTCAGACTGCTCATCCCCCCAGGAGGACTCGGCTGCGGTACCGAGCACCAGCATCCGGAAGATGAAGAGCACAGTCAGCCAGACCTTCCCCACCACTGTGGAGTGCTTGTGGACCTCCTCGAGGAACTCGCCCAAGAAACTCCAATCTCCCATTTCTGCTCACCAGGAGGCTTGAAGGCAGAACTGGAGACAGCCTCTGTGGGTGAAAATAGACAGAAGAGAGGGGTTCTAAGGAAGGTCAGGAAATGCCCAGCTGGGGATGCATGGAGTGGAATAATTTGGCTTGTGTCAAAGGAAACGTTTTGATTTGACTTGAAATGAATGAGTTTTGGCTTGCTGAAAACTTTGTTTCACATTTGCCAAACCCATTATTATTATTATTATTAATAATAATAATAATAATTTAGCACAATCAAACTACAACCTGTTAAATGGGCTGCTAAAATTTTGAGGGTGAACCATGTTTTTCCTTGGTTCAGGAAGTCCTTTCACTGTGGTCTGCATACTGCATCCTCTGAGGACTGTGTAGTTAAAGCAGTAGGCATCCATTTGCAAACTGCACTCTGGGGAACCCTTAAATGGATTGATCCTCTGGGATCTGGGGTGTACTGCTTGGTCCGGGCAGCGCCTTGGCCCGTTCACGTGCTGCCTTTGCGTAATATCTGCGCTGACACTTGGAAGGTGAAGTGCTTGCAGCTCTGAGCTTTGTGCCTGAGCTCAGTGTCACCACTGAAAGAAAGGCATGGAAAGCGTCCCTGTTGCCCACCTGCACCTTGCACATAGGTTTTGCTTTGGTTTTGCAGTATCACCACTTACAAGCATTTTATTTACATGTTTAAAATGTTTCAGGTGTGTAAAGACTTTGGTGAGCTGTGCCAGTCCTGTAAACCTAATCTGCTGCCACTCTGCCATACCTCTTAAAATGGGAACTGCTGCAAAATCTACATTTTTTGCAAGGATCTTGCTCTCACCTCTTTTCTTAAGCCCTGAGACAATATTCACTGCTCAAATGGCATGGGCAAAGGAAACAAGCCTCCGTTGAAATACCTCCCAAGGACCAGCAGCTCCTGGTAGGTGGTCTGCTGAGAGGAAAGGTTAGATGGGCTGGTAGTAAGACTGCAAGCTCAGGATGTAGGAGAACCTGCTTCAGTTTTGTTTCCAACTCTGGCAGACTGTTTCTGGCTAAGTCACTTAACCCTCTGGATAAAGGGAGAATGATGGGCTTAATTTGTGGGGCTCTGTGGGAGTACTTGGGCGATCATTTGATGCAGTTATGCTCGCCATACTGACCTTCCCAGGGCACTATCTTGTGCGTGGGTTAAGGGCTGGGCACTATGAAGTATGCGTTATTACCTTGGAGATAATGTTCTCCCACAGTCATTCCTTTTGAAAATGCCTTTTCAATAAATGTATGCAAAACTTAATAATCATCATAATGAAATACTAAAAGCACTAGACAAGGTAAATCCCAAAGCTGCAGGCACCAAAAGTGATAACTCTCCTCCCTTGTTTTCCCTCGTCTCCTCTTTAAAAGCCAATTGTTTTTACTGTGCAAAAATGCCTGTGGAGAGTAGATGCTGTTAAATGCTGAAAATTTACTGCATCGACGATGTGTACATTTCCTGTGAGCAAAGGCTGGAGACCATACGGTTGTTGAGGGAACAATACTCCCTCCTCCGGTTATGTAACTGATGTAATTTATTGTAGCAATGCACATGATGATTTTTTTTTTTTTTTTTTTTTTTTTACCATTACTTGTCTGTGTGCAGTGTCAATCTGTGTGGCTTAATGGGACAAGAATGAAAGTGGGATTCATTCTTAAGCTCCCAGTGCTGCTGAGGTCTGCCCCAAGGACAGGTGAGGATTTCCCAGGTGAGGAGATGGGGAGGTGATCTCTTGCTGCCCCACTGCCTGTTGGAAGCTGTGTGAGGAGGGAGAAGGGGCACGCCAGCAAGCCGAGGGTGGGCTTTGGCTCTTTCCTGGCAGGCATGCTGCAGTCGTGCTAATGTAGATCCTGGTGGCTGCTGGAGTATGCAGAAGCTGTTTCATCTGCTGCCAGCTGAGAATCAGAGAAGCAGCAACACAAAAAATTGTCTTTCTGATTCTCTCCATCCTTACGCTGGTAAAACTGAAAAATCAGAGGGTTTGTCTGCTGAAATGGCTTTGGTGCAGTTACTGCATTTGGGAGGAATTAACATATGGCTTTGTTTTGCGAGCACCAAGAATTAAATACAGGCAGTTAATTCAGTGATGGTTTTACAGTAAGCTGCACTGAAAACAGGATTTTTATTTTTCTTTTTTTTTTTCCAGAGTGGTGACAAAGCTGCCACCAACCTACAGTTCAGTGTACAGGTGTGTCCAAGGTCGCTAGGGTGTAGCACAACTGTACCACGTGGAATATCACTTCCCTGACAGCATGAAGGGCTGTGGGTGTCCTCATTTGTCCAGGTGAGTGTGCGTTGCTTGCAGGTGCCCCTATGGCTCCTGCTGTTGCTAGCTGACAGCCGCCTTTTCTTAATTCACCTTGCGTGTTAGAGTAAAAATTAAAACAGTTCTCCCTGGCTGTGCCAAGGCTGAGTTTTCTTTCCTGCTATGTGTATGTGCACTCACAATCTGAGCACCTCTTTGCATCAGTTCTACCATGTGCAGGTAGATTGAGGTTTTATTATGGTCCTCTATCCCCTGGTGAAGGCTACTACACCTAGATATTTGCAAACTTAAGATCAATGTGTACAGAAATGAAGTAGGCAAGTGTAAGTGCAAGAGGAGTCCAGGAAAAAAAAAAAAGGAACCAGATGTGAGAGTAACAGTCCCACAGCACTTTCCCAAAGGAGGTAGATCTGAATGATCCAAGGTTGGCAGCCACGAGGCTTGGACTAGACAGTAGGGCCACTCCTTCTGTCCCTCCCTGCTGGCTGCTCCCTGTGCAGGCTGTCTGATGGAGGGGCTGCCCAAGGAGCCCTACACCTCCTGCTGTGCCTGCTGCAGCCCCAGAGAGCCTGTGGCTGCTGCGAGGGGGTAGGAGGACATGGGTGCTGGATACCAAGAGAAGGGGGGGGGTCCTTCCTAGTGCAGCATTTTTGGCTTAGCTGGTTTTAGTTATCAGAGAGCTATTCTTGCCATGCCAGCCCAAGGACCTCCGAGAACAACAGAAGAAAGCATCTAGTTCTGTGCTGCCAGCGAGCAAAGAAGAATTTTTGTCACCTCCTGACAGCTTTTCCTGGCTATGCAGGACTGTCTCTGACACAGCCTGTCTCCCCAGGGCTTTACTATTCTTGGGAATTTTCCATATAGTTCCCCTTCCTCATTCCCAGACTGTTATCCCCACACACTTTGGCCTCTCAGCATGTGAGCATCTGTGGCCTTTTATACTCCTGCTTTGCACTTAATTGGACAAATCTCATCTCTCTCCAGTGTGACTCAGCGAAAAATACCTCTGGGTATCTTCCCGAGGTCTCGGCACCTGATAGCAGGCTGTCTTGACAGCCTTCGTGCATATTCATGCAGAGTCTCGGTCCGTGCCACCACGCTGCCCTGCTCTTGGCTGGCAGCTTTCTGCTGGAGCGGCAGAGGGGCTGTGTGCAGTCACGAGGTCTTGGCAAGAGGGAACGTGTATGTGACAAAGCCCAGTGCAGCCCAGCACGAACCCAGCGCCGTGGCTGCCCTGGCTTCATCATCACCTGGAACGCAGTTAAAGCTGGGAAAAAACAAGTAGCAAAACCGCAGCCCAAGCGTGGCTCCCACCCAGCTCAGGGCCTTGTGACTGCCAAATGCCGAGATAAAAATACCCCAGCAGGGATGGCACCTGCTAGTGCACCAGGCTGCCTCGCCAACAGAGTGCTGCTTTCCACCATCCCGTTCTTGTGCTACCTTTTTCTGTGGGAGGGGACGTGTTGGGAGCTCTCGGAGCAGCTTTGCCCTTCCTGTTTATGATGCCACGTGCTCTGAATGACAGGCAGGCACGCTGCATCCCTGCTTCTTGCTCTGCTGTGTGGTGTTGGCCTGGGCAGACTCGCTACAGCTGCGGGGAACTGCTAAGAAACTCACACCAAAGAGGCAGGAAGGTTGTTCCTGCAGGGTTTTCTTCTCGATGAGAGGCTGTTTCCCCAGGAGTTGCTAGGAATTCACTGGTTTTCCCCTCTTTAGCAGACAGGCAAGACTATCAGCAGTGATATAAATAGCCCAGCTCCACACTTCACACTAACTTTTCCCACAAGGAAGGTGACAGGAGGTCGACATCTCTGCAGGATGTTTCTAAAATAAAGTGGAGAGCCTGATTATAATACTGTTTCTGCTCTCCCTCTCTCAGCTCACCTCTTTCCCTTGGCAGGTCCCAGGCAGGCTCAGAGAGACTCTCTCAGCAGGGTGCGTTTGTGCAAGGGAAGTGAGGTTCCCAGGGAAGGGAGAGAGTAATGAATGCAAAGTCACTCTATTTTTGCCCAAGGCCATGCAGCAAGTCCCCCATTTCAAGCCACAGCCGTCTCCTCTATGCTCTGGGAAGTGTCAGCCCTGTTCAGGGGAGCATCCAGGTCAGCTGTGGCAAGGTCAATGCCTAGGAGTTGCTTGTGGCCTGCCTTCCTCTGGCTGTGTCACCTCCTTCCAGGCCCAGGCAACACAACACATAGCTACTGCTGAGGCATTCAAGCGAAGATCTTTTCCCCTGCAGTAACAACTGGCAGGCTGTGGCCTGAGCTGAGTGGTCCCAGCCTTGCAAAGCTGGCCGTTCACACCTGCAGACACTTCCAGCTCTGCACTGGAGGGTAGGGAATGCTCTCACCTGGGGGTCTCCAGCCCCCCAGCAGCAGTAATCCACTCTCTCAGCATCCCACTTAATACAGCTGCTGACATTTTCAGGCTGGCTTTTCAGAGCTTTGGGACATAAATCAATGCTAAAGCCCACCTCAGGATGTATCTTTTTATTCATTATTAGCTGGCATTGGCTCTTTCATGTGTATGTACAATGGATGAGCAGTGACACATCAGGCATTGCCATCCAAACACCATTCTCCCAGCTTCATATGCACACACACGTGCTTATGATAAGTTTCTGCCTGAAAGAGGCCAGTTCTTTAGCCAAGTTTGTAGCTCTGGTCTGTGCATGGATCTGCACTAAATAGGTTCATATTCCTTTCTGCTAGTTCCTTGAGTTCAAAGTCCTGTAAGCTGCAAGGAGATTGACTTTGACTTCTGTGCTCAAATCTCATGGCAGAGCTCTGTGTTAACAGCTCCTGTCCCAGAGGACAGCCGTCCAATGTTTCTCATCTCCCTGCTCCTCCTGAGTTCACTGCAATTTCTGGAAGGGTCATGCTGGTATCCAGACCACTGGCCCTGCTTGTAGTTGCAGACAGCTTGTTATTCCTTGATGAGGTGTGCTTTCCCCCTCTCCAACTGTGGAAAATCTCAGAGTTCACAAAAAAATGAGAGTGGGTGAGAAGATAAGGGAGCTGAATGACCTGTCACCTCCTGAACACACACACACCCTGACGCACACAGAGACACAGACAGAGGGAGCTCACTCAACACCTCCAAGTGTGTACATCAGGGATGTGTTACACACACAGATGACAGCATTACGGAGAATATTTTCATCTGAAGTGATGCTGGAAGCTGCAGACTTCCATCGTGCTGAACTGTTATTGCTTGTCTATACAGGACATCTATTTTTTTTTTATTTTTATTATTTTTTCCCTTGGCTAGGGTCAAATTGCGTTCTTATGTTCTTATATATCCAGACATTAGGGCCAAGCTCTGTCTGATGTGGATACAGGAGACCAAGAAGAGAGAAGACCTCGAACACATCTGAGTCAAGCTGAGGAATGATTTTGTCCCTCTGTGTTTGAAAAGCCTGCTTCAAATAGTTACGTGGTATTGGTATCCAGGCTTATAGTTAGCATGCAGGGAGCACCCTCTAATTCTCTTGGGATTCTCTCTGTGCATTGCAAACATCAGCCCTTAGCCAAACAAATGCAATAAAACCCTAGTCTTAGGATAAGCTAAACAAAGGCTCACATATGCTTTTTGCTCGAAAAATAAATCAATTCTCTCTCTGATGTAAATGCTACAAACAGGCTAATGGATATTATCCAGCCTATTCCTCAACTAACAGGTTGAAGAGCATCCGGTTCAGGATGACTGAGCTTGGTGCTCTTGACAGTATACTTACCTCTGTGGCGAGAAGCTAACCTAGGTGCATCTGCAGCTGGTGCTAAACTGGGCAGTGCTGTGTACAGGAGAGAGGACAGCCAAGCAGGGCAGAGGGAGCTCCAGAAGATAGAAACATGTCGATAAATTGACTGCCATAGTGAAGCAGTTCCTGAACTCTGCTGACAGAAATTGTTTTTAAGCACTGCTTAGACAGTGGGGGAGGCTGGTATAAGGAGACACAGAGGTGATAGTGGGCATCGCATTGGGCCTGATACAGCAGTAAAATACCTACTTGTGATTTTAGGCTGTTTCACAGGCTGCATGAGATGCAACTCAGAACAGCATCAAGATAAAACAGACTGGAGAGGTAACAGGAGAAGGAAAGGGCTCTAATTCAGATTTACCCTATCCTCTATTCCCCCTTCTCCCTCAATGTCTCTCTGCCTATCCCTTCTTTGTTGCTCTCCCACAGTCAAGCTCCACACTGACCCTTCTCTGGAGGGTCAGCTTTTGGGCTGTTTTGACCACTTAACTGTCTACAGTACCCAGGTTGCTAACGCTTTCAGCTTTAGAAAGGGGAAATTTTAAGCAACTGTCTACTTCCCACCTACTTATACCTCATCAAATCTCATTTCTTCTTTCTGTCCGAAGATCCTTAGGATTCTCTGCACACCCCAGCCTCAGTGTTGTAACCTTGCTTCTAAGTATTTAATTTCTCATCCAGGGCAAAGTTTGGCTATAGCTTGTGAGTGGATGATTCTTTATACTCAGCATATATTCATACATATACATATATACGCCCTCCTCCCCTTTAAAAACAACTAATATTAAATTTTCAAAACCGAGCAGTAGGGAGTTAGCAAATGCTAGAGTTACTTTCCTAAGCAATCTTAATTCAATCTCTTTGTGCCTGTGCCTCCTAGCTATGAGTCTTTAACCACATCCTCACATTGTCACCTCATTCTTTGCACAGGATGCCTGCCTTATTCCGTGCCAGCCTGGCTGGGGCTTTCTTGAGCAGCAGCTATTCAATGTTTTGTTTTCTCCTTATTGTTCAGTGGGTGGCCTGTGCCTCATTTACTGTACATTATTCAAGTCCTGTTCTAAAGACAGAATTATTAGTTTCCTCATGGGTTTTCCTATGGCTTTCATCACAACGGTATCTGATCGCTTCACAATTATTAATTTACTTATTTTCATTACCATGTGGAGGTGAGGAGATGGTATTACATGAATTTTGCAGCTGGGGAACTAAGGCAGAGGGAGATTAAGATTAAAAATGTTCGTTACTTTTGGAAGCTGTGTGGAGATGTTGCTAATCTGTTTTCTTCGGTGTGCTTAGCACTATGTAACATATGTTTGAAGCAGGGCTCTCCTCGGTTAGCGCTGGAGCAGGAGCATTTATCACTTCCACCAGTTAGACCACATCTAAGAGGCAGGCATCCAGAAGACAAGAGGCACCACCGAGGGGCCATTTGTGAACAAACATGGTTTAAGTGATTTGCCCCATCTCTGCATAGGAAATTGGAGTAAGTAGCAAGAACAAAAACCTGTCCTTTTGGACAGCTTTGTGTGATTTTAAATTGGAGACAGCTTTTCTCCCATGCTGCTATTCTCTCCCTTTCCCACCAGGCATCCAAATGCAGTGTAAGACCCTGGAGCTCTGGAACAGTTACCCTGGCTGGACTGCTCAGCTTCGTGAGCCACCGTGCCCTTACAGAGGCATCTGCCAGCTTTCCCACATCTAAGGGAGAAGAGCTTCATATGGAAATTCTGAGCCATTCTCAAGGCATGTCCATTATGACAAAGATAACGAAGAAAGACAGAAATGTAAGTGTAACACCCTTAGTTCTTACATTAAAAACCACTGACCCCACTTTAATGATACACTAGAGATACTTACAGGCATGAATCTCAGCTCATTACTTACTGTATGACATGAATATTTCTTTATTTCATGAAAAAGCTGGCATATTAGAGCATTGCTTATAGAAATCTATGCGTTGTTTATCAATAAGCATAAAATTGATTTCTTTTCCTCTTTAAGAATTCCTAGCACAAAGATTGAAGTTTCTCTTGTGCCTCCTGGGAACTATTTCTAATTTTAAGCCTCTGTTCACGTGCTTCATACAACAGCACCCGAGGTGTGGAGCAGTCTCTGAAATATGCTCCCTAATGACATGGTATAGTGCTGAGTTACTCATTCCTTCTTGTCTATTTTCAATGCTTTGAGATAAGTCAGAAAACAAGGACAAACGTGCAGAATGTGTGAAATCTCTCTGAAGGTCAAAAAGAGAAGAGAGGCTAGGGTAGGAAGATCTATATTTCCTGACAAGGTTTAAATTTTTCATGTGAAAGTCCAAAATACTGAAATAGTGTGATAATATAGAGTGTTGAGTGAAAAAAAAAAAAAAAAAAAAAAAAAAAAAAAAAAAAAAAAAGCCAAATACTTATAGTAGCAGGAATACTTAACATAGTTCCCAAGCAACCAGAGTCTGATGAGTATTTTAAATCCCGAACCCTCAGGAATTCTCCTAAACTAGTGTTCTGCTCTCAAGGAAAGGGGGAAGAAAGTCAGGAACATTCTGCTTTCTCAACAGAGTACATTTTGAAAAGACCAACAGACGCAGAGTTGTTTGGCGTCTGGTACAAATACAGCACCGGTGTGAGAATTTTGAGTAACATTTTAACCCACTCCTATCTGCACACACACATGCAAACATATATTACATGCATCAAGTTTTTTAGCCTTAAGGAGAGGTTCACATAGACAGCAGTAGGGGAAAACTTTCACATGTGCCTCCTCATCAAGGTTTTAGCATGAAGGAAGACTTCAGCAATTAAGGCTCATTTAGCCTGTTACTTTTTGTGCCTGAGGTTTATCCAGAAATGCTACTTACATAATCCTCTGGTGGTTTTTACAGTACTTCAGGGACAGAGGGACAGAGATACTGCCTCAGTTTATCTTAGCTGTTAAAATCAGAATGCCACAAAGCTCATTAGACACTGCAAATGACCACTAAAATGACCCTTTGGGAAATCAAAGGGGTTATCAAATAAACTACGCTGGATCAGAGGTAGCAATTACCAGACAACTGGACACTGTATTTTCAAGCTGGGCTACTCTTTAAAACATGCGGTTGCAATGCTGGAGATATTAAATTATGGAAATGTAATCGAGTAATTATTCCAAATGCAAATAGGGGAAAAAAATAGGAAGGCAAACAAGAAGAAGCTGCAAGCGGGAGTGGGTTTTTGTCCCTCTAGATCCGTGTGCCTCTTTGCTGAGGCTGCTCTGAGCAGTGCCGGGATGGAGAATAAAGGCATTCCACCCGCGGTGCGTGCTGCACATATGATTGGGGCACACGAGCAAGGCACTTCTCCACATTTGAGTTACGTTCCCAGGGTCCACATCACAAACTGGCCAGGATACAATACTCCCAAGGAAAAGAAATGGAGATACTTTGAAACTATTCTGCGTGCTTTGGAATATAGGCAGTTTACACAGACGCTTGATAAAGCACTTATACCTTGGCAGCTTCTCACAGGTAAGAGTTCCCTTCGCCACCCTCCCTAGGGCAGCCTGACAGCATGCAGAAATGGGATCCAGCAGAAACTACAATTTGCACATTATAATGTCTGAGGATACGTGTGGCTTCTATTCTGCCATCCGGTACATTGCAATCTATTGGTATCCATGTTTATTGCAGGGAGGTTCCCCTGTCAGTTCTGTGTAGCCACCCATGGTGAAAATGGTGTAATTTTTAAAATGCCCCAAACCCACCTTGTTACTAGTGGGAATGCTTTGGATAAAAATTGAAAGAAAAAGTAGAATTCTTAAGTTGTTTTTGGCTGTCCTTCTTTTCCTGCCTCACCAAGTCCATCTCTCCCCTCATGCTGTTTTACCCTTGAGTCTAACAGCTTGATCTCCCTGTTGATGCTCCTGCAGTTCTGTTATTTCCCTCTCATGGTTACTTACCTGATTTCCAGAGTCTTTTCTTCTCTCTCTCCTTTCTGTAATTGAGTTGGACTCTTCGTTCTTCTCAGTTGCTTGGTTTTATTCCTTTAGTATGGTTCTCTCTCTCTTCCCCTCTTTTTTTCTCCACCCCCTTTCTGTGTCACTTTCTGTCTTCCCCACTGCCACTCTGCCTTTCCCCCTCTTCTTTCTTCACCTACTTTTCTTGTCTCTCCCACCCCCTCCAGCTTAATCTTTCTATTTTCAAGCCTAGTTTCCTGTTGTTTTTCCTTTAAGGATCACGGGTCTTATTCCTCCCTCTCCATGCTCAGTCTCTCTCTGTGCCACCCTCCCCATACTGACAGGATGCACTCACTGCTGCCTTCTCCCTGTCCCTTCCAGTTGCTGCTGCCGCTGCTGCTGTTCCTTGCACCTCCTCCCCCAGATAACACGCCACGGTAAAAGTAACTCTTCCTTAATTGAAAAGAGACGGGGTCGCACCACAGCTACCCCAGCCAGACTCTGGGAAGGTTATTCCACACAAGACATCGATGAAGGATATTTTTCTGACTCATTCAGTATTAGGCAAAGCAGAATCCATGTGGAGCAGGGTCCTGCACCTCTCCAAGTAAGGCAGGACTTGCTCTGCTGGCTTGGACCAGGGCCCCAACATAGCTGTAGCCTAGTCCCAGGGGGCACTTGATGCTTCCCAGGACGGTGTCCCAGGCGCCCTTATGGATAAACAGAGAATAACCTGCCTGCCAGGCAAGGTGCGTTTTGACAACCTGTCCCCCTCCCATGCATGCACACACACTCACACAGTCTGATGCATGAACATTTGGGCCCTTCTTAAAAATGTTGCGTGAAGGTCTTATATTTTATGTATGTGTCACATTGAGACTCTCATTCTTGCACATTGGGCCAAGAGATGAGGGTGAATCAGAAAGGCCTTCCGGCTTTGATAAAGGCTGGTCTGAAAGAACCAGTGCCAGTAGAGTGAGATTTGCTTAAAAAGCTGTGGTTCCCTGAGAACTGGCTTGCTGCATACAAGCTTTGGCTGGTGTCCCTCCAGCAATCCTTCCTGGGCTAGTTATCTCTCATCCAGAACATAACTGTACAGTCTCTGTGCAGCAGCTAGTGTAGATCATGAAGCAAAAGTAGTCCAGAGACTAAAACACAGGGCTGGCAACTCTTCTAATCTAATCATTGTTCTACTAATTTAGTATCCCCTTTATTTAGAAGATACACAGTGCTGTGCAGAGGTTGCTCTGGAGTCATGTCCCATGTGGACACTTTCACGCTGAAGTTAAGAGTGCAGCTCCTTTTCAGGAGGGCTAATCTCCCACCCACTGAATCCTCACTGGTGATTAGTACAGGACATGCAGTACATTCCCATAGCAGCTCAGAAAACTCCTAGGATGGGGAAACCCATAATCATTTGCCACTTCATTTCTAACTTTATTGAAAGGCTTCCTTTGTCTTCAAAGAAAATGGGAATGTTTCTGGAGTTGTTTTTCTCTCCCCTGCCTTGCAGTTTTATGCCTGTGATGAAATTCCACAGGAAGGAGAATATCAATGTTTTCATTAGTCTTTCTGAAGAATTTTCCGCTAAACATTATTATTTAAAGTTCTGTTGATTTTATGCCAGTGAAATTGTCAAGAACTTCATCATAGAAGTGTCCAAGAAAAGGTGTTAGTAATACAGATCTAACTCACAGATGGCTTTGGGATAGGCTAGCTAAGGCTTGTCAAGTGTTTTTCATGTGCTACAGAGAGGCAATTCCTGCAAGTAAGCTGTCTGAAATGTAATATCCCCACCCTGTCTTACACTCACAGTGATCAGATCTGACTTTCCATGATCAATCCTTTGTGTTTCTTACCCCAGCATTGTCCCAGAGTGGTATACTCTTTCTCCTACAGAGTTTATCTCTGTATCCTGCAAATATGCTGGAGTTCTATTGAATGAATATGAGGAGAAGCTTTCAGCATCATGTACATGAGGTAACTGTTCTCAGCTCTCTCTTTTTTTTTGGCATTGAAGGAACTACTTGAATTTTGATGCACAGGAGGGAAATGGGTGAAGGCAGACTGGGAGGCAAAAGACGGGTGAACAGATGTGTTGCATGGATGCCTCAGCCATCCACTCAGTGTCTCCTTCCTCCTCTTCTCTATCATACTGCAGCCTCTTCTAGGGAAAACAAAGGTGTCATGGCAGCTTCTCCAGCTCCACAGCTAGAGAAATAGCTGCTTTGCCCACTAGTAAGCTGGGAAGAAGGATGTTTCCTCCCCTCCTCAAGAGACTGCTATGCAAAACTTTTATGACTTGAGTGAGGAGAGCAAGTGGAAGAGAATGCTCCCCCAGACAGTGGGAATGAGGAGAACAGCTGACAGCTTGCCATGTGCAGCTTGCAGATCTCAGCAGTTTGTGGTGCTGTAGAACAGATTTTGAAGGAAAGGAGAAATAAAGGAGGTAAGGGGAAAATAGGACAGCGTGCATCATCTTTTGATGAAAGGTAAGACTCCCGACCTTCTAGGTAAATGAAACATAGCAGACCATATCTACCTAGACCTCAGTGAGGCATAAGATCCCAGAAGAAGCTAATTATTTTAAAAAACTTGGCTGAATAAGACAGGGATTATTAGAAAAATCATCAAGTGGGTGAGAGACTGATGGAATTGAGACACAAGTTCCCTAATAGGTTGAAATAAAATTATCCATGAGGCTGCTCAAAGATTGCACTTAGGACTGATCTTTCTTAATATTTGCATTAATTACCTTGACACTGAAAGTAGAAATGCTAATGAAATCTGCTGATGGAACAGAGCCTATTATCAGGACAGGGGTGATTCCAGCACCAGGAGAACTGAAGGCTCTCCACAACTGGAGTGATCAAGGTGAGGTTAAATGGGAAAGTGCGAAGTCAGGCAGTAGGAATCTCTCCAAGCACTTGGAAGTTCCTAGTTGGCATGACAGAGAAGGGGAAAGTCCTGTGCGAAGGCTTCCAATGATGTGATGAGGTGAAAATGGCAGGTGAGCTTCCAGGCCAGAGCAGTATTTCCAGTTGTAGTGAGTAAGATTAATGTCTTCCAAGAGGATGCGAGCCCCCCCAAGGAATACTGTGTGCAGCGCTGCTCACCCATGTTCAAGACATTCAGCCTGGAACAGGTGCAAAGAAAGTCAACCCGGTGATTAGAGGAATGGAAAGTGTCTCCCGGCCAAGAGTGTGTTTACTTATCAGTCACAGAAGTGACTGCAAACAGATATCTGAACTGATTTGAAAATAGATGAGGTACCAGTACGACCTTTTCTGCACTAATTATTTCGCACTGAACTTCGTGATACTGCAGCTACTCGGAGTAATTAAAACATCGTGTGATGTGCCCGCAGGGCGAGTACTATAAGGGAGCTTAGTTACTTAGTCTGGCAGAGCAAAGGTTAAGAGAAGAGAGATTTGCTGCCTATAAATACTTTTTGGAACTGGGGGTTGGGCAAGTAAGTGCTAGGGAGAGAGAAGAGCTACATAAGCTAAAGGACAATGTGGCATAAGAATAAATAGATATAAATTGGCCATGAATGAATTTAGGTTGGAAACCAGAAGGTTTCTAAGCAACAGAGCAGGGAAGGAGGTGCTGGAACAGCATTCTAGTAACAGAAGTGAGGGTGGAAACCTAATGAGATTTAGGGTAGAGCTTAGTAAGTTTAGAAAAGGCCATTTGTTTTGTACTCGCCTGTTATTCAAAAGGATTGAACCTGATAAGCCAAGAGGTCCCTTTTTCATTCTATTTCCTGTACTTCCCTTATTGCCGTATCAGAGCTGCTCCCTTTCACACAGAAGCCAGGTAAATCCTGAAGAGAGTTTCAGTGTGATGAGTTTTTCAGCATTGATCCTGTGGTTATTTAATGGAGTATTTCTTCTGTGTCAGGGAGTTAAACAAATAAAAAAGGGCAAGCCAACACAATGCATGGAGAAGGTCTGCAAACATGCAGTAGTATAGATGAGAGCTCACATATGAATGAGCTTCTTCACATAAAGCAGATGTTCTTGCAGCATCTGGCTTTGCTGTAAGGGTGTTTCAAATGTCAGTAAATGTTCTCCTGAGATCTGAGAACTTCAAGGGATTGTCTGAAGGGTAAATAGCTTGTGCTTTCCTGCTGATACAGTGGACTTTCCTCATGAAACGTTTTATCCAAAATCCCCTGGCATGGATATGATTGAAAGAGAAGGAGGGAGATAGAGGTTCTCTGCTGTAGATTAAACCTCTGGAGACAGCTTGAAGGCATCCTCCAGCAGGAAGCAGATTCCCAAGGACAGACTGGGCCCAAGGGAACAGGAGTAGCATGTGATGATAGGTCCCTGAATGAGGGGGAATAGTTTTATAGTCACAATTCCTTCTTCAGTTAAAAAATAAATATATATAACCCCAATTGATTCCATTATTTATGTTATTTATTGGACATTTTGGCCTCAGTTTCTTTCCAGCCTGTATTTGGTTTACATGGCAAGGCTTTAGTAGCGTGGGGCTGCAGGGGTGGCCTCTGTGAGCAGAGCCCAGCAGCTGCCCCATGTGAGATCAGAGCCAGCTCCAGCCAGCTCCAAAAGGGACCCACTGCTGGCCAGCGCTGAGCCAGTGAGCGACACTGGTTGGGCCTCAAGGAGAGTGGATTTAAGGAAGGGAAACACTGCTGAGATGCAGCAGCTGGGAGAGAGGAGTGATGAAATGAGAGAAGCAGCCCTGCAGCCCCCAAGGTCGGTGCAGCAGGAGGGCAGGAGGTGCTCCAGGCAGGCAGCAGCAGTTCCCCTGTGGCCTGTGGAGAGGCTCCTTGTGGAGCAGGCTGTCCCCCTGCAGCCCATGGGTCCCACATGGAGCAGATCTCCACGCTGCAGCCCCCCCAGGGGTGTAGGAGCCCCCGGTGGAGCAGGTGGATGTGGCCTGGAGGAGGCTGTGGCCCATGGAGAGCCCCTGGTGGAGCAGGCCCCGGGCCGGAGCTGCAGCCCGTGGAGAGGAGCCCATGCAGGAGCAGGGGGTCTGGGGGGAGCTGCCGCCCACCCATGGGGGACACGTGCTGGAGCAGTTTGTTCCTGGGGGATGGACCCCATGGTATGGAGCCGTGTGGGAGCAGTTCCTGAAGAGCTGCTGCCTGTGGGCAGCCCCCGCAGGCTCAGTTCGGGAAGGATGGCATCCTATGGGAGGGACCCCACAGGGAGCAGGGGCAGAGAGGGACCATGAAAGAGTGGTGGAGATGAAGCGTCAGGGACTGACCACAGCCCCCATTCCCTGTTCCCCTGCGCCACTCGGGTGTGAGGAGGTGAAAGAGAGTGAATGGGGGGAAGGTGTTTTTAGTTAGCTTTCAGTTTCTCATTCCTTGGGTCTGTTAGTGATAGGCAATAAATTATATTTATCTTCCTATGCTGAAAAGATTTTGCCCATAACAGTAATTGGAAAGCAATATCCCTGTCCTTATCTCAACCCTTAAGCACTTTTTCATTGTGTTTTCTTCCCCTCTTCAAGGATAGAGAGAGAGAGAGAGCAGTGTGGTGGAGTTCAGCTGCCCATCAGTGTGAAAACACCACACAGACCAGAGTACCAAACCAGCAAAGAATGAGAAAAGAAGAAAAAAGAAACAACAAGGTGTGAAATATCACTGTGTCAATCTCATACGCCAATAAAGTTTTCAGCAAGAAAATCTGTAAGAGACTTTCATCTTACTGAGGAGAAATGACCATCTAAAATGACCACTAAAGCTTACTTGTCAACTTTATGTTACTGGAAATACGGTACTCTAACAGCTACTGCTTCCACCTCCCAACTCCTAAAACATCTCTGAGTAGCTGAGAAGTGCTTTGCAAATAATAATGTAATTACACCTCTCATAAACACTCTCCTTGATTTACAGGTGGAGGAACCAAACCATGGAGAGCCGAAGGATTTGTCCAAATGATTAGTAAGTCATTTTTAAGCAAGGAATCCTCATCTACTTAGCCACCAGACATTCACCTTGTCCTGTAGATTTTCAGCTAGATGAATTACTGCTTCACACAAATACGTGTGTATGCATATATACATACAGATATTTCACAAATTGAAAAGAGAAGAAAGAATAGACCTTTACCTCTTTTTGCAGAGCCAGAGGTAGGAGCAGGTGAAGCTGACCAAAGGGTTAGCTTTAGCACAGCCCCTTGGTCTTGCTGGAGCCCACCTCTCTCTCACTGTTCGGCTCCCAGAAGAGATCCGTGTCTGAGGTAGGACACTTTGGATAGGGGAAACAAACCCCGGTCAGCTCCCTGGGACTCAGCCTCCTGCTGTGGTCTGACACTGGCTCACTGGCTGGAGATTCCCTCAAGCCTGAAGGACCAATGCTGGGGGAGACTGGCTTCTGAGCTGTTCCTGACATGCACTGGCAGCTGTCTGCCTGCTATTCTTTTAAAGAGTCTTCGTGGATCAGGATAAAAATGTGATCTTACGCAGGCTGCATTGTAAGCACAACTTGGCTCACGTTCAGCTCTTCCTCTGGCTCCCAGCTACTCTATTTTTAATGAAGGAATTTGAGGCTATCAGAAAGGAAGTCAAATTGTTTTAGGAAAACAATAGAAAAGCAACTTAAAGTTTATTAGCTTCCTGTCCAGGGCCTGGGACCAACTTGTCAAACTTATTAGAGCGATGGCAGAGCTATTTATTTAAAAGGGCTAGCGACAAGACTCACAATTTCATTCCTGTTTAGGCCTCGGTGAAAAACAAAGGAAAGCCATAAAATAATATCTGACGGGAGCAGATGGCTAACTGGTAAATGGTGCAAGTGAGGTTGGCCTGTGAACCATTCATGGTGTTCACCAGTGGAATGGCTTTGGTGGGATTTTGTTATCAGGTGAATGCCCTGCATTCACAGTCCTACCCCAACTCCCCAAACCCCTCATTGTGGTCCAGATTTTCAAATCGAAATCTCACGCCTGAGATTACAGATATGGCAGGAAAAGGTCTTCATTTAGAGCTTCTGAAAGGAGTGAAACAATACAGCAGGTCTGTAGAAGAGCCAGGAAAAGAACCCAGGTGTCCTTGATCCTGTGGGGCTGCTTGAGCCCCCCAACTGTAAAAATATTTATATCTTCAGAAGCAGCTGCAGTCTGCTGCTCTGTTTAGCTGCCCCAAAGTAGCAGCGCCATTAAGTCACTGAACACATGCTGGCATGCAGCTATGGAGAAGAATGGACAACCACACTATTAGACTCTCAAGCCAAAAATGTCCATGCCATCTGACCCTTTCTAAGGCGTTCCATCATTTGCAAAGAAAGGAGAAGAGAATAGAACAAGTAACTGAGAAGCATTTACAAACTCTGCTTAATGCAAAATCATTCACTTTTTTTTGGAGGGCTCTCTGCTAATTGCGTTTTTAGCCTGCTTCCAGGGAAGCACGCTAGAACTCACCTTTTCTTTCAATAGTGTAGTAGGAGTCTCTAGAAAGTCACACGCTGCGAGGTACAGAGCGCACAGAGCTACGCACAAAAGCTTTGAACAACTCAGTAACCACTTTCCAGATGAAAGGAAGAGGAGCCCACCTCAAAAATTCTCTTCCTTCTTCTTCTCATTAGCTTAACTAAAAGCAGGAATGCATAACTACAGTGATCTCTGAGGCCTAGGGCAATAGCACATCTTGCATTGGCAAGTGGTAGAAGATCTTGGCTTATGTTTTCCTTTTAATTTAGACAGGTTAGATGCTTATATGAGGGTCAAAGGGAGTGCATGATCTCTGGAAAGACCTAGGAAATTGGGTCTTAAACTTCGTAGTTTTACTGTAAATGCAACCACCTCTCATTTACATTACATTTGCATTTACCTTGCTTGTAGGGTATTCTTACACTTTTTAGAATATTTTGCTAGTTTCTGTCCCTCTGAGATACTTCCTCGGTGAAAAAATCAGCCAAAAAAACTCAGAGAACCATGCAGTATCTGAGTTCACTACAGTCTATAAACGTTTATTTTAAGTACGTTCTTGAATTGCATTGATTTCAGTGAGACTTGATAGCCTGGAAGCTGACCACCCTGCACTGCTAACCAGGCCAGCTTTGCTAGGGGAATTCCGAGGCAGACAGCAGCTAGTCAATATACTTCTTGATTGCCTCTGCTGTAAGGGATACTACATGTGAATCACGAGATGGTGTTCTGGCAATGGGAAGTGTTTTATTTGCACTTATTGGAATCTGTGTCACCTACAACAGTATCGTTTAATTCACACTTTGTTCTAATAAGTAGGGACCCCAAGTGTATTCTGTGAGAGCCTTTTTGTTACTCACTCACCACTGTTGAACTCCCAGCAATCCCTGAGGCTGGGATCCTGCAAAGACTTGGTCATGTAAGTAACTTGATATAGTCACAGCTTGGGGCCATTCATGTGGGGAAAGGTCCCTCTCCGTACAAACATCATAGACTGGAAAATGTAGATTGTTGAAGCTCCTGTTTTTACTACCAGGACTCATACGGTTTCCCAGAAGCTTCTGGGATGGCAAAGGTTGCCAATCAGTTGGATGCATGGATGCTGAGGAACACCTTACCCTGGTAGGCTGCCACACACTGCCATGTGGTGCCAGTGCCAGCACACGGTTCCTGAGGCATGCTCTCCCATGCTGGGGTTAGATAGCTGTGGTGCTGTGAAGATGTCCCAGGTGTAAAGCTTGAGCTTAGAAAAAGGCTGCCTATATAAGATTGCCAGCATAGAAAGAATCACAGGCACATGTCTCATCATAAAGAAAACTAGGTTTGTTGTGGGGTAGAAGGACCTTGGTCTGCTCTATACGTTCTCTGTGGGGGTATAGAGAGATCAGGACTTGAATCTGCCCTGAAGGCCAAGATGTCCTTAGAACTTTCCCTGGAAGTGAGTTTCAAAGAAGAAACAGTAAAAGAATATGAGGAAAAAAAGACTTGCTTGGAAGTAGTGAGTGAAGATGAAAAGTAAACAGTCTGAGTTATGGAAAAAGTCTCATATGGTGCTTACTGCTCCCAAGCAGCTTGTTCTCTTTTTGATGGTCTGAAAGCATTTCAAGACATGACCTCCTGGGTACAATTAAGAACTTTATCAATTGCACAAATTTATGAGTAATGGTTCTTCTCACCAATTTTGTGATAAGTGTTGGCTGGATTCTGAAGCCTTCTGTGAACAATGAGAATAACAGCAAATGGAGGGGGCAGGAGGACACTGCTGGCCCAAGCAAAACAGAAAGGTACATTTATATTAGAAGACCAAATATCCACGTGCTACATGCGTGCACACACACACACACACACACACATACAAACATGGAATAAATTGTATTTCTTTTATTGGCAAGAGCTCACAAACTAGCCTAACTCCCAGCAATGCAGTGGTGCACAGCATGCAGGAAAATTCCATTACAAGGGGTTTCTCTTTCCAAAGTGTTGACATGAGGTCAACTCGAGCTGTGCAAGGGAAGCAGGTAGCCCTGGTAATCACACTGCACTTTCAGTGTGCATGCATGACGGCAAACAGACACACAGGGATCCATTAAGTATCTATACTTGTCAGCCTGGTGTCCTGAATATTTTTTAGAGGAAAGCTTGGAAGAGGTGTGTATTCAGTTTTGTTTACTGGAAGGGCAAAGGATTTGATCAATTCAAATCTCCTTAATTGTGTTGCTGGACACCTGGGTTTCCTGGTAAAATGCTGTCTGCTTGACATTCTGTAACAGCCCCCACTGCCCAGGAGAGGTGACAGCCTGCAAAGGAAGCAGGTGTGCATGTTAGTCACCTACAGGCCACAAAGACAAGGAAGTGACGGCCACTGCTTCTCCACCATGGCCGCTCAGAGCCATGCCAAAACACTGCAGGGCTCTGCAGATTGCCATGGGCAGCACCCACATTTAAAGCTATGAGGAGTGGCCTGGGGTTGGGGAATTCTCTGGGCACTGAAGTACTGCTGATGGACCCTCTCCACTTAGATTCCCATGTAATTTCATTTAAATTCTCTCTCCTTACTCCTCATACACAATGGGGTGCAGTCTGCTCTAATCCTAACTAGGGATCACTCCAAATAAAGACAGGCACTGCATTCTCACCAGTCCTCTGCATGCTGTATATTTGTGTTTTTTAATGCCAGCAGAGACAAAAATGAAAGGTGATCATGGGACACCTAGCTGAAAATCATATGCAAAATTGCTAGCCTATACTGAGATATATCCTTTGTGCCTTGCTGGTATTTCATCTCTCTGATTTTGTGATTGGCAGATGATACCAAAGTGTGCCTGCACCGTGCTAAAACTCCTGTATGAGCTTGTGCAGAAACCTGGTGATAAAACCTGACAAGTAAGTGGTATCAGACATGAATGTGTTAGTTTGCTGGTGTTTATTATTTTTCTTAAAATGGTGGAAAAGTAAGAGATATTTAAATCTGACTGAAGCAAGCTGAGGTAGCTATAAACTATTTTTTTTTTTTGAGCTAAATCTGGCAGTTCTCTATCCAAAATATAGAATTTGGTTGCTTTATGATACAAGTGATTTATTTTTTTAAAGAACAAAAACAAAAGGATGATAAAAATTATGACAAAAATATTAAAATCATGAATAAAGTTTTTCCTGGGCAGGGATGATGTTTTGTGGCTTTCAGTGTGCATGAGAAATGGAGATGCCTAAGTAATGCAGGCTAGTAAGATAGGTGGTTTTTGCATGTGACAGCCACATGAATGATACGGGTGCTTCTTGTAATTATCCTATGTCTATCTGAAGAAGAAAATAAATTGGTTCTTTCAGATCAAAAGGAATTGGAGATGGATTTTTAGACAATGTACTCAGTATTTAGGAGTGTTGTCTCCAAACCAGGAATGCCACGGAATGTGCCCTCTGAAAGAACCCTTCAGAGTTGCAGCAGTTAAAAACCAAGCAATATTGCTCACAAGAACCAGCGAACAGAAAAATGGGAAGCCTTGATGTTGTCTGCTGTTCCCACACTCTTCCCACACTTTCCTCTCAGGCCAGCTTTGTGAAGAAACAAGTTTCTCTCGCAGGGAAAGTAACAATTGAACACAGCAGGGAAGAAAGAGGTTTTCAATGTGCTGCATGAAATGATGCAGTATCACTCAACTAACATCTGCTAAAACGTTCTTAAATAGCCTCATCTTCTTGAGTCAGCATTTCTAACATCAATAATTTTATTGGTAATAATCAGTAAGGTCTGAGATTTGCTGGAAGAGGATGGATGGCTGCACTGGGGGAGGAAATCTAAAAAGCTTTGAAGTATGCTGATAGAAAAAATGCTGAGGCAACATCTCAGTTACTGAGTTGAGAAATCTTCACTTCTTTGCAGTTCCCAAATTGTTGGGAAAACATGAGGAATGCTGCCTTGAGAGGAATTACTGGTGTTTTTAATGCCATCAGGCTCTTAAAGCTGGAGCTCTCCACAAATGCTACAATCCAGTGTAAATCTAACAACAGACTTCAATGTTTCTCTTGAAGATTCTGCGGCTGGCCCATACCGCTAACATGAGTTTCTCTCTCTTGCACTCCCTACACTCTCATTCCAAAAAACCTTTGAGAAGAGGTCTCCCATTCCTGTCTAACAGGTCTGGGCAAATCCAAGCCAATCTTCCAGTCAAATCCCTTCTAATCCAGGACACACAACTTTCCTTCCACCCAGGCAATCCTTCCCATTTCTCCTCCTCTTCTCAGATGATTGCACTAAAAAAAACCTTGAGAAATTGTGTCATATGGTTAAAATAAATTATTTTCCACTTTGAAAAGTGGAACCACACAGAAATTCCAGCACAGGACTGACACAAGATTATCTTTCAGCTACTGAAGTGATGTGAAATAGTAGCCTGCAGCTGTGTAAGCAAATTGACCAGCATTACAGGAATCCACAAAGAGGTCGATTGTGATCTGTGGCTTGCTTTGTGCAGGTATTGAACTGGATGGGAACTCACATTTTGTTTCCAAGTGCAACAAAGCTGTGAGGTGGTTCACCTGAAAGACTGTGATTGGAAGACTAAATATTGATGAGAGACTGCTCTGCTCACAAACAGCACAGCGTATGTCTGCTTGCCTCTCCACTCCCTCTCTCAGACCCCAAGCAGGGTGCTTTTGTCCATGCTGCACTGTGGGAGCCGTTATTAGTCAGGCCGGCATCTGGTCCATTTTAGGAGAGCATCAGTGGCCTGGAGAGAAATTGCCAGAGAACATGCTGACAGTTAAACAGTACTGATGATAGCAGGATCATATTGGAGCCTGTGCCTTGGTCCCGTTAGCTTGTGAATTATAGATGTATATCCACTGTCTGAAAGCAAGTCAGGTTTGGAAGAGGAAGAAGGTCAGAAAGTAAGCAACGAAAATATGACTGCACCACTGAGCTCAAGGAGAGATGAGCTGTCCTTTAAATTGCAACCTGCTACATTTATTGGATTGCCTTTTGGACTGTGGAATAATGGGTAAGGTGATGGATTCTTCAACTCGTGACTGCCAAAATATGTGGATAAGGCCATAATCAACATCTTCACTAAGCTTATGAGCTGATGCAGAAGATGTTTTGTTTATGCCTGGACTGATGTGTGGGTCAGTGCTAGAGCTGGGGTTATTTTCACAGAGATGAGTGTCTACAGCCTGTAGTGTCTATGGTGTTTGTATGGGCAGAGCAAGCCAGCCTCTGGGCTTCAAGTTACCAGTCTGGGGCACAGCTTGCTCTCTACTAGGCACTGAGTCCAAGCTGGCATGGAGGCAGGAGGCAACCAAGGCAATAAATAACAGTATAAATAGTCCTGAGATAGCATCAGAGAAAGTCCATATTTGAAAAACAGTATTTTTGTGCTAACATGGTTCTTGCAGAAGGAGGGCTATCACCTGAAAATTAAAAAAATAAAAAAATTAAAAAAGCATTGTCCATTGGTTGTCTGTTTGTTACAGACTGAAGTAGGAGAATCTTGTCTGAATCCTGACTAGTTTTAAACCTTGGGAAAGTTAAAAATACTTGGAAAGAATGATACTGAATCATGAAAGCCTACAGAGAAAGTTGGTATGCTCCCACTTTGACCAAATTGTGCATGCTTACACAAACACATAGAGCAATGTTGTAGAGTGTTTCTAGATGCTGGAATACAAGTTTAGTGTCTACAAAGAACATGTCCTATGTCTGACAGTCCACTTTGCAGTGCCCCGTCTTTGAAGTGAATTCACATGTTGATATTTGTCTAGTCAGTGCCTGAAGGAGTTTCATTTTTATCTTAAGGGTGGATGAAAACAAAGACCCTCATATATATATATGACGTCACTTCTGAGCTTCTAATGCAAGTGAAGAACAAACCCACAGAGAATATAAAATCAGTAGCCAGCTGTACATCTCTGATGGGAGGCAGAAATACTTTGGCTGGCTGAAAACCTGCTTGGTGGTCACTGTTTGCCCTCTACTCAATCAAATTGGATGTTTTCAAGTACTGAAGTGTGTTGCTTTTTAGTGCATGCAGAATTACCAGGGAACCAAAGACTGGAGCTACCAGGAAATTGTATAATTGTCCATTAGTTCATTTGGTAGAAACTCGTGCTTTTCTGAATGGCAGGTTGCCAGCACGTGGACAGTTTAAACGGAAATGATGCAAGTGACCACATATTTGTCTGGTTCTGTTGAATTCTTGTGGTAGCCATTGCAGGCTGGAGCCCAACCTGGCTTGCAAAAACCTGCTCACACATGTTAAAGAAGCTTGGTCGATGATAAGCCTGTTCTCTGTGCTGTGCTACACCGTTTACTGAACCTAACGGCTTATTTATAACTTGGGTAAGTAAGTATGTAGGAGCTGCCATCCTAGCAGCTACTGGGGCTCAAAGAAAAATCCAAGAATTTTTAGTGGCAGAGGTGTTTTCTTTCTGCACCTCTCTGAACTCACTGGAACCTGAACACAACTCAAAAGAAATGCAGGATTGGCCCTAGAGATCTCAGAATAAGGCTCTTGGTTTGAATGCCTTTCCTTCACTATCAGACACACCATCTCTGGTTCCCAGAGACCTCTCTACTCAGCTCAGTGATAAAAGCACTTTTTAACACCAAAGCTGCTGTGTTCCCACGCCTGTTGCTGTCATGAGGGAGCCCATGCTTAAACAATAGCAGAGGAATAAAGAATAGCCTCGCTAATCAATATCCTGCCTAGACGCTGAGTCAGGTGGCAGCCTGGGCCTCTTTAAAATTCCTGCATTGTTCCTGATTTTTCATTTGACTCGTGTAAATTTTTATCTTTAAGGAAAGAAAACACATGGGACCAACTGTCTCTGCCTGCTGTGCTATTCCCTTCCCATTCACCCCCACTCAGTTTCAGTGTCTTTGTCCTGTGGTAGCCTCTACCAGAGGGGGATGGAAATAGGATTTGCCGGTCTGGACTTTTTACTGAGCATGATATCCTGTGGTTAGAAGAAGGTGGCAGTGGTCTAAGCGGGATTCCCATAGTCACATACCTCTACAGGCCTTTGGAGAACTAAATCTTTGACACCTATATTTCCATGTGGGCTGCTGTTTATGTGATTGGTCTTAAAATGGTCACAAGGACAGGCAAGAATGCAAGCAGCTTCCTAGTAAGTTTTTTCACAGATGAATGTTTGGAGCCCTGGCAAGGTACTAGGACAGTCTGTGTGTGAACAGACATTTGGAAAATTGACAACAACAGTATTTGCTAAAACAAACTGTGCAAGATCCTGTAGCTCAAGCTCTTGAATCCACCTCAGCTGTACTACAAGCACTTTCCAGAAGGAGAAGGAGGCTGGAGTGGCTTTATGTAATCTCTCAATCTCACGGGGCCTGCAGGCCAGTGAAGGCTTTACTCAGCTCCTGTCATAGCTCCGAGTCACCCTTGGGCTACACTGGCCAGCCTGAAACAGGGAGCCGGTGGCCCTGTGCTTTCTCCTTGCCCTGAGCCCTGCATCAAAGGCTGCCAAGGAGGAAGGCCATAGATGCCCCCAGGATTTTCCTTAAAGCTGGAGAGTCTCTAAGAAATCTTTGTGGCTCTTTGGCACTGCTTGACTCCTGATGAAAGGCCCCAGCACAGAGGGAAAGTGTGGTCCTCACTGCGACGCCAGGCAGGAACTCTTGGAGCTGTAAAGGGAACTGGTAAGGGTTACACTTGCACATGCAGATACCAGATAAGAGCTGACCTACCCTTCACCCCAAACTGAACTCCCTGAAGCTCAAACAAAGTTGGGCGACTGCTTGGGAAAACACTGGGGGAAACCTGCCAGACCAGCAAACTTGCAGGTCTTGTCCAGGGCTGGGAGCAGACATGCTGTGAGCAACCCAACCTGAGGTGCTTCTGCTCCAGACAAAACCAGGAAGGAGCAGGATTTTTACAAAGCCATGTGCTCTCAAGGGCTTGCTAGGTCACAGACTAAATCACTTGAAGACCACTGACAAGGACAAAAGGGAGTTGAGAGAGCCCACCAGGAGCCCTAAGTCAGGACAAGGGCAGCAAATCCCAGCTCCCTGTGGCCAGCACCATAAGACCACTGCCAGGGACTGAACAGCCGGTGCAGGGGCACCCAGACCAGACTTTCCCTTAGCAGTGAGCAGGGCTAGCTGGCAAGCTAACACCATATTTGTGTCAACCAGCAACCTCTCTGCTTTTCCAGCAGCCAAGAGCCTCCCAGAGCTCACCGCTTGCCTGTGCAAGCCATACCCTGCCCACAGAGAGGCCATAGAAAATGGCTGCCAGACACAAGATGGCGGGGAGGGTCAAGTAGGGAGGAGGCAGACTGCCATGGCAAGGCACAAGCCACCGCCAGCTTGCCTTGGCAGCGGGGAGATAAACTGTTCTCAATAAATTCTTCTTCCCTTATATATATATATTTGCTTTTGAAATTGCTAAATTCTGGAGCAATTCTGGGACATTGATAACATTGAAGGGAGGGAGAAAGTCCAGACAGCGAAGGCTCATTGCACAGGATGCACAGCACTGTCAGGTGTCAGGGGAAGCCTGGCTGGTGGCTCGCTCCTGCAGGCAGGCTTGCATTCAGAGACAGGGAGGATGGAGGGCATGGCATTTACATCCCTCACAGAGAATGCACCAGGGGACCTCGCAGCCACCTGCCCTACCCTTGCTGTAGGCTGGAACATCTACAGCCATGGCTGGTGGCCTTAGACGGAGTTCCCAGTGAATTCTGACTTTCTGTATTGGAAATCTGTTTCTCCTGGGAAAGAAAGATTCCCAGTTAGCAATATGCTTTGATCTGTAACTCTTTTGGGAGTATCCAGGGAGCGGTGCCTACCACTGTCTTCCCTCCAGCTTCTGGGAGGACCAGGGCTCCCAGTTGGTAGCATTGTGTAGTGTGGTGAGAGCTGTCCCTGACATTGAGCACTCACCACTAATCTGTGTGCCTGCTCTCCTGGCAGTGAGCAGGGAAAGATCAGGAAAAGGGGGCTCTGCTGTGCTGCTGTGCTTCCTACTGTTTGCAAGGTGAAATACACATTTGTATCAATTCTTGAGGAATAGTGAAAGACTCTTCTTGCCCCTAGCATCTAAGAAACAGAAAGCATGGATGTCTCAGAAGGCATTTTCCAGCAAAGACACACCAAGAAGAAACATCTCTCTTCTACCTGTGAATGTAAATTCAGAATGTCAAAGAACTGGCAAGATACAGCATTCCTTGTATCTACTCAGTTTTCTTCAGCCTCACAAAGGCAGGGCCTCCTCAGGGAGGTCAGCTGAGGATTTCTTTGAGACCTTGGCCTCTACACTGAGGCTGCTGGTAAGGATTTCATTGGTACCAGCTGGGAAGGGGGCTGTTTGTGGCAACCACACCTGTCCCACAGGAATATAATGGAGTCCTTTAGCTCACTGTAATGGCTGTTGGTGCTTGCTGTGTGCTAGTGTGTTTGTATTATTTCTGCAAATTGGTTGTTTCCCCAGAGCACTATTGCTTGAGCTTCTGCATATCAGCTGCGGCAGTTCTGGTGGAGGTGCCCTTGGTATTTGAGTGGCTCCTTGTTACATGGCTTTGTGGGAGAGATTGCTGAGTTTCAAGTTGTTCTGAAATACTTTGACCCAACCATGGCTACTTAGGCCAACTCTGTTGTCATGCTGCAGAGACTATGGTCACCATGGCAAGAATGGGGCTGTTTTTTTTTTTTTTTTTTTTGGCTCTAACATTGTGTGTTGCTGCATGGTGTGATTAAGCCTATGGCTTGCTGGCTGTTTGCACAGTTTGCAGCTTGGGGATTGTGCCAATAGTTGCACAATAGAAATTAATTTCTTATGAGCTTCTTCAACTGCTCCTGAAAATCTGGAGGAAAAAGTCTTAGGTCCCAATCAAGCCGTTAGTCACAGCAGGTTTCCTAAGCCTTGGGGCTCGCTTGTGCATGGGGTTAATCTCTGTGGGTTGAATGCCAGGCATGCTGCTGGAGGTTCTGCTCAGCTCCAGGCAGAGCATGTGAATGCTTGCCTGGGAAAGCAGATCTCTCAAAGGGAAGCTTCCATTCTGGGAGGGTGTGGTGGAGAGGGGCTAAAGCAACTGGCTTATCCTTTTATCTGCATATTTAAATAATGAAAATTCTCTTTATTGCTCACCAGTGAACCTGTATGGGTTTCTTAAGAAAGGATTTGTTCCCTACAGGCCTGACGCAGTGACCACTTCCAGTGGAGTTGAGCTGGCTGACTCGGCAGGAGGTTGCGTACCAAAAAGAGAAGGTGAAATGTGCTGCCTGCCAAAGCAGCAGCTGGTGAGAAGGCGACTAGACTGCACAACATCAGCACACACATGATTGGTGGGGAAGCGCGAGCCCAGCTTCAATCCTTGTCAATGGCACCTCGTTGACTTTTAACACTTCCTTATCATGTCTGCACTCACCTCGTAGCAGTACTGATAAAATGCCATCGCTGGTGTAATCTCCTGAGCAGCTCTGCAGAAAACGCTGCAGAGCATGAGAGCCTGAATTGCCTGCAGCCGACAACTGGTGTGGGACTCCGATCCAGACCACGGTAATAAAGCAAAGGCTCTAACCTGAAGCAAGACTCGGGCAGAATAACTTCCAAGATGTATTGAACACCAGATGTGTTGACCTGCTGATATGATTGGCATGGCAGCACAGGAATTTTGTGTTAGAATAGGGGTTTGATGAAGTTGGAATAGCTATTGCTTTTCAGTACCTCGTGGAGTTGGAAGTGTAAGCTGTTTGAAGTGATTGCAGTATGGTAGTGCTTAGAGTTATAAACACCATGACAGTGGGAAGGAATGCATGGGGTTTTCTGCTTTTCTTTTCCAGAAATTCTGTATTTCTCTCTTGGGGCATCAAGTAGTTTTTATACTACTATGAATTATTGCTAAAAGTGTGTATTAGTTTTGAATATCTAATTTCTACATGCAGACCTTCAGCAATCTTATATATATATTATTTTCTACAGGCAAGCAATGAACAGGGATTCTTCTGCGACACTTCTCCTTATGGGTTTTACGAAGGACCCCTGAATATAAAACCACAAGCAACTACTGAGCAGGTATGTCACTTTGGAGTTTTTAACGAGTGCCAGGCTGCTGTACAGTTTCTCACCACAAGAGGAGAACAATGAAAACTGTAATGCAATTGTCTGCAAAGAAGAATTCCCCTTCTGAGTGGGAAACTTGAATGTTTTTAAAACAATAATAATTGTAGACTTATTGCCCTTCTCTCTGAATTGGAGAGAAATCACAGTACTAAAATTCCTGAAGAAAAAATTATGAAAATAAAATGAAATTGTGCTGAGAACATTATCAAAGAACTTGGGGCCAAAGTCCTTCATGTCTTTCATGGCTGAATATGCTATTTTGGCTTCACTGGACCAACTTTTTAAAATGAGGAAGATTAGACTTCCTTCTCTAGAGGAAGGGATCAACACTGACAACAGAGGTTTCATTTCCAGTAGAAGTCAATGAAAAACTTGAATTTGACTTGCCCTCTTACTCTTCCATCTTATTAAGAAAATCTTGTTTGGTGCTCAGCATATTCTTCTTGGACTACAGTTCTACTCTGTACTGTTATCCAGTGGTTTATAATTATGTATCTTTTACATATCACTAGTCCTACAATCATCCCTGTAATCATTTCCACATGCTGCAGTCTATGCAGGATGGAACAACTCCTTCCGCATTTTCTGCATTCACATTATCTTTGGCAAGTTCTTCTGCTCCAATACTTGCTTGAATACCTTGAAGTTTACTTTCAATATCATAATCCCAAAGCCATTCTCACAAGAATATCTAGTGTTGTCCCATCCACCTCTAGGAGTCTCTTATTTTTTTTTCCCATCAGCTTTGATCTTTCCTAATCCATCCACATAAGACCAAGAGTCTTCCCTACCACACAATTTTGCAAAATATACTAATTGATGGTCTGTTGGGTCATGTCACCACCAGTGTACTTATTGTGGTGCGTGTGTTTGTTTTTTTTGCAATCACACACTTATGCTAGGAAAGAAAACAAGATAGTGAGTCCTACTTTGAGATGGATATCTCTCCTACAGGTAGGTGTGAGATGTCCATGTCCTTCTGAAGTCATGAACTCCATCAGTGTTTACTGATGGACAGCCTATGTGTAGCTTCTTTTCAGGTTTCTGGTGTCTGCTGGGTTTGTTCTGGGGCACCCAACACCAATCACCTCCACTCTGTCCAGTGTGCAACACTGAGGGGATGTGGGCTACTAGCTGAGCTGTTGCTGTGCTCAGCACGAAGCAGCTTAGTTCTGCTGTAGACCTAGTGTAACAGTTCACATCGTACCAGTGAAAATGAAAGGAGGAGAAGGAAAAGGGAACAGAGAAAACAAAAAGCAGGACATGGAGATAATGGAAGTGGGGGGTATTCCTGATGTTGTAATGCCATGAGATTTAGAGGTTTCCCTAGCTCCTGCTGTGCTTTGCTAAAAATGAGGCTAGTTAGAAGCAGATGTGAATGTAACAACTGAGAGGGGAATGAGAGGAGCTATGAAAAATGCATGAAACAAGTGGATTCTCTTACAAGTTTTTAGGAGGATTTAGAAGTGGTAGTCTTCAGGTTGTGGCCTAGTGCTTGCTCACGTCAAGTGATTGGGATGCTGCAGAAGGTGAGAGGAGGGTACAGTACATGGCCATGTCATTAACCAGAAAAAGGAGAACACTTGGGTAATCAGTTACTGGAACTGCTGAGAGATGATGGTGTAGCTGAGAGGAAGATGTAGCTTAGGAGTAGAAGCTGGTGTCCCAGAAATGGGGATGGGGATTCATGTAGCTAAGAATAAATGGATTTATGGAAAGGATACTGGTAGTTATTTAGTAACCAAAAGCTTAAATGATCAAAGAGTTTAGTAAGCCCTTGTGACTTTGCCTTGCCCTTCCAAAAATATATCATGGCTGTGTGGAAGATCGCTTCCCATCCATTCTTAGACGTTAATCACCCTCTTCAATATAGGTGGCCTATCAGATTGCATAGGCTGGGCAAACACTGGGATATATGATAGCACATTTGCTGAGCTGCAGGATCTAAAGGTAAGGCTGATATCTGGAAGGCCAAGATATCTGTGAGGGGAGGCAGGATTCCTAGTCTCTTCAGCTGTTTGCCCTGAAAATGGAAGGAGAAAGGATTTCAAATTCCAGAAGTCCTTGCGGGCTGAAGGCTATAAACAGGCTCTTCCTGTATGAAGCAGTAAGGATCAAACAGTAACTAGAATGTCTGCTTTTCCACACAGGCCTAATCTACTGGGATATACTTTGTGAGGGGTATGAACCCCATCAGTCAGAGAAGGGACAGGAGAACCCAGTGCTACTGGCATGGTTTATTCAAGAAGATCAGCCTTGAAGAAAGAAACACGGAGTGAAGAAGAAATGAAAGGCCCAGTAAAACTGAAGTAGAGGGAGACAGAAAGGGGAAGGAGTCAAAAAGAGAAAAAGATGGAGAGGGAGACAAACAGTGAGTGAGGGGTCAGAGGAAAAAAATAGGGTTTTGCGCAATGGAGAAATGTCCCAGCCATTGAATATATACTATATTTTTTTCAACTAGCTAGGCTAAGGGTGTCTGTGGGGGGCATGTGCATCAAATGATGGGTCCCTGAGACCTGTTACTTTCTCCAAACTCAGTGAAATCATATTTTATCCCCTAAGTAGCTATCCTTAATTTGTGTGTGTAGGAATAAGAGACAGTGATGAATGTGGCTCTGGCATGGTCTGGATACTCTGTATCAAGTCTCTGTCAGTAAGGCTGTACTCATCCTATTACTTTTGGGGAATATATGACCAAAAGAATATACCTGCTATTTTACTTTGTGATTTACAGGGTATAAAGTACATGCAGTAGCCATGGATGTTCTGTATATCCCTGTCCCTCTTGCTATCTTGAATGCAGTGGTACTGCAGCTTGGGTCTCTGAAATTCTTGGCATGTAGGCTCTTTGTGTTAGAAATCTTCATGGGCCTGTTCCCATAGGCCTCTCTTACGCCTTGGGGTACAAAATGTGCAAGATGCTGGTATTTGAAAGTGTTTGTAAGACACTGCTCTGTTTCCTGGTCCCAATCAAGCGACTAAAGTGAATGTTAATAAAGGTTTAATATCTACTAGCATGTTGCAAGGGTTGGTGTTTTGTGACCATGACTGCTGCTTTACTCTATAACTACACCTGTCCTCCCAGTCAGAAGCACCAAACTTGAGCAGCATGTAGTGTGCTAGCTTCTCTGGTGCGTGGTCTGACAGAAATGGACAAGCTGCTTGGATGATGTGGAAACCAAAGTGTTCCTTGCACCTCAAATGAAATCTTCTAGCAGGTGAGTTGTTCTTGCACTAGTCAGCTCAGATGGAGGGAGTGGGGGCTTTCCAGGAAGGAAATCTGTCACTTGGACCCTTAGTTTACACTGATCAAAGCCACTGGATTTCACTCCTTATACAGTGATCCCATAATAAACTGGGGAAGAGTAGACATTGCTGTAGATACAGGCTCCTGGAAGGAACTCTGCTGTATATGGGAGACCTGCACACTGAGATTCCAGACCTGCAAGTCCTTTTCCATGGATGGAATAACCCATTTTTTTTTCCCCTTGTGGATCTCACCAGCCAAGGGTGTTGCCTCACCTCATTTGTTAGCCAGTCAGCAAAGGTATAATTAGGGGTTAGTAATTAATCTTCAAAAAAAAAAAAAAAAAAGCCCCTTGGAAGTAAGGGAATTACTTACTTGTAATTTGTGTACTGCACCTGAGGCAATCAGGCAGTGGGAATTCAGACTCATATTTGTGTATGCAATAGCTGAAAAGATTTGAGAAAGGTCTGTACTTACAACGGAATAGAGAAAAGCTTCCATTGTCTAATCTTCTGTTTTGCCTTCCCTTTTGCCTATTCCTGGGCCCCAGTTCCGTTAAAAACTGAAACCCTGTGTTTTGCTGTGCATTGTGACTAGCTCCTCTGACACAGAGTGAAGTTAATCATGTGTGCAAACTTTGCCAGACAAGGGACTAGCACTGCAGACACTTTGAGAACAAGCTATTTGTGTTCCTGTGTTCTGGTGAGAAATTTTGTCACTGACAGGCAAGATCTTAGCAGCAGTTCAAGAATCATAAATCATTTGCTTTTTGTCCCAGCTGGAAAGGGAAAACTGACGTTTCTTAAGTGGAGGCACTATGGAAATGTGGATCAGATGGTAACTTTTACTTTGAAGCACTTGCACCAGATTAAAAAAAGGCAGACTCAACTAGGAATAGGTAGTGATGGTGTAGTGTTTTCAGTGCTTTTGTGGTAGTGGTTCTTGCAAGGCAGGCATTAGAACTTTACAGGAAACATGTCACTTCCCAAATGGATGGAGGCGTTTAATTGTAAGGGGGAATTAGCTTTGCAAAGCTGGTCGCTTATTGCTGTGTGCTGTTGAACTTTACTGCCAATCATCTAAAAGACAGCAAAAGTCATTGACCGGTAGGAATGACTGAAAAATAACTAAAGCAGTGGGAAAAAGGGCATTACTGCTATAGTCTGGATCACTTGGAAAGATGTGGCCAAGCATAACATTAGCTGTTGCAAGTCACATGCCAAAGAATAAGGAATAGAGGCTATGCTTATCAGTTAGCAAGTTTGTCTTGGGAAGCAGTGGCAAGAAAGGAGTCGGGGCTGGAGCAGCTCACTGGCTGACAACAGAATTACAGGATGATGCTGTAGCTGGGGGAAAGCGTGCAGCTTTCGGTAAATAGCTTCAAGATGAATAGCTCTAGGAGAAGCCGGGTGTGTGTATCAATTAGTACTAACATTGTCACTTCCCATGTATTCTTTTTAGTGCTTTTGTCGGTGGTTCCTGGATGGGAGAGGTTTCAGGGAAAATGCCTGAATGTTAGAGTTGGAAGTGTGCCTTCCAGTGAGAGAGGTCAAAGAATTGAAGGGAAAAGAAAGCTGAAGGCTAACTTCTCTATTGTCTGTATCTATCTACATGAGGAACAAACTTGTGTTCTTGCAGAATGAAGTATAGTAAGGTCCAATAACTGAAATTTGAAACTGTTAAAAAAAAAAAAAAAGGCATGAAAAGAGTACTGTGTTTTTTTTAACTCTGTAGTTAATCACTGGAGAAACTTACTGAGGGCTGTGGAGGATTCTGCACAGGTGGCTTTTAAATTCTGGCTGGATTCTTGTCAGAAAGTAGACCCTCATGGAGATGGGAAAGATTTCTTCTGACCCAAATTTCTAAGGTGTGAGTCTCATGGTAGTGCTTTCTGGAGTTACAGTCTGAGGCTGGCTCTCTGCTAGCAGGTAAGGGATTGTGAGTTGGGATTCAGAGCAAGAGCGGAAGGCATTCCCTCTCAACCCAAGCTGTTACTCCTTTTCACCCTGCCTTGTGCAAGCAGCCTGCAAACAGTCAAGCCCCATTGCTCTCCCTCTCTACTGAAGCAAAAATCTTCATTTACTTGAAGCTTAAGTAGCTTTCTCTGTTTGTTCCTTCTTCCTGTATAAGCACCTACCTTGATCCCACTCCCTGGGATCTGCAGCCACCTCTGCCCCTGAGGATGGTGAAGGTAAGCACCAACACTTCAAAGAGGAGCTGCCACTGCCACCAGCTCCTCATCTTCAGAGCCCCATTCCACCATCGTGGTGGCACCTGTGGGTTTGGGTCTGTGTTGCTGTGCAGGGTGGGAGGAGACAGTGTCCCCAGCAGGAGCAACCAGGCCCCTTCTTTACTGGGAGAAGGGGGCATGGGCTAGATGTGGGAAAGACTGACACACTCCCTGCTGCAACTGCTTTTCAGGTAGTTAGTGATGAGGTCTCCCCTCAGCCTCCTTTTCTCCACTAAATGATCCCAGCTCCCTCAGGCGCTCCTCATGTGTCTTGTTTTCTAGTCCCTGCACCAGCTTCCTTGCTCTTCTCTGAATGCGCTCCAGCAGCTCAACATCCTTCTTGCAGTGAGGGGCCCAAAACTTAATATTTGAGGTGTGGCCTCACCGGAGCTGAGTATGGGGAACGATTGCTTCCATGGCCCTGCTGGCCGCACCGTTTCTGGTGCGGGCCAGGATGCCATTGGCCTACTTGGCCACCTGAGCACGCTGCTGGCTTGTGTTTAGCCAGCTGTTAACCAGGACCTCCAGGTCCTTTTCTGTTGGGCAACTTTCCAGCCACTCTTCCCCAGGCCTATACGGCTGCATAGGGTTGTTACGAGCCAAGTGCAGTGCCTGGCATTTAGCCTTGTCGAATGTCGTCCGATTGGATTTGGCCTGTTGATCTAGCCTATCCAGATCTCTATCTATATTCCCATGATTTCAGGGTTTTGCTTTATTTCTTACTTTTCTCTTCACAGATTTAAACTGTGACATTGGTGTGTGTGTGGAAAAGTTGATGTAGCAATGTAGCTGTTATGATCTTCTGAGAGAAGTGCTGGGAAGATGAATGCTGTCACAGATGGAGGTTGGGGCAACAATAATACATCTCTGTGGAGGCTCTAGGCCTTCATGTGCAGCACGAGCAGGTACTAGCTGTAGTGGTATTTCCTAAGAAAATACAATGGCTGCTTTTGAGCCAGTGCTACTCCAACCTAGTGGAAGAAAGCCAGGCAGGGCAAAGTGTTCCCTCGGGTGCAGGGGAGTGCTGGGTGGAGCCTGGTGAGGGATGGTGAGCAGGCGAGGAGCTGTGAACGTGACCACAGAGGCACATGGGGTGGGAAGCGTTTCCACTTGTGATTTCACCTGGACTGCATGCCAACCTCGGCGCACAATGTTATCACTGCAAGCCAGCACATGGTCAGGGTGGTTGTGCTCATGCAGCTGGGGTCCCGGGAGACTTTCTTCAGTCCTTATAGCTTTCTGCCTTGGAGGCTCCTGTCAGAAACATGTCATGGCCTTGCTCTCTGTGTTTATTTCCACTTCTACTGGGTCTGCCTCTGGCTGTTGATAACCTGTGCCACTGAGGCAGCTATCTTGTGGTGGGGAGTAAAAGTGAACCACTTTGTCAGGAACTGAAACAGGGACCTCTGCTCTACCCCACCCCTCTCTGGCAACCTGTGCTGCTCTTGGCTGTTCCCTTATCTAGGCTTTATTGCTGTGCAAAATAGCCATGTTAATGACTCGGAAGGGACACTCGGTCCCTACTGCGCAATGGCTATGCTGTTCAGATAGAAACCCATTCCCCTTTCTGTAGCCCATGCAGTAGTTGAACCCATATGTGCTCTTGGATAGATACACTTCTTTGGGTCTCTGGCTCAGTTCCGTGGCAGTGTGTTTTGTGGGTCAGGGATGTGTGGTCTGTATGTGGCTGTCTCTAATTTGCCAGTGTTAAATATCTTGCCTAAAAGGGACATCATCAGAAGCACTTGACATTTTTGCAGCTCTCCTTCCATGGCAGTCTATGGAAATTTTATCTTCTCTCTTTCCAGGGCATGAGCTAGGTCAGCGCTGCCTCTAGAACTTGCAGTCTGAGCCTACTGTCTTCTCTCCACTAGCAGAAAGCCTGCTTTTTTTTTTTTTTTTTTTTTTTTTTTTTTTTTTTTTTTTTTTGAATAAGACTTTTATTGCCCCTTGCTTGCCTTTTTGCCCAGGCTTGTGCTCCACGCATCCTTTCATGAAAAGAAAGTCAGAAATCAATACCCCTTCCTGAATTCCTTGGCAGCTTTACTTTTCCCAGGACAGATGTTTCTATGACAGTTCCAGGTTTCCCTTGCTTTGGCAGGATAGGCAATACATCCAAAGAGTGTAGCTCTTTGGACTGGCTTGCAGGAAATGAAGTGGTTCCAACCTCTGACATCTGAGATTCATCAGTGACTGAAGTCTTTAGCATTGAGGAGACCTGTTAACCCAAGTGCCAATTCCCAGCTTAGTTAAAATCTACTTGTAGGAGCATCATGCAGCTCTCAACAGGTGTGCCAATGTATATACTAAATAGCATTCAAGAGAATTTGCAAGAGGTTTTTTGTGTCTGTTTTAGATACATGATTAGTGGCTGGCTATTCATCAGTCTTTGCAGGGCTGTCTGCAGGTTTACTGACAGCTTGCCAAGACAAGAATTTGTACTCCAATAGAGCTGAAACAGTACAGTAACAAGCAGGAGGTTGCTGGCATCTTCATGCTAGACAGATACAAGTCTGTTATGGGCGGCTCAGGTGCTGATACATGATACCCTTTCATACAAATGCCCCTAAAAGCTTTGTGGGGCATCTTCTGTGTTAAACTTGAAGGATGCAAGGTCTACATTCAAGCTGTCTCTAAGCTGTACTTTGGCATATGTATTGTCCTTGGGCAGCATGTTTATTCCTTTATTTCTTTTCTGCTGAGTGTTCTTTGATGTTCTTATTTTACTTTCCAGTAATTCTAGTCTTCTCACTTTCCATTTGCTTCTCACATGGTCTTGCTTTTGTCCTTCATGCTGTTTCTCTTGTATGGATAGCAAAGACAGGCACTAGCTTTCCAGAACGGAGAAATGAGACATGGCTTGCAGATGAGACCAGCTTTTGAAATGCATGAGCAAAAATCCCCAGGATAATGCTTCCTGGAGTTCCTCATGGATCATAAATTATTTCTGGGAGATGCACTAAAGAAGAGTAGAGCTCAGATATCAAATGATCAGTACAAGGTGAGAAGACAATCCTGGAAGGTACATTCTTTGTTCAAACCAGCTTTAGCAGGTAGTCATAAAAAAAAAAAAAAAAAAAAAGCTGATTTTGAATCAGAAAATAAGCACTTTTTTTTCTAATTTGCTGAGTTTTGGGGTCATGGAGAAGGGATAATGGTGACATAAAATAAAAATAATTTTGATTTTGGAAGACCGTTATGAAAACTGGAGGTTAAACCAGGAACAGTATTGAGGTGATACACACACCTACATGTACATCCAAGGGTCGCATTAGCTCTTTCAAGCACAGAGTTTTACTGTGAGCTCATGTGCAGCTCCTCAGCTGCCCTGAGATCGGAGTCCTCTGCAGAGTCATTGCTTCCCTGGACAAAGTTCTTCGTTGCAGAGCTACAGCTCTTCTCCTTGTGGATGTGCAAGACATGACCTTCCTTCCCCTAAAGCGAGCCCTCTCTGCGTGTTTCCAGCTAACTGTGTCATCCGGGATGCACTAGATCAGCTGTCCCCCTTTTCATGATATATCTGTTTTCTGGGCTTAACAAATATTTTGCAAATGTCACTGTTTTCTTCCAGGTTATGGACTAAAAATATTATGAGGGCAAAGACCAAAGCCGTACAGGATTTTGGTACAAACATACTGTAAACTTAACCACTTCTGCTTCTCAGTTGTATTTTGGGACCAGTCCGATAGGCCATTTATAGCCCATTTAATGACTGTTATCTTATTTTTATGTCAAGCAAGTTCTTTAATCAAATTGCCATGAGATAGAAGGGAAACTGCCCTCCAGGATCTTAAGCATACTGTACCAGCTTTGCTATATTTAACAATGATATGTGCAGTTTCCTCAGAGAAAAATATCAACACTGTTGAATGGCATGAATTTTCTATAAAGCCAGGGGTGCTTGTCCCCAGTTATATTTCTCTCCTTTTTGTCTTTACTCTGTGTTAGCCATTTAATTATTTAGTTTAGGACTGAGATCATATCACAGGTCTGTAGTTAGCTATGAATAATTACAGTTACGACATAATTATACCACAGTTATGCCTCTCTATGTAGACTTTACAACATGCCAGATTACAGGCTTTCTTCTCCTTTGCACCAAGAGGTACAGATCAATACAAATAGTGCAAGACTTCCTGTGCAGTTTTTTTTTTTTTTTTTTATTAAAGAAAGTTTTAGTGTAAAGTATCCCATCCTGCTGATTTTAAAATACCTGGTTTTAGTAGCTGGTATTTAATTCTTCTGATAAGTTATAGGAATAGACAAGTCATCAAAAATGTTGTCTTCATCTACTTTTTTTTCCTGGCAGTTGGACAGAAGTTTTTATTGACTTCATCTGTCTTGTCTGCATTATTATTGAACAATCTAACATTTCCAACTGATAAAGGATCAATACCTTGATTAGGACTCATTTCATTCTTAATTTACTTTAAAAAAAAAAAATAAATGCTTTATTAGTCTTTTTTCCCATTTCACTTCCATCATCAGTTTTTTGTAATTTCTGTCTTCTGGTTTATATTCAGCCTCTCCTTTATTTGCTATACAAGTTTGACTTATTTTAAAGCCACCACCACTTCCTTTTTACATCTGATTGTAGTTTTTTAATCATTACGCTGTTCTTTACTGGGGGTTGTGTATTTTTGGTGACTAGTAAATTCTTTTAAGCAGTTCTCAATCGTTATTCATATTTTCTTATTTAAATCCCAATTCTCTTCAGGGCTAGGAAACAGACCTTTTTAAAGCATTATGCCCTTGAAGGCATTGCATTACCATTTTGGACCTCTTTTGCTTTCATTTAACAATGCAGTTAAGCTGTAAGCCTGTTACTGGTCTCTCATTTCTACCAGTACTTTAGCCACTTGGATGAGGTGAAACACAAGTTTTGAATGTTTTGGACTTAAGATTTGTAAAATCACAAAACTGCTTAGAACATTTAAAAATCCCTAGAGCTATTTTTAAGTCAGCAACATCAGCATGTGTTAAACTAAATAATCACTTAGCTTTCTTTTTTCTTTAGGTAAGACTTGAATAACCAATGCTCCCATATGTCAGTGTTGCTCAGCTGTCTGTTGCAGATCCAAGTCATTGCAGCAGTTATTTGAATACTGATATTCAGTATTGTTAATTAGAAAATCAGAATTCAAAATCACAAGCAAGAGACCAGGTAATACCTTTTCTTTTTCTAGCCTGCTTCTGCTATCTCAATCTTTGTTAGGGCTATAGACATTGATTTTAACACTCAGTCACACAAGCCATCCCAGAATCTTTTACAATTTCTTATAGCTGTAGGATCCTGGGCAGGCAAAGCCTCAATGAATATAAAATGGAAAGGGATGCCATGACTGTATACAGCTGAAGATGATATATTAGAATAGACTTGACTTCTATATTGTGCTTCTGTAAAGAAGGACATACTTTTGAAAGGAAAAGCTGGGGCTGCAGCTGAATATACCTGACACCACTCAGCAGAGCTGATGTACAGCAGCAGGATTAGAAAGCCAGACATGCTGCTTCCTGGGCTGGAGCAGGGTGACAACTTATTACTGTTTGCATCCTCTCTTCAGAGCTTCAGGGACGCTCTTCCTCTCTTAAGGGACCGGAGTCACAAACCATTAAAATACATGCTTGTGTTTTGCTGAGGAACCATCTGTAGTAATACCATGCATTCACTGTAATGGTATTTATCGATCAGACAAGAATGGGGGCGTGTGGTGCTGAGAAAGTAGAAGAGTTATTGACAGCTGCTGTTCCAAAGTGGGACTCGTCAAAGTAGTAGCTGCTGAAAGTTTGCCAGGTCTGACACAGAATGAGGGATACCCAAAGAGTTTTAATGCTCCTTGTACAAGGATCCTAATAATGCTTTTAACCATATTACTGTTAATATTTATTCTGAGTAGTAACAGGACTCTAAGGGATTGCAGTTTGCTGGAAATAATGGGGAAAAAAAAAAAAGGTTTCTTCAAACTGGAAGCCCTTCAGCCCTAGCATCTATATTTTCTACATATTCTTCCTGCCTCCCTCCACCTTGCTGTTTATTAATTTGAAGACAAATTATCTCAGGGAATGCCCAAGACCTTTGGATGGATGATTTATCTGGATGAGTGGGTTATCTTCTTAATCAGGAAAAGAGAACGACTGGCTCAACAGTTTCCAAGTTCAATAACATCCTTCTTAATAAATTGCTGAGGCATGAGAGGTTTCCGTTCCTTGCTGGCATCTTTACACTGTGCCCAAAGAAACAATCATATCAGGTTCAGGAAGGCAAATGACTGAAAGGGCAGGGAAACAGGAACCGTCCCCACGGATGTCCTCCCCAGAGAGGCTGGGAACGTACTCTGCTGTGGGAAATGGGACGCTGAGGTCAGCCAGAGTGCACGGCAGGTATGCTCATCTCTTGGGACAGGGAGAAATAGGGATGGTGGCCTGCTCTGCCATTCCTCCCACTGCCCTGTCCTGCTTATGAGCTTTCCTGAGCCACCTCCATGCCTTGTGTGCATGGGGTACCTCCATTTCAGAATGATGTGGTGTGGAAATGAAGGCAGGGAGATAAAGGTGGAGAGTGGGTGGTGACAACGCTCCTGAGAGCCCTGAGCCTACCACTCAGCAAGGCAGGCCTTGGTGGTGTTAGGATTGCCCAGAAGAAGGGAGAAATGACTAGGGAACGAGCCCCCAGCAGAAACTGAAAGGCAACAAACCTTGTGGACAGGGAGGTAACACAAGAAGTTTCCAGACGTGCCCTCTTGTTCAGGTCCTTCAGAAGCTTGGTCCCTTCCAGCATCTTGTGCCTGAGAATGTTAAGGGATTGTACAAAAAGCCTTGATAAAACAAACACACGGATCTCTGCAAGGGTTGGGGAAATATGAGCCCCTATTTTACTGGCAGGCCTGGAGCAATTATTACCAGAAGTGTTATCAGGTACATGTTCCTCCCGTCCCTGGATCCGCTTTATGTAGTACAGATTGGCGGTAAGCAATGTGTTCCCTGAGTGCTCTGATACCTCACAACAGTTAACCCGTCTCTCTGAGGAGGATCTCAACAGCAGTGGAAAGGACATAATGTAGAAAATATGTAGAGAGAAATTTGAGTCCAGGGGCCACCTAAGTATGCAGCTGCCAGTCTTCTCAGTGATGCCCTCCAGCTCATGTGCTGCATCTCCATGTCTGACCAGGGCAGGTTCAGGGCAAGAGAAGGGGCTAGGTAAGAGGACACATGGGGACCCAGGAAAAGTATTTTCTCTATGATGGCTCTGTAATGCACATGCTACACCTTGTCTACAAGCTCTGTGCCCTGTCCCAGCGCACCTGTTCAGAAATAACATCTGCTTTAGCGTGAGAACATGGAATTTCTAACCTGGGCACTGTTGTAAAGTCTGTGAAGTTCAGTCAAGTTCTAAGTGAAGTCATGCTGAGCAGTGAAATCACGTGTCTAAGATTATTCTTCTCTTCCTAGTGCTGTTTGTGCTTCTGCTGCAGTACACCTACCTTTGACCATTGACAGCGTATCTCCTTTGCCTTACAGTTACTTTGTGAGCTTAGTTCAGATTTTATTATTAACTGTGCTGTTATTAAAGGGGAAATCGTGCAGGTCAGTTGGTATACATCACAAATGTTTGTTGGGTAAGGGATACAGATTCAAGAGAAAACACAGACTATACTATCAAAAGGAATGCTTTGTCAATAAAGTCGACACTGTTTACATAGGCAAAATCAATGCCATAAAAAAGTGATCTTCACATCAGCTTATCTACATCTATTTAACCATTAAAAAGGTACTATAAAAATTGTATTCCAAGCATATCATCTTAAGATCAACTGCATCATCTTAACTTTCCTGTGCTCGCCTTAGTTTTGTATCTGCAGAAAAGGTTTAAGACATGAGGGAAGAGAAAGGTAGGGTGCAGACATAGCATAACAGACACCTTGTGCCGCCTTTCTCAGCCATTGCATCCCTCGGTTTCCCCTGGTGCTGTGCAGTGCATGAGTGAGAAAACACCGCCCGCTAGTGGTTTAGGCTGTGGGAGCCCGAGAGACCGCTTGGCAGAGGCTGTTTTCCTATTTTTGCTTTGTTGATGCCGCTCCAGCGGTTCTGCCGAGATGAGGTGGGTGGCTATTATTGCTCCAAAGATAAAATCAGCATCTCTGGAAAAGGTCAGCGCTAAACTGTGCGAGAAGAAGAGGTTCTTACTGGCAGTGCCGTGGGTCACTCGCATGCTGTTTTTCATGGTTAGCTTTAATGTCCAGATGAAATGCTCTAAATAAGGCACGGCATTTAATCTCACATTTGCGATAGTAGGAGAACGAATTGTGGTTACGAAATGTGGTTACGTTAAGCATGAAGCTCTAAATCCACAGCACATTCAGAGCAATCACTGCTTACTGAAGTGAAGTATAAAGCAGTGACCATCCCAAAGCTTCCTCGAGGACAGCCCTCCTTGCAGGGCAGGCAGAGGGTGTGGAGACACCTCTGCTAGCCTGGCACGAGCTAGCCCCAGCATGGGAAGCAGCATAGCACCAGTGTGCTTCACACTGCCCCAGCTCATTAGCCCCACTCTGGAGAGGAGATAATTAGCTCAAGTGGAACACGTTGCTGACACAGCAGACCTGCTTTCAGACCTGAGCTGATATCTGCCCAGCTCAGCATTGCGCTGTGTGGTGTAGGCAACTCAGGATGTCCAGGCTGAGTTTTCAGGGTGGGTGGCAAGATACTTTTTATTTACTGAAGATATTTCTTGGAGACAAGTGCCAAGAAATCATAAAACTGTAGGGCCGAAGACCTCAGAAAGCCTCCCCCTTCCCTTCCAATTGTTTTCCTTTTTATGAGATAAGATCATTCTTAACAGATGTTTGTTTACCTCTTCATAAAAACCTCCTGTGATTCTACAGCCTCCCCAAGCAGTGTGCTGCAGTGCTTTGCTGTTCTTACCGCTGCAAAGTGTTTTTCTAATGTTTAGCTATATCATCTTTATTGCAAATTAAGCTGATTATTTCTTCTTCTACTTCTGGTGAATGTGGAGGACAACTGCTTAGTCTTTCTACCCATTATAACAAATGTTTATGTGCTGGAAGACTGTTACCATGCTTCCCCTCCTGTTGTTCTTTTCCTAGAGAAAACAAACCCAGTTCTTTTATCCATTCCTTATAAGTCATGTTTTTTTTTCTTTTTTTTTTCCTTTTTTTTTCTTTTTTTTTTTTTTTTTTTCATCTCTTATCTTTTTTCTTTTGGACTTTCTCCAATTCGTCAACATCTTCTGTAAAATGTAGTGCCTGGAACTGGACATACTGTTCCTGCTGAGAGCTCAGCACTACCCAGTAAATGCACAGAATAATTGCTTCCTTTGTCTTATACACAAAACTCCCCTTAAAGCACTTCAGAATGAGATTTGTCTTTTTCTGTGGGAATCTCACTTAACAGACTTGTATTCGGTCCCACCCCAGCCCTTTCTGTGCTGCACTGCTGTCAAAATGGTCATGATCTACTTTGGACCAGTGTGTTTGGTGTCTATGCCCTCATCATTTCTGAATTATACCTTGATGCAATCACCTCTGCAGGCCAGCTCTCCAGTGTCTCCTGTTCATTTCAACTTCTGATCTCTCCCATCCCTCTGTCTTCAGAAGGGATGGCAGACCCCAACCCAGCTGACATCCTTTCCCTTTTGTCCTCCGTTTTGTTGTCTGAATCACTCAAGGAAACACAGACCAGCCCTGGGGCCAGAACTTCAGGGAGGTGATCCTCCCAGCTGGCAAAGCGAAGCCCTGATAATTACCCTTTATTATGGTACTTCAACATGTGTAGATGCTGCACAGTGGTCTGCTTGCTGCTCTGGGGGAGTCTGTGATCTAGATATTTCTGAAATGCTCACTAAAGTCAACATAGTTGATATCTACCATTTCCTTCTCATCTACCAGACCTATTAGTCAAAGAAGAACATTAGCCTGGTTTGACAAGGTTTGTTCTTCAGAATTCCCTGCTGGTTGTTTCTTATCACCTTATTGTCCTTTAAATACTTATAAATTGATTGTTTCATAATTGGCTCCAGTATCTTTCTAGGTATCACAGGCTGACTGGCCTGTAATTCCCCAGGTCCTCTTATAACAGTAATTTTCAGAGCAGAACTGCATTTAAGTTAAAGAGATATTGAAAGGCATTCCACTTTTGCTCTGTTTATCTTTATTCGTTGTCTAGTTTTGTTCCATCCCTTAAATTAAAAACATATTTCCCATAAGTATTTATCTTCCACTTGAGCCCCAGATTAATCCAACCCTGACTTCACCTTTTCTGTTACTTGCATACTTCCCCAGTTTCCCTCCTTCTTGATGCTTTATATTTTTCTCCCTCTCTTTTCTTTCCATTTTGTTTGAAGTTTTCTAGCGAAATATATTCTCCAGTTCCCTGAGGGCTCTGAAAAGATGCTCAACTTTGGGCAAATCCTGGAAAAATCTTAGAGCTCTGCCCTTAAAATGGGGACACTGACATTTGCCAGTTTTGCAGGGACATGGCAAGTTCTGTCCAAAGATTTGTCCAGCACTAGCTACGTTTAAATGATTTCTGACGCCAGTAGGTGGTAGAGAGAAGAGGAAGTCTGGGGAGATTCTCATCTCTAATGATCAGACTGGTAGACAGTTTTGGCTCAAGGATGGACAAAGAAGCATGTTACTAGAAAGCAAACATCCACTAAGTTGGGTGGTCATCTAGCAGAGAAGAGCATTGGGTAAAGCTCCCAGGTTCTTGCAGGGAGGCTGAATATATCTGATATTCAGCTTCAGCCATGAGTGAAAGGTTTGTGTGTTCAGCAGAAGAACAGGAAGCATGTGCCACTTTCTAGCTAAGCAGATCAGGAGAAGATAACTTTGTTTGACGGAGAGGTATCATTATCCAGGGTTATGCGCTATATAATTGCACAATCTGCTATCATGCATGAACAGAGCTGTTCAATAGCATGGCCCTGCCTTGTCCTGACATCATGTCTGTGTTGAAAATCCATCTGGAATGAAAAATCTCACATTCCCCAAGTGACCTCGTAGTTTGTGAGCAAAAGGCTGAATTATAGCGGAGATTTTACTGTCTCAGTGGTGCCAGGAGATGGGAGCTCAGTGACCAACTTCAAAGCAGCTCAAGAATGAGAAGTCATAGAATCACAGAACAATTTGTCTTGGAAGTGACCTTAAAGCCCACCCAGTTCCAACCCCGTGCCATGGGCAGGGACACCTCCCACCAGACCAGGCTGCCCAAAGCCCCATCCAGCCTGGCCTTGAAACACCCCCAGGGATGGGGCATCCACAGCTTCTCTGGGCAACCTATGCCAGGGCCTCACCTCCTTCTGAGTAAAGAATTTCATCCTCATATCTAATCTAAACCTACCCTGTTTAGTACAGAACTATTACTCCTTATCTTATCACTACCCTCCTTTATAAAGAGTCCTTCTCCAGCTTTCTTGTATGTCCCCTTTAGGTACTGGAAGGCTGCTCTAACATCTCCCCAGAGCCTTCTCTTCTCTGTGTTGGACAACTCCAACTCTCTTAGCCTGTCTTCCTAGGAGAGGTGCTCCAGCCCTCTGATCATCCTTGTGGCTCTCATCTGAATGGTCTTCCTTTTTTCTTTTTTAAAAGTGGAGGTTATATTTCCCCTTTTCCAGTTGGTGAAGACTTTGCCAGGTTGCCACTTCTTAAATATGATGGATAGTGGCTTAGCAGCTTCATCTGTTAGTTCCCTCAGGACCCTTGGGTGCATCATATCAGGTCCCATAGACTTGTGCACCTTCAGATTCCTTAGCTGGTCTTGAACCTGATCTTCTCCTACAGTGGGTGGTTCTTCATTCTCGCAGTCTTTGCCTTTGCCTTCTGGGACTTGTGCTGTGTGGCTAGAGCTCTTGCTGGTGAAGACTGAGGCAAAGATGCTGTTGAATACTTCAGCATTCTCCAGATCCTAGGTAATCAGGTCTTCTGCTTCTTTCTGGAGAGGACCCACATTTTTCTTAGTCTTTTATCACTGAGATACTAAAGAAGCCTTTCTCATTGACGTTGACATTCCTGGCCAGATTTAATTCTATCAGGGCTTTAGCTTTCCTAACCTATTCCCTGGCTGCTCAGACAATTTCCCTGTGTTCCTTCCAGGCGACCTGTCCTTGCTTCCACTCTCTGTAGGCTTCCTTTTTGTTTTTGAGTTTGTCCTGGAGCTTCTTGTTCATCTGTGAAGGCCTTCTGTCATTTTTGCCTGACTTCTTCTTTGCTGGGATGCATCACTCTTGAGCTTGGAGGAGGCGATTCTTGAATATTAGCTTTCTTGGACTCCTCTTCCCCCAGGGCTTTATTCCAAGGTACTCTATCAAGCAGATCCCTGAAGAGGACAAAGTCTGCTCTCATGAAGTACTGGGTAGTGAGCTTGCTACAAGTTCTCCTCAATGAAGCAAACTTATTTCCAAAGAAAATAATGTCTTAAAAGTGCTAGAGACATCCATGGTTTTTCTGAAGGCAAGAAGTCCTAGTAACAATGTTACTCACATCAGCCACAAGTATTTCTTGTACTGGTATTTGGTGATGGATGTACTCAGCACTTCTACACATTACTTAATGAAAGCATAAAAATTAGGCCAGGTACACAGGTTGGAAGTGTTGATCAGAGTTGATTTGGCACTGTCAGTGTTGCAGTTCTTGTGCAGACTCACACAGATGTCCCATGCTCTGTTAGGTCCAGTCTTCTAGACCTTTGGTTTTATTGTCTCTCCTCCTTTCTTTCACAGCCACCACCTTCATATTACAAAGGTAGCCTTGACTCCCAGCACTTCCCCGATGGCTGAGAGAGTCAAGTCCAATTGTTCTTTTACTGCTCTGCCCTCTCTTCTCCATCCCCATCTCAATCACTTCCCTGTGTAGTCCCAATACAAGAGGAATTCCTCATTGGCCATCTTTATTTAGGCTATGTTCTGTACTTGTGCAGGAGGAGGAGGCCCTAGTGAGCTGGAAAATCTGTCCCAGAGCCTTGTTGCCTTGTTTTTTTTTTGTTTGTTTATTTTTTTTCAGGAATCCAGTTAAAGGCACCATGTGGTTTTCCCCAAACCAGAAATGTCCAGCAAGCTCACTGTTCCCATATTAAAGGCTGTGCATCCCAGTGATAGCAAAAAACTCACACTGATCGTTCAAGTGAAGGTTACATATATCCAAAGATGAGTAACTTGAATACAATTTCTGCATCAGCTACATCTTGCAAGCAGTTTTGCATCTTGCCAGAAAGTGTTTGATATTTGGAGAGTATTTGCAAATGGCAGATAGGAAGTTAATGGGAAATGTCTCTGACAGTAGCTGGATGTAATTAAGAGATGGACTGTAGCCATGTAGTTACATACCAGATCTCAGTTTTGGCTTATTTAATTAGAGAGATAGGGCCCAGAAAAGGGATATGCATGTTCAGCCAGTGCTGTTTTTCAAAAGAATAGTTTCAGTCTGAAAAGGGATGGGCAGTTTAATGTCTGAACCATTTGGCCTCTGTGATACAGCAGCTTGCAGCCATTATTTAAAGACATTAGCTCCTGGTTGTATCAGTCAGTCCTCTGTCTTTTACTGTTTCCCAAAGTGGGGATGAGGGTGGCAGTGACAACCATTAGTACATGACTCATGTACTCATCCTAGTTTATCTCAGCAGCGACTAGCAAAACAAAACAACAAAATAATTCCTTGCTCTTCTTTACCATCCTTATTCCTCTCGTTGAACAAACTGTGCCTGTTCTTAATCAGTGCATATTCTTGGGCTCTGTATCTTCTCCTCTGTGTGTCCTCTCGCCAGGAAGTCTCTTCCAATGCTTTATATAGCTTGAGCTGAAAAATGTCGTGTACCAGACCTCTACTACTTCTCTATTAAGAGAGTGATTTATTAAGGTGTTCAGAATATGACCTTTATTCCAACTTCATGCATAGAGATTGATTTTTCTTTGTCTCTAAACTGGTCCCTCTTGCAAAATTTGATTCTCTTCCATCTCTAGCTCTTTTGAAATCCAGCCTGAAAACCATCCTCTCTGCTTCCAGTTGTGCCTTAGATACTGGGACTATGCAACTCAGCTTAAAAACTGCTTGGGAAGACAGCTGTTGAATTGAAGCTCTGAACCTACTTGGGCACAAATGCCCAGAAATGCTTAAAAGAGGCCTCAAACGATTGGTTTGAAGATATAATAATTTTGTAGCCGTCATGTTATAATATCTCTTTCAAATGACAGCTTTTCTAGAAACAGCATCTCCCAGAGCTATTCTGGGAAATTAAATTCCGTGGTGATTTTGTGTAAAGAGGGAGCAGAGCAACTTGCTGACTTGTCACTTTATAAGCTTGGTACCTGTATCATTGCCTAGCAGATCTTGCATCCATAATCTTCTTTTTCTTAGGAGCTGGGCAATGAGAGCATGTTCTGAACAATTCATACAGAAAAACCTACAAAAATACCACCTCAGCATAAAGTCATATCTTTTGCCTCATAATCAAAACTCATAGAGCAGTTGTCCTTGTGGATGCATTACTGAACGTGAGATATTTCTCTTCTGCAGGGTCTCCAGCATTTCTGCAGATGGCTGAGGGTAGGCAAGTATGCCTGAGGTAACATTCCTGTTTGCTGGGCTGATGGAATTCGGCTACACTCCTTAACAAAACAGTTTGTTTTAGACATTTTTGATGCATGTGCAAAATGCATTTGGAAGAAAAACTAAGCAGAACAAAGATGCTGAAAGGCTAGGCAGTAAAACTAGTATTTCTCAGCTTTGGATAAGATTGACTGATGGTTCTTTTTTCCTAGTAAAAGATGTTAAAGAGCAGACCAAAGTATCCAAGAATGCCAAACTCAGATGCATTGCCTTAGTGACCACCTGTGCTGGAAATCAGCCGTATGCCTTGGTTGTCAGAGCTGAGACTAGGGTAATAAATTAATTCAATTAGTTCTGCCACCACCAGAGATGTGGGTGCTCCGTCTTCACCTGTCTCATGATGACACCCAAAGACTAGTGAGTGGGGACACACACAGCTGTGCTGAACCACAGCAGATCTGCAGAGATGCTTCAGTCCCTGCTCAACTGTGCAAACTCCCCTTTATGCATGAATTAGGTTTTTACTGCCCATTGCCTTCTCCTCTCCCCCCTCCACTTTTTCATGTTCAGTGGATTCTCCTCTCTGTGTCTCTGCCTCTCTTTCTCTCTTTTTTTTTTTTTTCTCTCTCTATTGTTCCCCACATCACCAACTGCCACTCACTTCATAAAGCCGTCTGGCTCAGAGCTTAAATATTGCAGGGCAACTAAAACCTGCCATCAGAGCCAATTCAGTCATATCTGCTCAGTCGTGCGACAAGATTGGGACTTTTAGGGTAGGGAAGAAGAGAGACAAAAGTTCACTCTTCACTGCAGAGTGCCAAGAGAGGAGGGGGACACAATTCTTCGGTGGAACCTTTCCCAGTGGCAAGTTGCTTGCTCAACATCCTTAATCTATGCGATCTTTCTTGCTGGTAGCATGCTCAGATAGCAGCATCTAGAATAGCAGGGAGGGGGTTTGCAGAAAGCCCATGTGAGTTAGAATATGAGTCTGTCAACTCTGAGTGGGCTTAGGTGGACTCCTGCTCTTTTCCTCATGACAGGCAATTTAAGGGAAAAGGGGACTGTGTAAATTCATCTCTTTAATCTTTTTTTTTTTTTTTCTTTTTTTCTTTTTTTCTTTTTTTCTTTTTTTCTTTATTTTTTTTTCTGAGATTTGAGGAGCTGGCTGACTGCAGGTGGAGTCCTAGGCATCTGAATTGGTTGTACTACTCATCTCCAATCCACCCAAAATTGTTCCTTAAAGTTAAGCCAACTGAGAAACCTTGAGTAACTTCACTTGCAGGAAATAGGGTGGCCATGACAGAGCGTTGAAAAACGTGGCAAGTTCAGAAGTGATCGCAGGAGTTTAGCCAAGTGTAGCAAGCTGCATCTGATAGAGTCAGGAAACATTTTTCCATCTCTTCTACAGTGAGTTTTCTGTGTGATAAGGTTTATCATGTCTAGAATGCTCTTCCATGCTGTAATGGAAATGTTCAACTGGTAGCTGTGGATAGCAGTGTGACTCACAAGGAAAGAAAGGGATGTAGTTCACTGCAGTGCCTGGGAACAATGGAGTTTATATTGTGCAGTCATGTTTTTTACAGAGTTGCACATGATTGGTAACTGTTTGGTGTACTTTGCTCTGTGAATTTGCAGAAAGAGAATGTTTAAATCAGTTTAGATAATGTATGTAAACAGCATAATCTTCTGCTAGACTTGTTAATGTAAGTGCTGACATTAACACACTCCTTTACACAACTTTAATGACTGAGAAAGTAGCAATTTTCTTCAGTGATTAAATTATATGTTTGCTGCTTGTGCTTGCAAGGTGTTTATGCACGCTGAAGGACTGTGTTTTGTCTTCATTTTCTAACGTGAATGTCTGGGGTTAAAATTTTACGGTGTTTGAAGATGAGAATAATCAGTCCATCTTGTTTTAGAAAAATGACATCACAAGGATTTTTTTCGTTGAAAATTTGTGAAATTCCCCAGAGTCACAGAACTCTCAATATTTTGTGTGTTTGTCTATGTGTGAATATGTACACAGAGTAGCTGAAACAGACTGGTATGCGTTGGTGTGTCATAACATATGGCATCACAAATATATCCCAGTGCTATCTGAAGGAGGAGGGAAGTTGAAATACTCAGATTTCCATACTGTTGACTGTACATTCTTTTTTCCTAGCACGTGTATATGTGTGTCTGCATCTGGAAAACTATAGATGGAGGTAGCATCTGAAAGATGGACTTCTAGGTCCCTGTGAACAGCTATTTTATGAATAATGTTAGCTGTTTCTATTGGTGCTGTCCACGAGTCGCTCTTTCTGGGTCACTGTAATATTCTGCACTCCTCAGAGACTTCAGACTACTGCGATATATTAAATCAGACAACCCCTAAAAAGTTTCCTCTTTATTCCTGCATTCATAGATTTTTCCCTTACCTAAAATTAAACAGTAGGAAGTTTTGGATACACAGGATGAAGCCCTGGCCAGGAATAACCCCTTATTATGTAAAAATATTGAGGGATGTAATGTTTGATCTGTGTTTCTTGAAAACTGACTACTTTCTTAGCTTTCCAATAGGATATCTGTAGCTGGCTTCTGTCTCTGTGTTAGCCTGGGATAGCAACACACATTTTACAGAGAAACTAGTATTTTAGGTTCCAGTGACAGATCTTTGTGTTTCTCTCTAGGTTGGTTCCAATGTCAGTGACGCAACTGACTTGAAAGGCAGATTCAGTAACTCCAATAACGCTAAATAATTATATCATATATAATGTTTATTGTATAGCAGAAATAGTAAATAAGGTAGTTATTAATCTTATAAAATATTACTTACATAGTAATGCTGTTGCTATTGCTATTGTTACCTAACAGAGTGATTTCTAATACGCGTTTAATATATGCAACCTATAGAGAGTCCAGGTTTGTATATATACAAGACGGGCACCAATTTGAGATCTGTTTGACCCATGTGTGGCTCTGCTGAAGAAGAGCCTGGGTGCTTGAAAGCTTCACTCCTTCTAACTGCTGCAGCTGCATGCTGATAAATGTGTTCTTCTGTACTGCTGGCAAGTGTCTGTACGTGTATAAACTCTAAGCAGGCACACACAACTGAGCTTACGAGAGACCACAGAAGACTCCTATCTGGAAAAGGAGTTAAATATACTCCTTGGCTCAAAAGTAAGTGACTGCTTAGAGCCAAGGAAGAAAGAATTTGGTAAGCAGTTTGCTCTGGCTTCTCAGAACTTCTCCTGCTAATAAATCGTTGTGATCAGGGCAAGCAAGAATCCTTCTTTCTGTTTCCAAAGCATGTTAGGGAAATACTAGTTGAAAGCAACAACAGGCATCAGTGGGAAAACATTAGCATAACTTGTGGTCATTCTCTTTCTTTTTTCTTTCCTTAGACAGTAAGAAATGGGTGACTGGAGTTTCTTGGGGAACATTTTAGAGCAGGTGAACGAGCAGTCCACTGTCATCGGGAGAGTTTGGCTCACAGTGCTCTTCATTTTCCGCATCCTGATTCTGGGGACAGCTGCCGAACTTGTATGGGGAGACGAGCAGTCAGACTTCGTGTGCAACACCCAGCAACCTGGTTGTGAGAACGTCTGTTATGATGAGGCCTTCCCCATCTCCCACATCCGGCTCTGGGTCCTACAGATCATTTTTGTATCCACACCTTCGCTAGTGTACTTTGGGCATGCGGTGCACCATGTCCGCATGGAGGAGAAGAGGAAAGAGAGGGAGGAAGCTGAGAGGCGGCAGCAAGCTGAGGTGGATGAAGAGAAGCTGCCCCTGGCTCCAAATCAAAACAAAGGCAACAACCCTGATGGGACGAAGAAGTTTCGCCTGGAGGGGACCCTCCTAAGAACCTACATCTCCCACATCATTTTCAAAATGCTTTTTGAAGTGGGTTTCATAGTTGGCCAATATTTCCTCTACGGCTTCCGAATTCTCCCCCTTTACCGCTGTGGGCGGTGGCCCTGTCCTAATCTTGTGGACTGTTTTGTCTCCAGGCCCACAGAGAAGACCATCTTTATTATGTTCATGCTGGTGGTGGCTTCTGTGTCCCTTTTCCTCAACCTGGTGGAGATCAGTCACCTGATCCTGAAAAGGATCCGGAAGGCTCTGAGAAGACCAGCAGAGGAGCAAGTGGGGGAGGTGCCAGAGAAGCCCCTCCATGCCATCACAGTCTCCTCCATCCCCAAGGCCAAAGGCTACAAGCTGCTAGAAGAAGAGAAGCCAGTGTCCCACTATTTCCCTCTCACAGAAGTAGGAGTTGAGCCCAGTCCCCTTCCGTCTGCCTTCAATGAGTTCGAGGAGAAGATTGGGATGGGGCCACTGGAAGATCTCTCCAGGGCATTTGATGAGAGGTTACCATCATATGCACAAGCAAAGGAACCGGAACAGGAGAAGGTAAGAGCAGAGGAGGAAGAAGAACAAGAAGAGGAACAGCCAGGACCTCAGGAAGAGCCAGGGGTGAAGAAAGCAGAGGAGGAGGTGGCGAGCGATGAAGTGGAAGGGCCTTCAGCACCTGCTGAACTCGCCACTGATATGAGACCTCTCAGCAGGCTAAGTAAAGCCAGCAGCCGGGCCAGGTCAGATGATTTGACTGTATGAGGGTGCAGGATACGGGGAGCACATGAAAAGGAAAAGGAGTAAAAGAAAAGAAGAGAGAAAGAATCAAAAGATATTTTAAGCAAAGTGCTAAATGGTCATTTGAATATTATTTCTGCTTGAGATTCTCAACTGGAAAGGTACTATCATGGTAACTGTGCCTTATTTGCCCTATATGTCCATTTGAAAAAAAACATTTTCCCTGTTTCCACATGCCAGCTCATTCCTTACAGTAATATTGATGCTGTAAACATAACTGATATCTTTTAAGACCAAATGTAGCAGTGAAACCCAAATGCCACCACTGTGAATGTACTTACTGGAAGCTTTGTGTTCCAAATTTTTCTAGGAACATGGGGAGGATCTGTCTCATGAGCCAGCCAGGTAGGGGGACAGCTGATACACGACCATATCTAGTAATTCTCTTTTTGTTTTCACCTATTGCATACTGAGCAGATCTCCCCTTCACCGTTGGCATGGAATTGCATTTATTTAATTAACAAAGTGAATTCTGTGTTTAGCATCACCACACTATAACAGTAAGCACTATTTCCCCTCTCTATTCAGAAAGAAAATGCCAAAAATGTCCACAACTTGTTTATACATGCAAATTTGAGTTAGGTAAAAATATTTTTCCTTTTTTCAAAAATATTTTTACTCTTCAAGTGATAGTGACAGTGGGCAAGGTTAACACTAGCTCTCTTCTAGGATTTAGCAGATGCCCACAGATGGATTATTTGTTCCCAAGAGGGTCATCCAGCCCAAGCCTACTTCAGAGTACTGGGAAGAATAAATTCAAGTGATATATTTTTTACTTGTAGTCCTGTGACTTAAAGATCTGAAACTCGATTTAGCAAAGCAAGCGTGGGAAGTTTTCTGTGAAAGGAGGGACAGCTACAGTCCCCAGAGCACGAAACCAAATACAAGCCTTCATGGCACGATCCTGACATGTGCTCAGTTCCTGGAGCTCCCAGACTTACAGGCACTCAGCAAATCTCAGGTATGGTGTCCTGAAGGCACCTGTGAACCTAAACCACAGGTCTGGGTGACTATGTGACAATTTAAACCTCTGAATACAAAACTGGTTGTTCGAGTTTGAAAAGTCTGATATGATAATAGTCTTTTGACATCCTTTGTTTTTAATTTGACAGACCGGAGCCATCCAGTGGTCTACTTCAACATAAAAGGCCAAAGTCTTGAATAAAACAAGACCTTTCAAAAGATCATTTAGACCTCTTGTGCCAACAGGTCTGTGCAGAACTCTCAGAGCCTCGGTAAATCTTTTTGGTTACAAAAGGCAGAAAAGCATGTGCTTGCAAATGTTTAAATGTCTGTGGATTTTTATTTTTACGACTGCAGCAGCACCTTTGGGCTGGGACAGTGCAGCAGTACATTTAAAAGCTTTAGGTTACCAGCTGTGTCCCTCCTAAAACTGAGCCTCATGCCAGAAAAGTGCAGGTATGCACTCTCATTTGCTCTGCTCTGCAAACCTCAGACCCTGCCAGCTCAGCGAATTCTTTCTGCTGGGCTGCAGCCCATTCCATTGTTCCCAGGGCAGGCTCTAATCCAGGTCAGGAAAAAAAACAGTCTTTGGCACAATGCATAAAACTCATCCTGCCATTAGCTAGAAAAGACCCCTGCCGACTCCCATTGTAGCAGGGCTGACTCAAAGCCCACTGAAGTCAAACGAGTGTCTGAGATGGGTCTCGGGTGGGCTTGGACTCATACGAGCTGTCCTGCTCTACTGCGTCCCAGCCCAGGCGACCCCTGGTACAATCACCTCTGTCACTGATGTAACCTGCTCGGTGGAGGTCCCACTCCTTGTTTCGCAGCTGCCATGTTCTAGCACAAAGGTGGCTGAACTTCACTGATGTGTGAAGTAATAAGCTGTACATATGTAGAAAGTTTGTAGGGTGCATTGGGATTCTTCAGCACCATAGCAGTGCCATGTATTTTTTTACACTATTAATCCTTTTGCTCCCCTTGGGACTGTGTATTTTCCCAAGGTTTGCTGCCCGTGGTCATAATCTTTGCTCCTTTGAGAAAGGCTGCTAGGTTTTTAAGAGAGACTTCCTTGTGACAGAAGACTGGAAGGTACCTCCTCAGTTTTGGGAAAAGATATGGCAAAGCAAGATATGTGAAGGAACATGCAGGGGGAGAATTTGGAGGCTACCATTTACTCATTCTTTTACTACAGAAACGAGAATAGTAAACACAAAGACACCTGGCAAAACTAAAGTGAGAGAAGTTTTTTAGAAGGAAAAGTGCATTCAGCTCTGGGGCCTCCAACAGAAGAAGGACACGGACTTGTTGGAGTGAGGCCAGAGGAGGACCGCGAAGGTGATCACAGGGTTGGAGCACCTCTCCTATGAAGACAGGCTGAGAGAGTTGGGCTGTTCGGCCTGGAGAAGAGAAGGCTCTAGGGAGACCTTATAGTGGCCTTCCAGTACCTAAAGGGGGCCTACAGGAAAGCTGGGGAGGGACTCCTTGTCAGGAGGTGTAGTGACAGGACAAGGGGTAATAGCTTTAATCTAAAGGAGGGTAGGTTTAAATTAGGTATTAGAAAGAAATTCTTTACTGTGATGGAGGTGAGGCCCTGTCCCAGGCTGCCCAGAGAAGCTGTGGATGCCCCATCCCTGGAGGTGCTCAAGGCCAGGCTGGATGGGGCTTTGGGCAACCTGGGCTGGTGGGAGGTGTCCCTGCCCATGGTTGGGGCACGGAACTGAATGGGCTTTAAGGGCCCTTCCAACCCAACCCATTCTGTGATTCTATGAAAAGATTCCATTGTGTCCAACACTCTGCTAGAATCCCAGAAAGAGCAATGATTTAGATGAACAGCAAAACCACCGCATTTGTACTAGATGGGATGCATTACATTTTATTTTTTTCTTCACAGAGATGGTAAAAGAGAGTTGTAATAGTTCTGATCATAAAAGATCGTACTCATTGAAGGGTGTTGGAAACACATTTCCCTGTAGGGAAAGAGTAACCTGTAACCATTCAGTGTGAGGTATCTTCTACTTTCTTCAGAACATCTGACCCTTCCAGATACCAATTTACCAGAGTAGATGAACATCTCCCCAACCCCCATTTCCTTCTAATTACATGCAAAGTCCTTATACTTGCAAAATATTTTAATAACCATCCCTGTTCCTGACCTCTGACATGCCTACCTTCATTAGATTATTGGACTACTTAGAGATGAGTGCTTATTCATCAGAGGTTTATGGTTCATAATATGGCTGTCAGACAATCCAGTCTTTAATCATAAGATGTTGAGTATGTCATTCTTTTTCAGTGGAGTGCCTCGGTAGAATACACTACATGCAACATACTGAATGGACACTCTGTAGTTCTTTCACAGCTGCCACAGGAAAGCTCATTTCTTCCTCCAGGTCATGACAGTGCAATGAATTAAGCCAATGTTTTCCTCCTGCATCCCGTCAGCTGCTTGTTGATTTCTTTCAAGCCAATTTTCGAGTGCCCTGCCAGGCTGCTGAAGAAGCTGCAGCTGCCAAGTATGAGCCACGGCATCAAAGCAGCACTTCTCAGCAAACTGGGCAGGGAACTAATAGTCAGGTTTTATGGTGTTCAGCCTCATCTCTGCAGTGAAATCACCGTGGGACTGTCAGCAAGTCATTCTTCCTTCTTGTACAATTGGGAATCATTTTTCTACCTCACGAAGATGATGTGAGGCTCAATATATTGTGTTAGTAATAGGATGGGAGGTCCTTGGATGGAAAGCCCTACAGATGAGCAAAGGATTATTTCTGAATGTGGTAGCATATAAATGTGTTTTATTCCACCCTCAGTGAGACAAATTTAATCATTTATTCAAGAAATTGCTAGTGAAGTTGCGTAGCAGCCTCAGAGCTGTGGACTCAGTGTATTCAAAAATAATTAAGCAAAACATATATAGAGAGAGAACAGGGAAAATTATCTTGGGAAGGGGAAAGTCACTGGACAACGAGTCATGCCTGGATCATTTAAAGGTATGTACTACCCCCTTGACTCCCTGTGCAAATAAATCATTAACTGATCACGTGGCTCTCTGGAAGGAGCACAAGATGCAAGTGTCAAATTCACCAAAGGAGGTGAAAGTAGAAGAGAAAGGTAGTGTTAGCTTACGATAGCATGTGGGAGTTGGTGTTCTTAGTGTCTAGAGCAGTGGACCTAGGATAATGATCTTAGATTTATTTCCAGCTCTGCTACTGACTTGCTGTGATAATCACTTTACCTCTCGGTGCCTGTTTTTTCCACCTGTAAAATGGGTGTAAGAATTTCCACCTACCTCACAGGGATGTTGTGAGGCTTCTTTAATTCTGTTTGTAAAGTAAGTAGGAATGATCTGATGAAAAGCACTGCTGAAATGCATTGTATCCTTGTTATTTCCTGCCAGAATTTCTCACTTGGTTAATATGACTCCTTGACTAAGAAAGGTGGTACTTTGAAAATGCAAACACTGCATTGCACTGACAACATTAACACCGATGTGGACTTGCCATGAATGGAGAAGACTCTGCTGATTCCCCACCCATTTCTCCCACCTTAGCCTTGGCTTGGCTGTATGAAGTCATAGTGACAGTGAGGTTCCACGGACCCCTCCTGTCCATCCCAGCATCATTCTGTGGCAACACCTATGCTTAAATAAGCCAGATTCTGGAGGGGGGTGCAAGTTGGTGGAGCTTTGGCAACTTTGAGGGCCTCACAAGGCATCTGGGAGAGGGTTGTATAATGCATCATATTGCTGGGCTTCTCTTTAAAACCACTCGATGCAAATTTCAAGTGATTTTTTCAGAATCTCTGTGGAAGAAACTCTATGGAAGAGTTTACAATTGCTCGTGGCATGCAGGAAGAAACACCCTTCGTGAACGTAAAAACACAAAAATTGTCATATTACACTCATTATTTCCAATAAGTGAGATAGATATCAACAATCTCTTAGCACTGAAAAGAATGATGAAGTACAGATTACTTCTGTAGGACGGGAGGGATTTGAGGGGAATTCTGCTCTTCATGTCTGTGTGGGTCTGAAATCTACTTACTGAGGGAGGAAAGTGCAGTCACTCCTGCCAGTCACTCGGTAACTCACTGACTGTGCAGTTTTACATTGAGAGAGCAGCCATGTCACACAATGCTGAAAAAAGTGGCAGATTGCTGGTTTGTATAGAAAATGGCTTTTCAGGCGTACAACTGAGAATAATCCCAGCCTAAGCGCAGTTTTGTTTAATAAAGACAGGAATACCCATGAAAACTAGACTAAAGCCTTCCCATAAGCCTAAGGCTGCTGTGATAAAATGGCATATGGTGCCAGATTTCCTGAGGGCCAGGGCTGGATGAGCATACCAAAATCAGGGGAGTCGTCTAAGTATGGGACTCTTTATTTTTTTAATTTTTTTATTTTTTCCCCAGACAGAATGATAGCACCATTTCTTAGGTTCTGTGTGTACTACACCTTTTAACAGGGCTCAGGAAAGGCTTTTTGCCAACACCAAATGTGATTATACAGTTGGGTAGCAACCATGGCAAATAAATGTGTGTTGACTTGCCAAGACATAGCCTGGCACACAGTTCTTTCCTTGCAACTAGCTTGGCATAAACCTATTTCAGTAGAATGGGCAAGACTCGTGTCTCTATCACCAATGCAAGTTTTTCTCTCAGCAATTTGTTCTTTCAGCTGTCCTAACAGACAGTTCGAAGCCTAGAGAGGAGAGGGCTAACGGGATGGGGAGCCCTCATGGCTGTCTTCAGCTACCTGATGGGGAATTACAGAGAAGATGGAGCCAGACTTTCCACAGAGGTGCACAGCAAAGGGTCAGAGGCAATGATCACAAGTAACAGCAAGGAAAATTTTGACTAAAAATTCTGACAAGAAAAAAAATGTTCAGGTGGAGAGGGGTTCAGCAGTGAAACAGGTGCCCAGAGTCATGGTGGGCTTTCCATCCTTAGAGTAAGAAGCCTGACTGGTCTGACTTTGAAATTGGCGCTGCATTGAGCTGGAGGTTGGACCAGCTGCCTCCTTCCAGCCTGAACTACCTATCCCACCAGAGGCCAAAAACTCAGCGAAGCCACTGTGTAGCGAACCAGATGGGTGGGGCATTTTCTGCCTCTCTGGGGTGCTCTGGTAGAGCTTGCTTGCGTTGTCTCAGCCAGCAATCCCAACTAATCATAGCAGAGGCCAATGCACAAACACAACCAGTGTTTGGTAGCTAGAGAAGCCCCAGGGGGGCAGAACCATGTGTCATGTAACTGGTTTGGAAAGACCACTGCAAATTAGGAATATATGAGTAAACTTGTCAACTGAGAAACTCAAAGAAATATAAGGGGCTTAGACCTTGCTAGCTCCAGTACTTCAGTATCAACTGTGCCTTTAAATCCATCTGAAAGTGTAGATGACTGCATTTTAGTGTACTGTCAACAAAAAAACTGTGCATTTTAAAGCTTGCTGATCGGCGATGAAATAGAACTGAATAGAAAAGGTGATTACAGAGCTACTGACAGAACATTTTGAAAAAACAAAGACTGCTGGCCTTCGCCTTGCTGGATCCAGCCTAGCCCAGTTAAAGCAAAACAAGCTTTTTTTTTTTTTTTTTCTCCCTAGGAGGAAAGGCTATATTGCTTGGAAAAAATCATGGAATAGCCTACCAGAAAACATAAGTCAACACAGCAAAGAATTTATGGAGAAACATTAAACGGAAAAGTTGGCTCCTACTGAGTTTCTTTGAAGTCCAGGGGAGAGTTGGATGGAAAGATGACCAGAACAATGAAACCCAGTTTCATTGGGTTTCAGTGCTCAATAAATGAGCACACAAAAAAATCCTGGACTGCAAGCAGCTGCTGAGCACAGTCCCTGCAGGAGGGCAGCAGGGAACCCCAGGTTCAGCTCAGGGCACCAGCTGAGGGGCAGCTGCAGATGAATGCTGATGCTAAGAGGCCCGTGAGCTCATAGTCTTAGTATCTCATGGCAAGGGTATAGCAAGACAAAGTAAGCAATGAATTACCTGCCCATTACCAGATCTGGTATCACTGGATTTTAAGAAGGTCAGTGACATTAAAATAATTTAACTTTTAAGTCCTAGATCCTGGGTTTATCTGGCAGAACCAAGAAGAAGAGCTAGTGTAGGTAATTTTTTTTTTTTTTTTTTTCCAAATCCTTCAACCAGGGAGTATGAAGAATTGCTGGGACAAAAACTCTCAGGCATTTCTTCATACATATATTATTTCAAAGAAAAGCCATAGACAACCCCACAAAGGAATTCATCTATTGCTGGTGAGAATCAAGACCCAGAACTCACCACAAATAAATTCAAAAGAAATTCAGAAATCAGAATGATGTCAGATTACTTGCAGCTTCAGAGCTCCTGTTTATGAAAAGCTCTGGAGAGAAAATAAAACAAAATGGATGGCCAGCTGCCAGCTAAGCCTATTTGTCACGAATATGCCCTGTAGCACCTTCTGGAAACCTATGCTATCTCTAAATATACTCCAGCCCAACAAACTGTTTTAATTCAATATGCTCCACCTTTCCGTTTTACTTGAAAGACTTCAATCTAGTTCCTGCTATGAACTGAACATAAAATTCCCACATTCACACTTCAATATGTGGAAGAATAAAAGATGGAGCTAAGCACAAGCCTGACATGCACTGAACAGCCTTCCTTCCTCGGCTGCTGCCTTGCCACTCCAGGCACCTTCATCAATATTGTGCCTGGTGAAACTACTGGCCTGTCACAGCTGGGAAGCTGCCTTTGTGTCCGTGACGTGCCACGGACTCTTCTCCCCACACACGCATGCCCATGGCTGTCGAAGGAGGAGCGACATGGAATAAATTTCCTATTTGCCTTTTAAACTTTTTGTCTTCCTACAGGAGAGGTCCTGGGGCAGGGGTGGAGGGGTGGATGTGAGGGTTTCCAACAGGAATCATCTTCTTCCCTGTGTGTTTCTCCCAAGGCTCAGGGATCAGTAATTTACGGCTTAGCACAGACATGTTTCAAGCCTATTTATAAATACACACAATGAAGAAAGTTTAATGAGCTATGGCCAAACTCTACCTTGTTTTTTCCCCTTGTTTTGAAATGAGCAGAATTGCCAAGGTTAAACAAGAACAGAATTTGGCTTTGAACAGTTTATTTTTTTTTACAAGATTTCCATTTAATTTCTGTCTTTAGAAACCAACCAACCAAGCAAGCAACCTTGCCCCACAACCCACCAGTGCAGAACAGAGCCACCACAGGTCCCTCCAAGCTCAACAGGCTCATCACTTTAGGAAAGATCAATTTCTAAGCAATAGGCACAGAAGAATGAATGGGGAAGTTCTGATCTCAGCTTGACATTAATTGGCAGCAATACCAGAAGCTGTAAAAAAGGGCCTCAGATCAGACAGAGTAATGTGCTCCCTCAGTTCATTTCCCTATGAAAGGTGAATGTTTTTTTCTCTTTGCACTGCTGTAGACGAGACAGATTTCAAAACAAGATGACTGACAGCAAGACAGAAAGCCAAACTATCAGAGACTGTGGGACTAATCCGGTGACTCAACACAACCAAATGCAGAACCATTTTCCTAGTGAAATGAGTTGTAATGAATAAAAGTTCCTGATTTTCAGTCAGCAAGTGTTCCGTGCTTTGTTGAACTCCCGACTTGCCCTGCTTTATTCCCTCTCTTCCCCTGTGATTTATTACCCCAACCATAGTCAGTTTTGAGTGGCAAAAGTCAGGCATATTTTTAAGAGGGAAAAAAATTCACAAACACCACTAGGTTCAAACAAGGGCAGGACCGTGACATGAAGGATTGGATCTCACACCGATAGGCATCAGGAAATTCCCTGTTTGAACTTCTGCTTCCCTTCTGGCCCCGTTCCTTGACAGCAATGCTGCGAGGCCTGACCGCCACCCCTGGCTCGGGTTGCAGCGGGAAGGGCCAGACGCGGGACATGGCGCCATGCAGCTGCACAGGCCTCGCCCCTGACACTGGCCACCATCGCCCTTGCACGGAGTCCCTTTCCCTCGGCTCCTTCGTGCACTTCTTGGGGGCAGACACGCACCTCCGCCAGCGGGCAGGATGCAGGCAGGGAAGTAACTCAGTGCCTGGCTGTGGGCTCCAATGCTGCCAGCAGCAAGCGCCCAGCTCACACTCACCCCCTGCTCCCCAGCTGGGGACGGGGCTGCGTGGGCTCTGCCCAGGGGCGCCATCTTTGGCGGGACTGCTTCCCCCGAGGAGAAACGTGAGGGACACGCATTTTTAAAGTTTTACTATTTTTATTTTTCTTTATTATAACCAACTTTATTCCGCTTGTTTTTATTATCTTTCTTTTTAACATCCCCATCATCAGTTTCGAGGAGGCTTTCAGCGCGGGGTGCCTGCCCGTGTCCCGAGGCACTCCCCACACCCTCTCCCCGGGCGGGGGGCGGCTTCTCGCCCTCGCCCCGCCCCTTCACCCTTCCCCGGGCCTGCGCACTGCAGCCAGCGGCAGGAGCGCGGTGCCGGGAGCGGGGCGGCGGCCGGCGGCGGCGCGGGGTCCGCCATGAGCTTCCTCATCGACTCCGCCATCATGGTCACCTCCCAGGTAGCGGGGCGGGCGGAGGGGGGGCGCTGAGCCGGCCGGGCCGCGACGGGCCGGGCCGGCTGCGGAAGCGGCCGTTGGGACTCTGGGGGGGAGTGGGCGGGGCGCGAGGGCGCGCGTGCGCAGTGGTGGCCGCCGTCTCTTCCTCAGCCTGATACTGGTGTATAATGTCATACGTTAGCGTTGTTGCTCATCTCTTTGCTCTGTTTCGTTTATTTATTTATAAGTTTTCCTCTCCTTTCTCCTCCCCAGCTGTTAAATGTGGATCGTCTGTATGTGAATATGACCGTGTTACCATGCTTTGGCTTACAGGGGGCTCGTGCAATAAATTGCCTTTTCTCGTCATTTTCCTGTCAGCGCCTGCAGCCCTCTCCAACCAGCTGTGCTACCTGCTGTCAGTCTCCAGGCCTCAGTCCTAGCCCAGTTTTGCTCTCAGGGCAGTGAGCCTGGTGGTGCTCGCCCAGCCCTCCAGGAGTTCCTTGCTTGCAGATCACAGAATCAGCTAGGTTGGAAGAGACCTCCGAGATCACCTAGTCCAACCTCTGACCTAACGTTAACAAGTCCTTCACTAAACTGTATCACTAAGCTATACATCTGAAATCTACATCTACACTGTGTTCTGCTGTGCCACTGCTGGCATCCAGTTGCCTCTCATGCACGAGGAAATCACGTACATGCATCCCTAAATTTTTGTCTTTGAAAGTGCCCTGCCTTCACGGGGAGACAGCTCTGGCCTTTCCACGTGCTCTGTCCAAATGCTGTCTTACTGACATACAATGATTCTTCTCTTTGGTTTATTCAAAGATAACTTAAATACATCGTGAATTCTCTTTTGGATTGGGTTCTTCTAAATCGTTACACTTGTTTTCAGTCTTCTGAGGAATAGATGTGGTTACCCAAGGCCTGACAACATAGGCTCCTTTTTCTGGGTTAAGAAGGGTAATTAGTTTGGGCTGCATTGCATAATTTGTATTTATTTTAAGTTTGCAAAACTCTGCAAAATGGCTGGGATGTTAAGTCCATCTCGGGTGTGTTCTGAAACTTAACTAAGTCCTGGAGAGTGCTCTGAGATCCTTTGAAATGCAAAGCATTATTAGCTTGTCCTGCTTCAGCTAGCTTTTCTATGTGGCTTTCTACAACTCCAGATTAAAGTTTGAGCCATTCAGCACTGTCTTTTTCCTACCATAGAGATGCTTTTAACACCCTTTTCCCACATTCTGTCAGAGTATAGTCTGATTTAGTGTTAAGACCCCTCCAGAAAAATCAAATGCATGTGCCATGCTAAGGAAGTAGACTTTTTTTATAAGATTTGCATATCACTGCAAGATACATAATGTGGTCATTCAGGTGTTTGCTTTGCCTCCACTACTGTGTTTCCTGTAAAAACTATAAACTTTGCTTCTGTAGATTAGGAGTGTGAAACAAGAAACAGCAGTGCAAAGGTTCTGGCAGGCCAGGAACTGAGGTACTGAGAAGTTAGGAATACAGAGAAAAGCTGTCTTGGCTCAATCTTCTTTAAGATGATAGGCTTTTATACCTGCCACTGTTGAATATTTAAAATATTCTTCTCTACGTGGTACCATGGAAGGGTTAATCTTCTGTAGAGCTTGGGTGTGTTGGTTCAGCTCTGTTCCTTCCATTTCTTTAATCTACAGTCAGGAGTTGAGCAGCTTCTTATTCTGCAAGTTGCTGGATATAAATGTCAAGTGCTTCACCTCTTTTGCAGGTGCTGTTCTTTGGATTTGGATGGCTATTCTTCATGCGCAAGCTCTTCAAAGATTATGAGGTAAGAAGGGGCCTTTCATTACAATTCTGTATCTTAAAATTACGCCCTGTTATTGCAATATCCTTAAAACTGCTTCTGGCCTTTTTCCTCTCTTTAAGCTCTCTTATCTTATTCCTAGTTGTCTTTACAGTTACTTTCTTTTTCATTTCCTCTGTGCTTGTATTTAAAAGGCTCCTGGTATCTAGGGAAATGTATTTTTTTCTGGGGCCACTGAGAGTTTCTATATTGGAAACTGTTAAATTAAAAAAAACAAGTGGAGGAAGACCTGGGGTAATAGAAGGTTTTCCCTTTTGCTTGAGTAAGCTTGCCTTACATAATTGTAGAATTTCTGAGTCAAAATCAAATTAAACTTTCACCTTGGTGGGATGTGTTTGTTATGGCTGAATTGTTGAGGATTGGTTGGGACAAAACTGTCTTATCCCTAGGGAGCTGTAAGAAAATATAGTCTAGACAAGAGGTGGCATAAGTACAAGCCACTTTCAACCCCCCGAAGTTTTTCTGATACATATCTTATTTTTAAATCTAAGGTAAAGAGCATGGAGCTCAATAGCAAGGGCCTATTGTTAGTCAAGTTGCCCTAGGGCATTACACGCTTGAAGTCCCTTCTGTGTAAGGCATCTCTGTTAAATATGATGATAGCTTCAATCAGTATAATACTGAGCATCTTCTGGGTTTGCCCTCTGGTTTCTAACAGGCTGTTGTTCTTCCATTTCGATAAAATGCGAGGTGCCTTGAAGCAAGAGTTGTGTGCAATTTTACCTCGTGACTAATTTTTTTTACCTCAGGGATATCAGGATGCCATTCTATGAAGGGAAATGCCTGAAATCTCTGGCTTATTTTCTTCATTGCAGGTGCGACAATATGTTGTGCAGGTGATCTTCTCTGTGACTTTTGCCTTCTCTTGTACTATGTTTGAGCTCATCATCTTTGAGATTTTGGGGGTGCTGAACAGCAGGTGAGTTTGGGAGCTGACTGAAGGACTAGCCTGCCTAGTGTTCAGCAGCAGCTTCATGGGTAGATGAGATTTTGGTTGCAGAAATTCTGTGAGAAAATTGTCAACAACTCAACAAAGATATTTGAACTGGATTTGTTTGTCAGAACATGAGACTAGAAGCCCTAAATTCCTGATTTTCCATGCAGCCACTTATTGGTGTGGACTAATAGCAAGGCTTTAATCTTTGGCTTTTTCCATTTGTGAAATAAAAGAACAGTTTCTTTCATGGGAGTGTTGTGAAACTTCAGATCATGCTGAAGAGCACATTTTAGATGTTAAGGACTGTAAAAACTGTAAGCACTTTTTTTTTACACTGGTCAAAACAATAAGATGTGAAGCTAATTGTGGAGTGAAAACTGTGCTTATGTAGTACTACAGTCTTTGTGAATCAAAGGCACATCCTCCCTTGACAGAGGGGCTGGTAAAAACTGAGTACTTCAGAAATCACCAGGAGAGAGAAGGTAGAACAGTAACACGTAGAGGTTATCTGGGATTCCTGTTCATTGTCTCTCATCATACAAGGCTAAGAGAGCAATCAAAGGAGTTGAAAGGCACAAAGTTCAAAACTGATAAAAAGGTAATGGTAGTTTTGACTGCACGTTATTAATCTGTAGAGCTTGCAGTCAGAGAGATCACTGTGGAGAATGCTTTCATGAGCTTCAATAAAGGGTTGGAAATCAGTGTAGATGAAAATGTCTGCCTCTGAATTAGCTAGGGGAGAGGTGACATGGATCCTCTGATGTTCTTCTTCCCTGAGGAATGAACAGGGTATGGGTGTGTATTGGGAACTGGACATGTATTTTTCTGTGAAAACTAAGTGAAAAGTCAATTCAAACAAGATGAATATCTTCTTGATTTGGCTAATATCTTTTGGTCAGAGGAGTATTGATTGTGTGTGTGTGTGTGTTTTAAACTCTTGGCAATGTCTTGTATGTGAAAAAATGCACTTTGAAACATATCAAGTTGTGAACAGTAAGTATTTTTAATCTTTTCTATTTGAATTAGCCATTTTTGACTCGGCCATTCATTTCAAAATTAATTATTTCTTATACATCATTTTGACCTAATGTTCAACTAGGCAAGTAGTACACCAGATGAATCATGATGCAACCAGCATTAATCACTTCAGAAAATAGAGTATTTTTGAAAATAGCAGATTTTTCGGGGTAGTTGTTAGTTTTGAAATATGCATTCTTGAGCTGTGTATGGTGGAAAAAAAAACAAAACCAACAGAATATGCTACATGCTAGGCCAATATTATCCAACGTACGATTTAGTTGCAAGAATTTCATTGAGATGTGATTCTTTGAGAAATTTTCTGTGTTATAGCGTGCTGATCTGTATTTTGGCTTTGTTTTAGCTCTCGATATTTTCACTGGAAGCTGAACCTGTGTGTCATTTTGCTCATCCTAGTCTTCATGGTACCCTTCTACATCGGTTACTTTGTTGTGAGCAATATCAGATTATGTGAGTACTTGGTTTACACAATGGGGCTGCTAATTTGAGACTATGCATACAAGTGAGATTTTTTTTTTTTTTTGAGAGAGGTGTCACTATTCCTGTATTTCTATTCTTCCCCTAACTTTTTCCTAGCTAGTTAACTTCTGCGTGGAACTTAGTGCCTGAGCATTAACTATTTATTGAATAGTTAGGGGATACTTTACCTGACCCCAACACATGTAGCTTTTCTTTCTGGGTTTTGACAAAGATTGGTGCTTGGGAGTAATGTTACTGGAATTTGTTCCTTTACAATTTTAAGCTTGCAGCCAAGCCTGGGAGACGTTGGCAAGCCTGTGTTCTGTTAAGGGGTGAAAGAAATAAGGCAGGAAAGCTCAATACATGCCCTTTTTTTTTTTTTTTTTTTTTTTTTTTTTGCATGTGTACTACTGTCTGGTTGAGGCCTCTTCCATGTGCTAATGCACATTTAACCTTAAGCTATTGATACTCATCACACTCAGGTATATAGGTTGGGAGTATTAAATATGTAGTTTTGGCATTATAATGAAGTTTCCAAGTTTCACGTTCAGCATCTCACAAGAAAGATGCAGCCAAGTGGTTCCCTGTTCACAGCACAGGCATCTTTGTGCATCCTTAGGGAAAAGCCAAAGTGGTGTGTCACTGTGTTAGCTCTTACAAAAGGTGGTGGTGTCTCGAGCAGGAGTTTGGCAGGAAGTGAAGGGGTGCATACTGCTAGCTCTGGGTTTGTCTGGTGGCACCTGTTTTGGCTACCTGTGTTCAAAGCAGCCTTTGGACCAATGTTTAGTGATTTTGCAAGCTTGAAAAAGCCTTAAAGGATGAACTTCTTTAAAGCGCTGTTTTTGTTTTTTCCTTTCCATTAGTGCACAGACAGAAACTACTTTTTGCATGTGTTCTATGGTTGACATTCATGTATTTCTTCTGGAAGCTGGGGGATCCATTTCCCATCCTCAGCCCAAAACACGGTGAGTTGCGTATCCTTGTTCATCCCTTTCCTCCTGAAAATAGTCTTTGCTAATCTGACCTTTATCTTGGAGCTTTAATCAGTCTTAGAGCTTTAATTTAGCTCTACATTTGGGACTGTAGAAAGTAGTTCTTGCAACTCGGTCTGATTTGAAACATGGAATCTGAATGTTGTCAGACAGAAGTAGTTGGATATACCTGAATTATTTGCATAAGTTTTCTCCCAGTACCACAGAAAAACTTTAGGGAAGTGGATGAGTCCTAACAGCCTAAGGTCTGCAGGAACACTGTACTTCTTGAGGAGTTTCCTTCATCTCCACAAAACGTATGACGTTTTGTGGTTACAAGTTGATCGCAGTTTTTCTTCACTTGTTATTTTTCTTGTGGAGACTAATGTACTCTAAAAATAGAATTGACAAGCAATCCTTCATCTGAGTGTTGTCAGTCTGATTATCTTTTTTTCTTTGTGACTGAAATCAGATCAATTTAACATAGGTGGCTGACAGGCCAGTTGATGAAACATGGCAGAGTTCCATACAGCAGAGCTATTTAGACTGTAGCTAGCAACGTGTCTGGCAGGGCATATTAGCTTCGGTACAGCTTCGTACACCACCTGAGTCCACAGACAGCACAGTTGCATGGTACTAGAATGTGAGTTGATAAGTCCTGCTGGATACCGGAGCTATTTATATGCAGAATTAGCTTAGGTATCTCTGCATTGCACTCATGGAACCAAGAATATTTATAGTGTGAAGATACTGCGTGGACCTGGAATAGTTGGGGTCCCGACAGATCTTTTCAGCATGTGCATAACTGAGGCTTTCTACAGTCTTGTAAGGGACACCTGGGTGTGCTTTAGACCTAGAAAGGACTAGTTGTTACCTGGATTTCCTGTGTAACTTATCCTGTCATTATCCCCAGTGCCAGAGAATTGTTTCTGTGTTTTTCTCAACAGGAAAGATTCAGGCAGTTTCACTTAAATTGGTTAACGTGTCTGTCAGCATAGATATCCATCAGCTTAATCTCTCTATTCTTTGTGAGGCTACTTTATTTCGTGCTCATTTATAAGGTTAAAAATCGAAGGATACCAATTGCTATAGAGTCTGCTCACCCTTTCCTCTGTGATCCTGAAAGTTACCTAAGAGAAAGTGTGTATCTGTGTTTTATAATTGTGTCATTTGCCAGTGAAGTACAGTAGCTTGTAAATAGCACAGATCACTCTGCACAGTGTTTCGTTGCCAAGAAAAAAGTGTATCCACTTCAGCTGCAGAAGGAGCTTGACTTGGCAGAACATAATAACCCAATGGGAGTTTAGCTATAGGGTTTAGGTAATCCCAATTCAGACTGCTGAAAAGGTTCTGTGGAATTGAGTAACGACTGCAGATTTCCATAACTGGTAGTGTTTCTCTTGTTTCTGTTTTTTATCTTCTGCTTTACAAGATAGTACCTCCACTTAACAGCTACACAGTGCCTTATCCTGCCAGGTGTAGACAGAAGTTAGGAGGAAAGGATACTGAACTTTTTGTCCTGCAATACTGCTGGGGTGCTGATGTACTGACAAGGCAATGGCAGGGCTTTGTCCTGATTCAGATGTGTAGGATCCTGTTGTGGAAGCCCTTTAAAGTACATGCACTGGCTTCCTTAGTTGGAGTTGCTTTACCTGGGGATGGTGTTGGCACTGTGCTGCAGCTGGTAAATGCACTGGGCACCAGGGCTCTGTGTCAGGAGCCCTCGATGATGTAGTATGACTATATGCAGTTTGTGTAGTAGGACTTTGTAGACTTGAGTTTGGGAGCTCAGTGTAGAGAGAAGGTTATTCCTTACTTGGATTACGTACTGGTGTGAGACCCTTATCTTCATCTGAGGTTATAAAGCATGTGTTTTATGTGACCTGATCACAAGAGCAGGGATGCTGTGAGTGTTATGGGGGAGCATTGCTTTAGCTGGTGGAATGTCGTATCATTTTGAAGGCACCTCTGTTTTAACTGCTGCTATCTGACAGTGTGTGGGGCAAAAGGCCAGTATGTTGTAGCACATTCTGTAGCTGGTGTAAATCGCTGTGCAGCTGCACATGACTGGGTGTCTCAGTCTCCCTTTGTCAAGTCCTTTTGCTGTGTTTTCATCATTTATTCCTCTTCTCTGAAGCATGAAGTGCGGCTTGGCGCTTGGCCATCTCAGCTTTGCAACCATGTAAGCTCCAAATGTGCTGTGTGTAGCAGCTACTCTATAAGGAACTCTCTAAATAGTGAGTGATGCTTAATAGCACATGGCACTGTGTCCTGAGAAGATGAGTGGAGCTCTGTGTAGGCTGGGAAGAATAAAAGTGATCTCAGTGCTTGCTGCTGGTTGCAGCACAGGGTTGGCCTTCATGCTGTTTAGTGAATATATGTTTAAAAGTTCATCTTGTGCTCAGATAGAATGCCTGCTTTGTGGTCACCTCTACTGACTTAAAAGCACGAGTTGCAGCAGATACGGGGAGGATGTCTGATGGTTGGTAGGATAAGGCTTCCTCGCTATGGTCCAGAGAGTTTTTTTTGGGCCAATTTGCCAGGAGCAACTCGTTTAGTAATTCTAATCCTGTTTTTTGCAGAAGTGGCTTTGCCGAAGATGCCTGCTTCATAGTGTCTGGCAGATAATCTGTCTTCCCACCTCAGCAAAGTCCAATCACTAGTGTTTTAATAATTTAGGACCACAGCATCGACCAGTAGTCCCCCTCAGATCACTCTGAAGCTTCCTCATAGCCTGAGTTTCCCATCCCTGTTTTTAAGCATGGTAGAAAGTCTCCATCAGAAAATGTCACCTCTTTGTTTTCGTACTCTGTGTCTATGCTTCATATTACCTCTGATCATTGCAGCGTGAAGGTAGCTGGTTTCATTAGACAGCTCTGTATGTGTATTGTTTCATGAAGGCACCAACTTGGGGATTAGATGATCTTTCAAGGTCCCTTCCAATCCCTAACATTGTGTAACTGCGGAGCAGAATGAAGAGAGCAACTGGTTATTGATGCTGTGTTTCTCATCTCGCAGGAATTCTGTCTATAGAACAGCTCATCAGCCGCGTGGGTGTGATTGGGGTGACACTCATGGCTTTGCTGTCAGGATTTGGTGCTGTCAACTGTCCATACACTTACATGTCCTACTTTCTCAGGTAATTGCAGCCTTGTGAAATACTTTGTCCACCTTTTGAGATTATTCTGCTTTTCCTGGTGGATTGACTGAAGTGTTTTGTTTTGTTGCCATTTTCCCATCCTTTAGGCTTTTGTGACAACTTTTTGTTTTCTATGCTCTAAGTATGCTGACTCTAGCTATTGCCATTTTCCATCACTGGAGTGTGTTCTATTCATACAAGTTTCTCTCTTCCTTGTTCCATAAGCATATTTGTGTTTCCCCTGGAATGGGATAGCAGGCCTAACTGGGTGTCTCCATTTTGCAGGAATGTGACAGATGCAGATATTCTCGCTTTGGAGCGACGACTCCTTCAGACTATGGATATGATTGTTAGCAAGAAAAAAAGGTGAGAAGTCAGCAGTAGCATGAGACGATTTATTTCAAGAGTTTGCAGTCAGCATGGTGTAAGATAGTCTTCAAATTACCGAAACTTTTAGTCTTCTCAGGGCTAGATGTTCCAGTAAATCAGGTGGCTGAGTGAGGTGGGAGCTGTACGGTTTATTTTTGCATAAGCAACTTTGGTTTCTTCCTAGTCCTGTGCTCTAATATCACCCTTTCTTACCACAGTGGCACAGATTAGGCTTCCCAGACAAGTTCTCTCTGATGGCAACTTGACTAGTCTAAGACATGTACTTTTCTCTCCTGATGAATAAATAACCCTTAATCCACCACAGTCGGTCTCTCTTACTGGCAGTTTTGGTACAGCAATTAGTTCACACATATTGAAGTTTCTGGGTCAATGCTGAAGCACACTAGTGAGCTGGCGTGGACACAGCTATATAAACCTTGCCATTTGCAAAAATATTAGTTAAGTTCAGTGGATTCGCAAAACGTTGCTAATGTGAATGTAGTGTAGTGTACAGGCATCCTGCCAGAACTCTGCTGTTGTTGATCTAGCTTATTCCCTGCACCCCAAGTGAAAAAGCTACTTTCAGAAAACAATGTACTTGCATTTACACTAAAAGAATTTTTGTGTGCTGTTACAAATGGCATATTTCATGCCTTACCAGTTGTACAGAATAAATAAAATTATCCATGTCTCTTCGAAGGTCTGTGTGTCTGACATTGAATTCTCATGACAACCCCCAAATCTTTACTTTTGGTGCACTCATGTTTTAATGGAACCTTTTAACGTATTACAAGGTAGCATAACCTTGCTGAATTAGTCACCAGCATGCATATGTGCTGATCAGTATTAGCATATGAAAGTGTAGTCAAAGCATATCTTCTTTCTTCCCTTTTGGAAATGTTAAGTGGTGAACAAATGTTAACTCAGTATGTGTGGTGATGTGTGAGACAGTAAGTAGAGAGAGAATTTATTTAAATGGAGAGGTTTAATTGATTGATATAATTGACTGGGAGCATAACAACATACTGGCACTGGAGCTGAAAGATTTCTGGGTAGTGCTGCTTCCAACTGCTCTTTTGTACAGCATTTTTTGGACCTCTGATCTGGGGGAGGGTCACGTTGGGTTAAAAGTAAGGATTTCTGGGACTAGCATTTTCTGGAGATAGTTGTTGAAAGTTGTTTTCACTAATTCGTTTTGCGCAGGAATTATTGTTCTGTCCTTCCTGAGTGTACTCAGTTGAAGCATTATAGAAACTTGCCTTTAACCTTGGAGGTTCTTTATGCTCATCCTTGCAGACTTTGCATAACTAAGTCTCAAGTTCAGAATGCCTAAGTTATGTGACACCGTTCCTTTATGTTACCTCATATCAAAGTCAAATCAGAGCACCTGAAATGGATATATCGCATGTATCATACTTCACCTTGACATAGATGCAGTTCTGCTGCAATGCTGTTTTTCATTTGGGATGGAAAGGGGGAACCACGTACTGGACAGATAACAAGGATTAAAAATGCAATTATTGCTTATATTTTGCAGCTACTGTGAGGAATTAGATTATTTTAGATCTCTGTTATTTGCAGTCTATGGGCATATGTGCTGTGAGGAGTGCCCCATGGGTGTTTCTTCTGTGTGTGAAGAAGTGATTTATTATTATTTTTTTATTACACTGCTTATCAACAACCTTGTAGAGGGCTCAGTGCCAAATTTAGTGATGCTGGCTGCAGCTACAAAGAAGGGACTGAACACTGTCAAACTGGATTGCCTTGACAATCCTATGAACAGTTTTCAGTTGAGGAGTAGATGGATAGCTGGCTTACAAATCTCAGTAGAGAGAAATGTAAGTGAACAAGGCCAGAAGCCAACAGTGCTTTTAGGAATTATGCTGCAGTACACATGAGAGTGTGAGGGACAATATGCAGCTGCTGCTGTAGTATTGGATGAGTTTTAGAAGTCATGTTCAGTTCACTGTGAGCGTCCAGTGGTTCAGTCCAATAATGGATTTATGTGTTTCTGCTTCATAAGAGCTTGTCATGCAGCCTAGTAGTGAGTGACAGCATATCAGAGAGTGCTGCTGCAAACCACCCAGTGCTCACGCTTCTCTGGAGGAGGCAGAACATGATAGAGGTGTCCAAGGGGAGAGAGGGGCATGAGAATTTTTTCAGTTCCTAAATTTGAGTTAGCACAGTCATGTGTTTGAAGAAAGTGACTAATCACGTGACTGAGAAAGCCATTTGAATATTTACTTTTAATTGGATGTAAATCCCTTCAAGCGTTGAAGCAGAATTCTGAATAGAAGTCTTAGGAAGTGTCTCATTGAATCTTGCTTGATTAGATCTGGGCTCTATTCCAGAGCTAATCAAGATAATGTTATGAAGCAAGATTGGTGCTTAGGGAAATAAAAAGGCGGCATCTGTTTGCAGTGAATTTAGTTTAACAGTGTCTTCTGAGGAACTGTTTTTTTTTTTTGGTTGTTGATGTTTTTGTTGTTGTTTTTTTCTTTTCTATAAAAAGACTTTAGGAATAAAGTCTTGTGTTTTCTGTTCTTGCAGGATAGCAGTGGCTCACAGGACAATGTTCCAGAGAGGAGAAGTGCACAACAAACCCACTGGCTTCTGGGGAATGATAAAAAGTGTTACAACATCTGTTGCAGGCAGTGAAAGTATCCTTCATCTGCATGCTGGCACCTGCCCTGGGAGGCGGCTCCAAGTCTTCATTTCTTTTGAAAGGAAGAGCCGTAGATAGGCGGGTTATGAAGCACTTGTGTTTCCACACATTCTAAGGTCAGAGTGAAAGTCTTCATGGCTTCTGGGAAGTTTGCTCTCTAGCACTGTATCGTCTCACCTTTTGCCCAGGGATTGAACACACAGTTTTACAGAGACACTTGGGAGTTCTATGCTGCTGCCCGACCATATAAATGTGCTGTTACATTACCACAGTCGAGGTGTACAGCAGGTTGCAGGACATATGTACACACTTGCTGTGTCACATTGCAGATGTCTACCCTGTCACAACACTGGAGTGGGAGGAAGTTTTCTGTTCTGATGTATCCTTGGCTCACGCAACTTACCTGCTTGCATATTTTTTTCATAACTTGAAATACAGTCTTCCAGGGTGGAGAATTAGTGGCATAGTTGGGCAAAACAACAGCACCGTCTGAGGTGCAGAAATAATTTACCCAGCCCATAGTTGGCTTTTTGGCTGTGTTGGCAAGCCATGAGCAGTTTCACAAAAAGGTGGATAAGAGCAGGTGAACAGACATTGTTCTGCCCATGTGAAAGGGGTAGAAGGAATTCAAGAGCAATTACAAGGCTTTGTATTTCTCTAACTTGCTATTGCCTACCAAGAATTTTTTCCAGACCATTTCAAGTGCACAGTTTGTATATTTAAGGCCAAGGAGTCCTCTTCCTTTCCTTTTCCACTGGCTGTTAAAATCAAAATTTTGCTATTTTACTAGACTTTTCATGATAGTCACTAATTTCCTGGGGCAGTTAGGCAGTGGCAGTGGTTTTGGTTTTGAAGATGATGGGAGAGTGACATATAATGTACTCTGATGACAAGGGATACTGATCACTTTGGAGCAGTGGTCTTAGGGAGCTCTGGTTCTGCACCATGTTCCCTAGGCAGAGGAATAAAGAGCTTGTTGTTTAACTGCCTAAATGCTGTCTGTTACTTGCCTTCTTAAAATAGAGTACTGTGCAAGATAGGTATCCTTGAGATTTCTTTGGGTGCATTAGGACCCTTGGTGCAAGGAGCACTAAGACTGAATCAGAAAACTGATCTGGATCATAAAAGTAGTCAGACTATTAGACGTGGCTTATGGGGTGAAGGCAGGGAATGTTTTCTTTTTAATTAAGAATTTCTGATGTATGCTAGCCTTGACTATGCTGGTTTGCCAGATCTGTCCCTTATCCAGCAAGAAGTGGATGCCCTAGAAGAGCTGAGTCGGCAGCTTTTTCTGGAAACTGCTGACCTGCATGCAACAAAGGTACAAACCAAAGTAACTGCCCAGATGGGCGCTGGGGGCCAGAGTGGCTTGAAAGAGAATGTATGTTACAGGAAATCGTAAGCTGTTTAGTAGGTGAATGTTGAAATACTGTGATACGGTGGAGTGAGAATCTGTTTGTTTAGTTTCGGGTCTTGATGACAGTTTATTTCCAGTTTAGATATACGTTAGAGCATGCCCCTTGTTCCTAAAGTCATTCAGAAACCTCTGAATTTAGAGGTGTAGAAGGATAAAGGTGTAGTTGCCACTGTTGGTGCACCATTAAAATGTATGGTGTTGTGTTGTGGGTGATCATGGTAATGATATTTTTCTTTGTGCTCTGTTTCCCCCTCCTCCCTTTTGTATCTCCAGGAGAGAATAGAGTACTCCAAAACTTTCCAGGGAAAATATTTTAATTTTCTGGGTTACTTTTTCTCCATCTACTGTGTCTGGAAAATCTTCATGGTATGTAAATTATTTACCGTGATTTATATGGATGTATGCAAGTGTCATACCCTGCATAGATTACGCTATATGTGCACTGCATTAAGTAAGGTTCTAGTCTACTTAAAACCTTGCTTCTGGAAATTCTGAATGAAAATAACACATTTTTTTAAATAAAGCTCTGCATCTGTCTTTTTGGAGAACCTTAGGCAAGTATTTCTTAGGTGTGTGTAGTTTTGCACCTTTTTAGAGTACCCAGCTGCTCCTCCCCTCAGTCATGCAAAGCAAGAGTCTCACAGGTAGCAGCGAGGTGCACTTTTTATGTACGTGTTTGAATGTAAATCCATCTCTGTCTTGCAGGCAACTATCAATATCGTCTTTGACCGTGTGGGGAAGACAGATCCAGTCACAAGAGGAATTGAGATCACTGTAAATTATTTGGGAATCCAGTTTGATGTGAGAATTTATTAATCCTTACACTCCTTTCAGTAATTCCTACCTTAAGTAAATAAAATCATACTGCCAATAACGTAGGAGTGATAGAGCCCTGAGAATGCATCTTTGGCTTCCAACTTATGGAAAAGGAAAGGAAAATGCACCATGAACTTTGTTTTTAAACTGATATTATGCTGGGAGGGTGATGTGGTCTTGCCAGAGAGGCAGTGATGTGCGTGCTTGTTTTGGGCAAATAGAAACATGCTAGTTGCCCTGCTTAGATGAATATATTTATCTGCAGAGTAATTACATTTGCCTGTACATGTAGACGTTCCGTAATCTGCACTTTTAAAATCTATCCCTATAAGTACAGGGTTCTTTGTGATTTGTGTAAGTTATATCTATATTTCTTGTGTGTTAAAAGTAATCGATTGCTATTATAATTTTGAAAATGTCTGTTATGTAAACTTGTCTGCAATGGATATCAGTGCAATTAGAAAACAAAGAGATCCTGAAGAATTGGCAGCTATACAATGTGGTGTAAATGGGGTTAGTGTTAGAGACTTAACTGTATTTCTCTTGTTGATACAGGTGAAATTCTGGTCTCAACACATTTCCTTTATTCTCGTTGGAATAATCATTGTCACCTCTATCAGAGGCTTGTTAATTACACTTACAAAGGTAGGTTTGGCCAGGACCATCTTATGTGTTTTTTGGTGAGGAAAACTGTTATCAGGTCTTTAACTTTAGACAGAGCATATACTGTGTAAACGTTCAGTACACACTTATGTTTTTAATATCTGAATGTAAATCCATGCAGAGGGAGGCAAAACATCTTTTGCACTGTATTTCCCCAGTCAGTTTTTATTGTTATTCTCAGGAAGAAATGTAGATGTTCAATGTGATGTTAAATGTAAGCATGGGTTCAAAATGATGCTATAGCCAAGGTTTATTAGTAAAGTTGCTGAGATTGTGATTAAAAGGATTTAGATGGCCTAATTTGAATTGCTAGTTCTTTTTATCAAACTGGGAAGGCATTAACTTGAGACATGTGACTTATCATGATGACCTGACTTTTGATGCCTAAGCTTAAATATGAATGTATCTTTTTATGACTTCTATTATGTGGTGCCTGCCACTGGCTTAGGAGATTCATGTTTAAGAATGCAGGTTTCTGAAAGTAGGTACAGGCACTTCTCCAAAAAACATGCCTATGTTTTTTTTTTGGTTGTTGTTGTTTTTGTTTTGTTTTGTTTTTTTAAATCTACTGAATGGCATGCTGCTTTCATGATATCGTAAGGAATCATTGTTGAATTACTTATTTCCAGTACTTTCTTTTTTTTTCTAGTTCTTCTATGCCATTTCCAGCAGCAAGTCCTCCAATGTTATTGTACTGCTTTTAGCACAGATCATGGTGAGTATGCAGAACCATACATATAACACCTGTATACTTTTATGTGTATGTACACATTTGTGTGCATATATATGGAGATAATAGTCTTTATGTGCTGACCCATCTTAACCACATAGCCAGTTGTGAAACAATTGCTAGTTTATCTTTTTTTAATTTACAGGGTATGTATTTTGTATCATCAGTGCTCCTGATTCGGATGAGTATGCCTCTGGAGTATCGCACTATTATAACAGAAGTCCTGGGAGAGCTCCAGTTCAACTTCTATCATCGTTGGTTTGATGTGATATTCCTAGTTAGTGCACTATCCAGTATCCTCTTTCTCTACTTAGCACACAAACAAGCTCCAGAAAAGCATATGGCCCTCTGAGTAAGGACTGCAGTCACTCACTGCTCTTTTGTCCTTTCTGCTGGACTGCTGCAACTCCTGTGGACTGCAAAACTTGAAGAGAGCCATGACTGTTCTGTACATTCCAGCAGTGTAACTGGCTCTTTGAACTTCCACAGGTCTTCAATCAAGCCCTGTGGCTCATTTTGTTTAGGTGCCACAGCCTGAAGGAAAGGGAACGCACAACTGAATGTGAGATAATTCATTGCCGAGGAATAAAGGGAATCCATAGTACACCAGTATCTAGGGGGATCAGAAATTACATAATAGGCTGTCTGATATAAGACCTCTTGGTTTTAGAACATCTTCATAGAAGGCATCAAGGAAATGTGATTTTTCTTTTTGAAAAGCAACTCATAATTGGGATTCAGAGGATGATAATTCCTGAACTGGTTGTGGGTGTCTGTGGAATTAAATAAGCTTTTTTAATATCTCATGCAAGCATCAGAGTTGTTTTTTGTCAGCATGAAATATTTATTTGGAAGTGAGCTAGAAAGTGGCTGGGGTTTACTGCCTAGCAGAAGTGAAATGGAGAGAAGTTGAAGGAACATCTGTATATCGTTAGTACTTGCTGTTATCAGCTGGAGCTTAGCTGTCTGTTGCTGAATCTCAACTTAGTTTCCCCTGCCTGTATAAATGGAACAGAGGCTTTGGATTCCTGTTGACTCCTGCTTGAGTTCAGCTTGAAGTCAAAGATCACAGCTATGCCTTGTTTACCTTCTCTGTTATAAATGTGTTTACCTTATATGTTGTAAGTTTGGTATTCCCTACTACCTGCCTATTCTTATACAGTAGCCTGTTTCCCCTTCTTGATGTTATTCAAGGCATAAAAGTAAATTTTATTCATGTGACTTGAACTTGCAGCTTCCCATAGACACTCTCACAGACATTGTTATAAAATTCTTCTGGAACACAGCTCATAGGTGATAAGGGTAAGACCTGGGGGAAAAAAATAACCACTTTATAAACAATTTATTTCTGTATTGTCTTTGGTGTACAGGAAGGAGGCAAAGAGTACAATAGCAGTATTACAGAGCCATTTATGTCACATCCAAGACAATGTGATATTAACTTGGAATGAGACAAACTTGCGTGACTGAATTACACTTCTAACTACCAAGATCCACAACTGTAGGCAGAGAGAGTAGTGCTTAACGATTTTGCATTACAAATTATGAATTTAGCTTAATGTTTGAAAGAAATTTCTGCAGTGTTAGTAGGAGAAAGGAGTGTAATAGACAGCGTACATCAGCTCATGACATATCACAGTGGTTGTACTGCCATAAATATAGCACAGATTGTTGCCACCGAGATCAAGTTAATGGGCTTGGATTACAAAGAGAACTGCCTCTCCTGGGAGATGGCGAGGAAACAGTTACTCTTTATTAAGAGCTTATCCTTAAAAGGCTCAGATACTTACGAATTTATGAAATGTTTTCTCCCTTTGCTACAGCATGCTTAACTGTATACCTCTACTTATTAAAGCCTTTATGGATGTAAATGACTGACTCCCCACTTCACAAAGCAGAAAGCCAATTGCAGCATGTTAAATGACTGCATGTTACACTGAAGTGCTTATTTCAGGCAGCTGCATTTCAGCAAGTTATTGTGGTCCCTTACAGGTATGGAGGTCTCCTAGGGGTAGCCAAGTCTTGGAGGTGTAGTAACAAAGAATGATTGAAGAAGGAGTATTTGGAAGACTTTTTATTTGTTCTTATCATAATTTGACTCCTCAGAATTTTGTGTCGTCACTGTTGTCTGTTCCTGCTGAGGCGACTGAATGTGAAGAAGAGGATGAACTTGCCTGCAGAGGAGTAATAAATAAGTTCTGAATTATTTTTAGTTCATAAACATGCTGGGTAGTCTGCAGTGTCATGAAGGCCTCTTGCTTTAATCTGTACTAATCATACATTTGTTTGGATGACAAAATGAGCCAGCAAATGGGATTTTTGTCATTGAAGTGCTCTTTGGTTACTTATGTTTAACAGAGAAAATTGTTTAACAAAGATTTCCTATTGTTTGAATCCTGTATTTGCTGAATTTGCACACAAAAATGCTGCTGACTTCAGATCTGCAAAATGCTGCTTGGTGACTAAGGAACTTTTGAAAAAATCTTGCAGCTGGACACTTGCAGACAAAGGTAATGAAAAATAGATAGGAGGCAGTATTGGTCTTATTCTTCCCTGACTGTCTCTCTTGCATGATTAAAAAAAAAAAAAAAAAGTATTGAAGATTGACCACTCAGAGGGTTCAAAATGACTGTTTCAAGAAGAAATACCTTGCTGTTTTTCTGACTTGTGTCATGCTTCAGATTCCTTTTACTATCATAATGTGAGCAAGATAATTTAAAATCTGCACACTTCTTAGAAATTGTCATCATAACCTGTCAATTGCTCTTTACAAAATGATTTGTTTTGAAATATTCCACCTTGTTTCCCCTGAAGCAGGTTACGCTTTTTGGTGTATTTAAGCACCTTTTTTTTTTTTTTTTTTCTTCTGCACTTTAATGATTTGTATTGCCTCATTAAGGCTCACAATGTATGGATTATTTTATTTCACAATATCCTCTGTATGTTTCTTTCTGCAATTTTATCTTGCATTAAAGATACTCACTTGCAGTATGTGGGGGAAAGGATGAGTTGTTTACAATAATCAAATCACAGCTTCCCTATTAATAACAGACTGACTTGAAAAGAACAACACAAGTTAAAGATCCTAGCTCAGGTATACATAGTAGGTAAAAAAAGTTCTTTTCCTGTCTGCTAAATGGTACCTCAACATCTGTGAAATAACAATGTTACTCACCCTTTCTCTTGGTTCAGGGGAGGTTCGTTCGGACTCTGCTGGTATGGTTTCTGCATAAGCAGCAGGTTCAGAAGTGTCATGGATTGGATCTGCCATAGAGGCTGTGATGGGAATGTTCTGGTCCTGGAAGTATTTGTATGCATCTTTGCTGCACACCAGTACTGTTAGCTTGTCACCACTACTTTGGATTCTTGCCACCACTTTGTCATAGGACTCATTCATCACATTCTCCCCATTCACTTCCACCAAAAAGTCATTATTTTCTACACCTGCTGTGTCAGCTGGCCCGTGGCTTTGTACCTGCAAAGGCAAGTTCAAATTGATATTAGCATAAAACTTGAGGAGATGCATTAGCAACTTATGGCTAGCTAGACTGTTGTGTTACTGCTCATTTTTTGTTATTAGTTTATGTAACAGCAAAATAAGCATGGTAGGAGGGATGTGTGGGGCAGGAAACAAATAGATTGGAAGAAGTAATAGGCCTACTCATTATCCACATAGAACCCATCTGTTTGAGGTTTAAGATGCATCTGGATTTTTTTATAAACTTTCCTTATAGGTGGCATGGTAGAATCATACAGACAAGGTGAAAAAACAATTTTTGTATTATTGGCAGTAACTTAAATTTAACTTTACTACATTTGACAGATTCTTTATTAATGAGTGGAACCCCTCAATAGAACTAAGGACATAGATAAAATTTGAGATAACAGAAATTTGACTCTTAGACATACTGAATTCCACAGGTGACGTCTTAATGTCTTTAGGGAAACCTATAGCTCAAAAATACCTATTTAAAATACTAATTTTAGCATGCCAAGTTCATGAATAAAAATAAAAATGAGGCAAAACCTGGATTCTGCTTCCTTTTAGGTATCTAATGGAATGAGTTTTTTTTTTTTTGGTGTTAACATTTAATCTTGGTCCTCCAATATCGGTTTGACTTTAACAATTACAGCTCATATCCAAGTGAGCTGGAGGAAGAGACTTGTCTTTTTTGTGGCATTTCTTGAATGCATTTACACCATGGAAGGGAGGACACTGCCCAACAGACTACCCAGGCTTTTTGTTGTACATTGTCCTGCATTAGTACCTCATTAATAAAGAGTCCAGGTTTGTTCTTGGCCATGTTTAAACTGAAGCCAAATCCATTAGGCCCTTTCACCATCTTGCAGATTCTTGGTTTGTGGTTCACTTTCTGCTCACTGTGCAACTCCACTTTTTCCTCTGTTTTAGTTGGAGCTGGATCTTTTCCTCTGTTGTAGTATGAATAAGGAGAAATCTGAGCCTGAAAAAACAGTGACAAAGGAAAGTTTAATATAGAAACTTCTACTACAAAATTTGTAGCTTTTATGCTAACTATGCTTTATTTGAAACCTTTTTTAATGATTCAGATTTAAACTGCAATGAACTACTTTTTGCTGTTACTTTCTGTTCAAGTAGAAAACTAGAATGTTGATCCATGTGATAAGCTTTGTTCAGTGTTTTCTTCAAAAGGGTACACAGCAACGTAGCTCTGATTTTGCTGAAGTATGGGTACGTCTTAGACATTTGCTTCAAGATGAAGAAGTCTCTGCCAGAGCAGACTGGTTGTTTTGTTGCTGCTTCTGTCTCTTTTTAATGATGAATTATGAATCTTTAGCAGTAACTTGCATTTTCTTACCAGTTTGTACATGGCGTCAGTCTCCTTATCCACTACCAGTAGTGTGGGTTTGGTCTCAGATTGTTTAATCTTTCCCACTACGCTCTCATGATCCAAAGCATCCACTCGCTCACCATTGACAGCTACTAAGATATCGTTATCTTTGAGACCTGCCTTGGCTGCTGGGCTCTTGGAATCAACATCCTTGATTACATGATCTAAGATCAGAAAAGAAAAAAGATGAATGTGAAGGAGTACGCTTGGTAAGTGTAACATTATTTTGTATAGTAAAGACTAATTGTTCACTGAGGGTTGAAGCAGTTTCCCCAGTGTAGTCTTGTTTGCAACAGGTCTGTTGAGGATTTCTTTGAGGTCAGTACTAAGAAGCCAGACAAGGAGAATGAGGTTTGCAAACCCTGTACAGGAATAAGCTGTATAGCAAAAGTCATGGCCTGTGTGTTAATTTGGTTCTTACCACCGGTGTTTTGTTCCATACGTAGATAAAAGCCATAACCATTTTCTCCTTTCTGGAGCTCAATAAGTCGTGGTTTGAGGGGAAGCAGTTCTAGGTTGGCTCTCTCTTTGTTCAGTGTCATTTTCTGGCTTGTGTAATAGCGGTCTGTTTCTTCGTTTGAAAGTAGAAACATTACGTGATTTCCAGAATTCTTTACCTGCATAAGTACACGAACAGTCTCAGTCAGATGAGACCCCTTCAACAACATGTAGGAATTGTAGCTACTTCAGTAACTGGTATACTGATAGGCTAATGGTGTGAGTACCCTTGGTCCTCTTTCATATCCCTCTATTACTGTTTCTAAAGTCTTTTGGGTCTGTTCAACCTCTTTCTCTAATTCTGTCTTTCTCCAGTTCCTTTCTAGATTAATGGGTGCCCTCTTCACTGATCTTAACTGACATCAGTCTGCAGCTGATGCTGTAGTAGCCCATGAAACAGAAGTGTTGCACGGTTCCATAGTAGTGTGCACTCAATAGTGTTTCTGGCACGCCAGAGCATGCTGCCTGCCTCACGGCCCTCTGAAATCTCTTCAGCTCCAGCTGTGCTTTAGCAATGCCAACAGTGGGAAGCTGGAAGCCTCATTAGCAATGTTGTTTGCAGCTGAGGCCAGGCAGTGAAATTACTTGCAGTTTAATTTTCGTTAATTGTGGACTTCTTAGTAGGAGAAAGGAACTGCTGTCTAAAAACATGAATTTACCCTGTTCCATGCTAACTGTATCATCAGAGAGTTCCCCCTCTTCCTGCCCTGAAAGCCACATCTGATGTCCTGTCCTCTTACTATTGGGAGTATTTCCAGGACATCTAGAAACAGAGCATGTTTTATTTAACAGGATTCTTGGCAACAGTATAGTTCTCCTATTTAGCTTTTTTTTTTTTTTTTTTTTTTTTTTTTTTTTCCTGTTTTGATGGCAGTATTCATTCAGAGTCAATTCAAGAGGCTGCATGACATCGCAACCAGAGCAGAGGGGTACTCTGCTGTGCTGATCATACACAAACAGTAGCTTCCAAGATTTAGAGTGAAACATTTAAACTAGCCAGATCTGTCTCCTCAGTAACCCTGACAAGTTGCTGTGAAAGCGGGCCAGAACAGGAGATGAATCAGTATGCAAACAAATACCTTTTCCACCACTTCCTCATGTGTGTCATTTTCCACATTTTTTCCATTGATTTCAATCAGGCGATCGTTATTCTGGACACCAGCCTTTGCAGCTGCTCCTTGTGATGACAGATCTACTAGGAACAACCCCTTCTTACCTGAAATAGATGAAAACTCAGTACACAGGGTAATTCACTGAAACATGGCTGCATTTGATGGTTAAGGAAGTCCAGCCCTGGTGTCCTTAGACACTTTTGATCTCTGCTTATGTGCAAATTGTAGTGGCACTATAAACCTTTAATGTAGTCACACCTCTGTCTCTTATTCTACCCTGGAAAAATCACTTCTGTGGGGGAGGAAAGCATTTTCTTTTTTTCATTGCCTGCAGCTCAAATAATCTTATTCCTCTACCAAAAGGGTTTTGCATATATTTCACATGCATTTCTCTGTCAAAAGGGCTGATGAAGATAGCTGAGAGTTTTTATTTATTTGTTTTTGGCAGTTTGAAGTGAGGAGCTGTGTTTAATGTTGTTTTATACACTTCAGAACTTCCTGTGTTTGGAAGGCTTCCATGTTTGGCCTTTCAATTATACTGTGCTCTGAAATAAATACCATCTTTATAGAGTTGATGCTTTCTAGAAGGCTTACCTATTCTGTTGACTGGCCTTGGGGAAAAATAGGCATGCGTGAAAGAGATTGAAAACTCCTCACTTTTTAAATGAAATAAGTCAGGAAAAGCATTTGGTCTTCCTTCTATTACAGCTGTCCAGAACCTTGTGTGGTAGTTTTTGAGGTGATTTGGAGAAATAGAACAGGACTTAAAGCAGCAGTTTTAATCTATGTCTGATATTCAAGCCTGTGCTGCAGAAGTTGATCTCTGCACCCCATAAAAATGTGCTCCTCAAAAAAAACATATGCTGTACAGAAATGGGCTGGAGATGGATCTGAAACCACCTCACTGCTTACTTCCCCTCTGCTAGCAATAACAGTTTGTGTGCTCCTACAACAGTGTTTTCCTCTGTCTCTGCTGTCACATATACGCCATCTCCCCTCCCAGAGCTCTCACCTTCTATGGTTTTCAGGGAGAAGCCATAGCTCTTCTCCTCCTTCACTAAGTAGCAGAGCCGGGGTTGTGGAGCTGGAGTGATTGCTCCATTGGCCATGGGTGGTGTGGCCTGCTGCTTCTGCTGCTGTCCTTTTGACACCTTTTGACCCAGGTCTTCCAAGTTCACTCCCTCCTTTTCTGCCTTTTTATAGGATGCTTCATCCAGAACAAGAAGTACAACAGATTTCCCACTGTTCTTCACAATCTCCACCACCTGTAGTGAAGAAAGTGAAATGGCAAGCAGGTGCTAGAGTGATTGACCTATAAGATTTCTCCAGAAAGGATTACACTGTTTTACTGGTTTTGTTGTCACATTCCTCTGCTTATGCAATATGGAGGCACCTCAAAGGCATTTCATGCCCATAGTGGGTGATAAATGATGCAGGGAGATATCCAGAGCAATTGACTCAGCTCTTGGGCTTCCTAGCTGCAAATGCCATAAAAATGGAAGAGAAAGCTTTCCATAATGGCAGTGGGTCTGGGTCATGGAGGAGTGGTGTGGATCCCAGATTAAACAGAGATGTACCTGTGTATGTTCCTCCTTGTCTACAAACAAGCCATTAACCCTGAGGACTCTGTCTCCATCCTTCAAACCAGCCTTTTCAGCTGGACTGTTCTTTTCCACATTCCGGATGAGATGTCCTGCTGTGTCCTTCTCAATATGCAGGGAGAATCCGTAGCTCTTTTGTTTTTTTCTGGTCACTTTACATTCTCGGGGGTGGAGAACAGAAGTCATCTCTACCAAACAGGATGGAAAAGGTAAGTGAGAGCAAAAATAGCAAGCTGACCTAGATGTGTTCCCTCTAAATATATTCTGAGACAATTTGCTTCAGAATTCTTGGAGTTTTGTTGCTCTGGAAATCCAGCTGTACAAAGGGAGAAGGAATTAATCCTTTTTCCTTCCCCCTCCTCGCTTATTTTGGCTCCATCTAAAAGCAAATTAAACAAGATGAAGAGCTGGAAGAAAGCAGTTGTCTGCCTGTGGTAAGATGGTGAAAACTGAGGTGAGAATTTAACAACAGAATTATGTCTTACAGAGGAAAATTAATGGCTGCACCAAAATATTGGAACACTATAGAGAAGTTAAGTGACAGACAGTTTTCACAGGATGGTAGAGGTTGGAAGGTGTGTCTGGAGGTCATCTGGTCCAACTCCTGCTCAAACTGGGCTACCTAAAGCAGGTTGACTGAGACCACGTCCAGGTGACATTTGAATATATCAAAGGAGGGATACTCCACAACCTCTTTGGGCAACCTGTGCAGATGGAAGAGCAGGTGGAATCAAGGAAGGACCTCATACTAATGAGGCATTACTGCTCTTAGTTATTTTAGCTAAACAAAATTAAACTTCAGGAAAAGAAATTGTAACTGGAGCGTTGTTGACGAGGTCACCCTTGGTGACAGACTTGCATTGGAAGGTTGAAGGGAAAGACTTTAAAGGAACTAGCTAGACCTTTGTCTCCAAGAGCTACAAAGCTTTTCCAGCTGTTTGTTAGCTCTACATCTCAGTTTCCAAACAAAATGGTGTATTTAATTTTTTATTTCTGTTTTCTTTAGAAGTTACTGGTAGAGTCAAAGTTCTTGGAGTTGCCCATGTTTTCCTCTGCCTCAGAATCTTAATAAAAAGACTCTGATTCTGTTGTGAAGAGGAGCTAACAGAGACATTTTACTGAAGTATATTGTGATATGTGAGACTTTGGTAAGATAGTAATATAGGTTTGTATTATGAGGTCTAACAAAAGCGTGGAATATTCAGGCATACACCTGCTGACAGTGTGAATGTGCCATCTGGTAATCACTTGGAGGAGAGGTAATTTAATACTGTCTGTCTGTGTGAAATGAAACAGAGGACTTGGGCTGCTATACTTATCTTACTATTTTCAAATGAATCCTGAAATGACCATAAAGCCTCAGTTTGCTGCCCGTCTGCAAAACTTTGTCTCCAACCATAATGACCTTAACAATGCAACGAGACATCAATCAATATAAACATGTAACACCATGTGGGAAAGGAAGGGAAGAAATTAAATTTGGTTTTGGATGTGGCAGGCTGCAGAAATGTTGGCAGTAGTTTGATTCAAATGATTTCCCAATGAATTTGTGACGATTGGAGCAGAATTTCCAGTTGGTGTCTCCAGGGTGCTGTGTTACTTTCCCAGAGAAGTCGAGGCCAGCTGGTTAAGGACTTGATGCTGGGGATTGCTACTGAACTGCTATTAGGCAGCAACCTTTGTCCTCTGAATGTTCAGGAACAAATCTTCCTAGAGGCTGTGTCAAGGCATGTGTCAAGGCCAGGAAGTTGTTTGAGGATGTGCAATGCAGTTTTACTGTTTTTCACAATGCCTGATGAACCTGATAACTTCATGATGAGTGGACTGGCTCTGTGACAGGCAGAGAACAGTGGATGCTGATCTCCTTAACTTTTGCAATACCTTTGAGACAGTCTCTTGTGCAGTCAATGTAGCTGATTTGGTGACATATGGACTGGATCTAATTAGACGGGCAGAAAATTGGCTGGGACGTTAGGTTCAGGAGGTTTTGATCAATAATACTTAATCCAGCTCTTGGCTGGCTATTAGTGGCATTGTTTAGGGCTGATTACTGTGGCTGATGCTGTTTAATATCTTTGCGACATGGACAGAGAAACAGAATAGATTCTCAACAAACTGATGGATAATACCAAACAGAGGGACAGAGGTCAATAGAACAGAGGATAGGGAAGGACCAATTTAGAGAGACCTCTACAGTCTAGAGAAATGGCATGACAGAAAACTCTTGAAGTTCAACAAAGAAAAACAGGAAAGAAACTGTATCTAGACCATGCATAACAATTCAGGCTGGCTTCTGGCTGTCCAGAAGACAGTTTTGCAGGACAACACACAAACACACAAGCTGAATGTCAGTTGTGTAGCTTTGCAGTGAAGAAGGTCAACTGTATAGGGGGGAGCACCTGACCTGTAGCCAACAGGTCAGTGGAGGCATTGCTTCTCTATTTTTGGCACTTGTGAGACCCCCTGTGAGTACTGTCCCTGGTTTTGAACTCTCTGAGTCATTAAGATATTGGAGCTCGTCCACTGAAGTGGTTCAGATTTTGGAGCACAAGATATTTCAAGAGAGGCAGAGAGAGCTGGGTTCATTCAGTCTTGGGAAAAGAAAGCAAAGAGATGATCTTTACGTAGTCTTCAACTACCTAACTGGATTGTGTTGACAGCGCAGATACAGATTCTTCTTGGAGGTTAATACTGACAGAATGAGAGGAAACAGATGAAGATTGTCTGTAATAATTCCCATTAGATGGTCTTAAGGGCAGCTTTGTAATCTTGGGCGCTGTCACATACTAGAACAAGTGCCCAGAGAGGCTGTGGAATCTCCATCCTTGGAGACACCTGGATGAGACCCTGAGCAACCTCATCTAAGCTGGACTGGTTTTGCATGGGGGTTTGGACTAGACAACCTCCAGAAGTCCCTTCCAACCTAACCTATTCTATGCTTTTATTATATAGTGAAACTCCATTTTAGGTGATGTGCATCATTAGGGTGGGTATTAGATTTGGAAAGTAAGAGAGAGTTGTGGCCAAGTAACAACTCCAAAGTTCACTGTCTTAGGAAATCCTGCCAAAGATCTGTGATTGCATAGGAACAAGATGAATGATGACTACTTGCTGTGGTTGGAAAGTCCAGGTAATTAGCAAACCTGATGATCTGTGTTTTACTGGGTGGATTTTTTTTTCTCTCTCCAGATAGAAGTTTGTGAGAAGGCCAAAGTTCTGTTGCAGAGATTAGACATTAATCACAACCTAATGAATACTAAGAAAATTCATGTCTGCATGCACAGATTTCCTTGCAATTCTATTTTATTTTATTATTATTATTTTTTTAATTTATATCACTCATATGAATAATATATGTGGAAACTTATATTTATTTATTTTTTAGAAAAATCAGTCAAGTCTCTCCATGATCTAGACAGCAGCCTACTGCTGAAGTACCTCTCTGGTTACCAGTGCCACAGATTGTTTTTGAAGCCAAAAGTGCATTGGTAGGGTTAGTTGGGCAGCACATAGAAAAGTGTGAAGGTGAGAGAGTTGACACAGATGTCACTGAAGCTGGAGAATATAGGGAATTTCATCATACATGGTTAGGAAGGCTGCAGATCATGACTTGTTCCCCATGGTGAGGTGTTTAATGCTGTTTTGAGTCCATGCATAGTTGCATTGGGACTAACTCCATACAGGGATGGCCCACCCTATTCTTTGGACATTGGTATGCATCAAATCATATTGACCTCAACTACAGCTCAAAGCAGTTTTTCTTGACAAACACTGGGACCTTGTGTTAAACCAGTGGTACACAAAGGTGAAGGAAGAGTAAGCTTTTAGAGGAAAGAGTATTTCTTCATATGTAGAAATGGAAGGAAGGTTACATTGGGCTGACTACTACTATTTTCACCTCATGCAAGCTTTACACGCAAGATTATCAGGTTCATTAAATGGAGTTTTATAGGGGAAGAGAGATTAGCAAAAAAAAAAGGAATGTCTTACCTGTATGTCAGTGATGTCTGTGTGGAGAAGCCTTCATAGGAATTCTCTTTTGCTCCTCTCCCTCCTGTGGCTGTACCTATAGGTAAGTATGGACTTTGATTGGGCAAAGGTTGATTTAAAAGGTGATTTATTTAACCAAGTTTCACTGAATATGTTTAATGCCTTGATAAGCTGCCTTGTCCTTGCCTGCAGAATTGCAAATCACATGCATTTTGCAGAAGCTTTGGATTCTCTTCTACTCATAATTATATTTGGAAACTCAGTCAAGGAGGTGATCTGAGGCAAGCCTGATCTTTGCTCTGGGCAAGAACCTTCTCCAGCTATAAGAAAAGTCTTAAAAAGAGCAGTTTTGCATTGTGGTGTGTTGTCCACTAGTTAGTATTTGACTGCACATCAAGATGTTCCCAGTTCAAATCACCCATGTTGGGTGCCAGATAAAGGGCTGTGGTGGGTTAACCTTGGCCAGCAGTCAGATGCTCATCTAGCTGCTCTCTCACTTCCCTCTTCAGTGGGACAGGGGAAGAAAATAGGATGAATAAGTGTGAGGAATCTGAAACACTGAGAGTAATTGTGAGAGATGCAATGTACAGAGAAGTGGTGATTCACCATTGAGGACATCCCACAAGCTACCTGTGGATGCAAGACATGCACCGCAATCAAGCAACCCATGTGAGTAAAGCGTCCTTGGAATAGAGGGCGGTGGCTGGGATATTGATATGGTGAGGTTTAGCAGATTGGCTGAATAGGGCCACTTCCATAAGTCTGCCAAGGCACATGATACATGTGCATGGTGCATGCTGCTGCTAGGTGGCCAGAAGCACACGCTGTAAATCATACCACTGCCTAAAACATCATCCTGAGTCTTATAAGTCAGATTCTGTGGCACAGTACCCCAGAAAGAACTGAGTCAGTGCTACTCAGTTCTAAAACCAAAACCAAACCAAACCCAAACCAAACAAACGAACAAGCAAACTTTTTTTTTTTTACTTTTCAAGGAATTAATTTGGTGAACCACATCTTTTATCACACACAAACCTCTGGAAGGATTGGATACAATGGTCTGTTGAAGACTGTGGTGTGAGCATTGAGCTCTGGGAATGGCAGCAGATGGACGTAAATTTAGCAGAAGCCACTTAGCTAGTGTTAACTGGTGGATCTGCTAACAGTCCTGGTCCTGCCAAAATAAAATCCCTTCATCCAGTGGGAGGAGATCAGGTCCCTGTAGTGCATACAGGGACACAGGAAAGACGGCATGGGTTGCTCTCCCCTGGGGAAAGGAAGAGCCATTTGTGGTATTGTCTTTGCTCATGGATCAAGGTGTGCTTGGTAGTTAATGTGGAATGATGGGGAAATTTGGTGTGTACCTCAAGGATATTTATCCTTGCTGGAAAACAATGTGTGATTTGACTTGCATGGTATAGTAAGCAATACAGCAGGAACTATCTGAACCAAAAAGGAATGAGCCTCTCAGGAAACTGTGTGAGTACAGTGGTGACCCAGACCAAGCCAGTCCTGGTGCCCAATGAACCAATATGATACTTCTTCTATCCTGAGTGATGTCCTTGACAGATGGCATGAAAGTCCAGAGGACATGTAGCTGTATCAGATTATGTGGGACCTGAGCATGATGCAAATGGCATGGGATTAGGGGTTGAGATTGTATGGAATCTGGCTGGGACAGAGCTAACTTTCTTCCTTGGCAGCCTGTATGGTGCTGTGTTTTGCATTTGCAGTTGAAACAGTGTTGAGAACACACCAGTGATTTGGCTGTTGTTGAACTGTGTGCAGATCGTCAAGACTTGCTCCACCCCTCAACCCCAAAAATGAGTAGGCTGGGTTGAACAAATTGTTGGGAGAGGGCAGAGCTGAGAGAGCTGACACAGAGTGACTGAAGGGATGTTCCATGCCATCTGAGGTCACACTTAGCATTAAAAGCTTGGGGAAAGGAGGAGGGAGGAAGGCTATTTTTGGTTATGGTATTTGTATTCCCAAACAACTTTTATGTTTGTTGACATTCTGCTTCTCAGCGAGTGGCTAAAGATCTGCCCGCCCATAGGAAGTAGTGAGTGAATTCTTCTTTTTGATTTGTTTGCATGCACAACTTTTGCTGCACATAAAACTGTTGTTATCTCAATATCTGAATCTTGCCTTCCTTTTGTTTTCTCCCTATCCCATGGTGGAGAGGCAGGTTGTGTATTTGTCTGTTGGCCTGTGTAAACCCACTGAATATATCTTATTCACCGGACCAAAACATCTGCGGGATCTGCTGATAGACATGCACTGAACTGATGGTGTTTCTGAAGTGGGGGAAGCCTAATTGGAGATCTTGCTATGCTAAGGTATTTAGCGATTGATAGTGTGAAGTTTGTGTTACAAAGGCTCATTCAGTTTTAGAAAGCTTTAAAATGACTGATTTCCCTGATTAGTTTGCTGTGGAAATGGATTATTAGAAATAACACCTGTGTTTTCCATGGCTGTCTGTTCAATTCAGAGGAAAGGTAATAGAAATAAGCATAACCTATGTGTGTAGCAACAGGAAAGGCATCAATGCTATAAAAGCCTTAATGTAATCCACTTACTCTAAGTGGATTTGTAAGTCTGTTGTGATTATGAGTTGTTCCTCTTCGTATACCTTGTAGTCTAGAAACCTATGCAAGTGAGTCCCAATGTTGTAAACACTAGACAAATGTAGTCAGACCCTGCATAAGGTGGTTTTGCAGTCTTTCAGACAAGTGAGACAAAGATTGCATAAGGAGGAAGATAGAGAAGGAGATTCACAGCAGCTCACAGTTTTGTAGCTAAGCACAGGGAGGATGTGAGCACATACAAGGATTTCAGGTCAGCACATAAGGAAACAGCACAGCATGTGAAATGATGTCAGAAGGTATTTTGTGGTTGTAGTGCCACTGTGGTAGTTATCTGAGGTTGTCTGGGGTCCAGACAAGATTTTTTTCAAGAATAAGGTGAAAGAAAATTGAAGGAGGAATATCTAGCAGTCAGCAGAACACTTAGGAGCTTCTGGCATGGTGAACTGGTAAATGAGGTAAATGCTGGTGAGGTAAATTACCAAGGTAAATGAGAATGGGGAGGGAGAGGTTCTTTGAGTTGAGTCTTGGTCTGGTGGTTAGCCCTGGACAAGAAGTTGGATGGGATGCTGATGACAAGTCACAAAGAGGATATTATCTCCATGTGCACTCAAGAACAGGACCCTGCATGCATTAGAGCTGATCTTCACATCTGTGGGACTGAGGTGTAAATTGTGTGGAAGGTGTTCTAGTGCATCCAATGCTGACAAGCTCTTGATACCAGAAATTCAAAACCTCCTACCTTTCCACTAGCAAAATAAAAAATATTTAAGACAGGAACAGAATAAAGGTGGCTTACAATATCTCCTGTTCTGGTTCTTCAGGCTTTTGGAAGAGTGTTCTCAAGCATATTCATACAGCTACAAAAATGAGAAACCTAAGTTAAAAAAAAGAAAAAAAGAGAAAAGATCTTTTAAAATTTTGAAGCATATGGATCTCCGGACAAAACTCCAAATTTGCAGGACTGTTATGTTGCAGGAGTTAGTCACAGTGACTTAAGTGATGTGGTTCTGTTAGCACAGGGACTAGAGTTTGAGGGCATGCTTACTCCAAGGTATGTTCCTCTTCATCTATAACGTAGTTGTGGTAATATAAGGACCTTTGTTCCTTTCCTTGCTAGGGGTAACATTGACAAAATACTTGCAATTGTTCTTTTTGCAAGACCTTTCTGATATTCACTCAGAAGAAATCCTGTGTTACCAAAGAAGATATTTTTTAATCTGCTAAATTTTAGATTTATGTTGGAAATAAACATTTTCTATCAGTTGTGAGTAGTCACGTTGTTTTCCCAGCCATTGGTAAATGGAGAAAAGCACCTGTGTTTTTAACACTGGTGCTTACTAGAATCTCTGACTTTACCTAAATTCATAGGTTTTGAAAACTCTTAGTCTCCTTCCCACAAAGAACCCTCCCCAAAGCAAAAACTTAGCACTTTCTTTTGCTACCAGCAGGCCAGCTAGTATAGTAGCATTATACCTATAGATGTTTTGGGATTGTAGGTCTGAGGCACCTTATTTTCATTGTCTGAAGGCTTTCAAAGGAGTTGACTTGAGCATATTAGCAGAAAGTGCCACTGTATCCTGTTCACACATTCTCTGTAAAGACCTGAAGAGCTGTCTAACTTCAAGGAAGGGTGAGTGTGTCTTCTGCTGGCAACTGAGCAATGGTGACAATAAGCGTAATAGTATTTTTCCTACTTAGCATCTGAAATAGGTTGAGAGCTGTGCTGCACGTGTTCTAGCCTGAAATGTAGGGGTGCATTGTGGCTTGTTTCAGGGTTTTACAGTGCTCTCAGAGTGTGTGGAGCAAAGAAAGCCAAACCTAGTACAGTTCATATTGTGCCAGAGGGCAGTTTCAGTAAGTGCTATTTGCCAAAATCTCCTTTGTCAGGAAACATGATCCAGGTCACTTTTTGGCCATGTTTTGGACACAGATGTGAGCTGTGTGTATGGACCTCTACAGCACATTGGTGCCAAGATGATGGGCTCCGTCTAACTGTTATTCATGTCTAACAAGTTCATACAGGCTCATGTTTGAGTCTAAAACAAAAAATAAAAAAAATTTTTTTTTAGATTCTGAACCACTTCCAATTTCTTTTTAAGCCTTTTATTATTTATTATGTTATTTTAAATCATGGCTGACACTAAGATTCTGTTGGAAGATGGTGAAGGAACATCTTTCATGGCCATTCCACTGGATGAGAGGAATAGAAAACAGGGCTAGTAATGAATGACAGATTGGTGAAGTAAATTTTTGAAGTTTATAATACCAATATATAAAGTTACAAAGCTTTGACTAAAAGGTATTTTTTTTTTTATTAAGAATATATTTCATATGTTTAGTTCTGAAAATAAGGTTGACATCAAATGATACACATCACCACCAGTGTTTTTCTCTTGACAAAAGGTTTATGTGGATATTTTGCATTAAAAACATTCCCTCTCTCTAATACTTAACGATGCTTACTATACTGATCAGAGCTGAACTTTCTTGCCTGGGAGCATGTACACTTAAAAATCCATGTAATGAAGCATTACTAAATAATGGTTGTTTACTTATATTGCTTACCATGTACTTGCTAAGCACAAGCTCACTCATTTCCTTGCAGTGCCATCCTTGGGTTCTTAAAACATAAACTAGTTAATGAAAATTGATTTTCAAATGCAGCACACTGGGAGAAAAAAAGCTCTTACTCATGTCCTCTTTTTGTGAAGTTGTCCCCTATTCCATGCAGAATATTTTTCCCCTGTAACTGAGGTCCAGGAAAGTGGTACGCCTGGTTTAAGCCACCACAACCCAGTGTATTAAGAAGACACAATATCCCTTTCAGTTTATATTAATACACAGGGCTGTGATGGCTGAAGGCTGTGCTCCATAACTTCTATCACATAGAGGTATGGTGTCTGATGTTCCTTTTCCTATGCAAAGAGGCAGCAGCCTCTTCAGCTCCTTCTTTCTTTCTACAGCTAAGTCTGACAGGGATTGTGAATCAGAGCCTTGGACTGTTTTAAGGTCTCCTTCAGTAGAGTAATATGAGATGTTTTATATTTGTTCTCATATTTAAGCTGTTCAAAAATCAGTATAGCCCTTTCCTTTTGCCCTTTATTTTACCAGTGATGTTTTCCCACTATGACCAGACAAGTATTATATAAAACACCATGTGATGTGATAATAGAAATATTTAGCTCACTGAAGTCCTCCTTAATCATGAGGCAAAGTCCATTTGATCCACCAAATGAATATTCATCAGTCATCCTGCACGTAGCTGAATGGTAATTAAATCTTTCTTTTCTGGTGACCACATGCTTCTGATATGGTGAAAAGAGTCAGGGAAATAAAGGAGAAGCAAACAGGAATGATGTTACCATCCTGCTGGTCTTGGGTGAGGAAGGGGAGAATATCCTTCCTAGTTTTTTGGGTTTCTGTCTTCCTAAATAAATAAATAAATTGCTGTCCCTGTATTTACAGCGAAGAAAGGTGTTCTGTTATCCTCTAGACACGTCAGTGAGGAATTACAGTGGCAGTTCTCTTCCCTCAGGCTTTGCTGTGTGTCTTTTACATATGGAAATGCTTTCCATAGTGTTCTTTCTACTTGAGAACATGAACTATAAACAATTATTTCCTCTTTAGTTATTACATAAATATTCTCTATTGATAAAAAATTTGTGATATTAGATGCTGATTTTTTTTTTTACAATTAAAAATGAAGTGTCTGTGTAGTTTCTTTTGCTGCTGTGTCAGACAGAAATCAATGCTAAAACATGGAAGTTTCTGTTAAAACAAAAATTTAAAGGTTTTCAAAATGAAGTGAGTTGAGTCAGCTTTTAGGTGGAGGTATCCATCCGTAACAAATAGATGTGTGCGTGTGTGTATTTACATGCAGGCACAGAAACCAGGCTGTCTGCAGGACTGTTTAGATAACAGTGACTGAAGCTGAAGTTCTATTAACGCTGTTCAAATGGCAATACCTTTGGCAGTCTTTTTGTCCGTCTAGCACTTGTAATATGCAGGAAGACTTTTCTTTCCAGCTTTTTATGTTGGGCATTTTTTGACATGTCCTCGGTTCATGCTTTTTAATCGATTCAATGTTCTTTGGACATGCAAGATATGAAAAAGACATAAAAAATAATGTAATTCTACCAGTCATCTTTTTCCATTCAGCACATATTTTTCTGTTTCCTAGGACAGGAACCCTTATAAAACTGTGGGTTTTGTTTTGATTTTAGATCTGTTGTATGAGCATTTCTAAACATCTGGAGACAGATTTTTTGAATTTGACAGTAGCTTGTGTTCAATTTCATTTATTAAATGTACTTCACTATTTTCTTCAAGAAACAGGAGGAAGAGATACTTATACAATCACAACCAAAAAGATATATTCTTCCTCCAAAAATACAGCTCTGAGGGACAGAAGATATCCAAGCTTTGACAGCAACAAGTGCGAATCTCTCTCTTCCTATCTTCTATTCCCTTTCCTGCTGTCTCCCTACCCTCCCCAGTCCCCAAAGTTTGTAATCCATCCAGAAAATCCCCCTCCTTTCTGTATTACATCTATATTATTGAGTATCCTAGACTTCAGCAAAGCCTTTATGGTCTCCCGTAGTATTCTCCTGGAGAAGCTAGTAGCCCATGGCTTTGACAGGTACACTCTTTGCTCAATTAAAAACTGGCTGGACAGCCAGGCCCAGACAGTGGTGGTGAATGGAGTGAAATCCAGCTGGTGACAGGTCACCAGTAGTGTTCCCCATGGGTCAGTGTTGGGCCCATCCTCTTTAATATCTTTATTGATGATTTGGATGAGGGAATGGAGTGTACACTCAGTAAGTTTGCAGGCACCAAGTTGGTGGGAAGTGTCAATCTGTCAGAGGGTAGGAAGGCCCCGCATAGGGACCTGGACAGGTTGTATTGATGGGCAGAAGCCAGTGGGATGAGGTTCAGTATGGCTAAGTGCCAGGTCCTGTACTGTGGCCACAACAACCCCATGCAGCACTACAGACTTTGGGCAGAGTGGCTGGAAAGCTGTATGGAGGAAAAGAATCTAGGGTGTTGGTAGACACTTGTCTGAACACGAGCCAGCATTGTGCCCAGGTGGCCAAGAAGGCCAACAGCAGCCTGGCTTATATCAGGAACACTGTAACCAGCAGGGCCAGAGAAGTGATTGTCCCCTTGTACTTATCTCTGATGAGGCTGTACCTCGAGTACTGTGTTCAGCTTTGGGCCCCTCACTACAGCAAGGACATCAAAGCCCTGGAGTGTGTCCAGAGAAGGGCTACGAAACTGGTGAAGGGCCTGGAACACAAGTTCTCTGAGGAGCGGCTGAGGGAACTGGGGTTTTTATGGTCTGGAGAAGGGGAGACTCAGGGGAGATCTTATTGCTCTCTACAGCTACCTTCTCACAGGTAACTAGTGATAGGACTAGAGGAAATGGCCTCAAGTTCTGCCAGGGGAGGTTCAGGTTGGAAATGAGAAGACATTTGTTCTCAGAAAGAGCAGTCAGGCATTGGGACGGGTTGCCCAGGGAGGTGGTCCCTGTCCCTGGGGGTTTCAAGGAAAGGTTGGACATGGCGCTTAGGGACATGGTTTGGTGGGTGACATTGTTGACAGGGTGATGGTTGTACCAGATGATCTTGGAAATCTAGTCCAACCTTATAAATTCTATGATTCTATGATCTTATTTCACCTTGTCAGTAAAGATAATATGACATTTCAGTGCACTAAGCTATGACTGCACTGATGTCTGGAGGGGTAATGTGCATTATTCTCAGCAAATATAAATGAAGTCAGGAGAATAATTTTGACTCTTTTCTGCATGCCAAGGATTTAACTTTTACTTCATATTTTCTGCTAGGTGCATCCAATCTTTCTACAAGAAGGAATTAAACTTGTACATTGTTCCTTGACCCCTCTTGCTGCTTTCTGTGATCATAAGAGAATGTCTTAATATAGCCTCAACAACAAAGAAAAATACAAACTTGCTGTAGAAATTTCCATCTTCTTGGTCATTTTATGTCTGCTTTTGTGTTGGGGCAGTTATTGTCTTTTACTCTGATGTGGCTTATATGACACTTATAGAAGCGTTAAGAGAAACATGGGTGTGGGTAAGGCCTGCTCTTTATTAGTTATTGTCACTTTTTGGTTTTGAAAGGCTTCTTATCTGTTATTGCAAAAAGGAAATGGCAACCGCCATGCTAGGCACTGCAGAGATGCAGAATGCATCCCTTTCCCTTGGTAACCATTGAAAACATTTACTCTAAGCTTTGTGTGGAATATAAATCTAGATGCTATCTGAAAACAACATTACCTTCATATGAGGAAAAAATATTTTAGTATAAAAAATATCTTAATGTGTCATAAAATCTAGTAGAGTTGGTTATGAGCTTATGATTATTTGCTTAAAATCCTCTCCAAACAAGTAATGGATCCTACCAGAAATTCATGCCTAAAGACAGAATAAATCTCTTTAAAATTCATACAGAGAAAAAAGTTGGCTTTGTTGTGAGTGGGCACTCACTGGTTTTGGCAACAGCAGAACTTGTGTCACTTTCAGCCACTAGAATACACACAAACTTTCTAGTAAATGCTCACCTGCATCTTAGCTAATTGCCTTTCCTGAGTGGCATGACAATATTTGGGCCTGTGTGACCATCTGAGTGTGAAATGTTGGACTGGGTTGTGAGCTGGAGCAAGCGGGGCATGCCTTCTCAGGAACTACGGACTGAAAAAGAACAAAGCTCTTATCCTCAGACATAGCTGAAATAACATTAATCTGTTTCTTTGGTCAGAGTATCCACAGAAGGAAGAATTTAAAGATTTATGTCACTGGGGAAGCCAGAATACGTCTGAATGAAACTTCTTTGTGGCCATAAGCTCCATATTACTTGTGTCCATATAATCAATGCCAAGATCCCAAGAAATTAAGTAGAAGTAGCCTAAATTCTTCTCTTGTGCTTTTTGTTTTGCCTTTTATTTGGTGTGTGTGTTGTACTATTATCTCTTGATTTTCACTTGTGTGTGCGCAAGAGATTCCTAACCAACTCCTTTAATGATTTCCTAAGCTAAACCACAACCTGTCACTCATTGAGTCAGATTCTGTAGTGTTAATGGTGATATTTAAAGCTGATGTGATGTGATTTAACTGTCATACCTTCTTTTAAGCCCACTGCATCCTTTTGAAGGAGATGATGGAATGAGATCTTTCCATAATTGTGTTTAGTGACAGTGAGGTGTAAAGAAAAAGTAGCTAATGGACACTTAAATCAGGTAGGCATTTATATTCTTAAGTAAGTTGTGCTATTCATTAGCTATGTGCTTTTGTAGCTGGATCACCGGGTAGGGAGTTGAAGCTTGGAGGATGTTGTCATTGTCTTAAATTCTCTTAGGGCAATAGTTACAGGAATACCTCCTTTTGTTAACTTTGTGAATGGTGATAACCCGTTCTATTAGCCTAGGGTTCTGATCACTTGGCTATGTTAGTCTGTTGATTCACTGTCATACTGTGAAGCTCTGTATTTTATCAGCTTTAGCAACTGTGGAGTGTTGATTTCTCAAGGTTTGCCTGCTTTTATGATATTTGAATTACATTATTTATGTTGTTATTTTGATTTAAAAAAAAGAAGGTGGCATCTTTTCAGTAATTGGCACATGGACCTATTCTCTTTAGAGTTACAGAATGCATGCATCTTGAGGTATAAAATTTGTAAGCTCTTCGTGTTCTCTTCAAAACTAGTCCTATACTGCTTCACAGCCTGATTAATAAAAATAATCACTATGGAAAAACCTTAATGCTTTAATTCAGTGTGTGTATATATTTACTCAGGATATAAGAAAGCAATAATGACAGCCTATTTGTCATTTATACAAGCCAATGTGTAATGATGAAGTGGTACTCTACAAAAACAACCCATCAAATGAGGGCTTAAACTGAAGAAAAGAAAGAGGGTAAAAGGGTGCTTTTTGGTCCTGATCGGGTTGTAGACCTACAGGTTCAAAAGTAGTACTGCCATATGATCAGGGTGAGGCCAAGTATCTAGTACAGATTACAAGCAGGGCTATTAGAAATCCAGAGTCTTGTGCACTGCTTTGCCGTGCCTGTTCCTGATGCACTTCTGACCCAAAGCGATAAAAAAGCAGATTTAATGAGGACCAGGCTTTCCCACCATGTCATTTACAGAGCTGAAAGCTAAAACTATTTGGGTTTGTGTCTAGGAAAAGGAAAAAAATAAAGTATTACTAAATACTTCTTGGAACCTGTGTTATCCAGTTATGGATCAGTTGCTGTGATCTGCTTAATCTGAGTTGCTTATCTTCCATATATGTTTTTCCTCAGGACTATGCTGTTCTCTATTTGTATCAGATGATTTAAGTCAACACTACTTCCTCTTTTGCTACTTCTACGTTATTTGCACACCACTAAGACAAATCCTTAAATCTTCTGTCTAAAGCAGCCTCAGGACAATTTTTTTTTTTTTTTTTTTTTTAAGTGTATATATTTCTCTGATGTTGTCTTTTTATTTTTACTTTTTGAACAAAGATATTATTTCAATAGCTAAAATATATCTCTTGGTTTAATATAAGTATGTACAAGGGTTGAAAGTTTTTTTTTTTTTTTTTTTTCCCCTGAGGAGGTTTGAAAGCAGGAAATATGTAGGATATATGCATTTCATGCATATGTCCATAGGATGAACACTGGAGAATAAATTATCTAATCCTGTGTTTGTTTTTCCCAGCTCTGATATATTCTTGCCATGCAACGTTATCATGAACATTTATTAGCTGTTTTAGTAAACCTGATGGATTTACTAACCCTGAGACATCTGAAGATGTTTCTCTTATGTCAAAACAAATAATATATTCAGAATTTCTCAGCAAGTAGATCTTTTATTTATATATATATATATATATATATATATATTGATTTTCATAGGGTTAAAATGAGGAATTTTTTCCTCCTTCTTGAAATGACATAATGGGAGTACGGGAGGGTATTCCACTGCACTCTCAGTATTTTCCTGTGTTACTCAGCTCAGATGAAAAAATAGTTGTACCTCAAGGAGCTGGCTTAAAACCTCTCTAGGCCTTTCTCAAATAGAAACGCTTCTCATTGTCCTCTTTCTGAGGAGATAATTCTGAGATCTTTCAGTCTTGTTTGCTGGTGAGTACGTATACCCAGGCTCCACTGTGAAGGCTGAGTAACAGAGATTACTCTCCATGGACAGACCTGATACTGAATGGACATTAAAGAAGACATTGCTTGCCCCACAGGAGGAGAGGTTACTTTGTGATTGGCCTGACATATGAAAGTGGAAGGATAAGAGAAAAAAATCATGCTCTGTTCTCTAATTTGTGTGTGCTTTTTGAATGGCTGATGTTTCTGTCTGAACTCTGAAGTCAACAGCTTTTACAAGCACGGTGTCCTGTTAAGTTGAGGAAGTTTGGAAGCAAATCTGAAAACTATTGGCTTTGTTGGATGTAGGCTTTACATTTTCAGTAACTGTATCTGGGACACTGAACTACTTTCTGCTAATACCAGGAGTTTTGATTGCTTTAATGAGTTGCAGAGGCTGTGAATTGTCAGTTCTGATTATTCCCTTCACATTAGCCACGAGACTCCACATGTCTCTAAAGCTGTTAAAGGAACAACTGGACTCGCACTTTTTCCCTTTCCTCTGAAGCTGCTAAATGTTTTAAGTGTCCCAAAATTACTGGGTCATCTAAGACAGGAAATGCTACCAGATCTGGATTTTGTTTGATAAAAGCCAATACAAATTCATGGTCCTGGATAGCCCACTCATAACTGAAGGCTTGAAACCAAAAATTTTATGGGGACCCTTTCTGAAAGGATCCAAAATTAAGTCAGTAAAAAGCTGAAAGATAAGAATCAGTGAAAAATAGATATTGTAGAAAACACAGATACCAATGAGATATTAAACCTTTTGCAGTTATAACCTACAAGGGAATTTCTCTGCAGTGTAGAAAAATGCAGATAAAAGCTTGTTGGTTGTCATTTTTACTCTCATGATTTTTCTGCTCTCCACTGCATATAGAAAGATCAGAGCATACCAAAAAGTACTCATTTAAATCACACAAGTACACAGATTACAAGTACAGGACAATAAGGAACAAGCAGAAGTCCTGTTGTGGTTTCCTTCCATGTCTTGTTCTAAGGTGACAGGAGAGAGAGAGTGGAGTGTAGAGGAGCAAACACCAATTAAAAACAAATGAACAAACAAACAAACAAAAAAACACAACATGAAGTTCTCAATTTTGGTTACTTTGGTTACTTTGGTTACTTTTCTAAACTCAGAGTGTTCAAGGCACCTACCCACTTGGAAAATGGAGGCCAAAAAAACTTTTCTCCTTCCTAAGCAGTGTGCCAAGCTCTACCTACTGGTCTGACACACAAAGAAATTTCTAAAATGATGGCTATGCTATACATTCTTTTTCCTTCTAGTGAGAAGCAAAATTTATATTCTAGGGTGAAGAAACACTTCTGCCATTCACCAAGACAGGTGGATGTCCTGGTAAGCATTTTTGTTTTCTTTTTCTTCAGAATTTCTCATTTTTTTCCTAATGCACATATTATCATTCTCTTACTTAGAGTACAAGTACAGTAACATGTTAGTAAGAAGAACTAATTCCCCCCCCCCCCTTGAAAAAAATGTGCCAGTAGCCCTTTGTTCTGTGTGTTCATTTTAATGTCCTGAGTCAGTTTGTTGGGAGACTGGCTCTTGCTTTACTCCAGCCAAAAAAAAAAATGGTGCAGGTGCTCTTTTCAGGAATGGACACAATTGCAAAGGGCCTTTGCTAGCTTTTAAGAATTGTTGATTTGTTCAATTCACTGTAAGCTGCAGCAGTAATTACATGATTGTGCTCTAAGTTGTAACTTCCATTTGTTTCAGCTAGTGTCCTCATAGCCTCAAAAACCTGTTGCCTGCTACTTGTGTTTAGAGCTATTACATGTGGGTGGGTGTTCTGATTTTTGGCCTCTGTTGTCTTTTTTTTTTTTTTTTAAAGAATATGCTCACTTTCATGTCTCTTTCTCTGATTTAAAGGTCGAGGGTTCCTTTATATCATTTACAGACTTATCACTTCAAGGAAAGGTCTCTGCACTTCTGACTGCTCACTTAAGTGCTAGGGCAGGCTTGCAGTGCCGAGTAAAGTGATGCTAGCTCTCCAGCTCTCCTTTGCGCCACAAGAAGAACATACCAGTAACTGCCTATGATTTTTCCTTTCCCTATTTTTTTTTTTTTTGTTTAGCACAAAAGATGACTGTAGGTAGCAGCCCCATTCTCGTGGTCCAAATGGCTGCTGGCAATGCTGGTATCAGGTAAAGAGGAGCTGCAATGCAGAAAAGCATGTTAGCATAGTGTTGTTTAGAAGTTAGTTGTTGAGGCTGAGATGTGTTGTCTGGGTTATGGGTGAGGAAGGGTATCTATTGCAATAAGCTTCCTGTGGGATGTATGCTGCATGTTTTTCATTCTTTTATTTTCTTCATGGTGAATTTTGCCCTGGGAGCTATATGGTGAATCCCCCAAAAAACAGTATTTAGAGCCAATAGGCATTTCTATATCATATATATATATATTTCATGGAACAGTTCAACTTTTGGCAAAAGGAAAAACCTGCAAATTGAAGAGAAACACACAACCCCCAAATACTCCACTCTTTTGACACTTTCACTTTCTTCTTCGAAGAAAGTATGCTCCTCTTATCTTCCATTTTTATGAAAATAGCAAAGCTTATCAAGAATATTGTTTGCTTAATATATTTTCAGCAAGATCTAGGATAGGATAGGGAGACTTCATTCTTCTCACATGAGGGGAAAAAAAGTGTTGATTTTTTTTGTTACTCTGCACACTGTCTGGATATCTGGAACATAAGGTAGTCCCTGCTTTCACAATACACATGGAAAAGTAAGGTGATGGAGGGGGAGTTGGTCTGGCACAAAGGTCAGTTCAGTTAATGTCTGCTCTTTTCCACCACAGAACACCATATGCTGGAAATCACTTATGCATCTGGCATGAAATACCTGGGAGAAGGAGAGACCCCAACTTTGAGTTGCGCCATCAGGCGTTGACAGAAACAGACCTCACAGACACAGGTCCACTGGTACAAAAAAGCAAAGAAGCAAAACAATGAGACTGGGTTTGGAGAGGAGATGAAGCACTTGCACCTCTCCCGAAGAGCAGCCCCCAAGGCAAAAGTCATGTCCTTTCTGCTGCTGAAGTCAACCAGACAGCGGCCACTATCAGTGCAGGGCCAAAATAAACAATACTGACCTTACAGCTGTGGGCCACCTCGTTAGAGTGAACATAACTGATAAGTTTTGCATGTCTATGGGCTTTCTTGCAGAGAGAATTGGGAGATTATGTGGTTGTCTCTGGAGTGAAATTTCTGCTTGATAAAAATTGTGTTGGTGAGGATATCCTCTCCTCCTAGGGTGCAAAACTAAAATCGATTGCTGCCACACCGTGACATGTGGAATAAGTTTCATGCTCCACTATCTCTTCATCTATGCATGCTAAATGTGAGACTGACATGTGAAAAATGTTGGGGGGTTGTTTTAGGTTGGCTGTGGATGTCTCTGAGTTAATGTGAATAGTTTCCCACATGATTTCTGCTCCTAGCACCCTTGCCAGAGCTGAAAGAAATTGGGTGGAAAAAGCTCTGTGGGAAAATGTGTTAGTCTTGGGCAAGACACAGGTCTGCCCCAGTTCACTTAGCATCTGTTCTGGGTTTATAGCCATAGCAAAATTCACAGGTGGTATAGTTACTTTCTTTAAAACAGAGATCTGTGCATTTTCTTAAATGTGGATGTCTGTGTATGCAAACCTAGTCTTATTGCTCCTCGAATGCCGTGTAGCATATGTAGGCTCCAGGGAGGACTGGTGCTTAGAAGTAGTGGGACTTCAGATATGGCAGTCACCACTGTGGATTACTTTGTTCTTATTGAGGTGATTTTTTTTTTTTTTTTTAGTATCACCTCTCACACACGTAGATTTCTGGCATGGGCCTGATATTTAATGACTCCGTCTTTCCCATTGTAATAATTCCACAGAAACTAGCAGGCTAAAGCTCGCCAGGAAGGAAAGTGAAATGATCCAAGCTAACTTGCATGGGTTTTGGTTTTTGAGAGATTTTGTGCAAAGTGCAACTGAGCTGGGTTCAGGCCAACACCAACAAGAACCCACCTTTCTCAGTATCTGATTCCTGGCCATGTCAGAGCACAGTGCACTGAATTGGCACAGGACAATTGTATTACGGGCTTCAGATGTTGCCTGTGTGGCCTTTGGGAATGTGTCATTGGGTGCTAATGTGATGTAAGGTGTCCTGAAACTTCAATACTGAACCTGAGCTCAAGCACTTGATTTGGATGTGTCAAAGTCTCTCTTCTTAGACAGATGATCCTTCAATATGTTAGGAACGTTTTAACAATTCGTGTCCATAAAGAACAGTCCTGTCTGCCTCTGGGCCCTGCACTGGCAATTTAATTCTTAAACCACAGATGCAGTGTGTCCCAGTCTCCCCCTCATTCTAGTCAATTTATCAAGTCTTCAGAAAATACTCCTCAAATTTATGAACCTGTTTGCTTTTGTTATTCCGGACTTCTGTTTCTAACAGTTACAGCCTTTTTTTCTGTCTTCTTCGAGATTAACTTAACACTGCTATAGGTGTGACTGTCCCTGTGAATGGCTGGTGAAGAATGTTTTAATTACTCGTGAAGTGTCAATAAGAAAGCTATTTGTGTTTGATGTCTGGGGGTTTCAGAACAACTGGTAACAACTAGTGACTGTTATGGGATACTATGCAAACCTCTGGTATCTGGCCAGGTGGCCAAGAGATTAAGAAGAAGAAAAAAGAAGCTGAAGGACGGCTGGGAGACAAGACCTGCAGAAAATGTTCTATAAACTTGGTACGGTGCCAAAGGAGTACAAAGGGGAAGGACTTGGAGAGGAAGACTACGAGCCTTCAGCATGAAAGACCCCTAGAGACCCCCAGAGGAGACTGATGCGCATGCTCCAGTAGGAGGGACTGGACCCCGGAAGCTAATTATAATAACCTGTTTTTTTTAGAAGTAGTACTGAATATGTATTAGCCTAGGAGCATAAAAATCAGCTGCTTGATGTAACTGGTGTGCGTCTTGGTGGAGCGGAGACTCCCGGTGCACCCAGTGCTGTTTGCTTACCTCTATTCTTTTATATTCTTTTAAATAAATCCTATTTTTTATTTAATCCTAATTCGAATCCTGAGCCATTTCTAACAAATACAACCTCTGAGAAGTGATGTTGCACAGTCTGGATAAGTCTGCATTTTATTAATTTGCATTGGTATATTTTGCTGCCAATTTTTTCTGCAGCAGAGCGAGGGATAGGGCCAGGCAGGGCTAATTTTTCCGGCATCGAGCCTACTTGAGGGAGCCGCCAGGACCTGGCAGCCCTCGTGAGGGAGGCTGACGAGGCGTAGGCGGAGCCAGCAGCGCCCCCTCCCCAGCCGTTCAAATGCTGCCCCTAGGGAGTGCGAATGACCAGGACAGGCAAACAGGGCGTGGCGCGTCAGAAGGGAGTGCTGCGAAAGTTAGCGCGGCAGTTCGCGCAGGCAGGGCAGAGCACTCCCTCCACCCATACGAACACGTCCTTAACAACAGCCGTTAGCTAGGTGATAATGGTCTCCACCAGGCAAGGTGCGCTCTCCAGGAAGTCGGTACACACGCAGACCGACTACCCGTTAAAAAATGTAGCAGTTCTGGTCACGGGATGCAAAGAGTGTCTGAGCCTGTTCCTGCCATCAGCGGGAGGCAGAGAAACTGCATGCATGAGGTGCGAGCAGGTGGATGACCTGGTCCGCATGGTGGCGGAGCTCAAGGAGGAGGTGGAGAGGTTGAGGGATATCAGGGAGTGTGAGCGGGAGATAGACTTGTGGAGTAACTCCCTGCAGGGCCTCAAGGAGAGGTATCGAGGTGAGACACCCCAAATGGGGGTGGATCCCCTGCCCTGTCGCCATTGGGCAGAGGGAGGGGATTTGGGAGTTGAGGAGGAATGGAAACAGGTCCCTGCTCAACATCGCAGGTGACGCCCTCCCCTTCCGGCCCTGCATTCCCAGGCAACAGGTTTGAGGCCCTGGAGCTTGAGAGACCGGTGGGTGAGGAAGAGGTAGCAAGTGTTCCCAGGAGGATGCCTAGGGCGAGGAGGTCAACTCCACACCTCAGGACTGCCTCCACCAAGAAAAACAGAAGGGTTATTGTTGTGGGAGACTCTCTTCTTAGGGGAACAGAAGGCCCTATTTGTCAGCTTTACCCGTAGGGAAGTCTGCTGCCTCCCTGGGGCCAGGGTCAGGGACGTTGCCAGGAAGCTTCCCAACCTAGTACGCCCCTCTGACTATTATCCTCTTTTGATAGTCCAGGCAGGTAGTGACGACATTGGAGAGAAGCCTGAAGGCTATCAAACAAGACTTTAGGGGGCTGGGTCGGTTAGTGGGTGGAGCAGGAGTGCAGGTGGTGTTTTTGTCCATCCCTACAGTGGCAGAGGAGGGGTACAGAGAGGACACGGAAAGCCCACCTGTTAAACACATGGCTCAGGGGCTGGTGCCAACGCAGAAATCTTGGGTTTTTCAACCATGGGGCACTTTACTCGGCACCTGGCCTGATGGCCACAGACGGGTCCCTATCTTTTAGGGGAAATAGGATCCTGGGCCAGGAGCTGGCAGGGCTCATTGAGAGGGCTTTGAACTAGGTAAGAAGGGGGATGGGGCTGAAGCAAGGATTGTTGGAGCTGTGCCAGAGGGAACAATAGCAAGGCCGGAGGATAAGGTAATGGCCCAGCTGAAGTGCATCTACACCAATGCACGCAGCATGGATAACAAACAGGAGGAGCTGGAAGCCATCGTGCAGCAGGCAGGCTACGACTTGATTGCCATCACGGAGACGTGGTGGGACCAGTCTCATGACTGGAGTGCTGCAATACCTGGCTATAAGCTCTTTAGAAGGGACAGGCAGCACAGAAGGGGTGGTGGTGTGGCTCTCTATATTAGAGAGTCTTTCGATGTTGTAGAACTCGAGGTTGGGAATGACAAGGTTGAGTCCCTTTGGGTTAGGATCGGCAGGGACAACAAAGCTAGCGTCCTGGTCGGGGTCTGTTATAGACCGCCAAACCAGGATGAGGAGACGGATGAGGAGTTCTACAGGCAGCTGACAGAAGTTGCGAAATCTTCAGCGCTTGTTCTCGTGGGGCACTTCAACTTCCCTGACATATCCTGGAAGCACAACACAGCCCAGAGAAGCAGTCTAGGAGCTTTCTGGAGAGCGTGGAAGATAGCTTCCTGACGCAGCTGGTTAGTGAGCCTACCAGGGGTGGTGCCCCGCTAGACCTTCTCTTCACAAACAGAGAAGGACTGGTGGAGGATGTGATTGTTGGGAGCTGTCTTGGGCAGAGTGACCACGAAATGGTGGAGTTTTCTATTCTTGGCGAGGCCAGGAAGGGGACCAGCAAAACCGCTGTATTGGACTTCGGGAGGGCTGACTTTGTGCTGCTGAGGACACTGGTTGGTAGAGTCCCTTACACAACAGGTTTGAGGCCCTGGAGCTTGAGAGACCGGTGGGTGAGGACGAGGTAGCAAGTGTTCCCAGGAGGATGCCTAGGGCGAGGAGGTCAACTCCACGCCTCAGGACTGCCTCCACCAAGAAAAACAGAAGGGTTATTGTTGTGGGAGACTCTCTTCTTAGGGGAACAGAGGGCCCTATTTGTCAGCCTGACCCTACCCGTAGGGAAGTCTGCTGCCTCCCTGGGGCCAGGGTTGGTAGAGTCCCTTGGGAGGCGGTTCTGAAGGGCAGAGGAGTCCAGGAAGGCTGGGCGCTCTTCAAGAGGGAAACCTTAATGGTGCAGGAACGGTCTGTCCCCACGTGCCCAAAGACGAGCTGGCGGGGAAGAAGACCAGCCTGGCTGAACAGAGAATTGTGGCTTGAGCTTAGGAGAAAAAAGAGGGTTTATAATCTTTGGAAAAGTGGACAGGCCACTAGGGAGGACTATAAGGATGTTGCGAGGCTGTGCAGGGACAAAATTAGAAAGGCCAAAGCTCATCTGGAGCTCAATCTGGCTACTGCCGTTAAAGATAACAAAAAACATTTTTATAAATACATCAACACAAAAAGGAGGACTAAGGAGAATCTCCATCCTTTACTGGATGCGGGGGGAAACCTAGTTACAAGAGATGAGGAAAAGGCGGAGGTGCTTAATGCCTTCTTTGCCTCAGTCTTTAGCGGCAATACCTGTTGTTCTCTGGATACCCAGTACCCTGAGCTGGTGGAAGGGGATGGGGAGCAGGATGTGGCCCTCACTATCCATGAAGAACTGTTTGGTGACCTGGTACGGCACTTGGATGTGCACAAGTCGATGGGGCCAGATGGGATCCACCCAAGGGTACTGAGAGAACTGGCAGAGGAGCTGGCCAAGCCACTATCCATCATTTATCAGCAGTCCTGTCTATCAGGGGAGGTCCCAGTTGACTGGCGGCTAGCAAATGTGACGCCCATCTACAAGAAGGGCCGGAGGGCAGACCAGGGAAACTACAGGCCTGTCAGTTTGACCTCAGTGCCAGGGAAGCTCATGGAGCAGATCCTCCTGAGAGTCATCACGCAGCACTTGCAGGGCAAGCAGGCGATCAGGCCCAATCAGCATGGGTTTATGAAAGGCAGGTCCTGCTTGACGAACCTGATCTCCTTCTATGACAAAGTGACGCACTGGGTGGATGAGGGAAAGGCTGTGGATGTGGTCTACCTTGACTTCAGCAAGGCTTTTGACACCGTCTCCCACAGCATTCTCCTCAAGAAACTGGCTGCTCTTGGCTTGGACTGGCGCACGCTTCGTTGGGTTAGAAACTGGCTGGAGAGCCGTGCCCAAAGAGTCATGGTGAATGGAGTCAAGTCCAGCTGGAGGCCAGTCACCAGTGGCGTTCCCCAGGGCTCAGTGCTGAGGCCGGTCCTCTTTAATATCTTCATCGATGATCTGGACGAGGGCATCGAGTGCACCCTCAGTAAGTTTGCAGATGACACCAAGCTAGGTGTGTGTGTCGATCTGCTTGAGGGTAGGAAGGCTCTGCAGGAGGATCTGGATAGGCTGCACCGATGGGCTGAGGTCAACTGCATGAAGTTCAACAAGGCCAAGTGCCGGGTCCTGCACCTGGGGCGCAATAACCCCAAGCAGAGCTACAGGCTGGGAGATGAGTGGTTGGAGAGCTGCCAGGCAGAGAAGGACCTGGGAGTGATGGTGGATAGTCGGCTGAATATGAGCCAGCAGTGTGCTCAGGTGGCCAAGAAGGCCAACAGCATCCTGGCTTGCATAAGAAACAGTGTGACCAGCAGGGCTAGGGAGGTGATCGTCCCCCTGTACTTGGCTCTGGTGAGGCCGCACCTCGAGTACTGTGTTCAGTTTTGGGCCCCTCGCTACAAGAAGGACATCGAGGTGCTTGAGCGGGTCCAGAGAAGGGCGACGAAGTCACCCCCTGGTGAGGGGCCTGGAGAACAAGTCCTACGAGGAGCGGCTGAGGGAGCTGGGCTTGTTCAGCCTGGAGAAAAGGAGGCTCAGGGGCGACCTTATTGCTCTCTATAGGTACCTCAAGGGAGGTTGTAGCGAGGTGGGGGTTGGTCTGTTCTCCCACGTGCCTGGTGACAGGACGAGGGGGAATGGGCTTAAGTTGCGCCAGGGGAGTTTTAGGTTAGATGTTAGGAAGAACTTCTTCACTGAAAGGGTTGTGAGGCATTGGAACAGGCTGCCCAGGGAAGTGGTGGAGTCACCATCCCTGGAAGTCTTTAAAAGACGTTTAGATGTAGAGCTTAGGGATATGGTTTAGTGGGGACTATTAGTGTTAGGTCAGTTAGGTCAGAGGTTGGACTCGATGATCTTGAGGTCTCTTCCAACCCAGAAATTCTGTGATTCTGTGAAACACCAGTAGATTTTGTTGTTTTCTTATGTGTTTTTCTTTCCACACAAGGACTTGTAACATGAAAACACAGTTTGTGAAGTCTGAGCTGCTTCGCTTGAAAACATGATAACATTCCTGAGATGCTGTAAAGACAACAACATCTTACTGCACATGATGAATATCTGGGATTCACATTGTGTTTCATGGCACACTTCAAGGTTCTGGGGACTGATTTCTGCACTTCCTGGTATTGGTTTACTGAAATTATTCACTTTAGCTGTTAATCCCATCCACATCCTATGGATAGAGGAATATTAATTTGTCATTCCTTTTCTAGTCGTGAAAGTGAAATTCTCTTGCATCTGATGTCAGTTCTTCCAGGTTTTGCCTTTATTCAGGTGATAGATTTCTCAATGTCATGCTCTTTGAAATGAAGAGATGGTTTCTTTCCAACTGTACATTCTGGGACTTGCCTCCATGCAGGGAGGAAGGTTTTCCCTTTCTGCTACAACTCCCCATGCAAGGAAGGATTTCCTCAGATGGATTCCAGTTGCTATTTTATTGCAAGTCATTTGAGAAATACAGAACATAATCTCCTCTAACAGCTTTCCCAGGCATTAAAAAGTAAATAAAATCTTAGCCTAAGCCCAGGACTGTGTGTCTGTGTATACACAGAGATGGAGGAACAAGTGTTTCCTTTTTAAAGCCTCTGTTAAATTCACTGTCCAAACCAGACTGAAATATTGTCCATTTGTAGGTGGTGAGCTCTTTGGAGCAGGGACCACACCTCTTTTTCTCTTTGGGAGACCTCTTCACACCATGCAAGCTAGAATGGGGATTGCACAGGAAGCAGAAATGAAGCTGATTTCTAACTAAGTGTTCTGTAAACAGAAACCAAACCCAGGCATATCATTTTCCTCTAACTCAGGGATGTTTTGAAATGCTGTTTTATTTTGCCTACAATCTTTTAAGTGTTATGTCCCTCTCCCCCTTTTTGAGTATTTATGCAATTTTGCCTTTTATATAAGGGGTTCTCTGTTAGGACTTAAATTTTCCTACCAAACATCATTTGGAATATGGTTATATCAGTATCTGTTAGTATGTTTGGGAATTATTTCTACAACTCCTGAAGATTATCTGATGAGCACTTCTGACCTCTATTATGTTTTTCATATCTGAGCATGCGTGTAATATTTTTGAATGTAAAAGCAGACAAGTTTCTTCTAAATAAATATGTCAAGTGATCGTTTATCTCCTTGTCACTTTGCCAGGTATCTGATTGTTTATCAGCCATGAAGGGCTGCAGTTGCTGTTCCTTTGTGAGCCTTTCCATCAAAGGCGGCCTGATTTTGGATTCTTGTTGAAATAAATGTATACATTACATCTGACAGAACCAGCTGCTTAAAGGGCATCCTTGATGTTGAGAAGCAGTAACAAGCAGTATAGTTGTCTCACTAGCTGGCAGAAAGGGAGAAGCAGGAGGTGCCAGGAAGAACATTGTATGATCCTGTGTTTTAGGCTCGGCTGAGCCAATTCAGACTGCAGATATTTTTAGCACTATTCTTCAGCAGGCAGCATGCAATTACATATCAACATGATGCTTCTCCTGTAGGTTGGTGTAGCTATGTTTCCACCTCCTGGCAAATATAAGGAACAGCTGAAAAGAGACTAATGAGAACTATGTTTTGATTTTTTTGTAAGGCACTAGAAGGTGAAGAAGGAATTTTAAAGAAGCACATCTCTTGAGCTCAAAGAGGTTTTAATTCTTTAGTTTTCTATGCAATGTGGAAGCATAGAAATCGCTTCTAAATAGTTCTCTTTGTAACTACTGTGAAATTGAGAGCAACTCGCTACTGTGAGTTGAAGAGAGTCATAAATACAAGGTGCTTGCAGCAGGAATGTAGGCAATAAGACAAAAGATGCATTTTATATTGAGGGAGAGAGCATAAGTGTAATTCCACAGTAACTGGGAAGGGACAGGAACACACTTAATGATAAACTTCAGTCAATATGACTTCACAGTCTCTAAAATATCTATGCATTCTGACTGTTTTAATTGTTATAGAGGTACATACTGATATGGAGGACACTTTTGTCAAGACTGTAAGCGTTCTGCCAGGTAAGTGCCCTTCAGTAATAAGAAAATGCTAATTTTCACAAGTCACAATGATCTTTTCTTGACAACAGTGTAGCCATATGTAGCTGGTCTTTCTTTAAGGATCTGATCAGAAACCTATAGTGAGTGTTTCTTTTCCTTTCTCAGAACTGCCCTGTGTGAAGAGGAAAAGGCAAGTTTGGATAGATTCTGAAGAAAATGTTTCTAGAACCTACAAAGAAATACAGACTGGTAGTCTAAAGCTTCCCATTGTAAATGTCTTTTTTTTTTTTTTTTTTTTTTTTTCTTCTTCCAATGAAAAGCTGATTTTCAAGCTAATGGTTTCAAGCTAATGCAGTCAGCCAGGATCCCTTATGGGCGTACTGAGATCACTGTTCCTTGTGCCCTCATTAATGCTAGTTTGGAGAAGTCCACACATGCCGCAGCCATACTTGTTTTACAAAATAAGTATGTAGGTCTGGCTGAGCAGAAGTGCTGAATTCCAGGGTATCACACCTGGACTTTGAGATTTTTTTTCCTTCATTGTTGAGTTGCAAGGACTTCCATGTAAACTGTACTGGGTGTCTACAAGTTACCTTCTTTTTACATGACTTATTTTCTCATTCAGGAAAATCATCCTGTTCAAAATGACTTGCTGGAAGCCTGTGTAGTTCAAAGGTGCACCCAGTAAATCCCTTTGGATGCATTTTTTAATTCCTTTAGCTAGAGGCTATTTATCATTACAGGAGTCGTAAACTAGCTCTGACAACAAACCATGTAGAAACAATGTGCAACCCAGATTTCTAGTGATGGAGACTAAGCAAATAGTGCAGGGACCTTCTCCTGCTGAGTAGGAGGGCTGTGAGGTATGTGTCTCTTGGCTTTCCAAGCAGGGAGTTTAGGAGGAAAAGAGGCAAGGAAAACTGGTGAGGCAGCACTGCCAGCACCATTTTGCTCTCTCACCTTCATTTTGGTACCAACCCTGGCCTCCCGGCACGTCTGTGAGATGTGACTCTTCTTGTTACTTACACTGCACCCTCTTAACAAGTCCCAGCAGTGTGGATGTGCCTGTTACTCACCTTGTGGTTATCCTGCGACTGTGCTGTAACCCCACTTCACCACAGTGGTTTAAAAGCTACAGGGCTATTTACCTTTGCAGCAAGTGGAATGGGGATGGAGAGCTTGACTCAGGGCCTTGACGATGTAGGCCTGTGGGCAGGGGGTGGGAAGAAGACTGTGGGCTGCAGCATAAATGCACACAGCCAAAGCCTTGTGGTAGACCAGTGTGACACTTCCTGAGGCTGCTTCTGATGCTTCCTGGCCACTGTATTTTTTTTTTCTTGTACCTCTTACTTCCCTCTCCCCTCCCCCCACCCCCCCCCCCCCCCCCTTGTTTCATAGTGCCTTGTCTCATCTTTCCACACAGCACCTTAGGATGTTGAACAAGGATCCTAAAGACCTGATGTGCATGTTCTCGCAGCATGGAGCATGCATTGCTCCATTGAGAGGAGCTTCTCCTCTGGGCTGTGTGATAAGCCACCATGGGGAAATGAGAAAACAAAGAACTTTTACCACAGTCAGTGATAGCATCAACGTTTGTGAGAAATGACCTGACTTCTTGTCACTTTTTCCACCCTGCAGACCACTGTGTTGTGAAAGGAGGAGGCAGTTCAGGCAGCACAAACCTGAATGAGGACACCCTGTAGGATGCACTGCACTCCCTCGCACTGAGCATAGCTTTGCCAGAAGTGCTGCTAACCAGATGCATGGAAAAGAGCTGGTCTGTGAAGTCTGACTGGAAAACACTGGGGAGGATTCTTCTGAACCATGAAGAGGCGCAGAGCTATAGGTATTAGCTACTCTGTAAGAAGGGGAGTTTATGACAGTGGAGAAGCTTGTATAGTATAGTAAGGGAAGAAATAGGTAAAAGCAGAAACACCCACTATGGTTTATTCAATGGCACCAGGAGATTATAGTCAGTGATAAATGTCACCTTGATGCTAGTATGCTTTATTTTACCACTTATTTGTTCCATTCCATTTAAAAACCACAGAAATGGAATCCCCTGAAAGAAGCCTACTGAACCTTCTCCTTTGCTACATGATTTCATGTATGTCAGAACTGATTCAGATGCTCTATATAAGCAGAAGGGGCAGCAAGTTCTCATTTCCTGAAAATTAAAGCGTGCAAAAATCGATTTATATATGACAAGTCTAAGGAGGGCCAAGTACACAGCTCCTCGTGGCTGGAGTAGCTGATTCCCAACTGGGTTTTGGGGTGGTTTCAGGGACTACTTACAGGATATTTACAGCTATCCATGGAAGGAGGAAGCTGAAGCTTTGGGACAATATTGGCTTCCCTGGGGTGAAGGAACAATGACTAGCTGAGGTAGAGAGTAGTCCTTTGTGGCTCTGCCCCTGCTTGGCACTGCCTAAACCACAGTCAATTAGACTACACCTAAGACTGACTAATGGGTGCGGAAGGACCACCTAGGTTTCATTTCTGCTACATATCAGATCTGCCACTATTTCCATTCTTTCTAAAGTGGGTATTATTTGAGGTTTGCAGCATCTTTACAAGCATTTCAGGATGTGTGATGCATAGGGTCACATTTGGCTGTGGAGTGGAAGGCCAATACATCAGGCTGTAACATGGGAGGGAAACTTTTGGTACATATCTCAGACTCCCTGGACAACTCTTAAGTGAAGAGTTTTGGGAGCTAAGTGTCTACCAATAAATGGTCTCTGTTCATTGTTGAATATTTTGGAGCCTATTTCTTAGATTATCCACAGTTCTGAAGATAGTCATTGTACTTGTGGGTTGTTGGTTCTCAGATTGTTCATGGGAAACAGGTAACAAGGTGAAGTAAGTCCATAAGAAGCATTAAATGAAGTAGCTAAAGTCATGGGCATCTCTGCTGTAAATATATTTTGTTGCTGGAGTATTGGGATCAAGAGAGAAGTCCATGATGAACAGGTTAATGATCCACAGCTGGTAAGTAGATTTTGTAGGGCCAGCAGCAGAAGCTGCTGAGCATGGCCATGCTGGTCTAGTGGCTGTACAATTAGGCAGAGATTAGCTGCAGTTAAAAAAAAAAAAAAAAAAAAAAAAAAGTAATAATAAAATACCTTTTTCTTGGTTTCTGTAAAAAGCAATAGATTTGCTTCCGGACATTTTACCTTGGAAGTGTCAGGTTTTAAAGGCTTCATTATCAGCAGTGTTCCCTCCCTCCCCCCCATGTTTGCTGACATTGGTGAGAACCACAGATGGTTTGTACCTGGGAAAATCAAGCTGTTATGTACTTGGAACAGTTTTTTAGTTTTTGTTTGTTTGTTTGTTTGTTTGTTTTGTTTTGTGGCTTTTGTTTGTTTGCTTTGTGTTTGTTTGTTTGTTTTCCAGAGCAAACAACTCTCCCTTCCTGAAAGGAACAGAAGGGGCCTACCAGAGGCTATTCCAACTCCTATATATCCTGTGGTCCTACTCTCTATTACCAACATTGGGTTACAGTGCTTTTTGAATAGGTTGGCTGCAAGGCAGCTACGGATATGCCGTGCACAATTTAGCTTGTATAGTAACTTCATGGGACTTAGCTATTTTCTAGGTGAGCTGGTGTTAAGAAGGTAAATATTTTTGAAAGGAGACATGATTCCTACCTGCTTTGTTGAACTACAGCTACTAAAGATAAAAAAGAATACAAACAGCCAATATACACATCTGTTGTTTTGCTTGTTTTCCTCCCTGCTAGGGAAAAACCCCACACACTTTATTGTAATATTAATATTAGTATTATTCCAAACATTAATATCTTGACAAACAGCATATAGACACCACAAATGTGTACCCCACTGTGAAGGATTTTTCAAACATATTTACCTCCAGGTAAAAAAATTCAGAAAATTCTAATTTTGCAGTTCAGTACAAGTACTTCATAACTGTTTTGACAGCTCCTTCTATTAGGCTAGTTCTCAACCTTTCAGGAATCCATCTACCCTCTTACCCTCTGTTTCCCAGTTCATAGAGAAAGTTTTTTTTTTTTTTTTCTTTTTTCTTTTTATTTTTCCTAGTTGGAACTGAATGAAACTGGCTTATGAACTGGATGGGTTGAATTTCGTAGCTATGAACCATCTGTGGCTTGCACTTATGCCAGAAAGTATGAGCTGAACACGGAGCCTGAGAAGAAACTGCAGTTTCTACAGTCTCTAATGGTGTTAACAATCTTCTGCCATGCTAGTAGAGGCCTTCATGGATGCATTTCCAGGGCCGGACTATCTTTTGGAGAATAAAAATACCAGAAGGCTGTAAAGTCAAACCAAAGTCCCCTCACCAAAGTCCCACTTACAGTGTCCAGCAGCAAATGGTTAAGGAGGATAACTCAGGACAGAGCAAGCATGCAACCTTCCCCATCCCCAAAATGCATCTCAGTTTCTAAGAATAAACAGCTCTGGGAATATCTACTTGCTGCTTCTTTTGGCATAATTTGTCTTCCTTCCAGGACATTCAAAGTTTGCCTGTAAACTTCATGCATGTAACTTTATTTCCAGCTGAGGGATTAAAGGGTGGATCATTGCTTGGGAGCAACTGAGGACACCAGTTAAGCAGAATCTATCCCCTGAGTGGGGACTGCAGACCACTCTCAGACCTGCTGCAAAATTTGTCATAAGCAGTGAATAGGCTGCTCAAAAATAGCCCAGAGCTAAGATGCACAGGAAATGCAGAGACGCAGACATTAGCACTGTGTTGTTTCCTCAGGTAACTGTTAAAAATGATGTCTTGTGGATGGTGTTAAAACTTTGAGGAGGAATGGGAGAGCACCTGAGGCTGCTATTTGAACTGCTCTGATATTTATTGCATTTATTTTACCTGCAGGTATCCTGAGTTAGAGAGTTGCTCAGGCCCAAAAGGGCAGGTAGAGGTAGAAGGTGGCCTACGGATGTCCCACCACCTCTCACTCCAGACTCTGTTCGCTGACTGCAGCCTTCTGAGTCATTGTGGTGTGGCTGGCAAGTGCTCAGTATAAGGTCTCCTGGCCTCCCAAGATGACAGCCAGCCCCACGTAAGATGTAGGAGCTCACACCTGCAGAAATCACACCTGCCTGGTTATAGAGGAGCATGGCTCTGAGAAGAGGGGACTTGCTGGTTAGGTGTAAATCTGCATGCATCATAATGGCTGAAGGCTGCATGAAGGCTCTGGATGCATCAGAAGTGTGGTTTTGGACTTTAAATATGTATCCTTGCTTTGGATATTCTTTACTGATAGCTTATACTTGTGTAAGAGGTGGGAGAGCTGGCAGAGCAGTGTGCACTGGTTCCTCTTCTTCCTGTCCCTTCCTGTCCTCCTCTAACCAGAGACAGCAGCTGTTGTACAGAATGGGCTTTTGAGAGTCTTTGCTGTACTGCACAATGTGTTTCCACTGCAAAGCAGAGTTATATGTTGCTGTTAATGATGGCAGTGGCTACGTGACATTTAAAAATGTTAGTGATGATGACTGATGCACGGATAACTGGTTCTTTATGATCTGTACTTTTTTTTTTTTTTGTCTTCAGTTTGTGTTAAATACATTTTCATTATGTTGGACTTGGCTTTTATTTATTCACTGTAAGTTGTTTCACATAGCTCAGGGCTTGTAGTTTGCTTTTGATGTGTAATATTAGGTAACTTAAGGCTGTGGTTTGTTCTTTGTGTCTGAAAGCAGTTTATTTTCCTAGTTTTAACTGTGTCACATCCTCCTCAGGGGGGATGTACAATCAGATGGTTTATTTTCACTGAGCTGTTTCAGTGGGGCAAGAAGCTATGTCTGTCTGTGAGACAAATCAGCTGCATGTTGAAGTCTCAGGAACGTCAACAAAAAGAAATTAGTGAACTGTACAGCTGAAAAGAGGGACTATCTGGTGTAGACAATTCCTGAGCTGAGATCCTTCTCATGTCTTTGCTTCTGAGCCCCTCGTGAGGGCGGAGTGGGAGGGGAACTCCAGGTACATCAGTGCAGTTCCTTGGTCTGCAGGAACTGGACACTGGGAGTAGCATCCCAGTTGGACCAAATGTGTGTGCTAACATCTCCCTTCTCTTCCCCAGGACTAAGAGTATCAGAAGACCAGAACACACTGTCACGGCTGCTGTTCACCTCCCATGCTGCTGTAGCTGAAGGACTCTTCTCCAGGCTGATGACTGGGTAACTTCCCCCAGCCTCAGCATTCACAGGGAGGAAATCAAGCATGAGCAGTGCCGTTCCCCAGCTGGAGCACAGAGGATAGTGAAAGAGTGACGCACGCATTGCATGGGCTCATGCCAGCCACTGCAATCGAGGCTGAGTTAAAATTTTAATTTATTTTAATGTAGTTATTGAGGCATTTTAATTCCATCAAAGGAAATAACACAAGACAATCTGCATATATTCATTTGCTACTTCTAAATGAATTTGATTCAGCTGTGCTTGGTTTCTTCTTTTTTTGGGTTTTACTCTGAGATTTACTTCTTGCTTAGAGGCGTAAGTATTCAAGGATTGTGAACCTTAAAAATTGCAATCTAAATTCTGTTTTTCATACATGAATATTTAAACAGAGTAATATTGTCTGTTCTTTCTGTAAGGCCCCCTTCTTAATCATTAATATCTGTAGTTTTGTGCAAATACACCCCATATATATATATATATGATTTGTATGCATTTAAAAAAAGATAGTTTCCTGGGACAAATTCCAATATCACAATATGCTGTGTATGAATATTTATAGGTCCATCAAAATTGGTGAATATTGAATTTACTGATAAGCGTTGTGGAGGGCTTTTTTTATTATTATTATTTATTTTCTTTTTAAAAAAGACTGGAAAACTATTTGCAATTTGGGTCAATTTTCTGTGCATATTTTTGGCCAAAAATAATGTTTATTTTTCTGTTAAGAAAAAAATTAAGCTTTTTCATCGACAGCAGCTTTTGCATGCATCATTTATTTAAATTGCAAAAACCAGCAACAACCAACCAAACAACTCTTACAATAGTAGTGAATTACACAAAACAAAAAATGTAACTTATGGCAAGGATATTAATTGAATAGACAATGTAATTTGGGATTTTGGTGGCATAAGAGTTGCATTGTCAGTTGCATGTTAGTAGTAGAATATTGACCAATGCGGTTGTATGAGCACTATTTTTGGGTTGCAATGAAAACTTTCCATCTAGATACATAACTGTTTTGTTAGAACTGTGCAGAAAACCTATCAAGCTGTTGTGTATACATATTGCATTGTGTATAAGTACTGTTGCCTCTTGCACTCAGATCACAAATGTTGCTACATTTGTTTTTCCATGCCACAAGTCTGGCATTGTTCTTTTTGTTTTGGCTTGTTCCTTTTGTTGTTGTTGTTTTGTTTTGTTTTTCTGTGCACCAAGTGTCCTCACTTGTTATATTTTACATTAAGGATGTATCTTCTAATGTAGCATCATTGCATCCTGTTATTTTACAGAAATCGATACCAGCTGAGGTTTCTTTTTGCACAGAACCCTGTCTGCCTTTCCTCCTCCTCCTCTCAGCAAGTACCACTAAATGCATTTGCATATGGGTGTGAAGAGTGCATGATTATAATAGGCTGCATGTGTCCTGTAGCAACACACGACATTTTGGGATCAAGTATGACAGAAAGATACTTGCTAGTTTGGCATGTATTGGCTTTTGACTTGGGAATGTAAACAACATATTAGTACTTGCCATAGCTGCCATAGAATGGCAACATCATTTTCCAATCATCTGTAGGTGTGGGTGACTAAGTCAGAAAGAGGAGCATTGAAGAGAGACAAATGACGGCAGAAGGGAGAGAATAACAAAAGGATGACCAAAAAGAGCATTTGAGGGAATCCAGAGGTGAGTGCTAGAAAATGAGAACTTCATTGGCAGGTTGGACAGTAACATCAGAAAACACCATGCAAGGTGTGCTTCTGTAGTGTCATGAAAACAGACACACGCTGGGACCTCTGCTTTATTGCACAGCGGTGGAGGGCACAGCAGTGCATTGGTTGTAAAGCCCTTTGCTGTAACATAGCCGGTGGGAGCTGCAGCTGGGTGCTCATCCACAGTCAGATGCAGGTCTTGGGACCTGAGCAGAAGAAGGTGGGAGTTTGACTGTGGGAATACATATGTATATTTTTCATTACAGTGCTATACAAGTTTGCCATAAAAAAAAATTGATTCATTTATGTATGTTACCCAACTGTCGTAAAGTATCAGTAATGTTCCTTGACAAATTCATGTTCAAGCAACAGCTGTAGGGAACAATGTAAGTTACTAAATTCTTCTAAATTCTAAAGCAGGAAACAAACTCATATTTTTGTTCTCTTGCAAGAAGACAGTAGAAGACAGTTGCCTTTTTAGTTTTACTGAAGAAATGGAGTGACCCTTTGAGAAATTAAAAGCAGGGCAAGGGTTATGAAACATTTCTTTAGGTTATTTCCTTCAAATAGTTGTGTCTAGATCCTGAACTTTCCTATACATGCTGTTACCTTGATTTTTCAAAAGGAGTTGTAATACATGCATGTTTTCTATGGCAAAAGGTTTTGTTTTTTTTTTTTTTTTTTCATCTTCTGCAGGCAAATCTACAAAGCAGCAGTAGGAGATTTGTAGTTATCCTTGTGCTAGCTAGTTGGACTTGCCATGAATAGTGAGCAGCTAGAGATGACTGGAAAAGGGTGTCAGAGATGCTGTTTTTTATTTTTATTTTATTATTTTATTATTTTTTATCCCCCTCTTTATTTAATTTGCTTGTAAATAGTAGTCTTGTTTGTTTGTTTTTGAAGCCCTTTTTACTTTCTCCCTCCAGCATAAGAATAATACTTGACATGGGGTCTTTTTTAGAACATCTGTTTTCAAAGGAAAAAAAGGTTTTACTTTTTGTTCTCTTTGAAGGTATTTGCGTGACAATTTGTGACTACATATCATTTCCTTTGCCTTCAGTTTCTGCAGTGTTGATTCATTTTGCTAAAGATGTCTCAGACGTGGTCAGTTCTGGCTGCACTCCTTTTCTTGATTTTCAGCCTGGTTGAAGGGTCAGGTAAGTGAGAAAGGTCCAAGCAACAGCCACTGTGTGGTACTCTGTATTACCAACGTGCACATATGCTGACACTTCACAGTTCCCCAGAGGAATTTGCTTATTTTTTAATGTGAGCATGAGGAGTGATGTCATCTCAGCTGGAAAAATAATCCTGTGCTTCCCAGAGTGGCACAGGATAATATACCTAATAGGGATCCAAAACACAAACCATCTGAAGATGCATCTTCTGTTCAGCTGGGATCATCAGGAGATCTATGGTTTCTGGCAGAAAAAGTGTTTATATATGCTCCATGTTACATATGAGCCAAGAACTACTGCGCCAAGTGTTTTACCATTGTTACAGGTGTAGTCATCTCCCAGGTTTTACTTGGATTTTAACTAAGGCAGCTAACTCAATAACAGTATACTTTTCTAAGACAAAACAAACAAACAAAAACCACAAAAAACAACTAAACTTTTCTTTCCCTTAAGGGTGAATCTTGGCCTCCCCAATGGGTTTTCAAAGCCCATATTAAAGCAATAGGAAACTGCTGACCAAAAAAAGATGAAGGACTTGTAGCTCATCAGCATATATCTGTGGTGGTTTTACTTGGTGGGCGGCCGAGCTCCACCACAACCGCTCTCTCACTCCCCCCTCCTCAAAGAGGAAGGGGGAGAAGGTTTGAGATGAGATTGATTTAATTAAAGGGAAAAGGGTGGAGGGGAGAAAAAAGATAATAATAGTAACAAAAAAAACCCACCATAGCGATTTTTGGGAGGGCAGCTCCCACCCCCACAGGAGCCCAATTTTTTATTGCTGAGTGTGATATCAGGTATTATGGAATATCCCTTTGGTTGGGTTAGGTCAGCTGACCTGGCAATGTCCCCTCCCCATCACTTGCCCACCCCCAGCCTGCTGGCTCCTGGGGGCTTGGAGGGAGTCCTTATGCTGTACCAGCACTATGCAGCAATAGACACAACACTGGAGTGATATCAGTGCTGTTCCAGCTATGAGTGCAGAGCTCAGCACTGTGTGGGCTGCTGCAGGGAAAGGTGACTCCACCCCAGACAGACCCAGCACAATATCATGTAACTGCACAGTATCCACAGAGGAAAGACACCTTTTCCACTGCATTTCCAGACTTCAAAGTCAGTGACAGTGGGAAGGAGGACCAGGAAACTGCATATGACTTATATGTGCCTGCACAGAGCAATATGTACCCAAGGCTGCCACTACAGTAAGAAAATAGAAATTTTAAAGTGTGGTGAAGCCAAGAGCCGTGCCTATGCTTTAATGAAGGCTGTAACATCATTTTTAACTTTTGACTTTTTTCCATTTTTTTCTCTCTCTCTGTCTCATTGTTTTTGTTTTCTTATGTAGCTTATAACATTGTGAATGTGGAGGCTGGCCGTGAGGCTGTGTTGACTTGTGCTTCCACCTCCAAACTGTGTTTGGTAATGGTGACATGGGAGATAAAATCCAACACTTCCTGCTCTTTGGCCTATAGAAATGATCGCAACGAGACAAAGTTAAACTGCAGTGAGAGGATGATGTGGAAATATTCACCTGACAGGGACCCTGCTCTTCGTATTTACCCCGTGAACCTCAGTGATGAGGGAAATTACACCTGTGAAATTGCCACTGATATGGGGAATTTTCATTTTTCCTCTTTCCTGTCTGTGATAGGTAAGACACACCTAGTGTTTTTTTTGTAGCTGTTGGATGGAGATAAAAATGGCTTGACTTGGTGTTAAAAGACCAAATTCATTTTGGATGTATGCTGAGATTGAAAACAAAGTAGAAACTTAATTCAGTTGAACTGGCTGTTTGGAGAGGGGAAGGAGGCATGCAGAGTTACAGAATAGGACTGGGCTGTTTTAGGGATATATATATATATATTTTTTTTATTATTATTTTTTTTCCCCTTCTGACTCATGAACAGGCAAAGATGTACCAAATGCAATGCTCTGGGTAGTTTCTGAGGTAGTTCTTTGGGCATAACACAGGATTTGAATGTTGTATGAATGTTCCCATAACCAGGAGTATACATTCTTGCTTAAGTTAATGTAAGTACAAGATATTAAATAAATATTCCTGCTTTAAGCTGAGCAGAAGGGTGCTGAACCAAAATTCACAATGCACATGATGTGTATTTTGTGTGGGTAAGAGCCAAGTAGGAAAGAAGAGAGAGTTTCAAGACATTATCTGGAAATATTTCACTCTTACAGAAACACTGAAAATTGTCTGTAAGGCTGCATCACTAAAATAAAAATGAAACTAGGCTATTTTCAACCTAGGTGGGAACAAAAGTGTGTTAGGAAACATAACTAATATATCAGATAATCTTTCTCAGATTGGTACATTTTCTCTAGGTTTCCTTAAATTTCAAGAAACATTTTACTGTGAGACAATTTTGTATTCTGATTATATTAGTCAATTTTTAGTTATGCTCAGAACGTTTATGGAAAATTTATTCGTAAATCAATAATTGCTACTGATAGTTTTTGTCTCTTGAAGTTTTTTCTTCCTTGCAGCGTCTTGCCTTTTTAATAATGCCTTAGACATTGTCCAAGCCTTTGCTTGTTTTGTCAAATGTAGAATATGAATTGTTGGGCTTTAGGCAGAATAGTTCTTGTCCAATTCCTCCTTTCTTTCCAGACTGTCAAATTCTTGATTCTACCTATATTCTAGCCTATATATCTAATTCTAGATTCTACCTTTGATTAGATATAAGGCAGAAATTCTTTACTCTGAGGGTGGTGAGGCACTGGCACAGGCTGCCCAGAGAAGCTCTGGAAGGTGTTCAAGGTCAGGTTGGATTGGGCTTTGGGCAACCTGATCTAGTGGGAGGTGTCCCTGCCCATGGCAGAGGACTGGAGCTAGGTGGTCTTTAAGGTCCCTTCCAAGCTGTTCTATAGTTCTATGTAGTTCTATGTAATCTTTTAGCTTGTATGTAATGTTTTAGGTAAGCTTTTTTTTTTTCTCTTTTCTTTCCCCAGTATGTACACTGCTATACTTATAAATCTGCATTTAATCCAGCTCTGTCCATCATCCCATCTTCTCCTGTAACATCTATAGTCATCTTCTGGAAAATATGAGGGAACAATACTTTTTAATGCAGCTAGCATATTTTAGAGATATTTATTTACCTTGGACTTTGATGTATTTTTTTTCCCCTGAAGATGATTGGTGCTAATATTCCAAATTATTTTAAAATGTCTTGGATTGGCCATGTAAACTAAAAAAATACCACCTATTCTGTTTCTCAGTTGGAAACTTTACCCTGAACTAGAATTAACAACTGTGGTCTTTTTTCTTCTGTAGTCCCTCCTACAGTGACTCTGACCTCTGACAAGAGCAGAGTGGCTGTCTGCCAAGCTGCTGCTGGAAAGCCAGCTGCCAAAATCTCCTGGATTCCTGCAAGTAATAACAGCTCTGAGGAAGAATTCAAACATGGCAATGGAACAGTGACCAGAGTCAGCTACATTGGCTGGGTCAACAGCATGCACACCACTGTCACCTGCCTGGTTACCCATCCAGCTATGAACCAGAATCTCTCCCTAGATCTGTCAGGTAAAAAACATCATTCTGTAATTGCTTGTCATCATGCTCGTGTGATTCTTTGTGTTTTTCTATGAAGCTGTTCTAGCTGAATCCCAGGGTTTGGCAGATTGGTTAGTGGGGTGAAAAGCCAAAGTTCTCTTACATATTCATAGAGAAATTAATAATTTAATCAACTGAAACCAGTTGATGGCATGATATGGGGAAGCTTCCATTGTGAGCTTACTTGTATCACTATTTATTTTACAAAAGTTCCTCTTTCTGTTTCAGTGACCCTTTTTAATCAGTAATGATAGAAAATTTGCTCTCCACAGGAACTGTGTTGCAGTTCACTAATTTTTTATGTGAAACTTTTAACCCCCAGAGCTGAATTTTGTCCAGATCCCCACTGGAAAACTTCCTTGGAGACTGTCTGTGTGTGACTCTTAATCAATCTTTCCCAGGCCCAAAGGTAGTAAAGGGTAAAATTTAGCTTCTCAGCTGTCTGTGTTAAATCTGATATAAGTTTCTGACTGTAAAATTTGTAAGAACAAATTAATTGTTCTTAATAAATAATTAACGTTAATTAAATGTTAATTAATAAAATAAGTGTTCATATCACCAAAATATCTCAGCAGATGCATGAAGGACAGAAATCAAGATAGACCAGCCATTAAATACAGCATTCTGCAGGGCCGTCTAGTTAGTTCTATTGATGCAGTACTAATACTGTTTCAACAAAGGGGGGCCATGCAGACACATGGGTTGAAAATGGAAGTATGTTTGTCTACACACAACTGGATGTGTGAAGTAGTTCCTATTCCTGGTTGGTGTCTAGACATCTCATCTATCTCTCACAGCTTATTGGTGCTGTGGGGGTAGAGCATTAGGTCTCCTTTCTGGTTAAGGTATGTACCAACATCATATAGTCAGTGGATACTGACATCTAGCTCTGTAACTAACTTTCTTTTCTCAGACTCTTCCTCCAGGCTTCACTATCCCCTGGTGGCACTGCCTGCAAGTGTTGCTGCTATCAGTGGTGTTGGTGTGCTTTTATGCTTAATTTTCACATGCAGAGGTAAGTCATTTGATGAGTCTGAAATGTTTTACAATTCCGTGTCTGACTACTTGCAGGTACTAGGACATGTGCATTATTGTTGAGAGTGGGTTGGGAGGAAAGGACTGAGGAAAATGTCCACATGGGATGCATTAACCCTTTGGAAAAGTCCTAACAAAAGAGGAGACAGAACTTTAAAACAAACTTGGATTTTCAGAAGAGCCATTGTTGTTATGCTAGTAATGTATTATATTTACAGCAGAGTTATCCAGGAAGAAAGGGATAATTGCAGAGAGGAGGGTGGGTCTTGAGTTTTTAGAATTTAGAATGATCAGTCTGCATTTACCAACATAAAAATTCAGTATATAAAAAGAAGTGTTCACAAACTTGTCTAGACGCCAGTCTAACAACTAGTTGCAAACAATCATTCTATATCCTGTTTGTATCTGCAGTCACAAGTTTTCCCTTAAGCAAATGTAAGAATAGGTCAAATGTACATGCTTCCCTCTGGTACAATCATACTTTTTCAGGCCGTGTAGATTTCATGGGCATTGAGTCAGCTCATACTGGGCATTGAGTCAGCTCACTTGACTCAATGCCCTCCCACTCTTGGAGTTAAGTAAAATGGCTGTGATGGGGTATGGATGGAATAGAAGCCTGAGTGAAGGCTTAAAATGGAAGGAAGAGAGGTCCTTAGCCTATCATGTCCCCTCAGAAAAGTACACCTGAGTCAGTTCAATCATGTCTCCCAGGGAGACCAAAACTTTCGGTGAAGGGGAAAATAAAACAATAATGTATTCAGGAGCAGGGAATAAAAGGTGAGAACTTAACCAATGAGAGCAACTATTTCAAAGATAGTCCTTCAGGCATTGAGGGCAGCACATAACAACTTTTCACCGTGTCCCATCAAACCATTTTGATTTCCTACTTCCAGCTTTCTGCTTACGTAAATTGGCATGTGAGCCACCAGTACCGGTTGCAGTAAGTGGGCTTTCATTTTTGTGTGTGTGCACTTTCGTGTTTCTTTATTTGTTTTTGTTTGTTGTTTGTTGTTTTATTCACTAAAACATTTAATTTCATTGTAACGTGTCTGCTCTGAAAAAACTTCTGTTTATCTCTGTTTGTGCTTGGAGAAGGGGAATGAGGAACTGTGTGTCTGGAAGGGTATTTATTATTTGGATGGCCCTAACTTCATTACTCAGAATATCTGAGTAATTGCATAAGCACTACATGGAGAATGGAGTAGTGCATTTCCTGCCTAAGAATACCATAAATTAAATTTGCAATACCAAGGTTTAAACTGAATTTTAGATCTTCCCAATGTTACTGTGTTCACAGCTGGCTTCACAGAGTAATCTTAACTCTGATCTTTTCCTTAAGAATGTGTATTGCCCTTGATGACAGAAATTTGCATGATTAAAGATGTGATGAAAACAGGCAGGCATTTACATGGAGGGAAAAGGGTGCAGTTCCTTATGCTGTATTAGCTATTTTAGCAACACAAACAGCTATGAAACTTTTATATTTTAAGTTGCAATTCAGACACTCAGGAGCTAGGAAACAACACTTAAATTTGCCACTGCAACTTTTATTTCCTCTCTAATTCCAGGGTGTCCTGATACATATTTAACAGCATGATAATATGCTTCTCTTTCCTCAGGGCTTCTGCCTCATTTAACGCACTGAAAGAGCAATTATTTCATATTTTGTTTTCTGCTCATGGTGGAATTAATGGCCGTGTGCCTTATTTGTTGCAAACTAGTCAAACAGTGCTCTGAAGCCAGAATGATTAATTTCCTGATATGCTCTTCAATGGCATTCAGCAGAATTTGACTGACGGGAGTGGGAGCTGCTTAGATCAAAGTCAAAAGCTTCCAGTAATTTTAGGTGCCTACATTGGAATGCCTGTGGCCTGACCTTTTTATTTTTTGTTGTTGTTGTTTGTTTTGTTTTCTCAGAGAAGTTAGCATTGTTTGTTGTATTCTATTTTGCTGAAAATACTGACTTTTCAAAAATTGTTTCCAATCTCATTAAGAAAAAGAGGTTCAGAAGGTTGTCTCGTTTAGACTTTGTGAATGTACTTGTTTCTCTCTGATGGTTCAGGTTTCACCCTATGCACCCTACTCCTTTGCTTCAAGGTTCCTTTGCAAAACTACTGCTGCCTGCTAGTTTTCTTCTGGGCTTGCTTGTTTGTTTGGCCTCTGTAGATATGATGGCTCTACAAAATTCTGCATGTATATACATGTACATTATATAATGGTACATGTTTTCCTTTATATTGCAGACTGAGAACTTCAGGTCCACACCATCACATAAAAACACACCTGAAGTCAACCCTCATGTCTTAGAAGAGACTATCTATCAGAATTATGGAGCAGAAAATAAATTTATGGACTATTAACGATGTAAGCATTAAGTGGTCTAATACCAGCTCAGCTACTAACGGTACAGTTACTTGAACTTGTCCTTGAACTAACAAATCTCAGATCTCATGCACAGCAGGCTAGCAGAGTACTCACATACTCAACGCTGTCCAAGAAAAGCCTTTGTCTTTCCTGATCTGAAGACAGTCAAGGGAGCAATATGCTGATGATTCCTCTCTTACTGTAAATATCAGAACAACTCTCGAAATATTTGCAACTTCTAAAGACTGAGTTGGAAAAACAGATTTGATTTTTTTTTTTTTTTGGAAAATGGACTCTGAAGCATGTGCTATTTTCCCTCAAATCAACAATTGACGTAATTTTGTGACCAAGTAAAAGACTGCTGGTGAAAATGTAGCACTTCTGTGTCCAGTCCATTTTAGTGACTGGATTCTCATTGCAATTCAATGCTGGAAAACAGAAAGCGACACAAGGGACTCTGAAAAGACCAAGAAGACCTATCCAGCAGAAATAAAACTTTTTTTCTAGATAGATAGTTACATGTTACAGATAAGTATCTATTATTTCTTTTTTTTTTTTCCTTTAATGTATTTCTTTTTCAATTAAACTTTCTATTTGCATTGATAATTGCAGAAAAAAAAAACAAATCTGAATTTGTACTTGATATGAAAATGAGAAATAGCAATGAGCAATTTTCTAAGATTAATTTAAAAGTAAAAATATAAATATGCAAATATTTATCTCAAATGATTTGTGGGGCTATTTGGGTAACTCTTTACTGAGCAGATCACACCCTGGTTTTAAAGAGAAGAGCAGTGTTAAGTTGTGAAAAATGCAGATGGTGTTCATGTTTAAAAAAACACCAACATCTAATCAAACCACTTATTTCCCTGTCCCCAAGCTGAAGAAAACCACAGATTACTTGATAATTTCAGTTTTCATAAGCCAGGCTTGTGAAACCTTTTCCAGGCACTAATATAGCACTAAGTATGAAGTAGGCATGAAGATCCCTCAGTGCCTTTCAATTGCATTTCACTTTATCAGCTCTAAATAGACAAGGATGAGCACCTATTGACGCTGCTCCAGGTTTCCTTTCAGTTGCATCAGAAGAGCATGATGAGCAACTCCCTGGCTTATGACAAGTGCCTACAGAAGGTAGTCTGTTCACCCGTGTTGTGTAACTCAGCGTAGCCATTCTTGCAGTGCTAAATGTCAGTGGTGGGTTACTGTTTCAGAGCTGTGTATAGCTTCTTCATATCATCTGCTGGGAAGGAGAAGTACCTTTCCATGTATACAGCCTCTGGGAGAAATATGTGACAGCTAGCTTGAAATTAGTGAAAACAGGTTTTCAATTATTCTACTTAGGAAAAGCGTTCAGTAGCTTGAGTGAAATTCATGGCTGAGTGTAAGGGAGTGGTTTTCCAGTTCTGCTGGTCTGTAGTTGGCAGTGCACAATGAGCACAATCCTGCATCCTTTTTTGTTCTTCCTGTCAGCCTGGACCTATCACAGCTAGGGTGCTGTCGAGGAGTTAGTTGTGTCTGAAAGCCTCTGAAATAGGGAAAAGATCTCATGTTTCTTAGGGAACAGCCTAGCTGGGTCTAAACCAGGGTTTCTACAGCTGCTGCAATTTGAGTCTGTCTTATTCAGAAGCTGGACCATTGCAGCCAGAAATCAGGATGATATAGTTGTCAAACTGAGGAGAGTTAAGCTATGGAGCAATCTGGTTTTGATAATCATGGTGCACAGGTGTTGTGATTTTAAGGGTGCAAAGCAAGAACTTCTCATTATTTTTTTTTGCACCACGTGAAATGTTGAACAGTGAGAGATAAAGTAGACATAGGAAATAAAACTTAGGGGAGGTGATTGTGTTGGGGAAGACCTCTGGAGAATCTCCATTGTAATAGTTACCCATGGCAGAGAAGCATGGTTTCCATGTTTCTGATTTTATTTTCCCTTTTAAATTATATTTAGTGGAATTGGTCCAGTCACCTGCAACATGTCAACATTTCCACTGATGAGAAATTCTGAGGAGACTTTGTTCTGGATATGTTAACACACAGTGCTCTGGCAACGAGATAGGTTCCATCGTGCCACAGGGATGCAGAGAAATGGGTTCTCTTGGCAGTTCCACAGCTCTAAACAGCAACACTGATGATGGTTTGACTTCTTATTTCTGGGATGGCCCAATAACCACTTCAGCTGCAGCCTCTCAGAAAATTAACTTACAGCATGGTGGCCTGGTCAGGCTGCAATTGTCACCTGTTCCCTGCCAACAAAAAGCTTGTTACCAGCCCACAGCTCATCCAAAGCCACATGTGGCAGGCATTAAAAGGTCTCAGCTGCCTAATTGTTGTATCTTCCTTCTGCAATAAAATTGGCCCTCATGCTTTTCAAGCTTGCTGTGTAAGATTAATAAAACTTATTAGGGCAAAGAGAATAATGTGGCCAGTGGGGGTGATTGTAAGAAAGACGGACATGAATGGGTCTTCTAGTCAGAGCATAATAATTGACCAATCTCACTTAATTTTCTGCTCGTCTTTTGTATGCATTGAAGTTGTGGTACAAGCAGTAGGCAATTATGGATACAGAATTAATTTCTTTGTAGCTATATGAAATTCACAGGAATGCATACTACTACATCCTATGTACAACTGTACAAGTTGTCAATGGGTGATAACTGTTTTAGTGGACCTGTCAGCGCTTCTAAGAGCATCATCTTTGAAAGGAGGAAGATGGGATGAGCCAAGCAATGTGCCTGTGAGTATGCTCAGGAAAGAAGCCCTTGGTGCTTGGGAGAAGAGATACAGGTCTGTGAGGTGAGCAAATTTGCATGGAAACAGCAAGAGGAAAACAGGAGGCTGGAGAAAGGGTTGACAGAGGGGATCAAGACAGCTGGGGTTTAAAGGAGAACAAGCATGCTGTTGGGTTGTTGCAGCTTGATACTTTATACTGTGACTAGTTGCTTTGTCTATTCACTCTGGCTGTCATTGGGTACCTTAACTTCTGATCATGACTGATCTTGGTAGGTTTTGTCACATGGGAAGCTCCTCTCTCAGGTTTTGTAATGGGGAAGTCATATTGATGTCAACCATAGAGTCCAAATTGTGTATTTTGACTCTTGAAGGAATTTGGTCTGGAAAATAATCAACTTAAGGATGCTTTTATGATTATAACCATTTTTTTTTCTTTCTTATATGAATACTTGGTATTTTTAAATAGATTTTATCTGCACAAAAAGCTTTAAGCAAGATGAATGTTTTAGATTGCAAATTTCCATGTATTCTAATTGTGAAAATGGCTAGAGAAATGCTGACTTTTTTTTTGAATAATTATTATGAGAGAGCTTCTAAAAGGAAATGGGTATCGGAATGAGCTAGTTACGATAGTTACTCCCCAAGAGCAGTCCTGTTGCTTCCTCTGTCCTGTTCCAGTTGCTCAGTAAGCACACGCTGATGTGTTGAATAATGCTGAATACAATGGGTGATGGATGACTTTATTCTCTTCATCAGTCTCCAGAAATACTGAGCCTGGAGATCTCCTGCTCCAGAGCCGTTGCAACAGCTCTGCCTTGTCACTGCTGTTTCAGGCTGACTGTTTAGTTAAATATAGAGTTGACAGAATGTCACTTGTGCTTTTTAGCACTAGGTGATTGTGGCTGAAAAGTCTTCTGTTTGTTGTGTGGACTCTCACTCATAATGCTTATAGGGCACTCTTGGTAATAGTTGTGATGTCTACTTTCTGATTCATCTATGAGCAATTTATCTTAACATAAATCTTAACAGCAGATGTTGCAAAACTGTAGTGCAGTTCTTTATTCTCATTCTGTTCATTGAATTTGGAAGAAATAATAGCTGAGAAAATGTTGAGTTTAGAACCTCAAAAATTGGGATGCAATCTCAGATTATGATTAAGCTTTGTTTTAAACCCCAATTTTCAACATCAGGACTGAAATGAAGAAGATAAATAATATTTTTCTTCAGATTTTGGAAATGAGGTAAATATCCTACAGGTATTTGTCAGTTCAGTGAAAAGCTGTGTCTATGTTGGTTTTTCTTCCAGTTGTATTTTTCGGTCTAGGCTTTTTTTTTTTTTTTGGTCATAGCTTTTCTTCTCTGATGAGAAAATATTACTTTGCTTGTATATACTAATTACTGTAATTCCTGTGGAATACTGTCTTGCTGTTTTTTTTTTTTTTTTTTTTTTTTTTTAATGTTAATTTGTGAACTTCTCTTCAGCTACTTGACTTGGTGTCCACAATCTGTATGCATCTTTCATGTGCTGGAGGTCAGTGGAGAGAACGTGATTTATCCATGTGGAACATCTATTACATTTCCTACCAACTCTCTGTCCTGGAATAGTCCTGGAGTAGTTTGTGTTTGTGCTCTTAATGTTGTTTCTTAAAGCAATTACCCACTTTTCTCTTTATTTCCTGAGAGGTGTCTCACCAGTGCTCTGATGCACTAGTTTTCTCAGTTTGTTGATTTTAATCTTCTCCAATGATTTTACCATCCAGTTCTCTTTCCTCCTTTTCAGCATCAAAGGCAATTTCATTCTCTATTCAGTTGCTTTAGTAGGTACTAGTTCATCTCAGCAAATTAAACATAAATAAATAAATAAGCATATATTTATATATATATTTGGTTAAAACAATACGTTTCAAACTGATTTGCTTTGCAATTCACTAGTGCATTTCACTGAACTGGTAGGCATACTTAATTCAGGTCTACTCGACTTTATTGGCCAATACATAATAAGAAATTAATCTCTCTCTTTATTGTAAACCACTGTTGTGCTTCAGTGCCTACAAATCCAAGCTTACATATGAAATCCAAATGTGTAATATACATCATTTTATATAACCTTGGGTGATGTCTGTCTTGGATTATTCTGCAAAAACATCATAGACATTTTTTTTTTTTTGACTCCATAGTTTCCATACTGCTTTGTACCACTTGATCACAGCAACAGGGATCCATGAAAGCTCAGAGAAACTAAACAAGAATTTATCATTGAGGCTTTTGAGACAAACTCAGTTATCAGTGATTTTACTTAGTTCAGACACAGAAAAAAACACCTCTGATACAATGTCATACTTTTTTTTTTTTTGAATGGGACTATAACTGTATCTGATGCTTACATTGTTGAAAACACTTGTTGAAACCAAGAAATTGTGGTCCTAGCTCCATTACAGAAAACAGATGCTATTTACTTGATTAATAACCAATATTTTCAGCAAAAGAGGCAAATGGTGTTACAAACCACAGACTTCTTGTGCATTTACAAACATGAAGCTTTTCCCCAACAACAGTAGAGACAAACAGCATAAGGAAGATTTTTGCTCCACTTCCTCCAGATTCCCTTTCTTGTCATTATCAAGCTATCACTGTCTGCTGCTTGGTTTCCTGTGTATTTTCTGGTTGTTTCGATGATGATATCAAATCCGCTCGCACAGAATATAACACAGTACCCAGAGAAACTTCTTGGAGTTCCTGCTTCAGACTGGAGGCAGGTTATTTTTCTATGATGGGATGAATGGCTTGGCGTGTAAGGGGAGAACACTGGATGCTGTTTATCCTGACTCTAGCAAGGCTTTTGAGCTGTCCTTCATACCATCCTCATAGACAAACTTACCAGAAAAGTAAACAGGGAGGTGGACTGGAAACTGACAAATGAGACAGGCTGTGATCAGCAGTGTGATGTCTGGCTGGAGGCCAGTCCCTAGTGCTGTACCACGGGTCGATACTGGGTCTGATGCTGTTTAACATCTCCATTAATGACCTGGATGCTGGTGCATCCTCAGCAAGTTTCTAGTTCATACAACACTGGCAGAAGTGGTTGATAAACCAGAGGGTTGTGCAGTTATTCAGGGAACCTCAAGACACTAGGAAAATGGGTTCTACACAAAGTTCAACAAGGGAAATGCCAAGGACTTTGTTGTTCAAAAAGTACTTCGTCTCTGCTTGATAAATATTGCACATGGACATATATTCCTCTCATGTATTTCTCAGTGGGAAACACACAAATGTACTGCAGGATAGGATGAGCTATCAATGCCTTCATGTTTAGAGTTGTGCAGTATGCTTCCAGCTAGAGTCAGGTTTTTTCTTGTAACTGAGTGTTTTTTACCAGCATGGTAAGTTGCTGCACATAAACTCCTTGCTTTTGCTGAGTTGCAGTGATGCCTCAGTTGAACAGGACTTCCATGTTGTTTTTGAGAAGAGGTCAGAATAAGAGGATACTTGGGCTTCAAAAATATTTACAATATTTACCCATTACTGAAACATTTAGAGAGAAATAAAGCTTAAATGGCTAATTCAATAACAGAGTTGTAGTAGGAAAGAGGATGCTGTAAACATAGACTCCACATATTGAGGTATTTTTATGCTGATGATACATCTTTAGATCTCCTCACTTTAATCTTATCACTCTGTACTGAGCTCTGAAAATTTAATTTCCACTTGCTCTATTCTCTCTGCTGGCAGTACATACTACTAAGCAAACAAAGGTAAGTGCTTTTTGAATTGATTTTTGTCTGACTGCTGCCACAGTCCCAACAGTGTTTATATGCCATAGTGTAGTGTTTGTATCTGGCTGTATTTGCATTTTTGATTCACATGTGTAAGGATGAAAGAGAAACTGTGTAGGAAAAAAAAATCCTTTCTATATTTATCACATGGGAAGCATACAACCCCGTCTTCTGTGCAAAACAAGTGACCCCATGCAGAACAATTTCCTTAGTACAGAAACATTGCTTGTACTCACTTCATCTCTTGTGCAAGAGAAGTGTTGTGTGGAAAAAAGATGAGCGAGCCAGTTACTGAGAAACTCAAGTCTGGATGCTTGCCTTTGTCCTCAACTTGCTTGAAATATTCAAATCAGGCAGATTAAAATCAAACAACAGAAATTAGTGCACCGTTAGAGCTGCCTCCCTCATCTGACAGGTTAGCGTCTGCAGAGCTGTGATACCTTCATTGGCACTGCCGGCCTCCAGGTCTGAATCTCTACCAGCTACACTTGCTATCACATTCTTTATTACTGTCATGCTTGTATGATCAACAATGGTCTCCTATTTCATGGTGATACATACAGCAAAAATAAAATTGTAGACATATAAGCAAACATCTTTGTGTAGGTATGGATGTATGTTTTTCTATGTGCATGTGAAGCTGTGAATATATACAGGAAAAATTATATTTTTTTTCCTTGAGAAATTAGTTTCTTAATTTCCCATCAACAGAACATCTCATTATACATAAATGTTGTGAAAGACCTTATTAGCCAGATAGACACATGAGGGATAAAATTAAAAGTTGCTGTGGAAACAGTAACCTGAAATAAATTTTTTTTTTTTTTTTTTTTTTTTTTTTTTTTTTCGGTGAACTCAAAATCCCAGTCTTCATCTTCTATTAAAATGTTGTTTGCATATAATTTCTTTCTTTAGGAAAAAGAATCTGACTTGCTGATACACAAATGGAAATCCCATCTGACTGTGACTGTATAGTGCATCTCAGACTAATGTGTTTTTTTTTTTTTTTTTCTTCCTGTGAGTATTTTAAGCCTCTTTCTTGTCTTGGTATCAGTCTGATGCAAGGCAGCAAAATTTCATTTGTGGTCGTCATTACTGCCCATCTATGCCCAGCTTCAGCAGTTTGAAGATGTTGCTTTCACTGGAGGAAACAGCCCGGGGTAGAGTATAGAGGAGGGAAGAAGAAAGACTAAAAATGATGTTAAGGCACAGAGAAAATGATTTTCTAAATACATAACATTCTTTACTTCTCAGCTGCAGCTGTCATCATCCTCTCGCACATTCTCAGAAAACCACATATTTCAAATATGGCTTGTCAAATAAGCAAAAAGCAACTTGAGCTTTGTATGTACCAACTGCTCTGGTACTGAGAGGCTTGATCACACTAAAGATGGTGTCCATGTTCCATTCCTGATATTCTTCTGTGGTTGTTATTTTCTGTAGTCATCTGTTGGCAGATGTATTAACATTAGTGTTAGTTTGGGTCAGGACTGTGCTTTTGAAGAGAAACTCCTAATGGTCCGTGCTTACTGTGCTGGGTTCACATTGTCAAACAGCCTTGGGGCATGCAGCCAACTTGTTTATTTTCTGACAGAGCTAAAGCAGAAGATGCACCCCGGGGGTACACCTAATGCTCTCCAGCTGCTAGTGGGTGCTCAGTTCACAGGATCAGACTAGAGTTAGACCAAAAGAAAATCCTCCCAACCCATGTTGTGCTCTGTCAAACCACTCCTGCCAAGCCTATGCAGCCGATGAGATAAACATAGCTTTTGTTAAACTACCTCTTCCTGTAGTTTTTTTTTTTTTTAATCTGCTTTGTATGCAAGAAATAACTTGAGCATCAGCCCCAAGAAGGCACTGAAAACTGCTGATGTGCAGTGCTCCTGTATTTAATCTCTCTCTCTGTGATTACACAAAGGATGCGTATGGAAAAGAACAGGGTCTTACTGAGTATGCTCCTGGTAGGCCCGTTTCTGTCCAGGAAAAAGCATTACAGACTGAATCTTCGGGTGATCTGGTACCCCTGGATTGCTCAGCAAGAAAACAAAGGCTGCATGCAGGCACTAGTGCCAGTTAAGCCACATGTTTTCTTCATAAATGTTGGAATAACACAGAGAATGATGTAATACAATCAGCACAATTATTTGCAAATGCATGAGTCTCATTTGATTTATTCAGTGGTTAAAAAAAATTAGTAAACTGGCACAGAATTTCTACTGTTATCGCACAACAGCTTGCAGCTAAAAAGCCATTGTGCATAAGTGCAAATTGAGAATTAGCATATCTTTAAAAAAAAAAAAAAAAAAAAAGCCAAATGCTTAGGCTGCACTGACTAGTGACAATGACAAGACACCAGTCCCAGCTATGGAGCTCGCACTCAGCAAACATTTTGTATAGTGGCATTATCTAATGGGCAGGCATTTTTTTTGCCCTTCCGGTTTTAGTGATGCTGATGCAGGACTCAGATCTAGTGGTATGTGACTGAATTTGCTTGGAACCATTACTTGAATGCTTCTACACTGCCTTATAATTTGCGTAAGTAGTTGGCTGTGAAAGAAGCTAGCCCAGGAATATAGAAGACATCCTGGAGCTGGCTCTGGACTGTTCTAACTTTGTATGAATTTGATTCAGAATTTCCATACTACATGAGGACATTTATATTTCACAGACAAGTACTAGGTGTTTCTTCACAAATTTAATTTGTTTAAGAGGCTGTTTCTCTGTCAGCATGGCTGGCCTGTGTTAAATGTGCTGCACATTCCCAGTGGATCGGTGTTCATGCCTTTGAAAGCAACTTCTACATTGATGTTGCTGTGATGAGTCTTTGCACAGACAGATAGTGAACAGGCATGGAGGAATCACTGCATTTTCCTGCCCTGTAGCTAGTGTCAGACTGAGGGAACTTGCCTGTCATTGTAATCTCTACAATTCATATGCGCGGTTTTTCTCCATAGTGTTCTTAATCCAACTCTTTTTCACAAGCCCCACGTTTTTATTTTGATAAAAAATGTTATTTGTTTGTTGCAATGTAACAGACAGTAAATGGAGTGGCAGAGAGTGTTCTGCTTTATTTTGTTCTCGTATGTGTATATTGTCTACCATCTGAAACATATGAGCAAACAACCCCTGTTCTCATGTCTTGATAACAATGATAGAAGGTTGCTGTCCTGAGGCGTTATTTCAGCTTCGCTTTCCTCTCTGACAGGGGCAGGGCTAATTTCAGTGCTGGTCTATCCGGTGTTGCATCCTGCCTTGAACAGTGACCAGCAGAGAAAAAAAAAACACACACAGAGCTGCCCTACCCTTTCAACATCTTGCCCAGCTTTCTGCAGACTTTGGTGTAAGACTTTGTGAGATGGAGGTTGCATTTGAATCATCTCTTAATAGTCATCGATAAACCTGCACTCCAATATGATGACTCCAATATCTGGATCAAAAATTATTGTGACAGAATGATAGATACTCAAGAGTGTGTCTAGGTGAGCTTTGTTAAAAATATTTTCAGTCATTGGAATGAAGTGTGAAAGCCAGAATGCAGATTAGTACAGTCAATGTAGGAACTGCGGTTAGGAGAAAAATCCATGCCAGGGGACTTCTATGAGAATAGGTAATTATGAAGAAATAGCTTCCTGAGATATCACTTAGCAAGACTTCTAAGAGGAGCTTTAAACTGAGAAATGAGGGAAATGTTTTGGGATAGTAGTGAAATCCTTATATCTCTCTTTAAAATAAAATGACAAGGGGAAAAAAAGGAGTAACACTTGCTGATTGTAGTCAAGCTGGTGATATCAAGAATCAAATGCCTGACTTTTACATGGGTAGGAAGTGTGTGGTTAACAGGAGACAATAGACATTCTTGTGGATTCATACCTGGCAAATGGATTGCAGGTGATGTGCAGTGCATGAAATGGAATATGACATTGACTGCAGCACGGTGGAACAGCAGCAGTAATTATTACATGGTAAGGAGCAATCATGTTAGGAATGTGCTGTGCAGAAATTACAGAAGTAACAGTTTAAAGGCAGTGGAGGAGTGAAATCATATTAAGAAATTATATTTTAAAAAAGAGTGATAATGTGAATAAAGTAGATTAGTCGTGACCAAAATCATTTTAGGAAAGGATGTTAAAAGAGGCCCTTCTGGGATAGACTGGGGAGTTGAATTTGGATATGAACAAAGAATTCTTTAATGCTATTAGAGAGAGAAATACTCCTGAGATTTGTATCACAGGAAATTTTAATTTCTCAGTCACATAGACTGAAAACCATTAACAATGATAGGCCATGGGTGCGAAAATCAAAATATATGTTTAACTGAGCAGTCAGTGAAGCAGTTGAGGGTGATACTGCTTAACATTTTGTTTCTGCGACTAACATCAACAATATCGATGATGTGGTTGTAGAAAATAACTTAAGTGAAAGTGAGGTTGATTTATTTGATGTGCATTGGAATACAGGTCTGTGACTTGTGTTCCTGGTTTAAATAGTGAAACTCATACATGACAGGAGAGAACTAAATGGTGAGGTCAGTAGGACTATGAAGCTCAGGACGTAACTTTAACTGAAGCCTGAGATTTCTTTGTGTTAAAGGTGTAAATCTGTTGAAGGCATCTGAAGCAAAGGAAAAAATATCCCCAGACAGCTTTGGAAATAAAGGCAAATTCTCTTGAAACAGATGGTAGAAATGCAAAGAATACCTCTAAGGATGAAGGAAAATATTTACCTGGCAGAGAGACCAGTCGTAAACATCAAGAAGCTCAAGGATAAAACAGGAATTGCCAGCAGGCTGCTCTTGCAAAACACCTTCAAATGATGAGCAGAAGGCTCTCTTGGGGTGTGTGAAGCTCTAGTCATGTCACTATAGTTTGGGAGACCCAGGAGACCCTGTGGTGCTTGTATTCTGGGTCACACACAATCACTGGCATGTAAGTAATAGTAAAAGTGTGTGTGGATGAATCACTATAGAGATTTTAATTTATTTCTCTTCTTTTCTTTAACAATAGGAAAATTTTAGTCCAAGTTTGCTTTGAGCAGCTGGTGAGGTTGGCCTGGCTGGGACCACCCTTCAGACCAAGCCCCACTTTGGCCTGAGACAACTGTCCAGGGTGTAGAGGGTCAGCCAGAGTAATGAAAAGATTAGAAAAGTGATACCAACAAAGTCCTGCAATGCAAAGTGTGAGGAAACTTTAATTATTAGCTCACTACTAGCTTGGTGTGTAATGACTTCACATCAGAGTATTCAGCAGGTGCTCAGACAGCGATGAAAATTAATGACTTTGGCTTGAGGCAAAGGGAACAAACAAAACTCGTTCATTTTTTTTGTCTGTTCCTGAGGAATGGGGATAAACACACATAACAAAACACCCCATCTGTCTCAGAAGGATAGACGCCTCCTCAAATCCTGCGTCTACTGTATCTGAATCAAACATCTGCCTCTGAAGGTGTAATAGCAGTCAGCCACTATGCAGGTGGCCTTGGTTGACCCATATCTGGAAGATCAACTCCTTTCCTTAGGATACTAATTGGTAATTTGGGGAGTTATCTTAGTCTAACATTAAACAGACAAAGTGGAAACTTGGTTCTGGACTTCCACAGAGGTATGCTCAACATTTCTCCTATTGCCTTCATACCAAATTCCCTCCTGCGAGTCATTTTTCATTTCCCAATATCTCTGACAACTCAACCTGGCTACAGCATTGCTAGTTTTCACTGATTACTCCTAAAATTTCTGATGCTTTTGTCTTGATTTTTGTTTTGTCTTAAAATCTGATGTTAGAGTCCCCATATCTATGTTTGGTTTACTTTGTGACTGTAGAAGAAATGCGATGTTCCTGGGTCTTCCAGAAATGTTTGAAAACTCAGTGGACCTGGACACTACAGCTGTCAATGACTAATTAAAAGAATCCCAAAGAAACTATTTTCTGAAGCTTTAGCCATGATTTTGAACAGTAGGGGTTAAAAATAATGATCCTAGCTTAAAATGATGAATACCTATATGTTATTTCATAAAATCTCTACTCTAGACCCCACTTCAATGTCAAAGGCTTGTTTTCTGACTTCAATATTTTACTTTTTCTTTTTTTAATGCTATAATGAAACCCAAGGGAGGAGTAAGATAATGTCATAGTGAGTGAGGAGACTTGAGTTTAATTCTTTGTTGCTGTTTTGTGATCTCAGGCAAACACTTTGTCCCTCTTTCTCTCTGCTTTGATTCTCTGTCTGCGAGGACAATAGCACTTCCTTGTTTCTCCTGGAAATGCATTATTTTAATCACTGTAAGAGACAATGAAGAACTCAGGCAGTAGGCAAGGGGCATTGTGGTAAGTACAATAGCTCAACAGAAATAGAAGAAAAAAAAAAGCTGTGAGGCTCCTGATGTTTGAGGCTGGATTGTTTAAATAATTCCACCAGGTTGCTGTGCCCTCTGTGAGGTGAGGATACCAGTAACATTAGCATCTCAGTGGGCTAAAGATCTGAACCCTGCTGCTGCCTCAAGCCTTGTTCTTACTAATATAAAGATCTATTCACCCTTTTAATCTCTGATATTGGGAAAGCTTTAGAAAACCTACACACCTGTGAAATGAAGAGTGGGATGAGCTTGCTTTTGTCTGTTTAAATAAGAAGTAAGGTACTGAGTGAATTGCTCCTGTGCTGCTTGAGTTTTGTGGCTAGATTACTATAGCCTGGGCCTTATAATACATTTAACTAACTTAGAAAACAAGATGAGAAGATCAGCAAGGAAATTGTGCAGTGCATTGATGCCCCACAGCTATAAGGGATATACACAACAGGCACTGCCTAATTGCATCAGGTTTCCATGAACTTCAGTCAGAAGCAGCCTGGAAGGAAGGTATTCCCCAGCTACCACTGGACATAACCTGACAGAGAAAAGTGCTGTCTGATAGTATTGTCATTCAGATAAACATCTGGTTTATCCCCAGATTCTTCTTTACTCCTAATTTTATTGGGGAGCTGTCTTTAATCTTTCGGGGACAGGCTAATACCTTTATTTCTGTATTTCACTGGTTTATGCTTAAAAAAAAATCCAGGTTATTAGCTTTGCTCTCTTGGCATCCTTGCAAAAGCACAAATGAAAAATGTTATTTGTGGGCAGTAATTCTGCAAGTAGGAGCTAGGTATCAGACTATATGTGTCTCGTGGTTTATAAAGCCTCTCTGAGAAAGCAGTGGTCCACCTGTGAAGAAATGAGTTGTAATAAGTGTAAGGGGAGAAAAATATCACGATGATATCACAAAGAAACCACCACAAATGAATGGGGACGTACTTTGTAAGGAGGAAGTAGAAACACACCTATAAAAGCCTGAAAATGTTAACAAAGCCACAACTTGTGCAAGCACCAGGATGGTTTATGCATCATCAGAAGCAGCCAAGCTGTATCTGCTAGGAGCAGTTTGCCAGGATCCCATACCTCTGGCTGGCTGGAGTTTCTGAAATAAAGGATTATTATTATTTTATTATTATTATTTTTTTAATGGGGATCAAACATAGAAGCTTTGTCTGTTGTTGTCCACATTAGAACTTATGGCTGAGAACAGTAACGTTTTCTTGTCTCAGGCTGAGTCTAGCAAAGTTATCTAGTTATCTGGGTTACCTTGGGTTCACTTGACAGCTGGGTTCCATCTGGCAATTGCCCTGGGGCTTTTTGTTTTCCAGGTTGTGTTAAATGTAGGCTACTGGAACAAGATGCCAATGGTTAATAAAGGTAAAATTCATGTCTTCGTGGCAGTTCCACAGAGATGTCAAGGTAAAGACATCAAGGAAAGCCACAGAGAATGAGGCAAATTGCTATTATTCTGTTGAATCTTGGAGGGGATTTAAGATGTAAAAGCAAGGCACTCCCATGCTCCCAAGTGATTTCAGGCGGTCTTCTTCATTCTGCTGTTACACTTATTCTCCTGGGGAGCTGGAGCAGACATTGTAGCTCTGCCTTAGCACCATCCTTCTTTCCATTTCAGGTGTTAGGCATTGAAGTCTCTGCCTTTCTACCTTCAGGCCTCATTGCTATATTGCTCCTTCCTGCTTTTCCTCCTTGCAGATTTCAAATTACATACTGTAAAGGTGCTTTGTCAGTCAGTGGGACAGATGGGTAGATGCTTCCCTTCCCAGACCATCACTGTTCAGCAGGTGAGATGCTGGCTGGCAGATGTTTCCTCTGTTTGTAATACGGCTACATTAACCAATATAAGGTCTTTCTTAACTGGTGAATAGAAAAAAGAGCCTTAAAGTCAAATCAAGCTTTCTCCCTTTACAGCTTAGAGTGGTAAACATAGAGATAATTAGGCAGCCTAGAAAAGAAGGGGTACTATAAGAAAAAAATCAGAGCAAATTGCATTTTTATATCATGCCTAAATGTTGGACGACATTCTAACCCTTCTGTACTTGGTAGGAACATTACTATTTCTGGGGGCACCGGGAGTTCTCACAGTTTAGCTTTACATTACATTAGGTTCTTTGTGGTACATCTGAGGCTATGCTAGTTTTAAAGCCATATACTGTAAAAGCAGAGCTGAGTTAAATACATAGTTAGATTGCTGTACCATGGTGGGAAGGCACTTTATCTGCTTAAACAAAGCTCTTATAACTTATGGCAACAAATTTTCACATTTTGATGGTCTGTCTGCAGACACTAGTAGAATCAGGCTATATCTGGAGTACTCCCCAGGGACTAGCTGTTTCACAGACAGGCCACATGGAACAAGTCAAAGGCGCATGTAAACATCTTTTGACTTCAGTTGCTGGTATTTTTCTTCCTGGACTTGGTTTTGACAGGTTGTTGTGGTTTTTAAAGGCTCTGCATTAATAGAATGAATAGAGGATACAGGGCACAAGCGGCAATATTTTTCCAATTCCTGCCAGGTGTGATGTAAGGACTATATGAAGCCTCATGCTCTGTCTACTTGACAAAGTGGGAAGGAAAATAGCATTCAGGTTCTGTGGCTATTCTCTACAATCTATTTTTAGCTATTCTTGAACAACCTCTTTCTCTCCACCACCTGAAGCATTCCCTAGAGGAAATCTACCTCACTAGGCTAACGTCAACCTTTGGGAATATCCTCATACACTTTACAGAGGGATTTCCATGTCCCTCTGTTCAACTCCAGTGTGAAGATGTGATATATGGCAAAGACAGCTGGGTTAATGCTGCCTGACAGCAAACTTTTGGTCAAAGTACTTGCATGCTGTTTTGGAGGAAAGATTTGTAAGTCATACTGGTCAGATCTATGCAATTTCTGGAAAGTCCAGAACTAGACCAGAATGGCATTTGGACAATGCTATTTTTTTTCTCTGGCTGTGCTCACAACACTAACTGGAAGAAAGTTGTACTCTGTAATTTTGACTCATGTGGCTGGTGGAGGCCAGCAAAGAAACATTGGAGCAACTTGTGCAGACAGTGCCAAGGCTTCCTTTTAATGCAGGTAGAGAGCTGGTTTCTGTAAGGTAGTGCAGTGATGATGATCTAGCTCAGTACTAGAGAGCATAGGATCAGATAGCAAACAAAATCACCAAAATGGTGAACTAATTCTCTGAACATCCCAGGTCTGTGAACACCACAGAGAAGGCAGTGACTGCTTTTGCAACTTCTCTCTTCCTGGCAACAAAGACCAGAGCTGACTGGAGTACATTCATGCTGGGCTGCTCTGTATTGTTCCAGCAGCATGATGCTAAGCAAATGGAAAGTTGTACTAAGTGGTCAGTGGGAGATTTTCTTTGCACAAAAAAGCCCTCATGGGGCTCAGAAATAGCCATGCCTTAACGCAACTTAATGACAGCAGCCTATGTAGGAGGCAGTACTTGCATGTAAATTGAAGTGCTATAGGGATACAAAATCTAGCAGCTTCCTTGGCTGTGTGTACAGACTGGCCTTTTGCTGCCCACGGTGACCTCAGCCATGTGGATTTGAGGGCCAGCATGTTGCCTCAAGCTGGCATATCCCTGACTTATCCTTCGGCAGCTGCAGGTAGAGGGAACAGGAGTTCATTTGAATAGAGAGGGACCTGTTGGCAGGGTGGGCACCTTTCTGGGTGCTGGATAGTGGATTTCACTCCTTTTGGGTGTGTTTCAGGGCACAGCAGCTGTCTGGCTCAGCATCAGTCTTCATTTCCTTTTCTGGGGCCTGGGGATGCTCTTGTCCTTACCTGTTAGATCGCTAACTCACTTTGTTTTACCTCAGGGCCTTTGACAGATACCTTCTTAGCATAGAGAAGATAGCTTATTTCACATCTGTGGATCTCCTGCAATACTGATGATATCATTTGATCTTCTGTCTATTCCAGCAACAAAACTCCAGGAAATATGTTTGAGCAAGGAGAACTCCCATGAAAGGATGTTTGTCTGCATATGTCATGTCGAGACAAAGAATTATGCAGGGACAAGGGAACAAAGGAAAGAGTTTACTTTATATTTGCTGATTATATAGTGAAATGTTGCAAGTAGAAAGAGTCCCTTTGACGTTTCTGCATCAGACTAATGTTAAATATTGTGAAAAGTACAATTTGGCAAAAAAATCTTACCTATGCTTTCTATGGCTATTGAGTTGGATGGGGATTTGCAACACTTTATAGCCCTGCCAAATGCAATAGGAAAATTTGCATAGCTCCCTAAACCACCTGAAAATGTGAGCTCTCAACTATTTAGAACTAGCTTGTCCTCAGGGCATGTAAACATTTGTAATTACCTGAGTCCTGCTTCCTTCACAGCAATATATATCCTACAGCAGAAGGGAACAAGATGGAATCATACTGCCACTGTGTATTTCTTTGGTAATGCAGCATAGGTAACTCTAACCAGCCTCACACTTCTTTTGAAAGGTTTAGAGTACTCTTTGATTTGATTATTTTTCTCCCTCAGAATTCAACGAAACTTGGAAGAGGAAAGAAATTTCCAGGTCTTTTTGTCTGTGTGACAGTGAAAGAGAACATATGGGACAGAAAAAAAGGAGAAGAGATGTTGACAGAAGCACGGGAGTCAGAAATCTGTCATTTTTCATTTCCACTTTGCAAAGCAGCTCAAGTGGCTCCTGCACTGCTTAAATTTAAAAAATAAATAAAATTCAAGCTTCAGGTGAAAGGCATAAACTCTTCTAGGTGCACTATCCCAAGAACAGGAATGGAACTGGACAGCTAACAGGGACCAACAGAAATATGTAGGTATAAGTGAGTGACAAGGCAATTCAAGGTTGCATTGATATTACATTTTAGAAAACCCTGAGGTGTTTTTTTTTTTTTTTTTTTTTTTTTTTTTTTTTTTTTTTTTTTGGGACTATAATAATCCTCCAAAGCACTTTGAGTGCTTGGCTCTACCACATGGGAAGCTATTCAATTTCTTTTCCCCTCCCCTTCCCCAGTGTGCTTGCATGACAGCAGCACAGCAAGAGATTATTAATTGTAACACTTCCTCCTTCCTGCCTCCATGTTGTTACTCTATTGTAATGACTCTCTTCTCTTTCTTTCCATCTTCTCAAGAGAGACGGAGGCAGATGGACAAGACCAGTTATAAAAACTTGAATGCTGCCATGATTGTGTTACTGAGTTTCATGCCGTTAACCCAGATAGACAATACTGATAGAGCACACCTCCTCTGGGTTGTAATTGCACGTCCATGCACTCTGCAACCTGCTCAGACCCACATATTCCAGCTTCAGCCCAGCAAGCTATCACCGAGGAAACACAAGCCTTCAAAGTCCCTGGTTGCTGCTCTTCAGAGTGTGTCTGTCTCACGTGCTCACTGCTCTGCAGATTGGCATGATTTGTAACCTGCTGCCCACTACACCACCAAATCCAGGGACTCTTGTCAGTAGAATTTAACTGAAAATATATAATGACAGTGAGATTTAAGATATGGTGAAGCACTTTTTTTTTTTTTCTTTCCTAGCATGAGATTTCAGTTACAGACCAGTCTATAATTTCAAAGCACAGTTCTTCATTGCCTCATGCCTTGCTCTGTCCTTTACACCATTACAGTATGATAGGAGTTACAGCTTTTGGAAATTAAGATATGTTGGCTGCTTTACTCAGTATTGTTGTAGTGAGTTTACGTGGCAAGGTTTTGGTAGATGGGGGCCATAGGGGTGGCTTCTGTGAGAAGAATCTAGAAGCTTCCCCATGTTAGGTAAGGGCCCCACTGCTGACCAGAGCCAAGCCAATAAACGATGTTTGCGCCTCTGTGAGAGCATATTTGAGAAAGGGGAAACAAAACAAACAAACAAACAAAATGTTTCTACATGGCAGCTGGGAGAGTGAGAGGACTGAGAAACTGCCTTGCAGGCACCAAGGTCAGTGAAGAAGGAGGGGGAGAGGTGCTCCAGGCACCGGAGCAGAAGTCCCCTGCGGCCTGTGGTGAGGACCATGGTGAAGCAGGATGTCCCCCTGCAGCCCATGGAGCACCACGGTGGAGCAGGGTTCCACGCTGCAGCCCGTGGAGGAGACCATGGTGGAGCAGGTGGGCCTGCACCGACGGAGGCTGCCGCCTGTGGAAGACCGGTGCTGGAGAAGATTCCAGGCCAGAGCTGCAGCCTGTGGAGAGGAGACCACGCAGGAGCAGGTGACCTGGCAGGAGCTGCTGCCCGTGGGGGAGCCAGGTTGGAGCAGTTTTCTCCTGAGGGATGGACCCCGTGGTATGGACCCATATCTGGAGCAGTTCTGGAAGAGCTGCTGCCTGTGGAAAGCCCATGCTGGATCAGTTCAGAAAGGACTGCATGGTGTGGGAGGAGTCCCTGTGCACGGCACAAGGGACAAGAGTGACCAAGAAGGAGCGGCTGAGATGAAGCACTATAGACTGACCATAACCGCTGTTCCCCTGTGCTGCTTGGGGGGAGGAGATGGAAGAGGGTGGATGGGGGAGAAGGCGTTCTTGGTTTCTTTCCTTTGTTTCTCACTTCTCTAGCTTGTTAGTAATAGGCAATAAATCTTACTGTCTCCCTACTCTGCGTCTGTTTTGCCTGTCATGATAATCATTGAGTGATCAACCCTTGAGCCCTTTGCATTGTATTTTCTTCCCCTTTCCTTTTGAGGAGGTGGAGTGAGAGAGTGGCTGTGGTGGAACTTGGCTGTCCACCCAAGTAAAACCACCACAATTGTAAAAGGTGTTGAAGAGCAACTGTGAATGATGTCTATGGCCTGGAAACCACAGCTGAGGCTGAATCAATAGCAGTCACTATACCTAATGTCATTATTTTCTTAAATGGAGGGTTGAGTCGCTATTTTGCTAGTGCCTGGTATTGCTCGTGACTCCTTAAAATTTAATACTGAAATAAAAATGTAATAACATACAATGAAAGAGCTTCTCTAGAAACTGTCCTAGAAACTTTTAACCTGCAGCTGATACCTATGCTATTGGAATTTATCAGGGGAGCTGATCTCTGGTGATCTGTATTTTTTTTAATGTACATTTTCAAACTGTGTAGATGTTTCAGCACATCATTTCAAATGACAGCCCTTCTTGACCTTTGCTTGAGAGGTCTCACAGAAGTTGTTGAACTCCCCAGACTTGTCAGCTTTAATTTAAATGCCCTGGAGTCTCCCTCAGCTAACAAAATGTTATAGAGACATAAATTACTTCAATCCTGAAGTGTCAATGAGAGGGAGCAAATGTCACGTCCCCTTCTCCTACCTAGGAAAACTCCAGTGCCTCTGGCAGTTGGTTTCCCAGAAGTCTCGTGCTACAGAAGTGAGCATTAACCCAGAGGAAAGTTATATTAATCTCTTTTCCCTTCTCTCAGCTATGCAGTCTTTAACCAGCTGTGTGCTTGGTGGTTACTCTTGGGCTACTGTCCTAGTAATCATCCCTTTTGTTGCCAGGCATGTTAATCAGCCTTAGTCTGAAACTCTTTGTGCACACACGTGTGTCTGTGTGCAACTAATTACAATAAGCCTTGACACCAGTTGTTAATGACCAAGACCTAAACGAAGGGGAATGCAGGTGGATACATGGGGTCTGAGCACAGCTCTGTCTTGCTGGGGAGGGGTCATATAGGGAAGGCTTCCCAGCTCCTCGGGCCCTTCCTGCTGGCAGGTGCTAACCCCCACGGCCATGTACTCGCTACTGGTGATTGCTTGTTGTGGGCATGGGGCAATGCCACTGGTGACACGGGGGCCAACAGAAAGTGGGGGTGATGGTGCTGCTGGAGTCAACCCTTTGGGTGTGGGAGGAAGGAGGCCGGGAAGGCAGCGCCCTTTTCGCGATGGCACGGCCCCCAGCAGCCCGGGGGGGAAGGCGCCGGGGTCGGCACTAGCCCCGAGCCTCCGCAAGCCGCTGCCGGGAGGGAGGTGACGGCCTTAGGGCTCGGCCCCCTCAGCACTGGCGCGGCGCGGCCCGGGGCCGCTAGGGGGAACCGCCCGCCCGGGAAATGGCGCCCGCTCCGCTCCGGTCGGCCCGGCCCGACCCCTGCTGAACGGCCGGGCCCAGCGGGGTTTGGGGATATGGGGGCTGTGGTCCCTCCGGGGGCACACGAGATAGGGGCAGTGACCGAAATCCTGACATCGCAGCAGGTCGCCTTAGGCACGAGTGTCCCAGGATGGTTAGAAAAATTAAAAAAAAAAAAAAAAAAAGTCTCCTGTTTCTCCTGTGCGCTCCCCCTCCTCCTCCTCTGTTCACACAACGTGTGATTTCTCTCCTCTGGCTTCATTGGCCTTTATTTTCAAAGCCTGTCCAATAAATGTAACCGAGCCCGGGGCTCCACAACGGCTCTACATCCTTGAGCAGCTGGGCAAGCTGCAAGCCTGCTTGGCGTTTTTTGGCTGCAGTTTCCCCCCCCCTTCCTCCCCCCCCCCCTTCCCCCCCCCCCCCCCCCCCCGCTCCTCCCTGGGCCTGCAGGAGCGTGGTTGCGATGAGGATGCAGTTTGGTGTTGGCTGCATGTGGGAGCTGCAGCAGCAAGCTGCAAAAGAGTGGGTTCAGGCCGTGGTTGTGCACGTCATGGAGCGTGTGGTGGCTGAGGGAAAGATTCTCGGCCCTTAGAGAGCTTCCCAGCTCCAGCAGAGTGGCAGGGCTTCCTGGTATGTCTCACCGGGTAGCCTGGGCTGGCTCCCCCCTCTTGACTGTGGCAAATCCCTTAGCAATGCCAGTTGGCTGCTCTTTTAATGCTAGGTGGTGGCCTGGCACAAGTGGCCTTGTGTTCACAGTAGTGGTATGGCTTCAGATTTGGGATTACTTTGGTAAGAACACACTCCACAGGAGGAAGAGAGGCCAAACCCATCCCTCAGGAAAAGCCTGCTCTACTGTTCTGTCTTTTCTCCTTCTCCCTTACCCTAATTTTTTCGTGCTGTTTCCTTGCCTGCACGCTCATCATCACTGCATCTCTCCTCTTCAGTTTTCCTAGTACAGTAGGGGAAACGAGAAAGCAGAAGAGATGTCATTCCATAGCCTTCTTCGTTCCCCTGAAGGATCTTTAAATGTGATCTTTTGTCCAGTAACACAATATAAGCCAAAATTTCCACTGAAATTAACTCATCCTTCATTCAAGGTGTGCATTGTGCTGTGGATAAGAACAGTCAGACCATGGAGTGGAGTGGGTAGAAGGGATGATTCAGAGAAGTGTTCCTTGATTTATTTTCTCTTGAATCTAGATTGCTTCATTTTATTTCATTTTCTGTCTTGTTTGCAGGTTTAGAGTCTGGAGGTGTTTTTTTTTTTTTTTTTTTTTTTTTTTTTTTTTTTTTTTTTTTGTGCTGCTTTCTGTTGTTATTCTCTAGTCAAACAAAAAAGAGGAGTTGTGGAGTAAATGGATTGTGAAGTGCTTTAACTCCCTGTTCAGCGAGCTGGAGATGGGTGAAGGCCAGGCTGGCAGGGGAGCAGGGAGGGTAGGGCTGGCATACACCAGAATACTGAATGAGGAGAGGCAGAAATTGTGGTAGTGGTTTGACTTTATGTAACTTGTGTTTGGGGAACATAAGGCTGAGTGAATATCCCCAGCTAGTTCTAAAGCTAGGGGCAAGTCTCCATTTAATGCTTTCTGTGTTCAAGGTGGCTTTAGAGAGGGGTAGACAATAACGTTGAAATGTAGGTATGATTTGAGAAGATGTGCTTTAATAGTACTTTAGTATTTTTTTTAATATATTTATTTATTTATTTTTTTATTTTTTTTGCTGTTTGTTGCTTTTAAAATCCCAGTACTTAACAGTTTCCCACTCTCACTGGCTTCGTGTGCCTGGTGCTGACTACTATTATCACACTGATCGTTGAGAAGGATCCTGTGTGCTGTACTGGCCCTGTATGTGCTCACGTGTATGTTCTCCTTCTCTGTGCTCAGCCCCCAGCAGGTTCCAGGCAGCTTCAAAATAAACTTGCACTTGAGTTCAAGCAAATTTGTTTCATGGCTTCCTGGCACTAGAAAGAAAAAAAAACTACTCAATCTGTCTCCTCCTGTTTTTCTCCTTCCCCTTTTCTGATTTGCTTCAATCCATAGCTCATTTTCTTCTCTCACACTACCGTGTGATTTCTTGTGCAGTTCAACAAAGGGAAGCCCAAAGCCCTTCACCTGGGGAGGAACAACCCCAGGTGCCATTACTTGCTGGGGGATGACCAGCTGGAATGCAGCTTTGCAGAAACTGCCTTGGGGGTGCTGGTGGGCACAAGGCTGAACATGAGTCAGCAAGGTGCTCTTGCTGCAAAGAAGGTCAACAGCCTCTTGGGCTGTACTAGCAGGAATGTTACCAACAGTTGGAGAAATGTATGTGGTGATCCTTCCTCTCTATTCACTGGTGTGGCCACTCCTGGAGTACTGTGCCCAGTTCTGGGCTTCCCAGTGTAAGATATGCAGGGACATCCTGGAGAGAGTTCAGCAAAGGATCACTAAGGTGATTAAAGGACTGCAGCATCTCTCATAAGAGGAAAGACTGGGAGAGCTGGGACTCTGCAGCCTAACGGAGAAGACTCCGGTGGGATTTTATCAGTGTGTATGAACACCTGAAGAGTGGGTGTAAAGAAGACAAAGATGGGACAAGAGGCAGCAGGCACAAACTAAAACAAAATGGGTTCCATGTGAACATCAGGAAACATTTTTTTTTTTTTTTTTTTTTTAATGTGAGGGTGACTGAGCACTGCCACTGGTATCACAGAGAAGTTGTGGAGTCTTCATCCTTAGAGATACTCAAAAGCCATCTGGATGTGGTCCTGGGCAGCCTGCTATAGGTGGCCCTCCTAGATGACCTCCAGATGTCCATTCCAGTCTTGACCATGCTGTGATTCTAGCACTGGGTTTGGAAATGTTCCCTTCTCTTGTTTAGTATGTGAAACAGCACTCCAGGACCTTATCCAGACTGAGGTGTTCACTTCCCTGGGCTTCTGGTTTCCTACGTGTAAAATGGTGATAAGACCTACCTACCTCAGATAATTAGTTAATTAATATTTCTTCTATACTTTGAAAACAAGATGGGTGAATTTGACAAAATGCAAAAGACTGCCAATAAATGAGATTAGAAACAGTGTAATGGTAATATAGCTTATATTTGTCTGTGAAAATTAAGGTCATGCTTGGCTGTAATATAAATATCTTGCTTGGAAAACTAGTTTGGGTTCAAAAGGACCTTGGTTTTCTTGCTGTCAAAGTAGTTGTGGAAGAAAAAGTGGATCAAGTCCTTACCTTAAATTTTTATTATCTTAAATTACTATCTCTTTGCGTTTACCCAAGCTGAAGACTGACCTCAAGCTTCAGAGCTGAGCTTTATGGTAACAGGGTATGCAAGCCCTGTACTGACCACCACAAAGCTGATACAAAACTGTCTTGCTAAACAAGCCAGAAGAGCTGACAGAGCCCAGCTAAGTTAGGATAGAAAATAAGGTGCAGGAAATGACCAGGTGACTGAAGGGAGCATCAATATCTTTTTGGACTTCCTTTGCCACAGAAGATGTGACAGATGCTGGACTGCTTTTTATTTTGTTGCTAGCTAGTGCTGACTGAGCTTGCTGCTGGTGGTGTTCTGCTTGAAGAGATCTCTTTTTGCACCTGGTTGGGCAGCAGTGCTGGCCTGTGTTGAGCCCACCCGACCCCAGTCTGGTCAGGTTGCCTCCTGGCTACCTCCAAAAAAGTAAGAGATATGAAAGATTTTGTCTGTTTTTGCTGTGGATAAAGACACAACTTTGCTCTTGCTGGTTAATGGTGTGTGTTTTTGGAGCAGGTATCTTATAGTGACTACCACTTTAGAAAGGGTTGAAGTGCAAATGGGGTGATTTCTTATTTCATGGCTGTGGACTACATTATGCAGCTTTGTACTGTGAAATACAGGAAACCGGGCTTAGCCAAAAGTGAGTTGCTTAGCAGATGCTTGCTGTCATACAAATTAGCCACAGCTTTTGCATCTTGGAGTACTGCCAGCAGAGAGCTAGTTATTGCATTAAACATCTACTACCAGTCATGATCTAAACTGAAGCAAGAAGATTAATTGCTCCTCTAGTTTTAACTTAGCACTTTTTTTTTTTTTTTTTTTTTTTTTTTTTTTTTTTTTTGTGGCATCAAACACGGTTTTTATCTTTAAATCCAAACTATAATACACTGCTCTGAGTTTGAAATCAATGAGTGTATGGAGGGAACCGGAAAAGATTTAATTTAGTAAAAGTATTGTGTATGTATAGGACCTATCTCATTTTAAGGAAATATTTTATTAGTGCTACTCATCTGTTATGTAGTAATTCATACCTTCAAAACTGTAGTTTAACTAAATATGTGCCTTAAAGTGTGGATACAATTGATTTGAACTACTAGTAGATAAAAAATAAATGTTCAGCAAACACCTTCTTTCACTTTTTACTCTGCCTTAACTGAGATTTTTAATACATAATTGTACAGACTGACTAACAAAGCACAGTACATTTTCCTTACCTAAAAATATTTCTTTGCAATTATTTTGAGTTGCAAAGTTCTTAAACTCATCTGAACACGAAGTAAACAACTGGATTGTAGACAATTCAGACTTCAGTATTTTCCTGAGGATATAAGATTTTTTCAGCCATTGTTGTTTGTTATGAGAGGGATTTGACACCAGAAAGGCAGTTTTGGATTGAATTTGTAACCTTGTCTGTTCATGCCAATGCTGCTGACTTTTGCCTGTTCTGTTCTCTGTAATCTTCTTAGCCAAGCTCTGTATCACCAAAGCTTTGATTGCTTGAGTTTAAATGATGTCTAGAAACTTTAGGTCGTAGAAATGTTTACATTTCTTTTAAAGACTTACCCTTCCTGGTTAAAGAGAAAGGAAAAAAAAATTAGAAATTAGTGTCCCCAGAAAACAAATGGAAAATCCTTAAAAATAATAAAAAATTGTTTAATTCATCTCAGGATTGTGCAGTGGAGGGGATATCAAAACATTGCTGGTATTTTCAGTAGTTCTGATATTGTTAGTACTGTCCCTGTAGTGCAGTAGCACTTTTCGGAAGAGGAACATGAGAGCAAACAGCAGGTAACATTTACTACTTGAGTGCTGGGGTGCTTACAAGTGTTAGGTTTATACTCAGTCTTTACAGGGCTGCTACAAGGTCTTCCTCATGCTTTTCTTGCAGCCTTTTTTCTTTGGTGTGCAGAGTTCAAAAAAGTCTTTCCCTTCAACAACTACCGCAGTGACTTTCTGTTTCCCTTATGCAAAGGAATCTGAAATGTAAAGGCCAAATAAATAATAACGTGTACTTGCCTAGAAATAATGTGCTAAGTTTGTAACTACTGGAGAAAATGATTTGGTACATAGTTATTTCTGTGTACCTCCCTAACACCAAGAACAATTAGGCACCAGCTGAAGGCAGTGACTGCCAAAAGCACATTTGGATGAGGTGGGTGTTTCTGGGTGGTACAGTCATGCATTAACAAGTGTGACTGCATCACTAAAACAAAAGTGTATTCGTAGCTCAACCCCTCTTCAGGGATGTGCTCTCCTCAAGAGGAAAGGACACCAATAAAGCATTTGGCAGGGAGGAAATGTGAAGGACTGAGCACAGAATAATGAGATTTATTTAACTGCTTGCTGTTAGCAAAAAAACATCTACCTGAACTGCATATAGTGTTCACAGCTGCTTCAGGAATCATCCTGTGTGAAAGACAAAGTGGGAGCAGGTCAGCTGCTCCAAATTCAGTTCCCTAGGTGTTAGAAGAAATCTAAATTGATGGGTGGGTGGGTAGGCAGCAAGCAGCAACTGGGAGGGCAGTTACAGTAGAGACAGGACTCCAGAGAGCTTCACACAAAGCAGAGGATATGTAAAACCCTTTCCTTCAATACATGTGTGCTCTTCTGATAAATAGAGTTAAGGAAACAGACTTTTTTTTTTTTTCCTCTTTTCTGAGACTGAACTCTTAGAAGGTAAAGAGCTACTTGTAAAAATACTTAGTTCCAGGGAATAAAATCATGTAGTTTCTCTCTTGCTCCTTGGATTCAGTACTAAGCTCCAGTGGGTGCCTGTGTACCTTGTGGGGAGGGGAAAGCAGCATCCAGCAAAAAGCTATTATGCATCTTGAAAGAGTCAGATATTTTTCTTAGCACATCACATGCATAGATAAATGCTAGAGGTGAAATGATTCTGAGTGGGGATGTATGATAAAGTGTTTGGCACTATGGAAATTTCAGACACTGAGAAATGATGGTCCACAATCCGTAAGTGCTTTTAATAAGGTAACTATCCGCTTGTTTGCTTAGATTTCTTGTAGTTGCATCTTCCACCACTGGGTGTTGAAGGGTGAGCAGATACAGCTCAGTGAAAAGGATACAAAAGAAACCACCTTTGCATTTCGAGAAATGTTTAGCAGCTTAAGTAGATTCAGAGTATAATACTGTTGACAGTGCATAAATGACAGCTATTTTCTGTTTATCTACATGCTACTCCATTCTTTGAGCCTTACTATTATTATTTAAATATGAGTATCTTAAGCATCTTTTCTCCTCTGAATCAACCCCTAGTTTTTCTTCCACTTTGCTTTCACAAGGTATTGTCAAACTTTTTACATGTAAGAGGAAAAGCGATATACGCTGCCCTCCAGCAGATATAAAGGGAAAAGCAGGTGGAGTGGAAGCTGTGGCTCTAGACGTCCCATGTTATGACACAGTACTCAGGAAACAAGGGAAACAGAGGTCTTAAACCTTAAATGTTTCAGTGTGGTTTCCTTGCAGCCTTCTGCTAATCTGGTAATCCTTTGAGGAAACAATTCTGTGGATCTTTCTGGAGACAGCAGAGCACAGCTGATCTTCAAAATGGTTATTTTCTTTTAGCATAATATAGCCAGTGCTGAGGTCACGGGGGCTGCCGCAGCTGTAGTCTGACTGCAGTGGTATCAAGTGTGTTTGCTTATGCTGAGCGCAAGCCAAATTACATGCTGCTGCATCCTAGTGCCTTCAAAATTTAGCTGTGCTACTGCTGCACTAGAGCTATGTGGTGTGACAAGTAAGCTTTCCACTAGGCTCCTGCAGGGGTTAAAATCAGCGGTAAAAGAAATGCATTGTTTCTATTACTTCTGAGTAGTATCTCATTTGGATCTTGATGTGAAAGCAGAATATAGTAAGTTTCAAGTGACAGAAACAAATTAGTTCAATATCCTAGGTCTCAAACCTTGTCATCTTGCATGAAACACCTCTGACAGCTATTGTGGGAGCTTGTAGCTAGTGGGCAAAATACAAAAATCATTAAGCTCCACAGTCCACAGTTTGGAATATAAGGGGGGGGGGGGGGGGGGGGGGGGAGCAGGAGAGAGAAACAACAGTGACAGCATTTTTCTGGAATTTCTTGTCTAATACAAAATGCTAAAAGTCTCTTGGAAGAAAAGCTGCAAAGACTGGTGACACCTTTCCCAAACTAAGGCTCTGTGTAGTGGTCTCATGTCTCAGCTTCTTTGTGACATCCCAAAGCTGCCAGCCCATGTGCCAAGTCAGAGCATCTCTGAAGGACTGCTGCAGCTGACAGCAGGATTTGTAGTTCCTGTAAGGAGCCTCCAGTCCCTGTTCCTGCTGGACAGTATTGAATGGCTGGCAGCAAATGCAAAGCCAGAGTCTTGGTGATGCAGTCTAAATCTGTCTGACCTGAAAAGTGCAAAACCCATCCCTGGGCTCTGTGGTGGCTCTTAGCTACTCATCTGCACTGTGGGGGTAAATGCCCACTGTCTTGTTAGTACCCTTAGCTGCTGACAAACTTGCACTGATAGTTTTGTGGCAAGGGCTGTTGCACTTTTTAGTGCTGTGTCTTGGTGTGTAAATCAAGGTCGGCCAAGGTGCGTCTTTGAGGCCTTTGCAGGCAGCCCACTAAAGGCCTTGTTCATTGTGGCTATCTTTGGCCGAAGCAGTTGGCTGGGGATGGCTGGAGTGCATACAGGTCCCTTTGGCTTTGCTGGGACTGGGACTAGATACTCTGGGGAAGCTGGGGGTTTGGAGGCGCCAGCCCCTGAGCATTCTGCAGCTTCCCCTCCCCAGGTGTATGCTGCTGGCTGAGATCACTCCCCCTGCCCTTTTTGAAGAAGCTGCTGAAGGACCTTTTCTTGGGACCCATGGTGCTTGCAGTGCAGTTGGTCTCTTCTTTCTCACATGGCTAGGAAGAGGGCTCACAGCTCTAGTGCTTGAGGCAGTTGAGAAAAACTCAGGGGATGTTAGGCTTCGGGCCTAACTGGCTCCCAGCATATGCTGAGCTGGAGCTTCAGTAGGTGGCCTTCAGCCCAAGCCTGCTGAGCCACCCACCTTCAACAATGCTCAAGTGACCCTGGCACGAGCTATCTGGCTGGGCTTGGTGTTCAGAAAGCTGTGGGGGCTGTGCCAGCCAGGCATATGAGGTAGGGCTGAGGGAACAGAGAGTATTTCATGTTTCTCTTCTTTCCAACATCCCCATAAGGAGGACCAGCTGCACTTTATGAGGTAAACTCTCCATAATCCCTATTCAAATGGTGTCTCTGAGCACCAGGCACTGTATGCGTGCAAATCATGTGAGGTGCCCTGACTACTAGCCATTCCCCTGAGGCTGTGCCCACATCTGTCTTGTGTGTGCAGCGGCAGAGGACATGCAACACTGGCTCACTATGAACTGGTAACCCATGAAAGTGCCTTGACTACCGCTGGGAAATAACCCAGAAAAGTCCTTCATCTTGGGAAGGGCAGAGCTGCAGCTGCACTCAACTAGTTAACAGAGGATGATGCTAGGTATGTTTAAAGCTACCACCCTTTGCTGGGAGTGGCTTGGCTCTATGCTGCAGGCCTGTGACAAATTAATAAAGTTAAGTCTTTAATTCTAAGCTGTATTTTGACAATGGAGACCAAAACCCGTGTGGTGTTTCGCTTAAAACTTCATTGGTTAGTTGTTGCTTTTTTTTTTTTTTTTTTCTTTCTAATTTTGTTTCTTTGTTTTGTCTACTTCAAGCACGTATTTCCTTTATATTTAAGGTAATACCTGAATGCTTCAAACTAGGTGGCTCTGCAAATCCCAGGTGGGTCAGGGTCACAATGAGTAAATGCTACCTCCTTTTCCAGAGCAAAACTGATCCCAGAAGATCCATCTCATTGAAACTTGGGAAATTTATGCTCCCAGTACTACTAATACAAAAGAGTCATTATGTAAATGCAGAGTCTTGGTGTTTTTCCTTAAATACAACAAATGTGAACTCAGTTATATAAATTTATACATGTTAAAAAAAAATAATGAATATGTTCTCCTTATATGAACAAAAGCTCTTAGAAATATTGCCTACACTGCACAAGCTTCTGGAATGCTTTCTTGAAATCTTCATTAAAGATTGTGTAGATTAGAGGATTAATAAGGGAATTGATATATCCCAGCCATGCTAGGAAATTAGACATGTCTTCTGAGATGTGACATCTTTCACAGGTATTAACAACTACTTCTTTTACAAAAAAAGGAAGCCAGCAGATCACAAACGCCCCCAGGATCAGACCCAGAGTAGTTGCTGCCTTTCGCTCTCTTGTGCTAGAGATTCTCTGTTTTTTCCAGGACTTCTCATGCTTAGATTCAGACCTGGGGCTTCGTACAGTGATATTGATTTTATCACAGTCCACCAGTGGATCTGATGTCTTTTCTGTTGTGCTGGGCATTGAAGCCAATTTGGTGCTTCTTTCACCTGCGTCCAAAAGGACTTGTCCATTTACCTCCTCCCTGACGATCCTGCTGACGCTTCTTCTGTGAAATGTCTTTGCTGCCTTGTATATCTTGTAATAAAGGATCAGAATCAAGGCCAATGGGATATAGAAGGCGCCAAACGTAGAGTAAATGGTGAAAACAATGTGGTCATGTTTGATGATGCATTCATCATCCTTGCTGGTTGTTTGGTGCCGCCAAAACAAAGGCGGCATGGAGATAAAAATGGATATTATCCATACCACTGCAATCATGATACCTGCATGCTTTGGTGTCCTTTTCCGTGCATATTCTACAGCATCTGTGATTGCTCTGTACCGATCCAAAGCAATTGCAGACAGATGCAAGATGGAACATGTGCAACATGTAATGTCCACGCTCAGCCAAATGTCACACACCACTTGCCCCATGATCCATGTCTCCTTTACAATGTAGACAATGCTGAAGGGCATCACTAGGACTGCCACAAGGAAATCAGTCACTGCAAGAGAGCAGATTAAATAGTTGGCGGGGTGGTGGAGCTTTCTTGTCACAATTATTGCAGTCATCACAAGAGAATTGATGGCTGTTGTCATTAGTGCAAGTACAGACAAGGTAATGGAAATGAGAATCTTGGATGTCACCCATTTGAATAGTTCTGCTGACGTACTGTTTTGTTCTGTTGAGTTTATTAAATCCATGTTCCCTTTTAAAGGTGATCTTTACCAGTAGAAGCTACCTGTTAGAAAAATAAAAACAGTTCAGAAAGTGCATCTCTGGTCTATAGAGAGCCTTCATTTTTATTATCTTAAAAGACTACAGGCTCCAAAATTACAGGAACATCAGACTTATCATTAGAAATGATTCTGGCTCTAGACAGAGATTTTCCTGGCTAACATGATGTGGGATGCTCTGCTTTCTCTTTCTCCTTGGTTGTGCATGTTTGCACAGCAGGGGAGAGGAGCATGCAGTGGTGCCTGAGATGGCACTGCCCCGCAGGGTGCTGCAAACCACGGCACGGAACAGCCAGCCCTATCCCTTCAGCAGGCAGTGGCATCCACGTGGCCCCCACGGTGCAGAGCCAGCCTTTTGCTAAATGCTTGGATTGTAGTGGGTTCTCAAAACTGGTTATACATGGGCAATCTCATCCTAAGATAAATACTGACACTGCCTCTAGGCTAATACTGACTACTCTGCTGAGCAATGTAAACACTACTGAAAACTAATCCACAGGAAGTTAGTATAATGCTTCTTTTCTCTATATGAATCCATTCTTTCCCATCAGTATGAGTTCTTCCTTGTATATAGCAAAACATGTGCTTTCTAAACTTGGACATAGTTTTCTAGAGAAACCAGTAAAGTGAACAATTGCTCTATGAGTATGAGAAGAAACATTTACATGTTGAAAATTTAATTCCTCCTATGCAACTCTAAAATTAAACGGCTGGATATATTTTAAATCTTCAGATGTCTGGCTTATTGTCTAACTGAAATATTATGCATAGATTAGACTCTTGAAAACATCATTACTTTCCTCAAGTTTTGCTGTTCTCTGGTTGCCGCCATAGAAAACTGCACAGAACTTGAATGCTGATTGTTCCACTAGTGACTATCTCTGCGGAAACAGTACAACTCCTCTTACGGCTCCACAGGAAGTAAAAAGCAAGGAAATATTGAGATGCGTTCTCAGTTGTGTTCTGGGGAAGTGCTGTTCCACCCTGCAGTCTTATCAAGGAGGGTTTCTGAGCACATTGCAGGCTGGAGCTGAAGTAGGAGTTTCCAGCTTTTTAGTCTAGACCTCGTAACTCACAGTAAGATGATCAGATCATCCTATTGTGAGTTTTGACATGCGATTTCCTGTGCATGGAAGACCTACCAGATGAACCCCTAAGTGGGGTTTCCTTTCATCAGTCCTGGACTATGTAAGTGGGTTGCACTTGCTTTGCACTGGATGCCAGAAATAGGGAAATATATGAAATAAATGAATTGTGTTTTCTTATGAAAGAAAGGGTCTCATTAACATAACTAAAGCTTTCTGGTATTGTGCTGAAGTGGCTTAAAAATTATCATGTACAATATATAACCTTGATCCTTTGGACCAATTTAGTTTGATATTCTAACCCAGGCAATGCTTAATATGCTATTGGGTTACTCAAAAAGGTTTTTAACATTGCTTGACCCCACCATTTAATTGTATGGAAGGACAAGGAGAGGAAACATCTTATTTACTGTTATTTACAAACACTACACAGAATCTTGTCCTGCACATGAGCTGATTACAACACGCACATGCTCTTTTTCTCTCTGCGTCCCTCTCTCTGAACTTGAAATACACTTCACATGCATAAAATAGATCTTCTGTCATGTCAGTGTCACCTTAAACCCCCTGAATCCACAGTAATTGCTAGGTTGCAGATATTTTTGTCTATAGCTAGCTGCCTTCCAGAGAAGGAAAAGGCAAGTATAGTATTATCTGGTGAATGTTCAACCTTTGCTAAATAAATCTTCATTTCTGAGCTTGAGTAAATACGTGGGAAAAAAATACTTATTGGGAAATACTAAGTCTGTTGATATCCAGCAGTTGATCATATTTTAAAACAGTTACTCATTATGCTTAATTACCTTATAAATTTCTGACTCTTTAGATATTAGTCTTTAATTGCAAGCAAGCAAAAAGCAATTTAGATATAATGAAAGTTGATTAATAGCTTTTGAAAGATTATTCAGTTTGAGGCTGTGGAGTAAGGAAAATGGTATGGGTGGGTTCACAGAACTGGCGTGTAGGAATAAATAGGTTTCCTTAGGACCGATCATGATCATGAGGCTCTTTGTAAGAAGCACAGTGACAGCAATGCACTTACTTGCCATGTGTCTCCTTCTGTGGTTTTAAGATTGTCAGCCAGCATGCTCTGATTTCATTCAGGCTGAGAGCATGGGCTCACAGCAGTATTGAAGACCGCCACCCAAGTTTTCAGCGTGCTGCTGTTAGATACCTCTGCTGGGATCTCCCGTTCATGGAATATAACCTGTGCTTTAACGGTACCCATCTGGAATCCCACCCTTCTATTCCTGTGTGGAGTGTTAAGTCCTTCTGCTAATGCCTTCAGAACCCCAGCAGCTGGCGTTCAGGGTGGTCCCCATGAGCTGCTGTGCAGACCAAGGAATGTGGCACCATCCAGGGTGGGCAGCAAGATCTGTCCTCCAAAGTGGTGGCTCCCTCTGAGGCTCCAGAGCCCATCTGCTGTCTGTGCTGTTTGGGGCTGCTGGTCACAAAGTACACTGTACTTCCAGTTCAGACTTTGCTGTTAGCCCCACGTGAGTATACAGAGCAAGACTTACAGCTAAAATAGACTTCAAAAGGAAGCACGGAAGACTTTGGGCCTCGTTCTCCAGGTAGTGAATTTACTTTGATGAATGAAAACCATCTTGCAGTCACGCTGAACTGAAGATCTGTATTCCAATATAAGGTGGGTTCAGCGGTGAAAAGTATGTATTTTCAAAGAAATTCTTACAATCCAGATATTTCTAAGGCTACTTTTGTATAACTGGCTACTCAGTGCCCCTGTTGAAGGATGAAGCTTAATCTATTGGAATACATGGAATATGTCTGATTCCATGGATTATTATTATTATTATTTTTTGGTCATCTTTACAATATGCAGCTGCTGTTGGGAAACTTTAGAAAGCCTTGAAGCTTCGATTCTGTGCATTGCATTAATATTCTCCTGAATTTAAGATTAGGGAAAAGGATGTTGCTAAAGGTTGCTTTATCTTCATTATAGATCTTAACAGAGTAATTTATTCTCTAACTGCTATTAAAACACAAGTATGAAGTTTCAGTTGACCAACTGAAATATTATGCTGAACAAGAGATCTGTAAACAGTGGAAGTTGCTGTTTACCAAAGATAGTATGTCTTTTATCTTGGATATGTTGACATTATTTTTTTTTTTTTTAGGAATTAGCCACTTCTATGGCTTTTTCTTTTTTTTTTTTTTTTTTTTCCTTCCTGCCCAAATGCAGCATGATAAGGTGACCCTGAATGTATCTCCTTGATTATAAAAGCAACTGTATCATCCAACTGATCTTGTTTAGGAGGCATGAGGGAAAATGTCTGTATAGCTTTATCACAAATATAAATGTGTAATTTTTCCATTGGCAATTCACAGAATAAAGAACTTCATTTGCTCTCCTCAGTTTTGTAGGAGCATGTGTGCGTGCATTAAACCCATAAATGCCCATTTATGTCTGAGATTTACAGAAGAATAATTAAATTGCTCTTGTTCAGTAGCATCAGTCTGTCCTTATAGGTTTAGAAAACAGCACACCTCTGCCTTTGCCTAAACTTGGGAAATAGTATGAATTTTCTCCAGTTGCTGGAGAAACATGGCTGGGAATGCCTTTGGGAAAGGTGACACGAGCCTACTGTTTCAGATCCTGAATTTAACTTGAAGTATTAGCTTACAGCTGCTGGAGTATTTTTATTTTATTTTATTTTATTTTATTTTATTTTATTTTATTTTATTTTATTTTATTTTATTATTTTATTTTATTTGTGTCTGGCTTGTTTTAAACTGCTGTAAGCACTGTCAGAGAGAAAACCTGATTAGAGTTTAATTACTGTTAATTACTGCTTTTTGCATACAAGTTTTCTGAGTATATTCCGTGGCTGTTTGCTTGTTTTCTGTACATGTGGGGTCCTTACCAAAGTGTGTTTAGTTTAAAATGTCATCATCAAAAGTAGCAGTAGAGCTCAGGAAGCAACTGAACTGAGGATACTTAAAATACTCCAGAAAAGTAGCAGTGTTTGCACTGCCAGGTTGTCCTGGCACTCCATGATTGTCCTCGACTCCATTGAGTTAATACAAAGTTGTGCCAGTGACATAGAGAGATCCTGGCTATCTCCTCTCACTTAACAGGCTCCAGCTGGCTTTGAAATGATGAAGCATTTCACCTGCTAGCGGGATTCCTTGCTTTATTGACCAAACTGATCAGTAAGCCAGTTAAAAAAAAGGCACAGCTTTCTTGCTTTAATGGAAACCGACCCTACAAATTTTTCCTGATGAAGGGGAAGATTCTGTGTTTGAATTCAGCCATCATGTTTTTACCACCTGTTTCTGCATAGGCTAGCCAGACACTGGAGGTAAGACTAAAATAACCATAGAATAAGGCAGTTTTAAGAACCAGAATTGCTTGAGAGCTAAAATTTCTTCCCAAAGCAGTATGTATGAGCTTGTAAAAATTCTTCCTGATATGGCTGTCACTGTCTTTAGATACCAACCATGTTGTATGCTAATGATAATTAGCTTAGTAGTGATCCATCACATTAAATTTGAGCAGAAGGAAATAACGCTCTTTTGAATTAAACAAATCTGTTTAAAGAGAATGAACTCCTACCAGATCTGGTGATGGATATGTGCTTTGTTGAGCCCAAACTCTGAAGTCTCACCAGCTGAGAAAGAGAGGAATGCTCTCATTTGATTTTTAGTGCCTGTCCTTAAAATCTGTTCTCCACTTAACTCTTCCTAAGGTTCCTAGAGCTACAGTGCATCCCCTGAAATGAAGTAGGGGTGACTGGCTGGTGTGCAAGAGGAGTTGCTTACTGGCTGAAGGCAGCTGCTGCAAACCTGCAGTAAACACTGCCATCCCTGGAATGCAAAGTAAACGTCCATCAGCAGTTTGAAAGGAAAAGCAGAAATCTCAAGGCTGCCATACCTGAACTGCGTTGCTATATGCTTGCTGTAGATGTACCTCCTCCTGCTAAGCCACAGCTTTAAAATATTTAAATCTTGGTGTGCTGCCAGATATTCTAAAATGGCTGTAAACTTACCCTCCCTCCCCCCTTCTTTTCCCCTCTTTTTTTTTTTTTTTTTTTTTTTTTTTTTTTGAGAGCTGTATATGTGTCTATAATTACAAGGTAGAGTTATTTCCAGTCCTTCATCTGTCAGCAAACAATCACATGTGCATGCTGAAGTAATGCTTTAGAGTCTCTGTTTTGGGTCACGCTGCCTCAGTTCATGGGACTGAGCACATTCTGGACCTGAAATGTATTGGTGAAGTGGAGGAATAACTTAAAAGATGTTTAGATTTTGCTGCTTGAGTCTCTGTTAACTGTAGTTATTTATCATTTCCACTTGTAGAAGGTCACAACAGACCTATTTCTAGAAACATAGACCACAAATAACTACAAAACTGCAGATAAATCAATTGAACTAATATCAACTAAAGATCATACACAATTCTGCCTACCAAGCACCCTCTTGGGAGAAGCATGGGTAAATAAATAGGCTTTGCAGCATGCCCTGAATAGCAATATAACACGTGAAGGAAACAAATCTCAGAATCCTGGAGGATATGTACCTCCAGCTTAGAGATGCACAAAGCCATTTATTGTCTGAGTACAGGAGGTCTGATTTGTTAGAGAATGACAAAGAAAAGTCCTTGAATGCAATGCACAAAACTTGCACAGTAAACCTGCATCTGACACTTTTCTTAGCCATGTTACCAGTCTAGAAGTCCCTGTGTTGGTAAAATGATACACTGCAGTATGTTTTGTGTCAGGCACAACAAAGATGATGCTTGCTTTAGTTTTCTGGACAGCTCTTTAAATTCTTTCAGCCAACAAAAATAATCCCAAATGACAAACTCTGACAGACTTAGCCCTGAAAGTTACCAGCCCAGATGTTTCCTCTGTCATCTTATTGCTCCTGGACCAAAATCAACAGGATGGAGGTAGTGTTTCCACTGAAGCAGCTGAAACATAAAATCTGAGGGTCTGCTCAAGCTGCCAGGGAAGCAGAACTTACCCTGTGCCTCTGGGTGCTGCTAAGAGAGGTGCGAGCACCAAGTCACTGAAAGCCAGAGTGAAAGCAGTAACCTCTGTTAAAGGGACAAAGTGAAGTGCTGCGATAGCTCCTGTTCTCACCTCCTTGTTATCATCAACTCACCTTCATGTTTCCTATTGAGGCCACAAGAACTGCAGCATGCTGGCTGTGATCCCTTTGCCACGTCTCCCTCCAGAAGGCTGTGGTCCTCGCTTTGCTACTCCACCAGCATTACCAGTTGCTCCACATTTTCCAGCCTGCAAAATACCAGACTCTTCAAGCCCAAAAGTGACAACCACACAAAAAGGGATTCACAGGTGTCCCATTTCAAAGGCAGTTCCTGGGGAGGTATCCCTAGAGCTAGCTTTCAACTCAGCCAGGTAACTGAGCAGAGTGCTCAGCAAAACCTCCCTGGGAAGCAGGGTTGCTACCTAGGTGGAGTTAGTAGGTAATGCTCTCCTCCAGGCGTTTGCCATGTTCCCTACTTGCATCCGTTGGATTGCAGCATAGTCTGTTGCTGCTTGTGAAGCCTGCCTGGAGGATACCTCCCCTGCTTATTGTCATCATATCGTGGCAACTGCTGCATTTGCTTATATGGAAGAATGATGTTCACAAAGTAATTATGCATTCCTTGCTGCTTCGAGTGTTGAAGTTGAGTGTTTTTTTTTTTTTTTTTTTTTGTCTCCTTTTGGAAAATTAGTCACTCATCTGTGTTTGCTCTTTATTTCATGTCCCTCTGCCATCTGTTTTAATCTAGCTGAGGGGGATGGGGAGGGGAAAGGCATGCCAGCTTCCCAGCAAGCACTCTGGGAGTGAGGAAGGAGGAACAGCAAGAATGACATGGTCCACAGCATGACAGGCTTGCTTATATAAAACAGTAAACATGCCTCCCAAATGTAGCTTCAGTTGTTGGGTAGCTGGACTGTGAACCTGTTCTGAATTTGATCATTTTGGCTGAAGAAAGCGGAAAAAAAAACAGACCTATATTCATAATGCTGCCAGAGGAGATGGCAGTGATTCATTTTTTGTAGTTCATTAAACTGCAGGGCTCAGTTCCCTCTCCTCTTTGAGGCTGATCTGACTCCACAGTTCAGACCTCTTATGGCAGTGGTCTGGGTGTAGCTGTCTCTCATATCCTGTATGGTCTGGAGGAGCCCCAGGTGTGGGAGATCTAGGGCCTGGACAGCAGTCCCTGTGGGAGCCATGTAAATAAACATCTGAGAGAAATAGAGTACTGCTGGGCATCCCATTGTCCTGTGTGAACTCTCCACTGAGCAAAACCCACAACTACTCTACAGACAGACAAATTCCTGTATGGTCAACATCCTGTCCTTAGAGGTGTGTGTCTCCTTGTCTGAGTGGTCAGGGTCCAAGCTAGTATCTTTAATTTATTTTGCATTTAACAGTCTGAAAGGTTCTATTCAACCAAAAGTTTTCTATATTAGGAAAGGATGTTTAAACTTTGCTTTTCCTTCCACAGAATTGAAAAAAAGATTTTTTTGTTTGTTTATTTTGTGTTGAGTTTTTATTTGGTTTGGCAATGATTCAAAGGACCGCAGAATTTTATGCTGTGCAGGAGTGGCTTTCTTTAACGATCGTCAACTAAATTTGTGCTGCAAGGTGAAAATGGAGAATAGCTGTGCTTATATTTCATAACACTGTCCTTCAGATAAGGGCTTGAAACCTGCAGGAATGATAAAGCAGTGGTGGAGCAAGGAAGTTAAGAGGTAGCTTTACGTTCTTTGAATGGTAATAAAATGCAGCCTTGTTTCTCCCATTTCCCACTCATCCTTATGCTTCAGGGCCAAGTGTTCCTTGCCAGCCCTCAGAGAACACATGCATGCAGTTAGAAGTCAAAAACCTTTTTCATCAATTTGCCTACCTCTGAAAACCTATTACAAAAAGGGGTTCATCTTTGAGGGATAAAAAAAGTCTACTAAAGGCCTGCCAACCTGAAAAATCTGGGGGGAAAATATATATTTTTATGTAAAACAAACAAACAAACAAAAAAAAAAACGGAACGCATTTCAGTTAATAAACATTTTGATGGAACGGCTCCTGTTACCTGACCTCTCTAATATGTTTTCCTTTTGCTTTAGTTCATTGGGATTTTGTCTTAATCTAGCTAGTCACATTTGATAGTAGGAGCTCATGGGAATTTCTGATTCTCTGAAGCATTGCTTTAGCCTTTTCTAGTAGTAGTAGAGAGGTGGGTTTTATCTAATGTATTTTTCTGTATAAACTTTGAAAGCCTTTACTGAGCTGTAAGAAACTGCCTTGTTTTCTCCTGGACAGTAAGAAAACAATCTATCTTCAAATGTGTCTGGAAAAGATTGGCAAAATAATTTACTATCATACTATCACCTGGGTCAGCATTAGGATATTTCTTTTTCTGCTGTGTGCTTACCAGGATAACTTGGAGGAAAAACTGGCCTCAGAGGTGTTAGGTGAAAGTGGAGTGAATGTGACATGTCGGTGTGCTCCTCTGCAGCAGGGTTTCTGCATGACACAAGAACAGTAAAATCTGTGGTTAATTGCTTGCAATTTGGAGAGGTGCCAAAATTCACACAATCTGCCATCTCGTCTCTGCACTTTGCCTATTTTTTATTCTTGTGAAGACTGTGCCTTATTTATTTATTTATTTTAATACAACGACAGTCTTACTGCATACTTCCTGGTGTCTTGCCTTGTAGTTTTTGTCACGTCATCTGATGTCATCTGTCATTATTCTGGTTGTCATCTGATCATCTCGTAGGTTGAAGATCACAAAAGCTTAGTGTGAAAAAAGGAACACTGAGAGCATAGGTGGAGCTTGGAATGGGCAGGTGGAAGACTTTGGAAGTCTTGAAGTAACTTGGTTAGGAAGTGGAGCTGTAGCTGTAGGGCAAGATCTCAATCTGGGAGTGTCCCCAGGGGTTTTCATTTCAGAAGTAACTAACTGCCCACAAGGCTGGCTGGCTTGGGTTACTGTGCTCGCACTGACTTGCAGTGGACTCAAAACCACATGCCATGGCACTGTGTCAACCTATGGAGATCCAAGCTGTTAGATTCTTTCAAAGGAAAATAGAGACTCTTTACCTGGTGAAGTAGCAAAAGTTTTATTAGATAGCTAAGACTGATGCTTTCTAACTAGCATTGCATTTATTTCCCTCTAGATATTTCTACTAAGATTGATTTGGTCACCTACTGTGAGCATTAAGGTTGGGGGCCAACTTTCCAAAATCCGTATTCTGTGTCTTAAGACTTGTCCTTTTCAGTACAGAGCTATGACTTTTGCTGTGCTCTGCATGGGGTGCCACAGTGCTGGTTCTTGTTCCTGTGTGGAGGCAATTCAGTTGATACAATTGAATGTTTTAGCCAGAAGAGTTTAGTTCACTCGGTGCATTGGCAGAAGCTCTAATGGTAAAAAGCATTTGTTTCAGGCTGGTGTAAAGCAGTTATGCCTGAGGACATGGGATGCAGCCATTCCGGCAAAACTTGCCTAGTGAAGAGTGGGCCTTAGCTTTCCTTCTTTACGCAGTTTCCAAACACTCTGGGACTCTTGAGGGTGCCTTTCTCCCTGCTTCAGTTTGTTATTGCATTATAGCATGCTGTTTGTTAGAATTACCAGCGTTTGAAACACAAGTTCTGGTACACCTTGTATAAGATCAGAAGTGTGGATAGGAGAGCTATGGGAATGGGGGAGGCCAGTGAGAGTGAGTCAAGCTGGGGAGCTGGGGGGAGAGCCTGAGAAAGAAGAGGGGTGTGGGAGCACCTCCTGCACAGTACTTGTGTGTGTATATATCCCATGCTGCCATTCAATCATATCAAGTGTATGCAAATGCAGTAACATCTCAAGAGCCGGGGAGCCAAATAACCCGTCCATGTGATGCAGTGGAAGCCTGCTTTTGGGGTTTCTGTGCTGTCTCTGGGCGAGCTGTTGTGCTGACTTAGAGCACGGGGCTGCTGGGGTGAGAAGAGGGGGGATGCAGCTGGAGCAGCCTGGTGCCACGCCCAGGCCAGAACAAGTCTGGAGCTGGCCCACGGCACTCAGGAAAGGGCTTTCTGCATCATGTTTTGGCAGGGAGTGGTCAGCTGGCATCATGGCTTGATGAATAATTCCTGGAAGTCTTTGGCCTTGGGCCTATCTTCAGGGGTGCAATGCTTTCAAGAATGCTAATAGCAGCAGGACAGTTTTAAAATGTGTTGACTCCAAATCCAGAAAGATATACCTTTCCCAGGAAGCTTTCTGGATCCGTCAGGTCTCCTGTTGCAGACACTTTGATTACTAAATAGGGTCTTAAGCTCTCTAACACTTTGTGAACTTGCTTTCATTTCTGATAGGAAAATAACAGACTGTCACACACAGCTTTTTTCTTTGCATAATTCTGATGTAGTTGTGACACTTGACATACAGCACAGATGACTGTGAATGGCTTCTTCAAATTAAAGCAGATGAATCAGAATTAATTATGAAAAACAGCCTTATTGTTGTCCCAGGAATTCAGTACAGACAGCCGTTGTCTAACAAGATTATCCAGCTTCAGATGGCCCCCCAGACCTCTAATTGATAAAACTTGTAAAACTCTTAAAAGATAATCCTAAGAAACTCTCATTTCCAAACACAATTTCAAAGCTTTTTTTTTTTTTTTTTTTTTTTTTTTTTTTTTTTTCCTTGTATTATTTTAGGGCGACGAAGCTGGTGAGGGGCCTGGAGAACAAGTCCTACGAGGAGCGGCTGAGGGAGCTGGGCTTGTTCAGCCTGGAGAAGAGGAGGCTCAGGGGTGACCTTATCGCTCTCTATAGGTACCTCAAGGGAGGCTGTAGCGAGGTGGGGGTTGGTTTGTTCTCCCACGTGCCTGGTGACAGGACGAGGGGGAATGGGCTTAAGTTGCGCCAGGGGAGTTTTAGGTTGGATCTTAGGAAGAACTTCTTTACCGAAAGGGTTGTTAGACATTGGAACAGGCTGCCCAGGGAAGTAGTGGAGTCACCATCCCTGGAAGTCTTCAAAAGACGTTTAGATGTAGAGCTTAGGGATATGGTTTAGTGGGGACTGCTAGCGTTAGGTCAGAGGTTGGACTCGATGATCTTGAGGTCTCTTCCAACCTAGAAATTCTGTGATTCTGTGATTCTGTGATTTTCTATTGACGTTGGTTTTCTAAGAACTTTTAAAACATAACTTTGCAATTATGAAAACCTTTAGTACTGCAGTGAAGTTAAGATAATACTTTATGCTAGGGATGCTGGTAGACAACACTTCAGCTGTTTGTTTCCTAAGACGTATGCAAGACGTATGCAACTTCAAAAGATTGCTGAGCAAAGCTGTCTTTTAGATTATAATACCAATTTAAAGAAGTGATAATTTAATCAGCTCTTTTATCCTTAGGTTGTATGTTAAGGAAATTTGTCTTTTCATATGGTAAGAATATTTATTCTTAATGTTGGTGTACACTAGCAATATACTTAAAAACATTTCACAAGGACTGTTTACTAAAAGGTGTTTTACAACACTTCTGATCAAATAATATATATTTTTTAATAAAGATGATAACGTGTAATATTGTTCTGGTGGTGAATAGAAGCATCAAACTGTTTTTCGCTAGTTGCCCAAGTCTATAGAAAGCATATCATTACTCTGAGCTGCTTTAGGAGAGTCCAAAAACTTCCAATGCATTCTCAGGGATGGCATGCTGTGGTTCCTGTAGTTTCTGAGAGATAGAAAGAAAATAAGTGCTTTCACAAAATAACATGGTTAAAAAGTATTAGTAAAGGATAGAGGGAAAGTGTACTAATCTTCAGAGACTAGAGGAAGCCTGGAAAAAATCAAAGGCAATCCATTGCTTCTGTATTATCTGTCTTGTTTGATATGTAGCATAGCACCCTTGTCACCCTTGTGCCTAGGCACTTCTGGAAATCCTGAATTCTTTTCCCCATGGTGCTTACAGTTGACCTGTCACATCAGCAAGCATCAGTAAATTGTTGGATTTAACTCAGAACTATAGCATGATGAACTCTTTTTCTACCAGGAGATTGAAAAAGATCAAATGATAACTTCGATTCTCTCTGCTAAAATTCCTCATCAGTTTTACTCTTTGAAGCTTCCAAAATTTCTGGAGAGGGGCTTTTATCAGTAACATACTGTGGACAAGTAATTAAAAATATAATATATTTTTACATTGCATGCACTTATGCACGTAAGCATATATATATAATGTCCTATTTTTGTTCATCATTTCAATGTTTTATGTTTTAAGAACTTGTTGAAAACTGTTTTCTTCATGTTCAAAATGAGTTTTTATTCTTTGAAGCTGAAGAATTTTTTAATGTTAACTCCTCTGGAAAGAAGCAGTGAACAGATTCAGTGAAGTCTTCACATTTGTGTAGTCCCTTTTTCTATATATATATATTTTTTTCCCCACTTCTGGACTCTCAATGCTGTCATTACATTATGGGGTTCTTTTACCTCTTTATTTCTTGATTCTCAGTTTTTAGGATGTAGCCAGGTCACATATATGAAATGTTTCCCTGCATAGTCCCAGTATTTAGAGGCTTTCTTAAAAAGATATGGTTCTAGATATATGCATCTAGAAAGAAAGTGTCTTCTCTAATCAGTTGACCAAAATATCTATAGCTTCAAGTAAAACTAGCAAGGCTGAAGAGAAATAGCCAAATTACTGGCTGACGACAGTCTAATTTTAAATAGACCTATCACAGCACCTTTGTGATATGTTTGTTTTATATGTTTGTGATATATGCAGTGCAGCCATCCCTAAAAAATGCCACAGGGCTGAACTAGTGCCATACTTCTTTTGAAGCATGCTTTATTATTATTATTATTATTATTATTATTATTATTATTATTATTATTATTATTATTATTATTATTATTATTATTATTATTATTATTATTCTTTCTTTCCCCTCTTGAAATTATTCTTGAAAATCCAAGAGAGGGAGTTTGAACAGAAAGTGAAATCTTGGATAACAGAGCCAGTGGAGCTTCTTTCTGGCTGATTTGACTGAGAGCTACTGTAACTTTTTATGTCCACTTATTTATACAACCAGGGTATGAAGCCAGCATAAAAATGTACTTGGTCAATCTAACAGGGCACATGAATCAGCTTTTTGCTTGCCTAGCTTGCTGTGTTAGGAAAAGCAGTTGGAATAGAAAATTAATGTAGTTCCCAGCATCTGAAGAAATAAATATATTGTCTTTACTTTGAAGCCCTGTCTGTTCTGTAGGTGTTTGCCTCCAGGTTTTGGGGATGAAAAGTTCCAGAACCATTAGCTGCAGATGCTGGGTTTGTTGTTAATTCACCTCTACTGCAACATCTATTATTCTTTCTGGTAACTCAAATAGATTGCATTAGACCAGGCATGTAATCACAGTACTTCCTTCTGCAAGTAATTTATTCCAGTCACTTTGTTCTCTCTGTTTCTGATATTTTTTTTATTCCCCCACCCCCACCCCCCACCTCCATTAGAAGTCATATTAGTGTAGCTAATTTAGGCCATACAGCTAGTAATGTCCTAAAATCTTTGAATCTGCTGGATCAGGATTAACATTTTATTGATATTGCACCTATATTTATTCATCTTTTGATTACTCCAATATGACTTGGTTTGGCCACGATGTTGACAGTCAATGCTCTCAATTCACTAGAAAGCAGCACTGCATGGGAGAAAACATCATAGGTATAACCATTTATGAATCAAGTAATCTAAAAAAAAATTTAATTAAGAACTATAAAAAACAGCATAAGAGTTTTCAGAAAACATATCAGTTGAGACAGCAGCTTAGGAGGAAAAAAAATCTCTGAAAATACTTGTTTCCCTACTATTTTCAGCCAGCAGTTGCAATGATGTAGACCTTTAAGTGCAATGAATGTTTCTCATATATCTCAGTTGGAGAAGAGATATAACATGGAAAGTAAATGCAGAACATTGAAATAAGAAGAAAAACAAAACCAGACCTGACCAAAAAAAACCCCACCCAACAACTCAACAACAACAACAACAAAAAACACATCAAATATAGTACAGGATCATTAGATTAACCTTGTGTTATGATGAAAAGCATTGCTGTAAGATGTGTTTCAGCTGTATTTAATGGGATCAGTAGGTTTATGTTCTTATTACATTGAAATGGATAAAGATTTTAATTTAGATAATTGGGCCTGACATGGCGTGTTTTTTTTTTGTTTGTTTTTGTTTTGTTTGTTTGTGTTTTGTTTTGTTTTGTTTTTTAGTATCTGCTGCTTTTATGTTGGCTTCTGACTTCAGTGGTTATTGACAAAGAATTGTTTTTCCTGTAGAGAGCAGTGTTGAAGTTGAATGGCAAGAATCAAGCATGCTCTTTATGCAGATGATGCTTTGCTTCTGCAGCAACATCCAGCAAGTACAATGGAGCTGGTGATAGCTTTCCATTGGCAGCACAGAAAATTAACTAGAAAAAAAAAGAGCCAACACCATGCCCTTGAACAGCCCCTTTCCAGCAGCACTTTGTTGCTTCTTCTTAGCAGAGGTTTCATTGTTTAGTAGCAGAGGCTTCATAAACACAGAGGATGAATTTATTGTCATGGCATAATGCGCAGCAGTAGGTGGGATGGAGATGCAGTTCTCTGGGCAGAATATAAATCATCTCAGGAACAACTCCCTTCTTGGCTAACTGTGTCTTCCCTTGGACACACAATCTGCCCTCTCCCAGATGCAGGCTTTCCTAGTAGATGGATCTGTGTAACCGAATGTATTCATGTTACAGTAGATATGCACTATGGGTTTATTGTAACAGTCTTGTAGGGATGACATAGTCAGCTATTTCCCCAGCACCTTTCTTAAGCTGTATGTCTGTCTTCTAGTTCAGGGAGAGAAATGTAAAAATAAACAGAATATTTATAAATATAATTACTTACCTCTACCATTATATGTATATTTTTAAGTATGAACTGTTATCCATTTCAATTGAAGCAGCATGACTTCTACCAAAAGACTGCTCTTTCTCCATAAAACTTGAGTTCATGCATGTAATGCATGGCAAAAGGAATTGCCTCTGCATGAAGCAGTGAACTTGGCTGCCCCTTTTGCTGGCTTGCCTCCACCCACTTTAGATCACTATGGCAATACGTACTTCTTTAGGATTAAGAAATAGATCAGTTGGGTTAAACGTTGGAGATTGTTCTCTATATATAAAATGGACACAACATTCTTGTGCTTCACTGAGATATTGAAAACTGTCTGCTGTGCTGATGGTCCTGGAATTAAAGTATTGAAGTATGGAATAAAATGTGCTGAGGCTAGAAATTATCTAGTTCAAATAATCTGCTACAGCTCTCAGTTGTTCTTCTGGTCTGACTGTGGACCAGTTTAATCAGAGCCACTCAGTTTCATCAGAGGTTGCTCAGCTGCTGCGGTGAGGAATGTTGCTAATGGTCCCAAGAACGTGGTGCTGCAGAGTCACAATGCTCAGTGTTTATAGTTAGAATGGACAAATGCTTACACAATGCTCAAGGTAACCTTGTAAGGACAAGTAATTATTACAAGTTTGATTCTCTGCGCCAAACCTGAGGGGAACAGCTGGAGCCTCGGGGGACTGCTATTAGCAGCACTATTCAACAAATCCTTCTTTCTCCTCCTCTCATCCTCTCCTGGTGGGATAGCTAAATCTGCTGTATGTGATGAGAAGGGCTTTTTCATTCCCTCAAACGTATCTGGTGTTTTGAGCACAAGGTGACTATTCCTCAGCCTGCCTTCCCTAGAAATTTCCTTCCGCCTAGTGAAATAGATGCATTCCACCTGAGGCTCCTGAACAGTCACCCAACCAAGGGTTAAGGACTGATAGCTTTAAAAGCTGTTAAGGAAAACACTGAGTGTTTCTTGACATATATATATATATATATATATATTTTTTTTTTTTCTTCTGGCATAATGCCATTAAAAATATTTTGCTACCATGACAGTTAATACAGAATATCCATGAGGAGGGTATTGTCCAGACTAAATGTATGAGGGGATCGTTGTCTTGGAGGCTGTTCTTTTGCTAATGTGTAAGAGCAGAGAAGAGGCACTTGTGACCTTTTATTCAGCTACTGAGAGTGTGCTTTCTTGAATTTTTGTGTGGGTAAGAAGAATGCCTTAGAAGGAAGCTCAGCTGCGTCATTGGAGGCATTGTGTTAACAAAAGTCTGCAGTATAATTGTTGAGAAGAGACATCCGTTTAGGAAATCAGTAGCAGGGGCCTTTTTATTTGCTTGACTCCATGGCATGGGAGTTATTTTCCAGTCTGAAACTGAAGCTGAAGTATTATTTTTTTTTGTGTGCAGCTATATGTTCCAGTGTCATTGTATAAGAATAATGACAGCAGTTAATTTTTCAGGATTCTTCAGCTGCATGTATTGGCTGCATTGCAGGCTCATATTAAAAATTATGCTATAAATTGCAGTGACTTGCATATGGGAATAGGTCTTCTTAATATTCTCAGTTTACTACAGATGATGATTGCTGCACTTGTGCTTTAAAAGCAGTTATGTAAAAACAGCAAAAGGTGTGTCACAGGAAAGGCAATTGCCTTTGAAAAGTTTCCTTAAGCTGTGCTATTAAATATTTATATGTGTAGTCTCAGAGCAGGCAGACTAAAAAGTAATTGCCTTTAAGATCGTTCCAAATGTTTCTTGGGACTCCTGGGAGAAGCAATATTTGGATCATTTATCTATCAAAAAAGAGACTGAGCACAGGAACTTTCTTCTGACTAGTAAAAATGTCAGTCTGTGATTTTTGCTGTTTCAAGGTTTCACTTTTCATTTAAGAATCTACTGCCTTTTAAGACCATTTGATCAGAACATTAAAGGCACGTTCAAATCCTGTGTCCTCTTCAGTCAGGATATTATTATTCCTATATGTACGCTCCAGTTGCTAGAGATTTAATGATTCACTTCTAAAGGGGTGAGGAATCCAAATGCCTCCTCCTGGACTTAGTTTTGTGTGGTTTAAAATTTCATTTTACCAGCTATAAAGAAGCTTCTAATGCTATTGCTGTAGTCATATGCAGGATAATTGTTTGAAAAGATAACCAAGACTGCCTGTAGTTATTAACTCTAGCCAAAAGGTATAGAATCAACTACTTATTTTTCCTAAAGTTCTGTTTATGACCAGAGAAAAGCTTGTATAAGTGTTCTAGACCCCATGAAACAGGATAAAGAACCAATTTCTTGAGAAAGACTTGCAACATCTTGTTAACTTCTTGTATATCTTTAAAGGATATTTAGCATTAATTATTTAAAACAATTGAGTATCAACCTTGCTCTTGAGAAATAAGTTATACTTAAGTACCTCAAGTTTTGGAGATTTAACAGAATTGTCATTTAATAGCATTTCCCTCATCTGCTATATTTCAAACACTGTGTCAGGAATTGTGAATATACAATGAAACAGATACATAGTCTTAATGGTGCCTCTGTTCCTCTAGGCAGTACTACTGTCATTTTCCCACCTTAGATATGGAGTTAATCAAATAAACCTTTTCTACAAAGGAGATGTAGCCCTTCTTTCTGTACGTAGAATTACAGTAGTAATAATAATGAGTGGCAATAGAAAAGCCTTGTATATGCACCTTTAATAATTCAGATTTTGTGTGTTTGATCATCTGGATTGCCATTTTGTACATGAAGTTTTTATTTTTTTTAAGTAACCTTTCTGTTGTTTGATAATATTAGCAACGCAGAAGCTGAATGTTCCCTCCCCTTTCTTTCCTTCAGTACTATGAAGACAGTGAAGCTAAAACTGAGTTTTTGGGTTTAGCTTTAATTGAAAAGCAGTGTGCAAATGGATAACTGATTGCTGCAGGAGAAGTAAACTAAGTACTTTTGCTCATTTGTAGTTCCAAGTTCCTTTCTGTCCTCGAGGACAAGTCTAGAGTTCATACCTCTGTTTCATACAGCTTTTAGGATGTCTTTCCATGCAATTTGACCAAATGCTCCCATCAGGCTCTCTTTCCCCTTCCATACCAATTGGCAGCAGTGAGTTGGTTACATTTCCTATGGCCATCTCCGTGCAGTCTCCAAGGAGTTTGAGTAGTGAGCATTGTCCATTAACTCTGCAGTAGAGAACTCAGCATCAAACCATTTCTGATGTGCCTCCCAGGTAGGAGGCTTGATTTTTTTCACATCCCGTGCTTCTGAACCACAAAGTCAAAGTCCAGCCTAAGTGTACTAAAAAGTTACTGATGTTCCTGTTAGATTTTGCTTGATTTTGTGAGGACTTATTTTGTCAGAGAAAGCACAGTGTTGGCCTTATGAATGTCATGGAGAATACTGGAAACTCTGGCATATTTATTAAGCCTGGAGATCTGGGTGGAAATATAATGGGCATCAAGGTTGCTGAAAAGCCCTTCAAGACAATGAACTTACTGTTAAGAATAGCTTACTATTCTTAATGGTGCTTTGCATTTGTAATGTTTGCCATCCTGGAACCATTCTTAAACCTTATTATTTCACTTAGGTGTGGAACTGTAGATGGATTGATATAAATGATGTTTTGAAGGTGCAAGCTAGAGCTGGAGCCTAAGCACTTTGACTCCCAGCCATTTGTTCAGGCAGTTAGAAAATGCCTGCTCTCCTAAAGCATCAGTGCATAGAAACTTTGGAGGTGCAGGATGCATTGAAATCAAACACTGAACTTGCTAATTGGTCCATTCCAGTCACCCTGACAAAAGATGTCTTCTGTGAGGAAGGGCCAACTAAGTTTATGTGCCGTAAACTTCAAAGAGTACAGATTCAGACATGGCAAATAAAAATATTTGTCATGCCTTGAATAAGGCTGTGGTAATTAGTTCCTAGTGGAACAGGAGAACAGACTGTCTTAATTAAAGACCGTTTAGGTGGTTAACAGCTGTAAACTTCTTTCCAAGTAAAGCCAGTGGAAAAATTATTTGTGTAAATACTATTTGTTTAATAATAAAAAGACAGAGGAAGGTCCTTGAGTCTTCCTTTATCTGAAGCAGAGGTACAGGTTGAAAGTCTTTTACATAAAATGATGTAACCTTAGGATGTATTCATGAAGGATACTTTCTATAAGACTTCTTCCGAAGTCTTACTATCTATAGTAAGAAACTAACTCTTGAGGAACTGGTGTGTGGCTGAAAATAACTGTGCCTCAAAGGGTCAGGTTCTCCTTCTTGTCAAGTTAACCTGGCACTTCACTAGAAAGTCAGTTCTACCTCCATATGAGATGGCTGAAGCCAAACCATGACACAGAATAATAGAATATCCTGAGCTGGAAGGGGCTCTCAAGGATCGTCAAGTCTAACTCCTGGCTACACACAAGACTACTCAAAAATCTGTATATATATAAAATTATATATGTCAGAAGTATCTGATTTCTGTGCTGTTGGTAAGAGGTATTGTTTGAAAGAAGAGGGACCAGAGAAAGAGATTTTCTGCCAAGGTTGGCAGATGACCCAGTACCAAATGAGGCACCACTAATCCTGTTCTGCGTGGGTTATCTATGCCAGGTGTTTGTAGATGAGCCACAAAGGAATCTGGCATTGTTCTTAGTGCATGTGGTGCCTCAGCAATCAAATTATGCACATGAAGCTCAGGAAACAAAAGTAGTTGGTAGACTGTCTAAAAACACAGTTAACATTGGCATCTTCCTCTCTTGGGAGGAGGTTTATCTCCATGTTTTACAGTGAGTAAGCCTGTCTGTCTTGGCAGAGGCTGGATGAAAGATAAAAATAGCAGGAACCTGGCTTTTTCACTTTGTCTGAGGAAAGCTATCCCTAGACTTAAGCTCCTGATACTGGAGATATGTCTAGTTAATATTTATTTTAACACGGTGGTATACCTTGCTTGAGTGGATGGATGAAATAACATAGCTGAGTCTGCTTCTGTACTAATGACACTAAACGTAATGGATGTGGGACTTGGAAAGTCAGTCAGCTCCCAAAGAGACCACTCCGTGTTTCTTTCTGGAAATGCCCCTAGAAGCCACCTATATTGTAAATCCCAAAGGAGCAAGCATTGACTAGCACTCTGTCTCCTTGTCTGCACTGATAAAAAGGATTAAATCTTATCACTCAGGAAATGGGTGGGAATATTATCTGCCTTGTGCACCTTGGGCATGGCTGGAGATGTATGTACTCCCATTGCCTCTTTGTCCATGGTCTGTGGCTTGAAAGCCCCTTGGAGAAGTTTGGAAAAGCTTTTCTTACAGGCAGGCCTTCTGCTGCATTCAGAATTTAAAAAATACCAAGCTGGAATATTAGATAGTAGGGTGAAAGTAAATTAAAACAAATCAATTAGCTACAAGTGCTATTCAGAGAGTGTTTCAAATTGAAATAGGCACCTAAGAGCATGAAGTATCCTGTCAAGTTATTGAACGTGAGGGTAGAGAATGGAGGAAGATGGTTTTAGTACACATGTTCAGCCACATTAATTAGAGCAAACAGATGATTTCCTTCTGTTGGGAACTGCTCTTAAAATGAGAACAGCTCTTTAGAGGGTGACCTCTATATCATGCTATCATTTAAAACTTCCCCTTATTATTGTATAAAATTTCAGTACACTGTTGTTAAAATGGGGAAGGAATCTTGGGGGAAAAATGCTTTAAAACACAAATGGTGGGATTGATTTGACTAATTGCAGCCATCTAACCCTGAATTGTCGCCCTAACCAGAAACAGTCATCTCACCTCTAGGGGGCAATTGTTCTCATCCTGAAGTAGATCTTTCATTTGGGTCAGATGTGCCTGAAGGTGCTTATTTCTCCCAGCTGATTATAAAAAGAGCCTAGGAAGACTAATTCAGATATAGAAATCTGCAGTGTGGATCTCTAGAGCTAGAGGAAATGGATCCTGACCAAACTGTAGCAATAATAAAAAGTTGACAGAGAAATTTTCAAACAGAACATTTATCACATCTATAGTAGTGCTACTTGGTGGTCCAAGAAGGTTGTAGAAGTGTTTAAAAGCTATGGGGATGTCAGGTTTGCAAGGATACATCATTGAAAGTAACTAGCAGACCAAAGGCATGCAAGAAGTGTTTTTTAGGATAAGCTTGTCCTTTGGGTTGTTTCTAAATTGTGACATGCTACAGATAAAATTGTGATGTTAATATTGGGAATATTTCTTGTGGGGAATTTATCCCATAGGGCTTTACCATTTACCTTTACATCCTTGTAAAAGGGAACTCAGTGGACAGGCAATACGGATGTGAGGCTTCATTTCATTCAATCTCTGAACTCCTTGCTTATGAAGTAGGTGCTTTCCTGTAATCCTTTTGACATTAAAACTCTCATTCTGTCTTCTAATTGGAAAACAGTATATGGTGCTACTTGGCTTTTATCTTATTCGTATTAACCAGTTCCTCATAAGTGAGAATATGAAAATCTGAGCTGCGAGGTAATGGCCCAATGTATGGAACTAAAGAAATTTTAGAGAGTCTACAACACTAATTAAAATCTCAAAAGATTTGTATGCTTGAGCACACCTTTTTAAAACATGCCATGGACAGCAGGATGTGCCAAAGGCAGGTGTCTTACATAGCAGAGTCTGGCTATTTCCCTATATTAAACTGCACAAGCATTTCTAATTTCAAGGAGATGAAATTGCAAGCTTTTTTTTTTTTTTTTTAACTAATATGTCTCTATAAAGACAATGAATTGTGACTACCTCCTCATCTTGTGCAGAGAACAATGAGTCTCAGAAGTCAGAAGCTTTAAAGATTGGTAGCTTAATTAGAAAGTGCCCTAAATGAAAAGTCTCAGCATTTTAATTAATTTCCTCTGAGATGAAAGAAGTTTATCTCAAAGGAAATTGCAGCAGATATGTGAGTATAGGGGATCACAAGAGAGACCTGGGCATTTGGAGTCAGAGAACTTAAACTGTGAGGTGTTTGCTCTTTGTCTGTAACTTTGAAGTAAGCATAGACGCAAACACTATGTGTGTATACAAAAATAATGTGTGCACATGTGTATGCACGTGTATAAAAAATGAAAACTTGAAGAAAGGGATAGGCGTCTATTCTAGTAGCAATGCAAGGCCCCAGGCAGTAGCAGGAGAGGTTTCAGGGGGTAGTGAGGAAACGACACAGCCTGAAAGGGACACCTGGAGCCAAAGATGGGACCCCCACTGCCTGGGTTGGGCACCCTGCACAAAAGTCACCGTGTGTTCCCTCCCACATTGCTGGTAGGAATTCTGAGAGTTTATTACACATCTGGTGCAATATTCCATGCCATCGGCAACCACTGGTACCCACCCACTCTGCCTGTGTTGTCTCCAGGATGGCATCAAAGTCTGCTGGACCTGCGTGAGTTCTGATGTGGTCAGTTCAAGGTCATCCTCACAATGTAAGTTTTGGTTACAATGCTCTTCCAACACTGAATCTATTAGGAGTTATTCAAAGTAACTTTTTCACATTGTTCCTCCAAAGTAATACATGGATAATTTGGAGAAGCTCCTTTGGGCTGTTATTTTTATTTATGCTGCTAGACTGGCTTCCCGGTTTCAGATCAGATAGGCTCATTTCCTTAAATCTGTGTAAAATGTATTGAATCAAGCAATGATTTCAATAATTTTATGCCTCAATTCTGGTAGAAATATTTTATAACTATCTGCAGGGAAGCATCCACTTGACTGGTTTAAAGTTTCTTGGCAGATTCATGATTATAGTGAATGTTTTACCACTTGGAAGAGGGGATTGCTTATGAAATACTTATCAAACTTTCACTCCCTTCATCATCAGATTAGTGCAGCCTTGTGTACTAGTTGCCAATTGCAGCCAGTTGCACAATCTCAAAATGCTGTCTGATGATTTATTGTGACTTTATGCCCCTTCTGTAGACTTAGATTAGGATGTAAAGGTTACAACTCTTAGGCTATTTGGAAGCATTGTTTTAATATAAGCCCATAACATTTCCTGCATGTTAACAATTTTGATAATGCTGGCAAGTAAAAGACTTTTCTTCATTTTCAAGTAAAACTATGAATGCTTCTATCCCATTAACCAGTTCCTAAAATGATTTACCATAAGTCTTGAAGCTCCTACACTGCAATGATGGCATTATATACGGGGAGGGGAACTCTGGTAGTTACTCTGCAGTTATTATGTGCTTAAAAAAGATTTGTAAGGGTTTTCTAAGACTTGTACATGCAGAAACATAGGCAGTTTCATGCTTTAGAGTATCTTTGTCCACCCCACTGCGCTTGAGCATGATCCCTTGCTCAAGTCTTCCTGAACTGCCTAGTTTCTTCACATACACTTCCAGTGCTGTCTGTCCTTGAGTGCCAACAATTGAGTGACGTATAACCACATTGGAGCAGGGATCAACTTTGTTGTATTCATTTTCTATGAATCCCTTTTGAATTTAAGAGCTGAGAATGATGATGGTCATCTTTTGACCTTCTTTTCCCTGGAGGAGAGTCTAGGCCCCTAAATCCTGTCTGGGATGCTACAGTGCAGGGTGGATGAACAAGGTTTTCTGCAACAGAAATATGTCAGTTATGCAAAAATAATGTTAATTTGTTAATAGAATATCAATTTGTAAATTATTTTATTCTGTTTTGAATCCTATAAAACTAATTTATACAAGAAAGCTGCTGATTAGTGTAATGGTACCACACGAAACTGTAGTAGTGCAGCAACAAATATTTGTTTTATGCTGTTTTGTAACAAATATAGCTGTTTTTAGAGCAGCAATGATATGATTTGTCACATGAATTTTTGTTGGAAAGTACTAAAGTATGGATGATTTCATAGATGTAATGAGTATGAGCTTACTGCTAATGTTAAATGATGGGGAAAGTGAAATTATTAGAAAGACTTTGTGTACATATATGAAGCAAGCTATATATTTGTCCTTAAGGACAAATCAGCAGAGAAATTTGTTAAGCAAGCATGTTTTACTGTCTTGATTTATTTATTTATTTTTTTCCTATTTGATGGACTACCTGTTAGCTGATCCATTAGATGTCTAGTGGAAATATTTAAAATAACTATTTTAAAATGACATTTCCAGTAATAAGCCAAGTAAACCAAATACAAAAATACTGTCTAAAGATGATAATAGGGCTCATGTAATACACAGCAAATTGACTGTGAGGCATGTCTCATTCAAGAGTACAGTTGCTGAAAATTGAGAATTCAACTCCTGACTCCACAGAGATGTAGTAGTGGGACAAGGTGTATATGGTCCCACTGCAAGTGTAGAAGTGATAGCACTGTGTCTTGAAAAATCAACCTGATTGGGGCTAGGAGGAAATCTTACCTAGGAAACACTATCAGTTTCTCTTAAGCACAATTTTGTTTTGGATACCTCTGACTGACATTATATGGTGGTCTGGCCAGGGAAGCAAGTTCTGGAAAGCAAACTCCATCTCAGTGCACACTAAGGTTTAGAGCAGGCTTGTGCAGTATTTCTAAGTCTGAAGACGCTAACTCTATTCATAACTTGAACAAAGGAAAAGTGAAATAAGTCAGAACTTGCTCATTCTGTGAAAGAGTTGCAAAGGTTCCTTAACACATGAAATTACATATTTTGTGTTCAGAACAAGGCATAAAGAAACGTGGGGGTTGTGAATGACAAGTTTCAGTCTTAGAAACAGTAAAAGTTTGAACATTTAACACAAAAGACCTTGAAAATCAAAATGGTTGAGTAGTGCTCTTTGCCTGTCTTTTCCATGATATCCAGTCTGACATGCAGAATAAGATAGAGAGCTACTTGTGGTCTTTTTCAAGGAGAAGCAAAGTGTTTTCAAATAATGCTTTAAATATTTTTCTCTATCTGAGGATATTAAAGTGGAGAGAAGAAACAAAGGGAGAGAGATTTCCAGGTCTCTCCTGACTACAGAGACTGCTTTGCTTGCTAAAAATAAACTTTTTGCTTCTTCCTTAAACTCTAAAATTTGAGCAGCGTGACTGCATTCAGATCACTGCAGTTTCAGCAAACATCGGTACAAATATGCAAGCCTGCAGCATGAAGGCCACTTTCATGGTCATTGCTGCTGTTGTGTACTTCTTCCCAAAACATAAGTTCCTCAGTCTTTCATGGTTGTCTGACTCCAGTTCTCACACAATGTTTTCTTCCATGTTATATGAGGGACGCTAAAGTGAAGGAATTAGAAGAGCGGAACAAACATGAGCAATGCCTTTCAGTAGTCCTTTGGGGTAAAGGTATGATTCAGGATTCAGAAGTGGGCAAGCTGCTTATGGCATGGCAGAGCTGGCTCAGATCTTCTCTGAAGTGTGGGAAGAAATGTGACTAATGCTGCCTCGAGGGTGAAGGGGTGGTGTAGGGGGGAGGAACTGAGCTGGGCTGTAAAGCCAGAGGACTACCAGGCTGCTTCCACCAGGGCAGGGATGATGGCAGCTGTTGTGCTGGTATGAGCCATGTGCACCAGACTCCTTTCTCCCTTGGTTGGTGGAGCAGCAAGCCCAGGGTGGTGGTGGCACCTGATTTTATTTGGTTGGTTTCCAGCACCGATAAAGTCGTCTGTGCCCAGTTTGTCATCCTTGGCAGACTGATGTCCTAGGCAAATGACAGTGCTTTAATTTATAGCTGGCTGTGCCTTGCTATGGGTCAGTAGCAGAAGCAAGACTAGTAATACAGATCTTCTGGCTCTGTTGGTACAAAGCTTTAACAACCAAATGGACAAGCAGCTACCAGCTTCTACAGAGCTTAACCAAAAAGTGTTCTTTTCCTACCTTGGTTATAAAGAGCTAGGTGAATGGAAAGACAAGATACTACTAAGGAAATGAAAAACATAGAAGAGTATGAGTGCTTCTTGTTCACCCGTTTTTGAGATGTGAGGAGACAGTTGCCATAGAAATGCTATTCTTTGCTTGATGCGATGTGTACTGGTTCTATGAAGCCATTGGTTGTTGTCATAAATAGCTTTTCATAAATTTAAATATCTCAGAATAATGTAAGGGGAAATGTGCCCCTATGTTTTCTTACAGAAGATCAGATTCTGTAAGATCTGCTTTTACTAGACAGAGTTGGGCATCAGCTTTTATATATGGTCTTCAAAGTGAATGTAAATTCAGTTTTGTTTTAGTAGTAGCAAAGGACAACATATGTTTTTCAGGACAGTTTTGTCTTTTAGGACAGTTTTGATAGAACTGAACTAGCAAATATGCGTGATTTACATTAACAGGCTATAAATTTGCAGACATTATTTGGGCACAGAAAACAATTTTGGCTGTTTAAAGTGATGTATTCTGTAAGGGGAAAAAAGCACTCTGTAAAGAAACAGTTTTCAGCTGATAATAGCCTGAGATAATCAAACCTTCATAAATATGGCTAGTAAGTGTATTTATAAAGGGGCAGATAGCAGGAAAGACACTTCTCAATTCTTTCAATATTTATTAATATCTATTTATTGCAGTCATGTGCTCTGGCATGGCTGGAGGTAGTAGCAGCACTGAGTGGAGAGAGAGCACTGAGTGTTTTGAACAATATGAGCTTTGGGTATGCTTTCCTGGTTGGCACCTTGTTCCACAGAGGACAGCAGAAAGCAAACTCCTTCGGGCAGAAGCTATTCATTAGAACAGCGAAAGCCAATCTACCACAGGGAAGGAAGAATGACCTGTACCAAACAGCCTATTGAAATGACATTTAAGAAAGTAGAGGCTTTGAAAGTACTTTGCAGATGAAAAATTCAGTCCATGGCTACGTTTAGTGGCTCATGCTATTTACAGATTTTTGGCAGCCAACCAGTAAGTTCATAGATTTTTTTTTCTTTTATTCAGAGATAAAATAGATTTATTTTTCTTCCCTTCAAATGGGAGCAAATCTGTTTATAGGAGACTAGACCCTACGGCTAATGAAGATAAGGCCAGTTGATGTTCTCAAATAGCTTTCTGGACCAGCACAATATCTTTAAACAGTCCTTTGTTCTTCAAGAACAGAGACAGATTTGAGGAGGGAAAAAAAAGTGAAGAGACTTTTGCTGCTTTCCCTTCTTATAGTTAGATTTGGAAGTACATAAAGACAAGTCAGTAGTAATTCATTATAAAATTTATCTGGCCAGGTGGATGTGCTGTGTAACATACAGATGAAGTGTTTACTCAAAAGCTGCAGTGAAGTGTTAATTTGCTACTGCTGTGCTGCCCTTCTACTCTAAAAGGACCTTTCTGGTCCCTCATGCCTTAAAAAAAAAAAAAAAAAAAAAAAAAAAAAAGAGAGTATGTCAGCTGCAGCCTAGTACCTTAATTAATGGGAAGGCTAAGTTTATGTGAGAGTCTAGGTCAGAGATTTAGTGTTCCCTACTCCTTTCCATGGAGTCTGCTAGCCACTATAAATTACCAAAATGTCCACTGCTACCCTGGTGGGGAAGAATGAACTTTACAGCAAGGCAGCACCCAAACCATCCTCAGGGCACAGCAGTCCAGTGCTTGACTTGCTCTAGGGCTTCTCTGAATAAAGCAGGCAAACTTCAACGCCTTGTTTTCAGTCTTGGTTCCTCCCAGGTGTCCTGCGTGGAAGTGTTTTGATTTAGTCCTGTTCTGCTGCGCTTGTTATTAATTTTTATGTTGTGGCAAAAGTGCAAGAAAAGTATGCTCAGCTCCTATGGTGGTGAGGAGAGGAGTTAATGGCTCCCCTGTGGTGGAATCAATTGAGCAGAACTTAACATCACCCAGTGATGCAGATGCTGTACAGGCACCCTGAGGACATGGAGCCTAAAGGAAATGCCATCAGTCACCCACTGTGTGGGATTCAAGGTGCAAATCTGTGGTCTAGGGCTGTGGACATGCCCTCTGGAGGGATGCCATTGCTTGGCACTCTGTGTCAGAGAACTTGCCAACTGACATCTAGTTTGTTACAGGGTAAACTTAATTTTGCACTATTGATTTCCAGAAGCCTAAAGCCACAGTGAAGCTTAGTACTCTGTTTCTTGCAGTTACTGTAAACAAATATGTGCTGTGTGGTGAGAGCATAACTACTAGTTCAATATTACAACTACAAACATTTATTCCTAAGAGTAGTGCTTTTATTCATCATTAAATAAGAAATTGCAAGCATATTTTCTCAATATCAATAATGATCCTGTTTTCACCTTTTTTACCTCTGACTTACTAAATATCATTAATTACAACAGAACTCGATCTCCTGAAATAACAAGATTGTCTATCCTGGGATGGCCTACTGTCAGGCTTTCAAATTTGAGGGCTCATAGTTCTCCAAGGTAATTTACACAACGCTGCTAGCATCTTAAAAAATAGTCATTTCAATTTGTAAACAACATTCCTTGAAGAATGGCAATCTATTGTCAATGATCTTGCACCATGTCTTCACTTCTCTGTTTTTGCAACCAGAGACAGGGCAAATGTTATCCATGCTCTGTGTGACAGACATCCCTCTTCTCTAGAGCAGAATGTATATTCTGCTCTAGAGAATTTTACCCATTTCAGTAAGATAGAGCAAAATGTATATTCTGCTCTATCTTACTGAAATGGGTAAAATTGTTGCCAGTTGGTACGTGGATCTGGTGGCATTGCTGCCTATTCCTGCACAAAGTAAATGCATATTAATAAGTGATGGATAACACACTTTGTACTTCTGTGGTTTTATATAACCTAACCTTAAAACCCTTTACATATTAATTCTTAATGACAGCTTAATATTATACTCTGTTCTTTCAAAAACAATAATGAAAAAAAAAGTATAGGAAGGCTAAATGCCTTGTCCTACCTCCCACAGGAAATGGACAGGAAAGAGCACAGAACAGACCTCTAGATCTTCTTCACCTCAGCCTGCACTCTGCTTGTGATGCTCCCATTGCTCTTGACAGTACTCCGTAACCTGACTATGGAGAGTGTTTTCAGGCAGAGGGGTTTACATCATCAGGAGTGCCAAACATAGAATCCACCTTCAAAAAGAGATGAGAGCAGAGGAGTGCTTTCTAGTGGTATGCTGACATGCTTAGTGGCTTGAATCAGGGGAACAGTCTTTTCTTTTTGTCTTCTTTCCCTGAGTTAGCCTTTCCCTTTGGTTAACAATACCAGCTATTCTCACTCCTGGTTAGAAGGCAAGATTTCCAGTGGCTTTGTATGTGTGTCCCTGTAGTGCAGGGAGAGGTACAAGGAAACCTTCCTGGAAAACATGCTATCTCAGTGTAAGGCTGCTCCATTTGTGTCCTTCCCTGCAGGAATCAGTATGAAGAATATGGATTTTGCTAAACAGGAGAGGTGTTGCAAGCAACTTTTATCTTTCTGGAGACCACAGCCTGTGCTATGAGATGCAGCTCCATAGGGATCCATCCCCTTCCACACTATTTTAAATTTTGGAGCTGGAGTGGGCTTGATGCTTAGCAGGACTTGCCCCCTTATGCGGTTGAAGCTTCTTTTGTTATGGTAATTCTAGATGTAATGATTCCTGGAAATGTTTGTATTTAACTTCTGATTGAGAACAGCTTGATACGCTCGAACCACTGTGATCTCCTACAACAAATAGCAAGGCAATAAATTCAGTTCTGTAAAGCACACAACTGTCTTCTCTCAAAGAAGAGGAAGTCCTTTGGCTTTTCAAACTTTCAGTAATGCAGGATAAAGAGCAGTGCAAAACTTCCCACTCTGTGTGTATTCTAACTGCTGTAAAGTCTGGCAAATTTTTAAGAAATTAAGCAGTTACCTTAATATATCTGCTTCTGAGTTGTGGATATTGAAAAAACATTAAGCAATGTGTTGCAAGATTTGTTATTCCGAGCCCATTAAAGAATGTTTTGGTCTCTGGCCACCTACACCTGCAATAAGAAAATATCCTGCCAGGAATACACAGACTGCAGTGCACAGGGCACAGTCCCTGAAGTGGATGTGTCTAGCTCTCAATTTACAAAGACATGTACCCCTTCTTGGAGTGGGTGGTGTCTCTTAAAAAACTCATTTGAGAGGCAGATGGAGCATCACTTTGATGTTGTGGTGACAGTTTTGCAAGGCTCTGTTACTAGCCTGGTTACAGCAAGAGCATCACCATTCTGAGTTAAGATGCCTCAAGCAGAATCAGAACTAAAGACATTAGTTTAATCTGGATTAATCCAGCTCCAGAACACTTACTTTGTGGCTGCGTTTAATGTTTTACCTCCCTGCTATATCCCCTGGCTGCTTTTTATTTTCCTGTATCTTGAAATCATTTTTTTTTTTTTTTTTCTGCTTTAGATTCAGGAGGCAGGCAAAACCTGATTCTGTTCTCAGAGCCTGGCTTGAGAGCTTTATACATGTATATCAACAATCCATCTGATGGAGAAAAAAGCGAATAACTTTTCAGAGATTTTGAGACAGGACAGTAAATATGTTCTAGCAAATAACATGGAGTAGGAAGAAGCACCATTTCTTGATGCTTCTGGGTTTTTTAAAGGCTTCAGCTATCTAATGCCTCTACCCCCCTGTGTTGTCACAGCCCAACAAGTGTGCTGCTCTCCATCCTAAAAACCATGTGTGCTTCAGCCTCAGGGTCTATCACTCCTCCTCACACTGGTTGCTTCTGCAAAGAATGAAATTTGCAGGACTAGGCCTTGCAAACAAACTGGGCTGGCTTTACCAAATGATGCTTGGAGTACAGTACTCCACACCAATGGGCTGTAGAGATTGCTTGGCAGACCTGTACCTGTACCCAAGGGTACTGAGAGAACTGGCAGAGGAGCTGGCCAAGCCACTGTCCATCATTTATCAGCAGTCCTGGCGATCGGGGGAGGTCCCAGTTGACTGGCGGCTAGCAAATGTGACGCCCATTTACAAGAAGGGCCGGAGGGCAGACCCGGGAAACTACAGGCCTGTCAGTTTGACCTCAGTGCCAGGGAAGCTCATGGAGCAGATCCTCCTGAGAGTCATCACGCAGCACTTGCAGGGCAAGCAGGCGATCAGGCCCAGTCAGCATGGGTTTATGAAAGGCAGGTCCTGCTTGACGAACCTGATCTCCTTCTATGACAAAGTGACACGCTGGGTGGATGAGGGAAAGGCTGTGGATGTGGTCTACCTTGACTTGAGCAAGGCTTTTGACACCGTCTCCCACAGCATTCTCCTCAAGAAACTGGCAGCTCTTGGCTTGGACTGGCGCACGCTTCGTTGGGTTAGAAACTGGCTGGAGAGCCGTGCCCAAAGAGTCGTGGTGAATGGAGCCAAGTCCAGTTGGAGGCCAGTCACTAGTGGCGTCCCCCAGGGCTCGGTGCTGGGGCCGGTCCTCTTTAATATCTTCATCGATGATCTGGACGAGGGCATCGAGTGCACCCTCAGTAAGTTCGCAGATGACACCAAGTTAGGTGCGTGTGTTGATCTGCTTGAGGGTAGGAAAGCTCTGCAGGAGGATCTGGATAGGCTGCACCGATGGGCTGAGGCCAACTGCATGAAGTTCAACAAGGCCAAGTGCCGGGTCCTTCACCTGGGGCGCAATAACCGCAAGCAGAGCTACAGGCTGGGAGAGGAATGGTTGGAGAGCTGCCAGGCAGAGAAGGACCTGGGAGTGATGGTGGATAGTCGGCTGAATATGAGCCAGCAGTGTGCTCAGGTGGCCAAGAAGGCCAACGGCATCCTGGCTTGTATCAGGAACAGTGTGACCAGCAGGGCAAGGGAGGTGATCGTCCCCCTGTACTCGGCTCTGGTGAGGCCGCACCTCGAGTACTGTGTTCAGTTTTGGGCCCCTCGCTACAAGAAGGACATCGAGGTGCTTGAGCGGGTGCAGAGAAGGGCGACGAAGCTGGTGAGGGGCCTGGAGAACAAGTCCTACGAGGAGTGGCTGAGGGAGCTGGGCTTGTTCAGCCAGGAGAAGAGGAGGCTCAGGGGCGACCTTATCGCTCTTTTTAGGTACCTCAAGGGAGGCTGTAGCGAGGTGGGGGTTGGTTTGTTCTCCCACGTGCCTGGTGACAGGATGAGGGGGAATGGGCTTAAGTTGCGCCAGGGGAGTTTTAGGTTAGATGTTAGGAAGAACTTCTTTACTGAAGGGGTTGTGAGGCATTGGAACAGGCTGCCCAGGGAAGTGGTGGAGTCACCTTCCCTGGAAGTCTTCAAAAGACGTTTAGATGTAGAGCTTAGGGATATGGTTTAGTGGGGACTGCTAGCATTAGGTCAGAGGTTGGACTCGATGATCTTGAGGTCTCTTCCAACCTAGAAATTCTGTGATTCTGTGATTCTATGATGTCGTATTTCAGCCTCCCTCTCTTCACTGCCTGCTGGCGTTTGTAGGATTAGTGTTTCCTCTAAGAAAAACAAACAAAAAACAATTCCCGTCCATAGAGAAGTGTTTCATTTTAGAAATCAAAGAGCCTTTTCCCTGGATCTCTTTATTTGACTATGTAGTTGGTATCTGTTTTCTAGATGGTTAAAAAGGTTAGCAGTCTTAAATATATCTGCTGTCCTGGCATGAACATTAAAAGATGGGTAAACAAAACATAATGCCTTGCTGCCAGGTGCTGACGTTCTGCTTTGCAGTCAGTTTGGAACAGAGCCCCCTACAATGAAACCTCTGTAAACCTGTACTCAAATGATAGTGACCAGTGTGCTTGCGGTGGGACGTTTAAGTGGCATAAATCAGCCACAGAACAAGGTAGAAGATACCCAGTTTCTGTTCGTGGAATGCTGTGAGCTTTTAAACTTGTTGAGCTATGTGGGTGTTCATAGGCTGCGTGGGCATGAATCACCCTGTTCCCAGATGTGCATGATGTTGAGGTCAGTGATAGCAATTTCTGTCAATGACTGCCTGGTGAGGCACCCACAGGAGTCGTTTGTTCCTTTTACAGTTGAACAATAGGACCTCAAAGGAAGAAAATAAGTAGTTTACAACAAGCAGAGAGCCAGGAAAGAAATTATTAGCTGGAGAAAAACTCATCAATCCCCTGGGGGTGTTTAAAAAAAGACTGTCTTAGGAGTTTTGCCAGGTTTTTGGTCTGAAAGCACCTAGTGAAGAAAAAGGACAGAAGTTGCATAAAGGTGTAAACTTTGCCAGCTACTGATTTTGCAGCAATCTGGAGACCTTGAGAAGCTTGAGTGTCCTGTGAAAGATCTGGATGCTGTCCCACAGGGACTCAAAGGAGTAAATTGTCTGAGAAGAGCTCTAGCAGAACATTATTAGCTATGTTTCACATCTGGACTTCTGCCTGTAAATCTTGGGAAATCTTGTAAAAGTTGGAAATCTTCCCTAGAAGTATTGTTTTTAGAGTTATTGGTAATATTTATCATTCTTTCAGGGATTATGATCACATTATTCAAATGGTGCGTGTGTTTACAGGCTAGTATATTCAAGGTTTTAAAGACAAAAGAATTAATGAAATATCTTTTCATATAAACTTATATTCTTCTGTGTGTGTGTGTGGGGGGGAAATAAATACACATTCTGTGGATATACATAATTCTATGACATGAGTATAGGTCATTCTAACTGTATAGATTTTACATATAAAACATGCGTATGTAGCAGTGGCCTATAGATTGGATGTGTGGGAGACAGGAGAATAAATAATTGAAGTGAGGGCTAGGATCTAATGTTTGGGCTTAAGCTAATATATCAAGAATCTGGAAAAAAAAAAAAAAAAGTAGTAACAACTACTTAATTTATAGAAACTTCTTAATATATCCCAGGAGTGGCTTCTCCTATACATTGATGTTCACCTGGTTTTTGTTTTTATTTTAAAGTAAATACTGTTAAAAACAGCTACTGTTAGGCTCATCAAGATCTCAAAATACTCAAATGTTTTCCCATGAGATGCTGCAGATGCACACACCACCACCCAGAAAGCCAATGCTGATTCTGTAGGCCACCAAGTCAAGTAGGCTGTGTTCCCTACTCCTGTCAGTGCTGGGCTGCTAGGAATGAAGCAGAGAGCCAACAACAGCTATTGCATTTACTTTTTCTGTACTGGAGGCTATGATTTCCGTGAATGCTTAGTTGTAGTGTTTTTTGTTAATATGTGGTCTTAACAAACCTCACCTGTGCATGGTCTTCCTTTCTGCCAGTCCACCCCTTTCTCTCCTTGGTCAGAGTGAGGGGAATGGAGACACAGAGACTTGGTCTCAAGCTTTCCTACCTTTTCATTGAAAACTCGCTGCTGACAAGGGAACACAAATGCTACTGAAACAAATAAACTAAAATAATAATAATAATAAAAGCAGCCCCCACATATGAAGCGGCAAGATAGTCAAAACTGTTTAGTAGAGATGCAGTTATTTTTTGGTATTTATCTCTTTCCCTGAATTGTGATTGTCTGGTTGTAAATAAGTTCAGTACCATAAGCAACAGCATTTTAAGCACTGTGCATGCTGTGTTGAAAAATATCATTGATATAACGTGAAGATGAAAGTCAATTACTATTTTCAGTGCTGCTTGGAGCATTTAATTTAGTGTTCAATACAAATGAAATAAACTACTTTCGCAGAATTACTTAACATTTCTCTTTGTGGTTCTACTAACCACCATCTCTTTTCTGAATTATCTGCTCTCTTAGAAGAATACTTTTGCCTTGACTAAGAATCGTATGAAGATTTATCCCCTCTTAAGGAAACACCGAGTGGGAAACTCTAACAGGAGTGAAGTAGGGATTCATTATGTCTAAATATCAAAGGTAACAAAATAAGTAGTTGCTTTAAACTAATCTATTTATTAACCCGTTAAGCCATGGGTAAGATTTTTTTTTTTTTTTGGATTATATTTGTGAGAGTCATGATACTTGTGACAATGAATGATTACTTTATAATTAAAGGCATTGCTATAAAGGGCAGGCCCCAAACGGTCTGCATCTCAATGCATTTGAAAACAAGGGAAAGGAAAGGTAGACATGCAACATATCTGTACCTTTTGCTTTCAAGTATAGCTACCCAAATAATTAACCTTGTGACTGCTGCAGTTGTTGTAGTTGTTGTTAGCTAATGAGTTAACCATCTCCTTATGTTGATGCAGTAGTGATTACAGGCATCTACAGATGTATGGTGTGCAGTGTTTAGATTCAGAATATTGCTTCAGCCTTCATATTCATTAAAGATTCTATTAAAACAAGGGCTTTGACTTTGAATGGCAATTCTTGCAAAATTTCATAGAGTAAGAGCAAAGATGTGTCAAAGCCTGAAATGTAACAAAATTAAATCAATGAACAGGAATAAAACTGTAAAATTTTCTCCCTTCTGCTTTGGTGTCCAAACAAGTCTTTGTTATCATTCTTGCAGAAAAGGAATCATGAGAGACTGGCAGATAGGGTGTTTCCAGCTTGAAAAATGTTCCTAGAACCAGGTACAGCTTCATCTATCTGCTGCAAAGCATGGGACAGATTATCTATGGTTAATCCTCATTTCACTGCTAGTGAAGGTGCTGACCTGAAGGTGCTGCCAGGGAGAGCTGACCGAGTTTTGTCATAAGCAGGGGAAGGTGTGGAGGCTGAGTTCTGCTTTAGATTATGGCAAGGAAGAAACTGATAACTTTAATGTTGTTAGTTTTGGTTCAAGTGAGATGGTGCGCCTATTAACTCAGTGGCTTACCAGTGCTGCATGTACTTTACTAACCTATTCCTAGGCTTCTGTTCTTGCATGAAGGCCCATATTTCTGCAAAATTGCCACCATACAACACCTACCTGCTTCTTGGAGATACTGTTACTATCAGTCTCTCTGCTATCAGTAAATCAGTCACTAGCTTACAGCACTTCTGTTAAGTCTTATGTCTTTGTGATGCTCTTGATAGTTCATCACTGATAAGGAGAAATATAACCATATATTTTCATAAAGCCCCTTAAGCCTTTCAGAAATAATGTCAGTAGTTGTGCTTATAGATTGAGGGCAGGATTTAGGCCTGATTTCTCTTGGTAATGTGCCATTGTTCATCATAAGGTACAAGAATTCATGGCTGAAGGCATCCTGTTGTGAGAGACTTTCCCTCTGAACTACGTTTGTCATAGCTAGAATTTTACTATCTATATCAAGACACATATTTCAAAAGTCATACAAATTATCTGCATGTACCACATTAATGCCTACCACCTAACATTTATAGAGGAGGCTCTCAAGGAAGAAAAATAGATTTCTCCTAATTTTCACCACTGGTTGTTCATGGTAACCTCTTTAGCTAAGATTTGTCTTATGGATTGATTATTTAAAGTATTGACTTATTTACTGATGGCAAAAATATTTAGAAAGGTAAATGTTGTTTTACACGTTAGGAAGCATAAATCAGGACTCTAGTTTATGTATTCTGTGGGCATTAATTTGCTGTTTATAATGTTTGGCTGTATGATGCTTCTTCGCATGCAGTGCCATGCTTCTGGCCATATAGCCCCTTGCTTCACTCCTCCATGTTGCCCCAGTAAAAATGTGTGAGCTTTCTCAGCTCAGAGCCTTCTGCTCTCTCAAGTGTACAAGTCCATGCACTTCTAGATAGTGTTGTAGAGGCACATAGTCACTTGTAATTTGTACTTTCTTTCACACAAAAAATGTTGCTCTTAAGTCTTGTTACTGGGAATTAGTGTTTCTATATCTTGCCCTTTGAGCTGCTGCTGCTCAATTATAAACCAAGCTCTTGGGTGATGATGACAATCTCTTAACTCACTGCTCAGTTTCTGCCCTAACTTAATGTCTCTACTGATGTAAATGCAAGCACGTATGGCTACCCATTTCTAATTTGGTCAGTAAGACTAATTTTATCCACATCTTACTGTACGTACTGGGATATCAAGCAAACAAGTAATGTCACTTCTTATTTTTCTTTGCAACCATACAGGTTGGATTTACAGGGCAAGAATTACTCTGCTCTGGTCTCCTGAGAAGTTATTCCAAAATGTTATCCACCCTGAAGTACTTGTGAACAGGTAGCACTTGCTGTGCTACCAAAAACCCGCTCAGCAGGGGGGAGAGAGAGATGTTCTGAACCATAGAAATGATTGTTGATCTTTCTGAGGATGCTAAAACAGAGTTTTTAACAATATTTGTAAGGAATGGCCCCTATAACTTGTTCCTTTCTTTGCCTCTGAAGCTATTGCAGTCTTTCTGACAAAATCTTCATAGCAGAGTGCTCCCAAGAGACATGGAAGAAAGGAAAGGGATATGTATTATTTCATCTGTGGCTTGCACCATGCTTGAGCAAGTCCTTAGATATAACGTAGATGGTTAGTGTTGTGTTATTCACAAAGCATTTCTGTTCAGATAAGCCATGTCAATTTTAGATGTTTACCACTGAATAGTAGGTAAGTTTCCTGAACTTGTGAAACTTTCCAAAATAACAAGATCTCTGTGGAATGCCAAGTATTGTAACTCCTGCTTTGGGCTTAGCTAAAGCAAACCTTGAAATACCTTTTCTTATTTTTTTTTTTCAACATTCCTACTTCTGACGTTATTAATTAAACCCTGATATGCAAAATTATAAATGTGGGAAAGGACTGTGTTAAATAATCCCTTGCACCTGTGTTTAAAATAATAACAAAAAATGGGTACACAGTAATAAAGCAATATGAATAAGTATGCGTTTTTCCCCTCCCATAGCGGCCATGCAGCTTCAGTCAGAATCCTATCTCATTTAAGTAAGTTACTCCACTATTGAAAATGATTTAAAAAAAATAGCAAAACACATGCCAAACACTTATTTGAGACCTATGGTTAGCAATCACATACTGTTTAGATCTATTTTGTGAAGTCCTCCATGCTTAGTTTGTTCCCCAGCCTGCAGTAACCACCTTGAAATTTACTGCTTTATTTTACTTTCACCATTAACTTGCTTACTGGCTAGAGATTGTTAATGTAGCTGATGATCTGTATTCCATGCCACATTATTTTCAAAGCCTTCTTGTTCCTGATTCAAGGTCTAAGGGCTGATCGTATGGGTGCATATTTTGAAGCATTGCTTGTAATTTTAATGGGTATGTGGAAATAGAAAGAAAAGCTCACCATACTTTCCTAACTTTTACAACCCTGTGAAAGACCGTAGAGATTTGCGGCTTTGTATTCTCCTGCAGGTTCAGAAAGAGAGATTAATTTGCACAGCTTTATTCTACAGGGGACACTTGTTTCCCTAAACCAATTAATAGTGAGGCTCCTGTGGGGTGTCAAAGAATCACAGAGGCTGTGGTTGCAAGGAACAGCTGTCGTCACCTTGTCCAGACTGTTCTTTGTACATGGAAGACTTCTGATATCAGAGACCATGTAAGCAAAGGCTTTGTCCAGGTGAGTTATGAAAATCACCCATAAATGAGACACTTTACAGACTCCAGGCAATAGTACTGCACTATTCTTTTAGTGGAAAGGTTTTTTCTTTTTTTTCCAGTCTCCATTATGAACCTCTCAGGACACTGCTTGTGAATGTTGGCCTTTGTTATGCTGCCTGCCACTCTAAAAGACCATTTGGCTCTGTTGTTTTTTTTTTTTTTACCTTCCTCCAAGCAGTTGTAGACACTAGCAGATCATCCCTTCAGAAGACTAAATGAACCCCACTTTCATCCTCTTCTTGAAAGGAACTGGACTATATCCAGGGTCTCTTCGTTGCTCTTGAACACATCACTCATCCCAAAAGTGAATGAAGTACTCCAAGTGCAGCCTTATCAATGCTGATTAGAGGGGGATAATAACTTATCTCAATCTGCTAGACATGCATTAATATGGTCATTTGCCTTCTTTCTGACAAGAGAGTGGTGTTGATTTATATTAATCTGGCATCCCATGTAACTTCAGGATCTTTTCACGATAATTGGCCCGTTTTGTTTCCAGCCTTTACAGATGCATGGGGTTATTTTTCCCCATATCCAGAGCTTTTCACTTTTCTGTATTGAACTGTATGATGTTTGTTTGCCAGGTCCTCAAATTTATGGCTAAGTTCCTTTGGATTGAAGTTCTGCCTTCTGTCATAACAGCCACTTCTAATCTAGCACCCTACAGGGTAATTCAGAAAATTTACAGGCAAGTTCTTGTCAGCTTTGTTTTCATGAGGAACATTCCTCCATCCATTAACTGTAGAGGGAGCCATGAAAGATTTATTCCCTAAGCTACAGCTGGCTTTTGGGCATCTTCCCACAAAGAGCATATATCTGCTTTACCTCTCAGAAGTTAGGAGAGTGGGATAGAGAGAGAGCCTGCAATCATCTTTTCTTTTTACTCTGCTATGCAGTGCCGAAGTCTGAATAGAACAAGAGCTTTTTGTTTGCTATGATGTTCTTCTGTTTTGCGTCTCTTTCTGCCTTCCAAATATTGTGTTTCATTTGTAATGGTTATGGCATACATTAAGGAGAGAACAATCTTATGACTGAACCAGCTCCACAGACTGTTAGCCTCATTATAGAACCTTAACTTAATGTTCAGACTGTTGGTGCATTAATAATCTTTCAGCATAAAATGTTGGCTTGTCTTCATGACTTTTTTTTTTTCTCTATTAAGCTTTCATTTTTTGTAAATAGAGTACCTTCTGGCTAGTTAACCTATACTGTATTTTTCTTATTAACCTTCCCTCTACATCATATTAACTACAGATACTCCTAATTTTTCTCAGACTTTCATCAGCCCTTCCGTTTTAATATTTTATATAATAAAACCCTAGTGGTTGTATTTCTGTGAATATTGCTACTCCTTCCTTTGTTTCAGTGGCTTCTCTCAAAGGATATGTCTTTTGCTATTGACCATGAAGGTATCATGTGGGTGTATTTAGCTTCTGTAGTGGTTCTCAACTTATTTTTTTCCCCAGCCATTTTGTAGACTACTAAGAATCTTCCAGTAGAAATGTAAGTCCCTGTATGACAACTCCAATGTCCTGCTCCAGTAGAGTGTTGGTTTTGGTTTTCACCTCCCTAATTGTTTTGTGTGGATCTCATAGGAATAGTTCATATAAAGGTTTACAGACCACAAGATGAATACAGTTGTTTCACATGACAGGAGAGTGGAGATGAAGTGTCGTTAGGCTGTTGCAGCAGTATGTGTTAAGTGATGATACATGTATGCAATATATTCTGACTAGTGTTGCCTACAGGATTAACAACAAGACATGTATTTATCTTGCTTTATTCACTGAGAGATAAATATCTGTTAATCAAAACCTGGTGCTTTTTTTTTTTTTTTTTTTTTTTTAAACTATGAAAATATTTCACTTTGGTATAGCTCTTCAACCACAATTTAGAACATGAAAACAATATGCCTCATTTTATCTTTTTCCCTACAAAGCAAATACATTCTATCTCAGACCAGAGTAGGATGAGGTTAAAAGGAAGATATTTTATCAGGGAAGAAGTGTATTACTACTGAGAGGGACAGCAGCAAAAAGGCTGAAGAGTGAGTGGTTTGCTCTGTCTCAGTGGCAGCAATTTCTCTTTTTAGCCACTAACCACCCTGGAGGCAGCCATATGAAAAGCCCACTGCTGAGGGGGAGTGAGCATGACATTCTCTTCAGTGGGATTCAGAGCTAAATTAGCTCATCCTCCTCCCCCGTATCTTCCTTCATGAATTGCTGTGATGTGGCTGCATTAATGAGACACCAGCCTTGTACAGTACCTTTCTAGTGCCAAAGTTCAACTGAAGTTTGGCAAGACTACCTGCAAGTGCTTAGCTTTACAAAGTTATGGGTTACAATTTTAAAAGATTGCTTAATTTATTATATAGTGCATCATCCCTGTTTCTTTCCTTTATTTATACATTTTTTTTTTTAATTATTATGTTTTATTTTTTTAATACAACGGTGAGATGCCTCGACTTGCAATATGATGGTCTACTACTCTGTTTCAGCCATGGGTGAGTTCAACCAAGCTGGAACTCATAGGGCGTCTCTGGTGTTTTTAGTGGCAATGAGCATTCCTGAACATGGTGATTTGCTGTATCCACAGAAAGTGAACTTCCAGCTAATAACCTTAAAGTTTCTTGGGTTATTTACCCCTGTGAAATATGGGTTGTTTGTATGAAAGAACAGTGCTTCACAATGTGGTCTCTGGTTTGTTGGTGGTTGGATGGCTGGGCAGCACTCAATTAAAATAAGTAGCTTCTTCATACTGCTTTTAGAAGTTTTACCAGTGTTTTCTCTTTCAAATCTAGAATCCTGATTATGATTGGCACCAGGGTTAAACAAGAAGGAGGGAAGTGCAAGAGATGAAAGCATTAAGAAATTGTGAAAAACTTGCCTACAGAATGTGCTTGCTTCTAACTGTTGTAGGCTGCATATTTTTTGATGGTCAAAGGATGAACAGTTGAATTCCTTTTTAAATGACACACTTTAGATGTTGTGTGGATATTGCTGAGGCCATCAGCTCCAGGGCAGATGCATTCTGCAGTGGACAGCGATGTGCAGGGGGCTTTCCTGCATTGAGGAAACTTGAGGGAGCCACCAGAAGCCAGCAGCTATTGTGAAAGTGGCTGTCGAGGCTTTGGTGGGACCAGGATCAGCCACACCCCCACACGCCCCTGCTTGATGAACCTGATCTCTTTCTATGACAAGGTGATCACAGAATCACAGAATTTCTAGGTTGGAAGAGACCTCAAGATCATCGAGTCCAACCTCTGACCTAACGCTAGCAGTCCCCACTAAACCATATCCCTAAGCTCTACATCTAAACATCTGTGCTTAGTGGATGAGAGAAAGGCTGTGGATGTTGTCTACCTAGAGTTTAGTAAAGCTTTTTACACTGTTTCACACAACATTCTTCAGGAGAAAACAGCTGCTTATGGCTCGGATGGGTATATGCTTTGCTGGGTAAAAAAATTAGTTGTACTGAATGGAGTGAAGTCCAGTTGGAGGCTGGTCATAAGTGGTGTCCCCTAGGGCTCAATACCGGGGGCAGTTCTCTTCAATACCTTTATCAATGATCTGAATGAAGGGATAAAGTGCACCCTCAGTAAGTTTGCAGGTGACACCAAATTAGGTGTGAGTGTTTATCTGCTCGAGTGTAAGAGAGTTCTGCAAAGGGGTCTGGATAGGCCAGACCACTGAGCTGAGGCCAGCTGTGTGACATTCAACATGGCTAAGTGCTGGGTCCTGTACTTGAGGCAAAACAGCCCCATGCAATTCTACAGGCTGGGTGAAGAGTGACTGTAAAGCTGCCTGGAGGAAAGGGTCCTGGGAATACTGGTTGATAGCTGTCTGAACATGAGCCAGGAGTGTGCTCAGGTAGCCAGGAAGACCAACAGCATCCTGGCTTGTATCAGGAATAGCATAGCCAGCAGGAGCAGGGAGGTGATCGTCCCCCTGTACTCAGCTCTGGTGAGGTTGCACTTTGAGTACTGTGTTCAGTTTTGGGCCCCTCACTACAAGAAGGACATTGAGATGCTGGAGCATGTCCAGAGAAGGGCTATGAAGCTGGTGAAGGGTCTAGGAAACAAGTATTATGAGGAGCAGATGAGGGCACTGGATTTATTCAGCCTAGAGAAAAGGAGGTTCAGGAGAACTTATCACGCTCCACAACTACCTCAAAAGAGTCTGTAGTGGGGTGGGGTTTGGTCTATTCTCCCAAGCAACAAGTGGCAGTACAAGAGATAAAGGCCTCAAGTTACACCAGGGGAGGTTCAGGTTGGATATTAGGAAAAATTTCTTCAATTAAATGATTATGAGGCATTGGAACAGGCTGCCCAAGAAAATGGTTGAGTCACCATCTCTGGAGGTATTCAAAAGACACATGGTTGTGGTGCTTAGGGACATGGTTTAGTGGTAGACTTGGCAGTGCTAGGTTGACGATTGGACTTGATGATCTTAGATGTCTTCTCCAACTCAACTGATTCTATGATATTCCCTTTTTTCAGTCTGTACCATGTCCTGATCCAGCAATGTTTTAATTCTAAAAAGAACTAAACTCAGGTTTTGAAATAAATAAAATTAACATATGCTTCAACACTGCTCTTGAGCATAAATTCTTTCCAATGTCCCTAACTTCTAAAAAAAAAAAAAAAAAAAAAAAAGGAATGATTTCTATAATTACATAGTACATTCAGTATTTCTATGTGCATTTGGCTGAGGTGCCTAACGGTGGTTAAACATGCTGGTGATTTAAGTGAGGAAGCTGATAGACAAGCAGAAGCAGAGAAGTGCACTGAGGGGAGCAGTTTTTAAATACTTAATTACAGAGTGCCTGAAGAAGACTGGGAGCTTCCTAGAGTATGGATCAAGTGTTTTCTCCTCTGATAGGATTAGGCCACTCTGGCTACTTGTGTCAAGTCCCTTCCAGACATGACAGTGCTTTGATTCCTCCCACTCCCCTGAGGACTGTAATTAAGAAGTTACTGCCTCCCAAGTGCGCAATTATATTCTCTAAAAACCAATAACAAGCCCTTAGTCTGAGGCGTCCCCTGCTTCCTTCATTAGCATTTTCTGATGGATAGGTAGGTAGTTCATTACATTTGGTAAAGTGCCAAGGATGTTTTCTCCTCCTGAAAATTTACTGAAATGTGAAGGTTCTTAGAGAGGGGATCAAAAGAAAGGCATGAGGTTGGTTATATAAAAGTATAAATATGTTTAATAATTGTTTTTTGTTAAATATATAAGATCTGAGTATCTGTTGAGCTTGCCAAAAAATGAGCAATGATAGGCTTCTGAGGATCGGACATTTGGGTTTTACTGTTTTTAAGTTCCGTTAAAAAACGTTGATTCTAGATAAAAGATGTTGGAAGAAAACTACCCAAAGAGACAGAGTTTCTCAGCTGGTGACAGAAATAAAAGACTCACTAACCCTTAAATCCTCTTGTTTAGACTAACCATGCACTCGGTTATGTCAGTGCCACTCTTAAGCTTCTGTGAAGGCAGAATTGGTTATGGTAACGTTGTGTGTGCAAGACAATAATGTGATTTTCTTGAAAACCTGCTTTGAGCAGTAATTTGACTATTCCGCTACCCCAATGTTACTGCCACATCTCACAAATAATTATCTTTTTCTCATTTAAAGCACTCCAGCAATAGAAATTAAGCAACTCCTAGGCATGATCTACCAACGCAGTCGCAAAATTTTGAGCTAAAGCTTCCTTCTTGCCATGTATACCTTCATACTGCATTCTGAGTGGGCATGGAGACTGCTTTATTCACTCCCTCACTGCACCAGCCCTTAGGCTTTCCTCTCTGCTTCCTCTGTTTAGACTAAAGAACTTAATTTCTTTGATATTTCTTCTAGCCTTTTTTTTTTTTTTTCCCCTTGTTCTTTTCTGGGTACTTTTCCATTAATTCCTGTCTTTCTCAAATATATTGCTCAAAAATGGAGTTTTTTTTTTTTGATTTTTTTTTCTTTTTTTTTGGGGGGGGGGGGGGTGTGTGGAGGAGGGAAATGCTTTGTTATACCATGTTTTATGTATTTACAGTCAATGTTCTCTTTTTCTTTTTTTCTTCAATACTATGGCACTGCTAACTCATGTCCAGCTTTTGATCACTCGAGTCCTTTTTTGCGGAGTTCCTTTTACCACCCTGCCATTTGCCACCCTACTGGATGCAGGTAATTATTCCTGCCTAAATGTAGTGCTTTGAAATTCACTAAGGACAATGGCTATCTCTTGCTAAATTGGTTATTTCTCCAGTTTGGCACAAATGCTCTTGACTTAGGATCTCATTACCAGGAGTGGGCTGCAACCCAGAACCCATTTACCAGAAGAAAAATACTTCTCTGTGCTTGGACCATAGTTCCAGAAGAGGATTTAAGGCTCACTTAGGAGTTATTAACATATTGGACCTTCAAGGAAGGTGGTTTTTTTTTTTTTTTTTTTAAGATGAATGTTTTAAGGACTATTATAAGGAAAATGGGAAGTTCATAGCTTTAAAAGCAAAGTTCATTGCCTGATGTCTGTTATAGTATTTTTCTTCAGTTCTACATGTCATAGGAAGCTTCAAATAAGTTGAGTGCAAACAAAATAGCCTGTTTCCACATCAAGAATTAAGAATAATAGCTTGAGGGAGAAAGAAAAAAGCAAACTGCACAAAATTAAGGAAACAAAATAATGAAGCTTTGTTTAGTAGATGATTCTAATAAATTGCAGCTTAGCTAATTAACATAATGAGGCAAAAGCAATGTTAAAAACTACACACTACTTCCTCCATTATTTTATGATCCAAAATGACTTTTGTAGCACTGCTACTGTCTGCCAGTATTTTAGTCCTGGATGTTGTGTCTAAATTAGGAAATTGTTCTTAAGAAGTAACCTCTAAACATATAAAAATGCTGGAATTACGCCAGCTCTTTTGGTCAAGAAAGAGTGATACTTGCACAGTATTCTAGATTATTGCTTCTTCAAACTGTGTTCAGACCCTGAATGTTATTCATTAAAAGTGCTGGGAGCAATACTTGAAAATAAAAACATTAACTGGATTGTAGACATCAGTACAAGTCTAAGATTAACTCTGAAGTTAAACTATAAATGTTTGATTTTTATATTCCTTCTGTTCTAGTACCTGTAATGCTAGATAATAGTTGTGTTTGAGAGGACTGGATGGCCTCTCATGCAGGCAGAATAAGTGTTTTAATTTGAGTGTGTGGAGTTCTGAGTAGAGCAGGGAGTGTTACTCTATTTATTCCAATAGTCTGGCTATTCCCTAGCTAATTAACAATGAAATGGACAAACTGGCATTGTTATTACTATACACTCAATATAATTCAGTATCTTTGTTTTGCATCCTGTTGGTTTTCATTGGGCTTTGCTTTTCTTGCAAAATATTTCTGTTGGTGTTGATAATGTCTACATTTAACTTGAACGCCCCTCTGTGGATGAAAAGAATCTGGATTTGTCTAACAGAAAGTAAAAAGTCTAATTTAGGAAAATATTTTAAAGTGTTGTTGAATATAGTGAAATAACATCCCACACCTAACATAACAAATGCTTGTATAGGACATATCAGCACTCTGCTGTCGTAACACACTATGTTGTAAGACATTACTGGATCTCCAGGATTGTGAGTAAAGAATGAAAATAAAAAATAGAATTGCTACCTAGTACCTTGGAGATGAATGCAATCAGTCTGAAATTCATTCAGGTGACAATACCTAAAATTATTCCCGTATGTTCCATCGTACAATGATTAGCAACATTCTGTAGCTTTGTGAACAAAATTGTCATGCTGAATCTGTGCCTCAGGATGAATTGTAGTGGGATGAACTACATACTCTGCATAGCTGGGCTATGCAGAGAAGGAGGTTAAGGAAAACTATGATTTTGCTACTCTTAAAATTCTTACAGCAGTGTTTATTGAGAAAGTCTTCAAAACTTTGAAAGAAGAAAGATGGGAAATGACAGTGAGGGGAATGACTCACCATCGTCACAGAATAAAGGATGTTTCTTACTCGGAAAGTGCTGCAAGCACACTAGTGCGAAGAGAGAAAGTGGTGAAAAGAAAGACAGGTTGGAAGTAGATAGGTGTTAGTGTCCAGTCAGTAAAGATGGAAAACTATCCCTGTGCCCACCATCTCTAGGTTTTTTCTCTTATCAGCCAAAAGTTGTGACATCCACCGACAAAACATGTATTTGTATACTGCTAGTAGTAGGCCCAGAAACATTAACAACTTTCCTCTGTTTGGTTAGCTCAAAGACACCGGTGTTAGCGATTCAAGGGTATTAAGCCCAAGTATCAAGGTAATGGTACATGATGGATGCTCCAGGAGCTCTCCTTTGTGCTGTTTTAAAAAGGGAAAAGATTCTGCAAAATAACTTTATCAAGAGAAAACACTGGATATGAGCTTGCTTATGCAAAGATGGTGTTCATGGTCTAAGAATTTTACAGAGAGTCAGACTTCTGCCTGCTTTGTTACAGAATCAAAGTGTAAGTAATGTAAAAGAAAAGAAAATAAAGATTTCAGGGTTAGACATTTGCTTCTGGTCCCAAAGGAGTTTTAACACTCTTTCTGTCACTTAAAAACACTCTGAAATCAGTTAAGTGAAGCTCTTCTCTGTCTGTGTCGTCTTCAGTGACTTAAGAGAGGCTGTCTGATTTGCAGAAGTGGCAAGATGCTTTGAAAAGCTGATAATGAGGAGTTGTGTTCTCCAAGTAAAAAGAAAGGCCTGTGCATTGCTTAAATCCCTGGCAACTGAGGCTACCCCCAAGGCAGGGCCATGCAAGTTAGTAGGTACTGGTGGCACTGTTGTCCTTCTGTCCTCAAAATGAGAACAGTGCTACAAGCTCTCTGGTTTTGGGGAAGAGGCCTTCACTGTGGTTCAGAAGAGATCTACAGCGATGAATACCACTCATAAGGACTGTGAGGAAGTGAGCAATTCTGGTGGATAGTAAATGATGCACACAAGAAAAAGAGTAATATCTTGGGGAAAAAAACACTAATATCTATCCAGTGCTCATGGTCACTGACCGATAAATTTAACAGGGTCCCATGGGAAAAATAACAAAGTATGGTACAATGAAAGACCATACAACAAAGCAAGGGAGATGAATTTGAATTGCATGACAGTTTTAATCTTGTCTTTTTCTAACATCTGATTTGTCTGTGAACAATATATTCTTTGTCGATGTAGATTTTATAGGGTATTTTTGGCCTCCAGGGTGTCTTTTGTATGCTCTTCATGTACACATATGCATACAAACTAAGAGTCTACTTACCTTCCCAAATAAGGCTGAAAATGTTGCTTGTTTATCCAGTGCATTTTTGCAATGTGATGATTTTTTCAGGTAGAGCAGCAAAATGAATTATGCAAAAACCTACTGTGCTAAGATTAGGAAGATGTGATTTGCAAGGAATATTTTCAGTTTCAATAAATTTCCTTTGAAATCTGCAATTTGTGTGTTTAGAATATTATATTTTACATTTCTAGACAACAGAAACCTACTTTGCTCAATGTCAGAGAACAAATTAAGTCATCCTTCAGTGTGTCACTTCTAATCCAGAGACCACTCTGAAGATAGTTTTAATGGCTTTGCAACTAGAAGTATCATCCTGCTAGTTTGCCTAAACTCCTTGGATACTATTCTTTGGAGTTACAGTCATTAAAGGAAATTTATGGTTCAGATTACAATGTTAATGTGCATAGAAGCAGATGTCTAAGTCTTTTCCTATAATTTAAATATATAATATTAATATCCTATTTTATGATATTAATATTGTATTATTAAAGATATTGGGGGAAAATTTGATTCAGAAAGAGTATCCATAGTTTCTTATTTAACTAGGTGGTCTACTGTTTATAAACAATATAAAAAATTTCCTGAGATGCATAAGTGTTCTATTTAATCTTCTTACTCACGGACCTGGTGGACTGCTCTTTGACTTTATTGCTGTTACCTATTAGATGCAGGGGAGAACCTTCCCTCTGACACTCATGTTGTATCTCTAGTGCCTTTCCCAGATTCTGTCCCTAATAAGCAATATATAAAAGTAGCTTCAATTATTCTCCCTTTGGTAGGAGACCTTGGAAAAACCTTCAGGAGGTTGTGAACTAGTATGCATCATACAGCCTATCTTGTCATGGTTTTGCTCTTTCTCTTTGCCCTTTCCCCTTTTGTCCTGAGGATGTTCTGCCTTTGCACTGTGACTACATTATCTTTTTGCCTCCTATTTTACTTCAGATCTCTGATCCTCTTATTACCAGTACGGTACATGTATTTAAATTATCTCCCATACAGTGTAACAATTTCTAATAGGGGAAAACCAAATATGAAAGCCTGGAGAGTTTTATGCCCAAACCTGCTCCAAAACAATAGTAATGACACGAGGCAGCACCACATTTATGCCCCTCCAAAAACAGCCTTTGTATGTTCAAATTCTTATGCCCTAAGCTATAACGCAGTCATATAATACAAACATTGTAGCTGTGGTCTAAAAACACTACTCTGGCAGTCTAGGACACTTAATGGTCTTAATGTTTACCTGAAAAAAGCACATGGTAAGAATAATAGATAATAACTTTTCCTGATGGCACAAGGGTGAACAGCCTGAGTAAAAATGTCAGAGAGGGAATATAAGCTCAAATCAAAGATTGCTTTGTCCCTGAATCACGGCTCCAGGATAGCCCACTACAAAAAAAAAAAAAAAAAAAAGAAGGGCAAACAGATCCTATAGGTGGTAAATCTGGCACTATTTTCGCTGATGTCTGCATTCAAGTAGGAAGGAGCAATCTTCATGCAGGGGCTTCCCATGGAAAGCATATCAGAGGAGATTGGTCCATGGTTTAAACATGCAAGGCTTATTGACTTCAGTTCTTGTACTATCTATGAGTAAAATGGGTTGCCTTGATGCACTGTGCCTTCCAAGACCACCACCTTATTCTGGCTACTGGGCTGCAAGCCATTATCACTAAATCTTGGTTTGTGTTAATTCTTAGCTCTGCCAAATAAGAGGACGATGAGAACTAAGGGACAGAAAAGTGTCCCAAGTGTATGCTTATGGAAAAGTGTAGCAATGAAGGAAGTGCAGGTAGCACTCTGTTACCCTCCTGGTCTACAACATCTTCTACTGACTTTTCAGGAATCTCTGGAGTGGGTATGGTGTCTGACTATGCAGCAATCTTCAGTGTATTTCTTTCCATGATTTTAGTTAGGTATTGTCACGTGGTCCCTTTGCTCCAGAGGATGTGCCTGAGCAGTGCACATACAAGACCATCTACACCTGCTAGTTTGGGGGACATCGTTCTTTTGCTGGTATGCTCCACACAGTTTCAAGGTAGGTTCAAGTGCCTATTCTACCATTGTAACATTTTCATTTTAAAGATGAATATTAAAGACAAGATGTCTGCTTATTCACTGTGGGAAATGAAGTATTGCACTGCAGGAATATCTTAAACTGGAATGGGAATTCCTGCTTTCCCTTAAGTGGTCTCCCTGTTAATTTGCACTGATTTGCACATTGCTGGCAATTTTTGGCTGCAGTACCAAGTTTCCTGTCCCTGTAGAAGTTCAATATGTTTCCCTTTGCCTTCTCACACACTACTGAACTCTGGCTTCCCACCCCTGCTCAAACACTTGCTAATGGGGTTGGTTTTGTAAAGGAGTAACCACAGAGTGGGCAAGATCAACTGTTCTGAATGAAAGCAGAATTTCAAATCAATGGGGAGATCAACTTTGCTGCACTTTCCTTTGTAAAGTAACATTAACTGTTCTTCAGTGATAAGAATCACCTCTATAATAATAAAGAGTAAGAAAATAATAATCATGAAGATATTAATAAGAGCACTTTTTAAATGTGTGTGTGTTTTGGAGTGAGATGTTTAAACAGCACCTCAAGTTTATCTTAACTATGGCTGATGAAAGCAGTATTTCTCTTTAGTATGAGTGGGTGGTGTTATCTATTAACATAAGTTTGAAATCACACTGCAACATTTAAAGTCTATTTATATGTGAAAGACTAACAAGTAGATGAGTGAATGTAGGTCAGAGGTGAGTTAAAGAAAATGGTAATAATAACACGTGGCTACATGGGCTGGGTAAGAAATTTCTGATGTCAGGAGAAGAGGATTAGGAAAATAAATTGGTGTCCAAGTAGACTGCAGATTCTTGTAGCAGAACAAAATAACAAACATTATGACTGAGCTTTACAGCACTGTGGACTGACTCCCTGCAAAACCTCATGTTTCATCCCGGAGACATATTCAAATATCTACCACTTATCCTTAATAATGCTTTCAAGGCATACCTGGTTGAATTGTTTTAAAACAAACAAACAAACAAAAAACAAAACCCACAAAAACAAAACAAAAGAACTTGACCAGATGGTTTTAATGTGTCCAGACACCATCTCACAAAGGACCATAGATTGTTTCCATAAATGACAATTTAACTGTCAAGATTTAATTAAGAAATGAATATGAGCCTTGGGAATAAACAGGATATTCTGTGGGTGTTGGAAAAAGTGGGCAGTCTGATATGACAGGGGCTTAAGAATTGCATCACTGACATAGAATTGTCCTCCCAGCAGTGATCAGGGACAGGACTGCTCAAAAAATAAACTACCAACCTCAAAATATTCACCATAAATACAACACATGATATTTTCATATTGTTCTCATTCTTACACATTGTTCACATCAACCACATTACACAGTTGGTTGTTGATTGTATCAACCTGCATATAGCAGTCCTGAAAATGCTGGGAAAAGGACACAGAGCTTATGGAACTATAAAATCATAATTTCCCTGTACACTGTTCTGCTACTGTGAAAATTGTATACTTCTGATGCCACAATCCTATTACAAGTGTAGGGAAAGAGGGGCTGCAACAGCAAATTAAGTTATGATTATTATATCTCCTGAAAATATATAACAGGCTTTGTCTGATACAGGGTTTGTTTTTCCTGTACAAAGGAGCTGTCTGAAAGGCAGCAGGGGAATGCTTATTCTTAAATTATAGCAATTTAAATAATATTTGTATAAGTATGCATGTACATATGTGTTATTAATATTAAAAAACCTACTAAAGCTGACATAAAAGTCAAGTTTAAATTGAAATTGGAAATAGTGAAGCCTAAAGTATAGCTTGACATCATTCATTAACGCACTCATACAGATTCAGTATTGTTTCTGCTGTAAACCTAACATGTTAAATCTAATCAGTATTTACTGTACTATATCTGAAGATAATAAGGAGGGTGCATTATCTATTTTAGTAATGCAAGACTCATTTTAGCTGTCAAAAGGTTAGAGTCAAAGATATACAAAAGAAAATCTTCTCTGAGTGAAGTCTAAAGGGACATTTAATTTGTTTCTGTTCCATTACTTCAGAAAAAAAAAATATTTTGAAGTGTATAATGAGTCCATGTAAATGGTAATTTTCTGTGGTAATTTCTAAAAGCTTTTTAAATAAAGCTATTATTATTATTTAAACCATAACAATTTTTTTTTTAATTATTTTTTTTTGTCAGTGTTAAATTGCCTCTGTGAAGTTGTGACAGACTTGTGCTTGAAATATTAAATATATATAATTTTCAGGGCTGTAACTGTATTGGCTGGTCCCAGATATTTATTATAGGGAAGGCAAATCCTAAGTTTCATAAAGTTCATGAATTTTAATTTCCACTCCTGATTTGATTATTTGAAGATAAGTCACTTCATTTAGATCTGTTTAGAGATGAAATGTGCAAACAAAATCCTCTACTCTGCTTTTCGCACTCAACATAATGCATATTCAGCTTACAAGGCCCAAAGTAACAAATTCTTGCTTTAGCTATGCAAGATAAATTAGAGAAATTCTACTGGAAGCAGTGAAAGTATCTGCAAGCACATTTTTAATAACCCAGGACATGTCCTGTTGCAGAATTCATGAGGCTATGAAGTTATTAAAACTGCAGTATTCATTGCCACAGGATACTGAAGCAGTCAACAATATAAATAGATTGGAAAAGGATGGTGACAGATTCATGGAAAAAAAAAAGAACACTGGTATTGAACATGATGACTCTATATGTAACCTCCATCTCAGGAACTTTAAAGCCATTTTCAACAGGACTGTCCCAATGTGGCTGTATTAGAAGCTGTCACTAAGGTCTGACCCAGTACCAGCATACTTGTTGGGTGTCAATGAAAGGAGCCCATATATTGACATGGAAGATTGATTGATTTTTTTTTTTGATTTTTTTTTTCAAGTTCATTCATAGTAGTAGAATATAAAAGACTTAACAGACTTAATGTTCTGTTTAGTGTTGTAGGATCCCTGTATTCAAGCTGGAAAGCTTTTGCCAGATGGTTAATAGCCTGAAAGTATGCTTTTAGCCTTGGAAAACCAGGCTTAAAAGTTTTCCTCTCCCTAGTTGATTTGTTCTGCAGCAAACAAATGGTGTAGTTTGGGATGATGACAGACTGAATTCAGTGTCATTGTCTTAATTATGGAGATGAAAAGCATAGTTGCAGCTGAGAACTCAGAAATATCACCTGCAAGTTGTAGTCACACAGCTGTGAAAAAAGTAGCAATTTCCTATTTAGTGATGGTTTTGTAGCATGGATAGCCAGTGGCCTCAGGCATTTCCATCCTTCAGCATCATCATTTGTTTTACTTGTCTCTGCTTTAGGCTTTGCCTTTCTTCAGTTGAGAATAGGTGAGAGGGAGAGTCATCATAAAATGTTAACACTGTTGCACCAGAGCTCACACCACACTGAGGTATAAAAGCTGTCACTTAACCAAAGTCACTGTGTGTGTGCATCTCGTGAGTGAATAACTGAATGAGAGATGACAGTCAGCAACTTAGCTTAGCACTTAAGTTGAGTTCAAGGTACAAAAAGTCTAAAAAACAACAACAACACACACACACACACACACAAAACACTAAAAAAATCTAAATTCTAAAAAATCTAAAAATCTAAAATCTAAAATGTTTTGAGTTTTCATTTAGGTCTTAACATAAGCTCAGGAACATGGATACTTCCTAATATTCTGCAGAATTATCAGTTTATCTTACAAAAGGGAAAGTCACAAACTATGGCATTTTTTCCACAGGTGAAATATCTAAGATATTAAGGAATATGTCTCCAGTGTTTTGCAGATCAGAAGGCTAACTTCCTTGAAGTAGTTATGGCTATATTTTATGCTTCTAATAGGCTGTGCACATTTGTGCTTACAATGCAAGTGACTGCAATCCAGATACCAGAACCTGCAGCAGCAGTAAGGCACCAAAACCCCAAACAAAGCTCTTACAAGCCCTCCTATTCTGGAGGTTGCAAACAAAATGTAGAGAGCATGGTGTTTTCAAATGCATGCAAAGTTGTTCCCTATGTGTCCCCCAGATCTTTGGTAAATCTACCAAAATATTGCAACTGGAAAAATCCTTTGGAACTACTGGGATGGAAAGACAAGGAAGGGAAAGCTGGAAAGACTGTAAAATGAGTATCACCCTGGTGGTTTGAAGTGAGGCAAAAAAAGAGAAGTCACTTGGATAGAGATAGGGATTTTTCATGTGCAGTTTTAGTCACAGTTATGATAGTAGCTACCACTGAAGTTTTCTATTAGTGTGGTTTAATGTACATTCAGGCCAAGACTGTTAGCAGTGCACTGTGCTGGCCCATCTGCTTTTCAGACTGAAGTGAGGTTTTTCTTAGTAAAGGTGATGGCCATTCTCTTTTCAAAGGCCTTGAAGCCATACTACATAACCAGCTTCATGTCCTTACTACGTATGACAAAAGGACTCCTGGGTACAGGAAGTATGTATAAGATAAAATTGATGTTTGCTGAAATATTTTTTAGGGTTGAAAGTTTACAACTTAAGGTGCATTAAGATGGAAAGCAGATGTAAACTATGAAATCACTACAGAAGTGGATTTTAATTGCCTGATATAACCAAACAAGTTTCTGAAGGGCTTTAAACTGTTAAAATTTTGTCAAGCTAAGCAGTACCACAATTATTTTCAAAAATATGTTTTCCAAAGCATTCATTTTTCCTATTTATACTGAAATCTCTTTAGCAAAGGGACCATTTACTACCGTATGTTTGTTCAGTACAAGATGGGTATCTAGGCACGATTACAATAACACAACTAAGGACAAATAACCACTCCAGGATAATTCTATACAGTGTAGTAGATAGACATTTGTATTCATGCTCTTGTACCTCAGATATAGTCATGACTTATGCAGTACAGCAATTCATTAAGCCACTGGTTAGAATCACTGAGTTACACTGAATAAAATTCCAATTTTGAATGCTTATCTGCTGAGCCTTTCAAAAGAAAATTTGCTGAGCTTTGCTGTACTAACCGTTTCTACAATAACAGACTTTATTTTAATTCAACTAGACATATTTAGGTGATGACACTACTGTGTTCAAAACAGGACACAGATTTATCAAAAATATGGTGATTAAAATTACTTTCAGAAACACATTTTAAAACTGTGGACAATTTCCCCCATTTATTTATGAAAGTATTTATTTTATCAAAATATCGATAACTTTTCTTCCATTAGCTCCAAGTGTAATTGACCCTATTCATTTGTAGCTAAAATTGTCCTCCCTGGAGTCCACTGACTGAAACAGAATTACAATTCATGAAGGTTCAGCTGATGTAATCTACCTCAGCTATAACCTAAAGAAGTAACATAATTCTTACAATACATGATAATAGAAGCAATTGGCAAAGGTCAGCTTTTCAGATATCTTGTAAAAATGTAATTAGGTTTAATCTTCTGATAGGTCTTCTTCTGCCTCAGTGTCTGTACCAAATTTGGGGATTTTCTAATTGAAGTGCACATCTATGTGACTTTGTTAACTTCAAGTTATAAGGTTCCAGTATAATTAAAATAACCTCAAAGTCAAATTTAACATGTAGGATTTTTGCTAAACTTTTTGAATGAACTCTATAGTATGATAGCAAAACACATTTTAAATGATCAGTTCTCCTGAATAATATTTGAACACCACCCTCCCCACCTCCCCTCAAACAAACAAACAAACAAACAAAAAACCACGCTAATGTGTCCAGGCTATTATTTTACATTAGTGAGGGCAAAGGATATGTCAAAATGAGGCCTTTCTATACATAACTCCTATCTGTATTTCAGTTTTCCATTTCTAAATCCTAACTTTTTTTTTAGGATGACTCTGTTAAGCTCACATCACTTTGTTAAATCACATGATAACTCCTTGTAAAGCTGTCAAAAACTAGATCAGTGTATATGTATATATATATAAAATGCAGATGCAGAGGTCAGAGAAGAAGATAGTTGGCAAGAAAGTTGAAATGAATTCTAGTTTAATGCTGAGGAAAAATATATGCATACCAGCATTGTTGCTGTCTACAGACTCCAAAAATTGTTTTAGTTGAGCTATCTACAATTAGAGAAATGATAACATTTACATGATGACTTACTGTATGAGCATCAATTTAGTTACCTTTCAGTTTGACAGACTGCTATAAAACAGAAAGATGTCCAGCAAGGAAGTGTGCAGAGACAAAAATGGCACAAGCTGTGTATCAGATATGAATAAGTTATATAGTGAGATGATAAGCTTATGCCTCTGTTTTACTGGAGGTGCTTGTATTTGCTAACAGGGAAGTGAAGTATTTCATGACCTTGAGGTAGCAGAGCATACTTGCTTCCTTTATGTGGGTAGCAATATGTGAGCGTGATAGACTGACACTTAAAATCTGCATTATATTGCCATTTGGAAAGGATATGGGACCAGAGAGACGTCTTGCATATTTTAGAAGATTTTGTGAGCCCAAAAGGCTTTCTAACTTCATAAGTATTCAGGGTGCACTACTATGGATCCCAGCCTTAGAGCAATCTCTGTAACCTCTGTGGCATTGCAAAGGTCACTGGATTGAGGTGTCTGCTGGGAGCCTGTGTAGTAAAGAACATGCCAGCTCTGAATACCTAAGGGTTAAGCATCATGGAGTACCGCAGATGTTAAACTCCATGAGATATCCTCAGCTGAGGTACAGATGAACTTGTATCATGTCTGTATATTGTCCAGCCTGAAGGATGCTCTAACCACTATTCCATAAAGTTCAGGGTTTTCAGTAAATTAGTTACGTTGTTTTCAGCTGAGAGAAAAAACAAACAATGACAACAACAACAGAAAACACAAACAACAACAACAAAACCCTACAAAGCACACACCTGTAAGATTCAAAACTGAAGATAAAAAAATATAATTATGACAGCTTATTGTCGGATGTGTATTTCCTAGCGAAGAGCTTATTTATCATGTGTTGTTATGGACCATTCAGCCTAGGTAATAATGAACACCTCATAAGATCCCAAACAACAATAATAATAATAATAACAAAAATTGAATTTATTCAAAGACAAATAGATTGTGAATATTTACACGGTTAACAAAAGAGGAACTGGCATAACATAAGCCTACCTTATATTGAAAGATGTTAGTGCTTAATGCATTGAAGAACAGATTCAGGAGTAGTGAGTCTTTTTGGAATACTTCTTATGTAATGTATTCAAGAGACAAAGACTTTACCAGCTAACTGCTATGTATAGAGCTAGCTTCAGTTTTGACCTTATTGAGGTTTAAGAAATGTATACAGATATGCTAGCCTACAAATATGCTAGCAATTACAATGATAAATGCTGGTAAGTGCCTTTCTCCTTCTTGCCTAAAACTTACTCAAAATCTTTTATCAAAATGTACAATTGAGTACATTGGTGGTTGCACTTTGATTTGTATCTACTGCCAAAACAGTGCATCTTTCAGATAAGATTTTCATGTGTTACTTTTAATAATAATGTTTAAAAATAAAAGACTGCTTTCACCACAATAATGAAGCAGAAAAGCCAAGAAAATAGGTGTGTCTTAGCACTGAAATTCATTAAAATAAGAAAAATCCATGAAACAATGATGATAATGAGAAACATTGGAGTCTCAGAGTGGACAATATGGAAAACAGAGATTGCTTTTATGGCTTGCTGCATTGGGAGTCTCTTTTATTCTTTTTCAGATCTTTCTCTTTCCCTTCCCCATTATCCCCTCTCTGCACCCCCTTTTTTAGATCTAAAGAATAAAAGAAAATTAAGGTAACTGAGTTACTTTTTCAATCCAATAGACATACAGGATTTTAGTAGGGCAAAAGCATGGTCTGGTGGACGTATAAGGAATAATACTTTATTTTGTTTATGTAAAGATTAGTATTAATTATTACCTTTATTCCAGTGCTAAGAAACAAATAATTATTTAGTAACGAATAATGCCAAAACCTAAAGAAGGCAATTTGTTGTAATCAAGATATTCAGGTTTCAATGGCCTCTATTTAATTTTCAGATTGTGTATGTGTTATCTGTATTCATCTTAGAAATAAGTTGTCCTTATAAAACCTGTTTTTAAAAGAAATGTTCAATGAGGTGCAGTCTTTGTTTTTCTCATTAAAGTATTTTTACCTTCTCCAGAATATAATGAATTTGCATAGCAAACGCTATTGAGACAAATGCTTGCCTTTCAATTGCATTTCCTTTTCTTGCATTGTTTATATTATTTCTTTTCTTCAGCAAAGCAGCCCAGTATTAAAAAGTGGCACCAATGTGATCCACATGATACTATTGTTTAGTATCTATATGATACTAGGTTAGATACTAGTATCGATATGATACTTTTCTGCATGTCTGCAGCACTGTGCTGATTTTCTTGACAGACTGTGGGATGTTAAGAATACAGAGGGATTGCAGGGGAAGCTGATACACTGCACACATCTAACCAGAGACAAGTTTTATAATTCTGATATCTATCTCCATTGAATTCTGTTGACTATGGAAACACAAAAGGCTCTCTGCCTGGGACAGAGCCCTTTTGCTGTTGGAGTACAAATGGTATGAAAGTGCTTTATGTGACACAAACTGTTCCAAAACATTCGGTGCAGTAAAATGCATTGCTGAGACTTGTCTTCTTTAAGCTGCTACTCTGTCACGGTCTTCTGCAAACTAGCATACAACCAGCTAGCTCACTTCCATCATAAAAAAAAAAAGGGGGGGGGGGCGGGGAACCAGCCTATTTATTTGTTTATTCTTCCCTTCCATTATCTCCCATCAGATAGTTTCTCTCTATAATATCACCTCAGATATTATAGTAGAAACACTGAATAGACAGAATTTCTCTTGTACTAGATATAAACAGAGGTGAGTAGTAAGGAAGAAAGTACATTCTAAAAAAAAAGGTAGGAGAAAAGGAAAGAGAAGCTTTCAGAGCAAACATTCATCACACTTGGGTCTGCTGAACTTTCTGGATACAGTATGAAACACCTCCTTTCCCATGTTATGGTCAAAGCTGTCCCAAAAGGTTTTAATACGTACAGTTGGTTTGGATGCTGCTAACTTTCATAGCTTAAGAGACCAGTGTTTCGCACAGTCTGGTAGGCAACTCATAGGCTAAAACTCTGTTAGAGACAAAGAGCATCAACTACCTTGCTGTTTTCCTGACACTTTGATGATAATTCTGTCTTCTACCTGTAATGTTTCTCTCTTGATTTATGATTTGTGTGCTCTTTAGTCCTTGTTTTAAAAGATAAATTAATGAGGTCACAAATCAGAAAAGCATCAGAAAGTAGCATAGAATCATCTAGGCTGGAAAAGACTTCTAAGATCATCAATCCCAACCATCAACCCAGCATGGCCAAGTCTACCACTAAACCATGTTCCTAAGCATCACAGCTACACATCTCTTATTGGTTCATCCATCTTTGAATTTGGCAGTTGGAGCAACTGCTGCCCAAGGGAAAGTCCTGCTTAGAAGTATAAAATCATACAAGTTTGGGAACTTTTTCCTACTCTGTGCATTCTTCATGGTGGCAGGAAGGGCTTGAAAAGGCTGAAAATGGTCTGTATTGTGACAAAACTTTCACTAAAATCTGTATGTTTAATTAAGATTAGCATGTATCAGTTAGAAGCCTTTCTTATTTTTTTTGTTAATTTTACAGTTATCCACAGTGACACTTTTTTAATTGTTCTATTATTACAAGCACAACAACTTTCTTTGCCTCTTTTGCTGTGAATAATAAATTTAAAGAACACCTTGACTAATCTTTCATACACCCAGGCCATAGACAGAGCCCTGAGATGTCAGGACTCTAAACTTCTGTAGATAAAAGTGAGGGTAAGGAGTGCCGAACATCTGAAAATGTCAGGCTTGTCTGTAGCGTCTGTTTCTTCTTCTATCAAAAAAGTAATGAGAGAAAGTATCCTGAGAAGGATTTCTTAGAATGTCGAATAGTGGTGCGTTTCTTTTTTCCCTCTGAGCATATGCAATTTTCAGGTACACTTATGAGTGATCATACTTAATATGCATTTGTTCACAATTGATTGCTGAAGATTTTAATTTGTCTCTTGTTCCTTTTTTATCCAGACATATCAATATTAAGTGACAGTATTGTCTCCTGGCACAGTTGCAGGAAGTTTTACCCTTCTGTTTTTAAATGCTGTTGTATGTAAGCCAATTTAAAGTGTTTTGTGAATTGGTATCGTTAAGCTATTGCATTTTAACTGTTAGGGAAAACAAGGATTTGGGGATTTCATTGTTGTTGTTGTAGGGAAGCTACATTTATGTATTATGGGAAAGGTCACTTTGAAAAACTGTACATAACAAAAAGAAGCATGCAGTGGCATGAAATGACCACTGGACAACACAAAAGTGAGAAAAATCTCACAACACATCTTCATGATGAGCTACCATCGAAAGATTTTAGGGTTCATCTGGGCAAAGATATCTTCAGTTAAGCAAAATAATGAGTGCTGCTGTGCTTTTCATATTCAAAATGTCCTACAAAAGTTAAGCCTTTAAAATACATCTGTGAAGTGAGGCGTTATACTACTACCACTTTTTTTTCTTTTTTTTTTTCTTTCCCTTTGTTGAATATTTAAATGCCCAAGGTTGCAGAGAAGGTTGGTTAGATCTAGGACTACAGACTGCAAGCTTCTCCCGCAGTGCCTGAACTCAGACTGCACTAGATGTTCTTCACTTATTTATAGTCCTCCATCCATTGGTCACCACCTTCCTTTTCTCAAACTCATTGTCTTTTTTAGCTTCGCCCTATCAGGTCTACAGCTTTCTGTTGCACTGAGTGTGCTGACATTGACCAGTTAAGGCTGCCATAAGGCTGTATGTCAACCCTTACCTGGCAACATTTACCTCTTCTGACCCCTTTCTCTCCTGCATTATCCTACAGAAAGATCAATTTTAGAGCTCAGAAAAACTCTCTATTGAACATGCTTTACAGTGCCTCGATGGAAGATCCAATTAAACAAGTTTGATCACCTTTAAATTAAGTATAGCCCTCACAAGAGAGCCCCCATAGAACCTCTACATATGAAGGTGGAAAGTGACTCACCATTTCCAGTGTTTGCATTAACCTTGGTAAGACAGCCTCTATGCCAGGAGGCTCGGGGAGGGACGTGGAAGAAGGAATTGCATTACCCTTAGCAATACTGGATACTGCCAAATACCTGTGAGAAAGCAAAATGGCATAAATATAGACTTCATAAGTGACAGTGAGAGAGATCTCTACTTCAGAGGAAGAAAATCATCTTTCAGAAGTGTTAAACTGTAATTTACAGGATTTATTCAACTAACTGGTGATGATTTTTTAAAAGCTTAGAGGTTAGTGTCAGGAAAACCCCACAGAGTTCATATAGCAACATAGCTGGTAATATCTGAAGTTCTTTTTAACGAGCTAATGACTAGTAAAAACCTTGTTATTCCAGAAATCAGCTCCACTTGAGGAGCTCAAGAAATTGAAGAAAAATGACTTAGTTTTAGTTAAGAGGTTAGTTTAATTGTGAATATAAGATACTTAAAATGCTAATGTGCTTAAAATGGAGCGGATGTCAAAGGTAGTTTTTATTTCAAATTAGAAGGCCCGTCAACGAGGCAAAAGAGCAAAATAAAAGGAAAAAAAAAAAAGGAAACTAATATTTTTTTTTCAGACATTATCAAATAAGATGGTAATTTATCCATAATATAATTCTACTAATGCTTGACCATGACTTGGTACTAGATGAATTCCCACAGCACAAAGGTCTCTGGGGCAGGTTATGAGGATGGTTACAGTCCTGTTTGTTGTACCATCTTCATGATGTTATAGCTTAGGCCAGTCTAGGCAATAGCATTGTTTCTTGAGGTTGTCAGTGCAACTTTGGGAAATATGGGTTTCATTATTGCTAAAGAAAAGGCAGTGGCCTCATGACATAAGGGAAGGTTCCCAACAAATCGTGAAATATAACATAATGTGTTGAAATATCATGGAAAAGTAAAAGATTTTTTTTTGTTAGTTTTAATCTATGCTACTGGTAGATGCATTAACCTTCAAAATGTAACTTTTTGGCTGTAATAATAGAGTTTAATTACTAAAATGAGTGCCTGTGCTTTTCGCCTTTTCCCTCATTCTTGGCATACAGATTTCTCTATCTCTAAGCAAGGCCAGGAAGCTGAGAAGGTGGAGTGGCCAGTATGAGCTACTATGGGAAGAAGAGTGCTCAAGTGCAGTTCTAAAGAGAGTGATGATGTACTTGACTGTTTCTCATTAAACATCTGACAGATGATCAGCAACGACTGATCAAGACAGAAGCAAAGTAGTCCTCCTGCCTGTTTTTGCTTGAAAGTTGTTAGTGTAAGCATTATCTGAATCCTTTTTCCTTCATTGCATTGCATTGGATGTGGCAAAACTACATTCTGTATAAGAATGTAAAAGTCTACTAGAGCTGGGATAATTTTAGTGGTATCTTATAATACTCAAAAGGGTTTCTGTCTTTCAGATACTGTCCTAAGAAGTAGGAGTGGAAGATGACTTCTAGTTCCTGTTTGAGACCTTACATGCAGGGTTTCATTCCAAGTTAAGAAATTATAGTTAACAGAAAGTAGAGATTGCACTTAGATACCTTGGAGATTGTTTGTTTGTTTTCCTAGAGAAATAGAAGGCTCTGTTCTTTGCCAAACTCTAGTGGTTCTTGTGCCAGCCTCCATTTTTTCAGCTAGCTGGCTCTTTGCACTCAAACCCTTACCAAAATTGTTCCCCTTTTCTCTCCTGAACCTGTAATGCAAAAAGCAATATTTTAAAAAATATGTGCACTTAGCAGTTGAGAATTTCACAGCTGGCCCACCACCCACTGGACATAATTCTGGCCCAAATGAGGAATGCATGTCCTCTGAAGCGAGACTTGAAGCCATGTGTCCCCTTCAAATCAATATTTGCACTTTTTATCTAGACATTCCTGGGAAGGCAGAGCTACAAGCTGTCTACCAGGTCTTGCTAAGATTTTTTCTGTAGGAGAGAGGAGAAGGTGGATGTGGGAATCCTTGTTAGTGATAGAGTAATATGAATGTAGCTGTTTTATCTTCCATCATTCTGGCTTAATTAAAATGTTAAGTACCGTGGGATAAGGACCTAAGGGTTCAGCACGTATACTGAACAAATCTCTCCTAGCAGAATCCTACCTAGCCAGCAAGTATAGTCTACATGGGATTATTTCTTCTGGCTTTCTAGAAGAAGAAACAGCTGTAGAAATAAGTTATGTTCAAATAGTAGTTGAGGCTATCATTGGAATAGTGATTCCTATAAACTGATAATGGAGAGGAAGACTTTACTGCATAAATCAGGACTTCTGGGGCCATTGATAAGTAGTTTACAACCAGAGTAATTTTTTTTTTTTTTTTTTTTTTTTTTTTGGTAGCAGAACATCCCCATGCACAGGGGAAAAAAAACCACAAAAACAAAAAAACAGGAAATTGCCCCAAATTGTATGAATTAACTGTTTCATTTAATAAACAGATGCCAAGCTTTTAACTGATGAGTGGGGTTGTCTTGTACATACCAGGACTTAATATTTATAAACATAGACCTATGTTTTACCCAATATAAAAACATTTCACATCTGCTCAAAATGCAATTTCAATTTATGCATAGCAGCAACTGCTTTTAAGGAGGTAGATCCTGCAACAGAAGTAGTTCTGGACCTGGCTTCATCTCTGAAGCATATTCATTACTTCTATTGGTTTTCAAACTTCACAATTCTTTTGCTTCAGGTCTGAATGTTTATTACCTCTTGTTGAAGTCTACCTGTAACCAAAAAGCAGAGTTATCAATTCCATCTTTTTTGTCCTAGTAATGGCATTGATATCATGAGGGCTTTGATCTTGTGAAAAACAATAGAAAAAGTCCTCTGAAATGCATGGATTATTTATTTATTTATTTATGTATTTGTGTGTGTGTATGGTTAAAAATAACATCTGCAATAATTCCATGACAAAACTAAAAGTGCCTTTCTTATTCTGTGGAGGATGCTAAATCTGACTTTTAATATAAAGACAAGATGTGCTAAGACAATTATTGGAAAAAATCAGCTTTACATGAATTTGACAGCTGTTTTTAAAGCTCATCTGGCAGCACCATTTGTTATAGTACAGAACACCTAGGTTCAAAATCACACATGAGGTTTTGTATTCTCAAAAGTTAGCAGACACTGGAGGTAGCATAACAAAAATGACAGTCTTAGTGCAAAGAGAAACAGAAATCAATCTGTGATCTTGAGCTGTTTGTTTTCCCTGTATAAAAGGGGCAAGGACTTAGAAGTAGATAATATGTCCCAAAATGGCTTGATGTCCATAGCTGGGTGGGAACTCTTTTACTCCAAATTTACAGTGACTGTATTGGATATGCCAGAAAATGATGGATCAGTACAGTTGTATAAATCCCAAACACACAAGTATAGCTTTTCAAAAACAACTTACAAAGCAGCCTTCCAGGAGAAGAAAAAGTCCACAGTAATGACAGCACACTGACAGTACAATAAAGAGGATTTTTTTATTCTAACTGCAGGGGTTGACAGTGACCAGAGGGCAAATGCATAAAATACGAAAGAAGAACCTATGCTCAAATGTCATAAATTCCCTGCCTCAATTGAAAGAAAAATAAATGTTCTCAAAATGTGTTTACTTTGTATAGGCATAATAATAATAAAACGATAATTTATCTGACCACAGTAAGTATTTCTGAGCTTGAAGCTGAGGATCTGATGCTACATGACATTATCTGTGTATAAATAAATCCTTTTCAAATGATAATTGCCATAAAAATAAAGGAAACCTTTGACATCTAATGATGAGAAAGATTGCAGCAAAAATGAAAATGCCCAGTGAGTGAAGGGTTAAGTGGGTAGATGGTCATCTTTGTGAGCAATTTTTTTTGACAGTTTTTAGGCGGTACAATTCAATTGTACAGCAAAGCCGATTATTAACTATTTCTTTTATTACTGAAAAAGAATGATAGCAACTCTCAGGGATGACTATTTCTATTTGAAATGAGATTTGCAGGCATAAATTGCATCTTCAAAGCAGATCTCAATCTAATCTCAATATTTATTGAGATATTCGAGTCTCAATATTTAGTTCTAAACAAACCTTCCTTCAAAACTTTTATTACTTTTTTTTTTTTTTTTTTTTTTTTTTTTTTTTTTTCCCCTGTTCTTCATCTTATGCTATCAAATGCTTATGTTAGAAAGAAGGATTTTTGTCTGGAGTTTTTCTTCTCCAGATATTTCCCATGTGTATCTACAATCCTCAAATGGCTTGTATAAAGAGGATTAGAACATGTCGTCACTAATTGCAGATGAGGATTTAAAGCAGGGATGGGCAGGAGAAGCAGAAAGATAAGGTTGCCCCACCTGTCTTCATTTGTATGGCATGAATGTTTTCCTTCTACCTCTGCTGCTCCAGAAGGTTAGCCTGGCTTCCACATCTGTCATTATCTTATGGCAAAAGAAAACAGATCTTTGTTGAACATACTGAAAAGCTAACTTTTCTATTGAATCATTCCCAAAGAAAAATTTCTGCCATGAGGCCTACACAGAGTTAGTTGGTTCATGAAACCACAAGAAAAGGTGAAGATATAAATAAATAATAATAATTTCTGATGTAAAAAAAAGCTAGGTTGTAATTGTGGAATTATATTTTCCTGCTCCACCACATTTTTTTTTGTTTGTTTATGTCACTTTGCAGTGCTGTTGTTGATCTTTACATATTTCATAGGAGTACATCCTATGAGTATGGAAGTAGGAATGGTAATAAATACAAGACACAATCATCTGCAAATATTACTGTTATTTAATGTCAACAACGGGTAGTAATTTAATTAATATATTTAAAGAATTACATAAATAGCAATAGAACAAAATTATGTCAGCTTGCATTTCCCTTTGTTTTGCTTCAAGACAAATCAATTATGAAACACAAATCAAAGTAATAGATACACATTTAAAACAATTTTGGGTCCCAAACATTAATTAACCATGACTGAGAGAACTTTCTCTCATAAAGATAAATGTTATATAATAAAGAACCTAAGAACTCACATGTGAAGCCATGGACTACTTGGAAGGACACTTTATATCTTTTTATTAACCTTAATGTTCCTTGATGGGTTGAAGTCTAATGAGTTAAGGCAAAATAAGCAAGACCAAGTAGTCAGAGTTGCTTTGCTGTTCTCTGAATGGATCATTCTTCAGTAAACTGCATACACAGAGGAAAGAAGTTAATTCCCTTTAATTTACTTTAAAAAGGATTATTATTTTTTTGTTTGTTCAAAGCCTGCTTTCTTCAGACCTTGCAATGAGACAAAAAAGTGACTCAGCAGTTTCAAAATATAGCAGGACTGAGCCGGGGTAATTTAATTATCTTCAGACATTTAATGAAAAACACAGATTTTTGCCACAATTTTTCAGGACTTGTCTGTCAAACCTTGGCAGATCAGGAAACTGGCAAAGACTATTTCTTGATTAAGGCTGAGGAAGAGCTTGAAGTTCACTTTAAAGGAGAAAGGATGTTGTCGTTTTGTTTCAATTTCTACCTTAATTACTAAAGATGAGGAAAAAAAGAGTAAAACAACCTCTTTGTCTAACCTATCAACAAAATTATAGCCAAAGTTTTACTTCTCTCTGTTCCTCCCATACCATATTTTGACCTTTTTGAGTGAAGAAAATAATTTTTATTTTTATTTTTTTGGAAAGCAACCCATGATTTTAATTAAGAATTAAATACTTTGTTCTAAAAATGAAAGGAAAATAAAGTTTCAGTTGTATTAAGTGGAGTTGTTGATGTAACAGTTTGGTTCTTGATCATCTGAACTCATGATGAACACTAGTATCTCTCTGTGAAAGCAATGTTACTAAAATGACTTAGATTCTCTTGGTCACTTACTCAGAGTACTTTCAGTGAGAATAACACTGAATAGTGGACAAGAAACAGTTCACGAGGACAGTGCCTAGTATTTTAAAATTTATATGCCATTTCTTGACTGGTATAAGAGGTATGGTAAGTGTGCTGTCTCTCTGTGTGCTGACAGAGCAATGTCTTACATAACAGAAGTGCATGCCTTTTTAGCAGGCAGCATTTGAGTCCTATGTACTAATCTTTTACCAGTGGTCATATAGCTCAACCTTTCCTGGAATGGTGCCTCTATTTTACTGTATAGCTGTTGGTGATGCAGGGCTTAGAGAAAGTTCTTGGAAAAAATAGTCTTTTTGCTAACTTTTTCTCCCAGTTAGTTGCCAAGCCACTGACAATGACTCTGCTCAGGGTTAATCTGTGCTAACAAAGTTAGAGGTATTGAACAACACAGTGGCTTTCCAAAGCCTACTTGGATTCTTTACCTGCTTTCTTTCCAGTACAGTTTCTGCTCTGCAAATAGTGTTTGTGGAAAATTTCATGTGTGGGGGCATAGAAATGACAGTGGAGCCTACTGAAGGTAGTATTTTTCTTCTGTAGAAGGCAAGTACATATGCTGTTGACCTAGCATAAAAGGTCTTGGGAAGCATTTCTATTATCTTTCACTGACTTTGTTTATGAGTATTTTTTGAAGACAAATTGCTTTGGCCAGCCTAAGCATGGAATATTTCCATCTTTCTTTGATCTGTTTTTCTGCACTGTTGGGTTGGCATTAGAGCAAATGTAGAGAGCTGCTGCCAGGGAGGAGTACTTGAGCAGAATGCGACCAGTGTGGAAGCTTTTCCCTAGCCAAAACAATTTCTCACCAGTTTCCTCAAAGTTGTGAGAATGTACCAGAAGGATACATGATGACAACTCATATGGATTAACACCAAATGCCTATTTGTAAGTGCAATTATTGCTGTGAAAGAAAGATAAGATATGATTTGGGTAATTCAATTATGTCAGTCTCTACTCTATTTTCAAAATTGACTGGTATTTGTAGGGTCCCGATGAATACAGCTCAAAGTATGCCATTTACAGAGGTACCATCTCTCCTTTCAAAACTAGATCTATTTAATGGTGGTGTGCAGCCAAAGAATTCCTCTCCATTCTGCTAAATTATATTTTATTGTGGCAATTTGAAGTCATACCCAAAAGCTGCAGCAGTTTAGAAAAATTAGCCAGCAGCCTGTCTGAGCTTAAATCTCAAGCCTAACCTTTTTGTATGCAGTGATAAATCACTTGTTAACTTTCTACACAAAGGGTGTTTGTTGATGCAATTGAGAACATTATAGAGGTGTTTGTAATTATATAAGGATAAAGCAGAGCTTCTTTTATGAAGAAATTATTTTTAGTGCTATTTAACTTGGGGAATTTTGAAAAGTGTGCATTAGTTATTTTTGCTCTGCACCTTAACGCTGCACAAATTGTGCTTGTTTCTCTCAAAAAGAGAGTGAAGTGAGAAATATCTAGCTTTCTTTTATGTTGAGGAGGCAAAATGTATCAAGTAGATTACAGATTTAGGTAAAGATGTCTGGATTTTATCTGAATTAAAATATTTTCAGGGACAAGCTTTCCAAGGTCTTTCACCTAATCATGTACTAAACCACATTCTTCTATTCAGTAAAAGTACCTATGCTTCATGTTTTAAACTAAACTTAATTGTTTAGTTTAAAAAATTAAGTCTTAGAGCTCAAAAAACAAGTGATTCATTTTCTAGTGCCAAGTACATAAAATGCCCTTCTCTTCCTTATCCTTCTCCAGTTTAGGGAGGCCAGCTTAGCATTCTGCCTGTTTTTGAGTAAAGATGAAGCACAAATCTGGACTGGCATGGTTATTCCAGTTTAAGTCACAGACCATTGCTGTTATTATTTCTTCTCAGACACAAACAATTGTCCTTTCAACTTCCAACTACAGGCTACAAGTTTTTGATGGTTAACCATTTACTATGAGTAAAAACTGCCTTATTTCTCCTTTTCTCTATGGGCTACCTCACCTGTGACAGCTGAGACAACTGCATATCTGCTATCTATTCTCTGTGGAAAGAATTGAAGTTTTCCTATGCTCTCTTTTACTATGAAAACTGAATACTTTTTTTTTTTTTTTTAAATTTTAAGGATGCACCTCATCTGGTTTCTCTTTGCTTAAATAAATTCACAGGCATGTGTTCCTCAGATCAGCCAGAGATTAGTGTGCCTAAAGAAACATTTTCTTTTTTTCCTTGTTAGAGTAGGTGGGGGTACCTATGCACACTTGAGCATATCTTGGCAAATTCCAAGAAAAAGGTGAATGATAGAGCAACACCTTCTTTTTCTGAAGATTTCCCCCACTGTAAAGAAAGCTGGATTTACTTCATTTTATTAAAAATTATAGACTAATATGGAATGGGAGTCAACACATAAGCAAGGGATATGTCTATCATAACTGAAAATTTTCGCCCAAGCTAAGCCAACTTTGTTAAAATGTCTCTGTGCCTTAAGTCTCAGGCTTAGAGAAAAACACCTGCAGGTTTTTACCTTATGATTGACACTGTTGTGAATATACAGGAAAAAAAATCCAGACTCTCAAGATACGCAAAGTTCCCTGAGTCTTATGTATCTGAATGCTACTCAGCTCCAAACTTCTAGATTAAAGTTATTGCATAGCAGCTGGATGCACATCAGCAGGTCTTTGCACTAGTAACAAATTCTCGTGGAAGCTGGTGATTCTCCTACTATAGCATCTAGGCTTGTTGATGTGATCATAGTTGCTGGACTGGGGCCTGTGTCCTCCTTCAGAGAAGAATAAAACAAACCCCTAGTGTCTCAACTCTTTCTCTCAGAGCTGTTTAATGTAGAAAAAAAATGACTCCACAAAGCTAGCCTGTTGTGAAATAATGAGTTGCTGTCTCCAGTTTGTAATTCCTAGGTTCAGGCTGATGCAGCTCAACATTTTAGGATAGACTTACCACTTCTCTGGAGTAGATGTATATTACAGAAAAGTTGGGAATTTCAAGATATATCTTACCAATTTACTATATATAACACATGGGAGAAACTAAGCATCTAACGATAAGGAAAGGGAAGAAAGACAGAGCATTGCTGATCAGCCTACAAGACTTATAAAAGTGATATCACCTTATTAGAAACTTTTAGGACATAAAACTCATCAATTTTTAAATATATCTTGAAGAAGCTATACATTATAAATAGTAACAGTAGGTTAAACATTTTAAAGGGATTAAGTAAATCTGTTAATGGCAGAACACAAAATCTGTAACAAAGTGATAAATGTTCTTCAAAGTATACAAATAAAATGTTAAAATTGCATTTTCTGCAATTAATAATGAATTAAACAGGTAAGCAAGAGAGGTCAAAAAAGGACAAGAGGATTGAATGAAGTGTCCATATTCAGTAGATGGGATAAAGACAGGCAAATCTACTGTCATCAACTACAATTGATACAGGATTCCTTGCTTCTTTACAGCATATGGAAAACAAATCTTTCATTGTCATCAACATCCATTTACACTACAAATGGTGGGAATGTACAGGTAATTGGAAAATCAGTCTTCAAATTCTGAACATTTGAAAGCAGAAAAAATAATTGATTCTAAGTATACAGTGTACATACAGAGGAGGATTAGCTAAATCAACTTTATACTGAAAATATGTAAGTGCCTATAGAGCATATTGTTTGGGGTAAGAGTATATTTTCTTCTATATTTTTATGAGAAATCTATTGCACTTACTCCATCATAAATTTTCCACTGTTGTTTATAGACAATTCAAGAATTTGAAGCCAAGACTGGGTGCTGCAAAATTTCAGATAAAAGCTGTGAGGAAAGAGGACAATATGCAGACCATCTCACAGTTTCATATTCCCACAGAGAAAAACATCTTTAAGAAAACTGGATGCATAATGAAAAAGCAGAGAAGTGTTTTCTCATTATTTTCCTCTCCTAAATCTGAGGCTCATGCCCTCCTCCTTGGCTTCTGAAGACACGACTGTTTACTTGTCAATCATGAGAAATGCTTCCCATCCTGGAAAACCTTTTTCCCACCTTTTAAAATAGTTTTTGGAGTTGGAGCATGATAATTATTTAGACTAGAAGAAGTAGGGTCTAAGCAAAGGTCATCTTATCCTGACTGGAGAGTTGAGGATGGACTACAAGCCTGAGTAAGCAGTAGAAAAATACTAATCGAGCTCTTTTTTTGTGTGTGTGTGTCACATTTCAGGCTATCAGTCTTAGAATAGCAAAATCCCTAAGCAAGAAACTTTAAACAGGAATGAAACTATTGTTTGAAGACAGGCCCTGTTGTTTGGAACCTCTTTTAGCCAATGTAGCACCTGTCAAGACCGGGACACCTGGTTGTGTGTTTTCAGAAATGTGTGGTATGATAGTTGCTGTCACCTCCTGTGACACAGAGAAGATCTGGCATTAGCCCCAGGGTGTTTTGTTTGAAGACTGGGACTGCTCTGGGACTGCTCTGGGACTGCTCTTAGCAGTGCTGTCATCTCCATCTCTGTCAGCATCTGATCCACTCGTGGGGACTGTAACATGGACCAGACCAGCCAAAGTGTGCCCTTGGCAGCTTATTTGCCTAGGAAGGAGTGAGATGAGCCAAGATCTTCCCCTGACCTCCTGGGCTTGTTCTTTTGAGAACAAGCTACCTCACCAGGGCAAGAGTTGCAACAAAAAGAGAGGGGTCCTGGTAGCCCTTAGCTGAAGTGTAACCAGACCTGAGTTTAGCTGAAGCCACTGGCTGCTGCTTGTACAGGACATTGATGCCATCCTCCATCAGTTGGGGTTGAGTTTAAGGTAAATTTTTTGGAGAGCTGCAGAGCAAAATCGCTTGCTGGTTACCAGAAGGGCAGTGGTGTGAGGGGGCAAATGGAGGAGAAATCATTCTGAATATGGTAAGTGGCAAAGAGTTAGGTGTATTTTCTGTGAAGTCATAGTATAGAGCATTACTTTTTTTTTGCTGAATTTTCTAGAAGCCTGAAGGGGCAGATTATACAGGTGCTCTGGTAATGGTGAGTGATTAATTTGGAGAAAACTGATTCCTGCACAGGGAGTTTGGAAGGCTTAGGATCTGAACAGGTAGGTTTTTGCAGCACCCTACTAAATCTGTGTGGATGTGACTTATATTGTTATTCACATAGATGATCCTCCTCCACCCCTCAATTAATTTAGAAATGACTAATTGTTTCTAGGAGGTCCCCAGACAAAGATAGGATTAGGGCTGTCTCTGCAATGGCTGTCTGAGGTGATAGGAAGATAAAAGTTTTATCGTTGAGTCTTTCAAGGCCCTTAACTCAATAAAAGATGTTTGTTCTTATGTCTCATCATTAATTCTAGGTCAATGAATGGTTGCTACAGTGTTGTTAATACCAAGGTTGGCACTAGGACTAAGATTAAGGCACTGGACTGGAGATCAGAGAAGACTTTGTTGCTGTTAGACCCAGCAAGGCCTGTTATAACATAAGTTGTTGCTAGATGAAGCAGTTCATTCTTGTAAGCACTGGGATGAGCATGGACTGCTGTGGTATCTATACAGTTATGTTTAGTTTAGGATTATGTTCATGTTTAGCAGATGAGAAAAGCCAAAGTGGAAGAGAGGAGTTCACTTCTTGATTATGCAGGGCAAGAAGAATTTGGATGAGAAATGGTGAAGATGAGACAAATGGTATATAACTAGCCATGGAGAACTGTATGTATCGCTGAGGATATGGTTAATGCCAGTGTTGGGTTTCTGGATTATGGCTGAAAAGCCTGGGGAAATTTATTCCTAAATACCACAAGACCCACATGGCTAGATGAAGGCAGTCCCAGACAGGGTTAATGCTGTGGGAAAGGCCATTTCAGTTGGTTAGTGCCTTGGCTAGTACTGAAAACAGTAACATTTGAGGCAGAGTATGCTCAAGGCGTGTTAGTGGCAGAGATTCCCAATCCCAAGGGAATTGGGACAAGTCTGTCTGAGACACAGCAGAAGGAGGCAGAGGAGGACGGTGGTAGGGCATGGAGGAAAATGTGGTGAGAGTTGCATTTGCTACTCTGGCTGTTGCATGGAAAGTAGGAGAGAGGACAGGGACCCTCTGCCCATTTGAAACTTCTGGGGCTCCAGCACTGGCAGACTTGGAAGATGAGCATCTAAGCTGCAGTGCTGGCTTGATGTATGCCTGTACCTGATGCTGCTCTGAGAGCTAAGATTTATTGATGGGTGCAACAGAACCCTTAGAATTTCTGCTGACAAAACCCACTGGCATATGAGTGCTTTTGCAGGAGGAAGATGCCACTGCACTCTGGTTGAGGTAGCACTTGAGGCAAGGATTACGGTTGAGGAGATTGGCAACAGGGTTTGACTAATTATGCTTATTGTTTCCTCCGAAGATGTTTGTGTGGCAGGTTAAGGAAAAGGTTGATGATAAAATAGAGCAGCTGGCTCCAGCTACACAGGAAGGACTGGGAGGAGGATTGGTACGAGCAGGGGCATGCGCTGGATGCTGCTGGTAAAAGTAGAGCTTTCAAGGGAGGCTGACAGAAGTGGGAGAGAAAAAATGAGTGGAAGAAGGAGCATTGAGGGTGAAAAATGGGAGGGAACAGACAAAAGCAAGATGCAATTTCCTAAGACTTCTATTTTCATCTCTGTCCTCCTTCCTGCCGTTAGGGTGCACCCTGATTCATAGCCTGTCCTCTCAAAAACCAAGCACAGTGCAAACTACATCTTTCTGTGTTGTTTACAGTAAATGCTTTGATGGCTGTTTAGAGGACCTGGTCATTTTCAGCATCCTGAGAACAGTGCACCCTCTTTTTCTCTAGTGCTTTTTAGCAGAAGACAAAACACAGAAGACCCACTTTTTTTTTTTTTTTTTTAAAGGGTGGTTTTGTTCTGAGCAGTTTAAGTAAATACTATTGCGTTGTGAATATCAGTTCTCTTCATTTACCAGAACAAGAATAGTGTGTTAAAGAAGTACCAAAGTGTTAAAAAAAATATCCAGACAGTATAGTTGATAAAGAAAAGGTGTAAAGGGCTATTAAATATATATGTGTATCTATGTATATATTTGAATATAGCTATATAGCTGAAGGAACAAAACACCAAGTGTAGCCAGCTGTTAATAAAAACACGGTTGCTTCTGGAATGAATAAAAGCAGCAGCAAGGTACTGACTGTGAAGCTGACATGATACTGCAACTTGAAAACTAATTCAGGAAAGAACAGAATTTAAATAACATTTGGATGCAACAGCAGGAAACAGAAGGAACAGGTGTTTAACAAGATTTTTTTTTTTCAACTGTTTAACCTCTTTGTTAATGCTAAAACCCAAACTCTGTCAGACTCTGGCTTTATGTAGTTTCTGTAGTTGTTCTTTTGGCTGTTTCATGCCTCAGAGCATTTCTTCTGCTGTTCATTTGTCTCTAGGGAGCTGGGCCTGTATCTCTAAGTACTTTTGATCTCCATTGTATGTGTCACTTTCTCTTCAGGAGTAAGTAGGATTACATGGCTGTGAATAAGGCCCAGCATTTGTTACTTTGCTCTGCAGGTTCACTGGAGCATCCGCAGGAGAGATTTTTAGATCTCCTTGCAAAACTGGATGAAACTTTTTGCCTAAGACCTAGAAACCAGGGAAAGCTTTTCTCTGTGATCATCGTAAAATATAAAAACATAAATAAGTGTTTTGTGGTGTTTCAGGTACTGGTGTAGTTGTCAGGGATATCTCTTAGTAAAATATTTCTCACTGCTGACAGCCTGCTGAGTGACTCGGAGTGCATAATACTGAAGTGGCTTTACATCTTGGAAGAAGCTTCTGGTTTAAGCTACCTTTTAGCAGAGTTCTTTCTCTCTAGCCTTTTATGCCAACTTCACACTGTTGCTTGGGTTCAGGAAGTCAAAAAACAACAACAATAACAAAAAAAAAAGGCACGCACAAAAACAAAAACAACCTCCTTCCTCCTCCCATCCCCCCAACTCTATAGTGACATCTGTTTTAAAGAGGTGCCTTTTATTGATATGAACGTTTACTTCTATCATGACTTTAAGAAGTTCCTTCTTGAATTTCCGTGAAGAGTTCAGGGTCTGATGAGAAGAAATTATATACTGTTATATCTGTAAAAGCATTGGACAATGGAGTACATACTTAATGTCAGATTTTGCCTGTATGAACCTCCCACTCCCTTAAGCGCACCCCATTAGACCTCTGCCTGGCAGGGACTTTTGCATATGTATCTCTAACTCTTTAGACCTGTTCTCACAGAAACTTTTCCCATTAGCTGCTGCTTCTTGTTCTTATTATTCCTTCCACTTCTCTTCCTCATTGCTTTCTCACCCAGTGTGCAGTCCAACCTGCAGACTGATGTTCCTCTTCCAACAAATTAGTGTTTTTGATGCTAGAATGTTTTTAATTCCCTTTCCTTGTTTTTATTTTTTTTCACAATTAGATTTTTTCTTTATTTTTTTCTTTTTTTTTTTTTTTTTTTTTTTTTTTTTTTCGCTGCACATGCTGTTCAACTCTCCTTGATAATCTCACTGTTCTCTGAATAAACAGATTCATCTTCTCACTCCATTCCAATATACGTGTATACAAGAACTGATTATCTCCTGCACCTTGCTCTCCCTGACCAGCATTTCTATCCAGGGCAGGGTTAGATTTGCTGTCAGGTCACTGAGTGCATCAGCACATTCTGCGACCTCTCTTTTTAAGCAGTTTTGCTGCCTGGGCCAAGAGCTATGACATTTGTTATCAGCTTATGGTATATTTTTAATTGGGTATTACTTGCTGGATGTTAGCTCCAAGGCTGCTGGTGACTTGAGTTTCCCTAATGGGAATCCTTTTTTTTCTTTTTTTTTTTTTTCTGGTGATAATGCACCAAGGACACACTTGATTGTGCAGGTTCCAAGCAGATCTCCAGGATGTGTCTGTTTAAAGGGGAAAACACAACTCAAAACTCAGATCTGAAGGGTCCATGACTGGATATGCTTAGCTCACAACTTCCCTCTTAGTCTTTAGCTTGAAGACATTTTGTGGTCTGAAGTCCAAAGTGATCAGCAACATATGACAAAAGATGATCTCTTAGGTAACATGATCCAAATATTTGGAGCACTTCACTTAAAATTAGTGTTTTGGACTTCATTGTTAAAGTCTTTAGTCTTTAGGTTGAGTGTATGAGTCCATGTAAGCATTGGGCTTTATAGCAGCACAGTCTGGAGACATGAAAGTGGGCAGTGAAGCTGTGTCACCACCAACAAAATATTAAAAAGCAGTATTTTAAAATTTCTTCCTCACAGACCTCATCCTGCTCTCAGACAGCATGAAAACATGTACTGCTCAGTATTTAACAACTTCTGCTGTCCTTGGGACATGGCTGCTTTTGTGTGTAAAGTATTAGATGGTTCAATGTCCAGCTCCATTGAAAAAGAACACAAATAAGTGTGGTGCATTGAATGGGCCCTTTTGTTACTTCTGTCCAATTTGCCAGTTTACAAGAGACGATGTGTGGATCCTGATACCTTCTTATCTGGCAGGATGGTTTTGAGGAGTTCAGACATGACAGTGGTTCAACCCATTAAGTAGATGCTTTGTAGAACTGATGTTATACCATTTCTCACTCTAGAGAGTTGCTTTCTGTTTTTTTTTTTTTTTTTTTTTTTTTTATTATACGGTTGCCTCTAAAAATACTGTTCTGAGGGAAAATAATTTCTGTTGTTACAGGAGCTAGTGTTTATGACAAAACAATGTAAAGCAGCCCTATGTAAATGATGAAATAAGCCATTTTCTTCTGTTGTGATTTGTTTGTATCTGTCTGTATATTGTTTTCCTTGATAACTTGAATTGTAACTCCCACACCTGCAAGTTACACCATATGTTTTAAATCATTTTGGAAGTAATGAATGGCTAGAAGATCACACTTTTAATGAAAAGCCATTATTAGACGAGTGTTATAGAAGGTTTTTTTTTTGTCTATTTTTTTTTTTTTTTCTCTACAGTTTCCTTTCAGTCAGTATACTAAATATTCTCTTATGCAGAATTCACTGCATATTTATACAGAAGGGCTATTTCACTTGTGGTCTGGTCCTATTTGGAGAAGGAATCCACCTGCATACATTCCCCAAAGTTTCCCTTTCTCTTTCAGTGTGGATTGCAAGTACACAAAATTAAAAGCAGACGTTTTAGATCTCAGTAAACATAACCAGAGGATAAATTCATCTTAAAAGCTGGCTAGGACACTAAAGTCACAATTCACATATTATTTTTGTCAGTAGCATGTTCAAACTACCAAGGCTCTTCAAAATCGCAGCTGTGATATCTACAATAAATGAACTACAGGAAAGCTGCAGTTAGGTCATACTGCCTTGTCACTGCAGATGAAACAAATGATAATAGCATTACTGCATACTGTTTCTGCAGCATGTTTTGTTCACTGAAAACAATTGTAATGATTAATGATGTCATAATAATGTATGCTGAATGCCTTTCTTCCTGCTCTGGGTGATTGGTTTAGGTAAGGAGTATGATGGAGTAGACCAAGCTCAGCTGGAGCAGTTTGGTCCCTGTTTTGTGGAGGGCAAGTACAGAGACAGGTGATGGAATTGGCTGGGAGGGGAGGATGGGAAATTGGCTAGGACCAGGTGGTTTTGGGGGGCTAGATGGGGAAGGGGAAGTTCTTTGAATGAACCAGCTGGAAAAGCTAAGGCCAGTATGCTGCTTTTTGGTGGGGAGGAAGAAATGCTCCAGGATACCGATGTACAATTATATATGTCTTTATGAGTGGAAAGAGGCAAGTCTCTAGAGTTACACATTGTCAGTCATTGCTGCTGGTCAAGGGAAGGTGTTAAAATTAGACTGCTGGCTGAAAGACTATTAGGAAGCCAGTTTGGGTATTTTACTGTGTTTTAGCAATTTAATTCTTAGAGTAACTCTTATGGGGTTTGCTGCCAATTATTTCAAACAGCTTGAAAAATGCTTCTGCCTAGGGTAAATACAATCAACCTGAGAAGAACTTAAACTGTTGCTTCAGAGCACTTGCATAAACATACGTTCCACATCTACAATTACGTGTTTTACAGAATGAAATTTATTTTAAGTGCTATTAATGGTTTGGAAGGCTTATACTAGCCTCCTGCATGCACAGGCTATTTGACCACAAGTGTCTGATTCAGAAGGTCTGCAAAACATCTACTTTGCATGTTTGCAAGCAGTCCAGGAATAAATTGTTTGATAATGCTGTTACAAACCTAGGCCATATGTGATAAGTGACAGAAGCCAAGAACAAATAAGAGTATTGTGTGTGCTAAGTGATTGCAATAGTAGGTAACTTGATGAGCAAAATGCACAGAAGTCCTAAAATTATGCCTCATGCTAAAGGTAAGAGACTGTTTTTATGTTGGGTCACCTTTTGCTTTTTTATTTGGGCTGAAGTGTTTTTTCTTAGCTTGAAGGATGCGTAGATTCCTGCCCTAGCCCTGGGAGCTGTGTTGGTAGGTAAGTTGGCTCATGCTACTTGCAGTCTGTCTCTAGCTGCAGCCAGTTAATCGGATCAACTTTGGGGCAAAAAAGCTGAATTCTGAAAGGCACTGCAGACTTAATCTCAGGATTCAGAGGAAGGAGAAGGGAAAACTCAGAAAAGATGTGACATAGGTAAAAAGAACTCCTCTCTTACTCTTGGCAGGTAACCAAAGAAATACCAGTGCTGAGGCTTAATACAGTATTAGTGTCATGCATGTGAATTTTGTTGGCTGTACTATTGCACCATTCAAGGATCTGTAGCATAATTTACTGTCTGCAGAAATTCTTAGGTGTATAAATCCCTATATAATGTGAATGAACTCTGTTTTAAAACAGTGTGAGTTCCTTGTCCCAGATGTCTTGTCTGGAAGGCTGATCCAGATTTTTGTGTAGACAAGCATAAAGTTAAGGTTTTTTTCTTCCAACTTCCAATATTGATTGATTCATACAATACTGTAAAATGTACAAAAGACAAAACAAGTACAAATTTGAATATATAAAAATAATACAGAATAAGATGAATGGATTCTTATTGTGCTAATTGATCAATAGTGTTCATTTTAAGTAGGCACTCATGAAAAACCAAGACACTTGTTAAAAAAATCACTCCAAGTTGCCATTACTAGTGTATGATCTCTCAATTTTACTGCAGATTCATAGGTAAGATATTTCTGATGTCCTGTCTATAACTAGCATATTAATTTTTTAGATAATCCTTTATTTGGGAGGAAGAAGGAGCTAGATTTACAAATGACACTGTCAAGACACAGCTGTCATTTAACTGCAGAAACTTGAAATTGTTCCCAAATAGTGCTTAAAATAGATTCATAATCAAACAAAAGCAACTATTCTGTTCCTGTGAGACTGACAAATTATAAAAGTTTACAATCCATACCTTCCTCAAGTCTACATCTGATAAGCTTGCAGAGACTAAACACAAAAGTTTACCCAAGGAATATCAAACTACAAGAGATGCTGAAGGGGTGTGGGGGGAGCAGGGAAGGTGATGGTCTCTCCTTCATGAGATGCACAAAATGAAAGCAGCCCAATTCTACACCAGAAGCTATATAATTTAAAACTACTTCAGAAGAGGATTGTTATATCTGATGTAAGTCTCTGTAGAAGAGCCTTCCCAAAGAAAGAAGAGGTTCAAACAGAATTGAAACATGCAGAGATGTGAGCTCTAATCGTAATTGTTTGCTCCTTCAGAACCTTTATGCTATCTACTTTCCTCAGTATTTCTGCAGTGAAAGACCCTAATGGTATTCTGAACTCTCACCCATGTGATTTCTGAAGACAATGGTTGCAAAGGCTTTTGATTAAAACTAGCACTAACTAAACAACATCATTGCTGCCCCTGGGACGTACATGTAGATGCATTGATGGTGCACAGGGAATGGTACTAGGCAAACAGAGCCTTGTAAGGAAAAGTTCATCTGAAAATCAAATAATTTTACCTAAGAATTATGGATTTAAATTCACAGAAAGCTAGAGAATAACTTGTTGCATACAAAATAGATATTTGAAGTACTGGAATGAAATGTTTGCACTGAAAAGAGGCTGTGCAGGAATTTATTGCAGGATTTTTTGAAGGAGTAATGTAAATAAAGACTATTTGCTCATTAGCATGGAAGCTAAGCAATGAAGAGATGGGATCCAGAAAGTATCAAATGTCAGAAACCTCTTATATAAAAGTCATCAAAACAGCAATATTATCTTCTTCCAGTATGTCATATGTGTATCTTGGTTGATGAACAGCTAATTAACCTCATGGGCTAGAAGCTTAAAAAACAAAGAAACAAAAATACAAAGCAGCCTGGATGAGCAATCTTTACACCTGGAAGAGAATGCATTGTACAATTAAAAGTTTGTTCAGATCCATGCACAGCCAGGCATCCGTTATGCTTAGTGTAGTGTTCCGTTCTCATATTATCCTTCCACTAAATGAATAAATCAGAATTAAAACTTAATTTGTTTTTCAAAGTTTTTTAATTTTTTTTTTTTTTTTTTTTTTTTATGATAACTCTTTTGTGAATCACCTGCAATGATCTCTATACTGTATTCAGTGTCCACGGCAAACTCAATCTGCAACCAAGAATATTCTTTACTGTAGAGGGTCCTTTTACTTTGTTAACTTATTGCAGCCTTTCAAGTTGGATGGAAATATAGTAGGACCACGATTTAAAAACTATTTTAATCCACCCATTTAAAAGTAGTAGTTTCTACTTCTAATGATATTAAATTCACCAATATGATGTGAGAAATTCCAGGGAAGAGATGAATTTGGTTAAATGTAGATGTATGCAATGCTAATCTATATTAAATATATATATTTTTATCTTCCATTTATATTCAGTAGCCCTTCTAGGGCACAGTGTTTTGTATCTGAAAGTTAAACATTTAAGAGATCAGAGGAATTACACTGTATTTTTCTTTTAATTGGCTATAATGAGAATGTAGGATGTCCTACTCAGACGTAAATATCTAAGTTACCTATGAAAATCTTGCTGAAAACAATGGCACTAATTGATACAACTTCATAAAAACAAATATTTGGTGGGCTCTAAAGTGGATCAGCAGTATCACTTGGAAAATCTAACCTACTAAAACTAGTTCTGTGTGTGCGCATCCTCAGTAAGAATGTGGGAATGGGACAATTCCTTTATAATGGACTTAAATCCAGAACCCACTGAGCAGTGATGTTGCTAGGTGACTTGTTATCGGCATGGACATTGACTGAAGCCTACTGCAGGAGTTGAATATCTGAGATTCTCTTTTGGGGTTGGGTAGACCTTCACAGGTCAGACCAAAGAGAACAGACCTGTGCACAACAGCAACTCTTTATGATAATCAAGAGCCATTAGAATTGAAGTCTTTTATGGGCTCTTTATTTGTTCCACGAGTCTTCAGTTGCTGAGTATCACTGTAGTTACCAGAGTCCTGGAAGACATGTCCATTGATGACACGTCTTTCTTGAAGATATATGTTAAACTAAAATACAAAATCTAGATTATTTAGTTAGGCTATGTCTCAAGTGGGAACTTTATGAAGAGGATGTAGTCCGTTCCTGAGCTATACACAGTACTCACAGCTTTGTGCCAAATATGAAACTGCTATGGGTTGACTACTATTTTATCATCTTGGAAATTTAATTTTCAAATGAGAACAAGAGTACTTAAACCCAGTTCTCTGAGGGCTTTTCATCTTTTTGTTCCCTATTCCCCCTTTTCCCTGTTCATCTATTGAAGAGTGAAAAAGGGACCGACATAGTAGAAGTTATTAGGATATTAATCCAGCATGTTAGCATTACTACCATTTAGCAGTTGAAACAATTATTATTGCAAAAGACTATGTAGTCTGGTTTGATGTGCCAAGGTCTTAAAATTAGAGCTGGTGTACTTGGAAAATAAAGCAAAAGAATTGTTCATCTTAAATTCTTCCTGCTGGTGTACTGCAGTTTCTGACTCCATGTCCTTCCAGGGTGGTAGAGACTACTTCTCTAAGCACAATGTTAACGCAAAACCTAAAATCCCATGACCACTTTTGGTTGCAAGTTTGAACTGTTAGCCCCGCTTTTGTTTCTCTTTGTATTGAAGACTAGGACAAACATACTCTAAATTGCAGTTAGAGGAGACATAGTTGAAAGAGTGCCACACTCCACCTCTGATAAACCAGAGGTGAAAAAACATAAAGATATTGCTTTCCCCTTGCAAGAATCTTGTAATTAGTGTTTCCAGCTCATAACAGTAGTAGTAGTGCACAGGCTAAATTATTTAACAACTAATACATGTAAAATAGTGAGTATGTCCAAACTGCCTGATACAGATAAAAAGTTACACCAAGTTCTTGCTTGGTTTTCTCAGACTTGTATCTAAAAGGCCTGTTGTTGTGAAATTTGTGTAGGAGTGGTGGTGTATTTAAAACTCCAAGGGAAATTTGAAGATCCTGTACTATAAGTGTGTTGAAGTTCATGATTTAATGCAATGCCATGAGAGAAATGTAAGGTACTGGTGCACATCAAAGTGAAAAGTTTAGGTCTTTATTTACTCATTTAGATACACTATTAATGTGTTATGTGGATCCAACAACAAAAAAGTGCTTTATCTTTTTCTTTGAATATGTGAGGCTCAGACAGCACTGAGAACTATATAGCAGTGGATTTAAAAACACGATTTTTCACAGTGAAGTAAGTGGCAGCCAAACAAGGGGATGTCATGACAGGACTGGAGGTAGGGTAGAAGAAGTAAACTCTAGGTGAGTGGTGCATTGATGCTTTCTGTTTGGATGACTCCCTGCTGCTTCTCCTTGGTGTGCCTCTTCTGCAAACTACTTCTTTCACCCCCTTTCTGGAATGAACTGGCTATAAGGATCAGTGAAAACGCTGCCACAGGGGACAGAAGAGTTCAGTATTTTCATGCGGTTAGACATGAGGCATGCAGCTTGCTCTGGGTATGCCCCTGTGCTTGGGGCAATCCTAGCACCACCTCAGCAGCTCCTGTGTCCTTGTGCCACCCCTCAGCATTTTAGTTGTTAAAGTAATTTTATACTTAGAGAATGTTGCGGAAGGGTGGAAGAAAACTGCAAAGACCTGCAGTGGATTTGGAGAGTCTAAAGACATTTGAAAATAATTGAATGACCATGACCATGACCACCTCAAGGTCCCTTCCTTAAAGGCTTTGTTATTGACCATTTATCTGAGAACTAGACACACAGATGGCACAAATCCCCCATGAATGTATACTGCAGTATAAACATTCCATTCAAATAATATATTACAATAAATAACATACAAGTTTCCCACAAAGTTTAGTCTCTCTGTACTAAAAAATGATGTATTCATTTATTAATATTTAATGTTTCTGCTGTGTAAGCTCCAGTGGTAATTTTCTGTAGGCAATTTGTCTTTTATTTACAGGCATGTATAATTGTACATGACAGCAGAAACATAAAAATATTTGCAGATAAATATTACTCAAAAATAAAATCTCCCCAATTTAAAATTATTCAAGGATGTTGAGGGATGTATTTTAAATGTTAACTAAAGAGCAGCTAAACATTTTTCAAATTGTCCCATCTGGCGCAGCTGTAAATAACAATCTGTTGGCTTTAAAGCATTTTTGTTAACTATGTTAGCAAATGTTAGGATTATTTGTTATTAACTGACAATTTCATCTGAAAGCACATTCATAAAGTTCCACAGTGTTGTCAGTAGTACGTGTATCATTTCCTGCAGATTGATATAGTACTGAGAATCTTTGTGCAAACATATTTAAAGCACTTCATCTTTATGTTTGAAGATATTGATTTGGATAGAGTTAGAGATATTTGTCACCATCTTTACTTTGATCCTCCTTTCTGCAAAAAGGCAATAAGCTGAAAAATTCAGGCATCTGGAGAAGTAGGCAAGGCAGTTTCACTTGCCACTGGGAGTAATCACTTAGGCACGAGAGAGTGGCTGACTTCTGGATGTGAGTGGGTAGAACATCAGTGTCTTGCAGACATTACACATCAACTAGCGGTCTTTCATCAAAGTAGAATTTACCTTTACAGGTGTTTCCTTTCTTCTAGACAACTGGTGTGTAATATGATTATAATAATTATTATGAAAAGCTGATATCAGTACAATAAAAGTAGGTAATGATTACAGATACCAGTATATGTTACTCCATATGAAAAAAGAAAGGGGAGGGATCAGTCTGCTCTTGTTGATAAACACTTGAATATTGCTATGAGACAGGCAGAGATTCCCAACCTGTTTCAAATCAAAATCAACTTTGGCACTTGGCCCATTGGTTTGGACATAACATTCTTTACCATAAGATAATTGTTCCAAAGTTGGAAATGTAGGCGCTAAAATACACTTTGTTTATTAAAGAATAATACTGAATCAGTGGTCTAATTTTCTCTTCCCAAGCCCTGAAAACTTTTGTCCCTGAAAATGTTTTTTCACGGAGTTTAGTAATGTGAATGTGCTACAAGTATACAGCAAAGGGCAGAGTGAAATACAAGTGAAAGACAACACCACTAAGTCCTAGGTACTTCAAAAGTTGTGCTGAAAAGAGACTTTCCTCTAACATCCACTACTCCAATGTAAAATTGCTGCCTACTTGTCGTGTTATTTATGTGTATTCAAAGTTATAGTAACTAACTTTTAAAGCTGGTGTTTTAACTGCTTGCTTTGGTGTGCAAGCTCAACAGAGGAGATGTGCTGATAGTGAACCAGATCCAATACTTTCTTGTTTATCTTAAAAAAAAAAAAAAAAAAAAAATGCTGACAGGAAACAAAATGCCTAAGCATCAGTGAATCAATTTGGCCAGAGGATTCTTCATTAACAGTAATTATGCATGAGAAGAACTTTGCTTGATTGTCAGCTTGAGTTTGTAGAGCTGGCAGATTGCAGAAAACAAAATAAGTTTAACTTGCAAATAATGTATACTTGACACGGGAATAACTGACAGACAAGAATTTATAAAGTTCCTGCCTGCTGCTTTTATGGCCACTTTATAGGCTGAACTATCATTTATATGGAAGGAAAAAACACTACCATGCTCTCCTGCTGGTTTCATTGTGATTGAGCTGGTTAGAATGGGATGCTCAGGTCCAGAACCCCTTCAAAAACAATGTAGTAAAACCTGTTGACAAACAGCCTGTCCCTTCTGTGGAGCAGAAGTGCAGAAAAAAAACAGCTTTAACTTAAGTGGCTTAGTGTCTGTGAAGTAGCCAGATTTAAGATTTTTTTAATCAGATGAATGTAAGAATTTTCTTAAAGTTGAATGTTTTCCCCGTTTGAATAACTGGTCTCACATAAGCTGGAAGAACTTCATATGGAGACTGTGAAAACAAACAAACAAAACCACCCAAACCCCTCCTGCGTGTGGGATCTAAGGATAACAACATCTTGGCATCCCTCCAGAGCCCTTCTACATTTCAGCTAGGGAAGAAGTGGAGCGGGTGCTCCTGGGCTTTGCAGAATCCCCCGCTCTCTTGTTTCTCTTTTTAACTGAGGTTTGTAGAGGTTTTTCAAATGCTACTCAAATACCTCAAACTGATCTTCTGAGGATGAGAAAAAATGCTAGCAAATTTAATTTCCAATTTTTTTTTTAATTATTATTATTTAAAAAAAAAAAGTTGTCATCAAACTGAATTGCATAACTATATATCATTTTTTGTAAAGGCAGAATGCATTAAAAGGAGTCAGTAGAAAAGGGAATTGGTTTTAGGAACAAATAAATACAGGTTATTTCTTAAATGTCTTTGTTCAGTGGCTGTTATATGGAGTCCAATTGAAATGTATGTTTGTTCTGCAGGTTGTTTTTTTTTTTTTTTTTTTCCTCTCTGCTTTCAAGAGTGAAGGAAGTTAGATTTGACTAAAAGGAGGAATTACAGAACTGGAATTTATGATACATATATTTGCAATTGCTACTTAATAAGATACATTCAGAAGTAGTGAAGATGTAATATACTCTAAAAATAGTAGACATTGCAGAAAATTGCATGGCAAAAATGGATTAAATTGGATTTAGAGCCATCCATTACTCACTGGAAATGAACTTAAAAGAAGATGATACAGTGTGGCATACAAAATAATTATTTTAAATGTGTATATGCAGTAAAAGGTTGTGTTATCATGTGTGCAACAGCTTTGGTGACCTTGGCTGGTAGGGGTTTGGGGAATTTTGCTTTCAGACTACTGCAGGCTAATTGGCACTGCACTCCAGTTTTCCAAAAATAGAATATTTAACATTACTTCATTTGCAGAATCCTTTTCCTCTAAGACTGTTGGAAGGCTTTTTAATAAGAAACCTTAAGAGTATGTTTTTGAAATATGTGGTTTAAACAAGTATATTGGTGCAAACGTAAAAAAGGATTTACCAAGGTGGTGTGTCAGTGGCAAAACCAAAACAAAACCCATCTAAAGGTCTGAACAATTCACAAACAAAACATGTACTTAGGTTTACTTAAGCCTGTTGAAGGAATATCCCACTCACTCCAAACCTGAAAAGCATAGAAGTAATTATCTGAAAAGTCTTGGGCCTTCTTTTCTGTTCTTATGTTGCAATAGTATCAATAGTTTGTTTTGGCTTTGACAGGCTTTGAATAAACTCTGCTAAAGTTTTAAGGTAATGGATTGAGGGGAAATCCTTGGTTGCTTTTCCTTAAATGTGTGTCTGCTTTGGGCAGCATGGATGCAGTTGATTACATGTGTGCTGAGCCACTGAGGAAATTCAGCTGTTGTTAGAGAAGGCAGGGCATGGCTTCTCCATTTTCTCTCTCAGCTCAAGGAAAAACTGACAGAACTGGAAGAGTGCACGCTGTGCTGGTTTGTTGAAAATAATTCTCTGTCTTGTGAGAGAATGTGTACCTCGTGTGGGGAGTTTGTCAGTGTGTGTATGCATATATTTTGCTGGAGTGAGACATATGCAAAACGGAAGGTAGTTAAACTGACTGATAATATTAATGCAACAAAAGATTGTTGCTCCATGCTGGAATATTATCTAACAGGCATAGTGAAACATCTAGGACATCATGGAAGAATCGCAGAGACTTGATTAGAGAGAAATGGATAGAAAAAAGTACTTGAAATGCTCTTTCTTCTACCTACCTCAGGCAAATTTGTCACTAAACCCTTTTTCCAGACTGTGATCAGTCTCCACTTCTAACTAGTTTTGTGCCAGTCACTCTCTTTGGAAGATTGTTCCCAAACTTCGTTGCCTTGAAGGTAGAAACATTTTTCTAACTTCAGGATGTTTGCTCTCATGTTTGCCCTTTAGCCATTTTCTTTATATATATATATATATAAATTAATATATATATATATATATATATTTTTTTTTTCTTTTTCCTTCCCTTTTCTGTTTTTTACTGCAGTGATACACTTACAGACAGAATAGAATCCCTCTCTTTCTCTCAGCCATTATCTTGGCAAGCTGAAACAGTCTTTCAGCAACCTCTTTGCAATTGTATATTCATTTAAGTCTTGTTCTTTCAGAATTCTGCTGTGAAAATTATTTGGTCTCAGAAGACCAAATAAGCTCCTTAACAATCCCCCAACCTGATTCCTGTTAGCCTTATGCCTTTTGTTCCATGCTCAACATCTCCTTTGATTTGAAACAAGGCAGAGTATTTAGTTTTTTGTTGTGCCTAGATTATCTTTAATCTGTTCCATTTTTTTTCCTGCATAGCAACTCTGTTTTCTCCCTGTTTGTTCTAATATCCCTTGCAAAGCCTAATTTTCACTGTATGTCTGCATTTGTTCATCTCTAACACTCAGCTGTTGTGGCTGCTCAGTACTTTCTTGTTGGTTTTGCATAAAAAACCAACAACAACAACAACACGTTTGTGTTGCCACTGCTTCTCTTACTAAGCAAGCCTATTTACACATTTAAAATAGCAAATTAGTATTTAGACAAGGAAAACACACTTCCTAAATGCAGTATTATACTGTACTTCCAGATCAGGATACTTTATCCCCTTGCTTTTCCTATCTTGAAAGCAGTTCTTATAAGACAGACACAACCTTTTGCTTGCTTGGCATTGTCAAGTGTCCCATCTTGAATGTATACATTGGCCTCCAAATTATATTTTGGGTGAAATACCCATTTGTCTTCTATAAAGATTATGTAACTTGTGTCTCTGGTCATGTATATTTCTACATTCTCTCCCAAGTGGTGATCAAAATAAGCTTTTCTATTACTCCATGGATAACATTTATGGAAAGTGTAGAAATTATATAAAGTTATTTCTTTGATAATTCTGAAGGAAAATACAACAGTAAGGTTAGTTGGTAGGCATATTTTTTGATAGTGTGGTATAAAATGAACGCTAAATAGAATTTCCACAATAAACTTTTATAAGAATGACAGTAAATTAAGTTCATATATATTTTATGCTGTCGTACAGGTTTTGAAATCTCCTTTGTATCTGTTTTCTTCTCAAAACACCTCCTTATTTCATGTAGCCTTTTGTAGCCTTCCATCATGTTTCTCTTTTATTTCCTTGAACTGTCTCTTTTCCTTATTCCTGTTTAACTCCTACTTGAAAAGTCATTTCTTGCTTCACCTGATTGCCTGAATAACACTAAGCCATTTTTGTTGTGAATATTTTGCAACAGGCAACTTTGAGCACCGCAAGGTCTCTTGCCATCTCAGCACTGAGGGAGAGGAAGCTGTCCTTTGCAGCATCTGTTGCTTAGCAATCTGTTTCTCAGGTGTCTTTAGCTGCACGGCATTGTGATCAAAGCTTCAAAGGTAGGTGGAAAGGAAAATAAAAATGGGCTTGAAAAACACTGCAATCAAAGTGCAGCACTTGCTGCAACATGACAGCGAATAGATGCCAGCAAAGCTTTATGCCCTATGTGCCATTATGTACAAAAGGCTTCACCCGTTTTGCTAAGTACCTTGTGCTCTTTGGAAGATACAACACAGTTGTTACCATCTAGCAGGTCTCCACCAGATGGTATCACATGACTCTGTTCAAGATTTGAACTAATATTACTCAGCCTTGATTTCCAAACCACTATTATTTATTTATTTATTTATTTATTTATTTATTTATTTATTTACATCACCACGGACAGTTTTATTAACCATTAGGTGGCATTCTTAGCAACAGCTGAGGACCAGGAGTAGTGTATTTCCTACAGGACAAAGCTAATGTGGATGAGATGGAGTACCCTGAGAAGCTCTGCACTTTCGCACTCAGTCATCACTCAGAGCCACAGAGCCAGGCATTGCTTTGCATGTAACAGACCATTTGTGTGACCCATTTGAGCCATTTCACAACACAGCAAATAGCCCAAACTGGCCCTGGCTAAAGGTGTGGAAGTTTCCCCTACTTCGACCATATTTTGCTCATGCTTATAATAGGTATAAAGAAACCTTGTGAAATACAGCTTTATTAATACAGATGATGCCCAGGTTCTTGAGATGTCTGGCTTAATTTTATTCACACCATGAAGATCATAGAATCATGGAATCATTTAGGTTGGAAAAGACCATTAACATCATCTACTCCAACTTTTAACCTAGCACTTGCCAAGTCCACCACTAGAAGATGTACTAGCTGATGGTATCACTGAACAAAATTAGATGGAGTGATAAGTACCATCTGTGATGTTAGAGGGAAACCAAACATATCTCAGTGAGACCACCTGGTTACAAACAATATCTGTATTAACACAGCATAGTCCCAGCCTACTGTGACATTTATTTTAATCTTTTTAGTTTAGGTATGTAAGTCCCATTAACTTTTGGTGAGATGAAGTGTTTAATCTAGGGATTCATATTAGTGTTTTATCTGTGAAGTGACCCCTGAATGGAAGCACAGAATGTTCTCTGTTATTCAGAAACTTTATTCTGCTTATGATAAAAAAAAAAATAAAATAGGGATAACGCTAAGTAAATCACAATAAAGACATAAAATTCTTAGAAATCAATAAAGGTTAGGGAACCATAGGAAAAACAATATTTATAATCCCTTGTTTTTCTTTAGGGTTCACAAAATAAAGGAGTTCATTAGCCCATCTTTCAGAAGCATAACAGGAAAATGCAGTAGAAATACAGATGATTTCAAACTGTGCTCAAAGTTACTGCACCACCAGAGAGTTAAGCAGGTAAATTTATTTCCCAGCTAGGTGACTGTTGAGTGATTCTCTTGACTGTGATTTTAGAACTTCACAATGGCATTTTTGTATGCTGCACTGTTGGCAGGTGAGCAAAATCTACACCCCACTGCTTCTCCCCATCCTGCTATTTTGAGAGTTAGAAGATTGTAGTTATTTGTCATAATTTTATTTATTACATTTCATGAAAAAAGATTTTCAGGGAATGGGGTTGTTAGCAACGGTCCTTACCCACCTCCACGATTCCCATGTTTTCAGACTTTAGTCATTCTAGAGTGCAGTTGTGCTTCAGGTTGAAATTCTTTATTTACTACTGAGACAACTTTTTATTAAAAACATATAATAAAGTAGTCAGATGCTTTGCTGACTGAAGAAGAAAGATGGAACTAAAGTGTTGATTTGCCATGAACTTTTCCTTAACATCCTGAGCTTGAATGAACATTTTTCTTGTTTGTTTTATGCCTGGTTTGAAGTTTTCTCGGAAAGGTGTTTCATATTTGATGCTGTATTAAAAAGCATAGGTCTTCACCAGCAAGACAAGGGAGTTGTCTACAGAAGTAACAGGTATAGGACTTTTGGTCAGATGGTATTTTCTTTTGCAAGTCTGGAGAAGGGAGGAGGGGATGGAAGCATGAGATAGTGAGGGTGGAATTGAAAGCCCCACTGAACATTGCTCTGCTTTTGGACTTCTTTCTCTTGCTCCTACAAAATATACTGTATAGATAATAAAGGAGTGAAGATTCTCCTTTACTTTTAAAGCATTCATTTTCATCATTTTGAAGGCCTGCCTATGAGAACAAGTTATTTAAAAATATGGTTTTGTTTGAAAACTTCTGTACAGTAACTAACAACCAAATTTGTTCATTTCTCACTACTCTTTTAAATCTGTGCAGCAGTGTGTCTGACACCACTGCATGACACCAGAGGTTAGCGTTATAGCATTATCTCCTGTCACAGGTGAAAAAGCAATTTGTGGTGGTGTTTTCTTTGTCTTTTCCTTCCACTCAGCCTGATCATAGAATTGAGTAGACGGCCAAGCTTGATATGGCCACTATAAAGAGGACCCCGAGGTTTAAATCTACTAGAGAAAATGGGAGGGGAAGAGGTACCCAAATAGTGAGGGCTGGAAGGAGGGCTAGTATGGGTATTATGATGAATAGTAATGGTGAGGAGGTGGAAGGCTTGAAGGTTTGAAACTGTAGAGTAAACTCTAGGAATGCTGGTACTGGGCAGTAGTAGAAGCTACAAGTCAGTTGTATTATTCACCTGTATTTTGCAAACTTTCCCCATTTTCAGGCTGTTGTCAGCCAGCAGGGAGGAAAAGTGATTCTGTGAGATCCTTCGTGACCTCATGGTGGAGATGCTGCTGTCTGTATTTGCAATTGCACAGCCAGGTGGCTTGTGAAGACCCAGTTGCTTTGTCAGTTTGCACAAAGGAGGATGAAATCTAAGGAGATGATTTTGTTGAATTCTACCTGCACCAAATGAACTTCCAGTAGCTCAGCTCCCTGGGTTCAGAAAAGCAGTATTAATTTTCAGGAAAGGGTGTGAAGCAGCATGAGGATATAAAACAACAAGGCTAAGTGTGAATACCCCCTAGCCAAATTTTGTGCCCTTTTCACGGCCCATGTTTCCTGTGGCGGGAGCCCTGCTCCCTGGCAGGGCTGGCTAGGCAGGGCCAGGCATGCCAATGCTGTCCTGGAAAGCAAATTTCATCCTCTGCATTGCTGCTTTATGATGTCTTTCACTTGCTAGGTGAAGTAAGATTTCAGCTGTGCTTCCGGTGGTTGCAGAGGAGAGTGGTTTTGGAAGGTTGAAAGAAGAAAGGCTGGTGCATAATGCAGAGCCGGAGGTAGCTGAGCAAGGCTTGTTTGCTGGGTTTTGCATGATTGCTGTGGCAGCAAGAGACACCATTACTGGCAGGCAAAAGATCTTTGGAGATGCTTTACACAGCCAGTGAAGCTGCCTCCAGCACCTGTAGTTAATTGTGATGCCTAGTGGATCAGAAATTCCTTGTCCCCATAGTTTTCAGAACTGAATCTTTATTATTCCCTTTTAATGCTTTTCCAGTGTTTCTGCATATTTAGAGCATAGGTGGTTTTACAGAAGGGTGTTGAATTTATGTCAACAACAGCTCAAACATAATAAACAGTACAAGTTTTAGGGCACTGGAACATCAGACCCATCAGAAATGGTCCAACCATTTAATTGAAAGTAAAATAGTGGATGTGAAAAACTTTAAAACTATCAAATTCATACAGATGTTTTTTATTCCTTCCACAAGAAAATGTGATTTGCTTACTAGAAGATTTTTTTTTTTTTTTTCCTCTCAGTGCTGAAGAAAAAGGGGAGGCTATTTCATACGGGAGGGAAAGCGACAGTCCCAGTTCATACCGCCGAGTGGTGTACAGGCTGTTGCTTTGCTTGCCATGAGGGGCAGAGCTCCTCTAAAGAAGGGTAGAGGGTAACAGTGTAATACTAAAATATTTCCCATCTTCTGTTTCCATACCATCTCCAGAACCCAGTTCTGTGTGTCCCTGTGTTTTATAACACTTTATGATCTCCTCTTTCTACAAGGCCTTCCCACACTTTCTTTTCCTGGTCCCTAACCAGACTTCGTGTTCTTATTCTGCCACTCCATTTCCAGTTTCTGACCCAGAAATATGTCAGGTGTTGTGGGATATTGCTGGGACAGAGCAGAAGTGGTGGTGGAGCTGGGGGAAGGAGTTAAAACTGGAGACCAGGGAGCTCTAAAACACAACACAATAGTTATTGTGCTAATTCCTGTCTCTATGGCAACAATAATGCAATGTTTTTCTCTCTCCACTTCCCATGGTCTCCTCCTGGGCTCAGCCTGTAGATATGCAGGACATGGCTGTTGGCCACCCCTTTGTCCAGCACAGAGACTTGGAGGGTGCCCATGCAACTCTGAATTGGTGGAAGGGCTGTTGGGAAATTGGAGAGAGGTGGAGAAACAACTAGGAACCTCTTTGTGCAACTATATCCCTATGGAGATGGATAGATGTTGTTGTGAGGTTTTCCACCAAGGAACAAAAAGGCTCTCATTAAAATGGTGATGGGAGCTGGTGCTATAGGCAGTAATGTTTTTATTAGTATTGTGGCAGAGATCCTGTCAGAATGAGAACAATATTACTAATATAGGTAACCCCTCAGAAAGATACTCTTGCCCTTGAATGCATTATTTCTACTTTAAATTTTATATTATTGAAGGTTTGTGCAAACTGCATAGCAAAAATAGACTTCTGCAATAACTTCTCTGAAATCAAAGCATTAATAGTGCTGAGGCTGTGATTAAAGCAAACTGAATACCTTAAAATTTCTGTGCATCTTTAAATTACTTTCTTTGGATAATATATCTTATAAAAGCTGAAGGCAGCTGAAAGCTCAGAGCATTGTCAAACAGTGAAGCAGAGTACTATCTCATAGGAGAAAATGCAATTGCCTGCTATCTTAGTAACTATGCTTGCATTACAAGCTTTTTTTTTTTTTTTTTTTTTTTTTTTAACCATTGAGGTACCACCTTACTGAGTGAGATAAGGTGATTACTTGGGAGTAAACAGACTTTCTGATATTCCATAAATGCAAGTGTTCCCAGGTGTGTTTCTTATGGCTTGACACTGCTGTGCCATTCAGATAATGCCAGAGGGCAAACTTTGGAAAGGTGTAAGAAGCACCAAAAGGGAGAAGAAAATGTTAGAAAATGCTGTTGTGACAGATGGTGAGATGGTAGGCTGTTCTCAGATGGAGACAAGTTGAAGAGCTTTACTTCTCTAGTCTGGAGAGCTTCTTGAGAGCAAGCTGGGAGCAAACACACTTAGGAAGCTGCAGAGCAGCTTTCATCTGTGAACTCCAGCTACTGGCAGAAAAAGTTAGTCAGCAGCTCTTTGAGTAGCTATATTAAAGCTGAACAAGTTCTGCTGGCAGTTTTGGTTTGCCAGAACTTCTGGCATAAAGATCTGCCAGGAGTGCTGGCTGGAATTCATCATGCCTTGGCTGAGAAACGTTAGAGCTGGCCACAAGATGTGGGAGAGCAATGGTGGCTTTCCCAGCAAACCAACAGCACTGGTGGAGCCAAACCAGAGCCTGCCTTGAGTTTTTCTGTCAGTGGTCCTTGACTTAGCTTGCAGTAGTAGAACATCGAGATGCTGCCTTCTTGGTTACTGGTCCTGCTGGACTGCTGGATGATATATATAGCATTATGTATGGCAAGTAGCAATTTTTTTTTTTTTTTTTTTTTTTTTTTTTTTTTTTTTTTAAGGTACGCTCTTCTAGCGTTTGCTGAGGTTTTGGCTAAGATGACTGTTGCAGTCTTGAAAAAGGTATGTAGATCTGCAACTGGAATGCATCCAGCCATGCAGCAGCATTTAAAGTGGAAATGACACCTGGCCACCTGACAGAAATAGTAAGCTCACAGGAAAACTGAGAGTTCAATGATGGAAAGCTGCAGGAAAATTAATTCAAAATACAGATGTATTCATTTTTTGCTTTACCATCTGACTGAAGTGAAGTTGACAAGCCATTTTTAAGCATGTGTTCCATTTCACCAAAGCTATATGCTTATTACATAGATGTTTTCCTATCCCCCAACTTTTTTTTGGAGGTAAACCTGAGTGTCTTTTACTACTTCCACTCCCTTCTGTCCACCCTTTCTGCCATCTTTCAATCATAAATGTAAGTCTTAATACCCACATTAGAGACCTTTCTTTCCCCCATATATTCAGAGCCTACTGTGTACATGTAGCTTCCAAAGCACTGAGTGGGCTTGATGTACCATCAGGCTGGAACGTGTTAGGAGCTAATTCTGGGATGTGTGAGTGCAAGAATTGTCATGGGAACACAGCTGATAATCAAGAAAGATAAAAGTTCCAGTGGGAAAACAGATTATGGGAGGTTTCTGTGATGTTGCTTGAAACAGCCTTAGAGAAATAATGATTTTGAAATTATTTCAAAGGAGACACCATGACATGGAAATCCCTGATAAAGCAAATCACCAGTAATAAATAAGAAAGGACACTTAAAACCATTTTTTTTTTTCTAGTTATACAAGAACATAAAGCTGTCATTCTTCTAGACCCTATTAATGCAAAAAAATCTGGGGAGTTATCTTTCCCTGACTTAAATTCTGCTAATTAACTTGGGTTAAAGAAAAAATAATCTCACTGTTCTTTGGTGACAGAAAAAGAAGGGTTGAATTAGCCTGCTGCATAACCAGCCACCAGTCTTTTAATCCAGTTTCCTAGGGAAATGGTCCTTACAAGATCATGCTGTCTGCCAGTCCCCATGTGTTCCTTAGAAGTCATTGCCTGGTTTTAACTACATTTGCAGAGAGATCAAGAGTTCCTATATGCTTCATGAAAACATGCTGCCAAATAGATACAAGGCAAGCCCCTGTTAATGGAAAGGCCACAGCATGAATTCAACCTATTATTAGACATCAGAGAATCTGTATGAGCAAACAGAAAGACTGCAAATTGTTGTAGGAACAAAAGCAACAGAAAAGCAAGCTTCAAAAGGTTCGCTGCTCAAAGAACTTGTTGGGAGTTGCGATACTAAGCTCTGTATGCTCTTCTAACCTGTGCAGGGCCTCCTATAATTAAACTGTCAACATTTCTGTGATGAAAAGCTGTATTCAAAGTCAGCAGTCAGTTGGCATTGCTGCATATCGGGAAGATAGAAACCTTGGAAGGGTCTTCAGAATCAACTGTGAATGTCTTGTGTCCCCTTACCAAGATGGAATAGCTGCAGAACTGAATTGTTTTTCCCCAGTTCTTATCCTTTATACTTATGTCTGGCTACAGGTGAAGTCAGGGACACATCTCTAATGTGGAAGTCTCCAAAACTGCATGTCTTGTTTACAGCTTACTTGAGTGAGTTTGCTTGTTCTTGTACCAAGATTGCAGACTGAGTAACCTTGAGCTAGAAGCCACAGAGAAGTTTATTGCAGGAAGATCTGTCAGTCTACGCGGTATACACGTAGCCCCCCATTGCAGAGTGCAAGGACCTTTTACTGTTCTATGTATTTTTCTTCCCACTGCCCTGGGAATGTGCCTCACTTCCCCTTATGGGTGGGGGAAGTGAGACACTGGGAATAAATGAGACCAAAGATGCATGCTTCAACAGAGGATTAAAAGAAATTGGAACCCTCTGTGCCACAGACCAGAGGTGACTGTGCTGTGCTGTGGGAAGGGGGAGCCTCAGGCTCTCCACAGGATATAAAGCTCTTTCATATGGTCTCTGTCCTTCCTCCCTCCTCAGAGAAGTTGTAATTACTGTTTATGCTTTTTGATTGCACTTCAGCATATCAGATATTCCAGAACTGACCATTACACCAATGTGCTTGAAATAATTTTCTGCATATCCCAGTGCAAGACACTGTATTACAAACTTGGCTACAAAAGTGGCTTGCTACCCTCTCTTTCAGCAATCATAAACCATGTCCAGAAATGCTCTGAATTAGTTGCTAACAGCCTAGATTTCAGTTCTGATTGCCCAGAAGATATTGTTTCTTAATGACTTATGTCACTTGATTTTTTCTGTTATAGTCTCTGTGAGATTTTTAGCCAGGTACTTTGTCCCCAGATAATGCTCTGTAAAGGCTGAACTGACACTGTGTTTTGTGATTTGCTGAACTTCTGCAATTTGTTAACATTTCCACTGTCTCAAAAATGTTATTTCTGTTTCCCCACTCCAGATGAGCAGCCACCAGGCACTGCCCCACAATACAGCCCAGCTCCTGCCATCTTGCTGAGGAAGAACTAGCCTAAAGCCCACTCACAGATGGTATGTAACATGTTCTCCAAGGCAAGGGGGCTGTACAACATTTAGCATTACCAGGCACGGGAGGAAACTTCAGAATCAGCAGACCCCTCACAGCCCTTGTGCTGTCCTCTTGCAGGATGCAGAAGCAGCTTTTGTACCTCTATTAGCTTGGCTTCCTCAGCATGGTGCAAGGAAGGAGGCATCTTCTCAGGCAGTCTGATGCAAGTGTTATCTTAGACAAGACTCCTGCCTTAGAACTTCCTCACAAGTAGCACTGTAGTCAGCAGTGAGCATAAAATGGTGGTGCTGGCTTGTGTGCATGTGCCTGTGAGTTGGGAAGTTAACAGTTGGACAGCCTGTTCAGATAAGGTTTTGCTTTTACCATCACTTCCCACGTAGAGCCCAGTGCCACAGTCTGTGCTACAGCCTCCTTGTTATCATGCTGAAGAACTTGAAAAGCAGAGACTGCACTGGGAATATTTTTATCTTTTCAATTGATTCGTTTGTGTGTTTACCTGGTTCTGATAGGAACACTTCTACTTTCCATTGATTCCTCCAGTCATATATGTAAAATGGCATTTTAAAAAAAAAAAAAAGCACATCTGCACACATGCATAAAAAGATTCGAACTGGTCTGCTCACTGACTGCTTAGAAGTAACTGGGAATTTAAATTGCAAAAAAATAGTAAGAGTAACTATCTGGATAACCTTCCAACAGGCAGAAACACCTTCTGAATTACCTTCTTAGTTCCTTCCTACAGCACATTATCGTCACTTCAATCTAAATTGGATTGAATCTAAGCCAGTTTACTGCAACAAATGAGATGCTCTCCTGCAGATGCTCTGGTCTGAAAGCTAGATGTGACACTGCTTGCTCTTAGAGGCATCAAATGAGAGTGGTGAGGACAGATGCATGTGGTTCCCTTCCCTACAGAGGAACACTGATCCTCACTTTCAGGGTAGGTTTGGAAGGAGTCGAAGGTATGAAGAATGGTGTATTTTTGCCCCTTTCCTCCCCCTTCTTCACCCTCAATACAGAGGACTTTTTATGCCCTGGTAGGGAGGTATCTGTGCCCTCTTTCAGAGTTGGTGACTGTTGAAGGCAGAAAGAAGAGAGTCTGAAGAAAGGAGACAGGGCACCAAATGTTTTTCTTACGGAAGGCAAGAGCAGTACTTCTTGATCCTTACATTCATTGATTCCTGCAACTCTTTAAAAGGAAATGCATGCAGTGATAACGTTTTCTTGACAGGTGTTGGTCCAAGAAATTTGTAATGGAATGAGAGGGGTATGATCTGTTCTCATTAGCACAGAAAGGCTTTCTGTTTCAGATGGACAAACAAGTCTGTATTTCCTGTCTTCTTTAATTACTTCAGTTTATTAAAATATTTGTTTTTATGTTCTTAATATCCCTGTAATGCTTTGAGTTCTTGGGTCAGTGAGTCATAGTTAGAGCTGTACAAGAGCAAACTTTTATTTATTTATTTATTTATTTTTCAATATAAATGGTTTACTTTTCAGGTTGACCATGTAATTTTATCATTCATCAAATGATCCATGACTTTCTAGGTTAAATGCATGAATTTCCAGCAGGTAAATTTGCTTGGGTTCAGCAGACAAAGCTTTATGTCAGGTTACTGTCAAAAAAAAAGTCTGCACAGTATTGTCTCAATAAAAAATGAAAGTAAAAATCAGTTAGTCACAGGTGTGCTACACATTAGATTAGCAGAAAAGACATCACAAAACAATGACATTGCAAAAGTAATTCGCTTGGAAAAGGATACACAAGAGTTTGTGACACCTAGAATACGTATTGCTTTTATGAAAAGAATTGGCAGAAAAAGTCAGAATCACATTTATAAGTGAACTCAGTTCTGATGAAATAAATCAGCTGCTGATGCTTACAGTGTTCCTTCCTGCGTAGATGGTGTTTCAGCCTACACGTACTTTCAACAAATCTCTCTGCCAGTCTGCCTTTAACTTTGAAATTCAGTGCAACAGCATGGAACTATCTAGATTCCTGTGCCACTTCGAGCATGGTGCCTTACAGTTTTATTAAAGAAAAAGAAAAAGAAAAAAAAAAGAAGAAAATATAAATGTACTTTTTCCCTCATTCTCTTTTGTGCTTACAAACCTCTTTTACAGGTGCTGGAAGTTAGATTTTGGCAGATAACTGCATCCAGGTCAGAAAAATGTTATATACTGTCTCATCTTTCTGCTTTTTAATTCCATTTAAATCTTTTTTTTTTTTTTTTTTCTTCCAATATTTCTCCAGTATTGGAGAAATAAAGCTTGTTTTTATGAATTTTCTGACTGAGACAGAGATGAACAATTTCTAAACCACCAGATGAAGTCCCCTTTGGTTGTTGCAAGCTGACATTAATGTTGCAGTGCATTTGGTAACTGTTAGTGTCGAGGTCACCAGTTTAGACTCGACACATTCCTGAGAAGTCACTGTCATTGCCATATCACTTAGAAAGATGAGCTCCCTGATCTACCATATCATCCCTGGCTTTGACCATAGTCAGCAGTCTACCACTCTCTCTGAATTAAAAATAAATAAATAAAAAATGAACGGCCATTCTTCCATCTTACAACTGTGGTGATACAACCAGTGAAAACTGGGTGAGAGCAGTCCTTTATGGAAGAGCATCACCTCAGTGTGAATTCATAACAGAAAGCACTTGCTAAAGAGAATCAGGACTGATTCTCCTCTTTCTCCATCCATGTCTCAGGATATGTCCAAATACAGCAGATACAGGCCATTCTTGCAAGTGATTTACAAGGTTGCAGCACAGAAACTGAGATTGCAGTGTATTGTTTTTTCCCTGGTTTTCATGTGTTGCATCAGATAGTCTTCATAAATAGGCTCTGAGAAAGATTAATTGAATGGGATTTTCTGCAGAATGAGTATTAGATTTTTTTTTTTTTTCTAAATTGCCAAAAATATGTTTTTATCTTCATTTGGACATAAATCCATTAATGTTGGATGTTGCATGTCTTGATTTTCTTTTATCATTCACTTTTACTCCAGCAGAGGTCAGCTCTGCCTGTGCTGGGGAAAGGTAAAGCAGCTCCAAGCTTGGGTGTCTGCTCACCTAACACACAGTGCTGGTTTCTTCTACCTTTCCACTGACAGCCAAAGCCCATTTCAGTCCTCCTTCTTACATGGGGAAAAATGTCCTTTGAACCAGAACACAGAAACCTTAAAGAGTGCCATAGAAAGATGCCTAGAGAGCCATTTCTGATGCTGTTGCATGGCTCCCAGTCTGTCTGAGAACAGCAAGAACAGGAGAGCCAAGGTGCAGTGTCCTCCTCTGCTGTATGTGAGGATAGAGCCTTCTACTGGAGGCTGCGAGAAGATAATCCCCCAAAGAGCAAGAAGCTGCACCTGAAATGTGCTCTCCAATTGCTGAATTATTAGGAAAACAGAAATACTGCCATCCTTTTGTAACTATCTTATTTGCTGTATCAAAACTGTTAGAAAAAAAAAAAGTTTTTTTTAAAAAAAAGTCTCCATGCTCAAAAATGTTTGTTTGTTTTTCCCAAAGTGTTTTTTTTTTTTTTTTTTTTTTTTTTTCCTCCTGGCAAAACTACTTGGATGTATTCAGAAACAATTTTACCAATTTAAATTGTAGTGTTTCAGCAAATACAGGGTTCACCACAAATATCATTTCCTCAGCTTCATCGGTTACAGTTGTTCTTCAATGTTAGTTCTTCAGAACATGAATGCAGGTACCTCTGGGTAAACTTTTTTTTTTTTTTTTTTTTTTTGGGAGGGGGGATCTTCTGTGTTCACAGAGCAATACAGATATTAAGTCACTGAAAACAGTACGGGGAACAAGAGTGCTCTCCCTTAATGTATCATGCTGGACTTTTTTTATGCTACAAGTTTATATATTATTTAAACTGTTCAATGGAGAATATAAATCTTAGTGTCAGAGTAGAAAGATGCTGGAAAGTTTGTGATACATCCATGACAAACACAAGGTAATCAAAACCAACTTTCCTTCTTAAAAAAAAAAAAAAAAAAAAAAGCTCTGAAAAGCTCTCCACAACAGTACAATATACCTTTAAATGTCAGAGATAAATTCAGAACTGCCATGAAGAAAATACAGTAGAGTTGTGAGAGGGCTCATGTTTCCTGCATGAATCTTGACTTCATTGCAAGTTTGCACCCATTCTCCAAAAAGAGAAAAAGGCGACAAATTCCCTTCCCCCTTGGCATCATTTCCTTTCCATTCTTAGTTTAACTGTATTTTATGCATTTTCTCTATTTTTTTTTTTAGCATTCTATAACAAAGCATTTAAGAGGTAAGTCTTCCATAGAGCTATTTCTTTGATTTTCAGAATACCTGAATTTGGTCTATTTTTGCTCATGCTATCAGCAGAAAAACAAAAAACCAAACAAATAAAACAAAACAAAAAAAACACTCAACAACAACCAACATTTGTAGTCTGTAGTTTAATGTATAGCCATTTAAAAATGGTTTGTGGTTGTTTTGTTTGTTTTGCTTTGACTTTTTGCTTAATTTAGCAGAACTTCACCTTTTCACCTACCATAAATATTTCTTTAAAATACAAATATCGGTAAATAAGCCTGGAGATTCTTAAATAACTTAAGCTCCCTTCAGTATATGAAATCACAGCATTACAGGGCATAATTTTCATAATGATGCCCAGACTTCCACAAGTTTTTGCTCCAATTATCAACCTTAATGTAAGCAGATATGATGGTCCAAGAGCTGAAAAGACCTCCCGTGGGAAGGGTGACAGTGGGATGCACTAGCAACAGAGTAGGCAATGCAAAAGAGCAGATGTATTAATGCTGAGCAAAAACATTTTAAAAGCTTTAAAAAAAAAAAAAAAAAGACCCTTACAAATACCTTTACTGAAACATTCAGTATAATGTGTTATTTATCAGAAATAATATGGTTCTGTAAAAAGAAATATCCTTATGTCTAAGAAGTATATGTACACACCCAAAATTCTGTTATTTTCTCCATAACAGAATGGGCTCCTGGTACTGCTGCATGGACACTGAAACCAGAGAGGCTGCTTGGGCTGAGACATGTTCTTCCCTTGGGAGGCTCAGCTGAGGCTACATGATTTATTTCTGAAAAACGGAAGCCTGCCTTTTTTGAAAAAAAGTCTCCAAGCTTGAGGTAAGATGATTAAATCAAAAGCTAAGCTCTTTCTCTACCCTGTCAAAATCCTAGTACAGTGCACTACAAAATGGCCCAGCTATTTTACTGAAGAAGTAAAAGTAAACATTTTTTCCTTGTAAAGCTTAAGACTTGACACACCATGGAGCTGCATTCACAGAGTAGTGCTGCCATATAGTTACTTGCTATTACCATGCTACATGTAATCACCTTATTACTTGTGCTGAAAAAGTGGGAGAAACTGAAAAGAATACACTCAGCCAGGTCAAATCTTCTAAGCAAAGAAGGCAGAAATGAATTCTGCTGCCACAGGGGTGACAGTCTAGGTTGCTCTCACTGTGGAAATGGCTCGGACAAAGAGGATGATTCAGGCAGAGCCCTAATGTGTTGGATTTGCAGTTCCTGGAGATGTCTTCTCTTTCCAGCAGCTGCTTACCTTGATTGTGTGTGCTCTGGCTCCTTGCAGCAACTCTGATTTAACAGAACATCATTGTAAGCAAAGAAGATCCTTGTCCATTGCAGTCTGCTGCCCTAGCATCGTTCTCTCCTGCCTGTGGTTAAAGCCTATGAGCAAATCCAGGCAGCTTCAGTGGTTTTACTTCTCTTTTGAGTCTTCTATGTTTCATGTGATCTCTCTTTAAGTTTCCCTCACAAACACACAGACCTAATAGTTTTAACCACAAGGCTAGTCTTTGAATTCTTGGCAAAGCAGAGACTAAAAAAAAAAAAAAAAGTATTTATATATCATTAAAGAAAAAATAAGTAATGTTGTCCTTGTTTCACCATCTAGCCCTACAGTTCCTCACTGCCATGGGCTGGGACATGCTCTAGTTTAACAGTGGAGTTCATAGAATCATAGAATGGCTTGGGTTGGAAAGGACATTAAAGATCGTTTAACTCCAACCCCCTGCCATGGGCAGGGATGCCACCAACTAGATCAAGCTGGCCAAGACCCCATCCAGCCTGGCCTTGAACACCTCCAGGGATGGGGCATCCACAGCTTCTCTTGGCAGCCTCTTCCAGTGCCTTACAACCCTTACAGTGAAGACTTTCCTCCTAATGTCTAGTTTAAATCTATGCTCTTTTAGTTTAAGATCATTCCCCCTTGTCCTATCATAATCTACCTGAGTAAGGAGTCCTTATCCATCTTTTTTTATAAGACCCCTTTAAGTATTGAAAGGTTGCAATGAGGTCTTCCTGGAGACTTCTCCAGGCTGCACATCCCTAGCTCTCTCAGCCTTTCTTCATAGAAGAGGTGCTCCAGACCTCTGTGGCCCTCCTCTGGACTCGCTCTAACTCTTTCTTCCACTGGAGCCCCAGGCCTGGACGCAGTACTCACTTCTCCAGCCTGTCCAGGACTCTTTGAATGGCATCTCTTCCTTAGATAGATAGAGAGATCCTACAGATATTTTGCCCTTATCTTATGTGTAGAGATAGTCAAATCCCCTTGAAATGTTGGTACATGGGTTGCTGCAGCCATTTCCACCCCTCCACTCTGCCAGACATACAAGTGGTCTTTGTCTCTGGCTGGGTGCAGGAGCACACTACCAACCAGTGATAAAGCAAGAAACAAACAGAAAAAATCACAATCAGACAAGAAATGCTTAGATGTGGAAGGGAAGGGTGTTTTCAAAACTGCATAGTTTAAGTCTTTGGTTTAGTGTCCCTCAGTTAACATTTTAATTTTTCTATTTTTGCCAATGCACATTTCACATTTTGTACCTCAACAAAATACTCTTACCTAGTCAATGGAGTTTGAGGGCTGCTCTCATGAGTGACAGCTCCTCCCACTCTTCTTTCTTCTCACCCTCTTTGGTTTTATAACCTAGCCTTTTTCTTATGCTTTCTCCCCTTTTCCCACCAGTACCCAAGGAAGAAACTGTGTTTAAATATTCAGAAGTACAGCTCACAGCAGGATGCTGTATTATATAGCCCTGAAAATGTGCAAGCTGTGTTTTTCTCTTTTCTTTTTAAAGACTCAGTTGTTACATTCAGAATTTTGCTAGTTGTCATTAATGATTGATATGCTTTTTCTAACTTTTCCCCTAACTTTCAAAATTAGAAATTAATGACTGTTTTTCTGAGATTAAACATCGTGCTTTAGACAGAAATCTTTAATGTAACCAGTGATGTGCACCATTGAGACAGTAGCTGATTATGAAGGATGATATCTTAAAAAAAAAATAATAATAAAATACACAGCAAATCTTACTATGTTTAACATCTGGTTTTCTTCATTCATATTTTACACACTTTTCTAGTACTTTTATATTAAAAGCAGGTGAAGATTCAGTCCAGCTATTATGCATCCTTCCTTCCTTCCCCCCCCCCTTTATTAGAGAGATTTAGTAGTTTGAAGTGACTAAACTGATTAAATGTGGTCTGCTTATTTCTTAGATGAAGCTACATATAACAAAAGATGTGTGTCACTAGCCTAAAAAACTGCCAGGAGAGCCAGTAAATGGTTTCACTGCAAGATCAAGGATGAGGCTAATGAACAGCAAACTTTACTTGTTACCTGAGAGTAGGGAAATGACACACAAGTGCACTAAAGAGAGATAATTAAGGAATGCCATCAAGGTAAACCTTCACTCTATGCGAGTTTGTGTTGGCCAACCTGCAAGGTACCGGAAAGGCAGACAAATATTTATGAAAGCAAGTAAAGCTAGTTTCCATTTTAACACTTGCTTTTCCTGATGGTGTTATCTATTACATATCCAACAGCTATGGATGACAGCTTAACGGGTCATCTTAAACAAGATATACACACAGAGCCACTGATGAAATATCACATAAATAAGTAGATGACCTTTTTTTTTTTTTTTTTTTAGATGGTTACAGTGGATTAAGAATTTAACAACAAATATATAAATTCCTGTCACAGTATCATGTACACAGAGCTCAGACTTGTTCACTAGGGACAGTGCAATTGCTTCACCAGAGTGCAACTCATTTTCTAGAAAAGTGTCAGCTTTCGTAAAGCTCCCATTCTTTGCTCTTACTATGGGATTTGGAAAGTCTACCACATAATGATACCTGCTGCCAGTAGCAGATTCTGTGCTCCGTCTCTCTTTCCTTGTCTTTCCTTAGTAGCTACATACAAAAATAGGTCTATTTTCTAGTTCAAATCTACCTTTACAGATGGTTCAAATTGCCATTGACTTTTATGCCAAAATCTAATGGAGGCATCTTAGACTGCTCATCTTACTTCTTCATTTTGTCATCAGTCTCTCAGTAACTGGCTGGCCCTAGTGAAGAGAGCTTTGTCTACTTTCCCCCAGGAGAAAACTTGGTGTCACTAGGCCATTGTAGAAAATTGAAATGAAAAAAAAAAAAAAAAAAAAAAGCCTCTACCAAGAATATCTAAACCAGAAACAAATGTCTGTACTGCTGGGAGTTCCCTGCTCCCTAGCCCAAGAGTCACAGTGTACCTTGTGCCCACAATACATGTTAATCCCCATTTAGTGCAGTGGGAGCAGCTGTGCTCACACTTCAAGGCACCTAACAAAGGTCTCTGTGACTCAATGAGATTAAATAATAGCATAATACTAAGGGGGAGATAGTTTGCATGTTTGTAGATACAGCAACAGGGTTTGTGAGCCATTGAGGGTAGGTCTGCTGGAAATGCACTGGAGAAAATTATGTGGGACAGAAAGATCCAAATCTGGTATGGTCTCAGCTGTTGTGCTTATTTGAAATGGTCTCCTCAGCAAGTAAGTTCCAGATTCCTACCTGCCTTTTGTCTTAGATGGAACTGGTGGTTTGCTCCAAAACATTTCAGGAAGAAATTAACATTGATGCAGTTTGGATGATTAGAAAATAGGGACTTAAGAACAAATCAGCGAAGTGACAGTGTAGACATACCCACAGGTCCTCATTAGTAATAGAAAGTTCTTTATTCTAAACATAAGCATCCTAAAATATTAACTAAAAAACAAAAATAAAAAAACACACAGCAACAGCAACAACAGAAACAAAACCAGCAAAAAACAGCCACCCTAGGCTTTTAGTCTAGATGAAAGGAAGCATACATTTCATCTTTCCCAAAACAGCAGGGGCCTTTTTTGCCACTGGCAACTGTCAGTCTTCAGGTAATTTCATAATAAGTCCTGCAATACAGTCCTTGAGAAGAGTGAGGGTTAGCTGGAAGAAAAAAAAAAAAATCAAACGCCTTCAGTGAAAGGCAGAGTGAGAATGAGTTTATTTTATAACCCTAATGTAAAAATTCTTTGTACAGAGGAGATGGTAATGATGCCATTATGTTGGGCAAGCCCAATATAGAAGATTGTTTATGTAGATACAAGTGTTAGAGAGGACAGAATGTAAGGCATTTCCCTAAGAAAGATATCAGCTGCCTTAAATGCAGCTTTTACAGAGACCTAAATGATATTAGACTCCTAAAGTTTGACTTCGCTATTTTCTTGAGCAGATAATTGTATTATTTGTATGTTTTATCTGGTGTGTTTGGATTTTTTCAATGTCACTGAAAAATGTCAGTATCATTGTCTGCTCCTGGCTGTCCTCCCTGGGTGCATGGTCCCTGGCCTTGGTTCATCCCCTCACGACATCTGGACTGTCACTGGACCCTGTTATCATTCCCTGGTTCTCTCTGCCTAGACCCCATGGGCCTGTGTCTCCTTGGTTGAGGCAGCACCTGTGCAGGGGTCACCTTGGCTCCCTGCACACTCCCATTGCAGATAAGCCCTCCTCTCACTGTTCCTCACATGCCTAAATTCTGGATGTGGATGGCCGTGTAGCAATTTTTCAAAAACTATCTGCTGATTATATCATCTGGACATAAGTCAGCCCTGTGATGTTGTTGATGTATGTTGGCACGAATGTCTCTGACTGGTCAGTCATTTCTGATCTTCCGTTCACCCTCTTGGTTGTTCATGTCCAAGAACATCTTTGATATGCATTCTTTTGAGCTACATTTCTTATAAAAACTTTAAATTCCAATTCCATTGTTCAACTTATTTGCATTTCTCCTCAACCTGATATCACCTGCACAGTTACCAAGTGTACAAGTTATTCCCTCTGCTAAAATGTTAATGAATAATTAAATGCTAAGTATTATTAAATTTTTAATTAAAACATTACATGGCACCCAGGAGAGTCTTCTGGTCAACCACAAGTGGTACATGCCTTGCAATTTGACAGTAGTTGTAATAATGAATTATTAAGACCTATTTTCTAAGTAAAGTTTTCCAGCCAGTGGTACACACCCCTTCTAATATTTTCACCCAAGCCATATGTATTGCTTTGTGTCTGTGGCAAGTTAGAAGTTTGTTCCATAATTACTAGGATTTAATATAACAACAGCTGGAGGCATATATTATGATAACTGGCTGGGCTGTGTCTCTAAACAATACTGGATGTGGTCCAAATTTGCCTAGGTTCTCTGGTGGTTGTTGAGAGGCCAACAAACCACAGCCTGAAATATCTTCCAAACATCATGTGTTAATAATAGATGTCTCCATTTGAGTTCTCTGTTTTGGTTTCAGAGCTCTCCCTTCTCTTCTTGCTCAGTGACCAGTAGTGAGCTAGGAAATTCTGTGGGCTCCATCACTAATAGACTGGCTTGGCCAAGCCATGCTGATCTTTTATAATCTAGCACAACGCTAAGGATAAGAGGCTGAATACTGGTAGTTACTTTGTTTGTTTTTTTTCTTTTTTTCCCACATTAAACTTAATAGATAGTGTTATTCTTAGTATGAATGAGCTGAATAGATTTAATACTACCTAATCAAGAGGGTTTATGCCAGGTAAAAAAAAAAAAAGGTAATGCTTTCCTTTTCTTCCATATGGAAGATCAACTATTCTTCAGCAAAAGACCAAATTATGGCCCAACTCTGTATCTAGAGACTAATGAATGTGGTTATGATATAAAGAAATCATCTGCACCTTCTATTCATCTGGAAAATGTTTGTTTCTCATATATTACAGTATACTACATATACTACTACAAGTATTATGCACACTGATTTCCCAACTAGGGGAAAAACAACAGCCACAATAACTACTGCTGCCCACAGTGAACGTTTTTCAGTCAGGGCAGTGTCAGAGCATTTCATGCAAGTGCAATCAGAAGCAGTCCAGGAATTCAAAAGACCAGGAAACAGCTGAGGACAAGGAGAGTATGGTCTGCCTGAAATCTAGCTGCTGTCAGGTAAGAAAGATGGTGAGGCTGGGAGGAGGAGGGAAGAGAGAAAATGCAATGTGATGCTGAAATCACACTATTGTGCTGACCCTAAGAGTGATTCACTGAGCTCCTCTGTTCTCCATCAGAGAAAGGAAGTAATAATCAGAGAACATTCAGAATTTCTGTCCATGAAAAGGCCCAAGCCAACCATTCTGCTCTCATCATTATGCTGCTATAGGAGCTAACTACAGACAGCTCTAGGAAGCAAGTGTTACTGTGGGCAAAAGGAATGAAATCTGGTTAAAATTAACTTTTGATTCCATTACTGTGAGGGGAAAAAAAAAACAGAGAGAAAGGGTATTTGACTGTTGTCTATTTGTCCAGAATTGTTATTGCAGATGTGACTATGTAGTTACACGTACAGTAGTTAAAGACTCATAAATTCTATTTTGAAGGTCAAAAGTCTCTAAAATTTATTATAGTTTTGATTGTGATTTATAGCTGCAGAGATAGGATGTTCTACTCAAGCCAAGGGAAGCTGCCAAATGCAATGCAGCCACACTTCGATAGGCACAAAGTATCCTTTGGAGGAATTCCTGGTTTTGCTTTATCATAAAACATCCATCAAATTGTAATCACTTCATTGTTGCACAATAAATAACTTTTCTAGGTTAAGTAAGCCAGTTCAGTCCTTCTCACCTAATCTGTCTAAAATTTACATAATGCGACTGACCTTTCTGTGGTTCTCTTAGTTCTCCTTTCTGTTCTCCTCTCTTTCCAACTGATCATGCTCCTAATGTTCCTTCATAATTCATCACAAATGTCACTCATTTTTATGGGTTTTGTACTTGGCCTCTATGAAGTTGGTGTGTGTGTTTGTATCAGTATGCATATATATAACATACATATACACAAGCAGGTAGCTGGATCACCTTCGTACCTCATAGCAACAGTCCTGAGAGATTAAGCTCTGTATGCAATGAAATATTCCTTGTGGTGGAGACTGATTTTTCACTTGTTTAGCTCCAAAGGCATAATGGCTGTGTTTGCTAGTGGGCCAGCTGACTTGCTAATTCATGCTTGTATGTTTTGTCAACAAACCTTTGTATTTTCCATTACCAACTAAAAACCAGTTCAGTCAAAGCCTGAAACACTTGCACACTTACTAAACATAATGAAGTTATGGTTTTACCAAAATGCAGTGAATTACTCTCAGCAGACTGTTTCTAGGGAGTGATAATCCAAAACTTTAATTGGGATGGCTGCTTCTTTGTTGTGATGAACCCTCAAAAAAAAAAAAAAAAAACAAACAACAAAACAAACAACAAAAACAACAACAACAACAAACACAAGGCAACAACAACAACAACAAACTTTCAAAGTCCAGCTTGCATTTTGTCATTAAAAAGCACTACTTATGTATTCAAGAATATATTCAAGAAGGCTACTTGTTTGAATGCTGATGTAGATATTTTTTTTTCTTCTAATAGACAAAATCACAGCTCGTGCTTTATAGAAATCCTCTCATTTGTTGATGAAGCCAGTACATGTGAACAAGCCATATTTGATATATAAAGCTAACTACCCAGTCTCAGGCTCCCTGCCTCTTCCCTGGCAGAGAAACTGCAAATGCACACAGAGATGCACATCTGTAAGAGTCAAACCTAGGTTTATATCTCTTCCACTTCTGGGTAAGCCTTCCAGATTATGATATCATACCCTTCTTCTATAGGCAAGGGGAACTCAAAAGTAATTAGTTCTTAGAGCATCTTGGTCTGTGTAGTTTTCTGTACTCTTTTGTATTTTCTTCCTCCATGAACTGAAGGAAAACTGATGACATGAAGAAAGTGTGAAGGAAATGACAAACAATTCTATTCTTGTACTCCATCACTAATTTGTAAGAAGGACCATCATGAAAGTAATGCTTGAAATTAAAGACGTATGAGACACATTCCCAATATTTTCTGAAGTATGTCCTGGTTTTAATTAAAATGTAAAGTATACATACTGAAGAACTTGCTTTTCTGCCAGGAGCAGCTGCCTTGTACAACCTTTCCCACCGTGGACATCAAATGTCAATTGAAAAAAATGTTTTGTTCTTGTATTGAAACTCATACAGTTGGAAACTTTATTGCAATCAGAAACATAATGTAGAAGTAGAGGGCAATATTATGTTTAACGTATAATTAGTTTGCAAAAAAATATAACCAAGGGACAAGTTTTTGATAGAATAACTTCACACAATAGATGCAGAATAATGAATCACATTGATAGATCCTTCTTGCTAAACGCCATGACAAAGTAAATGAACATTCGTATAAAAACGCTATAATAGTTCAAGCTTGAATTAGAGAGTCTGTAACCTTTGTTTGTGATCAGAAACTACAGAGAAATCCTGCAGGCAAAATAAATGCAACACTAATTAAAACAAAACAAAACAAAAAATAAAACCACAAAACCACCAACATTAAAAGCCGACAGATACAACCCATCAAATAGTGAAAATATTATATTGTGTACCTAACATTAATCACTTAGGATGCTATAGTACAAGTTGTCTCCAACAATTTCTGTAGTTATCTCACAGGTTAAATGGACACTCACACATAGAGTTTGGTCATATAAAATACAAAGGCATAAAAAATTGTTTAAAATACTAAAGCTGACTAAAGTCAGTGTTTCTTTCATTCTGAAGCTACAAAATTTTTTTCCACTGTTTCTGTGAGAAGGGCTAGTAATAGGGGCAAGCCACTGAATCTGGCAGGTCATACCCGTTTTTCCAATGAATAACTTGGGGCAAAAAAAAATCTACTCTTCCAGATCCAATACCCTCAGTTATACTTCTAGCAGCTGTGCACCTAGCACAGTAGGTTACAAAAGGGATCTAAATTTTAATGACTTATTTCTTAAACGCTAAAATAGTGGTATGTCATTCTCAGATATGGAACTGGCACAAAAAGCACTTAGCATCTGAGAGATGTCATGTGCAGTATGAGCCTTCTTGTGTGTGTCTGTAACCCCAGCTCAAGAGGAATCTCAGTATTGGGAAGTCAAACTGCAAGCAATGAGTGCCTCCTGCCCGTGTGTGTTTGGTTAGCCCTTTCATTTGCTGTCTGGATGAAAAAAAGTGCAACACAACACAGGTAATTTGGAGCTTGCAGAAGGGAAGGAAGGAAGGAGGAGGAAGCCTGGACTTGAATATTTGCAGGTTTCACTGAAGCCAGTGAGAGACAGAAGCAAAAACCTGTGTGGAAAAATTAAAGCAACAGAAACTTAAATATTTTTTCCTCAAGAAAGCAGAACTTCAGACTTACCTAAGAATCTATTTTTGTTGTATTAAAATTTCACAATGGTTTGTGGTTCATTACTTTTTTTCCCTTCGTTGACTCTACAAATGCTTCACTCTCCATGATGAAAATGAGGAAACTTTCAGATATTTATGACATGCCAAAGATAGAAGGTGCTGTCTTGCCCATGAGTGGTTGATAATTATGAAGAGGCATAGGCTGGGGTACGAAGAACAGTGTGCTTACAGTACCTTAAAGCAACCTGATGTAAAGGTCAATGCTGTACTCTTTGCAGTATTCAGACAGTAACATTCTCTGGAGTTACTAATGCTCTGAACAGCATCGTTGGCCAGTCACTTAAACATTCATCTCCTATGTGCATAAGAAACTGTGTTCCCTGCTTTCCAATTCCTCCTTAATGCAACACGGCAGGAAGTTAGTGTCTGGTGTCAGCACGTAGCAGCACACAGGTTTGGGAAAAAATACAAACTTTGCAGAAGATTTGTTTCTTGGGTCAACAGCTCTTAATATTTAGCAATCTGGAGATAAACAACTAACTTACATTCTATCCTGTTTTCAGCAATAACAAGATAAATGATAGATGGACATAAGTTTTTGGAAGATTAATTCAAATATAATTGTAATGACAGCAAGCAACGGTTTAGAGCAGAAACAAATGCTATGCATGTTGAAGGGTGCGTGGGATCCTCTTTCTCTTCTTTGACTACTGAGACTTGTCCTCAAGCTAAGGTCCCTAAAATAAGTGCCCAAGATTAAGTGTTGTAAATCTCTCCTTCTGCCTTTCCTTACCATTGGTTGTAGACTTCTGTGGCTCAAAAAACTGGAATAACAAAATCTTGTGCTTGACTGCTATCAGATTGGTACATGTGCTTGTACAGTAGCGTATGTACCTGTATACACAGGTACGTAGATCAATACATAAATGACTTCTCAGGAAGCAAAGAAACAAGATCGATGAAGAGCTACAGAGTCTATGCTAAACTGAGCTTTTTTTCTGAGTTTAAACATGGAAGTTTGGCTCATATTGTAGAGATAAGTTCAGGTCAGTCATATTTATCAGCTATGAAACTGTTACTCTTATTTTTCCCTATTTTATGAGAATAAGAGAGTCTCTTTTCCATGTATATAGTAACATTTTTTTTTAATAACCTCTCATTTCTATTTTCCTCATGTAAACGTCTGCTGGGTTACTGCTCCAAGAACAAGAATATCTAATAGTAGAAAGCATAAATATACATGAAATTATTATATCTCACAAAGCAAAGACATATAATCTCCAAAAGTTGTATTTTATAATGTGCAGAAAACCTGGGGTTGCCCGGTGTCATAAAGCATCCAACTTTATTAATGTATGTAATTAACATATATAAAATTAATTCTCTCTCAAACAAAAGCCTACTGGATTAAGAAGCTATACAAATCATACTAACTGTACAACTCATAGCATGTTTTGATCACTTAAATAATTATAGGGAGAAGTACCACTTGATTTGCTTTGGGTGACCTTGTCTTGGCAGGATCTACAAGTTAAATTAAGATGAAAACAGATGAGAGTTCACATGTTGACATTATAAACTAAAAAGATTCATAGCCTACTTGGACGTGAATGCCAGCAAACAAAATCAATCTGCATACAGGACTGCATGTGTATAGCATACACATATCTATATTGTCTTAGCATCAGTAAAAATTAAGCTAAGGAAAAGCAAAGTCAAAAGAATGCTGTCACACGAAATCTCATCTACGTTCAGGTTAATAAAACAAGTAAATGTATGTGCAAGGCTGGTATGAACTGGGAAGGTTTCCATCCTCAGTCCAACTTTATGATAAAGCAGAAACTGAGTCCTGCTCTGTTAGAAACCCCAACGTTTCAAGTTCTCCAACAGTACAAGAGAAGCTAATTACTGAAAACCAAAGGACAACAAAAAGAAGCCAGATAAGCCATAAATATCTACAGGTATAAGAACACAGCAAGCAAGATAATGAAAAGTTAGCCAGATTTACCGTTTCAAACATCCAACTGGGTGGGTTGGTGTGGCTGGGATTTTTTTTGGGGAGGGAAACGCTGGGAGCCGTTTCCAGAGGACCGGTCCATGCGCATCCACTCCGGCGCCGCGGAGCGCGAAGCAGCAGCGTCAGTTCCCATCTCGCCAAAAAGGCGAAGAAAAAAAAAAAAAAAAAAAAAATTCTAAACCACGAAGAGGGGAGGGGAGGGAAGGGGAGGAGGCAGCCGGCGGTCGGGCAAACTCTACCGGCTGTGCTTGGGCGCCGCCCCGACAGCTCCTCTCCCGCTGCCCGGCCCCAGAGCGCTGCGGGAGGCGGCTCCGCGGAGAGCCGCGGGGAGGAGCGGAGCCGAGCGGAGCCGAGCGGAGCCGGCGCCACCTCCAGGGGAGGGCAACGAGCTGTGGGCTGTGGGCTGTGGGCTTCGGCGCGGCTCCACCCGCGGATCCTGGGCTTCCCGCACCCGCCGGGCAGCCCCTGTGGGCCCCGGGATGTCCGAGGTGGGATGGACGGGCTGCTGCGGGGTCGCCGTCTTCTCGATCTGCGCCTTGTGCCGGGAAGGGAGGTGGGAGGGAAAGGTCTGCATCAGCCGCCCATCTTTCGTGGGATTTGGGTTCCTCCGAAGTGCACGCTCTTGGGTGAGGCTGTTCTCCTCCTCCGAAATGTTATGGCCAGGCTGCGAGGAAGAGTTGCCAGGCTGCGCGTGATGTGGCACAGGGGTGGACAAGGATGTGCTCAGCGCTTCTGCAAAGGCAAAAGACCAGCTGTCAGAGCAGCGTGTCTGGACGGGGAGATTTTTGAAGTGAGCACCTTGCTGCTGCTCAGATGTGCTTGAGACGTAATCGACCTGCTGTCAGCTGCACACCTATTCCGTGCCTTTGCTCTCTCTCCTTGGCATGCAGCACTGGGTCTCCCAGCTTGACACGTCCCTGTGGATGCTTCTAGTCCATCATCCCAAAAAGCTGAGAGGTCACGGATGACCTAATTGCAAGCAGTGCTTTCTGCTTCTTTTTCAAATGCTGTGTGCAATTTTCTTTCCTCATGGATATTTACCTTGGTACTGAATGATCCTATGTTCTAGTTAGTAAACCATATATGCCCCCTTTTTCATCTCACAGGGTTTGTTGTTTGCTTGGACCTCTGTTTATACAAGTCTTTGTTTTGGAAGGAATCCAGAAATGTGTTTCGGTAAACCAGCCCCTACGTACCATTGCAAATTTTGATCCAACAATTACTGTAAAAAGGTGAAAGTGCTAGAGGTTCTTTTATGCCTTTAGCTATTCAAAGAGGCAAAAGAAAACCGAAGTAGATAGCAGCTCTAACACCTACCTGCATCACACAGCCATATCATAGCTCCATTGGTCTCTTTAGAAGTGGTCTCCCTGGATCGTTTGATGTCTGCTAGGATCTGAGGAGGCTGCTTAGGGCTGGTATTCTGTAGGCTTTTAAAGTTACAGTTTTATATGAACTGAACACCTTCTTTTCTTTTGCAGATTATGACACTACTGAATAAAGTCTTCTGCTCCCCCAGCTACCAGTTGAGTGTATCTCCTGCTGTTGTTTGATTTAATGAATAAAGTTTTAATCATACCACAAGTGACCTAGAAATAGCAGAGGTTAAGCAAAATGGTCCTTTGTCCATTGCTGCTGATGAGTAAGAGCTGACTGTGTATGATTAGCCTGTGTTCACACTATCGTCTGCTTCTGGCCTCAGATCAATGCCATTACAGTCAGTCTGGTGGGGGATGTGAAAGTGCCTCTCTAGAACCAACAATTTAGTATATAATTTACTGCAGCACCTATAAACCTTTTGCAAAGATTTTCTCCTAGGGAAAACTGCTCAAGTGACATTGACGGAAATGCAGAAATTCTGTAGTGATTCTCAAAACAGCGTGCAAGGGCACTGGTTGTCACAGTGTGAGCAAGTAATGTCTCCGGTTCCTCCTTCAAATACCTCCTTAGGACCTCTTGCTTCCTGTGGTATGATGCTTGTGACACAGGTGGGAATTGCTCATTGCTCCTTTGTGCTTTGTGTGTTCTTTTGACTTCAAAACATGGCCCAGCCTGAGATTGCACATTTGAGCAAAGATGCTCCCTATCCAGTGCAGCAGCACCTTGACCAGCTTGTGTGTCTCAAGGCAATAGCTTTGATGGTAACAAGAAGGGGCTGTTCTGTTTTGATTATAATAGGTAGCAATCTAAAGCTTATTTTTGAGAGTATATTTCTTGTTGTGTTCTTTTACATAGGAGAAGTCACACTGGGTCAGGCACAAAGTCCTTCAAAGTCCATTATCTCCTCTCTGAGGAGAGCTGGCAGTCAGTATGCAGGAAAAGGGCATAAGACTGGGGCAAACACAGAATGCCTTGTCCTGGTACACCCTCTCATCTTGCTGAAGCTTATACACTAGACATTTTTTGAACACATTTATACTTTTGGTATCCACATTGTCCTTCCAGCAAGCTGTACCACAGCAGATCTAGCTACTGGACTTATAAAAAAAAAAAAAAAAAAAAAAAGCCCTTCTTGTTTGTTTTAAAATTATGTGCTTTTTTGTTTGTTTGTTTGTTTGTTTGTTTGTTTGTTTCTGTTCCTGAGTGTCACACAAAGACAAACAGCCATGGAATTTTTTTTTTTTTACTTAGTTTAAGTGATATTTTCATTAGATTAGATAAAACTATTTAATCCCATCTGAAAATAAATAAATAAATAATTGTAGGCCAATGAACTGGTAATGACTGCATATAGGGCCCTTGCATTTCCTAGGGGAAGAAGGCCCACGCTTATATACTTAGATCTCAGTTTTTTTGAGCCAGTCTTTTTGTTCTGAATTTCCATAGTGCCTGTCTCATTAAACTCTTGATCGTGGGCTTGGGCTGCAATACACTGTGACAGCACAGATAATCATAATAATGGATTGTTTGAATGATTAGTAATAAGCAATTAAAACATTGGCATGGTGGCTGGGCTGTGAATGCAGAACACTGATGAGTTCTGTAACATAACTGCATGCATATCAGTCCCTTTCTAGGCAACTTTATGCAGTAAAACATCTTTATTAGATGAAAAATAATATAAAAAATAGATTCCTCAAATTCAAAATTGTACCCTGTTTTGTTTCCAAAGAGTGTTCATCTGCAGCAATAAGATGGAAGTCCCAACTTCTTCCTTGAACAGTCAGGGTTAGTCACCAGCATCTCAGAAACTTGTTCTGAGACAATTCTCCAAGTGTGTCTATGGTCCAAGGGGGATTTCTGTCCATTCTGTCCACAGACTACATTAAATTGGAAATTATGGGTCTAAAGACATCGGTAAGGCTGTGGAAGATTGGCATGAGTGAGGGTTGCTTGCCACTTCAGAAGACAGCCTTTCTCCCCTCTTGCATCTTTCTCACCTGAGTTCATGCAGAGCCTGGGGAAGAGATGTGAGTTATGGAATTACTTATTTCCTGTGCATGCCAGCTACTTTTCTGCACCTGAGCTCTGCTTCCCCAGGACCAATGTGGTGGGTGATGAGCTGGACTGTGAATCTGGTGTTGGAGAGGTTGGGACAGGGAATCCCATTTATCCCAGTGTTTGAAGTTCCAGTACCCAGCCGTGAAGTCCAGGTTGTTTTTCTCTTTCTATCTCTGTAAACAGTGTCCCACATCAATATGGAGGGGGGAAAAAAAAAAGGGGGGGGTTTGAAGGTAGGTTGTTAGCTACCATCCTATGTAAGCTCTCCTACCTCTTAAAGCAAGAGACTTGGTAAATCTGAAAGTCTGGGGCTTTTTCATCATGTTTAAATCACCCTTGTGCAATAAATCAGTTTTTTTCTGAGGTGTTTATTTCTTAGGGACATCAGCTGCTCCTTGCTGCTTGCCTTAGTTGTTCCTTGCTGTTTCATTGTTTCTCACTCACTAGTGTCAAACGGGTGGCTGGGATTTGCTGCCTGCCTTCCTTTCTCTCTTCCTGGATTGTATCCACAGGCCTGGAGATTAATGATATAGAGATGCTGTGGGCATTTTTTTTTTTTTTTTTTTTCCTCACACACCCTTCTTGCCAGGCATGGGTTTGAAAAAAGAAAGGCAATACCAGACTTTTGCTCTGGAAGAGCATGTAGCGTGCTGGCAAAGCTCTCAGTTTGGTGCTGCAGATGGATTAGGAAGTTAATGGATGGCTAGTACTCCCTTTCCCCCCCTCAGTTCAGGGTATGCCTGTATAAATTTACAGGGCTGTTTTTCCAATAATCAAAGCAAGACCTGAGCATGGAGATGAAATTACCATTGTAGTTTAAGTTTTATCATGCTCATGGGTGTGATGGCAGCCTGTGCTAACTAGCAGTCAGACGAGTTCAGAGGAGATCCCAGGCCAAACTCCACTATGGAAACTGTCTGTCTGTCATAACAAGCTGCTATGTGCTATAACTGGGTATTTTCTGCTTCTCCTGGTACCTCCTTGTTACCTTACCTCTGCTGTGCCATCCCACTACGGCCTGTCAGTATTAAGCCAGGGTAATACAGAAGAGCGCTAGTGAGCTTTTTACAGAGCTTATGAAAGGTTGATGCTCAGGATGTAAGACCACACAGCCTTGGAAAGTCTTCTGTGGTAGGGATTTATCAGGGCAGCAGCCCAGCATCACAGGCATTTGAGAGTTCTAGTTGACTATCTTATCTCTTTAAAAATCCCTGCCATCTTTTTCTGCCCTTTCTCAGCATATCTAACTGTTGTGCATATCCTAACTATCTTACATGGTATGTCACACTTGAGTCAGTGTGACAGTGAGATGCAGAGCAGGCTCAGCTCAAGGACAAAACCCCTCAGAGCAGTCCGCAGGGGCTCCATGACTGGCTTGGTGGACAGGAGAGGTGAGAAGTTGCTTGATGAACCTGCAGTACGGCTGCCAGTGCTTGGCATCTGTCATCTTTGGGAGCTGTTGCTGAGTCCCAGGATGACCACAGGACTGATGCCTCACAGTCCTTGCCTTTTCTGCTTTGCTGTAAATACCTTTGGGTATTTTGTTTGGGATAAAATATGACATGAGGATGCCTGAATAACTTCAGTTAAATGACAGGGGTTATGATGTTAGTATTTATATCACCATGTTTAAAGAGCAAGGAATTTAGCCTCGTTGACTCTGCCTTGCATAGCCATCACTGTGCTGTGCTTTGGTGTGCCCTTAATGAGGGTCAGTAGAGCAGGTCAGCGCAGGCATTGACAGACCATCTGTGGTATGCAATACCAGGTACTCAGCATCTCTCAAAATCAGGCCATTTGTTTGCATCCTTTAATTAAAACATGCTCAGCTCCCTTAAAGTCTGACTATTAAGTGAGAATGAAGATTGCTACTTAGGAAAACAGCTGATTATTTTTGCTTAATGAAATGCATGTATCTCATTGTTGTGTATCTAGACAGGGGAAAATGTTTACCCTCTATTAATAATACTTACAATCAATGTATTCAAACCTGCTCTCATCATAGAAGCCATTGGATAAAGCTCAAGCATGCCCCACAGCAAATTTAGCATGGTATATAGGACAAGTCTTGGTGGTTTACTGATATCCAGGGAAAAACAGAGAGGCCAAGACTTCATCTTGGAAAAGGGAGATTCTGCAACTTCCTTGAAAAGAGAGGGAAAAAGAAGATATATAGTAGTGTGTAACTGAGGAATAGGAAAGGGACTGGGACTTGAAAAAACATGTTTGTTATCTCATGAGGTACATGAAAAGAGGAATGAAATGGCAAGTCATGCAGAAAGAATACATAAAATGTACTGTTAACAGAAAAGTTCATTACAGAGTTTCCTGAGTGTGAAAACTCAATATGACACACAGATGAAAGGGAGGACAAGGCTCTCTGGATGCTGATACCCAGATTTACAACTAGATTATGTCAGGGAGAAGTTCAATCTTTCTTTCTTAGATTTAGTAACTTCCATTCCAGTTGTCCACTGGGTTTTTAGAGGATTTCTTCAAGCCAACATATATCAGTGTGGATATTCATGTACAGAGAAAGAGAAGCCAGCAAAAAAGACAGCTTTCCTCCTTCTTCCAAAAGTGAGGATGTCCTCCACATTTCACTTTTTTTTTTTTTTTTTTCTAAAGTCTCTTCTCTGAAGTTTCTTTTCTAAAGAAACTGTGCAATACAATTCTTTATCTAAAATGATAGCAGCCTAGGAGTTTAGGCAGATAAGTCAGTCTTTCGTAAATACCAAATCTATTGTTTATTGAAACAAAAAACATAAGGGTCTGAGGAACCCTTTAGATGAGAGCCACTAGAGAAATCTTGATCATTTTCACTGCTAATTTACTAGGTAACTACATTTATCAGACTACTTCTTTGGGCAGATTGTTGTCTCTAGAAACGCATGTTTTTATCTCCCGGAAGTTGTATTTTCTGCTTGGCTGGGTACTGCTGTTCTGTGAGCTGCTGTGATCATGCTTGCATATGCATACACACTTGTATCTGAGCAGTATGCAACTGGAAACCTATGCAATTCATAAGAAAAAGGAGAAAATGTTAGTTGCAGGGCAAAATATTACACATCATGCTTACTGCTACATAGGTAATAATGTCATTACTTAGAACATTGTTAAAATGTATCTGATATCTCAAACTAAAAGGTCTGCTGTAGGGTATGAAACTAATATAAATAACAACTTCAGTCCTCAGCTCAGCAGTAATAGTAAAAAAAGAAGAGTATTTCCTTTTCCCCAAAGAGAAATGCCTTGCACAAATACTGATCATGGGAACCATTGATGTCAGTAGTGCTTGTAGAGATGTATTGATGTTTAAAAAACAAACAAACAAAAACAAACAGTGGCTGTGTAATAACTTCTGAAAATGGCAAAAGAAAAGCATAGTGTCTATTTGAACATGTGCCACAGTGCCAGTGACAGAATTCAGGCCTGAAGAGGCAGCATTCATTTGAGACAAAATATATTTCATTCTACTTCAACAGAATCTGAAGCAATTTTAGTTGAAGAAAAGAATATAGACTAGTCTATGCTAGTCCATAAAGTGCTATGTTCCACTTTACCGTGCTTTCTGCAGACATTGCCTTTTCTCTAATCTATTCATCTTCTGTTTATAAGGTGTATTTTAATTTCCTGCTATGTTGTATCATTTCTTTGATTCTGTCCTTTTAGTGCATCCTTCTTTCTTATTTTTCCCTATATTTTTCCCTATTTTTTTTTTTTTTTTCCCACAATTACTTCTATTAAAGTTTACCTTGGAAGCCTCAACTGAAGACAAAGAGTCCATTGTGCAAGAACTACAGATGTTATTGGTAGGTGACAATCTCTTCCAATTGTATTAGATAAAATAGCAAAGTGGGATAAAAGAGAACAAATACACTGTAACATGAGGTAACTTCTTAGCCTTTCTCACCTCTTGAAGCTCACTCATATTTATGTAAAGAATATGGTTAATTTTTATAAAAGGAAGGTTCAAAGCATAATAATAGAGTTCAAAAGTGTATGATGTACTGTATCAGATGAGGATAAGTGCTGTGGATAATAGAGAAAACTCCCACCTACCTAAAATGAGGAAGGACATCTGTATTATCAGTGCTATAAAGCTATGATAGGTATGAAAGGTATGATATGAAAGGTAGCTATGATACTACCTTTACTCAATCAAATTCACATGCAAACATTTCAAAGTCCTTGGGAAGGAGCATATGTAAGCAACATTAACTGAAAGAGGTAAAGTATGTACCATATTAACTTTTGATGCTACAACAGTCTTTCACTTTGGATTTCTTAAGAGCATTTTATTCAGTCAGAATCTCATCCAAAAAGCCCACAGTTTCATTCCATGCTAATAGGCTACCAGAATTATTTTGATAACAACTTTGATCTTTGCCCACAGCAGTTGTCTCAATAAGCAGGCTGATTTTGTTCTGATTCAGATCAGTTGAAAACGTTCTGCTAAAGTCCATGGGACACAGTTTTTACACACATTTGGACATTTATTCTGATTTTAGTGGAATAAGACCAAGAATGCCTTGCTCATGTATGGATCAGTTTTTGCCATTGTGGTGCCACCAAGTGCCGACTTCAACTAACACTGCAGGACATACCAAAAAAATCTTCATCCCCTTTCCTTATCCTTCTTAGGCCAGAAAGATACTGATGAATTTCCAAAACAGCCTGGCACTAAATCACAGTTCTCTTAGGGAGATCTTTGTGTGTGGTTCTGATTGACTAAAAAATAAATACAATGCACCAGATGATATTTAATTTAAGTTAAAATATATATCAGGGTTTGTTCAAACTTCTCTGAGTCTTCCTTTTTTCCTGTTTTCTTCTGCTTTGATTCAAATTTAGAAAATTCCATTGGGGGAAAGAAAAAAAAAAAAAAAAGCCCAGGGACATATTTATTGCATAGGTTTTAAATATTCCATTATTAAACAACTAGACTGATTGCATTGTTCTTAAATAGAGTGAGCTCAGGTGAGGATATGGAAGAATACCTGAGACAAATATTCTAATGACTTCGAAATAAATGCATCTTTCCATGACAGCATTTGCTTTTAAAGATCCTAGTTGCTGAAATAGCTTCTTGCATCATTAATGAGTAGTGTATAGCTGGCTGATTGTTCACCTCCTTTTGTGCAAGAACTTGGATTTGCTTTGAATACAGACTATGGAATGAATATATTTGAGATTTTAAATGTCCCTGCTTTCTGAAAAGCAGCTTTGTCACCAAGCCACATTTCTGGAGATGTGTAACATTACCAGTTTCTTCAGTTTTCGAACTTGCAAAAATGTAAATCATATTTTAGGACCACCACCAATCTATCTTTATGTTTTACTCTATGCTTGCTCTTTCAAAACTCAGATGAATTGGAGACTGTAAAATGCTCTTCTGAAAGGATATAAGAAAAGGCACTTTTGTGTTATTTTCTATGTAAATCACTAGATTGTCTTTTTTTTTTTTTTTTTTTTTAGTAGGTGTTTCAACATAACTTTGTAAGCAGCAGTGTTGCTTATAATGCAGAAGTACTGTTAGTGTGTTTTCTTAAAAAATAAAAATCAAATAGGTATCTGTTGAACAACCAACTCTTACATGAGATCTCTAAGACCTACGGCTGGTAAAATTCATGGTAGTTCACTACAGTCAGACTTTCAGTTATTCACAAGGGGGGAAAACCTGCTAGTGGCAGTTACCTTTCTCCAAAGTCATCTAGATTGGGGAAGTTACAGTTAGTTCTGTTTGTACTCTTAAAACCTTTTGCTGTACATTCATGCATTTCCCTATAGGTAACCATCTCTTAATTTTTTTTGGTCTTGCTTTATTCACCCTTGTGACTTCTTTTTTTGTAATAGGTAGTGAGCTCCCTCTGTCACTGTGGAACTTTGAATGTTTTTCTTCCATGCATTTCCCAGAAACATCCACTTTTCTGCATTTTTTTTCTCTCCATTTTCATTTGCAGTTTTTTGTCTTTTCTAACTTTCTAACTTGCAAACTCCTACATGCATCCAAAGCCATTAGACATCCACCTGCTCCCTCATAGAGAAAGGTGCCTTTTAAAGCATGTTCTTCTCTGTAATTCCTATGCTGTGAGTGCTTTTTACTTTCTCAGTCTCCATTCTACTACCCTACCTCTAACAAAACCTTTGCTCTTAACGTTTAGTAGAGACAATCTTTCAAAATTATTTTCATAGCCTTAAGTGTGTCTCTTGCATTCTACTCTCATTATGTCTTAGAATATTTAGTAGGAATTGTAAAATATGATTAGGTGTTCTGTCACATCCATGGTCTTCAGATTTATTTGATATAAGAGTGATCTGAGGCTCAGTAGTTCATTCCTAGCATAATCTGTGTGAAGTTCAGCTATAGTTTTCTTCAAACTCTAACCATTGTCTGTTTGCTCTTATTTTTTATGAAACAATCTTTGCAGAGAAAAAAAAGAAAGTCTTAGGTGAAAACCAAGATTCTTCCTAAGGGTATTTTTGCTCTCTACCAAAAGTACTTGCAGGCTGGTTTCCTGAACGTGAAATCTTCCTTCACCAATGTGTTGGAAGATGTTTTTTTTCAATGAGGGAAAATATTTGCAGTTAACAATAAAACACGTTCAAACCTATAAATACGTTTTTTGAATGTATTTTTTGAATTTATAAATTTAAAGCTTGATCTGCTTTTTGGGCTAGAAGGAGTTTGAGGCTAGGGAGCCAGCTGGTTTTCTCTGATATCAGATCCAACTGGGAAATAGCCAGGTGATTTTTATAAAGGGATAGAAAAACGTCAGGTGGGTTTGGTAGCTGGAAGGAAGTGGAGGGTTGAAGTGTGTGCAGCCTACCTTGGTCAGGTGGGTGGCTGGTCTCCGTGCTTTAGCAGTACGGCCTCTCATGAAAAACAAAATGTAAGCTGCAACTCTAGTTCTTCTGGGCAAGCTGTTAATTTGTTTTGGTTCTCAGCAACTGAAGATTGAAGATTGAGAAGATGTGAAGCAGGGAGTTTACCACTGGTACCTGAAATGGTAGCATTCAGGCTGTAGACAAAAGTTTTTATCTGTCAGATATTTGGTGAAACAGGAAGTACATCTGCTTTCACAGCACCTTTCTCCTTTCATCTGTTGCAGCTAAATCAAGGTAAAATGATTTAAAACTTATACTTGTCCATCTCACTAAAGTTATGTGTAGGTGAGGTTGCTATATCTCTAGGTGCTGTCTTGCAGGGCTACCGTAGGGATGTTTTCTGTGAACTCAAGGTGGTCTGGTGGCTTGGCTTTTTTTGTCAGGGTCATATTGCTACTGTCTGGCTCTCAAGGCTGTTTTAAGCAATTAAGTGATGATGGTTTTGATGCATGTTATGAATGCTTTATTTAGTGGTGGGGAAGCATCTGACGTTATGATGTTGTTACTAGTAGGTAGCACGGTCTTTAATAAAAATATTCATGATGATAATGTAGGAGAGATGAGTCTACTGTTCTGCGTGTTGAAGCTTTCTCTGAGAGATTTTGAATATGTGAAATTATATTTTACTGTTAACCTTAAGACAAATGATTAGAATTAAAGTATGCAAGTGCTTTGATGCTCTGGGAAGATTTATCCTTATGTTAACATTTATTATATATGCTTTTTTGCTATTTTTTAAAGAGGAATATGTGTGTATATACATGTTAATCTCAATCAAAGCCCATGGTGGGGAAAAATATGAACAGGTTAGAATATCATCAAGGTGTGGGTGTTGATTTTTTTTTTTTTTGATAATTACTTGTGTGTATGTGTGGTTTTTTGTTGTTGTTGTTTTTTTTTTTAAATTAGCAATATACTTTATCTTGTCTCACCATGATCTTTGATAGAGATTGGACAGGAGCTCTTTGTTCCTTTTCTGTGTAGCTACTTGTGATTAATGAAAGCCTACAGAAAGGCTTGGTAAGCTTTTAATAAAGAGGCAAAAATTCCAGCATTAGCATATTTCCACACTTATTTTTCATAAGCAAAGCTCTTCTGTTATAGTAACTTTTTCCAATACAAGGTTCAAAAAACACCCCCAAATTTCTCAAAACAGCACTTCAAATATTATTGAGAGATTGTACCTGAGATACTTTTTCACTATAAAATAATCTTTTTTGTACTCATCTAGTTCTTTCTACTCTCACGTTATTTCAAGTTGATTTTCTTTTTGGCTTTCTTGAGAAATATGAATGTGCTGATCTTTAAGATGGGCTGTTTAAGGACTGTGATCCATCATGTATTCCAATAAAGAAGAACCTTTGTTTATGTTGAATATTAAGATGAAATGCTGCATGTTACACAAGAAATAGAACAAGAAATGCTATGTTTTCAGTTGATCTGAAGTTCGTTAAATGCAAAACTGCTGGACTCCTGTTTTCTTTGTAAAGGTGTATACATGTGTATGCTGGATATTGAAAATTACTACTTGCTGAGAGTATATGTAGGGGTATACAAAATATCATTGGGATTTGTGCCTTTGACTTTGCAAGTTTCTGTAGTGGATGTTGAGTATGTTGAGTACCTACTTTATAATTAGTCTCTTAGACCCTAACAATTGTATCTAAATATGATTGCAGTATGGATCAAAATATTGTGCCTTAAACTACAATTAGAAAAAAAAAATGGAGGGATAAGTCTACTGTTTTTTAATAGAAAGGTCAGAAGGAAGTGACCATAGATGACTGTAAATATGCTTATTAACAAGCCTATTACTGTTGTGTTATTGTTTTCAAAACCCATTCTCATGAAAGATGAGTAGAAAAGTGGTGAGAATAGAGTACTTTTTCCAGAGTAAATTTAAGTGAGTCAACTACTTAATGAGTTTATAGCTATTATGGCTACTTGGTAATTTTCCCCTGCCCCTGACTCATTCAGGACAAAAACTATGCTTTGGAGGATGCTAGAGAATTCTAGCTGAAATATTACTGTTTAAATATTTAAGAGTATCTTAATTTCAAAACAGCTGCAGATTAGTGGAATTCTACTAGAAATTAATTTGTTATAATTCAATATCTATTTCTGATGCACTACAGAATGTTGAGTGCCCCCCCCCCCCCAAAAAAAAAAAAAAAGGCACCCAAAACCCACAACAAACTAAAAATAGAAGAGTGATTTCTTCCGTACAATGAGTACAATGCAATGCTGAACATAGAAACTGTACTGCTGTAAAACTGCTTTGGAAATGGCTTATTTTTATAACCCAATAAAATACAATGCTTATTTTCCAAAATTTGTCCTACTTGCATTGTTGTGAATGACTCCTACATTTTCTGTTCAAAAGAGTGAAAAAACAATTCTTTGTAAATACCTTTCACTGAACAAATTATTAGATAAAAATTGCAATGCTTGCTTTAAACACTTGTCCAAGACCGTTCTCTGCTAACAACATTTTTCTAACAAAGGCTTAATAAATATTAACTGGGAAATTGGAGAATGTAAGTTATTTGTTTTATTGTGTATTACTAAGTAATTCTTTGGCTTTGGAGAACAGTTTGTCTTCTAAATTTCAAATTCTATGTAACCTGATTTTTTTCTTCTTCAGAACAGTAGCTCACATGAATATCAGGGTCTTTTTTTTTTTTTTTTTTTTTAAACAGGATGTAGTCAATATGTTAAAATGTCTTTTAATATTAAAGGTATGTAGCAGAATCTGCTACAAATCTTGAATTTGCAAGAGTAAAAATCAAACAATGCTATTAGTCTTTTGTTCAAGGCTACAGCACTGCAAAGGGATCTTAGAAGACTAAGATATTTGCAAAGCTTTTCTAAATGTTTAGAGATGGTCTCAGTTTATTTTTCTAATATCTGCAAATCTCAGTGTATCATGTCTTCATCCATTTTTCCCATGTGCAACATTCACTGTACTGTTATTGTATGCCTTTGTGCCGACATCTTGCTGTATATGAAACGGTCAATAATTCTTTCTGTGATACAAGTAAGAGTCAACGTATTTTTGCTATAAATCCAGCAATATTATAGTTGGACTCAATGATCCTTTGGGTCCCTTCTCGCTTGTATATTCTATGACAATTCTATTGTATCTTTCTACCAAGCTCAGGCTGGGAGTGGAGCTGGAAGCAGTGCAGGGAGCGTGTTGGAGTTGCTGTGGCCTCAGAAACTGAGGTGGAAGGTGAGGGGACAGAATCACAGAATCACAGAATTTCTAGGTTGGAAGAGACCTCAAGATCATAGAGTCCAACCTCTGACCTAACGTTAACAGTCCCCACTAAACCATATCCCTAAGCTCTACATCTAAATGTCTTTTGAAGAGTTCCAGGTAAGGTGACTCCACCACTTCCCTGGGCAGCCTGTTCCAATGCCTCACAACCCTTTCAGTGAAGAAGTTCTTCCTAACATCTAACCTAAAACTCCCCTGGCTCAACTTAAGCCCATTCCCCCTCGTCCTGTCACCAGGCACATGGGAGAACAGACCAACCCCCACCTTGCTACAGCCTCCCTTGAGGTACCTATAGAGAGCGATAAGGTCGCCCCTGAGCCTCCTCTTCTCCAGGCTGAACAAGCCCAGCTCCCTCAGCCGCTCCTCGTAGGACTTGTTCTCCAGGCCCCTCACCAGCTTTGTTGCCCTTCTCTGCACCCGCTCAAGCACCTCGATGTCCTTCTTGTAGCGAGGGGCCCAAAACTGAACACAGTACTCGAGGTGCAGCCTCACCAGAGCTGAGTACAGGGGGACGATCACCTCCCTAGCCCTGCTGGTCACACTGTTCCTGATACAAGCCAGGATGCTGTTGGCCTTCTTGGCCACCTGAGCACACTGCTGGCTCATATTCAGCTGACTATCCACCATCACTCCCAGGTCCTTCTCTGCTTGGCAGCTCTCCAACCATTCCTCTCCCAGCCTGTAGCTCTGCTTGGGGTTATTGCGCCCCAGGTGCAGGACCCGGCACTTGGCCTTATTGAACTTCATGCAGTTGACTTCAGCCCATCGGTGCAGCCTATCCAGATCCTCCTGCAGAGCCTTCCTACCCTCAAGCAGATCGACACACACACCTAACTTGGTGTCATCTGCGAACTTACTGAGGGTGCACTCGATGCCCTCGTCCAGATCATCGATGAAGATATTAAAGAGGACCGGCCCCAGCACCGAGCCCTGGGGGACGCCACTGGTGACTGGCCTCCAACTGGACTTGGCTCCATTCACCACGACTCTTTGGGCCCGGCTCTCCAGCCAGTTTCTAACCCAATGAAGCGTGCGCCAGTCCAAGCCAAGAGCAGCCAGTTTCTTGAGGAGAATGCTGTGGGAGACGGTGTCAAAAGCCTTGCTGAAGTCAAGGTAGACCACATCCACAGCCTTTCCCTCGTCCACCCAGCGCGTCACTTTGTCAGAGAAGGAGATCAGGTTCGTCAAGCAGGACCTGCATTTCATAAACCCATGCTGACTGGGCCTGATCGCCTGCTTGCCCTGCAAGTGCTGCGTGATGACTCTCAGGAGGATCTGCTCCATGAGCTTCCCTGGCACTGAGGTCAAACTGACAGGACTGATAACTGCAGTGCATGGGACTTCCCTGGGGAGCCTCTCTGGATGCCTGGTCCTGTACAACATCATTGCCTGTGTTCGAGACCTTGGCACCACATGGTGACATCTTGAAGTATTTCTTCTGTAAGTCTCTGCCTTCTGACAGGAGTGATAAGTATTTCAACTACTTTTTCCTTCTGTCCACAAAACACGCTACAGCCAGAAGCCCTGATCCTGAACAGTTAAGGGGGATCTTATTAGGATTGGTGCCTAGTGGCATGAGTGCTTACACTTCAGAAAAACAGTTCAGTTTTTCAGAGCTGCTGTTCCCCTCTTACAGGAGGAATACTATAGTAGCCAAAGACCACTCACTGAATACAAATGCTTGGAAGAAAAACAACTACCCTGATTTTTGTTTTATCCTGCAGAAAAGTTGGGAAGAACTTGATTTCTGGGGAGGTGCCCCACAACCCCAACTAGCTGTTCAGCTGGAGGAATTCACGGTGTAATTGTAATTCTTTAGCCTAGAGTAAATGTAAAATAAACTGTTGAACTTGTCTGATTCGGAAAGCATTTTTACTCCAGAAAGCCTCATGGCTCTGGAGATGATGACGTTTTGAGCAGGGATGACAGTTATGGTTTATAAAACTGATCTTTACAACACTGTTCTCCTGTTCTTGTGCAGAAAAAATACCATCAGTTAAATACTGCATTTATTTTCCTCCAGGTTATGTATAATTCTAGTTCAGTATCCTTGTTGTATCTGAAGGTATTTACAGGCATCTTTAAGGAAAGATAGCTAAAGCACTAAGTGTAGTGCAAATTGAGCAAATGTTATCATAATTTTAAAGGACTACAGAAAGTTTTTGAAATTGCAAAATGATTTTTACTTACAGTAGAAACACATGTTTATGTATGGTTGTCATCTTAGTAACTCTTTGAAACGTTCAGCAGTTAATGCTGTATAAACCAAAGCTAATATCTGTTTTGAAAAACAAAACGAACAAAAAAAAATACCAAATATTAATGGGAGAATGTAACCAAAATGAAATAACTTTCAAAAAAAATTGGACTTCTCTCCACAGACAGGAGACATCTCTTCCCTTTATATAACACGTCTCATTTGTGCTGCCTACTGTCCTTTGCTTTCATCTTACTGACCTCTGTGATAGCATACATGTGCCCTGTAATGGTCCAAGTTGTAATGCTGTAAGACATACATAATTATGGCTTTGCTGTAACTTGATAGTGAGTAGCCATAATTAAGATCCAGGTTTTGTTTCTTTTATCCTTAGATAATCTTTTGGGAACTATTTCTCAACTTCTGATTTTGTACTTGAAAGAGTTTTCAAGTGACAACAACAAAACCATTAAACCACATTGATAGCTGCTGCATGTAAAATTTTCATTTTCTAATGGCAGTAGTATAAGTGGAAGTTATTGGTTCATTTTTTTTTTTCTTCTGGTAAAAATTAGATATTAATAAACAAGGAATGTAATTTTGTAGGTTGAATATGTAACAACCGTAAAAAAAAATCTAAAATAGAATTAAGTATCATCCCAGATCATAAACATCCTTTCCACAAGAGTATAAATAAGACAAATCATCTTCAGAAGATCACAGGTAAGGGAAATGTCCTACAGAAGAAAAATCCCTGGTAAAATTCCTTGTTAAATCCTGAGCAACAAATTGTTTGAGATCTGATAATTCTAGCCTCTAAATACTTAGCTCAGTGAGGGGGAAAACTGTACTGGAAAAACAATTTTTCTGGAGACTGCAGTGCTGAGATCTGTCTAGGAGTCTGGGCAGCAATGAGGTAAATGGATTATCAACGTGACACTGTGGTGTTGCTGTTTTTTTTTTTTTTTTTTTTTTTAAGTAAACAAACACTGAGATGGTGAAGAATTCTTCACTTCTTCCACCCCCCATTTCTTCTTCTTTCCACTGGATTGTGAAGCTTGGCTTAGATCATGAGATTGCAATATTTCTTGTGTGGTGTGGGGGCTGTATGAAGGAGAAGAGAGAAGTGAAGCACGGGGGTTCTATTTCAGGGCACTAGGTAGGAAGCTGGGGTTTGGCAAAAAAAAAAAAAAAAAAAAAAAAAAAGGTTTTGGCTGTTTTTTTTTTTTTTTTAAAACTTTAATTGGAGACGTATTATATTCTTGTGTGTATATGTCAGTCCTTGCAGTTTTTTAGTAATAAAGTGAAAGTTTGCTCCTTCACTGTGTTTCTTCTAGAGCTGTGTAAAATCCTGTAACATCAAGGGGGGTATCAGCACATCACTAAAACTGCAGACAACCTCTACTGCAGTTGAAATCCTCACTTTAAAAAAGCACACCATCCCTTTTACTTGTGAACTGTCTTGCTTGCTGAATAAGCACTTCTGCTTTGTAACCAGTGTCTGAGTTGCAGTTGCCTGTAATTTGAGTATCACTTGTGGAAAAGGAATACATACAGTGTTGATTTTTTTTTTTTTTTTTTTAAGTAATAATCACAGTATATGGCTTACTGTACATTACATATCTGACTGCCTCAGCATGAGGGGAAAATTCCTTTCTTCAGTGAGACAGATGCCATTTAGTATACAGATGTTTGTCATAAAGCAAAGAAACACTGTTCCAGGGAAATTTTATTTTTTTTCCTCTATTTTAGAATATTCATGTTTCTAGCAAAAACAAAATGCTGCCTACAATAAGGGAAAGGAAACAATGGCAAGAACTTAACTGCATTCTTATCTTGCTTTTAATTTAAAAAGTTTTATGAGGTAAAAGACAAACCTTTAGAGCTGAAAAATAATATAAATGTTTGTAGAATGGAGACTTGGAGCCTTAAAAGGGAAGAATTTAGACTATAAACTCAAATAACAGCAGTGTTGCTGTGCAAATGCTATAGAGGCCAGTGTTGAGGAAGCAGACTTTTCTGCCATGAATGTTTATAGTTTAGAGATTTGCCACTTGTATATTCAAATTTAATTGGCCACAATGAAATGCATTTTAGTTTCCAGTTTGCTGTACCCATTTACAACAAGTATTTGTCACTCTTCATTCCGCATCGTTCCTCTTTTAGTGAAATAGTCTCTCCACCCAGTGTCACTGCACCATTGGTAAAATTATCACAGGTATTGGAATCATGAGCTCTCAATCTGCTTGTATTTTTTAAAAGGTATTTAATTTTGCTTAGCAGAAGAAAAACAACAGTTGAAGAGGTATCAAAGAACATGAGATAGGGAAGCTCATGGTAGTTAAAAACATTTATCACTTTAATGGTATTTTACTGTGTGCTCCTGTATATGCATCAACAGATTGCAAATAAAGCAAAGGATTTGCACGACCTCAGTAATGCTTCCGGTGTCCCAGCCTTATTTCAAGCTGTGGCAAATAAAGCATAAATACTGCAGGCAGCATTTTTTTTCTCATTTAGTCACTTATAAAACAGACTTAAAAGGAACAATGCTGTGAAACCTGGCTTAACTGACCACCGGGGGGAGAGAAAATGGAGTGAAAAAAAAATAATTAATGGATGTGGATCTGTGTTTTAAAATTCCAAGGAATATTTTACAGAGGATTTTTTGTGTTACAAAAGATGCTTCATATATAATTCTTAATGTATGGAAAATATCACTTAGGGAAATGATGGCTTGGTACTCCACCCATTACAAAAGTTTAGTAAGCAGTATTATTATTACAATGTCCCCCTTTGTTTTACTGAGATCATAAAATCATGGAATCATAGAATGGATTGTGTTGGAAGGGAGACACCTTAAAGATCACCTAGTTCCAAGTTCCCTGCTATAGGCAACGATGCCACCCACTAGATCAGGTTGTCCAGGCCCCCATCCAACCTGGTCTTGAACATCTCCAGGGTGGGGCATCCACAGCCTCTCTGGGCAACTTGTTCCAGTGCCTTAGCACCCTCTGAGTGAAGAATTTCCTCCTAACCTCTAATCTAAATCTCCCCTCTTTTAGTTTAAGACCATTTCCCCTTGTCCTATCATTTCTACCCAAGTAAAGAGTCCTCCACCCTTTTTATAAGACCTATCTGAATATTGAAAGGCTACTATGAGGCCATCCTGGAGCCTTCTCTTCTGTAGGCTTAAAGAGCTGGGGCTGTTCAGCCTGTCTTGTAGGAGAGGTGCTCCAGCCCCTTGACCATCTTTGTAGCCCTTCTTTGGACCTGCTGTAGCAGCTCCACATTCTTCTCGTTCTAGGGGCCTGGATGGATCTGTTGGTTAGGTGAAGATTTTTCAAAACCGTGGTGACAGCAAACTAGTAATGGAAATCTCTCTCTTTGCCAGTTCAGATAGAAGTTAATTAACAAAAATCTCTTTGGTCCTAGATTAAGTTTGTAGTCATAATTTGGAAGAGAGAACCACCTGCAATAATAAATACCCCGTCCCTGTTGTGGTGGGGTTTTGCTAGGGGTCAGTTAAAGCTGTCTCACATTCTCTTAGTGTGTATTGGCAAACTGTGTATGCTCAGATGCAGGAGCAGCTGTGCAGTTTCTCTGTGCCCTCTTTTCTCCATCCTTCATCTCAGACCTGCATCTACTCCCCCTGGGAGTGTCAGATTGAAATATTTGGTGCAATCAGAAGAACATGGGGAGTTGGGGGGGGGGGGGGTGTTGAACCTGGTTTCTTCGTGACCTATGGAAAAGCTTTGAATATCGGTTGCTTTGGATCACTGTGTTTTAATGGATGTTTCTATAAGAATTAGTCCTTGTAAAAATCTCCTAACAGTGCATTTATACGTTCTTTTGAAAGACCCAAATTCGGTTGAGGTATTCTCTGGTGAGAGAGACAAGGAGGAGGTGGTCTTGGAAGCTTCAGGCTTTCAAATATTTATTTTCAGATACGTGATCCAAATTAAATATGCTTATTAAAAAATGTTCATTAATACTTATAGGTATATAACACAAATATACTTGTGTGTAAACAATGCCTGAATATTTTGTATTCATGTATTGAAAGCTACAACTTCAGAATGATGCAGAAGATTGACTGCATGGAGCAGTTTGATCAGCCTTGCGCTGTTAAGAAGCTACAAGCCTGCAGTTACTATTTTGAGATCACTAATTACTAGTCAGTCACTGAAAATTCAAAGCATGCTGTTTTTGAACACACCAGCCTTTTCTTAACACTGTAGCAGAGGCTGCACTACATGCTGTGATGGGTTATGCTACAATGCTTTTGTCCATTTGCAAGAAAATGAGGAAATGAATGAAGAACAGCCACCTTTGCAGGTGTGCTGTAAAGAAACAGAATGGAGAAAGGTCCATTCATTCATAGAAAAATGAGTGCAATGGCCAAGATAATGCACAATGAAAAAGAAAGGAGATAAAAATTTTCCAATTCCTCAAACAAGCCCAAAATGCGTCAGAATAGAGAATGCTTCTTTGCAACTTTTGGATATTCTTGACAACCATAAAAGTCTTCTAAACTTTTTTCATGAAGTGGCTGAACTCACCATGTAAGTTTTCTTGCTAAACCTTCTCAGTGGATGTTGTCACTAGCTAATTGTTCTGAGTATTCTCTATTTGCATGTTGTTAAGCACATCTGGAGTACCACCCTATTTATGAAGTATCTGTGGTACCTTCAAGATACCACAGGAGGCTTTCATCTTGTGTTTCCCCTTGGAGTAGGCTCTGCACACAGGAGCATGTTTTGTGTAAACTTCCTAAATTCCTTGCAATGTGTGCATATGCATCTATAGATTTAATAAGCTGTTCATTTAGCTAAGAGGAAAAACTAATATGCCCATGTCTTGGTTGTTCATGTCTGAAATCTATCATGCAGAGATGTAGCATGATATCCGCTTCTAAAACAGGAATTAAATCACTTTACTTTCATAAAATCACACTACAATAGCGGCGAAAACTGCAATACATTTTTCAAATAATGGCAAGGTCACCATGTTGCAGCCACAGTGAATGAAATAACAGCTGCTGCTTTTTCACATATTGGCTGTGTAATGGGCTTGCATCACTAATTATATAATGAAATAAATGAAAATGTCTGCAAGAGCTTTTGGGTTTTTCTCCTTAGAATGTCAAAGGGTCATACAACTTCATGAGTGTTAACCACTACCAATTTTTCTTCTAAGTTTAGAAAGAACTAGTTCCGTTGTTTGCAGGTAGTGCCCATACTGGAGATGAGGAAAACTATACATATGAAACTGTGTTATGAAACACTGGTGTTTAGGCTGAGTGATTGAGTAATATTAGCTGATTGTCTTGCTGGTATGTCTTGCTATTTTGTACCACCAGTTTGAACTGCTGTATTCTGCTTTTCCTTTGGGTGCGAGTATTTAGGAGCAAAAAATTAGTGAAAAGTTCTTCTGAACTTCATATTTTATTTCAGTGAAATACAAATTTGTAAGCATGGAAGTACAGGTAGGAAGATAAATAGCTGTATAAAATGGATGAAGATGGAACTTATCTGTGCTTGGAGCTGTTGACTGAAAATTAAATCAAGGTTTTGGAAGCCAATGTAGTTCAAGGTTAACACCCACTTCTGAGTTGCCTTACTTCTGAGTTGCCTTTTTTTTTTTTTTCAGTTTGGCTTATTTCTACTGAAGAACTATTTCTTCCTGACCTGAAATCTTGAACTCTTTTACCTTAAAGGTCACATTGTGGTTTAAGCCACTGAACAGCAGGGATCACATTAATATCTGTTTTTGATATAAAATCACACTATTTCTCACTTTTTGTGAGAGAGACTGAACAGCAATTTTACAAGTGTTAGTTAGTTATCTTAGATCAGTATTTTGAGTGTCATTTACAGCAAGAAACTGCTGTGAAATCTCAGTGTAGTCAGACTTATGTTTGTTGTAATTTGAATTAGGTTAAAGTGTTTATAGTTAGCTGAGAAAGTACATTGCTTTATAACCTTTTATAATCCACCAACCATCTGATGAATAAAAATCAAGCATGTTTTCATATGGATGGACTTCTAGGTTAGCTCTAAATTTTGCTGTTCATCAATTTCTCTGTGCAATGCGGTAGTTATAATGGATTTCAGGCTGAGGTGATTTTGGTGGAAAGAAAAACAAGATGCCCGTAGAACACTAATGTTGTTGTAGGAAATATCACGTGCTCTAGTATCACTTATGTGACTAAATGAAGCCAGACCTTTACAACAGTATATATTTTTTCCTGATACTGCAATATTCTAAATGTGAAATGTAATGCCTCGTCTGCTTTGGTGATCTTTTACTGAAACTGCTAAATCTATACCACAATTGAAACTCTAAAAAATTTTTTGTTATTTTCTGCCTCTGTTAAGATTGCCTCTTAAAGCATTTTTCTCCCCGGTATCCCCAGGTATGGAGTTGGGAGGGATGAGGGAGGATCCATGACACTGATGAGTTCTCACGGTGAGAATCTACCAACATCATATAATAATGACTAGAGCTAGTCTTCTGACGTTTGGTGACTGCAGCTTAATTTACATGAATAAAAATGTTTTCAGCTGTGTGTGCAAGTGCAATGAGCTGGAGTATTGGCCCTGAGCAAAAACTCAGAGTTGCCGTGGAGATCTGGATACTTATTTTTTCTTTACTGTAACAGAACTTAGATTTTCAAATCCCCTGGGTGGCTGAGGCTCTTGCATTGTATGGATGTACACATGAGCACATAGATTTATTTACATTGTATTTTTCCTTCTTGTTTAGAAAGTCATCTTTTCTGGTACTTGCTGATGTAACTGATGTTCTCTTCCAGTAATGGTAATAACATATTCTGCCACTGAAGCCTAATGGAAATTGAAATAAACTATATATATATATTTTTTTCCTCCTCATCTGCTTGTGAGCTACAAAGATGAGGAAGATCTCATTAACATTAGTATATATATATTTTATTTATTTTTCAATGGAGGTGTCTCCCATTTAGATCTTAAGGCCATTATAAAGTCATACTGTTATTAGTTGTGTTAGGGGACCTTTTCACATGGTTCTTGATGCAATGAATTAATTGTCAGCAAACGTTGTTGAATTCTTCCATCGTGTTCTTAGAAGAAAAAACAGGAGTGAACTTGCAGTGTTCTGTTGATGGCCTGAGACAAAGTTAATGAAGGTAGAACTTGTTTGAGTCCCTTGAACTATGATGAGCAGTATTTTACATGGGTATATGTTGCATTGCATACAGTGTTGAACTACTGTTCGTGACCAACAACTAGTTAAAAGTTTTTTTTTTTTTTTTTTTTTTTTTTTTTTTTTTTTTTCTTAAACCATGAAAATTATTTACAGGCCTTGATCAGTGCAAGTAGACCCTATTGATGGATCAGAAAACTAGCAAGAGAATGGAAGAAAAAAATTTTACTTTCTAGAATCAAGTTTGAGACCATAGATTAAGCATTTTACTAAGAGTTTCTCCTAAACAAAGTTTTAATAAAAGATTAATGTGTATGTATATCTTAGGTGTTTTTTGTACATTTTATCATGAACCTTCGTGAGTTTGCTTGGATAGTGGTATGTGATGAAATAATGTCTTAATTCTAACTTTTTTTACATTTAAGGAATATTCTTGCTTTTTAAAAGTCTTCCTGAAATAATGAACAAAAAGCTCTGATCTTGAGCACAAGGTAATTCTCATCCTAAGGTTGAATGGCTGAATAGTCTTGTTTAGCTTGCCTTCTCATAACAGCTCCTCCCCCCCAATTTTGGTTTCCCGTTTCATTCTTTCTTCCCTTTTACTATCTAGTGCTCAGATGAGAACACACAGCCCTTTAGTAAGTGGTGAGAGAAAGAATTGCAATTACAGTAATGAAAAGACCATGTGATTTATTATGAATGATTTTCAATTTACCAGGAATTGTGATTTATTAAAAAATAAAAAATAAAAATCTGTTTGCCTAATCAGCAAATCTGTTGGCATAAGCCTTTTCTCATTCATGAGAAAGACCAAAATCCACCTTATAATCATGGCGAGATATAAGTGGTTACCCATTTCTACTTGGCATTGGCAACAAAGTGGTCTGTTTTCTCTCTAAGCCATCTCTGGGACTGGCACAAATGAATTTAAGTAATGGTGAAGGATCAATAGCAACACTATAGAATAAGAGAAAGCTATGTTAGAGTTTTCATCTTGAATAAGCATAAACCTTCAAAATGCATTTTTAAAACATTGAATTAGCATCTTCTAAATTTGTTCGTGTTTGGCACAGAATATGCTCATCAATGTTGCAATAGTGTCTGTTAGAAAACACTTCTGCATCAATAAGAAACATTGGACATTGTTCTATTCTAGTTTATTACTAAAGTACTCCAGTTATAACTTGTCTGACTTCTCTTGAATGGGGAGATTTTTTTCTGCAGATGAGATGTCTTGCCAAAGTCCCATGTTCTTGCAGTAGTCTCCAAGTATTTTTAAGACTTTCCTTAGTGTATTAACTACAGCTTTGAGATCATCAAAATTCTTTAAAGCTCAGCCTGAAAGTAATTGGTGAACCCATTATTTACCTTGTTGTTTCCTATCTGTTGATTGTGCTCTGAGTCCTTTTCTCCTTTGAGCTTTCACCATGTTCACTGACTCTGGCATATTTAATTTGCTTTGTGAATTACATGTGACAAGAAGCACCTTGCTTACTGCCCAGGGAACAGCCTGTGCTGTGAACTGTGGTGCTTGTCTGATGCATGTGACATTAATCTCAGCCACAGATACTTCTAAAAGTCCATGTAGGATTACAAAAGAGAAAAAGATTAATTGGGGAAAATATGAATGTACCTAACTATTGAAATGGGCTTGAAGTATCACAACATAGAAATCAAAATGAGACTTTCTGGTTTTGTTTAGTTTTGTTTTGATGTATTCAATCATTAGGTTTCAGGTCTGTAAGGTCTTGGCTGATATCTCTTTTAGATGCATGGCACCTCTAAATCATGAGTGGAGCATTCCCTAAGTTTTGGATGCAGTGCACAGAATCTGTGATTCTGTGATTTGAAGTGTTTTATTGTTAGATGAGTGTATGGCTCAAGCTCAGGAGATCTTCAGTGTTGCTTCAAATGTTTTTCTGGGCTTTCTCAAAACAATGCAAGTGTTCTTTTTCTGCCTGTAGAGAAATTGTGAGATCCCTAACATTCCTCCCCCAGATGTCTACGGGGTTTCAAAGTGTGTGGGGGAAATGCTCAGTTGGAGTTGACAAGAAAATCCTTTCCAAAAGGGTTGAAAAGATTAGTTCCTCTGAATACATTATTAATACTGGTAAGGAGTAATAAAAATGTAAACCCTTACAAGCACAGAAAAAATAGCTCTCTTTACTTCTTGCAATGTTGTTTATGAAAGTTGAATAAACTGTTCTTCAACCTTAAAAATCATATTATACTGGTAGGTTACACTGTTCTGTAATTAAGTTATTGAAAGATCCGAAAGAACTATTGGATAACATGGAGAGGAGACACTTGATGAGTGAGGTAAACTTATATGAAATGTGAAGAGATGGAAAAGCAGAGCCTTCTCTCCATTTGAAGTAGAAGGTTTAAAGTCTCTTTCTCTTAAATAATCTGTACAGTTAAATTGAAGTAGCATTCTCTGTAATGCTTAGATTCTAGTTGGATAAATAATTTAGACATTTTTCCTGAAAGGTTTTCAGGAGGATTGATGTTATTAAATGAGTTCAGGGGAAAAGTCCAATTGGCACTGCTAAATAGACTTCTAAGAAAATTGATAGTGCTGTGTGACAAATCATGCATGTTACCCTGTACATCATCAAAAGGCTTTGGGATGCAAACAAAAGTTATTAAGCATAGAAAACTTTTTCTATATTTCAAATATGTGAAGTTTCTGTGTTAGTCAAAGAATGAGAAGAGGTAGATGTGACTTATCCGCAGCAATAACACAAATCAAGTGTCTATTTGTATCGAAATGAGCAAGCATGTATATGTGAACAGTTGTTAGGTACTTGTTGACTACCAGTTCACTAGAAGAGATGTGGAACTGAATAGACTTTCCTTGCCCCTACCACCAATGATACGTTCTCTGCATGTACTTGTGTTTCCAGTGGGGGAGGGGGAAACCAAAAGCAACAAGAATGGTACTGGTCAGGAATTCTGTGTAATAACAAAAATGTGCTGTTTGCAGTTGCAAGCTGTTGCTCTGACACAACTGTTGCTAGAGGAGATGATATCATCTTCCCTCTTGCTTAACAAACCACAGTAACTTTTGTAGAAGAGGATTACTTTTTAAAAATTTATTTTAAATCACTTTGAAATAATCAGCCAAAAAGTCTTAAAAAGCATGGACAACTAGAATGGATAGTCATGATAATTATTATGCCTTTCACTTGCTAACTAAGGGATGTCAAAGCTCTGGGGATTCCAGATGTGTAATGCAAGTATAAATTAGGACAGTTCTGAAAGAAGCTGTCTTCACTGTGATCATTCTCACTATGATCATAGTGAGACAACATTTGGATGACATTGTCACCTTTGCTCCCTGTTCTACGCCAAATAATTGCAGAGCCTCCAACCTATACACTGTTTCAGAAAAATAGAGAGGTGAGGATCACTCTGGTGTTAACATGACCAGGTATCCATCCATGTTCCTGGAGGGAGGGACTCCTCAAGCAGCTTGCTAACTGTCACAGGACTAACAAGGAACCAATCAGTAAATAATGTGACAATATAGAGAGATTGTAGAGCCTATAGGAGTGGCACATCCCATATTATGCCACTTCCCTGGCTGCCCAGGGAAGTGGTGGAGTCACCATCCTTGGAAGTCTTCAAAAGACGTTTAGATGTAGAGCTTAGGGATATGGTTTAGTGGAGGGCTGTTAGCGTTAGGTTGGAGGTTGGACTCGATGACCTTGAGGTCTCTTCCAACCTAGAAATTCTGTGATTCTGTGATTATCTTAGCTCAGAAATGGGGAGTTGGAAACGATTGCAGGCTGTTAGCTTTTAGTTGAAGGGAGTTCTCTTTGTCCTAAAAAACTTCTTAGACATTTCTTAAATCTTATATTTTAATACCACTGAACGTATCTGGTCATTTGGGCTTTGCTGATTAATGTGGTGGTATAACAGGCCTCTAACAGTAGCTTTTTTTAGTTGGAGGGGTACTTTGCTGCTGGTTTGCTATGCAAAATACAGATGACTCTTCTGGGGAAAAAAGCAGATGAGCTGGTGTGTGGATTCCATCTGCATGCCCAGGCAAACAAACAAACAAAAAAAAGTAAAATAAAAAACACTAGAATTGGTATTTCTCTCTGGGATATCTCTGCATTGAGACCAAGGAAAACGAGCTGCAATGTGTGATTGCTCTCATAGAGCACCCTGTGAATTGCATCAGATTTACTGGTGCTCTTTTCGTGCGAGTCTGTACTTCTCTTTCAGATCCATGTCATGACTAAAGCTAGGATTTCACTAAGCAAATCTACTGTGCTAGTCTGACACCCAATACAGGAAAAGTGTGGTGACTCACTTGCATCAACAGTCAAAGTTGTGAAAGTTTTTGTGGTGGAGGGGTAAGCTACTGCAATTTTGCAGCAGTTGTCCTGACCTGGTTAACATCAGTCACAAAAGATACATTATGGGACAACATCTGATCTCTTTAATGGGGCAACGCTAGATGCTTTATGTGTGTGGGGCATGTCTATTTGCAACATTATCTGTAAACTGGTTCTGGTAGCTGAAGTCATGTTTTTGGTGGCTGTCTACTGTGGCTTAATCTGACAGGCAGCTAAATGCTACACAGCTGTTCACTCATTCCTTCCCCCTGCATGCCCAAAGTGGGGTGGGGAAGAAAATTGGAAAGAACGGTTAAGTAATTCATGGGTTAAGGTAACAGTTTAATAAGGAAGGTGTGTGTGTTGACACAACAACAGAAGAAACTAAACCAATTGTTCAACACCAGCCAACTGAGCTGGTGTGCAGCCAGTCCCCAAGATGTGGCAACCCCTCTTGGCCAAATCCCGCAGTTTTAGGGTTGAGCAGAACACTATATGGCATGGGACATCCCTTTGGCAGCCTGGGCCAGCTGTCCTGGCTGTGTCTCCTCCCATGTCAAGGTGCACCCCCAGCCTCCTCACTGTCAGGGCAGCACCAGAAGCTGGAGCATACTTGGCTCTGCGTGAGCACTGCTCTGCCCCAACTGAAACATGGGTGGCTTATCAGCAATCTTATCCTAAATCCAAAACACTGTGCCGTAGCAGCTACTAAGAAAAAAAATTAACTGTGTCCCAGATGAAACAAGGACCTTCATTTATTCAGGTCAGTGGAGAAAAACTTGGTTTTGGGGGCAGCTTCCACCCTGATGTGTAATCTGCTGAGGTGTGAAAACAAGTCTCTGGTCATAGTTCGTGTTAAACCATGATCTGCTCCTCCTAGGTAATTCTGCCAGCATAAGCAACATAGTTTAATAGCAGTATATGCTCTGGTCATTCTCCAGCTGATGAAAGGGTTGGTTTGAAACCCATCTGGGGAAACATCACTGAAGAGTGATGCTCATTGAGTACTCAATCAACATTCCTTTCTGCTCTTACTGCTGCTTCTTTCTGTGCTTTTGTCACTACCGCTGCGGCTGTAAGCAAGGTTAGGGCTGTCCCCAGTGGCTTCGTACAGAAGCTGCCAAGCAGGCTCTTGCTGAAGGAAAATGGCTCCTGCTTCTTAGCATAGACATTCTGGTGTACAGAGAGACTATGCTTGCTCCTTTTCTCTCTCCCTCAGAGGGAGAAGAAGCTGTCTCTGAGAACTGCTTGCTGTCAGCAAGCCTGTCATCTCACACAGCACCCAAGGCAGGTTAGCTGGTTGTTTGTTCTGGGGTTTACTATGCTACATGTTGCCCAGCTTTCTAGTTATATTGGTTTGACTCTATGTTATTCTGAACTTTTCATAGTGCTGCTCAATGAAAAGGTGAGAAGTCATCCTCTAAATGATTATTCATTTTGTCCTGTGAGAAGTGAGATGGCATGTGACAGGGGGAGAAAGCCCTGTCTTGCTTCAATAAAGAGCGGGGGACATGTTGGCAAAGTCCTGTCTTACAGCCCTTGCTCAGAGACTGCCTTGAGACTCTGCCTGACTTCTGCCTTGCCTTGGCAGGCGATTTGTTTACAAGTGGTTTCAAAATCTGTGTTGACTTGAAGGAAATTTGTGTTTGCATCTCCTAAGTCTGAGGCTTGTGCAATGTGTCTCAGGCTTCTCTTCTGCTTTGTCACATAGAATAATGTCTCTTCTGAGTAAAGTATCTAGTATGTTGGAGTGTTTTTATTATCAATTAGCAGACTTTATGAAAGTATATCTTGCCTCCTGGTAGTAGTTAAAGACATAGGGGGAAAAATGAGTTAACAATATTTTAGTTGAGAATGTAGGAGATACTAGTTACTAGTTTTCATATCTTAACATCCCCCCCCCTTCAGGGATTTACTAATCCTGTAAGTAAATCTATGGTTAATATATTTAAGCTGTAAAACAAGCTTTCTGTCTTGCCCTAAATTCCGAAACAACTCTTTGCTGCAGGGTCTACTTTGCAGCAAGCCGATGTGCTCTGGAACATAACTCACTGAGGGAAGAAGAAATTTCAGTAAGGCTGGTGGAGAATCTACATTCAGAGAACAAGGGCAGAAGTGGAGTTTATTGATCCAGGTCATAATGACAGAGCACAGCTTGATAAGTATGCTGTCTTACGAAGAAAGGCCTGAAGTTGCCAGCAGAAGTCTGTGCTGTATTCCACAGAGTGACTGTATAAGTAGGAGCAGGAGTTTTTCTGATTCTCTATGCGGCTGTTGGTGGTTCTCACCCCACATCAACATGCAATGCATTTGCATCCCAAGACTGTCTGTATAAATCTTGCCTATAACTAAGTGAGCTCATGTGTCGCTCTTCTAAGTACTAGGTCATATTTTATTGACTATTTGATGTAGTCAACTCCTAACTGAAAAACAAAGGTTCCAAATGCTTCTGTTTAAAAACAGAATGCAGTATTTTGACCAAAACGCAGCAGCCTAATGACTGGGCTGCAGTATAATTGAATCTCCTGTAATGTACAATGTGGCAGCTATTCTGATGCTCTGGTAACCTCAAAGCTGCAAGGTGGCAGGGAAGAAGGGTAAAGAGATGACCCCGTGCAAGGAGGATGATGAAAATGAAAGAGTCTAACCTCAGCAGTTCTGAGAGTACTATGGGCAGTGAACCGTATGAAACAAAATACTTTTGGCCTGGACTAGAAACATGCTCTATCCTGAACTGTAAATTTTCTGTTAGTATGCTTTTTTTTTTTTTTGTTTTTTTTTTTTTTTTTTTCTCCCCTTAGATCTTTTTTAGCTTTCTTTTATTTTGCTCTCCACAAAACTCCTAAATTTATGACATTACAAAGCTCTTGAAGAGCTACCACTGTTAGAAAGATTTGATAAGGTGGGACAACTGCTAAAATACAATGATCTTGATTTTTTTTTTTTTTTTTTATCATAGCTTTATGAGCTCCATCCATTTTCATTTTGAAGAAAGTAGAAAGTTTTGCTCTTTGTTTAATAACAAAACATGATTTTCACAATTTAGGCAATCTGCATAAGGAAAATCTGGTCCATGAGTTCATCTTCTGTTTTTAGTATTCATCAATTTTGGTAGCTGTTGTGCTTGTTTATGTTGTCATGCACAGATACCATGCTGTCACTTGTTATGTGATCGTTTTTGAGTTGCTTGGTTTACTGCTATATTGCTAGGTCTTTGTAAAATCTTAAAACTATAGCTGTCATTATAGAAAGTGAAAACTACAAATAAGACTTTGACTTTTTTTTTTTTTAAACTCAGCTGATGGCAATACCATTATATTTCAGCAGTAATCTTGTTATGAACATCTGCAGTCATCAGACATAGTGCAAACTGCTTGGAAGATGTGTTTTTAATCTGCATTTGAAAAGATTGTAAGGATTAATATAGCTAAACTTAAAAATAATGGCATCCTGAAAATATTGGTGTAAAATATTTTTTAAAAGTCCGAATTTGTCATAAGGTCAACAGCTTCATTTAACTTATTTCATTAGCATAACAACCTAAATATCAATCTTTCCATTATTGCTGAATTTCTTAGTGTTTTGTCAGGCAGTTAATTTAAAGACATCCTTCTTCCAATTTGTATTTGATAGATACATAAGAACCTGCAGGATTGCTGGTGTTTTGATTTGTGCTTTTGCAGAAATTCCAGTAGATTGAAATGCAATTACTGAATTTCTTAAAGACATACATCTGTGAAATTTAGATAATTTTTGGCTTGCTAGGCAGAGAAGGACTATTATAAAAGTACTTGAACCTAGCAACACTTTCTGAATTCTCATTTTACCATGAAATAATTGAATTAAGTTCATTTTCAGTATCTTTGTATCTACAAATTACCTTTATTCTACTCAGAAGGTTGGTCAGGTTGTCTTCTTAAGGAAGGGATAAATAGCTTTCTCTGTACTACCCACTCCTTAACTCCATGAAAAGAAAAAGGGGGAGGGGGAGATTGGAAAGGAAGATTGGCTACAATAACTAATATACTTCATTAAGAAAGGACTTCAGGCTTTGTGTATGTTTTCTGGCTACTACTGCTGGGAGGAAAACATCTTGGCTGGAAGAAAAACTGTCTCATAAACTTGGAGCCTTTTTTTTTGATTTATAAATTGTTGTATGAATTAAATTAACAGGAAAATAACAAGATGTTCCTTAGCTAAAAGTATGGTGTTTTTTAACCTCTAACCCAAAGATACTGTAAGTGCCTCAACTCACCATCACTCTTTGCACTGCAATCCAAGGGTGATAACATGGGGCCCCATCTTACCTGCATGTTGCAAGAGGTGGAAAATTTCTACAAAGGATCAGGAAAAAGGAGAAATGTCTTCCAGTGACTGCAGGCTATGCTAGAAATCTTGGACATGGTATTGATATTTGATAACTGATTTGCTTCAGTTTCAAGTGTTGTGGGAACAACATATCATAGTTGCTTCATTGCCCTTCCCAGAGTATGTCCCTACTATCTATTTGCCTGAACTTCTGGACTAGCCTCTAGAGAAAGCTTAAATACACTTGATTTTTTTGCAAATTGTTCTGTATTATTATTTTATTAATCTTTGTTACACTGAAACCAATAGTTTTCAATACTTTTTAAAAAGTATGCTTTTTTTTTTTTTAATGTTTAAGGAAAAAAAAAGAAGGGACTGGGGGAGCAATACTGCCTGTTAACTGCTATGACATTAGTCACTTTTCCTATATAGCATTTGCAGCTTCATTATTTGAAATTAAACAAGAAGAGAAAGAGATGAATTAGTCCATGTGAGAGGGAACTCTGGAAGAAAGAAGCCTTTTTTTTTTTTTTTCTTTTTTTTTTTTTTATTTATTTCTTTGCACCTTAAAGACAAATGCTGGTCAGATAAATGAGCTTTCAAGTTAAAAATATCTTTGAACATAAATTAAATCCTGCTCGAAGCATTAGGACTGAGTCATATAAGAAGTATCTAAATCATTCAGTGATTGAAGCTTTTAGGTGTAGATGTCCATCTAAGCTAGTTCTACTTTTCAACAGAAAATAGCAAAATAGTGGTTTGCCAGTGTAACGATAAGATGGATGTCACATAAAAAGAGATGGTCATAAAAGGGAGGGTGAGCATGAAGCAAGGAACATGCTGATTGTTCTTTAAGATGAAATGTTCTTACTGCTAAAATGGTGATTCTTCAGATACCATAGCACATGTGGTGCAATTTTTACTGTTACGCTGGCTGTTATCATGTAGCAATGTCTGAATGGTGATATAGGGAGATTATTGTTGTAGGCTATAACAGGGCTTGCTTCCAGAAACAAAATCTAGAACCCTTCAGTGGTGATTGCAATATTTCCAGCTTGGTGAATACATCCAGCTGTATGCTGAAGTTTGTATGTGAATACATACAAACAGCTGTTGATACATACAGTGCTTGTGAGTTAGGATCACATGTTCTTGGAAAACTTTTGCTACAGAACAAGACTTTTCTTTTATTGAAGGGAGCCGAAGGAAACAGATTACCCACTTTAACCAGGAGTGATTTATCATTTTACTGAGTAAATCGCCTAGATGGATATTTCAATGCTTCCAGTATATTTTCCTGTACCTTCCTGACAAGTAAGGTGCAGATTGAAAGTGTCATCTAGATGGGACATAGAGTCACTATGTTTACAACACTAAGTATGTAATAAAGACTTAGGGTATAACAAGCAGTGTCTCTATCACTGAAATGGGTACCCTGAGAAGTGAAAAGGTCTTTCAAAAGTGAGTGGCCACAAAGTGAGTCCAGAAGCTGTCATTTGGTCTTTCAGTTCTCCACTGAAGGTTTCTTTTTCAGGTGTTGAAGCTGATGTTGCAAATTCTGCCTTAATTTCTTTCAGACTTCAGAAGAAATTAGTGTGATGTAGTTTGCAGTCAGTGAGTGGTCATGCATTAATAGCCCACGGGATCCTTATTGTTGGCTTGAGCTCTTTTGTTATATGGAGCTATCTTGTCACTTCACAGCTGTTGCATTATATGAGCAGTTTAAGCCACAGGGAATCATCTTTCGGTATTAAGCCCTTTGCAGAGGCAAGTGCAGGACATAATAGCATTCTGTAAGGTTGCAGAGAGCATTTGTATTAAGACAATTATAAGTATTAAATTATTTATTTTTGTTGCACTGACTATAGGAATGAATTCCAAATAATAATGATTCTACTTTTAAAATCAGCTTTATAATTAATTGTCCTTTTCCTTTTTTCTCATGTACATCTTTTTTTCTTTGGATGAGGGAAGAAGACATGTTCTGAACCCTGTTGCCTCTTGTTCTGCCTAGTACTCAGTGGTTGTCTTTTTGCCTTACCCTTTCCTCACCACAGCAGCCCTTACCTGGTTCCATAGGAAAGCTATCACTTGCTGATTCATCAGCTCCTGTTTTCTGCAAAGATTAAGCCTTTTTCCCCCTCTTCTTTTCACACCTAATTACTGAGGAGGTCCTCTTCAATTTATATCAGCTTTTGTGCTTCTTAAAGAAAAAGGAGATTGTCCTCCTACTGAGTTGTCAAAATTCACACCATTTAGAGCTCAGTCTAATTCCAAAGGGTAATATAGTCCAGAAAAATCTTTTCTCTATATGTGAATACTCTATTTCATGATACATAATTATGGTCCATAGATTAAGATTTGAAACTGTTACGATAGCTACCTGCTAGGTTCCTGCCTTCTAGGAAAAGCTGATATCAAAGAAGTTGCATGTTTTCATGTTCATTTTATGCTGCGTTAATTGTGATCTTCATTAAATTCATCAAGTAATCATCTGAAATGATCATTATTTTCTGCCTAGCAAGCTGAGCCATCTCTCTTCTATAGCTAGGCAAACAGATAAATGGTGCTGGCTGTATGTAACTCAAGTAAAATGAAAACAGGTTAGCCATGCCTGGAATCATAACTTAAAGGCAAAATCTTTAGGCAGACCTAAAAGAGACCCTCTGCATACAGGTCACCTCAAGGGTATGCATTGGTAATTTCATGAGCTTAGTCTCTGGATTCCCAATTCTGCAATTCAGTGGTCATTTCTGAGTATACCTAAAATAAGAATCAATATTTTGACTTGATTCTGGAGCAACCTGAAAATATACCTCCTTTTGGGCATCCTGTTGCTCATCAGCTTTGAGACAGATTTGCTTACCAGACCTGTTAATTGCTGCTGCACAGTGGCCCTTCTTGAAGAAGTCAAAACAACATTATCTTTGAAAGGGTACTGAAGAAAACAGCCTACTTTGCTTCATGTCCAGAATGAGTCAAAAATGAGATCTCTCTCAATAATGCCATAGTATCATTTATTTTTTTGTCCTTGCTATTGCCAGTGAAAGATTTGAACTTGGATGTGGTGGTTGTTACCATTATGTCACAGAGATTTTCATGGTAGGCTAAAGTAACATTATAAGGAGAGGGAAGCTAAGTTAACAGCAGGTTTGGATCTGTATGCCATTGCAAAAAAGACTACAGTGTGGAAACCCTGTGGGACATCCTGTTCTGTTCTTGATGTTGAAGCTTCTGAAGTCTCTATATCAGTCTCCCCCAGCAAGGTTACCTAGAAGTTAGGTGTTCTGTCTGTCAGATGTCAGGGATCCTTTTAGATTCATTGAAGGCATTCTGATACCTTCTAACGATGTTTCAGGATACTTTGATGTTAATCTTAAACAGGGTGAATTGTCCCTAAGATATGTGTACTTTTCTCCTTTCCCTGATTACAGGGAGAGTGTAGCTTGAATGTCTAGGAGTTATGCATCCACCATGAAGTCATTCTGTTAATAGGACTGTTAAAAATATTTATATGGCAGGAGAGGACTAAGGTTTTTAGTGTATCAACACATCAGACTGTCATGTTGTAAATACTTTATATTCAGGTAAGTATTCAACCATTATCTTTTAAAATGGCTGTGACCTGAGTTACTGCTGGGTGAGAGTCATCTTGTTGATTCTTTTGGAGATAAATTTGTTGCTAGTAACTTGAGATGATGGAATAAGTTCAAACTCTCAGTTACAATACTCAAGTACAGATAAGGCAGCCCTACTTATTATCATTTTACCTTTTAGCCTTTGGCTGCAAAGTTGTGAAGTATCTTTCAGGATTTTGACTTTCAGCTGTTGCTTATAAAGAAGTGTTACCTGTGAGAACAATCATTAGTTACAAAACCTGTCTTACTGCAGAAATGCAAAATGCCATCAGGAAGGAGTGGCTGGAGTACAAACATCTAAAGCATACTGTTTTTTCTTCCTTTTCTCCCCCAGGAAGCAGGTAGACAAACAATGCAGCTGAAAATTAATGTTCTCCTAATGGCTATTAGTAATTGGTAAAGATTCAAATCAATTACCTTCTATGTGCTTCTTGAATTTTTACCCGTTATAACTGCATTGTTTTTCTGCCTAGACTGGGAGAGAAAAGCTGGGGAGGGGCAAAGTTAACAACAACAACAAAAGCATAATAAGATGAGGTATGCTATATACATTTCAATTACTTTGAATTCCAACAACTTAGGGCAGGGATGTAGACTTCTTCAAGGGGAAAAAAAGTACATTTAGTAGTGCATAGTTCTTTTTGGTTTTCTCTTTGGAGATATATACCCATGATTTGGGCTAAGGAAATGTTCAATCCAACAATTGGAGACCATGTTGAAGGGGCTGTTCCAAGAACAGCTGTCCTCCTGATCTGCAGGTCCTTCATCTGGCCAGCTAGTGCATCCGTCATATGTCCTTCGCAAGAATTTTTTTTTGTCCTAATTTCTCTGCTTTGCGATTGAGTGTACAGAGGTTTATGTATCTTTATTGTTTTTCAAGAGGACCTGTTGATTTAGAGTGCATATGTTGGAATGATTAAGTCTTCTGTGGGACTTTTTGGTTGTTAGAGTTTCTTAAGAAATACAAGCTGGAGTCAAACATGGAGAAACATTGTTGCATTGTTTTCCTTACATTATCATGCTATTTCTGGAATAGCCAGTTGAGGCAGGAATTGAAACAATAAAGGGTTTCCAAGTTTTTTTTTATAGACTGAGAATTAAAGATAGAAAAAGGCATATGTTAAAGCATTGCACTATTCACAATCTGGTGTTGTTGAACTGTGGTTTAGCTTCTGTATGGTAGAGAAAGATGATATTTAACTGAAATCTCTCTTTTCTTTTAATTTCCCAAACTCTATTTCAGTGGAAGTGTGTGTTTTGCTATGGTTTCCATGCTTTCCTAATGCTGTTTGGGAACATTTTTCTAAAATGTTTTGGTCCATTTCAGCTGATATGTAGGTAGTGAGGCCTATTATTTTGAAGTACCAAAACCTGAGCTCATTATTATAGCAGACTGGAAAACTGAACACCTTCATTCCAATATGTCCATTCCAGAAACCCAACAATCAGTCCAATGTCTGTTACCCTGATAAAACCTTAGAGTTTAGAATACAGTACAGAGACCCAGTCATTTTTGGGGGTAGTTTTTTTTTTTTTTTCTTTCACGTTTAGTTCCTAGTTAAACATCATTTACACTGTTATTTTTTTTTTTTTTTTTTTTTTTTTTAACTTTGTACTCTATTTGTAACCAAACAGCTGTGGTAGGAATTCAAGCTGCTTTCAGGATTTCTAAAACCTTTTATCTTCTGCGTCTGGATGGAAGGAAGGTCTAGTGATATCTTCTTGCTTTGACATGGGATCCCAGCATAGGGGAAAGACAAGTATTCTATGAACTTTTGAAATTTTTATGCTTTTATACATTATCTGTTATGGGTGGAGGGGCTAGTTGTATCCTACTTTATCTCTCTTGCATCCAAGTATGAGGAAAGCTCTCATTGTTTTTTAAACCCTTTAATGCTGCCAGGCAGTTTTACTTGACATAAAACAGCTCAACGCTTTCTGCAAGTAGTCTTTGATAGTCCTCTTTATTTCTCTTTTTCTTTATATTTTGTTTTTATCTATTTTTATTGTGAAATTTTCTTCCAGCATTCTTCTCAGAAGAAAAACAACAAAAGTTGCTCCTGGATTCTCTATGTGTACAATTGCTGTCCTCCTTCACAGCTTCTTGCCCTCAGTATTCTAGAACCACTGTTTTCTCTTGTCATACTAAAGAACTACATGTTCTGGGTGGGTTCTTGTAATGTCTTCCATGTCAGATGTTGTTCCTATTAACCAGCTTTACTTTGGTTTGATTTTTGTGAACTATGCTCAATAGGTGAAGTGTTGAACCTAGCTATTGAGTTACCATCTTCTTTCTTGCTTTCCGACAATTTGGTGTTTGTGCTGGCAGAGCCCAGTTCCTGGATTAGTTTGATTTTATTGTTTCAAGAATTTGGTTTTGGCCTTCCTTTCCAATGGGAACTTACTTTCTCCAAAGAGAAGAAAAAGCAATTAGAATTTGTTGATTTTCTTCTATTTGAGTAGGTGATGTTATCGTGCTTCCCTCCCAAATTACCTTTACTGTATAGGATAATATTGTGGTCTAAGGTGATTTTTTTCTTTCTTTTTCTTTTTTTCTTTTCTTTTCTTTTTTTTTTTTTTTTTTCTCCCCTCTTAATCACAATTTTAGCTACTGGACTTAGTTTTTGTTAGGAACTCATAGGAAAGTCCCAGTCAGACTATACAAAATATATTTGGGAGGGTCTGCCATTAAGAACAGTAAAGAGTAGTTGATTCAGTCAATAGTATTTTAGATTGCAAGCATTTAAAAATTGTACTAGGTGTTTTGCATTTATGCACAGAGAGGATCTGCATCCCTATCTACAAGTAGATATGGGGAAATAGCTAAAAGGCTAGGATTTCTCAAGATCCACAGTGGTTGTTGTCATGATAAGCAAGTAGCTATGATTTGGAATACTAATTTTCTGTATTACTGTTTCAAGAAGTCTTATTCTTCCTAGCTGTAAAGACTAACGTAGCATCAACTAAAACACTAGAAAGCTGTGCTTCTGTAGGCAGATACCAGCAGCTCTGTGGAAATCCATTTGAGAAACTACTGCTCAGTATTTTACCAGTCAATGCGTTCTGGGTGCTCCTGAGACAAGGACACCTTTTTTGATGTCCCAAGCAGGTTTCATTTTGTTTGCTTCACAGAAGCTTGATTCGCTTTCCTTCCCTCACTTCCTGATGGAATTAATATTTTTAATGTGTGTTCAGTATGTTCAGACTGAAGCTCAATCAAGAACCTGGGCCTGTATATGTTTTGGTGAGAACACTTAATCCAGTGATTTTGAGTGCTGCTTCTCTCTGTAGATGGTGTTTGTTATAACATTTCTGATGTTTCCTTGCAGCTGTTTTATATTTCAGCTAATTAAGTTAGTCTATGGTTTATTTTTACTCTATGAATTTCCTTCCAAAATGAAACCTTTTGGAGAGAACAGTGTTTTTGGTGTCCCCCATACATTTTCAGTAATGTTTTTCGAAAGTTTCTATCATGTGGAAAGAGGAAGGGTTTTGTAGTGAAACAAACTTATTGTAAAACATCGGACCTCAGATTTCCATACTTCTGGGTAAGTGACTAAACTACTTGTTGTCCCTCCCTTGAGAAAAATGAAATAACAGTTCAGGCAGACACTGCAGATGATAGCCAATATGTCTTGTTTGGTGTGCTGTACTATCAGATATTTTGTAATAGGCACCTCTCAGTGTCTCTGGCTTTCTTCTCCCTTCTGTGCTACCTCATACAAATAAATATTTCTTGGGCCAGTGAGAAGCCTTGCAGACTTGTCTGGAGTGTTTATGTATCTGTCTGTTGGTTTGAAGATTAATTCTTTAAGAGCAAGAGTATATGCTGGTTTATGCATCCAAGCTTCCAGTTTTATCATTGTCAGGGACTATTTTTCCCCCCTCACTGCTATCCATTTTTCAGCCTCTCTTCTAGAATAAGTCTAGCCAGGAAAATCAACTGAATCTATCCAGTTGTCTTGCTTTTACCAAGAAATTGAATTTCAATGAAGCCCCAGGGAGAAATTCTTCCACAGCTCTAGATTATCCTTGCTTATCCTGAGGTGTTTGTTCATTGTTTTTGCTTTAGGGGCAAAGGGGAGTTGCTCTTTACTTGAATTGAGTCAAAACATCCTCAGCACCAAGGTCACAAAAAAGAATTGGAGATACTGAGAGACTCAGTAAACTAGGAGGAATAGTCAGTATAAATACTAAGCTGGATTAATTGATGACTGAAAACATATGAAAACTTTGCTCTTCATTTGAGTGATAGCTGCTATGGGTAAACATTACTTTATGAAACTACTTCTTACGATGCAGTCCAGAGAAATAAAGCAACAATGAATTGTTTGTGGAGTTGATTTTTTTTATCTATTAATTTTCACTATAAGGGGGATGGAAGAGTTAATAAGCCTTTCTGGCAGAAACTAATAATCTATAACGCAGGCAAACCCTGGATTGTGTGGCCTGAGAAATGTAAACCCAACAATGCTTTCACAAAAATCCAGAGAACAATTGCAAAAGAGAGCCTATGTTCAATCAGAAGTCTTCATGCTTGTAGTAGTTTGGTGTTGCTTATCATAGGGTGAAATATGGGGTATTGTGCTGTTTATAGTTGTTTAGTAGTCTTTCTTATAAAGTTGCCTAAGGGTTTACATAATGAAATTACAATAGACAGACTGGTAATCTTCTTGCAAGGTTACTGTAGGCTTACATATTCAGGGCAAGGTTAATTGATTTTAATAGCCCAACTGCAGAAGTTAACTTATCTCTGCAAGTAACATTCAAATAAGCTTTTGTTTTGATAAGGTCTTAGTTTAGATATAGAATTTAAAAATGGAAAAACATTGGTGTAATTCTATTTGTACTTCTCTGAATCTAAGGCTTCCCCGTCTTATGATAGGTCAAACTCAAGTTTGAAAGAAGATTTTCAAACATTGTATGGACCTCTCTGAGACATTTTAAACTTCCACTGTTTTAAGCAACTGTCCTGGATTATTTTTTTTCATTGTCTTAAGAGGCTTTTTTTTTTTTTTTTTTTTTTTTTTTTTTTTTTTTTTTAAGAAGTATCTGATTTTTTTTCCTTCCCCTATTAATGTTTTCAAATGACCTTTAGTAAAGTATGGAATATATTTGTATTCTGACAGTTTTGCAATCAAAGCATACAAAGAATTTCCCTAAAAGAAAACATATTTCCTACTGGCTCTTACATCTGGTTTATCATCTGGTTTATTACTTTTTGGTAACTATAGCATTTTACATCTACCCTACCTTTTCTCTTTTTTTCAACCTAAACATTTTCATGTGAATGTCTAAATTCTTGAGTCATCTTGTGGCGTATTTTCTTGCCATAATTTTGTGATTTTGTTTTTTTTTTTTCTTTCTTTTTAACACCCTTACTGTGTTATTGCTTTGCATAAGTACGTGTAGCATGTGTCCTCACACTGTTATTACTAGATGGCTGGAATGTGCTACTCTGAAAAATGAATTTTCTTAATGAGATGTAGCTTGGATTTGGGGAGGCAAACTTCTTTATTTCTGCTTCTGATCATGCTGCTAAGTAGTAAAATACTGTGATTGAAGAGTATTCAATTGTCACCTTGATTCATGTTGAATTGTTCCCTATTTTACAGAGAGCTTGACTGGTTCTAATAGTGTAGTTATTTACTGCCTGTCTATTGGTACAGCTGGATTTCGTTTGAAGATGAGCTAACAGATGCATAGGAAGTGATTGAGTAAGGACTACTCAAAGGAAGCTCCATTCAGGGGCTGAGTTTGCAGTAGCAAATATTGGGGGAGGGATTTGAACATTGAGAAAGATATATAGAAATCCTTGGATCTGCATAAATGATTTCTGCTGCATTCAGTCTGAACTGAGGAACTTTCTAATGCTTTATTCTAAAGAATGCCACTACATGTTCCTTGAGAAGCTGCAGCCATGAATGTGGTGTTACCAACTTGAGTTCTGCTGTTCAGTCCTACTTTATGTCTGCTCTCTGCTTATTCTCTGAGAAGTGTCAAAGAAACATGCCAATGAAACTGTTGGTGTACAGGTCCTAAAGGAATGTGAGAAGAGTAGGCTATGAGAGAGACACTGCTTAAGACACAACAAGGAAAATACTGGCTGTTGCAGATAGTGTTTAAGCTAGAGTTTTTTCAGCCCTGAGGCATCCTGATTTGCTGCTTAATACTGATGTGCTATACTAAGGAGTTTTGCAGGGACTTGGCAAAATAAGGCAGCTGTTAACATGTGGTAGGTCAAACTGATTGCTGATGTATGCAAGTTAATGTACAGCAGAAGGAACAATAAGAGCTGTTTACATACTTCTCTGATAGTTTCAGACTTAACTGCAGCCCGTAAATAAGTAAATAAAAATAAAAAAGATTTGGTTCATTAAGAACCAAAAATTACTAACGGGTTGTGGGAAGAACAGAGGAAATAGTACTTAGTGTCAGTCACCCTCACTGTGGTGTGTGCAGCCATCTGGAAAACTGTGCACTTTTAGCCTGCCTGCTGCTGACAAGAGAGTAGAGATGGAGGTGGAAGAAGCAAAAATAATTAATGGTATGGAAAAATCCTGCAAGGAGGAGGCGTGCAAAGAGTGAGAGCACTCTCATGGAGACAAAAATGAATAGAAAGAATAAGTGAAGAAAGATTCAAAATGGGTTAAGTCATAGTTGAGTTGAAATACTGGGCAAGAGAAAGAAGACCATTAATGCTTTTCTTACGACTGCAGATCAAACCTCACAGTTGTGTGGACAGTCATTGTAAGCATTTTTGTTTCATTATCTGCCATACTATAGGCAGATATAAGGATCGTATCTGAGGCAAGAAATGAGGACATATGGAGGAGGAGCATAATTTATACATGAAGTAAAGCATGTAAAAAGAATCAGCAAAGTTGCAAATACAGTGTAATAAATCTGGGAGCACAAGTGCAGGCAAGGGCCATAGATGAGACACAGCATTCTTGTGTGCTGGGGGATCATGGGCTGGCACAATTTTAGTGACTTTGAAACATCTGAGAAATGTACCTGGTGTCCAATGGTATCAAAAATATTATCTGTGGGAACTGCTGTTCAGCATGGTCAATGTCATTACAAGATGATGAAGGCTGTTCCTACAGATATGTGAGAAGTTATGGAAAGGGTCAGCCAAAAAGTACTTTAAGACTTATTGACCTTTAGTTTGGTTTGAAGACTGGGAGGATGCATACATCTTAATTTTTTGGAGACAGTAAGTCAGTGACTTTAGGAAGGTATAATATTCAGTTTTAAATAAGGAAGTCAGTGTTTTATACTAGAGAATATAAGGCTTTGAAAAGTTTTGAATGTTTTGGTGTGGGGGGGAGAAGGAGAAGGGGAGTGACAACAAATGTATATCGGTTTTTCTATTTGTTTTGGATATTGAGGAAGACCTTAGTAGCATTTGTGTTTACATTAGCCAGACAGTGTACCAAAGAGTCAATCAACCAAATTATTTAATACCCTTATTTAATACCCGTGAACATTTCTGTGGCATAAAAACAGTGAAATAAAATACCTATTTCTGTTAAAGATTCTCTTCATGATTACACAAGAAATTATTTTTTTTCATGATTCATAACTGGTTAGGAATTGGTATTAACAAAGCAGTGCATTTAATCACACAGCTGTGTGCTGTTCTGCTGTGTATGTAATATGTGGATATTATGGAGGTTGCTCCAGAGTACTGAGAAAATGAGATAAGGGTGTATCTTTTGGTGATAAAGTTAACTACCTATATATTAATAACAATTTTATTGTCAATGTTGTTTTATTAATCCATTTCTTACTTTGACCTATACAATCACAATAAAAATCTGTAATACTACGCATACTAATAACTAATACTAAACACACTGACTTCTCATGATGTGAACTGTTGCTAACAAGATACTTTGAAGACATTTATCTATCATAGGCTGTCTTTATATCACAGCTGAAAGCTGTTTAGGATGTACAATCCATTTATAATGGGTTACAGCTTATCTGTTCCCTTGCTTGCTTGTAGAGAGCCTGAGTGACCATTAAATACAAGTTTTTGAACGCTGGTGCTGTCTTCCTTGTGTTCCCTAGTGTCGATTCCCATGCAGCAAATATGTTTGGGTACTGAGGGTGTCTGCTGTCCATATCTCTAGTTGAGAAGGCAGGGACTATGGGCTGCGTTAGGGAAGGGTAGGCGTTGGGAGAACCACCTCTCATGCTAGTGGGGCTCCAGCCAGTTGGGCAGTGATGGTGGGCAGACAAGGATGGAGTGAGCATTCTGGGGCACTGGTATCCCAAAAAGGGTAATTTCCTAGTGTGACAGAATTCATGGTTGAGAGCCAACTAGTCGTTCTTCTCCAGCACTTTGTGGAGCTCTTGCCAGCAAGAGAGGTGTTCATAGCTTGTGCCCTCCCACAGTGGAAGGAGGATCACTATAAAATGTGGGGGAGTATGTGTTTTTACCTCTTCAAGTTTAAACTATGAAGCAATTAGATATAGTAACCTTTTTAACCTGTTAGAAAGTAGGCTTTTACTAAAATGTTATTGGTAGAGTTTCTGTGCCATAGACGAGCTGTCTCAGAGGAGCAAAGAAGTTTGTAATTTACTCCATAAAATGGGTAAGGTGTAATATAACCCTGAGCTGGTGAGCATGCTATGCATGTTTTGGCTCTACTGAGCTGAACTTTTTGCTTATGTTGTCTGTGGTAGATGGCTATGGTTCACAGACTTTTTTCTAACACAAGGACACACTATAATTTGCCTGTAATGTGATTAAGATGCCAAGACTCCTCACAGGAATACAAGCACCAAATCTCCCTCAAAAAATAAAAAAACTTTTTTTTTTTTTTTTTTTTCCTTTTTTTAATCAAGCCTATCTTGACTTACCACTTCTCAGTGGAAAATAATCAGTATCTTAGGAAAGAAACCCCAAATGAGATCACATCTGTCAAGTGGTGTTTCCTCTGGATCTAGTGGAAAAGGAGCTCTAGAGAGATCTTTCACCCTGACATCATTTAGTGTCAAATGTTGTTGTGTATGATGTGGTTCTTGCATGTTTAGTGGCAGTATTTGCTGTGCTCCATAGATCTTGATTTTTCTGAAGTAATGAGACTGGGGGGAGGTAAAATAAGGAGATCAAGTTTAAAAGCCAGAAGGCAGGTACATATAATTTTTTTTTTCTTTGAACAGTTTTGCAAGGCCTGGAGTCTCTATAACAGCAGAGTGCATGTGCCTTTAAGTACAGTGAAACATTTTTGTTATGTGTAAATTTAGAGCAGCATTATCTATGAGACTGAACTTTAGAAAAAGCCTTTCATGTGAAGAGATGATCTGATTTTTCTGAGAAGCACTGAAAACCCTCAAGTCCTTCTCACATTAATGCATGCAGAGGGAGGTACTTGAGCAGCACTGTGGATGACTGTTCACAAAGCTGCATGATTCCTTGCCGCAGGAAACTGTAGATACTAAAAGTTGAAGGAATCCATGGTGGCAGGGAGGGGGCTGTCAAGGATTATACGATGCAAAACAAAAAACAAGCAGCAACAACAACAAAAAAAACACACCAAAAAACAACACTACCAGGAGGTCTTTACAACAAAAGTCACTTGTGGCGGTTCTGCAGATGGATGGATGTAAACAGCCTGTTTTGTGCTCTTCTCTAAACAACTGCTAATGGCCAGTACCAGCAGCAAGCTTTGTTTAATCTGATTTTATATGTATATATCCCCCATATCAGTTAAACAAACAAACAAACAAACAAAAAAAGAGATGTTGTATTTCTCCCATTTCACTGATAACCCATAACAGTTCTACAGATGTTTGGGTGACACTTTCATAATTTAAAAATTGATACTGGAATCCCAGCGTCACAGTTATCTATTGAGAAATTGTGCCTGTTAACTACTTAACCTCTTCTAAATAGCTAAATTTCTGGCTCGTCTGGCTTTTTGCATTGCAAGAATTTTTTATCATATCACAATTTACCTAATCACTGTACCAAAAATATTGATGGGCCGTTTTGTGGTCCATTAAGAAACACTTTGAATGCTTTCCTCCAAACTCTAGAAGAATTTGAAAAGTTACGGGCCTGACTAACAAATGAATTTGTGTTAGGGTAGCTTTTCAGAGATTATGAATCCTGTGCAACGTGTTAATGGCATATGATCAGGAGCTTCTCTAGAAACTGCATTGCACATTGAAATGATTTGGCACTAGGTCTGCAGAGAGTTTTGAAGATGTTTTTATTCCTATGGCACCATGTGAAGTGTTATTTTTCTTTTTTCTATCTCTTGCTTTCCAGAAGATATGCTATACTGCTCAATTTCACCATTGCTAAGCTTGAATCTCTCTTTCAAACATTAGGTATCACTTTTTTATGTTTATTGTGACAGTCAAAACTGAGCAAGGCTCAATTTGGGGAGACTAGCCTAGACAAATTCAAGTGATGGATTTTGTGAGCTCAGGAAAAAAAGCAGCAGTAAGAAGGGAAGAGAGAGAAGGGACACATGAAAAATGGGCTAGAAGGAAGGAGTGGAGGCTGTGTTGATGTACTCAGCCTGAGCAACAGAAGTAGCATCAGGTGCTTATAAGTGTTCATTTGAACAAAATTTTCCTCTCCTGTGGATAAGCAGATGCCTTGGTATGCACCATCTGTGGGTGTGGTGGCCAGTACAGTAGACAGTATACAGTATAGTGACTGATTTAATGTAAGATTAATTGTGTTACACTCGTGATGCCACTATATTGTCTGCTGCAACTGCTTGGTGTTTGTCATGAGCTCCTGGAAACACATTTGCCTCAGGGACCCATCCCTGTGCCCTTTCTCTCCTTCCTCTGCCCCTGAATTGCATTGACCCTCCTTAGGGGAGAGAGGGTGTCCTACTGCTACCCCTCATGTGAGCAATGCTGATCATCCTGCTTGACTCTCGTTCTGTGGTAGTACCTTCTTCCCTTTCCAATTCCAGCTCCAGCACATCCCATTTCTGTTCCATGCTGTCTCATTTACTGCCATGCCAGGATCCTTCAATCTTTGCCTCACAGCCAAGTTTAGATACTGTTTCCTTGCTCCTTCTTCCTAGTAGTTTGCTGTACCTCTGTAATTCTTCCTCTTGCAGACATTCTTCCTTGTCTCTCTCCTTCCATATTCTCATTTGTTTTCTTTTCTTCTCTTCTCCAAATGGCTTGTTCCTTTTTCATCACTGTCATTGTTCTATATTTTGGAGATAGGATACCTTCTACCTACTTCCAAAGAGGAGGTGCTTGTGAATTGCTGAGATGCGCCAGGAGGTTGAGGATGCTGGCAAAATGACCTTGGGAAAGGGTCATTCCCTAGCTACTTGGGAAACAACAGTTTGACCTAGAAAATACATCAGTTTGTTGGAGCTATATGAAACAGCACATTGAATTTTATCTGCTTGGTGAAAGCTGAGTAAGGAACAAAGCATTTTTTTTCCCTTCTATCTGATGTTTACTATGTTTTTTCTTTTTGTGTTATAGTATTTGAAAAGAAGAGGCTGCTTACTGTAACTCTGTTCAGCATCATGTCACCCTCATTTACTTGAAAAAATGTGCAGTTCTTTTCTTTGTGCTCCTACACTGGAATCTAATTATTTCCACCTGTGTATTCCTAGTGCAATACAGTAGGTTTTTTTAAAGTGTGACTACTGGGTAAAACATGAGACAGGGTAATTCAGGACAAAGAATTGCACTTGAATTCTGATAAGTGCAAAATTACTTTTGAAGTTTAAAATAAAAAAATCAAAAAGGGAGGAAAAAAAAAAACAAAAAAAACACACACACAACTGTTGAGGTGTAAGACTGGTGGTCTTGCCCCTGACTACTAAACAGGCCATCTTCAAAGCCTGGCTCAGTTCAACATCAGGAGGGTCCCCATGTCTCCCTTCAAAGATACTGTTTTGCCCTGAAATATATGAAGCTATCAAAGGAGAAACCTTGTGTCCTGAGAGCTGTATGTCACTTCAGCTGACCTCATCAGTTTTTACCCCAAATGAATAATTTCCAGTGAGAAAGACAAAGCTTGCAGGAGCTAGCAACCAAGTTTTGGAGTTCTGCATTCCTGCTAGCTTTCTGCAGGATGTTGTGCCACCTTATTTGCTTCTTTCTGGCAGGCTACCAAAGCACAAAGGGAATTTCCCTGTTGCCTCATTTTATTAAAGAAAACTGACATATTTGTCACTGTGCAAATATGGCACATGAAATTAGTTTACTCATGTAGTCCTCTTTTTGAAAGCTTTACAGATAACCAGTATTGGAAAATGAAGTTTGATGGGTAGAACACAATTATCCTTTTCTCTGGGGCTGTAAATAAATAAATAAATAAATAATTCCCCCTTGCATAAAATTTCTGATCAGCATTCCATGCTCTTACTTATTTCCATTCTCTTCCAAAATATACAGCCTTATTTCACAGATGACTGATTTTTGAAGTATTCCATATCCGTTAAATGAAGTTAAAACTCCATAATATTAGTGGAAGCAGTTGTACCTTCCTGAGGTATAGAGGGAACCTATAATAAAAATACTTCAAATAGTGCACAATGCATATAAGTCAAAGGGTTTCTATACAATGTAAATGCAATATTCTGGTTCAGCTAGCTCCATTCCAGTATCCTTATGTTGAGAAAAGAAAGGAAACTAGTGAAATATAAAATATTTTATATACAACTTATATAAAATTTCCCTCTCAGCTTCTTTGAAACAGCAGGGGCTGGCATGGCCATAGTCAGTCCTGGCTTCAGATGAAAAAGCTGTAACAAGAGAACAGGACCCAGCTGTGAGGGATTCTGGAACACTGGAAAATGGAAAAATCTTCATGTGCCTAACTCTTGCTGTAACTTACTGAACTGACTAGAGATGAAGACTACTTCCTTTTAGATTAAAGCGATGTCCCTTGATGTTTGAATATAGTCTATTGAAGGTGAAGACTAGAAGACATCTTCAGTATGTAACCCTGTAGAGACATGGACCAAACTTTTTGCCAGGTTATGTAGTACTTACAATTACAAAGCTGAGGGAAAGGTAAGCAAACTGAAGAAATAAAACATGTTAACCACAACATAAATGTCAATCTCACTTTAAAATACCTAATAAACTTCAAAAACAGTAGTTAGGGCTGATGTGAAGATTAAGTTGTTATCATAAACAGCCTTACTGCAATTCTAATGCAGGTGCCATGGATCATTTCACTTAGTGCATCATTAACCTATCATTTTAGTCATCTAAACAACTTCAAAACAACTGGTGTTACTCAAAACTCTTCTAAATTAACTCCATTATTTCTACAGCTCTTAAAATGAGCTTTCTGTTTAAGTAGTAAATCAGATAATTCAAACTCCCCTTCATATTTTATTCTTAATGCAGTACTCAAAACTTGTTTGTAAATGTTAATCTAGTCTTTGTGTCCTTAGTAGTAAGCATATTCTTCCCAGAAGGTGTACTTAGCATTCTTTTGTGTGAATTACAACTATAAAGTAAAGAATCTGGTAATATCTTTTTCCTTTAGTGAATTCTACTCACAATAACAATCAAGTAAATTTTATTAATGTACATTTTCATCTACAAAAAATGAAAGTGTAAAGAATCTTTTTCATCAGTTGACAAGAAGAAGTGAAAATAAAAATTCAACGTTAATTTTTCCAACGCTGTAAGACCAATCTTTCAAAATATTTTTGTCAGTTCCTTTTAAGGATGAAAGTTTTCTGATTCAAGGAACTTCCTCTATTGGTTCCATTCCATGTGTTGCTGGTGTTTTGTTGTTGCTATGTTGGTCTTAGCTTGAATGTATTGTCTTCTAAATTAAATAAACTCTTGCAAGCAGTAGTCTGGATTGTGTATAGATAGCACTTTTTTAGAGAACACTTTTTTTAAGGATTAATATTGTTATATACAAAATACATTAAAAAAATAACAGCGAATACTTTCTAAGTGAGTACTTACAGCTTATGAAGCATTCTATGCATCCACAGAGGACCGATACTGTCACCAAAAAAAAAAAAAAAGAAAAAGAAAAAAAAGAAAATCTTTAGAATTCAATAAGACAACCTCTAAGACAACCTGTATGACTTGAAAAATAATTGACCTTTTCCTAGGAAACTGTCAAAAATTAATCCATTTTAGGATGGAAATATCACAAGCTGGGGAAAAGTTTCTAAGGATGAATCCTTTTTCTTTCTACATATAATTATACATCTCTCTCTATATAAATAGTGTTGTGAGTTTTTTTCTTTTGTAAATCTCCTGCATAAGTAAACACTTTTTTTACCTGACATCCTGAACTACTAAAACTTGACCTGGAGCACTTGTGTGGAAGGAATGACCTGGATGCTCAACTTGCATTTCTATGGCACTGAGATTCAGTTGAACTCTGTTATTTGCCAGCTTAAAGGGAATTTGTAGGCATGAAGCAATTCACTAGGGCAAATTTAGTCCTTGAGCATAAAAATCTTTCAGTTTTGCAAACTTCCTTTTTAGATTATATCACACCTCTTTGCCTATATATTGAGCCTTTATACACCAGAGAATATGATAAAAATGTACATCTGTTGGGTTCAGCCAATGACTGGGATTCTAATGTGGGAGAAACACACAAACACACACACCCCAAAAACCTTCAACAAAAAATTGCTCAGAAAATGGATCTGGAAAGGCTGTCATACTAGCCATGGTGCCAGAGGTTAAAGCAGGGCCTGCCTCCGGAGCCTAAGCATGACAGCAGATACATATTCTGACCCTAAATTGCTCTAGTTATCATTGTCAAGAAATCAGATATGGGTTCAATGAAGGAAGAAAAGAAGATCTGCGTTACTCTTATCACTGGGATTTTTAAAAAAATATTTACACACAGTGGCTTTCTATGCACGTGTAACATGCTAAGTTTACTTTCCTTACCATCTTTACTAGAGTAAATTTTATTTCACTAATTTGATTTAAAGTCCAAGACATTTAGCTAATGTGTAAGTACATAGCTGATATTTCAGAAAACATCAGTTTAAGTTAGGTTGATACGCTAAGGAGAAAAGGAAATGTCATTGATTTGGTAAAAAAAAAAAAAAAAAAAAAAAACAAAACAAAACACTATTTTCCCTTCAGCTGCCATTTCACACTTTTAATGCCAGAGAAATGCTCTTTCTCTTCTTGGAAAACAGAAATATCAGAAATCATGTTTGCCTCATTCTTTGAAAGTGAACAGTACAAAGCAGTGTTTTTCAGTACTACCACTTATGCTCCTTTAGAGGGAGGTCTTTGGATTTTATTTATTTTTTTTTTCCTTGTTGAGATTACTATGTGTCCTTCATCAAGGCTCTCACAGATCTATCAAAATCTATGTTCAGAGCAGCGAGGAGCTTCCTGAGAATCTAGTGGGCTGATGCCAAAGGAGTGGAAAGAATTGCTTTGGTTCTGTGAAGACAATGATTCCCCTATCCTCAAGAACTGCACAGTGCATCTTCAGTTTTGCAGTGGTTTTCATACAGTAGTTTGTCTTCTTCTTGGGCTATGCTGGCTGCTGTGTATGACAGTATAACGTCTCCCAGCAGGTGTATGCATCTTCTGTGTGTGTCATTCCTCATCTTCTTTTGTGACTGTATTGGGGTCAGAAGGATATTTGCTAATACAATTATTCTCATTTTCTCTAGATGAAAATTGCTGACTGCTGCAGCTAAGGCTGCTCTGAAATACTTTAGCTTAAAATTCATATAGGATTGCTCCATAGATGAGGTTATCCTAGCTGATGTCAATATGAGAATTTCATTGCATGTTTTTTTAATTTTTTTTTTTTCCTGTAAGAGGGATAGGGAACATGTTCAAATAAAAATCTTAAAATATTCATTTATTTATTTTTTAGGGAGAAACTTCTGAAATATTGGGGGGGAGGGCAAAGAAAAAGTACTTGAGAATGATTTTCCCCTTTTATGCTCTCAAGAAAATGTTTAAGAGGGTGGTACAGTCAGTTCACAGAACAAGCATATAGAGATGTGTTTTCAAAGTAAAAATAGTTGGAGATTAGAATATCTGCTTTTAAGTTTGGAAGTGAACTAAGTGGGAGGCTTTAACCATAGGTATATTTAAAATAAACATGTTCTGAAAGCTCCTTTTCCAACTTTCTTTGCTCTTTATTGTATTTCTCATTCATTGAAATTATCCCAAAATGCAATATGTGTATTTCACTGCTGGGATATCCTGGAACTGTGAACCAGAAGCAGAGGAATAGGCTGGCTGGCAATAAAATACAGAGGAGGTAGGATGTAATTTATAAAACCTTGAATTAAATTCACTTTTCTTCTGAACCATGCTTATATAGTGACCTCATATAGTTTTTGTTCATTTCACTTTACTTTTGGGGTAAAAATGTGGCTGGGTTGGAACTCTTTGGACTTGTCTTGCAAGCTATGCTGCTGGGTTCCACAGCAGAGGAACACAGAGGGTGATTGCCAATCTTCCTTCCCTTGACCCAAAAATTTCACTTTGATTATTTTTTTATTTTTTTTTTCTGTAGTATAGGAGAAATTAATCTTCCCTACAACAATAAGACTGTACAATAATATGTTATCCTGTCTGAGACAAAAATTTAACTCAAAATATTTGCAATTCCCAAATGGCCATATCTATATTAGTGATGCTTATTTTTAGACTGAGACATTCATACAAGTTTATTTATTATTATTTATTTTTTTTTGCCTGTGACACTGAATTAAGAGGTTAATAACTGTCTATTTAGTGTTCCTTTCTCCTTTCCTCTATGCATAGTCATTCCTCTGAATGAATGTGACCATTTCTTCTTAGGGATACATGCTGCAAATAAATACATTTGCAGCTTGCAAGGACTAGGAAGGAACTCGTGCTTCTTGACACCTGGGTAGAATGCTACTTTTCTTGGGGAAATGATCTTATATCTCCAAACCTTTCTTCACTCAGTACCTCCAACAAGTGTTTTGTCAATATACAAAAGATGCATGCTCAGGCTTGCAGCTTGCTCAGGCTTGCAGCTTGCTCTGGAGGAGCTGAATAAGGATGTGTGGGGCTGGATAAGACAGTCTATGGTTTGTTTCTAATGCTTCATCTATTTTAGAAACAATGTGTTACTGAGGTGTTCAGGTAATACCCAGAATTTTTTTTTCTACCAAGTATTTTTTCTCTCCCAAGAAATATTTGTAATACTAGCTTCAACAATGAGATTACATTTGTGTTTTGTAGCCAAATATTTCTAGTATTTAATGATGTTTCAGGACCTGCTGCTTTCTTGATCTTCACAGGCTATGTATGGGGTAGAGGTGGTTTGGTTTGGATTTGTTTTGTTTTGTTTTCTGTCTTAGAAGTAGAAATTAAGGCACAATGGGTAATTTCTCATAACTGCTGGTACCAGAATAAGATATAGTTGGTTTCAGAGCTCCACGGTGGGCACAGCCTCATAGGTTGCACAGGCCTTTCCTGTGGACAGTGAGCACTGGGGCTCCTCCAGCAGCTGCTGTGGCTTTCTTCTCTCCCTAGAAATTGATAACAAAGCTCTGTCAGATCTGCTCTGTAGAAAAATGCAGGCTTCAAAGTCCAGATAGATAGGCAGGTGGTTTATATGAAAAACCTCTTGCTTTTTCTTGCTCTGGAAAATTCATGCTGTGACACAAAAAAATGCATTTTAGGAAGGGAAAGGAAGCCTGGACTCCCACAGAGGCTCAGGCAGGAGGCTGCAGAGATAGGGTTGAAATGTGAGGGGAAGGGTCAGGGGGATGGTAGGAGGTCTTGACATCTCAGGCTGTGTGTGTGCTAGGGCTTGCAGAAAGCCACAGTACTCCAAAGTGGGCTCTTCCAAATTGGAAAAAGGGACTGAGTGTGAGATTAATCCTATCGTAATGAATTACTGATGACTGCACCTAGTAAAAAGGAGACAAATTGTACGTGTTATTAGAAGGAGGGAGGCTGTGTAGTTGATTTGGTTTTCATTTTGTTGCATTACTCTGAGCATGAGGAGGAGAGGCCTCCAGCAAGAGCTGGAGGTGTTGTGGCTGAGAACTGGCTGTGAACATCTCTAGGAGAGGAGGATTTTTATAGTGTTGCGTGGTGGGGAACATTGGAGTGGGCGAGGGCACATTGGTGGGGTCATGTCACTCAGGCAGAGAGTAGCAACAGTAACAGGGAGCTAATAAAACCTCTGAGCGCAACTAAGATGGGATGGGAAGGGCTCAGAAATTGTCTGAGAAGTCAGAAGCTGAATCTGGAAACATGGACAAACTTGTGAGAATTCAGGACACAGGAAGAGTGGGTGGTTGCACAATGGAACAGGCTCCCCAGGGAAGTGGTCACTGCACCGAGCCTGTCTGAATTTAAGAAGAGATTGGACTGTGAACTTAGGCACATGGTCTGAACTTTTGGGTAGACCTGTGCGGTGTCAAGAGTTGGACTTGATGATCCTTAAGGGTCCCTTCCAACTCAGGATATTCTATGATTCTATAAGAGTTATGGAGAAACTCTATTCTGTCTGACATGGTAACTATGCTTCTGATACTAAAAATAAATCTAGCTTTTCTTATTCTTCTCTTCCCCCCCACCCCCCCCCCAAAAAAAAAAAATAAAAAAAAAAATCTAGCATTTTCTGCATTTTTTGTTTGAAATTCTATCTTGTTCTTTAGTGAGCTCCTTGTAAGAAGAAGGTGCAGGCACACCTATCCCAAGGCTGTGGTTTATTCTGGGTCCTGGCATTTTACAAGAGTAAGAGTAGATATATAGATAAACTGGGGAAAGGCCCAGAAAGATGGGCAAAATGAGTATGAAAACACAACAAAGTGATGTGAGAAGCAATTTTAAAAAATCAATTAAACTAGAGGGGAATTCTGGAGATGAAATTAACTTGGGAGACTGCTTCCTGGGTGGTAAGTGTTTTAAATATAAATAGTGCAATTATCTATGGAAACATTGATTATTTTCATGGAGAGTTAAACTTAGAATTTAGTAAGCAAATATAATCTAGTAAGACTGTTGTTCTAAGTGCAGGGCAATCAGCTGTACTCAAACAGCTTTAAGTAATAAATTGTTTTTCATGACTTCCTTCTTTCCAAGGAGAGAAAGAGGAGGAAGGTGATTCCCTTTGTTCTGTGATCTTTGATAAAGTGAAATAAACAATTTTTATTTTAAAGTACATAGATCCAGGTACTAGTAATATTGGGAGTATAAATATCCAGGTACCCTAGATCCTGACCTGAATCCTGGGGACTAGACTCTATGGGGAGGGGCAGTAGAAAATGACGTTGTCAGAAGAACACTTCAAAAATAATGTAAAGAAGCACATGGTAGGGCTGAACCCAGTTAGATTTTTTTTGGTATTGTATTTCTTAATGGTTGGAACCTGATTTTACTGTTGAGAGATTTTTACCATATTTTGTGATGAGGATAATCAGATTCCCTGTCTTTTTGTTTAGATGAATGTGGTGAAACACTAAAACACTGTATATGTGTAATATTACCATGCCTAAAGGAGTAGGGAGTTTGGAGTTTTCTGGGGGAGAATTAGGTCCTTGCTCAGTTGATACTTTGGATTCAGCCTCTTCTTTCAGACAAAATATTTCTTTGTTCTGATAGATCTGTTTCTTCTTGCTGACCTCCTGATGATTCATCTTTATGTTTAAAAGTTTTCAACTGTCTTTGAATGTCAGCTCACTTTTAAATACTTTCTTCAAGAGAAAATGTAATTCATTATAAAATGGAACTACTTCTGTTTAAAACAGCTTTTTATTTATTTGTAATCTTCTGAGTAACTAGTTATTTTCTTTTTATTTGCTTAAACAAACCATAATCTCCTTCTCTGGGTCCATTCAAAATCTATCCATCATATGAAAAACTGCATCTCAAGCCTGGCAATGCTAATACCCTTATTTATATTATTATATAGAGCCTACTAAAAATTAAACATTTGGCTTCAGGCTTAAAAATATTCCAGGGCCTCTAAAACACTTCAAATAATCTAACATATTGTTTAAAAAATAAAAAAAGAGAGAGATCTTTTAAATTTACTAGAAAATTTTCCTCTTTTTCATAGAGCAAATATCATTTATGCTATATACGTACGACAACATGGATAGGTTCTGGGGTCCTCCAGATTTCTGCACATTTCCTTCCTGTTAACAGAAATACATGTTTATTAAGGAAACTTGGTGTTGAGATATACTTTAACCCACAGATAGGAAGGAGGAAGGAGCTACAGCTATGCATTTTTCTTGTGCAGTTGCTTCAAATTGCTATGTGTAGAGTCTTAGAGATTAAACTGAAGATTGCCTGGACTTGAGCCTTAAAAAGATGGACTTTTTTATGATTATGATGATATGAGATGTATAATTAATTCAGCACAGTTAGCCCATTTAACAAATCTCAGTTAATTAACCTCAGTCAATCCTGCTGACATACATTTGCAAATTCTGGTACCTCCTGTAGCTGCTGTAGCTGGGACAGAGCTGGTGGCCAAGAATATAATCTGTGGAATCACAGTAAAAAAAAAAAAAAAAAAAAAAAAGTATTTTTCTGCTTGTTCTACAGGGCAGAGGCTTTTTTTTTTTTTGTTTTTTTTTTTGTTTTTTTTTTTGGGGGGGGGGGGGGGGAGGTTTTGTCTTTCTCTTTGACATGCTAATGCAAATTGTTGAACTGAATTCCCAGACCTGCTAGGGAAAAGCAAACTGTTGAACTGAATTCCCAGACCTGCTAGGGAAAATGCAGTGCTTTTTCTTTTATGTATTCAATTTATTTAGAGAACTTATGCAGGATGGAGACTATCTTGCCCATTTAAGTATTCTGACTTCCTTCCTACACAAAGGAGAAAGAAAAAGTACTGGCTGTTTCAAATACAATTTAAGAGTGCCTGTCTCCCATGGGAAAGGGAAAGTCACAGGCAACCGACGTGAGGTTAGTAATAGGTGAGTCTATGCAAATATTCTTCCTATACCGTATCTCCAAAGGTGAATGCAATATTGTGGCTGCAGTTTGTCATAGAATGATTTGTCTTGGAAGGGACCTTAAAGGCCACCGAGTTCCAAACCCCTGCCATGGGCAGGGACACCTCCCACCAGCCCAGGTTGCCCAAAGCCCCACCCAGCCTGGCCCTGAACACCTCTAGAGATGGGGCATCCACAGCTTCTCTGGGCCGCCTGTGCCTCACCGCCCTTTGAGCGAATTTTTGTCTAACATCTGATCTAAATCTCCCCTGTCATGGTTTAAAACCATTATCCCTTGTTCTATCATCACTCTCCCTGACAAAAAAGATGGTCCATGGACCATCCAGAAAATTAAAAGCTGAAAGCAAAGTCCGACTTGGGTATCTGCAGGTTGTTGCTAGCCTGTTGTGTAGAGAAAGCTTTATTTTCTTTCCTTGTGCAATGGGGATGGTGACCTTTCCAACTGTAGTTAGTGTGATTCCTTTCTTGAGTCAGAAAAGAAAATGGGGGAAATAAATTGGTTTCACCTTCCCATTTCCAGATCACCAATCCCTTCCAGCTTAACTGAAACAGTGCATCGCTGGATTTTCATGGTCTGTTGAGGCTTTGGCTAAATTTCCAAAATTATCAGGAAAACAGAAATGGTTAATCATTCTAAAATGCTGGATGGCTGTATCTCACCTGATGAGTCCTGGGGAATGTTTGTGCTTGAGGCAGATGCTAAATCAAGGCATTTGTTGCTCAACATCATATACTTGTGGACTTTAAATGTGCCAGGTGTCTGTCATCTAGAAACAGCATGCTTTAGTAGGCTGGGCTGAGAGCCAGAGACTCTGAAGCTGCATTCTACCTGTTTCTGACTTAATAATCCTGTATCCTTATGTAACACTTTATTTTGCCATCGTCTTTCACTTTTCTCTCTCCTTACCTCCCCCGCATCTAGGCTGTTACTGCATCTTGCCAGCAGTAGATAATAGGAACATATTAGTGCTCCACTGGCATCTTAAGATCAATTCAGATCTATAGCTTTGTCAGTGCTACCATACTGCTAAAAACAGCCACCTTCAAATTATTCACTTTTTTTTTTTTTTTTCTCCATAAGATTTGAGATTGTTTGCCTTATGGTCTGTTCCTAGATATTATTTTATGTGGAATTGCTGGGTAAAGTCAGGTGGCTTCTTTTCAGTAGATTTTTGATTAAAAAAAAAAAAAAAAAAAAAAGTGGATTTTACCAGAGATCTTGCAGTGAAATAGCAAAAGGCAGATAATAAGGAATTTAATGTGTATTTTTGCAAAGAGTAAATTGGGGGAGGGAGCAATTGGGGGGGGGGGGGGGGGAGGAAGGGGGGGTGTTAGCAAAAACCAGCTAATTAGAAAACAAATCTTGCTGTTCATAGAGCCAAAAATGCTGGCTGCTCTTGACAGTTTAAGAATGGAAGGCCAGTAGACACAGACAAAGATGCTCTCACTAGTTTTGATTGATTAAATTGTGATTTTAAAGTGGAACCCAAGAAAGTTAGGTGCTGGATTGTTTCAGGTTAGAGACAATTACAGAATATTCCTGTAGGGTAAAATCTGCATGTTTCTTTGGGGGAAATATGAGGTAATTTGGGGTTAGTCTTGTCCTTGGTGAAAGAGGTAAGGATACAGACATTACCTAAGATGCCGCTACACTCTAAAATAAAAGCCTAGCTCTCTGTCATAATCAGGTTGGTGTCTTTTAATTTAACATCTGACAGACAGTTTTTGAAGGAAACTTCTGCAGTCTACCCTTTGGCTGCAGTGCCTTGAGAGAGTTAGATAAATTATGTGCGTTTCATGAAGACTATGGAGAGTAGAAATAGTATTGCCATGTATAAGTGCTATGCTGAGCAGTGCCAAGAAATGGTAACAGCATGACATGGGGGAAAGGGCTTGTGTCTTCAATTAAAGGCAAATGTTGAGGATAGAAACACTTGGCTTTTTGTTTAGTGCTGAAGTTTTCATAGTTCTGTTTCCTTTTTTTTTTTCCTTTTTTTTTTTTTTTTTTTTTTTTTTTAATTTAGTGTAGATATTTAAAACAAATAACACGATCATCTTCCTGTGTTGAATAAGCTGTAGAGACTTGGTCAGGATCACAGCTTCTGCAGGATGTCTCAAGTTGGCTTAAAATTCTTAGAGAATATGCTGCTATTTAATTATCTTCACTTTTTAAATTAAGCACCTTCATTGTAATGTGAACTTATTGCATTCAGTTTTAAGCTTTTGGAAGGTATGCTCCTTTCTGGCAGATAATAGCCCTTAACTTCCAGAATTTTTACTCTTTAGATCAAATTATGCTGCCATTATCCTTCATTTGGTAAAACCACATAGATTGAGTTTTAGGCTATAGCTATTGTAATTTTGCTAAATTAATGTATGGTGGAATGACACATCTCTTTTCTCTTTTGAATCTCAAGCTTAGGCATAATTGTTCAGGCTTCTTTTGTTTCATTTTAGGGGATTATTTTTTTCATCTACTTTTTCTGGTGCACATTTCAATGCAGGCAAAACATCAGGATGAAATGCCACAACTTTTGTGAGAACTCAGAAAGTACCATATTTTTCTGTGACATGTACCTTGATGAGAGATGCATGGGAGAAGTAAATGCTAATGATGCAAAAATTGTTAGGTGAAGTACAACCATACCTTGGCTAGAAACTGCTGCTCCCATTATTTATGCCAATTGTCAGGAAAGAGCTGCTTAGGTTTGGCATTCAGGGAGTACAACTTGTGTAAAGAACTTTCCCAAGTATAATGATATACCTCAGGTCTCAGACCTTCAACAGTCCCCTTTCCACAAGCTTGGAAAAAACAAAGGAGGGTCACAGCTTGAGTATTGGAGTAGGCGTGTGCCAAAGCATCTAACTAGGAGATAAGGATTTTCTGAGTTTAGTGGCATGATGTTCTTGTGTTCATAGAAGAGAAGGCAGCCTTGCAATAAGCAAATGCATGTCTTACTGACCTCATTAACATTCTTTCTATTCATGCCAGGGCTGAGTTTTGTTCTTCAATCCTGCTAGGTGCATGCTAGGTAAATAACAGACAAATGCAAATGGCCTTATTTTATCACCTGCATAGCATGAATACCTCTTGCTATCCACCTTTAACTAGGTTAGAAGTTTGGAATGAAGGGCTATGACTCCCTGTCTGGTCAATGGAGAACTTACAGGGGTGTCCTGAATCATTCTCTGTGTGCTTCATTGATCATGTAGGAATGTAGAGTCCTAGCTTAGCCCAATGTTAATGTGAATTTGCTCTTTATACACACATGGATCTGACTTTAGTATGCCTGAGCTTGATTATGCCTGTTCCACCCCTCCACCCCACCCCCCACCCGTGTTCTCTCATCTAAGACAGGTTTGTCTTAATTGTAGTGTAAGGCAAGACACAAAATTACAGAAGTCACAAGCTGGATGTCACCTTATCTCTATAATTCATGAAGCGATGTTGTACCTATAAATCACAAAAATTTAACAGCTGCAACTGCAGCCAGATAAAACATTGACAAGGGCAGCTGTGAGGCAGTGAAAGACAGATGAAACTATGACTTTTTGTCAACTGACTTCTCCCTCCTGAAGTATATCTGGTGTCAAGCTGTCACTCTGCTTGACTTCAGAATGAACAAACAGAGTGAGCTCGTAAAACAGTGTGAGACTTTTCATCTTTCCTTTCTTGGGAAAATTGGGAGATCAATATAATTCATTGAATCATAGAATATCCCAAGTTGGAAGGGACCCATAAGGATCATCAAGTCCAACTCCTGGCACCACACAGGCCTACCCAAAATTTTAGACCATGTGACTAAGTGCACAGTCCACTCGCTTCTTAAATTCAGACAGGCTCAGTGCTACTTCCCTGGGGAGCCTGTTCCAGTGTGCAACCACCCTGTCAGTGAAGAACTCTGACAGGGTGGACTTCCTGGTGTCCAGCCTAAACTTCCCCTGCCTCAGCTTAACATCATTCCTGTGGGACCTATCACTGGTGATTATGGAGAATAGGTCACCTACCTCTCCACTCCCCCTCACGAGGAAGTTGTAGACTGTGATGAAATCCCCCCTTAGCCTCCTCTTCTCCAGGCTGAACAGGCCAAGTGACCTCAGCTGCTCCTCTTATGTTTTCTCCTCTAGGCCCTTCACCATCTTTGTCTCCCTCCTCTGGATGCTCTCCAACAGTTTCACGTCCTTTTTGTACTGTGGTGCCCAGAACTGCACACAGTACTAGAGGTGAGGCTGCACCAGTGCATAGTAGAGCGGGAAAATCACTTCCCTCGACTGACTAGTGATGCCATGCTCGATGCACTCCGGGATACGGTTGGCCCTCCTGGCTGCCAGGGCACACTGCTGGCTCATATTCAACTTGCTGTCAACCGCAACCCCCAGATCCCTCTCTGTGGGACTGTTCTCCAGCATCTTGTTGCCCAATCTGTATGTATACCAAGGGTTGCCCCGTCCCAGGTGCAGGATCTGGCACTTGCTCTTGTTAATCTTCATGAGGTTGGTGATTGCCCAGCTCTCCAATCTGTCCAGAGACGGATCCAAGTCCCATTCATAGAATGTTTAATGAGATGTTCTTTCTTTGTCATCCTGTCTTCCAACCAGTCTTCCAAATACCACTCACATCCCTACCCCTCCCATATTGTATCAGCTTGTAGCCTAAAACTATAGTAGTGTCTAGTGGTCCAAAATTCTGGTTAAATAACATGTCCATACACCTCTGTATGAAATAGTCTGTCTCAGCCAATAAAAATGCTTATGTAAGTGCAGAAATTCTTGAATCAAGAATCTGTTCATCTTTGTAATTTTTGTAACTAAAATACCCAGTGAGTATTGTTGAAATATAGGCTATCTCTGAAGATTATCAGGTTATAGTTTAGCTTTGCCTGTTTAGACCTCCGTATATGTAGAAGTGATATGTTGTTTTCTTTTTTTCTTTTTTTTTTTTTTTTTTTAAATCTTTTATTTACATTCTAGCTGCAAAATATTTAAATACTATGAGAAAATAGGCTACAGACAACAATTGTTCCACCATGGGAGTCTCATGACTGCAGAAATAACTTGGATTTATTTATTTATGAACAATTTTCAACCCTCAGGCATAGTTACACAGGCTTTATTCTGTTATTTATTTAATATGCCATTGAATAGTTGGAGAAGTCATTACAACAATATTTCCTCCAACATCAGCTCATCAAATATCAAAAGCCTTAGCTGAAGGCTGTATGAGATCACTGGTAGTCATTGACTCAGAAGTACATGAACTTCCTTAATTTTATTTCTATACAAATATTGAAGGGATGGATATGAGTCATTAATGAGGATCTTGTTGATGGATGTCAATTTGTCTTCCAAACTCTGTCTTCCTGTGTCACTTAAACTTGTGTTGTTGGAAGGACTTTGGTTCCTGGCTTCTATTAAACCACCCCCAAATACTGCTTTTCTTTTACCCAAGGTTTATATCATTTGCTATTGTTTGCATTATGGAAAACTTAATTTTGGATAAATTTAATTCTTTCCATACAGATAGGATTAGTTTCATTATGGACTGAAGGAAAGGACAACAGGATATGCTTCCTGTGTCCCTAACTCTAGAGGTCCCAGTTTTGTATCAACATTTTCACTGGATGTATAGAATATGTACTTGTATGTAGAGGATGGAGAAAGGAGGGATCTTTACACTAATCTCTTAAGTAGCTACACTAGGTTTCTACTGTTACCTGCTTCTGAATTCCTTCAAAGAAACTGAGGTTCACTGTGGAGGAAGTCAAGGTTCCTTTTTCAGCTTAGGGATTTTCTGTCAGTTGTGCTGTATTTTATGTAAAATAGTGATAGCTCTGTAAGCAGGTTTCAGTAACCCAATTAAGAAGCTTCAAAATTAAGCTACGAAACTTTGCTGTGTACTAGGAAAAAAAAAAAAAAGAAATCTAATTCAAGCACCTTGTTTTGTGTTTTAGCAGGATCAGGATTAGGAATTAATCTTTTGTTGTTGTTTTGCTTGTTTAATAACCTTTGGTATTTTACTGAAAATCTAGTCTGGATTCATGTCTGATGGGAAGAAGTGGTGACAGATGTTTTAATACATGTAATAATATGCTCAGAAATGCTGAAAGTTTTTCTGGATTGGTAAAATGTTTTGACTTTAATAGGTTTTCAAAGGAATGGTATGCAAAGTAAAAGTAATGGTGTGGAGCCCTTCCTTAGGGTCCAGGTCAAATGGGTACACTTCAGATGTTGAGGGCCCCAGCTCCAGGCTCCTTTTGTGTCCTGGCCACCCCCCTCCTGGAAGGTTGCCCTGGGTACCAGATGTGTTGTAGGGTGGCTGGCTTGGCCTCTGTGCAGCACTGGTATCTGTTATCTTTGCAGTATGCAGCATAGATGGAACTGATTAACATGCAAGCTAGTTTAATTTTGATCTTTGAAAAATATGGAGGAAAAAAAAGGTGACTATAAGCTAAAGCCCAGCAATATTGTAATATTCATAGTAGTACAAAATATGTGAAGAATTCTGAAACATAATGCAAAAGAGCTGTCTGCTCAAAGAAAGTTGTCTGGTATGTAAGCTAAGTGTTTATCTGTTTTTTAAAACAAGAGTATATATTACAAAATGGATAAATGTTAAGCAAAAACAAAAGATTGTTTATCTCCCACTATGGAAGACTACATTCAGAGTACCTATAACGACCTTGGCAGCCTGCTTAATGAATAAATGGAGTACTCAGCCATATCTGATAATGAAAATGAAGCATGCTTAATTGACTTAGCACCCAACTAATCATCAGTTAATGCAGTCCTGAAAATTGCAAAGTTATTTCATCCTACAGGGTCAGAGCATGCCTGTAGAGAAGGGACAATCTAAGCTTTATACCTTAGGCATGGAGCAAATACAAATGGCAAACAGTAATTAATGTGGCCCAGAGGCTTCAGATGGTAGTATGGCCTCAGTCCATGCTGTCTTCAGCCATCTGCAAAATGGCTATAATTCTAAAACTAAACTTCATTAGTTGACATCCTGCAGGTAATTACACTAAAGGACCTATCAGACTGCTTGCAAAACAGCTCTGTTATGGGAAGAGTACCATCTTAGATTGTGCGTGTTGTTATTTTTTTATTTTATTTTTTTTTTTTTTTGAAGAGGTAGAACAGTCAACACTGACTGCCACAGAATAGCCTGCTGGGACTTTATTCAAAGTATATACAGAGTTATAGAGCCTGACTTGACACCTGCAAATGTCTCTGCCCTGATCTTACTTGGCTATACAGACAATGATTCAGAACTAAATGAGATAATTTCTTCCAAAATCTTTCTGCCTCAGCTGGGATTTTTGTCTTGCTTACAGGAATGACTTAGTATTCAGAGCCAAAACAGTGATGCTTGAGGGAGAGGCCATCAATTTAGTTCATTGTACAAGGGATAATCAATGGAAACTGTGTTTTCACTCTTCAAGTTCAGAATCCCTGCTTAACAAAAGACTTGGTATAGCAAGAATCCTCTCACTCCATATTCTAAGAGCTGTTTTTTTAAGTATCCTTTTCTTCATTTGAAAATATTAAATGGTTTTCACACAACATCTTGATCAGCAAGTAGCAACTATGAGTTTTCTTAGGATTTTTGCATTTATTTACAAGAGCGGAGGGTTAAATGTACCAAATAAAGTAGCAGCTACGTGTCCAGAAATAAAACAGGAATGGCTGCGATGTCTGGATGTTGGTTCTATTGGCCTCTGAGCTGCTGTGTAGTCCCTGATTTTAGCAGCAGATGTCTTTCCATAGAAAGCATGGGATTTTCCATGTCTCCCTACCAGGAAGGTCCAGAAAGCAGCCCTGGGACCTTGAAGTTCTCACAATGAAATGGGAGTGAGGAAGATGAAGATCCAGACTCTGCATTGGGCCAGTTGCAAAGGTATCTATCTATTATCGCTTTTGTCCCTGCAGAGCCAACTGTTGCTAGAATCTGGACATCCTACACATGGTCTTGACAAATGAGGGAGCAAGAGTTAAAATGTGGAGGGAATTTATCTTCAGTTTTTCTTTTCCTTTGTCACTTATCTTTGCTGTGTCTGTCTTTATAGACATAAAACAATAGATTTGTGCGTGTGTGTGCTAGAATATTCCTTCCAGCTTTTGACTTATTTCAGTGCCATTCTTCAGACACTTAATGTTTTGTAAGGTAGGGCTTTGCAGACCTACCTTGAATATGTTCTCAGCTTATTGCTCAAAATCCAAATCCTTGATTTAGCATCAGCAAACTTCACTTAAGTAGATTTTAAATCTCATCTTTGTACCTCCATCTGATGCCTCAGCTGAGGGGTCAGTGTGTCTATTGTGAATCTTTACAAATTTCAGAAGCTTTGGAATTTGCCTGTGGAACAGAAGGTGACCCTTGCCAAGCCCCAGCTGTGAAGTATCATGTAGCCTTTTAAATGACAGATTTTATTTGGCAGTGTTGGATTTCAACACAGGCAAGAATGTACCACAAAGGTATCGACAAAACATCCTGTTCTCTAAAATGAATGTTTATTATAGTGATGCCTGAGGAGATTTCAACTTTTTTTTTTTTTTGTGTTAGAGTAATACTGCAAAATGTACATAGGCACTAACTGAGCTGTTAGCAGGGTTTGCAAAGAATACTAATAGGGTTATTACAACAGTGGTGATCTAAGAATAAAAGCAAGATAAAGGTCATGTGGAGCAGCAATATTCTTAGACTTACTGGTAACCAGCTACTCTGTCAAGTTTCTGGAATAAGGTATTTCTGTAACAAAAATATTTGGAGACAGATCTCAGAGCAGGGATTTTCTGAAAAACTCTGTAAATACATAAGTAGCTTTAGGACACCCTTTAGAAGGCATTCACATGTGACTTCCACTGTATTTTGGTTCTGCCCTGCCCTGCCCTGCCCCACTTCCTCTTCATGGTTTTAACTTAGTCCATTTGCCTGTGGCTAAATAAATGTAGGGCAGAGTTTCCAAGAAAGTTGCAAGTGTCTTAGTAAAGGAGACAATTTCTTAGAAGGGAAAGTGCCATGAAGGCATTATAGTACCACACAAAGCCCTCTCACATCTTTTTCTGAAGCTTTGGACTACAGTAAATCTGAGGCTGACTTTTCAGTTTGAGATGGGCAGCTTTTAGCTTATTTTCCCTATATTGATTAACCCAAAAAAGCTGCAGGGCTTGCTGCTTCATTCTCTACATGACGTTGCAGTGTGTTGAATGTGTTTCTACACGTGTGGAGAGAGATTTTGCAGCATTTGTAGCATTACATATTTATACAGCCTGCTTGAGACTGATTACCTTTTATCCAGCTGCGATATTGGTGCCTGTTGTCCTCTTTGTTGATACTATGTGTGTGTCACCAGATCTTTCTTTTACCTCTTGCGTGTATTAATGTTAATGCTTAATATGAAATGGATGGTAAAGAAGGCATCCTTAAACATTGTGTAGCCTTTAAGTTGTGCAGAGTCTGGAATTTTTTTTAATTTGGTATGATATGTGATGGGCAGAATGTGGGGTTAATGAAAACAGTAATGTCATTAAGACTCTCATAGGAAACAAGCAGAAAGGAGGATGGTGCCTGCTTCTCTACTGCCCCTATCCTCCACAATTCTGGAGGAACAGCTTTGGCAAACTCAGCGTCTGGAAGCGTGATGGGGCAGGAGGGCCCTGGGCTGGACCACAATGGCCTGGGCTACGGTTAGCCTAGGGACTAACCTGCCTTTGAACACCCTTGGGAAGGCACATGGATTTAGCCAGCATACTGCTTTGGTCTCCTTGCCTCCCTGTGTGGCTTTAATTGAAGATCTGTGCTGGAAGAGGGCAAAGGAGTGGGTAGAAGGGGCTGTGACCACTGATGGAAACCAGAGTACAGAAATCAAAATCTTTTGTGTGTCTTCAGCATGCTGTGGTATTCTGCAGAAGTAGGTGATCTGAGATCAGAAGGCAGCTCTTCCACAGATGGACTGATACTGATGTGAGAATGGTTGTTCTTGTCTATAGGAGGTCTTCTTTTTTCTGCAGGTGGCAGAAAAAAATAATTTAAAAATGTGTAATGACTGAAAAAAAAAAAAAAAAGAAAAGAAATCATCTGCTCCTAACCATGTTAGTTCAATAGTCATAGAGGTTGAAGAATTGAGTTATAATATAATATTGGATATCCTATGCTGGATTTGAAAACAGATATTCTGACATGCAGCTTATGCTCTGCTCCCAGTGTGATCCACTACTTATATTCTATGATTCTTTGATATTTATTTGGTGTAACTAAACAAGCAAAGATCTTAGTCTTCTGATACAAAATGAGCCATAGAAACACAGAATGTTTTGAGTTGGAAGAGGCCTTAAAGACCACCTAATTCCAACCCCCTGCCATGGGAGGGGACACTTCCCACTAGAACAAGTTGCTCAAAGCCCCATCCAGCCTGGCCTTGAACACCTCCAGGGATGGGGCATCAACAGCTTCTCTGGGCAACCTGTGCCAGTGCCTCACCAATGTCAGAGTAAAGAATTTTTTCCTTATGTCTAGTCTAAATCTCCCTTTTTTTAGTTTAAAATGATTATTCCTTTTTCTATTCCTACACTCCCCAACAAAGAGTCCCTTCTCAACTTTCCTCTAGAACCCTATGGGTACTGGAAGTCTGCTATAACGTCCCCCCAGAGCCTTCACTTCTCCAGGCTGAACATCTCCAACTCCCTCAGCCTGACTTCATAGGAGAGGTGCTCCAGACCTCTCATCATCCTCATGGCCCTCCTCTGAACCTATTCCAACAGGTCCATGTCCTTCTTGTATTGGGGGCCCAACAGCAGAACACAGTACTCCAGGTGGGGTCTCACAAGAGTGGAGTGGAGAGGCAGAATTACCTTCTTCAATCTGAACTATTTAGAGGCAGCACAATTACCAAGACAGAAAAATTATTGCCTGTAGATCAGAGATGAAGACTTGGCAAGAAACAGCTACACCCGAAATTGATATGGCAGCTGTTTGTACAACCTGGCTCTTGAACTCTCATGTTCTAGCAACAGTTTTTCTTAATAACAACAACAACAACAAAGTGTTCTATATGTGTCTTCAGCTTTCTAGACTAATTCAAACTAAACATTATTTACTAATGAGTGTAATGTTGAAGATGAAATTCTGAGTGCTTAATAACAAGGTAATCGGTCTTTCTGATTGCCAGATATATATCTGAGAGATGTTTTTCTTAGGTCTGGTCCCAGCCATCCCATGATTCCACCTGTGTTCTGATCCTATTCAGTCTCTTTCAGCTGATGAGTTCCCAAATTGCAGCCTGAAGGCTTGTCTGCAATCGTTGCAGTAGTAACTTTGTGTGGGGGCATAAGTGTTATTTCATTGATTATTTTTTTTGGGGGGGGAGCAGATAGTTGTAGGGGAAGCTCTTTTCCGTTTAATATTTCTCATTGGATTGCTGCCTTAAGGGCAGATTGTCAGCATAAGATACAGGAATTTGCCTACACAGTATGTCCTATTAATGTAGAGGTACTAAATATGGAAGAGACTCCCACTTCCATTGTCTTTCTCATTCTGTTTCTTGAATACCCCAGTTGGACTTCTAATAAAGTACTTCCTCCAGCTGTCATGAAAGCTTACTCTATGATCATAACTTTGTTTCCTAGCAACTCTGCATCCTTCAGCTTGTAAAAGAAGGTGGATTATGCTTTTAATGAATTTAATTCCAAGCCTAGGCCAATCAAAAGCAAATAATGTGGAAAAGTAAATGTCATCCATACTTTAAAGAGGAAGTTAAAAGTTCATAGAATTGCTTATCTGCTTTAGTATTGCATATCATTTTGCTAAGATGAACATTTCTTAAATGTCCTTGTATTTCAAATTATATTTTCAGTTGTGACTGGTAATATGGATGTGACTATCCTCAGCCATGTGGCCTTGGGGGTTAGGGATCTTTGCTTGTGAAGGTTGTTTTGCTTAGCAATTTCTTGCATTTGAGCATGAATGTTTTACTTGAAGGAGGGTAATGGGCCTTCTTTTCAATTATTTTGTTAATTGTTTTATTTTTATTTTACTTTGTATTTTAATATAATTCAGTTTATTTGGCTGGATTGTTCTGTCCTGCCCTGCTTTGAACCTGAGTTGCATTATGGGGGAAGGCAGCAGTCTGCTAAGTTGGAGTATGGTGAGATTGATTACGAGCTCTAAAGTAAGAGATTTCAGATGGATTATATCCCTGCTGTCTCACTTGCATAAAGCAAGACAATGAAATATCTTCAGCATTCCCTTTGCCATGACAGTTTCTTAACATTTCTCATCTATAAAATACTATGAGTTGAAATACTTTTTCCTATTCTGTCTCACTTCATTGCGTCATTAGCATGTTGTGAAAGTGGAAGCTGGTGGGGAAATATTTTGAAATCAAAGATCCCTTTTAGATACATTATAGTCAGGATGTATGTGGAAGTTGTGTGTGAATTCTGATTCCTTCAGAAATGTAGCAAGAATCAAATATTTGATTGGTATTTGAAAGAAACTTCCTAAGTGACTAATATAATAGCACAAATAAGAAGTGAAAGCTGACTAGTGAAAGCTAATTTACCTTTTGGTGATAGGATTTCCATATTTAGAAACCTCAATGTTTCTTTGCATTGGAATTGAAGAACTTTCAAGAAATTATTTAAATTAAAAAGGTCATTTTTTGTTGTTGTCGTTGTTTGCTTTCTCACATCTGAAGTGACCAGATTGTTTTCATTGCTTGTTGGAAAATAGATACTGCGAAAGAGCAAACTTCAGTGAAAACATGCTACGCTGAAAATAATGTAATTAACTAGAGAACGTAGGACCTGCTATGCTGGTTCAGAGTACCAATATATTTAGCATGGGATTTTGTATAGTACAGAAACAAACAAATGCTAAAAGAGGGAAAAGACTATTTTCTGGATTTCAACACTATAGGGAAAAAATAAACTAAAATACTTACCTCTTTCTGTCTTCTGTTACTGCAATAACATCTTCATTCTTATTTATTCTGGACAAATGTTCCCAAACTTTTTGTCATGTCTCTTAAGGTGGTCATCTTGTTTTTCACCTTCCTCTTAAATATGACTCTACCTAAGCTTCCTTATGTGCATATATTATAATAGTTTTTAATGATGAGGTCACGTATTTCTTCTTCCAAGTATACTTGCTAAATGGATAGTTGCAAGATGGATGGCATTAAAAGCACATTGATATTAGTTTAAGATTCAATGCTTTATAAAATCTTAAACTAATGTGTATTATGCACTTAGTATTATCCAAATCCTGATCTGCCTACAAAACATTTGTTATAACAATATTTTTTTTCTGTGATGTTTTTCACTATGTATTAGTGATGACAAAACTAGCAAGATAGCATCTATTTTCAAGGTGCTTTCAGGGGAGGGAAAAAAAATAAAAGAGAATCTTCCTATTTTGCTTAAGGGGAATGGAGAGGCGGAAAGGTCAGGGTTAAATTAGGGCATTTCAAATGCCTAAATTAAGATGCTAAAGACTTGATCTTTCTGTGTCTACAACACAGAGAGCTATGTAAATTTAAAGCATGTGGGTTCAAAGCTTGGCTCCCTTTAGCTGCAGCTGCTGCAGAGCTCCTGTGCAAAAGGCTTCTTTTGTCATACAACGTTGCTTCATCCCTGAGCAACCCCATTCTGTTCATTGGCCCATCCATCAAAAAAATAATAATGCAAGAAATGATCAGAAACTCCAGTGATCCCAATATCAAGTCATTTTCCATGTGAGTGAATAAAGTTAACTGTTAGCAACCAAAGGATTTAATTGAGTAAGCAGATACTCCACTAGTTAGGGAGGACATGCACCTTTCCAGTGAAGTTCACCAGTATTTGCCAGGAAGGGAAGAATACATGTAGTACAATTTGGAAACCATGGACTGCAGTTAATGCAGTGGGGAAAAGCACATGCTTGCTACAGCACAGCTGCCACCTTGGTGGCAGAATCAGAACCACTCACAGTTAACACATTTATCCACCCTTTGCCTGCACTGGCTCCCAGGGCATTCTGTCCCTCTGCCTTCCTGCTCCAAATCAGTCTGCACTCAACTTTGCCCCAGTTCCCTGCCTTTATCATGATGTGCATTGCATTTCCAGTGTCTTGGTTTCCTTAAGCCCATTTCTGATATACAGTAGCACCCGCTCAACATTAAATTGTTTTTACTTTAGTATTTGGTTTCCTGATGAGGCAACACTATTGGAAGGGAAACGGTCTTGAGCCTACTTTCATTCTACCCTTTCAACTTTTGCCATTTTAGAGGGGGAGTAGGGCCCTAGAGGATAGCCCTCCTCCTGCAGTGACTACATACAGCAGCGCTTACCAGCAAAGCCAAGGCATGTACTTGCTGAAACTACAAGTGTTAGACTACAGCTTTTGAAGTCAAGAGGATTAAAATTTGTCTCTTAGGTGTTGAAAGTCTTAATGCCTCTGAGTATTTTATTTCAAAATCTTTTTTTTTTCCTTTGACATATGCTGAGTGAAGTTTTAAAACATGACTGTTCATTAGTATGTATAATGCCGTAATATTGTAGGGAAATGAAGGGGGATAATACCTCTGTAACTGCTGAGCTTAACATGATGAAAGACAAGCTTTTAAAAACTCTTTAAATAGGTACTCTCTAGACATTTCTTCTGTCATTTTCATTCTACTGTGTAGATAGTGTTAGATATCAATTCCCTTCACATTTTTTAAACTTTATGTAGTTGGTGTAAGGTGTAGGTAAAGGCACTGAAACATCCCACAGATTTAGTTTTTTATTGTTGTTGTTGTTGGTGGTGGTGTTTTTACTGTGGGAAACTTAAAGGGTAATATCAACTTTACTAACATATCAGTTTGAGCCTTCCCATTCATATAGCATGTCACAGACATGAAAAGAAAATCTGTTCCAGACAGAATTTGTGCATGTCGGTAGTCACTTTCTGTTTTGAACGGCTTGTGATGCAGCTGCACTAACCAGAAGTAAAGTTGTACACTCCAGAAAGGATTTTGAAAGCTCCTTCAAAAGCTTTCTCAGAGCCAGGAATCTAGGCAGCATTGAATCAAAGGCAAAATGTTCTGCTCACATGCTTCATCCCCACCATCATCTCAGTTTGAGTTGCTGACCTAGAAGCAGACAGATAGATAAGTGACTTTCTGCTTTTTCCTGCAATGACAGAACATCCTAAGTACTTTTGTTACATCTGTGCTGTATTTGCTCAGCTTTGTAGCTTTCTGCTTTTTCCTGCAATGACAGAACATCCTAAGTACTTTTGTTACATCTGTGCTGTATTTGCTCAGCTTTGTAGCCAGAGCTTTCAAATTACTACAGTTTTTCTGGTGCTTCTCTTTTTGTGCCTGCTAAATCAAATGTAAGTTTTTTTTGGTGTGCTGTTTTTGCCAGAAACATTGATCCCCTGTCCTCTCCCATATCTAAAAACAAGCTGCAGCTTTAGGTGCTCAGAATCTGCTCAGAAACTTCAAGGATGATATCTGGTGTTTAAAACCATCATCACAGGAATACAAGCAACTTCCTGTGTGATACAGAGTGTTGCATGTTCCATCAGAAGCTTATACTACTTGTGAGCTATTTACAAAGCCTTTTCATCTCATTAGTCCACTCTGGAAAATTTTAAAGCCAGTTATTTGATCACTTAAGCCTGCCTGGTATTCCACTGGCGCAAAAGCATACAGCTGAACATCAAACAGGACTAATTAGCTTCCAACTGCCTACTGCTTGAAGTTACAATTTCTGTGATTTCTTGATTTAAGCTACAGCTGAGGAAACACTTCTTTGCTGAAACTAGCCAGAAGATGGAGGGGAGAGGAGACTCATGTGGCTTTGATCTAGAATGACTTACTGTGCAGTGGAGGATCTATCCCATTATACTTGCAGTGAAGTGTATCTATCCATGATTAGCAGGAAAAAAACATTTTCCTTCAGAGCTTTAAAATGTGTAGTCTTGTACAAGTAGGTACCACTGACTACTTGGATCTCAAGGACCTGGAAAATGAGAGCACTGCAGCACCCAATACCAATAGTCGTGCTTTACAAGAGCTTTGTGGTTTTCCTGTCCTTAGGGGTTTTTGTTGTTTTATTTTAGATGTGTTTAGCTATTTTGGTAGAGTGTAAGTAGGTTGTATTTAAAGAAGAAAATTAATACTAAGCACTCTGATGAACTCATGACTGCTGTGAATGATCTTTGAGTCAGTCTGGCCCTGGAGTCTGACACCAGGAAATAGCTGCCTTCCTGTGATTTCATGAGGCAGTGGCCCATATGTGATATGTGTGCATCTATAGACCATCAAAGGTATGTTTTAACAAGCATAGGGTTAAAATGCTCAGCTTCATCAGGGGACATTCTTTAGAGAAACTATAAGTAGTAATGAATTACACAATTATGATCAGAAAGTTATTATCTTTACAGTCTGTCATTTATATAAAAGAATAAGAAAACCATGAACATTCTTCCTCTGACCCCAGATTCCTCCTCCCACCAAGAGGCTTGTGAGATGTGTAAACTATTTTAGTCATGTGATGGCAAAGTAGCACATGTCCATAGGTCTCCCCATTCACCACCCTTATAAAGTTTGGAATATGCTCTTTCCTCTTCTTCTTCTTCTTTTTTTTATTTTTTTATTTTATTTTTTTTTTTAATTTCACCAGTTTATACATATACACATTTCTAAAGAGTAGTCTAGAATCTAATATGAGGTAGTCTAGAATCTAACATGAGGTTTGCCCCCTTTTTTTTTTTTTTTTTACTCAGTAGGTGTCTAATATTTGTTGTACAAATCCAAATTTAACTTTTTCAGTTTCTCAGTTTGGCTGCTGAACAGACATATCCAGTATTCACATGGTGTTAATCACTTTTACTGAGATATCAGGACCAAAAGATGAACAGTGGAGAAATAACTGTATAAAAACAACAACAACAAAAACCACAACACATTGGGGTAGTAGTCATACCACATACTGTGCTCCAGTGAAAGGTCAGGATTCATATCATCAACCATTATATTTTCACAGTATTCATGTCTTTATTTGAGCTCTAGTAAGTGGAGACATTTAATAGATAGGGAAGAGGCAGTGAGAGCAGGGACATGGAGCCTGGGAAGAGTACAGGGATGCTATCCAGATGTGCAGGGATGGGATCAGGAAACCCAAGGCACAGATGGAACTATGCTTCACAAGGGATGCAAAAAATAACAAGAAGGGATTATAGGTACATTGGCCAGAAAAGAAAGGTCAAGGAGAGTGTGCCCCATGTGTTAAACAAGAAGGGAGAACTGGTAACAGCAGACATGGAGAAGGCTGAGGTATTCAAATTCTTTGCCTCAGTCTTCACGCTAGTCAGGCTTCCCACATCTCTCATTACCCTGAACCTGTATATAAGGGCTGGGGGAGCAAAGTCCCTCCCATTGTAAGTGAAGAAGCGTGTTCAGAACCACTATATGCAACTGAACAGGTACAAGCCTTTGGGGCCTGATGACATGCATCCCAGGGTCCTGAGGGAAGTGGCTGATGGAGTTGCCAAGCAACTCCATCATATTTGAGAAGTCCTGGCAGCCAGGTGAAGTCCCTGGTAACTGGAAAAAGGGAAACATTGCTCCCATTTTAAAAAAGGCTAAAAAGGAATACTGGAGGAACTACAGACTGGTGATCTTGGCAAGATCATAGAAAAGATCCTCCTGGAAGCAATGTTAAGGATGCATGGAGGATAAGGAGGTGATCTGAGACAGGCAGCATGGCTTCATCAAGGGCAAATTGTGCCTGACCAATCTGGTGGCTTTCTATGATGGAGTGACTGCATCAGTAGAAAAGGGAAGACAAACTGACGTCATCTACCTGAAATTTTTAAGGCCTTTGACGTGGTTCCACATAACATCTTGATCTCCAAACTGAAGAAAGATGATTTTGAAGGGTGGACCTTCAGTGGATAAAGAATTGGCTTGAAGACTTCACCCAGAGAGCTGTGGTCAATGGCTCTGTGTCCAGATGGAGGCCATTGATGAGTGGTATCCCTAAAGGGTCTGCCTTGGGACCAGAACTGTTTAATATCAATGACAGACAGTGGGAATGAGTGCGCCCTCAGCAAGTTTGTAGGTGACACCAAGCTGAGTGGTACAGTTGATACAATAGAAGCAAAGTATGTCATCCAAAGGGACCTGGACAAGCTTGAGAAGTAGGCCCATGCAAACCTAATGAGGTTCAACAAGTCCAAGTGCAAGGTGCTGCACCTGGGTTGGGGCAATCCCAGACTTGAGGACAGACTGGGAGAAGAACTCATTGAGAGCAGCCCTGCAGAAAAGGACTTGAAGGTTCTGGCTAATGAAAAGATAAACAAGAGCCATCAGTTCATGTTTGCAGCCCAGAAAGCCAACTGCATCCTGGGATGCAACAAAAGATGATTAGTCAGCAAATTGATGCCTCCTTGGTTGTCCTCCTCTACTCTGCTCTCACAAGGCTTCACTGGGAATACTGCATCCACGTCTGAGGCCCCCAGCACAAGAAGGATATGGGTGTGTTAGAGCAGGTCCAGAGGAGGGCCACAAAGATGATAAGAAGGCTGGAGCATCTCTCCTATGAAGAAAGGCTGAGAGATGGAGATGTTCAGCCTGAAGGTAAGAAGGCTCCAGGGTGACGTCACTGAAACTTTTCAATAATTAAAGGAGGTTTATAAAAGAAGACTTTTTGCTCAGTCACATAATGACAAGACAAAGGGGAATGATTTTGAACTAAAAGAGGGGAGATTTAGATCAGATATTAGGAGGAAATTCTTCACTCAGAGTGATGAGGCACTGGAACAGCTTTCCTAGAGAAGCTCTGGATGCCCCACCCCTGAAACTGCTCGAGGCCAGGTTGGATGGAGCTTTGAGCAACCTGGTCTGGTGGGAGGTGTCCCTGCTCATGGTAGGTGATTGGAACTCAATGATCCTTAAGGTCCCTTTCAAACTGTATCATTCTGTGATTCTATGGTAAGAGATGTACATGCTTTTAGGTCATGATTTGTCTGATCTGGTTTAGGTGTAGCAAATGTTAGGGTGAGATGATTTATGCCCTATGAATGCCCATTTTTCTGCAATGACTGGGGAGGGCACCTAAGATGCCCTTGCAGATAGTTACAGTAGCATTTATTCCAATCCTTCCATTCCTTCCCAATGTATTTAAGCTAGGCATTGTAAATTTGGTAGCATATCACAACCTGTGCTCCTCTCCCCCCACCCCCCCAAAAAAAAAAAAAAAAAAAAAAAAAAAGGAATGACATGAGATTAACTTTTAAATCCTTATAAAAGCATAGTTCAAGTGCTGTGATAAAACAAGGAAAAGATTCTTGTAGTGTATCATTCCTGCTTGTACCACAACTGGGACTGCTCTGCACATATATATATATATATATATATATATATATATATTTACCACATGTGACAGAATGTGTTTGCTTTAGCCAAAATTAATTTGAAAAACCCTGTAAGTTTTCTTTCACACCTCTTTTAGCAGTTGAACTTAGAAGATCAAGAGCAACTGATAGTTATGTGAGGGAGGAAGGAAATTACAGGTTATTGCAAAAAATGCATCTTTTATCCTCTTGTATTTCTTTGTCTGTTTATTGTGTCCTGAGGAAAATACTTTGAAGCTACAGAGAAATCTGTTTCTGCAGGTAGTGTGATGAATGTGTGATTGAGTGAGGATTTTTAACTCCTCTTAGGAGCATTAGGATGATCTCAGAGGAGGGAGAGTTCATAAAAATTCCCAAGTTAAATGGGTATATGAAGAGGATTAATGCAGATAAAAGGTTTTATCCTTAAAGGATTTAAGGCATGAGATAGTGCTTTGCAGTAATAAAAACTGTTGATGAAGAACCTGAAAGGAAACAAATCTGGGTGAAACTGAAAAATACGTTGCAAAAATATTTGAAGCCAATAAAATAGCAAATGTTTCATACAAAAAAATCCCAACCTTCTGCTTAGCTATTCTAGTAACATTTGTTATTAGTCGCCCATTAGTAAGGCAACTGTTTCTTTTTCTTTCACTTTAGGCTTAATTTGAGCACAGATCTTAAATTTGATTGCTTAATGTAGTTTCAGCTGTGGTTTCTGCAGAGTCCATGAAGGTTTTTCTCTTAAGACCTACAAAATAGGAATTTTCTATTCCTCAATCTGTGTGCTGAAAACCATAATTTTTCTCTTTGTATCTGAATCTCAAGGTCCCCCTGCCAAGGTTGCTCTTTGGTTCTGCCAGAATTTCTCTAATGTGGTGTACAAATCCAGAGGTTATGGGTGGAGTCCTACTGTCAAAAGGATGAGAGTGCTTAAAATGGTTATTCAAGGTTATCATGCTGCTCTTAGAAGTCCAAGTAGCATTTTCTTTTGATATGTTCTTTTGTCTGTGTGTAAATGTTATATGTTTATATCTTTTTATATATATTTATATCTTTTATATATACAAATGAAAGTACTGCTAATAGCACCAATATACTGTAGTGTGATGCAGAGGGCAAGAGTGCCAGAACTATACTAACCAAATCTCAGGAACAGAAAAGAGGTTGGGGGGAGAGGGGATGTGCTGATTGTGGTATTACATGGTATTAATTAAGTTCTATTCTCACTTATGTTTTGCTATTGACTTTTTTTAGTTCAGTGCCAGCATTAAAAAAAAAAAAAAAAAAAAAAAAAAAGGCATACCATATATGTAGAAATGGATATGTTCTTAAATGCAATATGCAACAAAAAGAGAGAACTAAAGTGTCTGAATGTACATATACTGAAAATGTTTCATGATTATTGATTAGAGATCATGGACAAGATATTAACTTAGATAACAGTGATTTATTAATTCATTTTCTACAAGCAATGATGGGTTTTTGATCAAAGTTTTGCTGTCCTTTCTGGTAAGATCACAAATCCTCTTGCCTATTTGAGGGAAAAATGTGTCATGGATGAAGTAAGACTAGGTCAGCACCCAGGCTATTTCTTGTTAAGATGTCTGTGAAAGAAATTAAACAGGGTTTTTCAGTGGCTAACTGACAGCAACGAGGAGAGGTACAGAGTACCATAGTTTTTACCACTGTTTTGGAACAGCCAACTTGGTGTGGCTTTTAATACATGTGACTTTGGGTTCCCAGCACAGAGGAAACTTTTCCTATTCAGGCATCCTAAGTTCACCAGAATGTTGTTCACGCTAGGTACTCTTAAGAAGTTTTTTTTTTTTTTTTTTTTTTTTTTAATATTCCAAACTGATTATGCTGTCACAGTAATTTTTGCATATATGAGCATTATATAATTTCTAAGTGAGCTTGAAACTGAAGGTATTAATACTAGGAAGTGCTCTATGAAGTGTTTATTAAGAAATGGCTTTTTATATACATAGTCCCTTCCAACTCCATCTATTATTGATGCATATGTACTGAGTTCTCAAAGGTTCACATCACTGTGGCAACCCATGGTATGCTAGTAGTTGGATAACAAGATGATGTTAAAAGCAAACAAACATGTAAATCATTTTGATTACTGGATAGCACTGAACACATTTTTTTTTCACTAGCAAAGAAAATACAGTTATTGAATCAAGTTTAACCAAATGGCTTTGCTGTTGTACGGTGTGGACAGCTGGCTAGGTAGGGGCCTAGAAACAAACTTTGTGCTTCTGTTGTGGCAGGATGTAGTTTTGGCTTTTTCCCAACACCTTGCCTTTTCCACCAGCAGTGTCAGAAGCAGCAAGGTCTCCTGCCTGAAAATATTTCCTGTTCTCTTTCCATGCAGTATGAGCTCATGTGGATCTTTTGTTTTCATGCCCTTGTGTTCATGCCCTTGGGAGAATGGGGGGTGAGCAGGCATGAGACATGGGAGATGGGAATTTGAGGAACAACCAGGTGTTTCACTAAACAGCATCACGCAGCTATTTTGTGGTATAGTGTTTAGAATTGTGGAAATATGGTCTGGGGAAAAAGGGGTTAGACCCTAACATAAAATTGGAAGGCGGGGGGGGAGGGAGCAGGATTCCCCCCCTCCCCTCCTTTGGTCATAAGGGTTAGGAGAAGAATAATCTTCTAAGGAGAAGAAGTTCCTGGGAGCTTTTATGAAAATACACTTCCTTCTGTTTACAGTCTCTGGAGTATGTTCTGGATGACTCAACGGTTTTAGTCTTATTTACTCTTGCTAACTGTTTCGGCAGAGAGGTCTGTCTACGTGCCAGGCTGTGCAGACTCTCCAGACACTGAAGCCACCTGCTGAAAGGACGATAGAGCACCTGCTCCCACCACTGAGGAATGCCTTGGAAATGGCAGGAGGCTTTTCATACATCAGTTTCTCCATGCTTTTATTTTGGCCAGACAGCTAGCCAGGGATGGTGGGCTTGAGCTTGTTCTCGGATTTAGTTTTTGTTCTTTTCCTTGGACTGACTAGGGGGCCAGGTGCAAAGCCGTGGGTTACAGCATACCTTTCCATAGCAAGTATAGGCAGGAATGGAACAACTCTCCTCAGGTTGGGCAGGATTGCAGCCAGAGAAGAGAACAGGTTGGCCCCTGTAGAATCCTGTACATCTGCAGCAAGGGGACAATCCAGGACCAGAGGGGTGCCCAGTGTGGGCAAATCTAGGTAGCTCTGACTTATCTGGCATCCTATTACGTACCTGTGCTAGGTATTTGGGATGTCTTCAGTGTTAGCAGGTTCAGCATCTCTATCAGTTCTTGTCCAATAACACAGTAATTCTTGCAAAAAGACTTAACAACCCATTTTAGTCTAAACAATATGGTAAAGCAATTTCTTCTGTTAAAGTAGTAAATTATGCTGATTGCCCATGGAAATACAATTTTTGAAACATGAAATTCTTCACAAGCTTGATGAATAAAACTCAGTTGTAGATATCGTTCCAATTAACGTCCAGACTTTCTGTAATCTTTTGTCTTGTTACAAGATTTTGTTAGTTTCCTGCTTCATAAGGCTGCTCATTAAAATACTTAATATTTTTTTCTTCAAAAATCTATGGCAAGCATGACAGTTACGTGGAATTACCTAGAACCTCCTGCTAAACTGAGCTTGTCTCTTTCCACTAGGTAGAAACTGAACTTGGTAATTGTTCTTTTTTGGTAAGCCATGCGAGTGTTTAATTAGAAAGTTCCCTGTTATATTGCCTGGGATATGTCATTCCTTAAACCTCCTTTCAACCCATATTTGCTGCTGCCACTTTCTTTCCTGGGGACACCAGGTTCTCTGTCAGGCAGCTGGGCATTTGCATGCCACTCAGACACAGTTGAAGAGTCCCACATTGTGCAGCAGCTTCTTCCTCAGAAAGAATGTAGGAGCTCCATTTGAGGTCCTGTAGGCAGGAGCTTGCTCACCTTGTCTCACACATCTGTGCATACACACAACATGATGTGAAGTGCTGGCATGTGGGCCACAAGGCTAATGGGTAGCTCAGGCAGGGGGTTGGTCGGAGTAGCAGCTCAACTCAAGCACCAACATAAAAGGCTATGTGGCCCATTCTGTACAAAAGGCTAGATAGGGGTCCAGTTCATTCTCACCTTGTCTTTTATGATTGTAACTCATGTTTGTGAGTGAATGTTATACCTAGGATAGAAGTGCTGTTTCAGGATAATCTGATTTCATCTTGAAAAACTCAATGGAAAGCTATGGAAGGCTCAAGTTGCAAAGTACTCTTTCACAGAATCATAGAATGGCTGAGGTTGGACAGGAGCTCTGAAGATAATCTTGTCCAACCTTCCTGCCAAGCAGGATCACCTAGAACATATTGTGCAGTATGGCATCCAGGATGGTTTTGAATATCTCCAGAGAAGGAGACTCCACAGACTCTCTGGGCAACCTGTCCCAGTGCTCTGTCACCCTTACAGTAAAGAAATGTCCCCTCATATTCAGCCAGAACCTCCTGTGCCCGTTGCCTCTTGTCTTGTCACTCAGCACAACTGAAAAGAGGCCAGCTCCATCCTCTTGACACCCTCCCCTCAGATATTTATACACATTGATGAGGTATCCCCTCAGTCTTCTCTTTTCCAGGCTAAACAGGCCCAGTTCTCTCAGACTGTCTTTGTACGACAGGTGCTCCAGGCCTCTCATCATCCTACTAGCCCTCTGCTGGACTCGCTACAGTAGCTCCATCTCCCTCTTCTACCAGGGAGCCCAGAACTGGACGCAATACTCCAGGTGTGGCCTCACGAGGACTGAGTAGAAGGGGAGGATTGTCTCCCTTTACCTGCTGGCAACACCTTTCTGAATGCAGCCCAGGATAGCATTGGCCTTTTTGGCCATAAGGGCACGTTGCTGGCTCATGGTTAACTTGTTGCCCACCAGGCCTCCCAGGCCCCTCTCAGCAGAGCTGGTCTCCAGCAGGTCACCCCTCAGCCTGTACTGGTGCTTGGGGTTATTCCTAGGTGCAGGACCCTGCACTTGTCCTTGTCGAACTTCATGTGTAAAAATAAGCTTTATTCTAATATACTACTTATGAATGCTGTGACAATGTGAGAATCAAAATGCTTTTAAACCAATATTTAAACCAATAAAATGCATTGTTTTTGACAGACATTTATTCCTTGCAGTCTTAATAATTACAGGGTATGTGTTTGAGTAAAGTAGAGAACCGAAAGATCAAAAGCAAAAAATCTTGTGGGTCCAGATAAAGGCAATGTAATAGATGATGCAAAACTGAGTGTGCAAGCAAAGCAGTAAATACATAAATTCATGACTTCCCACCAGCAGATAAATGTCCAGCCACTTCCTGCTAAGCAAGGCCTCAATGTGTGTTTCCTTGCTTGGGAAGACAAATGCCATAGCCACAGATATCTCTCATTCCTCATCCTTTACCTGAGCTTTTGTTGCTGAGCATGACATATGGTATGAGATGTCCCTTTGTTCAGTTTTTGTCAGCTGTGTCCCCTCTCAAATTCTTCTACACCTCCAGCCTTCTTAGCTGTGGGGACGGAGTGTTGGGGGGAAAGACTGTCAAACAAAAATACAACAAAAACAAACAAAAAAAAAAAACCAGAAACTTTGTACTATGCAAGCACTGCTCAGCAATAGCCAAAACACTGGCATGTTATTAAACTGTTTTAGTCACAAGTCCAAAGCATGGTACCATACAGGCTGCTATGCAGAAATTTAACTCCATCCCAGCCAGAACCAGTACAAATAGGTGGTCTAATTGTCTATTTCTTTACTGTCTGTTCTTTACTGTTGTAAATGGTAAATTGACTTTTCTGTACCTTTTTTTTTTTTTTTTTTTTTTTTTTTTTTTGTTATTAAAAGCTCCAACACTCAGTTTTTTTCCATCTCTTTGAAAGTTGCTTGTCTTAGAATCTGTCATTAAAATAACCTGGAGTTCTCCATGCCAGTTGCTGCTTGTCTGATCAAGATACATTAATAAGAAAAAGGGGGATGTTAATTCCAAACAGATGGAATGGTCTTGCCATGGAGGCTATGGAGAGATTTCACTCGATGAAGTCATTGACAGACTTGCACAATTAACATACTGATGCATATCTTTCCTGCTTCCATCTGTCAGCATGGCTAATTCATTTCATTACTGTGAAATTCACTCCACTTGACATTCAAGGATGATTTTGTACCACAATTCACCTGCTGTGCTACTTGTGCTCTCTTGAAACAGGCCCTTTGAATCAAAGCTATTTCAGTAGTATGCTGTGATGTTTCCCTTCTTAGAAGAGGTTTTACAGGTCTTATTATTGCAGCAGCAATGAGCTCAGAATTATCGTAGCTAGTGACTTAAGGATGTTTAAGTCCTGTCAAGTATTCCTCTTTATAAATGTGAATAACATTCTTAATGATTTAAAGATCTTTTATCTGTTAGTTTTACAACCACACGAGTAATAGTGTTCTGAGGGCTGATTCTGCCTGTGGAGCATTGGTTGCTCCAGACAGCATAGGCTGGGAGCTATTACAATGACTCTTCACCGGAGTTCTGTGAAAGCTGAATTATGAGCTAATAGTGCAATGTGTTGATTTCTATATACAAGGTAAATCAGGGTCATAGTTGCTCCAAAGACCTCTCTCGTGCAAACTCTGAATTAAGTGCAGTGAAACCTAGAAATGCAATCATACAAAATAAGTTGTTTTATACAGCAGTTGTTTTGTGCCAAAAATTATTTCTAACTCCTAACTATGATGTTTTGTGGAATGGAAATGTTTAGGACTTAATAATTCTCATTCCTGTTTTGATTTTGTTGATAATAGAATGTAAACATGTGAGGAGCTAGTTTTGGACTTGTCACCACTTCAATTTGTTTTGCCTCAATCATGTACAAATATGGTTGGCTGAAGCTGTTCAGGTGATAGTCTCTATGAGAAGTCCACTTCAAAAGGAACATGTTTCATTGGTAAGAAGCAGTCTGATATTCTTCAAATGTGATTCAGAGAGCCCAAGGTATTAATGTAGCCTTCAAATATCATAGAGGCTTCATACACTGTGAGACTTAGAGAGCCATATGCATGGTGTGTGACTAGCTCCTGGATCCAGATGACTGGAAAGGCAGATCTGATGCTGCTGCTAACTCATATGTCAGCATACATGAGTTAAGTTTCACTTACCCATGTTTACATAAAGGTCCTTTATTGCTGTATTCACTTCACTTGATAATTTGCTGATTAATAAAATACATTGATTAATAAATGCTGTCTTGTCTGGGAGACACTTTGTCATGTCACTGACAGGTACCTTCTTAGGTACCAGTGCTACCAGCAATGAAGCCTCAGCAGAAGCTCACTTTCACCTGATTGAACTAAAGTCCTGTAGAGAAAAAGTCTAGGTCTTTATGGACCTTTTTTTTTATGGACTTTTTTTTTTTTTTTCATTTGTCTTTTGAGCTGAGCTGAGGGAATGTTTGTTGTCCTACTTCAGGTATCTGTTCTTCAAACTTATTGCCAGGTAATAGTAGTTTCACTCATACTTCCAGTTCACGGGTACAAAAAGATATGATTGTCCTATGGGGTCAGGCAATCCATTGCTGTGCTGCTCCAGGTCCTTGTTAAGCTCAGGACCTCATAAAAGAGGGGAGAAGCATTTCCTTTTGTTGTGCCATTGTGGATGTGCTACACAATTACAGATTTTAGTGTGCCAAACTACATCACTGGGATCCCAAGCATACTGTGCACTTCTTTCTTTCTCTGTGGTACTACTTAAGGATGTTTTCTGGTAAAAGACAAAGTTTCAGACCTGCTGACTTTCATGTCTAGACAGATGCTGGGAGATGCCTAGAGCCATAGTACACTTGCAAATTCAGACAAAGGTTTCAGCCACCCTGTGTGACCTGATGCTTTGTGTGCCTTACAGCCAATGCTTGTGTCAGCTGCTAACTTGCCTACAGCCATTAGTCCCACAGATGTAAGTGGCATTAAAATAACAGATTGTACTCACTGCAGTGTTAGCATCTGGATTGCCAGAATTCCTTTGTGGTAGTACTATGCCCATCAACATACAGTGGGAGTGAGGGGTTAAAGATGGCAAAGGAATGAAAAGTGTGAAGGACAAAATTCTCACTTGTATTAAAAGACACTTTTTTGTTGCTAAATAAATGAGGGTCAGGATGTCTTTCTGTATCTCTATGCAACTTGCAACTAACTTCTTGTTTCTGTGTAGAAATTGCTTTATGATTAAAATTGAACCATGAAAGGAAGACTGTTTTTCATCCAGTGAATGCTTCTGCAATTTCCCTTTCTTCCTTTTTACTTGTTTAAACTTATATATATACACAAATACGTACATAAAACAGATGAGTCTTCCACAGAATACTTTCATGTTCTGGTGTATTGTCTGAACAGAGCAAAGTAAGAAATCAACTACTGATTAAGTTGAGCCAGGGTCTCTTCCAACCTAGAAATTCTGTGATTCTGTGATTCTGTGAATCTTCTGCAGCTGGGGGATAACTTCTGGCTGTCACGCCAGTGTCACTCTTAAAGCTGGGTCCTATTTTATTTATTTATTTATTTTTAATGCTATAGGTCCTTGGAAATTTCCCTGAGATGACCATTTCCATGAAAAGACATAGTTTTGGAAGCTGGTGTTTCTCAATGGAGAAACTATTACGCAGATCAGATCAGACCAGATTTACAAAAAAATATGAATAAACATATGAAAAAACATATGAATAAAAGCTTTTTGGTCTGCGTGTATGAGAAAACTGTGGAGATGGCTCTGCAGAGTCTTACAAGACAACTTTGAACTGTCTAGTCTTGCTATAATGAATGCATAACTCACCTTTCTTCTTTCACCCATCAATGTTGACTTTACTTTTACTTCAAAATGTTTCTAAGACAATGTGAACAAGAATACAAAGATTTTATAAAACCTGAACTCATAAGGAAAAAGAGTGTTGAGGAGAAAAATAATGTTAGTATAAATAGTTTTCAGATATTTTCACTTTAGATGCTTTTGCTTTAAGGTCCAGATGGAACATTGAAATAACTGGCTGCATTGTCACTTGACATGGCAAGCCCTATGGAAACAGCATAAAGCTTTATATAGGAAAGGAAAAAGGACAGAACACTTCACACAGATGGTGGGTAAATTTGAGTAGTTATAGCAAAAAAAAAAAATATAGTATTATGTCTCCCATAATCTTAGTGTCTGCTATGTTTTGTCTTTTGATTCATAATCAGGGAACATTCAGGCGAGCCAATGTGTTAGATGCATCTCTAATGAGAAGGAAAAGAAGCATTTGGAGACTATTGAAACAAAGTGTTTCACTTTTTCTTCGTCATGCCAAATGATGCGATCTTATTCCCACAGAAACTTTGGATTCTTGCTTCTTACTATGCAAAATAGTTCTTAGTTGGATGGCAGGGCTCAAGTTGCATGTGTAAATGTCTTATTAAATATTCAGATGACTTCAGACTGGGTAAGTCCTTCCAATGCTGCATCATAATTAGCAAACCGCCTTTTACTCTGGTTTGTAAACCCAAAAACCTTTTCATAGATGTGCTAAGATGTTAGGCTGGCTTCTCTTCTCGGTAAGTCTTACTCAGAGAACCTAATATTCACCTTCCTCTGCCTAAACACAAAGACAGAAAGTGAGTACCTGTGAAAGGTTACTACCTAGACCTGGTTAGAGGAGGAAAAAATAAATAAGTAATAAAGAATAAGAAGATAATCAGTTAGAAATGCTTCAGAACCTTTCTCAGACTTGCTTCTTAAATACAAGGAAAGAACAAAACCTAGGGCAAATATTTAGCTGCCAAGACTTTACAGGTCCTAATGTCCCAAAACATAAAATGAAAAGACTGCCTTCTGTGTTAGCAGTTCCTGTCTTTTGAAATGGCTTCTTATGATTAACGTAGTTTAGATCAGCTTTAAAGCTTTGTTAATATTCTGATTTAGATAATCTCAGGTTTTTGAGTGGACTGCATGAACAGAAATAAACAAGGAGAAAACTGCAATTAAAAGTAAAAACAAGCCTCAGTGTCTTGTCTCTCACCTATCCAAAGGACTTGTTTCCGTTTTGGATTGCTTTACCTATCTGGATGAGACACTACTGTGCCTATACTTATTAGAATTGTCATGCCTTAGAAAATTGTAGGAGGAATTCAGGCTAACTGAATGTATTCTGTAGCTTTGGAGAAGACTGAATTCTCCATGAGAAACATCGTGTGTTGTGTTGTTTTTTGTACCTTTGTCAGTGGCTTGTTTCTGTACATTATGAGAAGAGAAACTTTGGGCCCAAACCCCACATTTTCTGCTGCTTAATTACAAAACCTGGCAGAGGAGGAAAATGGAGTCTGAAATGAATAGATTAGTGACCTGACAACTTTTTCACACTTTTTCACATATTGTGACAAATGTATTATGTTTTTTTTTTTTTTTTAGTATCTTCATCTGGATTTACTGTACAGACAGATAACACCAATAGTGGTTGGAATCCTACTAAGTGAGGGAATCTCCCCTTTCATATCTAGTGACAAAAGGCACAAGAGCAGGCATGGGTAGACTTGGAATATACTTACCCAGTCTTCAGGTTGTAGCTTCCTTCTAATAAAGAAAACGGTATTAGAACGCAAAAGTGCAAGACTTGTTCTCTCCTGAAGGCTGACTGGGAAATATCAGCAGTTTTTCCTATATCAATATCTCTGTAAATGTGGTCCTAGATTTCATTTAGGGACTTTCTCAGTATGCGTTCCACTAGGAATCAGATGTTGTCTGTAGGTAGTGGAGAACTACAAGGCTTTGGGACTAGAAGGAGATACCTTTGGGGCTGTGGTTTCCATTACGTGCCCACTGTTTGTGTTGTCAAGTAAGCAAATATTCTTCTTCTACTTTGAGATTAAATACTTGCAGCTGGTAAATGTGTGTGTTCTTTTTACTGAAATGGCTCTTTAGTACACTAGTACCTATGTTGTTTGGCTGGAACAAAGACAATTCTGAGAATTATTTTTGTATCAAGTTTACTCCAGCCCAAGTCTGTGTTCATAGGTATTTAGCATAAATCTCTCTGTAAATATTCAAAACAGGATTAAAAAAAAAAAAAAAAGTATGCTTGATGCCCCTTATGGAGATTATATGATGGAAATTAAATATATTAATAATATTTAAAGACCATATTCTGCCTACCATGGACTTACAGCGATATCAAGGGAGGTAGATATATATTGCTCAATGTGATTAAGGACGGCAAAATCTGGGCATAAAATCAATTAAACTGCGTCTCATTTAGCTTTGCATGTCATTGAATGTTGATTTTGTTCATCAAGCAAAAATAAATTATATTATTCAAGAAAGTGAAAACATAGGAAATTACTTCAGCACTAAGAAATCTGGAAACAAGAGTGGGGAGGATTTTTTTGTCTTCATTCATCATTGCCAATGCTATTATTCCTTAGTAGTAGAAAAAGTAGTAGAAAAAACATGATTTTAATGTAAGACAGAAAAATGAAAAGTTGTGGCTTAGGGAAAAAAAAACAAAAACAAACAAACAATTATGTTTTTATGTGAGGGATTACTGAGGACTCTGTTTATAGTTGACTCATCTCATTTGGTCTGTGAACTCTGAAGTGCTACAGCAGTTAGTTCTGAAACACTTAAATTATTCTAATTTCCTAGAAAATTTTTATAGTGACATTTGGAACATCTTAGTTATACAGAGATGTTACAGGCACGTTTTGTAGACATGTTAAGATCAATACAAACGTTGCAGCCTTCTAATAATTTGTCATCACTTACATTATTTCAAATTTTTACCAAAATTGTTCAGCAACTTTTCTTCATAGCTTTTTAAAGGAGAATTGCTATGATGTTTTACTTTTTTTTTTTTTTTTTTTTTACTTTTTTTTCCCTCCTTGAACTCTTATGTTGGTGTGTGTTTTGAGACTGAATCCTTGTTTTGAACTTTCTTGCAATTCACATCTGAAATCAATAGGTAAAATAAAAGTTAGAAATATCATTGAAATATTTTGAATTTTCAAATGATCAAATTTTCTCTGTGAGACACAGGGAATCAATAGCCTAATCCTTCAGAAACAGCTATCTTCTTTGTCATATAAAAAAAAATAAATTTCATTCAAAATCAGGCAACATTTTTGTAATGTAAAGGCATTACATAACTAATATACTATCTAGAAATCTGCTTGAACAATATTATGAAGCAATACAATATTTATAAACAAAGTATTTTATTAATTAACACTCATTCAGATTTTCCTCATTTTGAGTAAGAAAGTAATAGCTTAGAAGACAGTCTCTTCAAATTGAAGGATAAACAGGTATTGTGTTATGTCTTATTTGATTAGTCTCTGAGAGACAACCATCTTAACAGAATGAAGGCAAAGCACAGCTGATAATGGTGCTACAATTCATCAGAAGCTTTTTTTTTGTTCTAATTTTAATGCTTCTTATGAGGTGAATTACTTCTGCTATATCATCTGTTTCTGTTCTGAGATAAAACTTAAAGACATGTCAATTTTAGCAGTATTGTTATAGTTGTTAAACAAAATGGAAAAAAAAAAAAAGCAGACTCTAGGTAATATTTACATGAGCATAGTTGAACAAGGAATTCATATTTTAAGACAAGCTTAAGATAGAATCCCTACGTGCAGTCTTTTTGCAGCTTTCCAATAGTCATTTCATTTGCAATATTTACCAGTCAAGCGACTGGTAAATGCGGGACTAAACATAATAGTTCTAAAAATCACGGATCATGTCTTGAATCCTACAGAGCAGCTGTTCATGGATGTATGAATAATTTACTGATTAATCACACGTACTCCCTTAAACTACTAATTCATACCCGTTTGTGTCAATCCTAGAGTCTGGTACCACTTGACACTGACTCAAAGATCACAGTGCATTCTGAAACACTGTGATTGTTTTTCTTTCTTTCTCTCTGTTTTTCTTTAGGGAAAAGGGACCCAGGATTTGTTTTTAGTCTTTCAGAAGCCAAGATACCTTAGTGTATGACTGTTCCTACCTTTAGTCTCTATCTGTGACCTGCTATCATAATCCAAGAAAAATAACTTGAGAACTACTTTCTGGTAGCTATAACACAAATTTTAAATTTAGCCAAGCAGAATTATTTCTTCAGTACAACCTTAGGATATACTTCTCTCTGGACAACAAGTGGAAAAAATCAATTTTAATCACTATCATTCTAAAGTGAGTGAACAGTATTCAACTTCCTGTCCTTTGACCACATGCGCATATATATTAATCCACTGATATCAGTATTCTGAGATATTTCTGCAGCTAGGCTATTTTTGTTTTATTTATTTATTTATTTGTTTTTGTAGATGGTCTTTGTCTGCTTAACAGGGAAAAATCTTTGGGAAGATTTAGTCAAAACGAAGAGGGAGAGAATTGTCAGTTAGCTGCAGGTAGTTGTCATATAATTTGGCACTTAATATTAAAATCTGAAGGATTTTTCTGAGTTTGGAAAAAATGATTTGTATGGAGATTTGTTGAATTGAAAAGAGATTTGGTCATGTCTATCATTACATCACTATTTATGCCAAGAAAATAATTGTGAAGGATCATTATCCCTGAGGAATACAAAAGCCTGAGAAATCATCCATGTGTGTAACTAGCTTTCCAATGGTCCATTTGTGATCTCAGTGACATCAGTGTGTGGAAATCATATTACTGTATATTCTTACAGAAAAGAACCCAAAAGAAAAGTAAAATTTGAAAGAAAAAAAAAAAGTGTCAGTAGTACTACTAGTGCCACAAAAAGGTACTGTCTGCTTCATAATGTGATGTTTACATTTGTAATGTGATAGAAAATGTTGTATCAGAAAGTGTATTATGTTTATATCTGTTGTTAATGTTATGGTTTATAATAGAGCTAGTTCACAAAATTGGTTTCTGCTTTCTGGGTTTAGTCTTTGAAAGCATGATATTGAAGTGAAATATAAAATAGCTGCATTTGTTTGCAGTAGAAATGTCAAGTGTATTTCTTTGCTGAAACTTTCCAGAGGTGCTCAGATTTTCAGCTTAAATTCTATGGCTTTATTTTTGCTGGGACAACTAGCTATACCTCCAGTTAATTAATGTATAATAGCTCCCACATGTGCAAGAGGAAAGGAGTGGATTTAAGTTAGCAAACAGCAAAATGGTATGATAGTTGATGGCAGTTTTAGACTATCTTAAAATCTGTCCATGTTTCTCCTCCCAGTTTGATTCCACTTACTCCTGGCTAATAGTTGTGATAATCTTATTTACAGTCTAGAGAACTGCTTGATGTGCATGTTTAGCTTTCTATAACCTAGGTCACAAGCCAGCTTTGTGTTTGGATTCTGATCCTGTTACCTGCTGTTTTGTTTCCACAAAGCAAATATTTTGGAGACAGTACTAAAACAAACAAACAAACAAACAAAAACATAATATTTAATAGAAACTGGATCTGTTCTGGAGAAGCTTGTCTATTATTCAAGTCTTATGTGCAATATATCTAGTTATTTAGAGATTTAGAGTATAGTGGAGATAAAGCTCTATTTTTGAATTCACTGGAAGTTTCAGTATTTCAAATGTTTTTATTCTCAAATTGAAATTAAAATTTTGATCTTTACCAGGTGAAAATATCAATTACTTTGTATAAAAAAAAAAAAAAAAAAAAAAAAAAAAGTCGTCTGCTTGGTTAACTTACAATCAAAATACTTTCAGTTAGGATTCATTTGACATTATTTTGTATACAACTTCCTGGTACCTCATGCATACTGCAGATACCACATATCAGTTCTCTGTTTCATTTCTCATTTCCTCTGCCACCATATCCTGTATCAATAGCTAGACTGAATTTCTAATGGTATGCTTTGGTTATATGCTTATCACCACACTTTGTGATACTCAGTTAATATAATATGTGAGAATTGCAATTTTGTGGAAAACTGCAATTTCTGTGGAGTTCCTGACTATCCCTGTTGTCTCCTATTACTTACCAAGAACATAGTTTTAGATGACTTAAACAAATAACACAGACTTTGTCCTTGAGATACACATTATGTGTTTATCAGAGTAGAAAGCTGTCGAATAGTTCACCATTATTCAAAGGTGAATACATATTTTTTGACTCATTGAATTTACAGCAAATTGCATGGTCAGAGACTTCTAAACCCCAGCACTGCTCCTGTGAAGATGAAATAATGGGAAAAAATACAAGAAAACCTCATTTTATTATAGTCCCAGTCTTTCTAAATTAATGATTGACATGATCTGTATCAAATCATGGAATGCTTGTGTCACCAACTGCTGATTTTTCATTGAAAATATTATTTTACATGGTTTCAGTTGGATTTTAATCTAGACCTTCCTCACTGGCTTTTTCAGATAAAAGCTCCCAAAATGGGAGCTTCTTGTTAATCTGAAATTTCAGAAATGACCTTTGTATCTGCCATGGGGAATGACAATGCTTATATTGTTCAATGTATAATCACTGCAAACATGATTACTTTTGAAAAGTACTCTTTAAAAAGTACCATTTTCATAGATTATGGTATGATGTGATAGTATATAATAAAACAGGCCAAAAAAATGGCATTATTTAAACTGCACAAATGAACACCGAATTGAAATGTGATGTACTTGAAAAGTGGTTATTGTGCTAAGACCATTTAAAATCTTTATTTCAGATTTTTATCTTTGCAACTTGCTGACTACTTCTAACATACATGTACTGTAGAATTCCTTGATTTTGCTACCAGCTATTTTTTTACTTGATGTGATTGGGAAGATACCTGATTGTTTTGCAAACATTTTTAAAGTTATTCTGGTGGTTCTGAAGTCCTATCTGCAATATATTAGTGGCATTTATTAATTACTCCGGCTGGGAAAAGAAGTTGATTTTATAAAGTTCTTATGGTAAAGTTTTAGTAAGGATAATGACATGATATTCATGAATTACAGCTGAAAGGCTTTCAGGAACTGAGAATTTTACTTAAGCTCAAGGAATTTAGGTTCATATGATATTTAGCTGATTTTAGCCACACTGAAATTGGCTGGAACTTCAGTGCTTTTAGAGTCCTCAGATAGTATCCAGGTAACTCTTTAGTAATTGTGCTCAGCGAGAGAGCTGTATGACAGGAGGAAAATAAGTTAACTTCATGTACAAGAATATAAAAGTACAAAAATGTGTAAATGAATTAAGACAGATTTAAAGAGCTTGTGCAACTCTAAGACCAGCAGCTGTAAGAAGCTGCAAAAAGTGTTGAGCACTCAGTAGCTACCACCTTGCAACTACGTCACTTTGATCATTGGTAGCAGAAGCTAGTACTTGATATTCTCCCTGTCTTCAAGGGCCACATTTTCCAGTGTGAAACTCGGGTATCAATATTGACAGTTTTCATTCTTTCCCCAGTGGACAGAGCATAATGAATTCAATAGCTCCTCTGCAAGGAAGCTAGCATCTTCTCTGCCTCAGAATGATTCCATAGCTTTGTGTTTCAAAGGACATTGCTATGCCTTTAACCTGGCATTTAATTTATAGGCTAATGGATTCAATATTTCCAAATCTTTCACAGATAAATTGAGACGTAGTTTGTCAGCCATGTGTCTACTGGGTAGAAACATCAGACAAATGATTATGCATGGTAGTAACTGATACCATTGCCCTAGAACTTGAAAAATTTGTCCTGACAGACAATTTGCTATATGTGGCATGCTAGGCTTAGGTTCTCTAAGTTATGATTTTTGAGCTGTCTGGAAGCTTCTGATTTCTTGTTTTCATTTTAAAATAGTTGAGGATTGTGCTTGGAAAATATAATTAGGTACCACACAATTTTTTAAAGCTTTTTTTGGTGATGAATGTTTCCACGTTATTCATAGCAAATACAATTTCAAATAGCAAGCTATACTGTGACGCAAATTGAATTATATTAAACTATTAAAATAATGTACTGTTGAGTTAATTTGTCAAATGCATACACAATATATAGCTTAGCAATATATATATATTAAAAAAGGTGATTTGGAGATTGTATTCATTTATTTATTTATTTTAAGATCTTTAGTGAAATTTTTTGACATCTACCTGTCGATGTTGCAGTCGTGTCATGTTGCACAGAGTGGAAGGATTGTGTAGAGCTGGCTTTTAATATTAGCAAGAAAGATAAATATATATATCTTGTAGGTTTATAACAATAACATTCTAAAAGCTTTTTTTTTTTTTTTTTTTTAATTCAAAGTATTACTATGCTAGCTTAAAAATCACTCAGAATATATGAAATACTGCCTCTTTTAAACATTTCAAATGAATAGTAAATTTCATCAAAGAAGTTTGATTTAACTGTAATGCCATGTTCTCATCACATCTTTATCTCCATACAAATGCCAATTTCTCTAGTGTCCATTTTAACTTTGCAATGGAGATTTCAGACTCTTGCAAGAGAGTTGGATGCTGTCGAAAGTCCTCAGAGTACATCTTTGTCTTGCCAACAGACTGCATCACTGTGTGGGAAGGCTTATACACTTTTTTTTTTTTTTTTTTTTTTTTTTTTTTTTTTTTTAAAAATCATGGCCACTGAAAGGCTAAAGGAATTGAGTCCCTCGTCTCCCAGATGTTGCTGGTGAGAAGCCAGTGGGGCTTCCTTGACTATCACAGCTGCTGTTTCTTGCTGGTTGTCACTTATCTTATTGTCAAGGCTCTAGTTCTAAGGTGTGAGTGCTTCAGGCCAGGCTTATGATAGCGTAAAATTCTTATTTTTGCGAAGGGGAAAAAGGGATCATTCCTTTCTCTGCTATCCAGGAAGCACTAAACCAGTTCTAGTTGTTATTAAAGTCATGAAACTGTTTATATGAGCTGATTTGTTTTCAGAGAGATGGAAGCTGAAGTGTATTCAATAGCTTCAGATGGTGGGCCCACTCCACTGGAAATAATTGCTGTTTCCCTCTAAGATGAAAGCCCAACTGCACTGAAATGCTGGGTAGTTGTTTGAAAAACAACATATGCTCTGTTATTCATATCTTATTTAAGCAACTGGTTATGCAAGATGGTTTGCTGTTTGATTTCCCTCATTTTAATGACAGTAAAGAGTAGTATGTGCTCAGGATCATGTGCTCTAAACTGGTTCTCACAATTAAGCTGTTGTGTTTAACACATTTACATGAAATCAGGAATAGTTCCTTTCTAAAATTTTCACTTCAGCTCCTGTAGAAGAACAATGTGTGTAAACCAATGAGAACTGACCATTTGTATTGCAACTGGGTGTGAAATGTGATTCCTCCTTATGTATTCTCATATTCTCACGACAAATTTTGCCCTGTTGATTCCAGGGGAGGGTCTTTGGACAAAGCTTTCTGGGGAAGAAAAACAAAAAAATCTAGAAATTGTTAGCATGTAAACAACTACTGAGGAAAGAGTGGTATTAGTTTGCTTTACACGGCCTCTCCCTGTGAACAAGAGCGTCAAGATCCCACATGTTTTCCAGATGGAATCAGTGCTTTCCTCTGTCATCTTGAGCTGCACCAGAGGAGATCTTGACAACCTACATGTCGTCATTTTTTGTATTAACATCAATAACAGCATAGGATAAATATTAGCACATTCATTTTCTCATTTGTTAGGCATATGAGTTTCAAAATAATCAGTTATTTTGCATTTTACTTTTTTCCTTTTCTTTTTAAGGGACTTAGTTACCTTTTGTGGCATCCCTTGTAGCAGCTAATGTTTCAACGAGTTGTCCTTTTTATTTATTTCATTTGCAAGATGAATAACAGTTATTTCCTGTGAACAAGTATGAATAGGATAGTGCTGAACTGAAACAAAAATATTTTCATCCATGGTACCTGTATATACTGACAAATGACAATTTTTTTTTTAAGAGACTACAGTAATACTAAAAATGTCATTAATGCCCTAAGGAGCTTCTTCTAAGTGTGAAGGAGTAATCAAAGCTCAGGTAGGTCTCTCCAGTCCCAGAGCACTAGCCTGTCTCTGCCAGCAGCAGTGTTGATTAATAACACTCCTAGTAGTTTGCATGCACATTGTGTGGTCACCACAACGTACATTCAAACTACTTTTTTTTTTTTTTTTTTTTTTTTTTTCCCCCTGAAGAGATGTGAAATTACATGGAATTTGACTGTTACTAAGGGTGAGGTCAAATTCAAATGGAAAAAAATGATAAATATTGGGTCTTATATATTGTCTTTAATCCATAGTATTTAATAGATAATCTTGTTACTGGGAGATTTTTACTGAATTTAATTTTAACGTGTACTTATGACTCTGGTTTTACTGAATAACTGGTAAGGAACAAATTCAGAAAGTGGGAAATTCTTCAAAATATGTCTGAAATAATGATGTACCTGAGAAGTTTTTTTTTAACTGAATATAAAAAAATATGACAGTGTCAGCTTTTCATTATATGGTGATGGTTTTAAAAAGAGGGCAAAAAAAAAAAAAGTATTTCTGAATAATGAGCGTGAATGTCAATTAAACCTATGAGGGATGTCATTTGACTTGCATTGTGTAATGCCTTCCTACTGTGGAACAAGTCATTAAAATAAACTTTCATGGGTTATTTGGTATACTTCAGATGGTGTAGTATTCCAACTTTATTATTTTCAAGACTGTGAATGTCCTGCTTCACATGATCAGCCAATTGCTTTCAAATTACAGAAAAGAATTATTATCATATTTTTGCATTTTATTTTGAAAGGATGTATTATGAGAATGGATGGAATAAGGAACCAGTTGTCTTAAACATGAGGTCACTTTCTTATTGATAAAATTGCTGAAACCATTACTCAAGTAACAGAACTTCCATTCTAATATTTGAAATGTGAGCTGAAGTGCAGCAAAAGGGTTTTTCAGAATAAAGTTGAGTTGACTTATTGCGCTATTGGAAGGATTTTATAAACTGAGCTGGGAATTGGGTTAAAGCCAGTTCATGTGGGGGTACGTTCAACCTAATAGCTGCTCATCCATCCATGACTAACAGTAACTTTAACCTCTTCAAATGTCTTCAAAAGTTCTCTGACAACTGAGCCTTTCAGAATTCTGTTTCCCACTGCTGCATGACAAAATAGTTAATAGTCAATGACTCAATCCTTTTATTTGCTTTCAGTTTTCCTGCACGTTTTTGGAACTGGAAGTATTAAATAAATAAATAAATAAAAGATTTCCATCACCTTCCTACTCTAAGACCTTTCTTTTGCCACTTTCCTGTTAATTCAAAATGGATTTTTTTTTTTTGAGTGTGAAGAGACTGAGCCTTCTCTGAAGTCATTTAGCATGTTCATGATTCTGTCATGCTGAAAATCCATTGTAAGTAAACTTTTATTGATTCTTGAGGTTCTACATAAAAACACCAGCATAAGCAAATGCCACAATAAAACTACACTTTGCCAAATTGTACTTAACTTGAAGCAGATCCAAGACTCTTATTCTGAAGGAGTGAAGTAATGATGTGAAATATTAAAAAGACTCCAAACTGTAGCATTTACAGAGTGCATGTTGCACAGGTGGTTTTCTCATCATTAGCTGCCCATTTTGATTAGTCTCAAGTTATTTGCTTTTTTAAAAAAATTAGGATGACATTGTCCAGATGTTGTTCCAGATGAGTAAGAGGGAAAGATTATGCCTAAATATTAAATGTGAATGAGGCTCACTTTCCAGCCTATGGTTCATTTAAAAAGAGTTAGGCTTAAAGGAAAAATGCTGGTTCTTGACTTTCTCAAGGTAGAATCATAGAATTACCTACATTGGAAAAGACCTTTAAGATCAGATCCAACCATCAACCTGAGCTACTAAGTCCCATCACTAAACCATGTTCTTTACAGCCACTACTGGAGGTGTCACCTTCATTCCTTTTTTTTGTTTTGACCTGCCTTGTCCATTTTGCTTCTAGTAGAGCAGTCTGTATCTTACTGGCACAACCAAAGATTTCTGTGATGAACCAAGCAGAATGCAGAATAATGCTTGTATCTACTCCCTAGAGAACAGCCATTTAGCAGAAGTTATCGGGCCGAGAAGGTAATATGTATAAATCTCTTTTCTAAGAGGCTTAATGAAATGAAGCCTGATGCATCTTCTCTGAGAGCCTGTTTTCACTGGCAGAACAGAAGGGCTTCCCCCTTCCCCCAGTGCACACACACTGAGTCTTCAGAGCAAAACTATTTTGGATCTTAATATCTTGATCTACCAAAATCTGAAGCATAAAATACTCTCAAAATTCAGTGGCACTTAACTGCGTAAAGAGGTGTTAGTGAGAGTATGCTGCTAGATTTCAAAAGAAGTTGCAGTTTTTCCTCTTAAGCATGATTAGATTGCATGATTAGAACCTATTGGTCATTTTTGAGTGAAGCTTATTTTGCTCTGTGAAGAAGTTTAAGATAAAGGCCATCTATTCTCTATAACTATTTAAATCTGAAGATAGCATGAGTCATGGAATAAATGTTAGGGAACAGAAAAAGAAGAGACCGTGGCAACTCTGTGTCACTACATGCCCGCTGTCAGCATAACAAGACACTGCAGGAGTGTTGAACAGCAAATGAGATAAGGAAGCAAGAAGGACCAAGTAGCTCAAGTGCTGGGGTGGGACTAAATACAGTGCTCCAGTGCCATTTTTACCACCAGTGCTGAAATGCTTGCTTACCTTGATGACACTTTTCCTAACTCGATGGTTAATAACTGAGTGGAACTTGTATGGGCCAGTCTGCAGACCACAAGTCCATGTAAATCACTGAATGCTACTTAGGTTGTGCTAGTTTGTTTGGAATTACACATGTCAGAAGTAGCAGGTTTTTTGGTCTTCCATACCATAATAATTTTTAATGCTATTTTGAGTATGTGGATGGATACAAGGCAAGAAACTGGGAACAATTACTGTTACTGTGTTTCTGAATGGTCTTCAAGGTGTGAATAAAAATCAGTCTTAAAGACACTAAAGAGGTTATGGAAACAGGATCAGCATGAGAGCAATAAGCAGCAGGGAGGGGTCTGATATGCTTCCACATGTGGATGACAGCTTCTGGGTCTAATCTGGGGGGAAATGCTACAACCTTCTGCCAATCATGACTGCATACAAGCCTTAGGAAAAAGAAAAGGATTTCTGTGAGGCTGCTGGTTCTACTGACAGGCCAAACTATCACAGCCTTCCACTGCAGCCATTTCTGCCCTATTTCACAGTTGTCTGAAGCACTAGCATGTTTTGTTATTCCCATTTACTCAGCATAGAGAGAGGATATTTAAAACCTTGTTTGAGCATGTCAGCTGATAGAAGCACACAAGAACTGGCTGTTCTAAATATGTGGCCTGTCTGCACTGAAAACAAAATGCTGCTTAAATTTAACTGAAGAATAATAAGTATGCTGTTTAAAACCAAGCAAACAGTGTATTTTCAACTTTTGTGGGGACATCAGAGGTGGTAATTTATACCTAGTATTACTCATTGGCTTAGTTTTAGATGTTGTATGAAATACTTTATGCTTCAGTATGCTTCAGTAAGATTAATGAATTGGATTGTCCTAGCAGCTAGCAAGTGTTCACACCAACCACTGAAGGCAGAATTCTTTCTCCCATGTTGCTTTGGCTTGCCAGATCTTTGAAAACATATCAACATTAGAATTTGTCTTTATGTACATATTTCAGCTGAGAGCACAAATGGCTGGGCAGGTTCTGTCTGTGGCAGATTAGAATTGTTTTTAGCTAAGACCAGTTTGGCCCAGTATGACATAAGAGTGTGCTCCTGAGTTCCTTGAGGAAGCTTCACTGAACGCTGATAGCAATTCAACAGGCATCTAGTCAGTTTGGGGTCATTTGTGGGTGAATGAAGTGTGTCATTTGCATTTCTTATGCTTATAAAGAAGCCATTTTTCACAGAGGCTATAAAATGGAGGTCTTCAGTACCCGTGATTTGTCATAGCTATCTTAACAGTGTCAACAGAAGTAAAAGATGATTTAATATAACACCTTTGTGGTTTGAGCAGGTGTCCTCTGCCTGTGTTTCCTGTTTGGAAACATTTTACATATCTTTATTTCTTGGGTTGTAATGGTTGTAATGTTGATGTTATTATGTGAGTTGCAATAAACTCATTATGTTCCTAATTATTACTACTGCTATTGCAATTAAAGGGTATTTCAGAATAGAAGTTAATTTGTCTCCCTTCTCCTTCCTAACCACACCCTTAATAATAAACAGCCTATAACACAAGCACAAGGAACAAAAACTGCATTGAAAGTAAATAATCTTGAAATAACTGAAGTTAGTGACTCCAGGAAGAATTTGGTATATAGCATATTTTTTTTCCTAGTAGTTGCCCTGTCTATTAAATTAAGACATACTTCTCTTGCTTTGTCTGATTTCATATACATTCTAGTCCAGCAATTTTCTTGATTGGAAAGCCTGCTACTTTAAAAAAAAATCAGAAACTAAAATTCTATCATTTTTTAGTGTATGCTCTAATTGAACAATGGCATAATTACTTTGAAGCCAATAAAAATGACTAGGGCTTTGTATTAATTCTGGAGTTTTTTGGGTCATTCAAGTGTAAGAGTTATGTACTTAGTGCAATATCATGTTCACTGTCCCACAGTGAAAAGCTTCAGTAAGTAACTGGTTTTAATATTTTGTTTTACAGTGTAGTTTGTCATCGTCTTTGCAAACAACTTCTTATAAAATTCCAATTCCTTCTAATGTAACCAGATACAGGAGCTGTACATCAATCAGCTTTCTAAGGCCAGCAAGAAAGAAATGAAACACACCTAGAAGATACCCTCACTAAAAAGATGACAAAACAAAGCATTACTGAGGAAAACCTCTAAATATGAATACCTGCTGTAGAACTAAGATTTATTCAGATTTTGCTCTTCTCAAACATTTTGCATAATCATTGCTTCCTAGGATCACATTTTCTAATGATACACAAAGGATGATATATCCTTTGCATTTAGCTCATGATTATGGGATTGCCATTTGGACCAATACTCTGTGGTAATAGTTCCAACAGGGTAATATAGTTGTGTTTAGGTTTTGGACTGCTGCTCCAGAGTGGCAGAGTCTGTTTTTCTAAGTAGTTTTACAAAGTTGTCATTTCTACAGGGAATTCTTAATCTGAAAACAAAATATTGCTCATGTTCCCTTCTCATTAACTTTGAAGCTACCACCTGCTTTCTATTGAATTAGTAATGTAATTGTAGATAATGTCTTTATAGAAGGAGTGGGAGGAGGGTGGCTTATCGTGTTACTGTACTGGAGTAGTAATGAGGGGAATAGAGGTGTGCACTGGAAAAACAGCAACAGTCACTGTTTGGACAGCATATGAGTATGCTGTGTTGGAACTCTGTTTATGCTACCAAGTACAGGTCTATGCACTAGAAATGAGGAAATGTTGTAAATAGGTAATTGCAGACTTCAAAAAGAGTATTTTCATATGGGAGGTATTTCTTTTACTAGTATTCTCTGGTTCATTTTAACTTACTAGCTCATATGAGAGCTTTTCTTCTTTGTTGGGGGGGACCTATATAGGGTTTGCAGACACTACTTGACTGGTTGTTTTCATGAAACCTGAATTATCCTTGCCACCTCTGCATTTCTTTTGTGGCTTGCAGAGATTAGTATTTCAAGATTAAAAGTTGTAGATAAAGTGAAAAAGTGTAAATATTTAAAGCCAGTATTGATCACACATAGCCCTCATACTTAAGAAAACTGCCTGCACACAGGGCACTTAATGAGAGACATTCTCAATAATAATTAATTTGCATAATTTGAATTTATTTCTTTTCCTTGCATTTCTGCTCAACTTTCTGCTAAGGGGTGGGGTGGGAGGGTTGTGCTTAGAATATTCAGGTATGCGCTCACTTTAATATAGAGCCACCTCTGCTCCTGCTGTTGCCAGGTAAGCAGCATGCCAGCAAATCAGAACATATTCCTGCATCTTGGTAGTGCATGTATATTCCTTTGTGTTCCTGCTTCTGGACAGACTGCACCTGGGTAGCAGTGTCTCAAAGGAAAATGGAAACGTAGGACTTGGCTTGGTTTCTCTCTGAGGTGAAAAACAAATAAAATCTTTCACTAAGAGACTGGATTTGCATTGATTCAGTTATCCATACTAGTCTTAGAGAAAATCTGTGCTGCTGGCAGGAAGTATATGAAAAACACTGAAAAGTTTGCACACGTCACAAACAGCATGTCAGGATGTGTTTCATTCTGATCAATATGAATTAGACTCTGAAAAAAAAAGAATTGTATCAGTCACACTGTTAACCCTAGTATGAATATTTTTATTGAAATGCCTTGGTTATAATAGTATTTTAAAATTAGTACTTAATTACTGTAAATTACTTTGGAAGTAGTCACTTTTTGAAAGTTGCATTATTTCTTTTCTCCACATATTGTATGTTTTAATTTATAACAATCTGTAGGCAGATGTGTTTGTTACTCTGGTAATATGAAAAATATGAAAGCTGAAAAAAGCTTCTGAATAGAAAACCAACTTGTGATATTCTTATTATAACTATTATTGAATTTTAAAAATGGAAAGGGGGTCCTCCCAAAGATATGTTTGCATACTTTCTGCTCTTTGCACTTGTCTGACAGTCTCTGTAGTTTTTTTCTGCTTTGCCGCTATTCACACTATCAGTCCTGATATTGAGGCTTGATTTTTCTTGTGGATCAAACAGCTTGATTCTCCTCATACCAGAAGGAAGTAATTTTATTACCCAGCATTTGATTTGAAGGCATTAAAAACTGCCTGTTGTTCAGAAGTGCTTGCTGGGCATGGGAATTATCTATTGCCTCCTATCTAAATCACAACTGACCACTCAGAATGTTTTTTCTGGCCCAAAGTATAGTCTTCTATCAAAGGGAAAAGCACTTTTAAGAATTGAGATTAAAAAGCTGTAATCTCTCACATAGTTTTTTTTATTATTATTTTTGCAAGATAGGCTAATATGCAACTATTCCCTGCCAGCGCTAGCTGTGTGAAATCATATGGTATAACAGGGTCATTTGTTGTGCAATCTGTCTGATCCCGTGGGCTCCCTTTGCTATGGTACCTGAATGCCTTCTGGGACTTGAAGCTTTAAGTGGATTTGTTTCATTTTTTTTCCTCCAGTCTGGATGTTCCTATGGTATATTCCCTATGCCTTTTAATGGTTATCACTCTTATGTTCTAAATACAGTCAATGTTTTGACCTGATTGTTGTGGAGCTTAAGGTTTCAAATGCTTTTTTTAAAGCTATTATTATTATTATTATTATTATTATTTAATTTCAAATTTTCATGTCGACTTGTGGGAGGAAAATAAAATAAAGACAGTCCTTCTAAGCAAGCACTTATGCCACAGGCTTGACACTGCAGAAATCATGTAATAGTCAGTCGTGAGGTTCGAAAGCCAGGACCTGCTCTATGAATGGCTTTGGAAATGTTATGTTAGTCTCTAAAGAGAAATGGCTAACAGCATTTTCTTGCACCTCTCTTGTTTCTTGATTGATCACTGCATATATATCATTTCAGAGATATAAATACCAGAATTAGTAGTACATGTATATACCCATAGAAATGAAATAATATCTGCTGTTTCAGAGTAAGAATTACTATGCAAACAATTCATAAGTTGTTTTTTAAATTCAGAAATATAATAATCATTTTTGTGAAGTGTATTGGATTTTGTTAGTATGTATACAAGCTCTTCATATGGTGGATGTATTTACTTGATCCATCCTGAGAAGAGCAAATCTACAGTATCTTTGTGATGTGTTAAAACACCACAACGCACAATCATCTCTGCTGTTTTAACTAGTGAAAACTTGGAGATGGGAGAGCAATGCCACCCATACTGCATTGCCTTCAACCTGAATTTATCAGATTAAGTTCATAAAAAAAAGTAAACAGAACCACCACCAGCAACGACAAAAATCAGGCTTTTATCCTATTCCCCAAAGTACACGCATGTGTGCTGCATCACACACAACTTATTCTCTTGAAAGAGATTGTAGAGATTGTAGGCAATTGTTAGTGAACTCCATGAAGGCATTTGGAGCAATGTCTTTTATGACAGAAAACATGCAGTTTTAGAAGATGAGGGTAGCAGTCTTTTTTTTTAATTTTTTATTTTTAGTGGTAAGTGGCTCTCTTAACTAACACAGTCCTTGAAAATACCAAATAAAATTTACTACCTTGAATTTGCAGCCTCTCTTTTCAGCTAGAAAAAAAAATGGTGTTTATTATTGGAGTTTCAGCAGCTGGTCTTGCAAGAGGTCTATACAACAGAAGTGTTTCATAAAGGGATCTAGATTCCAAGTACACAGGGTTGGGTTACTAGCCCTTGTTCATTGCTATGAATAAATAGGCAGACCATATCAATAGAAAAGTAAAGCTGTTTCCTAGAATCATTGGTTGAATTTATTTCAATTCTTCTGTGATAATCACAGTAAAATGGTACAACCTTGATACTTAGAAATGATTTTACACATTTCAAGTTAGCTATTAAAACCACAGGTTCCCCAAGGTAGTGGCTTTCAAAACTTTGTCCTATTTATCTTCAGAAATGTATTTTATGATTACTTTTGTCTTTCTAATAGCTTTTTTTTGTACGTGTGTGTTGGATGGTATGTTTGATTTGTGTGATCTGTGGCTAAAATGACTTCATATTAGATCACCACACTATATAAACTGTCAGCCTTTAATGATGACCTGTGAAAGATGCTTACAAGAGAAGTGTAAATTTACTAAAAGCAAATGAGTTTTATATATATTTATTTATTTTTTTTAGCCCAGTAAGTAAGTAGTCAGTACTTAGATTCCTCTAATTGTTTTCACTTTTTCCTTAGCAGAAGTACAGATGTTTTTTGAAACTACTTTGTCCTTCATATTTTACTTAACTCTTTCTCTCGATAACTTCATGATGGTGATCTCCACAAATTAAAAATAAATAAAATCAATATGAAAAATATATTTCTGTATTAGAGAATAATTATAGCTATTGCACTCTAATGTTATAGCATTTTTCTGGTTTTGTGTTATGAAATACAGCAAAGCTCAAATGATTGCCTTCTTTTAAATGCAATTCTAATGTTTCCAGTCACTTATGCTGGAACGACTTTTTATGAGTAAGAGTGGGTAAGCTTTTTTGCTAGTAAAAAGACTGTGAGTTTTATTAATTTCTGAGCATTTGAATGTTGCATATGATCTTCATTTGCAGAAAAAAAAATAATGCATTAACTTGTGTATACAACAGGACTCCAACCAAATTGTTTCATGAATGAATGCATGTAACTTATTGGAGAGTAAGCCTAATCACAACATTCATTTTCATGCCTTCAGAAAAATCCCGTTGCATTTCTTTAAGCTTTCAGAAAAAGCTTTTTAAAAAGCATCGCTAATTGTTGCTAAATAATAAAATATTTCAGGCAAGCTCTGAAAATTATTTCTCTTCCCTCCCCTTGCAGAAAAAAAGGATCCCTCTTTCACTCACTCATGGAAGTTTTAATGAGATTAAATAGTGTGCTTGTGTTTTGTAGCTTCTGTAGATATCTAACCAATATTGGACCTCCAACACCTGATGTCCTGCCCTTGTTTGTTAGTCTCTACTCTGCCTTGAAGATCTGTCTGTATGTATTTCTTATACTGACACTTCCCTCTGTAAAACTACCTACTCATATGTCATGAGGGGAATATAAATATACTGACAGCCCGTTACTTGACAAATGGACGCTTTCAAACATATGTCTCGAGTAGTATATTATTGTACTCAAATCATTGAGATGAAAGGCTTGAGCACAAGGTTATCCAAATATCCTAATGCAGCAGAGCATCTATTATGCTCCCACACAAGACAAATGAAGTAGTTAAAAATTCAGTACTCATTCACCAGTATCCTGCAATACATTTTTTATGTCTGTGTATTTAATGTCCATATTTAGGTAATTGCATGAAGATTCTTTTCTATTCGTATTTTGTTAGGAACTGCCTGAAAGATTTAAACATTTTAAAAATACAGTAATCGCCTGACCTAATACATTTGTGTGTGTGTGTGTATGTATAAAACTTATTATTTATTTTTTTTTAATGTGGAAAACAATACAAAACAGTGGGGTGAAATGTGGACTACTGTGTAAAAAACTGTAGGTATATTTTTGTTTCAACTCTACTGACTTTTTTTGTTCCTTAACATCAAATAGGCCAATCATTTTGTTTTTAAATAGTCAGCAGGCTTAAAGTCATAAAAGGAAAAAAGATGAGTTGAAATAGACGCATTTCAAACTAATGCTGTGCCTGCATATGTCGTGTTCTGCAGAGATGTATCTGAAGTCAGTGAAGTTAAATTAGGGCTGAGCTTAGTATTCTGTCTTTTCCCATTTATACTTGTCAGACTGGCATTTTAAGTTCATTATCTAGTGAATTATGTTTGCAATATGTTACAAATACATCTCATTCTTAATCACTTATGCAATGTCTGACTATCCTGTTGAATGTAGGGCTTTGATTTGGTGGGAGTAGTGAATATCGCTAGCTCTGTTGGAGTCACAGACATTTTCTATTTAGGCAACTTAGTTTTGTTTTTCTGAGATATGCCTTGAACTTTCTCTTGCTTAAGAAAATATTATTGTGTAAATGATACTAGGTAAAAATATAAATATATGAAGAGGAGGGGATGAAGAAAGAATCATTTAATTTCTGTATATGTTATTTTTATTACATTTACTTGGGTTTTAAAATAATTTTATTTCATATATATATATATTTATCATTTACACAAGCATACTTTTGGAGTAAAACTTGAGCTGTTCTGTATTGCTGATGACCACAGACCTTTTCTGTCTGGAAATGACATGATTAACAAAACACAGTTTTTATGCAAGTCCATGAAAGTTATGTGAATTTAAGTGCAACTACTTGAGCTTGAAGATGCAGGGTAGTGTGACTAGGGGCAGAATCTATTTGAATCATCTGTTATTGGCTGTTTATTCCTTCATATTACAAATTATTCCATTACAAGGTAGCTCAGACAATGGCTCAAAAGCTTCTGTTCACTTGTGATTTGTTAATACAGCAAAGTAGGATGAAATATATAATTTAATAACAAGGATTTCTACCTGGTCTTGAAAGAAATCAGTTTTATATTTACCCATAAACATATTTACTCTGATTTGTCAGTTTTCCCTTCACCTCTCTTCCTTATCTGTTCTGCAGCTTCTGGTACTGAATGCCTAAGCCAACCACTTTTAGTTTCCTGTGGTACAAGTTGCTTACACTGAATGTGTGGAAAATTGGAATGTAATCATTTCTAGTTTTTAACAAAGAAAGGTTTTTCTTACAATACATGCTAGAAACTAGAAAACTAGGAAATTTTTGCTACCCATGAAAGAATTACTCCAAAAAGTCCTTGAACTTTCATTATAAAGGTTGTGTGCATTTAATACATCTATACAAAATTCTATACACATATAAAGTCTTCTTACACTTCCCCAGAGAACAGTCCCTTTACAGTCAAACCCAGAGAGTTGTTCAAGCTCATCTCTCTACACAGAGTTCCTATGAGTAGGATTTACCATGTTGGAATGAAGGCACCTCTAATTTGCTCTAAGCTTGGCCAAAATAGAAACGCAACATAAATGGAGAGAAAAAGCTCAGCATGTTCAGAGAAGGAGAACTTTGAACAAGTTTCATTTTTATGCTTTTATGGAGATATTTGCCTGTGGTGCAAGTGTTGGTTATTTTGGGATGTAATCTCTGATTACAGACAAGGGTCTATGCCAAAACAGGCCAAGCAACAAAATCTAGAGGGAAGACTGTAGATGGGATCGTGTGATACGTTGAAGCATGAATTGAGCCAACTCTTGGCTTGGTCCTCCACTTCACAACTTTCTTGTAGTGCAAAATTAACCTGTTAGTGTTTGATGTTACATCTAAAACTGCCTCCCTGGGACCTTATGGGGATAGCTTGTGTTTACTGCTTTTTTATTATTTCCTCTTGTTATTGAAATGCAACAAACTCTTCAAAAACACTTATTTTTATTGAAGACTGCTTTCTATGAAATGTTGTAAGAAAAGTTCCTTTCATGTAGTATGTGCATGCGATCATTATGACTTTACTCCAAAAAACAGCAAAGAACCATTTTCTATTTGCTTTCCTAGGCTAGTGATACTTGGGGAAGGACTGACTGCACAAGGTAGGTAATGGCACAGTTATTATGCAGATGTATCTGCAGCTGGTTGTGTCTCCTTTCTGTAAAGGTAGTTGTCAGCCTGATTAATCCACCCTGAATAGTTTTAAGTAGGATCCCTAGCAACATTTTAATAGAGCTCTTTGTTAGCCTAATAGGATGTGTAACATTATTTTATTCAAGGAATCCACGCAGACAAGAAGCAAGAAGGATTCTTCTTTCAGTATAGTAAGAGCAAATAAACAGGAAGATTAGATTATATTTAAATGATGGCTTAACTAAACCTCCATATTTTTTTTTTTTTCTTTCTTTCTTTTTTTTTTTTTTTTTTTCTATACGTGCAGTGTCATAGCTTTAATAAATTGAGATGTTACACTTAAAATCCATTTCAGAACATCATATTCTTATGATGACAAAAAGTCTCTGCATTGTTGCAAGGTACAATAGATGAACTAACTTTTATTGTTTATAGCACAAGGTAGCATTAGTCTGAGTACCTGCTACTGAAAGAAATATATGATATTGCTGCCATTTACCTTGTATTCAGTGTTCTGACAGGAGAAGGAATGGGGGGGGAGAAAAATAATGAAAATTCACAAGCTTACATGACCATATCTGTGTGCGGTTTAAATATTTAACAGTGGAGTAAAATTTTAGATTAAAACCACAGGTAAAAAGTAACATACTGACACAGTGAGAAAAGCGTATCTAGAATCTCCAGTCATTGGAATTCCCTTCCATTCATTGTACTGTCATGCAGAGAGGGGCCCAATGCAAATACAGTAGGAGGCTGGCAGCATGGCAGGTGAATAACAGATGCCTTTCTGAAGTGTCTCGTGGCATTCAGCAATGTTTCTGCAGGGCTTGATCTGCAGACTTGATGTATGTATCTAGACCTAAACAGGATGTAAATATAAAGGAAGAAGTTTACAGGACATCTGTTAGTCCACTGCACATTCTGTTTACAGGTCAAAATAATTTAGTGTGCAGTACGGTTATAGATGTCAGTGACTTCTGTGAGCAGGAAGCTCTATTCTGTGCCAGGAGCTCATAAAGACTCTTCTGTGGCAACAGCACAAGAAAAAGCAGCTTGAGTGATCAGAAGAGTAAGAGAAGCGGTGCACTGCACCAGCAGTTATACTGCTGCTGGCCAGACTTGCTCACTTTCTAAAAGATCACAGATCAAAATTTTCCTTGAGGGCCATGCACTGTAGTATTCCTTTCCTTTCCTTTCCTCAGAGTAGGAAAGGAAAGGTCCTCAGCTCTAGTGCCTTATTCCTGACAGGCTTCTGTATCCCTGAATCCGTAGGCCTGTTCCTAAACCTGACCCAGTACAACGTGCTCCAGCAGAAAGCAGCATGTGGCTGTTCGTGAGCCAGCTTCTGTGGCTGAGCAGGTAGGTGGAGGAGAAAGTTAACTCCAGAGAAGGTTGCTCACTGCACTAACCTGCTTTTAACCAAAGCGCAATCTCTGGATCATATACCAGGTCCCTTGATAACAATTGCTGCCTCAAAGAAAATTTCTTCTCTGGTCTAGAGAGCAATACTACAATACACAGAGACCTGAAAACATACAGCTATGTATGTGCTACTCTTGAACTCCCTGACAGCTGCAAGTCTTCAATAGTGAGGGTCTCACTTGATGTAAATTGGTGTTTGGCATCAACCTGAATGGGTCTGTGATACTGTAAAAGAGACAGCAAGTCTTCAGCCTAGTCCTACGCTACAGTCTGGGACTGGGGGTTTCCATCTTTGTTCCTAGTCTAAAGCAAGATAGTGAGAGTCATGAGGCTGTCTTCCTCCTGCCTGGCAGGTGAATATGAAGAATATTGGCTTATTAGCTGTTCTTAAGTTACTCTCTTAAGAGAGTAACATTAAGTTAGGCAATTTTTATCAAAATATGTTGATTCTGTAAAATAGTTTATTTAGAGGGAAAGGAAAAACCAGCTTTGACTTGTTTTCAGAAGTGTCTTGGAAGTTGCTGAGGAATGGGCTAATTTACTTATGAATGGAATTTTGATAACAGAGCTATCCTACACAGTTTTCATCCACATGTATTATTTTGTTTACTTATGCAAAATTGACTACATTCATTGAAGTCATTTATTAATCTAATTTGCAATACTGAGAACTGACATCTTAATTTGATTGGACTGAGATCATTTTGGGCCTGCATCTGCTCATCTGAACTTGATATAAGACGAAAGCAACAGACTTTAATTTTGTTGAAAATCTGAATAAATAAATAAGTAAATAAAAGAAAATCCACCACACACACATACTCAAATCCCAAAGTAAAACAAAATTGCATCAGGCCAACTCCCTGTGGCTAGGCCAAGGCTGGGCCAGGCGAGCCCTGGCTACAGCTTCCCCATGGCACAACACTGCCAGGGAGTCTCTCCCCACAGCACTTTGGTGGGCAGGGAGCCCCCACAGCCAAACCCCCATGAGGGATATGTGCTCAGGACCCTTAGGCCTATGGAGGAAATGCTGACATTTACTTAACTAAATGCTTGGTAGTGATCGCTTCCTTAAATGTAATCGGTGTAAATTTATACCCTGTCACACCATGACACAGCAGTATAGAGCATTGCTGTCTTGGGATTTGACTAAGCTAATGGAACTTTTAACATTAAAGGTGTGTGAGATCACTGTTTAAATAACCTGTGCTATTTGCCACAGTTTATATGAGGCTATTGCTTTAAGCAAGTGTGGTGGGTTTATGTTGCTGGGCAGCTGGACTCCACCATAGCTAGTTTCTCACTCCCCCTCCTCAGAGGAACAAGGGGAAAAATATGACAGAAGGGGCTTAAGGGTTGCGATAAAAACAGGGACATTTCTCTCCAATTACCGTCACGGGCTGAAACAATTCAGTGTAGGAAGATTAATATAATTTATTGTCTATCATTAACAGACTAGAACCATGAGAAACTAAAAGCAAACTAAAAATTGGCTCAGATCTGGCCAGCGGCAGGTCCCATTTTGGAGTTGTCTGGACCTGGCTCTGATTTGACATAAGGCTCCTCCTGGGCTGTTCTCATAGAGGCCACCCTTGCAGCCTTCCTGCTACCAAACCCTTGCCACATAAACCCAATACAGCAAGGAAAAAAGAGTGGCTAAAAACATAACCAGGTGTTTGGAGCCAAGATTTAAAAGCATCACCCACTTTATGCTACTGTGTTACTTGCACAGCTGATAAGAGCATTGTGTAAAGAGAAAGTCCTTCTCAAACCAATACCACATTCACTTTTTCTTTAGGCATACATGTTCCGGTAGCTACTACTGAAACAGCAGAATTTCCCACCATCTGTAAAGAGCAAAACTGATCACATGGGAAAGTTTAAGAAAAATGATAATATGTTTGATCTTTCAAGAATGCAGTTTAGAGTACAATGCCATAGAAAAGCATGTATCTTCATCTCCAGCAGTAGCCAGAGGTCTTTCTGCTTTGGGGTCATTAAATAGCAACATGAGAGACTTCCCTAAAACATTGGAGCTAGCTTTGATGTGTTTTATTTATTTATTTATTTATCGACAGTGCATTTATACAAACACACAATTTACAAACCATACACAATTATTTGACCAAGTTCCTCCTTATGATCGACTACAGTCCAGTGGTATGAACCTGTGATTTGGCAATTTGGTGCTGGCAAGCTCCTGAACTCTGAAGAACCTGCAGACACACTGAAACTTTTTGGAGTCTGGGAAGGGGCAGAGTGAAGTAGCAGGTAATGTGGCCTGTAATGAAAAGAGGAGAGTAGGAAATGACTGGACATATTTGAATATAGATCAACACTTGAAGTAGAAATTTCAAAACAAAGCAAAATATGGGGGATAATAACTAACATTTCAATTGTATCCTTTTTGACAACAGCATCAACGACGATATGGCTGACAGATTCTAGTGAAAAACTCCAAAGTTTCATCCAACTAGCATATTAGATAGTTACTATAGGGATAAAAACTTCTAGTATATGGAAAAGTGATACATCTCCATTGATACATCTTCTCCAACTTATGTTTTTTATGCTTTTGTTGTTGTTTTGTTTGGTTGGTTTTGTTTTGATTTTTACATGAAAAGAGCTGCAAGCAAAACCTGTGAGAAGCTTTGTCTGGGTCTTTTGCTTTTAGCTTGGGGGTTCCACCAGTGTCTCGTCTGTGATGGAGCCTGGGGGTGGCCAGGCTGAGACCAGCCTGTGTCACCCATTCTGCCTCACCTCCCTGGGGGCTGAGGGATGTTGTGGGTCAGGGAAGCAGGACACTTCACTGCCCTGTAATGGCCCTGAGGTTTAAGGGTCGCTGCAGCAGAAAGGCTGGAAGAAAATATGTCTTGTTGGAATGTGATCAAGTGATGTAGGTGGATGAGATCAGCTGAAGTTGTTGGCTGAGGCAGAAATTTTGGGAGTTAGTGATCTGGAAAATGATAGAAAGATGGGAGAGAAGACAGTGAAAAGAAAACATTAGGGGAACAAAAGTCACCTTAGTAAAACAGAAAACGCACTGTATCTGATTCCAAGCAGTGCATCCTATAGGGGGAAAATGTTAAAAGAAGGAAGAGCAACAGAAGGTGAATTTAAATCTGAATAGAAAAATCTAGAAAGCTTTTGCTATATACTTCATGTGGGAGAAGGGGGACTGAGAAAAGAATGGCAGTTAAGTCTGAAAAGAAAAGCCTCGGTTCTTCCTTCATACTCTGCTAACGTAGCATTATTTGTTGTTGTTTTGTTTTTGTGATTATGTGTTTAATTTGAAGATTTCAAAATACTGGAAACATGCTAAAATTCTAAATGTGCTAAATACTTTCTCAGAAAAAAAAAAGTAGGGGTGGGGGGATTAGATATTGAGGTGTCACCTCAATAGAATCAATCACTCAAGCTCTACATGACTTTAAAGAAAAAAGAAAAGAAAAGCACAAACAAAAGAAAGAATAAAAAAAAAAACACCTCAGTCTTCTCAGAGGTTTGAATATATGTGTTTCCATGCAGATACCTTGCAGTACTTCTCACTGAAGCTTCTGAAACTATGCAGAGACCTACACCTATAATGCTTTTATTTTGTATATATGTATATTGGGAGAACATCTTTGTGTTTCAACACATAAGCATGACCATAATAAGAACTTGCTTCAGAAAAGAAAAGAAAAATAAAATAAAAAAATTGTATGTCAGGTTTAGGATTTGTTTCTAATGGTTCACAACTGAGTTCGGTACACAGAAAAAAAAAAGTCAGGGTGATGGGTACAGGAGTCAATGGCTGACAGTGCTTCAAGCTGTCCCATCTAGGGAGGTAAACTATTCTAGGACAATAAACAATAACGGTACTGATCAAATAGAGTCTGAATGCAGTTGTCAATTACAAGTAGTTAATAAACATAAGAAGGAATACATTTAAAAACAAACAAAACACACCAAGGAAGAAAGAATTATTGAATTCTGGGAAGCTACCATGCTGTATAAGCTCCAAAAGTCTGTGCGGCTAAATATTCTGTGAATATTACAATCAACCAAGTTGTAAAAGACCGTTAAACTCATCAAGTCCAACCATCATGTAGCACTGTAAGTCCAGCACTAAACTATGTCCTAAGCACCACATCCACACATTTCTTAAATATCTCCAGAAATAGCAACTCCACTCTGAGTAGTCTGTTACAATATTTTAGATACTAGATCAAATTTTGGATGTGTTCGGGCTTTTTTTCTGTCCTTTTTATGTTCCACTCCCTCCCCAAGGCTGGTTCTGTTCTGTCACACACAAAAAAAAAAAAAAAAAAAAAAAAAAAAATTCTGGAAGAAACTAAGAGGTTTTAATTTTTCTTACTGGAAATTAAATTCACACTTAAAATACAGAGGACATAATAATAAGTAAAAAATGCTAACCGTATTTTACTTTGCTTGGTACAATAAGATGACCAGACCTATTTTTCAAAGGTACCTTTTAAAAACCCAAACTTAACTACAATTAATCCAAATTAAATCTAAATTTGTTTTGTTTATATGTTATATATGCATATATATATAATGATTTATTTGGTGTATCTTTCTGTTATTAAACTAAATAGTTCACTGATCATATGAGCAACATTACTAGGGTCAGAAGTCCCTCATAAATATTCTATGAACATTCCCCACCCCCCAAGAATTGTAGTGACTTTTTTAATGTTTCGTGAAGATCTATGGTGACAAAATAGCCTAACCACTTTCCAGAACAAGGCTTTGTCTCCTTGCTTAATAAGTGAACAAGGCTTTGTCTCCTTGCTTAATAAGTGAAAGCTTGTATTTATTTAAACCAGAAAAAAAATAATCATCATGCCAAACCATTTAACCAGATAAGCTTTACAGGAACCTGGTTCCTACCTACTTAATTCATTATTCATATATGTCCTGGTTTCAGTTAGCACAGAATTAATTTTCTTCCTAGTAGCTGGTGGAATGCTGTGTTTTGGCTTAGAATGAGAAGAGTGCTGATAACACCCCGATGCTTTAATTGTTGCAGAGCAGTGCTTATACTAAGCCAAGGACATCTCAGCCTTTGCTCTGTCCTGCCAACGGGCAGGCTGGGGGGTGCAGTAAGAGCTGGGAGGGGACAGACCCAGGACAGGTGACCCAAACTAGCCAAAGGGGTATTCCATACCATCTGACGTCATGCTAAACAATATATAGGGGTGGCTAGCCGGGGGGAGGGGGCCGGACTGCTCGGGGTTAGGCTGGGCATCGGTCAGCGGGTGGTGAGCAATTGCATTGTGCATCACTTGTTTGTACATACTATTATTACTTTCGTATTATCACCATTGTATCATCATTATTATTATTATTATTATTATTTTCCTGTCTTATTAAACTGTCTTTATCTCAACTCACGGGCTTCACTTTCCATTTCTCTCCCCCGTCCCAGAGAGGGAGGGGGGAGGGTGAGCGAACGGCTGCGTGGTGTTTAGCTGCCAGCCGGGTTAAACCACGACAGTCTTTTTGGCGCCCAACGTGGGGCACGAAAGGTTGAGATAACGGCAGATCTGACCAGAGTGTGTTAAACTAAAATTGGTATAAGTATTAGACCTGCTTAATAGTCACTTGTCATAATGCTGATTGCTTTAATCTCAACTGTGCTGCGCCTGTTTTCCAAATTGAGTATTATAGCACGTTATTTTCCGTATGTGCTCTCTGTCATGTTGTTTATCCTCTCCGGGCCCTGGTTTCAGACCATTATGGTACTGTGTGTTGTATCAGTGGCTTATGAGATGATGAAATATCTGGCCATGACTCTAACCTGGTATTTGTACTCAGTAACATCTTCGATTCTATACTTTGGAAACTGTATTTTGGAAACTATTAGCAATTGTATCTGTTGCCTTTTTTCATTAGGGAGTCAATCTGTGGAGGGGAAAGGGGAAGATAATTTTTCTTACTTGATCACTCTCCCTTTCTCCTTCACCACCCCTGTACCCTCCTTGATCACTCTCCCTTCCTCCTTCACCACCCTCTTATCCTCCGAGTTTATTACAATAGCTCTCCAAGATATTGAATATCCTTGGGATACTCAGACCAGCATAGTCTTGTTGTTCTGCCTCCTGAATGCACTTCAGGTTCTGCTTAAAATTAAACAACTACTTAGGAAGCTCATCCGGAGATCTGCCCGGAGGCAGTATAGTTGTGGGTGGCAGGGAGTATGGGAGGATATGGGCAGGCATCTAGACCAGTTGGCACCCCCAGTGTTTTGGAAATTCACCCCTGAACAAGTGCAAAATCCTCAAAAACTGGCAGAATGCTTGAATAAAAGGTGTCGCGATTCGGGAAGTTCCAAAGTAACACAAATCATTGTAACATGCTGGGGCCTGGCTTACGCCTATCGAGCTGCCATGGATACTGCTATCAACTTAGTGACAGACCCTGCGGCCACTCCAAGTCCCGTGACAGATCCAACGGCCACTGTGACCCCTACGGTGGACTCTGCAGATGCTCCAGTCCCAGCTCCTGCAGCCACTCCAGTCCCAGCTCCTGCAGCCGCTCCAGTCCCAGCTCCTGCAGCCGCTCCAGTCCCAGCTCCTGCAGCCGCTCCAGTCCCAGCTCCTGAAGCCGCCCCAGTCCCAGTTCCTGCAGTCGCTCCAGTTCCAGCTCCGGCCGCTACTCCAGTCCCAGTTCCTGCAACTGCTCCAGTCCCAGCTCCTGAAGCTGCTCCAGCTCCAGCTCCTGAAGCCGCTCCAGCTCCAGCTCCTGCAGCTGCTCCAGTCCCAGTTCCTGCAGTCGCTCCAGTTCCAGCTCCGGCCGCTACTCCAGTCCCAGTTCCTGCAACTGCTCCAGTCCCAGCTCCTGAAGCCGCTCCAGCTCCAGCTCCTACTGCTGCTCCAGTCCCAGCTCCTGCAACTGCTCCAGCTCCAACTCCAGCTCCTGTAGCCGCTACAGCTCCGGTTCCTGCAACTGCTCCAGCTCCTGTAGCCGCTCCAGCTCCTGTGGCCGTGTCAGAGAAACGAGCTGTAGCAGTGCAAGTTGACCCTGCAGAGGGCATTCCAACCCCTGTGGCAGACCCTGTAACAAAGTCAGAGAAACGAGCAGTAGCAGTGCAAGCTGCCCCTGTAGAGAAGGTGAAAATATGGTATAGAAATTCAAGTCGTTTAGAACGCAGAGAGTCTTCTGCCAATCCAGGTAAGGCTTCTGCCAAAACTAAGTATAGAGATGACGAAGATGATGACGACGCTGGGCCGTCAAGGATTCAGGAGGAGGAAGATGAGGATGCCGAAAGAGCAACAGTAACTACCCGAAGCCTAAACGAGCGCGAGCTACGAGATGTGCGAAAAGATTTTGGTCGCTGTATAGGTGAGCAGCTTGTCACCTGGCTGCTCCGGTGCTGGGACTCTGGAGCCAATTGTGTGGAATTAGACGGCAGGGAAGCCAAGCGGCTGGGATCCCTTGCTCGAGACGCCGGCATTGACAAAGCAATTGCAGATGGAGCACGACCCACCAGCCTCTGGAGGCGTCTCCTCTCAGCTGTGAGGGAAAGGTATCCCTTCAAGGAAGATATTTTATGTCTACCAGGCAAGTGGACCACTATGGAGAAGGGAATCCAGTACCTGAGGGAATTAGCCGTACGGGAAGTGATTTATGAGGATCCAGACCTCAAACAAACATCCACAGATCCAGATGAAGTCAAGTGTACACGACCCATGTGGCGGAAGTTTGTACGGAGTGCACCATCATCATATGCCAGCTCATTGGCAATAATGGCCTGGAAAGAGGATGAGGAACCCACAGTGGGTGAAGCGGCTAAACAACTCCGGCAGTACGAAGAAAGTCTCTCCTCTTCCTTACAGGCCTGCGTCTCAGCTGTGGAGAAACTTTCTGAAAAGGTTCACCAACTTGAAGAGAATCTATTGTCCTCCCCACCTGAACCAACCAGTGCCCACCGACCAAAGGAGAACACTTGGGAGAAACTTTCTGAAAAGGTTCACCAACTTGAAGAGAGATTATTCTCCTTCGCACCTGTACAAAGCAGTGTCTCAGCTGTCAGGGGTAGGCGTTCACCCACACAAGGAAGACGATATGGTGGGTACTCACCCCGTGCCACCCTGTGGTTTTACTTACGAGACCATGGAGAGGACATGAGAAAGTGGGATGGAAAATCTACCGCGACCCTAGAGGCACGGGTACGTGAGTTGCAAAAGAAAACAATCAGGAAAAAGGGATTCTCCGAAAAGTTTGCTGCTCCAACTTCCAGCAGACAGTCCTTCAAACACAGAAACGAGGAAGATTCTGACCAGGATTAGGGGGGCCCTGCCTCCAGCCAGGGGGAGGAAAGGGACAATCGAGTTTATTGGACTGTGTGGATTCGATGGCCTGGCACATCACGCGCACAGAAGTATAAGGCTTTAGTAGACACCGGTGCACAATGTACTATAATGCCATCGAGCTATAAAGGACCAGAGCCCATCTATATTTGTGGAGTGACAGGGGGATCTCAGCAGTTGACTGTATTGGAGGCTGAAGTGAGTCTGACTGGGAATGAGTGGGAAAAGCACCGCATTGTGACTGGTCCGGATGCTCCATGTATCCTTGGCATAGACTATCTTAGAAGAGGATACTGCAAGGACCCAAAAGGGTTCCGGTGGGCTTTTGGTATTGCTGCCTTAGAGACAGAGGGCATTAAACAATTATCTACCTTGCCTGGTCTCTCAGAGGACCCTTCTGTTGTGGGGTTGCTGAGGGTCGAAGAACAGCAAGTGCCAATTGCTACCACAACTGTGCACCGGCGGCAATATCGCACCAACCGAGACTCCCTGATTCCCATCCATAAGCTAATTCGTCAATTGGAGAGCCAAGGAGTGATCAGCAAGACTCATTCACCTTTCAATAGTCCCATATGGCCAGTGCGAAAGTCTAATGGCGAGTGGAGACTAACAGTGGACTATCGCGGCCTGAACGAAGTCACGCCACCACTGAGTGCTGCAGTGCCGGACATGCTGGAACTTCAGTATGAACTTGAATCGAAGGCAGCCAAGTGGTACGCCACAATTGATATCGCTAATGCATTTTTCTCCATCCCTCTAGCAGCAGAGTGCAGGCCACAATTTGCCTTCACTTGGAGGGGAGTCCAATATACCTGGAATAGGCTGCCCCAGGGGTGGAAACACAGCCCTACCATTTGCCATGGGCTGATCCAGTCTGCACTAGAGCAGGGGGAAGCTCCTGAACACCTGCAGTACATCGATGACATTATTGTGTGGGGTGACACAGCAGAGGAAGTTTTCGAGAAAGGGAAGAAAATAGTCCAAATCCTTCTGAAAGCCGGTTTTGCCATAAAACAAAATAAAGTCAAAGGACCTGCACGGGAGATCCAGTTTTTAGGAATAAAATGGCAAGATGGACGTCGTCAAATCCCAATGGATGTGATCAACAAAATAACAGCTATGTCTCCACCAACTAACAAAAAAGAAACACAGACTTTCCTAGGTGTTGTGGGGTTTTGGAGAATGCACATCCCAAATTACAGTCTGATTGTAAACCCACTCTACCAAGTAACTCGTAAGAAGAATGAGTTTGAATGGGGCCCTGAACAACGACAAGCCTTTGAACAAATCAAGCAGGAAATAGTCCATGCAGTAGCCCTTGGGCCAGTTCGAACAGGACCAGATGTAAAGAATGTGCTCTACACTGCAGCCGGGGAGAACGGCCCCACCTGGAGCCTCTGGCAGAAAGAACCTGGGGAAACTCGAGGTCGGCCTCTGGGGTTTTGGAGTCGGGGATACAGAGGATCTGAGGCCCGCTATACTCCAACTGAAAAGGAGATATTGGCAGCATATGAAGGAGTTCGATCTGCTTCGGAGGTGGTCGGTACTGAAGCGCAGCTCCTCCTAGCACCCCGATTACCGGTACTAGGCTGGATGTTCAAGGGAAGGGTCCCCTCTACGCATCATGCAACTGATGCTACATGGAGCAAGTGGGTTGCACTGATTACTCAGCGGGCTCGAATAGGAAACCCCAGTCGCCCAGGAATATTGGAAGTGATCATGGACTGGCCAGAAGGCAAATACTTTGGGATATCATCAGAGGAGGAGGTGGGTCGTGCTGAAGAAGCCCCACTGTACAACCAGTTGCCAGAGAATGAAAAGAAATATGCCCTGTTCACTGATGGGTCCTGTCGTATTGTGGGGAAGCATCGGAGATGGAAGGCTGCTGTATGGAGTCCTACGCGACGAGTTGCAGAAGCTGCTGAGGGAGAAGGTGAATCGAGTCAGTTTGCAGAAGTGAAAGCCATTCAGCTGGCTTTAGACATTGCTGAACGAGAAAAATGGCCAGTTCTCTATCTCTACACCGATTCATGGATGGTAGCAAATGCCCTGTGGGGATGGTTACAGCAATGGAAGCAAAACAACTGGCAGCGTAGGGGCAAACCTATCTGGGCTGCTGCATTGTGGCAAGATATTGCTGCTCGGGTAGAGAACCTGGCTGTGAAAGTACGCCACGTAGATGCTCATGTGCCCAAGAATCGGGCTACTGAAGAACATCAAAACAACCAGCAGGTGGATCAGGCTGCTAAGATTGAAGTAGCTCAGGTGGACCTGGATTGGCAGCATAAAGGTGAATTATTTATAGCCCGATGGGCCCATGACACCTCAGGCCATCAAGGTAGAGATGCAACATACAGATGGGCTCGTGATCGAGGGGTGGACTTGACCATGGACGCTATAGCACAGGTTATTCATGACTGTGAAACATGTGCTGCAATCAAGCAAGCCAAACGGTCAAAGCCTCTTTGGTATGGAGGACGATGGCTGAAATATAAATATGGAGAGGCCTGGCAGATTGATTACATCACACTCCCTCAAACTCGCAATGGCAAGCGCCACGTACTTACAATGGTGGAAGCAACCACCGGATGGCTGGAAACATATCCTGTGCCTCATGCTACCGCCCGGAACACCATCCTGGGCCTTGAAAAGCAAGTCCTATGGCGACATGGCACCCCAGAAAGAATAGAATCAGACAATGGGACTCACTTCCGAAACAACCTTATAGACACTTGGGCCAAAGAACATGGTATTGAATGGGTGTATCACATCCCCTATCATGCACCAGCCTCCGGGAAAGTTGAACGATACAATGGCCTGTTAAAGACTACCTTGAAAGCAATGGGCGCTGGGACGTTCAAAAACTGGGATACGCATTTGGCAAAGGCCACCTGGTTAGTCAATACTAGGGGATCTACCAACCGAGCTGGACCTGCCCAATCAAACCTGTTACGTACTGTAGATGGGGATAAAGTTCCTGTAGTGCATGTAAAAAATATGCTGGGTAAAACAGTCTGGGCTACTCCTGCCTCAGGAAAAGGCAAACCTATTCGTGGAATTGTTTTCGCTCAGGGACCTGGATATACTTGGTGGGTAATGCAAAAGAACGGAGAGGTCCGGTGTGTACCTCAAGGAGATTTAATACTGGGTGAGAATAGCCCATGAACTGAATTGCACCATGTTAAATAGTATATTATACTGTATATTATCACTACCATGATTACTATAGGTGACTAATTAGAATGTATGGAAAAGAGTGTAACCTGAGCATGACATAAATGGTATGGAATAAGGGGTGGATAGATGTCCTGGTTTCAGTTAGCACAGAATTAATTTTCTTCCTAGTAGCTGGTGGAATGCTGTGTTTTGGCTTAGAATGAGAAGAGTGCTGATAACACCCCGATGCTTTAATTGTTGCAGAGCAGTGCTTATACTAAGCCAAGGACATCTCAGCCTTTGCTCTGTCCTGCCAACGGGCAGGCTGGGGGGTGCAGTAAGAGCTGGGAGGGGACAGACCCAGGACAGGTGACCCAAACTAGCCAAAGGGGTATTCCATACCATCTGACGTCATGCTAAACAATATATAGGGGTGGCTAGCCGGGGGGAGGGGGCCGGACTGCTCGGGGTTAGGCTGGGCATCGGTCAGCGGGTGGTGAGCAATTGCATTGTGCATCACTTGTTTGTACATACTATTATTACTTTCGTATTATCACCATTGTATCATCATTATTATTATTATTATTATTATTTTCCTGTCTTATTAAACTGTCTTTATCTCAACTCACGGGCTTCACTTTCCATTTCTCTCCCCCGTCCCAGAGAGGGAGGGGGGAGGGTGAGCGAACGGCTGCGTGGTGTTTAGCTGCCAGCCGGGTTAAACCACGACAATATACCAATATTTTACAGGTAATGCTAACAATTTCAATTGATCTATTAGTAATAGATGCCTTCTAATGTTTTCTCTTAAATTCATAATTCTTAACTTTTATTTAGTCTGTATAACAAGCAATTACTTAAGCATTTACCAAATTTTTGTCTCTTTCATCACTTTAGCAATTTGATTAAACTACCCATAGAGATAGTTGCTTTATGCTGCTTGGTGTTCAAATGCATTATTGTCCTCTTATGGTGTTCACTATTGTGAAGTGTCTTTGAAGAAGAAATGTTGTTATCTGTAAAATGATGCTTGTACTATTTTGAAGAAAAGGGTCCATTAATTAAGAAGCTTTATTGCTGACCCTTCTTTAATTTTAATTCTTCCTGCTATTTTCAATTTCTCTGATTGATATAAACATTTAATAGAACTTTATTTCAGATAAGATATCAACAGAATGTTAGTAGCTCTTTTGTACTAGAACTTCAGAAAGAAAATTCTAACTGAACACCCCGTAGGCTACTCGTTGTACCGTCAGTATTATATCGGTGTTATGTAGGTTCTGCCTAGTTCAAGGCAGAAATGTGTGCATCCCTACACAGGGAAAGTGAGTGTTTTATTTAGATTCCTACTAAGTTTTATGTTGTCTCAGTCTGATGTAAAAGGAGACATGATGTAAAAAATACTGCATTCTGGAAGAGTTCCTTATTGCTCAAAGCATTGGCTACTTCTAAGAGGATTAGATGTTAGAGCTTAATGGTGAAAAAAGTCATTTTTCCTATGCTGACTGTAGTGGTTGTGTTTCATAGCTGTTTGTAGCTGACAGCTAAAGAAAAACAACAAAACCACTGTATATTGGGGAGTTAGTATCTGTGAGACCTGTGTGGCTTTTAAATAGAGCTAGAGGGTTTTTTAGACTTATTTGCTTAAAATTAAAAACCATAAAATAAAATAAACCTTGAGTTTTTTAAAAGAAATTCTGTTACTTTAGGTCCCAAAATATGCTAAGTTCAGATAGTAACTAGGGAAAAATATGAAAAAAATATAGGAAATGTTCTGCCCCATGCCCTCTTCTTGAGGAAAAGCATAGCTTAATATGTCACATTTCTGACTATCCCTTCTCATAGGAAAACTTGATTTCAGGGAGAAGAGTCAGTAGCAAGTGTCAGTTGCCTAGCATGCACACTGTATTAAAATGTATGCACACTATCTTTTCCGTTTTTCTATTTTTTTTTTTTTTTAAGGTGATCGACTCTTTGCTTTCTAGAATAAGCTCACACCTCCTCTAACAGTAGTAGGAATATAGCAGGATGTCCAGAGCAGAAGAGATATTCTCTTGTTTGTTCTGTTATATATCTCCTTGGAAATTATTTACACCCTGAAGGTCTCCTAAGTGGTTTATGGATCTTGAATCATACAGAGGCTAACAAAGTAGATCTGGGGGATTCTTCTGCAAGTCATTGATCCACAGTTTCCAGGGGCATGTTTGTAAAGACATTAAGAAGATGTGAAGTGACTGCTAGTGCTTTTCTTCTTGGTATTCTCAGTAGTGTATTTTGTAGTAGAAAAGCATGGAACAAAAGGTTATAGTGCCTTTGATGTATGAAAAATGTTCTCCTGAACTTCTGGATAGACTGTTTCAAGCTCTAAAGTTGGATGTATTCAGAAAACTCCATTCAGTTACCTCGGTTGTCAGCAGGCAGAGTAAAAGAAGACTTGTTTCTCAATAATGGAACACTGAAGTTTCATTTAATATTAAATGTCAAAGCTGTGAGTTCATATGATAATTTAGGTTGGAAGGGACCTGTGGAGGCCTCTAGTTCAACCTTCTGCTGAAACCAAAGTCAGTGATGATATTAGATCAGGTTGCATAGGGCTTTACCCACATAGGTCTTGAAAATCTCCAAGAACTAAGTGTACACAACCTCTGTGGGAGAACTATTTCACTGTCTGACATTCACAATCTGAAAAAGATTCCCTTAATGTATGGCCTGAAACCCTCTTTTTTTTTTTTTTTTTTTTTTTTTTAGCTTACTCCTATTATCTCTTGTCTTCCTGCCACACATATACACTGCTGTGAAGAGGCTGTCTCTGTCTCTTTTATGTCTGCAGACTCTAGTATTTTGCTGTTAGATCCCCCTGAAGCTGTGTTTGTCTAGGCTAAACAAGTCCCAGTTCCTCAACCCTTCCTCATAAGACAAGTGCCTCAGTCCCTGACTATCCTCCACTGAACCCCGATGAACTTGCACAAGTTTGTCTGAGTCTTGTACTGCAGAGCCCGGCATCAGACATAGGATCCAGATGAGATCTGTTTGAGTGCTGAGTAGAAAAGCAATCATCTTTCGCTCCATGTGCTGGTGTCATCTGCTGATGTGAGACAGTACGCTCTGTTGCCTCCTTTAGATAGTTGATATAGATACTAAACAGGATGGGGCACAGTACTGACCTCTACAATACTTCACATGTCACAGGCATTGAGGTAGAGTACAACCTGTTAACTACCACCTTTTGGGCCTGGTCATTCAAACATTTTTTATTTTTATTTTTATTTATTTATTTATTTTTTTAATCTGTCCATCCATCCAGACCCTAACATTATAACTTGCATACAAGGATACTGTGAGAGATAGTTGAAAGTCTCCTATTAAATATAATCCGGAAAATATGACTTTAATATAAGAAACTGACCATTGTTTTCCAGTTCAATGTGACATAAGATATAAACAGAGTTTTCAATGTTTCTCAGTTATTACTTTATTTATTTTTGTCAGTATGTCATGGTATGTTTATAGAGAACATGTAAAATAACCTGGCTCAAAAACAAACAAACAAACAAACAAAAAGCTTTAAAAAGCAGAGTCAGATGAGTATGTGTTACAGGAACTAAAAATTGTTCAGATGTTCTGAACATCTGTGGATGAAGAGCTAGCATCTGGCTCCTGCATTAAGTGTGTTCTCCTAACTGGTTGGTTCCGTTTGTCACATTTTGTGGCATATAAGTTATTATTGTACTAACACTTCTGTTTCTCTTATGTAATATATCCTGCCAAAAGCTGAACTTGTATATAATTTCTCTGTAATATCAAGGTCTAGAGTACTTACTGTTTTCACCCGTATTTTCCATTTGGCTATACTTGATATAACGATATAGCTAAATGTCAAGTGTATTTACCTGGCATAGAATTCACCTATATGTGCAACACATAAACACATGAGCAGTACATAATTCCCATTTGATGTCAGTGAAGCATAGTTTCAGACCTTGGCTCAGCTGGCAATCTCTTTCACTGGACATTGCCCAGAGCTTTTTACTCTTCTCCAGCTATTTAAGGGAAATTGAATGATGTATGGAAGAAAAAAAAGTTACTTCCTTTTCATAAGGTCTGATCCAATTTTGCATGAATGTGTTAGTGTGGGGTTTTCAAGTGGTTCAGTGAGAAATACAGCCAAGGACAACCCATGAGACTCTTCCTATGTGAATCTAGGAATCCTTCAAGGGTAGCCTTGGATATAGTTGGAAAAATGCATGAATGTAAAGCTGAAATTAATTTGAATTGACCGTTGTGGCCTCATGAAATAAATCAGAGAGGAAATGTAAGAAAATATAAGTAGGCCAAATTACAGCCTGGTATAAGTAGGTTCAGATCCATTGGCTTTCCTTGCTTTGTGGTATTCTTCAGTTTGACCCTTAGAGCTATTTATCCAAGAGGAAGCAGTCCAAGGCCTGAAGTTCTATTTATCTGCAATTCAAATTATTTCTTGTGTTACCTACTCTTAAAAAGATTGCTTTGGTGGTGAAATAAAACACCAGAATTATGTTATACATTGCAGTTTCCCCCTGCTTTTAGTAGCTGTCTTTACTGATGCATTATCTGGATAAGGTGAATTGTTCTCCTTTCTATTTCCTTTATACTTACCCATTTTTCCAAAGTAATTGTAGTAATATGTGCAAACCTATCCAAGAGATTTGGATAGTAGTTCAAGCAGCTGCTTCCCTTCTGTCTTCTTGGCTATGGCTAGAGGTTGTTTTTGTTCTACAGAGGGAATGGTTGTAGCCAGCATGGTGGTTTGCTTTTTAATGGAGCAAGCTTTTGTACATAGGGCTTTCCCAGGTCAGACCCCAATACTGGCAACATCTCTCCATGACACAGTAAATGTTTACACAAAGGTATAGCTAGTTGCCAATAAGAGTCCAGACTGAACAAAAACATTCATTTTGTTATTTAGTTTCAGAATATTAATTTGAAGTTTTTATCTCTTGAGCAAGCATGGCTGGACTAGATTCTGCTTGTTTTCCTTCCATGCTATTTGAAATTTTTTCAGTTTGGTCCTGCAAATGCACAATTATTTGAACACAGAGAGCAAGGGAGGCTGTCTTGTTGACTTTGTAAGCAGGACATTCAGCAATGTGATAAGAGATTTGGCTTAGTGTCTTTGCTCTCCATCAGGCATAGATCTAAACCCAAGGCAGTTGGGCTTTTTGGACAGGCCTTCAAAAATATCTTAGCCAGGTTGTTTACCTTTCTCTTTTCTCTCTCAATCCACCTAGTAAATATTTTCATCTAAACTGATGACCCTACAGAACTGGAAACAGGGTTTTATCTTCCTATCTTCTCTGTTCCTCACCTCCCCTAGAAAAGAAAGAGAATATTGCAAACAACTCTGGCAGTTATCTCCTTTCTTCTACTTCATAAAACAGGTACAAGAAGAAGGGAAGTGGTAATATCAGGAAAGTACTGTCATTAAATAGCTTGGAGTAGAAGCTGAGCTTTATTTTTTCAGCCTTGTGCTCAGAATATTTCCATGTTCATTTTCATTCTGTGCAGTACTTGAAGCATGAGTTTTATACTGAAATGCGTTTTTCTTCCTCTTTCTGTCATGCTTGCTCAAAAATACTTCAGTGGACAGAAGAATTTGAATGCATAGAGGAATATTCAGTCTTCATTAAATTCTATCTATATTTGGTGTGACCTCTTTTGTATGCTTTTTATTTTAACTTATACATAATGTTTTAAGAGCAAATCATAAACCCTGAACTTACTGGGAGTATAAAAACTGCATCTGTTCCTAGATGATCGATTAGCTCCAATATCATAGAAACAAAGCAAAATATTATTATATCAGCTTGAGTGGTATTAATTCAGCATGCATCTGCCCTGCTAAACTTCCTCTGCAGAAAAAATGTTCTTATGTAGGTTAAGTTGCTTTGGGATAGTTTGCAGGTCTAAGGAACAAACAGCAGCAAATGCGCATGAGGTGCTGTGACATGCCTCTTTGTGCTTAGGGCATAAGTGAGCATAGCTGAAGATAAATCAAATTGTCGATTGGAAAGGAAACAAGTCACATTCAGTTCTGGGTTACTACATGGTTGCACCAGCGTAAATGAGAAGAGAATTTGTTTCTAAGGCAGCTAGCATTTGTGCTATCTCTTGTAATGTCCGCATAGTGAACATTACCACCTAGTGGTTGACAATAGTGAGCAGGAGTTGAGAAATGCACACTACTATGTACAGGTGCTAGGTATTTGTGTTTAAAACTCTGCCCACCGTATGCAGAGGCCTAAGTATCTGAAAGCAGAGACCTGTTGGGTTTCTCTTTGGTTTGGTCTGTAAGCAAAACTGCAGTGTATTCAATAAATATCTTCAACAAGAAAGCACAGTAAAAGAAAACTTGCATTTATAATCAGCAATCCATTTGCCTAGGATTGATTATAACGGCATAGCTACTATTGTGCAGCAGAAGTGTGGCACTGCTAAGGAGGTCCTGCACTAAAGATGGAAGAGCTGCAACAAGAGTTTGGTTTGGTGAGAACAGGGAACACCTCTGTTGAGGGACTGGTCTAGCTTAACTGGATAGGAGCACAGGAGCTGGATTTGTTTCATTTGTCCTTTGCCAAGGTGCTGGTTAAAAGCAACAGCTAGTTTTTGTCTTAGTATTAAATCAAGGGGAACCATTAGTTCATTTTTTAAGCAGATTTGATTTCTCTTATGTTTATAGTCCATGTTTGTTAATTGATACTATGCAGTGTGATGAATCAGTTTATTCAAAAGGCCAAGAAATGAAGTGGGTCTTGAGTCTCTGAAATAGTTGGTGCTTCTGTGGTTAAATTCAAGTTGTGCCTGTATTCACTATTTCTTGAAAAAATATGTATTAACTGTAGATGATGATGATGATGATGATGATTATTATTATTTTCTCTCCATTTTATTTGAAAAGTCAAATTAATTATTTGAATGGGGAGGGAAGACAATGTTCTTCTTGGTATTCCTAATCATCTCTCCATCTTTTAATAAAAGAAGAAAGACAGTATATGAAAAAAGGAGTTTTAAAGACTTTTTTTTTTCCTGTAGTGTTTTCTGTGCATGAGAATTTTTTTTCCCTATTAAAATCTTTGAAAAATCGAGAAAGTTAGATGAAAACTTTCAATTACAAAACAAGTTTTTCTCTAAGTTGAAGCATAATTTCATTAGAGCTGTCGTGAGCAGGCAACAGCCAGAAGATCAGATTGCATGCTTTTATGTCTTTTAAAACAAAGATCACCTAGTATAATTTTGCTCCCTGCTGTTGCCACCAGGTATTTCCTGCAGCCCCTGAATTTGGAGTCACTTGGACCTCAGTGCCACTGGACAACTAGTAAGTACAGGTAGTTCTGGCAAAAGGAGAAACCTAGAAGGTGAAGTGGAGAAGCTTTGCTTTATTAGCAAAAGTAGATCAGAAACTGAGATAAAAATACCTGTATCCACTTCTGTCTATATGCATGTGTTTAAAGGAAGAACAAGGCTTGAGATTCCCTTTGATTCAAGACAAGAAAAAGAGACAAAATACTCATTAAGAATACTGAAACCAATTCTACTTATCAATATATGTATTTCCGTGCTTGTTAGTGTAGTCTTCAGAACATCTTATACTCAGTTTGTGGATTTTATTCTCTCATGGACCAATTTTAAACCTCTTGCGTACTGTAAATGCTCTAAATTGTAAATGAGACTTGTTTCTTTTATAGTACAAATGATGGAACTTTTTTTTATTATAGATCCCAGATCTATACAAACATCTCTGCACATATGCTCTAGGATAATGCAAAGGAAAAATACCTGGAGTTTTGACAATGAGATCTGAAGCAATTTGATACTATGGTAAAGTGAAACTTAAAGTGACTACAAATACCTAAGGGAGCTGTTAAGTATGTAAAAGGAGAGGAGGTAAGAGATTTTAAGCAATTATGAAGTTGTTTTATCACAAGAGCTGATACCAAATCTTGTCTTATTAGAAAGTTAAAGCTCTCAGAACAAATCTCAAATGTTCTTTGAAGTGAAAAGGGCTGAACAAATGAAATCCAATAGATTGCATATGAGACTCTGTAGTAGGTGACGCAAATATTGGCTTTTTACATGTTGATAGTTGTTCAAGATTCCACTTATTTGTGAAGAAATAATTGGTTTATGAATCCCAGAGATCACTGTCTGTTCTGTGTAAAATGGGAGATTATGGAGTAAGTTTTTGCATATTGAGGGAAGAAAATGCCTCAGAAGGCTGGAAAAAATATGACAAAGCCAATAATTACACGTTTTTTGTTTCTTTCTTTCTTATTATTATCATTTTAAATCAAAGTTTGTAATATTCAAATACTTATTTTCTTAATTCCCCTCCTCCTTCCATTTGCCCCCCACCCTAAAAGGTAGGGGACCTGCAAGAGCAGTTTGGAAAATACAGATATTTTTCCTTTTATGTTCAGCTGAGTGTGCTGCTTAGAGTCAAAAGGCATATTGCTGCAAGCAGAGTGTCTATAGGAGGCTTGGCTCGAAAACAACCATTTGTAGAGGTAAATATCACAAAAATAAGTATATGACAACATATTGATTGCTGCACAAAATGTGTTAAGGGAGTCCAGAATATAACTTTCTATTTCTAGAAGATAAGAGAGAATGTTGAGGAAAAACTCTTCAAAGAGTAGGTGATTTTAGTCCAAGAATAAATGAAACTGAAAAAAAAAAAAAAAAAAATCATTCAGACATTGACAGCATAGTTCTAGCTAGTAATTTAATATAAACCACTTTTAAAAATAATTAACAAAGCTTTATTATTTTAATAGTTCCTACTGGCCAATGAAAGTAGTTGCTATAACTGTTGAAGAGATTGCTAGAGGCCTATGAAAGAGGCCTATGAATAACCTTCATTACTGAAGAAAAGACTTCCTGAGCATATGAGCTAATGAACCATTAATCAAAGAGAGAGCTGTTTTTCCTAATGGCATATTCTTTTCCTAAGTGGCTACAGCATAAGCAAACAGGTAGCCCTGTTTGCTGTAGGAAAATTCAGTGTTCAAAGGGTTGAAGATGATGGATGGTCCAGTAGTACAATGCTTCTTGTGTTGAGATTGGTAATGTGTATTAACTATTTTCTTTATTTTCTTGATATTAGCTGAATAATTATGCATGTGATGGGTTTTATTTTTTTTTCAGGTGAGGCAAAGAGTGACAAGGTGACTTTTTTTTTTTTTTTTATATGAGAAAACGATGAGAAACTGTTTCAAATGCATTCTATCACATAGACACATCCTAATTTCACTAGACTATAGTAAATTTATGCTTGGTTGACTGTTACAAGACTTGATCACATCCTAAAGCATAAGTGGCTGCCAATTGCTGTACTGAATTTAAGCTGGAGACTGGCTGTTCCTTTATGGTTTCATCTATATCAAATTATGGTTTCATCTATATCAAACCTAAAGGTCTGCTCCTTTTCACTGAGATGTCTTGAGTATTATCAACAAGGGTTCCCAGTCATCTTCTGTAATAATTTCTGCTGTGTTTGGATTTTAAGTGGAGGACTACCTGTTTTTAACCAAATTTCAATGACTTATTTTGACAGTTACTTGATGGTTGTTTTTTTTGATAGGGTTCCCAAACAGCGAGTTCTTAAAGTAAACCCCTCTTAATCCTCCTCTTATTTTTATGTTCTTGCTTTGTGCTTTGTGCATCATGGTTGACATGTTCTAAAGTACTTCAGGGCCTGCATATCCTTCCCAAAGATTTCCCTTGTTTGTGACCAGTGTGTTCCTCCCCTTTGTTCTTGGCTCAGGCAATTAAAGGTCCCCTGAGCTTAGGAAATCATACTTCAAGCTTAAAGTCAACATTTTGAAATGAAACAGTATTTTTGACTATGTTGGTATATTCAAAAGATTCAGGGAGAGGAGGTAGAAACGTAGTGCTAGGGGAAGATGTAGGGAAAAAACAGGTTGTGATTTTTGTTGTTTGTGTGTTTGTTTTTACCAATAGGATAGATGAGCTTTGTGGGCCACTTAAATGGAAATCTTTTAATGGGAATTTATCATGGGCCAGTTATTGAGACAAAAATATCTATGTTGTCCATTCTCACAAAATTTAGGAATTACTGATAACTGTATCAATTGGAGTGGAAAAAGGCATACTGGCAAGGAGTGTTTATTAAGACATTTCCTTCCCTCTATAACACCTATTTTGTCTTTTTTATCAAAGAGATTATTTGAATGAAGAATTAAAGATCCTTCCTGTTTTGTTTTCAAAAATCTTATGAAGCATATAGTCATAAGTGCAACACAAGGTTTCCTCGTTAAAAACAATCCTTTTATCATAACTATTAATATTATTGCCCTTAACCAATGACCAAATAAAGTTGTTGGTTCATCAGAAAACTTTGGTTAGTTGTAGTACTCTAGAAGTTAGTTCTTATCAAGTATAGGAAAACTGCAGAGAAAAGGTTTATGTTGTCTGATATTTAAAAACACAAGGTTACTACCTCACAGGATTTTCTTGAAGTTGAATCAGATTTTACCTTATGCAAACACACATGCTTCCAGGTACGCTCTTTGCTGAAAGACACTATGACATAGACAAGGAAATAGGAAGTATGTGAATTTACTTTTATTGTAGAATTCTAAAAATTCAGTGAAACAGACTTCATCTTAACATGCCTGAATGTCCTTTTCAGAACCAAAATAAATGCTAGACCACATTAACTTCTTTTTCAAAATTGAAATTATTTTTTTAAAAGAAGAATGAAGCATAACATCATTGATTTATAATGCAAAATTATACTTATGGTACTATCTGGTTGCAATTCCTTGCAAAAAAAAAATTCTTATTTTTTCTTTCATATTTTATCACTGAAGGCTGCTGTATTTTATAAGACTGATAAAATGCTTTAAACAGGGAATTACAATGGCTGCTGCAACATCCATCGATGCAATAAAAGTACTGCTGTTGTCAGTAATGTGGCTAAAAACTGGGGCAGTGGCATGCTTTGTTTATGTGCCCTGCAGCTGATTAATATTCACTATTCTTGGTTAACTAATCCCATAGATTCTGTTAGGAATCTATGCAGAGTGGAGCAAACATGATCTCTCTCTTGAAGATCTGTGGATCTGTGGCTTCTGCCAGTATTATTTAATTGAAAGGAGGGCTGAGATAAAATTATAGCCTTTTGAATTCTAGTGTGTGCTTGCAGCTTTGTTAATCTACATTTTTTTTTTTTTTTCATCTCGATGAAGCATTCTAGCATAAATAAAACACAGCATTATAAAATGAATGATACAGAAGATGTATTTTATGAAACTAAATGAAGGATAACAAATTGTACTAGATTACTGGTCATATATAGTATTGCTATATGAAGTACCAGAGAGAAAAAGTAGCATACCTGAGGTAGTGTGCTAATAGCCTTGTTATAGAAATAGCATGAAGAGAAAGGAGAGACTGCAGATAAAACAGAGAAAGTTACCTGCATAGTCAGTGTTCTTGTACATTGTTGGTTTTAAGAAAGACAAAAATGCAACAGATTATTTTAGTATTAAGCCAAATGCTATTTGTCTTTTGTTCAGAAAAATTTCTTTGGAAAAAGTGATGTGTTTTGGTAGAAGTAAGAGCCCAGTCAAAGGGCAGACCCTTTATGACCCTTTATGATATATTACTTTCCCAGATATCAGCTAATTACTGCTCAGTTGAAGGATATCCTCAGGTTCTCCTTTCATTTATTTGATAATTAGAAGACCACCAGATGGGCTTAACTGAAATGACTTGTTTGGTACAGATAAAAATAAAGTAATAAATTAGAAAAAAAAAAAAAAAAAAAAAAAGGATAGCAGAGAAACACAGTATAGGTTTCACTCTTCCTCCCATCAGTTTTTAGGCCTGTTTTAGTTCCTGAGGACAGGGAATATCAGATCAATTTGCTCTTAATGGGACAGACAGGTGTTTTCTTGCAGATTTACTGTATCCATTGAAGAAATCTGGCAATTGATATGAATGCCACCCTCTCTTGAACATTGTTAGGGGATGCAGGGTCCGTGGCAGCTCAAGGCTGGGGAGGGTAGGTCAGGTCACAGTGATCTGAGTGAACCCATCTTGTTCTGAATGAAGTGATGATGAAGTTTTGTAATTCCTTGGCACAACTTAGTAGTGGAGTGTTTAAAAACAGCTATGAGCAGTAACTTTTAAAATTTCTGCAGTTGCCTCCAAAATGATCCTCTTCAGAGCTTTAAGCATTCCCTTAGGGCATAATTTTAAATGGGTTACTTCAAGTTTCTCCTTCCCACTAGTTTAACCTGAAGGTCATTGTAGGAGCAAATCCAGGTTTGTAAAAATGGTCTTTGCTTGTACATGTACATCATACAGCCAGCACTTGCCTGGTACCACCTTAGCATATTGGCACTGAGACACAGCATGCAGCCATGCTAATGAAAACAGGTTTTCTAGCCTGAACTTTGTGCCTAATTAAATCAAAGAGTAAATTAAACTTGCACCAAAATTTTTGCTATTTGTACCTACAAAAAGAGAAGAACTGCGGAGACCTTTGTAAAGTTTGGTTGAGTTTTAACATGTGGTAACATAAACTGTACGTATACTTATTTCAATTTGAGCAGAAACAAAATTACTGTGTATATTGCATGCTCAGTCCCTCATTCTGATTTATGTTTATACAGAACCAAAAACATCCACATCCCCCAAAACATGCAGCTGCTTGTAAAACCTGATGAGTAGTAAATGAAAGAAAAAAGAAGTATATGTGGAAGATAAAAGGACTGGGAGCACAGATCAAAGATTCTAGGCCAAAGGTTTTATAAACTCCAGTGGAGCTTTTTTTCTGTCATACATGTGAGAATTCTAGAAGAAATTATATTGCATGGGAGCAAACAGTGTTTGTCCAATGTTAAATAAAAGAAATACGTAGGCCTGTGGCAGAAGGAAAATCTATATTTAAGTGCATTAAATAGATTTTGTACTTAAGAGTCTTTATAATGAGGTGCTTCCATGATCTTCAAGAGTATTGGCAATTAGTCAAGTTACACAGAAATGTGCAGTTGGTCTGTGTCCTAATTACAGCCTATAAATGAAATAAATAGTGCAGTGAGTTGTTCAGTATGCTACAGCACACTGGCTAATCTGGCTGAACTTCAGGTCCCTGAGAACAACATATTTTTCTATATAATGCTAGTTTGACTCTATCTAAATATATGAAGGTTAGAGAACCCTTGAAGATGTGGATCTGAAATGTGTAGAATAATGGCTTAATGGAGATTGTAGTGTACTTGATGGACTTGTATTAAGTAGCAAGGGGAGAACATAGTATTTTTCTGAAAGTCATTGATAACTTCTTGTACAGTACAACTTAGATATAGCATGGTGTGTGACTTACTTAATCCTTCAAAAAAACAAAAACAAACAAACAAACAAAAACAAAAACAACAAAAACAAAAAAGTAAAGTCTGTGAAACTTGGTAAGGAAAAATTCCAGATCATTTTTGCATTTTTTGTTCTTTTAATTATTATCATTTAAGAATCCAAATATGTTGTCCTTTCCTCCCCTGAAACTTCCTTTACTCAATCATATGTAACCAAAGGAGTGTTCATCTGAGTCATTCTTGGGATTGATGTTTGTCTGTGTTTGATACCAAAATCTCAAGAGCATTTCACAAGGGTAGTTCAAATAATAAAAACAAAAACAAAACAAAACATCAGCAGAAGATAAAGATCTTTTAACTAATAGGAATCAAGAAAGTCTGAGTCGTGGAAGGTCCGTCATGGACTTACTTGACTTGCATATATGGGAGCCTGATCTCTTTCACAGACATGTATCTGAGGTAGCAGCAAATCTGAGGGTACTTTGCCTAAAGTAAAGATTATCTATAATAGCAGAGAGAACTTCAAAGAAAAGCTAAATAGAACCCAACATTTTCTCTATTCTACCCTGTCAATTCTGAGCTTTTTTCCTAATTCTGAGTTACACAGTCCCGTAACAGTAGTGTCTGTTTTATAGTTCTACCTGTAAATATCAAGACGCATTTCAATAAATTTCAGATTAAGTAATTTTAGAATGTGATGTGATCTGATTTTTTTTTTCACTACAATCTTAAACAAGTATTTTGCAAAATATATATATTTTTGATGGATTTCTAATAGAGTTGTTTTGATAATACATTAGCACTAATACTCCAGCTCCTATAGGCTATATCAGGAAAATTCTTAACTCGGTAGCTACATTTAAGTAATAAATGCCAATATCAGGTATTGTGATTATTTGATCATATTTTCTTTAAAGTGTTAGAGAAACACAATTAGAAAATTTAAGCCTCAGAACTGTTTTGATTTTTTGTTTGTTTGTGTGGCAGTTAATTTTGCTTTTCAGTCACATTGACTTAAGAGGTAGGACACCATTGTTTCTGAACAAAACCAAACAAATGTAACTATTAGTATTTATAATTGGTTATTTATTATTATTTTGTTTTGGTATAAGTGCACAAATGTGAAGGCAACTACTCTGCTGAATTATCATCACCTACCAGATGTTGCAACCCCTAGGAAACTGTTAGTCCTTGCCATTCATGTATTACCTTGTCCTAGTGGTGGCTTAGAGGAGCAAACGCCTTCACTTCCCACAGTGTTTTTAGGTGGAGTTAAACACTGAGCAGCAAGGTGTGGTAGGTACCAGGCAGATTTGTGCAGAGTTCACAAAAAAAGCAACTAGAGAGATGCTGATGATGAAGTCATCCTAGATTCAGGTGAAGGGTAAATGGCTACAGATTGACCCAATTACCATAGCGTACTGACAGTTATACCAACTGGAGTTTTCTTGCTTCTAAGAGTTGCTTCTGTGAAACTCTAATCCAACGATATTTTTCTTTTTTTTACTCTTATTCCTTTTCAGTGCTGGTTGAGAGCTCGGGTGCTAAGAGGTGGCTGGGAGAGCTTATGAGGCATTGGGTCTGTCTCCTTTAAGTATTTGGAATGAAAAGTCATCTAAAAATTTTAATGTTATCATGTTTCTATTTGTAACTTAAATAGGACTTACGTAACTCATCCTAAGAAAGCTTCAAGCACAATGAAATCTTTCTTCCTTCTCTTACACAGTTACAAGTACCTCAATCTCATCTCCTCCCACCAAAGGCTGTAAAATAGTCTAACCCCTGTCTAATAGGGGCATGTGGCATTGTAGATGTAATGAAAAGGAGAGCCAGATTAATTTACTGAATATTCACTTATTATTTTTAGAGGATTTGTCAACAATAGTACACACATCTGGGAACAAAATACCCAACACCAAGAACACTGACAGAGAGAAGAAGTCATTCTACTTAATCCAACTGGCCATCGATCAATTCCTCTAATCTGTATATTATTTAGAGAGCTTAGTGGCAGACTCATAACTTGAATCATGGGAATTGGGTGAAACTTCTTCATTAAATAGTAAATTTATTGGAGAAGTGTCCTGAAAACACTGAGCTTGTTCATATTTTAAATGCATAGTGTAGGCCACAATAAAAAAGACGAGGGAGAGAGAGGTGATAAGAGGTACCAAGAAGAAAAAGTATTTTCACATGTATGTTGTGAGAAGTGTATATGATCATGTAATTTCCCCCCCCCCCTTTTTTTTTTTTTTTGTTTTCTCTCCACTGGTCTCCTGTCTAATTGTTCAAATTGGAGAGCATTTATTAACTGACAATTACTGCTATCTGAAAAAAATAGCACCGTGATTTATCAGAGACTGTTGAAACTGTTCTGGAAATGTCCCTTGAAATTTACTGGCCACAAACATGAGCAAAACCTCTCCACTTCCATAGAGGGAGAGATAAGGAGGTGGTACTGCTGCCAACTTACAGATAAGGGCCTGAAACAGAGGCAGATTACATCAAAAGTGCTGCTAAATTTGAGTGCCTGTTTGAAGATGCCTTTTTGTGTGATTTTACCAGTAAATAACATGTCTCATGTTCACAGCGCAGCTGCTGTTGACTTTCTGTACCCTGAAAAGAGACTTGTATTTCAGGCAGAGCAATCAAAAAATAGAGACTCTCTCAAACAAACATGTTCTTATTGCCCTAAGCTCCCAGTTTGTCTTCTCCTGTTGAGGAAGGATCCTAATTTTAACTCTTATCTCTTTGTCCCATCTCCTCAAAAATCATAAGGAGGACTATATAAATAAATGTAGACATTTGTAACGTGGACTTTTACATCTGATATAGTAGCAACTTTGTGTAGTCAACAGAAGGAGAGAAATACCTAGGTTGTGACTGATCTCCCACAGATGGCATTTGAAATATAGCAGTAGACTTTCATTCTCTCACCTGCCTCTGAAAAAAGAGGGTTGGGTAATTCGCAGATGGACATCTAGAGCTAGGTGAAATTATTCCCACCTTCTGTGTCTCACCCAGCAGGCTCCTTATTCAGCCACCTGTGCCATCCTTTGTCTCCTTAGCTAGCCAGTGCCAGCTTTGACACCAACATGTCTCCAGTTCCTTTTCTCCATCTGTCTGCTTTGCTGTTCCCCCACCCTTTGTTAACATAAGGCATTCCCTTTTTCCACACTTTGTGGGGGTTCAGAAGTGGCAGGCAAGAACATAAAATAACATTTATGTTCCTGTACCTCTTTGGAAATCTCTATAAGTTGTAGGGAAAGCCCTGCTCATCCCTTGCAGTGCTTACTGCAGTGAGGGACAGCAGTAGATGTAAAAACATCAGCTTAGAGCTTCATTGGAGGGTTGGAAATTGTCTAATGCTTTTGATGGCTTCTGAAAATGAGATGCTTTTCTTATGTTGTCTGCTGACTGTATGTGGCCTCACAGTTTGTGAAAGCCATTTCATTTGTCAAATTTGAATGGATAAAATGATGAGTTTAAAATAACACAGGGCACTGTCCTGTCTTCTGACCATCCTTTATTTGGCTTTAAGGGAGTTATGAGTGTTCTTTAATTAGAGATTGTCTTAGAATTGGAACTTTTTTCTTCTGATTTTCTTCCTACTCATTTCTAAAGAATGTTTCCCCAAAAATTCATCTTCACGCAGCAATATGATACAGATGGCTCCAGCCTCAGTGATTTGAACAATTGGTTATGGGAGAAAGAGAAGAAGCAACCTTACAAAATGTTGTCATAAAACAATGAATGTAAAATTCTGCAAACTCGCATGCTGGGAAGCCCCATTTTGTCTTGAAAATCTTATTATTTTTTTAAATAATCCTGAGTACAGATAACATTCTAAAAGTAAATTAGCTGTGACAAATACTTACTTCATTATCACCTGTTAATGGTAACAACTGTCATGAAACATTCTGTTACTATGATGCATTTGCAAAACAATTATCTGTATTACAAACTTTTGTTTAATCTTTTATTTCCAACTGCCCTCTACAAATTTCTATTCATATTGAAATTGTAGTAAATCATCTGTTCAAAGAAAGTTAATCAATTCTGTTGTTTAATAAGAAGCAAAAATATAGCCCAAAGGAATCTTTCTATTTCACATGCCAAGTGTTTGAAGTTTCATTTTTGTGGTTTATTTGCCAGGATTAGACTAATGTTTACTTTTTCCATGTATACAGTTTTTTTGTTTGTTTGTTTTTACTATTCCAAAGTGTTAACACAAAAATATCATTTTCCAAATCGAATTATTTTAATTGTTTAGTATCACTGTATGTACCTGTTTGTTTGGAAATAGCATATTTTTCCACTCATTCTGTGTTTAAAGGATAAGTGTTTCGAGTCCTTCAATGTCATTTGCAAAGTAAAAATTGTCATCTGTAAGTGCAACATTAGCCTAGTATAGAAATACTCCAATATATATGATTTTATCAATTTAATGACATATGCTGATTCTGCATAATACTATATTGATCCTGATATATTACATTTCTGAAGAATCTTACACTTAGTGACTGTAAATTATCATATACCTTATACATAAATCATCTATAGGATAAGAATTACCTTATATACAAGTCATCTATAGGACAAGAAATAAATTGTAACTGCTCTTATTTTTCCAGAACACCTTGAATTATGCACTGCTGCATGTATTTGTATTGTTTGGCTGTCATACCTCTGGGATATGAGAGAATTTAACTTTACTTACAGATAAGCAAAGACAAAACAATGAAGTATCAGCCAGGGACTTCAATAAAAGGATTTTGCATCAAAGGTACAACATTGTGGGGAATAGTAGGTTTAACTGTTTCTGGTAAACTGTTAATTCAGGAGGAAATGAAGATGTGGAAGTAAGGAATGAGTCAATGATCCTTAAGACCTGACCACCACAGTCACATGCCTGGAAAATAGCAGCTCTCTTGGGCAAGAAAGAATTCTGCAGAGCTGAAATTCTTATTTCAGGGATTAAAGCTCTGTGCCTGGGCCTTAGGATGAAGTTTCTAGGGTTCTAACAAGTGCCTTAGCTGATCCTACAAATGTTGAGGCATATATTTCCATTACTATGCAATTTAATATGAGCAAAAAGTGTAAATTTTGTTCCCTACAGTCTGTAGTATCACTGACTTTAAGAACACAGCATGCTACTTACAAGTCTTGACTTATAAAATGACTGTACTTTCAGTTTATGCACCAAAATATAGATCTTGCAGCAATTTTCTTGAGAAGACACCTCTTATTTATATAGTATAAAAAGAGTATACAATAAGGATAGTTGTTTCAATGTGTTTCTTATTTTTTTTTTTGCTTCAATCAGTTAAATACCTTAGGCTGTTACTGGCCAGAGATTGCTTGTGCAAAATTGGTGGAAATTTTCTCATTTTAACAATGGAGTCCGTACTTACCCATGTATTTATTAAGGATTTTGTTTGAAGCTAAGGGATATGGGAGTCAGGGAGCAGCAAGAGTGGGACTGCTTTATGAGGGAGGACAAACAGGGAGTGAAGGTAGTTCCAGGGCCAGTGGTGGTGCTTCACTGATGGGCATTACAGCGTCTGAGCAGGGCAGGCAGAGCTGGGTGCTGGTAATGGGGCCCACTGACAGCCCATGCACAGCAAAGAGATGAAACAGGTACCGGGGGCTAACAAGGAGCAAATGGAGACAGGTCCCATGGGTCAGGGGTCAGTGGAGGCCCCAGGGGAGCCTGAGGCAGGGCTAGTATTAGTGCACCCTGTGGTGTTGATGCTGGATTTATTATCCCGTTTAACACTGATGCCCAGGAAGGCTACTGAACTGCTAGCCCTGCTTTGCATAGGAATTTGTTCTGGGTGATATCCTGAGACCCTTCCCACCTGAATTATCTGTGATTTTCACAAAGGATCATTCTCATCTTAAATAACTGGATGTGTGGCTGGGTTTCTTGTTACGGAAGGCAGAGGGCAGATAATTTGGTATGTTCTATACTTTTTCTCTACTTTTTTTTTTTTTTTTTTTCCCAAAGTTCAAGGGAGAAAAGAAGACAAAGAAAGTTTAAGGAAGGTCTCATTTTGTCCCAGTGGGAAGTAAAAGCATGCTTGAAGCCAGACATACAGTCTTGGAAACAGTTTCCTACTGTACTTTAACAGCAACTAAAACTACTATAGTTTCAATTTTCTACCTTCTACCAAAGTCAGTCAGACTTCTGACTCACCTTTTTGGTGATTGGTGACATTCAGTATAGCAACACGAACAAAGAATTTGCTTAGCTCTTCACTTTTAACTCATTTTTCAATGTTGGTGTTCAGCCATTACTTTCTGTACTGGTTATTATATTTCCTCCCAAATCCCTTAGCAAAGAAAATAATCCTGCTCAGTATGGCTCATTGCCACCCCATCGTTATCCCTAGGATTAATAGCATTTGTGATAACTGCAATAAATTGGACTATTTCATGTTACCATGGCAGCCAAACTGAAAGTAGTAATTTTTTTTTTCCTATGTTGGCCTCAACTGCTTTACAGTTAGAAGATATAAACTAATGTTGGTTTATTATTTTCCCTGTATGTTATACTGAAATACCTTTTCCTAAATTTCTCATTCTCTGTGATATGTACCTACAATGCAGGAGTTTCTTGTTAGCAAAATAATTGGAAAAACTCTATTTGAGTGTATTAATGATTAAATTAATCTGATATTTTGTCTGAATGATGGTGATTTTCAAATACTTCAGTATAACTCTCATAATGTATGTAATTGGAGATTACCAAAGAAAACTGCCTTTCTTATGCTCCTGCAAGAAAAAATAAATAAAAACAAATGGATAATGTTTTAAATTAAAATGATACTGTTTTATAAGTCAAAAGAATACTATTTTCTGTGCTCTGTGGTAGCAAAACTATCAAAAGATTTAAAATACATCCTGTATGGTCTTGTAGGAACAGGAAAAATGTGCATTTTACAGCTTAATGTTTAAAGAAGGTTAAGATACTGATGTATTTGCTAGCAAAACTCAGGCTTGAATAGATGCACATTGGTACAGTGTTAATGCTTCCTTTCTGGATAAATTGTTAAGCCAGTTGTGGTGATTTAACACCGATGAGCAGCTAAGCTCCACTATACTTCTCAGTTACTCCCCATCCTCAAAAGGACAGAAGGAGAAAAATACAGGGAAAAACAGCTCATTGGTTGAGATAAGGACAGGGAGATCACTCCACAGTTACTGTCACGGGTAAAACAGAGTTGTCATGAGAGATTCATGTAATGTATTGCTTTTTGATAACAGAAAAATCAATAGATACTTGATACTTTTTTTTGATAAAGCACATCTCTGTCATCCCAGCATGATCATGACACTGCAACTGCTCGCAGACCATGAATTCCTTCTGTTTGCTTCCTGTAGTGTGTGTGTTATTGTACAGACCCTTCATGTGGGCACCCAGTCATGCTGATTTCTCAGAAAAGGTATAAGAATTTCCTCCTTCATGCTGTTCTGCAACTTTCTTATCCATTTGCACATGCCTGAGGTGGGCTCTCCAGCTCTGTTTTGCTGTTTTCAGGGGGTCATTTGTTTGCATCACCCAAGCACTCTTTGTTTGTTAACTCATGCCAATACTTCCTCACCTAATTGCAGGCTGTTAATCTTCCTTCCCCATCATTCCTAGTTTAATGGTCTCAGTAGGCTGGCCAAGCCTGTTGGCAAAGATGCCCTTGTGTCCTTTGGTCAGGTGGATCCCAGTTTTTCCTGGCAGTCCTTGACCCTCAGATGAATTGAATTTAACTCAGCTAATACTGGATATTTCTGACTTCACTGAATTCTGACTAGTTACACTGAAAGTTGTGAAGAAACCAGATCAGTGTGCAGAAATTAATCAAGAGGCATGAGGTACAACACATTTTATTTTTATTTTTATTTTTTAACATCAAAGATCAAAGCAGTCATGGCAGTAGAAGCATAAATGAAAATGTAACCTAGTATCTGGGCTTTATGTCACTCATGTGCCTTACATTTCTTCTGGCTGTTAATCTGTCGTCACCCTGGAGAAACATTGAACACTAGTGTTTTTTTTGATTGTTTAATCTGTGTTTACAAACCTTGAATTGTCATTTCTGGAACACATCCTGCTATTTTTGTTTCTGTTCCTTTCTTTATATTGAAGTTTCTTTTCCTCATAGACAGCTGTTACTTAAAATGGGGTCAAATTTACTCAATCACTGTTGTTTAAAACATCACTGTGATTATATTGTTTATTTACTCGGTTCCAGAAGGACTCTGGCAGATGACTCCAAAGTCATGTTTCTCTATTGCAGTTAGCACAGACTGAGTCTACATTGGCAAATGATGGCTAGCTTCTTCTATCAGCTGGACCTGGAATTTGAAACATTACAGTAGCCTTTACAATCTTTTCTTGAATTCTAGGCTTTTTTTTTTTTTTTTTTTTTTTTTTTTCCTCAAATTATTTTAAGCTTCTTTTGGCTTATTTTTTTATAAACACAAGTGATGGGTTTATCAGAATTAAGGTCTTGCTAATTCTTAGCTGTCACTTTTTTATTTTTTATTTTCCTTTACTGAAGAATACAGTCCTTGATGTAGCTTAATATCTTGTTCACTGCTCCTTCACTTGGGTGACTCAGATCAAGTTTGGTCAGTTAGTATACTCAGGTCCTTCTAAGTAATTTTCACACATTAAATTCCATCTTAGTTTAGACATTGCTCATCAGTTCATGGGTACAGTTATCTGAGAAGCTATAGCATTCAGTTTCATCACTTTTTTTTTTTTTTTGTCTGTAATCCACCCTTATATTAGAACTCCTTATGAAATGATTTTTTTATTTTTATTATTTTATTTTTTTCTTCAAGAAAAATAAAAATTTGGTTTCTTGGAAGAGAACAAGGGATGAATGTGATGGTGGGACTGGACAGGAAGAAAGCTGGAAAATGATTGTGTAAGAATCATGGCGTATGTTGTAGTAATGTGGATATTAAATGTGGCTTATATTTCTTTGTTGAAATCTTAATGGTCTTCCTGCTCATTTGAGTCATGTAGCTCTGATCTAGTCTTTTTTTATGTGATGATGGGTCTCTGGTGTTAACAGTGCTGCCTAGGTCTATTTTCAAACTTACAAACTTTTCTTCCGTGCCAGAATTACTGTTGTAAACAGATGTGGTTCTGGAGCTGGCTGATGGGCAGACGATGGACTGCATTATTGTATCTGTACCTGATAGTTTGTCTTTGTTACTCTAATCTGTCTTTGTTACTCTAATCACAAACAGAACAAAAAGTGACATATGGAGATCTCCATTCTTGAGTGAGCTCTGCTATAGTCACTGCAATGACATTTTAACATGTTCACAAATATGTTTAAAAATAATCAAAAAAATCTTATGCTTGGTGTTAAATCAGTTTCACCTAATTATTTTTGCACATGATTATTTGTCCCTCTTTCATCATATATGCTTTTGTACTATGTATTGCTGGGGCTCAGGATGTTTAGTTTGAACAGAAGATAAGAAATACAAAAGCTGCCACATTACCATGTAAAAATCTTTGGTGGTTCTAGCCAGCCCTTTGGTCTTGAAGGTCTTGAGGTATTTTGAGTATTTTGTTTGTTGACCCCTATATTTTATTTTATATATAAAACAAGCCAACAAACAAACAAACACTTCTTGTGTTTGTGTTGGAACAATCAAGCAGTTTAAGACTCTCTGGGAATTTTTTAACTTCGACAGCCCTTATTTTCCAGGGCTTGGCTAAAAGCTTCTATTCTGTCTCTCTGAGCCGCAACTTCCTAGTACAGCTGTATTTTTCCTGAGGTGCTCTGGGAACTAAATATATGATCTCTGGTTTGCTGTGATGCAAATTTATTTTTCTGCTTTCCTCACTAGTAAATATTTTCTCTCCAAGAGAGCTAGCATTGTTAGGGTAGAGAGACTGCTATATATTGACAATGTTTTGCATTACATGTCTTAATAGGTTTGGTGTTCGTTTGTCAAAGTCAAAGAAGTGCCTCTGCAGTGGGTTTGAATGGCAAATCTTGCCTGGAAACTGTTGCTAAGTAAAACTTGCTTCTGTTGCTGTATGACTTTGGTTGGGGCATCTATCAGTAAGAAAATATGAAGCAGAATCATGGGTGTGGAGGCAAGAAATCTGGGTATGGCAGGCTGAGTAGTGTGGCCTTATGTGAAGAACCACTTAAATTGACAGAGCAAGCTCAGGATGTACATGTGAAAGCAAAATGTGTTGCCTGAAATATGACTTCCTCATAAAACTTCCTGGATTCATTATTAATTTCTTTTCGTTGTTGGCTCTGGCTGTTTGCAGCTTTTGTTGTTAAGGTGGTGGTGGTGGGTATGTGTCATTTTGTTTTATAGCTTTTTTTTTTTTTTTCAAGTAATCCTATCTCGTAGCTATCCCAGAAATACTCAAATTTCTTTTCCTTTTCAGAGAAAATGTCCTGATAATTAGACAGGAAAGGGAGAGCTACAGGTGTCCATAGATTCCTGAATAAAAGGCACATCTTAAAACTATACATGATGCATGGATAACTGTCATATCATAACATGGCAAAAGAATAATAGGTACACCTGGCATAAAAGCAGAACATACAGATATATCATCTGCAGTTGATTTGTTCAGCTAATAAGAGGAAGACAGCATGAAGTGAATGTGGAAACATTTGCTAAAAGGCCAGCTCTGAAAAGAAACTCCTGTTGCCAAGGACAGAATATTCTGTGAATAACTCAAAGCAGCAGTGAATGAGTGCACTATAGGTGACTTGCTGCAAAAGGTCAGCTTTAAGGAGCTTCTGGGTTGGCTGCCTTGACAATTCTTGATACTGGAACTTTCTCATCTGTAACCTTTGCTATCAGGAGACAGAATCTAATTACATTTCCTTTCCAGTGCATGTCACCTCTGCTTGCCTAACTCCCAGCTAATCCTGAAGACTGCCAGGTGAGCGTGTATGTAACTGCTTTGAACTTCCTTGAACATCAAGAGGCAGTAGCTGCTTGGGTGTATTCTTGAATTCCTGACCTCCCAAACATTTCTTCACCTCCTTCCCTGTACAAGCTCCACAGTGGTTATGGCAGGTCTGGGATTGTGGTAGCCAACCTCAAAACAGAAAGAAGAAGATATCTTCAGGATGGGTGACAATGTCATCCATGTCTCCCTCACTCAGAATAAAGGAGTCTGTCTTTCCACTCTGCTACAGTCAGATAACCTGTAACCTACATGTATCTGTCCTTCTCTGACCCATTTTCTCCTATACAGCTGATTCTTGATATGTGGAGATAGAAAACTTGATACCAAGGTTTGTGTTCAGAGGAAGTGGTATGAGCCTGGGCATACAGTAGTAAAGTCTTGTTTGTAACCGTAAACAGTGCTTATAAAAGCACTAAGTTGGCCATTTGAAAAACAATTTCTTTATATTTATTTATTTATTTATTTATTTTGTCGTCGTTTCATTGTTTTCATGAGATGGGTTGTTCTTGCTCAGATTTGTGAGTGGTCTAAGTTGTTCTAACTTTGGATGTGCAGGCAGATAGATGGTAGAGATTTAGACCAAACAGGAGCACAGGACTTCTGATTTTTTCTTTCCTTAATAATAACAAAGATCAAAATTATATAATATGATTCACTCCTTCTAAACAAATATGATTCCATTGTATGCAAACTTTGCATCCATGACATGAAGGTAACTCTCAATGTTTATAAAGTTTTGGTCTTTAGAGGATCCTTAAGAGGGAATAGTTTAATGAAGGATGTTAGAAACATTTAAATAGCACTTGTGTGACTAAAGGTTACTGTTTCTGTCAGCACTATGATTTGTTTTGTCTCTCCAAAACAAATCACAATGTAGTGTTACTGATTTTGTGTAGGAGGAAAACAGACTTCAACAAGGAAAACTTTTTTTCCTGACTGAGTGCTATGCCAGGCATGACAAGAAATGTATTTGTTCATAGACAGAGTTAATTTTCTGTCCACCACCTTCAGTGAGAAAACGTGTCGTCTTGTTCCATTTATTTATTTATTTATTTATTTTGAAGACAGATGGCTCCTTCTTGAGTTTATATCTTCTTTATATCTTTTGGCCTTTGTACATCTTTTGGGTATTGGCTTGTATATACATGTATTTATATATATATATATATATAATATTTTTTTGTGATATGGCTCAGCTTCTCCATTTCCTTTGTTGGGACAGTCATGTGTCTCCTGTCGTAGCTTTAAGTTGTGTTTTCTACATCTGTTAAAACCTTGTTTCAGATATGGTCTGTGTGTTCTATAGCATCTATATGTAGGCTGTTCAGACTGATGTTTCTATCAAATAAAGGAAATATGCAGCCCATGGATTTGTTTTTAAATTGAAAAGAACAAATAGAAGACAGGCTGTTTAGTCTGTTTTGGTTTGTTTTAATAGTTTTTTGAATTATTTTTTTGTCTCCCTTGCAAAACTAGAACTTCAAATGCAGAGTCTTCTGTGTATGTGTGTTAGTGGAAGGAGCTTCTCCTGCATAACCCACTGAAATAGGCTACAATTTATTTATTTATTTATTAGGGATGCAAAACAGTTAGAGGCAGCCCATCCCCCTTTCTTCTGCAGTCCATTCCTCTCCTTCTCCATTGGTCCACCAGACACCCCTCATGTTTGCAGTCCTTTCTTTCCTAGCTTTCTGGAATGCTGTACAGTGAATTATCAAAGAAACAGGCTCTTCAATTCAGGCATCCTTGTCCTTTGTTTATGAGTGGAGGCAGAAGAACAATGCCTCAATCTCTACAGAAAGTAGAAGACTATGCTGCAATAAAAGGCACAGGAATATAGCAAAATTTGTCTCACAGAACTATTTGTGAATACAAGACTCAGCACTTTCTTGCATAAGAATACTGAAAAATCCTTACCAATAGCAAGTAGTAGCCTTCCAAGCTGCAGAAAATCTAATCCTGAGGCAAAACACAATTTGTTTTCTTCTCAGTCTTGTCCTCCCCCAGCCCTGGCATGTGGTGTGTTGTATTTGACACTAGGCAGAGAATACTTTAAAAAGTCTCACATTTTATCTGCTCAGAGTATTTAATTTTTAAGTGATACTTTTTAGGGTATTCTTATTAAAACAGAGTATTATTTAAGTGCAGAGAAGTATGCAACACAGCCAATTTAGCATCTTAGCTGAAACATATGTCTAAAAGTCTTTCTGCAGAAAAAAAGGAGTGAAACCAAAAAGGCTATAGAGCAGTTATTATGTACGGTGAAAAACAGTAAGAATAATTCTTACCATTCGTCTGTAAGAGAACAATGCTTAAATTTCATTTGACCTTCTTAAGACTGTTGCCATGTTATTTGTAATCCCCAGGTAAACCATTTTACAACCTGTTATAAAGACCCTAGCATTAATGTCAAACTGGACTGAGACTTATGCTTTTCATTTTCTCATTCATAAATCTTTACAGGAGATGGGGCAAGGGAAGAGACATTAGGTGAAGACCAGCATTTTCAGCAGTTGCTTAGTGCACTGCTAACTATTGTTTTGTGCACTGCCAAGAGCCAGGACCTTGTGGGAAATTATAGTGTAAACATTTAGTTGAATATGGTACCATAGTATCTAGAGCTAGGGTTGCATGCAATTTCTTACATTTTGTGACTTGTGGTGCATAATGACTTTGTGACTGTAACAATCTTTTAATACTGTAATTTGTTTCCTCTCCCTTCCTCTGAGGGATGTGGAGTTCTCTTGAAGACATCAGCTCTTACCTAAGAAAAATCTGAGTTTGGAGTCTTTACTTCCCCAGTCATGCAATTACTTGATGGCCTAGACAAGAAGGTAAGGGTGTAAGGTCTGGCTCTGGACATTCATCGGTTTCTTTGCCCAGTGCATCACCTGTAACAAAGCTGAATCACATTCCAGGGAGCTCAGATCAGTATGACTGAGCAGTAGCTTAGCATTTTCACTTGTTCACTCTTATATAATGTTACCCTTTTTTTGGTCTCTTTCCCTACTAATAGGATAACATTAAAAATCAGTGAGTTGATTCAAATTGACACTAAATTTGTAGACTATGTTTCACCAATATGGCAATTTAACATATTGACCAAATATTACCACACCGCTTACAATTTTTTTTCTAGTGCTGACTATGGAAGCATATTTCAGCAGTAGGGTGCTAGTGAGAGTGTTAATTGATTATAATTTGCATTTAATGAACTCACCAATAACAGTACATTAAAGGGAAAATGTGAGCTAGAGAGGGTGAAAAAAATTTGGATGCCTGCAGAATAATTAATTTAGCAGAAATTGCTAGCAAGGCCACCAGTGTATTTTTCAAGAACTTAGGCTGCCCTGGAAACATGGGGAGCTTTTGGATTTGTTTTCAGTATTTGGGATTGTATCTACAATGAGTTAGATGGCATAAGAAATCTAGCATTCCAACATTCATATGCAGGGCTTTATGCAATATTGTAAAATAAACTTTGTTTGACCTTGCCTTTTATTCTTGAGGGAATAAAAAATAAAAATACAAGCAATCTGAGAAAATGTTTTGCATTGTGGGAAAAAAATAAAATTCTCTACCTGTTTCAGTTGCTGCCTGTGCAGCAACAGGAATATGACACAGATGAATTATTTATTGCTATAATATAGGTTGATTGCTTGGTGATAATTTCAGAATTCAAATCTTTTTCTTCTTTCCTTTGTCTGTCTTCCTTCCTTCCTTCCTTCCTTCCTTCCTTCCTTCCTTCCTTCCTTCCTTCCTTCCTTCCTTCCTTCCTTCCTTCCTTTCTTGTGTGCTTGAATTTGAGCCAAAAATATTTAGTCTGAGCAGATGCCAATTCTGAATTTTATAATCAAATATGTAATTCATAATTTTCACTGTTGGTGGTTTGCAGCATAAATAGAAGGAGTAATTAAATCAAAATAGGAGTAATCAGAATGTCATGCAACTTATCAAGTAGACCACATTTAGAGTTTGTTTTTCTATTACAAAACAGGGGTTTGAAATATTTGTAGAATATAGCAGGCATTTTGAAAGGTTTGGTTTTCCATAGTAAATCAACAGAAGAACAAATGCTCAAAAAGAAATGCTCTGCATTATTTTGATTGTGCATTGCTACCTTGGCATGCTGTGATTCTGTAGATCAAGGTATGTTAAGAGATGGGAGAGATTTTTCTGACAAAATTTCTAGATGAAAATTTTGTGACAGCCTTGACTTCTTGTATCAATCTGTAAAGTGACTCATGCCAATCAATTATTTAATAATTTATTTATTTATTTATTTATTTTTTGTACAAAATCTGATCCTACATCCCAAAAGGGACTTTAACCAATGTCTGCTGTTGCCAGATAGGTAGATCTAGTCTATTTGCCTATGTTGCATGGGAATTGTAGCGTGGAGGGTGAGGGTGTGGGGGTGGAGAAGGAGGACAGGCCTCCAGTTGGCCTTGTAAATTGTTCTCTTTAGAAAACCTCCTCTACCAAACTTAGTGCTATAAAATTCTTACTTAGTTCTACTAAAAATAAATAAATAAATATGAATTCCTATAAGTTTTTGCTAATCTCCATTTAGATTTTCCACAAAACAGATAACTAACCATTTACGATTCTACTCTAGTAGAATTAGGCATTTTTCCATGTTGTGTTACATAGAACTTACTTCTCAGAAGTAAAAGAAAGCTGTTTCACTTCAAAAATTAGTGTTTCTAGTAACCATTTAAAGAAGCATGGAAAGAAAATACAAGTAAAAGTGATGTTTATTTTACCCATAGTTTACCTACTCATGAAAGTGTGTATTAAGTGGCAAATAATTGCAAAGGATTTTGGTAATTTAAAGCAATATGTTAATCCCTTGTGGAGGGTTAGAGAAAATCAGTATCTTCCTTTAAGATTACATCTAACGTTCCCACCTTTGATTTAGCTAAATAGTGAACAACTGAACCATGAAAGCAGGACAGGAAGCAATAACACTGGATGACCTTGCTAATGCAATAAACAGGATCGTTTTGAGACAGTCCCTGCCTGGTGATGATGTTATTTACAGTAACATCCAGAGAGACAGATGTGATTTGTTCCTTCTTTTACTGAGCATTTTACAAAACTACAATCTAGGTATGTAGTTCAGGAAAATGTTGGCACACAAAAATGCAGTATGTTCAATTTACTACTTCTCTAAAACTTCTGCTATCTAAGTATAAATGATTTTGAAGACTTCAGTTGATTTCACTTCTCATTTCCATATCTAAACAGGATTTAGTTTAACCTTTCCCCACTAAGTAAATAACCTGCTTACCTTAAGGTCAATGTTATCATTATATCAGTTGAATGAGAATCTAGGAGACTTCCCATTCTGGCCTTGGTCGTGATGCTTGCCATTTACTTGGTGAAATCTCAGTTAGCTAATGAACGTTATGGTCTCTTGCTTCCTACAGTAATAAACTTGCACTCCTTCAGCTTCTGCCAATCTCTGTTTCATCCATAAAGTTGGTAGGTGTCCCCATGACCACAGAAAGTGTTGAAACAGTGATATTGATGCTACTTGACCTATCCATTATTTGCATCTATTTATTCTGTCAGGAGTTTAAAAACAACATTTTCTAGTTGCCTTTGCTGTCCATTTTCAGTATATCCCAAAAGGCTGTGATCGATAACTGTCTCAAGAGCTCCAACTAACAAAGTTCACAACAGTTCTGTCCTGTCACTACTGAATCTTATTAGTCTCAAATGCTTTGTTGAGCCTCGTTAAAAATTTCCTGAGGGCTAGGAAAGTGGGGAGGGTTTCCTTTCGTTGATGACCAGTCTGAAGAGAGCATGCTGCCATTTCAAGGCAGATAGCAAAATTGCTTCAGTGCAGGTTCTGAGACCACAGGCAATTAAAGGCAGGTAAAGGAAGAAAAAAAAAAATCTATTTCAACGTATCTCCACTCTAAGTATTTGTCACTTACATGTGACTAACCTGATTTCCTTTTATGATAAGATCACCCGTATGGTGGACCAAGGGAAACCAGCTGATGTGATTTTTTTGGACTTCAGCAAGGCTTTTGACACGGTTTCCCATAGGATCCTACTGGATAAAATGTCCACCATACAGCTAAATAAAAACATCACACGATGGGTGAGCAATTGGCTAACGGGCAGGGCCCAAAGGGTTATGGTAAATGGGGCTGCGTCAGGCTGGCGGGCGGTCACCAGTGGGGTCCCTCAAGGCTCCATTTTAGGGCCGGTACTTTTCAATATTTTTATAAACGATCTGGATGTAGGAATAGAGGGTATTTTGAGCAAGTTTGCTGATGACACCAAACTTGGAGGAGTTGTGGACTCAAATGAAGGCGTAAAGGCCTTGCAGAGGGATCTGGACAGGTTGGAGAGCTGGGCGATCACCAACCGCATGAAGTTCAATAAGAGCAAGTGCCGGGTCCTGCACCTGGGACGGGGAAACCCTGGCTGCATGTACAGACTGGGCGATGAGACGCTGGAGAGCAGCCTAGAAGAGAGGGATCTGGGGGTCGTGATAGACAGCAAATTGAATATGAGCCAGCAATGTGCCCTGGCAGCCAGGAGGGCCAACCGTGTCCTGGGGTGCATCAAGCACGGCATCGCTAGTAGGTCAAGGGAGGTGATTGTCCCGCTCTACTCTGCGCTGGTGCGGCCTCACCTCGAGTACTGTGTGCAGTTCTGGGCACCACAGTATAAAAAGGACATGAAACTGTTGGAAAGTGTCCAGAGGAGGGCTACGAAGATGGTGAAAGGCCTGGAGGGGAAGACGTACGAGGAACGGCTGAGGTCACTGGGCCTGTTCAGCCTGGAGAAGAGGAGGCTGAGGGGAGACCTCATCACAGTCTACAACTTCCTCGTAAGGGGGTGTCGAGAGGCAGGAGACCTTTTCTCCATTAACACTAGTGACAGGACCCGCGGGAACGGGGTTAAGCTGAGGCAGGGGAAATTTAGGCTGGACGTCAGGAGGGGGTTCTTCACAGAGAGGGTGGTTGCACACTGGAACAGGCTCCCCAGGGAAGTGGTCACTGCACCGAGCCTGTCTGAATTTAAGAAGAGATTGGACTGTGAACTTAGGCACATGGTCTGAACTTTTGGGTAGACCTGTGCGGTGTCAAGAGTTGGACTTGATGATCCTTAAGGGTCCCTTCCAACTCAAAAAAAAAAAAAAAAATTAAAAAAAAAAAAAAATAATGTGTTATACAATTAACAAAAGACAACCTCAACTTGTATCAACAAAAATAAGTTGTTGGAAATGGAAAAACAGCTGTGTGCTTTACTTCTTGGAGGTCAGTAAAATAGTGTAGGATATGTCTGGGTGCATGGGTGGGGGAGAAGTAACAGCCACAATCTGGATAATATTTTCTCCCCAAACACCTAAATATCAACAGCACAGTTAGCAGATATCACTCATTATACATGTATATTGACCAATGCAATCAGTTCACTATATTTGCTGGGGTTTGAATTCCATGTTCAGCAGTGGATGATGATGCTTTCTGTTTTTAATTAGTGTTATGAGATGAGTGGTTGGAGAGCTGCCAGGCAGAGAAGGACTTGGGAGTGATGGTGGATAGTCAGCTGAATATGAGCCAGCAGTGTGCTCAGGTGGCCAAGAAGGCCAACAGCATCCTGGCTTGCATAAGAAACAGTGTGACCAGCAGGGCTAGGGAGGTGATCGTCCCCCTGTACTCAGCTCTGGTGAGGCTGCACCTCGAGTACTGTGTTCAGTTTTGGGCCCCTTGCTACAAGAAGGACATGGAGGTGCTTGAGCGGGTGCAGAGAAGGGCGACGAAACTGGTGAGGGGCCTGGAGAACAAGTCCTACGAGGAGCGGCTGAGGGAGCTGGGCTTGTTCAGCCTGGAGAAGAGGAGGCTCAGGGGCGACCTTATTGCTCTCTACAGATACCTTAAAGGAGGCTGTAGTGAGGTGGGGGTTGGTCTGTTCTCCCACGTGCCTCGTGACAGGACGAGGGGGAATGGGCTTAAGTTGTGCCAGGGGAGTTTTAGGTTAGATGTTAGGAAGAACTTCTTTACCAAAAGGGTTGTTAGACACTGGAACAGGCTGCCCAGGGAAGTGGTGGAGTCACCATCCCTGGAAGTCTTCAAAAGACGTTTAGATGTAGAGCTTAGGGATATGGTTTAGTGGGGACTGTTAGCATTAGGTCAGAGGTTGGACTCTATGATCTTGAGGTCTCTTCCAACCTAGAAATTCTGTGATTCTGTGTTATCTAGATCAGAATGGGAAGCCATCAGAAGCTTTGAAAAGTGTATTTTCAAAGGACATAGTGTATCACTTTTGGAATAGAAAGAGAAAGGGGTTGGTTATACTTTGACTGAAGCAGTCAAAATTTATAAGACTGTGGTATTTGAAAGATTGCATTTTTTAATACAAGAGAATAAGTACTCTTTGACAAAACGTGTAGTCATCATCTTGTATTCCATGGTGCATGGTGCAGAACAAATTGAAAAAAGTTGCTTGCTTGTTTGTTTTTCGTTTGTTTGTTTCTTAGTAGGAATACTTTCTGGCAGTAAGATACTATTGTAAGGCAGAGTACAACAACAGTATGAATCACTGAATTTTATGCTTCAAGATATAGAAACTGCTCCTCTCAGAAAGTGACTACTACTTCCTAGATGGATGTACAGTTTTTCCTCATTGACCATAGTGCTTATGCTTGAAATTAAGTTCCTTGTATTAGCACAGGATACCAGATTGAATAATTAGTGCAATAAGAATTAGAGACCAGGAAGTACTTTGCCATTGTCACAGGATAAAGGGGAAAAAAAAAAAAAAAAGCTTTCCAAATACATCTGAAAGTCTGGGTAACAATATGTAGGGAAAAAATAATAATAAAACAAACAAACAAAAAACACCAACAAAAAACCCTAAGTGTATTGCAAAGACTTTTAATATTCCTGATAAAGAATTGCTTTTTATAAACTTGAAAGTTTGATTTGCTATGCTTCAAGTACTTTAAAATTCTTTATTATTTGATGGCTCAGTATTGCTGACTACAACAAAAGATATGATGTTATAAAGTAAAAGCAGAAAAATATCATGTTTTTGTATTTGTCATTTTGAGCTATTTTTATTTTTTGTGTAAACACTGATGTGTGAATACTGATCCAACAGATGACTGCACTTGTAAATCAAAGCCTATTATTAGAGGTATTTTTTAGGTATTATTATCTAAAAGGTATTACTTAGAAGTATTATTAGAGGTAATTTTTCTCTTGAGTGTCAGGTTCACTTAGGTAATGAAACTCAGCTTTCATCCTGAGGAACTGCAGCTGTGTGACAATTCTGTCCAGCCAAGGACAGGTCTAGAAAAAGGATGCTCCAAATATGGTAAATGTCTTTACCAAAAAATCAAAACTGTAGAAATAAAATACGAAACATGAGTAATTCCTGTTTATTCACCTGAAATGTCTAAGAGTGTGATAGTGGCTATAGCAGAAAGTTAAAGGAAAATCCAGTCCTTTGAACTACCACCACTACTCCTCCTTCATGGCAGTGTGATGAAAATGATACAGAAAAGTGTGCTCACTTTCTGAAATGGCTGGGAGAACCGTCTAGGCAGTGGAAGTCACCAGCCTTATGGAAGTCCTGGACTGACCTCCTGCCTCTCTGGAAACTGGAGAAAGAGTAAGAACAGAGAGACAAGGACTGTGTGTCGGGTTTAGTAACCTTTTGAGAAGAATTGGTCAACCTTTTAGGAGAATAAAGCCAGCAAGTGTATTGTGTTTACAAAGACAGTGTTCTGGTCCTTCTCTAAGAAAATTAAAAACTGTATTTTTGATATCTGTAGTTCCAAAACTCCCAGGCAGAGAAGGTCATAGTATTTTTTTTTTTTCTGTTTCTTCTTTTAATTACATCCTGCACATAAGAATACTACAAATACTTGTTGCTGAAGCTGGTCATGTTTTTAGCTGCTGGTGTTAAATAAGGATTAATTCTGAAGCTGTGTAGTATATATATATATATATATATATATATATATATATTTTTTTTTTTTTTCTTTTTAATAAAGAAAGTGACAAGTTACTTTGCAGGTTTAATTTCTGACAACAAATGTTACAAACTTCTCCATGGTATTATTTTTGCTTGTAAAGGATGTCCTGGAAGGACATGACCTGAGGAGAAGAAGAAGAAGAAAAAAAAAAGCAACTGATATAGTGCTAAGTAAACAGCAGTCAGTATACCCTGACACTGACAATTTGAAGACTGCTAGTATGCTGAATACAACAGTGTCTTCCAGCTTGATATACCCATTTTAAACAAGGTAAAGGCAAAAATTAACAAACAAACAATTTTTTCCTGATGATGATGAATTTTGGAAAATAAAGAAATATATTAGCTGTACGTGGGCTACGGCCTCATCGTTATGCATATTTCCCTATTTTTTTTTTTTCATATATATATATGTATATATATAGTTGAATGACATTCATTTGAGAAGAGATCATTACAGTATTGAAGTTGAATATTTAGGAAAACTAATGTGCATAACAGTGAAGGGAGAATGTCTGTTTACTGCTTTGCTTGGTTTCCCCTTCTCTGTCCATGTTCTAAGTACTGGAAAGAACATTTAATCTGTAGAAAACAGCAAACGTGGACAGACTTAGACCTGCAGACTTGTAGGAAAGGAAATTTGGCATACTGAAGTTGAGGAAAACAGCTCCTTTAAAAAAGCTGGAGAATAAGTGGAGCTAGAAAAGTGTTTTCATAGAATAATGTACAAAGAAGTCAAGGTAAATAACATTGAAGGCTATAAGCAAAGCTGTAAAAAGAGAAAGAATTCATAATGAGGTATGCAAAAATCTTACTGAAGAGGCTAAGTAATTTGATATTTTTTTATAAAGAGGAATATTAGCTGCAAACTCTCCAAAAGTAGTGTTGATCCTCTGAGCACAATGTGATTTATAATTCAGAGATGGTCTTCTGTGTCAGAATGTCAGCTGCACCATCGCGTTGCCATGGAGGAAGGACAGTTGAAAAAAGAAAAAAATAAATAAAAAATCCACACACACACACACACATGAAAAAAAAAAAAAAAAAAAACAACTCAAAAGACAAGAAGCATTTCTGTTGACTTCCAGTGGTGTGAAACTATAGCAACTTTGGATCACAATACTGGGTGCGGGTGGCATTTGTCTTTTCCACGTCCTGCTTTCTCGCTGTGGCGATGAGCAGAGGCCAAGGTAAAGAAAACAATGGGAGCTGAGCTGCCAAGAGCGTAGAGAGAGGCTCTTCAGTGTCCTTCTTGTCTTATAGGGGTCTTGCTGCTAGGCTTATACTTTCCTATTCTTCATATGGACCCAGTGCATCTGCGACATTTTCAAAGTCCAGCCTTACACTACTCCATATAAACTCCTCTCCAGTAAGTGCAGTACTTTTTGAAATTACCTGTTCAATCTTGCTGATATTTGTGAATATATAACCTCAAATTTATGTCTCATGTGATTTAGTTACATAACTCAGCTTGCCCTCCATTTTCACTATTCTCCCTTCTGCTGCTTTGTAAGTAACTGGGAAAAAAAAAAAAATCCTTTTGACAGTTAAAGTCTCCTTAGCTTTTTCTGGAACAGATTTCAGTTTTCAGAGTGTAAAGAACAGATGCTGCTGTTGACTTGTGCTTTGAGCTCTGTTGGGGGAGAGAAAGAGGAGGGGTACTTTGGCGTTTCCCTAAAATGCTTTCAGAGTTCATTCCTTGAATTTTTTTTCCTACTCCTAGCAGGTTTCAGTACCACAGAGGAGTGCCATCCATGAGTGGTTTTTTTTTTTTTTTTTTTTTTTTTTGTGTGTGTGTGTTTGCAGTATGTTATTTGCTTATTAATAGTAATTAATCAGCTATGAAAATAACCCAGGAAAAGACAAGTGTCCTACTAGAAATCAATGAAGAAATTATTTTTTGTTTGTTTCTAAAAATAATTCATCATGTGTAAATGCCTCCTTTCAGAAATGGTCTAACTGAAGGACACACATGGCCAAAATCATTCCCACAGAGTACAAGTTCTAAAAACATGTCTCTCTTGTCATTATTTCATGTGGACTCCCACTAAAGGCCCCATGACTAAAGAAGGTGCTTAGGAAACTGAAATTTTGGCAGGGGTATGGAACAAGCAAACATAGATACTAAATATTATGCTTTTTTTTTTTTTTTTTTTTTTTTTTTCCATTGACATACTCCTTGCATGTTCTGGAAGGATCCCTGAGTGCCTGTGGGATGGCCTGCAAGCCTGTTTTACTCTTCTGGATCTCTGCTGAGATTGGCACTGAGGATGCCAGCACTAATTGTGATGGGTTTTTGTTTGTGATCTGGATACCTGCCCATTAGGAAATGAATTGGAACAACTTGGTCTTTTAGGGATTAAGCTGAGGGAGAAAAACAATCTGTCAGTTTCAATCAATGCTTAATTCATATCTTTGCCCATGTTGCCTTGTACAAGAATTAATTTTCCAAAGTCCAGATTCTGAATTCATTGAGAATAACATCTGTGAATGTGAATGGGAGTTTTGCGTGAGCAAAGACTGTATTTCTGAATATCACAAACAGGGAAATGTGCATGCAGCAGTGCAAGGTAATAAAATTTAAGAGGACTGCTCCCAGAATGTTTTCCTGGAGAGAAAAAGTTTGCCAGAGACTTGACAGACTTGAGGCCTCATGGGTCTATAAGATATTCTTTAAGGGCAAAACTATGTCTTGTACTTTATGTTTTTGTTTGATTTTTTTGTTTGTTTGTTTGTTTGTTTGTTTTAACAAAAAAAAAAAAGTTTATCTTTTGGAAAAAACACCTGTTTTTGCAAGTTTTCCATAGTGTTTGCTTTTAAGTAAGAAATTGTTAGGCAGAAGTTTGAATATTCTGTTATCTTTATTTGTCTCCGTTTGTTTGTTTTGTTCTGTTCTCCTTTGCTTCCATGTGTAAGAATGTGTGTTTGGGAAGAGGATTAGTATAGCGGGTGTTTCCCATATCACCTTCTGATGTTTTATGAGCCACCAGCAGCCCATGAACTATGGTCTGAAAGACAAATTAATGCACTGGGCTGGAGTCCTCTACCTGTTTTACCGTGCAGAACAGCAGGATGAAATTTTGACTTTATGTTCAAAACTGGAGAGAATAGAAAGAGAAGATTTGACTGACTGTATCTGTTAATATGCCATCAGTCCTGATTTCTTAGCTAGAGGGTAATGCACAACTAGAGGATTTGTTGCAGCAGCTGAGGTGTCTTGTGCATAGGCTTAGATGTCCACCAGCAGGTACAGGCACTGTTCTGCACATCATCAAGGCTGTTTTCCTATGCCTTGGGAAGACTTTGATCCATAAGTAGTGAGCACTGTTTTATAATTAAGTTCCCATTTCACAGATCAGGTTATTTGTTCATAAGAGTATTCTTTTTTTTTTTTTTTTTCTTTCTTTCTTTAAAGCTTTCTGGATACTAATGAAGCTGCCTGGATTTTTAATAATTTTCCTCTTCATGAGCTGGTCACTTTGCTAATCACTAAGATTTAGAACACATTTATAGGTTTTTAGAAGTTCAGAGTCCCTGATATTGCTAATACAATATGCACCTTTGTTATACTACCTGTAAAAATATATGCACATCAATGAATTTCAGAGTGTTATTTTTCATTGCTCAGAAGAGATCACAATTTCTCATCACAAAGTAGGGAGATCAGGCAGGAAGGACAACACAGAATTAATGCACAAAAGCAAACAAATCATTAGAGAGAGGGTCAGGGTGAATAGACAAGGTTCAGGAGGTTTCAAGTCTAGGGAAAACCAGGAGATCAGTCTGGTAAATGTAAGATAAATGATCTTCCTTTTTAAAACCCTAACAAGTGTGTATTTCTTTACTTCTGAGCCCTTGTGATTCTCCTCTTTTGTGCATAGCAGTGTGTAATGCTTCCATGCTCCGTAACTGCAAATCACAATCCATTTTACATGTAGTAGCTTTCAGTAGTGGAAAGAAAACCAATCAGAATTGCTTGGGAAAAAAAAATAAAAAAATAAAAAAAAATAAAAACAGCTTTTTTTGCTGTTCATGTTCTTTAAAATCATAGAGACAATGGACTGGGGAAATAGTCCAAGGGGCAGAAGATTAGAAAGTTGTCACACACACTCACATGTAGTATAATCTCTTCTGATTATATTGAGTCAACCCTTGCTGCTCCTTCATTTTATATTCTGGAAGTGAACCAGAAAGTTATAAGCTATAGTAAATCTATATGCAACTTCTATCAACATCATTGTCTAGCTGAGATGGAATCAACTAGAGTAACAGTTTCCTGCATATAGAACCTTAGACTGATTAGGTCGCTAAGAATAGCTGCTTAAAATAGTGGTTTCTGTTTTTTGATGTCTTTCCAAGTGGAAAAATACCTAAAACAACAACTTAGGTTAAGTATCAGTGACAGGAAAACAGGTTGTATTAGTGTTGATACAGTCATGAACAAGGAAAAGATTATGGAATAATGAAGGTAAATACAATAACAGTTGAGGTGGTCACAGGTTTATTGACTCTCCTTTATGTGGGATTTTTGTGTGTTCTTGTTTCTGTTTGTTTTTTGTGTGTTTGTTTGTTTGTTTGTTTTAACATATAGGGTCCAATAATCTTCCTATGACTCTCAGGTCTTTTAAGTATCTATAACTTAAACATACTTTGACAGGTTCTAGAGATGTCAGCACTCATTATCACAAACAATTTGATTTAATCTAATGACCTAAAAATAATTGACATGAAAGAAATTTCCTTTTGACAATTCTTAAATACTTTATTTGAAGTTCAATTTTTTTTTTTCCATATTCTGGAGGAAAGTCCATTGCTATTAAAAGTAATTTAATTATTTCCCTTTTCCCTTGGGAAAATTCCCTTCCCTCCAACACTCAGTTTTTATATCCCTGGCTTAAAAGTCTGAACCCCATTGAGTCTCAAATTCTGGGTTAAGCCCTGAATAACTGCCTGCTTTTAAAGAACTTGGCTGAAAATTAACATCTTTATTATATCGATAAATCTGAAGGTCATTCTTATTTTCTCCATCTATCACTAGACTGACGAACATCTTTAAAGTTCAGGTTATTTTCACACATGGAAAGGATTCAGTTGTTGAACTCCCTTCCCACAGCACTCTAACTTGAGAATTTGCAGGGGAGGAAAGGGCCAGGAGTTAGTGGTAACCAGGGCCAGCCCTTCCCTATCAAGAAGTCTCCTTTGGGCACTTTCTGTGGGGTTATTAGAAGTCTTTAGTTAATGGGCCATCTGTCTCAGATTAATCTTCCCAGCCTCATTCCTATTCCAACTTCCTCTTTCAGCTGATGTGTGAATCCCAAGAAGTGTTTCTTGAGGATTGTTATAGATGCAAGGAGAGCTTGTACTATACTCCCCATACTCCCACCAAATAAATGAACCCAAAGCTTGTTTTGTTGTTGTTTTTCCCCAGCCTAATTCACAAAATAGGGTCAATCACAAGAGAATTCAGCTGTTTGTAACTACCTACTGCTCTTCCTCTCTCTTTCTTTCTCCCACCTGATCCATTTCTGCTTACAGTGTCTTTTTTTGGAAGGAGAATGTTTTGTGTTTCTCCCAAAAACTCCCTCTACTTGTATAATTCACAAAATGACCAACTTTTTTTTTTCAAGCCACTTGAGACTTCTGAGTTTATGAGAGTCATCTTGCTATTTCTATTTAAAAATTTAGGATTTAATGGTTTTCTGTTTTTTTTTTTTTTTTTTTTTTTTTTGGTCACTGAGTGCTAGTGAACACCACACCATTTTAGGTTGTTGTTTCCCTAATAACAAAGAAAGAAAAGCACAAAAAAAAAAAAAAAAAAAAAAAAAAGAAAGCACAAAAATTTTGTTCATAAAAGATTCATTTAATAATGTTGTTGTTGTTAAAAAACAACAACAAAAAAAGTCACATCAGAAAAGAGCAGTCCAGCTCTAGCAGTCAGCAAATGCTGAAGTGTCTGTGAAGTACTATTTCAGAGCAGAAAAATCTGAAAACTTTCAATGGTACATTGCTTGATCATGGTAGATGATCTCATGTCAATAACAAGATGAGCCCTATGCCCCGCTCTTTCATATTTGTTCCATGGGACTGTGTTCGTGCTGCTGCAATGGAACAGCCCCTTCTCAAGGACACTCTGGCAGGGAGGTGAATAGAGTGCAGAGGAGGTCCTTGCCTAGCTCCAAGCAGATGGCTAGGAGGCAGTTGCAGTATCCACTCTGCCATTCAGTGTAATCTGTGCCTCACTGGTCTCATTTTAAAGAAACATCTACGGTAATGTATTTTCTAAACCCTAACAGGCAGCATTTTGTGTTAGGAGAAAGGGCTTTGAGAAGTATTGGTAACAAAATCTAAGTGTCCATTATACTTTAACTTATATTTATATTTTCAAAGTTGTATTTTTTAAGAAGGGGAAAATTAGAAGCTTCAGACAGCTCAGAACTATTTCCAGGATCTCCAAAATCAGAGGGAGCCAACTGACACCGTAGGTTTCATGGTTTGATGCCAAGCGATTAAAATAGCTTTGTGATTCTGCACAAATGGTTAGCTTTCTTCATCACTTGATATGAAACATCCTTTTTCCTGGCAGTGTATTTCTAACACAGAACAGTGGGATTTTAGACTTCTGGCTCCAGCCACTGTGATAAGAATCAAGCAGTAAAATCTCCTCTTGTTGCTTTGAAAACTGTATTTTCTGTGTTCTATTGTATCAGTGTCAGATCTGTGCTCAAATACTTTGTCACCATTACCCATTTCTCCATCACAGTCAAACAAAGAGCTGGAAAACAGGTCTGTTAACAGTACAGAGGTTTCCACTTATTTCTCTAGTCCTTCTTCATTCCTGAAGAATGAAGACCATGAAAGTCGTGATTGACTAAAAACAGCTCCTTTTCCACAGAAAAATAACAGAAAAGATAACAGAACATTTGCAATTCACCTGTGTATGTGGTAGGAGCAATTGAAAGAAGGTATAAGTGATCATAGGATGGTTCAGAACTGATGCACAAGAGTGCTGATTCCTTTAAAGAGAGGGTCACAAAGGAAAATACTGTGGTCTTTTTTCCCTCTTCAAATTAACATGTGCTAATCTTTGTTCCCTTCCAGTGCAGCAGGTTTACAGAGGCAGGTAGGTGGAGGCATGGGAAGTTTAGTCTTGTAACAGAATTGAGAAGAGTGCCCAGCAGTTTTGAACATTAGTACTGGGCCTTAAATTAAGACATTGAAGCAGCACAAATGTTATGATGTGGCACTGCAACTGTCGAAGTTTGGGATGAACACGCACACACTCTCACTCTCTCATGTGACACTGGGATGGGGGTGGCTGGTTCATTGCTTGTGCAGCCCATCAGTTTGGAAGCTCTGCTAGTGGTGTAGAGACCTTTTTGGACACAGTTAACTTTTGTTTGGTGTTTAAAGTTCTCTTTCTGCTATGGGTATGCAGAACAATCAGTGCTGGCCAAGGCTCGTTCATGTTCATAGCAGCTGTCCTACTGCTTTTAGACAGTGAAGAATTGCCCACCATGCAAAACAGCACAATCTCTTTGCCCTCAACACTTCAATATGAGAAGGCTTTTGAAATGATTCACTGACACTTCCATGACTTGTATAATTCTAAAGCATTTGATTCCTTAAGTGCTCTTCTCACAAACAGGTTATTCATAGTGGCAGCACATGAAATGACAGAATGTGTGGAAATCTGGTGGGGAGCCAGAACCATATCTGCCAACAGGCGTATGGAAAGTGACACTGGTTGTGGCTAAAAGTCTTGCTATAGTTCTCTAAAGGAGAAGCTAAAAACTTACAACTCCCTAACAAACACACCTTCTACTGCCCTCTCCTGCTACCTTTCTAGGCAGAAAATGTGGAAGAAACTGCCATGGAATAGCTCCCATTCATCAACAAAACCTAAAAATTAAGCTAGAGTTAGCAGAAGTTTGGCTGAGCTGGCTGCACTGTGAACAGACTTAGAGATGCACAGTCTAGGTGGAAGATATAAACTACATGAACAAATTTATTTCCGGAATTTCTACCCTGAAGTAATGATATTAACACGATGGACAAGATTTTTAGTAACAAAAGCTGTGAATGTCCCTGAGTGCATAAGAGCTGGGTCTAACTTGGACTGAATGTTTATAGACTTCTTAGCTCATCTTAAAACGATGTTGCTAGTCACTGCTGTGATTAGAATAAATATTGGACTGAAAACTCAATGGACAAAGAGTTGTAACTGAGATGCACTTAATTGAGATGGATTAAACTATTCCCACTGGTTTATCAGTTTATGTTCAATGAGATGGAAATGAATGTAATTAGCTAAATATCACTAATAAAAATAATTTTCCTCTCAGTCAGCAATATATTCTATTGAGAGAAATTATGACTTAGTTCTGCAAAACACCAAATAAATATAGCTTTGAGACCACTGATAATGCTTAAGACCTTGGAGGACTGAACCATTTCTATTCAGAATATCCTGAAAGGTTTAGAGTTTAGCTCATGAGAAAATTCAGTTTTTACTGTCATTCTCTCACTATTTCTAACATAACTATGTACATGAGAAACTTCTATTAAAGGATTAAATTTAATACTTGAAGGTTAATTCTATCTGTTTTACTGAGATAGTCAATTTGATTTATTGCTCTTGGCTTATACAGAAAACAATTCTCACTAGAGTTAACTCATCGTCTCAGAAGGTGGTCGCATAATTAAACTGGTTTTTTATTGCAATTAGGTACTCCATATAAAACATTATTTTTTTTTTCTTGTTTGCCGGGAATTGTTCATATTTTAAACTAGTATATGGGATCAGTAAAGGTATTCTGGGGGGAAATGGCTTCGAGCTTTATTCCTCAGGAATATGTCCTCTGCAAAATGGGCAGTCCAGGTTCTTTGATGGTCTGTCACATCAAAGTCTTAATATCAGTTCCCTTGACACCTCCTCCTCCTCCTCCTTCTGCTGAAATGGTGCTTCCAGTGCACAGGTAAATCTTGTTGTGCTACATCTTCCACTGTATTGTTACCCCAGCAAAAGTTACGGTGATGAGTGGCTATTTGGACTTTTAGTAACTATGAGGAAAATTAGTAAAGAAAGGATCGGGCCTACTGTCCTATGCACTGTGCATGTGAATGGATAGGCCTCTTAGTGCACTATATCAGATTGCATGGAAGAGCTCTCAAGACTAATTAGATAATCTGGGGAAAGGAGGGAAAATCTTCACTTGTGAGAAGTGCCTCTGACTGAGTAACTGAAATTATGGAAAATAGACCTGTGCTAATTCAGGTATGGTTGTAGCCCGAAAGAGTTTACCAATAGTACACTCAGATCTTGAATAGCTTTCTGAAATGTTTATTCATGTCCCCCCAAAACAGTACTAGGTTCATCCTTTGTTTTGCTGTAAAAATGCATGTGGTGTTTTAATGTCTCCCTTTTCAACACTGCATCTCTTAAAACCTTACCTGAAGATGGTTGTTTTTCTGGAAAGATGCAAAACATTTTGTAGGCAAGTGGCTGGGTTGCTTCTGAACTGGTGATGTTAATGGTGCAGAGCAATGTTAATGGCTCTGCAGAGCTGCAGGAGAAGGGAGGTTTCCCTGTGCAAATATGTATAAACTGATGTCTGACCTGCTTGTCCTAGATCTGCTTTATGACCAATGAGAGAGGAATGAACACTTTGTGGTGCTTATTAAAAAAAAAAAAAAAAAAAAAAAAAAAAAAAAGGTGTCTAAAAGAGGTCAGCTAAAAGAGGTCAGGTAAGAGGGTCTAAGGTGATAAGCTCAGCTGCTGATGTCTTCACTGGAAATGTCTAAGTTAAGTGAAACCCTATGCCTTCAGCCTGGAAATAAGTCCCCTTTTAACCAGAAACTTTTTTTTTTTTTTTTTCTTCATGTTCTTGACTCTTTGGACTTTAGCAGCTAGGCTCTTTTATCTACTTCCTTCTACACTGAAGCATGCACCCAGATTAAATTAGCCAAAGGATTAAAACCAAGCAAGCCCTGGTAACAGTGTCTTTCCACTGACTTCTCTGGGCATTGGATCATTCCCATACTGCTTTTTTTTTTTTTTTTTTTTTTATTATTATTATTATTCATAGATGGTTTTGTGGTTTTGTTTGCTTGTTTTGAACAAATGAATTCTCTTAGGTCCTGGAGATATTTTGGAATGAAATGGATTCGAGGATGATGATTTTACTTCTGTGTTCAGTGGGCCTTAACATAACTCTAGCCTGTCTTGGAGGCTGGGGACAAAGTAGCATCAGATGGTTTTGGGTGCAGCCAAAACAATGTCTGCTGAAGTTCAGATTTGTGCCTGACATTCAAGACTCTGAGACCTGAACGAACCTGCTATGTTCTTGTGGATTGCCAGATCTCTAATGGACTGAGATCACACTGCACCTGCTCTGTGCTCAGCTGCTTTTATTTTGTAGTCAGACCTGGGAAAATACATATCACTGAGAGAGAACTTTAGATATAAAACCAGATGTGCATACATGCAGACATTTAAGCCTTGTTTCACTAAGAAACCAAGCTAAAGACTAGTTGTTATTGTGTGCACTCTCTCTTTTTTCTCTCTCTAGGAGGAAAACCAGGAAAAAAAAAAAGAAAAAAAAAAAAAAAAAAAAGAAAAAAAAAAGGCAAAAGTGTGGTAAATGTAATCACAGGGGAGATGACACAGTGTTGTGCCTGTTTCTTAAACCTGACCCGGTGGCATGTGTCCCTGGAGCACTGTGCAGTTTTGCTGGCTGGCTGTTTGGGATTGCCACCTACTGGCAAAAATAGTGCATGGCTTGTTTCTTCTTCCTGGAAGACAAAAGTACAAATGAGCTGCAAGAATACTTTTTAATTTTTTTTAATTATTTTTTAATTTCTTACTGAATATTTTCATTTTTTTTCTCAGATTTTTTTTTTTGAGTGTGATTATAGTGATTGTGTGTGCCAAACAAAATAACTTAGTGCTCTACTTGTTTTTGTTTGTTTGTTTGTTTGTTTGGTTTTTGATTATGTAAATCTCCAAATACTCAGAGATATGCTTGTTATTATGTAAATTGCCAATGGCTAGTTCTTGCTTCTTGCAGGTTAACTACTGTAACAAAGAGGTTTTCAAAGCAGAATATAGGGTCTGAATTTTGTATTCCTGTTAAAACTCAAGGATTTCTTATTGCCTACAACAGTTTTGAAGAGCTCATCTTGAAATATATTTTAAAAGTTGATCAGGAAAAAAAAAAGCCCCCCCCCCCGCAAAAAAAAAAAAAAAAAAAAAAAAGTGAAGAGTTGAAGCCAATATGCATAGACAGCATATATTTTACAGCCTTCATTTCATCCAAAGAAGATGCCATTATTATTAGTTTTTCATTTTTTTTTCAATAAACCCACTCCTAAGCATGCATCAGGAGGTAAAGAGTTTGTGGATTTCATCCTAGAATCAAGTGCAAACACGTAACAGCCAATGTTGTTTCTGTCTCAAGCTCAAAATGCAGTGATTATGATAATCTGCAAACTGTCATAATGATGACAGTGCTGCAGTAAACAGTCTTTGCCCAGGGAGGTGTGAGTACCCCACAGAAGATGCTGCTCCAGTGTTGTGCTGCCCGCTGCGGTCACCACCAACCTGCTGGTTGGAACAGCTCAGCTCTGGGACCTCAGAGCCCTGGGGAGGGGGTCAGTGGAGCTCGGTGGCCCTTTGCTAGTCCCACTAGTTGGGAAGGGGTGGGATCCTGAGGATCATGTTACTTTTTAAGTGATTACCTGTAACTCCCAGCTTAGTGTTGCCAGCCTTTTTCAGGAACTAATCTCATTGTTTTCTGCATAACATGTACTTTTGCACAGTACAACAATTATCAGCTATCTCCTAGAGATTAATAATTTAAAACACCATGCAGCATGTGCTGTTTTTTGCTTGAGCAGAGTTCTGGTAGCATGCTGGGGAAGTTTGAGACTTCCTGTGGCAATCACAGAGGCGGGAAGACTGTTCACACCACTCATGCAAGGACTTACAGGACGGGTTGGAAGGGGACTTGCCACTGCAGGGTGGTTTTAGGGAAGGCTGTAAATTCTGTGCTGCCTGGTCCCACTCTGCACTGCCCTGTGTGCCTGTCATTCCCCCCTGACAGTGGGGGGGGGGGCGGGGAGAAAGTTGCAGCTAGATTCAGCCGTATCTGTATGGGCTCATGGGTACAGTCTCCAAAGGGACACATGGGACGTGATTTAGTGATGGGACTAGTAGGTCAGGTTGATGGTTGGACTTGATGATCTTTTCCAAAAGGTCTTTTCCGAATTAGATGATTCTATGTAGGCTTTAAACTAAGAGAGGGTAGGTTTAGATTAATAAAAAGAAAAAATCTTTACTCTGAGGGTGGTGAGGCACTGCCACAAGTTGCCCAGAGAAGCTGTGGATGCCTCATCCCTGGAGGTGTTCAAGGCCAGGCTGGATGGGGCTTTGGGTAACTTGGTCTGGTGGGAGGTGTCCCTGTGCATGGCAGGGGGGTTTGGAACAGGATGATCCTTAAGATCCGTTCCAACCCAAGCCATTCTATGGTTATATTCTGTGATTCTCTGCAAGGATAAAGGGAGAGAATGGGCATGGGGTTCCTGCTGCATAATTTTTGGGGTTCTCCCTCCAGTATGGAAATAGTTGTTTCTCACCTCTCTTTCAATATCTCCTGTGGAGTTGTGTGGAGGACTGGAGTTGGCCAGCTGACTCCTTGGCCTTCAGCTATGTTTCTTTCAAAGCATTATAATAAATATCTATTCCCTTTCCTGATGAAAAAATCAGTTGAGTTATAGCCAGAGTTGCTGGTTGTTAAGGCTGCCCAGCCCTTTGTCTGATAGCATGGTGTTTGCAGTTATTTATAGCTGTCAGGCTTTGACCATTCAGAATGAAATTTTTCATGCTTAGTGGGAGTCTCAGATGAATTTTTATTGACAGTTTCACCAATTCCACTTCTCAGAAGAGAAAAAGAATGTGCTTGGCTTGTGTTTCAAACAAACAAAAACCCCTCTCTTGTATTGCTTCTCTTTTGTCCCCATGCTTAAAAATTGGAATTTAGATTTTCTTCTGTCAAAGTGAGATTTTTTTAACATCTCTTTAAAGATATGCTTGTACTTGGCCAATGAAGCAGCCTTGAAAAGATGCAATTTGCTACATAAAACCAAAAATTTTCTGGAGGTTAAGAGGATGCAATAATAAATCTTCATGAATCTTACCTCTTAAAGAAGTGGAGGAGAGTGGAACAGTAATGATGACCCAGAGGTTTGGAGATAAATATGAGATATGGAGAGATGAGTGAAGACAGGACAAAAAGGGAACAAACATACAAAGAATCATCAGGAGTGAGGACTGTACATGTTTATTCCACTAAAGCCTTATTCATGCTGGGTGTATTTTGAGAAGGTTAAGTGAAGGTATCCTTAATTTTGAGATATCTGCCTTTTTGAGTGTTTGACTTTGCAGATATAGTGTGTGCCTAAGCTGGAGTAGATAATCATTTTGAGTTGCTTGTAACAAGAAGGTATATAGTAGTAGAAGCTGACCAATTGATCTATCAGAAAAGTTACTCCAAAGGTGGGACTTCCTATTTTTCTCAAACATTTTTGCTCTTTTAGACATTTACAGGTTCTCTGTTGTTCCCTCTGCCTCTCCTTTCAGAAGGAATTCCTCTTTGAGCATTCAGATGTGAACAAACAGTCTTACCACAAAGATTGCCCGTCTGCCCAGCAGAGCAGGCTAGGTGTACATGAGGAGCGTGCTCACAGGATGGGGCATAAACCCAACTTCAGAGCTGGAGGCCAGAGGGCTGTATGCTAACACGGCTGCATTGTACTGTAGTAGTACCTATCACATCAACTGATGCTCCAGCAGGAACCCATGGTCCTCTTATGCTTCCCGCTCCTTTGCAGCCAAGGAACATGTGCGGCTACAAAATGCTTCATGTCTGGCACAGGGTAGATACTGAGTATGTGCTTTGATATAGGAGGAGGGGGATTGAAAAGAAGGGGTAAGGGAGGCCTTGCTGCTGGCCATGAGAGAATGTTATGCACTTGCACATGTATTTTAAGGGTCCATGGGGAAGCAAATCTCTGTCTCCAACGCTGAAAGCCAATGATGTACCTTTGAAAGCAGTCTAAATAGCTACCACTGAAAGCCTAAAGCTTTCCAAGATTATACCTTAGTGCCCCCCCAAGATCTGTAGCTTGCCAGTAAAATACAGTCATCGTCAGGCTTCGGTCCCAGGCCTCTAAGCTCTGAATATAAATGGCCCACTTTTAAAGGCTACAGTACAGTGAATGAGATTGCTGAGACCAGAAAGGTGATGCTCTCAGCAGCTTGCTCATGGCTCCAGGGTTGCCCTTGGAGTACATTAGATCTGCTACTGATTTCTTAGCTTTCTGAGCAAATCAATTGCTCCAGGCATATACGTTACATGTGCCCCTGGGTCAATAGGTAGGAGTACAGCCGTACGTGTTTTATCTTTCTTAAATAACAATTCAGATGAATTTAAAATCAAAGTTTGTCACCATAGGATCAGAAATAGGAACATAGGGAAGGAGACCATACTTTACTTGGTTTGGATGACAAAGCCCACAGTAGTGAGTGGCACCACACAAGAGCAGCAGCGGCATATTGTAGCCTTGCTCACTACTGATGTGACTTAGTGCTCATCACTGCTTTCAGCAATGAAGCGCAAATCAGGAATTATTACTGGGTAAGGAGGAGAACCTGAGCTACATCAGCAATCCTCTTTGGTAAGATAGAGCTACAAACTGTGGGCACAGTTTGTCTATTATGTATAGATGTCTACGGTTCTATATGTTACAAGAAAGGAGGATTCAGACAATTAAGTACATGTTATTTCAGGAAAGAAAGGGTGGGGGACACCGGTTAAAGAAAGAAGCCAAGACTTTGGGTGATCCAACTTACCACTTCAGACTGCCACTTCTTTTGTCAATCCGACCTAAATTCTGTAGAGAAGCTTGCAACAACTCTGGGCTACCATTTCCACCAAGTGTAGTAGGGTCAGTAAGTTCTGGCAGGATGAAAAAGCTTCTGCCTGAGGTATTAAGCTGAAATAAAATTAAAATGAGACCAGCCTGTAATTAAATTTTATGGTATTTGATTGGGTTTAAGCGCTCCAATTTTGCCTAATTATTTTATTCACTGTTACTCTAAAATTAAAAGAGTAAAGTTGCAAATGTACTACTAAAATCTTTGTGATATATTTTTTCTGGCCCACTGTTAAACAAACAAACAAAAAAATACCTAAATGAAGCCTACATAGAAGGGAACATTAAATTTTCTATGAGGGGTTAATGTATGCACTGCTTTAGTTTGGATATAGGTATAAAATGCCTGCTGAAATGAAGAAACCTTGCTTTTAATTTTTGATGTGCCAGAAACTCAAGACAATGCTATGAGAAATACACAATATAGAGATTAGTGTGTGTGCGCACGCATGCATGTGCATGTGCACATGAGTACACAACTTCTCATAATTGGGTTCTTTGTAATATCCTATTCATTTTTATGCTAATTTTTCCATAGAAAAGATTCAGTGTGTTGTAAAATTTGGCATTCAAGGCACACAGAATGCTGCCAGCTACTTCTTTGCATGAAAGACGGATTTCAACTCAGTTTTATTGTGCCTTTATTATTCAATTTCCAAGGAAAAAAAAATCAGTCTTTTTTTTTTTTTTTTTTTTTTTTTAATGCTTCTTAATTTAGCCCTGATTTCTAAGGTTTTTCCTAGGTATTTTATATGAATGTTTATCTGTTGCACATGTCCACTTATTAGTCCCTCTATAGAGGTGTTCTTGGTAGTGTAGTATCTGAGCATCTCCCCCTTATTTTGTTGACTACTGTAAATGACTGATGAAGTTTGTAGCTTTAAGGTGTGCATTGTTTCTGAGGGGTTAAAAAGGAGTTTAAATGCATGTGCAGATTACACTGGAAAAGTGAAAGTAGAAGGGTACTGAGTAAATGTAATAAGATTTGTGATCATTCTGTGTATTGAACCAGTCACTAAGGAAATTCTGTGTGCACAAATAACCTTTGAATTTCATTCAAAGATTGCACTTGGAGACCAAAGTTGAACCATTTTTTAACATAATTTTCAGTTTACCGTTTTAATATATGCAGTAGTTTTCACTGTCAGTAGACAAAAACATTGGTTGAAATCCACCTTAACTCACAAATTCTTACATCACTTTATATTTTCCAGATTTCAGGTAAGAGGAGATTGTTGTAGACTTATTTAGGCAATTGTAATTAAAAACAAAACAAACAAACAAACAAGGTCAAAGAGACAAATACTTAAAAATGGCATAATGCTTTGCAAAAAAATCTAGGTTTTGTAAAACATTTTCTTCTCTGTAGGAATCCAAGTTGGCAGGTGAAGAAAGTTGAACTAATGATATGTTTGAACATAGGGTGATCACCTTTTCCATGTATAAATACATGTTTCAGTGTTAACTTTCCAAAAGTGACCTGTACGCATGATGGTGTTTGGGCATATATGAAATGTGGGACAGACTGCAGAAACTCTAAAACCCTAAATACAACTTGATAAAGTGTAGCAGCATTTCAAACTGGAAGATGTTAACAATATTTTCTCTGAAAGCAGTAGTGAATATCGTTATTTCAAATTATATTCTAGAAATCTTAATTTTGAAAGGGGCTGTATGGATATTAAATAGCACTTTATTTCTGTCAGTGGCATAAGCACACAATCACCTTTCTGTCCAAAGCAAAGCTGTGAAACATGTATATGTACTTGTATATAATCAAATATATGTTTTAAACTTGCAAGTTTTGCTCCAGGATTTTATTACACTTACATGATGAGTTTTGATCATGGAAAAAATTCTCATCCTGTGTAACCTACCTTCTGAAAAATCTGTTAGGGAAGCAAAAATCAGATCCACAGTGAGAGCCAAGATGCTACCATAATTATTATGAGAATAGTAGACCTTATTTTTTAACATGTGGCCTAGGGTAAACACAGAGAAAATTTTACTGAGTTGTTCATGTTTTTAAATCCAATACACATTAGAATGAGTCCTTGCCTACCTCTGGCTTTTACAGCAATAGCTGTACAGCAAAAAAAAAAAATAATAATAAAAAATAATATATATTTTTTTTTTACAGCAAAAAAAAATTGTATTAGCATATGTCTTCTTTCTAATATATTTCACTACAGGTGATACTTCTGAAGCAGCCATCACCTGATGCAATATTGTGCTGGTTTATATAATTCTTAACCATCGAGCAAATAGTGAAAATTGAATAAGCAGTCATTACCTAAGAATGATTATTTAAAACTAAGCTATTAATAAAATCCTCGGACAGGTGGAGGCACTTAGTAATATCAATTAGTTCTCTCTTGAGATATGAAGTATTCATTTTATAAATTTATTTATTCTCTATATAAAGTTTGTTGCCTCTTGAAAAATGGCTTGCTATTGGGAATACATCATGCTATTCATTTAGAAGAATATTCTGCAGATGACATGGATGTGCTTTCAACAGTTTGGGGAAAAAAGAACAAGTGGTTATGTTTTGCAAACATGAAGATGAGCCTGAGTGTTGGATTAAGAAAAAGATTAAGAGATGGCTTTGTGGAGATCTTCCGCTCAGGTACTGCATTTGCTGTGTGGAGACAATAGGTTATCATAGACATTACTAGCAATGCATCTTTTTTTTTCTGTAATCCATGTTTCTTAGTTGGCTTTCTCTGTTAAAGCTTTTGTGAACTCAAAGGTAATTTGCTTCCGGCTAGTGTAAACCGTCACTGAAAGTGATAGAATTTAATTGTAAGGACTTCATTCATCATCCAGATTGCTCAGTTGATGGTCTCTATGAAAACTATATAGCAGAATAAATAACAGGAATTGTGAATCATGTGAGGATAGAATGTTAAAATCAAATCTATTTTTTCCCATGCTTTTGGGAAGTCCATCATGTGCTCAGTGCACTGAGATAGAGATGAAAGATCTGATTTGTGCTCTTCTCTCTCTGTGTTGGAGTGTGCAATGCAAACAGGAGGGCAGCTGCCTGCATGTGCTCTGGCAGGAACAGTTGTGTAGATCACCAGCTTTTCTAAACAGCACTGGCTAGACTGGAAATGGAAAATTGGGATTTATTCAGATGGAATGAAGCCTCTCTCCTGTGGGAAGGTAACTATTTAGTCAGGCTGAGACATCCAAAAGAAAGTTCTGGAAGAAATCAACTTATTGTCAATAAAAACTAGCATGAAATAGAAGTGGTGTTGTTATGATCAGCTAGTAATGCCAACTGGCAGAAAAAAATGGTGTAGTGTTCACTTTTACTACAGTTTATGACTGGGGATGTGTAAGGGGTTTTTATAATGTTCTTTTTTTTTTTTTTTTCATTGAGGAAATAGTAACGCACTTCTCAAATTAGCTTCCAGTTAAATATGATAAGGTTAGACTGTACCTAATTTATGAGGAGTGTGCTAAAACTGGCTATCTTTCAGGACTTGAAAGACTGGCTATCTTTCATATCCTTGTTTATATACTGTTTATTTATATACTGTTTATTTTTGCTCATTTTGTAGCTTTAAATTTTACTGGACAAGAAAATGCTGGTGTCCTATGATGCAAGTGATTTTGCAACTTTGTGATTGAGGTCAACTAAGTGGAGGGAGCTTAGAAAAGGAATTGTAGCCAATTCCATGCTGGTGGGAAATCAGGGTCTGAAAAGAGGTGGTAACAACAAAGAGAAGTAACAAGAGGACAGTTTTATCAATCAAAGGTTGTAGAAAGGTGCAGCCATCTAGACTGCATTTTGCAGGGTAACATATTTTACATAAGTGTTTTGTCCTTGAGGTTTTGCTTTTGGTGTGTAAAGAATTGTGTTAAGGAAAGTCAGCAAAAGCTGCCTTTTCTGGTGTTCTTCACTTGAAATGTTGAAGTTCCTATTTGTGGCTGTAAATATAATATATACTGCACTGATGGAGATGCAGCACCATCGTCAGTGTAGTCTCTCAAGAGCATGTTAAAAACAAAGATTCTGTTTCCAAACCTCCTTTCTGTGCTTGCTTCAACTTTGCTTCTGAAAATTTACATTTGTGCTGATCTGGAACTAGTAAAGGTGAACAGGGAGCACAATTCTGTTTGTGCTCTTACATGGTCCTTTCTTTTCCTTTTAAATGACAAGGAGTTCCACTTATTTCGGTATATTCACACCCTTTGACCAGGTAGCACATGTAGGAAAGCCTACTATTTCCTTGTATGTGGTCCTTTGGAGTATGTAGGCTGCACAAAATCTTTTGTATGACCACCGTGGGTATTCAGCATCACACACAGTTGTTCTTGCAAGTTTTGCAGTGATTTATAAATAATATTATTTATGTTTCTTGGTGTTAAGTTACTACAAGGACTGGGGTTATGATTTTCAGTTAATATCTTCCTTGTTGCCCCACAGCTGCTGCAGTGTCATGACAAACAGTGTAAAAGGACATGAAACAGTGGTTAGGTTTTGTATCCTCTTCCCTCCCTACACCATCTCTGCTATGCTGGGGAGGCTGCAATACTGAAAGGAAGAATTTCACTGTGATGAACTTCTTCCCCTCACAAGATGGAGCACATGGAGAAAAATCATGCTTAAATTCTCTAGGCTGTGTTGTTCTGTGTAATATGAAAGTTCTCTGACCTAATGCATCTTTTAACAAGAGCATCCTAATGGAGACTTCCTTAAAGCCCAGCTCCCACAGCCACTGTTAAAGTCCCAAGATAGGCAGGGCTAATGAAAGAAAGCAGCATCACCTGAGTGGATGCTTACGGTTCTTTTTAGGATTCTTACAAAACCTGGGGAACAGGCTTTGGAGTGCTTGACTGCTCTGAAGAGGAAGAAATACCTTTCCAAAAAGGGGGTTGTGTCTATGGCCCAAATATAGGGCTTCCACATATGGGAAGAAAGATGGATTTCAAAGGTCTAGATACTGTTGAGCTAAACTTGGGCTTTCATTTGCCTGGAGAAAAATATTTTCCATATTTTTCTATATGGAAAGAGAAGGGCTCCCCTTCCCACTTCCCCCACTCATGTACAGGTTTGAGTTATGATTATTTCCTTTAACACCTGGAAAGTGATATGGTATTTTATTTAAATATCCACCTGTTCAGGCAGCACACCTGCCAGTACAGTAGAAGCCTCTCCCCATGTGTTACACGTCTGCTGTCAGATTAAAATGCAATTCAGTAATTTAAAGGGAAATTTCCAAACCCTTTTTTGCCAACCTCCCAGCATGGCTTACATAAACAAAGTGCGTGTATGATGGGGCATTTTAAAAGGAAAGCTAAGTGCTATTTACCAGAACAGTGATTTTGTGAAAAGGCTGTAGGTGCAATTCGAACCAGAAGCATTAAAATCCCATCGGGAGGAAGAAACGCATTCAAACTCTTTCAAACAATAAAGTAATTCTCGTAGCCTTATGCCAATGACAATTACTCTATCGCTGTTGTCTGAGTTTAGTTGTGTTCATTTGGGAAAGGTTCCCACTTTCCAAATTTTCCTGAGCAATAATTAAAAAGAGGTGTGTATATCACAGAACTGAAGGGGTTGGAAGGGACCTCGAAAGATCATCGGGTCCAACCCCCCTGCCAAAGCAGGTTCCTTAGAGCAGGCTGCCCAGGTAGGCATCCAGACAGGCCTTAAACATCTCCAGAGGAGACTCCACAATCTCCCTGAGCAGCCCTGTTCCAAGTGCTCTGTCACCCTCACTGTGAAGAAGTTCTTCCTGTGCTCTATCTTGTGACCATTACTCCTTGTCCTGTCCCTGCAAACCACTGAAAAGAGGGTTGGCTAAATCTCTCTGACCTCCCAAACCTCAGGTATTTATACACATTGATGAGATCCCCTCTCAGTCTTCTTTTCTCCAGGCTGAACAAACCCAGGTCGCTCAGCCTTTCTTCATAAGGAAGATGCTCCAGGCCCTGTATCATCTTGGGCCGGACTCTTTCCATGAGATCCCTGTCTTTTTTGTACATATGAAGAAGATCGTTTTATTTCTCACCTTAAAAAAAAAAATCAAAATCAAAATTATCCTTCCTTTAATTCCCAGTTCTAATTCATAATTGAAGGGAGAATATGGTCACTCCCCCTGCCAGTTCATGTTGGGACTGCTCTTAGATGGTGGCTTCTGAATTCAGAGGCTGGACAAGCATAGTCCTTTGCCCATGGGTTCACCCTGGAAAACGCAAGTGGAATTTTTTTTAATATCAATGTGGTGGGACATCTCAAGCTTTCCCCCATGGCATGGGAATACTTTTAAAAGCTATGTAGTTTTATAAGTGCAGCATTGATCAAAATGTGTGTTGACAGATCTGGCTGCTATCCTGATGTTCGCCACCAATTTTGCATTCTTTTGGGTGAACTACTTTAACACTTCAGTTTCCTCCCCCTTAAAGTGGAAGCCACACCTCTGGGGAAAATGGCAAGGTCTTTAGATAAAGAAGGTATTCAAAGGGTGGAGTGGTTCTATACCATGATTATTCTTTTACTGTGAAGGTACACACTCCAGGTTTAACACATGTTGGTAATGATTAATTGAGTTGTGTGGATTAAATTTTTAGTGGAGAGTTATGGAATATGTTCCTAAGGAAATAATGCATTTTAAATGTTATGTGAGATTTCAGAATTAAAACTTTGTCTCATATTTCAAAGAATTTTAAATGACCTTCAGACAAAGCCAGTCAGTGGTTTGAATATCCTAATGAAATCACTTTGCTTGCAAGATGTTTTGTTTGGAAATGAAACTCAAAACTACTGACCGTGTTGAGCTGATGATGTTTGTCTGTTTAATACACTAATATTCATCAATGCAGTGTGTGCAGGCAAAGTTCAGATATGAATATAGATAACTAGGATTTTCTGGGAGCTCATATAATAATCTCTTTTAGGTATTGATCTTTGTAGCTACCTCATGACCTTTATTTTACACTGATATCAAAAGAAAGCAGCATTATTTTATCACTTGGGTCCATGAATACAGAAATAATTGAGTTCTCATCACTAACCATTTTAGCAAATTAGAAACTCTCATTTAGTACACACCTTGCTGGCTGCGCTTGTACTGAGTAGTGTTTCTGGAGTATTTTGAGACTGTTTATTGCTTAATGTACTGTTCGGTGATGATATCCAAATCTGACCCTAATATTTTGAAAGTATTTTAGAGTCCTGTTTTGCTTTTTTTGATTTACTTGAGCCTGCCATTTTAATTAGACTTAACTTAGATGAATATATGTGTTGGTTTTTTTGTTTGTTTGTTTTTTGTTTTTTGTTTTTTTTTTCCAGGATGAAGCATGAACATTACAGTTACCTTGGTACAAAAGAGCAAAGTGTATTTGTGTAAACTGTGAGTTCAAATATTGAGGTTGTTTAAAAAAAAAAATAAAAGGGAGTAACCTCAGAAGGTTTGAATTAAAATAAAAACCCGCAAATTTCACTTTTACTTTGATCTTACATCTTTACTACTGTAAATCTTATTAAGTAACATTGCAATCCTATAAATTGTTACAAATTCGGATTAACCCCAAAAGAATTAATATCTTCCATTGCAGTTTGTCTGGAAAGCTTTCCTCCCATAGGAAAGCTATAAGCTTACTGCCTCCACATAAGCTATGTGTACATTATACTGCAAGTATAATACTGCAGATTTAAAAAAATCTATGAATATATTATCTAAAGCAACCTCTGATAATTTTATAAAAACACTAGCTCATGTATTTATGGAAGATTTTCAAAGGCACCCATAGCACTAGATGAGACCTTTAAAATAATAGTTTCTGAAACTCTGAATAACTTTTCTTTAAAGCAGAAACTTTGCACATAAACATATTGATTTCACTATGGACCATAACTGAAATAAAGCAGTTTGTTATTTTATTCCAAATTTGTTGCATTTGAACATGTTAGGATTATAGTTTTAGATTTGGAAAGACTTTATATCTGAAAAGTGTTCATCAGTTTATCATTTTGCCATCCAAATATAATTGGGCATATATCATGCTCAATTCCTCTTTCCTGGGACATATAATGAGGGGAGACTGGGGATTAAGGGCTAGCAGCACAGGGTGAATGAGGGAAGCAGGTAGGCACATCAGGGAGTGATAGTTATGCTAGAGGGAAAAGGAGAAAAATTGAGACTCTTCATTATTCAGTACATGTCCCATGACTTTAAACTTATCCTTGTCCCAGGTTTCCAATAATGCTGAGCAACAGGCAGAAATATTAATCAGTCTCCCAGAATGCGATTTCAATTGTTACCTGTTACAGTCTTCTCAGACTTCGCTAGAGAGACAGGGGTATGTGAGGCATTTGCCTCTGGCTGTAAATCATGTAAAATTGATGGTAGCTTATAATAAGTGTCTAGACTACTGAAGTTTCTTTGGTATTTAGTCTAATTAAATGAATTGTAAGGAGTTGGATCTGAAATCACATAAAGATAAAAGATAAAATACGTTCTTTCACTATGTGATGTAAGCAGGTTGAAAATGCTCATGAGGATTGTATTGCAGAAACATTGCTGTGATCCAGTGGGAGATGGGCCTAAACAGATTTCATGGAATGCATCGTCCCAGGAAAACACAGGAGGAGCCTTCAAATGTACTTGGGTCTTTTTAGCATATTTGACCTCTATATGGAAATTTCTGAAATCCTTTCAATAGATAGGGAGTCTTCAATTCTCTTTAAATTCTAATTTAGAAGATTTTTTGTTTTTGGAGATATGTGAAGTGAATGATGCTTTCAGGAAAAATAGTTGGGGGGCTGTTTGTTTTTCATTGTTTAATATTCAAAGACATAGTGTAAGCCCAACTGCTGAAAAAAGTTATCTTCAGTAGGTTTATGCATATTCTGTAGGGGAAAGCTTTGCACTGCCAGGTAGATTGTAGCTTTTCTGATGGACCTTGTCATCTCGAATGGTAAATGGATCAATTCATAGTGAAGCTGCAGAGGTTAGATGATACGGTCTTGGGATATGAGTTGATGAGTTGCAGCAGTAGGTCAGTATATACTTGAATGGTAGATCTGGAGTATGCTATGGTTCCAAAGCACTTCCTGGGGAGGGTTTTACTAATTTAAGGATCTGGGCTAATAGCTTTACTCTGGCAAGATTTCTCTGTTCGTTCTGATTCATTTGTTATACTTTCTTTCCCTAATGTGCTTAAATTAGTTCTTTTACACTTAGTTGCTTTCCACCTTTGTGTCAGTTCAAGATATAAAGGGGCATGTCATTTTAGACCTCGACCTGGTCAAATCCTATTTTATTTTATTTTTTTTCTCTTCTTTTGACTCTTTGATTAACTGTGCATTTGGAGAGAAACTGTTTTTTTAGTGAAAATGTAAACCGAGAAGCAGAAGGTGTATATATATATGTTTCATTTGTACTAAAGCAAATTTGCACCATTTAGGGGAATGTGAATGGACCTTAAAGCACAAATGAATGTAATTCATTTCTATGCTATAATATGAATGTTAGGGTTTTCAGAATATCTCATGCTGCTATTCATCAGGCAAATATATCTATGCTTATATATTTGTCTAACCATTTTCTTCCCCAGATATCATGTTTAAAGCTCTTATCTTTTTAAGATGCTATTAAGAAATCAAAGACAGCATTTTACAGTGTTTGATCCTTACAAAACTGCTGACTTTTTTGTTGTTTAACTAATTTTAGTCAAGGTATGCTATATCATACAGATGAATGATATGATCTTTTGAAAGCGATTCTGGTTTCTATTTTTTTTTTTAATTAATTTGTAGTTGGACTTGGTTTAGAATCTGAAAATATCAAGAAATGACTTCAGAGTGCTGAAATGTGATTTATAATTGACAACTCAGCTACAATAGAAATCAAATATTAATAACAGTTTTTATCAGTTTAGTTGGGGTAAGGGAAGTTTAATAACTTAAAAAAAAAATAAAAATGACTACTTTGAAGCTGTACAGGAAAGTTTAATTTTCAAGATTCACAGTATCATTTACACTGTATTCAGCATATGTGCATATTCAGAAAAGCTTTGTGAGAGCACTATTTTGTATATATTTGAATACTTATAAAACATTTATGTGTAGGCATATGTATTAAATAGTATAAATCTAAAAAAAAAAAAAGTAATACTTTTTATATTATATTGTACAGGGATAAAATGGTTTGTACTCTTGTAATATAAAAGGGCACACTAGGAAAGAATTAATGGTCTTGATACTGTAGCAAAAGCCCCTGTTTGCATGATAAAAGTTTCCTGGTGTTACAGGTATCCTTTTTGAAATGATGTAAGAAAAAATGAAAAAAAGTCACTTGGAGAGGATTGAGTGCTCACTTAAAAGTTTGGTTGTTAGAAATAGCACTGTATGGATTTAAATTCATAACCTCAGGTATGTGAAACACTTTTTCTGTGTGGAAAAGATCTAATTTTCCAAATGAAAAACCACTTGGAAAAATAGATTTTTTGCCAGTGAAAAGGATGTTGGATGTGGTCCTCAATTAATTGAAAATGAGTCAACCATTATACATCTGAGACTTAAACTTGGCCTTTAACAATTGTTAAATCATCACTAGTAGTAATAGTTATGTTAATATTTTAAAGATGTTAAGTATCTTATTTTACACATACTTGTCTAAATTCATGCCTGGTACAGGTCCACATTTGGGCCCCATTCCAGCTGTTTGCAGCCTGATCCCACGCTGCCCCACTGAAAACTGGGCTTACACTGGAAGGAATTTGAACCACTGCCATGCAGTGTCAGGGTCTCGCTCTGCAGCAACTTGTGTGTAATATATGTAATGTTTTGAGAAGCACCCTCTGCAGCAACTTGTGTGTAATATATGTAATGTTTTGAGAAGCACCAGTCTGACTGGGAGCATGGAGAAAAACAGTGGAAATTGTATATCTGTGTTACTTAAATTTGTACATCTTACTTCCAAGTTGAAATGTATTTTAGGATGCTCCATGCATGGGGAGCTGCTAATAGTGCTCAGGTTGTTGTGTGAGAGCCGTGGGAACACCGCCATTCCTCACAGGTAACAGATCATGTCTGTGCTGCACGCTCAGAGGCTCTTTTCTGCAGGGGTGATCTAATGTAAGGACAGGTGGTTTGAAGAAACAAATAATCTTGCATTCTTTCTGTTCTTTATGAAGTAGTCCCGCTTGGTCTAAATCAGGCTTTAAGGCTATTGTTTGCTCTAATGCAATTACACATGTTTTTTACTCAGACTCCAGTGAGCCAGACTTTGGCAGCAAGACCTGATAAGCCTTCTATATGTCTATGTGTCTTTAAAAATGAGTTGCATTGTGCCAGTCCCTGGGAAAGTGTCTTCCATGAAAATAGTTAATCCTCCTTCCCCATAATTTCTAGATGAAACCATCCATGGCATATACACTGAAAGTCAATTTATGTCTTACCCAAGGAAAAAGATTTTTTGCCTGTGCACAAGGTATTTTACTTAGAGATGTCTTTTTCATTTACCAAGTGGGAAGTAAACAGTAATCTATTTTAACTTTTTTCTTTTTTTTTTTTTTTCTTTTTTTTTAAAAAAAAAAAAAAGTCTGGGTAGTATCATTGAAGGGAAGAACAATATAAAAGTGCAGATCTATAGAACAGTTATAAACTATTGGAAGTACAAAAATCTTGCAAAAATTCTACAGCATCTGTGGTTATATCACTGATGTTTATTTGTATCCAGATCACTGGTTAGGGGCAAAAATACTGGTATATATCATTCTTAGAATCCAAGGTAATCCAAATCTTCACAGCCTTGCCTTTCTGGTGTTGCTCAGTACTTCTACCTTCCATTGACAACACCTAACATTTTTGCTCTCTCTGTGAGCAAAAAACCCAAAGGTTCAAGAATGCTACCAAGTTGACATGGGGAGAGGAAGAACTGTGCCCTTGCTGTTCCAGGATGGACCTTTCATAGTGCAGATGCACATGGAATGGCTTCCATTATGTTGTGCAGATGCTCTTGTTGGACAACATTGAGCAAGCAAAGTTTGGACGTAGAAGAGTTAACACCAGATTCCTCACCTTTGCATGATTGCTAAGCAGTGCGGAGTGTGCTAGGAGTAAAATGAGTTAAGAAAAATACCCTGCACAAAGAAATGATACAACTGAAGGCCAAAGCAGAGCTGGAACTCTTTAGAAATCTGGAATATAACTGAAGAATATTCAAACCCTTGTTTTATCACATATATGCTAAAGACTATTTGTAGCAAAATAGAAACATGTCAGAAAATATTTTTCATTTTCTCCTTTCAAATTATTTGATAGATTTTACCCAACTCAGTGAAAACCAACCATGAAATTATGGAATTTAAAATTGGGAGGTTGCACAAAATTTAAACATATGTTAGGTATTTTTACATGCAAGTACATTGTGCAAAAATATTTGGGATTACCAGGATGCAAATTGTAATAGTATCAAAATAGAAAGAGTTAAACAGATCTTCTACCCCACGTACAGAAAAGACAAAAGTGAAGGTTACTTTTCAATCAAACAGAGTTTCTGTGAGCTGCACTATTTACATGTATATATGTTTGTGTGTGTGCATGTATACCTCTCCAGAGTGCAAATGTACATATGGGTGATTGTTTGACTCGGACATGTTTCAGCCTTAGGAGTATCATAGTGATTATGCCTGTAGAGACTTTCAAGACTATAAACGACTTATATGAACAATCCTTAAGTCTGCAGCCTTTTGCACAAAATTCCCGACAGGATCCCAAAGGCATTTGAACAGTTAAGGCAGGCAGGCTGTGCAAGTAGATGCTGCATCTCATAGAAACATCTGTCATTAGTGTTATCTCCTTTGAATATTTGTATTTATGCAGGTTCTGTGGGTGACTAAATTGTAGTTTCCAAAATGCAAACATTATCTAGAAGAATGTCGTAGAGACCCATGAAAAGAAAAGAATGAACGATGCTAACAAGACCAATGTTGTGCCTGATTTTCTTTGTAATGACGTAGTGCTTGGCGAAGGTGAGGAGGAAACTTCATGTCAATCAGCATGGGATCACCTCTTGGACACAGATTCTGTGCTCCTGTGGAGAAAAACAATGGGTTTTTTCCCAGCTGCCTCACATCCAGTCCTGAAAACCTGCACTAGAAATGCTATCTCAGAGCTGAGAAAACTGTGAAAGGACCTTTCTGCCAAGAAAACAAATAACTTAATTCTGTCTAGACAAAAACTTAAATGGTTTTTGAAAGCTCTCTTCAGTCTTTTGAGTTCTAATTGGAATAGATTTAGGAAGAGAAACTCAGTCTCCTGGTATGAAGTAAAAATTGTAGATAACTTAAGGGAGGTGATTTCAGTATATCCCATCATGGACAGCACAAAAGAGGCTCAATCATTAAAATCTTAATTTTCCCCAGTCCTCCTTACAAAAATAATAGTCACTTGAAAGACCAGTTTTAACTGAGGATTCAGAAGGGAGCAGATGGGCTTTACTGTGATGTGTACCAATCCAGTTGGAGATTGTGGTGTGGGTCTCAGGACAGAATCCCCTCTGCTGTATTTTTATGTATTTTTATGTATTTTTATGACACTCATAAGTGTAAGGAAGGGTGGGGTATAGACAGTCTCTTTAAGTCAGTGGCTGCAGGTCTGAAATTGCTGTCAGAAACCCTCAGCTGAATGACAACCCTTTTGTTTTAAGTACTGGAAGACAACTCAGAAATGAAGAGGCCTCTCTGGGTGATAAAGATTTACACGTATATTACTTCATCCACTTTACTGAGTCTAGTGAAACCTTCCTTATTCATAAGGCTTAAAGGTGAAAAGGGATACATCCATCCAGTTTCTATAAACTGACCAAATTTGGGATGCTGAGTGTTGAGATTCAGATAGTGCTTGGGATTTATGAGGATAATAATAATTAGTACAGTCCTGTCTTTCTTTTTGAGATCTCACCAAAGAATGCAGTTTGAAGAATGGTCAGATACAGGTGATATAATGAAGTGAGGTGGGGCATTTCTGTTCTAAAGCTATAGATAAGGTGTATATCCAGTTGATTTCTGAGGAGAAAAGAAGTGTCTTGGGAAGTCTTTACCATCCTATGAGATTAAGATTCAAAAACAAATTAAAATCTATGTCCCTGGCTCTCCCATTTGTGATCTACCAGTCTGGAACAACTTGAGACTTCTGTGGGTGTAGTCAGAGGAGAGAAACTGCTCTTAGTTCAGTCTGACTTCCCCAGCCCCAAAGTTTAATTCCATCCTGACACAGGAGAGAAGCCCTGTATCATTCCTTTTTCCTATGATTAGCATATTCTTATGGCCAGAATGGAGGGTCATAGAACTACAGAATGGTCTGGGTTGGAAGAGACCTTAAAGATCATCTAATTCCAAGCCCCCTCCTATGGACAGAGACATCTTCCATCAGACCAGGTTGCCCAAAACTTAATTCAACCTGTCCTTGAACATTCCCAGGAATGCTGTCCTTGGACAAACGCCTGGCACAGCTTTCTGAAATGTCAGCATGGTGGTCAGGTGGTCTTTTTCAGGTCCATATGGCCCCATTACTTCCCTAAACAAGCGGAAGAATATCTATTACTGCAGACCTGGATAGGAGCTGGGATAAGAAGAGCAAATATAGGCAAACTATCTGCTGTCAGAGTTTAAAGCTGACTGTGAAATGAGGGTCATAGAGTGCCTTTTGGGAAGTGACTCTGAAATCCAGCCAAATAGCTGAGTATGGCTACCATGACAGAGCTTCACCCCCAAGGGACTCTTCTTGGCAGAACACAAAATAGTGACAGACTTAGGAGTTATAACCACAGAGGGTTGTAGCAAAGCTTTAAGAGAGTCAGGAAGAAATCTTTCAGTGTGTTCTATCTTGCATTCAGGAAAGGCTACAAGTTCTCTGCATCTAGCTATGAATTTGCATTAGAAATTTTACCTGTTGGGATTTTAGAAAAAATAATTGCTAAGAACAGGGCTGTAAAGTCATCCTTAGTGTTTCTTTTTATCCCATGGCTTCAAAGCCTCAGTATATAGGTGGGCTGAAGACACTTGTGGACTTATCATGCTCCTTGCTGAGGGAGAAAAGGTCACCAAAAGTGAACATTCCTAAAACAATTGTTGAATTTCCACAAAACTGAGAGATAGTTTATATACTTTTCATTATGTATAGCACTTTGGCCAACTGTGCCAAGATCCACTATTGAAGCTAACAAAATTACTTGTGTCATAAGAAGGATATGCTGTTTAACTGTTTGCAATGTTTAAAAGCAGTGTCAGAATTACAGACATCTTTCTAAGTTTCCTTCAGTGCAGTGCCCTGATCTGAAAATTTTGAGGGTTCCAAATACACACTCAGCTGAACAAATGCTGTTTGTTTAAGGCTCAGTTCTCATTCATTAGCCAATGTAGTCCTCAGTTCACAGGCTTTAAGATATGTAGGGCCAAGCCCAAAGTAATATAGATGGCAATTCTTTTGGTGGCAGTATCATCCATAATATTGTAATGATTATTTTTAAGTTTTTGTAAATTTAACAATATAGAATTGTGTATACAAAAAGTAGTTAAGCCAATATTAGCCTCATTACTGCTAAAGCACATGTGCAATTTGCAAAATACAGTAATTCTGAAATTTCTGCACACCCAAAGACACAGCCTTCACAAAATCACATTTACAGATAATATCTAGGATTCTACAGAAAAAAGAAAAAAAAAAAAAAAAAAAAAAAAAAAAGCAATATATGATCTCTCCCATACCACATATTGGAAGTCTGTAAGTCTGTTACATCAATATGCTACTTCGTGCATTTGATCCAGCTTTGGAATATCCAGGAAGACTTACACCAAGAGTAAGAACATCTTCATCATTTTTATGGTCTGACCCAAACATCTTCGGACACAAATTAAAATAAAAAATACGTTTTACCTCCTAAAAAGTAAAATGAATGAAATGGAGCATCTGATTCTTTTTTTTTTTTTTTTTTTTCTTTCCTTTAAAATTTATGACCTATTCATAGAATATATGACTATGATGTACTTAGTGATTTTTCATCGTTTTCAGATTAACATGTATGCTTTCACTGTTTCAAAGTCATTCCGTTTTCATGCCAGCAAATCATTTAGATAGCTAATTCTTTGTAAAAAGATTCTGCTTTTACTTAGTCACTAGAACAATAAAGACCAGGACCTTCTGGATGAGACTGTAGATGTTGCAGTGCTATAAATTAATAATAGTAACTGTGAGTGAATTTCATGTGTCACTGTAGGCTCTTTCAAGAGTTTATCTTAGATAAACATTCAGCAGTTCTTGCTTATGTAAAAGTGTCTGTTCAGCAGCTTCCTCTTGGATACAGTTGATCTGTGTTACACATCACTTATTTATACTAGCCTAACAAGACAAATGATGACTGTGTATCTGCTAGGAATTTGGTTAATTCAGAGTATTTTGCTATAGATTCTTGACTTCTGCAGACTTTTGATTGAGCTCTCAGCCAGGTTGTCTTCCAGACAATTGCCTAGATGAGATTCTGGGGGCAGGTGTTAACTGTGGAAACCTACTTAGTATTAAACATACCTGTCTCTTTGCTACTGACTTTGGAGACGGCACTTCTATTTATTTCTTTTCTGGTCATTGTTCTTCACAAAAGACCTAATTGAAAATATCTGTTAAATCATGTCTCTGGTTTCCTTCTTCTTCTCTCCACGGTAATTGGACGCGTATTGTGTTTGTGTGGGAAGGAAGGAGGCTCTATAGCAGTATAGCAATATTGCTGGGGAAAGAACATTAAAATGGATAAAGGGATTTCCTGGTGGTATAAATACCTGCACACGACGTCCCTGTGCTCTGCAGCCCTTCTGTATATGTATATGTAAGTACAAAGACTGGAATACAGTTGGAGCTGCTGTTAATCACTCAGGATCTTTCTGTTAGAAAACAGGGGAAGGTGGCTCTTTGTCTTTCATCTCTTTGAGGGTATGACTTGCCAAGCGTTTGCTTCATCTGACACCTTTGTACCCTTGAATTCTGACTCTTCTCCCTCTCTGCCTCTGATAATGCATCACAGCGCAGCAGAGTGCCTGCCAGTTTCTAACCATGCGACCAATGTTGTCTCTACAGGTACTTTTTTAAAAATAATATTGCTCTCTATAACTCTCATTTATAATGTTTTTAGATGATACGCCTGCATCAAGTTTCACAATATTTAAAGTGTTTGGTATCATTTATGTGCAGGACTGGAAGTATTTTAAAGTAAAAACAATTTCACAAAACAGCATCATGAGTGAATAAGGAACACTCACAATTTTTGCATTTCAGCCAAACTTTAGCTTTCTCCTAATTTATTGCAAGATAAAATAGAGTAGGTTAGAACAGGTTCAAATGCTGACACTTTTTTACCATTGTAGTCTTAATGATAATAGTTGTGTAAATAATTGAAAAATTGTTTATGTAACCACAGTTTTGAATTATATAAATTATTTTAAATAGGAAATGTATTTAAAATAGGTTTGAATACTATATGGAAATGTTTTCAAGGAGAAACATTGCTCTTTGAAGCATATTACATACTGAATAAAAATGAAAATTGAAGTGAATGTTCAAAATTGGTGATGGAAGTCTCATCTACATCTTGGAAATTCAAATGTTTGTGTATATAACCCAAATAATTACATTTAAATACTAAACTGTCTCAGAGAGAGACAGAGAGAGAGGAATTTCTTGCAGCCTCAAATCTACGGTTATGGGATTCTAGAATACAACAGTTACTGAAAATTCAGGAACTGAAAAAGAAATAGTTTTGATTTGTTTGAAACTGCATAAAGGTAATAATTTTACTTGGAGTCTTAACAAGGAACAACTCTTTTGCTGAATGCATTGGAAATGAAATATTTTAATAAAATAAAATAGCATATAGGTAATGAAAACTAAGCATCAGTGTTACCTAATGTGATCTTATATGCTAGGTATGCTAGGAAGCTCAAAATATCCTAACACAGTTGTTGCTAGTAGTGTTAGTAGGGACCTATATAGGAGAATTTAAATTTTACATGAGGCCACATTTATATATCTGTATTATAGCAGTATTTTTTAGATTGTTTATTTTTCCTTATGGTTCTGATGTAGGAAAAAATATATGGTGAGAGGCAGTATTATCAAAAGCATTTTCAGATCTGTTTTGGATTTGTTTTTTGATATTTTCTAGTTACACCACAAGGACAAATATGACTAGTCAGTGGGAATTTGATTCACAGGATCACATTTAGGAGGTGATCCTGTGAGAACAAAAGTTACAGAAGGTGCTGTTTGCAATGACTAAAGGTTTCCAAATTTTGTACATAGATTCAGAAATTGTAATAAACAATGCCATTCTGGTGAAAACATCTAATGAAAACTTGTGGAAAAAAGTAGACTTGAAAGAATTTTGAATAATGACTTATTTAAATGTCAGATTTTATTAAAAGACATGTAACAATGCTGCACCATTAAATGTGAGTACTTTTGTTCAAATAATATACAATATCATATAGTTTTCTGTAGTACCCCATACATTTTCATTATTATTATTTAAGTAGCATCTTCCTCCCTACCTAGTATCAACTGTTTATTAGTAGGTTGAAAATGGTAATTTTTATTTATAAAAACAGTACAGACTATGGATTAAGAAAAAAAAAAAAAAAAAAGGAAAAAAAAAAAAAAAGAAAACAACAAGTAAACACCTAGATCCCTAGTTCTTAATTCAACAGAAAAGCTGTATTGCTCTAAGTGCATGAGTATTATTAATGTAATTTCTATTTTGGGTGTGTTTATACTTGTACGGGCATGCTTCTTTTAGTAGAGTTTATAGACGTGTCTAAACATGACATTTTACTGTTATTACTGTTGTAAAAAACAGAGATTCTAATCCCTAATTAATTATTCTGTTTTGAACAACTGGAATGTGTGATCTAAAGTGCAGTTCTACATATCTGAATGCTCACAAACATGAATTTTTAAGATTACCCTTTAGAACAGTTGTTAGACGGGACAGTGTACATGTTTCTGCTGTCTGCTTACCTGTCAGGAACCATAGCTTTTGCATTGAGTAAAATGTTGTCTGAATCTCCAAGCATTGGAGATAACTGAGCACGGAACAGAAATACCTCTCTTCATCTGAGTGAGCTAGAAAATGGTGATTTCTGTATTCCAGGAGAAGTGGGAAATAGAGCATAGCTTCATCTTTCAGTGATGAAAGTTTGATACTGTTTGACCTCTTTGCTGATTTTCTTGAGCAGCTGGAATATTGATCTAGTGAGGCAAGAAACCAGTGGAATATGCTTCCTGAATCTCTTCCTCAGACTTATGCTTTTTGCTATGCTGCCTGGAAGACCCCTGTGAAAAGACTTGGAGATAAATTCATTGCATGCTTGCTGCTGCTGGTGATAAAAAATGTTGATATAAGCCAAACTTTTTAGATAATTCCAGAATCTATCATCCTGTTTCCTGACAACCTGGCAAAAGCACCATGAAATGTTTTCAGTGGCTTGGCACTTGTGAAAATGACTTCTGGATGCTGCAAAGCAAACGTCCCAAACAACTGCTTTTAAGAACATAGGTCTTATGCATCCATAAAATATTGCCTTTCTATATGTGTGTGTTCACTCTGGGATTTTATGATAGTGAAGGCAACGATGTTTCTGGAAACACAAAACAAGTTTTCATATATGAACAAATGAAATGGTATGTGGAAGTTGGGTGGGGAGCCTCTTCTTGGAGAGTTCATTGCTTTGCGTACTCAGCAGTATATATAAACTGTGGCTAGATCCATAGATGTTGTTTAAAATAATACATCAAGACCATGACATGAAAATTTCTGGTTTGGGCTCAAAAGGTATCTCACTACTTGTAGTGGCAATCTCATCTGGTGTGACTGGGCCCAGTGTTCTGGACTTCCAGCAGCATCAACCTGATGGCCCAGAGTTAATGATTAGAGAAAAAACAATATACAAGGATACCTTCTACTTCTAAACTGAAAGGATGTATCTTGAGTCCTTATACATTTTCTTACCAGTCCCATCTGTTTTGTTTTTGATCCAAACTCCTAAATGCTCCCACCTCCATTTTGCCATGATGACTTTGGGAAATACATTGGCAGGACTTCATTACTCTGTGCCCTCTTGTCACTACGGAAATCAACCGTCTACCTATGGGGTGATGGCAGGTAAGAGATGTAGCTTAAACTGGATGGGCTACTAGAATGTTGATTTTGGTCAGTTTTCATTTAGAGGGATCAGTTCAAGACAACTGCTTAAAGAAGACAAGATAAATGTGCATTAAACTTGTAGCATGGAAACTGTGACAGGATTTAGAATCGATATTTGAGAGTTATGATCAAGATTGTTTGTTTGGTTGTTTTGCATTTCTACCAGTTTAAACATGTTGGGATAGCTTTCAAGGCCAGAAAAAAAAAAAAAAAAAAAAAGTTTGCAGTCAACATATGTTTTTTCTGAATGCCATAAAGCAGTATGATGTGCTTTCACAGAGATGATCATGGATTTTTCCACTCACAGGTATGCTAGCATCACACTCAGTTTTAAAGTTTCAGGCCAAGTAAGAAAGCAGAAATATTATTCTATGTAAATTCAAGTTGCCCTCATTGAGACAATTCCATGAGCCAGATTAACACACAGCCCAGGAAATAATTGTTTCTCAGAGCTAATCCAGATCAAACTCAGCATTTGATTTCACTTAAGATTGAAGGAAATATTTCACTAAGCTGGTATAGATTAGTACATCTGTATAGGGACTTCTTACAGACTGACAGTAGACTTTCTTCACTGTGTGCAAATGTCCAAATCTTCCCATTTCATTATCCATTAATCTGTCTAACCTGTCTATTGCAAATGTTTCTGGCATTGTTTAGATCCCCTGGTAAAGTCTGTAGGTATTAAAAAAAAAAAAGGTATTGCTCAGAAATCTATTGTGTTCTGTTCCAAAATAAATAGATCTTCAACCTTCTCCTTTCTTTTTGTACCCTTTTATTTCTTAGGTATCAAGCCTGCAACTCCAGAGATGCTATCAGCAAGTCTCTCCCAGAGCCGCATTTTACAGACATGCAGCATGCCACATCCAAACATAGTCAATAGTGTCAGCACCTTGCAAAGCAAGTCCTTTTCTTTTTTTCTAGTCTTTTCCTTATTCTTTGGGATTGTGTGTGTGTGTTTGTGTGTGTGTGAGGTTTTCCTATCTGAAATCTATAATGACATGTCACAGTTTGACTATGCAATACGTATGGCTATGGGTTGTGAAAGTGGTTGCTATTCTGCTTTTGTATATGGAGACAAGAGAAAGACTGGGTCTCTTGGGAGATCCTCACCCTTGCTCCTGGGTAGCCTTTCACATAAATTACATAAAAATATTACAGATTTGGTTATGAGATGACAAAGGCATCTTTTCATAGTTTAGCAGAATAACTGTATGTAGTTTTCTTTTGGGTTTTGCTCAGGCAGCCTGACTCCTTGCCTTTATAAATTCCCTGAGCACGCCCTGAGTGCCAGCTCCTGTGCTCTGGGCCACGGCTTCACACCCATGCACCAGTCCCTTCTCGGCGATGATCCCACAGCTGCAGACTTCAAGCAGGAATTCCGCAGGAAAAGCAAGTCTGTTGAAGAGCCTATTGATATGGATTCACCTGAAATCAGAGAGCTGGAGAAATTTGCTAATGAATTTAAACTGCGGAGAATTAAGCTGGGTATGTGCTTTTTGTCAGCCAACAAAAGGCTGAAAATTTCCAAAGAGAGCTCGATTATGTCTGAGTGTTTTATGGTCTGGTCCATGCAGTCATATAAACATAACTTTAATCCTTGCCTTGTATGGCTAATTTTTTTCCATTCCTAGAAGACTTGCACAGAATTGATAAACTTCAGCTTTTTGCAGCTTAGTATGCAGAAAGTAACTGTAAAAGTTCCTGCTTTTTGAATTATTTGTCTTCCTTACAAGAGCAGAGGCTTTTTTTTTTTTTTTGTTGTTGTTGTTCACTAAGTTGCATTCAGTAGCAGGTGAATTAGTTTTTGAATAGCTCAAAATTTTCTGCAGCTGAGGGCAGCACATTCTCTAACCTCTTGTACCCATTCTCTTCCCCATGAAGCACTCCATCTCACAAGATGGTGCAATGCCACCTCAGTATACAAGATGGATGACATCCATAGCAAATTTTTCACACCAGTAGGAAGATTTTCCTCCTGTTTTATTTTCTGGTAGCATGGCACAGGTACAGCAGCAATTGATTTCTTTGTTCCTATCTGATAACTAGTGGGGATGATGTGAGATGAATTGTATCAGTAGATCTCCAGTGAGCTGAATATTGGGTACTCCAAACAAAAAGATGCAATTTTGACAGTATTGCTTATAGAATTATATTGTAGCATTACAGTCATAGGGCATCTTTCTATTAAAAAAAAAAAAAAAAAAAAAACACACAAAAAAAAATCTTTATAAATGTAAGAAAAGAAAAGAATACAAGATTGTTACATGTGTCTATGCATTATTTCAATAGCTAGAAAGCTCTTGTGTTCCATTTGCAGTACAAAAAATAAGGATTAAAGCAGAAATTTATGGTTTATAATAATATTTGTGTACTTAGGTATTTTCACTGTATATCATGTATTCAACATCAACCACAACAGAGGAAAGATTATCAGGGCCCCAAGCTATTAATCAGTGTAATTATTACTCCATCTTGATGCAGTAATTTGTGAGGGAGCGAAACTTCCTCTGATGTAAACAAATGGCAGAGAGACTGTGAGACTGAGCTTAATGCTCTGATGGGAAAAATGCAATTTGCAGAGGAAAACTAATCTGAGGTTGAGCTTTACAAGAGAAGACAGAGTTAATATGGGCTTTGGGTCTGGGACTGAGAGACACAGTTAGTGCAGTCAAAAGGGAAGCAACAGGCTGCCTTGTGAGACATTCAGCATCTAAAGAGATTGTACTCATCCTGGCGCAGAGGTAGAGAGGGAGGAAGACAAGCCAAATTATTCAATGCACTCAATGGAGAGCTGCTGTTTACCAAGTCAGTGCCCACATGTAAAGTGCAGCACTTCTCTGATCGCTTCAATTTAGGCATCACAACAAGTAACAGGAGGCCAGCAATGCTGCTAGGGATTAGCTTATTGCCATGGCATCCTCTAAAGAATGGTTATGGGGTCTGGACCTTTCTCAGATCCCTAATCTCAGAGCCTGTAAAACTCTGAAATCAGCAGAAGACTCCACACAGCTCTGAGGTGAGCTGAAAGTCAGCCTCAGAGACCTCTGCAGAAAGACCATCCTGAAGACACCACAGGCACACAAGTTTCATAACAGTTGGCAGTGAAGGCTGAAGTGTAATAATGACAGTAACACTTTTTAGAAAGCTTTAGAGTGACATTTTCCTTTTAATTTTTGACAGGTTATACGCAAACCAATGTTGGGGAAGCGCTGGCTGCTGTACATGGCTCTGAATTCAGCCAAACTACAATTTGCCGGTTTGAAAACTTGCAGCTGAGTTTCAAGAATGCGTGCAAACTGAAATCAATACTGTCTAAGTGGCTGGAGGAAGCAGAGCAAGTGGGAGGTAGAGAGCTGAAATCCTCTGAATATTGACTACAATTAGACCATGATATTATAAATACTTTGAAGGACTAATATGCATCTTCTGTAAATAAAAGTTTTTGTTTTACCAGCTTTAAATACTAAGATGTGCTGATGGCATGTCATGAATTTTAGTATCTTTTTTTTGGGTGAGAGAAGAGGGGCAAACTGAAAGGCATAGAAGGTACAGAACAGCAGAAACATCATTTTGCCTTCTGGAAGTCATTTCCTTCGGTCCCACTGTAGTGAGCTAGTCCCACTACTGTAGCATTGATCAGAGTCATTACCACTTCTTTAGGATCTGCAGGACAGTGCGTGCAGCACTGAACTGGCATTCTTCACTAGCAGAAGACTCTTCCTTCCAGTCTGTGGAATGCAGGATGTGGCCATGGGATAAAGAATTTGAGTTCAGTCAGCTAAGGCAGTCCTCTTTGAATCCCTGAAGAATAGCATGACATAGAGGTTTTTGATGTGATGTTTTTGTTGCCACCTTTTTGCTGCTTGAGGGTTCCCTTCCTTTTGCCCTGTTAATTTCCACTTGTAGAAAGAATTCTGAGGTTCACTGGGCTAAGCTGACTTTAGAACAGGTTGGTCGATTCAAAGGAAATGGGTTGTTTTAAGGAAGCACCTTTTCAACAGGATGAATGGCAGTGATGTGAAGCAGTATGCCTGGAGGTGATTGAAAGCCAGGACTTACCACTGTGTGGCACTCACCTACCATAGGAAGAAAGAGATGATCTTAATACTACTTCTTGCATTTGCCATTATATTCAACAGTAGGAAACATTGTTAAGGAGCTGATTCTGCCACACAGTTCATTTTCCTTTGAACCAAATGGAACCAAAACCTCTTAATGTGGTCAGCACATCATAAAGATCACTTCTAAGGGGTTTATGGTGGGTAGCAGCTTCTGACTGTGTGAGCATTGGTGCAGGCTTGAACTGCAGGGTAAGATCATGCCTGCAGACAGTGGCCTCTGAAAAAAATGGGAGACTTGTCCACCAGAAGGTGGAGCAGATGAATAAATGGGATAAGTGCTTCTTATTTCTGAAGAAAGAGGGTGAGGTAGCTGAAAAGTATGGAGATAGACTGCATCTCTCCAGGCAGTACCCAGCAGGCAAGGAGGAAGAAGGTATGTAAAAGGAGGGGGCTGATGTATGGTTCCTTGGGTACACTGGCAGAGAAGCAGAGCCAGTGCTACTTGCAGCTTTACCATTGGCACACCATTTTTGCTTATAAACATTTATAACTGTAGTTAAAATAATGACGAAAGATCTTAAAGAAAGAAGTGTAACTGTGCATGGTGCCCTTCTTGCAGTGCTGCCAGCAACAGTATTTGTTACACTTTCATCTGTCTTCAAACAAAAGGATGTTTTCTTTCTAGAGATGATTGTACTCAGTTTCCATTCCCTGTATAAGTTAACTGCTGTTTTGTTTTTAATACAGCTTTATACAATGAAAAAGTTGGAGTGAATGAGCGGAAGAGGAAGCGCAGAACCACCATAAGGTAATACATATTTATGGGGTTACACGTTAGAAAACCCTTTGGCTAAGATTATTTTATTTTATTTAATTTTTTTTTTGGGGGGGAGGAGAGGAGAGGAGGAAGTGAGGCTGAAATCGAGATTTTTTTTCCTATTAATGAATAGTTAATAAAAGATAAATTATTTGAAAATAGTCTAGTGAGAAACAACAGCATACCCCTCCAAGCCCCCAATTTTCTCCAAATGTACTAAATTCCCCAGTTAAAGACTTTTGTTTTCAAAATATTGCAACATACTTCAGTATGAAACAAACAAACAAACAAACAAACAAAAAAAGCATTTTATTACAATTCTGCCCCAATCTTATAATCTTTATATAGTAACATAGCAGAGCACTCTTGTTTTCATTTATGGGAAGTTCTACATTATACCAAATGAAATTGCATTATTTTTCCACAGAATTGTGGTCTAGGAAGTCTGAGGATATCTTTTGCAGGTCTCTCTCCCTATTTTTTTTTTTTTTTTCATCTTGGGTAACCAAAATTTACTATCAGTCTAGCCTCAAATCCATAAAGAAATAAAGTAGGCTGGTAAAAACATGTTATATAAACAATTACTAAATAGATAAAGCCAATAACATGATGAAAGCAACGGTATAGGGTATGTTCTTCTCCTTTAGATAAACCAAACTCTTATTGTTGGTGAAGAAAATTCCCTCAGGGGGCCTCCAAGGAATTGTAGTACTCTTCCACAGAAAGGAAATTTGGCTGCCTTTGGGCACAAACCTGGTGCTGTCAGGCCTTACCTCTTAGGGTACTGCACCTGTTCTTTGAACAGGGATCATATCCTATGTGCAATGTCATCTCCCAGAGAAGTAGGCTGCTCCATGGCCCTGCAATCTCAGAGTCCCACAGTGACAACTCGTATCTTCTCCTCTCCCCTTCAACTTGGGCTTTTCTTTTTGAATCATATTGCCTTTTATATGAGAAATAAAATGAAAATGCGATTTCATTGACTTTTAAAGTATTCCTCTAAGGGGATGCTTCTCAGCTAGAAGTGAATTGGGGATAGGAAATACTTCATTGCTCATTTGCTAATCACAGCACCTCAAAAGGGATGAAATTTTACTCTTGGGATGCCAGTTTCTTCTCCCAGCTTCTCTCCAGGTGAGTAAGGTCTTCAGGGACAGTGCCATGCCCTTACACAGTTTGTGAATTACTGACTGACTGAGAACAGTGAGTTCAGAGCATCTCTGTTCTAGGCAATTTCCCTTGGCAAGAGAAATCCCCTGAAGACCATTCCTCTAATATTGTGGGTTTTGCTGTTATTGCTTTTTAACAACTGCTGAGGAAATCAGTCTTCACATTAAGCTTATTATAATTCTTCCTGCTTTTATATCAAATCTCATCTCATTGAGACCATCAATTCTGGCAAGTTTTCAAGGGCACAGATAATTGAGGGGAAGTTCATATCCAATATAGTAAGAAAATATTAATTACTTCTTTGAAGGAATGTAGGACCTCAGTTTGAAGACCTCAAACTAATCAGGGAGAGGGACTTATATGAACTGTAGCTTTACTCTTAGCAATTCTTAATTGATGTTTGAAGTCAAACTAGAGGTAAAACAGAAGTCCCACTAAATACATTAGGTTAGTTATACCCTGGGCAAAAGCTCCTTAATTTGAAGTTGTGGAAGTTATTTTATTTTCTATTTTCATCAGGAAAACTAAAAAACTCTAGTCAAAAACAATTAACTATACATCTCTGTGTGCAGAACATTATGCTATTAATAGGTAGGCTTGGTAATGCTACTGAAATTTTCAAAATATGCCTATAAATAAAAGACCAACAGCATATTACAGATGAAATAACTGGAACTCCAGCAGCTATTTTGTACATTTGTATAATGGAAATACCCATATCTCATTTCCAGAATAAAGCATGAAGTGCCCTCTTGTGTCCAAAGAAATTACAGCTACTGCTGAAGCTAGTTTTGGGTGCACCCTGTTGCTCACAGGCAAGCATGTTACAGATACTCTTAAATTTTTGAGAATACATTAACACAAATAGGAAGTGAATTAATGAAAGGTAGTACTCTTAGCTTACTTTTTTATTCAACTGCTAGACTTTGTCACTGCTGACTGTGAAGAATAGGTTAAGACTGTATTATTTTTAGAAAATGCAACAAAAGAGACTGCTGTAATCTCTGATTTCTAAAAGTAATATTGTGTCTGCTCCATAACAAGGTGAGATATAGAACTTGACACAGCACGTCCCAGATGATAACTGATGAAGCTCTTCCCCTTTTTAAAGGTGAATGATATGACACAACCAGGTGACCCCAGCAATGTGCATTCGCTGTGGCTGGGGCAGAATGGGTGGTCAGGTTTGTTCTCATTCCCAGGGTCTCATTCATGTCTAGTTAGTAGCGGTTCTAGATGTTCTAGAGAACATCAAGGAGCACAAATATTTCATGATTACCACTAAAATTGTACTGAACTTGATGGTATTTTTGTCTTTAAATGACTCTGTGCTGAAATTCTGCATTCCTTTTTCCTAACCCCTAATTTCATGCATTCTGCATGTTATGATGTCCACATCAACAACATGCTACAGCAGTAAGTTCTATGGGTTTTTATTTACTCAGCAAAAGAGGAAACAAACCAAGTCATTGACTTCAGTACTCTGACTCAATCCTTCTAACTAGTGGCAAAAGCCTGAATGTGTCAGAAAAGTGTCTAAAGGTGAAATTTTGTCCCTTTATCCAGTATTGCTGCCAAAGAAGCCCTAGAGAGGCACTTTGGAGAACAAAGTAAGCCTTCTTCTCAGGAAATTATGAGGATGGCTGAGGGGCTCAATCTTGAGAAAGAAGTTGTGAGAGTTTGGTTTTGCAACAGAAGACAAAGGGAAAAAAGAGTGAAGACAAGTTTGCATCAGAACGCGTTTAGTTCTATTATCAAGGAGCATCATGAGTGCCGGTAAATCTTTTTCATGCATAGTTGTGGATTTCTGTTTTGCTTTTTGTAAATATTTCAAGTACTTTGTTGTTTTTAAAAAAAAAAATATATATATATATATAAATCAGTAAAACACTTGATTCCCTTACAAACTAGCCAGCTTCAGCTGCAATGTAGTGTGGAAGATCTGATTTTAATGTAAAAATTCAGGAACAAATTAAATGTTACAGCATATATTTAAAGACTGGGAGGCCTCTGCTTAACTGCAAGGAGCCTATTATGAATCCGTGTAACTGGAAATGCTTTACAAGTTGCCCAGGTAGATGCAGTTTCCCTGTACCGTGCCTTCCTTGCGTCTGTGCTACATTTAATGATTAACAGAGAGCCATGTGTAGGTAACCTAGGCATGAGGAAACAAATCCTTTGTGTTACACATGAAGAAAGGTTACAAAACTTGGTATCAGCCGCTGTTGTTTGGAAATAATTTTGCCTCTGCACATAGATGTAATTGCTTACCCTTCACCCCATGGTAATTAGCTAAATGAGCTAAATCTGTGAGACTGTGAGCCATTAGGCACATGCAGGGTCCTGTCTCCAGCAGCAAACACTGAGTTCACTAAATTGAACATGAAAAATAAGTTAGAACCTCGAGGAAGAGGAAAAGGTGAATAAGTGACCTTAAACTTGTGGTGATGTCGACTATCTAGTTATGGCCGAAGATAAAAAATACCCACAGGATCTTGTGGGACTGCCACTAGTTGTGAGCGAGCCAGGAAGGCAGGCAGAGGAGCGCTGGGTGAGGACAGAAGAGCTGCCTTTCCAAAACTGGCTGAAACCCAGGTACCAACTCACAGAAGCTGCATGCCCCTGACTGAACCGTTTCAGGTAACTTCCTTGTGTCTGTTCAGAGTGAAGATATGAAAGATGTGCCATAACTGTGGTCTTTATTCATGGTACAATAAGCTTACCAGTACTGACATGTCCACACAGCCCCTAACACTTAATGTACCACTTAACTGCCTTAAGCAGACACCAACTATAAATGACCTTTTTCTTTATGCTAATTATCAAAGGTATTTATTGCTATTTGATAGGGTGCCTTAAAGTTTGATTTGGATAGGTTTAGCTATAAAAATTGGGAAACAATTTACCTTACCTTATGACTTTGTGGCTTGAGGGAAAAACTAGAGGATTACCTTTATTATTATTATTATTATTTATTTATTTATTTATTTTTATTACTTTGGGCTTTCTCTGCAGTGTATTTTTTTTTCTGATTAAATCTTTTGTGGACATGCTTGCACCAGATACAATGTATTAAGCTAAAAAGCAACTTTTTTTTTTTTTTTTTTCTCTGAAATAAGTATCCACACAAAGCATTTATTGCACTGTACATTCCTACTCTCTTACACTCCACTAATTGAAAACAATCCTTCGTCCTCCCCTAGCCTAGGGAAATAATCACGGGGAGGAAAAAAAAATAAGGAAGAAAAAAACTTTACTAACATAAACAAACAACGAATGACAAAAAAAAAAAAAAAAAGGAACAAACAAACAAAAACACCAAAAAAAAAAAATGCCAGAGCTTCACCTATCAGAAAGCCAGACACTAAGAAACTAAATTAAGGACTTTAGTGCTCACCAGGGATAGATTATCAAGCCATCTCATCAGCCCTGCTCATTGTTATTAAATAGTCCATTACCATATATGTATTTTACTCTTTTCCCAGGACTGAAATTAAGTGAGTACGTGCAAGTAGTAATGGCCGGATAAATTTTATTTTTCCATAAAACAGACCTGATGATTTAGAAAATGTCTAGATAATAGGCCCACAGAAAGCAAAGGGGTTTAATGTTCAAGATCACTTAAAAGCAGTGTGTACAAGTTGTGTTCTCATACTGCTGTATATTAAATGGTCTCTTTTTACAGTGACCATAAGCATATTCAGCTATGGAAATTAGGCCTCTGGATTAAGAAAATATATTTTTATGGGTGAATTGCACTGCTATAACCCCTTAATTTAGAAGTAGCCTCTAGTCTAATAATTCAAATTGGAGAAATTATGTTATGTTCTCTCTTCAGATAATCCTCATCACTAGCGTAGCTCACCCACAACAGCAAAGACTGAGCCTTAGTCTTTATCAGCCACGTGTAGATTATTAGCTTTCCAAAAGGATGAAAGATAAATGCATTTGAGAAGACTGACACTCAGTGAAGGTGGTGGCATGCATCTGTGTACCTTTGACGTTATGTAACCTAGTGTTATGTATGTTGAAGCTACAGACAAATATGAATTTTATTTATATTGTAAGTTATTTTGTTGATTATAAAAGAATTCCTAAAATGATATAAGCCTGTATGTTCCCCTCCTTCCCAAATAAAGTATTCCTATATATTTGGTATTCCACATAATGGTTTGTAGTTTTTTAGCTGTGTATTGTGCTGATGCACTTGTTTGTTTTAGCATGCTGTAAGTTAATTCAAGAACAGACTTACCATAAAATTGTGATTTCTAGTTTTCCATAAAGTCTCACAAGTGAAGACTAATTGCAGAAGCATAGCAAAATAAAATGAAAGGTGACATGCAATGACATTTTCTTGCAAAAGAATGACAAGAAGACTAAATGGAAGAAGCAGCCACCATCTAACAACATCTATCTGTTTCCATGGAAATACTAACAAATTAGAGTAGAATTGTTTAAAAAAAAAAAAAAAAAAGGATGAAATCAATTTAATGTGCTGCAGCTGCAGCTTTTAGACTTAGAGAAAGTAGCAATTCAGTGTTTTCTCTAGGAACAACTTACTCACTGGATAATTGCCATCATCACTCTTGGTTGGGAGAAAAAAAAATACTAGATAAGACTTCTGAGGGTTAGCTTTACAAGCCTGCAAGTAAGTTTAGGTGGTTGTTTGACAAGCATGGGCTGCACTATTTTTCTTTTCTTTTTTTTCTTGCTCTTACTTTTCCTATGGTAACTTTAGGTAGCATTAAAACTAGAACAGAGAGAAAACAAGGCATTACACTAATATGTAAATATGTGGTTCACCTGTCTCCAAAGTGCTACGTACTCTGTCACTCTTGTCTGAAGGATACAACAGGCCTAGAAAGGGTCCCAGTACAGGAAAAGCTGATGACCAAAGGTAAGTGGAATTAACTAATTAAGCTAGGACTCTCTCTTCTAGATATGTGTACATTTACAGGGGTCTATTGAATTATGAGCTGTTCCAAAAGGGTGGATGGAGACAGGTTATTCACCATCCTTTGTAATGTAAGAACTGAGAATCAATGTGTTAAACTAGAAGAAAACTGAAGGCATTAAAAAAAAAAAAAAAAAAAAAAAAAAGTGATGGTTCTTAATATTGTGGGGACTACATGTATATTGTGGAAATCCTCTACCACAAAGTGTGGGTACCAGTAGTTTATTTACATGGCCAAGTTCACAGAAAAGAAAGACAGTCAAAGCTGTCATATTCAGTGAAACTATGCATGGTTCTAGGAGTACCTAGAGGCTAAGAGATATTAAAAAAAGAGGCTAAGAGATATTATTGGTCATCTGTGTTTATCTTATTCTCATGTTTTCCTGGGCACTGCCTGCAGGTACTAGTGGAGTAGGATTCTGGGTGAGACGGACTTTGGTCTGGCTCAGAACAGACATTTTTACACGCATCAAGCAATCATGGTGTTCTTCTTGGATAGATTTTCAGTTGCTGTTAAAGTGTCAGCAAAGATAAAGGAGTTTGAGGACTTTTAATTGTTGTTGTTTTTTAGTCCACTAAGAATAATTTAAAAGGAATGTGTTTCCTTGTAATGTGGTTATAGAGAGCTACAAAATACTTACCTATACTTGAGACAAAAGCAAGCCTGCAAACTTACAACACTTCTCAATCTGCTGCTGAAAGATAGCAGAAAGACACAGAGTAGGGCTGCAGAATTTAAGATAAGTCTTTCCAGAAACACTGGATAGATCTTATCAGTGATTCTACATGAGCAGTCTTACTGACACCAAAAAGTAATGCCTTTATTCTTCTTCTTCAGAGACCCTACAGATAGAGGAAAGAGCTCATCACAGAATTAAGTCCAATTTTAACAGCCACTGGAAGTATAAAATACACACTTAGAAAGGACACTAGCCTTGATGTTCAACCAAAATACAATCAGTAATGTTTTATACCTAAATAATTTCACTTTATGGTTTCTTCTTCAATGCCTAAGAGTAGTCAATCCTTCTCAAGTGAAAAGAATTGCAAACTTAATCAAAAGCTATGCTTAATGTTGAGTCAAAGGCCTACGGGCAACTTCAGTAAATATGGTCCTTTATAGCTTGGGTCAAAATTAGGAAATGGATCTATTAGGGGGAAAAAAAAGTCATAATAATTAAAATTAAAATAATTAAAATTCCAGGTTGGTCAAATGTTCTGAACTTAGCTTCTGCCTTTGTGGCTTTAAGCTTGGATTTTAATGCTGAAAGGCAACGAAAGGAGATATACTGAGTAAGGGAGCAGAACTGATACAGCATCAAAGTAGCTCTTGTAGCTGTACAGCCTGAAGAACAGAACTGTTTCAAACTCCCCACAACCAAAAGTAGCAATGGTATCAGAATTCTTATGGAAGCTAAGAGGTCATCAGCAAGACCCATAACAGATCTAATAGAAGATCTAATAGAAGTCCAAAGAAAGCCCACCAAGAGATTGATGTGTAAGACTAACCTTACAGAGGACAGAATCGCTGTGGAGTAAAAAGCCTTTTATTAGATTTTTACAAAATAAATTGAGAAAAAAAATTTCACCTCGTATCAGAGATATATGCAATATATAAACTTACACATTCCTACCCACTACCTCACAGATTAATAGTATGTCCCTTACTTCCTCCAAAGAGAAAGAACACCTCAATTTCTATATCAAAAAACAGATGAAGGTTCACCTGTTTTTAGTTTCTCTGCTGATTTTAACCCTAAAGCAGATGATGTGACAACAGTAGATTCATAGAGATTATGGTTTCTTGCTACACTTTTCCTAGCAGCAAAGTCTTTTTATGAAATTTGTACCCCAAAGTTATTCTGGTTTTAATCTTAGGAGGTATTTTACTTTTTTCTTTACAAATCACAATGATTTTGTTGTTTCTGTTCAATGAACAGCCCCAGTAAATCAGCACAACTTAGGACAAATAATCTACATCAGAGTAAGGGCTGAGGAACTTTATACAATCTGGGAAGTCATAACTGTGAACTACATTCTCAGACTTTTGTCATTTGTTCAAAAATGTCAACAGTTCTTATTTTGGTAGCCAAATGTATTCCACCTAAAGCCGGAATCATGTTGATGCAGCTCAGAGACCATAGAAAAGCCTTCATGGAACCAGAACACTTTCATTATAGTGTTTAGACAAGTAATTAGAATGTATCATCCAAAATTGTTCTTCTAACTAAAATTTAGATTTAGCTTATCAATGTGCTCAACTGCATCTTAGTAAACAATTCCATTATGCACAGTTATCTCCCATTATGAAATACTGTAAAATATATACAAATGTTTCAGGCAAATGTCCTTTTTGCAAGTGCGCAAGTAGCATTTCTGAACAAGTGCATTTCTAAACTTCACTGAGTCTCATCAAGTATACACGGAGCTCACACCATAGTGTTTTGTGGAAACTATCTTTCTTACAGTTTACTCTCCTTTCAAAGACTCATTTGGAAAAAAATCACAGGAATACAAGATTTATATACATAAAGGCACAGCAATTCTGTTGAAACTAGCTATGTTACAGTACAATTGAGTTCAATCAGTGCCTTTCATGCAACAAAGTTCACTAACATAAATCCTTTTCCAGTAAAATTAACTTCACAAGGACTGTATCCTTCCCCTTCAGTAAAAAGAACAATCAGCTATTTTTAATCAACTCAAAGTTACTACACAAACTTGAAAGAAATGCATAAACTGCTTTTTCTTTCTGCCTAAATGTTCTGGATGTCCAAGGTTATTTCTCTTTTTTTAAAAAACAAAACAAAACAAACAAACAAAAAAAAAACAGAAAAAACAGTTTTCAACTAAGAGCAAAGGTGAAGTTTCATTTGTGCCAAAATGTCAGAGTAAATTTTTTTCTATAGCAACAGTTTTATAAAAAGGATATATATTATACAGGTGCTGTCCTAGGAGACACCACCACCAGCCACAGAATTGCCAATTCTAAAGATAGAAAAGGAATTGAGATAGAAGAAAAAAACTTTGAATTCAGCAGAGGTCAGATTCAGATTGGGTATAAATTTATCATTAGAACTGCATCCCTATTCAATCCAATGCTCAATAACATGGCATGCACTGGTCACAAGTGTACTTCACGCTATCAATTGATTCAAAGTATTCTCCCCTTCTCCCTCCCTAGTACCACTTTCAAGTTGTCATTTCTGAAGCTTCAGAGTTTTCCTAGGCATCAGTTGCATTGAAAGAGTATTTGCACTTTTTACATCTGTCTGCAGCTGTCAGAAGGCAGACTATTGCCATCAAGCTAATCAACTCCCAATGCTTTGAGCTGCCGTTCGATCTCTTCATCTGATATGGTAGAAGCTTTTGATGTTGATGCAGACGGTAAGCCTCTGGCAGCTGATGGAGCTTTGGCCATCTAGAAGGAGAGAGAAATTTTATTTAGTCAAAAGAATAAATTATATGACAACCTGACTTCCAGAACAGGACTTTAAAATAAAGGATGTTAGAATAAACTCTTTTGGAGGAAAAAAAAAAAGGAATGAAGGGTAAGAAATATGTGAACTGAGTAAAACCATCCATACCTTTCCAGAGATTTCAATTCCGATCTCATCAAGCACCTGGTTAACAATATCCTGGCTCTCTTCCTCTTCATCAGAAGCATCAAAGATATCATCCAGAGTATCATTAACTTCAAAGAAAAAAACAAAAACAACACATTGCATTATGCAAAGATGAGATTACAAAAATAACCTAGTGTCATCTTTCAACTCTCCCACAATGCAATAATAACAACACTGGATAAGATATCAGCAGAAAACACCTGTATATTGGAGAGGTTTTCTTACCTCTGCTGTGCAAAGCCTGTGAGTACAACTGGAGGGACAACAGGGTAAGGCATGTCTGCTTTTATAAAAATGTTAGGTTTCTCCAGTAATAGTTTAGTTGCTCTATTTCCCTCCACTAGATTTTAACATTTCTCTGAAATATCATCTACAGTTCCATTAGAAAAGCCCTTCCTTCTTCAAAACAAATTGCAAAATTGTTACTGACCTGTTTTCTGAACTGCAACAATACAATTCTGAGCAGTAGAGATGTTGACATCCTGCTCAACAATCCTGTTTTGAGTCCATGCTACCTACTAGGGCCAACACAGTGGCAGGGGTTAGGATAGGATGCAGGCTGTGCTTGCAACACTGGGAAGTTATGTACGATTTAGTTGGCAGTGGATTGACACTGAAAGAAGCTCCTTTTCCACATCACACCACAGAAGTAAGTTTGTGGCTTAAAATCAAAAAGGAGACAAACATATTCCATTATGTATATAAATTATTCCACCATGTATATAAAGCTGAGATGATCAATAATCTCTGTTAAACTCAACATTTTTAAGTGTCCAGTCCCAGAACAAAAGGCACATACAGATCAGATATGGAAAGGGCATTTTTTCTCATTCTCCTATTAGTTATGCCAACAAGGTTTTGAAGTGGTCTCAAACCCTGTTCCTAGACTGGTTCTACCCCTTCAAGAATACTATGGCATGCTGCTAGCTGTTCCCAAAACTTACTCATTTCTTCAGTCATTTCCATCTTCATATTTTCCTTCTGGAAATTCTGCATAGTTTGTAGTGTCTTCTGTGGATCCATTTTCTTATTAACTGCTTGCATTGTCTAATAAAATTGAAAAAAAAAATCAATTATACAGTGAAACATTAATACTGGCCAATACATGCATTAGGAAGGAATAAGACTTCTCTAATAGAAAATACCCTTCAGTCCAAGTTTCACTTTCCTAGTCTTTTTATGTCCCAAGAGAAGTATAGATACACAGAAGATCAATAGTGCAGTCTGTACTCAGTAAGAAATACTGTAGTCTGCTAACCTACTACACCCCTTCTCCTAGCTAGCTGTGCATTAGGAAAAAATCTGCCTGATCTTAATGAAAAGAATAGGAAAACATTTCCTTAAGTGCAGGCTATACATTTTACAGAGGTAAATGGCTGCAGTTTTTTTATTCAGTATGGAACATTTATTTCAACCACCACTAGAGGACAGACGTTAAATTGAAATTGTTTCTCTATGTTGCTTTTTCATGGAAAGAATTTACTTTTAAGTGAAAAGTGAATATTAAAATGCTCAGGAAGTACGCAGCTTATGGTAAACCTTTGCACTGTGTAGACAACTTTCTGTGATGGCATAATGAACCTGTTTTACTATAAGTATGCAGCATTGCCTTTGCAGCTTTCTTCCTTTCTAAGAAGCAAGATACTACATCTCATTAGATGTCTAAATATAAATATAGAAGTGAGCAGTTTAAATGGAAAGTCTAGCTATATTTAAGACTATAAAAGAGTTGACTTGATAGCAACACTTTTGATTAACCTATACAGCTACTACTGGCTTCATACAAGCACTTCTGCCTTCGTTTCTGATTTTGTTTAAAATGGTAATGTACTATGCTTCACATGTTATATGAACTTCAAAGGTTATGTTCATATTCATATTATATGAATTTAAAAACTTGTTATGGACTTTGAGGGTGTTAGTTTGTTAGAATTTTTCAACTCCAGTTATAGATGATTATCAAAAATATTTGCACTAAATTAAAATATTTATGCATTTTCAGCAAATATAGGTCAGATGCATGATTAAACAGTAAATAGATGAATATAAAAAATAGTTGCACTAAACTGAAATAACAGTTATGTATCTTCAGCAAATATAGGTCAGATGCATGATTAAAGTCCAGTGAGTAGTCATCTATGTCCAGAATTTGTGCTATATATGCTAAAAAGTATTTGCATGATATTTTGAAAGCTTCACATTCCATGTATTTGTCTTGCATGTTAAGGCAACTGATTGCATTCACTGACGGTTATGAGACTGAGAACAATTTATAAGCTTCAAAATGAACTACTAAATACTTTCTTTTTCAGCCTTCCTGTGTGGATGAAGCAAAGATGTTCAGTTTAGAAGTGACCAAAATAATTTAATACCTTCTTCTGATAATGTTACATAAATTTGTCCATAGAAGCATCTGCTGTGTTTCAAAACCCATCACCTTTCTAGATGCTGCTTAGAATAGTTTTTTAAATATTTTAACTGATTACATCTTAATAATTACCTTAGTGATACCTTGGTTTTGAGAAAATCCAAGATATCTTATGGATAAAGAGCAAGTCAACAATGTAATAATTAAAAAGCAAGATCAAATTATTCATATGTAAGACTTTTATAGGAATATTGAGTAAACTGTTTAACTTGATTGACTGCGTAGTCAGACAAGCCACTCTTTTGTGGGTTAGTCCTGGTAAATAGAAAGCTTGTTGCAGAGCTACAACTTTGTCTCACTAAGAGGTTGATACCTGCCAAAATAATGCTTCTAAATACCTTTTTCAGAAAGCCGTACTTACTTTCTGTATTAAGTGGCACTGTTTTTTTTAAGGTTTAACTGCCACATAACTGGATTTATCTTGGACTCTATAAAAGTAGTATTTGTCTACAATTATGTGTGCTAATTCTGTTTCCTGCACCTTGAGCTGAACAATCCTGATTACCAAAAGAAAGCTTCCTATTTATCAGTTTGTAGAAATTGGAAAAAGTTCAAGACTAAGAAAACTGAAATTTTTCAGGGCCTTTTATGAACCAAGATTTGTGAGAAAACTTAATGTAATACTGGATCCTTAGCACATGGAGAGTGAGAATGACAGGGATTAAATTTCTGCAGAAATGTAAGATCTGAAGTAATAACATACTCGTCACATAAACTACACAGCTACTGTGACACACTGCCTTGATTTCTATTTGAAGCGTGCCCCACTTTTTCCCAATAAAAACTGCTTGCAACGTGACATACAAGCAAGATACTGTAATGGCATGGTTTGTTTGTTGATTTTTTTTTCATCTATTAACAAAGTTCTTCCACAGGTATAGAATTGATTTTTATCATGTAAACATTTGACAGATGTCTAGCCCAAGAAAATATGCTTAGTTAGACGCTAACTGGCAGAATTGACTATTCAAAAAAATGGTAATATGAATCAAATTACACTTCCCTATTATATCCTCAATACTGGTCAGGTTATTAAGCAATACACTTTACTTAATTGCTTTCCTTCAATTGCTGTAAGCAAAATAAAACAAGTTAACTTTTTGCAAGCATATACTGTATTTTAATGTAAAAGAATGTCTTGTAGCACCTTACTTTTGCTGTAGTTGACATAGCTCCTGCCATCTTCATCTGAGAGTTCATAACCTTTGTTTGAGTTGACATAGAAGTGACTTTAGAGCTAACAGCGTATGTTCGATTTTTCTGCTTCCGCAATTGTACAAGCTGTTTTGCTAGCACCTTACAGGCTTCCTTGTTACCAGTCTTAGCCATCTTCTTTATTTCCAGTTCCTATTAAAAAAAATAATAATTTCTACTGAATTTTCATTCAAAGATTCTACTGTATATTCAAGCCTTAACTTGAATAAAATTCCAGAAGTTAACTATCTTCTTGACTTTTTTTCAGGACATCAAAAGTTACATAAATAGCCTTATTTGCTTTTCTTCCAAGGTCACTTAGTAGAGTAAGTGCAATGCTGTTCAGCTTTGACAGAGGGAAAAAAAAAAGAAAAAAAAAGAAAACAATACAACCGAATTATAGCACAGTAGCACACAGTTTCCCCAAGAGCCCTCACATCAACTTTTGCATAACGTCCTATTAATTTATATATGAACATTCAATTCCATATCTGGTCATGGAGTAACACTTCAAAAAAAGTGAAGAAATCATTATGGCCAACCAGTTGTTAGTGCAATTTCTAATCTTCTTTACTTTCTTACATTCACTAGTAAGCCAGATTGTGAATAGAAGAAATGGCAAGTTCATATGCTCTGCTAAATGTTTTTTCAGCTTAAGAGGCTCATGTGGCTTCATGGCAGATAGGCAACAATCATAGGCTCTGTTTGCTGACACCACTTACCTGGACTTAGCTTAGCACATAATAAAAGTGGTACATTTTGTCCATCTGGCAGTGCATGTTGTAGACAGCAATGACTTACAAGAAACAAACCTATTTATCAATCCAGGGAGAATTATTTAGCCCAGAGGTACCAAGGAAAAGTTTGTCAAAAAAACTCTTTGCTAACAGAGTTATTTAAAACTATGCCTTTTGATTTGTGACTCGGTAATGTAAACTTTTGAAACGTTTTTCCTTTAGCCTTTTTAAAGAGAGTTTGCTATAGTAACTGAGTTCTTTTTATGATGCCAGTTATACATTTTTATTTTTACCATTAAGCAAAAGTAACCTTTAAGACCAGCACTGTAACTCTTCAGGAGAATACCCCTGCTATGATAATAAAGATGCTTTAGTTTATGTACACTGGTGGTCCAGAAAAATGCACTTTAAGTGGATATGTAGCACCGAAAAAGTAAACGCTGGTCACTAGAATATGCAAAACAGTCATATTTAAAGGCAAATGTAAACTGACCCATTGTGTTAGGTTAACCACTAGGAAAGATCGTGGTTAAGCTTACTATAGACTTGGCACCAGCACAAGATGTTCTCCAAAAGTCTGTAATTTCTGGAGGGCTGTGTCATAAATATTATTTTTAACCCAAGAAAGTACAGATCAGCAAGTAAGGAACATAAGACTGTTCAAATATTAGTGGCCAGAAATATATGCAAAGATGTCCTCTTCGTAGGTAGCTCATGGAGACCACAAAACCAGAATTCTGTAGCAAGCTCAGACTTTTCTTTTTTTTCAACACCTCAATAATTGCAAAGGATAGGAGAGATTAGTTTGTTCACCAGCAAATTCTAGTTTGCACACTAGTTTTAATGGCAAGCATTTGATTTTCTCACTGAGATCAATACCTAAGTAGCATATATAACTTGATTTTAAAAGTGAAATACAAACCAACAGCAGCTATTGCTATATTACTGCAGACAACCCAGATGCAGAAATCAAACCCTATATATTGATTGTTTTATTCTTAACAAAGAAGAATTTGGATAGCAAGCTGCAATACACTATTTGCTTTTGAGATTTTGGGGGTTAGCTTATCCAACTCAGTTATGTTCTTCTGGAAAAAAAAAAAAAAATCAAAATTCATATAGTTATATGAGGTTACAGAACTGAAATAGAACTGTCTGTACAATACTAGGTATTCAGAATAGTATCTCATAGTTCAGGGGAAAAATACTTTCTGCGGAAAGAACATAACAAAATGTTCTGGGATTGACTGACAAGCCCTTGGTCCTTTTTCACCTGATCTAACTCAGAAAAATTAATATTTATTGTCCATTGACTCTCTCACACAAACAGTGTATTTTTAACTTTTTTGAAGACCTGATTCACTTTTCCTTTCTTCTCCTTAAAAATTCAGTATTTCTGAAACAATTTAATGTCGCAAATAATCAGAATTTCAACATAAGTATTCATGAAAATTAAGGTATTTTAGATAGTAAATTGTTTTCCAACAAAATTTTAATAACTGAGAAGTCAAAAATCCAATTTTTCAGTGTTCAGTTGTTATGTACTGAGTAGTATCTTCAGCACTTTGCAGATTTTTTTTGTTATATTGGGAAGGTGTTTGTCTTTAAAGAGTAAAATAAAATTCCCTGTTGTACTTACCAGTTGCTTTTCCTGTTTTTCAAGTGCTGCTCTATCTCTGGTTATAGTCCTCTGTGTACCTCTTAACTCTCGATTTTGCTCCTTTATTATATCTGGAAAGAAAATACAGATAGAAAAAGGTTTTCAGTATTATATAAACATCTCATTTGCTGAGTGCTCTGCAGACACAGTTTCTTCTCGTTCAGAACGAACAGCCAGAAATCAAAAGAACTGCTGGTATCTCAAATACATTGTATTTTGCCCATATTTAATGTATGCAACACAAGTATGTTTCAACAAAATAGGCCATATGCAGTAACAAAAAGGCTATTTTACCTAGCATATTTATTTGCACCACAGCAAGAGCCTTAACCGCATGGTATGGGTTAGGTACGCACACTTTTTCGCAAGTTTCAAGAATATCTCAGGATTAACATTGTCACTGTAAGCTCACATCTTTTCAACAAGCCAGACCCAACTGCAAGGAGGTCAGCTGAAGAAACCTAATATATGAGATCTCGGAGAAGTTAGAGTTCTTAGGTCCATGAAAACAGCGAAGTTACTTTGCAATGCGAATCTTAGAATCTTGCTCTTCTCTGTCCTCATTCTGGTTTAATGGAGGTTATTTTTCTTCATAAATGTACATCTACATCTATACAGCTCAATTTCAAATTAGACTATGAAGCAATAATTTACAAACTTTTTCAATTAGTAGAATCCTAAGAATATTTAGGTACAAAAGTGGAGGCCTTTATAGCAAATTTAAGTTTTCTGACAGCTGACAAAGCATACAGAAACTTGAATGCTATCACATGAAGTATATCATCTTTCATAAATGTTTTGTCCACTCTGCTATTTAAAAGTTTTTTACTGGTAACATCCACTTACTAAAAGTAAGTATTACTTTTAATATAGGTGTCAGTCACACTAGTTGCAATTAACTTTTGTTAGAATTTACAGTGAGTGCTTAGGTGTGATTCACCTGGGCAAAGGTAGAGAGGTCTGCATGTGACTCAGCATCCTCTGACCTTTATAGAGGAAACAACACTGTTAGGAAGATTCATTTATTCCTAATGCATGCATCTACTATTAGATGCATAAACTTTGGATGAAAGGTTAACAGGAGTGTACTGTCATGTAAATTTTGTGTCTAACCCATGGAAGGAACATCCTAGTGGGATTCTGCCATCTTACTAAAAAAGTCTGAGGCACGTGAAAAATCAGTGCAAACAGGCACAGTTTCTAACAGAAACGATGGCATGAAGGATAAATTGTTGATACACAACCACCCTTTTCAGTTGTTAAGGCCTGCACTATTTTTCTAGAAACAAAGAGGCATTCAGATTCTGTTTCCTCACATTAAGAGATACTGTAAAACATCCATGGCTGAAATAACTTCAAACTTAACAGGTTCAAATTAAAAAAAAAAAAATTAAAAAAAAAAACAACCTTCAGTACTATTTTGAAGATGCATTACCCCCTCCCAACAATCATTTTCAAGCAAATAAACGCATATTGCAAACGAACTCTGTAAGAAGACTTCTTTTTATAGTGCTAGCTACCCCTGTTCCCAGAAATACATAAAAATCATCTTTGGGAAATGCAGACTTTTCAATGGACATTCACGAAAAGCTGAAGGATGATACAGAACATAACATTATGTTCTTCACATGAGCAAAGCATCATCGAGAATTATTCTGAAAAAAAAATGCTACAGGCAAGTAATTTTGAAGGTAGACAATCGTATATTACTTGCACAGCTGCACTTGTGAAAATGAAAGAAAAGGCTTAATAGCTACATACAAGACTGTCTTCTCTAACTGAAGTAACTATTAAAAAAATCCCCTTAGCGCAGAAAACTTGAGAAGTAGGAACTTAAAGACAATAAGAAACTCAGAATATAATTGTCAGGAGACAATAAGGGCTAGCACAATGCTTATTTCTGTGTTTTGTTCTTTTTTTGCTTCCCTCTCTCTGATCTTACATCATGGCTTAAGCTAAAGATAGCAATAAACCAACTAGAACAGTTGCCTTTGATTACCTTCAATCCCTTTCATTTATTTTTGCAAGTGAGGGACAAGATGAGCACTCTGAACAAGAACCCAAGCCCTAGCTCTGCTCCGGCAGCAAGAAGATGACGGGGTATTTCTGTGGCAGCCCTCTGCCGACGGCCATCCCCCTGTGGCACCTGCTCTTGCACACCGGGGCAAGGAGGACGCACCTCCATTCCTGAGAACTGGTTGGACCAGAGATGCCCTGACCTGGCTGCCGTCACCCGCCTTGGCCATGGGAGCACAGTCATCTCCTCCTTCTCCCCCCTCGCAGGTTGTGCGCCAGAAATGGGAAGGAACAAGTGGGAACTACGTACTCATCCCCGGTGAATAACAATTGGCTGACATGCAGCGTCATTTTTGGTGAGCACTTCTCAAGCCAAGCCTCACATGATTTGACAGAGGACACCCAACACACCACACAGCCAGTTTTGGGGCTCTTGCCAATGTCTGGCCTCTGCCCCAGGTGTTGCATGAGGCAACAATACCTCCTTGGGGGGCTGCCTGGTGTGTCCTGGACTTACTCGGGAGATAAGCAATCCTTCCTGGCTTCGCTTTCCAGAAGGTGACTCCCACACACAGATCTGTCAACAGCCCAGCCACGCCAACAACGAGACCAACTTGTCCCAAGACCCTTGCCCCCCGTCTCCTCCCCGACCTCACAAGCACTCAGCCGCCTCCCCGTTTGCTCCAGCAAGCTCCCCGCAGGCATTTTTGGTACCCCCCGGGGCAGCGACATGCGTGTGTCCCCCCTTTACCTCCCGGCACCCCCAGACGGGATGCGGGGCCCTGTGCTCGGCGAGCCCCCGAGCTCCAGCTCCGCCGGGACTCGGGGCCCGAGGCCGCCCTGCTCGGTCCCAGCTCCCCCGTGCCCAGGGCCCCTACAAGGGCCGGGGACAGCCGCCCCCTCACCGTCCACGGTCTTCTTCTTGAAAAGCGAGGCCATGGCCTCCGCGGGCTCCCTCAGCCTCCTCCTGCTGCGGTGACCAGGAAGCGGCCGGGCCCCGCAAGCTCACCCAGCTCCGCCTCACCGCCGGCGAGGGGCGGGACAGGGACGGGGACGGGGACGGGCCGCGGATCTTCCACGCCTCCCCGGCCGGGAACGGGACCGGGAATGGGGACGGGACTGGGAACGGGAATGGGAATGAGGTGGCCCTGGCTCGGGGCTGGCGCTGGGGCTGAGTTGGCCCCGAACTGAGGGAGGCCCGGGGCGGCCGCGGTTCCCTCTCCGCCAGGGGCCGCGGCTGCCCCGGGGCGCGACAGTGTGGGGGGGAAAGTGAAAATTCTCGTGGGTTTCGGTGTCTGATTGCAAGCCTTACTGTTTAATGAGGTGGCTCATACCTAGCTGGTTTTATCGTTAGCGATTAGCTATGTACGCTCCAACTAATTAGGAGAAAAACAGCACGCTGGAGCTAACACTGCACTGAAGAAAACACAGAGCTGGCAGTTTGAACGCTAGCTGCGCATGCCTTCCCTCCCATGAAACTGCTGGTCCTTTTTAAAATGTAATCTGTAAGGAAAAACAGGCAACTGTAATCTATTTTGATAGCTGGATATAAATCTAACCTGGGGAAGAACTGTAAGTTTATGGTGGCGGTACCCTCATCAACCACACTTTTATAACCCTATGTGAATCTACTGGAATGTTATAATAACAGTGTAAAGATTTATGTGGGCATATGTAGCTATAAGCTATGTATTTTGTGACAGTGCTATTTAATTTTCTGGAAGTACTGATTTTAATTCCAAATAGCAAGTTTTCTTTGTTCTCTGCATGGCCTTTTAGTGCTAGTTGTTCTTCTAATCTAGTTGCGCTAGCCTAAAATTCAGGTCATGCTTCATCACATAAATACTATGGGAATTTAACAATTCACTGTGAAGTAGGTAAAATACACTTTGCAAGTTTGTTCCTTTGCATCTGTTACTGTCTGTTCAGTCAAATCAGTCAGGGATGAGTTAGTAAGCAAAACTGAAATTCTGGCTTTAAAAACGCACAGATGAAGGGGAGGAGAGACCTTGTAATTGACGCTCAGTTCCCCACTTTCCTGAGAGAAAGTCTGGGCAGTTTAACTACAGGCCACTCTTAAAATGAGTTAATTAGCTATGAGACCAGAAAAGCACTTTTCCATAATATTTCTTCATGAATATTTTCTTGTGATGAGAGAAACAATAACAGTCCATAATAGACTTCATGACTGTGATAAAATAAAGTATGTCTGAGCTATTGCTTGCCAAGTGTTTTTTTTTTTGTTTTTTTTTTTTTTTTTTTTTTTTGTTTTGTTTTGTTTTGTTTTGTTTTTTTGTGTATGTGTGTGCTCCAAACCTGATTGCTGTTATGGTACCATACACTGAGAAGACCTTGAATTTATCTCTTAAAAAGATTATATAAAAGATAATGCTTAAACTTCAGTGTTGCCTGTAGATTCTCAATATCCTGTTTCAAGGTCTATTTGAAATATATAAACTTAGTCTTTTATGCTATAATCAAACTTTAAAAATCAATCAGATGAAATAAATAACCCTTCCTTCGTGACCATATGCAAATATCAGTAGCAAACGGAAGAAGTGGCTGTTTATTTTCTGTTTGTTGAAGACAGAGTAAAGCAAGTCAACAACACTGGTTCAGAAGAATGGTATGATATCCTGTATTAGCTTGAAACCAAACACCTTCAAAGTGCAAAAAGTGATTTATTCATTTATTTATTTATTTAATCTGTGTGTGTATAAGCTCTTCTGTGGGCCATTAAAATATTTAAGCATATTGTTAATTTAAAACAGGTGACTTAGGTTCAGTCTACTTAAAGCAGGTGCTCAGAAAAAAATGGCTGGTATGAAGATGCCTTTGTAAAGCAACACTTCTACTTACTGTTCTCCAGGATAGTCCATGTTGCAGCTGATCTGGAAAAATACTTTTTGTATACGCTTGGAGAAAAGGGGGGGAGGGAGGGAAGGGAAGTGAGCTTCCATGCATACAAGTCTTGAAGAAGCTCTCAAGGTTATGCCTGAAATCTTTTCGAGCTTTCTGACTATATCAGTTGGTCTAATGCAAGTTAGTCTTTACCTCCCTTGCTAGGGTGAGTGAAACCTTGCAAGCTGGCGATCTAAGGCAGGCTGTCTTGGGATGCTTTGTGGATAATGACCCAAATTCAGTACCGTTTGATCTCTTCTGGGCCTAATTTCTCATCTGCAGATATAAGAAAATTAAATGAGGCCATGTGTAGTAAAGAATGAAGTGAGTAAGCTGAAAATTGTAGGAGCCTGACTAAGATAAATGATCAAAGAACTGTATAAATGTATTGTTGTATGAAATGCTTATAGCATAAAACAAACTTGTAAAGAGAAGCATCTCCGGGGCTTCAGCAGCTGGCCGTGTTCCAAGTCCCACAAAGGCTTGCACGTGCTTTACTTTATCACGGAGAAGCTCCACTGAAAACAGACACAGCACCTTTGCATTTAAGAGTTTGTGAGATGATTGTGTAAAGGCTAATGTGACTTATGCCTTGTAATATGAAGGTAGATTGAGTTAGGAGGTGGACAAAATGGAAAAGTCAGGCTGATTGTTATGGTTGCATTTAGGTGTATGAATCCCTTTAAGTAAGTAAGTAAGTGCGTGCATGTGTGTGTGTGTCATGATCCTACCTCTAATTGCACTCATTAGTAACACTTGGAAATCATAGTGTCATCAGAGCAGGGAGGTGGTGGCAACGCACGCTGTGGGAGTAAGCTGTGATGCTCTGGGAAGAAGGTGAGCTGGAAAAGTGCAAGAGAGGTTAGGTTACTATCATAAAAGGTTTTTGTGGAAATTTGTGAAGAAAATTAAAGTCAGAAAAAAATAGGAATAAATGAGGACCTAAAGGAGAGGATGAAGACTGAGAGAAATACTGGAGATGCTGGAAGTTTGGTCTGCTATCATGGTTATGAAATTCATTTCCCCTACTTTGTCCAAAATGAAATCACTTATTTATGTATGCAAGTATTAAAAAAAAAAAAGTGTTTTATACAGTGCATCTCACCCTCATCTTACAGGTTAGACAACTTTTCTGCAAAGCTCACAAGAACTGAGAAATACTTCATTCATAGGAGGAGAGGGGGAGTTGCATCTAGCAAATGCACAGGTATGAAATAACGCAGCAACACTGAAACTAAACAGAAACTAAGACAGATTTAATATCAACTATTTAACTATCTCCAAATGACTAAAGAGTTGCTGTTTGGTAAGAATAATGTAAGAATAAGCTAGGTTATGATTAGAACATCAGTGAGCTACAGATCAATCAGTGGATTATCTATTTGGAAATAGTTTATATCCTTAAATTTTTTCATTGTCCCCCACCTCCCCCCCAAAACAAAACAAAACAAAAACACATGGAACATTTTTCATTAATTTTAAAAAATATTGAGGAGAGTAGTGAATCTAAAAGTCTTGCTTCCTGTCTTTGCTTCCTGTCTTCTAGTAATTTAAGATGAATTGGGCATGTATGTGAAGCAGAGAGTGTACTGTTGATCTTACAAATAACTTAATTGATACTTCCTTTCACTGTTCAAAATGAATCAATTGCCAAAGAGCTGCTATTCATCTGTGACCTATAGCATGCAAGATGTGCAGGATAGAGGAGAAATACATATGTAGGTATAGAAGCATGTTTTGATTTAGTTTCCTCTTGTGAGGACTGTGTGACATCTGTGGAGACTGAATTTGTCTGTTTATGTGAGAAGGGGTTTGTGATATCAATATTTTGCCTGATAATCCACTAAATTCACTTAACAAGCTTCTGGGTTAAAAAAAAAAAGTGAGAATGAGTTAAACTGTAGTATCTTAAGTGTAAGATGTTACTGCAGAGTTACTGCTGAAGATCTGTTGGTGAACTGGAATGCTGAATGTTTGAAGGATGTTGTCTTCATCTTAATTTTTTACTCCTGGACATGTTTTGTTTGCAAACAATTAGGGTTGGGGAGAGGAATAGTAGTGGTGATGGGGTTAAAAAAAAAATCCTAAATATATGTGATTTAGGCAGATAAGGTTTTGTGCTGTATGGAGACAGAATATCAAAGTATATAGAAACACTTACGTATAAAAGATTTACATGTTAGTTTGAGACTTTCGGCATCTTCTTAATATAGCACAAGTACTCTGCACCATTTAGCATGTGCATGAAGTGTGATACTTTGTAAAACCCTTTAAATGTCTAGCCCCTCCTTATAGAAATCTGGTTTTAATTATTACCTTGATTGGTGATGATAAGATTCTTTCGAGTTGCAGGCTGAATACTTTATAACCTTCACATCTGATTGCAAGGTTCTTCCTTGGTGAAAGAGGAAACACTTCGTTATAAAATAGTGACATTACTTTGTACAAGCAGATTTAGTTTTGCTTCAGTAATCAACTACAGTAGGACATCATGTTTCTGTAGGGCATTTATGAAATCAAGGGTTATACTTTTAAAAGCATTTACTTGCAAATACCATATCTTTAAATGACTTTGCCCAAGGAGAAGCAGAAATCCATGCTATCAACAAAATAGGTAACTACTGTTAGTATTTTATCACAAGCTTCAAGAACTCCTCAAGGCATCAAGTTTAGGGGGAAAAAAAGTGAGAGATTATGGGGAGGATATTTATTATTACAAACTGCAAAGTCAACAGGGACCGCTAAATGTTCTTACAGTCATAATAGCCTATCTCATGTTAATTCTAGCCTCAAGCTGTGTGACTCTTTATGTGCAGAGATAATGGGGGGTAAAACTGTATTTTTAGTTTAGCAGCAGATTCCTTCCAACCATGGAAAATAAATTAGAGAGCTTTGCAAACTAAAAATGATTTGGGCTTTGAAGGAATTCCCAGCAATAATATACAAGACTTATTACCCTGGGTACTTAGAGGGTCCCGTATGTTTATGGCTGAGAGTAGTCATTTTGATTGAATATTGCTTCAGTAACTTGTTTTCAAATAATCTGCTTTTAACACAAATATGTCAATCCTAAAAAGAAGCCCTTTTTGGTAATGTTCTTATTATTTGTACTTCCTATGTTTACCGTAGGTAAAAATAATTAGCATGTTACTCAGGAGGAATGCTGCATTAATAGTGAAGTTGTTATATTTAACTTATCTGGAATTCATCACATGTTCATATTCATATTCAATGTATAAAGACTTGTGTTAAATAGGTCCAGATTTGAGAATGTATTTGCATCTGCTCAAGTATATAGTGTTTAGAACAATACAAGTAGTAGTTCTAAAATCATGCATTACAAATGTAGGAATTCAGTTTAAGATTATTACTGTTTATTATTTGTGTTACTTTATTATCTAAGAACATGGCTACTTTGGGTTAGGAATTCAATACATGTGAAACAAAAACACACACACCCTGCACCAGAGAATATGTTGTCCCAGTACACTAAGAAATAATATGTGGACATCAACATATGGGACAGTGGAAGGAAACCAGAAGTTTTCTTACTTAGCCTTACATCCTTTCTGTGCATAGGTGTCAATGCAAAAAGATCTTAAGAAGGTATTTGAAAGATCTTTGTAGCAGCTTGTGAAGAAGTCTTTCCAACAGTGATAAGTAGCAAAGACAAAAGGTGCTTGTTTTGTCAGAAGCAATTTTTCGAACTGGTTGTGAACAGCTAGCATTAATGAAAACTGAAGGAGTCTGTGGGCAGTGAATGTGGGATGGTACAGAGGGTCTTGAAGGGGGGAGGGCCTTGAATAGAGATGCATCTGAGGTGGGTAACCAAAGGAACTAAAGTCAAAGAAAATGGCAGTGTAATCAAAGCAACGAATCAAGAAGGCTATCTTCTGCAAATCATTTTGAAGGAGCCAGATTAGCTACATCAGGGACGTAAAGATGTTGCAATCACCTGGCATCACAATAACAAGTGACTGGACTTCAGCTTGGTGACTAGATAGGAAAGGCTGGTTTAGCTGGGTTGCTCTGCAGGAGTGAGTGGTAAGATTTGTATACAGCAGAAATGATGAGGATCTGGAGATGATGCTCAGCTTGAAACCCTGAATAACAGAAGTGAAGATGGTGGTGCTTGCATTGATTACAAAAGGGAGAAGGCTGGAAGCACTGAGTAGTTGAAGGATTAAGAACACTGTCCTACAGAGCTGAATACTTATAAGTTAATGCTAGATGAACAGTTCAAATAAAGAAGTCCAGAGTAGAGAAATGGATGTGTAAGTAGTCAGAATAAATGTGATAGTAGAGGTTTTGTACTAATGAATGATACTCTTCAGAAACAGAATAGAGAGAAAGGGAATCAAAAGAGAGGGCTTTCTGAAAATGAAAACATGCATCCTTAATAGATGCTGTTTGATTCAGCATTTTTATAACAATTCTTATGGGGAAGATATCTTTTGAGAAGTTAGTAGATAAAGTAGAAGTTAGAAGATAAAGTAGAAGTATTTTAATATTTCTTTTATTCTAAGTGCATGATATTCTTCATGCCTTAAGGTAACAATTCTTTTTACTTCTGATGATTCAGCTATACTTTAAAACATTTTTTATTCTATGTTTTGAAAGCTGTGGGAAGAAACAAACATTTATTTAATAGAGTTTTATTGGTATTATTGCATCCATATGAAGAGAAATTTCTTTAAAAATTTTAAAAACGTTAATGTTTCTGTTAAGTAGAAAAGGAATACAAAAATATCTCTGAATACTGGAAATGTTAAATCAAGGATTTCTCAACTTTTTTAGTGATTTATATTTTTGCCGGGGTTCAGAAGGCTTGTCACTTATTTTGTCCTTTGAGAATAGCTATAGCTACCTAATGGTCTAATCCAACAAAAAATATGTTCAGGTCCTATATCGCAAAAGCACATATAAAACTCAAATTCACTGGTATGTACTCCCAAAACATATATTACTAGAAAGCCAGCCATAGTTTGTATTGCATTGGGCCCTTAAGTGTTATAAAAAATGGCATATTCCTTTTTTTCATAGCTTTATGACCAGCAAGACAACATCAAGCAATTTATTGCAGACTCTGTTTATGCCTTGCAAGAGTGCAGCCTAGTACGCCCATGTGCATGCTTTGTTTTCAGCACCAACTCTGGAAGCGATTTTGAATCTCATTTCATTTTAGTTGAATCTATGTTCTCTTTGTTGTCTGTATGTGAATCTGTACTGAAAAAAAAAAAAAAAGTTAAATTAGGACTAATGTTGTTTTCCCTGTTTAAAAAGGCATTGGATTTATTTTAGATTAGTTCAAACTCTTTTACGTCACAGTTTCTTTCTTAACCCTTCAATACCAACTTCATACTGTTAAGGTAAACCATGCCATTTCAAGGGAAGGCAGGGGAAAAAAACTCAGCTACATGTAAATGAAGACTCAGCTCTAAAAGACAGGAAAGTTATTTGGCCATATTAACTTCAGTGTGAATTCAATGGATAATCCCCTTGTATGATAACTGAGGTGTTTCATTGGTAAATGAGGTCACCAGGATGCACATGTGAGTATCTGTAGCAGTCTGGAAGACTCAGCTGTCACTGACAGAAGCAATGTTGAGCAGTATCTCCTGTCTTTCTCTGCCTGTACAACGTCACATCTCTAGAGCTGAGCCTTTTGATCTAGTTAGATCCCTATTCAGGGGGCTTGTCTGGTTTAACCTTTAAATGATATCTGAGAAAACACGTGTCTGTGGTGGCTCTTTTTTTCTTAACTTGTATGCAGTTGATGGAAAGGACTAGCTTAATAAGCGTTTGCTTGTGAAATATTACCACTAGATACTTTTTCCTTCTAATTTACTGCTTGATCCTGATATAACTGTAGTTGCTAAAAATGTTTGGAAATTATGAAACTTCGTACCATTTTATGTGGAGGGTGTGAACCACTGGTGGGTTCGATGTCCCAGTTTAGCTAAGTTCTTCTGACCCTCTTGCCTCAGAAAAATCCTTCTATCAGGTCTTGCTCCAGTTTTGGAAATGAATGAGAGAAAGGGCTATTCTGCTGAGAGAGAGTTGGTGGCTGCAACTATTTTTACTATTTTTTATAGTGTGTAGTCTGTAAGTCTGTAGGCTGAAATCCTAGCCCATGGAGCGGAGGGGAAAGAAACTCAGCGGTATTTTTCTCCCTGTTGTCCAGGAGAACTAAACTCCTCCAAGTAGGAGGGGTTCTGTGGTCATGGGAAGTGCAGCTGGCCTGGAGGTCAGGGAACAGCAGCTCTCAATGATACACCTTTTTCACAATGGCAGTTCCTGATTGTAAATGCTCCTGGGAATTACAGAGGTTTGGCTTTTAGGAAAAGTCACTGAACAATCAGGTATTTTACGTGATGCTGACAGAATTCTGAAACTGGCTGTTTTGTTCAAATGTCTGCTAATATCACTTAATAAATGAGATCTTTTGTTATTAACTGCCTGATCAGAATTACTGAGATTTGTGATGTTAGCTAAATCCACCAATGTGCAATTTAGCTTTCACTGCAGTATCAATTACAGCTGCTGCTTATGTTCATTGTTGCCATTCATGTTCATGGAATGCTTTAATAAAGGGAATAAAGAAGGGTTTTATCGTGTGCTTTCCAGTTGTATACAAAAATAGATGATACAATTTCACCAATTTTGTCTCACTTTAAAATAGCTTCCGGAAATAGTGGCCTATGAGGGAATAGGGCTGATTGACTCATTCGTTGTGCATAATTTATCCTGAAAAATTTGCATTTTTGTACATGTATTATCCATGGAGAAAAGAATTTACATTCATCTATTTGTTATTCATAATCTCGCATTAAATAGTTTATGAATTGCTGTCTGAATTTTTTAAGAAGTGCTCGTTTCACTGTTTTGTTGCATGTGATGTATGGTGGTCATCAAAGTCATCTTGACAGTTTTTGGGTCCTCACTGGAAGGCTAAAACTTTTAAATAGAGAACAATTATTGCTTTCTGTGGTTCTTTTTGGCCACATGAGAATGTGCCTCCTCACTATGAAGAGAACTCATTTGCCAGCATTTGTTAGGAAATGGACATGGTCAAGGGGGGCGGCTGTTTAGACTTGCAGTGTTTGTGCATTCATGTTTGTGCAAGACTGTGAAATCTGGTTTTCTTGTCAGCTGTGGTGGTTCCACTCGAGTGGGCAGCTGAGCTCCACCACAACTGCTCTCTCACTCCCCCTCCTCAAAGAGGAACAGGGAGAAAATACAATGAAAAGAGCTCAAAGGTTGAGATAAGGACAAGGAGATCACTCAGTAATTATTGTAATGGGCAAAACAGACTTGGCATAGGGAGACAGTAAGATTTACTGCTTATTACTAACAAGGTAGAGAAGTGAGAAACAAAGGAAAGAAATCAAAAGCACCTTCCTCCCCATCCACCCTCTTCCACCTCCTCCCCCCAAACAGCACAGGGGAATGGGGGTTATGGTCAATCTACAGCACTTCTTTGCTGCTCCTTCTTGGTCACTCTCGTCTCCTGTGCTGTGGGGTCCCTCCCACGGGATGCAGTCCTTGGTTCAACGTGGGCTTCCCACAGGTAGCAGCTCTTCCAGAACTGCTCCAGAAATGGGTCCATACAATGGGGTCCATCCCTCAGGAGAAAACTGCTCCAACCTGGGTTCCCCACGGGCAGCTCCTGCCAGGTCACCTGCTCCTGCGTGGGCTCCTCTCCACGGGCTACAGGTCCGGCCCAGAATCTGCTCTGGCAGGCGTCTTCCACAGGTGGCAGCCTCCGTTGCTGCAGGTCCACCTGCTCCACCGTGGTCTCCTCCACAGGCTGCAGTATGGAACCCTGCTCCACCGTGGTACTCCATGGGCTGCAGGGGGCAGCCTGCTTCACCATGGTCCTCACCACAGGCCACAGGGGACTTCTGCTCTGGCACCTGGAGCACCTCTCCCCCTCCTTCTTCACTGACCTTGGCGCCTGCAAGGCTGTTCCTCACTCCTCTCACTCTCCCAGCTGCTGTGTGTGGCGCAGCGTTTTTTTTCCTGTCTTAAATATGCTCTCACAGAGGTGCAAAACAACATTGCTTATTGGCTTGACTCTGGTCAGCAGTGGGGCCCTTACCAAACATGGGGCAGCTTCTAGATCCTTCTCACAGAAACCACCCCTAGGGCCCCCTGCTACCAAAACCTCGCCACATAAACCCACTACATCAGCTCAAACTTCTCTTTCTTTTGTGAGAAAGCAGTATAGCGTGGAAGCAGTGTAGGACTGGGAAATGCAATGTCTGTAGCTCCCAAGCATGAAGAGATGATGGAAACCCACTGATCAAAGTAGTGCAGGTGCCAGAAACAGTATGTGTACGTTAGCATGGTATTCCACCCACAAAAATATCCATGCCAGGCTTGTAGTTCAAGAGTTTCTTGGTTATATTTTTTAACCCTACTGAAGGAAGTTTTTGTACATTTTTGTATGTACATGCAAGTATGCCCATTGTATATATACATACAATGTTTCTACACGCTTCAGTTTTACTCTTTTATTTGATTCTGCTCTGTGTGCACGTGTCCTTGCACAGGTCTGTTTCTTTTCTTGTCAGCAAATAGGAGTAACAAACACTTCCCATTTCCTTCTCAGGGTTGTGGTATTTTATTAGCCAGTGTTTTCAAGCTGTTGTGAGCAAGCTGACCATTTGCATGGAAAAAAACAATAGTGCTGGATTGGCAGGGTCCGTTAATGAGTGCCAGGAGGAATTACTGATATAATCACACGTGCAAATATACAAAATCCCCGAATGTTAGTTTTATGCATGGTTACCACTGATGTCAAAACTATAGGATGTTGTATAATCAAATAATTTATTAGGCACAGCTGGTTAACTGCTTACAGCAAAACAACCTGTAGCTTAATTGCTCCTTCTACTGTGCTGGTTTTATGCATGTCTTTCTGGCCCCAATACCCAAAGTAGAAAACCCTGCCTTGGGCATCCTGTTGGTTGTGCAGGAAACAGTGGGTCATAACTCATCCATGTCAAATTAATGTTGTTTTCATGGGACATCGATGGCATAATGAAGGGAGAATAAGGGCATTAAGGAGAGTTAGTCCTTCAGTAGGACTTCCCCTCTGATTTCATTGGTATGCTAAATGGAATCATATATATATATTTTTTTTCCTCCTGAGGAATCATAATGTCTTCAAATAATTTCTTTGGGGAAGAAATATAAACGCTGTTGTCTTCAAGTACCAATAATATGTTTCAATTCAAATTAAATTATTTCATACATTTAGGAATACAATAAGGGAAGTTGCCACGTTGCATCTTTTCCTCTGAAGCAATTTTTCACTAGATCAACTGTTTTACTCTATAAAATACAAAGTTAAATGTCTTGCTTTGACCCATATTCTAGAATGGCAATTCAGTATTTTGATTTTATTCTCAGGATGCTCACTTCTATAGCCAAGTAGGTGAAGGATGCTGATTCTTAGTTTCTTGCAGGTCAGTTTGAACAAAACCAAGAAGGTCTGTAGGTCATTAATTGTGAAAGAAAGATTGAGAAATATTGCTTCATTTAATCATTGAAGCTTTTTACATGATGTGTTGGGTTTTCAAAATCTTCTTGATTTAGGGGCATGGATCTATTGGGATATTCAATCATGCAAGACATATCTGTGTTCAAGTTGTTCATTTATCAAGACAGATAGCTGTTAAATCCTATGATGACAGATATTTGTTTTGAAAGGAAAACAGACACCACTTTTTGCAGCTTTAATTATGTCCATATTAGAAAATTGCAGCAGTTAACTGTGGTTTTCACTGTTAAATACTTCAGAATTTTGTTAATATCTCTGGTGGTTGATACTGTTGAAAATGTAATCTTATGTCTTCATACTTTTTGTTTAGAAGCAGCGATTCCTTAAGTAAGTAAACACATTGGGACAGAAATAAAAATTAATAAAGCTCAGTAGTGGCATGAGTTAATGTATCAGGTAAAACAGTATGGTTTCCATGACTGTTTTGCCTTTTCTTTTTTCAGTGCTCAATCCAATGAGTCCGTAGTAATTCAGTGGAATTGCAAGGTCTTACTCCTTAACAAAGAAAGAATCACACAAATTGACATGGGAATTTATTTTGCAGTTGAAAATTGCAATTGGGCTTAAGCAGTTCTCCACCTTTCTTGCATGTTCTGTATTCCCTATCCCTCCTTGCTTGTCATTTGAAGGCATCTTAACAACGCAGAAATCTACCCTCTCTGCAGGCCATTTAACGCTTTCTTCATATATACCTTAGATAACATGTGTCATGGCAGGTGCTCCAGTTTCATTTTTAAATCATATAAAGTATCACCATCTGCTTTTCTCTGTAGATCTTGAGGTGACAAGCTGTGAACTCCACTGTATCTCAGCACTTGTGCCAAAAAAAAAAAACCACCCTAAAATTCCATCTCATACCTACTGCTGTGAAAGAGGTGTCTGTCTTGGCAGAACTTAACAATCTCCTTAAACATTTGTGAGATTTCTAGTTTTAACATATGCATTTTAATGGAAGGAAAAGCAACTTGAAAATTTAATTTTTAATTTGTGTTTTTGGCCATCAGATCTTGTTTAGGACATGGAATATGGCTAATGTAGTTCGTCGTTCATTTTTCTCTGCTAATTTCTGCCAAGACAAGTACCTAGGTTCACTACTTTTATTTCTGGCAGTTTTATTTATGTATTTAATTAAATTTAAAATGACTACTTTAGTCAAGGATCTTATGTGGCTGGGAGAAAATCTTCCGTGCTTACTGGTGTGGTGAATTCTAGAGTGATCTTGTCAGAAAAAGGTATTCCAACGTAACAGTTTCCAACTTGTTTTACTCACAGTGAATGTAAGGTCTGTCTCTTAATAAATCCATGAAAAATCAGTCAGCGAAATAAATTATACAGTAGGCTTTTTTTTTTTTTTTTTTTTTTTTAGGTATTCACATTTCCACCATAAGAATTTTAGGGTGACTTCCAATAAACAAAAAAGAAAGGTTTTAAACCAGTGTTATAGGGTGGTGTTGTATGTATACAAGATGTATGTGTAGTATTTATCTGTATATTCTGTGTTTAACTTGATGACACCATCAAAAAGGAACCATTTTCTTCCATACTGCTTTTACTTTCTTCTTGAACATTCCTTAAAACTGTAGTCTTCTTCTGTATGTATTTGTGTAAGGTGTAAATGAAATTTTAATAAAACGTTACCCATCAGGGTGTTCCAGAGTGTATCGTGGTGGCTGGTTTCTGATACTTTCTTCAGTTCTTGAAATTCATAGATAGTTCTTGTCATTGTTTTATCTTCAATGGTTATTCTTTGAATGAAGATCATGTCTGGATATGATCTCTGGATTATAGTTGGATATTGCCTTTTTCTACCTTCATTCTATAACTTTTTTTTTTTTTTTTTTTCTTTTTTTTCTTCAGTTACAGTGATATCATGGAAGACTTTGTCTTTCTCTGAAAGGATAAAATTAATCACTAATTGCTGCAAATCCCTGGTCAGCTTTCTCTGGTGTTAGGTTCTTGTTCATACCATTCCTTATTGAAAAACATTGTAATTTCTTTGGCCTTGAAGGATTTTATATTCTTGAAGGATTTTGATATTTCCCCAGTGATGTTACCTGTAATTACTTTGTGTGTTGTTTCCTTGTCTTTGCTTTTACTTTCATGACTTCCATGTGTACTTTTTTTTTTTTTTTTTTTTTTTTTTTTTTTTTACATAGACTTCAGGCTTATTTTACTGAAAAAAAATGCAATAGATGGTTAGAGCATTTGTTGCCCCGTGAAGAGAACCAGAATCTATTAGTGCCAATTCTTGGTAGAAATGTATCTTATAATGCCTGAAATCTACCCAGCTTGTAGTTGCTTTTCCATGTTGCGATGGTTTATTTTTCACAGACTGTTTTATTCATGCTTTAAGGATTCCTGCTTTTCTTGACATAATTTATAGATATAGCTATAGCAATAACAATGCAAATAATCAGCTGTGAGAAACAGTTAAAATGTCAATCATCTAGTGCTGGTGTTGGGAGGAGAGGTTTCCCTTCCTTCATACTTCTTTTAGTTTTTTTCTCATGTCACATTTCTGACTGTGAATATTTTGTACAGACATCGAATCTTAACTCCTGAAGTATTTATAGAAATATGTATCACAGGAACAGATGATACTTTGCATTGTATATGCCTTGCAAGGGTCAGAGCTGAATGTTTAGGGGTCTGCCACTTATCCGATATACTCCTGTAAAATGGTCCAGCTTCACTGGGCACGTTCACTACATACGTCATCCTGTTCTATGCTGAAAAGGAGATACAAGGCTATCAAATGTTTTAACCACTCCTAAACAACCATTTCTGTGTTTGGTGACACCAAGAACTAGATTAGGTCGTTTACTTTCTAGTCTCCTCTCTACAGGGAGCTGCTGCTGCTGGGGGGATGGGGCCACATGATTCTTTCCCTCTCTCCTATGAATGAGTATAGAAACGGTGCCATATATTCAGTGCGCTAACATTTGCATTACAAATGCCTGTGCTGGGTTTAGAAAAGAGCTAACAGATTGTCATTGCCCAGAGCACTGGCATTACAATGATTGCTCCAATATAACATGGCTGTTAAACTTTTTCTTAACCCTTCTGCTACCTTAACCCAGTTTGAAATAATTATTTGCCTAGAGTAAGCCTTCCCAGACATATGCATTCCAATACCCATGGTGATTTGGACGAAACAGTTACCTGTTTTAATAACCACTATCTGAAATACTGTATGCATCAGATGTATGGATTTTCTAAAGTGCCAGAGTAATAGATAATGTTCAACTTACTCCCCAGTGCACTGCTAAGATTAAACCCTCAGCTGGTGGAAAAATGAAGGATTATGCAAGGCTTTTCACACTGGTTTTCTGTATCCTCTACAGTTTTCTGAGAACTGGCGATAAAATTAACATCCTTTGTCATTATGCCATTGTAAAATGCTGTTATCTAGCTTAACTTCAGTTGTCCTAATTTGATTGGTGGAAGATGGAAGGGCATCTGTTTACTTAGTGAACTCGCTGTATATGAGTAGATCTAGAAAGTGGTGGGGGCTCATTTTGTGAATAATTTGTTAAAATAAACAAGGAAACAAAGGAAACAAGGAAAATCCCAAGTTTCACTTGTATTGAAGTTCCACAGCTAACTGGAAAAACTGAGTGTCTCACAAATTTTTGAACTTTTTTTTTTTTTGATCTAGGTTTTGTTATCAAAATTATCAGTACCACCCTAAAAGAAAGAGTATTAACATTAGGGTGGGAATAATGGGAACTCTTGCAGGGGTGAAAAAAAAAAAAAAAGATTTTTGACAATTTTGCTAAATATAGTCTCAAAAAATATTTGTATGACATTTGAGGTTTATCATATTCTCGTCTGCTTATTCTTCCTTGGTCATGGTCATCTATTTTTATCCCCCGAATGCTTCAAAGCTTTTTATAGGTCACTTCTTAGTGTTTCCCATCTCACTAAAGAAAAGCAGATCTGTGTACGCATCCATGAGATCCAAGTGTGATTATGAAATTTATTCATCTTCTTTGCAAAGCATAGCTGCCAAATGCCAAAGTGTTCTTGTTCATTTGTACAAAAAAAAAAAATAATAAAAAAAAATAATCCACTTCCCTCCCTCAGTAATAGAATGCATCTACTGGAAAAGGTGGTGATCTTAATTACAGCCTGCAAACCTAACAAAAGTATTTAAACTTGGTTGCTTAAAAACAGCTCCTCAGAGTCTCATAGTCAAGCAAGCAAACAATTGGCATTAATGCATTTGGATTCAAATTCAATTATGTTGTATTTTGCCTTTTAACAAGGTCAATTTGCTTGTATCTCTCAGGAAGGCATAGTCTGAACAATCTGGTTGTTGCTGGGACATGTTAGCATTTTAACAGAACTTCAATTTGCTTAAAATAGTTTTAAAACAAAACAAAACAAACAACTGATAAATATGTCTTGTGCTTTTAGAAACTCCATCTCACAGTTGTCTCTGAATTATTAGTAATGTTGCAGAAATGTCCATGTTCACTGGAAAGTATAGTCTTCAGTTTCCAAAGATTTTGCAGGATATGGAAGACCACTTCTTTCAAACTTGGTTCAGTTCAAACACCACTGTCATCAATTTCTTTTACTCAAATGTGTCATAGGATGGTTTTACTGGTGGCTGCAACTCCCAAGAGCATGTTGGAAATTCACAATTCTTCAACATTCTCATTCCTTTGCTTTAGTCTTTTTTCAAGGAAAACTTGTAAATATCTTTAGAATTTTACCTCACCTGAGACATTAATTCAGCTCCAGAAAAGTTTTAATGTGATGAATCAAAAACAAAACATGTTTTGCTGTGTTCATTCAATAAATTAAAACTTTGTTTGAACATATATTAGCCTTTAAACTTAGTATAGTTTTATATTTAACTAGTTAATATTAGTATTTTGTATCATGATGTCATCTTCCATTCTCAACTGATATTACCAAAAAAAATCCCTCTCAATAGCATACAAAATATCCTTAATGTTTATGTAAGTTGCAAGTAGTCATGTTTTCTTGCACTGTTATCTGAAAGAAGAATGTGTGCTTATGTGTGTATACACACACACACACGCACCTATATATATATATATATATGTATATATGTACACTAGATGCCTACTAGATGTACTAGTACATCTAGTAGGTAACAGCAATGTGTACTTTGAAGGAGAGACATAAGTAACCAGTACTATCTGAAAAGTATTACCATTATGTAAAGGATCTGTATAACATTTGAAGAATGAGAATTTCAGAAAATATACGAAATAAAACTATTTCAGTGCAGTTATATGAATCTGAAATGAAACTTGCTAAAAACAGAGACATGATGCCTACTTCTGTGGCTGGGAAACACATCCAAATTAATGCTTTTCTTTGTCTTCTCATCCAAATATCCTATATGGAGCAAGAAGCTCAATGTGTTAAAAAAAAAAAAAAAAAAAAAAAAAAAAACACACAAACAAACAGGTATTTTAAGTAGTCTCTTATTTCGGATAAAGATATCATATCTGGTGGGCTGGTGACATGTACAAAAGTCATGTCATTCCGTTTTTTTTTTTTTTTTTTTTTTTTAGAAGACTGTTTTGTGGGGGCTGTTTGTTTTTTTTACTTTTTTTGACTCTTGGTGCTATAGTATACCATTATTATTTCACTTATGACTGGCAGATAAAATTTTCCATAAATATTCTATGTAGAGAACAAAATTGTTTAACATGCGAATGTTTTGAAACTGTGAAAAAAGATATGTCATGGTCAACAAAATTAGAAATCGTAAAACTCAATTCAAAAAAAAAAAAAATTGTGCAAATGTCATCAGAAATAATAAATAGGATTCTGTTGCTGTGGGATAGTTGTTGCATCTTTCTGTTTGTGGGAGAAAAGAGCTATTTCTGCAATTATTTTAACTATTTCATCAATCTAAAACAATGTATCATTCTGAATTTCAAGAATGGATTTTGGCTGAAAGAAAAGGGCAGACTCGTGATTATTGAAATTTTAGACATAATATTTTATCAGCAGTCTTAGCAGCTGTACTCGAGTACTATAGCACATAAAATCTAATTAAAATGTAGACTAAACTGATGGCAGTGAAATTGGAGGGGGAGGATTGTATCCTATGAGTCTCTTCTTTTCTCCTCCCTTTCATACGTGTACCTTTGCCATTTTGTTCATTAGTAGTCAAGCAGCCCCCTTATGAGCTCAAAATGTGTGAGAATCTGCTGTTGTTTGGCATGCCACTGTTGGAAAGCAAATACATTGCCTGTTATTTGCTATAGTTTTGCGTGATCCTTGATAACTTCTCTGGCCAGGCATTTTCAGCTATCAAACGTTGGAGTCCTGTTTTGGTCTGTAAGTTTACTCTGTGTCATTTTAACAAAGATTTAGATGAGCAAACTGGGTTTTACATGAGTTTATAAGGTAACAATGAAGTAAAAACAGCTAACCACCCACCATAGTGATTACTATTTTACTTAGCTTGGTGGTAGCAAATCTTGCTTCATTTTTTGTACAAAGAATGACAGCTGAGTACAATGTTTTACTGACTGTGTCAGTCTGGCATATAAATGTGCTATTTTCTTGATGTGTACTAAAGGCTTCAGACAGGATTACAGAAGCTGAATAAAGAGCCAAATGTGCCATAGCTTGCTTTTACTGACGAATGTGGCTTGGGCTAGCTGTCAGCAGGGCTTAGAGAAAACTACCTTTTAAATTGGGACTGTGCCACATACCTAGTGAGCTGCTTGCTCTTCTGAAAAGGAACAGTTATTTCATGCACGAGTCTGCATTGCTGAATTCCTGGATTGAACTCCTACTGTTAGAGCTGGATGTTATCAGCAAATTATTCATTTCCCTCTGTGTTTTTTTCTTTTTTTCTTTTTTTTTTTTTTTTTTTTCTTTTTTCTACTGTATTTGTTTTGGAAAACATACAGTTAATGGTGGAAGGTGGGTTTCTTTGTGGTGTTTATTGTTTTTCTTGAGAACTTAGCAAGGGGAGACTAATCCAAAAATCAGCTGGTGAATTCTAAATGTTAAATGGAAACAAATCATGTGAAAAAAAAGCAGCAGGTCTGTAAAGGATCCATTCCTTAAACATTTTAGGTAGGTGCATAAGAAAAGAAGTTCCTAAAGCTTCCTGGATTTGTAGTCAGCACAAAATACTGCAATAATATTTGTAACATTTGCGTCTTGTATCCCTGTTTTCATTAAATGCAGAGATGTGGAAAAAGTTAGGGTGATTCAATAGTCAGTGGCAATTTTTTGAATCTCTAGTACTTGATTTTGAGCTTATGGAGTTTTCATGTCTCAAATGGAGCAAAACAAACAAAAAAACAAAACAACAACAACAATTTGTTCATGTTCCTCTGCACTCTTCTCAAGACCTGATCTTACTGAAATGGTAGCCTCATATGGATTTTGAGTGTCCTGTAAGCACTGTAGAAGTGAATACCAAAACTCTGAGTTTGTGTTCCACTGCATATCTTAGAGAAGATATGTAAAGAAACAATGAAATAATAGAGGCATCTCTTACTATGGTTTGTTTTTGTTTGACTGCTATGCTTGTTTGTCTCTACTTCAGGCCAGTTTTCACACTATAAAATGCTTAAAGTGTTTTCTTTCAGAGGGGTTTTGTGTTTAATGTATAATATTCCTGCATAACAGAAGAAATAATATTCCTGCATAACAGAAGAAAAAAAGGTTTGTTCTGTAATAATTAGCTGATATAGTAGAATAATTAGAAGAAGACAAGGAGTACTAATAAAGTTATGGCATAGTCTGAAATTTTTTTCCAATGAAAACTCCTTATCAAATACAGCGAACCTTTTTCCTGCTGTCCCTCAGGAGCATCTCCATTTCTTGAGAAGTATATAAGATTTTTGCATGTGTTAGGATGATTGGCAGTATTTTCAATACATTTTCCAATTATCTCTGCAAAAACTGACAAATCCAGTTATCCAGTTGCCTACAGTTTTTTGTTTGTTTGTTTTTCCCCTAGTTATACTACTCATTATTTAAATAAGTTAAAGGAAATAAATACTTATAGCACAGCATGTCTTTTTGTGGCAAGTATGAAAAGTTGGATCGTTTTTGAGGGTGAACTGGATTCAGTGAAACCATGTAAATACTTTTACAGTCAATTAAGTCCCTTGAGCTGACCTAAAGCAGTTATAGGGTGTAATGTGCTGCCCTACTCTACACTGTCTGGAATTAGTGCTTTGTCACAATAAAGTCCACTAACAATTTCATGTGCAAGAGCTCACATATCTCAAGATCATATACTCCATATTTGGCAGTGGTTTTAATTCTCAATATAAAATACTTTCAGTGAAGAGAAAGTTTTATAGATTGTTCCTCCTGCTCTGCCCCCAGACCCTTCAAGGACTTCATTATACATCCTATATCAAGCCTGCTAATAGCAGCTGAAACGTTACTGTTCTTGGAATTTTAAGAAGCAGAGTCAGGATTGCCAGGCATTGAGAATTTTTTAAGTATAAAACTGTTTATTTGTGGGTGTATATGGAATTCATAATCTATAATGTCTGGTTCATTCCTCTCCCACCCCATACCCCTTGGTCAATGGCTTAGCTTGGAAAAAAAAAAGGCAGTGAATGGAAAAAGCATATACCAAAGTAAATCTAAAAATATGTATGTAAATAAATATAAAATAAATATGTAAATCTATTTCGAAAGTGATATTCTTGATGTTAAATCTTTAAAAGGCTTTCACTGTCTTCATATCATGCTGTTACCCAGCATCCTGTCTAAGCCTATTACTGCTCCTACTTGCTGCCAGCATATTCATTAGCTATCTGACCTTTTAATTCATAAGTGGGGATTCACAGGGAAAACATGTTTAATTTCTGCTCCTTCTCGTGTTCCTTCTTCTTATTACTTCTTCACTTTACTTCTAATCTTGCATGTTTACAAATGGCACCATGGTGCCTAGTACTCAACAACCTTCTGATGCTAAGTCTTGTAAATGGGCAAACAGAAGTGTTGTCTACTGTGTTCAGATAGTATGAGGGGAAATGCTGACAGGACTTTCCTGACCTTTATTCCTCATGGTTTTCTGTGTTGTATAGGATCTTTTGATGAACAGAGATGGAGCACAGGATGTAATGGGGTGCGTGGAGAGACAGTCAAATGTGTGAAGCAAACAGTCAAAAGACAAACTTTTCCATATGTGCTACCATAGCCCATCAGAGGACAGCAAGGCATAAAAGAATGGAAGCATACACTATCACAAGTTGTTTGGACGATGAGGGAGGTGTTCAGAACCAGCTATCATACCATATGCTTCCAGGCTGAAACGGGAAGGCAAGGGAGACATGGCTCCTGATGAGAGCATGGATGAGAAGGAGAGGGAAATCAAAGAAAAAGCTGCAGAATATGTGAGGAGCTTAGCAAGTAGAAAAAGGCTCTAAAGAATAGAGATACAGCATGTTAAAAGGAAAGGACATTGAAACCTTAAAAGAAAACAGCCAGGAAAAAATGCTGAAGGTAGAAGTGGTGTTGCAAAGACTTGATTGAGGGCTAGCAGTCAACATAACTTAAGACCTAGGTGCCATCTTGCATAGCCTGAGAAGTACTTTGACCAAGAGCTTATATGATTTTCTAATTTAGAACTGTCCTTTGCATCATGCAAGCTAGGAACATGTTGGGGGACTTCATGGTTGTTCAGCCTGCTCATTTGTTCAGACTTTCTACCCCTTTAGCCACTGGAGTGTGTTTTGTGTGCATCTAGGGCAGATTGCCAACACAAACATAGTTCTTGTGGACCATTCAACTATCTGAACTTGTGTGCAGTTAGCAGGGACAATCGGGGGGCTTTGCTTGCAGTGTTTTTATGCTCTGCACTAAAACAGTAATGGAGCCCCACTCTGCACAAGCGTCTTCCAGTATGCACTACACATGATGTAGTAATCAAACAAGTCATTCAAAGTCTCTTAAAATCACTTGTCTGCATTTGCATACGTTTCAGTAGAACTGGCAGAACATCAGTTCCCCAGCTCTGTGATAAGGTGTTATGCATTTTGCATGCACTACTGTGAACTAAATACAGTTTGGTCCTCTGTTAGGACCACAATTCAGATGGGTAACAAGTGTAACACCTCGCAGATATTACAGCAAACATTGCAGGTAATTAGACCATAAACCTCCACTAAATGATGTCCATTTTAAATTGACCAACAGATGGCACCATCAGTCTCCTTTTCTCTTGTGGCTTAAAAACAAATCTTAAGCAACTGTTGTATGGATCTCTGCTGCTAAAATCAGTAATATCTTTCTAATTAATATTTCATTTAAATTCCTAATGTCTCATAATAACACTTAAAATCTGTGCACGCCTACATGTGCAGTGAAACAAATTATAAGGATACATATTCGTAAATTTAACCTATAATGTTCCTTTTAGTATGTTAAATGGTTCTTATTTTCCAAGGGGTTTATAATTCAAGTCTGAATTTGAATAATTTAAGTAGAAAAGGCATTGAATGTAGTCTTCTCAGTGGAAGAAAACAATAGTGGAGAGCTGAAAAATGGTTTGAAAACTGATGGAACAAGTTGAATTGCATAAAAAAATAGACTGCACTAATGTCTGGAAGCCCAACCTTTCTTTTTACTCAAATTTATAGTAAGTTTTGATAATATTCTGTAACTTTCAGATGGCTCTTCAGGATCCACAGAAAACACCATCAGCTGGTACAAATAATGATTTATAACAGCTACAGTTCTCTTAAGTTATCTGAATAGCTATTGAGATTTTTTAAATGAAACGTTAGTGAGGAAGTTTCAGGAATAAGATTTACCTGGACACAAAAGAAAAAGAAGATGAAGTCATAAAGAAAGAGAGTGCAAAGTAAAGTTTAAAGGAATTGTTATATGGTTTTGAAGAGAGAAATCCAGTGTAGTGCAGGCATTTATCTTTGTTTAGTTACTACGGAAGAGAGAGACTGCTGAGGCTGTACAGTGTGCTGCCACCCTTGCAATAAATATATATATATTTTAATATTTATTTCTTATGTTTATATGGAATTTACTCTGTTTTAATTTGAGCCTAATGTCCCTTGTCTTTTCACTAGGCACAGCTGATAATAGTCTAGTCCTATTACCTTCCTGCATCCCCTACTTGATAAGAACTCTAGTTCCTTCAACATCTTTCTGGCCCTTTGCTGGGCTTGCTCTTGCATGGCCCTATCTGGTCCTGGGAAGTAAGGAGCTGGACATCGCACTCCTGATGTGTTCTCACCAGCACTAAGGGCAAGAATCACCTTCTTGTGTTCACAGGTAGCATGCCACTTGTCCCAGCTGCCTTGACAAAATAATGTCACTTCAGCAAGTTATAAAGGCTGTTTTTGAATTTTAGCACTATATAATTTACCATTTTATCTTAAAAGGTGTTAACTGTTTGTACTATATGGCCTGTTTTCTGCAAGGGCAGCAACGGCATAAAAAAAATGTTTATCAACCAGAATACTACAGAAAACTCTAGGCTAGCTTCTCTACAGTTGTTCTTCTTGGATGGTCAATATCTACTTTGTGCAAAGCATCTATAAAGTATAACTGCTCTGAATCACTTGGTTTTACCAGCTGTTGTTTGATTTTGCACAATTGTGTGTGATTGAAGAAAATATCAGTAAGGCGTGAAAACAGGTTTTATTTTAGTAAGAAAATAGCAGTATTATTCCAAATCCCTTGTGGTGACTGAATACAAATAAAATACAAATTCATCTGTGAGGGTGTAAGAAGGTAGACACAGAGCCTAGTCAGATGTAAAGTCAGATTCCTTTAACTCAAGGCTTTATTTATTTATTTATTTATTTATTTATTTATTTATTTATTTATTTCCTGGAGGTATTTTTATCACCATAAGTGTTTCAATTATGTTTTAATTAAGCTGTATGATTATAAGTGCTTGTCAACAGAGGACATCTATCTGCATAATTAGAATGATAGTGTAAGGAATAATTACAGAATATAAGAAGTAGCTAAAAATGAGTCAGCTGCAGCGTAGTTGAATCCTGAGCAGCCACTTTACATTACTTGCTCCACCTGACTTTGTCCTTAAGTCACTGGTTTGCAGTCCACTCACGCTATGTAACTTTAAACTGGCTTAGGAAAGCGTGTAAAGCAAAAACTTAGATTGAAATGGAGGGAAAATAATCAACACATCATCCGTAGCTTCTCCTGTATCACAATACAAAGTGTTCCAAAACAGACGGAGATCATTCTTCAGCAGATGCTAAATAAATGCATGTCCCACAATAAATTCTGTTTAGACTTCCCCAAGGCCCATGTTAGCATGCTATTTAAGCACATGCTCAAATCCATTTGGATTTCATGAAGTACCTAAACTCTATTTAGGATGTGTTATGTAAAATGAAATGTTGCAAAATCAAAATATATTAATAAATGCCTACTTTATTAAGCTAGGATTTGTTATCCTTTTTACATCAGAGTTTTGCTTAGGTAGTATTTAATTTGTAAGTGTATATATATTCTTTTTGATTGGCTTTAAGCTGCTGGAAATCAGCAGTAATATGTGAATAAATTATTCTCCATTTCCGGTCTAATTTCAAGGACACAGTGGAATTTAATAGATTTTTTTTTTTTTTTTTTTATTGTTGTTCATAAAGTCTGGAGGGAACAGGATCAGGCCTTTACATTCTTAAAAGGTGCTTTCCAGAAAGCCTTAGATTTCATTCAGCATGTACATGTTTATATTTTCCAATCCCTGAGAACACCTATGGAGAAGTCCAAAATGAATGAACGTGAATCCAAATTTTTATGCAGAATTCTAAAATCTAACACCTCTTAATTGTTACCCATAGAATAAAAACCTGAGAGTTGGAGTGAAAGCTTCACAAAAGGATGCGCCATTTCTAAATTCTAAAATAATAAAAATAATAATAAAAACCCTACAACTGTATGCAGCTTTCAGCATGGTTGCATAGTTTATATAATATATATATAAAAATATATTATGTATTAATATATTATATATTAATATAATATATATTATATATATATATATATATATATATTTAGGAGTCCTTGACTTTCATGTCATAATTATTTTCTATAACCTGGCTTTTTAAAAAGAGAAGAAACCAACAGTTTTTTATTTTGAAAAGTGTTTATTCAATAATACAGCTGGTGAAAAAAGGTGTTATTTCTTTTCCTGCAAATCTAAGGGAAAAGTTCTGTGTTAAGAATTTTCTTCGTGGCCTCAGGAAGGCAGTGGTAGTTTTCATTTAGCTTTGCTGGGCTTTGCATGAGGTTCGTGTTCTGTTGATTTATGGAGAGCAGGGATAATTCGATAAGATACAAAGTACTGTATCTTAATTTGTATGTTGGAACCTCACTGTAAATTTATTGTCCAGGACATTTCCCTTTCATAATTAAATTGCACTAGCTATTTTTATTGCCATTCCCTGGGATAAATCATTGATCTGAGAGCTTTCATAAACTGTATCTCTATTGCTCACCTTTTTATTACAGGTAAGGGATTATTTCTTTTTTACTGTCATCCTGGGGGTCTTGACAGAAACTTAGCTTCTATAGGTCTCTGCCTTCTAATTTATTTGTTGACTGGAGAAACCTTGTATTAATAAGGTTTTTACATATTGCCCATACTGTTGTGTTCTCTTTAGTGAGATGCAGGCACATTTCAATTTCCTATGGAATTTTTTAACCTGATTGGTTTCTATTCTTTAGGACATCTATCACATCCTCAGGCAGCATGCATAAATTCTGCTACTATTAAAAGAATTTGTATGACATACAATAACAAAGACACAAATTCAGGAAAGCAAAGCATCAAGTTTGTATTCTGTTGTAGCAATAAAATCAGAAAAACCATAGTGGAATTGTGAAGTTCATTCAGAGTTTTCCTGGAAGACAAAGAAAAACAATAAATTCATAATTACTTTTTGGAATAGGTCTTTTCTAGAAAAGAGTTCAAAAGGCTGAAACACTGATGAAAATGCAACTAATAGACTTGTCTGTCAAAATAAAATGAAGCTCCAGGCATGAGAGCTAGAACACGAATCTAAAGCAATGCACAAGAATTGTAAACAGTGTAAAATGTGATTGCAGCATTTAACAGTTATGCTTCAATGTCATAAACATTAGCCAATATCACATTTAGTAGAAATTAAACTGCCTTGCTTCCCCAGCATGATGGGAAAATGTAGTAATCATTCTAGTTGCTTCTTCTACACATCTGTCCCAAGATTTCTCTTGGCAAAGAGCACACTCGTTGAAAGTTTCTTCTCCTTTTTGGGGATTTGTCAGAATTTTACCCAATATTTATGTTGATTGGAGAGCATTGCCACCTCAGTCTCAAAATTTTAGCTTTTTGATACGTACACATCATTCATTGTAGCTCTGCTTCTTAAAATTCTGTGAGGTGTGTTAGTAATGGGTAAAAATGCAATGTGATCTGTTCTCTTCCTGTTTTTACAGGAAAGAGAAAAGGGAATTAAATCTGACTTTTGCCCCTCACCTTAGATTATGTACCCAAAGGTTATAGTGAAACCTTGATGGCAGTTTGAACTCTGAAGCTGCCTGCATTAAAATATGTTAATGTTCAAGTGTATTTTTCTTAGTCTTTGTTGGGCTTGATTAAATTTCTGAAATTGGAGATGCTCCCTCTGGTGGTTAGTTTATCACTTAACATCTTTACATTTTTTAAAGCTGGTCTCCATAGTCTAGGGGATAAAATACTGGTAAAGATGAATTGTTGGTTCAAATTATGTTGAAAATGCAGCAATGTTTTTCAATTTACACCCAGCAAAGGGTCATTACTTACAAAAGGTCATTACCGATAGGACTGTCAAGAGTGCCTGAACTTATTACAAACTTACCTGCACATCTCAAACACGACCTTTGACGTCTGAAAAATTAGTTCAGCCCTCTCTTGACAGAGATTGCTAACACTGAAGTTCAGGAAAGCTGTAGCATGCTAAATTCAAAGAGTATCTTGCCCAATCTAACTACAGTGTATTTATATAAATTTACTGGTCTCTTAGCAAAAGAAAACACTAGTTTTATGTTATGTTGTGAAAGAAAGGAACGACTCTGAACAGCTTTTTAATTAGAATATAATTTCTTGTCCCATCTTGTTTTGTGTGTGTGTGTATGTGGGGAATATCTTTTCCAGAAGAAAACAAAACAACAAAAAAAAAGACACTTAAATTTCAGTGCTAAATGCTCTTAACATTATCTTTGGATTAGAGTTATTTCTTTTGTAATCAGTTCATTCTGCTACTTGTGATTTGACTGCAATGCTGTTTAAACTTTGATACTGCACTCATTCTTTCATCAAGGAAACATTTGTAAAGCTGAGGATTAAAGAGCAATCAAGCAAACAAACAAAATCCCTATGAATATTCTTTTCAGTTTTGATGACAGCTTTCATAAATTTTGTCATTTTGGTGTTTTCCTTAAAGGGCTTAACTACTGGAATCAATAAGTTGAACTGAGAACATGGGCTTTCGTTAGAATGAAATACCATAAGAAGTCTGCCTTTGCAGAAAAATGCTTTAAAATATTGAACTGATTGCAGTCTGTTGATTCACAAGTGAAAAGGCAAAGTTAAATAATCACAGATTTCATGACATTGAAACTCATCTCAAGAGTTTTGGAAGCCAGGTTGCTGCTTTTCCTTGAATTTCAGAATACCGAGATTTGGAACAACTGAACAACATCTGCTGAAAATAAAGATGTGTTACAATTATACTGAGCAAGAAAAGAACTGGTCCAAGTTCAGAAACTCTTGAAAAACAAAGAATTCATTTTTTTCCTGTTTTCCATCCCGTTCCATGCCTTTTCTTTCAGTTTTAATGAATGTGTATTTTTCCTTTATCTCTCACGCAATTGATGGTATTCCAAATTTAGGCTTTTCATGTGCTCACTATTGCTAACTACAGCTGTTCAAAAATGAGATCTCTCTCCTGCCTTCTCTCCTCAGGGTAACCAGTCCATTGGTCATAATATCAGGATTTGAGAAAATTAAGAAATTTTTTTATCCTCTTTAAAAGTTCATTTTCTTTGGATTTCTAAGTGATTGAAACTAACTTTTTAGTGGGAAAGCAAAAGTTCTGCAGATTTTTTTTTATCTGAACAGTTAAGTATTAAGGAAAAAAAAAATCCAACATTGCTATGATGATTTTAAAAAATCATGCCAGCTAGCAGTGATGTGCAGTTTCAGTTTGTAGTCAGCTTTCCTCATTATCCTGATGAAGCAGAACAAACTTCTATTTTCATATCTTTTTGCACATAACACTGTCAGTCTGATGCAACCTCTGCAATTCAAATGTGTATGTGCACCTGATCTGGGTGAAAATGAATTGTTGCCAGGTCAAGCCAACTTCCATGTAGATAAGCAAACTGACCACACAGCCGCAAGGTTGCTACCAGTGTCCAAATGGAGACAGCAAGAAAATAATTGTAGGTTTTAAGGGAGAGTGGCAAAGAAGAGAACAGTGAGTTTGGGGTTACTTCATTAACAGCCTATTGTTTATTTGAGACATAAATCTAGAGAATCAGGTTTCTTTGGTTCTGATTTACAAACAGATCTGCTTGTTTTTCAAACCTTTACACACCATTGTAGGAACAAAGATTAAGAGAAAGCCAAGGAAGCATCTCTGAGTGCAAACTTCCCCCTTGTGGATTATAATAAAGAGATTCATTGTTATTGTTCTTTATTCCATTATCTTCACATTCTCACGTGGGACCAGCTCAGTGAGGCTTGTATAGCAAAAGTATAAATCACTCTGAACTGTGGCCTGTTGTTTCAAGAAGAATGGACAAGAGCAATGAGGTATGAGGAAGGGAGAGCTATGAAACTTATGCCTCTGACATATCTGAAGTTCCTTTTAGCATTGCTGTAGGCAGAATAAGAAGGAACACATTTCAATTTCAATCAGCATTTAGAGAAGAGGATGAAAGCAATCTAATTTAATTAAACATATTAACAAATTTATTGTCACACTTGGTGGTTTAAGCTTTTAGTTCACTTTTCTAGCAGATTTGAAGCAGTTCTGGAAATTGAATAGTCTCTGTAGTCTCAAAGATTTTAGAGATATTTGAGGTTTACTTTTTTTTTTTTTTTTTTTTTTAATTTTTCATCAAAACTATAGTAGGGTATCAGAAGGGTAGCCTTACAAAGTATAGTGGCCTGCCTGATCTAGAGATCTTTTCAGTTACTTAAATTTCCTTGTCGTATAAAGAATTTCAGATCTGCAGCCTACATAGGAATGAATGTGTACCTGCACTGACTGAGTACTCCTGTGGAGAGAATCTTAAGGGAAATAAACTGCTTCCTCTTCCTTATGTTTAGGCACCTACTAGTCATCTCAAAGCATTACCAGATGCTTTCAAGGAAAAAATAAGTTCAAACTGATCAACTGTGGAAAATCCCAGCCTAGAAGAACGTACCTCCTGAGGGGAAAGTTGTATTTTTTTAATAATAGTTTATATTCCTTTTTTTTTTTTTTTTTTTCTTTAAGCAAACAAAATATTGAAATGTTAGCTTTCATGTAGAACACTATTAAAAGAATCCTGCTGAGCCATTAATATAATAATATATGTGGCCTTTGAATCTAATGGCTTAATAGTTATTTTGGGAAATTTAAATATATTTTCATGAAGGTCTCCAAGCAAAGATCTATTAGCCTCGTGTGTAATACCTTTGTGTTTTTTTTAACTAACATTGAGCCTGCTGACAGCAGCTGCCTGAAGGTGCAGAGCATCTCCCAAAAACTCCAAGACTCCTTCAATTCTATTGATTTTTTGTAGTAGAAGTCAAGTTTGATAAATTCAGCTTAACAAGGAGACTTCAGCTCTGTACTTATTATCAGTGTTGTTGATAACTGTCCAGAAAAAGCTGCTTCATTGTAGAGACATTGTTTTTGCTTCATTGTTTGGACATTTGATTTATATTAACAAGTGCCACATACAGTTCCTCCTGTGTCTTTTAATCTCAGTCACAATCACCTGTGCTCTCTTATTTCCACAATGATTAGTGATGTTCAAAACTTTCATTGTGCTCCTGGGAATTTGTGTGTAGCTTTTAAAACTATTTGTGGCTATGCAGTGCTCTTAAGGTATTTGGAATTAATATCTGCTGTTTGTTAAATATTGACTAACTCCCAAAACATTTTTACTGTTGCACATCTAAGTCTGTATGTGTCTGATTAGCAAAGCAAATGAGACAAAGTTTACATATGTTGCCTAAAAAAGGGAATTTCAAAAATTCTTTTCTACTACTACAGATGAGTAACATATGTTCTGTGTTTTCTGAGATGCAAACCCTGAGCACTGTAGAAAAATTAAGAGATCCCTGTGTCCTAGAAGTCACATGTGCTCTGATTTAATGACTAAACAGAATACACGGCACAAATCAGTGAAAACCTGAGTGCTGAGAGAGCATACAAGGAGATGAAATAATGTCTATATAAGACTTGGACGTTTCATAACAATCATGTGCTGCATCAAGTAATTTATTGAGACTCTTCTTGCATACCTAATGTCTGAAAAAAAAAAAAAAAAAGAAAAAGCAGACTGAGCTGGATCCTTATGTAAAAGATGGAAGAGCGTGTTTGTGAAGTTGGAGAGCCTTTTTTTTGGGGGGGTGGGGCTAGAAGGGGACAGATGTAGACATGCAGTTATGTGCTTTACTGGATTTGGATTTTGGCTTGGGAATGTTCAGGAGTGAGTGATTGTGTCTTTAATAAGCTGAATGAGGACACTCACAATGAAGTTTAAAAGAATAACATGATGGCAAATGTCTCAAGAATTTTAATACTTTGGAATATATGCTTAAACTGTGCTTCCACTGCTTCCAAGGCTTGCTCATTGCTCTTAAAGAGACATTTCTGGGGGTGTCTGTTACAGTAAACATTCTTATTTGGCTTTGGCTAGCCTTGTTGTCTGAAAGGACAGACAGTTCTCAAGTGCTGCTAGGGGGCAGGATTGTTTTGCCAGTGCTTAAGCAACTGGGGTCTTGTCTTTTCGAGCTACTCTGTTACTCTCGGTGGGACTAGAAAATGAATGTTGTTTCCATCATTAATTTATCTATAACAAGGAAATAGATAGGGCAAGTTGTTTGCTGTTAAAATGGGAGGTAGCCGAAGGATGCCTGTAGGATTTGTCAGCTCTGAGTGACAAACTGGAATTATAATGGTCCACAGAAGGTTGTAAAGTATGAACCCAACCAAATAAATAGGAAGCAGACATGACAGTAAAGATAACTCACTCTCTGAATTTTTCCATTTGTTATTCAGAGACTGTTTTGAAAGCATAATTATCTCTCTAAAGCTGTTCATTTAAAATTAGCATCATAAATTGTTTATTATTCTTTAAACAAAATCAGAATTTCTTTTTTTTTTTTTTTTTAAATCCTACTAGTATTTCCTACTCCATGTACTCTCTCTCTCTCAGTAGAAGAGAGAGAGACAGAGCTACTGGAGGGAGGTCCAGTGAAGATCCACAGAGATGATTAAAGGACAAGAGCATCTTCTATCAGGAGAGGATGAGAGAGCTGGGACTGCTCAATCTGGGGAAGAGGTGGCTCAGGGAATCTCATCAATGTATATATTTACCTGAAGGGAGAGTACATAGAAGACATATATACCTGAAGGGAGAGTACATAGAAGACAGAGCCAAGCTCTTTTCAGTTGTGCATATTGCCAGGACAAGAGGCAATGGGCACAAGCTGAAACACTGAAGGTTCCATCTGAATATCAGGAAACACTTTGTTACACACTTCTTTATTGTGTTTAATGTGTATTACCCCAACTAATCTGTGATACTTTTTCTGTACCTACTTTTTATGCCCTATTTATGCTTGGAATTAAAAGCTAAGCCAGCAAAACAATGTCATTCTCTTTGTGGCATCTCCTGGACATTCATGGCATACCCTTGGATATATTATTAACTAGGTAATAACAGGTTTGGGGACAGACCTCTGAAGCTTTATCATCTAGGTATTTGATTGTAAATGCAAAAAGTAATAGAACAAATAATTAGTTCAAAATGGCCTCAAAGTGGTTGCCAAGTAGAGCACAACTATGCCGGCAATTACTTTCACATGTAAAATTTCTGTGTATGAGAAAATATCTATGCTGAAAGTCATATGTTTAAAAAAAAAAGAAAAAAAGAAAAAAAGAAAAAAAACATTTGGAAGATCATTACACTAGAAATGAGAGTTCTGAAATGCAAATTGTAAAATGGGGAAGAGGAAGATTTTCTAATCTTAATAATCTAATCTATTTTTTTTTCTGTCAGGTTTTCTAATTTGCAGATTCCTGTTTTATTGTAATTTTGGATAGGAGCAACAAATAGAAAGATAGCATTCCCTGTAGCAAATAAGATACAAGAATGAATATATCACTTTTAGTTCTTCTGTAATGTATTTGTTTTTTCATGTAATCTTTTTTGAGTGTCAGTGTTGATCACACACTAGCCCAGAGCTGATAAAATAATGAAGATAATCCTATCCTCTTGGGTGCTATTTGTATATCGGAGACATCACTGGAGAATTCCATCTCTTTTTCATTAATGATGATGAAGTTACAGGCTTTTTGGACAGGAGGAAGAAAAGAGGTAGTGGAGAGACGAGGTTGGCCAATGGCTTAAATATTATCCATTTAGTACGTCTGTAAAACAATTTCCTGTTTACAAGTTTTAGATGTAATGGAACTATTGATAAGTCAAAACAAGGTTAGAATTCTGACTTCAGCTTTTGGCTGAGGACACATTTCCCAGTCACACTTATTGGCCCTTTTTATCAGGGTGTCATATTAACTGAAGTGGCACAAACTTCTCAATAAGATTTGCTCTGTCTGTTGAGAGAGAAGCATTTTGTAAATCCTCCAATTAACAAGAATAAGGAATATACTTTCTGCAAATATCTTTATGCTTTCATTTGTGCGATTTTGGCATTGAACAGAAAGGATTACATTCAGCCAAAACCATCTTTGATCTAAAATATGTGAGAATCCACTGATCAGGTTTCACTGGGTTTGGATCTTGGCATTTTTTAAGTGCAAATTCATAATATTAAAAAAAAAAACAAACACGTATTGCTTAATGTAATCTGAAAACTGTAACATTGTATGGTACACATTACCTGTTGCTTTATATACTATGGGAATTAATATGTTACTTTAATTTTGTCTAAGCATTTTGTATACATCCATTTTGGCTATACATAATTGAGAGGAAAAGATGTGGAGGAATGATTAATGAAGATAAAATAAATAAATAAATAAAATTCTAGTATAATAGAATCAGAGAGTGGTTTGGGCTGGGAGGGACCTTAAGGATCATCTAGTTCTAACTCTCTTACCATGGGCAGGGACATCTTCCACTTCACATGTCCAGATCATGTTGTCCAGGGCCCCATCCAACCTGGTCTTGAGCATCTCCAGGGATGGGACATCCACAGCCTCTCTGGACAACCTATTCCAGTGCCTTGCCACCCTCTGAATGAAGAATTTCCTCCTAACAGCCGATCTGAATCTTCCCTCTTTGAGTTTAAAATCATTCCCCTTTGTCCTATCACCGTCCATCTATTTAAATAATCTCTCTCCGTCTTTTTTGTAAGTTCTCTTTAAGTACTGAAAGGCCACAATGAGATCACCTGTGAGCCTTCTCTTCAGGATGAACATCCCCAGCTCCCTCAGCCTTCATAGGAGAAGTGCTCCAGCCCTCTGACCATCTTTGTGGCCCTCCTCTGGACATGCTCTAACAGATCCTCATCCTTCTTGTGCTGGGGACCCCAGACTTGGATGCAACACTCCAAGTGGGGCCTCACAAGGGTAAAGCAGAGGGGTAGAATCCCCTCTTTTGACCTACTGGCCACTCCTCCATTGATGCAGCCCAGGATGCAGTTGGTCTGCTGGGCTGCAAGCATTCACTGCTGGCTCAAGTCAAGCTTTTTGTCCACTAGAACCTTCGAGTCCTTCTCTGCAGGGCTGCTCGCAATGAGTTCTCCTCCCATTCTGTACATGTATTCATGTCTGGGATTGCCCCAACCCAGATGCAGCACCTTAATTTTGGCTTTGTTGAACCTCATTAGGTCCCTTTGGATGGCAGCCCTTCCTTCTGCTTTATCTACTACACCACTCAGCTTGGTGTCATCTGCAAACTTGCTGTGGGTATACTCGATCCTATTATGTCATTGATAAGGATATTAGACAGTACTGGTCCCAAGATGAGCCCCTTAAGGACACCGCTCGCCAACAGCCTCCACCTGGACATAGAGCCATTGACCACAACAATCCAGCTGCAGTCATTCAGCCAATTCCTTATCCACTGAATACTCCATCCTTCAAATCCATTTCTCCAATTTAGAGATAAGGATGTTGTGTGGGACTGCAGAAGTCCAGGTAGATGACATTAGTCAGTCTACCCTTCTTGACTGATGCAGTTGCTCCATCACAGAAAGCCACCAGATTGATCAGGCACGATTTAGCATTGGTGAAGACATGGTTGGTGTCTTGAATTACCTCATTCTCTTGCAAATACTTCAACATTGCTTCCAAGAGGGTCTGTTCCATGATCTTCCCAGGCACAGAGGTGAGATTCACCAGTCTGTAGTTCCCCAGGTCTTCCTTTCTAGCCCTCAAAAATTTCAGATGAAACTGTGTTTGTATGGATGAGAAGGCAGGGCATGGGTGAGCTTAGAATTTCAATGATTCTTCTTGAATGAATAAATTTGAGGCATCAAGGCTGTTATTGATTTATTTCAGCATATAGGCCTATGTGGCCTCTACAAGACTTCACTGTACATTACGGAAATATTCTCTTGATAGAAATAACAGTTGAAAAATTGTAGGGCTCTTCTTTGTACTTAACATCTCCAATTCATTGGCATCATTTAGTAAGTCCAATGTAATGATTATTTTGCTAACATCTCGACACACTGTAAGTCACATTGCTACTTATGCTTTTCAGATGTCAGTCTTATCATGATGATAGCTGTCTCAAACTATTCAGGTATTGCACATACTAAAACCAATTGTCTGTGCTGACAATTATTCTCTCACAGATGGACAGACTGTGCTGTGATAGCTACCTACTCTTGGAAGATGAATAAGTTGAAAGAAATATACTCAAAATATGTATCTTGCCCTCTGCTGCAGGTAAAAGGTTTACCTTGTCATTAGGCATATCAAGCTGTCAACAATATGAATGCAATTCAGCCATTTTCACTTCTCAGAATACAGTTGAATGGGATACACACAACCAAATGTCCATGCATTCTACAATTCAGCATGACTCAATAAAGATGAGATTAAGATCACAATTTTTCAAGTGACATCAGGCACCTGTGCCTTTGCTTTAGTCATCTTCCTGTCAAAAAAAATAAAAATAAAAATAAAACCACCTTATGTACATCAATTTTAGTTCTGTCTACTGGGTTTCAAAGTTACATCTCTACCTTTTTTTTTTTTTTTTCCCAGTGTTGCTTTGCAGGTGTAAAATAAGATGAATTAAAAAAAATAATAAAACAAAAATAAAAAAGTAGAGCAGTTTACTTTGGCCAGGTTGTAACAGAAAGGGGAAAAATAAAGAATGCATGTCCTCATGTGAGGATTGTCTACTTGTGTGGAAAAGCTGTTACTAAAATACTAGTACTAAAGAAAAAAATCGTGGTTCAAATGAGCTAATAAGAGATTTCCAAGCAGTCATAAAAACTTGTACTTAAATTACACTAACTGTTAGCTTGCCATTACATTTCTTAACAGTCATAGCTGTTAACAAGCAAAATCTTCCGAGGAACATTTTCCCCAGTGTGTCATATCACCGGCTTAGTTATACAGAAGCACCTAGGACTGCCTGTGTCAGCTATCTACCACTCTGGATTTATAGAGGGGTCAAAGGGACCAGTACCCAGTCCCTTCCACTTTGATTTCTGGGTCCTGGCTGCAATTCAGTGCTTGAAGTTTTAGATTCTGGGAGATGAAAAGAAAAGAGTCATGCCGAAAAATTGACTATCGTTTTGAATTTCCTCATTAGCGTGAAATTTTCTGACAAAATCCAATACAAACAGAAATACCAACCCCAGTTTGGCCTCTAGTCCCAAATCACACAGTTGGTCTAAGCCCTATTTGGCCATCAACTGGCCTCCCTAATGCCAATAAGAATATTTTGAGCCATCCAAAATGATCTGTTTCAGTTAGCCGCCTACGCTTTGCCATGGTTACGTGAAGTAACTTTATGACACATGGCTGACATTTATTGCATTTGTTTGTTTGTTCAAGCTCCAGGAGGCTATCAGTGATATACATCTGAGAGCGGAGGCTTGAGCTGACATCCCTCTAGCCCCCAGACTGTTAATTTTAACAATATGAATAAACTCACCAGAGTTTCCCCATTGAATGTGTTTGGGGCATGCCAGAAAGAAGGTGGTGCAGAGGGGGCCTGCAAAACAGCAGATGAAGGTGGTTTCATTGCCATGGGAACCAGACCGCCCATGGGGAAAGGAGAAGATCTGGTAAGCTGGGGAAGGGGTAGACAAGAAACACATCATTACCTATCTGGATTTATTTTTAAAATTGTTTGTGGCATGGAAATGTCACCAATGCATACTTGAGTTTGGAGAGGGCTAGGAACAATCTTGGTTTAAAGTGTAGAGCTCTGCATCTGCTAGGATTATCCTTACAAAGGTCCGGGCCACAGTGCTCTTCTCTGATACATTTGTGTATTAAAATGGGTGACTTCCTGGATATTCTTTCTTATCACTGACAGCAGTATGGCCTGTTGGGCATTTTTTGTATGAATCCTGTCTGGAAAAGCAAGCCAAATCATTTTGGTCCTCATGAAAAGTTGATATCAAATGCTGAGCATCTTTGGTGTTTCCAGATGCTGATTGTGTCATCTGTATAACTCCAAAATCAAAATGTCTTTCTGTCCATCATTGTTATGACCCTTTGAGTTTCTGGAGCATTCAGATTTGGGATAGATAAGTTACAAATATGACATCTTCAATAATGAAGAATCTCCTTGTGACTCAATCAACAATGCTTTCATTGAAATGAAACTGCAAAGATGAAACTTAATTCAGGTGATTAAATCAAAATTATTAATGATACTAATCAACAAGCAGGAAGACTGAAATCAATTAGTAGTTCTGCACTTGCTTTGCATTTGCACTGCTTTAGTTAATTCTCTAAAGGAGAGTTGATTCCTTCTCTTGTATAGCCATTACAGATGCCAATTGCAACTGAGTAAAAACTTCATTTGAGGCGTCTCTGTCACAATGGAAATATGCTGTGGGAAACATTCTGAACATTTATTTAAGAAATAATGTTCTGTAACTGAAACTTTACTTGGCTCTTATTTTTTATTTTTTTACCTTTTTCATTTTTTTTTATCTCATTTTATTAGACAATCACAAAAAACAAACAAACAAACAAATAACAACATGAACAACAACAACAAAAAACACACATAAAAAGGTCATTTATCATTGAAGGAGTATTAACTCAGGTTCCATCCCATCCCATTGGGTTTTGATATAAAGTAAGATTCAATTAAAATGTACAAAAACATCTAAAAATATCAAGTTAATAAAACTTTATAAAAAATGTTATTGAATTGTATTTGTTTTTCCTCCTATGCATCTAAACAAAAGCAAACATTACATAGCATTAATAAGCAGGCATATCCTGGCTAACATGTTTGTCAGTGTTTCAGAATTACAAGGTCTTACTGCAGTTGTTAGGGTGAAAAAGACAAGGTGCTGGCTCCTCATTTTGTAATTAGTTCATAGCATTGTATGAAGTATTTATTGAAATACTTTCATTGAATGAATATTCTTTACACCTGCAAGTAGAGCTAACTGCTGCTAAGAACTGACACGTTGCTTCAATAAACTTTCAGTTTGCATACTTAATGACTTCTCCTATTGATCTGTAGTTTGGCCTATTTTAAAACTTCAGCACAAACACAATCTACTCTGTACGTTAAATGTTAAATTATATTTTAAGGATTTAATTAAGTTGTGGTAAATTTAGAGCTTAATGTACACAGTCTTGCTTTAAATTTAATTTTAAATAGGAATATTTTATGAGAAAGTGAGCATAAGGTTTTTTGTTGTTGTTTTAAATTAATTTTTACACATTTTGAATACTGATTTACTTGGTTTTGCCCTTGGGTATTTCCTCAGATATCAAATAGCACTGGACTGGGTCCTGTATATTCTCTAAAACAGATTTTTCAGTAAATATTCTTGTATTGATTATATCTATTTAAATACAGAGAAAGTTAATAGAAGGAAATTAGTTTAATGATTACAGCAGGGCTAATAAAATCATGCTATTGCTTTCCAAGTTACACTGAAGAACTTTTCAGTCAAGGATAAAGCTTGGAGCTGAGGAATTATGACATAAATATCTGATTTTTTTTAGCATCTGTTTAGCTGTTATGTATGTTGCTGAAGCCAATTTACTCTGACAAAAAAATGTAACATAAACTAATAGTAGATTAAAATAGGAGGTGTGTTACATCTTTCCTATCCTCTTTAATACCTTGGCAAGGAATAATTTTGTAGACTATTGAAATTCAAAGGATTGGTCACATGTTGAAAAATACTTTTCTTTAGGAAAATTCTGTAAATTTAAGCTTCCATTTGTATTATGAAGGTTTTTCATAACTGCAGCTTTTAATGGTAAGTAGCTAGTAGTATGTACAATCTGCTGCTTATATCCAGCAGATTTCTACTCTTTCTTTTCAGATGATTTTTTTTTTTTTTTTTTTTTTTTTTTTTTTTTTTTTTTACCCCTCTTCTCTTGCTCTATAATAGAGTGAATCATTTGAGGCTATATACATGTATGGCTGATGTATATGCCTTTTATAATATGGTCAATACCTGTTGGTCATTTGATGACCGCTCCATAGAGGTCAAGCAGGAGGTTTTCCAAGCAGGAAAGTTTTCTGCTGCTTTGCACCTGATTGCACTCCTTATTTTAAACAGAATATAATTCACCAGATGACAAATGACTGTAGTAAATGGCTTTTGGTGTAACTCAATACTTCTAAAGAAGCTTCACTTAAGTTTTCTCCTTTAGATCAGCAAAGATTTTAGCCCATGATTTACAGAAATTATAATTTTTAAAGTGTCACTACTTCCATTGTAAATGTAGTTGTAAAAATCATTCAGTAGACTGAAGCAGTGTGAAAAATATTTATTGTGGTTCTTACTGCCTTGGATTTTTATAAGTAATCCCTCTTTACCAGGATAGTTGTGTGACTGAGTACAGGATAATCTACTGGTTTCACAGGAGTTTTTTTTCAAAAAGAATGACTCCCATGTCAACTTAGAAAAGATGAAGGAAAACATATGCCACAGTTATCACAGCTGCTTAAAAATAATCAGAATTTTAAATCTGCTAATGAAATACTGAAATATTTAACAACCAGATTGGAAAGATCAATACTGCTAGAATATTTCAAACAGACATAAAATGTTTTGTAGTGTGAAAAGTCATCCCAATATCTAAACAGAACAGAAAAAAAAATTATTTAAAATATAAATCTAAAGGAAATTCTTTAAAAATATATTGACAAAATGAATCTCTATGGGAACTTGGACTCGTGTGTGCATTTTAATGGTGTTTTTTCTTTATTTATTTTGGCAGGGGCAAAAAAGAGAAATACACAGTAGTTAAAACTGGTGTCAGAACGTTGGAAGAAATAGAAAAATGAAGTATTATTTAGCTTAATATAGAATAATACACTCTAATATTGATGATATTGTGTCAATTTTGATAGTATCTTTTTGACATTATTATTTGCTAAGCAAATCATACCTTTTTACCTCAGCTACGTTACTGATTTTCATGTGCATTAACTCAAATTTTTGTCTGAATAATTTTAAAATTAAATTGTTTTCATTTAAAGTTGTTGATAAATAATGGAAATTGGGATTTTTTTTTTAATTATTTCTGAAGAGACAGTTCTCCGAATATGTTGTTTTCCTCATATCTTTCCATTTGTTTTTAATTACTAGCTACATTTCCATGAAGAATGCAATCTTTTGTTGTTTAAGGGTTCCTCTGCCCATGTTGCTTATTTCTTTCATGCAGACTTAATTTGTTGTTTCTGGCAACCAGTTTATCTTTAAAGACACACAGTAATGTTGCAAACAGTAAATACTGACTTCAAAGGAGAAATAAGTAAACTTTTGAGCAATGCACAACATAGATCAAATCTTGAGGTGTTGTGAGCTGATAGAGTTTTGACTTGAGCCAGACTTTTAGTTTTCCACTACCTGAGTATTTTTCTTCTTGTGCTCCCATGTAAATGTTTTCAGTAACAATCAAGAAACGTGAAAACTGAAACTCCATCATGACAAAGCTTGCAAAATAAATAAATAATCAGGCCTGCCATACAGAATCCCTTTGGCTTTTGTGGTTCACTTTGTACATATAAATATATGACAGAGAGATGGATTTCAATGAGAGCAATATCTGTATCACATGAATTAACAGTAGTTGCATCAGAGCCAGATGAAGTCTTAATGTAAATGGGAATGCTGCTCGGCTGCACAACTCTGACCAGTTCACATGTGGGGGAAAACTGCAGTTTACTCAATGGTGCTAGTATAGGCTGGAAGGGAAAGTTAAAGGCTCTCTTACATTATTCATTTATAAGCAATGTTTTCTACATAGCTTTTTTCATGGTTTGTCTTCTATTTTGTACTTTGATTTAAGATAGCAATCTTGCAGACCAAGCTTTTCCTTCCCAAGGTAAAATAAAATAAAATCCAGAAGATGTTGTTCTCCAAACCTATCTTATTGAATGTGTTCCTTTCTTAGGAACAGTGCAAATTATATAGCCATCATTTTTCATTACAAAATACTAGGCAGCAATATTAATTAGCTGGCTATCCTAGCTCATTCCCACTTCTGTGGCACAGGTCTTGTCCCTGTCTTCCAAGCTGTGCTGGCACAGCTGTTTATGGGACGATCCTATGAACTAGATCAGGGGACTGTCTACTCTAAATAATTTGAAAAAGTATGGTTTGAAATTGTCACCTCACCAAATACTATCAGTACCACAGACTGAACATAGTTTGACAGGTATCTCACTTAACAAAATAGTCCTACTAAGGACAATTTGGGTGAGACTGTCAAGCTCTTTTATTCTTTATCAGTATCTGATTCATTTGTATTAAAAGCTGGCTAGACAGCTGGGAATGTTGGGAAGCCAGTATACTAATTACCTTACTTTAAAAATAAATGCATCAGAGCCACCGGGGCATTTCTATTGTGTTTTAGATTATTCATAGGAATTATGAGGTTATCAACTGTGAATGTGAAATTGCTGGGCATATGCTCAGATATCATCTTCCTAAGCTGTGCAATTATTCAGGATGTCATCTCAGTCTTCCAGCAACCAACAACTTCTGTTTCTACATAAAATATCATCAAGGTATTAGAAAGCCTTTGGCAATAGAATACAATTAAAATACCTCAAGCAGGGAAACCCATTAATATGAAAGAGGCTAAGTTCAAGAGAAGTAGTTACGGCATGTCTACTTGACACAGAGAGCAGCACAGAGCCCTTAGCGATTAAAACATCCTGCTGAGAATCTGAGGTCTGTGTTGTAATGGAGACAATATAGCGCAGAAGCTGCTACATTTAAAGCTAATTTGGACATCTCTGTGGCTACAGGCTCCAACGGTACTTCTTTTGTAAGGGCAAATCATATCAAGGCAGGAATAGTACAGATGGTTATGTCACCAGCTTCAAATTCAGTTGCATTAGATTCAGTTACCTGTTCTGCTACTGTTTCCCTCTCATGCTGAAGCCGAGTCCTTTCAGCACACCTTTATGGACATGTCCAGCTTGGGCAGCTTGGATATAAACCACAGGTTCAGCAGGAGCAATAAAAACAAGGAAACATTCACCCAACTCACAATTAACAGTATCCTTTGAGGTCAAGAATTCTCTGTCAATGTTATAGTTCTGACAGCAAACTACACGGGCTTCTTGTTAGCATTTGACATTACTTTTACTAGCAAGCCTATGGAGATAATGAAGTTTTCATATTTCTATATAATAAATGAATTACTCATTTCAATTAATGTACTATGACCTAAAAAATGGTGACCTATTCTATCATCTTGCCTTAAGAGACTGTGTTTTCCAAGATCTCTCTTCCCATCACAGTGGTTATGGAAGAGTCAAATATCAGTGGTGCTATCTAGATGAAGTCCTACAATTTTGTATGGACAAATTAAAGCTGTATATCCCTGTCCAGTGAAATTATATCTTTTAATTTAGCATTTTGCCTTTTATTTATTTACTTACTTATTTCCCATAAGGCCTGTCTGCTATGGGCAACCAATTTATAATTGAAAATGATCAACCTAGGAATAATAATTTTAACTGTAAAATTTCCTTTCTTTCCTCTCAGCCTTTCTTATTAACCGAACAACAACAACAACAAAAAGTCATGTTTTTTTCTTTATATATATATATATATATATATAATGTTATGAATCAGTGTACCAGGTACTTTAATAACATTTACATTTAATATGTGCTGTATTTCCATTTCAGAAGTTGTTTTTATGATTTGATCAAATACCTAGTCAGATTATCTGACATTATTTATTAACTGGTTAATATTCATAACTATAGTTTCCTGTAAGTACTTACAGACCTTCTTATTAATATCTCTGCAACCATCACAACTGGTATTATACAGTAGATGGCACTTGCCAAAATCATCTTGTCCCCTGTGACATAGCCTGGCATCCTGCAGGTTTCTGCACTCTCACTGAGCTCTGAGAGCTGCCTTCCATCACGATTCCTGGAGCCCCCGACTGAGTGCTCGTATCACCAGTCATAGTCCGCAAACTGTTTTTAGAGGTCATCATACTGGTGTTGGCTCTCTTAAATTTCTTAAGTGATTCCTACCCTTCCATTTTCATTTAGGTGAAATAGAAGCTTTTTGTTTGCAAAGTATAAAGATATACTTACTAAATAAGCAGTGTTATAAATGAATGCTTGAAATAATGTGACAGACAATGATCTGAATAGCTTAAAGATATTTTTATGATCTGTATGAGATTGATGTGTGAAATGGGATCTGTGGCTTCACTGAAGAAAGTCTCTCTTAGCTTGGTGATTTTCATTTTTTCCCCTAAAATAAACTCAGACAAAAAAAATATAAAATAAAATTCAGGTTTTCAGATTTACAGTGTGTTTTTAGAAATGTGCATGGTCTATTCTTGCTTCGTCGTTATCTTCTGAATCTCTGCTTCATGTAGCCCATTTCTTGATTTTTTTCCTTTTGATAATCAGACGCCAGATGACCTGCAGCATTAGAATTCCAGCTAGGCCATTTCTGTACAATGTAACCTCACCGATGACCATTTGTATTGACTGAAGCCTGTCACTTTGCTTGGAATTTGTTTAAGCTATATAAATTACAATGATGATGATTCTTAGATTTGTGAAAGTGAATAGGAAACTATCAGATATGGTTTAAAGAGTATCATCTCACTTTTTTATTCAGATAATTTTGATTTCCTAACAAGACTGATGCTCAGCAAGTACTGCAGAGTGTAGAGGCTGGTGAACACAGCATGAATGTTACATCATTACAACCAAAGACTTGGAATGAGACTCCAGGGACTTTATCTGACAGTCTTGTTTCATTCTGAAGTTCATAATGGAGATTATGTGATCTGAGTGAAATAAATGTGGGGAATATGAGGTGGTTCTGAGGTGGCTTGGCAATGAGGCATGGCTACTTTGGAAGCACTACAGAGTTGACTTTAGAGCACTTTGGTCCATGCAGCTGGAAGCACAGCTGTAGTGAGCAGATGGACCAACTATTAGAGCATTCATACTAAACTCGATGGTGCTCTTTAGGGCTAGAGCAAATCAGCAGAAAAGATCTATGGTTTGATGGATGCTGAAGATGATCAGCATTAATGACGAGATTTGAGGTGTGTGGAATCTACAGGGAGGGTAATCATGAGCCCTGAGTTGCAGTTAGCCATTTGGACAGTAACAGTTTGAAAATGTGCTGTTGGCCAAACAGCTAGTGTAAGGCAGGGCAGCATTAGATCTGTGATGGCTGGCAGGAGCTTCACATATCTAATGACAGACAAGTGTGCATGGGACCCATGCTGCAGGAGGGCTCAGGCTGGAGGACTGTCTGGTGAAAGTAGCCCCTTCCTGGCTGTTTTTCAAGTGCTCTTCACCTAGGCAGAGAGCAAACAAAGACCAGAACTGCTGTGCATATGAAGGAGATCATTGCTGCAGTTATAAGGCAGACATATTCCAGTAGACCCATGGGTGTATTACATGAACTGAATATATCCACAGTAAACCAGGGGTTGCTATGTCTGCATGGTAGACTCAGGGATATTTCAGGAATGAAGACTCTTAGGGCCCTAAGCAGCCCTGTGTTTGCAAAAGCCAGTCCATAGAGGGCTATATGTGAGAGGCATTGGTTACTTTATACTTCCCATGTAAAATGGCAGCTGTGTTATTGTGCTCCCAAAGGACATCTGAGTTCTTATAGGTTGGAAAAATTAGCTACAAAATAACTAAGAAATGTAGATGAATTTCCCAAAGCTCCAAATACAAGCTTGCTTATTTAGTAACGATAAACTGAATCTAACATGTGTTTCTGCTATAGGTAACTAGCAAGAGCGTTGTGTTTGGACAGGTAGTTCTATTGTCTGACTTCAATGCCTTATTGTGGAGAAACGTTCCTTTAAAGGAATGTTTTCTTATGATTAGGTTGTCATTGATGAGGTTATGATTAGCTGTATCAAAATAAAGCTTGCTATATGGCGTAAGTCAAACAAGGCACAGATTCTTGCATTCCCTTCCTCAAAAACAGGCAACCCACAGTGCTGTCATCAAAAAAAATAAGGCATACACACACCACAAGGAAAGATTCCTCAGTTAATCTTGAACCTGCAGTTTTGATGTTCTGGTTGACTTGTTCAGAAGCTTATTCACATCTCTTGGATTCTGTCAGACAGAGTGATAACACGATACACTTTGATCTTGAGGATTTAAATACTATTTCTTCCCTCAAATCCTTTGGTATCTTCTGTGTTTTCATGAAAAAAATATGTATTAGCTAATTTATTTAAAACCATAGCCAACAGGCTGGTTATTTTTCTAACAGTGTTAGTCACTTGTCTGACTTTTAACATGACTTTCTCCTCTTTCAACTGGTCTTCTATTATGTGCCACTTTGCCTGAATTCCTTTTCTGAAATTGCCATTAGTGCTTAGGTAATAAAAGCACAACAGCCTGTACATACTTCACATCACCCAAGAATCTAGCTGTCAGGGCTGTTATTTTTCTTAGTAATCTTTGTACAGGTAAAAACAGCAACATCTTAGAGGCTTTTATCAATGATTAACCTATTGTAGAGCATATTTCATATACTGGGAAATGTGCTGTGTACCATTTTGGGATGATATTATGGTATTAAGGTTTCATAACATTCCATCAGCATGTAGATACTGCAGTAAGAATCACCTGATTCTGACTTTGCTCTAACTTTGTACTGGCATAACTCCATTTCTTCAGATGAATGGAGGAGAAACCAAAATCAGGTCCAGCAGAGTTACATGGATAAGCTGGCTGGCTAAGGAGAACCTATTGGACTTTTTTTTGGAAGCTATAAATATCCTCAGTTCTGCAGGTAGGAATGACATCTTCCAGGGTTTTACTTAAATGTGTTCATAGAATCACAGGATGGTTTGGATCAGAAGGGACCTTAAAGAAAATACAATTCCAACCTCCTGCCATGGGCAGGGACACCTCCCACTAGATCAGGTTACTCAAAACCCCATCCAGCCTGGTCTTAAACACTTGCAGAGATGGGGCACCCACAACTTCTCTGCGCATCCTGTTCCAATGCCTCACAACCCCCTGAGTAAAGAAACAATATCTGATCTAAATCTATTTTTTTTATTTTTATTTTTTAAGTTTAAGGCCATTCCTCCTTATCCTATTATTACCCTCTCTGACAGAGTCCCTCCCCAGCTTTCCTATTGGCCCCCTTTAGGTACTGGAAGGCTGCAATGAGGTCTCCCCAGAGCCTTCTCTTCTTCAGGCTGAACAACTCCAACTCTGCCGGCCTGTCTTTGTAGGAAAGGTGCTCCAGCCCTTTGGTCATCTTCAGTGTTGCAGGTTTAGTGCTTGTAGGGCTCAACTCTTTTGTCTGACAGTTTTATTTGTCTCCATATGCATTTTTCCAAGTATCGTCTTTCCCAGCACCAGGAGAACAATGTGTAGAGCAGTGACAAGCATCACTCACAGGGTGACTCTTACTTTCATGATGTTACTGCTGTTCATGCAGCTTTTCCTAAATTAGCTTTAAACTAGCTGCTTGGGTCCTTCTAAGAAAATAACTGCAGTTGCATGGAATATAGTACAGCTTCCAGAGAGACTTGGTAAATATCCATCCCATTAATCTCCGCTGAGATCCATGCTGCTGTACCTATGCAACTGTCAGAAGCTGACCTACTTAAAGTCAGTTTGGGTAGAATTACTCAGGATGCAGTCAACCCAGTTTGTTCAGGGAAGATGAACTCTCAGGTCCAGTGTCTATCATTGCCATCCAAAGAACAATTTTATCCATATCCTCATACATTTCTATGTAATTATTTGCATAATTTCCTCTCTATATTATTGCTAGTGTAAGTCTTAGTTAATGAGATGACTGTATGTTGGCAGCCATTTGCAGGTGTTATTTTTAAAAAAATACAAAAGCTTTCTTCACTAAACAAACTTGTTATTGTGTAAAGACTAGTAAAGACTAATGTCATCAATTTTTATATACTGTTCCTTCTCTGTGGTGGCTAAGGCTGTTTGCTTTATCCTATGTGGCTGCCCATTTTATGTTTTATGAAGTCTTATAGCCAGCCAAAAATTACAATATCCTAAACATTCTCAGAAGAGCACAAGTGTGTCCACTTTCTGCTGTCCATTCCCTTCCTACTGCCCCAGAGTCAGAAATACTGGATTAGGGATGCTCGTGGGTACCTTCCTCTTTGTATCTATTTATGGACCTCTTGTCCATGAATGTATGCAATTGCTTTTTGAACTTATCAATACTGTCTGCCTCCACTATTCCTTTGGTGAGTCTGGAAGAGAAAAAAATCCTCTTGGAATACCACGGTTACACAAGATAAACAAGTTTTCTGAGTGTTTGTTTAAAGGTTATTTTTACCATAAATATCACCTGTCAATATTTTGACTTTCTACTGCAGCAGGTAACTGCACAAAACAGAATGAATTATTTGTTTTGATTTATTCATATGGATTTTTAGTAATGTTATTGACATGGCATGTATGGACCTACTGCCCAACTCCTGACTAATATAATAAAGAAACACAAAACAGAATATTGTGGGTGGCTCCAACCATATATATGAATTATAGTAGTTATACAGCTACAGGCCAGCGTACCTTTATCTTCACATACATGTAGAATCACAAGTCCTTCTTATAGGCACAGTTGTTTGGGTGGATCCAAAGGTGGAATAACAGATAAACTTCAGAAAACAACAGACCTGATTCTGCCAGACCCTTGATAAGGTGCTGCAATTTAAATGTGGGTTCCTTCCCACTGCAGTCCATGGTAGTGCTTATCTGAGAGAGCCAGGCTTGAGCCTGGACCCCCCTGCTGAACTGGAGCCTGTCGACAAAGCTGGGATAGAGGAGTAGTGTGGGGAAGGTTTGTAAACAGCTGAAGTGGAGCCTTCTGGGTTTAATGTGTTCCATAACCAGTTCAAACAGGGCAGCGACTGAATACCCCAGATGTCAGAGTTACACAACAGCTCCTTCAGAAAAGCAGCCTTAAGTTTTCAGTGGGCTTTATAATAAAAAGCATGCAACAAAGGACTGAAATGTTCACCCACAGACAGTGAAGTGCTGGCTTTGCTAGCAGCACTCACCCACCATCAGCTCTCAGCTCATCCTTTCATGGGGGGAGAGATGGATCTAATATTCTTCTTCATCCCTAATGCTTGTTTTTACATTACCCTTATATTATTGTATGTGGGCCGTGTATAGCAGACTTAATGAAGCAATTTGTAGACCTGCATCAATTTAGTGCCTTTTTTTGTTTGTTTGTTTGTTCTGAAGTAAATGCTATATTAAGTGCAAAGTTTGAGGCTTTTCTTTTTTTTTTCTTCTTCTTTTTTTTTTTTTTTCTTCCCCCACCTGGACTAAGGTTGGGGTCTTTAAGGAGAAGGAGGTTCTTTCAAAACTAACAGAAGTTTGGTATTTTCTATTCATACCTCTAGCTTCATATCAGAGCAGTACTCAATTACTTCTGATTTGTTTCAGCCACCGACCATGGGATGTGGTAAGCTGCAGCCCGTGAGCAGCCATTTCATCCTCCTCTGAAGGGAGCCATCAGTGAGCAAAAACATCAACCCTGGTTCTGAAGCTGTTTAAAAAAATTTCACCCTAGTAACCAGTTTTTAACTTTCTAACATGTCTAAAATTTTCCTACAAAGCTTTTCAAATTTCATTCTTCTAGGGGACCATTAGGTCAGGATTCTTCTACCTGGCACTTGTATTTGGCAAGGTATTCTTTTTCAATGATATTATGGAGCTATAACAGCATTGATGCTTGTTTTACAGTCTAGCAATTTAAAATGTCCAGTCTTTTTAAATAGGAGAATGCTGTTTTGATACTGAAGAATGATTTAAAAGGATCTACACTGGTTTGTGAATTCTGATTTTGTATGACTAGAAATTTAGTTTGGTTAAGAATCTAAACTGGAGTGAACTATCATTAACATGGACTCGCACAGTCTCCAACATCAGTCTACATAATTATCTTTACTATAATACAGCCTTTTCATACAAGGGAAGAAACAGCCTGTGGCTCTGCCATGCCTTCAAAACTAAGCTGCTATGTCCTTCAACCTCACAGTTCTGGGCCTTCTTAAAAGGGGACTACTGGTCTGAAGGCTACAGGATGCAGCTCTTCACCTGTATTCATTGCAAGGCTCCACTGCATCATAAATTGTCTCATTATCACACACAAGACCCTTCAGGTTTGACATTTTCCATCTACTTAGACCACCTTCAGACTTCTTGGAAGGTTGTGAGATGCTCAGGACTTAGCTGAACACTGTCATCTTTTGCTTTGCATTTCTCTTTGCCTTTTCCCTCTCCCTTTGACTCCTGTCACTTATCACCAGTCCACTGATCTGTACCTGTATGTGCTAATGACTTTATTTGAGTGTTTTCATGTGACTACGGTGAAAGGTCAGTCAGGGTGTCACACCTCTCCTTCTCACACCTCAGTATGTCCCTTACCTTACCTCTGCCTCACTAAAATAAATACTAATGCTAACATCTAGAAAATCCATCAGGAAAAAAAATCTGCTAAGAGCAACTGTTTGTAATTGCTGGCTGGTCTCCATTGGAGCACTATAAGTGCATTTTAATAGGTTTCTTTTCATCTTAAGGCTTAGTCAGTAAGGGTTGACAAACTTTTTATTAACAAGTTGTCTTATTGTTCCATGGACAGTTTGCTTTCTTATTGTACTTACTGAACAGTGTAATATTCTAAAAAGCAAGAGGACACATTGTTTGCTGATTTGATTTTATATAAGCCAGCAAACATATCTTACCTGTTTATGCCATTTCCTTCCACAGGTGTGAGGAAACACTTCATTAAATGACAATTTCCTGGGTAGCTTTTCACCTTTCCTATTTGATCAGCTGTACAGCACGCTGTTTTCTGCTAAATGCCTTGGACTCAGGAAGGTAAGAACAAGAAAAATCTAACAGCTATCCCTAACTAGCAGCAAACCTTGTGTGGCAGAATATCAGAACAGCAGCTAGTTGGGGTCTGGTTCTGCAGTTAGGCAAGGAAGGTGCTCTTAGTAACTCCCTCAGAGGCATTCTGCATGCAAGATCCTGAACTGCTGTGTTAGTGTTTGTTGTTGAGACAACATATGTGGTTCTTCACAGATTACTGGGTCCTACCGTACGCCTGTGCATCAGAAGCAATGCACCAGAGTGAAAGCTACTCTTCAGACTTCATGACAAAAAATCAGAATGAGCCTCTGTTTCCTATCAAAGCTTCATATTTTTGGTATATGGAAAGAATAGTGGGCTTAAAATCTTCTCCTAAAAAAAACTACGAGTGCAATGCACTTCCACGCATCTATTGTCTCAGCATGTTGTACGCCTAGAACAAAATCCGTGCTTTGAACTAGTGGAGATGAAAAAGTATTAATCAGCATTTAGCAAAATTTATCCCAAAATCTGAACTGAACCATCCTTGCTGCTATGAGGCAAACCACAAAATCTATTTTCAACAAACTTTTAGTTATTCCATCATCTCTGGTTCCTACTTCAAATTGCAACTGCAATACCACAGGTACTAATTTAAAAGCAAGCTCATTTTTCTTCATAATAAGACCAAATCTTTTTCTGTATGGAGTTCTTTTCAGTGTCCTTGATGCAGGAGTGTGAAGCATTTTTTAAAACAGATGGTTCTAGCTCAGCACTGTAGTATACTGATGGCTGCTGCTTTAGCCAGGTGGCCAGGGCCCTCTTGTCTAGAGGAGACTGATGACAGCAGGTGATGCCAGTGAAAGCCTAAAAGGATTGAGAAACATGATGAAATACCTATTCTGCTCCCTCTCATCTTATGCCTTTTTTTCCCCAGACTGTTTTGTTGAGGGAAAAGCTGTAGTGTATGAAGGACTAGGGTAATTCATCACATTTTTTTTTCTATTGATAAGGTCCAAGGAGTCCCTGCATTAAAACTAACAAGATATTCTTGCTTCAACTGAACTGGCAGTTTTATTTATTTGTTTTTCTTGAGTAGGGTCAAATTGTAGGGTCAAATTCACTTTCAGTTTTGTGCAGTGAATGTCTCTTCACACAGGGGCAACACAAACATTCCTGCCTGTTTTGAGGGCATAGTCCTCATAGTGTGTGCATCCCCATCAATCTCCCTTTCAAATGCAAGAACCCTACACCAGAGCAGATAAACTGACTTTGTTACTTAGCTTTCTTTTGACTACATGATTTATCATTAATTTTCTGCAATAATCTTGCTTTTATGGAGAGAGCAACTTAATATAACTGTAAGAATGACTGGATTATGGTATGGAGCACCTAGAGCTTGCACTGAAGGGAATTTTGAAAGTGTTGACTTTTCCAAGAGCTCCTGAAGGAAGCCAGGGCTTACTTGAAGATCAAAGAAGAGGGTTGGGAGTCCAGTCTAAGTGATTGCAGAATGCAGGTCACTGCATACATCTGCCTGCTCTGTAACTGACAAGGTTGTCATCAGCCTTACCTGAATGCATGTTAGGCAGCTTAAAACCACCTGGGAGGGTAACAGCACAGAACTCTGTATGATCTACTGTCTGAATGCTTACACTGGATGAAGTTGTTGGGAGAGAAATGGAGAGGAATAAACAAGTTTTGCAGTTCCTGATGAACACCATATCATTACAGTGATGCTGTTGGTGATACTCAGTGTAAGTAATACAGAAGATAGCTTGGTTATATTCACACAGCTGTTGTTAACTCCTTTTGATTGCAGTTGTGTATATTAAGTGTGGTAGCTAGTGTCTTTTGTTCTGATTTTATTTATTTTTTTTCAGACCTGGAGACCTCATAAGATGTCACATATACTAGCAAGAGTAACAGTTTTATTTCAAAAATAACTTTGATGAAAACTCAAAGTTTGGGCTCTTCCCCTGGACAGATTCAAGCTAGCACTCCAACAGGAAGAAAGGTCTCCAAGGTATTACTGTTTTTCCAAAGCAACTAATCATCCAAGAGAATAATATGAAATATGATTAGCTTTAACGACTCCTCCAATCTTTGGCTTATTCACTGCTCTTTGAATTCAAAATATAGTCTCCTTTTGACTTCAAATAATGTAACTCTTTTCTTCTGTAATAATTTTCTAATAACCTACAATCTCATTCACTTAACATGGTAAGCACTCGTATTTTGTGAACTGTGTTTTGTTTTGAATGCTCAACTCCCATCTAAATTATGAGAAATACTTAAAAATAACACCCTCTTTTTCTCAGCATGTAGATTTTTTTTCCATAATTCTTGTGAAATAAAAATAAATATATGATAAAATATCGGTCAGAATTAATGTAGTACATAACTCTTGGAGGCATTGCTATCTGGCAGAACAAATCCTAATGAAATCATCATTCAAAAGAAGCCTTGCTCCCATGTTGCAGAATGAATATGAAAATGATCAATTAATGTGCTTAAACAAAAAATAGATAAATAGACAGAAGGCATGGTTGAATAAAATTCAGCTAACTTGGGTAGTTTGTATTTCATTTTGTCCTTATAAATTCATGTTATAGGTACCTAGTGGAGACTTGGTATTTTCCCCTGGCTTTCCATCAGTAAGTCATCACTGTACATTTCTCTGACGCATCCCTGATTGATTTCATATCACTGACTTTCCTATGGCAAATACTCCCAGGAGCTTGGTGCACCCATATTACTCAATTTTAATCAGATAAGCCATTTTCTTCTACAGCTGCTCTCACCCTATGCTGGCTTTCTTTAAACTAAAATAATTGATACTAACAACTGATTTAAGCATAGTGTGGTAATCAAGGTACTCCCATTTAAAAACAAAACAAACAAACAAAAAAGCAACACTATCTTCTTGCAAAGTAGAATAAAATTTACTCACAGTTTTGATACTTTAAGGGACTATTTTATTATCACATTTAGGTTTTATCAGTGAGTTATACCTATTTCACTTGAAGTGGCTTCATCTACTTATATCCAAGAAGGTACAACCTTATTCTTGCAGTCTCTTTCTGCAACTCAGACTATCCTATTAAGACTGAAATTGTTTTCAAGTCTTTCTCATAGTAGTTCAGACAGGAATACTATGCTAGTTTCCCTTTCAGCAGTGCTTGTAGTTCCTGTGCTCCCAGAAAAATGCAGGTGTGACTGAGAAGACTGCTGAGGTGGTGCCTGAGGAGCTGATATGAGTTACTCCACAGCTCTACCAAACTCCATAGGTTAGGGTCACCATCTGAATTTCTTCTTCCATGATGAACAACTGCCTCTCGCCAAGGATGGAATGGGATTGCTCAGAATGAGTCCAGACTACAGTCAGTAGCAGTATTTTTATTTCCCTTGAGGAACAGTGGTCATATCATGCAGTTAAAACAGTCCAGGTTTTGATTTTTCATTTAAGAAACAAAATTATTTGTGGCTAGCCATAGTTATGAAAGATTTACTTTGAAGAACAATATAAAACTGTTGATGCAATTAAAATGAAAATATTCAGAGGTAAAGCTATAGGAAGAAGAAGGATGTATAAAACCAATTTAATTTAACTAGTTTGAGAATCATTGCTCTTCATCAATTTTAGATCTATTTTTAGTAAAATTTTGCAGCCTGGAGGTTAATTCATTTTTTAAGCTTTCAGAAGCTTATTGGGTTGAGACACTATTTCTATGGAAGTGATCTAGAAATATTAATTTACATGCACCGTATCTATATTTCCTCTGCAAGCTACACAAATGACTTTTTATTAGAGCTTTTTTTTTTTTTTTTTTTTTTTTTTTTTTTTTTTTTTTTTTTTTCTTTTAAATCATCTACTCACTTTTCTGGAAAACTGTGCTAAATACGGGTTGGTACAGTTATAAGTTGCTCCATGATCCCTAAGATAATGAAGTTTGCTTATGTAGGTCTGTGCCATGTGTCCTTGATGTTCCCCACTAGGATCTTTCCTTCCCATGTCATATGCCCAGATCACTCGCCTCACTGTGCTCTTTATTTCCCTCTCTTGTCCCTAAAAACCAACAGGTCATGCCATGGGCCTTGCTTTCCTTCTCTGGCTTTCTGGCTGAGCCAGAGGTAAAAATATGTGCCTGCTGTTTGGTTGGTTAGAACTCGTCTGGCTTGCTAGATACAATGTCTCTTCGTATTAAGTAGTGCTTTGTAGTGTTACTTAACAGGGTTTTCATTTAACTCTCAGACAGTGACAGCTCCTTCTTTGAGTCAGATCTTTGCTTGACAAAATCATGCGTAACTCTAGATAAAACAAGGACTTAAACCTAAATCTAATCCTGGAAGTAGTAGGTGTGGAGGAAACTGCTGGGTGATCTCATAAACTGAATTAATCGTGTCTTTGATCCCGCAGTTTTCTACAGGTTACTGTACTAGCTCTTTATTGCTTCAATCCTGCCCAGTATTTGAATGCTGCTGTTGCAAAATGATTCTTTCAGAGGTTCGTTATGTTCTAGGATTTCTTGGAGAAATCCAATGACGACTATTGTTCTGGGTTTGAAGCCTGGAGGTGTCCAGATCAAGAAGAAGCTATGCTCATTTTGTAGATAATTTTAAAGGGACTTTTATAGTTAATGCCTAAGTTTAAAAATGCATGTATAGTTTCAAGCATAGTCATGTAAACACCAATGTGCCTGCATGTATAATGCCAACTGTGAGCCTAAAACAGTAAGAAGCATAAATTTGTTTGTTCCAATTTTGCCAACATTTGTTATTCTCATTGCAAACCACGCAGTATTTGCCATTTTATGTACCTATTCTTTGAGTCATGTATTTTTAATTTTTATTTTTACATTTTTTACCTTTCACTTAAAATGCAAAACAGATTTTGTTCTCACAGTTATTGAGAAAACAAAAAAACACTAAAATGGTGTACTTCAAACAAACCAGACCAAAGACCGCAAACCCAAAAGTTCAGAAGCCCAAAGTCTAACAAGAAATACATATGTGCTCATTCTTAAATCCCAGAGTCTTTTTTAAAGTCAATTTTGAATTATGATTTTAGGGAAACACTGACTCATGAGTTTTGATTAATATAGACCAACAACAGTTCCTTCTTATAATCAGTTATTAAAATGGACAAAATAATCAACCATTTGTACCTTGTAGGCAACCTTAAATAAACAATCAATGCTTGTGTTTTCTAAAACAGTAGCAACCTGGATTGAACAAATCACATCATCAGTGGAAATGACTATTCAGGTATCGCTATGTAAGTGTCAAGCACTAAATAGAAAAGAATAGGCAGTCCATGTGGTTGCCAAAGAAATTGTTGAAGAAATGTATCAATCAGAATGCAAAATCACGTCTGGAAAGTCGGAAGTCTTGGAATTATACCTATTCATTTTGCAGCCCCTGTCTGAGAAATATTGCATTTCTGAAGTGCTGGGATGCGGCCGTTCCCTCCCCTGCCGAACACCAACCTGCTTTCACCTCCCCTTGTCCTGGCACCTCAGTGCAGAACACCGCCTCTCAACTCTTTGAAACTGAGGTCCATCTAGTGGGCACCACTGGGTATTACATCAGCAAGAAAGCTTAAAAGGTACATTGTCTATACATATAAATGTGATTATTTATTTATTTATTTATTTATTTTATGAGATAGACTTATTTGAAAATTCTTCAAGCCTGCTAGAGAGCTTCTCTGACAGACTGCATTCCTAAATGTGTCTATTGTTCTTGACAGAGATGTATTCTCATTTTTCTTTCAGGTTCATACCTACATCCTGATGATGCTGGTGCTTTTTCCTTCATGTTCAAAATCTGGACTTTGGCTGGTCCCCAGCTGATAAATTTGCTCCCAGCTGATAAACTTAGTCCCCAGAGAAATAGGAGAAATTTTGGAGAAGAGTGATTGATCATTGCCTGAGAGTTATGACCCATATAAATGAATTATAGATGCAGTTCTGCTATCCCTCTCTTTTTCCTTCAGCAGACATTACACCAGGAAAACTCCTGGGAGACTTAAATGGATCCTCTTGCTTGTATGCACTAGATCTTGATGCGTAGCAGATATACAACTGGCATATCTAATATGCACACTGTACCCAAACTGTGTTTAAAAATAGGAACCCTGCGACACACAAAGGTAGAAACTTTAATTAGCATAATTAACAAACATTTCCATATCAAATTATTTTATAAAGAATAGTTGAGAGTATCCCGAGTCCCTCATCATCCTTGACTATGGAACTAAACATGGGTCAGAGAAGAGGAAACATATTGCAAAACACTTTAGAAAATATATGAATTTTGAGACCATCTTATCAAAATTAATCAAAAGTAAAGCTTTTTCTAGCATCAAACCAAAAGGATGTCCTGCCAGAAATGGACATGCTGCTGCATTTCACATCTGCTCATGCCAACGTGGAAAGGTAGCACTGCTGTACCCATCTACTCTCCATGGAGCCTCTCTTTACCTTTACTGCTGGAGTGAATGAGTAACTGATGAATCCAAGTCTCTGGATCACAGCCAACACACTGATCAACCCTCCTAACTCATCTTGTCTACTTCAGTGATTTAACAGAAAGGCCATGACCACAGAGCAACTGGAATGTGGCTGCAGGTCTTGCTTTGATGGCCACTGAGCACTGAGTGACCTGCTGTGCCTGCTCTTTTTCTCCTTCATGTACCTGTATCAGGCTAATTAATTGCCCATTGGGCTGTGTTGCCACTAGTGCTTTGCATAATGAGTAGGGCAGCTTTCCCCTGACCATTAATTTCTTTAAAAATTTACATTTGCAGCTTGACAAGACATTTTCTCTTGGTAAGATTTGAATGCTTGTTACAGGAAAGAAGACCCATTGAAATAGAATCCTTGGAAGAAGAAACTTCAGGTTTAACAGCTCAGCAATTCTGTCTGAAAAATGTTCACATTCTGAACAAGTTTTAATTCTAACACCCTTTTAAGGCTGCTTTAGACACAGACAGTCAATGAAACCCTACTCAAGTTGTCATCTGGGCAACTCACAAGCATAATAAATAGTGAGACAAATGGTAAGTGACATATTGGTGTATGTTGTTGCTTAACTATACACAATGGCTTAACTTTCTGATTTGGCTAATTTAAATTCACTTCGTGCTTTTTTTTTTTTGGGGGGGGGGGAAGGAGAGAGGGGGACGGGACATTATGGATGAGTCTAAGAGCGTTATTCTCTTTTGAACATGATGGATGTTAGTTTTTGTTATTAATACTAGTATTCATTTAACACCAATTCTATTTGTTGCATATAAATATGTTTAAAACCTTCCATGATAATATTTACATTCTTTTCAGAGAGGTGCAGGTGTGAATGGAAAGAGTTGGTTTGGTTACTAGACTAGCTATACACATCATTGTGTGTCCCAGAGAAAACAATTCCTTACATCTGACAGAAAAAAAATATTGAAATTTGCAATTTTTGCATTTTTACTTCAGAAAAGTATTTACTTCAGAAAGTTTTGTCTTCTGCAGAGACTTGTGGCACCCTTGCTCTAGAGCTCAGGGAGCTCTACCCTCATTCTGGAGAGGCAGAATCCTCATGGCAAAGAGGCTTTTTTTCCAACTCATTTTCAGTATGGAGCATTAACTCATTTCAGTATGGAGACATCTTCCCAATGTCTTGAAGTCATCTCCAGACACTGACAGAAAGTAAAGCATAGAACTAAAGTACTCCTGGCCCTTAAGACCTATTTTGTTATTATTTTGCTGTATAGATGCTACTCAGAACAAAGGAATGTCTTGACAAAGGTTGAATATTCTGAGAAAAGAGCAATTACCTTTGTAAATATTGCTGTATGCCTATGGGACATTTTTTTCCTACATGACTTTAATTTTAAAAGTAATCAAGTCTCCCAGGAGTGCAGTGTCCCATGAAACAATCTAAAGTGTCAGAAGACAAGCAGGAAAGTTAACAGATCCATGTTAACAGATCCATTTTATGTTTACCATTTTCTCTGTTATGCCCATACTTTATAAAATGCAACAAGGCATATAAGAGATCTGGCGGTCTGATGTCTGTCCATACTGAGACACAATGGAGGGAATTTGGAATGGAGCAGCTGCCTGATTTCTAAACTGTCTTGCTTTTATAGGCTCTTACATAAGCCTTTTTTTCTTCTGACTCCGTATTTACCCACTCAAGGGTCTATCTCATTGTTCTATTAGTGCACTACCTGAATTCACAGCAATGAAATATGGCAATAAAGCTTATTAGATATTGTACGAGGAACACTGCTCAGTCCCAAACACTCTTGTGAAAGAGCCCCATCCCTCTCAAACAGATATCAAAGCGAATAAAATTATATGCAGCAAAACAAAATAACTAACTTCTTCAAAATGGTGGTATCTAAATTGCATGGCGCAAATGCTATTCTTTAGAAAAACAAGATTTTTCAAATAAACTGCATATAAAACCACTGAAGGGATGTGCGAGTAGAGTGGAGGATGTGCTCCTGCCCTTGTTCCTGGCAGGACTCTGAATGGGGCAAGGCCACACAGGCTGCCCCTGTGTCTTCAGAAACCACAGCTGATGAGATGGCACCATTAGCCTGACCTGGGTCCCACTCATTTAAAGGATTCATTTTCATTCTTTGGTCTGAATGGAGAAGATACAGGGATTTAAAAAGCATACTTCTTGCCTTGCTGTGGATGGGTTCTGTGTCTCATTTGTCTTTCGTAATTTGCAGCTCCAAGTGTTTTCAAGAGCTTTAGGACTGCCTCTCAGCTGTATTGCTTCCCCTTGTGCAACTCCTGAATCTGTGACATGCCTTTGAGCAGACCTGCTTGGTTGCCACTTTATTATATGTAATTAGGCTGACTTTATTTATAACCCATTCAAGAGATGCAGGTAGGCTTTCAGATGTTCCTGTGCACCGGACAAATGTTCCTCATGGCTAAAACCTCTCAGAGAAGAAAGCTGCTATAACTCCTGGCTGCTGGCTGGCTTAGCACTGAGCTGTCGTGAGCCACCTTAGGCACATCAGGAATAAAATGTTCTTGGCACTTGCAGAAGCTGAATGCTAGGCACCTGGAGAACTTTAAAATTGAAATAGGTACCCACTTAGGTTTAAGAGCCTTCAGAGTTAGGCAGCAGCTGAGCAGAGGTTTTTAATATCACTGTTTGTAATTGCAGCTAAATTCTGCCTAGCTGCCTGCTTAGGTACCTAAATACCTTTTTGGGATCTACCCCAAGGATTTTTTTAACCTTCTTATGCATTAAATAATAAAGAGCAGGCAATTAAGAAGTCTTACTTAACTGTGTTAGCCTCTTGAAGAGAGCTACAAATCAGCCTCGTTTCCTCCTCCTGAGAATCATTAGATCATTTGTTACAAGGGCAAAGGGAGCCTCTGCGGTATGCCTTCAGCATATTTCATTGTAGCAGTGTGTAGAGCTGTTCTGTGGAGTGCTCTGTTCATTTGTTTACAAACCATATGTGCTAGATCGAGCATCCCAGTTGGATGTTTAGTTTGCAAAGTGATATGTCAGTGGCTGCTTAATTAGGAGTCTGCAACCCTCCTTTCTCAGATGCTGCTGCTTATTAAATGTTCCCTGATTGGGAATAATCAGATGTCATTGGTAGTATAGTTGCCTTTGGTCCGAGTGAAAGGACTTTACCACCTCTAACTTGGAGTTATGGCAGCAGGCTTGGACCCCAGAGGTTAGGGCTAAGGACAGAGGAGACAAACAGCCTTTTATTCTCCTTCCAAGGCAGGTGCTGTCAGTGAGGAGTGTTGTTGTACTCTGTGGCCTAGGAGAGGAAATGTTTCACCATCGCTGCCTGTGTATCCCACTCAAGGTGCTTCCTGGGGTTTCTCAGAAAGAAGTACAAGAACAGGTGAGTGACTTCTCTTTGCTGCTTCTCTGTTTGGGCTGGGATGTGAGGACAGTAGCAATCACAACAGTTGATGTTCAGCACCTCTGTGGAAGGCCTGTAAAGAATAAGCTGCTTGTAGTAAATGAATGTGGCTCATTCTCTAGTGGTGTAACCTTCTCTCATTTGGAAGGTAATTGGTACTTCTCAAAATTAAAGGCTTCAAGACGGTTTCTTCAGAGATGCTCCAGGATGCTGTGCTGAAACTGTAAAGATACCTCTGAAATAAACTGTTGTGTACTATTTAAGTGCTCTGGATTAATATTACTGTAAGCTTTAGGTGGGGGGGGGGAAGGGGGAAGGTCTCACTGAAACTGATGGTGCTCATGGGAATTGTGGTACTGATAGACTCAGAGAACTAAGTTGTTTATTCATACTTCTCTGCCTGTGTTCTTAACTCAGGCAATTTTTCTGCCTCTAATGTACCTTCCCAGAGGTAACAACTCTCACTCACTTTGGAATTAAACAGATGAATTTAGAGGAAAATATCTAATATTTTAAGGAAAGCTGGCATAAACCAAAGAAAATATAAAGTCCTGGCAAGTTGGACTGATCTCCAAAAAAAGCTGAAATACATCAGGTGTTCCCCATTGCTCAATTCTAAGACTAGTCCAGTTCCACATTTTTTATCAACAGGAGGCTCAACATGAGCCAGCAGCATGTCCTGGCAGCCAAGAGGGTGAGCCACCTTTTGGGATGCATTAAACACAGTAGAGCCAGCTGGTCTCCACAACATGAAAAGGATGTTAAGGTAGTGGAAAGCATCCAGAGGAGGACAACAAGGCTGGTAAAAGGGCTGGAGGACACCCTGGTCATCTGGTCTGGAGAAGAGGAGGCCAAGAGGTGACCTCATTGCATCCCGAGGAGGGGAGGCAAAGAGGGAGGTGCTGGTCTCTGCTCCCCAGTAGCCAATGACAGGACACAGGAGAATGGCACAAAGCTGGACCTGAGGAAGATCAGACTGGGCATTGGGAACAATTATTTCACATGAGGGTGGTCAAGAATTGGAGCAGGCTTCCTAGTGAGGTTGTTGGTGCCCCGTGCCTGCCAGCGTTCAAAATGCAGTTGGATATGCCTCAATAACATACTTTAACTCTTGGTTAGCCCTGAAGTGGTCAGGAAGTTGGGCTTGATCTTTGAAGGTCCCTGTCAACTGAACTATTCTACCATAAGTTTTATGTATTTTTAAGGCAGAAGCACAGAAAAATTTCTAGATGTTAGGTGTGTATGTATATAGGGATAAGGTAAGAAAATCCTGTTGTGGGGAAAAGGGGTAGATGGTGGGTGGTGAAGCTTAATCAGCTCTCTTATTCTTGCCTCTGGAAATATTACCCCTATTCAGTAGATTACTTTAGCTTGGGAGGAAGCAAAAGCCATTTTACTCTTTTCCCCATCCTCTGGCTCTCTGAATAGTGGAGAATATCACAGTGAGCAGTATACTTCATCCATAGATGGCTTTTTTTCAGGCAGTTTCAGGATGATTGTTTTGCTTGCTTTAAGACATCTTTTTTCATTAGGGCAGTCATATCCTTTCAGACAGAGATGCCTATGGAATAAGGAATAGACATAGTAATAAATCTTGTTTCATACAGGAGACTAAACTAGCTGCATGGCTTAAGCTCATGCTTGGATGGCAAAAATTCTGACCATGAGCTTGAGCTGATTAAGTCCACAGCCTCTATGTATCCAACTATAGGTCACATAGCCATTGTGGAAATTAGTGAATTAATATGTTTTACATGTATAGTAAAATGTATTGAAAGTATTTTTATGCGTAAGTGCTACAGTTTGACTACTTGCTTTCCTACTAATACAAATTACTCTAAGAGTAGGGAAAAGTAATGATGCCATAGACAACAGAGAACAGCCAGTTAAGTGTTATTAATACATGCATTTTATTCACCAAGAGACTAATAATGCTCTACAAGTATTTTTCTAGCCATTTTCCTTCACCATTTGCACATGTTCTTTTGATGAGCAAAGAAAAGCTGATGAAAAGCCTATGATAATGAGATCAAGAGAAATATGAAAAGAAACTGAAAATGCTGACAGTCTTGATTATTAGAGTAATCTAGCATAGCAAATTATATTATTAATATACACTTGACAAAAGGAGTAAAAAAAAACAACAAGCAATTGTTAAATTGTTATAGGCGTTTATGAAATTGTGTGTTACAGGAACAAAACTACTCTTCACTTGCATTTAATGTACATATTTAGAGTTGGGAAGCGGTGCTTGGTATTAAAAACATGGCAGCATCTCTCTTAGTAAATGCTTTCTGTCATTTAAGCCAAAGAAAATATTTGCATTTCCATGTTTCTGCAATCAGGAGTGTTCATCAAGTGCTCCTATAGTCACTAATCGCATCCAATAAATCATAAAGAGTGGTTCTAGATGAATTGTTATAGAAACCACTAATATCAAGTGGGGGTGTGAGGAGGAAGTAAAGTGAATGCAGCTCAACTGGTGGCAGTATTGCAATTACTCTTTTTTGTGACAGAGTTATCTAAAACAGCCTACCTGTGAAAGATGGATTTGCAATATCTGGTGGCAAAACTGTACAATAATGATAGAGATCTGATGGTGAAACAACTATGTAAAATCCCTTCTGGTCTCCTGCAGATTGTGATATCAGAATACAAGGTAGAGGTGAGGTCAGAAGCACTAGCTATGCTGGCAGGGGTGGCTGTAGAAAATCCAGGCATTATCTGGATGTGGAAAAGACAGATTTTAAGATATTTTTTTTTTCCTCCATACCAATAATTAAAATAATTAAAACTATGTTAGTCCTAGCTGGGACCTGTTCTATTAAACTTACATGTGCACGTATCTGTGCTGACATGACTGGAAGTGAAGGCAAGTGAGGAAGATGGGATGGTTTCTTTGGATAGTAATTTCAGTAAAGTGTCATCAAAAGCCTTAGCCCTACCTTAGGGCTTGTTGGACTGGATCAAAACCTTTGGAGTTAGCTGGTGCAAATGTGCTCTGCTTCATATTCACTTTGCTGGTTCAGATTTGTTCTAAATATCCTGCTGAGCTAATGGCTTACTGTGGGCTTCATGTCAGGCCAGGCATTGCAAGCTTGCCTCCAGCTGCATAAAATTGACAAGCATTCTGTATTGTGTTCTGCCTGACTCATCAGAAATGCATCTGTGCTATTCAGCAGTTACAGGTGTTGTACCAATGACAGGAGGACTACTGTTGTATTCTGTGGGTGGCTATGCTGAAGACAACAGGAGGCATTTCAGAGCAAAGTGTCAGTGTTCATGAACAGGTCACAAGTCTCCAGCCCACAGAATAATAAAGCCCTGTTGTCCCAAGGATTTTGAACATTAGGAGCTGCTGGGCTTCATCCCCAGTTTCTCCATATTCACCACTTTTGCTGCAGCCCCAGGATTTGGCAGGGGGAGCAGGGAACAAGTCTGTGCTCAATCCACGGCCAGGTAGGCACCAAAACACCCCTCAGGATGTCTGGGAACAACACTGAAGCTGCCCTGAACTAGGCCAGCTGCTGCTATTGCACCAGCTGGAAGGAAGATCTTAGTGTGCTGCTTGCTGTTGTTGTGAGGAGGCTGAAAGCGAAAGGCATCAGCTGGCATCTGAAAGTTTCAAGCCACTTTATCCACTTTCTCCTTCTCTTTTACAGTTACTGGCCAGCTTCCTTGCACTTCCCTCACAGATGCAACAGGGCCCCCAAATTCAACTGCTGAAATGGAAACATGTTTAATAATGCCTTATGAAAAAGACATGGTGTCGTGGTTTAACCCGGCTGGCAGCTAAATACCACGCAGCCGTTCGCTCACCCTCCCCCCTCCCTCTCTGGGACGGGGGAGAGAAATGGAAAGTGAAGCCCGTGAGTTGAGATAAAGACAGTTTAATAAGACAGGAAAATAATAATAACAAAATAATAATAACAATAATAATAATAATGTTACAATGGTGATAATAGGAAAGTAATAATAATATGTACAAACAAGTGATGCACAATGCAATTGCTCACCACCCGCCGACCGATGCCCAGCCTAACCCCGAGCAGTCCGGCCCCCCTCCCCCGGCTAGCCACCCCTATATATTGTTTAGCATGACGTCAGATGGTATGGAATACCCCTTTGGCTAGTTTGGGTCACCTGTCCTGGGTCTGTCCCCTCCCAGCTCTTACTGCACCCCCAGCCTGCCTGTTGGCAGGACAGAGCAAAAAGCTGAGATGTCCTTGGCTTGGTATAAGCACTGCTCTGCAACAATTAAAACATCGGGGTGTTATCAGCACTCTTCTCATCCTAAGCCAAAACACAGCATTCCACCAGCTACTAGGAAGAAAATTAATTCTGTTCTAACTGAAACCAGGACACATGGTGAAAAATTCCAATGTAGATGGGGGATTTTAGTGACAGATTGTGCCCTGGGATTCTAGTGCATATCTTCCATTAAAGCCATTGAAAATGTTCGCATTTCAAGGAAGAATTTGGGCTGTTGACACAATTCCCTGTCTTTCTTTGGGAGCCAGACATTTTCTGTGGTAACATAAAATATTATAAGAAAAATAAATATAATGCATTTAGGCATTAAAATGAATAACAGTCCTTGATCTATTGCTGAAGATTACATACATGAGATGTGAAAGCTGTTCTTAAAGTAAGATAGACTTTTGCTCTAATTGGCACTGCAGCTGTCCTTTTATTACAAAATATGAAGGAGATGACTAGAGAGGTGTCCAGATCCTTGCAACACACAGAAAGATTGCTGTGTATCTGATGATCATAACTTTGGCCAATAGCTTGCTGTATTTTGTTGTCCTTTGAATCAAGTGATCCTAAATCTCAGGGTAGCATACTTACTGCACATGAGCTGCTGCCTCCAATTCCAGAGAGGACAAAACCTCAGTGGTGAGTGTATAATGGTTATATTTAAGGGAAACATTAAGCCTCCTGTACTCCTAAGGTGCTGTATGAATGAAAATGACATTGAATGAACAAAATACTACTAGCTCCACCCCAAAAAACAAACAAACAAACAAAAACCCTTCAGTGTTTTTTTTTTTTATTTTTTATTGGAGAACTATAAAAATTTTGTCCTGGGGAAATGAAATAATTCTTATACTTCTGTTCTCCCTCCCAAGATGCTTGGGGCAGTCTCAGCATATTTCCATTCTGCCTTTTCAGGAATGAAATGGAGTGTCTGCCTGCCCCAACTTCATGCATCTCCCCTGGGGACCAGGGAGAGCCTGAGCTCAGCCGAGTACTTGTAGAGCATTCTGGTGCCTATTGCACTTCTGGGACTTGCACTGTGTCAGCTGGAAGTGTAGGTCATGGTGATGACGGTACTGCAGCTTTACAGGAACATGCCTAGGAGCCCTTGAATCCTTGGGTCAAAGTAAACTCCCCAATGGGGCTACCTGTCATCGTGTAAATTGGTGTGAAACCAGAAATGTGTGTGGCAAGCTTCATGAGAAACCTAATTTGCTTTAGACGATGTTTGTCAAAATCGACTTGTCTGTGCAAAACTGCTGCTCCACCAAAATTTTTTTTTTTTTTCCCTCCATCTTACCAGAGAATTTCTAGCTTGTTGTGGTGAACATAATTTTCACCCTTTCTGTTCCTTTACATACAAGACATAGACAGCACCTGGTGTTTATTTCCTTGGGATATAGTGTGTATCTTCAGAGCTGGGCTCTTCATTCAGGAAAAACAAAACACTGCATTTTTGACTGTTGAGTGGACAGTAACAGCAAAGCCAAGGGGCTTTGCCTGTAACTGCTAGCCACAGCTAGCTAGGGTGTGGTTTAAGATGATTTAAATACTTATAGGATGCCAGCAGAGGGTGAAACGAGGAAAGGGGGGAAATGAAGGAGAACTTGTTTGTTTTAATCTCCATAGAATGGTTTAATGTACAGATTTATCCCCTTTAAAACAAACAAAAAAATAAAAAAAAAAAAAAAAAGAAGAAATGATTGTGTAGTGGTGAAAAGGGAGGGGCAGGACCTTTACTTTCTGTTGCTGCTGTTCAAAAGGTTTGAAATGCTTGCAATGCTTTTACAGCATTTATTCAGACCTCTAAATTTTCTGGTAGGTGGAAGTGGTGAGCACCTGCAACTCCAACAGGAAAAGGTCAACTCAGAACACCCAAACACATGATTTCTCAATGAGGGTGTGCAAACTGCTGCTGCTTCTATGTCTTTGCACTGTTCCTCTCTGTCAGAATTATAGCACAGCTGGCAAACCATGCTTCCTTTTCATTACAACCCAAAGAGCTGATGTACTGATGTACATATCTGGCTGTGGTGCTTATCTGGTTTTCCATCAGGATTTTCTGGTCTCTATTTCCTAGGGTTGCCCTTGGCATTGCTGAATTTCAGCTGGCCTAAGAAGTAACATGGTCTGGTGGATTTAAGAAACTAGAATACACACCAAAGGCAAATGAACTTTAAGTACAGCTAATTGGTTACATTCCTTGTTAAAGAAATAGATTAGAGCAGGAAGCTGGTGTGTTGCTCTTCTGTAAAGATGACCAGTCATAACTTGGTCTGTTCCAGTGTGATGCATCAGCAAGCTGTGCTCTTCACTCCCAAACAGAGAAAGGGGACACCAATAAATTAGAATGCCTTTAAAATATATATGTGTGTGTATATATATGTGTGTGTGTATATATATATATTTTTTATATATATATATATATATATATATATATATATATATATATAAAAATCTTACCAAATCTTACACTTCACCTGGGCTATTATTTCATGAAATTATTTTACTATCACACTGATTGTCATTGCAATTTCATGTTTTGCTATAATCTTTGGGCTCCTTGTGCTTGAAGTTATTGTTGTGAAATGATATGGAGGCAGAAAGCAGTGGGGTTTGTTTGTTTGTTTGTTTGTTTGTTTTTAACATTCTTATTCCTTGTGAAATCTGCAAATTCAAAACTGCCTCTGAAAAAGGACCCTCTGTATACCCCAGAGCACTGTTACACTGCTAAAAACAGAAACTTGATGCTTTCTCATGGAGTGGAGGGGAAAGAGTTGAGAAAGGTGGCAGTTTTACCCCAACTGTCTCATGATGCTTGAATGCTGGGAGGCAGAAAGTAACATAAAAAAATCTGAAAATGCAGCCACTTACCACACTTTCATATAAATTCCAGATTACGGGCCAGATTCACTGTTGACATAAGCAGATGCAAATCTAATGAAGTCACTGCAGTTGCTTCTGCTTATGCCAGAGGTGAATTTGTCCCTATTTTTGGAACACATTAGTTTTTGTGCTACAGCACTGACACACTGTGTCGTGTCAAAATCATTTTCAACCATGGCTTAGTGCCACTAGCTGACTGACACAATGTATCATGTCAAACATCTGCCTAGTAATGGTCCCGTTCTGCTTCTCGACTTGATGTATCGTGCCACTGTGTCGTGCCTGAAGGCATCCGATAGGAATTGCAGCAGGATCTGAAATAATGAGGAATGCGCACTAATTGAATATCTGAGCATTTTTGGCATCCTGTGGGAAACAGCGCTCTGTATGTCAGACTATCTGTAAGCTTCTTGCAAACTCCTCGTGTACTTGGGTGTAAAGCGATCACTAATGTACTCCCACCTCAACACATTGTGTTGGCACAGTAAATGACAAATACATTTCTATTTTGGCCTGGTTCTGCTTTAAGGACCAGTACTGGATTTTCTCCACAAAGCAATCAATCAGTATGAAAAGAGCTTGCTCCTGCTTGTGATTTTACAGCCTTCTGTTACTGTTCATTAAGTGTAGAAGCATGTTTTGTTTCACTTCTTATTTTTTGATAAAGTAGCATCTGGCCTTCTAATCACTGTGCCTGGAAGGGTTTTCCCTCAGCCAGGGATGGATCTAAGTGACATCTCCCCTAGACGGGAAGATTATTCCCTGCCTGAACAGCTCTGCTTGGCAGGATATGCCCAGCACTCGAGCATGGGAGCCAGGGGATGGAGTGGCCACAGGAGCACCTGAGTGTGGGCGCCTCTGGGAGCTGTTCCCGGCACCAGCCTCCAGCACCTGCCTGCTTTGCTGTCAGGGTCACCTTGTGGCAATAGGAAATGAGGGGAAAGGATTTCTGAAAGTAACAGTGCCCGTGCTGACTGGAGATCGGTGGATAGCAATTGTCTCTGGAATTTTCTGTTTCCCCAAAGAAGCCATTCATAAGCCCATACATGCAGCACAGCAAAGTCCATGTTGTATGAGTGCTAGCCATGCATTGACACTTCTGACTGGCTGCAAAGTTTGATGTAGAGATTGACTCCATTTAGGCAGATATACAAAATGCAACAACTATCAGGAACAAATTACCAGGGCTTTATTAAAGGGGTATGTAGCTACCTTAAGAGCTGTATACCCAAAAATAAAATAAATGTACCTGCAGGAAATTGAATCTTTTTTTCAAAGTATTGCAGTTGAATGCTTCAGAGAAATGCTTTCTATAAACAGGGAATCCTACTGGGGTCAGACAGAGCTATTTTAACCTCGTGTATTCATCTCACTGTTCTGGCAGAGGAGATGCATGTGTGTTTGTGTGTGTATATATACAGAGAGAGAGAAGGTATAAATTTAGAATATTTGATTGAAGGCTTCAATTTCAGAAACTATTAAGTATAGGCACACTTCAAAGGAATTTTTTTAAAAAGAAATTTGAAATAATTCATTTTAGGCCAAAGAAGAAGAAAACAAGAGCAAGCAAGTGTGGTCATGTCCAGGCTTATAAGCTGGGATAATGCTACCGAGCTGTATGCTGACTCGTTTCCATGTGAGGAATGGTATCAAAAGCCTTCAAGTATGGGACTGCAGTGGGGCGGCTCACAGGCAAGAATGTGTGCAGAGGTAGGCCACAAATATATCTGAGTAGGATTAGAGCCATTACAGCCAGATCCTGGTTTGCTACACATATTTTAAGTCAAGCAGTGCAGTTATGTGATTTTTCTTTTATTTATTTATTTTTAAGACTGTGAACCAAAAGTGGGGAGTGAGGAGAGACCTTTTGGGCAGTCAAGTGATGTGTGCAACCTTCCAGCTAATGGGGCAAGTGGGTTCCTCCTTCCTCCTGGACAAAATTCCAGGCAGTGCTGCAAATCCTTTGGGAAGTGGTGTGTGGCCTATGCGTGTGACTTGACTGGGGGACGGTTCCCTCTTCTCCAGCTTGGCCATGCTTCTCGTGCACCTGGGGATCATGGGAGAGAAATTGGGCAGTGAGATGCTCCTTATCCCCATTGAGCAATGAGAAGGGAAAGGGACCTGCACCCCGCCTCACCCGCCCGCCCAAAAAAAGAAAAAAAAAAAAAGTAAAATAAAAGTTTGTAATTATTAATAATAAAGTAGTAATGAGCATCTATTCATCAGTTATTAATTACCACCCACCCTCTGCACAGCGCCAGGTTTGGGGGAGGGAGGGCTTATAAAGGATGCGCAGGTGCTTCCGCGCCCGCGGAGCTGTATGGGGGACGGAGGGGGGGGGGAGAGTGAAGAAGGGGGGCCGGGGGCGCGGCCTCCTTCCCCCGCCCTCCGCGGCCGCTCCGCGGAGCCGCCGCGCTATAAGTGCGGGCGCGGAGCGCGGCGGGCGCCGAAGATGCGCTGGCAGCCGGCGCTGCGCGGCGCCCCGCCGCGGCCGCCCTGCGCGGAGGAGGAAGAGGAGGAGGAGGAGGAGGAGGAGGAGGGGGAAGAAGGCGGTGGCGGCGGCGGCGCGGGGCGGCCGCGGCCGCGGCCATGAGCTGCTCGGACGTGGCCATGCAGCAGCCCGCCCCCCCGGCGGCGTGCGGGGCGCCCCGCTATCTGCCCGGAGCCGCAGCGGGCTGTCCGCAGGTGAGCGGTGGGGTTGGGTGATGGAGGGGAAGGGGGGGGAGCCTTGCGGAGGGACCCCCCTCGGCGGGCTGCACGGCGCATCGCTGGCTGGCCGGGGCGGAGACCCTCCGTCCGGCCAGCCAGCGATGCGCCGTGCAGCCCCGGGTTGATTCGGAGATGCGGGGAGTTGGTGAGGGTGTCCCAGAGCAACGGAGCCTGGTAAGACTTTAAAAATAAATAAATAAATAAATAAATAAATAATCCAAATTCTTATATTGACTTGCTCGGCTGGAGTGGGGCGAGACGGGGGAAAAAGTTGCTTCTTGCCTTCTTCTCCCCCCCTCATCCTCCCCGCTCGCCCGTGCGGTTGCGGTGCGGTGCGGTGCGCTCCGCAGGAGCGCACACGGGAGGGGACCCGCGCTGCTCCCTGTGCTTCTCCCCGCGGAGCGGGCGCGCCTCGCCAGCCGCACAGCCCGGCTCTCCTGGAAGAGCGGCTCCGGCGAGTTTCCAACTGAATTTGGTGATCAGATGTATTTGGAAGAGAGGGAAAAAAAAAAAAAAAAGTGAATCAGGAAATTCTTATCAGGCTGACAGCATTTTTAGACTATGCAGTGCGTGGGTGAAGTGGGACTAATATTGACTTGGCCCTAATGTAGTCATCTGAGAATACATTTTTTGGTTGTTGCTGCATTCCATAAGGTTTTATCATTATTATCCACGAAGATTGTTTTCTCTGTACATGGGAAGTGACCCCTAATATCAACTTGCCTTGGAGACACGAATATGGGCTAAAACATTAAAATTCCTATCACTTGTTATTGTTTTTTTCTTTATTGTTGGGAAAAGAGCTTTTGCAGAAATGATACCGAAGCTGACTTTTCCAGGTCACTCATGTTGTTCACTGTAAACATGGGCTCTGGAAAACTCATGAGTTTAGTCTGCTGCAGCGTGCCTGCATTGTTATTTCTTCTCCAATCTAGGTCATGGCTCGCAGAACCCTCACCTTATTCAGTGGTTGTTAGTCATGAACTTTATATTTTAGTATCCGGAGCTCCACTTACTAGCCTGCCTGAGTTGGAGGGAAAATAAATAAATAATCTCAAACAACTTGACTAAGAGACCCAGAAGTAGAAAACTTAGATTGAAACTTAGGTGGACTTTTTAGCACTTAACTTTGTAGGCAGTTGGCTGTATTTCTTTTCCAGCACTGGAGTGTGGAGCACCTAGTATGTGAAAATCTATCTAGTGATCACTAACGGCTGTGTCACACTCCCGTGCAGTTGCTTTTTGTTTTTAAAGAGACTCAAGAAGTTCTCCATCAGCTGTAACAGCACCACATCTGAAATGTCCCAGAGGCACCCTAATGAAAGCCAAAGTTTCTTAAAATTTCATTTTAAATAAACTGAGTTCCTGTGGCTTATGCTATTTATGAAATGTGGAGGTAGATATTCAAGGCAAGAAACATAGCACTGTTGAGCCAATACAGCATATGAGTCGTGGCCAGTACAATATATCCTGTTACCACCAAAAAAGCATTCTCAACCTTGCTATCCTACACATTATTGACAGTTTGTTTTAGTTAATCCTGCTTGCGCCAGTTTTCCTGAAATGTTTGGAGCTGAAGGGTCTTCACAAACTAGTCAAGTGTCAGGCTGCAAAACCGAGCTGTTCGTGCTGAACTAAGTGTTGTGCCCACTGCCTCTAGCAGCTGCGGGCTTCAGAGGTGTTTAGGTATTCTCTTTTAATCCAACACTTTTTATTAAAAAAAAAAAAAAGGAAAAAAAAAGAAATAAACACAGGATGAACTCCTGATGTATCTCTAGTTGGAGTGGAATGATTTAGCGCTCGGGTAACACATGACATTTTGCAAGTCTCTGTTTCTTCAAAATCATCCTGTCAAGAACATTTAATCAAGTAGTAAAGAGCCTAAGAAAGAAGGAAGAAGAGTCTGTTGCCAGGTTTTTGTTTCTTCTTACACATGTGTTCAACATGTAAAATGCTCCTGCGCTCTTCATAAGGATGATGACCATTTTAAAGAATGTTCTCCTTTGCCGGAATTAAAACTGTGGTTTAAAAATAACAGTGAGGGAAGATGTGTTAGTGGGGCATCTTTAAAATAAAGCTCTGAATTGGAGCTGACAAAGTGGAGCTCACCCTTAAAATATCCAAGGACTCCCTTGAGGTGTTTTTCTGTGCCATCGTACAATACTGTTGTCTTCTAGTACCCAGTAAAATGGTTTGTCTCCTGAAAGAAAGAGCACCTCAGCCTTTCCTTTTAATTTCAGGGAGCTTGAGGTGCATTATTCTAACTAAAGCTTGTGCATCCTTGCAGGTACTTGTAATAAACCTGTCAGAGATGTAATTGGTTATGCCAGATTTTGGTATCAGTTTTTTATCTCTTGAAGAGCAAAGCAAGCTCTTCAGCGGTGGAACTGCTGTTGCAGCTATTTAGGCTCAAGTTCTACACTACAGCATTTCTCTGGAGAGGTCATCTTCTCACCTTTCTGTAGGTTGCATGCTGCATACGCAAGTCAGGAGAAGTGTTTCTGACAAGCAGCTGGTACTGTGTCACTGCTCTGCGCTCAGTGGGGTCTGAACGATGGTCTCCTTTTTACACAGCAGGTCTTGGATTGCTTTAAAGGATGGATTAGCATGCAGCTGGAGTGTGCAGAACTGAGCTTTTTTGTTGTTTGTTTTCTCCTTAGAGGGTGCTCCATTGTGCCTTCTTAAAGTTACCCCACTCTAAAGTTATTCCCACATTTCTGTAAATGTAGTTGTTGCTCCACTAAATAAGCACAAAGATGATTTTTCCTTGCACAGCGATACAGAGTTTTTGGAACCTCAGCTTTAAACAATTCACAGCCAAGAAAGGACTTGCTGGCAAATTAATTTAGGTTTTTTTTTTTTTTTTTTTTTAAGTGCTTAATGGATTGAAGCCTGAATTCCTATTGAATGTTAATGGGAGTGGAGGCTTAGCACCTTAGATCTTTGAGATTGCTGAAGTCCAGGGACATTGCTGGCAGGAAGTAAGAGAAGTATGGATATATAGATGCTTACGTGATGCCAGAAGGAACTAATGAAAAGTGGATGCAGCCCTTTTTCTATAGATAAATCGGGGTTTCCATGTTCCTTTGCCAAAATACAGAACGAATGTGTGATGGTGTTACAATAAGTACATTCTTGTGTATGGTAAGGAGCTGTGCTGGCCCGAGTGTAAAGCTCTCTGGAATGGTGCAATAAAAACTCTCTTCACCATACACTTTTCTAAGGAGCTCTGAAGCTGCTGTAGTAAGTTTTGGATTTCTTATGTATTGGGTGAGGAATGGGTGTAACAGAGCTGCTCATTCAAAGAGACTGGAAACATAATCGGTGAAGAATCCTGTTTTATTCTTGGCATACAAGACACGCAGTGACAGCTTGCCATACCCTGTTGTCTAGGGACAGCAAGCTGCAGGGCTGAGGCTAAGGTAGGATTCACCCTGGCTCACTAACAGCTGAGTTTAAGACCTTTTAAATGGGAAGTTACAGTAAATGGTAGTTTTGGAACATCTCCATGGTATGTAGATGTAGAGAGCTAAGCCAAACACCGTCCTTGCTAAATCAGTCTTGCATAAAGAGTTGTGATATGCTCAAGTTAGACTTTCTGCTGGCAGGACTGTAGACAGACTTTTTCCAGATAAGGGCTTGTCTCCATTAGCAAATTAGGTCACTAACTCAACTCTTCCTTCCAGACGAACAGCGTTGCAGACAAGGACAAGCCGTGTGTACCGTTGTGTCAGCTGGCCGTAGCTAAACCCTCGTTCACAGGCTGTAAATCAGTTTTCCGGTAAAGTTATTTGTATCGCCTGTTTGCACCCTTGAGTATGGGCGTATATTACTGATGCTGGATGTGCGTGACAGTCCGTGGAACCTGACACACCAGATAGTAGCAGAAGGTAGCTTCACATTTCATTTTTGTAGTTTGGATGGTTCCTCAAGTTTTTTTCTGAAGTCTGATAGGTCCCCCGCTGCTGACTTCACAAAACACTAAACAGCTTCAAAGGCTACTTTCAAAATTATGGGATGTAAAACCTGGATTAAGTCTTGCTCTGTGTATGGGCATATTTGTTTTTGTTTGTCTGTTTTTTAACCCCATGAAACCCTACTGATTTCAAAAATATGGCTTGCTTTACTGTCTTGTTCTGATGGGACCAAACAATTTGACCTTCCTTTATACACATGAAAATAGAGCTTTAATGGCACAGCCTTGTTCAGATGTACTGCAGAAGATGTATAAATCTAGTCTTCCACTACTTGTCTCCATCAACTGAACACTGCACGGCCACCAGGCTCTACTGCTGCAAACCCAATGGATCACCTGAAAGAAAGTGTGGCTTTGCTATCGGCTTGCTCTTTGCAAGGGGAGAAGTTACCATTTCCTATTTTCAAGGCATGCAGTAAATGTTGCTTTCAGGCCCAGCATTCCATGTCATGATTGCTTGAAATTGTCTTCTTCCTTGAATACTTTCAGTGTTATCAATAGGAGCCTGCTTGGCAGGCAGCTCCACAAATGCAGGACTGTCCGTGATTTGCCTAGGGTTTGTTACTGAAATTCCTTCTCAGAAGCTTATGTCGAATGACAGCTTTTTTCTCAGGATAGGGTCATATAGTGTTTCCTCAGTGAAGTTATTCTTTATTTTTGGTTCCTGTTCTTTCTCTCATAATGGAAAATCTGTAACAGGTGGCCACAGGCACACCAGACTTTCATGCTTGGGAGCATACAGGACCATATGCTGCATGATGGCATGTACGGAGATAGTAAGTTGTAGGATCAGACAACCAGCTTATATGTAAAATAAGAGCCGGTTTAAATTTTCAATTCAAACTCGGCTACACTAAAATTTTTCCAGCCTCAGCTGTGTTTGTTAGTTTCTATGTTTTGCTGCCTCGTGGCTACTTTCAGCTGGAAGTGAATTTTTTTTCAGTTTGTGAAAAGGAATGCTGTGACATTTTTACCAGACACCCCGGCTGAGATCCGGGACCCTTGAAGTCAATTGGACTTTTGCCATTGGCTTTCATGTGGCCAGTTTCACTGCATGAGAACAGTTTTCCTTGGTTCTGGGTAGGGTATGTTGGAAAATAACAGGAATCATCGAGACAGGGGTTTTGTGTGAGATTTTGGACCACGTGCTTTCTTGGTGTAAAAGACCCAAGTGGTCTGTTTTCCTCCAAAAGAGTGGAGGATGCTTATTCAGCGTGAACCCTCTCTTTAATATTTCTGTATTCCCAATCTACTTTTGATCTTTAGCTTTTTTTTTTTTTTTTTTTTTTTTTTTTAAGGGATACTTTTAGTAAGAGTTGAAATTTTCTTTGAAAGAACCTCTTTGTAAATATAAAACAACAAAATTAGTGTCGGTTTAAGCTGAATACAGCCCACGCTGTACAGCATTATTTACCCAGAGGTCCTACCATTCCTTCTTGTGCCATAGACTTGTGTCTGCTATTGAAGATGGGATCAGATGATATAGGCACTGGATTTCCCATTTCTTTATCTATTTTCGAAAATACTAAGATGACTTAGATTCTATATTCTGAGTCTTGGCCAAAATGAGATTTTCTGTGCTTGTTTTGTTTTTTATTTTCAGATGCTGCTTAATCTCAGTCTCTAGGTTTTAGTGAAGAGAGAGGTATAATTAATGAATACATGAAAGCATTATAGAACTGAAAAAAGGCAAGACATATGCAGAGTTTGTTCGGCATTAACATTTTATAAAGACGTTACAGATACTGTTGACTGCTTAAATATATGCCAGAACTGTTTCCATGAAAGAAGTACAAGGGAAAGTGGGCTAGCCCAGACTAGTTATCAGAAACCTAACCTGATGTGTTTTTTTTTTTTTTTTTTTTTTTTTTTCCCCCCTTTTGTATTATTTTTCTTCTCTCATGAGAGTGGGACAAATTCACTTAGCAGTTGATGGAAAAAGTTGGTACTTTTCCTGTCACACAAGTGGAGATAGAAATGCTGTGAAAAGATTGCTATTAAGGTCAGAATGGGTGATGCAGAATTTGCATGTAGGCAGAGGTATCACAAGAGAGTTAGGGAGAGAAAAAAAACTTTTACATATTATATATCCTATAATAAAAATTAAGGATGTATGTAAGCTGCATGCAAGGAAAATTCACTTTATCTCACTGTAACTTCATATTTAAAGGGCCCTGTAATCACAGGCAAAAAATTGGCTGATAATTTCAGCCTGAAATACAAACTAAGTAGATCTGTATCTGATTGCAGGCTTGATGTGGTTTTGAAATATCTTTTAATTAAGAATTCTCATTCTTTGCAAAAAGTTCACCACAAAATATAATTTTTCACTATAAATAACTTTACACAAGCTGTTGTACCTGTCCATCAGTACTGCCATCTTTTTTGACATTAAAAAAAATAAATAAATTAGATTCATTGTTTTCAAAAACAGAGCAAGTACTTGGAATGTCTTGTAATGACTACCCATGGACTGGAGGGGAGGAAAGAGAGTTGAAATGGAAAATGAATTAGATTCTTAAGCTGTAGAAGGGGGAACATTCCTGCACAGAGAAGCGACTCTGGAGATAAGTTTTAATTTCCTGAGCTCTAGTCTCTATATAGGAACATTGAAAGACTTCCTTCCTGATAACCAAGTCAAGCCAGGGGCTATATTAAATTATGTGTTTCTGTATATAATTGCATGCTTGTGTATGTATTTGTATACTTGCAGCATAAATACAAATAGTGTACCTATAATCACAGAAATCAACTTTTAAAGTGTGTTGTATATATTAAGGGTCTAGCTTATATACAGTATCTGAGATGTTGTAATATATCAATATCTATTTAGACACCTTTAAAGTACCTCTTTTATGCTTTCTATATACTTAAATAAATGCATAATGTAATTAAAAAGTGGTTCCCAACCTCTTGTCTTGCATTTTTTTTTTAAGAGGATCTGGATTGTGGTGCATTTTTGAACATCATTAAGTCATTTAAGTAGATATGTTATATATTTTTCATATGCACTTCTACTATATATGTGATATTGTTAAAACTATTTCTGTCCTATTGACATCTCATCCTTCAGAGATTATTTAGACAAAACCATGAAGCTCACTGAGAGTTATATCTTAATTTTTCAGGAACAAATGTTAAAGAGATTTTTAGTTTGTTTAGAGAAAGCACAAAGCATTTACAAAAAAGTATGGGTCACCTCAAATTCAACACTTGCAAAAGTTACTTTGATAGCTTCAGACTACCTTTCATTTTAGCACTTAGGTTCTAGAAAAACTATTTATTGTTTTAACTTGCTGTTTTTTTTTTTTTTTTTTTTTTTTTTTTAACATCTTGTGAAATAAAGCTGTATGTCTAAATAAGTGACACTGTACTAAGCAGAGCCACGTGCTTTGTGAAGCACAGACTTACTAGAATTTAACTTTGACTTGTTTAGATCTCCCAAACTGCAAAATAAAATTCCTTGCATCCCTTGTTACAGTTTGTGCAACAGTGTCAGAATTAAAGGTATTACTGAGCTGGTGTATGTTCTTCAGTTAAGCTACCAGAATGTCTGATGCATCACTTAATTGCTCTGAGCTTGTAGTATTTATTGTAGGTTTTAATTTCATTTGTAAGTATCTCTTTCTTACAATTAATTTTTTTAGTAATCACTCATAATTAAGAATTAGTTCTGGAGTTTCTATGTTGTGTTACAATAAGACAATTTGTATCTGCTTATGGGATTTTAGAAAGCATAGAATGTAAGTACATTTTTGGTGTACAAGATTGGAGAATGACTTCCAATTATTTCTAAATCTGACAAGCGTATTTATTGTATAACTGGAACTTTATAGACTGTGTAGTTGTTTAACTTGCTCTATAGAACAACTTTGGAAAAAGAGAAAAAAGCCGTAAACTTAAAGAGATTCTGATGGCGCTAAAGTGTTGCCAAGCAAACCATAAAAGACAAGTCAAGCTGTAATTCTATAGAAAAGCTATGAAATACTTCTGCATATGTGCTGTAGTTGTTTTTGGGTTCCTAAAGCTGCTTGTGTGTAAAGTCAGCTGTGGAAATGGCTAAAAGCTATGATTCCTGCAGCTTGACTGTTGTGGGGAGCTTTTTTCTGTGAAAACAGTTGTAAAGTGGAACATCTGAAAAATATGTTCCATGCAAAATGGATCTTCACACACATTTATTTTGACATTTAGGTTTGATTTGAGAGAGAGAGAAGATTCTGAAATAGCTGTTCACAGATGGCTTTGCTGGCTTTATTTTTTTAATGCTTCTCTGTGTGTTTTTTTGTTTTTTTTTTTTTGTTTTTTTTTTTTTGCATGTGTTTGCAGACTTGTCAATTCCCCTCTTCCCCCAGATCACATGCTTAATTTCTGAAGACTTGAATTTTTATTCTTTACTCCAGAAGCTGGCATTTAATAACAAATAATAAAACAAAACAACAACAAAATAAAACCTACCCCCAAAAGAACCCTTTCACCACCCGAATGTGTAGATCTTCATGATAAAAACAAACAAAAAACACCTTTCCTTGCCCTAAATGAGAATTTATGCATTTTGTGGACTTTGGGAATGTGGTGGAAGACTTTTCAAGAATCAAGTTCTCTAACTGTTCCTGTCCTCTCACCCAGGAGAGCAAAGCTGGGTGGATGTTCAGCCAAAAGGGTGAAATACAGAAGTTTAGTAAGTGGCCACCCTTCTGCAGGGCTGTACAAGCTGGAGCTGCAGCCCTCACTGATGGGAATATCCTTTCCAGGTGGGAGTCAGCAGTAAATTGTCAGTCTACCTGTGTTCTTTTTGAAGGTATTGGGTGCAAACCGTTGCTGTTAAATTACCTGCGGATGTGAAATGTGTTTGAGGAGCAGGTCCATCTGTGTGGGGGGAAACAAAACTCTAAGCAGAGTTTTGGTAATCTCTTTTCTGTAAAATGTCGGTGCAAAATACCTCTGTCTTCCAAGTGCAATGAACAGAAATGAATATTCAATGCATTCAGTTATTTTTCTTTAAGGAAACCAGATGTTGAGCTTGCACTGAATGCTTTTAGTGATACATCTCTTGTTTGTTTTGTTTTTAATCCCAGAAGAAATTAGCTGTATACAACAAGATGCAGGAGTCTCTGGAAGTGACCCTTCCCAGCAAGCAAGAGGAGGATGAGAAAGACCAGCCTGCCGAGATGGAGTACCTTAACTCTCGCTGCGTCCTTTTCACTTACTTCCAGGGAGACATTGGTTCAGTAGTGGATGAACACTTCTCAAGAGCTTTGAGCCAAGCCAGTAGCTTCAACCCAGAAACTGCCCTCACCAAGAGCAAGGCAGGGCTAAGTCCATTGTGGAGAGGTAAGAAGGGAGGTAACCTGCTGTCTGTGGTGTAGCTTACTTGGTCTATGTCATTGTAACAAATATTGCATTGCAGCTGAAATTTTGCTCCCTTGTGAAGGTGGAAAAATCACCCCAAATATGAAAGAAATGAGGAGCGGCTTGGGGTTGAGTGGTCTGGTGTACTAATGGGGAAAAAAGGTGCCAAAGGCGTGGAAAAAACAGTCATCTCCCACTCTTCCCATAGCTGCAGCTCCGCCAAGGCCTGGAAGGAGCAGGGCAGAGCTCATGTGGCTTCAAAAAAGTCTGCTGCAAGATTTGAGGCTTATTTTTAAGCTCTAAGTGTGAAACTTGGCCTGTAAGGCAAGAGCAAAGCTGTTTGGGATGCTGGTCTTGGAAGTGAGAAGACCCACGCAGCCTTCTTGGGTGACTTTGCCAGGTGATTAAGATTTGTATACGGCTGCTTTCCAGGTAGGGAGGAGCCAACACAAGCTGGAATGGGTCCTGGCCCTGGCCCACGTGGCTGGAGCCTGCCTGTAAGGAGAGCTCACAGGAGAGAGACAGACATCGTTACTGACTTCCTGCATGTAAAATGGGGGTGGCTGTGCTCTGAAGCAGGAAGTAGAAAGTTCAGTGGTCAATGCTGTAAAGTGTTTGAACGGCAGCATACACTCTTGCCTCATAATGGGCGTAAGGATTATCAATGTAATGAAGGACAGATCTTGCCAGATGAACTAGGTAGATTTTATGGGTCAGATTTTTAAACTGGTGGCTGTAGAAAGCCTGCCTTTAAGACATTATTTCTGTTTTGTTGAATGTGAGAGTCTATGTAGTTTTTCAGATTCACAAATGCATTGCTTCTGATCTTTTCTTTACGTGGACTGTCAAAGGGACAGTGAACTAAGAACAGTGATTAATGATCTTGCATCAGGTTTAGTGGGAGAGATACTATGAGGATCCTTGTAGGACTGGTGGTATTCATAATCAGTGATGCTACGGTGAGAGTATATTAATGAAAGTCACAGATAATAAAAAGAGGATTTTTGGAAACCACTGTGAAGAGAAAAATAGCGCAGAAGGTCTTGCTTTCCAGAAGGATGATGACAAATCTGAGGAAGTTTAAGCAAAGGTCAGCACAAATGGCTAGGGAGCTAGAGGAATTTATGGCTTGAGCTGGGACCATTAATGTTAATGGGAAATTTTCCATTGACTTGACTGAGAGCAGGATTGAATCTATGCTTACAAAAAAAAGAAGACTGGAACATTTATAAACGGCCCAGACATGCTGCAAATGTTTTAGAGATGGGATCAAGGCAGTCACTAGAGACACGTGCCTACAGCAGACCCTCTTCACTGAGCTTGAGACATATCATGAAGTAAGGGTTGTGTCCTTCTCTTTGGCCTCAGAAATTCCCAGCTCTTTTGCCCTGACTCCCCCCAGTTGCACAACTCTCTGTAGAGGGCTCTGTAGTAGACAGGCCAGGGTGACCTGGCACACGGGCTCTTCAAACAGGCTGCTTCCTGACCCGGGGTGCCCCATGCCATCGGTGGGACATGGAGGTCTGCGTGTTCTGAAAGTGTTCCAGGAATAAAGTAAGGGGATATGCCCTCTGCTGTTGCTGCACCTGCTGGAGCAGTATGAAAATACTCAGGAAGGCTACTGGGAAGAGCTGCTTGCTTCTGCATAGGAGACTACAAAAGATGACCATGTTTGTTTCTCCAAAGAAGATAACTTGACAAGAGCTTTATTGTAGCAAATGTTAATGAATTTATATCCTGTTGTCTAAAGTAAAATATAATTAGCTTGAATATCTTTTAAGAATACATTTCATAGAAAGATATATTTTAAAAAAATAATAATAAAATGACAATAAATTATTAAAAGATAAATTAGAAAAAAAAAAAAGATCTTGCATTTGCAAATAGCTGTTTTAGAAAGTATAGATTTAAGTGATAAATTCTACGGGAATGTACTGGCTATTTAGCTCATTGCATTATTTCTTCTTTTCCTGATAGGACAAGGTTTTTTGTTGTTGTTGTTGTTGTTGTTTTGTTTGTTTGTTTTGCTTTGTTTTCATCTAAGTTGCTTTTTTTTAGTGTTGTGATGGAAAAACAAATTGCAATTTCATCATTACATTAATATTGTGGGGTTTTTTGTTTGTTTGTTTGAAGGAGGGATTTTGCTTGTGTACAGAAAATAAAACTTATCATCTGCTGTATATTGAAAATACAGATCAGTCTGATCAGTTTAGGTTGAAATGAACTTAAAAACTGTCTTTTTATATAATATAGATTCCTACAACAAATTTGAGTAACAGGGATGCTAAATACTTGAAATCTTTTGCAGGGCCTACACTTGAAACTAATGTTACCTTTATGGAGTTTTTATCAACATGTTTTTTCCCAACTGAAAGGGATTTTTTTTTTCCCTCCTGCCTTAACTGTAAAGTAATGTTGCGCTACAGAGAATTCCATACATTGTCTTCTTTATAGCATGTGGGCTTTGGCAGGTTTTCAGTGCATGTTGGCCAACCACCATTAACATTTGCATTAGTCACCACTTTGTGGTATCTGAGATGTTGCCATCTCCCTGCCTCACTGTACTTAAAGTAGGAAATTGTGGTAACTGAGTATCTTTTTTGGCAGACAATTTTAGTTAAATACCCCTTTCCCCCTCCCAAAAGCCTGTGGAAGCTATTCAGATACTTTTCTTTCTCAAGGACAGTGCTGAAATCGCTGTTTCTCCATTGCCATGTTTCACAGAGGCCAGGCATCCAACATGACAATATTTGTAAAAATAATTGTCTGTGCTCACTGTTGTAAAGGTAGAAGGGAAAGAACAATCTTCAAACACAATGAAAATGTGTGGTAGTTGTGGGTTGTGGTTCAGCATAGATGGTACTTGTTGAAGATGTTGCTGCACGCAACATTTAGTAGCATCCTCTGTGAGCGTTCAGACTGGATGATGTTTTTTTTGCAAGGTCATGTAACCTGGATGGACATTATATCAACAGTGACATGATTTCACCTTGGCCAAAGAGGTTGTCATCTGCAGTTATGCTCACTGATGTCTCAGTGGTGGCTGAACCACGACAGCTTCTGACAGTGGTTATGGCTTTTGCGAAATGGGCACAGGTTTGACAAATTGAGATGACTAAACGTGTTTTCTGTGGCCTATACCTATTGCATGATTGGTAAAGGCAAACTGATATGCAATCTGGACTGAATTCACATTGCCAGATCCAGTGGTTTTAAGTACTCTCTCCTGATACTAATTTTGTCCTGCAGATACTCTGTGGTTTTCGGCACTTTTGTGAAGTGAAATGGCTTGCATTTAGGGCTTTTCCACGCTGATAACAGCCAGACAGTTCTCAAAAACTCTCCATTACAGTGATTAATTTTCCAGAATACTGGCAATGCATTGTCAAGCTGCGTTTCTCTGTTAGGCAGTGAGGAAAATAACAGACTGGACATGAAGAAGCTTAGTTTGTTGTTTTTTTTTTTGACAGCCCTGCTGCCAACACTAAGCCATGTGCACTCTGTGTCTCAGCCTAATCCCCTGTAACAAGGAACAGTTTACAAACAATGAACAATAACAATTTCAGAGGGGTGCTGAAGCTTCTGTTATGCACTCGAAGCTCTCTTCTAGTATGAATTACAATAGAAATACAAAGCTAAAAAAAGAAGCAGCCTTTTGAAGGAAGCCATGTTGGAGGTTTTTTGCAGCCTCTGAGAATGTTTGGCACAAAGATAAGTTCTTTACATTTGTCCATAGAATATTTATGAAGTTATTTCCAATACCAGAAGTCATTCAGGCTCAATGAACTGCCTAAACCAAAGCTAACTGATGAGTGGAAAAAATGCTGTTATTTTAAAGGATTTTAAAATAGATACATTAGTGTCTTAGTGATGCAGTCAGAAAACTCTCTTAGTTTTTGTTTCCAAAATATTTTTGTGTAAGCACAGTTCAGAGGCAGGAGTGTCTGAAGAATCTGTTCATTCTCAAGGATGTCTTCACCCAAGTCTCATTCCAGTTGCTTGCTAAACAGAGCAAAACAAAAAGTCATTTAGGAAAAAATAATATAAACATTTTTTATAAATGCTATATGAAGGACAGAGGTTTCCTCACCTTGTCAAATATTAAATTACCTTGCCTTTATTACTCTGTAGGCTATTTTTATGACTTTGGTCTTTCATCAGTGGTAAAGTCCTGTATTTTTCTTTCCATCTTTGACCAAAAAAAAAAATGTTTAAGCAGAGGCATATTGCATGAGGCAGTGCTTTCAAACATGAGTTGGCAAGGGGGACATGCGAGAGAAGATGCCAATACTTTCCTACACATCAAAAACATTAACCGCTTCTTCAAAAGAGGAATTTTTAGAACGTCATTTCATAATGTAGAGGTATTGGAATGTATTTAAATATAAGTCAAGCCCTAGCTGTAAGAAGCAACAAGTCTTTTTTTCTGACAAAAACTTCTTTCAGTTACATAGGAGACTTTATCTGCTTGATGCTATTGGATACTGAGCAACATGATATAATAAACTAACATAAGATGCATTAGAGATGATCCCATCAAAACATGCAATTAATTTGAAGAGAATTTTCTAAATGATATGTTCAGGTCTGATCAGGAGCAGAAGTTAATGTCTCATTATTCTGTGTCAATATCCTGAGAGATCTGTGATCCTTCAGCCTGAAAAAGACAAGTCTCCTCACAGGGTCTTATCAATGTGTGTAAATACCTGATGTGAGAAAATGAAGATATGGGAGCCAGAGTTTTGTCAGCAGTGTTTGTTGACAGGACAAGATGTAATAAGCACAAATTAGAAATCAGGAAATTCCATCTGAATGCAAGAAAACATTTTTTTTTTTTTCTATTGTGAGGGTGATCAAACACTGGAACAGGTTGCCCAGGGAGGTCATGAAGTTTGGATTTTGGCTAAAATCTGACTGAATGTGGTACCAGACAATCTGCCCTGGATGACACTGCTTTGAGTCCTGAGGTTGGACTAGCTGATCTGAAAAACTCCTCTCCAACCTCAACCATTCTATGATTTTGTAACTTGAAGTTTGAGTTCAGCATTACAAATTTGACAGTAGAAATTCATTTTAGGATTTCTGTCATTAAAGTTGTTTTTCAGCTTCAGTCATAATTAATTTCTCTTTTCTCTTCCAGAAAACTCAACATTTTCAGGCCAAAGGAGCAGTTTTCCAACTTCATTTTGGACCAGCTCTTATCAGCCTCCCCCACCACCATGCTTAAGTGGAGTACACCCTGATTTCCCTGTTACTGCACCAGGCACCTTCCCAACACCAGATCCCAGCAGCTGGCCAGGACACAGCCTTCATCAGACTGCCCCAACTCCTCCCCATGCTGCATCTGAATCCTGGCATTATCCTTTAGCATCTCAGGTGAGCCCTTCGTATGCACACATGCATGACGTATACATGCATCGCCATCACCCTCATCCACACATGCACCATCACCATCCCAGTTCGCACCGCGACCCCCGGTACGGGTCCCTGCTAATGCCTTCAGTACGTGCAGCCAGGATTCCTGCTCCCCAGCGTGACGTGACTAAGACGGATCCTGCTGCTGTCACCAGCGCTACCTCAGCATGGGCTGGAGCCTTTCATGGAACGGTGGACATTGTGCCAAGTTTTGGGTTTGACGCAGGTAAGATGGTTCAGTTGTGTCTGTGACTTGTTTTAGCAGAAAGAATTGAAGCAATGAAGTGGACTCCCTGCAGCTCAAGTAGGGTTTGTTCTCAGAGCCTTCTCCAAATAAATTTCCAGGTAGGAATCCCTCCTGAAATTGCTCTCAGAGCAGATGAGCTGTGAAATATCCATCTCCCTCTGCCTTTTGCTGAAAGACCCTTGTCTCCCTTGGTCCCACTCAAGACAAATGAGTTGTGACATGATACACGGTTTTTTGGTTTAAATCTTGTGGGAAATGGCTAATTAAACTTTCACGTGGAAGCTTCCAGCTTATTCAGCCAATTCATGTTTTCATTCACCAAAATATAGCTCCAATGAGGACTGAACTAATAACTTGTCAGTATATGAGGATTGCATCTTACTCATGTAAACTGGAAAAGCGCAGCATTTCCTTCCTGTGTAGCATCCAGGTGTCACATAAAGAAGAGATGCTGTTTAAGCTGTGCTCACCATCATACTCCATTGTTGTAGGGGCTAGGCAGAGGTCTCTGAATCAGATTCATTTTACTCCATCTGTAGCTATGGAACAACCTCCATAAACTACATCTGTTGCATCACAGGCAAGGTTTGACTTAAAGGCTCTCATCTCAGCATTAGGAGCAGTCTGGTAGCCCCCCCTGTTTATAGCCATTTGATATCAAAGTGATGGGTGACTTCTTTCCAGAATGTCCATCTGTGCTCGTGTGCTCTGTTATGGTCTCTGTTTTCTGCATGATGTGTATCTGACCAGCAGGTTAGTACTTCTGAAACACCTTTTGTTACTTTATTCAGGAAATACTGGGTTTGCATCTCTCTTCCCTTTTCCTTGAGGTATCTTTTTCTCTGTTTTTTTTTGAGGATGTCTTCCTGATAGCTCTAGCTAACTGATTACATGTGTAAGAACTGCTTTCTTGCTTTGGTTAGTGTGTATGGGAAGAAAGAATTGGTGGAGGAAAAAATGCTGTTTCTTAAATATGGAATAATAGAAACCAGAACCCAATTATAGTGAACATAATGCAAATTTCTTTCTTCCCATAGTAGCAACTTGGAACCTATAACCTCTTCTAAGTACTATGCCACATACTCCTTCAAGAAATTAAGAAAAAGAATAGGATTTTTAATACTGAATGATTTTATATTGATTAATAACACTTCCAGCCAACCAGATGATATGAGATGTATTACTACATTTTATGCTTTTATGTATGAGAAAATAACCTAACAAAATCACAATAGTAAGTTCTATCTTTCTGACAAATTCCATAATGGAAGTTGCTTTCTCTGAATCATGAGCAAATGGTCATTGCAAGTGATGGAGGGGACGAGCCCACTGGTCTGACAGTAGCCCCAGCAGTCCAGCTCCAGAACTCTGTACTTGACTTACCTTTTGGGGGACAAAAGAGCAGCAAACTGTATAAGGGATTGTTTGTCAGGAAGAACCACTACATGGCTTCAGTACGAGTCTCACCTAGGCTGCAAGTTGTTTCTGTACTGAGCAAGCTGTTTTGTATACTGTTTCAGGTACGTGCTTGATGTATAGATTATAGTCTGTGAGTTCCTCTGGGTTTGAAAAGAAAGATGAAAAATTATGTGTGACCAGTTTATAGAAACAGAAGATCTCAGCAGACCAATATCTCTCTTGTTTATGACTATTGAAAATGGCCATGCTCTGAAACACAATAGCACAACCTTATTGGGCAGCCCCAGCTTGATACCTAAGGCTTTGGAAACAATGGACCAAACAATGAATGTCACAGCACATAGTGGTAACCTGTGACATTACAATTATCAGTTTGCTTACCCTGCACACTCCTCTTTTATGATCTCCAAGCAGAGACTTGCTGGGAAGGACAGCAAATCTCATTCAGAGAGATTCCCTTTCCACATCTGGTGGATTTGAGACAAATGCTTTGGTTACAGGTATTCAAGGTGTGACCTAAGTGGAAAGAGGGAGGTTAATTGCTCCAGTGTTTTGCATGTATGTCAAATGGAGTCATCCAGGGAATGTGTGTTGTGTTGCAGGGTAGAGGAGGGAGCTGCTGAAGCACCACACTGAATCATATCCAGCATTTACCATCACTGTCAGAGCTTTTCTTGTTCCCTGTCCACTCTGAGGTAGGGTTTTCACTGTTTAAGTCTCCACAACACACAGAATTTTATTGCATTTAATGCTAGCGCAAGATGGCAATCTCAACAGAGAGGATAAAAACTAGAGGGCCTGGAGAAGAACATACTCACCTTCTTGTAAGAGGATTCCTCTGAGTTGGGTAAGGCCATAGTGGCAAGAAATCTTCAGTTCTGGAAATTTTTGACCACATCTCCCTGAAGAATAAAAGACATCAGCATCTGGAGCTGTCAATATATTAGATTACATAAGCTTCAGTTAATTTATTTGAAAAAAGCTAACACATATAGAGGATGCTTTTCAGAGTCCTTCAGATATGCAGATGATTTTTTTTTCCCCTCTTACTGTGAGTCACATTTCTTGTGCTACTGTCACATGCAATTATAGAAACATTTGCAAAATTCCTCACGCTGAATTAGATGGAGTGATAGTGTTGGGATCAGGGCAGGCTGGCGGTAATCTTACTCTCGTCCAGCTACATTGTTGCATCTCAGCCATGCAAAGCCAAATACTCCATCTTCTGAATGGATGACGCTGAACCACTTCAAAGGTTAAGAGAGGGCTCCCCTTGCATGCAGGGTGTAGTTTGTGAATTTGTTTCAGAGCAGATTGTATGGGACATTAGCATCTCACTGTTTGCAGAGCTAACAAAGTATCAATCTGTCATGCACATCTGTTTGAACTTACATGGTGCTGTTTTAGTAGGATGAGTAGGGATTTAGCTACCTGATTCCCATTAAATGTGGCTTAATCCTCATGCTGTATGCTGCAAATTAACCCTTTTAGATGCTTCTGTGTCAGTACAAGTGGGATTAAAGAAAATGCAAGCCTAAATCAAAATCTCTTGCAACTTGCTACATTTGTGGCTGCTGTTATATGGTGCCTTTCCAAAGCCAAAATGCCCAAGCTATGGACCAGCTCAATATGTTTGTTATCAAGCACCAAGCACAACATGTTTGTGCATTGAGCTTTAATTCTTTGTCCTACTGATGCCAAAAAAAGCAAGGTCAGCCTCTAACAGCACTGACTGCAGTTCACAGCACATATATGTAGATCATTGCTGCAACCACAGTTGTACAATGTTGGGACTAAATCCTCACGTTCATGTTAAAGGTGAGACAGCAGAGTTGAGCACTTAAAACCGGGGAGAAACTGCTGTCTTGTTGCCACTGGAGCTGGTGGTTCCAGCCATCCAAGCTTGCCCATGGGCCCTCGGGAGCAGAGCAGTGGGCACAGACACTCTTCAGGTGGTCAATCAGATCCAGCTGGCAGCCCTGTGGGTAGAAGAGCAGAGCAACTTGCCCTGCTACTGCGGAGTCTGCTAGTAGGAGTCTGCTAGTAGTCTGCTGTTGGACAGATGTCCTGGAAGAGGTTTCCTGTAACCCCAGCACAATAAAAGCAGAGTAGGATTTTGGTGTATCTGAGGGCTGTAATTTTGTTTTAAAATTGAGGTGCACATCTGTCTGTCCTTATATTTAGGAGAATTAATCAATATTCTCTAGTCCTGGCTAACTATGGAAAGTCTACTTCGGAAATGCTTGTAAATCAAGGGGTCATATTGAATACAGAATTTGAGTGGTCAGTCTGCTGCCTTGTGTAGAGTTGTCTCCATTCACACACGCTACAAGTCGGTCACACTTCATCAGGCTCGTTTAGATGTTCCCACATAACCCGCATACCGTGTGTGTGGCAGTTAGCTACATCGGCATCTCAGAGATGGAGAGCTCTGCTGTGGAATTACTGGCTTGTACAACACAAGCGAGGGTGTCTTTGCAAATGGGAAAATGTTTGTTCTAGCGGCAGACTGCAAGCTACTGCTCTTGGTTAGTAGCCGGGCTGCACTTGGATTACATGTTAGAACTGCAGATAGTCTTGCCATAAAGGATATGGGAATATAATGAGGAAAAGGCATGGAAAGTGTTTCACATTCAGTTCTGTAGCTAAGGCAACTTTCATTTCTTTGGATTATTTTCTGTGGCTGTTTGAACTTAATAGCTATACCTTAAACCTCCTTGTTACATTTTTTTCTGTTTCTTGCAAAGACACTTAAGTAGGAAGGTGTCTAGTCAGCTGGTTATTCACCTTCTACCGGTCATTACTGTCAGGTGTACATCCTCTTAAGCAGGTGTGTGTGTAATATATTTTTTTAAAACTGGTATGAACCATTCAATCTATTTCTCTTGCGTTGGGAGAATCTATATCATCTTGTGTTGCATCTGGTGTCCTGTAGTGCTCCACTGGTAGACTTAAATGGCTTCCTTGCACTCTGAAAAGTTTCTGCTGTCTGACTGTCTGGCTCCCCTTTTTATTATTATTATTATTATATTATTATTATTATTATTATTATTATTATATTATTATTATTAATATCTTAATTATATCTTTTTTCTTTGCTTTAAAAAAATAAATAGAAGGGGGAAAATAACAAAAAATTGTCATCACTAACTCTGAGGAAGCTTTGAAGGAAACTAACAGTAGTTTATTATGTCTCTGCTTGTGAGTGATACTGCCAGGAAAACACATAACTCATAAATAAAAAGGAAGCATCCTCATTGAGTAAAAAGTCTGCAAGTGTGGCATGCTTTTGTTGACAGATGTCCTGTGTTTTTTTTTTGTTTGTTTGTTTGTTTTGTTTTCAATTTAAAGAAATAGGTGGAAGCACATGTGAAAAGGAGCAGAGAGCCACCCAAGAGGTGTGCTCTGCTTTCCCTTGTTGCAGCTGGACATGCAAGTGTTTGGGCACCGCTTGAGAGTCCTCACACAGATGGAGCAATGTGGTGTGATCTTTCACATGACTATTAATAGCTTTGTAGCTCAGCTCTCACATGTTGGTCATCAATAGTGATATAACTGTACTTCTGCGTCAAAGATTTGGTGGATGGATCTGAATCCATCAGGCCTGTTGGAAGGCTTTCTAAAAACATGAGTCTTCCTTTGGGTTATGCTGTGTGATCAGATATAGAAATGGGTGAGCCATTCTCAGCACGTCTTTAAGTCTCACAGGTTACTAAACAGGCAATTTCAGCAGTCGTAACACCACTGTAGTCTGTTACAGTTGCACCTATTTATATTAGTGGTGTATTTGGCCTTAAAATTAAGATTAGGTAATTGGTGCATTGGTCTTGGTACAGCAGGACAATATATAGCATGATACAGAACAGAATTGCTGTCTACATAGCAGTGGTTTATATTGGGAAGTGAACCTTCATTTCATGAAATTTAATTTTCTTGGCTCAAAACATCAAGGGACAGGTTTTAAATCAGTAAGGCTTAAGTTCCTTGCTACCTCTTAAAGTATGCGCCTGTACCTCTCCTTTTTACTTTCCCTATAAATATCTTTGGGAAGTTTCATCTCCACCTCCCCCTCTATTGTCTGGATTTTAGGTATCCACCCTGTTGGGTGTAAATCTAGTGAAGATTGAATCCCTCTGGAGTAGAGAAATCCCAGATTATAACACAGGTTCCAAGTCCATAATGCTAAAGCCACAACATAGCACCACATTTATTAGATAGTCCTCACTTTTTATAAAGGAAAATGTTAGAAGAACTCATAACAAATGCAAGCTGAAAATCATAAATTTTTCCCATGTGGAAGCACTAGCCGTTCTTGGCTAAAAATCTGACACTCCGTAGGTGAAATTATTTGGGTTTTTTACTTGCTGCAGGAACATTTTACCTCTCTCCTCTGTAAGGTGAAATACCATAGAAACTGTGAGATTCTAAAGTGTTACAGATCTTTTTGAAAAGAGATAGGGGCCAGCTATTGACTATCAGGAAAAATGATGTTGTTCCATAGTGGATAGCCTGCACAGACCTTGCAGGACGATTTTATCACGCCATGCTCCTCTTCAAATGAGGCCAAAAAAAGGAAGCACACATAATTTTACCAGCATTCCTGAACTGCTTGAGCCAATCTAAAACTTCAGTGGGGTTTAAGTTTGTCCCAAATAAACTATAAAAATTGAAGCAATAGCAATGTTACTAATAAATCCACTAGGATGGTAAGTTGTGTTTGTTTTTGTTTGGGGAGGGGGAGGAAGCAGCTGTATCAGATTTTAAATGTTACTTTTCTTTTTCAAAATCCAGGTCTACAGCATCAGGACAAGAGCAAGGAAACTTCCTGGTTCTGAAGTTTAGATATAACTTAACTCCATCTAGAGCTGGAGTCAGCGCAGCTGGGCAGGCAATATAACCGTCGTTGACTCCTTCTGCACGGGGCAAAGGACACACATGAAGATGAAGAGTCAACCATTCTGGTTTTGCTATTGAGCCTTTTATTTTTAAGGCCACTTATGGGTCCCACAGAGTTGGAAAACAAACAAACAGACAAACTCGCTTTTCTTTCTTTCCTCATCTGAGCCTGCTGCAGCTGGGCAACCTAACTCCTTTCTGCTACTTTAACAGTGTTTTGTTTTGTTGAGCTTGATATTTTTATGAACAGTTTTAATTGTCAGGAAAAAAGACTCTCCCTTGACTACAGTGCGCCTCCTTTCAGGAATACATTATTTTGTAGCTCTTTGTGCATCTATTTTTGTAGAAATACAGAAAGTTTGGGTAAGGATTGATGGGCAATTTTAGGATGACATATTTTTTTAAAAAAAAAATTGTAAAATTGTTAAGTTCTGTTTAAAGAACTTGCTCTCAGAGAAGCACTGGCAAAAAAATGTATAAAATGCTATTTTTAGATGTCTGTGATGTGTTTGTGCATTTTGGGTTTGTTTTTTGTTTTGTTACCTCAAATATCTATCTTTCCCTTCTTTTTAAAGAGCTAAACCTTCCTTCTTTCCATATTACTAGATCTTGATGTTTTCGTCCTCTAGTTCTAGCTTAAGCAAGTATAATTCACACCTTAAGTTTCAGCCAAATATTTTTCCTGCTGGTGTTAGATTCTAGTAAGGGTGTGTTTTTTCTTGTTTCTAAAGACAGCTTTGTGCTGTACTGATTGTCAGAAATTTGCAAACACCTTTAGCATGGAGCAAAGCCTGGGGTTACAGAAACTGCATTTCCAACCCATCCATTCTTTCAAAATGGACCAAATACTTCTATGGATTTTTTATCTGACCTGAGTTTGGACCTCATCCATGATCCACAGAAGCTGATGAATGCAGTCGCCTATGAGTTGTGTTTCAGATGCTCATAGTGATTGTAACTACTAGCATACTCATATTTTAAGTCACGAGGCAAGACTTTCCACTAAGTTATTTCAAGGGTTTTAACCTGTAACATGAATGTTTAGGATAGAAATGTAAATTCTATAAAAATGTGTGACTTGCAGAAACAAAATGTTTTCAAATGGCCTGATCAGTCTGCTGAGCACCGCATGGGAAGAGTTGAAACTTTCAACAAACACCTGTTGATTTCAAAATCTGGTTGCCTAACCTAAGATTTTTTGGGGGCCTTGTGGGACCCCAGCTACAGCTCTTGAATGTCATAGGAAGTTGTATGTGCTCAGCATGCACAAAACCTAGGCTTTGCTGCTGTCAGGGTAAGAATGAACTGGGAAATTATATGGCCATATTTAGCCACAGCACACTGCAAGGTGTTTGGGAAACCCCATTTCTGTCCTGGGCCTTGAGTCTGACCTGATTAATAATGACTTTAGTTGAAGCCAAGTGGGAGGAGGATCCAGCCCTGAATAAGGGCTACAAGATTGCCATCAACAGCCCCAGTCCTGCAATGGGCTGCTGGTGGATCAGCCTCCAGGCCCAGCAACGTGGTGGTAACTCCAGCAACATGACAGCACATGCTTAGGTGGGACTGAGTACAGGATCAGGGCCTGTGTTGCCAAATCCTGGCTATTGCTTGGAAATGTTGCCTTTCTATTCTGTTTACCTTCAGTGAATTAATATTTTTGGGATCCTCCTGTAGTATTTTCCAAGGCTCTCATAACATATTATTTCTGTTATCATTGTTTTCAGGCGTAACTGTCTAAAAGGCAAACCAGCTACATGGAGATCAAGACCATAGACATCAAGACAGATTAAAAAAAAAAAATACTTTTAAGGCAGTGAACATTGTGAATGTAGGCTTGTCAGGTGGACACCACATGGGTTTGTGTGAAAAGGGAGGGGGAGTGTTGGGATGTGTCTGCCAGTCTGAAATTCAGGCCTTCCTCCCTGCACTGCTTCTCTCCAAGCTTTTGAACTTGATCCTATGAGGTGCTGAGTTCTCCCTTGACATTAGAGGGCTTGATATGCTGGCACTGTGGGAAGTAGGATTATATCACAGTTTGGTAAGACCCTTAATCATGTATCTTGCTGATATGATGTTTGAGACAGTGTAAAACTGTTGAAGGGACTATTCTTAAATATTACTTAAAAATAATAGGGTTGTTGTTAGTTTGTTGGGATGCTGAATTAAATATTATTCTCCCCCATCCCCACCTTTTGTCCTTATAGTCTATCAGCATTTCTTCCTTAAGGAGTTTCACTCTCATGACAGTTCTATATATTGTTGCTGCTCTGGTGGAGCTAGCTTCTTGGTTTGTCAATGAATTAGTAATGGAACGGGAAAAGTGCATGGGAAGGAAGGTAACAAAAGCCTTCATGGCTTATTTATTTATCAGGACAGTATCAGGAAACATCTCAGGAATATGAGCTGAGATAGATTAAAAATTGGGAATTATTACAGTATTAGAAATACTGGAAAAGAAAAAAAAGGAAAAGATTTTTTATTATTGTTATTATTTTCCCCTGAACTTGGCAAAGCTGGAGGGCAAAGAGGTAATATGTCACAAGAGAATCAATGAGAAAATTTGTAATTTAACTCTTTGAACATTGGAGATTTTGGGGCAGAGTGAGCAAAACAAAAGGCAGTGTTTCTTTTAATATGTAATATATTTGACTTCCTGAAATAGTTAATGTCTAGCAAGAGCAGTCTGTTCATTGTCTTTGTTTTTGCAAGCTCAGATTGTGAAGGATCTCCTCCTGTTCCCTGTAGTGTCAAAGCAGAATGAGACAGGAACAATCAAGCCTGAAGTTTGCACTGGAATTCCTTTCTGGACTGTTTTATTGAGTTGATGGCTAAAGGGAGTGGATATGTGATGATTCTGTTGCTTCTTTCTTCAAGGACTACTGTCATGCACTGTTTTGCTCAGCAGCTTCCACTGCTGAACTTGTGATTGTGCTTAAAGTACTAGTATAAGTATGTAAGGTTTTGGGAGACAAGTGCCAGTAAAAAAACTGCTATTTTCTACAGCTGTTCACACACACCAGTCAACTGACTTTGAAAGACAAATTTCCAAATTTCCTCAGTAACTAACTGTCCCCTGTACTAACAAATGAGATGAAAGTAAAAGCACAAGCAGTAGCCCTTCTTATATGACCTGTGATTTGAATGACAGGAAAGAAAAATGTCTTATGACAAATTTTTAAGTTAAATTCAGCAGATTTGCTTCTCTGTCATGCGCACACATATACATGCACACTAATACACACGCACAAATGTTCTTATGAGAAGCAGATGCTATGTTGGTATTGCTCTTAAAGGAAGAGGGGAGTGCTCGCTCATGCTGTTGCGGTTACAGCTTATTGATGGCAGTGAAAAATAATTATAATAAAAAAATAATAATAATAAAAAAAGGATGATAAGGCCACTCATGCTACCAAAGGGCCCTTAAAATCAGGTCACAGGCAAGTTATGTCTTAATGTGTTACTAAAGGACTTGTTTCATTCTTTTTGTGTGTGGTGAATTCCAGTGATGTACTAAGAAAGCGAATGATTCATTTTTTGAGGTCTTATAAAAACATGATGTACTCTGACACTATTTCTGGGAGAACATAGGGAAACTATTGTTTTATTTCAAGAAAATCTAAATACTAACCTCTTAAAATTGTTCAAGATTTTATTTCATTCCTATTAATTTGAGAAATCTGCTGTCAATTTTTTTTCTTGTTTGCTTGAAGACTGGGAGTGTTCTACCTGATCGCCAGTTTTTGAAAAGCAGATATCCATCTTGTTTCAGCTGCATTTTCCCATCCTAACAAGATGATGCAATACTGCAGCTATTGAACACCCAGCAGATCTGATTTCTGGTGAGCTGAATAGGCTACACTTGACAGCAGTAAAATGCACTTTGTTCTAATTCCTCTCCTCACTAGTAACACAAATTCAGTTATTGGTTTTTCTGATGCCTCTTTCACAGTGTGAAAGTCCTCAGTGAATCTTAGGGTTTTCTCAACCTTCTGCTTTCCTGCCTTGAAACATGCTTTTGGGGATGAATCTCTTTGCAGCTTTCAGAGAGAGAGACTGATTGCACATCTCTCGAGAACAGAGGTGGTGGGATGGAAGGGAATGTTGTGTCTCCCCACCTGTACTTATGATCAATTGCCTTGCACATACCCAACCTTTCTGCTTCCAGCCTATTGTGTATACCTAGCTCTTCACTCCCTTTTACTTATGTATGTGTATATATTTACACACACGGTTATACCTAGTTCCCTCTATTCCACCCTCATACTTCAAATTAATTGAAATGAATGACATCACTAAATCTCATCTGACTGAAACAAACAACAAAAAAATATTTTATTGCATTCTCCATAACCTCAGGTGTGAATGGATTTTTTCCATTCTTGTAAAAAAAAAAAAAAAAGTGAAAAAAGCAACCCCATACCTCTAAGCCCAACCTTTCAAAAGCCCTGATTTGTTTTACATTTAAAGATGACCATGGAGTCAGCAGAGTTATGTAGAGAGGTGCAATATGTTGCCTTTCAAGAGAAAAACATATCATGTTGAATACAATTTTTTTAAATAATTTCAGGTACAATGTTTTTCTCCATATCAATGGACCATATGTTTCTTTTAAACAGTTTAGAAATATATATATATATATATTAAATTGATTTCTTGGCTTTAATACATTTGCCCTGGTGCTTTTAAAGGTTATTTGAATGACAAATATTAATTGTGTGTGTAGATTTTTTTTTTTTTAAAGTTGATGCATGTTGTTTGGAACTGAAATCTCATGTAAAGCAGGATAGTATTTAAAAATAAATACTGCTTTTACATGTTAGCCCTATGGGCACAATCAGACAGTTATGATGCAAGAAGAGTTCCCTTAAAGCCTAAGGGACTCATGCTGGGGTGAGGTCAAAATCCCAGTCCCTGAAATAGGAAAGGCAGGAGGGGTCTTCTTGCAAAGGTTGAGCTGGTTGGTAATGCTGTTAGCAAAGATAATGATCTTCTCCAGCATTGTATGCTGATGGTTGGGCAGCCACTACACAACATTAAAATTAGACTGTACTAGCAGGTTTACACTTGTCCCCTCTTACATGGTGAACTGCATGCCAAGGGGAATTAAAGATACCCCTGGAAACTTGTATTTTAGCTGCTCTTGGTCTGCAGAGTGCTGTAACCATGATGGGACCATCCATCTCATCCTCCAGTGCCTGGAGTTCTCTGTGAACTTGCAGGGTATTTTTAGCACCTAGTAGAGGTTGTTTAGAGACAGTGATAATTAAAACATCACAGTTCTTATGCACCCACTCAAAGGCACAAGCCTTCAAGATTGATCAGCTGTGCATCATTGATGATGGTCGTTACAGAAGCCCTATTCTTGTTTCCCTCCCTCAGTGTCTGTGTAAGTCTTTGATGGCATTGAGATCATTGGGACCAGCCGTGAATGCCTGAACTGCAGTCCAGCGTTGGCTGGCACAAAGTGGAGGCCCAGAGTCTGGGCCAACATTAGTTAACACAAATTGGAATCCTCCTTGATTCCAGTGGGCTTGGGCTCAGGTAACTAGTACCTATTATAAAACTTATATTTATAGCAGTTGAGGTTTACAGCAATCTAGTAAAGTATCTGCAGAAGTATGCTGCACTTTCTCTGCTTGCTGTTAGTAGCTGTCTTTTAAAACCATCTGTCAAATCAGGGTTCCTCTCCTTCCCCACTTGATTTCCAACCCTGCTTCCCTCAAAACTCCATTGAACATTTCATCCCTCTCATCAAAATTGGTGGGGGACTTTGTATAAAGAAAAATGTCACTGTTTTAATTACTGAATAAATAACTTAATGTGAATTTTATTGTTATATTTTTAATGTAGCTTTTTTGGTTTGGTCTGTATTTCTCAACAGTTAGCTAATGCTTTTTTTTTTTTTTTTTATTCTTATGCAAGTGAAGAACTCATAAATCTCTTTGGAAATTACAGCATCCTGAGTATCTATTCAAGAGATTAATTTTTTACAGCTAAGGGTTTGTTTCCTGTTGAAAACACTATAAAACAAGTGTTCTAAGATGGCCCTCTACTGAAATTGGACAGAGTGAAATCCTAGCATATAAGGATATAAGGATTCCAGTTCAGATATTGTCAATTGCTTCCTCTGTGATGTCTTAGTTGTTTCTTTGTTTATATCTTTTTAAGTTGCCTTTGTACTAGAGGCTACTTTAAAATCACACCTAGTAGAATCACTACGTGATGCTTCTTGGTTGTATGAACCTTTTAATTTTTGAATTTTGTTGTTACTTTGTTGGTCATCAAGTAGAAATTTTCCATGAAAGTTATTTACTCAAATTGATTTATTATTATTTTTTTAATGGCAAAGTTCTGTGATTCCCATTCAGGAAGTAACTTTGCCCTTGCTAAAATTATTTTACAGCTGTTTAATTATGAAATGCTTGCATGTCTATGTTCTGGATCGAGGTCTGAAGGTTTGGTGTTTCGGTCACAGATATATCATTTACTGTTCCAGCAGAGGGGGGGAGGGGAAACCTCCAAACCTTGGCCAAGCAATGAGCTTTTGAAAAATTGCCACTTGCATGCGATCAGCAGGGAGCTGTTAAGAGTTTAGTTGCAAAATTCTGTAAAGATCCTGACCATATGGGCTGTACTCTGTTTCAGAGCATCAGTAGATGAGCAGGAATTTCCCATATGTCCTGCTCCAGGCACCATTTCCAGGACTGGACAACAAGCAGAGTGCTTTGTCTCTGCTCAAAATCACCCTTTTCTTTCTTGGGCCATCAGCAAAAGGTAGAGGAGCTGCCAGAAATATAAGGAGAGGAAGGCCAGGGAAGGAGGAGTTTGGGTTCAAATCTTCCTGTAGGAGAGAATGGGGTTGGGAGCTATTGGGAGATAAACAGTCTGCATGCACAGTAGAGATGAAGATGGGATGGGGACCACTTCAAAACAAGCAAATAATGCCTAACGATTGTTTGGCTTATACATGAAAGAAGTAGAGGGGATGTGACAGCCATCAAAAAATACAAGAATAGTGTGGGGACTTAGAAATTTGGGACAAACTATGTGTCAAGAAAAAGTTAGGATAAACATTGCAGGAAACTTCTTTCTTTGAAGTGAGCTGTGTACACTGTGGTTTAGTCTGTGGGGAAAGATGAGGGAGCCCAGTTGGTTTAAGACAATCACATATATCCTCAGTGAAGCAAATGCATTTTAAGCAGCAACAGTACGTTAATGTGGAGGATGAGCTAGCTGAAGTGCTTTTTCTTCTCCCTGTAACATCTTCTACTAGAGCAGGGCTCCAGTGGACTTTCCTCACGTCTTGGTTTCCAGGTGCTCATGGATGTTATTTCTATATGATCTAATTGTATTGTAAAGCAAGAGGAGGGGAAGGGATGCTCAAGAGGGAGCATTATTTTGTCACTGATTTTGTTCATGCCAAACTACAGCCTCTGTTCATGTATATTGGTGCCACTCAGTTGACTTAAGTGATCTTACATCCATCAAGAATCTCATCATTTACATCCTAATAAATCTAATTCAGAGTTTTATTAGTTGGAAACTAGTTCCAGCCTGGTGCCAGGGGGAGGTGCTTTCCTTGGTGCCAGGAAGGACCTCAGCAATGCTTAGACTGCTATGAGGGCATGAGGGAAATGCCATGGAAAATGTGAGGAGCAAGACTGTCATCCGCTGCACTGCTGGGGAGGCAAGCATGGCCAGGGGCCAGCTGCTGGGGTAGGGTCTGCTGGTCCAGCAGTTCCTTCAGCCCTCCATGGGGACCCCTGGTGCAGCAGGGCCGGTCGTCTCAGCAGGACCTTGGGCTCCGAGGGATTATGCTGCCTGCATGACGTGGGAGGCTGGGTGGGGACCGAGACATCTGGTGAGAATTCCTCACGGCTGAGCTGTGCATTGGGCTGGGATGCCAATTAATTTAGCTGATTTCTTTTTTGGGGTTGTTGGGAAGAGGAGGGGGGCTGGATGCTGCAACCTTCCAGTAATTGTCTCTCCTTCAGAACATCACTTTTGCTTTATTTCAAGAGAAGTGAGAAATGATATTTAAATAAATAAATAAATAACCACACACTAATGTCTTTGCCTTCACAATAACTGTACATCTGCAATGGTTTATCACTGTGGTAAAATGAGTGGGTAATAAAGTTTTGATGTTGGTCATTGTACGTACAGAGGTATTGCAGTCATTGAAAATGATTTGTTATGTGAATGCCCATAGTAGCACCAAAGTTCAAAGAGAGGTGGTTTGTTTTTCATGCCCATTTAGTTATGAATAACACCAGCTCTAATTTCCTCCTCCCACCAGCAAGCAGAGAGTTCTACACTGGAAGCCAAATATAGCAACAAAGATTTCTATATCTGGCCAAAACCAAGAAATCTGTTCCCTTTTAAGAATAGCACTCTGTTCTTTACTGGTGGGGATAGATAAAGAGAAAATTCAACTTTAAGGAACTTTCTCAGTGGGAAACTCCCTAGTCTCTCTTGAATGTCCTTTTTAAGAGTATGAGGTTATTTTTTGTCATCTATGTCAATGGGGATGATTTCTGTAGAGGCTCATCGGTAAAGCAGTTTTGTGGTGGCAGTCTGTATAAATATTCCTCAATTGCTGGTGTATTGTTTCAGCCCTGCTTTGTCTTCTGAGCAACAGAGCCAATACTGAATGGAAACTCTACAAGCTGCACTACCCCTGCTTTTTCTTTACCCTTTTCTTTCAGGTTTTCTTTTGTGGGGAAGTAATTCCTTGGTTCTGACAGATTGACTCCTGCTCAACCTGACAAGTAAGCTTGAGGAGGCGGCGTGCAGCAGCATTGCCTACATTCTCCCTTCCTTCTTGGCTTTTTCATCAAGGGGGAGTATGTGGGAAGCCATCCCTGTGCTCTTTTTCATGACTTTTTTCCATTTTCAGGTTGTGTAGTGCCCACAGAAAGGTGTCTAGAGTTGGTGGGCTGCCCAGTTCCCTGCCTGTCTGGCTGGGCTGGAAGAAAAAGGAGGCATTGCAAACTAAAAACAGAATTCTTCAAGGCCAAATGCTTCCACCACTGATTAGTTGATCTTTCCTGAACTGATCATCAAAATGAATGTGGACATGGGTGTCACTCTACATTTTTTACACTGAAATTTTCCTATACAAGAAGGTAACCAACCCTTTCTGATCTTGAGCAATTTTTATGACTTCTCTACGCTATCTGAGGAAGGCTATTTAGCCCTTTCTTTGAAGGTTTTATTCCCATTCCAACCCACCCCCACCACCCACCCACAAGAAACTGGCATCTGTAACATGTGAACAAAAAATCCCATTCTCTAATGCACCAGCTGTCCTTGTTTTAGAAGCATTGCCTCATTTGTTTTCAGACTGGTTGGCTGAAGGTCTTTGCTGTAAGGTGAACAGTTCAGGATTATAGATTTCAATCTTCCTCCTTTGGGATTCTGGGATTTTCTGCTGTTGTTGACTTCAGTAGAAACAGGTTTGGACACCTAATGCATCTTAAAACCAATGCGAGGAAGCATCACACAGTGAATCTACTTGCACTGGATTTGTTCTGCAAGATGTCTTACTGATGGAGTTTTAAATAAACACAGAGATGTTTGGAAATATTTTGTGTATGTAAATATGTAAAATATGCAAAACAAACTTAACAGCTGTGGGGTGTACTCATTGCTCACGTGAGGAGGCTTTGTGCAATGTTTGTTTCCATCATCCCCTCTTTTTTAAGCCTTTGCATCTGTTCCAAGATAATCACTTCTCTGTGATTCACTTTGGACTAGGAAGGCAGAAGCTGGCTGGGCCTATGTGTTGCCCTAAAGGGTGCCCAAACTTCCATGAAGAACCTCATACTTCATCATGAAACATACTTTCTACAAATCACAGCAGCATGTGCCCTGAAGGCAATGCACAACAACCGCTTTACAGTAGAGATGGGACACGGTGTGGGTCCAATTGATCTTGGCCACCCAAGAGCGGTAATGCAAGGCACAACACAGCAAAAAACCAAAATAATAGTCACCAGCATATGAGTCTTAGTTTCCTGAATTTAGTCTTTTTCTTAGGAAGGGGTGACAGTTTTGCATCCTCAAGTCCTCTATTTAGCCAGAGGGAGCTGAAGCCTAGGTACACATGAGACCCTGCCGCAGACTTCAAGAGTACTTCAGTAAGAAGAAAGTAGCACAGAACAAGCTCATAACATAGCACTATTAGACTACACTTTTATTGTTGGTAAACAGTGTGCTTCTTTTAAGGCATCTTTTCAGAGAGGGTAATGCATCCTCCATGCACATCAAGTCTCTGCATTGCTTCTGAATGCATCAGCTCCAGAGCACATCACAGGATGCTTTGTATGACTTAGCTACCTGTTGTTTTTAATGATTTCTCCACCCTTATCCTTGCTTTTGTTTTCCATTTCCATTGCTTTAATGGCAGGCTTCCAAACTCCTGGCTGCCTGGCAATGTGGATATCTAGGCTCACGGCAGAGTAACTCCATGTCACACAGTGTGCACAGTTTAGCCTGTCCAAAAGCTTGGGCTCATGGGTGTCAGAAGGTGCAAAACAAATACAAGCTCCATTTCCTGGTTTGGTGGTTCCACTCACAGCAAATGGAAGTGCTTGGTATGAACAGCAGCCCTGGGTAAAAGGCAACGTGGAAGTAGAACACTGTTAAGCAGTAGCTCAGCAGGTATCCTGGCTACCTCAGGAAAAAAAAATAAAAAAATGCACTTACTCTAGCAAGGAGATAGTGCATTCTCCAGAGATGTATTGCTTCTTATTCTCCTTTCTCCCAGATAGATTAGCTGCTGTAAGTATATGACTCAGGAGAGCCTAAGTATGTTTCTACTCACTTCCAGGCCTTTTGTGTGAATAGGCTTGAAAGCATTTTCTTGCTTTCAGAACTTTATCACACCATGCAGCAGATGCAGCATACCCATTCAAACCTTTATATGATGAGTAGACTTGCCAAAGTCTCAGTCATCCTATAAGGGTCTTGAGGGCTTTTTGCTTCCTAGGAAAAAAAACACAGTGATAAGTGTAATGATTTGTTTGCTCTCAATGGAGCTAACCTTTATAGATGTGGCTTTAAACATTTTGGAAATGTTCTTTTGCATGGAGTTCATTATGTGACTGGCACCTCCCTGGATTTTCCTACCATTACCAGTTGTCCTAATCAATATATGTATATATCTTTATGAGATCTAGTATTGTTAGAAAGCTCTTCCCAACCTTACTTGTGACCTAGTGCAACAATAAAAATCAACACCATGGTGGGTCAGGACATTAGCAATCTATAGCAATGCCTTTGTGCTATATTTTCCTAGTTTTAAAAGTGACAGATTCCTTCCATCTTGTTTCCTCAGCTCCTGTCTCATGTGACCTCTAGAAACTGCATATACATGTATTCTACCACCATTTTCCCCTTGCAGCGACTGGAAATTGCTGCCAGCCTGGATGATACAGCAAAGTCTCTGAGGCAACCGTTAAAGCCTGTGGCCTGAAAAAATGTGACCGTTGTATGGCTCATGGGTTGCGTGGTTAATTTTCTCTTGTTTTATCTGATGGAAAAGTAGTTGCTTTTTGTATAAAGCTACATGTGAAATGATCAGAATATTACATAGGCAGAAGCAGAAACAATTCAAGAGCAGGATGCTGAACTTTTTCCTGTTCCCACCACCACAGTGCCTCTATGTTGTCCTGAAGAGACCAACACAGGAGATGGCCTTTCATTCCTCACTCCAAGATTACTAGCTAGAAAGCATTTTTTCAGTTGCTTTCTGTTTATGATGCTATGCAGTATGTGCTGGTCTCATCAAACGTGGACAAGAAGCACCAAAAACATTTGGCTAGTGGTTTAGCTGCAATAGCTGCAGTTCTGCTGTTTTCCGTGAACAAACTCATCATTCAAAGTATGCACTTCTAAAGCAGTGTTTGCAATGTGAGGGTCTGGTAACAAACAGAATGATGTCAACCTTGTTATTTGGATTTCAAATATGGAGAAGGTTAGAGGAACACTGAAACTAAATAATAAGATGTGTTTGTTAAGCTGCAAATCTGTCCCTTCAGAAATTAGTTACTTCTAGTATTTCAAACTGTATTTTGATGTTTCTTAATAAAGTTTCTCTTTGGTAAAGGACAAAAAGTAGCTGTTATCCATGAAAAACATTGTTGATTACTTTTCCTGTGGCTTTTTGCTGACTTGAAGAAGTCTGAGAAGTATAGAGAACTCAGATCAACCAGTGTCAAAACCTCTAGTTCCCCCATGCACAGTTTCATTCATCATTGTAAACTCTCTTCTGCATATCTCAAACCTGTTATTTTCTTTATATGAAATCGGCAAACATTATAATTTCATCTCAGTTGGAATATTACTCCCCCCCCCACCCCCGCCCCTTTGATGGGTCAGATTTAAACCATCTGCAGGCAGATGGAAAGGAAAAGTGGAATTATTGTTTTCACCAAAAAATTTTGCAGCTGTCAGGGTGTGTTTGACACAAGCCTGATGGCTGAAAACAAAGACAGGACACATTGTCCCGGCTGGATATCAGAGAGCATAAGAACTCTTCATGGCCAGCTCTTGGACATCTTGGGGCTAAATGAGGTAAACAAAATCATTACTTTGCCATACTCTAGGGCTTTCCAGAGAGATCTCTTCACTGAATTATGTACTGCTTTTGCTGGGCCTCAGTGAGACCCTATCGGTTTTGGCATGAAGGGGTGACTCTCTAAGTGATAGTCACAATACATCATAGAGACCACAGTTTTGTGACTGACATACCACGTGGCAGAGGCTGCAGCCATCGATTCCAGTACCTGTCATTACGTATTGCTTCTATAATTCAGACAATTTATGGCCCTGTCATTAACAACTGCAGACAATGAAAAAGGGTTTAAAGCAGAGCTTTCTAGGAGGGACACCAGGAGGTATGGCTTAAGCCCTCCCAAAGCAGACTAGAAGATTATTTCACCACTTCATATCCAAACACTAGTGGCTCCTAGGTCATACCAGCAGTACTTATTCTGAGAGCAGGCCTTTCCACAGGAGTATAGTCTGCCTGAAAACCAATCTAACACTTCAAGCATGTTTCTTCTGGAGGTTTTTTCAGTCTTCATTAAGAGTAACTGTTCCTCCTGCTTGCAGCAAGCTAGGCATCTTCAAGAAACATAGATTAGTTTCCACCGGGACTAAAGCACTAATCTTCTTATGCACTTGTTGTGTTATATGTAGAAGCAAGATTCTTCATTGGTAATGTAGTGTTTAAAACTGCAAGGCCTTCCTAGTTTTTTTGTTTTGTTTTGTTTTGTTTTGTTTTGTTTTTTCCATTTGATGACAGACTTTTGCTGTATTTTTTTTTTATTTTTTTAATTTTATTTGTTGTTGTTGTTGTTTTAACTACTTGAATATTAACATCAGCAATATAACCTAGGATAGTTAACAATAACATTTTTGTCCTTTTCATCATGAGTTTTGAGAGTGATTATCTTATGAAGTCATTGGGAGGACTATTTTTCTGCTCTAAAGTGACAACCATGTATTATCTTGATCTCCCAGGACTGACACTGTTGTGTTGGTATTTACTCATGTTGCATTTCTTCCCCAGATAGTTTCTCTGTATACATCTGTAGACAAAATGTGCTTGAGCTGAGCTAAAACTAAGAAAAAGTCATTCAGGAACTGTGAACTATTATCTGTCATTAAGTCATCTGGACCCTTGTGGTGCACAAGTTTGGAGTTGCACTGCTGTTATTCTGTGGTTACTGAATATGTTGTACGACAGCTCAAATCGAAAGAACTTTGGAAACAGTTCATCATCTAGTTCAGAAGACCCAGTTTCACACTGATTTTGGATCAAGGTATGATGGGATCGTGCTGCTACAGTTGTAATTTGGCTAGCCTGGCAGGAAGGAAAAGCCCCAAAGATGTTTCCATTATTTTTTCACTCGTTCTGGGGGACCAGAATTTTAAATTCAACAAGAAAACCAAGAAATCAGAGAGATATTGGCAGTATCACCACACAGAGACCTCAAAAAAGGTAGATCACGTAGAGGCTGAATCCTATTCATATCACTATCATTAATCCAGCAGGTATAGTCCTAATGGAAATAGTAAGAAGATCTAGTGCACCAAAACTGACTTGCACAAAGGGAATATTCTCTACCACTTCTGTACTTGATATACAGTGCCTGGACATATACTACATAAAGCCTTAGGGGGAGGATGTAACAGACTGCTCCCAACGAGGTACTCTGCAGTCATTTACACCTGCATAAAGTAGGTGCGAAATGTTCCCATTCAGAACGGGAGATGTTCATTCTCGTCTACTTAACGGGATGTAAGGATCATGGAAGTGGCCAGACAAGGGAAAACCAGACCCAGCATCTTGCTGGCCTCAATAGCGTCCCCAGCTCATGCTGGTTTATCTGGCAACCAGCCTCCTGGACAAGCCGGGAGTGCCTCCGCTCTGTGCCCTATCTCCATGAGCAGTTCTGAGGGGAAAATTATTATTATTATTATCAATGATAATAACAACAATAATAATAAATTAAAATCACTTGTACACTTATTCCTTTGCTGCTTATAACTGTCTTTGTAAATGGGAAAGAGAGGATACTAAATGTTGTCAATGAGGTAAGGCTGCTCTGCTCTCCCTGAACCATCCATTTGCATGCAGTTTCCTACTATCTGTAGGTTTAAGAGATCTGTTCCCATGTGGCAGATCCAGCTGTAAGTCCATCACTCATTGGAATCTCTCAGAAGGTGCATCTGTACCAATCCCTGTACCTCCTTGAGAGGAGGATGATAACAGGCTCAAGTAACAAGAGAATCTGAAATAAAACTAAGAAAGAGAGTGTCATAAGAGATGACAAATGTATTACAGAGCTTTGAATTAACCTGAGGTATGTTTAAGGAAGGAAAAACCTGGGACCATACAAAAGGAGTTTGTAGAGAAAGCATTCTGGATTATAAATATGACTTGTAGATGTTGCAAAATAGCTCAGCCTCTGTCTCTCAGGAAAAATGGAGATTTACATAACTCCTGCAAATGGCCAGCTGCAGAGTTGTGCAGTTCTGTCGCTGGTGCAGCTCTGCTTCTTAACCATGGATATTTAGTTCCGTACTGCAGCCCTACCAGTGGTGTCTTATAGTTTGAATGAGAACAAGAAAACAGTTTTGTAATGATAGCTTTTCCCACTGTCTGCAACCTGACTTATGTTTAACAAAACTGATCCTCCAATTTGTTATTTCTTTCCTCTTAAAGAAGTGTTTTAATACCTAGACATGATCCAAAAGCCACTGGATTTTGAAGACATTATCCAGCATTTATTCTGGCTGTTTTGTGTGCATCAGAGTCCTGTAACATTTGTTGCCCTTTCTCAGACACAGCTGAATATGATCTGCCTTCATAGCAGTAGTGATGTAAGGTCTCAGATGGGTCCTTCTCCATTTCTGCAGTTGTAGGTGCACTGAATGGTCATTATTAAAGCAGATTCCACTTCCAGAAATGTGATGAACATTATCTTTTGTGATCAGTATATTCCACTAAAAAGTAAAATATTTTGATTAACTAATTAAAGGTCAGGGTAATAAGGTAGAAATTTTCAGCTGAGTACACAGCTGGCTGGGCTGAAGAAAGCGATAAAGGGCTTTGCTGCAATTCATCCACCCCTTGCTAACAAAGATGAAAGCTCAGGTAAGCCTTTTGTGTTTTACCATTAAACTAACTTTGCATCATATTTTTTTTTTTTTTTTTAATTTGTTTTCCCTCCTTTCTGTTCCTAGAGTTGAGGAAGTTGTTTGCTTAATTAGTACCTTGCAACTATTCATTTAATAGAACTTACAGAAGGTGTCTGAAATCTTTAAGTAGGAAGAAGTGAAGAGGTATAATAAGACATTATCGATGCATTTTCTGTTTTGAGGTATGGTTATTACATATTCCTATTTGAGTTTCCTTACAGAGGAAGTCACGTACCTTTTTCTGTACTTTTTTTCTGTACCTTTTTTCATCTTCTCTGGGAAATTTCTGCAGAAGCTTGTGTTCGAACTGAACTCTGTAATGGGTACAGTCTTTTATTGGGTTGAATGCATAATAATAGGTGTGCTTCTGAGAATGGGTCTGAGAGCACAAAGTTTCCTGAAGTCAGAGTCCTTAAGTAAAATTGTAGCACAGCTGAAGCTAGGTGGTGTTTTACTATTGATTTCACTAAGGTCCTTCTTTTCATTATTATTATTTGCTTACCTGAGCTGTTCAAACCAAATTGTGAAAAATGTGTACGTTCTGTTCCACTTCATAAATAATGCATATTATTTAAGACATTATGAGGAAAAATGTTTACTTTTTTGATGACAACATGTATAAGTTGTTTAACTGTATATTTAAACTGCTAACATGGAGATCATGCAGGCAAAAGAAGGTATGAATATGTCACTGGACATTATTAACATTAGTGCTCACACTACAGTTAAGGATTAGAATTTCACCAGAAGCTCACCCGGTGTTAACTGCTGCATGCAAACACAGTTTTCTGTGTTTAAAAAATTGCTTTCTGCCTGTAAACGTAGCTGTGAGGAACTGGGAGAACAGGGAGGTCCCCCTGCTGTTGGGAGACAGGTGACTGCAGACAAGGACGTTATTGTGGAGCAGTGCATTACTGTGCTCCTGTGAAACAAATGCCTCCCTGCAAAAGGCTTTAATGTGAAAGGCAACGATGGATAACATTAATTATGAAGAGAGGAGATTTAAACCAAACAAATAAATTGAAATCCTGAGATGGATTATTCAGAATTTACCTATGTCAATTTTTTTTTTTTTTGTGTAGATGGCTATAATTGTAACTGCTAGGCATGGCCTGTGCAACAGCTTGACTGCTTCCATTTACAGGCAATTATTAACAACACTGTTTAATTACAAGCTAATTTCCTCTAAAGCAGCTTATGCTTGAAGCTTCTGTGATTTAAATGTGAAATGACCCCATTATTCCTTTATTTAATTGATATTAGCTGAAACTAATTAACATACAAAACTCAAATCAGCTTTAATTAGAGAGCTATTACTGGTATATCTCTAATTAGTATTAGAGGTGGAAACATTTGCAGTGATGCTGAATTGTTAATGTTAAGAGTAGCTGTATGAGCCACATTGAAAGTACATGGCTTTGGAGAGAATATATCTAGAGAGCTTTTGTCTAAATTTTCTTTAAGTGACAAACTTAAACTGTAAGCCTACCCTTAAAGACAATACACAAATTGTCATATTTATAAACTACTTTGAAGACACCTGTATGTGTACTTAGCTTTCATGGTGCACTATTACAGTAGGCTGCTTTTCTCTCTTAACAGAGAAGCTAAAATTGAGCTAATCTTCCCCAGTTACACAAACAAAGTCTCATTCACAGCAGGGTAAATTTCTCCAGCTGTTTATGGACTGGGCATGAACAGCTGATCTCTTCTAAAGAACTCAAGCTGGGAAATGGGGGGAATGCTGTTGAGCAGGAGGTGAAATGGGTAATGGTGTAACTTACTATGAAACTGGTCATTCAGAAAGCTGTGCATTTTACCTATGCCACCTTTTCTGATACTGTTTGGTTTGTTTTTTTTTTTTTAACATGATCACATGATCGCTTTGCAGCTGTAGAATGCATCAATGCTATTATAACCACCTTGATATGCTTTGGTTAAAACAAGTAACTACTTTAAAAAAAAAAAAAAAAAAAAAAAGCACCTGGGTGGGAAGGAGACTGCAACAGGACAAGGAATGGAAACTGTGTAGCTTTTGAACTGAGGAAAGAGCCCATGATGTGGGAGAGCTTCTTTATGCTACAAGTGTAATGTCAGGAAGGGATGTGCCTATCTGTAATGAGCCTGTCCCCAGCTGTCCCACAAGAACCTCCCAGCCCTACTGGTAGGGGAAGGCTACCAGTAAAAAACTTCTTTTGTGCTTGATAGGTGTAAACCATTTTCTCTAACAGTGCTGTATCCATTTAAAAAAAAAAAAAAAGCAAATCAGATTTGCTCTGATGCTGTTTTTTGTGTGTGCGCGCATCACTTTATGTACATAACAGGTAGAAAACATGATTAAACCAATTGCATGTAAGTCTCTGGTCCGTATTCAGGAAATGCAGTAGGATGATAGTCTACATGTGTATGAAGGCATGTAAAAGCACTTTTTGCATATTTGTTTCTTCTTGCCTGTTAATATTTTTCTCATCTTGGAGTGTAACCTCTTAGACAAAGGTTAGATCTGAAGCTTAAAAAAAAGCTGGGTTGTATATCATGCAAAGATGTATTATGGTATATGGTAATATTAGTTAGAAAACAAACACAGCTATACTGTTGTGAATGGCTCCTTGGTATGGCAGGCTGATGCGTACCAGGCATCTCTGGTGACAGCTGGGCAGTAACAAGCAATATGTTGTCAAGCTGCATCTCAGTGATGATATGTCTCTACCCAGATCTCCTCCTGGTCTTATATAAGTTTGCCTCTTGGCTGTTGTAGGTTTTCCTTTCTTTGTTTACCAACCTTAGTTTACTCTAACTTGTTAATTGCACTACAGCCAAAAAGCTAATTTATCTTTACTGCAGGAATTTTTTTTAGCCAAATCCAAATGCATGGAAATGAGAGAAAATCCCTCAACCTTTGTGCATCTGAATGAAGCCTTCAACTGGTATCGCTGACTTTCTAGTGGATCATGTTCTAGATCTCCTCTTGTATGTTAAGCTTTTTCAGCTGCATGCTGTTTTAAAGAACATTGATAGTGCTCAGATTTATTTATTTATTTTTTTAATTTTGGGAGATGTCACTGAATCCAAGGAAGAATAAATTTATCAACAGTGGATAGAGCTTGGATCAGTGCCTTGAAAACCTCTTCTTGGAATGCTGTGGGAATTAGTCAGGTCTGTTTGTGCAAACGTACATACAGCTACTGACTTAAAGCCTTTGCACTGATCCTGAACTTCTGGAAATTGGAATGTCTTCATTTATCATCAGGAATTCACACTAAGATTTCTTCTGCATGTATGTAAAAGCTGAGGGGTATAACTGAATAACCAGAATGGAAATGTTGGCTGAGAAACAGATCTTTAATTTTGTTTACATACCATGAAAGTAGCCTAAAGAAAGTTGCTGTAACTAAAGGGGTCTAGATTTCCTATGGGGGGTAGGGGGGAAGACAGAAATAAGTCTATGTCCCATTGCTGAGCAGTCATTAGCTTTTACAAGTTACTTCCTTTTTCCAAGGTCTAATTGGTGGCCTGTTGGGAGCCCTGAATGTTGAGCTGTCAAAACAACCTCTTTTTTTTAATTTTTTGTCACATTCCGATATAATTAGACAGATGATTACAGTAACAAACACAGTACCAGCTGTTTGAAGCTTAATAATATTTAAGTGTTACCATCCCTTTATTTTTAAGGTACTGAAACATATGGGAATCATAACCCATTTCTCTCTCTCTCTCTCTCTCTCTCTCCTTACTCTGCTAAGCTACATGTTTGTATTCACTTGCCAAACCTGTGTTTGAAGAAAGGAGGAAAAGAAATAATTCTAAAATAACCTATAATAACTCCAGCTCATCTGTCCCATTCATGAAAGTCCAATTCTCCTTCTTTCCCCAGTTCTTCACTGACATTACTTCCCTGGGCACAGAAAAGTGACAACAATGTGTAAATAGATTGGTGCCGCTTTTCCAGCCTGAAGCTCAGTTAATGGCAATAAAAAGACTAATAACAGTAATAAAGGTTTTTTTGGACTGCTCTTTTACTCAAAAAACTCCTTGAGGCAGCAGATGTGTCCTTTCTAGTTGGGGCTACATCACTGCTCGGCGGCTACTGGAACTAATTTCTCTCCCAGGATTCAGATTTTCTGCAGAAAAAAATGTCTGTTTTCAGATAGACAATTACTTTCTCACTTCTCCTGTATAGTTTTAAAAGGAAAGCTTATATAGAAGACCAAAAGCACAAGAAAGGAAAGTAAGTAGTAAAGTAGTTTAAGGATATCAAAAAAATATAGCCAAACTCACCCTGTGCAATATTACTGAGAAAGCTGCTGAGTTATTCCAGGGATTAAACTGACCACAGAGCTTGCATTCCTGGTTGTTCAGAGCTAGCTTTCTGCCAAAGTACTTTAAGACTTTGGCATCTTTTGCTTTCATGTAACCAGGGTTCGGGTCCCGTAGCTTTATCCCCTTCACTCAGAGCTCTGTTCAGCAAAATCCCTGGGCTTTGCTTTCAGCGTTTATAACGGGTGGGAGGAATGTGCAGCAGGAGGCTTGAAGGAAGAGGGAAGCCAAGGACAATAGTGGATTCTCTAATGCAGTATAACTGGGTTTCTCCACCTTGCCTGGCACTGGTGTACAATGTTCAACAAGTGGCATACTTAGCTCTGGTCAGGTGGAAGTCATACTGTTTCACAAGACAGCAAAATATCTCCATGTTTGGGACTGAATACCCTGGGTGCTTATGGGAGCTTGTCAGATGGGTTTGGCTGGGACCCTGGGGAAGCTGCCTCTGTCCCAGTGGCATTGTGGTGTAGGGCTGCAGGCAGTGCAGCGCAGCTCTGTGCTGGAAACAGGCAGCAGGTGTGGTGGTTCCTTATCAGACAGGTGTCCTGTGGGTCTCCAAAAGGCTTTTGCTTCAGCTGGAGATTAAAATCTTCTTGAATGAGCTCTGTGTTTGGTTTCTTTTAAAAGATTGTGAGGTGGGACCAGTTCCTTTTAAATATGGAATGAAAATCAGCATAATTGCTGCTACCCTAGCCATTTGCAGAAAGTACCACATATTGCTCTCAGAGGTGCCTGAATTCATGCTATATAATGGGGGCGATTTCCTGTAAAATCTGATTTAAGGATGATAGTGTAATAAAAGGTTTATGAACTTTAGTAACAAAGGAAAGCTAAGGAGATATTAAGATAGCAGAAAAATATATGCCAGTCAATTCTTTTTGGGGAAAAAAAAAGTATCATGTTTATCAAGAGCATTTTCAACAGAACATTATGAATGGATATTGGCTGCATAAAAGATGAAGGCTTTCCTTTTTTCTTCCTTTTTATATCTTTTCTTTCCTCACTCTCTTACTACTTTCAGTTTTGAAATGAATCCTTTCCAACAGGCTGATCCTTTTTGAGTTGAATCAGTGGACAACTGAGCTATTTCACACTTGGAGAGCCAAATTTCGTCTCCTATTGCACATGTTCAAGCCTAAATTTGGGCCTCAGATGTTTCAACAGAGACAAGATTACTGCAGGCACAGGGTGTAGAAATTTACACTCAAGCTTGTGTAGGTATGCTAGCAAGATAATACTTTCCAGGATGGGAAATCACTTCACCTTCAATGAACAATGTTGAAGAAATCAATCTGCTTTAAAGAACAACAAGAAAAAACCTTCTGTTCTCTCTGCTTTTTTTTTTTTTTAGTTCCTGAAGGATGCTAAAGGGAACTTTAAGGTAATATATTTTGTCTGCATGGCCTACAAAGTCTCTGTCAAAAATCAGAGAACCTTATGGAGTTGTGCTTAATGTTGGTGACACTTCTTGTTCTGGCCTGACCCTCTCTTATCCTCAGAAGAGGGTGACACAGTGATCTTAGTGCTGTTTTGGGATGAAAATTCCCTACTCTTACTCCACTGTGGCAGGTATGGGGAGGAAAAAGGATTAACTGTAGTCAGAGTATGAACTTCCCCGAGACGGTGGATGTGAGAACTCTGTGAGACTGATAATTGAAAATGTATATTATACCTATATGTGCCATGGTATTTAGCTGTGAACTAAATGCCTTTAATCTGCAGTTTGCCCCACAGCAGTCTCTTTAATGCTGGTACTACAGTAAGACCATACAGACAAAGCCTTTCTTTTTTTTTTTTTTTTTTTTTTTTAATGCTTAGCAGTTGTTCATGAACAGCCCTAAGCAGGGGGAAAAGATTTTCCTGAGTTGCTGGGAAGGATGTTGAGTGGCCATTCTCTACACAAACTGACTCCCTCAAGACCCTGTTCAGAGATTGATGAATAGCTTCAAGTTAGTGTAAAATTTTATCTGAATACTGGTGCCTAGGCAGCTCAAGTTTTTCTCTTATTATTTATTTTTACTTCAGCTTCCTTGCTCAGAATAAGATGGTGTCCTACTGGGATGATTAAAACCAGTTGGCTGACTCTGAAGTCAGCACCTACATAGTATAGCACAAGATGAGATGCTCTGAGGAAGATTTTCTTGTATTATCTGTTCTGCTATTGCAGTAATTAAAACCAACAAACCAGACCAAAAGAAAAAAAAAAAAGGATTTCCTTTCCACAACTGTTGTCTTGAGAAATCCAGAAATAATTTTCATATTGAAGCACTCAAGCTATTTTTACATCTGTCTTAGAGCTGAGCTGTGTCCATTTTGGTTTAGGTTCTTTAATTGTGCTAAACTATACCCACTATGCATGGAGTTTTGTTGTTAAGGATTAAACATATAAACATATAAAGGAGAAACTTACATTGCTGAGAGGCTGTTTCTGCCCTCCCACCCCCCCCCCCCCCCCCCCCCCCCCCCACCCCCCCCCCCCCCCCCCCCCCCCCCCCCCCCCCCCCCCCCCCCCCCCCCCCCCCCCCCCCCCCCCCCCCCCCAAGTAGATTAGAAGGATGATGGTGCCAGAGAAGCACAAGATTGTTCAAGATTTTATCCACTTTAAAGAAAAACAAAACAAAACACGCTCTTATTTTGAGAATATGAAAATAGACTGTACAAGTTCATGAAGGACAGTATTTGGAATGTGTAATATCAACTTATTAAAAATAAGCAGACTATGTATTCTCCCTAGTGCTGCTTCTAGAGTTGCATTCTGGCACCTTTTAGTGTGAAGTGGAGTGAAAACTATAACCAGCTATTCAACACCATGAATGCAAGGAGGTGAGTTGCCAAGACAGAAGCATAAGGCTGTATGATTTGTGCAACTGTTTTGATTAAGATGCCCAGTGGCTCCTTGTGAGTAAGTTTACAAAACAAGGGCCATATGTATGGCAATGATAAAGTGGCTTATTGAGTGTCATGCCTGATACTCATGGGGAATAAATGTCTTCTAGCTTGGTGTATGATACAGAGGTTGCTCATACTTTATGAAATACTTGTCTACATGTAGATGGCATGATTATGTGAAATGGCCTGTCTGGAAGCTGATGTAGCCAGGGCACTGGAGGTCTGCATGCATTAGTTCTGCTAGTGCCAAGTGGAAATTACAAGGGGGCTTTGGTCTGTGTTGAGCTCTCTACTGTTTAGCTATTTACATGTATGCTTGAAACTACCTGGTTAAGTTTGGTACCAATGTAACCTGAAGGTGCACCTGTTTATTGGTGGGCAACAGTTAGCTTGAGAGCAAAACCTGAACTTTCAATTTTGCCTGGAATGTGCTCTGGACAAAATTTGGAGATGTTTTCTCATCTCCATTTCTCTGAATGCTGTTGAAATGCTGTTATGTTCTTGATGACAAAAATCTAGCATGAGGCTATTATCAGTCTTCTGAATAGACAGTAATGTAGCTCTTCTATTTCAAAGGTATTTGGAATTTTCTGTGGATTAGCTTTGGTCCCACAACTGTCTATTTAAAAGATTGGTATGGTTTCTTCTCTGTACTTCTTAGCATGAGATGGTCTCATAACATAATATATTTTAACCACGAGAGGAAAGGAAAAGACCACTTCTCCTAAGCCACAAGCATTTTGTACAGAGATATGTTTTGATTCAGCTCCCTTCATCCATCCCAGACTATAATTTGCTTTGCTGCAGGCTCCATAAGACTCTGCACAACATGTGTATGTTTTTGGCTAGTTATTTCAAAACAATCTTTAAAGCTTATGGAAGGCAATTCTGAATTTAGTAGGGGGAGAGAGAGACTTGGAAATAATCATAGTATACATATAGTTAAGGTTTCTGCTCAGAATATCAGTTGGCTAGTTTCAGCAATAAAGACCCACAGAGGCTTGGAGAAAAGGTATGGAGCATGGTTATTTCATTCTTTCACATCCTTTTTGGCTTGTGAATTCTTCCATGAGATATCAGTAAAACAAATAAATAAATTTTGGATTGCTTTTAATGGCATCTAATGGCATTTTAATGTGTGGATGATAGGAGTAAGGCAGTGAAGCCCCTGAAGCCCAAGGCTGCTGAGGGTGCATGCCCAACACTGCTGACCCAGTTCCTTAGGCTGCTGCATGGACTGAGAGCCTGCAGTGACCCTCTTGATGAGCAAGGCTGCTTTGGCAATCCTGGCTCCCCACCTGTCTTTCGTTCCTGTTACAAATAGGCAGTGCTGACACTTCTGCACATGAATATAGTCATCCACCTTGCCTAGCCATTGTGTATGTCTAATGGTTATTATCCATTTCCAAAATTCTTCCCTTGGTTTGAAAACAAATTTCACACTAGTTGTGTGATGCAAGAGGAACGGCATGTGTGCTTGCCTCTGCATGTAGAGAACAGAGTGACAAGTGTCTCTCCTGCTTGTACCCAGCACATCTATCTCCAACTGTACAGAAGCAGGGTGGGAAAAGTGATTTACGCTCTAGTTTCACAGGTATAAAGAGTTAAATGTGTTAACAATCTTTATTAAAATGTGTTCAGTGTTAAAAAAGGATAACACTTGTAAGAGTGGGTAACTTCATTATTTATAACAGCCTTAAGTCTCCTTATGCAACTAAAAAGAGTGACATGCTCTTAGTGTTAGAATGGGGCTGGAAGTGGAAGACAACTAGGAATCAAGCTTTGATCAGAAGTCAAATTTACTTATTAATTTTAGGGGGTTGTTTGTTGGATTTTTTTTTTTTTAAAGTGTCCTTTTGTTATGCATTCAAACACTTCCTTAAGGGAATGTGAGATGCCCATTGCAAAGGGTGCAGTGCATGTTTAGGAGGCAGAGGCAGCATCAGCAGTTCAACTCTATGTGAAATGTTTTGGATGTTTGCCATTTTTTTTTTCTCATGTATTTAATAGCTTTCTTAATGTCCTGGCTTTCTGGATTAGCAGAGAGACCTAGCAAATGGAAGCCAAAGAGCTCTGTGTGCATGCTCATGGGTGATAGGCACAAATTAGAAGGGCTGTGGGAAAGGACCCCCCTGATGTACAGCTGTTGTGCCATGTGTATGTGTTGGGGAGGGGGAAGGCAGGTGGTTTTCTGATCAATACTGTTACACTGGTCTGAGCAACCTTGTGGATGCAGTTATGGATTATGCCCCCTTCACATAATATGAATTTATGCCTCTATCCCCACAGGAGAATCGGGCTGCAGTGAATTATACTTGCACAGCTACAGTATGGTTCAAATTATGCGAGTAGAGAAGACTTATTTCCAGTTCTTAATGAAACAATAGGGACAGATCCAAAGACTGTCAAAATTAATGGCAAGATTCCTGTGGGCTGCTTTCCATTTATTCAAGAGCCACCTAAGAGGCCACTTTACCCTCTAGAAAAAAAAAAGTGTATATATATCTACTTATACACACACACATATACTTTATATATATATAAGTATATATATAAAATATTCTATGACTCTTGAGCTTATTTTCCCTCCCAGGCTAGTGGAGAGGACCCCTTTTATTACTTTTGGGAGGTGGCTTAGGCTCTGGTATTGGATGCGAGTTCTTTGAGAATGTAATTAGGAAATACATCACTTCAGCATTTTTATTGTAAACATACATCACTGTAACACACCATTGTTATGAAATATCTGATATTCTGGAAATATAGAGCAATCTCATTTATTTTCAGAACAGAAGGAAGGCAACTTTTCTTCAAGATCACAAAAATGTTGCTGCTGAAAGCATGCTTTGTGTTAACTTCTAGAGTCTGTGGGTCTAAGCCCACGTATGTGTTGGCATGAGCATTCCATACTGTTAGATGTATGTTGTATGAAGATGGCAGCAACTTTGTGACTGATTAACAAATGCTGGCAGAATTTCTGGCTTTCCTTGAGAAGAAAAGTCATTCTTATCTTTGACAGTCCTGCAGTTTTTCAAAGACATCTGTGGAGCCTGCCTAAATGTAGTGTTCGGTGTTGCTTGTGTGCACCTTTGGGAACATCATTCTTTTGTTTTGTGCCAGTGGAAACATATGACACTGCTGCTAGTGCAGCATATTCCATGTGTTTTTCCTCCACACTGTTTTCCGTTTCAAACCATTCCAGTACAAATAAAAGCATTGTTCCAGTCAGAAATCAATGTAATTTTCCAAAGCCATAGAGGCTTGATTGTGTGAATCTCTATACATTTTTGGATTTAAAGTTGCCTGATCCAAGACACTGAGTGTTTGAACCTGTGTGTTTATAGCAGATTTACTTGACTTGGTGTTTCTTCACTTATGTGCCACTTTTGATTTCCTGTTCTCTGCCTGTGTTTTTGCTAGGTACAGGTGTAGCTATTGTTTGGGTTCAGTGGACATGGTTCTGCCTCATCCCTGCACTGCTGATGGGTGACCTTTCCCTGGAAAGTGGCCATTTGTCAATGTAAATGTATGCAGTGGAGATGAGTGAGGGCTTTTCTTGCTGATTTTTTAATCACATTTTTAACTGAAATATGCTATAATATGCATTTGCCCTAAATATATTTTAATGGTTTCTTTACCTGTACCTTTTACAAATTTGTTTCTATTTAAAAAAAAAAAAAAAAAAAGTGGAACTCAGGTAAAACTCTGCCTTGTTTCTTTCAGCCAGATGTTTGACACCAGAGGAAGTATTTTCTGAATTTATCTTCATGAGAAATCAGTGTTCTTTCATTCTAAATCGACAGAAATGTCCAATGTCAAAATGGAATTAACACACATGTCAACTTCTAGACACTTTTCTCTGAAAGTCATTTGTCTGTTGCCATGGTGATATAACTTTAACTGAGGTAACAGTCTAAATGAGATTATGCAGAGCCCAGCATTTGAGGTAAATACTACTCTCCACATACAGGTGTTGCTATGACAATAGTAGGCTCCCACAGCTTTGAAAAGATCACTCAAATGATGCACTCCTGTCTGACCTGGAGCACAGGTGAACTTTAAGGATGGCCACAGTTCTGGAAAGGTGATGTTTCAGGCCATTCTGCAACAACTGCTGCACTACTTTCTGATCTCCTGCACCTTGCTTGTCAAGGCTGTGCTGCAAAGCTGCAGTGTCAATGCAGTGCAATTTCCAGCTACAAAAACATGGTGTTCTGTGGTAAAGCTACAACTGGGTCACAGCTTTCTGCTGAGCAATAGCCCATTACAGTACTTAAAACTGGGTCTGTCCTATCCCAGGCTGTACCTCAGATCACTGTGGTCCTGGCTCTTGTGTGATGCCTGAGAACCAGCCTTTCTGGCATGTGGAATCATCCCCAATGCCCAGGTCTGCCTCTGTTACTGGCTCTGGGGTTTACCTTGCACCATTCTATTTGAGAAGTAAGATGAAGCCCAAAAATGAGGGAAGATGACATTATCTCTAGTTTAAACTGACTCCAGGCACAACCCTCTAGGAAAGGGAAGACATCGTGGTAGTGTTCTCTAGCCAGGATGTAACTACATCCTTTCTCATACACCTTAAACTTGAAGTATCAGTTATCACTAACTGTGTAAACAGTTTGCAGGCCCTCATGCTGCCCTCTGAATGAGAAACAAGTTATTCAGTCCATCTCCTTTTCCTGCACTCATTGCTTTGCAAACATAGGAAAGTAACAGGGTATAGAACTGAGCACTAAGTGTCCAAAACACATCTTCCTCTGAGAGGTCACGTACTAAGAAGTACCACAGCAAGTTTTTTTTTTATTTTTTTATTTTTTGGAACAGAAGGAGTTCATGTACACCCCACCAGGAAGCCTCTGCACCTCGTGCTCCTCCGTGTTTTCCTCACAAATAGACTGTTCTGCTGTCCCACTGATTCCAGAAAGCAATAGGGAAAAATGCTTAAGAAACTGCCCTATCTGAAGTGACAGCTCAGATATGAGCTGTGCTATGTACAAATGCACAGGCACCTCAAAACTCTATTTAGGTATAGCAAGAATGGCTTGTTTTTACATCAGTTTTCTGCCTACGTGCCTTTTCATCAGCCTAAGCTTTTACAGGAAGTGGTGCATAATTCATTGCTTCCTATCCATTATGAATATAATTTTTCTTATTGAATTTTTCAAATTCACAGATTTCTTAAAATGTAGGCTTGGCACTAATCATTTGTAGTAGTTGTTCATTCCTTAGTGATCATATTTACTAAAGAAGTCTATTGGGAATGGGATATTCATCTTTCAAATTTAATAAGTGCACGCTCTTGGGATCACATGAAAACTCTTCTGTAAGCATCCAGAGTATATGGGTAACATGAATTTTCTTCCTGAGACCCACACTTTAAGGTGGGAGGAAAAACCTGTGTCAAGGCTAGGCATTATGTTCTTATTTTGCACGCTTTATGAAGTACATATACACCTTTACTGAATACAGCATTTATCACTTTGTCTGGCAAGTCTGGCTTTCCTTAACAGTTCCTTTGTGCTTGTAAATCACTCATGAAGTAAGTATGCATCAGGTTAAACATGACAGTTCTAGGTAGCTGTTCATTCCTTCACTTGTTATCGTCTTTAACTTCTTCAGAACAACACTACGGTGTTTAACAATAACTGTAATTCAATCTGCCAGCCAAGCACCCAAAGTTGCTAAAAATTCTGTTCTGTGCAGTGTCTTGTCTTTAGCATGGCAGCATGACTGCTCTCTGCCACTAGAAATGAGCCATAAGACTTCTATTAGTTGAGATAATTCTGACTGTGTAAACTTTTTGTTGCCATTTATTTCCAGAGTAAAATTATTGAGACAGTCATTTACCTGACTGCTTGTTTTTAAAGAGTTTAGCACATGTCTGTACAGAACACAGAAAATTTGAGTGACTAAGCTGGTTGTCCTTCTGGGTTCAGCTGTTACTGAATTGCATGGGTTTGGGCCTGAACCTGAGAAAGGTGAAGCACCTATATTCAAGAGAGATGAGTTCCAAATAGAGCTGTTGATAGCAAATGAGAACACAATGTAAGAATTATATGTATAGATAGACCTGAGCCTAACCTTAAAGGCTGTTACAGAGGGGGCAGACTTAAACTGCTGGAATCCTGGAGAAGAAAGAATTGTTAGAATTTCAAGTTTTTTCAGTTTTGTAGGTTGCTTATTTCCAATTCAGATTAATTCCAGATCCACAATCTTGCAAGGAAACAACAAAAACTGTTATAATTGGAGTCAGACAATCAGCAGTGAGAGCTGATGGAATCTCTGAAACTACCATGATCTGTTACAGGCAACATAGCATGAGTCAATAAGGAATGCAGGTCTCAAACTCGTTGTCTCCTTGAGGATCACCCTTAACCTCTCCTTGTGCACACCCTTAACCATTGGAGACAGCTCTGTAGAACTGCCTCCCAAAAATGACACTTTCTTTTGCCTGGAAACATAACTCTTCTTGCATGGGTTTAACTCTGGCCAACAGTTTCTGTGCTGTGTGATGAGCTCAACCTGGCACCCATGGTAATGGTGATTAAACTGTGACCCAAGTTACAGAAGAATTCCAGTAATAGCCTTGAATCACTATTCAACCTCTTCCTACGTTTTCCACAGTGAGAGCTAAAAGGTTAGAAAACCAAGAATGGCTGAGGTTCATTCCATGGCTCTTTGGGAAGCTGATTCAGAGTACAGTGGGGATACAAATGACAATTTCCTCATCCTGACAAGAGAGTAATATCGTCCATGATACTCACCTTTTATATCTCAATGGCCTAGGTGTAGTTTATCATAGAGACAGCAGAACAGCATTAAACTGCCGTTTTAAGTGTTTTGGTGGCCATCATTATCATCACCCTTGGCAGTTTGTTCCAGTGATTAACTACTCTTCTGGTTGTCCAGATTCTAGTCTAAATTTGGATGGCATCCCTGCTGCTGCAGAGATGAAGCCAGTCCTAGGAGCAAGTCTCTGTGACCTTCCCTCATGTTGACTCATATTTTATAATACCTAGGAATGACTCAGGAAAAGTCATTAGAAACAAGTCTGGCTGCAGTAATCTACATAAGAGATTTGGTTTCTGGCATTCTCTATGTCATGGAAGAGTGAAGGAAGTACTAGCTGTCATTAAAACAAAAAGCTTGTTCATCAATTACTGCAGTTTAAAATAAGTCCCTGGAAGTTGAAAATAGGTCCCTACTTACTTGGACTTTGCCTGGGATTGCAGAGGACCAGCAGCTTTCCCTGTGCTGTTTTGTTGGGAATTGCACCCACAGAGGAGGAAGCAAAAAGCAAGAGGTAATTCTGCCTTTACTAGGTTAGCTCCTTGATGGTGATTTTCATACTGATATTATTCCATGACATTGCTTCCCTTATTCATGGCCATAACACCAACGTCCAGTAAAATTGTTATATTTTTTTATGATAATGAATCCCCTGCCATTTATGAGACTTACAGGCTGAACCTCTGGTACAACTCACAAATTCTGCTTAATAAAAAAACTTGCTTTACTAGCAGCCAAACAGCAGTAGGTTCATCAAAGAATAACTTTTTTTCTTCTCAGATTTACTGTAACCACATAGGCAGAAAGATGGTTTCAGGGTCTCACAGTACTGTCTTGAACAAATTATGGACCTTTCCCTACTTCATAGGAAAAGAGTATGGTGTTTGGTCCACCACCATGGACCAAAAACTGCTTTAACTAGATCTAAAGTTTGATACATTTGCCAGCAAACAAGGCATCTGTGTGAATGGACTATGGAATTTGTGTATTGATTGCACTGGCTAAGTGGAAAAGAGTTTTGCAATGCCTCTTCATTTTTGAATGATTTAAGATAACTAAAATAAGTACTCTCCAGCTAATGTTTGTTAATATTGGAAAGAGTTTCTGAAAGACTTCAGGGTAAAATATAAATTTATATTTTCTTTAATAACAGGTGTTTTCCTCAGCTGTAGAGAAATTATACTGAGTAAAATTAAAATTAAAAAGGTGACTAAATTTTATGGTTAGTAAAACTCATTATACAATTAATAAAAATAAAGGGTTTATCTGGAAACTCTTCATATAGGACTTAATGTCATTTGTGTCATGTGAAATTTTTCTGAGGAAGAAAAAAAACTTCATGGAATTATAAAGAATTTACTCTCAATTTAACATTTTGTTAGCATAATACTAAGATTTACAGGAGACTAAAAGTTAAAGATGGCTTCTGTTTATAAAATGCCTGTAGGTATACATCAAAAAAAGTGGAGAAACTAGTGTTTGGAGTTTAGTCAGTAAATGCATATTTAAGATTAATGTGGTGTGTGTGTATATAAAAAAAAAAAAAAAAAAAAAGGAGAATGAAAATATTAGCACATCATATGGAAAGGCATTTTTGAATCACACTGACCTATTAACAATGGATTTTGTTACTTCAGAATTAGTTTTGATTACATCATTGCTGAGAGTTACAGAAGCCAGAAGTTGTGGAAACTTTTATGAAAAACAGATATAAGAGTAGTTCTGTAATGTCATCAAATCACATGTCAAGGAAGTTAGACTTAAAACAATAGCATAGTATATAGTGCCATTGTATGCCAGGACCCTCTTGAAAAAAATCTAATTCACCATAATTTGATCTATTATTTCTTGACATACACTGGGAATTCTGTATGTGTTATTCATCTAAGTTTTATATGAACTATTCTTAAATTATCTTACATTCAACAATATTAACTTTTAGAATGTTTTAAGATAAATTTCAATATTCATGTATCTGTCTAATCTACTCTGATCAGAAGAACTATTAAAATAGCACATATGTTTACTCAACTGAGACACTTCAAGAAATTTGCATTTTGCATCCTTGTAGTGTTCAAGAGGCCCTTTCTTTTTTCTTTAACTAGTTGGCCCACATCATGCAATGATTTTGTTTTTGAACATCTTCAGAAATCACAAGAGATTCCCAGCGTACAAGAGTTTCTTATTAACATCTCTTATCTTCTTGCCAGATCTGGACATCAGCAGTGAAACTTCCCAATAATCTAATGCAACAAATAGGAGCTGTGGATTGGAATGACTCTCAGAGTAGAAAAAAATATTGTTCCTTTTTTTCCCCCACATACAGTGTAAGTGAAGTGATCTTACAGATTCCTGCAATTATTTTCTCATTCATAATTTCTAAGGGATTATTCAGTTCTCTTTTATACTTATTACCTCTTCAATCACCTGCTTAAAAATACAGTAGGCTCATTTAGTTAAAATTATTCATACCAGAAGACAAATTGGAAAACAAGAATTTGTAGTGGGTTCTTTTCTGCTTATGAGGATTTGGGACTGGTAGATATGGATGCTCGTGAGACTCAGAATAAGCCATTTCATGTTACCAGATGTGTTAAAATAACAATCTCAAAAGTGTTTATTTAAGAATCAAAGTTAGCTCATTATTTTGGGTTTTCTTTCGTAAGTAGGACTTTAAGCAAGCAAGTCTGCTTATTTTGACTGAAGTATCCAACTTTCCTCTCTGTGAGAGAATGGAGGGTAATCATGCTGCAGCAATGCTAAGCAAGGTCACCAAAATGCTTTCAGAGGGACTTTGCTATGTAGAATATTTTGGAATATGGGTTGAGCCAATATTTACTTTCAACTTTAAAAGTACCTGTCCTCAACCAGATACTTACACAGATAATTATAAATATAGTAAAAATATAGATAATGACAAAGCCTTTCAGACTAAGCCACATTCCAAAATGTAAGTAACTAGCAAGAATACGAATGTCTTCCAGCAGTTGTGTGACTTGCCCAGTTTCCATGCAATTTTCCCCTTACCAAAAGTAACATTAGGTAACAATGTTTTGCAGGGTTTCTTGAAAGTTAACATGTTCTATGTGAGCCTGGGAAGGACATGAGTGGTGGGTTACTTTGAATAGAAATATCACTGCCACCAGTTCCTGCTCTGCTACTAATAACATGAGCAGTTCTGCTGGTTTGAACTGTGGCAGTAACTGAAAGGTAGTTTCACATATTACTAAGGTTTAGACCACACAGGTCATGGAAAGCAGAACCAACCAATGTTCAGAGTATGTTTTTGTACCCTGGAGTAGCTGCCTATTTCATCCCAGCCTTCCTGTGTTTAGGGTAGAAAAGAGTTACTCAGCTGTAATGCAAAGCATCTATCCTAGGAGGTTACTTCTCACTATTGTATTGGAGAGAGCATGTGCTCAGGTAACAAAGCTAGGTGCAATGGCAGTCTTCAGAATGAAGCATCAACTCTGGTGTAAATTACTTGATGCAAGTCATATGAAACATATCCTTCACCACTGACATTTTGTCCCAGTCTCCATGAAGACTGGGAGATACTTTTAACAACAAATCTTATAGAGAGGGAAGAACATGAATGAAAATGCACAATAACTTTTATTAAGCAAAAATATCTTGGATTAAAGAGATATTCCCTGTTCTTGGGATGAAGTCAAGATCATGTTGATGATAAACCAATTCTGGCAATGTCTGTTTTCCATAATTTTGAAGTTATAGTGAAGGACTAACTTTATTTCATGAAAGAAAAATAGTAAAATTACATGTTTGGTTCCACTGAAGCCAGTGGCATTGCCCCTGATGGAGTGAGTAAACTCCACTGACATCAGAACAACCATGTTTTGCCCAAACTGTGACCAAGGGGATCCCATGCAATGAACCAGAGGATGAACATATATGTCACTGTAGTATGTCTTAGATTGCAAGTGAATAATAAAAACTGTTTAAGATGGATAAGCTGTGGGTGAACTGTGAAAGCTCTCAGATGTAGAAACACTGAAATCATAGAAAGTCTATCACTGATTTCCTCAGTCAGTTGACTTGCTACACTTTGTTGCTATTCAGCACTAACGCATAGCAAAAAATGTCCTTTATGATTGTGGGCTGAATGAAATGAAGTTGTGCATTATAGGTGGACTCTTCAGTCTGGATTTCTTCCTTCTTAGTAAGTGTCCAGCTGTCCTCCACTTTCTCAACCAGACAAGCTGTAAAGATTTCTTTTTATCACTGCATTTGGAGTAGGCATCATTTTGGACAAGGATGAGTGTACAATGTAAGTCATTTTCATTAAAGATGGTGGTTTATCATCTTTACCATTAAAGATGCTTGTCCCTGGGGTAAGAATACAGGAATTAGTTATGCAGAAAACTGGTTAACAGGCTGAATTCAGCTGAAAAGGTAAAGCTAAAATGAGACTTTCCTTTATAAACCAGAGTACAACTAAACATGAGAAAAAATGTCATCAGTTTTTGCTAAAGTTCCTCCAAATGACAAATCAGTTTGAGCTGTGAAGTCTAGAGGAAAGCCAAGGCTCTGCAAAATTATCATTTACCTCTTCAAATTTCTCACACCATCACCATCTATAGCAATGTGGCATGTTCATGCCTGCAGAAAGCTGTTGAGGGCAGGTTGTCTGTTTTGTAGTTTTTCAATATTAACTTAGTGTTAAGCACCTTCACAGAATTTATTTTTCTTTATTCATTCTGTGCACGAAAGTGGGACTTTTTATTGAGGTGGAAGGAAGAGATCAAAACAGAAGAATGGAAAGGGCTTCCTTAACTACATCGGGAAGATGAACTGGTAGAGAGGGAGGAAAAAAAAATATCCCCAAGAAAAGGGATAGAAAGGCTTTCTTTTTCAAACAGTGAGGTCATTCTTGTGTTGTGAGCCTATGCCTACTTGAAGACATGCACCTTCTTTTTCCATAAGGTCTAGGAGAAATTAAAACTAACTCTAATCTAATTCTCGCTATTCCTGAGCTGTGATCTATGAAATCAAAAATTTTCAATCAGCTCAAAGCATGAGTTCAGCGTTCAGGAGAAGGCACCTGCCAAAATTGAACCCTTAAAAAAGAAAAACGGGGAGAGAAGGGGAGGTGATTTATTCCAGCTCAATAAAGAATTTGACTGTATATAACAGCTGGACAACCTATTATTTTTTACATGTGGACAGTCTCAGAAATGTCCAGGAGCTTAGGCAAGCAATGAGTATAAGAAATTCTACCCAGAACAGTAAAGCAAGAGGGGAAGCTGCAAGTCTTTTAAAATGAGGTTTATCATGAAAATACTGTCACAAATAGCTACCACATGGCAGCAGTGATAAACTAATGCTAAGGGACAGCAGTTACGAACATCACAATAACCTCTGACAGGTGCCAAATGAAATTTCTAACTCAACATCTACCTTCAGAGTCTGTGCATTCCCAGAAGAAATATTCCCTCTGTCTCCTGCTCCATCTTCTACCTGCCAACAGCTGTGAAGGCTGGCAAGCTGCCTAGAAGGTTCTGCAAATTTTAAATTAAAGGGTAGTGTTAATTTGGGAAGCCTTCTTTCTACCTCTTGCAGGTTGAGAGCATGCCATAATTTTGACTCATCCATGCTCTTCCTGGGAAGAGATCCTCTTTCAAAACTTTCCAAACATGTATGTACTGAGATATACCTGATTTTCCAGGGTTGATTTTTTTTTTTTGTTTGTTTGTTTGTTTTCCTGGGTTAACTTTTCAGGGAGGTCTCTGATCAGATGCTGACACCATGGCACTCACAAATGTATCAAACTTTGATCTTTATGTTGTTATTTTTCAGACATGAGAGTCCATTAACAGTGTTGGTACATAGTTTTACAAAGGCAGGGATAACTATACTCTCATTTTGAAGAATGTCTGAAGACAGAAGATGCGGCCAGGGTGTAGGAATGACAGTCTTCAGTGAGCAAGAAGTCCTTTGGGCATAATTTAGACAGCCTTGACACTATTCTAACCTATAGTATAGGGAGATAAAATGTCTTCCAGCTGCCTGCTGGATCTGGAAGCAAGAAACATCAGCAGCCTTTCCCTGCGAGGCCCTGCAGAAACTATGTGCAGTAGCAGAGAGAGCTGCTTAATTTTAAAGGAACAAAGCCTAGGCATTTTTTTAGAAAGGTTTCATAAATTAATTGCTTTGGTTTTTGAGGTTCAGAAGAGAGCAAGACATGGAAACCCTTTGAAAAAAGGAAAAGGAATAGTGTGGAATAAAACTAATAGTTTAGTTTTCCAAAATTTCATCATCTGCCAGGGAGGTCTATGCAGGATTGCAGACCCAAGGGAACAACAAACCCAGTTGGCTTAAACTGGCTTTCCTGCCAGCTCACTAAGACAAGTGAGAAGTCCAAGGTTTGTAATCTCCTTTTAAGTATTCTCTGGACTTAAGTTGCATAGAGTTTGTTTGCTTGTTCTCTTCCCCCCCACACACCTCCCAGCCATTTAACAGGAAAACCGAGGATAAAATGTTAAGTCTCTCCTCTCTTATTAAAATACCCCGAAACAAGTACAGAACAGAGAAGAGAGAAATAACCCCAGTGACCACTAGCCAAAACTCACAAGTAGTATGTGCATATCTGAAATAGTTGGTGTGCTCGCATAGGAAATCGCTGGATATTTTACACCTCTTGCAGCGGTTTAGTAACTGGCTGTGGAAGCTCATTCCCCACTTGAGAAAGTCATGAATTATACAGTTTTTACATCTGTTGAGCATGTTGTGCTTCTCAATCATCCAACTATACTGAGCCCTAAGTTTTCAGCCTTCACAATGAGATCACTGTTTTCAAGCACGTTCTAGTGGCGTTTTGTCAAGCCATGTGTGTTTTCAGGATGGGGGCAGGGAGGGAGGAACAAAACTATGCTGCCATTTCACAGGATTACAATCTACTTTTCAGCCTACATAAAACTGCAACTGACCCATCAACAAAAAATATTCTTTGTTTACTATTTCTTCTACCCCTTGAAATAGTCTGACTGTTGTTTGGAAGAAGAGGATGAAAAGGAGGATTTTTTTTTTTTTTTTTTTTTTTGCTTTAGATTTCAATTCCTGGTTATCTAAAAACAAACAACAACAACCAACCACCCAGAACCCAAAACCAAAAGACTATAATAATGACAAACAATAAAACAAATAAGACAAACCCACAAAACTCCAGTCATCCTTAATACTCTCAAGATATATGTCACTGTGTGAAAACTCATTTTTGCTCCAGTTTCATGGTGCTTAGAGTAAATCTCAGTTATTAAACAAGGGTTGACCATGAAAACACTATTGTAGAGAAGGGAGACAGTATTTTGATTTTACTCAGACACTGGCTTAAGGAAACTACTTATGCTAATCAAGTTTTAAATCAAAGCACTCAAGGTTTATAATAGCAGGAGGTAGATTCCAAAGGACTAAGCGCACAACCTGGGAAGAGATGAAGTGGAAAGAACTTTGTAGAAATTATCTATTAGCAATTTACTAGAGAAAAAACAAATGGGAGTTATATATTTATCTTAAGTCGCTCAGGACCCAGTGAGATCCCTCCAGCCTGAACAATTCCCAAACAGATGCTAATCTCCTTCGCAGAATGAGTTTGATCATTGCCCTATTAAGGTGTTATTTTATTTCATCATTCAAAAAATAGTCTGCTATAGTAACTCTTCCACTGGCCAAAATTCAGATGTAAAGAATGCATACGTGTGATGAATGTTGACTACTAAAATGCATATAGACGAATTAAGGTTTTACACATCTCTTGTACTTGCTTTTTGGTTTTGAACACACCTTGTATAGCTTACATTATTTGAAGAAGAGGAATGGGCATTCCCATATAAACTCATAACAAGCATGGCACTGTGAAAAGGTACTGAAAATCACAGCTTCCTGGAAGATATGCCAGGCTAGCAGCTGGATCAAAAATCTTTGTTCTTTCTGAGAAACTCAGCATGTGAAGAAAACTCCTCTAAGGACAAAGCTCTTCTAAAGCACTTAGGCTATCAATGCTTAATTCAGGTAGTCTAAGTGGTTGTAAATCACAAGTGTTCCCTGTCCAGTGGGCAGGCATGGCCAGCTGGGCTCAGCTGGGCTGTGGGTGTGTGAAGACAGAAAAGTGATACCGCACTCTCCTGCCTGTTGGGACAGACGTGGCACCTGGCTGTAGCATCTGCTTTCTCTGCTGCCCAGGGGAATAGACAGAGAAGAGAAGGAAGTAGGCCAAACCAGAGCTGAGGACACCTCTAGCTTGATGAACTATGATGCTATAGTGATATGATGTTCTGAGATGAGCAGTGTGAGCAATTGCAGTGTGCTGGCTGCTTCTGGCTGGTCTCTGAGCCTTCTCTGGAGTACCCAGTTTTCTTTATTAAGCCTAGGATTAGCCACACTGTCTATGGACTGGGGAAACTGAACCACTGGCTTTTAGCTCATGTCTATATTATGAGTTACTTACCCCCCCCCCCCCCCACCCCCAAGGCTTCAGTAGTCTATTCTAGCTAAGCTCAGCAATACCTCAGTGAAATTTTTGAGAGGATAAATCACAAGTTGTCTTTACAACACGGATGTGATTTGATTACAACATGTGATTACAACATGGTGGTAATCAACAGTGCACAGGGGCCACTGTGTTTTGTCACCAACTGCTAGGGGCTTGGGACTGTGTAGCTCCAACACAGCCACCACGTGGGGTTTGTTCTAACAGGGTACTATGGTATCCATAGGGTGCTTGTAATCATGCTATTGATCTATGGGGTTTCAAACTATCTCTGCCTACATGGCAACAGAGCCCATGTATCTCCTTCAAATGTTCTGGAGAGTCATGAATTGTTACCACCCAATAGTATAATTGTCTAAGTAAGAGCTAGGCTCGGGTGTAGGGAAAACCCCTCTTTAGGGACAATATTGTGGTAAAAGTTAATAAAAATACTTACTTTTGAGTAGGTGAAAGTTGCATGTAAAACACCCGTCCCAGTTGGAGGGGGTGCCTAAGACAATGCGACCTACACGTCGCATTGCCACATCATCCTTCAAAAAAGAAAGAAGGGCTATTGTTATGGGGGGCTCCCTTCTGAAAGGGACAGAGGGACTGATATGCCGACCGGACCCAACCCGCAGAGAAGTCTGTTGCCTCCCTGGGGCTCGGGTGAGAGACTTTGCCAAGAAAGTCAAGCGCCTGGCACGGCCCACTGACTACTACCCGCTACTGGTCTTTCAGGCTGGTAGCGATGAAGTAGCAACGAGAAGTCCGAAGGCGATCAAAAGAGACTTTAGGGATTTGGGGCAACTACTTAGAGGATCAGGGGCGCAGGTAGTGTTTGCCTCTGTCCTTCCGATAGGGGGGATCGAAGCTGAAAGACGTACTGTTCGCATAAACTCGTGGCTTCGAGGCTGGTGTGACCGGCAGAATTTCGGTTTCTTTGATCATGGGAAGGTCTACGCTACACCGGGCCTGATGGCACCGGATGGGATGCGCCTCTCTCGGAGAGGGGTAAGGATCTTAGGTCAGGAGTTGGCAGGGCTGATAGATAGGGCTTTAAACTAGAGTCAAAGGGGGAAGGGGCTAAAACCAGGCGCGCCGGTGAAGACCTAAGGGATGGTACGCTAGAATCAGAGGGGCTGTGTGCCAGTGGGGTCCTTTGATCAGATCCACAAGGTGCTGAGTGTAAGGAGACGCACCTGAAGTGCTTTTACACAAACGCACGCAGTATGAGGAATAAAATAGATGAGCTAGAAGTCCTGGCCCAGTCCCGCAACTACGACATCATCGGCATAAGCGAAACCTGGTGGGATGAGTCCTGTGACTGGGGTGTTGCGATAGATGGTTACAGGCTCTTCAGGAGGGACAGGCAGGGTAGGCGAGGTGGTGGGGTGGCGATGTATGTGAAGCAGGGGCTGGACTGTGTGGAACTTCAGGTCGGCGATGGCAAAGTTGAGAGCCTCTGGATAAGGATCAAGGGACGAACGAATAAAGGGGATGTCGTTGTGGGAGTCTATTACAGACCCCCTGGCCAGGATGATAGCGCCGATAAATTATTCTTTACAGAACTAAGAGAGGCCTCGAGATTAACTCCCCTTGTCCTTATGGGGGACTTCAACTTGCCGGACGTTAACTGGGAGTGCCACACGGCTGACACAAGCAAGTCCAGGAGGTTCATGAAGCACCTAGATGATAACTTCTTGGTGCAGGTGCTAACGGAGCCAACTAGGAAAGGTGCCCTCCTAGACCTGTTGCTAGAAAACAGAGAGGGTCTGGTGGGAGATGTGGTGATTGGTGGCCGCCTCGGTCAGAGCGACCATGAAGTGGTTGAGTTCAAAATTTATGGTGACAGAAGGAAAAGTGCCACCAAAACCTCATCCCTAGATATGGGGAAAGCGGACTTCAGGCTGCTCAGGGAACTAGTCAGTAAGGTCCCCTGGGAAACTGCTCTTGAAGGCCTCGATGTCCACCAGTGCTGGTCACTCTTTAAGCGATGCCTCCTAGAAGCACAAGATAAGGCAATTCCAAAATATCGCAAGTCAGGCAGGCGGGGCAGGAGGCCGGCGTGGCTAACCAGGAATGTTCTAATGGAGATTAGGCGGAAACAGAGAGTGTTTCGCTACTGGAAGGAGGGCCAGGCGTCATGGAAAGAATACAGGGATGCTGTTCGTGTTTGTAGGGAGAAAGTTCGAGTGGCCAAAGCACAGCTAGAGTTGAAGCTGGCTGTGTCTGTGAGAGAAAATAAAAAGGTTTTTTTTAGATATGTAAATGGAAAAAGGAGAACTAAAGAATACATAGGGCCGCTCCTTGATAGGGAAGGTCTCCTCACAGACGATGACGTAGGCAAAGCAGAGACGCTTAACGCCTTCTTTGCCTCTGTCTTCAATGCCGATGATGGGCTTCGGGACCCAGGGTGCCCTGAGCTGGAGGACCGGGACCGTGGGGATGACAAACTCCCAACTGACCCTGAACGTGTGCGGGATTTGCTACTCCACCTGGATCCCTACAAGTCCATGGGTCTGGATGGGATTCATCCCCGGGTGCTGAAAGAGCTGGCGGATGTCATCACGGAACCTCTATCAATTATTTTTCAACGATCCTGGGAATTTGGAGAGGTCCCGGTAGACTGGAAGCTGGCAAATGTTGTGCCGATTTTCAAGAAGGGTCAGAAAGAAGACCCTAGCAATTACAGGCCTGTCAGTCTCACGTCAGTGCCTGGTAAAATCATGGAGAAGTTGGTTCTCGGACTTATTGAGGCGCACCTGGGGACAAAGCAGTCATTGGTCCCAGCCAGCATGGGTTTGTGAAGGGTAGGTCCTGCCTAACTAACCTGATTTCCTTTTATGATAAGATCACCCGTATGGTGGACCAAGGGAAACCAGCTGATGTGATTTTTTGGACTTCAGCAAGGCTTTTGACACGGTTTCCCATAGGATCCTACTGGACAAAATGTCCACCATACAGCTAAATAAAAACATCATACGATGGGTGAGCAATTGGCTAACGGGCAGGGCCCAAAGGGTTATGGTAAATGGGGCTGTGTCAGGCTGGCGGGCGGTCACCAGTGGGGTCCCTCAAGGCTCCATTTTAGGGCCGGTACTTTTCAATATTTTTGTAAACGATCTGGATGTAGGAATAGAGGGTATTTTGAGCAAGTTTGCTGATGACACCAAACTTGGAGGAGTTGTGGACTCAAATGAGGGTGGAAAGGCCTTGCAGAGGGATCTGGACAGGTTGGAGAGCTGGGCGATCACCAACCGCATGAAGTTCAATAAGAGCAAGTGCCGGGTCCTGCACCTGGGACGGGGAAACCCTGGCTGCATGTACAGACTGGGCGATGAGACGCTGGAGAGCAGCCTAGAAGAGAGGGATCTGGGAGTCGTGATAGACAGCAAGTTGAATATGAGCCAGCAGTGTGCCCTGGCAGCCAGGAAGGCCAACCGTGTCCTGGGGTGCATCAAGCACGGCATCGCTAGTAGGTCAAGGGAGGTGATTGTCCCGCTCTACTCTGCGCTGGTGCGGCCTCACCTCGAGTACTGTGTGCAGTTCTGGGCACCACAGTATAAAAAGGACATGAAACTGTTGGAGAGTGTCCAGAGGAGGGCTACGAAGATGGTGAAAGGCCTGGAGGGGAAGACGTACGAGAAACGGCTGAGGTCACTGGGCCTGTTCAGCCTGGAGAAGAGGAGGCTGAGGGGAGACCTCATCACAGTCTACAACTTCCTCGCAAGGGGTTGTCAAGAGGCAGGAGACCTTTTCTCCATTAACACCAGTGACAGGACCCGCGGGAACGGGGTTAAACTGAGGCAGGGGAAATTTAGGCTGGACGTCAGGAGGGGGTTCTTCACAGAGAGGGTGGTTGCACACTGGAACAGGCTCCCCAGGGAAGCGGTCACTGCACCGAGCCTGTCTGAATTTAAGAAAAGATTGGACTGTGAACTTAGGCACATGGTCTGAACTTTTGGGTAGACCTGTGCGGTGTGAAGAGTTGGACTTGATGATCCTTAAGGGTCCCTTCCAACTCAGGATATTCTATGATTCTATGAATATTTAAGTTAAATAAAGAATCCTATGCCACATAGGAAACAAGGCTGAGGTATCTCCTGGTTTCAGCTGTTACAGCAAATGTCATCAGCGTGGTTCATATTTTCTCTCTTCCCTTTCTATTCACCCCACCAAAAAATAAATAAATAAATATATGTATATATATATAAAAAATAATAACTTCTTGGACCTTGACAACAGTGACTTGTAGGTAAGTTTTGTCTATGTAAGCTCACTATTTCATTCTGATGAAACCTTTACACCTGTGAGTGCCTCTGCTTTTTCCAATTAGATCATAACATTTGGTGTTTACATTATGCTTATGGACATTACCCTATCTTTAGTATGATTTCTTTATCCCATTGCAAAACATCCCACATAACCAGTTTTGTCAGGATACAGAAATTCTATTAAAAAATAAGGAAAAAAAGTCTGTGATTACTCTTCTAGTTGGCACATAACTGAATATAATCTGATGTGTAAAAATAAAAGCTGGCTGAGAAAGAAATCTGAAAGAGAATGAAGAACCTCAAAGTTGTTTGCTGTGTATAGCCAAGCTGCATTTTGAATTTATAGTATTTAAGCTGAGCTCTGTCATCATAAGAGTTAAGAAAAAGGTTGAAGATTTGAGAGGGGGGAGCCTACAGGCTAATATTAGCAGCACTGTTTTGTTTCAGGACACTGTCACAAAGAGGATGAGAAGCTGAAACATCTTTGGTATTACCACTTGCATGTTAAATGGGATTCCCCCCTTGAAGATATTTTTGCGTTGTCAGAGGAAGGAAACGGCAGCTGTGAAGTTGCGCTCTTATGCAGACCGCAGAGCCCACCCCACCCCCCTGGAAATTCATGCCAGATGCAGGAAAGAATGAGCAAGGGTTTCAAAGTGGACACTCAGCATATGGAAAGGAATCATTTAGCAACTAGAAAGTCTTGGATAATTTCAACAAGTCTCAGCACTAAAGCAGCACTTCAAGAAAATCTGCTCTGGGGCTCTCAGTAGTGTAAAATAAAGATCTGTATGTCTTTTCATCTTCATGGAAACCAAGTTTAAAACTGGCCTGCTGAAAGCTCTTTTTTAATATGTTGTCTGCATGCTTGTTGTGAAGTAATAGTAGTAAATGCTAGGTTTTGAAGAACAGTAAACTTGAGGTAACAAGGTGCCTATGAGAAAGCAAAGGTTTTGACTAGCTAAAATGAGACAGCCAGGCCCTTTCTAGCTCTCTGCCTCCAGAAGATACGTAGACTCCTCGGCCCAAAGCCATAGCTATTGTAACTGGAGTTGATTAGAAAATGGTAAGCATTTTCCATAAAACAGACAAACTCAAGAAATGTTTTGTTTAAAAATATTAACAGAAACGTTCAACTAAAACAGCTGAACACCCAGAAGTCCAATTTTATTTTCCAATTTTTTTGAAATGTTTTGATAAAATCTTGGCTTTCAGAAACACAGATGAAATATTTTTGGGATCACTTAGCCATAGACAAAAGAATAACTTGAACAAAACACAAAGTCTCCAAAAGTATCCATTTCAGGAGAGGCCTTTCTGAAAAATGTTCTGATTGAAAAAATGTGACCTTCGAAGTTTATTGGGCTAAGTAAAGAAGTTAATACAGGACATCTTGGCTCTGCCATGAGCACTCCTAACAAATTGCTTTGTTCTGTCCCCCACTTAGTAGTGTAACCACCCAGTGAATGTAGCTTTTGGTGTGCTGCAGAGCCAGAAGTAGATATGCTTTAAGCTCAAGAGAAAGAACTGAGTCAGGTGTGTAAGGAGCAGAAGAAACAACAAGGTTAGATCTGCCAAGAAAGAAGATTCTTCTTCAGTTCAGAAGTAAATTACAGGTAGAAAGGAGAGAGAGAAAACAAGGTCACATGTTTAAAGGAAAACATGTGCTTGCTGGTCTCTGCGCTTCAGTAATAGACTTGTGTTCTTTGGTCCTTCACCACAGCCATCTTTTTAGTGCCCTAATTTCTTGACTCACTAACTGATAAACAATTTTAATGACATGGTACTAGGGATATTTTCTGAAGAGCTTTTCACATTTTCTGTCTTCCAGTGTTGTATTAAATTGCAGTTATTTAGGCACAGCTGCTGCCTTCTCCAAGCATGCTTATGGTGTCAAGGTAGGCTGTATGTTCAAATCTGAAGGTCGGGTCACAGAGCTCTTGCCATCGGTAATGCAGTTGTTTTTCTCTTGTACTATGTGCAGCTTATTCTTCTTCATGAACAATAGATTGAAGATATATCCTTATTTCAATTTACGTCAGCACTGGATATAAGTGGAAATATTACATCTCATTGTAAATGGGGACATTTATTCTTATATTTTGTGTCTGCGTATCATGGATATGCTTAATATCTGTGCTGCACACAATATAGAAAATTATATTAGGAATACCTACCTTCTTGGTTTTCCCAGATGGAAGCAATAAATCTTTTTCTATAAACCATACCCAGGCATTCCTGGGCACTCAGAATCAGGAGGGTGCTGCATCTCTCTGGTCACACAATGGGCCTGGTAGAAAAGTTCAGTTTGCCTTCTTAATTCAGCAAGAAAAAGGACTGCCTTCTTGCAAACCATCCATGCTAAACTGCATATTAGAAACTTTTGCTCAAACAGTTCATAACAGATTCCAAATACACTCCTCAGCAAACGCTCGCTTTGGTGCTGTAGCCTGCTGAGGATTATACTTCCAAGTCATTTAAACATAAGCTTAAATAAAGATATTCTTTATATAAAGATATTATTTTAGTCTGATAGCGAGGCTTCCAGGACGTTATCATAATGATAGGAAATAATATGCAGTCTGGGAAAACCATGATTATCATCCTTGATTAGAAAACATATTTAAATGCATTAATGGACACAACATTCAAACTAGTCTGCTAAGTCATATTCATCTGTCAGTTGTTATAGATTCTCTCTAATTTGGGTTGTATTTGGTACAAAACTTATCAGCACCTTCTGGGAGGTGGGTCATTCCTTCTTTTCATTTGGGAAAGTTTAATTCTATGATAGTCTGGGGAAAAGCAAGTAGCACTGGTAATTTACTGTTATGCAAGCAGTGTATTTCTCAAAGGCTGAACTTTAAGGACATCACATGCATGATTCTGTTTCTGGCAATATCGCCTTTGAGTTCAGACTGTTCCTTTCAAGTTTTATTTCATCCACATCTTTTGAAATTCCCACTTTATTATCTTAGAGTCATAAATGTGATGCAATACTGAATTAAGGGATACAAAGAAATTATTATTATTATTATTATTTAAATGAAGGATATTCAGCTGGCAATATCTTGACATTGGAAGTAGACCTAAAAAATCTCTTTCAGATAATGGAAATAGTGAAGTAACATAACAATACAGTTTTTTCTTGTCTTGAAATTATATTTTATTAGGTCTTTACTTCACCTTCAGATTTGGAGGACAATGTACTAATGATATTAAAGATAGGTGACGTCTAGGAATAAAGAGTGAATTTTGACCAATGAAATCTAAATATAGAGATTCCATTTAAAAAAAACAAACAAAAAAGAAACAAGGAATCCTACTGTTTCTCTTTTTTTTAGTTCTTTTAGTTTTCTCTTGACTTTTTTTTTTTTTTTTTTTTTTTTTTTTCCTTAGTGGTTTTCAGCTCAAAAACTTAATACCTTTTGCAGAAAGAAAACCCAAAAGTATTACAATAGCAAAAACACCATGTCCTTTATAATGGAACACCTATTCAGGATATCAGAGGGTTAGATGAGCTTTTCATAAGAGTACAACAGTAAAGGTGAACCGTGCTTATCATTTATAGGAACACCTCCTAGATAAATTACAAATATGGGTAGTGCTGATATTGTATTGCATTTCAGTCACTTCTACCAAATATATAGGAAAAGATGTTAAGCATGCTCATGATCTGGATTAGATCAGGAAGGTCATCTAAAGACATATTTAGATCTGAGAAGAGCTACAATTTAGTAAATTCACTTTAATCTGACCTGTGATACAGTAACAGATTTAGAAAGAATATCATTTGAAGGACTTCTTAATGCTGCTGCTCAGAAAATGAAGTTCTTTGGGGTTTCTTTTTCTTGCTGAGAGGAGTGTCCACCATCTTTTTATCAGATGGCTTCAAAGAAAAACTGTTGCAAACTGAAGTCTGTTGGAATAGACTATTTCTATTAAAATTATAAATTCATAGAAAGACTATCAGTTCCATAATTTTCCTTTTCTGCCTTCAAAATAAGGAGAAAATCACAGTAACACAGCATGACCAAAGCAATTATCTAGGAAGGAAAAAGCTTCTCTAGAAAATGTTTACCCACATTACTTTTAATATGAAATTGTATGGAATCATGGGGAGGATGGAGGAGAGACATTGATTTCAGCAGACTTTACCCTTGCATTAGCCTGTAGAGACATTTGCCATGTAGTGGAAAGTCTGAACTGAAAGGTCTTCTTTGTGGTACAACAAAACCAATAAAAACATATTTTGATAAGAACAAATGAAAGCAATAACCCAAAACAAACTATAAGGGTCCTTTCAGTTATTGATGGTAAGAAAGCTGAGTGGCATAATCTATTTGGGGATTTTAGCTAATTTATGCATAATTTCTCCCCTCTATACCTCCTACAAGTCTCTGTGTTCAAGATGCTTGAAAATATGAAGAATCAGGCCAGGTGGAAATCAGATCATTTCTTCACACAGACTACAGAGTTAATCCTTTGTGTAACTCCTTTATATATTAGAAAATTAATCTTCAGCTGGTGAACTGAGCTATCACCGTAATCCCTTCATGGCACAGGAATTGTCCAGATGGAGCTGTGTAGGGGCCAAGATCTTGGCATTAACTAGTTCTAACTTAAGATTTTTCCAGCATTCCTGGTTCTGCATCTGTATGAATGTCTCAGGTATAATTTCTGTGAGGTCTAGAGCTCACGTCTTTCACTATTAGAACCGCACTTAGCTGCATTAGCTTCAGTGTGACATAAACATGAATTAAAGAGCTACTATGAATAGGGCCCTTTTCAAGAATAAGGGCCTTCCATTAACATTCAGAACAGGCTTCCTAACTGACCTCTGTAATCATTCTCTTAGTGCAAGTAGATAGCTTTGTAAAATTGCCGAAGTCATGGATATTTTGAGGTTTTGTCACCTACTATGCTGTTAAATCAGTCATGAAAGTAAAACTGAAGTTCTGTATCCAGATCTGTGGGAAATTTGGGGTAAAAACCAAATCAAGCTTACTTGGATTTGAGCTTTCTTTTCTTTTTATTCTTTTGGACTCACACATGTTCTCACGTATGCCATATGAGTACTGAAAGCAGAGCCAAAAATTAAAGTGGTAGTTATTCTGCCATTTTTTTCCTGCCAAAATTAAAACTGTTCAGTCATACACATGCTTACACAAGATGTTACTGCTTTTACTTTAGCCCCAGTTGTAGAAATACCTTATCTCTGATAGACAGTGCATCCCTTAAGGTATTGAATCTAAGGCTTGCCTACCAGTATCAGTCAACAAAAAGTTTTAGGTTAGATCTATGAATTAGATGATGCAAATCTATATCCTCTGTTATTTAAAGCAGGTGATGAATTGCTGACATTTTTCCTTTCTGACTTAAGAAGCAGTGAATCTGTGAACAGTAATAATATTAAGTATTTAATCTGGCTTCAGTTGCACTTCTAACGTTTGCTGCAAGCAAACTTGTTTATACTTAGGCTATAGAAGTGTCACTCTATGCCTTTTCCATAAGAGCTGTATACATCTGCATAACTAAAAGCTGACATTCTGTTGTTAGAAACAAAACATCTTCAATCTGCTGGTTTACTCTTCATAGACATTTTATTTGTAATCACACTGATAGCTCTTCTGAGGAAGACTCCTTCATTGGAAGCAAGGGGACATCAGTACCTCTCAGAGTGCACTGATATCCTCTCTGTTTAAGTCCTAAGTGATATTTACTGAAGAATGTCATAGATCTGCCCATTACCCAAAGCCCACAGAAGCTACCAGAGGATTTCCATAGGTTTCAACAGGCTTAGGTCAAGCCTAAGAAGATTTTGGTCTTAAAAATATTAATACCAGTAAGAACTGTAATGTACCACCCAGCCATTCTTCAGCTGGCTATTGCAATATTGTTTTCAGATAACTGTTGGTGAGCAATGAGAAGCACATAGCTGTTGCCTGCTTCTTGGACCAACGTCCCAAGCCACAGTAAGACAATTTTCTGAAGTACACGGAAAAGATATGTTTCTTAACATCCTTGTTGACTGCACTGTAACTTATGTGTTAATTAGACATCAGATAGTTTGCTGTTTGCTACTACTGTATTCATCTGTCAACAATATCTCCGCAACAACATCTGCATCTACCCATAGGAGAGAGAGAGAGAGAAGGAAGGAAAAACAAAACACAACACAAAAAGCAACAACAACAAAAAAAACACCCCAAAACAGTACTATTTTTTCTAAGACTGATTTTACTGGGGGGTAAAACTTGATAATCAATAACAACAGAAAACATTGGGTGGGGGAAAGGCACGACGCATATCCTGAGAGGGATAATAAAATATGCCCAGTTTATATGGTTAATCTTCTCTGTAGGCTTGCTCTGCAAATTTAGGGAAGATTAAATTTCAGATATGCTGTTTCTTGTTTTTTCTGGCAACAATAAACTTCAGTTTGGGGGAGGTGGGGGAGGGAGAGGCTGAGTGGGGAGAAAGAGCCACAGTAAAGTGTCTGCTGTCCATGTAGTTTTGCCAGACTGCTGTCTCAATTGAGAGCTGTGATCGAGATTTATTGGGCTTAAAATATGAAACAGACCTTTCATGTTGGAATTCTAAATATCTTCTTAAGCAGTAGTGAGTACCACCAAATGCTTAAAGGCAACACACCACAGTTCAAACCCACACAATAGTTTCTTCTCTCTTGTGAACCAGCAGATTGTAAGAATCTTGTTCCATCTCATTTTTTGGACTGGGGAAAGAATATGTTGGATGTTATCATCATCATCTGAAAATCACTTTGTTTTTTATATTGGATTTTGGCTCAGATGGTCAAGATTGCTAGTATCTGAACATGTGCATTGAATGGGCAGGTTTATCACTGAAGTTAATAAAAAAAATGCTTGAATGCATGCAAGATGTTTGCATGTTGGTAGCACATTTTATTAATCTCTTAGTTATGTAGTGGCAGCAGGAACAGCTTGGAAAAGATCTATAGGACTTATTTCATGCCATTTTGCCAGCCTCCTGCTCCTCTGTTATGCCAACAGCTATGTTCTACAGGAAAAATAAAGGTTTCTGCCTGACAAATAAAATCAGAGTCAAAGTTTCTGTGCGGGCCTTGGAGGTTAAAGATAAAAATGCAAAACCTGCCTCTTCTCTCTGATCTTCTATCACTATCACTATGTTTTAAAAGTATATGCTGAACTCATCTTCTCCTTCAGCTTAAGGTGTGCAGCAATGAAAATATGTTGGGATGGTTAGGCTGTGTAACATCATTTATGTTGAACTCTGACCAGGCTAGAGTTCTGGTAACAGTTACATTAAACTTGCAGTATCAAATCAGTGGATTTCCTTAGGATGGATTTTAATTATTGCATAGAGTTTAATCTGGCAATTGGAGTGCTGATGATTGTTTCTTAGTGGCTTATCTGAAATGGGTCTTCAGCAGTACTTCTAAAAGTATGTGATCTGAGTAACATATTGAGTGACCTTTGCACGTGTACTGGCTTTATTTTCACCAGCTGTGCCAGTGTCACAGGGTAGATAAGAAAACATGAGAGAGCAGGTGTTACCAGTCACAGTATTTTCTTCATATTTTATTTTCTTTTGCGAAGAATAAAGCAGAAAAGTCTCTTTCTCTGCTGACGTGTACTTAATGTCTGATATGTAAGATTCATCATCTGAGTTGAATTTATTTTCTGATGATGCTGTATTTCAGCTATGTTTATGTGACATTTACATCCCTTTTAAATGCCAGGTACACTACACATTCTTCAGATCTGCAGCTTAGGAAACTAGACTAGTCTTGTTTGTTTCTGTAGACTAACATGGATGTAAAATTTCATGACATGTGGTTTTGTCACATGTAATTCTGTTATTAGTTCCTGAAGTAAACAATATTGACATGTATCCTTGCATTTAAAAACGTACCAGGAAGATCATGGATATGTTATTATATGACATTCTCATCTTGAGCTTGAATGCATGCAATACAAGGACAATTCAGAAGTCCTTTGCTCCTCTTAAGCATTAGAATTTTGCACCAAGAATGTAAAACACCAATGCTTGGTAGTTTGCTCTGCCTGTGGAAAAGTGATGAGTTGAATTTAGGTTTGCTTAAGATGGCTTGAAAGGTTTTTAGCTGAGGGGTGATGATACTTCTGTAGCTGACTGAAATCCTTTGAAGGATCCTTCTCTCTGAAGTTCACTTGCCACCTCTGCTCCAGAGCCCAGATTTGTTAACATTCCATGCATGCTGCAGAGCTCATAGTTTACACAGTCTTTTGACTTGGAGTGGGTTGAAGAGTGATGAAGATTGAATGGGTTTATTATATTTGTTGTTTATTTTAAGCAGTTGTACTTCTCTTGTAGTTTAGATAGTCATTATTGGGCAGGTAATTTCTGGTTTCATATTGTGATCTTTATTCCTTTTCTTTACTTACAGTTGTTGAATCAGACTTACAGCAAAAAGCTCTGTTCTTATTAGTTGGACAAAGCATTCTTGTAGTATGTACTTAAATTTTGTTTGGTTGTAATTGGTATTTGAAGTCATACAATGAAATTATCTATTTTCTTCAAAATATATGTATGATTTTCTATATGCTCCATTTTATACGCTGTTTTTCTCAGGCTACAGAAAAAGAACTGCTTTAATAGTCAGCAAATTTGATGTGAATGGAGAGATCATGAAAATCCAAACCCCTAATGGTTCTTCTATGGATGCCATGGGAATGGAGAAATGTGAGCTCTCTATACATAACTAGTACTGTAGATGTGCTGCATTATTTATGCACCATCACTGGAGGAAGGATGGAGGTTTGTTGCAAAATAAATGTATAAGTAAATTGCAACAAAAACAAGAAAATTAGTGGAAAAATGTATGTATTTGATTTACTCTGAAATTTCGTATGTGCAACAGAAGAGTCTGTGGTCCAATTATTGGTCCAAACTCTTAGCTTTGCAATAATGAACATACCTTGGAAACATTGCATTTCCCTATGCAACTACCCTGATCCACTTTTCATTTCTTGTATAATGTATGCTGCATTGCACTATAGCTCCACAGTGGTCTGACATTTGCATTGGCAGCAGTAGGATTCCTGGATATAGGAGAATGACAATAGCCAGTGTGAGAAGGAATGGGTGAGAGTCAAAACACTAAACAGATGTAAAATGTCCTGTCATTCTTCTTAACATCTGTCAATCACAGGCTCTTACTAAATAAGACACCCCTGAGGGTGAGAGCTAGCTACTGTGTTGTCTTGTTATCTTCACAGAAGCTTCCCAGCAGGAAGCATGGTTAGACAGCTTACCTGGGAAACCCAGGCTTCTGCAACCTATATCTTTTAGATGAGCATGGAAAGTAGGAGCTTCTTTTCCTGAGAAGGGCCACTTGGCATGTATGACTTCACTGATGAAGAGGGGCCAATGGAATTAGCATCCAATTTGTATCAGTTCCCATTAGGGTTAGATCAACCCATGTCATCCCCTTAGCTTGCAGCAGTCAGAGAAACACACAGATGTGCCTGTTCTGAAGGCCAAGACAAAGCCTTGTTATGCTTTTTTTTTTCTTTTCTTTTTTTTTTTTTTCTTTCCTCTCCAATGGGATTACAATGGTCTCTGTTGTCTGGCTTTGTCGAAGTACTCCTTGATTGACAATACCCTGGGAGATGTCACTGTCCTTGCTTCATGCATTGAAATAGACTAGTGTACCAAGGGTGCTTTAGGACCTTCGTTCCTCTTTTTTTTTTTTTTTTTTTTTTAAGGTGTTATAAATGTCTGTCAATACACCACAATGACGACCTCTTGTTGTGCTTACATGTCTGATGCTCTATCAGTCAGTGTCTGTTTGAGGGAGATGCAAAAAAGAAAACTTTAGGTAGTGACATGAATAGAGGGCAAAGAAATAGGGCAACTTTATTATGGACTGTCATCAGAAAGTAGCATGTGTGGAATGTCAATTTAATAATAGAATTGTCAGCTTTTCTCTGGTTTCCGCAATGCCACAAGTGTTTCTTTGACAGTTTAAAAAATAGGTCCTTTGTAGCAGTCAGTGAGTGGTGCAACATACATTTGCGAATGCTCTGCATAATTGAGATTCCCTCAAATGCCATTGCCATAAGACTAGCCCCAAGAATCCTTCTACATTGACTAAGGGTAGTGGTGTATGGAGACCTGGTGAACTTAAACAATGTGAAATATGGTGTACAGTAGTAGGGAAATGCACTATAGCTAAAAAGATGCTGAGTTACCAGTCTGTCAAGAAGGAGTTTCTAAATAAATATAATAATGCATGTGTCATGATAAATATTGCTAAAGGAAGTGGTCATAAATTTTCAAATTTTTCAATTTTCTTTCAACAGTTATTCAGAGAAAGCTTCCACTTGCTGACCATAGAAAAACTGTCATCTAGAGAAAAACTAGAGATCCATACTTTTTCTATTTTTCAACAGAAAAGTGAAAGGAAAAAAAAAAAAAAGACATGATTTTTCTCCTGATTTCTCTGTATCTGGGAAGAAATTGTAACTAGCTCTCTGCTTTTGTGATCATGAGTACAGCTGTTTTAGAAAGCAAGGCATATAGTCTGGGGAATAATATCACTCCTCTACAAGCTGCAAACACAAGAATAAATTAGAGATGTCTCCTTTTTAATGTGTTCTTTTCAATGTAGGATTTGACATAAATTACCTTAGCAGAGGGCAAGGCATATTTCATAATCTGTTTGCAATTCTAAGCCACAAACTTCAAGATTTTTCTTATTACAATTCTAAAATCACAAATAGATACCACACCTTTGTTTAGGTGTCAACAAAACAATTTTTCATCTTATGAAGAATGGACTCATTCTAGTAGACAAAAGATATGTTGGAAAGGGGCTTTTACTCCTTTTTCAAAGGAATATGCTTGATCATATATTAGATCGTTCATTTTAATGATAGACTTTTATACCAAGGCTAAAAATAAAATGAATAATCTAACTAAGTAGGATCTCCAAAAGGAAGTAGGAAACATCACAAACATTAAATATGTGTGTATACATGTATATATATATAGAGAGAGAAACAAAGAGAACACGGATCATCATTTTATGGCAATAATCCAGTAGTTATGCTACTAGAGCAGACAATCTACTCTAAAGGGCATATAAACGATGATGATAGCAAGTTACAGTGTACTGTAAGTAGACATCTACATAGATGATGCCTTGAAGCATAATTTACTTTTTGTTTTCCATGGAAATGGTCTTTTTAATTCATTTTTGTTTGTAAATTCGTACAGTTTATTTTCTTGGAAATCTGAGCAGACAGCAAACCACATAGTTTTAACTAATTTACCTGTAACAATTTTCTAATATATGCTGACAAATAAACGGTAAATATATAACTAGACAAGGAAGAAAACACATTTCCTTGTCATTTGTCACATTAGTAAAACTGGTCCTGTTTCATAGATGAAATAGTTTGAAATTGAAAAGAAGCAAAGTCAAAGAAAGTACATCAATGTCGAAACCCCTTAGGACAAAGCTAAGCAACCAATTTTTTATTTCCTTTGATGAGTTCAGAAAAAGCAATATGTTAATCCTGAAATCATTTGTATTTTGAATGAAAATTCATTTGTTGGCAAGAACAGCAAAATATCTGTGAGTTTTCCTTCTGTGGCTATTTCACGAGAAAAACAACTACTATTCTCTGTTATGAGATAGCCCCATTTCTCAAATGCCAGACATACATACTCTAAATCAGACTGTTTTTTAACTATTTCAATTTTGAATTACGTAACACTTGGTCTTAAACCATAAAAATAATTGCTTAAGGATTTCAACAGTCTTCTGTAAGAAAGAAATCTTTCAAGGCCTCTGTCGTAGCTCAAGTTAGTAATAGGTGCAGTCTCTCTTCATTCTCCTATCAAGGATTCATGTATTATGAAAAGAAAAAATCTATTACCTGGTTCTCAGATGTTAACATTAATGTTTTTCTTTTTCTGATTCTTTCATTTATTATAGTTTAAAATTACAATGTTTGTACATTTGTCAAATGTAACTTCCATCATTTGTTTCCCTGTTAAACATTCAGTATCTTTGAAGTGAAAGCTTAAGTCAGACAAGCTTAGTTAAGAAAAAAAAGACATAGCAATACAGTGCTGTCACTACTAAGAGCTGAACCATGGCCAGTTTAGGCAGCATTATATCATTGGAATTAAACTGGTTTCATGTCCCCTTGAGAGAAACTCATTAGATAGAGAAAAAGGAGGAAAAGAAAACAATATTCTTCTAGTTTGACTCTTAAAATGTATGGCCCTGTGCAGTCCCCCGTCATTTCCTTTATGCAAAGAAGTATGTTTCTTTAGTTATTGAGGGCTTCTAACCTGATGTTGGCTCTAGCACTGTCTTTATGGGCTATATTACATGAGGTTGTTGTGTAGTACTTAATGAGAAACCCATCCCAAGAGTCATTGCAGGAGAGGTTCTCTTGCTGGGGGAAAAATTTCTCTAAAAAAAAATTTCTTTTTCAAAGACAGTAGCCAGAGTGGATAAGCAAAGTATTAGATATTTCAGGGTTGCACCTAAGAAGGAAAAAATCAAAATGCTACCAGGAAATGACAGGCCTTTGACAGTTTTTTCCTAGGCCATAAAAGTTGGTATACAGTATGTTTTATAATGTGCATGTACTGCAATCTACTCTTGATTTTTAAGATCAAAATGCCCTGTACTGTGTGGATGGATACAAATGCTCACCAAATGCTTTTATGTTTTTTTTTTTTTTTTTTTTTTTTTATCTTTTGTATCTGATCACTTTTGGGGGACTGACAGGTCAAAGAATCACAGACAGTAGAGCCCTTACTCATGCTTATATACTCACAAAAAAAAAAAATGGTTCAACTAACAACTAAGAACATATTTCTGATTGTTTTAGGCTGCTTCCTGTGTGCAAACAGAAGAAAAAAATGAGACTTTATAATAATAATAATAAAAAAATGTTTCTCCCAAAACAGTTTGTCCATATCTAGCCTGGAGATAAGGTTTCAGTCAGCTCGACCTCACTGTTAAATTAGACTGGTGGTCTCAACATGACACCTAATTAGTATTTCTCCACCTTGCCATTATACAGTCTGCAGTTTGGCATGATCCACGATTTCTCCTCAGGAGACCCCACGTTGTGCAACACTGAGGATAATATGGGTCAGGAGAGGAACCTCAGCTGAGTTCCCAAGGGAAGTTTATATAGACTCCGTTGACACTCAGCCACCATCATCAGTCTCATATTTTCACTGCTAAATGAAAGAAAAACTAATAAAAGCCTAGAGATTGTAGTTTAATTTCATTGAAACAGAACACACTATGCAACATTTGTGGTGCCTCGTGAAGGCTGAACTCCAAACGAACTGTGAAAAGCTTCCAGGGTATAGCTGTTTCCCCCACTGTTCCCCCACCTCCCATTTGCTCTGTGATGAGATGGTTGCTGGACTAACAACTGCTAATTGGCAACGATACGACAACAAGCATAGTAGAGGGGCTGTGCATTTATAAAGTCCTCTAGAAGTACCACTAAAGGCACTACAGATTAAAGCGCAGAACATCCCAATTCACAGAATTAATTTTGCATATTTTACCTACAGGGAGAAAAAAAGCTTTTTTCAGAGTAAAAAATGCTTTCATATTCCTATTTCTTGAGTATTTATTTAATCTTACTTTATCATTACCACTATCCTTTAAACTCTCTAGAGTACAATCACAGCTTTTGCTGAAGAGCAAAAATTCTTTTAAAGTAATTTAAAATCATATATGGTCAAAATGTTAGTGGTTGTCACTTTATGGCACAAATTCTGTATATTGAATGAAAGGGAAAAAATTGAATCCTTTTCAAACAAAGAGAGATTTCTGTAAGCTAACAGTTAGGATAAGTATAATACATTTTGCAGGCACAGGGTCTGATGATGATGGTTGAAAGTGGATGGAAAACAGGAGACAAACCCACCTGAACCAGCACAGTAAACAAAATAGCCCACAGGAGAATGGTAAATATAGTCACTGACTAGTAGAAAAGGTACTATCCCTAATCCATCCAATCTTAGTCCTCCTTTCCCAGCAACAAGAACTGGGAATCACTCGTGTTGACTGGAGTCAGTCATCAATTTATCTTTGAGATGAAAATATTTATTATTATTATTATTATTATTATTATTATTATTATTATTATTATTATTATTATTATTATTATTATTATTATTATTATTATTTTACCCCAAAGAGACATTTACTGTCTTTATTCTGCATTCCCTTTGCTTTGAGTAATGCCATGCTCAATTCTTTAATTTTCAAGGCCAATCTAAATTCAGTTGTTCTTAACCTTACAAAATGTATTCTTTTTTTTGTGCAGATTCTGTTATAAAACCCCTCACATCCTCCTTCTACTCTCCCGTATACTTCATATCTTATTCTCTTGCTGATAACTCAGTTCCAGTCTGACAATTTTTAGTAGATGTGAGAAAGAAATAATTGGTTAAAGGTCTGGCATGCCTGCCAGATCACTAAACACTTTTGGCCTGACTTCTCATACCAGGTCTGTGAGAGAGGAACTGCTTGGGGTCACACAAAACTATCTTCATACCAGCAAGAAGCTTAGGTAAGGGCTTCTCAAATTTGTAAACATCCACCAAGCCCGTACTCCCACTCAAGAGATCCATTCATACCGTTCAAATCCCTCAGATTAAGGCGTTTAAACATTTGCAGTCACAGGGTCCTGTTGGCAGCTAGTAATTACCATGTGCGGGGCTCCTACTGTCATCAGACTCGCTGCTTGTAGTCTGGCACTAGCACTGGAACAAGCACTAGCATGTATTGAGTTAGTTTTGCCTGGTTTTCCATAGTATTTGCAGAGTGCTCCACTGTTTTTGCTCCTCTGTATTTGATACTCAAGGCACTAGAGTACACTGGGAGTAGTTACAACTGCACTAGAGTTAGAGGTCATGCTTGATATGAAGAAGGCCTAGCCCCTGTGCAGACCTTGCCATGGACATGCTGAGGAATCCTGTGCCTCCTCACTAGGACCCTCCTGCATGAGGAGCAGCTGGCGAGCAGATCACGGATGAGAGCAATCAGCATAACATATGAGGTTACAGAGCAGGAGAGCGTCTGCTTTGCTGCGCTGCAAATCCTAAATGCCAGGATGACTTTTGAGGGGAGGAGGGAGGATACACTTAAGGTGGTGCTAGCTAAGGAAGTTTCCAACACAATGTGCATGATATGACAGAGATTTTCATTGCAACAGATTTCTTAGCCAGGGGTACTCATCATCTCTGACCGTGAGCAGTTCTACTAGAACAGACCTCTCAGACCTCTCCCTTGTTATGAATCCTAACTCTTCTGGACCAGCCTAGCAAAACTGCATGGAGATAGAAAACCAGCCATGTCACACTGAAGTATTTTACAAAAGCAGTGACTTTCTATTTTAAGACACTGGTGTAAAAATTCCCCCTCTGTATCTGTAAAGTCTTTTTTTTTTTTTTTTTAAATCATTTCAGAAAATAGATTTGCCAGCTACTTATACAAAGCCTTCTCAATGAGTGCCTTATAACCCTTAGTATGCTTACATCCCTGCAAAGTAATGAATGCTGTCATTAGTGATGTTGACAAGGGGTTATATGAGGTTTTTAGTGTCAAACGGGGGCACCAAAGCTAAACGTATGGCTTACTGCTACCAAAAGGCCCTCTCCTTGTTTCCTTTGGGTTGACATTCGTGTTCATCTCACTCCATGATGAGTACAGGTGGTTCTTCACTCTAAACTGATAGAAAACTGTTCTTCCTGATTGATTTTCTGCTGATGTAAAGAGTTGAAGAAATAGCCAGGATGGGGTCAAGAGAGGAGGTGGCACATTGAAGTAAAATACATGCATGAAGTAGGACTATTTCTATTACCAAAGGAGGCTGTTTATTTAATAATAGAAAACCATTTTCTGAAGCTCAACTTTTCTTAGGAACACTGTCACTTGATGAAATGTGAAAAAGCAAACATATGGTGAAAATTCACCTTAGGTGCCTTAAGTCAGGCTACAGCAGGGCACTGGTGGTTGAATAGACTGGATTTCAGATGGAATTCGAGTCCTCAAGAGCAACTGTGGACCTTTGGGTCATTCTTTCTTCCTGTCCTAAGTTTTCACTCAGTTTTGTTGTCCTCAATGCCATAAAAGGAGACCACAGGAAGAGAGAATTTTCTCATCTTGATTATAGTGCCATTAAATACACATGCTCACAAACATGCTCAGTTTCTTCTACAGTAATGACTCACCAAGCATTACAGTAGAAAATAGTCATGTAACACACAGGGCTGCTATAGAAAGCAGGAAAGAATGTGGCTGTGCAGTTAAAGTCTGTGTATTAAAGAACTTGAGATGGAACTAAGTTAAAATTTCATGTAAAACAAAAATTTATCCATTCCTGATTTTAATTCCTTGATCATCTAAGTAAACAGTTGTGTTAATGCAGGCTTTTTTTCTTTTTATTTTTTTCTTCTCAAATGTAAAAAGCCAACTTGCAGCTTGTTTGTGCTAATTTAGTTATTACTGTACCCTTAGCCAGATAACATTTCACTTGTTAACTTCAGTCTTGATTTTTACTAGGGTATTGTTATTACTCAATTACTACATTAATAAAATGATCATATTTTAATCTAATTAAATGTTCTTTACATTAAAAATGTTGGCTTTTATAAATACTAAAAGTTATGGGTTTGAGTCCATTTTAGAACTGCTTATCAAAAGTTTCACTTGGAGTGAGATTTTTGTATTTTGAAAGGAGGGAATCTGCTTTGAGTCCAGCTGTTTGGAAATAAACACTCTTTAGAAACTAATAAACAGCAGTTTCTACTATATGAGAATGTTCTTTCTCACTTAAAAAAAATAAATAAATTGTTGTCTGAAGTACATTTTTTCTTAGTGATATAGCCATTTGTTAAAAAGCAAAAATAAAACATTTAAGTGATTTTAAATGAATTTCACATTTACCTAAAGAAAAACTTCAGCTCAGCCATCTGTGGGAAAAGGCTATTATAATTCAAGTTTCTATAAACATGCTGCGATGACAGGATTTTTAATACTGCACCTGAAGGAAAAAGATAGTGTACAAATGTAATGCACCTGCTGGCTTGGGTGTTTATATGATCAGCTAAGCAGGAGCTCTTAATACTTCCCAGCAGATCTCTGCCAGTGGGCCTGCTATAAATCCCTCCACAGCCAGACAAGTTGGCCTTTATTTTTTCATATTGCTCTGGGCATCTCACATGACATTCCCAAAAAAGGAATTGTACTACAAGCCTGCTCTGATTGCTAGTAATGACTTAACTGCAGAGGAATTATAACAGTATGAATAACAGTGGTTTGCACTGTGAATGCCTAAGCTACTCCAAAAATGCCAGAGCAACCAATATAATGTGCTTCTTACTCGTAACTTTGAAATGGGAGAGAAAGTCAGGGCACTTTACAACGGCTGCTAATCTGTAAACGCTGATTGTTCATTCAACAGCAGGAAGCAAAAACAAATGGAAAGCAAATAACAGTATTAGCTGAACTGGGAATTATGGAAGGAAAACTATGCAAACCATTAAAATAAAAATATAGGAAGGAAAATAAAATTCCCCCTCTTGATTATAACAGATAATTTGAATGAATATTTTGTCGGCAAAAAGTTTCTCTGTGTGTGCACATCTTCTTAAACTCCATTAGACTTCTGACTTAGTTAGAAATAAACCAACACAGTTTGTATATGATTTAGTCTGCAAGTTTCCTGGGGACAGAATCCTCTTAATTGTTTTGCTTTACATCTTGTTTAAACTGGCCTGTATGTTTGGACTGTACTTGTAAACTGTTGGCAGAGAGAGTAGATACAGAACATCTATCTAATAGATTTCTAATAAAACATACCAATAGCATAGTATAGATCTGAAATATTTCAAAAAGCAACAAATGTAAAAAAAAATAATAATAATTTAACACAGGTATCTTCAACAAGTCTACAGGATTACATATCAGATAAGAGGGTTCTTACAAATGGGCACCAACTCTCAGTGCTTATTAATGTAAAAAGCTACAAATGGCCACTGTATCTACATGGGACATGTGAGGAGGGGAAAGTCAGACTAAAAATCAAATTGAAATTGAAGAGCAGGGAAGGAAAAATGCAGCTTAAGCTCAGTAATTCACAACCAATTTCAGCCACTCTCTGGGAGTGATCTAAGTAAATTCTGTGGGAGGACTTCACTGTGCAATTGCTACTGTGCTGATAATGAGTAAAGTACAATTTTCCTAGGTGTGGCTGATGCTACCTGTCTGTGCTGGAGGAATATGGGGTCGGTGCCTAGAAAGGGTATTTAATAATATAGACTGAGAGAAGAAAGAGGGGGTGGGGGTGGGGTGTTGGATGTTGGAAAGACTTTGAGTGGGAGTCCAAAGTGGTTCAGAGTTTGTAGTACCCTTGAAGGAGCAGGTTATGCTGGGTGGGAATGATGATAAATGTTGTTTGGCTCTACCTCAAAACCAACCCCCTGAATTTGACCTTTGCAGCATGGGACCCCATTATAAAACTTATATTTCTCTGTAGGATAGTGGAGGGGTGCATGAACCAGTAAAGCAAGCAGATGTGCTTGGGTGGGCAGCACTGGGTCTAGGATGTCACAAGTCTGTTACTGCAATGCACCCACAGAAAAGCTTCAGTGTTGCTTCTTCTGTGGGTAGCTTGTGATGGTGCGGCACCCTGAGTAGCTCTGTCAGCACCATGCCTACCTTGCTAATGTGGAGCACTCTTCAGGGCAGACCCTTGCCACAGGCAGCTTTGGTATTTGGAGCTACAGTGAGAGACCAAAAGAATTCCTTCTTCCATGCTATAAAAACCTGCATTCCTTCCTTTGGGCAAAGCAGGCTGGATTTCTCGTCTGAATTCTCTGACTTAGTCGTGCAATTTGCCAAAAAGTCTGCCTCCCTGGAAAAGAGCAGTTACCACTAATTGTTTTGCCTGAGAATCAGTCTTTTGAGTTGTCAACCAAAGCTGCCTTCTGGCAGCTGCCCTGGTTGCCATAGTTCTAGACAAAATGAAAACGTAATTCAGCAAGGCATCTGCATCAAAGGGAGAAGCAATGGAAATATCAGTCAGCAAAACTTGTGATGTTCTGTCTAGAAGGAGCTGTTTCTCAGTACTTTGCACCATTGCAAGAATGGTGCTTGCGAAGAAGATGAAACTCTGAGAGCTGGCCATGGATTTTTAATTCCATATAAGGAAGAATTCCATTTTTCAGATTTAATTTTCCTCAAGATAAAGCATGTCTTGGGCTAGAATCACTGTGTTTTCATCTACTTGGCTACCTGAGAAGAAACATAAAGAAAAGTCAGTGCTTCATAATTTATGCATTAGTCTTTGAAAGATTTTTTCTTTTGAGATCTGATCAAATTCCCTAAAAAGAGGTTTATTAGGAGAAATAATTGCTTGCATATATGGGACAGCATCTTCTCTAAGGTGACTGTGTGCCACAGTACACTGTACTCATTTGGACAGCAACTGCAGGAAAATGTCCTGAGAATGTGATGCTCTGGATTGTATTCTGATCTTGAATAGGAAAGGAGTCCATTATCACTCAGGGCAGTCCGACTTAACAAGGTACACTTGCTCTCTCTCTTTGATTTGAGAAAAGATAGCCTTTTTCTGCTACTACCGTGTTTATGAAGTAATGGTGAGGCACCACTCACCAGGCACTTATGAACTAAGAGGTGAAAGTTGAGTGACAGAATTTAGGAAAGGGAATAACTGCAGGAAAATATGGCTAAAATTACAGTTTTTATGGATAGAAAATTCTGTTGGCGTTGTCTTTAAGGACTCAGAAGGCCCTATGGGAAATGAAGATGATACTGTAAATCTTTATCTGCAACCTGCAGACCTGTATTGTGAGGAATGCTCACTGGTGAAAGACTGGTATCTCACATGTGTAAAGAAAGATGTTTTACATATGCATGGCTTTATTAGTGTATATATATTTGTGCGTGTAAATATATACACGTAATGTATATAAAAGTAAACCTTGATTTTACTGTGGGATGCCCTGTAAACTGACTTTTGTCCATTTGGGTGTTTTGGGCCCTAGCTTATTGAAAATTGTTTTTGATAAGTATGTTTAAAGAAAATACAGAAATATCTCTTTGCCCTGTGATACAGCATGCGCTTTATTAAACAAGTGACATTTGTGTAAGAATTTTTGCTGTTTGGGATATTGTATTTTTAAAAAAAATCCCAGTTAATTTCTAAGAATTGTTAAAAAGTTTTGCCTTGATATGGTAGGTTGTCTAGTAATTTGATAATTTTTCTTGTAAGTAAAGAAATGATGGGGAAGAAAAAAAACAGATGAAGTGATGGAAATATTATCAACATTAGAAAGTCATTCAGAAAGGAGAAGCAGAGGTTGAATTTAAATTATTATTATTATTTTCTTTTTAACCACAGAGGAAGACCAACCGAAGATCTTGTTTTTCTCTATGGCTGTCCAGTTTCTAATGGCTCACATGCATGTGTTTTTCCCAGTATTTTACACCTTGAAAAAATACTGAGTAATGTAGTGTAGAAGGACTCTTGATACAACATAACCAAGAACATTACAAGGCTGCAAGGCTGTTTTTTTTTTTGTTTGTTTGTTTGTTTGTTTTTGGTAAAATACAGAATTATAATCAGGATTATAATTGATGTAGTGAATATGACTATAGTTTAAAGTACCTGAGGAGGTCTACATTTGTTTTCTTAATCGGACGATGCTGAGGCATGAAATGAGAAGTCAACATATTTATACTCATGCTTCATAGGCAAGCTTGGACCTGAGCTATTTGGCTGATCAGTAAAAAAGTTTGCAGCATTCAACCCCAAAACTGACATAGGAATGTTGCTAAGGCAAGTGTCTCAGTGGGTCTGTATGTCTGGTGAAGTCCTGCTTCCCCAACAGCTTGGAAAGTGAAAGAGAATTCAGGCTGATCTTGCAGGTGACTGCTGTCCAGGATACTCGAACAGCATACCTGTGGCTCACATTTGTGAGCTTCTTGCAAGGTAAATTTGGTGGCCTTAGTCACTTGCTTGACATTTTGAGTTAAGGGATTTTGGTGCCTAAATTCACAAATTCACAAACACTAAATTCACAAACAAAGGTTAAAAAAAAAAAAAAAAAAAAAAAAAAGACAAAAAGGGAGGATTTCTGCCTACTGAAAGCTCGGGGCTTTGTTCTGGCTCTCAGCCCAGGCCGTAATGGCAGTAGTGCAGGGATGTCCTGCCCTCAGGTGCCTTGGAGGGTCACCTGTGCATGAGCAGGGGCCAGCATCTGGCAGTGGCATCTTGTGAAGCAGTGGTGAGAGAAAGTTCCTGTTCAAGTCAAGGAAAGCAGTCCTTGCACTTACCGAGAGAGGCAGTTGTGTCCCACTGTGTGGCAGAGTGGGGTGCACTCCTAGCAAACCCCATGACAGGGACATTCCTCAAGTGGCAGCACTGAGTGAGCCTAGTAGATCCCTGGGTATGGCTTCAGATAGCCTGCTGACTTGTTTGGGTCTAGATTTGATTCTTTTATCTTAGTTATGCCACTTCCCAAAAATGAAACAATTAAGTCTTGACATTGTGCCTCACAAACATACTAAAGCTTCAGCCCTGAGCTGCACTCTGTTTTCTTCTGTGAGTTATCATTTGAAATATGTGGAGATACCTCAGAATTTTTGACTAGAGGGCAGACTGTAGAGTAAACTTGATGATGTGTGGTTGCATGAATAGGTGAGCCTTCTGACATACTGTTTGTAAGGTCCAAGATCCTCCACTGTGACTTTTCAGCCTATGAAAATTATGTGATATAAACATTTTTGATCATATCCAGTTATATAAAGCTGAATTAAACAAACAAAACCAAATAAAAATATGTTTATGGCATTCTGTCAGATCCTTTTTTTTTTTTTTTTGTGTGTGTATCACTCATGTGATAAGTGTTTCTATCTCTGGAATTTTACTGATTGTTTTAACAATAGCAATGGTGTGGAGTGCAGTCACAGATAATTTGCATTTAAGTTTTTTTTTTTGATGTGCATTCTTTAGAATCCCAGGGCAATAGTGGGATGCAAAGTCTTGTTATACTACTGGCTTTATTATCCAGACCATGATTCACAGGAAAATGTTGTAATGACCTCTTGCACCAGCAACTAATTCTTCTAAAAGATGAAAGTTATTTTTTCTCCTGGCCCAGATATCAGAATCTGCCTTCAAAGAATGATATGGCATTAATAGTACAAGCTGCCCAACACTTCTAAGGGAATAATACCGGCAAAATCATTTTTTTTCAAGTGTATACACAAGCCAGCTGTATTTTTTTTTAATCCTGTGCTTCAGAGGCAGAACAGTTTCCTCCTGCTACTCAGACACAGCACATGTTAGCAATAACTGAATCATATTTAAGATGGAGAAGAGAAGAAAAACAACTCTGACCAGAAGATTGACCCAACTCCCAAATCAAAATTAACCTACAGAACTTGGACTCGTTTAGAAAACCTTTCACAACTATGTTGGCTGCTCTTAATACAAAAGTGCATAAATTCATATTCCAATCTGGATTTTGGACCCTAAATGACCATTTAGATAAAGTCACAATTTTGGGTGTCATGAACATTTATGTCACTTATCTCTTTTCTGAAAAGATTTCTTCTCCTGGCTACTTTTGATAAGTACTTGCTCTAGAATATTATTTTTCTAGTGTATGACCTTCAAATTTCTGGTCAAACTTAATTTATGATCTGCTTAAGCCCATTAGGTGATGCCCCTTAGTTTAAACGTGTCTTCTGCTTCCTTGATGTTTTTATTTCATCTGGGTAGACAGCAACCACTTCATCTTAGTAGGCCTAGTGAATCATTCTTTCTTGGACAGTTTTTAATTTTCATACCAGTGGTCTCAGTGGTTTACACCTGTTTGTGGTTTTGGATGAATTTCCTTACAGTTCAAATGTCTTGTATCTGTAGTGAAGAGTTGATTAGTATTTTGTACTTTCCTATTTCTATAGAAAATATACCCTGATTTATCAGATTTGTCCTTTCACAGATGCATTATCGGTGGATTCACCATTCTGTGGGACAACTGACCTTCCTTCTTCTTTTGATACTTGAGCATGGATTTGTAGGAAACGTTGTTATTACCTGCTAAGTGAATGGTCTTTAATTCCATATTTTATTTCTTATTACTTTTTACTCCATTCCTCAGGTTCATCCAGACCTTTTTGCATATTTCACAGAATTACAGAACCATCTAGGTTGGAAGAGACCTCCAAGATCACCAAGTACAACCTCTGACCTAACACTAACAAGTCCTCCACTAAACCCTATCACTAAGCTCTACATCTAAACGTTTTTTAAAGACAGACAGGGATGGTGACTCAACCACTTCCCTGGGCAGCCCATTCCAATGCCTAACAACCCTTTCAGTAAAGAAGTTCTTCCTAATATCCAACCTAAACTTCCCCTGGTGCAACTTTAGCCCATTCCCCTTCATCCTGTCACCAGGCATCTGGGAGAATAGACCAACCCCCACCTCGCTACAGCCTCCTTTAAGGTACCTGCAGAGTGTGATAAGGTTGCCCCTGAGCCTTCTCTTTTCCAGGCTGAACAATCCCAGCTCCCTCAGCCACTTAAGACTTGTTCTCCAGACCCCTCACCAGCTTCGTTGCCCTTCTCCGGACTTGCTTGAGCACCTTGATGTCCTTCTTGTAGCGAGGGGCCCAAAGCTGAACACAGTAGTTGAGGTGCAGCCTCACCAGAGCTGGGTACAGAGGGACAATCACTTCCCTAGCCCTTCTGGCCACACTGTTTCTTATGCAAGCCAGGATGTTGTTGGCTACCTGAGCACACTGCTGGCTCATATTCAGCCGACTATCCACCAATACTCCCAGGTCCTTCTCCGCCAGGCAGCTTTCCAACCACTCATCTCCCAGCCTGTAGCTCTGCTTGGGGTTATTGCGCCCCAGGTGCAGGACCCAGCGCTTGGCCTTGTTGAACTTCATACAGTTGACCTCAGCCCATCGGTCCAGCCTATCCAGATCCTCCTGCAGAGTCTTCCTACCCTCGAGCAGATCAACACACGCACCTAACTTGGTGTCATCTACAAACTTTCTGAGTGTGCACTCGATCCCCTAATCCAGATCATCAATAAAGATATTAAAGAGAACTGGCCATAGTACTGAGCCCTAGGGGACTCCACTAGTGACCGGCCTCCAACTGGATTTAACTCCATGCACCACGACTCTTCAATCACTTTCTGTTTCCCAGTGAATTATAGTATCATCCATAGCAATTATGCAATACATTGTAGATTTTTTTTATTACCACCTTTAAATAAATATTTAGCACCCATTTTTGCAGAGCTTCACTCATAATTTGCCTCCATGCAAGTAGTTTCCCTTTCAGCAGATGCCATTGTCATTTTTCTCTTAGCCAGTTCTTAACCCCTTTTACAATTTTTCTCCTAATTGCCATGTTAATAAATGTTACAGATAGTAAATAAATTTTGTGCATATTAGATCAGATCAAATGTGCTAAGCATATTCTGGATTAAATCAACTCCTTTGCTGGGAAAACTGCTATCTTAAGGAAAAAGAATTTGCTTATCTAAGATATCTTCAGTGAATGCATGCTGCATTTTCTCCCTTTTTCCTATTTATGTCTGTTTCTAATTACCTCCTCCAAACTTGGTCATATCCCTTGGTCATTACAGAACGCCGATTAACAGGTCTCTCTTTTCTTTTTATTTATAAATAGTGTAGGATCTTGCTATTTTCAGCTACCTTATTTTGATATCTTTTAAACACTTTCAAACCCAAGAGGACCTGTAATTTCAAATATAAATCTGTCAGTATTCTGTGAAAAAAATGACACAGTTCTGATTTGAATGTACTGGGTGCAAATTTTTGGAAATGTGTTTCTATACTACATGTAATGACTCCTCATTTCAGTAGCTACTGATCCTATGTTCCCCATTCAGAATTACTTTCTTAAAAATGAAGACAAATGTTTGTATAGCCTGAGAATTTGACTGGATTAATTTTTACCTTAAATTCCCCTCTTCTGCTCTATAAACAAATTTCTTTTTATATTGCTTCCCCCTACACACACACATTCCCTCCCCCCAGCTCTCCCAGTGTGTGCTGTGAAATAGAAGTGTTATTTCTATTAATTTGCTTCATAAGTTCTGACTACACTTATAGCAGCGCTTCTATTTTGATGACCAATCACTATGATTTATCTATCACTTGATGATCAATAACATGAAGCTTTCCTTAGGATTAGTCCCTTTGCTAGACTTTGTAACTAACCCTTTATTTCTGCCATCTTAGCTCTTATTTTCTTCTTGAAGGTAAATAATGTTGGTCCTGTATCCTCTTCATACAAGGATGTGGCAACATCACTGATCCCCTCCCTCAGGCTGTACTCTCCCTACCATGATTAAATTCATATTCAGATGTTTGAGTTTTTACTCCAGTTGAACTAACTTACTTTCTAGATTTTTCTTTTTAAAATATAAGCTTTATTTGCCTATCTCATGTTATTAACTTATGATAGCTCTATTTGGTACCATTTAATGATCAGTTTTTCTCTAAGGTCTTTAAAATTTTGAAGAATTTCAAAAATCTACCTCTCAAAATTTTGGCTAAAATAGCAGTATCTTAACCTAAATAATTCTTGCCTTAGTGAATCTCCAAAGATAACTCTATTATATTTAAGTTCTTTTGTGCACTTTATTACCTACATTTGTTCTCCATCCTACACAGAGGAAGCCAATGTCTTTTAATCACAGAATTTTAACATTTGTCTCTGAAGTTTTTTATTCATCTCTCTAATTTTGTAGGAAGTTTGCAACAGGCTATTATCCGTAATATACTCTTAGATGTCTAAAGCATTTCTGACCTGGCATAAGGGATCCATACTTCTATGATTCCTTTTTCCTAGAATGCCTCAGTGTGGCAAAATGGCATTGCTAAGTCCCTTCTGTATCTGAAGACTTAATTGACTGCTCATAAGGGGGAGAGGTAAGGAAAAGAGAAAGTCTTTCTTCATAAATTATGTATTCTGTACCAGCAATATTTTTCAGACCTATTGTTTATGATGCTTTATCACATTATTTCTTGTACTGTGATGCTGAAAACTGTGTATTCCAATGCAGACTTTACCAGTTCAGTAAAAAAATGACAGGATTAAGCTTCCTGTTTACATACCCCAGTTTTGTTTTTAATTCTGTTTGTCTTCATCGTGTAATCTGTTCTAATCCCAAATCATCTTCAGCAAAGTTGCTTCCTGACCAGTTTCCTATCCTGTCTTTTGCACTTGCTTATCCTTGCCCAAACGCAAAGCCCCATGCTTTTCCTTCAAAGGAATTTTTGCACTGTATCTCAAAGGATCTTTTCTCAGATGGCTTTCTGCAGTTTGCATAATCCTTCTGAGTGATACTTGTATGTTTTTTGCATTTGAATTCCTTGTCAGCATGGTCCTTTTTCCAAACTGACTAAGGACACTGGCTCTCCTATTGCTAGACTGACTAAGGACACTTTCCCCTACAACACTGCCTCCATTCCTTCCACTTAGAAAACAAATCACTAATAATTCCTGCAACTTTTTGTTATTATTATTATTTTTTAATATATATACAATTTTGAACTTGCCTTGCAGCCCTCCTTCCTAATAGGAATGTCACCCAGGACACAGTCATCAAGCTACCAAGTTTACTTCTCTCTTATTCCCAAGGTTTGTTACCCTGTCAGAGTGGGAAATTAGATGAGGTTGATACAGTTTGTTCTGTATCCAAGGAGCACCTGCAGAGAGGTAGCTAATGAATGTGGGAGCCAAGAGACCTTCAGATAAGGCCACCACTCTTCCGCTGAACACAGGCTAATTTAGATCCTCTCTGCTGCAGTGGAGTACTAAAATTGCATGCTTTTAAAGTTAATGGCAAAGAAAAACAGTTTACCCTATAGTACTCAATTCTGATGCAAGTGAAGAAGATCTTTTAAAGGCAGCATTTTCATTCTATTTTTGAAAAATAAGTTAATATTTCATGACCTTCTTTCTCTTTGGAACTGCATGTATCCTATTGGTCCCCTTAGGGAGACCAAAGCAGTACAGTGTGCGACTGAGCTTTCACCTTGCTAAGGTTCCTCAGTAAATCTGTGAAATGTAATATCTCAATTTCCTTAGATTTACAGAAGTGATTGGCTTGTGTTCAGTTAGGTTTAAAGGCCCAAACTGCAAGCAATCAGTAAATGGCAAACACATCTTCATGCATTGCTCGGTAACTGCAAATTTGGCACTTCCAGTGCTTCATAGCAGCACTCATTGAAGTAGTGCTAATGAGAGAATTAAGTCCATCTGATTAGAAGCAAAATATGAATGATGTAATAAAAGTTCTGGTGAACATCTGATGATCTGGAGACAGGAGTGGACTAGGGAAGGAAACTGTCACATCTTGTCAGACTTGCCACCATCTTTGGCTTCCCTGCCTCTGTTTTTTTTTTGTTTTTTTTTGCTCTCACAAAAGCTGGGTTTTCTCTCTGGCTGTGAAACATTCACAGAGTTGAGGAACAGGGAAGATGTCAGTGTTCTGCTTCAGTTAGATTTGTGCTTCCTGCCTTCACAACCTTGTTACACTCAGTGCCTCTGCCCATGTATGCAACAGGTGTTTTCCTCCTGCTTCTGGTACAAAGTGTCAATGTTTAATGTGATAAAGTCTGATTTCAGGGCTGTTGTGCCCACAGCTGCCTTGATTTTGTTCAAGTTGCATCTTGCCTGTTGGCTTTCTGTTGTTATATGGAGAAAACTGACTTTCTGCAGTCACTTATATTGAGTAAGGTCTCTAACACTCCATGGTATAGATTTTCTGCAATGAATAAGACTGTTCATTTAACAGGCTAGAGAATTGGGCAAGGTTGAGATATTACACTAGAGAGAAATCAGGTCAGCCAGAAAAGTCATGAGGTCTTCCACACCAAATCTTGTTTTTCTGTAGAAAAGTTCTGCTTTTGTTTGCTTGCTCTTTTTCCAAGCTTAATAATTGAGGATGGAGTATGAAGAAACCTTAGTCTCTACTAATTCTCCATTGCACTTATCATAGTCATTTAACTTGGGAAAAAGTTCCTTATTACTAGCAGTCCACTGTCTCACAGCTCTCCCATGAGCAGAACAATCAGGGATCTGCAGCAGAGCTCTGTCATTGGCTGCCCATGGGATGGCTTGGTCTTCTGTTGCAGAAAGCGATACTTGCAAAGGTTTTTGGTTTTATATAGTGCTTAATGCACGTTTAGGGTATCTATATTCTATACTGTGTATAACAAAAAAGAGCTTGTTTACTTCATGCCTTTTCTCCAGATGTAACTCAAAAATGTGGTAGTTGTGCTTCTAGAAACAAAAAATTATCATTTAAACATCTGAATAACTAATAGTATTAGGCAGCCTGGCTTTCCATTTACTTGAACTACAGACTTATTGAAAACATTATTTCTGGATATTTTTTGGCCAAGATATCAGGCTTGAGAAATTTGAATAATGTATCTAAATTTATTTTGTGTTCTACTGAGGCAAAATTAAGAGAATACCATTTAATAATCATTGTAACAGACAACTTTTATTAATTTTGATTAATGGTTGGTGTCTAATCAATCTGTAATTCCTGAGAGACTGATCCTTTTTGCTCTGAACAGTGGTTGTGAAAGAAAGAAAAACGTACTGAGTGACAAATAGAGTTTGAAATAATTAAAAGGGGAAGAACAAAGCACCAATTCTAGGAAACATGGGCAGAGGCTGTTTTTTTCATTACTCATTCTTTTTATTTTTAACTCAAATTAAGGACCAACTCTTTTTGTACAAAATCTGGTATTGTAGCCTGAGTTCTCTTGTTGTTGCAATATGGATAAGTTTAAAATAGTAATGCAATTTCTCAGTAAAAATCTTTGGTATTCCAGTATACCAGTTACAAAGTGTGAACATTAGTGACAGTTTTCATTTGGGTGGCTGATTTATATATATATATATATATATATATATATTTGCTACTGGATTTTTTTTTAATTGTTGCCTTCGGATAATTTGATTATTGTAAAACTACTTTATATGAAGTGAAGCTGAAACAAAGTTGGAAGAAAAAGTGAAATTAACCACTAGCTACTAATTACAGTACTGGAATGCTGTTGCAGATTGGGTTTCCTTAAACACAGACTGTGCATATAACTGCAGATATTACACATGCATAACCAGTAGTTAAAAAAAAAAAAAAAAAAAAAAAAAGTGTTCTGAGAGAGGACGTCCTATTTTTCAGTAACCCATTCATTCGTGATCCAGACTTTTTCATCTTTACTTACAGTAACTCTTGTACTTACCGGCTCGTAACGGGTCTATTAATTATTGAAAGCTGTTCTTGTCCCTGCTTTCCAACTTGACACGAAGGGATCAAGGCAGCTTTAGTTACCTTGTCCTGCCACCTCGTGGACAAGATTGTAAATAACTTTTTCCACTCAAAACCAAAACCGGTAGTGCAGCATCCATATGTATCCATCGTTTAGGTGTGAAACGATCTCCCTGTTAACAACTTTTCAACATACACTAGTAAGTGGGATTCCATCAATTAAATTTCTTCCTCATAAAGCTTCTCTCGAATCAATTAAACAGCAAAAAGTAAAATGAAATGCTTTTACCCATTTGAGAGTAAAATCTCTCAGCACAAACATTTTGAGTCCTAAATAGCAAATTATCTAGCCAAGGTAGTGCTACCTTTTGCTGATACCATAGAGAGCAATCATAAAGACTTTGAGCAGCCTTTGTAACAAAAATTTTGAACATTTGCCTGCTTAGATTTTGAAACATGTCATAGGCCATCCTTGCCCTAACATTAGGTACAGCTGTTTTTAATGGCTAAGTGTTATGGTAAATTGCCCTAAAGTAAACAGAAAGTACTGAGGAGGGGTAAATGGCTGTGTGGATTTAATGGCAGTAAATAAACAAGGCACTATACCATATGCCTCTGAATGTGTCAATTCTATCATTGTTTTGACATGGAAAAGGAGTGGTGGAAACTGGGGTACATAGAAGTGGTAGATTTATATCCTAGAATTGCAGTTCTTGGAGGAATTAAATACGGTATTAATTCAGATTAATGTTGACCAACAGTTCACTGCTAAAGAAAAGGTAGAAATTATGTGATATTGCTAAAGTGAAATATTACAACTCATATTCCCAAAGGTTTCTAAAGAGCTAGAACAAAACCGTGTCTGGTTTTGAGCTAACCTAAAATTTCAATTTCTCTTTCACTAAGTATAGGAGGGAAAAAGCCTTACTTTTTTAGACTTTTTTCCCCTTCCTCCCCCCCGTATTCTTCTTATTCCTCTTTAGGGATGTGACTTCACAGTTTTCCAGTTTCTATAACATGTAACAGTGGTACATGTGGACAAAATGCCACCTGATCAACCAGCTGGGAGGTATTCTACAATTTCAGAAATACTGTGTTAGGTAACTTTCCACTTCTTATACCTCAATGGATTGATTAACAAGCTTTGGCGTCAAGCACCCTCTTAGAATAGGGAGTTTGACCCACAATTTTATAGCACAGGTAATGAAAACACGCCAGGGAAACATACGTGTGAGGAGTCATGTTAAATAGAGACTGCTGTCTTTAATATAGCACTTCTAAAAGAAAACCAACTTGGAAGCAAACAAACAAACAAAACAAAACAAAAGCAACCAAGCAAACAAACAAACAAAAAAAAAGTATTAAATCTGTTAAAACAAACAAACAAACAAAAAAAACTAGTGACCATCTATAAAACTATCTTCCCTGAGAAACATGGGAAAGCTCAAATACAGTGTTACAATGTGACGTTGACACGGCATTCTTTAACGAGCTTTTCTTCTTCCTAGCGTTAGTATTCAAGTGAAGCAAGCCTCAACACAGACACAGAAGCCTCAACACAGAAAATGTCCTATTTTGCCTTTGCCCAGGCTTTTACCTGGGAAGTACTGTGCTGAGAAATCTTCACTTCTATAATTCAAATTCAAATTGTATGTTCAATATCTACAATACATGGGTACACTGAGGTTAAGAGTTCTAATATATTTTTTAAGTGATTAATACCAAATGAATTGAAGAATTTAACAGTATGCTTAATCAAGGCTGATTTTAGGAGCCCTTGTCAGACCATGGAGTTAGATGGGCAAAACTGCACCTGAGGGGCTGAGAGACACCTTGAAATCTTTGCAGTTCTTAAAAATGCTTTTTTTGTTTTGTTTTGTTTTGTTGTTGTTTGATTGTTTGTTTTGTTTTCTCTGTAAGATAGAATAATTTAGAATAATTTTGTTTCTATAAAAAGTGGTTTTTCATTGTGTGGAGTTATTTTGTTTAACATTCTCTTTGTTAATCCTTTTGTAGTTGTAATGTAGTTGTAATGCAGAATAAACTAGATGTTTGAAATATGTTTGATGTTTTGGGTGAAGAAAATTTGGGATAAGGAAGAAATAAAAGAGTTTCAATTTGAGGGACATTACATTTTTTATCAAGTGAACGTCTCTTTTTTCTTTGGTAAAAAATACTTTTGTGCTAGCTCCCTGCCAATCTTTGAAGATGTGATGTGAAAATACCACACAGCACCACTGTGCCTGTTTCTCTCCCTCTGAATCTGAGTTCCACATATCTGGAGACTTCATGCTTAAAACTTAAGTTGTTGAGCTGCATCTAAGAAACTGGGACTTGAGAACTCATTCCAGTTTCCATTGAGGCCAGTGTCCTTACTCCCATCTTCTAGAATTTAAGTTTTCTCACCTTATATGTAATGTATTGCTTTGGTGATTTGCATCCCAAAAGCCTACAGGTGCAGAGCTAAACCGTCACTAGAGAGCATGTGCACTCTTCTAACATGTGGCATAGTGCCATGGTATTTGTGGCATTATCCTATCACTATGTAAAGTTAGCCAGTAAAGTGGGAAATAGGGAAAATGTTATGTGCACTTGAGTATTTCAAATATTTTATTTGGCTCTATGTCTTAGCAAGAGCTGTTTGAAATCAATATTATAATATGAAAAGTGTGATTTGCAGCTCTTCATTGTTATTAAAAGCATAAAACACAAGACATATTTCTCTAAAAACACTCTGATATGCAAATCAACAAACAGCACTTAATGTTCAAATGAGACAGCAGTCCAGATTAGGACTTACTTTGTGAATACTAGGTGAACACTAGGATATTTGCACATCTTCTGTAGAGCTTAATGCCAAAGTGATGTGTTGCATTGGTTACAAAAGTATACAGCTTTGTTTAGAAGAATCGCAAAGGAATTTGAGTCTGGATTGGAGCTGTTCCATATTTACATGTGTACAGGCACTGTCAGTTGGTTACAGGACTCTTCTCTGTGTGTGTATCAATAGATACATTCATATCAGAATAATAACACTATAGGGTCTGTATTGCTTTAATGTATTGTAGTTAAAATTGTATAATTTTGATTTGAGAACACACTCTGGGGTATCTTGGCTGTCAAAACCCGCTGGATTGCAAGTGAAATACAAAAAATTATTATGTTCCTTAGCATACCTTTGTATAACTAGCATTAAAAAGTATCTATATCTACAATGAAGCTGGATGTTTTCTTTTCAAAGAGGATCAGTGGAAAGGAAAGAGAAAAAGCATCTCAATTGAAAGTGTTTTTTTTTTTTTTTTTTTTTTTTTTTTTTTTAAAGTACAAGTCTAAACTGCACCACACCTTTTCTCCCTCTATCGGTACAAGTACAAGCACCTGTTGAGGAGAGTGCCTGGAAAGATGCAGGCTCTAGGAAGCCACTGCCTCTCTGTGCATTTGTGGGTGCATAGGAACTCTGCACTCTGAGGATTCAGGTACATATAGAAGGAAAAGTCTCTTAAAAGCCAGAAGTGGTATGTCCATCCTATCATTCTTTACATATTTTTTTTTGCATTTACTTTACATACATATTTTACTGTTGCTTATCTCTAAGTCATCCAGAGCAAGTGTTCTCAAACGTAACTGATCTGGGCACCACCAAAATGGTCAGCTACTTGCCATGGCCTAGGCATTGTCTTGGTGTAGCACTCTGCATCCAGGTGTGTGGCACCAGACTTTTTCACTTTTCCCTTCTGTGCTATGGGCTTTACCTCCCTGTCATTGCCAGCCATGTCAGAGCAACTGCCTTTATCCTTGCAAAAGTCTGGCAAAGGTGGCTTGCAAGCCTCGCTATAAACATAAGCCACTGGGGGATCTTCTGAAGGAAATAAAAAAGCAATGTTGAATGAGAGGCTGTTTACATGTACAGAGTAAAATCTGTCTTTAAAATGCTGATCTTGCGTAGTGTGTGCTGAAATGCTGCAATCCATGCAGCTGCTCTTCAGCCATCAGGCCCACGCCTGCTGGTCTTGTGGAAGAGACCGAAGCTATGGAGGGCAGCCAAGCTGTCTGTTACTGCAGGTGTAGCAATGCAGGTGGAGAAGGAAAGAGCTAGTAGATTGTTTATTTGTATGCAGCTAGTGTTTGAGAGATCACCAGACTGAACTATCTCAAACCCTGCTTTCAAAATCAACATGTGAGGAGAGTGAGATGCATTAGGGTGACTGTTAACAGAGGTTAAACTGCTGTTAAGGTGGGCCTTCACCCTCGGGGCCTGTGCAGCCCACCTGCCTGGCCCCATCTTTTCTGTCCTGGTGACTGCCTTCCAGCCTGGGCCCAGCTGGGCCCAGCAGTCTCACCTGGGGATGGTCAGGCTGTGACTAACCCTGGTCACTGTCCCCAGCCCAGCTCACTTCACTGGGGCCATGGGATGGGTCTGGTTTCAGGGGGATGCGCCGCAATGCCCTACAGCCCTCCACCACATCCTCTGCCTGTGCTTTGATGGACATTTTGTCAATTCTTGCGTGATAACTTATCTGTTAATAAAAGTGCTTTTTCTCCAGAGTATGCAAGTAGAATAAATAAATAAGAAAGAGCAGGAATTGGTTTGTCATGGATGAAAGAGCAAAATCCATTTTTGATTGTATTTTCATCATTTGTTTAAATGTTCCTTTTTCCTAGTCTACTTGCTGCAAATTTAAAGTGTAATATGCTTCTGACTTCCTTTTTTTTTTTTTTTTTTGATTCCTCTTTCCTTCTTCTTTATTAAGGCCAAAAAGATTCTCTATATTGTTCCTAACAATAAGGTCTGTAATAGAAATTATCAAGTTGTTGAGCACACAGCCTTGAACCTCATTCATTCTTTCATCCCCACCTGAGCCTGAGCAATATAAATATCCTGCCTTTTCAGTATAGTTTAATGAAAAATAATCTCGCTGTACTATGGATAGAGACAAGAACTAAGACTAACAGGAGCAGAAGAGGGAGGAAAAGATAGATAAATACTGAGAAGCAAAAAAAAAGAGAAAGAGAAGAGCCAGTGGATAAGAGCCACCTTCACCTGACTCCCATTGCTCCTTCCTGATTGCAGGAGAAAGTGGTGTAGCTTGCCAGGGTGTAGAGAAAGCAACATGGTGCCTGCCCCTTATGAGCTACAGTTTGAACATCCTGCCCCCATCTGGGGCATGGCCTGGCTGCCACAGGTCAGAACACAACAGGGCATGCTTGGGCAGCCCATCTGCTTTGCCTGGGCAGAGTGTGCCATCAATGGCATCCATCTGAGCTTTGGACTTGAAATCCTTCATTCAAAGGGTGTTGAGGCACTGGAGCAGGTTGCCCAGAGAAGTTGTGGATGCCCCTTCCCTGGAGTTGTTCAAGATGAGGTTGGACAAGGCCCTGAGCAACCTGATCTAATGGGTGGCATCCCTGCCCATGGCAGGGGTGTTGGAACTAGATGATCTTTAAGGTCCCTTCCAACCCGAGCCATTCTATGTTTGGAAGGGCAGGGTGGAGTGAAAGCTCCAGGCTGTCCCCAGCCATTGCAAATGCTCTGGGGATGATTGCAGGCTCACTGACAACCCAAACTTCTATCTAGGCTAACTCACTGACAAATTTTAGATTGACAGAGGTGTTTATCTGGTTGTTCTGTGCTGAGTAGTTGTGACTGTTTTGTTCTAGTGGTAAAACTGGTGGTTTGGTCAAGGGGCTTTTGTGTGCCCTCAACTAGTGATCTTGTTGCGGCCTTGGAGCATCAGGTAACATTACAGGACTGCAGCAGTGTTAGAAGGGAGGAAGTCTTCCTCTCTCCCGGATGTTTTCAGATGATTTCTCCCTTTCAAGCCCTTCACCTGCATCTTCAATTCTTTCATTCTCTTTTGCACAGCAGCAGCTGGTTAGCTTTATGCCTACGCTTCTGAGGTACTTTTAAAGTAAATGCTTCTCTTCCTATGGGGGTGGTCTGTGTAGTGACCAGCAGAAAAAGAAGTCTGATTACTTTGTCCTTTTAAGTCTGTGCTTGTTATGAATCTTTCATTTGGATGGGTTGTAGCACAAATTTCTCTATCACCAGCTAAAACAATCTTGGGAATATATTTTGGTTCAGTAAGTCAGTACATGCAGCATGTAGCATCATTTTATTCATGCTTATGCCTCACAATCAAACTGAGAGAGACGGATTTTCTAATTAAAAGAGAGACTATATATTTATCTGTTGCCAGAATGTTATATAAATGTGTTCTGGATGCAGTTATTCTCATATATCAGCAGAATTTGATGAATCCCAGTTTGCATTAGCTATCTTGAGTGAGGATGGATTATTGCACATTTCCCGTAAGCAGCTTAATTTTATTGTTATATTACATTCCTTGCTTAGCATAAAAAGTGAATAACTGAGCAGCATTAAAAAAAGCTGAGAACTATCATCAGTAGCTGTGGGGGAGTATTTTTGATCCTAACATGACAAAGATGCCATGTATATGAAATCATGTGTAAATTTTCAGATTTTTTTCCATAAGCAAACTCTCTTCTAAGCACTAGCTTCAACAGCCACTATACTTCATTAAGGGAGAAAAATCCTAAAGGCATAGTAATTCAGAAACAGACAATGCATTCCTTCTCTACTAATATAATGAACCATTTACAAAAAGCAAATCACCAACAGCTTGCTGTTCTGCAGCAAAAGAAGGCATAACATAACCTTTGTGGTATTGATTTGCTGTTCTGAATGCAGGCTGGAAGGGAAAATAATTCCTGTGAAAGCTGTTAAAAGTATCTATCCTTGTCTTTAAAAGTTGATCTAAGATTATAGATGTTCCAGAAGTTTTCTAACTTGTAGCTAAACATTAAGCAAATAATTTACTTTGTGTGAAATGTAATTATTAACTAAAGAAAAACATCTATAAATAATTTCATATGTTGAAATTGTTTTAGATGTGACCAAATAATTTAATGTGAGTAATGACTGATCATGGCTTTTATTTTTCTGCTTGTGGAATGCAAATGGCCAGATCACAGCTTAATTTAATTTTGTTGTTAGCAGCATCCAGTAAAGTTCATAAATAATTATAACTGCCCTTAGTTTGCTGATTTTCAAAGACAATCCAGGGGAAGTGTTACTCTGTGCATTTTTCCTAGATATCCACTACTTGTCGCTATCAGAGACCGTATACTAAGCTGACTGATCTTTGGTCTGGCCTGGTATGACCGTTCTTCTATTCTTGGATGGCTGGGAACACTGTGCATTGTATAGTGGCTAGATGAATGTGCCTGTATTTTTGATTCAAATACTCATGCATAAGGTTTTACAGTTTGGTCTGCAGGAATTTTTCTGCATGGAGCATTGAAAGTTGCATTCTGTAAATAATTCTGTAGTAAAATTACATAGGGAGATTTTTTTCTTTCTTTAAATTTCCTCTATTATAATAGCTGGATCCAATACACTTGGCAGAAGAATTACAGTTTTTAGGGAGGCTTTAACTATAGGGTTCCCCTTCCTTCCCCTTTTCCATTTCTAAACATTCTAGCCAAAAAAAAAAAAAAAAAAAAAAAGCGTGGATGGATGTGACAGTTTAAGCTTGTCTCAGAATGGTAATCCTCATGCCAAGTGAGCTGGATCAGTGGATTTTCCCACTCAACACAAATCCATTTTCATAAATTTTCTCACTCTTCGTCAGAGACACTGTGTGTGTATCTATTAATAAGGTGTCCAATAGAAAGTTGTCACCAGGGAGAAAAGATGAATAAGAAATATGTTTGTCTTTAAGATATTTCAGCTCTTGGAAGTGCAGAATACAGAGATTCCACCTTTTAACGAGCAATCCCTTATACCTATGCTGATTTCACTGACGTTAATAAAGCCGTGTTTGGCATAAGAAAACCTGTTTGCACAAATCCCTTTCCAAGGAATCTGTTTTTAGAGCTGATTATTTCTGTAGAAAAGGGAGAAGGAAGGAAAAAGAATTATTGGTTGCTTTTGGACCAGACCTGCTGTTCAGATAGTATCAAATTCCCAAAGTCTAATTTGAACAGATGTTGTCTGGCTAGGGGTGTGAAAAAATGCTGTCAATTACTCATTTTTCCATGAGTCTCTCTGTCTTTTTTTTTTTTTTTCTTTTGTCAGACAAGTCTTCCAAGAGCCATACTTTAATACATTACCCTAATTATTCTCACAGACCCATTACTGGTGCAAGTGGAGTAAGTCATTCTGCTGTATGCAACCTTACAGATGAACATGTAATGAAATTCCAAGACAGTAATTCACAATTAAAGAAGGTTAAAGGACTTTGTCTAGAAGTGTTCTTGGAGGCTATCTATTGCAAGCACAATGTCAAGAATATCACAATCTGTATACTGCTCTGCCAGCATCAGTAATCTCTTACTAGCTCCAATTAGCACAGAACTGAAGGATGTCACTGTAGTGGCAATAAGCAGCAAGAATAAACAATTAATAGTCTGAAGTAGCTAACTTCTTTAAAATTCTATTTTTGTGTGCTAATGAAAAGGTCGTAGAAAGTATCCATTACACTTACCATGTTCTTTTGTTTGTGTACCCGTGAATGCAGTTTAGATACTCAAAATACACAAAAGAAATACCTGAGTTCCATTCCTAGTTTTGGCACTAGCCCTGGACCTGACAATTTGGCTCAGATCCACCAGTGAATGTAAGAGTAGTTGTGCTGAACATTGCTACATTTAATTTTCAGACAGCTGCTTCCAGGAGAGGAATTTGCAAACCTCAGCCAGGCAGTGAAACTGTCTGCATGGTTAATGGGGAGAGGTACTTGTCCCAAAAACTACTTATGGTAGCCAGCCCTCTAACCAGAGGACATGCTTCAGCAAGCCCATGGTAAGCACAGGAGCAGAGGACTGTGTAGCTTGTGACTTCAGGAAATATGGCCCTTGTGCAATAGTTGGTTACAGAGATATCTTCCTTATAGAGCCAGCAGCCAGCTGTGAATTTGTCCTGGGCTGTGGAAGGCAGAAAATTCAGGATTACAAGAGGTGAGGCCTCCAACACTTCTTTTTAACAAAGGCATGCCTGTCGCTGTTGTGAAGTTGTGTTTCAGTGGCTCCTAGCAAAGTGTAGCCCAAGCAGAGCAGATTTATGTAGCAAAACAGTTGGGGTTGAGGAGCCACTAGTCACACAGCAGGTGTTTGTGGTTTTTACTCTGAACTAGCACCAGTCTGGGCCTGTGTTCAGAGGGCTCATTAGTAACTGGAGACCATCAGATGCACACCTGGTCCTCATCTTTTGAGACAGATTCACCAGAAAGCCATCCAGTGAGTGTGTGTGTATGTGCTGTGACCAGTCCACAGTGTGAACTAAAGTACCATAAATAGGGATCATTAAAAAGTCATTCCTGGTCTGGACTAAAATGTTAGTGATGACATGGTTAGAAACAAAGTGTGCCCATCAGACAGTGCCCTAGGTAGGAGATAAGACAGATGCATGACTTCACCAGTGCAAATAGATGCTTACAGTCCCTTAGGTTCTTATGCATTTAATCTGTGCCTGGATTTTGCACTGGAATCTTTTGGAATAAGTGGCATTTTCAGTACATCAATGATTTTCTGGGATGTGGTCCTTACAAGCTTCATGCTTTGGTTCACTCCTCTATAGAGAGCACACACAAAGACATTCTTTTGTTCTTTTCTTCAGGATCCTAGGAGCTGTCTCAGGAGGGAGGATATCAAGATTATATAGAGTAACTGATCCCCACCCTACCACTCCACCCCAGACACCTTTGGAAAATTGCTAGTGTTCAGAGTTGTTATAGTTTTCTTAAGGTTTAATATGAACATCCTTCTAGAAAGAAAATCTAAACCACTGGTGTAACCAAACTGCTTTTGGTCGTGCAGTTTCTGTTGTGGCAGATTACCAGTAAGTGATGACACTATGTTGGCATGGTACTACTGGCCCTGGCCTTTTCCCAGACTTGTATGCATGCTGAGAATCCTGTTTCTGTGCTGAGAACTCAACAATTAGGGGGGTATATTCTGTTCCACTCCAACAGCTCAAAAAAGGATGAAGAAACACTGCCAGTATTTCCTTCATAACAGACTTCCTCTCCAGCATTGTAAACCAAAGGTTTAAAATCTAATTTCTACACTGTTAAACCAGGAAAATTTAAACAGCAGTTCAGGAAAGCGGGAGATTGCAAACTCAGTTTTCTTGTTACTCCAGAGGGCACTGAAAGCAGTGGCTCTGTGCCATGCTTCCTGCACACATGGAGGAGAAATCCTTCTATGCCCCTGTCTACAGCTATGTTTAAGCACATCCCACCTGTGCTTACCTACCTGAGTGGGATCCAAACTCTAGAACTTCATTAAGCCAAACTTTTCACCTCCAGAGTCCAAGGCTTCCTCTGCCCGTATAAGTACTACAGCTCTATCGTTATGCCCCATCTGCTTACTTACCCTCCCCACAAAGTGGGATTTCTCCTTGCTTTTCTGTTCAGTTGCAGTACCTGCTTTTTACCAGCCCTATGTTTCCTTGTGCCTTATCCAATTGGATATTGTTAGTCAACATTGGAAACATTCCTCCAGCTTTCTATTTACTGGAAAAACATGGGGAATAAGGAACTCTCAGCAATGCACAAACATAGGTAGAAGTAGTTTGTTTGGAGATGCTACCTACAAACCATTTGGGTGGAAGCATGCTGCTGAGTTGTGGAGGTAAGAACTTAAAGACAAATACCTCCCAATAACATCAACAGCTATTGTTTAAGTAAGGATGTCCAAGTAGTCAGGATTAGGATCTGCTGCCATTACTACTTGTTACTCCAAAACCATGTGTTCACCAGTCTGTCCATCAAACATTAAAGAAGCAGAGCTAGCATAGGATTGTAAAATACCTTTAAAGTGAATTAAAATAAATAGTAGAGTTGATGAAACACAGAAAAGTTGAAAACACAGAAGAATGGTTTCATAAGTTTTTCAAAGTCTGACTTGTCATTTCTCTAAAATAGGCCTTCTCCTCCTTTATAATTATGAAATTGCTTAATTTAAATACTCTAATTTAATTTCCATTCCTCCTTAATTTCTCCTCAGATGCCCTAACTCAGAATCCAGGAAGTAATTGCATTGCTCATATGAGGAAGATGCTATTGCAGATACTTTATCCTATGAACACAAGTGCAGGTACCACCTCCCCTCATGATCATTTTGTCTCTGACACCATAAAAATCTTGGCACAAGGGCTGAGACTTTTGATGGGGTAGATGTCGATATCTTTCTCAGAAGCTGACATGTGCACTGTTCTGTGGTTTTTTGCTCATGAGCTGCTGCAAAACTCAGTTGGTCTGCACTTTGAGCAAATAATTCCTTTTATTTGGCAGGCTTTAAAAAAATAGAGAAAGAAAAAGAGAGAGAGGGAAATAGAGGCTATCAGACTGTTCCCAAACAAGAACATCCAGAATGGTAACAAAAAAATGTTGCTGCTGTGTTATATAACGATTAGAATCGTTTACCATCAAAGGTCAAAAGCATTAACCACATGTTGGCAACATTTATAAATAGACTCTCTACGGAGCTTTACCTAAAGTGGAACGGATAAAACACTTTGACTCAGGAAGACCAATTAGAACCAGTAGGATCTTTTAATGTAATAGCTGCATTAGGCAAGATGCATGAATGTTGGTACTCACAGACATAGAAGACTAGACAGTTTCACTGCTTATGGAGTCTGAAATAGAATACAATTTAAATTTGACAAGTAGAAGGCCACAGGATGGCTGGCCCTGTTGTGGCTGTATAAGAGAGGGAAAGCATGAAAAGATTTTCTTATTCCCAGTAGGGCTGTGAAACAAGTACTGCACCTCTTTCCAAAGTTAAAGTGTAAAGACATACTTTGTATCCTCAGGGAAAAAATGAACCCCAAAGGGACTGGGAGCTTGTGTAGAGACTGTGTCCATCAGTGGAGTCCAGACTTCATTCTCCCAGGAGATTAGGACGTAGGTATTTCTAACATACTATTAGTAATGTATGTCATTACATACTGGGTAAAAGACGTTTGCCAAATATTCAAAAACTAGAAAATTCTAGGTTTATGTTTGCTTTGGGCATATTCATTTGTTCCTCTTTGTCTCTATTTAGTCTGTATTAATTACATGAGTACACATGATCTTTTCCACAAACACACAGGATGATCTTAGTTTGAACTGTCTGTCTAGTGGGTAATGACCAAGTGCTAAAGAGCAGTAAGGATAAGACCTCTTACAATTTCCAAAGATAACAGATAAAAACCAATCACTAGGACTAATTGCTTTTGAATCCAGATACTGTGAGTCTCTCTTGTTTGTCCAGACTGACTTGCTGTTGATGAGTAGAGCTGATACTTCTTTGTAGAAATCAGATGCTCTTACCTTCTTGTTCAGACCAGTCAGGATGTGAAGGGTTCTGTTTTGTTCTAGAAAAATGACCATCTTTTAGCATACCTCGGTGCCAGGTGGAAGGCAAACTCAGTTTCTGTCTCTATAAAATCATCACAACTTTGGTTGCAGTTTCCTCATTTTGGACATGGAAAGTAGTATGACTTAATGCTCCTAAATATTCACATTCTTAGTACTACTTTGTAAGATTTTTTTTGAGAAATCCTTTGAGGAAGGAGCAGAGCTATTTCTGGTTCTGCATTCTCCCCACCACTATTAAATGCTGAGATGATAAGAGAAAACTGCTTAAAGTCATGCCTAGAGGTGTTGAAGGGTTTTGTCACTGTGGAGAACAGGAAACACAACCTAAACACAAATGTAAACTTGTAATTATTAAAAAAAATAATATATACATATTATATATATATATATGGTTAAAGAACAATTATTACTTTTTTTTTTTTTTTTTTTTTTTTTTGCTTTGGGGGAGGTTATAAGTTTATTTGTTTGTTTGTTTGTTTTTTTCTTCTTCTCTGTTGCTGAAGAAAAGGCAAATTCCTGAGCAAGGCATGGATGAGACCCTGTCAGTGTGGGAATGAAAATTTATTCCCTTGGTTCCTTTAATTTCAGTAAAGCAGGTCAGTAAAAAGGATCAGAATTTAGGAGATGATAGGGGAGTGCAGACATTGACTTTGTGCCAGCAGTTCATTTGCCTTAATTTGCTTAAACATTCCTGCTGAAGACAAGCAATTGCAAATAGAATTTAAAAATAATCTTAATCACCCCAGGAGCATAGTGATTATCTTTTGATTACCAGAGAGGAAGCACAGTGGGTTATCAGGTGCAATACCTTTCAAATTTATTCATGAAGCAGGTGCTTTCTAGCCTATTTGTATACATGCCAGCATCTCCCCTTAGGAACTTCACTTTGATTTACTTATAACCAATAACCATCAGGTGTCTCCTGTCTCTCTCCCTCTCTTCCTTTCCCTCCTCCACCCACCCCCCCCATCCTTTCCTGTGTCCTTCCATCACCACAAATTAAAAATCCTCACAGCTGCACTTTTTAGATTGTCTTTTATGTTTCCCAGCTTCTAAGGTCTGTGTGGGACTGGAAGCTATCTATGGTTGTGCTGGCCTGTGTGTTTATCTCAGGTCTACCTGGTGGTGCTGTATTCTGTCAGTTTTACCTTTATTCTTTTGTGTTCTCCTACTACTAGATAACCTTATTAATGAAACATAAAGCAAGAGTAAATGTTTGGACAAATGAAAGTCTCAGGTCAATAAATACAGACTCCGTTAAGTAACAGTGTAACCTCTTCATGATTCTAATGAAATCTCAAGTGCAGTACAGCTTTTAGGCATTAAGTTGTCTTGAGATCTTTCAAAAATATACCTGAAACTTCAAAATCTATTTTGGCTTAGGCTAGTTTTGTTGTTTTTTTTGTTTTGTTTTGTTTTTGTTTTTTTGTTGTTGCTTTTTTGTTATTGTTGTTCTAATACAGCATCATATTCCAATCATCTGCCAGTTTGGTTGATGCTATTCTTGCAGTTCAGAATATTTTCTGTGTTTTTTTTTGTTTTGTTTTGTTGTTTTGCTTTGTTTTTCACTATCCTCCCCTTCTAGTCACATCTCCCTTGTACTTTCATTTAATTTCTCTCAACAACTTCCTGCCTTAATCTATTTTTGATAGATTAGATAGATTTGATAGATATAATGTCTTAATCTATTTTTGAGTGTTATTAAAACTACCTCTCATTTACATAATTTTGCATATCTCATGTTTGAAGGGCAAGTCCCCCTTCTCTTGCACTTCTCCCCTTTGAAGTTTCCTGAGTTACTGGTATGGTGCTATAGTCTTGTAGCTAAATCATGTTTAACACACAGTCATTCATCTGTTTGATGCAATTATAAACTTAAAATAGGACAGAACTGATTACTCCTATTTATTTTTACAGCTATAGATTATAGAAAGACTTCATATAGAGAGAGTAGAGTACAGCCAAGTGCCAGCGCTTGTAAGTATGTAAGCCATTTTATGAAGGACAATTAGTTCTGAGATTTTGTTTCAATTACCTTTTAGCCTATGTTTTCAAAACAGCTGATTATTTTGCTTGCCACACTTGAGAAACTTATCAGAACTCTGCTTTTCCAGAAAGTGTGAAAAACCTGAATTCTGAAAATGAGTCTTGTTGAAAATATGTCTTAAGACAGATATTTCAAAAATGTTATGGTATTTGGATCACTAGTCCCTTATTAAAAAAAATACAGGCCCCACCACAACATTATGCAATTGTCTTTGTTCATATTTCAGAAGTGATTCATTAAGAGATAGTTGAGTACTTACATAGTGACAAAATATTAAACTTGTATTGGTAAGCCCAAACTTAAATAATCAGGAGAATGAATTACGGAGTGACATAATCTTCAAAATTATATCCATTGTGATATAATATTACTAGAAGGAGGACGAAAATCTCATGAAGGCTCCCAATGTAAATTTGTTTTGAATTGAAAGAACACACACACAAAACATACTCAATTTCACTCGTTTAAATAATGTCAGCATTTAATTAGAATACGAGGATAAAGTGATGGGATGTTATTGTCCAGATTTCCATGAAATTTTGCTAATCTAGGAGCAAGAACTTATAACATTTGCTACATCAAATAAGGTACTAAATTTAAAATATGATCCCGTGTGTATTAGTATAATTAAAATGCCAAAATTTAAAATGCAATTACCAAGTAATAGGAATGTCATGCATTTCTAATGCTAGAATTTCCTTAAAGCACATTAAGGACATGCAACATTCAGCAGATTCCTAACTGCTCCTTAATTACCCTTACCATGTATTGCTGCAGAGTATGGTGAAGAAGCAGATCTTCCTAACCACAAGAAGCATTAAGAGATTTTATTTTGTAGCTCTATTACAGTATATTTAAAAATCCTCTCCATACCTTGCTCAGTGAGTAACTAATAAAATCATCTGTAAATCTAAACTTCAAACCTGTAATTTGAATACTTTAGTTAGTACCCTATTGCGTGTGTTTGTATTGCTTTTGTACAAAGTTCAGTGGCATAAGGATTTCAGTGTTCATTAAAAGTTCCTTTGTTTTTGTAGTCACCTGTTGCATGTAAAGCCACAGAAATGCTTAACTTGAATACATTTGTTATTTTGACATGGTCTCCTTTATAATCAGTTTTGCAGTTCTTAAGACTTCAAAACACTCTCCTGTTCAAAACACTCTACTCCCTTTCATCTAAGTATTGCAGGGCTTTGAGTTTATTTAGAAGCTTACTCCTCTTCTGTACATGTTTGTAAAGCTCTTGAAAGTAATTTATGTTTAAGAGACTTGTGTTTTGTTTTGTTTTGTTTTGTTTTGTTTTTCTCTCACTTATTCCTCTAATGGTCTCTGACTACAGTGAAAACATGGAAATTCAATGTTTCACTTGTATAGCTCTTAAGACTAGCAATAGGTTCCTTTCTGCAAACACAATTTAAGCTGTCTTTCCATGTCTTTCCACAATATATTTTCCATTGTAAAATATTTATTTCACATGGACTGGCTGTCCCATATTGTTCTGAAGGTGGGGAGGTTAAAAAAAAAAAAAAAAAAAAAAAAGGTTTCCAAAACAGCTGCACCTGCAAGCATCCCATGTGGTTCCTTCCTTCACTTTTGGTCCCCTTGTACAGGTTATATCTATAGATAGCATACTTGAGTGTGCCTGGTACCAAGCCAGGAGAGCTGGGACATAGGTGTCTCATATGCTGCACGAGAAGTATCCTGGTTGAATCCAGGTGTAAGTTTTCAGTGCCCCCTGGTGCTGGTGATTGAATCTTGCCTAGAGGGAAGCCTTTTAGCAATCATTGAAGACATAACTGTTGGCCTCAGCTTTGCCTATTCTCAGTCTGGAAATCTTCATATCTGTGTTGTTTATAAAGGAAGCATGGCCAATCTAGGTATGTTTAGAGAAGGCTTGTATAGTCCTTATTACAGTAAGATTAAAGAAGAATAAGTAGGGGAAAAAAATTATATGAGTAACACACCAAACCATAACTTCCTAGGAGTGCTGCTTAAATCATCTCTCTCTCTCTACCTTCTCCATTTGGAATAGAGACAGGAGAGAGGAGGAGGCTGAGTTATTTCCTTCTGCACAAGCCCAGAGATTCCCTCAGTTGTTGGTCTCAGCCCTTGAAGATCTCCCAGTGCTCTCAGGGGTGGCACAAGACATTATTTCTGGAAGACAGGAGACATGTCTTGCTGTGGGAATTTTCCGTTATTCCAAATCCTGTGGAGAAGATGTGTTCAAAAGCTTATGCAGGTCCAGAAGTAGTGACAGTATTGATGGCTCAGAGCCTGCAACAAGCATGTCATTTCAGTGCAAACTCCCTGAAGGGGTGCAGTGAATAAGAGTGGAAGAAAAAATTCTCCAAAGAGCAGTCAGTCAGTAGTTCATTTTATTTTCCTCTTCATTCACTAGACTGATGAGCACAATTAACAGCTGCTTCACTGGGAAGAGTTTGCACTCTGTTATTTCCTTCATCTCAGACATGTACTCATTTGATAATTATTTTTATATGCTGACTTTCACATCATCGACCATTATTCCCATCCTTGCACAGTAGTAACAAAGACATTATAGTAAGCTTAAGCCTTTTTTTTTTTTTTTTTTACTCTTTCCTTGCCAAATACTTACTTTTCTTACAAGTGCAGTAATTTTAGCTGCCATGCTGAGCTGTATACTACATCTTTCTTAGTACAAATTAGTATGCATGTATCTGATCAAATACATCAACCAGGGAAGCCAGATGATAGATTTACTGCTGTTGAGAAAACAGCTACTGCATTGAATTAACTACTAGAAAGCATCTCCCTATTATTTCCAAGATTGCCCTCACTATATTTCCTATCAGTATGGGATGGCTAAAGCATTGAAGTCAGAAATTTGTCAAACTGTTGGCTGACTTTGGACAACTTGGGTTGTTTCTTCTCCTTCTTCTTAACTGTGTGCCTGCCTCTGTACAATATCAGCTCTGTGGAGGAGAAACTATTTCTGTGTTTTTGAATGCTTTGCTTTGCTTGGAGTCTCCAGGTAACTTAAAATATTCCTCATTTAAAAACAAAGCTGTAGAACAGCGTGGCTTCCATCTGTTCACTTAGGTTAGTAATCAGTAATGAAAGTTTAAGCTATTCTGTCCATCATCCCAAAACAACAGTTTCTGGAGAGTACAATGGGAGAGTGAGGTCTTGGCAGAATCAGAGAATGGTTAAGGTTGGAAAGGACCTCTATAAATCATCTGGTCCAATCCCCATGTTTAAGCAGAGACACCTACACCTAGCAGGTTGCCCAGGACCTTGTTCAGGTAACTTTTGAAGGTCTGCAAAGGAGAGGGACTCCAGAACATCTCTGGGCAACATGTTCCAGTGCTCTGTCACCTGCATAGAAAAGTGCTTCCCAATGTTCAAGATGAAAACTTTTGTGTTCTAGTTTACGTCCATTGTCTCTCATCCTGGCGCTTGGCACAGTTGAAAAGAGCCTGGCTTCATCTTCTTTACACCCTTCCTTCAGGTATTTGCAAACACGGATAAGATCTTTCCTGAGTCTTCTCTTCTCCAGGCTGCGTAGTCTTAAGATGCAACAGTCTTGCATCAGAAACACGAAAACACTGGTGATAGCATCCTTATCTCAAACCATGACCTCACTGCTCCGTGTCTGAAACAAACTCATGTCATCACTTTCTCCATTGGCTCCAATAAAATCCTAATCAGTGCCAGAAAATGATGCATTAAGTTCTGATATCACCTTCCTCTAACATACTTTTTTTCCTATTTCCCCATGCTTAGTGCATTTCTTTCCTTCCATTAGCTTTTGTTCAAGAGTCGGGCTTTGGTAACTATGATTGTTTTGCGGTGCATCAGAGAGTCTGTTATTACAAAGGCAGCACATGAAATGTTTTAAATAGCCTGACTTGTTGAGGTTTGTCACATCTCAGCTTGACAGGTAAAGACTTTGTGCTGGGGACTTGACACTCTCTCTTGCAAGTGAGAAACAGCCTCAGAAACAGAGGCTGCATTTTTTTATCTTTATGGTTCTTTTTGTTTTCTGCCCTTTTGCAGCTTGTTTTGTCTTTGAGGAAACAGGATCAAGCTACAACAGAAACAGCAGTAGCAATAATAATTCCAGCTCACTTCAACATCTGTTTTTCTTTGCCATCAAAAGGCCTGTTATTTCCCTTGTTAGCACCCTTTGGTAGATTTGTGAAACAGCATGCTTTGTGTGTTAAAACTCTGGTGGCCAAAGAGGGAAAGGAGTAACAGAGACTGACAAACAAAACAAAACAAAACAAAACAAAACAAAAAAAAAAAAAAAACAAAAACAAAAACAAACAAAAAAACCCAAGCAAATAAACAAAAAAGTTTAATTCTGTAACTTTCACCTGCTTTTCCTTTTTTTTTTTTTTTATGCCCTTGATACTAGTGATACTTGATACTAATCAGTTGTGAAGGTTGTTATTCCATGATTGTTTGCCTTATGATTAAGAAGGCTAAAGTCTATGCTTTTAGAATCCCAGACCAATGAAAGAGTTTAATATTGTCCAACAACAAGATCACAAAACAATAATAAGATCTTTGACTCTCTTGAGCCATTTCTATAGCTGAACATAACAAAGCAGAGGTTAGATATAGGTTTCATTAAAAATAAATAAATAAATAAATCTCCAACCCAGCATTAGATAAATGATAGAAAACAAGCATCAAAATGAAATTCCCATTATATACAGGGGTTATTTTTCACTACAGAACATACCGCCCACCTTCCCTTGGCAGGATTGTCATAAAAATAATGTAAAAATAAAATATATATGTATAGTTGGGCTTTTGGAAATGAGTTTGGGAAAGAACAGGTAATTCAGGGGCCCATTACAATTATGCAGAGCATTTAATAATTTTTAGACTCCATCCCCTTGCATGGGTATAGATGTATTTAGGCCTCTAAATGCATTTTAAAAATGTTTTCAATAGAAATGTATTGAGATTAATATGTCTTCTGTTTCTCTAAGTGCATTGGAAAGAAAAAAAAAAAAAAAAAGGAGACTGTGGGCCTTATAGCTACTGCAAGTTTTATAATGAACAAAGATATTCATTCAAAAGATGCTCTAATGCTTGTGAGCAAACCAGCATCACTATACACTTGCAAAAAGATAATGTGAAATGGCCCGAAAGTGCCATTTATTTTATGTTTGAAGAGTCCTAGCACAGTGAAGCCTACCAGGCTTCAGGCCTTTAGGCATGACCCTTAGATGCAATAACTGCCTTTGAGGTGCAGTTCCTCAGGGAATGGGTTGTTAACTGGTGACTGTCTTTCCAGACGCTTTCCAAAAGTGAGAGGGGGCTTTTCTGTAAAAGCTGGAAGATGTTGTTTTCTTATGAACCTTTCAGTCCATTCTTAAATCTGCTCTCCTAGAGGCACAACCAAAATGTCACTCATTGTCTTGGCTTTGGCCAGTGGTGGATCCCTTTTGGAACTGGCTGGAGCTGGCTCTGATCTGCTATGGGACAGCTGCTTGGCTCTGCTCACAGAGGCCACCCACACAGTCCCCCATGCTACCAAAATCTTACTATATAATCCCAATACAGCCTAATGCAACAGTGCCAGTGTTAAAGCAATGGTGCCAGTGTTAGAACATTGGGAATGGTTTTACCACACATAATTTGAAAGGCTATTTGGAAGCCAGAGGGGAAAGCCAATGAAATCAGTTGAAGGCTGGACAAAATTTGTTTAGTTTGTTTAGTTTAAAAAATAAAAAATAAAAAAAAATGCTTGGAAGTGGGAGCTAGAGAACTTCCGGGTAGAAACATACCATTGCAATTAGTGTAACAGACTTCATCCATCCTAGTAAATGCATGATTTTTTTTGCAGGATCTGAATTCAAAGCAGCTTGGAATGACAAAAACCCAGAGGGCATGAATATATAAGCTAGAAAACAACTTCACTAAAGATTGATGTCATTAGGCATCATGCAGATCAAAACGTTGAACAGTGTGTTCACGGTCCAGAGGCACAATTACCCATTAGCATCAGGTCCATCAGCCTACAAATGTTTTTTTAAGAGAGTTTAAAAAGAAATACATAACTTCCAGATGGCAACCAGGCCTTCTAAATGGAGTTAACATACTAGCTTCAAGTTATAATTTTTGAAGTGATAATGACAACCTTTCAGACATCACATCTGAACTTTGAACAGTGACTATCAGAATATTTGAAAGAACAAAATTGTGAGTCTAAAGAAAAAAAAAATCAGTGCAGAGTTGGTTGTCCCTTTTATGCTGTGTATTCAGAAAGTATTATGACTATGGAGTGACATCTAGTGGATATGTTGCTAAATTCCAACATTTCAAAGGCTTTGAAACCTTTTGAAATATATCAGAGTTGCATTGGTAAAAATAACCACAGAACTAAAATATTATAATGTAGCAATATGTAGCTAATATCAAGGGAGGGACAACCCAGCTCTTCAAGAAAACTGAAACTTTAGCAACCCTAAATATGTCAGATTAAGGTTCTAACTCAAAATTAAGACTGTACTACTTCACCTTTTTTTAGAGTCCGTGTTCTTGTATGGAAGAATCACACTACTTGCTGCATGTTTTGGATCACCTACTGTACTTCCTTGTAATTTATATTTTATTCTATGTATGTGTACCATTTGCTGGCCTACTTATTGTGAATTACAATATATCACATAGCTCTCATAAGCTGAAGAGGGTCTTCTGATGTGTAGAAGACCACAATTAAAAAAGAAAAAAAAAATTCAATTTGAAAGCCCTTATATTCTAAGGCCATGAATCATCAGGTACCTTACCATTTGTTTGACTTTACTGATTATTAAGCAAGTAATTTCATCCTCAATGGGATTTTCACTTTTCCCTCAGACTCCTGACAGGCTTCATAGCAACCCTTAACCACCTTTAAAACTCCCACTTTTTAATTTTATTTTACCCAAGTTTTTATATGTGTATTCAATATTCTATGTATCATACACATTTTAAATAAGTCTCTGGATATGACAAAACACTATTCCATTGGTAAACTAAATTCAGAAGTTGCTAACATGGGTTTCCACGGCAAGCGGTAGAGTATAATATGTTTTGATTACTCCTGGATTCTTATAAAGGAAAATATGTAGTAAGAATCTTGAGATAAAATATTTAATGTATTGCATAGGTAAGATGAATGAAAATTAGAGAGAGAGTAAATAATAGACTGAATGTAGAAGATAGAGTGAAGTGCAGCCAGTGACTTTATACTGATTTTTTTTTCCTTGGCCGTTTCTTTGTAATAAATTAGATTTTAGAGATGGATGCTGCTTTTATGTATCTGTCATTTTGAGGTTTGGCACAGCTATAACTTCATCTGTACCCACTGGCTGATCTTCTTTTTTTTTTTGTTTTGTTTTGTTTTTTTTTCTTTTCTTCCCCTTCCCTCTTCCCCTCCTCAAGTCCAGTAAAATGCTAGTTGCAGAGACTGAAGATATTCCAAGATACGTCCATAGTGCAGGTGCTGCTCCACATTCTGCACCCTCTCATCTTTATCTGCAATCTTATGCTCTCTTGGGGAAGTCATAAATGGGAAGCTGGAGCAGTCACTGCTCCTGCTCAAACTGGAGCCAGAATGGCTCAGTTTCGTGGCAGCTGGTTTGCAAAGCTGCAGCCATCTGGTAGCAAAATCTCAAATAAATGTTCACAAGTCACTGCACATTCCTACCAATGAGCATGTCATAGCACGACAGTGCTTCATCCATAATGGTCTATTAAGACTGGGAAATAGATACCAGATATCCGTAAGAGTTGGAGGAGCAGGCTGCAAGAAAGAATTTAGAACTTACTTAGATTTTAAAACTAGCATCCACTCTCCCTTCCCCAAACTGGAAAATAGTGATGGCCTATCTTTAAAACGGTTTTTATTAGATTTATTTTTTTATTATTATTTTTTTTTCCCTCATACTTGCATTGTCAAGCTTTAAGGAGGATTTATGACACAAAGGTGATCCGCTTTCCTGTTGCGAGATAAGTTATTGACATAGTCTATCTTATTTAAGTCATGTACCAAAATCACATTACAGTGCTTCCACCTCTTAAGATTTTAACACCTGTTTTGTGATGCCTTTTGTTTATATTCAATCTGCTTCTTGTAAAGATAACATTTTTTTCATTTTCAATAAGTGGAAATTTGTGGCCATTTCAGTGGGAAAAAAATTGAAAAAAGGAGTGAGCCTCCTGATGGTCCTAAATGAGGATAATAAACAAGGCCCATGTTTCTAGTCCAGCCTGGGGAGAGACAGGCAGACAGCATATGTGAATCCTGAGTTTTGAGGTGCTTTGCGCGCACACACACACACACACACACACAAAAAGTGCACTGCTAGTGCTGGACAGCAGAGGGCTTTAAGGGAGAGGATTTACAGAGCTGAGCTCTCACACTGTGCTTGCTGCTGTTGCAGCTGAAATCACCTTGAAGTCTTTTAGTGACAAAATAAGTTTGGGAGAATTAATTTACCCCTTTTACTCAGCTGCATAATATGACCCTCTCAGATTAATTAGCATCACATGCACTTTCTCTCTTTTTTCATCCCAGCCCTCATCTCTGATCTGAAAAGTGGCACATATTTGACACAGACATTTCTGTGGTTGTGTTTGGAGCATGCTGAGCCCTTCGGGTTAGTAGCAAGTGATGCTGTGCCTCACAGAACTGGGGTGCACCTGCAAGGGTGGCTCAGCCATGACCTACAGTACTGTCAGATCACAGGTTTCAAATCAGTGCTGGTGCTGTCAGCTGTAAGCAGGGCTGCACACAGAGAGAGTGGCCTGTGTGTGAACAGTAGGAGTTTTGTGGGGAATAATGCCAATAAAAATGCTATCGCCATGAGCCAGGGTGGTGTAGAGTACTAACAGCTTCCTTTGAGCCTCATAACCTGAGAATGTGGAACTTGATATAAGATAAAAAGTGCAGCTGAAATGCAAGGTACATTGTTTAGGACTTGGAATGATGTTTGTATGTCTCACAGACCGGAGCTTGCTCACATCTGGAGAGCTGGGAGTGTGTGGCACTGTTTAGACCTACTGTTAGTCTGAAGATCTGTCTTTCTGGTTCTGGTTAAGTATACGCTACCAAATTAACAACATTCACTTTCCAGGAACAGCTCAAGGAAAAAGATGGAACTCCAAACCTGAGTAAGCCTTGTTGGAAAGCTGGTATTCTGTGCTGCTGTTGCTATTTTAATAACCAGTCTGGAAACTAGCTGTAATTTTTAAAAGTCTCTGTTTATCAAATTGGATTGGCCTGGACCGTAAAGTTTTTCACTATTGGATTTGTGCACTTTTCCACCTGCCACATGCAAATACAGGCATGCTGTTGTCCTCTGAATGAAAAGGCAAGAGAAGTTTTGCTTCATGGTGACTGCATAGAAATTTTTGTTTTGTTTTGTTTTTGTTTGTTGTTGTTGTTTTGTGGTTTTTTTTTTGTTTGTTTGTTGTTCTTTTTTTTAACAGTTTACTGAAAGTGGGGTGGTTAACTGTGTAGATACTTGAAGTCTAAAAGGTTTGGGCATTTGTATTTATTTATTTATTTTAGGGATCAATATCTCATCTAATTCAAATACTATTAGACTCATACTTGCCAAACAATGTTTCCACTCCAAATCTATTTTTCTTCTGCATACACATAAAGAATTTCTACTTTCATCTATTTAGGTATTGATGATTCAGAGAAAAATTAAAGAATTGATTTTTTTTTTTTTTATTGCTGCTGAGCCTTCAATACCTGTGGTTTTAAGTGTCTCATATTGTACACATTAGTTGGATATTCATTCACAGACTGGAAATTTGTGAAAGTAAAAGCCTCTCAATATCAAAAGTATCCATTTTTGGAGGTTGAATAACCAATAACTTAGTGGTTGCTTTTCTGTTTGTTTGTCTTTTAAATATAGTTTGGAAAACAAAGCCAGATGAGCTATAAAAATCATTTCTCCAATTCCCCTTGCTGTGCTAGATCTTGCTATGTTTAAAGCCAAATATTCATCAAGATGTTGGTTATCCATTGATGATTTCAGCAAATCTACCTTTTGCTGAGAATGTCCTGTTAAATCCAACTTTACTGAAGCTCTGAAGTACTGTGGCACATGATTTGTTTTGTAGATATCCAGCCACAAACACACAAAAAGACATATTAAGAGAAATGCTTCAAAGCAAAAATGCAAGAGGGGTAGATGATGCAATGTTAAGACTGTGTCCTAGTGGCACTTTGTTTATTATCATCATCTTGACCCACATCTGTGATTCCAACAAGTCATCCATTGCTTGTCTAAGAGGAAGGGGCCACTACTGAAAAGTAGAAAACACGACTAATATGCTGTTTAGGGGAGCACAGAAGATCAAATTCTTCCTTCATTTCATCCTCAATTGCTGGTGGCAAAGTCTGATCTTGTACAGGGTAGAGAGTACTTGCAGAACTTTGATACCAAAATCAAGTGAAAGCCACGCTATTCACCAGCACAAGGGAATATTTAAAAACATATATAATTCTCCTTGTGAAGGTCAGAAATATTTTTGCTTAGTACTTACTAAAGAGTATCTTCTAGGACATAACATAAATATGTTTTATGGTACATTTTATCTTTCAGCTGTAGACAGAATGAAATCTTTTCCTTTAGCTATGTTTTACAGCAATATAATGATGATTTTTATTTAGTGAAAGTAAGAGTGAAACAAGACAGGCTGATGAAACCTGAAGATGAGACAGAGCTAAAAGTTAACAATGCTTATTTTATGTTGTGCAGGGAACTTACTGGCAAGTTTATTTCTTTCATTTCAGCATACCTCATAACGCCAACATTTAAAAAAAAAATTTTGTTTGTTTGTTTGTTCAATGTAAAGAATCTCTGCTGTCCCTCAGTGTTATGCTAGAACTACAAATCAAGTAGGCTCAGACTCTCAACATTCATGGTTATTAATATAAACAGTTTAGAAGCCTTTAAAAATGTGTGTCATAAAGACAGGAAAAGTAAGAGGATTTCCAGCTGAGCTAAGCCCAAGTGTCACAATCCCAAGCAGAACAGTATTGTTCACGTGAGTTATCCCAGTGACTTCAGCAGGATTTATTCACATGAGCAAATCTGCTCACAGAAAAAACGTTTGCACATCTGGAGCCATAGTTTAACTTCCCTACAGGGGGGAAATAGAATAAGGTTGGTAACCTTAGCTGTGGCTGTACAGTGTGCCAAAAGCAAAAATGTGTTATTTGCAGACTGATCAATAATAATAAATCATAACAAGAAAATCAATTGTTTCTTTGAATCAGGATTAAGAATAACTAGAATTACTTGCAGAAATGCCACAAGCAGGGAAGAAATACCAACAGCATAAGCAGATGAACAATTTAACATCAAGCACTATAATGTCCTCATTTTTTGATGGGCAGCAAATAAAAATACAAAAACAACACAAGAACATGTATTACTGTCTCAAGTCTCTCCAACTTTTAAATTAAGTTCATAATTTAAATTAGACGTTACCTAGCTGGTGTTAAAATCAAATACTGTTTTCTGCTCATACCAATGTATTATCTAATTCCATTTATGGCTTCATCAGGAGTCATTAGTTTGCCTTTGCTATACCCTTTGGAAATTTTACACAAAAAAAGCTATTTAAAACATGTACTTTTCCCTATAAAGTTAAACCACTAAATCAGTGTTTTGAAAGCACAGCCTGCTAAAATTGCTTTTAAGAATAGTCCTGGAATTTTGCAAGCTGTCAAGGTCAAATTAAAGAGTTATTATCAATGGATATGAGACTAGACTACACATTATTTTGTGGATGTAGTATACTTGTACATCTAAATTTTTTTTTTTTTTTTTTTTTTTTTTTGTACAATATACAGTATTCTGGTGTCCATTCCTACTATCTGTGTCTCTGTTTTGTTCAGCTTATTGCCAAAAGGTTCATTATCCTACCTGGTTTGTCCACTTAACATCCTAGAAAAGTTTAAAAAACATATAAGCATATATCAACATAGAGTTAATGTATAGATGGTTCTAAGAATACCTAACACTATGACTTATGGGCATAGAAAACCACTTTTCACTGCTTAAACTGTCTTCATGTATACTTATCTTTAAAAACCATGTGACTTACTGGCAAACCACATAAGTGTATTTAGCTATTTAAAAAATAGATGCTGCAAGGTCTAGATGGCACTTAGTTCCCACTGTGAGGTCCATAAAGTTGTGTTAGAATAATTTACTGCAATATAAGATGATCATATGAAAAATCCCTAGGCAACCTCTGGCTACTAGCATAGCTTCCTCCCCTGTATGTTGCTAATTTTCATGACCAGCATTTTAAAAAATAAAATCAAAGAAGCATATTGCTTGATTATGTTTCCTTTGCCTTCTCTTGGCTTCCCCTTTTTTGTTCCTTTTTCCTTTTCTATTTTATTGTTGTTGGTATTATAATTGTTATTGCTATTATTGCTGTTAACACAGCAAAAGACAAACCTAGTTGTGGGGTCTTTTTTTGCTTCTTCTAGTAATGACTATCATGGAGTCTCAGAGAATGTTTACTTTGAGATCTTACACTGTAATTGGTGTTTTTTGAGCTATTTATCTTCTTCATTTATTATTCAGTGAAGTTAAACAGGTTTTAGCAATGTCAAGCAATGAGGTTTCTCTGGGGTTAGAAAAAGTGAGCAAGGCATATTGAGGGCAGGGGAGCCTGTCTTAGCAAACCCACACTTAACCACAAGCACTCTCTTAGTCCAGACAAAACAGTTTTCTATTTCATTTCATCCTTCTTTGTTCAGGTTCTTGTAATGTCTTCATCAGAGTTGTTTCTAGAGTACAGTAAGTTGCTACACATCTATTGCTGTGATTTTTTTCCTCTCATTTCCCCTGTGGAAAACAAACAAACAAACAACAACAAACAAACAAAACCAGTATTCATCAAGTACCTTATTTTTGAAAGTTTATTTTAAGTTTATTTTGCATTTGTTTTAAAACACATATATATATGTTTGTATATTTATGTGAGAGAAGACAAGGTCAAAGAAAATTCTGGCTTGCATAAGAAGCACTAGATGGTGCTGTGAAGAAAATTATCTCAGCTAGCTCTCAGCAGTCTAACTTGAGTGCTGAGATCCGTATAGCCACATTCATAAACTGCTATATGAAGTAGATAGACATTGCTGTTTAGGATTGCACTGTTTTTCCTCCTTTAGGATTGAGAAGTGGTGAGAACCATCAACTGACCAGTACCCAGGAGATGTCAGGTCCCTCAGTCAAACATCAGAAAATGTGGATGTCATGCGTGACCTTTACCTCAGAGTCATAGATAGCCACTGAGGCTCAGATGAAAACCAGGAGGTAGGACTGGATTTGAAAATCTACAGAAAACTACTGCAGAGAGTGGAGCAAAGGTCTGTTTCAGCTGAAGAGATTCACAGCACTGTTTTGAACTAATTAAGGTGTCAAGCTTTTCCTAGCTTGTTATAGATGCTATAGCATCTATATCTTTTATATATAAAGTGGTACCTGCAATTGTTCCTGAAAGTGAGCTTCACATCAGGAGGAAAAGTACTCCTCCACCCATTATTTACCTGCATTCTTGACAGACCTCATTATCTGATCGGATGTGATGAGGAACTTGCTGGCCTCCAGGCTTTGTCTCCTTTTGGGATCTTTCATTTTTTTCCAGCTCTCAGCATGGAGCATAAGCAGGGAGAAAGGTCTGAAAGTGCAACTGCAGTTTGTCCTACCATATAGGCTGATCTGATTCTACAGGCAGTGGTGTTGAGTGTATGCTTTTCAGATGAGCAGTGTGGCAAAGTGCCGTAACTTACAGCTTTGAGTCATCTATCCTGTAAATAGTCCATTCTAGTACTTCCTATGAGATGTCCATACATCCTATTCAGACACTCTCAGATTTGTAACCAGTTGAGTTCTGAACTGACGTCAATAAAATAGGTTTCCCCCAGGACAAATGGTGCATTAGCTTATCACCCAAGAGACAAGGCCAGCCTCACAAAAGATCTGTGCAAAACCCTTCTAAACCATATTAGACATTTCCGCTGGCATCATTGGCTCCCTTATCACTATCAATTCATTCAGAGCAAGCTCCTTCTCCTGCAGTTCTCCCTAGATGCCTGGGACTACCGTTTGAGCCTGAATCTATGAAAAATGGACTCATGCCATTTTATTTTATGTTAGTGTTACTCTTAAACTTCAGAAGGCATAATTTATTTGGCCATCTTTATGGTTTTCCCACTTATTCTTAAAACAGTTCTAAACACAGAAGATATACAGACATTTAAATGTCTGGTGAGTATTTTTTAAGTTAAAATTATAGTATTTTAATACTTCACATGCAATGATCTCTTTGTAAAGTTTTCATAATGTCAGAGAAGTTTATAGAGTAAATTAGTTTGACTTCACTCAGAGTGCTAACATTTATAAATCTACAGTGCTGCCTTTCTGAATATATTTACTGCTGCAGAGAGGAAGGGGGGATCAAAGGGCTCTAACACTTATTTCTGTGATCATTTCTCATCTTCAGCACAGTTTGAGTTTTGTATGCATAGCAGTTTCCTGTTCCACAGATGTCAGAAATTATCTGGAGCTTGTTTATAGGACATTAGGATAGGAACTGGACAAACCTGCAAAAGTCTAGGTGCTGCATATATTAAATATTAATGGCCCATATAAGTCACAAATTCAGATTCACTTGCAGATTTATTGTATGCTGTATTTTGCAGTGTGGGTGTGGGAATAAAACTAGAATCTGTCTTTTCTGAGTGCTTTTTTACCCCACATATTATTTTAGCCTTGACAGTAATAAAAGGAGAGAAATAAACAGTGCAGTATTAGTGATCAAAGGCATCAAAACACATGAGGAAAATGTCTAATTGTAAAAGATCACCAAAGTAACAGCAATAGTAATTTCTGGTTTGGCATGGGCTCGATGTGTTGGAATGCTAAATTCCCATAGCTCAGGAGGAGTATGGAGTTCTTAGTGCATCACAGTCATGCTAAATTCCCATAGCTCAGGAGGAGTATGGAGTTCTTAGTGTATCACAGTCATGAAATGCCAAACTCCCCAACAACCTGCTCTTTTTCCCCTCAGCAGGAAAAGAACGTATTTTTGAATTTGTCAGCAGCATTACCTACTCTAGTTCTAGGATACTGCTATTTGAAAAGCTCTACTAAACTGAGTCATATGATCTCAGGAGATTTTCATGGTTTTGAAAAAAAAAAAATGTCCCCTAGAAATTCAACATCCACACAAGCACATGCACACACACACAATAAATAAATAAATAGAACAATTTACTTTCAAAATGCTGTATTCCTAGGCCACACCACCATTTTTCTTGGTGTGGAGTCCATATTTTTTGAATATATTGGGATGATAGGACCACGAAGACCACATCCTGCTCTTTTTGTCTAGCAGTTTGCAATGTGATTGAATAAATCAACACCACAGTAAGCTATCAGAGATGCTGTATTTCTGGGTGAGAGGGGGGTGGAGTGGGGAATTTGCTCCCCCATTATGTCTTGTACAATATTAAGTACATATGTTGTTATTTAATGATGAAACAAATGTGAAAGATTCCATGAATAGAGGCTTGAAGGGTTTCGGTTTGATATTTTTGGTCTGTAACACAGAGAAAAATCTATCTGCTTGTTTGTTCTTGAAGCACAGCATATCTGAAACACAGCATAGTTTTTGAAAGATGTCTGGTCTTGGTCTTAATGTAAATACTGGGTGTTTGAACAAAAAGAATAAGACCGCTAGTATGTTTTTTACTGAATGTTAACTAATAATACTAGAAATCTAATGATGGAATTAACCTACAGACAGATCTCAAGTTGCAACAGGGGAGGTTTAGATTAGATATGAGGAAGAATTTCTTCACAGAGAGGGTGGCCAAGCATTGGAATAGGCTGCCCAGAAAAGTGGTGAAGTCCCTATACCTTGAGGTATTCAATAGATATGTGGACATCACACTAAGGGGCACAGTTTAGTGATGAGACTCAGTAGGTCAGGTTGATAGTTAGACTTGATGATCTTGAAGATCTTTCCAACCCAGATGATTCTATGATGCTACGATCTTTCTAGCTTTTATTTATTTATTTATTTATTTATTTAGGTAAAGACTCCTAGTGCTGGGACTGTATTAAGACCAGTACTAGAAAACAAGCTTTTAATTTTCTTTTTGAATCCTTGAGAAAACAGCTTTTACCTCAAGAGTGACAGGAAGTTTTAGACAGTTGCTTTTGCAATGGACATCATCCAATTTCTACCTTACACAACCTTGCCACTATTGCATCTCCCAGGTTCCATCAAATTGTCTGATTGTTCATAAATGCAAGAGAACTTATTCAGAAAGTCCAGAGGCTGTGGATTCTCATAGGAATCAGAACTACTCCATTATCTACCATGAAGACTTTGTTGTTCCTCTCAAAGTCAGAAAAAAGGAGTTCTAATGTAATTTTAAGTCTATCTTCTTTTACAAGAGTTAACTGGAATAGAAATGATGTAATCATTTACCCACTTATCAGCTAAAATTTTACTACTACAGGTAAATGTTAAATAAACACTTTATGCTTTCTTCTGATCTTCTAACCTTATGGTTCTGAACTGTTCATTTCATGCCTTCAGAAAAAAAAAAAAAAAAAAAAAAAAACTTAGAAAAAAACAAACAGTGGATACTTATGAAAACCAGTCATGTTTCAGGAAGTCACCACGCATATATTTGAGGTTAGTGGGATTTTTGTTTTCAAACATAGCTCCCTAGACAGTTTCCTGTACAATCTGGCTTTATCAGAGATTAAAAAGTGGTTTTAGGGTCTGTCTCAAACAATTGCTCCATTTCTTTAGTCATAGAAGTACACAAAAGTCAACAAAACCATGGGATTTACAAGCTTCCTACCACCTTTCATAGTGCTGTAGATGCTAGCATAGGAAACAGAAGTGGACTTGTTAATACCCATAAAATTGGAAACAAATGGCTTTGTAAAAGAAATTTGCAACATGTGAAGGAGTAAGCTGATATACTTTTAAAACTATAGTACAGTGGGATTTTGTTCCTTCCTCTTTTTAATTATCATTTTTATTGTCTGAGTTAAATTTTAACAAGTAATTTAGTAGAGCATCGGTATTTTATTCATTACTGTGTTATGATCCTATCACTAGTGTTACATTTATTATTGTTGTTATTAAAATTACTATTATTATATTCCTTTATCTTCATGACCACACAATATAGCTTCTGGAAAATACATGAATGCAGGCACTGCACCACCAACAAAATTTATACATGGAAATGTGACTAATACCTAAACATCTTAATCTCTGTACCATGCTACTCATTTGTTTTTCTACTTTATGTTGTAATTTTATTTCTGCACACTGGTAATTTAAAATTGGTTTCTACTTATGTCATTAAACTTATCCTGAATTATGCAGTTGGTGTCTGAGTTCACCTGCATTCTCGCTTTACTGTTTCACTGACTCTTCTTACTGCATCAATCTATTTCTGAGGAGGGAGTGTAAAATATTTACTTGTAAACTGACTTGGAATCTTCTCTAATGTAATCAATGAAAGAAGGAAAAAAAACTGTTCATGCCACATAGGAACATTTACAAGAGTATTGCTGTAGATGGACAGCAATACAGAAGACAGACTGAAACCACTAAAATGTAAGACTTAATAGCATCAGAATTGGAATTTAGTTTTGAAAAAATGTTTTTCAGTCTCCCAGTATCAGAAAATAGTTACCAAGCAACAACATAGATATCGGTAATGCAGGCAGAACTATTCAAATAAAAAATATTCAAACCATTGTCATTATCAGGGGATTTATGTTATTACTGGATTCATAACATTTGGTATCCAGACATTTTCATATTCTACACCATAAGGAAAAATCTGTTCTTCCTGAAGAAGGTGTTCTTATGTTACTTCTTTTATTTAGATTAAGCTTGCAGGTATAAGTTGCCATCTGCTGTAGTTCCACCTGTATATTGCCAGGCTAATATAATGGAGGATGCCAACAACTGAAGAACAGATAGATGGTGAGTACATAAAAACTTTGTGTCAGAAGAAGCAAAGGAATAGCTTTTTCCTGAGAACACTTTTACTATGATTGGCATGGGATTTCAGTAAGAGCCTTTATATTGAATTGTCCAGTTACTCCCCAGAAAAATAGCAAATAAGTGGATTAGATACAGAATTATCTTCTTGTTACCCAGAATCAGTCTACATTCTGGAAGAAGCAAAGTAGAAAAATTGCTAAGAGTGTGTCTTTCAAGCTGGCTGCAGTGTGGAGGAGAGTTACGATGTAGATTCAGGGATTACTTTTCCTTTGCTATGTGGCTTTGACTAGATGCTACTGACACGTTGTAGACTGGGTCAAATTGTTGGGAAAAAAAAACATCAGTTTAAGGAAGTTCTAGAGCTTCTGAAAGCAGATGTCATGTCTGAACCTCAGAAAATAACCTTTTTCTCTGTCTGATACTCAGTTGCCATCAATTGGAACCCAGCTAGTCAGAACAATGGACTTTCATTTCAATACCATACTGAGTGAGAGCGTGTAGGGGACGTGCAAGCACATCCTGTGATGATAGCTCTCATACAACCCAAGTGTGTCAGGTAGCATGGTCCTGGTAAGTCCAGCCTAAGAAAAGTCCATGGGAGATTCTTCTGGAAAGACAAAAGCTGAATGCAATGGGATGAGTGCATGTTTTTGAATTCCTCTTAAAGTGGTAAGAAGGGAGGCCTTGCACTTTCTTGTGAAGGAGCACAGTTTGCTACAAGTTATCTGACATTCTCATCGAGTTCTCCTGGCTTAAACAGTCAGTAAGGTCCTGCTGGTTTTGCTTGACTGGGCCAAATGGGGAAACAGTCCTAAAATCTGCAATAGAAGGAAGATAAAGTGACAGGAATTCAGGGAAGATCTATAAAAGACTGACCACTGTTTGAAAGGTCTGATTTATAGCAATAATACTCAGTCTTCTCAACCTGTGTGTTGAGCATGTTGCTCTAAAGAGGTCATGAGTTCAGAGAAGGTTCTCTCATGTTCTTCTTTTTGCTGCATGAAGCAGCACAAAGATCACATTTACTTGTGGAGTTTGAAGCATCCCATTTCCAGCTGGTGTCTGACCCTATAAAAGTCATTATCTGGTGCAAGTCAAAACAGCCTTCCCCTTGGATGAATCAGCAAGTCGTAAATAGTTGTTAGTTCTCAGCTTCTGTGGCCAGTTCTGGGGTAGGCAGCTATGAAAGGCTGGCGAAGATTGGAGAGGAAATTTTGTCTGCTGCATACAGTCTCCTGATTCAAGCACAGCAAATGAAGCAGACAGGGCTGTTCTATTAATTTCTGTAGTGCAAAAGCAAAGACCAGCAGCTGCCAGCAGGAAAGGGATATTTGCTTTCTAACTCCTCTCACCTGTGTGGGTGAAGGAAGCTGGCAAAACCAGGTATCTCTCTGTTCCCCTTTTAAATTTGGGCTGAGGAAGATGCTTCCTTTATAACATGTGACTCTGAGAATATCTTTTCAAAGGATAGCAACACCTTTCTTTCTCAATGTGAATGCCTGTAAGGGCCACAGTTTAGATCTTCAAGTGCCACACGCTGTGGGCAATTAAAAGGTTCTGATAAACATGAAGGTGATCTTTTATCACAGACATCTCTCTTCACAAGCTGTGGTAAGTGTATCCTTCTTAGTGTATGATAAACATGCTAAGCTGCCGATTACAATTTTTAAAGGCAAACCCTGTGACAGAAAGCCATACTGCTGATCTTATCTTGTAAAGATGCTGCATGCTGTATGTTCCTGAACTTCTGTCTGTGCCTATCTTCTTATAGTGTAGAGATAGAAAATTATTTGTTACAGTATTTGTAGCCAATTTAATTTAAGATGAAAAATCAGTGAGTAGGAGGAGAGGGTGGAGGGGGGGGGCAGGACCTGCTCCATTTACAGCTCTTAAAAATAGCATCCGAAGCCAGAAACTCATACAAAACTGAACTAGCCATCATCCACACGCAATGCATTTCCAAACAGAGGATATCTACAGTACTTCCCAATTATGTTCAGTTCACTGCAGCAGGTGACCCCAATTTCTTTGAAAAATCTTTATAACAGTTCTTTTCAGAAAACCTGCATGGGGTGCTGAGAATAAAAGTCAAGGCCATAGAGTTTCACTTATTTGGGCTTCCTTCAAATAAAAGTGTGTGTATTACATGACCAGGGAGAGAGTTGGAGGACAAAGATGTGACACCTGCAAGCTGGCATTAAAAGTCGATGGCAAGACAAGTTGAAGATTATCAAAATGAAATTTTGAGACGTCTGTAGCGTTCACCACCCGGAAGGCCTACACTATGCCTTTATTTCTTTCTCTGATTGCTTACATACACCCTGTGACTGTTGTGTGTTGGCCCAGCTCCTGGTGGCGCTCATGCTGCCCCGGGGGACCCAGCAGCAGTGAGGTTGACCTGGGTAGCTGCTGCACATGAGGGCACATCCTGGTCCCTGGTCTGATACTGCAGCTCTGGTGCAGCAGGGAGGCCCGCTGTTGCCCCAGTGGTAGTGGCCATACAGCTGTTATGAATATTTGGCTTCTGCCTGGCAAGTCTATACTTGGTAGGAGTGTGTATATCTTGGTAGGAGTGTGTATATCTTGGTATATCTGGTAGGAGTGTGCCTCCAACAGAGCTTTGTGGCATAGTCCTTGATGTGGGTGGAGCTGTAATGGTGAGGGACGGTGGGTAGTCTTGCGGGAATGTCCATGCTTGGCTGAGCACGTTTTTAGCTGTACATCTAAGGCTGTGCTCACTGTAGCTTCATGGATATTTTCAGAGTAATGCCACATACATCATGACTGGTTTTAGTTAATATTTATTTTAGTTGTGTTGGCTTGAAAAGTAAAACAAATGATGCAAAGTAACATGAAGGATGCAAATGAAATTTGCTGATGACACTGTGAGGAGGCACCAGCATAAAGAGGATAAGGCTATCATGGTGGAGAGAACTGCATGACCTCAGGGAAAAGAGTAATAGAAATGGAATTAAATTTTATAGCACAGAGCATAAATGGTCTTAGGCTTGGGGACTATTATCACTTTTTTGCTTTACACTGGGAGCTCATTAGCTAGGGATGACTGATGTTGAGAAGGATCTGGGTGTATTGGCCATGGGACAACTGAGAGCCACCATTGCTGTGAAAAGGCAATGGCAATCCAAAAATGTCTCTGACAGGTTATTTTCAGTAGGAATGAGGGAGAGTTCATACCATTTTACAAGGTACTGCTGAGACCCCATCTGCAATACTCTCTCCTATTTTAATCAGCCAGATCTAAGAAAGAAGAATTAAAATGGGAACAGTTTGCAATGAAAGGTTAGGAGGCATCTGAAAATGGAGAAAAGGCTAAAAATCACCATGCTGGAGGAAAGCATCAAACTGATTTGGAATTTGTCTGATTCATTACTACAGCTCTTTTTTTATTATTATTATTATTTTATTTTATTTTTGGTATGTATTGCTTTAGAAATGGACATTTAAATGCTAAATAAACAAAATACAATTTGTTTTACAACAGAGAATGTCTCCTCTATCAATTTGCAATAAAAAAAAAAAAAAAAAGAAGTGTGTAGCTTTGTGCTAAAATGGCCAATTTAAATTGGATTCAAAAGTTATAGTTCAGCCATCAGCTTGAAGTTTGTTGCAACATGGGTCTGAATATGTAAAATCATTTCCAGTGGTCCATAAATCACTTTATAGAATTTGGAAGTGTAAAAAGGAATGTCTCCTAAGCCAGCACAAGTTAATGAAAATGAAAAAAATATAGTAATAGGAAAGAAAGGAAGGAAGGGAAGGGATGGAGAGGAGAGGAGAGGAAAAGAAAGAAGAGGAGAATTAGGAAAAATTCTGTATTTTCACAGCAGTCTTAAATAATACTATTCTTATATGATCATGATTGTACTTCATCATCCTTATTATGACACTACACACTTTCTGGTTAACTTATCCTACTTTTGCTGCTTTCCACACAGATGCCATCTGCATAGCATGGCAGGCTCATACTGTGTGACCTGAAGCTGGAACAGGACATCTTGGTCATAAACTTAAAACAAACTTCACAGTTGTTTTTTCTATAACTCTTAGTCCTGGGTCTCTCTGGAGGCTCTCACTCTCTGTGGCTAAGTGGTGGCAAGTTGTGGGGGGTTAGCAGTTTCCAAATCACTCCACAGCTGCCCTGTGGTCAGTATTGAACCTGGGTCACTCAAGACCGTGACGTCCATCCTTGTCCTGATGGCTCTTGGCTCCTACAGAGGAGGACATGCCTGGAGACATGTCAGTGAGTGATTGCAGCTTCAATTCCATTCCATTCAGGGGTCTGGAGGACCCTGAAGAATTGCTGTTGACTGACTGTTATTTCCTGAAATTTCTCTCCATTTTCCATGGATGGGTTGAGGAGGTGTCTCTGAGAATGATTTGACTGGTTTTCTTCTCCACAGCTTTTGAAAGGAAGACTGGATTTTATTTTTTTTTCATAGAGATCCCATTCCTAATTCTGAAAACTGCTGCATTTCCTCATTTGGGGGATTGAGCTGTGTCTTTACTATAAGAAATGCAATAGATGTTAAATTCAAGAAAAAATTTTGTTTTCTTGGAAGCTGCTTGACTTCCCTGGCTTTGTCTTCTCTTTCAAGCCACAAGCCTTCAACATCGGTGACTGATCTTGTGAGATGCCTCACAGTTACCTGTTTTTTTCACTTAATGCCAATATACTCTGGTTTGGGAAATAAAATATTGTTTAAAGAAATTCCAGGGAATTTTAATGGAAAGGTTAGATGAGTGAAAGTTCTGAAATACTGTTTTATTGGTCAGCAGGCTACTGACCATGTAAATTACTCTGTGTCCTGCTCTCCTCTGCCCTTTTTCCTGAGGGACCCTCACAGCCTCTCTCTTCTCACATAACCTGAAGTGTGTCTGGTGTTGACTAAAATGTGAGTATTCTGGTTGTGTGACGGGTGCAAGTGTGAGCATGTATATGGAGCAGCTGTATACATTACAGTGTATAACTTAAGCAGGCTTCCCTGTCTTGTTGCCTGTCCAGATGTTTACCCAGCATTACTGGATGTGTTTGGACTACCTGCATTTTCAACAGCTAATAGTTATGTCCTGTCCTGTAATGGAGGATGGGTGGGGATGACCACACAATACCTCCATACCTCCATACAGGGTGCAAGCCATGTATCAGTCAAAAGTTTGGACTCCACTGGCAAAAGTCAACAGTATGGTAGTTAGTTTGAAATAGAAGAAAAACTCTAGGCATTAGCTGGCTGATTCAAAGAGATATTTGCACTGAGCATCAGTATGCAGAAGTCTAGGAACCACCTGCTGCAACATTTTGTAAAATATGTTTTGAGACTAAAATGCCAAATGGTATACAGATGCTAATCAGCTAAAACCATCAATATCTGTTTTCTGAGCATGGATCAGAGAACAGTATCTTGGATACAGCACAAACCAACAGACAATATTGTTGTAAAGCAGAGAAAATATCAGGTCATACTTTAATTCTTTTCAGTTGTCCAGGGAGTTTATTTAATCTCCACCACAAAGGGAGGATTCACAGATATATCTAGCTGAGGCAGAAGGGATGTTGTAAAGGCGTATTTAATGGCATGTTGTTAAGATTTTATCATGCCTGCATGTGAGCTTGAAATTATGGAAGGTGCAACAATTCTTTTGCCACAGCAAAGATATTTTTTTAACATAGTTTGCGATCTGTAATACATAATCTTTACTACAGATAGCATCCTGAAGATTACAGGTTTTATGTATTTCTTGGTCAATTTGAACTCCTATTTTATAGCCTGTGAAAATACCTATATGCACTTTTGTACGTCAGCTGAGGATATTTATAATGTGTTTTTTTTTGTTTGTTTGTTTGTTTTTGTGTGTGTGTGCATGTGTGTCCTATTGCTTCAGGAACATCAGGAACCTTTCTAAAAGGGTGCTAGTCTCAAGCATCCCTGTATTAAACAGTCTCAGATCATCTCCTGAAACATGTCTTCTCTCTATGGAAGTGTCAAGAGCTGATTAGGATTTAGAATGGTTTCATTGTCTCCTCCAGCTTTGTGAAGTTCAGACATCCTGGAACTGAGCTGTGAGAGTTTGCAAAGTTCAGCCTCAAACTTCAAAACTTGGCTATTGGTATAAAGAAAAGTGAAGGTTCTTCTGGGGGATAGCATCAACTACTCAAAAGGCAGTTAGTCTTTATTATCAAGTTTTGTAAAATGTTCTTCAGGAATGCCACTAGTTTCTTTGCAGTAAAAAATAAATAAATAAATACATTGCTCTCAGTATTGAAAACTGAACCCTGTTTTGTGTAGATCTGCACACAAATAGGATTGTCTGGTGCAATTTAAAACTACTTGGAAGTATGATTTTTTGTTTGTTTTTGTTCTTTGTTATCCTGCTCCATACCTGAAGCTCATGGGCATTGCTGCACTAAAACTAAGCTAATAAGTGTAAAAACATCCTTGAAAAACCTGCTTCTGCAGCGTTGTATGTTGGCTCAACTATTTCTGCTTCCTTAAATAACTTTCAGTCCTGCTGTGATGCTAAGTAGAGGTTGTTGGTTTTCTTATTAGCTGTTTCAAATTCTTCTGTTATATCAGGCATAGTTTTACCATCTCCTTCATAGTGAAAATAGTGATAATTTGGTAGTAACAAAAAAGTACTAGGGTCACAAATAGTGTATCAATCATGCAGGTTGCCAGCAATTGATTTAGCTATGAGCTGTGAGTGAAACCTGATGTTCAAACACTTGTTATTGATCTGCCGTGGTTTCCCTTCTGATTAAATGTCAATCATGTCCTACTAAAGCTGGACAAATCCAGTGTGTCTTTGTTGTACTGCCTATTGCTCTTCATATGATATGTTGTCATCACTGTTCAGATTGAGACATTCATTGCTGCACAATATTCTTCTGACCCACTTCTGTTTTGCAAAAATACCTCTCCACTAACAACAAAGCAAAATAAAACCCACTAATGGCACAGGTGCATTGCACATCATTTTTCTTTTGGTTAAGTTAAGAAATGTAGATATATAGTTTCCTTTGAATGAATGAGACATTTCAGGTCTTGATCTTTCCAGTACCAATCTGCCTGAGAAACTTCCTCTGTGTTAAAAAAACTTGTCCAGTCTGAGGGGACAGCTCATGTTTATAGGACTGAGGCCTTGGAGTGCATGGGTAACTTTCAGTGACAATTGTAGTTATTTATCTGAATCCTTCAGGACTTTAAAAGACAAATAGGAGTTTTGAGGTTTTTAAAGAGAATTTGGTGGAACAAGGAAAACAGGGTTAATATTATAGCATGGCTAATTATTTTGGGTACTGCTAAGTGATATATTTTGAGTGAATTTCTTGTTTTCTTAGGGATTTTCCCTCAGAAATCCACAGTTTCAGACACTCACACAAAAATAAAGGAATAGAATTTTAAAGCATGGTCTTTCAGGTGTGAGCCTGGTTCTGGCTGCTCACTTCATCATCATCCAAATTACGGCAGATGTAGCAGAAATCATCATTATGTAGGTTGAGTTAACATTTTTTATTTCAAAAATTCTGATGGACAGACTTTGCTAGGTATTTGTTTGAGCTTGTCTGTTTGCATGTTTGTTTAGGCCTTTAACATAGCATTAAAAATAGGATGGGCAAGCTGTTGTCACTACTTCTCTCCCACATCAGTACAAATCCATTGCAAACATTTGCTAACTATATTAATGGTAGCTAGGTAGCTCAAGGTAGCTAGGACATTCACACACTTTCATCAAGTCAAATTAATCTCAACACTTATTAACCCAATAGCACAGTTACCACTGTTATTGGAACTTAAGCCTGCACATACCTAGCCAAAATTTCAATTACTAAACCTAGATGAAAGAAACAAGTTAGCACATCTTATATGCTGTTGCCAAAATAATCGCAGTCTATTTTAGGTTAAAATAAAAGATTAAAAAAAAAAAAATCAGCCTATAATCACAATGTATTTTTGCACATTATCAAGTTATCGTCTCATGCACAGATTGGTTTTCTTACATTTCTGAAAGGCCTCCAATCTCAAGACTTAGTATTTGAATCAGGTGAAAATTCAGTACTTGCAGACAGCACTCTTGCAGGGAAGTGAAAACAAACAAAAGCCAAGTGAGGAGTACGTTCCGACTACCAGAACGAGCAGCATTAGAGCTGGGTGGGACAAAGTTGTCTCTGGTTCTGCATTTGTTAAGCTCTCTACTGGGTAGAAAAAAAAATACTACAGCTGACGGTGCTATCATGCTGGCTTGTTTCTCAAATCCTTGTGCTCGGGGGGAAAAGGAAAGCACACAGAATATTGTCGACAGTTTTGTTTCATAATACTGCAAATGCTGTTCCTAGCTTTTGTGTAATCACTTTTGCCTTTAAACGTATGATGTAGCTATAAATTATCACCCTAGCCACTAGCACTCCCTTCATAAACTCACTGAAAAGCAAATTAACCTTTTCTCTCCAGTATGAACTCTCCTATTAATATGAAAATCAATTCAATCCTGTTTATTTCAGTTACCCCAGCCTGTCTGCGCTTCCCAAGCTCAATAGTGACTGTCTAGTTAGTCACTTAAATAGAATTGATTTTAAGAACTAATTAAAAAAATCCTAATCATATAGTAAGTGATGGTCTGGAAAGCTTTTCATTATTTCATCTGTGGTTTCTAATTGCAAAACAGAATGTCTAATTATTGCTCTGATTCTCCCTTCCTGACCTTGGACCAGATCCACAAGTGGTGAACACAGGTGCAGTTTAATAGAAGCTCCTGCTCCTAAACACTTCTTAAGTGTCTGCAGATCTAGCCCTTAATGTTACTGGGGATATCTTTAAGGTCAGTTTTCCAATTCACGCCTTTATCAGAATCAAACTTACCATTTCAGGTCATAAATATTATTTAGCACCTGTTTTCAAGGGGCATGCATGAAATCATACTCTTAGTAACACATGGACCTTTTATCACTAAGGGGAAAATTCATCCGAAGAACAGAAGTCCACTAAGATCAAAGGAACAAAGTCTGTATGCATTGGAGAAATAGCAGTAATAGAATCTAAGTGTTATAAGGCTATGGGCATACAAGGTAATGGGAAAGGTTATGTAGGTTTTTTCTTTGTTCTCACTTTCCTGCAGGCATAGCAGATGTGAAGCTGCATTTTTCTTCTGCTTGCCAGGTCTTGTATCCCTATTCAAAGAATTTAACCATCTTACTTTGTGCTATCACATCATCTCTCTCACCAATAGGCAAATACGGTTTATGGAAAGCCATTTCTTCTTTCTGTGCTTTCAACTCTTTTTCTAGACTACATGATACAGCTTTGGTCCTCCTCCCCCCACTGCAATCAATGAATCCCCCTTTTGTGAGGAAAACTGCAGAGCAAGAGGCAGCTACATGCAGTCTCTCTAAGGAACAGGACTTACAAAATTAAAACACATGTGGACTTCTGATAGTAGCAAAATAATTAAATCTGCAGTAAAACACTGACTCATGTGGTACCTTAGCAAAATGTCAAATTTCGTGGTGGCACAGAATCAATTCTGTCCCCAGGCTCTCAGGAGTGTTGTTTTAGACTCTTTGATGACTCAAAAGAGATTGAAGGTATATGATTTTAGGAAGCTTTCAGATACATATAAAAGAGAAAAGAAGAAAGCTGAGAGTCTGTGGCAAAGGCTGAAGCTTCCTGCAGTAAGACATAGTGAGGAGAGCTCAGTTGGAGAACTTCTGCCTACCTGCAGGTTCAGGGACAGGATCCAAAGCCACAGCTGAAACCCTGGAACATCCCCACTGGTTAGTGCCCTAATTCTGGAGTTCCCCAAACACCATGTGCAACCTTCTCACATCTCTGGAGGTTTATGAAGGACTGCTTCATTCCTCAATGGCTCACAGCAATGCTTACATCAACTGGGACACAGGAGGAAAAAAACAAAAACAAAAACAAAAAACACCTAAACAGCCCTTGCAAGATATCTGATCCTTAGGGCTTTTGGAGGACATACAGAGGAGGACACAATGGCGGTGGTTATTTTCTTCTGAAATACGGCCAAAGACAAAGGAGGACACACTTCTCACACAGCACCTTTGTTCTCTGGGCAGTCTCCCAATAGAGAGGAAAACAAGTGTTGCTCCCAGGACCGCTTCAATGCTTTATACATTTTACAATAAGCAGATAAACAATCTCAAAAGTTAGGGACCTTCTTTTTACTTTTTGGCCCAGTGCGTCTTCTACAGCATGCTTACTTTCTCTGTGATCTAGCAGATATTTAACTCATTCTTGTAAATGGAAACGTGATCTGTCCCTGTTCCCCAATGCCACATTGCAAACTGCAGAACTGCAAAATCTTGCATGCTGCGTATGGGGAATTGTGAGAACTCTCCCAGTTCCCAGAGAGGAATTTTCCACCACAAAGTACAGGTGTGCTTCCATGGGCTGCCAGCACTAACTTCTGCTGCCAAGGACATGCAGCATTTGTAAAGAGAATCAAGTACACGTGCATATCTGGATCAATATACTTTGTGGTTGGGAGAAGGAGACTGTATATGACAGTGAAAGTTAGCAATGAGGCAGGGCAAGGAAAGATGTAAGGAAGCATGTTCCCCTCATCTCTAATAAATGTGCTGAGTTTCAGGCACAAACGCTACTAAAAACATCCCTTTTATTATAGTTGTCTCCTGAAAAAAACATCCCATCAATTTACTGCTTTAAAAGAAATCATTACCTTTTTGCCAGTGTGTACATTTATGAAGGGAACACATAATTCTTTCCAGAAGTATAATTTTAGTATCTGTGAATATATTGCCTGCCTCTTTATCTTCTTGTTCTACCACCTGTCATGTGCCCCAGGCCAATGTTGCTCTAACAGCCATATAGAGTAGTACAAGCTTAGTACAAGCTTGGAGGTATTTTTATGTCTGTTCACTTACTAAGTATGTACTGTTTTTCTAAGAGTGTTGTACTGACCTCCCTAGATGAAGTATTTAATATGGGTCAAAATGAGTCCTTCGGGAAGGGCCAAACTCTACCCATCATTCCCGTGACTTGCTGGGTTAAGCTTCAGTGTTTATTTCCTTGTTTAAATTCTATAGTGTTGTGAGGTTCTTTTCAGTGTTTTCAAATATCAGAGTTAGCTTTGCTAAAATCAACTCTCTATGAATCTTCTTTTAAAAGCACCCCTCCTTCATTTCTAACTACATTACACTGATTCAGAACTGTTACTAAGGAATGCCTGCACATCACCTTTGCTCTCTTAAATAGAAAGACCTCCTTCAAGCTTTCAAAGTACTTAGTGGCCCTGTGTAGGGTTGTAAAGAGGGTGAAATGGAATACATTATGAAATGTCACACAAAGTCCAAATTGGATGAACAATTAGTGAACTAATAATAAGGTTGCAGCACTGTTTCTTCAGAAACCTTTAATTTTGACATCAATAGGCATGAGCGTGAAATAGCTTTATAGCTTTGGTTGGTCTTATGATAGCAAGGCTTAAAAAACAAAATAAAGGCATCTATGGCACTATTAATGGAACAATTAAAACTGCAGATGAAAATGCACAGAAGTCAGGATAAGAAATGCAACATTAGCTAATTTACTTTGTACTTTTATACTGTCTACTGTAAGACTGTTGAAATCTAGATCTAGTTACACTAGTGAATGACCACTAGGCATGTCAATCTTCCTCAGCTTCCTCTGTTGTCTTTGAAGAGGTAGAAACTTTATTTTGCCACTCCAGTTTGCCCTCTCTCACTAGAGAAAAGTTAGCTTTTGTGAGTTAACCCTTCTGCTTTCCCATGTATTATTTTACTGGACAGGTTAATGTTATTACAACTAATCCTCACTATTTCAGTTCTTGATATTTGGACATGGAAACTGAAAGGCTTTATTTCGCACTAACATGAGCTCTTGTATATAACTTCTTAACTTCCATTTGTGTGTGTGTGCTTATTTGTATTTTTTTTTCTTTTTTTTTCTTTTTTTTTTTTTTTTTTTTAAGGGAAAAAGAAAGAGGGCATTTTCTGAGTTTAATGGCAGTTCAGCTTTATTGGCCTTAGCACAGCATCCATCAATAAAATTAAGCATATGCTTAATTGTTTTTAGGAATATAGATGGATTTAAGCACATGCTTAAATGCCTTGCTCACTTGAGGCCCTAATGGACCATGCAAACTTAAAAGTTCACATCTCATTGAGATAAATGGAGTGGATAATCATAAATTTATCAGGACAGAAGCTGCTGCTCACAGTTTATGTAGACAGCACCTTGTATTATTATCCCTCCTCACTGGCTGTGTTATCTACATCTTGTTGAAGTAAAATAGCAGCAACAGAATAATATCTGGTATTTCTCACTCTGATCCATTCAGCAGTTTCAATTTTCCTAACTCTTATTATTTGCACTTATATAACTACATTCTTCCAAGGAATTAGATAGCATGATGCACATAATGCATTTATCATAGAGAAAAGGAATGTTTTAACAGAAATTAGGTAGAAGAAAACAAACAAGCAAACAAAAAAAGTAAACAGAAGTGTTACTTAGAGCCACTGAATCTACCAAATACTTCATGCCTGTCTTTCCTAGCCCCTAGCCTCTAGCATTTAAGAATTTAAGACTTTTTTTTTTTTTTTTAATGTTTCAATGAGACAACTTCTGTCTTTCACAAGACTTGCTAAGGGAATTTTCAAGAATGTCTTAATTTTTGTAACACCAGTAAAGCCCGATATCTCTACTGTAGACTGTGTTCTTGGTAATACCATCTTTTCTGGCACTATTCATCTGTGATCTTACCTGATGGTTAAGTGGCATAAATTTACATTTCCATTTATGGTTTGCAACTCTCTCTGTGCTTTTGCTATGTACTAATGGTAGCAACAAATAGAAAATTAGAAGAAAGCTCCCACTATGAATTCTAGAGTTGACATTGCATTGATCTAGGTGGCTCTACTTTGACTCTTCTTTCCCCTCATCACTGCTACATTTTCTGTGTGACACAGTGATAGACTTGTAGCACAGAACCACTTGTACAGAAGGGACCATTCCAGGTGTTCTGCCCTGAGCTGTTATACAGCTGTTATACAGCAGCTCTTCTGCACCTCCTTAGATGATACATGAAGGATCAGGAAAAAAAAAATTGTATTCCTGTATTGGGAATGCTGTGGCAAGAAGAATGAAGATAGCAATTCATAAGGGTCTTAAAACCCCCTTATCTTATCCCTATTTATTCTTATTTATATAGTAATTTTCATTTTATTTTCTTTTAGTTTAGTTTAGTTTTTACCTGTACAAAATGGTTTCAACTGTTAATGCTGAACACTGTCCAGCAAGCTGCTAACTAGCCACTGAAACAAACCATTCCATGAGCAGCAGCTCAAAGAAAACAAGTGAGATGTAAACTTGCACCTTGGTTGTCTATTGGATTTTCTTGTATCCAATAATGCTTGAACTTATGATTCCTTCAGTAAGAAATCATTATTTTCTGAGATGTCATGTCCCTGTGTAGAATTAGACAAAATGCTAGGAATGGTGCAAAAAGTTTTTTGGAAGGATGAGGAATGAGGAAAAAATAAAATATTCACAGAGATACCATGATCTCAAAAGCCATTCATTAGGAAATAAAGCTATAACATTTCTTTAAATCTAGTGGTGAATGTGTGGTGGGTAATCCAGTAATAGGGTTTGGACATGTGATTATTTTTATTTTTTTAAATAAACCATATGTAACAGTAAAAACGGTGGTTACTTTTGCTTACACAAGGTTCTGCACCTATGAGCTTTTTCTTTTTCTCTGTGTATTACAGCTTCTAGGTTTATTTTGATCTATGTTAGATGATAGAATTAAAAATGCTAGAGACTAAATGAACATGAAACACTGCCTGGACAAGTGAGAGACCAAAAAAAATTAATACCTTGCCCAGTATGAGGAATTTCATTAACCTACACATGTGACGTTACATAAGTGTTTTGTTACCATCGTATTATAAAATTTTACTGTAGATCACAAAAGAAAGCAAGGTACTTAGCTACAAAATTACTTAAACTGCTGAAATTCATGTTTTACAGTAAAAGCCTAAAGAAGATAAATCTGTTTAAAAATGTCTAAGAAAAGTGAAAAATTATTATACAAGAATCTGCTGTGATCGTGTTGATCTGTAATGTGGTATTGCCACTGCTGGTAACAGGCCATAAGCTTTGCAGTGAGCTTGCAAGATGTCAGGGCTTGCTCCATCTGAACTTTTCTTGACCTGCCTAGAGCTTTGTTTTAGTTGGGTTACTAATGCCAGCAATTTCTCTTACTGATTAGGACTTCATGGCTGATTTGCTTAGCTTTTGTTTCTCTCTGTGTGGTACCACCCTGGTTTTATGACTCTAGCAGAGCTATCTAGTGCACAAAAACACAGGCCTTAATAGGATAATAGTAGCCTGGAGTAGGGGAGACACAGACATGGGTTGATAAAATATAGGGTACAGGCTTGGCACTGGAGACCCCATAACTTTAAACAACTCACCAGTGATGAGTTAAAGAAATGCAGACCTAGAGATGGAGAAAAGGGTTTAAGGATTGCAAGGCAAGAATAAATAAATAGTGTTTTACATATGTAAATACACTTTATGCAGAGAATTTAGCTATAATGTGGAAGTACAGACTACTCAAAAACAAAAAAAAAAAAAAAAAGGATTTAAAAGCATGTTAGGAGACATATGAAAGTGACCCCAAGTGAGTCCTAAAGAGACAGAAGAGGCCATCATCAACATGAACATTATATTCCTTCCAGAAAATGACTTCAGATGCCGACAACTCACCATTGACAATAACACCAGGATGAAATCCCTGCCCTCAGGATTAAGAGAAGTAGCAAAAGGGTGAGGTTAACATAAGGAAAAGGAGTTGAAAGTAAGTTTCTGTGTAAGAAAATGTAGCTGTATTACTATTATTAATACTGAAGCATATTCTGTATAGATGTCTTATTTCTTTTTCTGTAATAATTATATCTGGATTATTAATGATCCTTGGATTAATCTGTTAGGATTTCAATTATGCTAATGATAAATTTTTGACTTTTATATATGTCATGTTTCCTCTTTGCCCATAAACAAGATTTTGAACTACCTAAGGAAGAAATTTTGAAAGCATGCAGCTCTTTTATCCTAGGAGAAAACAGCATAATAAGACCCTGTGGTCAGAAATTGATGTGGATGAAACAATTAAATGATATTTGTTATATGCTGCCAGCAATAATAAACACATATAAAAAATAAAAAGCAGACTGTGCAAAACAGGAAAATGGTCTTAAAAGGGGGAATGTTAATCAGGAATTCAGCATTTCACTGTAGGAGTTTGTTTTGGCTTTGTCTTTTTGCCAATGGCAACCTTTAGGCAAGAGGGAAATAATGTACTATATTTCATGGAAATAGTCTGCCCTTCTTTACTCCTGCTTTTGCCAGGGCGTTGTTGCTACACTAGCTGGTAGCACTGTCAGGCTCCCTGTTTATGCTCCCACAAGCTCTTCAAAAGAAGCAGCACTTGCTTGGGCTCATGGAGGTTTTCCATTAGGAGAGTGGAGGGGGAGATCATCTACATTCTTCTTCACTCTCACTTGTGTTCAGAAAAATGGCTCTGTGCAATGCTCATTGAAAGACCTTGGCTTTTCAGGGGCTGCAAAAGCTGTACATAAAATGAATTTTTACTGCCAAAATGGATCTTATTATTTAGAGTGTTTTAGGCTACAAAGCAGCAAGTAACTGTTCTTTGGAGAGCTACAGCAAGGCTTTATAAGAACATGGAATGGAAGCAAAGAGGTCGCATTAATTTATGCTTTCATAATATTGAGGCTGTAAGGAAATATATTTTAAATAAGAATTGACATAGGAGACCTCCATGATAACAGCTTATATTGAAGGAAATCATTCTTATACAATGTATTTCTTAAGGCTCATAAAAGACAGCAATAACAAACAACATTATGCAGTATCTGGGAAATTCTATTTACTTAAAATGTTTTCTGCTTTTATTATCATCCAGGCTCATTCCTTCAGTGGAAGTTCTGATTGCAGCTTGAGCAATGTGTATGATCTCATTACAACACGGCTGTATTAGAAAATCTGATACTGATAGTTCCAACAATGGCACCTTTCTCTTATTATCTGTCACTTGGTTGCAACAAGAGCTGTGCAAATTTCCTGCCATCAAATTCTGGCAGGTGGCTGGAAACCAATCTAATATATTGTACATATCCCACAGACACCCTATTGCATTGAGGAAAAAAAAAAAAAAAAAAAAGAAAAAGCATTTTCAATATCCTGACTGGCCAGTTTGAAGCACAGGCTACACTACAGGCAATGTTTGGTAATGTACAGGTTTGTGCTTTGCTGACAAGTGTGCATAAGGGCCATCATGTAGGCCATAATGAGAATACACATCAACATGAATCTTTGACCATTATACTCTCAGGTACATGTAGGTCGCAGAAAGCTTTCAGTTTTGACGATTTCTAACTACCATTTCCTTCCCCTTATCTCTCTACCACTTTCCTACTGGATGTTCTCATCCAAGGCCAGCTAGATTTTGCCTTTGGAAAGTTATGTGGTGTCACTTAGTTTCATGGGACCTCAAATATCTAAGCTATATACTCCCAGATTTTGGTGTCGTGGACAGAGAGCAAAGGAGGACAGGTTACCCCTTCTTTGTCCTTGTGCAGCTGTCCTCTGGTGTTTCAACTTCATTCCTTAGCTACCCTGTACTCTTATAGGATTTAACAGTACTGACAGGTGGTGTAGGGGTATCTGCTCACAATCCCTGCACCAGAACAGACATAGAATAGAAAGATAATCCAACTTGTCCACTCCAAGTTAATGGTTTTGCCACTTCTTAAACAAAGACATATTAGGGAAAAATATCCCAAAATCTCACACACAGTGAAACAAGATAACTCTCTAAGTAAGGAATCTCAGAAGCTACAAAGTGAAGAATAAAACATTAAATGCTGGAAAAACAATATATGTCTTGAGAAGAACAGGCCCTTTTCTCCAGTCTTTCTTTCATATTTAGCAATTTTCAGTATTTCTGTGCTTGAGAGAAAGTGTCTTCTCCCCTGATTTCTCTTTGGTGTCCTTAAGAAGGTCGCTTTCTTTCTATTGTTTTTGAAACATGGCATAGGTCTGCCCTCTTCTGCAGGTATCCTCTTGCTCCCTTCAGGAGCCCTTCAGTCCCCACTCCTTCAGGCTTTTCCCACCACTTGCTCCACCCTGTCTTCCAGATGGATCAGTAATCTGGCTTGCTTAGATATTCTTAGAGAAGGTGGGGTTTCTCCACCTCCCTTCTGGTTTGAAGGTGTTCCCCTTCAAACCAGAGTAGTCACCAGGATCAGCTTGTCTCTCTGTTGCTCTTCTTCACAGCATTCCTGGAATGACATATCATCACATAAACACCATTATGTAAGTGTCTTACCAGGAACTACAATCACATTAGCTAGCCTGGGGTGTCTAAAATCTGTTCCTTGCAAGCTGAAGGGGGTTCCCCTGCTCCTTTCTTTTTCTGATTCCATAACATTATTTTGTTGTTGTTTCTGGGTTGTTGATAAGTCTTGGTAAAAGCATTGTGCTGGCCATTTCGGTAACATTTTCTGCCAACTTGCTAGACAGATCTGCTGAAATAGAAAATGTCCATGTTGAGAATATTAACATTTATTTTTTTTTTCTGAAAGAACAAAGGTGTTAGAGCAAAGTTGTTAAAGAAAAGCTAATGTCTTCGTTTTGTTTATGAATACAAATCTTGATGAAATCCTGCAACTAGTTAGTTGCTAAGTACATTTCACATTATGAATTAATAAAACCATGAATTTTGTATAAGACATTTTCTGGAAGGTCTTTCATGTTGCTGATTGCCAGCTTTCTTAGCGGAATGAATCCTTCTGCCTGGGGTTGTTTCAGTCTTCACAGCTGACATCTCAAAGTAGCTTATTTATTTGGGGAGTAAAACAGATTTAATGAACCATGGGAGACACATGATTTTTCAGAAGTGACCATAATGATAATGCTTCATAGATAATAACAGGCTATTTACCTGTGCCTGAATTGCTTCAAATTTATTTCCTTCAGACAATTTCCTAACCTCATCTAGAGTAACAATATGATAGAACTATAGGTCCACAAGCAATTTGTTAATTAAAATTAATGTTGCATATTGAGCTGTTGCATTAAGCACATAGGTCTTATCAAAGAAAGCCTGATCAGCTAACCAAACAGTTCTGACCAACTTAAAAGATGAAGGATTTCTTTTTTCAGCTGCCCACAATCTTCCTAGTAGTTCTATAGACCCATGATTTGTGTATCCTTAGGATTATCCATTCTCCTCTGTAAACTGTAAAGCCTGTTTTTCATGACATCTGAGTTCTTAGACTTATGTGCTTACCAAAAGGAGCAAGAAATCCCTTTACATTCTTATACGAACTAATTTAATTTACATATGATCTGGCCAAGTATGATGGATTAGATGGATGGGTGATTACTGGAGACAGAGTCAATATTGGAGCTTTTCCTGAATGCCAAATAATTCCTATCCAGAACTTTCTGTACTGCAGGAATGAAGAGAAAGTGCAGAGGAGCTTGTTCTTGCTTCTGCCAAAATTTTATCTGATACACAGCATGGCAGCAATTGTAGAGTTAAAATGTATACATATGTAAGAAATACATATATAAGTAATCAAGAAAAAAATCTGGTAAACAAAATTCTGTCATGGCAGCTAGACATCTGCAGTAGGTTTTCTGTGAAATTTAGATGTTTAAATCCAAGAACACAACTCACTAAACCTGTGCTTAACCTTCTTGGCATCTCAAAGGCTAAGGATTCTTGGAATTTCACCAGAAAGTTACTCGGTGCAGATTGCCTCACACCTGATCTGTTCTGAAGTAACAGAAGCAGCATCTCTATCCTGACATCCAGTTCTCTACATGGAGGAGCCAAGGCTTATGCTTCTTGCTTCTAAAACTGTTTTCTTATTTCCTGTAATGCCCATGAATTCAGGATGCTGTCCTCACTGGTCTGCAAGACTGAGTTCCATTTTCTGTCCTTCCACTTCTTCCTCAAAGACATATGTCTTTGTAAGACAGTAATTGTCCTTTCTCAGAGGGTAGATTTGGGCATCTAAATCTGTGAGACTGCTTGGGTGCTAAGATTCTTTGAGAATCTAAGAGTAACAGGAGCCCAGTATCACTGGCTTCCTTGGGCAAGCAAGATTTGGGCTGGGAGATCATTCAAGTATTACTGTCAGAAGACTTAGATTTAATTATGCAACAGAGCTTGGATTTTCTTTCTTTCTTTATTTTTTTATTGTATAGAATAAATGGCAAAATTCAGAATATAGCATACAGAGGCAAACCTGCATTTCAAAATAAACTGCAGGATATACAGGACAGAATATGAATTTAAAATAATGTTAGGAGAGAATTTTGGCATTTATGTAAAAAATAATAGAGAAAAGAGCTTCAGTGATAATTTCTAATGGAAAAAAAAAAAATCTGGATACCTTTTTTCACATGCATCCCACATCTTTGACAGGATATGTACGGCATCTTCCATAAGTGGAGAGTTTTGAGATGTGCAACATTTCCTGTGTTACAACATATCAGTTTCAGGTTGTGATGAGAAAAAATTGCTTTCAAATATCATGGGTTCAAAAGTGCAGCTGAAATTTTGAAGTATTAGTTTCACATTCTACCTAAGAAAAACCGTGAAAAGAGAAGCGGAGGGAAGACTGAGGATAAAATTCCAATAAAAATAAGATATCTATATCTAGCCAGACACTCAGTATTATATATATCTATATAATACTGTGTGCATAACAAATATGGTAACAGAGTGTTAAGGCTGCATGGGTAGACAGTCAAAAGTTTGGAAACAGCCTTGTTAAGGTTGCTCACTGTGTTGCTCTGCTCCCTCACATTGAAAACACATTATGCTTTTTTTAGCTCTAATATTTCTCTGCATACTCTTTCTTTAATAGAATAAATATTTCCTTTATATAACCTCAGGAAACTTGAAGTGTTGTTTATTCCTCTAAGCATTTTTGGATTTCCATTATCACTGTGGTGCAGACAGTAACATGGACGCTCAAGCTTGTTTTTAGCCTTCTGTACCATTTGGAAGGCACAGAGTGGTCAAAATCCAGAAAATACTACCACCCCACTTTACTGTGTCGCCCCCCCCCCCCCCATCTCCCGTTCAGTCTGATGTAGGTGCTTTCCTTCTGTCATTGTTTCATGCTTAAGTAAGATGAAACTCAGCAGTACAGCTTTTAAAATGAGGAAAAAGAGCTGGCAAGAACCTTCCTCCATCATAACTCCATAACAAACATGCAATAGCATCTCTTGCTTTATGTGGTTTATCCCCTTCTATCTCTAAGGCCAGGGTGAAGAAGTTCCAAGTTTAGGGACCTAAATCTAAGTCTCGCTTTAATTTTATACCAGTCATGGTTATATTTTCTCTCTCCCACCCTCCTCCCACAGACACACTGTGTCGCTCCATCCTCTGTTTGGAAAGACTATGGAGCCTGCAGAGATCAACCACTTCCCACCTGAATTATCAGTTACCTTTCTCAGCTCAGCACTGTCAGTCAACAGAACAGCTTCTGCTTGTTAAATAAACAAGTTTTAACTGTTACTCTCTAGAGGGATATTTTTTTTTTTCTTGACACAGAACAGGCTTTCTAAACAAGGTTTTTTGAATTTTCATGCTAGTGAAATGTGTGGGTCCTAACCTGTTTGTCCACATAGAAAATGGGACCAGCCTATCGCACTCTTGAAAACAAGATGAAAAAGTAAGGTATATAATTAAAACTACAACACCTACCACAATCTCTTTAGCACTCATCCAAACCCTCATATACTAATGGACTAGCAACACAGTTGTCCCAGTACACACCTGAACACTACTGCTAATAGCAATTTAACTCTGAGGGTCCAAATAATCTTATGGAGAGACAAAAATATTTCTGATAAATTCAAAGATACTTAGTGCATCCATATTCCATACTGACAGCCAGTCTTGGGGACAAAATCACAGCTGCATAAATATCCCCTCCCTTTCCAGTTAGGTAGTGGGTAGACACTTTGTTTTGGATGTGATTAATAACTTTACTAGCTCCAGATGATTGTCAACATTCACCTGCTAGAGATCATTACCCTCATACTTGAAACTTCTCAGCAGAACATGGGTGTTCTTTCATTCATTTTAGCATTACATCAGCAGGGTTCTCTAATGCCATCTTCATCTGCAGTTTCAGGCAGGCTGGAAGCCTTGGCACTGAGGCAGATGAGGTAGTCATCTAGAGCTTTCTGCTAGGTACTAGTAGCTTTCTCCCAGGCCTTCTTATGCACATGAAACAAGGACTAAAGGAGAGGGGTGCAGATACTTGCAAAGCAAAGGCATTTGTATGCCTTCATTGTATCTGCTGGAAGCTTCTTATTCCCATACTTATTTTCTCAGAGCTGATGCTTCAACATTAGTTTGATTCTTACATGTTCTCTGTAATGGGTGTGCAGGGGACTCAAACCCACTTTACTGCATGGCTGGCTAAGACACTAAGGCAAAAGGGGCACAGTATAGAATGTTAGTATGAGGTAGAAGCAACAGAGAAAGAAAAAAAAAAAGTCATATCTTTTCAGGTTCTATTTCCTTTTGGAGGATAGCGTAAAATTCTTACCCAGAGTGAGCAACGGTTTTAAAGCTTAAGAAATGCAACATGATTCTGTAATGCAACTCCCTGATAATTTTCTTCTTTTGAAAACCTGAGCTCAGCTTAATAGATTTATATTCTAAAGTTGTGTTAGGACAAATAGAAAAACATAGTGTGTTAAAAATTCAGAGTGAAACAGCAAGCGGTATGAAAAAAAAAAAAAGGAAAGAAAAATGTTTAACTGGGAAGGTCAGCAACTCTTTAGTGATTTTATTACAAATAGCTCAATTATATTGTATAATTCCCATGATTGCCAGAGACCTCATTGATTACTCACAATGGTACTGCATTAGGATACTGATAACGAGATGTTTATTTTAATAACTATTCTCTCTGTAGATGTACTAGTTTGCGGAAGCACTAGGTTAAGGGTACTTCAGTTAAGTGACTCCTGAACGAATTTAACATAATAAGGAGGACAGATGGGCTTTCAGCTCCGTAGCAACAGTAAAGAAAACAAGACACCACCAGAGCACAGATCCTTTCATGCTGTTCTTTTTGCAAATACAATATACTGCTTTTCAGCACATTAGCTATTTCTGGTTAGGATAGTTACATCATATAAAGAACTCAGAGTTTGAATCAATAAAGGTTAGACACATCTGACACTTGTGTTAAGCAGCAGCTTACCCTAGAAAGGACAATTTTCCATGTTTCTTTAACACCTACTGTAATAAAAAGAATTGCACTGAAAACAATATAATGGGTACCTTCAGCAATGGTTGCAGAGCCTGGCCTAAAATTAGTGATGAAAATAATGGGTTTTGATTTTTACCACTGCTTCCATGAGAAATTAGATTCTTCCTACCTGTTCCTGTTTCTCATCTCCACTTTGCAGGCAAATCTCAGTTCCCTTTACTGTCACCATAATATCTCTTAGATGAGCACATTTCAATATGTGAGCTATTATCCAGTGTAGAAAGCTCTCCTGAGAATCCAGCTGCAAGTCCATTTCTGCGCTCAAAGTTATTATCGTTCTGTCTGGATCCAAAGGCATTTGTAACATCTACAAACAACCAAGGAAAAACTAAAGATGCAGTTTCAGCAATTGAAATTTAAAAATCCATTTCAAATACAGAGGTACTGTAATCTGTACAAAATGATTAGATTTCACACAAGTACTGAACTATTTTGACAATTTAGCCCTTAAAAATCTGTACCAGTAACTATATTGCAAACGCAGAAGAATCAGCACAGCATGATGCAAGTCTCTGATCTCAAGTTAATCTTTAAAAATAAAATGACCTCGAAAGAATTTATTTGGTTTCTTATATAGCTGAGGGTTTTGTGTTGCATTCTGCAGACAGTAAAGGCCTGGAGAGGATTTCATATTTCTCATTGTCATTTCTGTTGAGCCATCATTTACCCTCATTAATCTTACAACAGACTCTGCCCAGCATCTTCCCATGCAAGCAAGATCCCCCTCTTAGGAAGCCTGCATGAGATGTGTGGTATAGCATCCAACAATTGTGCTAATGCACCGCACATGATGTACGATTTTTTTTCTAGACAACTTTCAGAGCTGTAGCCCCAGTCACATTCTCCCAGTAAGTCTCTGGGAGAACCTTTCTGAGAGAGTCCACAGACTCTTGTTATCCTTGTTTAGTTTTCACCTGGAGTTGAGGAAACCAAGAGCTTTCCATGCCCAGCTCATTGAACAATGTTGTCATCAGTGCTGCTCCACAGCTCCACAGATCTGCTGTGTTCTGGATGTGATGCACTGGTGTGTGGTGACTCTGAAAGGAGTCTCTCAAAGAATGGGTCCATGATTTTCCATCACCATTAAGCAGGCTTACTCATTACAGCTGCCATCTAGACAGCACAACTCCATCCCTACCATGGCCAGATGCTTCTAATCCAGATGTAATATACCTAGCAGGAAAATGAAACAATGCACTGTCATTTATGCAAGGAAAAAGGTGGGCAGAGCCACAGAAAAACCTTCTAAAAGTAAAATACAAGCACATATACATATGGATATGGATGTGTAGGGAAAGGAATTAGAGAAGGTTCTGCTTTTATGTACTCTCACATCTGACAAATTAAGGGAATGTGTCATATGCCCATCTGTCCTGTTAATAGAAAAGGGGTTATAAAGAGATTCTGCTGATTATTGCACTATGCCCTGCTTTCATGTAAAGAGTTATATGAAACATAATGAAAATATTTAGTGGATGAAAATATATTGAAAATATTTTAGCGGAAAATATTTTAGTCACTTTAAACCAACTTACTCTGTCATGCTTTGCAAATACAAGCTGTAATGGAGGGAAATTTTCTTTTTCATCTTTTCTCCAGGACAGAAAAAGAAGGCTCAAACTAAATTTTATTGTGGTTTATCTTCTTACACAAAGACCAAGGAATTAAACTGTACAAGGACCAATTCAGATTTATGACATTTGTTTTAATAACTGTAATCAAAACTTATTCTTTTATACACAGAATTTCAATCACAGCTTTTTATTTTAAATCTTAAATTTCAAGAGGTTCCCTGGAGATTCCATGTTAACATTCACTGTAGAATCTAGAATATATATAAAATACTTATATTTATTAGTATTACTTAAAAATCAGTCTGTGTTTTAAATGTTGCCTTCCTGTTTTTTTTTTTTTTTTTTTTTTTTTTTTTTTTTTTTTTTTTAGTGTCAGTTTAATATCATCTGTTCTTTTATTTCTAAGAATAATAATACTGTGGGAATACTGGAACTTTGGCATTAATATCTATGGCACATTAATATCTGCTGGTATTATTTATTAAAAGAGCAGCTCTTTAAAGAAAAGGTGTGAGACTAAACAAAAAGAAAACAGGTGAGGGGGAGCATTTAAAGAAAAGAAAACTCAATATTATTTTGCTGAATTTCACTTTTTTTTTTTTTTTTTTTTAATTTGGTGTCCAGCCCTTTTACCATGTTTCTACACAAACTTAAGCTGGTTAGATACTCCTCCCCATCTTCATTTCAAGTATTTGAGCTATATGTTCCTTAACAGTGAAGTGATAACCACAGTACTTCACTGCTTCACCAACCAGACCAAATTTTGATTAAAGAAATATATCACAATATATTTACAACCAGTGTAAGGCTCATTTTTATTTAATTTTTAACCTGTAAGCATTTCTTCATTTATTTCCTAAGATTCTCTTCACCTTCACTTGGATTCTTAAATGTGTTCCTCTGCTTCCTCTGCCCATTTTTTTTTAATGATCTCTGAAAGCAGTATTTAAGCAAGCACCTCAACACAGGAAGTTCATCCTCCAGGTCCCTAAACAAAACAAAACAAAACAAAACAAAACAAAAAAGTGAAGAAAATCTATACTTGCTTCACATCCTGCTTTCTGCATACCACAGCCAGTTTGCAACATGAATGTATGCAAGGTAGAGCACAAGGGAAAGAAAAACTGAGATATAAAATAGTTCTTCAAAAGCAGAAAAAGGCACTGTGTTGTTCACAAAATATCAGAATGCTAAATGCAAATTTGCCCTTGAATAAAGGAAGGGAAAGGAAAAAGACACTGGAAGGAATTCAGGAGGTTGAGTTCAAGTTTTCTTTTGAATTTCAAGTTTGCCTGAAACAGTTTGACTCTCAGTGCTGCTGACATTGCATAAAGTGAACCCACCATCGAGGTTTAGATGAAACCTAGGTAAACAGCAGCAGATTTCATGCTGTTCTAGTACAGACCCCTGTGAAAGCACAACTGTTCAGAAAAGTATGTAATATACTTCAAGTATGTGGACCTACAAACCTCAAGAGGTATCACTGAAACAGTTCTAGCCGAATGACTTCTAATTTGACACTGAAGAGGCAACCTACCAAGTAATAACTATGAAAACTGCACAGGGACAATAATTCAACCTACTGTAGCTGTGTTTTAAGCATAAGGAGAGCTGCTGTATATTACTGCAAACCTTAATACAAAGCTTACCTTGCTATCAGAGGATTGTTCAGTTTTTTAATGTGTTATCCAAACAAAAAAAACACAAATCATAGAACACATTGAGAGTTAGCATGGGCATGTTTGATGTACCACAGCACATACATTAAAACAAAAAATATAAACTTTTGTAGGGAAGAAGTAACATAAATAATAAAATAATTTTCACACCAAGATCACTGCCAAACCACCCATGACTTTACTGGAGAGGTTAAGTCTCTCTAGACAGCTCATCTTAGCCAAGGATCATTATTGAAGCCCTGTCCCATTATAAACGTAGATATTCCTTCCCATATAGCACTTTCATAATCAAATAAATACCTGGGTGGTAGTCAATCAGAAAAACAGCTCAAAGGTAAGAACAAGTTTTATGTCTGTTTTCCATCCAGAAGTACAATGAATTTCAGCAATACCAGTCAGGACAAAGCAGGAAAAAAAAAAAAAAAAAAAAATATATATATATATATAAGAAAAAAAATCCTGAGTTCTTGCCTGGCACATATTCCTCTAGACCTCATGCATCTAAAAGCAAAAAATAAGGAGAAGAGCTGTTATTGATGCTGTTATGCACTATCATGCATAAGATGCATAGTTAATTCTCATCCCCTTGCTCTCTGCAGAGACCAGGAGCTCTTAAACCAACATGTTTCATCACTTCAGTAATGACATCTCCAGGGATCTACAGTGTAGGGCAGATGGGCTACAAAGTCTGAGAAAAGTGACTGATTTGGTCTTCCTTGGTCCAAATGTTATTTCCTGAAAATAAGAGCACAAGAAGCTGATGCAACATAGTATTACTAACGTCTTAAAATATATGCTTAATAATGAATATTTGAGTTGTATTTATCACCTACACCCCTATAGTTTTGAAATGTTCTTTGATAAAAATGTAGCAAATGGGTAATAAAAAGAGGCAGAAAATTTTTGTATGCTTTGCATAATTAAAGTGCAAGACATAAAGGACAGAAAAACACCACATAGATACAGAGAAATCTGTAGATACCTTGCTACATAACCAGTTTATTAATCCAAGTCATCAGTCAGGACTAACATAAACTACATTTTTATTCTGCAGTGCTTCAAATCTGGGTCAGTCAAGTAAATATTCTTGGTGTGTCTCGTAACAGTCGGGTTTGTCCAGTAGAGGGAAGCATTGTCAATACAGTCAGCTCAGAAAGGCAAGACTGCAGCAACTGCTGGATAAAGAAAATAAAATCCAACCAGCAATGATGTCCGTTTTGTATCTCTTTAAGCATTTATCTCTTTAAGCATTATGAAACTTGGCAAATGCTTAAAACTTCTGTAGGTCAAGCAAGACCGTGTGATGGCGTGGTAGTAAAATCTCTGACCTGTCCTGAATGCACACAGGTTGTGATGATGTCCAGAGAAGGCTAAAAAAATTATTGGAGGAATTGGCAAGCTTTCCAACTGAAGTATTTCCAGGCTGTAGTGTGCACATCCCTTGTGCAGGGAGTGATGTGAGAACAGCCCACAGGCACCCTACCATCACTAGCATGGAGAAATGCCCCAAAGTAAGAGCATACTCCTATATATTTATACACAAGAAACAGACACAGTCAGGGACTCTAAGCAAAGAGACAGAGCCAGTAATGCCTGCCAGGCACTGCTCTCTCCCTGAGGACATGACTAAGAGGAAGAAGGGAGGAGATGCAGCAGTAGCATCGCTCTGGGAGAACATGCAACCCATTGGCTGCTCCCATGTCAAAAATACAAGTATTTTGTAGATTTCCTTGAGACAGTCCTTTGTGGGAGGAAGTTATGCCAAACTTGTGTGGAACACATTACAAGTTTTGCCAGACCTCAGAGATGTTTAGTTGCATGAAGGCTCTGCCACTTGACAGTGCCTCTCAGACACATCACATCTTGGCTTTGGCCATGACCCAGGTGTTCACTGAGATGTTCAAGAGTTTCAGTAGCTGTGCCAGGTAGCCATGCTCAGAGAAAGCACAGCTTTAATACTTTCAGGATGTGTTTGCCAGACTGAGAATTAACTTGGTGTGTGATACATTCACAAAACACTATCTTCACTGCTACTGTGTCAAACAAGTTCTTGGCACATACATACATGCTTCTGCCTGGGAAGCCCTTGTAGGTATAGATGTGTGGAAAAGAGGGAGTAAAATGTGTTTGTTTTGTAGCAGGGAAAAGAAGGATTTGCCCTAGAGAAATGACTCAAGTGCAATGACTTCATCACATTTTTACATATGCTATACTGTGCTTAAAAATATAAACTTGGTCATTAGTGTGCAAGCCACTCTCACACAGACACCTGCATGTCTTTGGCACCACATGCTTTCTATTATAAATAAGAGCTACACCTTGCTTTTGTGGCAGAATTGAGACTAAAATCTCTTATAAAATCAACCAGCACTGTGTAGACAGCTTCAGCCCCCTGAATCAATACTTTATGGAGAAGTTGATGCATGCACTCTGAAGAAAATGAAATAAAATGTACCATGTCAGTTTACATAATCCAAGAGCTGATAGCCTTCATTTTCTGAGCCACCAAAACAAAAATATAAAATAAGGAGATTCCAAAGCTGGAATGTAGTATCCACATATTTTGCATAATTTTTCAAAAAAAAAGTCTCTTTTTTTAAGGGGATGGGGTGGAGGGCGGGGGGGAGGAGGGCACAACTAAGATTGTTGTAGCTTTTCCTACATAGGCTGAAAAAAATGGTGTAGGTTGGGAAAAATGCTGCATAAACACCCTTCCTTCCGTATTATGTTGGCTGCCTGACATGTTAGATAAGTTACTAAAAGGCAAAAGCTTTCAGATTCTGTCATCTGAATTTACCCAAGGACTTCAGTTTTCAACTTTATCTCAATTTCTCAGTTCCTGGAACACTTCCCTTCCCACATCCTCCTCCTCCCAAAAAAAAAAAAACAAAACCAACCAACCAACCAAAACCAAAAAAACTACCCCCCAAAAAAACAAACAAACAAAAACAAACAAGGAGAATACTCCTAGGACATCAGATAACCAGTGCCAAACCCACACTGCAAGACTGTCATCTTAGCTCCCTGCCCTCCGTACCTTTGTTCCTGCCTTAGTGACTGTTATGTTCTTGCACATCTGCAAGTGCAGAAGGTTCTTTCTGAGAGTTCCTTAAGCACCATGACTTTCACATATAGGTGATGGCTTCCATGAGTCCTGTCAGCTTCAGGTACTACTTATTCATCCAACCATGCACACAGGCACTCTTTTGTGTATGGCTGGAAGTGCACAAAGTTGATGGCTAGACTGGAAAATATTGGCTTGTATTAAACAAGGAAACATTTCTTATTCATGTTTGTCATCTCATTGTTTGAAATAGATTTCACAGGGTCAATTTCTTCCAACAGATAGATTTCAAACAGTAGCTCTGATAATATGACTTAACAATCAGATGTGATTATGCAAGAAAGATACTTGGTAGGTATATGAATATGAAAAAAAAATATTTTGTCTATTACTTTTAATAAATATTGTGGCAACTGTCATATAAATAAATACATGTTAAAAATGAATTAAAACACAACCTAATGTCTGCCAAGTTAGCAATTAGGTATCTAAATACCCTTACAAAACTGGAACACTATAGTGCTAAAACTTGACTTCCCTCTCCAAGCTACCCTTATTTTATTTTCAGAAATAAAAAATAACTAATCAAGCATATCAAAACTAATAAATCAATCAAACAAACAAAAAAAAAAACCCACAAACTTACCACCACCACCAAAAAGAACACCACTACCAACAAAAACAAGCAAAAAAAAAAAAAAACAACAACCAAACAAACAAACAAAAAAAAGCAGCTAAGGACTTTGAGAAAGGTAGAAGAAATTAGGTTGCCCTGATTTTAAGTAGACACTAAGGCCTGTAATGGAATATTTACATATATAACTATACTTACAGATTTTTACATTTATTTTTTGCATTCCTGTACAGCTTGGTCAATTGAAATGTTATAGAAGAGGAAACAAAATGTGAGAAATGCTAAGGATAAAGCAAACATTATGAAGTCTTAGTTTGGTCCCCTTAGTTTGGACACTGATACAACTGATAGATATTATTTGAATCTAGTATTTCCTGGGCAATATTTTTGTTCCATTTAATCAGGTAAAGTCACAAGTGAACAGGTTGCTGTTGACTTCTCTCTTCCTAACCCAGGGCATTAACTAGATTTTCATAAACCTCCCAGCTTTTCTGCAATGTGTTTTTAGAATGACTTCTAACATGGTGATCACCCGAGATACTTAAGAGACTGAACTTGCCCTCTAGGGGATGTTGTGGTGAGGGCAGTAACCCTGCCAGGAAAACAAAGTTAGTCTGCTTGAGGTGCCCATCCTTCAACCCCATTGAACTAAGGGCTGAGGAAGAAGAAAGTGTTTCACTGTAAATGGAGATGTCAGGACAAACTGTCACTGCAATCACTATACTACCAATTATTCAAGACAGACTCTGTTGACTCTGTCTGGCTGAGAAAACACATGGAACTTCTTCCCAGTTTTTATCTCCACTATCAGCTTGCCCTGTAAAGCTATCTTCATCCTGCTTTGTCTCCCCACTTTACTCTTCTTGTATTTTTCTTCACAGTGTCTCCCTGAAGCCTTTTCCTCATCCTGGGCTACGAATCTCTGAGATGATAAACCCAGGAGATGAAGTTTTTTCCTGCTGTGGCAGTCAGTTACATTTTTTGTTCTTGCTCTGTCAGTTCTTCCAGCCTCACTGATCTCCTCTGAAACACACAGGGCAGAGGACAGTAAAGAAGAACAGAAAGAGAGAGAAGTGAAGTCATTGCCCAATGCAGAAGAAGGCTCAAGTTACATCTTTAGATGGGAAAACTATCAGAGGTAAGGTTTTAGAAGAAGAAATGTCTTCCCTGCTGACAGCACTGTGAGGGATAGCTTCAGGGCAGAATTTTAAAAACAAAGATTGCCGTGACCTCTCTCCAGCCTTGCATGGTCCTCAGCATGGTAGGGCAGGAAAAAAAAGTAAAATTATACTGGGTTAGACACAAAAACACATCACATTGTAGCAGAGATGCAGTATTCCCCCTGATTTTTCTGTGGCTCTGGCTGAAAAGAACTGGGAAACTGTGTTCAATATGACCACATGAAAGATTTGAAAACAGAGAGAGTTCAGAAAAGAGCAACAAAATAATTAAGGGGCTGGAGGGATTTACCTATGAGGAAGATTAAAAGAACTAAATAAATATGTATAGTTTGGCTAAGCGATAACTAAGGAGAGGCATGCTAACCATCTACAAATATTTGACTGGCATAAACACTAGGGAGGGAAAGGAATTACTTAGCATGAAACAAGCAGGTATATCAGGGAGTAATGGGATAAAATTAAGAAATGGAAAATTGAGGCAGAATTTAAGGCAAATCCTCCTGACAATGAATTCTAATAGTCTGTGGAAAACACACCAGCATATGTGCAATAGGGAACAGTCCTGCACTGATAAGAAGGGAGACTTAAATGACTTGCTGGGCCTTTCCAATCTCAAATATTTATGATTCTATAATTAAGTATTATTAAATTTAATGGCATGTGCCATTTTTTTTTCAGCAAACTCTGAGTGTTGCCTCAGGTCAGAAGTGTGCAATTATTTCCTAACTAAAGCCCTTATATTTTAACTCATGAATCCTCTTAAAAATGACTAGGTATGTCTCCTTTTTTTTAAAAAAAATAAAAATAAATTGAATTTCTGTTAATGCATTTTCTCTTATTTTCAAATGACAACTATCTGCCCTTACTAAAGATTCATAAATCCTTCTTTATGCAATGCAAGCATGTGTACTTAAAGCTACATGGCTTAGTGCCTGAACCAGGTCAGCCTCAGGTTGAATGCCTGCTGTGTTCAAGGGAACTGATGTTCCAACCCCAGAGGAGCACAGAGGCACTTCTCACTCAGAGGAAGAACTGCATGTTACAGAGAAAAAGAAGTTACGTGGTATTGGCAGCTCAGAACTGCTTGCAGAGCTTTGAACCTAGAATGTATCCTTTTGAAAAGATTCACGTCACCGCTTAACCCTATGCCTCAACACCATTTATGAAACATAAACAGGTGTTTACGTGCTTGGTGCCCATGCTTCCAGCTAGTATCACAGCTGTTGTATCACAAGCTTCCTCTATTTTACATTGGCATCCTCCTTATTTTGGTGCATATGCCTGTTTCTTCCAGCATACACTCAAAAATGTCTCCTAAAATGTATACTTGTCTAAACTGTGTTCAGTCCAGTCATTTTTGGGAATCCAAGTGGGTTGCTCTCATCTGCCTTACATAGCATGTGCTGCCTGAGGTAGCTGTAGAAGACAGTGTTGTAATTTTTGTGTTGTAATTTTTGCTGATATTCTACCATTTGATGTGTTACATGCACTGACACACCAAGAGAGTTTATGCAGTCTAAATCTTTGTGAATGATTAGAAAAATACATCATTTGTCCAGGTAACAGTGCTGCTTTCTTCACAAGTTGGAAAGGCATCCATGACACTTAACATTGTGATTCTTTCTTTCTGTATTCCAATTGTACACTTGACAATTTACCAATGCTGTATCATCAATTTGTGACATTCATATTAATTTTATTCTTGACTACTTGCTTCAAGCTTCTTTTCATTATATGCACTGGACTTCAGCCTCACCTAAAGACACTAGATAACTACAGAGTTTCATCTGGAATTAGTATGTGGTGACAGTAATGCCTACCAAATATATATATATATTTGATGAAAAAGTTAAAAAAAAAATCGCCGGTGTAGCACAGCCAGCATGGCTTTGTCACAAAGGATGCAATGTATCTCGATCCCCATCACTTAGTCCTCTCTTCATTACCTGCCACGGAATGTCTCTGATCTGTGAGCCTGGTGCACTGGCTCTGCCTGCATATCCCATAGCTGGGCCACTGCTGAGATCACAGAATGTGAGAGGCTGGATATTTATTTCTAGTATGAGTAAATCCACAGTGTAAGATCCAGGGTGCTAGCATTACAACATTCTGAACACTAATTACCAGAAATCTATTTGCCGAATCTTTGCACTTTTAAGATAACACTATAGCAATCAAGCTGAAGTAGGATAATTAAACAAGCCTCTCTCTCCTCTCCCTACTCGCCCCAGTAACTGTGTAGCACTGTCTATCATTTCTCAGCACAGAATTGCTAAGATGTGGGTGGCTGATATGAAAGCTCAATTTGCTCTGTGAATTTTACTGCAGGTATGGCTTTGGTATGACTTCCCCACAAGGAAATAGCCACAGGGAGGCCTAGGTGCTGATGTTATAGCATTGTATTGGGCTGTGCCAGACAGAATTAGCTGAAAAAGCTGTAGGGAAAGGGAGGGAAGAAAGAAGTAAATGTTTTTCCCCTTTTCCAAAGCAAGAACATGTCTTTTTCAAAAAAAAAATAATAATAATAATAATAGTGAATCATGAATCCAATGTTGGCAGCACTGGTAAGTAACCTGAAGAACTGAGGGTGCAAGAATTGGATTGCTGCTTGTCAAAACTTGTGTAGCTTTCTAATATAACATGCAAATTAGTAAGCAATGCAGTGATAGCTTGCTACTGTCTACTTCATTGCGTTGCATCAAGCTTTAGCCACCAGTTTAGCACACAGTCCTCTTCTTGCCTTTACAGTTTCTACTAAAGCAGCTTCTGAGACCCTTTGTATAAGAGGAATTGTCCTTTTACTTCTAGAAACCAAAACCGAAGTCCTTCTCCACGTCTGGATTTGTCAGCAACCGAGCGTTTTCCAATTCTAGAGACTATATATTTCACTGAACATCAGTTTAACCTCTATATTACCATGTAAGGTGGATAAAACATCCTGCTTTTTTAGATTAATAAGGATCAAATGCAGACCAAGACATCTGATTTGTGCAGGGTTTTGTATGGAATCCCTCCTGGTTTTGTGTGCAATCTCACCTTCCATAAGTAGGCATTCTTTTACTTGTTGAACAGACTTCACTGTCACATAATGCTTTCCACTTGGTAGTTCACATTTTTGCCTTCTTAATTCTAGGCCATAGTTTCTTCTTGCACATGTCCAACCTCTGGGAAAACAAAACCAAACAAAATAAACTCTCAAATCCCATTCTCCTTATATCATTCTGTTTATCACTCACAGAAAGTCAAGAGAAAATATTTACCAGCTTCCTTGTATTTTCTTTAGGCTGACTGCTTAACTTTTTCATCAATAAGATTTGTCTAAACTTTTATGTGGTGACTATTGTTGTTCATCTCTTCAGTTTATTGATTATTTTCATAGCCCTCAGCATAATAGACAGTGTTCAGGGAAAAAAAAAAAAAAAAAAAAAAGAAAGAAAGAAATAAATAAAAACACACTAATATAAAATGAGAAGACTTCTCTCTTCTCTCTCAGACTTCTGAATTGTATGTATGTCAGGTGCTCTGCATAGTTACCATACAGAACTAGAAGTAGTTTTTATATTTCCTTTCACACTGACTTTCCGTTGAGTGGGAAACAAAATATACTTCTGGAGATGCAGAAAACAAAATAGCAGAGTGCTCATGCATAGACAGCAAATTACTTTTGGGTAGAATAAGAATGTTACAGTCCAGAATTGATGTGGTTTTCATGTTATCTTAAAGAATAGTGTCAAATCTTTCCTCACTGCAATTTTTTAAAATTATTATTTATTTATTTATTTATTTTCTGAATGGAAATGAGAAATAGCCTAACACCACTGAGGTACTCCTGGATTCAGGAACACTTCCACATTCTGTGTCTTCTACCTCTGTGAAGGTAATTTCCCTGTGACAGCTGTGAGATAGCATCTATAGATTGTTCTGAAAAAATGTAACTTTCCATTAGGAGCCAGGGTGACGATTCTCTAGCAAGCAGAACTCCTTGATAAACATTTATTTTTGCTTTCTTCACCTAGGAAAGACTCTGCCACAGAACATCTTTTGGGATGGATCTAGTTATATTTCTTGTAGTTACTGGAAATTTATATAGTGACAGTTGCTATCGGGGGTAACAATGGTCAGACAAGTAACACCATTTTTTAAAGTATCTTGTTTACGACATCCTATCTCACAGTGAACATCTCATCTCCTTACCACTCAGGCATGTCTGGGAACAGTCTGGTGAAGGACAAGAGGACTCTGCAATTATACCATGAGCTGTGCTGCAACATACTCTTGTGTATGTCAGAGCAACTTCTTTTAGTGTGACTTTCACATCTCTCTGTGATCTCATGGTGGTGGTGGGATGAAATTTCAGCCTAATTCTTCTACATTAATTTCTCCCATTTGTGAGGCCAAAAGAGATGGCTTTACATGTTCCATCAGTTTCCTGTAAGTGAGCAGCTCACCTTGGGAGAGTGAAATTCCAGACCAGACATTTGCAACAAGTTTAAATCTACATGGCACCACTTAGGCAATGTAGTAGAAGCAATGGAAGAGCAAAACTATTTACTTCTTCTAACAAAATTCTCATATGATGTGAATGTATGTGCTTTTGTCATAACCAACCTAACCCACCTTTTGCAAGAATGGTGGGAACTCATTTCACTGAGCCAGCTGTCCATTTGGTATTATGCATGACTTCCCTATTAAGCTTTAGACATATCATGACAGCAATTTTCTCTTCAAAAAGTGGTGTTACAAACTTCGTAATTTCTATTCTTCCTCTGTTGTTCCTTTTTGCCAAGCAGCTAATTTTCATTCCAGGGACAGAGTACAGAACAGCCCACTAGATGACACAAGATGCGGCCATCTGACAAAGACTGGGAATGGACTTGGGCTTTCTGTTCTAATAATCACAAGTGCCAGTAACAGGACAGGAAGAGAGATTCAAACATAAATAAATTAATTAGCAAGGACATTATTTATACACTGGGAATTCCTAGTGTATGTGGTGTCTGCTCTAATAACCCATGGACAAATCACCTCTTCTTGCTATAACACCTCAGGGAGAGGACCAGAAGAGAAAGACAACCATAAGTTTTCATCTAAAGGAAAAAGGATAAGAAGCAGCTTGAAAACCTGCAGGGAAAGATCCTGCATATTCATAAAGAGCAGAACAATCCATATGGACACCTGCCCCTCACAACAGCTTCTCTTGCTCCTGGCTACTATTGTTCTAGAGTGATCTGCAGTTAATATCAACAGGACTGTGGTACATGGGCATTTTAGTGCTCCAAGCTTGCTTTTTCCTAACGCAATGAAACACAAATGGCTGTGAAACTTTTTGGAGAAAAGATTGACTTCAAGGAGGTCAAGAAAAATTAAAAGTCTCTTCCTTGCTTATGTATCCTTTGTCAGCACATTCTAGCGTTCATGAGCCACATGATAATGAATGAAAATAAACCTATGTTAATGACATTTTCCCCTTTATGACTCAAAAATTATGGACCAGATTCTTAACTGCTGATAAGCTGTTTAAAACAGTGAAATCATTTGTCGAGTTGTCAGGAAAGCCCAAAAATTCATATTCGTATGTCATGAGGACTGATCCTTTTCCTTTTCATTGGACAGTTTAGCTGGATATTTTTTAAAACAAGAAAAATTAAGAAGACTTCAATTAAGAAAAGACTTCATGTCTTTTCTATGAGCTTCATGTCTTTTTCTATGACACAGTGTGTGTCATAAGATTCTAACCTTTAGCCTTTTCTTAAGACAAACACAAAAGTAAGATTCCCATTAAATGGTTGCCTTGTATGTCATTTTACCTCCAAGCACTGTGCTCCTCCCATACTGTAGAGTCATTCCGATTTTCAGTACTATTCAGAACAGCATTTGAGCTTTTCTTGGGAGGTGAAATACATCTGATATTTTGTAAAGAAATAAAAATTTTCATTATGCACAGTTTTGTTTTCTCTAATTGGCCAATTTGTTTTCTCTAATTGGCCAATGAACATATAGGCATGAACATGTGTTTAGTTACATGATGTAATGTGTTGCTGCAATAGTGATCACAGAATCACAGAATCACAGAATTTTCTAGGTTGGAAGAGACCTCAAGGTCATCGAGTCCAACCTCTGACCTAATGCTAACAGCCCTCCACTAAACCATATCCCTAAGCTCTACATCTAAACGTCTTTTGAAGACTTCCAGGGATGGTGACTCCACCACTTCCCTGGGCAGCCTGTTCCAGTGCCTCACAACCCTTTCAATGAAGAAGTTCTTCCTAACATCTAACCTAAAACTCCCCTGGCGCAACTTAAGCCCATTCCCCCTCGTCCTGTCACCAGGCACGTGGGAGAACAGGCCAACCCCCACCTCGCTACAGCCTCCCTTGAGGTACCTAAAAAGAGCGATAAGGTCACCCCTGAGCCTCCTCTTCTCCAGGCTGAACAAGCCCAGCTCCCTCAGCCGCTCCTCGTAGGACTTGTTCTCCAGGCCCCTCACCAGCTTTGTCGCCCTTCTCTGGACCCGCTCGAGCACCTCGATGTCCTTCTTGTAGCGAGGGGCCCAAAACTGATAGCCTACAATGATATGAAACCATGATATTAAGATAGAAAAGGATTATGGTGTTAAAATTCACAGCATCTTAAAGCTCTGAAGTTAAAAAAAAAAAGGGGGGGGGGTCAAGAAAAGAAAAAAAAAAAGACTCCCACAACACTTTTTAAAGACAAACATAACCATATAATTTATGGTACATGGTAATTACTTCCCAGTTTGAGATGTTCACTCTTTCCTCCCATTGTAATTTCACATACTGGATAATTCTCTGCACTGAAACAAGAGTAATGGCTGTGCAGAAGGAGAATGGTTACTTGATCATTGTACAATAAACCGTGTCACTTCTTCTCTGTGCATGACTCAAGTACAGGTGTGCAGAGGAATAAAACCGAAAGGCCAGTTTATTGAGTTAAAAATAAAAATATGTAAAAAAATATTAAAAAAGGGAGGAAGGGAGGGAGAAAGTGAAGGAGGAAAGGAGGGAGGGAGGGAGGGAGGGAGGGAGGGATGAAGGAAGGAAGGAAGGAAGGAAGGAAGGAAGGAAGGAAGGAAGGAAGGAAGGAAGGAAGGAAGGAAGGAATCCTTTAACAAAGATGCCTTTCTCTTAGCTTATTATAATATTATCAGTACCATTGCCATATTCTGTATTTTAAAAGGGGACAAATGCTTGTACTCACAGAGATGAGATTTCAGCTGAAAAACAGAAGTGGAAATAGAACAGAAAAGATCCCTAAACAACATCATTGGTAGGTAAAAAAACTACTCTTTCAGCCACTTTTCCAAAGATAAATACACAGCTCCAGTCATAGTGAAGAAACAGCCTAGAACGGTAACTAAGCCAGTTTCAGCCAAACCTAAGAAATAATTTCCTGAATATACACAAGAGGAAATGAAAACACCTCAAATCAGAACAATCAACAACATCTATAGCATAGTCTCAAATGTTGTAGAGTCTGAAGAATAATTTTTTAAATACAGTGGTATCATCCTATTTCTAGGAAAATAGAATGTCTATAATTCATTAGAATATTATGAATTTCAGTGTAGTGAAAATCAGTTTGAATTTAAACTACAAACTAATTCACAATGCAAAGATAAAGCCTAAATGGGAAAAACAAATCTTACAGAATCCTCCCAGAATTAATATGGGATTTCTCCAGGTTCAAATTACAATAACACCACCATCAACTGAGTCCTCAATTAACCTTGTCTGACATTCCACCAGAATATTTTAAGCAATGTGAAGCATGCAAATAGAGATTTAAATTAAACACTGACTTCATACATTGGGCAGTCTGGAGAATAATGTGAAAAATTATGTAACCAGCTCAGTGCTTCTATAAACACCAAATGTTGATGCAGAGGAGACTGACAAAATTGAGGATCAGCATCCTAATTCCTTTCTCAGGTAGATCCTAGAGAGATTAAGAACTTGTTTACACGGGGGAGCCGGGACTCCATTCACATCCTCTCTAAGCCTGGTTTCTGCACATCGAGGTGACCTGCATTCATACAGCGCAAATCTTATTGTGCATTAACTGCTGAGATACAATATATTCTGTGCTCCTTTTGAAACTGTAGTGGATTCAGAGTGCATTAAGTGAAAGCACGCTAATATCCGTTGGGTGCAGCTGGACTGCATGCTGCTCTGGAGAGCTGCCAAGTGCTCTTGCAGGGGACAGCCTCACATGCCTGTCCCTGCCCTTGCCTCTTCCCATCGGATGCTGCTTCCTGGTTAAACACTGGCATGCAGTTGGGGCGAGCCCTTGGCTGGTGACAAATGCAACCCAGAGGTCGCATTGGTGCTATTCTCATTAATATAACTGTGCTCTGGCACAAGACTATCATCTGCCTTGATTAGGACAGGCAACTTCTGGAAGTGGAAAGGTGAAGGTTCAGTCTGCTTTGCAATGAATAAGGCAACAAGTATATGTTTTCAGATAGCTGATATGTGGGTCAGGGTTGGGGTTTTCTGCCATTCTTAACTGCAGCAAGGGACTAACATGAACCTCTTTATACCCCTTGTTCAAACCCTGTCAGCTCATTGCATAGTCAGCTTATTAGCAGAAGCAATGTGATCTGGACTTTTTATTTTTATTTTTTTCTAGATTTTTTCTGACTTTTAATTTTTCTTTTGCTCCTATTAGATACAACCCATATTAAATGCTTTTGTATACCTTCAGGACCTGTTGTTTTTGTTGTTTTGTTGTTTTGGTTTGTTTGTTTTCTTCCATGTATCTGCTGGAGATTTTGTAGCTATTTGAGTTTTTAACCTTTCCTCTTGTGCTGAATGCAGTGACTGTGGCAGAGAAGAAGCTGTTCAGATTCACTGCTTGTTATATATATTTAAAATTCCCTGCTTCCAATCTGACTATCAAACAGGTATTTGTATATATCTGCAAAAACTCTTTTCTCTTCCTCCATGCTGATAACCTTTTGCCCTACATGTTCAGAAGGACAACTGTCTTCCCTGTTCCACCCCAGATACACTGCTGAAAAAAAAAAACAACTCAAGACTGTAGTACTTCACTGCCTCTCAGCTATCCATTCCTACCTATTCCCCCTTTCCTATCTGCTATCTGACAAGTTTATTGTTGTTTTTTGTTTGTTTGTTTGTTTGCTTTGTGTTTGTTTTCTTTCCACCCCTCCTCTTTGGCTTCTCCTGTCAGGAAAACTTCTCTTCCCATAGCACTCTTAAAATGGTGACTGCCAGCTCCTGCCTTTTGATGCAAAAAATAAAAAGCAAAGTGATTAACACTGTCCCCTTACCCTCCACCCCCCAAAAAATATTAATAGAAGTGTACTTACTGTGCACAGTGCAAACTAAGAATAGTGTTAATTACTATATCCTAAGTAATAGGGTACAGAAATGCTGTCATTTTAATCAATGGGTTTTGAAGTTCCAGCTTTCACGATACGTAATGAAGTACATTTTGAAGTGCTGTATCATAGAGCGTTATAGCACATTTATAGGCTTTTCTTCCCCCAATTACAAAGAGGAGAATTTCTGTAGCAGAAACATATTTTTGAGGCTTTTCCGAGGATAAAACTTAGCAGAGCAGCTGTAAAATCAGCTCTGCATAAGAAATGCATAGCCAGAGTGAGCAGTGAGGTGGGAGGCTGAAGATAACGTTAACCCCTCATGCTCTGAGCACTTGTTTCAAAACACTGTTGCTGCCACTGTGTTCTTTGTGCCTGTCCTCAGGAGATATAAAATGGATTTCACCATGCAGGAACTGCAAGGTGGGGAACAGCAGGAGAAGAATTTATGACAACATGAAGCTTTAAGGCTGCAAGCTTTTCCTTAAGTGTTTCTCTCAATTAATCATCTAAAACAGTTGTACCTTGCTATTTCTTTCTTACCGTAAACTTGGCTGTTTTCCTTCAGAAATGAAGTATATACAAGAAAGCTTTCTGTGTATTTGTTTGTCCCTTTGTCCTCTAACAACTCTTGAAGTGATGAGAGATTTTCGGCCACATTTGACAATGCATGTCGGGTATACAATGCTCCAAGAAGCTTTGGGAAAATATGTGACTGGATCAAAGACAAATGTGCTGAGGCAGAGACAGGGAGAGCTCAGCCCACAGCCTCTCCTTGTGGCTCTCCCCTCAGCCAAAGGGCCCTGGCTGGCTGGGGATGCCCATCTCCATCATCTCCAAACCCTTGATGTCATGTGGTGCTTCTTACACATAGACAGAGGAGAGGGCATCTCCAGACCCTTGGTGGCTTTCATCGCTTCTTACATGTACACAGAGGAAAGGTTTACTGCAGTTGGAAATGCTTGGGCACAGAAGAGAAGAAACAATACAGCACATAAGGGATCTAGGGGAGACAGCAGGACATTGCTGTGATGTGATGTGTGTGTGGGAAGGGTGACTGCAGGATGAGGTATGGGTTAGGCAGATGTGGAGCTGTGGGATGAATGGATGCAGAGCACAGACATAGGAAGCCTGGTTCATTTCCACCCATTGAACAAAGCCACATGTTGCAACATCTGTTTGCAACATGTAATTTTGCACAGTTGTGTGAAGCAGTAGTTCAATAGTTATATCTTACTTGTATTTCTCAAAAATAAAGATTTGCTTTATTCATCTGAGATATGGTTTTTATGAGTCTCATAATGCTAGCTACACAAAGAAAGTACATTTCTCATACTTAAGATTTTTCATGGTCTCAATAGACTAAGTGTTAAAATAAAATGGGATAACAGTGGGAACATAACCACACTGTGCACACAATGAAAGCAGTGTTTCCCCCACTTTAAAAGGTCTTTGTTCAATACCCCTGAAACATTCACAAAATAGTCTGTGAACTCTTTAAGAAGTCATCTATTAAATGTTCATGAAATACACAAGAAAATGTTACAACAAAAAAAAAAAAAGGGGGGGGGGGCAGGGGGGAGAATCAGCCCCTAAAGTTTAATTTAAATTAATTTTAAATTGATGATCAAATAATGACTGTTGTTATTTATTCTCCATATAAGGTACAAAAGATGTCTCTGATCTAGTGTCCAGAGCACAAGTGATTTTGGAGAGTTTCTCTTCATTTCTCTGCTCCCTTTTGCACTCTCTTAGATGTACAAACTGTAGCATGCAATTATGTGAAAAGGACAGGTACTGCCCAGCAGCTGGTAGCCTACTTACAGAGCAGTCTCATCCGCCCTCAGCTCCCAAAACCTTCTATCATCCTCCTGTAGCTTAAGCGATAGTTAAATTGCCCTTTCTCATGATTTTTATTATTTAGGAAAAGGCAGGAGAGAGACAGCAGGATCTCCCAGGTAAAGGTTCTGTCACCTCTCTTAATATAAGCATGGTGGTAAGAATAGTGCTATCTGTTTCACTAAAACAAATAGGTATGATTTACTGGCAAGCAATTCATCTTGTGCTTTCACTAATCAGTGATATTGATAAACTTGCCATAATAACATACAAGGCCTAAAGCTGTTCTGGACTCTAAGATCTGAATTGCAGAGCGGGGCCCAGCTGACAGCAACGATGTCAAATATAATCTCCTCCTAACCTGAAACATATTGGCAAAGACCAGCAGCACAACACGGAACACTTTTTATTCAAAGTGTTTTGAAAAGGTACCAGACTCTCAAAAGGGGCAAGTCTAGGAATAGGTATATGTGAATTTGGTCCCAGAATTGCAGTTGTACAAGGTTCACAGCACACCAAAAGAAAAAGCTTTCACAATGCTTATCACCTAAACACACACAAAATAGAACAGAGTGGGTAGGAAGGAAGAAGCAAACTCACTGAGATGGATATAGTGTAGCCCTGAATATGCAACTGTAAGAGAGGTCAGGCTTTTGTGCAAACCAAACAGCTCATGTAGGCAGATATGGGAGAAGCTTTTTCTGCTGCTATTCAAAGTCAACTGTCCATTTCAGAGCAGCATTCCTGTGTTCTTCTCAATATCTATTTGCACTGTGACTCTTCTCCTGGTATTCTCTACTTGCAATTGTTTGAGATCATCACTTACTCACTAGAAATAACAGTAAATAAAACACAAGAATAAATAAAAAGGCATGACTCAATTTGGGATTAAAAAAAAAAGAAGCCAGTTTGAGTTAGGTTAAAAAGTGTTCAGCATAGGCAAATTAGATGAAAGCCGATATCTACCCAAGAGATTGCATATACACACTAGACAAAGGAGACCCACCTAGCTTCCCCAAATAAGGAATCAGCTCTCATGAGCTGATTTTATTTTTTATTCCACTTGCATGATAGGAAGATCCGATCACTTCCCACAGGACCCAGATGTAATCAGAGTAGTTTCTTCAATCTTTTCTCATAAGTCAGTCCTCTTTGCAATCACTAGTGCTGCATTTCTTTGAATTCCCTTCCAGCTGGTCTGCAAGTCTGGTAAGAGGCTGTCCAGTCCCACATATGGTCTTCAAAGGGTCAGCTTCCATCCACTTCAAAGGGACCTGAGGGCATTCAGTAGGAAGCACTGAACATCTTGTGGGATCAGCCATTTTCCATTTCCCAGGTCTCAGACAAAAAGGGATTGTTGTTCCTTCCTGAATAAAGGCATGATGGTTTTTCATTTGCAGATGAAAATAAAGAACAATCAGAAGAAAAAAAAATCAACAAAAGAAAAAAAAAGAAAGAAAAGGAAAAATAAATGTTTATTTTGCTGTGATACTGCATTGCAGATTCGCATCTAATTTTCTGCCAGTATTATCCACTCAGTCTCTTTCAACATCACCGTTTTCCAAATTTTTCCTCCCACTGAATCTGTATGTTTGATTAATGTTTTCCCAGATGTCTGAACCTGGGGAAAAAAAGCACTTTCAGTCTCATTTTGTTAAGTGCTAGGAATCTCTTTGATGATCCATAACTAATTTTACTGTACTTGTCACAAAGCAGATGTGTGGCAATAGTCCCCTATGCATGCTGCATTCAATCATTACAAATGCCAGAATTCTCCTCTCTCTCTCTCTCTCTCTTTTTTTTTATTTATTTTATGTTTCATTAGTAATTAACCTTCACAGTTTATCATAGTGTCTTTCACTGGTTTAATGATCACATTTGAGACATGAGTTGTACAGTTGGTCCTGCCACATTTTATCCTTCTTTTTTGTCTTTCAACCCTTCATAGAATACCAGATTAGGATGCAGTCTAGTTTCAGGAATGGAACAAGTCTGTGTTATGGCTATTACGTCTCAGTCATTTTGTGCATTAACACTCCTTATTTCTAATTTACCTGATATTTGCCTTCAAAGGATGGAGAGTCTTTAAACATTAAGTGGAACTATTAAAATGAAAGACTGTAAATAATTCCTTCTTAAAGAAGGTGTATTCTGTTATCTCTAACTCAGCATCCATAACTGCAATAGCTGTAAATTTCACTTTTGTTTTAGGCTCCCCTGCTGTAAAGGTAAAAATCACCTCTGAATTGTCCCTCTTATTCCTGAGAAGATTCACCTATAACAAAAACAGAGCAATGACTGATGTTATTGACTCTGACAACTGGAGGAATTCATGGAACTAGCTAAAAAGAAGCACCCCATTGTGACTGTACGGAAAACTGCTACCATTTAGCAACACAGAGTAGCTGAGGCTGGAAGTTACTTCTGGAGACTCTCTTGTCCATAAACTCTACTCAAAGCAGGGTCACCTAGAGCAGGCTACTTAGGGCCTTGACCAATTGGGCTTTGAATATCTTCAGTGACAGTGGAAACTTGACAGCCTCTCTGGGCAACCAGTGTCAGAGTTTAAAATGATGACTTTCACGGTAAAAATAAATAAATATAATATAATATAATATAATATAATATAATATAATATAATATAATATAATATAATATAATATAATATAAAATAGAGGAGGTTTTGTTTGTTTGTTTGTTTGTTTGTTTTTTCGTTAAATAGGATTACTTGTATTTCATTTTGTGCCCATTTACTACATTTATAAAATTACACCTCATAACATGGGCCACGTTTTTCTGCCAGGGTGATTTCTGCTGGATGTTACAAATATGCATATATTTTTCTGCAGAAGTTATCAAAGTGAAGTTATAATACCAAGCTAGATCATTTTGCTACTGGATGCATCTAAAGCCTTATGAAAAAAAAAGTGGTATCTTATTCATTGTAGTGCATATGAAAAATACACTAGCTATATACAGAATTAAAGGAATTTGCTAGTTGATGTTGCAAATAGAAGCCACAAATAATTATAGTCTTAGTAATATCAATAGGTTTTAAAACAGAAATTACATCATTGTTCTCATTCCTTCTTCTAAAACTATAGGAAAATTAGCTTGTTTTTTTTTTTTTTTTTTTTTTTTTTTTTTTTTTTTTCACTATCAGATTCCATTTTATTGTAGGTGAAGTATTTGTATGTGCATGTGTGTGGGTACATGTACATTTTCGCTCTGAAGAAGACACAGAGTAAATTGAGACAAAATTTGTGTTTGCTTCTCAAAACTGGATGTTGGAGAATCCATCACAGATCTGTGGTATAAAGTTGGAGCAAAAGCATTGTTGTTACTAACAAAAATATTAATTGGATGACATTCATTTGCAAAACTTAAATTTCAAGAACTTCAGTGCTGTAACAGCCATTGTTTCTAGTCCCTTCTTCAGAAAGTTCTTAGTGCCCAGATGGCCAAATACATAACTCTTACTGAAACTGAAGGACAGTTCTGCCTTTAAGGCAGATGGAATACAGTAGAGAGACTTTTTGTCTGACGAAGTGGACAGAACCTGCATTTTTGTCAAGGGTCATTCTGCTGAGCTTCTGCAAGCTGACTGCTTTGGGCAGGTCTTTTGCAATAAACACCCAAAGATCCAACCTGGTCAGTGTTAGGCTGAGTTGTTTGTCTACTCAAGACCGTATGAGCTAGTAACTCACTGGCCTCCCTAGAGCTGGATAATATTTGCTTTCATTATGTACTAAATATTCCTTGCCATCGCTTGTAAAGTTATGGCTAACCAAGGGAGAATGGCAATCTTTCTAGCCCTTGGGTATGACTGGTGATTTCCTAGCCCTGTATTTGGATAGTACAACAGCCCCCTCCTCTCTACAGGAAATCTTTGTAGAAAGGGAGCCAGAGAGTACTGGATGTGTTCCGCCATCTGGATGACAGGGCAGGAGCTGGACTCTGAAACATGCCATAATATGCACCTGTTGCTTAGCCTAAACATGGCAAATAGCTGGAAATGAGTAATAGTTGTAATGGGTGATTTAGTTTTGGCGGATAAGTTTGGTTTTCTGACAGGAACTGAGGTATCATCTTCAGTCTGGAGGTTTGTCAGGTGCAGGATGGATTTTATCTTCCAAACAAGAAAGGTAAGCCCCCTAAAAGGCAAGTGGCTAGCTGAAATATGCTACTCTTGTTTTGGCTTCTTATAACTTGGATTATCTTTATTTCGGCCCCGGTAATACACTTTACCCTTCTGATATAAATTGGGATTCTTTTTGATATCAGAAATTATGTTCTGGGATGCAAAAAAATCCTGTTACACACACACAGTTGTGCTCTGTGCCTTTTTGACAAAAACATAAATAAAAATAAAAAGGCATTAAGAAGGGAAAATATTGCCACTTTTGTATTATTAATTATTTATTTTTAACAACAGTGGATCTGACAGTGGGTGGAAAGTGGTCACATATGAACTGTCAGAATATTGAAACTCATCAGGCTGGATGGATGTTGTGCCACATGTTCTGAAAGAAGGGACTAGCATGAGGGAGGGATGTGGAGAGAACAAGGTGCTGTTTCTTGGATTAGAGCTTTTGTGAGCTTCCAGAAGAGAGGAAATTCAGATGTTTAGCTGGCAGCAGTTGGTGGTGAGGGAAGAGCCCTGGCTCAGTTCCCTGTTGGGCGCAGGGATCACTTTCCCTCCATCTGTTAGGAGCTTCTGATTAGTTGAGGTAGGTTAATATTTTTTTCCCTGTGCTCCCACTTCCCAATGGTTATGAAATCACTTATTTGTGTTGCTGGGAGCAAAGAGAAGAGAAATGAAACCACAAAGCCTTTGCTGGGATTTTTGAGCTCTTGGCAGGCTGCAGAGGCTAGGAGGAGATTATTAGAGAGACTGAAGATTGATGGAAATGATAAGATGGGTGAAAGGGTACTGAAGGAAGCAAGGAATGATGCATTTACTTAATGGGATATCTTAAGTTTCTCTGTCAGGCTGTCTTGTTTGCAATCTGTTTAATATTTGCTCTTACCTTATAGAAAATAATGGTGGTTTATTGTACATTTTCTAAAATTGTTTTGAGAAGGGACATATTCGTATCCGTAAGTGTGCGAGTTGGTACAGGAAAAGAGAGAGGCTACAACACATTTTCTGTGTGCCAATAAGACTTGTCTCAAGGCTGCGCTGAAGTAAAATCAACTGCATCATGTTTTAGTGATGTTTTCCACCTATAGGCACTTCTTAGCTGTCTGCCATAGTGATTAAACTGAGATTGTAAAGGATTGGAAATACAGGCCAGTACAAGGTCTTCAGGCAGCAAATCACTGACATTGCTCTCATCAAGCTCTGGCAGGTTTTAGAGCACCAAAATAGACACACGATTACAAAAGTAAAAAAATAAAAATAAAAATAAATAAAAATAGAGAGAGACTAGGAAAAGCCATTCAGCAAAACCCAAATATATACAAGCATACAGACCAAATCTCGAATTAAAAAAAAAATAATTCTGAAGCTGAGGAGGAAACTTTATTTCTTTCTCATCTAACCTCTTCTTTCTGTTCACTCCTCACCTTCTGTGACTAATCTCCTTGGATTCTTTACCTCTCCTGCTGTGATATCGATCCATCTCCTGTGAAGGCATTAAGCCACATAACACACAAATACAACAGACTGCTCCATTTGTGTAGCAGCCCCCTGTTAATTCTTCAATAACTGGGCTGGCACGAAATGGTAAAAAAGACAGCCCGGAGCATCCCACAGGCCAGGGCAGCATTGTTTCACAGGGTGTTGCCTCTCCACTGACCTCAGCTTTGCCAACCCCTCAGTTTGCATTTCTGGGTCTGTCTTCTTTATCCAGAGGATATCTCCACAGGAGAGGAAAAGACAGCAGCAGCTTTTCTGCAAGAGGGAAAATGAATATTGTGAAGTGGATTCTATCTCAACCATTACACTGGCAGCTTTCATTCTGGGGGATGTGCAGGTTGACCAGCAGATTAGACTGTGATTATACAAGGCCCAGATAAACTGGTTATTTTTGTTAAATTTAAGTCTATAAATGTATTACTGGAAGTCAAAGGTTTACTTAACAAGAAATAAAGACGTGCATTTTTTTTTTTTTCTGTTGCAGTGAGTGGAATGAGGCAATCCTACAAAGCTGAACACTGTTTTCACAGTTAAAGACCCCTCTCCCCACAAGACTGGAAAAGCAAGATGGCCAGGAAAGTTCCCATGAAGCATTTTCAAACATGCTCTTTTATAACCCAAACCAGCTAATTTACATCTCAATTTACATATATCCCACAGTACTTTATTCCATTGATTAGACATCAGTACATTTACATTTACATCACTTCCACATTAACAGCAGCAGTAGGTCATGGTGACCTTACAAATATCTTGTCAAAGCCTTTTGTGTCAAAACAGCCCAACCTCAGAAATGCTCTATCAAAACATCCTCATCACCCAATGTCAAAACAGCTTCATCACAGAGTCTAAGCGCATTCAGATCCAACAAATTAACATATCAAGGCTTTATTGCCTTAATATCCAAGTTAAAAACAAAAACCTAATGCCTTCCCCATGAAAAGAAAATTGTTCCTACTCCCATTTCCCACTGCCAATTAACAAAGTTCCTATCCACTGAGATGTCTCAGGAGTGATTTTTTTTTTTTTTCCTGACTGTGCTGAAACAGTGACCGACATTTTTATTTAGTCAAACTTGAAAAAGTGGCCGGAAGATGCTTCCGGGGACTAAGCTTCAGTGATAGTGAAGTCAGTAAAATTGCTGGCTAGATACAAGACTATTCAACATAGTGAAGAGCACTACTGAAAAAAAACAAACAAACAAACAAACAAACAAAAAAACAAAACAAAACAAAAAAAACCACAGTTCTGGATCATTGCCCATTGCATTTTAGTTATCTCATTATTCAGTTTTCAGGCCAAACCTGTCTTAGTGCTTGGCTTCACTGTGACTAACTGACTGGGGAAAGGGGAAATATACATCGCACATTTATTTATTTATTTATTTATGAATTTAAAGGAAGTGAGACAAATCCCCAAAGATTAAATCTGTTTATAAATCATGGTCTTACTGGTTCCCTTGCCCTCATGCCTATCTGCTTACAAGGTAGAGAAAGCACCCAACTCACATATAGTGACACAATTTCACATCAATACAATTGAATCCATATGATTCAGATAATTGAAACTGTAATGCCTCTCTTTGTGAGTGGGGTGTTTATAAGGCAGATTTTCAGGGAGGGACCAATTCCATCACAGGACAGAGAGCTTAAATATAAACACACAAAACATCCAAATATAAATGTAGGTAGGACAGCAATATTTAGTGTTTCCTTGAGTAAAGGCACATATAAACCACCATTTAAATATGCAATAATACAGTAAGCTAGTCTGGAATGTCAGCATTGCAAATATTCATGTTCCGGCAACACTCACAATTTCATGCAATAACTTTCTTAATAGGTAAAACTTTCAAATATAGAATACATAAATATAAATCACCCTGTTCCATTCTGTACAATCTTTTTTTTTTTTTTTCAGGATATTAGCTAACAGCCAAAGCAATTAAATTTATAAGCAATAAGAAGACCACAGGCAATCTGCTTATAGTATAGCTTTACCTTGTAGTAAAGACATTGTGTCACACCCATTTTTACTAGGACAAGATCTCTTGCATTTTGCTCTGTTTCCTACGAGTCATTACTATGGAAGCACAGGCTGATACTATGAATTCAGGCTGATTATATCAAGGTGGAAGAAATCAGAAGCAGCAGTTGCGAATTGGTAGAAACTGACCTGACTGGTGTATTACTGTTATCCCCAGGAAAAGCAAGTGGGGATATGACCACATACCTTGTATAAATGATTTCTATTTAATGTTTCAGAATTGATTCACTCTGAAAGTCAATCCATTAAAATTAATTGTGTTTTTTGTTTGTTTGTTTGTTTTGTTTTGTTTGTTTTTCTCTCAAAAGATGCACAACAGTTCCCATGTAAACTCTGTCCTTAAAATGTGTCAGTATAGGAGATATTCCCTATTTTTAGTGAGAAGACAGTTGCAGAATTTATGAACTTCCTGAGTACAGCTGTTGTGAAGACATAGAAAAACAATTCATTTTCATATAATTGTGGCCTTTGGTTTACACTTAAATATACTTTAATGGCTTGTTACATTTATTCCTACTCTTCTTTCATTTTCTAAAACCGTAAATGCTGATTTCCAACATGTAGTCTGAGAACTAATCTCAGTATTTCAATGACCAGCTTCACAGTAGTAATGACTCTTAATGTTATTTCTTTTCATTTTCATCTTCTTGTCAAAGTTGTTCACTGAAAATAAGGTGTGCAAAACAAATTTAAGGTCAAGGGGGGAAGTACTTTAGATCTCTCTGGTAGAAACCTCTGCTACCTGAAAGCTGGAGAAGAAATAGGAGTTGTTTTCATAGGTTGATGCAACCTAGGGGAATTAGATGAAGTGACACACACGTAAAACAAAAATATATGGAGAAAGAAGAGCACTATGGTTCTCTGCAATTGCAGAAGATAATAGAAAAAAGAAGTGAAGTGGTAGGGTGGAGTCAGAAGAAAAACATATGCATGGAGGAATAAAAAGATCTCATGAAATGGAAAGTGGGGCCCATTTACTACTACATAACTTTGCTTCCACTTGATCTCTGTTACCCACAGTAACAAGGATGGCTGGGGACCTGAGCAGGCTTGACATAGAAGGCAAGAGGAGAGGCTGGTGCTGCTGTAGGGCTTCATCTCTAGTGGGGCTTACCATAAAGGCAGCAAAAATAGTCACTGTTGATGAAAAATGGTAGAAAGCTGATGATGCTGTGAGGATACGAGAGGAGTGCTGTGAGAAAGCACTCCCCACTCCCTTTTTGTCCCCAACTGGACAAAAAGTCAAATGTTAAAGAGATCCAAAGGAGCAGTAATATTAGAGATGGTAGAGGAGGAAACATTTAAATTATTCTTGATCACCTAAAATCTCTGATAATTTATAGTAGGAGTAGCACTACTCCTCTTCCCCTTCCACCCCCCTTCCCCCCTCGCCCCCAAACCCTTTCTGCCCCAGGGCTGGAGCCCTTACACCAAAGATTTTAGCATGGTAAGAGTCATCCTATAATAGGTCTGAATTGGCTGTAGCAACTCCAGCTTCACAGTGATGTGCCAGAGTGGAGAATCAGCCCTTGAGATAAGAAACTTTCATGGTAAGAAGGAGGCTGGGAAAATGAAGAGCAATTTCCAGCATTCTTGTAAAGTGTGGCACTAACAACTTCTACCAGAATGTATTCCACGTAGTTGAGTGACTCTATACACAAGGCAACCTCTGTGTCACTCAGTCATATATCGATGTTGTACAAGATACCTTAAGATTCACTTTCCACTAGATGTCAGCTGCCTCAATTGAGCCTGATAATCACAGTGACAAGTACTACATGAGCTTTCAAGATCCAGTTTAGATATCTTTGTAAATTACAACTGCTTGCTGATTTGATCATTAAGCTGATAACATAATTGAGAAACTTAGCACCATCACTATGACTAGTTCCACTGGTGTGCCAAGTATGCAAGCAGCAGCCACGAGCTTCTCAGTGATATAATACTGTAGCCAAAGTATTCTCTGCCACAGTAAATAATTCCAGTACAATACAAAGGTGGACAGTATTTTGGATGACTATTGAAGTAAATTTATTGAAGTAATCCTCCTGTTTAAAGTTGGTGGGGAGTGTCACACTTTACACAGTGTTGTTATGAAAAGAGCTGTTTGCTATCCCACTCTTGAAACTGTCTGAAGCAGCAGAAACATGACATCATTTCTATGTGACAGTCCCAAGCAAAGGGAACTGGACTTGTGCATGCCAGCCACACTGCCACTTCTTTACAAGAAGGCTGTCCCCAAAATACTGGCAATGGCAGCAAGGTTGCAGGAGTAAACTGTACGGACTGAAATAGCCAAGGACAAAAGAAAACAAACAAACAAACAAACAAAAACAACAACAACAACGAAAAAAAAATTAAATACAGAACTCTCTTCAGTAACATTTAGCCATCTAACCTGATCTTAGCTTGTTGCAGGCAATATCTCTTTTAGTTCAACATTTTATTCTCAACCTGCTTAAGTCTTCAGAGGCTGCACTGACAAGCAAAAAGTCTAATTACTGTGTTTAGTTTGCTCTTTTTAGCATGCTCTGCAGGTCTTGTCATCATTTCACTGTGAAAAGATGGTGATTTTTTTTTTTTCCTTTTAGCAAGTTCTTCCTACTATTCTTGTTAAAGTAATACTGCATCAGAGACTCCTTTGATTGTTTGGCTATGTTAAAATTGTCACTAATGCTGTTCTGCTTTGAAACTTCTTCCTGTAGGTTTACTTTTATACATCTGTTGGGAAACTTTATTTACTTTTCTGTTTGTTTACTATCACACACAAGAAAAGCATACATAAATCAAATGCTTTGTCCCTCAGGCTTCACTTGTCTCGTCTTTCTTTATGCTGTATCAAAAATTTCAGTAAAACATGTTAAGTAATAATCCTATGAAGACATGAAAGTGGAAAGCAACACACTAGCAAATCTCCGGGGGCTGGATATACAAATAATATTTTTGAAAAAGGGAGGAATTCTCATTGTAGTTAATTTTCTTCCTTCTTTATTTCTTTTGCCAACTTGAAGTTTAAATAGTTTTTATTTACAGAAATCATATATGTCTGAAACAAAATCTTTTGCATGACAGTGAAGGTGGATGACATTTGCTAGGAATATAAAAGCATCAGATGTATCTCACATGCCCTTGTTTTTAATCTGATTTCAGTAGTCATCTCTTCTTGTCATTACAAAAGAGATATCTTGACAAGCACTGACACTAGCACTAGCAGCATACAAAGATCATCATGAGATAAATACCCTGCTACAAAAAAAGGAAAAAGATACCTAATTATATACTACTGCAGGTTGCACATCAGTGGGGTACTGAATTGCAGTATGCAAAATATTTGGATATTCATGGAGAAAAGTGTGATAAAGAATATTGTGGAGTGATGGAAGAAAAAAAAAATAAACTTTTAATGATATGAAGCAAGAAAGATGGGAAATAAGAAGCACTGATTTTTTTTTTTATTTTTTTTTTCTGTGAAATCAAAAAAACAAAGGCCTATTCACATTATCAGGCATTAACCAGTCTAGTGCAATAGCAAAAAAGATGAGGTGAAAATTTTTTTACAACAGCAAAATGTCTTCTAATTTAATGGATCCTTTCAATCCATTCAACTTATACCTGACTCACTTTTATCCAGTCTCTCTACTTACATTTATTATTTTTTTTTCATGCACGTACACACTTTTTCCCCATCCCAAGTGTTTTTGCCTGTAATGCAACGTGGCTTTTCTGTTCTCATTGATTCCTCTGCCTTCTTCATGTTTCCTGCCTGTACAGTCTCAAGCCAATTCAGTTTCATCTTTCACGTAGATCTGTGACAATGACAGCATATGACCCCAAAATTACAAAGCAGATATGACAATAGTGACATTGCTGTTGTCACTTGGGATAACAGTAATAAACTTTGCAGAATCACTGCAGATATAATAGGCTGTTTTCTGTGATATTAAATGCATACACAGACTTGATTACCTCATTCCTCTTTGTCTTCATGGTATGAAATTAAGAACTGATGCAAATGAATTAAAGTCTACACGGAAAGTTAAGGGAATAATACCTTCTTTTCAGCTCAGCCATGCCTTCGATCAAGACATTTATATTTGCCTTGTAAAAGCTTATTACAAGCCTCCACATCTACTGTTTCACTTCTAAGTCCATACATTTTGAGAAAAGGACTAGCATACCATACCAAAAAGTTGTCCTACCTGGTAATACATTACAATGTATATTTAAACAAATCAAACTCCATGAGAAGCTTTTAATGGTGACCAAAGCACTAAGTAATCAGCATCTATGGCCAAAAAGTTTTTGCAGATTTCCACTCAACTATTTGCAGAGTTTTCATTGCTTCATGAATACTCCTTTTCATTTTTATTCTTATAGGAGGCAGGTGAATTTTTTTGTTTGTTTGTTTCTTGTTAAGCCAGTATGGAAATTTGCAGACAAGAGAAAGCCCAAGTCCTCTCTTCTCCCTTTGGCACTGTTGTTTCTGTATTTGATTTTTTTGGTGTTTGTTCTTGGAGCACTTGGTTGGTCATACAGTTGTCACCAACAATACAGTGTGAGCAAGAAGTGTCAAATTCTCAGGAAGACTTAGGTGCATGTGTAGACATTTTTAATGGCTGAAAACTGTTTTGAACGCAGTCAGCTTCAAAGATGCACTTACTATTCAGTAGCTGCTTTCATATGAACACAGTTTTAAGCAAAGGAGTTCATTCCTTATTTTGATGTAGGATCAGTCTTGCTTTTTTGCCCAAGCCTTATCCTTTGTCACATAGTAAAGCTGACAGTATGACAAAGAAGACTTTAGTTCTAACAAACTTTGTCTGTCCCCCATTCTGACTTCCCAGAAAATATCCAGCAAATGTCACTGACACTTATTTAAAAGTGGAAGAGATCAAACATATATAGGATATTTTAAAATAATAAGCCATTATAGAAAAAAAAAAAAAAAAAAAAAAAAGTAATATTTACAGCATTACGAAAGAACAGAGGTTCAGTTGGGGTGACCCAGTACTGCTTGAAAACACTGTTACCCTGTGAGCTAGGAGACCTGGCCTCAAGGGAAGAGGCAAGGAAGCATGCTTCTGTGAACCCTTTCACTCTCAGCCTCTCAGAAATAGAAAATTAAATATTAGAGACTGACAGATAGCAATAGTGAGAATGCTCCCCAGCTCTCACCCTCTTCTTCCTTACCCCACTCTCCCAGCTCAGATCCAGAAGATGAAGAACTTGCCCAATGCGTGCTCTTTGCACACCAGCTGCTGTGGCTGCAGCATTTGGCTTTGGCTGTAGCACTCCCACTAGTTCAGACAGAATGCAGCACCCAGCAGAGCTAGGACTCTCTGAAAAGGTCCTTCCTTTAGAAAGGAGACACGAAATCCAGGAGGCAGGTAGTGCTGTCAACCGTAAGAGTAGCATGGCATGTCTCCTTGCTGAGGCTGCGTGCTCAACCTGTCTTCTCAGGAGACCAGCAATAAGAGGATGTTTTTTAAAAGTTTGATGGTGTTTTAAACTGTTTATGTTCACCACAGTTATAAAATGGAAAAAGAACTTGCATCACATAATATGTGTCTAGATAACTGTAAATTCAATGAAATGCAGTGCATATATCAAAAGCTTTGATGGCAGGCCTCTCTCACATTCACCAATGAAACTGGAGAAGAAAAAAGGCTCGAAATATCAATGATAAACTGCAAGGAGAATTTTCTTTCTCAGCACACAGTACAGTGATGATTATGTACATGAAAGGCATTAATCCTTAATTCACCCCATCAATGGAAACCAGTGGTTAGCGTTGTGAACATTTCCTTTACTCTGTTCTAGGTTGTTTCTATCTGTGCAGGCAGAGAGTACAAAGGTAGGTGGTTTTAACGGAAGGAAAACATATCGTCTGTAATGTTACCCGCAATCTTAAGAGTTGGCTTCACACAGGAAGGTTGATGTAAGGTGCTAATGGATCTGCGCTACTGCCCTTAAAGGGGAGTGGAGGACATTGCAGCTGCTGACATCTTTGTGTCTAGCTGGTGGGTTGATTTCTCAGGCCCCATTTTTCTACACTCTTTGTTATTTGAAAGTAGAATAAAAATATTGGCTTCTCTGACATTAACAGAGAAGCAGTGGCACCAAGACTTTGTAAACATGTTTGGTTTTGTTTGTTTGTTTTTTGTCTGTTTATTGTCTTTTGTTTTGTTTTTCAGTTGACTGAAGTGCTCTTATGGCTTCAAAATGGCACCTTCAGGTTGATGACTGCACTCCATGAAATAATATAGAGAGTATAGATTTTCATGTCAAGCCAGGCACTGCTGTTCTACATCACATCAACAATCAGCAAAATAAGTCCTGGTACAGCAAGTTATCCTGCACAGAATAAAAATGCATTCAACATGGCAGGATCTTATAGGAGAAGGAATGTTTTTTATTGAGCAAACTGCTATAGGTGGAAAAGTGATCATGTTTTGAAGCACACAAGCCATTCTGCTGTGATGAAAGCAGGTGTTTCTCATATTCATAGGCCAACATCACAGCTACATACAACATAATAGAATGTAGGAATGCACTCAGGAAGGATATGTTCCCATTAAATAGTAGGAAAAAAAAACAATCATTGAAGTTCTGTTGGAGGAAAAAAAAAGTGCAAAATAAGCTTAAGATTGTCTTAAGATTATCTTTGCAATCAGAGAAGTCTCAAACTTAAGTCTGTGAAATGAAAATTGGTGACCAGCTTAAAAAGAGGCAATATGTAAGTGAGATTAACCATTAAATTATTGGTTGCTGAGAGGAGCAGTCTACAGATCAAATATTTTAATTTACTGGAATTTTATTTTACAAACAGGCAGAGAGACAGAGACAGAGGTGAGTTGCTACTGGCCCTAGTTAGCTCCAATTCCCCAAGAAAATTGCCCAGAGTCCTAAGTACTGAAAGCCACTTGGCAGTAGCAATCAATATGATGCAGTGGTTCTTTGATTGCTAGACAAAAGTTCAACGATTAAACTTTAATGCAGAATCTCAGAGCAAATGTTCTAGAAATTTTGATCATGTTAAAAAGGATTAACTAGAAAAACTGTATTAAATTTAAACAGCTCAAGGATTTAGAAGTAGGTTGGAATGTATCTAAGTCAATTTTATTAAAACTACACTCACAGGCAACTCATTTACTAGTAAGGGTTTTTGTGGGGGGACAATGTTTTAAGAGCCACAATTTAATTACTAAGCCACAATACAAGCTAAGTGTTTTTTGCTATTCTCTACTGTTACTCATAATGCATGTAGAACATGAATTCATTGGCAACAATATCAATTCCTGAAAAGGCTCAGATTCCCAGTTGCTTTCAAATTTGTTTAGTGGAGAATTTATTGCATTACCTATGCTATGCATTAATACTGTATTTGTACATCTGTGTCTACCATCTTTTGTTCCTTGTACTTCAGTGGGGTCTCAATTATTTTAATGTACATCCCTAACTTTTAATAAATCAAGAAGAATTATATACTACCACTAAATCCAGAACAAAGTAATTTAACTTGGCAGTTTCATCACCCATACTGCACATTTCAGCTCTACTTACTTCACATTTGTTTCCCCTGAAACTCCCTCATAAGGAGTATGACAATTTCAAGGAAGCAATAAAGTCATCTGAATAATCTTACCAATAGTAAAAATTAGAATTTCAGTCTGTGATGGTATATATTTCATAAATCATTATAATGCTCAATAGTCTCATTTGATTATATTATAAAGTAATTACACTTAATTTTTTTCCTCTTTCTTACCTTCCTAACATGCTGTTGATATCCATTCATGACAAGAATATATAATGCCAGAAATGATGGCTGTTGTAACTGATATGATCCCCATACAAAATCAAATACATCTTCCTGCAGACTCAGGCTGAAGACTCCATTTGGACCTGAGCAAATGTTTCTACCGGACTTTGATAGTAACTACTTACAATATACATATCCAAATGCAGAGTTTAGACCCAGTGTCAGTAACTGTGCTCTTTTACTATCAAGATCCTAGAAACATATCTTTCCTTTATCGTCAGCTAATCTTAAAGCACTGGATCCCTTTAGGATTTTTTTCCTGTGGCTTTTGTCACTTAATGTGAAATTTTCCAATTTGCTTGTGTCTGCCTTGGACTAATTTTTGGGTTGCATTGCAGTCTTTGGAATGAGAGGGTGGGAATTTCCAGAAAAAATAGTTTAACTGTTTCTAGAGTCACTGTAAGGGTTTCCTTCTGTTGGACTGAGAAACTCCAACTTTCATTTGTTCTGCAGAAGAAGTTTAGAAAAGTGGCAGTGGCAGCATAGTATAGAGTGGGCCAAGAGAGACAGTCACCATTGTGTCATTAATATTTCCATGTTGTTCCCATGAAAAAAAAAAAAAAAAGACTCATAGACAGCCAAGTTTTAATATCCAAAAATCTTGGTTTGTATATGCTCAGTAGAGAGGGAGTAGAAGGGAAATAGAAGGGAACAGAAGGAAACGGAAGGAACAGAGGTGGGCAAGGAAAAGCAAAGATTGGAAGCTCCTGCAAAAATAATAAGAGTGAAAAAAACAAGAGAGAAATCATGAAAATATTTACTGAGTGAAATGCTCAGATGGAGGCATAAATGAGATTGTGTTTTATGACCAAAACCTCTTTGTCCTTGGCTCACAAAATGATGAAGTTCTCTGCACAAGTATTGGCCCTAAAAAAAAACACATTGCACAACACCTTATAAAAAAGCAAGCTGACTTGCCTAAGCATGAGGGCTATCACCTCTGTTGTGCTTGAGTACCTAATGACTATCCTCAGCATGCCTGGGGAATCCCCATGCCTACCAATATCTCTCTGAAGCATGAGCCCATCTTTACATCAGATACAGAAGTGCTGGGAGCTCCTAAAAGGGTTCATGAGGCCAGCCCAAATGCTTCTCTTTCTGGTCTGTGGACTTCCATCCAGTGAGGTCTCATCAGGAACTAACACATCTTACCTTTGATGAACATTTTCAAAAAGGTGTGACTCACCTGTGCCTTGGAAAGAGATACTGGAAGGTTTTCCCAGATTCTACAAGCAATGCAAGCACTCACACCTATGGAAACAAAAATCATGATGCAGGGACCAACCTTGTCAGTTTGACAACAGTGGAGAACTCGCTGCCTGGGAGAATGGAACAGCTCCTGTCAATAGCTGACCACCTTCTCTCTAAGCTGTTAGTGGCACCATAAATCAAGCCTCTGAAAAAGGCAGACAACAATGCCCTGTGTTTATTACTTCATTTCCCACAGTACACCAGAAGACATCCTAGAATGTTCTCATGTGCACAGACTTGTGTCCGTGCACTTCTCCCTAAGAGACTTGTTGAAGATAGAGATGCAGCCACATGAGATCAAATGGCAAAGATGATTACTGTTAGGGACAAAGTTCTGCCGTAACACCCATCCTTGAAGTCAAAATTGGTAGTCTATTGGAAAGATGCACAGTGTACATTCATTATTGTATGGGCTTGAATTGTACAATCACATCTCAATATATTCCATCAGTTTTCAATATGATTTTTTTTTTTGTTTTGTTTTGATTATATAAATTATTAAGATTATACTAAAACTGGTTCCCCCATAAATCAAATAAAATGTTTTCTCTATTCTCTTTTGAACTAGAGAACATTGCTAATTTATGCCACTTCTTTTCCCTAGTATGCTAATTTCCCCAAAAGCTAATTCCTTGTAAAATCCATAAAAATATAGTACTTTAAGGTTGTTGGAGAGGAGCTCTTCATTCGTATTATTACAGTTATACACTTTACAATCTTTACAACATTATAGCTGTAAAACAAACTCACATAGAACAAAATGGATCTGAAAGCTCCTAAATCATAGAATCATAGAATCATAAAGTTTGGAAAAGACCTTCAAGATCATCTGGTCCAACCATCACCCTACTACCAATGTCAGCCACTAAACCATGTCCCTAAACACCAGGTCCAACCTTTCTTTGAACAGCCCAGGGACAGTGATGCCACCACTTCCCTGGGCAACCTGTTCTAATGCCTGACTACTCTTTCTAAGAAGAAATGTCTCCTAATTTCTAACCTAAACCTCTCCAGCAGTAGTTTAAAACATGTTTTAAGGGAATTATCAGTGATTTTGCTTGTAGAAAATAGCATTGAAAGCATGCAAGGAAAAATAAAGTAAAATGGCATCATTTCATGTGATTTATATGCACAATATACATATTTGCAATTCTTTAAATTAATACACAGGAGGTCTGAATCCCCATGCACTGGAATGATCTACAACAATCTATGGCTGTTTTTAACATCATAGCACTAAATTTCTATTTGGCTTTCAATCCCAAAGTTGACTCGGTGTCATAACTTTGATAACTCTTATCCATAGCTTTGCTGTCCTTTTTGATAGAATGTTAGTGTTTTATCACTACTTCCCTGTAGCAAACAATCACATGTTGAAAAAGATACATAAATGTCATTATCAGGGGCCACTAACATAGAACCTCTTTCAATTTTGTATACAAAGCCATTTTGATACCCTGTTCTGACTGATGTAGTAATGTTTTACTGTACAATTTCATTCACTGATGTTGCCAAAGGACGATATTCTGCCACTATACTAATACATTTCTTTGGAAATAACCTTCTACTTTCAATGGGACTTGATGCTGTGTAAGATGCCATTCAGCATGAATAAAGGCATCAAAATACGGCTGAGTTATTATCCACATAACTTAAACCTCAGTAAAGCAATGAGATACACAGATTAATGGCTAACACCTGGGATGACATTCCTATCTTAACCCATGCTGTCTGACCGAAGGTTAGTAATAACATGTGCATGGCTTGTCATCAGACTGAAATACAGTCACAATAGTATGAAATTTCAGAATAAATATCTGCCTTCACTCTCTTTTATTCCCCTTGTGGTTTCAAGTCAGTTCCTTAAAATATTGTTTAATATGATTTTAGAGATTTAAAGTCAGTTCCTTAAAATATTGTTTAATATGATTTTAGAGATTTAATAACAATATATTGACCAAGAGAGGACAAATGTCAGTTCTTTCTTCAGTTTGTTCTCAGTGGTATAGGTTTGTTTGAAAATGTTTTTTCTATTCAGTCTTACATTAAAAAACATCTTCTCAATTAACTCTGAAGCCATCAAACATCTTTCTTTGGTTAATGGGAGGTCCTTCTTTAATAATTGCTAATACAAGTTCTTTGAAGCATTTTGAAATACCTTGAATATAAAAGGCATTACATCAAGCTGGATTCTATTTTTATGCTGTTATGCATCATCTTTCACACCAACTAATAGCAACAAACTAACTTACATATGGAGAACATGAAAAACGTTTGAATAGTAAGGTATACTTATGTTATTACATAACTTTGAAACCTATACAGACATGAAATAAGAAAGAATGTTATTGATTGCATAAGTATGCCTGCACTACGCCATTCAACTCATAATATATTTCTGAATATTTTAATAGAAAAGAGAATGAAATTTGTCGTGATTCCTTTGGTACTTCAAAGTCTTTCACCATTGTCTTAACACAAAATTTCCCATGCTTGCACTGTTATTTAATATAAGACAAGCAAGTGTAGTAGATAGAAGGGTCATGTTCAGTAGCCTGGGTTTCCCATTGCATAGTCATATAGAATGTGTACAAAGAAAAGACAACCCAGTGCCAAATTTTGTACCCATGAATTAAGATTAAGTCCAAAATTGTCTCCTAGGAGAGCACCAGCAATGACTTCCACTTAAGAATAAGATTATAATAGTCCAAGAAGCCCAAAAGAAGCACATTTGAAATGATGTCTTTGACTCAGGGCTATAATCTATACAGGAGGATGATATATATCTGGTAATGTACTCCTGCATTTACAGAATCACAGAATTTCTAGGTTGGAAGAGACCTCAAGATCATCGAGTCCAACCTCTGACCTAACGCTAACAGTCCCCACTAAACCATATCCCTAAGCTCTACATCTAAACGTCTTTTGAAGACTTCCAGGGATGGTGACTCCACCACTTCCCTGGGCAGCCTGTTCCAATGCCTGACAACCCTTTCAGTAAAGAAGTTCTTCCTAACATCTAACCTAAAACTCCCCTGGCGCAACTTAAGCCCATTCCCCCTCGTCCTGTCACCAGGCACATGGGAGAACAGACCAACCCCCACCTCACTACAGCCTCCCTTGAGGGACCTATAGAGAGCGATAAGGTCGCCCCTGAGCCTCCTTTTCTCCAGGCTGAACAAGCCCGCTCCCTCAGCCGCTCCTCGTAGGACTTGTTCTCCAGGCCCCTCACCAGCTTCGTCGCCCTTCTCTGCACCCGCTCAAGCACCTCGATGTCCTTCTTGTAGCGAGGGGCCCAAAACTGAACACAGTACTCGAGGTGCAGCCTCACCAGAGCCGAGTACAGGGGGACGATCACTTCCCTAGCCCTGCTGGTCACACTGTTCCTGATACAAGCCAGGATGCCGTTGGCCTTCTTGGCCACCTGAGCACACTGCTGGCTCATATTCAGCCGACTACTTGATGTCCTTCTTGTAGCGAGGGGCCCAAAACTGAACACAGTACTCGAGGTGCAGCCTCACCAGAGCCGAGTACAGGGGGACGATCACTTCCCTAGCCCTGCTGGTCACACTGTTCCTGATACAAGCCAGGATGCCGTTGGCCTTCTTGGCCACCTGAGCACACTGCTGGCTCATATTCAGCCGACTACTTGATGTCCTTCTTGTAGCGAGGGGCCCAAAACTGAACACAGTACTCGAGGTGCAGCCTCACCAGAGCTGAGTACAGGGGGACGATCACTTCCCTAGCCCTGCTGGTCACACTGTTCCTGATACAAGCCAGGATGCCGTTGGCCTTCTTGGCCACCTGAGCACACTGCTGGCTCATATTCAGCCGACTATCCACCATCACTCCCAGGTCCTTCTCTGCCTGGCAGCTCTCCAACCATTCCTCTCCCAGCCTGTAGCTCTGCTTGGGGTTATTGTGCCCCAGGTGCAGGACCCGGCACTTGGCCTTGTTGAACTTCATGCAGTTGACCTCAGTCCATCGGTCCAGCCTATCCAGATCCTCCTGCAGAGCTTTCCTACCCTCAAGCAGATCGACACACGCACCTAACTTGGTGTCATCTGCAAACTTACTGAGGGTGCACTCGATGCCCTCGTCCAGATCATCGATGAAGATATTAAAGAGGACCGGCCCCAGCACTGAGCCCTGGGGGACGCCACTAGTGACCGGCCTCCAACTGGACTTGATTCCATTCACCACGACTCTTTGGGCCCGGCTATCCAGCCAGTTTCTAACCCAACGAAGCGTGCGCCAGTCCAAGCCAAGAGCAGCCAGTTTCTTCAGGAGAATGCTGTGGGAGACGGTGTCAAAAGCCTTGCTGAAGTCAAGGTAGACCACATCCACAGCCTTTCCCTCGTCCACCCAGCGCGTCACTTTGTCATAGAAGGAGATCAGGTTCGTCAAGCAGGACCTGCCTTTCATAAACCCATGCTGACTGGGCCTGATCACCTGGTTGCCCTGCAAGTGCCGCATGATGACTCTCAAGATAATCTGCTCCATGAGCTTCCCTGGCACTGAAGTCAAACTGACAGGCCTGTAGTTTCCCGGGTCTGCCCTCCGGCCCTTCTTGTAGATGGGCGTCACATTTGCTAGCCGCCAGTCGATTGAGACCTCCCCCGATAGCCAGGACTGCTGATAAATGATGGACAGTGGCTTGGCCAGCTCCTCTGCCAGTTCTCTTAGTACCCTTGGGTGGATCCCATCTGGCCCCATCGACTTGCGTACATCCAAGTGCCGTAGCAGGTCACCAACCAGTTCTTCATGGATAGTGAGGGCCACATCCTGCTCCCCATCCCCTTCCACCACCTCAGGGTACTGAGTATCCAGAGAACAACCGGTATTGCCGCTAAAGACTGAGGCAAAGAAGGCATTGAGGACCTCCACCTTTTCCTCATCTCTTGTAACTAAGTTTCCCCCCGCATCCAGTAAAGGATGGAGATTCTCCTTAGTCCTCCTTTTAGCATTGATGTATTTGTAAAAAGATTTTTTGTTGTCTTTAGTTGCAGTAGCCAGATGGAGCTCCAGATGAGCTTTGGCCTTCCTAATTTTGTCCCTGCACAGCCTCGCTACATCCTTAAAGTCCTCCCTAGTGGCCTGCCCACTTTTCCAAAGATTATAAACCCTCTTTTTTCTCCTAAGATCAAGCCACAATTCTCTGTTGAGCCGGGCCGGTCTTCTTCCCTGCCAGCTCGTCTTTGGGCACATGGGGACAGACAGCTCCTGCGCCATTAAGATTTCCCTCTTGAAGAGCGCCCAGCCTTCCTGGACCCCTCTGCCCTTCAGAACCGCCTCCCAAGGGACTCCACCAACTAGTGTCCTGAGCAGCTCAAAGTCAGCCCTCCGAAAGTCCAATACAGTGGTTTTACTGGTCTCCTTCCTGGCCTCGCCAAGAATAGTGAACTCCACCATTTTGTGGTCACTCTGCCCAAGACAGCTCCCGACAATCACATCCTCCACCAGTCCTTCTCTGTTTATGAAGAGAAGGTCTAGCGGGGCACCACCCCTGGTAGGTTCACTAACCAGCTGCGTCAGGAAGCTATCTTCCACGCTCTCCAGAAACCTCCTAGACTGCTTTCTCTGGGCTGTGTTGTGCTTCCAGGATATGTCAAGGAAGTTGAAGTCCCCCACGAGTACAAGAGCTGACGATTTTGCAACTTCTGTCAGCTGCCTGTAGAATTCCTCATCCGTCTCCTCATCCTGGTTCGGCGGTCTATAGCAGACCCCGACCAGGACACTAGCCTTGTTGTCCCTGCCGATCCTAACCCAAAGGGACTCGACCTTGTCATTCCCAGCCTCGAGTTCTACAACCTCCAAAGACTCTCTAATATAGAGAGCCACACCACCACCCCTTCTGTGCTGCCTGTCCCTTCTAAAGAGCTTATAGCCAGGCATTGCAGCACTCCAGTCATGAGACTGGTCCCACCACATCTCCGTGATGGCAACCAAGTCGTAGCCTGCCTGCTGCACGATGGCTTCCAGCTCCTCCTGTTTGTTACCCATGCTGCATGCATTGGTGTAGATGCACTTCAGCTGGGCCATTGCCTTATCCTCCGGCCTTGCCATTGTTCCCCCTGGCACAGCCCCAACAATCCTAGCTTCAGCCCCATCCCCCTTCCTACCTAGTTTAAAGCCCTCTCAATGAGCCCTGCCAGCTCCTGGCCCAGGATCCTTTTTCCCCTAAAAGATAGGGACCCGTCTGCGGCCATCAGGCCAGGTGCTGAGTAAAGTGCCCCATGATCGAAAAACCCAAGATTTCTGCGTTGGCACCAGCCCCGGAGCCACGTGTTTAACAGGTGGGCTTTCCGTGTCCTCTCTGTACCCCTCCCTGCCACCGTAGGGATGGATGAAAACACCACCTGCACTCCTGCTCCATCCACTAACCGACCCAGCCCCCTAAAGTCTCTTTTGATAGCCTTCAGGCTTCTCTCTTCAATGTTGTCACTGCCCACTTGGACTATCAAAAGAGGATAATAGTCAGAGGGGCGTACCAGGTTGGGAAGCTAGGTGCAAAGTGAGTGTTTCGGAGGATGACTGACATATCATCATTAACCTACAGTTTTGTAGCTGCCTAGAGAAGTTTACTTGAGATTAAATGTACAATTCTCGACCTTACTTAGCCAAAAGGAGTCTAAGTTCAAATCTTTGAGTTCACAGCTTTGACCTTCTTGTATGATGTCCTAAGCAGATATCTATCGAGTAGACAGAGGCAGAGAGAAAATTCCCTGGCACCATATTGCAAAAAGAAATGCAGGGGACCAACAGACAATAGAGGGAAATATGGAAAATTCTGATTATAATCAGTAATGAGGATGCTTATTTGGTAGCAAAGCAATATGTGTTTTAACTCACCAGTTTTGATAAAGGCAAGTTTTTCATTTCATAGATGAGAGCCTACATTATTAACTTGTTCAAAAATTAGAGAATGACATCATCTCCTCTGGTTGCAGTTTTGATGGAAGTGCCCATCACTGCTGTGATTATGAAGGCAATACACTGAATTTGACCAGCAGAACAGACTTCTCAGACCATAGAAAATGGTCTTAAAGCATGAAATTGTTGTCATTAGCTCAGGCGTGATGGCTGTGCTACTGGTTATATACATTAGAAGAACCTGAACAACTTAGTATGGGTGCCAAGAGTATCTTATAGACTGAAATGGACATTAGGAGGTTTATGGATCAAGATTGCAAGTGTTCTTCTTACATTGTACTTTAGGGTGTCCAGCAGGGTTGGTGTCACAAAGAAAAATATGTTTTAAACAAATTATGAACAACCTCAGGGAGAAAAAATAAAATGAGCTTAAATTTGAGGAAAACCACATGTTGACACTTTTTGTCCTGCCATAACTTTATCTAAGGAGAATACCTCATGCAAATGCATTGAGTTGCTTCTTTCTTTATACTGGCTTTAACTGTGGAGTTTTGCAATCATGACCTGTAAGGTCAACCCTCTTCAAATATGTTGAAACACGTGCAGCGAACCAAATTGTATTTTAACATATATGTGTATGTGTGCACTATACAATACATATACATGTATATGCGTGTATGCACACTGACAATTAAAACAGAAATACTGTAAGGAAATAGGTATATCTATTAAACAGATGTGCTGGCAGTAAAATTGCAAACCTCACAGATAAATAACTGTCCTCCCTAATTACAAAATATAAACAACTCCATAAAAATAAATAAAGAAAAAAAAAAAAAGAAAAAAAAGAAAAAGCTTATTCCTGCTAACCTATCTTTGGAATGAGATGCAAATGTAATTTCTGACTGTTTTTGATGTTGATGAAAAACAATGGAAAATACTCTTCAAATGAACCTCATAGCAAAAACAAAACAAAACAAAACAGATTTCATCTGCATCTGGTGTGATCTATAATGACTGAGGTATATTGACAACTCAATACCTTTAATTTGGTGAGAAGTAACTCAAGGCAGTCCTCATTGACTTATCCTGTAATACGTTAGTCACAGAAGAGAATGTTTTGTGTATCTGTGATCAAGCCTGACCACTAATCCAATTAGATGGGATCGCTGATTTGTTAGTTTATATTTCAAGGATTTGAATTCTTTGTATTTTGTATTTTTTTTTCTTTTTAATTGACTGACCAATTGAAATGATAGACTAATTCATATACTTAACTGGCAGAATCAGCTTCTGATGTGCAGAACATGATCACGAAGCTCTGAGGTCTTGTTTTAAAAGTCATTCTTTCACTGTTCCTTAAATGGCACCACATGAGGGAATGTGGAAGAAAATCATTATAAAGTTGCATATTAGCCAAGACACTTTCTGCCCCTCTCTTTGATTTAGCCATACACTGCCAAACAAATCAAAGATAACACTTGGGAGCTGCACGTTGCTGTGATGGATCTCTGGAGAGGAAGAGAGGAAAATGAAGGTTGAAAAAAAGAGGATGAGAAACACAAGGAACCAAAAAAAGTTTCAGCAAGTGTTGGCTCTGCTGTCAGTCAAATGAAAGAGAAGGGGCAATTTGATCAATTGCAAGCTCAAAGCCAAGGATAGAAGTTATCTCCCTGACAGAAACAAACATATATCAATTTCGATTCACTCAGTTGTTCTGGTTTTATTGTTATTAAATAGACAACAGCTTTCTCCCTGCTCTGGTGATATGCTGATGTACCATCTTGATATCACATACCTCATAAATTTAATGTATTTTGTCCAAATTATGTCCTAGAATTGTTAAGACTGAGAAATGAGAAGCAAATAAGGATGGTTTCCATTCATTTCAGGGCTATTAAAGGGTATAATCTCTTAATGCCTCAAAAGGCCTGACTATTGAACTTCAGCTACGCCTAATGCTAATTAGAGGCCTGCAATACTTGATATGACTTCAGAGAGAAAAGAAAAAAAAAAAAGTTTCCACAAACCAGCTTATTAAAATTGTGATGCTAGCTCACTACAGTTGCTTGCATGGGCATGTTGGGAGTGCTTGTGGAATGAGAGGAGGAAAGTTGATGTAAATGTAGTCAAAAGAAGGGGATGAATCAAAGAAAACTGTTTTTCAGTTTCTTTGATTTTCTTTTTTCTTTGATTTTCTTTTTTTTTTTTTTTTTTTTTTTCAAACTCTTGTTTTTCAGGAGTGTTTTTTCAAGAGTTTATGGCAGAGTTTCTGCAACTTCCATAGCTAGAAATGACACAAGTAGGTAGATGTCTTGCTTCAGGAGTCACTGCTGATAATTACATGACATTTTCCCTTGTGTAAATTTTCTGTCGTGACAGGACAAGCATTATTCAAGCTGTACTCTTAGAAATACCTGACTTAATTGCATAAAACCGTTTTTACCTGTGATGGCACATGGCATTCCTTATGCAATCTTCACCACAAAATGTTTTATGCTGGAGTGAAGGGGCTGAGGGAAATACATAGAATATGTAAATGTTTGAGTCATTACAATGGAGTGTAGACTGGAAAACCATATTTTCTGCAAGGTGTCTAAACACCTTTTATAAGATATCTAAATAACATTTACAAGACCAAAAATATGTCATTAAGTGGTCCTCTAAACCAATGCAAAACACAAAGTGATGCTAAAAGAAGTTATCTCAAACTTTACTTTGCCCTAGTAGAGTTGTGATACTACAGCATGCTCAGATTGATGAAGGAAGCATCTCAATTTCATTTCTAACAGGCTGCCTTGTGGAAATCTGTATTAAAGTGAGAGAACTCATTAAAAAGAGTAGCACAGAAAAGTGTTAAATTAATCTATGAACTTTTATTCATGACTATCTGGCCTTGGAAGATTATTTGACATTACATATGGATGTCAAATACTTGCAGACTGAACTTTATTACAAGTAGCTATCAACTCTAGCTTACAGCTATGACGGGTTTACACTTGAATACTTTCCTAACTATACATATGGCTTAACCATACCTTTATATGCGTAGAGCCTGGATACAGAAATAACACTATGACATCTTTAAGAAAATGTATAAAAATTTTAATTAAGAATACTTTTTTTCTTTTCTTTTTTTCTGCATTTAACCATGTGTCTCCACAAAAGCAGAATGTATGCTTTGAAGCTGAAAGTGATCTCGGTGTGTCCAGTGACAGAATATATAAAATGCTAGTATTTTGTATACGTGTGGTGAGAAAGAAAAACTGTTTGCATTTTTAGGTAAGATCATTACAGCTGGTCTAATGAAATCACAGGTAGTGCATTTTTTTGTTTTGTTTTGTTTCAGTACAGTAGTCCTTGGTAACTGCTTAGTGCAAGATGTGTCTGGTTGTAAACCTGTGAACCAGACTCAAGCGTTGGATTCAGCTCTCTTTACTGAAGCAAGATTAAAACTGATTGCATTAGTGTGGCTTGCTCCACAATGGCAGTACTGGATTTCAGTATTTCAGGATTTGCTCATTACACTCAATATCCCTGAAAACTAATATACACTGAAAGTGTTTTCCTTAACCTAGAAATTGCACTGTTTTATGTTAGCCCAGGGATGTGTAGGATCCCTGTACATGAATCTGTCCTTGCAAAACCTAGAAAGTAGAGAAGGGGTAAGCCAAGAGTGTTTAGGAGACCTACTAAATTGTTGCTTTCTTGTTCTGCTTGCTCCCTAGGAAACCTCCCACCAGCTATAGTCTCTGACCAATGGTAGGAACTCTTGATGGTGCACATCCTCTGAGAAATTCAAGAAATGTTCTTACTGGTGTTATAGACAACATAGAGCTGGATACCTGCTTAAGTTTCCTTAACCTCATTACTCTGAGAGAGAAATTTTATGTATCCTTTTTAAACTTTAAGTGAAATCAAATTTTAGATGTTTCCTTTAACAATACCAGTTTGCAACACTTCCCCCCACATTGTTTTTCAGCTTTAAAAAGTGAAAATTGATCAACTTAGATGAATGTGCATTTTTTTTTTTTCAGAATAAAATGTAGCCCGTGCTTCTTGTCTCCTCAAAAATATTGCATAGCAACAGTATGGATCCACTTCCTTTTGATTTTATAATGATTACAAAATTGAAGTCTGGCAAGAAGCTGCTAGGAACGTGAATGGGATTTTCAGAACAGATCTTTTAAATTGCTGGTTTATTTACATTTTTAAGGAGTAGATGATGAAATGCAACCTAAGGCTTTCTCTTATTGCTAGAAACATGAATTTTTTAAGCGTATGTGGACTTGACAAGCTATTTGTCAAACTATATGCTAGTAATACATGATCTGGAAATAATGTTTATTTACAGACATGCAGTCTTATATCTTAGAATTATTTTTTAGTGTCAGTAATGTCTTTCTTTTAATTTAACTTACATGAAACAAAAAGAACATAAACTAAAAATAAATAGAAAGGCAATTCATGTAAAGAATTCCTAAAATAGGCAGACAACTGGGAACAATTTATTTACTCAACATTTCATGATAGTTTCATCAATAAAAGAAAGCATATTTTCTTAGATATTTGTATTGATTTTAATTATATCAGATCATCATAAACAGTTCATTTTAAATAAATACTGACATTCCAATATTCCACATCCTATTGATTCTAATTGTTGTTTGAGAAGATAAAAAGGGAAAAGAAAATGCAACAGAGGTACACAATACAGTCTGCTCTACACAACCAGGTAAATCATAGTTTGCAAAATCATTTTCCCCTCTAATAGAGTCAAAAATGGTTATTATACTTTAAGGTTGCTGCATTTTATCTAATTTATTCTTCCATTCCCTAACTGCCTAAGGCAGTTTTTTCAAACGTTGCACAGTCCATCATATGTTGCATCTATTTCTGTATGAGAGGAATTGTCTTGATTTCCATAACAAAACAATAACACTTTGTGCTATTGTGATAACAATACTGTAACAATCTGATATCTACTAGCATTTACATCTCTGCCTTTGTGTCCAGCAAACTCAGATTTCATCAGCACTATCCTAATCTGGTAAACTAGGACTGAACTGCTGGTCAGACAGTATTTTACACATTAACAATGCTATTCATATGCTTCTGTACATAGAACCAGTTTCCTACCTGCATCAATATTTTAGATCAGAAAGCTATGACAACTGATCATGTAGAATGGGACTAGTGCTCACATAGCCATCATGAATTGTCTAAGCAATTTGTTCAGATAGAATAGCCACATATCTTTCTTAGTACTGCAGAAAGGAAAGGAGTTAGTGGGCTAGTAAAGTGTTTTTCTGTTTGGTGTTGCATTGAAGCATGTGTTTTTTGTTGTAAATTGAACTTCTTCCCAAAATGGCCATCTCTATCACCCTACTCAGACCTCTCCTTCGTAGACTCTGCTACACAGACATTTCCTTTTTCACTTCTACTTCTGTCTACTTAAATTTCCATCCTCCAAAACTTCAGTACCTTCTTAGGAGAATCAAGTCACTTGGCAGGCTAATTGCTTTTCTGCTAGAAGAAGTTATCAAGTGAATACAGTATTTTCTATAGTAATTACAGAGTGACCCTGGGGCAGAATGTGTACAACAATAAAACTCAGTAAGAAGGAAGATCTCTCCTATTGTAAATGCATAAAACTCCTCTAATGTCAATGGGGTCGTATCTATTTCTATGGACAGATAATTTGGCTTGCATTAGCAGGCCACTGGTGGATGCTTCACTTGTCTTTTTAAGAAGTATTCCTATATGAACCCTACCTGTCATTGCAGGAAGGCAATTACACCTTTCCTACCCCCAAGGTTATGATGACCAGTACTCTCTCAGAACCAACTGTAGCAAATTTACTTTAAAGCCATTCAAATCATTCTCTCTGTCAACATATGGATCAGTCTGCTCACTTTCATTTTGAGAATATTTCAAACTTCTGCTTGATAAAATCCCCAGATAGCAGAGCATTTAACTTCCCTTCCTCAGTCAATAACAAATGTATGCTCCTTTTATTGTCTATTAAAAACCTCAGGTACAATTACATTGATTTTTATTTTATTTTTTTCATTTTTCACATATGCATTTAAACATGGAATTTTTGTGTATCCACTGCTACTAGTACAAAGACTTTAACGCTAGAAGGGATGAATCAGTCTGTGGCTTGTTCAGCCTTGACTGATTGTACAGTAGCCATTACTGATCATGTGAAGTCATTAAAATAGAAAGTTCCAAACAAACAAAAAAAAAACAACAACCCTGTTACATCCTGTTACATTAATACAGTTCATAATTTATGTATTATATAGTGAACAAATAAGTAATTGATACAAACTTTCTGAAAGGACATCGTCTGGATGCTAAGAACTTCTAACCTTTCTGCTTTCTTCTTTCTCTTTCCTTCCATAGTCAAAGTGCAAACAGCAACTTTTTATTTTATTTATTTTTTAAGAAGAGATTAGATGTGTTGTAAACAATTATCCATGAGCTCAAGGCTGAACACATACCTGAAAAAAAAAAAAGTAGGAACATGGTTTTATCAAACAAGGTCTTACTTCTCTGATAGATATTGTGTGATAGGTAGCATGCATAGTTGTGATGTTCATTTATTCATCTAATTCACAGCTTCATTTTTTTTTTCCTTGCAGTTATTTTGTTTACAGGATAAAACAATGTTGTGGTTTATGAAGGCTGTCATTAATTCCATCGGTGCCCTAAGAAACAACAGTACCTGCAAATCAGAAGCTAAAGTCAGAGCTGTTAAACTGATTGTAGCAAGAGGGCTTAATCCATGAACCCATCTACAAAGCAAGGGCTGAAGGCCACAGAGAGGTGATTGCTAGTGGTCAGATGCCTCAGTGAGATGCTCTGGAAGAAACCCTGCAGGTTGTTAATACTATTAACCCTGAACTTGCAAAAAGTTTTTCTTCTCTGGACTGGTCCTATTTTGAAAAATCCTTGGAGAAAAACATCACCTGATGGGATAAATAATGACAGAGGTGGATCTCAAAGTCCACAGCAAAGTAAATAATGGACTTGACTTACAAATACCTGTCTAGTGTATCTCTAGAAAATTGTGAGGTGTTTGAAAACCCCATAAGCAGAAACAGAGGAATATACATTATGAGAGTTCCTAGTGATAAACAATCAAATCAGCTCTTTGATGAAATAGTAACCAAGGTCCTTAAAGAGCCTATGTGTTGACTGGGATACGTGAACTGGTGATGATATCCTATCTGTTTGGCAAGCATCTTTACACAGATTGTAACACTGCCAAGGCAGATCCCACTATTCACCATCAGAACCTTGACAAATTGCGATGACATTTTTTTTTCTTGAGTACAAGTACAAACTTATTCCAAGGAAGACCCAATATGTTAGAGTTAAGACAAGAGATAATTGAATCTTGTATTAAAAAGAAAACTAAAACTGAACATGTACACATGTTCAAACCCACCTCCATCGACATTCTAGATTCAATAATATAACTTGCACTGTTTAAATAGAAATACAGCTTTTTGCCTATGTCAAAAAAAAAAAAAAAAAAAAAAAGAAATAGTATTCCTGGGTGTTGCTCACTCTACTTGAATCTCAAAAAAAAAAAAAAAAAAAAAAGTAGTAGTTTCTAATTATCAAGATTAATGTTGACCATTGTTGTTTCTGAATACATTTGGTTTAGTACAATTGCTTCTTCTCTAATAATAGTCCAAAACTAAGCCCCTCAGACTCATTCCTACATGTTCAAACAGCTTATATCTGTTCCTCAAGTCAGGTAACACTTGATTAGTTTTAATTGCATCATATGTGATCTAATTTGATAAATTATTTCAAATATAATCTTTTAGTTTTGAATCTGGATTTGTTTTAAAGTGACAAAATTACTATATACCTTACTGTGTTGTATCTTGTCATTTTAAAGGTTCTCACATCACTTCAGATACTCTAATAGTCTTTTGTCTCAATGAAAGATGTCATTTGCTTGGAAAAAGTTAAGTCATTGTCAGCTACTTGGAAGACAAGTATGAATCTGCCATGATTCTGATCAGACCTGTTTGTTTAGTTGTTTACACTTAGAATTGCTGTCAGCAGTTCTAGATAACTTTACAGTAAAAATACTACCATGGTTGCTACAAACAAAGAGTGTTCATAACACAGCTAGCATTACTGAACACCAACGTCAAAACTTTGCTATGACTTAAGGAAAAAAAAAATTAGGTGAGAAGAGAGACTAGGCAGGTTACCTAGAGAGTTAAATCTCTACAGGAAGAAAAATCAGGGTACATAGCTTTCATCTTTCCCTGAGAATGACTAGTTTCTTCTGTTGACAAGGTAAGTACATTTACCCCAAGAGCACAGCTGGCCTTAGTTGTGCAGCTCATAAGCCATTTTAGGAAGAACACTTCCATCATTTCATCTCCATAATGGTAGTCTTTATCAAATTAATCTATTCAGCAAATCTTTATCAAATTAATCTATTCAGCAAACATATATTAATTGTTCATTATCCTAAGATCACCTTCTGATCTCCAGGTGCTTCACAATCCTGACTATTTTGCAATGACAAGACATTTTGAAAAGTAGACAGAAGAGAGCTTAATATTCTCATTTTGGATTGCTAAGACAATTAAATAACAAATAATAACCATTTTCACTGTGGTACAAATATAAGACTATTAAAACTTACCTCTTTTTGAAAGAAAGACTTCAATCTTGCTAATAATATCCAAGTTTTCAAGTGTAATAGATAGCAGGTTTTTTTGTTTGTTTGTTTGTTTTTAGATATTTCACCTCATGGAATAGGATCTAAATTTCTAAGCAGACTTTTTTTTTTTTTTTTTCCCCCTCCAGGGCACTGAAACTTCACTTTTGAACAGTAACAAGTCCTTTAATCTTCAAAAACAAAATCAAAAATCTAAGTAAAATGGCTTCACTCCTCATAAATTATCCTTTTCCACGAAAACATGGGTGGAGAGAACTGAGATTACAGGATACTTGCAACAACAACAACAAAGTCCTTGGGCATCAGCTACTTTTACAGTTTAAAAAATATTTGAGAGCAGGTATTCCAGGAGATGAATGTTAATTTCAATTCAGTTAAGTCTGGCAATTGTGAACCTGGGAATAAGATGCTTTTGAAAATTTTAACTATAGTGGTAGTTTTTTGTTGTTTGCTTCTTTGTTTTTCCCACGTACATTTGTATCTGTTAGATTCTTCTTTTGTAATCTTCATTCTCTTCTTTCATTCTCTTCTTTCTTCTTTCTCTTTTATATATTCTTTCTCTTTTGTTTGGTTATTTTCAATTTTCAATAGAGACATTAGTAAAAGCTCCTTTGAATAGCAGAGGAAAAGAAAGTGGTCTTTGCCAGTTTTTATGTGCATGTAAGATGATGCCCTAGTACCAAGACATAAAGTAACTAACATTGCCTTGTTATCAATTAAATTAACTGATTCTTAGAGAGTGGAACCTTGATTTTTCAAAAATAAGTAAAGATTTTAGTCTGTATTCTCTAGAAGGTTAGAAGCAATTCCTATTTTTTGCCCTTATGTTAAGAAAGAATTTCTAGCCTGTTGAGAGAGTAAAAGTCAACATCTCTTTAAAAATGCTATGTATGTGGCAAAAATACAGCCTAAATACAGAGTTCATACTCTGAGCAATTATAGCTGAGAGAATTTTTTTCAGATAGCACGTGATTTGTGATGTCTCATTAAATTGACAGCCTCTTAGACAAGGGAGAGCAATTTGAATTAACATATTATGAGTTATAATCTAAAGCCATTGGTTGTATTGCCATTTGGTTATAGTAATTCTAGATTAATCAAAATTAGAAACATAGGTTATTTGGAGGGATAGCTAAAAGTGAATTCATAGATAAATAATTATGCAGCAAATCACTTGAACTTAATGAGAGACTTGTGTATATGCATGTGCAAGAAAGAAAACGTGTGTTACTGGTAACTGGAAATCTTTTGATATGCTAATAATTAATAAAATACTTTCATAGATTTCCAAGTGTCTAGTATATAGGGTCTTTTTGAAATTTCATTGATTAACCTTTACCTGTAATAAAGACCTATCAATTGATAAGGATGTGGACTGAAGAACTGTATACCCATGATGACAGCAAAAGAATATCCTGTAAAAATCTCAGTTACAACAATTTAATTTATTGATTCTGACTAGTAAAATGATAGGTGTATATTTTACACAATACATTTTAGTGCAGACTTCTTCAAGCTACTGAGCGTGTGGTATACCACCAAGTACAGGGTAAACCAGAAGAGAACATACTGCTTTGCCTGAAGATTTACATTTCTGCATATATATAGTTTTAAGAATCAACCTTGTGTCTATGATCAGCATAAAGCGTAAATACATGTATTCAGACACATTTGTCCAAACACGATGATTTCATTTATTCCTTCTTGATTTCATCACTGTCTGAAACCACAAACTTCAGAAAGTGTCATATATCATTCTAATTTCTTATGTCATGCTAATGTCTTCATTTATTTCTTTATTTATCCTAAGGATTTCAAGTCTGTAGTTAACTTATGTGCAATGCAACAAACTCTTGAAAAAATAGGAAGATTCTTATTTTACCTGAATTGTTAAATGATTTCATAGCATATTTGTCTCTCAGAATTAAGATCACAGTTTTTATTTAGAAAAATAATTGCAACAATTTATATAAAGGCTAGAAAAATAAGTGTATACATAAACAGCATGGATTCACTGAATCTGTTGAGAGAAATATGAAAATCTACTTGAGAGATATATGCTTTTTTAAAATAATTGGTTTATTTAAAATAATATCAGCTAACAAGAAATTAAAATTTAAGAAAATAACCATAGAGAAGAAGAGGATCACAAAATGATGATGCCTCCAAAAACCTGTGTATAAGTTGTCTTTTAGTCTCAAAAAGCTGAGGCTTAACCTATGACAAGGTGAGTCCACTAAGTACACATTCATAACCTCAGCTGTACCTGAGGTTACAATACAAACCATTATCTCTACATTCTGCTAACATGGAAATACATAAGCCTAGTATCTGTTTAAGGGGGGAAATGTTTGTTGGAGTTGTTGGGTATTTTTTATTTTTCCTTTTGTCAATAGTGCTTATTTTACCAATGCTCTTTTGTTTTGTTTTGTTTTTCTCCAAGTGAGATTTCTCAGTAAAACACTGCAAGTCATTGCTGCCTGTACTCTGCACACCAGAAATTCTCAGAAATTATATGGGAGGTCACAGACTTTTTTTTTGGAAGAAAATCTTTCCGTTTTTTTTTATAGTATTGCTTTCTCCATCTGGCAATGTATAAACTAAATATTAAAACTCATGTCTTTCACTGTCTTCTCCATTCTTTGTTTTTCCATCATTCTTCCACTTAATTTTCCAATGGCATGGCTCCACTTGTTACATTTCACTCCCTTTTCTCTTTCTTTCTTTCTCTTTCCACATTCTAAGCCACATTCTAAACCACAGCAGGTTCTGTGTAACCCCAGGGGAGTTCATTTCTCGCCCACCCTAGATACTCTAATAGCTCTTTCCACCTATGCCTTATTTCTGTGCTTTACTTTTCTTGTGTTTACAGTTTCACTGAGTATAGTGCATCCACAGGCTCAGGTGAAGTTACCAAAAGACATTTTGAAGCATTTTCTGGATGAGAACTTGCAACCAGACTCAGTGTTTTTATAGAAATACTCATCACTCATTCCACTCACCACTTACATACCAGGAAAGTCCTTCACAACAGGTTTTGTTGGACTGAAATGATGTACAAATCTATCTCTGACCCCTTCTCTCTACTGACAAAAATCATAGGAAGAGCTGAGTGACAGTGTTAGAGTGAAAAGTGATAATGATAAAAAGATCCTTGGGCAAAATTTGTGAAGACTAATTCAGAAAACTGAATGCTTATTTATTAAAATTGTGAAAAGTTCAGAAAATTATAGAAGTACCTGGTATTTCTCAGTTCTGTGCACCTGTGACAGATGGTTTTATAGAAGAAATGTAAAAAAAGAGGGATATTTTTTGCCCTTGAGAATAATAGTATGATTACAACAAGACACTTTCAGATATATTGAATATTTTAAACTATTCACTTTAATGTGTGTTTCATTAACTTTGGGGTGGGAATGAAAAGAAGGCTCCTTCATGTTGTTTTTCATACTGTTCCACTTCATTATTAAGCAATGATGCCAAGCTGTTCACCAGGATTGCTGCTAGCAGGCTTGAACAGCTCCTGCCAAGTGTGATTAATGCAGATCAAACAGAGTTTATTCAGTGGAAGAGATTGGCAGATAACATTTATCATCTCTTGAGAAAGTTGGGATTTCCAGACTGACGTCAGACTGGTGATAAACTTAGAGGCTGAAGGATGTTTGACCAAGTAGTTTGCATATTGTTTAGAAGAAAGTTGCATCTATTTTGATTAGCTTTGAAACCTGAAGAGAACTGAATTTACATGCAAAGCCTCTTCCAGTGGTTAATTTTGTTTTTAAAAGGACAAGGCATATGGAGACTCTTATCAGGGATTATATATATATATTTTTTTTCATAAGCATAAGAACTGTTTGTGACTATGTGTTACACTCCAGTATGGAGTAGCCTGTTACTAGCCAAAACATCATCCTCAGGCTGAATCTAGGTGGGAGAATAAAGCAGCCTGGATTTAATTCCCGGATTTGCTTTGTTACCTGCAGCAATCAAGTCCTAGCATTTTTTGCTCTACTTGAGAGAATAAACTTTTCAAAGGCCCCAGTCTAAGAGGAAGGCTGAAATACAAAACAGCAACTTGCTGTCTTAGAATATCTTTTTAAATAATGTGAAGATTTTAATGAGGAAACTGAAAGATCTTTAGTCTTTACTTTTCTCAAAAGTCATTATATTCAGGTCAGTTTTCTGGGTTCTGGGCAACACAAAAGCTGTGTTGAAAAACTCATGTGGTTTCTAAGATCTATTGCTTGGCTTTGAAACTCTAACACAAATCTCTGCACAAAGATCTTCTTAGAACAGTGATTTTCCACTTCCTCCGAGTTCCTCAGCCAAATACAACCCTAATAGCAGTCAGCATAATAAAGAATATCCAAAACATAAAGGCAACTTGCTAACTGTAGTCAGCTAATCTCTGCGACACCCTTTGCTGAATCACCTATTCTGAAGCAGCCAAAAGCTCATTAGTACCAGATGAATTATGTCCCACGGTTTAGCCATCTCATCCCAGGGTGGTTATTGCCCCTCTAAAGCTGTCTTAGGTAAAAAGACCTTTGCTTCCCTCCCATTTTGGCAGCACACTAATTTAACCTAATCTGCCAGGTTTCTTTGCCTGACAGAAGTCCTTTTTGATATCACCTTGACCTGTAGCCTGTTTCTCACTACAGATTTCCATAAACATATTCATTTGAAAGTGCTTCAAACTAATAAGTTTGGTTTGGTTTATTTCTTACAGAAAGGTTACTTCAGGGAAACAACAACAATAGTTCATAACAATAACTGTTTCGTTAATATAAAGGAAAAGTAAACAGACAAAGGCCTTTTTTATCTTATCTCACTGTATAGGCACTTTTAACTGCTGAAGGTATTTTTGGCATAGCAGTTTCCTCAGTATGACTGAGGACACGGATTAGATTTTCCATTCCTAAATTAAACCCTTTTAAAGGTACCACTTTTTTAACTTTTTTTCCTTTTTTTTTTTTTTTTTCCTGAAACATGTTTGGAATCTCTGTACGTTTAAGAAACCCTGCTATACCTGTTATTAATAACTTAATTTCATATTGATAATGCAAGTTTAGAGATATGCTTTCTCAAATACCTTTATTAGTCCTACTTTCTTCAGAATCTCACCCTCAGCAGTAGCTTTGGCAAAGAGGCTTCATTTTATCCAAGACTAAAGAGAAATTTGAAAAGAACATAACAATAAAACCCAACACCTAAACATGTATAAACAGATGCTGGATTTTGTGCCTCTGCTTATCTGGCAGATGTTCTGAAGTGTGTGCCTTTGACTATCGGAACCCTGGTTTCTTTTCCACTTGCAAATGACCATTTCTACTTTTGGTGGTCATTATATGCCAGATCCCTCTGGGCAATGGTAATACTTTACACTTTGTTTCAGGCTTCATTGGGCCAATATATTTTTAAAGTAATAGTAATTTACAGTTTTGACCAGAGAGTTAATACAGCTGTGCTGAATCTATCCTTGGGATTGTTTGCATACAGCTGGAGGACCTCAGCTCTGAAGTTCTTATAACCTACCACACTGTCATACCTGGGAGTTTGCAGTCCTGGTCCTTTTCCTACCCTTGCACAGCAGCAGCTCTAGGTTACGGACTCAGTCAATGCCACAGTTACACGGATTGCCATGAAGAGTTCATAACCCTGTTTTACTTCTTCAGACATTCTCCACAACTTCTTCACCAGGAAGAATGCTGTTCTGTTTCAGGAGCTCAGAAGACAATAACAGCAGCCCTGCACAATACAGCATATGTCTCTACCTTTCCTTTGCAAGGTCCTTACAAAGCTCCCAGATGAAATCTTCTCCTTTTCATCTCCCTGCAATGTCACTCTGAGAACTGTCACAGCTCATCTTTCCTCCAGCAGATGTCTGCTGCTCTGCTGTCACCCTGCAGCACAGTCAGCTGCAGTGCTGCAGCTATAGGTTCCTCTGATTTACATTTCAAGGTACAACTGGATCAAGATGCTTCAAGGCTTTCCAGAAGCATAGGCAAAGTCACTATTGTCATTTGAAGAATTAAGGTCATGAGCCCCATCAAGCAGATACTGTTCTTGGTAGGGACAGCTCAGAAAAAGGTATGGAGCCTGGAAAGGGAGGAGGACACTTTGTCTCCATTTCCAGAGGTAAGAGCATGCCTGGCCAACTGTCACTATCCCCACCCTGCCCCAACTAAACTCCACCATGCCACTGCAGCAGCTATACAGGGGGCTGCTGGAGCCCCACCAACCTCAAAGGAAGCAGCTTAGACTACAGACAGCCAATTGGCCCTTCCTCATACACTTCTGCTCTAGGAAATTGCCTGGTACGCCCGTGACTACAACTAAAGCAAGGAACAAGTGCACCCCCACCCTCCCTTTCCATCGCTAAGCCTGCCTTTAGTGATGACCAGGTGTAGCCCCTCCTGATGATAAACCCACACTGAAACACAATTCAAACCTTCATAATCTCCTATATCAGATTCTCATACCATTAATGCCACCAGTGCTGTGACCTTTTAGCAAGATATCAGGCACTAGCAGCAGGCTCAGAATTGCAAACTTTAATTAAAACGGTATTTTAAAATAAAACTCAGTTTAGATGCACTGATAAGACATTTTCACCATGTGAAAATTGAGAGTGCTTTGCTGAGAAAAAATCATTGCAAGCCTCCTATTAATTTCTGGTCTAGCTGGGTTTCAAGGACAATTTTATTAAAAATGAGCAGAGCTTTATATAATAAACCCTTTGCAGTTGTTATGGCCACCTGTGCTACTTCCCACCCGAATACACCATGTAACTGCACAACTAATTTTTCCACTTCATAGCAAAGAAATTCAGCTGCTACAATTTTAGAATATAGGATTTCCATACAAATATTTTAGACTTTATTATTTTTCTGTACAGCAAAGATGGAGCTGGCAGAGGTTGTACCTAAGCACCTTTAAGCGTTCTTTTCCTATGCAGAACAGTATGAAAGTTCACATAAAATCATTAAAGTCTCTGAATGGATGTGAAAGCAAGAATAAAGCTGTGTTCCTAGATGAAGCACAGAGCACTGACTGTACAGAAAAAGGTCTCATAGGATACAATCTTAATGGATTACTGTTAATAAACATTACAGTTTATTAAATAGTATATAAAACAAACAACAGGATGGCACTCATCTGAACTGAAACACAAACAAGGAAATTATGACTCTTGAGGCTTACTCACCACAGATAAATTGCTTCCTGCTCTCTCCTCAGCCCTAGGTCTAAGTTTTATGAAAACACTAATTGCTCCCCACTCTCATCCTTAACCACCAATGACTCAGTGAGAAAGAAAAAGAATCCTAAAAGCATACACCAGCTTGATTAGGTCCTTGTGGATCAGCTTTTTTGGTCTGTGCCCATCTCTCTTTAATTTCTATGGGATAGACCCTTAGTCTTAGGCACAAACAAAACCTAGATGACTGTTTCTTTCCCACACAAGAAGCAAAATACAATACAGTTAGGGGAAAATCTTGGCAAGCTGCAAAAATTTAAGGTAAGGGAAGAGATTATAATTAATGCATACTGGTAGTTTACATGCTGTCTCATCTCCATGGTAGATACGTACCAAGCTGTCTAATTGGGGGCCATTTTTTGGCTCCTCATCAAGTTCCTCAGAAAGCATTATACTTCACAGTCTGCATAATTAGATTAAGTAGAATTTGGCCACAGGAGAAGCCTAATAAAAATACTGAGATGAAGAAGGCAACCTATCTCAGGCGTAACATTCTGGAACAACATGAGGAGGTCACAAATGGTGAGAACATGCATGGAGTTGCATTAGGCACAAATGAAGTGTCCAGTCATCTTTTTTTTCCCAAACTCATAAATGTGTTAACACATAAAACCACCACAGTCGCATCCTATTATACCCTGCAATGGCCATCTTCACTGGTCTATGACAGGTCAGATTGATTGTTGCTGCCCTTCAAAAGAGCTCTTAATTTTGATTTCAAATCCTACCTTGGATGTTTCTAGATTTGTGTCTAAAAGGGTGCACCAACACTCTTGCAGGAGAGTGGATAGAAATCTTTCTTGTGTTAGCTCAGAGCCTATGCAAGACATACAAGTGAAAGCCTTATTACCTAACAGATTTGCAATTAAATTAGTTATATAGGTTTGAACAAAATTCCTTAAAATATAATTCTTAATATGCAAAATGTAATGCCAAAACAGCAACACTAGCTATTAATTCAGCCAAATAAGGTGGATACTTATCTAGCAGATTATGCAATGAATTGTAAGCTTTGAGAGTCAGACCTTAAAAATGAAAGACTGGAAGCCCTTAAAGTGTCATATCATACATTCAGGGAATTGAGTTGTTTTAACAAGGAGCTGGACAACACAGCCACCCTGCAGGAAAGTGGAAAGACTAGTCATGAGTAGTGCACATGAGCTGTATTCCAGTGAGCACCAGCCTCAGCTTAATGTGAGTGCCTGTGCCTATATGATCCTGAAGCCTCTAGCCAGTCAGTAAGAAGAATTTAAGCAAAATACAGACCACGATAACCCTGTGTCTTTTAGTAAAATGTAGGTAGATATACAGCATTTCAATTTCAACCTGGTGTTTTAGCAAAGAGATGTGACTGTGTTTGACTGAAGTTAAAAAGTGCAACTACTAATCAGATTTCAAGACCACTCAAAGAAAATGGCACAAACAACAGGGCAAAGCTACAGCTTTAAACACTTGAAGCATTCCTGCTCTGAAACTGTTTACTGAAGTCACAGCCTTTATTAACTTAAAAAAAAAAAAAAAAAAAAAAAAAAAAATCAACTATAAATTATTTGGAAAGGCCAGAATCTCTACATTAATTTTCTGAGACTTTCATCCTTCTGCACAGCAGTGTATTTTTTAATACTGTTCAAAAGGTATCAAATACCTTCCTTCCAACCTATTCACCAGCTCTAAATGGGATTTGACATTACGAGGTCAGCTTTGCTTTGCCTCATAGATGACTAACAAATTTGCAGAGACATAGGTTCACTGTTCTCACATGGATCACTGCTCAACGGACCACTGTTTTTTGATGGCAAGCATTTAACTTTCAGCTATTAAATAGAAGAGGAAATTTGGGTTGTAACAAATTACCTGGCATCTAAACAATGCTAAAATGGCCCATTAGGAGTGCCTTTAGACAGTGGAACAGCACATTAGTTTTAAATTGCAAAGTTCAGTCAATGAAGTGATAGAGTTCAGATCTGAAACATTTTACCAAGCTATCAAAAGGCCTGCACAGTGAAATGCACTTATAGTGAACAAGAATAGAACGGAAATCCATTCTTGTAGTTCAAAGAAGATTGCAACTCCCCATGTCCTTTCCTTCCCCCACCTAAAGCAAAAAAAAATACTGAAATTGATTGTAAAGTGTAACTGTAGATACAACTGATTTGTTTATAAAGTTGACCTATCGAACTGATTTCACCATACCTTAAATTACTTGGGCATCCTGAACAAAATACACCTTACAATGATATTATAGTACTTTATTCCTACCTGCTGTGAGTTATTCTTTCCTGACTTCCCAGGTAGGAGCGTTATTGGATTTGAATAAAACTGGAAACCAATCTAAGGAAAGGATATTTCAATAGATATGGAGTACAAACTGTGATACTATTGGGGTGGGGGTTACAGAAAATAAATCATTTAACACTTCACACTTAAAAGAGCTGGGCATAAATAAATAAATAAATAAATACCTCCATTGTGAACTTGGAGTATTTCATACATTTTATGTCTTGCTTTTTGCTAGATGAATGAAGGAACACAAAATGTCTCATTCCCATTAAATGTCGGTGCAGAAAACACTAAAGTTGCTGGTGAAAACAAGCTTCCAGAACAGATGGGAAGTGAGGGTTTGTTAGTGGAATACCTGGAAATGCAGCTATGATCATGATGCAGGGAGCACTTACACAGACCACCTAGGGGTACGTGGTTGATTCTTGGTGTTTGCTTCCTCAGCCTTGCCTCCTGCCTAGAATTTCTCTACTTCACACTCCCATGGCTCTCAACAGAAATGTCTTTCAAATCTATGAGGAAGAAAACTGACAGTTAAAATTTGACCTTCCTACTAACACTGAATTAGAAGAAGAAGAGTATGTAAACCTGAAAGATCACAGAGCTTCACTGCTATACAGTTTTTACTATTTTACAACATTTTTGAACATTAATATGTCTATTTATTAAGATTATCCTGTGCAATCAGAACAAAAAAACATCTACCCTGAATGAGGCATTTCAAAGGTCTTAGAATCCTAATAATAATAAGATAATGCCTAAATGTAGCAAAAGCATGCCAAGGGCTAAATCAAGGATCTTTCTGGTTTTCTTTTCAATATACTGAGTATTTTGAAGAAAGGCATAAAAATATTTCTTCTCTTGAAGCATCAAGCCAATCTTCATATATATTTATGCTATAATATATAGAAAATAATAGACTATATAAATGAAGAGCTGCCTGTTTCTTTTTACGCTTGCCTCTGCATCGGTGTCCTTCCTTATACATCCCATGACAATGAGTGCAAAGGTCAGTTTAGCCCTGTGATAAAATATCTGTATAAATTTAGGATAACTTATACTTCTCTTTTACTGTATATGACACTCGTATACTCCCTAATTAACTTTTTTTTTTTTTTTCTCTACATCCTTTTTTTTGTTGTTGTTATTTTGTTTTGTCATGAAAACTACACTGTACTTGAGGCGATTGGTCAACACAGTTTCAGAGCATTTACTACTTTTTTCTTTGTTACTAGTACTGTTTTGTTCTTTCCATACAGAACTTTCAAGTTCTGTTTCTGCCTTCACAATCACGTCATGCTAGGTAACTACACTGTTCTCTCAAAAAAGACTTCAGCAAGGAATGGGAAAGCACCCAGTCTCACTACTACTTTGGGCTATTTCTCCATCTCTCCATGTTTTGTAAATACAATTTTGATCAGTTCTGTGCAGTGGATGGAAGCAATGAGGTTCAGCACTAATGTTTTTCCAGGTGATATCAGAGATGAAGGAGAAAGCTGATGATGTGGTGGAGTGATAGTCTTCCTATGCAGTTTACCAGTAAGCCTTACAATGGTTGAATAAATTAGAGTTGTTTCACAGTGTGTTATGATGGGACTGAGTACCTGAGAGCTTGGGTACCTGTGGTAGTTTTACCGTGCTGGGCAGCTAAACCCCACAACCGCTCTCTCACTCCCCCTCCTTTAGATAAGGAGGGGGAGAAGTAAAGCAAAGAACAACTCACGGGTTGAGATAAGGATAATTTAATTAAAGGGAAATAATTATAATAATTAAATAAAGACTACCATGAACTAAACAATTTAACTAAGGGGAAATAAAAGGGAAAGGGGAAAAAGGGAGGAAAACAAACAAACAAAATAAAGGAAAGCTATATGGAAGTGCAGAGGAAAGAAATTACTCTCTACTTCCCACAAATGAGCGATGATTGACCATGTCCTTGAAGCAAGGCCTCAACGCACGCAGCCGGTGTTCGAGAGGAGGACCGACGTTTTCTCAACGAGAGCCCACCCCTCCCCTCTTCTTCCTGTTTCCACCTTTTATTGCTGAGTGTGACACCACATGGTATGGAATATCCCTTTGATTGGTTTAGGTCAGCTGCCCTAGTGATGTTTCTCTCCTCACTTTTTTGCCCACCCCCTAGGAGGGTTAGAGAAAGGCCCAATGCTGTTCCACTGCTGCTCAGCAGTAGACACAACACTGGTGTGATAACACTGCTGTTCCAGCTACAAGTACAGAGTACGGCACTGTATGGGCTGCTGCCGGGAAAGTTAACATTCCAGCCAGACCCAGTACAGTACCAGATTGTCTAACCGCTGTTATAATATCTAAAACCACTCTACTAGAAAATCCTGTCCAAGTGGTAGTGAAATCACAGTTGAGATAGGCATAGAAAAGAAGCAATTCCTGCACTTATACAAAAATGAGGAAGAAAAAAAGTGTCAGAATTCAACCAAAATTAAGATTAACATTAACACCAACTAACATTAAGATTAGAAAAATATGGTATTTTTTGTAAGACTCACCTTAAGAGAATCTTCTTTTTGGCTAAGTTGGGGATATCTTATCTAAACACCCATCTCCTTTAATAAGTATCACCAGCAAGGCTCTGAAAACAAAAGCATTAAACTCGCCTCTGTTGACCATGGTATTTGCATTTTAAGCAGAGCATCTTGTGTTAAATAAGAAAAAACTTTTCTTCATTTTGCTACTTTATTTCCTCAGCGGAAGCATTTCAACAAAATCTATTTTGGTAGAAATTATAGATATTTCAGCAAAATATCAAACAGCAAAATATTTCAGTGAAATGTAGCAATGTATCAATTTGCAAGAGTCACAGAACAAGTAACTTATTGAATAACACCGTTGGAAAGCAAACCTCTCCATGAGCCCAGGAGAAATTCCGCTACTCTAATGAGACTTCTCATTTAAGCTAGTTCTTAATATACTTCATGCAAGTTGCAGTGGGTTTTGTATAGTGCTAACTTTTACACATAACATAAGGCCATATGTCAACTGTTCAGGCAGCCCAGCGGGAAACGTAGCTTGTAAGAAATCCCTATAACACATGCATTTCATGAGGATTTAGGGTCAACTGACTAATATAAGGCACCGAAGAATGTAATTTACTGCATAGGTCTTTAGAGGTCAAAAGTGACAACATTATTAATTGTACTACCAAAGAACTTGACTGTATAAGCAATATAAACAACACCAAGTACTAAATAAGGAAGAAGAAGGTTACAGCCAATATCTATTCATGCGTCATCTTGACAGGGTAGGTTTCCAGAAAAGCCTGCCAGGCCATCACCTATGTTTATAATACTCTTGGTTTCTTTACATATGCATTTTAGCATGGTGCATTAAAGTTTTGCTGTTTGGCTTTAGAGAAACTCATCTACTACACAGTGGTGGTGTCTCATCTGAGTTAAAACCATATGGTGTTTTCTTACAGGTAATATGTTGTACTGTCAAGAAAATAATCATATGTAGCGTGGTGATACGCATTCATTTTGTGAAGTCTCTTAAAACTTACTTGGATATCAATTTAAGCCCACCAGGTTAAAACATCTGTGAGAAATTACAATTGTAATCGACTGTCTTAGATAACGTGCTGTTGCCATGAAATCCTAGTACTATTTCCCAAAGAGAAGTATAATGCTGAAAAGAATGATGTGACAAAACTATCAAAGTAAAAAAAAAAAAAAAAAATCCAGAAAATAATAAGTTTTAAATCCTTTACATTGAAATGCAGTAAATTAAACCAAGGAAATATCAATATACTAGGAAAATATGTAAAGAAGGAATATTTGACAAACATACATGTATATAGAACTTAAAGAGCATGCACTTTTGTCCACTTGAAAAAATGTCCACGTTCAGCTATAAAAAATAGTTTTATTTGTACCTAACATTAATCCAATCAAAAATATCAGGAAAAAGTTCTTCTCTCATTCTTTAAACCAGGAACCTATAACTCAGTGTTATGTCAGTTGCAGTTTTAAGCTCAACTCAAAGAATAATGCATCTCCAAGGTTGAAAATTTTCCAGCTTCTGAATAAGTGTTTGAATAAATAATTCCTTAAGCTGATTATGTCCCTTGTCTAAGAAACATAAATACAGATATTTTTAAATCAGTTGCAATTCAAGTTCATACACAAACACATTTGCCAACCTTGAAACTTAAAAAGGTAACAATAACTGTTAAGAAACATTTAGATAAAATGTGGTTTCAACCTGTAATAAAATAAATATTCTAACATAATGTCTCACAGATTTGTAAGAAAACTAACCTAGGTATCATATTGTTCCTTTGCTGTTGAAGGAGATGCCTAGGGAATGTGAAGTGAAACTGGCAAATGGTTTCAGCAACCTCCCAGGCTGTCAAATCTTATGCTGCACAAGACTAATAGCTCTTCTATAAAGCATCTCTCTTAGCAACACACCTCAAGCCTAAAGGCTTGGAACATCAACTATTTAAGGGAGAAGTGATAAAGGTTCACTAACATTGATAAGCTGCATTTTGATCTAGAAGCCAGTTACAGAACTGATTAGCAGGTTCAATTCTAAAGATAATGGACGAGGACTCCGATGGCTTGGTCATATCGGAACTTAAGGTATTTAAGTTCATTTTGTTTTATCACAAGTTTTATTGTAATTTGCAGTCACAGTCTACAGATTTCCTCCAAATGCTGAGAACCCAACAGAAGGCACAAAGAGACACAGAATTTATTTTAGCCCTCTAAACTTAAAGCAGGAGTGACCACTCCATGGCTCACATGCCACAAGGGATGCGATACACTCTCAGCTGTGACAGAACTCATATCTTACACATAGAAAGAATTATAAACCAGTGTGGCACTCCCAGAAAAGAAACTTGTAAAACAACAAAATTCAAGTAGCAAATAACCAAAACAAACAATTTATAGTTAGGAAGACACACAGTGATGAAAAGTTCTGCATGTAGTCACAGCAGCACAATTTTTTAACAGATGCCTGCAGGCCTAGCATTGTACAGCGCAAGGTTTGTCTCACTCGTGCCTGATGCAGCTACAGAAAATGAAAAATTATAAAGGGCAAAAGGCCCCCAGAGAAAGCAGCCAGGGTCTCACCTGCCTCATTTTATGAAGTAACTTCAAAAGTTATTTCAAATTTTTTTATGAGTACGTAAACTGTGATCATGAACAGGAAGGGCAGGGCAGGGCGATGACATAGCAAGGAGAAAAAACAATGCAATTTGGGAAAATCACATCATATTTACAGACTGATTTTCAGCCTGATTGTCTTTTAAGACTGCACTAACACAGAAGTTCCATATAGTGTAGAATTTCACAGAAACTACAAAGAAATTATTGCACACTATCTTGGAAAATGTGGTGTGTGATTATCAATCATACCAGAAAGAACAGCCACCTGATAAAACATGCATTTGAATTGCACTCTGTACACATGCACACACACACACACATATATGCTTATATATACATATGGAAGTACATGTAAAAAGTCTCAGGATATATATGCACAAAACACAAAAATATATATATACATGTAATATAATAAATTTAATATATAATGATAATATGAAATAACCCTAATTCCATTTTACAGGAAGCAGAAAAGATGTGAACAAATGACTCAGCACTGATGAACTCAGCAGTGACCCAGGAAATGCATACAGCAATTGGTGGGACTGTTCCTTCACGTAATATAACAATGAAAAGGATTTGAGTAGGTGCACAATGATATATTAATTCAGATTACATTTTCAGCAACTGCATATAAATAATTTTTGCTTGCAAGTGATGAGATTTGTAATCCTACTGTCACTATACAGCTGAGAGGTTTTGCCCAGTATATGCACAGAAGCTTTGCTGTAACTGAAGAACTGAGAAAAGTAGGACTCTGCTCACTGCCTTTTATCAACACTGCCCAAATTTTTTTGAAAGTGATGAAAAAGTGTCTTGAAAGTGTGAAAATCATAGTCTTGATTAGACAGTGTATATTCAAAAAGGACACACTCTTTGACTGAGAGGGAGAATGGTTATTCTTTCTTGCCTGAACATGAAAGAAAGAAGGTTTGCGCTGTCAATTTTTCAGATACTATGATACTAGATATATCACATCACCTAAAAGCTCAGCTCCATCTGTGTGAAAGACTGAAATATGTTATTTGTTCACATGTTAAAAATTATGCTCCAATGAAATAGAATGAAACAATACTCTGCTGCAGTGCTCATTGGCTGCCAAAAGGTAAAGACTACCTTTTGATAGTTGGAAACTATAAGGCTGAAGTGTTTGCAAGAGATGTATAAAGACTTGTTCATGAAGACTGCAACCCATTCAAAGGCAAGACAAGGACCGGTAAGTTATCGAGCTTTTCTTATAAATTCGTATTTCATCTCAACATCTTTATGCAGGTACTGCAGTTTAGATGCAGTTTAGAAACAGTTTAGTTTAGATGCAGTTTAGAAACACGAAAATCCTATATAATGCAGGCAAAGCAATGAAGTAAAGTCATTACTTGAAGAAGTTCTGATAGTTTTTACTTTCTCTTCCATCTAATTTGGTAACTGATCTTCCATGGTGTTACTGTCTTTTGAAAAAGTCATCTCATTTTTATCTTCAATGCACTGGAATTTTGGAGCAGATTACTTTCATATTTTATTTCATATTACTTTTTTTTTTTTTTTCTTTTGGCAGCATTAAAGAAAAACTCACAAATCCATGCAGCTTTTCTTCACTAAGGTGAGGGACTGAGGGATGTTTTGATGCTGTAAAAAAAAAATAAATAGAGACGAGGAAAATAATGAGAATATTTTGGAATTAATTTGGTTACTTAAAACTGATACATAGAAATTAGGCTGTGCAATTCTGACTTGAAACAAGAAAAAAAAATACAGAAAAATGAGATTATCCAAAATGATATCTGAATGAACTTGAATGTCTTTTATACAACGCTTCTATACTAGCATTTCAGTTCAGACCAGTAATATGTTTTTGAATTAATTTTCCTTGTTGTTCATACTTACTATGCCTTGGTCTGCATCTCAAAGCAGCAACTGCATTCCTTTAGGATTAATCTAAGTCATGGGATACACTTCATGATCTCAACTGACATGCTTCAGCCACATCTGAGTATTCAGTCCGTGAGATCAGTTTAGAGCTGGTCCAAACCAAAACCTAGGAATGCCTACAGTGCGTTTGCTGGATCCTCAGAACCATCTGATTTTCTACACAGATCCTTTCCACTGCATAGCACACTTTGCTAAGATATAGACAACTTTGTAAAGACTTGTAATATTTCATGGTGCCTAAATATATCTGGAGATAAATATGACCAGCTCACAGTTGTATTTTGAACACAATTCAGCCTATAAATACAAATAAGTTAGACATCACTGGCCAGAATCATTCAGGATTACCAAGGAAAAAATAAAATTATAGAATAAATTCTGAAATAATTGGTGGATTAAATAAGGACAGCACAATAGAAATCAGTGGAGTTAAAATTGACTGTGCCATCTGTGAACTTGGCTTACAGACTCATATTGCTAGTGGATATTGGAAATAAAATTGCATGCACTAATTACCTGCTTTTTAGGTTCCCTATAAATATGCTGAATTTAGCAACAATGCTTGAGCATAGTTAGTCCATAGATACTATTAAGATAAACCATTATCACTCAGCTCTACCCCATTATAATGGTAAAATAGTGGCCTACCCTGAGAAACACATTGCATTAAAAACTCTTGCCAAGTAGCATGTATTTTAATAACCCACAACATTTATTTGTGTGACCTATTTTGGAAGATCATTTTCAATAACCTTTTCAGCAGACCTAATAAAACCATTTCATCAGTAAACTTTGGGATCATCAAAATATTTATTAAATCTTTATTCTCTATGTATTTTAATTTGCAATCTTTGCATTTTTAATTTGTTTTAATCATGAGATATAGTAAACAGCCTTAGCTGTAATGTTTTTTTGAAAAAAAATAAAGATCTGTGATTAGTGACTATATAGTTAAAAAATAATAATTTCCCTCCTCTAATTTTATTGTTAGTAGAAGGATACTGCAGACAGAAGAATACTATAGTTCCCATTACAATGTTTATAATGCCACTGAAAAATAAAGAGCATTACTTTAGCATTCATGGAACTCGATACTCCTGAAGTAATGTTAGTTGCTTGTATTGCATTAAAAGAAATGAAGAGTTTTCTGACTAATTCTGTGCAACTGAAGGATCAAACAATATCTTGTGGATCCAGATAGTTCTTTCCTCCCTCTTTTATGCATTACAAGCCAGAATGCTCACAGCCTTCTCCATATTTGGTTTCCAAACCTTTACAGTGTTTGTGATGTTTCAAATGCATAGTTTCTATTCCATAGGGTCAGATTGTTTTGCCGGGCTGCAGGGAAAGGGTAAACACATTTCCAATTTCCAAGCTGTTTGTTTTGGTAATTCTAGATAGAGAGGTTCTGAAATTGGTTTATTTTTATGTTTTCCAAAAGGCTGTTTCAACTCTGAATTATTCCCAAAGCTCTTAACTTGCTAGACTCCACATGTGTAGCACAATGCCTAGCAAGGAACCAGAAGGAGGGGCTCCAAATATTTACCAATGAAAAAAAAAAAAAAAAAAAAAAAAAAAAAAAATCAGTACCCCATACTCAATACCCTTAAAACACCACAGACTTCATTCCACTTAAGAAACAGCTCTTCTTACTATTATCATTTCATTGGCATGTAGGAGGAACGTGTTGTCTCAAAGGTTATTTAAACAAGAAAATTGAAAGGAAAGGGAGCTTTTAAACAATGTAGAATGGTGATAATTTTGACTCTAATTAGCTTTTACGTGAAGAGAGCCCTCAAACTGAAGGGTGTTTGAGAAGCCCAATGACTTACCGTTCAGAGCGCATATTTTTCCCTCAGTCAATATATACTCCACATAAATGGTTGCCATAGCTCAATAACTATACCATTATAAAAAGTGAATTCACTCCCTTTCCAACTTTTTTTTCCCATTGTTATAAGTACCTGCAAGCAGCTGTATTTTAAAGCTAGCAATATGAAATCTTCTATGGGACCACTAGCTTTATGAAAGTTATTATACAATAGAAGGAAATTTCATTCTCCAGATAATTCATGTGTGACTTACAATTTTTATTTTCTCTTGGTAGTTTTTTCTCACATCAGGAAAGAATGTTTCATGGTATATCATGTATCATATTTTAAATAACAGATTTTAGTACATAATATTCACATTCATTATTTTAAATAAGATTAGGGAATCTAAAATTATAGAAAAAAAATCATATATGTCTAATTAATAAAAATAAAGCTTATTAACCATGTAAACATTTGCAAAAAAGTGCTAAAATAGACTTTTGGGAAATGCCAGTTTCTTATGTAGTTATTAAAATTGAAGTGAAAAGAGAAATGCTCCTGAACACATCAAAAGTCAGCCATCTGAAATACATTGTTAATCATTCCATGGTAAACTTAACGTTATCAGAGAATACTACAAAAGTTTCTATATGAATGTTTGTGTATACGTGTACGTATATATTTATGTATACACATGCATCCATACTTGAAGTTACTTAATATACATGTACTTAATTTTTTTTGTATGCATAAATATGCAAAAGCTGGGACCAAAAGGAGAAATAAATGGTTATTATTTTGTTTCAAAACACATTATTTTAGGCAGCACCCTCCCTTGCTGATTTGAGAAAATCATCTTTAATTCATATTGACCAAAGCAGCAGGAGATAAATACTTTTTATTTTTACTGAAAGCTTTCTGACTTGTGTCATTTCTGTCCTAACCTTGACAACACTTACAAAGCATTTAAAATAATATTAAAAATATTTCATGAATTCACAAGTATGATATCTCCTCAGGAATACGAAAAAGTAATCAGTGACAACAGAATGGAAATTACCAGGTGTAAGTCAAGAAAGTTCAGCAAGCAGCTCGAGGTGGTAAAACAGTCCATACAGAGGTTCAATAGACATAATAGAGTGGGAGAATGATTTCTAGAACATGGCCATAGTTAGAGTAGCCAAAAAGAGAAAGCCACCAGTAATATATATATATATATATATGTATATATATATACACATATATACATATTTATGCATAATGCCACTATATAACAGTATGTAAAATTTCAAAAATCGTTTATAACATGTTATTAAAAAAATAAAAATGAAACACTAGAATTTATAGTAAGTCTGCAGTTAGACAAATGCTAAATATTTTTTTTTAAATACAGTCTGAAACTAATGAGAATATCCAGTCTTGTTTTCATGTGACTTGTGAAGGCTGGGAAAAAAAAAAAAATGCTATGTGAAAATCAAGGGCACGAATAGGAGCACACACATTCATATGAGGTAAATGCCTGTATGTAACAATTGCCTAAAAATGTTGTACTTCTCTGAGGATTTCCAGTCCATCAAATGCAGATCCTTGCTGTCACTGAGGCTCTCTTACCATAATCAATGTTCAGGGCAAAACTTAACGATACTGCACTCCAGAATCCCAGCATACTAGCTAAATTTGTCTACAATTGTTAAATCATCTCCATTACTGGAACACCTGAGCTCCTCATCATCTTTTAGTGTATACATCCATCAAGAAAAGTCATTTTTACTTACAGTGCATAGACCAGAAACCTCAGAGTAGAGCTGCACAAGACATTTGGTGACCAAGTCTGAAAGTCTTCCCTTGCCAAAAGCATAAAGATGAAGCACAACTCCCAGAAGCATCTGACAGGTACCAAAGATGTGCATCAAGAAGGAAAAAGTAGGCTCTCTCCCCTTGGGATGAAAGGCACAAGATAAAACTGCAGCTGCAACCTCATATTGCAGTTCCCAGTCTTCAGACACTTTGCTGTCTACTGTGAAACCTTGCTCATGATGAGGAGTGAATGGAGATTGCTGCAATATCTATGCCTATGTGTGGGTGTTCACCAACCTCAGCTCACTGGAAGGGTCATCGACCCTAAGTAAGCAAAGAGACACAGAGTTATGGAATTGGTCTCATTCTTTTCTAAGATGTTCAGGTGCTTTATGATGAGCTGCAGAGAGGTACATCTCTGATATCTACTTAGGATGAGGAGTCTCTCCACTGTCTCAGGATTTAGGTGTGCAGATCTGCAGTTTGTCACAAAGTACAGGCTGTGGTAATGGCTCTCCTGTATTTAATGAATGCATGGTTAGCTGCCAAAGTCCATGGCATGGGCTTCTAGAGTATTCTTCATACTTAACTCCTCACATGTGAAAAGTCAGGTTTTTGGCATGTCCAGAATACCTTTCCCTTTGAATGGGACTATCCAGGTTTTGTTCAGACAAATTATTTTTTCCATTCAGCAGAATCTGAGGATTTTGACCATCTGAGTAGGAGTTCTGGATGACCTAAAGTGCCAGACAAATGCCACTGTAGATTTGGGATCAATTTAGAGCAAATGTGATCTGAGTCCAGCATATTTTAGAGTCACTGTATACCACACAGATTAAATCTGACATATTTTGGGATTGCTGGGCTCAGCAGATGCACAGCCTGGTAGATCTGCAGACATTTTAAAGTTTATAGACAGAAACAGGGAGAATGTCACCAAGAGTATTTGAACCCATATTCTCTATCTTCTGAGGAAGGTGTCCTAGTAATAGGTGACAGGTATTCAGGAGTCATTGGAGTCTCTTGCTTTCAATACCAGAAACAGTTCATTTTGTATTGAATAATTTATTAGTCTTGGATCAGAAAAAGGAGGGAGGTAGCCAGAGGGAAAAGCCAGAGTTCTTCTTTATCCTAGTGGTAATGGAAAATAAAACAACGAGAGTATACCATATTTTCTGTAAGAAAGCATTAAGCAGATTTGCTCTGACACAGATTTGGCAGCACAGGTGAAACAGGGAAGGAAACCTTTTTTTTTGTGCTCACAATGCAGTTAATGAGATAAATTCTTATCAGGATTAGATACTGAGGCACACTCACATATAGATCTCATGTGTCTGAGCAGTGTTGCTCATAACTGTACAGGCCTCCAATAAGATAAGTAATGTTTTTTAAGGAGCCAAGCCTCTGGTACAGAAGTTAAAATTTCCCAGGCACTTTTCACTTCCAAAAATAAAAGTGAACAAGGGTTCTACATGTCATTGTGACTCTAACCCCAACTCGCCCTAAAGCATTGAATATTTCTACAGCTGGGACAGAGCACTGAGCTCAAGCATCTTGAATGCCAAACTGGAGCTTAAAAACAGAACAGAGTACTAGATACATCTTAGCCATGTAGACAGAGAAATAAAAACCAGCAATAAACAAGAAAAATTCAGATGGTGTATGAAAATTTTTGTGAAAGCAAAGAATGTCAAGATTATTAGATTGTATATTAACTGAATTGCTTACCTGTCTGATTTCCTACAGCTACACTTGGAGCATTTAAAGACAAAAGAAATGAAATTTAAATTAGCTACATATTATGATCTTAGCTTCTGATCCATGAAAGCACTGAAGCACCTACTCCAATCCGTATTTATTTTAGCATAAACATAAACATTTGTCTAAATATTATATTGAATGAAGATATTTTCCTAAAAACGAGTCATCATCTTCCCAGGGACACTCTGAAACTAGCCAAAACATCCAACTGTATCTGGTTTTATTTCACTTTTAGATCTGATGCAGTTGAATCTTAAATCTAAAACAAATTAGTGTTTAAGTAATATTAAGAACATTAATAGGAAAAGCAGCATACAAACAAATAAAAACAATAGGTTAGGCCAGTTACCCTTCCCGTTTTCTACAGTCAAGTGAAAGTTGAGATGCACATAGCTGCCCATCACACAACAACATATTTAACAGCAACAGCAACTCCCAGGTCCTAAACACAAGGAGGAAACTATAACAAGGATAAAGGATAGCGTTTTTTTTTTTTGTTTGTTTATCTATCACACTGACTATAAATTTCTGCCACCACAAAAACAGTCTGAGGACTAGGTTCCACACTATATTTCAGCCCCTGGTGAAATATCTCGGTAATTGGAATAGGTGTGCAGTTGTTAGGAAGGGGGGTTTGACACGTAATGACTTACTTTTTTGGTTTTGAGCTGTTAGCAGAGATCTTCAAATTTTATGCCACAGCCTGTTCAAGGCATTCATGTAAGCTCATTTCACCTATGAATCCCTAAATGCTGGAATTTGAATTTAACTCCTCCTCTACCTTCTTTCATAGATGAGTAGACTCAAGTCTCCTCTGCTACAAATTATGATTTGTTCTTCCAAAGATTCTTCAGCAAATTCAACATAGCAACATAAGCAACAGACTTTGAAGGAGTCATCTGTAGCAAGTGAGCACGGCATGGTGATGGGAATTGCTGAAGGGTCACAATGATTTTCAAACGGCTATTTGCGTGGTAATGGCAATGGAATAATGTTTTGAGGCTGAGTGGCAGAAATGACTTCATATGGAGATGGTGTTATAGTGTTACTGGGTGAATGAGAGGGATTCACATCCACAGCAGGCGGGAAGGAATAAAAGAGTTGGGGCTCTGCATGGAGGAAAGGGAACAGAGTGGGAAAGGAGTAGAGAGACATTGGTAGAAAAACAACAGAAGAGCAGACGACAGACACATTATGGGAATTTCACCTTTATCTTTTGTTACTTAATTTATCTGCCCTTACTTATGATCACAATAACTTTATCCCAGTCCCTTGCTTACCGCTTCTGTCCTCCCTGGGGCAGACAGGCAGTGCAGAGCAGAGGCTTCAGGCAATAAAGCAATAGCTACCACCCTACCTAGCGCACGTTGGTGCTACCAGACAGTAGGACTGTAGGAGTACACCCGTGTTGACCTACATGTCCTCCAACATAGGCAGAACAGCCTTTCTCTGCTACAGCCTGCCTCCCTAAACAGATGCCTATGCTTCCTATACCTTTTGCTGGCTCTTCTCCCAGGCGTAAGCTCCAGCTTCCACAAATAGATCCACAGCAATCAGTGTGACTACTCATGTGAGTAATGGCTCACAGCTGGATGCAAACAGTCATGAGCTCCCTACATGTTTAGTTTTTGAATTTCAGTATTTTTCTTGTGCCTTTTTTACACTGAGAAATTGGATAAGTAAATTGCTTTACCTTAGCTCCTCTATGTTTAGGATCAAAGTCACAGTAAGACAAATAAGGAATTTTATTAAGTGAAGTTACCCCAACTCTACTGTAACTTATAGCTTTTAATTGTTCTATCAACCTATTTTGCTGATACGGTCTTTAAGAGCACTGAACCACTCTCATGTGATTTCAAACCATCCCCAATTCCACTAAATCTAATTGATGTGTTCAGAGGTTACCAGGGAGTGTTGTGATTTTTTGTGAGATCACACTGAATTCATTTTTCATTAGATATCCTATTTCCGGTAGGATGTGGGTTGAAGTATGCAGCAATAGTCCCTAGTGACAATGCCCTCATCAGAAGTAACTAGAAGAAACTGATGATATTTTCTTAGATACTTTTATTTGAATAAATCTGAACAGAAGTCAAAAATAGAAATCTCAAAAGGGAAAAAAAAAAAAGAGGGGGAAGGGGATTTTTTTGCTCAGGAAATTATTTTCATATACTTGTGCCTACACTGTGGGGCAGACTTTCAAAAACGTTCAGTGTCCAGCCATTACTTATGCAATAAATGATGTCTGGATCTCCAGAGAATTCAAACCGCATGCCATTGGCTACTCTACTGATTCCTTGAAATGCTTTAGGTTCTCCTGAAAGATCAATCTGGAAATAGGCAAAACTAACTTCTGAAAATCCCTATGCTTCCTAGGAAACATCACAAAACTCCCTTCTCAGAAGGACATTGCAAAGAGCTTCGTCATGGATCCTTAAAAATGTGAATATTTAAATGAAATGCATTTGAACTGAAATCTAGCTGAAAATACAAAACAAATATCTGACTTTTTAATTGCATTTCTTCTTTAATCTTTTAAACATACTGCTTTATGATTTACTTCTATGTCATCATCTCTGGAGCCTCCTTTCCCTGCAGCGAACTCTGTACTTATCTGTGGGTTGTACAGCAGATCATTTCTCATTATTCCTACTGCTATTCCTTCCTTTGCAATTACTAAAACTCTTTGCCCTAGTCTCCCTGCTCTTCTCCTCTCCCTGCTTCTAGGCCAAGATCAGCTTCCTTTCTTGCTGTAATTATAGCAAGGTGGTATAGCAAGGAGAAATTTTCTCATGCTCTCCCTCTCACCCCATTCATATATGTAGCCATCACATCTCTATAAAACATTCCTCTGACCAGAAATGACCTCTTCTTTCTTGATAGTCTCTTACTGTACCTGATGTTTGGTGAAGGACAAATATCCCCTAAAGAGAAGGTGAGTGAAAAAAGGCAGAAAGACTGCACCACACATCCCCCCTCCTATTTTCAAAATTAAGGAATATTTTTCCTACTGTTTTTTATTTCTGTGGCTACCTAATTCTGGGCAAAATCTGTTTTTGAGATGAGTACTTTTATTTATTTATTAGTACTAGAGGCACACATGCAAACAACTGCATGTGAAAATTTGTTTAACTCAATAAAACTAAAAAACCTGAAAGGCATAGACACTTTTTTTTTTTTTTTTTTTTTTTTTTTTTTTTTTTTTTTTCCAGCTGTGTTCTCTTGCATAGATATTTAAGCAACTGCACTTTCCAGCAAAGCATTTTTAAGATGGTGACTGTTAGGTCAATAAGACAAAGAGACGACTATCTGGAAGATTTGTGGCTATCTGAAGAGGAAACAGCTTTGAAGAAAGGCAGGTCTGTCCAGCTAGAGGCAGAGGCATGCCATTGCAAACTTACATTTGCAACACAGAGCAGTATCATAACGTAATGAATAGGCAATGATAGACTCATTGGTAAGATAATATCTCCCTTCTTTTAAAGGTACATATCGGGACTGCACTTTTGATGGAGTGATAAAGAAGCAGAAACTGCAAATATCTGCCCCCTGCCTCATCTGAAAATAACTTCACTTACCACTGCTAGGAGTACCTCAAACAGCATGCTGAAAATATAAACACGCACATGCAAACATCAATTGTATTTGTAAACCTAAGTCATTTTCTCTAGGCTGTTGGTTTTTCTTCATTTTGTTCAGACACAGCAAATAGATGTGTCAGCTTTTTGTTGGTTCAGTAACAGAGAAAAATCTCTAGAATCCGATTATCCCAATTCTTATATAGTCTGCAGTTATTTAAAAGTAAGTAGTCTGGAGATTAAGCTTTGCTTCAGAAATCAAAGTAATCTTATTGTACCCCAGTAGGTATGGCATGAGTCACTCCATTGCAACAGTCCCTCCATATCCTGGTCTTAATTGTCTCCAAATTAAAAAAAAAAAAAAGCATTATATTTCTAATCCCTGCTGCTAACATGGCAGAGAATTCCTGTGAACATACACCAGATCAGTCTGCTAATACAAAAACTGTCCCTTGAATGTGTTAGTCAATCATTTTTCATTTCACCAATTATTTATAATTTGTTAAACCCGTAGACTAATTTTACAAACAAAGGTAAATGTTACTTCTTTATCAAGAGGGGTCCCTGTGAGCTCCCAATCTTTCTCAGCACTTGACAGGAACTTGATTGCAATAATGAAGTATTACAGCTACAGCACTGTTAAAAAACACAGCTTTTGTTTTTGAACTAAGTTGTGACAATTGCCTCCCATTTGAATCAATTTTACTCAAGTTTCACGACAATTTTTTACTCTGATTTTTTATTACACATATTACTTGAGTGCTCAGGGGCTCCTATCACTGTGGAGGATGCATCCTGCTGAGAGTAATAAATGAATTTGATGGGCAAGCAGACATTGCTCCAGAGTGTTTGCAGTCAAGGATCCAAAAAGTGCTGTGTTTAGCAACCATGCTTAGGGGTGACAATACAACCTTGCCAGTGCTGGGAGCTCTAGTTTTTGTCCAGAAAAGTGCAGAGGCATGGGTCTTTCAACCAAGTACCAGCACAGCCAATTTACATCATCACTCATAGGAAAGAACTGGCCGTAGTTAGGTGATTGCCTAAGTATGGCAGACAAGCATAGCAGGGCAGCTCACCTCACCGGGAGCAGGGTCTCCATCTCCTCAGAGCTGTAAGAACAGACTCAGATGCATAATGTTGTTTGCTTGTTTAAATGGCTGCAGGAGGGAGGCCTAAATCTGTATGTACATATTTCCTCTCTTCAAAGAACCTTATTTTTGACAGGTTTTAAGGAAAAGACATGTTTTCTTATTTTAATGAAGTTTCCACCTCAGTAAGTCAGTGCAGTTTAGGAAACATCTGATTAAAACTATGTTCTGTTTTCTGAGTATCTCTTAAACTCTGCCTAACAAACTTGAACTGCATACAGTTCCTTGTTCTTTTAGCTCATTCTGCATTAACTTACCTACAAAACACTTCAGAAAAACTATTTTTGTGTAAAACATGCCAACAAGAATCAACATATAAGCAGTAGAGAAAGAATTCTGACTACTGCTTGCATTATCTCCAGCACATGAAATTTAACCAGCAGAGCTAGAATTCAGTAAAAATATATACATATTAAAAATTAAAAAATAGCAAGTGCAGAACATTGAATTGATTCAGGGTTTTTCTGCCACCTGGGAAAGCATGAGGAAAATGTTTTATTGCACAAGAGAGTCCAGACGATATTGACCAAGCCCCTCTTGACTTCCTCTAAAACATTTGTTGCATTGAAAACAACCCTAGGAGCAGAGATTTATTTCTGAATTCCCTAGGTGTGCAGAGAGATACAAAGGTCCTAAATCTGCTGACTAAGATAAATTACAGGTTGGAATATATTTAACAAATGATAATGCAAAATGCAGGAAAATATACAGCAAAACAGCAGATAGCAGTGGAACAGAGTACATGACCTGCCTGAGAAGTTACTGCACTCAGCCAAAGAGCAGATATAACTGCAGATGAATTCCCTCAGCTTCCAATCCCTACAGAAATAATCTACTATTAAGAGAACACATATTTCTCCCTGCAAGTGAATCCTTCAACTGCATAACAAAGATGACTGGAAAACTGCTATTGCTGTAAGAGAGACCAAGTTTGGTGGTGGTGTGTTATTTATTTTTTTTTTTTTGAGGCAGAGGAAAGGTTTGAAGAAAGGAATGTAAGGAATGTGCTCTGAACTTCATTTAATGAGTTAAGCATCCAAGAGAAAACAGTAACAATATTTTTTTTTTTTTAAAGGAAATATCAGAAGAATAAACAAGTGTTTATTAATAGACACACCTTCTGTTATTATGGCTGCCTGCTGCAGAGTGCCTTGTTTCATGCTTTGAAACATCTGGTGTTGGTCAGAATTTAAGATAGGACACAAGACTCAATGGACCAGTGGTCTAATAGGGCATGGCAATTCCTGTGGTCTTATTTTGTAGACAGGTGCGGTCACCACTGATTTTAGTTCAATTGTTTGTTTGTTTTTTTAATCTCCTCCCCTGTTCCTCTCTGCACATAATAACTGAAGAAGCATCTCACCAAGCTGTCACTGCAAGTCTCTGGCAGACCAAGTCCTACCTTGGGCCAGAGCTCAGCAGCCAAGCAGAAAGTACCAAGCTGCAAGAGCAGCTCATAGAGCAATGCAGGTGAGAAAAAACAGAACCTGTCACTGTCTTGCACTCACCTGCCTTCAATATTCTCACTTCCCCTGCTTCCAGGTGCTCAAGAGAGGAGTGAGGTTTACCAAGCCTTCCCTCTGTCTACTTAAGGAAGCAGCTAAAAAACTCCTTTGAAGGTAAAAACTGAGAGCTCTGAGCTCAAGAGCTGAGAGATCTGAGCTGAAAATAGAGTTAAGAGGGGACAATGGAAGGGGAACTTGTCAATGGTAGCTAGGAAATGAGACGGTTTAATAGAAAAAAAAAAATCATACTCCTACACATGCTGATTGTTTCATTGTTTGTACAGCACTACCACAGTGTGGCGCACAAGCACTAGGGATGAAAATCATTCTGCAGAGGATACAAGGAATTTTTCTGGAAAACAGAACTCAGTTCATCTCCACGGAATCCATTGTAAAGCAGGAATAACAGGAATAATCACCAGAATACTCCCAATTTTGCACATGACTGAAGCCCCTTCCTGTCTGTGCCAACAAGTTCTTAACTTTTTCCTTCTTTAGAAAGCCAGCCTTAGCACTTCCCCTCAGATCTGAATTGGCTTAGAGAAAGAAAGGCCATCAGGTCAATCAACAATGTTATGGCTTTTCCTTCATAGAAACAAGGACATTTGTTTTCCTCTTGAACCAACTTTCACCAAACAGGTAGGATTTTCATCAACTTTGAGGTCTCTTATTCCATGTAAGTCTTGGTTAATTGCGGAACAATTTCAGAAGCAATTGGAAGCAAGACACAACAGGATCATATACGCTCGCTTTCTTGGAAAATGGGCTTAAATCATGAGGATTCAAACAAATATATATATATATTCTGAATTAGAATTGTTTAACCAAATAGAAATGCATTGAATTATTTCTTCATTTATTTTTCATATTTTTTTAACTTTAGCAAAACATATAATCTCTTTTTGTACTCTGAGAAGATTTGCTTCTGCTGAGAAAATGTAGATGAGGTGCATATCCAGACACTTTTTTGGGGTGGGGGGGAAGATGGAGAGAGAGAAGGAGGGAGCTCCCTCTGTTACTAGGTGGATATTGTCACTGACTCATAGGAATGCATGCCAGTAGCCCTCCTTTTTGTCTTTCACCAGCTAATGTACTGTTTTACTGTGCTAAAAGAAATATTATTTTTAGCTAGTTCAATGACATCTCAATTTCAACAAGAGTCTATTGTCAGATGGGAACCTTCTCCCCCACCACAATTCTTATTCACAAGGACAGTGGCCCACACATCACACAGCTAATGGTGCAGCCAGACATGAAACACATCTCAATTTCTTACAAGCTCTGTGCTGTAATGACCCACTATGCTTCTGAAACAACTGCAGAAACTCTCCTGGTACCCATCCCAGGACAGATCTATGTGGCATTCAAGTATGGAAAAACATTAAAGGGCAAGCTACTGCCACATAATGCCTTAATTCTGGCACACAGCTCTATTTAGCAGAGCACTGAGGCATGTGAGGGGTCTATATCATAAGCTTTCCTTCTCAGGAACGTGACTAACAGCAATGTCTACTAGCCCTTGGTTGTGTAACACACGATGGTGATGCCCACTTACAGCCCTCAAACAGACTTGTCAGGGTGCCTGGCAAATAGAGCAGACACAAATAGAGGTAAATATGGGGAAAGAGACAAAAGCTTTCAAGGAGGCAATGTCTCCTCTCAGTCCACAATAAATCTTCCTGGGGCTGCCACTTGAGTCCTTTCTGGGTGTTTAAAAATCCTGTATTTCATAACATATCTCAGTTTGGGGAAAGGCAGAGAATAACTCATTCACTGTTACTCAGGACGGCTGCTACAGCACTGTGTGTTTGGAAGTAATCTACAGAAAAGCAGCTGACCTTCTACAGATGTGACACCTGAAAGCAACATGTTGAAGAAAAGCAACTGCAACACTCCAGAAAATTCTGGGTGACAAGAAGAAATGAGAGGTCTGCAGTTATGATTGCTCCTTTTTTTTTTTTTTTTTTTTTTTCCCCTCAATAGACTTGTACAGCCAACCAGATTTCATTGCTACCCGTATCTGGTTTATAGATTTCATCTCTGTGCTGACAAATGCCTTCTTTCCCTGTCTGTAGAATTTTTTTTCATCCCTGCCAATATCTGTTATGGGGTCTGATTAGTCCCAACAACTGATTAAATAACAGATTGTGAAAAATAATCTACGGCTAACAGGAGATGATGAATTTTACGTTTGTTTCACTCTTTCCTTCTTTTTTTATTTTTCTTCAAGCATGTAAAACCAGCACCTATAAGGCCTCTCATGATTTATCCAAAATAGTATGTCCTTGATAAATTTAGCAACATGCTAAAGAAATGCTTGTTATTTACAGGATATGACATAGCATTTCCTACATTCCTGATTCAGTATTTGATCTCTCCTGACAATTTATTTTAGAGTTTGTTGTTCTGTCTTAAAGGGATATAGTTGCAACAAGTATTTCTTCCAGGGAAGGGAAGGGAAATGAAAGAAAGGGAAGGCTGAAACATCATTTATGGTCTTACAAGGGTTTAGAAAGTTCAATCATGTTCACATTTACTAAACAGGAAATATTTATATTTGCTTTCTTTCCCTCCAACAGCAAACCACTAATGACTTACACCTTTATTACAGCATACTCCTGTGAACTGTTCAAGTCTTTTGATTGTGACCCAACAAGAAACACAGTGTGTCACCTTGGTGTCAGTGTAAGTCATGTTTGCAGGCCCTCTGGCTTTCTTTTCCTGTTATGCACATTTAATAACTCATCTTCATTAAACAAATGATTGTGAAGCTTTGCTATCAGTTGGATGTGTCTCTTTTGTTTCTTTTCTTTGCTGGTTGTCTTTTGTTTCTTCTTTTCTTATGTGCTACTCTTTACCAATAAGAAAGCCAAGTTTGATCTAAACTCTTTAACAAGCTGCCAAAGCATAACTTAGGACCTTTCTGTGTACATAGAACTACATCTTTGTCAAGATCAGCCAAGTTTACTTCTGGAAGAAGCTTCTCTGCCAGGAGCTTTATTAGTCAACAGTGCTGCCTTTTCTATTCATTTTGGCATTTTGTCTGCTTGCACTAGGTGTCCTGCATTCTTACTGCCTCCCAATAAGCAGGACAAAGACTCAGTACCCCATGACAAGTATCCCTTTCTTCCTATATCTTAGTGACTCAGTGCCCCAGGATGCACATGCATAAAGTTACAGTGCATGATTAGATGCCAGCTGAATGTCAGCCACTTAATTATCTTTCTTCTAACCTACAAGATTTTCTGAATATTCCTAAAATATTCACCCTTTTGAAAACATCCATTCAACAGATATTACTAAAACAGCATCTGAGGACATCAGGAAGGGGACACAGAGCTTACTGAAGTGAACAAAAAATAAAATGTTGGTTAGTGCAGGCATCCACGGAAGAAGGAATGATTCTTCATTGTCTAAGAAACAAATACCAAGCGGTGGGACCACTCAGGCATTACTGGCAAAGGCTGCCAAACTTTTGGTCAGGAAGGATGGAATCTAAAGTAAAGTTCTACAGCTCAGAAGCAGAAAGCAAGTTAACGTTGGCAGTGGAAAAAGAGTGAGGTGAATATCACCAGAAGACTACAAGTCTAGCCTGTCCAAGACATGTCAATCATTGAGGAATCAGTTGCAGGTCAGAAAGTATGCAGAGAAAAAGGCTGTCACTCAAGTATTCAAGGCCAATACTTGTATTTTGCTGTACAAAGTTGGAAGGAAATAGCTTCCTGAAGAGCAGTGTAATCAAGGATTGGACCCATACCATAATGAAATTTTTTCCTATTATTATGAAAGTTTTTAATTTTCTTCTGCTGTGTAAACACGTGTTTTGAGTGGGAACATTTCACTTAATGTCAGTATTGTCTGGTCAAAGACTGTGAAAAATAGAGTTTTTGTCACTAGGAACATATGCCATTTCCAGAAGAGGCAAGCAGAGATCTTTCTTATCAATCACACTGTCCACATTTCTAGGATTGTAATGAAAACTGTAATTCTACCTTTTGCTTCCCTCATTTTGGGGCCCATAAAGGAGACATCTAATCACTTGCAGAAAGCTTCAGCTAATATTTGAGACCATGCACAGATTAAATGTAATATACTTTTTGTATCATGAAAGGATGTGACAATGTATCATGAGTCAGACTGATACTAGCAAATTTGATGTTTCTATTATTATTACTATGTACTGTGTACTGAATCATTTTTGTGAGCTAAGGTGAATATTGCCAGCAGAGGTTAAAAGCACATTGGAATTAGAAAATGTGCTTGCTAATTTTCAACATCCAAGTACAGTGCAGTTATGAAAGCCTACCAAGACCAGAGAGGCTTTAAAAAATCTTAACATTATGACTACTGAATTGTCTGCTTTTAGACTGTTGGGTAGAATACTGCAATTGGGTGTCATATAAAAAGTGATCTGAATTGTTTTGGAGGGAAGAGTGCAGCTTGTGTATCTTCCAGCTTCTAATATATTTCCTAATAAATGTATACTTTTTACGAAATACAAGTACCAGAAAAGGAATCAATGTAAAGATTCCACAACAAACAGGAAAATAACAATACATTCTGTAGTTAGTCTTTCATAACATCACTGGAAAGAACATGGTTCTTATATAGCCTAATATATATGGAAGATCACAAATCTTCCTGATTTACCACTCGGACACACATTTGAAATAGACTGCTAGCCATGTATGTATGTTATAGTCAGGGTAGTACATGGACTCCAAAAAGTGGTGAGATAATCATTTTAGCTGTTTCTAGTCTGTGATAATCTTCAATATTGTAATATGAAGTCTTAAGAGTGACAGATTATTTTGGTACCTTGCCATCCTTCCCACCCAGCCCTATAAAACTTGTTTTCCCAAGCAGCCTGTGGGCAGTACAGGTCTTTTTACTCCCAGTCAGTCTTCCAGGAAATAAGTTATTTTCTTACCAGCCAGATGTGCTACAGAAAACACAAATTATTGGTTAACTGTGGAAAGAAAGGGGAATAAACAAATAAACAAAAAGTCAATCTCTAACTTCCTAAATTGTTTTCCAAGAAGCTTTGTGAAGAGTAGTGGAGGTACCATCATAGTGAGTCCACAGGAAGGCACATCTACAGAAGAAAAAAAAGGCTTCTCAAGGAGTCTGAGGTTATCAGTGTGGGAACAGAAGAAAGAATGCTACTAAATTACTTCAGGTAATGTTGATTACAGCTAAAGTATTGCTCTAGATTGAAAATGTCTCAGGTAAGGCAGAAGCTACAAGCAACTTAAGGGCATGTAAGTCTTGCTGTTGCTCAGTTATTTGGATGAAGGCCCAGAAGAGCTAAGATGCAGGATCAGAGAATACGGGATACAGGAAGATCTTTGATCAGGATGGAAGAAATAAAACTTTTATTCCTATAAACCTCAATAAAAGATTTACATCTGTTCCTGGAAAAGGCTGCTGTTTATCAAGAAGCACTAAAAGACATTTCTGCACCAACCAACACAACCATCCCACAAGGAAAAAGTAGTTTTCCCTCCCTGCAAGACAAAAGCAAGCAGTCATGAATCAAATACACAAATATCATATTTGCTCCTTAACCTTTGTGAAAGCACAGTGTAATTGTGGGACATTTGAAACTGGCAAAATAGGATTTCTAAATTGAACTGTTTTTGTAATTTTTACATTTCCTAGGTAAATGAGAATTTACTCTTAAAAGCTGGGACCTCTGACTGAATTGTCATTGCTGTTTGCAAAACATAGCTTGATGCAGTCTGTTTTATTTTAGTTGCATACCTAGACCTGTTGATTTTTGTTGTTGTTGTTGCCATGATTTATGTTTTCTGATGTTGCTCCCTTATGACAGTTTAAATCCTATCACTGATATTAAGACATGGTAGATAACAAATGGCTCTTTTTTTGTTTTATTCGTAGGCCTTAAAATGAAGAGTGTTTTTTTTTTTTTTTGTTTTGTTTTGTTTTGTTTTGTTTGTTTGTTTGTTTTTAAAAAAAAGTCTCTCTTTTGGACATGAAATGAATACCTTCTTTGAATGGAAAAGATGTTAAAAATCAAAAGAGCTGGAAAAAAAATAAATCATATATGTTATCTCAATCCGAACTTCCTCCTTAATTGGGCTTTTTCTGGCTTCCCTACTTCCAATCCTGCAGAATTTCAGAGCACTATAGATGTGTAACAGAGTCTGGATTGTATTCCATGTACCTCTTCATCCTAACGTCTGCTGAAGCTGTCTTTTGGTGGTATATTTTGTGTATTTACAGCATCCAAGATAAGCAAGTTTCTTCTTTTGCACGTGCAAATATGCATGCATACATAACTTGCTGTACACATACTAATACACAAATTTACTTCTTCCTTTGTACATACACTTATATAGGAGGAGATCAACAGAGAGATAGCAGATGCTATCCTGGTGTCCTCCACCTTCTGGTAGGCCTGCAAGAGGTCTTTCACCTTATCTTGCTGATACAACTCACATTTTTTGGCCTTTGATTACTATCTCTACAATGCTGTTGGCCTGAATATCCCTCTTTTCAGTTCTGTCTTGTGGAAACATCAGTTCAGCCCCTTAAATCCATGCAGGAATCTAGGTTTCCTTCAGGTGTCAGAAAGGTCTGCTTAAAATTAGATCATGGGTGCATAAGCCTAAAGACATGAACTAACAATGTTTTGTGAAATAGAGTGGAGAATTAAAATTAGTACTTAGATCATAATGCTTTCAGTACTAGCAGCCATAGACCTTACTACCAAAATAAAAGTATTTGATATTGGGAACAAACTGTGCATTCAAAATAGAAAAGGCAGCAGGCCTTCTCTTGATGAGTTTAAGCATTCAGGGATGCATTCTCTCTCCTTTTGTGCTCACTCTGATTAGTCTTTTACTCCCTTTATATTCCTACTGTAACTGGGAGGGCAGAATGTGAGCTATACAGTAGCAACTCAGATGGCAGAATGCAGTCTGTAATAAGCCACAGAAATACAATGCTCAAAAAAGGAAACAAAATTACTAGTATGGCAGTGAAGTGAACTGACACTGCATAATCAAATGGCAGGATATAGGTATTAAAAAAAGAAAGAATTAAGTTATTTCATTTATTTGTCCTCCATTATTTTGCTGCACCTCCCTGTTATATACCTTATTTCTTGTTTCTTAGGATTTATGTACGGTAAAAAGACTGGACAACTACTCTGAACTTTACCACTACAAGATCTCTACCTCATATGACTGAGAAAAAATCCTGAACACCATTTTGCCAGCTCCAGGGGTATAATCAGTTTACAAACCTCCTCTCCTCTCCTCTTTCCAGTGCATTTTCAATGCCGAATATCTGTTTTAAGCACACAGTAACCTTGCCATGCTCCTGCTCTATGGGGATTTAACATGCTTTAGCTTTTATGAAGAAAGAATTCTGCAAAAATACTTAAGCTGAAAAGCCACTTGCCTGAGCCTCCCCCAAATCTGTTATGACATCATTGGATCTAAATGGATGGGTGTGACAGGAGTGTGAATATTCAGGTCCTGGGGTGAGTTCAAGCAATTGTTAAAGCTCACTCCAAAGTTCTAAGAGCAATTCTATTTAAATGTGGGTGGAAAACTAGGTTACTTTTACACTGAAAAAAGCTATGAAATACTGCTGTCTTTTTAAGTGCTACAGGGAATGGATGCCAGCATGGTATCCCAGGGAATGGTAAATTCTTAATGTGCAGAATTGGATAACACATCATTTCTAAAGGTTGGGGGGAGTGATATGAAAGATTGAAAAGCATTAAAGGACACAGCTGCAAACCCAGCTACTGCGTATCCTTGAGATGTTCCTACAAGGACTCTGTGATGTACAATGCCAAAGGAAGAGAGATCTATGGAGCTTGTTGAGACAAGGTACCTCTGTCAACGTTAATAAGAAGCGAGGTTATCTCACTGCTATGTTTGGGTCAGAAAAACACTGAAGTTTCTCAGAAGACACATGGCTAAAGAGATAATGAAGTAAGTGAAGAGCTACCACTTTTCCCATAATCTTTCCCCAGAATAAGAAGATTAATGATAGAATGATAAATAGCCTTACAATCTAAAGGAAGTGAAAGATACTTTTTTTTTTTTTTCTTTTCTCTGTTTTTCATGCTCAGAATTCAGACACTATTTTAGGAGACTGTAAAGCTTTCTTCATCTCACTGAGAATGCTGTTTTTATGGATATGTGCAGAGCCCAGGCACTTTAAAGTAACACAGTTTTTTAAAAATCTCAGTAAAGAACGAACAAACAAGTAATTCCAAAGCCTACGTGGCTATAGGAATGAACTAAAAATTTACACAGGTTTGAAGACTCTTTGGGTCAGATCTGCTCAACCTAGCTCTGTAAAAGCATCCCTGATGGCTACACCAGCTTTAGCAATTGGTATGTCTACCAATCTTAACCTGGCCTGACTGATTTTATTTTTTCTCTGAGCCTTAGAAAGAACAGCATTGGACACAGAACAGCAGTGGACTGTCAAGCTTGCAGATAGATTATCAATAACTGAACAAAGAAACATCCCTCCCACTCACAAAAGCAAACAGCAAAGAAAAGATCTCACAAGCAAGTATGTCTGTCACACCAAAACATCCCCTTTTTCACTGGCATAGCCCGAATTCTTTTCCCTAATGTGGTAGCCAAAGCCCTAAATAGACATAGATAGCATATCTTCTGCTCCCTCTTCCATCTTTCTTCCTTCCTTCATCTCACTCCTATCTAGTCAGATAAAGAGTCATAAATGTGTTGTTGCATCAGTCATATGCGATTTTGTTTTCTTTTACTTTCTATCAGAAGGTTAGAATTTTATTTTATTTTATTTTTTATAGTGTAACCTGCGGTTTTTACTTCACGTCCTGACTTAAGCAGTTATTTTAATACTATCCAAGAGACAGATTGTGTTTTTCAAGTGGGATCCAAATTAAAGATGACATTTGACTAGTACTCCATTTCTATGCACTGGAATTAGCCTCATCCTTCAAAGCCCATAAGCACCCTATAAGACTTTTGCATCACATGGCATGTCTACAAAGCAAAACAAAGGTATAATTTTACTAAGTGCCAACATCATCCTTGCTAGTCACTCTTGCTAGTACAGTGAGAGTTATACAGCATTGATTGTGTGCATTTCATCATGCAGTGGCAGACAAAGTAGGTGCAGATGTTTCCTAGAGTGTTTTTAGGCGCATTCGATTGTATATTGACTGCTCTTTTGGATAGAGTAAGGTCTGTCAGGTTGTCAAAGACTGGTCTAGCACCTCCTGACCATCTTCAACCTCCTAAAACTTCAAATGAAGTACTTTAATTCCTTCTCTTTTAAAGCAGGAAGAAATATAAATTTTGCATGAAAAAATATTTGATGTATATGAAGTAGCAACATCCCAAAGCAGAGCTTCTTTTTCCTTCCTGTAAGATCTTTCCTTTATTCTTCCTGTTTTCCAGATCAGTTTGACCTAGCAATTTGTTCCTTGTCAAATTTTCTTTCTTGTCTCCATCTAAATTGCCAGCACCAATTTTCTACACATCAGCAGAAATGTACCTGGAAATTAAAAACATCTGGTAAAGACCATCCCCCCTTCTTAATTGCCTGCCAGTGATGTTATGCCACCTTTTGTCTGATATTCCAAAGATTCCTGAACCTCACTTACAGTTAGCCAAGAGTCTTCTGAAATCTCCCCCTTCCCAAAGCCCTCATTCTATTCTTCCTGCATCTTCCAATAAACTGAATTTGAATTTATCCTGCTGCAGTTTTAGAACACTAAAGACTATGGGTTCTCCTTAGAAATGTATAAAATAAATCAATTTTTTCCCTCCTTCCACAGAATTTCTTGACTTTAATTTACAATATCATGTGCTTCTTTTTTTTTTTTTTTTTTTTTTTTTCCCTTCTTCTTGTTTGGGCTATGTAATTTCAGTTTTGTCTCTGCTGTCAGATCATGGTTTCTAGAGATCTTACTACTCTTGTAACTTTCCTGTAAAGTATCTCCAGCTGATCCAGATCTTTTGTTAAGTGAGGGCCCAAGATTCAGTGTAGTCCTTTAGTCTTGAGGCCCTTGAATTTTTATCAAAGCTGAGCAAATTGGAAAGATTACTTCAAGTGCTTTGCTGCCTCCCTGTATGGTATATGGATTCACCACAGCAGTATGACATTTTTAACTCATGACTCATATGTATTAGCTTGTGGTTCAGAACAACCCCTGACCCTTTTCTGTATAACAGCTTCCTAGCCAGCTGCTCCTCATTCCTTATTTATGCAGTTGATTCAGCTTGCCTATGTGAAGTACCACACACTTGCCCCTATTCCATTTCAGCTTGTCTTTCCCAAGTTGTCAAGATCATTTTGAATTCTGCTCATGTCTGCCAGTGAGTCCAGCTTCCTTCATCTCAATGTGCTAATGCCTTAAGGGTGGTGGTCACTAATGAACAGCAAGCAGTTCTAGGCAGCTCCATATATATCTCAGTTTTGGTAGGGAAACAGTGATAATTACCTTCTATGTAGAAGTTTCAAATGGTTTTGTACACACTTTGACACAGATCTTTGCAGACCATGCTTCCTTTACTTTCAAGGATATAAGGAGTGACAGGGTCAGAAGACTTCCCAAAGTCAAGACACAAGGGATCCAGCTCTTCACTGACACATCACAGAAGTACGTTGTTTTGACACATTTTTTTCCTCCATAAAATCTGTTCTGGCACTGTTTGTCTCCATGTTAATTTCCAAGTGCTTAGAATAGTTAGGGGAGCTTTGGTCTAATACCTTTCTAAAAGTTTTAATTGCCTAATACACCTGTACTTCACCAGCTAGTTGGATTTTTAATGATAGGCATCTTGGTATGCCTCGTGATAATGACCATCTCTGAACAACCCACAGTGACCTCATTTCCTATAACTGGATTCAGATCTTGGATGCTCAGTGTGTATTTACTGAGAATAAAATTATTGGCAACTTTGACTTGAATTATTTAGGGAAACTAACTAAACAAGTCACCATATTTTGATTCTAGCTTGTCAGAAATATTAGGAAACAAAAATAATGTATACAATCTTTTTATATTCCTTGATAATTTATTATCTTTTTAAATTAAAAAAAAAAAAAAAAAAAAAAGGTTTTCAACACTAAGGCATCGTATTTTAGTTTTCTACATTTGTCCCAAGTTAATTATTTTTTCCATTTAAAAAGTATTTTTCAGAAAATCTATTTTTAAGAACAGAAAAAGTAGCAATGACTTTTACTCTGAACTGCAGTCTCAGCATACATATAATTTAACGCAGCATGGATCCACAGTTCTTTCTGGGCCAATCAAGGCAACTTTGTTCATAATGTGATTTTCAGTGTTTGTGAGAGTAGGTTATTGGTTAAACAGATGGGGGAAGTGGGGAGCAAAGTGAGCTTTTGAAGTTATGAGATCATAGAAAATTTATTCTGATGGTTGAATCAAGGGACTTGAAAGCTCGTGATAAAAAAAATAATAATAAATAAATAAATAAAAGATTTTGCAATTTCTTGTGTCTAGTTAAATTTGTATCTACTCAGGGCATTGCCCTTACACCATAGCCGGAAAACCTGTAGGACATCCAAGGTTACACTGCAGCAGGGCAACTTCCCCAGCTTCTAATAAATTTAAACCAAGAGGCCACCTAAGATATTGAGTCTAAAGCTGAAATTGCCTTCTCTCTGACAAGTTAAGGAACAGGAAATGATCCTACACAAATAGAAGCATGTTGTTAACCAGGCACTCAGAAATCACTCTATGATAATATATTAAAAGTGATGTCAAAAGTGATATTCTTATTTTTGTCTCTATTTAAAATTTATGTTTGATATAAAACATCAGATGCAACAGAAGAAAAATTCTCGTCTTAAATGTTGGGTGATTCAGAAGCTCCAGCACCAAAAGGTAACTAAAAGGTTCAAGTCACTAAGCAAATGGCTACAGAGAAATATATCAGTTCTTTGGGGTTTGACTCAACCAGGTAGTGTAATGGTTTACTGTGGACCATCACAGGTCCTTGCATCACCTTGCCTTTCTGGCAAGAACTGACTTTCAGTCAGCGCTGAGCTCTCTTCTGGCATAGGTGGGCTGCCTGGAGCAAGGGTCATTGCCACCTGCCCTCCCAAGATTTTGGCTCTTCCCTCCAGAAACTCTCTTAAAGAGAGGTCTTTTCCCCCTCAAAAGCTGCAGTAACAGAAAACTGCCTGCCTTCTCACTCTGAGGACTTCCCTTCCTCCCCCTGGCACAAGGGACACAACTCATAATTCTGCATCTGCAGAAGTGATCATTAAAATTTGCAGACTGCTGCCCCTTTGATTATCCTGCTTTTCAAAAATTGAGGGCACACTTAGAGGAAAATAAAGACTTTACATAGCTTTCCCAGAGTGATAAAAATAAATGTAAATAAACAGACAAAACTCCCTCAGTTTCCTTAGGGAATTTCCAAATGGGTATCAGTCTATTTGCTTGTCCCCAATTAAAAGCAAAACCACGCCCTTTTGTAACAGTTCAGCATGTTAATGACTGCTGCTGTCTACTCCATCATCCAGAAACAGACACATTCAAAAAATAGCTCTAATTTTGAAAGTACTGATATGTGCCAATGAACTTGTGTCTCCAAAGTGGTAAGTATGGGTATTTAAGGGGCTCCGTAACATCTATAGCTCCATAAGCAATAGAAGTTTAGCATTCACATATCACTACAGGTATTTAAATAAGTGCACGGAGGTATGTATCTCCCTTTTATCACTTCAACAGTTTTACAGTCAACTACTTCACCCTACTTAAAAGTCAAATTTACAAAGTTCTTTAGCATCACGTGTCTCCATCAACAGTATCATAAACATGTCTGCAGTCTGGGCATGTACTCCTTCCAAATCTCACAGAGAAAACAGGAGTTATACTAGGTAGTGAGTTTCTTTTGACAAAAAAATAATGGCTGCTAACTACACCTTAGCACAGCTAACTACAACCGGTAGGCTACACTAAAGGTAGAACAACAGTAATAATGATAAAATTCAGTAACACAAATTTGTAGAACAGTAATAGTTGTGGCTTTGCCATTTTTATGCGACACTAATCTAGTTGCCTTATAAGGAAGCAGAATATAGTCTCATAAAACAGTACAATGGAACTATGGTATAATGACTTTAACAGGTACAACAGCAGCTGCACTACAGACACTTACTTGACAAGCTGTATGATGTGGGACGACGTGTATAAATATAAAAAACAAACAAACAAAAAAATAAATAAATTTCAATTGATTGTGATTTCAACCTTATCAGGACAGAAAGGGATCACAAGAGAACATGAAGTAGCAAAGACAAATAAATACCCAGTATATGATGAAATACAAGCTTTTAGCTGCCTAACTGTAAAGATATTTCAGCAGATGCCCTGAACACTAAAGATATTTATGCAATTCACATAAAGCAAGAGTTTTAAAAGCAAATCATCACCCATAAAATAAGAAAGATTTAAATGGCAGAATTAAACAGCTTTAAACTAAAAGAGAGTAGATTTAGATTAGATATAATGAGGAATTTTTTCACTCAGAGGGTGGTGAGGCACTGGACTACTTTGCCTAGAGATGCTGTGGATATCCCATCCCTGGAAGTGTTCAAGGCCAGGTTTGATGAAGCTTCGAGCAACCTGGTCTGGTGGGAGGTGTTCCTGCCCCATGGCAGAAGGTTGGAGCTGAATGGTCTTTGAAGTCCCTTCCAACCAAAGATGTTCTATGATTTTATGAATTAAACAAACAGAAATAGTCCTTTAGAAGCTGTAATTTTATCACAGCAGCACATCAGTTTTATTTCTCTGTATGGAAAAATATTAAAAACATGCCTTATAAAAGACAATATCACAGAGTTTATGCCAGTCAAGTAAATAAAAAAAAAAAAAAAAAAAAAAGTAAAATACAAGTTTGATTTGAAGTTTTGCTTGATCATATGCTTTTTGCTGTTTTCTATTATTGTAAAGGAGTAATTATATATATGTTGTCTTATGTACTCATGCAATAGGGATACTAACAGAATAACAGACTCAGTATCCCAGCTATTGGCAGTGCATAGGTTGGTAAACTATTTACAATGTCTGTATGTATGTACCAAGGGCCTGACCCAGTGCTCAAAAAGTCCACTGGATGTCTTTTTTCATTAGGTACCAATATAATCTCATAATATTGCCTCTATTTTATTGTGATTTTGAATTTAAAAAACAGGCAAATACCTGGTTTTATTTTACTGTCTGTATGGGATGTTTTAATGTGAAATCCGGGTATGCAGCTGCAGTGCCTCTGTTCTAATCACAATCACAGTTCTAAAGAATAACTTGAATCTCTCTGATCATCCATGATAGGACCAAGAAAACTGGAGTTACTCCCAGTTTTTATTTTTACTTTTTAACTTCCCTTTGGACTTAAAGAACTATCTCTGAGACATTAAAAAGTAGTTTGGGGAGACTCTAATCAAACACTCACTGTGCAGTTCTCCAAAAGCATTGCAAAGTTTGACAGAGTCTTATGATATGTAATTTTGCAGATATATGAATACCCCTGCAAAATCATCTGTATCTGTTTTATTTAAATGCTGCTTTGAGTTTTGGACTATCCTTCTGCTTCCAAAAAATATTTCATTTGAACATCTCCTATGGTTATAGGGCAGGCCACCATAATATGCTATGACCAAAGTTTATACCCTTCTCCATCCTTCCACACTGCTAGACTATTACTTGTAACACTTCTATATGCCAGGAGAATAAACAGTTTCTGGTCTGAAGGGTCTATAAACTGACACCAAAGGTCTGTACATTTCTATTGCACTTTGTTCATGGTGCAACCCCACTCTCTGAAAATGTCCTCCTGAACAGCTGAAAGTGCTGCAAGCTTACTGTCCTACATATTTTATGTCCACAGAGAGGAAAGTGGGTGTGGTGGCACTAAACATGCCATGGGACTCGTGTGGTCTGCAAGATCTCACAGGCATTCTTAAGGCTGCCTCTGTTAGTGTGAAAAGCAAGTAAGAGTGATGTGAAGCAGCTTCAAGGCCATCACTAACCCAAAATGTGTGTGTGTCTATGTCTGTTTACGTGTAGATATATGTGTCTAAGTACATACACACATCTGTATAGATAGAAAGATATACATAGTCAACACTTCATAGTCCATGAGCCTACTGCTGCCTTTCCTGCTTTCAACTACAGCAGTAATGGCTGTTCACCATTGTCTCCTCTCTCTCTCTACTGCTTTTGTCTTCAGTATCAGATATTTTAATAGCAGCATGAAATTGTTCTAATGAGTGACTTGCAACAGAAACTCAAGTTCTTTAGATTACAGATGTTTGCATCAGAACTGCAACTTGCAGAGATAATACTTGTTTTATGGATGAGCTGAATATGGCAGTTCAGGTAGATTTCAGCAGGTTTTCATTTACTTAGCCTCACAGCAAATCAGCTGAATGGTACCATGGTACCTAGAGTGATCTGCTACAACATACCCTTCTGTCTCTGCAGGTTAGGGCCAAGGTGATCACAAAATCATAGGTGACTGCTAGGAGGGAACCTTTCAGATATTTTGAAGGTCTTGTACAGTGCAAAGTAATGTTATATAGCTATGCTCCCCACTAAGACTGGGAAAAGCAACAAACAGTTGAAACTGGTCTTGGTAAGGGCTGTATATGCAGAAGACCTGGTGAAACAGGACAAAATGTATCAGAAATGCAAGGGCCAAACACGTTGGGATGTCAAGATGCATATATCCACCACAATCAGAAATACAAATAAACAAATCTCTCTGCTAGCAAATCAAAATCTGATTAAATATGCACATGTCATAAATGACTTAAATGGTACCTAAAGGTCTTCAAGTTTTAGCTGATGGATGGTCTCTGTCTCTCATCCCTTTTTAATGTTTCCTTCTCTTTTGTATAATCAGAAGCATTTATGAACAATGCAGTAAGATGCTGTGGCTTGCAACAACCAGTCAGTTGTCTAGCAGCAAGATAAAATGACACAGAAGCAAAGTTATCCTCCTTTTATGTAAATTCTGTCTTTGACCTGCATGCAGCTGGCAGTGCATATTTTATTGTGTTCACTGGGTTTTCATTACACCCCTTGTCATTTGCTGAAAGGTATTTTAACTTCATTTAAATCTCCTTCTGCCTCAGAAATGTCAATAAATGTCATTGTTATCATCAGTTTTGTCCTGGCTTGGCTTTTCTGAGTTTTCTGTCTCTAGATTTGATTAAAATTGGGAAATAAATAGTGAATAACATATTGATTGCAGACTGGGAAAGGTTGCAGATAATTTATTATCTGGTGAGCATGATACCAAGTTTTTTTCTACTACAATCTTCAGACTAACAAAATTCATTCTGATGGGAAAGTAGGTTTTGTAACCATTCTTTAGTACAAAGTAGTTTTGCAAATCTTTGCTTGGTCATCTATGGACCATAAATCAAGTAAAGATCAAAGATAGTTACCCATACATTTAGTTTAGCAGAGACCTTAAAAAAGAGTCTATTAGAGGGTACTAGAGCTGAAAAAAAAATAATGCCTCTCTTACAGGAAAAAATAAGAAAAAAAAAAAGAATAAAAGATCAACAGACATTGTCTGTGAACACTAATCATTTTAGTGTTCATAATTCACTGTATTATTCACTGTATTATAATATAATAATATAATATAATTCACTGTATTAGCAGTAATTTCATTATATTGCTTTACCCAACCTTACAGAGAGTGGGTATTTGGAGCTATATGTCTTAAACTGACATTTTTTTGTTCTCCAATACTGCATCACTAGCCAAGAGAATGGAAACTTAAAATGCCAGCATAAACTTCAGTACCAATGAACCTTCTTGAATCTTCCTGTTTTCAAATCTTTTCATGACTGAGAATATCTGAACGTAGCAATGGTGATGATTTAGAGGAAGCCACAAAACCAGGTGTGACATAGTCAGGAACCTTCAGTCTTTCCTGTTTACCTCTCAAAGAGTACCTGATCTAACACCCATATAATCTAGAGAAGATCATTTATGACTTCAGTAGTTTGTTCCTGTATCTGCTACTAGACGACTCCCTCTCTTCATGTCAATCTAATGCCTCTTGTCACTAATGGCACTGGGAAACATCCTCTGAGAAAATCCTTCTCTGATGTCTTCAGGGCCAAAGTTTTCTGAGCATACTATTTTGGCAGAGGAGGCTGCCTTCCACTTGAGGCAAGCTCAGGGCAACACCTGATTTGCAATTGGAGGCACTAGGTGTTATCGTGAAACCAAATCAGAAAAACATACTAATATGTCCAGTGGGGCCAAAGAATCACCATTATCTTTGAAATATCACCCTGAAATATTAACAGTGTTGCTGTTGATTAAGAGCACAGGACAGCTCATGTAAGTAACTGCTCTGCCACACAAATGGCAGAAAGCCAGCAGAGCCAAGAGGAGCATTACCAGTAGAAGCTGTTCTTGGAAGCTAGACCACAGTCCCAACCCTCTCCTCTCCAGACCTCTCTCTCCCCAGAATCACAGTAACTGTTGTGTGGTCAAAATGAACTTATAGAATAGGTGCTAATGCATGCCACTGATGCTAATCCCCAGTAGCAGGGGAGAAATGTATGACACTCTTCTAGAAATATCTGAGACACTTAGCCTATTTCCATCATCTCTGAGTGCCTGACAATATTTAATCTGATCATTTGTGCTCCACAGAAGGTAAGGAAGAGTTACAATCCACATTTTCAGAAATAATATTTTGCATCATATAAGACCATTTGCTGAGAAGGTTAAAGCAGATTTTGTGATTACTACAGCATCAAATTCAAGAACGCCCTGAATGAGTCAGTTATCCAGAGTGGATAGGCATGGCTTCCTGTACAGCAAATGCAGAGTAGCAATGCATAAACAGTCACCGTATTAAAAAGCATCAGTTTACACCTCATTAAAAGGCATCAGTTTAGGTGCATTACTTCCTACAAAATATGCATAGTATCTTTTACTATTCCTTTGCTAGTTGTAGAAGTAGCAGTAGGACATTGTAGGTAGTAGCAGTAGCTAGTTGTAGGTAGCAGTACAGTGTATAAATCATTCAATTTAAGAGACTTAAATGAAAAATACTCAACAACACTGATATATCCATGTCATATCTCTGTAATAACAGCTAATACACAGTACCTGTCTGTAGCTGCTGATCAGATTTTGCACACACCTCCAAAGTCATAAAGATTGCCGCTCTAAAGTGACATTATCAGTCAAACAATGTATTAATGAATGATTAGAAATAATACAATGTAAGCCTTTCCAGCTGTATTAGAAGGCCCAAATTCAGTACCTCTGGAGCATTTAGGATAAAAACAGTATGTGGTAAAATATGAGGGGATTTAACTTATCTTAATACTATCTTCTGGGCATTTCTAAAGAATAAACATGTTTTCATCCACAAATTTCATGTGCAGTTGGAGACCAGAGTTACCATTTATTACAGGAAAATACTATTATGGAAAAGGACTAGCCAGAAATGCTGTCTCACTGATAAGAGATAGAAACAAACTGACTAGAAATGAGATGCCGTCCTGTAAGGTATTGAGCTACATTAGATTTGTTCTGTGTTTTATTCATTTGTAATATAAGAGGGTCATGGCACATTTACGCATGGTTGTATTGCTCTTCAGCTATTTCTTTTTTATTAATGTAAAAAAAAAGTAATATAGAGCATGTACAAAAAATAGCTGAGATGTGAAGGTGAGCAAAATGGCAAACAGAACACAGAATCATCCCCATGCTTCTATTTCAAGCTGAACCATTGCATTAGCCTGTGAACCTCAGTTCCCAACCTCCTTGCCTCTGTATCCAGATCCCTTGTTCCACCAGCAGGATGCTAATGGCACTGCTGTAAAGAAGAAACAGACTCTTACTTCAGCTGCAGTTGTTTTGGGAAAGCTTCTATACAAGTTAAGTAAAAGATAAACATTATTAAAGTTATTCTGTTTCTTGCCCCATATTATTCAGACACTGCCAATGACCCAAACAACAAAAGACGACTCACTGTCAGTTGCAATCAACAGGGAAAGAAAGACTCCAAAGAATTATTTAGTACAGAAATATATCTTGTGTTTCATCCTCCTACATTTCTAGTCAAGCTAGAAAGGGATTTTCAAGAATATTGAAGTGATTTCAGCAACACAGATTTCACTAAAACTAATGGGACTTTTGCTCCTAGTTGCTTTTCACTCTCTCCATTAAGTCTAAGGCATTCTTTTCACCAGATTTCTACCTAGATTACAAATATCTGCAGTATTTCCCAGGGTACAATTAGGTTTAGTAGTGTCCTTCACAGCCCAGATAGAAATACCATTTCCAACATGGAAGAACATCAATTTCATGCCCTGACCACTAAGATGCCCTCAAGCTTTTGTGCATAGAGGGAGAATTCGTCAATACCTACAAGAAAAAAAATCATCAGTAAAGGCAACACTTTTGGCTCATAACAAATATAGAGCATGATCACTAACTAGATCTTCATTTCCATGGAAATCATGCATCTTGAACAGCTAACAAATAGTGTTAAGATATATAACTGAAAAGGTAAGCAGAGAAACATCTGGAATAAAGTTTTTGTTTGCATAAATATTATTATTCTGTGTTTCTGTTGCAGCTTATGATTCTCTACATCATTGTGCTTCAGGCAATGACAAACCTTTTCACCTTAAAAACAGTCAATGGGATGTTTGAAATGGCATGTGAGGGAGGGGGTGTATAATTTTTTTTTGATTTCCCATGGCATCTACTTAGCGATGATTCCATAACACCCCATCTATGCAAGGAGCAGCATCTGTATCATAAACTGTAACACTGCACTGCTTCAAAGCTGGAACAGATTTGCTCCCTACACTCACAGTTCTCTAATTCCTACTGCTGACACAGAAGCAATGCCCAATCAACTGACTGAGCAAAGTGTTGACAGACCCCAGAGATGCTTCTCTGCCCCCTCTGTGATGAGAGGGCAAAAGGAGAAGAAACAGAGTCCATTAACAACTTGAGGGGGATGTCAAGGGATTAAATATTGTTCTGAGTTTCAATATGAGATGTAGAATGAGTCAGAGCTCTAGCTGATCTACTGGGAAGAGAGGAGCAGGCTTTGGAGACAGATAGTGTGGAAGAGGCTGCAGCAAAAGAGATGAGGCTTGGGTCAGCCTGAACTTTCAGGTACATCCTCTGTCAAGAAGAAACATGTAGCTGAGCTGTGTCACACATATCCTCTCCTGTGGCCCTTGAAGGGTGCAATTTACATTCTTGCACTGACAGCTATGTCTAGCATAAGGGAAAGACCAGTCAGGGATGCAAAGCCGCCTTGTTTCTCAGAGCTTTCTCTTTGCCCATTACCAGTGGAAATATCCAGAGCATGGGGGAACAGCACCTTCCCTGTAAACAAAAGTGTAGCCAGCAGGGGACAACCACTGCACAGTTAACCTAGCTGCTTTGCTAAGCAAAACAGTCATAATTTAGTTCCTTATGAGTATTTAAAGCCTGAAGTTTCCCTGTCAGGAAAGGGATCTGGAAAACTCCTCCTCCTCGGATAGACTATCCTCTAAGGTCTAAGATGTGGCAGTGAGCAAAACAGCTTTCCTTACACACTTTATTATAGCTAATTATCTGGTTCTTAACCCTTCTCTGCCTTACAGTCCCCCAAAATTCTTCTTTTTTTGTTTCACTAAACCACCACCTTTTACAGTTAAGTTGTAATTCAGAAAACACTAATGCATCTCTGAACATTGCAAAGTTTGCTCTAATGAATCCAAGCAGAGAAAAATGTACCATATCTGCACTGCCTCAGTGAATTTCACAGAGTATACAACAAAAGAAATGTTTAATTATACTGTCACTAAGGCTTATTATCCCCCCCACCATCCTCCTCATCCCAATACGATGGCAATAATCGAGCTAATCAGGAAGTTGCTGTTTATAAATCAATTAATACATCAATTAATGCACTGCTTAATGTGCTGCCTAAAGCAGCTATTATTGGCAGTACATGTCAGTTAATTGTTTCCTTCCTACCCTACTGGCTCAGTGGGAATGTACTGGCAGAAGGTCTCTCTTATGTTTGTTTTGCTGATATTGAGAATGATGCTGGACCATTGCACTTCTGGGTACAGGAATACAATAATGAGTATATCTCCCTGTTTCACTGCCTGAAGAAAAAAAAAAAAAAAAAAAAAAAAAACCTTGCTCCTGGACTTTCTACCATGAGTAAAGGGTGAAATACATTCCTTTGCAACATAAGATACATAATCAAGGACATTGCACTTCAGACTGCGTCAAGACCCAGACCCTTCTCCACCAGCAGCAGTCTCAAGATCTGCTGAGATAATACATAAGGCACAATACCAGCCTAAAAATCGATGCTATAGGCTGTAGAATATATCTGGCACATCAGTAGGGACTCTACACCTTTCAAATAGTGTTAGATGTGTATTCTGGAAAATAGCTGTGAATAATTGCAACCTGTTTTTCTCCTAACACAGCAGCACACCATAATTCAGAAATTAGCACCAGAGGTGTAGCCAAAAGTAGCAAAAGTTAACATCACAGTAAGGTAAAGCAGGAGTTAATTAGGTCCCTATGAGTCTCCCATTTTAGCCATACTGCTTTTCCTGACATTCACTTCCTTTCTTTGTCAGAACACAAAATTTGGACTAATAAGACTAAGCTTATTTGCTAGTGAACCTTGACAACACACCTTGTAAGGGTCTACCACTGTTAGAAGAAGTTATCTTGGCTTATCTCCATCGATGCAAAGTCCAACAATGACTTGCAGTTGTAAGCAAAATGGTATCAAGTTTTCCACAACACGTTGTTCACATCATCACATTCTTGACTCTTGTACCTGTTAAGTACAACCCTTGCATTAAAGTGGCACAAGATGATTTGTCTGTTCAGGTCATATCAGAGAATTTTGGAGGGACAATATGAGGATTGGAGTTCCATGTTGGGACTGAACAAGAACAATAAGAAAAAATATACCTTGTTAAAATAAGGAAAACAAGAAACTATTCTGTTCTGGAAAGTTATTATAGACTAGCAATCAAGTTCTAATTCTACTTAGCTACATAATTGTTCTAGTTAAATTGTATTACTTTGAGCGTAAAACATATCAATTCATGGGCTTTCTATACAATCAGAGTGCAATAAATCAAAGTAATTTGCTGCTATATTATATGTAGACACTTATGTGAGGGCTCATTATCTTCAACCTGCCACAAAAAGTTTTGTACCTTTGTACATGCAAAAAATATATAATTGTACATAGAAGTAATGTACCCAGTTTTGAATTTCACAGTCTCTGAGATTTCATAAACATTTTTAGAAGATTCTCTGTCTTTGCAGATATATCTCTTCAATAAAAAAACAGTAAGTCAGAGACAATCAATGTTAAGTGTATCAACAGCATGTTATTGCTGAATGTTGTCTACACACAAACAGAAGAAGGAAGGAAGGATGGATTTGATACAGATAAAGTAAACTTGATCAGACTGAAAGTCCCCAGATGTGGAAAAACTGATTCCAGCTATCATCACATAAGTTACTAACTCTGAACACCATCTTATTAATAAGACACTGAATAAGAGAAATGCATATCAGAATGTACTAGAAAACATAAACGGAAAAAAAAAATAAAAATTCGGGAGCTGTGAGAATAGTGGTGCATATGGAACAGACGATGCTTTCAAAGGTACTCTGTATTGACTGAGCACTACTTCAAATGAATGGAAAAAAAGCTCTCAGTAGCAAAAGGGAGTTGAGCTAGTTCAGTGCTAAATATCTTTGAAAAGCTCTCTCTATAGCATGCAAACCCCAGCAGTTTTCAAACTTGTGAAATACTGAGTGATTACACACACTTCCACTATCCACAGTCCTGGTTTTTTAGTACAGTTTGGAGTATCACTCATGTTTTTATTGACAGACACCTGCCAAAGGATCCTTTTGTCTCAAGTTAGACATATAAACACAAAACTATTTAGAACATATGGAGGCTGTACAGTATTAGCACTGGAAAAAGGAACAGTAGTTCAAAACTGAAGGAGAATGTCATTCCCCAAGTAAAAACAAAGGTATATAGTCATGGTTTGAAACATGACATGGCTTCAGAACTGCAATGTGAAAATAGCTTTAAAGCCCCAAATGACCACTCCTTGTTGGGGAAAAAGGTCTTCTCCAAGTTTTATTTGTTTGTTTGTTTTTTGGCTACAAAAACACAAAGTTGCTTTTAATCTAAAAGGAAACTTTTACATAGGAATAGCTTGTTTTGTGTCACCTGGCTTGCTTTGTAGTTTTCAAGGGATTTAAACCAACAGAGTTGCCACCTTTCATAAATACACAAGAGCCTTATACTCTACAGAAACCATCTCTCTATACAAATTAAGGCATAGCTATCCAGAAATGCACTTCACAGAGATTTAAAGTCTCAGGTCTGATACCACCTTCTGTACAGTACACACAGTACAAATAATTCTGATGAAATTTATGTGAGGAGGAAATTTTACTTAGACTTTTGTCTTAGACCTCTTGACCCTGTAACAAGGTTGAGAAAGAATTCATTTTGCCTAAGGCCAGATTCAGAAAAAAAAAAAAATAAGCTTTCATTTGAATTCAAAATTACACTTGAGATTTTAAAGCTGTCTGCTAAATCTAGCCCTATGTCACTAGGGGAAGCCATGAGTACTGTGAAACTCACCATAAGTAGCAGAGCTTCACTAGTCTTCTTTTAAATATTAGCTTGTTGAAGATTATGCTAAAATATTTGGTTTTACTTTTGCAAATACAAAGGAGGTTTTCTAATTAAATGCATTAGATGAGAGAGACCGAATAGCCTGAAGATGGATGCACAGCTTTGGAAAAAAAAAATTAAAAATCACCTGCTATCACATGGTAGCATACATGATTGGAAATATTCTGCAACTGTGTAAAAACTATTCCTTAATTGATTTCATGGAAGAGAATTCACTAGGTCTGGAGATGCAGCTGATATTCAAATACATCAAAGAAGTACTAGAGGAGATACTGGACATGATTTGTTCACTGACCAGCCAAGGTATAGAGAACATACTTCTGGACAGGAATGAGAGAGATTGCTAGCAATACAATACTGAAGGAGAGTTAACAGAGAAGAAAAGGAATTAAACAGATAGGACCTTCAGGATGAGAAGCTGGAAAAGACAATGAGAACTAGAACTAGTTCCAACTAAAATTTAAGGAAAGAAGATAATGAAATTAAAGAACTGCCATACTAACACAAAATTTAGTGTAACAGGCACATATCAGTAGGTTTGTCATCAGCAGAAATGAAGCAAACAAGCAAACAGCAGAATGAATGCATTTTGCCACTCTTGGGCTAAAGTCAACACATAAACATGAAGAAAGAGTCAAATAGATGATGGTCTTAAAAATATTAGTAAATACAATTTTACAACTAAACAAGTCGTAAGAGATGGGACATGCAGTAAAAAAAGCAGTGATTTATATGCTCCTGTGAAAAAGCCTCTCTGTGCTGACCAAAACAAAGCAAAGCAAAACAAAACAAAACAAAACAAAAAAACAATAGACTGAAAATGGATGTTTTCAAAAAAATCAGAGTCATGGACCATTACAGTGCCTTCTGTTAGGAGAAGCTGAAGTTACGCTTTCTTATCAAACAGAAAAGGTTCCAGTTTCCTGTCTGAATTAATAAATTACTGCAAAATAGGTCCAAACCCACCCCATAACTCTTACCAAACAGCTCCAAATCCATCATAAGTTTCTACTGCAGTGTGAAACGGTGATAGAATTTTGTTGGTAGACCCTAGAAGACAGAAGGAAAAAATTATAGACTGTACTTTCCATGAGCAAGAGCCAGTCAGCGTGTCTTCATAGGTTACTACTCAGATATGAGATCTTAAAAAAATACTTCCAGTAAAATGGATCAAGATAATTACATATGGTTGATTGTTGAAGAGATTATAGTTTTGCAGGAACAAGAAAAAAATACACTCAAGCAGCAAACAAAGCAAAACATGATAACAACGTAAAAAACGTAGCATGTATCAACATTATCCAGCAGTCCAGTTAAAGCAGCTTTAATAAATACAGATTGTTCACTCCGTTGTGCTTTACACCTGTAAAACACTATGTAAACACTAACAATAGAGGACTGGCTGCTCTCCCTGTGGCACTATTTCTTCCTCCCTCTACAGAGTTATGCCTAAACTATACAAAATAAGGTGGTGGTTGTTTGTTTGTTTTTTCTCCCACTCTTTCCTTCTGCATAGGTAATTATCTAGACATAATTTTCTAGGGAATCATCACCATCTCTTATGAAACATCCATTTAGAGTGTTTAAGTCATTTACAATTGCAACTGAGAAAAAGACCTTGTTTTGTTTCTTTTCATTCTTATTACTTTTATTTCTCTGTGTGTTCCTTCATAAGGAAAAGTTACAAATAGAAACTCTCCTTGTATTTTTATTATCAACAATGTTTTAACAAGTGTCTGGAGATGTTAATTAAAAGCCTGTGTAGTACCTACTGTCCCTCATCAAGGATGTTAATCTAGCAGATGCACATCATCTTTGCTTAAGACTTGGATAATCTGTGCTCATACAGCTGTTACTACTTCTCATTTTGTTTTAGCACTATTTCCATCCCCTAAGAAGTGAGGTATGGAAAGATTAAGGCCAATGACCATCGTATGTCTATTATGTAAAGTTGGAAAAAAAAAAAAAAAAAACTGCAAAGGATCCTTGAACACAGCTCCCTTTGACATCTTAACATGATCCTTACTGTTAAGCTTCCTGGATGATTTTCTATGCAATAGATGTACGATTTTTATGTGATTCTTAGCTTGCACACTATAATATATGAATGACAGCATATCTTAAGTGCTATGTCTGCAAAGTATAAGCCACAAAGTGTTTTTTTAAGTAATCATGAAATCTAATGTATGTTGCTTACTATGACTGAGAAATGAATTCTAGAGATACGAGTGCTGTTGTATATTTAACATTGTAACTCTCTTTTTTAAATATCACATTTTAAAGTATCCTAATCTTGTGGATTTATAGCTCATCTTGAAAGTTTGTCAAGCAAGCTTTCATGAAACATACACATACACTTGTATATACCATTCTTCTTTCTTCCTTTTGGGAATCATCAGTTGTTCTTTCCTTTAATGACATTTTCTACCAATTACCACAGCTCTTAACTTTGCTTTGGATAACTTGTTTTTTAAAATAGTCACAATCTAGCTAAACTTGTGAATTTTGCAGTTTATTTAAGGTAATTAGTAAAGAGGAATGAGAAAAGCCTTCTCTGCAACATTATACATACTGCATGTTTAAGGTATGTACTGCTAAGGAAAGCAAGATATTTGCCACAGTTTCAAAATTAAATCAGCTTTAACAAAAGCAGATCAATCATTTCTAATGAATGAGGAATATGTCAAAAACACCATAAATTCAGGGTAGCAGAATACATGCTTTAAACTTTTCTCTCTGCTTCTTTTTTTAATGATAATGAGTTGATTGACGTACTCCCCAGAGAAGCAGACTTCTGAACACTGATAATATCACCTGCAGCTGAGCAGATTCTGTCACTAACTACTTGAAATTGCTGGAACATGTCACGTATTCCTTTGCTAGTGCTGACAGTAATGAATACCTGGTTTTGCACAGATTCAACCACATGGGGGAATCACATCTTACTGTCTTCAATTTTCAGCTGGTAATCTCATACATGAGCGTATTTAATACCCTCTTGACTTGTACCAGAACACCCACTAATATCTTCCCAAGCACACATTTTGGAATCTTTGCTCTTGAGTACTTCACAGGCAGGGGGTAAATTACAAGGATTTACCTTCTAAAGGTTTATCAGAAGCACAGTTACCCCCTACTTGTGCATCTCTGTCTATGCAATACCATAGATCTAGAATTACAGAATCTATCATAAATCCTAGTTCACTATGGGAACATATCTTATATCTGGAACCCACTGCACAGCTCCTTGCAGACTCCCTGCAGAAAACGAACATCTTTTCCTCCCCTTCACCACCCTGACATTCCTTTTCACCCCACCCCTACCTCCATAAATAAAACAATAAAACCTGACATCTTGTTTGTAGCTAAATCTGGATGTTTAACCACTGAAAAAGTTTTAACTGTTATTGCCAAAGAGCTGCCAAACAAGGCTTGGCAACTTTCAATGACATGCATCATTTCATAACACGGTCAGATCACTGAAACTGTGAGCATATATTTTTTTTTTTTTCTACAGAGAACTGTAACAACAGTTTGCAAAGACTCTAGGATCTTGATGACATTTTCAAGCGCTGTCAAATCACCTTCAAAGAAGCCATGGGGTCTTATCCATTCCTTCAGACCTGTTTTGACAATAATGTGGCACTAACAGCTGATTGTTGCTCTAACTATCTAGATAACATGTCATAACTTTGTTCAAACATCTGCTATTAATTTACATTGGGAAACAGCCAACAGGACTTTTTTTTTTTTTTTTTTTTTTTTTTTTTTTTTTTTTCCCCCAGCACAGTACTTACAGTGTAGATCTTGGAAAAAAATGATGCAAACATTGTTCACCTGGTACACATTTCAAACCTTTTCAGTGACTGAACTTAGAGTGTATGTAAAACATCTAACATGAGAGGACAGCTCTGCTACTTTAATTGCAGTCAGCATGTTAACTACATTATCTGTAGTAACAGATGGGCTCTGACAATACTACTTCAAGTCTTACTGACACACAACACTAGTCAACACATGAACAAAGTTCTGATCATTCAGCTACCAGAATGATCTGACTTGTTCAACTCTCTCTTTTGCAACACAAAGTCTTAATCTGATGTTATCTGGTTTTGAAATATTTTGTTATTGTCACTCAATGCACTGTGGCCCTAGAGGTTATAAAAGATACATCAGAAGCTTCTGATATCCTTTGGCCTTTGATTTCTCCACAGGCTTATAAAAACATTTACAAATGTTTCCTCCTGGGAATGTAATACTTAGACTGAATTTCATGTAAAGACATCCAAATGCTTTCTTTCAACCACTGAACATAAAGTAAACACAACAAAGGATCTATCTTCTCTGTTATCAGCTTCACTCTGTGGTTCATCCCTAAAGTCCTAGTACCCTGCTTGTCAAAGCTATATACAAACTAATTCAATTCTAGGTTCTTTTTTTGAAGTCACCAACCAGTATCCACCAAACCAAAACTGAGTGTTCCCAAGTACTTCACTTCAGGGACTATAGCCCTTATGCACTGTGGATAAGACAGTTGGTTTGGTTCCCTTCAGTTCCCTTTACCTTGTATAGTCCCACAATACTACCACAGCATCTTCTGCATCTTAAAATCTCTCTACATATTTTCATTTTGTGTTCCAAATGATGTAATACAGACCCTTGGCTCTCATGCTAGCAAAAATGTACTTCCTTATCTGCCTTCACACCACTTCAGATATTTAAATAAGGCAAAAAGCCACACCCGAAAAAGTAACTTTACTACAAGTATAAAGCTAGGGTCCAGGGGAGGTCTGGATGAAGTGCCAAGTAGTGCTGAGACATCCTTAACTAGTGTGGATGTAAGCCATTCTGCACCATTTTGACTAGAGAAAGAATAATTTCCTGAAATGGAAGAAGGTAGCAGTGCAAATATAACTAAACACTGCAGTAGAATCTGTAATGTGGCCACATGATGATTTCAGTTTCCCTTACACCAACATTAAAAGTGCTGTCTATATGGATTTGCACTATCTTTCTACTTTGGGATTCACCAGCTGTCTCCAATCTGCCTTCCAGAACAATTCCACATTTTTCTCTTCGGAAGCATCATTACTGTATTGCTGGCTTTATAACTCACATTGCTATAGCAAGTACCACACTTTGTCTCACTATCATCTGTGTTTTGAATGTTTCAGTATGCAATTATTTCAAAATTAGATATTTTCATTCTTAAGACTGAAAAGACATTTTTGAATTGTGATCTCAATGTGTTTCAGTTGAACTGCTTTTTGCATTTGGTCACTGTGGGGCTATGTATAGATTGCTGGGGTTTTCCTGATGGTGAGATACTTAAGGGTCATATCTAGAAAAGAAAAGTGATGGAAACTGGGGTGTCCCAGACCACTTTTGACAGAGAACACAGAATGAGTTTTGGCCACCTATGAGAGACAGAACATTTTTGGAACACTGAGCTTCTTTGCTTGAAGAAGGGAAAAAAAGACACAGGTATCCTGTTCAGCACATCCACAAGTATACCCTTCCTAACTCAGCAAGAGTCGATGCATTTAGCAGGATGTTAAGTACTTAATCAAGCTATCACATAATACGAAGACCAAAGGGTTTCTCTGAAACTGGTAAAGCTATATATATTTTAATAGTGGCAAACAGAAGGATAAAAAAAAAAAAATAGTCTGTGCTTTAGGATTTCCTAATTTTGTAGCTCCACAAAACTATTCTTTTTTAATGATTAGAAAAGCACTTCACTGCCCTGTGAAGAACTTCAAGATCTACCAGTTCTTCATAACTGAAAACATAGAAACGTGTGAACATAACTCATTTTTATAGGATCACATAGATTGGAAATTACCTTCAAGACCATCAAGTCCAACCATCAACCTGACCTACTGAGTCCATCACTAAATCATGTCCCTTAATGACATGTTCTTAAACACCTCCTTATCAGAGCATTCCCTCCATTCCATCAAGTAGCTCTAATATTAATCATTTCACCAGCCACTCACTTAATATGTAGTATATCATATACCACATCACAAGTAGAGTGGTCTCCTTATACAAATAAGAACAAAAATTTCACCTGTGATTGGTTCCTGTTAACCACAGCATATAGAGCGGGAACACAACTTGGATCCAGTTTATGTTATATTCCAGGGTCAGACAATATCTTAAAGATGAACACAAAACTAGGAAGTAACACCTTGTTCCTTGGTCAGTGTTTCTGAGAGCACTGTGTCACTTATTTTGACATTAAATAGAATCAGTAAATTCACCAAATAAAAGCAAAAATGTCTCTACATGAGCACATGCCATAAAATATATTAGATTACCTTCATCCTTTTTTGTTTTATTACCACCTACACATACTCATACACTGAGTAGAAAACCTATTTTTTCATCATTGATTGCGGTTTAGAAAACCTCATGACATGATCAAAAAAAAAATGATTGCTATGTACAAATATTTTTCTTTGCCTAAGAATGGATATATAGATGCCAGGAAGAGATCTAAATTATTGTAGAAAATAAATAAATAATAATTAAAAAAAAAATGCTACTCACAAGGACTTATTTGATTTCTACACAAATTTCTTGATGGCATTAGAGCTTTGTGATTTAATTTTCCACATTTCCTATTTCTCTTTGATGATCTCCTATTACCACAGATGTTCAAAGTAGTGGATATTTCTTGTCCAGAATAACAATTTATAGTTTAAAAGTTGACTTTATACCAAGGAATTTATTTTCTTATTAAATGTCATTTCTTGTTAATATTGCAATATTGCGTATAATTTCTTGTTCCTATAACAATTTTAAATAAAGATATCGTTACATCATTGGAAACAGAGCTGTTGCGGTTTTTTGTTGTTTGTTTGTTAGTTTCTCTGTTTATTTATTTATTTATTTATTGAATGTCCTGGAAGGGTTTTGCTAACACTGTGGTTCCCTGAGTAGGCACAGGAAAATGGCCAAATTGAAGGGTGGTAGCTAACAGGTAAGCTAACAGGTAGCTAACTTTTGTCAAAGGCAGACAAAATAAACTACTCCTTAGCACTGATAGATTATTTGTTTGATAAAGAAAAAAAAAAACAAGGGTATGGGAAGAAAATACAATTTTAATAGAAAGTTAGTTGAGTGCACTGCAGCAAGGAATTTGAATATAAGTCAAAATTGCATATTGTTTCACTTATCTTCCATGTTTCTCTGTGATGCTAATGAGAAAAGTGTCTTTAAAAGATCAACAGAGAAATATGAGTTTGTACCAGAGAATTATATTTTGGATACAAGGTCATAAAATTTAGGTCATACAGTCCAGTGCACAAAGCGGTGCTGATAAATTCTGACTGAGGTGGTAATCAGTGAGGATGGAAGGCATATAAAGAATTAAAGAAAACACCAGTTTTCAGATGGCTGTAATGCACTGAAGAGCTTCTATACTCAGATGCAATACAAATAAGTTAAAACAAAACACAACCTGCAGTGTATAGATATTTAGCCAAACACTCTGAAAGTTGAAGGGTTCAGACCCTTTCTATATTAATAAATATCACACAGTCTCATAACCTGGGCCCTACAAGTTTAAACATAAATTGAAATAGGAGGTATGATGCAGCACTGACTATGGCTGCTGAAAAAATTTCTGCAAATAAGGATTTTATCAAATCACAGAGCATCAACTAAAACAAATAACAAAAGCATTTCATTTTCAGAACAAAATACTTTCAAAGCTTTCAAACCACCTTAGTTTTCAAAGGTAATTCTTGTTTAAAAATCCTTAAAATTATTTTTTTTCATCTTGAGTCAAAAAGTTTATCTATGAATTTTATTTATATATTTATTTGGAGACAAAAAGTGCAAGAAATTGCAGTATGCTAACCATTGGCATGCTGGCAATGAACACAAGCAGAACTACTGTGCAGAAGGCAGAGTAGCAGCATGCCTGTTAAATCCTGATGTGATCTGAAAGCTCAGCATTATGATGGGGTTTAAAGCACAATAAAAATTAAAAAAAAAAAATAATTTAAATTAATTTAAAAAATTAAAGCACAAAAAAAAAAAAAAAAAAAAAAAAAAAGCTCTCAACCCAACCACAAGAGCTTGTCCACTTCAGGAGAATATAAAATCTCAGTTTCCCTTGCCAAAAAGACATCAAGTGTGTAGGCTGTATGAATTATCTTTTCAAACTTTTTTCCCCTACAAAGACTAATTATTTTTTATTTAAGTATTTAAACTTGTATGCAATTATTTTCTACTTCCAGGATCTGCCTTGTTTACATAAAACAGTAGCTAATTTCAAAGTCAACATCACCCAGCACATATTTCTATTTTCATCAGCCTCCAGTCCTCCCAGGAGTTCAATAGTTTTGGTAGTCTTTATCAATGCTTCAGATTGATAAAGAATTCCTTTGGGAACCCTTCTCAAAAACCCATCAAAAATTCTTCACCCAGAGATAATTTTCTCTATAGCTTTTTGCTTATATTTCACTGTGAACCTTCCAAGTTCCACAAGAGGTTGATATCACAGAATCTTCTAGGATGGAAGAGACCTCCAGGATCACCTAGTCCAGCCTCTAACCTAACACTAACCAGTCCTCCACTAAACCATACCAATAAGCTCTACATCTACATCTTTTGAAGACCTCCAGGGCTGGTGATTCAACCACTTCCCCAGGCAGGCCATTCCAATGCCTAACAACCCTTTTGGTAAAGAAGTTTTTCCTAATATCCAACCTAAAACATCCCTGGTGCAACTTTAGCCCATTCCCCCTTGTCCTGTCTCCAGGCACATGGGAGAATAGACCAATCCCCACCTCACTACAGCCTCCTTTAAGGTATCTGTAGAGAGCAATAAGGTCACCCCTGAGCCTCCTTTTCTCCAGGCTGAACAAGCCCAGCTCCCTCAGCCGTTCCTCGTAGGACTTGTTCTCCAGACCCCTCACCAGCTTTGTTGCCCTTCTCTGAACTCGCTCAAGCACCTCGATGTCCTTCTTGTAGCGAGGGGCCCAAAACTGAACACAGTACTCGAGGTGCAGCCTCAACAGAGCCGAGTACAGGGGGACAATTGCTTCCCTAGACCTTCTGGCCACACTGCTTCTTATGCAGGCCATGATGCTGTTGGCCTTCTTGACCACCTGAGCACACTGCTGGCTCATATTCAGCTGACTATCAATCAATACTTCCAGGTCCTTCTTTGCCAGGCAGCTTTCTAACCACTCATCTCCCTGCCTGTAGCGCTGCTTGGGGTTGTTGTGCCCCAGGTACAGGACCCTGTATGACCTAAGCTTGCCTTATACGTGTATACCTGGAAAGCAGTGTAATAGCATAATGAAACAGAGAGTATTTTCCCAGACATCTACATATTCCAGCCTCACTTTCTTTTACAAATCTATAGCTCAAACCAGGCTGGCTGGTCTTCAGCTTCCACTGCTCCTAAAATGGAGAAGATACTCTGTGGCAATAATTAGGTCCACGTGCCACGGATCAAGATGCCAAAACAGCACATTAACAAAAGTTATCACACTTTCCCCATGTGAAGACACCATAAAATATAATTTATTGTCAGAGTATTTTAACAGGAAAGCAAAGGCCAAAATCCCAAAGGTATGCTGTACAGGCCAAAGGCAGAGCCAAACTCTGCTGCCTCTGCCTTGCTTATTTCTCAGGGAGCAATTTTGACAGAAACAGTGCTGTGACTCACTGCAGAAGGTGTTACTTATCATACTGTATGTAGGAGAATGAGGACCCAGTTTGAATAAAATGTCTGATTTGCATGTTTAATGTATGGTAGCTTATATTTTAAGTTATTAATGAGTATGCTACTCTGGAGAAAGAAAAATATTAAATATTTAATGTTAAACAAGCTTTGGTTAAGCAAACTGGAACAGAAGAAATTTCTGAAGTTGCAACTGCAGCATTTTTATGCCATGGGCTTATCAATATTCAAATATATTTTGGAGATGTTTGGGAATCTAAGACCACATGATGATCTTACATTTCTATAGCACCTTTAGTTCAAAAGGTTGTCAAAGTATTTAACAAACTGCAGTCAAGGATCATTTCACTTATCATTAAAATGCAGACATGGATTCAATGAGTCTCCAAAGCTCTTTAGCAACACAGAAGATTACTGCAAACGAGTACAGGAAAAGGATGAAAAATGCTGCAGCTTCATAGACACTGTATCAGTGGAAATTAAATGCCTGGGGTTTGTGAACTCACACTGATGTGTCTGCGACTTTAGGTCCCCACCCAATTAAAGAAAATGCAACCCATTGTAAACTGAGCAGATCAAAAGCAAATAATCAAACAGGCAGGATTCTATTTTAGCCTATTACTATGTTGTGAAAAGTCGGATGAGATTGAACTCAATATTCCTTCACTGAAATACAGCTTCTCTCTCATGTAAGAGGTAACAGCCTAGTCACATACATAGTCTGTGTTCTGGGCATGATGTAAGGTATTGACTTCAATAAGTCCCCCAAAACAATGGTAGTTATCAAGTCATCAACAACATTTTTGTTTTTCTTGCTAGTCTCATATCTATTCAACCCCCAAAGCCTGCTGCTTTAGATTATGAAACTCAATAGGACTGTGTCCCTAGGATATCGGTACATGAACACTGCTGTTGCACAGTGGCACACATAGCCCTGGAGTGCTTGAGCAGTCTTTCCAGTCAGCTGGAAAACCAGAGGGAAAGGGCAAAGCAGGGATGAATATTCACAAGCCATTGCTCAGGAGTTTTGCTGAATTCTTCTTGATTTGTTCAGTATCTAATATGGTTTGACCTTTTGCTGTTTGAGGCTTTTCTGATCTTCACTGAATGGCATTGCAGCTCTGTCTTTAAGACTGCAGGGATTCCTGTTTAAAACCACATGAACAAACCAACAGCAAAGATGAAGTAATAGCGCCCTCCTCTTCAATCATTGCCTTGATGAAGGCTGTCAGAAAACTAAGTCACAAGCAGTCCTTCTTCTAAGTGGCACACTCCTGACTTAGCTTTGATTCTACTCACCCTAATTTTACCTTTTTCAAAAGAGTCATGTATAGCCATCCCAGCTTCACAGCACTGCAACCAGATCAACTTACAAATTTCACTCCATGATGCTCAAACTGAAAAATTCCTGTGCAGTTAGTTCCTGGAGCACGGTCCACACACCTAAACACACCTCTGAGGAAGACTAGTCCTCATTTGGTTATAACATTAGGTTACCTTCTTCTTAATATCTTTTCTTAGCACATTGAATCTTTCACTCTGCACTGCACTGTCACCTCTCCCGAGAGGGACAGAGTCCCCTTTCCTGTCTCAGCCCAGCTGTTAGTGTTGCCTTTACAGATCTCCCAGAAGAACTGAAAAGTGATAATTCAGCCTCATCAGGCTGAATTTCCCATTCAAGTGCTTTAGCCATTGCACTTCTACGTGAAAGCCCTAGCAAACACATGTAGATATGCACACACATCTAAGCCCAGTTCTCAGCATTCATCACTAAAACACAGATAACAGAGATGTTCCTTCCTACCCAAACTTTGCGAAGATAACTGTAGTAGAAAGGGGAATTGCTGACATCATGTTAATGGGAGGGCATCACATAGTTATGGTAAAGAGAGAAATATAGTGTTCTTTGTTCCTAAGTGTCCATCTCCCTATGCTAGCTGGAACTGCTCAGGAGAGCATCCATTAAAAAAAAATAAAAAAAAAAAAAAAAAAAAAAGAAAGAGAGAAGAAAGTGGCTAGCCAAGCTGAAAATCATCCCCCAAATAGACAGGTTCATCTTGATCTTGTGTTTACAATTTGTAATAAATTGGCAGTCTGACCAGCCAACTGCAGAACAAATGAGTCAGTGCTGTCTCTTAAAACATACTCTCACACACAAGAAAAGTATCCTTGAATAGTTTACATTTCAGAAAATTTATTAAGAATGAATCAACCCTTTACTGTCTTGTTGGGAAAGAAAAAAAAAATAATTGTGCCTACCAAAATACAAAATTCCCATTTGAAAATGTGACTATTATCTTAGCCTTTATAAAAGAAAGGAAAGCCATTCCTGACTATATAATTCTATGTGTTGTTTCCAGGGAGCAAAACCAAGTCTAATGTATTATTTCAAGTGAAGCTTTCTCACGTGTGTGGGTGCAGAAACATGCACACACATTTCCAGGTGGTAGAGCAGTGTTCATTATTAAAACTGAAGAACTCCCAAAGGAGACAATTAAATTAAACAGTCCACTTAGACAGCCTCTACTGAAACTTCACTGGAGGGCTTCTTTTTCATAAATGAAGTCCTCTGATCCTGATAGATATTGGCTAGGCAGTTTGAATGTAGAATTTTCACATCTCTTAATTAGCTGAGTTGCTTTATGAGAACTATATTATATCAGCCATCTTTAGTAATTCTGTATACTGTATAATGAAATTTAAAATGATTAAGTAAAACAGTCGGAACTGAAAATACCAACATACTTCCAGTTGCTACTCCAACAGACTTCTTTTGGGTTTCATTTTTAAGACTACTACCTAACAAAATTGACAAGTCCTCTTCTCATAGTTGAAAGTACATGACTTCAGAAAGTGCTTACTGATGTTGGAGCATGATCTTTAAGCAACATTTCTTCAGTATGTCAATGATATGGTACAATTAGTTCCTCATCAAAAAAATACAGCATCTCATAATTCAAATTTTATTATTGCAAGGGTTTGATTTAACATCTTGCATACCTAAGTACCATCAGGGAGCTGGAATGGAATACGTCGCATTGAGATCTATCCTTTTTATTAAAAACATATTATACCTTAAGGGAAGTATGTTTTTCTATAGGGATTGCTCCACAATTTAATTACAGCAGGCTATCCTCTCATTTTATGAGATTCATCGGAGCTTAGAAACCACAATGTGATTTATATCAGCATATCCTGCTATGTCAGAGTGGAATGGGTAGCTGTGTTTTGTTCAGAAAAATAGGATGGTTGGCAAGAATTCTTTGGACAAACCACAGAAATGACAGTACACTGTTGCCTCCACAAGGTAACATACATCATCCCACTAACAAACTATTACCCACTAGAAACATTTCAGAAACATGTGCTGGCTAGGGGAATATAGTACCTCACTATATCTTTTTCCTATATAAGCCAGGCAACAGCACTAAATTTCCAGGGTGGCTTTTTCCTTTTTTTTTTTTTATTATTATTATTTTTATTTATTTCCACAAGACCATATTTTACAAAGGCAGAAACCCTGCAGAAGCCCTCAGAACAAGCCATCCTTTTGAGATCTTTAATGTCTCTGGTTTTTAAATTTCTTTAAGCATGTGTTAACAGTTAACAGTTGTATACCATATAATATTTACATTCTCAAACAAACACAAACAGGGTTTAAATATAGTTGAATAAACTAACCCAGCTGAGCAAGTTCCACCCTATTGCAGATCTCAACTGAGGATAGAAAAGAGATACCTTAATCTTAGGGGCTCCAGCAAAAATAGGGTCAAAGCCTGTCATTGCAGCAAAATGTTTCTGTTCAGCATGGCAACTACAGCTGAAAATGCTTAATTTCATTAAAACGTATGAAGGGGAGCTGAATATGTAAATATGTAAGTCATGAGATCAGTTATAGAGAGGGGGAAAAAAGGAATGGTGGTAAGAAAGATTTTATCAGTGACATGCTATTGCAAGCACTGGCTAGCTAAAGAAGTGATGTTCTTTTTTTATTGTTAAGCAACATTTTCATGAAATTAGGAAGAGGTTCCAGAAATATAAGATGAAAGATAAGATGAAAGAGCTTGGTTAAGACTGGCAATCTTAGCAACTTGGTTGTCTCAGAGTACTGCTCTATTTGGTTGGTTGGTTTGTAGATTGGTTGATTTGTTGAGTTTTATTCCTCCAAGTAGATCTTGATGCCAGAATCATCAGAATATGTGAATATATCTGTTCACTTGATTTTCCTTTAAAAAAATTTCCAGCCTATATATTTTTGAGAATAAAAATAAAAATGACCATCTAGCAAACAAACAACAGAAAGTAACAAAAAACACAATAAAATCATTAAAAAAAAAAAAAAAACTTTTTTGAGGTATTCTCAAGATTTTAGAATACTTGGGGTATGTAAAACTACTCATTAATTATCTTACAGTCAGCTATCTGTACTATCATGCCTTCATCTGGTAGCCTTGTGCCCAGAAAGAATCTTACTTTTTTGTTTAATATACTGCAGGATATCAGAACTGACAGAAGTTCCTATGTTGCCAGCAACAGTTCATAAGGAGGTGCTCTTCCACATCCTCATTTTCCTTAAATGGGGCAACAGGCTCAAAGAAAAGGCTGGCATATCTTTCTTCCACTTACTGAACCTCTCTGACAGCATTTTAAGCATGAACTGAGGAAGAAGAGTGAATGCTAGCTCTTCTGAAGCTGGTTTTGTAAAGCAGAAAAGGCCAGTAGGCTGCCGTACTGGCAGTCTTAGTATAGCCAGTAAATAACAGTACAGAAGAACAGTAGAGAAAGACAGAAGAGTTGAGAGGAAAACCCTCTCATTCGGTCCCTAGTGACTGAAGAGAATGTATGAAAGGCATAAAGAGTCCCAATGCCCTTTGGCAACAGGATGCTATTTAGATGGAGGAACCCCTGCTCTTTGTCAAGTACAGAGGTTGTGGCTGACCTTACTTGAACAATATATCAGGTTAATGCTCCTTTCACCTGTATGTACTTCTCTTAAAAGCATACCTAAGGCCTAAAGGCAATTTGATAAACTTTTAAAGTGATCCTAAGAAACAAGAATAATTCTTGTGAGAAGTTCCCGTGACTTCAATTCCTAAACCAATAGTATCACTTCTTTATATTTGTCCATAGGGTCTATCTGAACTGGAATCTGGTCTCCAAGCAATTAAACTGACAGAGGGAAAAATGAAGGGGAAATTGCACGCACAGAAAGAGAAGGCTTGTATCTGAGCAGCTGTTTTGGCATCACAGCTGTTGACCTATGGACTACTATCAGTGAGGCCTGTGACATGGGATTTCTCTGGGCAAAGACCATGAAATTATTTATAATTTAGTTAAACTTGCATTATTAAAAAGGGACTCTGTCTCTTTTGAAAGATATTTGCGTCTGTCAGTCATTCTCTTGATTTTACGAGGTACTGACCTAGTTGGAGACCAAGTTATTAAAAAATAATCTTTTATGTTATTGTAGTTATTGAACTGATGCTATCAAAAGGACTCTATGATTTACAGCACCTGTTTCTAGGGAGGCTTTAGTCCGTATTTTTTTCATCTCTTCTTTTGATGCACATTTAAATTTACCACTCCATGAGATTCCATTTCTATCTTCCTTATTTGAATTCAGATGCTTTGTCTACTCTATTCACACTATACCACTGTAACATGGAATTTAGGCTTCATCTTTCTTTCCTGTTTGGTATTTTCTAAAATCATTCTCACAATCAGCACTTTAATAATGACATTTCAACCTAAAAATGCATGCACAAACCAAAGACTGGTTATACAGTCTCCTGTGTTTTCTGGAGCTTTGAAAACAATATTTGAATGCCCCTGGCAATAATTCTACCTAGTTTCATTGTGACTTAAAATGAAACTAACTGTGAAAATGTCACATGAACCACACAGTGGAGCATAGTGCAGACATAGGTATGTTTGCAATAACCATAGTAAGGTATGCAACTGGAAACCATGCTACCCTAGATGCACAGAACAGGTAGCACAAAAATTAATCCTATGAAAAGGAAAGGTTTATTAGTCAGTGTGCCTGTGACAGCTGCTGGGTGTTGGGAAGCCCAGTGAGTATCTTTGCAGAGTACCATGCCACATGTTGGCTTCCTAAAGCTAGTTCAGGACATGCAGTGCAAGTCTGTCAAGCTGTCCAGAGAACCTCAAAAAGTTATGAATGTACATACTTCATATGTCCTCAGCCTAAGGGCTAGACATGGAAGGGAACCAATTGTCTTCAACCAAATAACAGGCTGCAGCAAGAGCACAGAATAACATTAAAAATCAGATCTTGGCCTACAGTTTCAACTCTCGTAGATCTCCACTTTGCTCAATACATACTGAAGCATTCAATGCCACTAACTTAAAATAAACACATAAAATAAAATAATTTGAGCCATTCCAGGACTACCATATTTTAAGGATGAGAAAAATGCCCAAAGAAACTAAGGGGAAATCACTGTTTTGCACAGAGACAGCTAGATAAGAGTTAGAGACCTCCTGAGCTACTCTGGGCACAGTGAAGCTGGCTACACAGAGAACTGCTGATTAACAGCATTTTATTCTACAAGAAACAGCCTCTCCTGGCTCCTAGTTTCTGATGAGTTCCTGTACATGGGGAGCTGTCACTTTTCCTAACAAAAGTCAGCATGTGCTCCTGTGCAAGGCTGTGACTCTCATTAAGCTGGTAACTATATCCTCTCCCCTTTCCCCTGACTGAAAACATTGCTGTCCAGCCCCACACTTGCCAATCAAATGGGAAAACAGAAGAAAAGCTCCCAGTGAGACATCAATAATAAAGCTTCTAGTTTTATGCTCAAGTCACACTCCTTTCATACTGTACTGGAAACACCAATCTCCTCCCACTGTCTTGTAAAGGAAGATGCACGTGAACCACCAAGTGTTAAAAGGAGACACACTATATATTTGTAACAATCCAAATAAACAGACAAACAGGACAAACAGTGACTGTTTTAGAGTCAAAGATTAGAGACAACATTCAGCTTGTTTCTGTGCGACCATCCTATCAGTGTCATTACATTACACTTCAGAGTCAGTATGGCCAATTGGTAACAAAATGCACTGTAGTATTTTACAGCATAGTATTGTTACATACAGTAGCATCTCATTAACTAGTTTCCAAGCCATTTACATTGTTTCACCGCATTCTACATCATTGAAGATTCTTGAAACCAGTCAGTGCAACAGCAGGCATGCAGCTAAGCCTCATATGCTTGTGTACAAACACAGCTACTTGGCAATGAATTATACCTCAGTACAGCTCTACGCAAAGATGAGATATTCACAGTCACTGTAGAGAAGCATTTACTTCCAAGGCAGTAGATCCTCTGATCCAGTTTCTGTCACTCAGAATGAATCAAATAATTTCTTATAGTGAAATTTCTTTCCCTGGATGATAAATGGGGTCTAGAAAACTAGCACAGATCTACATATTGTAGAAACCTAAAATTAGATGATGTGAAACTGTAATCTTCCTCAGCTTCCTACATACTCAATGGAGAAAGACATGCATCTTAAGAAAGGCATGCATCTTAAAAGAGCCTCCACGTTAGGCTCCCACATTGCCAAAATGCAGGTAAATATTTCCATGTGAGGAAATACTCTTGGCCAGATAAACAATGTGAAAGGAATCTTTTTGGGAAGAAAGAAGTATTACAGAAAGAAATATTGTAAAACTAACAGAGCACTGTGCCAAGCCTTAGAAAGTTCCTCCAGAAACATTTGTCATGGCGGTCTCATGCCTTTGCAATAGTGCTATATCTCTTTAAATGCTGCTGACTTAAAGACAAGCCTAAAATATTAATATGAAAAATCTCAGCAGTTCCTGCCACATCAACAATTAACCCTGTACATTCTCAGCTTCAGACTTCCAGGGTCAATTATCTTGACTAGAAACAAATGGTTCATCTCCAAGATTTGGTTCTTAATCTATTTTACATTATCAGGAAATACAGCAATATTCTGTGAAGCAAGGACTAAAACCTATATCTGTCTTCTGTCATTGGAATGCCTAACCAATAGGTTGTATAGTCATGCTCCTGCCATTCTCTTTCTCTCTGTGGTTCAACAAATCTTGTAATTTTATCTGAAAATCAAAACAGGTTCACCATTAAGAATGTAGTGTGGTTTCATTTCAGAGCAGATCATCAGACCTGACTCACCTCAGGGAGATGAAAAACATGGAATTGAATTTGTTCAGGCTGAAAAGGAATTGAAATTCTTCCATATCTGGTACAAATATTTGGAAAGAAGTTTCCCAACTTTCTTTGCCTTGACATTACTGACTGCAGCAAGTATCACTATCATTAGCAGATCTGCAAAAAGGCTCAAGGGACTGCACTTCTCTGTCCTCCTCTTCTCCCCTCCCTTCTTTACACTTCCTGCCAGGATAACCTCCCACAGTAACAGGGATCATAGACTCATGCAACTTTCTGCAGCTTGACGTGATGCTATCCTCCCAAGAGGGATCCCTGCCCTCATCATGGAAAGAGCCACAGAGGTGCTATTGCAGCACACAACAACAGTCAGCTGCTGACCAGTAGATCAGCATGGACTCCCCCTCAGATATAGATGCTTCCAGTGGCAGCCTTCACCCCATAGCATACAAGAGAAACTATATGATTAGCCTGTGTGAAGAGGCTCTTCATGAGTCACAGGGGAAGTTTTTGCACCCAACACATGCTTTCACCGTCCCTAACCCAGCACAGAGAAAAAAGCTTCTCAATAATGTCTATAATCTAGGAAAGACAGAAAATCTTACAGTAACAGATGAGACAGAACAAAAACTCTACAAAAAATGGATTTGAGCTTCATCAGTGAAAAAGAGCCCTCTTATCCTCCAAGTAAAAAAATGCCCTGAGAGGTCTTCTGTCAGTTGGTGGTGGGTGAGCACACCAAGTGAGGGGTTGAGGAGGGTGGGAAGACTGCTGTCTTCCCGTGCTGCACTTTCACACCATTCATACATGAGGGAGTGCTTCCATTAATATGTGTCTGTAGAAGCTACCAGAGGAAGTGAGCCAGACTGTTCCTCAGCAGGAACTGTCTTTAACAAAGGGACATCATTTCCTTGCAATACTTTTGCTTCAGGGTTATTTTAATGTGAAGCTGAACAGAACAGAGGAGCTGTTTTGGTTAAAAATCCTCAGTGGACTAGAAGCATGAGAAAAGACCAGAGAAAGATTTCTTTATCCTCACTTGGCCTAGAAACATCCAACTCTGCTTTTCTATTTCAAAGTCCATTTCAGATACCATTGTCTATGTCAGAGTTACTAACAGATGCTGGATCTGAGCTGGGAGGAAAACCTACGTTATTCCTCTTTGCCTAATGTAACCAAGAATTCCTCTTCAATTCCAGACATTCCACAGCAACAGCTTCAATAAGATGACATCACACTATAATTAAATTAAGAAAATATTAATTTAACAGAACATGATAGAGTCTCTTAACTGTTTTTACTAGGAACATTCAGTAAGTTGTGCGAAGACAATGTGGAAGAAAAACTACTTGCATCACAGAAACTATTTTTTATGCCTAGAAATCATGGTTGATATTATCTAGTATTGTATGACTTGCAAAATTAATCCAAATCTTATGGTAATCTCCTTTATGTTAGCACTGCCCCAATGACCTTCCTAAAGTGTACAGGTGTGAACGAAATAAGAATCAATTCTCTTTTCTCAAGTCATGCTTAAGTTTCACTTTCCTGAATTACAACATCTACTCAGTATTGTGTAAATATATTTCCCTACCTTGACACTAGTGACAGCAGACAGAAATCACAGCATCAGCACCTACCCTAGACCATTATAATTCATTGTTTTGATTGAACAGTCTGATTTCTCTGTTTTCACTCACTGTATGAGCATGGCTGAGTGCCAGCTGAACCACAATGATGCCCAAGACCCAGAGAGATTATGTGGCTAAAGCACACACTGCAGCTGTGATGATATACAGGAAGGGGCTGGCTCATGCTGGGAGTCACTTCTGCCATACAGTAATTCAGCAGAATAAACAAATCTCTCTTTATCTTAAGGTTGCTCAGTGCTCTCACAGAGATTGTGGGGCTTATTATTTTGATTTTGTGATTTCTTTTTGGTAGTGTGGAATGAAAAAAAAAATAAAATAAAGAAAGAATAAAGAAGAACAAAATAAGAAAAATTAGTTAATTTAAAAAAAAAAAACAACAACAACAACAAAAAAAAACCTTCCTACATCATCTCTAGAAATGTAATTTGCAAGAAAGAAGCAAAGTGCATTACCAGCACAAATCTGCAAAGCTGTTTCATGAAAACATGGAATCCTTTAAAACTTCCTAATTTCCATTTCCTGTTCTCCACTATTATCCTTCAACAATATATTCACACACTGCTCCAAACAAGCTTACTGTAAATTTGTAAGCACGATGGAGCCAACCCTATGGAACATATGTATTATGCTGTAACTAATAAATAAAATGAAAACAAGTGATACACCCTGATAGTTATAGCTACAGTGTGCAAAGGGGTTGATACACAGCTTTTCTGAATCCATGGGAATCTTTCTACTGCCTGCAAGTGACTTCTGGCATTTCTGAGCCAGCATGAAAGAAGCATGAAACCATCTACAGAGCAACTTTAGCATCAGAAATCAGTACAAGATGCATCCACTAATATTTAGGCTAAACAAACGACCAAAGAAAGTAAAGATTTTCACAGGAGGACCTTTATATAAAGGTTGCACTGCTTTCAGACATTAGTGTTTGTCACTTGACTAAAATAAGATATTCTTCTGAATAAAGCTGTGATGTTATACAAGTTCTGTATTGACTAAATGTGAAGCAAACAGAAAAAGGAAACAGGAAAATTTGCCTAAAATTAATAATTATTTAGACGAGGAATTAATGATAAATGTAGAAATGTTAAGCATATCAAATGGAAGATGTGTGGGATATGTGACTATGTGACTATTTTTCATGTTCATTGGTTGTTTTCTTTTTATAACTTATAACTCAATAAGATTCACTATTCAAGATGATAGTCAAACTTTTTAATAATTACAAAGATCATTTTTTTTTTTTACTCTTCACTACTATCTGTAACAGAACATTGCTTGTAGCTTTTTTCCTTACCGATTTCCTTTCTTGTATTAAATGCACACAATGGTTAGTTACAAGAGAGCTGCTCATTAGTGCTGAACGGTTGGCAATGATCACTGGAGCATTTGGGTTTTTACTAAAATAAATAATTAGTGATTGTGCTAAAGATATTGGATAAGGGAAAATTGAACAAAGAAGGATCAATACATTAAATCTCTGAGAAGCTCATAGCCTGATGCATGACCTCAATAGTAGAACACCATTACAGCAGTTTCAGACTGTATAAATTGGGGATTACTTATAAACATTTCAACCTATATAGATTGGGGCTTTCCTGTTTAAGAGGAGAGAAGGTGCTTTTTAGGAGAAGGGAGCCCCCACAAAATCATGGATGATTCCTCTTCAACATTAGGCATGTATTTAACTTGACAGTGCTTCTTTTTTTTTTTTTTTTTTGGCCATTATTATGTTTGTCCTATTTCCAGAAATGATAGTAGCAAACTTGAATTACTGTTTTAAATGTTATCAAAACTCATTTATTGGCTTCATTTTCCGGCCAAATATATGAGAAGCTAGTTGAAATCAGTGCTGAGAACAAGTACTGCTAAGCCCCAAACTATTCTTAAGAGCTTCTAGTCTACATACTATTTTCTAGATGGGAAGAAACGATGTCTTTTCTTCAGTTGAAATCTAGACTCTCCAAGCTTTTACCTCTCTCTTTGCAACAGATTAGGAATATAGGAATACAGTGTTTTCTAATCATCTTCTAATCACCACAGTGATTTTCGTTCACATCTCAGTTTGAGGAGGCTTAGATTATTATTCGGTGATCTCATGTATAATCTTAGATGAAAAAAGGAATAGCAACTTTTCTGGGATAATCCAGAAAAGACTACCGTGGCTTCTTAGCCATGAGTAGCCTATCCTAATCAACATGCTATATGAAGGTAACATAAGAACTTGCTCTCCTCCCACCCCTCTTCCTCTGGCATCTACAAAAATTTAGGTCCGTATGAACATAAAATCTGTCTTCTTTTTGCTGGGAAAGTTGATAAGCAACATCCTCTGAAGCCTGTCAGAAGCCTGGGCAGGAGATCATATTGGAGCACTGAGCCAACATCATTAGTGAAACCTCAGAACTTGATTTTCATAGTTGCAGGTCATCCCAAAAGCACGTGAATTCTGTTATAAGAGAGCAAGAGACCTGAGGCCATACTTCAAATGAGCACCCTTTCTCTACCAAAGAAGTACTGTTTGCCAAGCAGCAGTGCCAAAAGAGTCCCTTTCAGATGAACTGTAGTGTTATCTCTGTTAGCTGCCAATTCTCTGAATTCCTCATTATCAACGCATGAAATCCAATGGCTGCCTAATGCCAGCTTAAACTACAAATCAACACATTATTAGCACAGGGTACGTGGGTGTTCTGAATGTATACAAACACAGCATTATAGGCAGGCATCTGTGTATGCTGCTGTGTGCTGTTCTACTTTTGCAGTTACCACAGTTACTTATAAAGTTAGAAAAGCAGAGAAAACTATTTTTCCAAGTAGAAATTGACAGCCTGTCTACTGCTGCCCCTGCATAAGCATCACCAGTTGCACTATTTTTCTTCCAGACAGAAGCACCTTTCCCTCGTATTTTAATTAATTCTTATACTTCATATTCTTCAGGAGTTTTGGAGTGTTCTTCTAACTGGAATAAATGTGAAATGACCTTATTCTTCAACATAACCTTGTAAGAGGACTTTCCATTGAAAGGGGACTCATTCTTGCTTCTGTACATAAAGTTCCAATGCACGTTATTCCCCTGGGTCTCTCTCCAAGCTGCATTTCAGCTCTTATCTCTTGAATAGCAGAGGACTGGAGTAGAATTACTCTCTATGAAATATCTGTATTTCTTCTGATTTTAAATCGTTCACAAATGCTCGCATTAATTATGTTGTAGAAATATGTCGCTAAGATTAACCTGCAGAAATGCAGTTTACACACATATATAAGGCTTCCCTTTACCGATAAAATAAAGTAAAATCAATACAATGCTGTGTCTTGTGCCATGTTAGCAGTTAACTAATGGGCACTTTGCTGACTAACTGCCTTAAGAGCGATCCTGCTTCTGTCTCTTTTCCTTCTCTCTGAGTTTTACCTTATTTAAATTTTGACTCCCTTTCTAAGCAGATTAAATTTAATCCTCTTCTATTATTTGTGCTAGTGTGTGCATGAAAGAAGGCTGTAAACTGTTTTGCTCTGGTATCCCAGTTCCTTCCCTTCCTTTTTTTCCCTGTTAACTCCAGGCTCCTTCATAGTAGCATTGCCAATGTAGAGATCCAGGAAACTTTGCCAGAGATACATTAGAAAGCAGAAAATTTGTGACCTTAACCAACAAATACACATGCTTTTTAGACCTATTTCAGTGCTAATTTCCAGGTTAGGTATTAATGCTGCTTAGCTTTTCTTGTCAGAGCAACAAAGAGATGCTCTGGTAGGAATTAATTATGAGACAGTTAAGGCTTCTATAAAGTCTTAAAAAAAAAAAAAAAAAAGTTCTATAGCTCCAGTGACAAAACTCATAATGCTGGTGGTAGCCACCATACACAGAAAACATAACAGGTACAAAAATCAAACATAACATCACTTATTTACTTATTCCATAGCTGAGAACTCTGTAGATCATCTTTATTTTTTTTTCCATGCTGTGTGGTATGCATGGTGTCCATTGACAGTCTCAAACATGGGACTTATAACTTACTGAATGCCAAAATATGAGATATCTGTTTTTCAAGGTGAATTTGCTTCTTCGTAGACATGTGAGTTCTCATCTACATCCCAAAGCCAGGATTTTGACATACTTGGGCGTTCAATAATCAACATATCCAAAATGAGTAATTGATGCCATTGTTTACTCAGTAAAAGTTTATGAATTCATTTCTCATTGAGTAAATTCCCTATTCAAATGCTTGTAAAGTATCTTTCCTCTATTCTGTGTAAGAGAACAAGCCAAGTAAATGAACAAACAAAGCAAGTCTCAGGCTGTGATTGTGGAAGCATTCATGGCTGGATTGAAGGAAACATCTGGTTTTCAGACTTAACCATTCAAATCAGGTAAGACGTACTAATTTGATTCAAAGTTAAAGGACTCTGAACAATCTCCTCATACACTTTTCTGAAGTACATCAGCAGTAGATACACGGGGTGGGTGCTGTTGCCACATCTACTGTCTTCCTTTTACTCATTAACAATGCTGTTCTCAAAATCCTTGGGCCAGCTCTTCATCTCTCTTTTCCCAGAAGGGATAGGGCAATCTTCTCTCCCATTCTTCCCAGTTCATCTTCTCTTCCCCCTACCCTCTTCTCCAGGAACCTTCCTAGAAATTTTGCTTCCACAGCCTCATCTCATCCCCAGATTCCACATGACTTCTTCCTATCTCCCTTTCCCATTCCCTCTTCTGGAATCAAAAATCACAAAACAGAACTTCATTTGCACACCTGAGAAATCTTGACCAAGTTCTTCAAATGACAATGTAATGCAATATTCCAGTTCACAATATTCCTCAAAACGTAAGACAGTGGGAAAGACTGCCCACAGTATGTCCTCAATACACACTGCATATCTGATAGGGGAAAAAAAAAGGTATTATATGGGGCTGTCAGATGTGCTTGATAATTTTTCGGTAATGATGAGACAGGAATATAACTTTGACAATATTTATCCTCTTTCTTTTATCTTTTTATTCATTTATTAATATACAATATGATGGGTAAGCAACAGAGGAAAAATAGCATTTTTGATCTACTGAGTTTTTAAAAGAATCTGAAAAATGTTCAGGTTTCCATACGTTAGCTCCTGTGGGGAACCCCATCTGGAATCCCTCATGTTTATAGCAATCATAGAAATCTCTGTGGGTCTCACTTGCTGAATAATTTCCATATCCCTTTTCATTTAAAGTTTTTTTTTTTTTTTTTTTAAATAGACTCAAATTTAAAAAGAAATCAGCTGATTAGAATTCTAGATACTTTTCACTAGCTTTACTACACATGAAAAAAAAAGAGCAACACAAAATAGCAGTTAAAAGATACTGTATATATCTGATGAAAGACTTAGAATTGTGTTCAGAATTTGTCAACAGAATAATCATTGCAACTAGATAACAAACAAACTAGACTTCACAAATATCCAAAGATGATGACAATGCAAACACATTTTTCTGAAGATCATATTAACCCTCTTAACAAATGTCTCTAAAAGAGAAGGAAGACGCCAAAATATTTAAACAGTTCATTTAGAGATATCCTAAGATATCCTTCAAAGAGAAAGAGCCCTATTCATGAAAATACCAGCACTACTGAAGTCCAAATGACAAATAATACAAAAATGTAATAAAAACTAAAAAATCCTTCCTCTAACATACACAAGAAGCCAACAAAAAGCCTGCACAGCCAATTAATGATAAGGCTATAAAAAGTGCCCTCAGAGAAAATGCAAGTACAGCAGACAGATTTTCTTTTATTATTTATTTATTTTTAACTCTGCTGTTCGCTATGGAAAGAACTGGAGAGACTCCCATACTCTCTCATACAATCTCTCTGCCTAGAAGACTTGTCAGAGGATCCTTCCAGAATTGAAATCATTGTCAAAAAGATATTGACACAAATGGACAAATTGAAGAGTAGGAGCTCAACAGGACCAGATGGTGCCCACCCAGGAGTTCCAAAGGAGCTTGAGGATGAAGGAGACAAACAGTGATGTATAAATTCCTGCCTAAATTGAGCTGGTATCCAAAAATAAAAGATGGCGTGTCATTAAAATAAAATAAAAGTGATAAAATAAAGGTAGGAAAGGATTCCTAAGGGGTTAGATGCAAAGCCTGATTCTTATTTCAGGCCAGTTAGTAAAAGCCTTAATAAAAGACAGATTGAATGAAAACTAGGATAAGCATTATCTATTGGAAAAAGAAAATGTGTCTGTTCAAAAGGGAAGTGCAGCCTTGAAAATCTATTGGAGTTCTCAGTGTTGGATTTCAACAAGAAACTAGATACAGATCATCATCTTGGTATAATCTACTTGGCTTTCCACAAAGGTTTCAAAAAATTCTTTCACTAAAAGCTTTGTAAGAACTAGACTACCATATGCAAGAGGAAAAAAAAAAAAAAGAAAACATACACACACACACTCTGGCTAGTTAATTTGCTAAACTATGGGGAAAGAAGGTAACTATGACCAGTTCTCAAACAGTGAAAGAAAATAATCAGCAGAGTATCACCAGGACCTCTGCTGGCCTATATAGTCATAAATATAACCTCACAAAAGGAATGAGCTGGCAAAGTTTGCTGACAACACTGAGTTATTAAAGTAGGAAGGACAAGAGTCGTGAAAAATTGCAGAAGGATCTTATGAAACTAAGAGTCTGAGTAATAAAATGTCAGATGTTGTTCAATATAGGTAAAAGTACAGTTAGATGGAAGAAACAATCACAATTCCACTTTTAAAGTCACGGCTGCTGAGCTGCATTACAGCTTCAGAGCCTGATCTTTGGATTATGATCTACAGTTCTATGAATACGGTCGCTCAGTACTCAGTAGTAGTTGAAAAGGACTAAGCATATGTTAGAAATTAATAGAGAATAAAATTGAAACTTCATTATGGCATTATATAAATCCATGGTACACCCATATCTTAAATATTGTTTATTTCTTAATCTCAGAAGGGATAGAGTAGCATAAAATACACACAGAGAAAATGAGAAGGAAACCAAAGGTGTAGGGCAGCTTTTGTACAAGAATCAACAAATATCTGACATGCGAAAGAAGCAACTGAGGGAAGAAATGAGAAAAATACAAATTCATAACTGGTACGTAAAAATGTAGTTAGGGATGACCTGCTCATTTTCTCTTCTATAGTAGCAGAACTAGGGGACATTAAATTAAGATAGCAGGAGGCAGGCTCCACACACAAAAAAGGAACTGATTCTCTATCTGGGATACCCATGATGCTGTGGGATGCAGAATCTTACCTGGGTTCAAGTGGAGACAGAATAATAGAAGATATACATGTATTCAAAGACCTTGTTAGGTCTTGCATAACCTAAGCAAAGGGAAGTTAGACTCAGTACATAAAATTCCCTGAGATGGAAACAGTCAGATATGGTAAAAACGTAGAAGGGAAGCATCCTATATGCTTTCTTTAGCTTTACTCCTTCCTAAATATTCATGTGCAGATTCTGTAGGAGTCAGAATACAGAGTCAGATAGATCTTTGGTCTGACCCACTGTGATCATCTTTATGTGTTTATAGCTTTAAGACATAAGGCAAGTACCACCTGCAACACATTAATCTTTTCCCCTAAAGATCAAATATATCACTGATGAACACAAAGTTATTTGTAACTTCCTCTTACATTCCTGGTACTGGGGTCTGTCTCATGTCCAGTGTTCGACCAGGTAGAGCACTGGACTCACCTGCTGTGATTGAGTTGATAATAGGCTACCTTTTTGTCACATTTAGACCAGCAACTTTGATGACAGACCTTTGCATTTTTTTCCTAGCAGCAGGAGAAATATATTCTTAATCTATTATTTTTGCATGGAACATGCCAGAACATTTTCCTTTGTTTTTGTTATATACTGCAATGGCCATTTAGTACACAACAATGAAAGAAAATACTAGAGACTATGGCTGAACTAGTTTCAAAAACAGTTGGACAAATAAAATATTTATATTGAATAGATTTCACATTGCAGAGCCTGGGATTTGGCAACAGACATTACAAATCATGACTGATATAGAGAATACAGAATTTAATTAACATAGCTAAAGATGGAAAAGAAAGCACACTGATATATGTAATATGGCTCTCAGCTTCAATATTCAGCAATAAAATAACAAGCCAATGCTTCTAATCTGAAAAGAGTAAAAAACAGAAGCAACATAGTTGGAAGGTTATATTTCAAAATGTAATTAGTGTCAGAATATTTCAGAACTCCTAAAAGCAAATAAGTCACCAAGTTCAATACAAAGGGAAGCACACATGACAAAGAAGTAATTTACAGAAGGAAACATAGCTCATTATTTTTATTATTTAAATCTAATCATCATCAGATTAATTTAGAGAAAATGAAATGAAGGTAAAATACTACATCTTCATATTGCAAAAATAATTGGTGTCAAAGAAATTTTAATTTACTGGAAACAATCCCTTCTGTGCAATTATATATATATATATATATAAAAAAAAAAACTATTATGTATATTAAATAACATCTTTCACTGGAAAATATAGCTCTCCAAAGATTAGCCATGATTTGAATTAGTGGCCACAGAACGTAATTTTCTATGTTCTATCTTCATGAAATTAAAGAAGGCTGAAAAAGGCCTATGTGAATATATTCAACAAGAAGACCGAACACTAATTTATTTATAACTGCACATTAAGAGACCGCTTGGACAAAGCTACATTTTGGGATGTAAAACGCTGAAATGCATTTTCAAAAAAAAATAGAGTGCATGTTCTGACACAACTGCCAGGGGGAACCTCACTTTATATCAGAATGCAAATATTTCCACAGTGTTCCCACAAAGTCTTAATGCTAAGCACTGCCAACATATCATCTATATGACTGAGCAAGAGTACCACCTCCTTTGTCTATGACGTACAAAGTGGCCACACTACCAAGCTTATGCAGGCATCCAAACCCAAAACAAAGAACACTGACACTTGCACACATGGCAATTTTCAGTGCTCCAAACTAACCTCCTCTGCTAAAATTTCAAAAACACTTCAGAAAAGCTGTTCAGAGATAGGAATGTTACTAACAGTTTTCTCTCAACTGCTGCAGGTTGAATAGTCTGAAATAGAGGTGAGGAAATGGGTATACTCTGTGACTGGTTCAGAGGAACATGTCTCTTTTCTTCTGAAATACGTCTGGTGATAATAAGAGATCAAGAGACTGCCTGTCTTTCCAGCAAGGCAGGAAATGTGCCATTCTTGCATTGTCTTCCATCTGTTTTCATGCAACCAGGATGTACAGAAAAATGTTAATGTGTAAGCGTGAAAATAACAATATCAGCTTTGTATTGTTTTGCCCCTTCCAAATTCAGGCTCAGCTGGAGCTCTGTACACAGCCAGACCAGTTGTTGTTTTATCCAAACCAGTTCATCCATCCCTAATCAAGATGCTAGCAACCAGCTGTGTTGATCCTCTTGTATTCAGCGCACAGCCTTTCTGTGCTCTGCAGAAAAAAGATCTCACTTTAGACTATGCTCAGTCAAGAGTGTTTTTTCCATCAAGAATCCACAGGTGCAAGCTCTCTGGCTTTGGCTTTGCTCAGTATGAAAGCTAATTGCATAGCCCTGGATGACCATTTAGACCTGCATCTCTTAACCTTTGCACTGCTGAGATTAAGCACTGTATTCAGCGCTACAGTACAGAGCAGGGGCAAATTCACCTAATTACCCCTCTACACTTCTTCCTATAAGCACTATAAGCACCTGGAAGCTTATATATATAAGCACCTGGGAGCATTACATTTTTCAATGCAGTGCTCCCACCTCAGCTCTCAGTCTACAGTCTTCCCACTAACTATTCTTTCCTACCTCCCCCAGATGAAAAAGGTATCTTTTACCAGTTCAAATGAGTGATTGCATACGCCTTACATCGCTCTCTTCCTAAACCCTTGGGTGGCTTTCCGTACCAGCTCTTGCCATAAGCTTTCAGTTACGTTATCTAAAGAAAAGGCATTAGCAGCTAGGAAGATATATGTCTACACATCCAGCTATATGATTATTTAAAGAGGTTCAGCATGCACAGCAGAAACACAGATCATGACAGGACTGGATGACAGCCATGCACCACAACATGTTCCAGGGTCCTAGTGATTCTGTTGTGCAGACATGATGTGCCTACCACGTACTGACATATCTGTATGTCTCTACTGTTAATCAGAATGCAAAAGGCAGACACACGATTATGAAAACATCCCTTCTCTTCACCCTTCATCTAGGCATAGCTGAGGAGTCTAGATCTAATGGATTACCTGGAGTCATCTAACAGATTAAATCCATCATGGATTATAAATCCCCTTGATGGAGGTATCAGGTTTTACCTTGCTTTTGTGGGCATGTGGCCCTCTGAAGAAAAGGAAGATAAGTAGTCTTTAAACAAATACTGAAAAGATCCTTTTCAAGTTGATGTCAGCAGGTATGACAACAAAAGGTGACTGTGCCCTTATTACCCTTTCAATTACAAAAGCAGGGGAAAAGGTTCACTATAAGACCTTTGAAAGGAGCAATGCCACATAAGTAAAAAAAAAAAAAAAAAAAATGGTTTTCATAGTTTTGTTGTAAAATTTGCTAAAAAACTAACATCCTTTCTTAGTACTTAAGAAAATGCAACAACAAAAAAAAAAAAAGGTAACCAAAAAAGGAAATGTAAATGAAAGGAATGAAAGGATTTGTATGCCATATATGTAAACTGCATGCGAGAATCTAAATAACAGACTCAGTTCATCACTGTCTTTCATTTTAATATTAACAAAATAAGTTGTCAGATAACCATGGCCCATGGAATTCTCTGATGAAGAGCCTTCTCACAGATCTCACAGCATGGTAAATTTTATGAAATCTTGTGATAGTCATAGCAAAATGATATTAATGCCGTAAAGGTGGAAAGAGTGAGAAACCAGGCAACCACAAAGCTGACTTGGGGCTATAGACCCTTAGGCCCTCCAAAAGCAATAAACTGTTGTTTTGTTTTGTTTTGTTTGTTTGTTTGTGTTTTTGTTTTGTTTTTCTCTTTTCTTTCTGCAGCATAACCTATTTTAGTCCTGCGGTTGGGTTTGATGTATATGAACTTCATTTACATGTCTCAAGCATCCACAGCCCTTGAACAAGGGCTGCTTCACATGCAGAATGGACAGCTTCCACAAGGGTATGTTGGGGTATCCCCCAAGAAGGGGAAGCCCTTCTTGGAGCTTGGGCTCCTCCAGCAATTACACTGTAAAAAGGAATCATATATTGTAAACTTCATCCCAAAGTAACTGATGTGGTCCAGTTGTGACAGTGTTTGTTTTCTCCAGTGTAATTTTTCAGACAGTGTCATACCCTATTTACTCATATTGTGGTAGCTTTTGAAAGACATTAATTGATATTTTACTGTTCCAAGACAATTTTACTCTGTTATTCAAATAGAGTATGTGCACGTGGTTTTGTAATAAAGTATACAAACACGTCCATTAAAATATTGACTCCTCTCAATTTAAGTTTTAGATATTTAAAACAGTAGGTATACCACTAATATGTACTTATGAGCAGAAAGAAGCAATTCAGCCCCAACCCATCCAAAATTACCTTTATTAATTCCTTAAAACTATCATTCCCCACAATTGCCATTTTTGTTGTTTAACTAGTCACTTGATACCAATGCTTTGGGAAGTTTTATTCCCCTTTTTTTCCTTATTCTAAACTCTGATATCTCAGTCAGTTTAGCACTATACCAGTAGGTGGAGTAATGGTAAAGCAAATACCTGCTTCAGCTATTTACATTTTTGAACAGACATTTTTAATATCTTCTGCCAAGATTTGCATAAACCAGAGTTTGATATGCCAGAAACACCTATACATATACATAATGTATGTTCACACACTTAAAAATACAGACATTAAAAGACCATATTTAATAGCTGAGACATGAAGTCTTTCTATCATTTTGTACAGTTCTCTTCAATTTCTACATACTGGGTACATACAAAATTATACATTATACATACAGAATGTTTAAATTGTGATAAAAGCCTGAAACCTTACATTCCCATTCATTTAAAAAGAACTGATCAATGCCTGAAGGGAGTAAAGACTCTCTGGCAAGTTCCGCTTTGGTATTAAGGTCAGTTGAGATTTGAGAGACAGCTTTGGTTAATAGTGTCATGCCCCTGCCAACCTGCAGCTGTGTAGCATGCCCAAGGCCTTCAGTATATTGGATAGGAGCTGCATTAGCGAGACCTTTGTCCACCCAGGATGGAGGGTGGCTGTTGTGAATGGATGCACTCATGTAAAGAAAAACTTTATACGAATGAAGTAGTTATTTTTCCTCCTCTCTGTTGCTGTCTGGACTCCAGATAGCACTAGCACCTTCAAAGTCATTCAGGTAGGCAACAAAACACAACCTTAACAAATGCATAACAACCCGACATCGCCACAGCAGCTTTGTCTCCAATTGAAGCAATTCAAAATCCAAATATAAGCCATTCCCATATGTGCTATCAAAATATAGAAGCTTTATAAAATGAAGCAGATATGCACTGAAAAGAGTATCATTTGGGCTACAGCCTGTCATCTTTGTTCAGGCAAAATTCCTACCCAAGTCAGTAGCACTTTTTTTGTGTGTGATTTTTCTTTTTTCTTTTTTTTTTTTTTTTCTTTTTCCTGATATAACAAAGGCACAAACCACTTAGTTACTATATGAAGAAAAATGATCAGTTAGTATTAACGGATTTATTGACTCTGCATTTAGATAAGGAGTGCAGTACATTTCTGTATAGATATCTCAGACTGATGTCTGAAGCATAATGAAGATAATATTTTTCCTAATTTTCCCTTTTGTAAGTTAAGATGGCTAAAACTGAGCCTTGCTTGTGTAAAAAAAAAAAAAAAAAAAAAAAAAAGTCATCTCACCACCACCTTTCTTTAGCTATGAGATAAGCAAGAAAAACCATAAAGGCAGGAGCTTCGGTTTGCTCCTTGTAATCATATTAAATTGCCAACACCAACACAAAGGGGAAAAAAGTGGACAAAGCCTCCTCTGTAAAATTAATATAGAATTACGTTAATATAATTATATTATACACAATTATATTATATAATATATAATATATAATTAATATAAGAACTGAAGAACTGTAAATATCAGTCTCAGTATATGCACTACTGAATATAGTAAGATTATTTTTCAAATCACCATTTGTTCTAAGGAGCTACATAGATATTATTAACATTAAAGAAACTCCTCTCAACCAAATCCAAAAGTTTAAGGAAACATTCATATATACCTGAAAATACTGAATCTGTACTACCTTCTTAGGGTTGTTCAAACTCAGTTATTTTACTATGATTTTGTTTGGGAGTTAATTCTGATTCATCTGCCTTTTTTCTTGTCCTTACAATATGCAGTATGTTCAATAAATCAAAAATATCTACAATGTTTCCTCTGTCAATGCAAACACTGCAGTATGATCATCATCTACTTCCCTGTTATTCGCTAGGAAAAAGGGAGGAAGCACAGAATAACAGATATTTCAAACTAACCACATATTTTTTGTCAGACAAAATATAGTCATATCCCTGAAAACAAACATAACCTCACCTTATACCAGAGAGAGTGAGCGAAAAATGAATATAAAATATACCACAATCATTCAATAAAAAGAGCTGTGAGATTAACCAAGTCATGAATTCGCTTGATCTCAAGAGATCATGCTCATAATATCTGGCATGTTTTGACACATATGAAAAGGGTAAATGAGTTTTAAAGCTGAGAAAGAAAGGAACATTTTACTGAGCTGTTGCCTAATTAGGGTCATATTCTTTGAGTTGTTATGCGCCTTCTGAAACCCTTGCAACCTCATCACCCATCCTTCATTTCAGGAAGAGTCATTGGCAGGGTGCAACTTTCACAAGCAATGAGGGAGCTTGCAGCAACAGCCCCAATTGTTAATTGACTATACAGAATGCAAGGGCCCCCACAAAAGCCAAGAGAGCACAGGCAGGTGCAAGGCTGCAAAAGCAGGTTGCAGCAGAACCCCATTGCACATGGTAGACATGCCTTTTTCTCAACCAGCAAACACCACATCCTTGTCCAGACACCTCCTGCACTTCTCCTCACAGGTTAGTATGTTGGTTATTTCACCTTGCTTCAATGCAATAAAAGGTATGACTGTCTTAGAGTAAAAAATACAAAAATAAATAAAAAATTAAGCAGCTGAGTGCATGAAATCCAGTTCGTATCCAAGCTTTTTTTTTTTTTTTTTTTTTTTTTTAAAGGAGGCAGAGAGCAAGCTGGAATCTCACACACACTTCTGTTGCTTTGCATCTCACACATCTCACTGAAAAGGACCTACTACCTGAATTTCAGACTTGTCTTTCCCTAAGGAGAAAAAAATTACTTTCTTCTTGAGTCTTGGTTTCTATCTTATTCAGGACCAAAACTGTTTCTGCAGAGGCTTTTATTCCTTCCTTTGTAAGATTTTAGATGGAACAGAAATTCCCCCAATTTATAAATGATTGCTTGCTGTTTTACAACAGTTACAGAACAAAAGCCCAAAAAACATGGAGTATATCCTGGCAAAACTATTTTCTCTGCTCCAATTTTCTAATTAGTCAATATCATCTCTTTCTCTACTTCCCATTCTCCTTCACTCTCCACCCCTTGCCCCTCCCCCCCCCTTTTTTTTTTCTTCCCCCTTCCCTCTTTTCAGCTAACTCAGTTTGGATTTTCACAGATTGTCTGTGATAAAGGCATTCACCCTTCACTTCAGTCGTCATTCTGGTCACAAGGAATCCTGCCTATGGAAAAAAAATCCTGTAACATTCATAGAATCAACTCAATGGATTAATAAATAAATAAATAAATAAAGCAGATCACTTTTGCACTTGTTCTGATGGTGACTAAACAGTTCTCAGATTGTTAGCTTGTCATTCACAGTTATACATGGTATAGGGTTGGAAGGTCTGACATGAAGGGTTAGTGGATGATTTAGTGTATGAATTTGCCCCTTTTGATATGTTTCCTTAGGTTTCTGAGTATAGATAGCCCCCTTAGCATAAATCTTAGCAGATGCTGCCTAACAAGTCCCTTCCACCGCTGTTAGTTGTGTAAAACTGCATCCTATTTTTCTGTGTTACAGCTTGTAGCATTTTAAACATTACTCCGTGGGCTCAGAGGCATGGAGAACAGAAAGTTTGGAAAGCAAAAGCAGAAAGGGAAGTGGGTCTTTGTTAGTTAGATTTGCTATAGGGCAGAAACCAAGGGCAAGTCTGGAGGCTCTAGACAGAAAACAAGAGAAGAAAAAGTAAAGTGGTGGCAGAAGGGCATGAATAGAAATCAGAGCACTTCTGAGAACTTTAATATACTGCAGGTAAAATCCAATGTGTAGCTGAAATATTTTGTTTTCTTAAGAGAACTATAAAACCAAACAGATATCTGCATACAATTCTTAAGTTTATAGACTAATGCAGTTTGGAAGTGACCTTGGGAGGTCATCTACTCCAACCTCCTGCTCAGAGAAGGATCAGCACTGAATCCAGACTAGAAGTATCTGTTCTCTATATACTTTATGAACAGTCACATAATGAATCTGTATCTTCAATCACGTGTCCTAGATTGAGGGGAAAAAGAAAACACATTACCTACTGAAATAGCTTGACATCCAAAAGGTAAAGAATATATCTAGCAGTAACTAACATAGGTATTCATTACACTATCACTTCAAAGCACAGCTTTCGCATGTTCGCAGCAGCCTTGTTACAGCTTTGCCTTATCTGGATTAGCAGTAAATCTCAAGCAACATGCAGAAAAATGAACTATGGTAATGCTTCAGTGGTAAGGGGAGTCAGAGAAAACCTAAAGCATGATGTGAAGAAAATGTCTTTAGGGAGTCTTCCTGCATTTTCCATACAGAAGTACAAAACATGCTATAGCAAGAAATAAGATCCCCACAGAGTTCATGTAGATGAGAGTTCTAAAAATGTGTGCTAGGTGCCAGAGGATTTGTTCATTATTAAACTTGTATTGTGTTTACCTGTGTAGTGCAAGATTGAAGACAACTTAATTGCATACTATGTCCTTGCCCTCTGACCTTCCTGTTAATTATATTTTGCTATAGTAAGAATTAGATGCACCATTTTCTCTTATTTCCCTAGGACTAAGACAGTTATTAATTCCTAATAAGCTTGCTTCTTCCATCTGCAGAAGGCTATATTTTCTTTTCATTGCATGCACAGTACTCCCAGAAGCTTTTAATTTGCATATATTGAAGATTACTTCACAGATTTAACAATTCCAAAGTAAACTTGCTTAGAGCCACCGTGTGGCTGTGCTCTGAGGTTTAATCTTTATTTGGTCTGTAATCATAACACCCACAGAAGTTACCAAGATGGGGAGGATATCTACAGATAGATAGATGTGCATGTATATGAGGAGCAGGGCTGTCTGGTAGCTTCACTGAGGTTCATTCTCCAAAGTAGGAAATTAAAAGACCGGTTTTGAATATACTTTCTACTCTCTCTTCTATGGAGCTGTTCTTGTCATATCACATGGCTTAGCTTCAAGCAAAGATGAGGTTCTTTACTGAATCAGTGGAGATTTTTTTTTTTCAAATCTTTGGGAACAGTTCTTTTTATTTCAGATGGGATATTAATTGAAATTATATTCTACTCCCACCCTCAACTAGTAGCTTAATAGTCATCAGATTGCACAAATTATTTTTAATACCTTGAAAAATTCATTAAGTGAACAAAAGATCCTGACATAAGTCATAAGATTTTTTTTCTCAAATGTGAAGTTAATAAAAAAAGGACTCTAGAATATTAAGGTCTACTTTTTAAGCCACCTTTCTTCCTATTTTAAAGAAAGGCCTTTCGGCTTATTTTCACCAAATTTACACACTAAGCTCTGACCAAAAGATAATCATTAAACCAGAGGATTTTAACATGCATCAGAAGGAGATTTTCAGAACCAGACTTGATTTCTTTAAGTTACTGAGAACAGAAGGCAGTAGTTAAGCCTCTTCTCAGATTTCAAGTAGGGTAAAGGCTGCTGTTTAAGAGGACATCTATCCTCTTAGAAGGAGAAGGTATTGCCTGTGGTGGCAGAGGAACCATTGTACCCTTTTGGTGCATGCAAGACTGCTGGAAGGGCTAAAAATCTATTGATGTCACAAACACAGCTCAATTTCTCTGGACTGTCAAGCATGAAGAACATAACCTCTCTACCTCAAAGTTCATAGCAGATCTCCAATGCTGGGATATACAGCTAGCCCTGTGCCCATGTGTTCCATCTCTTCACCGTAATGAACCACAATCATCAGGCTCCTCTGTTGACAACTTGCTCACTTCTGTTTCAACTTCTCCCACTTTCCTATTCCAAAGTCATGGAAATCAAAGAAATTGATTGGCACAATAGCTTACAGTTTTGCTATCCAGTGGAAGATTGTAAGAACATGGATTTAAGGTTAGAGACAATTTCTGTTTTGTGGTTATACTTGCAAACAGCAACAAGTAAAAGATCCACTTGTTCTTCTACAAACATTTTCTCCCAGCCTTTCCCAGCACAGAAAGTCACTCTAACACAGTTTCCAGCTTTCCAGTTTTGCATGGAAAATGGCTTGTGGTCAGACAAATCATTATGCTGTGCATGCTAACTGGGAAGGAGTCAGTAGACACCTGAGATTATTTTGTTGGGCAGGAAACAACCAGAGCGACCAGGGTGTGCTCCAACACAGTACACTGACATAACCTCGGAGAAGACTTTCTGTAAACAGCTAAACAGAAAAAGACTAGGAATGTGCCTCATCCAGGTCCCTCATGCACCTGTGGCCCCTTGGCTCTGGAGAGGCCTTTTTGTTAGGACCCCTGCTCTGAGCCGGGCCTGACCAGATACTGCAAGGTCTGGGGCCTATGGCAGTGCCTGGGGGTGGCTGGGCTGTGTCAGTCTCCTATCACCATCCCCAGCCTGGACCACCTTGTTGGGGCTCCAGGACAGAGCTGATCATTAGGGAGGCTCCACACTGCCCTGCAGCCCAAGGATTTCTGTCACCCTCATCCCCAGGGCCCCACTGTGGTGCTGCTAGCAGTCACATCCCATGCACTGTTCAAACTCACCATATTTCAAAGCCATTTATGAAATTAACAGCATCTTGAATTTAAGCCAGGTCCACACTTGGCAGATTTGTAATAGGTTATATCCCTCCCCCCTGTTTTCTTAAAAAGAAAAAAAAAAAAAAGAAAAAAGTTGTTTTCCATTACAGTTAGATCTGGTTTTACACACAGTGTAAATATCTAAACCTGCATTCACCTATTTGCAAGGTATTTATTATCTACTTATCTCACATATCCAGTGATGACTGCCAGTGATGCCTACAATGTTAAGAAATCAATGTAATTCTCCACAGATGAACATAAATAGGTCATTAAGAAAAATAACATCAAAAGTAATTAAGGTGCTCTGGATTTATCCTTTCTACTGGACTGGTGTGTATAGTTATCCTTTCCAAGTCATGGGCAAATACAACAGAAAACAGCTCATTCTCAAAACAATATGCTCTCAGTACATGCTGGACTTGAACTCTGTTGGGATTGAACATATGTTTAAGTGCTGTTTTATGTAAACTGGCACCCTTTGTAGCTCTCAAAGTCTCATATGTATGTAGTTGTGTCTTTATAGAGCAGAAGTGGTTGGAAAACTAAAACCAAAAAATATTCAATTTTTTATTTTTGTGTTTAACAGCAGAAAAAAAAACTCCATTTAAATATAACCAAATCTTTAATCAACAATCATTTACTTGGCTGATTTTGACATTGCTGTGAGGACACTTCAACTTATTTTAGTAGCGAATCATCCATATGGAGGATATTTTTCCACCTTATTTAAATGACCCTATCTTCCCATAAAAGATTGATTAACCAAAACCCAGTCTGGTAAGATCCCAGATATGGAATAACAATACTGCAACACATAACATATTCCAAGTTCCTGTTAATGTCTGATTCCAACTAGCAGCAAAAATAAATTAACAATTAGCAAGTGTTGGCAGTGAACAGTTTTGTATCACTTCTTCCTATGCATCTAAAAAAGTAATAATTCCCCAAGGTTTTTTTTTTTACAGAGGTTACTGAGTAAAATAACAAACTCTAATAAAGGACTCATTTTCTTCACTGAAAACTGTTTTCCAGAAAGTTTCAAAGGACATACAGTTTTTCATTTAAATATATAGGTTGATGATAAATAGAAAAATCATTCTACAAGGCATTTAAAAACACCTGACAGATATACAAGGGCTTTTAGCCCTATTTGACTGCTGTATGCATATTCCACATTGTAGAGGAATTCCACATCTAACAACCCGATGTGAAAGGATCTTGAGAATTAATTAAATCCTTGGCCTTTCTACTAAGACTGCCAGTTACTGTCTGATGTACCAATCATATTCTTATATGCAATTGAAGGAATTCACTATTGTTTTCTACTAAAACAAATTTATGCTTAGTTAATCATACCAGGTAAATTACGAGCAAATTGTTAAGTTTATTCTGCAGTTGACAGTGATTTCTGAAAGCTTAGATTCAATAAATTCTCAAAAATCTGAGACGTTTCATCACTGACAATCAAAATGAAAATGAAGCTAGCAGTTCAAATAGGCAAGATAATAAAAGAAAGTTTGGTATTTGGTACAGCAGCATAGCAATTAATGAACAAATGAACATACCATACCATTATCATCTATTCCCTCTGGGCTTTTTCTTTTAGTATGGGATTGTCTTTTTGGAATTCATTTATGGGTGGTATCATCAACTTTACCGCTGGAGGCCTCTACACCATTTTAAGAATTGCATAATGTAACCAAAATTGTCTTTACCTTTGGCATTCACTGCACACGGTCTTAAATCCAAACAGGGTTGTTAAAGATTAAAAGGAAAACAAATGGTCTTTTAAAGCCAGATAAGCTAAATTATTACAAATTATACATGTCCCAGTTCAAAATCATTAATGGCTCTCAGAGTAAGAGATTAAAAGACAAAAATAACCTAATTAGAAAGGATTTACAGTGGGGAGTTGAATTATTTGCGCTCAGAGCAAGGCAGGATTGGATCTGAAGCGCAAGACATTTAATACATTGGCAATAATGATGATAAGCAGGAATGTTAACTAGCATAGCTCTGCCATAAACCAGTCACATTTGTGTGAAAAATTGCAGAAAAAAACTCAGATACAATATCTTGTTATCTGAAAATTTATCCCACTTTGCATTCTCTGAACAAAAGGATTGGTTAATTATGAGCTTTCAGATATTGCTTTCAGTATACCTGTAACATATAAAACAGCAAATTTTGTCAGGAATTGTAAACTAAAGCATGTATACTTATAAACAACCCTTATATTACATTTGTGGAGGGAATGCAGTATACATGGTAGCTATACTACTGGGGTTGGATGGTTTCTTAGCCATCAGCACGGAAGCTGCAAAATAATTTAAACTGAACTGAGCACTAAAGGGTAAATTCAGTTTTCACTTACCCATGTGTAATGCCAGTGATTTGCATTCAAGCAATTATAGGTAGAATTTGGTCTCAAGAAAACAGTTTATGTTAGCGCCATAACCTTTGTTTTACAGGGAGTAAAACATTTGGCCCAGAGGAGAAATACATGTACACCTCTTGTAAGCCAGGTAAGCGAACAGGTACAAACCTGCTCAAGAAATTACCAGCATAAATCAGAAATTACTTCTGCTTAAAGGAAACTAACACTGTATGAAATAGCACTCATTGGTTCTGATGCTGGTCTTACAGAGGGATTTTGGATTGCATGAGTGACCCATGTCTGTCTGCTTCATTCAAATTCAATTTGCAATTTACTTATTAGATGCTGATAGTTGGAATTTAAAGAATTTATTGCCAGAGATTGCTATAAAGATGAAATTCTCTAGTAATTTGCTTCACCCAAGCATCTAAGCTGTAAGGAAATATTGCATTTAAAAATAACCTTACACATTAAAGTGCTATAGTGAACCACAAAACAAACTTTTGCTTGATAATAGGCTGATGATAGTGTTATGGAGAATCCTACCAGTACTGTCCTTGCCTAGAAGTTACTTAAACACAACAGGTTTAAAAAGGAAAATCTTGTGTAGTATATAACCATATCTTTAATATTAATGCATTAGATTATCAATGCTGAAAATATGTTTAGGAAAACATTCTTAAATTTAGTGCAAGATTGCTTACATTACTAGTGATGCCTATGCTTTTACCATTATCACTCAGTTCTGCATTTTCATAGGTTCAGTGAGTCATCTGCAGACTAATTTATGCCAAGTTCTCCATAATGTTAAGGGACTAAAAGGTTTAAGAGCAAGACTGAAGAAGCTCAATGTACTCTTCACCGCTGTCTATAGCCAACTGGCAGAATAACTTACTGGTCAGAGGACAGCCAAGCCACATTAAATCTATTGTGTATTTTTATTGCTAGTTCTAGCCAGAAGGCATTCTATGAAGATGACATCAGTTGCTTTATCTAAGCAAAGCCCCATTAGGAACAAGTAACAGCAAATATCCCTGTAGGCACACTTCCCCCTGCTATCATATTGCATCAAATTTAGTTGGTATCTCTGTGTTTATCATGTTAACTACAGGTGAAATGCTTATCTAATTATGCTAGCACTTTATTTCTTCTGGTTAGAAAATAAATGTAAAAAGTTAAAATTGTTCTCTAGTTTTTCCCTTACTGATAATCTGTGCAAGCATGACTCAACTGTCACAAGAATTTTATGCAACTGTAAATGCTGCTGTGAACATGTCATCTTTCCCAAGTCTTACCTGATTCACAGTCAAGGCTTCAGATACTAACACAAGGAATGAGTCAGAAATCCATTGTACACACAAGCAGGAGTGCAAATGCTCTAAAGAGGTGTTAAGATTCAAGCCAGTTTGAAAACAGTAAAAAAAAAAAAAAAAAAAAAAAAAAAAAAAAAAAAAAACTAAAAAAGAGCACTTTCTTGTTTTAGAAAACATTTGGCCAGAAAGCAAGTGGACATTCTATCTGAATAAATCTGAACAGCCATAGTGTTAATAAAAATAAAATAAATTGATTTCATTGGTATTGCTGGGTTCACTACAACTTCATAATAATTGAAAATACATCCGTCCTACTGGACAAATAATAAGGATATTTTCAAGTTACTGTAAGAAAAGACCCCAAACTGACTCTGTAACAATAGTTTTAATACTTGTATCAATATGTTCATTGACAACTCAACTCAAGGTACACATAAGTGAAATCTGCATTTCAAATTCAAAAACAAAATTCCGAGGAAAAAAATTAGCCTTAGTGGCTCAGTAGATGTGTATTCTCCTGCTAAGTTTCTTTCCCAAGCCAAGGGCGTATCTTGCTTTCAAACTTCAAATACAAATAAAATAGTTTTTAACTAATTCAAATCATAACCATCTAGCTCCTGACAAGCGAGGAAGCACCTATTTTTCTTGTTTAGTCTATCCTAAAGTCATAATATTTCCATTTGAGGGAGATGTATCATCTGTAGAGACCATCTATTTCATCACTCAAAAAACATGAAAGTCTTTCAATTTTCACTCATTAAAATACATTTTCTCACATGTGCCAAGGAATGCATTTCTGTAACAAGTCTAGCATCGGGAATCCTGTGCTACTAAAATGGTCATTTGTCCTCTGTTAACAAATTATCTTTGTACCTGCACAGAATCACAATTGAAAAGGTTTTTTGCCATTTGTAACTGATGCAACCCAATGTGCTTCACCATATAGACCATGGAAAACAGTTTCATCTGACAAAGGGAGCTCCAGCTTGCCAGACCAACGGGTTCATTCAGCACATGGATCCAATCACTGTACAACAGGGGGTGGGGAGGGAGTTCTGTCTGGGATGGAACCAGGACAGCTTCTGCTTAGGACAGCACAGGGGGGACACACTTCGTCTCACCAGCTTCCTTGCTCAGCAAGGTAGACCAGCCTGAGCTTGCTATAAAAGCTTGCAGGTAATGGAGGTGTCTAGCATAATACCTTTACCTTGCAGACTACTCACTTGGATGCCTGCAGAGCAAAAGTTCACTGAAGATTACTATGTTTTTTGGGGATGGCTGTTGTTTTTCTATTCTGGTCATTGATACTTAAATGATAATTAAGTTTGAGACAAATCACTTCCATACTAAAGAAGAAAGCTGTATATCACTTTTATTCAATACAATAAATACAATTAAAAGGAACTATTGCTGTCTCTCTTAGTTTTCCCTCATATATATCAGCTGTCATTCCTTGTGCTTTAAAGTGCTTGAATAATAAACCTGCACAGAATTGAATTACTTCAGTAGCAAGTTGATTAGTTCCCACATCCAATAAAATGTCTGTGGTATCTCATATATTTGGCATTTAATGTTGTAATTAATAAGTCTTGATCATGTGCCTCTTACAGCCACAGGTCACTGACAACAGTGACATTCCCTTCCTCAGCAGGAAATTGAGCCTCCAAGACATTTTCCTAAGACACTTTCAATTATGATAAATTGTCAGATTTGCTTCAGTTATTTTGAAAACTACTTCATGTATATCTTCTCAGGTAAAAGCAAAACCAAGATATAAAGAATTTTTTTTTTCTTTATGCAAATCACATTTTGGGGAGTATTTCAGATTTTTTTAGGGTCATTACAGATTCCCAAATGAAAATCATGCTTTAGAAATGAACTGATCTCAGGAACATATCTTTCCAACTTAATCTAGCATTTCTAATAGAGAGACAGGTACCAAATGGCTTGAAATCTGTGTAGCCCCATTGATCTAAATGGGGACATGCTCAATTTATTCTACGTGGGGATTTGTCCCTTTAAATTAAAATACTTAAAAAGGTAATGTTACAAAAGCATTTATACTTTACTTTTTAACAAAGTATGCAAGAAGTGGGTTGGGGTTGGTTTTCCTTTTTTTTTTTTTTTTTTTTTTTTTTTTTTAAAATGAGTCCCAGCTAAAGTTTTGGTAAGATTTTCCATAGACATATTAATAATACATAGGACACAGAAGTGTGGAAGAGAAAGAGGCATTTTTGTGACTTATCACCTAAAAACATGAGATCTAATCTAGACAAAAGGTTGAAAAAGAATGGAAAACCAAAAAATAATGATGCCATGAAGACCATATTACTATAGCTGCTTCTTTGACACCCACAGGACAGGTACAGTGGCTTTCCTATTTGCAAGGTTTCAAACTCCACCCTGAATATATAAATGCAGTTTTAGAATAATGTGCCTGTACATTAAAGATTTTTAAATGCTGAAGATAAACTAATGCTACTAATTTCTAATTAGCAGGAAGAGTGAACAACTGCAATTAAAAAAAAGGGGGGGGGGGGCGAGAAAGCATTACGTCTAACCTGATACAATATGCTAAGTGGAGAGACAGAAGGAGAAGGGGGGAGTGGCAGCATTTTTAATGCTTGCTTCCCTTGCTTGCAACTTTCTTCAGCTACACTCTGATCAAGAAATGTTGCCTCTGAGTTTAAGATAAACAGTTGACAATTATCAACCTGGCAGTACATATTCAACATTTACAGTCCCATCTTGCAGATTATACATGTAATACTGCCAAGCCTGGCATTCAGACATCATGGCTTAGACTCCAAGATATTATTCATTTTAAGAAGTAACATAGTTCAGGCCCTTTTCATTTCTGTCCTAGTTTTCTTAGGGTCTTCAGGGAGTGCTTTTACAAGGTTTTCTTTCTTTACAACCACAAGAACTAGAATCTTATTTCAGCTAAAACTGAAATTTTTATTCAGTCATGTGTCTGCAAGAGCTGGAATGTTAAGATAGAAAGAAATATGAAATATCATGAGACCTGCTGTTATTGCAATAAACAGTCAGAACTTATAGGAAAGTATGACACAACATAAAATAGTCATACTTCCCTCAAAAAGAAGAATCCCCCAAGCTTCAGAAAGACATTATTAGTCTTCTAAGTTTTGCAGACTAAAACTTTATGATAGAGAGATTAGTGCTTTGCCCAAAATCATAGAGTCTATAAAAAACAAAAAAGACTTGGAACTAAAGGTCTTCTGGTTTATCACCTGCTGACTGGGAGTGAAAATGCTGTCTCAATCTCTCAGCCTTTTGCTTCAGACATGGAGTCAATATTCCCTGAAGAAATAATATCTGTTACTTCTTTTAGGAGGTAGCAGTTGGTACAGGAGATAGCACGCACTGAGAAATGGCAAGTGAAAAAATACAGAGTTTTATAGGAGAAAACGAGGTGTTGCACCCCAACACAGTTTTGAGGCACCTTCACACACCTCTTCCTCCTTATGTCAACACCATGTAGCAGAGCACGGTGCGAAGACTTTCCAGTTAACACCCACTGATGTCAGTAACCCCAGATGGCACAAGACAAGGCAGGATTATAGCACCTCAGGTTCAACTGCAATTAATTAATGCCCTGGACACTGTACCCAAGTGAGGAAACATAGCTATAGTGCTTCTAGACACCAGTTTGGAGACACAGTAACCCCAACTCTTCTGACTTTGGAGTTGGCTCATGTAGAGCCAATTCTGACAGAACAGGTACATCCTCAGTGCTGTATCTCAGAAGACACTAAAATTTAACACAGGGGCATGTGTTTTGCAACTAAGTTGGTTCATGCATTTTTTGAACAGGCAGTAAAACTTATTTTAGACCAAAAGTGTCACCAGTTTTCTCATACTTGCATCTGTTTTGTATGTACTACAAGTGCATCTTTTGCTGGTTGCAGAAACTCTGCTTTATTAAAAATAGTATACAAAAAAAAGTTTGTTTTCCTATTGTTCTCAAGGGAAAAAAAATTGCTTGTTGAGAGGGCTTAAGATGTCCTCCCACCACCTCCAGATTTCATAGTATGTTTGCCATTGCTGCAGAGAAGTAGTCATTGTATTTTATAGAAGTGAACAGACATTCATTTAGCTTTTTTTTTTATTTTATTTTTTTTTTATTAAAGAGAATCAGTTTCAGCTGCTGAAAGACTTCTGAAAGAATTATATTTGTATTACACATTAGTAAGATTCAGGAAGTTTGTAGCAGACTGAAACCAAATGTCTCCTTGGAAACAACAAGTTAAGAACATGGACACCAACATTAAACAATTCTGGAGAAATTAAAACAATAACATTTAGAAGGACAATTACTAAAATGATTAAAGAGGGAATGAGAAACATCATAGAGTAGATGCAATATATACAGAACATAAAGAGATACAAGGCAAATGAAGGAAAGAACAATAGGATTGAGAACATTCACTATAATAGCAGAAAAACAGCAAGAAGCAGTAGCTAAATCTCCTTTTTCATCATAATTCTTTTAGGTGAACAACATGACTTATGTTAACATCTCACAGTTCTAATCTGAGGCAATTGAACCCAGAGGTGCTTATCGTTTTAAATAAATGTTATCCTTTGGCTTTATTACACAGAATCACTTAGGTTGGAAAAGACCCATAAAGTCAAGTCCAACCATCACCTATCACTATAAAGTCCACTATGCTGCTTTCTGATCTGTATAATTCTTAATAAACTCATATGATAATCTGAGTTAATATCTCCCGTTTCTAGTACAGAGACTCTTGTAAATTATTTTTTCGTGTCATGTTATAAACTGCGGGAAACAAGGAAAACAAACTACACACAAACTCCTGTTCTACCTAAACCAGAAATCTGGCTGTTGCATCCAGACAAGCTTGTTAGCTTAAAACTCATAAGGTTTAAAATAGATGTGAGAAGGTGCTAGTTAGGAACGTGGGCAATTACAATCCTTGCTGAATGTGCACAAGTATTGTCCTATCAAAAGCCATTCCTGGTGTCAATCAGGCACATATATTTTTCACAACGCACTTTATCTACACGAACTCATTTTACACCTAGTTCACCCACCAGAGATAGCTACATCACATCAATCTTCACTCACTGCTTTGTCACAAAAACCCTGACTCACCCCTATTCATCTCACTTGTCTGACTCACTGACTAGCAAGGACCAGGAATTTTACTGTGGCAAGCATATTCAGTGGAAATCAAAGTATCTTTCCTAACTAGGTTGCTTTATACAGGAAAATCTCAATTATGCCGATGTTTTATATATTCTTGTTTCAGGATGGAAGGTTTACTTTGGAGGCCACTTGATCTCAAACAGAACATCGTTGCCTTTTTAAACCAAATCATGTCACTGCATTTTGGGCTGTATCCACCACTACTGCCTTCCTGAGCTGCCATGACACCTCATGGGATCAAGTAGCTTCCTTCTTCCAGAGCTTGCCTTTTCCCTGTTGAACTGCATCTACATTTATACACCACAGCCGCCCCTCCAATTAAATTGTTAAATATTAAATATACCAACTGAGACTCAAGACTACAGTGGCTGATGAAGGATGTAATTTGAACCCATCTCCAATCAAAGGAGACCAAGCACTGAATTTCAGTTTTCACAAGGCACTATGGTCCCACTCAGACCAGCTATTACAATACATCTACTTAAAAGCATTTGAAAGTTCAATTGTTTTGTTGTGTGGGTTTTGCTGTTTTGCTTTTTTAAAACTTTCCATTTTACGAATATTTTTATTCCCCCACCCTCTATCCAGAGAGAAAGGAAATGTTGAAATAACAGATTTTCAAATCCTTTCACACAACTTCAGTTCCCACCCAACTTTCTGGCCTCTCACATTCACAACACTCCTTAATACACCCATCCTTTTCTTTTCCTTTTCTGTTCCCCCCTTCCCCCCTCCCACAAGGCTATCTGTTCACTTCTCTCACCCACCTACTCTCAGTTCCCAGCAGGGCTTCATGGGGTTTGAAGTGGGTTGTAGCAGCGCAGTCAGCAACTGCAGCTGCATCTTAGCCTGAGTTAGGGCTCCAAGTAAAAGAGAGTTACAAACCTCAGTCCCATGAGAGAAGGGAAAGCTGTTCTCCCCCACAAATTTGGGAAGATGGCTACGGCTAAGGAGATGGAGTGAGAGTCAACCAATTAGAGGTACTTCTTTGGCAGGGAAGCAGATGACCTATGGGCCTAACTTCAGCTGGTTGCAGCATGAAGAGAAGCCAGTACAAAGAAGAGGCAGGAAGGATGAAGTAATTGCTGGTCTTTACAAGCCCTATGTAAAATACCATTCATAACAGTGATGACAGTCACTTTCTGCACACAGGCACAAAGGGCTTTTTCTCCCATGGCACTCTGACAGTTTAGGCAGGAAGAGAGAGGTGGCTAGTGGAAGTAAATTGTCAGCGATCTGTCACTGAAGAGCAGATTGCTTTTCCCCTCCTGAATTTTCCCTCCTGAGTTAAGACTAGTCTCTGTTGAAACCTATCGTTCTCTTCATCAGCAGCCAGCACCTACAGAGGTGATTTTTTTTTTTTTTTTTTTTTTTTTAAATCAGATCTCTCTAAATAACTACTTGAAGCTTAAATCAAACTGTAGAAATAGGAGGGGCAGTTGTTGCCAAATAGTGAAGAACAAAGCATACTGCAGAACAAAGCTCCATAACAAAAAAATCATTAAACCTATTTTTCTACATGCAGGCTGCTCTAGTATAAATTAAACCCAAAGCAATCACAAGGGAATTAAGGCCAATAAAATTATCGTAAATAAATTACTAGTCTTAAGACTACTTCGATTACTCTATGTTTAGCCACATGTACAATAACAGAAATTAATCTGAGAAGAAAAGATTGTTACACATGAAATGGTACAGAGTACCAGAAGTTTCTAACAGCAAAGTCTCCTTTGTTTTATTTGACTTTGTTTTGATAATCACTCTGCTGTTTACCTAGGTATAATGTCATCATCTTTGCAGAATACTAAGATCCATGTGGAAAACAGAAATGTCTGCTAATTATTTTCTTCTAAAAGCAAACAAGAGAATGGAGTGTCTTGTATAATTGAATTTGAAAAATGCCAAGAAAGTTTGTTCTCTTTACAGCTGAAGTTAAAGCAAATTATTTTGGATATGGCTGAAAGGGGAAAGGGAAAACTTAAGTTTCCATTTAATTTCCAGGTGCACACACATCTTTGTCTTCTGCTGTCACAAGGCAGCCTTTCCATAACAGGCTACAGTAAATAGATGAAAAAAGCAAAGCCTCTGTCACAGGGGCTCTGCCTTTGTTCTGTATTTGTGCAATGCCCAGAACACCAAAGCTCTGGCTTCTAAGCCAGATATAAATAAACATGGAAGGAAGTGAAAGAATAACATGAGAGAAATCAAATAGATGGGTAACTTGAAAGATATAAAAACCGCATTTATTATGTTTAACCCTTAATTGTCTAGTTATTTATATTACCTTTAAAAAAGCCATTTTACAAGTCAGAAAAAAAATTGCAACAGATTTCTTTATAGCACTTCAAAGATAGCACCAATGAAACAGTAAATACACATATATTAATATACCGGTCACTTTTTTCCCCCATGTAACATGGCTCACTTTTACACAGCAGAGTCCATGAGAGCCCTGAGGTATATGGGTCGATGTATTGAACTTCTGAGTATTGACAAGAAATTTTGTCATTTGTTCTCACCACAAAGCCTTTGATAGCATGACAGTCTTTGATATCAATTTATAGCCTCCAGAAACCGAGAATATCTACTTAATCTTTAGGACAGGAATGAGAACATGCTAGCCCACCTGCAGGAGAGGTCTCTGCTGGTAGACACTAAACAGCTGCTCACTAGTTCCAGTCCCATGGCCTCCATAAATACTCTGCCTTGATGGGCAGACCCTGTAAAGTTGAATCAGACCTTTGTAGCAGAGCACAACTGGGTTACACCTTCCCAGAAAAGCTGCTGCTCTTATCCCTTTCAAAGACAACAAAATGCTAGCAGTTTTCCCAAACTGAAGAACTTCAACCAGAGCAATAGCGTTATTTTGAAAATAATCCACTATCCAAGGAAACAGGCCTTAACTAGCATCTCTTTTGCAGATGTGTTTGCATGGGACATGTGGTGATTATATCTAATAATTAGGTATGGAATTGTGTAACCAATGAACCAAAAGGTGTTGTAATGAAGGAGAGGAAAAAAAGTACAAATACACTAGCTTCATTTACATTCAATAGGGAATATTTTGAATTGATACATAAGACAAAAACAGAAGAGCAATTACCACCCAGCCAGCATAGTGTTTGTTCCACATGATATGATCAGAGGATAGACATGTAAACATTTTATAATTATTGGATTACTGCTTTCCAGTTGGAGACAGCAGAGAGAAATAATGGGAAGGATGTGCTCATACACTGTATGGCAATATATTAATTGGCAGTTTCAGGTTTTGTTCTTTTAGTTGTTTTGCTGAAAAAAATAACATGATAAAGACAGGACAATGAAATATACCTGCATTCAGAGTGGTCTATAAATATTTTTGCAAAGATATGGCAAGACTTTGCCAGGTAATTGTACCACTACTCCTAAGAAAGGAGAGAACTGCAAATATGCTGCCATTGTAGTATTACAACATCACGTCACCTTACAGAGAAATGCATTCATAGCCACATACAGAGGGGTGGAAAAAAGGAGCACTAATCTCTCTGCACCATACAACTGGAAAACTACAGAAAGGAAAGGTTAAAGTGTCACAGTGGCGTGTTTGTTTGTTCTGCACGAGAGCCTGGCAGAGAAACTTTTGCTGTTGGTACAATTGTTGATGTGATCTGGAAAAATTGACAGGAGGTTCCAATGGAGTTATTCCCAACTCATCCATGTGCAAAGAAAGCATCTGTGTTCTGTTTTCACCAGGCCATGATGCTAGTAAGCTAGGTGCCAAATAAAGGAAAAGCTGTAGCATCATCGTGTTGCACTGAAGACAACAAGGCTATTTCAGAAGAAAGCAAGCCTGATATTAGTTCATATTATAATCAAAACAAATCAAGCATGGACAATTTGGATCACCTAACCAGGCTTTATACACGCAAGAGAAAAATTTGGTGGTAGCCAATGGGAATATGATTCTGCTGTGCTGTGCTGAATGGCTACATTCGTCATTTAGTATTCAGAGTTCCCAGGCTCAAATTCTGCCATGCCCTGTAATTGTTGATTGTTTCTGTAGAATTAGTCAACAACTTCACTAAATAAAGAGTTTTTCAAGCTACAGCTTGAGTTGGATTTCAAGCATTTAGGATGGAAATGCCAACCTGCTTGCAGTTACTGCACTTGCTGAACAGCACAGATAACAAAAAGAAAGATTTAAAAGATTTTGTGTTTGTATCCACACAGCAATGAATAGTGAATATCTCCACACCTAAGTGTCATACATGTTGCCCTGACCATAAAAAAAAAAGCTTAAAATTTTATGGAGTTTTATAGAGAAATATGGAATAGCATAAAAAGTGTGAATCATGGAAGAGTACAACATACACAGTTACATAAACACAGCCACTAAATCTGTTTCTGATATTAAAAAATATAAAATACAGGTCTCTGCATTGATCCCAGATCAGAACAAAGTGAATTATTTTGGCCTTATATCTAAAGAGGAACATAACAAGTTGCAATAAAATAACCTATACAAGAAAAAAAAAATTAACTGAGGAAAGAAATTAAGACAGACACCGAAGAGATTAGAGAAGAATGTGATAAATGAAAGAAAAGGGAAATCAAAAACCTGGATACAACTTTTAGCTTAAGAGGCTTAACAAATGCCTTTAGATTTTCTGTTTACCAAGCAAACGCTATTGAATGTTTGAGATCAGAAGACTGCTAATTTGAGCACAGGAAGCATATTATAGGACTAAACTGTCTGAAGGAAACACCAGAAGCAGTCAACAACAACAAAAAAAAATAAAAAAATACACAGAGCTCCTAAATGGATCTGGAATCTTGAACTGATGTCCACAGCACAGAGGCCTTAATCTACATTTATTGTTGCAAGTCTTAAATGGTAGATTCAGATTGTCTGGCTCTTTTGCAATTCACAGTGCCAGCTTGTAGACTTCCAATCAGTCAGTGAATGGCACCTTTCCCACTACATCACTAAGCCAATGACCCATCATCATGTCAGGGGCAGGGAGGGGCTGGTGTTGATGGAAGACGTGTGTTTGGATTAAGAAACCCGGCAATTATTCTTCAAAATAGATACATTGGACCAAGCACCCTGGCTAAGTGCAAGTACCATTTCATTCTGCCTACCCCAGTTTTCCCTGTGGTTTTAATTGAGAGCTATGCTGTTTACTGTCCATCCTAAAATGACGAGTAATTCTGCCCTGCACGGCTGAACAGCTGCTGTGTTATGGCCCAGAGGTAAGTGATGAAGTGATCCCTCACTATCCCATCCTGGCTTTTTCACTTGGGTACAGCATGTCTTACTTAATGTTTGTAAAGCACTTGGAGATCCTTAAATGAAAGGCATAAGAGCACAAAATAGCATCATCATTAGCTGTAAGGGCCACTGCAGAGCAATGGAAAAGCATTCCTTTTCCCTGCCCATCTGGGGTTTTGCACACTGCCTAAGCAGCACTCCCATCCCCTGCCAGCTCAGAGAGCAAGAGATCAAATCTGTGCCTCTGGCATAATAGTGCAGAGTGCTAATTACAGAACTACCATAAAACATCTGCTGTAATGCATAACTATAATTCTCTAGCATGCACAAATACAGCACCTAGATGCTTGGAGCATATCTCTGTAAGTGAATCATATGAACCAGAGTGTAAGCGGCCCTCAAATGAGTCTTGTCCTAGATGAAGGGAGGCAGAAGAGCATGGAAAGGCACGAACCCCCTGTGTGCTCCCTTCATGCAAAGGAAGTCACAGCTGCAAGCTCTGCATTTGTAGAGAGGCAGGAGCAAAGCCATTGAAGCTGCCCCCATCTACTTCTAGAGCACAGTCAGCTACCTAAGAGGAAAGGAGGGTTGTACTTGAGAGCATGCAAAAAGACACTTTCCATTCTTGCTCAAGGGTGCCCTAGAATTCATTTCCTACATGACATAGTGAAGCCTTTCCTCACTAGTGGAAGCCTCAGAGAGGTTAGGTTTCGGAATTAGTTATCCCCAAAACACAACCTCTGAGACTTCCCATAAAAAGAAAGGGCCTCCCAATGCTTCCACATTGCCACTGCAGAGCTGTGGCTAAACAGGATGCCTTTGCTACAAGAAAGCATTGGCATAGACAAAGAGCATATTAAGGATGAATGGAAATAAAGCTTCTGTTCATATACATTTGAAAAGGGGTACTTCTTATTCGTGTCTTGAGTCAGCAGTTACTGACTGTAGGGAAAAAGAATACTCATACACTTCATATTATGCTTTATCATTTTCAGGATTAGACAGGTATAGACACTGCCTTTACAACATGGTGCTTCATCTTAAAGGATTTGGGATGGCCTGTCTGAAAACTCATTCCATTTATTGGGCTTATAAATAGGATGGAGTTTCAAGGGAAGTCATCACATATTCCCTTATTCTCATCTGATGCACATGGACTTGAAAAAAGCATCAGAAGGTATCTGCACTCTGCACTAGGGTCACAGAGAGAAATTATCTCCTGGAAACTTTGGGTTAGTGCGAAACTTCTATAAACTGCAGCCTTGGTGCGTCAAAGCATGTGTTTCAGTGCCTGCAGGAAACACGCATCCTATACTATTACATCTCTCCAACATAGGAAGCACTTGTCATAATCACTTCTACCATTTAAAAATATTATGTTTTAAGCATTAACATAAAAGTATATTTATAATATGGACCAAGATTTACAAGGAAGTAAGGAATTAATTATTAATTCCAGAATAGCAATTTGTGGTACTATGACTAGCACTGAAGACAATCAGACCAAAACGGGGCAGGGGGGAAGGGGTGGAAGCCATGTAAAGCCTCTGCAGAAGTTATGAGAAAGACTTATGGAAATGTAAAAAATGTAAAAATACATTCAACTGTCCTGTTAATATCTAGAAGTAAAAAAAAAAAAAAATAAAATAAAATAAATAAAACTAGAAGTGCAGAGACCTCACTTGTTCATGAGCAATTTCTTATGCATTAGGGGAAATGCATAAGAAAAGCTCTCCAAGCTTACTTTTTCTCTCTGAGATGAATAAGGAGAAATTAAACACTTTTTGATGTAGCAGAAATGAAACATTTTTTGATGTAAAGCTAGTCAGAAGTTAGAAGCTTTTGTGCTGAGTCATTCAGAGGTTATTTTGTCTGTATAGGAACACCTTTAGAAGTGTCCATATTAAAGTAAGAAGCTTTTACAATGTCAAAATTCAATATAAAACAAGATTGACATGTGTGCTGGCTGTATAATATCCACATGAAAAATCTATCCGCCAAAAAATTGACCAACAAATTCTAAAGAGCCTACCAGACATGAACAACCCTTTACTATATTATGCCGTCAGTACGTCTAGACGGAAAATCTAGAGAGAAAGGACAGGGAAATTTCAGCAATAAGTTGAAACTATACTTACAATTCAATCAATGAACTAAAGTGCTTTCTGATGCTGACCACTGTTTTAGTTTTATTAACATCTCTGATAAATTCATTTTCATTTAAGCACTTGTTCAGCCTGGAGAAGAGGAGGCTCAGGGGCGACCTTATCGCTCTCTATAGGTACCTCAAGGGAGGCTGTAGCGAGGTGGGGGTTGGTCTGTTCTCCCACGTGCCTGGTGACAGGACGAGGGGGAATGGGCTTAAGTTGCGCCAGGGGAGTTTTAGGTTAGATGTTAGGAAGAACTTCTTTACTGAAAGGGTTGTCAGGCATTGCTGACAGGCTGCCCAGGGAAGTGGTGGAGTCACCATCCCTGGAAGTCTTCAAAAGACGTTTAGATGTAGAGCTTAGGGATATGGTTTAGTGGGGACTGCTAGCATTAGGTCAGAGGTTGGACTCAATGATCTTGAGGTCTCTTCCAACCTAGAAATTCTGTGATTCTGTGATTCTGTTATGGTTTTTCTTTTTGTATGAGGAAAAATAATATCCTTAAATAACAAAAGAACAGATCAAGTGTGTTTTTTCAGTGCGTTTCTGAATCAAAAGCATCTAGAAAAAATTAGGCACCATCTTTGCAACCAAAATGCTGTAAGATTAATGAAGGGAAGTCTGTAATGAGCACAGACAGAAAATAAGACGATAAATGCATTTTTCTGCTTTCTTGAGGAAGAATTACTGGTGATTCCTGAACACTTCAGTCTGCTGCCCCCAAAGGTCCTTTCCTTTTGTCTTTTAACATTGGAGTTTGGGGGATTCAATTGACCACAGTGCTCCACTGCCTAAATCAGTTGGCAACCTAGCATGAAAGAAGTCAAGAGAAAAAACATTTTAAAAGGTGCTGCTTCCATAAAAGCCAGAGATAAAAATTTATTGCTTCTGTCCTCACCACTGACCCATTTCTATTGAAGACTGGATAGGATGATACATGTGTGTACATGAGTAAAGCAAGAAAGAAAAAATATCTTATCTTCAGTAAGTGTATGTAGGGAATACACATGGAAATTTTCAATTGGGACTGTACAAATTTATAGATGTCACTACATGACTTACTAGTTTTAAGATCAGATAACATAATTTCATAAACTCTTCTAAATAAAAGAATATACAGAATAAAATAAGAATACCATGTACAATGACTGTGTTAAAATGAAAAAAAAAAAATCTTTGTCTTGTAGGATCTCTGCTTGGTAATATGATGTCAAACCGCAAAGGCCACGGGCTGTGCTTTGTTTGAGGTCTTTGGTATTCTTTTCAGACACAAGAAATTTATCAAAGCCTGAGAAACTGAATATGCAGCTTGGCATTGAACCCTGTGAGCTGCTGCGTATTAAGAGAGATCAGTATGCTTTTGAAATTTACTTTTGAGATTCCCTCCACCTCCCACCACTCATCACAAAGTAGAGAACAACTGAACTGTTGATTGTTTTAAATACATGTCTTTTCAGGAAGGGAAAAACTGGTAAGCCAGACCATAACTGTCAGGATTGTCTATTCTTAGACAAGGAGGGATAAAGGGATAAAGTACAACAAAATAAAAAGAATGAATTTCATGAACAAGACTAATATATTCAGAGAACTGGAAGGCCTTACAGGGGGGAGATAAACCTGAAGCAGCTCTGGAGAGCTAACAGTTCCTTAAAGAAACTCTAACAAAGGAACAAAAGGAAACTAACCCAATGTAAAGGAAGGACAAAAAAAATTAATTAGACCCCTGTTGGCTAAATCACAAGCTCTTTACTGACCTCATTTTAGATGAAGCCAGACTCAATTGCTAAGGATGGGAATAAAAGGATAGCATTAGCGTATATACAAGCAACAAGAAACAGTTCACTAGCCAAGAGCACAAACAATAACAAGAATACATTCTAGAAGTACACTAAGAGGAGTAAGGCAAAAAAACAAAAACAGAAACAAAAACACAAAACCAAACAACTGCTTCTTCAGAGAGGAGAAATAGTGACCGAAGGTGCTCAGAAAGCTAACGTCTCACATATCTTCTTTGGCTTTAGTCTTCACTAGAAAAAAATTGAGAATTGATGTCAGCATAAGAAGGCTGGATCTGGGAAGGAAAAACTTAGAGAAACTCGTGCTTTGTTTACAAACTGCATGAACCTGATAATTTTGTGGAATTTAAAACATTTAAAAGTTGGTTCACATTAACGTTTGTTTTTGAGCATGTCTAGAAATTTGGTACGAACTCCAGAAAATTGGAAAAGATGAAATATAGCATATTATCGTTGAGTCAATTTAGTAGAAGTTATACAGCAGCCTTAACCTAGTCCCTAAAAACTACCAACACAATCAATTTTTCAGAATTATCAGGAAACCAAGAATATGAGTAACCGTGAAGAACCAGTTACATCACATCTATACTTTTTTTTTTTTTTTAATAGTTTGATACGTCTTCTAACCTTAACCCTTCTGTGAGTGGGACACTAGCAAATGACACACACTGCCCTGTGCTGCTTTTGAGGAAGTTAGAGGAATCAGTTTAAGGGAAACAGTCTAGATAGATCAACACATACGTTTATTGAACTGTCTTCATAGTACTTACCCATTACTAACACTTCCAGTAGTTTCTGAGTGACAGAATGGAGCAGGTCTCCTGGAATATTATAATATATGGAATATAATATATGGAAAAGGCAGAAAGCACAATACAAGAGAATATGATTTAAAATTATCTTAGTCATCTTGTATATTGGAAGGGTGGTGTTTTTTTTTTTTTGTTTTCTTTTTAAGAAAATCATTCCACACAGTCAGCAACAGTTAGGAAAAATGATGGTTGCACAAATACAGGGTGGAGAACCAACTACTAAAAAGCTTCTCTGCAGAAAAATGTGATATAACAGGGGATCACAGAAAAAACATGAATCAACAGTGTCATTCTCTAGCAAAAAGTGGCCATCAAAGCAGGATTACAGATAGCAACATGAACTCTACTGCCTCTGTGTTTCATAGCACTCATCTATTTTGCTGTAGCAATGGGTTCAGCCTTGGGGACTGCCCACCAGAAACGTGTGTTACTTGCAGAGGCTCCTGAGGATCTGAGGTCTAAGATACAAAACGTACAAGGAAAGCTTGAACAAATTGGGATTGCTAACTGTGAAATTCTTCAAGTATATTACAAGCTTTTGCAGAGATAGAAGGAATAATTTATCCTCAATGTCCATGAAGGAAAAGAAAAAAGAACAGACTAAAACAGCAGCCAGGAAAATCCACTTTCTATCACCATAAATTTCTAAGTATATGCAAAATAAGCATTTTTCAGGAAATACAGACAAACTTTGTCTTGTCATTTCCTTCTGTATCTTCCTTCAAGGCATCCTAAACTTACCTTTAACCCTATAATCCATGATTTGAAGTCAATTCCCTGCCCATTCAAAATATTCTGTAAGTTACACTATTTCCTGTTACTATCCTGAAAGAATGTGGTGAATGGTGAAAATATTTTTTGAAAAAGTTATAGTTTTTGGTTGCTATTCTAATTAGTATGATTGACAGATGTGACAGTATTTGCAAGAAGCAGTACTAAGATCTATAGTCTGTTCATGATAAAGAGTTCCAATTTCTAGTGTGGCATTTTCTAGTTAAAAAAAAAAAAAACTTTCATAAAGGCAAAAAAAACACAGTATAAGCTGACCTCAGAATGCTTTCTACTCCTGACAAAGGTAAGACATTGGTCCTTTCACCTCCTGTAACTACATCTGTTTTCTGTTGCAGGGAGTAATATATGATATAAACAATATTTATTATTTTTATTGTGATTTAAATAAATTCTCCTGGGTTCCATCCTATAGTAATCTCCCTACAGTCATAAATATTTCATATAGTCACAGCAGCATTGGGTATGTGGGAGTATATTTGCTCTTTCCTATCATTTAAGTTGAAATAGTAACTGCCTTTTTTTTTTTTTTTTTTTTTTTTTTTTTAAGACATTCATTTAAAGTGGGAGGGTTGGGAAACAGACTGGATGACAATATTAAAATCTCTTGATCATCTGCAAATCTTCTGATTTATTTTATTTATTTATTTTTAGGGTCAAAGAAGAATATATAAAAACAATTCCATCTTACTGCACCAAGTTTCCCGGTCTTGTTCTTGCAGGGAATACAAGAAGCAGGCAGTACTAGAAGAGGTCCAACACCACTGCTGGTTCCCAGGTGACACTGGCTCAACTCAGCTCCCACCAGCACATCCCCACCCCTCCTCCCAAGGCCTGCTGTGATCACTGACTGTCTTAGCACTGCATATGGGCTGGGTAGCACCTAAAAGAACCCAACAGCTTTGTAACAGCCAGTTTGACAAGTAAACAAAACCAAAATATCTCTTGCTCCTTAGAAAGTGAGCTGTTTACATGGCTAGAAGCCTTCCTTTGAATTTTATTTTAAAATCTTTAGAGTAAGACTTAGAAGGAAAAAAATACCACTTTCCCCTGCTATCTTATTTGCATTTTGTATTTCTGTATGTAGACAATTTATTAATATTTACAAATTTTAATTCCTTTTTTTTGTAATTAGTTTTAGTTTTTGCACTCATGGCTTCTGAATATTAACATTGTTTTTTATTACCAGCATATCGGTCTGTGTCACTCTACACCCCTACCCCCTCAAGGTTGTCTCAATACACACTGGTAAAAGTTTCAGGAGATTTTATCTGATCCAAGATATTTCTTATATAAAAAGAAAATCTAAAGAGTTCTAAGAAGAACATGGTTAGCTCTCTGCACAAGAATGAATCTCTTTCATGTAAGAGCAGATACTGTATATTTGTTTTTATAGAATTCCTGAATTTATATGTTCTGGACAAATTTCTCTCACACAATGCTTCACAGGAATGTGAAGATTATATATAATCAGCAACATCAGCATGTAACATCCCCCAAATCCCTCCCTCTAACATTAAAAAAAACACCTTGTAGGTGCAAAGTTTCCTTTCAATTACATGATTGTAAAAATCTTCAGAAACACTTGAACATCAACAATAAAAAAATTTCACTGTAGCAAAATATTTTGTTCTGCCCAAAAGAAGTGATGTGGTGAAACTTAGATATTTAAAAGACTGGGTTTGAACCTGGAGCATGTGTGGATGTGCTGAAAAGAAATGAGAACACCTTGTTCATATTCAGTTACAAATGTAATAGATGAATTTGCAAATTTTTAAGCCTACCTGTGTCAGTATAGTAACTGTTTTGAGCCATATAAGATGACGCCAGGATGACATCCGGCTACTGAGAAGTTCCTTACACTGGTCATTGATAGGCAAGGATTTCAGAAAAGGTCCTGAAAACAGTGCAGTCCTACGTGAAGAGAATTCCTGATCCTAGTGTTAATTACTAAAACAAACAAAAAAACTGAGCAGTTCTTCAGCTAGGGCAAAGGAACCATCAGGATCCATAGACCCTGCCTCTGGCCCCTCAAATCCCACAGTGGTTCTGGAGAAAGGACATCTCTACTGGAAAGAAAACTCTGCTTTTTTGATGTTGCTGTACCTCATGGCATCTTACAGCACACAAAGGCTGCTGGAGTGCAAAGACATGGAAAAAAAAAAAAAACTCATCAGGACAGCAAAGGTACTGACAACTGGACTGGGATGAGAAAACGTGAAAATCTGTGAAACCAATGAGATGTGGTGGAACAACACTGGCAAAAGCTGACAAAAGAATGTATTTGCTGAAACGATATGGTTGCTGAAACAGTGAGTGACAGGATTGCCAAGGAGAATTAGATGGCTGGGTCACTGGCCAAACAACAGGAAAGTTTCATGGCTATAAGATTACGCATGACTAATGCTGTGATGGGAATGGAATTTGCTCAAGAGGAACAGTGTTAAACTAGCAGGAAATTAGGGAAGACAGCAATTGCACACACCTGTTCAAGATGGAGGCTCAGAAAAATATCAGCTATTTATTACTTATATATAAAAGATGGAGCCAAACAGTAACCCACAGGTACCAAGATTAAGATCTATTTGAGATGAGTTTCTCATCTCATGACATTTTGTAGACAAGAAAAACAAAGATGAAGATTAATCTGGCTACTTTAAGAATGTAAAAGCATTAAACGGAAGAGGGAGATCACAAAAAATCAAACTGCAACTGAAATTGCTTATATCCAAAGCCACTATTAGTTCTGCTGATGTCAGCCTACACTGGGGTTGTGGTGCTCCACTGACTCACCACCCTACAAAGAGTCCGTCTTCAAGCCGAGGCTTTTCAAGCAGAGGCTTGGTGTGAGAAAGAAGCAAAGCCTCTAGTTTAGCTGCAATTAGGAGTATCATAGACGGCAAGTGTATAAAGAACCTGTACTTGCTCTGAGAAAGAGCAAATGAGAAAAGCTTTGAGCTGGCGACTGTGCTGGGTCTAGAGGTGGTTTGCTTCATTAACCTCCCAATGATGGAAATGGTGGGCGATAGCAGGAAAAATGTAAGTTGAAACAGCTCAAGGAAAGATGACAAGAAATCAGAATTAAGATGAGATGTGACAAGGAAGATTTCAGAGCAAGGGAAAAAAAAACAGGGAAGGAGAAGATGCAAATAGGAACTGACAGTAAGAAACTGCTTGGGATCATAAATGAGCTCAGTGGAAAGAAGCGTGGCACTCACTAGGCTAGAACCACTGAATTATGGGATTACACTCCCAGAACTCAGCACAGCAGCATCCTCTCCCGGCCACCCAAGCAGCTCTAGATTTATTATACTGTACATCTCCCTGCCTGTCCTTGTAAAAGCTTTGAAGTCAATGCTGAATGGAAAATTAACCAACCCCTCTCTCATCTCTTCATTTCTCATTAAATTAGTGAGAAAATGTAAATGTTACTTTCTTCCTCTGTCTCTCTTTGCTAGTTGTTGACATGTCATGAGCTAAAGTGAGAAGATTTAATTCAGAGCTTTGTGCTCTCTTCAAAAGTCAGTGGCCTTCACAGGTGCTAGCAGGAAATATTCAAACTGCAGCACCTTTGCTTTCAGCTGGTGTTGTGACCCATGTCCATAATACACAAAGGAAGAACTTAAAATGAAAGGCAGTGGGGTGCTTATGAAAGCATTTCTTTCCTGGGTTCAATAGTATTCTATGATAAATTCATATAAGGGCAAACCTTTTCTAGGACTATTTCAGAGGAACTCCTACATGGAAACTCTTGGAACAAAGAAAATCCACAGAGCTGCAAATGGAGTGTTCTCCATATAATTCTTGAAAAACTTTGGTAAGTTTTTTTTTCCTCTTTTTTTTTTTTTTTTTTTTTTTTTAAAGGTGAAGAAGGAGAGGGAGTTTAGCTTACTGAGCCTTCATTAGATTTCTTGGTTTAGGTTTTTTTTAGTGAGTAATTTTCAAAGTACCAGAACTGTCTAAAGCCCAGAATGAACAGAAAAGATGCAAAGGAGATGCCCCTTTAATGGAAGAAAAACCCTGTGCTTTCCTTCATCTTGTTTCCCTTTGTATTTTATTAGGTCTTTCCTCACAGAAATAATAAAAATAAAAAGTATGGCCACTGTCTATGTGGTTCTTCTGTTTTAATACATTATTCAGACAAAAAGAAAAAACAGTCTGACAGGTTTCATTCAGCTGCTAACATCCATTTTCACTGAGGTGGGATCATACATTTAGGATCAAGCATTCCCATCGATTTAACCTTTTAAGAAATCTAGGATTCATCCAGTATCACCACTCTTGGCCTCAGGACTGAGTTCTGTATGATGCCTTATCTTGTCTTTCTCCTCTGCCCAAAGGGCCACATGCTGTTTTAAAAACAGAGGTAAAAACCTATTAATTCCCAAAGAAAGCTTCAGCTCTTAGAAAAAGAGAGCCAGATTTGATTTATTGGAGTGCAGTCTGAGACACCCACATGGCAGAGATTTCTGCAGCAACCTTTTAGGAGATACAACACTTTGCTCTGCTGTTCTTTCCCTGTGCAGTGTTTGAAGTGGCACTGTATATACTATATGACAAATCACACTTTTGGTTCACAGCTTTCCAGTGTGATACAGCTGTACCTAAAATTTAGCAGTAGCCTTGATGCCCACCAAGTCCCTGCAGGTCCAACAGCTACCACCTGTTTGGGGACAGAGTCTCAGCTCCACCAGGGAAAGGCATGTTATGTCAATTCTAGGGCTTATTGTCCTAGGTGAGACAACTGACCCTCTACTCTTCACATGCATCAATCAGCATTCTGATACCAAACACTACCAATGATATCCTGTTTTGATATGATATCCTGCTGATGGTATCCTGTTAGAACTCAGAATCCATCTTACCCAGTTCTACAGGGATGCTGCCTGGCAGATGCTAAAAACACCCGATCCACCTGGCCAGCAAGAAAGATCCCATTGTGTTGGAGCTAGGAACATCTAGGCACCACTCCTCCACCTCCACTCTGCTTTGGGCACCTCCCATAGGCATGGTTCCCAATATATAACAATTCTGTTCTCTTTTCTGTTTTCCTCCACATCTAGAAAGCCTCTAGTCCCTGTGGTCCCTCCCCAGGGCTCTGGAAGGTCTGCTCCTGTGCTGAAGCACACAGTGGGAAATTCTGGTGCTGCAAAATTCAAAAGCAAATCTCTCAATGGCTAATTAGAATCAGTATTTAGTGTATGTTTCACTTAACTCTTAGTAATTTTCTACTTTTTCAGGGGTGAGGGGCAGCAGGGAACACAAAATCCTATGATACAGCTATCTATGCTACCTACACACTGTACAGTCTGGCAACTAGGAAAACATACCACCTATTTTCCTTCTGTTTCCATTCCCTTCAGATTTATTTAATCTTTTGTTTTTCTTTCAGATTCTGAAACTCTTAAGTAATCATAAAAGCTCTTGAAAAGTGGGGTCCTTTATCTTTCCACAAAATTAGTACAGCAAAGGTTACTTTCCTGTGCAGCTGGAGGCATACACTTATAAGTGAAAGAGTGGCACATTCTCCTCAGCCAGCCAGTTCTCAGCCAAGAATCTAACAAAGAAATAATTTGTGTTTATTTGAGAAGTTATTCCCCACGTTGTATCACATATTCACAATGCTCTAGAGAAACAATAGAAGACAAACCCTGCCCCAGGAAACTTAGAAATAATGAATTCATGGTTCTTCTCTCCCTCCAAGAATTGCGTACTAGTTATTATGGGAAAAAAAAAACAAAAAAAAAAAAAAAAAAAAACATTAAGAGCTCAACGTTACAGGGGGGAGTCAGGCTGAGGAACAATGCTCTTTCTTCTACCCACATACCCTTTCCTACTTCAAGGGCAAGAATGCCTACTCCCATCTCCTGCTTGCTGTGAAGAAAAGAGAGGGATACAGCAGGGAAATAGAGTCTGTGGGATGAATGAACTGAGCCAGTCTTTCTTCCCACCTGAGCTACGGAGGGGCTGCTATGCTGAGGAGCTGGAAACATCTGCAAAGAAAGTGCTTTGCCATACAATCTGTGCTTTCTCTCAGCTCCCCCTCCACCTGCTTATGCAGCAGGTGCAGGATCTTCTCCCCATGAACACCCGCAGTAGGTCAGCATCCATGTGGAAACACGGGCATTGAGCCTGCAAGGGGGGAAATCCTGAGGGAAAGATGAGATTGAGGGCAGGGGAATGACAGTAAGTGGAAAGAGCAGAGACCTTTAGGACAGAGAAAGAAAGATGGACTGGGTGAGAATAAAGGGAAACATAGATGAGAATTAAGCTCTTGAAGGCAAAGGGTGAGATTTGGGAAAAGAAAATAAGACAAAGCTTACCAACACCAACAGATCATGAACATGTTTGAGAGAGCTGAAGAAGGCCTTTCCCCATCTTCACTTTTTTTTTTTTTTATTTAAAGTTATTCTAAGAGAAAATTACAATGTTTGGGAGATTGAATAGGAACAAACTAGAGGCCATGACACAAATAAATAAAAATAAGTAGGTAGGGCTAAAACATGGCTGTCTTAAAACGGATAAGAAAAAAAATCTTGGAGCGCACTAGTGATCCAGGTGCCTATTGATTGTGTAATGTATCCTACTTAGTATCTATAAGCATTTTAGCCAAAATCCACTGATACATCGTGGTTTGTGAAATACCAATGTTATCTATGCAAAGGTCAGACAACACTAACACTAGCTAGCCAGCTGCAATCATGAAATGGATAAGAATTCATGCAGCTGAAGCAACGACTTGAAAGTGTTGAAAGTATTATGACAAACATCTTTATAGTTCTTTTCCTACAGCTGCATATAGTTGCAAAAGAGTTTTTTTTTTCCTAACAAGGGAAAGAAAAAAAAAATCAATAGGTATCCTAATCAATATCCTCCAAATTTCTCAAGTCTTTTTTTTTTTTTAAATAATAAAATAAAAAATGAATTAAAGTGACAATAAGGATATTCTGCTTCTAGCCAGAATTACTTCTGTCTCAGGTTGTACAGTCAGAAAAGGGAAATAACGCCCAGGCTACCTGGCTTATTAGTATGTCCAGGAAGAGAATTGACAACTTGTCAACTGTGCCTTCTGCTTCCCGTCTCCAACTCACTGATGGAAGTAGCTGAGCCAACAGGAGCTGAGGGGGAAAAACGTCTATTTACTACAATATGGTAGCAGTAAATTCTTCCCTTCTCCAAGCAAGAAGGATGAAAAATGGTTCAGAGAATTATCTCGTTCACAATGATTCCTGGACCTCCTTAGTCATACAGTATTTCAGGTTATTCTTAAAATGTGGTTGCTATTCACTAAACATTTAGATAAATGCCATTGATACTTTCTTGAGCTAAGACAGATATGTTCTTTGATTTCAAATTAATAAGTAGTCTTATAAATTCTAACCACCAAAAAGTTTGAGGTTGTTATTGAGATGCCAGAAGTAACTGAAGAGATTGAGTGGGCATATGTCTTTGCCATATTTTGAAATTTGTAAGCAATTTCATTATGCTTATTTGCACAATAAAGTGAAAGCAGGTGTGAAACACTGGTAAGATTCATCTCTTTGCTACAAGGAATGTTTGCCTCTTTTCCTTATTTACTCAATCTGTGATCCAGAATTCTGTCTCGAACTTGCATATTCTTCCCTGGTTGAGTGTTTTTTTTTTTTTTTTTTTAATTTTATTATTATTATTTTTTTTTTTATTAACAACACACTTAAGAAGATTGGGGGGACAGATTCTACAGGTCACTGCTTCTAATTTCTGTTATGAGATAAGAAGAACTAAATCTTCACAGCCAGTTACTGTGTACAGTAGTGACTTTCTCCACAATATTTGTTATTCAGTACAACAGTTTGCTAATGCTGCACAATATTTTTAAATATGAAAATACATATTGAGATGACAGATAAGAGTGTTCCATAACTTTCATCCTTGGACTAATGATTCTTTGTTTGCATCAACACAAGGAATGATAACGGTTCCTGAAAAGTTGGTATTGTTTGTCACATCTCAGGTCTATCAAGATCTCCCTATTTTCTGCTATTTTCAATACAAAAGAAAACAAAAAATGCATTAAGTTTTAGAAGCTTAGCTTAAACTTTAAAATCAAACTAGTTGACATAATTCTAGATAAGTCTTTAGATATGGACAGAGTGATCAATATTACCCAAACAGGCCTGGAAATGACTTCAAGGTACAGTCACAGAGTACATTAACATTTAACCTACAAATAAAGGCACAAAGGCTTATTATTCAAAGTCAGCTTGTAGAACAAACATTGCAGTTGTCATCCGGCAAGGCAGAAGTGAAAATATTGGTACATTTAGCATACAAGGTCTCCTGTTTTTTAAACCAGTGAAAATACATGCCTAATTTTTCATTCACGTTTCTATGCTGGGAAAAAGTATTGTAGTCATATTAACACTCACAGAAAAGATGAAAGACTAGTAGAGCCTCATCTGGAATGCCTACACACTGCAGAAATAGTAGGGTCTCATGTTTCCTTTTGGCTAGGAATATGGCAATTCAAAATTAAATGTTTGGCTACTTAATTTGAAGCCAAGATGACTGAATTCCTCTTAACAAAAAGGTTTATTGATATACTTTGAAGACCTCGTGAACATCATATACAGTAACACAGAAAAATGAGACTAGAAATTTTAACTCAAATATAGAATGTTGCAAATGATCTAAATGGCAGTTCATTCTGGCTTTGTCTTTTGCACCTTTTTTCACTTGCTGTTTGTTTCTCTAAACACCTATGAGACATAGGGCAGATGTGTGGAAATAAAGGCCAGTACACTTTGGCTTGATTTGAGGAATTCTATCCTCTGGTTGAAAGCCTCCAGGGTTATGCAAGCACCCAGACAGTAGCACACAACATTATGAGAGTCCCCAAAGATTAAATTTTGGCTAGTTAATCTTCTATCTAAAGCTTCATTTGGACACTAGTTTATTCTGTTAGCCCAACTACATGAATTTGCATATTCTCTTTCCATGTCTCCTCTTGAAGCTTTCTACAGCATGTATCTCTAGCAAGATACATTCTGCTGTAACACCTTGAGAGAGGATTTGGGGAAGAGGGTGAAGAGTGAATCTTGCTCACAGTTGCTTTTATACTTTCTCAAGAAGATAAGAATACAAAGCTATCAGAAAGGCAATCACTCAACTTAAGCTAAAGCAAAGCCTGCACTAGCACCTACCCACATACAAGTAGTAAGAGCCATCCACAAATTATCCACAGATCTAAAGGAATCAGCAAAACATTTTAGTTTTGCCCCATAATTGCAAAGCTAATAAAACGTGTCATTCTCCAACAGGTCTTTCCACACATTTATTGAGGCAGGGAAATTAAGGTAATTCAAAAAAGATCTTTGTCCAGGCAGAATTGTCTTAGCAATTTACAAAGATGTGACAGAGGGCAACAGTTTGCCATATTACCAGCACTGAGGCCTGGACCTCATAATGGCTTTAAGATCTATTGGTGTATGCCACTGTGAGGAAAGACAACTTCCCCGTTTCCATGGAAGTGAATATTTTGGTCCCTCTCTCAGCAATTCTGTCTTCAGAATAACAAACCCCAACCAAGTCGCCAAGCTAATGGTAGCAAGGATTTATCCATCAACCTCAAGGAACAGATGTAAAGGTAAAAGCAGAAAAACATTTTTGCTTTTCACATGGCCGTAGCATATAATCTTTAAAAACAATCTATATGTCACAGTTGGCTGGAGTCAACAAGAGACCCTTATCACTGGCACTTTGAAGTCAGCAAGACAATGGCCATGCTGAAAGACCAACCATGTTTCTGTGTACAAGAAAAACTATATACTGATTGCAAAGAACAAAGTAACAACTTTTTTCCATAAAGCCCAACATGAAAATACTTGTCTTTTAGACATGTTAGTATTAATAATCCAAATGTCCTCTCTGAAGTAGAAAAGAGGAAACAACAACAGTAGCAGGGCTACTTGATTTTTTTTTTTTTTCCTGCAGTACTTTTAACCTAGGTAGGCATAGAATTGCACAAGTAAAATCCCCTACATACAGGAGACAGTCTGAACTTCCTGTAACATGAGCATGCACACATTAATCGGAAAAGGTTCTACACAACTAGAAAAACTAATGAATAAAAATCTATATCTGGAAATGAAGTACTGCTAAAATACACACTGCAGGCAGGAAAAAAACAGTAATGTTTTACCTGGTAGTAATTGTACCTGGATGGTAACTCTGGACCTAGGAATTCCTAAATCCGTAATTCTACAAGCTTACCAGAAAATGTTTTCCCTGCATTATATTCAATTTTACATACCATCTTCTCACATGTTTTCATATTACGAAGAAAAAAAAGTCCTTTGTACTTTTAAATTTGTTCAGTTACATTCATCTTTACCTCTTGAAAAACATGTTGTGACAGCTACATGGGACTTCATAATATGAGTGAAAAAAGCATGGAGAAAAAAAAACAGTTTTGAGCCCCTATTTATCAGCCTCAGGTATTACTTCGTTTGCTCTCCTTTCTTGTTGAACATTGTTGGGAATTGCCCTAGTTTGTGTCCAAGCATCAGTGACCACTAACAGACTTTAGTAACTGAGAACAGCAAAAGTACATTAACAAACTAACCCAGTCATCTTTCCTGCTAGGGATGCTGATATCAAACTTCAGTCCCACTTCACCTGAGCAGAACAGAGACTTAATAACCTAATGAAAAGTGGTAACCTAATAACCACCAAAAAAGGGGTATAGCACACAAAATGAACAGGTGGTTGGAGGAAAATTAAAATACAATTCTTTCACACCCATGAAGGTATGAAACCATAATTTCTCAACCAAATCAATAAAATAGAGTCAAGCAACAGGAAAATTTCTTTGCACAGATACTACCAGCTTCTGAATACTTACATTCAGAGTCAGCTTACAAGGCCCCTTCTGCCATACTCTAATTTCAACAGTGTTCAGGCTTCTGCATGGACTTCTCCATTGCATCCAAGGATAGATTCTACTGCTCCCATTTTTTTCAGAATTTGGACTCATGAAAAAATTAACAATTTTCTCTGAATAGTGAGGACTGGTGGGAACTGGCAGGATGTGCCCTGACAAAGCAGGATAGGAACACCCTGCCTGAACTGGTAAATCCTGAGGGAGTCCAGACACAAAAAGCCAGGAAGAGGAAGGGGGGGGAGCAGAGACAAGGACAAGTCACCCATGTGCAAGGTTGGACTCAGAATAGGCAAAGCTATTCTGGAGTTGCAGTTGAGACCTGAGCAGAGCAACAGAGTGTCTGAAAGTACATCAGTGGCAGAACAAAAACATAGGAAAAATGTGAGCCTGTTAATGAATAGGGAATCAACCCATATATGAGAAATATAGAAGAGGCCAAGGTATTTAATATACCTTCTTTGCATCAGTCTTTACTTCAGTCTGCTCTCAGGTCCCCTTGTCACCTAACAAAGTTTGAGATAGACAGGATCTACCACGCACAGGGGAGTCAAATTATGGAATACTTGAGTAAGCCCAATATGCACTGGTCCACAGAACTGGACAAAGCATACCTAAGCATGCTAGCCAGCATCACCATGAGACCACTTGTATCATCTTCAAAAGGCTGTGGTAACTCTTTTGGTCCTCAACAAGTAGAAGAAAGCAAACATTATTGCCATCTTAAAGGAAAAAATACACCACACAATTTAACCCCAACTAAAAGAAAAACAAAAAAGCCACTTAATTCCCTGCATCCTAGCCTTGCCATTCTATAAGCCATTTGGGCACCCTTAAGTGCCTGAGCAAATTATTTACCAAGTCCTCATGAGGCATGTCGATGCATGTGAAGGACAGAAAGGTAATTGGGAACAGCCAGTGCAGATTTACAGAATTGCATTTGAGCAGTGTGATTACCTATTATGATGAAATGACTGGCTCTGAACCAGGGAAAAGTAGAGAATGTCATCTACTTTTGCTTTCTAAAGACTTTCACTAGTGTCATCAGACAGATAAGTCAGAGTGACTGGAAATAAGTAAGTGGACTAAGGTGGGTCTGCACTGTCTACACTTTCAGGGTCAACACTTTAAAGTCAAATTGACAGTCATAATTTTGTTTTTTAAATGACTGGTATTTCTTCCGGTTTGATGTTGGAGTTAATGATTCGAGACATCTTCACCTGTGATCTGGTCAATGGTGGTAGGGGGCACACTTCAGTAAGTTTGTGGATGGCACCAGACAGCAGAAGGGAAGGAGGCTGACACACTTAAAGACAGGACTGCCATCCAGAGGGGCCTTGACAAGCCCAGAGAAAGGACCAATAGGAAAACTCAGTAGGTTCAACAAGGGCAAATGGAATTATCTGCATCTGGGACAGAATGACACCAGGCAATAATACACACTGTGGGGCTAGAAAGTGTCTTTGCAGCAGAGGCAGCTTACATTAGTTACACCATAGAAAGTGCCTCTTCCATCTACTATCAATAAAAGCAAGCCTACTTCATACACCAGCTTCAACGTTTCATTCAATTTCCCAGCCTAAAAATAAATTGCTATAATCTGATAAGATGTCAGAAAGAAAATGAATATCAGAAAGAAAATCTGTCATAATATAGACTAGAAGCAACTAGAACAATATATTTCATAGGTTTTCCTCCTCTCCTAAATTCTAAGACTGGTCATCAGAACTAGCCAGAACAGAAAAGGGGACAAAATATATTAAAAAAAAAAAAAAAAAAAAAAAAAAAAAAAAAAAAAAAAAAGTCTGATGACCCATGACAGCCAGAGAGATGGTGAACAAGATGCAAATGAAACATTTATCAGGAGCCAAAGTGTAGACATGCCAGACATCCAATCTTCAAATAAGTTTTATCCTACAATATGCTATTGACACCGTCACTCTTATAACTTTTTTCTTTCCATTAAATGAAGTATACATGCCCTCTACTTTTTATCTGAGAATGTAAAATCAACTTTGGTATTTAGAGAAGAGAAACTAGGCTGACCAGTTTGCAGTGCATAAGTAGACTTCAGTAGAAAACTTATACAAGTTTATACCTATATTGCACTGCATTTGTTAGACAGATTGAGTTTCATGTTCTGCAAGTTTTTCAAAAAGCAGAGCTAGCATCAAAGTGAGAAGTGCCCAACTTCCTGTTCACTTTGTAGTAGTTTTGCATTTTCAAACAGTGCATAATCATGTGAGAAAATGGAGTCAGCCAGAATTATTTTTGTAGAACAGCAAGTTATATGTAGAATTTCCATTATAAGGAAAAAATAAATAAGGAAAAAAAAAAATACAGGCTCTCCTTGCTTTGGAAAAAGTACACTAAGACTTCCTCGTATTCAGTTCTGTAATATTTTCATATAACTATGCTCATCTCTGTGAAACAAGAGGACAAGAGGGCAGATAGACTAGACTTGGAAGTGCTGGTAAGATGAGAAAAAAAATGGCTAAAACACAAAGCATTGGTTCTCAGATGCTGCTACTAAAAATCATTAAGATATCTTCCACCATGAGTACCTGGTGCTTTCCATTTGTTTACAAAACTAGTGATCTGAGCTTTGAACACTACATTTGAATTAGTTCACCTGATCAGATAAACCATCACAGCTCCAAGTGAGCCAATAAAGCTAAATGAATTTACAGATGCTAGGGACTTTGTCTTATGCTGCATCCATCAGAAAGGATTTTCTAATTAACTTTAGAGGCTCAGTGATGTCCTCACAAGGATTTTCCCAAAATCATCCAGTATTGTCACTTGGTCAAGTATAGGAAGAAAGGAGGGGTGGGACTGCAAAGCCTACTGACTTTCCCCACACACGCACAGAAATTTCTCCCACCCTCACCAATAGCAGCTCGCAGGGCAGTGAGTGAGGCTTGTCCACAGAGGAGAGCAAGGAACCCAGGTGCTGCACTGCACATCCTCTGCTGTCAGCCTTGACCATCACCCAGCAGCATGAGCGGATGCCTGGTATCTCATTCTGTGGCACAACTACAGGAGTAAGTTGGGAGAACAAGGAAGAACAAGTTGTTTTTGCCCAACGTGGCTTCTCTAATTGCCCGAGGATTAAGCTGCCCCAAGATATGAGTGTTCCCCTTTCCTGATACCCTGTCCTGTGCTGCAGCTGCTCTATGACAATGCCCAGGACCACTGCAAGAAACACCAGAACTTAGACCTCCACCTGGTCACCAGCTAAAATCAGCATCTGCACTCTCTACTCCCGCTCCCAGGATTCAGAAGGCCACACCAGCTAAGCACAAGCTGATCTTTTCTGGAGCATCAGCAAAACTATTTGAATATTTTCCCTGTATACATCCTAGCAGGTTTTTCTCCTTTATCATGCAGACTGTATAGCTTCTAAGTGCCAGTATTTTAACTTTGCAGAAGAAAATCCTGTTTTTAATTTTCAATCAGACTAAACACTTCCTCAGTAATAGGACTTCCGAGAGCTTACTTTCAGATGACTAATAAAATTCAAAACAGGTCTCCCTGATTTGTTTCACTGGTACAATATTCCCTCTTAAACTCTTGCCAAAGCTCCCATTCTAAGACACACAGAAGTTTTTCCCAAAGTATCTTCCTCCCTTATATTAATAAGGCATTACTCCCAGGTCTGTCATTGCAGCAGGTTTTCTTTTTGCTGACCGCAAACTAATCATACACAGATCTCCAGCCAAGCACTGTTGCTAGCTTAATTTTCTTCTCCACTTAGAGAGTTCAAAATTCACAGAGGTTATGTCATATCTTCTGCATTATTGTACACACAGTGCATTACAATTATTCTGCTAAACCTTAAGCAATATTAGCATATATAACTAGCAATCCATTTACTACCATGTTGTAGAATTAAAAAACAATGTGTAATCTGGATTTTTTTTTTGTCTCATTCTTTTCACCCTCTAGGTGTTACAATTAATTACACCAGTGTTGGTGTTTTTTTTTTTGTTTTTTTTTTTTTTTTTGTTTGCAAGTATTATTACAGTTAATGATGATTAGTGTAGATAATTTTGTTAGGCTCCCATTCCCTAGCTTAGGGGTATCACTTTCATTCTAAAGTGTTGTTTCTTATCTAACTTGGAAAATGAGATTAGATACATTTAAAATGATGTTTCTTATATTGTCTAACTATGTAGATTTATATGGTAATTTAAAATCTGATAAGCTATGAATGGCATAAGACTGCAATAAAGCAATCACAGCAGCTGACACTTTGAAGAGAATTAAATTGAGTCTTGCTTCAAAAGAAAGACAAAAAAATATGTACTACTACATGCTGGGGACCAGAGTGCTAGGGGAAACATTTATGGCTAGAGAGTCATTACTTAACTTACATGCAGTGCCCTCATTTTCTCTGCATGACTGGACAGGTGCATCCATTATGTGTTATTTCGGGAAGAGGAATAAAGGAAATAAATGGTCAAATACGAAGACCTGCCTAGAATGAGATTGACTGTGAGGATTTCTGTGATGGGGCTTGGATTACAGGCTTCTCCTGATGCAGTTCTCTTTACATACTTTTGAACAGACACAGATGGAAGAATAAGGGAGGAGTGACCCCAGTTCAGTGGATACAGTTTCTTCTAGAAATTCAAATGCAGGCATGGCAAAAAAAAAAAAAAAAAAAAAAAAAAAAATTGCCTTCAGATTTAAATGCAGCTTCTAAACCAAAAATGGAAATTAAGTTACATATATGAACTCTGCATGGAAATGCCCATTTCAGTGTATGTGAAAGGGAACCAAGAAGTGCAATGTGTGACCTTGCTGGAATGTATATTAGAGGGGCTTTGAAAATGTGGGTTAGATTGGCAAAGGGAGGGATGGGCTGTGCCTTATATAAATCTAGTTTTTAGCAAGGGGAAAAAAAAAAAAAAAAGCAGATACACGTGTAAAGCCAATGCATCTTTAAGGGCAGCTGAGTATGTCTGAAAAGCAGTAGTATTTGTGATCTACTTGTTTTCGTTACACAATCCATGTATTTATGACCAGGTAGTGATCAAACTATTATAACCACTGTTCTTGCAGATTTTACATCCGAATAGTAGGCACTGCCCTGCCAGACAGCTGAGCCACAACACATCCCTTTGCTGGCTACACAGCCTGATTAGTTACCTGAAATAAAGAGGATAATCTTGGGTGAAAGTGATGGAGTTCCTTTACTCTGGAACAGGCTAGTCCTGAGCTAGCAAGCAGAATTCTCATAAGAAATAGGCAGTGTGATTCTCCTTCACTTTTTGATAAGTTTTTGTTTTCTACTTTTTCCTCCCTGAAGTCCTATGCATGGCTGGAATAGCTGGGATAAGGGCCTGAAAAGGAGTTCCTGAACCATGGAGGAATATGCCTTCCATTAGCTTTAACAGGAAAATAAATAAATAAATAAAATTATATATATATTTTTATCTCCCAAATGCAGTCTATGTCTGCAAGAGTTCAAGCACTTCCTAAGTTAACCAGAATTTTAAGGTATGAATCCCTCTTCTCTTAAAAAAAGTTTTCTGAGCAAATGCTAGCTCTAAAAACTCAGATGTGTTTGTTTGCAAGTCATTTGTCATTTTATTATTTGCTTTTTCTGCAAATTACATCCTCTTAGGCTGGGCTGTTAGCTCAACTGTGCTTCTGATCCCCCTGCCTTTTTCTGCTTTCTTCTTCTGCCCTCTACACACTATTTCCTTCCCTACTGCAACCTGGGCACAGCCTCCATCCCTCCCTTCTTCCAAAAAAAGATCCTCCCAACACTTGGCACTGCACCCAGGCCAGAGCTAGCACCAGGCACCTGCCTCCCACTCCTGCCTCTTCCCAAAATACACAGCACAGAGTGAAAAAGCAATATCCTCCCTCATAGTCCCAAATAGATTGTGAACAAGCAAAAGACTTTGAGCAGGTACCCCTGAATTAAGAAGTAAATATTACACAGAAAAAGATAAACTTCAGCTCTTAAATCACTTAATGCCTCCCCTGAAGTTACAGATCTACCACAGGCCAGGGAAGTCAAATCCAGGCTGTTTTAAAAGATGAAGGCAAGGAGGAACACTGCAGGCAGGACTCAGCTTTCCATCATGCTCTTTCATCTCCAGCAATCCTTGTTTCTCATCTGACACATCTCTGCTGTAGTCTGCAGTGCTTTTAATATCAGAGATACATGCAAAAATTTTCAGTGTCAAACCCACAGCAACAAAGAGTTCCAACAATTTTTGTGAAATACATATTTTCCCCCTGCCTGGTCAAACTCTTTAGCAGTATCAGTTAAATAGAGCTGCATAAATCCAATATAAATCAACTGTTTCGCTGTTCTTCAGCTTGGAACTCTTAAGTATCATTATGCTTTCATACTGCTCTAACTCAGCCAAGCAGCAAGTGGTATCTGCTAATAAAATGGCCTTTTTGTGAGGTGCTCATAGAGTATCTCTGCATAACCAAGAGCAAAAACAGTTGCATCCCTCCTTTTGGCAAACTGTCAGCTAGGCAAGATACTTAGACTAACCAAGCAATGTATACTAACACCACATGCTCCAGAGTATTCATAATCATGCAAATATCTTTGGCCCATTGACTGAGTTTCCGCAAGTGAACAATTAGTTTCTCCTCTATAAATTTTAATAAGCATAGGGCAAACCATCTACACTGTAGCTGTTAGCTTTTTCCTCATCTCATTATTACACAAAAATCCATTTGGCATTTGTCAGCTTTCTCTGTATATCTTCAGAAGAAAATTGGTCTCAGGATTCAGCAACTTCCTTTTTTAATACTTTGTCATAAACAAAAACATGTATTCACTGCTCCTAGATTTCTCTATGCGACTAGACAAGAAAAGTTTCACTTGGCAATTGTACTTCAGAGTATTTTCATAAGCAAATCACCAACTATTCATAAGTTTTACGTGGATCTACTATAAAAAGGAAGTGCTTGCTCCACTTTTCAACACAGATGCAATTTCATTACAGGTTCAAGGATGAGCAACTCTAAATGCATAAACTCATAACCAATTAGCATTATGGAGAGATCTTCTGTACTTTGAAAACAATTTATGCAAGTAGCTAAGGGAAACTTCCCTGTGATTATTAATTATAGTGGGTAATTAAGACTATTAATCTTACTGACTTTTTCCTACTAATTCACTTCAATTACTTGGAAATACCTGGAAATAAGTTTTTGTTTGTTTTTTTTTTTTTTTTTTTTTTTTTGGACAATTCTTGTTCCAGCCTTGACCAAGAGATCCCTTTTCAGATGAACTGTTAGAGCATGGAAAGTGCATTCTCTATAACCAGTACAAACCACATGTAAAAGAACCCAGTTCAAGTGTCTGGATTAAAGACAGCTGCAGTAATTTAAATTGCACCTGTAGCATGGCAGTAGGAACTTCTTCACTGATCTCACATACATGCTTTCCAGCTCAGCTGATGTCAGGATATACAATAGTGAGAAGCAACAAGGCAGAAAATAATTCCTTATTTTTGTTAGGGGTGGAGAGCACTTGCTTAAGTACATTATAGTGTGCCTTCAGGCCTATTACTGCTACGCTGGCTTGAGGTTCCCAGTATTATAACAATGACTGTCACAGAACCCTGCTGTCAGTTTCAAGGGGCCTACCACTGGCTTATTTTATATATTTAAAGGACTACTGCAACACAGAAGCAATTTTTTTTTTTTTTTTTTGACATCTTCACATGTCAAATATTTTGCATCTGATCCGACATTTTCATACAAGCCTTGTATTTCTGTAATGCACAGCACCTTCCAAAAGTGCACAAAACACTCTGTCACAAGCAGCTGTTTCCTTCCTGCAGCTCCCCAAGAGAGCCCTGCACGTGGATTTTATTAGCTGGCTCAAAATGCAATAGGCCAGGTGTGGAGAGAATATGACAGCAGACACTCGCTAGTTTAGAGAAACAAACAAGGAAAAAAGTGATAAGGCAGGCTTCCAAACTTTTTTGTTTTGTTTTGCTTCTGCTGTGCAGGTAGGAGAGGTGGCAGAGATGCATAGCTGTGATTCCAACATTCACTAAGGGGACCAGAAAGCAAGTTTAGGCACTGGACACTGACCATCCAAGACTGGCTGTTGCCTAGTTCTTTTCCCTGATGCTCTTTTGACTGCTCTACAACCCTTCCCCACCACAGTGCCTGAGACCATTTAGAGATATAGCTCACTCCAGACATGACGGATGAGACTTCTCAGGATTTGGATTATGTCTGAACAATTGTTTATTACTAACCAGGTTTGTGGTAAGGGACAATCACTTTGCTAGGCTTCAAAGTCTTTGACATAGTCTAAAGTATTTTGAACTGAGGACGGCACCTAAAATATTTTATAACAGAGCAGTTTTGGAGAGCCAAAGGAATCCCGGGTTCAAGGACTGCTTAAGTGTAGATTTCCTAAGTGCAAATTTGGCCCATCTGCTCATTCAGTCTGGACATGAACTGCTGCATACCATAGGGCCTTCAGGTAAGGGACTAGTCCCTCTTACTCAGAGCTGTAGATGTACACTCATATACCATCAGAATAATGGTGATTATTCACCTCTAGATGTGCCTTATGCTTTACAGACATACATTAAGTCTAAGCCCCTTCTCTAAGGGCTTGTATCCTGAAATGCATTTAAAGTTTTGATATAGAATCCAAATAGCCCTGAGGCTATTTAATTTTCCTTTCAAGGTGTTGTGGATTTATACTTAGGCCCCTTCTCAAAAGGCCATTTTTGACCCAATGACCCATGATGGTTTCTTCAAAGCAAGCTACAATCTATCAGTCAACTTCTGTTTAGTTCACAGATCATTGATACAATGGAATTTAACAGCTGCTCAGGAGCTATTATAGTCTCTCATGTCAATCTGGTTGCCAAGGGTGTACAACAAATGTCAGAAGTCTTCAAGAATAATTTTAATTGATATTTACTGACCATACACAAGATGTAAGCCTTTATGCCCTAGCTTTTCCTCCAAAGGGTAAAGCCAAAATACCCTACAACATGAGAATTAGAGCTGCCATAACAAATTGGTCAACACAGCATATATCAGATATATCCTTAAGCTGTAGGAGCTTAACAACACGTTTACTCAATAAATCCCTGCTCTTTGTTTCACTTCTATAAAATAAAACTAGCTAAACTTGAACAAGTTAAAAAGGGAATGTTTTTTATTAAGACCTCACTTCTATTTTGTTATAGGTCTGTTTTTTTTTTTTTTTTTACAATCATTACTTTAAAATACCATCCTCAGAATGTCATGAATGCATCAAGTTTCAAGAACAGAAAGTCAGGTTATATAGATGGAACAATATTTATAGGCAGACAAAATAGTTTGTGAGGCCAAATAAATACATGATCTGTATTTCCTGCTTTGAATAAGTAATTGCCAGAGAAAAGAATCAGTAAAAGTCTAAAGAAAGTAGAAAGAAATCGTTAAAGAACCCAAAACACAGCCCTGAAATCCAGCACTCAAAAGTCATCCAAATATGCAGGTCTCTATATTAGAGTAATTAAGATCATGCTTTTTAAACTTCTTGAACTCTAATTTTAGATATAACATACAATATTGATAAAGCAACAGCTCTATTTGAGGATGACCCTTGCCAAGTGACTGAGCAATTTCCTATGCTCCAAAGAAAGCAGCCACTGTCCCACATGCCTGTGCTGCCTCTGACCATTATTCCTCTGCAGATAGAAACCTTCCCCTGCATTTTCTGCTATGGCTTTGTACATCCACCCTGCCACCACCTGAGATGAGGATAGGTCACCTGTGCTGGTAGTGATGCAAAGAAAGTAAGTACTGTGGGTGCTGAGGAGGCCAAAGAAAACCAGGATGATAGGTCCCTGTGGAAGAGGCAAGGGGGTGATGCAGTCCCAAGGAAGCATCACTGACAAAGACCAGTCTGGAATGAAGACTATTCTCACAGCAATGCACATAGGACACGAAGAGCAAAATTTACAAGTTTCTGCTCAAAGCCAGATCAGTGGTGGTTTGGAGAGACACAAAGGCTGAACATGGAAACATGAAGCAGCAGCTACCTTCCTCTTTTGGTATTAGCAATCAATTTTGTCTATGTTGGTAAGAAGACTTAAAAAAAAATAAATAAAAAAATGTAACTTCTCTTTTATTAAAGAAGGAAATGGGCAGAGATGCACTAGATTAGTAGTTAAAACATGAGAGAAATGCTTCTGTGGCCTACTTTCAAAAGGTAAAAGTAAAGTCTGCTGTTTGACTAAAAAGTGTCCTAAACACTAGGCTCTTAGAAAGGAGTAGGCAGAACCTGAGACACCAGTTGGAATGTAGTACTTGGAATCAAGGACTGGGAGAATTACAAATAAACAGTACTCTGTCCTCTAATGCTCATACGTGATGACACTTGAGCACCATGTGTTTTTTGCAGTGGATGAAGAGGAAAGACTATAATAATTTATTACAATATTTCCTCAAAACATTTTTATATTTCCTATGATATACATCAAACTGCAATCAGACTCTGACCAGAAGTGTAGGTATTTACATACCCAGGAAACTTTCTCAAACTGTCAGGGCTTCTCTGACACCATCCTATGTGATTTTGGAGTCATGTGGAAAAGAACCTGAAAGGAAGAGCTAGGATTAGAGCTGCATTCAGGTAGAGGGGTAGGCATCAGTTTTCATTTCATCAGACAGAAGAGACAATGAACACTATATTATTAGATAGTATGGGAGTGATAAAATTCTCTTCTTCCACATCACCTCCTAGTGGATGCCTTTTAGAAGAGTGCTCTTAGTTGAGGGTTATAAACTAAAGGTTTGAGGAAGTGGGACTTCATGTTTTGCATACAGATTATCATGCTTGCTCCCTCAGGTACATATGTAGCACAGAAGGGCTGGACATAAGGCTTGCTCATATCATCTGAGGTTTCTATTTGCTATTAAAAGGCAGTTACATGTCCAACATGCCAATTTTAAGAGGCTCCAGGATGCATAGATGGTTCTGTACAACCTAATCACTTAGCCCTCAGCTCATTTGTGGAGTAAAAAATATTGGGAATTCAGGTCATTGCTGGGAGATAAGATCCCTTGAAGAGAAATTGAAGATTAATCAGGTAGTTCGGGCAATCTATTGTGAGGAAACTGCAGGCTCAGTCAACATTGTCAAGAGGAGAACTTAGTCTCAGAATAATGAATATGAATAAGGCTAAGCTAAAAAGAGGAAAGTTTCCTGATTAGGAAAGTCAGATATGGAATACATGGCTTGAAGAGGTCACTATGGAACTCTTGATACAAAGGAGTTAACTTAAATTTGAACAAAATTATTAAAGTCACTGTTCTAGTTTCAAGGTCTGGGTAGACTAGCCCTCACATTCAGAGGAAAGAAAATGAGACTGTGTCTGAGCATCCATTTAGGACTAGGAAAATATGTCAACCTGCTTCAAGGAACATCACTTAAAAATAAAATATTTGATTTTTTAAAATCCTGTGGGTTTCTAGAAGTTCTGGTGTGCTTGTTCATGTAATTAGATTGTCACAGATGCATTACAAAGCTGTTGAGCTATATTAATTGACCTGGTTTCTTTTCCAAAGTCAGAAATGTTTCATATGCAAACTTCTCAGAAATATATTTGTGTTGTTCCAAAAAGTGGGACTGTATCAAGAAAATGCTTTCCACTGCTCTTCAGCTTATTCCCACATAGATATGGTCTCAACCGTATCTAGACACAAACGTACTTTCTGAAACATAGAAGTGAATGAAAATAATTGATATCTTCAATATCAAATACCAAGGATATATTAATAGGAAACAAGCTATAAATATTATTAATATCACAATCATTATTCTATACACAGGCAAATTAAAGCACCGAATATCAGGTAGCTATTAGATCGAAGTAATCAGTAAAACATGCTAAGAGAAATCACTAGAAGATCACTGCAAAAATGTCCACTGTTTTTATCTCTGCAAAATTCAGGTCTTCAAAACAAGTCAGGCTCCCTTTTTTTTTTTTGGCTGATTAGTTTCCTGGAAATGAACTTCTGCATCCCTGCAAAATTAACAGGATGTTCTCATTGCCCTCTGTTTACAACCCTCTTTTCCTTGAAAAAAATCCCTAAAGGAGAGGCTGCTTAGGAGTAATGTAGGGCTCTAACACCAGTCCTTTATTCTGCACTAGCCACTGAACTCAGCAGGCAGCAAACAGCCTTGATTAAGTTATTTGTATTCCTCAGAGGTTTGCTTCTGCCTGGGTTCTCTCTGCAATCCTCTAACCCCCAACAGGAACTGCTGAACAACTGAAAACAGTCCTGGCTGTTATATGCCATTAAGATATAATGATTGTCTTATGAGCATAGAAGAGCAGCGTGCATTTAACTCGAGCTGCAAAGCTTTGGCCTCACTTTTCATTACACCAGTCTACCAGAAAGAGCTGAGAGGTTTTAAAGAGCTCTGATGCACAGAGAAATCCTCAACAGGACACTGAGCTTTCCCAGTTTACATGCCCCCTTTTAACATGCTCTCAGCTTTTAGACATTCCTAGCAATTGAAGATATTTCATTAGACTTTACAGCATGAATAAGTTCCTCAGTAAGTAACACCTGGCTGGGCTGGAGGAGACGAAGCCAGAATAAGTCTCTCCCTGAACAAGCGGAGACAGATCTAGACATTGTATACAAAGGTACGATATGAAGCATCTAAACAGCTAAATGGCACTCATAAAACTGACTTTCCAGAACACCCCAGTTCTCTCATAAGGATTTCTCACCACACTCAGAAGTATTTCTAGCTCACATATTTACAATAATCTTTGACCATGTTACCCATGACGATGCATAAAACAGAAATAGCATAAGTAAATGCAACCAAGAGACTTCTTAAATAAAACAGCAAATAAAGAACTGCTTAGTGTTCTGATAAAATGGTAGGGTAAAGACGATTCTTGTTCCTTAATTTACAGATCTAACCTGAGAGAATTTAAACTTAATCAGTAAAACAAACAAATATGGTAAATTCCACGAAGTAGCAAGGGCATATCACTTTCATACAGTACCATATTTAACTAGCTTGAAAATATGAATCTAAAAGTGATTTCTAAAATACCTTTCCTTTTTCCTTTCCTCTTTAAGTGCTATTTGATCATTACTTTCTGTTTAAACTCCAAATACATTCAGGGCAATAGCTCATTCTGTAATCAATTAAAGCAAGCTCTGGGGCACAGAGTAGGGTTTAGGGGCTGATAACCATGGAAAAATACGTTGTTAGGTCTCCCTGCAATACTTTTCTAAAATAGTTTTCACATGTGTCATTAGGCTCATTATTTCTTAAACACTACAGATATTAGTATCAGCATAAAACCACTGTTCAGATATCCTCCTTTTTTCTGTCTATTCCTTCTCTTACTATCTTCTTCAAACTTACTATCTTCTCCAAGGCAAAGTTATCACATTTAAAAATCCTTCTTCCTCTTGTCAGCAAGAGGCTCTCATTCTCTTGCTTCAAATCCCTCCATATAACTTACATTTCACTAAGATTGACAGTAGTGCTCTAAATGCTGTCAGTATAGCATCTTATCTTACAATTCTACTCTTATCTTGTATATCATATTTGTCTAAAATCAAATTCTTAATTGCTTGGGGCTTAAAGTTGCCTCTCTGCCTCCTTTTATCTTAAAGCATTCCCAGGTCCAAGTGTTTCCCACCCTGACTGGTTAATTTGTAGGAGCTACAGGATCACTTCATGACAGCTAGAACAGCTGAGGTTACCATACCAGTGAACTAGGAATCAACTGAGCACATAATATTTCAGCTCCATGTTTTTCACTCCAACGGAAATCCATCACTGCCATAGGACTGGTTACATGGCATTCAGAAAGTTGCCAAGGTCAGCTCATTAGCAAGGTCAACTCATGTTATTTCATTTTTAGAAAGATATCCTGCTAGAGTAGTGAAGATACTTCATTTTCCGTGTATTTTAATAAACTAACATGAAGTGACTGTAAATTATTAATCTCACATATACTATATAGTCCTTAAAACTCGGTAATCTGAAAAGGAAAAAGAAAGAACCATGAAGTCTCAACAAGGGAACCAAGTGTAGCACAGGAACTTAGACTGGAAAATACAAGGTGCTTTGTGATAAATAGGGAGGGAACATTAACTTTACAACAGAAGAATATGGCAAAGATTAGACATTCAAGACTAAAAGTAGTATAGAAGACTTCAGACAAAAATGGGGCAATAAAATGTTAAGGTTCTCTAATAAATAAGAAAACCTTTCTTTGGTGCTAATTACATGAACTTAATAGAACTTCTCCCTGTCAAAATATTAAAACTAACTCACCCAGGAGTCCTGACTGTCTGAAACGTACATCTCTCTACTGCTTTTGAAGTATCAGTATATACCAGTAAGCTTTCTAATTGACTATTTTATAAAATATAGAAAATCTTCATAAACATAAAATGAGACAATTTAAAGCCTTGAAGATCTTTGCTTTTTATCTCACCAACACTTCAATGCATATCTAAAATACTGAGAGCACAGGTTTTTAGAGAAGGTACCTCTAAGAAACTGTCCAAATAATTACTGCATAGAGAGTGTCTATTCCAAGGAAGGAAAAGTCATGTTACACTTAGCCATTGTTTCCATACACCAGGGTGTTGAGGGCCTCAGTCTGCCTTTTTAGCAAAATAGCTGCATGCAGCTGAGCCACAGAAGCAAGCAACAGCAGCCTTCAATCACACCATTTTTCTAATCCTTAAAACAGAGATTCAAGCATGTTCTAAGTGGCAATAACCACATGGCTTCCAATGTACCATGGTGGCAGAATGGCAGAGCAGGAGTGAGGCCTCTTCCTTGACCATGCTCACAACTGTGTGCCTCCTGCAGAAACTGCAGAGGAAGCAAGGACCCTCATATCAGCACTGATGGGACCACCAGGCCAGACAGCTGCAGGCATTTCATGACATAAAAGTGACACAGGTAAAAATGGGAACCAAGACTTTTTTTTTTTTTATTTAAAGGTATTCATAAGTAGGGATTCATAAGAAATCAATCATTCATTGCCTTTCATCAAAGAAAAAAAATACATACCTAAATGTATATTAGTAACTAAATACCACTATTTTTATTTTGACTAAAAGACACAGGAGAGGCAATAAAAATATGAAGAGATAATTGAGGCATGCTATTTGGAGAGCAATTGGAACATTTTGCATAGTAGTGAGGATCACCTCTACAAACAAACTGGCGCAAGGAATCAGCAGCCCACTGCCAGACAGACCCCTGTTTCCTGCCTGATGGTCAGCTTGCACACACTCTCCCATCAGACAAGATTTGAAGCCTCAGACCTCAAGAACTCCCTAAGGAACTGCAAGCTCTAAATTCCAGACAGACACACCCACAGCCATACTTGAACAAAGATCCTCCTCTCTGTTGTGGCTGAGCATTCACCAGCAAATTTCAAATGCAAAGTATAAGGATAAATAAAAGCCTTTCATCATCTTCTTAGAAAACCCAACACTAGCAAGGGATGCTTTAAGAAGCATGTAAAGCATGGATCAATATTTGAAGTTTTATATGCCATTTTGGATTATCTCACTTTCCTGTACCTGTTTGCCCTTTTTAATCACCTAGCCTAAGCAAAGGTCCATTTCTACAACATGGAGGCTTCAGCTCCTCACTGTTTTGGGGAGTTATGAATCTGCAAATCAATTTTAATTGAAATACTGCAGCATAGCATAGAGGTTAGAACAAGCTAATCAAGGCACTACATGTGAGATGAAAAGTCACTGATCCTAAAAGAGAAAGTCAAGAAAGTTATGGTTTAACATTCTCTTTGATCTGTGTGCAACTTCATTATTTAATTTGCTTCAGCTTGAAGAAGGTGGACAAGGAAGACAAGGTTTTAGGAGAAAAATGATTTCACATTAATCCAGTTTCATTTGAGACTTCTGAAAAGCATTAACTTCTATACTATAGATCTGTCTCTTTTATAATTTCCCCACACTCATATGGTTTAACACAAAAACAAAAATAAGATATTTTATATTAACATGTCCCTTGAATCACTTAGATTATGTTATACAGGAGATGTGTCTCACTAAAGGTGACAGTCTTTTGAATAAAATTACTAATTAAAAACTTACAATTGCAAAATTTACAGCTAATGTTAGCCCTGTAGTTAAGACTTCTGAGAGGAATAAAGTATGAGACATGGACTGCTATCGAACAGCAGTAATGCAACTCCTTGAGACATATTGCAGACATTGCATGATAAATCTGGATAGTACATAACATTCTCCATAGTATTTTCAATGCCATATCAAGCAAAAGAACAGACGGTAGCTTTACAAATAGCCTGCAGCTCAGAAGGATTCAGACATCTGTCTGTGAAGGCACTGGCGTGACTCCATTCTGTTCTTTGCGCCCAAACCCACGCCACACAGCTTCAGGACCAACAGAGCGATTTCAGATTGAGACCAAGGTCCCCCCAGCTTCTCCAGCAGACCACCTTCTTGCTCACAAACCCTGGCAACAGCCTCCTTTCTCACTGCTTTGCCACTTACCCTGAGCACTGAGCAGCATGACACACCAGGCCAGCTTTCTGCCCAAGGGATTTCTCTGAGTTACCACATGTGCCTTTCCTGCCAGGTTTCCTACCTTCCAGGAACAGTATTTGTGCTTTCTCCCAGCCAGTTTGTTCAATTGGGCTGACTCATTCCTCAGGGCGTTTGGGAGGCATTAGCTATGCTGCACAAACTGGCCACCACACCACAGTGGGGTGCTGACTCTGACACTGTCCCACCATCACATATCACTTGACCCCAGGGTACTGCAGAAGCAGTAACCCTGCAGCTGGGGTGCTTCACACTCGTACTATGCGTCTTTACAGAGGACATGACTAATCCAATCCTTTTAACTATTCCTGTAAGTATTTGTTCTACAGGAAAAGATGCAGAAAGAGCACAGGCCAGCACAAATATTAGGGAGGTATAACCTCCCAAAGCCCCTTAGCCCCTTGATCCCTTTCCTCCTTTAGCCTTCCCAATAAATAGCACACCATGATGTGTGTTGTGTGCAGGGTTTTTTTTTTTGTTGTTGTTCCCTCCCTCCCCCAACTCACCAAAGAGCTGATGAAAAGAGCCCCATGGTCACATTAGAGGTCCCAGGGTACCTCTTGTTAGAAGAGAATAAGGACTTTTTCTGCTTTCTTCAGCCAAGCACTCTTCTCCCAGGGCAATGCACTAAGTACCTGCCAGCTGTCTTCCATCTAGCAGGGGAAGCTCAATGCTTTTTCCGTAATGAAGGCCACCATATACATCTAAGCTATTAACTAAAAGACAAACAGGCACTTCTTTGATGGAAAGATGTGACTCTGTGAGGTAGAAATGGGTTAATAAATGTGAAAATGAATCTTCCAAGGATAATGTGCCAGTGTCAAGCAGCAAAACAGCTGAAACACAGTTCCGACATCTCCTCAGGATGCATGATATTCTCATAAAATCTGGGCAGGGGAGAAACATTTGATGTCTGGCCCTACCATTTATATTTTTAGAAGGCTACACAACAATACTCTGACACCCCCTGAGGTAGCTAATGGTTCAACAGCCCTGTACAGAGAGGTTCTGTCTCCTTTCTAAGGCATACAAATCCATAAACCTTCACTGACCTGTAGTGTCAGTATGTTCCTGCCTGCAGCCCTTTTTTTCTGCTGCGTTAAAAAGCCTGATGAGACTGCTTATTGAATTTCTTCCTTTCAGCATCAAAGACACTGGCCATGCTCTCCAATTATTTAATAGATTCTGCTACAGTGGAGATCACTGCTTCATTTTCACTAGAGATATCCAGTCATTGTAAAGAGCAATTATATATAATAACATCTTAGTAGTTCTCAAATGTTCTTTTATCAGACACACAGTCCAGCGATTACAGAGACAGCCAATGATCTGATATTGATAATAAAACTTAATGTCTTTGTTGTTAGTTTTACCTAAATAGCAGTGGTCTTGCTCTGCAGACCCCAGCACACTCAAAATGCAGTGGAACTGTTGGGGTTGCATTTTGTTTTGACTTATATGTATTCCATGGTCATTCCTTTAAAGCCTCACAAAAAGGTGTCTCCAATTCTTTTTTTTTTTTTTTTTCTTCTGTTCAGTAGTGCTGTCTGGAGGAACAACACAGGAAAAGGGGAGATGCTGAGCTCTAAAGCCAGCTCTGTCACTGGGCAGCCTCGAGCAAGGCATTTTGTCTCAGTCTTTCCATCTGTAAAATGTGGAGCATAAAACTTTCCTACTTAACTGCACACAAGGGGCAAAGATCAATTTGTTAATGGCTGAGCATTAGCACTGTGCACAGTCCTTTGAACATACGTGTCCTAAAAATACTAAACCTTTTTGCCCTTATTCACAGATTACTTTACAGATCCATAGATTAAAGCATTCATTTTCTAAAACTTTCCCTGATATAAAAATTCAGCAGGAGCTATTTACTGAGGCACGTCTCTCAATGGCTCCAAGGTGGCAAGTACAAGTAAAAAAAAAAAAAAAAAAAAAAAACTTTTCCTAACCCTTCATTTGACAACTGTGATATAACTAAAAGCCTAAATAGACTCATGAGGTTCACAGGCTTGCTTGACCTGAAAGCACAAGTTGTGAAGCGCAAGATGAGAGCATACACCTTCCACAGATTGTTTTTGAATCCAGCCCACTGACAAAGGCTTTAGCAATGCCAGATCACATCCCAGCAGCATTTGGCTATTTGCCTGCTGTGTAGCACACTAGCATGGTTCCTGCTCAACCAGGGACTGCAGCCACCAGATCCTGCTCATAGCATGTACACAGGTGAACCCTAGGGGCTGTATGGATGACATGTTTATGCATACAACAAATCTACCTAGAGCATGTCAACTAACTGCCTATGGCATGCACTGTTCCTTCCCTGGGACTGGTAGCTTCTGGACATACCTCTCCAGGATTCCCCAGGCCTTAAGGAGTCAAGATTTGGTAACTGGAAGGCACCAAGTACAGACTTTAGCAGGGAATAACAAGCCATTGCTCCTCTGGAAAGAGTGTGGGGTGGGTGGTCACCTTTAGTCAGTTACATTAGTTCAGATATTGCACTCAGGCTGGAGCCCCAAAGCACCACACCAAACACACCAAGTTATCCTCTAATCTTCATGCTGAAGCAGGTCAGATCTCTCGTGACGCCAGATAGCCTGGGCACAGTGGATGTGGTTCAGCTCATACTTTTATCCTGCGTCTAATAGCAGCAAGGCTACAGGGAGACAGACATTCAGGAGCACTACGTGGCTCTGCAGGCTCAGTACTAAATTCAATGACATACATAAAGGAGGCACTAGGTGTAACCAAAACACCAGTGCCAGTGGTAGGACACCGCACGAGGCCATGGCTAGGAGCTCAGGGAGTTGAGGGAGGCTGCAGTGCTGCCAGCTGCAGCATCCCCCAGCTGCCATTTCAGCTCTGCATCACCCCTGGTTCTGGCAAGTAACCGGCATCACTTACCTATTGCTATCTACTGCTCAATTCCATTTAATTGGAATTCATACCCTGCAAAAGCAAGAGCCTGCAGCTAACATATTCAGCATTAACCAACCTAATCTGTGCTAGTTTTCATGGTGCCCGTTTCCTGCTCCTCCTCAGTCACGCACAAGCCCTCTTAGTGGGCGCCGTGGAGCACAAATGGAGCAGCCACAGCAGCTGCAAGGGCAGCTGGGGAGCAAGCAGGGGAAGGAGTTGTGCTTGTCCACATGGTCTCTCTACTTCATATTTAACTCCACAGCCATTTTTTCCATGCCAGGCAGCTGTGAGGCTCTGTTAATACACCGCCTGAAATCTATTTTCATCTAGCATTCAGAACATGACTGTAAGTGGTTTATTGTTGTCATACTTTTAGATTACTTTAACTTTAGGAGCACTGCCTTTCTCCTCTTCATTTTTCCTGGCAATACACACTGCTTCTCTTCCCTGTAAGGTGAAAGATGTATAGACTGCTAGTTGTCAGTGCTTGCAAGTAGCCATTTAAAAGCAGATATTTTTTGTCAGCATTTTTATTTGTGAAGCCGCTATGACAGATTTGGAAATTGAAGCCCTTGATTTATCTCCAGGCTGAAAACTAGACAGAGGCAAGGACACTGTGAGCCTTAGGAATGAAATTACAAACATGTCATTACCTTCTTTAATCTGCTCTTGTTTCTGTGAAATTGCTCCAGACAACCCCAAAAATCCATGCACTTTTACAACAGAAAAAAAAAAAAAATCTTTTCAAGCTATTTTCCACTTATATTATTTGAGGCTACTCACTGTTAACTTGTGGGAAAAAAAAAAAAAAAAAAAAAAAAAAGGTTAGTAAATATACTGCTTTTTAACATGTGTAGGGAGCTAAGCCAAAAGACGATCAACATACAAAGCAGCCATATCTACATAAACACACTTGGTACCCCCCCCCTTTTTTTTTTTTTTTTTTTTTTAAAAAAAATCTTGTTTGATTCACAGGAGAAAGACTGTTTGATAGCAAGTCAGACTTGTACTCAGTTCAGGCTACATTTGGCATAATGCAACGTAACAGCTGGCACATTGAAGCCATGACAGACAGACTCCAATCAGGATTCGTGTGATGGGAGTAGCAGGGGTTATTGCAAAGCAGAAGCAAGAGGCATCAGAGGAGCTATAGTGAGAAAGCGGCAAAGAGCCCAAATCCCCTTTGCCTGCTCAAGCCATTTCTGTTAGCTCTTCCTTTCCCACTGCACTATAAACCTACACGGAAATTAGAAGAATTACTAAATGTATTAGTTTGTATTGTTACCCATGTGACAACATCCATGGATGACTGGAAGAGATCTGCTGTGATGAGAAAGGCTTGAAGGGGGTTGCACATGGCTACATGAAGTACTGTCCCTTTCCTGAGCCAGCCCCCACATAGATGCTGGCACTTGTGGCAACTCCTAGGAGAGCTGTGCCAAGTGGAAAATTGCACTGCTTTAGCTGGGTGTATAAAATTCCCTTCTCAGCAAGAAGTACTCTGGTCACCCATAAGCTATTCAGCTCTGAGATGGCCATCCGATGCCATGAGAATGGATGGCCTCATGCTTTGTGCATTTTGCCGAGATCCAGAAACAGCGACAGACCTCATTTTGTCTCAAAATCAGACAGTAAACAGCAGCAACGGTGCCTCGCATAAGTCTAGCTGGGTAAAGAACTGGCATGCCATGGAGGAGATCTTATTTCACCTCAGATCTGGGAGAAGGCCAGTCCACCTGGGGCAATTCAGAGACCACAGCTTGCAGTACCTGTGCAGCCAGCACAACTGAAACAAAAGCAGTCCAGAATAGTAGGAGGAGTGCTTTTCTCCCTGCTTTTTCAAGTTATTTGACTTTGCAGAAGAAACAGCGGGTCCCTAGCTGTTAACCTGAAGTTATTCTCATCATCATTGACCCAGTGAAACTGCAATTTTATTTATCCAAGAGCTGGCAGCAGTGACAAACAGACCCTGAAGCAAACGTGGGTGCCTGTGGAGCCATACCACTTTACAGAAGAGCACTTGTGCCAGAACTGAGAAGACTGACACTGGGGAACACACAACCCCATTACCCTTCCTGGTAAATCTGCTGTCTGACCTGCTTTCTGGAAGAGGTTCAGGTAGAAGGCTCCAGTACTGAGCCCAAATGAATTGTTGATTTATTATAGGCTCAACTAATTTGGCAAAGCTCCAGCGAAGGGTGGAAGTTCAGACATATCCCTTTTAAAAGCATTTCCTGCTATCTAACTCACCACATTGATTTTTTAAAATGTGTCTGTTGTCAGAGGGCTGAGGACTATGTCCCAGGCATCCAGATCCACCTGACTGGCACTAGCCTTGAGCTCTAAATGTCTCTCTGGGACGTAGGCACCAAAGGTCACATCAACATATCCCTTTAATCTTTACATTCTTTTACCAGTCCATCCCTTTGCCTTCAGACTCCTTTCCATAACATGAGAACACTACTCACCCCTTCACACAGGCCTCCTTTAAAAATAGAAACAGTAATCGGTGAGAAAAGTTGGATACTGCACCAAGCTGAGGTTAGCTATACTCACTGTCATACTGCTGGGCTTCAGTTGTCTGTCTTCAGAGGTATGATCACAGAGTGCTGGAAGCAAGACTAGAACCCATTAGTCAAGAAGGCCAAGACTCAGAAACAAAATGGGGAAAAAAAAAAATAAAAAAGCACACTGATGATACACTACTAATGTAAAAATGAAAAAAGACACAGGCCTGAGTGAGGCACAAATAAACAAAAATACATAGAAAACTGTAATAAGCAGAACCTTAAAAAAACAGAAGACTTCATGCGTAAGCACAAAATAAATAACTACCACCTCCTCCCCTTTCTCTCTTTACCCCCATGTCTCCCAAGTAAGCCAGCTGTGAAGGACAGAAGCTGAGGTCAATGACAGTCAATGCCACAGTAAAGGCAAGGCTAAGTGTCCCCACCTGAGAAGCCAATCAGCCAAATGAGAAAGTGACATGCAAAATCTGTGTGGAAGGAAAGCAAGGAAAAGGAAGGACAAAGCATTACCAGAAAAAAGAAATGGTGCCCAAATTGTGACTTCCTCTCTTTAAAAAAGTATTATTGCTATCAGAAGGTGAAGCTGCACTGAAGAATTCAAATCTGTGATGGAATCATCACAAGCAAAAAAAAAAAAAAAAAAAGTTAATCACCAAGGATTAATGAAACTCCCATTGTCATTATCCAATTGGGCCAACTTAATGATGTTTGCTATTATTAGGTACTTAGGTTGGAAGTTGCCTTCCCACATAAAATTGATCTTTATGATGAATGAATCAATTTGCTTCATAACTTGACCATAACAATGTAGAATTCTAGCTGTAAATTACCATTTTAATCTTTCATTTATGGCATAAATACTCTTTATTGCACAATACTCATAGTCTTGCATATTAACTATGCAGTGGAATTTACTACAGGCACATAATTTCTTCATTTATATGGTATTTTGTATTATTTGGGAACAGGTAAATTTAAAACACATTATTACATAGCCTCCACTTTGGAAAAGATCATTTGAGATAAATACCTCAGAGTGTAATTTCAGTACCTAGCATTAAAATTAAGTCATCATCCACTTGTACGGATTATGAGTAGAGCACAACCATTCTCATGTCAGTGAGATGAGAATCACATCCACAGTATGGAAAGATCACTTAATCTGATTTTTATTTGTTGTTGTTGTTCTAGAACTTATGATTGACAGAGTGCCTTATTACACTTTTTTTCCCTTAACTTTAAGAATATCAAATGAAATTAATCATAGCCTAGAGGAGACAGTTCAAAACCTGCTAAGAATTATATTCGTCAGTGCAAGCTTTACAACTCACTTGGACTAATTTGCTACTGGCAAATATATCACTGTCATATACTTCTGTAAACTTCACATTTGCAGTCTTTTGAACTAACCGTACAAGCTGAAGCACTGGTTTTAAATTCTAAGAGTTTAAAGGTCTCTAACTCTGCAGCAGCTCCAGTAAAGATGTATTGTTATATTCCCACATCGTCTAGTAATACTTACTGTTTCACCCATATCAGAAACACAGAAAGAATGGGGAAAAAAGTAGAAATTGACTACTTCTAAATAAAGCAGTGAGCAGCTGAAGTGAAAAACAAACCAACAAACAAACAAAACAAAACAAAACAAAACAAAAACAAAAAAAAAAAACAGAGGAAATGAAATCTGTACAGGAAAACATGTATTGTGCAAATAGGTTGTATATTAGCATCATGCAGCATCCTTAATATCTTTATTATTATTATTAATTGGTTTGCATGTTGCTTCATCTTTCTTGGCTGGGTTGTGTTATGATACACTGAGACTATCCAAACCTCTTATAACAGAAAAGCAAAAGTTAGAAGAAAGTCTCCAGCAGTTTTTGTTATTTCAATACCTGTCACTACTGTCAGTTCCCTCCAAGTTATTGATTTCTATTTGAAACAAATAACAAGAATGATAGCTATGCTATTAAAACTCGTGCTCTAAAGCAAAACCTTAATTATGACCTCATATTCTCTTGAGTCAGGATATTGACACATCTGACTGTCACACCGCCCATCTGCTTCCAAAGTTGTTTTGCCTTTACATTGCTGAAGACACAAGGTAAAGGTGCTGATATTACAGCAGGAGATGAGTCCTGTGGAAGACATGTTTTTTCTGGTCGCAGGATTCAGAGGTTCCTGCTTATTTCCAAACTAGGCATTATAGTTCCAACTCTGTCAGATATTTGAACTGGGGTTATTAATAAATTCAGTAGATCCTGCTGAATTCAGTTGATTTATATATAAGTGATTGTTGCAGATTTTTGTCTTCCTGATACCACCTTAACATAAAGGCAAATCAAATAGGACTTATTAAAGGTGCTAAACTAATGCCTAAGTAAGCAGCAATGGCTGATTTTTAACATGAGAATCTCAAAGTGCTTTAAAAGGGTGTCTTAAATATTACCTCAATTTTATAGAATCGAAAGTGTGGTGTGGAATGGATACCAGACTTGATTAAAAAACAAACAAACAACAACAAAAAACAGAAAAACCTAGAAGTCCTGATTTTGCTTCTGTCGGTTGAAAAGCTTTGAAGAAAACACCCCCAAAAGTAACTTCACCCCCCTCAGAAAAACAGGTTGACCCAAAATGTATATGCATACATACAGAAAGAGAGAACAAACAAACAAAAAAAAATGTTTCAGAGAAGTCTAGGCACTTAAACAAATATATTTAGAGAAATCAGTGCATATATCTCAAATTTTTATCAGGTCGGATGTAGATATGTATTCTCTAGCCTAGCTGCTGTGGGATTTTTGGTTAAAAAGAAGCAAAGGAACTTTAGTAAGTGAGGCAATCCTCAGCCTCATTCATCACAGCTCAAGACCCCTCTGAGATGTCATTTTGCAATATGCATTTCGTCTGTGTGAATAGGCTTTCAGATTCATTACAGTAGGAAATGATAAGAAACCCAGGTACTTCCAGGCCTTTTTTTTTTTTTTTTTTTTTTTAAAGAAAGAAAAAAAAAAAAAAAAAGTAAAACTTTTGCAGTCCTTTGTTTCTTAATGTTTTCCTTGGATTTTTCAATACTGGTCATTTTCAAAGTGTGTTGTCTGGTACATGTCAATTTAGAAAAGAATACGGCATATCAAGAATCTAAAGGATAACCTCAAGAATTTTTTAAGCTTTTATTTTCTGTGCATAGGAAAAGGAAAATCTCCTGGTGAGAGATGATGAGCAAAGGGACCTCTCACGCAAGAGTCTTGCCGAGACACTTCTGCATTCAGTTTGAAGTCTGGTTCACTGTTAAGGAACTGGTGCTGTAATCCACACCAGCCAGCTAGACGAAGCTGTTAGAGCAGTCCCATCACACAAGACTTAGCTGGATCTTGGTGCCAGCTCAGTGCCTGCCAAGGATTTTGTTTTTCACAGCAAACTGTGCATTTGAGTGGCCGTTTGGCCACCAAGAAGCAACGGAATGCAGGTTAGTCACACTGTGCTGGGCACTGCATTCTTTAGAAATCAGTCATATGCATTTCTTGGAGCTTAGCGCAGCTACTGAGAGCAGCTCTACTTGGGGAATTTTATAAGGATGTTTAATTCCCATTACCTTTTCCTGTATTCCCACAACTCTCTCACATAACTACTTCTCAGCAATATCTGCTCATGATTTTCCTCTGTCATATTAGCCAAATTCTCCTGTAGTCTATCACAAAACATCCCATAAATTCCAATAAACAAATATGCTCCATTATTTTTTTTCCTGCCCAGCTGTAATTACACATTTTCTAACTTGAAGCATTTCACTACTGGTACATGACTATGCCAGACACTCATCCTTCCCACTATAATACCACTCCAAATTTCTAGGCATTAGCTTTATAGCTTGTGTCTTTGAAGAACTCATAAATGCATTAACATGCTACTAATTTTTTCCTAGGCTAGACAAGATGTGGGACTGTCAGCAAGACTGGAATGCTTCTTACATTTTTTTTTTCAGATGGCTTGGATGCTGCCTGATGAGAACTTTGACATAAGAGGTCATTTGCACTGAGGGGTGAGGAGGACAATAACAAACCCCAAACTAAACTCTTCTTCACTCCTTGCCCAGAATGACACTACATCCAATCCTTTTGAAACAGCAGTAATTGGGTTCTGTGTTTCCTTACGTCCGTCTGTATCAGGAGTAATTTCACAGAAGTCCAGAGTCAGGCAGATTTTGAAGTGAGCTAGCTTTAATAGAAGTTGAATTTATTTATGAGGTTCTCTCTTTCACCTTGTTTAGTATATACATGATGTTTGCTGAATCATTGTTGGTTCTTTATTAGAAAAAAATAAATCAAACTATAAATTAGCTCACTCATCAGTGATACGGGGTGGCAAGGGCTGTCCTTTATTCATTTGCAATGATCCGAGTTTCTACAGAATACTTCATTTCCATTTGCAAGAGAATTTCATGACTAGTACAATGAACTCTGTGGCTCATGAAATTCTGACATTGATCCTCCCTCCTTTCTTTTGGTTAATTGTAACAAATTTCATTGCCTTCTTGTAAAGGAGATTATTTCAGGGAAGGAAATTCCTGCCCTGGATATATAAGAAGGTGACAGATTGCCAAGTTTTTTTCTCTTGAGCATATTAATAATGTACCAAGGTTTAGCTTCTTTCTGTATGAATTTAATAGAAGGGTTTAAAGTGCCTTTTAGCTAATAAAGAAGTGAGGATGTCTGGGAGTCACTTTTTTTCTATTCTTTTTGGCAAGCACCCGAGTAAGTGGGTGGCAGCTGGTTACAAAGGCTGCAACTGTACTTGCCATTTTCTTGTGAAAGCTGAAGCAAAGCCCTGGCCTGAAGCAATTGCTGCTGAGTTCCTTATGTCTCCAGTATGGTTAGGGAGGGGAATTATGCAGATGCAAATATTTATATTAAATATGCTAGTTCTAATTGAAGCTGCTAGTATAGTTATACCCCAGAAGAATAAGGAGAGCTTAGACAGTGTCATAATTTCTTGTTAGTTATGGAGAGGATGTCTCTTGTGGCTGCAGAAACCTCAAGCCTTTTGCTTTATGGTCTACTGTATATTTTATGCTGAAGGTGTTGCCTGTAGGCGACCCGCTCTCTCCTGGACTCCTTACTTTTGTGTGTGTTTTCAGTGGTACTCTTTGATCAGTTTGAAGGCCGCCTGTGAGTGACATTACAAGTCCTTTCTGCCAGGAACCTGATGTGATGCCTCCTCAGTCCCAGCTCTGGGGACTTTAAGGCATATCAGTAGCACCGAGCGACACTGTCAGTCTGCCATCATCTTCTCTTTCAGAGGCCTTTTTCTTTCTCTGCCTTTGCTTTGAAATTTCCATTTCATTCCTTTCTTAAGCTCTCAGGACTTTTTGTCATCTTATCTGAATCTTTGGCTACATCCCCTTTCTTTAATTGTGAACCTCATGAGGCTTGCACTGCTGTGTGAGGTAGCATTGAAGCACTTCCTCCTGCCATCAGTTTTCTTTTCCTTACTTCTGTCATATTTCTTGTTCTTTCCCATCCCACCCAGCCTATATAGTTCTCTTCCCTCTATTCCCAGTTCCTCACAGGAGCATTTATTTGTTAGCTTTGTGCATTAAAGGGAAATACCTTACTGTCTGTTTTTGCCCTACGACAAGACAGGATTGTCATGATTCATTTCCTGAATGAAAACTTAGATTCAAGGCCCCAAGGGAATTGAAACTAGCTACACTATATTTCCCTTCCACTCGGAAGGAAATAAAGAATGATGTTTGCAGAGAAAAGTATGTGATTTGGTGGTCAAATCATACAGTGATCTGGTGCTCCTGCTGACACCAGCACTCTGCCAAGCTGCAGTGCAGCCGAGGAACAGCAGCACAGCCAACATCCCAGGGGCAGCAAATGGCAGCTTCAGGGACTGATGTTGAATCTCTCTTCCACTTGACTAAGTATGGACTAGCAGAGTATGATGGGCAAATCCAAACTGTTTTCCCTCACCCGCTTTTGATAAAGTAGGGCATTCCTTAGAAAGCCTGAATATGCCTCCTGGAGAGAACTGTTCAACAAAAATTGCTTATCAATGAGTAAACTGAGTGTGAGTTTACCTGTGCTGCACAAAGCATCAGTAGCAGCTGTACATGTGTAAAACAAATGTGGAAAAGAGAAAGCTATATCCTGAGAGACCACAGTAGGTATGAAATCATGAGCTTGGAACAGTAGAACAAGCTACCTACTGGGGTGAGGACAAGGCATGGAAGAATTCATGACATAAGTACCGTCTCTATATGTGTTCACGTCTACATGTCTTTGCACTTCTGCCAATGTGTGAGCTCATGCAACCTGAAGAACAAAACCCCTAAATTATAGCGCACTGCAAATTTCTTACAGAACCACAACCCTGCATTCACATTTCAGTAACCTGTGTTACTGAACATAACACATAACACATTTCAGTAAGCTTTCTTATGCTCCCTTAACCACCTGTCAGAGGAGAGGCTTATGATGTGTAAATGAGTCTCTGTAATGACCTAGTGACCTTCTTCCCTTTTACTCAGTGAAAAGATGTAGTGCTCAAAGAGGATTTCATCTGCTGTATAAGGGTTGTTGTAAAGGGGGAAGATACTAACATTGTTGTTTTTTTTTCTGGCTCAAGGCACCAAAGGAGTGGTTATGGGAAACCATAGCTCAATCTCAGAACTGTCCAGTCCCACAGGATTACTTCTCACCTAGATCAACTTCAGCATCCACATGCAAACAGGGAGCTAACCTATCAGATGTGCTACATTCATGTGCTAGCTGAAAGAAGAGGGTGCAAGTCTCAGTTGCATCCTGATTAACATCCTGATTTGTGCATTGCTGTGCCTCTGTGGAAGGCCAATAACAACTCCCAAGCTGACACAGCCATATTGCTACCCTCCCAACAGGAGTACTGCTGCCCTTCTCTACAACAGCAGCTGTGACCATTGCATCTTGAGGCAAGATACCCGAAGGCAGTGGCAGCAATTCTTCATCTATATGACTTCTCAGGTGGTGTACAGCAGCACCCTCAAAGGTGTGCAAAACTTGGCTGCATTTTCTTAGCAACAAGCAGGCTCAGCCTGCTCTCCACAGGCTACATTGGCTTTCTATGTTTTTTTGTTTGTTTGTTTGTTTGTTTGTTTTTGAATTTAGTCCAGGGTCCTGCTCTTTATTTTAAAGGCCTACAAAGGCTGGATTTGGGAGCAGCTGAAAGACTCCATAAAGCTCTTAAGCTTAGACCATCATCAGTAACTTTATTATTCTAGCACAATGAGGGTTTTATTAGGAGAACAACCTAAGACTGGAACATTGAATCCCACAGGAAGAAGTGACCATCACAAACTACTAGTTTATTCTCCAAGGACAAAGTTTTTTATTTTTTTTAATCTACACTTTTTACATAAACACAGGGAAAATATCAAAATAAATGAATAAATAAGACACAATGCTTCATTGCACACATACTCCTCTGCGGGGAGTGGATGAGAAAATAAATATGACGGCTCTTAGTCATGTTGCTTACTGCTGTTCTGGAGGGTAATCTCATACTACATTACCGAGTGCAATATAATGATGTGCTTTAAGTGAATCACATCATAGTATATGCACTTTTGTCTCCAAGGTGAGCATTAGATACTCCAGAAAAAATAAAAATGCACTGGGACAACTGCAATATTATAAGGAATATTTTCTTTTTCCTGAGACAGAGCTGGGTAATACTTTGCTACAAAACTAAAAGCCCTTACAGAAGGTATACTTCCCCTTTTAATTCTCTGTACTTCCTGTTCAAATTAAACTTTCCAAGTTTAAATTCTGATTTGCTTGTTTCTTCTTCTTCCTCTCTTCATATCTTACATACGCCTATCTTTCCATAAGTCTCATCAACCTAAAGTCTCCTAAAATGGCAGGGTTGACAGGTTTGCTGGGTGTGTTGGCATCAGTGTTTTAGAAAACCTTTCTTGCTGTTCAGTAGCTCTGTGACTCTGCTGGTTGAAGCAGTTTCTTTTTTTACCCCTCATAGCTGAGGCTCTAGAACTGAATACAGACTGAAAAGAATAGCAGCAGCCTGTCAGGCTCCCCTTTGGTCCTACACCTGCAGAGGGACACACCTGTCTCCCAAGCTCCTGGCATGGGCACAGCTTTTCCTCCTCTCCATGTGTCCTCCCTCCTCCACCCAGCCAGCTGGCATGACTTGGAGGACGTGCTCCTCAACAATACACCAAGCAGGGATGGTTCCTATCCTTACCAGCTGACATCAGTGCTAATTTCCTGTAAGATGCCACAGAATAAAGAAGAGGGTTCTTTCTAAAAATCTTTCCGGCTTGCTTAAAAACACTGTCTTGTTTTTTCCTCCAAGCAGACTGCAGAATCAATAAGGCCCTAGCCTCTTAGTCTTAAGCAGCAGAGAAGCTGTTGTGACAAACTCAGCAGAAGCAAAAGCTAAGGTAAGTAAGTAGCCCAGAGCTAATCAAAAGTGCCCTCCCGTGGCTCAGGATGTAGCCGAGTGCTTAAAGCAGAACCAGAAAGCAATGTCGCATGACTCTTTTGTCAAGCAAGGAACCATGACCATTATCCCCCCTTGATTATCTCTGAGTTTCCTTAATTGCACTTACCTTCACCTTGCACTTACCAGCAGAGCTTGGCCAGGTGTTCTGTAACACTACTTTTTAAGGTGGTGTATCTTCATATAGATGACTGATAACTATTAAAAGAGGTGAGTGGTCTGTCTTCTGCATCCATGCATAACATGACAGCATGGTACAGAAACTGTATTCAATGAAATTTCAAGCAACCTTTATAAATTTCAAGCAACCTTTATAGTTTATAAGAAATGTTTGTTTTCACTTGTAGTATTCCCATTGAAGCAAAACAAAGCAAAATGAAACAAATCCAAACAAAACAGAAATGCTGTCTTTTAATACTTTGGGGTAAAGGGAAGGCAGGTATTTTTTAGCTGTTGATAAAAGAAACATTCACGGATTTAGGGCTCCTATTTTTCTATTTTTTAAGAGATTCATGTGAGGGGTGTATTGGGTTAGGGTAATCAATGCAAGAATCTACTCCGAGATCCAGAAAGGCACAGAACAAAATACAGTTATCTCTCATGAAACTTTTGGCTGAAGAAGGAGAAAAGGACAGTTATAAAAGAACAGCTTGAATGCAGAAAAGTGTAAGTGCACTGGTGAATTGTGCCATTTGGCGGACAGTGTCTTTTTCTGTAGGTACACTGACAATTTTCAACCTGCATTGCCTTAACTCATGGGCAAATAACTTATCTTGAATTCTGCATAGCTGTTGGATTTAAAAAGCATGGTATTGCACATTATAAATTGCTTAAGGGAACATATTTTCATTTAGTAAAAAGAAATAATAAGGACAAATCTGACGAATGCAATAAGTCGGTATAGTTCTCAAATGCAGGCTTACTTTGGGTCATAGGAAAATTGCCATCAGAGATGCACAATAGCACAGGCACAATAGCACTGGTACTAGTGCTCTTTGCACAGAGGCACTAATTTATACTAGTGTCCCCTTCTACATCTGGGATTTGTTTCTTTTTCATAAACATGGACACTCTCAAAATTTCCTCTTCACATTATATTTGTCTCTCTTCCTTTGACCCCAGTGGCCTTGTTGTCCTTTACAGCATCAATTCAAGCATGGTAAGTGGTATAGAAAACCTTGCATGAATTCTTTCTCTCCTTCAGGGGGATGAGCCACCATTCAAGTCCTACACACTCAAATGCCTGTGCATTTCAGCACTTGACCTCTTCAGAAGCATGAGTTTCTCCTACAGTGAGGACAGCATCTAAAAGTTGTTACTTTGTCAGTCAGAAGAAACTATAAAACAGTACATAGTAAATAGTCTACAAACATTAAATGATATAATTTATAATTATCTGAAAAACACCACTCTCACAGATTATTTTCTTAGATAATTTCTTATAATCTCAGGATTAATATTTAAAGAAGTATATGATTATAAAAATTCTATCAGAAACAGCAAAAATGGCTCAGCAAACAGTCTGTGTGTACAGCCACTGGTCTAAATCAACTCCACTGCCAAACTGGCAAGCATCAGGAAATGTAGTAAATGAATAGACAATTCAGAAATGTCCAACAGATAACTAAAATTGAAATTTTATTTTTTTTTTTCAATAATATTCATCAGACATTTTTCTGACAAGACTTTTCTGAAAGATGAAGTGCAAATGGGAACCCTGTAAGAATGTTTAGAAGAATTGTACATGACATTTTTTAAGCGCCACTAAGTACACATTGAATACTTTGTAAGTATATAGGCATAGCAACATGCAAGTGTCATGTACCTAACATTACAATATGCATTTTGTCTGCTTAAAGTTGTTAATGAGGAAATTAAATATAGTAAATGTGTCTCCATCAGCAGTGCAATATGTTTAATTCCCGTGTTTTGTTTTTTTTTTTTTTTAAAGGTTAGTGTTTGTATTTTTGAACCGTTAAAATGTATCCTTCCAAAGGCCATAAACTGCCAGTATAAGGACAGAGTATATCGGTCTTCTTAAGAAAATAGACTTATACTGACTATGAACACATCAAGTTGTTATAGTAATTTCACAAATTATGCCTTTTTATTTATTTTAGAAAAGTTCCTGCTGAACTGATTTTATTTATTTGTTTGTTTGTTTGGTCGTTATAAAATACCTGGGCTAAAAGAAGAGGATGCACAATGAATGCTTTATAATTCTGTTCCTGAAGAACTAAATAGCAACTCAAACAGGCATTAAGGATTTGAGCCTCATTCTTTCGAAATCAATAGGCATATTGTATCCAACTTATAAGGAAGCAAGATGTATATGAATCCAGTAACCCATGAGTTCACTCTTGGCTCACTGCAGAGGCAGAAGCAGATGACTGTAGGTCATATTTGCATATTCCTATGGATGTTATATAGGGGTATAAGGAAATCTGCTTTTACTGAAAAAGGATAGTATGTGCAACTATGTATTTACTAACATTAATTAATATTCACAGAAAGAAGGAAAGAGGAAGTGCTAAAGAATTCAGTCAAGCAATTAATTTTTTTTCTCCTCTTAATAATCAACACTGACAGTTTATGATGTTCACTATTATTTTCTTTATAAAAACCCTCCTTTTGAATGTATTATGAAGACCCTTCAATGGTTTCATTATAGACTAGGACTAAGAAAATGAGTGTATCTAGAAGAAAATAGTATCAGTGATTTTCAGCACTATGCATAAGAGCAGGGTAAGGCTGTGTGTAGTTTGTGCTGAAATGTGAGATCAGAGCTCACACACGAAACACTGCTGGCTTAACCCTGAACACAGGGAAAGTGCTGAAGTGCTGACCCCAACAGGCTTGGCTGTACATCTGAAATCTTAAAAAAATAAATAAATAAAAATTAATCCTCAAACTTTTTTCCAATAGTAACACAGACTGCTCCTTTCAGAAGGGAGACTTTGTTTTATACCTCCATTCCAATCAGACAGCTGCTTTTAGCCAGCAGAGAATAAATGACTTAAGACACAGAACAAGGAGGGATGATCTATGGTAAACACAGAAGTAAAAAAAATTTTTTTTTCCTCCCATCTGCTGAAAGAAACCCTGCTACAGGAATCCCCTAGTACTGCAAAGATACTGTACTGGCTCTACACTACTTTCTGTCTGGTTGTGAGTACATTAAACAGTGCTGAAGAAAATGAACATGGTATGGAAATAAGGTGATTCCTAGATGCTGGAATAATTCCCTTAAGGGCTGCTAGAAGCGCATGAAGCTTAGAGCATCCCAAAAATGTGGAGCGATACAGAAGTGTGCTGTTAAACCATGTTTGTACCCTTATTTCCTCCTGAGATAAAGCTAGTGCAGAGTGCTGGGTGAGATTCATCGACAGAGGAAGAAACTGTGCTAGCTTCTGTCAGCACTAAGTAGACATCTCTCATTTGCATTAGAAGTAATAGGTCAGACCCACTCTGAACAATCATGTAGGAAATCATGTAGGAAGTGCCACTTCTGGTAAGAGTTTCTACTCAGCTCTGTTGACATCAAAAGCTTCTCTGTCCATTTAATTTTCTCATATTGTTTCCAATAGTCCTTCCCTGTCCCCCATGCATTGAATGTTTTAATGTAAACATGCTCCAGCAATATTATGTTTAAATACAAGTAAGAGACATCCCAGAATATCTCAACAGTATTGGTATTGCATATTTAATTCAAAAGCTTGCATGTGCTTTAAAAAAGTTTATCTTCAAAATTGCATGCCTTTTACTGGAAAGAAACGTGTTGCAGTTGGATTGCATGTCATTGTCTAGTACCGACTAAATATTGATGTGTTATAGCAGTTTATTTTTAAGCTGTTTGGGATGAATCCCCAGCCAGTGTAAATTGGCCACACATTTAAGGCAATAGAGTGAAGCTGATTTATACCAGCTGAGGCTGTGTCCTTATGCCCTGTTATAGTCTCATAATATCCCAAAGTTAGTAAAGAATAGGGCAAGTATCATATCATGAACCCAGGCAATATTTTCTTTCTATTTTTAGCAGAAAAAAAAAAAAAAAAAAAAAAAAAAAACTATATATATATATATAATTATCTTATTTCAAGACTACATCAAACACTCAGTAGTAATTTAAAATGTAAATAAATATCTCATAGATAGTATTTAGACTAAGAGGTAGATGTCATATTCTAGGAACAGTACAGTGCGGAGTGATGCTAATGGTAATTGCTAAATGCATCTATTTGCCTGTTACATGTAACACAAAGGAGGGTTATAGTAATGGCAGAAAAAAAAAAAAGAAAAAAAAAAAGGCTTACAATATTCTTTTCTTCTTTTGCTATTCTATGTTATTTGCCTCTATCTGTCTTTCAGTGCATTCTTTCTAGTAGGGTCTGATAGAAAAGTGGCAAGAATAAAAATGATCAGTAATACAAAACTCCACGTTTACAAAACGTTAGTTTTATCATTAAAGGCATCCTCTTTGCTCTGATGGAAGCATTTGGTACTTACAACTTAAGACTGCCTGGCGTTACTGAGCAAGTAGTGGAAATTCCAGGTGAGGTGATTCAGCAAAATAGGGGTCAGGAGAACGCAGTTCTCGCTCTCTTTCTCTGTTCCTGCTAAAAATACCAGGGCATATGGCAGCATATTTCAGCATTTTAACATACTAGGCTCCCTTGAGGACAGAAAAGAAGAGGAAATTTGTGCTGTTGAGCCAGAAATAGATTACTCAACAGTGTTGCCAGACACGTGGAATACTGGCAGCAAAGTTGTTAGCAGAGTCAGTGTCTTACTTTGCCTAAAGATGTTTCAGTGGTATTTAATGGACCTTAAAGAGGTGGAAATTAGAGCTAGTGGTATAAGCATTTTTATAAATTAGTTGTAGAGGAATTACACATATTGCATTAGGATATCAACTGCTTGTATATGTACCTTTCAGGTATTCCTTGTGACTGTTAGGGGTTGTCTCCTGCTTGAAATAATCAAAATGCATATTATAATTACATGGTTTTCCAATATCCATACACAGCAAGTACAAGATACTTACATGTAAGTACACTGTATTTACCTATATTTTTGCATAGTTTTTAGTGTGTACTTTGTGCCACTTAATAAAAAGCATTACTCACATATTTTTTGTTTCCTTTTTCTCTATTAGGCAGCTTATTCAATTAAAGTTGAAGTAGATGGATTTTTGGTATGTTCATCACAGATTACCAGTTCCTAGGAGTGTAGAGATCAGACACTTGGAGGAGTCTGGATAAGCGGTGGGGGAAGCTGCAGCGTGAACATGAAGATTTAAATCACCTCCTTAATTAAGAAATGTAGTATCAGATTTATGGTGCTGATTTTATAAACTTACCTTTAATTTGAATGGAATTGTAAAGGTAAGAACTCTGCTTTCCTTTTGGTAACACTTTACAATAAGTGGCACTAAATTACACTATTACGGCTATGTTACAGGGAAGTACATGTAACTACGCTGTAACTGTTGATATAGCTACTGTACATGTGCGTACATGGTAACTTCAGTGCTGTTACAATCATGAATTACATAATTACAGATGAATCTGTCCTTTTTTTTTTTTAATTGAAATAGATATATATATATATACTGTAATGAAAATACACAAGATGTTAACTTTCATGTCTTATTTAGAAAAGTTGGTTTTCTTCACGTATTCCTTTATAGAGGGAATCTCAGTGCAAGATGAACCATCCTTAAGTAATGTGAAAGCTTTTTAAAGTGTTCTAGCTTAAATTCTGAGCCTCAAGTTAAACATCAGGTTCCTTAAACCGTTTCTTGCTTTGTCAGTTGACACTAAAAGAGTGGGAGGATGCACCCCTTGTCTTCTGATGCATCACTTTCTTGTTCTTGAAGCATTAGGAAAAACATTAAATTAAAAACAAAAACAAACATTAAAAATGTAGAAATAATCAGCAATCGACACTGTAAACAGTACACTGGCAGAAACTAGCTACCTGGTCTTGAGAAAACTACTCTGCATGTGCATGTGGGAGAAGAAGTCACAAACATTTTATCTAAGGTGGTTCCCATTCAGAGCCTCCATTTTATGCATTTGCTAGATACCTTGAAACCATCATCAAAGGGGACTTTCAGAATGGGATCTTGAATGAATGAAACAGACAACTGGTTAAAAAACAGCCTACTGAATATCCTTAGCTTTGAGTCATGGTTCTGCTTACAAGAGAATGATGCCTCTTCACACCTGGTGTAGTAATTTAAATCTGTGAGGACTAGATAGGCTTGTAAAGTGCTACCCAGTCAGAATTTGTCATTTATGACTGCTTGTTGTGGTGTTTTCTGCATCTGCTTTGCACAGATGTAAGCGACATCACAAGATACAAGCTAACAGAAGATCAACTGCATTAAAAACCCGCACATGTGAGAAATTGCAGTTGAAAACCAATTAAATATTCCATTTCAACAGGCCAATTTATATCTGTTTTTGCAAAATTTAAATGCTGTTTTTATGCCACTGGAGAAAATGGTTCAAAACAGTTACCCCTAGGGCAATCTTGCCTTACCTTGGTTGGGTAATGGTTCAAGTAATAACCCTACTATTCAAGCAAGCTGGAACTAGGAAGAATGAAAAAAAAGGCATCAATACCACACCTGTGGGGAATTCCACTTGAGCAAATAAGGCCCTTGTCCAGGGAAGCACTTCTTTTTACGCATTAGAATAGTGCCTTACAGTTCAATGGAACTTCTCCCATGCCTGACGCTGAGCATGTACTTAGATGCTTAGCTGAGCTGGGCCCCAGGTCCTGAAATAAAACCTTGCAGTATATGATATTGTACTGTAGCTAATGGGACTTACAGTTGTGTCAAGAACCCATATTTTTGGTACTAAATAGAATGACTTCCTTTGCCAGCCTTCTTATATGTATATGTTTTGAAAGACATGAATATCTTGTAAACCTATACTAGTTTTCAATGTGTCTAGTAGCACCTACCTGGTTCTCTCAAACTACCATATTATATTAACATATTATTGCATTTTTCCACAGATGGGTATGGAGTGAACTGTAAAAACAAGCATGCAATCACATCAATGCAGACTTATTTCTTTAAAATGTCATACTGTATATGATTTATTATGTTAACACTCAACCACATCATATTATTTATGTCTGTATATTTTGAAAAAAAGTGCTGCTTTGATTGACGTCACCCTTTTTTCTTAGAAATCAACAAGATAAATGCTTCAACAAAAACAATTAAAATACTCTAATATTGTCCTTAAAAGGTTTATACTCTTCTGATAAATAATCTGACAGCACCTTTATCTTCCATTTTACCATACTACATGATGTCATATTCCAAACTCTCCTTTTCCCACACAAAAATAAAATCCCAGGAGAAGGTCTTTTACAGCAGACCATCATGCTTTTAGGCTTCACAAGTACAGCAACCAGAGAGAAATATTCTTCTGTCAAAGGTGCAAAACTTAGGAGTACAACAAACTCCATTGAGACTAACTTGCATTCTCCAGTGTAGAATCATTACCAAGAGCTGATATGGCAACCTTGTTGCTTCATTGGAAGAGGAAATAAGCCAATGGGCTTATAGTGTTTTGTTGTCATAGTTAAGAGCATGTAATTTTTCAGCTGTTAATTACACAAAAAATTTCAGAAATAATCCAAACAGAGACTTTCACTGTGGAGCTAAAAGCATGGCAGGAATTCTCTATCATTCACGGTGACATAAGTTTGTACCTCACAAAATGCATAGACAGGAATTTAATATAAAGAATTAGTCCATTTACTGTATACACAAAACATATATCTTTTGTTTTAACACTTCTATTTTTTTCTTTTTTTTTTTTCCCTTTTTTTCCCCTTTTTTTTTTTTTTTTTTTTTTTTTTTTTTTGGCAAACCAACATAGAGAAGCAGCTCTGGAACTGCCAAATTAAAAACTGAGAATTTTTGCAACTCAATAGTATTTTTTAAGGATAGTAATCAAATGTGGTTGTAATTTAAAACCTGAGGCTGTGCACTGGTTGTTAGCTTAAAACTACCTTTCCATATAACATTGTGCTTCCATTGTATAACAAAGAAAAAATTAACAAGAACTAGAAAAGTTTGCTGCTGAACAGTGCTAGGACATACAGACAAAAAAAAATACTTATACATGTTATCTACTCAGAATATTGATTTGAGTCATATTTAAAGGGATATAATGGACATTAGAAAATGCTTACTTGTGACTGACTTAGCTACTGCCAGAAAAGTTAAATATGTATCAAATAATGTTTAATTGAATTTATTATATGCACTATATACAGATACTAAAATGTCTTGCAGTTGTGCCCCATGAACACTTCAAATTTGAGTAGGCAGGTGAGTCCATGTGAAGCAAATAAATTATAAAAACAAAAATTACTCAAAACAACCTCTAATCTTTGTGATTCCAAAAAGCATAAGGGCAGGACAAATTTGTTTCAAATCAAGCACTATTATCTAATTTTGCAGAATTTGTATAGCTATTCAGTATGTTTTACCACTGAAACATGGCACTGTTGTCAAGGTACCATTTAAAACATAACAAAGCAAAGCAAAACAAAACAAAAAAAATCAGTGGACAGTTTTTTTTGTTTGTTTGTTTGGTTTTTGTTTCTTTTTTTTCTTCCCACCAAATCCAAGCATACAAGAAACTATTCTACAAAGATTTCTGTTTGTATTTCCTAGGGCATATGTCTCAAAAACAAGTTGCTCTTTGACATGTATAAAACATTTTTTGTAAACCTCTAATCTTAGACTTAACTTTTTCTGTAAGTAAATTATTAGTATTTGTTATGAATATTGTTCTATGACACACTAGTAGGGACCATGGTAAAAGAAAACTGAAAAAGAAGAAAGCTGCATAACACTTAAAAATACAGAAAACTTGGATTAAGATGATGATTAACATTGTTAAGGCTGTATATTCAAGCACTGTATGTTAAGAGAGCAGTGGATATGAATTTTAGGCTATAAGAAACGTCCTGCTTTATGCATGATACTGTAATTATAGAATGAGGATGTCAACAGCTGATTGTTGGCATAAACTGGCTACTTATAGCAGATATGCAAGTTAATAGAGATAGCAGAAGATGGCAGAAATGAATTCTGAAAAATGATAGCCAGTTTTATCCAGCAGTCAGACTGAGAAGTAAAACTCCCAAGATTCTAGCTCTGCATCTAAATGAAATACTCTTTTTTCTCCTCTGCATTGACTTGGCTGCCTTCTGCATTGATAATGGCTGTGTCGGCATCAGGTGCATCTTCAGCTCCTTTTGCTTCATTTGTTAAATATGTTCCTACAGGAATCAGCACAAGAAAAAAAAAAAAAAAAAAAAAAAAAAAAAAAAAAGATTAGTTGTTTGTTTGTTTGTTTGTTTAGTTTTACACTATATTATAGGAAGTAATTCCTAACAATACTCCAATTGCCTTATGAATGGACAAATATTATTATACAATTTTAATGTGAATAATACAAGTATGCTCAAGTTTCTAATTTGTCTAAGAAATATTTATAGTATTAACACTGGTAATCCACATACACACATTCACATATATCCACATTAAATTAAGGAAATATCTTAAGAAAAGTCCATCGTATCTAGCTACAGTAATATGCAATATATTTTGCAATTATACAATAAATGATAAAATCTTGGTTATTTTGATGAATGGGTACCCATAACAATCAAACCAACCTTGGAGATTTAGATATTCATAAATGCTTTATTTTTAATAGCCACTGTTTTTTGTACTTTTATTTCACATGATCTTATCCATGCTTTAATTTTACTTTAATTTTATTGTATCACAGTCATTTCCAAAAATTACAAAACTGAGGTAGTTTCTTTAATTAAACCCACTCATATTATACTATCACAGACATTCATATGCTCAGGGTATGAATAAAAATAATTGTGCACAGTTGCCTTTTTCCTTTATGAAAGTATGATTTATGGCGGCATAAGATGCATATGTTTTCATTCAGAAAAGTAATCAAAAGAGACACATTTTCACTAGCTTATTTTTCCCCCACATAGTCCAATCAAATTAAAATGGTATTTTTATCATCTTAGGTCTGCTTACCATATGATTATCCTACCTAAAGTGAAATTTAATGAGTTAATGCCAACACTAATCCTTTCTTCATAGTTTTTTTTTTTTTTTTTTTGGGAGGGGGGGTATGGGAATCAACTGAGTTTTAACAAGTGGTCTGCAAGCCATTCAGAGGTTAAACCTCAAAAAACGATTTTGGAATTAACTAGGTCAAAATGGGATCATAGAGAGGCTTAGTCAGAAGTCAGTGTCACTCTATCCCTCTTATCTCTAATGGTGGTGAAGATTCAAAATGAAGGGAACAGAGTTCTTAAGGTAGAACATCTGACTAAAGTAAAGCTTGACCCAGGAATGATACCCTTGTTCTGGTAGGACTATTAGTAGAGGAGTCACTGATCTGAAAATTCCCAATCAGTATTTCAAATTATCTTTTAAAAGAATATTTAAAGTATCAGCAAAAAATCTTGTTATATGTAATAATAATTATATATTATTAAATACTGATGTATTATTATCTTATTTTATATATATATATATATATATATATATATATATATATATATATATACTGCTGAGTTGATCTACTAGTTAAAATCATGAAATTGTTTAATCAAGAGCCTATAGCTAAAGGCTAAAACCAAGAGGCAATCTTGTCTCTCAGTCTCTCTAAATCACTGACTAATTATATGGGCATATAACTAAATATCCTTTGCCTTAGTCCAGTGAAAAACTGGATAAAAATTCAGGAACTTCACTCATGACTAGAGTGTTAACTGAGCTTGCTTGTCCAAATAATTCAGTAGAAGGGGAAGGTGAAAGGGAACAGCATTCCCAGGTGAAATCATGCCTTGCTTTCAAAAGGGACTGAAGTTCCACTAAATCTATCCTACCTTTATGTCTTGCCAGGTATCGACCAAGGAGAATTATAGAACATAGCGTTACAAAGACAACTACAGCCACTATTCCTCCTATAAGAGCATGGTCAGGTCCGGTCTGTCCAGCCAAAGCATTTGGATCTAGAGGGAGAAACAAAAACCAAAAGTGGTCCTATACAGACAAAAATGACAGGAAATTTCACAATACCAAGTTTTATACTGATCATCCTGAAAATAGGGCATTTCTCTGTTTAATATTCAGCATGGTTATTCCCATTTTTACTACCAGTATCTTATCAACAACATAGTGCTGCTTGTATTCCCAGATCGTTAAAACCCTGAGGATATCACAGTTACAAAAATATTACCTTCCTCTTCTTTGGCAGAGGTTATTAAATGGGAAAGGTTTTTGGTTTTGTCCTCGTCATTTTACAACTGAAAACCTGGCCACAGCTATTTATAGATGGAAAAACAAGGAGCTGAGAATTGGGGATCAGATAGCATCAGCAGAATAGTGTCTGCATAATACATAATTTATAGACTTGATTCTCAGTGGGGAACCCTTATATATTCTCTTCCTCTCATTCCTATCCTATTGCACCAGAAATAAAAAGGCAGATAAAGTGCAGCCTTGCCAAGTTCCTCTGCACATGGCTGAGTCTGCATGAATTTGGTCAGATAAAGGTATCAGGCAACCTGAAAGATCATCATTCACTCTCAATCCTCAGTTTGAGAATTTACTGTGAATACTCTATTAATTCCCAAACTGAACAAGATGCAATATATACAACAGAGTACTAGCAGCTTCATTTTACTAACTCTGGGCAGGGTGCTACTGCAAATACTGTCAGATTCAAGCTTCTCTGCTGGTCATTTGTCTGTTCAGTTAGCTGGTGCTTTACAGAAGTTGCAAAAGGGCAATCATGGAGAAATGACACTACTTAGGGAGGAGTAATTCTTTGGAGCTTTTGAACAATGAACCAGCAACCTTTGACTGTTGACTCATCTGAAATATGCAAAAGAAATAATAATAAAAAAAAATCAATCTAAGGTTCCTGCTAAGATTGCTGTTTTTGTGAAAATGCCACTGCTACAAAGTAATAGTAATTCTCTCAAAATGCTATTAGCATGTTCTCTATGTTGCCGTCAGTCTACACACACTGCTTCAAGGGCATTTCCCTCATAGGAACTATTTATATTCTACAAACAGTTTGCAAACAACTTCTTTGTTTTGCAAAAGAGAAAGGCAGGAAAAATATTTACACAGAAAAGAGGGCAACCCTGTAAAGATGATTAAATGGTCTCTGATAACATCTAGGAACTGCGATTTTGTGATACCATAACTACATTCTGCTGACCAGTATCACTGTATATAGATGAATTATATAGATGCATTATATAAGCATTATATAGATGAAATGAAAGAAGCATGCTTTTCCCTCCTTTTGCAAACTGTCAGGCAGACTGAAACTGCACTTTCAGGTTTGCTGGAACACAGAGCAGTGTGGTCCATGGTTATAGACACTGTTCTGCTCTTCACAGTCACTGAATCCATGAGACATGGCTTCTCCACTTATTGCTGGCTTCACAACTCCCAACTGTTTCTCTTCTGGCTGCTAAGAAGACTTTGGGGGGAAGTGCCTACAGCAATTCTGCAGACATGACAGCAAACTTGTTAGGGGCCTCAAGAAAGCTAGAAACACTTCATAGCTGTACCTGCCTCCTCCTCTGTCCCTATGAGCCTCTTGGTATGATGCTACTGTCGGTTCACTATGCTGAGTATGGAGGATCAGTTCGAAAGGCCATCGGCTCTATTTTGGTGATCAAAAGTGACCCTGAGCTTCGTATGCCAGCAGCCTTGTGGAAAGAAACAAGAGGGCTGAAGTCTCATCACCCCAAAGCCACAGCTTGGAGCCATCCTTCCCCAAGCCTTGCAGAGGCTCTGCTTTCCATGGCGAGTAAGGAGGTGATCGCTCACTTAAGAAAATGGAAGGTGACGGCTTGCTGCAGAACTGTCAGCCTGCTAGAGCCATCTAGCAAATTCCTCCTTCTGTGGTGCCTGTGGCAAAGTTGCTGTAAACCTGCTCCCTGCGGCAATAAGGCAGCACAAATTTGGGCACTCAGGAGCAGCAACGTCCCCAGGTGCTGCATGCAAGCTGCAGGAGATGCTCTTTCTCAGCACCAGGCCAGGAACAATATGAACTTGTTTTCTCACTAATAGTCCTATATACTTGCTAATATACTAGCAGTAAAATTAATGAATTAAAGGAGGTATTTTGAGCGATAATATACTTCCTGATGCAGAGTATAATCCAAAGAAGGACTAGCACGGCACTTTATCTGGAGGCATTTTTTGAAAAGCTGAAGTATACAAGCTCAATACTCAGATTTACACATCTCTCTTCTGTGAGCTTTAATAAACATTACAGATAAAAATGCTCACAGTACACTGTGATGAATATGCCTCTGTGTTTTCTTCCTCAGGTGATTTCATACATATAGGACCTCACTCCTCCTCTGACATATGCAATTCAATGGACTACCTGAAGCTAGCATAAATATAAGGTTCCCCACATATAAATGAAGGTTAATGACATTCTACTGTTTCTGTTGGTTGACATTTTTAACTTTAAAATTAATTTTACCTTTTAATTGGAATGCAAAGGTAGTGTTGTATTTCTGGTAAAATCTCTTAACATTGGTATGAAAGAAAGATTATATTGATAAATACTGTCACACAAGTTTGTCCACAAATACATCTTTTTTCCAGTATTACCACTGAAAAAAATATCATTTATTTAAAAAAAAAATAATGATAAAACAGATGGAAGGAAAGGAAATAAAGAAAGATCCGCAAAAGTGTCCAACATTTTCTTGAGAAACAAGCATTCTTTCATAGCAAAATGAAAATCTGCACAACATAAACAATACTATAAACAGAAAGAGCTCCTCATAGAAATATTATCCTCATAGAAACATAATGTTAACATTAAATATAAATATGCCCTACATTATGCATACAGAGTAATGCACTATACATTTGCCATTCATGAAATGACCTAAGCCCCATGAGTGAATTATAGATCTGGGACTATCTACCATCTCATAAATAATTACTATGTCAAAAAGTGCCTGAATGGTATCTGAAAGGTACAGCAGTTTAGAAAATATGTCATTTTGTATTTTAGGTATTTATATAGTGAAGAAATACAATTATCCAAGTATTCTGGGCATTTTCATTACCAACTCCCACTGGAGTTGGTGAAAGTGTTAAGTATGTATTTGGGTGCTGACCACTGCAAAGTTTGCTTTACAAAAACAAAAACAAAAACAATTTTTTTTATTATTTTTAGATTATCATTATAAGCTTCATGAGCTTTACCATGTAAATCTTAGCCTGCCACATATATGTATCTAGTAAATGAAATCTTAATTATGCAATAAATGCTTATAATTCAGCTGTTTCCAGGAAAAACAACAAATCAGTCTGTTCCTTTTAAAAATATAGACTGTTTATTACTGCATGAGCACAGGAAGCAACAATACTCATGGACTGAGACAATGAACTTCAAATTTCTTATCAGATCTTCAAAGATCTTTTTTTTTTTCCTCTCTTTTGTTTTGTTTTTCAATTATTGAAGAGATTAAGAAAATTTTGTAGTAGAAAATGACAGAAAAGCTCATAACTATTTTTGTTTGTTTGTTTGTTTGTTTGTTTCTGTCCTAAACGTAGGAAGTACCTTCATAATACTGATTGCTTATATTGTGAAATTCCATCTGTTTTCAGCTTCTAGGATTTAATGTTTGTTCACAGATTTACAGAGATATATTTAAAATGAGTAAGAGAAAAATAATGGATTGTTCATTAAGGAGTAAAACATCAGATAAACCTTACACCTATTAAGTAAGTAGATAAGTGCATTTTGTGACCTGATGACTAAGTTTCAGTGTAAAATATTTTTATGTGATTTCACACATTAGTTAAGCAGAGAAATGCTGAAACATTTTTTCATGCTTTTGCATAAAGTATATGGTAATTATTCATCTAATTTCATTTTCTTCCTGCATAAGTTTCCTTCTTATTTATGCATAGTTGACTTAACTGGGCAGGCTGCAGGAAAGGGTCAGATAACCTTTTCCCGAGCCATGGGAGAACAGGCACATCTGTGAATGCTGAAATAGTTGCTGATTTAGGGGGCTATGCTCAAGTAGTCCCCTTTACTGTAAAACTTTATTTTTGCATATTTTTGGCACTGGTGTTAAACTAGAACAGTTACACAAAAATCACTTTGAATACGACATACCTAGTTTTGAGGGATCCAAAATAATTATTTAAACTGACCATTTACTACTAAAATAAAAATCAGAAATAAAGGCCCTAATTTGCTCTGGAGCTTAAACAGCATTCACAAAATGAAGTCATATTAAGCAGACATATTATTTGTAAATTATTGTTCCTTAAGGCTGGAAAAAAGAACAGAAATGTCCCATTTCTCAGACAAGTGCTGAAACCAGCAGACTACAGTTAGTTTTACTAATTTCTTGAACAATCCATTACTCAGGCAAAAGAGAACTGTTCCATCAAGAGATCCTAGGGAATCTAGGAGCACGTCACAATTATGGCAGCAAAATCTCTTCAAGTGACTCCTTCTTTCCCCAGATTCAGGGGCTTATTATCACTTTGCCAACTCTTCATGCTTTAGACAAAGCCATTGTTTGAAGGGCCTGGCTCAAAATTTGATCAGTAAAGCAGTGTGTATTTAGGGGTGGAGACATCCTAAAAGCACTCCCACCCCACCCCCTCCCCCCCCCCAAAAAAAAAAAAAAAAAAAAAAAAAAGGCAAAAGCTCTGCCCTACTTGACGAGCTGGTAAATTGCTGTAGATAAGGGCAGGGTGAGAATGTGTGGTGGAAGCCAATGAATATTTTGAAGTACCTAAGTGACAGGACAATATAATGCAAAAACGAGCAAGTAATGGACAGGGAACTCTGCCTCTTCCATTTTTGGGTTCTCTGAAGCTCACCACTAAATATAAGTTAAATTAGAAATATTATATCAGAAATATCCCCCATTTATCTGCATTTCAGCTTGGTTTCCTAAGGAGAGAGCGCTCGTGTGATCATGCTCTTTCACTCTCTTCAAATTACTTACTTAAAAACCATGGATCAATTACAACTAATTTTAAGAGACAGTATAGATCTCAAGATCATTGTTTTCCTGTAACTGTCCTGAAAAGACTGCTGCAGGAGCTCAAACCTCATCAGATATCAGAGAACATACAGGAAGAAAAAACCCGAATAGAGACAAAAGCTTCATCCAAAATCTGTGCCCAAGAATCATTTTTTCAATAAAGGTTTCTCTCCATTGTGAGTTTTTTGGTGTCTAATAAGGCACAGATACCTTTTGAAGCTTTTCACTTGTTTAGGAGCCATTTGTAACATCTCAGCCCTTCCCACATCACCTTTTTCTCCTTCCCTCTCTACCTACCCTCCCTACTTCTATTCCTTCTTCTCTCATAATGGGTCAGCTCACACTGTAGCATTTGGATAACTCAGTTTAAAGTCAGTCAACCATGAGGCATGATCCCATTGGAAACTAGAGATAATTTCTTGCAGCAGCCTATAGAATAAACTTGCATTTTTAAAATGTAATTAGGCTAATATCATTCACCAGTTTCAACCATAGGGCTGCATAATTTTTTTATTGTTCCATACATGTAAGCTTTGGGGAAAACAAGTAAGTAAATACATACATAATTCCTCAATGCTTAGTCTAACTTGATCAGGGAAAAAAAAAAAAAAAAAAAAAAAAAAAAAGACCAAGATAGGAATTTACTCACAAATATGGATAAGAGATAGAACTGGACTGACAGTTGACAAGGTATTTGATTTAGAAATAGTGGCAGTGGTGCTGTCTGTGATAAATGCTGGTGAGTAGATTTTACCCATTTTAGCATCTTAATTTGGGTACCACACAGTTCAATTTCCCTTGCCTGGCCTGGAGTGCTGAAACAGGTATTTTTAATCTCATTTTGTAATATGCCACTAACCACTACAATACATATACTTGAAACTTGTGAAAGTATTGTTAAGGGGGAAAAGAAAGTTTCTAAACTTTCATTTAAATTGCAAAGAGTAGCTGCCCAAGGGGGCTGGTTGTGAAATTTCTTGAAAATGTGTTTTGTTATTAACCAATTCTGAACTTAAAATATGTGACAGCCTTCTTTTTCCTTCAGTGCCTGAAGCAAAGAAGAACAAAACAGTGTGCTAATATACAGCATATATAAACTGCTATTTTAATAGGAGGACATCATCAACCATAGAGAAGACATGCAGAAAAAAAAAAAAGTTTACTTGTAAACTTTCAAAAGAATTTATAGCCTTTTCTTCCCACACATTACTGCAGTAGCATATTTGGCACATTTTGCCTCTGAGTGTTTTTTTGTTGTTTTTTTTTTTTTTTTTTTCAAAGTATTGAATTATATATACATTCCTATTAAGAAGAGCCCACATCCCAGAAGGATAAAAGTCCCACACTAATGTTTCAGCAGCTGAATCTACATCTCCTTTTGAGAGTTCATGTTCTCATGAATCTAAGATTTCTTTCAGTGGAAATAAAAAGAGCAAGGTTTTCTTGGCTGTATCTGTAAAGAAGGGGCCCTTATCCAAGGTAAATACAAACATTACCCACATCTATTACTTTGCAAATATGTGTTGTTTTGTTTGTTTGTTTGTATATTTGTTTTTGCAATGTAATGCTAATAAGAGAGTTGTATATCTACACTGGTTAAGACATGAAAAGTTTAATGATATTTTTCAGGGTCCTCAGAGCCTTGTTCCAGATTTTGTGTCTTGTATTTTGCTTCACTGACACAGTTTTTAATTTTTTTTTTTTTTTTCTTAGTGTTTCTTTAAAAGCTCCAGTTTCCTGAAGGGAACAGTTCCTCCAATTACAGCACATAGCAGAATTCTCTTATTGACAACATGGTATTTTTGTCCTTCAATAAACTCATTAATTGCTTCAGACTTTGTCTTAATGAAAAAACAAACAAACAAACAAACAAACAAACAAAAAAAAAAACAAAACAAAAAAAAAAACAACGCATTATGAAGAAAATACGCATATTGAAGTTTGGAAACTGCAGTCTATCAGTTACTTAAAAAAAAAAAAGAGACAGAGAAAGAAAGTGCCAACCCTACTTAGAAAGTCAAAGATGCATGACTTCCTATTTTTTGAGAAAATTGCATTTTGTGTCATCTTTCCCCTGATGACTTTCCATCAATAAATACAGGAGGACACCCCTCCTACTCTTTTCTGTTTTCTTCATCAACAAAAAAGGACAGGCACCAGCTGGAGTAGGTGTGTGTATGTGCACAACTCCTTCTCCTGTCATCAGAAGTTAATTATCTATATAAATAATGAACCATTCTCTAATTAACACAGAGACAAGAGGTGCCAATGAACTTTACTGCTCTCTCCTTGTAGTACCTTAACAGTTGTGGCCTTTGGTCACGGCCTACAGATTTAAGTCTGCTAGGCAAAACATGCAGATGCCTGTGTGGGAAGGGGTGTGTCGAGTGGGTGCTCATCAGAGCGTTCTGACACAGGCACCTTTTGCTGCTGCAGGGCTGGGTCCAGGGTCTCTCCTGGTCTCTTCTACTCTTAGCTTTCACTGACCATGAGAAGCAACACATTGTCACAACTACTCATCACTAACTATGGAGAGGTTATTAAAAGATAATCAAAGCATTTAAGAATTTAATTCTGCTAACCTTGAGGAAGTCCCAGGAGCTCAAGCTTACTAGAAAGCAGCATAAAGGTTTCCAAGGTGACTTTTTTGCCATCTTGATTTATGCTGTCTTTTATACAGACTCCATCACAGATTGATTCTCAGGGCCAACCAGTACCAGTGTACAGCTCAAATAATACACACTAGCCCAAAAAAGCAATGCAAGGAAGATATGCTTTCAGTCGAGGAATGATACTAAACAAATGGAGAAGTTCATTAAAATGCAGGTAGAGACAAAGCTGTTCCTGCTGGCAGAAGCTGGAGAGCAGAAGACTTTCTCACCAGTAAGGCAGAGAAACAGACAAAGTTAGCAGTGAACATTCATGGTTGTATAAGGATCAGAGGCATGAGCGGATTCACAGTTGCACAAGGTACATTGTACTGAATCTGTTCATGAGTTTTAAAAACAAGAAGGGCAGCTTCAATTTAATTGAAGTACAGCTCTAATTAAAACTTACTCTGTGGTGGAAGAAAGCCTATTGTTCAAATGAAATCTTTATGCTTGTCATACTAATTTTTCCTTACCAAATCAGATTAGAATAATTATAAGCCTATAACGACATCAAAACACCCCAGTAAACCAGCCACTTACAGCCAGAATCTGACACCTTACTCATGCTGAAGAGCAATTTAATCTGTCGTGGGACTACTCAGTATGAGTAATTGTAACAGAATTTCCTCTTTGGCAGTTAATAGCATATTTTATCTGTCAATATCTCTCTAGAAGATCAGCCTTTCTCTAAAAGATTATGCTTGCGGTTAGGGTAACTGATCCAAAGGAGGCTGTTGAATGACCCAGCTCATCTCAGAAACTTAGATGTGAGAGACATTAGCAGAGACAGTCTCTTGTAATGCACAGAGTAACAGAAAAGACGAGTAAATTATTGATAGGAAGGCAAGTATTCCTGTTAACATTTAAGGCATCTGTTATAGCCATTTTAATTAGGGCATAAAATCCTATGTAAATTCTTTGGGACAATGGCAATATCCATTAGTGAAGTTTCCGTCCAAGATAAAAACATACCTGGAATTTGTCTGAATTTTTGCCTGTGGTTTAATTGAATGTTATCCATTCTTTATGACAACTCTGTACTAATGGAAACAACAATATTTTCCTCATTTAATAATGACATGCTTGATGGAATTCAATATCTTAACCAAATTCTCCACTGGGAACATTAAGACTTTGTTGTTTTCAGATGCCTTAAAGTTAAATACCATCCAGCTATTAGTAAGAGACTGTTTGCTCTTACTACCATTGATCAGTAATGGATTTGCTGCAAATAAGGTCGATCATTGTTTTCCTAAAGGCTTTCTGTATTCATAAAAAGATAAAGCTATGCAGTTTGGGGTTTATGGGCGTATTTTTTGGAACTCAGCAACACGCATTTATTTCTAGCAGCATTCGTGATCTCAGTTGTCAGCACTGCTAGCTGCAATACATCCGGATTCTACCACGGGGGTCACATCCACACTAGTTTGCATCTGACAGATTCATTTCCTACCTTCTCTTGAGACAGCCACAAGGACTGAAAAAATCAGAGGTCCAATGTAATTACTATGTATATTTCAGATTAAATAAATGCGATAAAAGCCTCCATCTGGCTGTTGATCAAACGTGCAAAGGCAGGCTGATTTTCAGTGACATATTACAATATGTCTCTTGTAACAGTCCCAAATGCCATCCTGTAAATTACTTACATTTGGGATTACTTGACTACGGCAGACAGAAATATTACTCACTGCTTAAGTGCTGCCTGTTGGGAGCATGGGAGACGTGGGCTAATCTTAAAGTTGTTAAGCAAGGCATTAAGAAATAATGGGGCCATGTTTTTTTTACTAAATGGCAATTGTGCTCACACTATTTGAAGATGGCAAACCCAATTTAATCATAGCCTGAATTATGTTCCTGATGTTGAAAAGCTGTAAAAGGTCTGCAGCTGGGGAAATAAGTGTAAGCGGTGTGCTGAAACAGTTCTTGAGAAGAACTCAAAAAAAAAAAAAAACAAACAAACAAACAAAAAAAACCATCCTACAAAATATGTCAATAGCTTCAAACTATATGCCATCTGCTAACAAAATGTAAGCCTCTTCCTAGAGAGAAACTCTGAGATTCAGGGCCTTTCGATAAAGAAAAACACCAAGCAGGTATCCAACAAAGAAACAGAAATTCCAGTGGAAAACCAGAAAATGACACTGCCATTTCTCCAATTAGTGTGCACATCTCCTTGCAGTTGTACTTGCAATATGTGTAAAACAGTAATTCACCACATTACTGGAGGCCTTTTAAAGAGCTTATGAAAGAAAGGCTGGAAAAAAAATGGGGGGATATTCATAGATCAACTACTTGTGGTAATTCTTTCTTATGACTTATAGCTCCTTGAGGTTTACAACTCTTAGAAAAACAACAAAATTAATTCTAAATCAAAAATACAACTGCTTAATTTAAAAGATAAAACTCCTCTCCTGGCCAAACAATGGATATTTATTGTCTACAAGATTATATTTGTCCTTGTTGAACATCCATTTTGCCCACTAGGTGTACCAGGACACTGTGGAAATCAAGGCACTGTCTAAGGAGAGCTTTGGCCCTCCAAATCCTTGTTGTAAAGCCCAGAACTCCCTTGTTTCTCTACAGGTCTTGAAAGGAAAGTTAAAACTGATTTCCTTCTAGTCACAGATCTGGAAAAAAATGCTTGGAAGCATTCATGACATTTTTGACTCTAAAAATATTCTTTTTATCTCTCATTTGGTGACTCCAAGAAATAACTTTCCCTTCCTTCCCCTGTTTAATTCTCATTCTATTTTAATTGCACGAGGGATTCCATATAGTTTTTTCACCCTGAATTGCCTTATTAGCCCAACACTCAGCATCCAATCTTAACTGAAGTGGTTCATAAATTACACTTCCTCTTAAAAGGTCTTAAAAACTTTGTTCTCTCTCTAGGAAAGCAGAGACACAAAATGTGAAAGAAAAAAAGAAGGTTCCAAACAAAGCAGGAACTAGCACAACTCTCCCGAAGGCCACTACTGAGCAGCTTTTCATTGTGTAGTTTCTTCTTCCCTTCCTTCCTTCTTTCCTAGTCTGTTCCCTTCACATTACAGCTATGTAAGGGACATGATGTTTCTCTCTGAAGTATTCTATGAGCTTAAACTCATTAAAAATAAAGATGATGTACTCCTAAAAATGTGATTCTTCTCATTATAACCCTCTATGCAATGTAGTCAGCACAATGTTAGTTGCAACCATCTCGCTAACACCTGTGACAATCTCATTCTTGAAATGAAACCAGTAGATAATACATACAGCTGAAAAACAGGGATTCGTTCTAAAAGGCTAAGCTTATTAAACAAAATGTGGATATTTCAAGTTTTCCAATGCTATATATCCTTGATTCAGTAAAGCAAGTAAGTATGGAATAAACAGGACTTTAAGCATAGTTAAGTACTTTAGTTCAGTTGGAACTGGAGTGTCAGATCCTAGCTTCAGTTTACGAGACACCAACTACCTCAAGACTACCTACGAGACACAAACTAAAAGAGGAGCTTTGGACTGCTTTAGCAGTGAAAAACAGTGTCTCTGGCCCAACTTAAAAAACTTTAGGTATAAACCCTTTAAACTTAAGCATAAAACTGTAAGTATAAGGACTCTAAAACTTCAGCAAGCTGCTCCTATTCCTACAGAGGTGAAATTCACAAATTCAGAGCCCGTCACGACAGCTTCTCTCTGCCACCAGGATGGCTGAGTCTGGCACCGTCAGCCTGTGGTGCTGGGCAGCCCATAACCAGAGAAACCCCCTGGCTGGCAGCAGCCTCTCATCAAAAACCCTACTCTTGCCACCTGGGCCAAGGAGGCAGCATGTGGCCTTTTCCTGCAAAATCTATTTTGGTACCTTAGGTGAAATGGTTTTCTTTGTTTTTATTTATTTATTTATTTATTTGAAATGTTTTGCAAGCCAGCAAAATCATAACATGTTATACTTGCCCTGCCTAGTGATGACATAGTCTGCTCACAACCACACAATGCCTGCAAGCTGGTGAGCTGTCCCTCCAGAACTGAGTGCATCACCTGCTCGTGATGCACCTTGAAATGAAAGTTAGTTTTCCAGAGATAATTATGAAAAATGCTGGTTTAAATCTTTTCCATGCAACAAAAAATTTGCATGAGTTTTGACAACGTGTTTTCTTTAGCTGTGCCTCAGTTCCCCTAAAATAACTTGAGCAACTAATTACTTTGACTCATAGAATGACTCACAGAACAAAGAATGATTCTGAGATACTGCAGTAGTAGCTATAAGGCAGGTACTTAACCTATTCTTACAAGTGATATCCAATATAAGAGTTATATTGAGATATCTGAAATGGATTCTTGTGATTTTAATTTTTGCTAAGCTTTTGTTGGATATATTTTTATCTCAGGATAAAAGGAAACTGAGCATCTATTGTTATATGTTTCCATAATGAAGAAATTAATAGCTGTCTTTTTTGTCTTTTTTTTTTTTTTTTTTTTTTTTTTTTTTTTTTTTTTTTAATCTCAGAGATGAGACTGAACAAGATAACCTTAGGCAGTTACACTACAATATGTAATTCACACCAGGTAACTGATATAGATAAAAATAAGTAGAAATATGGGAATAAGCCAGAAACAGGATGAATCAACTTCCAGATTATGGTAACAAACAGAAAAGTATTAGAAATGTTGTTAAATGCTGTTAAACAGACATGAAGCCTTCAGTTCACAAATAACCTTGAATTTAAGAGGAAAAATTGTTCCATTTTAATATTAGAATCATTGAAGATGTAGGTCAGCTGCTACGAGAACATTGTAGGGAATTAATGTCTAGAAAAATGAACAGCTACAGTCCCCTGGCTTCAGTTTTCTTTTTCATGCCAATAATGTCTACTGTCACATCAGTGCTAATAATTTATGCAGTATAGTAAAACTTAAAAAATTATGATTAAAACTTCTTGATATTTAGTTAGACTAACTTCCTAAAATCTCAGGGAACATATTATAAAGGTTAGTTCCTTTACCTTTATGCTAATTAAATACAACTATACAGTTTGTAACTTTAAAATTAAAGGAAGCAAGTAAATATGTATGTTAAGGTTTCAATAAATGGTATTACAAGCTAATTCTACCATTTTTGTGATAACTGAGCAACAGAAGCTATCACAACAATCACAACAAAAAAGCTACACAATGCCACTGTTTTAAAATTGAGTACGTGCACACAGTTGTTCAAATACACAAACATGTTAGATATTTCATAGAATATCCCAAGTTGGAAGGGACCCACAAGGATGATTTCAAAGGACATTTGTGCCTTTCATTGCCAGTAAAAGTGATTAAATCTTCATGGTGCTATAAACTTAGATTTTTTCAAAAATTACCAAGGCTGCCTCTGCAAATATAAAACATACTATCATTTATTTTGCACATGTCAAACATAACAATCATGGTGAATAATACACAAAAATAAAGAGAGCACCAAATTCAGACTCTGCAAAGGTAAGCTAGTTAGCAGTGGCTGTTTCCACTTAAGGACAGTAAGCGTCACCATGGCCATTGGCATGGCCACTGGAGTGCACAAAGTATGAGTGACATTTGTTCAGTCGTATGCAGAGAAAGCTAAAGGAGAAAATATTATCAAATACTACTAAAATATTATCAAATACTATCACCTGGGAAGGAGGAAAGAAGATTGAGCCAGACTCTTACTGGAGGTGTGCAGAGAAGAGAGGCAATGGACACAATCTGGAACATAGGAAATTCCAACTAGATATTAAGAAATTTCTTTCATCACAAGGATGGTCACACACTGGGGCGGGTCACCCAGAGAAGCTCTGTGTTCTCCCACCCTGAACATAATGTAAAACTCACCCGAATGAAGCCCTGAAAAACCCAATGTATGGTGGCCCTGCTCTAAGCTTGCTTTGAACCAGTTGATCACCAGAGAACTTTTCCACTGTAAATTATTGAACAATTCTAGGAAATGGATGATAATCCATCAAAACTAAAAATACATGAAAATATACCAAAAAATAAATAAAGAGGTTCTCTATTTTTGCATCTTAATACAAACACTGAATTAATATTACACCAGCAACCTGCAGATGGATGCTAAGATTATACTACTGCTTTAAGATGCTCTGTTCTTTGAATTGTCTTAAATTGTTGCCATCACTGCTATATCCATAGTGTCAAAAATTCAAGAGGCTCTCCAATTACTTTTCTCCTGCCTTCTAGTAACGGACACACTTGAATCAAGGAGCAGGGGTTCACATAATCTCTTAGAAATGATACCACAGAAGGGAGCTTTACATTGGCAGAAAAAAAATACCCTATGCGATATCAAGGGCTTTGTCTTCCTATAATAATTTATTTTTCTTGAAATAAAATTTATTCTTTATCTGAAAAACAGGGTCATATCAGCCTTTCTGAATAAATAAATAAATAAATAAATAAATAAATAAATAAATAAATAAGTTCCATACTAGATTATTTCAGATAGTGTTTTACAAAGCATTATACATAATATGAATGTCAAAGATCACCAAATTGTTCCAATGGTCTTTCCATCAAATTACGTTTACAATTACTGAGAGGTTAGATTTGCAAAGAAATGAGCTGACATTTCAGCTTCCTGTGGCAATTGCAGTATTTTTACTTAGGGGATTTCAGCTTTATGGCCAACTTGAGAAAACTAGTGTAATTCTGTTTTTCCCAGGTATAGCTAGGTTTATTTATAGCAAGGTCAACTCATTTGAAATCTCGTTGTATCTCTTTACTCACTAGAGAAATTGTTATGCAAGTAAAACTCTGGATGGTGTTGTTTCTCTGTAATAGCAGGGGGTAAGAACCAGCAACTGCAAAAATTGCTTTTCAGCCTGTCAGACTTGATATTCAATGCACAAAACATTTCATAGATAAAAATATACTGCAGCTTATCTCCATGTAATAACAGTGAGCATGCATCTTGCAAAATACACTGAAGGCCACAAACGCAGCAAGGATTCTGATGGGGCTACCACACCAAAGCCCTCATCTAATAATATGACATCTAAATATATGGTCCAAATCTTCTCCAGAAACCTGGTGAGATAAAATCCTACTGCAAAAATTCTCTTTTGAAATTTCTCCACTCCAAAATGCCCCCATATTCTAAAGGAAAATGGTCTGGAGTGCTTTTAGCATTCCTCCTTTCCTCCGGTTCTCCCCAGTCCTCTCCTCTTTGGTAATGCAACTCTGGGAGAGGAAAATTCTCAGGAAATCTATCAATGATAGAGTATCCCTATTATACTTAGCTGTGTGTTTCCACAGAATTTTCTGCATATCCTGCCCTCCACAGTTCTAGCACCATCCTTCTCTGGAGTTACTTTCATGAAAGATGCTCATACTCAGCCTCATTAAATCTGTAATTTAAAATGAGTTTCCCAGTGTAACAAGCAGCTGCACAAATTCTGTTACTGCCTTGTTACTGTGTTGTCGCCATTTCCTGCTACTGCTTTGTAAATGAAGCAGGAGTTCTTGTCTCAATAGTAAGTTCCATGAGACTGCTGCACTTTTTTTCTATTTGATGTTATTGTGTACTCAGGATGAAATCCAAATGCATATTTAAATATTTTTAAAGCATCTTAGGACAAATTTGAGCAACGGAGTCTTGAAATATGTTCACAAAAGCGTGACTTAAGCCATTTAAAGGATAGCGAGACAAATGTGTCCCTGACAAATACATCCTTGGATAGCTAACATGCTGTACTGTGCATGCCTACAGGCACCACTGTTTTGGCTGAACTGATCATCTAGGTACCTGCCTCCGCCATAAAGTTGTTTTAAATTCACAAAGTAGGTGTCTCTAGCCCTAAGTTGCCTCAGGGCCCAATTGATTTGTTTTACTTCAAGAATGTTAAATATACACTTGAAAACACTGAATTCAAATCAAGTTGCACTAGCTACAGAAAATTTTATTCAAGATGCGACATGAAGAGGTGCAGAATCACCATGTTTCACTGTGAAAGTTAAGATTAACAGGGAATATTACACTAAATACAATTCTGGCTGATGTGAAAGCATGTGAAACCCTCTGCAAATCGTTAAGGGCATCATCACAACAAAACTGCATGCTATGGACATGACAACCTTTGCAACGTGAGACAGAAATGAAGTCCCCAGAAGCTAACAGGCATGTTATCTGAGAGATAGAGTTTGTGACCTCGATTTAAGAAAATACCACTTTTTCATGGTGCTGGCTTGGAGCATATGTAAAATGAACACAGGAGTTATTGCACCCAAAGAACAGTTTGAAATGCCTAATTCAGCACTGACCTCTTCTGTAGCTGACTGCCTAACATCAAGGACCAAGTAGCAGGTTGTCTCTTCCTTTGCCTGATTCTCTGTTGACTTGGTGTCCTTAAAAAAATAAATTGCTCCTAGGCAAATAACTCATAAGATGGATGCAATGACAGCTCCCTTCCCTCATCTTTCTCTCATGCACAAACAAGTGTATGCTGACCAGCAGTGATATTATTTGGCCTTGGGCACAATCAAAATATTCCAGCACTCCTCATGAAATACAAACTACTATCAACTGGGTAGTTCTTCAACAATACCTTTTCTATGAATAAACTGGAATGTCATATTTGAATTCATCACATATAAATAAGATGGTGTCACTAAAATGTTCAGCAACTTTCTGTAATGATCAGTTTGATTCCTGACAATATGATCGATCAAATACAGAGGCTCAATTAAATATATATTTTATATATATATATATATATATACATACACACGTATACACCTCCTGTCTCTCTTCAGAAGTGGGGAATTTTTGCACAGCAGTTGATTGGAACATAATGTTTTTAGGCACATTTGCATTTAGTTGATAGGGTACATTAGTCATGTTCACGATTATTCAGTTTAAACAACTCATTTTTAGCATCTTCTGACATGAATTTATAGTTCATTGACTAATTTTATATACTGATAACATTTTTATGAGAACATATAAGTAAACATTGCACGTGTAATCTTGTTGGAAAGTTTTCTTCTAAGTACTGCTTTTTTTGCACAATTTATTTTCTAGTTATTAAAAGAAAATGTGTAGAAGTTATGAAGCACAGTTAAATGTATACTGCATTGTCTAGTGTCACTTAAATCTGTCCTAGCAACAACACATCTGTTCTTTCAAAACTTTATTTACCTGTACAGTGTTAATCAGACAAATTACTCTAGGGCTTTTTTTTTTTTTTTTTTTTTTTTTTTTTTTTTTTTTTTTTTTTTTTTTCTTCATAACAGATGCCTGTCATTTCACAGAACAGCTGCAGAGAAAAAAAAAAAAAAAAAAAAAAAAGATATTCACCCTTTCCTGACACCTTCTGGAAACAAAAGTTGTCCAGACAAAGCAATTGCTTTAGTTTACCATTATGTCCATGAAGAACCAGACCATACAACCCTTAAAATAAGTAGTATCATGATTGAGCCCCTCATCAGAGGCTTAACTATAAACAGTTACAGTTAAACATTTTGTATGCTTCATGCTTGCTTTACTTCAGGATCTGAGGATGCAGTCTTTTTCCCATTAGACTCAATGCACATTTCAAGTTTTTAAATATTTTAAACAAAACTACTACTAATTGTTATTGGCAGACGGAGATATTTCTTGGCCAGTAGAGATTACCTTTGGGACTGTCTTTGTGTGCAGGGTAGCCAAAGACATGTTTCCTCCTTATACAAAGAATACAGAAACCATTCTAAAGAGCACTGAACAATAATTTATCTCATGCATGTATTTATCTCCTGACCTGCAGTATATTTAAATAAAGTATTACCAGGAAGATTTCTTGAATCAAGTCCATAATTTTTAATGGAAGTTGGCCACCTCATCACAGAGTAGTAAACAAACTTGAGGAAGTAGGTGTATAGCCTGGCTGGGAAGAATAGCACTTGTGCTGGTACAACACTAGTGGCTGTGCCCAAACAGGACAATTTCAGGAAGAGTAATATATACTATTGAAAATTGCATATTTTGGTATAAGGTTGGTGTTGTGAAGTTATTTATTTATTTATTTTTAACAGACAGGTGATCTTTTAGAGATAAGTTTTATAATCAACTGTTACAGAAATCTTTGTTTAACATGCCAACACGTAAAAGAGAGTAACAAACTAGATCTGCTTAGTCCACAGACTCGCACACAGAAAAGACTACAGAAAAGAATCTGACTTCGAATTACTCTACCTCTTTGTATGTGAACAGTAATATGGATAGGATTACTTCAGTAAAACTAAAAGAGTGCACAGTATAGGAACTTCAGAGTACTGTCCCTCAAAGCAGCAGCAACATGTAAGGGATCCATGCCACATCAAAAGTACTAATTCAGGGGCTGTTAAAGAGAACAAAAGCAATGTTGTGAAACACCCCCACACAACACTTTGACATGTCTCATATGCACCTTCTGAGGAAACATTAAAAATGGTGCCTGTCATTGCTTTACAGAGCTGACAACTGCATTTTGATATCAGATCTTCCTTTTTGAGGTAGAATCTGCACAAAATAAGCAGCTGTGCATCAAAACCAAAATAGTCTTCCAAAGAGCTACAAGAAAGACCTAAGACATAAAAGGACTGATAATTATAACAGAACAAACATAATGAGTTGAGTGTAATTGATGGTGAGCTGAACTGTTCTTTTAAATCAAAACATCAAACCTCATTTTCAACACATTTAGGGAGAGTTATTTTAGTGCTAACATTTTAATAGTGTTTTTACACCTAAATTGTACAGGAACCCTTTATTCCCAGAACACCCTGAAAACTAGATGACTCATTTCAATAGGTTATGTCTTGGGAAACATTTTAAACAAAATTGAAAATCTATTATAAGGAAAGACATGTTACGCTGGTTGTGGAAATTTTAGAAAAAATAAAGGCATGTTTTTCTTTAAAGCAATATGTACTTATGCACAAGGACATAGATAAGATATTTTAAGAAATTTTAAAGAATCAGAATAGCTTGGAAGGAGTGGGAAAGAGAGAAAAGAATCTGGCCTATGCACACAAAGCTCTTTCCTTCCATTTTCCCCATTTCATTCACTTTGTTCTTAGACAATGTTGAAACACTGAAATGCATCCACACTCTCTGATTTGTGGTATTTCCTGCAGAACGGAATGCTCTAAAATTCAGTGGAAAGGGTTATTGTGTCTTTGGATGAAACTACCAGCACCAAGAAAAAGCATTGGATACATTTGTTCTCTGCAGGTAGTTGGCATGGGGAAAGGAAACACAGAGTTTCAGAGGTTCCTTAGAAGAATAATGAATAAAAATGAGCATGATCTTTCCCTGGTTAGTGCTGTTATTCATAGCAGCAGGAGTAAGAGTACCACTTCTATGTTTCATACTTATTTCTCTCCATCATTGAGAGAATTTAGAAATAGTGTTATAATCTGATCCTGTGCTTGTTACTCCAAATTATATCTCTATATACATCATTTAAAAGAATTTTTGAGGAATTCTTTAAATGGTGCTAGGAAATAAGATAAATCTTTCTCTGGATTGCACTACTGTCCATTTCCATTCTTATGAAATTCTTATGAACAGAAGCATATCAACAGAGAAATAAAATACCTGACTGTACATCCCTGTGTTTTTGTTTGTTTGTTTGTTTGTTTTTGTTTGTGTTTTTTCTTTTTTTTTTTTTTTTTTTTTTTTCACATATGCATTGTTAAAGGAAAGACTGAGCTTTAGGAAATGTTCCTGTTTCTTTGGTGTGCTAAATACTGGGTCCCTTCCCCACACTGCAAGTGCTGCTTCCTCTGAGAAGGGAACCAGTGCTGAGTTTTTCCCTATCCATCAGTAATAACAGAGGAAACAGCCATGGCACAACTGAGCTTATATTTCATATTTCATATTTCATATGCATATTTCACTGCTTCATATTTCGCGTGTTTTCCCAATTACTGAAGGTTATTAAAAATGGGACTCAGAGACAGGAAATGACATCTTCTTGGAGAGGATTAAGGGCAGGAATAGCTACAACAGTAAAACTCAGTCCCTACTAAGTCAGCAGGAAATTTCAACTAGCAAAACCAGATTTCAAGCCAGAATACTAGCCAATGCTCTATTCACTTTTGTGTGATTAGCAAAGGAAAAAGATGGCAAACAATACATACTTTAGGATCTTATTCTCTTTTTTTTTTTTTTTTTTTTTTTTTCCCCCCCCAATTAGTTGGTTGCTTTGTTGCTGCTGAATTCCTTTTGTTTTCAAAGAATTTTCTGTCCATTGAAGCAAAACTGAAGAAAAGAAGTGAGAAAATGATGGGGCAGCTAGGCAGGTAAAATCCTTGTAAATCCTACTCTGAACTGCTTAATATTCTGAATCCCTACTTCAGGGAGATGAAAACCCTGTTGGCATACTCTGAGTTGCACTGATGTCTGAGCAGGAAGACTTTACTGTAGATTTGGAACTTTGACTTAAAAAGATTGAGAGAGAACGAGAGAGAGAGAGAAATTAGGATTCTTCTGTTATGCTGTGGCTTTCTACAACACAAGACTCACTGATAAACAAAAATGTAAACAGACAGAAATTAGAAGCATTAGAAGTGGTCACAAGCTGCTGAAGGTCTCCATTAATTAGTATTCAAACTACTAGTGAACCATCTAGCTCATTTTGATTCATTATGAAGCATTACTGGAGAAACAGAAAAATAACATAATTCCTAATGATTAAGATTGCCATTATGTATATTTGTATAGGCATCAAATTCTTTTCAAGTTGCTGGGACCAAGCCAGGATTCCAATTTCTGCCTGAAGCACGTAAGAGACTCTGTTGAAATGAAACTTTAACATCCCTTTTGCAAACAAAAATATGCTTTCAGAGCATATAGTTCATTCAATTGGTTGAATATACATATGGGGTAAAGTCTTCTCTGCGCTAGCTAGTGGAACAGAAGTGTTGTTATATGGTCACTTTATACTTCTTAACATACTTAAAGCATGTCACGTATTATTCCAGTTGCTGCACTGTATTAATCTGCAGTATCAGTCTTTTTTTTTTTTTCCTTTCGTTTTCGTTTTCTTTTTCTTTTTCTTTTTCTTTTTCTTTTTCTTTTTCGTTTTGTTTTTCTTTTTCTTTTTCTTTTTCTTTTTCTTTTTCTTTTTCTTTTTCTTTTTCTTTTTCTTTTTTTTCTTTTTCTTTTTTCTCTTTTTTTTTTAGCTAGCTACCCACCCCAGCTCTCCAGAACAAACCAACCCTGAATGTTCCCCCACATATTCAACATACTGTGCACAGTATTTCATTGATGGAGTTACTAGGTTACACTCACAGGGCTTGGGCACTATAAGCTACCATTATTTGACAACCTTCAGTGATGTGTAGAAGCAAGGAGCCTGATCAGGGTTTGTAGAAAAAGGTCATTCTGATGAAAATGCCTACACAGATCATTAACTTCTACCTGATGATGCCGCTCTAGTTGTTTCCAGTGATTCTTCACTCACTCATAAATAGGAAAGTATTGACCAAGGAGAGTAAAATCCAGCTGCTTTAAAATTTTCAGAGCTAGAAGCAAACATTTCTGATTTACAACTGCATGTGAATTAACTGTACTTTCTCCTGCCCAGGTATCAGAAGGAGTAGTGTGAACTGAGCAGGATATGTATCTTCTTGGCAACTAGATTTTAATACCCATCATTTCAGTAAAAGCAAAACTAGAAAAATAGCATGCATCTAACAAGAACTGCAACAGCTTAATTGCTGCTCTGTAGTAGAGGGTACAGCTTGGTACTTAGAAAGGAATGTGCCTCTCTGTGGAAACTACTAGAATACAGCTTGACCTGGGTACCAATTTCATCTACTCAAGCCTTTATAGGCAAAAAGCTATAAGAGCTTTGTGGATGCACCTCAGGTCTGAACATCATCACCTTTTCTGCATGATTTCTGCAATTTTCAGTGAGCAGCAACTCTGTAATACAATAGTTTTGTTACCTGGTCTTCATAGGAGTGTTTCTGAATATGAAATCAACCTGAATTTTATGTACATCACCAGAATAAAAAAGGCCAAAGAAAAGTCTCTAACTACATAGCTCCTTTTCCCAACCAAACCAAACCAAAACCAACCCCCCCCCCAAAACAAACAAACAATCACAGAAAAATAATTCATTTGTTTTTATCCATTTTATAACATCTATTTTTTTATGGATCGATTTGTGGATTTTCTAACTTTTGAATATAGAAACATGAGGATTTGGGGTGGGAAAGACAACACACATGAATAAATCACTCACGATGTACTTCATGTTCATATAAACATATATCCTCTTTTGTACTACACTTGAATTTGCAAACTCCTTTATTTGTTTTATTTCCATATTTCTACCATGTTACAATACAGGGCTTTCAGGCTTCCATTACTATTTGGTTAATTGTGAAACCATTACTGTTATTACAAACTTGAGCCCCTCCAACATATTTCTTTAACCATACATGCAATTGGAGACATATAGATCTCAAACTGAGAACCATTATTTTTTCTCTTAGAGCAGTAAGAGTCAAATCTGATGAGCATGCTCTGTGTTGTGTTCTGTATCATTTTTTTTACCAAAGCAAATTATATAGCAGGATGCATAAATGCCTTTTTCATCTGTAATTTATATTTGCTTTATTGGGAAGGAGGAAAAATCTTAACTTGTTTTTTATTATTTTATAATTCCATTGAAACTATAGGACTTGACAGTAAAGAGTCTGAATTTGTAATTCATTTTGTTAAGATGTGTTACATCACTATCATTCACGGCAATAATGATGGAATTGAGTTGCACTCTTAAGCATCTCTGTCTCCATCATGATTAGACTTTTAATGGGCTTACTTACAAATAAAATCTTAGATTTGAGGGAAAAAACATGCAACTTCTGTAACAGTAAAACACTTTATTCAAAGACATCTTTCAGGGAAGCATGCAATACTTTAATGTTATATGAGTACATGCATAATAAGTTGCCAATTTGGTTTTATGTTTTCAGGGTTGAGGCCTAATTAAAACACACTATGACATCTTTAAAAATCATTTTCAGTGGCAAAGAGTTCCAGTATTTGCTGTTTTTCAAAAGGCTTCAGAGTCAACCCTGTCCTAGTCTTTAAATTCTACACAGGTAGATAAATGTAGCTATGTAACAGTAATCCTAACATTATAGTCTACTTAATTAATCTGGCTTTATTAATTTATAGCCAAACAGACTTCTGTTGAAACTATAAATGCTCTTCCTTTTCTCAGACTGTGAGAGCAATGATTTTTTTTTTGGTTTGGAATTCCCCACAAAAAATGTGCTGAAATCACAGACACATTTTCCAGGTACAACCAGATCCACATAGGGCAGGAAAACAAAAAATGTTCTTGTGTTGCTTCAAGAGTTTATCCAGCAGACTTTGCTACTCCTTGCTAAACCTCATTTAGAAAAAAAAGAAAAAAAAAAAGAAAAAAAAAAAAAGCCTCTTCTAAGGCTACCACAAATCAATAAAATTTCTGAATGGTCAGTTTATGAGAAAAAGGGATAACGTTGTTCTTGAAAGTTTTGATCACTTGTGTATTTATCACTGGCTTACTCTGATTTCATAAGAATTGTATCAAATGATTTTTCCTATGTTTGCTGTCATAAATAAACTCTGGTGTGGATAGTAATATATTCACTTGTTTTTTTAAATCACTAAGGTTTTACTAGCAAAATGTACTGGTAAAAGATTTGTCTTAAATAAACTGGAGTAAGGTAGAGAGATATTACAGTTGTGATTTAGTCATTTTGCAAATTTTAATATTTTTATCTGCGGTTTTAACATGAATATATTCCAATTTACTTTTCTTCACTCTCCAACAAAAAATAGCCTTGTAGTCAAAGGATATCTTAGTGAATAGCCTAATAGTTATATAGAACTAGTTTGATTTAACAGATATTTTAAAAAATAACTAAAGCTATGATTTGTGATCAGCATACTTTTGTTCATTCAAATGATGATCAATATGAGGTTTGCAATTATCTCCCTGTGCAGAAAAATCTTAGAACATAGGAACATAGGCTGTAGTAGATCAGAAGGCAACGCCATCTATTCCAATTTCCTTCATATCCAAATGAAACATACAATACATAAAGTTCCACTTGTTCACCCACCAATTTTCTGACTCCACGGTCTAGAAATTTTTTGCATTGGTGATTATTCACATCATTCACTTTTTTCACGTCCTTTCTCATTTATGAACCTCTATCATCTCCTCTTCCTGCTATCTCATTTCCAAGCTGGAGACCACTGGTCTCTTTAATCTCTCTTAACACAGAGACCATTGTAAAACACTAGTCATCCTTCTCACTGTCTCTTTCTCATTCCTATCAGATCTTTTTGATGCTGGATAACCAGAACTTCATGCAGTATTTCAAATGCAGAAGTGCAGCATTAAGCATGTAAGGCACACTGTAAGGCATGCTACATAAGGTACACCACAGATTGATGCAACAATGTGGTAATGATTGCTGTTTATCTTTCTCCTCCTCTCCTCCTGTGTCCCCATTCTACTTGCCTCACTGTCTGGTCACTGAATCCTGATGTGTTTTCAAAGAACTGGCTACAATGCTTCCCATATCTCCTTATGGAGTATTGCACCTCCCCTGCACAATCCCACCCAGCTCTTTCTTCCTCCTCCTCTCTCTGCTTAGCACTCCACATCTTTTCTTTCCCAGGTAAAATGCAGGAAAGCATTCAACACGATGAAACCCACCCTACTTACATCCATGGCACAGGATGGCTCATGACTTGTGTTTTGGTACTGAAATGATTAGGACTTCAGAAAACAAATGTGCGTCTTTTGTGTTATTCACACTTGTAAAATTTCTCAAGGTGTTTTGCAAGTGGCCTGCAAATACTGGGTACTAGGTAGGAGGGGTAGGGGGGATTATCCCTTCTGTATGTGAAAGGAAAATATGGATAATGTCTGATAGATGCCTATAAATACTCCTGCAATGAAAATGATGAAACTTTTGGTTTGTAGTAGTGATTTCAAAGGCTATGTGAATTGACAAGGTAATTGTGTATTTTTTTTTTTTCATGTACTTTTGCTACATAAATGATTTGTGAAACGGGAATGGGGAGTGTTCAGCATGTATGAGTACATGTTTTTAATTTATTTTAAATTTCTGACATAAAAATGGAGCTATACTACTGCTGCCTCGTGGCAGTAATATTTAGCGTTATCTACTATGGTGCTGCAGATGTTCAGATATGCATTCTGAAAACAAACACAAATTTGAAGTCCCATTACTTTTTCTTATTTTCAAGTGGGTTTTGCGGACACTTCAGACAGAAATCGGGTCTTATCTTAAAATTCGCGTGTTATCAAAGTTATGAAGTGTTACATAACAAGCAAATAGAGTAAATGCTTGATAAGTGCATAACAATATAAACGCTGTAAACTTATCATGAGAAATATTTATCTACAATAACACAGACTGAGTGCCAAGAAAAACAAACAAACAAACCAAAAATCTAATTTATATTCCCTTTGTCTCAGTATGCAAAGAATAAGTAAAAAATAAAATCAAGGGAATCGAATATCTGGGCATGATTATGTTGCAGCGCCTGCTCTGCAATGGTCCAAATAAACTTTCTTAAATGAAGCTGAAAGAAAGGAATCTACCCCTAATGTTAAACATGGTCCTGATCTCCCAAAGACTTCAAATACAGGGTAGCTTCACTAATTTCTGTGGGATTGCTCATAACATTCACCCAGTGTGTGTGCAAGCAAGATTGGGATGGCACCTACAGCCTGGATAAGAAGTGTGTCCAGAAGACACAAATGGCAGACCACAGGAAGACACTTATGCTAATAACACACTCTGCAATGATGTAGTCACAAGCTAATTCCATTAACATGAAATTACAACATACATGTATGTTTAATGCTACGTAAAACTGATGAAAACTTAAGATTTCAGCCTGAAAAAAAGGTACCATCAATAAAGTTTAGACTGATTAACACACTGCTACTTCTGTGGGCCCCGTTCTTCCCAATGCTTTTGCCCTACTAAGTATGTAAGAAATGCTTCCAATGCAGCACAGCTCTGCTGCTGATATAGCCTTTTGTTTCTGATTGCTGAACAACTAGCTGTGGAATACAGACAGGATTAGCTCACATTCCTAAAATGCTAGTGGGACAGCATGTACTTTAGGGCACTTACTGACACAATTCAAGAAAAGACCTTTTCCAGTGCTATGTACATTTATTTTTATATTTTAGCTGTATTTTATACACATTCAAAGCTAAACACACACCTTTCAGCAAGATACAGGCAATGCAAAGGCAGTAGTTCATGCTGATGAAATATCAGAGGATAAAACTGAGAAAAAAAATGAATCTTGAAAAATAAGATAGTGATGAAAGAATCATTTTATTGGCAATGGAAAATTAATTAAAAAATAAATAAAGAACTGGGGCTTATGGCAGACAAGGGAAAACATTCATTCTCATGGTAATCATCTCTGAAAATTCCGAGATATAGTAGAGTCACTAAGAAAATAAATCACCTACTCTGATTTCTGACCAGGATCTGAAGTTAGAAGTTAGGTTTTGGTTCAACTTCAGGATTGATAAGGATGATTTTTGCAACTCTTGGAACTGAGTGAGATTAACTCTGAGAACATTTGACTGCATTCTCATTCTTCCCTTTTCTAGCAGAATTCCAGTTAGCATACCGTTAATACTGCAAATTTGACTAAAATAACTGCACTTTTTCAACATTAGTCTTTTGAACACAGTATAAATGATCACCTTCCAACCCTTACAAAGAGAATTATAACAACTTGTTTGGAAGCATTAAATAGCCATATATTTAAAAAATCCAGCAACAGATGACGAAACCTATGATGGTAACACTTCTAAATGTTTGTGGGTTGTTGTTTTTTAATACTATATTCTTTACTCACTTGAATCTTTTTATTATACCTTATTTGGAGCTAAAAATGACCTAGATTTTCACATGTGATATTAAATGTAAAATGTCAATCTTTCCAGGAATCTATTTCAACTGGAAGTTTGGGAGTTATAGTTGAACAGCAGCTATTTAAATATTGACAACAATCTACTGTGGCCACTAGGATATAAATCTTAAGGACGAGTTAATGCTAATTCTAACACTCTGAACAAATAGAGCAACTTAAATACAGGAATATCTAAAATACTTCCCCGAGTAAATTACATCCTTTTTTAATTGGGTAATCAATAATAAAATCAACATTAATAAGGAATGTGTGATATAAACAGAAAATGTGATAAAGGAATATATGGCTGAACTGGACACCTGCAAATAATCAATGTGGAACTTGGAAAGGTTATTATGCACATGATTTTCACAAATATGAAGACATACATTTCCTTTCAATTCTCTAGCTTTGTTTGTCCTATTGCCTTCCTCAACCACCTGTTTGGACACAGACAGACACGTTCAGTTTTAGACACCAGTGATTTTAAACACTCATCAAAAGTTTAGTCTGGGTTCTCCAGTGAAGTCTGTAAAAGCATGAAGGATTAGCAGCACCATTCTGCAGCCATCAAATCAAAAGAGAGAGAATGGTTTAAAATATGTGTAATGCTACAAAACCCCAATCATATGAACCCAAAGGGAACTAATGCAGTATTTTATACGGTGTCTATTTAAAGCACATGCTAGCTCTTTAATATATGTTTCTTTGTCTTCTACATTCAGACGAAAAAATGATTTAGGTTTGTGCTTGAATATGTTCAAATGCTATGTGCTTGTACTATGTTCAAATGCTGTCGTATATCCACCATAAATTCAGAGAATTCTTCACAAAATGGTTTACTATGCTAGTATTTTGAAAGATTTTCAGACAGACTAGAAACTGGGACACAGAAATAAACAGGTTTAGTAGACTATAACATACAACAACTCAGACACATTTTCAACAGTAAAAATAAATAAATAAAAAATCCTGAAAGTATTTAAGCAGCATTAACATCCAAAGCTTTAGTCTGCTCATCATGTTCTCATTCTTTAGAACAGATGGCTTAACAGTTCAGCTTTTTTTTTTTTTTTACACAAGACAAATGATAAAATGCCTTTTACTCTGACCCATGTGTTGTCCATATTATGAACATCATTTATTCTGTTAGTATACACAAGTGCTGAGCATTTTCTATAAAAAAAGGAAGAAAAACTTTCCTGCCCTTGAACTTTCATGATGTTCTTAATTTCTCTGTAACACTACAAATTATACCAAGAGCAAGATGCTTTACACAGCATAGAACTAACCAATTTTACTATAGTGCTGAAAGTAACCACACCCTGCTATGAATTTCCTTTGTGTATGAGTTGTTTCCCTGACTGTCTATTTGACTGAGAAGGATTTAGAATTATGTAAAAACCCTACAGTTCACTCACATTCCATAATAAACATAGAGAAGCAAATTCTGCATGGAAAATCCAAACTAAAATCTCTGAGAGCCATAGCAGCAATTTGCAGCCAATGCAAAAATGACTTGGTAAGAATTAGTGGACACCACTCAAATGCACCAGGAAGCAAAAGAGTGTACGTTTTGATCACACAAAAGCAATTAGTACACTTTCCCATAGTCATACTATAATACAAGGACTTAAAATAACAACAAAAAAAAGTCCCAAAATTGACAGTAATTTGGGACTGGCAATCCACTCACAAATTACTTGGCACAAGGTCACGCAGCAGAGGAGAGCCAACCTGACTGAAATAAAAGACGAATTTCCTCTTAACATTACTAAGTCTGGAAATACTAGAAACTGATGCCTCAGAGATGAACTGGAAGAATAGGACTCCAGAATTAAGCAACCCTTAGAAGCTCAAATAACCCAGAGCCCCTATTGTTTTGTAAAAGGTGTAGCTGATCTAAAAAAAAAAAAAAAAAAAGATACAGAAGATAATCTGACACAATACAATAGCACACCAGCACAGACTACCAAAATTGCACTGTGGTGGGTAAACATGAACAGTATTGGTAGCAGGAATTGTGGGAAAGAGTCTAAAAATGTGCTCAAGAATGCAATCCAGACCAGGGACAGTGGAGACAATAACTGAGGAAAATTCAAGCCTAATTAGACAGGTTTCTCTTTGGTCTCTACTTAAAACTACACCCAGGGGAAAGAAAAAAAAAAAAAAAGTGGAAAGGCATTATATATTAACCCTATCTGATCACTTTCTTTAACAAATTAAAATAGTCATAAAAGCTGGCTACTATCAAGTACGTCCAGGGACATATCCCAAAGTCAATGCTAAAGACTGATAGGGCACTTTGAATTCATTAAAATCAAAGTTGTCTCTTCTCTGAAGGGTGCTGAATGCAGTTCATGACCTGATGTGTATATTTTAGAAACTTGTTAACCACGAGAAAAGACGTATATAAAATAAATAAAATGGCTTCCTTAAATTCTCAGTCTTTGGGATTTTTTTTTTTTTTTTAACATAACATATTCGCATAAAGATTTATATTCTGGCCTTTGTTGCCCTGGATCCTTGTCTCTTACCCTTTATGCTGGAAAAGGAAATTGTACATTAACGTAAATTGCTACTCCTGATACTTTTTTCCCTTGACTGATGGTTTTCTATTATAGGCTTACAAGAATTCAGGCTGGAAAGAAACCCAAGCATCTTGATTGAAAGGATTTGATACATTCTTTTCAAATTCATACTATCTAAATCACAGCAGGATGACTTGTAATCAAAGTTTTTCAAAAAGAACATAAATTTGGGGAAAAGGAAAAGGCCATTCAGCCCTTTGCAAGTCATCTTGGTTAACACAGTTCCTCCAGAATAGTATCTCCCTTCTTCTTTAATGACCTCAGCGCCTCCAATTCCAAACTTGGCTCAGTAGGCTATTGAAAAATTGTATTTCTCTTTGAGTGAAAAGTACTTCCTTGTGTTGGTTCTGAATTTCATTTTTTCAGTCACTTCCATTTGTGCTTTCCCGTTCAGTCTTTTATACTCTGCCAAACAGTGAGTCAAGTGTTATTGAATAAGGTTTTCCACCCTGTATTTCTCAGAGTAGATGAGTTTGTAATTCTGTCTCTCTCTCAATTTTTATAATGAAAAAAAAAAATAAAAAATGAACTGAGCTGTGATTAGGTGCAGCCATTTACAATACTGTATCCTTCAAACCAGACTTCCTTTTTGCTTCTTTCCTATAGGACGTGTTTTCATCTAGTCTTTTAAAACATTGATAGTCATTTTTTTTTGTTGTTGCCTTTTTCATTTAAGCTTAATTGACTCTGCTTTTTTGCACCTGATCTGACAGACACACTGCAGTAACACACTAGGCTCCAAAGATTTTTGTCTTAAAGTAATAGACCTATAGCAATATTCTCTATGTATTTCTAATCTCTCTCTCTCAATTGTAACAAAGAAATACATTTTAACCCTACTATCTGAAGCACAGTTCAGCTAAAAAACATGAACCACTACCAGCTCCAGCAGTGTTACAGCAAGACTTGCCCTTCAGTGTTTTCACACAGTGGCCTCCTGGAGACATGCAACACATATCTTTAGCATCCTGTCCTGCGAACACTTCTTTGGTGTGCTGCAACTCAGCCATTTCAGTGCTGTATACACTTGTATACCTCATACACACAATCCAACCTCACTGGCTGCCACCATGCTCAGTTTTCCCTATGGTGTGGACTCCAAAGGCAATACAGAACAGACAACTAAAATCACTAATGCCACAAAAAGGGATGGTTAGACATTTGATTTTGGTGTTCTAAATATTGTTAAAATATTACCTTCAAGAATACCCTCTTTTGTATTCACTATTTGAAGAACTTCACTTTGTGCAGGTTTTTATGCTGATGGTTTAAAAATCAGGTAAAACATCACATTTATTATGGACTCATAAATCCATTTTAGATTAAAAAAAAAAACAAAAAACGAAAAACAACAAAAAAAAAACAACTGAGGTGCACAGTCTGACATAATTTTATAGGAAGAAAATTAATAGGTCAGATTGAATCATCTCCAAAGTCATTCTGTGTAGATTTTACCTTTATTTTATTGTTCTGGGGAATGCTGTAGCTTCCAGTTTCACCAAGGTCATCTTTCATCCAACAAACTTAATATAATTAGTATCAATTCTGTATTTTGTGAGGCTCACACTGGAAGTTATTAACTGTGTTTCAAGTGGAGTGTCAGAGAAAGCAAGGGCAGAGAGAGTAATCTTTTCAGCTTCAAAGGCACAGTTGATGACTTTAGTTCACTGGTTAGTGAGAACGACGTGCATTTGTTATTAAAGGTGTTAGCAATAAATTTGAAACTAGAAGTATTTTTTCTCTGTTTTTCCTCCCTTTCCTCATTTTTAGACCTTGTCTGCAGTTTCAGTCTTTTTTTTTTTTTTTTTTTTTTACATTGTATATGACACTGAAACATTTCCTTTAGTTGCCCTTCCTGTTAACTGCAATGATGCCTAGTTGTACACTTTAGCTTTTATTAGTTAAGCATTTCATTAGTATTCTCACAGCATAGACTATACCAAATTTTCCTTACACAGTAACTTCAGAACAACAGACCTCATGTTTTGCTGGTACTGTCATTATGTACCCTGTAAATCTCTCCATAAGAAAAAAAAATAAAAAAAAAAAAAAAGAAAAAAAAAAGAAAAAAAAAAGTACATCTAAAACTGTTAGCCATGTGCTTTGCTACAGTTCTAATGGAGAAACAATTAAACACATTCAACAGAAGCTATTTGACTAATCTTTCTCCCTGTTAAAAGGAATGTACTATACTTCTCTTAAAATTCATCACTGAAGATATGCTTGAAAGCATAGATGTCTTTACAACAAACCAAATCAAATAGAAGTTTTAATAAGCTCCACAAAGACAATTTTTAAAAACAAATTTTGAAGCATATTTGTGGGTCTTTTCTACAATAAACATTCAATTCTGAGAGGAGAAAATGTATGGAATGAGAAGACATTTTATTGAATAAAAGTTTAACAAGAACCAATGTATGGCTGGTAACATCAGGAAAATTTGTCAGAGAAAGAAATCTTAATTTTATAACAATGAGGGTAGCGGACTGCTGAAGAAAAACACCAAGGGAAATTGTGGATTCTCCAGTTCTTTAGGTCTTAAACTAAGTCTAGAAATGTTCTGGTGGACATTGTTTTACAAAATAAAGGTTTCTGGTCCTCATTATAAATTTCAGGTGAATCTATAGAAGAATTTAGGTTGACTGATCTAGTGGCTTCCTCTGGACTCAGTAGATCACAGATCCTGATCTATGAATAACACATGAAAGTGCACATAGTCCCACTGAAAATTAATGAGTTCCTGTATATGTAGCGTATTACGTACAAGAAAGGATACTATAGTCTGTTCTCCTGTAGAAGAAATTCTTCACAAATCTGCTCCAAACCTCAAGACTACCTGTCAGCTAAGCAAAATAAACTCATTTAACCAATTTGCAAGTCAAACTGCTTGTAGAACTGTAAATATTTCATGCCAAAAGTCACTTGAAATCAATGGAATTCTGGTTCTTAGAACAGTGGGTATGAGGTAAAAATATCTTTAAAAAATTTGAATTATTTTGGAAGCAACAAGATCACTGGTGTATGAGAAATCACAAGCTCTGCTAGAGTATGAAGTTACCATGAATAATTTAAGTTTCTTGCCTCCTTTACATCTGACTACTGAAAATGCCTACATATTCATAAACGTAGGAAATGTTGCAACTGAGATCAGCTCTCAGAGCTCAGATAGAAATGGTCAGTACAGTTGCAGTTTTTGGTATACTTGGTCTTGAACATTATGTTTTATGCTGATACTGATGCCTTCAGCCCTTTCCATGTAGTTTTGTGTGTGCCTCCTTGCTGCACAGGGAAGTTGGGCAGAAGCAGTGCCAAGTCCCTGCTGTTGGTGGCACCTGAGGTGAAGTCTCAGGATGAATTCTGAGCCAAGGATTCTCCTTACAGAGAGCGAGCATGCTTCCAACACGAGAGACTCTTAATTTGGAAATTCTCTAGCACTGTTAGCTTACAATAGAGACTGTTAGACTGCATAATTCATCTGGAGTAGGAAAAAAAAACAGCGCAATCAGAGCTCAGGTTGGGAATGGTTGAATTTCTGTCGCATTGCTGAAGCCTCTTAGGAACTCAGCTATATAATGGAATCTTTATCAGACCATCAACCAATTGTGATACTTATCTGTACACTGTTGCATTTTGGGTTAAGTGATAATCCATCAAGGCTGGAAATCGCTGTGTACTTTTAAAGTTGCATACTTCATTACAGCAAGCTGACAGCTGGATGGATTTGTTAGCACTAAAAATATTTGTTCCAGACACAAAGAGCAGGTTGTTAATATAGAATATTGTGATATTTCCTTTCCCTCATGTCTTCACTGTGACTGTTTGTAATTCACATTTCATGTTCATAATGTTCATTTACGTGGCAAAGTATTAACAGTATGAAATCTATCTTTATTTGTGCTGGAATGCAACGGGCTCATTTCGTGAATAACATGACCAAATAACATGGCAATAACCTTCATCTTTTATCATGATAACTGTTAAGCATAGAAAAATACAATTCTCTAAATTCCAGATATTTTTGCTTTAGCTTGTGCAAGATACAAAAATGGAAAAAAAAAAAAAGAAAAGAGAACAAATATATTTCATGGCAATCAAGGTAACTAGTATGATGTGGATCATGTTGCCATAATTTTCATTTGTGGCTAGAATGCTTTAGTGCAGTGCCTGTTGACCACAAGATTACTCTTCAGTTGATATTACAGCTGTAAAGCCTCTTTTAACACTATTTGAGAACAGGGAACTCCACAAAGAAACACTTGTTTTTGTTTTTTTGTCTGTTCATAATATAGACTTCAGGATATTTCCATTTTTTAGTGTGCAGTGATAATGGAGGTTCATATTTAGTTTCATACTGCATGAAAAGGTCCTTCATTTCATAACTACAAACCTAGGCTACTCACTATCCCATTGTCCTGTCTTCTGTGAGCCATAAGATATCTTCTGTGGATGCAATATCCAAAATTCTTAACATTTTTCTAAAAAGAAAAATTATTTTCATGTCATTTTTGTACAGCCACTGGCTTGAAGCTAACGTGCTTGTTCTAAAATCACCACACATATGAGCATGTACTGTTTTGTCGTGATTTTAATTCTCAGTGGATATACTTAGAAATCTATAAGAATCTAACCAGCAAAGTAATATATATATATATATATATATTTTTAATGTTTGGTTGGTACGGGGAGATAGATACCTGGTACCATGAAGCTAAAGTGTAACAGGAACACCTGAGGATTCCTGATTTTCATTTTATTTTATATATCAAATCTGTGTACACGATCGACTGCACTAACATTCTTAAAAGCCACTTTTATGGTATTAGAAAAAGGCTTTTACTGGCTGCATATCTATCAAACCTAAAAAACAAAGAGTACTTTGAGTTAGAACAGGTGTTACAATCGCCTTTGTCAATCCTAATTTTGTGAGCCTTGAGAATTCACAGTATTAATTGTAACACTAGGTTTGGCTAGCAGGATGAAACACTAATTAAATGTTGTTTAGGCAAGGGAACAATCAATCTGTGTCCCCTAAAATTGGCACTGTGGACTACTAGCCTGTTGAAAATATACTTTAGAAACTTTAAAAATTGCAAGTCCTGTTCAATTCACGAGGACACAGAGAAGGCACAGACGCACGTGACAACTGCACAGGTACATGACAGATGATTTTCTTGGTAAAAAGCTGGCAGAACAGACTTAAGCATCAACATTATAGAGCTATTTTTCTTGTACCTATTTTAATCTATTTCTTTTTTCTTGTTCCAGAAACTCTAGAAACTAGTAAGAATCACACAACTTAACCAGCAAGTGAAACCAAGTGAGCTACATATACTGAAGGAGTTGGGAGAAACGTTTGGGGATCTATGAAGAAACAGACAACTTGCAAGAATTCACCTTCTTAGCTCATGCTGGGCAAAAGTATCTTGTACTTCCCATCATATAGGACAGTTCTTTTGTACCCATCAAGTACCACAGAAGAGAGGAGCACAGGACTATCTAATCATTTTTTTTTTTTCCCTTTTGGTTCTAATTTCTTTATATTTCCATAAACATCAGGCTTGAATCTCACTACAAAAGGCATATTTTGATATAATATGTTCAACTGTTCAATCCTTGTATTGGGTTTACGTGCCAAGGTTTTGGCAGCAGAGGTGGCCTCTGTGAGCAGAGCTCAGCAGCTGCCCCATGTCAGATCACAGCCAGATCCAGCCAGCTCCAAAAGGGACCTGCCGCTGGCCAGAGCTGTCTGGGAGTGACTCTGGTTGGGTCTCTGGGGGAGCAGAGTTAAGGAAGGGGAAAAAAAAATAAATCTGCATGACAGCAACTGGGAGAGAAAATGGAGAAATGTGAAAGAATCAGCCCTGCAGCCCCCAAGGTGAGTGCAGCAGGAGGGCAGGAGGTGCTCCAGGCATGCAGCAGCAGTTCCCCTGTGGCCTGTGCAGAGGCCCCTGGAGGAGCAGGCTGTCCCCCTGCAGCCCATGGGTCCCACATGGAGCAGATCTCCATGCTGCAGCCTGTGGAAGAGCACCCAGTAGAGCAGACTCTAGGCCCATAGAAAGGAGCCCACATGAGAGCAGGTGATCTGGTGGGACCTGCTGCCTGTATGGGACCCATGTTGGAGGAGTATGTTCCTGAAGGATGGACCCATATTGGAGCAGCTCTTGAAGAGCTGATGCCTGTGGAAAGCCCATATATGATCAGTTTGGGAAGGACGGCATCCCATGGGAGGAACCCCACATGGAGCAGGGGCAGGGAGCGACCACAAAGGAGCAGCAGCGATGGACTGTCATCAACTGATCCCAACCCTCATTCTTTGTTCCCCTGTGCCTCTTTGGGAGAAGAGGTAGAAGAGTGTAGATGGGGAGGAAGGTGTTTTCAGTTTGCTTTTGTTTTCTCACTGCTCTAGTCTGCTACTAGCAATAGGCAATAAATTACCTTAATATCCCTATGCTGAGTCTGCTTTGCCCATGACAGTAATTGGTGAAGGATCTCCCTGTCCATATCTCAACCTGTGAGCCTTTTTTCATCATATTTTCTCCCTCTGTTCTCTTGAGGAGTGAAAGAGCAATGTGATTGAGTTCAGCTAACCGTCAAGTGTGAAACAACCATAATCCAAAACCAACTTCTCTCAAATTTTGTCCTCTTGCTCTCTAGGTACATTAGATACCTGCTTTGGGGTTCTCCAGGGTTTGTCATCCCTGTTGCATGGAAGCATAGGATTTTTCCAAGGAGGCAAATGCCTGCCAATGAAAAGCAATGAAAAGGATGCAGACAGTGTTATATTCCTGCATCTCCCATCTGCACCTGTCGGCTAGTAGTGAACCTCAGGAGATTGGGTACCATTTCTGTCCCTAGTCTCCTCTACTTTGCTCATAATAGTGGAAAGGAATGAAAGAGCACTTTCTGTTCCTGATCACTCTGTCATCTGGTAGGAGATGCTTATTTGGGAAGGTTTCCCAGCTACTGATCACCTGTAGCTTGATGTTTTTTCTGGGTAACAGATATTAGTTCTGACCAGAGAAAGCTCCGAAAGTTTTGAACTTAGGTAGAGAGGCCTGTAAAACAGACTTGGACTTTCATCATGGTCTAACTTGGGTTTACCATGCTTTACTAGCATCCCTTCTAAACGGCTGGGCAATGAGCAAAATAAAAAATAAAAGTATTTAATGAAGTCATTATAAGATCAAGAGGTAACAGTTCTTGCAAGAGGGGAACTAAAGGCTTATTTGAAAGTCTGATGGGGAAAAACCCTTGCTTTGTATAGTCCTGCTTTGAATCTCTCTTTTTTTTTTTTTTTGGTCTATTGGGAAGTCTAGAAGTTGCATAAGTTAGTAAAAGATTATTATAAGAGAAGGGAAGATGAGAACGAAGAAATAAAAAACTGGAAAGTTGTACTTTTCTTATCTGGTTTGAGTGAAAACAGACAAAATTAATTTTTATGCTACTGCTACAGCTATAAGTAGTATATAAAACAACTAGCTTTTAGCATGCTGTCATACAATACTGCTTTTAACATTAGACAACAATTGTTTTATTAGCAGAGCTGAATGCTACTATAAGCAACTGTACTTGTTATAACTCTATCCTTGTTTCCCTTGTCCCTCACATATTCTGAATATTTTCCTGACTTTGTTGTTTCTCTCTCTGTCAGTACCTCAAAGAACCAAGTGACCTTAATCAGATGACACAAAAGAAAAATGAAGTTACAAGCAAAAAACTGGTAATGCTTAACATTCTTTTGATATGAACCAAACTGAGAAATAGAAGTATTGCCCAAATAATTCCTGCATTTTAACTACCCATAATCAGATTGCTCTTTATTTTTTTTTTCTTATGTAAATTCCAAAAATGGAACAAAAAGAAGGTAATTTTCTAGCTAAGATTGTTGAAATGCATGCTATTAAGTGGAAATATTCATACTTTGAATTTATAATAGTTTATCAAAATGATCATACCTTCAAATCTTTCCTTAATCCATTGTAAAGTCTTCTAAATTTAGTATCTGTATCTCTGTATCTCTTCTAAGAAATCTTTCTTTTACCCCAGAGCCCAAAACAATAAAATCAAAGAGAATTATAATAGAGCAGAGATTTTATTTATTTATTTTTTTTTTAAATGAATGCGTGTATTCATTCACTATCTGGACACCCTGACTGTTAAACAAACTCTTGGACTTTGTAGTGCAGCTGCCTGGGAGTAACCTCATATCTCTTATGTGCAATGACTTTTGGAGATGTTTTTAGGCATTGCTATATAAAGCTGTGAACATTCTGGCACAGTCATCATACAAGTGAGTCAGCTGGGACTGACTCAGACAGATACATGCAATAGAACTGAATGGATCTATCTTTTGACTTTGGAATGATCTTGCAGTGTTACTTTTATACCTATTTGTACGTGGGTCGTGGTGATAGGGAGTTGTGAGACTTCAGTCTTCAATAAAAAGAAGTCAGAATTACCCAGTTTTCATAATCTGAATTTTTTTTTTTTTTTTTTTTTTTTTTTTACATTGCTATGAAAGGGTTTAAAATTAAAACAAACAAACAAACTAAAAGTTGAGGGAAGGATTAACATTGTGTTAATCACTGCAGCCTAGAGAGGGTTTTGTGTACATTTGTGTGTTTAAATACTACGAGCACAAGCTTTTCTCTTCTGCGAATCCAGAAACATGAAGAGTTATTCTGAGTTGAGGTGACTTTTCCTACACTACCTACCAGTCTCTCTTCACCTATAGGACTTTGAAGGAGGTCCATCTAAATTAACTTTATACTAACAAAGGATCTCCCCAAGAGAGGGATCCCCTTTCCCCTACTATGGGCAAATCCACAGTCTTTTTGTGCCTCTTCCCAGTCATAAAAAAGGAACAATAGTATGGATCTATGCACAGTTTTCACAGATAATGTAACATAAACCTGATAGAAGGGAAACTACTCATATAGTTATTCCTTCTTTAGTCCCCTAGAATCGTTTCTTCTGATACATTTTATTCTTATTTTGTCGTACATTTCTTTGCATTCTTATTAGGCTTTAAGATACTCTTGACAAATATATAAAAAACAATACTTTCCTCTGACATCTAACTGTGTTTAGACTTCTGAGTTAGTTGGTAATGTACCAGTAAAAGAATAATTAATTCCTGAAGGACTGAGTACAAAATCAAGCATATGTTTGTCTCAGACAGTGAAAAGTTTGACAAAAGAGGATGTTTATGAATCACCATGTTATTATTCAACTGGGTCAGTAGCTTTTTTTATGCTGTTTACTAAACTCCATGCAGATTAAGACAGAGATGGGTCACACTGTTCCAGAAATAACTGATGATTTCATCCGTCCCCCCCATTAATTCAGGCTTTTAGTAATGAAGAGGTGCAGTTAACATAATGTAAAAGGCCTTAGATCTACAGATTCTGGGCTTTTTATACCCTGTATTATATTCCTATAATGGCATTTCCTGTGACTGATGTGCAGTAACATATCCTCAAGGTGGACTGTGTAAGGGTCTTGTAGAATAGAGGAACATCCTGTAAAATTTACCTAAGGTCATTCAAAAGTATCTATGATAATACTAGTGAAATGTTCTCAGCAGGAATATTATGTCAGCTGTTGCAAATCCAGTGGAAAGACTCTCATGTGTTAGAAATCCAGTTCAAAGATACAATTATCTAGCATGTACTACCCTATGATGTGGAGCAAACTTCTTCTTTAAGGAATGATCAAACAAGAACCAACAGACTACAAGAAAGAAAAATGCTGCTTCCAACCTACCTGGAAAGCACAATAAATATATATAAAAAGATAAATTGGTCTGTAGGATGAAAATATATGAATAGTGTATCAACTTCATGATTTTATGCACTCCTTCAAGTCAGAACTCTGACTGACTAAGAAGCAGAAGTGCCAAAGGAAAATATGTTTATATGGTACTTCTTGCTCAGCCAGAAGACGATACTACTGAAAATGTGATCCTCTCCAGGTTGGTTCTTATGCAACCTGTATTTCAGCTGTGTAGGTGCTTTGCCAATCTAGACAAGGTTCAGTCTAGCATTTCAGGATGAAGAGAAATGGCAGAACACAGCCCTCACAACATTCACTGTAGGTTTATGAACATTATTTGTTTATAAGTCCAAGACAGACAGGGGAGGAAGAGACCTAAGGAGAGCATCTTGTCCATTTCCCTTGGCCATGGCAATCAAATACATTGAAAGAAAGCAACTCTAATGAAGGAAATCCTAAAATTTTGATAGCTACACTGCGTCACTGCTTCCTGTATATTTTGACAGTTTCCCCATTAAACGCTTTTGCCACTAATTCAGTGGATTTATTTTCCCCATTGAGCTCAAAAAATAACTGCTCATCACAGTCCTATTGACTTTTTTTTTTTGGGGGGGGGAGCAAAACCAAACAAACCGGTGCCTTCAGCTTCCTCACAGATTATATTTTTAAACCTTCTGTTCTTGTTCTTTGGTCTGTCTCTATCTGTGGTCATCTTCCAGTGCAACACCCCTATTAAAAACAGCACTCAAGTTGTCATCCATTGCTTGGATAAAACACAAATTACTTCTGCTTTGTCCTAATCATTCACGAACAGGATCACTGAATTTCTTTATTTTTGTCTTTCATCTAATGTATTTTTATACCCTTTTGCTGTTTCATTTCTCATACCTTGCTTGTTGCAGTTAGTTTTGCATCTTGTTTCTGAATTTATTCCTGGTTTCCTGTGATTGTCTTACACTGTAACTTACACTTACAGTAATTCTCTCTTCTGTTTTCATATTTTTGTGGTTTTTGATTTCTTAAATTGTTAGACAGTACTTCACTAGTCCTACAAAAATAGTATGTCCTATTTTTCCTCTGCTTTGGGTAGACTGTCATTTTTTTATGTATTATCTTTTTCCAATACAAACTATTCCAGAAACAGCTTTCCTCACTTAGAATCATAGAATCATAGAATATCCTGAGTTGGAAGGGACCCTTAAGGATCATCAAGTCCAACTCTCGACACCGCACGGGTCTACCCAAAAGTTCAGACCATGTGCCTAAGTGCACAGTCCAATCTCTTCTTAAATTCAGACAGGCTCGGTGCAGTGACCACTTCCCTGGGGAGCCTGTTCCAGTGTGCAACCACCCTCTCTGTGAAGAACCCCCTCCTGACGTCCAGCCTAAACTTCCTAGGTTCTTTAGATTTTCTGGCCAAGAGACTTTATCTACCACTTCCTTGAAAGGGTTTGAAACAGCCTCATCTTCTCAGTCATTTTGCTGCATTCCCTTCTTTTTCCAGAAAAAGTGAGCTCTGATCTTTTACTGATTGATCACTTTCACCCAGATTTCCTTGCTCTTTTACTCTCTCGTAAGTAGTATCTCTTTGCTACTGTAGCATCAAATAGCATACTTTCTAATGTGTAATAGAGCTGAAGCTTAGAAGAGGGTCCTCTTTCCCAGCTCTTCCTCTTAATGCCAGTGATTAGGTAGTGAAAATGAACACTTAAGAGTAATGGAAAATGAGGTACTAACCGACACTTAGGAGGCAACAGAATATTTTAATAACAGTGGTACACTAAATATACAATCATATCAGAGATATAGGATAGTCATGATCATCTAACAACAAGAAGAAAACAATTAAAGACAACTAACATGGAACACACCAAGCACTTTGTCCTTCCAGAGAAATGCCCTCAGAAAGCTGAGAAGCTTTTGCTGCTTCACTCAAAATACTCTCTATAAAAGCATGCTCATCCCTACCTCTCTGTTCCTTTTCAAAACATACTCCTCTTGCTACTATTGAACCGTTGGAGCATTGGGCTGTCTTCCATGGTCTCTCCTTTATTTATTTTTTTTCCTTGAGGAAAGAACTGTTATAGTATTCTTTTTCTTTTTCCTTTTTGCTAAGACATATTTTCACACTCTAATATTAAAGCTTAAAAATGTAATTTCAGGTTTGATGTCAGTTTATTACATGAAGGCCACAACATTAAAATACCAATGCCCTATGGAGGAAGAAGCTGGGTGATCTGATACCATCATAATCTTTATACAATGGACTTGCATTTAGCTCAGCTTATTCTTGCAAGTTAGGCAGGTCACTACAACTGATTCTTAGCAGTCCTTCCAGAAAGAAAAGATTTCGTGACTGTCTCAGCTTTCTTGGGATAATTGTAACTCATCATATGAATATTGTGCTGTGATAACTGAGTATTATTTCCTCTCTCCTTGTACAACAAAAGCCATCAACAGACCACATAGGAACCTTCTCCCATTTCATACACTGTGAGAGATTACTAACTATTCCTTACCCAGATTATGATTACCTGTGAAACCTTGCAAATGCATGTGCACTATTTATTAGTCATTAAATATGACAGTAAAATTAAGCTTTATATTTTGCTCATAACAAAGAAAAGCAATACTAGAAACACACACACACACAAAAACAACAACAAACAAAAAAACCACCAACAACAATTCTAGCAAATCAGTATAGAGAAATTTCAGCTCATTTACTGTAGTTACAGTAAGAAAAAGACACCCCTAAGTTAGGAATACCTTAAATTATAAAAAACTAACAAGACTAAGATGTGATGTCTCTTTGTTACCAGGCAGGATTTCATCAACAGTAATTCCAATGCCAAGACACTTATCTTGTTTTAAACATTAGCACCCAAAATAACCAGTCTTAAAAGGTCATGTTTATTTAAAAATAGCTTGCTTGCATTTTACATTAAAGTTAATTTACTAACCTTAAAAAAATTAAATGCAAATGTATACAAATAATTTAAGCATCCTGTCAAAGTTCACATACATACCGCTAGAGCTATGAAAATATTCAAGGTCATATGAAATCTTTCTTAACCATGTACCATCATGTGGATTATTCTGTTAAATGTATATTGAACTCAAATGTCAATTTCTTTTTTTTTTTTTAAAAAAAAAAGAAAATCAAGCCTATAATTTCCTATTTATAACGTGTTTTTCAGGCCATAACAAAGAAGCATACTGTACCTCTGGTGCTGTTGGCTGTTGCCGATGTGGTTGTGCTGGTTGTTAAGGCTACAGTGGTTGTGACTGTTGCAGTGGTAAGGGAGGGGATGACAGTAGTGGGAAGCAAAGTGTTGAAAACATCTGGTGAGTGGAAAAAAAAATATAAAATAAAATCATATCATGCAAACAAAGGAGAACCATAATAGCGGTTTAATTTGTAAATACAAGTATGTCGAAAATGACTAAATTAAAACATGATTAACATAAATTATTACCGGTACAACAGCGTACCTTTAAATTCTTGACATTATATCACTCTCAATTTTTATAGTCAATCTGCTAGCATACAGAATTTAAAACACTGTTAAAATGACTGAGTTTCCACAGATCTGGAGAGTGAATGTTTAAGTGACAAGAATCCATTTCTTCACTGAGCCATTTTAAATGTCTCATATAGTAGAAACCATATACAGATGAAACATGCTGTGTCAGAGTGGGAGATGAAAAAACAACACCATCATGCTAAAATAAACACACACATGTTAACGAGAAATGGCTGTATGTTAAAAACACCCACTTTCAGACAGACTCAATGGAAGGAAAAAGGGGAGAAAATGCTACTAACTATAAGAGCTGCTTTTTCCGGATTGCTTTTCTTCTTCCCACACATTCGTTTAAGACACAGTTGTCTGCTAAGATCCAGAGCAGAGTATATTTCAAAATCTTTACCCTAATTATCAAGCAAAGTCATCTTGCAATCATCCTTAATACTTACAGGTTATCATTAATATATGCCTTAGAACTGAAAAATCAGAAAGGCCAATAATATTGTTGTTAGTAAATGTACAAATCAGAAAAGATGCAAAGCCCTGATGAAGAGTATGCTACAAAACCCTTCAGCTTCTTATCAAGTGCAGGTATGCCAAGCTTACAGCTGCCACTTCCTTGCAGAGGAACCAACAATCTCTGTTGCAAAACATTCCAGTACAGAGCAGAACATAACCAGATATACAGATTGAAAATACTTTGATTACACTGCCAGAAGCAATAAAGACCAGTATCACTTTGCTTATAAGGTGATTGCAGGTTTTAAAGAACAAACAAACAAAAGCCCTGAAGAGAACTACAGAAAAGCACTTCTGTGAGGAAGTAAAAAGCATCTGACGTTTTTCAGATTATTTATACCACAGCTTTAGAAGGAAAGGACTAGTTTCTCATCAGTTGTTCATGAGTAAGCCATTCCACACTGATTTCAGTAAAAACATTTCTGAAGGGTGCTATTCAATGCAATAAAGGAGCAAAAATCTGACCCATGATCTATCTTCTCTTGCTGTGGAAGGAAATTCAATTGGTCTCTGAGTACCATCAATTCTGACTAAAATCAATGGAAGCTAAAGCAGCTCAGCTCTTTACAATATTGGGCTCAACAGAAGACATTTTAGAGACAGGGCCCTTGAGTTCAGCATGGTATAATTATACTCTTAAGACTTCAAATTAAAATGTTTGCCTTATTTTCATGATGGATGACAGATTGCTTTGACACTTAAAAAGTCTCTTTGTCTGTAAATACCTATGAGTCACCTACTGTGTCCTGTACTCCTTTGGTGTTGATGAACACCAGCACTATTCTCTCCAGAACCTATACCTGTGGGTTTTCCCACTTTGGAAACCATCAGATCATGATCTGCATGAGATCTCTCTTTCATCTGCTGTACACTGACATTTACATCTGTTTTACAATATAAAATATTCCCAAACCAGAAAAATTAAACCAGGCTTTTCAAAAAAGCCAGCATAACTACATTAATCATCAGGAAAAAACCTGAAACATTATCTGGATGCAAGTACCACAATAATTTAACACCACTGAGTTTAACAAGCATTAGAATTACATTAATGTTAAAAAGATACGTGCCATATGTACTGATCTATGCAATTATTTCTCATAATGGGAAACTCCTTTTTAGATAAGTATCTGGTAAAAATGAAATCTAACAGGAAAAAAAAAAATCCCTACCTCCTTCATAAGGAAAGCAAAGCCTTGTTTATTAGAAAAGCTTTATAAATAAGTCTTGTAAATAAAAAAATAATTAACATGACTTATGGTTCTCTTGGTTACCTTTCTTAAATATGTCATTTACTTAAGACTATGCAAAGGCAATTCAGCTGCAACTGGAAAAGACAGCTATGGTTTTACGACAGTGTTTTTTGTTCTAAGAGCACATTGTCTACTCCGTGTGCAAAACACTGTCATAAACGAATCACTGGTGAATTTAGAAGCTCATTGTTTTCTGGTTTCTCTTCTGACTGAAGTATTTCCAGCAAGAATTCTTATATTAAAAGAAAGCCCACATAGGAAACTGAGACTGATTAACAAGGACTAGGAGATAAGTGTTTTAATACAGATACGTAGGTTCATCTTTTCTGATCACATCAAGAACAATGAAAACTTATGCAGAAATTAGTTTCCTTATCAGAGTCACTAACTGTAATGCCAAACATCAGTGCAGCAGCTTTTCAGAAGCCTCAGAGACAAACACGTTCTCAAAGGAAACATAAATGCGAGGACTAGGACTGGCTTTGTTTCTTTCTTACTAGAGTAAGGAGAAATTCACCATGCAAATGACTGTAGTTGGTCTGCTTTGCTCATAGCATTACCATTACTTGCTCTCAATAACTGAAGTACAAGATAAGAACCAGGAATCATCCTGATGAGCCTTTCATTGGCCAATGAAATCTAAGTTTACTCTGCATTCTGGGGATGCCTTGGCTCTACATAATAGAATCTCTTCTTTGACTATGTTTGTGTGTTATGGGAAGGTATGTGTGAAGTGACAAAACAGCTAACCACTTGTCGTGGTTTAACCTGGCCGGCAGCTAAACACCACGCAGCCGTTCGCTCACCCTCCCCCTCCCTCTCTGGGACGGGGGAGAGAAATGGAAAGTGAAGCCCGTGAGTTGAGATAAAGACAGTTTAATAAGACAGGAAAATAATAATAACAAAAGTAATAATAACAATAATAATAATAATAATACAATGGTGATAATAGGAAAATAATAATAATATGTACAAACAAGTGATGCACAATGCAATTGCTCACCACCCGCTGACCGATGCCCAGCCTAACCGAGCAGTCCGGCCCCCTCCCCCCGGCTAGCCACCCCTATATATTGTTTAGCATGACGTCAGATGGTATGGAATACCCCTTTGGCTAGTTTGGGTCACCTGTCCTGGGTCTGTCCCCTCCCAGCTCTTACTGCACCCCCAGCCTGCCTGTTGGCAGGACAGAGCAAAAGGCTGAGATGTCCTTGGCTTGGTATAAGCACTGCTCTGCAACAATTAAAACATTGGGGTGTTATCAGCACTCTTCTCATCCTAAGCCAAAACACAGCATTCCACCAGCTACTAGAAAGAAAATTAATTCTGTTCTAACTGAAACCAGGACACCACTCTACAGGCAACAGGTTTTGGAACTCCTGGACCATATTTCATCCTTAAAACCTATTTTGGCAGCCCAAGTCTAGATATAGATTAGCAGTCTGAAATGTACTCAAAGTCCCACATTCAAAAGACTTGAATATTTGGGCCCACCAGTCCTACTGAGTTTCCCTGACAGAAAGGCTCCTCATTTCTTCTAGGAAGATCTACGGGTTCTTGCAAAAACCCTACCAGTCTTGATATTTTTTTTTTTTTTTTTTTAATGACAGAATGCAAATCATGGACTTCAAAATAAAGAATGCAGTGCCCCTCATTCTATCCTCATTTATTGGACATGTAGGAGGTGAGTGGGGTTGGTAGCTCGCAAAATCAGACACATTGCAAATATAAACTGATTGATACTCAACTGCACAGGCTTCTTCTGTTTAAGGCACATTAATCTCATCCAGTATTCTAAAGAGGGTATGCTGTTTCATTTACATGCCAGAAGAGGGAATTATAATTTGACTGTTGCTAGTTCTGTAGGATTTTCTGTCACTGCTTTCACTTTGGGGTACACCTATCAGGCTACTAGCGAGGCAGACATGTTAATCACAGCTTCCTCTTTAACAGTTTTTGAGAGAAACGTTATCAAAGATGTTATACAGATTTGACCTCTTGAGCCCTCTGCAAAGAAGTACCTTAATAGTGCGGACTGGCAGGTTTCTGCATAATAAATGCATGTTGCAGAGATACTTCATTCTATTTTCTGGCCTTGCAGTTTCTGAATCTGGTTGTACAAAACGTTCAGCCAAAACCAAATTTTTGTTTATGACTCCCACACCCCTAATTACTGATGGTAATTATGATCAAGAGACCATGCAAAGTAGAACTTTTTAATTCAGGTAGTCATACCTAAATTAATACACCTGATCACTGTTTCCATAATACTAAAGTATTAACCCTTAGCCTCCTGTGAAGCAGAAAATAGCCATATTTTGCAGATGTGGAACCAAACATAGAAAAGCCATACTTAGAGATCTAGAAGTCAAGTAATAATTGTCACTGTTAGGTTTCAAGTCTCACTACTGAAATGAACTTCTGGTGGAAGATATTTAGCCAAAAAATCAGTAACATGCTTAACCTGGTATTCATTTCATCACTTTACTACCTCTGAAATACAAGTGATTCACCAAGAACTGATTGTTGCCATAATAGCTTCTGGAAATTGAAAACGGGTTAGATGTCACATAGAGAGGACTTACTGACTTTAGTCAAAACTCCTTTACATGAATTTCCCTAAGGTTATATATAAGACCTGATCTAGATTTTCAGTGAAAGAGAGAGGCTTCTAACCTCTGTCTAGCAGCACAAGCAGGGTTTCAGAAGAGCTGCAAATACTAGGAGGACTCTCTCTTTTAAGACCTGAAGTAGTGTCACAGTACAGTGGATGCATAGAGAAGTACGGGGAAGGTTTTACCTGCATACTTCAAGGGCCACTATTGCATGTTAGCATGCCTTTAAACTGCACTAGCAGTGGCAAGGTGAAGGCAGACAGCAGGTTAGCTGATGGCTGATTGTGGATGCTAAAAAGAGGAGCATGTAGTGCTTGGCTCTTTTGGGAGGCTGCTCTTTAGAACAGGCACATATCTAGTCTGTTTACAAGTAGCAGAATAGCGTTGTGCAAGATCAGCTGAAAAACACTGGCAAGCACTGCCCGACCATAATTTTGTGCTTTCCTCTCCTTCTTTCTTGAACTGATGCTGCATTCTTCTTATTGTGGCAGACGACATTCATCCATTTAAGTGTAGGGAGACTGGACAATTTACTCTCACTGCAGATTTGGCCCTAAGCATTTTTACTCTCCATTTCCAAAGAAATGAGAAATGGTTCTGTTTGGTTTAACAGGCTTACGTGAAAGATAGATCTGACCTATTGAAAATATTTGACTTGTTTGGTGAAAACACAACTAATATTCTGAAATGACTGAGCACAATTCAGACAACACTGGCTGTAGTTGATAAAAATGTAAAGGCTTTGTTTCAAGCTTGACAAAGGCTGACAGAAAAATTAAAGGACAAACTGATAATGATGGATGGCCCTTGCTATGTTTTGACTGAGAACGAAAGAAATTCTGAGTAGTAAACTGAACTGAGTGATGACCTACCTGGGAAACAATCTCACTACTCTGTGCAAAATTTAATCAGAGTCTGTGGTATGTAGTACTAAATAATTTAGAAAGGTTTTAAATTCAAAGGGAGATGCATTTAACGTTGCTCCCAGAAAACAGAATTGAACAAAGGGATCATTCAGCTTGAATATCATGTGCCAATAGCTCCTTAGCACTTAGACTGTATGATCATGAAGCCTCATGGACATGAGGTCAAGGGGTTCTCTTTACTAATTGATTCAGATTTATGAAACTCTGAAATGGCAATTATGTGCTTGACATTTTTGCTAGCAAATCAGATGTCATTAAAAAAAATCCAAAACCTTTTAATAAAAGCCTCAGGTAGATCTAGATCCTTAGTTAAAACAATTAGAGACTCCTGGTGGATGAGTTCATAATGCAAGATATACAACTGGGCTAAAATTTTAAGCAACTTAGGAAGAATAGAAAATAAATTCACAGAGTATCATAATTCTGAGATGTTTCATGGGTCTGTAGGTGACATCAGATGTTGGAAGCTGTGGGAACTTGTTAAGGTTTTATTTAACACAGTTTGGCTGCACAGTCAGGACAGAGGAAAAAAAAAAAAAGAAGTCTTAAGAGATAACAGGGTTTTGATGTCATTGGGAGTTCTCTCACTTGTTATAGAAACTTTGATAGTTTTTTGTTTGTTTGTTGTATTTGTTTTGTTTTCTATTTTGAAAGTAAGAGGTTTCAGCAGCAAACAAAGGAGGACAAAGTGTTACAAAAAAGACAATGCCTCCTTCTTCTGCTTTCAGAGAGTCAAGCAAAAATATCAGTATTTGCACATCTCTGGTCCAAATTCTATCCTTAGAAAGGTAAGAATATAACTGCAAAGAACCAAACACACATCAGTATTTATACTCAGTGTTGGCAGCATGGTATCGCCCAAACTACTTAGAGGTGTGTCCTTTAAAGTGAGGACCTGATATCATATCATGGCATATTTTCAGACACATGCTCTGACCAGAAGAGGTTATGACAAAATTAAAAGTATGATGAATAAGAGTAAACAAAGTGCAGTAGGAGGTTGACATTGAGTTATGAAGAAAAAAAAAAAAAGTTAATTGTCCTTAATTGTCTTAAACAATTCCTCTACTGAGTATCTCATTCACTTTGAGTGCTACAGCAACAGCAAGACTTGCAAGGGTGTGGAAAATTCTGATATTCCACCAGTAAAGCTGGATCAGGCACAGGCAGGTGTAGGAGCTGCCAGAAAACAAGAAGCTGTGACTCTTGCACACATGACAAGAAAGCATGGGAAGGAAGTGGCCTCACCCTTTTCACTGGAATACTTAAAAACCACCTCTACCACTTTCCACAGGGACTCTGAGGAGCAGAGCTTGCTGAGTGGGGCAGCCCCCACGGTTCCTCTTCAACCTCTTCCACCACACAGAACAGCATTTGGGATTTGCTGGCTCTATGCTTTTTGTAGTGCTCACAAATGCTCAGTAAAATTCAGAGAGCTACAGTAAACACCCCCCCAAAAAAAAACACTTTTCAGCAGTATCTGGCTAGCAAAGCATGACCTTTCCACATAGCACAAATGTTACCACAAATATGGCTTTCTTACCTGGAGAACAAAGCAGTTCATAGCACTCACAGTAGGTGGAGATGCACATAGGGACCATAGGACCATTGAATCAAGTATTTCACAGGAAAGCATCTAATGTGAATATTTAAGTGTTGTGCTAGTGACTGATAACTTTTAAAATGAAGAGTTTGACCTTGGAAGCCCTGAGTGCTTACTTCAGGGATCATCTTGATCTCCACACCACTACACTGAATTTGTGATCAGCAAAAGCTGTCCAGCTGCTGCTCCCTTGAAACAAAGAAATTTGCAAAGGAAGTCCTATGATGCTGGAACACTCTCATTTCATTGTCCACTCATTGCTTATCACCATTCTAGTCATCTGAAAAGCTCACCATTTTTGCTCTTTGTGAAGCAGAAGAATAAAAGGTGGCATAATGTAATATCTCACAATATACCTACGCAATACATCGCAGTTTGGGTGGCGCAGATTATAGGAATTACAACTACTGTATTGAAGAAAATGAATAGGTTGTAATGTAGTATTTCTTAATTTCTACTTGTGCTAAAACCAGGTGATATACAGAGAACATAAAAGGATAAATCTGACAAGTTAACAATTTATTCTGATGAGTAGATATTGAAGATTATCTTAACACAACAATATAAATTCTCAAGTGGACAAACTCTTTAGTACTAAAGAATTTGTTTTCAAGTGCTCTAAGTTTTACTTTAATAATATTATTAGCATAAATGTACCTCCAAGGAAAAATCAAGATAGGTATTCCACAGAAAAATTAATCTTCAATATTTTGGAGTCATATGAATACAATACTTTAGACTACTCCAAATATATACTGTGCAAGACCTAAGCATTCCCAAAGATACCTTACATTTTTCCAGTAGTTAAGAAAAAATCTTTCACATTTTATGGTGGTAATATTAATAAAAACCTTTTATTTTGTTGAATGTAACCATTCTATCTTGTACACCTTTTTATTTGAAGCAGTTACGAATACTGCACTGAGCACATCAGTGAAGCTTATGCAACTTGCCTGAAAGATCTTACGTAAAATTTGCAGAGCAAGGAGAAGGCTAAGAAGAAGAATTTTGTGATTTAATGTTCTAATAAAAAGTGTTTTAAAACACTGTTTGAGAATGCAGCCTCAAATGAAGCAGCTTTACTTGTAAAAAAGGCATCTATACATGTCCTGATTTTTTTACCACTCTTGATTAAGAAACATATATGCACTCTGGAACATATATGCAAAATGGATCTCTGCCTCTGTAAGATCATTACTTAGACAGTAGAGACAAAATATAAGTGAAAAGGAGGTAGCATCAGTTCCATTTCACTGCTGGGAAAATGAACACAGAAGTATTAAATGGAACGTCTTATATTTTACAGACCTCTGATCATGATAGGGGAGTTCAGAATGAATCTCCTGAGTCCCACTTTAATACTCTATGGGGGAAAAAAAAAAAATCAAAGAAAAAAAAACTCTTAAAATTGTATTTTAAAAGCAATTGTCCTTATGCCTGCAGTGCCAATTTTACTGCATTCAAGACAAACTGTTACCACAAAAGCCACCATCTTACAAGAACAAAGCCAGCATGACTTGTCACAGAAGCACTGTATTCTATCATTATTAATATGGTATTTTAGGCCCATCACCACTGCTTAAAGATCACATTAAAGCTGTGATGTTCATTTTTTTATTTTTATTTTTTAAGTAAACAGACAAGCCATATTTCCTTGTTTCTTCAAGCCATAAAAATAGAAGTATTCAAAATTAAATGAAATAAAATACCAGCATTTGGCCCTTGAAAACCTATACAGAAAAGCTAATGTACAATACAAATTCAGATACTAGCAGCCTTGAACAAAGATGACAGTTTTCTCAGAATGACACTTGACTCTTTCTGTGAAAAAAAAAAAAATAATAAAAAAAATAAAAAAATCAAAAAGTTCAGCCAGAACTACAGTTGGAAAAAGAAAGAGGTCAAGGAGAATTCTCTAAAATTTTCCTAGTAGGGAGAAAAGAGCTTAAACTAAACGGAGGTAAACAGAAGGCTGATCTCTATTTCACTATGGTTGCTGCTTTAACTTCTCTGAGAAATACAGAATAAAGGACAAAACAATGAAATTTCTTAAACAACTCAAAATTCACTCCAATAATTTTAAGGTTACAATAAAGGCATAACAGAGAACATTATTTGAATGACTTTATTTCAAAATAAAATCAGAGGGGTCTAACACTAATCTGAAATGCTTTGTCACAGTGGGATAGCTGTATCCCATTGAAAATTAGCTTGGACAAGTTAATGGGATCTTTGCAAGAAAAATACAGTTTATTGCACTTCTTTGCACCGTCTTTGATTAATAAACTTAATACTGACATTCTTTTTACCATAGTGCATTACCTGAGAGAACAAACTCCTATCATTTTAATTGTCAATCTTTATGCTCTGTATTTTTTTGTTCCAAAGAGTACTATTCATCTAGCTGAATTCCTCAATGACTTTGAGGAATATACAATGTCTATATGTATATATGTCTATATACAATGTTATACAATGGCTTTGTATAACATGCTACTATGAATGCTGGAACATATGCAATAAAGTCAAGACTCGATTTTATTACAATTACCCATCTTTTGTTCATGCAGACAGATATTTGGTAGCTTTCTCTCTAAGCCATCAAATAGGACAAGGACCATTCCAATAGAATGCCAAAATATTTGTTATAAAAGAAGCCTGATCAGATCTGCTAATTTATCTCAAACAAACAGATTTACAAATCATTGCAAAGAGATTTCAGTTTCTGCTTGTGAATGATGAAAGCCTTCCAGAGCTCTCTTCAATCAAGCAGCAAATGAATACTATCATCATGTATTAACCTTGTCAACTGCTTCCTACCAATCAAGGACTTGAGAACCTGTAGAAAATATATACTAAAAAATAAAAATAAAAAATCACAGAGGGCGAAAACAATCTACTACTGCGATGACCCACAGCAATACCTAAAGGAAAAAAGAGTTTATCCTGTGGAGGGATATGAAGGAGATTTCATATCCCTCCTCCTCTCATTTGGTTTGGTTTCTTCTTCACTTGCCAGGAGAAATAAGAAGTTTCAACTGAAAGATATACCCTCTCCAGGCATGAAGTTACCAAGCAAAAACAAAGGTGTATTTGGGGACTAAATGAGTTGTATGGATACAGGTGAAGAAAAAGTAAAGGAAATGCAGACTAGAGTATAAAAAAGATACAGAAAAAAAATAAATAAAATCTTTCATACTTCAATCTCAAGTCCTTCTAACAAAAGAAAAGTAACCTTCACTGAAAGTTGTTCGGACTGTTTTTCTCACAAATAACAGATCATCTTACATCATTTCCATCAGTGACATCAGGTATTTGGAGACCTGTCCACAGGCACTTGCTAGGTAAGTTTCTTCAAAAGGGATTAAAACTTTATTCTTGTGAGGTAACCACAGCCTTCTGCAGGAAATCAGGATATAGTGGGAGATACTCAGACAGCGCCAGGTATTCCAACCAACTTCATCAACTTTGATAGATTTACATTCATACTTGCAAGCAATATTTTTTTCTATTACAAATAGCAAAAATAGAATAATCAGAACAAATAATTACTAATGCCAAATTAAGGATATTAGAGATGGTTAGAGATAAGCATATTCAAAAGTATTTAATTCTCTCTGACACTCTATCCTTGATCAAAGACCTTAGATACCAAACTTCTCATAGATCTCTAACAAAGATGCAACATTTTTACAGAGGCTTCCCCACACTCAGGGGTAAGCTAAAGACTCAGGATGCTGTGTGCAATCTCCCTAAAGCAATTATATCTGTCTCCAAACTATCTCTATTTGCTCAGAACCAATGACTTGTGCTACTTTCCCAAACTTCGTAATCTCAGTTGGAGCAACACATGGTACTAATGTATCACCAGACGACCATCACCAATTGACATTCTAAGTATAATCACTGCACAGCATATCATTTTCCTTTCCTGAATTGAGTGAAAAGATGAGCAACCTATTCTCAAAAGAAAGGTAAATTATAGAAGCACCATATCAGAATGACAGAGACAGGAGACCCTCACTTGCATTCAAAGTAGCTCCTAATGGTGCTGGAAAGATTGCAATTTAGAAAAATTACTAAGTTACTTTAATAATTTCATTATGGTTTTGTGTGTGTGTGTTTGAATAATAAATGGTCTTCATGGAAACAGAAAATCATTAACAACTGTTTGACTAACTTTGTCATCAGTCACTAGTGAAATCATTGTGTTAACAGCCTTATTTTCTTCATGAAGACTGCATGTGATATTCATAGACAAGGTAATTTTGCACTCTGACCCCTCACCCAAAAAGGCATGATTGAAATAAAGTTCAAGAATGTAAGAGGTAAGCAATAGCAAAGCTTGAAATCCAGAAAAATTAGAGAGCAAGCTGTGCTACTAAAGCAAATCAGAGCGATAATAAACTCAACAGTATTATTTGAGAAGTACAGCTCACTGAAGATCATTTAAGAGTTATGTTCCAAAGAGCAACAACACTATATCTAGTATAAGTTACTCAAAAAGTACTTTACTGTAGGTGATCTACCTGTATACAAGCATCCAAAATATTAATTTTATGCAATTACTGTGTATGGACAGAAAACCTCATTATAAATCAAACCTAGTATGCAATCTTTTCCTTTTCAGAAATCACATAGGGAGCCCAAATCAAGAACTATCTCATTAGCCAATTACACATGAACATAGAAAATTGAATTTCTTCACTTATTGTGTGACATGATCCAAAGCTACAGGTTTTTAGAATAAGTACATTTCTAACATATTTAAATAGGAATGAGCTATAATGAGATGTGTTGGAATAGGTAGTTAAAAATTGGCACTCAAGACAGCATCTGCTGCTGGGGACTGGGGGGGAGAGGGAAGTAAAAGCAGGACAAATTCAAATTTAAGTCAACTGAAAGACCCTGGATTCAGTAATTCCAGCAAGTACTCCATTAAAAAAAAAAAAAATAATAATAATAATGTTATCTAAAAAAAAAAAAAAATCACTTTATTTTAAACCTTTCTTTCATCCAAAACAGTACTTAAATGTAAAACATTCTGCTAAAGCATTTCTGTGGTTTAGAATGTTATTTTCTTGACCTTTACAAAATAATTTTGAGCTTATCTGAAAGAAATAAAAGAAAGCATCTTACTTTTCTAAAGTCACCATAAATGAAGAAATATCAGTTCATACAGCTCAACTATAGACCCTACTGTGCAAGTATTTATCAACAAAAAGCAATTTCAAAGTAGCTGCCTTGCAAGTGTTCAGGGATAATAGCTGGCCAATTCATCCATAAAATTAAGCCAACAATTCCACCGTAAGTTTCTTGACAGAATTCTCATACCTGGAAACATAAATAAGCATTATATTTCTTTAGTCCAATAATAAAACCTATATTACACAATGTTTTCTTAATTCATCTGATTATGCAGGATTCCAACAAAACTGTTCTTTTAGGTTTGGGCCACCTGTTTTAGTGCAGCTAAAAGTCTTCAGAAGAAGTTAACTTTAACACTATGAAAGTGACTTAATACCTTGATGTCACTACACAAAGTTGATGTGTATACAAAATCAAAATAATTAAACACAATTTGAAGGGCTATACTTTGCAGAATATCATGTGAATACCATTTACTGTGTTTAAACCTTTAATAAAGGGTTTATTGAGCTACTTTCTCAGGACTGTGCAACCTAACTCCTACATACCTCGGCTTCTACACAAAAAAACATGGAAAAGTAAAATAAAAACTAAAACAAACAAACAAAAAACTTTGGGGTAAAGGAGACTCAGTTTGGGGTTATGATGACAAGTCTTCAAGAGCATTTTTTTTATTTATTTTTCAGCTGAAAGCTCAGATTCCTCTGTCAATGAGTCGTTTCCTTTACATTTTTATACTTTATTTTTTAAAAGATGAAAGTAGGAGAGACTGTTATTTTCACCTCTGTTTTAATGACTCAGAACTGAGGGACCCTCTTTCTTTTAATTCAAACACAGAAAAAAAAAATCTCAAAACCAAGCAGTATAGATAATCACATGCACAGAATTTCAAATTAAGTTCTGAGTGGTCTTCTGAGCCTCGTATTCTTGATAAGCCTCGATTGCTGTGGAAGCAAAGTGTTTTTTTTTTTTTTTTTTTTTTTTTTTTTTTTTTTTTCTCTTGTAAAAACACCCTCTATTATTGCTTTATTGTTCCATTACATCACAGGTCTGCTCAATTCTCTTTTCAGAAGCTTTGTTCGGTCAAAGGGTAGGATTTTCCCACAGTCAAGGAAATTCTCTTCTCTGAGACACATATGTGAGTGAGATGTTTCATCTCAGGAACTATAAAGGAGGCAACTTCAGAAACTGTCCAGTTACCTGGGCTATCATCTACCAATATCTGGGATCTTAACACCAAAATGGAGGGCAACTAGATTACTGCCGAGTCTGCTGCTCTATACAAGACCTCCATATAAGGTCTCTCATTCCTTTCTTTCCTTGCCGCTTCTCCCTGCCTTGCAGTGAATAATTTTTCTGTTTTTGGAGGGATGTTAGGAAAAGGTGTCCAAAAACAGTCTACAAGTTTTATCAAAGGTCTTCACTGAAATTTTTTTGCAAGCTAGGAGCTCTATTGCCCATCTGATAACCTCCATTTTCATTCATAACCTCCATTTCCACTTTCTTCAAATTACTGTTTGACTCGGTGTTTACTTTCATAGAGTGAGAGATGTGCACAAGTGAGTTACAGAAATAAAGGAAGGTGAGGGGCTCCTATGAGAACTTCAAGGCAGAAATTAAATGTAGTAAAAATTTTATAGTAGACAAATGAACAGACAGGGATAGCTTAGAGCAGATAGAGGTAATGGATTTTTTCGATTTCAGATGTGTTTTGGATTCCACAGAGTTTCTACTAATTTAAAAATAAACTTGTGTAAAAGAAAAAGTGCATGGTACTGGAATTACAGGTGGCCTCAGAAGGTGAATTTTTGTAATAAATGTATGTGGAGGTAGGAATTGGTATATATATGGAAGTGGAGGTAAAAAACTTAGATGTCTGGTGTAAATTTGGCATAGACTTGTTCTAGACGTGGAAAGATCAAACAGATTTACTACCAGAAAGAAAATGAAGAAAACGATAAGAAAGAGACTGTGAAGGGAGAGTCTGGATATAAAGGACAGGAATCCAAGAAACGCAAAGAGGCTAAGATCATAATTAGTGAGACACTGACAGCAAGGTGAAAATTCTTGAGAAACTAGAGAAGGGAAGCCACATGAAAATGAAAGTGATTTTAACCGCAAGACAGTGATCCAACTGGAAATGGCAAAATAAAAGTGGAAATGAGAGCATTACAGTGATAAGAATGGCTGTGGGACTTAGAAAAAGATCTAAGCCACTGGTCTAGATGGGAAACAATAGGAGACATACTGGGAACTGAAAGAAAATATGGAGGTGATGGTAAGAAGAATGAAGGAATGCCATCAATGCAAACATGAACAGCCATCCCAGCGAGATTTTCAATACTTCAATACTTTACAGCACCAACAGCAAAAGAGGCCAAGTAGATTGGAAAGCTAAGAAATGAAGAACTCAACCAGAAGGGTTTAAACAAACAAAAGTAAACACTTTTCCCTCAAAGCACATAATTCAATTCAAAACTTGTTGCCACAGGTTATTGTGAAAGCCAAGATGATAAATGTTTTGAAATAGGACTGGGTATTCATGGAAGATAAATATATCAGAGTCCAAAGGAAAGGTGCAGTGGGACCTTTGGTCCAACACATTGTAGAAGATCTTGTTTGAAATTACATTTCAAAATACTAATGAGGATATAATTCAGTAATTCACTTGCCTTTATTTGCAAAGAAATATCTTGTCTAAGAAAAAAATATTTGAGAGGATGAAGTCAAGGGAATATGTTATGCCACTTTCTATTCTCCAGACATATCGAGTTTTGGCTCAATCTCTTTATGTATAATTTGCAAGTAAGGACTGCCTATGAACATCCACAGAAGCCTATTCATGTCAATTACAATATTTCTTGGATGGATAATTGATACATGATGTATTATAGCTTAGAGTATTTCTATTAATTGAATACATGGCTTAAAATTAGCAAATCAGGATATTTCACCCAATTACTTCATTTCAAGTAGGTCTCTAAAACTATCAAATGCTGCTCCTTCCAGTAGGAAGTTCTCCTAATGCCATGGACTTCTGTTACCTACTCAATATGATAATTGAACTATGTCTTCAGCGGTGACCTCCAGAGATCATTAACTACAGTTACATACATAGTAGCTGTGCCTTCAGTTTCACTGTGATGGACCACATCCTTTCTCAACTCCAGCTAAATCAACGCAGTTATTACCTAAGCTTTGCAAGTACAACCTGCTTTTAGGTTGAGCATCACAAGTTTGAGAGTTAGCTCTGTTTACTGATGATTAATGACTAGTATTTGAACAAAGGTATACAAAAATTCTTAATAAATTGAAAGAGACTGAAAATTGCCTGCAGGACATTACCAAAGGAAGGATGTAATATATCTAGCCAGAATGTGCACTTCTAAAGCACTAAGCTCACCAATTAGAATACGGAAATGACAACAGCTACGGGCATTAAAGCTTGTGCCTTTGTTATTGCAAGAGACAAATGTCTGAGCAAACTATATGTCTTGCTTTTGTACTGCTGCCTATAAACTCCGACTTTGTGCCCACCTTCCGGCTTCATGAAGTGTTTTCTTGACATTTATTATTAATAATAAAAGTTAAGAAAAATGAAAGTAGCAGTCATATTGATTCAGCAAAGCAGCATGAGCATATTTAATGGTCGATACCTTTTATCTGATTTAAATACATTCCCTTTCTTTGAAGTCTGATTTCTTTAATTACACTACATATCTAAAAAGATTTTTTATGTTATCAGATGCCAACTATGCTAGACATTGTCATTCATTTGCTTATAGTAGTATTTATTTCCACTGCCATCAACTCACACCTAAACAGCACTACCTCATATTTGTTTACATGGAAAAAAAAAACACATTATTTTTATGTATAATATTTTGTCAAGGTTGATCCAGCTAAAGGCATGTAACAGTCTTTTCTTGGTTTGCATAATTAATACGTATATAAAGTTTCCTTACCCTTAATCTCTAATTATGATAAACTACACCTTTCATTTTTAGGCAAGCTTCTCTCCATGCTAGAGTTGTCTAAATCTCTTCTGAGTAAGGAACATAACTTCAGGAATTGAGGGAATTAGTAGATAGAGTCCCACTGAGAGGGGGATTTTATGGGGGAAAAAAAAAAAAAAAAAAAAAAAAAAAGGAATAGTAAAAAAATAGAAATAAAGGAAAAGCCACATAGAACTTTTGTAACCTTAATGAACAGAAGACAGAAAATCTGTAGAAGTGATGTAGAGGGAATCAAAATAGAGATTTAAAACAAACAAACAAACTGTAAAGCAGATTTCCTCTGCAGAGGATACCTTCCATTGATGCCTTCTCAAACAAACTAGCCTGGCAAAACTAAATCAGCCATAGTATCTCTCTAAGCCTGGGGATATGATTATCATTGTTTCTCTCCTACACTTTAACTTCTCTGAGCTCTGGAGTTGCCTGGAAAAAAAAAACCACCACCACCTGTTTTTTGAAATCTGTGGAGTTGGACTTCCAGAGGCTTATTCAGCACAATGGCTACTATCACTCAGGGCATTTATGACTAACTCCATATGGATTTGGTAGGTTACTTTTCCTAGACCTTACTTCCCTGACTTGCATCTTCAAAGAATCTCTTGTGAAGGGAGCTTCTCTCATCATGCAGATTCTTCCCTCTCCTCTCCTATTTCTTTGTAGACGTACCACCCCTTAATGTTAAACCTGGCATGTGCTTGTATTAGGAACCAAAGACTCAAGGTGAGAAGGCTCACTTATACTGTACCAAAGTCAGCTTTGACCATCAGCTGTACCAAAAGGAGCAGGTCCAAAAAATTAAGTCAACACATTAGGCACGAGGAAAGGGTAAGGAAACCATGCTGCTTCCAGATATATTTACGAAGAAAAAGAGAAAATATATCCTCTATTAAATGGAAGAATGCATCTCAGGAAATGTTAAAAAGTGATTTTCCTAACAGAGTGGGAAAGAGAATAATAATAATGAATTGGTTTAGGAGGATTATTTTTCACTGGGGACATTCAGGAATCCAATGAACAAAAGAAAGGATAAGACTGCCTAAATTGATAAAATAATTGTGTCAGTCTCTACCGTGCTTAAAACAAACTTATAAACTCTGAAACACAGTTAGCTGTTAAGCTCTAAACACCATCACATACTCTGTCACACTACTCTCATTGTTACAGAAATCTAGGAAGCACCTGACATTTATCTTCTGTAGTTCTAACACCAGAATTGCAGAAATGCAATTAGGAAAACGCTGGTACTCATAACAGAAAAGGTCAGCAGTGTTCAAGCTAAACCTGGTAACATACCTAATGTGCTGCCACACGTAACAGAATGCTTTCCTGATAATGAATGACTTTACTGACTGCCATGAAGTTGTTGCAAAATAATCAGATCAACAGGGGCATGCCACTACGTGAAAGACGCATAGGATATTCTGAAATAGTCTTTGATAAGGGTCCACTGCAAAGTCACCACTGATGGAAAATCTACCATTATAAAAGGCCATGTTTCCAAAAATTATCACATAAATAAATTGGGTGCAAAACACAAATGATAGAAATTTCAGTGTTTGGTAAGCAAGGAAGCCATTACTTCATCTAAGGCAGTGCACCTAGTGCATGCAGCCAACAAACAATACAGCACCATTTCTTGGATGTAAAATATATATATTTTTTGGTAGTAATAAATGTAAGTAGATGTTAGGGAGTTTAGTTTTTCTGTTTGTCTTTAATAGAGAAATACTCACACAGCAGTACAGGCTCAATGGTCCACATTCAAAGGCTTCCTTCTTACTTGTGTCACTACTGCTACATAAACTAATAGTGAAGTTTAAGAGAAATGAAAAGTAATCTAGAGGGTTCTTTTGATAAATCAGACATCAACAGCACTAAGAAATATCTCATCACTGAAAGACGAAGGTAGCATTTATTAGAAGTTTTCTGCCAAATACCAAGAGTCAGGTTAAGCCTTTAAGTGAAAAATATTTTTGAGAGCTTGCAAACACCAAAAAACATATATTTGTTATGCCTGAAGTAACTCTGAGCAGAATAAAACCTATGTACTTCCCATTTCAGTTTACAGACTATAATTTGTATTAGATTGTTTCACTTAATTTTTGCCATAGTTATAAAAAGTTGATTTTGTGTAAAAACTAGGGGAAAAAAGTACTGTGATGAATTGCAGTGCAGCTTTACCTCTTTATTCAGTTAGGTTAAAATTCAAACTATAGAACTTAATTTTCAAGGAATTATCATAGTTACATCTGTGATAAGACAGACTTTATGTTTTGAGACTGCTAGATCTTATAAAGTTTTCTTAAGGCTAAATGATAGCATTTTATTGTAGTTTCTCCTATGCCTGAGTTATATCAAATTATTTCTTGTTTAAATAAAAGCCTGGTATTCTTTTAGTGTGACACATACTGTTCACTAATTAATCAAGGAAAATAAATCAATTGAAATTTAATGTGAACCTTCCTATTATCAATTTCATTTGAAGAAGTATCTTGAATTTAGGACAGAACATGTTCTCAAAAGAGGATTGATTATAAAATTAAGCCAGATGCTATGATCAGCTAACTTGTATAAGCTGAATTTCATCAGTAGCAAGCTATAAATTATGTGAAGAGAAGTATCTGACAATCTGTCTTTGGTGGTCTATACAAAAAAAAGTCAAAAGGCTTCTGTCTGGTATTTTCAAATTTCCCTTCATATAGCCTTTTATAAACACTTTTAGCTGAACAATATGTGCCCGAGGCAAGTATTTATAAAACACTACATAACATAACACAGAATCACAGAATTGTAGGGGTTGGAAGGGACCTCGAAAGATCATCAGGTCCAACCACCCTGCCAAAGTAGGTTCCTTAGGGCAGGCTGTCTAGGTAGGCCTTGAATATCTCCAGAGAAGGAGACTCCATAACCTCCCTGGGCAGCCTGTTCCAGGGCTCCATCACCCTCACTGTGAAGAAGTTCTTTCACATGTTGGTGTGGAACTTCCTGTGCTCAATTTTGTCGCCATTACCCCTTGTCCTGTCCGCACAAACCACTGAAAAGAGGTTGGTCAAATCCCTCTGTCTCCCACAAAGTATAACAAAATATTTTTACAGATGTTTATTTAGTAAAAAGTTCACAACCTTAGTGAACATATTTTGTTTAACCTGTATGAAGAGAGGCATGCCAAAAGAAGGAAGTAAACATACTAACAACAACTAGAGAATAGCATCAATAAAAGTGCACTTATATTTTCACCTTTTTCCCGATGTTCTTTCCTTAATGATCGTAAGCAACCAATTCTATTTTCCTGAAATGCTACATATGTGTAACATGCACCAAAGAACTAAAGGGAATACACTCACCATGTACTATCAGGACATATTCTGTGCTGTTTCGGCCAATGGGATTTTTTGCTTCACATCGGTATGTGCCATTGTCTGTTTTGTTTAGGAAACTGATGCTTAGGACCCTGCCGTTGACAACCATTCTCTCGGGATCTGGTAGTTCTCCACCATCCTTTGTCCACAATACTGGTTCTGGCCTGTCGGATCCAAGGCAATACATTTAATCAGATACATGTAGTATGTATGTGAAATATTATGTATCAGCAACAGTAACTTGTGGATGATACTCTGTTATCACAGAATACTTAGTAATCATTTGAGTTACTGGATATAACAAGCATCTATTGCAACTTTACCGTCTAGTACCAGACATGAACTACTGAAGCGCAGGAACAGGCAGGAAAAAGAAGAGGAACAAATAAGTAAACAGAATGGTATTGGAAAAGGCCAAGGTCTTCCCTAAATAAATACATAAACAAAAGTGCTAATGATATTTCAGGGTACACAGTTTGGCAAGACATTTGGCAAGCTGTGTGAAAACAGCTCTCTGTGTGATGAGTAGCACGGTCTTGTGCACCTGACAGGCAACAGAAATCATGCGAGCAGGCTGAGGTGGATGTAAGTGGTTTGTAAACGGATTCTTAAATTATTTAGGCTATTCACATTCACAAGTGTACTTGCATGTACTGAGTGCTTTTCCTGAACCAGGCATGTCAGTTGCAAAGTAATGCATCTTACACACAATCTAAATTTATTTCTGTTGCTGCACTGTGTCACAGCTCATCCCCTTTTCCACCCTTTCTGCATGCTTCCCTTGAATAATTGTTTATTTTACAAACATTATCACAAGCAATATAAGATTTGACTTAAAATCCTGGACTTCCTTTCAGTGAAACCTTTCCTCTTTTACCTGGTGACCTCACGTCAGACCAAAGGCAAAGCACTGACAGTGATAACCTGTTAGCCAAGTTAAGGACACAGCAGAGAAGGGAAATGACTGTCTTATAGCTTCCCATACATCTTTCCACTGGCAACTGGTATTTAACTCTTTCCCAAAAATTCTCAAGAAGCTCTCCAGTTCAAAAGATTTGCCTAAGACAGCAGCAAGTATGTATTTCTTGTACACAGTCTTTGCCTGTATGTAACAAATTGCACTTTCAAATTTACGTGAGGGAAACCACCAAAAGGATAAGTCCACGATTAGAAATGAAAAGATGGCTTACTGAATCCCATCTCACAAACAGATGTAGCATCCCAGGTCTTTAGATACTAGTCACTAAAGCAAGATATACACAGCCTGCAGATTCAGTTATGCTTCTTCTATCTGGTAGCTTGGTACATTACAACCCAAATATCGATTCCTTTCTTTTGGCTGCACTACTTAAGTAATTTCAGTCAGTAGCAGTTCTAGATTTACAATTTATTTGGTAGCAGAATGTTACTATTTTTTTTTTTCTTATCAAAGTATGCACTTTTATGACTAAATAATAAAACAAATATGAAGTACTTTTATAAAAATCATCAAATGCCTACTTAGTTTCTAGTCTTACTGAAGAAATACTTAATTTGATTAATTTAAGGTGTCTACAACCTATTAAATATGAGTGTTAAGAATAAGAATTAAGTCTAAATACCCAAACAGAGACATTTTGCTAAAATGCAGCCTTACACACGGAATAGGCCTAATACCTGCAACAACATTTTTATTTTATTTTATTTTATTTTATTTTATTTTATTTTATTTTATTTTATTTTATTTTATTTTATTTTATTTTTTAATTATACAACGTACAGACAAAGCGAAATTTTCTGAAATGCACTCACTGCTATGTGTCTTCTATTACTATTTTTCTTTGGTAAAAAGGCCAGACATTATTTTTCTCTTGAGAAGCACCAGAGTTCTATATAGATTTCAGTAACATTTGGATGACAACTTATTAAATTATTACTGTACTTGTTACTGTTGGCTGTTCTCTGACACTGACTTTAATAACTTAAAAATAAATAATAAATCACACAGAATCATAGAATCATTTAAGTTGGAAAAGATCCTTAAAACCATCAAGCCCAACCATCGCCTAATGTTTCCAAGTCCATCACTAAACCATGTCCCTCAGCACCACATGCTCTTAAGCACCTCCAGAGACGGGGACTCTACCACTTCTCTGGGCAGCCTATTCCAATGCCTCACAACCCTCTCCATAAAGAGATACTTCCTGATACCTAATCTAAACCTCCCTTGGCACAAGTTGAGGCCATTGCCTCACGTTCTATGACTGGTCACCTGAGAAAAAAGACTGACACCCTCCTTACTGCAACTGCCTTTCAGGTAGTAACAGAAAGTGGTAAGGTCTCCACTCAGCCTCCTTTTCTCTACTAAATGACCCTAGTTCTCTCAGATGCTCCTTATGCATCTTGTTTTCTATTCCCTTCATCAGCTTCCTTGCTCTTCTCCGAATGCATTCCAGCAGCTTGACTTCCTTCTTGTAGTAAGGTGCTCAAACCTGAACGCCATACTTGAGGTACAGCCTCACCAGTGCCCAGTACAAGAGGACAATCTCTTCCCTAGTCAGGGAATATTACAACATTCACATAATTTTAAATCATGGATTAAGAACTATTGGTGTAATGGGCCTTATTTATATTTAACTGTAAATATGTCACAGTATTCTTCCTAAGTGTGCTTTCAAGCACTGATATCTAAATAGACATGTACACACAATACACATACCTCCTTTCTGCTTAACACTAGCAGGAAATCTAGATGTCCACATTGTTCCAGAAAAATTGTCCCACACAATTCACAACATTAAGGTGTGATTTGCTTTGATTTGTTAAAGTGGATGTGTTCAATTTTCTAGCAAACTCCTCATCGTTCCCCGTTTACCACTTTACTGTGAATCCGTAATCCCAGGAGTGGAAACTCTGAAACACTTCTGCTACAATGTAAACCATTACCTTCATAAATGGCACGTTAAAGCAACTTCTGTGCAGTGGTAATTTATGAAACGTACATTTTAAATTGAACTTAGATGGCATATCCTAGAGAAAAACCCATAGGATAACAAATAACTAGAAAATGGAGCCTTAGATCTAAATTATTCAAGGAGCTTTGTCACATCTTGGTATACCAACGGCAGTCCTACGCAGAGCAGTTAGAGAGGCAGGTCTACATCCTCTGGGTGACAAGGTGGCAGCACAGAAACCATCCCTTAATTAACAGATCCGCCCTGTGTGGGCTCAGCAGCAGCAGCACAGCCATCCCTGGGCAGCTGGCCTGTGGTCAGCACATCGTGGTGGCTGGGCGCAGACCTTGCTCCATCTCACCAGTCTCGGGAGAATGCTGCCTAAAGCAGCAACTGTCACAGCTGCAGAACTAAATCTTGCCTTCACTGCTGAAAAGCTTTGAGACACTCTGGTCTAAACAATTTATTAGTCAGGCAGAAGTGAGTTAAGAACATGAGACATGCTCAAACACCCAGGCCAGCACGCTGCTGCTGACAGCAACAACTGGACTGGCTGCTCAGGGAAAGCACATGAGCATGGCCACTGCCCATAGTCCATCCCTGTGCTCCGCCACCAGCCATAATCATCCCATGGGGATGCTGGAGGGCACGTCTCTTGTTCTCTTTAGTGTCTATGCAGTCTTTGGATCTGTTGCCCATAAATTTCTCAAATTTTTTTGAATCTGCTTACACTGCCAAACCAGACTTCTGTGGCAATGAATTCAAAAACGTTCCCTACCTGCTGTGTAAATGCTTACTTTTTTGTACTTTTATCTGTCTTGTACTGATCTCTGAGCCGTTGCAACGAATTATGGTAACAGAGTTTGGTAACAGTTCTGCATATTATAGCCTCACTATTAATTATGACAGACCTGTATTTAGTAGAATTTTCTTCTACTATCTCCCCCTTCTTTTCTCTACTTGTTTGAACTTGATACAGTCTGAGATTACTGGCAGGAAAAAACAGCAACACCCCTATATAAGAAAACAGACAGTCTAAATTTAGAAAACATTGGCCACTCCTTGATAAGAGCTTTAGCAAATTAATTGTCAAAAGCCCAAATGCAGTTGGAAGATCAGTGAAGAAACTCCTCTTCTGTGTCACGAGACACACTAAACTGTAATTTTTCTATAATTTATTTTATTGAAGAGTGTTCATGGATGTATATACAGAGGTTCATTTTTCACCCAACATTTTGAAAGTGTTCCAGCTCAGCTGGGGGATATTTAGGTTGGATATCCTAAAATATCAGGCAAACGTGTACACTTCTATTAACGCATATTTCTCTCTATTGCCTAGGTCTCTAATATTGAAGAACTTTACCTTTCGTTCACATATTAACAAATTGTCATGAGGCTACTGATAGGACTGGAACAAACAGGGTATCTCTGAGCCTTGCATTTGTGATTACTTCATGTTGAATCACACTTATCAGTTGACCCCACACTTTCTCAGGCAACCCCAAAAAAAGTATTTCTTGGAGCACAATGGCTATAAAATTGGAATGAGCACAGCGGCAACTAATACAGTTGTATTCTACCTTTGCACATTTCACAGCACAAACAAGCTCACCAACCTGCTCTGTCCTAACAGAAACATGCAGCCTGCTGATAATGAGGCAGTCACCCAAGGACCAAATTTGGGGCAACAGATGTTGTCTATATCCCTGGCTTAATCCCTCCCAGGTGGACGTGGCTATGTGGAAATAAGCTGTGCTACCACTGAGCCCCTTCATTGGGCTGGGAGAGGCAGCAGAGCTGAGGCACCAAGATGTTGTTTTCTTCTCCAAAACACAGCTCTGCCTCTGGCCTCACCTATTCTAATTTGCTCTCAGCATGACACTTTTTAAAACAAAAACAAACAAATTAAGTATGCTGCATTGAAGAAATTCTTTCAAAGACAGCTCAGATGTGACAGACAGATCATGCTAGTTTTTTGGCTAGCATGTACAGCCTTTACTAATTTAGTTTTGTGTGCTGATGCCCACAGTAACACCATTGGGATTGCAGTATACTAAAAGAAGCTAGAGATGCTAATAATGATTATGGCCAATGACTCTTCTGCCAACCCCCTAAAATAAGCTTAAATTCTATACCTTCCCTGAAAAACTGCTAATCAGATTTAGACTTTGGTATTATTTATATTTAATCCTAATATGCCCAGAAGCTTTCAGAAACTGACTTGCATAAGTGAACTGTTTTTTGGTATTAATAAATAAATTTGTCAACTGTCTTTATGTTAGCCTTCAAATGTGACATAAAAAGCAACGTAGTTTGGTATTCTTTCCCAGACAAACTGAGATGGGACTGCAATGAGGGAATTAAAACTGTTACCATATTCCAGAGGGATTCAGGTTTCATAATGTGGAACCAAAGTTTTCTTTCAAGCAACTTCACAAAGAATTTATGAATCCAGATAAAGTATTTCTTAATCCTGATGCTAAGAAATCTTTTCTTCTAAAACAAATCAGAGAGAAAGCTAAGGATGAACTGGAATGTGTTGAAAAAAAAATGTTTTAGAAAACATTGATTTAGTTGGAAAAAAGCATTTAGGCACAGACTTGACTTTTAAACAAGTGTTTACATAACACCTACGTCAACAGGATTTAAGTTCACTTTAATGTATTTGATAATCTAGGCCTTTAAAAGTCACACAGCATTATTTTAAAGCAAGTTCTTTAATTTTTGACCTCTTTCCCCACCCTCAATCAAAGTCCTACGATGCTTCAGAGTTTGCAATAATTCTCTCTTCTAGTGATACTTTTTGATATATAAACATTAAATTTATCTTAATTTAAATAATACATGCAGCTACTGTATCAGCTCTTCTTTCTGAATACAGTGAACTTAACACAATCCATTTTCACCTGGAAGTTCTTGGCTCTCTGCATTTTTTGTTACCCTTTTCTGATTTCTGTATACAGAAAGGTCATGGCAAAAGTGTTCTTCATTAAGACTTTGATCTCAAATGCTCAGAGACCTTAATGGCCTATAATTCTACCACCAGATAACCTTTTCACATCCACAAGATCTCACTCACACAACAGACAAAAAACAAACAAAACAAAACATGCCAGCTGTTTACATCCTCAGTCTCACTAAGCATATTATCATTCATTTGGGTACCTAAAGATCCCTTCAAGACTTTGTAGTCAGCGTGAATAAAAATAGGAAAGATATAAGTATTTGTGGAACACTAACAAGAGAAGTAAATTAATTATTTTGAGCATGGCCCTCATGAACTTTTAATTCTCCAAGCAGGGGCACACTTATTTTCTCTGAAGTCCATAAAAAACACACACTAGTGAAAGTGTTCAAATGAGTAATGGAAAAGGCACTGCCACTTTTATCAGAGCATTTTTGTTGAAATGCTGGTTTAACGTTAAAAGCAATCTAAGGGAATGGTTGCTTCATTAATTTGACCTTACAGAGTTTCTCTATGTTGAGAATCTGGATTTTAGATTTGTCAGTTAATCACCCAGTTGAAAGTTTAAAACCCGAGGGAACTTCTTGTTTGTACAAAGTCTCACTCTGATGAGTCATATTGGGATGAGCTGGTTTGGGAGCATTTCATCTATCAAAAACATCAATACTCTCAGTCTATAGCCTTTCATAAAAGGCTCAGATAAATGTTTTTTATTTTATCAGATAAGAACTCTCCATGATTTTGTATCTTTGCAGAGCTTGAGTAACCTTCATAGGGTATTTAACTCCCCAAAAGAATTAGTCAAAAATGTCCTAAGTATCTTTTATAAAGTTCTCTTTTTATTAGGAAGGAAGCTTTGAACATGTGAATTTCCTATTCACCATAACTATTCAGTCTATGCTTTTATCTTTCAAGCATCTCAGAAGGCATAACACAGCCTAAGAACATTTATGATGTCTTATACCAGTGTTTTTAAAATGGCTAAGAAATAAATTCCAAATGTATGTTAAAAATGAGGTGGCAATAAAATATAAATTTCTGCTTTCTACTTTACAAACATTTGTCAGGAATTCACAGCTATGAAAACAACAGGAACAACAAGAAATGTTAAAGAAAGTTGTGGTGTATTATGCTTTTGGAAAAGTTGCCTAAATTTAAAGAGGTGACAAGAATATTAAATGATGTTAGTATTCATCACTTATAGTAAAAAAAAAAAAAAAAAAAAAAAAAATAAAAAAAAAAATAAAAAAAAAAAATAAAAAGATAGAAAAAAAAAAGAAAAAAGAAAAGGTAAGAAAACAAGCAAACCAAAGCAAACAAAAACCCTTCATCCCTTATCTTCTGTTCTGGTTACAGATAAAACCTTTCTTTTATCCATCACAAATGCAGTGGGGTAACAGGACTTCCTGCCTGTAGCTTTCCTTGGATAAAACAGGCAGTCCTCTTACCTTCAGACTGACTCTTTGGGTTACACTTGCTTACCATGGTGATATGATAGACTAAATTTGCAGCTGAAAATCCTTATCCTGAACAAGGCTGTGACAGCAACTGATTAAAGTGACTCAGGAAAAGTCTTTTCAAAGCAAAGGTATTTTTTCTGTTGCTCAAAAATACAAAACATAGATTGTGAAGGGAGAAAAAGAGTATGTTTTCAAATTTTCCCCTATCTATACCATAATCTTTCCTTGCAACTATTTTTTTAAAGGTTCATTTCAGGTCAGTTAATATGCACCTTTAGCCATAAGAACCTGACTATTCTCTTTCTGCCATAATTCTCTTTCATGCTATATCTCCCTGTCATCAGGCTGATAATCCATTTACCTTTATCCTTTCATATCTCTGACCTAAGGTTTTCTACCCTTAGTACAGCTGTGTAATGATGCTGCTCTGTGTCTCGATAGCTTTTTCCCAATAGATTATCAAGCCATTATTATGTTAACTATAATGAAAATATTTGCCTGTAGTTTCTCCTGTTGCCTTTTATGTATTCCTCACCAATATTTCCTTTATTTTAGTCTTTCTCAAGAAGGCAAGACAATATCTAATAAATACTCTGAAAAATGTATATATCATATATATGTATATATGGAGCTTTTACCTAGTTCCATTATTATTCATAATGTTACCACAAAAGTATAAAAACCTGCTATGAATAACATTGGAGATATTGGCGTTCTCATAGTCATAAGAGAGATCAACAAGAGAAATTATGTGAAATCAGAAGATACCTTATCAGTGAGTTGCAACAGAAATAGCCCTTATATTCTCCTATTGTAATCAGCAGGGAGGCAAGAGATGTACAAAAAAAATTTTCTCAAAAAAAAAACCCTCTGTGGGGAAGATGCCATAGGGATGCAGTCCAGAATTTCATGTTAAATAACTCAAAAGCCATTGCCACATGAATGTAGATGTGGGGGAGTCCCTTAAGCTTGTTCATGAAATACCATCCTCCATAAGGTAAGTTAAACATGGGGGCAAAGACAGGGCATCAAATTAGCATGCTCACTGCTGTGAGTGATCCACTCTCTTTCCATGATTCACATTAGAAGTGAAAAAGTAGTTCAGAGTTATAATTCATTATCAGTAGGCATGGGGTATGTGTAGGAAAAGCAATGCTTTGTCAGGGTTAGTTTAGTTATGCTAGCACTGCTAGTCTGTTCAGCTTTGAAGGAAATGCAAAATCAGAGAGCTCACAAAAGTGCTGTATCGCTGATGGGACAATGTCAGAAAAAGTTTCATGATGCCATTGTGCTATACATCAAAACTGAGGTCAAATAAGCAGATTTTTCTCAATAGTGGAATGCATAGGAACCCATCACTAAAGTATCTGATAACACAGCTATTTATTTGATTTCTTATGCCCCCAGTATTAGAGCATGCAAATAGACAACTAAGAATAAATGCAGTAAGACTTGAAATCAAACTGTGCACAGCTGGTTGCTAACTTCATTCACTGCCCCAAATACCTCTAATTATACTCACACTAAGGCAAACATTTACCTAAAAAATGCATTTTCTTAAAAACTGCTCGTTACAAAAAGTTCTTAAGAAAGTACCATAATCATTCAGGTTACACATTCAGGTTTTGCTTTGCCAGTTTCAACAGTGCTGGTCCTAATGGCATTAATTTCTTCTAAGGCTTTTATCTGAACATCTTACCTTCTTTCTTCTTTATTAGCCAGAAGGAATCTCCTTTTTGTCTTAGAGATATTAAACTCACCTAGCAGTGAAATTACCACTGAATACCATAAAAATAACTTGCTAACCTCTTACAACTATCACCAGTCTTTAAAGAATTTAGACAAAACATGGTGCCTATTTTTTTTTTATTTTTTTTTTTTTTTTTTTTTTTTTTTTATGAGTCCTGAAGGAGACGTCTACTAAAAGTTCCTCATTGTCACAATAAACTAGAAATATATATATTTCTAGTTTTAGCAAGACTATCCTCTTGATTTGGGAGAGAAATAGTTGATTTTGTATTTTTCAACCTGACATTTTTTCTACTCTGCCCCGCTTTCCTTCCTCTTCTATTAGAAGCTACTCAATACGAGGTTAGGCTTGGCTGTCAAATGATCAAGGAAGCCAGGTCTGGCTACAAATCTCCTACTTCCCTTGCAGCCCCCTATTACTTAGGCCAATACCATTAGCAGAAATACTGGGAGATCCTGATCTACTTTTCCGTTGTGACAGACAGCTAAATCTTGTTTTGATAACATTAAGATTGCAGAGACCCTCAGAAAGTCAGCTTGGCTAATTGAAATTAATAGCTTCAAATCCATATATTAGTTTATTTGCTAAAATGCACTTTATAAGGGGGAAAGCTTACCTTTTTCTCCTTTGATTAGCAAAATAAATGCTATTATCTTTAATTTACATAAGAAATGAAACATTTTTGCAATGTTCATACTTGACAAATCACATGGACCTCCTGTAGAGTGAACAAATTCAAAATTTATGTCTTTTGGAGGCTTATAAGCCGTAACTTTCCAACATTTAAATAGAATTTAACTATAGACTCTTGAACTATTCACAAAAGGTCTTAACTGTGTGCCAGTGTGTAAAGTTAGATCAGGACTGACAGGCATCTGCTGTTGCTTAAGGCTTAGAGTTCATGCTGACTATTCAAATTATTCACCATGTGTTTTTAAATAATCAGGTGATTTTTCTGTATTCTGTTACCTGATATTATTCAGCAATTTTAATTTCTGCAAAAAGTTTTCCTTTGAATATGCCATACTGAGAAACGTTTCTAAAAGTTATTGTACTATAGTATTCCTTATTTTCTGATTCTAGGAATTCTGTGACATTCCAGCTCAGACTATATAGCAAAATATGTAAAACCATTAAAATCCTCACCATCCAAATTGAGTATAAATGCCAAGTGGAGCCCTTTCTGATTGATATGAAAAATAATATTCTGTTCATTGATCAGTGAACAACTCTGTCCTTGTCAGAATCAAAAAGTAATCCAAGAACTACCATAATGACTCAACAGTACTGAAATGAATAAACACCAAGTGTGACTATATATGAAATCTGAAATATTAAGTTTTCACTCATTTCACCTTTTTGTTAGTACTTAACAACAAGCCACTTGCAGAATACTGTTTGCTTTTAAAGTCTTAAACCCACAGAATCATATTTAAACTGCAGTTAAGGATCAATATCATCAAGAACAAAAGTCCTCTAGTTTCTGTGATAGTTGCCTACTTCAGCTACCATTCTTTTTGCAGTAATGCAGGATCTTAATACATATTATCACTCCAAAACATAATACATATTTTCTAATAGCAAGTTCTGGAAAAAGCAAATCTTTAAAGTATTCCAAATATCCAATCCTCTCAACCTAGCATAGGTTCAGACATCTGTGTTTCAGGATAAGCTGTACAAAAATATTTTTAACTCTCATGGAAGTATAAAGTGTATTTCAGATTTTGTAGCTGTTTTAAGTATGTTTAATTGCTTACTGATTGCCAGTCTTATTTTGGTACAAAGAAATCTCTGAATCATTTCAGACTTCATTTTGAAGTTTGTACTTTAAAGCAAGAAATAAATCCAAATAATATTCTTATAAGACACTCCAGTTTTACCACTTGCATATAATAAAAGAACTGAAAAGTATTTCTGAGTTTATTATTTTGATTAACAATACTGTCAGGTTGAGTCTCATCATAAAACCTTTCTTAATTGTTTTAAAACATTTTCTTGTGATACTAAATATTCCTGCAAGTATACCTTTAGCATTCATACAAGCCTGGTACATCTCTATAGCTGTACTTTCTTTACCAAAATGTTTTTCAATTTATTTATTTATTTATTTATTTATTTTAGATCTGAACTCTTCAGCTCTTTAGATGATTTGCAAAGTTTCTTACAGTCTTGAAGTGTTTATTGCTGTTACTGTTATACTGTTGTTGATATCCAACCAACTTGCTAATTTCTTTAATGGAACAGCTTCTTCATCGAAGTGCTAGATCTTGTGACTAATTTTCTTTGAGGAATTCAAATCTTTTGTGGGTGGGTTAACCCAAGTAGGTAACTCAGGACCCCAAGGCCACTTTCTCACTCCCCCCATCACTCTCTCTCTGGGTTGGCAGAAAGAAAAGGAAAAATGAAAGAAAGAAAACATGGGGCAAGAGAAAATTTGTTTAGTAAGTGACAGAGAAGTGGAAGAAGAGAGAAAGAAAACAAAATAAGCAGTGTAAAGGCAAGAGGAAAGATGGCCACCTTCCCTAAACCCTTCCCTTTTTTGTTGCTGAGCATGACGTTGTTATATGGGATAGAGTATCTCTTTGGTTAATTCGAGTAATCTGCTTGGCTGTGTCCTCCCTCAGCCTCCTGTGCACTGCCCAACTACTCACCGGGGGGATGAAACGAGAAACACAGAAGGCCTTGGCACTGCACAGCTTGCATTCAGACACAGCTAACACACCTGTGTTCTATCAGCATTGTTTTGGTCCCAAAGCTAAACCTGTATATGGCCTGTTTTGGTGAGAATTAACTCTGTCCCAGCCACACCCAGTATAACATCTCACTGTTCTTGTTATCTCCTCTCTCTCTCTCTCTTCCTCTATTTCTCTTTCCTTCTTTCTCTCTTCTCTATATTTAAATCCATCCACAATTTCCTACACTTACCAGGCCCTGCAAATGTACCTGTGGCTGGAGCTCTTAAATTCAAAATTGCTTTCTTCCTGAACAGTCAGATTGGTACTGTAAAAATAGGTACACTCTACCTTCGATGTGTAGTATGTACTGCATGCTTACACAATGTTTAGGAGAAAGCTGCCAGTTTGTTTTCCACAGCAGCTTTTATTCATACACTACTGGGACATTGTCAGTAAGCTTTTTAGGCCAGTCTTGGAGAAAAATAAAAAGTAAAAAAAAACAGATACAAAAAGGTTTTGTAGAGTTTCTCTTGCACCAGAGCTACACAATCTTACACACACACAACTGAACACAGTTTAAAAAAAAAAAAAAAAGAAAAAACAAATCCTTTTACGTATACCCTTCAACCTTGACATATCTGAAGATTAAAAACATTGCATGCTTTCTAAGAGACTCTTATCTTCATCTTTTCACTTGGGCATCCACTTCTGCTAATTCCTTAGTCAGAAAGTGGGAGCTACTCTGTGAGCACTGCAGATTTATTCATTTTAATGTTTGTTTGTTTTTTAATAGAAGAGAACAGTAAGTCATTTTGGCTACATGGTCCATATACTGCCATACCATTACCTTGCCTTCTGTTTTTCAGTTTTGCTCAAATCTCTCCCACATTTGTCATATACTCTACCTACATGCAAAATGGTGTCTGACTCCAAGCCCATTCTGTTGTTTTTTTGTTTGTTTGTTTGTTTGTTTGTTTTGTTTTTGTTTTTTTTGTTTGTTTGTTTGTTTGTTTTCTCTCTCCCCTCTGGATCTGACCAGCTTCTCAAACAACAGGGTGGACATTTCTACTCCTTTCTTAAGTCTTGAGACATTGTAGGTAATTACTCCCATGAAAGGCAAAATTTGCTAAATGACTTTCTACCTTTCAGTAGAAATGGAAACAGAAAAGACAGAAGGGAAAAGGAGCCTGCCAAGTTTCCCAGCTTTCAGTGCCAGAATATCACTTGGGAGCAAGCAGAGAACTGAAAAATATAGTCACGCTGATGTATATCATAAACAAAAAGGTAAATCTTTTTTAAATACACCATTAGAAGGTCAGGGAATAAGCACTGAATTCATTATTATTTTTTTTTCTTTTCAGATTTATTCTGAAAAAGAGATGGATATTTTAATGCATTTTTAGTACCTCAAATCAAAATAAGTAGTATTTTAGAAGCTTTTTTGTAGACACCTCTTAACCATGCTTTTTTATATGAACATTAAAGTCTGAGGCTTAAAACTTAAGTTCAGAGAAAGCACTATACCCTTTACAGTTTACAAACAGCTTTCATAAAAAGTGCACTTAAAAAAATTCTGTCTATAGAAAACAATGTCTGCAGTATGTATGCCTATACTGTTCATTTTGTGTTGTCAATTTATAAATAATTTATATTTCTTTTAAATTTCAACCAGGAGGAAAAAAAAAAAAAAAAAAAAAAAGTCCTCCACAAGTCTAATATCTCTTTCAAAAGGATTCCTGAGGCTAAAAAGGCAATAAGAGGTGTAAGCCAGTACAACAGCAGGAAAGAAAAAAAATACATTTAAAATCTCATGTCGTAAATCCTGCCTTACTTTCAGGGGAATGGGGACCTTGCAGAGGTGTGTAGGTACTACTGCCACTGTCAGGAACTGCCACTAGCTCAAGGCCAAAATACCAGGAAATATTTTGCAGGGAATATCTGTGGGTTGGTTTGACTCAACCATAGATTAGATAAGGTGTTTTCCAATTTTATGAAGTAGCAAAGACGCTGCTTTTGTATCAAAAGTCTTGCACTGAAGGCCTGCTATAGACAGATTGCACAACAACAAGCTGTTCAGGTGGAAGCACAATATATTATCTGCTACACAGTCATATAGCAGCTCTCACAAGCAATGGATAAGATATCCCTAACAACATATCAATAATTAAGAACAGGCGACAGCCTTGGTTCTAAGAGATTGTGCAAGCAGTGAAGGGGGAGAAATCTCTCCTGTCAAGTGCATCTCCCTTATTGCTGCAGGCAGAGAGGAATGCAGGTTCAGTGAAGCTGCAAGCTCCTCTAGAGAATGAAAAGTCAACAGAGACCAAGCTTCAGACTAGTGGCCAGGTAGCCTCACACAGTGAAAAAGCAACATCCATTCAGGGCTACAATAACATTACTTCAGCTGGGGAATGATGAAGAAGAGAAACAGAGATGCCCTGAAAGCTCCTTTAAAATTTCAGAGCTTGAACTACCCTGGCTCAATGCTGAGCATGTCTGTAATATACTCCCTTCCCCGGTTGTGCCTGGTATTGGTGCCATTTATTGATGTGCAAATTAGAAAGTCAAATTTCTTTCCTTTCAGATTTATAATCTAAGACATACACTCAGATAAAAGGGGAAAAAAGAAGAGGGGAAGCTACACAGAGGTAAGTGAATATAAAGAAAAATTGTCACACCTTGTTTAAACGTTTTATTGCTGTTCTTAGGGGTTTTTTCTTTTCTGTCAGAGTACAGCTGAGATGATAAATGGCATGTAAGAACTTCATTCACATGAAAAAACGTTGATTAAACATAGAAATCTTAAGGGCCTGGTTTAGTTATAATTCTAGTTCTATAGGTTTCTAATTATGTAGTCTGTATTCAAACAGCTAAATCTTCGGGCTTCTTATACTGCTGTTTACACCTTGTTGATTCCTTCTTAACCTTTAAGAGCTATTGAGAAATTAGTAGATTATTCTTTTTCATCAGCTATAAGTAAATCATGACTATAAGAACAAAGGATAATAGAAACTGCAGTGGATTAAATGGACAATAGCCAAAAAAAATGTATTTCAAAGACATGCAAATGTCAGCAGTATTACGATAATATGTTGCTCAAGTGGATACCTCAGAATGGCATCTGAAAATTACTGGGATTAACCAGGAACTATGCTCTTAATGCTAATGAAGTACTGCTGAGGATAGGAAAGCAGCAGCAAAGCATAATGACAGGATGAGCACACCTTAGTTGCTATGCATTTCATAGAACACAGGAAAATAACATCCTCTCATCTAGTATGTCTTCAGATCATTTTATAACATTGTGTTCTTCACAAAAGTTTACAAGTACATTGCAATCCCAAGCCAGAGTACCAAGACCTGAGGAAAATACCAGTTAATCAGAAATAATAAAAATAACTAATTAAATAAATAGATGAGAAATTCACCATGATTTGTGTTAAATACTTTACATTTTCATATTATAAGATTAAAAAGAATGTATACTTTCTAAATCCAGTTTGGCTAAGAGACAAAGACTAGCATAGGTCAAGCCAAAGTGCCACTTTTCATGCAACTCTATAGGTAAAGGTATTGGTAGAGACTGCAAGGAGGAAACAGGAGGTAACTTCTGTCACACAACATTCTCAGTTCCGTTTTTTCTTTTTCTTTAATCAATAGTATGTCTCATGGTGATATCCCCACTACCAGTTGAGGACAGAAGTGTATATCAAGATATCAATGAGCAAAGATTATTATGAGCTTTTTTTTTTTTTTTTTTTTTTTCCTTTGAGGAGTCAAGATTTTAGACTGCTCAGATATTTCAGGCTGAGACACTAAGGGACATTCATATGCCTAACTTGCACTGTTTTTAATAAGAGCTGTGTCCCAGTACTCGTAAGAAGCCATGTCACTATTATTACAAGTAAGCTGAGAAATCCCATCTAAGAAACACCAGCTGCATTTCTGGGCTAGGGTCAAATGTTTGCTGGCACAAGAATCAAAGAGGAAAATGAAGAGTGGCTGATTCACTTCCGCTTTTTCCATTAAGTAAACAGTTGAAAATCTGATTCAGAGTTACTTGCTCATCCAAATAGTACTTGTTTAAAATCTTGTGACTATTGATGTAAGACACAGTCAAGGAGAAGCTTCATTAAACTAAAATTCCTTGATGCATTTGAGATGCAGCAACAGCACCCAGAGAGCTGATAAAAGTACCAGTGCTGCAACTTTAACAGTAAGCAAGAACTATACAAAGTCTTCAGTACCAATCCTCATTAACCAAGCAATGCGCTTCTTGGTTTTCAGTGCATGTAAGAACACTGCTCATCATGAAGTTTGAGAGATGTAGCAGAAGATCTTTTCATTAGACAAGAGACCTTTAATAACTAGCCATAGCAATGACTTTTATGTTGTTTAGTTGAAATATGGATTCTTCTCAATAAGTACCAAATATTTATAACAGTTATTGGAACATCAAAGGAGTGGAAATATGCTGTAATATTTTTGTACATTGGTTACATTTTTTCAGTGGTGTCAAAAAGCTCTAGAAAATAGCTGATGTTGAAGCACACTGCATTAGATCACAATAAATAATGAAATGCTTCATGCCTTCAAGAGAATATAATGAAAGCTTAATAACAATACATTGGGAACTTATGATTATTTATATTTCAGAGCTGAGTCCTATACTGTGGTGTGTCAATTTCTTTTACATCTAAAAATAACTTATGAAACTGTAATACAATAAAGGGAAAAAAAGACAAATATTATTTACTTAGAGGAGTTTGTTTTTGTTTTCCCAAATGTATCATTATCTTCAAACAGAGGGGAGTGCTTTAGTTCACACAAACTTCTCTCACACAGAAAATTATCCATTAGTACCTTCATGGTAATAGTTTTAGCACAGTAAAGGAGATATCCTCAAGCTCTCAGTGGGATCCAGCTCTATTAGCATCTAGTGTCAGCAATCCACAACAGTCTACATTCAAAGCTTAACAGCTGTACTGGATCAGACTAAAAGTTCAGCTAGCCCAGTGCCTTATCTCCAACACCAGGGATGAGCAGATGTCTAGGGAACAGGCCAAGCAGCGATGCTGCCTCCGCAAGCACAATTCCAACCTACAACTATCTCAGGTGCTTCTGACACCAAACATAGTGCAAACCTAGAGGATTTTCCCTTTTATACATAAGTTTATCAGCTTTCCCTTGAACTATGACGCATTTTTACCAGCTGTCCTAACTGTTGACAACAAATTCCAAAACTCTGTCACTGTGTGAATGACCTCCTCGCTTTATTATAAAACTGGTTCTTACTAGCTTTGCTTAGCATTTAATTTTTCTATTTGAAGAGAGAATGAACCAGCAATCCCTATCAAATATATCTGTATCATTTATAATTTTGTAAACCACTGTAATATTTTCCCCATGTATCAAGTGGGCCACCACCTGGCATAGAGTTTTTCCTATTGTCAAGACAAGATGTCAGCTCTACAGACTTGCGCATTCTGGGATCTCTCCTGAATCCCTTTTGTCCCAAGTTAGCACAATAGTTTTAAGCGTTAAGTTTCTTGTCACTGTTCTTAATTCATCTATTTCATTCTTGATTCCTTTGAACTCCAGGGTGAAACCGCTTGGTCCTCCTGGCATTTTATCCATTTGTTCCACATCTCCTATTCAGTCCATTTAAGAAAAACTTGCCAATAAGCCCCTCAATAAATAAATAAATAAATAAATAAATAAATAAATAAAAGGACCCGGTCTGTAATATACCCAGTTTCTTCCACAGTATTTGATATATCAAATTCATTTGGGTTTCTCTTACACCTTGATTCTTAGCTGATCCTACAAATGTACTGGAACATTTTCTCTTGATATATTTCAAGGAAGGTTAAATACTACTTTCAATTACCTTTGCTAGCTATTCTTCAAATGTTCTCTTTCTTCCTTTTTTTTTTTTTTTTTTTTTTTTTTGGGGGGGTGGGGGGTGGGAGTTAGGATAAGGAACAAGGGAACAATTCAAGGATCTCCTCTTTCAGTTGGAAAACAACTTCAGCTTTTCAAATTATGTCTTCAGCATTTGTATTACTTTCCTTTCTCTTCTGTTTAGCCTCACCAATTCCTCCTTCTCAAGTGATTCTGCTAGGTAATATGTATTGACCCTGTGATTTTATTTTTTATTTTTCCAGCGCAGTTCACAGGCTCCCTGGAAAAAAAATAATTATCTTAGCTTCCCCTTTTAGCTTCTTTTTAACAATATTCCTTGTTTTTTTATATTGCTCTCCTTTTTGATGTTGATTACCATATAATTGTCTACTTCCTATTTTGCCTCTAGATGCAAACTGCAAGTAAATACATTTTAAAGAACTAGCTGAACTTAGACCTGAGATAATGCAGAGCACTCCATTGAATTACCATTCCCTGTGACAAACTGGAGCAATTGGAGCATTCTAGAGACTGCATATATAAAATAAGAAGATAGGCCAGGGATATTTCAAAGCAATAGTAAATAAATAAATAAATAAATAAATAAATAAATAAATAAATAAACAACATGATAATACAATAAAATAGCAATAATAAGTTAAAATATCCACCTTTCACTTACCTTTATTCTATCATTCCCAGTGAAGCCGTACTTTCCCTTACCTTGTCAGCTCACCCACCTTTGGAGTGAGCAGTCTGCTGCTAATGTTATAGATGTGGCTGGATGTCCCTCTCATGATGGGACAAGGAGTGGGGACCCATGTTTTGTAATTTCATTTTAAAAGTGATCAATACAGTGTTTTAAGCATTAATAAAAAATTGTAACAACAACAAAACATATGTATCTATGGAAACTTGCTGCATGTTTTCAGTAGTTCCATATTATAAAGTTCATTACAGAATCCTTGTGCATATGTATGACTGTGTATATGTATGACTGTGCACCAGCCCTTGGCAAGATTTTAGCTGGCTGCCCCAAACTCACTGAGAAGCTGTACTGGTTGTAGGTGTCAAGGTGCTGGGAGTGGCTGTGGAGGGATGGGCATTGGTGGTCCTGTGCTAGAAACAGCTGGTTCTAGGGGACCCACCACAAGGCATAGCTGAATCCATCAGCCAAGCTCGTGGAGCCTCTGGGAAAATATTGGTAAGAAAGGGCAAAATGCAGCATGACAGAGAGAGGAGTGAGGAAAATAACATGAGAAACAGCCCTGTGAACACCAAGACTGGAGAGGAAGGAGCAGGGGGAGATGCACCAGGAGCCAGAGCAGAGATTCCCCTGCAGGCTGTGAAGAATCACAGAATCATCTGGGTCGGAAGAGTCCTCCAAGATCACCGAGTCCAACCTCTGACTAACAAGTCCTCCACTAAACCACATCACTAAGCTCTACATCTAAACGTCTTTTGAAGACCTCTAGGGATGGTGACTCAACCTCTTCCCTGGGCAGCCCATTCCAATGCCTAACAAGAAGACTATGATAGAGCAGGTATTTCCCTGCAGCCCATGGAGAGGACAAAGCCAGGGAACATATCCACACTACAGCGCATAGAGGACTCCATGTTGGAGCAGGTGAATGTACTCTGAAGGAACTGTGGAGAACCTGTGGGTAAGCAGCCTTATCCTGAAGGACTGCAGCCCATAGAAAGGACCCACTCTCAAGTTGGGAAAAGTGTGAGGTTGAAGGAGTGGCAGAGAGGAGTTGTTATAGACCAGCCACAGCCCCCCACTCTGCCTGCACTGCTCAGCAAAAGGGGAGGTAGAGAAGTTGGGAAAGAAGGAGTGAAGTTGAGTGTGGGGGAAAAAAAATGGGGTGGGGGAGTAGGTGTTTGAGCTTTTGTCTCTGTTTCTCACCATCTCACACTATTTTAACTGGCAATAAATTTAATTATTTTTCCCCAAGTTGAGTCTGTTCTGCTTGTGATGGTAACTGGCAACTGATTTCCATGTCTTTATCTTGACTCATGTCCTGTTGAGCAGGACAAGTGAGTGAGTGGCTGGGTGGGCATCTGGCAGCTGGCTGAGGTCAACCCACCACATATGGGCATGTTGCAACTCAAGATGAACCTGGAAGCAGATGCACAGGATATCATTTTACTGTCCTTTGCTAGTTAGTTGCCTTTTCTTTTTTTTTTTTTTTGCTTTTTTTTTTTCCTTTTTTTTTTTTTTTTTCTTCTGTTTTCCAATGTATGGCCACTAATCGCTCTCATCTTGTTTGCAATTTTTTGACAAGGAATAACATGTGCTTTCTTCCTTTGTTTAAGACTGTTTTCTCCAACCTCTGTTGCATAACGCACAAAATCAGATATGCATACAGCTGGGCAATGTCTATCATAAAATTTTCTGTTGACATTGCTACCAGCTAAAATGCAGTAGACACACCGCTGTCTCAGCTAGATCATTCCCTAACTGGGTTATCCACATTCAGAACCCTGGAGTGGCTACTCAGCCCCTCAGCTGCTTATAGCGGGTTCATAAATGAAGGACAAACCATGCAAACAGCAATAGCAGTTCCTTGGCAATTCTCTTCTCCAAGTGGTTCTGCATCCGTCCTGCCTGCAACTTTTGCTCTTCTGTGAAAGACTACAAATAACAGACTCAGTCTTTCCTCAGGTCTTTTACTATAGGTTCTGGAAACAGTGCACAGTGGTACTTTAAATACCAAGCCTTGAATCTGGAAATTTCATTGTAACTAGCCAAAAACAGGACTGAGAAACCTCCTAGGTTTTACCTGCAATACAGAGAGACTAGGACTATTAAAAAAAAAATAATAATAAAAAAAATAACACTAATAGTAAATACTGTTAATTTTTTCATTCTCTTACCTATCTTCCTTTCATGCCTATTAGGACCACAATCTCCTTTAACTCATCATCTCAATTTGTTCTGGGACTATGTTCTTACACTAAGGAGTTGTGTTAAGGTTACATTTTCACACCTAAAAAGGTTGTTTGGATTTTTTTTTAACCTTTGTTTTCCAGACTTTAGTAGCTAGCTTACTTGGCTGGACTAATGACAAAAAATTCTGTGTGGAGAGATCCATGCACTTTCTCCATCCATACAAACACCATGTGAAATAGGAGACAAGTTTTTGAATGAAAGGATACCAAATGGAAAGAAGAAATTGAAAATATATAGAGATCATATAATCGTAATTTGATTTTAAGTTGTTTTTATGTTCCATAAATGCAAACTTCCATTCCTGTGGAAGGATGGTGTTTTACCCTGTTAGCTTATAGCACACACACTTTCCCAGGGAGCTATACTACATTAAACATGGGGGGAAATGCAGATCGCAATGATCTGGTGTTCTCCATGATGCTGAGTGTTCCAGATCACATCTGCTATAGAGGGAATAAACTTTTTGTTTTGTTTTGTTTTTGCGTAACATTTTTTTTTTTACATAACAATTAAATTGAATTGCTATTAATTACACAATTAATATGCAAATAATTAAATTGCATAACAGTTGCGTAACAGAGCAAATACTGTATGATGTGCACTGATGGAGTTATACTAACATGTTCTCTTGTGTTTACTGCTGATGGTTGTTTACCTGTAACTGTAGTTAATCACTTATCTACAGAAATTAAATTATCTAAAACACCGAGTATTTCAGCCTCTCCCAAAACTTGTTATTTTTCTTTTCACATTTTACCTTTCAGTCTAGCACTGAATTAGAATTACACATGCTATATTTCAACTGTATCTATTATTGTATTCTATGGACCTCTTATTTTAGAATGTGTTTGCACTGTACACAAATCCTTCAGCTGCTCTTTGCTAGGCATTCAACTCGGAGCAAGGACAAAATTATTTCAAAAGGCATTCGCATGCAAAATGAATTTAATGAGCACTAAAAAATGCAGCTTTTAGTTGTTTTTCACACTGTACTATCTGCAACATTTTATGTGTAAACACTGCAGTAAAGGGATATTTAAAAAAAAAAAAGAGGAAAGGCAATTATTGAATCGAGCCTATTATGCAATGTGATCATTTTACAGAACACTAAAGGGGAAGTTCTTAAGCACTGCAGGAGGTTTTATTGTAAAATGTAATTTTTAGACAGGCACTAATGCTCCCACCTGTTTCTTTTTGTGTGACACTTTTTATTACACCAATTTCCCTACTCCCTGCAAAACACTAAAAAAAAAAAGAAAAAAAAAAAAAAAGAAAAGGTCCCAGCTGTGAAACGAAGATACATCCCCTCACACTGTCAGGATGTTTAACACAAACTGAAATTTAATCTATTAGGTATGCATGCTGTATCTCAGCAAAAATATTACCTGCTTCTTACTCTGTTATCTATTATATCACAGCATAATTCCACAGTGCAGTTGTAATGTCAATGAAATATTGGTGTAAAAGGTTACAAGCTGAATATTTACATAATCCTTTAAAATAATTGGCTTTTTGTTGCAAAGCCTACCAAACTACTTTTCTGGAATGTTTCACTCGGAAAATTTTTCTTTACTGTTCGTATGATATTCTTCATAAGATTTTAGAACATTTTATGGAAAATGAACACTCATTCAACACAGCATATAACAGATGCCTACTAAATCAAGGCAAGAGATGTCATTAGAATGAACTCCTTTAAAATGAAAATAATTTAAAAATTGGCAAACTATCCAAAGAAAGTAATTACAACAAAATGCTGGCCAGTGTTGCCAAGTTTGGCTTCAACAAAGATTTGGACTGGTATCAGTGACTATTAACTAGAATTATTTTAAATATAAATTAGTCATTGAATTTGCATACTCAAAAGGTTCACCACTGTTAGCAGTTATGCGTATTATGAACTACAAAACTTCTTACCTGGTCTATGTCACATGCTAAGTGATTAGTCTATGTTGCAAATGATATATTTTCTCTGAACCTTCCTCACTGAAAGAGCTCTGAAATATACTGTTTAATACTGATACAGTTTTCTTATATATATGCTCTGTTGCCTGTGTGGGTGCAGAAACTACATGGTTAACTGTTCAATAACATTTCAGTGCAGTTCTTAGAGAATCTTACAAATTTTGTTCATGATGAAAATTTTCTATGTGATTAACAATAACCATCAGATACAACAATTAAGATTAGCTGACATGGCATCAGATCAAGTTAATAGTAGGCTGTTTATGAGTAATCAATCACCTACTCAAATATAAACAGTTTCTCTTGGAGAAACAGAAGTTCACACTTCTCCAAACAGAAACAAATATGAAAAGAGCCTAAATACAGAGATGAAAAAACACTGTTTTTTTTTTTTTAAAAAAAAAAAAAAAAAAAAAAGACAAACTTTTCAAGAAACATAAAAAAATCATGGGAGAGAAAGAGGACAGAGATACCTGTATTTATAAGAGACAGGCTCTAACTAATTGTTGATCAGGCCAAATTCAAAGAGAACTCGGAACAGACAGTAATAGAGGTTGCAAGTTTCAGCAGAAAATCCCAAAGTTGAAAGGTAAGAATAGGAGAACCTGAGCCAACCTCAGAGCTGTTCCACACTGATAAGGAACACAGGGCGGAGAACCGCAAGAAGGGGTTTTTACCTTTGTTGAAGCACAGATATGATACTTTGTCTCATATGGTAGCCTTTATTTAAGAATGTATTTGTAGAATCTCAAAGCTGTCTGCAACATGTGTCCCTGGAAACTTAACTGTAAACCTACAGTATTCAGAAGGCATAAAACTGAGAAAAAATGTATACTTGACTTATTGAGAGGTATTAGAGGACTGTGCTAGTTCTAGAATCAAGGCAAAGGAGGATGGAGAGAGTCACAGTTTGTTAAAAGTGCACCAGTTATGACAAAATTCAAAGCCATCCACTTTTCCACCTGAGACAAAGATCATTCAAATCTAAACATGCAACAGTGAAAGTCCAGTATCTAGTTTTCCTTCTTTCTTTTCACCTACTTTATTGCAGTTGTAGGTGATTCTTTCCAGAGAAACCTGGAAAAAGACTTTTACAATTTGTGATTTCTTATGAACAAATATACATAAAGCTAAGGCAGAAATACTTTGATATCACATTCACATTTTACTAGAATAGTATTTCATACTGGATATGGACAAATTCATCCAATTTTCCAAATCTTTAATATTTATTGATACTGACTGAGAGTCCAGCTTGGGCTGTGGATTCATTCCGCAAGGTGATTTATAAACAGAGAAACATGCATGCTTTTCCAGATTCATTACAATAATTCATACAGGTGGAGTTGATACTAGCATTCCTTTCTAGGCTGCTAGGTATTCATGACACAGTCCAGACAGTATTCTGCAATGAATAGAATTTATGTAGAAAATGAGGTAATTGCTTACAGAACCTCCATCTCATCTGATAGAGAAGTTGAAAAGGCTATCATGTCAAAGAAGTAAAGAAAGAATTGTACGTGGATAAAAAGCTGGCTGTTAGACTAATGAATCAGAATCTAACCCTGCCATTACAACATAGTTTCAAAGCAATATTGGCAAACTACTTACACCAAAATGTTAACAGCTGAATGTCAAGTGGGTTTCTGTTATTTTCTGTGTCTCTGATTTCAGACTCTTCAGCATAGATTTGTAGATGTGCTAAGAACTCAGTGTTACAATTCAAACCAATGATGAGCTATCTTCTGACTGTGATGCTATGTCACATCAAATACTCTTGGGAAAACAGGGACTGTGTTCAACATCAGTCATAAAAAACATGATATTTTTTGTTGATTTTCATTGTAGGATTTTTTCTGCTTCAGTTCCCATCTGTAAATTGGAGGCAATTGAATACTCTAATTGTCCACAGCTGTGATAAAAATAAACATGTAATAATTTGCTAGGTTCTCAGATGCTATGGGGAAGAAACACATGTGGAAAATTTAGAAACTATGTACAAAATTTAATTACGTGATCTGAGGGCATGCACCAAATAAGACCTTAGTCATACAGATAATTTGTAACTACCATTCATAACCACTATTCCACTGAAGGAGTCAGGAATCATCTCCAAAGGCTATCTCCTGTCCATAACATCAAAGTTTTCAGGAAACAAAGTACTGGACATTTCTTATATTATAATGCAAGTCAGGAAATTTGAATGTGTTGCTTCAAGCAGTTTTCCAAATACTTTCCTTAGGTTCAGAGATCTTTCCACTTGGAATTAGTTTGAATCGAGGCAACTATTCTGAGGAAGGAGAGATTTTCTACTCTTTTATTTATATTACATTTTATCCTTGAGTCAATGGCAAAACAATTCATGAAGTAAATGTTTCAATAGATTTCTAGTTACCAGACACTGAAAACTCTGAAGAAATGACTGCATCTGTAGATGAAGGAAGACCAGGGGATGTCATCTGCCTTGACTTGGTAAGATTTTGGTCACAGTCTCCTATGGTATCCTCATACCTAGGCTGGGATGTTACAACTGACTTGGATGCATATACTACTAATGGGTGAAAAACTGTCTGGACGACTGGGCTAAAGGGACACTGCCTTGTGGCTGGTTACAAGTAGACTTCTTCAGGAGTCTTTCCCATGTCCTATCCTGTTTTACTGTTTAATATCAAAGATGTAGCTAAGGAGTTGTTGTTGACACCAAACCGAGGCTGTTTTCAGCACAATTGAGGGGAGGGCCATCATTCAGAGGGATCTCTGCAGGTTGGACAAACAGGCCAACAGGTTCCTCACAAGAGGAAATTCAGCAAGGATATTTTCAGAATCTAGCACCTGGGCTGAAAAAAAGCTGGGAGTCCTAGCTGACAGTAGGCTAAACATGAACCAGCATGAGCCCCATGCTCTGCTGTTTTCAGGTGACTGAAAACAGGTCATCTATCTTCACTCTAAGTTTTCTTTTCACCGAGAGCCCTATCAGGTCCTTCTCAAACGAAGTAGCCATTCTCTGGGGTCACTGAGAGAGTGGTGTTGTGTATTTCTCTGTCTTAGTACTTCTTTCCATCAGACTTTGCAAAATGTTTGCCTTACTCATGGGAGTCTTTTTCAAGTGGGTATTGGAAAAACAGATATTTCATTTCATTTTCTGTGGTGATACCATACACTTTGTTTACACAAGCCTTAGAGTGTTCTAAGTTCAATGTACATTCACTATTAAAAGCGATCAATTTTTCTGATATTACAATGTTTATTTGACTACACTTTAATTACTCGGTATATAAAAAAAATAGTGTTTACTACTGGTAGTCCTTTTCTCAGTAACTTTTTCATGACAATATTCCAAATATTATTATTCTGAGGGATATGTATGATTCTTCTCCCGAAACAAAAATATTTATTATTTATTTCAGCAAGATCAAGTATTTACTTTACATTAGTCAGTCAATATATAATGTGATTCCCTTGAGCTACACGGAATGGAAAGACCTCAACTGCACATGGCAGACAGACAACTCCCTCTTTGTTCCCTGTGACCTAATTATTCTATTATATTTTGAGGTCCTTCATGAAATGACTCAAAAAAATAAAAATAAAAATAAAAATAAAAATAAAAATAAAAATAAAAATAAAAATAAAAATAAAAAGTATTTCAGGCATGCTTCAGTGAGAATGATGACTAAAAATATCAAATATTGAACCTCTCTTTCACTATTGGAAAGATCTGAGTTCACTTTTGGAGCAGTGTTGAGTCATTAGACCATCCTGTTCAGATAGAATTGTACGTAAAAGCTATAACTTGCAATTAAAAAGCACAGGCTTTTCAAAACCTTTTTGAAACCTTTTTTTTGGTTTATATTTTTACAGCTTTTTTTTTTTTTTATTTAAATAAAATATTATCTGGCAATATGTCTACAGAAACATCTAGACATTGAATATGACTTCATAACAAGGAGATCTGTTATTTCTGGAGCTGATTTAAATTTTGTTCTTTGGAAAATGAACATTTTTTCAAATTTTTGCATTTTTTTTTCAATTTTGAATTTTTTTTCAAAATAAAACTTTCAAATTTGGTCTGCCAGCTGGACATCAAACAGACAACAATCCTCACAAATGCTAGCTAAATTTCACTTCAAATATTACGTTTCCATAGTGAGTTATGTTTATAAGGTCTGTTTAAAAAATAGTCTTTGTGGTAAAGTAACGGTTGTTATTTTCTTTTTTCCTTTCCACCATCACAACATTTTAATTGAGAATGTTGTCTCCTTATACATATAATATTCCCCAAAACAGCCTTCCACAGCTGTCTATAACTGGTGCCCGAACATCAAACAATGAGGTCTAAACCCATGTGTGCAATCTGAAATTTTTAGAGAACACTCAGGTTTTGACAGTAGATCCTGAAGGGAATAAACTTAGCCAGAGTTACACACAGAAGCAAGAGACCTTTTCAAAGACACTGTGTAAGGAAGCCACTTCACCACCTTACCATTCCCATTCTGATATTGTGAACAGTAAAGTCATCCATGCCATGTGGGACTGGTGTTATGAAACATGTCACCTCAGAGGCCAAAAAGGCAAACCCAAAGACTAACAGATCTAGCAGTAACTTCCCTGTCACCTCTGAGGCATCCTGCCTCTGCTTGAAGTCTCACCAGCCACAACACGTATACCAGAGGGAACTGTGCCAGAGCATATAACAATCTGCGACACTTTAGTAATCCACCACACAGCCTGCCTCTGGAAAATTGTTACAAAACAGGCAGGAAACCTGTCCCAATCTTTTTACTGGTATCACCACTCTGCTATAATAGTAATCCAGTGCTTACCCAGAAGAACAACTCTTGCCTCCAATGTAATTCCCCTAATACTAATAAGCATAGGACCATGATCAGAATCAGAGCTGTCTTCATCCTCACAGTGATAAGCAGAGAGGAAAAACAGCACAGTCACAGACCTTGAAGATCTCCTCTTACCCTCTCTCATGTTGCCTCACTGGCTCATTCAGAATGGTTCATTTGCCTTTTTATCTTCCTTCTCCACTCCTTCTCCTACACCCCCACTTCTCTTTCCCCCCTCAGCCCACTCTCAGCACTCCTGTTCCAACAACTCTCTATCTGGTCAAAGACCAGAAATGTGAGGAGAAGCACTTCCACACATAGCAGCAAGAAGCCTCAGAATCTGGGAGCCTGTCTAAACACATTACAGCAACCTATGCTATGCACATCCAAGTGACTGAGACTTTTTTTTTTTTTTTTTAAATCTCTGTCAAAGCCATGGCCACCAGCTGGTCAACCCAAAACTTATACCCTGAAGCCTTAGTTCTCCAATTCTTACACATTGTAGACTGTTGTTTCCCACTTCTCTGATAAATCTCTGGATGTTTTGAAAGGGGATGCAGAGGGCAGCTGATTTCCTAGAGATGTTAGTGTGAATAAGGCTTCCCTCCCAATCCCTGCTACAAGGCATTAAGTTAGGTAGGGCTTTTCCTTAGAACTGTGTTGTAGCTTTGAAAGGCAGTATGAAGGAATCCATGATGCACATAGCATGAAGGACAGAATCATTGCCAGGAAAGGCTTGGCAAAAGGCAAAGATGTGGTGAGTATACTCCAGCTATAGCCTCATTCTGCCTTTCCCTTTTGTAAAAGAAGTACTCTGCAGCAGCCATCTGTATCATGAATGTCACAACAGCTACAAGCCAGTTTCACTCTTTCTCCATTTTCATCTCTAACACTCTGAAAACTGCTCTGAGATAGAGAGAAGTGTACCTATAGTAAATGTTCGCTTAATGGTATGAGTCACTGCTACTTACAGGAAACAGGAGAGTGGATAGTGGACAGTGGACAGATATTAACCCATGGTGTGTAAATGGCTATGAAGGACCACAGCTGGCTCTGAGCTCTCCATGAAGCCTACAGCTCATCACTTATCTTCTGACACTGAAGTATTTGGGCTCTGTGGACCTCTCCAATATCTTACCAGAAGTTAATCATAATGTAGACTGGGAGAATGACATTGCTGTTTCTCATGCTAAGCAACTGCAAACTGCTCCCAGGAGGATGCTTATTTTTTACTGGCTTTGCTCCATGAAAGGCTGAAGCAATACAGAACAGCTGATGTAGGCAGTTCTTGTGAAATGGACAATCAGAGGTGCATGTATGGGCACAAATATTTGGGCTCCAAAAGCTACTGTATAGAGGTGCCCTGCCTTGAGAGGTGCAGAATTTTATTTGGCTCCCCTTTCACAACCATATGTAATATTTTAGTTGAATCCATTAAGGCTGCAACTAAGTTTTCTTCTAAAATATTTTCTTCTAAATTAATATTAAAAAATAATAAAAAACTCAGTAATCATCTCAATTGAAGATGCTTTTTAATTATGGTGTTTCAATTAGTATCTCCTAATGATAACATATAGAAATATCTACAATATTACTGTACTAAATACAGAATATTGTATGTCAAGCTAAAACATACAAGTTTCATAGTTCTTTACTGCCTTCAGAAATGAGTCACAAACACTGGTGTCTTGAAGAAAATCTAATATGTGAGAAAATTAATTGCCTCTTTTTAACAATAGCATTATTGTTAAAAAAAAAAAAGTGAAAAAATATTAGCCCATTTTCAGTAAAGATTATGAAAATGTGGTTATAAGTCATAGATAAAGAGCAAGATTAAGCTAACCAAAAATGAACATAGATATTAAATTTGATATAGATATAGATATCTATATTTAGACATCTATCTTTGGTATCCCAAAATACAGAGGTAGAAATCTGACTAAGTTAGCATCTAAACTCCATGTAGTCAGCAGAGAAAAAGTAGCAGAAGCCCATGTGAGCAGCTCAGATGCAAATATGTACTGTACAGATGTTTAAAGATAGTTGAGATAGTTTCCACACCCTCAGAAACTGAAAAGCATCATGCCTCTTTGTTCCAGTACTCAGAGGTAAGTGAAAATGGAGGACTAGAACACTTAGTTGTTACTATGTACCTGATCTCCACAGCCACACCTCCTTTCCCCCCACCCCCCAGTTTCATCCATTTGTCCAATCATCCAGCTATCTGTCTCACAAAACTATACATTCCAAAATGAAGAAAACAACAGATAACGTCCACACTTCCTTAGTATTTAAAGACTCCAAGTGTAAAGGGCCAAACTGGCCCTCCCCTGAAACAAACAACAGGTAATTAAAAGTTTGTAATGGCCGCCTTACTTCTAAGTTTTTACCCCTATTGTGAATGTTAAATCAATAGTGAAAATCAAACTCCTGAACCTAGGATCCCTGAAGTCAATGTGCCAAACAGAGAACTCAGCATGTAGTTGTCACCTGTTAAGTCATGTGGAAAACACTGAGATAGGGAAAACCCTAAATACTACCTACCAAATTGCAACTCAGGGCAATCAGGGCTGATTTTTTTTCCTAAAATTAAACTCTTGCATATCTTCCACTAAATTTGAAAGTAATAGGTTCACCAACTCTGTATCCCCTGATACTTAGGGGAATATTAAAAGATAAATTCTTTCTCCTTCAAGTATACACTAAAGACAAAAGGTGGTTGCATATGAATTTTGTGAGATACCTATATAGATATCTCAGAAACACACAGTAACTCAGAAGCACATAGGTACACTGAAGACCAATTGCATTAAGCACCATATAAGACCTACTATGAAGGAACTTTAGTGTTCTTGTCTCAGGTAGGGTAGAAGCATGATCAGGATGCTGTGTTTATCAGCTCAGTCAAAATCAAGAGTTACTTTAAAATGATACAGGCATATCATCTATAAAAGAAAGGTACTTAGGGAGTTTAAATGATTTCAAAATAGAAATTTCAGACTTAAATGCCTGATTCTACCTAAATCTGACTTAAGATACCTATATTAAGCTACCTATATTAATTCTATGAAGTCAAAAAAATTATACCAATGAGAAAATCTTCCTCAAGTGACGTGATTTTGGGCACATAATTTGCACCCTTTCCAGAAATAAAACACGTTTGCACTATTATTTTTGAGATCATTCTAAAGCTGCAGATCACCATTACCATATTAATCTTTTTAGTAGTAGGTTCATGTTTAAGAAATTCCATTCTTATTAAGCAACATGGTTATTTATGTTTCTTCATGGGTAAATGCATAACAGCTCATCAGAGATGCTATTTTAGCAAGAGATGTCTATTTAAACAGTAGATTCTATGCAAGAGTTTATCTCTGCAGATCTGCCTTTAAAAATATTGGTGGCAGAGATGTTAAATTCCAAGTAAAACAGTTTTTACTCTTAAAGCAGACTACATCTTTTAAAACTCCAGCAGAAACAAGTAGCAAACTTGCACATGTCATTAAACTTCAAATTCCCTTGTAAATGACAGCTAAAGAATCCAGAAGGTTCAATATATTTTCTCTGAGGCTACTTGATGTGGGAAGATTTTCATGAGACATTCTCTCTCCTACCATCAGTTCAGTGATGTAAACAGTGACTGATTAAGCCTGTACTCCTTTCAGGTTGATACACATGACTGAAAAAAAACAATAATAATAAAAAAAAAAAATCACAGCTGGAATTCTTCCTGAAAACTAAAATAAATGACAAAGTAAAAGACCAATCTTCTATAGACATTTAATGAAGACAGGCTTCAAGGGGATTTCTATCCCAGAGATTACATTACACCCCAGGACGAGACAAAAACAGCAGATTTCTGCAGCTGAAGATTGCAATCACAGCAGAATAAAGAAAATAACAAAACATATTACTTGTTAAATCACTTACACTGGTTTTCCTTTGGATTCACAAGTCAAAATTATAGATTGTCCTTCTTCGGGCCATGAATTGGAAGAAATGATTTTAACTAAAGGTGTATCTAGGAAGAAAAGAAAATAGACATCTTATTGATATACAGTAAAAAAAAGATGTATTATCTAAGAGTACATTCTTCTCTGCTTACAAAAGACTACACCCTAGATTTAATTTACGCTTGGAGATGCTTTTATTTGAAGCCTTGTGCGATTTTCATTGTCTTCAAGAAGGCAATAAAAATGACCAATGGAACTAAAACTATAAATTTTTATATCACAAGAAAATACAGATAGAAAGTATGTGTAAGCTCCAATGAAATAACTTTTTTCTTCTCTATTCAATGCAGGTACTCCATAAGAGTATTCCAAAGTCTGATACCTAACAATGAAATAAAAAATATTGAAGATGAATAACAAGTACTCTGTGCAATTGTTTCTTTGCCTATTTATAGGTTGATATGATGGAATGCTGCTATTAAAGGTATGAATGCAATGATATACATTTGAATAAGAACACTTTTATTGTTGCAGAAGCTTGAAATCATAATAAGAAAGCTACAATGGGCTTTCAGTTAAAATAACTTGTTATAGGCATTTTACAGGATATTATTTCTGAAATGCAATAATTCTGCCCCTAAAACAGAACTTTCTTTAGAAAAAAAAAAAGTCAAAGAGAATGTTTTAAATATAATTGAAAAGCCCTATAGAAAAGCCTGTAATACATCCTAAAAACTTAAAAATATTTTCCTGTATTCTGGAATTAACTTTCTGGTTATGACTTTAAAAAGATATACAATATAAAAATTATGAATTCATGCAGAATGAAGTATTTGCTGGAGATCTTTAATTTTCAGAACATTTTACCAGCCAAGATATACCCTCATAATCAAACTATTTTACATGAATGGAAGGGGCACCACTTACAAGGAGAAACAAGAAAGAAACACCTATACACAGAAAGAAACACCTGTACACAAAACATTTTTCTCCTCAGGAAGAAGAAAGACTGGTCACAGTCATAGTGAGGAAAGGAAAATACGACTCCTTGTTTCTTGCAGTTGCCTAATACAAAACACACATCATCTATAGCATATGAAATGATTTAACCTGCAAACCTAGGGTTACTCAAGTTTTATTTAATCTGATTTGAAATTCCTATTTGCGTTAGCAGTGACACCACAGATACCCTATTATCAAGCAAATGTGAAAGAGCATGACAGTATGACACTACAAAACCAAATTCCAAAAAAAAAAAAAAAAAAAAAGATATGCTGTTATTGTACATTTTTTTTTTTTTATTGAGATGCTAATAGTCCTATTAATCACTAAGTTGCATATAAACATCTGAAAATGGTAAAAGCTTTTTCCTACCTTTGATTTTTATTTTTGGCATATCACAATGTATCAGCATGGCACAAGACAAGAAAAGGGAAAGGCTTGGTGTAGATTTGTCATAATGCCACTGAAAGCATTGTCAGCATCATTTAGATTTCAATACAGCTGCTCTAACCTTACACCAGTAGCAAATCTGCTCCACAAGTTCACATTTTTAAGGACCCTGGAAACCATTATGCAGGTGACTAATCCTTTGCAGGTCATGCAGGCATTTGCTTCATTTTTAGCACATACTTAAGGCACTGACCTCAAGTGCCTTAATAAATCAGGCCATCAAGTACTTCTGTGATTTCAGTAGTACTACTGGAGATGAATAAATTACTTTCTTGACTATGCATTGGACCAGAGGAAGAAATTAGTATCAGATAGGAATACATGAAGAATTTAACAGAGGGAGGGAAACAACTAATGCGATGAGATCAAGAGGTTTCCAGAGAAATATGAAAAAGGATCTAAACTTTGATGGAAATAATCATAATAGCCACAAGTGAAGAGAGAAATGAAAGGCCCATCTAGGCAGCATTACTGGCTTAAATATTTAAGAGATGATCAGCATGTTATGTTACACATTACTGTAAATGACCCTAATAGAAGAGGGGATTTCAGACAATTAAACTTGGATTTGCATGGATCAATGCAGTGACATTTTCCCCAGCTTGGAGTTCCCACACCTGTTTTATTCAATGTCCAGACAATGTTCTGTTCTTCATGCACTTCCAAAAACAAGCTTACTACTAGGATAGGAAAGGTCTTATGCTTCTAACACACAGTAAGATAGTGTAAGAAATATATTCCTTTGTGCTTTTCCCTCCTGATTTACTTTTACATTACTTACTTGTTACTTTAAAACAGGAAATACGGCAATTAATCCAGTACATAATTTTTAGGGAAACTTATGATTCACAATGTCTGTATTTTATTATCAGTCCTTTACAGATGATATTCTTTTTTTGGGTTCTTCATTTTCAGTGTAGCTGTTTCCATTTTTCTTTTTATGCTGCCCTTGATTTCTCTCCAGAATTAAAGTATACACTTATAAGGAGAAAACTTAAGACCAAGCCCTCTACTTTCACATCTATATTTAAAATGAGAAAAAAAAAAATAAATTGCATAAAAAACTAATCTTAAAATGTTATTTTAAAAAAGATAATAAACCCTTGCTGACTGATATATTTCCACCATTCTATTACAAAATACTACCTCCTGCTAGAACTACTTCTTTTAAATATATTTGACAAGTATAAATGTATTCTATCAACACACTGGGCATTAACCTGTCACACCCAGAAGCATTAATCACAACAACATGAATATCACCTAATATTCAGAAAACACCTCCACCAGTAGAAAACAAAGTTTAAAGAAAGAAAACCAAAACAAACCAACAAAAAACCCTGCAATACTGTAGGGTTTGCAGTAAAATGTTGGCTTATTTTCAAATATGCCCATCAGCTTGTTATTTGTAAGCATGTCTAAAAACTCTATTTTTGTACCCAAACAAAACAAATGGAGTAGGTTGTAGGGTTTGGTTTTATTGTGGGTCAGAGCTTTTTCTCTAAAGTTAATAAAAGAGTATCAATTTACACCTGTTTAAACTTTAATAATTTGCATCTTTTTTTTTTTTTTTTTTAGGATTTGGCCCAGTAATTTCATTGTAGTAAAATATTGTAGTTGAGTATTTAAAGCAGAATTCTGGGACTAGTGATTAAAACTGCTTTCTTTTCTTGAGCTCTAAGGACAGTATGTGGGAGATAAATATTCCAAAAATAGTAGGTACTGGAAAAATCCAACCGTATTTTTTTTTTTTAATAAAAAAAAAAGTGTTTCATATGAGTGTAGCAAGACTTCGCAATAGAACACACTTGATTCACTCCCCAGTGACTCATTTACTCACAAGCAACAGTGTGAAAGCTGTTTGGCCCTACAGTCTTGAGCTTGAATAATGAGGTACTTATGAGCTGCAATTGATTGTTAGCACCAGTGTGAACTGAGACTCAAACATATCGTTAGACACATGGCAAGATATCTTCTACCCCCCATGTGCGAAGAATCTGCCCTTTTACTAGAAATAACAGTTTAAGACTGATTACAGATAAAAACTATGGAATGGGGTTTCCAGATACATTCTTTCTTGTTTCAGCAGACTAAAGGCAAAATTTTCACTGAGTGATTCTATTTCTTTTCTTTCTAGGACCTAGGCACATCTCATTGCACAAGACCTGAGAAGTCATTTCAAAGCTTTGGAAGACTTATCTATCTTTTAATCAGGCAATATCATCTTTATTCAGCCACATACAAAATCAGTGAATACATGTGGAAAACTGATTTCAGTTATTCAGGTAATGAATGTTATCTGATACGTGAACAAATTAAACGCTTCAGCACATTATTTTTGTTTTCCTCTTAGCAATAATTAATGGCAACTTTAATACCTTACAGAACTACTTTTGTGATTGATTTAATCTCTTTGAAACTATTTCAAAATAAAGGCAATTCTTATCACTCACGAGACCTTTGCAGTTAATCTGATCACCAATACTATTTTTTTTTTCGTTGTTGTTCAAAATGCACTTGATATTTTACATGGTTTGAAGTAAGAAAGAATTAATTATGTGGGTTTATACATATATATGTGTGCATACATATGTTATACCCCTAAAGAATTAATTAGCTAAAGCCCTTATAAGGTTGCATGCAGTTTTATTTATCTTCATACAAATTATTTCATATAAATTTCTTCAGATAATCACAGAATCACAGAATCACAGAATTTCTAGGTTGGAAGAGACCTCAAGATCATCGAGTCCAACCTCTGACCTAACGCTAACAGTCCCCACTAAACCATATCCCTAAGCTCTACATCTAAACGTCTTTTGAAGACTTCCAGGGATGGTGACTCCACCACTTCCCTGGGCAGCCTGTTCCAATGCCTCACAACCCTCTCAGTAAAGAAGTTCTTCCTAACATCTAACCTAAAACTCCCCTGGCTCAACTTAAGCCCATTCCTCCTCGTCCTGTCACCAGGCACGTGGGAGAACAGACCAACCCCCACCTCGCTACAACCTCCCTTGAGGTACCTATAGAGAGCGATAAGGTCGCCCCTGAGCCTCCTTTTCTCCAGGCTGAACAAGCCCAGCTCCCTCAGCCGCTCCTCGTAGGACTTGTTCTCCAGGCCCCTCACCAGCTTCGTCGCCCTTCTCTGCATCTGCTCAAGCACCTCAATGTCCTTCTTGTAGCGAGGGGCCCAAAACTGAACACAGTACTCGAGGTGCGGCCTCACCAGAGCTGAGTACAGGGGGACGATCACCTCCCTAGCCCTGCTGGCCACACTGTTTCTTAAGCAAGCCAGGATGGTGTTGGCCTTCTTGGCCACCTGAGCACACTGCTGACTCATATTCAGCTGACTATCCACCATCACTCCCAGGTCCTTCTCCGCCTGGCAGCTCTCCAACCATTCCTCTCCCAGCCTGTAGCTCTGCTTGGGGTTATTGCGCCCCAGGTGCAGGACCCGGCACTTGGCCTTGTTGAACTTCATGCAGTTGACCTCAGCCCATCGGTGCAGCCTATCCAGATCCTCCTGCAGAGCTTTCCTACCCTCAAGCAGATCGACACATGCACCTAACTTGGTGTCATCTGCAAATTTACTGAGGGTGCACTCAATGCCCTCGTCCAGATCATCGATGAAGATATTAAAGAGGACCGGCCCCAGCACCGAGCCCTGGGGGATGCCACTAGTGACCGGCCTCCAACTGGACTTGACTCCATTCACCACGACTCTTTGGGCCCGGCTATCCAGCCAGTTTCTAACCCAACGAAGCGTGCGCCAGTCCAAGCCAAGAGCAGCCAGTTTCTTGAGGAGAATGCTGTGGGAGACGGTGTCAAAAGCCTTGCAGAAGTCAAGGTAGACCACATCCACAGCCTTTCCCTCATCCACCCAGCGCGTCACTTTGTCATAGAAGGAGATCAGGTTCGTCAAGCAGGATCTGCCTTTCATAAACCCATGCTGACTGGAATGTAATCGCATAGAAGGCACTGGAAGATTCCTGTATATTATGTTAAAGCATATGTGCAAGTCCTTGACAGCCACAGAGTAAAAGCCAAAACTGAATGCATAAAAGAAAGGAAATTTGTTTAAGATCATAAAGCAGGTCATCATCTAAATCAGAAAATGAATCATGCATGCTTCTTTTTGGTCCCAAGATCATTAAAAGTAGTGTGGCTTGTTTTTTCTACCTAACTTCAGAAGTCCTTGTTTTCTTTAGACCTTAGCTAGCTGGACTACCAGAGCTTCTGTGGATACTTTTTGATGGAACTTCCAGTTACTGGGTGAGTAACTAAAATAAAGTATGATCCCTATTCATCTTAAGGTATTAATCAGTAAAAGCTATGTAGGAATAATCAGATTTCAGAAGAAAAATAATTTTCTAAAAAGAGTAATATGGCCATTATATGGTAACATTATTCTATGATATCATACAGTCGCTCCCTAATGTAACAATCTTCAGTTAATGGAACTAAAGTCTTAGAAAATAAGACCATCTCCTTACTTGGTATGGTGTGAGTAATAGAAAAATTTTAAATTTTTGATAAGACTTTAAGAAATGAATATTGGAAGGTAAATACAGGAGTAGAAGTGTTAATTATCTTCTAGTCACTAGAATTAAAATGGTGCTGGAAATGCACCAATTCATGCAAGACATGTGCATCACAGTCTTTTTTTCCAGAGCATTGAAATATATGTTTAATTGTAATATGAACAATACTTGCCACTACAGTTCACTGAACATTTTGTTAAGAGGCAGATCTCTATACTGTTTAAAGTGTAGCCGTCCTTGCACTTCCAATGAAAGGAGGATTAACAGAAAAGTTCTTATTGGTTCTTCTCTGCAGGAACTTACAAAGGAATATTATATCAGCTATGCAGATCTAAGTCATAGTTCTTGATTCTCTGTTGAATTACAGATTTTTTAAAAATAAATGCAACAACTTACTATAAAATTTAAGTTCAGTGCCCAAAATACCTTTCAATATGGCTAAAATTTCAGGAAGCAGAACAGAACAAGAATGTCTCTTTTTCTTTCTTTTTCTTTACAGAGAGAGTATTATTACTTCCTGAGGAAGGGTCCCGTTCTTCCACATTTTGTATCATGGAGGACTGTAAATCCCCAAGTCTTAGGAATCCACTTCTGTATGGTCTCACTTACAGGTAACTTGATTTTTACCGGGAATGTTAACCAGCCTACTAAGACTATTTCTTTAAATGAGCTATTAAGGTACATACAGTAATCTTTGAGAGAGAAAAAAAAAAAAAAAAAGTCCCTCATTCTGCTGAGTATTGAAGTATTCACATTAATTACGTAAGATACAGCAAAATACTTATTTGACAGTAACATAGTGATTAGAGTATTCAGCCCTTCAGAGTCTGGATAAAAAGTCTGCTATGAGTCAAGGAGCACAATGACACCTCTACCTATCATGAAATAGCAGAATTCCACCATGTATTCTAAGGTCCTTCTTCTACTCTGGTTTTGAACTAGGATTTCACTTTGAAGTTGAAGATGCCTTTTCCTTACCTATGTCCTAGTTTGGACAAATCATGACTTTCTGACACACCAAAAAGGAAAAGGTATTAGCAAATTCTTAATTCAGTCTAATTCACAAGTTATATTTCTACAACTAATTCTACAAGTTCTGTACAATTGTCCCTATTTACATTTAGTACCAACATAATATGGAATATACCATTGATCTAGCTTATGTTAAAAAAAAAAAAAGTTTCTAAAGTTAGATTAGGATGCTCTTAAAAAGAAAAATCTGTAAAATTTTAATATTCCCTACATATTTCCTAGGATGCTTAACTGAAAGTACTGTCAACACTTAGCATCAAATGTCTCTGGTACATCCATTCGTACGCTTTAAGTAATAAGATGTTGCTGAAATGTTTTCAAAGACCTTTAAGTTGTTGCCCTGGGAGTATCTTTCTTACTTGTCAAAGATGGCAAAATTTTCAATGTTGAAACAATTTAAAACATTTTACAAAAATTAAAGAAAATACTAAATACAACGAGAATGACAAAAGCAGGTATTAGATATTTTACCAGTACCAGCCTTAAATTAAAAATACCTTTTCCAAACTGGTGATGGAGATATACTCAACTAGAGCATTTATGTTTGCACATTAGCACTTGCAGGGCAAGCAGGTGATCAGGCCCAGTCAGCATGGGTTTATGAAAGGCAGATCCTGCTTGACGAACCTGATCTCCTTCTATGACAAAGTGACGCGCTGGGTGGATGAGGGAAAGGCTGTGGATGTGGTCTACCTTGACTTCTGCAAGGCTTTTGACACCGTCTCCCACAGCATTCTCCTCAAGAAACTGGCTGCTCTTGGCTTGGACTGGCGCACGCTTCGTTGGGTTAGAAACTGGCTGGATAGCCGGGCCCAAAGAGTCGTGGTGAATGGAGTCAAGTCCAGTTGGAGGCCGGTCACTAGTGGCATCCCCCAGGGCTCGGTGCTGGGGCCGGTCCTCTTTAATATCTTCATCGATGGTCTGGACGAGGGCATTGAGTGCACCCTCAGTAAATTTGCAGATGACACCAAGTTAGGTGCATGTGTCGATCTGCTTGAGGGTAGGAAAGCTCTGCAGGAGGATCTGGATAGGCTGCACCGATGGGCTGAGGTCAACTGCATGAAGTTCAACAAGGCCAAGTGCCGGGTCCTGCACCTGGGGCGCAATAACCCCAAGCAGAGCTATAGGCTGGGAGAGGAATGGTTGGAGAGCTGCCAGGCGGAGAAGGACCTGGGAGTGATGGTGGATAGTCAGCTGAATATGAGCCAGCAGTGTGCTCAGGTGGCCAAGAAGGCCAACACCATCCTGGCTTGCTTAAGAAATAGTGTGACCAGCAGGGCTAGGGAGGTGATCGTCCCCATGTACTCGGCTCTGGTGAGGCCGCACCTCGAGTACTGTGTTCAGTTTTGGGCCCCTCGCTACAAGAAGGACATGGAGGTGCTTGAGCGGGTGCAGAGAAGGGCGACGAAGCTGGTGAGGGGCCTGGAGAACAAGTCCTACGAGGAGCGGCTGAGGGAGCTGGGCTTGTTCAGCCTGGAGAAAAGGAGGCTCAGGGGCGACCTTATCGCTCTCTATAGGTTCCTCAAGGGAGGCTGTAGCGAGGTGGGGGTTGGTCTGTTCTCCCATGTGCCTGGTGACAGGACGAGGAGGAATGGGCTTAAGTTGAGCCAGGGGAGTTTTAGGTTAGATGTTAGGAAGAACTTCTTTACTGAGAGAGGGTTGTGAGGCATTGGAACAGGCTGCCCAGGGAAGTGGTGGAGTCACCATCCCTGGAAGTCTTCAAAAGACGTTTAGACGTAGAGCTTAGGGATATGGTTTAGTGGGGACTGTTAGCGTTAGGTCAGAGGTTGGACTCGATGATCTTGAGGTCTCTTCCAACCTAGAAATTCTGTGATTCTGTGATTCTGTGATTGTTGTTTCATATGAAGTGTAGCGTACCTTCAAGTCGTTAGATTTTTAAATGTGTTTATTGCAAGAACTCTGTAATTCCTACTTCCCATGCTAAATGGTATAACAGAAAATGTTGAATGTACAAAACTTCCATGACAATTTCCTGTAATAATTTCCTTAATGGTTTTGCATGCTATACAGTGATTTTGTAAAATGTTTGGATCTTCTCTTTGTACCTGCCTACCATGCTTTTGTTTTGATGAAAGCAGTCCAATAATAGATATAAGCTATGTGCTGCTCAAGTAACAATCAGTACTTGAAGTATTATTGTTCTCAACTTATGGTTTAGGGAATAAAGGTTGGTTCACATCATTCTATGGAAATGGATGAAAGTGTCAAGAAGAAAACACATTTCTCTTGGTTTCCAATGTTGTTCTTAATCAGAGGATATATATATATATTGGTCTTTAGGATATTGAAAGACCTGGCATAGAAAAATTATCACATTTTCTGACAGTAACATATAAGCTTCAGTATATACAAGGTGCATAGTGAAAGATTAATACCTTGAATTATTTTAGTTTATGACTCCTTGGAGGTTCAAAAAGATCCATGGGGGAGGTTTTTTCCTCTATTCATGGTACACATCAGTATGATATATGCTGCCTAAATCTCTGTTTCTTAAACAATATGGGGATTTTGTGTTTGTTTTATTTTCACACTGTTTGAACTTAGAAGAGTGGCCAGTACTAAAAGAGCTGGACCTAATTAAAATGATGGAAAGAAAGGGAGGCACAGAAGTTCAAACATTATTTGCCAATATAAATGCACACCTCCTATACAACATAAGACTACAACAAACATTAATAAGCCTCCAAAGCAAGCACCTCCTATCTGATTAGTTTCCATGGAACCAAATTATCAAGTGCCTATTTCAAAAACAGGGGAAATGCAATCCTTTCCCTATTCATGTTCTAAATAATTGAAAACATCCCATTAACATCATTTGACCCTAGGCCTCCACTGGAATACTTTGATTCTTATACGTGTTTTCTTTGAAGGTGATTCTCTCTCTGTAGCTTATGCTCTTATGAAAGTCTCTCCGTCTGCACTAAGAATCTGAGTTTATTGTAATGAGTTCTGTGATCCTTCTTGGACTTTCGTCTGTGTGCAAATTCTGTTAGCAGTAATAAGTAAGACACCAGTAAAGAAAGGGAAGAGTAAATCACTTGTTAGAAGTTGACTAGAAGTTAACTAGAAGTCATTTCTTCTACAGATTATTTAAAAAGCTTTAAAAGTACTACTAGGCTTTGTTTAACAATGTAATTCTGCAGCGGATCCATTCATATAAATGATGCCATTGTATCAATTTGGGAAGAGATCTATGCTTGTGTAACAGAGCCACGCTTCCCATTGTGATCAATGAGCTTCCCAAGAATGCCAGTATTTACTTTCATGAACCCTAAGCAACACCAGGAGCATGTCTTAACTACTCTCCAGTTCAGAAAACATTCGCGTAACCTCCAGATAGCTCACATTAAAAAATACAGTGTTCCACAATGGTATAACATCCATGTCATGGTTGCCAGATCATTTGGCAGAGGCACAGGAAGGAGGTTTCTTGACTCCTCCAGAGGAAATTTTGTTGTGATTTATAGGAATAACAGAATTCTCACCTTCTCAGCAAATGAGTTGTGCTTTTATGCCATGTAAAAAAATCTGCTTTGGTTGGTTCATGAGGCTCACTGCATTCTCCTCCTCTTGCCCTAACTTGCTGCATTATTTTTAACAAAAATCCCAACAGGAATGGATCATAATATTATAGTCCTGTCCAGATGAATAGATAGGTTTTTCTCACCAAGGGCTACTATTTAAAGATGTCTTCATTGCCAGCAATTGCCACTGCCCAGAAAAGCTCATGTGTTTTCCTTTGTCACTAAAAGGGATAAAAATGTATTACACAATCACAGAATCACATAATTTCTAGGTTGGAAGAGACCTCAAGATCATCGAGTCCAACCTCTGACCTAATGCTAACAGTCCCCACTAAACCATATCCCTAAGCTCTACATCTAAACGTCTTTTGAAGACTTCCAGGGATGGTGACTCCACCACTTCCCTGGGCAGCCTGTTCCAATGTCTAACAACCCTTTCGGTAAAGAAGTTCTTCCTAACATCCAACCTAAAACTCCCCTGGCGCAACTTTAGCCCATTCCTCCTCGTCCTGTCACAAGGCACGTGGCAGAACAGACCAACCCCCACCTCGCTACAGCCTCTTTTAAGGTACCTGTAGAGTTGCCCCTGAGCCTCCTCTTTTCTGCAGGCTGAACAAGCCCAGCTCCCTCAGCCGCTCCTCGTAAGACTTGTTCTCCAGACTCCTCACCAGCTTGGTCACCCTCCTCTGGACTCGCTCAAGCACCTCCATATCCTTCTTGTAGCGAGGGGCCCAAAACTGAACACAGTACTCGAGGTACTCGATTAGCACCCCACCTTCCTGTTCACTCTCAGGATCACTCTCAGACCACTCTAAGTTCTCATATATAAATGTGTGTAGAAGCATATTCTGCAAATATCTATAATGCTCAATTTTACTCAATCATTATTTATGCTCAATCTTTTTGTACAATAACCACCATTTTCTCTTTGTGCCATATTTCAAATTAGTATGACTGATTCATTACAACACACTTTTCTTCCTATATGTTTAACTAAATTGCTATCTACCTACAGCATATCTTTACCTTGTAGTGTTATTTAATGATTGCAAACCTTCTGAATATTTAAAAACTTATATAAATTGATTGGACATTTTATCATGTCAGTGAACAACAACAGTTCTAGTGCTATCATTTTAAAAATGTTATAAAAATCTAACAGTGCAATAATAAAAGATTATTGCTACCTGGTAATAAATGACTGCCAGATGATTTTTAAAGTATTTCCTGAGAAACTAATTCATTTGTTTTGTACTTGATTGTGTCTGTTTTTTTTTTTTTTTTTTTTTTTTTTTTTTTTAAAAAAAAAGCGTGTTTTCACATATCACAGACCTCTTCGTTTTTCATAGTGCTTTTTCTCTATTATTTCCTTGGAAACTTTCCATCATTTCCATGATGTAAAGACAAAATAAGCAGATATCTCTGAAGATGATGAAGATTCTGTGATTCACTGATTAATTAGGACTGGAGAAAGCATAGGATCCTTAAGGTATCCAAGGTATCTTTTTTTTTTTTTTTTTTTTTTTGTCAGAAACTGTGAGATCATCTATTTCATATATGGATGGTAATCACAAAACTTTAAAAATTCAGTATTTTTACACAATTTTATTCCCATTTCTAAAACAACTACAACAAACCTAAGAAATTAGACTTAGAAAAAAAATTAAAAAAAGAGAAATTTAAAGAAATTTCCAAGGATAAACCACTCTAGTACATACAAAAATAAACATAAAATTGGCTATCCCAAATGAGATCTGAAGGAAGAGAGAGGAGTACTCTAATCAGCTCTGTGAAAGTACTCACCATTTTTAATAGCTTTTACACTTAACAGCTGCTTGTATCCTACAGCTGTGAATCAGCATTCTTCCAAATTGGGCTTCTTTTGTAAATGACAAGTAGCGTGGCTTCTGCTTGTGCCTTATTGTTTTGTAATAGGCACTCACAAAGCAAATCTGCATTGATAAACTTTTGTAAATTACCCTGGGAAATACAGTATCTTCAATGCTCTCCTTCAGAATATAATGAATTACTCCTTGCTTAAAGAGATGAAAGAAGTATTTTGCATCTGACTTTATTTTATTAGTAGTATTTGTGGGAAAGACGATCTAGATCAAATGTGTCTTGTGTCATGGCAATTGCATTTCATTTCAATAAATCTGTTCAACAACACTACAAAATCAAGCTTTAAGATATTTTTTGAAATACTTTGCTTTGATAAAGGTGAATACTTCGTATCATATCTGCATGGATATTCCCATACCTTCTTTTTTTACTCCTTTAAAAGTCACTCTACAGTCAAGCAAGACTAGAACCAGCATATAGTCCCTTTGTTATCTGAGATTCTTTGATGACTATTATGTCATCCTTTATCTCATCTCTTTCAATTTAGTTTAAAACAATGCTTGTTGAAGAAGAAAGTAGTAACAGCTTGCACCAGAAAACTATAAAAACTCTCTCCTAGATACAAAACAACAAGCCAAATGCCAGTGTGGAGGAAAAAAAAAAAAAAAAAGCTTGATCAGTGAAATATTCCCTCTTGACACTTGTAATTCATGAGTGCCTGAACTCAAGTACCAACCTGGCAGGAAACCCTTTAAGTTACTAATTCCATAAAAATTGATTATCTGGTACTTTGTTAGAAATATTCATAGTACCTCTTTCAGCATCTCAGCTATCAGTCATATCATAATCATTCACCACAATTGCTAAAAAAAAAAAAAAAAAAAAAAGATTAATATGTGATAGAGCATAATGCATGGCTTGCAGTTTTGTGAAGGTGAAAGAGCAGATGGAGGTACACTACCAAAACTCATCAGCTCCTCTCCATTCCACTTAAAATTTGTTAAAACCTTATACTTCCTGTTGTCATGTAAAGACAACACTGATCGTTCTTACCTGCTTTGTAGTTGGTCTTAAAACTGAGAGAGAAATGTGAGCGTAATGTTGGCTATATTGGGAGACCCTGCTGAGCTAAGTGATAGAAAGAGAGGTACTCTCACCACAGTTATACGCGTGTGCCACTTCATGAAAATAATACCAGTAGCACTACCTGTGTTATTTCCCCACTGTATGGTTTTGCAGAATAGGGTCACTGGGTTCTTAGTTATCCTTTAAGTCCCATACACACAGGAATGACAAGGCAGAAATTATATTGTCATTGGCAACTCTGTTCTGTTTTCTTCAGTGATCAAGTGAACTTTGGAACTCAAGTGATGAAGCTTAGTTTCACAACTTTTATTTTGTTTAATTATTTCTGTTATGCCACTTCTTAAGAACAAGTAATCCCCATTTTGCTCACCTCTTCAGACATACACCTTTGTTCCCTTTAAGATCTTTATTATCTTACAAAGATAACTCCCTTCAACTTACTCACATGTATTCATTTTCTCAATTTTTTAATGTCACCTAAGAGAAATAAAGGAAGAAGCTAGAGAAAACAAAACAAAACAAAAACAAACAAACAACAACAAAAACTACAACAAAAAAAAAAACACCAACCTTCTAAAATCCCAAAGTTTCAAGAAATGCCTAAGTCTGAGTCAGTGTATGACCTTTTGATATAACTTTCTCTTCTGTGTCCTCAGTTTCTTTTCCTTACTGCCTTCAGCTTTCTCTCGCATTTGACTTAAATTATCTTGAATATGGCTTGAGAATTGCAGCACATTCAAAACTGTTGAAGGAATAAATAAGAGCTCTGGATGTTCAGCATCCCCCTTCAAGCCTTTTTCTGACATTTCTATCAGACAGTGGGCACTGTAAAATTTTAATCTATAAAAAATCATTAAGTCTTACTATCAGGACATGAAAATCTGACTCGTTTCTTATAAATATATATCATGTTTTGAAGAAGGGCAAGCTTCTCTCCTTTGGAAAGTCCTACTAATAACCTCTATACATGTTTCTTCCAAGCTGTCTCACCTGCTTGCTAGTCATTAATTTTGGAAATAAACTACCCCTACAAACTCTTCAATAGGGAAGGACTTCTTTGACTTTCTGTCACTAGGTTACAGTGAGATGGGTTGTAACATGGGGTTTGAGCTATAAAGATGGTGTAATTTTCAGTCTCCTTCCAAGATGATACCATTTGAAATAATACCTAGTCTAAGCTAGAAAAGAACAAAGAAGATATCTTAAGTATATTTTGAAGGATGCATGGGGCTTAATGGATCTTAGTCATGTACATGAAAAATTCTTTCTGAAATTGAGACCTGATTTGGAGCTTCTCAGACACTGCATTGTCATCGTTCAGCCACTCAGTCTTTATTGTCTTATTAGTGCAATGCAACATAAAGCAGTTAAAATAAATGTATTTAAAAACTTGCTTTTAGTTTTTTCTGTAAATTCAATCTTCCACTACATATTTCTTACACAGATCATCTAATATAAATTACATCCATATAGGCATTAATCCTATGAAATACAATGCAGATAAATTATTTAGTTTTTAACTACTTTTCAGTGACTGATCATTGCTTAGATTAGGAGCTTCAAAAACCTGTTAGATGAACTAACTTTTTTTTTTATGATCACCAAAGAATATTCTTCAGTGGCTTGACTGAGTCATTGTGGGCATTTCTACTGATGGCAATAGCTCATGGCCAGACATGAACAAATTGACCACACAACCTCAAAAGCCTATAGTGTGCTCTATAAGGTTCTAGCCCTTCCAGAGAGACAAAAGTTGTTAGCCCACCAGTGCTCATTAACTCCAGAATGTCACCACACTGACCCAAGCTACCATCTCCACATACAAAGTACTATGCTGTTCAAATATTTATTTGTAACTGGTTCAGAGGTGACCTTCCTGTGCTCCTCTTCCCGGTGTAGTCATTTTCTCTGTCTTTTCAGTCCTTTCCCACAGGTTGTCTCTTTCCTGTGCCTAAAAGATTATTCTTCTGAAACAATTATATTTAATGTTTATTTGCTGAACATACTATTTTTATTAAACATTCCCTCCCAAACTTCCTTTCAAACATTCTTGAGCCTCCCTTAAACACTCTACAGTGAAGTGGAATAACCTGCCCACATCATATTTTTAAAATCTCTATGCAGAATATATGAGCAACTCAGTGGATTTCCCTATAAAAGATTTTAGCGAGAAATAAATTATGTGAGATTAGATTTCACTTGTAAACCATATTTGAACATAAGCCTCCAGATGGGAAAGGTCAGGATTGTACATTAACCCTTTGAACTAGATATCCCCTTTGAAAGATGAAAGTTTGGTAGTAAATGGACCCACAAGTTTTTGAATTATTTTGCATTTAAATAATGGATTTCTTATTTTCATCCATCATTAACCTAATTGATCTCATTTAAAAATGTAAATTGTGGCACTGAACTTTCTTGTTCATAGATATTATTCTTTACTGTTTACCATAGCTATCCTTTATGTTTCATTTGTTTCACACATTCATTAATACAAAAAGCTCAAACAAGATAATTTAGCTTTTTAACATAGTGTTTACATAATTATTGAGCTAAATAATTAAATAGAATAACTTCTTATTTACTTTTCATTCAATATGAAGAGCTGTACTTGTAGGGAATGCTACATCTTTCAGTTTGCATTGTTATTATTACTATTTTTAAAACTGTCTTTTACATTGTCAAGTATGGAAATATCATTCCTTTAAGGGAGACAGAATGGAAGGTTGGTCACCACAGTACTGAAATACCACTGAGATGCTATATTGTCCACATTACTGTTCACACTGTGATTTATGGAAAACAAACAAACAAACAAAAACATAACAAACAAACAAAGAAAACTGTTTAAGGGTAAACATCAGAAGAATATGTCATCACAGGTGAGTCTTTTGTGGAAACCTGAAGGTGTACAAAGACTGAACTTGTCTCAGAAGAACAGGGAGTCAACTTTAAGACCTCAAAATTTTATCATTCTCAAGAAAACAGGAATCTAGCAGAACTTCTTAACTGAAAGAGAAAAGAAGGAACATCTCTCCAGGAGAAGAGTTGACCTCCAAAGGATAGGACTATCCTATGATTGTGAGAGACAGTCCTTCTCTGTCAGAAAGATGGATCAGACTCAGGTATGTGTGTAGCTTTTCCAATATGAGCTTAGAAGGATTTTAAAAACAAACAAAACAAAACAAAACAAACAAAAACCCATCATAAATATATATGGTTCTCAGAGCTGAATCTAAGAACTCTGAAGAAGGAAGTATTAAAGCCAATGAAGGCATTAGGAGTACATCCATTTGTGGACAACTCTGCTGCTTCAATGGGAAATTTCCTCAGCCATGTGCTCAGTCTCCTTGACATATGTTATATTGTGCAATAGGATGGACCATGCCAAAGAACATTCTGCTTTATCTGTGCCATCTTGGTATTCCTGAAAGAAGGCTTAAGCTTGAGATATTGGCTACCTGCTTCAAGTTCCACAGGTCTCTGATGTACCACAATTCCCAAACACTCAAATTATACCTCAGCCACCACTTGGCTGAAATAAAATGAAGATGGGACATATTCTACCCATTTACAATACAGACCAGATGTAGTTAACCGGGAAAAATGTCCATCTCCCCTCAGAATTTATCATAGCTAAGAGATGTCCAACTTCATGTGCTTTTGTGTGAGCACACAACTGCCTCTTCTGAATTACAAAAAAAACAGCAAGTCCATAGTTGATATGGTCACCCTGAACAGTCACCAAAGATATTTAAAAATGTAACTAATTCATCAGAATTCAACAGTAAGATGTAAAAAAGCTTTTTTTTTTTTTTTTTTGCTTTTTTTTTTTCCCCTCTTTCAATAGACTGTTCTCACGTGGAACTGTCTCTTAGTCATTCCCCATAGACAAAGGGTCTAACAGTCATGACCACCATGTATGACCATTTTCTTGCCTTTTAAAAAGTAATAACTTATTTCATATAGTACTTATGAAATATTTTCATATAGTATTACGAAATAATAACTCATTTCATATATACTTCATATATTGCATATTATAATATATATAAATCATATCTTATATTTTCACTTAACACCTTCCTTTCTGAATGCAAAATAGTAGAAATAGCATTCCAACAACAAGAAAACAAAACAAAACGAACAAACAAAATGAAACCAGCCAAGTAAAAATAACAGTTTCTCTTAGTGAGAGAATAACTCTCTTAGTGAGCATCAGCTAATGTACCTCTTTGATAAGATTACTCTGCCTTACACCAGCAAAAATTTTAAACCAATCCTGTTGTCAGAGAAACCTCCATTTGTTAATACACTAGAAATCACAGTAATACCCTGTCGTTGAACACATACACGGATGCGCACACACAATTTTCTACAAGGCTGCACAAGTACATTGCTGATTTGCTTATCTGTGGCCTCCTGCATTTGAAGTGCTTTGTTTATTTAATGCAAAATCAATAGCTGTATTTCCCATACAATAGCCAACAATCTCTTGGAATAGCTGCCTAATTTTAAAGCCAAGTTCAGACGTTCATTGCAAAAGAATCTAATAACAACCCACAAATGAAGGAACAGCCTGTCACACAAATATCATTAGAATAGCCTATAGAAACAAGTTAACTATGGCTATAGACTTGTCAGATTGACAATTCACTGCACATCTGTGTCTGCCAATATAGAATTTACTCAAAATTGCTTCTCTAGACACTTCTTTACATAACACATATTTAGCTTATTAGTGCTGTCATCTGGGAGTGTGGTCAGTTTTAGAGCAAAATTTCCCTGTGTCCGTCAGCACAAATCGCATCACAGATGCCATTTTAGAATTACGATGATTAGGTTTGAAGTTCAAATGATTTGATTTCACTTTAAAGTTTCAAAGTAGCCTCTGGGGCAGACTTACACAATTAATTTTTACTGAGGTCTGCTGGGTAATTTACTGTAGTCAGAGGATTTTTACTAAGGTAAGGTAATTACCACTGGGTAATGTTATGGCACTCTGTTCAGTAGGAAGTAACATGTTGGCTGGCTTCTGCTTGGAAAAGACCCAGAGGAAAATGAAGATGCTGCTTCTGAGACAATGAGGAAGGATGAGCAGAAGTCACTCACTTCCCAGATCTGGACCAGAAGTTGTATTTGCCGTCAAAGTGTCTTTTTAGGAGTGTGCATGAGGACTTACAGTATACAATCCTGTAAATATTGCACTGAGAAGCTTTCAAAATTCAAGTGCTGCACCTGTGATTCCTTAACACAGGAATGAAGAACACCTTATTTTAGTTTGAAAGCAGAAGTAAACAATAAAACAAAACATCCCTCTGAGATTTGTATTTACCACTTACAAGAAGCACCTCCTAATAATCAGTGGCAGCTAGGCTGACAAGCAAACTTCAGAGCAAAGCCGCAGGGGATACGAGTCTATTTTAGGCTTACTGTTGACAGTAAGGGTCAGAGGAAAAATAAACTCAGCAAGCAGTGTCATGCTACCACAAACCTCTGCTGGCCAAGCAGAAAGTAAATTATGGCTGAACCTTTCAGCACAAGAGAAACAATTGGGCCATTGGGCTGCCCTGCAGTGCACAGAGCATGACATACAGATGAACAGGCTTAAGCACAAGTGAGACATAACACAAATTACTGATAAATAAAGCTCAATAGATTGGAGAAGCTAATTATCTCACAGTCTGGACTGGGGTAGAGCATGCTCACCCCAATAGCATTGATATTATTTTAAGATCTGAAGTCTGCAAAATTAATTTGGAAAGACCTGTGAAAACAAGAACTGATCCCAATTTCCTTTAAGATACCTTTCTTTTGGTCAAGCTGTAAGTAATATAGATAATCTCCAGTTCTGGACCAGACTATTAAAAAAATAAAAGAGCAGCAGAAAGACTCAGAAAGTATTACTATTACATATGCATATATGCAAATACATACATATATAATAAAAAAAAACACTACCACTACCACCTTTTTTTTCTTAAGTTCACTTCTCAGCTCAATTTAATGTACAGTCATACTACTGGTGAAAGCTGATTTGATTGCTCTATCACACTAAAAAAAAAAACAACAACAAGATTGTGTGAGGGGAAGTATATTGCATATTGATATAACTGCTGATAGCATTACTGGCTTTAGTATTCTTAAGTGTACTTCCTATTAAAGACAAAAGCAGTTAAGCAGTTGTGTGGATTCAAAAGCATCTAGACCTCTGTGGACTCATTATAAATACCTGTTTCATATAGTCTGATTGCCTAAGACAGATTTAATTTTATACTATCATTCAGTAGATATAAATAAATAAAAAAAAAGCCTGTCATTCCAAACATTATGTTGCCTTTTTTTTTTTTTTTTTTAACCTACTGGATACAAACACAATACTGCAGTTCCTACTGTTTTTTAATTTGCTTTTATTTTTTATATATATCTTTTTTGCATTTTGATGAAGCCACATTTGTTTTGCCCACTATCAGGGGATAGTTGCTTGAAACAAAGAAGATTTTTATTATTATCATTATTATTTACTTTCAAGCATAATTATACAGGGCAGAAAACAACAGAAATAGGTAGGCAATTTATTATTGCCCTTTTTTTCTAACCTGTCATGATGCACTGGTAAGGAGCTATCTACAGATAGAATTCCTCAGATTTTAGAAAGGTGTTTAAAAGCCAAGTGCAGTTCTAGCAGGTGATACCAAATCAATTTTGTGTTCATTCTTTGGCAAACTAACATCCATCTGTACCATTCTGTTTCACCCATTTAAGATACTTGCTTATCATACTATTTCCAAGCTGTCTCCTCATTTGAAGTACACTGGAACATTTGGAACAAATGCCCTATGGAGCAATGCCACACTACTTGTGATTTTAGGCAGCGTGACTTTTGGAACTAGAGGACTTCAAATTAACAAATTCTTATGATGTTTCTCATGTTGTCCTGTTAATTCATCTGTTTTGTCAGCACTATTTTTGAACTGCTGTCAGCTGGTATTGAGGATATATTGGATCATCTCACACATTGGGTCCTGTGAGCATGACTCTTATTAATACAAGTAGGATATCTCTACCATGTTTGTATCTTATGAATTGATGGGTAAAAATCAGCTTCCAGTGACTGCAGTACCACAGCTGTGAGGGTGAGCAATAGAGGAGGACAAGCAGGAGAATAAAATCAAAGACCACAGTTCCAGTGCTATGTAAGCCATTCAAAGTCTTTGTGATTGCTCTAGCAAATCACCCTTCTGTACCTTTTCCTTCAAGGCTCTCTGCTGAACCACATCATCTTTCTCTTTTCCTAAAATTTCTTTTAAAACCTTGTCCCAGGTAAGACTGCTGAGATGTTGACCATGAAGTTGTAAGTGGTAAGGAAAAGGACAATAGACTGTTCTTAGTCTCCTTGTCACCAGTAATAAAATACTGCTTTCTCCATGGTTTTATATGGCATTCCTACCCTCTCTTCTAAACCTAAGCATATTTTGGCACATTTCTCACTTATGTGTAATGTGTAATGATTCTATACTAGTTCTGGAGAGCATTAAATTGGTTAGTGGAAAATTAATGAAGCAACCAGGAAGGATAGAGAATAATTAATTGTGCCTTATGGCTTTTGGTAAGTTGTCATTCTGAGGGGGCAGCATAGCACATAAAGAATATCAGGGATTGTAAACACCCTGTGCAGTTTGTCCTTGTTGAAGAACTTCAGTGAATGTGCAGAAAACAGAGAAGGGTCTTGTTCAAAAAAAGAAGCAACAGGCAAAGGGAAAGATGCTCCCTGTTGGTGTTTAGTAAGATAGCATCTTGCTGCCTAGGGTGCAAAGGGAAAAACAGTGTATATTCAGGAAATTTTGTATATGACTTTTGTATATGACAGAAAGGCTTTTCTGCCTTATGTTACTCACATAAATCAGAAGCTTTCCTTTACCTTGAATCACATTATACTGCAGCCACTGTGACTCAGTTTAAACCCCCTATAAACCCCCTGTGTATCTACTGTATCATTATACTGTACCATACTGTTTTCTGTATCTACTGTGTCATTCGATTTGGTAGATCTCCTGTAGAGCCAACATCTTGAGCAGGGCACTGGAAGAAGAGCTAGCAATTTGGATGTGATAGCATGCACCAGATCAGTGGCTGATGGTGATGGCATTTAGAATTCATGGAAATAAAGCTGTTAAGGATTCACGTCTCTAGTACAGATGTCATTAGAACATTTTAGGAGAGGCAGGTGCTTAACAGTCATTTGGTGAAGAAAGGCTTTGATCTCCCTCAGTAAAGTGATGCACAGAATGTATCAGAAAATAGTTATTTTCAGTACACATACTTATGGATACTAATCCACATCTGCATCATTTCAGACTTCTTGCAGATGGCATTTTTAGCAATGCTGTCAGCTTCTATGCATGGAGTGTTTTTGCCATCACATTTTATGTATGCTACAAGTCTTAGACACTTACAGAACTATTCCTCTGTTTAGAAATAAGTTATACATGCCAGCAGTCCTTGACATGGTGTCTTGGGAACTACTGGAAACTTGTCTGCCTTATGGACAAGCTTGTCTGCTTTATAATAGGTTCCTTTGGTTACACCTACCCTAGAAACAGATCTATGAAAGGTCTCTCCCCATCACTTGTTCTGACAATATTTTGCAAATGTCTCTTTCAGCTGACAAACAAGTACAGGTGTTCTACAGAAGCCCATGTAACAGTACACTGCAGAATGGTTGATATAGAATCATAGAATCATAGAATATCCTGAGTTGGAAGGGACCCTTAAGGATCATCAAGTCCAACTCTTGACACCACACAGGTCTACCCAAAAGTTCAGACCATGTGCCTAAGTGCACAGTCCAATCTCTTCTTAAATTCAGACAGGCTCGGTGCAGTGACCACTTCCCTGGGGAGCCTGTTCCAGTGTGCAACCACCCTCTCTGTGAAGAACCCCCTCCTGACGTCCAGCCTAAATTTCCCCTGCCTCAGCTTAACCCCGTTCCCGCGGGTCCTGTCACTAGTGTTAATGGAGAAAAGGTCTCCTGCCTCTCGACACCCCCTTACGAGGAAGTTGTAGACTGTGATGAGGTCTCCCCTCAGCCTCCTCTTCTCCAGGCTGAACAGGCCCAGTGACCTCAGCCGTTCCTCATACGTCTTCCCCTCAAGGCCTTTCACTTTCATATAATGCAAGTGAATATGAAAATGTCATCTGATGGTGAAAAAGATGTTCTCCTGAGTGTCTCATAATTTATAAGTGAGAAAAGTGACTTGAAGGACAACACGACTTTCTAGTAGTGCACACAGATACATAGGCAGACTCATTCAAACTTTGAGCATATCTACATCAGTATCCTATATAGACAAGTCCTAAAAATACATTTTAAAGGGCTCTTCCTCCTAGACTTTTGCTATTCCAGAATTACATAGAGTTTCATTAGCAGGATTCAAAGTTCCTGAAGCAGTCTGGCTGAAAACTTGCTTCTTTTCATACCCTTGTTTCAAGTTTTCAGATATTTTCAAGGGTAGTCTTGGACTACTATGATCGATGTTAAAGCCCTCTTTGATATTGCTACAATGATAAACAAAGAAAGACAAATGCATTTCCTCTCTACCATTTTGCAAAGCAAACCAGGAACTTAGTTCCTGGTATTTTCACTAGTAAACACTCACTAACATCTTTAGAGTTACTCCTGAAATTAAAAAAAAAAAAAAAAAAAAAAAAAAAAAAAAAAAAAAGTGGCATAAAGATGTTATCAGTACTCACTGTATCAGAGATTTTTATAATTTTCCTACAATAGAAACTCTAAAACAAAACGAAGCTATAAAGGCAAGCATATATAATGTGTATTACTTACAGTGTATTTCTAGAACCTGCATTGCTATCTGAGGTGTAGAGTTTAGGGACTCATGATCTACTCTGCAACTTACAACTGCACCATCATCATTGCGATCTGCAAGGAAATCCAGTGTACTGCTGACTGTAAATGTTTTACGATTTGCATCTTCTTCTTTTAAATATTTAACATCTGAAAGAGAAAACAAGCAAACATTTTTGTTTTGAGTATTTTCAGAAAAAAAAAAACAGTCCAACATCAGACAGTTACATTGTCTATCACACTTGTTGAAAAAACATACCTTTTATATCTATATTGATCCCTTTAAACCACAAGTAATTAGACTGCAGTTATTCCACAATTTTCTTCTATTATCAGAGGAGGAGATACACATTGAAATCAAAAATTTCAAAACTGGTAACATGATACTGCACTCAGAGGGCAATTTCTTTCACCATTCTCTCATTTGTTTAGGTCCAAATCTGATATAAACTGTCCCTGCAGTTCTTCAGAAAAGTGCAGTCTCCTCCCACCCCTGCTTTCCTTATGTATTCGCAGTGTCACTAAATATTAAATTTTCTATGCCAGTGCTTATAATCTTTCATAGTAATGCAACATATGAATATTACTAAAGCCATGTGAACTAAGGATTGCCTGCATTAATCCTGTGCTTACTTTATTCATTGTTTATTCTGTTTGGCTAGAATTATGCTAATTAATGAATTAAACTAAACCAAAGTATAGATACTAACATTGATAGAAAAAAATAGAAATAGAGCACCTCTTAGTATTTAATGTGTAAATACATAAATATGTATCTTAAATTACATCGAGATTGCATATGTCCTCTGTGTCCTAAAAAAATGAAAAACAAAACGTGAGAGGTTTCAGTTTTATAAATTATACTAAATCCCATTAGAGAAGAAGATGACCTACATAAAATTTCCATTAAAGATCAATTTTAGAAAACAAATCTTAAATGGCTTAGGTTTCTTCTAGATTAAAAATACCTCTGAAATCAGAAAGATGGCCTTTTGTCATTGTCTCCAGAAAAATGAAGACACCACATAGTTACAAAATTTCTTTTTTTGTTTGGTTATGTTGTTTTCGTTTGTTTTTCCCTAAGAAATTTCCTGCATACAAGCATTTTGTTTGTTAGTTGGTTGCTAAGCTGTAAGAGATTCAATTTCTGCCAAGGTGGCAATTAATATTTAGAGATCAGAAGGTGAGAGAAATATTGACCAGGACTAAAGCAAAATTATTAAAACCAAAAAAACAAATGTCTTCACTAGTTTTTGAAGCACACATATGAGATTTTGTTCCAAGAGTTAGGTTTCAAAATGGAATAAAAACCACCTACATGTATATAGATAGCTTTCTGTTTTTAAGTAATGTACACACGCCACTGCTTACTGACTTCAGAGAGAGGACAGACAGCTCCTGAAAACATCAACAGCTTTCATTTCAGTGAGAGGCTGTGGATGCTTAATCCTTCAGAAAAACAAAAACAGTTGATTTCCTAAGTGGATGTTTATAAGAATTTCTCCGGACACCTCTTATTTGGAGGCATTAAACCCTTAATTACCTCTGTAAAAAAGATGGTGCAACTATTCTATAAACTGTTGACAACCTCCTCAACAGAACTACTTAGCTTGTCCACTTTACCAGCTGTATCTTCTTGGGTGTTTCTTCATACTAAGATGAAGGTGTGATTGTAACATATGCTAACAATGTAAGCCCATATAAATAGCAGTGGAGATCAAGCAGTGGGCATGTTACTGCATGCTAGCTTTCAAAATACTTACCTAGGGCTTTTGTATAATTTGTTTTTTAACTAAACCCTAGTAATAGGGTTTTAAAATAATTTGTAAATATGTCTATTGTAGCCTATTTCACTTGTTTTCTTGCTACTCCTCTCCTTAAAAAAGGCTAAAAAATTCCACTACAAAGGAACCTTTTCTGATTATGATTATAACCAAATGGGTTCAGGGATGCCTAGACAGAAAGTAGCTTTAGAGAAGAGGAACTGGGGGTAGTGAGTACAGGTTGAAAATTAGTCAACAGTGTGTCTATACAGGGTTGAAGGCTAAAAAGAGACTGCTTTGCACTACACATAGCATAGCCAAGAAGGCAAGGGAAATGGTTATTCTTCTTTGTTCAGTACTTGTGTGGCTGCATCTACAGTAAGACACCCAAATTGGGCTTTACAGGTTAAGAAGATGTGTCAACCAATTGGAGTGGGTTCAGTCAAGAGCCACAGAGATGGTCAGTGGCTGAAGCAGACAATGTATAAGGAGAGGTTGGAGACAGTTGGGGTCATTCAAACTGATGAATAGAAGACAAATTGCTATCTTCAAATACTTAATGCATAGTAATAGAGAACAAAAATACCAAATCTTCTTGGACATATACAGCAAAAATTGAGGGGCAGTGAACACAAGTTACACTACAGCAAATTCTGATCATGCTTCATGAAATATCTAGATATAATGAAAATTATCCCCAGTAAAGACTTTCAAATACTTACAGACTGGAATCTGTCTTGCACACTTTTCAAAACCAAATCGGGCAAGACCTTTTGCAACCTGATCTAACTTTTGAACAGAGGTTGGGTCATCTGATCTCTAAAAGCCTACTATGGGGCCCTTCTATGTCTATCAGATAGGCATACATACAGATACACTCAGATTATCTAACACTAGTTTATAGCTCATAGGTATAGATGTTTGATAATGAAAATAATAAAGTGTTAGAATGTCTGTCATACATTGTTCATTGTCAGTCATTTATAAGAGTGCATGCTTACAGCATTCATATAGGAACACAGATCTTTTAAAGTGAAAATTCTGCTGTTTTACAAGGCAAATATAATTTTTGTTTACTTTTAAAATCAACTTCTACTATGAATTGGCTTTGCTATCTAAAAAACTTCCAGCTTCTGACTATAGGTTTATGAAGACAAAATGTTCAATGCCTTTGTAGATACTTTGTGTATATTAACATATATAGACTAATTCAAAATATCTTAATCTATTGAGACAAAATGAACTGTTATTATCTTATTTATTTTTGAAACTCAATTTTCCTAGAAAAAGAAAGAAAATACATAAAAATATTCCTGAAACTTAAAAATAAATATTTTTCATAATATTGTATATAGCATGCAATTAATTTTATTGAAAAAATGTATGTTTTATACAAAAAAAATGCATACTTAGCTTCTCCCATATTTGCGTTTTTAATAATCTCCTTCTAGAAAGGTAACTAGAATGCTAAACTGCAGATTCGTTTGTTAATTTGGTGCACATGAGAGACAGAATGCTAACATAAAAAGTACAATACTCAGTGCTTCACATTCACTCTCTCTTATTACTAGCACTTACTCTATGAAACAGTATTCTTTTACCACATGATGATTCCTTTTTTGAGTAATAGCAATAGAGCTACAATTTTAGAATGCCTTTTTCCCCTTTGGTGCAACTCTGAACTCAAGGCATCATTTATATTCTTTTGCACCATGTATAATACACTGTAACACAATTGGATTTACTGGTGCTAGACAGACGAACTCCTAACCTTTAATGTCAGCTGCATTAGCATATAATTTCATATCTTTTTCTCATATTTATCATTTCACCTTTTACAGTGCACAAAGCTAATGTAACTTCTGCTGATGCCACTGCAAACTGGTTAGGTTATTTTATTTCTAACCTTTGTGAAATGGCAATGTGCTCTTCAGAAGACCTAGAAAACTAAACTGAAATGAATGTGCTCAATGCTTTCCTCTTATTTCTGTTTTTTCCTTTTCACCATTCTTTTTCATACATCAACATTGTTCCTTCCCCAGCCCCTCTTTAAAAAGAAACAAACATCCATTTAGGATCTGCTGAGAAGAGCAAATTAGTTAAGGAGCCAAATGGCCACATTGCTGGTTTAGCTTCAAATACACGCCATTTGAGAGAAAGGCAAAGTTTTTACACCAGATTTAAAATATAATATAGCAAATATAATATAGCAATTTCTTCAAATTTCCCAGTGACTGCTAAGAACGGCTACAACTCCTTACCTGAGCAGACTCCATAACTCCCCATGGGAAGTACACTTTCCCATCTCCTCCAGACAGTTCTGCCTCACCCAGTCACTTAGGGTAGTATAACATAAAACTGGCAACTGACTAAATCAGACATATGTCATATGACAAAGATAAAAAGAAATGAAAAGGTAAAATATCTGAGGTGAGTGTTACTGTTGTGACAACAGTAATTACATAAAACGTTTGTCTATGAAACATTTACATTAAGTTTAACATGCTGAACAGAGTTCAGAGCAACCCAATACATCATTTTTTACCACTGGAAGATACAAATAAAGTGTTGATTATATGTCCACTACAGTAATTCATAATCAATTCCTTATCTACATACTATCACTAATTCATTTGACAGTTAAATATTAAACTATTAAACTATTTTTACAAATATAAATTAAAAATATAATTTTAAACAATGTATAGTTTTGACAATTGGATCAAATTACATGGGAGTCCTTTCAAATACCTTTAACTTCTTTGTCATTCTTGAACCATCTGATATCAGCTGCTGGCTTACTACCAGATGTCTTGCAAGTTAGCTGCATCCTCTCTCCCTCCATAACTGGTGAAGTAAATCCAGTAATTTGTGGCTTCTCAGGTACACCTAACAAGCAAACAAGCAAAATGTTTCTGATATTTTCAACTGCTAACATAAATATATGACCACTTCAAACTTATTTTTTTCATGTACTCTAAATTCTGATAATAGAGTAATTAGTTGCCTTTTATCAAAACTGAATGCCAGTGTTTCTTAATGTAAATAAAATACCAACATGACCTTTAGTTGATAATAAATATATAAATAAATAAATAGCAAGAAAGCATCAATCTTTCTAAGGAAAGAAGATCATTTGTATCTTATCTAAATATATTCTGCATACAGGTCTAGTCTGACTTATTACAAGGTTTAAACTGGTCTGCACAGTAAGCAGGATGCTAAAGTACATTGGCAGTACAACTCCAAAAACAGGTCAACAAAAAGCTGAACTGATCTAAGTTCAGAACTGATGTTTAGGCATGAATTATGAAGATTTTAATACAAAATCCAGGGAAAAAGGAAGCTGAAAATAAACACAGTAGTTATTTTATTTTCAGAAAACATACCAACAAAATAAAAAACCCAGGTATAATCACAAGTCCATTGGCTATGGAGAATTCTTTAGCTGAATCCAAGATCTTAGGATCACAAAATACTATATACATCATACTAATTTGGAAGTGGTTGTTTTTCAATCAATCATAGAAAATTTAAAACAAATTTATGAATAGCATTTAGAAAAAAAAAATCATCACTATATGTATAAATCCATTTGACTTTGCAAAAACACAAGAACAACCTACTTTAAAATGATACTGATGAGTACAATTTTAAAATCTCTGAAAATGTCATTGTTGTAACTTGCATCTGAAGCACTTTGATGCATTCATATTAGTGGCTAGGTAAAAGGATCAGTCACAGTACCTGATCCTGTGCCCTGTATTTCACAATTTGGCTTGTTTACATCTCTTTTCCAAAATGACAGATTATGTACATAAAAAACAAGCAGCAGTACCTATCACAGAGTACATTTCTGTAATAAATCCACTCCAATCTTTCAGGACACAAAGTGGTGTCTACTATAATACCTTGACACTAAATAAATAACGAGATTATTAGTACATAAAAAGATAGTTTATCTGATTAAAACAATTAGAAAGATACATTTCAATGGAAAATATATAATTCTCAGGTGGAAAGACTTTAAAATGTTACTTCAAAACAGAAAATTACAATTCTAAAATGAAAAAAGACAGGCATCTTGGAAGGAAAGTATCTGATGCTGGGAAAATGTAATTACACAGACCATGGAAGATCAAGTTACTCTGTTTAATAAAAGAGGGCTATATGTTTGTTCTGCCCTTGTAATGCATTTTTATGTCTTTTGAGCATTTAAAAGTTTGAACCGGTCTACTCATCTGTTGTTTAGATCATGAGATGCCTCTCTAAAGAAATGAAGATTAACCTCAAGCAGCTGTTATTCCAGAATATTCTGCTATTCTGTTCTGAGTGTATTTTTTGTCCTTAACGACAAACTTGTGAAGATTTTTGTAAAACAGTCTCACAGGGACCAAAAAGGAGATGTATTTCAGATCCTATGCACAAAACCAATTCCCTGGCTGGATTAATGTGAATATTACTGGTACAGAGACCATCTTACGTTAGTCCTATTAAATTCAGCTGTGCGCCTGTCTATATATAAAATTAAAACAAAAAGAAAAAAAGAGTCAAGTTCAGAGACAGAAAAAGGAAAAAAGAATAAAGTCAATCTCTAAAATCATATAACCTCTTAGGTACGCAGGTGTGTTTCAATGAACAATAGCAATTTTGGCTGATTGGGCTACTGACATTCATACAATCATATAAAGCTTCAAGCAGAAACTTTATTTCCTGGGCATCTCTAGATATCTATTGCTTTTCTATGTGTATCTATAACCTTTGGGGAAAACAGCAGAGCATTTAGAGGATAAAGCATAAAACAAGCAGCAAACCCAGTGAAAACATGCTCTATGTGGCAAAAAAAAAAAAAAAAAAAAAAAAAAAAAAAAAAAAAAAAAAAAGCAGAGCAAGCTAAGAAAATGCACAACTCAGGAAAAGACTATAAAACTCTAAAGCCTGTTTTAATTTCATGCTTTTTCATTTTCTTCCCTTTGCCCTATAAAGTAGGAGATGAACATATGTGCTTTCTTCACACTTATGGTGCTTGGAATGTAGAGTTTGAATCCATTTTGAGGGGCACTCATACTGTGGTATTTGTGTGCTCATTAATTCATTATCCTGACCCAACACAAACAGTAAGATGCATGTTATTTTTCAGCATAGCCATATGAAACTATAAGTTTCAGGGACACAAGATCAGATATTTACATATCTCTTCTGCAAGCTTTAGAAGAGTTCATTCTTATCATTATTGGTCATAGCCTTAGAAGTTTACCACTTGCTTCTTTAACGTGGATATGCTTGCTTATTTATACTTACCAAGAACGGTAAGAAAAGCCTTGGAGGTTTTGACAGGCATAGTAAATAAAGAGCAGGTGTACTGCCCTTCATCTGACAGAGACACATCACTGACACTGATACTCAGTTCATGCCATGAAGCTCGAACCAGCTCAATTCTGTTGTCCCTCAGAGCTGAAAAACAGAAATGAATATTATAAGGTATAAAGCAGAACGTTAGCAAAGCTTGGTATATTACACAAGAAGCTCTGTAAACTATCCTAGTGAAGTCACACTAAATAATACAGAGATATGAACACAGTTATCTTTATGCATAGTAATTTGTTTTCTCTATGGAACAATGCACAAGAGTTTAGCAAGTTTCTGAATTGTGAACTGAATTACTTGTAATACATATAAACCTGAAAATCGAAGGGACTTAACAGTTACCTTTGGTCTCCCTCTGACAAAAATAACTGATTTCTGCCACCTGGTAGCTTTGTTCAGTGCCTAAAATGACTCCTTTCTAAAAGTATTGTTGCAAGTATTTAAAAACTTGGATTCATATTGAGAATCTGAATATCTGTTTCATCTACTAACAAACTATATTTTCTATTTTATTTGAGGTGGTTGAGTATAGTGGTTATACTTTTTTATCATGGCTAGAAATCTGATCTTCTATCAGAAAACCATTCCTAACAAAATGCTGTTTGCCTGAAACCACAGCGGGAAGAACAACAGAGAGATTACTTCAATTCAAAATGACACTTCAGCTAAAGCTTTTAATTCTTAACTATTTTAATGCTCGTATTTAGATTAACCCACATTTCCTATTTGCAAACAGTCAAAACATGTCTAAACATTCAATTTATTTGGAATAAAGCTGTTTCAGGAATCCACATATATTAATTAATTCTTTCTGCAGCACAAGAATACTATTATCAGAAGTAAACACTGTAATTCTCCTACGTGAACAATACAAAAGCCTCTATAACTCAGGAAGTTCTGCTAGACTCAAATCTTTGACCTGACGGTGTTTGAATCTCCTGTCTATTTTTATAGTAAGTCTTTAATAGTCAAAGTAAAATGGGACTGTTATAATTACCAGGAGACCTATGCTTTGATTTGTGAGAAGAACCAAGATGCACAGTCCCTAAGGCTGTTCTCATTCGCCTCTTTCAAAAGTCCCCAAAGGCTCTTAAATTTGTTTCATCTACCATTTATATCTGTCCAATGATACAAATGAAGCTTTACTGTGTTTCTTCTGCTACTAAATCTGGATGTTTCTGACCCATTGCAAGACTCCCCAAGTACTGTCAACAAAGGAAGATTTACACCAAAATAAACTGCTACAGCAGAGATTCAGCAAAAATGTCACTTAAATTGGTTGTCTTCTAAGGCTACTATTCAGGTTTCTTTACAATGACTTCAAGATGAATTTATTGGTTGTTTCAGGGTAGGTCAGCTAAAGCTTGACTTACTTTCTGCAGGGTCTGATGGCTGAAAGGCGACAGCTTAAGCAGACCTGACACACAAGCATGCAATGCACTGCTCCAGGGCACATCAAAGTGATTGAGATTGTGTGTAATGGACACATTCCAAACATATCTGAGACATCTTCTGGCCAATCATAGCAGAAGTAAATAATTATTTAATATGTAATAAAAAATGCATGTAATGATGAAAAGCAGGGGCAATATTAAACAAACAGGCAGGCAAAACAAAAGCCACAAAATGAAAAACTATGTATTGCCAATATGCAGATATAACAACCAAGGAAAAGATGCTCAAGAAAACTAGAAATACACAGAAGCAAGCTCCTATCAATGCAGAATAGCAGGCAAAGCTGATGACTGTGGCTTTACTAGCCACAACAGTGAAGCTGTTGCTATCTTTGAGGAAGTAGACAGAGACTCAGAATTCATTTATCAGCATTTCAATCCTAGTCAGATGCAAGCTGAGCAGACATAAAATGGTAGTTCATTTCACATTACTGACCTTTCCAAAAAAAATTACTTTCAAAATGACCCAATGCTTCCAAATAGTTTGATTCCCACACCCATCATTTGGAAAACAGAATAGGAAATTAAAAACAAAACAAAAAAATACATTAGCCTTCCATAATTTGAAAGCTGTGACTTCTGCCTCCCTGAGGCAGAAATTGTGTAAAAAATAATGCAGTATATCATCTTACATAACATTTTGTTTTGTTGTGATTTTCAATTGCCATTGCCTCATGATAAAGATTCACTGTTAAAATATTTTCCTACAGATGGGGCGATATGCAGAATCTCAGGCACTGAAAAGAAGTGTGATGAATTCCACTAGAGCACAGTCTACAGATGATGCCAGTAGCAAACCACTTCTAATCTACTGGTAGAGAAAAAGCAGCAATTGAAATACAAACCAACTGGATGGATTAAATTCCTACTGTTACCCTCCCTCATTTTTTCCCCTCCACACCTTTTTTAACGTTTGTACAACGTGAAATCATCAGCTCAATCAATTTTCTGGAAAATGGGTAAAAATAACCACTGATTGAGAGCTGAGATCAGATATCCCTTGTTGCAGCCTGGAGTGAATATTTATTGAAAGCATGGAAAAGAAGTTTGTAATGGAAATACCAACATGGAGACTTTGCAAAAAAAATGCTACAAAAATAGTACCAACATAATACTCTTTTGAAGGATAGCTGTTTGCCATTTTTATAGGTACTAAGTCTAAATGCAAGTGATAACCTGTGCCATAAATTTCAAATCTAGACAGACTGGAGAGCAAATAAATAAAATAATAATAATAAATAAAAAAGTACCACTGCTGTTTAGACAAGGCTAGAACATACATGGAGATTTTTTAGATTCTTACTTTCAAAGTCCATTCTTCTATCTCCATCTCCATCGATATCTTTATCTATACCTGTTTAGAAAGCCACAAACTGCTCCTGTGAAATTGATAGCTGTGTTGTATGCCAGAATTGGTTTGTTTCCATTTCTGTTCATTACATATAGTTAAAAGGGTGAAGTTGGATCAGAGAAAGGAAGGCTGCCAGACTGTATAGTCCTGGCTCTTGCACTCTGAGTCAGGAGAAACCTTCTGGGAGAGGGTGACTGCTCCCTCAGAGAGCAAATGAGCAAGCTGCAGCATGGGAGAAGGCAGCAGTCTTGGTAGCCAGCCAGCAATCTCCAGGCACACAGACTGAGTGGAGCAGTGGTCTCTTGAGTGGCAAAGTAAACTTTGCCAAGCCTGGCTGAGCCAAGAAGCCCGTGAAGTCTGAACAGAAGCCAGCTACTGGAAGGGATCAAACTGGAAAGCAAAAGCTTGAAGGAGAAGACACTCCTCAAAGAGCTAGTGTGGAAAGGAAGGTGATTTATTTACAAAACACTGTATTCAATACATTTCAGCAGATCTGAGTTCTACCTGTGAAGAGTGAGCTCATCTACTTTATTATTTTCTACTTATAGGATATGAACTTCAAAAGCTTTTTATAAGATTTTTGATTGGTTTTGCTTTGCAGTCAGAATTGCCCCAAACAGGGCAATTTTACCAGTTTCAAACTAACTGGAGGTTCTACCGCAGTGGTGGAAATAAAGTATCAAAAAGTAAAACATAAAATGTTCTCTCTTATTCAATTAATTGCTGAAAACAAAAAGTAGAACTGCATGAATTTGCAATTTGGTACACACTAACAAACAGACTTCTATATACTGTAATGTCCAAGCATTGTTCAATACATACAGCAGTAAATATTTCTAGCTCCCCACAGGAGTTAACAGGCTTCTGTTTAAAGCATCTCATACAGCTACAGTATTGCACTCAAGCCGATGGTATTTATTCCTCTACTTTTTAAGAAGGTTATACTAAGCTGCATTTTGTATTCCACGGGTAGCTTCTGAGTACTATTTATTAGTTGTATTGCCGTGGGCAGACAGCCTAGGTGCATACAGAAAAGATAGTTTTGCCCCTGTGGACTCTACATATTCTTTCCTCACTAGCATCATTTCCTAGCCCCACTCCTACCTCTGCCTTCTCTTTCAGAACCTTCCCCAGATGCTCTTCCTTTTTTTCTGTTTCACTTTTTAAGAAGCCCAGCAGACCTTTTGGGCTTCTTGGGAATTTTCACCCTCCTTACAGAATCACTACTTTCTCAACAGTATGAATGCTTACATTTTTGCATGGTATAGGGATGCCAGAACAGCAAATAAGCAGAATATATATTTGACTTCTGGGAAATAAACATATGTCAAAACAGTAACAAAGAATACTACCACTGGCATCTCCTTCCTGCACTCTTACCTTGCAAGCACTTATAAAAATGCAGCAAGAAAAATAATTGCATTGTAAATTCCAATATGCCCTAAGTACAGTATTTCAGTTTTCTGTAATTTCCAAGCAAATATGATGTAGTTAATTTGCAACATATGAAAAAAATATGCACAAAATACTTGTTTCTAAGCAGACACACTTCGTTTACCTGTCATTCTCTCTTTCAATGGAAAAGATTTCCTTTCAGAACAGTTTCTGACTCAGAAACAGGCAACCTTGATATTTTGCATATTTTAGGTTATTATGAGTAAAAGACAATTAATGTATTTCAGCTACATTCATTAGCAATTGTTGAGGCTGGTGACCATTGGAGTAAAGTTGTCTCATTGCACAGTCACAGAAAGCTTCACAGAAAGCTTTTTTTTTTTTTTTTTTTTCTATAAAACAATGCAATGACCATATGTAATCATGCAACAAAAACTTTAAATAATAAAGAGAGAAAAGAAATTTAAAAATTTACACTGTTGTGGAAGAAATATCCACATTTCACACTGGGGGAAAAGTGACAGTTGGACCACTTCAGTAAAGTAGACAGACTGCAGCATCTCTAATCTTATTTCTCTAAAGTGACTACATCTTACCAGTGTTTGGAGTCAAATATTTGAAGAACAGAGAAAAAAACAAACAACAACAACAAAAAAACAAATCCTCCAGAGTAGTTTGCAGATGTTTTGACAATACTAACTTGACATCTGCTGCCATCCTGGGATTCACTCAACAACATTTTCTTCCTTATGTTAGAGTTATTCTCTCTGTCGTGGGAATAATGCAACTGCTAGTTGGAACCAGAAAGATGTCTCGTACTCTACAGGTCATGCTAAACTCCCAGAAATTGAATACGTATGAAACCAAAACAATCCTTCTGATTTTCAGATTCCAACTTTCTGAATGCAGTATATGTCATCAAATATCATCAAATCTGAAACAGATTTAATGGGAAATTGTTTTTGGATATAATTGAGAAGGCCTTTTGCTTTGTTCTTAATGAAATTAATATACCAAAATACTGCAGAGATTATCTACATCACTTGCCAATAGTTGTGCATACAAATCTGTAAGGGAGCAAATGAAAACAACAAAACAAAACACAAACACAAAACCCACAAACTATTCTTGTTAAATGAGTCACTTGTCTTTGTCTAGTTTTCTCAGCCTTCATACTCCGTTTCAAAACATTTCCCTTGTATTTCTTTTGAAAGATCTCTGTACTCATTAGTCTGTTACTGTATTAATAGTTTGCCCATTTCTCAACTGGCACATCAATTCTATTGATGCCTGACCTATCTACTAGGTACCTAACATGGTATCTGGTCTAATAATTCACAAAATCTCTATTATTCGTATGTGGAAAGAGAATCATGTTTCTTCTTCTTCCCAGTCATGCAATTTGATTACCTTCATACAAGAATGGATAGGAGGCTAGGGTGGCACTGTGGATATTTCGAAATCACACATTTTCTATTTCTATTTCTGCATGTGGTGAGGCCATTTTTTCCTCTCACTGGAAATTAATTCCATAGTTTTGCTTCTGTCAAACTATCACTCCTGCTCTTATCACTAGCTGGTCATGATTCCAACACGGTCCATAGGTCAGAAAGAAAGATGATCTCTTAATTAGTCTGAAATCCTGATAGACTTCAGTACCAGGTCAGAAACAGTGAAATTGAGTCTACTTTCACAGGTAACGCTAAATATGCAGAGAAAAGAACTTGGTAACACATTAGTAGTTACCATATAGATTATAACATATTAGATTTGCCGATGTATTTATCAGTTGGAGTCCTTTAAAGATAACATAATTTCTCAGTAAAATTATAGCAAATAACAAAATCTGAAGGTCACAATACTGTAGATGAAACTTTGGCTAATTGGTTGGGGAACAGTATTCTAGCCAATTTACAGATACATGTTGATTTTATTTCACATTGATAAAGCAATTAGCAACATGGATCAGTTCAAAAAGACATCTTAAGCAGCATCTTTCACATCTGTGTCACATAGATGCTGTGGATAATTCAACTTCGCTGAATTTCCAACCTATTAATGTAATTATAGAATAAATTCAGGTATCATTGGATTTCATAGAATGTGCTTAGTAAGGTTTCTAAAATGGAAGAAAAATGTAACAATCCTTGGAGATTAGTTTTACCTTCATTCCAGTGCATTTCTATTTCTCTTTGAACCCTGCTAAAGCAAATCAAAGGAAGAAACAATGGTGTCAGTAGAAATACACTTCTTCTACCTTTAATCATCTGGTCATCTTACAGAATCAGTCATAACTACTCTCCTTCATGCTCTGGCTTGCAATCTAACAAGAAAAGACTAGATCGTTTTCAGCTGAGAAATACTGCAAAGGTATTTGATTAGCTTACTTAGAGAACAATGCTCAACAGCAAGCTGCTTTTGACTTTTTACATTTTTCAGATTTCTTGCCCTTTGGATAATGCATGTGCCAAGAAGTAGAGCAAACTCCATTATTAGAGCTGTTGACAGTCTCACTAACAGAGGCATTTTCTCTGTGCTTCCTTAATGCCTTGAAAAGGCTGAAGAAGTGGGGACCCAGAAACTACCAGTACAACATTATCTATTATTTATCCAAGTCAGCTGCATCTTAAGATCAAGTCTTAGATGCTTATAAGAAGTATCCAAACGGCTAGGTAATTTCTTCAGTGAAACTACTACAATTCTCAGTTACCTGCATTCTGAACAGGATAAAGACAGTTTAAGGTGACTTACAAGGACTTACAATCTTGAGAACATCTGTTAGTTTGGTTTTGCCAGCTGTTGCCACCTGACAATAGAAGGCCTGGATGATTACATGACCTTCATGAATTAAATAAATACCGTAAAACTTTCTTTGCCAGATTTGCTGCACTGAGCTACATTTTATCTCACAATCATTTTCTGTATTCTCTTCAGTTTATCTTTTTCAGGGCATTCAAGAAACATGGCAATATGCTAAAAGAGAACAACTTGCCTTCTAGGGTGTTTACAATGCCTATCTCTGGTATTAAAGAGACACTGTATGTATGGTCTGCTTCTCTGTCCAGAATCATAAGGATAAGTTCTAATATCTTAAGAAGTATGAGGACTCCCTCATTTTCAAACAAGAAATATAAATATCAAATCCTTCCAAAACATACAGGCTTGGAATGATGAAGATATTTTATGATATTGGAAAAACGTTTAACTGTACCTCCAAAAAATAAAACTAAAATCACATTAGTCAGGATGAACTGTTATCTTACAAGATCTGCTCATCTGGTTCCTTCTGCACTGGGGAATTAGAAGATTTCCTATTATACTAATGCAACTAGACATGTGCCACAGCATGGTAGCCTTGAAAATCTTTAAAAATCTTACTTCTCAAATATGCAGCTGCAAAAATTAAAATTGCAAAATCATCTGGCAAGGTTACAGGTGGTCACAGTTAAAATAAATGAGATTCAATGGACACAAGTAATTGATAGAAATGATTATCTTATATACCAAGTTGAAGACCTATATTTTGAAACAGCAATGTAGGAAAGAAGCTCTGAGGATTGTGGAGGAATGGTTAAGTGAAATAGGACATGTGGATGTTGGGCAGTTAGGAGGCAATGGGCTAGTGAAGTACCGTACTCAATTCACATGAGTCTGGGCACATACGCAGCTGGCTGAGAGCCAATCAGGCTCAAGGACACGATGCCCTTGAGCGATTGGGAAAGTCCCTAAGGCAGGATGGTAGCTAAAAGAAGGAGGAACTAACTGAAAAGAGCGGGCAGTGTTAGCCAATCCTGAGCTTAGTTTTTGCAATATGTATGAGTTGATTATGTTCGAACTAGATAAAAGGCGACTGAGCTATCCATTAAAGTTGAAGTTCACTGTTCACTCATATTGAGCGTCTGTGTCTTCCTTCCGTCGACAACAGAGGATTACAGAGGAAATTATTTAACTGTATGTTCAAATGCAGAACCACTCCAAAAAGATGAATCTTATTCTGGGTTTTACTGATATTGTCAATTATGGTAAAAGGAAAAAATAATGATATGGTAGTCCAGAACTACATATATCACACTGTGCCATATATTGTAAATTACAGATAGGAACAGGCTCTCAGTTGGGGAGGTAATTTCTGAAGGTCTACTGATGGAATAGTACTGCATAAGTAATTCTATAAAAATGAAAATAATATAATGGAGAGCTGTAATAACAGTCCACACCTACCCAACAAAATACTAATAGAAGCCAGAAAAATAATTTCTTTTTTCTACAGGGGTAATACTGAAAATACAACAGTATATTTCAGACCAAATGACATTATTAAAGTACACTACAACAAAGATACACAGATTTTCAAGTTTGTTCTTTTGTGAAGACCAGACCAGGCAATTTCTCATGCTACTGATGTTGATATTAATCATTATGTCAACACTGTTTAAATGATTGCTGACCATGACAGTGTTAAGCTCGGCTACAATTTGAAAACTGCCTAGCCAAACAGCACAGAGATTTACCAAGACAGTCTATGTATTTCAAAGAATATCAGTTACAGTATACCCACTTCCTCCTCTTCAAGAGACTGATCTTTCACAGTCACCGCTGGTGACCTTCATGCACTGCCTTTAGTCAGCTTTGGTTGCAAGGGTAGGGAACTTAGAACAACTTGGCCAAAATTTACACTGTTAGCACAGATGGAAACTTAATTTCTCTAAAAACTTGTCCATATGAAACGTGTAATCCATGTGTCTGCAACTGACCATGTCTTAATGAAGCCATTGAACTGAATGACACCTGTATTTCTCTAACCTCATAGACAGTAAATCTAATTTTGCTCATTCATTGGCTACGTTACTGATTCCGTCATATTGAAAATGTTTTTAGCGATACAAGTGAGCAATACATTGTGGTAGAGCTATATTAATAGTACTGCTTCATCTTTCTTGTACAGTCACAGTCTTATAATTTCTAAAGAGTTTTGTTGCATGCAAACATATTCAGGAGAATTTGGAGACTTTCTCACTTACTAATGATATAAATGTGAGAACAGCTCTAAGATGCCCGTTATCTTTCTGTACTTCTCGATCATTCATGTAGATACATAAATTAACATCATCCTTCTTGAAGCAGATGGCTACATTGACTAGATGTGCAGTAGGAATACTCATTCTTCCTAACTATATTACGAACTCAGACTACCTAAAATTCTGCTTCAGCCAGTGGAACAAGACAGCTTCCTCCAGACATCAATTAAGAGCAGGTCATTGCCTTGAAAATATTGCAGAACCTGAGCAAAACAACAAAGAAATCATCAATGACTGATGATTGTATCTGAAATCAATCTAGCAATTGATTCCAGTACCACTGCAAAGTCAAATCCTAATGTCTATGTCAACACTGAAGATTAGTGGTGACTTGCAGATTTCACTATTGAGGGAGCTGAAATATGGAATGAAGTATCAGGAGAGATCTGGGATGAGTCTGGTACAATTCCAGAGAGGACTGCTCTTTGGTGGTTTTAACAGCTTTTATGACAGAGCTCTTTAAAGTTTTAAGATGTCTCTCACATAGCCTTCCAGCAGATATTCTGCCTCTGAACCACAAGTACACAGATGCTTCCTCTTTTGTGGGATTACCCTTAGTTTTCCAGATGCAGGTGTGCTTTGAAGAACATCATCAGTGAGAAATGGTGATGGAAATAGATAACTAAGGGATTGGAACATCTCCGATACATGTAGGAGCTAACAGAGCTGGCAGTGTTTATCATGAAGACAAGGCAAAATACAAACTTAATCCAAATTAAAAAAAAAAAAAAAAAAAAATCATGCAGAACAACTTTCTAAACCTCTCATTTTCTGAGCAATGTTCTCTAGCTGGGCATACTTGGAGAACAAGGTTGGACTAAGAGACCTCCAGAGGTCCCTTCCAATGTGAAAGATTTTGTGATTCATGATTCTAGACATTTTTTCGTTAAGAATCTGCATATCACAAAATTCATGAATGTGACCAATATAGAACAACAACAATAAAACTTTGGTGGATATTCACAAACATTTTTCTTTAGCTTTTCCTAAGTAATTTTGTCCCTCATGGGGGCTTCTGATTGGAGTTCTTCAGAATAAACAGTAAATACAATTTAAAGCTACATAGCTAGAGAGAATGCTATTTACACTAGCAATAGATAAATAGTAATAGTGGTTTCTATTCTGCACTTTTCTTAACTGGTATAGTTTGAAGACTCACTAAGATACCTCTATAACTAACCTGTCTTCAATTATGTTTGAAGGACAGATTTGCATATCATGATTTTCAAATGAAAGAAGTATTGAACATTTAAAAAAAAAATCAAGCTGTTCCAATGTTGACTGCTTTTTGTGGTTGCTTTTAATAGACTTTAAATCACTTAAATATTGGAGATGCAGTCTAAGAACAACTTCTGTATTTACCTTGTACTATTGAATTGTATATGATGGATCAAGAATGACTTCCAATTCTGCTTCTCAAGTTGCCTTAGACATGGCACAAGCAAAGGAGGTATTTGGCCTTCAGGGTAGGGAATGCAACTATACCGTTTCCTAGACTTATCAGCAAAGTGCTTGTGAAAGGACATTAATTGTACATTTGGATGATAATATCTTCACAACATCAGATGTAATAAGTGGTGCTGTTGGTACCAAAACATTCATGTATTCAGTGTTGCAGATTGTTACTGCAGCATTGGTTCCTTTTTTAATATCCAGTTTTTAATTGTACTGTCCTTGATTCCTCTTTCTCTTTCCTCTCCCTTAACTTCAGAGATGATTTGCTTAACTCCTTTTTACTTAGCATTCAACTACTTTGTCTCCTTCTACAGGCACAAAAGGTGCCTCAATTTTTAAAAGTATTTAGAAAAATGAAGCTTTTGTCCATACACCTGAATCTCCTATCTCATCTTATTCATCTCGTAGACTCAATAGTTCTGGAAAATTTCCAGCAATCAAATCCCCATCCTCTGGTATAAAATAATAGCACTATCATTTTCAATAAATATAGTATTTTTCTTCTGTTTTCCATTTTTACTTGCAAACTCAGACAAGTTTGATGCATTTGTAAGATCTTACCCTTCTGTAATCAGGCTGTTGTCAAATTCTTCAATAAAAACTTGCTAAAACAAATTCTTTATTTAATTTATTTTCCCAATAACAGCATTTGATTTACTCCACGTACTTTTATTTTCCAATTGATATTTTTCCTGCCTCACTCATCCCACCCTTTCCTCATTCTTTATTCCTCTTATTTTTCTTCTTCCTTCTTATCCTTTGAAATCTTTCCTGACTACATACATATGTAGGTGTCAACTACCCTTGGAATAAACTTTGAATCCATTTGATCCTCTGTCTACTCTCTCTTACTCCTCTCCCCATCAATCTTTAATTCATAAGAACACCTGTTTGCATCTCTCTTTGTAACATGTTTCCCATTTCCTATAGTAAATAATTTTGTTTCCTCCGTGTGACATAATTTATCTATGAGAAAGAGGCCACTGAAACAAATTAGAAAATAAGAATGGGCTAAATGAATTAAGTGTGAAATGTATATCAGGAATATTGATTTAATTGACAGGAATATCGATTTATTGACTCTTTAAAAGGAAAGAACACATAAAACTAATTAACACTTACATATTCTACCATAAATTCTAAAGCACGCTTCACTTTTTCTTTAACAGAAATGTACAAATTAGTAATTGCTAATGTAAATTACTTTACATTTATCAGCCTCACGGGCTGTATTAGGAAGAACATCACCAGAAGGTGGAGGAAGTTGACCCTTCCTCATCTCTCAGCATGGGTGAGACTACACCTGAAGTACCATGTTCAATTCTGCCCAGAGAGGTTGTAGAACTCTGTCCTTGGAGATATTCAATACCCAACTGGATGCAGTCTGAAGGAGCCTGGTTTGGCTGCCCCTCCTAGAACAGGGAAAGTGGATCTCCAGAGGTCCCTTCCAACCTTAGCTATTTGGTGATTCTCTGATTCATGCTGATTTTACCTGTGTCATAATATCATAGAAAAATAAAAGAAAAAAATAGTTTCCAAGCTTTCTTCTTTTTGGTTTTTAAATTTTCTTATAATTAGCAACTGATGTCCAGAACAGTGGTCTGCTGAACCGTACTGAATACAATTGTTCAAGGACTGCCAGTCCATAGAGATAATTCTTGTCTGGTATTGTTAAAATCTTGACAAATTAAAGTGAGCTCCTCTGGAAACAAGTAGACCAATAGCTCCTCTATTACAAGTAGACCTTCCCATTAACATGTATTTTCCCAGAACACCTAGGAATTGAAAAATCTTTGATTACATCAATGAAAATGTTTCTTGTTAGAACAACAGAAAGGGAAGAGCTGGAGAGAATGGAGCCTGCCAGAAGTTCCTAGAAGGTATGGATGCAAGAGCAAATTCTCCTGAGTCATGTTCTGTGTGGTTGTGATCTGTTCTTATCTGCTTTTGTTAACAGTAGGATATTACAAGATTGAGCCTCCCCAAGAAAACTTTCACATCAACCCTGAATTACAGCATCCTATTCAGAAATAAGTGATACATTTTTGGGACCTCAGGCAACTTAGATCTTCAGAGTTATGGAAAAGCCCAACAAATTACCTCTGAAGATTAACTTCCTCACTGAGAAAGCCTGTTATTGTTGGACAGCTGCTTAAAATGTTTCTGCCTCTGACCAGCGATCCCTTTGTGTTTGTGATTGAGCTAGAGCCAAATAAATATATTTAAGAAAATCCCAAGTGAACAAATATGAGCTCTATAATCCAGTTATTAAAGATGTAGTCATGAAGTACCTACAAATGCTAACTTTCACATCACGCTTTTGAATCCTCTATGCCTAATAGAAAAGAATCGTACTGAATTGCTTTATTTCCAAAATATCCATTCCAAGAGCAAGAAAGAGAAGATTGGATCATAAAGCACTTATTAATCGCCATATAAAAATCTGAATTAAAAACAAACAAACAAAAAGCCACTATAATTTTGTAGAAAAATGCTTAGAGACAGTACATTTTTTAGTGTTTGCTGAATTTGAACCTTTCATTGTAGTTTTATTTTTTAAGCTGAATCCTGGAAACAGTGACAGAAAAATAATCTCCTATCATCTTTACGGAAGGAAGGAAGGAAGGAAGGAAGGAAGGAAGGAAGGAAGGAAGGAAGGAAGGAAGGAAGGAAGGAAGGAAGGAAGGAAGGAAGGATGGATCAACACAGTTCTCTCACAGAAAACTATAATCCAATCCTATTAATATAAGAATACAGATTTTACTTTATAGTCAGGCAGAAGAGGGTAATCAGAATTAATGAATGAATAACTCGGTGATACGGCAAAGTTCTGTAGGAGACCATAGGGAAGATCCTACTATAAAATTTAGATTATGAACTTTACACCAATAATTAGCGTAGTCTGCAACCAGGTGGATCTCCAGGGGAAGAAGAAAAAATGAAATTCTCATAAGAAAATCTGTCTTCCCAATTCTACTTACAGACAAGAAATGTTAAGTGGCTATAAACCAAGGAGGGGCAAAAAAGTCTTTGTCTCTCTGATGTGCACTTCAGAGGATGAAGTTCCTTGGAGACTGCTAATATTCAGAGAAAAAGGAGGAGGGAGGAAGACTGTGTACTTCTGTACAGACTGTGCGTGTCTGTCTAGATCCAAGACAGACAGCTACAGAAGAGCCTAGATGAAACATTACTGACTGAGACAGACAAAGTAGGACAAGAATGATGATTACGCTGCTCTGCAATGTGAACTGATGTAGCCAAAGTAAAGGCCTAAATTATTCTATGAATGTAGTCACTGATCATCCATTTTAAAATTAAAGATATATTGTTCCCTGTGAAAATGAAATCAAGGACTCTACTCTGATCTTCCCCATTAGGAACAAATCAGATAACGTAAATCAAGTGTCATCTTGTAAGGTGATCGTTGCTGGAATAAATTTGGCAGCTAAGTCAGACATGTCAAAAGTGCCAAAACAGTACCAGGGAAGTTCACTGGCACTCTGCACTATTTGGTCTTTGAAATTTCTGTCAATTTACTAAGGAACAGTGCCTAGCTCTAGTTGTGTGTGAACTTACCACATAAAATTATAGTGAACATCATAAACATGAATCCTTGTGCCTAAGGAAAACATTTGGGTGCTGCTGAAACCCTTCAATTATGCAATGACAGATACCTAGCTGAGTTGCTGAGTTAAAGTCTTTCAGGACCTATAGATACATAAGGGCAACTGCCTGAATTCTCCTGTGTCATTTAACTGCCTGGTTGCTGGGATACTGTCTACATCAGGGCAATTCACAAACAAGGTCCCCCATCTATTTTACTCTTGAGTCCAATCCACTAGGCATAGTTATTTACTAGATTTCCTCTATTACAAGAAGTGCAGGCAAACTGTCATTCCCCCAAAACCTGCATATTCACTGTCACCCCCAAACTTCTGGTTAGAGAGTCCTCCTCAGAAGTAGGAGACACCAATTTCCAACTCAGTTGATTAGCTACATAACCTAGCTACTGGATGTTTGGGCATTTCCAAAAAAAAAAAAAAAAAAAAAAAAGTCTCCTTTGAAGGCATCCTATTTTGTATGCATACACCCTATGGACATATAAATACACCTTAACTGAAGCAAAGACAACTGAACAATAATCTTGCCTCTCCAGTAGGTCATAAAGTAAACATTTTTTTTCTTTCTTTCTTTCGCTACCAACTGTGAATATTTGCAGTGGAATAGCTTCAGTAAGTGAATATGTGAAAAAAAGCACAACCTTCTCTGAGAAGGTTGGTAGACCAAAGGCTCATATTATAGACTGTGGCAGTTAAAAAATGTCTCTCCCTTATCCACCCCTCAGTGTTGACTGCTCTAACTGCCTGATTACTGGCTATATGAATAAGCAACTTCTTCGCTGTTCTTCCATTTGTGTCTGTTTTGGTATGAGGAAGTTCTGATTTGGCTGAAATGCCATCTTTTAGAGAGAAGACGTGAAGAATCCCAATAAATAATAAATATCTCACTTTAGCCTAAAGTTGTTCTTCCAGTCTCTACTCCCTTGCATTAGGATTTCCTAATAGTTAGTTTACCTATCTGCTGCTTCAGCTTGCTGTCTTTGGAGAACCTGACTCTAATTTGTTTTGCAGTTTCCAGATATTTCTTAGGCAGCTTTAAAGGCTAATTTGAGGCAAGCATTTCATATAAGTTCCTATGTCTTTGTGGAGCCAGCCTGTTGCTTCCAAAGTGAGTAAAAACCACAGTTTTCATTAAGCGATGATATGCCACTAAACAAAAGTCAAGTTTTGTCTCTTCAACATTCCATCACATCTACTAGACTCTTTTCAGAAGCCAAACACTAGGTAAAATGCTCTTTTATTTCATCATATAATAAATTATATATTTAAAGCTAGGTACCATGTACTAATTATCAATGCACAGTGCCAAAATCTATACAGCTTTTAGAAAAGAGGTGCACATAGTGAATCTACTGAAACAAAGCTTTTTTTAAAAAATAAAAATCTTTCATTGTTCTTGTTACTTGCAATATTGATGCGACTTATGTTTGAATGTATGAGGTATGAAAAGTTCTACGTAGCCTGGAACTGGCCAAGTGAGAAGGACACTTAGTTTTGTAATTTCTGTTTTGGTGTACAGGCAAAAAGGGTGACATTTCCATGGTTGAAATTAAAGACATCTCTCAGTCTGAAAAATGGATTCTGGTAACATCAACAATATACAATCTATATTGGGTATGTGTATCAACTTAGGAGAAAAAATGAGGAAAACAATCGTTAAGACAAGCAGCAGACTAAACTAAACCTGACAGACTTGAGTGATGACATAATACCCTCTTACTCTGTGATGGTGACACAAAAATGCCAAAGGACACAAAGCTGTCAGTCTTGTTGTTTATCTTCTATCTAAGACTAATAAAAGGAGGTTGGTGATTGACAGAGAAGACATGGGCACAGACCTAGACATACGGTTTGCACTCTGTTTGAAAAATGTATTGATGGTTTTAGGGGTGGCTTATTTGTTATTGCTTTTTCTGCATTACCTTTGTGGTCTTTCTCAAACTTTTGATATAACTTTCTTAAAGCTATCATTGCTTTTTAAAATTCATGATTAGTAGTTATAATTGCTGATACTGCATTGTTCTAGTAATTTATTAACAGTATCAGCTTCTGGACAAGTGTCAGAAAAAAAAAACAAAATAAACAACAAAAAAGTTTTGCATAATCCCTTAGATATTATCACAGTGGATAATGCAATGTTATGAAACATTTTAATGCTAGCTCTCTTAGGAAACAAAGCCTAAATGCACCTCGCTGTATCTACTAAAAATGGAAAATGACACAGGTCTACACAGAGCGTAATACTAAAGCAGCGTCATTTAATTCTAGCACATTAATCTTAGAAATCTACAAAGAAAGAGAACAGGGAACAGTCCGTAGTGAGGAAGTGGTGAAAACAAGTAACTTACTTGGTTATTGCCCAGGTTACATTGTAGGAATAAGTTTGTACAAAACAACCTCAAATGAACCAAGTATTTTTGAGATTTCTACAGAGCAATTCAATGGGTAAGTCTGTGTTATTAAAAACATGGGAGACAGATTTGGCATCACGTCTTAGTATCTGAATCCCCCAAAAGCTCAGAAATGTCCACCCTATCATGTCTTATTACTTGAGTAATATAAAAAAGCTGTCTAGCCAGTGAACTTAGCAGCAGGTATCACTTCTTCCTTTCCTGTGCCCTCCATTTCACTCACGTGTTTCCGGTGATAACAGAGTAATTTATTATAATTTCAGTAGCAGGAATCTGCCAGTGTTTCAGCCATCTTGTCTTCCTTGGGGCAGGATAAGAGTAAAATATGTGAATTAAATATGAGTGGAATAGACGTGGGTTTTCTATTTACTGAAGTGTGCATTAGCTGAACAGCTGCTCCCTAATGCAGCCTTGCTGTTAACCTTCTTAAAGTGATCAGTACCTTTTACCTAGAAATTTTATATAGAAATCGTTGCATGTTAATACAAAAATCTGCTCTTTCTTTGTCTGATTTTTTTTTTTCTCAGAAAATAGTGACTTCTTGCTAGTGTTAACAGTGTAATAAAAATCATCCAATAACATAGTATCATTTCAGTCTGGTATATTTAAACCAGTAATATGACACATTTACTGTCACTTAAATATACAGTCATTGCTCCTCTCTCCATGCTGCACTCCATACTGAAAATCGGCAACAATTACATGGAGGTATTTAAACAAATTTATGGTTTCAAGGGCAGCCTAAAAGTACTATAAGACTTCCTAAAAGCACTATGTTCTTAAAACCCTAATATCAGCCTCCTGTCAAAGTAGCTATATTCTGACTATAAAAGAGTATGATCTTGACTGAAGTAACAATGAAGGAAAGCACTCAGAACTCCTCAGATGTAATTCCTGCTCTAAAACACTCCTAGCTGCAAACAGATTATCAGATGACACTGGATCAGTTAAATTTCTACCTTAAAATTTTAAGTGCTTTGCCGAAGTAATATGCTCACAACTTTAAGATAGTAAATGTAAATTATACACTTACAGTCACATGCTACAGACAAAAAAAAAAAAACAAAACAAAAAAAACAAAACAAAACAAAAAAAAAAAACACACTGGTTCTGGCAAGAGAATAGCTCTTAACTGGACAAAAAAAAAAATCTTAGAGAAAAATAAGATATGAGCAAGAGGTCTAGCAGGCAGGAATCACAGATGCATACCACAGAATTCATATAAACCTCTTTTTTTTTTTTTTTTCCCCCTCTTGGATAATACAGGTAAAGTTTTCACCTTCTATTTCAGAAATGCAGATGATAGTTAGCAATAGCACAGAGTTACTGAGTTCACTAATAAATAACAGAATTATTAATAAAATCCTACATTTTAAATCAAATAAATTAGCAAGAACAATCTCTAAGTAGACAGAATAATAGCACCAGATTCATCTCAGAGTTCTACATTTTATTTTTTTCACAGGTCAAAATAGAAAGATGGAAGACAAAATACAATTTAGCATTAAGGATTTGCAAATCTATTATTTTTCTAACAAAAACTGGGATTTGTTTCCACAGCCATGGGCAACATCCGTATTCCAGTATTCAATGGTTGGTGCCACAGACTTGCATAGTGCTGTTAAATCTGAGCAACCCATCTGTACTTGGTGGAACAGCTATCTTCTGCTTCCTACCCATAGCATATACTCATAGTCCCAGAGAACAGTTGTTGAACAGTTTGGGCAGGTTTGGTATGTGAAATCCCCCAAAATAATGAGATGGTGATGACCTTGAAGGAACATCACATGAGAAGAAGTTTGTCACTTTGTTATCTGGCCAAACCACATACCATCTCAAGATCCCATATGGATACACACGGAGGACACCCACTGCAAGTGCAGGATCTCACTGAACATAGCTGGATGTCACAGTGGGAAGCTGAACTAAAAAGAAAGCTAGGTTAAGCTCTATCCAGAAATTAAGTGGAAACAGAATATAAAGCACAATGAAAATGCACTTCTATATGCAAATGTTTTCTTGGTAGTCATTATTTGAACTAACGATCTTTTCTCTCAAAGTAAAGTGCCACAAAGTGTGCGTTGTAATAAGGAATAGAAGAATAGTTATCCCAAAAGGTGATTCTGCATTGGATAATGTGGACCATAAGAGGACTAGCATTCATCTAATGGCATAGTGCAGAGCTATCTGAAACCTGTACAACTGCATTAGCTGGGTGCAGAACCAGCAATGTAAGAACAATGATGTGGCTATGCTACTCCGGGGTCCTATGCTGGTATTTCTGCACAGTAATTTGCTTGGCTGCTTGTCTCAATCACTATTTCTAAATACTGATAGAGATGCAGATATTTTTCAATACTTCTTGCTAACTTTTTGTTGGTGTTCAGTGATCTAAAAGCAGCATTTTTCCCTAACATAGCCATGCTGAAATTGTCCGTGGGAAGTTACCAAGTTTTTTCTATCAACTGAGATGAACCTGATTTTCCTAGCACATTGATTGTTAAAACAAAACAACAACAAAAGAGACAAAATGGAGATTTTTTTCATTCTTTTAATTTATAAGGTGTAACTTGTTAAGGGCAATTTTTACCTTGCATACTATACTATCCTGTTACGAAGTTGGATAATAACGATTTGTCCATCAGGAATAGTAAGAGGGCATCAGAATTCACAGTAATGACTTACAGAACCATTGATAGGTTAGTATTTGATCAGTATGTAGTGTTCACCTACTGAGATATTTACTCTATATTTAAGCAGTTATCCTGTGCTCATTATGCCTGCAAGTCATACTGGGAGTTGAATTCTTTGAGTAAGTTCTTTTTATTGAGAGAATAAAAAGTGGCTCTTAACTTTATAAGCAGAAATATAAAATAGAAATTTTCTTTTTTCTTTTTTTCATTGCAAGATGATGCTTTAGTGAAATCAGACTACCAGAGTCAATCCACCATAAAAGATTGTTTGGCCCACAGAATACATATCACAGATAAACTTAATTACTTTTCAAAGGGGAAAGAAAACAGTTCTATGAAATAACAAGACAGGTCTCATAGTGACCTGACATGAGCAGACAGAACTGATTGCTGCAATACTGTAGCTCAGACATGGTTGTTTTACAAAAATTCTACCAGACATAGGCACGTTACCGAATGTAACAATTCCAGAATTAGCACTGTTACAACAGGTGTCTTTTTACTTCACATTATTAGGTCTGGTGAAAGAGTAGGATTAGTAAGAGCCCTTTAAAACCAACATCTGAGATTTACAGTGAAACTCTTTCTCAGTCAAGACAGCATCTGTCACTATTATTCACACTGAGAACTGTCTTAATCGGCTGGAAGCCCCAGTGCAATCAATTACTAGGCAATTCCAGACTGTGATAGCCTTCAGTCCAAGAGAGCCACAATTTGACTCAGAGGGATGCCTTCATTCAGGAGAATATGGTACTTCAGAAAACTTCTATTTTCAAGGACTAGTAGCCAATCCCTTTTCCTTTCAGAACCATGGCAGGTAGCTTTGTGTATGATTTTCCCTTTCTTAACCTAGCTTACAGAGAAGCAGAGATGGGGCAAGTAGACATTTACTTAGACATGATGGTTATGGGAGCCTATGTAGATCTTCATATGGCTGCCAAGATTATGTCCTCCTTTCTTGAGCCAAAAGGAAGTAGTAAACTTACTGAGAAGACTGCATCATTTCTATTATGGTTAGGATAAGGGCACCATAATAATGAGTTGTAATTAGAATAACTGATGAACAAAGAGAATTGCAAGATCTATCTAGTTTGTATCTGAGAAAGAGACCTGTGCAATGCAAATTTGCAGGTCTGCTGTAGCAGACAGTACACACTTCAGAGAGAAAACCAAGAGTATACATGACATTATCTTTCCAACTGTAAGGCATGGTAGACATGAAATCTCTTAGATGGTTTATAAATACATTAAAAACAAAACAAAACAAAAACACTCAAATATTTGTAGGTGTATTCAACAACTTGTTTTTTTGAAGTTATTGTCATGACTTTCACAGTTCACATAAATTATTGGTGTACCACTGATTTTGAAAAAAAAAAAAAAAACAACACAACAAAACAAAACAAAAAACAAACCAACAAAACAAACAAACAAAAAATTTCCAAAACACATCTCAGAGGTATACTAGGCTATAATATTTTCATTGAATAGGAAGTCAGTGACATAAAATCCTTCATCAATAAACTTAGTGCAGTCCTGTTCTACTCCAGTCCAATTTATGCTGCTCAAAATCTTTCAAGTTACTTTCTTCTTGAATAATGAAGCTCCTTCTCCTATTACTCTTTTCTTTCTGTAGCTTGCACACCATTTCGGGTTTGATAAATCAAGCCCTAAAAAATTTATGATTATTTCTGTTGTTGCAAGATTCCCTTTCACATACTGTTTTCTTGTCTTATGTTTTCATTCTCTTTGCATTTCGTACGTCACTTTACTTCATAAATGCACTTTGTTTTACAGAGTTTTACTAGTCTGGTTTTTATGCTGTCTTTTTTTGCATTCAAGTTTTTATTCCTTTGTTTTCCCCTTTGTCTTCTTTCAGATCTGTGTATTGTTATGGTATGCTGAAGTACACAGTAAGAGTGAAGCTACCATGCATTCTAAGAAGTGTGTCTGAATGTAAGGGGGAATGAATAGACAGTAAATCTGGGTTCAGATTTTTTTATTTTTTTATTTTTTATTTCTGTAGTAACAAGGTAATTATTCAATTGTGCTTCCAACATCTCATTATAACCAGAAGTGAATATTGTTCCATTAGCCTTTTCTTTGTACTAATCATTGTAAGATCTGTAAACTTTTTCCTGCTTTACTACGCAATGATGGTCATGGCTTACATTCCCTCCTAAATAAACTGCAGACTGCTGTTTGAGCACACCAGGGTGATAGACACATTACAAGAAAAGATATCATGAAGAGAACTAAATAGTAAATTACTCCACAAGATTCTTAAGATACTTGCATTAAATATTAAAAATATTTGAAGAACGTATAACCTGTCATCTCTCAGCTCTCCTGCCTCTTTGTCTTCATACTTTCACATGCTTTTTCCCCCCTTTATTTTATTACTTATTTTGAAAATACAAATTAATGGAAATAGTCTTTAACACATGCTCAGATGGAATTTAAACTGCATGCTTTCAGATGTTAATCTGAATGCATGTAAGAAGATGTTTCTTCTTACGTGCTATAGGAAGGTTATGGAGTACTGCAATCATTGTCACACTGCCTACATGAGATGTGGACAGAGTGATGTCACAATAAGGGAAGACAGTTTCCTGCTCCCTGTGGAAGTATGCAACTGGTAGACCTGTGTTAATGATGATTTTTCTCTTTAAAGAGATATAGCTAATATTACTTATAAATAAACAAACAAACAAACAAACAAACAAACAAAATTTGTTCCCTAAAACCACCTCATTTCAGAATTAACAAAAGCCAAGAATTAGCTATTTGGCAACAAGAATGGGGGTAAATCATTGCATGGCAGGTGTTTTAATGAATGCTTTCTCCCTCCTGTCCTTCTCCTTCCCTCCCTTTCCCCTCCAAATACACTTCAGTTCTAGGCTGCGCATTAAATAATTTATGTACATGGATCAGACCTCATGTAGACATGAAAAGAAAACTGAGTGACAAGTAATTCAGTTATGTCTATACATAAATATGAAGTTGCAGCTGAAGTAGCACATTCTTTATTCTGTTTTTCAATAACAAAATAACACCATCTCAGAGGTACAATTCCACAATCCATATTTAAGCTAGCAAATCATGAAGAAAAAAAAAAAAAAAAAAAAAGTATTAATCACTTTACAGAAACAGTTGATTTAGTTTTTTTGACTACAGGTTCCCAGCTATTATTTTTCTGATGATAATTATTTTGTTACTGTTATGGCTCCATAGTTCCCATCAGAATTCAGAATAACTGTGGGAGGCAAAATCCCAGTTCTCTCTTGTATTTAACATTTTTTCTAATTTTTTTTTTTTTAAGTTACTCTCAAGATGTTATGAGAATTGACAAGTTTCTTATTTCTGATGATACTTATTCTAGTAATCTAATTAGTTCTTCCTGTTCTGTGATTGTTATGCAATTATGTTATGTCATGAAAACAGCATGTTCTGTCAAATTGTTCTTTTTGTTTCTTTATGGAGTTTAAGTATATTAGAAAAAAGACAAAAAGCATTCTCTATAACAAAATCATAAATAACCCCCTGCAACCTTTTAACTTTTTTTTTTTTTTTTTTTTTTTATAAAAGTCTTATTAACAAATGACACCTTCAATTTACTGGAACATACTGAGCATATGAAAATAAAATCTTGCATCATAACACGCTATCTTTGAAATGTTCTGGGCCAATCACATCGGATTTTTCTTATTGACTCAATCAGGCATAATTTAATCAGAAATAAATTAGACTTCCTCTGTTAGAGTAAAAATAAACACTTGTTTCATATTCACTCCTTTAAAATATTTGCTTGTCTCCACAATTGTGTAAGAATTGATGGGCTCAGCAGGCCTTCTGGTAAAGTGATGCATTTTCAGCTGATTCTTCAGTCTGTTTTCCTAAGTCCACAATATACAAGGCATTATGTGTGATAATGGATGTCTTTTTTGATTGATGACACTGAGATTGTATGAAATGACCAACTGATAATGTCTCTCTCACTGTAATCTGCGTGGATAGACAGATAGACAGACAGACAGATAGATGCTAGTTCTTTGTTTCAGCTAACCATTGTTGAAAAGAGAACTGTTTACTTGGAAGAACTATATATTTAGCATATGCTAGAATAAAAGTTTTCCTAAAAGCAAAGTGAATCTGACAACAGAACAGTCTCTGTACAAAAAAAAAAAAAAAAAAAAAAAAAAAAAAAAAAAAAAAAAGATAATATTTTGTAAATAACTTTCAAAATTAAACTGAAGAAAATGCTAGGAAACTATATCCAAAAAAGAAGAATCTTGAACCAGAAATGAGGTGATCTTCAAAGAAGCAAGAGATTCATTATCTTTTATCTGAATACCAAACTGTTAAATTTGTGTGAACAAAGTATTTAGTCTTACCAAACCTCACAAGAGTGTCTCGTAATGGCATAAAAATCTTTTTGCTTTTGTATACCCTCAACTTAGGCTGCAGTTGGCCTAAGATCATCAAAGAAAATTACTTGATATAATACAATTTTTTCTTGTGCCTATGGTTCTTTAAAATAAGACATCACAAGACAAATTGTATAATTTATGCAAAAAAGATGGGGTCAAGAATCGATAGTCATTCTCACAGATGAATTGTGTAGTCGCCTCAAGTCATGTCATACAGACAGACGGACTATGGTGACAGAAATCTGCATCAGACTCCCGGATGGTCTATTATATACACCTATTACACAAATGCATGAATGAGGAATGTGATTAAAGAAAACACTGGAACTACAGAACAGTGAATGATCTACTGTCCTCTAAAATCCTTTTGTGAAAAAACAGCCTTGATTCGTTCTATGTCAGCAAAAACTGTCAAATGAATGACACACTTGGGCATCAAGCATTCATGCTCCACATTGCCAAATGAAAGAAGATGAAAAAGTCCATCTCAACACATTCAACCCTTTCCCTAATGATTTCTATAATGATAAGTATTATGCATCAAGCAGATGGGAGAAGTGAAATAGAGGTGACATTTGATGCATATGTTAGCATCTCTTCATTCTCTTGTATGAAGTGCTCCACAAAGTGGGAAGAGAAACAATGAATTCTTTTCATATTCCCTAAATCTATTTTTTATGGGAAAAAATTGCCTTTGGTACAATTACTGTAAGAGAGCAGCTTAATTGCTAGGGAAGACCATGACAGTCGGGATGAAGAAGCTCACAGTCACTTTCCTAGCTCCTATATAACCCCCTTAGCAAGCAAATTGGATGTTTGGCCCGTATCTCCAGACCTTTCCCAAAGAATGGGGAATTCAAGGTCCAGGGATGTGTAACACACCACTGATACAAATCTTCAGAAAATTTGAAACTGCTGCCTCCCACAAGCTGTATAACTACACTGTTTTACTGCATCAAGAGGTACAAACTCTGGACATGTGACTCCTATTAATTTATGAATACCTTTGCTCCAGTTTTTGTTATTAACATCAGTGACAATGACAAAAATCTACTCACTCAGCACAGTGGCATTTTACATGAAGAGCATTCAGCAAAACTTTAACATCTTGCTTAGTTTAACTTCTGACGCCAAATACCTTACCTGTTCTTTGGATTAGGACCCGAACGCAGAGCTCCTGTCTTTGTAGCTCCAGGAAGGTAGAACTGAGGAGGCAGAACACTTAGAGGAGCACTGAGATAATGTCACCAGGATTGCACCTTCTAGTAGAATAGAGGGAGCTAAAAGGCTTTCTCAGTCTTGCAGGTTGCAGTCCAAGAGATCGTGAAGAAACAATATGAAAGGATGGGGCTTTTTTACATACTATTCTGCAGTATAGACTTCACAATATTTACTCATTGATACCGGTTATGCTAAAATTATGCTTCAAGGGTATGATACATACATGTTAAAAGGAGGTTAAGGAGGAACCAGCATCATACTGAATAAATCTGCACTTGATTTACTTTGGAAATCCTAACCTGGATTGCTCTTAACTGTTGGGGAATCCCCTTGTTTGTTAGCTATTCTCCATATTATGCTAATCTCCATATGAGAGAAAGGATGCAGTTTTGAGCCACACAGATCTCAAGTTTATAGGATGTAGACAGTTGATGCAGTGTATCTTTAGACACAGGGTTGGGATAAGCAGAGATGCTTGAGCTGGAAACTGCTCCATGTACAACAAACAAAAAGGAAAGGGATACTGCTTTCCATGACCAGTTTATAATTCTGCATTGTCCTTGCCTTTGACCAAAATAGCACTTTCAGAAAGTGTCGCAACTCTTAATAGCAGAGGAAGAGATGCCATATGAGCTGGTATTTTCATTTTGGCAACACCAGTTAACTTAAATTTCACACTCCTGTTAATCATCATTGTGGGGACTTTTAAAGAAGTATACAAATGAGTTAAAATATTTTTAGAGCTATCTTCAAAAAGGAGGAAGGGCAGCTCTTTTTGCACTTCATATTAATATTAGACTGTTTGTGTATTTATGAAGACAGAATACCTGAATTTGTATAGTCCCTCCAGAATTTTGTTTTGTAGAACTATAACTTTATCTCATCTTTAAATAAACAAATGTTGGAAGCTAGCTTAAATTCAGTACAGATGATAAATGAGGGTGCAGAGTACTCAATTAAGAAGGATAAATTGAAAATATTCCTATATTCTCTTTATTTATAAGCAAGTATTTCTGTCAAAACAATGGCTGCTACTATCATAAAGTTATAACGAGTCACACTAGTTTAATTGACTGATAACATAAAAGTCATTGAAATCATTAAAAAAGAATGAAGTCGTTGTTCCTGGATGTTGTGCATCCAGGACCAACATTTTCAACTGATGTACATTAGTACCATTCATACCATAGAAAGAATAAAACTTTGGAAAAGCCTATGAAATAGCCTTCATTCTTAATCCAAGTGAACTGGGAAGCAGGCATTTTGACAGCTAGTTAACAGTAGAGTGTAAGGTCCAAGCCAGCTATGTTGGTCTTTTTAGGTTGTACTGGGTCTGGCTGTAATGTTAACTTTCCCTGCAGCAGCCCATACAGTGCCGTACTCTGCACTTGTAGTTGGAACAGCAGTGTTATCACACCAGTGTTGTGTCTACTGCTGAGCAGCACTGGCACAGCATCAGGCCTTTCTCTAACCCTCCTAGGGGGTGGGCAAAAAGTGAGGAGAGAAACATCACTAGGGCAGCTGACCTAAACCAATCAAAGGGATATTCCATACCATGTGATGTCACACTCAGCAATAAAAGGTGGAAACAGGAAGAAGAGGGGAGGGGTGGGCTCTCGTTGGGAAAACGTCGGTCCTCCTCCTGAATACTGGCTACGTGTGTTGAGGCCCTGCTTCAAGGACGTGGTCAATCATCGCTTATTTGTGGGAAATAGAGAGTAATTTATTTCCTCTGCACTTCCACATAGCCTTCATTTTATTTGTTTTCCTCCTTTTTTTTTTTTTTTCCCCTTTCTCCCTCCCTTTTCCCCTTTCCCTTTTTATTTCCCTTTAGTTAAATTGTTTAGTTCATAATAATCTTTATTTGATTATTATTATTCTTTCCTTTTAATTAAATTATCCTTATCTCAACCCGTGAGTTGTTCTTTGCTTTACTTCTCCCCCTCCTCATCTAAAAGAGGGGGAGTGAGAGCGGTTGTGGGGTTTAGCTGCCCAGCACGGTAAAACCACCACAACAGGTACATCATACAAATATTTTCTCATACTGATGACAACTTGTTATCACTGTATGAACATGAAGATATGTGAATAAGCTTGAAATATTAAAGTTCTAAATAATAATAATAATAATAATAAAAAAAAAATGCAAAAAAAAAAAAAAAAAAAACTAAACACATCCTACCCAAAGACGATAACTGAGTCACAAAAACCTTTACAGCTCCAGGTCTTCTGCCATTGCTAACATAATTTGTCTACTTTTAGTACTTTTAATCCTGAAAGTGACAACAGTCATCACATTTATGATGAAAGAATACAATAAAAGTGGAACAAACTATAAACAACATTCAGTAAAGCTGAGCAATAGTAGAATTATAGCAAGCAATTCAAATTTGAGCAATAAACTTTTCAAATATCCTCACTGAGTTATGTTACATTCTTGTATAGACTTTAGTAAGCTTTAGTGACAAATCATAAGGAAATTTATATCATAAGAAAATAAAATGGTCCATATAATTATGAAGCTTTTATTCACTTAAAATAATAATGAATCACAGAATCACAGAATTTCTAGGTTGGAAGAGACCTCGAGATCATCGAGTCCAACCTCTGACCTAACACTAACAGTCCTCACTAAACCATATCCGTAAGCTCTACATCTAAACATCTTTTAAAGACTTCCAGGGATGGTGACTCCACCACTTCCCTGGGCAGCCTGTTCCAATGCCTCACAACCCTTTCGGTAAAGAAGTTCTTCCTAAGATCCAACCTAAAACTCCCCTGGCGCAACTTTAGCCAATTTCCCCTCGTTCTGTCACCAGGCATGTGGGAGAACAGACCAACCCCCACCTCGCTACAGCCTCCTTTAAGGTATCTGTAACGAGCAATAAGGTCACCCCTGAGCCTCCTTTTCTCCAGGCTGAAAAAGCCCAGCTCCCTCAGCCGCTCCTCGTAGGACTTGTTCTCCAGGCCCCTCACCAGCTTCGTCGCCCTTCTCTGCACCCGCTCAAGCATCTCGATGTCATTCTTGTAGCGAGGGGTCCAAAACTGAACACAGCACTCGAGGTGCGGCCTCACCAGAGCCGAGTACAGGGGGACGATCACCTCCCTAGCCCTGCTGGCCACACTATTTCTTAAGCAAGCCAGGATGCTGTTGGCCTTCTTGGCCACCTGAGCACACTGCTGGCTCATATTCAGCTGACTATCAACCATCACTCCCAGGTCTTTCTCTGCCTGGCAGCTCTCCGACCATTCCTCTCCCAGCCTGTAGCTCTGCTTGGGGTTATTGCGCCCCAGGTGCAGGACCCGGCACTTGGCCTTGTTGAACTTCATACAGTTGACCTCAGCCCATCGGTCCAGCCTATCCAGATCCTCCTGCAGAGCCTTCCTACCCTCAAGCAGATCAACACACGCACCTAACTTGGTGTCATCTGCGAACTTACTGAGGGTGCACTCAATGCCCTCGTCCAGATCATCAATGAAGATATTAAAGAGGACCGGCCCCAGCACCGAGCCCTGGGGGATGCCAGTAGTAACCGGCCTCCAACTGGATTTGACTCCATTCACCATGACTCTTTGGGCCCGGCTCTCCAGCCAGTTTCTAACACAACGAAGCGTGCGCCAGTCCAAGCCAAGAGCAGCCAGTTTCTTGAGGAGAATGCTGTGGGAGACGGTGTCAAAAGCCTTGCAGAAGTCAAGGTAGACCACATCCACAGCCTTTCCCTCGTCCACCCAGCGCGTCACTTTGTCATAGAAGGAGATCAGATTCGTCAAGCAGGACCTGCCTTTCATAAACCCATGCTGACTGGGCCTGAATGCCTGCTTGCCCTGCAAGTGCCGCATGATGACTCTCAAGATAATCTGCTCCATGAGCTTCCCTGGCACTGAAGTCAAACTGACAGGCCTGTAGTTTGCCGGGTCTGCCCTCTGGCCCTTCTTGTACATGGGCGTCACATTTGCTAGCCGCCAGTCAACTGGGACCTCCCCCGATCGCCAGGACTGTTGATAAATGATGGACAGTGGCTTGGCCAGCTCCTCTGCCAGTTCTCTCAGTACCCTTGGGTGGATCCCATCTGGCCCCATTGACTTGCGTACATCCAAGTGCCGTAGTAGGTCACCAACTATTTCTTCGTTGATAGTGAGGGCCACATCCTGCTCCCCATCCCCTTCCACCACCTCAGGGTACTGAGTATCCAGAGGACAACCGGTATTGCCGCTAAAGACTGAGGTGAAGAAGGCATTAAGCACCTCCAGCTTTTCCTCATCTCTTATAACTAAGTTTCCCCCCGCATCCAGTAAAGGATGGAGATTCTCCTTAGTCCTCCTTTTTGTGTTGATGTATTTATAAAAACATTTTTTGTTATCTTTAATGGCATGCTAAAATATTATCCTGGTTATATAGAATTATAGAATGGCTTGGGTTGGAAGGGACTTTAAAACCACCCAGTTCCAAACCCCTGCAGGGGAGGACAAGTCCCACTAGACCAGGTTGCCCAAAGGCCCATCCAACGTGGCCTCGAACACTTCCAGTGGTGGGGCAACCACAGCTTTCCTGTGCAACCTGTTCCAGTGCCTCATGAACCTCACAGAAAAAAAAAAATTCTTCCTTGTATCTAATTTAAATCTAACCTCTTCTAGTGTAAAACCATTACCCCTGGTCCTATCACTACACTCCTTGATAAAGACTCATTGGAATATTACAGCAATGACTTGTTCACTAGAAAAGAAAAGCCATATTATCTCTAAACAGTTGGTACAAAATGTGAATGAGTGTTCTACAAGGGAAAAGGGATAAGAGGCAATGATGAAGCTCCTTTTGATACCTTTTTAATTAAAAAAAAAATAAATAAAACAAAAAAGAATAAGCTCAGATGGAAAAATGAATAAAGTATATTTTATTCTTACTTGAGCTGACAATAGAATGAAATTCAGAATTCAAGAGCTGTAATTGAAAATGAGACTGGATTTTGAAAGCCAGGTTCTCAGCAATAAGTATAAAAAAGTAGTTCTATTGAGTTTGATGGATACAGCTTCATTGGCAACTATCTGATGAACCTATCCAAACAACCACTTTAAAATTAGAAGTTAACTGTGAAATTTCGAAGTACCTACAGGGTCATTTGGAGCTGCTTCTTTTCTGTAAGACATCATTTAAAATGTCATTTTATGTTGTTGTAAAATTCATATGACACTGTAAAATGCATAAAAGTATTTTAATTATATAAATTATTAAAATGAATACATTATAAAAAAGAATAAATAGCATAGACTTGTAAAATTTGAAATGATTAAAATATATCATCTAGTTTGACCTGTATGGTTCGCTTAGTAACTGGTGTTATCAGTTAGGCAGAAACTGTAAATATAAGGTAATAAGGGCTTTCACATTCAGATAACTGTTTTTCCACAGCAGAAAAGGAAAAGATTGAGAAGAACCGGAACTCAGTCTGACAGTGTGATGAAAAACTTATTCAATCATTTAAATTCTAAATTCCAAACGACTTCCAAATTTGAGAGAATTCACCATCTACCAATCTTTCACAGGGGTGAGAATATCATAGGGTATAATATCATATGTGATATTCTTTCCTTTATATGAAGGGTTGGTAAAATGAAAATTAGTAGTAAGAATATCAGTTAAAAAAAAAAAAAAAATCCCGAATGCTACTACCATGTACCAGAGTACCCTGCAAATTTGACAATAATCTAGATACTTAAAATATAGTCCAAGGCATAAATCTACATGAAGTTTTCATTGTCACGTATTTAAAGGTAATCAACTGTTGCTGTCCATCAGCATAAGAATATTGTAAAGATGAATTGAAAAGACTGGCAATCTTCTCTAAACTATTTAGGAAAAACAAAACATAACAAAACAAACAAACAAAAAACTTTCTCCAGAGATGAACACTTCTAAAGGCAGAAATTCTGGTTACTTGCAGCTTTTATTCATAGAATTTAACAAGGTCACAATCCATGCATGGCAGCAGCTGGTAGGACATATCTCTTTCTAACAGTTTCTGTTTTAATTATCACTATTACCAGAGATGGTATTTTAATTGTGGCAGCACATAACATACAATGAGGAAAAAGAAAATCACAGAATCACAGAATCACAGAATTTCTAGGTTGGAAGAGACCTCAAGATCATCGAGTCCAACCTCTGACCTAACGCTAACAGTCCCCACTAAACCATATCCCTAAGCTCTACATCTAAATGTCTTTTAAAGACTTCCAGGGATGGTGACTCCAAATACTGAAAAGGACCCACAGATGAGAATGAAGGGGAGGGAGGGGGTGTTAACAGAACTTTAATAAACTTTATTTTGGTAGCAGAAAATGTTGAGCATTAACTATTTTATGCATACTGCATTTCAGCCCAACCAACCAGCCCATGACCACAATCTCTAAGCCATGACCACAATCTTCTTTAAGACTTCACTTGTTTGAAATAACAGTAGCTGAAACAATTACTTTAGGTCCTGCTGACACTTTCAAGGAGGACCAAATATTGGAAGTGTTGAAAAAGAGAACTTTTTAAAACCAACATGAAACAAAAACCCTGCTCTACTTAATTAATCTTTCAGTGACAACTGACATACTTTTCAATGACAGATGTTTCTATTGTCATTCATGCTGATCCTTCAGACTTAACTACCAAGGGGTACCAGTTACTGGTACGCCATCCAAAAGTCTTATTCAAAGTCCTCAAAATTCAAACCTGTAAAATTTCTTAGCAGATGAAAAAGGGAATTTGTAAACATAAGAAAACAAAACAGACAAGACATTTTTGAGTTTCCTGAGCTGTCATCTTCTGTGCCCTAATTTGCTACAGATCTCTCAAATGAAACCCATAAATAGCAGTGGAATTATCAGGTATTTGCATCAGCGCAGCATCCTGACCTCTTGGAAGAGAGGAGATCTTGGAGATTTAATCAGTTCCTGACCATGGACATAGCTACATTAAGCTATATCAAGCTCGTCCATGAAACAGAAACACTAAAGATTATGAAAAGCATTTACCTATTTCCTCTATATTCTGCATCCCTGAGCACAGAGCTAGCATATACTGATTGAGAGGAGAGATACCACCAGAGCTTTTTCAAATTATTATTATTATTATTTTCTTGTAACAAGGAGCAGCACTGTAACATTGATGTCTGGTGAAAGTCTAAAACTACAAGTAATCAAAGACTGCAGCCCTGAGAATCTAAACTGAAAAAACTGGCCTGAGGCTGGCAATTGTTGCTACCAGTTTTGGCTGAATGAGCTTATTTGACCCTAAAGCACCTGACCAACCAAAACATATCAAAGAATGGATGACAACAGCTATTTCAGCAGTATTTGCAGAGACAAGAACACATCAAGAGTCAATAGTGAAAGTAATAAAAAAGGTTAAACTTTCCATTACAAATAAAAACCAAGAAAACCTCTCTGATCCTCTTTGTAGAAGAAACGTGTGTAATGCCAAAGCTTAGAGGCATATAAACTCTACACAATATGACTGGTCAAAGTAAAAAGGATGTCTATAACTCCCAGAAAAAGTTTTCAGGAAAATAAGCTCGCCTTTGTTTTTGTAAATACCTTTGTCACTGAATTTACAGTTTGAGTATTTCTTATATTATGTTATGACCCATCACAAAAGCACATAGGAACTAGAAACTCAACAACTAAAGAGCTCTTCCAAAAGCTCATTTGAAATGATTTAATAAGCCTTACTCAGTAGTCTCCTCCTACCTTTTATCATTAGCTAATGATGAACTGTTGGAACTGAGTGCTCAGAGCAAAGCTAGTTTCACATGAAAGCTTTTAAACCTAATGTTGACAAAATGACAATTTTAGAATGAGAAGTACCATAAAGCTATAGAACTTTAGATTACAGTTTTGTATTTCAGGGATCACAACTTTATGCGTTTGTGAAGAATATTACTTTATTTAATTTTATTAGTACAGCGTTGTAACTGTAATGTATAATAAGGAAATAAAAAGATGTCTCCACACTATATTTTAAAGCAATGCTTAGATAGCTTTGTCTTTGTGTATCACACATTACAGTTCTATGCTACTTGTCAGAAAAAAATAGCAGTCTGATTCCTTCTAGGTCTAGCATATTGCTGAATTCTGCATTATTAATTAATCAACAATAGTGGGTGAAAGATTTGTCAAATATGGTCCAAGCTTATCCACCTACTTCTGCTTCTACTGGAAAAGGAAGCACAATTGCACGGATTCTGAAGGAAATGGTCATCTAACATCAATTGTCATGCTATGCTTCAGGTTCTACCTATCTTCTTTATCATTCTTGTACTAATTACCAAGGACCATGGTATATATCTGCACCACAATCTGAAGGCAGCCCTGAACTTTCATGGCAATCTGAATTTATTTAACCTTCACCATAATTGACTCCACACACAAAACTTTTGGTGAATCATGAAGAATGTTCCATACAGATATAAGGCTATAACAAGGTAGGCAAGCAGGATTTAGGCTTGCATTAGATCTTAGAGATAGTTCCAGGTCATCATGGCCAACATCGATAATAACAGAGGACAGTGTAACTGCATCACAAACTGGATGTACCCTAGTGATGGCTAGTTAATAGATGGAACACACTGGATATTTCCAGTTTGTACTCCACCTTGTTCTCCACCACGCTGATTTGAGATAAGTTGAAAGTTAAGACAACTACTTGTACTCTTGAACCAATTGTTCCTAAAACCCTAAATATATTTGTCCAAAGCAGAACACTAGATTAAAGAACCTTGTATCTGTATGTACCTACATTTCAAGGAATACAAACAAAATACTTCCGTGCCCAATTCCTTTCCATTTGTTATCCTGTTAGTCTTTGGAGAAAAAGGAAAAAAAAACAACAAAAAACAAAAAAAACCTCCAACTATAAAATATATACCGTGGACATTCAAATAATCTAGTTTGCTTGCACATCACCTGCAAATTTATTTTCACTTTGGGAAAAAAAAAAAAAAAAGAAAGAAAAAAAAAGTCAAGTTTACTGTACATTTGTAAAAGGGAACATTGGTCCTATATGCATATGAAGAAAAAAACATCTCTGATGTAGAAATAACTGTGACTTTTAACATACAGTGCAAACTCAAAAGAAGCAATGCAATTAATAATTTTATTAAACTGCCAAATTAAAATTGCTACAAATTACTTACTCAATTTCATTAACAAAAGAGAATTTGTGCAACATGCAGGCAAAATATCCTCTGTGAAAAAGACAGCATGCTGTTTCTGGTCATGGGCCCAATGAGGCCATTTAACGAGGAATTGAAAAAAGTGAAAAGTAAGTGAAAAGAGTGAAAAGTGCTGTCACTGAGGCTGGAAATCTTACTGATGGAAAGTGACTACATTTCAAAGAAGCTGCAATACAGAAAACATCATTAAGCAATGGCACCAGCATACATTAAGAGCCGGGAATCTGGAATTAAAATGCTAAAAAGGAACAAAACACAGAGTACATCATACTTAAGTGTCTTTCAGCTTTTTTTTTTTTTTTTTTTTCCTGTTATTTACAGATTTACTTTTTTTTTTTTTTTTTTACCTCTTTTTTTTTTACAGTTAGTAGTCAGCTAACTCTGGAAGAACCTACACTGCTATCAAGCACCATGCAGGTCACTCCCACACACCTGATTACCTCCACACTTGATTCATAGGAGCATTGCTAGACATATACTGAAATCTACTGTGAACAAACCATTCATTTCTAAGACAGATGTCTACTACAAAATGCTCTTGAACTCTGGAAGCTACAAGAAGATTGCAAAATGTTATGGTAATAGTATGAGTTCCAGAATAGCAGTTCTACACTTTAAATATTGGGAATTTGGAAACAGTAGGCATTGTTCAGAAGATATCAGCTATATAAAACATTGGCAATAATTTTATACGTGGTGTTACTAAGGAAAAAGACTAAGATGAACATGAGTAAGTTCACAACAACAAAAAAAAATTACTTGTAAATTCCCATATGTGGAATGGAGAATGCATCTTTTTTTACTCCATCTACAGAAACTCTGAAAGAATCTTGATATGGAAGCAAACCAGAATTATTAAATTGGCTATAGGTTATCCAGTTGTTAATTGTTACAGTTACATGTTACTGTTGAATAAAATAAAGTGGACTCAAAGCCAGCTTCCAGGAAAATAACAATTATTACTTGCTCTTGCTGTTACACAAATACCTAAAACAACATCTTTAATTTAGGATCACTGCACACTTAAAAGGGGAGAAGGTCCTGCCCTCAAAGGTGTAACAAGTACATAAGGCAAAGCAAGGGTAGGAGAGAGAAAAACTTAAGAGCCTCCAAATCATAAGCAGCATACAGAAGCTGAGAAAGGTTGATCATCACATTTTGAAAAGTGTTTCTTCACCAAAATGATACCCACAAATGAACACTGTCTCCCTAGATATCCAGGATGTCTAAACCCCTACCCCTGAAAACATATGCTGAAAATACATAAAATAAAATACATAAATACATACAATACTCTTAACTATGGAATTAAAAATGTAGATTCAGATTATTTTACCTAACCCAGTACCTTAACCATAAAATTTTTTTTTTTTTTTTTTTTTTTTTTTTTATATCAGTTTCCCCCCAAGCCAGTTTCTACCCCCACAGTATCTTACTGAGTCATTCCACTATTAAAACCTAAAGTAGTGGAAAGACAATGTAGACAGTGTCTTTTCCCTGTCCTTCTATACTGTTCTTCTAGATGTTCTTCTGAACTCCTTCAAGGCATCTTTCTTCATTCCTTAGTTCTTTCCCCAGATACAGCTTCTTCCTCCCTCTCCACCTTCTTCTGCAGAGAGAAGCAGTGCACAGAGATTTATTTGAAAGAACACTTTGATGTACTGTGAGGAGCTTTCTGACACTCATTATTTAAAATCTTGAGTCCTATAGAAATCTTCAGTGAAACCAAAAAACAGTGAAGAGAGTAACAAGGAGTACAGAGATTTCCAGATAATGCCAGAAGTGAGATAAAAATGATATCTCTCCACCAGACAATAGGTTAAATGGAGCTTGGAAAGAACTAAACTTATAAATAGTGAGTAAGGAAAACAAGGAACACCAAAGGCCTAATGTAAGTCTATGTAAGTGAACTTAAAGTAGTTAAAACCAGACCAGCAAAGTGGAAACTGTTGATTCTCATGAAGAGTCCCCATAAAAAATGGCCTTCCCCAAAGCATCTGCTTGTACTTATGGTGTGGGTCTATGATTTTCACAAACTAGCTAAACAGTTCACTTCCACGCTACCCTGTCAAGAAGACAGACTTTTGTTGATGACACACTGCTTTTTTTCCAAGTAGTTTAGAAGCAATGTTGCATTTAAGGTTTGCAACATGTCCTTGTTTAGACTAGAAGAATTAAGATCCTAATGTACCGTCAAAAAGCAGTGTAAATCAAGCCATTATGCAAAGCCCATTGCTGATCTTTCTATCATGTACCACATTCACTAGTGTACCCTGGTGAGACAGGAACAGTCTCACAGTTCTAAATAGAGACAGGTTCAATGATCAGAGGTTCTAACATCTCCTTTAATCATCAACATCAGAATCTTTGATTCAGAGGTATATTCAGGGGAAGGAGCTGTGGGGGAGTTTCTTTAAAAAGAGCAAGCAAAACTGAGTAAGCAAAGCACAAAACTAATTAAACTTGATGCAACAAAAAACTAAAGCATTTTTGATGCAAATTATTAAGGAGAAAAAGCTGTGAAATTAACAGCAATCAAAAACTAATTAAAGTTGATGCAATAGGAGCAGCTAAAGAATGCCTGATAACATTTATTGAACCGAAGAAACATGGCTGTCAAGTCAAAAGAAATCAACCAAACTCTGTTTTTGAATAGTAACGCAAAGATAATTATTCTCCTAGTGACACTTACAGAATAAGATTCAAGTCATTACCTCAAAAGACAAAAGAACTGACATGCTGTGTTAAACTGCCTGTGGAAAAAAAAAAAGGTCTTAATACAGAAACTTTATAAGTAATTCCTAGGTCTTGCATATAAACAAATATGAGTCATCAATCAAACACAATGCACTATTATTGTTGTATCAGTTACTTCTATAAACTAGTATTTGACATTTAGGAGAATACCTTGTCTAACAGGGTACTTAGAAGCCAAGGACTCCTGGTGTTTTCATCCTAGCTCTGAAGCTCATTGCTTCAGTGCCTTGGGCAAGTAATTAACATCTAGGAGTGCATTTGTTTTAGGATTATGATGCAAAACTCAATTCCTGATGTCAAGCATCATTTAAGATACAGCCAGTTGCCAGAATTTCTTTTTCTTTAAAAGGTTTTGGTAGTAAATAGTGAAGTAGGCCTGTCTGTAATTGAGCCTTATTATGTAAGGAACATGTATTTTCCCTCTGTAGTTGTAGAGCATTTATACCAGAGTCTCAGCTTTACAAAAAATAATTGAAATAAAAAGTCATTAGCAAAGCATATAATGAAATGAACATACAGATGTTTTTTTCATCAAAAGATTAAAATACTTGAAAAGTTTATGGTTTAATTAAAAATCCATGTCCTCTGTGAACATATAAAAGTAACTACTTAAGTAAAACTTTACACAAATCTCAGCTATAAACTCCAATAATATAAACTCCACTTGATCCCACCTCCATGTTGCTGACAAAGATGTTAAACAGAGCCAGTGCCAATACTGAACACTGAGGAACACCATTCATCACTGATCTCCACCTGGACATTGAGCCACTGACCACAACTCTTTGAGTATCATAGAATTATAGAAACAAAAGGTTGGAAAAGACCTACAAGATCACCTAGTCCAACTGTCTTCCTATCACCAATACTACCCAATAAGCTATTAAATACTACCACATAGCACCTCATCCATGCACTTATTGAACACCGCCAGGGACAGAGACCTCACCAAATCCCTGGACAGGCTGTTCCAGTGCCTTACCACTTTTTGAGAGAAAAAGTTTTTCCTGATATCTAATATAAATCTCTCCAGGCACAACTTGTGGCCATTTCCTCAAGTCTTATAATTAGTTATCTGGGAGAAAACATTGACCACCTCCTCATCACAGCATCCCTTCAGGAAGTTGTAGAGTGTAATGAAGTCTCCTGCGAGCCTCCTCTTCTCCAGACTAAACGCCAGTTTCCTCAGCCGTTCTTCATAAAACTTGTGCTCAAGACCCCTCACCAGTTTTGTTGCTTTTCTCTGGACACATCGGGGCTCCAGGACCTCAATGTCTTTCTTGTGAGGGGCCCAGAACTGAACACAGTACACAAGGTGCGGTCTCACCGATGCTGAGTGCAGGGGAATGATCACCTCCCTGCTCCTGCTGGCTACACTATTCCTGATAAAGGACAGGATGCCATTGGCCTTCTTGGTCACCTGGGCACACTGCCAGCTCATGTTCAACTGAGCATCAATCAACACTCCCAGGTCCTTTTCCTCTTCAGAGTCTTCTAGCCAGTCTGCCCCAAGCCTATAATGTTGCATGGGGTTATTGTGGCCAAAGTGCAGGACCCAGCACTTGGCCTTGTTGAACCTCATCCCATTAGCCTCATACCAGCAATCCAGCCTATCCAGATCCCTCTGAAGAACCACCCTACCCTCAGATAGATCTATATCACCTTCCAACTTGGTGTCATCTGCAAACTTACTGAGAGTACGCTCAATCCCCTCATGTAGGTCATTAATAAAGATATTAAACAAGATAGGCCCCAGTACCAACCCCTAGGGGAGACCACTTGTAACAGGACACCAAGTGGACTTAACTCCATTAACCACTACCCACTGGGCACAGCTCTCAAGCCAGTTCTTTACCCAGAGAAGAATATACCTGTCCAGGCCACAGGCAGACAGTTACCCCAGGAGAATACTGTAGGAGACTGTGTCACAGGCTTTGCTGAAGTCTAGGTAGACTACATAAGTAGCCTTTCCCTCATCTACCATACAGTCAATTCCTTACCCACCAAGTCTTCCATCTATCAAATCCACATCTCTCCAATTTGGAGACAAGGATACCATGTGGGATGGTGTCAAATACTTTGTACATGACATCAGTTACTCTTCCACTATCCACCAGCACTGTATCCCATTGTAGAAGGCCATCAGATCTGTCAGGCACTATCTGCCCTTGGCGAAGACATATTGGCTATCACCAGCCACCTCCTTACTTTCCAAGTGCCTTAGCATAGTTTCTAGGAGGATCTTCTCCACAATCTTGCTGCACATAGAGGTGAAACCGTCTTGTCTGTAGTGCCCTTTTTTCCTGTTTTGAAAAGGAGGGTTAAGTTTTCACTCTTGCAGTCAGTGGGAACTTCACTGGACTGCCATGACTTCTCAAATATTTGACAAAGAACCAAATTTCCTTGACAGAATTTCTCCTTAGCATCTTGCAACTCCTGTAGGAACTGAATAAGAGCCCCAGACTGTTTAATCTCATCCAAAGTACACCATTAGCTTGGAATCATGGTTTAAAAACAAATCAAAGAACTCTTACTAGTTCATATCCAACATTATCATTACACCACTAAATCATCAATGGAAGTCTTCTATTCGCATACTGAACAAATAAAAGTCTATTTTATAAAATATGATACCATAGCTAAATGTACCACAGTTCCTAAGCAAACTATCAGATTTGTTTTGTTCTTTAATCTCACAACTTTAATCTCCTCAACTGAGAAATAAAGTTTCCAGCATTTTTAAATCCTTTTAAGTCCCACTTCAGAACACTTCCTGTTCTAAGAAAAAAACATTGTATTTGGTGTTCTGGACATGAAAAACGAACACTGAAGCCCATCATTCAATTACAAAGAGCTGCAGTCTGGTATTACTGATATTCTTGGTTTTACTTCTAGGGAAGATTTCCATGTCACATTACTTCACTTTTTCATAAGCTTAGCATGCTGCTAAGCATTAAAAAGATAGTCTGTTTAATGTTGTTGATTCCCTTTCTTATTGTATTTTTACCCCCATGTAACTTTTAGCAGTGAAAAAGATCCTCATTACTTGCACAACCTTTCAGATTTACTTTTTTTTTTTTTTTTTTAAAACAAAAATGCTCACCCTTACTTGGTCAAACTTCCCAGTTTGATTGCAAAGATTATTTACATCATTCATCTAGACATTGAAGAGATCATTTTTACCTAGCCTGATCAGAATTTGCTTAAAACTGCTAAATGATTTTCTTCTTTCTCATTTTGTCTTTATGTTGAGTCAAGATTTTAAATCCCATTTATCTTGGGAATAAACACTGGCTTGCAGTGGGCAATTGTGTTCACTTCAACAGAAGGTCAATAAAGATCCATCTGAACTCCAATATAGCATTTTCATCCTTGCATATTACAGACTTCTGTAACCTCATGTAGAACTCATGTATTACTCCTAAAATCATGGGGCCAAGTTAAGTTCTTACATTAGCAAGTTAACGTTAGTGAAGTGAACAGAGCTGTATCTGCTTATTCCAAGTCACATATTGGCTTATTATGGACAAGAAAAAAAAAGTCCATAAATGTTTTTTAAGTCCTAGCCATTCATGATTTTTCAGTTAGTTATTCAGCTAACAGCTAATGAAACCTGAACTCTCACAAAGTTATACTGCTTATACCACTCTAACTAATTTTATCTTCTTCCCAGTTCTGCACTATGTATGAGCTGACTAACTCTCATTTTCTTATCTCAACTGCCTCGTCAGTCTCTACCCTTTTGAATGGAGAAATGAATTCTACCCAACTTTTCTGTAGTAGCAGCAAATTTAAATAATTATTTTCCTACTCCAAATAACCAAGAATATATTTATATTTGAGACTCACACTTCCTGTCAAATACATGGAAACCAGATTCAAATATTAGTGAAGAATGTAGGTTAACTGATGCTGCAATCTTACAAATTACCGTTGACTGGGAACACTCGCTACAACTGATTTTGCTTCGAACGTTTCAGATTAAATACACACACTCACAAAGTGCAAGGACAACTGTAATAAACACACCGAAAGCACATACACCTTGTAGGAGCACAAATTGAAAAGAACTGTTCATCTCAAACTACTGCAGAAGAGAAAAAGTTTGGAGATTCACAGATAGTATTGTTGTCAGTACCACATAAATTAAATCAATTCAATTTTTATTAGCCTCTATTCCAGGCCTGTTTAATCTTTACAAATAGGTCTCCTTCATGTCATCCATTTATAGTGAGATGCAAAGGCCTTTTTATCATACAGTTAAGTGGTGGTAACGGGGGAATGGCTGGATGACATACTGCTCTCAAGCATGGATAGTAATTTCCACATTTTAAAATAAAAAAAAAAACCAACTTATCATTATCACCTTTATTACATCTTGAAGGACAATTCTGATCTGCTGTGCCTTAATCAGCTTGACAGTAAAAAGATATGTTTATTGTTTGTGATTAAAAAAAAATAGAAGAAGAAATAGGAGCTCATTGCAGTATATGAATGCCTAAGTATCTTTCTTGAAAACTGTTATAAAGCACACAAAATGAACAAGTACATTTTTGTATCACTGCCACTTGCTCTTTTCCTTTGCTACTCTCTCTCATGGTTGAGAAAATAAGCATAGATGTAGGCTATTTGACTGTCCTAGGGGAAAGGAGAAGATTCTGTCACAACTTGAAAAGATCATCTATATTAATAGGGGTGTGATTTCTTTTCAGCAATTTTTTTTTATTTATTTATTTTTATTTTTTTACTGACTCATGGGAAAAAACATTTTCTCAGGAAGCTGCAAAACACTGATAGATTGTATAGGAACCCCTTCATTACAAATTGACAACATCATTGCCAGCATATTTTGTTAAACACAGATGAACTGCCTCTTAAATTCTTCAGCAGCAAGGCTGACATTTTTTGGACAGTAAATCCTCTCATTTTTGAAAAAGAAATGATACACACTTTAGAACACATCGATCTGGAGAATGAGTTCAAGCTCATTCAGGTTTAAGAAAGCTGGGAAATAGCAAAAGCTGACCTGAGTTGTATTAGCTTTTCTGAATTCTTCTGTGGGCTCTCAAAAGGAGTGGTTCAACCATAATATAATAGGCAAGAGTTTACAACTGTCATTGGGAGCCACAACATTGTGCGCTGATGTGATACTGCATCATTTTGTGGTGATGAAGCCCAGCTTGAGTAACAGAAAAAGAACACAAGAAAAAATGTTGGAATAAACAATTCTTACATCACTTTAATTGGAATACATAGATGGATGGAGAATGGAGGTTAGGCGTAGAAGAGTTCAGAAAAAGAACAACACATGAAAACAACGATATACCTTATTTGCCTTCCCTCCTATTTTACAGCTTAGATATAACCAAGGTTCTAGCTTTTAATGAGATAAGAAAGAAATAGTTAAAAGAACTTTTATGTCGTAACATTCCCTGTCCTTGTTGCCGCTTTCATTCTGGAAATAAGCAGAAAAAAGTTTCAGATGCCCCAGTGAAAAAGCAGTAGTCATCTTTTCTGCTTCTTTTTCTACTAGGAAATTAATCCCACCAGAAACTGACACAAAAAGAATATGAAATTATTTCACTATACTATTTTCAAACCTCTTCACAACACCAAGCAATGCTATTTAGCAACACATAACCTTATAATGTTATCCCTTTACTAACTACATGCATTCACAGATATGCCCTAGACCTCAATGAATCTGTGATGGAGCATGGAACTGAGCTCACAACTCGGGCTCTAGAGCTCTGCAAGTACTGTCTGTTGCTCTGATAGTAAGGTAATACTTGCTGGATTTTTGTGTGGAATCATCATGGGAAGAGCAGTGCTAAGAAATGGATTGTTCTGATGGCATTTTGCTCTGTGGTGCTACTGTTCATGCCTCACTCCTACTTCTTGAGGGACTGAAATTTACAGTTGTAGGCCAGCTGCATATAAAACTCTCACATACAAATGTGATTCTTGAAGCAGACTTTTACACTGCTCAAATATACCACACCTGTCATGGGTGTGTACTCTCTGTGTAAGGGGACAAAAACAAAATCTAAATTAAATTTTGTTTTCAGTTTGAAGCCAGGCAATACAGTCAAAAATACCAATGATGTTCTGTAAGCAATCTGAGCATATGGGCTGATGTCTTCTACGTCAACAATATTATTAATTGAAAAATAAACTAATTAATTGACATAATAAATTCTCATTTTCTATTTCTTATTTTAAATGCAAAATTAAATGCACTGATAGGATGAATATGAGACTTTTTCATTTAAAAAAAAAGTTTCCATTTCATATACAAAAAACTTAACTGAAATAAATGCTTTACTTAAAAGAAACACAATAGCTTTTTTTTTTTTTTTTTTTTTTTTAAACCCCCAGGCAATTTATATATTAAAAATAAAAAATAAAAAAAAATGTCCAATGCTCTATTTTGAAAAGAAAATTTTCAAAGCGGTGATATTTACTTCACAACTGCAAGTCCAGACTTCACTTCAGTTAGGTTCAGAAGTAGGTTAGCTTTAAAAAGAAATGAAGATTTTCTTATTAATGCACAACAGCTTCAGCAGATCATAAATGCATAGCTATGTTTGAAAGACAAACAAAATCAAGATTTCCTGATGACTAAGGATACCTTTTACAGAAGGTGGGGCTACAGAAATCTGGTGCTTTTTACAAATACTTCCTATTCTTCACTGTGAAAGATGTTGACTTTTCACAGGCTTCTACAGATGTTACTTCAGATGTGTTTCCTCCATGAGCTGAAGGACCAGGCATGCTTGAAACCCATATATTTGTTCACAACATGATTTGTACTACAACTGGTAAAAAACAAATTTATCTGCAAAACACATAGGGGGGATCCTTGGCAGACATGAGTAACTAGAACCCATGAAGTTTCTTAAATGCTTTACTAACTAACTACTGCACAGAGGTTGACACAGGTATCATAATAAGGAAGACCACAGATTGTGCTTGGCTTCTTAACTCAGAAGAACAGCAAGCTGAGGAATTTCAAAGCTCCTACTTGCCTTGACTCTTAGGTCATTCCTCCAGTTGAGTGCAAGTACAATTTCAGTTATGAAACGACATTGTCACAAGAGGAAAAAAGGAATAAAACCTCCCTTCTGTGACTCCCATAGGACCCACCCTAACAGAAGCCAGAAATTCATCTGCAGAAAAAAAAAACAAAACAACATGAAATGCAAAAACTAACGAGGCTGCATCAAGGCACTGTGCACTTCAAAAACCAAAATACTAAGCAATTTTTGATATATATATATTTATTATTATTAATATGAGGAAACTGAAGCCTTCAACTACTCTGAAGAAATACCCATTCACAACCCTGGCTTATTTTCATAGGGAGAAAATGTTATGAGTCAGTTGCTAAGAAAGCTCTGAGTACTGCACATACAAGTTCTACTTTTTAAATTGACATTTCTACTTTTACAGGGGATCTGAACTGTCAGTAGAGTTCCCCAGGTAGACCAGAGGATAGTAAAGAAGAGTTATTCTGTAGCAGTCTAAGCATTGTGGCATAAGTGCTTTGATGGAATTAGCAGTAGTGATTTAGGAAATAGCCTCATATTCTATTGCCATCACTGAAAATTATCACTCCCACAGCAGAACCAGAATAAAAGAAGAGAATCAGAAGGAAACCAACTGCAAATTTTACTGTAGGGCGAGTATGTTCCCTTCTGCTGCTGATTTCACATTGCCTTTAACGAACATCTGGCAGTGGGACAGGGCATAGAACTACAGACAGTAGCATTTACAGCATTGCTACTAGACTTGCCAAGAGCTCTGCTGTCATAGTCCTTACACTGTCTTCATCCCTCATCCAGTTTTCTCACAAGGTGCAACAAAAATAAACATTTATTCTTAAAAAAAAATAAAATAAATAAACAAAAATATATCTTATCAAGTACATTGGTGGAATATACTGTTCATCTGTACAGCATCAAAGTAGGGACTACATAAAATTTTGCTAGGTACTTGGGCAATAAAGGTCTTTAAAGATAGTGTTTGGCATGGGTTAATCACCTCTTTCACTAGAGAAAGGAATACATACTGAGAACATCTTTCTGCCATCTGATTAAGCAATGAGCCAATACAACTGTAAATCTTCCAGAAATTCCCCATGGTTCAACTCTACAGAGGCAATTCTTTACTTCTCAGACCCTATCCCTCATTTTCAGATGATCATTGCACTAATTGTATACAAAAAGTTATGTCATGCTGATAAAAGAAATGAAATGTGACTGTCATGTGATTCTCCTTAGCAACCTTTACCAACTAAGAGACTGAATTATTTTTATATGTTTCTAATAAAATTAAATGTATTCAATTATTTATTAAGATTGTTCACCATTTCATTGTTCAAACAGCAAGCAAAACTAAAACTATTTGATTCTTTAACACACAATGCAAGGCTTAATTTTCTACTGTTTGAGTGTCTTGTACAACGTATTTTAGCTGTAACTGAGGCAAACAGGATTTAAGGGCACTACCCTTTCCCCACAGTCACACGCTATGAATTGCCTTACAACTCACTGGAGTTTTTCTTCATTTGAGTAAGGTAGATTTTACGTCTTGTCTGCACTTATTCATACTATTTAAAAGCATTAGAAATACTAGTTCTATATAGTACTTCCCCATATTACATGTTGCGAGGACATTTGTTGTCGACGGAAGGAAGACACAGACGCTCAATATGAGTGATCAGAGAACTTCAGTTTATTGGATAGCTCAGTCGTCTTTTATCTAATTCAATATAATTAGCTCATACATATTGCAAAAGCTAAGCTCATGATTGGTTAGTACATTTCTCTATTTTATCAGCTAGTTTCTCACTCCCATCAACCGAAATAACACAGTTAGTACTTTCCCAGACCACCAACAAATATCATGTCCTTGTACCTGAAACCTCCCTGAAACCTCCCTGAAACCTCCCAGAACGTACATTCCTTCCCAGGCCGCATTTACGTACTTTCTCAGGCTCATATGAGCTGCGTTCGATACTTTGTTAGCTCGCGACCTCCTAGCTGCTCAACATTCACATGACCTACTTCACTTAACCATTCCTCCACAATTACATATAGTTTCATGCAAGTCCAATCAAGTTTGACATATTTATTTATCAGGTTTCAATTCAGGCAGGTTTTTTCCTCTATGTTAGTAAGCAGCACAATGATGGTAAGAAAATAGAAATGATGGGATTTGCACTGAGACACATAATAATAACATTCAAGATAGGAAAAATACAGATGGTACACACTTTATTTTTAGACTGCAAAATAGACCAAAAAAGTCTGAAAGATACCAGAAGGAAGAATATGCCCTGCATGAAGTAAAATAAAGACATACAGATGTGCTACGACTGTACCTTGTGATGCATATTTTTTAAACCAAGCTTTTGTTCACTGACGTAAACTGAATCACCACCAGATAATCTGTATGGGAAGAATGATCTAGTAAGATGGCATTTTATATATATATATATATTTCCTGTAAATGTTATTTCAGATAACCAGAAATTCTATTTAAGATGTTTTTGCTTCCTTTTAATACACATTTAAACTGTCAATGTAGTTACATGGTGTTATTCTCTTAGGTTGCCACAGGATAATAAAGGTACAGATAGAAATAAAACAATAATAGCCTGTGAAAGGATACATTTAAAATGGTTGATCAGACTGATCAATGGGCCTTTGCTTCAAAAGCTAAATTGAGGTGCAAGGAAGGGAAAGATAACTTTTGATCTTCACACTTTGCTCATCTCTCTCCAAACTGGAAGGCATTTGGGATGCAGCCACAGTCCTAATACAGCTGCAACATACAAAAAAAACAACTCTTTTTCTTCTCAGGCTCCATAATGTAAATGCACATCTGCCCTTTTCTTCCAAAAAATACTTCTGTTAGAGTCTATACACTTAACTCATATCTTATTCATTTTAAATTTTAAAAACTTTATTTTTCTATATTTTTAAACAGCATTCTGAATGCTTAGTAATATCTGACACATAATATTTATATAGATAACAATCAATATCAGTCAGTTATTGTAGATTAGCTGTTACAGGTGTTTTTTTTTTAAAACAAAAAAAAAAACAAAAACAAAAACTTAACATATCTTGAGCGCTGCACTATTAGTTTGCTTCTTCTTTTTTTTTTTTTTTTCATTCTTTCTTCATTTAAACAATTGCCTTTTGTTTTTTGTGTTTCCTCAAGCTTCTTTTACCCAGAGTACATACCTCCGAAGGTAATCTCATTCAGGTTGATTCAGTTCTTGTTTCTGTTCAATTTAAAGTTATTTTCTTAGGCTCACAGCAGCACATCACACAGTCTCTCTGAGTTATTGAGCCCCTATATCAGCACCTCATCAGCAATTACTTTTCTGCACACACATCCTTAAAGATCTGGGACATGATGACTTGTTACACTTCACATGCTGAAGCAATCATGAAGGGAAGTTCCTTAAAGAAGTTTCTGCCAGAAAGGGAGTGGAGAGGTGAGCACTTGTCATATTGAGCTACGCTTTGTAGATCTTCACTTCTACCACAGAAACTGAATATGCATGTATTTTTAGGTTCAGACACAAGGAAAGTGTACATTTACTGCTCTTGTTTACATATTTGTATACATGCAAATCCTTAGCTTGCATGACCTTAATTGTGTGATCTTCCTATAAAACAATCATAGAATCAGAGTAGTTTGGGTTGGAAGGGATCTGAATTACCATCTAGTTCAAATGAGCAGACACCATACACTAGACCAGGCTGCCCAAAGAATGATCCAACCTGGTCTTGAATCATTTCAGCTTCCCAACGTGGTACGCCCCTCTGACTATTATCCTCTTTTGATAGTCTAGGCGGGCAGTGACAACATTGAAGAGAGAAGCCTGAAGGCTATCAAAAGAGATTTTAGGGGGCTGGGTCGGTTAGTGGATGGAGCAGGAGTGCAGGTGGTGTTTTCATCCATCCCTACAGTGGCAGGGAGGGGTACAGAGAGGACACGGAAAGCCCACCTGTTAAACACGTGGCTCCGGGGCTGGTGCCAACGCAGAAATCTTGGGTTTTTCGATCATGGGGCACTTTACTCAGCACCTGGCCTGATGGCCGCAGACGGGTCCCTATCTTTTAGGGGAAAAAGGATCCTGGGCCAGGAGCTGGCAGGGCTCATTGAGAGGGCTTTAAACTAGGTAGGAAGGGGGATGGGGCTGAAGCTAGGATTGTTGGGGCTGTGCCAGGGGGAACAAAGGCAAGGCTGGGAGAGAAGGCAATGGCCCAACTGAAGTGCATCTACACTAATGCACGCAGCATGGGTAACAAACAGGAGGAGCTGGAAGCCATCGTGTGGCAGGCAGGCTACGACTTGCTTGCCGTCACGGAGACGTGGTGGGACCAGTCTCATGACTGGAGTGCTGCAATGCCTGGCTATAGGCTCTTCAGAAGGGACAGGCAGCACAGAAGGGGTGGTGGTGTGGCTCTCTATATTAGAGAGTCTTTGGAGGTTGTAGAACTCGAGGCTGGGAATGACAAGGTCGAGTCCCTTTGGGTTAGGATCAGCAGGGACAACAAGGCTAGTGTCCTGGTCGGGGTCTGCTATAGACCGCCAAACCAGGATGAGGAGACGGATGAGGAATTCTACAGGCAGCTGACAGAAGTTGCAAAATCGTCAGCTCTTGTACTTGTGGGGGACTTCAACTTCCCTGACATATCCTGGAAGCACAACACAGCCCTGAGAAAGCAGTCTAGGAGGTTTCTGGAGAGCGTGGAAGATAGCTTCCTGACGCAACTGGTTAGTGAACCTACCAGGGGTGGTGCCCCGCTAGACCTTCTCTTCACAAACAGAGAAGGACTGGTGGAGGATGTGATTGTCGGGAGCTGTCTTGGGTAGAGTGACCACAAAATGGTGGAGTTCACTATTCTTGGCGAGGCCAGGAAGGGGACCAGTAAAACTGCTGTATTGGACTTTCGGAGGGCTGACTTTGAGCTGTTCAGGACACTAGTTGGTGGAGTCCCTTGGGAGGCGGTTCTGAAGGGCAGAGGGGTCCAGGAAGGCTGGGCGCTCTTCAAGAGGGAAATCTTAATGGCGCAGGAATGGTCGATCCCCACGTGCCCAAAGACGAGCTGGCGGGGAAGAAGATCAGCCTGGCTCAACAGAGAATTGTGGCTTGGTCTTAGGAGAAAAAAGAGGGTTTATAATCTTTGGAAAAGTGGGCAGGCCACTAGGGAGGACTTTAAGGATGTAGTGAGGCTGTGCAGGGACAAAATTAGAAAGGCCAAAGCTCATCTGGAGCTCAATCTGGCTACTGCAACTAAAGACAACAAAAAATCTTTTTACAAATACATCAATGCTAAAAGGAGGACTAAGGAGAATCTCCATCCTTTACTGGATGCGGGGGGAAACTTAAGTTACAAGAGATGAGGAAAAGGCAGAGGTGCTCAATGCCTTCTTTGCCTCAGTCTTTAGCAGCAATACCGGTTGTCCTCTGGATACTCAGTACCCTGAGCTGGTGGAAGGGGATGGGGAGCAGGATGTGGCCCTCACTATCCATGAAGAACTGGTTGGTGACCTGCTACGGCACTTGGATGTGCACAAGTCGATGGGGCCAGATGGGATCCACCCAAGGGTACTGAGAGAACTGGCAGAGGAGCTGGCCAAGCCACTGTCCATCATTTATCAACAGTCCTGGCGATCGGGGGAGGTCCCAGTTGACTGGCGGCTAGCAAATGTGACGCCCATCTACAGGAAGGGCCAGAGGGCAGACCCGGCAAACTACAGGCCTGTCAGTTTGACTTCAGCATGGGTTTATGAAAGGCAGGTCCTGCTTGACGAACCTGATCTCCTTCTATGACAAAGTGACGCGCTGGGTGGACGAGGGAAAGGCTGTGGATGTGGTCTACCTTGACTTCAGCAAGGCTTTTGACACCGTCTCCCACAGCATTCTCCTCAAGAAACTGGCTGCTCTTGGCTTGGACTGGCGCACGCTTCGTTGTGTTAGAAACTGGCTGGAGAGCCGGGCCCAAAGAGTCATGGTGAATGGAGTCAAATCCAGTTGGAGGCCGGTTACTACTGGCATCCCCCAGGGCTCGGTGCTGGGGCCGGTCCTCTTTAATATCTTCATTGATGATCTGGACGAGGGCATTGAGTGCACCCTCAGTAAGTTCGCAGATGACACCAAGTTAGGTGCGTGTGTCGATCTGCTTGAGGGTAGGAAGGCTCTGCAGGAGGATCTGGATAGGCTGGACCAATGGGCTGAGGTCAACTGCATGAAGTTCAACAAGGCCAAGTGCCGGGTCCTGCACCTGGGGTGCAATAACCCCAAGCAGAGCTACAGGCTGGGAGAGGAATGGTTGGAGAGCTGCCAGGCAGAGAAGGACCTGGGAGTGATGGTGGATAATCACCTGAATATGAGCCAGCAGTGTGCTCAGGTGGCCAAGAAGGCCAACAGCATCCTGGCTTGCTTAAGAAACAGTGTGGCCAGCAGGGCTAGGGAGGTGATCGTCCCCCTGTACTCGGCTCTGGTGAGGCCGCACCTCGAGTACTGTGTTCAGTTTTGGGCCCCTCGCTACAAGAAGGACATCGAGGTGCTTGAGCGGGTGCAGAGAAGGGCGACAAAGCTGGTGAGGGGCCTGGAGAACAAGTCCTACGAGGAGCGGCTGAGGGAGCTGGGCTTTTTCAGCCTGGAGAAGAGGAGGCTCAGGGGCGACCTTATCACTCTCTATAGGTACCTCAAGGGAGGCTGTAGCGAGGTGGGGGTTGCCCTGTTCTCCCACGTGCTTGGTGACAGGATGAGGGGGAATGGGCTTAAGTTGAGCCAGGGGAGTTTTAGGTTAGATGTTAGGAAGAACTTCTTCACTGAAAGGGTTGTGAGGCATTGGAACAGGCTGCCCAGGGAAGTGGTGGAGTCACCATCCCTGGAAGTCTTCAAAAGACGTTTAGACGTAGAGCTTATGGATATGGTTTAGTGGGGACTGTTAGCGTTAGGTCAGAGGTTGGACTCGATGATCTTGAGGTCTCTTCCAACCTAGAAATTCTGTGATTCTGTGATTTGGATTTTGGATTGGCTTCACAGCATCTAGGGTTAGATGTGGTAGATGTGGTAAAGGTTATCTTTAATTTGTGAATGGAATGTCAATGTCCACTCGTAATGGAAATTTAAATAAGGCATTCTCTTTTTGGTGATATAATGGGGTTGATACAAAGTTAATATTTTTTTTTTCTTTTCTCCAAACAGCACTTCATCATAAACAAAATCATGATATCTCATTTCATTCCTTCATACCATATGGTACCTTACAAGGGCTTATTTTTTTTTAATCGTGATTATTTAAAAGAAGAACAGTTTTATACTTCAGTCTTTAAATAGTCCAGACTATTAATATGTTGTAAACAGAGTGGCTTAAAGTAAACCTCTAGTAGCTTCTTCTCCATTTTTAGGTTAAAGAAAAGCAAATCCATGCTACCAGTGAAAAAAGACCCAAGCTGTCTCCCTTACTAAGTCTGAAAATAGAAATGAAGAAAAACATGCAGAGACTTTCACACTCTTTAAATGCCAGTTAGCTCTAAACCAGAAAGAAGTTACTTATCTTAGCTAATAAGCTTTTAAGCACTACTAACACAATATTGCAGGGTCTTACCACCATGGATCGCAGGTAGCTTGGTAACTTGCCTATCACATACAATCTGGCAAGCCCAGAGAGTTCATCTTTTTAGAGAAGCTGTTATTTCAGAATGCGGAGAGCTCAAGGACATAGGTTCAATTACATTATCAAACCAGCTTCTGGGACTGGTTTGTAATCCCAGTGTAACAGGTTTTAACTCAGTTGTAACTAAGCCAGATTGCAAATTTTGTATAATGCTGATTGAAGACGCCTTTACTTTTTCCCTAGCTAGCAGTTAATGACCTTCAGTCATATCCTTTGGAGTTGTTTACTTTTTTCCAGCCAGTTGGGTAATTCACTAAAAATATGTTGTTGAATCACTCTTCTGGACTACATTTCTCTTGAACTGCTGTGTTTTTATTCTTTCAGCAGTTGCTGACTGATAGTTAATCTCTACATTAACCCTTCTAAAAGCAGCTGGAATGGCACTCACTGTACCACCTGCTGATAGTCTGTGGTTGTTGTGACTATATTACATTCAATTTTGGTTTCTGTTTCAAAGTCTTTGGATTGATTGTTTCCAGTATCACTAGTCAATGTGTTGGGGAATCTTAAATTTTAAACGTGTTAAGCTACATGCATGTTTATAAACTACAGAGTGGTGACTAAAATATTCATTTCAGCTGTCCTCATTTGTCTGGACAAACCTTGTGGAATCTGGACAGACTTACCAGCAACATCTTAGCTAGCTAAATGTCTCTTGACAGTATGGGACTGTGCCGTGCAGACCCTCTCGTTTTCAGGGGTTTTTGTTTTATCCTCATAAGAGTTTTGTCATACAGATGCAAAGTTAAGAACACACTCATGTTTTGGATTTTTTTTTCTTATTTTTATATGGAACATATCACTTCTTCCTATGCTTTACATATCTGAATGTTCTATAATTGTCTATCACTCCTAATTTTATTTATTTTTATACTTTTATCCTGAAGCAGTGTTTACTTCTTTATAATGTGACATGCCATTTCTAAATACTCATGCTTCAACTTTTTCTGCTGCTGCTGCTTTTTCCTTATGAGAAGCATCATTTTTGTCAGGCCTACAAGTATCAGATATTCTTTGCAAAGTCAGTTCTTTCTTTTCTCCGAAGTTTTCTTGGATCTAACCATCACTTAAACAACAAAAATTCAGGTTTTGGTCTGTTTGATAGTTCTCTCATCCCTATGACTCTAATGTACTGAACATCTGAACATGTTGCAATATAACAATCAGCACTCTTACTGTCACCTAGTTTTCTAAAACAAAACAAAAAATCCCTCTGCTTTCCCTAAGGAATGCTGTTCACTGTGCTCTCGATTAGAAAAAAATAATGTCTTTTTCTGCCTAGTTTCATGTTCTTTAAGATGTACAATGTCGAGCTCTACTGCTCCTGGATCCACTGCCTATCATCATGAGTATATTCTCCCACATGCCCTTCTCTGCACTGAAATTGTTCTTCACTATCATTTCCTCTAAGAGTTGTCTGAAAGAAAACAACAGGTTCAGAATATATTGTAATAGGTCCATTTTATTCTGAGACCCCAGGAAGTTTTGATCATTCACGCAAATAACTAGTGCAGAGAGGTCAGGTATGAGAAATTTCTCTTTACACTTTTTTTTTTCTGCCTCCCTTCCCACCCTCCCTCAAAAAAAAAAGTCATTTCTCACTCCTTAGAAGATTCTTCACCATTTAAAACAAAAATAGCTACCAGACTGAGTATCATGAAGTTTCATAAGAGATTAATCTTAGCAGCGTCATCACAACTACTGCTTTACTTCAGCATATTCCAATGCATTGCATCAGCTTCATTCTCTGTTTAGCTTGAGCGCTGGCAAACTTAATTTCTGCACGTACCCACACTTCAGCACAATATAATGCAAACTCCTACACTTTCCAACCATCTCTACAATACGCTCATTTACTCCCTTAATACTGCTAAGAAATGAAAAAATAAATGCTGTAAGTGGGAGCAGTTCTACTAATTTATTGCTATGAAATAATATTTTAATGCATTGTAATACATTTTTAAATGTAATTTTCATATTCATAAAGAAAATAACTGTCGAGATATTTTAGCAGACTCCTGCTCTCTTTTATCATGTTATCTTTCTTAAGATGCATGAAAAAAAAAAGCATTCTGACTTTCAAAAGTGGCTGTTTTTTGATACCTTGGTTTTCGAGAATCAAATGAGACACTTCTTGATCTCAAAAGCTCTAAAGAGATTCTTTCCCCCCCTTCCACTACCAAGAAACTACTACTCAAAATCATTTAAGCGTTCTGCCTAAGCATGGCTCAGAGGTAAAGCTCACTTAGTCTGGTTGGGATGGAGATGATTTTCTTCACAGCAGCCTGCGTGGTGCTCCATTTTAGGTTAGTGACCGCAGCAGTGTTGGTAATGCACTGGTGCTCTGGCTGATGCTGAGCAGTGCTTGCCCAGTACTGAGGCCGCCTCTGCTTCTCGCTCTGCCCTCACCCGGGAGCAGGCTGGGGGTGGCCAAGAGACTGGGAGGGGAAGCAGCCAGGGCAGCTGAGCTGCACTGACCAGGGAAATGCTCCATATTTATACTGCCACCCCCAGTGATAAAACAGGAAAGGTTTTCCAAGGCAAGCATTGTTCAGAGAGTGTGTGGTCATTGGTCTGCTGATAGGAGGGAGGGAGTGATTGCCTCTACATCATTTGTCTTTTTCTTTCTTTTTCCTTCACTTATAAGATGTTCTTTACCTTGACCCATGAATTTTTCTCAATTTTGCCTTTCCAATTCTTCCCCCACCCCACTGCAGTGGACAGAGAAAGCATAAGAACACATTAGTAAGAACTAATATTGCAACTGAAAGATTTCACGCAGGTTAATCTGCCTCTACATGTCATACCATGGTCCTCAATACAGGATAAGAACTGGCCAGACACTTACTAATAATAGTTGCATGGTGTAACTATGAAATCAACAGATCTGACCAACACACAAAAAAAATAAACTCACCTACAGATCTTGGAAGAACTATTCTAAAAGATCATCATGGAAAAGCCCTGTGAAGAGCTCTTCCTTCTCTGAACCAGATTTCTGTCTCCTACAATTTTTACTTTTAATCCTGAGAACCTGTTAAATGTTGTAAGGCATTTACATTGTTATTCAGCTCAGGAAAAAAAAAAAAAAAAAAAATCCATTCCCTCTGCAACCCTTACACCTAGCTATAAAGTCATGTTTTTATATTTGACTATATAGTTGTTTTTTTGTTTGTTTGTTTTGTTTTCTCTGTTATGGCTTATTTCTTAGTGTTTATTTGTTTATACATATATATTGATTAATTTCCATTCGTTGCCATAGGTTTACTCCAAGGTATTATCTCACTGAGTGGGTCTATTACACTGTGAATCTCTAATTTCTATGTGTACCTTAAGATGGAATTCAGCTTGGTCATCATCTGCTGTCTGATGCTATCTCCACTCAATTATGTAACAGGAAACAGAGCATGTGAAGGTGAAGACTTAAGTCCATTCATCATTGCTACTTGATTTCACATTACTCAACTGCTAACACTCTCAGTCCTCCCAACAATACAGCCTGCCTCCCTGTCTGCATATCTCATCTGAAGCATATATTTCCTACTTTTCTCTCTGTTGTGAAAAGAAACACTATTTTCTTTAACTTTGCTTTTTTGTCTAGCCTACCCCTTCTCTTAAGGACTATTTGTATACATGTATACCTACATCACCTAGTAAAATTCAGTTACTAGAATTGTCAAATGCCATTCAGGAAAAAAAGTTCAAGATTTCCCCTCCCATCAGAAGCATTATCAAATGATTCTTGTAGCTTGCAAGTGCCTCAGCTTGTTTATGTAGATCAGAATCTGAGGCTAACTCATCCTAGAGTGGTGTAAATTTGTGTTACACCTAAATTTAACACACAGAATTTGGCTTCTACAAAACAAGTCAATGGGTAAATGCAGATAACTAAAAAGGAGTAGTATGCCTCCAACGTGAGAGAGACAAGACTTTAATGCCAGAAAATGCCAGCCTTCTGCACAGCACTTCTATCACCATTCAGTTTTGACAGTGCCATGGTAAAAATTTAAGTCCTCTGCACCTCCTAAACTGACACATGTGCCCTGCAGTTAAAATCCTGCACCTTGTGCATTGTGAATTTCGGAGACTCTCTAGAAATGTCTTCATATTGAGAGAGAAAAGAGGCAAGGAGCTGTCTTCATGGAGTTGATAGTAGAGAAAGGCATGACAAAAGGAATGATGTTTTGATCAGAGACGTGTCCTGTCTCTAAACTTACACAGAAGTTCTAAAGTGACAATGCCAGCCCCAAGAGGGAACAACTGCTGAACCTTATGAGCAGCTGCTATACCCAAATGTGTCTCCACAAGTTCATCCATGGCATCACGCCTATCAGGGAAGCTCTGGTGAGCTCCACAAGTACAGTGCCCTCTCATAACCCTTGTCTAGAACACCAGTGTCATTGAAAGCCTTCAAAATGATAGGGAGTTACATAAATGTCAAGTATTCTTACATGTAACATAATCAAAGGTCATCTAAAGGAACATATTCTGCTGCTGAGGGACGAATAATCCTGAGGTTGGAATATGCTTTCTAATGTTTTAGTAAGACATGAAATTGCTACTATTTAATGAAAGCATCTATGATTAGCATCAGGCACATATCTCATCAAAATGTGACATGTGGGTCTGAGGCAAACTTATCATGATCAATGTCAACACAGCACTTGTTTTACTATCAACAGACTTGCAAACTCCCCGTTAAGGTAAAGAGCAGGTATATCACAGTATCATTTGTCTGAGTAAAACTGTTAGGTATACACCAGGAACCATTTCTCATCACTTTTATAGTCTGATTGCACACTTTTATATTGATGAGATTAAACAACTTTGGCACCAACAGCCATCGTTCAGTTGTACATCTGCTTTACAACTCACTAACCTGTTCCATATGTAGCTTTATTCCCTACCAAAAGGGAATATGAAAACTGCTCCAGCAAGACTTTTAAGTCTTTCTTTTACCAGCCATCTCTATATTTCCATGCTACAACCTTTTTGTTATACATCTCCATTTATGTCTTTGTCTGTGTTTATTGCTCACTCTAAATCCTTAAGAAGTACCACAAGAGAAGCTAAAATAAAATAACGTATATTAATTTAATATCATATCTGCTAGTTCTACATTGTTGCACACTGTGCTTCTTCCAAAGGCAGGTATATAATTATAGGTACTTCAGTGCATAAAGTGGTACGAAGGTTTCTATGGTAATTATTCATTTTAATTGAAAATTGTGTAGGGAAAAAATTGATTCATGTGTAGCATACAATTTGCATTTGTTTCTAAAGAATCCGAACTTGCTCAGGGTGAGCTGTGAATTCATATTTTCCAGGAAGACAAATCTTAAAAATTCTGTCCATAGGTGGGAAATTGAGGGGGGTTGTGGTAAGACTCCTGACCCTTTTAAAAATTAAGACCACTTATCTACTTATCTATTTTTTTAATGTCAAGATTTTGTGTTTTAAATGAAAGTGAAATTAAAGTAAAAATAACATGGATACACCATATCCTTGAAATTACCAGTTAGAGAAAGCAGAAAAAAGAACTACAAGAAAGAACAACAAAGAGACGGTATGCAGAAGGAGAGAGGTCATCACTAAGACCAAACCCACATGATCAAACATTTGTATTTCAGCTTCTGTGTGTTAAAACAATGATGAAGACATAGTTCCAGCTTTAATACATGATAGAGTGTAAAAATAAGACTTTGAGGGAAGCTACTGTTTTACCTCATTTAGCTAATAAAAAGTTATAATGTATTTTCCTATGGCAGGCATGATATTCATGTGCTCTTTCAGGACTTCCACATTACTTCTTAGCCAAAAGAACATATTTAATAAAGACAGAATCTGTGAAACTGAAGGAGCCCACACAATCCTCTCTGCTAATGAGTGTCCACTCATTTTCTTGTATTCCAGTACCCTGTTTAACCAAGCAAAAGGTCACTTTTAATTTTTTATTTTTATTTATTTACTTTTTTATTTATCTAAGGCTATCTCTAATACAACCTAATAATTACCATAAGTAAAAAGAATATGACAAGAAGAAGAAAAAGAACATGACTTAACTTCAAAGTCAATCATAGCACCACGGTTCAGAAGAACATAAAACAATGTTTTTTTACAGCATATGTAATACATTTTGAATAAAATGGAGACTAACAAAAAAACCCTTGTTGAAAGGCATGGGACTTGGAAGAAGACCTTCCCTCCCTCTGATCAAATAAATTAATCCTTGCTGGCATACAGTAAGTTTTATTTTGGACAGAAAACGTTTTTGCAAGACAGGGAAACCAATTTGCTTGAGAAAGAAGTAAACATGAAGGAGTCCCACCAAGAACAATCTAGTGGTGGAGAGCTTTTCACTGCATGGACAGTTTGCTCTATTTTTTGGTACCTGTTCAGCCATATACTGACAGCTGTAATCACCCTTTTCTACTGCTGCAGTTAGGACCTTCTTTTGATGTTTTCTGGACTTCCTTCTTTGCACAAGACTCTCATAATTATTAAAATACAGAGCAAAAGAAAAAAAAAATCCTGATTTTTTAATGCTTCCAGACATAAAAGAATTCTACTGTCATTTCTATGTGTGTCATTTTTATGAGTACATCTAGAGAAAATAACTTATTGAAAGGATGTAAAATTAAATGCATATGATTCTGATTTTGTTCAGAATGTGGTGATACCCACAGTTACTCATCTCTAATGGATAGGTGGAGCTACTCTGAGGTTCTGTTTCTATACAGAACTTAACCCGACACCATTGGGTTAACAGTTTTTGTGAATTTTCATTTTGAGAAACATAGCTATTAAATAGCAATTTTCATAGTGCTGAAGGGGGAAGTAAGATCTCAAGATTCGTTTTGGCTAACCCTAGGAGACAGGTTTGAAAAGACCCTGGCTGAGGTACTGCTCTCAATAAATTAAAAGTAATGACTGGATCTAGCAGAAAGCTGCTTTTTATAGCCAAATTGTATGGCTGGCTGATCCAAGTAGGTAAGCAAAAAAGTATAAGGAAGCCTTTACAGTTCCATTTGCCATCATTTACTGACAAAAGTATCAAGATCGGACCCATAACTGTTTCTCTTCGTTTTGGCTCAATAAAGCAAGTATCACCGTGTAAAGGAAATCTCTTTCTTATACATAAAGAATACATACATATTGACATAGGAAAAACAAACAAACAAACAACACACAAAACTTCCAATGAAAGTTCTAACTCTATTTTCAAAAATAGCAGAACATTTTCCTTGTGGGACTTGGCTCACTCCCTTTGGTATACTCAAGCCTGGAAATGTCACACAGAAAGAATGTAAAGCTTTGTCAATGTAAGAAAGACTAAATACCACTGATTGAAGGACCTAAACTTTTACTTGATCATGTCAGACATTTTCCTGTCTAATACAGTAATCCCTCTACAAATGAATAACTTGAATCCTCAATTATTCCTCAAATTCTTGGGACAAGCTAGAAGTTCAAGAAAGAGTGTGGTCCTTTAAATTTACATGCTTCAGCTCCTCATGCTTTCTGTGGGGAATATCAAGTACTTACTATGCTGCTTGCCATTCAAATTCTGCCGCTTTAATTCATTATATTAAAAAACAAACAAACAAACATCAAATATTCTTTGTAAAAGAGAGATTTAGCTAAAGTATACAGAGAATTAAATTCACATCAAAAGGCCTACACAGTTCAAAATAATCTATTTGTAGTCCTCGCATCCTTCTCAACATTCTTTAAAATGTCACATAAAAAATATAGATTTTACACGTATTGATGTGGTCTATCAACAGACAAGTTCTCTCAGCTTTTAGTTTTGCAGACATTATTTACCAAACACTAATGATTACAGACAAAATAAAGGTGTCCATATATGGAAAGGTTATAGGACTAGACTTATGGCACAAAAGTTTGCACCTTATAAGCCACTCATCTTGAAGTCTACATTCAAAAGGTACTTGTGATTTCAAAGAAATTGCAAATCAAATTATTATGCGCTACAGGAAATTAGATAAAAGAGAAAGGAACCACTTCAACTCTATAAAGAGATTCTATTCAGCTATTATACTAATAGCAAAAAAAACACATATTTTGATTGCAGCTTCTGCAGGTTTAACAAGACACATTTTAGACTCTACTTTCATTCAAGTGCATAGATCCACAAAGTATTATAAGTCCTGCAAGGTGTTGTAAAGTGTTGCAATCATTCAGCAAAGTGGTCAGCACTTCTTTAATTTTAAGCAGAAGAGAAACTGCACTTTTTAAAATATGTCCCAGAATATGTATCATCTTTCAGAATAAATTCAAGCAGTAGAATTAAATTTAAAATGTTGTTAAACTTTTTTATTACTGAAATCAACACCAAAACTTTGCATTTTTGAAGCCAAATGATGATTTGATTCCTTGTAATTTCAGTTTTAATTCCTTTTGGTATCTAATGCTGCCTTTAGGTTAACATTCTGTTATATAAAACATGCTTCTTCATTTCAGATGAGGATGAAAATCTTGAAAATATATGGTACTGCAGTGATAATCCCTTCTTTTTTATAGTATGGGCACTGCCCTGTATTTTTTTTTTTCTAAATTAACCAGGATTTTAAAAAAATGTGCATTATATATTTGGAAAAATCAGGGCACTAAAAACAAAAATTAATTTTGGTTATTTGTTACAGTAAAAATTTCTACCACAGCAACTGTGTACTGCACTAACAATCAAACAGGTTCCAGTACAGCTGAAGTGAGTGATTTCATATATACACGTACACAAACAGGCAAAGTAATAAAATCAAGGTACAGGGTTTATGGACTATGTCTTCCCATGTCATCCATAAACGCTCTTCCAAGATATTTTGCAACAATGTTTTCTAAATCAGCTTGCACTAAGAATTTCATATATAATTATTTTCCCTTAATAATAACTTGCAATTTTACACAAAAGGAAGCACTTTAGTGAAACACACCCACCCATGAAAAAACAGATTATTTAACTTTATATCGTAATTATGGCTTATATTCCTAGCAAATAGTTATACATCAAAATATTAAATGGAAATCGTTTCAAACAATTATTTCTTGGAAAGAATGCTGTAGAACCGTGAGTTCAGTAAATTTACCTTTCTTGTCATCAAAGTACAGCGTCTGTTGAGCTGGATTTGACCACTGGAGGGAGGTGTTATCATTTTGATCGACCCTGCAGGTCAAATTTGCTGTTCCCCCTTCAACAACCGTGACATTCTGTGTAAGTGGAAACTGCCCTTGGCTACCTGAGGAGGGATGGGATGGGAGAGAAGGAGAAGGGAAGAGAGAGAGAGAAGACAAAAAAAAAAAAAAAAAAAAAAAAGATTAAATAAAGAACCGAATTTATTGCAGCAACTTTCCACATGTGACAGTCAGAATTCAACATGAACTATTTCAATCAAATATAGTACAATAAAGATTAGCAATCTCTTCTCTGTAGCAGAGAAACAGACAAATTAAGAAATAATGATATTACTTGTATTTATTTTTTTTTCTGTGCATAATACAAATTAGCTTCAAAGGAATACTCTGCAATCTTTGTTTTCTCAGACATACATAGAAACCCAGATGTCCATGATATGGCTCACACAGTACAGACATATACAGATGTCTCAGTACAGACAATATATTTCAAAGGTTCTAGAAAGCATCACTGAAAAATCTACATACACTTTTTAAACATGGGGGACAGGGCAGCCTGGACTCCATGTTTTGTTTTATGCTTTTTAAAGAACAGTCAGGATGACATTTTTTCTGTCAAGTTTGGAATATCACTGTAGAACAAACGTAGTGTGATTCTAATACAAGATACATCCTCTGCTGAGGGAATATAACCTGATTGCATATGAAAATAGAAGAGATGGCATAGTAGCTCTCTTTCACATCTGTGAGTCTATCCCAGAGCATTATGAATCACATTAAGTGCTTGCTGAAAAGTCACTGGGAAGATTTCCAAATACCTCTACACAACACAGGAACACTATCATTCAGGTTCTTGAATCACAAGCGTTTTCAATGGCATATTTAGACTGAAGTGTTGCTTTGTGTATTGTGAAAATAGCACACCTTGTCTAACAGTAGAACACATTCCAACAAGAATATCACAAGGGAGCAGAGTGAAAACATGGGATTTTTTTTTTCTTTTTTAACATGGGTGGGGAAAGAAAAGGTCCTCAACAATAAGCAAGAAACATCATTATCTGGAAATATACTTAATTTATTCAAGGATACAACGCAAAACACAACACAATGGACTAAATGTGATTCTTTCTTCTCCTTTTATACAGGTCCTATTAACACAAGAAGTGCTCAAGGTTAGGTAGAGCTGCTAGCATAAGAAATATTATGCCAAGATTGACACTCAAGTGGGATGCGTCAGGATTAAAAAATCTCTCTACAGTCCTACAGGAGCAAACAGACATAAGTACTTTGAGGAAACTATCTTTTCAATAACCACTAATAACACCAAAAGGAAATCACAAATCTGGCATAAAACCCTAACAGAAACATCCTGTTTCACTGGCTCTCACCAGAGTTGTTCCCAGCTATGTGGGAGCAGAGGCATGGCCTTCTGTGCAGAAGGTACAACATAAAAAAGTTAAAAGATAAAGGCTATTATCTGGTATACAGGTTTTCAGATTACCAGAGTAAGGAATTACTAAATAAGGGATTAATAACTAAACTTCTATTTGACCTGTTGTTATTGCCAAAAAAATTAATTCTAGCCAGGTTTCGATAGTTATACATTTCCCTATGTAAAATAATTTTGATGGACTTAGGCCTGGTACATGAGTATCTACATCACAGAAACAATTGGCTTTTAGGTAATCTGACACTCTTCATAAACACCCTATTTAAAACAAAACAAAACAAAACCACTATTCTACTGCCTAAGCATTTATAATCTGAACAAAACCTAAAATTCTCAGCAGTGCTAAGGAAAGGTCATCTCAATAGAGAAACAGAAGATTCTTTGGTAATTTCAAAGAAAAACACTTCCATGTCTTAGTTAAAATATATATATATATTTTATATATATATAATATGTATATATCATATATATATATATATTATTTATATATATATATATATATATATATATATATATATATATATATATATATATAATAATAATAACAAAAAAAGATTTCCTTCAAAATGCCAAATCTGAATAACTGGTACTGCAAAATAAAATCTAGATTGTATCTTTTTTTTTTTTTTTTTGTATAAATATCAACTTCCTGTAGATAACTAAAGATAGATAGCTATCTACAGATAGCTATTTAGATATCTAAATCTACTATGTACTAATGTTTACTATAGGATGGTATTTACTATCAACTAGATAACAAATATAGTAAATAAAAACTATGGAATACTAAAAATACTGTGGTGAATTTAAATGCTGCAAATAATAAATGCCAAAATACTTGTGACATCCTCTGTATCTGACACTTCATTAATCAAACCCTGCTTCTTGAAAACCACACATTGAGAAATGCTTGAGGAGTAAAAAAATCATAAACAAGGCTGGAAAAAAAATAAAACAGAAAAGATTTGTCATTTTCTTCCATTTCTCCTCTTTCAACTCCAATATGTCAAGGAACCTCAAGATATTGCATAAATTGCTTATTGCTTAAATTAGAATTTTAAAAATCCAGAAAAAATGCACACAGCCTGTTATTACTTCCACTAAATTACAGGCATTTTACCAAAGAAATAACCTTCTAAAGTATGTGCTGTGGATAAGAGGCTATGGGGGCTAAGATATTTTTTGCATATAAGAAGCATTAGAGTAAGCCTAGTGCCAGAGAATAGAGCAGTGAAATCTGTGATTTACATTAAACTATCTTCCATTCCTATTCTCCAATTAAAAACAAACAAACAAACAAAAAAAACTATTGTAATGATTTATGGCCTTATTAACATGATTTAGGAAATCTTCCCAGGATTACCCTACATTCCCTTTTTGATATTATAATTCTTATTATGAAGGTCTCAATGCATATGCAATCTCCCACTTGCTAATTAGGGTAATGGTGCAGACTTGTTGATCAGAACAGTGGTTAGTAGATAAACTATGCTGATCAACCTCTTAAATGGAAACTGTGGGTACCTAGGTCTGAAAGAGGTCAGGAAAACTTTCTTCTTACTTCTTAATATTGAGTGCTGATGTTTTGGAAGTGAGAATTAATCTAGCATATAGAAGTCATGCCAAAGCATTTCTCCTATCCCTTATCAACACAAAAGCTACATGGATCTGGAGAAGATGCACATAGCTTCATAGGAAGCCTGCAGTGGAGAAAAAGATGCAGAGAAAATGAGCCATGAGATTTAGAAATTAGCCCAAATGGAAGAAACGAAGTCTGTATGGAACATGGAAAATAGAAAAGGCAAGAGCAGAAGAACAGATACTGCACACCTCTTATTAAGACCAAAATTATTAGTAAGTGATGGGAAAAGTAAGACAAAAAAACTTTTATGAGATGACTTTTTTGCTTGTATCAGCACTTCACTTGTGTTATTGAAGTAGGACCTTTGGGGCTGGAGAAAAAGCATATAAAAGCCTATAAGCAGGTACATAAACATTCTAGAAAGCATCAGCATTGGGCCATTTAACACAACATTAAAAGTGTCAGAGAAGTGCTTTTATGCCACTGAGGCTCTGGTCCTGGGGGGACTGTTAATAGTTTGTGGGAGAGGCCTTATTTCTGTTAAATAGGTAAGTAGCACATGGCCACGAAGCACACAAGAGAAGCTGCCAGTCTGTGCAAGGTACTCAGTGTGATGAAAAAAATGAAACAAAAAGCACAGCCCTCTGCCATCAGTGAAGCAGACAAAGTATTCTCAGCCAGCTCTAGGCATCACCATTCGGCTGCAGGGGCAGCAGGCTTCCACAGCAACACACCAACCCATGGCTGGAGGCCACAAATTAGAATCAGAACATCATACCCCAAGGAACTTGCTTTGGAAATCACCATCTTGCATAGGATAACTTGTTACCACTGCAAAAAAAAGCACTCAGAACTCCCAGCATTGAGTATGCTGGTTCTGACCCACATGAACCATCCCATTAAATCAAGAATGCTTGGTGATGAGCATTCAAGAATAAGGCAGGCCTTGCCAGATTGAAGGTAGCGTATTCAGATTCAACAGGACTGATGTGTTAAAAGAAACATGGCTTTCATCATCATTTCAAGACCTTGAAATTACCGCTATGGTTCTCCAGTATGGATGCTTCTTAATTTCATCATTAAACTTTCTTAACTTCTCCCCTAAGTCTGAGAGCAGAGGTTGAACAAGTCCTTTAGAAAAAACATTCCACCTTTAAGAAGTCTAGCACCGGAAATCTCAGGGGCACTGTTGGTAACATATTTCAGTAAGTAACAGTCATTACAGTTTAAATGAGAAAACAGTATTTTTCCCCTAGTCTGAATTTGTCTCGCTGCAGCACCTAGCATCCGCGGGCTCTTGTTACATCTTCTTCCCTGCTCTGAAGAGCCCTCTATTATCAAATTTCTCTTTCTTTCATCGGTACTTAGAGACTGTGATCATATCATCCATTAACCTATTCTTTGATAAGCTAAATAAATTGAGTTCCTAAGTCTTGCTGTAGAAATCACATTTTTCTAATCCTTTAATTAGTCTGTGGCTCTTCTCTGTGCCCTCTTCATTTTTTCATCTTTTTTTCTGAAGTGTGGATCTGAGACCTGGAGACCCCAGTGTGGCATTCACAGAAGCAACAAATACAAAGATGACACCACTTCTGTACCAGCACTTTATGGACTTGTTTGTGTACCTACACGAGTCCCCTTGGCCCCGGTGTCAGCCCAGGGCCCATGTTTGACTGCCTTTCTCCCTCAACGCCTTTTTTTTTTTTTTTTTTTTCCTCAGACACTGCTGCCTATTCTGTTTCTACCACCTCCTTCCATAGTTCTTAGATGTACATCCTTGTGCTTCACCACACTGAAACGTGCATCTCTGAGCCCAGTGACCTGTGCTCTTCATTATTTCATATATCCACAGCTGTGGCATTGGCAAACTTTGCTGGAAACAATTTTGTTTCTCAGGGTGTTTCTAAAAAACAGACCTGAAAAATTTCTATGTAGTACAGTACCAGCTGCTTTTCCCTGTGAGGCAAATGCACAGAAATGTGACCGTTCAATGGAGAGTTCCTACTTATTGTTACATTTTCATCATGTATACATATATATGATGAAAATGTATAAAAATATATATTTTTTTCCAAACAGTTCTAGTCTACTTCATGCTTACAAGGTTGGTTTTGAATGAGTTTTGGTTAGTAATCAACATGTCATGCTATTTCAAGTCAAACGTCTTATGGCAGTCAAAACATTTTAAAGATTATTATGATTAAAGATTATTATAAATAATCTTTATAAATCTTATAAAATCTTATAAAATCTTATAAAAAATAAAGATTAAAGATTATTATCCTTTTTCCAGACATAACTGTAATTTAGGAAATCATGTAAGTATTAAATTTGTCTAATATTGATAAATATATTCAAAAGCATATTGAAAATAATTCATTTTTTATTGAAGCTGTGTTTTAAGATAGAACATGATAGTTTCTGTTAAGGTGGAAAATATAGCTGCAAACTACTGTTCATGTTTCTTTTAATGCTGGTGATGGCAGTGAGACAAATCCCATGAAACTAACTGAAATCTGAGATTTCAAAAGCTGATTTACATTCCTAAACCTACCATTGACATGACCTCAAGCAACCCATCTTAACTATGCTTTGCCACCCAATCTACATAAAAACAAATATTGACGCTTATTCAACTTGCAAAAAAGTTTTCAATTAAAAAAGGAACAGAAGTGTTTTTTATTTTTGTTTGTTTGTTGTTTCTTTTTTTTTTTTTTTAATATGTGTATTTCCACTTTGTCATGTGATTTCATCTCATGCTGTTGCTAATATGGGAAAGACAAATCTACTTACAAACAGTTTTGTTTTGTTTTTAAGAAATTAACTTAACAATGCTTCCATTTATATGCACAGATGAAAATTTGTAGTACTTTGTTCCATATATTGTTGAAATCTCACATAACTTCTATTTTGCGCTTACATGCTGCTAAATAAAACTTCTATAATCATCTTTATTCTATGAATGATTTGAGATCATTTCAACTCCCCCCATCAAAACGTAACTCCTCTCTGTGGGGAGAAGCCCCTGTGAAATATGAAAGACAATGTTAAAAACAAATATCTTTATTTCTGGATTAATCAATTAATTAAAAATATTTGATGCGCAAATTCTGGACAGGGCCAAGAAGTAAAATTAAAAAAAAAAAAAAAAAAAAAAAAAAAAGATAGAGTGGATTCCCAAGAATATTAAGACAAATTCCAAATATCAGGTATGAATCCAAATCTTTTGAACTTCTAGATTGGACTCACTAATATCACAAATATAAATTCTTGCTTTATGTTTACTTTACCTGGTTGAAAAACAAAAGAAATGATAGCAGTAAGAAAACCATATTCATATTAATAGCAAAAAATACTGAACTAAAATATTCTGTACTCCAGCAAAACCCCTGCATGTTCATACACACTAAAAGAAAGGAATAAAGAACACAGCATATGACTTAATAATAATTAATTACACGGTAAATTTCAACCTCCAGTGGAAAACCTCTAAGCACTTCCCACACTACTCATCAGTGCATTAAACACTTCCCAGATACATCGACTTTCAGTCTGCATTGTGCTAGCTGAACAAACCACGATTTTTCACTTGCCTCTTGCTAGATGGCCCCTCCATTCCCAAAACAACCCAGCAGCTCTTCTCTTCCTTGAACACACAGTTGGGATTCTCTGCTCCACCCCAGGAATCAGCACCACATTATGTAATGGCAACAGTCATTCCTTACTTCAGGTTAAAGGTATGGAAAATATGTTGGTACTTGGAACTTGTATTAGAGGCAAGTACTGAGACTTTGCAAGATGCACACTAAAAAGAACTTGTAATCATATGGGATTACATGATGATACGGGCACACCAGGCTGGCAAAGGCCGGGGGTCTCTTGCAAGTAGGCATCCATGGGTACTCCAGGGTTTTGCTGTTTGCCAGGTTTTAGCAGATGTAGAAAAAAGCATGAAGCTGATCAGTGCCAGGAATACGAGAGTTATCCCCTCTTAGCTGAAGAAATGGAAGGTGGGAATTGGGTGTAAACTGGGGTAAGATAAGATGGAGCAGGGTAGGCTTGAGTGAACACCATCTTTCATGTAAATTTTATTTTGGGCCAATCAGAAATCCCTCTTCAAATGCTTCATACCGCATATAAACATCTAGAAAATACAGAACATGTCAATTATACATACTTTCCTGAACACAGCTTTTCAGATAAGTTCAGTGCATTTTAGTTTTTGCTTTATCATTAACTAAGTTGACTGAAGTAATGGAATTACTACAAAAGAGACACCTAGATATCGCTGTCACCATGCTGTATTCCAGTCTCTCTTCTCATAATTGGAAGCTTTTTTAGCAAAATTACTGTGCCTAGATAGAGCTGTAGTTAAGTATATTCTACCGCAGGTTGCTTTTGCAGTGCTGTGTGGAGGACCAATATTGCTTTCTAGTACAACTGACAGGTTCGTATCTCATTAGCCACAAGCTGTTTCCAGTCAAGAAAGGTTTTTTTTTGTTGTTGTTGTTGTTTTTTTTTTTCTTTTTCTATCCCAAAATCATGGCTGAACTGCTTTTACAGATTTTAAAACTGATTTTATCTCAGTATGTGACAAGACCATGGGTGGCAGAATAATTACCATTATTTGGTCCAGTTTGGAAACATTTGTCTTATGAGTTCATCTCATGCTTATTTGTTTATTTTTTTTCTTTGTACTTTTTGCAATTAAAATGAAAGCTCTTTAATGAGTTCAACACTTCAGTTTGATAGTTAGGTTATATACTCTAATCAATTTACAAGGCTAATTACAAATGCGATTTGGTGGCTATAAACACTGAGAAAACAGATTTCTGTCTTTAATTCTGTTTCTGCAGAGGTCTGTTTTTGTAAGAAACAATTATGTTATAAATCATGAGTTTCACAGTATCAGTAGAGCATGCTTTGCCTACTCCTTTTGCTATTTGTCAGAAGGTCCTAAAAAGAAATGTATGTGGAAAGAGAGGAGGGAGAGGACAAGAGGTGACAGCAGTGAGTTAGCAACCTTCTGGCCCACTGACTTCAGCTCCTCCTGCGAACCTAGCTGCCCATCGGCTCAGTCAGGCAAATCAAGTTTGTCATCACTTGTGAGGGGAAAAATAAAGCTTGTAGTTCTCTTCATTTTCAGCCAGGCAGACTATAGCAGAGATTAAGTAAGGAAAACATTGATCTTTGTCTTTGACTAGGTCAAATGGCTTTTCCTAATTTATTGTCTTAAGTAGTGCTAATTTAGTCCCACGTCTGGATTACTTGTTTATTTTAGAGTTGATCTCCAGAAAGAGTGTCCTGTAAATTGTTTGCTCACTGAAAAATGGTGTTTAAAAAAAGAAACCAAACAAGGAGGAGGAAAAAAGTGTGCGCTCTGGTAACTGTGACATGCTCCAGTAACAAAACCACTTGCAGAGAAAATTAGAGTTAATGAGAACACTGCAGAAACTTACTATGCAATGAGAGGTTTAGGGAAGAGAAAAGAAACAATTCAGAAAAAAAAAAAAAAAAAAAAAAAAAAAAAAAAAAAAAAGTTACCCCCAAACTGTGCATTCGAGGTTGTTCAGCTTTCTCAGATGTTTAAGCAATTACTAAAATATTCCAGAGGACAAGAGCACACTGGGATAGCCACTGATTTCAGACTGTAGAAGTTATGTTACACAGCAATAAACAAGGAGGAAGCCTTTGTTACTTCTTGCACTCCCGATGTTTCAGGTATGTTTCTACAACAGCAGCTAACTCAAGATATAATTGATTCAGTTTCCATTACAGTAAAACAGATTGCAGATATAAATGTGAGAAAATTACATATTTAAGTACAATTATTCCATAAAGATAAACAGGAAAAAGTAAGAGAGAGAGACAGTGATACAAAAAGCATATACACAGACAGTGCTGTTTCCTAGGAACCTTGCATAAACATCTAGTATTTTTAACTCTCCTCAGATTATTGCCATGACACTCTTTGCTTATAGAGAAGAATAACTAGTGGTTTTTTGTTTTTGAAAAAGGAAAAAGGCATTTCCCTCCACCACTCTAACTTACTGATGGAAGTTACAAACGCCAAAATAATTGAAGTGAACTTCATCTTCCCATGACTGTGACAGCACACTACTGAAACTTCTGCTTCTTATAAGTGCAAATGTGGCTTAAAGCTTCATGTTGTTTTCTGCTTTGAAGAGCTATGCACAACTCTTTGTGCCTCTGCAAACTGTAAAGCCCTTCTTCGCTAAAAGTAGGTAGGTACCCAGTTCTAACAGAAAGAATAAGGAACTAAGTACTTCATTTCTTTGAGGATCTGGGCCATGGTGTCTTCACATTTCAGTTCTGAATGTGTAAAATGAGAATAATGGTACTTTCTTACTTCACATCAATGTTCCATGAAGAAAATGTACAAACAAAAATTATGCAGAACCCAGATAATAGGGTGATGGAAGGAACACAGGTAGCTACGATGGTGACAAATATACCTACACATTCAACCCTACCAAAGATACAAATTCAGAACATACCGTGTACTTTTCTCTCCCCAAGGCCAGGAATTTCATCATATTGACTAGTAATTCTCACAGTTAACACACCAAAACAGTACAGAAGTCTGTCTAGGACCTTTGTTGGTATCAAGCATTATTGAGTTCACATCCATTATTCACACGATCACTCAGACTTGGTACCCAAATACCTTCTGTTACGATTATAACTCATCTGTTCAACCTTCTCCTCTGAGTAACAAATTAAATGAAGTTCTGGACACACCATTTTAAAAGAAAATTAATGAGCTGTAAAGATGTGACCTGTCATAGTTGTAAGGACTGACCAACAACCACTCTGTACAGGGTTCTTGGGGTGCCTTCCTCTCACACAAGCAGTCAGATAGCACAGCCAAGGACTTGGCCTTTGCATGAACACATTCCACTGCCTACAGACAGGTTCAGCACACAGGTGTGACTTTTACTGACAGAACTGGAGCCAGGGCTCAGTGTTTTTCAGAAACAGCAGAATATTTAAGGGGCTTTATGGACAAAGTGAAATCCATATTTAGCAATGTAAAGAATGCCAGCATAAGCAAAGTAAGATCATAAGCTAATTATGCCATTTCTGCAATGACTAGTGGAACTAACATGTATTAGAAATTTAACTTAAAATATATTTTCAATAGGAATATATATGAAATTCAAGCAATATTAGCCCAACTCAAAAAAAGCTGCTTCTGCAGAGAATGGAGGAAAGCTTCTACCTCATTCAGTTTAGGCTTCCCTCCCTCACCCTCCAAAAGAAAATAAAAATCAAAAAATCCTGCAGGTAAAAAAGTGGCCAAGCAGTCTGTACAACTCATCTTTGCTATGTTGTACTTTCATATTTCAGTTTCATATTTTCAGCCTCAAGAGTGGTTAATACAACCAGTTCTCAGGAGTGCTAGCTCAGTACCGTGATTTGGGGTCCTCTACTACACTGCAACATACCATCTGGAGACAGCACTCTGCCTAAATGCTGCTTTCTGTCTTCTAATTAATTGATTCCCAGTAATACATAACTAAAAGGATAAATCTCTTTGCTTTGGATACTCTTGCATTGTGGAAAGTCTCCGCAGAAGAAAAGCCAGGCAAAGGGAGTAAGTGGCAATTTAAAGCAAAAAGGTCCGACTTGGGTAACGTGGCTATTTTTTTTATTACACAAGGTGGTAAAGGCAACACAAAGGTAAAGGTGGTAAAATAAAAGATTCTTATTTTGAAATGCCCTTGTCACAATGTTGCTCAAAGAACGAGCTCTGAGGGGAGGGGAAGGAAGGAAGCAATCAATCCAATTTTATAGTGACTGGTTACATTTTATCTGGCCAGCAATGGCACATATGCAGTGATACAATTAATAGGTTTGCATAAACTGGGAATACTTATTTATGTGTTTTTATGAAATAGAATGTTCAGGTAACATCAGTCTTTTGGGTATTACCTTACCAGAATGATAGAGCACTTTATTCTGCACTGTGCCAGTGACTTGATTGATAGCCAGGTGGCAGAACTGTTGTGAACAGCCTCCATTTTTGGCACACAGGAGCCTCAAACCACTGTAAAGAACCTCACACTGCCTACACATACTGGAGGCAGCTGACAGTGGTCAGCTCACTGGAAAGCTGGAATGGCTACTCAGGTTCAGAGTAAAGTCTCCCAGTGGGATATTTTTTGGGAAAAAAAAAAAAAAAAAAAAAAGAGAGAGAGTAAAAAAAAAAAAAAAACACTATATGTGGGAGGAAAACAATCTGAATAGTTTACCCAAAAGACTACAGAAGAAAGAGAACTTAACATTGCTGATTTTTCTAAGGTGACTGTAACAGAACCAGGGCTGCCCACATCCAGCATCCCATCAGTGAGCAGGCAATTCTGAAGAGTGTAAACCAAAAAAGTTTTCTGACACCAACATTATTCTGATAAGCAATAGGACAATAGGAAAACTATCTGAGCCTAAACATCATGGAAAGATATATACTAATAATATAAAAAAAAAAAAAAAAAAAAGTGAAACATGCAGCTACACGTACTATCTGACTTTACATTGGAAGTTCTTTAGATATCATATCAAACAACAGCTATGCAAATGTTTTGTAAATATAAAATACTGTAAATTAAAACATTCTGCCAATGTGCCAATGTAATCCAATGTGTTAATGAATGATCCATTAGAGAGTAGAACTTACAAAACTTCTTATAAACTTATAAACTTCAGAACTTACAAAAGTTCTAAGACTGGCTGCAATGAAATGCAGTGTAAAGCATAGCGTTTTCACACATTTTCCATCCAGTCTCCATGTGATAACCCATTTCAAGCCACAGATGTTTGTCACTTTCTTTGAATGACTCAGTAGTTGACCCTCTTGAAGCCTAATGTACTTCCACAATTGCAAAAAAAAGGAAAACATAAATCAAAATAAATACAGCTGTGCTGATGTACCCCAGCCTGGCACAGTACAGTTCCAGTTTTGGGAAATAGTCACAAGGCCTGAACAAGCATTTGGTGTGAGGTATTTCCTTCTTAGTTCTTCAAAATTCCCTGAAATTGCAGATAAGCATCCAAAGGCTTATATGGTTATCAGAACATAATTTAAAACCTATCTATTCTTTAAAAGGCATGATTATCACTTTAAAAAATAAAAACAAAAACAAAAACAAAAAAAAAAAAAAAAAGAAAAAGAAACAAGGAATTACTTAAGATGAGAGAAATGTGGGTCTATAAATATATTTTCGTAGTCTAACAACAAACCTTTCCATATCTAGAAAGGAAATACTTGAAAAAAAGTGTCCTGAAGCAATGTACAAAGTTTATGGCAATACACCGACCATCCCTTTTTCAAGCACGTGGAATCCAGAAGCAGTTTCACAGGTAAGGGGGTGAGAAAGAATCTAATTACCAAGCATGGTTCTACATAAATTATAAATGGGTTATCTGATTTTTCTCAAGGAAGGAATTACCAGAAAGAGGAAAACGACACAACTTTTGAGCATGTCCAAAAAAAAATTATTATAGTCTCAAAAAAAACCCTTTCTCTATCCAGAATGCCATTTGAAAGGCTGATAATCAAGACCAGCAGCTGTCTAACTCTCCCCTTGCAACAAAAGTAGGCAAACAGTTAAGAAATGAGAAAACTACAGCCATAGCCAGATATGCTAACAAGAACGAGACAAAATCACTCACTTAATCCTAGATTGAGATCATCAACCCAGAACAGCATTCTGATAAACAGCTATTTGGATGCTCCAGGATTAGTGTGAAGATTCAACCTATTTAGGATACTGCAGGTGGTGGAGATTCCCCATCACCACCCTTACCTCCACCCCTTTATTTTGTGTATTTTTATAGGAAGGGAACTTTCTGTACAAAGCTTCAATATGAAGCACTTGTCGAATAACAGCCAATGCACTGAAGTAGCAAATGAATCGTTGGCATAGGCTTGTTAAATCAGATCTACAGGTTTTCTGTTTAATCCTATATGTTTCATCTTTTCTGTGAATTGAGAATTTATGTAAGTTATTACGTGTTAATAGCTGCCGCTACCTGGTCAAACTGTTGACTGGACATTTACGACAGTTGTCAGATTATAGAGGCTGAACTCACATTATTTAAGCTTCCTTACACCTTGGAGTGCCTAACATCATCACAGATGAGCGTCTGTCCACAAGCAGTGTGTATTAACCTTTCATTCAAGTCAGATATTCAGCTGATCTGCTTGCAGAACCCATGCTGACCTCACAGATACTTCAGTAGCCTAATCATAGCTTCTCCCACAGCTCTACCCTGTTAAAATCTTGGCTTGAAATACTCTGGGGATACATTAAAGCTTCTAACCTTAATACTGGGTGAAGATATTTTTGTTGGATAAAGTAATGTTTAAGGAAAGCTGAAATTACTAGGAATTCAGAAATAATTTAGGACATTGCTTTGGCTAAAGAAAAAGTAGAGATAGATTAACACATCAGAAATAACAAATTGTGCCAAAGTGTAAAAAGCATTTTTCTTCAGAAAAGTGAAAACACTTTACTTTTAAATTTTCTAAATTAAACATTCAAGTGAAAGAGAATTACACAACAAAACAAACAAATCCAAGCAACCAAAACAAAATGACACAAAACAACAACAAATAAATAAATACCAAAAACAAACAAACAAAAAAACCCAACACTGAAATCAGGAGATCTGATTAAACTTTTTCCTCATTTTGCCATGACCCCTTTAATCATTTCCTTGTTCCCATCTATGAAATATTTCAAATCTACTTGAAAAAAAAAAAGGTCATCAAGTATTGAGGCACCAAAACAGAAAAAGAAGTATTCTTGCATCACCCCAGTAATAGTTTTCCTTCTCTTTCCATGTTTAAAATAGACCCTGGAGTTTGAAGTCCAACATTCAAGTAGTCCATCCAGCAAGGACATTTTTGTCCAGCTGCCCATCTACTTTCTGTAGCTGTTTCAGATCAGTCTTTCCACCTGAGCAGAACATAGTCAAGGTTTAAAACCCCACTACTTTCAGCTTTGTCTTACCACCTCCTGAAATTTCATCCAGGAGATGCTGAAAGACAGCAGAAGATGCAGGTATACAAGTCAGCTTTAAATAGCACTGTACTTTGAATGTGCTTGTAACCTCAAAGAGGATTCAGGAATCCCTGAATACAAAGATACAGATTCCCCAAAATGTAACAGGACTGAATTGCTCAGCCTTATTATGTGTCCCTGAAAAAGCTCACTTAACACTTCATACCCTCTGTGTTGAAACAGCAGCTGGAATTTTTCACCATATAAAACAGCCAAGAAAAGTGCAAATGAAGAGTTCTAGGTTTGCCTTACTACATGTCCACACAGTAATTTTTATTCTTGTTAAAATATAGAAGCAACACATATCAGAGGTGTTAGCAGATATATACACAAAGAAACAGGAGGGGGGAACAAAGAAGAACATTGATAGAGACATCAATAAAAACAACTTTTTTTCCCTGTGAACTTACCTCCTTTTTACTTTAGACTGTACATTTGAATTACAATTGAACAGTGTATTTAAAACAAACTTACTGTTTTTTTTTTTGTTTGTTTGTTTGTTTTAAATCTGAACAAAAGTACTGATCGTTGCATTAGTACATCAAATAAATCCTTGCTACCGTGACTTCAATTTTCCCTGATCCATTCAGTTTGCTTCAGATTACACATAATCCTCAAATACAAATAGAGAAAAAGCAAAAGTAGAAAAATCAGAGCTTGATCAGAGATGCTAAATACAATGTTATACTTACCTGTTGTCATCACCAGAACTCTGGTAATAGCACATCTCAGTAAAATATTCTAGTACAGGTTTTGACACCAACTTAGACACTTAAGTTGTGTCAACGTAACACAATGTGGATAAATAAAACTTTAAAAGAGAATTCCTTTAATAACACGCATATTTTCTATAAAATGTATTGGGGTGGTGTCCTGGTTTCAGTTAGAACAGAATTAATTTTCTTCCTAGTAGCTGTTTAACTTTAAGCAGAACCTGAAGCGCATTCAGGAGGCAGAACAACAGGACTATGCTGGTCTGAGTATCCCAAGGATATTCAATATCTTGGAGAGCTATTGTAATAAACTCGGAGGATAAGAGGGTGGTGAAGGAGGAAGGGAGAGTGATCAAGGAGGATACAGGGGTGGTGAAGGAGAAAGGGAGAGTGATCAAGTAAGAAAAATTATCTTCCCCTTTCCCCTCCACAGATTGACTCCCTAATGAAAAAAGGCAACAGATATAATTGCTAATAGTTTCCAAAATACAGTTTCCAAAGTATAGAATCGAAGATGTTACTGAGTACAAATACCAGGTTAGAGTTAGCCAGCCGGGTTAAACCACGACAGGTGGGGAATAAAAGGCAGTACTATCTTAAAAGCAAGGAAGTATGTGGTTTTGATCTGAACAGGCGCTCCCTTAATGACTTTTTGTTGATCAATACATACAAGCATCTCAGCCAACCTGGAACATTCCCTGCAAAAGCAGCTCTGCTTCGCACAGAACAAAAGCCTGAATGATTAATACAAGGTTTTCCTCTTGCAATTCCCTGTACGTTCAGGGAGTTTTCATTACTAGTGATTTCACCCATCACATCAATATTTATCTTCTTACCTGTTTGACTCTCTTTGTAGCAGAGACTAGATGACTGAAATACAGCTCTGCTAAAGCCAACGAAACAATAGTTTAAAAACTTGGTACTTTGTTTACTTTCCTCTTTCAGTTCATAAAATAATATAGCACCAAATATTCCATCTTGAGAGTTCCTGTTGTATACAGTTCTAGTAATCCTTTTGAGGTTGGCACCAAACTGTGAACTACAAAATTACCTAGGACTACATTTGCGGGTGCTGGAAACCAGGCTAGGTCACTTGAATTAAGGAGATGAAAGGCAATTTACACCTAGTGTATACGGACATATATATTCCTTTGTCCTCCACGCTTGTTGCTTCAACACTTGCTCTTTTCTATGTTCTATAGTAGCCACAGTGAGTGGCTGATTCCCTTCCAACACCACTATTTGTGTTTCAGAAAGATGGAAAAGGCTTCTTGTAGTGCAAGCTGTTGAGTGAAGGGAATCTTTTCTCAAGTGACTGAGGCTTTATTTTGTCAAATTTCATCTGGGAACCCAGGGGACTTGCTTCTAGTAGAAGATACTGGAAGGTCAGGATTGCATCCTGCTACTCTTTCCTGTACCTGGTCCCTAACAAGCCTTGTATGCTGATCATTTGTAGATGTGACTCTAATTCTGCACAATTTAGATATCATTTTATACAAAACTACACAAGACTTTGGTGTACTTTGATATAAATCACTTACTCTACTGAATTTCTTATTTCGTCCCTATGGTCTATGAAATATCTATTGATATGGCAGCACTGATCTGCAGCAATTCTCCCCACTGACTTTAGCCAGCAAGCTGCTCATGAATCTAGCAGATGTTTCAGTTGTCTAGGCCAATGGAAACCTTATGGACCCTTTTTTCTTCATCTCCTCCCAGGAGCAAATGTTAGTACAGCAGATATCTGGATGTGTGCCATGTAACAACAGAGAAAGGAAAAAGCTGCTGTGACTTCGCTAAGCATGGTGCTGTATACTGATGGTAATTTTTTTTTTCCTGGTATTCTCTAAGAGGGTAATTTACAGATGCCACTCCTTATATATAGCCAAATGCTAAATCTGATTTGTTTATTTATTTATAAGATACACCTTGACTTCCCCTGTTGTGTTATTGAGTCTCAGATTATTAAACGGATTTAAGAAAAATATGTTCTTGTGTTATGCATTTCTTTCTGCCAATACAAATTTAGAAGTGCCACATGGCACTGCAAGCTGCATTCAGCATTGTGCCCCTTATAGAATGTAAAGGCTATCTCAAGGAAATTGTTAAGGGGATTTAGGTATAGAAAGACTGTCACTTTTTTAATTTAAAATAGATTAATTACAAGGATATGTCTGAATTCTCTAGCTGCCTTCAAAAATAGCTACGTGGAAAATCTTTTATTTGCTATTATCACTTGACCTTGCTTTCACAGTAGATGGAAGGCAGCCTCTTATTCAAAGTCTCTAAAGTTTTTATTCCAGAATCTGTTTCTTTTTCATCGTGACCTTTGGATCCCTTTTATTTGTGAGAACTTAACATAGGGTCTCTGATTTCCAGTGTTCTTGAATAAAAAGCTTTAACCTGGGTATCATGTTTGTCTGAAGTTCTCGTCCTTAGTGTTCTTAAAGGTAATGAGTTGGTTTAACAAAAGGAATCAGCAGGGAAAACAAACAAACAAAAAAAAAATGTATTTTTAGATACAGGCATTTGTTAACACTGTGCACAAGCTGTTAAATTCTGACTCCTCAAAAAGCACAAAAAGGGACAGGACTGGTGTACTTGCATGAAACCAATGGCAGAATAATGAACTCAGAACTGACTTCTGAATCTCTAGAACAGTTAAATATTACTGTTAGTTTCAATGCCACCTGGAAATAAATCACAGTTGTTTTTTGTTTTTTTTTTTTTTTTTTTTTTTTTTTTTTTTTTTTTTTTAGTTTATCAAAATGGTCTGTGTTATATCACTAGGCCACTAAAAGGAAAACTTTATTTATCAACAATTGTCAACCATATTTCTCAGGAAATAATCCCAGTTAAAAAAATAAAATGCTTTAATATGCACCTTTACTTACTAATGCAAATTTCCTGTCTTCCATAAATGCTTTGGTAAGTCTTGTTTCACAAACAAGTCCTTAAACTTTAAATTTCATTCCAGATCCATAAGCTGATTTTTCTGCTTTTTTAATGCAGTTCGTTTGCCAGCTCCATAAACACAGAGATATTTTGACTGTTAAGTTCTACTTAAAAAAATATTAATTTTTATTAAAAAACCTGCAAACCCAACGAGCTAAAATAGCAGTCTTATTGCTTTAATATAGAAAAGTTTTAGTGAATTTTATAACACAGGAAACACAAGGAGTCTCTGCAATAAATTTTTTTTTTTTTTTTAAATCCACTGAAATGCAAAAAATCAGCAAGTATATTGATACGTACATTAAAGTAATTTTCTAGATCACTGAATCCCTGTCAGTAATGGCTGACTAGATTTCCTACTTGCCTGTAAGAATCTTTCAGTTGAAGTCTTTTATTTTATAATTTACTGAATCATTCTAAAGGTTATTTGGTACCTAACAAAATGTTGACTTGACTTCCAGAGATTCTTCTGGAAAAGAGTGTGCAACACTCATTCTGCACATTGCTGAGAAAACGTTCGCTTGCGTCTAATTTGCAGGATAGCCAGCAGTTCTGGTAGTGGTCACATCTGCATTACCTTACTTAGTGCATTTTACATAGTATATTTATATAAAAATGACTTTTTCAGAGTTAAATCAAAGCATTTTTTCTCATGACCAAAAGCGCATATTTGAAGGCCAGCAAGGAAAACGCTGTTGGAGGGACTATATCAGGATAAAAGTGCAGTGTAGACAGAGGTTTCCTTGCTGAATGACAAGCACCTCTGAACTAAACTTCGATCTAGCTAGCGTGGGTGTTAGTAGCTAAGATACCATGTCCACACAGACAATTATAACCTGAATCAGTGCCATATACACCTACGTCTATATGAAAATGAAACCCAAGTTCGCTACATGATACTGCAATGAGTCAGGAAGAAGAAAAATGATTCAGCAAGTAAGGTTAAGCAGTCTCCTCTTTGAGGGTGCAAGCAGCAGCAATATTCATGAAAGGAGCATATGGGGCAACCACAGGTATGCCATTCCCTTAATCACCCTAAAGGATGAAACATTTGAAAAAACAACAAAAATGCTGCTATGTAAAAGGACATTTTTTCTATTGCATATATTATTGTAGAGCTGTCAATTTAGCAGCCTGGCAATTCGTGAGCTGCCATGCAACATTTAAGTGACTCTTCTTGCAGTTGGTTCTTCTGAGCATTTATTAATTACATTAGTATTGAGCGTTTATGGGTTTTAACTGAAAGAGGAAAAGGAAAACAAGCATGAATTGAAATGCCTTAAACTACGCTAAAATTTCATTTTTGAAAATTACTCATGTACAGGCTTGCCCATGCTCTGTAAAAAAAAAAAAAAATAAATAAAATAATAAAAATCTTCCATTTGCTGTAAGAGTTTATTACATGGAAAAGGAGGGTACTTGATATAATTCAAGAAAGTGACTTACCAGCTTCAATACAGAGATTTTTTTCTTTTAATCTCAGCAGTTACCACAACTAGCCTAAACAGACACATGCTCAAATGAGAGAAATATAAATGTCAAAGACCACATTTGCACAGCAGGGAAGGGCAGGAGAGGGGAGGAGGAGACACAGACAAACATCTGTTGCACAGATTGAGACAACTCAACTCTTTCTGGACAGCAGAGAATTTTTCAGAGGTGAAGAAATGACAAAGCAATACTCTGTGTGTGTTTCAAGGTGGCAGAACATAAGTTAAATACAAGTTTTTGATCTTCTGATATTTGAAGTTAGTTTTTTAAAACATATACAACAAACTCTTGGGCTTACGACTTCACAATTAGTGTAAGCATTTCATCGCGTTTAAATCGCATTGTGTTCCATATCTGAATAATTTCAATTCTTTCTAGTTAGTCTTTGGCTTCGGTGATTTTTGCTTTTACCTTACAACAGCAGAAAATGTAACATGAGTATTTCTAGATCTTGTTGCCTGCTTATATCCCAGTCTTCTAACTTTTTGCACAAAGAGCCTCCTTCTTGGCATTCAACCGTTTAGCACCTAGAATCCCTGCCTGAAAAACGCATTGATGAGGCGAAGCTAAGAGGAGAACTATTTTTCCTTGAAGAGTTTCGTTGTTTTGGGTATCAGGACTACTGTATTCTCATGACCACACATTTGTTTGTACACACTGCCAAAGCAGATAAGCAAGCGCATGGAACTCTACATGTTTTATTAAGATTGCCACTTCACGTTTTACACCTGCACGTATCTATGTGTATGCTGCACAGACAGAACCCTTTGACTGCAGCCATTATGGAGTAGCTAGTTTTGATGTGAAGTAGTTATGCTTGGCACGTAAAGACTTGGAAATTCTTTCATTTGGGACAGGAGGCAGATGACAGAGTGGGGATTTTCTGTGATGAAGTCCTACCAATTTGAAAAGAGTGCACAAAGTTCTATTTCCCTGAGCACAGCACACATGAAACAACAGAAAAGGTGACTTTGCCCATGGTTCAAATCTTTTCTCTGTCACTTCTCTGCCTCAAAGTATCTGTCACACTTAGATATTTTTTTTTCTTTTCTCCAGTCTGTACTCCAGTTCTTTCAGTCCAGAAAGACACCTGGCAGTAGCTAACTGCTGCAGTACCAAGTCCTACAAATCTCATTATTGTTTTTTTTTTTTTTTTTTTTTTTTGTCCATTTCTGACTAAGAGCAAGCACAACCATCTCCACACTGTACTCTGATTTGCAGTATAACCTTCAGTTTTAATTATCTTCCTGATCTTCTTCCAGAAAACCACAAACACAAAATCATTTCAACTAAATGTCATGAGTAAACTAAATTCCATTGCCACTGTGCATCTTCCATGTCTTTCCTCTGGGACAGGCAGCTGTGGGGTAGAGACAGTGTCCTTTTAGACACTGTTATATTGCTTTTTCTAAACTATCTTACGTTCAATAGTTACATATCTCCATTTCAAGAAGATACAGCAAAATCCATAACGATATCTTTCTAAACCCTTAGGGAAAAACTAGCTTTTCTATAGGCTTGTGCTTTTTGATATTATAAGGGCTGTTTTATTCACTTTTGGATATTGTTCCTTCTGCTCAACTAGCAATCAGAAGAACAGTAAGAATGATAGTAACACAGAAATCTTTAGCATTACACACTGTATAGTAAGCCTCAGTGAATTCTCCTGAGCACCACAGAATTACAGTTTATTACAAGCACGTATAAATCTTTCCTATTGAATTTGCTGGACTTTCCATTCTTCAGTTCTCTCAGAACATCTACTGCTGAAAATAGATTTATCACCAACATAATGCCAATACAAGTCAGACAAAAGACAGAAGAAATCTAGCTCACTAAAATAAACCACTGCCAAGAACAACCACTGCCCTACAAGAAGGGCCGGAGGGCAGACCCGGGAAACTACAGGCCTGTCAGTTTGACCTCAGTGCCAGGAAAGCTCATGGAGCAGATCCTCCTGAGAGTCATCATGCAGCACTTGCAGGGGAAGCAGGCGATCAGGCCCAGTCAGCATGGCTTTATGAAAGGCAGGTCATGCCTGACGAACCTGATCTCCTTCTATGACAAAGTGACGCGCTGGGTGGACGAGGGAAAGGCTGTGGATGTGGTCTACCTTGACTTCTGCAAGGCTTTTGACACCGTCTCCCACAGCATTCTCCTCAAGAAACTGGCTGCTCTTGGCTTGGACTGGCGCACGCTTCGTTGGGTTAGAAACTGGCTGGAGAGCCGGGCCCAAAGAGTCGTGGTGAATGGAGCCAAGTCCAGTTGGAGGCCAGTCACTAGTGGCGTTCCCCAGGGCTCGGTGCTGGGGCCGGTCCTCTTTAATATCTTCATTGATGATCTGGACGAGGGCATTGAGTGCACCCTCAGTAAGTTCGCAGATGACACCAAGTTAGGTGCGTGTGTCGATCTGCTTGAGGGTAGGAAAGCTCTGCAGGAGGATCTGGATAGGCTGCACCAATGGGCTGAGGTCAACTGCATGAAGTTTAACAAGGCCAAGTGCCGGGTCCTGCACCTGGGGCGCAATAACCCCAAGCAGAGCTACAGGCTGGGAGAGGAATGGTTGGAGAGCTGCCAGGCAGAGAAGGACCTGGGAGTGATGGTGGATAGTCGGCTGAATATGAGCCAGCAGTGTGCTCAGGTGGCCAAGAAGGCCAACACCATCCTGGCTTGTATCAGGAACAGCGTGACCAGCAGGGCTAGGGAGGTGATCGTCCCCCTGTACTCAGCTCTGGTGAGGCCGCACCTCGAGTACTGTGTTCAGTTTTGGGCCCCTCGCTACAAGAAGGACATGGAGGTGCTTGAGCGGGTGCAGAGAAGGGCGACAAAGCTGGTGAGGGGCCTGGAGAACAAGTCCTACGAGGAGCGGCTGAGGGAGCTGGGCTTGTTCAGCCTGGAGAAGAGGAGGCTCAGGGGTGACCTTATCGCTCTTTTTAGGTACCTCAAGGGAGGCTGTAGCGAGGTGGGGGTTGGCCTGTTCTCCCACGTGCCTGGTGACAGGACGAGGGGGAATGGGCTTAAGTTGAGCCAGGGGAGTTTTAGGTTAGATGTTAGGAAGAACTTCTTCACTGAAAGGGTTGTGAGGCATTGGAACAGGCTGCCCAGGGAAGTGGTGGAGTCACCATCCCTGGAAGTCTTCAAAAGACGCTTAGATGTAGAGCTTAGGGATATGGTTTAGTGGAGGGCTGTTAGCGTTAGGTTGGAGGTTGGACTCGATGACCTTGAGGTCTCTTCCAACCTAGAAAATTCTGTGATTCTGTAAAATAAATAAATTAATTAAAAAATAGAATAAAAGAGGATTCAATCCTCTCATTTAATTTGATCCATAATTAAATCATATCTAAATTAGATATTCTTCCACTTGTAATTTATAAGTTCTGATATCAAAAAGCAGTTGCCCTAAAGCCTTTTACCGAATACGCCTCTGATATGTGACAGACTTAGATCATCACGCTATGAGTCCACCTTACTATTTCATTAGCAGCAGTCTCTAGAAGATCTCTGCTTCTTTTCTTTAGATGCTCATTTCCCCTGTCAAGTTCTGGTTACTGTGCCCTGTGTAATGCTTCAACAGTTAGGCCGGCCTGACCTTGAACTGAATCTATGAATTGATCCAATTTAAACGGTCCTAAGATGGCTGGCAACCATTCAGAAGAATCAGTAGGTGAACTGAGGTGGTGGACAAAGACAAGACATAAGGACCGGTAATAACTTTTCTTACATCAACTTGTAGCACAGAAAACTGACACTAAATCACATTGCTGTGATTTCCTGTGTGCAAGAGAAACTTATACGCAGATAACACAGAGTAAATATGCACTGAAGAGTGGTGCGATATGATTGTAGAAGATGACTGAAAACTCAACCTGAGAGTTCTCTTACTTACCATTACACTACACTTATAGAAAAAAAAATAAAATAAAAAAAAAAAAAAATTCAATAACAATCCACTAAGGAAGTTTATATCTTTAAAAGACCAATGATAATTGGTTGATTTTCACTAAAATGAAATTCTGCCTTGTATTTTGAGCAGAATAAAACAAGGCAACTGTTATGATGTCCAAACAAGCCACTGTTACAGTGTCTGTTCCGCTGAAATAATCTGACTTTATTTACACTGCTTCTTAGCAATTATTTTGAAAGATTAAATTTGTTGTAGGTAGTGCATCTCATTCCCCTTGCATGGAAACTTTCCTTTCTGGGACTATATTCAGGTCCTCAGATCATGTCCTCTGTAACAGTTTTTAATGGCCTTATTTCATGGCAACAGGGAAAAATAAGTAAAAGTGAGAACAGACCATGCTTATGATTTTAGCAACAACCAGTTATATACAGCTGCTGGAGACCTCCACTGGCCAATAAAGACAACTTGTTTTTATTTGCCTAATCTTTAAAGTAGGCAGAACAGCTCCATCCAAATATTACATCAATAAATGTTTAAAACAAATTAACCTACTCTAAAGAAGCACAAAAGAAATAACAATAAAATCAGTTGTGATTCTGATGTGGGATTTGCATAACTATTTCCAATTTTTCATGTTATGCCATATGGAAAAAAATCATCCAGAGATTCCAAGAGCTGAAGCTTCAATGAAAAATAACACCAAATAACAAGAGACTTGTCACAGGATAACAAGAGATAGTCACTTCGCTTACTTCTTCATATAGAGATGAAAATGTGAAGGAAAATTGTTTCACCACTGCTGCATTCTGACTCATTTGTTCCAAAAGCCACATCAAATCCCTTAAGCTGCTGCTATGACAGCAGCAGAAGCACAAAAGCTCTGTTCTGGTCTATGTTTGAGAACTGATGCAGTGATACAGAAAACTCATTCCATGTTGACTGCAACAACTACTGCTGTTACAGTCACAGTTGCTCCAGGCCTCATATACAGAAGGACAACATCCCAGCTAAGAATGAAAAAGAATCAACAAAACCAGCAGCCCCCTTCTGCCCCAGAGCAGTACCACATTTGTTTGCATACGGCAAGCTCTGTTCCAGAAGTCTGGAGCAAGCCGTAGGGCAGAGGCAGCACTTGGGGAAAGCCCTGCATGCACGCGCTGTGCTGCTGCTCTGCTCACACACAGCAAACGCGGGGCTCCTGCACAGCGTCCAGCACATTGCCAAAGTCTGTGCACGCCTCCTGTGCAGGGAGAGAAGGTCTGCCTGGGGCTATCCTAGAGAGAAATGGGGTTTGCAGCTGCCTCCTGGCTGTAAACCAGGATGCGTGGCCTGGCCTTAAAGAAAGGTTGAGCTGCTGAGCTGCACTGTATTAAGTGAAACTTAGCGGGGAGACCTGGGGGGACATCTTTCCTGCTGCACTGAATGCAAAAGGAAAATTTAAACAGTATGAATAAATGTTGATATACTTACTATTGCAAAAGATGGATTTAATCAAATTTTTGCTCCCACATTACAGAAATCATAGATATCTAATGAGAGAGATGACAACATCTCAAGAGCTATGGTAAAAACAGTTATATTGAGAAAACCCTTCACCTCTCCTCACTGCTCCAGGCAATGTTTACTAGCTCCACTAGCCAAGAAAGTTATCCAGGGGAGTAAATTTGTTGTTGTTGCTATTCTCCCTTATATGCTTACAGATGATGCAACAGTACTAAAAGTATTAAAAAACAAAACAAAACAAAAAAAAACTGGGATAAAAAATTGAAGTTATTTTTTTCTGGCTCTTATACAGCTGCCCAGTGTGGTTGTGCTACTCTTAATGAAAAAGGAAAGCCACGTCTGTCCTCCAAGCAAGCACAGAAAAAGCTTTGATGGAACATCCACAGATAAATGACCACAGAAGACAGGTCATAGATGACAAAAAAGTTCTACCTCCTTCTCCATCTTCTATTTATGGTATATGTACCATATTACTTAAATTACTATTTAATGTACCATATTACTTTAATTACTATTAAAAAACATCCAGGGGAATTTTATATAGAATTGTCTTAAACATGAAGACTATGTTTGCCTCCAAAAAAGTACATTACATAGATAGACATATAATAAAAAATAAACAACAACAAAAAGGTTGGAACATTTAGAACACTCAAACAACAAAATGTAGGAGAGACCAACAATACAAAATATCTTGCAGGAAACACTGAATAAGCTGAATCTGATGCAGTGAGTCAGAAAGCTGGTATAGAGAAGAGCCGCTGAGTTGGACTGTAGACAGAGAACATTTAAATCTCTGCTTTGGGCAGACTACCTGCAGATGACTGAAACACAAGATAGCCAGAGACAAAAGATTATGACAAGATGTCTGAAAAGCAGCAAGCAATTTTAAATGGGTCTTTAATATGCCTAACTTGACACATGTGTAAGACCTATTTCCAAAAGATGGATCTTACTATTTACTGAAATACCGAAAACTGAGTCAATTCTAAAACTTGTTATGTAATAGCTTAGGCATGGACAAGGCTTTTAAAAACAAAGAATGACAGCAGGTTGAGGTGTAGCAGTAACTGGAAATGAAAACAAAACAAAACAAAGGAAACATTTCAAAGAAAATTGCATGAACAGGGAGAAAGGTGAAAGAACAAATTCCATCAGAAAGTGCTAATATGTCAGCACTGAAACGTTTCACAGAAGTATATCAACTCTGATGATGATATTCTGCTTAGAAGAAAACAATTTTACAGTATTTGAAACACTAGAGATGAACATTTTGAATTTGCATTTAGAAGTGCATTTATACTGTTATTTTAAAATACTGCTTCTTACATTTGATGTTTAAATTCATACGTATAAGGTATGTTAAGCAGAATAAATACAAGGTATGAAAGAACACATCTAAGTTTTAGCAAACTAAAATGTTTTATTTCTTATTGTTGTTGCTTGTCTATTCTTTGTTTTTACTTTGATGCCTTACTGAATTTTAAGATGTAATTGTTTTTGTCTTATTTGGATTATTTTAACATGGAACTTTCCCACAAAACGAAACCTGCATATTTCAATGTATTCTGATATATCCATTTATATTTATACATGATCTCCAGTTGCATCTCAGCATTAAAAGAGGGAATCACAGAGCACAAAGTCTATTTATATTATTCTCCTGCAGGTCTCAAGAAAACAAACAAACAAAAATTTTTAAGTAGAAATATAGAATAGACCAAACTAAGGTTTCTAAACCAATTTTCATTCTACTTCAAGTTGGGTGTGGAGGGAATTGGCTGATAAAAAGTCTTACACACAAAATCCATTACAGGAAGGCTCATTTCCCCAAAAGTGGGTCAGAATCAATTTCAACCTTGTTAACGGGATGTAAAAATGAAGACTGTTGAAACAAGCAATGCAGGAAAGAGATTTTAAAGTCTTTGTTTTGTGTCCAACCTTTAAGTTTTGCAAACAATTTTTAAGGGATCAAAGCTAGCCTATTATGAAGCATAAAACTACCTCTGCTATAAAACCATAAATTATGTATGGAGCAGGCATATTTACTAGTGCTGCTAGTAATGCAGAACATCTCTGAATGAGCACTGACTGCTGAATGCCTCATGTTCTTTTATGATGAATTATGCAAAAAGTTCCAATACCACAACTATGCTAGGGTGCTAGGGTACCTGTACACAAGTGTTGTGATTGTGTGTCATTCAATAAGTAGGAGACAAAAATATTACCTTTTTTCTTTCACAAATCATTGGACATATCAATGAAGAATAATTGCTACCAATGCAAAAATTGATATAGTGAGAAATGTCAGATAAAATTCTTGTCTTTCCTACCTCCCCTTTTTCCCCTTTCCTTTTTTTCCTAAACAAAAACCTTCTTCCTTTTTTATTGACACAGCTGGAATTTTGAAGTACTGATTGAGAGTGATGCACTAAATTCCATGAACAGAAACAGCACTTGAGCACATAACCAGCATGTCAATTCAAGTATTTCCTCCATCATGAACAGTTAATTTTCAGAAAAGCTTTTTCTTCTCCCAAAACAAGGAGATTTTAGAACAGGTTCATTTTTATTCAAGACTCAGGAGAATTTAAAGTACTAGTGAAGTGTGGGGAATGCCTATATGGTCCAGTGAGGCAAAACACATCGCCTCTTCCCCTGGGCTCCTCCAGGGGAAGAGGCGATATCCAGAAGCCAGCTGTTACACTTCTATCAATATGCCCAGATGCTTTGATGCATGGCTATTCCATGGCTGTGCTACTTTTGATTCAAGACTTAAGTAAGTTGGTATTTCTTTCTGGTAGCCTCACTGAACTCCACAAGTTGGTGTGTGCTAGGGTTTTTATTACGTAGAATAGAAACCAATGCAGAAGAACACTAGTGCAGTTTTCCCACTCAAACCTGGAGCACACAAGAAGACAGCAGGCTGCTGTGAAGGAGCAGGTGAAGGGCAAAGAAGCAGGCACTGGGCTTGTTCCAAAAGACTGGGAAATAAAGACTATCTGAACTCCCCCACTCAGTCATTGTAAGCCTGCTTGTTTACCTAATACGTATGTAGATAGGCCACAAAAGACCACGAGCAGTTTACCAATTCCTAAAGCAAAATTATAAAAGTCTGTAGGCAAGCTAAAAACTTCATGTAAAAATATAGTGAAACATACTTCACAGACAAGTTGTCTTCAAATAGTATGACAGGGACATATGCAGCGCTACTAAAAAGTGTAATCTTTCCCCCAAAATACTTAACCTGGTTCTGACTCCAACTCCAAAATATTTTTTGTTATCTCTTGTGCTACTTGCAGAATCCAAAGTCTATTTTATTTATTAGGACTTACACAAATAAAAATATATAATTTTCTTTACCTCTCTTTTCTTAGTGAAGAAAGTGGTTGAGCACACTTTTTTTTTTTTTTTCCTCAAACTTCTCATTTAAAGCAGGTAGTTTAATTTTCAGATCTTCAGGGAAAAATATCCATCTTGGGCTGCAACTTTATCTGTTTCATTTCAGCAGGGAGGATTCTTTTTTTCCTCTTTAAAAAAAAAAAAAAGTTAAAAACCTCATCTTGAAGTCTTTGAAGATGAAATACATTTTCCCTATGCTCCTAACTTAAGCAAAGGCCTAGAGATTTAACAGGAAACTAGGTTATTAAAGTCCCTGATACATTCTTTGACATAGCTAAATGACATCTCTTCTGGAATCTGTATGTCATTTTTGCCCTTTATTCTTAGAAAAAATAGATGTTAATCCCCACTAGAAAGCACTGTGATCATTACCTTTTGATAGAAAATTGAAATCAATGGGAAATAAAATAAGTTTGAGGTGCTGCTTCTCTACAGCTTCTGTTTCAGATCAATTTTCTAGGCTTCCTGAGTTGCCCAAACCTCTCTCAGCAGGACAGTCTCTTCTTCAGACCAAGAATGAATATCGAGGTGTGCAAGGCCGTACCTGTGCATTTTGAAGGCCAGCTTACAAAGTTCAATATCAGGGGGAGGAGGGGCAGAGGGGGAAGGCAGCTTCCTTTCACACTGGTTTAGAGAAAAAGCAAACCTAGCATTTTAGTGAACTTTCATGCTACAATCTTACTTCACGTTGCAATTCATTCAACAGCAATACAAAGAATAATGAAAACATTACCATACTGTAGATAAGTGAATAGCACTGGGTGAAACACAAAGCTCAACGGGTTTTAAGATTAAATGGCTTATTCCAATCATAAGTGACACCACCGGTTGTGTTTCACCGGTATCCTCCTGACACCAACCCAGATCTCTCACTCCTACTGCACAGTGTTCTTCTTTTAAGAATCCCCACCTCCTCCCCTACCCCCACCCCCACCCCCCCCCCCCGCCATTTTAGGCATGTCTTTGTATTTTACAGATTGACTGGCATTCTGTGTTCCCCTATTATGCTCCCCCAGGATACACAATTTATGTCAAATAGAAGCTCACATCACACACTCAAGGGAATGAGGCAGAGAGAAATAGGGAAACAATGTGTTGTAAGATAATTTGCCATGAACAGCCCAGCAAGTGCCATTACAGAGACCTTTATAGCCGCGAGGCCTTGGTACTTGAATGACAGAAGTGACAGAACACTGAAAACGAAAGAGTTAGGGCCTGGTGGGAGGATGGGGTAAAAGCCTACCAGGAGAAAGTCTGAAATTCAAATCGCTACAGAAGTTGGAAACACTTTTAGGCAGATCTGAGCAACAGAAGCATGGCTCAGTTTAATACATAAGTAAAATCAGTGTTAGCATATTTCATTCAAAATCCTCTGCTGCTTTACTCCCTCCCCCCATCTCCCTTCACCCAGGCCCACAGTATGTCAGACTCTCCTGCTGTATTGCACTCCTTTCTGTAACAGCTTTCAATCCTCAAACCAAGTGCAGAGAACGGAAACACTGGCACTGGGCTTTGACCAGAACACAGGGTAGGCACTCAAACAACCTTTTTTTTTTTTTTTTTTTTTTTTTTTTCTCCCCAGTAGTACTGACTAGAGAGCACAGAATAAACCAACAAGGTTCACACAATCACAAATGCTTGTATTCTGTGTAACAGGGATCCCACAAATGAAAATGCAGGAAAGTCCTTAAAATGACTTCTTTTCTAAGTTCTCTCTTATTTTGTTCTTTTCAATGCTCCAGTGCTGAGGTGCTAACCTTCTTCCACACCCACACCTCCACATCACCCCTGGAAGCTAAAGGAATGAAGCCAGCAGCCTCTCAAATATGCTTTAACATTAGCCCAGCAGATGCAAAGATCATGCTGGAATTTCAATTACCCATGTCAAGCCTGGTACTGAGGAAGTGTTCAAGTGCTCTGCTTTGCTAAAAACAAAACCTCTTGCCAGCTTTGATTGCAGCAAGCTCAGCTCTTTTCTCACCTTTCAAGGACCCGTGAAATAAGATTCAAGAGAAAAGCACTCCAAAGCAGCATGAAGCTCTTTGGTCAAGGAGATGTGGGGCTTCAGTACTCCCTTAGCCAAGCAGTTAGAGGGTTTCAGCTGGCTAAGCTTGTGAGCAGCCTCCCATTATCAGATTTGGGGGGTTTCAAACCCTGGAACTTTAACGGGGTAGAAAGGCTTGTGACATCTGTATTTAGGGCTTTTATTTTCCACTCTGGAGATGAAATACTGATCTGTCCCCCCAGAATAATGGGATTCATGCTATCAATGTGTAGGATCTCTTTTAATACTTTGTACCTGATTTAAGTTTATTAATACAGAGAAAGAAGTGATATAAGGATGAATGTAGGGCCTCACATTGCTTGGCAAACTTAGCTGTGTTGCAAATATTTTTTTTTGCAATACAAACCCCTAATTTTTTCTTCATTTTACCTTCAATTCTGATTGCAATATAGTGCTCATCAACCGGAAAAGAGAAAGGTATTTGGGGTTTTAACTCTATCACCCATTAGACATAACCCCCTGTGACCCAGTCTGTGTTGCATTCCACATTATTTTATCTCTGGGTCTTCTTAAATATCTTTTAATGAAAATGTAAATACTTTAAAAATAATCTGTCTTCAGATCTAGTGACTGAGTGGACATTTATCTTCACATGCTAAGTTTAAAAACAAACAAACAAACAAAAAAGCCAGCATGTAGGACATCTATCATGTTTTCAAAGTGCTCCAAGACAGTCTGATTCTCATTCACCCTTCTCCTTAATACCTTCCACATTACATTAATGCCCATGTGTATTAAAAGAAAGTAACTAGTTACTTGTTTAACAAATAGTAATAAAACCTTCTCAGATCAGGTGACAGGCTGAAATCTGACTTTCCCCCTTCATTTTTATGTTCTTTTCAGATACTTGTACTTTCCTGAAATTTTACTTATGGTATTTTCCATCTAGAAGTATGGACTCGTAGTGAAAACATTCTTCAAGATAATCTGAAAGCTTCTCCCTATATAGTTACAATGATTTTTTTTAATCACTTGTATTTTCCTAATCTTTTTTTTTTCCCCTGTTATCTATTCTTTTGGACCACTGAAACATAAGATAAAAAATGAGATTCAAGCACACAAAAAATATCTCAACACAGAATAAATACTTTGAATATTTAAGGATACACAGTCTGTAGACAGGGTAAATTTGACTATTCTCAAGATATCAAGGAGATTAAATAGAGATAGGGGAGGGAGGGAGAGAAAAAAAATGAGAGGATCCAGAGGTTGATGTGAGGATTTGCATGTCCAACAGAAAGCAGGAAGATGCAGAATCTTGCAGGGAAAGAATGTGAGAAATGAAAGAAGGAAACATCAAACCGGTGAAATTGTGTGACATTAAAATGAAAACTGGTTACATGGCTAGCCATTAAATTGGACAAGAAGCCTCCAACTGTGATAAGAAGTACTGGGATAAAACCAGGGGATGAAACAAAGGGAAAAAAAAAAAAAAAAAAAAAAAAAAAAAAAAAAAAAGGCATTTCCTTAAATTCATTTGGCATAAAAGGGAGACCAACAAAGAATATAAAATGAAAAAAAAAAAAAAGCACAGTTTAGAAAAATGTTTTGAGTGCTTAATTCAAGTGCCAATTTCTCAGGAAAAGCATACTGTGCTTATCTTACAACCAGAATATAAACCTGCCTACTAGATGACAGTGATTGCAATTGTCACTAACAATACCAATTTTGACAAGAAACTGCAATAAAACATAATTTTATGAGACACAAGTGTTTGTTGCAATAAATAGATGCTGCAACCTTGGGCTAACAAGAGAAAATGTTTGAGGTCATTGGAGGGAGGAAAGGACTTTGATGAATTCCACTACTGCTGTCTGATCAGGTACTGAAATACACACAAAATGATGAGCTGATTTTCTTTTTTTCTTTAGTGAGCTGGGGGGGAGAGGAGCGTGTTAGTGGTAGAGAAGAGAAACTAAACACCTTCACCTAACTTCAGAATAAACTTTCATTGCATGGCCATTTGGAAAGAACATCTTCTGATCACAAGTCTTTTTTCTACCAAATAACTTCAGATAATCTCGTGTGAATTTGGATGCCACTTCGAAGGCACTCAAACTACTTTTTGAAGCTCAGTTAGTAATCCAACAGTACGTCACTAAGCTAACTACTATGAGGCATTTCAAAATCATTCTGCATTATCCCCTCATTGGCCTGATTTAAAAACAAACCAACCAACCAGTCCTGTCTTATATGTCATCCCTCACCCCCATTTTTATTTTTGCTGAAGATGTGTTCACAAACAATTTCTGGAACACTGGAAACAAGAAGGCCAAAGGCAGAAGTACTAGTACCGAAGTTGGCTCAGAATCAAGAGAACCATTTACTTCTTATAGACACAGTACTATAATTAAGATCATTCAGACACTTACATTGAATTTACCCTCAACTTTAAATACACAGGTTAACTCACTGACTTCAGGAGAATTACAGGCTTAACTTTAAGAACATTAGTAAATGTTTACAGGATCGGTTTGCAAATATATAATCCGTGCAAACCTGATGCTTCACTTCTCTACATCAGAGAACTGGGAAACCTCCTTCAGATCAAATTCTCTGCGTAGTTTGGATAACAACTGCAATTCATTACAGAAGGAATTAGAGGTTTGCTCTTGCTGAAAATGTTTAAAGCTAAGAATGGGAAAGTATACATACCACTGGCAAAAACACTGACAAACATATAAAATGCAGTCTGTCATAATTAAAACTAAACTCCTCTCTTTTCATATGAAACTTAGGTTTATGTTGCTGTAGCGTAATAATGCTTTTACCAGAGATAAACAACTTTTCCAATTTGTAATACTTTCCACTGAGTAATAGCAAATTATTGGAGAAGTTATTAAATCCCTCCCTGTAGTATTGAAAAATGAGGAAAAAGATACAGCTTTTCTAAATTTACCAAATATATTTTCACGCCATAGTCAACATTTCCCATAAAAAAGTTACTTTTCAAAACTTTGTCTAATAACCTCACACCTCTCTGCACACCTCTTCATGAAACCTCAAGTCTCCCAAAAGGCCAAACCTTAAATCTCTGCCTCTCCTTCATCAGTGCCCTAACAAGTGTCTTATAGCACTAATGCCTCTTCTTTCCACCATCCTACTGCCAGCCAACTTACTCATCCCTCAAGCTTTTATTTATCTAATCTGTCATGTCATACACTGGCCTATAACAATTTTCTAACTCTACCCTATTCATGCATTACTGGTACACAAACAGCACCCAACTCTGTAATCCAGATTTGCCTTGGAAACCACAGCCTCTGCACCTACAGCGTGTTGTACATCTCTCTGCCTTGCCTTCTGATTTATGCAGCTTCCTGGAAGAGCTCAGAGCAAGGATCTTTTAGAGATCTTTGCTGCCCATGTGGCACACTAGGTGTGATCTGCTGGCTTTAGGATGCTGAGGCAGAAGAAAGGCTGTCATGCTGTGCTGGAGATGGGATACAAGAAGATCTGGCTAGAAGGTGTTTGCCTAGCTCCACTATGGTGTGCTTCCTTCCCAATGCATCACTCAGTTCTCTGCTCCCTGCTTCAGCTACCTGGCTTTGTCTCTCATTGGCATTGGATAAAGTGAGAGAAGGCACAAGGGCGTAGAGGTAGCTTAATGTCATTTGGCGTGTTAGAAGTCACCTATGGCTCAAACAAACTGCTGTTTGGACAGTCACTTGACCACAAAACAATTTTCCCTTCAGGAATCCACAGAAATATGGGATGTACACAACTCCACTAATAAATAAACAACATGGTATTAATAATATTAACACATTAACATGACTACTATATCAAAAGATTTGGAGACATTACAGACATTAAAGACTTGGAGCATGATCATTTTTGAAAAGATTAATCTTCTGTTTAATTCTTATATCACCTGAAAGATTAAATCCTATTCACAAGGAAAGGAAAACACTGGCAATTCATGAATGCATATGCTTACAGAAAAACAATTCAGCATGCCAATACCAATACATATTTTCACCAACAAAATAGCTTGTAAGATCTGAAGAAGCACATAAAAAAAAAAAAAAAAAAAAAAGAACTTTATGCTCTCGTTTCTATGAGGACAGTATTCTTGCATTACTTTATAAGGAACTAGTGATGTGTTGCTACATAATCAGACTGTTTTCTTATTTTTCCATGCATAATCTTTGAGCACTTCCAAATTTAAACATTGTTAATAGAAATTAACACATCGTTAAATATAACAAACATGATGATAAAGAAAAAAGGGAAAAAAAAAATGAAAGAAAAAAAAAGACCAGCAAAGATTGAGAAATCTGGGTCATTATTCTCCCTGTACTTCATAAAGAAAATACAGTGGAAAATAAAGGAATATAACAAAGAAAACCAACAGCAGTAAATTGCTCCAGGAATAAAACTGAAAAAAAAAAAAAAAAAAAAAAAAAAGAATAAAATTGGAATGCTTTCACTGGAAACACAACTCTTTCTCAAAGGATAGCCTGCCTCAAAACAGTTTTCTATTATTTAGGCTGAACTGCTCAACAGGATGCTTTTCAAACTAAGGAATGAAGAAAGACGATTGTGAGAATTTGTGTAATCTCCAAACGCTGGTTTAGCGCTTAGAAGGAGGGCAGTAAGCACATAAGGACACCACAGTAAATTCATATTTGTCACTGCAGCAGTCTACACAGAAAAACAATCATAAAGCTGAATATGAAGAGCATTTGCATACACAAGACATGCTAGTGAAAAGATGTGCCCAATCCAATTAGGGAACCAATGAAAAACAAGCAAAATATTTGCATATTAATGCAAGGGATTTGGACAGCAAAATACAGGAGCTTTAGACAAGTGCCTTCTGTTACAGGAGTAAGAGAAGCTAGATGGAATAGTGGTAATGATTAAAATACGGCAAGTTTTTAATGACACATAATAAAGGTGAAGTTACGTGGGTCCTATTAGCAACTATCTGGGAAAAAAGAATGGCAGAAAAGACTTCAGTTTGGGTCAAATGGTTTTTGAAGAAGCTGGGATTTTGGAAGGCTGAATTATTCTAGATGCTTAGAACTAGATTTGTTTGTGTAGTGAATAGATCTTTCTGGCAATGCTAAATATTTATATATGCATATATATATATATATATATATATATATATATACGCATACATATATATATACATATATATATATATATATACATATATATATATATATATATATATATATATATATATATATATATATATATATATATATATCAGCCTGACTGCAGAAACACTGTAGTGAGATGCTTCTCAGAAAGAACACGGTGCTAACAATGGCAGGACCTCTTAGTAACAGGATACTCAGGAGATGCCCTAAAAACCAATAGCGGTGTTGATCAGGATGTTCCTAAAGCAAGGCTCTTTATTCCCAGATTCACCCTGTGAATCAACACAAAAAGAAGGAAAGAAACAAAGAAAAAGAAACACTGATAAGTCTAGTAAGAAACTGCACATTTAACATATCTTATGATGTGAGATATAAGGTTTTATATTATTAAAATATAAAAATGTAGCAAATTATAGGCAAACATTTTCATCAGAAGGGGAAATAAAAAAAAAAAAAGAGAGAGACCTTGCGTTCTAGGTTGGAACCACACACAAGACATTTCAACAGCTTCTGAACTCTATTCTGCTCCAAGCATAGGGAAAGCTCCTTAAAGACAGCACAAGCAGGAGTAACCCTGTGTCAAGACAAGAAGAGATTCCAGTATCACCTCAGAGAGAGATGGAGACAAAAGCTAGCTGAAGCAGCCAATATACGTGTGTGTGGACACGTGTATATGGATAAATATATATATATATGCGCGTGTTATATAATGCACCTCAATACTATGTTATGTTTTATCTTTTTACAACTTCATTCCAGAACCTTAAAAACTTATTTTTAAGTGAATATACCCTTTTACCAAGAGGCTTGTACTCTGACAAATGATCTGAAAAGCAAGACATTAATCCTTCCTGGTCACTGGAGCACTGGAACAAGTGCTGAGCTTCCCATTACACTACTCCAAGCTGTTGACAGGGTAACAAGCTGTGCCTTCACAGGAGCAGTGAGCCTTGTTGTGTGTGATATTGCACATATTCAAACCATTCCCTGGCTTTCAATGGGAAATTCTGGAACAAGAAGCATGCCTGAGCCCCAGGGGAAATTATTATAAGTTAAAATAATGCTATGGATGCCTTGATTAAAACAAACAAAAACAAACAAACAAAACCAATCAGACAAATATATGATTGTCGTTATTGTAAAGGTCACCCCTGATGCTCTGATGAACTAGAGTGTGTGACCAACAAGCATACAGGTAACAAATTCTGGAACAGGATTTTCAATGCATGTAGCAGGATGGACTATAAAGGTTGAAGACACTCACAGAATTATGTGCAAAAAGGTACAAAGACCAGCAGATGTCTAAAATAGTCCTTTAGAGATACACAGCTTGACCAAATACAGTAGTGTTGGACACATAGCACAGGAATTTCTATATATACCTAGCATACCAATAAAGTAACAAGCCAACTACAAAGTGAATGAAAAATAGCCAACTGCAAATTATTTTGAGAAGGACACATGAAAACATCAATCAGGAAATTATTACGTATGAATTACAGCTATAGATCATATATTAGATATAATTTGTATTTTTTGAATCCCTCTGCTTGCTATTCTGCCTATGCTCTTTTTTTGTTTTTGTTTTGTTTTTTAGTCACCTCTAAACAGCATTACACTTGCTAAGCATCAAGTGTCCTGACCAAAGCCCCCTACCCAATAAACCCACCATCAAGTCATCTTGTACATATTGGCAAGGGTGAGAGAATTTGTTCCCTGGAAAAAGTGTAAGAAGTGATCAGAGACTCTGGTACAGTCAGCTGAGGCCAACAAATTAATATGAAGTTAGCCTTGACTGATGTATGTTTATTAATCTGACTGCTGGCAAATAGTAGATGCTTAGTAGCTTAATCTTTTCTTAAATCTACTAGAACAAGATCCATATATACCCAGTATGTAAACGAGGCAGAAGATGGCAGCCCAGGAAATGTAGGGAAACACAAAGAATTTGCTTATGGGAGATGATGCCAGGCTAGAGCTGGAAGGAAGATGAAGTTTGCAGGAAGTCATTAACGCTTGTGGTTTTGTTGTGTTGTGTGTGTGTGTATTTTCTTTTTCCCCTCCAAGGACTCCTCAACACCATTTCATTTTTATACCACTATTAATATTATTAACAGACATGACAGCATGAATGAGTCAATGAGAAAATCTTCAAAAGGTGTCATTTTGTACAGACTGGACTTGATGATCACAAAGATCTCTTATAGCTGTCAACATTCCTGAATACTATGCAGAGTATTACACTATGCAGCCAAAGGACTAGAATATCATACCTCAAAAAGTCACTCATAAATTCACATATTTTGGAAAACATGTGAAATGCTGCAGTTAAGATTGACAAGTTTACAGCAGAAATCTCTGATACGACATCTTATTTTAAGGAATTGTCATGGGAAATAATGATTTGCTCTTCACAGAAATACTAGAAGTAGAATTTATTTTTTAAAAGGCAAAGTTATTAAAACAGTTGTCAATAATTTACACAAATGACTGAATATGTTTTGAAAGATTCAGATCAAGTCAAGATGGTAGCTGAATGTTGCAGAATGAATAATAGCAGAAGATTATGAAGCTGCATCCTATAATACTGGGAGAAAATGAATCATTCCAAAAGGAGGGAGAAAAAGGCAGGAAATAGAAACAGGGAAACATGCCGCACTAGTTGGCATGGTTGGTGGATACAGCCATAGAGCTGTATCTTACAAACACTGAGATCAGCAAGAGTGGAAGCTGTTTGAATGCAAACGGAAGGGAAATGTTGGCAGAGCACATTTTGCATGCGTTTCCCTCATTTTGGATCTTGCTTTCTACGCTGGTGTACCAGAAACCAGAACTTGTAACCTCTCAACAGTGCTACAAGGCCGATTTTTTTTTCTCCCGAGCTTCCGGAGAGAGACTAAGCCAAAGATCAGAGGAATTTTATTATGCCTGCTCTGGAGAAGCATTTATTTTATTAGTCTGCCTCCCGGGGAACATTTATTGTTGGAGTGGGATGGGCAGTCCATTACAGTAATCATTACAAAAATTAAATTCTGTAGGAGAAGCCTAAGCATGGGAGGAAAGCCTATTCATCCTATTCATTTCTGTACATAACATTATCTGAAAAGAATGCTGAATTATTAGCTAATTAGTTTTATACACTTGTAAATTCCTAAAATGTAAATGGACATCAATGCAGGGATTGATATTCTGCCTTCATTTGAAGCTGCTATTTGGGAAGCATTAGCTGACATACTTTACATTTCCAGACATCAGTGACAAATACAATAATTACTATTCCTCAAAACAAATGAAAACAAACAGTTTTGAATGAAAACTAAGCAAAGGCACAAAGTGATTGCAGATGACAGACAACCAGAAGCTGGAGAGAGGTCAGTAAAGTATCATGGAGGAAAAAGGCAAGACTCGGTTGTCTTAGCTACTTATAGCAGCTACTAGTCATCATATGAAAAGCAGAAATTACTATCTTGTGAAACCTATGGTTATGCAGAATTGTTGCTAACGCGAACTATAATAAATTCTTTAAGCACTTCTGATGTGCTTAAAGATGCACACAGAACTTATCATGTATGCATATGGAAATAATAATTACTAGAAAAAGCACATAAAGAGAAGAGCTGCCCCTCTCATGAAAAAGGATTGCAGTACCAAAAGTTAACAAATGAAAAGCAAGCCCGTGGGAGACTGATTGGATGTATCATATCATTCACAGGCACTGATATAAATCAGGAGTTTACAGTCTTGCCTGTGTTTACATAATATAACACAACACAGTTACAAAAGAAAAAGTCAGAATTTGGCAAACTGACAGCTGTGAGACACACTGGGACCTATAAAGTCTAGGTGATCTTCTCTCTACTGGAGACTGCTGCCAGCACCCACAGGACTTGCAGCAATCCTGAAATATTCCCTTGCTCTCCTTCAAATTCCCTGCCCTTCCAACAGCTTTTGCATTTATTTATTTATTTATTGTGTATACCTTAATTCTCATGCTCAATTCCTTATGAAGTCCTTCTGTTGTGTTACATCATTCTAATGATTTTTATAAACTGGATAACAAAACTAGGAGGTTGTTAGATTGGAATTATGCCTTTTAGTTTGTTAGTAGCTCTTCAGGGAGCCCAGGAACAGCATGTTGATATAACAGATGAGAGAGCCAATATTTACAGTGTTTCTTTGCTATCACTAAATCTTCTACCAGTTTCAGAGAGATTGTCCTTGTGTTTGCCATGTGTTTGCCTTTTTTCTTTTTTTTCTTCTTCTTTTTATTATTACATTTAAAATAAAATTATTTTATTTTATTATTTAAAATAAAAATATTTTATTATTATATTTATAATTAAAAAAAAATAAAAAATAAAAAGCCTTTTCATCTGCTCGGCTTTCTGGGAGCCAACGAGTTTCCAAAACATAGATGACTTAGGTTCCTACTTAAATTTGTTGTTAAGGTAAGGTAATACAATACTGTCAGTTACTTTTGTAAAAGTTTAAATTGATTTCATCAACTTCACAGAAAACAAGTTGAGTATTCGGCAATCAGATCAGCAGTGAGCAAAGATGTTAATTCTGGATCAACAACACAAGGTGCATGGTAAGCAAACACTGCATATTTCCAATGATCTATGGGAACTTGTGGACAATAGATCCATATCAATAATCCCACGGCTGTTTCTGACCAGACCAAATTTTGTAGGTAGTTGTGTATGAACAGCACCAAAATCCCTATGCAATAATCTACTCAAGTGTTTTCCTCTACTTTTTCCTTATATGCAGCCCATAATCTAGTTAAACAGTGGGGAAAACCCTGAAGTTCCCAGCCCTTGACAGAATGGCAGAGCAATGCAGACTGTAACACTACCTTAGAAAAATTTACAGAGATCCTCTATAAAACAAAAAGGGCACACACGGAAATTTTACTTTCCTTTCATCTGTTTCTATAACTAGTATTAATATGCCTGAACCACCATAGCAAGTTCATTTTAATGCATCAAATGATAGCAATAATAGGAAATCCTCAGCCAATTAAACACCATGTTTCAATGACCAACATCTATTAAAGGAAAACAAATTCACTGAAGACCTGATCTCATCCAAAGATTTAAGAAGCAGATCTTGAGAAAGGAGCTAAATCTTGGAAGTGCATTTGAGAGAAAGAAAACAAACAAAACCACCCCAAAACTAAACAAATCCAAACCCTTTCCTTTTCGTTTAAAAGCAACCCCTCCACTGCCTTTAGTTAAAAAGGAAGCATACTGGAACAAAGTCAAGTCTGGGTGAAAAGTCTGTGCTTTTAAAAAGCATCTAGAACTATCAACAGAGAAATAAAAATCAGTGATCAGAGGGACGTATCTGTACCAATTCTCCAGCATTTAGGTATTATTATTGAATCCCTATTTTCTATCAGGGATTATCTCTTGACAGAAGTTGAAGAAACCTAGATATTTGGGATAAAGGCAAGTCCACAACCTGCTTCAGAGCAGCAGCACCATCCAACCACCAAGCATTAGAAAATCATCGTCACTAACTTCACTGCACGTAACAATATCCTGAACAGACCTAGGGTACTCACTGCATCCATCCTTTTAATTGTGCCTAAATGTATATTCAAGACTCTGAAGCAAAGTGTTTTATCTATCTGGAATCTGAAAAATAACTTAATTGGGCCAGCACACAGCAAAATGCAACTGCATCTCAGGTATTTACAATACCTGTATATCCAAAATGCAACGTGCTGCCCATGAAAATTCTTTTGAGATAGCCATAAGGGCTCAATGGTCAATATCATGGCTACATTTACAACAGCAGATCCATTTAGACGGTAAATAGATCATCTAAATTTTCTGCAGAGCTCTGCTCAAGTATGGCAAGCTCTTCTAATAATCTGCTCTTGACAGTCTAGTCCCAAATACTTAACAACCAAACAAGGACATTTAAATTGAAAAAAGCAATTGGAATTTGTATTAACCACTGTGGAGGGAAGAATCACTTATTTGAAAGCTGGGGAATAATAAATGACAAAATGCTTTAGTCCATGATAACTGGGTCCACCTCAAAAGGAAACATCCTCCCTATAGTCACTCTCCCATAATTGTGTTGCGTTCCACAAGAATGGAAACAGATATTATCTTACTCTATTCCAAACTCTTCTACAATGGGTATTAAACTATTTAGCCAAGAAATGACTGACATACTGGCTCATGGAAGGTATCTCTCAAATGAATAGGGCATGTCAACAGCAACAGCCTGCCCCTACCAATCTCTTTTCACTAGGCTTTGTACTTCCCTTTGCTATTTCTGTGTTGCCAGAGCTGCTTTATTCCATTGTGACCTGTGATTTTCGTAAGCATGCTACATTGCCAAAAGAGCTGCTTTGTTTACATATATTTTGCAAAATATACTGAAATAAAATGTATGAGAGGGAGTAAAGAGGACATACAGGATTGTGTAATTGCTCTTTCCAGTGCTGCTTATGTAGTCCATCAGTCTGAGAAAGGAAAAGGCGATTCATATTTTAGTGGTTTCCTTAGCAAGTAGAGACCTTGAATGGCAGAAGAATTCTGGCTGGAACTACAATGGACTTTGTACTTTGCATTTGGACTGTGTGTACACAATATTATGTGGAAATCTCAGCTGTCTTAATATTGGAAAGATCTTACAGATGCTAGGGCCAAGTATTTCCCAGATATAATTGGAAAGGGTAAAGAACAGTCAGCAACTTTGTTAAGATCTATTATCATCATGATGATTCCAGCTTTCTTCCTCTGAGGCTCAGCTAGAGATTTAAAAACAAAACAAACCGAAAACAAAACAAAACAAAACAAAACACTATTTTGTGAATCTTCGAAAAACCCTCAGAACTCAAATACTTGCTCTCTCCTACAAATCTCTTTTGACAAATAGCATATGATAGCATATGCAATGCACTGAAATAGATATTTATGATTTTTGAGATTCTAATGTTTTATATTATCTGATGGTATATTGGAACTGTGAAATAGCCTATTACCTTGATCTGATGTGAAATTTTTCATTTAAGATAATTAAAAAATACATATATATACATATTCAGAATCTAACCGTAAGATTGAAAATTTCATATTCTTTTCACCAAAATAGAACAAGAACTGGGGAAATGAAGCAACACTAAGGAAACAAAACCAACCACCTACGTTAATTTTCTCTCTCAGATACTTGCTCTTGTGTAAATATTGAGAGCAAAGTGAGAAAGAAGAAGCAGTATGTTTCATGCAGGCCTAGAGAGCCCTTCTTCTGCACTCTTAAGGGCACTTTCAAATATATATATTTTATGCACTCCCATCACTGACAAGCATCTAATTTTGTTCTTCATCACTACTGCCCTCCCTACCAGAACTGATGAATATGAGAAAACTCTGGCCTTAAGTGCTGTGAGAAATCACAAAGGAATACTGTGGCAGACCTTGAAATGAAATCCAGACCTTTGAAACTTACAGGTTTAGCCACTGGACATGATTTAATCAGTACAGAAAAGCACTGGACCTCAGAGGTTATGTACTGGAAGCAGTGACTAAACTACAGGGAGGGAATAGAAGAGTCAGTAAAGGAATGGTTATTAAGGCTTCATTAGTCTTGTTGGTCTCCACCCATACGTAAAATCATTTACAAATATCAAAAGAGATTTCATTATTTTAACATATGAAAACTCTACCTTTAGAAGGTGAAACTATCTTTTGAATAAAAACACCAGGAGAAGATTTTAGAAAGGGAAAGCTCTTATTTCAATAGCCCTAGAAAATCTGAAATTTTTCAGTAAGCTTCAGATCATGCTATGCTACTATGACAGCATTGGCAAGTTTTTTGTAATGACCTTGTATTAGAGGTGGAATCTGACAAGTTTTCATTTCTACATGTCTCAATGGTGTAAGCTTGTAACCATAAATAAATGTTCTTTCCAACTACCATGAGTTATGGAGTTTCCCTATGCTCTATATTGGATTCACGCTTTCAACATCCATACACTTCTACCAGTTTGTATTTTTTGACATAATGGTGCAATGTGTCATGCAGATGATAGCCAAATTTATCCATCCCTCAATAAAAAAAATAAAAATCTGCTACAATAGAGCTACTGCCTGACTGATGTTAATAACTGAATAGCTTAGAATTTTATTAAGATAATTCAAATAAGACAAATAGTAGTATTTGGGTCTCCTTTATGCACATATATTCCTAACATGGACAGCTGCTGTGTTACTTGCTTGATTTCAGGATAATTTTACCTCTAATAAGAAATACATTTGACCAATTATATGTACTTAAGTAAGAAACTAAACCGTACCTATTCCATACATGGAATTACGGTCAACAAAAAATGAGACAAAACAGGATAAATTAAGTCAAAACAACAAGATGAATTAAACCTATTATTTACCAAGAAAGCAAGTATTAATATAGAACAATGCAATAAATCTTATCATACTCTGTAAGAAAATCAAAGAGATGGTTGGGCAGAATTTGACCATTGATGAAGACCTTGAGAAATAAATTGATTCCTAAGTAAAAGATCATGTAAATCCATTTAGGTGCTACAAGAGTGTATTTGTCCAACATTCTTGCCACAGTCCCTCCTGATTTAAACTTCAAATAAGCTGATGCCAATTTCATTGACATAATGAGAACAAACAAAATAAATCAAGAGAATAAAGCCTAGAGTCTTTACCTCTTAGATAAGATACATTTAGACACAGTATCAACTGTTATGATGATTTATCTTAGAAATTGAGATGTACTCTTTAAGTAACACTGTTGAAGCTAAATTTAATTTTGTTTCTGACCCGTGTCCTATTTTAAAAGCAAAGAAGAAACAACATACCTCTGCATTTGTAGAAGAGCTGACAAAGAATACGTGCTCTTCTATGGAACTCAAAACTGAGGAGAATTTCTTTAGGACACAGATGCAATACAAATCAAGAAAAAGATGCATCTGAAAAAATTCCTTGGATATGCAACAGGCTACGGAAAATAGTACTGTTAATACCAGACTGTTGATAAAAGTAAAATAGGGTGAAAGGCATTTACAGTACTTAAAAGGGTAGCATTAAGTCAAAAGAAAACTTAGGAGGTATCAATAGGACATACACTAGAACCCACTCAAGTACAGCTTTTACAACAATTTTGAAGAGAGAATATAGCATTATGTATATATGGGCATATATATATATGTATGTATGTATACAGAGAGTAGGTAGTACTTCGTTATGAGAAGCAGTGGGACTATTATATGAACGTGACTTCTCCAGGAGAAAACCAAAAATGTAACTACATACACAGCTACCACGAGGGAAAAGAGGATGGCAGAAATAGCTGATAATTCACTGTGGTTTTATAGATTGGATAGTATGAATCTTGCAATGCGAAGGCAGTTACACCTTCCTCTCTGCAAACAGTCTTCCTGGGGCTTGAAACTCTTCTTTGAAATTTACTATTTCTAAACTGAGGGTCTCAGGATTCTGAGAAACAGGAAAGAAAGTCTTATTTCTCAAGAGACAGACAACAGAGATCTTTCTGGATGACTTGCTTATCCTCCTGCAACAGTGGTTGTCTTCACTCATCCATGCCACTCCAAATATAAATAAATAATAAAAAAAGAAAGAACCATCACAAATTCCTATTTAAATTTGGAAGGATTATAAAATCAAATGTCTAGCTGCATAAGGTTAGTGGGGCAGCTATAGAGATAGCATTATAATAGCAGCTGATTCTGAGTCTATGATGCTGAGAAGCGAAAATGTGGAGCACAAAATCCCATTCCTCAACTAATTACATTTGAATGAAGAAATTTGGCCTCTCTCTTTCACCTGGACTGAAACCTGACGCATCATTAGCAGCTCTGATAGGGTCAGCCAGCCTGCAAAACAGTGCTAACTGTTGCCAGAAGATACCTGCAACAACTCTGACACCAAAATGTCAAAAATGCAGCTTCTTAAGTGGTCAAGAAGTCTTCAATATTGTTGCTTCGATAGAGGAAAGTCTCATTTACAGAGTTCATGTTGAACAAATCTGATCAGGTGCACTAAGGAACAGACCTTAAAGAATTCATGCGCTGAACAACCTTAGGCAGATAGTTTGAGATTCTTCAGGAGATTTTGTACCCTGCTTCATCAAATTCAGTGCTATGCATGGTCCGCTTCCTACTTAATTACCCCTTACTCTTTCAAACCCGTCTGAATGAGTCTTTTTCAACATGTCACAAGAAAAGTTCAGTGTATCCTGTCCACAACAGAGATGTCCTGTGGCAGCATCCATCCAAATCAAGAGTCTTTCTTCCATGCAAAATTCAAGTACTTAACCTTCTGAAGCCCAACACAAACATTCATGCAGGATCTTTTAGGTAATAGAAAGCATACGAAGGAAATAAGAAAACCATGATAAAATAAAGATAGTCCAAATTTCCTAACCTGAAGACATAGAAATCTGACCTTTGAGATACCTCAATTTGACTGGAAGGCTCTAAGCAACCAGATCTAAATGGGCCTTACTTACATGGTCACTTGGACCAGATGACCTGCAGGCCAGATAACCTTCCAACCTAAACTGATTCTGTGCCACAAAGTAAAGGTGACTTAGAGAGTTCAACAGCTGTCTTACAGCACTTAAAAAAAACAGTCTTCAAGAAGTCTCAGAAAACACTTAGAGAGAACACTGAATAAAATGTTTGAGAACAAGGGCTCTGATGTTCTGCTTAAGGACAATGCTAAAAGGGACAACAACAACAAAAAAATGGAGACCACCAGAAGTTCACTTGTGCTAATAAAGCACAGACAAAATTTCAAGACAAGTGTTTGTGTACTATCATCTCCTAAAGTGCTCCAGAGCCCTCAGATTTCAGGGTGGGGATGAGTGCAAACTTTGCCTTGGTGAAAATCGCAGCACAAATTCCAGACTTTGGAAAGGAAGGATGAAGACCCATAAACAGGATCATAGACATAAAAGTACTGGATTTCAGGGAGATAAATGCCAGAAGAGAAACTCCTACTGCAGTGAAGCACTGCCTCAGTTCTGAGTTGCCATTTCCAATGCCGTATTAGGTAACTGCCTGCCAGTGAAGTGTTCCACTTCAAAGGGGGCAGGAACAGATCCTTTTTTACTACTTAGCAAGAGCAAGATGAAGCACTAAGTGGTCAGCTACTTCATGTCTTCCAATGCAGGAGACTGAGAGATGTGTCCTATGTTTTGGGGTAAAACTGTTGCAGGACTGAGTTCTTCGTGAATATTGTGTACCTTCGTTACAGGGCTGTTGAGGAACAAAGAAAAAGAAGAGAATTTCCTGAAGGCACTGAGCAATTGAATTAAGAGAACTCTGAAGATAACGCACAGCTACTGTTTACAAGAATTACTCTTTTTACAGCGTCAAACCCATTTTCTACATATAGTTTCAGTTGCTTATTCAATATGCATGTGCATTTCTGAAATAAGGGTGTGTTAATCTCCATGGATGAGTGGGGTCCATGAGTATTTCTGACTCATTTTTTTTTTTAATTCCTGTGCCTCCAAGGCAGTTTCTGTTTGAATGGCACTATATGGGTACATGAGGTAATTGCTGAATACTTATAAGATTTTGCTTATTTGTGCTGAAGGTTTGCTTCTAACGACATTTTTTGTTCATTTTTCTCATTGATTATCAATGTCTTAAAACTCCTGACCAGTGTTACAGTGTCACAGAAGAGTATGTGAGAGTTTTAGAAAGGAGTAAAGACAACTTCATGCCATGCATAGACAAATATATGAGTTCCATTTTATCCTCTCCCCTTGCTCATGACATCCAAAGCATGCAAAGTTTGAGGGGAAAAAACAAACAAACAAAAAACCACAAACAAACATGATTTTACTGAGAGCCATGCAAAGGTTTAAAAAAGAGAGCTCTATTTTAATTGCTATTTCATTACTCTAACGCATAAACACCACTAGACATAAATGTTTTCTTTCATTATTATCGTTCCATGTCTTCAAGCTAGGAAATGAACATATCTGGACTTAATGAACACTGTAGACATGCGAGTTCTTAAATTCTGAACTACAGGTATTCAAACATAAATATTTCCCTTAAAATCTGATGTTTGATTATCAAGAAGCTCATCTTTATCTACCAGAAAAGTTAGATACATTTCTGTAAATCTATCTTTTTAGGATTTGCTCTGAAAATATATGTTCATAGATACATATGTATGTATGTATATATAGACATGTACGTATATGCTTACAAGTATATACACATTAAAATACCCCCTTCAGGTTATATTTACTATATCACTGCTTTGTTGAAATTCAGGAAATGTTTTTTTCCACAATTGACCTTACATGATTAATTCTGAATGGTTTATTTCTTTGTCACACTGATTTGTGACAATTACCTTGGGAGCTTGAAGTCATAAATATTGATAAAGATTATAGTATGCTTCTATATATATTGGTATGTCATCAGAAACAGTGATGATCATTTTATACTAATGTGAAAAGATGGGGCTGCTTTGGAGAAACTTATGTTCATTTATGTTGTCTGTTCAGATATTTATGACTATGTCTAGAGATAAAAATTATAAATTACATTTACATATTTATGAGCAAATGTATGTAATATCCATATTTCTATTAAAATACCATCAATTTCCCTATCTTACTATAATGCAAGTCAGAACTAAAATGCACTTGGCTTTATCTTTTTCTTAAAAATCCCCTACATTTACGCGACCAGCCAAATGTAGTATGAATAGACAGTGATAACTGATAAACAGTGGTAATAGTATGCACTTAGTTATACAGTTTAAAAGACTTATCTATTATACCATAAGATATAAAAATATCTTTCTCAGTTTTGAGACGCAGAAAAGAAAAAGTGAGATAATATGTGGGCTGCAGAACCATGCAATGCAAATTGAAGAGTGCAAGCAGAAACTCACCTCTAACTTTGTTCTTTGTAGCAGCCACTGGAAGCAAGGAAAAGATTGCACAAGAAGAAGAGAACAAAGATAGATTAGATAGAAGTTTGAGTAAGTAAGAATACACAGAAGCTTTATCACTATTGATTCAAAACTAACAAACGCTGTTTCTAAGATTATTTAACCTATTTGAGACAGTACAGTTCTATGAGATAGTTCAGATCTATGATTTTCTCAGAAGACCTGTACTGATACATTTAGAAAATATATCACAAGACACACTCAAGAAGCATGGCAAGAGTGGAGAAAAACCATGTACCATTAATCACAAATAGGTGAGAACATACATACATAGATTTGTGAATTCTAAAACATACAGCAGAATTCACCTTGCTAAAAGCTCATTCTGAAACACCTACACCATACATCAGTCCTTTGTTCCTATTTCTTGAAACGTAAATCTCCTGTGAAGCTGATTAAAAAAAACATCAGTTAAACTGCAGCTACTCCAATTATTCACATGCTATATCACTGTTTTTTCTTCATTAATGCGCATATCTTCAGATTGTTCTTGCACCCTGAGCAAACATCCACTCATTAATGAATATGCAAATCTAAGGGAGCAAACAATATTTTAGCAGTGATCAACATTCCAACTCAGAGAAAACAGGGCAGACAAAACAGCTTTTCTTGTGTCCCCTGAAGCAACACGGCTACTAACAGCAAAGATACAACATGGTCATAACAACAAAGATAGGAACTTAAAATGGTCTACTATCATTATTCTTGTCTCCAAAATCAAAAAAATATTCTTCTGTTTTCTGAGGCTCATGACTAACATTGCTGATACACAATCAGAACCCAAACTGAAAACAGATTCAGTTAGCTATAAATTATACAAAAAGATACTATATATAAGTCTTTAAATTCTCATGTACACTCTGAAAATGAATTCATTCAAGAGTACTTTCATGAAAAAGGTAGTTTTTTTTTTTTTTTTTTAAATTTTTTTTTTAAAAAAAAAAAAAAAAAAGGAATAATAATCCTAATTCCTCTTCTCCAGTCCTTCTTGTAAAATGGGACTATGGGCAATTCCAAGGCAGATAGCATTGTGACCAGAACACAGAATAAAAGGAGAAAGACCACTCTCTTTCTGCTCTCTTTGCTCATCTTGTTCACACCTGTAGGTCTTATGCATTCGCATTTTTTTTTTTTTCCTTCTTTCTTCCACTTCCAACTTTTTTCACCACTTTTCACCAATCAGTTCTTGCTAAGACAAGTAAGGAGAGCATGGCAGTGAAGGCCAAGTTACCATAAATGTAGAAATTTTTGAAAAAATAAACCAAAACCTTTTAACTTTATGAACGCATCCAAAAATGTCAGTTCTCTTGATTCCTAATTTTCTTCACTGAGCCCGCTCTCTACTTCCAGAAGCACTATTCTGCATTATCATTGTTATGCTGGCCATGAAAACAAAATAAAAGCAGTCCTGTCTTTTCTGAAATCAACAGTACTCCATGGAACAGCTCCGCTTTGGGGAGGTACAACAAAAGTAGACATGTCTGCAGAGCTATAGTCTTACAGTTAACTTTCCATAAGACTATTTAACAAGACATACCTAAAAAAAAAAATAAAAAAAATCTTACATGCACTAAAAATCACTTGAGTAGTAAACAAAATTAATGGTGCTATTCTAATTTTATAGTAAGTGAGCAGTTTCTCCTTCATGCAAGTATAAGTTGATAATGAATGCATAGAGTTCATCAATCTGCTCATTTTCTTATCCTTCCCCTTCTTTTGCAGTCCTGACAATAATATCCACATGAAGGCATTATTACTTCAAGCCAGAATCATGATTTAAACCTAACAAAGGTCTGGAGGAAACCCCCTCTACGTAATTTAAAAGCAACAGGTAACTTTATACTTGTATCTAATTATTCAAAGAATACAAAGATACATAAAATACATAAATTAAAATTATGTATGTATTTTAATCATTTAGAATAAATATACACATACATAATGGCCATACACAAATTATATAGATATATGTACATATATACATGCATATTAAAAGAATCCAACTTTTATGATTAGATAGCTTTATTTTGAAGCAGAAGAACTAGATAGAGAATTATTACCTACCACGTATCAGTAAATAAAGAAAAGACGTAAATGAGGTTGCATGTTATAATTGGAAGTAAGTCAGGTTACTAAGCTTGTTAGACCAATTATAACTTGCTGCATATTCGCTAATAGAGGACTGGATGACAGTAACCTTCTTAAAAATGTCATGTTCGATACTTGTAAGTTTTTCCATTGACAGCATGGTCCAATTACAAGTCAATTCGTAAAGTTCAAACTGCACAACAGCCAAATTAGCTAAAAATTGTCTTTCAAAATATAGTTCTGCCTACTGGAGGGAGATAGTTGGAGCTGTTTCCATCACTAGCAATTTTATTTATTTATTTATTTATTTATTTATTATATATATATTTCTAGCATAAGGGGAAGTTCCCGTTCCTTATTGTTGTTGATGTTGGTTCTTCTTTTTCCAAAGGTGAAATATTTCTTCTCTCTTCCCTCTTTATTTTTCTTGTCACTATGTACAAAGAGATGCTATATGCAAACTATATGTTTGGAAATGTTTATCCATCTTTTCACCTTATTAATACAAGAAAGGTCATAGGAGAAGACAAGCAGAGATAAATGTTTTTAATGAGCATCACTAACACTGAAAATTAGTAGAGGGAGGATGATGTCTCAGTTAGAGCACCAGAACTGGGATAGTTCAGCTTTTCATGTCACTGAAGTCAGTGATAAGAGACCTATGGGTTTCAAGAAATAACTTTACTGTTGTAATATCTACATTCGCTTTCAGACTATCCTCAGCAAGTCAGTTATTTCTCTGCATTTCACACAATCACTTGTAAAATGGGGGATGAAATATTCTTTGTTTCCACCTTGACTTCCTTGCTTGATGACTAAACAAGCTTTTCAGGGTAGTGAGCATCCTTCTTCTTGAAGTAGGATATTTTCAGGATACTAATTTAATTTTAAATCTCTGTAATACAATTAAAATGGATTGGGGTGGCCAGTAATTATTTACAGCTACAATGTAACCTGAAAACTGGAATTTATGTTATTTGGATGGCATTTGCTTTATGTGGCTAAACTAGCAAGCTAACCAGGAAACAGACAAAAAAGAAAGAGAACTACTTGAAATATTTCCCCAAGTTCAGGGATTCCTTTAAAAACCTGAACACATTTCTAAGGGCATTTTTCTTTAAGCTACTCTGCCTTACCTTTCTCAGGAAATTGATTCTGGATAGGGAAGTATACTTTAGAAAATGTGAACAACCACCTTCATTAGAATTTATGGAAGTTTTTAAGGACTGGAGAAGACAACCAGACCAAGAGTAAAGACATTCCATATTCTCAAAAGTCAGGCTGAAAGTCATGACAGATCTACTAGATTTCTAGGTAATATCAAGAAAAAAATAAATATACTGTATTAAACTTTGGTTCTATCAAGATTAAAGGATATTTTGTTTTTGGAAGTAAGTCTCTTCTGGTCACGGTATATGCAAAACAAAAGGGTTGTGGCTACTAGGGAAAGGTCTAGGAGTGAGAGAGTCAGAGAACAGCAAGAGTTCAAAGTCAGAGATCTCTGAAGATTTCACTCAGAGATCAGGAAAGGGGATGAAAATTGTACCAAGTCCTGAATCATGACAGTTAATTTTCACATAAATAAGATTTTTAGGGCATCTTTAAACAGAAAAGCATTTCTGCTGTAACTGTACTCCTGAAACAATGTTTTTAAAAATCATTGCCTGTATGTAAAAAGCTGGGTTCAATTCTCAAACACCGTAATATAACCCTGCTCTCAAATATCAATAACAGTGTGTTTTATTTTTCTGTGATATATCTTTCTGACTCTTTGCTTCTGTACACCAACAATTGTTAAATTACATTCTTTGATAAATGGTGGTTACAAGTTGTTCAATATTTTTTCCACTGTCAGCTGTCTCTATGCTGTTCAATTTTGTGGACATTTTTAGACAGATTTGATATAGCATTTATTTTATTTTTCTCCTTCATGTGATTTATTATTTGATTTGGGATTTTGTCTTTAGAAAAAAAGACGTCCTTCCAATTACTTCAATAGCTCAATAAAAATAAAAAAGGGAAAAATATTTCTCCCAGATGTCCAGTCTACCTAACCTTTTATTTCAGAAAAATTAGAAGAAAAATATTTGAGGCCAGTGCCCTGTTCTTATTTTATGTATCTATTATATGTATTAAGAAATCAGCTAGAGGAAAAACTAGTATAATATCTAAATGTTATAATGACTAAATAGCTCTTTGCAAGAAAAGAAACGAGATGAAAGTCCTAGTCACAAAGCACATTGCATTGATTTTGTCCTGAATACAGCAACCTACAGTTCCAACAAATCTGGATGTTCTCTCACCTTCAATAAAAATTAAGACATCAGCAGGCTATGGAACAGACATATTTATTCACCTGTACTTCTACCCCAGTCTTAAAATCTTTTGCAACGATGAAATACTAAAAATAACCAAAAAAAAAAAAAAAAGTATGAAAAAAAGGAAGCACATTCCCAATTTTCGAAAGAAAAGGACTAATTTTTACACTACTTAGTTTAGAATTGTCCTTTCAACTTTGTGATGATAATGACAACAATGGCATTTTTTTTCCCTTTGGATAAGCTGATAGATTAATCAGTGGTCATTTAGGTCACCTAAATGTCAGCTCTGCTTCTTTAACTGGAAAAGCTCCTCTGTGTGACAGAAGGCTTAATGGGATCATTTTCTCAAGAGAATAATGCAAAAGGCTGTCACAAACTGAGTAAGAGACCTGTTCAAAGCAAAGATACTGGTATGTGCTGTAATGCAGCATGGTTTAGAGCTAAATTTCTTCTAATTTTCTGATCTCACATTTGATAGCCTTTATTGATACTGCACGTGCATTTTATAGTGAATGTTCTTTTTTATACTTAAGTTCTGCACACTCTGCTCACGGAGATTTCAAAAACTTCACTGTTACTTGCAGATATGATCAGAATACATATAATCCTATATTCATCTCTATCTATACAACCATTAAAGATCTATGCAGCCATGCACATGTAATTATATGCAATTTAAACATGTGACCTTCTATTATTTATTTAGTCTTTGCATCATGTCAATAACACAAGTTCCAAAGATAACATCAAGTAATTTCCCTAAGAAAGAAGTACATTTAATGTATTAAATTCATTAATGGACCTCACAAAAATAAAAACCATTCTTGTTCTGAAAATTTAATAAGTTTTTCTTGTGGTTTAAGAGAAAACCTGTATAAACATAATATACCCATGTAAAAATATAATATGTATATAGATGATATAAACCTATATACAAATATATTTACACACGTAATATGATGTGTACATATATACATCATATTGTATATGTGTATATGTATATGCATTACACATCAATATAGTGATTTGTAATTGTTTTTCCTGTTAGAATATAAAACATGTTCTAGAAGATAGAGTTGAAATAGGGACAAACCCACAAATTTAGAAGGGTTATGAATATCAACTACTACTATCCCTGCATTTGAAGAAGCATGAGTTATGTTTGGACTGCTCCTAACAGACTGCCTAACATGCCGTTAACATCTCTGGTGACAGAGACTCCAAGAGCTCTCCAAGTACTTTGTTACAGTGCACAGCCTACTCAGTGGCAACTTGTTTTCCTGCCATACAAATTAACCTTCATTGTCCAAGCCAATTCCTTAACCTTTCTCATAACTTCCTTAAGTATAAACAGCAATGGAACATACATTTCTTTAATATAATGTTTTGTATGTATGAAGACTTGTTATTTCTCTTCTATGACTAAAGAATCAAGTTCTTCCACTTTCTTATCATATGGTTTCCAGCTTCCTCTTAATTCTCTTTGTTGTCTGCCCCCTCGTATTTTCAGCAATTTACCTACACTGATCCAAAATCAGTTAAGATATCAAGCTGGTAGCACTAGTGCAAGGTACAATAATTACTTGTGAGGCCTTCCACCTAACTCTTTGGCTGTGCACTCCAAAGCAGCACTGAGCTCCAACAGAACAGCAGCACACTGTGTTCAAGACCACAATGACCCCTTAGTACTCCTCTCAGTGTTGTTCTACACCCACTTATTCACAGTTTCATATATTTATTTCATCCTTTCTGAATATGGGAGCTCACATTAAGTTTTAACCTGTAGGCAAGCTAGACATAAAAAACTTCATAAGCTATCGTGCAGACCCTAATGACAAAACACTACTGCATATCACTGCATCTAGCAAACCTGCAAGCATGACACTGAGCAATCTCCGGCAATAACACTTAACTCTTCTGTTATTAAATGAATAGCAGAAAATCAAAACAGAGCAGCTGCCAGGAGTGTATTATTCACTGTGCTCTGTGAGAAACAGCAATGTTTTGAGAAGTTGCTTTTAAGGCATACTTCTCTGTATAGAACATGGCAAACCTAGAAACTTGATAAAATTATATTTTATGTGGTGAAACTTTGAAAACAAACATGAAAAATGAGCAGATATTCCAGCATTTTGGTTCTCCACTCACTCTACCGCTCTAAAATTCAATGCCAAATAATGAGCAAGTATTTTCTGCTGTTCAGAATATTTCCTTTCCAGCCCAATAAAAATAGATTGGTAAAATAGTAATTACTGAACCTAGATAATGAGAAGCAATTCATAAACTGAAACGGGAAAGCTAGAAGGACTGCAAGAATCTTTCAAACTTGCTAATATGATGCTAAATGCTTTAAATGTTTTAAAACTGAGACTAGATTATCACATGCAATGACTTTTATTATGTGATACTAATCACAAAATATTGAAGAACACGCAGCTCCATTTTCTTTCTGAAAAGGAGACTATAAATATAGTAATTTTGTTCTCAATACTCATTAAAACTGGCATGATGGAGATTAGCAGAAGCATTGTATAATATAGACATCACTAGAGTTCAGGATTCCAGCTGTAGCTGACTCATATTAGCAGTCAAAAACACATAACACAGCACATTACTGTATAGTGAAACTTGAAGATGATAATCATGCCCTAAAGGCATCTAGATAACATGATTTGCCTGTCCCCAAATGCTAACTTTATGCATATTGTAACACAACTGGACATATAACTTCTACTAGCATTGCAAGTTGCAAGGAAGCAATTTCAGCATGAGTTAAGTTACTATAAAACATTACACAAATTTCACTTCCAAATAAATAACACAGGTTTTAAACAAGAGTAAACAGAAGTTTTAGATTTTGTTTCGTCAAGGTAACAGAATCTTTTAAGAAGTAACTACAAAAACAACCCTGGAGTGCTAGTATGAACCACTCACAAACAGAAGGTTGTGAGCGTGGTTCTGTCAGGCAGACATAGAAGTGCTTAGTTTTGTCCTCGGATAATTTTACAGGTATTTCAAAACTTAAACCAACTATTTGAAAAACCTTAATATTCATTCAGCACCTTAGGTGACCTATCACAATTTTCCAAATGCTCAGCTTCTGTGTTTATGTCAGGTCTCCAGAAAGAGCAGAAAGTCATGGTCCTACATGGATACACTTTGCAAACTGCTTAGGAACAAATGGGCTGCTGTAAAGAACTGGGCACAAGCTGCTCCTTCCTTCCCCCACTTGCTGCTTCCTTCTCCCACCTGCAGATCAATGCATGCCAAACACCTCAAACTGCTGTCTCCATTTTGCTCAATTCAAGAGCACACTGTGACATTTGTGTTTCATGGTTCTGAGAGTTTTTTTGTTCGTTTGTTTTCGAAGTATATGCTATCCTATATTATTAGGAGGAAGATATTTTCTGAGCGTGCTTGCTTATATCCATTGTTTTCCAGCCACAGCCTACAGCTAACCCACAAAGCTTAGAGATTTGTCGTGTTTGAAAATAAGCCTTTTCATAACCAGCATGGAATTGGAAACTTATAACCATGAGCAAGAAGCTAAACAGACTGACAAACAGCCAGGGCTCTCCTTATGCCACCTGGACATACAACTAATTTACCAGTTCACCTACTGCAAACCCTCAGGAGGTGGAAAATGGCTTTCACTGCACACGGTTACTTTCCTTATATTGGGCTTTTTTTTTTTTTTTTTTTTTTTCCCCCTAAGACTCACAGCCCATGGGATCACTGCATAAAAAGCATTACATCACATCCATAATAGATCATCTGTATGAAATGCTTTCTTAATAAGGTTAAAGTATGCATTAAAGGACACCAGGACAGCATCTGAAGCTTGTGGAAACAAGTACATATCTTAACGGATACAGAATTAAACCCTTGAATAGAAAAAAAAATATTTTCTATTCCCCAAAAATGATTAATTTAGGCTTTTACAGGCATTAGAAGACAAACTTAAGAAAGGATAACAAGACACATGAAAAATACTATAATAAAGTGCAGAGCTCAATTGATAGGATTTTCATAAATGGGTATCAGTAAGTATGTTTTGTGTCTAAGCTCTTCAGTTGAAGAATGGGAATTTTTGATATGACTTTTCAGTGATGATTTTACTCAGCCTTTAAAAATTCTACATCAAATTTTTGTCATGATCCACTCGCAATCATTGCAGTTGTCAGACCAGGAAATATATTGGGAAGCCTTACTCCTTTGTCTTGACCTAATAAATTACAGCCATTCCTCTGTCTCTGACCAGAAAGTAGGCTTCATTACTATGGAACATAACTCCTTTGGGACTAGGGAGGGTTACAGGACAATTTAAGAACATTAAGATACCTTCACAATTGAGGGAACATACATAATAATCCTGAAAATAGATATTCATATGTGTAGAGAATTATTTGGTGAAATTTAAGATGTTTCTGTTGCAATTACAGATATTTATTGCAACTAACGATGGATCATATTGTTACACACAGTAAAAGTATATATCAAAGAGTAATGAAACAAGTTTTTACAGGAAGTTTTCGTTTATCAAAACATCTCAAAAATCTTCAAGCTTATCTATATAGTAATTGAAGTATAAAATATACTTCAATACAGGATTCTGTGTTTTTACAGTAAAAGTGGTGAAGATATAACGCCAACTCAACCATGGTGTTTTGTTAAGAACCCTAAATAATAAAACAAAAGACATGCCAAAGTGGTACCAACTACACTTGAAAACATGCATTTTCAAATATATACTTAGTCATTTACTCTTACAAACAAGGCAGCAAGATGCATTGTTTTCTTTATAAATTATTTTGAATTCTAAGCTACGTATGCTGATGCATAGGATCTTCAAAAACAAGTGTAGGTCATGTAGAAAGTTTATGTATAAAGATGAATTAAAGTGGACAGATACCAAAAGGGAAATTTCTTCAAAGTCAGCAAGCAAAACTAAAAAACAGGGAGTAAAAAAGAGAAAAGCACAGATAAAATGATGAAATGTAAATAAATAAATAAATAAATAATAACAAGAAAGTTTAGGGAGAAGAAGGGGAGAAGACTAGAATTAAAGACCTGGATCAGAAAGCTCAGAGAACCAAATGTGTGCAGAACATAATACTGAAATCTCAAAATCTGAGCTCCAATCCTTTTCAGCATTTCAATATTGAAGAATTTCTAAAGGGATAAGAGATACAGTATATGAAGAGATAACCCATTTAAGATTCTACAATAAAATTTAAGATTCTACAGTAAATGAGTACTTAGCATAACCTCATGATGAGAATTTTCTTATCAATAATGACTACCTTACTATCATTATGAGTAGTATCTGATTGTGGTCTTGTTTCTAACACTACAAGGTTGCTACATCACTTACCATAAAACAAAACAAAACAAAACAACCCTTTCTTAAACATGACAAAAAAAAAAAACCAACAAACACACACATGTATTTCTTGCACTTCCTATTTTCATTATTACTTCTCACATTTATTTTTCCATGTTAGTGAATACTCTCTCCGATTTTAAAAGCATATGAATGTATACCTATTTATATAAAAATATATGTATTATATATTTCATATCTATATATTAGATATTATGTAGTTTCCATATATTATTTTATACATTAACCATGTCCAATTATATGAACATATACCCAATACACATTGCTTTATTTTATATATATATATATATATATATATATATAAACATGTATTATACTCTATACAAGGATATATAAAGCAATATATAGCAAGACTATACAAGCTATAAGCCTCCCTATTTTCTTCAAGGTTTTCTTGCTTTTTCTAAGCTTGGGACTACAATTTGATATATGATACGTATGTGATATATAAAACAAAAAAGTGTATTTATACACATACGTTACTAAATGTAAAGTATAATACATATTGGTACACCTGAACAGCAATGAATTAAATCAATTTAGAGTAATATTCATAGTGAAGTGAAAAATGACAGATGAGAGTGCTTTCATAGCATACTTTTGAGAAGCTTCTGAAAATAATTGTTTTGGGAAATTAAAAAAAAAAAAAAAAAAAAAAAAAGCACACAAAGTAACTGTCTACAGGAAATGATGCAATTCTTGGACTAACCCTCTTAATTATGACTTCTGTAGTAAAATATTCTTATTACTTCCATGATGAAAAAACAGTTACAGAAGACATGATCTGTGAACCATGCATGTTTAACTGAAGTATAAAACAAAAGCATGTTGAGTCTTTACACTATTTTGTTTACACTATTTTGATTCATAAAATTAGTTTTATAACATCCTGACGAAAAAAAAAAAATAGCTTGAGTCTTTATTTCAGTAACACAAACTGAAACCTTTCTGTAAAAACAAGTAAACTCTAAACTATAGCTGAGAAGGTGTACAAACAGGTTACTATTGGATATTTCTAACTTATTCCTTGGCACCTCTGCCAACATTCAGGACAAAATTGTTACAGAAATACAATGAGCTAAATGAGCCCTTACAGATGAATAGTGCACATATATAGTGTTTAGCTTCAGTCATTGCAGGAAATCAGGGAAACATTTTGAAATGTCACACGTTTGTAGCAAAACCAAAGAATTCAGAGACAAAGGAAGTAAAAGGAGTTTGGTGTTGCTATTTTGGTTTTGCTGTCAGAGCACAGCCAAAAGAGATTTGTAGTTTAGTGAATGAGCAGCAGGAAAACCTCCAGCTGTGAACATGTGCTCTGTGATATTCACCCAGGTCTCTAGCAGCTAGCCCGGTAGCTCACCAAATTACACCAACATGCTGGGGAATTGTCCGCCTCTCAGAGCATGCTAGCAGAGACAGTAAAGACACAGGCAGCTCCATTCTTTTTCTAGGAAACTGAAGAAATCTTTGAAGAATAAGTCAATTTCTGAGAAGTTCATACATACAACTCATTTCATATTCAGCGCACCTCTTCCAGTTTAGGAGAAGTCTCACATGCAGTCAGTCACAGCATAAATAGAAACTGGCATCACAACTATGACTACTCCTCCTTAAAAACCTCATAAACCTCTCTTCAAAGAGGTTTATGAATAATGTGAACTAAATAATTCATGGCACTGCAGATGCCAGTCCAAATAGCCCCTTCCTTTTTAAGGTTTCAGTTTGTAGATGTGTGATCAAAAGCCTTCATCAGTCATGATAGTGGCATTTGTACTCACTCCAAACAAACCGCATTTGCATCTGAATGTTTTTCATTGAAATGAGAGATATAATATGCAAGCCAAGTCCCAACTAAAAGGCGTTTTACGCTATTTAAATTCAGTCAAATTAAAGGCTGAATGCAACCTAAAAGGTCTACTCTCAGAACAGTAATTTGACACATCATAAATAAGAACCAGTTTTTGTACCTCGACACTTGTCTGAAAATTTTGCACAGTATCTTAGCAGTGCTGCCTCTTCAGGAATTGGAAGTCCTGAATATAAAGTAATGATGTACACAGAAACTTAACGCACTGCCACCTGTTCAAAGACTTTCCCTGTACACGTTTACATGAAATCAAATCAGTAAGACTTATTGCTGTATGAAGGCAACATCAACTCTGAAGAACATAAAAACCAAGACCTTCCTACAACACTATTAAGAAAATTGATACTTGCCTAATGTATCAAATTTTCACCCTGTTTCATCAACCACATTTACTAGTACAGTTAAGATCATTCTTGGTCACATCCATTGCTCAGCTATAATGCTACATTTAAAAGTACCACAGGTATACTCAAGAAATGAGGACCTGAAGAAACCAGAGCATAAATAGCTCAGTCATTGCATGTGGAATGGAAGTCATGGGAATTTCACCTTATATTTCAGGACATGTTGGCAAGAGAAAAAGCACTAGGACCAGATAAAAGTTCTTGTTCTTGCCAAAGAAAATAAATACAAATCTCATAAACTGAGGTTAATACTCATTTTAAAAAGGCTGTTAAGAGCATAAAATGACCTTCTGTTATGAACCTTGGTGGGGATAAGCAAGATAATTATTTTTAATTGCCAGGGGGATTTTACTGTAAAACCACCAGTTTTCTCTCTTTTTTTATTTTCTAAATAAGCAAGTCTTCTGATTGCATTTTGCAGTTAAACAGCCTAGTAAAAGATAAAGAGAAGGAAATTATTACGTGTTATTCCATTTTGAATCAAGTCTCACTCAAATCTTTTAATTTGAAGTATACTTAAAAAAAAAAAAAAAAAGTTTATGTTGCAGAAATCAAAACCCTATGACCTAGTTATCTAAAGTGCATTGTATAAGTTGAGGTTTTTGTTTTACAACCCTTAAATTTAACTATGTGATTAATGTTTGCACCATATACAAGATACACTACCACAATCCCAATGTAATTTATTATCATTTATATTCAATCTGTTCAAATATTTAGAGAAAGACTTATTTTAAGGGATCACCTATTTTGACATGGAAACACATTTATGTAAACAAAAACAAAACAAAACAAAAGAATAAAATTATAATAATAAGATGAATGTACTCTAGAAATCAAGGCAATTCCAAAGCATGAGGGTACAGACTTCACAGGAAAACAAGAGGGAATGACTTGTGGCAGACTAGCACAACGCAGCACCAACACTGCGAGTGCTAATGAATAAATCTAAGGAATAATGCTGGAACATCATATATTGGAAAATGACACTGATGAGGGCAGATGCAGAAAAACGATTATCAACTTCAGACCCCTAGAGCAGCATGAATGAAATCACATCCTTGTGTTCTGGGAAATAAAACAGGCAACTTGGATAGAAATAAAGACAGCCTTTAATTATCTAAAAGTAAATTGGGAGCAACCCATGATAATTCAGAAGTGGCGTTATTATAGAACACAATGCAGAGTTAATTCAGAAATCAGTTTGTTCAAAAACATCAACAGCTGGGTTTAATAATAGACACAATGAATCAGAAATGTAAAAAAAGCTTGAGACAGAAGATTATTAAACAATTCCAATCATACAATTAGATTTAAACTTAAACAGTGGCAAAGAAACTATATGTTAAAATTATTTAAATAAAGAAAAACAATAATTTAGTTATCATAAAATTATCTAAATAAAGGAAAACAGTTATTTGGATTGATGAGCCGCATGAGTGTCAAAAAAATTATCTACAGTATTATTTTGTTTAAATGCGTTGTAGAGATATCTGGTAACCCTATTAACAGAGCAAAATCTAACTTTTCCCATTCCTTTCTTATTTTTAAAATAAGAACTAGAACACAGCCTTGACACAAGACCAAAATATCACTTGAATGAAAAAGTGGTATTATGTTTAAAAATAAAAATAAAAGGTTTTAATTATACCATGCTACATTCTGGTATTTCCATTCATATTCAGTAAAGTCTCCTCCTGAAAGTTCTCTCAGCAGTTTTATAATTTCTACAGCATAAGATGCTTAAATTCGGTTACATCTGGGAAAGCATGGAAAGACCATAATCAGACTATCAGATGATTAGAGTAAAGATAGTGAAGATAGTACTGGCAAAGCAAAAGTAATAGCTGTCTGCAAATTTAGTTGGAATGACTGAATATTTTATTCACAGAATTATGAAGTTAAACTTGGTACAATGTATAGTTTAATTTTAAATATAAAAAGTAAATATATAAAGGAAATAATGTAAAAATAATGTAATGGAGAAAAAAAAATCTCCATTGAGAAAATGAGGATTTTATTTTATTTATTCCCTTCTATTAAGGAAGGGAGGAGAATAAAGCTGTGGTCTTTGGGCAAATCTCAACAACTTTGTATCCTTGAAGAAAACCAGCTAACCAGTAATCTTTCCAGTTATAGCTACAATTTCAGAAATGTTTTCCTATACACACAGTTCAGCTTTCAACCACCATCTTGGCTGAACTGGTAAGTGATGTTCTTCTGTAAAATGGCAAATAATAACAAGGTGAATGACAAACATCAGACTTAACATGTGCATCAGCTCTGCTTAACAGAGAAGATTAACAAAAACTATAGAAATCCTAAATTGGGTCTGATGATATTGCTCTCAGGCCAGTAAGTATATCAAGTAACACCCTGACACACTGGTTGCTAGCAGCTCAAAAACAAGCATTTCTCAGAAAACAAGCTAAGTGTAAAGAGACTATTTTCAGGCTTCTCTATAATATAGCCCCCTCAATCCTACTTTTCCACAATGGCCGCGTGATAGGTCCAGATCACATATGGTGAACAATTCACCAATTTCACTCATTATTTTTGTCCTTTTAGCCATCCAATGGAGTCATCAGGAAATAAGGTGTTTTCTCCAAATGCTTCCAGAACAAGATCTCCCACTGGCGATTATCACTTCTACAGACAAAGTGATGTTCAGGGCACATGAAAGGCTTGGGTTCTCCCCTCACCTCATTATGATGGCTGCTTTATGCTGCACCTGCTCTGTCAAAGAAAACCTGCTCTTGGTTCTGCAGTAAGCATAGCACAAGGCAATTGCAAACCTCTCTTAAGGAACTAGGTAAATACTTGGTTAAAACGTCAGCCAGAAGGTTAACAGCAAAGTGTTCTTTCATATATGATGATTTTTAATACTGATTTCCAGTAAGAGGAAAAAAAAAAAAAGCTATATAATTAAAGGAATGAAGCAAAAAGATGGTTCACCGCAGTTTCTGAAATCATACTGTACAGTACACGCAAACATTAGTTCAAGATAACTTCATATTTTTCCCACCTTCCTTCTCTTTCTTTCACTCACAAGGGAAGCATGCATTCAGATGGAGGGACCAGAATGGTATTTTCTTTGGTTAGCCATTATTTTGTTAAGTTACTATTTCTAACAATACTTGCAAGAAGAAAAACAGAACAACTTCTAAACTCAGCACTTTGTTTACCAAGAAACAACAAGCACCAACCTCTGTATGCTGCATATTGTTTAAAAGTATCATTTCAAATTAGATTCTCTTCAATGAATGAAAAGAAAAAGAATGCTGGTAAAAACCTGCTGCTCAAGGTAAAATGCAGGTATCAGCTCTGTATGAAGCTGTTGACCAGAAAGGAAACAAACAAATGTCTGGGCTCTGCAGGATAGGAAATATTTTGGCCTGTGCAGCATAAACATTATTTTGCATATAAAAAAAATATATTTTAAGTTAAAGGTGTATATGAAAGAAACAACTCAGGCTGGCTGAGGGAAAAAAAATCTAAACACCCATTGAATATGACAGGATATTTCTATTGACTTAAGTAGGCTGTGAATCCAGCAACAATTATATTATATTATGTTACTGAAAAAATAATAATGATTTAGGAAAAATAAATGGAAAACAGGAAACAGCTTTGGAATGATATGAATAATCTGCTATCAACCTTGGCTACAAGAAATTGCATTTTTCAGCATCCTGTAATGTAGCAATTTTCAGTAGTCACATGTACCATTTATTATTATATACTTATCAGCTAAGATGGATTATTATGAGACAATGCAAATTATTGATGAAAGGCATTATTCAAACATTTTATCAGAGATGGAATTCACAACAAAGAAAAACAATTTATTTGAAGACTTGCTAACCAGCCAAAGTGATAACTTACATAACAAGATCCAGGTATCAATATACAACCACTACCATCACAGCAAACAGATACCTCATGAAGCTTATCCAACAAGAAAAGTCTATATAATGTATCATAAAAAGCAGTGCAAGCAGCAATAAGATGGCCTGGCTCTCCAACAGTTATTATGCATGGCTGATAGATAGGTCACATCAGTATGTTGAGAACCACTCAAATGGAATTCCTCATCTTTCAGGAAGGTGGCTCTAAATGTCACGATTTTACTCCCTAAACTGCTATAAGACTTTTCACACTTTCACCCTAAAATTCAGAGATGTATTGAGAAACAACATGGAGTTTTATCAGGGAACGATGTTTCTAAAAGCTATGTAGCTCATTCAAGTATGAAACTTTGTTATTCTATATTTTTAGAAGAAGTAAACCATTCTCCACTGCAGAATATAGGGTCTTTTATATGTATACCTTTACATGTAAAACCAATAGATGAAGTTGCTCTTCAAACTTAAAACCAGGCTGAGAGCACAGGCATCAGAAGTCCATGGAAAAAAAAATAAAAAAAATATATAATATATATATTATATTTTTTTTATATATATATATATATTCTATTATATATATATAATATATATTATATATTTTATATAAATATATATATATTCTATTCTATATATATGTATATATAAAAGAATCCCAGGTTATTTAAAAACATGAAATTCAGAACACTGGAGAAGATATTAAGGACGCAATGTAATAGTAATGAAGATTATTAAATATCAGAAGATAATCATCTTGACATTTTTCAACACTAAGTCTTTTTTATACTTGAACTATAAAATTTTAGATAGACATACAGATTTATTCAGGCCATAATCACATTTTGAATTAAGTGACCCTAAATCTAGATTGAATGCAACTGCCCTTCGTCTACCCCCAGCCACTCACTCTTGTGCCAGGATTTGTTTAACTGAAGAGTCAGGTGAAGGAACAGATGCATCTGAAACCCATTTTTTCACACTGGGTTTTGGATTCAGTTCTCTCTCTTGATTGACTTCCCTCCTACATTCCTTGACTGTATATAACTGTTTTATACTTCTCTCTCTCTCAAAAAAAAAAAAAAAAAAAAAAAAAAAAAAAAAAAAGCCACACTTCCCTTCATTTTAATCTGAAAATATTATATAACATGCATTACAGTTCTTATCATAGACGCTGTCTCATAAATAGAAATGAATACTAACTTCAGAGAGAAAAAAATAACAAAATAGCACAATTTGAATCTTTCAGCATTTACAAACGAGATATTTAAGATGAAGTTAATTAAGTCAGTGAAATGGCTGAATATGACTCAAGTTTAACTTCAATGCGTTAGCTTTAGAAGAAAATACTTTTGATGCATCATAAATACATGTATGTCATTTATAGAGCTATATTAGGTAGTCTATAAGAATGCTAAGATTTATAGGATCGAAAAAGCACACTCCTATATATCATCAACAAATTAATGAATAACTTGGGAAACAAAGTACAGTAAAATAGCGAAATATTGAAAACAATTACATTTATTTTGAACTTTATTCACAGAGAGTGAACAATCTGGCTCTACGAAATGTTACTGAACTTTCAACTGCAAAAGGAGCAAGTTTTTCAAGGTAGCATTTAATTAATTTACAGAGTAACTGCTGTGAAAGTTCATTGAGACCAATATTAAAGCTGCTTTTTAAAAGGGTTGGATAATTTTCTGACGATAAACAATACTGGCAGTTTTGTAAGCAAATACAATGATATAGGAGTAATTAAATCTCATGCTTCAGGGTATAAGTAGAATGCCCCGCGTACAACATGGACTATTATTAATAACATTTTCTTGATACCACAAATATAAACTTGTAGGTGAATTTGGATATCTGACCCTCCTCTTAATTTGTTTGCCACTGCCAAGGGCAGCTTATTAGACTACAGACATACATGGTTTGATACCACCTGACAGTGCCAGGCCTATGTTTCCACATGAAGTGCAACAATGCCATCAGAAAAGTAAGTCTACCAGAAACTACCAAATGACCTTCACATACTCTAACTTCAAAAGACCGTGTCCATCATCATCCTTGTAATAATGGCAAGCCATAAATTGAGTAGAAATGAAGATGACAAATTGACCAATACAAAGAAACACCTTTCTCTGTGCCCAAACACTTCAACAAGCTAGAACTTCAGAAAACATGAATAAAAGCCACGGATGCAGCAATTAAATAAAGCAAAAAGGGAGGAAAACTAGAAGGAAGTGTACGTATGTGGATGCACACTACAACAAAAGCAAAATTTGACTGTCATTCCAAATCTAGCAGAAAACCTGTGGCTCTAGACAACACATTTCACAGTATTTCCTAGTAAGTCTACAATAAAGAGAAGCCCACAAAAGTTAAGTTTATCAGTATGTACTTAGTTATATACAACTGAAGGAGATCTTTGGCAATTTATGAAAGAAAAAAGATGTCAAATAGATTTACACCCTGATCACTTTTTAGCATACATGTATATTGTTAAATCTGTACACTAAAATGTAAAATAGCAAAACTTACTAATACTTTTTTGGCAGAAACAGTATAATGTCACTGAAATCATTGGGCCTACAAATATACCTTCTCCAAAAGAGCAAACACTACAACTAAAGGACGTGGTAAGTAAAAGAAGCCAATCAATTAGGTATAGTACAGGATCACGTCATATTTCCTGATTAAACCTTCTCATATTTTGCAATACAGTAACTCAGAGGCCAGCCCGCAAAGAACTGTAGCAGTGGATCTACACCTGAAGTCATGCTAGCTGGTCTACCGATTCCTCAAGCATGCCATCACTAAGGCATACATCACTAAGAAATCAAAGCTGAAAAGTACATGGAGGGTCTCCATTTCCACTGAGGTGTTACTGGAATTAGTCAGTGAGGGTGCCAAGCACAGACATCCTGCCCCTGCCACTGCTTTCTCTGACAAGGGCTGTCAGGAGAAGTTGAGGCACATTGGCCCTTGCCACTGCTTGTTTTCATAGCACGCCATGCACTGCCTCAACCCTGGCCTTACCCTGCTCTCACGAATGGGTGACGGCAGCTATGCTGACAATGACCTGGTGGCAGACAGAGCCCTTAGAAGGAGGATCTGGGTAAACGCAGTTCAAGTTATATGTAATATTCTCACATGCCCTCAGGCTTTCAGGAGTTGCCATCTGCAGCCGCATAGGATAATATGCCTTTGTGAGTTACTTTGTCCATGCTTTCCGTACTCAATGAATTGAAATTATGTCTATATTCAGAATTCACACAGTAAAAAAAAAAAAAAAAAAAAAAAAACAGCTTCTTGTGACAATTTTCTACTCAGCCACATAAACAAGACAAAAGTAGAAACCTAAGCTGTTAAGTAGAGAGCTTTTCTGAAAGAATTCCCTGTATTTTTTATTCCCTGAAACAAAAGTCATTATCTGCAATGCAAAAACCACCACCACTATCACTACCACAACAATTAAACACGACAAGCCAAACCAAGAAAAACTCTTGTTGTTAACAGCCTTGTTATTAATGCTAGCCTTAGTTGAAATAGATTCACAATCATCCTATCATCCATTTGGGTTTGAGATAGATCTTCAGCATTACTAACAGGGGCATGATATAGGTGGCACAGTTTCCAAAAGATATCAGATCCAGAGCATTATTTCCTTCATTTACCTGACTCTGCAATTCATAAGCTCAGTCAAAACATTTCTGTACAAACAGTATCCCTCCAACAAGGTCTTCAGAAGGCTCCTAAGAGTAACCTAATGTTATCAAACATGTTTTGAGCAATGGTTTAGACCAGATGACTTCCACACGTCCTTCCCAACCTAAACCATTTTATGACACTAATTAAGTTCCTCTTCTAATCTAAGAGGATTGGGAGGTAGAGGTAAAAATCTTTTATTAAATCAGTCGGTATGTATGGAAAAAACAAGTTTACAGTAAAATAGAGACTGGGAAATAATAGTGGATTAGCAAAGTGGGGGTAGCTCAGAGTTTCCACTCTTGCTGTTTCAAAGTCTCAGAGGCTGTAAAATAAATTACAAGCGTGCAGTCAGTACAGTGGGTAGCTTATCCAAGCTGCTCTGTGGCACATCAGAAAACACTGGCATCCATCCATCTTCACCTGAGCTTTATAACCCTTGTTAAAATCTGAGTATTATTTCTCTTTTGCACTGTGTGCCGGCATCAAGCCTGGCATCATAACATGCAGGGCTAGGAAGCTGCTCACCAGCTTTATAACAACCTTCACAGACATGCTATGATAGAATCCTTTAAGGGTCAGTCAGCCCAGGCAATCATCTCCTCAGAGATGTCACTGTGATGGTCTGACCTTGCAGCAGACAGCTGGGAGGTCTGTTTTTTTTTTTTTTTCCTATGAGGGTAGTCAAACACTACAACAGGCTGCCAGAGAGGTTGAGGGAACTCTGCTTTTGTAAATGCACAAAACTTGTTCAATCAAGGCCACAGTAACCTGATCTAACTTCAGACCTGTAATTGTTTTGTTCAGGGGGTTGACCACATGACCTCCAAAGCTCTCTTCTAGCCCAAGTAATTCCATCATTAGTTCCATCAAGAATGAACAATGTTTCACATGGCAATCTCATCTTGAAGTCCGCACTCAGAAACTTCATCTCTGTCTTGAGTATTTTATAAGAAATACGTTGAATGCAGGAAAAGACAAAAAGGACTTGAATACATAGAAAAAAAAAAATTTATTTCACATAACATTACATTCTTTCTAATACTTACTGATTGCCCCAATTCTTGAATAATTCAAAGGAAAAAAGTTACAACTACCCCTGAATTAATTCCCTCAATAAGATCTTAAATTGCAAATTGAGTTGAATTGGCATAGAACTTCAAGTGAGGCTGGGTACAAAAAGAATCAACTCTTTCTTTTCCTGATTATAAATTAATAGGTTTTATAAGAACAAAAGCTTTAGTCATACATTACAAACAGCTTATTAGAAGTATGATATACAGTGGGAGACTCTTTGTGGTTCTGATAGTAGATTAGAGAGGCAGGAGTGGTATTAGTTCCATAACAGTTGCAAATACATTCTTTATAGTTGTAATTTTAAAATGGCACTTAAGTTTCACATGGTATTGTAAAACTGGCTTATGTTAAGGGTGATTTCCAGGCTCAAGCAAACACTAATACATACCTAAACCAAGGGTTTGGCAATCTTCAAAACCCAAGAAACTAGAACAGTCTTGCACTATCTTCATGACAATATTTTTCCTCAAAACATCAAAGTATAAAGCAGTGTTAATAAACCAGTTTGGATGCTTTTAATTCATGAGTATGTTCTTGTAACAAAATGTAATTCTTGCAATGCAAGAAAGATGCACATAGCTAAGAGTCGTGATTAGCCAGGGAAGTTCTATAGCATACAGAGGCATGAAACAGTAACAATCTGTGAGGTAGAAATCTGAGAAATTTGGTGACTAAGATATCACCAAACAAAGCGAAGTTTACCTAGCTCCTCCTGCTGTAAAGGCAAAAAAATAGATTTCTAATTATTACCACTGTACTGCTCGCTGTTTCAAATGCTTGCTTAATCCAGCCACATGATCTCCACCATGCACTAAAACCAGACTTCTCATTCCAAATCAAGAAGAGCAGTGAAAGTCCGTAACACAACCTTGCTTAACATTCATGAAAGCACAGTAGAATGATTTGGGTTGGAAGGGACACCTTCCACTAGATCAGGTTACCTAAAGCCCCAGCCAACCCAAATTTGAACACTTCCAGGGATGGGGCATCCGCAGCTTCTCTAGCAACCTGTTCCAATGTCACACCACCCTCAGTTTGCTATTTAACAACAATTTTCCAGAATTTTATTCTACTCATAGCCCAATGCTTCTGTAATACATATAAAACAGACCACTCAATTATTCTTGTGAATACATGTGCCTTAATTCAGCAACGTTCCTGACTTCCAAAGGTAACATACTTGATTTCTATGACACTTACAAGGTGTATGGTGCCCAAACTCTTATAAATTTTCTCCCCACTGGTTCACTTCTGTCTACAAACATACCTTTTCTCCATAGCATTAATTCATGTTCTCTCTAATACATTACACTCCAGTTCCTGACCTTCCGGGCTACAAACTGCATATTGCTTCATGTCACATGTTAGATTACGGATGCTGAGACTGTGTTCTTCTTTCCATGTAATTGCAATGGGGAAAAAAAAAAAAGTTGCAGTTTTCAAGGAATTTATGAGAGCAAGTACAACAGGATCAATATTTTATATTTGAGGTTATTAAATTTCTACTAAAAATCCTATTCATCAGGAAGATCTACACATGTATTCTTCCCCTTCCCGTTTTTAATCTCTTAAGACATGCGCGTGACTATATGAGCAAGTCAGAAAATCAAAGAAAAACATCGCTGCGAATGGTTATGGGTGCCAGTTTAACACTGGCATTTATTAAGTACCTCAAACACACTGGAACTTGACAGAAAAGTCCCCTGCTCCTAGAAATCAATGCAAGATGAATCTGCTTAGACTTTTCTTCACAGGCTGGGGAACTGCACTGTTGGGCACAGAGACAGCAGGTCAGGCTTGCAGCTCTGCTGTGGCAAGGGAGCACTGCAGTGTGCATTATAAAGAGCCTGGCTGACAGGCAGAGAGCAATCTTACTCATCTTCACAGTTCTGCTTCATACTTCTTGCACCTCTTATGCAACCCCATGTAGTGCAAATCTTGCTGGTATGGAGTGACGTGGTGGGTTTCTGCCCTTTTAGAGCAGCAGTAAGGAAAAAACAGGGAGAGGGTAGCATCATGCACTTATAGAACTCAACCACAGTCACCTCACTGAGATGTCTGACTTCAAAAATGGTGTCTTAAGTAAACACTGGAAAAGCAGAGGGACCCCACGGTCTTTTGCTTAGGCTTGTCTCTGACTTGTGCTTTGGAGGAGCCTACTCTCCTTCTGTCCATTTATTATGGAATCTCTTCAAAGTGGTGCTTAGGGATAAGTGATAAAGATATTTACTGGCTCACACTTTTGGTGTTGAATTAAAGTTGTGGGGTTTTTGTTGGTTTGTTTGTTTCTGTTTGTTTGTTGTTTATTTTTTAGATCCTGAATATCATTTGATAACAGTTTATTGAAAAGAAGAACATGAAAATTCAAAAGAAAATGTTGCTTGGTATCAGTAATAGTCCCAAACAACAAAATACATATGCATGCAAGCAGTTAGTTAAACCAGGATGCAACTTTTTCATTATTTTAGGTCAAAAATGAAGGGCTACAATGTACATCTGAATTTGGAGGGGGGGGGGGGGGGGGGGGGGGGGGGGGGGAGGGGGAAGATGGCAAGAGTCTGTTAGAGGACTCCAAGGGCTAACAATGTGGAACACAACACAAATAGGGGAACACACACATCTTGTCTTGAGAAGCACTGAACTGCCAGGCAAGAGAATAAAGGCAACAAGGAAACTGCCTACACTCTTAGGATGTGTTGAATGACTTTGATAGTAAAGAGCAAGATTCATGCTTGGTATTTCTGAGAAAAAGTGTAACAGCAGAGGAAAGCTAAAACAAATTAGACAGTGGCTATTCTGGTATAATAGGAAGAGAAAAGACTCAGTAGTATTCAACAGTAGTAAAATAAAAGATTAAAAAAAATAAAAATTAAGCTAATATCCACAAAATCCTTGAGTCAGGTTAGAGCAAACAACACCTGGAATCTCCTTTTATACTGATGTAGGTATCCTTCCTACCTAAAATTATGAAAAGTGGAAAACAGGGATCAGAATAATACAAAGTAACACTCTATACCACTTTTACTCAACTTCCTGACAATCAGCCTCTTTGACTCTCATCAGAGGAATTGAGGGAAATATCAAAGCTTGAGGATACCCATCATCCATTCACATATGACCTTTCCTGTGTTATTGTGGAGGTTAGGACATACTATATTGTATTAATCTACAGAACATGGGATATTCACAAAACTTCTGAGAAATTGTGTAAAGATAATGAATACAGGTATAAGTATTAGTGGCTTTAATATTTTCTCAAATGTTTTTCACCTGACCAGTGTGTTACATAGCTAGCACATCACCTTTTTGGGAGATGAAAGTGGAGAGGCAGGTACAGTCCTCCTCCGGGAAACTGCGTCAGCATCTCTGAGGCATGACTATCAGCAGGAAAAGATAGTCAGGAAGAATACTCTCTTTTTCTGATAGTTTAAAAATATTCTTGCTTAAGAAATGCGGAAGTGTTTTCTTTCAACCAGTTGCATTTAGATTTCAAATTTTTACTTAATGTGCAGCTCATTTCAAGACCTTCACATAACAGATTTTTTTTTTTAAAAAAGCACACAACAGCATTACAAATAAAACCTTTCAGTTGCTCAAAAACACATTTTTTTGGCTAAGTGGGAATGCTTTGCATCCTATGAAAGCTGCTTTTCTACTGTGATTTTTTGTTTTAACATAGAACAAAACCTGGGTTCAGAAATGTTATAAGCAAGGGGAGACAGGTAGGGTATTGTTCCAGTTCAACTAAAACTAATGGCATTTTTCTGAGATAAACCTTCACAGTCATTTTGCCATACTAAATACATTCACTTCACTTAGAAACTTTAAGGAATATCCATACAATGACTATAAACCATGGAACACACTGATGTATTATGGAGTCAAAATCAGTAGTGTTGACAAGGGAGCAATGTTAGCTTACAGATGGCACTGAAACTTGTGCACAGTGGCTCTCACACAGCCTCCCGTCAGGTCAAGGGGAGCAAGTTACATCTCCTCGCAAAGGTCTACATGGAAGCACCCTTGGCCAAGGCAGAAGTCCAAAGTACCAAATATGAAGAACTGTTAAATATCAGCATCCCTCCATTTTGCTGGCCTTATTTTAACTGCTCAGCTAGCCCTGAGATTAAAAATCAATAAATACATGAATTAACATCAACAATTTTGTCAAATATCACATAATAGGAAAAAAAAAAAAAAAAAGAAAACCTCATTCTGCAACTACACAACATTCAATGTTGATTTTAAATTTAAATATTTAACTTGTTATAATCCCCCCAAATATATATTAAAAAATATATATAATGGTTTGTCATTTTCTTTCAGCTGCTTTGTAAGCTTTGTAACTTACAATAAATTACAATTTATTATTGTATGCTCACTCCTTTTTAGACCCCTAAGTGTATTATTTAATTTTTCTGCTGGCCTGTGGATTACAAATCTGTTGTCAGCTTGTCTACCCACATCCATCAGATATGCACAGGGAATAAAGCAGTAAGAACAGGAGACAAAAGGTTATTCCTTTACCTGACAAAAATCAGATTTGCTGAAAGTAGCATCTAGCTATACCACTTATAGTAGTAGTAGGTTGGGGAATGCTTTCTACCTATACATATTAAATGTAGCATAGAGAGACAGACATTGCATTACAGGTAACTCTCACTGTATGATCTTTGCAAGAAGTTGCTGTACCTTTAGAAACATAACTTGCAGATACTGCTATTTTAATCACCCCTCAAGAAAAAACAAATATGTATGTATAGGAAATAAAGCCTAGGAAGTATAAGAAAAAAAATCAACTTAAATACTCTGCTCTTTGGTTAAAGAGCATGCCCTTCAATAACTGCTTTGTCATACGTTCAGGATGGAGACATCTTTATAAGGAAAATCAGATAACACAAATACCTCCACATGAACCTCCAGTAACTACAGCTCCCATATATTCAATGAATAGCACTGTAACTTCACAGATGGAAGTGTCTCTCACTTCACCTGTAGCACTTAGTTGGCAAGGTTAAATCAAAAACTCACCTAGAAGTACTTCAGTGACATTCAGCTTTATGTTTTTTTCTTAGTCTCCTTCCAGATTAATCAGCATTCATAATGCAGAGATTCTGACACTTGCAGGAACACAACATATTATAGCAACATTGACCATGATTAATACACCTTCCTGTGTACTACCTATTAATGCAAGTTGTTTATTAAATGGTATACCTTTATAAAAACCATGATTTCATGTATGAATTGTTCTAAGTTATTCCCATATGCATTAGTAATCATTTATGATATTATGATGAATTATTTAATATCTGCACTTGGCTAATCTCATTTTTATAAGTTAATCACTGCCAGCCACAAAAGAGAACATGCTGAATCTGTTAACTATTTTGTTAACTAACTTGTAAAGTAAATTAAATAAAACCAACAAAAAGATAATAGTTAACAGCAAGAGAACATAAAAACAAAGCAGAGGAACATAGTACATATTCATCTACATTCTTGTTGAAAACCATCTACAAAACAACTGAAAGGTGCAAGTCAATGACATAAATTCAGAGCCACTCACAAAGGTGTTAATGTGAGCTATCCAGAGAAAGAAACACATCATGAAACTACAAATTCCAAACCTTTGGAGTGTGAGAATGAAAAGCAATTCTTACTTCCTTGAATCTCTATGATCTAACATACATCTTCACCACTCTTAAGGGAGAAAAGGTGTATTTCTATTTCAATAAATAAGGCTGAAGTGATTATCCTCAGAATAACAGTATTAACTATAATTACTAAACCATCCTTTCAGCTGGAAACAGTGCTAAAAACTTTGCATAAAAGAAAAAAAGAGGGAATTAATGGAGTAGCTGCCACCACAATAAGTACCAAATGCTATCATTTCATTATTTATCCTTTTCTCAAAGAGTACAGAATTCCAACTTCAAGAGAAAAATGTAGAAATATGTTATAAAAGATACACAGTATGAAGAGGCAGTGTGAGGAAAAACAAACAAACAAACAAAAAAAAAAAACCACTATAAGAACCATTAACCTTAAAATAGGAACAAAAATATCAACTAAGCACAATGCAGTTAGTCAGAGGTTGCTTCTCAGTCTCCATCTGCCTGTGGGCTATGACTTTCAAGGACAATGGCACGGAGGCATTCCAGAGTTGAAGTGAGTGCATGTCCCTCTCCTATTTGACAGGCAAGAGCCTGTGCAGCTTCAGCTAGGAGCTTCAGAAATGGTACCTTAAACAACACCAACGACGCCTCATCCTACGAGCTGAGCCATGAGACAAACAGGTATGAACAGAGAGCAACAGCTGCCATGCAAAATCTGACTGATATCTTCGCAAAACAATTTCCAGTCTGTGCTGAGAAAGTGCTGGCAGAAGGAGCTCAACAACCATGAGCTCAGAAAGGAGAAACTGCTGAAAGCAGCCTGTGCCCAAGGTATCAGACTCAACAGCTGCTGTAAGCGTCAGCAGCTCCTCCTCAAAGCAGAGCCATTTGCTGCTGTTATCAGCAAGGCATGGGACCCACTTGTCTCGCTGTGCCCCAAAAGCAAACCAAAATCCTAGATGAGAACAAGGAATCAGAGACAGCTTGAGGCCAGTGAGGTGTCATCCAAGTTAAAACACGTTAGATGCCATCGTCATTTATGTGTTTGGACACTACATAGAATGCAAGACTCAAAGGACTTGGGGCTCAGTCCTTAGCAGAGTAAGTCCTTGAAAATAGAAAATGTTCAAGGCTTATACTCCATGCAAAACAATGAATCCATCAAGGAAAATTTTCTTTGCTGAAACTGTCATAATGTATCATGTCATACAGATGATCTGACAATTCACATTTGTATAGAAGATGTAAACAGTTTAGCCTCTTTGTTATGAGCATTTCAAAGACAAGTTTGAAGTTTATTTTTTCCCCTCTTTCTAGATAACAGTAGCACCAGTCCTCAGTGAAGAGGATAGTGTGGCTAGTCACAAATTCCAGAGGTGTGTGTTGGGACAAATGGGCTAAGAATTTGATTGAAACATGTTAGATATCTTGACTCTCACATTAAGTCTTCTTACATTTGCTCATGAATGCTAAGATGTGGCGCTCACGACAACGTACCATGTTCACATTATTACACTCTGCCTATATCTTCAAGCTAGCTCAGGTCTACTGAAATAGGTACACCTGTACATGGGGCTTTTCCACCAACACAGTAGCTGTGGAAATCTGACTGATTCCCCCATGCAGTATGGGGGAAACCTCTGTTGCCCAGATTTAAGCAGCTGCCCGGATTCTTCCACAAAGTTTTGACTCTATTTCAATATCTTCTAAAAGCGACATAAAACAATTCTTTAAACATTTATTTCATTCCTTTAGTTCCTTCATCCAAAATGATTTTCAGTGTATGAAATATGATGAATAGTTGCTCTGCACCACTGAAAATAGGACACAAGGAATTTAGACAGGAAATTTTATGGGTCTTATAAAAGGCAGGATATTAATCAATATAATGACGACATTTATTCAAACAAATGACCATGATACAGTATTAGCTACCCTAACAAGACAAAGGATACCACTGAATAACCAAAGATATGCTTTGGTCTTAAATATGATTGCAGGATTAGCCGTTACCGAAGTTAAAGAAAAACAAGACGACTTTCTGGATTCTGGTATTATGAACAGCTTTTGCAGCCCGTATCTAAAGAATGGGTGTTGTGGTGTGATCCCAACCAGCACCTGAGCCTCCATCCAGTCGTTCACTTACTCTCCCCCAAGCAGGGTAAACGAGAGAAAGTGAAAGGCAAAAGAAAAAAAAAAAAAAAAAAAAAAAAAAAAAAAAAAAAAAAAAAAATAAAGGTTATATAAAGAATATTTAATAAGTGGGAAAAAATAAAAAAAAAATAATAAAAACTTATAATAATATAATAATAAATAAAAGGCAATGACTCATCCCCTCCCACCAGCAGACCAATGACCACACACTCTCTGAGTAATGCCTGCCTTGCAAAACCTACCCTGTTTTATTGCTGGGGGTGGCAGTATAAGGTACGGAGCATCTCCTTGGTCAGTGCAGCTCAGCTGTCCTGGCTGTGTTCCCTCCAGCCTCTTGGCCACCCCCAGCCTGCTCCCAGGGTGAGGGCAGAGTGAGAAGCAGAGGCAGCCTCACCACTGAGCAAGCACTGCTCAGCATCAGCCAGAGCACCGGTGCGTTACCAACACTGCTGCGGTCGCCAACCTTAAATGGAGCACCACCCAGGCTGCTGTGAAGAAAGTCATCTTCATCCCAACCAGATCAAGTACAATGGGCTAAGGACAATGTCAATATTCAAATTGTAAACTGCTTTAATGAAAAAAGTGAAATGAACTATGAATATATAAAATAGATGAAATATCAGAGCCTTAACAGCTAGAAGACACCAGAGTAAAACTTCTCTAATAATAAAGTGACAGCAAGTAAATTAACAGCTTGGAAAGAGAGCTAATTGGGCAAAACTTACCAAGGGAACAGCCTATGGCATGAGGATCTCTCTTTTATAGTTGAGAAAATAAGCAACCGCTCACAGTTGCATCCCAATAATTCTGAAAGGGGAGGCCACAGTGTGTGTTTTCTGGAATGTTTACTACCATGAAGTTAGAGTGGGGAGGGGAACAGATTTTATTCATCAGTGGAAATGAGGTGAAAGTAAGGGTGCATAAACTTTGAAAGAAATAATTCAATAACTTGTTTACTTGGCTCATACACTGCAAAGAGAAGGACATGACAACATAAAATAAATTTATATTACAAGTAATTTACTTGTTCACAAGTTGGTCATTATTGTAGAAATCCCATACTATTAAGAAATCTGAGATGGTGATGACATAAATGCATAATATTTCTCTTCACATCTGAAGTTCTAATATGACTTCCCTGAAGTCAGGGATTGAAGGTAAAGTGAAAGATCACTTAGCCATCTTTCAACACCACTGTACTGTGCTAAGTGGAAAGCCCTCTGATCAATGAAAAGAGGCAACAGCAGCTTGCTGCACGAAGACTGTTTGGCTCAGAATATGAACTATATTGTTCAGTTTGCCACTTTCTGACACAGGGAAACCAGAGAGAATGCCTCTTTTCAGTGGGAATATCTACACTCTACCTGCAACACCTTCTACAAAAAATTCTCTCTCCCTAAAAGAGTGTGCCTCCTTTCATCTGTATAGAATCAGTTCTAATCTTAATAAATTCTAATCTCAAATATAAAAATAAGCAGTATAACTATGAGATTGAGATGTTCAACAATCTTGCTTCTGGTTACAGCTCCTTACATCACTATTCCAAGTATCTTCTGCCTAACAGGTTCTGCTACTCTCATCTATGTTTCCTTTGAGGCTATCTATTCGTGCGTACACCAGTACTTCTACCACTGTGCGCCACTTCGCTATATATCCCTTTACATTTTTCATTAAAACAAACTTCTGTGAGACCTACAGAGAAATACATAACATCTCCTTTCAGCAGCTGATATTTCTTCATTTTCCTGGTCACCAAAAAAATTGTTTCTATTCATTCTTCTAGTACCACCTCAGAAAAAGAAAACTGACTTTTTTCCACCTGTAGTCCTGGTACACCAAGAGCAGCAATAAACCAGCAGTTGCAACAGCCTGCATACAATTTCACTGTGTATAAAATATACTACAGGCTCAGGGTAATCAAAGGGTAATATTAAATGGCTTCTGGCACAGGATCTTTGATAATCCTCTTTATGCAGAGTAATTGATATATTTTTTTTTCCCCCTGAAGGAGACCCTAGATTCAAAAGGGGAATTCAATAATACTATAAAGTATTTGGCAACTATTTGCTCAGGATAACTACAGGATTTAGCTATAATTGTAACATTACAGCATGCTATGAACTGTCTGAATTTTTCCTCAGTAAACTGACTACTGACATAACAGTTCAAAACACTACACAGTCCCCCCCATTGCAACACATTCCTGAGAATACCATCATCATCGAAATCAGTTGGCAGGCAACAAGTAATTTTTTTTTAGTATTTCTACGGGGTAAATGTTACAACTTTTTGTTACGAAAGCATAGCTAGCCACTGATATTCTCAGAATCATAGTCAAGGAAATTCAAACTCTAATTTGCACTGTCACTGTCATCTATGTTAGACACCAGAAAACTCAATTACATTTGAGGAGATAAAATCCCTCTCCACCAATGACCCAATTTGATGGATCTTTCTCTTCGTAGTGCATTAGAGCATGCTATACCAGACTTCTGCTAACAGCTGTGAGAACTCTAGATCCAAAAACATCAGGTAGATTCGTTAGAGTACCTACAAAAAAGTTTGGTCTACTCTCTGACACCAAAATTAACAGGCATTAGATTTTTTTCAGTAAGTCTGCCATTCCTGCTTTGGTTTCTAAAACAACCTTTTCAAAAACAAAACAAAAACAAAAAACACTTAGAATATACATTGTTGTCTCTCATCTAGGCCCCAGAGTACTGCATCCAGGTCTGGAGCCTCCAGCACAAAAAAATGTGGGCCTGTTAGAGAGAGTCCAAAGGAAGGCTACAAAGATGATCAGGGGGCTGGAGCACCTCTCCTACAAAGATTGGCTGAGAGAGCTGAGGCTGTTCAGCCTGAAGAACAGAAGGTTCTGTGGAAACCTCACTGTGGCCTTTTAGTACATAAAGGGGACTTACAAAAAAGATAGAGAAGGACTCTTTATTCGGGTAGATAATGATAGGACAAGGGGGGGATGGTCTTAAACTAAAAGAGGATAGATTTAAAATGGATATTAGGAGGAAAGTCTTCACTGTAAGGGTAGTGAGGCACTGGAACAGGTTCCCAACAGAAGCTGTGGATGCCCTATTCCTGGAGGTGTTCAAGGCCAGGGTGGATGGGGTCTTGGCCAACCTGATGTAGTGGGTGGCATCCCTGCCTATGGCAGGGGGTTGGAGTTAGATGATCTTTAAGGTCCCTTCCAATCCAAACCATTCTATGATTCTATGATCCACATAGGAAAAAAAAAAAAAAAAAAGTGTATATAAATAAACTTTAAAAGCCTAGATGAGGTATTAATTTGCTGTTTTCTCCTGAAAACTACCTTCTTATCATTTTATGCTCATAACAAGTAGTACGTGTATGTATGTGTGTGTAAATATATATATATACACAAACACACGTTTGCTCTCTGATAGCCAGCATATTCTGTCCTGGCCAGGCTTGAAATGAGGAACACACACACACACACTATCATCACCTGCTACTTGCCCACTAAACAAAGTCTGTTTTGCATTCTTCACTGGCCATCCTGTCAAATCCAACAAATGCATCTCAGAAGGAATATTTTCGTTATACTTGGAAATTCGTATTCAGAACTAAACAGGGACTTTCAGAGTAAACAGTTTAATCATCTGAAGTTTTTGTAGCCACTATGAATTTTCAGTGTAGGAACATTTAGCTGTAATGCTTTTAGAGCAAAATAAATTTTAAAGAACCCCTGGAGGCATGCATCATAGCTCTTCTCTCTACTTCTTCCTCTAAGATGGAAAAAAAAATCTTGGAGCAGGTCGATTTCAGCCAATGCCAGAGGAGAATGCAGTTATGTGCAAAGGAAGCAGGCAACTATTCAGCCTCCCCCCCCCCCCCCCAGTGCAACAAAAGGCAAACATCTGCAGTTACAGCAGTGGTTCAAGCCTCCCTCCCCTTCCAATGGAATGGCCTTTTCATTTTAATTGCTGGTATGTTTAGAAGCACTGACATTCAGCAACAGTCCATATATAAGATTGTTCTCTGTGTATTAAGGAAAAAAAGCTAGAAAAGGTGTTTCACATTGCTTTTATATCTTAATCACACTGTGCTTACTAAGAAAACCTAAGATTTTCATCCATCCTGCTACATTCATCTCCAGTAAGAAGCAACTGGACATCAGCATAAAATTATGAGCTGCCCCAAGACAGTAACAGGTTACGTTCTAATTTTCATGCTCACAAATCAAACTTAATTTGCAAATGGAGAAACAAATTAGAAAACATCTATAAAACAAGGAATCTTGGTCGCCTGACACATGATAATGATGACCTTAAGTTGCTGAAGGAGTTGGAAAGCAAAACACAACATTTGAAAAAGGAAGATACTGTCTGAGAAACAGATTTGACCATTTCATAGAAATAATGGAAAATCTTCAACCCTTTACCGTCAGTGTGTTAAACCAAACAGTTACTGTAACATCAGCAAATCTACCCCAGCAACTGTGATGCAAAATTGTTCACTGTCAAAATCCCTGGTAAACAAACCTAGATGGAGTTACCGCATGTAAAAAGGCATTCTCACTTCTAAAAGCAAGAATTTACAAGGAACATAATGCCAGTTGTATTGGGGGTGAGGAAGAACAGAGTAAAAGCAAACCTGTTGCCTCTTCTGGAAAGTGTTTTGGGCACAGCAACACAGATTATTGAATTAAATGCGTATTAAAAATTCAATCACTTTCATACTTCAAAGTACTTTTTGCTGACAGATAAGAACAATGTACATTTTACATTTATTATTTCAGCTTTGTCTTCTTAAATTCTCACTTTTTAATATCGGAGGCATTCTGGGTCAGAATGCTGAAGCATTTTAATTTGTAAGAGAAGTCTTAGAACTGAAAATTTGGTATTTTTCCCGTATAATCTGTCATTTTAATATGACATGTTTTACACATCCAGCATGCAACACATATATCTTGGATGGTAAATTCATTTGCTTGAGAACACAGTTGGACCCTTAGTGAATACTCTGTTTTTAAACAAAATTTGTTTTACATTATAGAGATTACAAGGACATGTAAATAAACAGGCAAAGGCTTACAAAATTCAATTTTAAAACGGTTATATACAGCACTAACAGGAAAAGAAGCAAATTTTATATTAATCATAGCCCAGTTAGAGACCTCTTTTTATTGTATAAGCAAAATTCTTTACATGAGTTAGAAGTGCTGTGCATAAAATATGTAGCTATGAAAATAATAATGAGTGTTAAATTCAAAAAATCCTTTTGCTCTCTGGGAAAAAAAAAAAAAAAAAAAAAAAAAAAAGAGTTTCAGGGCTAAATTCTGCTACACATTTTTAAAATTATGTTTTACTTCAAACACATAAAAATTCCTCCTTATTCCACAGAAGATTTAATTACTTTATTGATAGGGCTTTATACGCTTACATTGTACCTACTTTGATGAATGCAGAAGGCCAAAGAGCTCTACTATCTATCTCTGGAAGAGGGCGTTTTTACCCATAGCCTTTACAGTAAAAACTCTTAGGTAACTACTCCCTCTCATTCTCCTTTTCATCTCCCTCCTCTCAAACTTCCTTCTGTCCTTTAAAACTTCTTAAAGAACATTCAAAACATTCTTGCACTTACTAACCAACTATTGCCTTTCTCATTTTGTTTTAATTCAACCTGTGCCCCTCTGATTTTTAAAGTTTAGCTGATCTAAATTCCTTCCCCCCCCCCCCCCCCCCCCCCCCCCCCGCAAGTTTACCACATCTCCCTCACCTGGCTTCATTTCTTTGTGTTCTCATTTTTCTTTCACTGTATTTCAGCAGAGGCTCCTCATTTCACCCTAGCTCTCAGTAAGGTCCCTCAAGACCATCTTGATGTAGGTCTCACAACTGCATAATTCCATCCACAAATTCAATGCATATTCACATAAGATCTCTAAGCTCTCCAATCCACCTCTTTATTCCATGTCTGTTTGACTGGGCCCAAATCAGAATGTCATTAGGCTCTTCCTATGGCCTTTTCTTACAGCTGCCTAGCATGTACCTCACATGTACTACTGTTCAACTGAAGCTCTCATTCTACATCTTCCCCTTTTTACCCTCATCTCTACTTTTAATCTTATTCATTAATCTTATAGTAATTACTACCTTCATCTCAACCTCCTAAACTTGACTTAAAACTCTATACTGATCCCCCTGCTATGTCCTTAAAACTTTGTTGGCATGCAGATACCTTCTGCATAGCATTTTTAAAATACAGTTTTTCATACAAAAAAAAAAACAAAAACAAAAAACATACCCTAGCTCCTGTCTGGCAGCATCCCTCATTTTGGCCCAGGCAAGTGCAGTTTTGCACTGCCCAAATCCATTCTAAATGTGGCTACCAAAGAAAAGCTTTATCAGAGTAGACAAGCACGCTGCAGAGCCCTGTTAGCAATGGCTGTTTCAGCATGCATCCTCTGGACCATCTCAGGGAAGAAGCTCTCTTGCGCAACTTAAAAACACTTCCATCTCCTTCCTTCTGAAATGTAGTACAACTATGCATAGCCCCAAGGAAGATCATCTGTACTCCGTAAGTGCTTTTCTAAAGTCATTTCCATCATTTTCTTTATTGCATAAACAAACTTTTTTTTTTTTTTTTTTTTTATTTATTTTCACAGCCCTCTCATCCTATCCCATTCTCTATCCAAATAGTAAGATACCAATTTCTACTCCTCAACTCATGCTGGAAGCCTCAAAAGTCCATTTAATTGATTTAATTGAGTGGGCAATTCTACAGCTGGCAAACCTGATGTATTATTTCTCTTGAAACAACCCTTCAAAACTCACATATTTTGTAGTGTCAGAATCACAAAAAGGCTGTTGCAACATTAAAACTACTGCTCACACTAACTTATAGTTAGTCTTACTGCTCTGTTTCTCTGTTTGATTCTGTTTTCTTGCTTTAAAGCTAGCTTTTATATTCTTAAAGGATGTGGAGCTTCTTTTACCTTTGTGTTTATTGATCACATAGGTCAGCCTATCACTTCTGGAATGAATTAAATACAATAATGAAAATGAATTCTAACTAAAAACCTTACTTCTTTTTTTTTTTTTTTAAAAAGTCTCAATGTAAGATGCAGCTAGCAGGGGAACATCTAAAGCATGACTTATATTGCAGAACCACATTTAAAAAAAAAAAAAAAAAAAAGTTTTATGAAATTCTTCGATCTATCTGTACCAGGAAGAGCATAGGGTATGGAGGAAGGGGGTGGTGGTGGTGAGATATAGAGAGTAAAAGATTTTTAACAGCAACATTATTCTGTAGAAAAAAAAAAAAAAAAATATTCTTAAGCAATTTCATTTAAAAGCTGTGTCTAGCTGAAAATGTGCTCAATTTTTAATATTTGTGCTCATATGAGAAATTTATATCCCTCCCCCCCCCAAAAAAAAAAAAATAAAATAAAATAAAAAATCTCTTCATAAGGTATTTTACTTGGTCTCTCCATTATTTAGATATTCAGCATCCATGAACAAGTAACTTATCCATAGGATCAGCTATGTGATTTAAAAAGTAATGGTAATCTAAGAAATAACATTCACAGAAACACTTATAATAAAACTAAAAAAGTTGATTTGTTTGCTTAAACTTGGCTTAAAGCAAGGCAGGTAATGAGCTAGAATACAACCATCTCTTAAGGCCTCCAGTTTTGCAATCATATGGATAACAGCAACATTGTGTGCTACATGTACTTGTAGCTTCTCTGCTTCATCAGATACTGCTTATTAAGACACAAACCCATACTAAGTAACTGTGACAAAGACTACAGTGACACTATTTCAAAAGGTGATAACTAAAATAAATGAAAAAAAAAAGTAGAAGCTTAGAACAGTAACAAACAGTTTCAAAACACATTGCCAAAGGACTCCTTCATAAAAACAAACAACAACAACAAAACTAAGCCATGACTTTCAGTCAACAATGCCACCTTTTTATATGGTTACCTATATACAGATACATATGAAAATGCGTCTGTCTTTAGTCAAACTACTCTTCCACTGGAACAGGCTGCCTAGGGAAGTGGTGGAGTCACCATCCTTGGAAGTCTTCAAAAGACGTTTAGATGTAGAGCTTAGGGATATGGTTTAGTGGAGGGCTGTTAGCGTTAGGTTGGAGGTTGGACTCGATGACCTTGAGGTCTCTTCCAACCTAGAAAATTCTGTGATTCTGTGATTCTGTGATTCAAGTCACAGTCATTTAAAATGGCAAACATCTTGCAGCATGCTCACCCTTTCAGCTTGTCCTAACTCTGGAGTCTGGTGTTTTTGCTTTCAAAAGATACCTTTTACTTATTCTTTTCTCTTTTTAACAGATTTGCTGCTAGAATTTATAACTAGCACATCAAGTCTGTTTTCCCCCTTGCATGCACTGGTTTAACTTCTTTATGATGTCAGATAATTGTTTTGGCCTTAGGCAAGGAATGTGCTTTCTGCTCAGAAAGATGGCTGCGTAGCATCTCTACAAAGGAGCCAAATGAGGAAAAATGAGATAGTTGCAGCACATTACATTTCTTTATCTTATCAATTATTGAAGAAAGACTTTTTTTTTTAATATGAAAAGAATACCAATAAGAGGTCGAAATATAACACTAAGTTCTTGGTATTAACAGTGGCAAGAGTCACAATAAATAATAAATACATACATTTTTTAATGAACATGATAGCAAGACTGCCTGAACACTTCAGTTACAGAAAACAAGCATTGCTATTAAAATAATAAAAGAATGCAGAAATGAATCCAACTTATTGAACATAGAGGGAAGTCCAGCTTCTGTTGAATCTATATCCACTCCTTGTTGTACAATATATTGATCTCATTTCTACTCTAACAAGTATAATCTGAGATGTTACAGCAAGACAGAAGTTTGTAACACATACAATGTGTGTCTGTACCTAAATAGTATTATTACTTAAAAGGGACAATAACCTAACTGATTGTTCAAGTTCTGGGTATCTGAAACAGCAAAGTTTTTCAAAGGTAAAGATGTATCGGATCATTTTCCACTTAAATGTGATCATGAGAAGAGAAAAAGCAGATGCTTAAGGCCTTCTTTCACAATTTAAACTGAGGAGAGACTTTTGGAAAGCTGAAGGGTAGATGGGGAGTTCCCTCAAAGGTGTATTACCTACGGAGTTATACAGAGATAGGAATTCTTGTGACATATCAGTGAAATACTATGTGAGAGGGAAAAAAATAATATTGAAAACAAAGAAGAAAACTTTCTGTGTCTCTTAATAGTAAACATTAATTAAAGAGGGAATAGTTAAGAACTAATGTGTATGTTCCCTTGGCATGTGATGAATATACTAATGGCAAAGAGCTGTCTCTATTGAAAAAAATAAAAATAAATAAGAAAAAGCATGTGACCTAGAATGATATACTTCTCTATTTTACTTCCTGCTTTTGTTTCACCATGGTATCTATAACTACTAGATAATGTAGAATTACTTTCCTCTGCCACTTGTTAATGCCAAGAAAAACTAAAAGCCTGCATTCTTTTCGCTTACCAATCTTGCTTCTTAAAAAGGTGTAGGAAAAATATAGGTAAAGTGACTATATAACTACTCTAGGCTTTTTGTCCTTTCATGTTTGATAGTAGTTTTTAGCTATATAAAAGGAAAGTTATATTGAAGGAAATATTCTCCTTTTTAAGGGCATTGTGAGCAGCTGTTGTACATCCTGGTCAGTTATCCTTGAGAAGCCACGTGAACTTATTCAACCAAATGCTGCCCATCCAAAAGACTATTTTAAAACCCTGAAGATGGAGGAAGTTGACTGATCTTACCTGGGCCTAAGAACCTTTTCTTTCCTTTTACTTTGTCCTTTGTAGCCCACAGGGATCTACCTCCCCCATGCTGGTACACTCTAGAGTATAAAAGCATTAATCAAATCAGATAGCAAAATGATCAAAGTATTATGGTCTGATTTCTATATTCACCATATAGCATATGTGAACTGAAGGAGAACAAGAGATTTCAAATAAAGACTGAAAGTACTATAAAACTCTCCTTTTTGCAGACTAAAACGTGTTCGTATTGAGCAATAAAAGCCTAAGGAAGTACTAAAACATTCTAATGAGCCTCGTCTGGATGAGGGGCTTTCTTTCTGCTCTGTGCTGTCTTTTAACTAACACAGCTGAATGACATGGAAACCTTTAAACTAAAAACAAACTTTAAATTATTCTGACACAGTTCTAGACTTCCATTTAGACTGCAAGATGGGCGGTCTGAGAAAGTAGCATTTCTGAACATATTTTTTTTCCTCAATCATAAATGAGTCTTCCTAAGCTCTAGTAGCATTGCAAACATTTATTAATCTTTAAGAACAGACTACGATTTTTGATAACATTGCTATAAATTTTTCACTGTCAAATTTCAGAGATCACACTGAGAAACAACAAAGAGGATTGCAAACACTGCCTTGAAAAGAGCAAGAATAAAGTTGGTAAAGATATGAAATAATCTAGCAGAAACATAAATGAGGTTTAGTTCACCAGGAAACATATACACATTTTTCCTGTGTTGAACCCAGAATGAGGAAAATAAAATAGTGATCACAAAACTAACATGTAGATTATTTTCCAGAAGAAGGAAAAAAAATAAACAGAGTCAAAGAGACTCTCTTTCACATCCGTTCTATCATCACAGCTACAGTTCCTATTTCCAGTAAAAGTCTGCACCTCCCATAGACAGCAAATATCATTACAGGAATACTTGGGGGAAATTTCTCCATTGGTGCTAATGCTTTCATTCTGCAGATGGAAGGCACCAAAGCCTAAGTTTCACAATGGTATATTAAAACACATATAACCTTTACGTTTACTCTATTTTGATTATTTTGCTGTTCCTTTTGTTGCTCCATTTGCTCAATATTTAGAGATCTATACTACTGAAGAAAGAGAGTTTGAACTCACTCGTAACCACAGAACTTCTACACATTTCCATTTTTTCCCCTAATTTGTAAAGAAAAAAAAAAAAAAAAAAAAAAAAAAAGTACTTATAAATAATGATGCTCATGAAAATGCCAGTTAAAATTTCATAGTATTGTGAAAGGTTTTAAATTGATGAGGCTATTCTTAAATCTATCATGTGCTTAAAAGCCATCCCTTTTTGCTGGCATGTTTTCTGTTTCTAAAGAGGCAGTTTTAAAGTTAGAAGATAGAAACTTGATTTTAGTTCACATGAAATAGAACTGAAATTAGTTCTTGTTAACAGCAGCTCTTCTTCCAACACCCTTGTTGAACTTTTTTGCGAAAAGGCAAACTCAGAAATACCACATTGGTAGCAGCTGAGGAAGAAAACATAAGCTGTCCTTTGAAGATTTCTGCTGGCAGCTGACTGCTTGATCCATTCCCCACTAGCATCAAGAGTATAATATGGCAGCAACAAAACAAAACATGTGAAGTGTGGCTTTCCTGACATTTTATCCTCTACATTCACTTTGGACATGAGGATTTTTTCCAAGGAAAATTGGTAAACAAGACTCAGACTGATATATTATCAAGCATCTCCATTTTAGCTCTTGAGAAAGATGCACAGAATTCAAAGAGTTCAAAATTCAGACATCTTTGCAATCACATACATTAGAACTGTAGCATAAATGCACTCGATTTCAATTAATCATTTCTATTAATAAGAGTTTACACAGTTATCAGTTAATTCCTGAATAACTACATGGTTGCTATAGTCTCTAGTATTTAATAAAGGCATGCAATGAAATCCAAGTAGCTGACATATAAACCTCCAGAGGCAGTACTAACCCGAGGCTGGCTAGCTTCTTCTCTGCAGCTTTGGTCGAATGACCTTTTACTTGACCTACAAGCATAAGTGTCACAGAAGAATATCAATGAGAACTGCAAGTAGCTAACTCTCTACATGACACAAGTTTCCTGGACAATGGCTAGTATACATGTAGAAGGTTACATTCAAACCAAATTCAAGCATTGTTTTTTTGAATATCTGCATTTCTTCTTCCTAAAAAGTGACAGATTTATCCCCTTCTGCCTTATTTCATCCCACGAGGGGGCTTCTCTTTGGAAGTTAAGCTCATCTAGAACTACCATACAGAGAAACAAAGTATTGACATGGCTGTCTGATTGCTATGGAATTATTCCACAGAGGAGAATTTTGAATTAACATGCAACATCATTTTAGCTTTAACATTTTGTGGTTCAGTCACTAGACCTTGCAGTTTATTGCATCTGTGAACTGCATTTGCTTCTGCCAGAAAATAACCTTCTATTTAAGGCACTTGAGGTTGAGAAAAAAATTATCCTCAAACAGATTTCATTAATTCAGGCAAGAGAAAGTTAATACCCCATGACACAACTGATTTGTTTGTAGGGGTGTTAAATGCATCATTTCCCTAATAAACCAAACCACAAGAGGAATGTGTAGAAGTTGGTGTTCCTTCCTTCAACTCATGAAAAAGCAGCAGTGCCTGCCAGGTGTACTCTGAGGAAAACTACCGAATAGATCACACTTTGATAAGCACTTTGAAGATACGTAAACAAATGTATATATTTATCTCAACAACAGAAAGACAATTTTGTTTGAACTCCTGTATCTTTTAAGTGGTCCATCTTCCAGGATTCTGAAGTATCTCAAATATGTATTTGCTAATTTACTATAATGTAATACAGATCTTATAAGAAAACGTCAACTTTTACCCGTACATTATAGTTTGAGCATCCAGAGTGACAACTGAGCCCCTGCATTCACATGCTCATGGGTATGTTTTGAAAAATATGGGTTGTCTTCATTTTTTAGATCTTCATGAAATTCAAACTTAACATCTAATCAAAACTAACTAAACAAAAATCAAAGCCAAACAAAATCAACCGTCTGGATATCAGAGATGTATAACACGACTAATGCAGATTTTTAAAAAAGTCTTCTGTCTGATAAGTCTGCAGAAGAGAATACACTTGTATTCACATAATGCAACCAGAGACATGCCCTCTCACCTTCACCTAACCCACAATCAAACAGATCAGGAATTTATTCCACAAAGCTTTCAGTTTAAGAAATGCATCCTGTGCTCCATGGCACCTATCAACTCACTTCTGAGCTACACTAAGATGGGTTTGATAGCCTGAAAATATTTCAAAGTTTCCAAAATTCTTCCTATTTATATCTTAAATTGGGAGACCCAGCTCTGTTAGCCTTCTGACTTGGAAGACCAAATGTATTTGTTGGAAACAAACAAAGAAAACAACCCCCAAAATCCCAGACCATATACTTCTGTGCTGCTTTCTAAAAATCACTGTCCTTAGTTCTTTGAATTTGAACAGCACATTCTCATGATGGGAAGATGATAGTCCTTCAGAAAGCTGAATAAACATAAGACAAAATCTAAACATTTCTGACACATCAAGATACATTTGAAACATATCATTAAGCAAGACAATTGCCTAATAGATCATCATAAATTGTAACATTGTCACTCAGAAAAAAACAACTCTGCATATAAATGAACACGGGAAATCTCATGCTTTCTGTTTTCATCTCCTTTTTCTAGGGAATATAGATATAAAATATGGATGTTAAAGCATTTGTCCTACAGTTATCTGCAGACTTTCTTACTCTTTAGTGAGTAAAAAACACACACAAAAACAAACAATAGCCCTAGATCACAGAATCATAGAATTGTCTAGGTTGGAAGAGATCACCGAGTCCAACCTCTGACCTAAAGATATTATTAGATGTTGAGATGTTACTAAACAGTATCCAAAATACAAAATCAAGCTGCCCACTCCACTCACATTTTTTAAAAGTATGTCTAGTTGCAAATGCCTGCAAAGACCAAAAGACAATCTTAGACCACCTCTCAGATTTATACAGGATTAGTCTCAAAGAAACGGGAGACATCATTTGAACCAGAGACCTTTACACTATGTAAGATTGATTTTGAAACAAACAAAAGAGTTTAGGATACAAACACTGAAATGGGCATACTACATCAAAGTCAAAAATTGGATGGATAAAAGTCCCTTAAATTTAACATGTTTGTCAGCTTGGGCCTGAACCACATGCAGGATATTAATCTGTAAACTGATGGGGAGCTGGACTGGAAATGTTTAAAAGTGCAACATCCAAAAGCCAGATGTGCAAAAGACCAGTAAGAAAAATCAGAAACATTCCCACTGTTAGTCAGGACTTCACATACGCTTCACATGAAATTTCTGCATTTTTTGTGAGGCAGTCATGGTCAGCAGTTTACTTCCAGCAATATCACCAGATATAGCAGCAGCACAGATGTCCAGCCTTGACTTAAAACAGCGCATGCTTTCCTCAAGTGTATCTTCAATGGCTGATCTTGTCACAGCAGCTAGATGCACAAGAATTCTGTGATTGCTCAGATGCTGGCTAGCAGCCCTCCCTGTGCATGCGAAGATTGGCACTTAAACACTGTACCATTTCTCTTAAAGGCTGAGAAGATCTTTGCATCAAACAGATATTTCAGCCAAATGCATAAGACATAGTGTAGCTGCTGGGCTAGTCTGGTCAGTGAAGTAACAGCAGCTTGGCTGCTCTATGAATTTTTGGGGGATCATTTAAAGGACTCCCATTGCAATGCCCAAATAATTTTCTCTCAGAAAGCTCTCACCTTGTAGCAACCCTATGTATATGCAACCATTCAGCTGTGTCCAGGTCCATAAAACAGTAACAAACCAGGAAACAAAAGTGAGCTTTCCGTAAAGATGTTAAGCCCTACAATGACACATGAGGAGTTACTTCACCCAGGTCCAGTTCACATCACTTGTGAGAACCCAAACTACCATCACGAAGCCACCTCATGTTCTGTGGGACAAGCATCACAGTGAACAGTGTCTTGTGATATAAAGACAACTTGACAGGATGATACTTTACAGCAGTAGTCTACTAGCCAGTTTGCTTGGCCTGTGGTGCTGCTAGGATAACCATAGGCACAGCATTACTTCCTAACAATCCTCTCTGATGAGATGTATGCCAAGCTCAGATATGGAAGGGTAAGCATCAGTATAGAGAGATGGTGCAAATAAAAGCAGCACAGGGTGCAGGGAAGCTAAACCCAGGTGTGATATATACGGGGTATGAATGCAATGGAGGATATAGCCATATTTGTTGCTGATTCAGTCTTCAAAGTTGTCAGACACTGGATTTTCATGACAACATACTGGTGTCATCGTATTCATGAGAACCAGTAATTTTTACTTGTCACCTGCATGGTACTTAACTGAAACAAGTGATTTGGGCATCTCATGATTGCAGGGACTGGACAGATGCTTGCATCCACAAGTTAAACAAGGATTTTGTTTTTAAAATACTTAATATATTCTAAACGCTGTCCGTGTGATCTTACATCTAATCTTAACTTAGCTGCTATTGCTTTCCTTCCAATCAGAGAACCATCAAAAGAATAAACGTATCACAAGTATTGTGACCCAATACACATTTTGAAAGGGGTAAATTATTTGGCTTAAGGAGTCATAACAGTTGCTAGAAACAAGTTTTGACAGAACCACAAGATCCCCAGGGCAGCAATCCAACTTTTAGTACTGCCACGTTACCAAAGCCATACATAATTTTCTGAGAGTGTCAGATTTAACATTCAGCATCACTATAATTTGTCCTAATTTACAAACACTTTAAAGGACTTGTAGTCTCTTAATAATATTTCATTTGCTGTAATTACAGTTCTTTTAATGTGTTGTATCTTTTCCTGCATTACAGTAGTGTTCTTGTTCAGCAGAAAAAAAGGAAAAACACAATCACCACCACCATGAACATACTTTTAAAGTGCAACTCAAAACTGCTAGATAAATGAAGTACATAGTAATTACTCAGATGCTCAAACACAGAGGACAACCAAAAATTCCCCCCCAAAATAGTTCATCAGCTCCATGATTATTTCAATAGCCACTATTTATCTGACAGACTACCACACTACTACAACCTGCATTCTATGTAAAAGCAATGGCAAGACATTAAACAGTAAGAAATGTGTCAGACCAACAAGCTTAATCGAAAGCGAGGAGAGAGAAAATCCTAATTAACTTTGCAAACTAGCTTTGCCTTTGTCAATTACCTTAATTGTACTAGTGGAGTACAGGTTATAATCTTTACTAAAATTTGAATCACAAGAATGTGTCTGAAATTGCTGAAAAAAATAAATTCTGAATGTTTATTAATTATGAGAATGTGTAGGATGAAGCAGCATCACATCTGTTGAGACACACTACTTGTAAGGTTAAAACCTTTTGAAGTTTATCTACCTACTCAACTGGTGTAAACAGTAGAAAATTGGGATGTCATTAATAATCAGTATTTTAATGCAATATTTATAAGAGTTAGGTATTCCCCAAACCTTGGGTTGTTTACCTAAGAGTAATCCTATTTCACTACAAATTCTCACAGAGGCAATAGAACAGTCAGGGAAACCATACAAGGGATTTGCCTCGGCACTGCTGCAGCAGCAGCTGCCTGACTGGGGGTCAATAAGAACAGTTCAGATGTTTTTGCAAATAAGACTGTGTAGCCACAGCTACATTTGGTGCTGGCAATGGTTCATCTGCCGAAGGGGGTTCCATTTGTACTGTGAAGTACACCCTGCAAACATTCCAGAATGGAAAAAGTTGCAGGATCAGGAAAGGAACCCTGAATCAGACATCCACGTACACTCTGCCCCAGTTTCAGAGGCTTGGCAGATTACATTAGGGATGGGACATAAGGACTACAGCCCAACACTGGTGAACAAATCTAGGCAGGACCTACAGTTTCATTCCTTTCCCACATTACCGTAAATAAATAAATAAAAGCATCTCCTTGCTGATATCCTTATCCTCAAGGCCTATGAAAGACTACCTCCTTTAAGCCAATGAATTAAAACAGCTTCTTTTACCTCTACCATTTTGAGGGAGGTTGACCCAGCAGACAAACACCCCCTGCCTCTCTCCCATGGGATGGGCAGGAAATAGAGGGTTGGAAGCCTAATGGATTGATACAAGGAACAGGGAAACACAAACAGGGAAACAGGGAAAGCAAAATTGACTCCTTCCCACCAGCAGGCAGATGTCCTGCCACTTCTGTGCACACAGGGCCTTAGCACTTGTAGTGGTTGTTTGGGAAGGCAAACACCATAACCACAAACATCCCGTCCTCCTTTCCTCTTCCTTTCCCTGAAATATTGCCAAGCAGAGCAATGTATGGTACAGGATATGTTTGGGTCAGCTGTCCTGGCTGCACCCCCTCCTCACCTAATGCTCACCCCCAGCCAACCAGCCTTGGGGATGGGGAAGTCAAGGAGATGGCCCTGGTGCTGCACCAGCCCTGCTCAGCAACAACCAAAATACTGGGGGCACCAACACCCTGCAGGCTGCAAATGCAAAGCACAGCACCATGGGGGCTGCTCTGAAGAAAGTTAGTTCTGTTCCGGCCAGACCCAGTAAAATTTAAAGGAAAAATATAGTAAATGCAGCCATGACCATCAAAAACGAGCAACCTCTATCAGAGTAACCTCCAAAATCACCTCTTTAGACTGAAAAATTTTGGTGATATGACTACGGGAGAAAAATATTTTTTAAAAAATATTAAAATATATTTTTTAAATATTTTTAAAGTATATTTTAGATCTTTATCACAGCCCTGCAAAACAACATGAGATTTGTTCAGAAACTTTCCTGAAAGTAATTACAAAAAGGTTTTCAAAAACTATTTCTATCAAAAAGATGGAATGCAAGCAAATAAACACTATAAAATCAGAGTAAAAAAAAATTAAGGAGTTGGAAATAAGCAAATGAAGATATAGAAATCATAAATAAGACAAAAAAAATCATACTTTCAAAAATTAAAATGATTCAGTTATGTGTTACCTATCCTCACTGTTAAAAAAAAAAAAAAAAAAAATCTTTTTTGACAAACACATTTTCATGAAATTTTGCCTGTCCCACTACAGCATGTCCCAACTAAAAACCAAACTTTACATCTCTTTGGTAAAAATTTCCCTTCTGTCTGCAACTAAAATTAGTCTTGACACTGAAAGTTACAATGAATCTACTGCCTTTAGATAATTTTGTCCTGCTTTTACACGTAAGAGTCCCAGCTAAAAATTATAAAGTCTAAATTCTCTCCTTCTTAGTAAATTAATTTTATCCGCTTAAAGTTCCAGCTATCCAGTGCCTGGATTAAGTACTGGATGGGACATCATCTAGATCAAATAAAGTCCTCCTGTATCTCAGAATACCACATCATATAATCCCATTCATAGAGCTATTGGTCATCATCTTTGCTTGTCAAGGATTCCTACCATTGTTCCTGTTGAGCTCTAGCTCCCTCAATACTGCATTTCTGTCAAAGGTAAACAAAGCTTCTTTCAAACAATTTGTGATTCATTGTGTGACAAGGTTGCTCTAAAGGAGGCATCCTGTGATGACATGACAGTTTTTGCAAATTGACATTGGGACCACGCTACTGTCCCATGAGAGGATGACTTCCTAATCAGTGGGTGTAAGAAAAGGAGACAGGTATATAACAGTATGTTGAATCTTCAAGAGGAAAGGAGTCAGGGAATGTAAGCACAGTGCAGTTCCTAGGAGCATAAAAAAAAAAAAAAAAGAAAGAAAGAAAGAAAAAAAGAGCTTTTGATAAAATATATACACCAGTTCATTTAATAGTCTATACAAGTTTGAAAGTCCAAGAGTAATGTTTAAGACTACTGATGTCCCCTAGAGAAAGGAAAATTTTATGGATTAAATACTTTATCCGAAAGAGAAATAGATCAGCTGCCATACCACAACCTTGCAGCCTGAGGCAGAAATACTCGATATATTAAATTGCTATATAAACAACCCATGTCTGAAAATAAAGTGCTCTAAAAACTAGAAGAAAAAAATCCATTGAAAACAGCATCTAGTTTTCTCTGAAGTTCTGAAGTTAGCTGGAATATACTCTGAAATATAGGCTATGCGAGGGACCCATTTGGCTTTCAGATACATAACCACAGCGTTGATTCAGTTTTCTTTAGTGTTTCATTTAAGAGGAAAAAAAAAAAAAAAACACCTCCCTAAATATCAGTATTTGTGCAGTACTTTACACCGTAACATTACTAGGTTTCTCTCTCTAGTCTTCTGTTTAATTAAACTGTGCTTTTTATTTCTAAGATACAGGCACAGCCATTCAAAAAAATTAAAAAAATAAAATAAAATAAAGCATCTTATACTCTGTTCTGAGTTTGTATCAAACCTCTCGTGTTTTTTTTTTTGTTGTTGTTGTTTTTTTCTTTTTTTTTTTTTTAAATAAGGCTACCTCCAAAAAATGAAGCCTTTAAGGTACTTCAATGGGATTACAGATGGCCTGCTAATTCTGCCATTAAATTAATTCAGGGAAGCTCTCCACTGCAGTTACTTCTGCAACAAATAAGACTCAAGTATAAAAGATGCATTAAAACGTGTCTTGGTCACAATGTAAATGCAGAGAGCATTACAGCCATCTCATCTTAAGGAGAAGACAGACAAGGAAGATTGTATCAAACTGCATATTAGAAATAACATACATATTTATTTTTGGCCCCATACAGATAGAATATTTATTTTGTATTTGGTATACGTAAGCTAGAGGGGCATCTATTAGAACATTTTAGACACAAGCTACCTTTTTTTTTTTTTTTTTCCTTCCCTCAGGAACTCAAAGTTCTAGGCACTGGAAGAACAGAATAAATAGTATTTGTTCCACAAAAAGGAAAAATGGTATTAGAGAAGCTAAGCAAAGGCAAATGTCTCACAGCCAGTAGATGGCAGAGATGGAAACAGAACTCCAGCACTGTCAAGATCACTCTCCCCTTTCAACCTTGCCCATACAGTTACAGCACATGAATCAATTAAATAACTTCCTTTATTGCAGAATCACATGCATAACCTTCAAATTTTAATAATTCTGTAATATGACTGAAGCACTTCAGGAATGAAGAAGAGTTCTGGTAATGATGTCAGGCTGTCTGGGTCATGCATATCCTAAACAAGGCTCACAACAGCTACTTGCAACACATTTATTTCAAAAGGTAAAAGGGATGAAGTCTTTGCTTATCCAGCATCACTTTCAATGAAGTAATAGCACTAGGATATTAAAGTAGCTAAGTACTGTAAGCAACAATTCTCTTCCCTTCCTCCCTAATGCAGAACACTAGGCTATATGTAGAGAAGAAACATTTCCCCTCCCCCATCATTTAAACTGCATAAACTATAATTTTAGTAAATCAAGCAAAGAGCTAATCAAGTTTTGATTTGCTAATTACTTCTCAATTTGATTAGAGCTGGCAGCTAATCATCTCTGGAAATGTAAAGTCAATCTTTCACTCACATTTGCAAATCAGGACTTCAGTGTAAAAGAACTGGATATTGTTCACTACATCCTCATAATATTTTTTCCATATTTTAGCAATTTTAACAAACTTTTTTTTTTTTTTTTTTTTTTTTTTTTTTTTTTTTTGTGAAGAGCTCTTTGCATGGTGTACCCACTTAGATTTTTCCTCTTTTGAGCAGAGCAGAAACACCTTTCCAAAACCACTAATTCTCTGTTATTCCTCACTGCCTGGCTGCCGCAGAGTCTTCAAACATTAGTTGCGCTAAGGGAAAGATATGAAGTTTATGCCCTGAAAAATGTGTTGTTATAGATATTACAACAGCAATTTCTGGCCACAGTAAAACTTGAACATACTTTGAGTGGTAGGCAAGGCCCAACTAAGGTATCTCCCTTCACACTCTCCTGGCTGTGCCTTCCCTACAGAAGACAGCATAGAAAAGATCAGGACAGGGTAATCCTGCTTCTGGACTGTCCTTTACGCCATCCATAGCTTCAGTATCTCTCAGTGTGGAGTCCCCTCCTTCACCTAACCAAGCCTACCCAGATTGGGCCACTGCTGCTTCTCTGTCTTCTCCAATATAAAAGGTAAGAAAGGCAGTGATGAAATCTCCCCCATCCAAGCAGTGTCCAGCCTCCCCTCCTGGAAACCATACACTGTGATGTCACTTGTTCTCAGCACATCTTCCCTACAAAGAAGCTCTTATCCATAACATAGTCCTTGCTTCCTTACTTAAATTTCTTGAGGTCTACATTTGGTACTTAACTTGAGCACTTCAGCCACCAGAATGACATTATTCAGGTCATTCACAAGTTATCATTCCAGATCACCATTTCCCCCAGTCACACAGTATATTCAGTTCCTTGCGTTACCCAGGCTCCCTTTAATTCTAGCACTACCCCAAAGCCTAGGGCGAGCACAAGTAGGGATGAAGCAGCAGTGAAATAAACAGTGGGTAGCAACACTTGAGGACTGCTCACAATGTTTGTGAAGCAGTGCAGAGAATGGTACAGACATGGCTAGCCAAGTGAAATTGTGAGTAAGGCTTGCCTTCTTCCTCTCTGGTTTCACACTTCAAGATCTGCACCACTAGAGAGACCTACTGAAGCAAAACTGCAGCTGTGTGGAAAAGGACCAAATGACACTCCTTCGATCCAAATTCACAATGAAGGGGGCTTGCTAATAGTTTATACCTAATTCACTTTTCAAGTAATTTATTTATAACTAATCCACTAAATTACTCCTGTGAAAGCTACCTATCCTAATGAAGACACAGAGAGGAAAAAAAATACAAATAGCAGAAACAAACCCTCCAACTGAAGAACCTTGTTTAAAAAAAAAAAAAGATATAGTGTAAGTTCAAATAATTACAAAATAATAATAATAATAATAATAATAAAACACACCATGAAACGGGTCCATTTTACAGAAAACATTTCAAAGAAAAGACTCAGAGCCTGTCAAAAACATTTGCTTGAAGTTTCTCCTAAAAAAAAAAAATACTTGGATTGTTTTCTTTTGTAATTACCTCTCACTTAACATTTTAAATGTCTTACATTTATATGAGAGACTTTTTAAAGACAATTTTAAGACAATTTTTGTTTTACTGTCATTCAAAAGAAATTTTAAGTAATTCATTTAATGAAGAAAATCTAACAGTGAGACTTTGTTACGAATTTGAATGATTATTCTATATCCTCCATGAAATAAATTATCAATCCAGCTGTATCTAGCAGTCAAAAATATCTGGTATTACAAAAAAAGAGGACATAGAAATTGACTTTATTGTCTATAATCTGTGTCTGCAATAATTTTCTTAGAGCTGTTGATGTCATTGAATTACTGTTAACACTTTTTCCCAGAAAAGGCTTCCATCTATTCCTGCTTCTCTCTAATCCAACACCAGAATACTAGAAGTCAGTGTTTTGACAGAGGAGAGGGAATACAAAAAGTGCTGTTTAACAGTGTCACCGATTCTTTAGTTTGACAGACTTCAAGTTTTGAGTACTATCATTGATTTAGAGTCACACATTACTAGAATGACTGATTACTCATAACTTATATTACCATCAGATGTTTTACAAATTAATCATCAGTACATTAATTATTGAACAAATTAAAATGCAAGTATTCAACTCCGGTTTGTGCAATGTAGTATTTATATATTTTAATAATAAAATTTTAAAGGTAAGGAATTCTCCATTTTCTTTACTGATTGCTATGAAATCACAGCAAGCACGCTGCTACTCTGCTTGTTCTTCAATTCCCCCATAAAATAATTACACATAAGCTATATTCTTAATTACCCTGAAATTGAATTTGGGACCAGAAGCTAATAACGGTAACAATGAAATCTAAAAAGTAGAAGTACATACTTTTTGACATTTGATGTCTCCTGTAGTACACTATACAATAAAACACCAAATACCCCTGTGTTGCACAGTGCACCTTTGAATCCACCTTTGAATCCAGTTTCAAATACAAGGAAAATGGACAACATTTTCCCTCTGATATAATGTTCTAGGCATTACCCATTAAAAGTGTGGTATTTAATTTTAGTAGCCCGTTGTCTAGTACATGTCTTGTGTCAGAACACAAGTACCAGATGCTTTCCAAAACATCCTTGAAAACACAAGATAAAATGACATTGGAAAAATAAATAGATGAATAAATAAATACCATAACTCTACACAAACTTTCAGTTCTGCTGGTACCAGAAGTATAATTTAAACTTCATTATTTGTGATTTTGGCAGTCATTTCAAAAACTGTAAAGCACAGTTAGAAAATAACTTACCTGTTTTAATGGAAACCACATGAAAGAAGTGCTTATATTTGCTAGGAAAAATCTTGGAAAAACTCATTTGTTATTATTCTATTGACAACCCAACCTGCATTCAACCTAAACTACTAAGTATCAAGCAGCTAGCAATAACATTTGCCATTTCATGTTTAAGTTACACTAAAATTTCAGTATGAAATATATTGTCTACAGAACGGTACACTTACAAAGTTTTCAAAGCCTCTGAAAAATACAGTTGAGATGATATCTATTTAACCAGCTATTTTTCAAACATAATAAACCAAAACTAAAAAAAAAAAAAAAAAAAAAAAAGTCTTTGTAGGAAGTTATAACACTAGCATTCTTTTCCATCAAAGATGAAAACAACTTTGCAATTCTGTTTAGATAGCAAGTGCTTAAGTGCCAAACACTCACTGCAAGTCTTTTAAATAAATCAAATCAGTCCATCTATTTGATCTCTGCAACTTTATTCCTTCTTTAGAAAAATGAAGGTGCTATGAAAACTAAAGACTTGCACACAAACAAACATACAAAGAAAGGAAAAAGAAAAGCTGGTGGTAAACCACTAAGAGACAGGGTTTAAGGGTTTAAGCTTTTTATTTTTAGAAATAATAAATAATAATAATAAAAAAAAATAAATTAAAAAACAAAACAAAAAAAAATAGGTTTCCTTTTCCTTTCTTGGGAAAAATCACCTTTTCTAGCAAATTCCACTTACTTGTTGAGAAAACCAGTTCTAACAGTTTTTGTTCCAGCCATTTCCACCAATAATTATCTGTGCCAATTCATGTAGCAAATCACTGGAATGATTCTTATCTGTAGTTTAATAAAAAAATCATAACTTAAATGAACTACGGAACCAGGATGTTGACAAGCTTACTTTGCAAAGAAAAATAAATTACACTAAGGCAAGATATGAACTCCAGACCCTTTATCATACATCATATTTCATAAGAATGCTAAAAGTTATGAAGTCTACTATAGTTCCCTTAACTTCAAATGAATATTCCATTCATAAGCAATTAAACTCTCTCCAGAGATTTAATTTTTATGCATCTGCAGCCATAAGAATCATAGTGGAATAGCTGTTAAATCTTCTTGCTCATGTCTCTGATTTAAATATTATAAATTAGGATGTTTTACATTTATTTTTTATACTAATACTGGATGTCTATTTCTGGCAGTTCTAAATGTTCACCTGCACTTTCAAAAATGTTCAAGTTCTTCAATGCATCCTGCAGTTTTTCACGTTACTCTCCACTGAGCCATCTCTTGATGCAGAGTAACTTCTTTGAGTGGAGAATGAACCTCATTTTGCAAAGTGAAGATCCAGCTTCCCAAAGAACCTTCCTCAAATCCACAGCTGGTTGAGAACCAATTTAGCGTTCACATCCTTAGCCAAAAATAAGTGGACTTCTAGATTAAACTATATATTGATAATATGACTAATGGTCAAGGGACATAAAGAATTTACAAGAAGCAAATATATACACACACACACACACACATTATATTATCTGGAATATTTCCTCTTGGGAACTTATAAAGAAAAAATATTTTATTCAATACCTAAACCATTAGAAGCTTGATGGCTATCAGATTAGGGTAAGATTTAGATAGAGATCAATTAACACTCTTGCTTTCGCTAGATTGTTTTTTGTTTTTCTTTTACACACATGACAAAATTCTAACAAGGAATCAGTGGTTCACTGTAGCAGGAAATTAAGAAGCAAAGTTTAAATCCTTCTACTTCAACTGAAGCAGTTATTTTCCAACAAGATTTCATCCTGTTCTTGTTTACCTATTCTACGGTGTGGCAGAACATGATGCTGGGATATTGAAAAAAAGCCATGGATTAAACATATCCTTAAACATATCTTTACCTCCTTTATAAATTCATTTTTCATCACACCTGTTAACATAGTAAGTCAGGTAATTCTCATGGGCTGTATGAATTGCTTGCTCACATTCACATTAATCCTTCAAGTATCTAATAAGATACCTAGTATCAAAACATGCTACTATAAAAAAATGCAAATATTTTAACTTTAAAAAGTTATCATTTTCCATTTCACCAATAAGATGTGTATGATCTTGATATGGTAATGTAACTGTCCTAATTAACAGGCAATGAGATATTCTTGGTTGAAACGTGCTTTAACTATTCCATTGTACGCAAAACATATTAACAATTTTTGAAGACGTACAAGAGAATAAAAAAAATCTCTACTCTGCAGTTAGATGACAATGAAGTAAAAGTTATGACAATTTCTGCTTCACTGATTTTATCGTTACAAGAACATAACAGTGTTGAGAAAAGATAGGTCACCCAAACTCAGTATACTCCAAAACATGATAGCTCGGGCACTCTAAGACAGAGATTCAGAATTTTGAATAGTGTTAGGAAAAGAAGTCCTAAAATCTTCTGTTTGAAATTGTCCTGTCCATTTGAAAACAAACAAACAAACAAAAAAACACATAGCTTTCAATTCTCAAAGTGCTCCCAGCCTTACATCTTTGATTTTTTTTTTTTTTTTTTTTTTTTTTTTTTTTTTTACCATCTTTAAGATAAGACAAATACCTTTTAAGAGCAAACTTCTTTCAGAATTAAGAAGTTCACTGGCTATGCCTTGGTCAGTCACATTCTCTTCCTTCCTCTTAAGTTTCCATATACATGGCTCTGAGTTACAGAAAGCTGTTAGGGAATCTAGCTTGCAGTTACCAATAGCTCCAAGAAAAAAAAAAAAAAAAAAAAAAAAAAAAAAAAAGACTTGGGCAAGAAGTTGTTCTTGAACTGCAGAAAGACCTGTAAGAAACATAATTTCCCAAATACAAAAACATATAAGGATTACCTTAAATATGGGCTGCATTACCAAATTGTCTAGGATCTAGTCTGGATTATCTCGGTACCTGCAACCATTCTCTTTCACAGACAGATACACATTATGTTTCTCAATAATTTACTTGCACAACGACTACTGCTTTGAAGCAAAGCTGATGTTTGGGTTCCTTGGTTCCTTTCCTTTAAGGGATACCTGTAGTCTGTTTCTAGACATAAGTTGTTTCTGAAATAAGTTGAAGAAGAGATCTAACAATTAACTGAACTGCTATCTTTTGCTTCTTTACAATAGCCTAAAACTTTTCTGTATCTCTCAGTAGCAGAATAATTAAAAACAAAAAACAAAAACAAAAACATATTACGTATTTTATTAAACTCCTCACTAAATAGATCACCATCATACATCTAACTCCTTCTCCACTATTTCCTCTCCCCTAAGTCTATCAAACCCACAGATAAGAAACAGTTGAACAAGATACACGTGGTAGGAACGAAACAGTTCTTTTCTCATGTATCCGAATTGATGTGAACCAGCTCTCAATCAGCAAGCAAGCCCTCACAGGATCAAAGGACCTCTGAACTATGGAGTAACTTCTTGCCTTGCACTGTGAAAGAGTGCAGAGTTGGAAGACTAAGTATCATAAGGTCATACGAATGCTTGCAAACCATTGAACACAGTATTTCTGGCAATATCATTTACAGCAACAAGGAACTACTGGGATGACTAAATGGAGATTTTTCAGGCATCCCCAGAATAAACCTATAGCACAAGTAACATGGCAGAACAGACTTCCTCATTTTTTTTTTTTTTGCAGAAAACAACGATTAACAAGTCGATATATATTATTTTTACATTGACTGATACACAAAGATGATGTCTAAACAGCAACTGTATATAATTTAGGAATAATCAATATGTACATGCTCCGCAGAGACAGATTATTTAATTCTAAGTATTTTTGCAGTTGGCAAATCTTTCTCTGTTAGGCATTTTTTCTTTCATTAAGATTCTATATAACTTGATCAAATAAGGCAAAGTGTATCCCAGCAGGAGGCTGAAAATGAGTCTTGCTGATTCCAAGTTGTACTTCTCAGGAGGACTGAGATGTTCATAGAAAGGGCTTATAAATGAGTTATAAATGGACACAACACAAAAATAATTAAGTGAAGAAAGATGTAAACTGGAAGCTTGCTTTAGTATTGAACATCAGTAAAAAATTCTATCACATTGGAAAATCTATACTAGAAATCCTACAGTATTCTGTATCTTCAAGAGGAAGGGAAGTTAAAAGCCTTCATGATGTTTACCAATAACAGGGACACAACTCAGAAGCACAGGGACATCTAAAACCAAAAACATTTTGGCCTTTTACATTTGGGATCAGCAACTGAAAGCACACAGGTATGTTGAATTATTAAAAAAAAAAAAAAAAACAACTTTTAATTAGCTAATGATTTAATTAGCTAATGATACCACATTTAAAAGTCTAACCACAACAACATGCAAACTTTTCTATAGACTTTCAATGCAAACATTGAAACAGTCATATTTTGTTTCCCCTTCTCTAAAAATGAGATGCTGGCACTACCACTTTCTCTGGTTGGTTCCCCCCTTTCTTCTTCCCCTTTCTGGATTAAGAAGCCGACACCATCTATCATTCTAGGAACCCAGTAAATGATGTGATCTCAGTAGAACTAATCTTGCTTATGAAAATAAGGATAATGTAGTTGCTTACTTCAGCATTTTTCTTTTATTTTGTTTCTTTACCTTCACGTTTGCCTTTTTCTAGCAAGTACAAATAATGCAATCTATAACTGCTACCCTGGTGGCTTGATATGGCATTATGAACAATAATATGGCAGCATAAAATCTAAGTTGCTTTTCTTCTCCAAAAAAAAATCAGAAAACTATACATGTCTCAGCAGAAGACATATTACCATGGTTCCTCTACCTCAACGTGGTTTCGCATATGGCAGTGGTGTTCATATATTTTGAATAAATTAACAGAAAGAGCTGTTAGAGTTTTGAGGCTTTGACAGAAAATTATACTATTTCAAAATTATGCTAATCTCCAAATAGGCAGGCCATAACAGAAGTGCTATGAAATGGCTACGAAAAAAAACAAAACAAAACAAAAAAACGTCAGAAGAAAGGCAATTAAATCTGGCTGCACAGCATTTACTAAAAGACAAAAAGGAGGGAAACCTGCAAACACCACTAATCAAGTTATATTTCTCTTTCACATATTTAAAAGTTCCAGAGAGTCATAAATCCAATATTTTTTGGATGATTATGGAAAAATTTCTTATAGAAATGAGACCACCACAGATTGCTTAAAGTTGTTAACAAATAAAGGTTTGATAACATGCATTAAATCCAATTGTTTAGCAACAAAAAGATTACTGGAGTTGCACATAAAAACTGCAAGACATTTAAACCTCTGCATTTTTGCACTTCAGCAACAAGTCCTAATGTTATGAAAAGTCATAATGAGCAGTTTCTGAACCAGAAAATCAAAATAAAAGATATGCTGTTCAAGATTTGCTGTTCTTGATGGTAGATAAATTCTTAAAAATCATAACACAGAAATGAGGTACTGAGGAAACAAAATATATTATGAGAGTCTGGTTTACTTGTGCTTAAAATTTGTCTAGATATTAAAAATAAACAAAAAATAAGAAGAACACTGGGTAGGTCATCATGGCAACAGAAGTAAATTTTAAAGTGCTTCTGTTTTCCTTATCTACAATCATTTTAATACATTTTAAAAATATTGAAATGTTTATTCTATCATATACAGAAGTAGCATCTGTTATTTCACAAGTATTGCAAACTATTGCTCCATCCTGGATTTCTTTTCTGAAAAAAATAAAGGATAATTACCCTTCATGGGTGACATATTTGATTTATTCCACACAGATTAATTTCATTTTATTGTAAATTATACTGTTAAATTCAATATTTTGAGTACCCACTATTGGAAGGGACATCTGGGAAGACCTAGCAAGAGATTTGCCAAAGCAGACAGTTAGAACTTGCAGTGAATTACACTCATTAAATACTGTTTATAATTATTTTCATAGGGTGAGTTGTCACTTTGATATCATCTGATCCCTTTTACTGTTTCTGACCCCTTCTTCCTAACAGCAGGCATGTTGCAAGCATACAGTTTCTGAGAGAATATTTTTGCAAGCATCTTCCTTTGTTGTGATTTCAAATCTTTATTTTTATTATAGGAGTCCAAGGTCAATATTATCAAAGCAAATATATGGAAATAGAGTCTTAAAAAGACTGCTATCAGTTCCTTCCCCTCCATTCAAGAAGAAAGAAAAACAAATACATTCTGCTTTAAATTTTACCCTCTGATGCAACAGAACTGTATTATAAATTGCATATGACAGACAAACACCCCAAAGAATCTCTCTGGGTGCATGACAGCTGAGTTATATATTAGCCAAATATGATAGAATTAAGTGTCACTTTATATTACTTTCAATAAAACTGATGAATAGATTAAATTAAGAAAAATGCAAAATCTCTGTGAAGTTGTCATTTAAGTTGACCAAAGCAAGAAAATGCAATGCTGAGAATGTCAGTCTACTCATTATTCAATACTACTACTTCTAAATATTGCATATTATTTAAAACTACATAGCAAAAATTAAACAGCAGTTTATTTCTACAAAGAGTGTATGCATTTTGATTTTATGAGAATACAATCCACACTCTTATAAATTATAGTGCCCCCCTAAACAGAAAATCCTTCTAAGAAAAATAAGAGCATAGTCTGACTATCAACACTGATTTTGAAGTGGATTTATCAGAGCTTCTCTGTTACTTGGCCAAGAAGATCCTCAGTGAACAGGTGGGTGTTTGAAGGGTTACCTAAGATTTATAAAAAACATGCACTGTGACACAAGAAAAGCAGGTGCCAGAATAAAGGAAGTCTGGGGGAACTCAGGGAAGATATTAAGGAAAATTGGAAAACAATAGACAATAATTGTACTTTTATAGGCCAAAAACCCATGAGATTTTTGTATATTTCATTGTATATTTCTTACCCTTGCAGCAATTAATGTCGCAGAGAACAATACTTAGAGCTTATCAAACCCTATCAAGATATTTGGAAACTTTTACTAGTAATTACTTAAGAATATCACAAAAAATATTAGTAAAAATAGTGAAAATTCTGAAAAACATATACATCGATGCAGAATATTTTTGTAGGAAAATTCAATAGAAGTAACACTAAAACTCTTAAGCGTAAGATAACTAAATTCTTATGAGAGAAGCTACTGGAAATCATCAGCTCTTTCATGGCAATTCCTATGCTCTAAAGTTGATGGCATTATAACATTGAAGAAACAACCTTTCCAAAAACAACAATCTAACTGATTCAAGTTAAACCCGTTATGTTAGACTTTTTCTGGAACTCAGATAATCACCTACAAACAGTGTAGAATATAAGGCTGATATATTCCAGCCATGAAATATCATATGGCTGTTATGCTACCCATGCACTTCCTATGCTGCAATGATAAAAGCTTGGACAACACGCATTATAAAATGCATTTTTAAAAGCTTAAGAGAATAAATTGCCTTTTTAAACACATACAAAAGGTAAAATACTGTTTTGGCAGCTGTTAACCCTGTCTAACAATAATGGTACAAACACTTCTTTACTGCTCAGTACCTGAGAGCATAAAAAGGCAGCATCTCCTTTTGGGTTTTAAAACATTTTCTAAATATAAAATAAATGGATTTATTGTTAACGTCTACTTTGACAGGCTTTAACTCAAAATAGAACCTATGCGAAATTTTATGCACACAGTTTAATTAACCTAGCTGGAAGAATACTTCAAAGCCACTTCAGTTCTAAGCAGTAAGAAGGACAGTTGTGAAATATCATGCCCCATGGTAATGCAATGATTTTCAGTGATGAAACATAAGCAACAATCATCCATTGCAAACAACATACTGCTGAACAGAGAATATTCAGTGTCATACACAACAAACGCCAATGTAGATTTTGGGGAATCATATTCAGATTCTGGCTTCTGGATAGCTTAATATACTGCATTATTTTCTACTAGCAAAAGTTAGTGTTATTCCTAATATACAGGAACCCTGAATCACAATTCTAGTTTGAACCTAGAACCAAGAATCTTACTGTAAGTAATTTTATAAAACATTGTCACCCATATGTAGAACCAACCAAAAGTATATTAGGACATAGTACCTTATGGACAGAAAAAAGCTTAAAAGACAAGAACCCTGAGAGGATTCTTTGAATTTCAATACTAATTTGTGCTGCTGTGATTAAGTTCAACTGTTTTGTCTGCCTGCAATATGAAAATATTTTCCTTTCTGATAAATTACAATTGGAATATGAGTGCTTCCATTTTACAGGGAGTAAAAAAGGCCCCTTCAAAAATAAAAAGTTGTCACAGGCGCATATCACTCCTTATAGGAAAGTTAGAAGTGTTCAATAGCCATCAGAAATCAAAAGTTAAAAGTATGGCTGGGTTAGAAAGCATAGGCTCAGACATAGTGTAGGACACTGTAAAATGGACGTTCTAGGACAAGTTGTCTGAAGGCAGTGATGTAATGGAAGAAATTAATTAAACTTTCTTAAATACTGCCATAATTCACAGACTGGAATAACAGAAACTGTGATCTTTTTGAAGAAATTGTTCTCTTCATGTCAACATTCATAAGGTTTCCTACAACCAGCTATAGGAGAGCATGTATTCTTGTCACAAAAAGAGTGACAAAGTAGGACTTCTATGCCACTGAAGAATGAAAGCGCATTTTGAGGCCAGTACCACCAAAGCCAATAGAACAAAACAATGAAAATGATTAAAGTTGGTGAAACTTTATAGCTTGGAGGTTAGAAAAATTGGCAAGATACTTGTGAATACACGTCCTTCCTAACACATGCAGTGTGCTTTTTAATCAGATAGTTAAAGCCTGGAATTGAACGTACTGAAACTAGCATTTGTTCAAACAAGAAATTTCAAATTCAATAGGCTGACATTTGCACCACTCAAGACTCGACAGAATTACTACAGTGATCTAGATTCTCAAAGTAGGGGAAAAAGGATTAAATCAGCTTTGAGTATTCTTTATTCAGGGCTTGCTGACTGTCTACTAGTGCATGCAGAGATGTATATAAAAAGCCTTTTAATTTTGACAGCTTTTGACCAACATAGAGCAGGCATTTATTTTTCTCATATAAAGTATGTGACTATCCCTGAAGAACACAATCTAAACATAACCATAAACTCACAGATGAAAAAGCTTTCAGAAGTTCACATAGGCCAGAAACATTGCATGATTTAAAGGGAAAGGTTGAAGGTTTTTATTTATTTACTTATTTATTTTAATCTCATCAAAAGCTTGTATGTTTCTTTTCTAGGCCAGTATTAGGTTCCCATTATGTGAAGGGTTGTGAGAACAACGGTCAATTCTACTCCCTATCCTCTGTTGGAGGATACAAGAAAATGAACAGTTTTCTGGGTAAGATTTCCATTGACTACCAGGAAGGCAGGGGAAAAAAAAAAAGAAATCCAGCTATAAAAGTTAAAGCAATGGAAAAGATTATCTCAATCCACTGTGCAATCTCTCCACATATTTGTGAAATAACAACAAACAGCTTTACCTCTGTGCAGAGGGCTTAGATAAGTAAACACCTAAGTCCTTTCCAACCCTGCATTTTGGTGATTCAGAAAGATATTTTATTTGGGGGGGGAAATAAATAAATAAATCAAGTAGTATCAACAGACTCACATCTAAATACCAATAACCTTTGTTGTAAGGAAAGTAAACACAAATTAGGTTTCTACCTGTTTGAATTAGTACTAAAAGTTGCAGTAATAATTTTGTTCTTACTGTGCAAAATGCAGCTGGAAAACTTTTCTTTTGCTGGTTTTACTTATGTATTTTGTAGCTTCACGTTCATTTTCTAAACTGATGTAAGGATCCATTTTGCAACTACACTGGGATTTCTTTTGTGTTTCAATTGCTCCATAGAGTCCTTATTTCTCACCTGGTTGTTTGCAGCATATGAAAAAGGTGAGGAAGGTGTCGCACAGAAGGCTGACATTCCATCAACCATACGCTGCTCTCTGGTCAGCATCTGTTTTTATATACTCATAAAGTAAAGTATTATTGTTAGAAGAGGTTTCCGAAGAGATTCAGAAGTAAATTAAAGAAGCTACCCAGCTGGTGATTTTAATGAATAGGTAAAAAATAATGAGAAAGAATAATCAGACACAGTACATGATTTCATTGGAAGTATCTTTTCATTTTCTTAAGCAAATAAAGTACACATTTTTAAGGTTGGACAACAAACCAGTGTCCAGCATGAACTTAAAATTAATTTACTGCTTCTCTAACTTAAAACAAAATATACCATAATATCCTTAAAATCCATGTTGGGTTAGGGGTGGAGGAACTAAAAAAAGAAAATACCAGTTTCTCTTACATGACTGCAGATGATGCATCTGGAATATCAAGTATGTTCTACCAATAAACTGTTGGGATGAAATTTATGAGAAATCTAATTAAAACAAGTCAAATGTACAAAATTAAAAACTAAGAGGAAATACAAAATCTGTCCAAACTCTTCTTCACAAACTGGGGGGGGGGGAAACTACACACAAAAAGAACCTGACTAGCATCTGTTATTTTTCCTGCATTTCCTGTGCAAGAACAGCTTATTTCTTCATCTTGAGAATTTTTGATTTTCGCTGCAGTGAAATTGTGCCCTAACACAAAGCACCATGTTGAAGATGATCTGGGGCCTGATTGGCCAAATTGACCATGAGCCAGCAGCATGCCCTTGCAGCGCAGGAGGCCTGCAGCATTAACAGGGCAGGCTGCACAGCCACAGAGCTGAGCCTCCTTGCCCTCTGTTCAGCCCTCTTGAGGTGACACTGTTTTGGGCTTCCTGGTGAGAGAAGCATATTGACACACTGGGGAGAATCCAGTGGCAGGGCACCAAGTCAGTCAGGGAGGCAGAGAAAATTGCAGACAAGGAAAGGCTGAAAGGCCTGGGCTGGTTCAGCCTGGAAAAGCAATGACTGGAGAACACAGTGAAGACAGAGCTAGGCACCTCCCAGGGGCACGTGGTGAGAGACAAAATGGCAAGATGCAATGGGCAAGCTGAAGTGTGGGAAATTCCAACTATATATTACAAAAACAAAAGGGGAGGACGATTTTGTTGTTGTTGTTTAAGTTTTAAACCATGAACGTGGTTAAATATTGCAACAGGCCCCAGAGAGGTTGTAGGATTTCTGTCCCTGGAGTTGTCCAAGCCATGACTGGACACAAGCCTGAGACACCTGATTTAAGTAGACATAGTTGGGGCAGTAAGTTATGCTACATGACCTCTGAAGGTCACTTCTAACTTAAATTACGGCCCTACTATTCTATTAAGGAAACATCCAAACATAATTTTTATGAAGTGTACCAACTCACTAGGGACTTACACACATTTTATTGGGACAGTAAAAATAATGAAGTTTGTCTTCCTACGCATTTGTCTTTGCTCAGTAAATTTCTTCCCTCTAGCATAAAAATTCCCCATAATCCTTCCCCGAAATGCCCACAGGACAAGAGGTACAAAACACACTGCTATTAGATGGGAGCTGATTTTCTAGCTGGCATATTTGTGGTGATCAACAAGGTAACTGCTTCCAAACAGAATACAAATCATCTTGCTCACTGTGATAGACAGCTACTACGATTATCTTGCCAATGCTGCTCTCGTGGAATTTTGGACACTGAGTGTCTTGAAGACCTCTAACCTTTCGACAAATGTTTTTGAAGCTATTGGTTAAGAAATTCCCTGAGATGGTCAGAAGACAGGCAGAGCACACAGCCTCAGCCTCCTCAGAAACCAAGTTTGGAATCGCTGCAGACTAACACACATCGTAAGCAGCTTGAACTATGGCTCCACTTGCTCCATGTGCTTTCTGACATTCAGTGTTACCTTTGATTTAGGCATGTCAGCAGCAGCCTTTGTTTTCCTACAAGAAAGAGTAAGGTGTTCAAGAGTGAGGTATTTCCTTATTCTTTTGTTTGCTTATGTCAAAGGTCAGAAACAAATCCTTCGATGCCAACATTTGTTTTTCAAAAATCAAGATAAATCAGCAATCATGAAGACAGCATTACCAAGATTGCTTTAAAAACAAACAGCCATTCAAAGCATATCATATTAAAAAAAGATATATAAAAGAAGATATTTTAAACCACCATTTTTCCCCATATCTATATAAATATATAGATATATATTATATATAAATATAAATATATTTATAGTGCAGGCAGTGAAAGTCTCCAGGATCAAGCAGGTGTAAGTAAATCATAGCCAACTGCAGATTAAAGTGTATAGGTGTAGGGGAAATTCAGCTTATTCCTCTAGCACATTTATGCTATTTCATACTTCTAATTACATAAATATATATATTTTTTTTCATGTATACATGGTACTGTTACACAGTAGTTAACTGTCCGGACAGGAATTTATTTCTTCAGCACTTGGAAAGCATTTACTCATTTTTCATTGAACTTCATATCTGTCAGGAAAAAAAGGATACTCTCAGAAAAAGACCAAATTTCCTCATTGCTTTTAACCTTTGTTTTGTGTTCCTATTGCTTCATGCACTGTTAGACCATTTCTCCGGATTCCCAATTTGAATACATTTCTTAGGTAAAATGTATGCAGAACAAACAAAAAACATACACCTAGCAAGATTTTCACTTCAGACATGAGACTACTACTTCAAGTTCAAAACTACTCATTGAACTGCAGTAGACAGATTAAATCTGTTCAGTCTTCACTGGTCATCGAACAGCTTGACTTTGCTTTTCCCAGAAGAGGCAAAGAAACACAGATAATTGATCTGGCAGCTGGTCTCCCTGTTGGCACTGTACTGCACAGATATTCTATCATCAGACTAAATAAATATATTTAACTTTCACATTATAAATAAAATTGCCACTTCAGGAGTAACCACTAATATTAATTAATAAATATATTAATATAATCAAAACTAAACACAGAAGAAAAATAGTACAATAGCATCACAACTATGTACATATTTGAAGGAAACAAAACTTTTAACAGGTTTTGATTTTCCAGATGCAATGTTTGAAGTGTATAGGTGATGATTCTAAAATTAATCTTTCATTGCCCACATTTCATCCCCCAGAATTTTGTTTCTGTACTTGCTTCTGCCCACAAGTTTGTCTACACTTGTTTCCTAGTCACACCACCATCCTTAGCAATCTGCAGCTGTGATTACTTTTCACACATGCACACAACTGGTCTAAGAGGGCAAGTAAGTAGATTACTTATTAAAGCACCAACAAGCTTTCTCAATACCCATCAAGAAATTCCCTTAAAGCCGAGCAAATGAGACTTCTCAAAAAGAAACATGAAAGGAACCAGAGAAAATGGACTACAGCATGGATTTTCTCAGTGTTTCTATAAAGCTTAGGCAGCAAATGCACGTGTTTTTATTTTTTGCCTTTCATGTTTCTCTTAAAACTTTTGGTATTGGAAATGGGGTTGAAACCAGACTTTTAATTACTATTTCCTACATGCTTTATTTACTAGTAATTTGTCAGAACTTATTAATTCTCCAGTAACAGTTTTAATCAAATACAGCAGGTGTTTTTTTTTTGTTGTTTGTTTGTTTGTTTTTTAAGAAAGTTGTGAATCCAAAAAACAAATTCTAAACTCTGTGTATCGGATATTGATATAAACAACATTACAGAATAAAGACAAAGGAGAAGTCAAGCTTCAAAACTTTTTGGGGGGCTTAAAAGTTGATATGTATGTTGAGATGACTGACATATTACACAAATACCTACAGACTATACATTGACTTCTTTAAACTTCATACAAAAAAGGCGATACAATTTTAAAATGCGGTAGAAGTAAAAGGTGAGAGAAAGAAGTAAAGAAGTAAAAAGTGAGAGAGACAATACTTTTTGGAGGATGAAAAGGCTCTGATACATCATAATCAAAAGTTTTATTTACAGATGCTACATGTTTGCTTTGATGTAAACTAGCATACTAATATTGGTTATTGTACCTGTTTTATACCCACAGTACGCACTATTGTGCTTGACAGCATAATTTTACTGAACTTGTTGAAGAACAACTATATTGTGGGCTATTTGCTGCACAGGTACCTCCAAAGCCAGCTTAACACTTGTATACAAGATCTTGTTTCTTTCAGATTGCTTTTCAGTATCAAGTGTTCTTTTAATGGTGGTTTTAAGCTTTTCAGATTTTCTAAGTCTGGACAATCATCGGGGTCTTCTAACTCATTCTCACAAAAAAAAAAAAAAAATAAAAAATAAAAAAATCCTTGTTTCAACAGCAAAACACTTCCACAGACAAATTCCTCCATTAACAGAAATCTGTCAACAACAAGAGAAGTCTTGCTACATTTTTGTTTTATTTTGAACAAAAACTTGGCTAGTGTCTGGCTATTGCTTAGCACAGATTGCACAGAATGCTAACTCCAGCCCCATGCAGATATCAGCTCTTTACTACCCTTCTCATTTCATTCCCTTCATAAACACTGTCAGCAAACTCAATAAATCAGTAATGTCAACGTGGGGTTGTCTTGGGAAGGTGATTCAAGGCATAGCAGAGTCAAAGTGAGGCTATTCTGCTGAGCGTCTTCATCACAAGTCACTGAGTACAAATTCATCTACTGAAACAATTGCTTAAACTCAGACCTAGAAGTGAAACAATTTTTGACTCTTGTAGTGGAACTCTACTTAAGTAATTATTTATTATCTAGAACCAAGATGTTAAAGTACACATTCTTTGAAAACAACACAATATCTCATTTGCTTCTGTTGTATTGTTGGAGGATCTCTACAGTCTGCAGTGATGATCTGCACCTATAAAATGTATGCTTATACGTATGCTTATCTTTGTATTAATGCATTGCACATTATGGAACCCATTTGAAGGCTTCCAAAACCAAACTTAAAGTTTTTGAAGGTTAAGACTCGGAAAGTCTGCACTCACACTTATTTTGTTATCCTGTTACTGTGAACTCCTTGCTTTAAAATAACTGAGACAAAATTAATTAGTGAAGCATGAATTTCTTCTTACCCTAGAAAAATAAAACAAACAAACAAACAACAATCTCTAATATACAATTACTGAAAGCAATAAATAGCCAGTGTTTCGTGTTTTAACACTTGAATAAAACTGTTCAGGTCCACCAATAAGGCACTGCACCATCTATGATCAACAATACAGGTGGGGGAAGCCTCATTCTCCCCCACTCTCAGATGTGACAAATTCTTGCTGTCATAGAGCTTCATTCTCCAGTATTTCTTTTAAGCTCCTACTGCCTTTTGACAGTTTTTTATGTTGAAGCTTAAAGAATCAAGGTAAGAAGCACAATGTAGAAATGAAAAGGGATCCATGGGAGGAGAAGGAAAAAGGGCTCAAATGTATTCTTGGCTGCAGAATTCAGAACAAGTTTTCTTTGTTTTTTCAGTGTCTTGTGGTTAATTACACTTCATAATGTTTTCTTTCCTGTTTGCTTTTCCATTATTAGGATCATCCTTTTCATTTCTTATTTCATGAAAGACTTCATTTTTATATGGATGAGCAAAATGTCTTCCCTATCCCCCTAGCACTTGACTGTCAAGGAAAAACAGAAGAATCTATAGTTCCTGACAGCTTTATACAGTTATCTCTACTGAGAAATGAATCTAATATTGGAAAGAATTTGTGTTGGTTGGCTTGCTGTTGCTATTCCCCCTCCCCCATTATTTTTTTTTTGTTGTTGTTGCTTTTTTTTTTTTTTTTTTTTTTTTTTTGTTTTGTTGGTTTGTTGGTATTCTAGATTTTTGGTTTTACCCTGCAAGCAGATTATAATTTGAATTTTTGAAAACACATTTACAAATTCACATATACACACTATGTCTATACAGTTAGTCTCCATTGCTCATACATCAAAAGGGCAAAAAGTACTGATGAAGAAGTCTCTTCCAATTTTCAAAGCAATTAAAGTGTTCAGTATGAATGTTGAGGAGCAGTAATGATGATGCAATTTTACATGGATTTAAAGAAAGTAGAAGGCATAAAGTTACTTGGAAAAGGCATTTTTGAAGCGTCTACTTCTTTTTCAAACATACTTTCCCTGAAGTACATTTTCCAAATCCATTACTAGTAACATTAAGAGCTAGTTAGAAGCAATTCAGCAAACTACTGATATGTGTCTGGTAACAAGATGCTTGATGCATTAAGTTTCACCCATATGTTGCTAAATTACCTTACAATATGGATACTCATCTCCTAAAGTCTGAACTAAGGATTTGTCAGTATGGAGTAGAAATACCACTTATTTTCCTACATACATGGTACATTATGCAAAATTGCGTCTTCCTCCTCCTTAATTGCAGTTCTCCTGTCTTCTCCCTAGTGATCTGTCCAGTATCTGGCAGTTCATCCCTACCCCTTGCCCTGCAGCTCAGAAAGCTTCTCTAATTCAAAAGCATAGGAAGAACTGAACACAGTGGAAAAACGGAATGTCAATAGCTGCAAGTCACAATCCATCAGTAATTTTTATGGCTTTTTTCCCTTACCTTCTATCATTCAGAGAAGAAAATGACACCACCAATTTAAATATATATATATACACACACACAGATAGATCTATATACTATATATATTTAAATCTCTAAAAGAACATTTAATATTTAGAGATTTGCTGTGAGACCAGTGGAAAGGGATTGAAAGGTATCCAACACTTAAATACCAGCTCATCAAATAACATATCCTGCAATTTGTATTTCACTTCCTCCTTTGTTTCGCTGAAAGTATACCACGCTATGTGAAAACAAAATACTTAAGAAACTTCATTGTCATTTCAATTCTCATCTGAAGTCCTTCTCCCCCTCTCTAAACTGTTTTGTTACTTTCTATGCAGCCCTAATTATGTTGCTGTTGTTGTTGGTACTTCCTCCATAATCATGATACTGTTGCAATGGCATAAACAGCCCAAATGTCAGAGGGCTTGAGATGACGGTCAAGACCTGTCAAAGAGCATTAGAAGCACCAGTAGAGACTGTGCAGAAACTATACTGCTTGTTTGAAACCATATCTAGATAGTTTGCAATATACTCTTCAGAACTTTATTTAAAAATCTAAGGTAATTAAAATATTTATTTAACAATACAGCGCTGACAGTCAGGCTTATGCGACTCATCTAATAATATTGATACTATGCTGGTGCTCCTGAAAGAGATGGCATACTTTTAAGCATCAGCAAAATAAATTATCCAATTGTTTTCTCATCAACAGCCTGCTATCTTCAGCTTTTACAACAGGAATGCATGCTTACATGAATCTGCACTTAAAAAAAATAAAAATATTTCAATGAAACAGAAGTTGTATATACAACATAAATCCATTTTCTGGAACACCTCCTCTAATTACTGAGGTTTCTTCTTATACTTTTAGAGCTAACACACATGAAAGACACAAATGTCTTTGGCTGATAAGTGAACTCTTCAGAATATTAGTTAAAATGATACCTGAAGTGAGTGCTGGTTCTCAAAAGCCATGTCTGCTCTTACATTTCATCTGTTATCCCAGCTTTACTTCAGACAAGAGCTGCAAGTGTGCATACTTAGGAAATCTGAATTTACCACTCAAGTTTTCCATTGATATTTTCACCTAAACTTGAACTACGTTCAGTGTAACCAAACAAGACTCATACATATTGTTAAAGCTATTGTCTAGCTTGTTTGTTTGCTTTTGAGAACCCTCTCCTACAACAAAAACAAAAAGCAGTTGGGCCAAACAGCTACAAATTAGCAAAGACAAAAACAAACTTCATTAATAAAGGTTTCCAGTGAGGAAAAAGAATTCACTAGCTTTATTGAATTTATGTTGACAGTTAAAAACACAACAGCAAAAGTATGTTCCTTCTCCTGCTAAGCTACCTGTCCAGCCTCTTTTCCCTGTCTTCACGTATCTTCTTAACAAAGATGTGCACTTGCACAGTGATGACAGCAAATAAAGTTCATAGTTGTGCTTCCCGATAACTAATCTGAAACACTTGCAGCTCTTGAAAGTTACTCCATGTAAACATGTGCATTGGCTACACCAAACAGCTAGCAGACTTCCCCTTGAAGGCTGCAAGAGCAACGGTGAGAGTGCCTATGATGATCTTATCTTGATTGAGATACTTCCTGATTGAGGGTGAGCCAGATCTCTCTAGCAGTTTCCGTATAGTACATTATCTGGAATAAAAACCTCTTCCTTGCCAGCAGGCACTGTGCTACACTTCTTGCGGCTGTCTTATCTATTCCAGATTACAAGAAGCCTTTTCATGAGTTAGGCAGGGTAGCAATTTGGAAGCTTTCTCAAAAGCTTGAACTTGTAGACCCACTAAATAAGGCTTAATGTTTATAAACAACATGTCTGAGTCACGCAAAGCCTCTGGAAAAAGCTTTCCTGTCTTTTTGTTCGAGAGACATCGTAGCTTTTAGGTGCCTGGCTGCAAAAAAAGCAATCAATTGATCTCACAGTCTGGAATAGTTTGTGGCACAGCACAGGAGCCTCAAATATATGGTTTTCTTTTGCATGCAAACCTCAAATATTTATTGCCACTGTAGTTGAATTATTACCTCAAAGATACTCTGTAAGATGTAGAAAAACAACAGTTCATCCTAAAACTATCACTGAATTCCAAGGTGTACTCTGAGGACCACTGACCTTTCGCCATCTACCTATGGGGGAAAAGAAAATATATATATATATATATTATTTTTTTTTTTTCTATATATATATATGATCTGTACTAGCATGTTATCTACAAGAAAAATAGTAAAGCAGGGCCAGGAGCAGGCCTAGGTCTGCATTTCCTTGAGCAAATTATCACAGCTGCTGACACATGCCCTTTGAGAAAAAGCTAAACCATGCTTTTCTAAGTTCAAAACAATTTTTTAGTATACAACAAATTGTCGTGGTTCCGCTCGAGTGGGCAGCCGAGCTCCACCACAGCCGCTCTCACACTCCCCCTCCTCAAAGAGGAATGGGGAGTAAATATGTGAAAAGGGCTCAAGGGTTGAAATAAGGACGAGAAAATCACGCAATAATTATTGTAACGGGCAAAACAGACTCAGCATAAGAAGATAGTAAGATTTATTGCTCATTACTAACAAGCTAGAGAAGTGAGAAACAAAGGAAAGAAACCAAAAGCACCTTCCTCTCCCACTCACCCTCTTCCACCTCCTCCCCCCGAGTGGCGCAGGGGAACGGGGGAATGGGGGTTATGGTCAGTCTACAGCACTTCTTCTCTGCTGCTCCTTCTCGGTCACTCTCGTCCCCTGTGCTGTGGGGTCCTGTAGTGGGTTTACGTGGCAAGGTTTTGGTAGCAGGGGGCTATAGGGGTGGTTTCTGTGAGAAAGATCTAGAAGCTGCCCCATGTTTGGGAAGGGCCCCATTGTTTTCCAGATCTGAGCCAATAAGCAATGTTGTTTGCGCCTCTGTGAGAGCATATTTAAGACGGAAAAAACGCTGCGCCACACAGCAGCCGGGAGAGTGAAGGGAGTGAGAAACAGCCTGCAGGTGCCAAGGTCAGTGTAGAGGGAGGGGGAGAGGTGCTCCAGGCACCGGAGCAGAAGTCCCCTGTGGCCTGTGGTGAGGACCATGGTGAAGCAGGATGTCCCCCTGCAGCCCATGGAGTACCACAGTGGAGCAGGGTTCCACGCTTCAGCCCGTGGAGGAGACCACGGTGGAGCAGGTGGCCCTGCAACAACGGAGGCTGCTGCCTGTGGAAGACCCCTGCCGGAGCAGATTCCGGGCCGGACCTGTAGCCCGTGGAGAGGAGCCCATGCAGGAGCAGGTGACCTGGCAGGAGCTGCTGCCCGTGGGGGAGCCAGGTTGGAGCAGTTTTCTCCTGAGGGATGGACCCCGTGGTACAGACCCATATCTGGAGCAGTTCTGAAAGAGCTGCTGCCTGTGGGAAGCTCACGCTGGATCAGTTCATCAGGGACTGCATCCCATGGGTGGGACCCCACAGCACAGGGGACGAGAGTGACCGAGAAGGAGCGGCAGAGAAGCAGTGCTGTAGACTGACCATAACCCCCATTCCCCCGTTCCCCTGTGCCGCTCGGGGGGAGGCGGTGGAGGAGGGCGGATGGGGGGGAAGGTGCTTTTGGTTTGCTTTTTTTTTTTTTTTCTTTGTTTTCTCACTTCTCTCGCTTGTTAGTTGTAGGCAATAAATCTTACTATCTCCTTATGCCGAGTCTGTTTTGCCGGTTACAATAATTATTGCGTGATTTTCTCGTCCTTATCTCAATCCTTGAGCCCTTTTTCACATATTTTCTCCCCATTCCTCTTTGAGGAGGGGGAGTGTGAGAGCGGCTGTGGTGGAGCTCGGCTGCCCACTCGAGCGGAACCACGACAGGTCCCACCCACGGGATGCAGTCCTTGATGAACTGATCCAGCGTGGGCTTCCCACAGGCAGCAGCTCTTCCAGAACTGCTCCAGATATGGGTCCGTACCACGGGGTCCATCCCTCAGGAGAAAACTGCTCCAACCTGGCTCCCCCACGGGCAGCAGCTCCTGCCAGGTCACCTGCTCCTGCATGGGCTCCTCTCCACGGGCTACAGGTCCGGCCCAGAATCTGCTCCAGCAGGGGTCTTCCACAGGCGGCAGCCTCTGTCGGTGCAGGCCCACCTGCTCCACCATGGTCTCCTCCATGGGCTGTAGCATGGAACCCTGCTCCACTGTGGTACTCCATGGGCTGCAGGGGGACATCCTGCTTCACCATGGTCCTCACCACAGGCCACAGGGGACTTCTGCTCTGGCGCCTGGAGCACCTCTCCCCCTCCCTCTACACTGACCTTGGCACCTGCAAGACTGTTCCTCACTCCCTTCACTCTCCCGGCTGCTGTGTGGCGCAGCGTTTTTTCCCTGTCTTAAATATGCTCTCACAGAGGCGCAAACAACATTGCTTATTGGCTCAGATCTGGAAAACAATGGGGCCCTTCCCAAACATGGGGCAGCTTCTAGATCTTTCTCACAGAAACCACCCCTATAGCCCCCTGCTACCAAAACCTTGCCACGTAAACCCACTACAGGACCCCACAGCACAGGGGACAAGAGTGCACTACTCAAATACCTTGAACTGTAGACTGGTATGCATAAAACAGTCCTCACCGTAACACCCTCAAGGTGTGGTGGCAAGGTAAGAGTCTATTTGCCTTGTGTTCAACATTATGTGTCTTAGTGCTTTTTGGATAGGAGACATATCTACCAGTACAGCGCTCATATCAGTGCATGAGTCACCACATTATCAAATTCAGACAACATACTTCCCCAAATCTAACAAATTCACTAACATTCTGGTCCTCTCCCTGTTAGAAAAATTAAGATCTAAAACTGTTCAATTCTGGTTATTACACTATTTTAATTATTTTATAAAACCAGTCTTATCAAAAATGAAGTGACAAGTGATGAAAAATATTAATGAAAGCTGAGTCCAGCAAGTGAAAATCATCGGTACTGCATAATGTAGCATCCAGGCTTAGCCTCCATCAGCCACCTTACAGACTCCATTAGAGCTCTAGCTGCTAGTTTTGACTAGGTGTTGAGAGCACCTATTTTGAACAGACCTGAACAAAATAGTTGCTCAGTGCTGAAGTATGTTGTATTTTTCAGGATGAGAACGGGTGATTTCCAGCACTCCTGAACTCCAATCCATGTACTAGAAATACTGAGTACTTCCTACCTAACCACATCATTAGAAATAGTTTTTCCACAGTTTCGATTAGTTAGTGATGGAGGCTTATTGTATATCACACCATGCACCCTTTGTACAAATTTCTCCCACAATTTATAACCTGAAATCTGCTTTTGCAAATGATTCCTCAATTACTTTCCTTTCCTTGTTTGTACTAGGTACTAAAACTCTCAAATGCAATATAAGAGCTTATTTGTCATTTCATTTATGTGATATTTCTTTTTTTAAGCACCTCTTAGATGGTGACCAAAGTCATCTAAGCTAGTTCAGTGACTGAACAGTTGTAGTCTGCATGGGATTTAAAATTTATTAAAACACATGAAGGACCCTGCAGTAATAAAGTCACTGAAGTAAGGCAGACTTTGGTGGTTTGGTCAGGAGCAATGGAAAGGACATAAAAGGAAAAGCTTGCTAGTGTCATTCATCCCATTTTGATCACAGAAGTTCTCCTAGGTTGTTCTGACAGTTTTGTCCAAATAAAATGAAGCTGGTTCCAGCAAAAACATGAGCAGAATTCTGTAGGTATCATTTGTCCTTTCTGGCCTGGACACACAGGCCTGAAAGCTTACCACCATCCACTACACTTGAAATTATATATCATTCTGTTTTTCTCATACTTTACCAAAGCCACCATTGAAAAGGAATAAGATTCCATAAGCTACGTGATCTACCTATTACATTCTCACCTCTTTTCCCTTTTCCTCTGCTTCTATAAATTATTCAATCTAATTTTACTATTTGAACATGACATGAGATCACCTTCTATTTAAAAATTATAGAACAATTACAAAGTCATTTACTGTTTTCTACAAAAGAAGGATAATATCTAAAAGTCCACAACACAGCGTTTAGGATTGCATCTACTGAGGAGACATAAGAGGCAGAAGGTAAACGGAGTGACATAGCTCTGTATGGTCCTAAACAGGTATATCTGGGCTGTACTTCTGAAAGACTTTCTAAAAAACACGCTCACTACAGTAACAGGCTGCTATAATTGATTGTTGCCAGCATTTAACTATTTTTTTTTTTTTTTTTTACTTACAACAGAATATTGTCAAAGGACAAGGTTGCCTCCAATGTGTCTCCAGAGTTTTAAAAAAGTAAAAGTGACTTGTGTGTTTGCATGCATCCACAATTGCTTGTTATTTCTGAGGGGTTTTCAGAGGGAAGGGAGAGAAAGGCACATCATAAGCTTATGAAATGCCTTAAAAATGCTGCTACTTATCAAAGGGCATAACCCATTTTTCTGTATCTATTTTACTTATCTTCAATAGTGCAGGTACCATTTCAATTGCTTCAGTCTTTCAAAGTTTCCCAGTATTCCTGGCACAGTTTTTTTTGTTTTTTAAATAAAGTTTGTGCTTTTTTTTTTTTTTTTTTTTTAAAGTGTCTGAAAGCTAACCCCAGAACTGCTGCACTAGTCAATGAGAATTTTTATGAACAGCTAGAAGCGTTGATGCAAGTAAACCTGCTGATTATTTAAATGAAATAAAATTCACTTCAAAAATATTTTAAGAATGCAAAAACTGGCTGGATAGCCAGGCCCAAAGAGTCATGGTGAATAGAGTCAAACCCAGGAAGGCTCTGCAGGAGGATCTGGATAGGCTAGACCGATGGGCTGAGGTCAACTGCATGAAGTTCAACAAGGCCAAGTGCTGGGTCCTGCACCTGGGGCACAATAACCCCAAGCAGAGCTACCGGCTGGGAGAGGAATGGTTGGAGAGCTGCCAGGCAGAGAAGGACCTGGGAGTATTGTTTGATAGCAGGCTGAATATGAGCCAGCAGTGTGCTCAGACAGCCAAGAAGGCCAACAGCATCCTGGCTTGTATAAGAAGCAGTGTGGCCAGCAGGGCTAAGGAAGTGATTGTCCCCCTGTACTCAGCTCTGGTGAGGCCGCACCTCGAGTACTGTGTTCAGTTTTGGGCCCCTCGCTACAAGGACATGGAGGTGCTTGAGCAGGTGCAGAGAAGGGCGACGAAGCTGGTGAGGGGCCTGGAGAACAAGTCCTATGAGTAGCAGCTGAGGGAGCTGGGCTTGTTCAGCCTGGCGAAATGGAGGCTCAGGGGTGACCTTATCACTCTTTGTAAGTACCTTAAAGGAGGCTGTAGAGAGGCGGGGGTTGGCCTGTTCTCCCACGTGCCTGGTGACAGGACGAGGGGGAATGGGCTAAAGTTGCGCCAGGGGAGTTTTAGGTTGGATCTTAGGAAGAACTTCTTTACCGAAAGGGTTGTGAGGCATTGGAACGGGCTGCCCAGGGAAGTGGTGGAGTCACCATCTTTAGGTCTTCAAAAGACATTTAGATGTAGAGCTTAGCAATATGGTTTAGTGGAGGACTTGTTAGTGTTAGGTCAGAGGTTGGACTCGATGATCTTGAGGTCTCTTCCAACCTAGATAATTCTGTGATTCTGTGTGATTCTGTATCAACCATAAGAAGCCTTACAAACATGACCTAATAACTCTACTTGATGGTTTGGCACAAGAACTGAAAGAGGAAAATCGAAGGTTAAGTTCATTGACACATTTACATTTTTGCTGTTGTTTCAACACTGTTTGGCTTAAAAGGCTGCTGAATGTAAAGGCCACGAGTTACTCCAGATTCAGTCTGATACTTCTTTATACAGAAAAATTATATCAATAACAGGAAGATTTTGCCTGTTCTGCAAGTAAAGTACAAAATGAGTGTATACTGCAGCACAACACCAGGGTAGGGTTGTACCGTACCCTAGATTACTGCACACAACTCAAGTGCCAATAGCAGTCTCCTTTAAGCAGCACAGAATTCAGCACTGGCTGAATTTACCCTAGCTCTCACCAGTGCAAGTCAGCCCGGACTGAATATTTCCTGTTACAAGTAGATGAATATTATATTTAAATATTTAATCAAGTCTACATATCATGGCATGGCTATAGCGTGTGAAGATCTATCCATTAAGAACTGCTAAGTAACAGTATTTTAATTTCAAGTAATATCTATGTGATTGCTATTTAAGGAGGTAAGTTGCTGACCTCCTAGTTAGATTATTAGATGATTCCTAAGTTCTTCCTCTAACTTAAGATGGTATCCTGCCAAAGAGTAACAAGTTAAATGGTTATGTTAAAAACAATAGTTTTAATGTTTTCCAATCGAAAGTTAGACTAAAGCCTCTACCCATATCAACATTGATAAATAAAGTTATACCCTACACATAAGACCAAAACTGAATAACAAAGACTACAAGATGAAGCAACTACCGTACTTTAAATGTCTCATGGGCACCCTTTTGTTCTGTGCCCATTTACACTTCTGAGTTTAAATTTCAATTAAGCTAATTTTCAGCATAGGATGACTTATTCTCTATATTTATATGAACCTCAAATCTCAAAAGATCTAAGTTAGAAAACCTCAAAAACCAACTAAAATACTTGTATGCTTGTTTCACGTTTCACAGCTCAGCTAACTAAACTTCAAAACAGATTCAGGTTGATGCTTGCAGACAAACGTACCCAATAAGGCTTATAAAATATTTATATTACTCCATCTGAACAAACAAGGTTCCCCTGCTGCACCATGTTTCTTTGTGGTGAAACGTTACAAGCAGTTGCAAAACATTTCTGCTTTCATAATGAACGCTCGGCCACATTTAAGAATCTGTAAAATTTTTAAATAGCCTGAAAAATAAATGCATGATAGAAATCAGTAATATATACTGTACAATCAAAGGGTTATTTATCAACTTCAGGTTCTCTAATTATACAGTAATATAGACTGGGAAATTACTGTCAATACTGGGGTTAGATTAAAAGGTAATTGAGTTCAGTTCCTTCAGTTCTGATGCTTTAGCCAGATTGCTGTTTGGTTTGTTTGTTTTTTTTTTAAAGTTTCTTAATGCTTTACAATGCTTTAGCAGCTTTTTGAAAAGACTTGAGTAACATAACTAAATGCAAAAAGAATGACCATAAAGCAACAGTGCTCCTACAAACACTCTGCTGAAATTCAGAGTGAGTGCATTGTTTTTACAATAAGTAATTATTTGGTCCCATCGGGACTCTGACCTCAGCTTTTCATAGCATGCTTCACTCAACATACATGCAGAATGCACTTTAATTTCATCCTTGGGTTCTATACACATATCCCTGGTATTTTTAGTAGCACTTTAGATGTATAAAATCTATTCCCTATGCCCTCATCAATTTGAAATTACCATTTTAAGGCTGATTAAATAAGGATTAGTGCCAATGTTCCACTTATTAGTCTGTGTCTTCAACTGGAACTGATGGTGTAGTATTTGTCAATAACCAGTTCACAGCTTTAAACTCCACAAAATGAAACCTCTGCAAGACAGTCCATCTGTCAGAAGATTTTGTAGCAGGCTCCCATGTAGAAGAAAACCATCTATTACAGGATGATACAAGCTGAAAGTGGCATGTATCACAGCTGTTTGATTACTACCAGGAAGATGACTTGCATCCCCCTTACAGCCCTGTATCAGAATCCAGCAGTGATGGATTGAATTTCCCTTGCTTTAGCATGATGATAGATTACCTCTGCAGTATGTGTAAGAACGGTGAAGTCTGGCCTAAAATTAATTAGGCATCATGACTAAAAGATGCTGGTCTAAGTTGTGATTTCCAGCAGATCCGAATAGGTAGCAGAACACCTCAAAGACCTCTCACAAGTCTAAATGATATAACCATAATCTGGGAATTCCTCATAGAGGTATAGACCCTTACTACACAACTGCCTGAAAGACATGGATTAGGCAGCAAGTTCAGAAATTCAGACTAAACTAACTCATTGAACTCAGACATGCTCTAGTTCCCACAACCATACCAGTCCATTTAAGTCACTTGTCATAAATAGTACATTCCAACTAAAAATAAAATAAAATAAAATACTACAAACAGAGATCTAAGTTTTCCTGTTGGGCTAGTAAGCAAAAAACTGAAGAATCACATCAAAATTGTTAAATCACAGTTGCTATGGAATAAAAGGTAAACAAACAGATTTGCATCTCATACTAAAACATCCCACTCCCAAAGTGTTGGCAAATACTAGTATATTTCTTATTTAAATATACTTGTGTATGTTCCTTAATCTCAAACACAACTTGGCCTGCCCTGTATTTTAAGGCATTCCCGCCCCCCCCCCTTATATGTTTTGGGGTTTTACGTGATGTATTTATGCATCTTGTAACAATCAATAGAAGTCTGAATGCACTCCATTCACACAGCACTTCCATGTCATTCAACACAACTAGTTTAAGTTCTTCTCTGAATTTTATTACAGTATATTTTGTATGATAGATTATACTATATTTTATAGCGGTTATCAAGACAGGTAAGGTTCAAAGAGCTGGGGGCACAGCAACTTCAATTAGAAGGATTTCAGATAACCATATTTTATTTAAATCCCTAACAGAACTCAGTTAAACAAATTTACTCTTCTGTCTACAGCAGATGTATGCCCATGTTTTAATAAAAGACTAAACAACAGCTTTTAGTAGCTTTTAATTTTTAAGTTTGAGCTTAAACAAGGCAGGTGAAAAGACAGTCTGAAACTAGGCCCTACTGGCAGTTTAACTTGGCAGGGGTGGTGGGGCAACTGGGTTGTTTTAGCTGGGGTCTGGTTTCAGGTGATGCTTTTCTAGTATCAACTTTCCATTTTCATTTCCTTTAGAACTCCCTAAACGTGGGTGTGTTAGAACAAGAGGAATTTTAACTTGCCCTTTGACTGGCAAGCATTTTCATATACACAAGGCATCTAAAGCAGTTCTAAGAACTGAGTAAGTAAGACAATGCAAAAAGGGATTGGGTCTCCAACTTCAATGAATCGAGGACAGCAATACTAAGGCAGTAACACTGTGTCCTCACACCTAGGGTAAGAAGGCACCAGAAGTCTCCGGCTGCCAGGAGCCACCTCCACGTCACCTTAAAGGCAAGACATGGCTGATGAGCTGCAGGCCAGGAAACAATTGTCTATGAACTAGAACTCAAAGCAGCTTAATGCTCCCGCTGTTTGGTTTTATAAAGATAAAGAAATCTAGTGGGGGTTGTAAAGCAAAGGTAAGAGACAGAACCAATCTACCTCATGTAATTTTACGTCTCAATCAAGTACCTAAGGACCCCCTTTATAGCCCACAGAGGAGAAAGACCTCTATACTTTGGTTTCAACCAGTGGACATTTTTAGGTACCTACTCAATGCTGGGATGACTCAAATACCCCAAAATGCCAATTTTTTCCATTAAATACAAAAGGAAAAAGTCTGGACAGCTATCTTAGCACATTCATGATCAACAGGAAGGAATAAGGAATAGCACATGAGTGAGCTCCTTTCTCCATTGTTGGATTCTGACAGTTCCCCATCAGGTAATACTTGACCACCTCCAATTGTTTTGGTCTAAAACCAAGGGACCAAAAATAAAACATGGATACGATGGACACATTTGGCCTTGATTTTTTTTTTTTTAAACAGGTGTTTCACTGGAGGTTTACAAAAAGGCACAATAAAAGAAACCTTTCCTATCTTCTGCAGTATCACCCATCCTTATCACACAGCCCACAAATTGCAGCTGTCCTCAAGTCACTGTAAACAAATTGTTCAGCAGCTAGAATGGAGAAATTTAACGACTTAACCACACTATAAAACCTATCCTCATCCAGATACCTCCACAAAAAAAAAAAAAAAAAAAAAAAAAAAAAAAAAGGATGCTACAGCCTGCAAGAAATATGGATACATTTAAAGGATTTCCCTCAGTACTGGTGGGAGAAAATGCAATCGGTAATTGTTTACCTAAACTCATATCTTCTCTTGTATTTCATCTCAAATTCAGAAAAAATACACCAAGTAAAAATGTTTGCCAGCTATATCTGGCTGCTCAACTTATTTTCAGCATTTTACAGCTCTGAATGGGAGGTTAATAGTTACAAATTATCTACATATCTACATAATGTAATTATCTACATAATGCAATTATCTTGCATGCTACCTATGTAGGTTATGACAGCCCCAGGCTACTTCAGTCTCATGAAACGGATCCAGGCATGGAAACTTGCTCTGGAAAAGCTTTAACATAACTAGGCAAACTACTTTCCACTAGGCAGGAGGTAGGAACATGTAAAAAGTCCAAAGCTAACGGGCTTTTGAACTTTTCTTTTTGATACACTGAGTATGTTTTTCTGGTATGGGAAAAAGGGTAATGAGAGTAGTAATGAGAAATGACATAGTTGAGTCCAAGACAGCATTTTCTCATCCATTAGGATTTTTAAATCTAAACACAACTTAAACTCAGTGTCTGTAAGAAATACTTTAGTAAATAGCAAAACTAATGAAGCCTGCTTTTCTATGCATTATGCTCCTTAACTCCAAATTACCAGGTAGCTGATGTATTTATTTTATCTCAGGTCAGACAATTTCTACTGCTCATCTTCATCTGTAGCGCTAGGGATAATAGCTCCACAAACAATAGAAAAGCAAATTTCAACAAGTTAGCTACTGTGCCCTTTCCCTCCCTTTCACCAAAGTGTTCAAAAGCCTTCTGCCAAAACCAGCTCCATCCATTTGGTACGGGGCCCAACCCTGGCAGGCCAGCCAGCCCCAGTGCACTATTTGCAGAAGACTCTTTCAGTTCTGCCACTTGGTGGAAAGACAGCAAGTGATCTGGGACAGTAGCAAATTCTAGACTAAACCGACTCAGTAGGGTGCTCTTCCTCTCCCTCTCGTCTCATTCCCTTTGCTTTGCCTGGCAGCTGGGCAACATGCCAGATGACAAAGAGCTATTTAGGGCAGAATATAAGGCAGCTTACTCACCACCAGTCCTGCTCAATCAGGAACAAGCCATTTGAAATTACAGTAAAGAGTGAGGTGGTTGGTTAAAGAGCACATGTCTGTGCAAATACCATCAAGCATCTAACACACCATAACTTTTTAAAAATGTTTCCTCAGTTATGACACTGACATAAGACAAACAAGCTACCCGACAAATCTGCATATGAGTCAAACAGGCCACGCATATTGCACTTTGGGATTTGTCACTAACAAAAAACATGATTAATGAAATATTTAACATCTTTTCCCTATAGAAAACCTGGAACTGGAAGGACTCTTTTTCTGTCGATATTTGTCTTGTAACACATGGACAATACTGACTATGCTAGTGTGCTAAGAGGTTCTGGGCATGTTTTGTGGGGCACCCACATCATGCCTTTTCCAGTGTCAAAACACTGACCTTGGTCACATTCAATACCAATGGTAATTCTAACAAAGCAAAAGATGAAAAAAGTTCTCCCTGAAATAGGGAAAAGCTACAAGGGTTAAGCACTACAATCTGATTTTTCTATGTGCATAACCAGAAAGAGTTACAGTCATTAAGGTATGGTGAATTGGCCAGCTTACAGTGTGTCTGAGTTAGCCACATGGTGGACAAGGTTCAAATCTTGCTTTTACCTCTTAAGGAAGTTTTTGGAAAAAAATAAATAAATAAATAAATAAATATACACACACATATGCACTTTTCAAAGAACACATTTCCCTTCCATATAATGAGAACTTAAACTTCCAGAAAAGGAAACAGCTCGACACTCTATTTTATCTATGCTTTCCTCACTTCTATTTGACTATTTAACATCCATATCTTCCTATCCTCAGAACCTCAACTAGATGCCTTTAGAATCCATCAATGCTTCATACTTCAGTAACCTTTCCAGTGATTTTCTATACATTACTCCACATGTGAAAATAGTTCACTTGATGTCTTTGTCTAAGCCTTCCCTAATCTGTTTTTTTTTTTTTTTTTTTTTTTTGCGCCTTTTTTCTCCCTGCAACAATGAAGAGTTCATTTAACATTAGCCATCATCACCCTTAATACAGAAGTTTTGCTAAAAACCACCATAAAATATATTTTTCTCTTTCACTCGAAGTAAGCCTCTTAATCTTTCTCCATAAGTTACGTCTTTGAAGCCTGGTATTATTGTTGTTTTTCCTCTTTGACCACTTAAGAGAAGTTATCTAAAAATCAATACTGAAAACTAGCCTGGTGTTTGGTCTAAACACTGCTTCCAATAAATTAAGAATTCTATCTTTGTCATATGGGTAATGCTCAGATTTCTTTTTTTCCTCCCTCCCCCCCCAGACACAGTGCTATATTCTTTATACCTTTATACTAACTTTGCACTTTACCAGGCAGAGAATAATAATAATAATAGAAAGAAAAAAAAAAAAAAAGCTACTTTCTTCTTAACTACTGCAGCTTATTATCAGCAACTATCTCACAGAAAAGAACATTTTAAAACAAGACCTTTGGTGTAATTTTTTCTACAACACCCTGCCAAAAAAAGTAATTTTGTTCTTATGGGGACTTCCATTTTTAACACTCCTTACACCTTTATCTTCAATGAAGTTTCTGTATCCCATATCTTTTACAGAATGCAAAGATTACTATCTAAGAAGTCTAATGCAGTTTTGTTAATCTAGAAACAGCTGAAACATTGCAGATTTCCCTTGAAGCTTTCATTTGTTGACACTGTATGAGGAGTTCCAGTTGAGAAACAGTTAACAGCAAAGAGACCATGTTTATATGCATGTTGGTACAACAGGTCTTTGATTGTGATCATGCCTATGGGCTTGATAGTGCAGTACAGAAATATTAAGTTACATTCACAAAAATTATATAGATGGATACAGTTGCTAAAGATATTCAAAAGTTGGAGATACCAGAAATAAGGAAGCCTGTAAAATCTTTGTATATCATGATATACTTTCTAATTCAACAGTAAAATACTATTTTTCCTCATCAGGGCTCTTGCGGTAAATGAGCTGATCACTGTAAACTTATTTTTGTTCTTATGCATAAATCCCCATATGTTAAAATGCAAGCCAGTAACTAACCAGGATCCTACATACAAAATAATTGCTTTATTTGTAAGCATTTATAGTGTGTCCCCACTGATGTATTTAAGGACTTCAAAAATACCACAAGCTTATCTATAAACAACCCTCATAGAATTAAATTTTGGTTTTGAATCTGTGTTACAGTTGTTTTCAAAGTCTTGGTATACGGCACCCAGATAGAGAGAGCTACAGGGGAAATTCAGCTTAATCTAATACCCCCTAGTTTTGGGCTGTTCTGTACTGAAAGCCTCCTTCACCTACCCAGGCCATCAAAACTAGGAATCCTCCACGTTGGTTTGTAGGAAGACACTTGCATGATTAACGGCTTACATGTATATACACTGAGCATCTCGTTTTGCCTTCATTCATTCTTTATCTCTTTATTTAATTGCAATGTCATGGATGATTCGTCCTTGTTTTAAGCTAAATACCAGAAAACAATATTTTTAAACACAGACCATTCAAAAAGAAATCTTATTACAGAGATCTCATGAAGCTTTATTTTGGACTATGAGAAGCACTGTATCAGTCACAATAGAAAACAACACATTCCTGTCAATTCAAAGCACACCTTTTCCAAGGATTTTGAACTTTTTAAAGCTATATTGGGGATCACTCTTTAAGTTAGATCCATAGACATGGCATACCACCCTTCTAAACAAAGAACTGAAGAAAGAAGTGTAAATTAATGCCACCAGTTTCCACTTCACCATACTAATGTTTGCTTCAATCATACTTCCACTTGCAATGCAGCTGTTCCACAGGCTAACTGAAAGACATTAATACAAAACAAAAGGCAGTACTACCTTTACTTCAGTTTCTGATTACTGTTTTTTATTAATGATTTGTAAAAAAAAAAAAAAAAAAAAAAAAAAAAAAAATTGCTTAACACATGAAACTGTTGTTAGATCACGTTAAATAAACAATATTCAAAACTAGGGTTGAGGGGTATTGATAGTACTTTATCACCTGCTAATAATGTTATAGATTCACAGATGTGTAAAAGAAAATAAACCAAAAAGCATTACTTTTCAATGCATAATCAACTTAACCAAAAAAAAAAAAAAAAAGTATTCTAATCTTCTATTGACTTATCTCTTTCCCATTTTTAAAATTAAAAAGAATTGTTATAGGTTCTGAGCAATTTCACCTTTCATGCCTGAAGGTGTTATTGCTCCCAGCTATCCTGCAGAAAACTTAGAGGGATGTGTCTGTCCCAACACACATCTGTTTTTCAATGCACCACTTCTCATTAAAGTGCATTAGCCAGCATGCTTCCTGGGTACTAACCCCCCAAGAAACAGAGAGGCTGACAGTCCTAGATTCCAGTGAGATAATTCCCCATCACACTGAAGGCCAGAAGAAAGTATTAAAGAAATCCTGAGGAACACTTCCTATGCAAGTTGATCCCTAGGTCAGTATATTACTTGGAGCAATCCTGCCTTAGCCCAGCTTCTGCTTCTGGGATAGGGAAATCTGTTATCAGATGTTCTCTGCTTCTTATGGCCTGCACATCTTGCTGTAGCTGAAAGCAAATGCAGAACATTGGAAACAGCAAAGCAGCCAAAACCCACTCTTTCCCAACCTCTATTCCTGCACTGTGCAGACCACCAAAGAATGTAGAGGTAGGGCTTTGCCTTTACCTAGTTATCCTGCCTTTGAGATTTGTTACTTATACTGAAAAAGGAAAAATCAAAAAAAAAAAAAAAAAAAAAAAAGCACATATTCCCTGTAGCCAAATACTAAAATATGTTGATTCTCTTGAGTTAAGAGGGAGTGGAAAGAGTAAGGGAAAGACAAAACTCAAAGTGGTGGAAAAAAAAAAAAAAAAGTACATAAATTCAATATAGAAGAAGTTTAAAAATGCAAGGGAAAGGCTAAATCTTAGTTTTTAGCTGACGGGAGGAGTGTTTCCTTAATTCCACCAGAGCTGCAAAAGTAAAGCCCCCAGGATGTCTCAAAAAAGTCCAACCAACCACCACGACAGTGTTCTGGCAGTTGAAATAGCAGCAAATGGGAAAAAAGGGCAACATCTTTCAAAACTCAGGAGGAGTCTCTCAAATCAAGAGTTCATAGTTGACTTGCACAATGCCAGGCTTATAACTCTGAGCATCCTCTGCTAACTACTCACAACAAGCGTGAAAAAGTAAGAGTGCAATTCTTACAGAAGTGGTATATTTATCTGTATGTTTTTCAGCTTAGACATATCCTAGCTAGCAATTTCCTTCAATCTTTTTCCCCAGCATATACTCGATACATAGATTCACACTCAAACACTCACCGGATTATGAACTGCTCATTAGTAGAATCCAGAATTTCACTGGAGTCAAATTCCACAAATACCTGTCTCTGGATGGGTGCTGCACAACAGTTTTCATTGACATAAGCAGTACTTTCTTACAGCAAATCTGATCGTTTTCACTCTTAAAACATCTGTTCACATCTTACATAAGCCTTGAAGGGCACAAAGAGATTCCTTTAAGATGACACTCAACAAGTTGTTCTCCAGTAACACACCTACTGCTCTCCCACCTCTGAGAGGTGCTCCAGTGCACAAGACTAGAGCTAAACTAAACTTCAAAAAGGCACAGAATGAATGCTGGGTCCTCAGTACCAGCTGTTTCAAGTTACAGCTTCCTTCTTCTCATACCACACTGCGTGATGGATTTTGATTTCACAGCAGTAACATACTTATGTTTTCAGTTTTGTCTTTCCTACACTGTATTAGATATAAGTTTTCTGATTTCCATTCTCTGCACTTAAACCCCATACCAGGTACCTAAGAGTTGCTGAAGCATGCAGTACTGGAAAAACGGAGACATAGGCTTTGTGATCACCAAAGAAAGACAAACTAAAACAGGACATTGTTCAAAAGAAACTTTCTAATAAAACTAATTTGTCTTGGATTACATTCAGGAGATTTCTTTAATTTTTATTCAGGCACCTTTTGCATAATACATTCAACCCAATTTAATTGCTAACTAGAACATAGGACAAGCTGTGAAAAGGCTGTATCATTTGCATCAAAACATGAATACAAAACAAATTATTTAAATCCCTCTAGATGAAGGCTTAAGAAATTGTGGAGTATCAAATTCTGACAGCCCCTCCAATCTCAGCTGTTTTTAACTGTTTATGTACAAACAAGTGTTTATTATATGCATGTACCTTTTATTTATTTATTATTATTTGATAGCATACCTGATTGCAGAGCTGCAATTTCCCAGAAATTTACTAACATTGAGAAAGCTCTTACAGTGACCTACCTCCTTCTCTAGCAGGAGAGCTGGAACTGTGAGGGCATTGCGCTACTCAGAATAAAAATGAAACTTCGCTATGCTTATTATCTTAACAGAACAATACTGATCAGAGTACACAGAATACATTTGTACACTTAAAAATATCAGACAATCTAGAACATCACAACTAGAAGAAGGAAAAGAGGCAAATAATTATTAAAGTAAAACAAAAACAAACAAAAAACACAAACACTTGAATAGCAAGAATTTAATTGATGAATTAATTTAAATAATTTTATTTTTAAGCAACAGGGTGCTTTTTTTTCCTTCATTGGAAAAAAAAAAAAAAAAAAGCCTTACATCAACCCAAAACAAGTGTTCTGAATCTTCAGAGTAAAACCTATTAAAAAGAAACAAAACACCTTTGGAGTAAATTAAAAACAATGAATAGATTCCTTTTGAATGATCAAAGTTTATGCAATTATTTTATATATATATATATATATATATGTAAATAAAGCATATAAATTTAATATGCTTTTGTTTATGGTTTTTGTTTGAGTTAAATAAAGGATGGTAAGACTCAGTAGTCCCAGTAGCCTAGTTACAACATAAGAAAAATTCTCCCCCTTTCCACCAGGAAGATCCATTACAAATACCCTTGCCCAGTGACAGTCTTCCTATTCCTCAACTAATTCATAAGAAGAAAAGAGAAATGTTCTAACTTCTCATCTAGACTCCACATCTGGCATTTTGTACCTGAGATAGGCATGAACCAAAACCATGATCACTAAGATTTACACTAAGATTTTTATGCTCAAACTGATAATTTTTTTTGAACCACATGCTGATTAAACCTTGTGTTGGATGTGTAAGTTAAGACAAGCATCAAGTCCTGGGCAGCAATGCAAGTGTTCGAACATGATTTTCTTATGATGACTAACAAAAGAAAGGGAGTGAAAAATCGACAAGTTTGATATAGATACAGAGATATATGTGTGTATTTACATATATAGTAACAACAGCAAACAGTACAGATTGTATTTAAAAGCATAAGAAAATAAAACAATCTTTATCTTGCTTTGCAGTCTGTAATTGTTACATTTCCATTCATGTTTTCTTTAGAAAAGAAATCTTTTCTTCATTGAGAATTTGGGATTCTTTTAATTTGTTGCATTTTTTAAAATGTCCTGTTGATATCATTTTGTTGTTTTGCATGCAGATAAACCAGGAATGAAATATAGTTTTGTAAAAAAAAAAAAAAGTTCTTCAGAGGCTGTTACCATCTGTCCTATCTCACCCAGTATGAACCTCAGATAAAAGGTGTGTTTTGTAACAGTCTGAAGTCAAAATGAATTTGCAATTATAGGGACAAATACAAAAGAGATATGGCAGAGTTGACATAATGTCTTCATTAAAAACGTACATGTGTTTTGCTTTTTTGTACTAAACATGACAAGATGGTTACTTTCAGCTCATGTGAACTTTGTTGCTATGGTGTCAAGCAAAGAAAGAAACCACCTCAGTCAGCAGAAAAACATCAAAAATTTCGCAGGTTTCAGGCAACACCTTGAAAATGCAGGCAGAAACTACAAGCACTGCCTTTCCCTCATGGAGCTCATCTAATGTCTCTGGGAAGCAATAAGTGAAGACGCACTCAATATCTGCCTTATCAACTTTACCATGGAAAGAAGAAAATCTATATACTGTGAAGTCCTCGATGTTTCTTGTAAAGAGTCTGCAGGATTCCCATATATAAAGAAATATTTAAGAAGTCACAGCAGTCATATTTACACATGTCCAGCACTACTGGTAATCTAGATCATAACAATCCCAATACCACTCTATTCCACTTGCAAATCTAAGAAAAGTCTTTCTGATGTCTAATATCTAATCCTTTATCCTTAGAAGGATTCTCCGTTCCCTACTTCAGCTTACAAACCACACCCCTTAGGAATGCCTGTAACATCATCAGCCAAAAGGATGCAGCAAGCTAGTAGCCCTACAGTGTGTACATACATCATTTGGCCACCCTACTTGGGAGTAAAGACAAACTTTGAAAAAGCTTTACAGAAAGTTCTAGCAACAATTGTCCTGTAGGGAATATTATACACCCACTAATTCTTAATAATTCACAATTGTTTGGAAAAAAAAAAAAAAAAGAAAAAATCTCTCTCCATCCAGATTGCCTGGTAAAGTCTGATTGAGCAGACAAATCTCTAGACCAGGTGAAACTCCAGAGAGCCCTCTGGATAATGAAAACACTAACCATATACTAATCAAAATGGAAACAACTCCACGAGATGAAAAATACTTTATATACAGTCTGCAGAAAAGACAATATTACTATACAATTTGTTTTCTGATGTGTTTCTTATTCCCATTAGACTGTCTGGGAGACATCCTGGTAGACAAACAACCACAGGTATCTACAGAATTGTGTTATTTACCTCAGACTGCCCCCAAGGTGCATGTGTACTTCACTAGAACATATTTACATCTTCACTAGCACACAGTGGTATAGCTGACAGCCAAATACTACTGATAAGATAGGTAGCAGCTTGTGAAGACAAGGGAGCTTGCTTCAAAGAAATGTATTTCAAGGCATTGTGTGCATCAGCCTATGGTGTCAGCGAGAGCAAGGCAGGTGCACAGTTGCTCCTTCATTTTTCAAGTAACTTCATTTTCAAGCAACTTCCCCCCGCCCCCCCCACACACACAGAGCTTAGAGGTATTTGAATACATCTACATCTTTAACTCAGCTTTTAGCTATGTCCGTATTTTTTCAGAAGTAAAAGAGTTAATACTTGCTTCCAGACTCTTGAAGCATCTTTCTAACTTGAAGAGCTGTACAATTGTTAGAAGTAAACCCCTTTAGTAAACCCTTCTGAATACATTTATCCTTTCTTGTAGGAAAAGACTGTAAGAATCATAGGACTTCAACAAATCAGCCAGAATGTACTGTGCGCTCCTGAAGGACATGTTTTCATGCTCTCAATAGGCACTTTTTTGTTTTGTACATAAACCTTTATTCTTCATATTTTCATTGCCTTAAAAAAATAATCAAGCTACTATGTCCCTATTATTTCCATTTCTAAACTGAAGGGAACTGCAGATGAAGTCCAGACGAGAGAAAGCTTTCTCTAGAAGTGTTTAATTTTATAGTTTACGTTCTGCTGTGAAGGACAGAAATAATCATTTGTATTTAGCAATGATGACAGCTATATTAAGTGTCACAGCTTAAAACATACCTGGAACACTACGGTATGCTGAGGGATCGTTGGTCACTCAGAGATCTTAACCCATCACTACTTACGTCAATTTCAGAAGCCTTAAAAATACCAACTTCTACATTTAGCATACCCACATTTTAGAGGTGATCCCATTGACAAGACTACCCTCAATCTCTCCATTTACAGAGAACAGTAGTAGTAAACCAATTGAGGATGGGGAAAAATGAGAATTTTAACAGGAATGATGAAAGTTGATTCTACTTAAGAAATCCTACAGACCAATAACAAAGACAGCCACCTGAGGCATGACACAAACCAAAATCTGTTCTCTCCCAGGCTTCAAACCTGAGTTTTGCACAGAAACTTTCACCTTCCAGTGAAACATTGTAAGTAACAGTACTCTGACACAAGTCTTTGCATTTTGCCAAAAAATAAAAAAAAAAAAAAAATCTATCTGGACTTCAGTAAAGCCTTTGACACTGCCTCCTGTAAGATCATCATAGAAAAGCTGTTGATGGATGAGCAGAGAGAGGTGTACTGAAGAGTGGCAGAACAGCCAGGCCCAAAGGGTGGGGATCAGCAGCACAAGGTCTTGTTGGAGGCTAGCAGCTAGCAGAATACTCCTAGGATCAATACTGGACCCAGACATCTTAAAGGCCTTCACTAATGATCTGGATGATGGAGCAGAGCATACCCTCTGTTTATACATGACAAAACTGGGAGGAGTGGCTGATAATGCCAAGGGTTGTGCTGCTCTCCAGAGGGTTCTCATCAGGCTGGAGAAATGAACTGCCAGGAACCTCATGAGGTTTGACAAGGGCAAAGTCCTGCACCTTGGGAGGAACCATGCCATGCACCAGCACATGCTGGGGGCCACCCTGCTGGAAAGCAGTTCTACAGAAAGGGCTCCAGGGATCCTGGCAGACACCAAAGTGAACACAAGCCAGCAGCATGCCCTTACTGCAAAGGAGGCTCTAATGGCATCCTGGCTGCATTAGGAGCAGCACTGCCAGCAGGTGAAGAGAGGTGAAGCTTCCCCTCCTCTCAGCACTGGTGAGGCCACACCTGGGTGCCAGTTCTGGGCCCCCCAGCACAGAGAAAAATGGATGGACTGGAGAGAGTCACAGGGCCACAAAGATGGTGAAGGGACTGGAGCACTTTTCCTGGGAGAAGAAGCTGTGAGGGCTGGGATTGCTCAGCCTGGAGAATAGGAGGCTCAGGAGGGATCTTGTCAGTGTGCACAAACACCTGAAGGGATGGGGCAATGAGGATGCCACTAGGCTCCTTTGAGTGGTGCCCAGTGTCAGGACAAGAGGCACTGGGTGCAAACTGGAACACACGAGGTGCCAGCTGAATATCAGAAGCACCTCCTTACTGTGCGGGTAGCTGAGCACTGGCACAAACTGCTCAGAGACATTCCGGAGTTCTTGAAGACATTCAGAAACTGTCCAGACATGATCCTGTGCAACCAGCTCTAGATGGTCCTGCTTGAACAGATGACCACCAGAGGTCCCTGCCAACCTCAACCATACTGTTTCTATTAATTCTTCAGGCCAATGACTAGAATCCTGCTGGGAAATGCACAAGGGATCTTCACCTGCACCTACATCACCTCTTCATTTTGTCAGCTGAAACAGGAGGAGATGAATCACATTTCATATTTCCTTCCACACTCCTTCCCAGGAGCACTGCTCTCCTGTCTTAATCAAAACAGAGCCAGGGAGAGCCTAAGATCAGTGCTGGTTTGTCATTTTCAAGAAGGAATTTTGTTGGGATAAAATAATTGTTACTCCAACAGCATCAGTGAAGGGAAGCAGCAGCAGGACCTGACCCCACTTTGTACTAGGGTGTGTCAGGTGCAGATCCCAGAATTACTGTTCACTAAGTCTGCCCGGGGAATAATGAGACAGGAGAGGCACCGTTAGCCTTTGCTGTAACACACAGAAAACTCTTATGCCACTCAATGCTAGTGTCACAACAACATTTTGACATCCATGTGTGGAAGAATTAACTGCAATAAACCATTTTGAACACCCAGTTATTAAAAATATACAGAAGCATATCATACTGACATGTTCTACAAACACTGTGCCTGAAGCTCCAGCCCTTCTTTGAAGAGTCTTTCTACATAGCGTTCATACTAGTAACATCTGTGGATTTTTTTCTCCAAGACAACTCAAACTACATTGAAAACTTATCACTTTAATGCAAAGCCATCCAAGTGCTACATATATTGTACACATACTAAATGTATACAAATTATTTTTAAAAATACTGAAAAAATACTGAAAATTTTGATTATAGAAAAAAAAAAAAAAAAAAAAAAACCAAACATGAAGCCACATCCTACAACTTGGAATCAAACATCAAAAACCAACACAAACTTATCTTATTCTTTTGCAAAACCAAGGACATGGCCAACAGTAGACATCTATGCCAAGGTTGTAGATTAGTTCAGAGCAGCATTAAGCGGAGAATTTAATGGAGACAGAAGTTTAACTACAGCTCATCCCTAGGTTTTCTAAACTTTGTGACATGGACAATTAATTTCTACTATTAATTCTTGTTTGTCTAGAGAGAAAAGACCAAGTAAACAGGAAGTCTTCCACTTACAGCACCCACAATGGATGCTAGCCTTAAGAGTTCCTGAGCAGACTACAACTTGTCTCTGTTTCCCATAAATTTGAAGTCCATCCTCTTCAAGAATTGACAGTAGAATAGCTCCTTAACAAGGAAAGCTGAATAGATTTGTTGGTGCTGCTTGGCTGGTTTGGGTGAGGGGTTTTATACTTCTGTATCTTAATAACTATATTGATATAGCATGCATAACATCACAGTGGGAGAAGCACGTTCTCCAGCAAAGTAATTTCCCACTAGTTTTGCAGTGCTATGGTTATGCACAAACATTCAGGTGGAGTTGGAGGATTCATTTCTTCTCCTCATACCATAATTTCTTTTAGCATAAAGAGGCTAATTTTCTTCAAATAGTACTTCATTGTCATTCATGTAACAATCTAAGTTGATTTAGCAAACTCTGCTTAATCAGAACTTAAATTATTCAGAAGGGCAAAAGAATGTAGTGTATGCAGGGCCTGTTCCTACATCAGCAGCAATTGTACCTCTAACAAGGTCAGAGAACACCATTCCAGAAAACAGAAGTTAGGTACTAAATCATTTACTGAGAGCACATGGATTATTACAGATGTATTCAGTTTGACAGCACTTGCTTCCTTCCCGAATGAGATTGTCAGAAACAGAAAGACAATGTAATAAATAAAAAAAACAGTGGACTTTGTGGCACAAATTAAAAAAGACTTAAAAAATATGATTTCATATTTATATGGCCCTACTTCCTCATGTTGCTGACCTGGATAATTCAGCTCTTAGAGCTTTCTTCCATGTGCGATGAGTTTTTTTTTTACTGGACCTAGCATACAGGTGATGCATGTGGCAGGTATAAGAAGCAGAGGATGCCAAATTTTGAAGCCTTCTTCCCTTGCCCCTCCAACATCACTGGTTTGCTGATCCTTCCTTGGCAAGTGTTGTCCTGTTTGACCTTTTCCCTCTGGTCAAGGAAAATAACTCCTCACTGACCCATCAAGTCATCTGTGATACTCTTGCCCTTTTTGTTACTGTGGCTCTGCACCTGGTGCAGACATAAACTCACAATACTATGGGTAAGATTTTAACCCTTTTTTTTTTTTTTTTTTTTTTTTTTCCTGGAAAGAGTTGTCATTAATTTTTGGTCTTATCTGTCACTTTCAATTGTGGCAGGCCAAAATACAGCTCAGACCTTTTCTTCTATGGTTACAGAAATTTAGCTACCAAATATCTGTCTGATAAAAGATGCAATACAAGGAACAGGCACCAATATTTCCTCACTTAGCTGAAGAAGAGTCAAATGTACCAGACCCGTGTTATCCCAAGGAAGCTAAGAGCAGCCTTGGGATAGTGAATACTCAAGCCATCAGTATTTATTACCAAATCATAACCGAAATAACTGAATAATAGAAGAGAAAGAAAGCAAACCCACCTTTGCTAAGTCACACGTGCACAAAAACCTTGATGCAGTAATGAGCTCTAAATAAGTAGACTTTACTTCCCCTGAGGCTCATTTTCTGCCGTAGGGAAATAGCTGTCCATCTAATGGAATTCTTTGAAAGCTTAGGGCCCAAACTCTCCACAGCCAAGACAGATGCTAACACCATCCAACTCTTACACAATATGCACGGTTAGCAAGCATTTATTTGGCCTTTACAAACAGGTCTGGCTAGAAAATGAAGAAAAATGGTTTGAATGAAAAATGAAGAAAATTAGTTTCTGGCAAATATTTTATCAAAATAAATCAGATTTCATGCGTGTAAAATTCAATTTTAAAGACCACCTCTTTCCAAAAATGAGTTGGTTCCTATGGAGGCAACAGACCTATAGGGACGTCCTTGAAAGGACAAGACATACGGATAGGGGTAGAGATGCCATCTGTACACTACATGAGACATTGTAAACATCTTCCAGTTTAATTACATATTTTAGTGCAGGTACTAAAAATAAAGATACTATACAGAATATTAAGCCTACTGAAACAGAACAATTCTATTTTCTCCAATCATCTCTTTTCCATATTGTTTTGCTTTCTCCAGAAGCACTCCTACTAGCCACATTCCTCCAAAAGCTAGCCAACAACACAGAAGCAACTTCATCATAGACGATATAGCCCACCTGCTTAAAGTTCTTACTAAATGAACTTCAACGGTTTGATGACCTTTTGTACAAAGACTCTTAGTGAAGCAATACTTCCACTTTTGTCTTTCTACAGTATTTACAGCATTTAGGCAGGAGCTGCACGAACACAGGAATAAGGACAGTGGGTACCAAGCTGTTCAGATAGCCATCTAGAAATGATTTGTTCTCCTTTCCATCTATTCCACACAAGTCTGTCATCTCTAAACCCAGAAATATTTGTGTTTTCCTTTAAATGAATAAGACTGATTCATCTCTCCCTCTCCCCAACCCGCACCTCCTTTTCTTTTTTAATGTTAGCATACAGTGTTAGTAATACTGCACTACAAAGTGTAAAGAAAAATTGTAGGATGGATTCAAACTTCTCTTCTAATTTGCTGCATCACACTCTCGTTTCTTAACAGCCTAGGACCCTGGAAACGTGCTACATGAACGCAAATTGGGAAGAAAAAAAAAATAAATCAAAATCCAAAACCCAGATCTATTTACTGCAACTTTGCCCACTCCCTCAACAATTCACACAATTGCAGTCAGCAGGGTATTATAAAATTACATAAGGATAAGAAAGCTAACTATCATCCAAACAGCCCATGAGTATTTCTCGAGGAGTGACAAAGTATATTCATGAATAAAAAACTTGTTTCTTTGGTCTAAGTACAATCTTGGAAACTAGGTCAAAAATCTATACACATTGACACACAGAAGCAATTTTCAAAGGCTGGAAATGTCATTGCCTATCTTGATTTGTAAATGTCTGGGCAAGCCTCTGTGCATAAACAGGTATCAAAGCTGCAGTATGAACTGCAGAGCTCTCAGCAGTCAGGTGACAGCAGTGATATACTCCAGCAGAAGGATGAAGAAGTTAAGCTAATGCATTTCACTTATGTGTATTTGCCATTTTGACTTGTGCTTAAATGACAGTATATAGAATAATCACAGAAACTAATGTTCTCACCAATTTTGGACTTCACCATTTCAGGAAAAGGACATCTGTTACGATCTGTTTATACTTATAAACATATGAGCAAACATATGTTTGTAAGTATGCACATATAAACAAGAAGTGAAAAGGACAGTTCTGTCATTGTAATCCTGACATAGCCTGAGTTTGTCTCATCTCCTAGATTCTTGTTTATTATTTTCAGTACACCTCTCACCCCCAAATTGCATTCAATTTTCTTTGCTCCTCTACTGTCATTTCATCCTTCTATGACCTGTTCTTTTTCTTACAACAGATTTGGGTTCCAAGAACATTTGGGCAGCAGACACTTTATCGTGTCTTAACTTTGACCTCTTTGTAAGACAACTGTTTTAGTTTCCAGAAAGTTTCAAACAGGGGCAAACAAATTTGGACACCTTCCAGAACAACCAGAAGGCAGGTAGGATTAGTCAGTATAAGCTCCCAGTATAATATAACCGGTACTCTGAGAGGGTGCCTAATTTTACCTTAATCACTATTCACCTGCAAAAAGAGCTACAAGGCCAGACAAGGCCTTGCAGACAACTGCAAAACATTTACGTCATTTATTAGCTGCCATATTTTGATAAGCATATATGCTTATTGGGGTGCTTCAGGGAAAGTTTAGGGAAAACTGGAAAGTGTGCAAGTTAAAAAAGTTTTCAAAGTCAATTACCTCAGGCCATCTATAGTAGGTCAGTGTATTTCAATCAAGCCGAGAAAATGGAAGCTACATATTTTTGTTCTTTTATTTTAGGAAAAAGAAAATCTACACACTCTTCTGCAGATCTCTAATTCCAGATTATGCTGATTATGCATTCATGAACTGAGAATTCTCATGCAAAATGAAAACTTGAAGTGCTAGAGTATTTGCTGGGTTTAGGTGTATTCCAGTATATTCAAATAGCAATTGCATACACAAATTATATCTATTAGCTGACTATCGGACATACTTGAAAGACAATATCATTGTTGAAATTGATTTTTCTCCCTGTTTCAATGAAAGCCAATTTAGTATTGACTAAAAGAACTTCCTTGTTTTAATAGTTGCACAGTTTGATAATTTTAAAACAAGAACTCTTTAAGGCCATTTACCTAGGGTCTTAATAAAACATGAAGGACTATATCAGTATGATTTATGTATGATGTGAACTGCATTCTGGTCTTACCTACAATGCAAGGTACATATTTATATTCAATAACTGGTATATTCAGTGGGACTGCATAGATCTACTTACTCATTACAGAGGAAGATTTAGCTGAGAACAAGTATTAAAAACAAACAAACAAACCACTAAATAGAAATCAGTCTGCTTCTTTCCCTAATATTCCAGGTGGAAAAGTAGTAAATTCAACAAATCAAAACAAATAAAAAACCAAACAAGGGAATAGGCAAGGGCACTGTATATTGCACCTGTAGAAAAGAGATGTTTCTATACTGATTTTATTACATAGCTTACTGTCAGCAGAAGGTACAAAAGTCTTCCTTCAAAGTCTTTCAAGAAATGCACAGAAAGAAACACCATGCATACTGTGTTGTGCTGATCCCAAACTCTTCTTGTTCATATAAGATCGTGACAAAGGAATGACATAACAACAACAAGGAGATGTAATGCATAACATCATGGCTCAGACTCTTCCTCCTGATCTATTTATCACCACTTTGAAGCTTTAAACATTTGCTTTGGTTACAAACAATGCTGGGCAGTCTGACAGGTAGCAAAATCTCCCTCACTTCCAGGCTCCAAAGGGAACCTATCGAAGGCCACCGTGGGTAAATTCAGTGCCAGAATTACCAGCCTCAGCTAAAAACAGACCAACAAAAGCAACCCACAAAACACGCACATGAAGCAAACCTGAAAACAAAGAAACAAACACCAGACAACTTAAGCACTCAGTGGCATATTTTTTTCAATTCTTCTAATACTGAAAATTATAAAAAATATAGAAAGAAAAAATTCTTCATGAGTCAGTTGTTCAGAATCTGAATAGCCTATAGCTGAAGTGACAGCTTTTTACATTCCTGCACTGTCGGACATGATACCAGTTTCTTTAAATTGATGAAACTCATTGTAACCAATTTTCAGCTGGTATCTGTAGCCACATAAGTATGCTTTTGGGCACGGTGAGCATCTTGAGATAGTTCAGTAAATAATTTTATTTGCTGATGTGAACAATTGGTCGAACTATCAGTAGATGTTCAACGAGACTACACCTTGTGATTTTATTAAATGCTTTTGAACAGTTTCTAAAACAAGCTGATTTGTATTAGCACATTATTTTTAACTACTGCTTAAGAAAAAAAATGCTACGTTCTGTTTTAATGCACCTGCCAATTCATTAGCAGAAGAAACAAGTTAAACGTTTTAAGATGTTTTTATTTTTTATTCCCCCCGCCCCCTCCAACTTTGCCCAAATCAAGTCTGTTCTATTCAAGTACTCTGTATACTGTGAATATCTAAATCTTCAAGTACAATTCTGCAACATCTACTATTTCTGTAGTCATTCCCCCACACACACTTTATACAGTTAAAAGTTACAGAAGCTGAAAAACTAGAAAATACATTGCGGGAAACAAAAGTTATTGACATACATAGTTATTCAATATGTTGCTGAGAAGAAAGGCCTAGAATGGTTATCTACCAGATTACATTCTGCAAGTGGACACGGCTCTGATCAGATCTATATCCTTATTGTGCTAAGAGATGTAAAAACACTTTTATACCCTGAATAGCAGCCTCAAATATAACCTGCTGCAACAACAATGTACAACAAGCAGTCATGAAGCAAAGGGAATGCAGGAAAGACACATAAGTGAGCAAGTATAAGGAGGGACGAACAAAAATTATATATGCTTGCAAAAATAATACAAAGTCTTTTTTGATTAGAAGATACCAGAAAGTATCTTAGGTAGCAGATAACAAATTTCCCTTAAGATTGCCACAAAAATAGGTAGTGAACAGAGAGAAAAGGAACTGACTTGCAAAGGTTTTGATGAAGTATTCATGTGTGGAACTGTATCATGGCAAAAAAAAGACCTAGGAACAGGAGGCAGAGACAGTCTTATGACACAGTCAAAAGAGAACACTGTGAAAAATGCTGTTCACAATACTGGAGTTCTGATAAGATTTGTGACCAGGCCATAAGACACTGGAGGTAGAAGCTGCGGAAATGAGGCAAAAGGACTTCACTAGAAACTTAGATACTAAGCAAAAGAAGAAAAGAGAAAGCTCCTGGAAACCAGAAAGTGAGCCCCTGCTTCAGTCTGCACATGCCTTCTCAAGCATCATGCCTTCCCCCAAATGTTAGTATTTTGTCAGGCTGTGGAGAAACCCCTATGGAAACTTATGTTGATTACCAAGACCAGGCCCTCTTAGACTTAGTACTGGATCTCCCTGAAGAGTTCTGGAGGGCAGCGTTAGCTAGTGGATGGCAGATACCTTGATTCTGCCAGCCCTTCCATGATAATGCATACACACCCCACTTAACTATTACATGCAGGATTATGCATAGCCATCTTTGTCACTAAATTAAAATAAATATTTCATTTAAAAATAAATGTAAGTTACAAGAAAAAGATGTGAACAAACATCATATTAAACCCATCATTAAAACTTAACAGTGAAGATCAACAGAGAAACAGCAGCTCCAGAATTCCACCTAGCTGGGAAATTGGCTAACTGGCCCTTCCCCATGTAGGTGTACACCTTGAGGAGCTCTGTCTTTGTGAAAAGGGAACACAAAAACACATATTTCCAGCTACCCCCCAAGCAATTGCTTTCAACGACCTGTCCTATTTCAGCATAAGAGAACAGACCCTGCGAAACCCTAGGTGTCTGCAATGACTGGGGTTAATACGACCTTTTGGTCACTTCTGCTTAGCCTCAACTCCACACTAAAACTTGTAAAATCAGTAATGAAGTATTTTCAATTAATACACATTCCCAATTTTTAAAAAGGTGCCTTCCTATATATAACACACAGAGATACCTTAAAATAGCCATTTTAATTAACACTGCATAATTTAACAACTATAAAACCGTAAGCAAGTTTGTAAGGTTGATGTTAACTTGTCAACAGTTAAAACTATTCATCATTTATAACCCTTAGCTTGCTCCAGGCTTCGCATAAAGTCCAAACATTTAAGGATCACTTTGCAAAACCACACAGCCCCCTGATTTTGTCAGCACTGGCAGCCATGCCTGTCCATGCATGCTGTGAATGACAACTAGCAAGGGAGGAAAAAAGTTTATTGTCTAGAAAATTAGGCCCTTTTATTTGATGGATTAGTAATTTCATTTACAGCTGATCATTTGGCAGCTCACACGCGTCATCTATAGAGGGAGGTTAATTAGAATAGCTTTGTGCCCAAGGTGAACACACAAGATCTCTGTGTACATCTCTAAATACGCTCTAATTTAAGATTTCAACAAAATTCTTGACTTGGTATCTATTGCTCCTTCTTGCTTTATTTTTGGTATACCTAATAAGCATAAGTAATACGCTGCACATGCAATTGACAAGTTAACTCCTACAGCATATAATTTATTCCTCTAATAACAACTGTAAATCATAATTGCCAGCACTGAAACATACAGTAATGATGCTTTCAGTTACTTATCTCTGTACTGAAGGATTTTTTCTGCTCTCCTGATGACAGTGAAATCATTGTCCAGCACATTTATAACACTGTCTATTAAAAGCATGAACTAGTTTTTACTAATTTTTTAGTTGTTTAATATAGTACAAATATCAATACTGCACAGCTACAATAAACACAAGTAACTCAAAGTACAGTGGAAACACAGATGTGTATAATTATTCTTTAACAAGAATATCGATTGCAGTAGATAGATTCAGCTAATTGCCAAAAGGAAGCCCGTGGCAGAGTACAAAATAAAAAAAGCATGCCTCAAAATTCTTCTGCTTTTAATGCTAGTGCATGGAAATTTAATAGTATAAATTGCTTTGTATTGATGTGTCCCAACCCACTTAAAAAATGTTCCTATCCAACTCTTACCCTTGGCGATCAATTCTAAAATGAAATAGTAAGCCACTTCATTAATCTTGCAACAGGTGCCAAAGACTGAACCTCAGCTACTACACATTTCAGCCCCTGTTAAAACATGAGCCTTCAAAAAGATTCCCTGCGGATCGCTGAGGAATGTTAGCCTACCTGACAAAGGCTCTGTAGAGACATTTCCCTCTGAAACCAAGGGCCCCACCCTGTTTCTTTAAAATTGATCATGGATCATTTTAAATAGGCGATCTGTAGTAACAGAGCTCTCATTTATACAGCTAGGCATCAGATAAGGTTTGACACAGGCAGGCAAGAAAAGAAGGGAGCTCTGTAACCATGTTTTATGAAGACACAACACTATATGATGAACATGGCTTCTAAAGAAAGGGAATAAGGGCTAAGAAATAACAAAGCTTCAATGAAAGTATAAAGATGGGTTAAGAAATGAAGAGGGGAGGGTCTACAATTTCCTCTTCTTTTCGTGGGCAGATATCTGGGCCCCTCAAAATAGCTATCTTACTTTTTCAGTTCTGTGAACATGAAGCTCTCAGTTTCTGGTACAAACAAGCAGCAAGCAGATACAATGGGTTCAAGCGCTGCAACAGCACAGCTTCCAGTAGCTATCAGGTAGTCTAAGGTATCCTCATTGCTCAGGACAGGGAATTTTTTTTTTTTTTTTCTGTTCAAAAAACCCTTGACAGACTTCATTTCCATGATTAGTCTTTTATTTTTTTTACAATGCATCCAAATTTTGTCTAGCCAAAATACTTCACAACAAGTCATAACAGCTGAATTTTAAATAAACTAAAGAAATACCCTGTTTTATTCAGCCTAAACTAAGAAATTACCATCAGCACCTATGTATCTGTATGATAAAATTAAATTCTAATACTTATTTTTTTCTTTGTAACTTCTTAATATTCCTCTTCCCCACCCCCCCCACCCCCAGTTCCTCCATTTCAGATCCCCCTTCAGATTCCCCATTTCTCCTTCCCAGCTTACTCCACAGAAAAAATACTTTCCAAATATTTTTCCCATTCTACAGCTCTCTTACCGATAAGCATATAATCCATCTAAATCTATAATTTCACTTACCAGGAGTTAAACTGTCACAACAGACAGATTAAAGGTAAGAAATCCCTCCAAATGACAACTGGCTCAGCCCTTGGTCTACGGTTCACAAAGCAGCCATAAAATGAGGCTAATGAACCTTTCTTATAGGGATCATACAGAAGGCGCTTAACCTGAGGGCCCAGTCCTCCCAGGTGCTTTAAATCACCTTGCACTTGGCCAAGCTGTTCTAATTCTCCCCTCCGATGCTGTATAGGAATACTTCACACAGGAGTGTTTGAATTGCTTACAGATACTTTCAATTAACGTCAAGAGGCACACAATTACAGTTGTGAGGACTTACTGCTTTGCCTTTTTATTTCTTCCCTATTCTTCTACCCTGCTTTGGGTTTTATTGAAATACACAACCTGAAAAGGCCTATGGTATCACTGGACAACTTAAACTCTGTTGATAGTAAAAGCAGTTTTTAGGATCCTGTCTGGGTATTTTGCCAAGAACGTCAGGAGAGTTTCCACAGGGGGATTTTTTTTTGGTTTCTGGAGGGAGGGAGGCCTGTAGCCCAACTTAGAGCCATCTTGAGGCAACTAAAACCACCATGAAGTCATAGAGTGACTACTTTTCCAAGTCACTGCCATCCAAGTAACTGACCATCTATTAATTTGAGGTTTTATGAAAGCAAACTTAAGCCCCTAAATAGCTAAAACACAGTAGACATCCTATAATTTCTGTTCTAGCACGTTCAAAGTAAGATCTAATCATAACAAAAGCCAGAATTCAAAGTGTACAGAAAAAAAAATGCAAAGAAAAGGACAAATCTAATGATGTGATTTCACGATGAAATGTAAGGAGTAATACCAAATGGCAACACTTGCTTCAAGTTACTAAGCTGTTGTACAGCTCTGTAACTCAATATAGTTGTTGCCACTGCTGGCATAGCCCACAAGCTTTATACCAGTGCTGCAAGGCCACAAGACAGCTTAATAAACTGTAGCATCAACTGGTTAATTGTCAGGTAACTGTTACCTGGCCTGGTTTGCCCTAGTTTTGTACAGTGGTGTGGTATAAACCTGACTGCTCTTAGAATTTTAATATATTTTTTAAAACTAATGGACAGTAGCAGCCAGTTGTTATTCTGCATATAGCAGTCTACAAACCTGGAATAAGAATGCAGCATAAAAGAGTGCAAGCATAGAATGCTCACAGAGGCATTCAAAGTGCAGAGACCCAGAGCTGTAGAAAATCTTCAGCAGTCAACTACCAGTCACTAAGGAAAGCAAACTTGAGAGCTGGATCACAACAAAGAGCAAAAAGAACAAACATCCAACATGTGTAAAACATACCATCTACGATGTCATGTGGCATCCTAGCACACCAGTAATGACAGCAAACCAAGGAAGAAAGAGCAAGCTGTAGAGCCTGTTACAACATTTTACTGAACCAGCCTGAAGGGAACTCTAGAGTGAAGGGGAAAGCAACCTGCTCAGGTTTTCCACTGGGAAAGCAACAGGACTGGGGAGGCCAATGACCCATTGCCACCCACCCTCCCCTCCACTCCTACTTTACCTGAGTGAAACTGCTGAGGCCCTGCAGAGACACCAGACGGGAAAATATGACATCGAAGCAAAAGGGTAGAAACTAGGCAGTGTGTGGAACAGTTTTATCTGTATTGAGTCTTTTTTGGGAGGGTAATATTGTTGTTCTACTTCTTTTGCATATAATAATTAGAGCTCAAGCAATAAGAAATCTTTAATTAGGCCATGAAGAATTCATTTCAACAATAAACTCCCTGCTTTGCACATCATGGTGTTTCTTTCATACATTTCTAAATTGCAAAAACTGCAGTGTAAAACTCACAGACAATGAACTAGTGGAGAAAACCTTGACCTACAAGCAACAACTGCTAGCAAGTGGAACAATATCTCACATAGTTCCAAAAGCAGGCAAGTCTCTTTCTCCTCTTTTCCAGTTGTCTTTATACATGTAAGTATATTAAACAAATGAGTACTGTAGGAGTTCTACCCCCAACCCATCCACTAAATGATCAACTAATCTCTATAAAGCTTTCTGCTGTGCATTTTCTTAGAGTTCTGTCCTCCTCAGTATGCATTTGCCCTGAAGTAGAGCCATAGGCTAAACCAGCTTCATATTGGCTAAACGCCTCAGACCGATCCAAATATCTGTAAGGTGAGAACGATGAATGCTTCAAGCCCAATGGAAAGCAATGACATAAAAAACATTTCATTACACACAAAGAACACATTTAGATGTTAGGATAACTGTCAGCAACCATGAATCCATACCATCTATGACTAAGCCAGGCGATATTTTTATTTTAATAGCATTACACAGATGTTCTGCGAAACACTGCTCGTATCTAACAGTCATTTAACAAATTTAAAATTAGACACAAAAGTATTTTCAAATTTGTTTTAGCTTTGTTTATACAGATTTTGTTACTGTTATTCTGAACCTAGTCACATCTTGAATAAATGCAGTGAAACAGATTTATGAGAACAATGCACAGCGTAACTCACTTCTGCTCATTGGGTACTCACTGTAGGGATAAACTGAAGCCATCTGTTTGTTACTATTCCTGCCATCATGAGGCCACATACATATTTTACTGTTTTCTATGTGCAAAATTATCTGACACACTGCAGCACCGTTTTCTGCTTAGTGGAAGATGAGGCGAGCAGGCACTGAAATCCTCTGTTACAACAGGGCATGTCTGAGATCAGCATCAGAGTACCGTGAGCACAGCAGTGTAGTCAGTGCCCTAGCTGGCATCTGCAATGAAAAGACCCCTCATTTTTCAACAGTGTCTTAATCTTCACAAGTGTAATTACAGCATTCTTCAGTAATGGTAAATACAAATTACACTCTGTTCTGCAAGACAAAGATAAGCTCTTTTTTTTTTTGTGTTTCAACAAAAACAACAATAACAGAAACAAAAAAGAAGGTAAGATTGTAATAAGAAGATATTTATCCCAGCCTAAATATTAGCATTATGTAACACTTTTTAAAGTACCTGCACAGAAATTGTATGTTCCTCAGCTCAACATCCTAACAATCATCTTATGAAATTACATTGGAAACAATAATTTTTATTTTTATTTTTATTTTTATTTACAATACTCTTTCATGGCTATGGAATATCGGCCTTAAGTCTCAATGAAATCTTGACTGTGATTTGCAAATATGTGTTAAAGACAAGTAATAAATTGCATTCTAATTACTAGCTTAATTGTTTGAATAGTTCACCTCATCTTTTATTGGTTAATTACTGATTTCTATGTTGTGTAATTGAAATTATGGTAAAGAAAAAAAAGTATCCAGTCTAAAATTAATTAATCAAGTCTAAAATTGCCATGTTAGAACCAGAGGCCTTCTGTATTCAATTAAGTTTTGTCGAAGCAGCCTGTGGCTTAACAGTTTTAGGGGAGTAACACAAGTTCACTATCATAGACTAGCTAGCAAGCAAGAAACTTCTAAATTTGAAACATAGGAGTGTCATGCTTCCTTCCAGAATTATTTAAATGGAGATTTGCCACAGTTTCCAGTCTATAAACTAAATCCCAAGAAGTCCTATCTAATCCTCTTTTTTTATTATTATTTATTTTTTAGCTAGCAAAACAAGTTTCAGTCTTGGTAATGTGGTTACAATCTATTTGTGTATATTGTTTATCACAACAAATAGAATTTATAACAAAGCACAGAGCAATAAAAATACATTTCACACTAGTTTTTTTATATATCTATTCTTGTTGAGACAGGAAGTCACTTATCCTGCCTTGCAGAACATTTAATCCTTTTTACTATTCAGATCCAACACGATTTAAGGACGTACAACATCTCATAGGGCAGGACCTGAAAGCATTCCAAGAAAAAAACAAACAAAGAAGCAAAAAACTATCTTAACCAGCTTCGCAGCCCCAGCAGGGCTCTGCTTCTGGAATGATTTGATCTGTTATTTTTAGAACTGGTAATTACTCATTTTCACATACTCATTTCTAAAAACTGCCAAAAAAAATTGACAAACGTATGAAATATACTGTTAGAAAATAATATGAGAGGGATAGGATCCCTTCCAGTAATTTTCTAATCATGTAAAAAAGTGGGATTGTTTTGTATGGAGGACATCAATTCTTATTCACCAGTTCAAGCCATCAGAATTATATAGACCTTATTGGGCCGTGGTAATTTCTTCTTTCGCCACACCTTAAATGCCTTGCAAGTTTTGTAGAAAGTAAATAGATTGGCAAGGAAAGTGGTGCTTTAAAACACACACAGAGACACAGGGACACACAAATCCTACTCTATCTGGGGGGTTGGCTGTATTTGATCTGAACTACCCACTGCGCACCTCCTGTTTCAAACCTTTGGTATAGGCATTAGTTAATTTACTCTGTTGTGCACAGTGTTAGACAATAGACTATTTGAATTTGGTACTTGTATTTGGTTTTGTATTCAGCTCTCTAAAGCCACAGCACTGAATACATTTAATTTGTCTTTATTTTCATTCTACTAAGCAACAGGTGTTTAGTAGGCACAGGCCGTCTCACAGAGGGGAAGAGAAGGACAGTCAAATTAGTTGTAGCTCCCTTGTTGAAGTGAACAACAGAAGAAAAGAACTAAGCTAAAAAATGGAGAAAAATCAAAGTGAAAACTCTAGTGTAACCTCAGCAAACCAGCAGGTGATTAATTGCTTAAAAAGAATGAGAAGGTGAGAGACAACAGGTTTATACTAGACTTTCCCAGCACGGCACAGAATTCTGAAGAACACCTTGATCAAATCCCTCGCGTCGGGAAGGCCATCGTTACAAGGGAAAGTGTTAATGTCAGAGCAGGTGCAAAAGGAATACACAATTCCTACTCTTTCAAAATGTATTTTGTTGCAGCAGACACATTCTGTTGTATCTGCATTCTGTAAAGAGGACCACATCACAGCCTGAATAGCCTGAGGCCTGACCCTTGCTCTCCGGTTTGCTACAGGGGAGGCTGCTGCAAGAGGGGTGAATGAGGAAGGAGGGCAGAAAAAGGGATCTGTCCATAAATACACAACAGGCTGCTGTTGGGTTACGTGTCCTGGAAAACCATGCTGTGCATGCCTTCATCTATGAAAGGTTAAGAACCGAAATCTAGAAGTGACACATTTCCAGCCAGTAATTCATCAATTGCTGAACTGTTCATATGAAAGAGACTCAATACACACTGTTCAAATCGCGCTGTATTTAAATTTCTTCAGAATTTGAAATCGAAATTTGCTTCTTTTGATGAAAATCTGTTTGGCTAAGGCGACTTTTCATTCCTACCTTTCTCCTTTATTTGCTTATCACATTAAAACTACTATTTTTTTTTTTTACACAGAAAGCCAAAAAACAAAGCATAAAATATACTTACAAAATATTTTACATAACAAGCTCCTTTTGAGAAATGAGAATATTAAAATTTCAAAAGTACAGTCACAGCAAGTGGTAGGCAAGCAACGAAGATAAATCAAATCCTATTTCTTGCCATGCTGTGAAAAGACGGCTGGCTTTTAATCATCCTGATGTGCCATATGTAAATTCCATCAAAGAAGAAGTTTGGTAAATGTTATATTTCATAACCACAGGGAAGGAAGCTATTTATAAACATCAATTAAATGATATAATATAGTCTAAAGCCATTAATAACAAAGCTATTAATCTAGGTAGACATTACTCATATTGGATAGGCATTCTTTTATTGTATTTTTGAACGCTTATTTAGCTAAGAAAATATTACATGTTTTTACTCAAGGTCACACTAATCTGTCTATGTGCAGTTTCCATAGTATCAGTAATTAAATTGTTCCAGAAAAAAAAAAAAAAATCCAACGCACTTTTACCTATAATCATTTTATTTATTTATTTATTTATTTATTTATTTTTGTTGTTGTTGTTAAAAGGGGGGGGGGGGGGGGCGGGAAGAGAGAGAGAGAGAAGAAAAAAAGTGTCTCAGCACCTAAGATTTATATGTAGTCAGAAATCTCTAAGGGAATACTAAAGAAATAAAGAGCAAAGCATTTGTTGCAGTTGCACAATACATGTCTACCTACGTATATATAAATCTTAAATGCTAATTCATGGCATGCTTTGCTAGTCTCAGAAAACATTTGGAGATGGAATTGTCGTCAACAGGGCACAGTAGTGAGGGTTAATACCATAAGAAATCTATTTGCAAGCTCCCAAAGCAGTGAAGAGCCAATCATAATACTACTACTATTATACTGCAATTGTACATCACTTGCATTAGAAGAAAGTAAATACATTTAAAACCATTAAAAATTGTTATGTTTCACAATATTTCAAGGGAGTTCATAGTCATCTTTGTCATAAGTAATATAAGTACAGCTTTGGCACAGCATAGTTTATCCACCCAGTCTCAAATGATTATGGCAAACTGAGAACTGGTCTTTAGGCCCTAAATACTAGACTAGCACTTAAAAACATCTTTCTTTCATGGAAAAGAAGCTAAATGCAACAAATTTCAAGCAGACGCTCTGTGGCAAAGCATGAGGGATGGCTAATGACAGCTGGGAGCAGCCTGAGAAGCCTTGTAGTAATGGGACTGACAAACCAGAGGGAACAGGGAAGGACCAGCACTTTACTTTTCTGCGTAATCAAGACATGAAGGAATTTATTTTTTCTCATCAGACATCATGTTTTAGAAATAAATTTACTAAAAGCCTACTGGAAGTCAAACTACACCAAAACAAAAAGAAGCTTTCAAGATATTCTGTACTTCCTTTGTATCCTTATGTTTTTCCCCATCTACAAGAAAGACAAATCTAGTTCTCAGTCTGAGTAAAATTTATAGAATCATTTGCTTTCTGTAACACAGGAACAGATGTTTTCAGCTACATATTTTAAACCAAAGATTTTATTCTAATGAGCTTTGTGAAGGGCGAAAAAAATAATTCCATATTTTCGGCACACTCACCAATGTCTGTGCATAAACTGAGACCTGTCATATCTGCCACGTGATTAGGAGAAATTTAATGCTTCACCTCTTTGTAATGTTTGTTGTTTTGTTGTAACTGGTGTGTAGATTGAATGGCAGGTGACATTTTGTCAGATTTAAATACGGTAAGAAATTAATGAAATTAACATATTCCCTTTGTAAAGTATAATGAGTCATTTGCATATAGAATATAATAGTCTGTAAACACAAAATGAACTCCAAATAACAAAGGACATTGTGAACTGCATTTCTTATATTTTATAACACACACGTATAGACAGCCTTTAAAGCACTGAAACCCTGTTTATATAGCAGTTTGGACTCAGGAAGTGAGAGATATGCTTCCCCAGTATGGATAAGCACATGTAAAATTTTGTAGGGGACCTACAGAGCTGCTTCTCATCATCTGCAAAGGAAACCTCTGATCTGTCTTTCTAGAAGTGGGAAATCCACTTATGATGCCTAAATTATATTCCAAGGATAAGCTCCAGGTCTGGTTCTGAAAAAGGAGTTAAGTAGATCCTTCTGCCCACTTGGAATGCCATGGAGACCAGTGAAAACTGGAGGATGGGACAGGATCCTTTGGCCTCTTTGCAGAGTAAAAGACCTTACTAAAAATGTAAAGCAACCATAATGCAGAGTTCCATTTAGAAACAAAGAGATAGCAAATTAACAAATCTACCAAGATTGATAAAAACAAATCATAATATACTGCTTATACTTATTCATGCTTATGTATGAAAAACACAGAAAAAAAAAAAAAGTAGCACTTAAAAAATAAACAGATTAAACAAATTAAAGGAGTTTCAAGGCTAGACGCTAATTTCTATGTAACACTGTTGTTAGTGTATGCAACGATCAGTGAAACAAAATAAGCTGATTTGGTTAGCCAACAATTGTAAATCTATTTGCCTAAAATTAATTTGTTGTGTAACTAGATTCAGTCACTGTTAAGTTGTACCTGGCTTTCCTGCCTACAAAAGAAAGAACAATCTTATTTATGATCTGAAAAGAGCTAGAACTTATAAAAGATGAAAAATAAAGCTGGAGGACAGGAATAGTGGAAACATATGATAAAAATCTGCACAAATACAGTAATTTTAGCCAGTTATACCTCAGCTAGTGTTAACTGAACAGGTTTGGCTTTGTACAGGGGATTTAAGATTTATCTGCATTTTGGTTCACAAAGCAGCAGACTAAATAATGCAGCAGACTCTAAAATTAATCAATCAAGTAACTCCTTCCTCCAGTTTATAATCTACATGGTCGTAATCCACCACTGCACGCACTCACAGTCCAGTGGAGGTGCAAACCACTTAGGTGCAATCCCCTATGCCATCCTACCACTTGTGACTGTCCAGAAAACGGCTACACACTGTTGGAAAGACATCTGGATTCCAGGATTGTTTCTCAATGCCACCATGAGTGCAAAGAGTGACAGATCCTCTCTCAGGAATAGCTGCATGAATGGGACCAAAATCAATCTCCAATACAACAGCACTTTTTCAGGGTACTTTATGGGTGTATGTATAAGCATAGATGTATGCATGCGCGAACACACATACATGAGATTACTCAACAGTTAAAATAAACCTTGAAAACAGTAACTGTTAATATGAGAGTATACTTTATTTATACTTCATACTTCATTTGTAGAAATTACAGCCTCTGTCAACATCTGCCTCTAGGTTTACATGCAATCTCACTATTGCCTTCAAGTTGCATTTCATGCAGTGCCTGCTATTTTGGCCTTCTCTTCTACAGTGAAGCTCAGTTTGAAGACTTCAAATTCTTCTTTCATTTTTAAGCATCCCTATTCCATGCACTCCCTTATGAAAGAAAAAGTATTTCTTATTATAATTTTAATTCCTATAAAAGATATGCAACAAGTCAAGTGGATCACTATTAATCCTAAGGAAAAAGATATTTGTTGAAAAGAAGTGAATGTAATGTAAGGACAGGGTGAGAAAAATAGTTTACTTGTCAGCACAGCAGGGATAGAAGCTACAACTCTATTAAACACTTAATAGAGGTATTTAAATTAAAATACCCCTCTGAGTGAAATTCTGCACTAATGTATGTTACCTTAGACTTCCCCTGCCTCCTTCCTCTCATCTTACCAAGGAACCCTGGGAAACATTTTAACATGCTGCTGTACAGTCAATAATCCATCCCATGACTGATTGACCCATATCAGGACTGAAGCAGACCCTGTGGGTCTGCAGCATGCAGCAAAGGGAATGATGATGCACTTGATCCGAGCTTGATAGTCAGATGAGGTAAAAGGCTGCAGACAGGGCAAAGTAGGTAACAGGCTCTACCTCTGCCACCTCTTTCTTGTGAGGATTCTCAAACCAAAATATTGTTAAAGTTCTTCTCCATTAATTAGATGAGAGCTGAGGGGATGTATAACCTCTCAAAGCCTGAACAGTTCAACCTCCAACACTTTCTTCAGTGAAAAACCCTCCCTGAGAAAACGAAGTAAACACCATTATTAAGCAAGCTCACGTTTTCCTCTTCCCCTCCTTTTCCAAGGTAACAGGCACGCACTCTCTGCAGACAGAGGGTGCTTGTAAGTACCACCTGCTCTGGATACTTCAGTAAGTAGCGTAGAATGACAATGAAAAACGAAGAACCCGCAAGAACAAACAACATGCATTTCCATTAGAGGACTTTTCACTAGAGGAGTCACTTTGCTTTACTCACCAGAGATGCTAAATTTTGCTATTACAAAGTCACATCATTTTTCCAAAGAACAAAGTTTCTGCTTAAGCTATATGCACCCATGTTCCTTTGATTGCTCACTTTCAGTTTTCTTTTTTCATTAGCACCTGGTGCCAGCCTTAACACAGTCTTAATAAACGGCTTAATGGGTGAGAGCTGAATGTTATATAAAGAGTGAAGCATTCAGAAGTGCCACAAAAGGAGTTTTTGAATTTACACGAACATTTCAGAGCAGGACTGAGTCTCCAGCTTCTTCAATGCCAGTTTTTCAGGTTCAGGTCAGTATTAGTAAAAGAAGAAGTGCAGTCTGACCGATGGTATACAGATGAGCAAGAGTCTGTGCACTTCTGCACATGCACACAGACATGTACACACTTCATAACTGGGGAAAGAAATTGGCAGTGAAAGGATTGAAGAAACTCCTTTTCTTTGTAAACCCTGAAGTTCTACTGCCAAAGCTGGTACATGCAATGCGTTAAATACTCTGCTTCTGAGTAATCAATTTCTTCAGTATTTCCAGAAGTGGAAGGGTCACAGACATAAAGGAACATCAGCAATAAACAAGCTAGGAAACCAGAATGTGAAGACAGCTGATCTCCGTTAAAGTCAAACCAAGCTATTTATGCAAACAAACAAACAAAAACAACAACAACAAATATTAGTCATCTGAAGTCTTCGCTAAGTCTAATCCTCCTTCAAATAACGAACAAATGACTCCAGTGAAACCTCTGACTCAAGCAAAAACAATGTTTCTATGAATGCAAGATCTTTTCTATTATTTTAGATAGAAGCAATGAATTAAGGGAGTTTAGTGAACTTCCCTTTTTTCTCTTTTTAATCAAGCTTTATCTTTGGACAAAATGCTTGGCCAAAGGCTCTTTGCTAGCAGGTACTCAATGACAAGTCCCAATAAACTAGGATCTATAACTAATTTATTCTGAATTTCATACCTGCAAACGAGAGTGATCTAAGCTCTGTATATTTCTCAGAATCACTGCTGTTTTCATTTCCAATTACGCTTACCTTGTAGTTGCCCACTGTTTTAATAATTCACAATTTATAGGTGATAATTTATTGAGATAATGATCTCAACTGAGAAACAGCACAAGATGCACAGATAGTTTCCTGGCAAAACACTACAGCTTTATGGGTCTCTAGCATGTAACTATCTCACTATTAATTGAAAAAGAATCAAAGGAGCAACAGAAAAATCCCTAGTATACTTCATTTTCAGAAGACAAGGAGCTTTATTCTTGTGTAGTGAACCTGAGGTTCATAATGTTCAACATAATTTTAAATGGGGTTTAAAACAACAGCAATACAGAACTGAGCATACAGCAGAACAAGTTCTGCATCCATTCTTTACAGATATCATTTGAAAACAAGTTGCTTTGTTAGAACCACTTAGTTAGAACCCGGTGCTACCACTCATTCTGTGGCTTCACTTAAGCTGTGTCAATTAACGCTAAATGGGATATTGGCCTTCTGCACTGTTTATAATATGCACTTCAGGCAGAAACAACATTCAAAGAAAAAAAAAAAAACTGACAGGAATTTTTGTAAAAAATGTACAAGTGTAGCAGTTGTACAATGAGTAGTGCTTATGATTTTATATTGAATTAAGAGTACTTGCAAAAGTACCAAAATTGTCACTTAATTCAATACACTAATTAGAGTAGGGTTTTTTCTCTCTGAAGCTTTTAAATGAAAAGGCTTATTAACATTTTATGCAGCACCCTAAGGGACAACTGCTAGGCGTGTATGTAAGCGTGTATGACAAAGCAAATTATCATACTGTCATGTGTATATCTGCATCCTGGATAAACTATAGCTCTTAAAACAGAGCCTTTTTCTTTGGATGGACTTGCATACTCAGTTCTCCCACTGTTCCCAGAGATTCACTCCCTTTTCTAAGGCAGCTGCAATTTGGCAAATCCTCCAGGTCTTGGCAGAGGTTCATCTGCTATACCAAGGATGCAAAGCAGGGGAGGAAAAAAAGGAAAAAGAGAAAAAAAAAAAAAAAGGAAATTTGGGGACTCTGAGGAAAAGTTGAATACTCTATGCCACAGGGAGTGGAACAGTCTTGGGACACTGGGTGTCAGGGAAACTAGTTCACAAAGCAGTCAGGCACAGGGGCAAGTGCTACTGCAAAGCTGTTTTCCTAAGGTGACAGTGGATATGACAACAACCTTAATTTCTAATGGGAAATATTGTTACTGTTGAGGATGGATGTACAAGGTATGGTGTGATGGGCGAGTGAGAGATTCCAAAATAGACTTCCCTGACCACTAAACGCAGAGGACGGAAGACGCCACATATATAGACTCCATTAGTAATGGTAATGCTTAATACAAAATGCTGTTTTTCAGCATTCTGCATATCAAATAAAATCAGATTTTATACTATAATGTCCTTCCGAATTCTGCATGCACAAAAAGACAATTTGTGTTTCTTCATCTTCTCTAAGTTTGGTTATTTTTCATTGCTGATTCTTCTTACAGTTAAGTCTGAAAGTCATGGCATTTTGCCAAAAAGCATATTACACCTAAATCCATTTAGATGCGTGTTCTATCTAAACAGAACACCTGAGGTATTTCAGTGTGCTTTCATTACATAGATTATTGTTATTTGGATTCCGTGCGTGCCCGTGCCAACATGCTTAGAAGTAAGAGAACACAAAGACAGGGCAAAACAAAGGCTTTACACATGGGGACTAATACGGATCTAATAGATCGCTCAGGAGAAAACAGATCATAAATGCAATTGTGTTTACTGTGAATGGCTTTCAGCCTCTGACAGTTTGCATCATTATTAAAATTTTACTTCCCTAAATTGAATTACAGGAAAAAAAATGCATAGGAAGATGGATTAAAAGATGAAATATGCAAACATCTTATGGATTCCTGTGAGAACAGTGAGGACCACATAAGAAAAAAAAGGAAGAAATAAAATCATATGAGCTGTCTCTAAAACAGAAAATAGTAATTAATGCTGTAGAGTTATATAAAAAGATATACACACACACACACACATTAGCCAATGACTGTTATGTGAGGTTTTACTATGTAGCCATAAAAACTAAAATGTGGACCAACTTGGAATAGATAGTACAGAGTCTCTAAAAATGCTCTCTCATCATTTCTAGTGATTCCAGAAGTCTGCTATAAAAATGTAAACCTAAATTATTGGTGGCTGAATTTTAAGTGTGGCAGCTCAAATCGAGACTGCTTCATCTGCCACAGACAACTTATGGGAGGATAAGGAGAGAAGGAGACCGGATGATACCTTGCACTGGCTCATCGAAGCTCATAATGCAAAGATTTCAACCTTGTATCCTAGCTGCCAGATCCCAGTTCAGGTAAAGTCTTTAGTACATGCCTCAGTCTCATACCATGAGCATCAAATGTGTTGAGCCTAAACACAGGCTCAAAAATTCCACGACTCAAGGACTTACTCTAACGAGATTGTACATCTCAGTATATGGTGAAATGAATTGTTGCAGCACAGCCCACATGAAGACTACAAAACACAACAGGAGAAACCTTGAAGAGTTTTCACTCACAAGCCTGATGTCGCCACTGTGATGGAGTGAAAGGTAATTAGACTGATTAACTGAAAATCATTGAAGAACTTTCATTCACTCCTTTGTCAGTGCTGCCTGCCACACAGTGCCATTATCATCCAGTTTTGCCTATACTAATGAAGAACACATAATGAAGAAAGGGGAATACAGGATGAAACTATTTTGCCTTTTTTTGCACCATAATATGAAACTTTTGCTGTTAATTATCAAGACATATTTTCCCTCTTTTTCTTCTAAAGAATACATAGTATCCATCTAGTATTTCATTTTGTGCTGGGACTGAACTCCGTTTTGAAGGATTATTTTGGAAGAGAAATGAACAGTACTTTGCTAAAGAGTTTTCAGTAGTGAGCATTCTTCTGACTCTTAGAGAAGCACATAAAAGAAGAAAAAAAAAGTGATAAAAATTTCCTTTTGCTATTACACATGGTTATATAGCAAGGAACTAACTCATCAGATTTTCTTCCAATAGTACAAAGACTACTAGTGGGTTTTTCTGCAGCATGCTATATTTGGTCAGTAAGTAAAATTAGTTAACAAAAATGGCAAAAAATATTATACAAGAAAAGCTCTGGGTATGTGTACTTACATACTGATGTATAAAATAAGTTATGGGCTAGGTCTCCTACAGAGTTTAATTCACTTATTTGTTTGCTGCTCATTCTACTCTCCAAGTCATCTTCCACAAGAATAGCAATAATTGTCAGGAAAAATGTTCTTAGAAAATACTGCTAAAATATTTATATTTGCTCTGTTCAACCACGAATTACGTTTATTGATCTAGCAGTGAAATAATGATAAGAACCTCACAAAAGTTTGCACTCTCTAAATGGCTATGATCAACACTTTCTGCTTCCAAGATTAAGCAATTAAGGACTTACCAAAAAATAAAACATAATATTTTGAAGGAGCTGGTCTTAACCATGTATTTATTTATATTTAGGTAAAAATTTAAGCCTCATTCATTCTGAAGAGACAAAAGTTCAGTTAAAAAACAAAAACAAAAACAAAACAAAACAAACAAACAAACAAACAAACAAAAAACAAAAAACACAAACATTCATTAAGTCCTCCTGTGCTGCAAGTTGCATAGAAAGCAATCAAAAGATTTGGTGGCAATGTGAAGAAACCTAAGATGATGACAGATTAGCATTAACTGATTATAGAATAACTACAAAAATGAAAATTACAAAATATAAATTAGAACCTTCTTTTAACCTACAGACTCATACTCAAACACTTATTACGGGATTCCTAACAAAGTTCTAACATCTGTACTTCTACCTAATGCTAAGCATTCGGATGTGACTAAGTAACAGGTCAGAAGGACAATAAATGTCATTGTCTACAGAAGCCCTTCTAGTTTTTTATATATCTGTATGTGGACAGACAAATCTGAACTTTTTTCTTCCACAACTTCAAAAGTCCTTTGTAGAAAAAAATAAAGCATCCCACAGGAATAATTTCTCATTGCTAAGGTATGGGGAATTCAGGGATCGTGATTTTTAGAATGGCATAAATACCCATGGAAGTAAGTGAATTATTTTATTGACTTAGATTGAGGGCACCAACATGGTTGACTTTAAGGGAACATCTACACAGCTAACTCAATATGTAGTGTTAATGTGATTACACCTTCTCAAATTAGCTTTAACCATTAGCAAAATGTACTGGCAGATTTTACTGTGGGCTAGCAACCACCATGACATATACCCAGACTACCTGTTTGGCTTGCACAGTTTCATCTGAAATCCAAGTCTTCATTACCAGAAGTGTATTAACAGTGAACACAGGCCAGCCTGCTGTTTAATGTAGCAAGCATGCTATCACATGATCACATGCTACATCACCATTATTTTCTACACTGAATTTTCTCAAATCAAGTATATATTAAAAATAATAATAATAAAGTATCTTTCTTATGACTGGGTGACAGCAATGGAATTTTTGAATAGCTAAATCAAGGTGAACAAAAAGAGTACTGCTGAAAAGTTGAGTGACTCAGCTGATGAAAAGTGTGAACGTGTTTTTTGATTTGAAACCCAATAATCTGAAAAGAAATATGTTTGCATTTATTTTTTATATCATTAATATCAGTTTAATTTTGAAGGTTTCTTATTAAATAATCTATCTAAAAATAATTGTCATTTGATTGATATGAAAACAGTTTTGATTTAGCTTTCTAGGTTTATTTCTATCAAAATTGTATGATTTGCAAAGTAATATATTTTCTTTAATTATTATCACAACAGCAAAGTAATTTTTCTGGTTTTTCTATTGAATAATTTGATTACTATATAAAAGAACTTTGCTTCAGCCTGCTATTGATTCATGTGTACGTGCATTAAGATTTTATGGTCTGTCCTTTTATGAGATTGTGATGTGTCCCACGTCAAGGTCAGTGCAATGCTGTATTGTATTTGGAGGAATTCAGAAGGATGATTTTGAGTTACTTTGCCAGTAATCGAAGGGAATAGGTAAATCATTTCAAATTGCCACCTGTCACAGCACGTAAACCGGTATAAGTAACAGTACAACATGAGAATTCTGTGAAAAGTATTTTTTCATTTTCATGTTCTAATAATTTTATTTACTTCAGAACTGCAGAAGATTTCTACACAATGTAAGATAAAGAGTATTTATGAAATCACATAATTACTAAATATATTTTTGAGGGATACAATCTTTTTTTTTTTTTTTCTCTTTCATTTTACATGGCATCTGTATCTTAGAAAGTTTGGAACTTTGTTCTCCCCTTTTTAATTTTTCATCTCTTTCAGGCAAGTCGAGTTTGAAGATCTTTTTAAGATATATGAACAAAGACTACAATACAACAACATTAAATTCTGAAAAATAAAGCACAACAAATAAAGGTTGCCAAAAATAAGTTTTCCATATAATATTTCATTTGATTCCACATGTATATTTAATGCAAATGTATGCTTTAACAAATTGACTTCATATTAGCGTTTCTGCACAACTCCCTCCTGGTTCATGGAATTAGACAGTTCACAAGGAAAATAAAATCAGTATGCTTTTAACCTAATAAATCTATTTACAGTCCTAAATTTCATTTAATCCCTGTGCTGGCAAGAAAGCTCATAGTCTGAAGGCATTTTATTTTCCTGGTGAAGTCAAGTCTTCTGTTCAATTACTTTCTCCTAGACTCAGGATGCTCAGGTAAAAGGAGGGATTATCCATTATCCCTACCCATTTTTATCACAAAAAGACCATACTTCCATTCACAATAAGTACTGAGACAAAAATCCAATTTGCCCTTTTTTCACATAGAAAAAAGCTGCTTATGATGTTGTGGGTATACATGAAAGTGATATGAAACACCAAAAATTTCTGCAATTCATGTAATAATTTAGAACATGCCCCATTGTCACAACTTAAAACCGAATGAAAATTGCCTTGGAAATTATGGCTAATGAATGGCCCTTGTCACAAATTATGCATAGAAGTTTTGGTAACTTACGTAATTTTATATAGCGCTGTACTGCATTAATATATTCTTGATTAGCTCTATTTTTTCACATTGTCATCAACCTCTATTAATCCTAGGAGACCCAAAGAAATACAACTCAACTTTCATAGCTTCTCTCTAAATATAGGTATGGTAGACCTTTATTTTAGCCTAAGAAGCTAGATTTTATTACTTAAAATGCATAAATAATTGACAAAGAAGCAGAATCATCACAAAAACCCTTACCTGAAGTCTGGACTGAGCTCTCACAGTTAACAAAATTATGGAATTTTCCACTTCTCCACAGAAGCCCCAGAAAGAAAATTCTCACAACAGGAATTGAAAACATAATGACTTGAGGCCTCAAGGTGAAGGTAGAAACAAGAAAAAGAACTGCTACATTGCCTTATATAACTTCATGTGCTGTCTTTGCATACAGCATAAACATGATGAGTTATTAAAGCCAAACTAATAAAAGCCCATTTGGTTCATTTAATGTTCTTTCAGTTACTCAAAAAAAAATTAACACCAGTAATTTCAGATCGCACACTAGTTAAACAGCCAGCAATTGTGCAAGCAAAAACCTACAGCCACCCATTTTTGTTGTTGTTGTTTTTGTCTGAGGAATTTTAACTTCATTCACCAGATGCTGACATTATGGAAGATTCTCTTGATTGTTGTAGGTTTGTGATAGAAATCAGGATTTGCACACAAGCTAATAGGATGCCTTTCCATGAAAGAAGGAAATGGTACATATAGGTGGACTTATTAATGCCAAGCAATATAGAATGTCTGTTCTGTAAACATACTTTAGAGCATTGTATTGTAAAATATTTTGGTTTTAATATTCCTGTTAGAGAAAACATCGTTTTCACCTAAAACTCTAATTTGACTACACAGATACTTTATATTATTTTATTACTACTCTGTTCATCTCAATTACCATCGTGCACTTATATAAAGCATGAAAAACCAATTGTTTTATAATTATCTTCATCTTGACCCTTTGCTGGTATGCTACACATACAAAGTCAATTAAGTTACAGTTTTATCACTAGACATTTTTCTCGTTTCAAGTCTTCATGTGGTGTGACAGGTAAAAAAAAGAGTGACAAACTTAGACACAAGTCTTCTAGCTCTGATAAGAACTGTACTGTCCATTAATTGACCAGGAACAGAAAAGGATGGCTACTGACAGCAGGAAGAGCTGGAACAAGTAGGGAAAAAAAAAAAAAAGAAAAAAAAAAAAGAGACAAACCAAAAAACCAAAACAATCACTACAAATTGCCCTACAGTCAGAAGATATCTGTATGCCACTTCCTGGAATAATTCAGGAAATGTTCAAAATGCCATTGTTATGAAAGTTAATGATGTTCTGTGTTCTGCACAATTTACAGATATCAATTTGACCAGGGATATACAATTTGTACATTTTAAACCTGCACTGCAACTCTACTACCATTCATCTGCTACAGGTAACATGGTCCAAGATTATAACAAATAGCATATTACATTTAAAGTAAGAGCATCTGCTAGAAGTACATCAAAGAACAACAGATGTTGCTACATCAAATAACTATCAATCTTATGCTGATCTAATGTCACTGACAAGGAAATCAAAATGCAGCTGGACAAGGAAAGAGAAACCCATCCCAATTTTATTCATGAAAGAACTCGGGATGATTTCTATTTTAGCTATGTAATCTTGAAATTGCTGGACATCTCACCAAAACATACCTTTAGAAAGCCATTTAGATTCATTACAGCATTCTGTATAGCGGTAAAGGATTTATGCTGTTTACTTGCCTTTGTGTAGCTGTAGGATATTATGTTTCTCAGTATCCAACAGGTTAGGTACTAGCAACAAATATGGAATCTCAATTGCTGAAATTTGAATTCAACATTATCAAGAACACGCCAGCACTGCCATTCTTTTTAAAGTTATGTTTTTAAGATTGGATACAGTCAGCAAAAAAAGACTTTCCAGAAATACTCTGTTTTCGGAATGCTATACATTACTCTTACTGGAAAACTACTATATCAAAGACTGCAACCTATGAAAAACAGGTATCAATTTTAATTAAATTTTCCAGTAAAATCTTAGAAAGTTGTTATAGACATTCTAATACTGAGTCTTGGCTGAAACCACTGCTGTTTGCAAATTACACAGAACTCATTGCACCTTAATTAAATAATCAGGTTCATAAAAAAAGTCCAAACTGTCTATTCAAAATACAATACTTTTACAGGAGTCATAGCCACAAATATTGATTAAAAGGAAAATAACTAGTTTTTAAAAATTTCTCTATGTTCAATACCAATTTAAAGCGAAAGAAAGAAAGAAAAAGCTAGATGAAGAATTGTTTTAGCACAGAAAACATAGTTTCATCTCAATACTAAAACCATAGCAGAATATAACTAAGAATATAACTAAGAAAGCAAGAATGAATTGTGTACTTTTTTGATAAAAAAAAAAAAGAAGTTACACGTGTTAGTTTATACAGCAATGTTCTTTGTTTTTCTGTTCCTGTTTCAAACCGTTATGTAACTCACAGCATGAGACCTTTTTTAGAGCACTATACTGAAGTATTAAAAATGTTTGGGGTAAGGAAGACTGATGTAAAAAGCACCTTTTCTTCGTCCCACAGATATTTTACATTAAGTGTATGATTTCCAAATCCAAATTTTCTCCTAAAACTAGTATACATATGCTTGCTAAAAATAAATAATTAAATAAATAAATAGTAAATACTATTTTTATTCTAATAGATTAACAGTAATTTTGGCAATTTTATTTTGTAATTACTATAATCATTAGCAAATTCATATTGTAGTAAATTAATCTTTAGAGAAGAATGACATCTTTTTTTTCTGAACCAGCACCGATCAAAGGAATAATTTCTCTCCTGGCAAAAAACAACAAACAGAAAAACAAACTTGGTTCTTCAAGCCAGGATGTCCTAATAAATATTACTCAAATTAAAAAAAAAAAAAAAAAAAGAAAGAGGCTTTCAGAAAGATTTATTGCAAGTGGCACCATCTTCAGCTTTTAACAAAATGCTGGCCTGCATATACTACTAAAAGCAGAAATGGCTTTGTCTTTTTCTGGGACATTGTGGTATTTCAGAATCTTCTCTGCTTTAGTCCAACTCCCTACTTTTTCACTATCCCATCAAACTTTTTTTTTTTTTTTTTTTTTTTTTACTCACTTTACAAAGTGACCATATTGTTACCTTATTTTTACTTTGCAAATATACAGACACACGGAATACATCCACTATTGTAACAACAGAATTGAACTATGTTAACAGATGAAAGTAAAACATAACTAAATGACCATAGCACAGAACATAATTCTATCTATTAGATTTTCAACCTTTCCTATGAGTAGAGATAGTTATTTTTCCTTTGGAAGTCAAATCTGTTACTGATTCAGACATTTTTCATACGCAAGAGAATTTGATGTCTACATATACACACACACAATTATAGTACCATTATAGGCTTCAGATACCTGGAATTTGTTACCTTGACGTAGTCTGATTATAGTGAGAAACCTGGTATTTTCTTACCTAGAACAGAAAAAGAATTTTTTAGATTAATTTGTAGCATAATTCATATTGTACATTTTGCAAAATAAAATTGAAAAAACATACAACCAACAAGTTAGGTACTGACTATTCACTCATAAAATGTTCCTTAATATTAACACAGCCTGAGAGTATCTTCTTGACAGCATTGTCTACCACAGTCCTGTCATTTCTTGCCCTTGGATGACTATAAACTGAACCTTTCAGTCAGCCTAGCTCAAAAGCTAAGCCCTGAAACAAAAATCCAAGATCCATGTTTGTTTATCTCTTGGAATGAATCAAGTTGTTAACTTTCAAACTTTGTACAGTGTGCGTGTAACACCATTCATACAAATGGGCATGCATATACATTTTCTATGAAAGTAAAAACTCAAAGGCAAGTTTTATAGTCCAAACTCTAAATTTTTTGTCTCACGATTCCACACAAATGCTTCTGTGCCATTTTGTCTTCTGACTTCCCTTCCAATAGATAGCCAACAATGACAAACATACCATGAGGTTTTGCCAGCAACACAGCGAACCCCCTCCACCCACTTACATTCCAGGCCCTAGGTCCCCATCGCCGTCTTGCTGTGTCTCACCCTGCTGACCACTAATAGCCACACCATCAGCCTGGGGCAATGGCTGCCATGTGCCAGCTTCACAGTGCAGCCCTGCCGCAAGCCCAATGCTAAGGCCTAATGGCCGTTGCCCTGCTGCCACTCTGCGCCAGGGCAACCATGGCCTTCGCCTGCCCTACCACATGCAGGGCAAGGGCTTCTGTGCCACTAATGGCTCCTCTGTCAACAACAGCAGCAATTTCATGGGTCAAAACTTTGTCCCAAGATGCTGTGAAGTGGTCAGAGATTTCATTTAGGAATCCACCCGTTCAACAAAGAGAGCGGAAGGATGGGTTCCACTTCTCATCATTGTTGGATTCAAACACTGGCCTTAGGTTTCAAAATGAAGGGCTCAGTTACAGTGGTAATACCAGATTTAGGTCAGGCGTGAAGCGTGACAGAAGGCACCCAGGCCTCCAGGCCTCACTCTGCTTCTCCACTCCCAGCATGGTCACCAAAATACAAGGAAATGGTGAGCAGGGAACGATGGTGTCCAGGGCCATGCTTTCACACCATGGTTCCTCCGGGGGCAAACCTATCTCAAGAGTTCTTCCAATGCCAGTAGTTATATACACACTTCTTTCTCCACACAAAGAGCACCGTTTCTCCATGCTCTGTTTACACAGCCACATGGCAACCCAAAACTGCTTGGTGGCAGTTCAAAGCTTCAATCACTTAAAACTCTTTTACTGCTTTCATTCCAAACTGGATCATTTAGATATGGGTTAGTATCTTGTAATAGCAATGCTTGAAATGGCACAACAGAGAGCATGAGAAGTCTCAGCAGCGAAAGCACACCAATGTTGCTGGCAGAGGAATTGTCACTAGAACCCAGCATTTACTTTTACCTAATTCTGTTTATCCATTAGGTGATCTAACTGATTTTCTCAGTGAACTGCTGTGGGACAGGAAAGCTCACTTCTCTCCAGTTGTTGAAACCTCTGGACCAGAAGTTTTATGAAACTGCTTCTTTTCCTGCTCCTTCTGTCAAGTTCATGATTTTTAGTAACTGCAAGAGGACAAACTATTAGCTCTCAAGCTACATAGGAACTAGCCTAGGAATTTTATTTATTTATTTATTTATTTTCAAAGGTGTTTCTGTTTATTTTTCCTCAGTAATCATGACCAAGAGATCAGGGATGAGCAATAGTCTTTGGGATGGGTAAGAAAAAGGAAAAGAAAACTTTTCCACTGGTAACTGAGTTGTAGTGTTGTTTCTGTAATTTTATTCTAGAGGAAAGCTATTTGCTTTCATCCACATAACTTCAAATAAGGGCTTCAGTACACTGGAAGAATTCTAGGCTATTCTAGCAAGAATACCAGCTGTGATAATTATATCATGATCATTTAAAAAAAAAAAAAAAAAAAAAAAAAAAAAAAAAAGAGTTGAATGGGATGCTTTTTAGGTTTTATAAACAAAAAAATATTTAGATTTTAAAATGTCAGCATGTTTTATTTAAAGGTTGCTAAATACCTTGAAAAAGGAAGAAAAACAAAGTGCTACAATTTGAAAATATCTCAAGAAAAACAAACAAACTAACAAAAAAAAAAAAAAAAAAAAAAAAAAAACAAAACTTTCCTGACTAAAATAAATTCAGCAAAATGACAATGAGTGCAAGATGGTTGTTGCTAGACTATACAAATACAATCTTTTGTCATCACACTCAGCTACCCCATTACCATAAGTCCTTACATTTATTATCTCACAAGTCTGTTAGTGCTCACTAGGATCAAGAAGATTTTTTTCTGGCAAATCTCTGAATGCTGCTGCAAGTCACCCCTGTCTTTATCAGGGGCATCAAAGGTAACCTCGATGTTGAACTTCCACCAGGACCAAGCAAAGGAAGTTCTGAGGAAGGAAGACTGTTCTGCTATTACAAGTGTCATCACAATTCAATATATCTTGCTTATTCAAACAGTGGTAATATAATTCGTCTACATGATGTAGCGGCTCCAGAGAAATATTCTCTGATGCATCATTCCACCCTTCCTTTTGTACTTTTCCTATCAATGCAGAATTAAAATATATATTTGCCTTAAGATTTATATGTATTATTCTGTTTTTATTGATGACTACACCACAACCATCGGTACCGGGTCTTTCATGTTACATGACTGAAATTTAAAAATGATGCTTGCAAAAGAGAAAGAAATTCTGAGACAGTATATGGTGATGTATTACTTAGATCTGAAATACTAAAACAACTGCAGTTTTTATTAGTTAGGAAACATTTTACAGAAAGAAAAAATATAATGCATAGAATAGAGTATTATACCCTGTAATTTCAACACAGAAACTGAACATCAGATGTTGGTGAGTACAAGCAATATAGATGTAGTAATTAAGTAAGGAAAGTGCTTGCATGTGGGATAGCAAAGAGGCACTGACATGCTGTGGTTTGACATAGTCAAAGGGAGCAATAAAAACTAGAGAATGAATTCTGCATGATGTAGTCGGAAGAAAAAAAAAAAAAAGAAACAGCAAGAAAAAAGAGCATCACTGCAGATTTCCAAAAAAAGGTATGGAGTTCATTTTCACATGATTTAAACAGATCCAAGCTGTGATAAATTGGAAGTGCATCATATAAGAAACATACCAATGTTGGAGGTGACCTCAATTATTTGAGGATTTCAATGTGTGTTTTTTTTTTGTTGTTGTTGTTGTTGTTGCTGTTTTTTTCAGTTAGTTCTGAGAGTTCACAATGTTTACAGAGAATAATTATTATTATTTTAAATTTTTAAAGAAAGTAGTAAACTGTACTATGGGTACAAGAAGCTGGAAAAATATAGCAGGACAAAGAATGGTGAATCATTTCACAAGACTATCCCTTTACCCTCTTTTGAAAAATGTTTGCAATACAGAACTTGCCAATATCTTTTGGATGGGCATAGGCCCATTCAGGAGAAAAAGAAATAAAAAAGAAACACTTTTCCTTAGTTTTCATTATTCTACAGTAGAAATGAACACTAGTTTTATGATCTGCTATCCAGGAATAAGTTGAGTTCAATAAATATCAATCAATTAGCAATCAAAAGCAGTGCATAGCACAGTATAGGTTAGTGATCGTAAATAAACAGATACATTCTTCTTAAAATCCAGTTGGAAAAATCTGTTAGAAAATACTCCAGAGGAATGAAACAAAATGGTACTTTTAGGCTGTGATTACTATTGATGAGTCAAACTACTATAAATTACAAGCTACTGTAAATTACCGCCCCTTCAGACAGATGCCTTATTTAGGATCTTAAAACTGGTCATTTTATATATTCAATGTTAGCAACCTCCTTCTTAATTTCTTAATATAGATTAATCCTCTGAGTTCAAATTCAGAAGACAAAAAGTAAATATTTACATCTTCACCCCAGTTATGCAGACTGCATAGATATCAGCCATACTCACAGTTTTCAGGCTAGTCAGGCCTGCTTTTATCACATGAAGCCTCCCTGAGCTCGACTTTGGGTTGACTTTGAAGTTTATGAGCTGAAAAGCAGCTAAATTAAGCAGAACAAAACAAGCAAATGACAGCTAAGGAAGCATTAGACCCGAGTCTATCCATTCAATTAATTTGCAGTTTTACCCACTCTTCTGTTTAACTGCTCTGTCAAAATTTCAACAGAAGTACCATGTGACTGAATCTATGCTATGCACAATAAGAAGCTAAATATCTGAAATATAGACAAAATAGATACTTCTGCACAGCAAGACACTGTAAAAAAATAAAATCCCACTCAAACTCTCTACCATTTTAGTTAACTTTTCAACATAAGCATTTGCTATTTTCTGGTAATTTTACATTTTGTTATTTTATTAAGAACAAAATGAAATTAAGACTCATAAAGAAGCAGTAAAATATTCAAGTACTAAACTAAGGAGTGATTGTATAAATTAGAAAAGCCTTCAAGGGAAAATGGCATAACACGCTGGCAGGATACAGACAATCATTTTGTCTTATTATAATATCTAATAGAATTCAACTCAAATAACACATTTGAGTTGAATTAAGATATGAAATCAGTCCCAAAATAGGACAAAATGCTGTTTCAGTCAGGTCCAGCAGCTTCACCCACAATTACTTCAAACAGCCCCTGTTTGCCTTCTCAACCCTTCAACCAGATTTTCCATTTTAAAATTTGCTTGAAATGTACACTGAGTGAATAAGAACACCACTTAAAGATTAGTAGAAAAACTATAGAACCCTTTTATTTTCAGACAGACTTTTTACAATTATTATGAACGTGTAAATTATTAGTGAAGGTGATGCCTGCTCTAACAGAAGCACGTGAGAGCCCACTTCTGACAGTGGGTGAGAGCCCACCGTTAACTACAGTGACATGAAATGTGTTGGGTAAATTTATAGAAAGTGATCAAAGTAATCAATCAAGTTTATATACAAGAACATTCATCAGTCTGAAGTCCCATAAGTCCCATATATACATAATATAAGTCTAAAGTCCCATATATATATAATATATATATTTAATACAAATAGAATACAATGTCTGCATATGGTATGTCATAGATATACACAGGACAAGAGGCTCACAGCCCTACTTCTGCAGCTCAATTAGCATCAGCTGAGTGAATCTAATCTGTATCTGGCTTGCATCTCACCACAATGAAGACAAAACCAGCAAGCAAAGTGTTTTTTTCTTCTTTATGCATTTGCTTTAGTAAACATGTTTTACTTAGGTCCCCACAGAGTCTCCCTACAGTTGCAGAGAGATTCTTCCAGTAGTCAACATAACTTAATAATAAATATATATATATATATATATAGCTTATAACTTTGATAAAAATATAGCTGAAATATGTTAGCTGAAATGCTGCCTCTAGCACAAGCCAGCAGGTTTAGCTGCCTGCTAAATTGATGCGACTGCACACTGCACACTTTGAACACCTATAACTAAACAGCTTGAGCTAAATAATTTCCAACTTATCCATCCAGATGTTATATTTTTGGAGGCATCATATTTGTATGAGGTCTGGGCAGGTACTTATGGGGACAGTAAAATATGTATTTTGACCCAAATATAGTCTCACTCCTATTCTCTGAATCATGGAAACAGCAGAATCATTAAAGAAAACAATGAGGAAAATTGTGTTATATCAGCAATGTTACTAAAAGTAGCTGACTACACATTAGTTGACTGCATTTATTTTAATGTGATCAAGATGATTAAAGTATGCTGTGCACTTCATGAATGTAGTATTACAAAACACATGCAATGACAAAATCTTATTTTCCGCACTCTAAGTTTAAGCACTAATAAAAGTAATTCTTTTAGAAAATGATTTTCTGACAGTTTTTGAAAGCTCAGATGCAGATGTACTTATCTGTCCTCTAAAGCCAAGATAAACAACAGCACAAGCTTTTTTGCACGCGTGGTTGATTTTCAAATCATGCCTTGAAACAAAATAATAATTATATACAACTAGAAACAGAGAAAAATGTCCTTAATTCACGCTACTGACTGGAAAACCAATGCCAATGACTAAATCAAAAGAATAGGTATAGTACACTTAAAAAAAAAAAAAAAAAAGTTAAAAAAGTTGCACCAACCACCTGATTTCAGCTTAATTTCCATTACTTAGGACAATATATCATTAGTGTACTAGTCAACTTCCTATGCCACAGGCTTTTAAGAAGTATTAGCAGCAGAACCATATCTGTTTTGCTTAAGGACTAAACTAATAAATAAATAAATAAACAGAGTTTATTAAAAATATAGAAAAATTTAAAAAATAATGCTGGGTCAAATCAAAACATTTAATTTATCCCAAACCATTGGGATTTTTCTCTGTGCAAATGACACTTTTGTTCTGCTACACAGATTTTGCGTCCTGACAGAAAAGCTTGTACAAACTTTGTCTCTCAAAGCCAGACAGGTCAGACCCAAAATCTCAATTGCATTTTGGGTTAACAACTTAATCTACGCCTTTATGGATCTCAGTAATCAAACTCTTATTCTTTACCTTTAAACTCTGAAGCAGAATTTCCATTATTTTCATGCTTAAATTTTAAGGTAGGTACGTCAGGGAATTACAGGTCAGGGTAGCTCTGATACACTGGCTAAATAACCATATATTACGTCCTACTTCCTGAGTTTGTTTTAAATAGTGTGCAAATTATAATAGTAACTATTGATCCAATTTTCACTACCTTAGAAAACTTAAGTTATTTTGATAACTGGTAGCTGAAAAGACTGGTTATTATTCTACATTATATACCATGTCTTATGTTTATTGTAATTGCAAATAATTGGAAAGAGATTAAGAAGTATGTGTGTGCTAGATACAGAAATGAACTGAGTTGCTGTATCAAGACAAAAAACATACAGAAGAAGCTGTGGTAGGTTGATCTTAGCTGGCTGCCAGACGCTCTCACTCCCCATTCTGAATGGGACAAGGGAGAAAATAAGAAGAGAGAGTTTGTGTGTTGAGAGTAAGACAGGAAGATCACTTACCAATTACTTTGAGGAACAAAACAGACTGGGGAAAATTAGTTTTTATTATTGCCAATTAAAATAGAATTGGATGGTAAGAAAGACAAAAAATTCAAACACCTTCACTCTTTCATTCATGACTTTTCCACCTCCCCACTGAGCAACAGAGACAGGCTGGGGATGCTCCCTAATGGCTCCTCTGTGCTGCTCCTCACACTTTTTCCTGCTTCAGCATGGGTCCTCCCTGTGGGCTGCAGTCCTTCAGGATAAGCTTGCTCCAGTGTAGGCTCTTCACAGGCCACAGTTCCTTCAGGGCATATCCACCTGCTCCAGCACAGGGTCCTCCAGGGGCTGCAGTGTGCATATGGGCTGCAGGAAAAATACCTGCTAAATACCTGCTCTGCTGTGATATCTCCACAGGCTCCCACACCTGGACCATCTCCTCCTTCTCCTCTTTCTCCTTCTCTCTCTTCTTGTTATCTGAATTTGGTGTTCTACTTTTTCTTTCTTCCTTTTTCTTCTTCTTCTTCCCCCAGCCCCCCCCCACTTGCCTCCTACACCCACCACAATTACCAAAATTGGCTTGGTAACTAGGACTGTCTAGGCTGAAAAAATCATTTGGAAATCTGGGTAAAAAGTCAGTTGTCATTTGACCATGAGTGGATGTGGTCCATTGCAATTTCTCTGTCAATCTCTGTATTCAAGTAGATACTCTATGCTAGTTATGTGACTGGTCCTGCATGAAAAATGATAAATTTTGCTATTTACAAAACATTTTGCCTTCAGTTGTTCTCTTCATTTTAACCATCTCAATTATAAAAGTATGTGTATGTGAAATTTCTATCAATAATATTAAACAGATAAAAGAAGAAGTCATACTATGAGGGAGATGAAAATTGTCTTAGTATTGACATAAACAATAATTGATTATGTTTCTCAGCCTCTATTTCTAGAAATTCTTCTGTATTCCGCTTAGGATTACTAGTTAGCTTTCATTTCCTTTCAAATTTTGCCTCTGGATAAGCTCAACTATTCCCAAGAAGAAACACTGATCAAGTACATTTGTCATGCGAACAACCATAATAAGGTAATTCATCATAGTCTGTCAGAGTTTTATTCCAGGAAGACTGCTGCATTTTTATCCTTACTTAAAAATCTGCTGTCACTCCTGCTGAAAATTTTGGTAGACACTTTGGACATGTTTAAAAGCCCTTCCAAACTGATAGTGGCAGATAATTAAGTTATCAGCTATCAAAGTCTTTTTTCACTCTTTGCAATGTTTATGACACCATGAACCTTTCTGGCAGGTTTAATCTGACCTGCTCAGAGTGTGCAACCCCTTGTTCCTTTCCTTTTCCTTTCTTAATAGTAGCCAATGACCAAAGTAATTCAGTACGACAAATGAAGCTCTTCTGGAGAGTCAAATTGAGCAATTTTGTTTTCAATGCCTGAACTCAACTACATCCTGCAATCCATTCTTCAGCACTGCAATGACAATAGTTACTTGAAGGCAAGGCAATCTAGACTTTAGGTTTCCAAACAGAAGAAGAATAAACCAACAGATGCAAAATTGTGTGTGTGTGAAGGTGGGAAGTGCTATTTAGGCTGTCAGTAATGCTTAACTTGTTTTGTATATTCTCCAGGCAAAGTTGAACTTTTTTTTTTTTCCTCTGTGCAAGCTTGGCACTTCACCAGTATGTTGAGTACAAAATTTCATGTATTGTTCCTATATTTTCTCTTATGTATTATTCTGAGGACATAAATATTGTCTTTCCAAAAAATCCCACTTTTTGGTAACAAAAAAAAAATAAAAATAGGGCATGCAGTTTTAATACTGGTGAACATTCATACAAATGGAAATGCACCAAAAGAAAAAATACTGGGAATGAAGAAGGTTCTATTTTCATCTTCCAGAACAGCATTAACAATAGCAAGGAGAAAGTGAACTCAATCTTGCAGATCTATTGCCTCACATACAAACAGAAGCAGCGCATAGTTTTAATCCTTGCACCTTGTCCATCATGACCTTTTATCTGGGGCTTTTCAATATAGCAATGCAAGCCTAATGACAAAGTTATCTTAAAAAAGAACTTGAATCAATTTCCACTTCAGTCCCAACTGTCAAAAAGGCAGGGAGAGAAGTTAGATCTGATAAGCAAAATTAAAAGTAACATCAAGTAAACCTACCCATAGATACACACAGTAGATTGCTAGCAATGCTGTGCAGTCTGTGTGTAATTGTTTTATTAACAGCATTTCATTTATGGGAATAAAAAAAAAAAAAAAAAAAAAGCAAAAAGCAGAATACCACAAGATTTACCCCGAAGCAAGGTTTCATTGCGCTATGAGATGGGAATTCAGCATTAGAAGATAAATGAGCACTCTTTGTAATGATGTGGAAAAGGGAAGGAGCTCTGAGAGCTGTAGATGGAGGAAGGACCATTCTTAATACTTACGTGACTTCTATTAATAGGTCTTTTATAGGTCCTAGATGAAAATGGCATATCTTACAGCTAAGAATTCTGGGTGGGCAAGAAACCAAGTCAGTAATATTTCAGTCTACATAACACCTCAGCTTCCAAGTATTGTTTATATTTCTGTTATACGGAAGAGTAAAAATGAATTAAAAAATAGAGAAATAGAGTAATACACTCAAAGACTCTCAAATGCTTGAACTTAAGAGCATTTGTAACAATTTTGCTTGTATTTAGAGTTTCTGAAGGTTAGTTACTGAGAAGAAAAGGAAAGAGAGATTTAGAGGCTAAAGCAAATGTTATTTTAAAACTAATCTTCAGGCATCATCGTGCTTAGTCTTCATCCCTACTCTTTTTACATGAATCATACGTGGGGTCACTCTTAACTACGATAAAAAAAAAAAAAAAAAAAGCTGCAGAAACATGATCCCTAGAGAAGATCCTGAAATAATTATACATTGTAGAGTGAAGGTCTTATCACTGCTATCAATTCTAAGTCAATGTAGAATACAACTATATAATCCATCATTTACAGCTTGAGGGACAAAATCTTTACTGCAGAGTATCAGCAAAACTTAATACTTTTGTCCAGACCACTTGCCTTGGTCAGTTTTCTTTCCCTAACACAGAGTGAAGAGGATGAGAAGAACTCATAGACCTCTTGTTCAGGAAATCTCTGAGAAGAACCCAGCTGAGACAGATCTGCACCATCAGCCAGTGTGATCAGGTGCTCTCCACAATCACCTTAACCATCCCTCTTCTTTGGCCAAATAGCAAGTGTGAAAAAGAAAGCTACTTATGTCCAACATATATGTTGCACACATTACTTAGTAACAGCACAGTGACCGTCCAGTTCTCACATGGAGTTTTCAACCTCTGCTGCCCATGTTCCCTTACCACAGTCTCCTCAAGAGGAATCATGAGGTATCCACTCCATGGTTCCAGGCTCAAAGTGAACAGAACTATCAGACAAGTAAGTGTAAAAACCTAAAGTAGCCATAAAGTAGACTCTCTGATTTTGCATCTTCTCCACCCCATGACCAAAGGCACTGGCATACCAGGGCTTCTTGCCAGGCAAGGAAGAAGTTCAGAGCTGTAAAGGAAAGCAGCCCTGACTAAGTATAAATGGCCTTAACCCACCATGTCCACGTAAAAATGGCAGAGCCTCTCATTTCCAGTTCAGAGTAATTTTTTTATTTTTTTATTTTTTTTTGGTTTGTTTAATAACCTAGCTGCCCTCAGCAGTCACAACTAGCCTGTGCTACAAGCATTGCTAAGAAACTGAATCTGTAATTTCAGGCATAGATTTCAAAAGGTTCACACGAGATCTAAGTGTTCATATTCCACTTGAAGACAATATCTTATTCTAATTTATTCATATCCTGAGTAGAAAATCTTGTGTCTGCTCTGCTGTAACTATTTAGTATTAGGAAAAGCTGTATTACTCATATGGCTGTTATGAAAATTTGCCAAGACTGTAATGAAGGCAAAACTGCTGGAGTACGTACAATGAGTCAGAATTACAAAGAATCCCAATTTATGTTTTCAAATAATATTAATTTTTGGTGTAAAAGCCTTATCAACGATACAGCAGAGCCAAGCATAGCTCTTATTGCTAAAGGGACCTGGGGACCATGACAACAAATTTCAGGACACTGGATTTTAAACTGGAGCCACTCTTATCTCAAAACAATCATTCTATCCAGGGAGTTATAAAGGCAGCCTAAACAATGTGAGGCCATAAAATGTTTGACCTCTTTCCCACAAACCAATAAATCAGGGTGTCAAAGAAGCACACCACTATCAAACTGATGAAACTACGAGACTGATGAGAAGGACTCCGAATGCAGGTAGGAAACATTTCATTTCAGATTTCCGAGGGGAATTCTCAATACCAGGTAGACTGAATTTCTACTCAACATTTTTCTGTGTGGCTATCATTAGTTTTAATTATTTCTGACATTTTGTCTATCATACTGAATCCTCGGAGAAAAGTAATGAGTCTCCTCATGTGAAAGGTGAAAAGAATGAAGATCATATTAAGATGCCAGAAGTAATTAAACCACATGATCTTACTCACTATAAACCCCATAAAGGATCCCATTAAATACTTGCAACTACTGGCGTGACTACAGAAATCTCCTCATTAGCTATGAAAGACAACTTGCAGCATCTTAATTCTGGCATTTCAATTTCATTAGTTGATTGTGTATGCTTGTTCCAGATTTAATATCAGCAATTGTCAATTGTCTGATAATAATGACTGTGTCAGTAATAGACAATTAATGAGGGCTACTTACCTGAGTAGCTGAGCCCAGTCATTTCCTAACTGTTTCTCTTCAAGTGGTTGGGAAAGTAGTTTGTTAAAGATATCTTTAACCTTTTTCTGAAGGTCATGTTTGTACGGTAATAAAACTTACTCAGCTCTTTGAAAGAATATACCAATCAGTTCAAATCAAAAGCTTTGGAAAGTACAAATTACATTCTCTCTCTTTCCAGCTTACTGGGAAAAACACTATGTGACAGTCTCAAGAAAAATTAAGCAGGGAAGTCTAACAGTCTGTATTTTCTTATCTTAATAGAATTTTACAACAGCAATGAATGCTTCAGAAATACTACTAAGGAGAAAAGCTAATTGGCAGAAGATTATAAATTGTATTTATATATTCAGCAAAATAAGTACAAGATAATTTATTTTTATATTCAAAACTATAACTCAGTGGGTAGAAGCAAAGACTGCAAAAATAATTTAAAATACTATTCCAATGAGAAATATTGTTTTATGAAATATTAACATATCAATATACTTCATAACAAGCATTGATACATTAAAATAGTGCATCTTCTCTCTATTTCTACATAAAACACATTTACTAAGCAATTTTCTGGGCATATACATCTACCTATATATGCAAAGTTTTAGAAAACAGGCAGATATGTTCTCAAATGTCTTCTGAACTAAATTGCCTACCTTTTCCACAACTCCATTGGCAATGTTCATAGAACACATCTTTTCTAAGGTACACAAACACATATCCAAATGTAACCATTTGAGTATTTCCACTGCCTTCAGTAAATCAAGTTGCTTGTATTAGGCTTAACTGATGAGTCTGATCACATCTTGTCTGAAACGTGGTAAAAGATAGACAAGAAATAACATGTTAGAGTAAATATCATAGTATGTCTAGAACTGCCCAAGGAGTACTGAGTTCATTCTTTCAATACTCAGTTACCATTCAGAAGTTTCTTAAGCACTGCATCTTTGTGTCAGAAGAATATAATGAGCAAATGAAATTGCTCTGTTTCTCCTGAGGCCACCAGTTACATGTATATCATATATTATAAAGGGGTGATTATGTTGCGACTTTGTTATTGCCAGACTTTATGTTAAAATTACATATTATTTGACACATGCTTTCATAACTGTTTGTTAAAACAAATCAAAGTAGCAGACATTAAAATACAGGCAGTGGCAAGGTGGTGACTTCAGATGCCAATTGTGACTACAGTTCTCTCTTTGGTACCTAGCACTGTAGTTTAAGTTCTATTATTGATCGATATTGTTGATCTTTAGGATCAATTTTATTTTATCTGTGAGCTATCAAAGACAACTTGTGGCCAGATTTGGATGACCAATTCATGGGATATAGATGAACATGAAATAGATCTCCAAGGGATTTTTTTTTTTTATCTTCATATCTGTTTTTTTATTCACTTAAGTCATAGGCAGACACTTGCCTTAAATGTAGCATAATTACTTAGCTAATACTGGAAGCAGCTTATAGAAATATAGAGTCCATATTTTTATTTATTTATTTATTTATTGGGGGGGGGGGGGGGGGGTAGAAGGGGTAGTAAGTGTATGGGGGGAATCAGAGAAGTTATTATGCAAATTCTCATATAGAGGGCCAGAGAAGCATAGCACAATAACTGTACTACCAGACTAGAAATGCACAAAAGGCTAGGTTCTGTGTACATACTCCTGACCAATAAAAATAAATAAATAAACTACCACCATATGTTTTTGTCAGCCCACTTCAGCAGAAGAGCCAAATTCAGTAAAAAGGTATTGGCACATAAGTACAAAATCTGAAGCTTATACTAAAATGTATCTATTTCCTTCTACTAAACTTGAGAAACAATTAATAGGCCAGTATCTATAAAAATAAAAGATCTGAAAACAGGAGGGAAACAAGCCATTGGGAATATCTTAGATTTTAATATCATATATAGTAATTGTTATAGTACCATCAGATTGTTACAGTACTCAGAACTGTTACAGTATACCACATCCCTGATATTGCGAAATTTCCTTTTCAACACATTTAATGAACTAAATCTTACTGGGTGTTGACATGAACCCATTTTCTGGGTTAGCAAGCACAATTCTTTGTTGCATAAACCTCACATTTGCACAGTTCACATATCCCACTTTGAAGGAAGAAGGAACAGCTTTTTCAAGACTAACAAGTATTGCTGATGAATACGCTGTTGGTGGCATGATATATTTATTAAAAGTTTTCTCGTCACAGATATGTGTGCAAAACAATTAGTATTTTTATCACCTGAAGCTATTGAACTTAACATCCACCACCACAACGGCTGGTGCTTAACTTTGAACTAGCTTTAAATGCTTCCTTTAAAAAAAGTCCTTCTCTTAATTTTTCTTTTTAAAGCTTCAGACACCTGAGAACTCCATTTTACTTATTAAGCTTTCCTTGGTGTGTCTTCTAAAACACTTAATCTGAAAAAAAAAAAAAAAAGATAAAAGAAGTAAAATAGACTTCTTAAGATTTCATATATCAGTATGTAAGTAGGAAGGCAAGAAAAGCATTAGGTCTTTCCATCTTTGTCAGTTACCATTAAAAGGTGCAATCTTCAAATGAAAGCAAGAAAAAAAGAGCATGTCCTACTTATTATGAAGTATATCACTTTAAAATGTGTATTGATAGTTAGAAAAAAAAAAAAAAAGAAACTCTGCAATAGTTTATTTAGTATGAATGAACATGCTAAGTGATTCAATTAGAAAAAAAGATCAAGTATTTCTATTCTCTAGACTTTCTTCTTATAGAACAGTCTTTCAGAAGTAGTATTTTTATTGAACTACATTTCAAGATCTGAAGGATCTTTATTCTCCTAATTGCAATTTGAGATAACAAAAATGACCCACTTTGCCAGAATTTTCCCATTTCTCATCTGTAAAGATACTGTACTCCAGACATTGTTTTCTCCAATGGCATTCCTTATTTTGGTCTATTGTCCCAACAGAGAAAATAGTGGTTTTCTTTAAAAAAAAAATGAAGAGTAATGGTGGTTCTTGGAAAACAAATATTGTACTTAAAGATTTTTATTTTACTGAGAATGGCCAGTGGGAAAGGTGTGTCATCACGAACTCTTTTTTCATATTAACAATTAGAATGTAATTCAAACATTTTTAGTCATAACATATAGTTGTTGCTGTGCTGATTAATAGCAATGGACTGAATCCATGTTCAGATGCCTGATTTAGCCTTCTGATTGCACTGAATTCCACAAGGGTCTCACTTTGCTTACTAAACTGAGAAGTGCTGTCCTTTCACAGCACAGAAAAGAAGATCACCATCTGTTTCTTTGCAAATACTTTATCTGAAGAGATTTTTGTAAAAGCAGGAAAAGTTCTGAGAATAAAACAGGAAGAATGTAATTTGAAGTTGTCACAATAAAAATAAATAGAAGATGGAGATGAATGGTGGTGGGTGGTCTGGCAGCCTGTCTGAAAACATATGGCTTGGTCTAAAATCCACTGAAGCTAGGAGAGGTTTCTGTTTTCCTAAAGAGATTCCAGTTACAGACAACGACCTATATAAGTCATTAAGACTGCAGAAACAGAGTCATCTTGTTACCACTGCTTATGGATTTTTTTTTTGTTATTTATGGGCATGCAAGTTTGTTATTTAAATATTGTGACATTTCCAAATACATTGTATGTTACCATAAACTCCAATTTATAGCAAAACAAACTGCTTCAAGCTGTGCTGGATGTGGCAAATAGAAGCTGAAGGTGTCTAAGGAGTAAATGGATGCCAGCTTGTTAGCTGCAGGAAGAGGCTGGGTTTCAGGAAAGGCTGAGAGATTCAGGAGGCAGATGAGAAGAAGGAGCAGAAGCAAAGCTAATTTGTAGTTTTGAGACAGTCTGGACATATTATGGTACAACAGGAACTTATGGTAAGAAGCAGGGTTTATGGAGGCATTGCAGGAGGATAACTAGAGCTGTTGGGTAATTAGGCAGCAGATAGATGCCTTGCAAAGACATGGAGGTGGCCTGGCCAGCAGACAATAAGGACTCGTGAATAATTCCACCAGTACCAGACTGCCAAAGCCCAGAACAAGAACTTTCACAGTCCTTTTAAGAGGAGAGATTAAAAAAAAAATAATAATAAAATAAAATAAAATAAAAAATAGTAGTACTAACTATAGACTAATTACTATACTAATGACTATTTTTAGTGTGATTGCTAAAATGCTAGAGTAATGTTTTCTCTTCAAAAGGAGTCGCTGCTTCTGTTTCTTCTTGCCGCCATAACACCACTTACTTTGTATCAGTATGAACACTTGTGTGGCTGCACACTAAATACCAGGGAATTAATGCAGCTAAAAAATAACATGTTATTCAATTCACAATCTTGTCACGTAATTCTCACTCAAGGCAAGCCATTATGCAGGAGTATAGGTGCCTGAGGCAGCAACCATTTTCCATAGGGCACGCATATATGGAAGTGAATAAATGTTTGCAATGACTTGAGGAAGAGCAAAAAGAACCTGAAGAGACCATGTCTCCTCCACTACCTAATAAAACTAGCATAGACTGTGCCTTCTTCAGGATTAAAACACAAATGACCATAGAGGTTCAGTGCTTACCATTTCTATTCTGCATTATTTGTAACACAGGCTTGCAGAAAATAGATTGCAATTCATTTTCAAAATGAACAAACAAACAAAACAACTAATTGTGGTTTAAGAACCCATTTGCAATCACCTCTAGAGCAGACTCTCTAGTTTTTGTTCTATCCCTGTCTGTGAGTAATTTGCAGATCAAAAGCAAATGAGAACTTACTCAGCAAGAGCTTCCAGGTTTTGTAAGGTAAATTACATTTCCCCTTTTAAAAAATGTCCTTCTAAATACATTGCAGCCATGATACTTTGGTTCAAATTTTTGTCTTCTTACAGGTCTGGCATTCTCTAGTATAAAAGGTATCAGTAATGTTTAGATACATGAGCCTCTTTCACCACTCCACCATTAACATTTTACCATTTGTGCAGTTCTACTCGATAAGGCTTGTGAATCTGGCATTTCAAACAGTAGGAGAAACAAATGTAAAATGAACCAACCAAAACTTCTTTCTTTGGCTGTTGCCCAGCTAAGTGACAGCAACATAGAAGATAACAGACCAAGCTAATTTTCACCACTGGTGGAAATATGCTACCTCTCCTCTTGCTTCACTTGACTGTTGTGAACACTACCAAACAAGCAATGCCCAAACCATATCAGTAATAGGAGACAAAGTAACATTGGCACCATCATCTAGAACTCCACTCTTCCATTAAAAGTGGTTTTCCATTGAAAGATTGCATTAGTGTTAAAATATTACAGGCAGTCAAAGGCAGCCTTAAGAAAAAGGAAGAAAACATTAAGTTGCTTAGAAAGTAAATCAGGCCTTAATTCATATACATGCATTCTCCCCCCAGTTGAACTAAAAATATACTTGAGGTCTAAGCTGATGATTTCTTTAAGGGAAATGAATGTTATCTTTACCTTGTGGCCATTAACAACTCAGTCAGCTATGACTGGAACTCTCTTGAACTCCAGCTGCACATAGTGTCAACTCTAACACAAGTTCACATAATAAAAGTGCCCTCTTGTTCTACAAGAGCAGATACTGCTCAAAAGGTGTGTGTATATATTTATATATATTTAAACACTTCACTGTCCTTGCCACTTGTCACTGTCACTGAAAAGTATCACTGCATTTGGCATCAATACTCTGGTGAATTACGTCATCAAGCTCACATTTATAAAAAGTAAGGCAGAGAAATACAAACTACTGCTCCTAAAGCTGGATTCCTGAATCCCCATTTTGTCAAGTATCCATCAGCAAATGGAATACCCACAGCTATAGTTTGTTAAAATGCAACCTGATTAGCACTTCAGACTCTCCTTCCCAGCCCAAACCAACCCCAAGCCATTTAAAATTACCAGGTCTCTAGTTACAGTGACTAATTTCAGCTACTTAAATTTTGAAGTGCTGACCAAAGCATTTTTAACATTATAAAGAGGCAGCGTGCATTATTAAATTAGTAACATGACACAGTCCTCCTCAGAATGGAGGATGTAGAAGAATTAGCAGCTACCTAATTAGAACAGAGAAGGAAGATCAAGAGAGAGGTCCCCGAATAGCAAGTCTACACAGTGCTGAGGGAAATTATTTGTTCTGTTCTGGAAACAGTCTGGCCACATTAACATGCTGTTGTGCTGTGCCAATAAACCTTCTGAGGCTAGGATGCCCTGGGTGTAAACGGGTAATAAGTGACTCAGCTCGGGTCGGGAATCAACAAGCCCCAAATCTTGCATTTCTGAACACTGTTCAGAACTACCTGACACTGGGTCTAGTAAAGCTTTTTTGTGATCAAATCTTGCTGTGCAGTTATGCTTATCTCCCAGACAGGATCCATTTACTGCTAAGCTTCTGTAGTGATTTTACGTGGCAAGATTTTGGTAGCAGGGGGCCATAGGTATAGCTTCTGTGAGAAGAATCCAGAAGCTGCCCCATGTTAGATAAGGGGCCTGCCACTGGCCAGAGCCAAGCCAACAAGCGATATTGTTTGCACTTCTGTGAGAGCATATTTAAGAAAGGGAAAAACAAACAAACAAAAATACTGCTGTACAACAGCAGCTGGAACAGTGAGGAGTGAGAAGCAGCCCTTCAGCCCCCAAGGTCAGTGCAGCAGGAGGTGCTCCAGGCACAGAGCAGCAGTTCCCCTGCGGCCCGTGGAGGGGCCCCTGGTGGAGCAGGCTGTCCCACTGCAGCCCATGGGTCCCGTGTGGAGCAGATCTCCACACTGCAGCCTGTGGAGGAGCCCCCAGTAGTGCAGGTGGATGTGGCCTGGAGGAGGCTGCGGCCTATGGAGAGCCCTTGCTCTCCATAGCTATGTAGGCCCTGGGCCAGAGCCGCAGCTCATGGAGAGGAACATTTTTTTTTTTTTTCCCAGAATGTCTCAGAAATCTTAACAGACCCATAAGTAATTTCTTGGCTTCGCTCATTAGTCTTGATTGCAGTGCCATATGTGGCCAAATTCATAAGTGTGTTCCCTATCCTCTTTGCAGAGATCTAGGCTTCTCTCCTGAAAGAGGAGTCCCTCTTATCGTTTCTTTCCTACATCCACCATTCTGCCCTCTCCAGATAGCGAGTCTGAAGCAACTGTCAAATAACCTGTCCATCAGTTTTGTCAAAATGCTAGATGATCCGTCAGCTCGTCACCAGCCCACTTGGCAAAGCTATTTTCTTGCTTGGCCAACTAAATATAGCCACTATACTACACAAGTGGACCTATTCAAATGCCAAGGAGATTTTGTTATCTTTTCACTGGCCATAACCATTGATTGCCTGTCATAAACAATGTCCATGGAAATGGAGAATGCCAGTGGTAAGAGGTTAACCCTTGGAGATCAGGTAAGAAGCAACACACGAATATACATACACACACAAAATAATCAGGTAAAACAGGCCATGGTATTTCATAAAGCTAATGCAAAGATCTCTTTTGATTGTAAGGCTATGGTTATACATAAAGATAAAAGTGACAAAAATCCAGTACTGTTATTTTGCTAAAAGAAACCCAGAAGGCTTTGTGTGCCTTGGAATAAAGGATGACATAAAACTTCTACATAAACTCCTGGGATGCTATAAAAAAGCGAGTTTTCAATTTCTGACCCTGCACACACTCAGTAAGTATGCCCCACTTGTTCAGCCTATAAATTTTCAAGGTTATTGGGAAAGTGAAGAACAAAAGATGTGCTTCTCATAAGAAAAAAAACTCCTTCATAGCAACAAGATAGGATTTTCTAATTATTATTTCAATTTTTGGGAACTCCTCCAGATATTATTACCCATGCAATTTAAAAAGTTAAATAGGTTAAGACATTATACTCTATCATATTTTAAAATACATTAAAAATTCAGTTTGATTAAAGTCTAACATGCAATATTTGGGGATATAACTATAACATCTCTTGCAGTTTTGAAAGATGTTGCTAGATATGAGCTATGGAACCAATTAGAGCACCAGTTCAGGCTGAAGAAAAATGAGCCTCCATAAATAGAGTACTTGTATCATATAAAAGAAGAAGCAGGCATACCCATAATGCCAAACTAGAACATCAACACAGAAATGAAACAGGATTTTCAAGGAAATATGACACAACCAAATGAAATACCTGCAAACAGCATTTCACACTGAGCTCTGTATTTCAGCTATCCAACACAGGCATCCCAGTAACTAGTTTACAGATGAGACACTGCATAAAATATAACTGAACTATTAATATTAAATAAATAAATAAATCTCCTCCCTAACAGACTAAAACCATTCAAATAATTTACCTATACAGTCTTTCCACTGTCTTATATGCTATCTCTTTCAACCAAGAAGGGACAATAGAGAAGACAGGCAGCAAGACTCAATCCACATACGTTTTAGTTGCTTCTGAAAATCCAACGTGATATCACTACAGTGAACACAAGAAAAAAATAAATACATAAAAATGGTGATCCAAGTCTACTCAGACTGACTTTTGTGAAAATGTCTGTTTTAGCGCACGTAGCAGATAGCTCACTTTTTAGAGTTATGAAATGTTATACTGCACCTTTTACTATCATCAGTGGTAGCACTTCATCATGCTACAAAGACAGAAGAAGCATTGATGTTCTAATCTCTCTTTTTTTTTTTTTTTTTTTTTTAAAAAAAAAAAAAACATTTTAATCCTTTTCAGCTTCTTTTGAGGTACAGCTTCCTTCCAGCTCACAAAGAACACTAATGACATCAATAGGTTGCTCATGAGGGCTCTTGTAATGAAATCTTTGCACAAGAATTCCAATTATTTTTTATTTATTTATTTTAATAATTCTGTATTTTTCAAGAGACAAAACCAAACAAGCTTCATCGTTCTCCCCACCCCCACCCCCAACACACACCTTTTTGTTGTGGCTTTCTGAAACATTACAAAGCAAAATCTCTTGCTTGTCTTTGTGTTGATCAGCGAGAATGAAAAAGGCTCATACCAAGTTGGAAACAAGTCAAAATGCCCTTTCTGACTTGTTAATGAAATCCTTCTGATGTACAAAAGGCATTTATTCACCACCTTAATAGTCACACTGCAAGTAGATTTTATCTGGCTGGGGACTCATTTATTTGAATGAAAAACTAATCTCTTTTGTGGGATTCACAGAAAGGATTTGAATTTAAAAATAAATAAAAGGAATTGTTTACCTGCACATAGATAATAATACCTCTGGAAATGCCATCTATGGATATTGACTACTGAATCATGAAGCATTAGTCTGGCGCATTTAAAAGAGTTCATGCTATAAAAGTATAATGAGTTTATGCTCTAGACTAGCACATAAAAAAATGAAGACAAAGTTAAAATTAGATTCCAGCTACACTCAGAGAAATTAATAGAAAAATGTAGAAAATGTTCTTAGAGATGGGTTTTGAAAATGCACAGAAAAAGGTCCTGCTTGAAGCTTTACAAATTTCATTTGACGGGACTGACCTGACATAAGGTTGGATGGATGCAACTGTAGCCTTAATTGAATGAGCTCGGACATCTGTCTCGGCTGTCAATCCTCCTAACACTAAGATTGATAGATGCAAGCTAATCGCCAATTAGAGGCAGCTCTTCCCGACACAGGCTGTGATTCAAGGAGCTGCATGAACTAGCACAGAGGAGGCTGCAGCGACCGCGCAGAAGGGAGAGGAAGGTTTCTGTTTGTTTGTTTCCAGACAGACCAAGAGATCTCCTTAAACCCAATTCTTTGAGCAAAGCGTCACCCACACAATAACGAAAACAAGAGAGAAACCCTGGCTCCACAGCTGCATGACTGATGGCTGCCTCATCTTAAGACAGTTTCAGGCAAATACCCAGTGCAGTTTTACTTAGGCAGTGCTTAGCATCCTGTTCCTTCTGGAATACAAAATACTTCAGCATCACATAAGGCGACTGCGTTCACTGTCCGCCTTTCTTCCTCCCCCAGATACAAATCCATTATCCAGTACTTGTGTCTTTTCCGCATCCGTCTCGACAGACTACTCTTTCTAATAAAAATCATTAGGAACGCTCTTGTTCCTAATACATTTAATTATTATTATTTTTTTCTGTATTGTCCTTGCTGTCTGCTAGTTAATGTTCTAATTTCTTCTATCATTTTTCTACTATTCCCAGTATTTGATACACAGCCCTTACAAACAACTTTTCTTTTTTTTTTTTTTTTTTTTCTTCCCAGTATAGCAACCGATTTTTCATTTCCACTGGCCCAGACTTTCAAACAGCTTGTCTCTCCTCTTCCCTTCCCCCTCTCCAGATTGTGGAATTACGCAATATGGTTTTTACAGTTTACAGTTATTGATATTTATTTTCAGTTTAAACACTGTATCACCAACCTCTGGGGACTCACATACAACACCATCATGGTAGAGTCCTTTAAAGATGTAAACTTATTTCTGGGATGCAATAGCAGCAGAGTGAATTTATTCTCTCTTCTTTTCCCTCCAGTATTAAAAATTTGTTCTTCTCAAGGTGCCTGCTAGTTTCTTTAAGTACTGCTTTAACAAATCCACCTGCAAAGTACAACTAACTACTTTGATTTGGATTTATGTGTCTATAGAGCAATACTAATAACAAATCTGGTTTAGCAAATACTAGTTTTTAGCTTTAGCAAATACTGGTTCTAATTCTGTGATCAGTTTGGGCTTCTCTCTCTCTTCTAGACCTTGTGTTGATGGGGTACTACAGTTGGAGGCAATAGTTGAGGTTATAATGAAAATTGCCAGGCTTCAGAAACAATAACTGGCAGCATGAAACCCCCAGCATCCCATAGACAGAACCACCTCCTAATAACTCAGGGTTATTTTCCCCAGCAACCTATAAATGGTTTCTGATATGATTTAGTACCCAGTACTAAATACCCAGTACTAAATCATACTGTATTATTGTATACCTATTAGTGTGCAGTGTACCACATTAAACTTCTCAATAAGCTTTCAAGATAATCTACTTCCTAGTTGCCCATGACTTGGAAACGCATAGCACCATATTCCGTGTCTTTTCCTCTACTCTCTTTGGTGTTTCTAAATACATTTCAACTCCTGCGTATTTTTCTTGTGTAAAAGCTGGTGCATTCTTCCACAGTGGGATACCTGCCCATGCAACTTCCCCAGTTTAAAAAAAGAAGACAGTGCATCTTGTCTTAGAAAGTGCACTGTTATATGGTACTGTACAGACATTAACCATATTTAGAGTAAAGAGACAGGCTTCCCAGCTGGATAATTAGGATGATATTCCACATTGCCTGTCAAAGCTTTGCCCGTCCAGAACCACATTTTGCTTGGATATTTCTGTACATCCATGTAAGCATGCTCAAAGTAACAAAACTGTTTTCAAAATATTTTTTTAACCCATTTTTCACTGTTCATGGTAGTTCATGGAAAAGCATCCTAATTCATTATACAGTGTATACAGCGTTTAATAGAAAAACACATTTTTTTCTTTTGGACAGAGATGAGGGGAAGGTTGAAAGAAAGAACTTAGGTGTGTATTTTTGTATCTCCATGGGCAGAGAAGGTTTTTCCTACCTAAAAATTCCCAGAAGTGAATTTTTCCTGCTACTTACAGCTAAACCAGATAAATCCTCTCTCAGGCACACAGCTATTTTGCCATGTAAGTCAACATTGCTTTTGTTTCTTGGGTATGGAACTGCCAGAGGTACCTGAAGTATCAAAGGTTAAATAACTTCTGTAACAGTAATGACCAAAGCATTACATTTGCATGAATATTTGATTCCAGATGTACTTAGTTTCAGTCTTAATTGTCAAAAACACTCACTAAGAACATACACACAAAACAAAACACAAAACAAAAACAGTCTGGTCTCCTCATTTATGTAATATCTTCATCTCAAGATTTAGGACAAGTTAAATCCATGAGGAAGCTATTTTAGTGGCCTATTATGTCAGCTCACTTTACCATGTTGTAAGACATAGGACTAAACACAATGGTGGCATCATCCATTTTCCCTCCCCGCCTTTTTATTTACCCTAATTTTCACAGCTTTCTCATGATCATGAAAAGTACAATAAAATTGTACCTCCACGACCATTTAGCTTTCTCACCCATGCTTTTTAGTTGATCCAGGAAAATCTCTGCAGTCCAACCTCAGGCTTTCAAAATATGCTTACATTAAAGTGCAGGAACAATCAGGGTTAAAATCTGAAGTGTGGAGGATAATTTGCTTTTTACATAAAATTCTGTTAATGGCGCTATTGAAAGTGCCCCTCAGTGTTCCCCAGAAACTGCTAAACCATTCAGTGAATCCTGCAGTGTTACAGACTCCGCATGCTCTGGCCCAACGACTGACTACTCCATGTGGATCTTTTATCTGGAAAAGCTATATAGCCATGAAACACAGCAGTGGCTGGCACATCGCATTTAAAAAATAAAATATATGGTTTATTTTTAATTAGTTCTTTCTTCCATTTCTGAAGAAAAATGACATTTTTTTCTGGCAGCTTTACTTTGCCAGGACATGTAGGGATGAAAGATTTATAATGATACTGCTGAAATAACTAAGAGATTGGAACCCAGTAAAAACAAGCTGGACGATTAATAACATTAGGAAAAAAGAAAAAAAAAAAAAAAACTTTTAAAAATTAAATTGAAAACTGTGTGCTACAGCCATTAGAAAAGAAAGGAACAGATCATTATGTGACAGGTGTAGTGTTCATTCCCCCAGAGAAGCAGAAATGCACACCTAATGGTTGTGCCTTTAGGTAAAAAGTCTTAACTCATCAAGTTACAAATCCATTTTCCAGCCTTACATGCTAGAGGCCACACAGCCCAAGAGCATTAATCCATAGATACTTCAGACAAATGACTGTTTTCACACACCCTTTTATAACTTGGCAGTACAGTTGACAATGCTATAATTAAATACATTTTAATAGCATAAATGAAGTTATTTGTCTGTCACTGGGAGAATTTCAACTTTGCCAAGGTCTAATTATTTAAGATATATTAATTATTCTGGTGTTTTATACACTGTGTTTAAAAAGATGCTTAAATTTTAAAACAGAATACTGCCACTGCTGAAAATGACATAGTCAAATCTTTCCCATGGAAGAATTATTGTACACAATGTGATTTTAATATAAATGAAGCACTGAATTTTACCAAGTTGAATGAGTCACAACAAATGTTTTTGGTAGGATGGTTCAGCTTTGCACTCGTGACATCAAGGTGCACTGCAGGTCTTAGAAACAGTGCAAGGAAGACGAGGTCAACCTCTACCACCCTCACCCTAAACACACATATCTACTGAAGTAAATGGCATATGGGAGATGCTTCATGTGGAACAATGTTGAAGGGAAGAGTGGGAAAAACACAGCTCTAGAATATTTTTACCATTTTGTGAGTGTGAATGTTGTGTCTAAGAAAATCTGCTCTTGCATTAATTCAATGACAGGCAGTAGAGGGAAGAGTCTCCAGGAATATTGAAACTCTCACTGTTTCCTTTATGCTAATCTATGTCCAAGTGGTACAAAAGTACACCAACTTTTTCTTTGCAATCTAGGATACAAAGTGAAATTAATGCAACAAAGAAACACACAATGCCATAAATTATTCTCTCATTTGTCTTCTAATGTTCCTCTAAAGTAAAGCAGGCACAGAAAAAGATATTCCCAGGTTAGTCAAGTAATGCATAATTCCAATGGAAATACTTCTGAGCATTGTTATAAAGTGTATGCAGATGTAGCCTGCCCCATTTGCCTAAAACTGCCTACAGCAGATTACATACATGCAATCAAGCTTTGAAAATGTATGGCACTGATTGTCCTCTTTTCAGAAAGAAACTTACCATCTCAGGATGTAAGCATGAGGAATCACTTCATAGCCAACCCATTACATTTCAATTTTTATTTTTTCAAGTTTTCAAGTTGTCGATGAATGTATAGAACATTATTTATGCCTCTATGCACATACACATATTTTTCAGGTATTTATCATTCCTGGTTAAGAGGTTTAAAAATGAAAGGAAGACTTTTCATGAGTTATTAATTAACTTCAGAGCAGAAGTCAAAAGTACTGCTATGAGTTCTGGCCTGACCACTTGGATTATTTAACTATTTATTTTTTTATATTGTTAAGGATCTTTGGAAGCTCTAAAAAACACACAGTACATTAGGTAAAAGCCATTAGCACCAGAAATCAAATTTTTCTGGAGGATGCAGTTTGTTACCTTGTAATAGCTATTATTCAGAAGCCTAAATACCAGCCTGAATGCTTACTTTGCAACTCTTGGGATCTACGTATTATTGTGTATTTTGCAAGTAGCGTTTCTGAACAAAAAAAATAATAATATGTTCTCTGGAAAATGATGTAATAAGTACTTCCTATAAAATGCAAAATGCCTACTGTAACACTACTATTGTGGGGATGAATAATCAGAATTACATAAAGTAACAAAAAATTAAATAAAAAAAAAAAAAAAGGAGAGAGAGGAGAGCGAGGTAGGGGCAGGGAACAGGACTGGATTTTTTTTTTTTTTTCTGAGATAGTTTATCTAGTATGTAGTACATAAGAATTAAAAAGTTGTGGTAGTTACTTCAAAATGACATTAACATGCTGATCAAATTAAAATAGAGATCAGAATGCCAGATCCTATACAGGCCTATTACAGATGAACCTGCTTCATTTTAGCTAGAGCTTAAGGACTTCCTAGTTATACAACAAAAATCCACTTAGTTATGCAGTTAAGTGTCTCTGTTGCTGAGTGAGAAAGAGAAAAAGGGTCCTAGGGTCTGGATCCTGCTTGTGAATGCTGTTATTCAAAAACATCTTAATGCAAAATGCATAAACATTCACTGAATCAGGACTAGAAACCAGGATTCCCATCACTCCCAGAAGAACCTAATTCATAGCAGGTCACAAAAGCAGGCTCTGCCTTTCTCTCTTCTCACTCTCACCCAATAAAACTGGTTATCCTTGCTGCAGTCATCCATACTCAGCAGCAGGGACTAGAAAGGCCCAACCGCAGCCTAGCTTGGCTATCTAACTTGCAACCTGAGGTCAGGCTACTCATTTAATCCACAGCTTGCTGGTGAATACTCATGTTCTGAAATATTTAATGCAGAAACATCAGACCATCTTCTGAAGTGAAAGGTGGGATTTGAAGGGAAGGAGGCTGGGGAAGAACAGAGCTGCAGCCTGCTGCTGAGCAGTATACATAGCAGACTACCAGTGATTTTGTAGAAGCATCTCATTATGATGACTTTTTCACCTCTTTGCTGGCTTTCCTCTCTAATTCCCTTGTCCCCCTCTTCCTGGAGCAGCTTTCTCTTACTCTCTGTACTGTTATGCCCATTCTGCTGACTCCATGGAGCTGGCATGAAACCTAAGCCAGCTCCTCCAAAAGATCTGAATCTGGGAACTCTCTGTAGATGCCCCCAATCAAGTTAAACTGTGTCCTACCTCCCCTCAGAAAGGGTTACCAACACTTCTCCTGCCTTGTAAGAAAGGTCCAGTCCTTCTACTTGAACACATTGCCAAGGTACCCAAGCCAAACGGCAGCCTTTGACCTTGATCTTCCAGTTGACACTTCAGGCAGGTAGGAAGCTAAACATCAGAACCTTCTTTGTTTTCTGTTTTTCCTCTTCTTCTCACTTCTCTTGTTCTCTTCCATACATGGGAATTTCAGTGTTCTCCACCAATGGTATTTTCCTGCTCAGCAAGTTGCTTGCTTCCTTCAATGTGATGCTATTGTCCAACTCCCCTGTTTGATATAGAGATCTCCAAGCATCCATATGTGGCAAAATCCAAATATCTCAGAATTTTAGACCCATTATTTTTCTAACCCTAGGCACACATTTTTAGGCTAGAAATCTACTATTTTCTGATTTAAGATATGCCAATGCAGAATAAAAATAAGTAAAAAGCAAGACCAGTCATCAAAATAATCTCATGCTGGCCTGAGACCCTTCTCATCACCCCTTCCAAAGATTTTCCTTGTTCTTTATTTAGAGCCCTACAGAACAAGTGCATTGTCTAGAAGGAACAGGAGAATAAAAAGCAAGCACTATGGCTACTTAAAATGAAAAAGGGTATTTCTAAAAGAGTAGGACTTTTCACAGCCTAAATCTGTCCTAATACTATATTCTTGAAAATTCTGAAAGATTAGATATGAGTAAAGAATCATTTTTTCTCACACAGTATTTACAAATCCTAGTACATTTTTCAATTTTAAAACATTTTTTTGTTGTTGTTGTTTGTTTTTTTTTTTTCCCCCCAGTAATGAACAAGAAGTAATACAGATAATAGGTAATATGTTCTCTGCAATAAACATCACTCAGTAAGAAAGAAGCTACAACATAAATTGCCAAAGTTCCCATTACTTTTAAACTATACCCCCCTGCCGTTCACAGCATTATCTCAGGAGAGAGCAGAAAGAGGGAAGGAAAAAAAAAAAAAAAAAAAAAAAAGCACACAAGGTCTCCCCTACCCAACTCACAAGGTGAAGTTTGCATGCAAAGGAAAAGACTGTATTCATTCATCCAATCATAAAGACACCTTCTACCTCTGCTGCTATCTAAGCATCAAGGAGAAATCTCATTTTTTTTTTCTCCAAATAATAACAGCAGGCAATTCTTATGGGTAAAAAAAATAAAAATCTTGTAAGTAAAAAAATAACAACCCACAGGCATAGACCCTAGATCACACTTATACAGCCACACTGATGGAAGAAGATATGAGTTCTGATCCTGTGTATGCTATGAATAAAGGTTCTTGGGCATACTGCTCAGATTCACTGAACTAAACCTACAGTTAAGTGTTCACAGTTTTAAACATTTCACTCAAGTGACTCTGGATGTCTCATTCGTTAAAGAAAAAAGTAGAATTACTGGGGAAAAACATTACTGTCACAAAAAACATACAGGCACAATGGACTCTTTGTTCAGTATGTTTTCTTAGAATTGCATTTTCACTTCTAATCAAAATTTTACAGCAAGACTAAGTTTATTATTATTATTATTATTAATAATAATAATAATAATAAAAAGCTTGCTTTGCAAAGTATACGTACCTTACAGTTCCTACAGCAAGAAACATCAGACTGAATGTACTAACACAAGGGAAAACAAGATGGGAGATTCTTTGAAAAACAATGGCTTCCTGCCTTTTCCCACATATACATATAGTGAGAATCTCCCCCTTCCTCAGATGATCTCCATCACCTTCCATCTCTACACAGTAAGGTTAAAAAGTCTTTTCTCCTCACATGACTATCAAGCGCATTCCAGCCAGTTGGGAGCATGAATCCAATGAGTTTTTACTTACCTCTAAGCTGTCCTGAGCTAGCTTTTCTGCCACCAGAAATCTAGATTTTTTACTTAAGTGTAAGTAGCTGAAGTTATAATATATTTGGATCGCATGTCAAATAATTTCTTTTGAAATCAAAAATCTTCATCAACAGAAGACTGTTGAGCATGTCTTTAATTTCTGTAGGCAATCTCAGTATAAATTCAGTTTGCCAGGTGACAACAGGAAATAACTGCTAGCTACTTATTTGCAGGCTAATTTTTATTAAGCACGGTATTCTTAGACTAAAGATTAAAAATTTTGTACATCAGCTGAGGAAAGGCTAGTTTTCATGCCCTTCTGATTCCTACACACATTTCCTTCCCACAGTAGATGGAGGAATTTCCAAAGCTGAAAGCTATTTTGAGTAGCTTCCAGAGCCTCTCTTTGTAACACCCTCTTAACTGTGATTTCCTAATCACTATGCAGAAGATTTCACTGCCTAATTAAAGGACTGGTGCAGTGATGAAGATAAAGAATACAGAGCAGGGCTGCAAGCTAATCTACAAGCAAAACACAGGAGTTACTTGTCAAGAGTAAGGGCATATTTTATCGACAGCTGTGTCCAATAAGGATGAGTTATGTAGTGAAGGTTTAATATTAATGCATTTTGGTCTTTCCTATTTCTTACTTGTCATACATACCTAGGGCATTTCTAATTCTCTCACTCTCCCTTCTTATTGTAATGTAATTAACATTTTAGCCCCCTGAAAATCCTTGTTTTTTACATCATTGCAGACTTTTACAGTATTCAACAGAGCTGTAGGTCTCAGCAGTGAAGTTTTTGGCCTGCAAAATGCAGATTGGGCGTGTAAACCTTGGTGATAAGTAGAATCTGCTTGCCACTTTCATCATTTGCACCTTTGAAACTTTTTTTCCTACATATGTCTCTATATTTGAATATATGACTAAGTATATGTGTCTATTTATATGATTGTTCCCCAAAAGGAAAAAAAAAAAAAAAACAAAAAAAAACAAACAAACAAAAAAAAAAAAAAACAGAGATTAACAATATTATGTTATGTAAAACTTTATTTTTAGATTAGGTTGCCACTGACATGAACATTAAGTTCATTAGCACAAACATTGTTCAGCTTCTAAGTGAGCTGGGCAGCCTCCATTTGTATCACCTATTCCCATACAATCCGCATCAGATTTTACACAAAAGTTCATAGCTGTCTCATCAGGAGGAAAGAGGAAGCAGCTATAGAAAAATATTCTTTAGGCTGAAACTGTCAGAGTCTATCGCAGCCTTAAACTGTAATATAAAATTGTAAAACCAAACTCTTCCTTATGGCTACTAATTGCATGTTGCTTATTTTGGGGCACTTAATTCGAGACATCTGAGACACAACCTGAGGACACTGAACATTTGCAACAGAAACAGCAGGAATGCTGTTATGCGCACATAAACCTCTACAAAACTATGCCATAGGTGTGTCAAAATGAAGATTCAGCCAATGCTTTTACATTGTTTGGCCTTAATTAGTGTGCTATACTGGATTCATCAGATAGATTCATTAGGGCATACAAAAATAAACAGACAACATATATTTTACAATAAAATTTTCATTTTTGCAGCAGGAAAGCTCAGCTCTCCTTCTAGGGGAGCTTAGAAGTGCTCACACTCTTTTCTCTCCCTCTGAGGCTTTGAAGCTTTTCAATGGGAACCAAGCAGCCTGGCAGGACCCCAAGCATATCCTGTCTCCTGCAGCTTTGGCTATCTGGGCACAGGGCCAGCTTGGAGCACAGCTGGTGACCCTGGAGAAAGCTGCTGTGAAGAAAGTGAGAAGAATCCTCAGCCAGGGCTGCCCCTCCTTCCCGCTGGTGCTGCTTTTAGGCTGTGACTCCCACCTTCGACACCTGCCTGGGCCATGTTGTGGCTGGGCCGCAGCCCTGCCTGTGCCAGGCCATAGGTCCTGCTGAGATTCTCTCTTGCCACCCTCCTGACCCATTCTTTGTCCTGCCCACTCCCTACAGCCATGGCAGACAACTGGAGCTCTTGCCACTGCAATCCTGTCTTGCCACTGCAGGATGACCCCCACTGACTGAGGGCCCTGGGGCTGCGCAGGGGATGAGCCCGGCAGCCACCTCAACCCAAGCACCATGGGGCCTGCTCCCATAGCAGGTCAGCCTTTGCAGTTGTGGGCTGCTCAGTTCGGCAACAAAGAAAATGTAAGGATGGCAGAATAAATTGGACTTCTGCTGACACTTAGCTGCTGCAAGTATTCATGTCATCTAAACCAGACACAGGATTCCCTTCTCTATACAAAAGTCTGCAGCAGCAATACCTTGAGGCATCTGTTCACTGAAAAGGGAATTCAACCTGGGGTTGTGCAATCAAAGCCCAGAGCCAGACAGAGACAAATTAGGCATTAGGATGCTCAACAGCAAAACAAACTTCTTTTGTGGATCTAGTCCTGAGATATAATGACTGAAACTCCTGTAAAAAGCACATGAGGAAAATTAATAATTCCATCTGTACTCAGTGTGAGGACTGGACTGTGTGCAGTAGATATTCCATGCAGTCTCAAGGTGATGTGAACAGTGAATTTAGAACGAAATATTTAATAGCAGCTCATTCAGTACTCTGAAGAAGTAAAAGATTCTGTGGAAATACAGACACTTGCCTGAAGGGGACAAATCAGTGTTGCACAAGCCATCTTCAGCCTACTCTGTCCTACATTGTCACTGCTCGCCTTGCAGCCTTTAAGTAGCCTTGTCATATGCGCATTATTTTAAATGTCATATTATATAAACAATCCCTGGTTGGCATCAGATATTTGTGTATGAAAAAGGGAATTATCCTTTTTGTTTTACTTGAATGATACATTATATCACCTCCCCTGCTCAAAGGATATACTCTAATTAAAGACTGAATTTTCTCTGGATTTTAACTAAACCTGTCACTTAGCTTACAAATTAAAAATAATTAAAGATAGGGTCTCAAAAGAATTGTATTTCTGCGCCTGCTCACTTCTGTCTGATTACTTTTACTAACAAATTACTAGTTTTCCATTGTTAACAGTCTCTGCATAATTTGGACTTTGAAATAATTATTGCATACAGGAAAATTATGTTGTAAGTAAAACCTATTCTTTTCTCATTATGGACAGAATCATGTTTTTTTTCTCATAAATAATACCTATTCCAGTCATAGTAGACAAGTCAGGGACTAGCTCATCCCTACCAGAAGATGACCTCCTCTACGTTTCTGCTAACGGTTCAGAAGACACTGGTAGCTGCCATTTCACCAAAAAGTAGTGTGGCATGTATGGTATTTATGAGTAGGAATGGCTGATGTTCCTACCTATTTGAAGGAAACTGCTCTGGAAGATGCCAGCCCTTTCGTGAAGAAGTTCCATTACAGAGTTCACTTGTGAACTGTTCATTTCATTTCACGAAATAAATGAAATACGGAACTTCTGAGTTTTACTATGTACTGAGAATAATATAAAATAGATTACCGCATTATCTGCTCCAGATACTGTTTTACAATATGAATTAATTTCACTGCATTTCTACATGCACTGTAGCTTCATCCAAGCACGTCTAACCCAGATAATCTGCTATCCCTGATAGCTGCTACTGCCAGGGTAGCAAACGCCCTTACTATACCAGGGTGGATGTTCTGATCCACATCACAAACCTCAGCTCTTCTTAACTGTTACTATTTCAGCTTCAAACCTCAAATATTCCAAGTATCTTAAGGTCAATTATTTCACCAACTAATAGCAAAAAGGAAAAGAAAATCAGACAAGAGGAAAATAAATAAATAAATAAATAAATAGATAAATAAAAAGAAAGTGCATCTTTCCTATAGACTCAAAGAAATTTTACCTTATACACATAATGTAAAATCATTTGTCAATATCACAAAATCTAAGAAATAAGAAAAAACCAGTTAGTTAAAAATATAGTACATTTGCTGTAACAGAGACAAAATTCATAGCCTCACAAGGATTTCAGCTGTGCTTAAAAAATAGAAGGAAATAAAGGGGGAGCACACCGGCCACCATACAGTAATCTCAACACTTTTAACCTGTGTATGCAATGTCAGTGCTGATGATTTATCGGTGTCTCTAAGGCTGAAGTTCATCTGTGTGTTGTTCTGCAAAAGAGTGAATGTCAGGAATATGTGTGGCAAAACAACAGAAATGCAGTCTCCACTTCTTCAGAGATACTAATTTCAAAACTCTTTATTTATAAAAGATACTTAAAGATTTGTAACCACTAACTGCTCCTTGTTTCCTTGGCTGATAGCAAAAATGAAGTATAAAACACAATTTGTCCAAAATGTTACATATAAACCCCTCTGCCTATCATACAAAGTACCTACTGAGAAAAATACAGAACCCTGAGTATTCAGAAAAAAAAAAAAAAAGAAAAAAAAAAAAAAGTCCTAAACACTGAATAATTGTACAACACTACTTTTACAACAAACAAACAAACAAATAAATAAATAAGAAACACTGAAAACAACAAAACAGCCAAGCAAACAAGAACAGTGTTACCTTAATGAATAAAATGAAAATCGTCCAATCTCTGCACTGTGTTTCAGGAATATGAATTTCAGAAATTCTCCTCACTCCAGGAGAGACAAGATCATTTAAATTCAGCCACTTTTAATGAGCTCTACAAAAACATTTTGAAAAAGACTCATTTTCATAAACCAGTCTGAAGTTCCAACTTCCTCATGGCTTTCTGTTACTGTTTACATCTGTAATGGTATTTTAACATTCTTTAAAAATAATAAAAAGCACACCACCCTTCCAGTTACCTTTAAAGCCAGACTACACATAATTAATTTTCAAAGAACTTTTTTTATTTTTGTATGAAGTTCCTATATTCAAAGTTAAAATTATTTGGATGAAACTCCTCCCAAGATTAACCTTTGTTCAAATCATAGCCCTCATAAATGACAGAAACGTCCCAAAATCTGGAAAGATAAATCTCATCTTTGAAATTACTGAAAGCCTTCATTAAGCCTTAATATATGCTGTCAGCTTTGAACTAAATAATAGATGAGATTTTAACATAATCAGAAGAAAACTGCTGGTACCTGCCTCGATTACTGTCACACTTAAATTGACAAGGTAATTTTAAAAATAACGCCTTCTCTAAGTCAGTAATAGACTGACAAGCACCCACCATTTAGAAAATTCTTCATATTGAAGGAATCATCTTACTATGAATTTACTGTTACAAACGAAAAAATATCTCTTATGATGGTCCACTGTGGGGGTAAAACTTTTGTGTCTGGATTAAACAAATAAATCTGAAAGGTCATGTGTAACATATTCCTCTTGGAAAAAAAATATTATATTCTTACAGTTATAATGCAGTTTCTTCACTAATGGGCTTTACACTCCACCACCAGAACAACCCAGCAGCCTCTTTCGATTTCTCTGATGAGAGCACTGCCACTCACAGTACAGCATCATGTCCAAACCCTTTCCAACACCACTGACTAGCATGTGAGATACTCCTCTTCCATGGAAATTTCATCTTCTCCACGAGTGAACATTGAAAAAACCTTCCAGCATGTGAAATCATTCCTTACGTGAACTTAATGATGGTGGTATGAAACCAACTTGTAAATAGTGCCACAGGAGGGATGCCATCAATAAAAGTTTGATTTAGGTGGTGTTTCATTTCTCATTTGGAAGGTCACCAGAGATTTTGGGAACAAGGTGATGGTTGCACAGTCTGTTTTAAGATAGTCGTGTTTTGTGCCTATCAGCTGTCAACTGTTACAGACACATTTCACTATTTTAGCTGGAAAAAAAAAGGATTAAAATGGGATTTTAATCATTTCAAATACTACAGAAGTAGCTCAGAGCTCTAGTTACTGGATCATTTAATAAGACTACAGAAAATATTTGAACACCCAGTGAAAGCCACAGTACTACAGATAATAAAATGCCATGACATATAGCCCTTCTTCCATGGTTAGGATTTCTTTTCTGTTTTTGTTTCATGAAACAAAACAAGAAATTTACAACTAAAAACAACTGTACACATTTCATCCTTTCTGGGTAAAGCCAAGCCCCTCTGGGCAAGATCTACGGAACCTGACTAGATCTTAATGCCTGGAAATTAATTCAGGTCATACAAATGTATGAGACATCTAGGCATGAAGCTATATAAAAATATTTTAAATAAAAACAAACTCCACCATCTACCTATGACATGAAATTTATGACTCCATCCTCCTGTGGATTTATGGGTGATGAAAAAACATAGCACAGACCCGTTTCTCTTTTCAACTTTCAAGGAAAATGAACAGGTCTGAGTAACTGAACAGGGGAAAAAATAAATAAAATAAATAAGTAAAAGCTGTAATTTAAGCAATAGGAATAAGGGGTGGATATTCTCCTATAGGCAACTGTTACGTGAGCTTTAGGAGATGAACTCCCTGTTATCAAGCAAGATCCCTCCATGATTAGAGGGCCACGTCATCCCCTTGCATTGGAAAAGAAACACAAGGTTAAAATGAATACAACTCTTCCTTCACTGGACTGACCAGATAGGAGAGTGCCAGTGTACACATTTATCTCTGTGTGCCTGTATTTGTGTGTGTGTGTGCACACAATGTATGTGCAAGTACAGGAGCCTTGCATACTTTATTTGTAATCAATTTCTTTCTTGATTCCACTTGGAAAGGTGAAATGGAAGCCATTTTTCTCCTGTTTTGGCCTCTATATACTGAAATCTTGGTCGTTATTGTTGCTTCAAGTCACATCTATCTATATAGCACATAGTGCATATATCCAGCATGAATGTTTCATGAATATTTTGGGGAAGCAATTGCAATGTAAGACACAATGTGTATTTCAGATGACACATGATTGATGTGTTTAGAGATCTGGGTTTATTATGTACTAGCAACATTCATCTACTACCAGAAAACTGGTCTTTCCCCATACCGCACTGACTAAAGTCATAGAAGGAAAACAAATGTGCATTTTGAATATATCTGATCTGTTACTAAAACAATGAATTAATGTACTGTCATGTTTGTTTTCTACTGTCTATCCCCAAAGACAAAGCACAGAGAGAAAAATGACATCTGAACTCTTTTGTATTTGCCCCCAAAGTTGTTTGGTTTTTTTGTTTGTTTGTTTTGTTTTGTTGTTTTAAAACTTTTTTAAAAAACAAAGTTAAAAAAACAACAACTTTGGGAGCAAATACATCATTACTAGTTTGGGATTATTAAAACTTAATACCACATTTTTGTAAGTAGGGCACTTACTAAAGAAATCATTCTATTTTATTTGATAGCTACAGTTCTCTAAAGAGCATCTTTATTGTTTTGCTTACTATGTCCAAATGATTAGAAGGTTCAAATTTATAAGAGTAACCCATAAGCTAGTCATCAAGTAGTTTTTAAGACAGAAAGCTGGATGAATATACTCTGCCATCTCACTTCTGTGGTAAGAATGCCAAACTCACGAAAGATTATTTCTTCTGATTTCATTATTTTCCTTCAAACTACAACAAAAAAACAGGAACAACACCCCCCACCAATGCATTCATACACATGATTCTGAAAAATCTTCATTTGATCCAATGAAGAATAACAAACTTTTTGGAATCAAGAAGATTCATAGTGAAGAGCTTCCCTCCATTTAACTCAATGGACTGTCTTTAAAAAAAAGCATCTAATGCAGCATTTTGTTATACCCAAGATACTTATTTCCTACAAATACTGCATAGAACTAAAAGTCTAATATGTCTGTGTATTGTTCACACCAACACAACCCTGACAGTAACTTTTAAGTGGTTCTGAAAATCAAAAAGATAGAAACTTTCAAAGGAAAGGAGAGAACAGAAATGCCCTTCAAAAGCCTGAGAAAATACAGATGTCTGCAGTTTCATCAAGTTTCTGCCTTAACAACTTTGATATTCAGAGCCTGCTTGTGTATCTTCCTTACATGAAAAGATGCTTAGTGCATCTTCACTGCTTCTCATGGAAACCCAGTGTAGATGTGAGGAACTTCATGGCCTTAGATAGGAACAAGCAGCCTGGGAAGAGGTAGTCCCTCACACACCGTGGGCCCACAAAGATTTCAAATAATTATTTTTTACAGCCTCTATTTTATAGCTATGGAAACGAATTCCCTATCTGAGGGGAGTCCTGCTGCCTGTGTCTCCAGAGAAAGGAGAAGGTGGGGGGATTTGCACTGTGCACTGCAGGAGCTGCACGTCTTGCATGCTGCAACGTACCATTGAGTTCAGCCCAGGTACAGAGCCTCCCATTCCTCACACAAGAAATTCAGTGGGAAGTTTGAGGTGTCTCTGAGTTAATTTAAGAAGCTGATGAAAAGTATGAAGTCAAATTCTCTCTCAAGCTACCTGTAGCTTTCAGGTAACAATTCAAGCAGGTAATGAAGCTATTCTAAAGCTCCTCCAGTTCTCTACTAAGAGAAAAGTTTTGTTCCTGGAGGGGTACTTACTTGGTAGAAAAATCTCTGGACCTTGATGAATGACTCTAAATGTTAAACGGTAAGGCTCTAGCAACAACTCAAAACCAAACAAACATATTGCTAAGTCAATCAGTGTAATTGTGAAACTTCCTCATTACAGTTTTTCTCAGTCACCTGCTTCCCATTGAGTGTCATTATTGTGGAGAGTTCAGGTTCTGTACCTCCATTTTCAGCCCTTATTTAAATGGTACACTTTGCAGGGCAGAAAACGCTACTTTCCTCTTTCCTGCTTTCTTCCTTTCATAGATGTTGCAGTCAGAAAAATACAAAGCATATAGCCTGCTTATGTTTCATTACATTTATTTCCTGCATTTTAAGAGTAGTAACCCTCTGAGATGAAACAATTCTGTCACAAGGAGTAACGTTTTATGGTCAGAGAAAAGAACAGCTTCAAACTAGCTAACAATATAAATACATCTCAATTCACGTTAGGTGCAGATGCTGCTGAAAAACCCACACGCAGCATTCAGAAAAAAAAAAAAAAAAAAAAAAAAAAAAAAGTTTCTTAATCCTTCTTCAAAAGCAGACCTAGTAAATAAAATCAAATTTCAGAGGAAAAAAAAAAAATATATATATATATCTGTCAGCAATTGTAAAAAAAAAAAAAAAAAAAAAAAAAAAAAAGGAAATAGATAACTCTTGGAATTGGTAAACACTCCTTAACAAAACAGCTAATTGTAATTTTAAATGAGACCACAGGCGTTAGTTACCTAAATGCCTTCCTATGTGGCACCTGCTTCTTGATTGGTTCTGGTGGACAGTTCTTCACATCAAGGAGCCCATCACAATTATCGCCTTTGTTGGCAGCTTCAGCATAAGCCAAGAACTGAACAGCCATCTATGCGTTCTCTGATGTGTAGCATGTTGATGAGGTTTGCTCATGCTGTACTTACTTGTTCAGTAGTTAAATAGTTGATCCTAATTCCCACGCTTTACTATCCTGTACGCTGCATGATGCAAACCTTCATCCCCTTACACATCCTTTCTTATCTGCGGTTTTAGATACTATTCCAGTCCTTGAAACTGAAAATGGGAGATCAGCATCTACAAATCTAAATTCTTACCACAGAAGTCATTATTATTATTATTATTATTATTATTATTATTATTATTATTATTATTATTATTATAGAAAGTACAATGCAGAAAGGGCAGCACTGCTAAATAAAAGGTTTTAAAATATATCCTTTAAGAAAAGGCAACAATGGGCCATACATTAACAAATATGTCATGACTACACTGACCATGTAGTGTTCTTCTAAACAGACATATAATATGCAAACACTTACAAACAAGAGAGGGAGGGAGAACAGAGAGAAAATTAAGTAAGATGGAACCTTCCTAATCTTAGGAACCTAATCTTAGGTCAGGAAGGGAAGGCAAAGAATATTGTGGACTAAACCAGAGACACAAAGGCTGACCGATCCCTCTTCCATATAGCATCACTTTAAGAACTATACCTTGGAGTTACTAAGTGGTAGTATTTAATTCATTTCAAATACACAGTAATAAAATATTGCATACACTCATACATACCATGAATACAAACATACATATATACTATATAGTACAGTATATACAGTAGAGGAATTGTGTTAGTACACAGTGTTGACTAATAGGTATTGTGTTGCCTTCAATTGAAATTCCTGTTTACTTTTTGTACCATTCTACTTACAGTATAAACTCAAAACAAAAAAAAAAAATATTTACGTGTAAATGTAAGAATTTTAGGTCACTATGTTCTAATTCATAGGCCATTCCCATTGCTTTAAGGCATTTCTAATGTTCCCATCATCAGAATATCTCAAATAGCATATGGCTATTTGAATGAAATATACAAAAATATGAAAATCTGACTTAATAGCTCTCAAATTTCTTTTTCAGAAACAAAGATCCTCAGAACACAAACAAAAATAACAATAAAAGAAGAATTGCAGGTACTCATATGCACGTTTGAGCTGAACCGTTCATACCTGTTAAGGAATAGTTGTAAAAACGTAGAGTCCCCCTCTTGGCTGTCATGATTCTCAAGTAAGGATAACAGCATCTATACACTCAGAAACAATGTGGTGAAAACAGCTCAGTCGTCACATCTGAATGCTTGAAATATGTGAAGTGTAATATAAGTGGCTAGTATTACTCTGGTGAGAGTCTTGATTTTCCATACAGACAGCTCTGGGGTCTACTTTCTAGTTAATGGTACATTTTAATTTACTACGATGGTTTTGGCTGTTGCTTTGAGAGTTATTTTATGACGTTTAAAGATTTCCCATGATTAGAATACTTCAACATATTTATAGTCTTTTGATTTTCTACATGTTAATTTGGTCAGTTACCGCTTCTAGTTATTGATCATCTGTGACGGTCAGATTTCTAAGCAAGTGCCCTCAATAAAATTGCATTGCAAGACAGAAAGAAAGAAAAACACTAACTAGGAAAAAATGAGACTATTATTGCTATATATCAATACTAGTCCAACCACCACCACCATCAGGGAATAAAAGGAAAAAATCCACACATGTACATGTACAAATAAATTCAGTTTAAAATATCATCTTGGGAAAAAAAAAAAAAAAAAAAAAAGTATGTGATTCATAGCAAAAAAAAAAAGACTCAAGGAATGGAAAATTACTGGAAGAATGAACTGTATTCAGCATGCAAGATCCTGATTTGGTGGCAGTAGTGCTCTGGAAAATACAAATCTAACCACTTTTAAAGGGAAAGAGCATATTTTTTAGGAGAGCATGAGCAGAGCATGACCCAGATTCCACTAGCCTTTCCTTTATTGCTCACTGAATGCTTGCTCTCACCTTCCTATTTTTTTGCCTCTGACAGTCCTTTTCCCCTCCTCTGTTTTCAGCAATCATTAAGTGACTTCTGCCTTTTTTTCCCTTTGTCTTAGGCTGCTTTTAATTTAATTTATTTTTTTTTTTTGCTTCAATCATAATCCCAAATCAAAAAGTGATCTAACATCTTGCTTAATTTGTCAAATTTTCTTATACCCATCCTGATTACCAGTAGCTGAGAACATTTTAATGAGGCCTTGACTTTCTTGACCAGCTCCATGGCACTACTGTAAGCAAAGATAGACAAAAGACACATGGGGAATTGTCCTCAGGACCTGCTGGAATGGGCCATGAGTTTTGCACCAGATGGTTTCTCCATCAGACCATGCAGGACTGTCACAACTAAACTGAGGTACTTCATCTGTCAAAATGAAATATGATGGTCCATTCCTGACAGTTTTCCTCTACATTCGTTTGACATTGTATCCATCCAGAGGCCAAGGAATTTCATTTCCCAGTCTCCTAAGCCCCCCAGCTCTGCTGCCAGTGATTCTGGAAGCCACCAGCTCCCAAGCTCCAAGCCATGTCCTACAGCTGGCAGGCACAGGGCTTCCAGGTCTGCTGGCAGCCCAACTGGTGGAGCCACAAGCAGGGAACCACCTCACTCTTACAAATGGATTTCCTCTTCACCTTCATCACCTTCATGTTTTCCCCTCTCTTTCCAGATTCTAAGCCACAGGAATTAGTTTTTTTTTTTTTTTGTTTTTGTTTTTGTTTTGTTTTGTTTTTTTGTTATAAATCCCAAATGAAAACAAAACTCAAATAAATATCCCACTGAATGGCCCTGGGGTAATCCATCCATGAGAGGGAACAAAGAAGCCCAGATGAAGAAGATGAAAACTTCCTGCATCGCACAACTTCCTGTAACACCTACTTGTGGCTAGAAAGTGGTTCTCTCTTTCCCTAATCCTCCCTTCCCCCCCAGCTTTGAACAGGAAACTCTTAAGTGCACAAAGTTGCTTTATTTCTATACATCTTTTAGCAGATATGGACTGTTGCCACATAATTGCTAAAGGTTAAAATAGCAGGGCAAGCAATGGAGATAGACAACTAAATCTTGTTTGTGAAATCTCTGTATTCCTTCTGTCATGCAGAATCAACTTTGTCAGTCATTAACTTTGTAACCTAAGCTACTTACCACACCTGTGGGCTTTCAAATGGAATCAACGGAGTTAGTTTTGACCTTTAAATGACTCGAAAAAGGGTACTTGAGAGACTATTTCACTGCTGTGTGATCGTGCTGCAGAGAAAGTTGTGCTAGAGCTCTATCAATTTAGCAAAGTGGGACCTCCTGGAAGGGCATTCACTGTCTAAGCCCGTTGACTCTGAAATTGGATGCCCCTTTAGCCTGGATTTATTGACTCTCCTGTAATGATACTGGGCTGCTGTCTTTACCGGAAAACTGAAAGAAGCCTTGGAACATTAACTAGGGGTTGATATTTTAATGGCTTGATGGACCCAATTGTTTCGTGATTCTTAAAGACATTTGAGTCAATTTTAAGTCATCTCTATAATACCAAAACAAAGCATAGTAACCTGTAATGTTTTTATTTTAGACTCTATAAGCAGAAAATACTTACATACAATTAGAATACAATCAAGGTGAAGAAAGAGATTGCTCTGATTGGGAACAGGGCATGACAGAAAAGCAAGTGCAAAGCTACATTTGTTAAATTAATTGAAATAAGATCTCTTGCAGGTTTGGATTTGTGGTTGAAGATGGGTCACTAGGGAAACAGCAGCAAAAGTTCCTGTTGACGAGGTAGTCTATCAACTGATGTGTGAATTAGCAAAATACTTTCTAGAAGCTGAGAAATGTATTAGTATCTATCCCCAGGCCCCTAAAAAGTAAATGCCAGAACAAAATTGCTTAAAGATCCAATTACATGTCACTCATTACTTGTGAAGAAATTCTGTATTTTCTCAGCACCAAGACTCAAGCAGCAGCTGAAAGTGTAAGCAGAAAGCTTACAGATTTACTCAACCCAGCTGAACAAAGAAACGTCCACCTATCTTTGTAGTCAGACTACTGGGAGCTGCCCTAAACTCCTCAAAAAGCCACTGTTACATTCTCTCTCCCTGCTTCTTGGAACAACCAGACCTTAGCCTGTCAACCAGTCTGACACTCTCTCTTATTCTGGGAAGCAAAACCATGAGATTCCTACAGATTAGTCACAAATTAACTACCTGAAAATACAAAATGTAATTTGGGTTGAAAAAGGCCCCTCAAATATTTGTCATTTTAAGCTTTACTACTTCTTCCATGATGATCTGTCCTTCTATACCTATTGATGTTTCTCACATTATTTGAGGCACAAGTTCCAACTTCTCAGCTGAAACATTTTCCACTTACTGGCTTACAAATCCTCTCTGAGAACTGGAATAGGTAGGAATGGTACCTTCCTGAAGGCCATTATTAAGTGGACATAATAATGTAAGTGCTTACTATTTCATGACAATATCCAAACACTGTTTTATCTTATAAAAGATTCAACTGAAAAAAATATATATATTTATTTTAAATATTTTTAATATGCAAAACATTAAGATATCACTAACTTCTGCATCATTAAATCCCTTTCTTGCTTGAGTGATACATTCTTACTTCTCAGATTCTACTCTAAAGGAGATTAAAGATACCATTAAAACGTTTCATATATAACTCCACACATGGTTGCAATTATGTGTAACTTTATTGTTAGTTGGTATTAAAATTTATCTGCTTTAAGAAATAAACAGAAAAAAAAAAATCCAAAAGAAATGGTACCCACTTCAGTTAAATTTAAAATTGTATCCCCCAAACTGATACAATAAAATGTATGCAGAAATCTCTATTTCTTAAATTACTAAAAGCATTTCAAAGCTCTTTCAACACTTCAATATCCAATACAAGTTTACTGTCAGAAAGGTCTACCATGAAATGTAATAAGCCTTTATGGATTACTGTAAAAAAAAAAAAACATCAAGGAACTGGAAAATTATGGTCATTTCCTTAAAAATGGACTATTGAGAAATCTTTATTTCTTTTGCAGTGTTTTTATTATACAAGTACTTATAAAAGAGATGTAGTCTTCTTCCCATTCCTTTCATTTCACTTTGACAGGACCACAGATAAGAGTGTGGCTGAAAACAAACAAACAAACAAAAACAACAACAACAACAAAAAACATTGCCTTTTTATCCATTTTCACTGAAATTTAGTCTAAAATTGCAGTGATAATACTTACATTGGTTACAGCTAGGTATTCTTTTGAAATACAGTTAGTGCTTGGATGAAATTCAGTTGTTTCCTGATTTACTTACATATTAGTATTACAAAAGCAAACCAAAAAGTCATTCAGTTGTTAGCAACACATTTTACACCATAATACACTGTTCCAATTCTGCCTAAGGGAAAGCCAGACAGATAAAATTCATAAGGAACATTTAAATCTTGAATTAAAAGAAACTTTGAAGCCAGTTTGAAACTATAGCTTTAAGAAGGTCTGCTTAATATTGTTTCATCTGCAACTGAACCTAAAACTTCAATTAAAACTTTTGACCAGATCAAACAAAGTTTTAAGATTAATTTCTTTTCTTATCATCCTGAGCCTCCTTGCCAAAGCACAGGTTTAGACCTTCCTAATATGTTTCAGTTGATACAAAATTAAATGTGAAAATTTAAAGCAAAGGGCATGAGGGTCTAGATTCACCAAACTGTAGAAGGATGATTTACAGTATCTCCAGGGCTATACTAGAGAATCTAAAATTGGACAGTGCTTGAGTTTGCACTTAAAATATCTGCAAATACCACCATCTTTTTATTTTTTTCTCTCCCCTCCCCTCCCCCCCCCCCCCCCGAAGAAGATGTATTACTTTTGCTCATCATAACATTCATCTCACAGCTGTCATTCCTTCTCAGAATTAGAAAACTCTGGTTTTACTCCTTATTCTGGACCACAATCTTCACTCCAGAAGTGGACACTGGGAGGATAGCTCAGTGAGTGACAAAGTTGTGTGGCTGCCTGTTTATAAAGGTCGCAACCGATGAAAACAACATGTATTATATGAGATCCATGCTTAGTGACATGTCTCTAGTTTCCCCCAACATAAGAAATAAAAGATTCCACACAGCTTCCACACTTCCTAGTCAGTTTTAGCTTGTTTTATCAATAGTTTTCAGCAATCTTTGGATTTCTCCGTATTGACATTGCTTATAGATGCCCCTGAAGGTTGAACATTGAACATAAAAGATGTCCAGAACTGTCATGGAGATCCCTGATTGTCCATACTACTTGCTACTTTGAGCTCACTCTCTTTTGGAGTGAACAGACCAGCTCTCTCCAAAATAAAGCCTCTGTCCATTTCTGGAGTAAATTTTCTGCCCAGTCTACTCTCTCAAGACACAGTATAGATACACTTGGCTGGCTTACATCACCCCAAACAGTTTCTCAACCCTATCTCAGCATATTTTGCTTCTTTAGACATCCCTCAGTCACACCACAGAGTAGCCCACACTTTCATGTTCGCGTTACAAAATACCAAGTCGGCTGGTTCAAAGGGCCCTGGTATTTCATACAGCTTAAACTTGAACAAGAAAAAGCAGTTATGTTCTAGGACTACAGAAACCCCATAAAGGGCAAAGGAGAAACAGAGGAAAGTGTTATCTAGCGTGGGCATGGCCTGTATCCCCTAGGAAGAACCCATCTGAAACTTTATAAACATAACCCTGTCTGTACCATTGGTCACAGGGGCAGGGATTGCTCCCTGCCTTTTATGTAGCCATGCAAACATTCCTTGGAGGGTTATCCAAGAGCAGAAAGCAGTTGAAGCAAATTACTTGAACCCAAAATTACAGGCTTACCCCAGGGTCCATACATGAAATATTTGCCAGCTATGTTGATCATTCATTAGCTAAGGGATCATTTTCCATGGAGCTCCCTTATCCAGGTGAGGATCAAGCAATTGTATTATCCACCAAAAAAACCTGTCTGGAGTGCACCATTTTTTTCCTACCCATTTACTTGGTTTCCTTCCCATGAAAATGAAGGCAAAAGAGAATTGGGTCACACACTGCCAGTAGAGTCAAGGAAGGTGAAAAGTTCTCCCAGACTTCACAGATTAAACAGATCTAATGTTGTCTATCAATTTATTGTACAGAAGTCACCCAGAGAATGCACACATGCATATACATGAGAACACTGTGTTACTGTGAAGCTGCTCCGAGCTTTTTTGCAGATGAATTGCATGAAAAAGGCACTGATTTTTGCACCAAGTATTTATCCCTCCATCACTGACTACTACGGCAATACAGAGATGTTCTGTGGTTTCCAGTTGAAGACAGTCATTTTGTCTACCATGGAGAAATAAGTTATATTTCTGGAAGTACTTACAGATACTGTTTATATTAATTAATATAATTAAAATTATAATAAATTATATTAAAAAATAAAATTAAATATATTTTCAGCTAGCAATATATGAACTGCTCTAATTATTTTTAGTTAACTAAAACTATAGCATTTTAATTCATTTTTTCAGCTAGTATGATCATGTGCAATTTTGGAATATGGCTAAAGATCTTCTGGATCTATTCTTTATATCATCAATTTTATATGATATCAGCCATTTGTGACTCATTATTAGTCCTCACACTGGGTAGCTAAATTTAATATTGGATGTCCATTTACAGCAAGTACCCATAAATTCATCAATGACATATTACCATAGCATTAACTTTTAATACAGACATAGGAAGGATAAACTTCAATAGATTTAATTTTAAACAGTTCTTCTCAAGACTGCAGTAATGGTTTAATGACAGAGATTTTCAAAGGAAAAAAAAAAAAAAAAAAAGTATGGAAAATGAAATAAAGCTGTCCTTAAAGAGCAAAAGCTCACAGAATTTTGAAGAAGAGTTCAGCAGTTGTCAATGCCAATAGAATTTAATGGAGTAGATACAAGGCAAAAGACAAAATCAATATCTAGGTGTTTGTGCTTCATTTCTTTGTAGTTGTCAAACCTTTGAAGTTGTTAAATAAGGACTTATAGAGTAAGAATAGACGTCTACTTTGACATTTCCTTAATGCCATGTCAAGAACCCAGAAACTCATGTGTAAAAAAAAATGCATATGATATGGAAAAGAAACTCAATCTTAGAACCATATGATTTGAAAACTGCTTGTGTAAGTCTTCCGATTATTTTCATACAACACAAACAAGAACCATAAAAAACACCCTCTCAAGTTTCTAAACCTCTGGTGAGGGGAAAAAGAAAAATAATAAAAAATTTCCATGATAAATATGTTTTGAAACAAAGACACTTTAGCATGCATGTACAGAATAGAAGGGTATCACTTTGCAGGCTTAAATGATTGTATGATAGGAGATCACATTCTTTAAGAATCCTCTGTTGAAGTGTTTCTCTGAAGCAATTGTTGCTTTCCACCCTACAATCAAAAACCAGCTCTTCAGTCAGTTAATAATACAGTCATCTTTCACAAATCTCACATGAGTCCACAGTCCCTCCATGAAAACCCAGATCATTCAGAGCCACCGTCCCCTCTCCATAAAGTGCCATGAAGTTGCTATCAGCTGTCCCTACCTCCAGCGGGGCTTGGACCTGCAAAGGCAAAAGATAAGTTTTGCTCTAGCAGGATGCTACTGCCTCCCAGCCAGCCACTCTGTGCTGTGGAGCTGGAGCAAGTCAACCCAATCATATAGCAACCATTGGGAGACATTTGTAAAAGGGGAATTTAGGGCAGAATAAACTGGAAAATAAATTCAAGCCCCTGTGCTAACTCCCAGGTGGGTAGTTCCTGGGCTCTGATTCATGATGGTTGCCTGATTAAGCTGCAGCAGAGGTTAGTATTACCTCCCCCACCCTTCCACCACTCCCCCCCCCCCAAAAAAAAAAAAAAAAAAGAAAAAAAAAAGTAATAATAATAATAAATTTGGCAGTTAAAATAAACCAACAGTTCGAGGGACTTAATTTCTTCAACTGCTGCAGCTAAATCCTGCAGGGATTCTGAAGCAGATCTCTCAGGTACCACAGCTCATTGTCTGGCATATTAAAATAAACAGAAATGTCCTTTGGGTTATGTTAACACTGCAGTGGCTCCAGAGTTGCCACTGTTTCATGGTCCCCAGTCCTGGGACAGAAGCTTGCAGCAGGGAAAGGGAAGGGCAGACACAGGCAGGATCTTCCTCAGCTTCCCAGCAAGAACTGGCAAAGATCACAAATCAGAGCTCTTACTCTGACCCAGAAGTACCTTGTCTAGTTTGGGATAATCTACTTTGTAATTGTAAAATAGGTACTGCACTTAAAATTCACATCCTAACTTATTCTGTATTCATCCCATTATGCAGAGATACATGAGAAAGTAACATTAATAGCTTCAAATTTATATCGAAGTAAAACACTAGTATTTACATTTTGTAAGTACAAGTGTTTCTATTAGTAGTTCAATTAAAAAAAAAAAAATAAAAAATCTTTCAAATAGGTATTGCACAATGCCATCAGTGTAAAGGAACTGAATGATCAGGAAGGGTCAAATCTGAACCATCCTGAGGACTGGAACAAAGTTAAAACCTGCATTCCTTCAAAAACAGAAGTACACAGGGTAACAGCAAAGCAGCAATACCTCCTTGCTGGCTTTCTGTGTGCATTTAATTCTGTTGGTACAAACTTATTACTCTGACAGCCATTTTATTCCTTCACATATTTCTGGAGGCCTGAGGACAGATTAGGCACATTAATTTTCCTTCAAGGTCACTCCTTTACTGCAGCTAAAGGAGAAGCTCACAATTCCTGAGTATTCTTGTCTTCTGATGATTTGGATACTTAAGGAATTAATTTTAATTTAGACAAAATAGGCAGAATTTTGAAAGATGGAAATCTTCTTGGGAAACTGATCTCTTGATACTGGTTAGCATAGCCCGTGGTTTCTCTTTTTTGCTTCTCAGTGTCCACCTTGGCTAGCACAGGACTTCTCTCCAGGCACTCAGCAAAGGGTTTGTCAGAGACAACAGTTTTGTTACAACCATGACTGTGATCCTTGCAGCCTGCTTGGGCTGCAATTCCATAAAACTCTATTACAGGCTTCTGACAGAGGTATTGAAAATAGAATTGGCATAATTGAAATTCAATGTGGGGCTGATTTTGTATTTTGGATGTCTGAATTTCATTAGGACTATTCATTTTTCCATGACAACACATAATTAAAACAAACACTACTAGACACTGCTGCATTGAGGGTGTTTTTCCTGCTACCGAGGTCTCATTTTCATTTTAGGAAATTTTGTAGAAATGCAAACCGATGGGAAGGAGACTCCAGAGAATATTTTGTCCTCCAGTAACATGTATGGATGAGATGACTTGCTGAGCAACACATTGTTAACAACTTTCAGGTTTTGAACAAAAGTAGGAGGGGGGTTAGTTTGCATGCTGTTTGCTTTAAGAAGGTAGCATATAATCAAAACAAGATCTCCCACAGGACAGATTCTTTAGTAGCAAAGGAAGGAAGGAAAGCATTACCCCAGACATTTGATACAGAGGGTATGACAAGAAGAAGAACAAAGGAACAATTCAATACCATTTATTCTTGCTGTAGCCATAGAAAGTGCTACAAGGAATAGCAGGCACGTTAGAAAACACTGCTGCTGCAGCATCTACTTAAGGACAGAGGTAGCCAAATGAAGGAGGTGACTGTCAGCTGCAAGGCATGTCCTCATCCAATGCCACCCCCTGTTAGATGAAGTTCAGAGTAATCCCAGTTTCTCAGCTGGTATGGAAAGGTCCTTATTCTGCCTCACAGTAAGCAAACCTAATTTTTGCTGCTATGATAGCTTTGCTCTTTGAAAAGTACTTTTGCAATTTCTTGACAGCAGTTTATGGAAACCACCACAATACAAATGATAATGTATATGCAATAATCTTCTACTTCAGAAACAGGAGCACCTAGTTCAGGGTCACAAATGGATAATTACATTTCAATACTTCCTCATTTCATGCTTTATCATCAAGACCTGGTTTGCCACTGCCAGCTTTTGGTGCCAGTCAACAGAGACTACCGAGAACTATGTGGTGATTCACTTGACCGTTCAATTACTCCAGCTCCATTATTTCTAGTCAGAACTCAGCATAGCATTAACTCCCAAGGGAGTACATGTTCAGTGAGTAAAGGAATATAATTACATCAAAACACTTAGACACAAGACTTGAAAAGTTTCATAGTTGTGAAGGGGGTGGGAAGAAGTTCCACAGGAGCTTCTGCTTTCTAATTTTGCAGGAAGGAAACAACCTTATGAATCCCTTGTTCAGGCACTAAAAGTAAGGGTAGAATTTGAAGTCCTAAACTGATCCATAAATTTCTTGTTCATTAAAGTTACTAATTCAACAAAAATAAAATTGAAACATTGTACGTTATCTGATCTCTTGCTTTCATCATTGGCTAGTTTCCAGTTAATTACAGTGAATTAATTACATTTTAAATTATTGTTGCTGAATCTATCAACAATTTGCATTTGGTGCAAATATTCAAGTTTTGCAGAAGCAGAAACAGTTATGCTTTATCTTTATCTTATACCAGTTGTACAGCAAATAATTGCATAACATAGTATAACTATATTATATGGAAAACAGCAACCAAATCTACTTTGGCATAAACTCAGCGACAAGCTTTAATCTATGACAAAATTATGTTTTAATGTACAGATTAAAAGCTATGCTGTTGTAATTCCATAAATAAAATTACTCATACGACAATATAAAAAGAGAGGTGTCTCTAGAGAGGTGTCTCTTCTATGATTTGCCACTGTGGACAAAACCACTGGATCGGACCAGAGGCTGAAGATTATTTCAGTAACTCTGCCTGGGAGTGACTGTGAACACTGATTTAGAAACTTTCTCCCAGAATTTCCCTCAGAAGTTGTTCTATATACCCCAAAGGGGGGAGAAAAAACAAAACAAAAACAAAACAAAACAAAACAAAACAAAACAAAAAAAAAGATGAGAGTTATTGAAAACCCCAGTGGACTCTGAAGGAGGAAATGAGTTAGATTTCAAGAGAGTTGTTTGAACAATGAAGAACAAGGGTGTCATCTGCTCTGCTGGGCAAGACAACCGATCTTTCCTGCTCACTCAACTATTTTTGGTAAATGTATGCAAACACTGAACCAAAACGCAATTATATGACATAATTCAGTTCCACAAACAAGCACTGTAATTTGATTTGGGAATGCTCAAACACTTCACTCATTACTATAAATATCTAAAGAAACCCATGTACGTGGAGCATTTCAGAACCTTCAGTGCTGACAACCACCTTTTCATCTGCTCCTTTTGCAGCAGCTTTTGATGGGGTATGAATTTCACCATCACTGGTCTTCACTTCTTCCTGCTTGAACTTTTTGAGCCCAGACTGTCTGATCGCCCCAGCCCTGCAGCTGCTGTTGGTGTGCTCTTCAGCAGCCCCTCCATCTCCTCTGCCTGCCTGCTCGCCCCCGCTTCCCATAATCTCCCCTTGGCTGTGATGAATTTGACTGCTACCTTCAGACAAATCATCCCCAAATGCACTTCACCAACTCTACACAATCTGATATCTCCAGCTGTCAAGCAGAAAATGTGCATTTGATGATGGCTTAAAGTGTAACATTATTCTGTCTCTAAAGTGAAATAGGGAATGCTAACAGTCTCTGTATTTTATTTTAATGTTGTGTCTGTGTTCAAAAGTCTCATTAAGCAGTGCTACACTTTTCCCTTTGTGAAGGATGCTTCTGTAATGCTTTTTCCTATGGGTGTAACAAAAATATACATGAATCACCTTTATTTGTGAGATTATCTGTTGGAAGTTCTTTGTACACTCTAAGTTTAGGAAATAATTTCTTTCGTTTTGGCAGATCTGTATTCCACCTGACAAAAAAAGTCACATAAAAATGCATTGTTTGTCTACATTATTTATTTTTTTGTCACCTCCATATAGCATTATAGACCTGTGTTCCATTTAGGGCAAAAATTTTGGTGATGTATGAAGCGAAGACATAGCTAAATATTAAAACAGTGCTCACCACAATGACAAGTTTGAAGAGTGGAAGAGTGGAACAGAAGCTCTTTGGTAAGGTAATATGAATAGCTGACAACTCTAAGGAGACAGAGCTTATATTGCTCTGTGAAAGTATACAGCCACTGTCACATCAAAACAAAGTTACTTGGAAGGAGAGAGGAATAGTATAAAACTGTCCTTGAAAGAAAAAAAAAAAAAAAAGTTTAATTTACCTTATTCTTCTGATGATACTAATACTGTAAATGTTACTATTTTTATTAACTAGAGGAAACCCATGCTCAAGAATACTTGAGAAAATTTAAAGATACAGAAATGCAGTTCCATTCAGAGTATCAAATTGACTGAAATCATTTGTCAGTTCTACTAGTCCCCTGGCCCCTCAAATATGGCTCCAAAAGCTCATTTCACATTCCTGCTACGTGTTAATTATCCACTGAACTCCATCTTTGTAAACAGCAGGTGATAAAGTGCAATCACATTCATTCAGAAGCAGTATATCTCTTCCATTTTTTCTCAGCATACTAAATAAAATAACTTTCCTACAGTGGGTATTGGCTGTAATTTTACGGTGAAACTTATCTTTTTGTTGTTGTTTCAGGTTCATTATCACCTTTATGGCCTACATCTGTTTTGGGAGGAAACCTCTGGCCATAGGCTACTTCTTTGTATTTGTGCGTCTTCCTGAAGCTACAATTTCTACAGCAAAGTAATACAGTATGGTTATTTCCAAGTCATTGAACTAAGTATATCAAGAGAAGGAAATAGATCAGCAACAGTATGTCAAACCGTGATTATATTTTAATCATAAAACTGAATATTTTTTTCCAAATTATCCAAAATAATGTACATAATTTTGTCTGCAACAGATCCCATGGAGAAGTTGTTTTCAAACCCCACCAGGATTCCTTTTAAAACAAACACTTTTTTTTTTTTTTTAAATTAAGCAAATGGCTTCTATGAAAAACTACATATGTTTGATATGATGTGTGGCTCTGTCTCAGTGAGCTCTTAAGTCAAAGTTTATCACAGATGGGCAATAACTTCTCTATCTAACAACAAGAAACTTTTAAATCATGAGAACAACAAAAAAGACATTTTATTGGCTAAGAAGTTCTTGTTTATCTTGTCTATCCATGTTTAGACCTCACTTCTATCTAGAAAATATGAAAGTCATGCAGATCCTGGAGAAGAGACATACTAAGAAGTATATGATGACTCCAGTACTCAGCTCTGTATATTCCAATTAAAGTATTTTCAAATCAAGATTATTATGCATTCAAAATTCAGGTTTGCTCTAGAAATTCCATGGGTTCATTACATAAAACTAACACTGATACAATACTGATGACAAAACCAGAACACATTTGGAATGCACTATTTCATCTTTCCTATTTTTATTAACAAATATTGGTTGAGAATACGGGCACTATGAATGAAACTAACCTCACCAGTATTAAAACTTCCAGAAAACAAGAATGCCTGAACACAAGAAGAAAGTATTATTGGTAGTGAATGTATAGCAATATGCTCAAAAGTACTCAGAAAAAAATATTTAATTTTGTTTATTTTATCTGCCTCCTTGCTGCATAAATGACAACTACCATCATAAAGTTAGTCAAATAAAAAGTTTAAAATCTGTAGTCTCTTCACCTCTTCAGATAAAGGAATCAGGATTTAATTTATCTTCCAAATGAGGAAATATATTTATTGGAAGTGGGTAAACTAAATAAAGTAATTAATTATTGAAAAAAATCAACTTTTTTTTTTTTTTTTCTGTGTTCTTAAGTGTGTAAGGGAAAACATAGAGTGGCCTTTTAAACATAACTGAATTTCCCTGACAATCCAGAGGTTTCTATACCTCCCAATCAAGCAAAAGGCTGTACAGCCAATTCAAATCCACTCTATTCTTCATGTGGACTCATCCTTTAAGCTAAGAGATGCAGCAGATTAAAAATACTCAGCCTACTGTAAAATAAAAACAGAGTGAGAGAAAGAATGAGAGATATATAGAGAAATGCAGAGACACAAAGAGATGAGATGAAAGGTAGAAGGAGGGGAGGGGGAAGAGAGTGAGAAGAGACAGAAAGGAAACAAGGAGGATTGAAAGAGAAACAGAGACTACAAAGAGTGAAGAATGGTTTGTGTGTCCACAAGAATCCCACGACTACATTAGAACTCGTGGATGCATGCCAATACCGGCACAAAATTAGTAATGTTATCTTCTTCCCAATAGTGGTAGCCACCACAAGTAAAAGGTGAAGAGAGCTGGAAGCCGTCCCAGAATTTAATTTTCTCAGGAAAGCACTCAGCAGATAATTCTATTAAATTCTAAAATGCTGGATAAGAAAAAAATAATCCCAAGTTTAAATTGCATGTCTGCATAGACTGTGCAAGGTGATTTTTTTTCTCTTCTCTCTCTTTTTTTTTTTTTTCTTTAATAGAGCAACCCAGGAAAAAGAGAAATGACTTAAGCATCTAAGAATGGTCATTAAGGGTCTCCAGAGATAGAGAGGGAAATCTAGCAAATGTGTGTCCAAATTTGAGTCTTTTAAACCTTATATTGCTTTTTCTATTTAGAGTTAATTTGTTTAAGCATGCACAGTGAGAGTAACATCTGGCAAAAGGATACAACTTCTTATTAGAATCATGTCAAATGGCTTATTAATAAAAGCAATATAATAGGGAACTCCTTAATATGTGATACTAAAAGGAAATCAATTACATTTGTGAGTCATAACAAATCACAGTTTAAAATTGCAAGATGTAATACGCAGGAAGGACTCTACTGAATTTATTCTACCACTCAGTTCTAACTTTAACAGGTGGAAACCATTTGAAGGGAATTTACTGTTAACTAATTATAATTCCCCTATCTATTTATCTCTATATGTTTGTGCCTATAAGGTGCATGAGTAGTACTTTAGTAACACTGAAGATGAATACAAATTTTAATACCACGTAAAGCAAGTCTCCCTTTCATTGGTAGCAAAAAGCGATGCTATGAGGTGGGACAGTACCCATGAAATGACAAGGGCTACTTGCATTTATTTGGAACCAAATATAGATTATATTTTGTGAAACGCAACTGGAAAAATTAAGCCATTACTTGCTGCTGAGTTTCAAGATGAGTACTCAAAGAACAGTCAAATGCCTGTGTTTATGTCAGGGGAGAGGTGGGAAGAGGAATTAATTTATCTACATAATGATGTAGAAAAACCCCAACTAACCAGCATAAGAAACTCAAAAACAAAACAAAACAAAACAACAACAACAAAATCACTTCTGTCTTGATGATAAAAAAGGAGCAAAAGTAAATAAAAGTAAATGAAAATAAAATATACAGACTTACTGTAGAAGCTAGAGGTTTCTTTTTTCATCCAGAAGAGACCTATTACCTCTAAAGCAAATGTGTATTTCCTCTTCTCTCTCCCCAAAACTGATTGATTTACAGTTGAATGTCCTATCATCCACTCATGAGACTTTTATTTATTTATTTATTAATTTAATGGACAATCCTACCATATATAAATAAAATTATAAATAATCTTATAAATAATCACATCTCTTAAAGAAAAGGTAAAAGAGATACAAAGCCTGAATAAGATACGAAGTGTTTCTTGTCCTACCATGGTAACTGTATAAGAATTTCGCATTTGCTCATGGAGTTGTTATCTTTAAAAAAAATACACAAAGAAGTTGAAAAGAATAAAGTTATTAATAAATATCTTAAGTCATTTGTTTTGGATTTTGCAAGTCCTCCTGTCTAAGCATAACAAAATATTTCATAAGTAATAATGATTTGGCTTTAAAATCATCGTGTGAGATAATTATGTGTAATGGTTTACATAAGTACTTTTCCTTTAATTTAGAGTTTAAGGATAAAGTTTAAGAGTTTAAGATACTGACTTTCATCAGTATTCTTGAAATACATGTATATAAAATGACATTGCTAAGGCAGGCAGAGTAGTAGGTAGAGAGAGTAGACAGTGAAACAAAGTCATGTCTTCATGATTCAAAATAACATGAAAGAAAAGAAGAAATACTAATGTTCAGATATATGTTTGGTCAATTACATATATCACACATATATATACACAGAGGTGCCATGAAAAATATTTATGAGCAGAAATTTGCTTTTTTTTCTATAATCACATAAATGCATGCCAAATCGAAGATGCATAAACATCTAAGAGAAATTCTTTATAGTTCCCTGAATGCAAAAATTTTGTTTAACTTTAAACCATAAGACTAAAAAGCAGGAGGATATTTAAGTATCTACAGTTACTACAGTATGTTAAAATGTAATCAAAACAGGAAATGTTAAATTTTTCTATGAAGTAAAAGGTCACATGATGATCATTATATATTTAACTTAAAATATGAAAAAATGAGTAAATGTTGCATAAAATATTAATTATATAGAAAGAAAAGTCAAAGAAATTTGGGGGTAAGGGGTAATAAATTTTTCTGTATTGATATAAGACAAAAGTTAATAGCAATTTTCCTATATATTATTACAACAGCAGAGTTGTGCTGTGTACTGCAAGTGGGTTTGAATATTTTAATAGCAACCTATTGATATATAGATGAGCAAGTATAGTACTATATCAACAGGAAGTTTTATCAAAACAAGTATTAAATTATGAATGGATAACTTGGGGCTTTTTAAACATCAGGAGAACATGCCTTCCTTAAATCCCATTTAAAGATTTGAATTTAGGCCACATGAATGGAAATTTTGATTGGCAGAGTCACTAGTGAAACAGGTATTCTGACGACTGTTATAAACAAAGTATTAACAGTATGTTTTATTCTAAAATAACTTAAAAATATATCTTTTATTAATGTATATTTACACATAATAAAAACTTCCCAAAATGCATGAGGGTGAATATTGAGCATTTCTAGTTCCCATGGTTACAGAAAAAGATGAATTTGATAGCAGAAGTATTTATAGTTGTATGTTTTGGAAATTGTAAGACTGTTAGGATCTACTCTTTAAACGTACTTTTTTTCTGGACCTTTTACCTTTCATGCTTTATTGTTGCATAACGTGTGTTCACGAGAGTTTTCGTGTACATAAAATCTCTAATACAGGCACAGAGAGTATTCAATTACTTTTAAAATTAGAAATATCAGTATTGAAATTTAGGAGACTTGATATGAAGATTATTCATATCACCTCAGTATATGCTAAACTTAAATTATAATGTAAGAAAAAATCCACCTTCCATGACCCAAAGAATGGCAAATAAATGAAAAATAGTATTTTCTATAATAATAAATTCTAACAAAATAGAGAAATTAGAATATTGGATTTTTTGAAGATTAAATTAGCACAGAAATACTGCCTTTAATATGAAGAATTTAAAAGGCCCCACTGAAATGAATTCAATGTTTAATAATCTGGTCTTTCATATAAAAGAATGAGAAAGTTTGGCAAAACTACTGTAAATCCCTTGATCTACACCAAGACTAGACCAAAACAGTGGCATTTGCTGATTAAATGATGAAATTTGATGAAAAGATGAAAAGTAAATGATGAAATTTCCTAAAGTGTTTCTAAAAAGATCACTGTTAAGGAAGATCCAGGGCACTGGAAACTTGGAAAACACTCATATCAAGTGTTGTCACGTATATTTTCTAAGGGCAGAAAAGAAGCAGCATTCTAATGATAATGCCAATGTTTCTGTTTCGTTGTATCCACTGCCAGTATTGACTTCCCAAAACATTCCTCAGAGCAGTGAGTTGTTAGATAATGTGGAAGTTCAGTTAAAAAATATTTCAGCATTCCTTGTGTATTTAAATCTATTGATTAAAAATAACAAAAGCTAGAACAAGGTTTATTGCATACATGAAATAAACACCTGGAATATCACAAAATGTGTTTTAAGAAACATCTCCCTACCTTATTAAAAACCAAGCACTCTGAGGATGAAATAATATCTGCCACATGTGTGGAACTTCTGGATTATCATCAGGGGAAGCATAGAGGGGATGGATCACTTAAGAGTGAAAAGATATATCAGTTAAGCAACATAAATTGGTTTCAAAACTGACTTCTGCTGGGAAGGGGAAAGTTTTCAATTTAATTCTTTCTAGTCGCTTGCTTAGTTAATACTGCTGCCTGACCCTTTACCATCAAAAATTGGAAAAAACAAGTCATCTTGCTGCCAGTGAGTAAAACACACTGTGCACAGCAGAATACCAATTCAGCCTGCAAAGCTGGTTTCATTCCCATTTGTTGTCTTTTTCTTTTCCTGGTGAAGTACATCATTAATGAAGACTACAAAAAAGCATGGTGATTTGTTTTTCATGTTAACCTCTTCAGCTCACTACTAAACAAAGTACAACAGACTGTAGCGCTACTGGAATGCTGGCATCAAACCTGCCCCATTTTCTTCTGCTTGCTTTAACAAAAAAAAGTAAAAATGCTATGCAGACAACTGATATAAGTCATAACTTTGTCCAAAAATTTGATAATGTAATCTACTTTCATTATAGCTTACTGGGAGCTCATGTACAATTTGAATTTAAAGAAAACATATTCACTGAAAGCTTCCCACAGGTAAAATCTCTGTTTAATATTGTAGCAATCTGAAGCTTCAAGTTAGGCTACAAAGACTTATTCATTTGCTTTGTTGGAGACACAACTTTACTCACTTATATTAACTTTTTCTTAATGCTTAATGAGGATATGTGTTAATTATCCAGGTAAAATTTACTGTACGTATTGTCTCAGTCTTAAAGAAGCTTATAATGCTTTCCTCCTGATTAATACACAGCATTATGTTTACTTGTCAACTTACCTAATAAATCCATTCTCCAAATTCCTTAACTAACAGTCATAAAATAAACATCTTAAAATAACATTTTGAATCACCTTCATAAGTTTGATTAGCATTATCATTCCTTGATTTTTACATCCCTGGTATGCTCTTTATAGTTTTTATCTTTTTTTCCTTGGATTGAAAAGTCATTCTGGTTGATTTCTTCTCAAGCTGAATCCTTCTAGACTCCTTCATCAAGCAGTCACTGTTCCTGGAGAACAGAAACCTGACATGCATCGAAATGATTGGCTACTCCAAGTCCTGTCAAAACACCACTGAGCCCTACCCTGTCACAGCTGGAAGTGTCATGGAACAAGGTTTCCACCCTATCGTTATCACAGCCCTTTTGCAGGCTGAAGAAGCAGATGGGCTTTACCAGCCTCACAGTCTGAGGTGATCCTTTTCAACAAACTAAACATCCTCAGTGACAGGAAGATTTTCTGGTGTCAGCCCCAGGGTTTGAGAGGTGGCGGCGGGATGATGGGGAAAACAGAAAGGCTGGTGGGGTGAAGGTTAGACATCTAGGTGGGATGCTTGTGAGAGCTATTATCAGGCTAATGACAACCTTCGTCCAGAAAAAAAAAACAATTTAATCTATCAGGGTTTTACAAGACAGATCTTTCCACCCTTTTGCAGACAGGCAGAATAGATGGGAGAGAAGCCTCTGCCCCACGTGCCCATGTACCAATTCTCCTTCTGTTGACTCTATCAGCTATGAACTCAAAAGATCTTGTAAACAACAATAAAGCTTGGAAACACCTCTTGCAAACATAATTCCTATGAATTATCCTTGAATTATCCACTTGCCGAGGCAATCAGCTCTGGGGCAGAGGCGTTCTGCAGTGGAGCAGGGGATCGGACAGACGGGGCTAATTTTTCCAGCATTGAGCCCACGTGAGGGAGCCACCAGGACCCAGCAGCCCTCGCAAGGGAGGTGAACGAGGTGTAGGAGGAGCCAGAAGTCCCCACTCCCCAGCCATTCAAAAGCTGCCCCTAGGGCGCACAGGCAACCAGAAGCGCATCGACCAGGATGGGCAAACAGGGTGTGGCATGTCAGAAGGGAGTGGCACGGCAGTTAGCGCAGCAGTTCGCACAGGAAGGGCAGAGTGTTCCCCCCCCACACCCACCCACCCATGCAAACAACTCCTCTAATGGCTGTCTACCATTGCTAAGCTGCAATGGTCTCCACCAGGCACAGTGCTTTCTCTACGAAGTCTGTACACACCCAGACTGACTGCCCACTCAAAACTGTGGCAGTTAAGGTCTCTGGATGCATGGAGTGCCTGAGCCTGTTGCTACCACCTGCAGGGGGCAGAGAGACTGTGTGCGTGAGGTGCGAGCAGGTGGACGACCTGGTCCGCCTGGTGGCTGAACTCAAGGAGGAGGTCGAGAGGTTGAGGGATATCAGGGAAAGTGAGCAGGAGATAGACTTGTGGAGCGACTCCCTGCACGGCCTGAAGGACAGGTACCAGGGTGAGAAACCCCAAATGGGGGTGGACCCCCTGCCCCGTTGCTGTCGGGTGGAGGGAGGGGATATAGGAGTTGAGGAGGTATGGAAACAGGTCCCTGCTCGACATCGCAGGCGATGCCCCCCCCACTGGCCCCACCTTCCCAGGTGCCCTTACGCAACAGGTTTGAGGCCCTGGAGCTTGAGAGAGTCCAGTAGCTGAGGAAGAGGTAGAAAGTCTACCCAGGAGGATGCCTAGGGCAAGGAAGTCAACTCCACACCTCAGGACTGCCTCCACCAGGACAGAAAGAAGGGTGATTGTTGTGGGTGACTCCTTTCTCAGGGGAACAGAGGGCCCTATTTGTCGGCCTGACCCTACCCGTAGGGAAGTCTGCTGCCTCCCTGGGGCCAGGGTCAGGGACATTGCCAGAAAGCTTCCCAAAGTCCAGGCTGGCAGTGATGACATTGAAGAGAGAAGCCTGAAGACTATCAAACGGGGCTTTAGGGGACTGGGATGGTTAGTGGATGGAGTGGGAGTATAGGTGGTGTTTTCGTCCATCCCTACGGTGGCAGGGAGGGGTACAGAGAGGACACGGAAAGCCCACCTGATAAACATGTGGCTCAGAGGATGGTGCCAACACAGAAATTTTGTGTTGTTTTTTTTTGACCATGGGGTGCTTTACTCAGCACCTGGCCTGATGGATGCAGACGGGTCCCTATCTCTAAGGGGAAAATGGATCCTAGGCCAGTAGCTGGCGGGGCTCATTGAGAGGGCTTTCAACTAGCTAAGAAGGGAGATGGGACTGAAATAAGGCTTGTTAGAGCTGTGCTAGGGGTAACAATGACAAGGATGGGAGAGAAGGCAATGGCCCAACTGAAGTGCATCTACACTAATGCACGCAGCATGGGTAACAAACAGGAGGAGCTGGAAGCCATCGTGCGGCAGGCAGGATATGACTTGGTGACCATCACGGAAACGTGGTGGGACCACTCTTATGACTGTAGTGCTGCAATGTCTGGCTATAGGCTCTTCAGAAGGGACAGGCAGCACGGAAGGGGTGGTGGTGTGGCTCTCTATATCAGAGAGAGTTTTGATGTCGTGGAACTTGAGGCTGGGAATGACAAGGTTGAGTCCTTATGGGTTAGGATCAGCGGGAAGGCCAACAAGGCAAGCATCCTGGTGGGGGGTCTGTTATAGATCGCCAAACCAGGATGAGGAGACTGATGAGGAGTTCTACAGGCAGTTGCCAAAAGTTGCAAAATCGTCAGCACTTGTTCTCGTGGGGGACTTCAACTTCCCAGATATATCCTGGAAGCACAACACAGCCCAGAGAAAGCAGTCTAGGAGGTTTCTGGAGAGCGTGGAAGATAGCTTCCTGATGCAGCTGGTTAGTGAGCCTACCAGGGGAGGTGCCCCGCTAGACCTTCTCTTCACAGAGAAGGACTGGTGGGAGATGTGGTGGTTGGAAACTGTCTTGGGCAGAGTGACCATGAAATGGTAGAGTTCTCCATTCTTGGAGAAGCCAGGAAGAGGACCAGTAAAACCGCTGTATTGGACTTCTGGAGGGCCGACTTTGAACTGTTCAGGTCACTGGTTGGCAGAGTCCCTTGGGAGGCAATTCTGAAGGGCAGAGGAGTGCAGGAAGGCTGGGCACTCTTCAAGAAGGAAATCTTAATGGCACAGGAGCGGTCTGTCCCCACGTGCCCAAAGACGAGCCGACGGGGAAGAAGACCGGCCTGGCTCAACAGAGAATTGTGGCTTGAGCTTAGGAGGAAAAAGAGGGTTTACAATCTTTGGAAAAGAGGGCGGGCCACTCAGGAGGACTATAAGGATGTTGTGAGGCAGTGCAGGGACAAAATTAGAAAGGCCAAAGCTCGTCTGGAGCTCAATCTGGCTACTGCCATCAAAAACAAAAAAAAAAAGTGTTTTTTCAAATACATCAACACAAAATGGAGGACTAAGGAGAATCTCCAGCCTTTACTGGATGCGGGGGGGAACTTAGTTACAAGAGACGAGGAAAAGGTGGAGGTGTTTAATGCCTTCTTTGCCTCAGTCTTTAGTGGCAAAACCAGTTGCTCTCTGGATACCCAGTACCCTGAACTGGTGGAAGGGGATGGGGAGCAGAATGTGGCCTTCACTTTCTGTGAGGAAATGGTTGGTGATCTGCTATGGCGCTTGGATGTACGCAAGTCGATGGGGCCGGATGGCATCCACCTGAGGGTACTGAGAGAACTGGCGGAGGAGCTGGCCAAGCCGCTTTCCATCATTTATCAACAGTCCTGGCTACCGAGGAAGGTCCAAGTCGACTGGCAGCTAGCAAATGTAACGCCCATCTACAAGAAGGGCTGGAGGGTAGACCTGGAGAACTATAGGCCTGTCAGTTTGACCTCAGTGCCAGGGAAGCTCATGGAGCAGATCCTCCTGAGTGTCATCATGTGGCACTTACAGGGCAAGCAGGCAATCAGGCCCAGTCAGCATGGCTTTATGAAAGGCAGGTCCTGCTTGACGAACCTGATCTCCTTCTATGACAAAGTGACACGCTGGGTGGACGAGGGAAAGGCTGTGGATGTGGTCTACCTTGACTTCAGCAAGGCTTTTGACACCGTCTCCCACAGCATTCTCCTCAAGAAACTGTCTGCTTGTGGCTTGGACTGGCGTACGCTTCATTGGGTTAGAAACTGGCTGGATAGCCGGGCCCAAAGAGTTGTGGTGAATGGAGTCAAATCCAGCTGGAGGCTGGTCACTAGTGGTGTTCCCCAGGGCTCAGTACTGGGGCCGATCCTCTTTAGTATCTTTATCGATGATCTAGATGAGGGGATCGAGTGCACCCTCAGTAAGTTCACAGAAAACACCAAGTTAGGTGCGTGCCTCGATCTGTTCGAGGGTAGGAAGGCTCTGCAGGAGGATCTGGATAGGCTGAACCGATGGGCTGAGGTCAACTGCATGAAGTTTAACAAGGCCAAATGCCGGGTCCTGCACCTGGGGCACAACAACCCCAAGCATGGCTGGGAGATGAGTGGTTGGAGAGCTGCCAGGCAGAGAAGGATCTGGGAGTGATGGTGGATAGTCGGCTGAATATGAGCCAGCAGTGTGCTCAGGCGGCCAAGAAGGCCAACGGCATCCTGGCTTGTATAAGAAGCAGTGTGGCCAGCAAGGCTAGGGAGGTGATCGTCCCCCTGTACTCAGCTCTGGTGAGGCCGCACCTCGAGTACTGTGTTCAGTTTTGGGCCCCTCGCTACAAGAAGGACATGGAGGTGCTTGAGCGGGTGCAGAGAAGGGCGACAAAGCTGGTGAGGGGCCTGGAGAACAAGTCCTACGAGGAGCGGCTGAGGGAGCTGGGCTTGTTCAGCCTGGAGAAGAGGAGGCTCAGGGGCGACCTTATCGCTCTTTATAGGTACCTCAAGGGAGGCTGTAGCGAGGTGGGGGTTGGCCTGTTCTCCCACGTGCCTGGTGACAGGACGAGGGGGAATGGGCTTAAGTTGAGCCAGGGGAGTTTTAGGTTAGATGTTATGAAGAACTTCTTCACTGAAAGGGTTGTGAGGCACTGGAACAGGCTGCCCAGGGAAGTGGTGGAGTCACCATCCCTGGAGGTCTTTAAAAGACGTTTAGATGTAGAGCTTAGGGAAATGGTTTAGTGGGGACTGTTAGCGTTAGGTCAGAGGTTGGACTCGATGACCTTGAGGTCTCTTCCAACCTAGAAATTCTGTGAAATTCTGTGAAATTCTGTGAAATATTCTAGAATATTTGAGAGAATTGAATTGAATATTTGAATAAATTTGAATTCTAGAATGAAATGAAATAAAAAGAAACATAATGAAACGAAATACCTGAAAGAGAGTTTTGAAAATTGAAGCTCTTGTACGTAGGCACTAAGCAGAGTGAAAACTTTTGTAGGAAAAACCTTAGAGTGAAACATTTTCCTGGAATCTCCGTGTTCAGGTAGTAAGAAAAGAAATAGAGGGATCCTTTGATGGCTGTACACAAGGCAATCCAAAAACACTTTATTTTTCTTCTTCATGTTTGAAGTTATAATAGAAAACAAAAATGCTTATCTGATGAATGGTAAATGCTACAAAGCAGTAACTAAATGAGAAAAAATACAGCTTTCTCCTTTTTTTCCTGTTCATTGTTGTAATTACTCTCTCTAGTTAGATGGTTAATTAACTTCACTTATTATTTGACTGGACATGATGAATGAAGAATCAAGAAAACTGTCAGAGGATATCAGGACAAAGATAATTGCCCAAATGATGCACATACACACTCTCTCTCACATACAGACATATATTTGCATCTAGATGCACAAATACAGACCTTCCTTCCCTATTACACAAGGAAGCAAAAGAAATCATTTAGTATTAATTACCTTATTTTTAAACAAATAGGAAATTTCATAATGCATGTGCTGAGTAGTGTTGTTTCAAACCAGACTCAAGACCTACTTCTCTCTTCTGAAAATAATAAAATACTAGGGAAGGACACAGTAAGTTCTCATTTAACATGGAAAACTAAAATTATTACAAAAAGAAATATCAGCCCTGTAGCAAGTACTATTTCATCAATATTAAGGGGAAAGTTGAAGAATATTTTAATTTTATATGAGAAACAAATGACAGTTGTAAGAAGGAGGACAAGGACTCAGAAGAAAAAGTTTGGGAAAAAAAAATAATAAAAGCCCAAACATTTGCAGGAATTATCCTTTGTGTAACTGAAAAAAAAGATTTAGAGTAGTAAGTGATGTATAGATTGTATATCCAGGGGAACGTATTACAAAGCTTTGAAAAAAAGAATAGTAGATTGAAAAACAGAACCTCTCTTACAGGAGACAGACAGTATTCAATATTTAAAATATGACTACCTTCAACATATTTCTCCAAACCCAATTACAGGTCATCAAGCAACTACAACTCATGTAGTTCTCTTTGCAGTAGCCCTATTTTCAGATATTGAAAAAATGCTGTGACAGGGAGCCATCAACTTTCTTTTTATTGCTCTTGCTCCACTCTGTCTAATTCAAATGATGTGTCACTTCTCATGTGAATATATACTTTTCATGTGTCTTAACTGCCAGGTATGTTTATAACACTTTGTAAGACATCTAAAGTATTCGAGAACATGAAAGTATTACTCACCATCTCTCTCCCTTGTAGAAAAAAGTAAAAACCAATTTTGGTTTCCGCACTGTGTCAATTAATGAATGAATGCCGTCATTTAAGCAACACAAAAATTGCCTGCAAAACTCACATTTGTAAACTGGATTATGACACTTTGAGGAGCTGTATCTTCACTGAGCTGTTCCTACACAGTTGTCTGATAGTAGAAGAACTCATCCTTGGGCTGATCCTGCCTTTGCAAATAAAAAAGTCATCCCTATCACACAATTTTAAGACTATGGATGCTACCACTGATTCCAAACTGATTCAAAACAAGGACAGGATAGACACTCCTAAGTATCACCTGCATGTTCAGAGTTGATAAGCTGTTTGGTATGCCTTTCTCTCCTGATCGTACTGTTTTCTACTGAGTGTTTTCCTTTATCAAAGAAGCTCAGTCTGTAGACCTGTTTTCTCAGAACTCCAAAGACGTTAAAAACTTTTTAAATTAACTTTGGCAAGACACTGAAGTGAATGCTAGAATGACATTTTAAAAGCAGTGCTCATGAAAAACAGCCAAAACATTACTTAATATTCTGGGAATTAAATTGTAGAGAACGCAATAAAGGCTCACTCTTCATTTGATGCCTTCCATCTTTAATAAGTTGATAATGAAAATAATAATACTGAATGAGAACAATGAAAAGAGGGAGCTGGGACACAGCTGTTGAGTTACTGTGTGTACAAACCAAACACAGGTGCCCCGTGCTGTCTGTGATGCTCAGGGCCTCTTGCCTGCTGCCCAGCTGTTAACCCAGCCAGCCTCCTGCCTCCCTCCCTGTGTCCTCTGTCAGCCCTGTGCAGATCTCTTGGCTACCTTGAGTCATTTTTGGTGGCATCAGAGACCAACCTTTAAGAAACAAAAGTTTAAATAAATGCTGCAAAGCAAGGTCCTGTAATCATATGTTTTTTATTTTTTTTTTTTCTTTTCTGGGAGACTATAAATTTACTGTCTAATTGCTTTAAAAAGCAGATTATTTTGTATTTAAACACTTTGACTATAATTTCACTTCCTGAATACAGATCGCCTTGTTGTTTAGTTTTGACCAACAACAATATTCTTAACTGACAATATATTTTGCAGCATGCAAAATCTTTTCTCTTGCAATTAGGAACAACTTGTTGTCAAAGGAGGCTTTCTGCTTGATCCAGATCTCTATGCACTATTTCCTATTTCCTAAATTGGAAGTTGGATGAGGATTTGTCTGTTTTCAAACAGTAGTCTAACAAGAGAAAACACTGGAAAAAAATACTGGCTAGAAAACCATCACCTTAAATTAAATTTAATCTAGTAATACGTGCACAGAATCTTTATAACAACAGCAACAACAACAAAAGATCAGAGGTGAATGGAAGGTTTGTTTGCCATAGAGAAAAAGAGAACGAAAGAACATTATAAATCTAATACATTCATAAAAATACCAGATTTTATCCAAATCAGTAGAGGAGTGAAAGAGAATTACTTGCCTCTTCAGCAAGGATTTATTTCTCTCTTGACTTGGCTCAAATACAGATGAGAAAGACAACAAGATCCTGAACTGATGTACATCCTTACAGCTCCACCGAAGACAAAAGAATAAACAGATTTTGCAACGTCTGAAAATTAGCCCTTAAGAGATCAAAACTTCACAGATTTTTATCTTTGGGAAATAAAATAAAAATAAAAATAAAATAAAATAAAATAAAATAAAATAAAATAAAATAAAATAAAATAAAATAAAATAAAATAAAATAAAGAAAAATCTGCTCTACTAGGGTTCCTACTCATAAGACATATACATGTAGCATCATTTTAAGCTTTGGTTCAAAAGAACGTCTTTCTCACAGCAAGTTGATTCGTGACCTGGTACTGAAGCGGTCACATTGAGACAAACCAATTAATCAGAAAACTTTCTTTGTTTTGGGAGGATACCCCTCTTTACTCATTTCTCTGCCTTCAGTAACTTTACAGCTGATTCAAAAGACCTGCAAATTCACAAATAAGATTACATGGAAACATATTTTAACCTTTTGTGAATGGTTAGTCAAAGTTACCATGTAAAGTGTTGCCCATATTTGAATGAAATAACTTGTATCACATAAAATAATCATTTTGGTTTTGTTTTATTTTATTTTATTTTATTTGACAGGGACATTTGCAAAGACTCTGAGGCTTACCAGCTGTATCCTATATTCCCACTGAAGACAGAAGTTCAACCGCTACGGCACATGAGTCTGTACCTATTCACTATGTTATGGTGAATTCACTATGAATGGGAAATATCCATGATGCAAGACATGACTACTTTTAATGTGCCTGTTGTATACAATTATCATAGAATAACTTATGAAAATCTGAACAAAAGGAGAGAGCCAGACTCTGGATGGAGGCCTTGGAGCCATAACTGAAGATGCCCCCAGACCATCAGCAGTCCACTCCATACTTGTTCATTGGGCACCAGATGATGGGACCATCATCTGGTCCAGGTTTATAAAGAACGGGCGGCTTCTTTCAGAGATGCAAATCTTTGTAGATAAAATATACAAATAAATGAGGCAAGCCACCTACAAAGGGAGGGTGGGAAGGATAAAAAGGGCAGCGATAAGCATTGGCTGCCCATCCTGCCACCCAACATTTGAAAGCAGCAGCAGCCATTGATTCCAGTTATTGCTCTGCAGGTCCTGTGGTTTGCCATCAGGGGAAAGTTGAGCCCTGCAAGATCAATGGTTTTAGTAGCAGCTAGCCATGGACCTCAGTGCGGCTGTACTGACCACTGATGAGCTGTACAAATATTTCTTTCAAAAACTGTGGTGTGTTTTTTTTTTTCTACTGAGTGTCCAATTACTATTTGAGGCATGAGACTTGTATATGTAGTGCCCCAGCCTGGCTGGGCTGTATTGCATACATGCAGAATCTGTCAGCTAAGATCAGACTGACACGTAGATGCCCCTCTTCTTAATTATTTTAAAAAATAATTTCTTCTCCTTGAAGAGAAGACAGCAAAGGCCTTTGACAGACACTATTTCCTGATGTTGTTACATAGAACAGGTTAGTCCCAAAGTGCACATATGACATTCATAAGATGATGCATGAAACCTAGTTTTAGGTGATTTTTGAGAATTATCAGTATTAAATAAAAAACCAACCAACCAACCAAACAAAAAAACTGTTTGTTCCCATTATGATCTTCTTCCCTTCCAACATTTTTTATTTATTTTTTTTTGACATAGTCTTAAGTTTCATGTTTGTTTTCTTAGTTTGGCATGTCTTCATCTATTTTGCATAGTTCACTATAGGTTCAAAATCAGCTGTATTAAAATTCTGCCAAATACATCACGAGTGTGATGAACCTTTCTTGAGTGTAAACAAAGATATTAGAAGTTTAGAAACATTAAAATCAGTTTTTGAAATAGAATAGATTGCTAAACAATAAAGCAATTATAACTAAAATAAACATGACATGTATGAATAGATTTAAAAAATATATATATAAAAATCTAATTTTGACAGCCTAAAGTTGCACCAGCTTACTGGTTACCTTCTTTGCCCTCTTCTCATCCCAAGTCAGGTCATGGCTGCACAAGTAAGAAATGTAATGTGCTTCATTATGGTATAAAAGTCTAAAATTCATTAAAAATGGAGAAGAAATATCATAAAATAGAAACAGAAATCCTGAAATCCACTTGAAAAATTGGCATCCTTGATGTTTGATGTGCATGATTGTCTTTATTTTTAACACTTTTTTTTCCTTCTTTTTTTTTTTTTTTAAACTCATAATCAAAGTATATTTCTTCTAATTTCCAATATTGTGCAAATTTCATCTCAATGTAATTCAGTACAAGTTCAGTTTAAGACTTGAAATTAAGCTTTGATCTTTCCTGTTTATGCATTCTTTGTATTAATAAAGCTTCTGAACAGGAATACAATTACCAACTGCTGATCATGCATAAACCAGAAAAGAGTATAATTCAGTCTCCCAAAGAGAAAGTGTTCAACTTCCAGAACTGAAAATGTATCAAGAAATTAGATTCTACCATAGATTTTATAGAATTTTACTTTGTTATTAAAAATAAACAAAATAAAATAACTCCTTAATGGTACACTAAGTTTAATCTTATCCTGTTAAACTCTGAATGATAAACTCTACTATTTAGATACAGGCTAAATTTCTATATTTCTTTGTCATTAGAAACTGTGAGAATACTTTAAAAGATTGTTTTCTGCCTTGTGGTGTTCATAATGTCCACAGGGAAATTATTCATATCTTAACACTCAAAAGAAAAATACATTTTGTCCTGATGCTCAAAAATATGACGTTTATTTTGTTGTAGGAGAGCAAGGTATAATTTCCTTGTCATCTGTCTTTTTTAAATGAAGTGCTCAAGGAAGAGATTTTATTTTCAGGGGTCAAAATAAACCCCATGTAACTACAACAGTCCTAAGCCAAATTAATTTTGGAATGGACCACATAAAACAAAAATGGTATGTGGTTTTTTCCCTGTTGTTTTAGCAGAAGTGACACTGTCACTGCCTCCACACTCGAAACTTCATCTCAGCTCACCAAGCATTTGGTGCCATTCTTTTGAAGAGCAATATGAAAACACTAAAATACAATGCAATAGGTAGCAATGGGGCTATTAATTTTTTTTTTTTTTTTTTTTTTTTTTTTGCCAATGTCCATTACTTTCTTCTAATAAGTAGCTTACATGAATGATGTTAAACAAGAGACAGACTCACTTATCTGCAGTAGTGTTTCTACTGATTTCACAGATTGTACGGTAGGACTTTCCATAGGTCAAATTAGATATTCTATTTTGTAAAAGGGGGATAACACAACCCTATTGAACAAATTATATCAGTTTCAATAAGGTGCTTCTGCTCTCAGTATTTGGATATATATTTGCTGACAAAATACTCCACTATACAGGCAACTATGCTGCTGTATCACGGAAGGAAATCCAGTGGAGTGCTCCCATATCTTCTTTCCAGACATTTTGTCAGAGGATGACAAAACAGGCTGGTGGGATATCAACATCAGTTAAAGCTCCTGAATGTCAGAGTATTCAGTTATTCATTTATGGGTAGGAAAACAGTATGACAGCAATATATTTAAACTGCTAGTAGAAAACAGACAGGGGTTTCTAGCTGATAATGCTTACTGTTTTCTGTCAAATTAAGAGAAAATGATATTCTTCTACCACATGGAAATAATAGAATCCAAGTAATCAAACTTGCATTAATAGGATAAGAAAGCAAACAGTAAACAAACAAACAAACAAAAATCACCCTCCCTGAAATGTAGATAAACATTTAACATTCTGAATATGTACATACAAAGGTGTGAGAGAATACTCTGTGATTATTATTCCAATTATATAAAAGAAAGGTAAAAAATTGCCAGAACTTTTGAAAAAAGATTGCATTGAAAGTTTTTTACCTTAACTAATGCAAGAGGTCAAACTAAAATCCTTTTAATCTATGTTCTAGATTCCTTAGAAGGAAAAATGGGCAAAAGGACTCAAAAATATTAACTAAGCAAAAAAAGTTCTATTCTACAAACTAAATTGAGCAGCAAGATTGTTTTGCACAGCTGCTGGATTTCTATTTAAGAAAATGTTTTTCTTAACTAACATCTTAGCTGGTTAAGCACTGTATGATGAATATTATTGATTCACATAGATTATAATGGAACTCATCTAAAGTAAGAGTAGTATACATTTACTACGTTATTCTTTAGAGGCCTCATCCACCTTTAATGTTATTTACCATTAAATGTACTTTAGAATGTATTTTTACCTTTTTTCTCATATTAAGAGGACATTTTTGCATAAACTGAAGAAAATATGATTTGTACAAACATGTCTCCCAGGAAAAAAATATCTTCAGATTAAATCTAAAAAAATCTCTGCAAGTCTCAAGTTCAAGGAAGATCATTTCCTATAATCCTCAGCTGATCAAGAACAACATAGTTCTATATACTGTTTACATGTATGCATTTTTACATACATGTATGTTAAAATGGCCATGGGGGTACATGTTTTTGGTTTATTTTTACTCCTTCTTTCAGAGGGGTAGTTTGTTCTTCCTTGGTTTTGTTTTTTAAGTCTGACATACAGTACAGAATAAAGGAACAAGCTATATATTGATTTTGAGGGCAAAAGAGTACTTTCATTTCATTTCCCTATGCCAAAATAGAGCATTAATAATAAATACTTTCTAAAGACTATAAATGTTATCCATGCAATGAAATGGTGAAAATGAATCCTAACATTACAGCAGGAAAAAAAAAAAAAAAAAAAAAAAAAAAAAAAGTAAACCACAGGCTTGTAGAGAGATGGAGCAAGAAGGCAGCAAAAATCAAAAATAAAATAAAATAAAATAAAATAAAATAAAATAAAATAAAATAAAATAAAATAAAATAAAATAAAATAAAATAAAATAAAATAAAATAAAATAGTAAACAGTGTAATGTTAGCATTAGAAAATGAGGAGAGAGATTCGAATGCATCATAACTTCTGTAATAGCATAAAGGCCAGACTCTGTCAAAATAAGATGACTTACAACATTCAAAGAAATCAGTATCTAAATAAGCTAATATTAGTCAGAAATGTTCTTGTGCTAACAAATTAAAAAGAAGCAATTTATTTAATATGTTTAATTCAGCTATTAATTGTCAGCTACTATTTTCACATCAGTATGACAATAAAGTTGTATTTCCTTCCTCAGCAACATTCCCAAATTACTTTTATTCAAGTGTCTATAGTATTCTGGATTATTCTCAGATGAAATGAGCTAAATATGTAACAAGTTGAAGAAGAAAGAATTTGAAAAAACATTTGACAGCTATGTATAAAGTACAGTGATTTAATAATCACTTTAGCGATACTGTGCTTTTGCCAGTGCTTCCTCTTAAAACCAGCAATGCATTAAAGCAGTACTATGAAGCAGGACAAGGATGTAGACTAAAGAGGGTACAAATAAAATGACTAAATCAATACGAAGTAGCAGGTAAGTCTGGTAAGGAAAAGGGTACTGTACTAAACATGCAGTGCCACTTCTACCAGTAGTTGTTATCTCAAATATTAGCAATGCTGAAATTATGCCTCCTAACATACCTTTATGTTGTGCAAAGTGTTTTTCACCATGAATACATTTTACATGGTGAACTCCTTTTTACCCTAGCCAAAATATCCATTTGAAGCTGATTTACTGTTCCCTTTACTGTTGGTGAATCACATTTTTTTCACAAAGATCATATCTCAAGGGACTGAGATTGACTGTTTCACACAATATATGGTGACAACAAGATTTACAGGTTTTGGTCAGAGCTACTAGTATAGGCATAGGCGCTGTGTGGTATTACTTCTAAGACAGCATGCATTTGAAGATGAATTGGGTCCTTATGAGGACCTCTGGTGAGCTACTAGGCTTGACGTGTAAAGTCACAATTTGTTCTGACATTGTTTCATTGCCACAGTCTGTCTTTTCATTTCAGATATTTAATAAAAGCTGTTACATATTTTATACCAGGTAGGTTCAGCAATCTATTGAGAAAAATACGCTTCTGTCACAAAATAAGTATAAAAATACAGATGACTTGCACAGCCTACAATCACAAACACAAAGACAAAATCCAAAACTGTCGTTGTTTTTTTTTTCTATTTTTTTTTTCTCATAACAATGAAGAAGAAATGAAACAAGCATCAAATTATGGCTTTCTGTACTTTAAAAAACCACCAGTTCATTTTATAAAGAATTGTATTTTATATTTATAAACACATAAAAATGAGTTTGATTGCTACAGGATTAGCTCAGAATCCTGCAACTTCTATTTCTATGTTAAAAAAAAGCTACCTTCCTTTTGACAGGAGAGTCAAGGAAATGGATGTAGTATGCTTCTTTTGGAGATTTCTGATGGAAATCAAGCAACTCAAGCCAATCCATTTTCCCTCCCCCCTTTTTTAAAAACATAGAAATATCATCCTTTCTTTTCTCATCTTCATGTACAATAGCTAAAGAAGTAATTCTTTCTCTACAACCAATTCTCATCAGTCCTCGGCCAACATTTAATAATTCATTTATACTTCAGAGACATGTTGAGACTGCTAATTAGTTAAGAGCTGGATTTCATGCATAATAACTCGATGTGTGTCTACGCCAGACAGATGAGTACAGAGTTATAATATTCATACCCTTAAAACTGTCATATGCTCTAGCAGCCCCTGCTTAAATAGAATTAAATTAAATAAATGCAACATAAAATAAACACAGCCTTTTATTTTTTCACAAGTTTTCAAATCAATTTACTTGAGATTGCTTAGAAAGCCATTTAAGGCAAACGAACAAAAATCATTCAAAAGAAGGGTTTGTTCCAAATATATTAATTATATATCACATTTCTAGTTAATATACAGAACTAAAACATGGTAATGTCAGATACACTCAGAGCAGCTGATTTAAAACTAATTTTAAAATACTTTATGATGGAATTTTAGAAAGTTATTTCAAATAATAGGCTAGAACAGGTTAAGATATTTCTTTGGACTCCTGTCATTTCTGCCTACTGAAATTATTTTATTCCCAAGTGAGTTCCATCACAGTATGTTGAATAGTTTCATCACTTTCAGAGTACACTTTTGAAATGTTCATAGCCTGCCTCTTTTTCCATAAACAAATTCTTTAGGGACTGCATACTTCGTAAGCATTTTAATGCATGCCTGTTTAGAAAGAACCATTTTCTTCTTACTTTTAATTAATTTTATATTCCCACGTTCTTGCATTTTATGTTTTAACATTAAGCTTTCTTCTCCTGTCAAATATCCACACACCATTTCAAGAAGCATACATTTTCATGTACAGCAGCTGTCTCAACAACTGCCAGGGAGAGGAATCAGAACCACTGATACTGTCTTGCCTTTTTTAATATTTTAGCTTTTCTACAACTATTTATATCATTATAATGCATTTTGAATGAACACAGCTTTTCAAATAATCTTTCACCTTATCTTTAATTTGTTTTGTGTTGATAGGCATAATCAATAATTCATCAATTTGTGAATTCATAAGTGTGCCTCCTGTAATGTATTCTTTTCAAAGTTTTGTTTTTCTGATATAATGAAATGAACTCATGTCATCGAACTAACTAGCATATATGAATGTTCCCCTGCTTCCAATTTCCAAACACCACCTGCTTCACATAAGGGTCTCTTCAAATGAGCTGGTAGGAGCAGACTTCCAAGAAAGACCAGAAGAAAGTACCAATTATAAGCAGAATATTTAAGCTATTTCCTTAAAACTGTCATTTCAGAAGAATTTGGTTAATTTAAGTGAAAGTTCTGAACAGAAGCCTGACAAATATTTTGCAGAAATAACCAAATTCCAAAAATGAAGCATTACCTTTCTTTGACTTCTTCCTGGGTCAGCACGGCATGAAGAACAACCAGGTCAAAATGTCCTCAGCTGAACCATTGCGAAAGCACAGAAAATAAAATCTATAAAGAGTGCAATTGTTGCACAGACTTCCATTTCTAGCCTTGAAGAAAACAAAACCAAGACTGAAATGAACTGCTTCCAAGGGGCCCTGGCATGGTGTGTGCAAGTGAGCCAATGCCAGCAGCATGGCAGAAACGCCGCAAGCAGAGCGTGCGGAGAGCCCAGCAGCAGCTCAGGCTCCCAGCTGCCTTCCAGCACTACAGTGATGGAGAGGAGAGCAGGTTACAGGACTAAAAGTTTGCCATGCCACAGATTCCAGAGCATACATGAGACCACCACATAGAGTGGAAGAACCCCTGTGCAGCAGTGGACAAAGATGAAGATGACGCATCCCACCCACAAAAGGGAGCAGAAGCTGTTGTGTCAGGTGGCATGCTTTACACACCAAGCAACAGTGAGAAAGCTAATAAAGCTGTCTCTCGCTTAAAATTCCATCTTGCAACAGAACAAGCCTTCATCTTCATCAGCTAGAGGTTAAAAGTACACTGTGGCAGCAGTCATCCTAACTATCATGTTTTCTTTTGATACAAAGGACATTTTCCCTCATGTCCTGAATGGAGGATATGTTATTTTTGCAGTGAAAGCAATGGGACTCCAGACAAGAAGAACTATATGCCTCGACATAATCTTCTGTGGGATCTAGCTCTACACTCTTAAACAAACTGTGATTTTAAACTTATTTAAACTTCCTTATGTTATGAAGTGATGGAGAATCTAAAGAAGAGAAAATTCAAATAAAATGTAACTGAATACTCATGATCATCTTAACTGAATTTGTTTTAATTCATAGCATTCTGGACAGACTTTGCATTACTGCTGGGAAGATCTAGGTGCGATAAACAATTTTGCAGTGGTTTTACAAATTTCTGAACTCATAAAACTGCAGGGTCTTTCTGAACTTCTGTAGCTCACATGAACTCAAATTTCAGAAGATGGAGGATGGATAGCAGTATTAAGTTCAACTCATCTAATAATCCTGTATTTTTTTTATTATTTTTTTTTAACTTCTCAAGGAGACTGAAGGCACAGAAACGAGAAATCATGAAATACACTCCACCTGCTTTTCAGGTTCAGCATTCTTATGATCCACTTCTGGATGTATAGCTAGCAATAGCTGTTATTATTTTTAGAGGGCCTAAAAGTGTACTCAACAATCAGGGCCTATACAATGAAACATGCTTTGAAAAATCTCACTCTCTGTGCTAAGTAGCTGTCATGAAACAAAGCTTTCCATTACTTTGTTTGACATTTTTTTCTACAGCAAATCTTGACACTACTAGTTTTCTTCTTTGCCCCAGCACTAGATTATTGCAATTGATTCTACCTATTGAAGTCCTGTTCTCAAAAGATTCTTTCAAAACACACAGTTAGCCAACAGTGGTCTCTATCACAAAAGATTTCCAAAGTTGCAGCTAAGAATTTTGACTCTACCAGACACATTTCTTCAGAAAAGCAAAGCTTACTGAAGCCTTTCCTTCTTGTTTTCAATCCTACTGGCTGGTACTTTGTAAATAGTTATCACAGAAACTAGTGGATGAATACACAGGTAATTAATGTAGAACAAAATTATTGCACTGTTCTATAAAGAGATGTTTAAAAATGAGATGTTTAAAACTGATACACATTTCTAAAATTGAATTGCTGTATTTACAGGTAATTTACAATACACTTTGACTGTATAAACATGAAAACCTCTCCCTGCTCTATGAAAATGTGTACAACACAAGTAACCCTATTAAATAGTTGTTACAACTGAATGACTCACTGATGTACTTAGGTAGTTTCCTACACCAAACTAGGATTTCTTGGTGTTGTAACCATCAACATGAGAAAATTAAACAATATTTGTAGGAAATATTCTTGAGATTAACTAGTGATAAAATGAAGTTATATGGCTGGGATGGAATGACTAACTACAGGCAGTATGCTACCCATACAGGCCCGTGAATGGCCTTTATTTCCTATAACAGAGGAATGTAGGCAGCTCTCACCTTTCCAGAGAAGCAGGTAGAGCCCAGGCAGTATTACATCTAAGACTGCAAGAGACATATGTTGAAGCAACTAAATACTACCTCAAGAAATATAACTGTAAGTTACATTAAGCATTAAGCAGTAAGCATATATTAAATATAGTTTGACATCACTGCTGTCTTCTTCTCCAAAGGGCATTTGTAAATGATGTTAGAAACTTCCTAGCCATAAAAACAAAACAAAACAAAAAAAAAACACACTCTATTCCTCATTATTTTTTTGACCACATTATGTAATTTCATGTAGGTAAGTGTTCAAACATTTATCTTTATTCTTCTATGACAAACGTTAATAGCATCTCATCTGATACTGAGAATGGACTTGTTGTAAACTGTATTATATAGTAACATAATGGATATAGAAATTTTACATAATATTATGAACACTGAAATGCAAGTATTTTATGAAGTTATCTGTGAGATAACTATATGATTATGATGAGACACAATTTTTTTTTTTTTTTATGTAAATACATTTTGCTGTTAAAGCTCATAGAATGATCACCACGTGCCTATAATTCTTAAAATGAATGCAATCTGCTCAGGAAGACATCATCTCTTCCCAGAAAACATGCGATAAGTACAGATTTGAAAGACAATATCATTTTTTCTGGTCTATAAAACAAACTGATACCTGTTTTGTGAGACTGAAAGCATAACAATCAAAAAAGCTTCAAGTACACAAATCCTTGTGAAGGAAGGCAAGTTATCTTCACAAGGTCAGGTTTGTGACATTTGAGAAAGGAAACAAGCTGACCTAGCAGAGCACTAAAGCCTGTTAAGACTTCATGAGAGATGTATTCAATCTATCTCTAAAAGGTATCTAACTACCCTTGTAGTCCTGGTTTCAATCTTTGCAGAGGCTTTATGTAGAAGGTGGCAGGTATCTAAGGTGTCTACATAGATTGCCTTGGGTTTTCTTGTTTTTGGGGGGGGTTGCTTTTTTAGATATGAAATATCTAAACTGCTTATTCTTCCTTACATGCTGTCTGAAAGACAGCACTGTCTTTCAAATATTTTTTCAGTTAATACATTCCCTCAGAGTGAACTCCTGTGCCAAAACCAGACCTGCTGAACGTTTTCACATAGTATATAAGGCACAGCAGGACAGGGGTAAGCAGACTATGTGACTGTTGTCAGAGATGGCTGGTCAATACAGATTTGAAACTAGGACTGTGGATGGGGAGACAAAAGTTATGAATCAAAGACAACTGCATTATTATTGCTTCAGAAATTACCATCAGTCACCTGAAGCTCTGTAACTGAAAAGATACAAGCTCTTACCCTGTCCCAAATATACTTAACTCAAATTAGACCAAGTAGAAGGAAAAGCACAATCACGGTGGACATTTATTAATTTTCAAAAATTGTGGAAATTCTCATTTGCCTAGTTCTGCTGAGGCGGAACTTCTCCCAGAAACAATGAGGTATGACACCACTCTTAATATAAGTAAGATTTTCATATAAATAACATTTGTCAGCTTGGGAGTTAATCACTTTTTTTTTTTTTTTTTTTTTTTTTGCTGAGATCACCTCAGTCTAAAAACAATGCATAATGATAAATTAGATAAATTATTTTTTCAAAAATAATCAAACACACTTCCTTTACATTTACTTTCATGTGATAACATCCTTGTCATTTCATAACTTAATCTGCTTAATGTAGATGTGTTTTTTTTAAACCATTTCAATGCAAAATATGGTGACAGGGAGAGTATATCATCTTTATCGCATAATAAGAAGCAATTCAGTGTTCTTCACAATATAAAACCAGAAGCCATTACATGGTATCATTAAATAACAGAGAGAGGGAGTTTGTCCTTTTTCTACACAATTCATAGCCAAACTGTGCAAGTCATTACCATAGGGCAGCTATGAATAATAAAAATATAGGTAAATTCTATTTTAAAAAAAATCTCAAGGAAGAAAAAAAAAACTCACGAAGGATCAAATTTCCCAAGACCATGGAGCAGACAAAAACAACGTCTATCTCAGGAAAAACCTAAAACAGGAATCTGATAATATAAACAGGTGAGAATCTCACTATGTTTTCGCTTGGTTCTTTGCTCTTCCTCTAAGTTTTACCAGAGCAAATATACTTAAGATCCTGCACATCTATGAAAACAATTTTTTAAAAGTTTAGCAGCCTTTTTTGTTTGTAATATTTAATATAATAGGTATAGATACATACATATTCGAGATCATATAATCTAAATCCAGTTGAGAAAAAATGCATGCTGAAATGAAATACAACAGGTACAAGTAATTGACCACCATGAAAACTATGACTGTTTAAGTTTTAAATGAATGAACTGATCCAGAGAATTATAGTTGCCGGTTCCAACAAATATAAATATAAATGATCCTTAATTAAGAGAGAATAAAATGCAATAGTCTTGCTTTGTTTCAACCTCTCTACTACCCATATTAAAAATCCCAACTGTAGTAATAAGAATGTTCTTCTGCTTCATATATTAAATCAAACCCCTAGAAGCAGTGACAAGCAATAAAATATGGGGAAAAAAAATTGGCATAAACAAGTGGAAGAAACATTTTTCTGTGCCTAATGTGATCATGATAATCTGTTCCCCTACCATTTAGTAACTAAACAACAGTCTCATTAATGGATTTTAATATATTTTTAGACAGCTTTGTTCTTTTGATCTCTCTTCCTAACTTTTAATTCTCTTTACCACTTCCACGAGGAATACTCAGACAAAGAGATCTCTGAACTGTCTAATGTTTTTGTTTGATTGTTTGTTTTTAATAGCTGTTTCTACAATAAAGCATTATTTCTAGTACATACCAATATTTTCTACCATGGTAGTGACCAATGTTCAGGAACTCTAAAGAGCCATTAAACCTTTAAGCTGTAACAGTTGAAAATATGATATACTGAAAGACACTTCTGAATGGTTTCATTACTTTTTTGTGTCATGGAGTAACTTGCGGAACCCATTCCAAGGTGACATTACATTAAGCAGATGGAAATCTGTGTTAATACATTTAAAGCTTTCCATCTTTTCCAATCTTGCCAACTTACAGAAGTAGCATAACCAGTACTGTCTTTGCACTTAAACATGCAATTGGTAGAAACAAACAAAAAAACAGAGACTTAACATGTCCTCTGGAAATGAACCTACATTCCTCACTTCTACATTTAGCAGAACCATACCTAGTCTGCAATCTTTTTTTTTTTTTTTAAGGAAAAAAAAAAAAAGCTTTTTTATTTTTACAGGCATAAACCGGAAAAATAAAAAAATTCAACTGGATGCAAGGAACAGGTTTTTTCTCATGAGGACAGTCAGGCAGTGAAGCAGGTTGGCCAGAGAGGTTGTGCAATTCCCCAGGTTGTGCCCAGGAGATTTTCAAGTTCTGACTGGGGAAGACCCTGAGCAACCTAGTCTGATCCCATAACTGAGTGTGCGTTGTGCCTGAGGGTTAACTAGAAGCCTCCTGAGGTCTCTTTCAGCTGTAATTCTCCTATACTAAGTCAATTTCTGGTATAAAACAGCAAAATGAGGTGTTGCAGCTTCTGAATAAATGTGTGTTACTAACGATTCATTTCACTTTCACAATACAAACTGAAGAGTTAGCTTTCATTACGTATCTATTATACCCATTCCACAAAATACTGTCTAATTCCTAAAGCATTATGCTAAATGCAGACGAGTACTTCAGTTATTTAGAAATCTTATGTCCAATGCAGCCCCTTAGCCTCTAGTCATTTATACAGTTCTGAAAGTTTTTGTCTTTTAACGTAAAAAAGGCAAACATCTGATATAACCCAACAAAATATGTGCACTGCCTTAGTTACTGAGTTTAATCTTTCTACTACAAAGTTTTCTTTATGTTGCAACTTTTAACAAATTAAAAAGCATTTTATTTTGAAGCATGTTTTTCAGACACAAAAATCAGCACTGGCAATGTTTTGGTCACCAATATGTGCCATTCAAACAGACAGCAGGAATAAAGCCCACAGAGCAGCTGTATTTTTTAATCAGAATACTGTTTACTGCCAGTTTTATATGATCTTTTTTTTTTAACGATAGGTATTTATAGCAAAAAGGATCTGAGTTTAGGCAATGATAGTTTCAAACAGATACAGAGGGAAAAAAAAAAAAAAAGAAAAAAAAAAAAAAAGAAGAAAACTCACACTGATGAACTCCTTCTAATTGGCATTCTGCTCATCCTGTGTACAAAGCAGAGTGTTTAAAATATTTAACAGAAAAGTAAAGTTCAGCACTGTTCTAAGAGTATCCTGAGGGGAATAACCAGCAAAATGTAAGACACCATTCCACAACTGAAGAACATTTCCTCTCGAAGAGAATACAATCCTACCATAAAGCACAACAATTTGATAATTCTTCTGTTAATTCAAATATGCTAAGTATATTGATTCTTTTTTTTTTTTTTCTTCCTCCTCAGTTTCATTAAAAAGTGCTTCCACAGAAGCTCTCATGAAAACATGAGTTAAAAAATATAATGGAAAACATGATTAATAAATAAACTTCTTAGACTCCAGTTTGACACATAATTTGTACAAACTGCTCCTTTTCTCTCCATTTTCTAGCACCTTTCGGCTTTTTATGTTGGAAATTATTTATATGAATACTAGCTTACCAGGATGTTCCTTTGTATTTCAGGTCAGTGACCTGGCTAAACAAAGAAAAGTAAGTACAAGTTGTTCTAGGCTAGATGGTAGCAGGCTTCTACAGAGGCTTCCTTAATAAAGCTAAGGAAAAGCAGGATGCAGTTTGTAACATCTCCCACAGCAGAATAATGCACTAAAAGCACCATATATCTTTATTCAAAATAAAGACAGTACGGTCTCAGGCATGGGCCAAAATCTAGTTGAAAAGGGAAAGAAATGAGAGGTATGCTCAAAAAACAGACAGAAATCAGTAAGAAAGGAAAGATGATATTCATCCTAGAATCCTACTGCCAAAGTCTTCACCAGCTGAAGATGTGAGATCATATTCAAACAAACCCAAAACACCTACATCTTGGTTTCTTTATGGAGGATGAAAGCATAACACAGCAAGCCATTATGTAAGTAAAATAAAATACCACCTAATATCAGCTCTGAGAGGTGGGGTTTTTTTAGAGAGCACTTATAAATTTCTCTTTGAAACATTACTTACAATCCTAATTGTATTTAGAATTGTTTAAAAAACGTATTACTTTCAAAAAATTTATGGATCTTCTCCCTCTCTTATCCTTGTTGAATTAAGATTTGGTTATATATTTTTTAAGATATTCTTTACAAATACATCATATTATTTCAACAGGCTTTACTTGTTTAATTTATGTGAAATAATTTTAGTCTGCATTTTTTCTTTTTCTTTTTAGTCTGTTTTTCACTGTTACTTTCACAAACCATACAATAACAAACAATATGTTATTGGTGGTACCCAATATTATAATTCCATCTATTTTTTATGTTTCAGTTTCAGGCATAGCTAACATAGTATTAGCATATATTAGCACTGACCTTAACAATTTCCTCTTAACATTGTTTGAAGTTAACTAGGCTAATTGTTACCTCAGAATCTCATATAACTACTAGACAAAGTCTATAAGATTGCCTTGGACAAGTGCTAACTTGTTCCAAAGGAGTATGTTGTGGTTTAGCTGCCCTGGCCAGCAGCTGCTCCACTCTGAATCACAGAATCACAGAACTGTAGGGGTTGGAAGGGACCTTAAAAGATCATCGGGTCCAACCCCCCTGCCAAAGCAGGTTCCTCAGAGCAGGCTGCCCAGGTAGGCGTCCAGACAGTCTCCAGAGAAGGAGACTCCACAACCTCCCTAGGCAGCCTGTTCCAATACTCCGTCACCCTCACCATGAAGAAGTTCTTTTGCATGTCAGTGCAGAACTTCCTGTGCTCTAACTTGCAGTCATTGTCCCTTGTCCTATCCCCACAAACCACTGAGAAGAGGTTGGCTACATCCTTCTGTCCCCTACCCCTCAGATAGTTACATACCCTGAGGAGATCCCCTCTCAGTCTTCTCTTCTCCAGGATGAACAGGCCCAGCTCTCTCAGCCTTTCTTCATAGGGAAGATGCTCCAGGCCCCGTATCATCTTTGTGGCCCTCCGCTGGACTCTTTCCAGGAGATTCCTGTCTTTCTTGTACTGGGGAGCCCAGAACTGGACACTGTACTCCAGGTGAGGCCTGCCCAGGGCAGAGTAGAGGGGGAGGATCACCTCCCTTGACCTGCTGACCACACTCCTTTTAATGCACGCTAGGATACCATTAGCCCTCTTGGCCACAAGGGCACAGTGCTGGCTCATGGTCAACCTGTCGTCCACCAGGACCCCCAGGTCCTTTTTGTCAGAGCTCCTCTCCAGCAGGTCATCCCCCAGCCTGTACTGATACATGCGGTTGTTCCTTCCCAGGTGCAGGACTCTACACTTGCTCTTGTTAAGCCTCCTTTGGTTTCTTCCTGCCCATCTCTCCAGCCGGTCCTAGTCTCACTGAATGGCAACACAGCCTTCTGGCATGTCAGCCACTCCTCCCAGCTTTGTATCATCAGCGTACTTGCTGAGGGCAGACACTATTCCCTCATCAAGGTCGTCGATGAAGATGTTGAACAAGACCAGACCCAGCACCGACCCCTGGGCAACACCGCTAGTCGCAGGCCTTCAGCTAGACTCTTCTCCACCAATCACCACCCTCTGAGCTTGGCCAGTCAGCCAATTCTCAACCCACCTTGCCGTCCACTCATCTATCCCACACTTTCTCAGCTTTGCTAGTAGGATGTTATGGGAGACAGTATCGAAAGCCTTGCTAAAGTCAAGGTAGATGACATCCACCGCTCTCCCCCCATCTACCCAGCTGGTGATGCCATCATAGAAGGCAACGAGGTTGGTCGAGCACGACTTCACCTTGGTGAATACATGCTGACTACTCCTCATAACCTTCTTCTTTTCCAATTTCTTGGAAATGGCATCCAGAACAACCTGCTCCAATACCTTTCCAGGGACAGAGGTGAGACTGACTGGCCTGTAGTTTCCTGGATCCTCCTTCCTGCCCTTCTTGAAGATCAGAGTGACATTGGCTATCCTCCAGTCTTCAGGCACCTCACCCATTCCTCAGGACCTTTCAAAGATGATAGAGAGCGGTTCGGTGATCACATCTGCCAGCTCCCTTAGCACACGTGGATGCATCCCATCGGGACCCATGGATTTGTGTGTGTTGAGCCCACTCAGACACTCCCAAAACACTCCCACATCCACCAGGTGGGAGCCCTCCATTTCCCAGGCCCTTTGTCCTATTGCCAGGGGCAAGGAGTTCCGGGGGAGTGTCCTTGAAGCAAAGACTGAAGCAAAGAAAGCATTCAGTATCTCTGCCTTCTCAGCGTCTCCCATGACCAGGGCACCCCCCTCATTCAGCAGGGGACCCACATTATCCCTAGTCTTCCTCTTACTGTTTACATACTTGAAAAAACCCTTCTTATTATCTTTTACCTCTTTCGCAACCTTCATCTCTAGGTGGGCTTTAGCCTTCCTCGTCGCGTCCCTGCAGGCCCTGAAAACACATCTATACTCCTCCCAAGAGGACAGGCCAGGCCCTTTTTCCACATTTCATAGACCTTCCTCTTCCTTTTGATCTTATTGATGAACTCCTTGCTCATCCACACGGGTTTCCTGCCCCCCTTCCCCAATTTCCTATTCTTCAGGATGCACTGATCCTGAGCATGGAAGAAGTGCTGCTTAAATGTAGCCCAGCTCTCACAAGCACCCTTGCCTTCTAGCAGAGATACTTCCAAGCAGATCCCGGAAGAGGTCAAAGTTGGCTCTTCGAAAGTCCAGGGCATTAGCAATCCAGTAGCAATCCTGCTTTTAGCCTTACTTCCTTTGCCCAGTTCCATCTGGAACTCCACCATCTCATGGTCGCTCCATCCCAAGCTGCCTCCAACCTTCACATCCCTAACAAGGCCATCCCTGTTGGTAAGAACAAGGTCCAGGAGCACCCCCTGCCTCGTCGGCTCCTCCACCACCTGCATCAGAAAATTGTCCTCAATGCATTGTAGGAACTGTTTGGGCTGCTCGTGCCTAGCCAAGTTGCTTACCCAGAAGATGTCTGAGTAATTGAATTCCCCCATGAGGATCAGCACTCGTGATCGTGAGGCTACTAGCAGCTGCTCGTAGAAGGCCTCATCGACTTCCTCCTCCTGATCTGGAGATCTGTAGTAGACCCCCACCACCATGTCTCCCATACCAGCTCACCCCTTAATTCTTACCCACAAGCTCTCCACTTGTCCTTCACCCTCCCCCGAATGTCCCCCCTTTCTCCCTCTTTACCCCAAATTTACTGTTCAGCACAATGCCAAGTGGCGTGGGACATCCTTTTGAGCAGCCAGGGCCAGCTGTCCTGGCTGTGTCCCCTCCCAGCTCCCGGTGCACCCCCAGCCTCCTCGCTGGCAGGGCAGCACCAGGAGCTGGGACGTCCTCGGCTCTGTGCAAGCACTGCTCTGCCCCAACTGAAACATCAGTGGGTTATCAGCATTATTCTCATCCTAAATCCAAAGCACAGTATCGTGTGAGTCTCTATGAAGAAAATAAACTCTGTCCCAGTCAAAACCATGGCAGTGTATAACATTAAAGAGCCTAAACTCCTATTGCAAAAATGGAATAGAGAAGGTATAAGAGTTCTCAGTGGAAGCCAAACTTTAAAGATTTTGATAAACACTATAGTCATATGGGTGAGAAAAGTTTAGAAGTCACCTTCCATGCTTCAACAACAGCAATTAATGTGCTTTCTTATGCTAAAGCACTGAACGAAGCAATGAAAGATTGTTGTGGATGTGAAATGCAACAGAGACTATAGAAATACTTTATTAAGTAATTACCCTTATTAATCCAGTTCATTGGCAGTGTCAGAATCAAGTATTTTCAAGTTAAAATAGGAAAGATTTTACAGCCTTGGGAATAATGCCCATTTTGATTTGCCTTTGCTCTGAATAGCAGAGTACCTTGAATCTCCAGTGACTAAGTGTGGTGTGACAAATGGGCTTAAGACTTTTATCTTCTGCTTAATGGAAAAGATTTTGGACAACCTGTAATAAGACAATGTTAATTCTTCTTGCAGATGGGTATTTGAACAGTTCTCAGTATTCTCTTGAAAACCAGCTCTCTTCCTATCATAGCACCTCAGGTTGCCCAGTCTTGCAAAGACAGCCTAGGACTTGTACAGAGTTTGTGACTGAATTCCATGTGGACTGAAAGATCTGTTTAGTCTCAAATGATTTTATTTTTGCTAAATATATATGATAGCCATTATATTCTGGAAAATATGATAATATTTTTATTTTAAAAAATGCAATATTAAATATTGCATGTAAAATAATTATTAAGAATAAATTTGCAATGATTAAGAGGGATAATAATAATTATCATTATATATTATATAATTATATATTTATAATGATAAATATAGAATAAAAATTGCATAATTTATATATATTATATATTTTGCATAATTAAAAAATGCTTAAAAGGGAAAACTGGGAAAAAAAAAACTGATATATTAACGAAACAGATATTTTACGTATACAGAAAATTTATCACATTTGTTTAGCCTCAGCCACTTCAACCACTTTCTACACTTGCACAATCCAAACCATTCATTTCCCAGTCATCACAGCTCAATAAATAAACACAACAGTCTTTTAATTCTTAGTCATAAGGAATCCTCATTCTTCTTCATGTCAACAAAGAACAAAATATCATAAATCTATACTGTCCTTTTTATGCAAACTGAATGTAGTGGCCTGGATGATCAAAGAAAGTCTTGTACCACTCAGAAAGTTGTAGTACTACTGATGTAAGTACTAGATTCTTGCCAGTACATGTCTGTAAGTGGGGATACTCAGCAAAGGATTACTTCTGCTTTGCTTTCCAAGACTTCACATTTATCCTGTCTAGAAGGCAGTTCAGTGTAAAAAACTTAATTGTAGATGGGTGTAGCATTTTCTTTATCTAGTCATACATGGTTTATTAGATAGTATAAAATAGCACTGGAATTAAATGAAATGTAGAAGACAGCCTTGCAAAAAGATACTGAAAAAAAAATAAATCAGGAATGATAAGAATCAAAATGGAGATCAAGCTGAAACCTTCTATAGCAAAGCTATCTGAGCCAAACTAATTTTAAATAACTAGTAGGAGAAGTTTCTATTAGCAACATTTTGTTGCCTTGTATATAAAATAAACAAAATTTTATATTAGTGACAAGATAACAAAAGGCAGATTAAAGCAAAGGTTCCCATCTGCAAATACTTTAAGACATTCTTCATGGCTTAGTCCATCATCTCAGATGTGCTTGGTATTCTCTCCTACCAGAACGGTCATCTGACAATAACCTTTCCTGGCTTATTCAAAGCTTCAAATATTAACTTCATATTCTTTCTGATTGCACTTGTTGCATAGCACCACTGTAAGCGTACTACATGTTCTGAATGAAACCGTGGAGAAGCTTCCATCTGACTAACTACAAAACAGCATAGGAAGTGGCATTCTTGGATGAAATGATCCCAAGCAAATATATTCTTGCTTGCCATTAGATTTAGTTTTACAAATAATGTAAACCTTTAAAAAATTTGTATATTCAGAGAGGTTTGATGCCAAAAGGAGGAAAGTAGAGAACACTTTTTTGTGCTAAAATAAGAATTATTTTGTCTAAGTAACAATTATGCTTTACAGATGTCAAGCAGAAAGGCTTACATTGCTTCTGCAGTTTGTATTTGATTTAGGTAAATACCTGATGTAAGTAAAAAGCTAAGTAATGGAAGAAAATAGCCTTATTTCTATTATATGAAAATCATCATAAAACATGCTGTTAAAATGTTAACCCTTTTGAAATGAAGCAGCATTCTTGCATTCATAAGAACAAGTGAATATAGAAAACATCTGTATTAATATAACATAAGCAAGCATATTTGTGTGTACATTTTATCCCATACCTCTCTTTACAGTGCAGTTTTACATTGCCTTTAAGCTTTGACCTTCAACCAAATTCAGATTAAAAAAATATCACTGATCATTCAATGGAACAAATCCATCTATAAAGGCGTACAACATTAAAGTTAAGAAATAAATCCTAAACTTTTCCATTTTCAGAAACAAATTAAAGCCTTTCTTCTTTTCCAACTCCTACTGGAGTTACTGTAATAATGTAAACAGGAAAGAAACATTAAAACTTCTTTGCATTGTTATAAAGCTGCTACTTAATACATTATGAACTCTTCCACACTCATGCACACGTTTGATTCTTTTCCCCCTTGACGCCAAAATAGATACAGCTAGTTACAGACCCAAATTTTACAGATAATTATGATATTACTTAATGACATTAATAGTAATCTCTAACCAGTTTAAAATAATTGGGAAAAATAACCTTATACATGTATTATATTATTATAATTACCAAACTACAAATACTTGTAAAACATCAACACTTTAAAACAAATTCAATTGAACAACAGGATAACTATCATCAGAAAAAGTTACTTTGCACAAACAAGATGTCATGCCTGGATAATTTATCCCATACCTGGATACTGACAGAAAAGGATCGTGTATTTATATATAAAACCTTTACCAATGTTTTAATTCTGATGTCACAGGCCTATTCCCTCTGCTTAAGATTCAGTTCAGAATTGTTTGTGGCACTGACTCTTAGCTTTTGATAAGGTGTTCAGCTTGGAACACTTCTTGTGGTTAGGTTCAGGTATATCATTTTTCCTCTTTTGATGTTACTATAGAGAAAGCATCCAATCAAATCTCGTATTTCTCCCAGTGTGTAAATAACAACCATAGGAAAGTTAGCAGTCTGGACTTCTTTTGTGTGGTCATGACTAACTATTTATTTTGGATTTCACTCACAAGTTGTTTTTTTTTTTTTTTTTTTTTTTATACAGATACATGATTTTTAAGGGGTCTATTAAACATATACAATTATTTACACTTTTTCTTTTAAAATTAAGACTGTGAAATGCAGACAGACATCTTATTTTATGTGAAAATGGAGTTTCAGACGTAAAATACAAGACTTACAGAATTTCAGCTTTTACCATAAGTAGAATTGCACAACATGCCTTTGGCATGACAACAGTGTTCATCATCTGCTTCCTAGGTTTCTTCATATAAACAGTTAAATATTAGGCAAGGTAAATGTCTAATCATTTTGTATGGAAATGGGAGAGATATAAGATACATAAAAATGTATCAAAAGAAGCCCTGAATATGAAGCTGTATAAGGCTTACAATTCTAAGTTCTTGAATGTTTTCCAAAGTACAGTCCATTGTAACAAGTAGCTAGGTTTTTGTTGTTGTTGTTTTTCAAATTGCAGGTGCGAGATGTAGAGTTCAAGATCCTAAACAAACCTTAAAATTAACCGTAACTACATTAAAAAAAAAAAAAAATCACGTGGAAAAACAGCTATATAATACTAATATATTCTTGTTGTTCACATTCTGAAAATGTTAGCTTAATCACAGAGGAAAGTAAATAAAATGTTGATAGCTGTTTTTTTCCATGTATATCAATTCATAGCCAGTCCAGTCCTACAGTAATATGGTTTTAATTAACCTCAATCAACCAGATTAGTTTACCTGTGCACTTGTCTATGTGAAATGAATATAAATATTACAATAGTACCTACGCATTTAAATCATAAAGCTCATCAACTTCTGTTGGCAAGGTGAAAGATAAAAGCCATAGAAGGTCCTTCCCTGCCTCTGTCACTAATGATAAACAGCATTAACTGCTTCTGCAGACACTAATGCTGCTATCTTGGGAACACAGGCAGCCACCATGAGAACTTTACAGCTTCACTAATCATACTCTTGTTTGTCACAGAACACCAAATAAAATCTCAACAAGAAAAGGCAATACATATTAACAGCTATGAACAATGGAAGGTCACATTAATATGTAGATCTTTAAATACAAGATGCTTTCTTCATTAACTAAATAACTTGTTCATTATTACAGTGTGTCAAGGGGGCGTAAGGGAGAAAATGTATTAAAAAAAAACCAGCACGATTGAGAGCTTCAATATATTATCTACTCAACATTTCATATTTACAGAATAAGGAATTTTGTTTGTTCTAGTTTTAGTTCAAGGTTGATAGATGCTTATTTTCATCTATTTTATAACCTATTTATGTTGTCCAGCTTTTGCTTTACCTAAAAAGTGATGGGTGAAGTTTGTATTCAGTCTGCATTTAACTTTTTGTTGTTGTTGTTCCCAAAGTTTTGTTTGTTTGTTTTTCTCATAATTGGAAAGAGTATTATACACATATTTTTGATCACAGAGCCACAATGATGGTTTCCACTTTTGCTTTCAAGAACCATATGAAGTTTTCCCTACTATACATTGTCCACTACTCCTTCAAAAAACAGTGTTAGGTAGACTTGAGTTGCCACCATCATCTCAGTGTGTATATTGACATAAGTATAGCTCTTGCAATCATCTACATCAACAATATTTTTATAATGCAAAAGCTTGTTGAGGAATTAGCAGGAAGAAAAGGAACTGAGAATGCCTGAGCTCTACTCACTCTCATATTTTGCTATCTGTAATCCAAATATATTGTTTATACCCAGCTGGTCCAAAGGCTTTATAGCTGCATTTTTTCCCTTTGATTCTCTTGAGCCCCTGCCTATACCTTGGCAAGCTCTTGCAGCCTTCCCTTCCCTCAACAGCAAGCACAGGGCTTTCTCCTCCATACCAACCACTGGGCTACACCTCCGTGTGATGTCACACATTCTTCTGAGAATCAGAAAACCAGGGTAAGATTAACACAACCAGATACTTTACCATGGAGAAGCAGCAAAGGCAGTTTCCAAAAGCATTTGTGAAGCATACTAGACAGTATGTTTACCATGTTTAGTCTTTGCAGAGTGTAGGAACCTGAGGGCCTCACATTGCAGTGCTCCCTTGCGCAGGACCTGTGCCCTCCCTTCTGCTGTAGTACTAGCCTGGGCCCAAACACTGTTCACAACAACCAAAGGATCACTCTCGCCAGCACTACATTTACACGATCTTTCTTGTACACAAGCACTGAAGATAAAATGAGACTATCAGAAGGTAGTGGCCTGTGAAGGGCAAAACAGCCCTTCCATCACAGCTCAACAACACTCTCAGATATACAACTCAAGACTCAAGTGCATGGGAGAAATCTGAACATTAACAGTATTCAAGACATGTGGTTAAAATGAGAAATGGTATTTTAATAATCACTTTAATATCATACTAAAGAGTCAGAATTCTTAAAATGCAAATATATTTAGTGATATATTCAAATTGATCTTCAGTTGGATGATTCTTTAATATGTATTACTTCACTCAGAATAAATTAATTCTATTTTTACGTATTGTACTGTAAATAAGTGATCTTTTTGTACTTAAAGGCTTAATATATTTTAAAATAATACTTAAACTTTTAAATTATTTGTTACTAATTTGTTTTTGGCAAGCAGGAAATACAAGACAACCTTGATAGTAGTGGTACAAATTGGTCACATATTTAAAGCTTTGAAAATGAAGCATGCCCAGTTCCACCAACACAACAGATTGCTAGTGAGATGCAGAATTTCAAGGATCTGAACTAGAAAACGTACACATTTTGTGTGTGAATCAGAAATTAAAATTGATAACTTGTAACAGAAATTCTACAGAGGAGTAAGACAAGCAATAGCTGGAATTTATTATGAGACCAGGCTTGTGTACAAAATAAGCTGAAAACATATTCAGAGTATGAGCTTCATATTTATTTCACCTAAACTTGTTTTAATTTCTTTCAGAGTGCAAGTCCTACTAGCAGCTTTAAAAACGAATACAATATTTATGCTTGTGGAAACTGCTTTAATGAACTAAAAAACAAAACAAAACAAACAAACAAAAAAACATAATTTTAAGAAATACCTATGGAATAATATATTAGCTACAGTATAATGAATTTATTCAGCAGGCTGTTTTAGAGCTATCCTCAAGATTTTCATACTTATGTAAAAAGCACTAGAGCATCATTATATAAGCTTCATTAAATCAACACCAAAAAGTAAGACCCTCATATATGTATATATTGTCCTACCGCATCTAAAAGACACAAAGAGTATCTTCAAAAGTCATTAACATTTCTTTTGTGATATTATAGTGATGTTTTTTGCTACATTGCTATACATGCACTTACAATTCTTATCCTCTAGACTGCTGAATTCCTAAGTTACAGCATCACTTCTCAAGAGGTAACGGGTTCCTCTAGAATAGGCTTAATCGAAAATGCAGATAAATTAGTACCCATTCAAACAGAATTTATAGAGACAGGTTCTGATCTTTAACCTCCACCTGTTTACACAGATTATTAAATTAAAGTACAAGAGTAAGCTACTTTACTCCACTGGAAATGTAACTGAAATCAAACTTCTAGGTAAATTTTTGCAAGATTAAATTTCTAGTGTACTTCTTTCTCTGTCTTTGCTATTGTCTGTTAGCTATTGATTTCAAAAGTATCTTCCAGACAGCAGTTGAAGATTCTTCCTGTAAATTTTCACTGCTTCTGGCATAGTGGCAGTGGAACTGCTGACCATGGAACAGTTGCCTCAATAACTTTGTTCCTTCCTGCTGTGACGGTTTCTTCAGTCATGTAGCTTGATTAGGTTTGGTCTGAATCCTTCTGATGGCTCTTGATGTCATCGTACTACCTGGATGGTGGAGCCACTGAACCAGATCATTGGCAATAGAACACTGGAGTGGGACAGTTTCGAAAGTTGTCATAGTTCCTACTCTCAAGTAGGTGTTTGCTCATTTATTTTGGGGATTACTTCAGTTGTTTATCCAAATGGTAGGTCTGATCAGGTTTTCAGAGATAAAAATATTTTCAAAAATTATTTTCAGTTGGAAAACAATTAAAATAGGGTAAATATGTTATGACACAGTCTTCTTGAGAGGGGATCAGAAGAAGAAAATTACCCAAAACATGCTTCTGAAAGATAATATCAGGTTGAATGTTTGTCTTGATGTTATTTATTTATTTTTTTTTTAAGGCAGTCTTCCCAATCATAAGTACAGCAGGTGACATATATCTTGTGACTGTTGAAGGATGGTGCAAACTGCAAGCCTGATAAAAAGAGTTTTTATAATTATGAAAATTCACTGCTATTTGTCACGTTGGTCATTTCTACACTCTATATTCCGAACACAGCTTTGAAATGGATATAAATGATTTCTTGCAACCTGAGATGACTAAGAAGGATATGGTCCCTTGGAAAGGTGGTGAAATAAGTGCTTGTGTCTATCATAATGCCCAGTGGATCTGCAGTAGTAATACAGTAGGATCTATCACTCTTCAAAAATTCAGGCAAGTCATTCATTCATATGGAGCCATAGTATTATTTATGACACTTAGCAGATTTTTTTGCTAGAACTCACCTGAAACTACTTATACTTATACTGACTGCATGAATAAGAGTATTTACTGTGAGCACTCCTGCCGTGTCCAAGCTCATGAAATTTAGATCAAAAATCAGTGTAGGTTGAATTTCAAGGGCACAAGTTAGGCCCCACTGTATTCAGTATATGCAACTTTTTCAAGTATTTCTCTCTGTCATGGTAGTCAATTTGTTTTACTGTCCAATAACCATAACTGAGAAATATTTATAAAAGATATTAACAAGAAATTTATGTTCCACTCTGTTCCTTAGAAATTTTAGCCTTATGAAAAGCTAAAGTTCATGGACTTTTTTTTTCCCAAATTTATTTTCTTGAGTTTTGAATTTTGTTCTAATTTTTTTGTTTTTGTTTTGAATTTGTAAGCTTCCTCACCACATGTGAAGAGAGCAACAGGTTCTTCTAGAGGAATATTTGTAGCAAGTGCTTGATTTACCTAACTCAAACCCTAGAGGAATGAGGGTTCTCTCTCTGGCTCTCTCACTAAGAGCCAGAGAAGTCCTGAATAAGTTAGCCATTGTTAATGGTCTGCTGCTTACTCTCAAATAGAGGCACATGACCACTTTAACCTTCATCCATAATAGTGCCTTCTCCTTGCTTGAGAGATGAGTACTGTCTAAACCTATATTTTACAATCAAAAGTATTTGATCAAAACAAGCAAAATTTTGATTATTTAGGAAGTTTTTGCATTGTGTTTCTCTCTAGTCCTTTTTCCTCCAACATTGAGACCTACTCTTCCTTTATTCATGGTCAGACTGATGAAGTAATTGTTTCACTGAAAATCTTATGTTCTAGCAGAACAATAAGGTAGGTCAATAAGTTATTACACAAGCATATGTTTTCGTATGGATGCTTTTTGTGATTTCTTCTTAAAGCCAGAGAAGACTTTCCTATAAGGTTTATCCCTGCTGAATGGATTTGAATTGAAACAAGTTCTCAAGATAGTGACTTTAGTCTGGTTCCTTGATTGCATACTGTTATCTACTTGTATCTTCCATTTTGTCAAAAGTGTAGGTGTTTGTATTTTTTTTTTTCCCCTGTTATATCTGCTGTACCTCTGTGATAAGTTCTCTTATGTTTGTTTATCTTTTGATGAATGAGTTCTAAAAGTCTCTTGCTTGAAAGTCAAACAACAGTCATCTTTGAAAATGTCTTGTCTGAAATATAATTTTGGAATCCTGCTATTCTGCTGCAGTTTTGCTTTAAGTGATCTCACAAAAGAACCCAATGTCTATGTGAACAGCTAGCTGGATTAAATGCCTTTTTCTGAACCGTTTTTAGTATTAATATCTGTCATTTTGGGAAAAACAAACAAACAAACAAACATACCTGTGTGCTATGTTTATGAAGCATGAATTTACTCTTGGAAGTACATGTTTAGAAAGTATACATGTATTTAAGATCTTTAGACTTCATGAGAAGTAAAGAGAAAGGGAGAATAGTCATAAAATAATCTGGAGTATCTAACTTAGGCTCATCCTCAAGAATCTCCCTTTACTTTCTAGAGGGGTCTCTTGTGTGTTTGTTATAAAAGAGGTACGGGGAGGTTTATTTCTCTGGAAGAATCTTTAAATTGACACACCACTGGGCTGTGGCCCTTGCCATGGGATGTTGTAGGTGACAAAAATTTTATGTAAACTAAAAAAAAGGAAAAAAAAAAAAAAACAACAGCTGGGTTGGAGATTAAGAAAATCATTCAGGGAAATAAGATAGAAAGGTGGAAAGGTACCCACTCTAGCACAGGAGATCCTTGAACAACACCACCTTTCTGCAGGATACCAGAAAATTATGAGAAAAGCTTAATATTTGGCTTGTCCTGATCTCCTCCTAAATGCTAGATGCTCCTCCTAAAGCATCTTCCATTTGCTAATGATAGCTTGAGCCAGTTGATTCTATGTTCATAAAAAATAGTTCATATAATATGTTCATAAAATAGTAGTCACACTATTGTTTAAAATAGCTGAAACGCAGAAGTTTCTTTTCCAGAAAAAAAAAAAAAATCTGAATATGATTTTACGTAGATTTTAATTGGCTACATTCAAAAGTGATTCAATACAATAATTCACTCACACAGAGAAGTACAAATACTGAAAGAATGAAAGATACAGAGACTAAATAGCATGGCAGATTTTGCTAATGTAGCTGAGAGCTGCTTCGCTTTTCAGTTTTTAGTAGTCATATCTATAATATTGAAGTCCAATATTCTCATATGCTATATGAGAATTAGAAGGATAATGTTAGAAAGATATTAGGAGGATATTATAATATTAGAGGGATAATAGAATATGTGCCACTTTCTATAAAAATAGATGTTACCAATGCTATAATTATAATTCATATCAGGTAAATATATATGTACTAAGCAGGGATTACCAGAAAAAAATAGTGCATTTTAATTTTATTAATTTAAGATGCATGTGCTACATATCTCATAGCTGCACTTTCTTTCTTTCTTTCTTTCTTTCTTTCTTTCTTTCTTTCTTTCTTTCTTTCTTTCTTTCTTTCTTTCTTTCTTTCTTTCTTCCTTTCTTTCTTCCTTTCTTTCTTCCTTTCTTTCTTCCTTTCTTTCTTCCTTTCTTTCTTCCTTCCTTCCTCTTTAGAACAGCAAACAAACACAGGACTGTTTCTTCCAAGTGAAAGGATCACTTGGAGGTCTCAGATATTTTTCCCCTCCAGTACTATCATAAGTGATAAATTACAACAAATTGCAAACCTAACAAAACAACACTTTAAACTGTATTGTCATATTTATTATAAAATTCCTGGTTCATTGCATTTTGGCATTTTATACAACCGGTTCTGACAGTGATTAACATGGTTTGGGCTTCTGCTGTTTCACCCAAGAGAAATAAAACACCAAAATCTCTGCAGGTGTGTAATGGGCCAGGGATTCACAATCTGTTCTGTAAAGTCAGACTTCAAAGACTTCAAAAACAAAAATCCTAAAGCTGGCATTGCCTCTGTAATCATTTAAAGCTTTTTGCATATTTCAAGGAATCCTAATTTCAATGTTTTAATCACCATCGTTATTCAACATTTTTTCTCAGAGAATTTAACCAATTGCATGACAAATTCACCATTAACAAACAGCATGTAGTTTTGAGACTGAGTAACAGAGCAACCTAAATTAATAAGTTTTTATTTGAACTCAAAAGGGGGTTTCACTTATTTGAAGCACGCTGTATAACTTATCAGATGCATATGGGTAGGTAGAAATATACAGTAATTACAAAACAGCAATCAGACAGTTGCACCTGCAGTAAAAGAGCCTCAGGACAACAACCCTAATGGCTTCTGTGATTACCTGTCTAAAACTAACATGGAACTTACTGAAGATGTGTTAAAATTCAGACTATAATTTCATGTCCTTTACAATTGCAAAAAGAATTAAAGATGGTCCCTAAAACAATACATATTTCTAAAACTGATAATATAAAAACTGTCTTAAAGAAATTTAATTTTCTTACCTATTTTATGATTAAACCTTTCTAATAACAAGTGCAGAAGAGAATCACTATATATATATATATATATTTTTTTTTTTTTTTAATGTATTTCTTTGTAATCAATATGCTTGCTTGTACGAAGACTGTAAGAAATTTTTGCTCCCTTCCCAAGTGGTAATTTCCTCACTTATAAAACCTGAGTGACAACCTTAAAATATTTATCAGAATAGAATGTTTAATTCTAATACAACATAAATCATAAACCAGTGGAAGATGTTATAGCACTTTGCTAAATATTCTATCTAACTCACAGATCTAAACTGAAGATAAAATCATCCTTTTGAGCATTAAAGAAAAACAAACAAACAAACAAACAAACAAACAAAAACCACCAACAAATAACAACAAAAAAACAGTAGTAAAAGGCATAAGTCAAACAAATCTACCAAAGAGGAAGGTTACATAAGAGTGCTATACATTGAAGTACCATACAGTGTTGTGCATTATCCCCTCTAGATAAGGGTTAACTCACAGAAAGACTTCTAACTCACAGTTAGGTATCTTTTTAATTCTATAGCTCTTCATGATTTCAGGGAATTAGGTTAGAGAGAGTCATGAAGAATAGCTTCATTCCCTGTACCGTCCCAGCTCCTTGACATGGCTGAGTGCAATGGATTGTTGCCATGCTTCTCCTCTCTTTGCTTTATATCAGCCCTTAGAGATTGAGGAGGAGGTGAGACATGCAATTTGACAGACAGAAACAGAAGTCAGAGATGCTGAATTTCAAGTCTTAGAGGTTCGCATCAATTGTGAACTACTTTTTTGTTTGTTTGTTGGGGGGCGGTGATATGTTTATTAGTGGTTGTTGATGTTTGGGTATGGTTTTTTTTTTGGTGGCTTTGGTTTTTGGTTTTCTGCATAAAAGAACTTCAGAAAACTTGTACTACTACATTCAGAAAATGTACTACTAAGTCACCAAAAATACACAGTGGGAGGACGATGTTAAAAGGCATTCATTAAATCCTTACGTTTAATGATGAGTTTTTTCTTCCCTGCATGTACTTCATAGTGAAATTCTATACAACAGTCTGAGTATTATAAAAAAGATTTTAATACTTTCTTTCAGTCACATTACATTACTGAATCTGGACTCATTGACTCTAAATTAAGAATGAAAATTAGCTTAGAGAAAAAGTAGTTTTGTATCTTTTAAAGATTTTTTTTTTTCCAGTCTGGTAAAGGTACCAACAGCTTTAAGATTCCAATAAAATTCAAAGTACTCTCTTCCATTAATTAAAAAATAAAAAATAAAGGGCAACAGCTTGTTGTTTATTAGTAATTCCATATTAGGCAACAGCTTGCTGTTTATTAATAATTTAATATTTTAAATTTTTCTTTAAAATTCTAAAACACTTGTGCTCTGCGTAAGTTATCATATTGTCAGCCTGAGGGAAATTAAAAGATAGCCATGTAACAAAAGCAATTTCATTTGCTGTTCTTGGAGACCCACATACATTGCATCTAACTGTTGTAATTACACTCCATGCAAATACTTCATTAATACTAAGCAAATAATGCAGTTAAGATACATTACAAAACACTGCTGAAATAAAACTTCAAAGTCTGTAGCAAGAGACTGTAATATATAAAAAGCACCATAAAATAAATGATATAATACAAAAATAAACTAAAAGTCACACCCTACAGAAGGGCACTTAAGGAAATGTCATCTAGTAGAAAGGACCGTTTTTCAGTTCTTTGCAAAAAAGATTACATTCAGATGTCTTGTAATGTGACTTCAAGAAACTTGACATGGAAACTTAAGTCCTGATACCAGCCTTGCTATCAGTTAGATAGTATTTGGAAACATCATAGGTGTATGACATTCAAAAAGCACAGTTTCGGTGTATCATCATATACTGGTTCATTCCGATTGCTAACGCATAACACTCCTGGGAATGTTCCAGTAGGCATTAAGTGCCATTATTCTTGATGCTGAGGAATCATTGCTTCAGCAAACAATATATAATCACAACCATGTAGCGTGGCGTCCAGTGCACCTGTGTTTCAAAGCCTGGAGGCACACCATTAACAGCATACAAAATCAGAATGCACAAAGTTGCTGTGTGCCACCAAATGAGAGAAAAATTATAATTTAACACACACAAATAATAGAGAATCCAGGTGAAGTCTTCCTTCAGTATGTCCTGTATCTGCATAAAATCAACCTTGGAGAAGTAATTAATAGGTGGACAAAGTACCTCAGAAGTATGTTTTTTCAAATCTGGAGACCAGAAATAAACTACCAGAATTCATTTGAATATTCAAGTATTACAGATTCAAATATCAGAGAATGCAAAACATAACAAAAATGACAGTAATTTCCCCCCTGCTAAATAACAAAAGCTATATTATTAGCATCATTATCAGCTAAGCATGTGTTTGGTAAAATATTAATTTCCTTCTCTGGAGCTCAATAAGGTATAAGCATCAGCCATTCACAGAAGGTGTTTTTTTCATCATAAGGCATTCAACCAAAGATGATAACATTTTAGGTTTCCTTCTGCTACTCATATTCCAAAATTAGAAAATGAAAGGTGACCTTTGCAGGTTGGCTGTGTGTACAGTGGTTGTTGTTGTTTTGTTTTGTAGTTTTTGTTTTTGGGGGGGTTGTACTCTTCTGCTTCTAGGTTTCACTTTCTCTCTGACTTATCATAAGCATAGTGTGGAATAAGGATGTTAAACTTGCACTTTAATTCAAATGTAGTAATAAAGTATTACTGCATCTCCTTGATATGAAAGTTCAGTGATATTATTTCAGTAATTATTAATTCCTTGGCATACACCCAGAAGTATTTACACTGTCTATAAATTAATAAATTATGCAGCTGTCAGTTAGTTGAAGTCACTCTTTCCAATTTCTGTTAATAAACAATGTGGCTGTCATGTTAAACCAAAGGATTTCTACTAAAAAACTCAAATCCTTAAGGCAAAGAAAACATTAAACTATTAGCTATCAAATTTTAACAATACTAATCAATATTGTTAGCCAGAAGATACTTTGGCCTTACCTGGCACCAGCTTTCTCGAATAATTATTATAGCTCAAATAATTTATCTGCAATGCTTTGTTTTCATAGGAAATCAGAAGCCATGGAGAGAAGGAGATTCACTTAAAAAGATGCTTTTTTGCTATATATTCAACTATATATGTACAACATTGGATAAAGCAGAATTGATACTGCAGATCCAAACAACTGTTTGGATTCTTCCAAAGGGAAGAAAACCTCTTGGCTGATTATGAGCTATATCCTCCAAAGTTTCATTTTGAGGTGTATCTGTATATGTATTTGAATGTGTAGCTTCAAGAATCATCTTGATGCTTCACTAATAGAAAATACTTCCCGTGTTGAATTTGGGAATGCAAAATAAATGTAGCTTTCCCCAATGATACCTAATGTACTTTGTTTTGAGATACAAGTGCTAAATCCCATTTGCTACAAGCAATGAAATTATTTTGTAGCAAACAGAAATTTAAATCATTAGTCTGAATGTCCACAAGACACTGGGCTTAATTAAATCAAGATCTTGGGGTTACTATTTATCCCTGTTTCCTGAGGCTTAAAAATTTCATACCATGCAAAGCTGATTCAAGACTTCTAAGACATGTTTTTTTTCAAGTGAAGCAAGCAAACAAACAAACAATTAACATCAACAACAAAAACAGAAGTACTCAGTTTGAAAATAGAATAGTTCAAGTACTGAGTTTGATTTAATGAGGATAGTAACAAGAGATTTATTTTTCTTTGAAGTAATCACACTCTCTGGATAATTCTACAAAATGGCTGTTCCTGAATAAAACTAAGAGACTTCATTTTAAAACTAACCTTTGTAAAACTTGACTGTTTAAAAGTCCTCATGTAACACAGAGAGAAAACAACATTTCAGATGAGTTTTCTTACATATAGTATACAATTGACATAATTAGATCTATTACTGCATATCCTTGTGTTAAAGAGTTCTCTCTTACATATGGTATTCTCAGTTCATATGGTATTGACCCTAGTACCATTCACAAAATCTGGAAACCTGCCTTTCCAGATAATGATGACTACTGATGTGTAGCATCAATTGAAGACATTGAAGCACAATTGAAGACATACTATTTTTTCCTGGCATTTTGTTCTTCTGGTGGTTTTGAATTTTTAAAATATCTTAACCACAAGACAGATACATGAAACTCTAGCACAGGTAACTAGTTACTCTGATTATATGAGGATAGGGAATTTTCTCAGATAAAACAGCAGAATGTACAACTTGAAGTCATTCCATAAGGGAGCCTGAACAAACCACTGCTTGCCTAGTAGGTATGATATCTAACACCTTCTGTGCAGTACTAAAAGCAGCCTAGAGACTTCATGAGCAAAAGCTAAAAAAACAGGGGTTAGCTGAATTGTAAATGTTCAGACAAAAAAACAGCTGTGGTGACTCTCGCATATCCACATTTAGGTTCTGTCCATGACACTGTGTCAGCACAGCAGGTTTAATGAGAGTATGCCATGAACTCAGAAGATCTATCCTATATATCTCATCTGGAGGAGCTGACCTGAGGCTGCTGTAGCACTTCTGAAGCAATCTTTAATCTGACTCAGCAAGCATTCAGGATTTTCTCATGAATGTTTTTAGTAAGTCAAGAGCAGACATTCTAATGTAGCTTGACCTACAGGATATGAAAAAGAAAAAGAATAAACAAACAAAAAGGAAAACAAATAGTAGAGACGACCAACTAAAAAATTCATCCAAGACACGTTGAGTTTGGCCTTAAAAATTGCTCTGTGTTCTTTTTGATACACAGACCTAAGAGAAGAGAAGCATGAGCTAGAACATGCTATTTCTAAACCATCTAAGGCTGGAAGAAAATTGCAAAACTACTTCTTTGTTGAACAAAATAGCACCAATGCTTTAATTTTAGCAAGAGCCTCAGATGCACATGATTCATTTTTAGGAGATTAGCAGGCAGCCATAAGACTAAAATCATTATCTTGATTTTTTTTTCCAGTACTTCCACAAAGGTCTCATAGACAGAAAATGTTGAGATGAAACAGGGCTATAATCCATATTTCTTATTCAGTCTTTAACTTCTCGGAGTTTAGTCTGGCTTCTCTACAAGCTCCTACCTTGTACATATTTTCCTAACATGACTTGTATTTTCTACCTCAAAAAAATAATCATTAACAGTATGCATCATTAACAAGAATTCTTACAAAATATGGTGGTGTTATACAGAAAAAGAAGTTCAGCCACTGAACAATTCCCTCAAATTCCATCTATTGGTGTCCACAGCTGTGTTAGAGAATTGCAGACATACATAATTCTGGTAGAAAAACGTTAAAAGGACTTTTAAAGTTTGTTTATGCTCCAGTTCAAGTATCTGCCATTTCTACCTGCCAGCATAAGTCTCATGTTGTTTCATAGGTTACTTTTATATAGGTCTTATATTTATAAAATTATATAAAGAGTAACATTTAAGATGCAATAACACAACCAACTTGGGAAGCTCACTAAATAACACTGAGAATGCAGCAAAAAATAACCCTTTCTTCACTTCACCTAAGATTTTTTTTTCCCCCTCAAATAAACCACATTTCTAATGTTATAATATCTTTTCTATTATTTATCATTTATTTAAGTATTTTTCATGCTGTAAGTACCTTCTTTAATTGCATTAAAGATTGCCTGACCTATCAGAGACATGTAAATCCAGGATCTCAATTGCTCTAAGGAAAAACAAATGGACAGTTTTGCCTAGAAAAAAATTCCAATTCTTTGTAAAGGATATCATTTTTCCTATGACTAAAATTTCTCAGAAGAGATGCTAAAACATACAGTTCTAATAAATACAGCCATTGTCACTGGCTGCAGTTATACTGACACAAGTAACCATGATTTTAATTTTGTCCCAAACTGACTGAAAATTGCCAGTTAAATCTATCCTAATGTTGTATATATTATTATTATTATTTATTTATTTATTTCCTGACATACTAAAATGTAGTACTTTAGGGATTTGCTAACAGTGAAAAAACAGTGTGCATGTCTGGAATAAAATTCTTATTTGCAGGTATTTCATGGCCCATTCTCATTTAAAAGGTAAAATATTTCTCATTTGGAAGTATGATGTATTTTTGAAAAGACTGTGGAAAAGCAACGCTAAAAAAAAAATAATCTAAAATAGCTCAAATCATATAGAACATAATCCAAAAGCACTTAAAAATACAAATTCTGAAGAATTACTTATTCAAAAAAAAACAAATTTCAGGTTTAAAGGTAGTTGAAGTAAATATAAGTAAAATGGTTGTAATGACAGAGAGAAATTACTAGTTAATTTCATTTCTCCTCACAGTTACAGTAAATTTATAACACTTTCTCTTTTAGATGAGATAAGACCTGAGATAAAGAAAGGAATTATGGCCTTAATCCTGCAAATTATAGAGCATTTTATTCTAAGAAATAAAAAGTACCAGAATATGTTTTTTATTAAATTGACTAATGTCCCTGAATTAATAGGAGAAAACCTCAGAAACACTGGACTTAATTATTGATTTCAGTAGTGGTAAAACTGATGGCAATTTCCTACACAGCTCTCAACTACCCTATCTTCAGAAGTATCTTCTGTGATCATCGTCCTAAAATCCCACCCATTTGCAGGAGGAAAACACAAGAGATTGTATGTGCTGGCATACTAGAACATCTTGACTAGCTTCCACCACAGAACATATAAAGGCATTTCAGTGTTTTGTACTTGGGTCAAAAACCTCCCACTCAGTATTCACAACTGAACCAAATTAAAAATTCAAATAGGTAACTGCTAGTCTCCAGAAAAGATCCACAGTATAATATTAATATGCGAAAAGAGTATATTTAATCCTTAGAACATATTCATTATAATTTTATAATTTGTCATTTTATGTGCTGTGCATAGTGAAAAGAACACGCCATGGCATTTAGGATCCATTGTGTTTGAAATTACGCAGTTTTGTGCATTATTTCAGTATTCTTAAAGTGAATTCTAAATAGATATAATTGGCATCTTGTAGACATGACTATATATAAAGCTGGACCATTTCACACTAGCTAATATTAAAAAAGCCACATTCTACTTTACATATTTTGTACTTTGGAAAGTCAAATAACTTCCCCCCTCTAGATCCAAAAACTTTAATTCAAATCTAAAACTACAACCCATCTCTCTGCAAGATATTCTCATAAGAATATTTTTCAATTGTATTACCAATACAAAGCTTCTATGTCTTTCAAAGAAGGATTTCAGAAATACTGAATTCTCAAAGTGCATTGATTCAATATTTAAAAGGAAATTTGTTTAGTATGTTACACAGCCACAGATTAATCTAAGAAACACCAATTTTATCGATTCCCTTATTTTTTATGGACACAAATCAGTTTCTTAGCTCAGGTTTTGAAAACTTGTATACATATCAACCTAATTTCAGATGTTCTTCCCAACTATGTAATACTTATAGCACTAAAATGCCACCCTACCAGAAATATAATTATTTCTGCAGTTTAATTTTTCAGCTGAATCACTGACACTCCATCTACAAATGTACATGTGCTGAACTTCCTTTCCTGAAAGTTTAGTCCTTTTGTTGGATATACCACTGATGTCACAGTCTAATTGCTTTGATACTATAGTTCACAGGTATGACAAAATTAAGAAATTAATTACATCTTTCTCACAATCTTTCTCCTGGAGCACAACAGTTTTATTTATAGTTTAACTGCATGTACGTTGATAAATTCAGAAACAAATTCAGTGAAGAACTAGAAGGCATTGTGAATAAATAGATGAACATAAATGCTCTTCAAGAACTGCACAGACAGGAACTCAGTCCTGCCTTCTATGTATGGTTCCTGAGAAGAAGAAAATGCTGATGAGAATAACAAACAAATTTGAGCTTAACCTTAAGGAACAAAAGGTCACTTGTAGTTTTATATTACACTTTTAAAATCATATCAACAAAAAATGGGGAAATGTTTGGTAGATCCTTCAAAAAGTATCCTTTTGAAACATTCTATATTCACATTTTAGAAGGTAACTGCTTAAAATATAAAAACATAAAATGGAAACTTTAATTTAGGATAAAATTACTATTATTTTTCACTCGAGCTTTATATATGTGTGTGTATATATTTATTTTTGTTGATGTTGTTGTTAAAGAAAATCTTAAGATTTTGGCTCAACTAAAAGAATCAAGCTTTCACTCCAAACCCTTTTTTTTTTTTTTTTTTTTTTCTATCACTGCTGTAAAGTATTGTTGGAGAGAGGCTTAAATAAACAATCAAGCAAACAAAAATATAGGGTGAAGTAAAGAAATCAGAAGAGGTTTATACTGAAACCTTGAATTAAGGGTAGCAAAACATAGGCTGCAGGATATGGTAACAGTAACCGAAAGTAATTTTCCTTTGAAATTATGTAATAGCCTCTGGCTTAGTGATTTCACTTGAAAGACAACTTTTCACATAGAAATGCTCATGTACTGATTAGCAGAAAATCAGTTAATCAATTAGGCTTCTGAATTCCAATGTGTATGTATAGAGGCACACACATGATTTAAAGCTAGTCTGATTTAAAGCTAGATGCTGAGCCACCCTAACCTTGCCTGAAGTCACAGGAAAGCCTAGGAATTTCTTAGTTCCTTCGAATTGATAGAAAATCTGGTTACCAGCATAACAGAATATTTTGTTTTACCATAAATTAGTGGGGTGTTTGAGTAATATCTCAAACCAGATTTACTATAATGAAAGATATACAAATAAATCTAGAAATCTCCTTTGTACTCTCAAGCAATAGCCAAATGGAAATACAGTATTTTTTTTTATTTTTTTTTTAAGAAATTTATTAGGCACACTGTTTACTAAGAGAGTAATTAAACTTGTTTATTTAACGAGTGCCTGTTGGTTAAGATGTTGAGGTACTTCCAAATGACAAAACAACATTGTTGGAGTCATCCCCCCACCAAGCCACAGCTAACTTAAAGAGCCTTGTAATGTTTGCCTTTTACCTGAAAATGAAAACATGAAATATTAAAATAGAAAATATGGCCAGCATTTCTTACAAACAAAAAGAAACTCCACTGTTGAGATCTAGCAGCACCTCATAAAGACATGATATATGATTATATGATATAAAGTAGTAACTCATAAAGACATGAATTATGTTTGTATTTGACTTTAAGCATAAATAAATATCTGAAAAGAAATGCAGTTAATCCTGTTAATTCCAATGTGCCTATATAGTCTGTCATATAAGGACAGTGACCCTGTGCGGTGTGTGCATGTGTGGACTTACAGAAAACAGACTTTTGGGGCAGATGGTTAAGCCTAACCTCATCATTTCTGCTTTTCAGAATGCTGTTGTTAATATATTGGCATGTAATTAAAAAAATAACATGTCCAATTGTTGAATGTGAAATGTTGGTTTTGGTATTTGGGGGATAGAACATACTTTGTATGTTTGTTAGTATTCATGAGTAGAGTAACATAAAAACATACAATATATTTAATTAAATATACTCTTAGTTACCTAACTTTAAGTAGGTAACTAAGGTAGGTAGGTAACTTAGTTACCTAACCTTATTTCTCAATCTCTGATCCAGAAGCCAAATCACTACATTTACAAGAGCTCTTTTCTCTGTAGATAAACTAATTTTCACTTCGGTCAAGCAACTGTATAGATTCCGACAGCAAATTAAATTGCTATTTCTGGATTTTTCCTTTTAATTTTTGATTACAAGTACAAAAGATTAAATCATTCCACCTCAGATTAGTTTTATGACAGCAGTTTTCCAGAACTTTTTCAAAAGTATTTGACGTTTACCTTATTAGCTAAGACCATTCTAGGAGATTTAAAGAAAAAGTCTTAAAATCTCTTGAATGCAGGGGAAAAAAATGTGGATACTAATCATGGAAATTCTAAACAGAACCAAAGCAGAACAGTCAATGTTGTAATTCTTAACCTTTCTGAGCATCTTCAAAAGCAGAATATTTGAAATAATGGCATATAAGAATCTTTCCTTCTGCATTTATGACCTACAGAAAAAATAACAAGAAAGCTGTCATAAATCCAGACAGAAGTTGTTCTTTACTATCGTTTCTGTTACAGATTTATATATGTAGTAGGATAGCCAAGGAATAGTCTGTTTCTTTTCTTGTTTTATGCTTGTCTTTGTCTTTCCATTTTATAAAAGCTACCACCAAAGAAACAAATCAAATAAATCTGTTTCCAGCTCAAGTCTTTCACTCAGGCCTTCAATTCCACTATGGCTGCATTATTCATTTGTTCTGTTCCTTTTTAGCTCTGTACATCATGTACATCCCTAAAGTTTAAGAAAACTCCTCATTTTCATGAGTTCTCACACATAAAGACCTGGGGAGCAAAGCCCGTGATAGCTGCTCAGGAGTGCAAATCAAGCATGCCATGCCCAAAGCTATTACACAGAAATGACTGTCTGGGGTTGCATCATCAGCATTACTGCTGTTGCATGAAGGAGAAAAACAAAACAAATATTAATGGAAGAGATGGAAGGACAGCAGTGAACAAATAAAGACTTGTTAAATCATTGTTGCAGATTTTCCATTGCCTCCCTGTTTAAAGGAGTTATGCAAATGGACCAAAGTATTGACATGCAGGTGTTTCATCTCATATGTACTATGAAATTACCTATGAGATTTTAGGGGGTTGTCATACATGAGTGAGTCAGGTAATTAAACTATTTGTTGCAATTAAATAGCATGAACACTGTAGAATCTATTCCTTCTCTCCTTTTAACTTTATAACAAGAATTTAAAACTATTTTAGAAGTGAATAATTTGATCACTTTGCCCTGGTAATTGCAAAAATCTTCACTGCTTTTCATTTTAAAAAGCTCAAGTACAAATCTCAACAAGCTACGCTAAGATATATCTGATACACAGAGGGTAGAACTCTCTTATTCTTTTAGGTTATATGTAAACGATTTTTAACAATATATTTCCTGGATTTATAACTTTAACATGTACACTGGACATGGAAGTTGCACGGCAGTACTAGCTTCCTCTTTTTTATTTCAGATTTGATTAATAAGTATGCCACAAAACCCACCAAAGAAAATGCACAAATCTCGGGGAAAAAAAACTATTCAAAGAAGTGGTTTCACTGAACTCTTAAAATTTCCTCCCTTCTTTTTTCATTAAGTTTGACATTTTTGACACTATACTGTATTACAGGCTATTAGCCTAAAGCAATGATTGGGTAGATTAGATTTTCTCTGAAATGCAGGGAGAAAAACGTGTGAAAAATGAAATTACAAGTCTCTATTAGCAAGTTCTTTTCAGAGGGTTGCTCCACCTTTGTTATGCAATGAACTATAATAATTTAGACCCCGCAGCTTACATTGGTGTAAACCAAAAGCCATATAACAGTGAGCCTTGATAATGAACATCTCCAGAAAAGAAAACAGTTCTGTTTAAACAAACATCCACAAAACAGATTTTTCTATTACTGTTTCTCCCTAAGATTTTCGATACTGCTGTCATTTCTTAGGCTCCTCTTTCCTTCCTTGCCCTGACTCTGAATCACCCTGGGTGTTGGCAAACTCGCATACTAGAAAACTGGCTTCATGTACAAGTCACATGGCAACACCTATCTTCAGAAAGGAAAAATACCAGATGGAAAAGAAACAGAGCAGGTTATAGAAGTGCTTCCTTTTTCTCTCCCTGTCCCCCAACTCAATTAGCACCAAGATTACATAGAATAGAATTATTTTTAATTGAATTAAATTCAGTTGATAATGGTCATAGGCCTAAAGAGCTGAAATGAGACATTCAGGACCTTTTATCCTTTTATAATACTTCTTTTTTTTTTTTTTTTTTTTTTTCCAAATGGCTCAGCCTCTGCTGGTAGAGTCCAAAAAACGTTAATGACTAAATTCTGCTGCATTCCATGTTTGTAATGCTGAGTTGAAGAAACCAAGTCAGATTATGTCATTTATACTACGTATAACATCTACAACAAATGACAATAATATGAATTGATTTCTGGCTGTAAAAAGAGGGTAGACGCAGTTTAAGAAATATATAATTACGTATATATCAGTGTTGTTTTTTTTTACATTGTGTGTGATTTTAATGAGGGAAAACGAGTCTCTGTAGCTGATGGATGGATACCACTTCTAGCAAGCTGATAAGAAGGGAATGATATAGCCACTGACCCCACCAACTCATAACCATTTACATTATAAAAGAAGACTCACTGTAACTTCATGAGGAGCATAACAGTTACTCGTTATGGCAGAGTAAAAGGAACTCTCACAATTTTAAGCTCTAAATTATAAACAGCTTGCTTTAAGTCAGAAAAATTATTCCTTTAAATTTGCAATGTTACATAATCAACTACTGAACAATCTCTTTACTTATACCTGAAAATGTACCAACTCAAGCAATCATTTTTGCTAATTATTGCTATCGTATTTTATCAGTTTTAGTCAAAGATCAAATTTGAAACCAATCTCATCTTTACTAAGGACAAGCATTGCTCTCAAAAGCATTTTTTACATAATACACAAGTGCATTCCGAAGTGAACTAACAGTGGGCAGTGAAATTTCCTACCCACTGCAGAACAGCAACGACCTCTGCTATTTCCAGAGGTGGCTGCAGAAGCTCCACATTACCCTTTGCTGTGAATTGCAAAAGAGAATCTGCTGAGCCAGACTTGGACCAATATTGGGGTCAGCACAGTCAGAGCGAGGACTCTGTCACGCTGGGTAGATGGCAGGTAGAAGTTATAAAGTGCAAGGTAGCACATCTCTATTTGCAAGCAGGGTCATTTTGAATTAATCTGCAATTTATGAAACTCTCTGTGTACAGTCACTAAAAAAAAAAAAAAAAGAAAGAAAAAAAAAAAGCTGTCTGATGAAATGAGACAGATCTACTTTAGTGAAAATAAAGGAACATAGTGGCCATTTGAGACTGGTGAAATCTTTCCACTAAAATATTTTTTTTTTCAATTTAAAAAGTGCTTGGACATATGCATGCATACCACACACACATATCTACACGTGTACATACATCTACACATGTACATGTGATATGCATGCATAGGTCCGAGCAGGATATAGCTGAATCACAATGACATCTAAAAACTAAACATGTTTTTTAAGACTGCTGCAACCAAAAACCAAAAAATCATTCTACTGAGTTGCTACACTCCATGAATCATAATTTGAGTGTATTCTCCCTGCACTCTCTGCTGGCTGGTGGGTTAAAAAAAGTCTCCCTCGGTGCTGAGACATGATACACTGCAGACTCTCCATAGGATACAGAAGAAAGCCCACGAGGAAGAAATGAATACCTAGACCAAAATATTCAAATACCGCTAGGCTAAAAATTAAAGAACAAAATTTCAAAGAAACTTGAAAGTAAGGGTTCTGAACAAAAGTTGCACAGCACCGAAGGTGAGCAGGCACATGGCACTGTAATTAGTCATTTACCAAGAAAATTCCCCTTCCACAATCAAAGGTAGCAGCTGCTATTTGCTGTTAATTAAAGAGCCTACTTTCCTTGACACAATTTTTAGCTCTAACTGTTGCTTAAGCTAGTTATAAGGCACTCATAAAATCGGTGTCAACACTTAAAACAACATAAAAAGGCAGTTGGGAAAGATTGCCAAGTCAGCAGGTTAGTAGGCTATTTTTAACATTAAATACTATATTTTTGTATTTTATTCAAATACTTATAAAAGCAGTTAGCCAAATGTAAACATTTTGCTTCACAGAGTGCTTTCCTTGCAGAAGAAAATTTTCCTCCAACACAAGGAAGAATAAGCATCATGCCAGATTAGATCACCAAATTACCCCTGACAGCAGCTACAACCTAAAACAATGTAGTCTCTTCTGTTTCCAGTCCATAAAAATGACCTTTCTATTCCCACAATCACCACAAGGCCTTCCTTCATTCATCAACTTCTCCCTTTCCTCCTGTATTTGCAAAATTTTCATACTCCCACTCTGCAGTTTCATCTGTAACTGCCCTGCTGACTCATTCCTGCTTTCCTCTGTTGCTTGGCTGAAGCACTTACACTTCCAGCATCTTTCCCTGGGACCAGATTTTTGCATGTAGAGAGTACTGCTCCTCCTTTCCTTACAACAACAGATTGAGTCCCGAACTATCCTCACTCGGATTCTCTTCACTAGTCTCATACTCTTTACTTATTTGTCTTTTCATATATTTCCACCATTGTCAATACACAAATGTCTCCCTCTGGATATACACCATCTGGAACAGCCTTTTTGCATTGCTTTGCCTCATCAGCTCCCACTTCTATTAAATTCTCCTTAAAATTGGAATTTTAAAATATAAATATATTTAATATGAACATTACACTGTAATTAAAGCAATAAAATCTCTTTGCTTCCTGACCAAAAAATATGCACTATTAATTTCAAAACCATGGCCAACTTTGAAGTGTTATGCCTAATGTTTCTGAGTTAGTAAAATCTATCAACAATAAAAGACAGAAACAGAACACAACTTGTAAATATTAAGTCTTATGCCATCTGTGTGCACATACATGCATGTATAGATATGTATGAGACAAAGAAAAAAATTTTCTCCTGTCTCTTATAAGAAAAGAAAGAAAAAAACAAACAAACAAACAAACAAAAAAACACACACACCAAAACAGGTTCATTCCTTTTAAACGATTCATTTGTTTTAAACCTGCGAACAATGATGTCCTAACAAATGCCCATAACCTGCTTATGCAGCAGGCAGTCTCTCAGTTCCAAGTGAGGAATTGGAACGATTCTTTATCTCCTAACAGATGACAGAAGATGGCACTTGGAGAGGGTGACTACTTCAAGAGCATCTTGACAAAGATTTGCAGAATAGAGTCTAGTCAAAACAACAGTGAAAAAACTTGGAACAATACAAGGAGTTATATAAGAAGGACAGGATATTAAATATTTTACATATTACTAATGAACTGCAGCCTGTAAGAAAGTGGGTTTAATATCTTCTGGTTTAAAATCAAAATGAATTTATGGTTTGCAGATGGAACTATGTAGATAACATCATAGAATAGGATCATTTTTGCCCTCATATACATACTTCTCAATCTGAGTATTTTCTACTAAATTGCCATCCAAGTTTCAGCTGTTGTTCCTAAATACGAAATGCATTCCTATTCAGCCATGTGCAACGCATTCTGCTCTCATACACATCTAAGTAAGTACATTCAAAGCAGAGTACAGATATTTGTCTGCTTTGCTAGAGCAGAAACAGGGATGCCTTTTTTTTTTTTTTTTTTTTTTTTCACAAATGTTTTGTCATTGTTGCATAGCATCCTTGGTAACATCTGATAGATATAGCATCTTTACGCAGTGTTCTGTCATTTCAGCTGCTGTAGATATCAAAGGAGGCAGAGGTTCAAAGAGTAATGACTACCACAAAAGTCATTAATAATTTCAGTCATGTTATACGTTAAACAAAATTACATTTTAATACATGCATGCATAAGTGTTTTCTTTATAAATTAATGACATGGAAGATGCCTAATGAGATTTGTCTGACTAAGGTTTTAATTAAAAAAAAAAAAAAAAAACAACACAAACTATGCTGATGATGTACTCAAGTTACACCCAAATTCGCTTTATAACACAGCACATTGGAAATTTAAAAAAAAAAAAAAAAAAAAAAAAAGCCTAATACACACAAGCGTTCATAAGATACAGACATCTAGAGTTAGTTGTTATTATATAACTGTTATATATATAACAATAATAATAATAATAATAATAACTGTTACATATATAACAATAACTGTTGTTATTATGACACCTCAAGAATTGTATGCAGTTATCTTTTAATACTCAGCAGAACAGGGAGAGGACTAGCTTGGCTCAGCATCACAGGATAGCATCAGTGTTCACCTTACACCTCATATCAATGTGGAAGATCAAGTAACAAGGCTCCAATTAGAGCTTCTCTGTAACGTGAGGAAGCCAGGCTCCCAAACCACAGGAAAAGGCCTTGCAAAATTGTGAAGAAAACTTACATCTCACAAATCACAAATCTCAGTTGTGAGCATGCAGAATACCCTCTCTTATTCTATTTGTGGTCCATTTTAGTTTCAGATCAATTAAATTATGTTAGTTTATCTAGGCAATATCAGAACAGAAAATTGAGAAAAATTGCTAGAGGAAACCAGATGCCACAGCTTGCACCAGCATGGCATGCTGCTGGATACATTGCATATTTAATTTCTGCAAACAAACTTCCCTCAGCAAACAGTACAGTTTAGATGGAAAGATATATATGTTTATAGATTTGCCTAAACAAACAGCACATTTCTGCCTCACTGGAAGTCAGGTATATTGCTACTGTACTGCATTATTAGGCACAAAAATGTGCCTACAGAGAAAGATCACTCTACAAGTTTTCTCTCTGAAAATCACCCATTTAAATCAAAGGCAGTGTGGTGATATGGCCTACAGGATTTCTGTCTTGTTGAGAAATTCTAGATATTTTGTATCCCAAGTAAATAATCCAGTACTACACAGTTCACAGAGTTCAGAGTAACATTCCTGAAACAAGTCTATGATGAAAATGACGTCTATTTAACAGAATAAGTGGAATTTTGTTTGCTCTTGGATCACATGTTCCTAATAAGGCATTTTCAACAAAATCTCCCTCTAACAAGAATCTACAGTTCAACCTAGTGTCATAACAGCCCAGGTACTAACAGCCTTACTTTAAAAAAAAAAAAAAAAAAGTGGCAATTCTATCATTATTGTGTAACGAATTAACAGGCCCCAGTAATTTGGGTGAGTATCCCCTGAATCATGCCCACGTTCAGTATTCACATCACTCTTGTCAGTGCGAGCAGGGCGAGGAAGGCAGGGAAACACGAGCTCTATTTCACAGCATAGGTCACATAGATAATCATTGTTTCACTAAAGCAAAACCCAATGTATCTATGCAAGAGAGATCTCTGAAGCCAGAAGATGTATGTTATGGCCCTGCCTGTGCTTCTCCCCAACAAAGTGTTGCCAGAGCTCTGAACACTGATACAGGAAAAAAGCCTCCAGTTTGGCTGAAGTGTTCTACATGCCCTGGCTATATACATTTGGCCTTTGTTCAGACATGCTTTTGTTCAAACTAGCATATCAGAAGAGTCACAGAAAATAGTGCCTGGTCGTATTTATTATCAACTTAGTAACACATTCAAGCAATTGCAAACAAAAAATAAATTCATTTTAACCCTTTAGGGCCCAGATGTATCTTTTATTTCCTTTTTTTTTTTTTTTTTTTTTTTAAACCTTCAGTTTTTAAAAGCTCTAATTTTTAATATTCAGTCTACTTATTCCATGGTACAAATGCACCTAAGGTTGTTTTTCCTTTTATTTACATCTACAGTTATGAACACTAAACAAATACACACACCATCGCCAGAGCTCTGGAGATCATATCTCCTCAGATTTTTCTTTAAAAAAAAAAAAAAAAAAAAAAAAAAAACAGCCTCTGCCTGTGTTGCCACATACAAGTAGTTTCTAATCTTGCATACGTGGAAAAACAGCCTTTGTGTCTGTGACCTGAATCACTCCAAGATTCTTCACAAGTCAACTGTGGTAACTTCCCATGAACTGGTCAAGCTCCTAGAATCTGTGAAAAGGGAGATGAAGGCTAGCTACCTCTGCCTGAGTGACTGGGGTCATCCTCACCCCACAGAGGGGAGCATCCACCAAGGCATGAGGGTGAAGCAAGATCTTTGATTCTGTTTTATTTTTTAAGATCAGTCACTTATACCTAAAATAACTTCCCCTCCTCCCCCCCCATCCCCTCCTTAAATCAACAAAAATAATAATAATTAAAAAAAAAAAAAAAGTGCAAGTAACCTTAGTGGAGAAATAATGCAACCCATCTCATCAGCCAAATCCACATCACTTGAAAACTGATGAATAGTGTGTGGAAGTTCAACAGGGAACATCTCTTATAATTAATTGCTCATGAGCTTCCCACCAGCCAATAACTATTTGTCTTAATTGACAGTGTGCTCTTCTCAAGTAGCTAAACCTTCCCGTTTTGATAAATTAACTCCATTGATGATCCCTTTGTTAACAACTTACAGTAAATCCAGAAATTATACATTAGTGGGATATGAAGACAAACAGCACTATACTACAGAATAAAAATCCTAACTGTCCAAGGCAAACAGAAACAAGTTATTGTATATTTTTACTTAGGAGCTATGGACTTTGTTAACATTAATTACTTCTTCAGCTTTAATTCAGGGACAGTTTCTATTAAATTAGATAACTTTCCCTTGGGGTCTTTATGGCAAATATGCAGCTACAAAAACAAGATCAGATTCTAAATGGAGGTTATAGAGGCAATGAATAGTTGTAATGAGGTCTGTATCAAAGAGAAAAATGATCAGCCTTCTATCCAAAATACAAACAGAAAAAAACAACTCACAAGTCTATTTGACCTGAACAATACCAGTGTTTGGCCATCTAGAAGGGTCCACAAGAACTCCACAACTAAAAGTTTCAATATTAAGTGAGTACAAGGATTTTCAAGAGAGTCTCATTTAGAGAACACTTTTTACTGTTTTTGGAGCACCCTTCTAACCCCATCGCCCTTTCAGGAAGAGCTCTCAAGCACTTCTCTCCTTCTCAGGAGGGAACTCAAATAACAAACTGCTGATGCACAACAGGAAAAGCTGTTAAAATATACAAAAAGCCCTGGATACTGATACAATTTTATAAGGTACTGAAATTACACACCGGTCTGTTACGAAATCTCCACGTTAAAACACAAATAATTTTAAACCTTAAAGATTGACAAGATATTCCTACAGTATGCCAGTCTCAGTGGGTAAAATTAGTACTAGTACATTTATTAAAAATGTTTATGGCATATGAGATATTAAGCATGATTATGTACATATATGCTTTTGAATACCTTTTCTACAACAACAAGGTACTAAAAAGTAACTGTTGGTAAAAATATATTGTGAGGATATACTCTCTTTACTACAATATTTTCTGTCTATTTATGAAAAGTCTGTGGGGGGAAAAAAACTGCATCCAATGTCTTATGATAAAAAAAAAAAAAATGTCTGTTCTCTCATCTGTGAGTTATATTTAATATTTAACATCAGGAAAGGGGCAACTTTCTTGACCTTAATTGTTATACATTTTTAGCCATTAAATCTTTCTGATATTTTCATTACCAACTGCCTAATGTTATCCCACCTAGCTAGCTTTGCAATGCAGTATTGTCTACAGCCTTTGTGCCTTGGGGAAAGATTTTTCATTTCATATTGTTTGTTCAGATTTTAATGAGATTCTTAAAAGAGGAATCCCTTGGATTGCAGTAGAATCCCACTATAGATCAGTGACTGGTAGAAAGCATTTTGTCACAACGAGTTTTGCAGAAATTTATTTTCGCAAAAGTAGGCTAGTTCATGAAAGATGGAAAAAGAAAAAATGAAATGAAACAGCTATGGGCAGTCACTCATTATATTAAATGTATAATATGAGAAGATATTAAAAAAAAAAAAAAAGGAAAAAAAAAAGAATACACAAAAATAGTACTAAGATGTATTTTAAAAGAAAATTGCTTTTTCATTCCTTGTTTTTTAAAAGGGCTCTTTTCAAAGATATGGATAATGACAGCTAGATATTTCAGTATCCACAGGAAAGAAATAGGTAAATGGCTTGAAAGTCTGCTAACGAGAATTGTACTGGAGTCAATGGTAAACAAATTTAATTCACAAAAAAAGTACCCAATCCTGTGTTTCTTTTTGCCATCTTCTCTGAAATAGATTATTTCTTTAGTGAGAATCTTGTAGCTATGTCTGGAAAGAACAAATATTTTGTACAGGATCAAATCTGCATAGCATTGGCAGCATGAAATAATGGCTTAGGTCCACCCTAAGTATACTCAGTACACTTTTTATTTATGTTTCTACTTTTTAGGCAGTATTTTTTTTTTCATGCTTTTGAAAATTTAAAATGTGTGGTGTGGTTGACATGCTGAAGGGAAGGGACACCATCCAGAGGGACCTGGACAAGCCTGAGAGGTGGGCCTGCACAAACTTCATGAAATTCAACAGGGCCAAGTGCAAAGTCCTGCACATGGGCTGGAGCAAAAATACAGCATAAATACAGGCTGGGTGGAGAATGGATTGAGAGCAGCCTGAAAGAAAAGGACCTGGGGCTGTTGGTTGATAAGAAACTTGACATAAGGTGGCAATGTTTGTTTGCAGCCCAGAAATCCAGCTGTATCCTGGGCTGCATCCAAAGAAGCATGACCAGCAGGGTGAGGGAGGTGATTCTCTCCCTCTACTCTGCTCTCATGAGACCCTACCTGGAGTGCTGCATTCAGCTCTGGGAGTCCAGAGGAGGGCCACGAAGATCAAAGGGCTGGAGTTCCTCTCCTATGAAGACAGGCTGAGGGAGTTGGGGTTGGTCAGCCTGGAGAAGGCTCCGGGGAGACATTATAGCAGGCTTCCAGTACCTAAAGGGGGTCTACAGGAAAGATGAGGAGGGACTCCTTGTCAGGGAGGGTAGCGATGAGACAAGGGATAATGGCTTTAAATTGAAAGAGGGTAGATTTAGATTAGTGTGAAGAAATTCTTCACTCAGAGGGTGGTGAGGCACTGGCACAGGTTCCCCAGAGAAGCTGTGGATGTCCCATCCCTGGAGGTGTTCAAGGCCAGGCTGGATGGGGCTTTGTGGTGGGAGGTGGGAGGTGTCCCTGCCCATGGCAAGGGGTTGGAACTGGGTGGTCTTTAAGGTCCCTTCCAACCCAAACTATTCTATGGTTCTATGTTCAGTATCTCACGGAACCCCAAAAAGCACAAGAAAAGATGATAAAATTACTCTTAAAGCTAATGTTCCCTACAGCAAAACATATCTGGAAAAGTACGGGACAGGGAGAGTACAAACACTTGTTTGTACTTATTAACTAACAAATTCCAGCTGATTTTCACTGTAGTTTAAAAAGCAAATATTCTTTAAAAAGAAAAAGAAAGGAAGAAAGGAAGAAAGGAAGATAATTACAAGCATTCTTATTCTTCTCCAAGACATTTTATTTTTAGTAATTATTATTATTTTGTCTTGTGGCAGGAAGAGTTCAAATCATGAAAACTGGAATTACATAAATACCAACTGATGATATTTAATTAAATTTAGTACCAACTAAATAACCTGATTTTCAGAGTGGCTTTCAGAACTAATTTCTCCCCCTCCTCCCTTCCTCCCCCCCTTTCTCTCAGGTTGTTTGTTCCTATGCTACAAGCTAGGAAAAACAAAGACACACAATCTGCCCATCTCTACTCTTCATTATTTAAGATAGTAAGAGTCTAATACCTGCTTTTCTCTCCACTGGCACACTCCTTTAGTCTGATTTTAAAACTTGGTAGTCCAGTGACCAATTTACCAAAATTACAAACTAGATTATTAATGTAACTAACATAAGCAAAATTATAAAATATATTTACTGAAATTACTAAAATGCATCACAGAGATGTGAGTACTTCCATTCTTATCTAATAAATATTTAGCAAATTCCACATTAACGCACTTTTACTTCACTGATTTTCAAACAGTTTGGAGCAGATAGGCCATTTGACAGCTCACAACAAAACCTAGCTCAAACAGAAAATCCAGACAGCCTCCAAAATGCCTCAAACTCAACTAAGCAACAAGCAGCATGTACAAATAGAGAAAGACATGGAAATATTATGAACACAGCGGTTAACAAGCCAGCTACTCTGTGCATGCTCCTCTCAGCTCAAACTTCACTGCCCATTCAGCTAAATAAGCAAGCTGCAAAGAAGATACACAAGTCAGTGATCATTTAGGTACATAGCTCTTTTTTAAATATACATTCAGCTCTGAAATATCTAGAGTTTATGGGGATTGTAGATGAAGTGCACCACAGATGCTGAGAAACTAGACCTGACAGTTTGCAGAGGCATCTCTGGTCCAGCAAGATGTGTTAGTACAACCACATCCAGCTCTTTGCCAGGTGAGCAGCACAGCTGCCTGTAGCAATGCTTCGGAGGACTCCTGCAAGCTTTGGGCTCTCATTAGCCTCCATTTAATCCCAGGCAAAACCTGGCCCTACAAGGTGACACACCTGAGCTAATAAGCCCCTTCTGGAACACTGAGGAAGATGGGGCCGAGCCAAGAGGAGCTGCCTGGGTCCTGCTGATGTGGAACTAAGCCAGCGCTAATAAGCTGGGTCCATACGAGGGCCTTCCTGCTGTGCTGTACAGTGCATCCTGGTGCTATGGGTATTTTCAGGGTTTTTTCCATTAGCTGCTGTTTTCTTGCCTGCTGTCTGGCATGCCACTATATTAGCCTGGCCCTAAAAGAGCCGTCAGGGAGAGCAAAACTTGTAAAGGCCAGATTTTTATTTTTTTTTTCTTCCAGATGATTGGGCCTGCTAGAATTTCAAAACAATATCTCTGCCAGGAGTATGCGTTTAGTATAATTTTCCAAATAAAATGTATAATACTCCACTTTCTGAAAACTATGAATGACATTCTCATTATATGTTATGCTTGAAGTAACCCCTATGAGAAATGAATTTATGGGAAATATGCTCAGGTGAATTAGAACTTTTGCTTCAGGTGTAGATCTGTGAGGAAAGATGGATTTTATACAGATTGTATCACAATCCTCTTATTTCTCAATTGTACGATGCTGTTAAAAACCTGCCATGGCTTCAATGTCATCTTTCTAGAGGAAAAATATATTTATATTTTTTCCTTTACTAGAGTACAAATCTTGAGTCAATTCTGTAAGATATGCCAACTCATCTCTTACATCTTATAAATCTTTAAAACCTATCTGAGCTATAAACTTTTTTATTGTGATGCTTGTTTTAATTAATACCTGGAAATTCATTTATTTTTTTTTAAGATATTTTAGAACCAACATATTACTTTGTAAGTATGTACCACAGAGTCCAATTTTACACTTTTTCCCAATATGGAATTAATATACTGCATGCTTCACTGCTCAGCACTCATATTTTCATCATGGGGTGGTGCTTTGATAATGAACAGTAGTTATATTTGACAGGGGAGTGCAGTAATCTAACGACTAGCTAATTCCCTGTTGGGAAGAGGAGCATACCAACTTAAATGGAGTATTATAGCATATATGCAATATCCATATTGATGGAAGACCTTTTGAAAGGTATGAACATGAATCATCTAAATATCCAACGACACAGAAATTTTAAGGGTATAAAAAAGAAGTAGTATTTCCTTTCTCTCAAGCATCACATTAAAATTATTATATATATGCAAAGAGAATAAATTAATAATATCTATCTAACATTGTCGAAGAAAATATGATCAGTTATGTGCAGAAGCTGAAATATTTCACTACCATGGGTAAACAACATAGCTTTATAGAAGACAAGGCATGTAGATGAATAATGACACAGTAAACACTGCAGCCTTCAGGCCTCTGTTAGCCTTCCAATTCCTCTGAAATTATTATTTTGGAGATTTCAAGTGTTGTTATAAATACACCAGTATACTGTTTCTTTCAGCACTCTTATTATATGACTGCTTCATTTTTTTTCCTGATAATTATTTATATTTTTTTTTCCTGATAATAATTTTATATATATATATATATTCAAACTGTTATAACTTTTCTAGTCTCAATTCTCAATTATTCAATCTACTAATTGTCAAAGAAACAGGAAACAGGCAATACAACAGGCAATAAACTGGTATCATTATTTGTTCAGGGGAAGTGGGGGGCCTTTTCCGATTGTTGCATTACATATACAGAAATCTCTTCAGTCAACGTAAGTACTTAGTTTTATCTCTTCAGTCAACATAAGTACTTAGTTTTTTATAAAATTTATGCTGCATAGTTGGAATACTGATACATTGTCTACAAAGCAGAAATCAAAATCATGTTTCTTAGTCCAAAGTTGTCTTACTGACACAATTAAAACCGCTGTTTAGTCTTCAACAGGCAATTTCCATCCAGAGAACAAAGCTCACACCAAAAGTCAAGAAACATTCCTAGGTATTTTATATACACGCTCTCCCTGATGCCATGAGGCCTTTGAAGTAAAAGCACTCAGAAAATCCCAGACACAGAAGAGACAACTGCAATCTGCATAGACAGCAGTACAAAATACATAGCATAACTGATATACAGTGGATGTTACATCTCCACGCATGATAAAACTACATGTTGAGTTCTTTAGCCTGTACAGTTGGGTTAATTTCCATTCCTGGAACATCCTGCAACTCTTTTCACCATCTTTCCACTTACTTAACTTTTTTTCTGTGCGTGTGTTGTTGTTGAAGAGCAGATACCAAAAGTAGGTATAATTAGGTATAGCGATTGTTTTATCAAAGTTAACTACAAAATTAGTACCACCTTCCTAATTTCCATCAGCTATCCTTCAGCCTGTATGTGAAATAATGACACCCTCTATCCTCCAGTTGTGTCAGAAGGCCACATTGATTTATCCAGCAGAAAGCTACCAATCTGCCTCATGGATAAAACTCTTGACTGAACTCTCAGGTGAAAAGCAGCCCATAAAGGAAGGAAAAAAATATATTCAGTTCCATTCAGAAGTTTCCTTTCTTTACAGTTATCTCTGCGCTTTATTATCAGCCATGGGAAAATGCTGGATCTGGCCTCCTGTCCTCTGAAATTGTTGTATTAGAAGGACAAGCTCAGAACTTCACATCTCAGGTCTTCTCTGTCTCTTTTACTCCACTTCTTTCAGCTACTCTACATTAGACTTGCACTAAAATGACAATCACGTCTACAACTCTAAACTTCTACAAAGTTTGAGCATAGAATAAATCAATTGGAAGGGACCTTTTAAGATCATCTAGTCCGACCACTTCAGGGCTAACCAAAAGTTAAAGAACTTCAATGAGGGCGTCCAAATGACTCTTGCAGGTGTATGGCATCTTGCACCTCACTAGGAAGCCCACTCCAGTGTTCATCCACCCTTGTGGTAAAGAAAATTTTCCCAAAGCCCAGTCTGACCCTCCCCAGGCCCAACTTTGTGCCGTTCCCCTGTGTCCTGTCATACATTCCCAGGGAGCAGAGACCAGCACCTCCCTCTCTGCCTCCCCTCCTTGGGAAGCTGCGGAGAGCAGTGAGGTCGCCTCTGGGCCTCCCTTTCTCCAGACCAAACAACCCAGGTGTCCTCAGCTTCTACCTGACAGGACAAGGCTTTTACCAGCCTTGTTGCCCTCCTCTGGACACTGGGATATATCCAGCTGGAAACAAATAGCAAAACCACATAGGACAGCTCAGGATTTGCCTGGAGGTGTGGAGTATCTCCCTACTTCATGTTCCTGCATACAGTTGTAATACGTGTCCACATGAGAAACCTTTTCCCCAAACCTGAGCATGTAAGGGATTGCTTCCCAGTGCTTGGGTCTCTGTTTTTCATCTTCACAGGTATGCTTATAGAATGCTTTGTTCAGATTCACTTCCTCCGTTGCAACTGACCATGTTATCCTGAACCACCTTCTCTTATGATATCAAGTAGTCACATTATAAAAAACAAAAGATCTATTCAGCAAGATGACTGTCATGTACACTGACAGACTCTAAACGTAAAAGGTTAGGAACCATCTCCTAAAGTTAAGGTAAGAGTGACCTGGGCTCTTACTGCTCTTCAGCTGGAAGAAAGGCAGACCAATTTTATTTATTTATTTATTTATTTATTAGACTGCAGTCCCTTTTTGCTGTTCTGTCTTTTCCTTGTGCATGTGAAAGTCAGAAGATCCAAATACTGAGTGGATTCCAAAATTTACTCTGAGTTTTGGATTGAATAGTGAGAGCACTGGAAGAATCTCATCATAAAAAAAATCACATTTGCATACATCATTTTCTAACTGAACATTACAACCAATACAATAACTCATTGCCACGTCTATATCCATAAACCTGCATGTCCTGATGAGTTTCAGCTTACTAGAACAGTCATCCCTGTTTCACATGTTCTACTCTGCCAACAACAGCACTTCTGGTGGGTTTAAGCAACAGGAAAAATCAGTTATGGAAATAACTGATGACAAACCTGAGCTATGTGACCTATCTATGATTTGATTTTCAGTATGTGTTAATAAAGTTGCCATACAACTGTGCTTAGGCAGAACAATCCAATACTTTTACCCCCGTGACTACCACAAATAGCTTCAGTGTGCCAAGGTTTCCAGCTGACACAGTCTTTTCTTGAATTTTCATTTGGTTTACCCAGTTTCCTAGTAACTCCTATCATCTGTGAATATACGTAATTCAGGCTAGTAAAGTAATAGAGTTATCAGATCAGTTGCTTCTAAAAATACATTTCTGCCACAAGTAAATGAATGATAAAAGATTTTGACTCATCATTCACTAAAACTTATCTTATGGATGGTCCGCTCACTTCCTCTGAATAGTCAGCCGTTGGTTTTGATATTACACCTGTCTCTGACTATGCTAGAATCCCGATAAACTACAGGCAACAACCTGCTGGTATGAAAACTGGTGATTAAAAAGTAACAAAATATGCCTTGGCCTTCAAGAAAAGAAAAAGATCAAAAAACCCTTGAAGTTTCTTATTTTCTCTCTCACTATATATATACACAAAGCATGAACAGACTTTACATGACATATAAAACAATATTATTGTATAATTAGGAGAAAAAATTGGCTGAGACTGCCTTTCAATTATGGCATATTATATGTGGGAGACTACTGACAATGTAAATCCCTGCAGGGATGGATTTGTAAGAAATTCACATTACAGCCCATTGTGTACTGCCACTCATGCAGAGAGGGATTTCACAGAGTTGACATAAAACTACACTTACCTTTGGCTGCTACTGGGCTAAGTGCTAATTCAACTTAAGTGACAGTTTATTTGTTTGTTTAGTTTGTCAGAAAGGTACAGGCATATTACTTAAAATGTGAAATATAGGAATTATGCTTCACTAGTACACATAACTAAAGGTCATAGCTATGCTAAGTAAAAACAAACAGAAAACACAAGCATAGAGGAAAGAATGTGCAACTGAGATACTGACATATTTTGTTAACTGTATCTGTTTATTTACAATCCTTATTATAACCATTGATTTCAATTTGATCAAACAACCTCAGGATTGAAGAGTTGCTAACAGTTCTACCAGCTCAGTGCATTTACACAAAACCAAACTTGCCTCATGTCAGACAAAGGTAGCCTGAATAAATGGAACTGAATCATTACCTGTTGGATTCAAACTGCTAGGGTCTGAAAGAAAAGGTTTGATGTGTATGAACCATACTAACAAGGCATTTATATACACACCATACTTAAAAGTAGGTCTTACTGATGTTTGCAGCCAGAGGTATTGCAACAAAGCTACAACTGACTGTATTGCACGGAAGCCTAGATTTTTCCCCAGGGATTATAATTTCATTCACTCTTTCCATTTATGTTATTCATAGTCTTGCACTGAAGGGCAAAATGCTAATGTCAAAAGGAATAAGAGTCTAAGACAAACAAAAAAGTAGGATTTAATGCTGAAGCTTTGAGACTTTGATTTTTTTCTTTTATTTCTCCTGGCCTTCTGATGTTTTGAGAGCATAAACTTCCTGTAACGCAGAAAAATAGGTCTTGCTAATCTGTCATTATCTGTACCATTTAATTTTCAACATCCAATTGAGCAAGTGATACACTAACAATGAAAGATCATTTCTGTAGTAAACCTGCTTTTCTTCAGTTCTGGTGAATATAATACAATGCACAATAAATACAAAGTCTAGAATGTGATGCTTTCTCTTTTCTTTTGCACTTTACATGGATAGCTTAGCTTACATTCTAGTATCAAGTACTACTACTCTTTCCTCAAGCTTTTGAGGGACTTCAGCTTGACTTCTTCTTCCTCAAATTCTTCCATTATAAAAATGGTATTAAGAAAGCTGATAGTCCCTTGAATCTAAAAACCTAAAGCAACCTCTTCCTGAAAATGTAAAGCAATTTGATTATAAAGAATCAAAAATCCTGCATCTGAACATTTACCCCTTAATAAAAGAGCTACAAGAGTATCCATTACAGATTTCATTGTTATTATAAATTTAACATGAAAGGTACCCAGACACAATAATGATAGCTGGGCAGCAATACACTACCTTAAAATTTATCTTGTAGTTGCAATATCCTATTGTGTTCCATAAAATAAGTGAAAGTATTCACTTCCAGTCCCAATACAGTAAAATTAATTCTTACTTATAGACATATACAGATAAAATTATTACTGATCTTATGACTCTGTAATACAGACAATGAGAGCACTTTGGACACTACAAGCAGAAAACACAAGGTCATCATTTTACAGTGCTTTCAGAAACATCACTAAGGTCTAAGCTTCTCATCGTCTAAACTGTTGTTGAAAAAAGCTCTGGGTCACCATGATCCCTGCATCCAGTAAATCAGGGCAGGACTACAAAGCAGCTCACTTCCACAATGCCTTTCAGAGTACTGAGAAAACCACAATGTCCACGTGTCCCATAGTTGCCTGCCTTATTTTATGTTGGGTGGTCAGCACTGCCATGGTCCTTGTTTGTTCCAAATCATCACCAATATCAAGATCCAAAACTGAAAAAGCAGTGAAAGTAAAATCTCAAGAGATAGGGTTTGTAAGTGGGAGCTGATGGCATCTTCATTCTGGCATGAGAATGAAAGGAGTTCCATAAATACTACAGCCAAGTATCACTGATATCTATACAGATGTTGCAGATGCTGCAGAGGGCCTTTTCTGAACAGCAGAGAAGGTTGATGAGGAAGTCAAGGAAATGGCAACTAGTTGCCTAAGTAGAATGAAAATGTATTGTAATTGCCTGGTTAAAGAGCAGAAGAATGTTTTTTGTTTGTTTGTTTGTTTTTTGTTTTGTTTTGTTTTGTTTGTTTTGTTTTCACTTAAGTGAAAGAATTTATGAAGCAACCCTGAGAAATTTAGGATGACATTGCCAAAACAATCAACCTTCTGTTCACTATTAAACACCAGGAAGGAGGATTCTGTTATCTGCAGGGAGGAAATTGGACGGAGAAGAAAAATAATAAGACATCATTTTTGGGAGTAGAGTTTTCGAGGATGCAATGGGGATTTTGAAGGCTCAAGGTGAAGCAGAGACAACCTTGTTCATTAAGAAGCTGAACTACTCTTCCCTGCAGGGAGCCACACATAAATGCAGTGCCCAAGGTTGTCACTGGCTGAGGGTCCTCAACAATCCCTAGCCTCTCACAAGAGGCAAGATTCCTTTTCCTTCTCTAACATGCTTGGAAGTGCACAGCAATGTAGCATGGGTTGGACAGCTGTGCCCTAAGCTCATTCTCCACTGTGCCCTAAGCTCATCTCAGACAACAGCAAGATACCTTCAATGCTTACAGATACACTAGATGGACTATTATTAGCATCCTCCCACTTGGGGACATTAGATGAAAATGTATCTCAGCAATAGCCCTGTCCCAGCTGGTCATGATGTTCCTTTGGAATCTGGCAAGAATATCTAAGACATTAAGGACAACAGCAAGTCAGTAGCAGAACAAATGGTGCATGGCCTTCTGACAGTAGCTGCCTGCAGAAACCCTTGCGATAAAGACGTAAATAACAGTTTTTAGAACACACTGTGAAGGTGAAGCTTCAGAACCAGCTCAGAGAACAGTGCAGACCTGGCCCTTGATTTCTGTTCTGAGAGTTGTTATTAATATGATAATTCAGTAACTCAAAAGAATTTCTGACACATCAAACAAGGATGAGAGCATAACACTGAAATCAGAAGTTAAATTCACCATCACCTGGTCATGTATTTTCCTTTAGATAGTGAAAGGACATTTGAATATGATCCAATTACAAAAAGGTAGCAAAATGTTTTAATATTTTGAGTTTTCATTAGTTCAATGCCTAAAAAAACAGGCTACTTTGACGATTTGACTATTGACATTCAGGTGACAAAGGTGAGGGCAGTATGAGAATCTGCAGAATATAAAAATAGAGCTGCATATAAAATAGATTTAGCAAACTAAGAAACTGACCCATCAAGGGAGCAGAAACTCTTCTGCAAGCCAAGCTGCTAATAGAATAATTGAGAAAGCTCAGAGTAAGTTTATGCTCTGTCCATGCAGGAAATTAGCACACTGACCTTCCCTCTCATATCCTCAATGCCAAAGTAGTGTCACCAAGGTCAGTGATTGCATGCACACACACAGCAGCTGCACTGTCATCCTTAGAATCTGTTTCCTGGCATAGGAAAACCAAACCATACAGTAACATAAGAGAGCTGCAGAACTGTAAAAGGTTAAAATTACAAAAGTGAAGGTTGCTTTTACAGTCTATAATGATCAAAGGATTATTGCATTTTGAGTGTACGATAATAAACCAATGTAAGTTATTCCATTACTATTTTAAAGAAGTTTCATATTAAAAATAATGAATAATATAAATGCAGAAGCAATTACTTTTCTGCCTTTCACATTTACCGTAATAGTTTATTATGAAACTGAACAGTGAAAAGTAATAAATATAATCACATTTCATTTTGCTGATCAACAGCAATCACTTAATGCACTATCATATGAGATACAATCAATATAACAGGAAATTTATATAGAGATGTTTACTGCTACTTATTGGATACTTCAATGGATATTTTAAATGTATAATTACAATAATGACTCATTTGTCTTTCATCATAAAAACAGAAAGCCTGAGTCCTTGGGTTTAGAGATAGAAAAGCTCTGTGTTCAGACAGAACTTCTGGAAAGAACAATTTTCCCACTCACTTTTAAAAGGACTTGAAATCACTCAAAACTACTTTTTTTTTTTTTTTTTTTTTTTTTACTACTTTTGAAAAACATTCAAATTAAGAAGCATTAAGATTTCAGTGAATGAGCAAATGAGTAAGATGTCCAGTACTAACTGAAAATATTCTCATACTGTCTGTGACAGAAGGATTTGACTAATATGTATTTTTACACTGTTTTTGATACCATGAACCTTACTCAGGAACATATTTATGCATGTTTCTAATCTCATTAAAGGCTTACTTGCTGATGAGCTCATTGTATTTCAAGATGTGCTTTGTTTCTCCTGCCATGATTTCTTTAGAGCTGTACTTCACAGATAAAATACCAAAATTTGAGCATAAGTAGTCTAATAGGATGCTCCATCTGTGACACTGATAGTATAAGGTGTTTCAGAAGAAATACAAAACCCTCAAGGGGAAATTTCTTCCTAAATCCAGGCAGTTAGCAGATGTCACTCTACCTCTTCAAAACAAATCAAGGCCAATTTACCTATTTCTGAAATCTATGTGATGTGTTCTTGGTTGTGTTCTTCTTTTCAAAACCATCCTTTTTGAATATTTCTTCAAATCATATCAAGTTTATGTTCCATTAGTTAGAATTTCTAGATTTGTGTTTAAGTGTTGAAAGACAGTAAAGAGAAGAGAAAAGAAAAAATACAGAGCTGTGTGTTCCTTCTGGGAGGGAGAGTTTTTGGCCTCTCCATGGCGTATAAAGTTATCATAAATAAAAAGCGAAAAATGCTGGATGGGTGGTGAGTAAGTAGCAATTAGCAGGTAACAACCACCTCAGTGCTACTGGGGAAAAGAAAAAAAAAATAAAATAAATCTGAACACATGGATCCTGTTTATAAAGAAAGACAGAAGAGATAATACTAGAGCAAAGCTTAGAAGTGTACATTCAACGTATATCTTTAAAATCTGGTGTTGACAGAAAAGCAGCAACTTTTATACCCTTTCTCCTCTTAAATATAAGAGACAAACTGAAAGTTTTTGTACCAACAGGCCATAGGTAAACATTAAAATGTTTTGAATATCATGAATTCTTTATCAACTTTTATACTAAACTCTCTAAATTTTACATGTGAAACATCATTTGTTGGAGATACTGTAGAGCCTTCACTGAAAATTTCCATCAGCCAGAAACTGTAAAAGCCTACTCCCTGTCTAATTTACTACCACATACATTTATATAAACTTTTATACTGGTTCTGATTTGGCTTTCCATACCAGTTCCACTCTGACTAGATTTTTGGGAGCCATTTCAGAACACCCTGACCTTTTGAATTATTGGTATTACATAAAAAGGAAGTGATAGTTAAGGGAGCTCATGAATCAATCACTCAGAAACTAGAGGAGCCCTAGTGACAGAAGCAAACAGTGTAAGGGAGCCATTACAAAATGAGCCAGGGCACATAAAACACCTGCCTGTGGAAAGTGATCTCTCCTAAGTCCTGCCTGAGAGCCCGCGGAAAGAATTTGAGCAAAGGCAAGCAAGAGAAGTTATTTGTTCTCATTTGACCTACTTCATCTTCTAATTAGCATTTGGTAATTGGCTGGAAAAAGTCCAATTTATTGCCCAGTAGATGCTCTTCAGGTATGCTGACTGCTTTGGGTTAATGCCTGGGGAACATGGCATTCTATACTAAGTGATTTAGGAATACAAATCTCACTGTAATTAAGTGGAATCCAAGTACCTACCAGCCAGGGATTTTTGATAATCACAAATGTTACACCGTATTGCAAAGGCTGACATGAAAAAGCTGCCAGTGTAACTCCCTATTTACTAATAATAAGTAAATGAAGGAGAGAAATTTCAGTAGCTCTTTCTTCTTTTCAAGCCATAGATCATCACATTTAAAAGATATAGTAACAGCTTTGAGAGGGAGAGAAAGGAGAGAAACTAAGGGAAAATAAATACATTTAAAATTAATCATAAACTAAGTATTTTTAAGAATCAATTCTAATTTGGGGTACAACAGTCAATATCAAATATTCTGAAAAATAGCAAACAAGGTTAAGCAAAAGGCAACAAACACCATAAAACACTGGCAGCTCAGTCAAGCTATACTTCTGCTTTTCTGTAGGGAACAATGTTGAAGTAACAACAATTTGCCAAAGTGTTAAATGAACTTCAAGTGTCTGCTCTGCAAATCTCAATCTGAATGAGTATCCTGAGGCATGCTATCATGTTTGAAAAAGCTCTAGTTGAATGAAGTCTCATCTGACCCCTGAGAATCTATTCAGCAGAGAAATAACAATACAAAATACATGAAGAAAGCCATTTTGACACATTTTTCTGAAGGTGGCTGATTTATTGTGTTCATCTTTTTCACCAAAAATGCCCCACTACTTCTTCAATATAAACATCTTAAGACACCACTAGAAACTTTACAGAAGTGTATCTGTCTCAACAAGAAACTAATGACCAGCAGCTGTGTGGATGCTGCTTCTTGTTAACTGACTCAACATAGGTAGCGTTAAATGGTAAACAAGAAGTTCTATTACACTGAGAAAAAGTAGGTACCCTGTAAACACAAATGGCAAGAGTATCCTAATTTTGATGAAAGCAGTCATGAAGCTAAAATTATAGTGAAGCTTGATTTGATATGGAAAGCTAACTATATCTTTCCTGTTTCATTAAAGAATGCAAAGAAAGGCTTTCTGGACATACAAAAATGTTTTCTACTGAATCTTATTCACTGCAGTTCTGTCTGAGGCTGAGGATTTCAGATCAATCCCCTAGTCTCTGAGAGTTAATCAAGTGATTAAACTTTGACTGGAAATTTCAGGGATAAAGCTCTTCCAACTACGCTTAACCTCAGCATGTGTGATGGAATTAAAATTTTCCAAATCCTTACCTCCCTGAAGTCTTACTTCCCTTTTATTTGTGAAACAAAAACTGATGAAGTGTCATCACCATCCTAACCCTATACCATACGTGATTAACACGATAGGTTAATCATATTCATATTGCTTTCCCTCTTCTCAGTTGTTGTTCTATGATATTTGAGAAAATAAAAGTTAATTTATACCCTGATCATGAAGTACAAATGCAAATACTCAGCTCAGTTCTGTTTTGCTCCATAGAGATTAATACATGTGTATTGATCTACCCACATACATTCACCTGAAAACAAGACCACTAATTAGATCCTAAATGTACCAGGAAATTTGAGTTTCAGTTATGGGTTCTGCCACAAATGTGTGGTGCACTTTAAAAGCCTTGCCTGAAAGATACTAGAGGAGGACAAAAAATATTACTTGGTTCCATTCCACACCAGGTAATGAAAACTGCTGGGAAAACAAAACAAAACAAAACAAAACAAACAAAAAAAACCTTTTCTTTCTTCTTCAGTAAGTTCTTCCACAAAATCTTTCTTGCAAGTCCCTCTGACACTTTTTGCTGTTCTACCTCACAAAAACATTCTAGTAGACTCATAGCATTATTATTTCTGACTTAGTTTTAATCATGCTACACACAAAGAAAATCACAGTGTTAGGGTTTCAGATGGTGACCTATAATGAGTAGAGTAAGGATGGTTCAAAGCAAAGACTGGGGAGAAATGGCTCTGTCCACAGCTCAGGCCACAAGTTGTGTTGTTAAAAGTGAGTCATCCCTTACACCAGACCATACAAATAGAAAAAAGTTTGATGTAGGAGAAGATTTAAAAACAAAACAACTTTCAGATTCCACAGATATCAAAACATGTCAAAATCTTTTGAAAAACAAAAACAAATAGCCAAAATGTGTTTAAATGTCCTTGGATCACAAATAAAAAGCTTGCAGAGCTTGTTGAAAACACAGTTCAAATGCAGCTGTTGCATCCATGTATGCCTGAGCCTGCACAACCTAGAAGAAAGGTACTGAGCAAAAACAGAAAAAGCATCTTATTTTGAAATATCCCACAGTCCTAAAACAAACGTGGGCAAGAAAATTTTGCAAGCTGCTTTTTTAAAGTTGTTTTTTTTTTTTTTTTTCCTTTTCTCTCCAGAAATAATTCACAAATAAACACTGATGCAATGAGACAGCAAACATTTTTGCCATTCACTGTAATATTCTCAATCATCGCTTGCATACCCAAACTTAACCAAATCAACTGAAAGCTTGGTTATACATGATGTGAAAGAACTCAGAAGACTACATAAAAACAGAGTTGACCTACTCGGTTCCCTATAACATCACATTGCGAGATTCAAATGCTGTAACTTTTGAAAATGTTTACAAGAAAACACTCTAATGCTTCCCAGCATTAGGGAAGGAAAACAAACAAATCAAACCAAATCAACAACAACAAAAATGGAAGGCCTAATGCACTGAATACCTGTAGCTTCTGACAAAATTTGCTCTGTACTGTAAAAGTGAAACTTTAGTCACAATATATGCAAGCAACGATTGTACATGTAGAGATGATTATTAGCATACCTATAAAATACATTGAAATGATTGAAAATATGGACAAGAACTTTTTGATTAAGAGTAAACACCAAGTAATTAAAACAGAAATAAAAATTAATTGCTTATTCAATCATATTCTAGTTTGAAAAATTAAACAATTGCTGACAAATAGTATCTATGAATATCTACATAAATTACCTGTTGGAATTGTTATCAATATTACCCTTCCTTATTTCTCTTATCAAAGTGCTGCTCAGCTACTGAGTAATATAAATCTTTATTTATTTATTTATAAATCTTTATTATTTAAATGATGAAGGAAGAAATGGGTCTTAGAAGTTTGCTCAAAATCATGAATAAATCCAGGTTTTGATAAAAAATCTGTAGAGGTTCTGGTCTCCTAATCTGCATCATGCAGAAAAAAAAAAAAAAAAAAAAAAAAAAAAAAAGGAAGAGGTAAACTAAGTCCAGACATAGGTGAAAAGGTCAGTCAATCCCATTATTGGTGCCAACTTGCCAAGCACCCATTTTTAATCAGCCATACATAGAAAAGCTACCAGAGTTTAATGAATATAAAACAAATTAATATAACACAAAGTGAAATAATGTAAAATTTCCATGGTGGTAGTTTCAAAGAACATAGTACATTATGGTTGTACCTAAAAATGGTAAACTAATTTGTATTAATTTTCTGGCATTACTGACAACCCAATAGCAAAATGAATCAATACCTAAGCTGTTTTCTTTTCCTTTAAGTGACGGAGCCCTTTAATGTGGTTTTATATTCTAGAAAGGAGAGATTATTATGTTAAAAAGGGAATGCTTCTGTGCAGATTAAACCTTTCAACATCTATGTCATTTTAAAACTAAAGCTGATATTTGTTAAAATAGTAAGGGTAATATTTTTGCAGGAGGCTGAAAGTAAAGTCAATCAAAAGCTGCATTCTGAAATGAGAAATGGCTTCAGTGAAATGGCATTGATAATGCAACACAGGAAAACATTACATACCTTTACCATTTTTTTCAATATTATAAATATATTTATATATAAATATGCAGTATGTTATCTAAACAGTGTACAGAAGAAAATTAGGTCCTAAAAAGTTGTAGACACTTACCCCCCGTTTTGAGATAGAATACCAGTAACAGTTTCTATTTACTTGTTTGAAAGGTTGGTACTAAGAATGAAATATTTCTAATAAAGGAGAACCTAATGAATGAATGTAGCTAGAATGCTAGAAAAAAATAACACACTAAAAATGTGTTATGAGAAAGTCAAAACTAATGAAACAAGATACAGCAGGGATACATTAAATAAACAAAGCAGAGAAGAGATGAGGATGCAGCCTGTAGTACTTTGCGTAGCTATCTAAGAGCTATACAAACAAGGGAGCATCACTGTTGGGGGATTTCAGTGACGTCTCATTTTGTCTAAGCAATCTGCCTATGCAGACACTGAAGGCCTGGGTTCAGTCAACTATATTGTTAAAAAAAAAAAAGAAAAAAAAAGAGGACTAATCTGAAGAAGCCTGAAAAAAATGGAAGGACTCATTTAGACTTTGCTGTTATGTGGTACAAGCTCATGAGGATTGTACAAAATGCAAAGTGACCTGAAAACAACACCCCATAGAGCTCAGCATGGTAGAAAAATGATAGAGAGCCCAAGTTTCTAAACCACAGTATATGCACCACTACTGATATACAAGCCTTTTTAAAATGGTTCACTGCCTGGCACAAATGCTGCCATTGTCTGTGGTCAAAGATGGAAGGGGAGATAGGGCGGCAGTGGGAGCTGCAAGGCTCTTGCTCTGTCTTTATTAGTGCTGAGGAATAACTTACATCACACAGTGTAAAAATCTTAGTATTTATGACCAAAATTTAGATGCATAAAACATAACTGATATATTGGAAGATGAGAAAACCCAAGTATAATGACCATGAAGTGAAAGAAAAATGTTAATAGCTCACCATAAAAGAAGTCAAGAATGAAAAAATAGGATTTTCAAACAACAGACTATAAATGGTTCCCCATCAACCAACAAAGGTTGAAAACTCTGACAGTATCAGAATTATCCCAAGAATGTGAACAAATATTGTTAAATAACTCATTTACTTTCTGATCACTGCATCTTCAAGACTAATCTCTGTTCCACTGTGACAATTTGCTGGAGTAGTGAGCAGCAAGAAAGAAAGAATGTAAAAGGTAAGTAGTGCTGAATATGAACTTTCTTTTATTATGTTCTTATGTTACTTAAAACAAGTAGAACTCCAGATACTTTTTTTTTTTTTAAAGGTAAGAAAAATATAGGGGTAAAATATATTATTGCCCCAAGTGAAGGATGAGAGTCTATAACGACGAAATAGCAGAGAAAAAGATTTTTTTTTCTCTGTATTCTAAGAAATAAGTATTTGTACAGTTCAACCTTTTATTTAAGGATATAGGAATGCATATATTGTGTGCACATATAAGGCATATCACTCTAATTCAATATCTGACATTTCTTTTGACTTATGAAATTATTCCTGTCCTTGGAGTTTACAAGGCTTAAGGATTTTAAATTTTATTTAGTACTTCTGATCCTAACAGCAGGCTGCCTTAGGCCTCATTTCCACTTAATTCAGAAAAACAACGTTCCTTTTTCATGTACTGTCTGATCAAAGGTTTATGTTTAGCACAACACACACTCTAAAAAGCACATTTTGAATGTATTTCTTACAGCTAAATGAGAAACTGAGCCCAACTCACAGAAAATGTATTAGTTCAGGTCATACTGTTTTCAAAATCTGTGCACAAAGTTGCCTTGCCACAGTTATGGCACTACAATTAAAAGGAAAAGAAAAAAAAAGTATGTGTTTGACATAATGGCACAAAAGCAGGCAAAACACTCACAGAACAGAAAAGAAAAAAAAAAAAAAAAAAAAGATGTGAGGCTTCTTACTTTTCTTGAGTGGTTCACATCTGCATTATTTACATTATTTGGGTGCCGATTAAAAGCACTTTTGGCATAAGATTCAAGTATCCATATAGCTGCATTGGCGTTGATGGATCTTTGGGCCCAGCAATCACAAAAACGTGCAGAGTGAAATGCCAATTACTTTGCCTTAAGTATTATGGGCAGATCACTTGTATTTAGACAAGTCTGCGTGTACCGTCAGTCACTGCCTGCCAATATCCGTAACGAACTTCTACTTTAACCACCTGAAGAAAACAAGGTCAAGTCAATCATAATCTATTTCTGGCATTTTTTTTAAGTAGCTGATATACCTCATACAGCCAGTGACAAACCAAACAAGTAGACCGTACAGTTAAATAAATTAGTATCTTTTTAATCAAGCTATTTTGCTGAAAATTTGGTGTGACAGTCTACCTGACCTTTGATATCCTCTAGAAAGTCCAGCAATCAAGATGCACCAGCTCCCAGCATTGCTTGTGATGTGCTAGGTCAGGATACACTTTAAATGTTTCACAGGTAAACCCCAAAAGAAATTCTGGCTGGGGATTTTACTTGTTTTGCTGCATTGAAACCAACAGATACAGTGTGATCTAGTCAAAGACATAACCTTACCAAAAAAAAAAATTAAATGGGTTATTTTAAGGACCTGTGAACTGATGTTTCTGGACTAGAATTGATGTCATGGAGCTCAAGACAAATGCCAAGCCAGTCGATGGTGTTCTGGTGCCAGCTTCCTTCCATTTGTACTTCAAGTTTGTTATGGTTGATAAACTGAGCATGACCAGAAACACATCATTTATTTTACTTCAGCTGGCGCAGAGGAGGGAGGCAGAATAGTCATAAATGCAGTATTGAATGAGCTTCCTTTGCTAAATTTATTCTGTTTAGACTTTATTTGACTAAAAAGACAGAAAAATGCAAAAACTGTGAAGTTTCAAGTTCACTTATCAGTAACAGGAAGATGATTTAAGTGACAATTCCTGTAATCATCTACATATTAGATATTATTGATGATAAATAATTTTCTCCATTTTAGAATAATTCCAAGTTTCTGCTTAATAAATATCTCTGCTGACACGGTCTGCTGTCCACTCAGGAACAAACATAATTTCCTGAAATGTAAACCTAAAATCTCACTTAAAGCTATCATTTTCAGCTAGAGGTTTTTAGTCTACTAATTTTTGTTATTTAATCATTGTCAAAGAGGTCATACCACAATGTAAACAACTTCATTTCCAGTACCTTTCAAGTGATAAATCTGAAGGAGAATTAGATTGGAGAAAAATTATCACTTGGTTCTTAGGGTCAGCCTTCCAGGCTTTTCGAAACAGATTTCTCTTTAGATCCCTGACAGCAGGAGCAGAATCCTGTGTCCTGTTCTTAAGTCTAAGGAACAAATCTTTATATCCAGACCCATTTCCATCCCTAAAGCAGTTTGCACGCTCATTGATTCCTTGACAGCCTTTCACCGGTTCTGACTGCGATTCCCTCTTTTTCCAGTGTTCATATTTGTCATAGTATCAATTCTACCAGTTCAGAAAGTGCATTTTGGTCTTGCACATTATTAAGTATCCCTTTCACTTTGTCCTCTAAACTACATGAGAAGACAAAAATCCTAGTATCAACAAAGCGGGATTGTGAAACAGAAGACTGTAAATCCATTATAAGGTCTTACTCTGGAGGGAAAGGAAAGGCTTTCTGACCAACTGCGATGGCGTCACCTCCATTTTCTGAAAAAAAAAAAATGTTTATCTACAAGAGTGGTCTCCAGATCAGCACCTGTGGCACTGCTTCTGGATGAGACGCCTTGTTTTCTCAGGCTCTGGTCCCTGCCTGTAATTCCCAGGGAAGTCCAGGTTGCCAAGGGCTGCCCCAGCTCCCCTAGCCCCCCATGGCTGGACTGGGCTGGGCACCAGCTGGGACCCAGCATGTGACACCGTGGCCAGCATTAATCGCCAGGGGCAAGATGCTCGTGCTTCTTAAGGCACAATTTGTGAGTGACACTGCTTCATCTCTCCTGTTGCACGCTCAATGTCTGCTTGGGTTGATGCTTCCTCTGGTTGTGTGAACCCACGGTGGTACTCTCTCAGGTATTTTCTCTGGTCTTGAATCAAGTTTTTAAATGTACTTCTCTTTTCTATGTTTCAATATTCTGTTGTTTTCTCATGCTAATTGGAAACAGAAATAACTTTCTGGCTTGCTTCCTCAGAGAGGCAAACAGAATTCATCACCTCCACTACAAAGTAATACAATGCAGCTAGAAAAAAAAATAATTATATATATTCTTGGAAAACTTATACTTCATGTTACTAGTTGGTATATGAATAATTCACAGTCTTAATTACTCAGTGACAGAATCACCATACAAACTGGAGAAAAAAAATTGGTCATTTTTTCATGCAAGGGAAGATAGTCCCTTGTATTCAACATCCAAACAAGTGTAGTTGTTAGAAGCAGAAACTGAAGTTTTCATGACCAACAGGAAGATAGGCATGGGGGTTGTTCTTTCATGGTTCTGGGTTCCTGGCATTAAAGAAGAAGAAAATATAAGCATCAGATGAACATGCCATTTTACCTGCATAGCAGCTATTTGATTTGACTGCCACTGACAGAAGATAGCATTTGAAGGATGAGACTTATCATAAAATAACTGTGACCAAGCAAACAAATTATTGGTGAAGTTTGCAAATAAATGCATCATAGCTGATGTGCGTGTGTGTGTGTGTGTACGCAAAGATCGAGCAACCCTTGGCAGAAGCTGAAGAAAGCACAGCAGACAATCTCAAGCAGACGTTACTTTTATTAAATCTTTGCTGGGGGGGGGGGGGGGGGGGGGGGGGGGGGGGAACAAACAAACAAACAAACAAACGAAACCTGCCAGGATCTAAGCAAATACCTATAAGCATTAGAAAAGTGGGAAAGCAAGTCTCCTTTTCTCCTTCAAAAGGGAAAGCAAATAGATACATCAGTCACTGGAAAATGCACAGTCAGTTTGGAGCAGAGTTGACAAATTCATTTAGCATTTTATGAATGGGCACAAAGTCTTATAAATTTATTTAATATTTGATTTTCAGTTTTCTAAAAACCCTAGATACTAAGGATATGAGAAGAAAGGTCAGAACCTCTGTCAGGTCCAAAAAATAACTCGGGTATTGTCTAATTTAAGTATGAGATAATACATAGCACAGGTACAGGAAAAAGACAAGACACTGACACATTTACATGTAAGTAATGATAAGCATATGTGCTATCAAACTGCAGATATGATAATTATTTGTTACCACACAGCCCTGAGTGATTAAGCAAGCAAACTTGCATTTACCCCAAGGCAATCATTCATCTGTTTGGAAAGATTTGCAATTTTTTTTTTTTTTTTTGTTTGTTTGTTTGTTTTTTAATCAAACTAATGTATGTATACATAGCTTTTGCTTAATTGTGATAAAGGCTTGCTTCTAACCACTCTGTCATGGGGAAAGAAGGTCATTCTAACCCCAACAACAGAAAGCATTTTAGCTATGTAGTTGAAATTCCTGATGGGATAGAAAATAGTGCTGACTTGTGCCTGTAAAGACAGCCAGTTTCTGCCCCTCGCAGCAGAAACTGTTTCTGTATGCTTGGACTGACATTCCTGTTAGTTCTCACAGTTTGCTGAGGGAAATGTGCAGATGTTTGATATGATGATCATGTTACACAAGTCAACACTACAGGTAGATTTTTTTTTGTTTAAATTACAGGTAATAACGCAGCATATTTTAGTTTTCCAATACTGAGTTCTTCAGAGAGAGCTCAGTATTAGTGCATTTTCACATTTAAATTTAAATCTTTCTAAAAGTTATTAGCTCTGAGACTATCACAAAAGCTTTGAATCAAATGTTCAGTCGCTAAAGCTGAAAAAGCATTTGTTAAATACTGAAATGTGAATTGAAACAAAAAGAGAAATTTCATGTTTAGAAAAGTAATATATGACACAAGTGTTCTATACAAATCTCCTTAAATGTGTGTGAAAATTATTCAAATCACAGTGAAATTTCTAAAGCTAGAAGCATGCAACCATAGGTACCCTGGGGTACCCACAGAAGTTTTGCTTTTAAAATGCTGCTAGTGAACCGCTTTAGAACATACTAAAAGCTTTTTCAAGTGTTCTAAGAAACCAGGGCTCATTGTGATTTGTAATTGATTCCATACACTGCTGGTAAAAATATAAAACATTTGCAAATGACAATGAAAATATTTCTTGAAGTAAAACAAAACAAAAAGAAGTTAGATGTGTCAACAAAATCAAATGCAAATAAAAGCAAAGCCTGCACCACTGCCAAGATTACTCAAAATTATTCTGACTTTGTTTTCTAAAAGGTGATTTTGCTGGTGATGATAAATTCAACTGGAATGTGATGTATGCAAATGAGAATTAAATGAACTGGATTACCTGCAAATTGGAATACATCTTATTTGTTATTGCCTTGCATGCAAAAGCAAAGATAACGTTTTAAAAGGCATGGACAACATTACAATTTATTACTGCAGCACAATCATGACCTGCTGTATAAAGCAATTATGCAGCTGCAAAAAAATGCCTGCATAATTTCCTTTCTAGTTTAGGTTGCTCTTCCTACTGGTACTCCAAAATCTTAGCTTCACCAGCCCCTAATTCTCTAGTCCATATGCCAAAGGCAATAACCTTCAAAGGATTTGCTTAGGTTTACAGTGCTACCTGTGGAGGGCTTCAGACAGGCTGTCATAGCTATTCAGAGTTGTGAACAGATCCTATTTGTCAAAACAGGTGTTAATGAAAAAAAAAATGTAACAATTTAAAAGTCAGTGTTAATTGTTTCATGGCTGAACACTACTGGGAAAAAAATCACTAGTGAATCTTTTGTTATTAAATGCAGCAGCAAGGAGTGACATGGTGGAGAGGGCAATATGATACTCCTCTCGCAGGCTGGTGGAGGTGGGAATGAACTATGAAAAATTTCTCACCTAGGATTCAGAGTAATATTCTGTCTTCATCCAAGACAGATGTGAGAGGAACAGACATAAATTTGTGGAACTGCCTCTTAACTGTGGCACGATAAGACAAAAGGAATCAATGAAACAAAGTCCTGGGAGAAAAAAGATCTTCTCTTAATTCTTGTTTACCATACGCTGCTTATGAAGTTATGTGTGTGCTAGCCCAACAGGACTACAGAACCCAGTCATCATCCAAAAAGGGTGCAAATGAGGCAAAAACATGCTTAGCTCACCTTGTTTGTCTACAAAGCTAAATCCTGTTGCATTTCATTATTTCAGGCCTAGGAAAATTTAACAACTCTTGTTCCCCATTGGCTTTCCTCTTGCAGTTTGCTCACATTTGGGAGCAGCGATCCTGATGCAGCACATCAGCACTCTTCTCTTTAACCTGGAGGAAAGGCTGGCCAGGGCTGGCTCCCCTAGGTGCTATGGGTCAGCACCCTGCACTGCCATGCCACAAACACTAGCTACAGGCTGGAGACCATCACAGAAAATTTCCAGTCATCCCCCAGTAAATCAGTGACTGTGCAGTCTGTAGATAAGGTGAGTTTAATTTTTAAAACTTGATTTCTAAATTTAAAAACTTGATTTTCTAAAATTTAGCCCTCACTTTTGGTCAGTATGTTAATTATTTTGAAATACTGCTAGTATATTTTAGGTTCTCAACTACTGCACAATAAAATTCACCACCGTGTGTTAGCAACATTAAAATATTCCACTCCTCCAAATAAGGCACTGTTTTCTTCCTTATAATACAGTAAGAACAACATTACATAACTTCATAAAATTTCTTTTAGATCTATAAGACTAATTACATTTTTTTTTTGTCTGAGAATGCAATTCATGCAGCAATTTCATCCTATGAACAATATTCTTAGAAAAAATTACTCAGTCCCTTTCTAACAATGTGTGGTAAATTGCTAATTATAGTCAATTAAACCACACAATATGAAATGGTTTTCTGCTACAGAGTTCTTTCAACCATAATAAATGACTAGTAAAAGCTATAAAACAACCAAACTTATGAAGACTTTTAAAAAAATAACAACATACCTTGTGCACAATAGGTAAATCATAAAGACTTCCTGAAACCAAAACTATTCTCACACCTGTTAACCTGTTCTGTCGTACAGCGACAACAGAAGCAGTACCAATTTCAGCTAAACCAGTTATTCTAATATCTTTTCGATTCCCTTCTTGAGGGTTCATTTTATCTCATGTTATAAAGAAACAAGACATAAGATTTGCACACCTATAAAACTCAAAAACACAATACAGAACTACAATGTCCCTGCCTCTTTGCAGGGCAAAGAGAAAACAGATGCCATCTTTTCCAGCAATAAACTGGGTAATCTGTATTCCCTTCAAGAGATGCTTGCCTTGTACTTCCAAAGTTTCCTTTTGTCTGACAAGTTAGCTTCAATATCATCCCATTTTTAACACCAATTCTCCAGACAATTAACCACTAATGTTTTGGCTTACTTCTTTGTGAATTAGATGCAAAATTAGACGGTTTAACAATATTTTGTGCAACTCTGAACTACATCACTGCTGGGAGTTTTGCAATGAGCATCCGAGCAGTGTATATTATTATAATCTTAGCCTCACACACTGAAGGGGGAGCTTTTAAGATTGCAGAAGGCCTTTGGAAGATTTTACCACTGGAAATGAAAATGGAAGAGAATGAGCTGATCAACTAAGATCAGTACTTAGGTGATGAAACAAGAAGGATCAACAATATTGAATTAAACACATATCTATGTTGATCAGTTGCACCAAGTGCCTTTTCATTAATAACATAACTTCTGTAAGTACCTGTCAATAAATATACACCATTTACAGCCTCTTATAAAGAGCAGCAAGTGCAAACTTCAAACAAGCAGAGCTCTATAATGATCTTTTTTTTTTTTTTCTTACATGTTTTTATAAAATGAAAAACTGGTGAAATGGGAACGATATTGCTTCCTTTCACTGGCTAGAACGTGCAGCCTCTGTTCCCTGCTCCTGCTTCTGGCTGACTGAGCATGGGTTGCAAAACGGGGGCCAGAAAGTTTGTGAAGAGAAGCCAGGAAGTTGTGAACATACATGAAAGTCTTGTACCTGATGCTACACGGAGACCTGCAGGCAGGAGGAGTCTGCAGCGCTCCCTAGAGCAGACTGCAGTGCCACTGCCATCCAGAAGGTTTTCCCAGGAACACCAGGGCATGCAAAAGCAGGAAGAGGAGAAGGAATGATCCCATCCTAACCTGGAGTCATGCAGGACATCTCTCAGGCCCACACTGGAACCCACAGTCAAACAAGTGTTTCTGGGTGCCTGCTCCTTGCTGCCTGGGGCCGAGTGGTGTGCACGCACTCACCGCTTCTCCCCAGGAGCTTGTGAGAGGATTAGATAGCTAATACTTTAAAACCTTTAAAAGATTAAAAAGTTGAAAAAGACTTGCAAAGTGACCTTTTAAGTTTTAATTGTTTACAAAACCTATTTAATAGACTCAATTTGTTTATATTTACAAATGTGACAAAGATGTACTTCACTCTATGCAAATTAAGATGCATGTTGTATTTGTACCCTCAAATACTGTAAATCTGTAATACTATTACACACATAAAGAATATTTAAACAGAACTGCTTTTTTCTGATCAAAATCTAATTTCAAGCCTGTTTTTTTATTTGGTTATGTCAGTAGAATAGTAGAATAAATGTTTCCATAGACCAAGTAGTCCCACAGTTTGCAAGTAAACGTGGAAAAAATGTAATTTGCATTTATTTAATCACAAATAAAACCATTTGTGTGTGTGTGTTCCCCCTTCTCTCCCCTTCCCCCCCCCAGTCTGGACTTAAAAAGTGTTATGTTAATCATCAACAGAAAGCAAAAATCTATTAAATAAATGATTAAAAAAAGCACTCAAAATGTAGATTTTGATGTGCTGACTAAAGCTAATACAAACGCTACGCAAATAAAACAACTGAACCTTTGTTATTGATAGAGAGCACTCAGACCCATGTTTCACTCGCATACTAAACAGATTAATGCAATGGCAACCAACAAAAACTCACCACTGGAGTTGATTTGATTTTCAAATTTCTATAGAAGATAGGAAATTTCTATTACTTTTCAAAGAGGAGCAGCTTATAAATGAGTTATCACGAAGGTTTGTTTGTTTTTTTTCCCTGCATTTTCTTCTGTCAGTTCTGTTGGCTATTTCGCAAAAATTAATGTGTAAAAAAGTCTTTATGATTACATCCCTACACCCCAAAATGTCATGATAAATGCTTCTTGTATAGATCCTATCAGAGGTAATAGACATTCAGTGCCTCCTCATTTAAGCATCAGAGCTGTTTTCTTTCGAGGCTGCATTTCCTACATAACAGTGCTACATAAACTTCTTTAAGATAAAATAATGGTTACTGTTCAGCCAGATCAATTTTCTAATATAATTCACCTTTGGTTTCACAAACAATTAATGGAGAAAATGTTGCCCAGACTATCGCTGCCTTTTCAAAAATGTTTACTGAATGTGCAGCTTCAAAATCAATGGAAATGCTTTTCTAACGAAGTGAGCTACTTGGCTATGTCCAGAAGTAGTAGTGTTGGCCAATAGGAGAATAAACAGCTGGCCAAAGAAGATCTGCTCTCCATATTTTACACATTTGCACAACAAATCTCAGCAATCTCCTGATAAAGTTGGCAAACCACACTGAAGAGAACTGATGCTTTCATTCATAGACTCTTTCTGTAGGAACTCTGCTCAAATTTCAACTGGACAGAAAGATTCTATCAAACAGACAGAAAAAAATCAGTAGTTTCTAAAATAATGATGTGACAGATTCCTAACATAAAGGGTCAATTTATAGTAGTTGATATAAAAAAAAAAAAAAAAAAAGGTTGCAAATTAGGAGGAGAGGGTGGTCAAGCATTGCAACGAGCTGCCCAGTGAAGTGAGAGACTGCCCATCTCTAAAGATATTCAAGAAGCACGTTGATGTGGTGCTAGGAACACGGTTTAGAGATTGGACTCAGTAGGCCAGGTTGATGGTTGTACTTCATGATCTTAAAGGTCTTTTCCAACCTAAATGAGATTCAGTATCCTCAGACTAAATGATGCTTTTGTGTAGTTTTGTGAAAAAAGATAGGCAGTTTGGAAAACACCCTTTAAAAATCCTAAAAGAACAGTGAGAAATTCCACTTTTGTCAAGCAAATCATCTTGTCACCACTTATGTGTAAGCAAGTATGGCAAAATACATCCAGAGGACATAAGATTAATTTTGTCACCCTGTCAGCAGCAGAAGAGATTATATTTTTTTGTGTGCATTTCTCTCTCCCTCTATACACTTGTACAAAAAGAATGAAACAGCACAATTTCAGTCAATCATATTAGTCATATGATAGAACCGTCTTTAGAACTGCCTGTTAGTTTAGCAAGGCATCTTAAAGTTACTCAATGTCTTTGGTTCTACATTTCAAACGAACAGCTATGGCATTAACATCTGGCTATTCCAGATGGGGAAAAAAAGTAAAATTTTATTTAAATAAAAATTGTCTCAAATGAAATAAAGTTTTAGTTAAACTGTGAATGCAGTCATAATCATTTATGCTCCTATATCACACTTAAACCCCAAAAACATTAGACTAATTTTCTAAAGCTTGAATACAAATTTCAGATGCATCATGGGAAGAAAGTTGCTTCTTCAGAATAACACAGTTCAGGCAGAGGAAAATATCAGTCCAAAAACAATTCGACAGACTTGTGTTTTTGTACACAGCATACTGAGATTTGAAAATGCAGTTCATTAGCTTTTGTGAAGTGATCAGAAAACAGTTCTAAGAAAAACAATTTCTCTCTTCAGAATTTAGCAGTAAATATATCATATAACCACGACTCAGTCAGTATTTGTTATTCTGAAATAGAAAGTGTTTAGATTTCATTCACAGAAATATTGAATTTTTGAGATCTGAAGATATTTATTTGCTGCTGTATGTGCACTAAATTAGTTCAACTCCCAGAGCTACTCAATACCACTGTATTTTCCATTATTTATTAGTGATTTGAATCTTTTATTTAAGATCTGCCAGATATTTGCAATTGGTACTTTAGGAATGATAATTCAGCAACACGCCCCTATTCCCTATTAGCTTTAATGATCACATTTCATAGCTGCGACATCCAAGCAATACGGAGTTTAGAACATCATGTCAGAGACAAATAAGGAAGAAATCCCATCATCAGCCCAGCCATGTGTTTGGGACAGATCACCACAGCAGCATTCCCCAGGTGCCTGCCCTACCAGGCCTGAAAGCTAGGAAGGCTGCAAGCTCCCTGGTTGCTCCATTCGTCTTCCAACGCCTCTGCTGTGGCACTCTGACACCACAACTTTTTTCTACAGAACTGCTTCCAAGTTTCTTCAAGCATATTATCCATTTTCCAAGTTCTTCTCACAAGATCTAATTGGGCTGCATTTTCTTGAAGCTGAATCTCACTGTGGTCCTTTTGCCCATCTTTCTAATCTCCCTGTAGGCCTTGTATCGGTTTTCTGAACTTTCAAACATTTCTATCCCCACACAATTTAGTATCACATGCTAATTTTACTAGCATGTTGTTAATGCTCTCTCCCAGATCATTAATTAAGACGTTAAAAATGACTGGTTCTAGCAGCGATCTCAGTGGTACCCTCAAGACGCCCTTTGTTTGTAGTCTTTCAGCCAGTTTTTAATCCACATTACCGTGCTCTTATCCTAGCCAATTTGAATTAATTTTACAAGTAAGACTTAGCAAGGCAATGGCAAACCTTTCACAAAAAGCCGAAATTGCTGCATCACCTCCTTCCTTTCCCCAAAGTTTTGATGTTTTTTTTTTCAATCTATTAAAACAGTAACTTTTATCTGCCAAACTCATAGACAAGTATATCCCGCATATTTGTTGTTTCATATACTTTAGATACGGTATAAAAAATTGTATACTACATTTGTTTTCCTCTGCTTTCTTCTCACTATTTTGAATCTCCATCATAGCTTGTAGTATTTCAAAAGGAGTAGACAATGGCTCAGTACAGACAGACTCTCTAGGCACTGATTTGGAGACCAACAAATGGTAAAGAATATAAAAACCATATGCCCTATGCCGAAAATAAAACCAAGTTTACCTTTAAATGAATCTGTTATGTCCACTGGTATGATTTAAGTGTATGTTTTAAGTTGTAGAATTACTGAAATTTATTTTATGAAAATGTGCTCAAGACCAAAACAATCTATTTCCAATGTAAATAACATTACAGTGTTATTCAGTCTTTACCACAGAAATCCTAAAGATGAATACCAGAAGCCATAATATATGACAATTGTTGAATAAATAGTAAATAAGAAAATATTTGTGTGCAAACACATTTTCTAGTTACTCCATTTCTTGCTTTTTATCAATAATTATTTTACAGAATTTAAACTTATTTATTGCCTAGTTACGTTTTCTCTCACTTTTCGTTATTAAAGAGTCCTATGTACAATGGATTTCAGTATCTTAGGCAACTAACTTCTCGTATTTAGTCACAGGCTGGGGCAGGGGGCAGAACAGGACATGACATGACAGAGACGAGAGAGAGTGTTGAGCCAGAGCTCTAACGTGATTACTTCACCTTTTTGTCATTTTTATAACATATTGATCTTTGTGTACAAAAAAAGTGATGATACCACAGTCTCAAAATTTCTCTATTTCTTCAAGAATATATAGCATATAAGAATAGCTACAAGAATCAAGTCTAAAACGCCATTTAATTAAGTCTAAATAGTTTTAATAACAGTCACCCTAGAGTGGACAAGAAAAAAGGATCTGGATAGGCTGAACCAATGGGCTGAGGTCAACTGTATGAAGTTCAACAAGGACAAGTGCCGGGTCCTGCACCTGGGGTGCAACAACCCCAAGCAGAGCTACAGGCTGGGAGATGAGTGGTTGGAAAGCTGCCTGGCAGAGAGGGACCTGGGAGTGATGGTTGATAGTCAGCTGAATATGAGCCAGCAGTGTGCTCAGGTGGCCAAGAAGGCCAACAGCATCCTGGCTTGTATAAGAAGCAGTGTGGCCAGCAAGGCTAGGGAATTGATTGTCCCCCTGTACTCAGTTCTGGTGAGGCCACACCTCGAGTACTGTGTTCAGTTTTGGGCCCCTCACTACAAGAAGGACATCAAGGTGCTCGAGTGAGTCCAGAGAAGGGCGACCAAGCTGATGAGGGGTCTGGAGAACAAGTCTTATGAGGAGCAGCTGAGGAAGCTGGGCTTGTTCAACCTGGAAAAGAGGAGGCTCAGGGGCGACCTTATCGCTTTCTACAGGTACCTTAAAGGAGGCTGTAGCGAGGTGGGGAGTTGGTCTGTTCTCCCACGTGCCTGGTGACAGGACGAGGGGGAATGGGCTTAAGTTGTGCCAGGGGAGTTTTAGGTTGGATGTAAGGAAGAACTTCTTTACAGAAAGGGTTGTCAGGCATTGGAACGGGCTGCCCAGGAAAGTGGTGGAGTCTGGAGGTCTTTAAAAGACGTTTAGATGTAGAGCTTAGGGATATGGTTTAGTGGAGGACTTGTTAGTGTTAGGTCAGAGGTTGGACTCGATGATCTTGAGGTCTCTTCCAACCTAGAAATTCTGTGATTCTGTGAAATATTTTGTAAAATCCTTAAGGGACAGAATATATTTGATGAAGAAATATGAGGAAGCTACAGAAAAATGGAAGCTAACGCTGAACACATTCAAGCTAGAATCAGTCCCTAATCAGTAGTAAGAGGAACAGCTGTATTTGATCAGAGTAAAAGGAATGATGCTCAAATTTCCAGGATAGGAACTGGTAGAGCACCACAAGCTGTCTCTACTCTGTGAAATACAGCTGCTAAAGGATGATTCCCTGGCCAGAATTCCTAAGGAATAGAGTAGCTTAGCCCGTGTCACCAAGTCCACACTGCAGTTTAGCAGAGCCCTCACTGCACAGCACTTGGGTCACTTTTTTTTCCGACTTAGCAAGTTTTTCTGACTATATTCCCTCTCCACCCAGCCCATATAATGATAAGTGTTTAATGTACTATGAGGGGTTCTGCAGCTCAGTGTGGCACCCAGGGCATGTGATGCATGTCCCAGGGTGTACGTGGCCACAGGGATGAAGGAAGGTGCCTCATATGTTAAAGTGGTGCTTAAGGATGATGACAGAGAAAACACAGACTGCTTGGTTTTATCCTTAGGACCTCTTGGGAGTGGTTCCTCACAGGTATTAGCAGCAGAGTTTAGTTGCATTGGTTTTGGTGCCAGCCAGTTGATTAATTCCAAAAGACAGTTTGGAAATGAGCTAACATTCATGGAAAATCAGGGACCCAGAGCCTGGTCATGAACTGGGTAACTAGCTTATTTGAGTTCAGAAAATATTATATTATAAAGACCTATCACACCTTCTGTGAAACTGCACAGAAGGATACACAAAAGAGAAATGTATTCCTCACAGGTTAATCAAACATAGAGGTGCCAGATGATTATCAAACCCTCATGTTTAATACCTATTGGATAATGCTGACAAAGTAGATAAAGATAAAACATTTAAATCACTGCAAAAACGCACAGGTCAAATACATTTACTTCTTTTTTATTATTATTATTCTTTTAGTTATTAATTTTACTTGGTGCTTCTACACCAACTATCAGTCTTATCCATTTGCATTTGCAAATTGCAATGCAAATTGCAAATGCATATCCATATCCATTTGCAGGGCAGCCTGCTCTAAGGAACCTGCTTTGGTAGGGGGGTTGGACCCAATGATCTTTTGAGGTCCCTTCCAACCCCTACAATTCTGTGATTCTGTGATTTGTATATGCATTTCCCTTATGTATTCTTACTGAGAATATTTTTATGTCGATGCTCTTTGGAGGAATCTTTTCTTCCTTCACTGCTCCTTCTACTCACTCTTCCTCCCACTGTCTGATACTCTTCTCTACGCCTAAATTGCTGGACAGTGCCAAGTGCTATTCAGTCCTCATGATCTCACATAAAATACTGGTAGTTTAAATGGACAGACAAAATCAGCAACAAATAGATAAAAATCATCATCAGCATGATGCCAGGAGAATTCACTGTTCTCCTGGTCTTGTTCTTTACAGGTCTGCCAGGCCTGATCACTGTACTACACCTGAAAGAAGGCGCTTGTGTGGGCAGAGAGGTGAGAAGAACAGGATATTCTGGATCTTGGAGATTCTTTTTTTCCATAACTACAGCCACATGCATCTTTCCTGCTCTACGAAATTGAGGAAACAAGTAGCCAAACTTTAATGTTGTTGTTGTTCTCTAGCATTCATTTGATTCCATTCATTTGATTCCTCAGAACGTAGAATCCAAATTCTGAGGAATCAAACTCACGTGCGACACTATGCTTTCTACTAACACAAACAAGTAGTTCAAAGCCCTGCTTTCAAAATTTCCTTTCATTCTTTCTCTCTCAGGTTATTCTTCATCAAAAGTATATTATCATATGTTCTTAAAAACATATATTACATGATAGAATGAACTATCTGTAGCTCACACTCAGTAAGCATTTTTACTTAGGTCTCATATTCAAATTTCAGGGATTTTTGTCAAGCAACTTATGTAGGTACAAGCTCCTTAAAGTGTCCTTTGGGGACATCTGTCTTCCCAATTTCATCATTTCAAGTGAATATAATACTAGTGTCCCCAGGTAAAAGTCATGATGCAATTCTATCAGACAGTTGCTGTACTTTAAGCAGCGTGGGTGTGAGAGCTAATTTTGTCCTTAGATTCAGAGGCTTCATTAACAGTCTTAACACATTCACTGCAGCTTTCTAAATCCTTTCAGGCTTTAACAGTTAAGCTACTGTGAAAAAAAAAAAAAAATAATAATACAAGTTCATATACAGAAAATACCATTTCTCTACCCCAAATAAAGCAGGTCTTGTAGATAACATTAAATGCCACATTACAGCAATGTCATACTAGTGAAATGAAATTTATGATAAATTAATTATAGCTAGTAAAGGCTGTAAAACACTATTTTAGCTGTTATAAAATATGTGAAACTCTGAATTGACATGTATTAAGAGTGGAAATTAGGTTTCAACTATATGCAGGCATATGAAGTTCATCATAAGCACTTTGCTGTTCTGTTATGAATAATATTCAAATAATCTCATCATATGACAAAATACTGATCATAACAACCAGTAATTAAAATATATGAAAAAACTGTTTGCCTTCCTTCAAAGACAGACATCTATTTCCAGCTTTTAAATGCTTCCCATAGTCAAGTAAATTTTAGTTACTTTCTAAAAAATTCTGAAACCCTCATTAATATTTTTCCTCTACACGTCACTTAGAGGAGGAGAGAAAAAGGTAAGTTAGTCTGTCACGTGGGCCTTGCAAAGCTTCTGTAAATAAGAATGTTTTCAACATGTTCTGATATATGTTGTGTAGGAAAACCTCTTCATTCATTGTATTTTTTCTTTGAAGTTGTCCACAGCAAAAATTATAATCCAGATGATCAAACCCCTATCTGTTGATGTTTGTAAGACATGTGAATTAAAATTAAAAATCATCTAAATAATCTGAATAATTCAGAATCTAGCTACATTTCAAAATAATGCGAGTAGTCACAACTATCCTCATAACTTCTGATGGAAGCCTTACTCTTATCTGGATATTACCTACCGATTCATCTCTACTCATTTTTTAATGCTCAATAAGCCTAATTCAATGTCTGCCTCTTTCTGATTTTGAACTGTGATTGAAATAATGTGAGAAAATTTAAATTATGGATTAACTTAATTCCAGGTAGAACTGCTCCACGATGTTACCTCCAACACCTGTAAAATACTCTGCACGCTACTTTCTCTTCAGAGGTAGTGAGGAATAGTTGGAAGAACAAATTTTGCATTCCACAAACAGGCATTATTCTGGCATCTCCCAAATAGTGACTCCTGATGCTTTCAGACTGGTACGGGAGGCCTTTCCTAGAACACTGGGATCCAGACTGACTGAGGAAATGAGGTCACTAACTTTACTCATGACAAACTATAGTAATTTTCATTATATATTTAAAAATTTCTAGAAGCTCACATGACTTGTTGGATGCTGCAGCATCCAGAAACAATTCATCAGGAAACTTAATTTGTTTCAGAATCTAAACGTCCTCACTTACACAGTAAAGTCACAATGACCTTGATCCCTTATTTGCCAACAGAGATCAGTCAGAAAGAACAAATTTGTCCTCTTGCACAAACTACAAATACTCTGAAAAAATATTTAGAAAATAAAGGAAAAAAATAAGGCAAAAGAATTAGCATGTTTAGATTATTTTGTTAAATAAGCAGAAATATGCTGAAAGAGGGAAGGGAGGCAACAGAAACAGATTCATTTCTCATGACCTTTAAAACCAAACCTGTCTGGAGCGAAATCTACACTGGAGAAAATAAAATGTTTAATTTTCCTGCTAACCTTAAGGATTTCTGAATTATTACATTTTAATTACCTGTTGTCCTCTAAGTTGAAGGAAGATCCTTGCTGATCTGTCCTGCAAGGCTGAAGAAATGCTTCCCTAGTCCCTGGGAAGCCAGTATGTGTTGTACATGACCTGACAGTTCTGGGAATGTAACTGTAGTTCATGGGTAGCGTTTTTATTTCACTAATGACAGATTTCAACTCAGGAAACAGGTTCTCAAGTTCTCTCAATCAGCTAAAGCAGTCTACATGCTTTTTTTTTTTTTTTTCTTTTTTGGCATCTAGGATTTGCTTTTATCTTATCTTCTTTTCTTCCTCACTAGAGGACTGAAACCAAAAGAGGTAGGTTAAAGCCTGAGCTTGGTTTGGATTAAAGTTGTCAACTGCATATAACATGAACTTCATTTGTGAAACTAACCTTTGTTTAAATAGATGTTTTAAAGGTATGTGATGCAGAACATATTGCTTGAATGGATATTATAAACATTTCCCCATGTTCACTGAAATTATATAGTTTGCCAAAATAACAACAAAAAAATTCAAAGTTTACTAAATTTTGAGAAAAAGTTCTATAAAAAGGCATTTCCATTCTGGGATGGGTTCCTGTCTTCTAGCCCGGGCAAACATGGATATGGCTGTAATAATGATTTTTGAGGTTATATTATCATTAATATTTCTGGAAAAGAAAAAATTTACAAACATGGATCCAGTAGATACACTAATTCTGCTGGAAAAAGCAGCATGTCAGAAATGCAATCCTCTGCACTTTATTACTGAATGACAATATTTTAGGCGTATTTTTTGAGTTTTAAAGTAAGTTTCTAATGCTTCTTCCTATGACACATTCTACAACCATTCAGAATTTCTCTCCTACTCAGCTTCTCACTGAAAAAGAGAAGGTTAACATAACAGTAAGAGGAAAAGCAAGGTACAATTAGTTTACTTTGAGAGGCTTTTCTTGCTCTAAAACACTTCGTGAACAAAAGAATCATCTCAAGGCTATGAGCTATACTGTTCTTAGGTAACTCCTCCTTATACAAGGAGCTCAGTGAAAACATGGACAGTGAATGGCCAAGTGACAGGTTTGCAGCACAAGCTTCTGATTCTTCAGCAAAGCTGTGAAAGATGGTGGTATATCAGTAGATGCAATACAGTTATGAGTAAACTAATGTGATTTACTCCAGCTTGCAGTGAAAGAGCAGGGAAAAAGTATATTCACAATACAGGCTTAAGCCTTGCTGTATGATATCAAAAGATTTCAGTTACTGAAAAGACATTCATTTGAAGTCACAATGTGTTTGAAAGCACAAACACTAAGTAAGTGGATTCAGGTGTATTTTTCTCCATAAAGAAGAGCTTTAGAAAGACCTGGCGGATCAAGGTGTCAGAGTACACTAATGCAGAACTCCACAGATGTTTCTATGAACTTGATTTACAGTCTTTATGACCTCTGTCACTGGGAAATTGCAAGTCTAACTCAGCAATAATGTCAGAAACCTAACATGTAGTTACACGAAAAATTAGCTGGACTCACACTGATTTATCAAAACACAGCATAATAAGAGACTGGTATGAGACAACTTTCAAGTTTAAATAAAAGGGATGAAATGAAAGACAAAAGCAAAGATGAGTCAGATGTGTCTGGGGAAAGTAAGTTATTGGGGAGTTATCAAACTTTTTGGGAATAATCGAAGGACTAAGGAGTGGGAAGTGTTAACTGTTGAGAAAGGGACACATCAATATGTATTTTGAAAACACCTGCAAAGCAAAAGACAAATCAATTTTAGGAAGTAACTAATATTACCCGGTATACTAAAGATGGGGAAGGAGAGCTTAAGAGAGGAAGAAATGACACAAAAGATCACAATATTTGATTAAATATCAAAATATTACAATTTAATATTATTAATGTATTATATACTTAATTTTCTGAAGAAAACTCATGATTTAGTGGGACAGTCCCTGTGTGAGACTGGTTCAGATTTCAGAGCTCAGTTTTAGGAATATCGCCTCTGGTTGCCAATAGGCTTGACAGGAAAAGCCTGCTGTTCCTTAAAGACTGCAGAGGAAATGCACGTTTGATTCCATGAAACACATACTGACTTGGCATCAATAAAGGTGGGTCCTTGTGGTCATTTGGTGGCTTGGCATGGACTTCATCCACCTGCCAGCTGGTGTGAGACTTCCCAGTCTTCTTGACGTGGACATCCCCTATAAGCAGCTTCAATCAAGTTGGACAACTTTCTACCATTTCCCTTCCTCTTCTGGGAGAAGATAAAGAATGTTTGTCAGCTCTTCTCAGAAGTGCTGATTCTTTGCTAAAAGTTTAGAAATTCTGGGGGCAAAAGCAATATTGCTTTCTGTTAGTTTCTGTGAAAGCTGTCTTCACTTTAAAGCCTTGTAGCATAGGGGCAATGAGAATGGTTGCATTCCCATTGAACTCTCCAGATAAAAAGTGAAAAACTGATAAAATATTATGGAATGAAATTCCACTTCAGTGGAGCATTATATATGAAGTTATATATGAAGACAGATGTTTTATTAGGTCATCTTTCAGAAAACTTACTTAGCTCCATCAGTGTTTGCAGTAACTAGTGTCAAGCACTTCTATGACTTAAAATGAGTCAACATATGTGGTAACTAAACAGAACAATCAGTAAAGATTTATCTTCTAGGGATGCTGGCACATCAGGATAACAAGAAAAGAATAGCAATGTCTTACAAAGGAATCATGATATTCAGGATAATCAGATCTAACTAAAATGACAAAAGGTTAAAATATTGAAAATATTGAAAACCAATATAGCTTAGATTTTTGAAGAGATGATAGATCTATACTTACTGTAAAGAAAAATGACATGCAAACTAACGTCTAAGGAACATCTTTCAAGAGTAAATAAAGGTTTGGAAGAAAACTGAAAGCAAGCAAATAATAAGGATATGAAATAGATAAAAGTTTATCCATAAACCAGGAAAAGAGAAGCTCAAAATCATTATGTGACCTAATATTAAAAAACAGGTCTGAAACACCTGCATGAAATGAAAAGTGTGGCCTGACTGCTAGAACAACACACAGCTCCATTTTAAGGTGAGAGGATGCAGGACTGGCTACATAGTCAAGAAAAACACAAATCCTTATATCCAGAGCTGATAGAAGCACATACTATTGTGTGTATCAGGATACATGGCAAAGAGGGGCACTTGGCAACAGCACATTAAAATGTCATTCCTGCATTAGTTCTGATGCAACACAACAGACCATTCCTACCTTTGACATCAAGTCTGCAACCTCCCAAACCAACAAACACCCCAAATAAACTAAGTCAAAATACAGATTAACTATATTCAAGCAGTTGGATAAAATTACCCATTTTGGTGCAACTAGACTAATAGTTATTTAGAGGAGGATGAACAGAAAAAAAAAAAAAAGAAAAAAAAAAGACTGAATCTGACAAGAGAATGAAAATAAACTTTAAATAATATCAAGAGGAATTACTATAATTAGGTACTTGAAAATCCTGTTTTCTATTATGATTAAAATTTCAAAAATAAGAAGAGGCAATTCGCTTTTATCAGTACAAATCCGTAACTGCATGAAAATGATGAGGAAAAATAATATTTAAAAATAAATTAAAGATGACAAAAAATTTGAAAAGTCAAGTTTTCCCTCAAACACTAAACAGTTCCTGTTAGTGAAATTATTCCTAAACTCCAATCACGTTAATTACAAACACAACAGTTATCACCTGACATGTGATTCTCATGATACTCGTTTTTTAACCCTTGTGACTATATTAGTGCATGACAGTGACCCTTTTACATTCTCAAACTAACATAAATTAGCCTTTGAATTGGTATTCATACTCTGTTCACTTATAAAAAAAAAAAAAAAAAAAAAAAAAAAAAAAAAAAAACAATTATAAGACAAGTTTGCTTTCTCTGAGAAAAAGAGCAGTATTAACATTTAATAATCTGAATAATCTGAAGACTATACTACAATATCCCGAACCAACGGATAACTTAATTCTGTATATTACCAATCCAAATGAACAGAAAGGTAAGGACAGCAGCACCACGATGGAATTTTCTGAGAGGCCTAGTGAAACTTTCAGCCCTGTTCCAACAGGTCACTGCAGCACAAACTCTTGCCTCAAGTGGCATCAGGACAGTTCACAGTTTGCCCACCTAAATTGGGTTGGTATCCTCCCAGCTACTCTTCAGAGTGCTGAATGTTCAAATAAAACAAAATCTTGTTTGTGGTAAGGACCAAGTACAAATAACTTGAAAGTGAACTATGAAAATGTCATAGTGAAGCTGGTAGCACATTATATTATAGTTATCTCTAAATAACACCAAGTATTGTGCAGTTCTTGTGAGGAATAAAAACAACACTTGAAATGTTTAGTATTTTACTGAGAAATCCAGTAAGCTAGTCATGCTCTAGAACAAAGTACTCAGAAACTATATTGGGATGTGGGCTAATAATAGCAGTGTTTCACTAATCAAACCACTGTAGTCATAAAATTAATCATTTGAAACTACAGCAAACAAGGCTGAAAATTGGGAAAGATGAAGGCTGATGCAATGAATTTGGTTCCAGGAGACACATCTCAAAAAAGTAGCACAAGAAAGAAATGGACAGTAGCACAAAAGGAAGAATATATCGTCTCAGATTCTGGAAACTTTACCTGCTGTAATTCTGCCATTGTGATCAGTCATTCACCATTGCTGTGTGTTATGAACACTACTACGGTCACAAACTATTCCTCAATAGAAAGGTCTTAACACTGAGAACACTAATTGACACTTAAAAACTGTGTTTTTGTCAAGCCTTTGATAACAGAAATTCAAGTTGTATGTTGCTAAGGGTTTCCTTTAAAGATAGTTCTAGTAGTGGTTAAAAAAGAACTCCTTAAAGAGCTTTTAGAAAAGTGAATAATTTAAATGAGTGAATGACTAAACAGGTGTGGCTTACACCTTAGCTTCAGTCTGAATTGTCTTGGTATCTTGATTTGACATTATTATTCTTAAAAATAAAATAAAATAAAAATCTGTAACTACTCGGCCATTGCAAAGGAGACCTGTCAGCCACAGTATTCAGGCAAGCCCCACAATCAAGCTAACAGTACATCATGTTAAGGAAGCTCCATGCATCTCTTCTGTGCCTCCACCCCCGGTCCCCATCATAACAACTAAATCAGAAAGTCCTGTACAGGATGGGCTAAGTTGCTGCTGTATCAACATTTTCTGCTGAACTTATGACAGAACATTACGAAGCCTACAAATTTTTCTTATATGTCAACTGCAAGATTGTATTGTGTTTGTTAGTTGTGAATAATAGAGATATTTCTGCAGGCTACAAACTTAAGAAGCCATTTTCAGATCTTTCAGATGCACTGAAACAAAAGAACTCAACTTTAAAGTCTTTCTATGAAAATCAATAATTGCTAGACACGCAAGATCAATGTAGGAGCATTAAGTGTGTAAAAGACAGAAACAAATAGTACATATAAATAGACAACTTCAAAACTGCTGAAGCAGATATTGTGCAAGGAATACAATGAAAGTAATACCTAGCAGTGTAACTTTACTGCAGTAACTTTTTGATGCTAATGTCTTTTTACATTAATCCCTACAGTAAACCTACTAAACACACATTAATTGCAGTAGCACTATTAGTTATATATACGGATATTCTTCTCAATGTAGTCTCATCTGGGATTGTAAGTGTATAGAATGCAGACAAATGGTCCTTCCATGGAGAAGCACACAAACTGCAGCATCTCCCTCTGGTTTTAGTTGTCATACACTTTTTCACACAAGGTTTGTCCAAACTTTGTATCTCCATACCTCAATGACACAATTAAAATCAATTATCAGGCTCTCTGGTGCCATAAACTTGAAAAAATTTATCTCTCAGCTTGAATTGCTGCCACAATATACTCAGAGTATGTTATCTACTAAGGGGCAACAGAAGTTCTGCCAATGACACAATATTATTTTGACTTCTTAAGCATCATCAGATTGTTAGTGGGAACATTAATGACCCTGAATTTCAGTATTTGAGATTCAGAAAGTTTGAACATGTGTTCTACACGTAGAACACCTAGGTATACAACTGTAGCTCTTTACTAAGACCAAGTTGTTTAAAAAGTAAAAATCATTCTATAAACTGCATGAACTTTGTATATAGGATACCTAACTTCTAATTATCAGCATTTTTATCATCCATAATGTATCACTAGCTTTTTACCACTGTAAGGATGTTTTTTTGCTTGTAGGTAGCATCTCTCAAAACACGCCTTTCAAACTTTGAACATCCTCTTTGTGTTCCTGTTAAGTCATTTTGCAATAGTCTTATTTCTGAACAAAGCACTCTTCTCATTGGGTAACTGACATTGGTGAGGGTTAGATGACCTTGGTGGTGCTGCAACATTTGTAATTCTCCAGCACAATCAATTATCTCATGATAATGTTTTTTGTCAGAGAATACTGTAATGCAATGAGAACTTTTTTTTTCTTTGAAAGAAAAGATCTGCTTTGACTGGGACACAGAAACATTCATACATGGGTCACTGACTGACAAAGGAATTGTAAATTACTCAGCAATAAAAATAATAGTAGACATTTATATAGCACTGTACCTCACACAAAACGACCTCTAGTTTCATTATGAGACACATTATTTGTCAAAAAATTTCAATGACCACCAAATCTTCCAACATACCTCAATGGTGCACAAAGAAAATCAGAAAATTCAATTCATACACCAGTTAAGAGGTAGCCTAGTGTAATGCAACAGCAATTCTAATCATTTTTTATAAATAAAATGGAAAAATAATGAGAAAAAAATAAACTGCAGGTTTCACAAATTATTAGCAGAGAGGAAAAAGTTCCACATAACATTACTGTAATATATATATATGTATATATATTACATATATACACATATATTTTATATTTATTCACATATATATATATATAATCTCATGGTTTCAAGCTTTTTTTTTTTTTTTTTTTTTTTTTTTTTTTTTTTTTCTCTCAAACACAATCACAACTATGAAGCAGCAAACAACCAGGAACAAAAAAATCACAGCAATGAAAGAACAGTCCTGCCCAGAATTTGGGCTCTTCTGACAAATATATCAAAGAATGTAACTATAAATCCTATATGCATAAAGAAGGCTGCAGCTACTACTGTTAAAGTACTATTCTTTTATGATTTAAGATATCTTATTTCATAGAATTTGGAAAAAAAAATCTAGAAGTAAAAGTAAGTGATCTCTTATATGCATTAGATGAAGCTTTCCTGCAAGTGTAAGCTATTTGCCCTGCTTTCACTGATAGGATTGGTTACAGCCTTGAGTTTCCTAGTAATTTTGGCAACCATCTGACCACCAACAAGTTTAGAATCATAGAGCAATTTAAGTTAAAAGGGATGTTCAGAAGTCTCTTGGTCCATGCCCATCTTCACAGTAGGGGTGACTGAAGTAAGAGTGCTGCATTTTGAAACAAACCAAAGTGTAATGCAAAAAAAAAAAAAAGTAAAAAAAAAATACAAACAGGCAACTGTAAGCATCAGAGCATCAACCACTGACATTAAAAACAGAAATGTAAGAAGAAATATTTCACCACAATCTATCATTTGAAAATAATATTTAACCTAAAAATCTTCAGGGCAATAAAACATACCATCTCACATGAAGCCAATCAAAACTAGAGACATCCCAGTAAACATGTCATAATAAACTTTACTGAAAGAGGGTGATAAATCAAAAAATGACTGATGACTGTACTAGTGATTAAGGTAGAATTGGAGGCAAAAATGGTTCATCTATACAACCTCAGATTTATTCACAATAGCATTCAAGGTTTAATGACACACTACTTTTTAAAAATCTATTTCCAATTTGCATTTGTTTTCACTGAAGTGCTCAAAACCAACAAAATATCTGGATAATAATATACTTATTAAGTGCGTGGTTACTGTTCATCTCTGCATCAAAACACAGTAAAATTAGGCATAAACATTCATCAATATCAGGATCAAGATTTAAGACACTGTAGCATCATATTTCTAATCCTATTTCAAGGAGTAAATGCTAAATTACTCACCCAGTTACACCTTATTGTTATAGGAAAGTAAAGTGCCCAATCTCATATGTGAAAACTTTAAATCACAGATATTTGGACACATGGTTTGAAGTTTAGGATTAAGACTGAAGATCTGAAGACTTAAGATCTGAAACAAGAGAGAATTTTGTCTTTAAAAAAAAAAAAAAAAAAAAAAAAAGAAAAGAGCAAAAAAGAAAGAAAATATACGCACAACCCTAAGTCTACTTTGAAATCTTATCATCCAGAAATCCAGAAAACACTACATGACTAGTAATTAAATATTGATTTGTGTAATATGAACTATTATCTTCAATTCAACAAGAAAGAAGATGCATTTTTCAGACTGTTGAGTATCACTAATAGTTAAAAAAGTGAGTAACAACTGAAAATAATAATCACTAACAAAGTACGTATCCTCAGGATAATTCCCTCTTAACCAGCACTGCTTTTAGAAAGTTAGTACCTGAACCTTTAACATTTCTTATATCACTGAAGATGATCACGTAAGATGTTATACTCAAGAGTATAAATGCACAAATTACATAAGGAATAGGGATCACCTGTTCTGAAGACATATACTTAAATTTGAGGTTAAAAAATTACTTCCTTCTCAAGTCTGCCAACTAGATGGCAGTAGAGTGTGTACGCACATATGTATACCCAGACACACGTGAGTTACATCATGCACATGCAAAAACTTTATAAACAGTGTGAATAGCAAATGATTCACAATAATTTTAAGACTGTTCACATATTTTTTCCTTCTTTCTTCAAACAGATTTCAAAAATTATATAACGAAACATAATAAACCCCTGCAGCTTAGATCTATTTTCTTGGTTTAAATCAATTTGAAATCTTTCAAACTGTAATAAAAAAAGATGAGTGGTTGTCATAAAACTTCTCACGAGAGATTTCAATATAAGTAAAAGTCAATCATGTAGGTTTATCAAATTAAAAGAAAAACCTTGGACAAGAAGTCAATGAATTCCAGAAGCCTGGCTTTTCTCCTAAGAATGCTGCCCAACAGTACAGACACAATACATCTCCTGAAGACCAATATAATTGCAGGAACTCAGTAAGGGACAGAGAGATTCTCTTGCATCTCAACAGCTCTAAGACACTTAGAGCTCTGTAATCAAACTATTAATGTAAAACAAAAACAAGTAGCAGCCAGTTCCTAAAATCATCAGTAAAGTAGATGACAACTAAAGCTCAGAGACAGTTTAAAATACCACTGGGTTGTTCAGCAGTTCTATTTCTGCTCTTCCATAACCTTCCTCCTCATTCTCTCCAGAGAACATGAAGCAGTGGCTGACTGTGGGAACCTCCAAAGCTTCAACTGACACAGCAAAATAGGTTTATTCACACCTGTAACTGCTTGATTTCTACCATAACATGGGAGACAGATTTAAGAAGAAATTATTCCAGTTGCTTAATTAAATGTGATGTTGGGAAATAAAAATATCAGAGTTAAAAAGTTCTTAATATGGGTCTTAGTTCCTATTTTTTCCACAATAATCACTTCTCTCCACAATCATGAATACAAAGATGAATAAAGGAAAATAAAATGTCCTCCAATGCCACAGCTGAGACAGAAACCTCTTGACATTAAAAATTTACATGACTAAATCCATTTCCCCTCACTATAAAATTTAATACAAAAGAACATTTAATTAAATGTTTGACTTTGTCATATATACAGAGTAGAACACACTCTGTTCAAAGACTTGCAATTCAGGAAAATAACAACAAGGTTCCTTGAACTCTCAAAACATACACAATTCCTAACGCTATCTGAGGCTAGCTTCCTAACTACAAATACTGCAAAAGCCTCTTACTTTGTTTGCCATAAGCACTTGCTGTCACCTTGTAGACTCTCTCTCCTCTTTCTTCCCCACTTTCTGCATTGATCAAGGTCTGGACTCTTATTTTTTGTTCTTGGCATTATAAGGTTTATTTTAAAGTACTTGATTTCCAGCTTCCCAAACCATGATAAACTGTTTATTTCCCTATAATTTATAACAAAATAAATACTCTATGTAGAAATGATTCCACAAAAACTTGCACTAGACATTATCAGTGTATTATTAGCCTATTAGTCTATTTTAGGAGCTTTCACACATATATAAGTCCCCTACTGCTAGAGCACCTCACAGCTCCCGTGTTCACAGTTTTGAATGATTTTATTTTCCTAGCACAAGGACAGCACACACACACACACACACACACACAAACAAACAAAAAAACACCAATAACCGAGAGAGTTTGATGCTTTTATAAAATGTGGCCCTCAGTAATTCACCTAAGATCACAAACAAGTAGTTCAGTGGCAGGAGAAAGATTTAACCCAGTTTTCTGAATATTCACTAGTAGACTGGTTATCAGACAATTATTTCCAACTTCTGAAACTCACATTTTATCATGCGTATTTATAGATTCATCATATGCTGTTGTCTTAGAGAAGATGAACATCTGTAGTATTTTGTACTTCTGCTACCTGTCATTCAAGAGTCTCACAGAGCATTAGAATGAAGAAGACTCACCCTTTTATTCTAAACCAGCCACTATAGTAAACCGTATGACACGTAGCAGCACTTAATAGCAGTCATGTATTTAAAAACACAGCATTCTATGCTGAATAATTATAAGCAAGTTTATATAACTGATCACTGAGCAATCAACATATATTGAAATACTATGAGCTTCATTGGCTCCATCTGCAAGGGAGAAAAATTAATACTGATCAAAAATTTCTCAGTGTACTTATAAATGATGTAGTAAAAAGGAGCATCATATTCAAATAGTGAAATGTATACAATTCATTCAGGGAATACAACAAGCATCAAAATGCATCTGTCACGCAAGCACCAAAATATTTATGAACTTGCTCCAACCCAAGAGAAATACATAGAAATATGAAATATTTAGTAAATCAACTCGTCAGAAACAGAAAGGAGATTGGGAAAACATGGTCAAGACTCAAAAATTAATTCCTAATTCAGAAAGGGGAAGAAAAAGAAAGGAAAAAAAGAAAAAAGGAAATCATATTCTAAATGTTAGAGTGAACAGTTTTCACACTAGTACAACTAATACTGTTTAATTTTCACAATAAAAATAAAACAGAGGGAAAACACTTAGGCAAAGACAGAAGTCCTTGTTTAATACTCTTATACGCAATGTTGATTCATTCAAGAATTTGATGAGTGTCCTTCAGGTGTCCCTACAAAAACTGTAAAGCAGCTATATTTAAATATTAATTTGCAAGTGGTAAACTTTTACTTTACTTCTTTAACCATCACTGTGTAAGATAATGGGAGGTAAGGGAAAAAGAAGAAACTATTTTCTAATCAAAATAAAACCAATATATCTTCCTTGAGAACTAAAAACCCAAAGAATGAATCACTCCACTGAGGAACAGGGAAAAAAAAAAAAAAAATGGAAAAATCACCTTATACCCATAAAAAGTTCTGTTAGCTGACTGTTGGGTAAACACTAATGGAAATGATTGCACAAGTAGAGCATAAGGCCCAATTAAGGATTTATTAGCATTTAATTGTTATTAATCATGCAATGTTCTGTCATAAAAAATCATCAGCTATGCACAATATGCTGTGCTTAATAGGTTCCCATAAAACCCCATTTCTGTGTGTGTGTACATACACATGTATACATAAGCATGCAAAAAAAAAAAAACACACACTATTTTAGAATACACACTTAAGGACGAAAAAGACTAAAAAAACACACACTTAAAGATGAAAACAAAAATACCACTATCAAAAGGAAATTCCTGATTTTATTTAACACTATGGAAAATATTCATCTGATAGGTACTTCGATCAAGGAATTAATACTTTTGTGACTACCTGATGGCCTCATCTGGGTTCCTTTCACTGTTTATTTTTTTGCAAAGAAAAGACAGGCCATGAAACTGTCATTCCAGGAAAGAAAACTCTCTTGATCCTCAGGACGCTTGGAGCTTGGGAAACAGCAAGAGTTTCCTCAGACTACTCCAAAATGCCTCAGCAATGTCCAGGAATGCTGGATTGTCCTTGACCTCTTGCAGAGGCTGCCGAAACCAGTGCCAATTACTGTCAATTTCATTGGCTTATTCTGCAGTGTAGACACCTGCAGACCATGAAATGGAACAAGATCGCAATTGCTTTCACACAGGTCACTGTGCAGCCAGAAGTTGGTAACAACTGTCACTCATTACCTACTGAAAATGTAATCAGATTGACAGCACAGAGATGAAAGTCGTTGTTCTCCGTCATAATGAATCTGCAGTATTTATTCCTTCCACAGTGAGAAGACAGTCCTTCTCCTCTTTAGAAACTTATAGTTACACAAATTCCCCAAAACAGCAGCCATAAAATACGTCTGTAATATATTAAACAATTAGTAACACTAGGCAAGTTGTCTATGACTACGTTCTCAACTCACTTGTTCTTACAAAGCCAACTTGTTTGCATTTATGGGCAGGAGAAAATGAGGGAATGAGAAGGGAGAGATTGATTTTGTCATGTTCTTGAAGCTTAAATCAATTTGGATGCTAGTGGAATAAAGACAGGAGAAAACCTTGAGTTAATGTCCCCCACAATTGCATCCAGCTATCAGCTTCTTACTAAATATATTAAGAGGATTGTATGTCAGCTATCTCTGCTGACCCTTGGTCCAGAAATACATAACTAGTAGAGCAGCAATTTTTTAGCTAATCAGTCCTTATGTAAACTGAGAGAAAACAAGAAGTGCTAATGTTCTATCTCCAAATAACAAGTATAACAACAATGGTAACAAGACATTCCCCCACAAAGAGAAGTTCAACACACACCCAGATGTGGTGGTGAGGAGCACTTGTGACTTGCAAATGACAAGTAGCACGAGACTTGACAATGCAATGCTGACCATCAGAGAACTGACCTTCAGTAATTTCCTCTCACCTTCATATATCAGAAAAATATGATAACTGCTCTTTATTAACTAGGTTGCAGGCAGATAGTTCTCTCCAAACTCTAAGCCTGCATAAAGAGCTTTGCTTTACCTACTGAACCAAGAGTCCAACAGATAAGGACAGAGATAGATCTCTAGAGCCTGCTGAAGATGTTGTTCCCCATGCCATCTCTTTGGCTTCCTCAGCACATTTTGTACTGTTAGTAAGGCTAATTTACTAACATTCAGACTAAGACTGCCTTTGAGGTTTAACTGAAAAAAAAAAAAAAAATCACAGTCCGCAAGAATCCTCATCATTAAACAGGAAAAAAAAAAATGATCACAAAGGAAAAAAAAAAAAAAAAAAAAAGAAATGCTGTTAGTGGAGGTCATCTGCTATTGCAACTAATGTGTTTTTCACCCAATTCCTGCCTTACAGATTAAAAAAGTTCACAAATCAAGAAGGATGAAATGATTGCCAGAGGAACCTTCCCTGAAACTAAGGAGGAAGAGGAGATATTTCAGCAGTGAGAAATACTGCTAGTATCAAGTTGTTAACCCCGTATCAAGAGATTTTAACAATAGGGTCTGTAACACTAATTGCACTTTGCCTACCTCTGATAAAAAACAAAACAAAACAAAGAAACACCACCTCAGCCAAAACATCCTTTTGCCCCTCTTTCAGGCAAAACGGAGCATAACATCTCTTTATTTCGTTTTCGGAAAGGAAAGGAAAGGAAAGAGGAAAGGAAAGGAAAGAGGAAAGGAAAGGAAAGAGGAGAGGAGAGGAGAGGAGAGGAGAGGAGAGGAGAGGAGAGGAGAGGAGAGGAGAGGAGAGGAGAGGAGAGGAGAGGAGAGGAGAGGAGAGGAGAGGAGAGGAGAGGAGAGGAGAGGAGAGGAGAGGAGAGGAGAGGAGAGGAGAGGAGAGGAGAGGAGAGGAGAGGAGAGGAGAGGAGAGGAGAGGAGAGGAGAGGAGAGGAGAGGAGAGGAGAGGAGAGGAAAAAGAGAAGAACTTTTTACCTATGCAAATGTTATTTCATTTAATTTCAAAATTCAGGTTTATTTTAAGATTATGGTACTTCTGGTCATTATGAATAACAGACATTCAGACTCTATATTGCATATATATATATATATTTATTTGTTTGTTTTTTTTTTACAATCAGGTGACTAATTTACAAGAAATCAACAAGGGACAAACCTTTGGGAAAGGAGATTCTGAGATTCAGTATTTGTTATGAAAAGATATTCACATTTGAATGTTTTGAAGTCATGAATTTTTATGATAGTACATAACCTTTGTCATTTTACTTCTTCACAATATGAAATTCATTTCATTACCTGGATACCTTATCTGAACAATGCTACAGAGTAGCAATTTTGTGATAGCCCTTGAAAATAAGAACTTGTTATTTAACAAACCTAGTAACACAGTATCACATAATGGATTAATGTACTGTTTTTATGGTTGTACTCAGTTGTTTAATATGAGCTTTTAATTCTAATACTCTCCAGTTTTATCTAGTGCTTAAAATTAACAAAGAAAAATATGGACTAAGAACTGAGAAATAAATAAGATATTTCTCTTTTACTGTTATCAGCTATTATTTTTTAGCCAGTATTTCTTGAATGGATACTGAAAATGGCATTTTGCCTCAGTTGTTGCTTGCACTTCAAAATGGATTCTTCATCCTTCTCATTTTAAGCCGATCCACATTAGGTCAAGTATCTCACCCATCCTTTTCTATTGTTTTATTCTTCAATATATCTTGGTACTTCACCAAGCTAGCAGACAAACTAGCAGAAAAGCTAGCAGACTTCACCATGCTAACAAAAAAAAAAATCAAATCTTTGTGAAACATTGCATTGAAACTATTTAATAAAAACATCTTAAATGCAAAAGATAGTATTCCTTACAAGATTTTAGTTGTTTTAATAAGCAACCACTTTGATGGCAATGGGGCTTATATAAAGAAAAGTCTTGTGAATCTCCTGCAGAGTAGCTTGTGCTGTAGAAGGGACATCTTACTAAAAGTGCAAACACTAAAAATCTAAGAAGGTAAAGTGAATTAAAAAAAAAAAAAGATTGTGAATACTAATATATGGCTAGTATACTAGTTATCTTCATTGTATTGCCACCTAGTTAACATTTATATCACATATTCAACTTTTTTTTTTTTTTTTTTCCCCTCATAGACATCTTTAATTACAGTTCGTAAAAGACATTGGCTTCCCAGTGATGGTTTTACAACTTCCATTAATTTCTTCTCAGGTAGGAATTAGACATTGTACCTAATTTTATTAAAGCTATTAATTCCTTTAATTCCACGCATCCACAAACATGTAAGCATAAACAGGATACCATACAACAAATACTAATTGACTGAACTATACATTTCTATACATAATGGTTATATCTGTGCAATTATTTGGGTTCTGAAAACCTCAAGCAGATGAATAAAGACATCCACAAATTCCATGCACATGAAAGAAACAGAGGAGTAAGTTGTTCATACTTACCAACGTGAATTATAGCAAGTCAGATTAGCCACCTAAACTAAGCTTAGTTTCTAAAACCATATCACCTATGTGGTCAGTATTGTCTTCACTATCACTGTAATAATACTATTTTATTTGAACTCCTAAAGATATAGAAAGAAGTGATTATTTTTAAAAAACTATAGCTCTCTTTTTATTTATAGAGAATATCTTCAGTTCTGAGACAATGAAAAGAATATTGAAAAATCTTTTTTTTTTTTTTTTTTAATAAAATAGTAAAACTAGTTATGTAAAGATTTTAAAATTATTTCTTTCTGACATTTCTATTTACTGGCTATTTTGTAAATATTTCTTTTTTAAATAAAAATATAATTTTCAATGAAAATTGAGAGAAGGAATCCCAGAAGTCAAAACACAAACACATGAAAACAAACATTCCAAAGCTGAGGAACAGATATTGATAGTTACACAAAAAAGACCAATAAACTATATAAAACACAAATCATTCTGATTTAAAGCCAAGATTAAGGGTAAAAGAATAAACAAATATTCTACTTAAAATTAGGCAAATGTGTAGTAGCAATTCCAGCTTTAGAGATACAACATTATTTTGAAGCATGTTGTAAAAATCAAACTGACCCAAGTAATGTAGTCTCCCATTAAGTATATTTGTAAAGCAGAAAAAAACACCATGAAACTCTGCAGACCAGTCACAGTTTACTTCTTATAATATCAGAGTGAAATACAAACAGCACATAGGTTGATGAAGTAGCAAACACGGTAATACAAAATTTTTCCATAATTGTTATCTTCCAAATTTTTTTATAGCATTTTTACCTCTACAAAGGAAGCCACCGAGAAAGAAGGAACAGAAACACAATAAAAAACTGCTGAATTGTTTCTACCAAATTAAATAGTCCAGAATAAATCAGGAAACCTGACCTACCAAAAATGGATAATCCTTGTAGTAGCATCACTAATAAAAATTCCTCATATGTGTAATTTTTCTTTTATGGTTTACAACCTTCTCAGTTTAAATCCAATTTTTGGTGTAAAAAATCTCTCTTGATACTACGTGCAATCTTGTATTTTTATTTTGCTTCTGTCTTCCATCTCTTTGTATTATTAAAAAAAAAAAAAAAAAAAAAAAAACAAATAAACGGAGGTAGCTTTATTTATGTACCAAGTCACATGTTTATTCTTCTACATCAGAAGATGACTAAAACTAATGAATATCAGTTTAGAAACCTGTAACTCAACATAGAAATTCTAATTTATTCTCAGCTACAGCAATCACCAGTGCTTTTGTTATGATGAACACCCCTGACTCTAGGCTAATAAAATTATTATCAATTAATAACTTAATATTTTGAAAATATTAGAAACAGAATGAAAAATGTTCAATATTTGTATTATTTTATTGCACATTTTATTTGTTTTTATGTGAAAACAAAAAATTCTTCAACATGTTACAATGGCATCTGTTCTGATTGCCTTCCTGTGTATCACTTGGTTTACGCAAAGTCTTGTGCTCCTATGTTCTTGCACAAAGTCTTGAAAATTCTAATTTTCTGTGCAAGTCCAAACTTTAAATGATGAATACCCAAGCACTACAAAAAATGAACATAAAATTTAAAATTCCCAGCATAATGACATTACTGTAAAATTACAGTACGTTAAAATTTCAGAAGATTACATAATAAAATTCATAAATTATTAATATACTAATTGTTGTAACTATGATTCCAGAGGCAAGGTACTAGAAGTTGTGGAACTACTGAAGGATCTACTGACTGATATAGCCAGGTGTGAAGAAAATTCAAATGAATCCTAATGCTTCCCAAAGAATAAACTGTATGAACTACTGTAACTGAAATATAGGTTTATTGTATCGCCTTTGTTTCCTTGCAGTAAAATCAAACAAACAATGTGGAACTGTTTGTATTGTAAGGGACCACATACCTCACTACCCAATAAACATTTTACTTTGATCATAACTATTGCCCGCAGCTTATCCTTTGTATATCACCATTGAAGTTATCACAAAAAGTTAATTTTCTTATTAAATATTTCAGAGATTTCTCTACACCAAAAGATAAGCTTCATCTAAGTACATTTCCAGAGTAGATCTCCATATTTGTTCAAGTCTTTATAACATGCAAGTTCTGATCTAAGCCTAAAGCACTAAGGCAATCAATGCTGATGAATGACTAGAAATGGCTTCTTTATTCCACTCCTCACTGAATAGAAAGTTTCCATTATCTTCCTCAACATCTTCACTCTATCAATTTGACAGGGGCATGCAGTTCTACACTCCACTGCCTTCACTCTAGAACTGTATACAGCTTTTCTATCTTTTTCTAATATAAAAGAAAAATGATAAACGATACAGTCTAGTGAAAACTTCTTGTCTTCCCTTGTGTCATCTTTTTTTTTTTTCTTTCTCTCTCTTTTAATTGTTCTATATTTTATTAAAATGCATATTAGGATAAATACCCAGTGTCAGTCAAAATATATATGCATAGAATACAAAAGCTTGTTTGGACAAGCAGAAAAACAAATCATTACAGCACAATAAATGGTAATCTAGTTAAGTCTGGGTGTAATGCACCTGCAACAAAATTTATAACATCTTATCTTTTTTGACTTATCATTGTACCTGCAAAATATTTCTCTTACAGAGAAACATTCTTGATCATTCATTGCTCAAAGATAATTGGAAGAAAATGACAAATACAAAAATGTTCATTCAACTAAGCAGGGTTTTATCAAGCTTTTGACAGTAAGACAACATAATGTTAATTGTAAAAGCAAAGTATTACAAACATCCATGAAAGCACTGACAACAGTATTAAAAAAGGAGCTCCCTTTCCTCACCCACACCATTTCTGCAGAACCAATTCTCCCCTGCAGTGTGGTGTTTCCTCCTTCTTAAGATGATCTCTGATTTCTATAACAAAAAACCTGCTGCTGCAGGGACCCAAGCTACCAATGGTGGTCTTTTTAACCCTAGTTTACTCCTTACTGGCCCATTTTATTTCCAGCTTTTGGTCTTTAACAGAGGCATAATGTTCATTACAGAGTACTGATGAGCTTTCACATTGTCTGTCAACCCTTTTAAACTTGTTGCCTTATAATAAGCAAATGTGTAAGAGACCCCTGCGGACTTAAGTTCCCAACATCAAATTTTGTGCAAAATTAAAAATAAGATTTTTTAAAAACATTCTGTATTTGTGATAACTAACATATTTGAATAACATATCTTGGTATTAAGAAATCTTCTGAAGTTCTGAAGATCATCAAGTTCCAGGGGAGCACAGGATATGGATCCCCTTCAGCAATCACTGTGCAGCAGAAAAGGAAGGATGAAGGCAAGAGCTTCACCAAACACCATACTGAAAAACAGAGCTAAGAATTTTTCTTAACACCCACTCCACCACCACTTCCTCTCCATTCCCCCTTCCCACCCCAGGAGTCACCAGCCCCACAACCACAGGGCAGCTTCCATGGGACCTGGCACTCTGGAAAACAGACCGCAGCATCACCACATGCTCATTGCCTGCCATGGCTACCACATCCTCAGCCTCCCAGTCTCTCTCTCTTACCTCCTCTACCCTTACTTTTGCAAACGAGAGGCTTCTGTAAGTAATTACTCCAGGCTGAGCTATGGAAAAAGGAAGAAGGCGATGCTAACTAGCTGCAAGCCAAGACAGCAGAGATTAGGCCCATGATGATCAAAATTAATAGGTGGCAATAAAACGTACTTTTAGAATTATGATACTACAGTGTTATTCTAGCAGTGTCCATTGCATTCTTAAGAGGTCAATAAAAGACTTTTTTATATTAAGATTATACCCCTAACTGTGGACTAAATTTACATCAACTTCTCTATAAAAAGCTAAAAAAAAAAAAAAAAAAAAAAAGTAGCATAAACATCTTCCTCTTGTTTTATGCTCTGTCAACCCATTTTGCAAGCAAGGTACTGGTTCTCTGACAGAAAATTGAGTTTAGAACATTTTCCATAGAAATCCAACTGAAATCCAACTGAAAGCTTACATGAGCATGTTCAAGAACTCAAAAAACTTAGGCTTTAGGTATCATAAATGTTTTTACAAGTGGAAGATTATTTTGGAACTTGGATTATATATACTGAACTACCTAATCTGATAAACAACCAACAGATTCTGCAAAATAACTGCTTTCTCTCATAGATTCAGTTTGATACCTAGTTCATCTTTAACAAAGCCTCAGATAACGGGAAGCAAAAGCATTCATAAACATTACATCTCCGCAGCCTTATTTTATCTATGTGGCACACTCATTTTAATCCACATTACACGCTCACTTTAAACTTGTACGTTTGGGTGATTTGTGTTCATTTGTTTTTAACCAGTAATGCCTAATACCTGAAGTACTGCATACATACTGGCAACTTAAAGTATTCCCTCACACAAGAATAACAAGCCTGAAAAACTCAGAAGTAAAAAAAATAAAAATAAAAATAAGATATCCTCATGTCTATGCCATAAGTTATTTATCATATTTTTACAAAGAAATAGGTTAAATTTAAGTTTATTTTTGATGTCATCACATTTAAAAAAGGTGTTCAGTATATCTGTTTTACCTTTGTCACCAAGTAAAGGTCTTATTAGGTATAATTACTTCCTCAAAAACTAACAGCATCTAAATTGATTTTGATTAAAAAATATAACAGCTTCTAACTACAGTTTGGACTCAGAAAAGAAACAAAAAATAACACTCTTCCTTGTATAACAAAAAATCACCAAGACTTGAAAGTAATCATTTTTTTCCTCCATAGAAAATTGTTTGCTAATGGGGCTTCTCAAGGTGGCTAGTATTTGCTTAATTATACCATTTTGTTTTCATCTTTGAGCTTTATTCTTGAGCACCATCATCCAACAGCAGGTTATGATGAAAAGCTGTTTCAGTGCCCCCGTGTGCAGATCACATCCTCTTATTGAGCTCCCTGCCCTTTCCTACCTGTCCTTCCTCCCTCCCATCTTCAAATAAGAAGTAAAGCTTGATCTTTTCCTTGATCTTTCTGTAAAAAGCAATCTATAATATTGACCTCTAAGAGGCTGCTAGCAATTAGATTTCCCAAGCGGCTACAAGAGTGAAACCAATGTTAGCTGATTCACAAATTGTAACAACTCCAGGGGCTTTTCTGAATAACCCTTCTTCACCAGGCACAGACACAGAAACGGGCTGGCTAAGCAGGACAGCCAGCAGTACTGGTCTCCACATCACCCTCCCCACAGCTCAGGCTACTGCCCTCTGCCTTGAAAGCTGTCAGCACATTCTGGAGGCACCCTCAGCTCCTTCAGACACTGCCCCTCAGCCAAAATTCCTACTGTTCATCAAAGCCCGATGCATCTCCAATGTCAGCTGTCTCCAACAGACACATGGTGATGGGAAGGTGCCCTTTTTGTCTCTCATACAGATGAAAATGACAAAGAGGTTTCTTAGCTGTGGACTGCTAAAAAGAACCACTGATACATGGGTCTGAAACAAACACCCAGCAGAAGAAAATAAGTGAAAACGCCCTGTACACCTGTAAAGAGATCACTTTCATTACTCAATAAAAGCATTAACTATGCTTTAGAAAGATTGCTCTCAGCTGCTTTATTAAGTTTTACTGGAAATTCTTACTTTTATTCATATAACTTTGTCTTTATGAACAAGTATTTATAATGTAGCATATATCTTAGGAGCGTAAAAATATCTTTCAGTAGCCAGCACAGTTAAACACTTCTTGAGAAGTTTATCACTTGAAAATTAATTTCCCTACATGCCCAAACTTTGCTATTCTTTAATAAATTAATCCAGAAGAACATTGTTCAACTGGGGTTTGTTTTCACATCTTCAAATTTCAAATATCAGTGCTGTGGCCTGACCACCACCGATCTTCAGATGAATCCTTTTGTTTTGTGCTTCATTATTTTATGAAGCGTTTTGCCAACAATTTTATCTCCTAAATATTCTCACAAAGCCTATTCAGGAACCAAAGTCAGCAGACCATAGATTGTCCCACTTTCTTTTCCATCTGTGGACAGAACCACAGGTCATTCATATATAATGACCTTGATACTAAAGGACTCCCCAGGCAACCAGACTCTAAAGACATGAGATCCCCCTGACTTACAAAATAACTTTATTTCAGATAACTAGGGAAAACACAGTGAAATATTTGCAGCCCTTGGCATTGAAGTCCTTTTGTGGACATTGCAAATAATGCAACATCTGTTAGAATAAAATAGCACCAATTAATTTTTAAAACTAAATTTGTTCTGAAGTCACTGGGAGGTCTCTACCATATATTCATATAAAATTTTAATTCCAGATTAATGTGTCAAACTATTTGTATATATGTTGAAAGAACAGACCTGTAAGCAAATTCAGCAGTCACTGTTTCCTACACAGCCTCCATGGGTGCAGCATGTAGAAGTGACCTATAGCAGGAAGCCAGCTGGGAATTGTGTTTTCAGCTTTTTAAGAAACTGAGAAGTCCATTCATGCAGTGGACAGCAATTCTTTAACGCAGTGGGCTGGAAGCACAACTGCTGAATTTCACAATTTTCAAGTTACAAAGGAAAGTCAGAGCTTTTTTCTTCAATCTTTTCAATAGAGCATTTGCAAAACTATCCTACTTCCCTCTCCTTCTCCTTTACTTAAAAAGAGGAAAAGAAAAAAAAAAAAAAAAAGCTGCTATGGTAGCTGCTAGTGCAAATATAGAACACCAGATTAGGTGTGGAAAAGAAAATAAAAGGCACCTTTCAAAAACTATGCTTCATATAATTCTTGATATATATGCAGGTATGATGTACACGTGCTCAAAACTGGAAAGAAAAAGAAGAAAAAGAAAACCTCACAACAGAAAGTCTTTGTATTGTTGAAGGACATACAAAATTTGACAGTTATGTGAATCAAGACCATCAGTTTCGCTGACATTTCCATAACTGGTGGGATTACCTAAGTAAGAAAGTTGTTTGAGATCTTCTAGTGAGAACTAGCAGAGATACATCTGGATCAGAATATAGGAGTATGGAAACATATAGGAAATGATCATATGACATTTAAGAATGAATTTCATCAAATTATACAAACAATATACGATGCCTTACTAACACTTAAGTTTAATCGTAAAAATATTCCAATTTAAAGAAACAGCTGAGAAATCTCTCTGTCTTTCATTACCAACTATTCTGTGTTGCCTTATGGAAAACACTCGGTGCTTGCATTATGCTAGTTACAGAATAACTAGTGCAAAACAGATTACACCAGCATAAGAGAATCTTCTGAAAGAGTTTGCTATGGCATGGAAAGCATTGGCCTCATTTTGACATTTTTATTCAGAGAATAGATCTTAATTTAAAAGAAAATGAAGGCATGAAAAAGGTAACATTTCTCTCTGAGATGTCAAGCAAAATGAATGCACAGCATGATCTTGTGTTGTCAATGCTGTTAGAGATCATCACTTTATAGAGCCAGAAATGTGGCACTGTTACTGTTAGCCTACACTAATAAGTTTGGTATTACTCAAAGTTCTCCATAATGTTCAGGGGGAAAAAAAAAAAAAAAAAAAAGTTAGTCTATTGAAACCATAGAGCTCAACCAGAAAAAAAAAAATTGATAGTAACAAAAGCAGAATACTAGCTTATCTGACTTATCTGACGGTGGAAAACCTGTGGCCTAAGTAGTGAATGAAAGGATAAAAGAGTAAGCCGTTCTGCACACCATGAATTTGGCATTTTAACCTAAATGTAAACTGAAAAAATATATATATATATCCACACTGGCATCAATAAAAGCAGGATTAAAATTAGGAAGAAATTCCATCCTTCTTGACATTCTGCCAGCTTTTGGGATTTGAGGAATAAATGTTTTGTCATTGTCCCTTTTGTCCTAATGCAGATTTAAAAAAAAAAAAAAAAAAAAAAAGTTTTCAAAGCACTTAAAGCTTCTATTGATTTCTGCTATTTTCTGAAAATGATCTGGAATTTGACACCAGCATTTTTGCCTTTTTTTGCATTCTCCTTGGTTTCTTTCCTCACTTTTTTTCCCTTTCATTCCTTGAATATGTTTCAGGAAAGGATTTTAATTTAGCTAGACAAGACATTCTTTTGCAACACTGTAGTTACTCTATGAGGGGAAAAAAAAAAAAAAAAAAAAAAAAAAAAACACTAAAATCAGTGACTAAGGGCATACAAAGATGAATTCTGGCACAGCTAGCTGGAATCATTGAAAAATTTCTGCACCAGATGCTCATTACTGACTCTTTTTGGTCATTTCAGCACAAAGTTATTTAGATTTGATAGAAGCCTCACAGTGATTTGACCAACAGCTTTTAAACAATCCATTAATTCAGCTGCAAAAGTTTCAATCACTAATAAGGTGGCAACCATTTTAAATAACTACAGTTACTGCTGGAGAAATCATTAGTCTGTAGCCTATAACTGTCTGATATTGGTAAGTGTGCACCTTGGCTTTTGGTGAGTAGTAAAATCCATGTGCTGAAGTTTTGATATTCTAGCACAATGACTGCAAATAAATTGATGCAAAAATACAAGGTGCATTTTCTATTCTTAATTCTCTTTCCCTATTTGTTAGCAATTTCTCTTATTTTACCTTAAAGGGAACAAAATTATTCACTAGAAGCACTAGTAATAGAAGTTTTAGCTCATTTTGAGTAACTTCTTCCATCAGAAAGACTTCCAAACAGAACTTTTCTTATATAAAAGATCAAAACCATAAAAGGATCACATCTAAATCCATAAGTAATAGGAGACACCGTTCAAATCAAACCCTTAATTGAAAAGTGTCTTTTTTTCTTGTTGCAGCTTAAACATTTTTTTCAAATACTGAAAATAATAAGAAATAAACTAATAAGAAATATAATGGCTGTTGCCATTGGAACAAGCGAGTTAAAATGACTTTCAGCTTCTTAATTACTTAGTGTTAACATGATAACACCTTTGACACTTTGGCACTACTTTATCCATGAAATAAGTGCAATATTTCACAGCTTTATTCTTCTCTAAGTATCTTCTGCCTTCAAATAATACTAAAATTGCTTAACATAGGATCAAAGTTTCAATTACTTTTCCCTGTTGTCCAATTAAGATACAAAACACTCAAGAAAATAAAGCAAATGTACAGAAAAGGAGAAATGAAAAGTAATACGTGCGGTGAGAATGATGAGGAATAAATATTAGATAGAGAACTGTTACAAAGCCTGAAGGTGATGAAGTAGAAAGAAGCAAACCAGAAAGCTAGAAAAGAACAGGTCAGAATTTCAAGAGAGAGAAAAAAAAAAAAAAAAAAAAAAAAAGACAGTAAAAGTAGAAAATAGCTTCAGTCAAATATATTTGAGAGTATGGGCCCTGGATTAAGAAGCTATATCACACAGGCAAAAAAAAGTGCATATTGCTGCAAGTGCAGTCATTTCATTTTGAAGACAAAAAAGAAACAGTAAATGTCTAATGAAAAGTAATGAAATAGTCTATAACTATCATAATCTGCTTTACAAGAATAGATTTGGAGGGGTAATACTCAAGTAGAAGAGCACAAACACACTCCAACCAGTAAGATTTGTGTGTATGTGAAGTATAGGTATACAAAACAATAGCAATCTAGATCTACACAGGGTCATTCTTTTAGCTTCTTGCATGCATCTCCCATAAAAAAAAAATAAATATATAAACATTTAGAAGTTCCCTGTGCTGAACCCAGTTCAGTAGATGCATCCAACTGTATGTCAGTGCTTTTATTCAGCCAGACTGAGTTCAAAACAATTTGCCTGAATATATTCACAATCAAAGGGTAACATTTCATTAATAAACCATACACAATGATATCAAAAAGAGCATTGGTTTTCATTCTGTTTAATGGGCTATAATAGAGACCACATTCATGTTTGAAACCTGTTATTACTTTCCTAAAATAGCAGTAAGTGAAATGATCCCATTCATTCAGCTTGTTTAGTGGATAGAAAATACGAGTAAAACCACCTGGCACAACAAAAGAAGAAAAAAAAGGTACACAAAGCTGTATCAGAAAAGAAGTCTGAACCTTAGCCAGGCTTGTGACACATAAATAACGTAGGCTTCTCATTGTTCATAATATTGGACAGTAATTTTAATTTTCGTCCTTTCCAGGAATCTACATAATCTTAAACTGTAGTTCAAATAAAAACCCAAATAAATCATTGATTGGATGATGAATTAAAGCTTATCTCATTGATTGTAGTTTTATAGACATGCTTACTAGACAGGCTTTAACTAGGTACTTAGGATAAGACACTATCTAACTGCCTGTTAGACTGCCTGTTAGATAGCTGCTGGCAGAGATTATGAATAAGAAATCGCGAACCTGGATGACACTCGCCCAAAAAAATTAAATTCTTTACAGTTTTCTAATTTTAGCTCATGTTTGCAAGCCTGCAATAAATAAATCTAGTGTATATAATTGCAAACCGTATGGAAAAGTCTGAAATATATTACAGTTCAAAATATATTTAAGAACTATTCAAACATTAAAAAGCTAAGAGATATTTGTGCTTTTCTTCTCTAGATGAAAGCTCTAAAATACAGAAAAAAAAGAGTCTGGTGTGAGGAACTTGGGGAGAAACAATAGCTCACTAACGAAATTGGGACCTAACTAGCACAGTTCTGTAAATCATCCAATTTTGCTTTGTGCTCGTCTCCATTAAAAAAAAAAAAAAAAAAGAACAACTGGCCCACTGGCCCTACTGACAACTTCATAAATGAGTAGCTTACATCCCATCCTAATTACTGTATTGTACAAGGTGGACTAGAGTTTATCTCCAAGAAAGACCAGCAACTTCAATTTCACAATGTTCTGTGGCAGCTCAATTGCTCAGCTACCTTTCCTAAGCTGATGCAGGTAGAAAGTTATCTTGTCTCTTCTGAAAGATGCATATTTTATGATGCTTATATATATATATATATATATATATATATATATATATATATATATATATATATATATATATTCCTTCAATACCAAACCAGGAGTTTTCATTTCAACACACTGCTTTATTTGCCAGTGAGTACCATCTCAGTGAGCTTACATTCCCTCCCTGTCTTTCTTCTCCTTATCATCATCCTTATTATCATCTTACTCCTGCACAACCCTGTATCTTGCAAGCTGAATGAAGGACAATATATTTTATTTAGATTGTAAGTCACATAGCTTATTTTCTGTGCTATAAGTAATAAAACAAAAACATAACAAGATGTTCAATTAAATTGCACATCATAGACAAGGTATGCCGTGCCCTGGAACAGCTTCCACTCACTGCACAGAAATATGCTGTAGACATGACAAATCTTTGCAAAGTTTTTCTTAGTAATTACTCTGCTTAATGCAGGCTGTCATTACATGGTAGCTTTGATATGGAAAAATACTTAGTGTCATACGCCTTGTGAAAAGCTGCCAGCAGTAAATACAAATGCCTTAAGCAGAGCTATCTTAACTGTACCTTGTATGCCCTCCTCTTTGAACCCGAGCCCTGCACACTGCTTGCCTCAACCTGGCCTGCTGGGCCAGCAAGCTTCAGCTCACCCATGCCACTGGCCAGAATCATCCTGCAGGGTAGCTGAGGCTACAGAGGGTGCTGGGCCCTGCACACCATGTAGGTGGAAGCCACCTTGCACCCTGCCCAAGGCCAGGCAGATCACCCATGGCTGAAGTTGCACCCTGTGCCCCTGCAGTGGGAGCTCCCGGCTCTGACCCAGCTGTTTTATTTTCAGTGTTATAAGTGTACCTTATCATCACTTTAAACTACAATACAGACATTATAAAGGATTTATTTACCCTGGGAATAAAAGGTATGTTAACAAAAAGCCTTCAATTTAATTGAGGAATGCCTGTGCATCTGAATAAAAAGAGAAAAACAAAAACCTTCAAGAGGACAAAATAAGTAATAGGTATCAAAAGACTAGATTATTCATTCCTTTAGTTTATTCTACTTCCACCCAGAATAAACCAAGGTACAGTCACAGTGCCCAAAAGACTACTAAATTCAAATTTCATACCAAACTGGTGCATCTACTGAAGTATTAAAGTTTTTCACAGGCAAAAGAAAATCCTTTACAAAGCTATAGCCTAAGCACACCTTTTTCATTAGACATTGTCCTGACTGCTCGAATTGTTGTGGTACTTCAAAAAACGTGTAGCTTTCCTGTACGTTGATTCTGCAGCTGCGGGGGAGTCAGCATGAATGCAGTGCCTCAGGTTGTTGATAGGAAGTGCAATGTCTACTTTTGTGTCAGCTGAATATTAAACATGTTTATTATATTTGGGAAGATGCTTCTGTTTTCAAAAGTTATTTTTGGAGTTAGGCAGTTTATGGTTCAATTAACACTGCGAGACAGTCTCATACAGCTGGGGGAGGAGGGAGAGAAGGAAAAGCAGAATGGGAGGATGGCTATGCTCTAATTTATTCTTACAGAACTGAAGCTACAATCAGTTGTAACTATAAACTATTAAAAACTGCATATCAAGTTTTATTTTAAACGAGAGGAAAAATCAACCTGGCAACAAAAACAGAAGTTTACTTTTTTTTTTTTTTTTTTTTTTTTTTTTAAACAGTGCAACATAATTTCTCTGACATTTACAAAAGCTAGTGGTTTTGGTTACCATTGTAGTTAGAAACACAAACCTACACAAAGAAAGATATTGAAGAATAATGTCAGCATGTAAACAAAGCAGGTGTAATTAATCAAGATGTCAGAAGATGACATTCCTGCAGAAATTTTTAAAGGCATCTATAATTTTAAAATACAGCTTGTTCTTCTGTACAACATTTTGTATTTAGAAAACATACTGTACCCCTCTAGACATTTAGTAGAGTTACTTAATTGGATAGCAATGCAAATGGCATCGGTATTTTCTAACTGATTTGTTTGTAACACTATTAAAGTGTCTAAATTAAATTTTCATTTCCCTTTGCTTTGCTTTTAAACTTCATTAAATGCAACTCAGATTATTTCTACAGAACATATAAGAACAAAATCTATTCTAGGTTCAAGAGATGTATGTCACCGATATTTTGTGACTTCTAATATTGTCAGAGGTTTCACTAATAATGAATGTTGCCATAAAAATTCCAGAGTTTGGAAAGATTGATTCTGTTTCAGAAAATACTGACAGAAGAAGGAACTGTCTTCACATTACATATTAATATTCATTTTCCTGTACTACTTTTTTCAAATCTAAGTTTCCAAACAGAATCCAACCTAATATTTAAATGTATGACCTTAAGATTTCCTCTTGTGAATCAACTATAGTTATACAAAAGGTACATGCAACTATGAATAATTCCCAACAACAGAACTGACACAAGAGAACAGACAATAAAATGACGTTCAGTTACCTCATTTGGTAGATCTACATACACAGATAGATGGAAATTATTATGAAATACCTCTGAAGTCTGCAAACGACACTGACATTTGAATCACATTTGGTTCAAAGACTAGTCTATACATTGTAACTATTATCTAAGAAATCACTACATGAAGATAATTCAACACTGAATAATTTCATATGGGGTGAATTACTGACCCTACCTCATTTGAAAGCAAGATTTCAATTTCCGTCAGTGAGGCTTATCACTTTATTCTCTGTATTTCAATTTAAATAAATAGTATCAAATTTGATAGAACAAATTTTGTGAAAACCAGGTTTTCAAAATGAGAGAAAAATAGTTTCTTGTTTTCAAAAGACATCCGAACTTCAAGCGTTTTTCATTAGTTCCTTGGAAGCCAGTTTGCTATATCAGAATATAAAACCAGAGATACCTGAATACACAGAATATTTTTCTAAGCCTCCCCCCATCTTTTCTAGAGATTGTTAGTTACCATTTCAATCAGAAGTATAATAGGCTAATTGCAGAATAAAACTTTGACAAACAATCCTATAGGCAAAATAGAATGCCATAGTAAAATGGCTGCCAGGCATCCTGAATCAACATCGTTCACCGTGTTTTAATACACATCTTCTGCCACAAGTGTCTGAATGCATAAGTACTAGATATCCCTGCACTCACATATTCTTCTTCACACATGCTGTGCACCAAATGGCACTATTTAGCAACCTTTTATACAAACATGTGTTTTTTTTTTCCCCCCCATAACATTTTCCTAGTTTAAATACACTCTCAAAATCCTCATTTCCTAGAAATAGGCTATGTCCATGTCCTATGAATGTTACTGCATAAGTAGTTTGGATATATGAACACTGAATAAAAGCACATTTCTTAGTTTAACCGTATACTACAGAAGAATTACAGCATGTAGAGCTTCCAGGAGAACCTAAGAGAACAACATCTAACACATACTTTATGCATTTCCTTCCTTCTACAAATGAACCATTATACATATTAAAACAGACATTTGACAAGCCAGGCATCCATGTTCACAACCCACTGTAATTTTCAAAAAAAGAGATCACTCAGTTAATACCATAGGCTTTTAACATTAATTTCACAAACTATTTTAATTATCTTTTAAATAAACTACAATTTACGCAAAGTCATAACTGAGGTATTTTTTGCTGATTTTTCTGATCATACACACAGTGGTTGATAAAGACCAATATATCTCAATCATGTTGTTCAAAGTATTTCAGAAAAATCTATTTCCAGTTATAACAGACATATGGAAGATGTAAATAATGACTAAGGATAATATTACTGTTATACCAGAAACAATTTTTTTTTCCTAACTTCTACAGAACCAACACAACCCCAAAACATAATGTTGGCCATTAACAAAATTCAAAACATACTACATATAATTTATAAATATAGTAGCCATGCACAATATTTCTCAAGACACAGGATTATAGTTTACTTTCATGTACTCTTTTTTCTTTCAAAAACTACACATCTACAAAGACCTCAAAGTTAGAAATTGTACCCTAAATATATAATTTCAATGTCAGAAGGACAAAACAGTCAGAAAAGTCTATGAAAAACCAGTAATGCCTATCATCCAAGCATCTCCATATCAAATATTTTTTCAAATGTTACAAATTCTTACATGTTGTTAATATAGGAACCAATTACAACACTGATTAAAACACCACTACACAAGTTGTTACCAATTATTCACTTTTGCTTATGTGCTCGTTTAAAAAACAAACAAACAAAAATGAATATTTTTTTACTTACCCACAATGTATTACAGAAAAGCATTAAGCATACTTGGCAACCAGGAATTCTGTTAACCTTCAGTTACTCACCTAGGAAACAGAAGAAAACACGTAAGTACTCTTTTGTATGGGGAGGAAGAATACAGCATTAATTTTTAATGTATGGAATAACCTACATTTTGAACATCTCTGAAATAAAGTATTTTATCTTTTAAACCAAGTTAAATGAAAGGAGCAGGAAGTATTTTATGTAGGGAGATGGACCACAAAACAACAGTTAGGTAGAAATTGCATATTTGTTGTGTAACATTCAACCAGTTTACTCATCTGTAGCGCTAATACAATACTGTTCTGTTACCACAAGAGGAGTCTCAAAATCTTCTGAAACTATACTGGATATAGAACCAGTGTTCCAAATACACTGCCTGAAGCAACATTTTAGCAGAGCACTGTTATAAAACTAATTAACTTTTGTAACTGCCATAATAGCTTTCAAGGTTTCCCAAGAAGCCTGGTGGAAGATCCAACATTTTGCCCAATAAAGTTAGATAACTTTTTTGAACTGGCATATTTATATATAAATATTTTAAGCTTATTTTCTGTTCAATAGAACAGTGAAGATAATATCTTTTAAGTAATGCCAAACATATAATCAATACTATGTTCTTCCAGAGGTTTAATGCATTCAGCATTTATTACTGAGTAGTGTGTGTGAATGGAAACCAATGATGAATATCAGAAAAAAAAGGTTTCTTCATCAATGTATATGCACATTTGTATATGTATAAACCACATTTGTTTGGGGAAAAAGGCTCAGATTTCATGTTTTAAATAAATAGAAACAATAAAAACAATGGAAATGCATCATTGATAAAGGAAGCTTATATTTTCCTGCAATATATTAAATAAAAAATTGCAATATCTCTAGGAAAGGTTAAGTTCTTTCAAATTTGGGAGGTTTTACTGATGAATTAAACTACAAAGGATGTAATAAAATATAAGACACTAGAAACTGAACATAAATGAAGGAAAATTGTCTAGTCTACATGAGCAGAGAAAATTTACAAGAAACATCATTTTTCTGTAGCACCTTTAAAATGGTACAAATATCCATATAAACAATGTTCTTGACATGAGATTTGTTTTTAATGCTGAAATAGAAAGTACTTTGAATTCCTCAGGCTTTTGCGTGCTGCTAATATTCTTCTTCTACTAAGATTATTTTGTAAATTTTGTGTATTTTTCACTGCCCAGCCAATGTATAATAATTGTAAGCAAAGTTCTCCAAAAATGTAACTCAAAAAAAAAAAAAAAAAAAAAAAAAAGCATCTCAGCTATATAGCCTCAAGTGTGCCACTAGTGTCACACTTCTACATCTCAGTACATGGATGGCCACTGATCCACATTGCTGATGTAAATCACACTTTAGTACCAGACTAGATCCAGACTGCTTAAGTGAGAATTTGGTGCAAAGTAGAAGTAGGATATGCAAAGTACTTTGCACAGTCAACAAGAACTCAGGACACTTCTAATAGCATGCAAAGAACTACTAAAAGCACTCCTGTTACTCCCCTGCCATTCTTTGCTAGGTTCTCTTTTACAGGGGTCCTTCAGCAAAGACTTTAGGATATTGCAATGTTTAGAAGATCACAGCATCTTTTAGGTGTCATTTCAAGCTCTTGTATGTATCCCAAGGTTCAGATAAAACAGTTTTGTTTTGTTTTGTTTTTCCTCCTCAGTGTCGCCCTCAGTTTCACTTTTCATAAAATCACAGAATCATTAAGGTTCAAAAAGACCTCCAAGATCATCTTCTGGTCCAACCATCACCCTACCACCAATGTCACACACTAAACCACGTCTCTAAGCACCATGTCCAACATTTCCTTAAACACCCCCAGGGACGGTGACGCCACCACCTCCCTGGACAACCCATTCCAATGCCTGACTGCTCTTTCTGAGAAGAAATGTCTCCTCATTTCCAACCTGAACCTCCCCTGGTGCAACTTGAGGCCATACCCTCTAGTCCTGTCATATCTGCAAAAAGAGACTGACCCTCAGCTACCCACAACTTCCTTTCAGGTAGTTGTAGCAAGCAATATGGGAGCAAACTCCCCTGGGCCTCCTCTTCTCTGGACTAAACAGTACATTTGTTTGTTTTTTTAAATACCACCTTACTTTTTGAGTTATCCTCAGATTTTTCACACTTCTGATATCTGCAACTCTTTCTCTCAATGACAATGAATTTTTAATTGTCTTGTGTGTTTTTTTGACTACCTAGTACTCCTCTGTGTGTGTTACATGTAAGTTATTAAATAAATACTACAATTAGCTTATCTATAATTTGAATGAAAGATACATACACACAGATTCTGCTTGAGAATACATGCCTAGGAAGTAAATAGCCCATTCCCTACTAGAATGTATTTCAACTGGGCTTCTACAGTTAATCTTACTGCCACAAGGATAAATCCCACTTCCAAAGATATGTAATTGTTGTTGTTGTTGTTTGTTTGTTTGTTTGATTTAAACAAAAGTAGACATGAATTAGCTTAAGCCACGTATGTATATTTTCTTAAAGGAAAATGAAAATAATTTTAAAAAACACTTAATAATTATTTAGCATTCCAAAAGAACACTGAAGATGTTCAAGTTTAATTCTAAAGACACAGATAGTTCCTCTGAGTTTTACATAACTGTCTTTATCTCAACGTTAATATACATGTCATATTCAAAACTAACATTTCAGATTTTTTTATTTTTTTTTTCCTGTAGACAAAGTGTCTCATCTTAAAGGTTTGCATTTTCAGGTTGTGTTGCTTCTGGATACATCTACCAATACCAGTTGATAACCAGGCCAGAAAGGACAAGCTGTCCCGGCTCTCAGACTGTAGCAGAAAGTTGTAAGCAGCAAAACAATACACGAACATGTTACAGCATGTAGCTCTACCTCTCTGTGGTAACCTAGGTCCCAGCTAGACAGCTTTTTGCAGGCGGCACCCTGCAAACTTAACTCTGTACGAAGCCAAGTGGCAGTTCAAGTAGTCAGGATAGCCTCAGAGTACTTTCTCGGAGTACTCAACACAAAAGACCATACTCTCGGAGTACTCAATGCAAAAGACCAAAAAGTTACCTACTCAGATAAGACCATCTACATGAAAGTTTAAAAAGAAAATTTTCAGTGTGTTTGTCGGCTTCAACTGTAGAAAACCCAGAATTAAGGTTTAATTGTACACCTGAAGAAAGAATTTAGCTGGCCTGTATATGAAAAATCCCATGATATCTTTAAAGCAAAGGTTATTTTCTGAAAGCTTTCTAGTCTATTAAATATTTAAGAAATCATTAAACTAACTGAGGTCAGTTCTTTATAAAACTGAAAAAAAAAAAAAGTGTTAGGAGGTTTATTTCTTTCTAATTGTCTTTGCGTGGAGTCTTCAAACTTCCAATGCAATTAACCTTAATGAAAACTTTAACAATAGTTTAAAGATAAGTGAACAGCATTGTGGCTATCCTAGATAACCTACATCCTTCACAAAACGCAAAGCAGTGATACTCTTCGCAGAACTCTCCACACACCTATGCTTTTCCAAACTGCATAACATCTGTAATCATCTCATCCTGGGCCCAAGCATAACTTAACTATTCATTTCATGCACTTTTAATACATTTTTTTACAGTAACATATAGTAAGGATGCAATTTTTTCACTAAATGCTGAAATATTTTCTGTCACACATTAGACATTGTTTATTTTTCTCTAAGTAATAGGTACTTGACATTATAGATTTATTAAACTTTCACCCACACAAGAATCCTAGTAAACACCACTACAGTTATAATGTGGAAGAATTAAGTGTCATATTTCATACAATAGTCAAAATAGATGAAATATAGTATCAGTAAGAATGATGAACCAGTGCTCCAAAGAATAGGAAACCCACAAACCCACACCTCCTCTTGGCTAACCAGCACTGAGGCACACATGATTGGGTTCCAAAAGCCAGAGACTGCTCCAGGCCATGACAAACTGGCTTCTTCTTGGTGACCTTCTCAAGAACCAAGAAGCTAGTGACTGAGTGATGACAGACCCATAAATCTGATCTCATTTAGTTAACACATTCTCTAGACAATGCAACTAGCTATTAAAATATGGTAGGACAAATCAACACAGATTTAAAATAGAAACTCTATAATTTATTTCCAGTTGCAAGCAACCCACTTGTGCAATAATATTTTGAAAGTTTTGTGTTTGAGCTATGAGCACTTTCTAAACAGGAAAACTTCCCTCCAGCAATTACTTGAAAGTAATCTGAATTATTTAGAAATACAATTTTGTGAATAATTAGCTGCTTATATTTTGCATAATCATCTTCAGAGATACAAAGCCATTTTTGTGCTGTTATTCTTTTCCAAATAAAATGTGTTTCTTTCATCTATACAAAATATGGATATGAGTATACTAGAAAGTAATTGCAATTATCAAAAGATCAAATGTATGATAAAATTAAAGTATTGGATCAAAGCTTTCACATCATTGTCAAATACATTTGGAAACATACTGTATGATTTAAGGGTATAAAACAGCTCATGTATATTCAGACACAGGCAGATGAACACGCACACAATACTACAGAGGCTCTCTTGAAAATGTACTAAATGTGATACTTGAAAGTTTACATTACTATTCTAAGATCTTTATATCACTGAACAAACTTCCTCAGACTAGTGGCAATCAAAGTAACATCAAAATCACACCGAAATGTGCACACATATTTATGTATCTGCTTTTTGAAAGTTGCCACAATTTAAATTCACAAAGATTAAAGGGGAGCTCAGATGTTCTTTCTAATTTTAGCATTTACCATACAAAAATTTGAATTAAGACATGGAAATAAAACATGCTATAATTTATGAGTGTTGGTTATAGTGTTCATTTTTTGATACTTTGGAACTAGAACAATACACCCCTTTAGCAAACCCTCTGATAACTGGAACCCTGATGTGCGTGACAACTAAATGAGCTTATTTGAGTTGAACTTTGTCTAGCTATTACAAAAAACACCAGAAAAAAATAACTTGAAAATGGTATATTACACCTTTATATTTACTGCCAATCAATACTGAGGCTAGAATGTTAAGATGAGATCCTGAGTTACTACATCATACTGTGATAATGAATTGACCCATGTTTACTTAAAAGATACTTTTTGAAGTTTAGAGATATTATTAAGATAGTCTTCATATATTTTGATATAAGCTTAATATGACCTCTATCATTTCAATGCTAAGTGCCTAAGAAAAAAACATCACTTGAATATTAAATTTGAAGGAGGGCATTTTTTAATGAGAGTGAAAAATCAATCTGTTTTTACTTACTATAATCTTCCAAAACAAGATAAAGCTAAAAAGTTAGATGATATGATCATCTTCCAGATATTAATAATGTCCCTCTCCTTCTCCCTGCATGCTGGCCTCATATTGGCTCCAGCAAAGTCTGCACACCTCATGAACCACTCCATGGTCGGTGCCTGCACTACACTGCACGTAAAAAGGATCAGATTCAGTTACTACCACCACCACCTCCTCCAGTACCAGCCTTTTCTGGCTCCAGGATAGCACAGACATTTGCAGAGCAGCTTAACTTCTTAGCTGTTGAATGATGACCCACTTATCCCACTGGAATATAGGCCACAAGGGAAAAACAAAGTGCTTCAGAGAAAGTGTCCTATATGTGTTTAGTGTAGACACATCTCTGAGAAAAAAAAAAAAAAAAAAAAAAGTTTTAAAAAATCAAATATAGAATTCAATGTTTGCCTATTGATTTCCAGAGTATTTTAAGCCATAATGACATGAGTGAGAGCTATGAAAAACAAGATACTTAAAAATCAGCTTTACAAGTCTAAAAGGGCTGTATCTTTCACGTGGTTTACTTCTAAAGCTGAATGAAAATACCCATAGCGTAGACATTGGTTTCCTAATTCATCCATATATTAACAGCCACATTTTAAAGTCATTACCATTGGTTCTAAATTATGGTTTCAGAATGCATCTTAAATGATACAGGGAAAAAGAAAAGAGAAATTTGCTGCTAGCCAGGCTAAACAGCTTTCCTTCAGTGGAATGATATCTACTGACACCTAGGAATGTTATTTTTAAATAGCACATGATATGCTTGTTGTTACAACTGCTCCAAGCACCTGGTGAAATTTGCAGCTGAGAAGGGCTAACAATTTAAAAATAACTGAATCACAGCTTACTTTAATGTCAAATAATATAATCACCTGTGTTTAGTATTATGCATATTTAGACAAGCTGCCCATCTCTGTTCCCAATAACTTCTCTCCTCCTGTCATCTCAAACTTGACATTTTTCAATTCTAAGTATACAGATTTTTATTTTTTTTTCCTTGGATGCCCTGTCATTAGAACTGTCACAAACTGTAACTATTTATGTGTATCTATCTAGTGTTAACCTAGCAAAATCTCCACAGACATCACACTGGTGCCGTTTGCTCACGTCATTCTGCTACCAACCCTGGTTTTCATTGCTGCTGATACGATACCCTTCTGTGCACAGCAAGCCCCCAGTCCTTGTTGACTGTTTCCATAGTACTGCAGGCCCAGGCACGCTACCTGTGTTTCTAGTTGTCTGTTTTTCAGATGTTTTAGGAGTCACATCTAGTGACACCACACCTTAATGCATGGCCAAAATTATGTAATAAAGCTCATATATATTGCCTATATAGGTAAGTAGCTTTGATTGATCTGAGTTCTGAATTTTTGTCACTAATGGGGAAACCATCCATAACTCCAATTTTTAAGTCCCTACTTTCAAATGGTTTCACATACGTACACCTCAGCTATTTACAGCCTTGCAAACATATACCTCAATAGGTCCAGCCAGGCCTTAATTAAAAAAAGTGGAGTTGAAGGAGGGGGTAGAAAAGGAAAGAAGAATAGAAAACAAACAAACAAACAAAAAAAAAAAAAAAAAAAAAAAAAAACTCTTGCTTTTTATTAACTTTGTACCGTCTATACATTTTGGCCAGCAACCTGATGAAGAAACAGCTATTTTGTCTTCATGATTTTCAAATAATGTCTTCTATTCTTCATCCTCTCCACTCCTTATTCTACAATTCAAAGCATTGCTACACCTTTCCAGTGTCAAACTTACTGAAATATCTAACATACCCCAGACAATAGTATCTCTCCCCCTGAGCCTGTTATTAAATTTGGCTCCAAATCACTGGCCAGGATAATGTTTTTAATGTTGTTTAATTGAAGATCCTAATGGGTGAAATGTAAATATAAATCAAACTGAGACTTCATTAATTACCACCACAGGTTGCATATGACAGTCCTTAGCAGTAACTTGCATCTCCTGTGAATTTTTTAAACACACTTCTCACAAAATACATAAAATACACAAGGGGCAGACACAAGCAAACATGGAGAGGGACTCTTTAACAGGGAGCATAGTGATAGAACCAGGGAGAATGGCTCTGGTAAAACAGAGTACATTTAGATTAGATATTAGGAAGAAATTATTCACTCAGAGGGTGGTGAGGCATGAGCACAGGCTGCCCAGAGAAGCTGTGTGTACCCCATCCCTGGAGGTATTCGAGGCCAGGATGGATGCGGCCTTGGACAACCTAGTCTGGTGGGAGGTGTCCCTACCCACGGCAGTGGGCTGGAACAAGATGATCTTTCCCTTCCTTTCTCTGCAAATTTAAATGATGGCCAAAACTTAGTATTTCCTTCTGTAAATTTCACAGATTCAACCTTGTTTGACACTATCACCAAAATTATCTGTGCTCTTTTCACAGTTCTAGTAGTACAAGCCTGTTTTTCCTTCCATGACGAGCACCATGACTATTTGGACCAAATTTCTATTTTCTTTCTGATGTCTTCTCAGGTTAGTCTGCTTCTCAGAAATAGCACCCCACTTGATGCATCGTTTGCCTTATTTCTGCCACAGTGGTTCCTCTTTCACAAATGGAACCATTTTCTTGGACTTGTTCCCTAAAACACAGCGTCTTTTCCAGATTTTTGAAATAACTATTAAAACCCATCACTGTAAAATAAAACAGAAGAAATTAATTCATTAATAACAACAAAGTTTTAAGAGTTGCATTAGATTTTCTGCACACAGGTTACTGAACTTGGTTGCATTAGATGAAAGCCCATGAAGAGTACGAACCTGCTACTTCTGACTCGTTCTCCTTTCTCAAGTCCCCATGGTTGTTTATTCTACTGGTAACTTCCTTTGGGGTTGGAGGTGAGCCAGGGGGCTGTTAAAGTTTAGTCTAAAGACTTAAATAAATGTGCTTCTTATTTCTTTTATTTAAGAGAACACAAAAGCTGAAATTAGTTTTGCTGACTTAGTTCTGGAATGGAAAAAAGTCACTGTATAATGTAACAAAAAAAAAAAAAAAAAAAAAAAAAGACATAAACAGATTTTCTAAGCCTAAGCATAAGATCCTGGGGGCATTTTCACATCGAACTGATTAAGGAGATTACTAAAATAGCCCTCTGAAAAGGCTATATGATAGTTGACTCTCTAAATGGCAAAACACAATCAACAGAATATAAGATAAAACAATTACTCCAGACATATTACTCAGTCTTGACGTCCATTCAGTCAGTACCTGAACTCACAACAGTCTAGGTACACGACCCTATAAGCTGAGTACAGCTGATCTTATATTCTGAAGGTGCTGCAAAACATGCTGATCTTAAATTTTGTGGGCATTATCTGACACACTGCCTAAGAAACTACTACTCTATTAGATTTCCCACTTAAGTAAATGTTTATTAGCTTTTCCTTCTATTAGCATGTTACTACTCAAAGAATAATGCTTTGAAAAATAGTCACACACATTTAAATTTCACAGGTTAACATCTTGTGTAAGATATTTCAAGAGTTTGGGATATGCACATACATTCTATGCAAGTGTCATTTTTTTTTTTTTTTTTTGTTGGTGATGACTTTGTTTTGGTTTTTAATTTTTAGTCTTATTGCAAGGTTTGTAAACCAGACCCTTGAGGGAAAGTGCCTAGACATTCACCATAACTGAATTACCCCCAAAGGATCAAAACTCAGAATAGCCAAGTTTTATTAGAATATAAACTATGACATTTACCTGTTTACACAGAGAATATGAAAACTGTGTAGGTATGACAAAATTGACATTATTTTCCACTTAACTATTCCCTTTGAAATTACTTTTAGGTACGTCCTTGTTTCCAGTATCAATTTTGTTTGATACAATGACTGCCTTGGCTGTAGCAAATGCTACTCAGGTTGTTCCTGTCCCTGAGAAGCATTTTCTGCCTATGCTGCAAAGTTTCTGCCTATCTTTTCACTCTGTTCATCTCAACATTTTGCAAGTGTCTGCAACAGGAACCCTACACACTCCGGGTCCTCACTGTGACTCTCGCCCCGGCCTTCTTCCACCTTTTCTTCTGCCTCCCTGCCCTGCATTTGGGGAGGCTGCTTTTCTTCCCCTTTTTTAACTTCTTTTTGCAAGAAGAAAGCCACTCTTGCAAACATTTTTTTACACTCTTAAAACAATATAGCTTGTAAACTGAGAACAAATAAATGAAACACATGTTCTGAGTTATAGTGTCAATTCATGGCTTTAATGTGAATTTGGTCCAACCCTATACATGAATAGGACCCCATGTGTTAACAACTTCAATTTTGTTTGTGTATGAACGATTTGACTCATGTAAATCTGGAGGAATAACAGCCCACGACTTTAGTCACCATACAGTAATTTATATTGAAAAAAAAGTGAAAAAAAAAAAATGCTGAAGATGTATTATGTGTTATGCAGGTTATTATCAGCTAGACATCAGCTATAGACATTATCAGCTTGAGAATATCAAATTTGTTCAGAAGAAACAAAGAAACTTTAACAACTGTTCAAGTTGTGATCGCTGTACTGTAGCAACTGAAACCTTCCTATGAATGGGATTTTTACATCATGTTTAAAATACTTGTTAAGTATTGTCAGTCTTGCACCTGCTTCTACCACATTCACGATGAAGCCCTAACTTGGATCTCAGTTTCTTTTATTAGGTATGTTCCACCTACATACATAAATGAAACGTGACTTAGGGGTTTGAACTCAGGTCTTTCATCCAAGCTGAGTGGTCGCACCAGTCAGTACACAGATGCTCTCCACCTTTTTGCCCAATAGATATTTAAATGCTTAAGTAACAGAGAGTCCTAATAGAAAAGAGAGAAAGTAACCCCAGTGTATTATCATCAGAGGACTTTCCTAAAAGATGGGGAAAAAATGAACAGAAACTTGAACCTAGGTCTTTAGGGTGAGTTCGTTAATATCAAGAATATATTGGAAAAGGTCTCTCATTCCCTCAATCCCCATCAGTTGCAAGCTTCTGTAAATTCTGTAAGTCCTTTATTTGTAAATCCATTTTATTAATAACTAGTCAACAACGGAAATACTGTTTATTGATAATAGGAGCTTTTTTCCTTTTTGAACATATATTTAGTCTAAGTAAGGGCTTTGGACAAGTATATGCAAGTCCGTGCCAGAAAGATTACAGTAGGGATGTAGCAGAAAAGAATCATACAATAGCTTGGGTTGGAAGGGACCTTGAAGAACATCTTGTTTTAACTACTGCATCAGAATTTGGCCTAAGATTATGCTTACATGAGAGAACAACATAATCCCATGCTTAGACATGTAAAACCTCAAAAATTAGACCCACAAAGCCATGACTTAAACAAAACTGAGAACAAGTGGCAAAGTGCATTTCATCCCCCTGGCAGTACAAGATCTTGCTCAGAACATAAGTAAGGCAGCAGTTTAAAAACAATCACTCACAATTTGAAAATTCAAACAGCAATGGTAAGTGATGAACTGCATGCAAGTTGTGTGCTGAGGCACACTCTAAGACAGCATAGTATATGACATGTCATATACGGGCCTGCATCTTTCAAGATAATTGCCAGGCACTATTTGTCACAACAGCACATTTTATAATGTCCACAATTTTCCAGTTTCTCTCTTATTATATAATCACTGCTTTTATATCTTAAGATGCCAGGATGTTACTTTTTTTTTTTTTTTTTTTAATAATCAAATAAAAGCTAATTTTGAAATTTTGGCTTATAACAGTTAACTGCTTTTCCCTCTGAATATACATACTGAGGGAAAAAAAAAAAAAAAAAAAAAAAAAAAGTATCTGCCAGGAACTGAGTATTACAGTTTCAAGAAATAGAGTAATCTTTAAATTTATATAGGAACAGTCCCAGGAAGGATATACAAAGTCAGAACGTCGAGCTTCCAGCCTAAGAAGTCTATGTAGATCTACAGATGCAAAGAGATGTACATTTTTTAAATCATAAAAGAAAATGACTTTTTAAACACAGGAAAGATGTCTTTAATCAGTGTGGAATCGTATTAGTGGAAGAGCATAAAGTACTATTACTGTGAAAGCAATACTTGCTTGCTCTGTGCTAAATTCATTAACATTACAGAGAGAGGGAGAGGGGGAGAATCAACTAACAAATGTTTAGTTAACAAGAGTATAGGGGAAACAAGCATTGGCACCAACTTGTCAATAACCCCAAATGACTCAACCATGAAGTACACCCATAATTTAAACATTGCCTTTCCCACTCTCATCTCCTTCCAATATTTGATGAGTAGCTTCTTAGAAGTAGATGTTATAGGGGAAAGGGCACCTTAATACTGAAGGGATCTCAATCACAGCATAACAACAAATTAACTGAAGTGGACCAACAGGAATATATTGCCTTTCTGTGATCAAACCATTTTTGGTAGGGTAAAAAACACAGATTTTAAAAGTAATTTTTATTCCTAGTTTTGAAAAATATATATATATATTTTTTTTTTCTAAGTTTTTAAATTACTCTATAGCTCCTGAATCTAACAATCAAACATCTGTTTTTCCTTCTATGACTGATGAAATCTGCTAACAAAGTTAATAATTTAAACAGAAAATAGCTGAAGAAATTAAGGCATATGAATATTATATTATTTTCTGTTGAACAGTATTATAGAAAGAAAAAGAAGTAAGAATAAAAAATCAGGAAGTTACTTCTTTCCCAATATATTCAGTGAATTCAGCATACCAGATTTTGTTTTCCTCAAGACATTTTTCCCATTTGTCTTTAAATAGCATTTACATTGCTGCAAGTTCATCATATTTGAGGGAGTTACTTACATGTCTAAATGATATTAACTGATATGTTTATCTCTAGCATTTACTGAAATGTAGGAACTGTAGAAATACCACATAACACAGTTTCACGTCTGAAAATAATTTTCCTCATCCAAAGAGGTGAGCACAGTTTTTGTTTTTATCAAAATACTTCAGATACATATCCCTAAACTTGTCTACAGTTCAAGAGACTACTGCTATGACTTCCTTTCTTTACTGTGTGTAGGAAGGTGCGTAGGACCTGAGGCAGGCCTCCACTAATGTTGCTCACATGTTTTCTATGCACTATGCTTTTCATATCACAGAATCACAGAATTGTCTAGGTTAGAAGAGACCTCAAGATCATCGAGTCCAACCTCTGACCTAACACTAGCAAGTCCTCCACTAAACCTTATCACTAAGTTCAACATCTTGATCCCCTCATCCAGATCATCGATAAAGATACATGTATTAAAGAGGACCAGCCCCAGTACTGAGCCCTGGAGAACACCACTAGTGACCGGCCTCCAACTGGACTTGACTCCATTCACCACGACTCTTTGGGCCCGGCTATCCAGCCAGTTTCTAACCCAATGAAGCGTATGCCAGTCCAAGCCATGAGCAGAAAGTTTTTTGAGAAGAATGCTGTGGGGTACGGTGTCAGAAGCCTTGCTGAAGTCAAGGTAGACCACATCCACAGCCTTTCCCTCGTCCACCCAGTGCGTCACTTTGTCATAGAAGGAGATCAGGTTCGTCAAACAGGACCTGCCTTTCATAAACCCATGCTGACTGGGCCTGATCACCTGGTTGTCCTGTAAGTGCCACGTGATAACACTCAGGATAATCTGGTCCATGAGCTTCCCTGGCACTGAGGTCAAACTGACAGGCCTATAGTTCCCCAGGTCTACCCTCCGGCCCTTCTTGTAGATGGGCGTCACGTTTGCTAGCTGCCAGTCGACTTGGACCTTCTTCGATAGCCAGGACTGTTGATAAATGATGGAAAGCGGCTTGGCCAGCTCCTCTGCCAGTTCTCTCAGTACCCTTGGGTGGATCCCATCCGGCCCCATCGACTTGCATACATCCAAGCGCCGTAGCAGATCACCAACCATCTCCTCATGGATAGTGAAGGCCACATCCTGCTCCCCACCCCCTTCCACCAGTTCAGGGTACTGGGTATCCAGAGAGCAACTGGTTTTGCCGCTAAAGACTGAGGCAAAGAAGGCATTAAACACCTCCACCTTTTCCTCATCTTTTGTAACTAAGTTCCCCCCCGCATTCAGTAAAGGCTGGAGATTCTCCTTAGTCCTCCTTTTTGTGTTGATGTATTTGAAAAAACATTTTTTTTTGTTTTTGATGGCAGTAGCCAGATTGAGCTCCAGATGAGCTTTGGCCTTTCTAATTTTGTCCCTGCACTGCCTCACAACATCCTTATAGTCCTCCCAAGTGGCCCGCCCTCTTTTCCAAAGATTATAAATCCTTGTTTTCCTCCTAAGCTCAAGCCACAATTCTCTGTTCAGCCAGGCCGGTCTTCTTCCCCGTCGACTTGTCTTTGGGCATGTGGGGACAGACCGCTCCTGTGCCATTAAGATTTCCTTCTTGAAGAGTGCCCAGCCTTCCTGCACTCCTCTGCCCTTCAGAACCTGAACAGTTCAAAGTCGGCCCTCCAGAAGTCCAATACAGCGGTTTTACTGGTCCCCTTCCTGGCTTCTCCAAGAATGGAGAATTCTACCATTTCATGGTCACTCTGCTCAAGACAGTTTCCAACCACCACATCTTCCACCAGTCCTTCTCTGTGAAGAGAAGGTCTAGTGGGGCACCTCCCCTGGTAGGCTCACTAACCAGCTGCATCAGGAAGCTATCTTCCACGCTCTCCAGAAACCTCCTAGACTGCTTTCTCAGGGCTGTACTGTGCTTCCAGGATATATCTGGGAAGTTGAAGTCCCCCACAAGAACAAGCGCTGACAATGAAGTACTTGTCTTTCTTAAAGGCAAACTCTATGAATAGCATTATCACAAAGTCTTTATGCCATTTTGTATGCAGTCATTAAGTATATTTCTGGTTTGATAACTACAACACAAAACAAGCTTCAGTAAACACGTTTATGTGCTTTTAATTTAAATGTTTAAGACATTAACATACAGATTTAACAAAGAAATTTCAACTGATTGTTATGCCTAAAACTGAACTCATACTCCCTTAGAGTCCCGGGATTTATTTATTCAATCAATCATTCAGATGCCTGTGATGGATAACAATCTACTACGTTTGCATGTTTACAAAAGAAGTGGAAGAATATGCTACTGACACACTCTGAACTATGGAACCTTACAGGGACCTCTAAGCCACAAAAACATGCCTGAGTTACTGAGGGCATAAAAGCTATTTTTTAATATATAATTTATATAATATGCAATTTTAGCATGCAATTTAAAATGTTGAAGTTTCTAAATAAAATCTGAATATATATTCCAATTAAAGTCATAATATGTCATAAACTAGTTCCTCACGAGAGTTAAGGAAAAACTTCTGAGATTTAATGGAAAAACTTTTCTGCTGTTTTCCTGTTAAATTACACGAATACTACCTTAAAACAGGAACATTTGGAACATTTTGATAATCCTGTACTAAATTTAAAAATAGTAATTACAAACAAAACTGTCTTTTATACTTGAATTGAATATTAATTGATTAAAAGTAAAAAAAAAAAAAAAAAAAAAAAAAAAAGTAATGGTCTTGTGTAGAAGTCTTCCTGAACTATTTGAAAATACGAAACTGTATATTTTCATTAAAAAAAAAAAAAAGATGCTTAAAATTACCTCATTTCAACTTTCTTCTTGCTACTTGTTCCCTGTTGTGCTGCTAAAAAAAAATCCTTTTTATAGTAACGAGAGGTGGTTTTTTAGTTGACCAGTAAAATAGTTCAGATTCCTTTATGGAAATAAATGACAATCTGCCTACATCTTACCTAAAGAGGCTAAAGGGATATGTTTTAATCAATCACCATGTAAAGAAGTCATTAAGTGACACAGAATTTGCTTCATAAACAAATACAAACTATATTTCTCCCAACATGCAAAAACGTCCTAACTGCAGTTTATGCAACTCTGAATTCATATACTCTTAAAACTTTTTTTTTTTTACCTAAAAGAAGAATTCTGAGAAAAGTAGTTTAAGTTTTCATAACAGATGTATTTGTTAACATTTCAAAACAGAACATTAAACTCCTGTGAAATAAATCCAATCCCTAAGAAGATACAGTAGGATTTTCTTGCCCTTTTCTCATTTATTAAAAAATATCTACAGTTCTGCTTGATAGACTAATGAGGAAAAATGGAAATTTGTGTCAAGGCAGAGATTTGAAGCTGAAAACTTCTAGTGAACTAAACATTTGTACCAACAACCATCATTAAAGTAGTACCAATTCCAACATGACTTACGTTAGCATCATTTGTAAATTATGATGATCGAATAGTCTAGGTTCTTCCAATGCACTAAAATGTATTGCTTGATCTATGAAGCATGTTTTATGATAAAATTTCCTTGTTCTATTTTTTTATTTTTTATTTTTTTATTTTTTTTGGTGGGGGGAAGAGGGGCTGAGGAGGGCTTTTTGCTCTTAATTAGTGATGATAGATTTGGAAGCACTAGACCCATGATTCATATGATGTTTGAAATCAAAGTCTTCATTTTAGAGAAGCAAAATCCATTTGTAGGTTGGGCAGAATTATGCCATTGGGTACTCAAGGTCAACTTTAGCTTTACTGTTATGGAATCATATGGCACATAAAGAAGTTAATTCCTCCTGTGCAAATTTCTTCTGATTCTGTTCATAATAGAATTATAGAATTTGTTTATCGTCTCTGAAGTAGGGCACATCATAACAGATATACTCGATTATTTTTAGTGATAAACGTTTCAACAAGTACCATGTTTTGTATTTGTAGTTGTACTTGAGTTGCCAAAAAATCTGCATTTGGATTCTTGGATTCTTCTTGTTACTCCAGTAATGATTTCAAAGAGCTCTAAAAGATATTGTATCTAAAAAAAAAAAAAAAAAAAAAAAAAAAAAATCCTGTTTTTTTTTTTTTGTGGGATTTTTTTTTAAACTCTTACCCTCACTATAGGGCATTACACCTCTTCTTTATGTTCAAGGCCTTAAAATCTCTTTCTAGTTTCCAAAGAACACTTATATTCTTTGTTATATGTACCTAATAGCCAAGAAGATAAACACACACCTCTAACAAATCTAACAGGAAGTGCACAGATGTACAAAACTGTAAGACAGCAGTCTAGCAGCACTGAATTACAGTGGACACTTTTGGATTGTGTCTACACCCTAACTGAAAGTTGCTTCCCCTTTTCACCTTGTCCAGCAAAGAAGTGAGACATATTTTGGAAGGGTAGCCAAAGCTAACCTGAAGAACCATGCACAGTGATAGCCAATTCTCATATGAAAGTACAGATACCCATGAGAAGAGAGATGAATTGACTAGGTAATGAAAGCTGAACTCAGTAGCTCAGAAATCTCCACTACAAAATAAACATTGAGGGAGATAAGTTACAAAGAGTTTCCAAAACAATCCTGGAATGCTTTGTTTCATGACCAGTGAAACCAAAGACTGACAGAAGACAAAAAAAAAAAAAAAAAAAAAAAAAAACTATTTCCCTATCCAGGATCTCCCTTAAAGTCTTTTCTTTAAATGAAACTTTGAAAAAGTTTAAATGAAACTAACACAATGTATTAGATGAATGAGTAGTTTTACCAAATTAGTTATTTAAGTCCATGAAGTCATCATCTGCAACAAAGGAGATACAGAACAGTACAGAAAAGGGTACCTTCTGGATGGTTGGGTTTTCTCTGTTTGTTTGTTTTTAAAGAAGTTAGCATTATCTGAATCATGCTAATTACCCTTGCCAAATCTGGGGATATGATCTTTAATTATTAGCTTGTTTACTGCCAAAAGAAATATACTCTGTTCTACTAGCATTTGTATATGCCCACTGATCTTGGAAATAAAAACAAGGCAATTATAATTTCAAACTCTACTAAATAAAAATTTAATATTAGTTTACTCTCTCACTTTTTGTACTTAATTTTCATGAAAAAAATGAAAAACTATGCATGTATGCATTTATAATGAAAGCTACCTCGCTTTCCAGCTTTTTTTTTTTTTTCTGTGACCAATTGGTAATGTCCACTGGATAGAACACATTTGAAGTACTGCTTCTGTTGGAGTGATATCATGATGTACTATTTTAGTATCTGGCTGAATGCTACAACTGTGAAAAAAAAAAACACACATACTGAACAAACATTTTACTGTATTCCATGTGAGTGGCATGGCTATTTATGTGCAATGTTCATTTTAATGAGCAATTCTGTCAAGGAAAATAAAAATGTGTTCATGGTTCAATACATAAGTCTGACTATTAACCAGACTTGACAGATTTTAACCTCTAATGTTTTAATTCTCTGCTATCAATGATGCAACTTCTGCTAAACAAAATATTTAAATTTGAAAGAATAATTTTTGTTTACGTCAGCTGAAAAAAAAAAAAAAAGATTTATGGATTACCTTTGGCAAATTGCATGACATTAAAAATTTATGTAACAAATTTGAAGGCATGTATTCCAACTACGAGCTTATAAAATTCAATTGAATTAATTTTTGCATTTTTACATAGGAATTCATGATGCATTCTAATTATCAGCTCAAAAAAAATATGAACCTATCTTCAGGAATGCATAAACACTGAAAAATACTTAGTCTTATCAGTGATATGCGGAAACTTGCATGCACACCAAAAATGCATGCAAATAAAACATTCCTTCATGCTGTTAAATCTTATTTTTCACCCCTTCCTCACCAATTTTCAACTTCCCAGAAAAAAAACATCACTGCTGTAGTCTACCACATCACATCTGCTTTTGGTAGTAAGTATACAAATGATATGTTTTGTATTATTTTGGATATAAGCAAAAATACAATAAAACAGATTGGTTTGTCCTGTTAGAATATAGGCATTATCACAAGGACTGAGGATGAAATCTTATGCCCACTGAAACTGGGAAGAGTATTTACTACTTGGAAAGACTGGAAAATCAACTGAATATTCAAACATTTTAATTTAGTTCTTCCACCATTCTGAAAAGATCTTAGTCATAAGATGCATTTTACTTCCACAACTTCTATTAAATTAAGTAAGATTCTCTCTGTGACAAAGCAAGCTCCTTTTAAGCATTTGTAGTGAAAAATATCTGATTTTCTGTTCAGAGACAAAATGAAGTTTGGATCTTTTATAAATTCAAGAAGGCAAAAAGTCTATTTTACTTCTACTTTATTCCTATTACTATGGTAACCCAAACTATCATCATAGACACTCAAAAAAACCAACCCACCTGCTTCTTTTTGATATTATGCTAGCTGAAGAGCCTTCAAATGTTCTTGTTTTATTAAGCTCTCTCATTATTTAATTGGGCAAATGTTACCAACATTCTCATTTTCATATTTCAGCTTCATAAACATGTTGGTATTAAAAATACAAACAACAATATAAAGATCATATATATTAAAAAAAAATAATAATCTTTTTAAATGTTAAAAAAGAAAATGGGCGATTATAGATACATATATTCAGCAAATACTCAAAGTCCCCATTTGAGAACAGAGCTTCTCTTTCTGCTCTGAGCTATGCACCAGCATAGAAAAACAATGCTAAGATTGTGCTCAAGTGCTCTCAATTATTTTGTTCTAGCTCTTGAGGCAGGTAACTCAGTGCTTAGATAACTAGCTTAACCTTCCAGTTGAGAAAATATTTTGAAGAGCTGATTTCATGAACAGGAAGATGCAGGGACAATTATGAAAAAGTTAGACTCATAGAGAAGATATGAGCCCTCTGCTTATTATGTGCTCAGCTATAAACCTTGAACTGAATATGAATAACCTAAATGGGTATAGAAACCAACCAATAATATATATATATATAATATAATATATAAAAATATATATTTATAAATATATATACATATATATAAATATATATACATTTTATATATATAATATGATATTATTTTAATATTATTTTATTTTTACTGCAGCACATATAAAGAAGTCTACTGTGGAGATCTATCTATCATAGGGAAAAAGCCAACATGCTTTACAGGCTCATTAAGTAATGGAGTGCAAAAACTGCCTGTCCTGTGCAAATAGTTAACTGAATAATGCCATTTAAGTTCATCTCTATCAAATAATAACTTTACCTTTAAAGTATTAAAACTTGCATTACTTTTTCATAAAGTTACCTATATTTACAACCAAAGTTGTTTTAGAACTAACCAAGTGAATTTTTAATTGACAAAAAAAGTCGGTATACTGATAGAAATCTTACTTTTGAGAAAAGATAAAGAACTTCAACTCTAGTATCTGTATTTTTCTGACTTTTCAATTATAATGTAGATATCCTTCTATTCTACCTGACAGAGTTCTAGCCTGCTATCATTTCAGATTTTTCTGTGTCCATTTTTTTCCAAAAACAGAAAGGATGTCATTTATTCTAAGATGATATATTTATTACATTTGAACACAACTGTCTGAAAAATGTGCACTAAAGCTTGTCTATCTAAAACACAAGGACTTGTAAACATTAACAGTACAATTCCAATCTCACAAATTCTGGTATTTCTCATTGTCCTAGATAACTTACAGTATTTATACCAAATTGAAATTAGAGAAAAAAAATCAGAACTGTTTCATGGCAACTATTTATTCTGAACGTAAATAGTCAGCTTTTAAAAATAAAGGAGGCATGTTGCCAAACAGAGCAATTTTTATTTTTATTTTTAAGCACACCAGGTTATCATTGTTATCTTTATCCCACTCCTAATACGAATGTAGTATGAAAAATATTACTAAAAGAAAATAATAAGTGCTTTCATGCAAATGATTTAATAAAATATAAGGAAAACAATTAATACAATTAGAGATAACAAAACATTTACTGATAATGCAGTTAATCAAAATTTAAAAGAATCTATCTATCCAGTAGTAGCTTCATTTAATTTATTTTTATTCAAGGGAAAACCAATATATATCCAGCACAAAAAGTGTCATGACATGGGGGGAGAAGGAGGTGAGACACTTACGAACAGTTGTCTCCATCTCAGAAATCTTTCCACATTATTATTTTGCCTTTAGTCTGAAAAGCAGATGATTGAAAGAAAGAGATCTAATAATTCATTTATTATGAGGTAATGGAAGTTAATTTACTTTTTGTTCACATGGATGCTCTAAACACAAATTTCTTGAATAGAGGCAAGAATGATCAAAGTTTAATGACATCCTTTATCTACTTTCCTCTTCCCAACATCTAACAACCCTTTCCAAAGTTATTTTTTCCTGACTCCTTCAGACTTTTTAGCAATTGCTTTTATTTTTTTCTTCAGTAAAAACATAAATCAATAAGACTTTTTTAGTTATCCGAAAAGAAGAGAAACCACTCGTTCAGTTGTGAAATTACAAAAAAATATTCTTTTCAAGCAAGGAAACAAAGGAGAAAGTTTCAATACGAAATGAACAGCTATGCTAGCATAGCCTTGGGAGAAGCCTGAAGACTGAGGTTTTGATTCAAGAACTTAACATGGAAATGATCTTTGTTTTTCTTTCCTACACAGAAAATTTCAGTATAACAATTTTACAAAAACATTAAATATACAATAATGGACATATTTTGCTCTCGAACAGCTTCCAACCTACACAAAGTGGCTGAGTATGGGTAAAGTGGGAATTTAGAGAAACAGTTACCGTTAAGTAGCTCATTCTCTTGTACAAGTAACATGCAACTAACTGAAAGTCATTCTCCAGATACTCCATCATGTCTCCACTGATGGCCAAAGACCAAATAAATTAAAAATATGTATATCTGTTATAAAAGGAAGCTCTGTATTGTTGACATTTTAATCAACGTACAGTTCAGGTACTTCCTGAGTTATCCGTGTGTAATTGGCACTAATGGTCCTTTGGTAGATGTGTCTGTTAGTTTGTGTAATATTCACATTTGGGCAACCATGGCATCTTGCAACCAGGTGTTTCACAGTTGAGTATTTAATTTCTGAACAGACATTTCCTTTTGAACCAAGACTCACAAGATTTTCATTTTCTTTAGCCAAGTTACTGTTCTATGAATAAAATTTCTGTTCCCTTTCCCATGTTATAAATAATTGTATACTACTGTTGCCTCTCTTCAGGGTTAAAGTGTATTATATTTATTTTCACCCCAAATGGCAGTCTTTCCAAAAGGATAATCATCTTGCTATGTAACTTCCATATTTTTAATTTATGAATCTTCAGGATAATATCAGGATAATATGGTTCACGAACCACACAACAATTTGTTGTTGATTGATTCTTCTTCTGAAATTCAGCGTGACAATTAAACAAAAAGTTGATTTTTTCAAAGGACGACCCATAGCATAGTACCATAGGATGACCAAGATTTATTTTTCCAAGTGGTAATAACTAATTTAGAGACGTATTACTGAAGTAGTAAATAATTAAGCTTATTCTTTATTATTTTTTAAATTTAAGTCTCTGGAACCCCATAAGCAAAGACCTAGACAGCAAAGATGAGGGGTACAATTGCCTGCTTCTCTCAGTCTAAAAATCATTCCTGAGACTTATTTGGTAGCTATCACAAGTTGCAGTAAGGTACAGCATTCCTAGCTGTCCACCTCCAAGGGAAAAGCAAGCATCATGCTTCACTAACACTGTTGTTAGTCCTTTCTGTAGCAAGGCCTGGGGCAAAAACAGCATGAAGATCAAGCCATGTTCTCAAAGGTATAGGTTGTACTTGAATTTCCTTGATTCTTACGTAGGACCTTTACACTTCAAGTTCTGCCTATGTGAACTTGTACTCTGTATGATCAGCTGGAGAATTAGCAACTCGGTGCTCTAAAATTAGGCTCAAGGGCTGCACAGCTCAGAAAAAAACAGAAGTCTATTGAATTTGTGAACATTGTTCCTTCATTTGTAATAAAATATTTCAAGATTGTCCTATTCTGATTATTTTGCAGCTTTCATGGGATTTTTAACTTCATTTGAGACTCAAAAACGATAAAAATACAAAACAATGTTTTAATTTCTGCAAATTCTCAGTGTCATGTCCATTTTTTCCATGATACAGCCTCAAGCTCTACTGTATACCCAAGGTCTCAGCACTAGCAGTATTTACTTTATCTTGGAATGAAACAATTTTCCCCTTAGGCTTCAAAACTGTGGCATTCAGAGAGCAACTGACTCTCCAGTTAAAGATCAGAGCAGTTCTGCCTGTAATTGACCACTTCCCTTGAAGATTACAATTCACACACACTTTGAGAAGAGATGCCCCTGGATTTGATATGGTAAGAGAAAGAAAAGCCCTTTTCGGCTCTCTTCCTGTACCTCACAACTGAAGAAAGAAGGCTACTAAGGGATCCTTGACACATGCAGGTTCTCTGCCATCCATGCTGCTGAAATTCTACCACTCTGGGAACACAGTCAGACATGTGCCTTGGCCTTTTATTTAACTATCTGGGGGATCTGTCATGGAAAAATATACATATGGAGTCTTCCTTTTCTGTGTATCTCTATTTCACATAAAACTGGGCCTGAATCCCTGCACCAAAAATCCAGGCTTAAATAAATTGCTTTGTATTTATGAGTTGCCTTCACACTTAAGGGTCCCTCTGGTAAATCTCCAGAAAGAAAATTAGAAGCACTTTTGAATGCCTCTTTTACAAAACCAATTCCTAGGAAATTAAGGAAACTGAAAACAAGGGAAATTAAATCTGAAACACATAAAGAAAACATTAATTATGAAGTGTGAAGGAAGAGTCATTCAAAATCAATTCAAGAAGGATTAAGTGAAAAACATGGAAAGTCAATGCTCACATTAGTGCTGTAATGATACCCTTCTAGAATGCTTTAATTTAATTTAAAAAAAAAAAAAAAAAGTCCCCAAAATAAATTGCTTTGAAGTGAGCAAAGTGTTGGGCCAATGTACAAGCAATTTTGACAGGGCTTGTCACAGAACAGTCTAAGAATCACATCTTGCTGTTAAAATAAATGAATAAGCCCACGTAACAAAAGAAAAGCTCAAGACTGAATGATGTTATGACACTTGCCACAATTACACTGATTTCAGTTCTACTTCCCATCAGTTCATGGCTCTGAGAGAACAGAGACCAAATCTGACATTATCAATCCCTATCACTCCTGTTACCTGAGCACAGAATATTCATCCATCTATAAAGTTTTTAACTAGGTATGGCCAGAACAATTTCTATCACAACAGAGCCATAACTAGTGACATTTAATTTGCAGTAGTAAAAGATGAATTGGCCTCCTATGTGTTTGAAGCTCAGACTTGGACACATTTTTAAATCAAGCTTGAAAGTGATCTGAATTAACCACCCAGCACAATTTCAGTATTGTGACTACTGCTCTGGAAATAGAGGATTTTATTAGATAAGTAAGTTCACTTTTATTCTGGAACATACATAGATGCGGCATTACACATTTTCTTCTGAAACAGAAGGCGCAGTAATGAGGATTTCTTTTAATATTCCAAAAAGAATGCTTTTTCTTCATCTCCTACTTTTGTAAACATGGGGTATGGAAAAGTCATTAAATCAAATAGAAAGAACACTAATATATCACTGTTGCATCCAGATTTTGAATTTCTTTTTAAATTCAGGTGTGAATAAAGAAGAAAGAAAAAACTCACACCACAATTTCATTTTCTTGAAATACTGGAGAAATCAAGTACTACTTTATATATTCTTATAAAAAATGGTATAATAAACTAAGTTATGGAAGCTAGACCACTGAAAAGCTATTATAAAAAAAGCTCACAGAAAAATCACTATGTACAGCCTTGAATTGTTATATTCCCACTGTATTTGACATACTGCAAGTAGCGACAAGTGTAAGTACATTTAACCACTGTGACTGTCTGGTATGAATTTGGCTGTATTCCTATTGTTTGTGTTTCACGCGAAAAGATTTTTATGAAGATACTTAAAGGAAATTAGGTCAAATAAGATGTACTGCATTCTATGAATAAAATAGCTACACAGTTTCTCAAACAACGCCTATTTGTGTCAGGAATCCTATTGTATTTAGTAGGATGCTGTTAATAAATTCAAACCACATATCTGCAAATGGTTCAAATCAGTCATTGTCTCCACCACCATACACAGACAGGATGGTAGGGATGCAATTTAGCTCAAATAAGGTACCACACGGGAAGAGCAATCAAAAGCCTACTGCGAACTGATCCCAGGGAGATCTCTATCCTTTTCTGCAGCTTCTTTGTTCCCCTTCGAGGGAATGGACTACCAACAGGTCAAAACTATTTCATCCCAAATTACTACCAATTATATAGTCCTCCAAAATCTAACAGTCAAGGGAATGCAAAAAGGGGCTACTGTCTTCATATTACCCATAAAACATGCAGCTTCAGTAAAAACTAATTAAACTAAACTAAAAACTAAAATGAAACAGAATGTAAAAGCGTCATTTTACTGTAAGGAGACTCCAATTTTGGGTTACCAAGGGCATTCCCTCCTTGCTGGTTGGTTTACTGCACTGGTACTTCATTTGTAACTACAGCTCACAGAATTCCAAGGTTTTTCAAAAGGACCCTCACACATGCAGCCTGATAATATATGAAGGAGGGGATGAACGAGAGGGAGGGGGAATACAACTTTACTTCCCAACACGTGAATTTCATGGTGCTTACTGTAAAAGAGATACCAAGGGATATGGCATTACTCTCATACCAAGAGATATGGTGTTACCCAATCTTACTATGCAAAATAGGAGAGGAATTTAGAAGGTCTTCACAACTGAATGAATACCAAGGTAGTTTTCCAGTTGTTTACTTTTTTAATAACGGTTTCATCAGGTCTCCCCATTACTGACACCAAGACATCTGTGTATCAGTTCCACATTTTCCTGACCATCTACTTAAATTTATACATCTCAACCACAGCCCTCACTCTTCAGAGTGAAGCTGAGGCTCCTCTGATCTCTCCAATTGCAGCTGCTCCACACCCTTGATGCTATAACAGCTTCCTACTCCACCTTCTCTAATTTCACCAAATCTTTCTTGACATGAAGAAACAGGTTGTGCTGCACATTGTGCTCAAGAGGTGGCTCAAGGAAGTCTTTAATACAGCTAGCAAAAAATTTCTGTGTATTCTTCTTAGTGGTGCTCTAAATGATACCTAACAGCACCTTTGGTTTCTTGTCTGTACACTGACGTGATGACTACAGAGAACCTTCAAGAAAAACTTCAAAAGTCCCCTCCTGTGTTCTAAATACCAGCTCTGAATTCAAGCATGCAAAACCTTTTCTTTTTTCTTGTGATGTATTACATCCATATACACTAAAACTCACCTACCACACTTCTACCCACTCAGTTTTGTGAGATCTTCCTGGAGATCCTTTTCATCAGTGTAGCATTTGACCACTCAGAAGGGCTTAGCATACATCACTAGCTAACTTGGAGCTTCCCCCCAACCCTCCTTCCAAAAAAGGTGACCCTCATCTGGTTGTGGTGAATTTTTTTAACACCTAACTTAGCCGTTTGGTCTAATTTTTCCCAAATTTACTCTTATTTACCTCCTCTGACCTACCCAACAACAACAACAAAAAAACGCATCTAGTCTTGGACTCTCCCTGGAGTTTTCAGTGGTAAAGACTGATGCTTGGCCTTATCACCAAAGCACTCCTTTTAAATCAGACAGAAGGTGGGAATTCTTCAGAGAATGACAGGTTTAGATCACAAGCAGCCTTGCCCTATTCTGATTCCTTAAAACATGCATTCAAATTATAGGTCTACATTGTATGTAATTTGTATGTATGTAAATTCATGTGAATGATTTGCCATCACTATCATGAAATTATCAAATGTTTCTGACTTACTTGTTCTGATTATGCCCTCATGATGTAATAACTCAGAATTTTAATCCATGTTAGTTACAGGAAGTGAAACTTTGAAAGAATCAAAGTTATGGTATGCTGGTTTACTTATTACAACTTCTGGAACATAATATGAAAATTGGACACTTGCATGTGGCCTACTCCTGGTCTATTTCTATTCATTTCCTTTTTAAGACTAAAATTGATAAAATACAAAACATGAGCTTCATCTATTCCTCACTTAGTAACCTACTTTCCTGACTATATAGAAAACAGTTTTATGAGATACTGTGTTTGACATGGTATTATATGTTACAACAGCTTATAAATGAAGACATGGAAAATTTTTATAGCTTTGGTACATTTTCTAAGATTATATACCCTAAAATGATAATGAAGTAGATTGTGGTGTGATACAATCAACAGTCTGATCCACAACATCTAATAAAGCAGATAGTAGTAATTGCACTGGTTTTATGCCAATACCATCCCTGATTACTAGACAGGCACATCCAGTAACATCAATTGGTTGACTGGCTTGTATTTTATTATTATATTTTGTATCCCACCCTCCACTTTCAACTCATCGAACTCAGGGATCATCGAACTTCATGGTTGACTTGGAAGATTATTCAGCTAAGAATGAGACACCAAGTAAAACATCTTTCATTAGCAAACAAACAAACAAACAAAAATAAAACCACTTAATCAAGGCTTTTTTTCACATTAAAAAAAAAAAAAAAGTTATGTTTTTATTAATATAAAAATGTGGAAATAAAGAATAAATCATTATTTTCAATTATGGTATTTGATTAGCGTATATAGACGTTTCTCTACAAATATTTGCCTGTTGGTGGACTATAGATAGTTTGTGCGAGTGAAAGTTGCAATTCCATTTAAATAATTTGAATTACTCCCTGTTGTAATATCAAACATATGATGCTAAGGTTATACATTTGTGTTGTTCCCATTCATATAAACAATACAAAAGAGTTTCATTTATATGTTGTCTGCAACCAGAAGAGTGATATTGGACTCCTGTTTCACTACAATTTTAAATTCTTAACAGATAATTTAATATAGTCCTTCACTAGGATTTGATTTTCTTTCCTAACTTGAGGCATCACAATTCAAATGTCATAAACAATGTACATTTTGCCATCAACAATGTCATTAGTAACAGGAAAATACGCAAGAATAGCTAATTCTCTATTTGCTTAAATTGCCACTGAGCTATTTGAACTAAATCTTGAAATGCAGATTCTATTTTACTTCTGAAGCACCACAACTCTGTGTATAAACAGATGGGTAAAGTCAGAATAGTTTGGAAAATACAGGGAATATCTGCACAGCAGTCTGAAGAATACTTTCCATGTATACTATACACATTCCAAGTATTACTGTCCTTTAGTGGTAGGAGATAACAACCAGCTTTTGACAGACTGGAAACTGATAAAGTGGCTTGATCCAAGTCAAATTGAGAAATTTACTCTTAAGACACGAAATCAGTGTGCCTTTAGTAGATTAAAGCAAATCTTGTTAATATATCTGAGTTAGCAATAATTGTTTCTATTAAACTATGGAACTGAACTGATTATATAAGAGACTCAGTGAAAACTTGATATATGCACACAACGATTTTACAACAGTGAAATCCAAGGTGAGTACTTTGCTTTTCATTTCCATAATTCCAGTATTATTTTCAGAGAGAAAAAAAAAAAAAAAAAAGAAAAAAGAAAAAAAAAAGATGCTATAGTAGTTTACAAACGTACATTTCACTTATTTAGTTGATACTTAATGTCTGTGGTATGTCCATGGTTATCAAAAACAGAAACTCCTAATTTATGTCACAGCGTCTTAATTAGACCAAAGCAGATACATTCAGCAGAACAAAAACGCAGCAGGCCCCTACATATTTTTTTGTAGAAGTACCAAGAACTAATCATGATCTCTGAGTTTAGTTTAAATTAAAGTTTTGGACCACATTTTGGAGAAATCGAAGAGGCAGGTTAGACCTAGATTTTTGTTCCCCTCCCCTACATTCAAAAAAAAAAAAAAAAAAAAAACACAGAAAATGTTACTCCATATGATAGCTGACAATCACCATGTGTAAGCATAATTAAGGTGAATATATCCCCAAGCACAGCTACTAAGTTCACATTATTTCAATAAATTTGTGACTCATATTACACTTATATCAATGTAAATGTGTTGGAGTTAGAACAATTAGAGAAGACTGTGCTTTTAAGCTCTCCATGCTACTCCTGTGCCTCTCTTGCCACATGTAAGAACTAACACTGTCTGACTAGTCCCAAAGCCTACATATAATGTGTCTACTGTCATACAGGCTATATAATGTCTCCAGAGCTACTCTGTAATACATATCACCCAACTGTAAAGCACAAAGTGTAACATGAGCAGTGCAATTTGAATCCTGTATTTCCACCCCAAAATCCAACCGTTTCTTCTCATATAAACACTTCTATCCTAACATACCTTCACTCCACCTTCCACATCCTCCTCCTCTGTTCTTTCACCTATAATCACACCAGAGTTGCAGTTTCATTTGTCTGCCACACTGCCACAATTAATTCAAAATTCCTATGTGCTGATGGACGAACAGGTACATATGTGATTAGCCTGCAGACCAATCAAAGCAGGTAACTGTAAACTCTGCTTGTGGTGGCACAAATAGGAGATTTTCCTTCCTATTAAAACTACACAAGGAGGCAAGATGGTAAAAAAATAAAGAGAATCAGAAATAGTTAATTAAAAGATTCCCAGAGTAATGTATACTGTCCTGGTTTCAGTTAGAACAGAGTTAATTTTCTTCCTAGTTGCTGGTAGAATGCTATGTTTTGGCTTAGGATGAGAAGAGTGCTGATAACACCCCAATGTTTTAATTGTTGCAGAGCAGTGCTTACACCAAGCCAAGGACATCTCAGCTTCTTGCTCTGTCCTGCCAACGGGCAGGCTGGGGGCGCAGCAAGAGCTGGGAGGGGACAGACCCAGGACAGCTGACCCAAACTAGCCAAAGGGGTATTCCATACTATCTGATGTCATGCTAAACAATATATAGGGGTGGCTAGCCGGGGGAGGGGCGCCGGACTGCTCTGGGTTAGGCTGGGCATCAGTCAGCGGGTGGTGAGCAATTGCATTGTGCATCACTAGTTTGTACACATTAGTAGTAGTAGTACTATTATCATCATTGTTATTATTATTATTATTGTTATTATTATTTTCCTGTCTTATTAAACTGTCTTTATCTCAACTCACGGGCTTCACTTTCCCGTTTCTCTCCCCCATCCCAGAGAGGGAGGGGAGAGGGTGAGCGAAGAGCTATGTGGTGTTTAGCTGCTGGCCGGGTGGCTGGTTTAAACCATGACATATACTTAATTAAAAGATTCCCAGAATAATGTATAAAATTATTATTAGGCTGGATTCATGAAAGAAAACAAAACAAAAATATAACCTCACAACAGCATCCAAGCTACGATCAGAAAACCCTGCCTTTTCTGTATTTTGAGAAAACTTAATTTATAGCTACTTCTTATTAAAAGAGATTCTTTTTTTAAAAAAAAAAAAAAAAAAGTCGTCTTACAAAAACTTCCATTTCAGAAAGCTAGAACTCAATTCCCAGCACAAACTCGTATATAATTCAACGCTAGAACAGCTTCTCAAATGTACTTTATAGCATTATGACTAAGAGGTAGCTGAATTGATTTTCAATTCAAGTGAGAAATCAAGTTAACCTCAACCTCCCAACAGAGAAGTGCATTATAGTAGAGTATGAGAAAACATCTAAAGGTTTCTGTGGTTAACACAAAACCCAGTTGCTAATGCAACAAAAAAGGTACTGTAAAAGTTCAATCTACCTTCTAAAGAGTCTCCAAATATCACACTTCCAGGGATGAGAGATGGTGTCCTTCCCCACCTGACGAAGATCTGGCTACAATATATTTGACATTCTCAGGCTATCGTAGTGTAAGTAGGAGGAACTGGCAACAATACGGATGCTTGACTTCTTGCAGTACAACCACATCTGGCCTGGATGGAACATCTCAACAAAAATAACAACACATTCTTCTGACTCTCAGCTTAACGTCTTCGTTATTGTCATCATCAAAGCCATGTCAAGACCAAACTACAATTTAATTTCCCTTCTCTAGGACTCAGCAAACAAGCAGCTAAGAAGATGAAAGCCAAGAAAAACACATAAAACATTGAACAAGAAGTAAGAAACACTTTGGTGTGCTCATGGTAACAAAATGTGGTTACGGATCAAAAAAATATACTTGAAAACCTAACAAATAAAATTACTTTAAAAATAAACCAAAGAAACACTATCCTTTTGATGCAACATATCCAAAAGGATGAAAAATGTATAGTAAATATTAACATTCTCCTACCTCTACTCATCTCTTAGGAAGAACAGCACTAACAATGAACAGGAACTTCAACTACAGATTCACTTTACTTAAGAAGAGCGACGATCACACTGCAAAATGGCAGAATGATAAAAACAAAATAAATGTCCTTCAATTTCATAATGGCCAGGAAGAGTAGGAAAACTCTTTGAAGGCCAGCCTATTCAGAATACTAAGGCTCAGAACATCCAGAGTATTAGTGGGCTTTCCAATGTATTATTACTGTTCCTGGTATTTACCTAAAGGTTTTACTTCTCTTGAGAAAATAAAGTTGACTGTGGCTGATCCACTTAGCATTTCCCATGCTGGAAGGTTAAACCACTGCTCAGTAACAAGGTTTCTACAATGGGAAAAAAATAAAAATGAGCCAGCTAGATTAGTTGAATGTTTCAGAAAAACCTGCTTTCAGAAATTGATTTTTTGAACACAGAATGAAGTAGTTAAAAAAGTGAGATTAATGAGCTATACTCTTGAGTGAAGCTAAAACCACAGAACCTGACTTCAAAAGATAAAATGCTTGCTGACTATTAAAAAGCTTCCTAATTCACCTGGTATCATCTAAATAAATTCAAGAACAAACACTTTCTGTTCTTCTCACAAGTCAAACAACTGATCAAAACCGTTTCTTATTATTTTACAGCAGTTAAGTTCTAAGAGATTGCCCATGAATTAAAGAGAGCTATACATTCAATGTAGCATTCATTTGTAATGTTTTTAAAGTAGCATTCTGGGAAGGATTTAGTAACTACTCACTGAACGACACATTCACACTGAGAAAATTGGTTAATTGTTGAGAAAACAAAATAAAATACCACTTCTATATTAAATATATACATATATATTCAAATTTGTATCTCCTTCCTGAAACAATCATGATTTCAACTAAAATCCAAGACAGTTTCTTGTACGAGAACATGCAGACTGTAAGTTGTCTATCACATTTTTCTTAATATATAAAAATACCTCTCTTTGCCAGAAAACTTTTTTTATTTGCCTTAAACCTGAATGAGATATCTTTGGAATCCCTATTTTTGTTTTTATTGCCACATTCTTGGCATGGTGTGTTGTTTTGTTTTTAAGAGCCTCTATTAATTCGGTTTTTAAATGAATGGAAATGAGGAGAAAATGGTATGAGACTAAATTTCAGAGAAGACTATAAATAAACAGGATTACCTAAATGCTGTTTTCTCTTAAAAAAATAATAATAATAATAATAAATATATATGTATATATACATAGAATTGAAAGATATATGAATATTTTATTATGGCATATTTGAAAGGCTGCGAAAAGTTTAGACTCTCCTGTGTTTTAATGCTTATTGAGATGAACTACTTCATAAAGGTATGGAAATTATCCAGAATGACTAACATTCACTCTCAAATTAGAGAAAAAACACCTTTATCTTAACCTATTTTTTCCTTTTTTGGTAGTGCTAAGAAGCATGCTAAACCAGCCCTTATTTGACTTTCTCTGAAGGTATTATTTACACGAGAATACCCAGAACAAGTTTCAAGGAAAGCAATGCTTGTGGGCTCTTTTGTTCTCATGCATTTGTATTCAGTTCTGTTGTCCAAGCTATCTGAAATCACTGTGGATATTACTGACTATATAAGCGCAGATATTTTATCCTTAAATTAAAAGTTATAATTACAGTTAACTTAAAACCCAAAATTTAAGCACAGTAACAGTAATAAAACTTCATGGCACTGCACCTCTGAACACAGCATTCAATGTCATCTGATGGTTTATTTCATCTCATCATAACCCATTAGCAATAGTGGCAAATAGTATCAGCAGAAAGATGTGCCCAAGAAAACAAAACCCATTCTAAAGTTCTACTTGTAAACTAAGGTTTCACCTTTTGTAAAAAAAAATAAAATAAAATAAACAATAATAATAATAATCTAAAATATTTTTTTTCACAGCTGCCTAATGATACCCTCTGCTACAAACAATTATATTTAAAAATAACAGGCACTGCTTTTTGGTCTGGCCTGGATTTTTTAAGCCTCCACAATGAGTATTCAAAAATTGCTTCTCTTATTTGCATATACATGTATTTCATTAAGCATATAACCTGCACTGTATGATTTCTGCTTATTCCTCTTTAATTATAAAAAAATTGGAAAATCTATTTTAATGCTTTCGTTGACAGCAACACTAAATGAAAAAGCATGCATACAGACACAGGAATGATCGTTTCTTCCACAATGTAACTTCCACAGTGGGCTTTGCAGGTTTCCTACTTACATTAATCCCTTCGAGGCTACTCAGAAGAAAAAAAAAAAATATATATATATATATATTTGTGTGTGTGTGTGTGTATAAATATAACCCCCTCCTCTCCCCAAGTGTGTTTAGAGGAATATAAATACAAACTATAATTTAGTGGACTTCTATGCAAGCAGTCTGACTATCATCCATTGAATCTCTTGCTGCGATAAGAATGTTCCCATCAAATGTTGTTAGCTCCTTAAAAATGCAGAGCTGATGTACAGCTGTGAGCTATACTAGAACTCCTGCACCTTTTGAAGTAGTAAGCTGCTCAGCAGCAAAACAGGAATGTAGCAGAAGCAGGACACCATCTCAGCCTAGCACTCTTACAACTACCTTCCAGCTAACCTTGTCTGATAACTATTTCAACTACCTCATTTTCATCTCTGCGTGATACAGTCTGCAGGATTTTAAAGGGGAAAAAAAATTACAAACACTTTTTCATCAAAACTGCAGTGTGTTTTTTTTCCAGAACAGTTTGAAAATGAAATGTTTTCTAAGTTTCAAAACTGTTGCTACGATTTTTCCATGTGATTAAGTTTTAGTTTCTTTTATTATTATTTATTATTATTATAATTTTTCCATTTGATTTCTGTTAAAATCTGAAGTAAAGCTGTTTTAATGTTTCAAAATCTGAATCATCCAGTATCAATTGGGCAAAAAGCCTTCAATATACCTGAAAATAAATTATTGCAGTGTCATTTTTCACAGGTTTTATCCTGGATTGGAGTGAAAGTTAAACAGCAGAATTTCCTACAAAGAGAATTATCATTCTCCTAAAAATAAGTCTGAAGAAACAGTGATGCTTCCTTTCTGCCCTCCTAAATCCATCTCCCAGACATTCATTGCTGTTATCCGCATGCCATCTTGGACTATGGTTTAGCAGAATAGGCACTGTAAGCATCCCAGAAGCATCTGTATTTTATTTGTTTTGATCTCCGGTAACTTTTTTTTTTTTTTTTTTAAACAGATTTCTACAGCTAAATGTTCCTTTATTGGTTTCCCATCCTTAATGAGCTACTTGAGACAACAATTTTTCAGACTTACAAATTATGTGAATTGACTTACTGACTTTGTCTATAGATGAAAAATTTATTTTAAAGCACCTAAGAGTGAATTTTCAACTGTTTCTTTACCTAAGGGAGAAAAAAAAAAAAAAAAAAACAAACATACTAGAACACAGATTATGACATCAAAGCTATGGCAATGATGCTTACCAAACACATCATCTTAGGCATAATAACAGAGAGACATAAGTAGTTGTCCTGTATAGAGAGCACAAAAAAAGACTGATTTATGGAAGGTGCTCAACAAATGTACAAAAGAACAACAACCACCAAGTCTAGACAGTATTTGCAGGGAATTTCTCTTGGTTCCTGGAACAAGTTGTGATTCAATTGTTACAGTCAGATACAATAGCAGCTCTATTCAAGTTATCAGAAGGAGTGAATGGGAGTTCAAGGAGTACATCTAAATAAATTTGGTAGCATAAACACCATAGGAGTCTTACATGTTGATATGCTGTTGCTGAAGGGCAATAGGCAACCACACACTCTTAACGTGCAGTATAGACAGACTTTGCAAAACACTGCATGGTGAAGTTGAAACTTGGCTTCTTTCCCAGCTCTACCTGAAATAGCCTAGTGCAAGCTGTCAGTCAGCCTGGGTGAATGATGTATCCCAAGGCAGGAAACCTTGGCTTATAATAAGGATTGTTAACAGCAGTCTGTAGAAGATCTGGGATTACTATAGATAACCTCTAAGATCAAAGTTGACTGAATTTTCCAGTAGGCTACAGTGCACACTAGGGAACAGGTTGAGTCTCCCAAAAAGCATATGAAGACTTGAACATTTTTATACCATTGTGATAATTATTTTAAGAATGCCTCTGCAACTAGTAAGCCTAGAACTGCAGTACATGATGAAGATGGCAACACTGAACTCAGAACAGATGTCATTTCAGGCTACACAGCCAAAGCATTAAGGCTTCTCTTAGATAGAACCAGCACAGTGCACTTATCTTCAATCACACCTATATTATACATCTCTTAATTCACTTTATGCATTACATCTGACATCATGCATTTATATAATTAGAAGTCCAGAGAGGACAATCAGGTTTCTCAAACCAGTCATGGAGAAGATCTCTGCAAGAGCTAAGTTCCACACAAATAGCATTTACTAAGCCTAGAACAATGGAATGAAGAACAACAACAAAAAGCAGTACATGGAAATTATAAACTTCATAATGTGCAGAAACAAGAACAAAGCAAGGCATGACAACCGTCCCCATGAGAATCCATGATCCCATGGCAGACACCACTCCTCTCCCTTCCCCCCCTTTCACTTTCTTCCTCTTTTCCCACCTTCATCCCCAGGTCAAATTCTCTTATTTGGCCAGCAGCAATGTTTCTGCTGATACTACATAACTTGCTACCAGCCATATTCTTCATACCAGCATTTTCATTTTCTCCCTGTGCAGTGGACAGAAAATTTGATACTTTACTGGTTAGCACTTCTCAGATCCACTCAGGGATTCCAGGAAAGCTTTTCCAAGCCTAAACAGTTTACAGACTGGTGCAGGCTACTCTTGAAATGATTATGTGTTGTGCTTGCAGACTCTTACTGAGTTTCACTCTCTTTTATCTTGGGATATACGTTTATCTCATGCAAAGACCTGCTGAATTGCACGGTCTTACTACCTGCAGCCACCAGAGCCCCTGGAGGCCAAAAGGGCCTGAGGACACAGCTTCAGCTGCCAGCACGCAGGCTCAGACATCTTGTGCAAAATCCTGTTTCCCAAGCAGGAGCAAAGTCCATCCCTCATCCTTGTACGTCTCATCACAGTCTTACTTCTACATGCAGCCACTTAACAGATATTATTTCACTGTCCCTTTCTTCTTTCTGAGGACACACAAGTTTATTAGTTTAACATCTGATACTCAGATATGAGCTCATTGAAGCTAAAGAGATTTTCCTACTAATCACGTGTGATCTCCAAACTGCATCTCTTGCTTCTTACCAGAGAGCGCACATCGGTGCCCGCACTGGTCCAGGAACCAGGAGCACTGGCGGTGAGCTGGTACCACACTGGAGAGGCTTCCCCGTCTCCAGTCTCACTTGGCTCCCCTTTCTGGGCACCCTGACGCTCTCCAGGGTTGTACTTGAGCACTGTGGCCCTACATGTTACTCCACCTTCAAGGTCTGAGATCTGAAAAGCAAGCCTACTACTGACTGGGGAGAAAAATGCAGGAGGGAAAGCTGGTCCACCTTCTTTTCACCTTCACCAGCAAGATTTTTTTTTATCCACCTAAACAAGAGATTACAATACTACCTCCTATCTGATCTACCTATCTCAACATATATCATCTCTTTTCATCCTTCCTTTCCAACTTTAAGGCCACTGCCAAACAGCAGGTACATACACATTTTTCTTCCATTGTCTATACAAAAGGGTTGTTTTTTCTTTCCCCCCTACTTTCCTTAGCTCACCTTTAATGATAATTAAATTAAGAATAAACTATTTATTTGCCTTAAAAAAGGGGGGGGGGCATGCAGTGGCTAAACTAGGAAATTGTTGCTGGTAGTTACTTAGCTTGACACTTGGTCTAAATTGCTTCTCTCCCCCTTGTCTCAAATTTCCCACCTGGAAAATACAAATAATAAGGATGAATGCTCTGACTACTGTTTATAAACAATTTGAGACTCTCATCAGGCTTGAAGAAAAATTAAACATGGCATTATTAAAGGAGAATGTTGAAAGATGAACATCACATTCAAAATTAAAACAGACCTGATATGAAAGCACAGTATTGCTTGACTAATCTTGAATTTTCTGGACTGAAATAACCACAGCAACAAAAGAAATGTATAAGAAAAACAGCTGCAATACAGTATTTCTTGTGCATGTACTTATGCTACTTAATACAACGTTGGGTGAGCAGTTGTCATTTATTTGATAGCATTGCTTTCAAGCCAGAAAGAAAGGAATGAAGATGAGAATTTAAGCACATTTACCAAGAACCAGAGTTTGTGGATTTGGGACAACAAACACTGTCTCTACAAACTTATCTAATGCAGGAAGGTACAAGAGGTGGTTTTGAAAATGTGTGCTCTGTATCAGAATGGACCTACATGTTGACTGGAGCTTAAGGCAAGCTTCTTAACTTTGCTTTTAAGAACCAAGCACTTCACACTGGCTCAGTGAAAGACTGCATAGCTACTCAGGTGAATTATATTGCAATCTGTCCATATTTACAGACGTGTTTGTTTTTTTGTTTGTTTTGTTTTGTTTTTTTAAATTAATTTGATAAGTCTTCAACAATGGAAGATGCAACCTGGTTTACTCCTAGAACTCTGATCATGTGATGGGATTAGACGGAATGGAAAGATGCTCCTTCCTTCCACCAGTTGTGAACATTGTGCAACTCTAAGCTCTTACAACACCCTGTAAGCTAAGAAGCAACCTCCTTTAAAAAAAACAAACAAACAAACAAACAAAAAAAAAAACACTATACCCATAGCTTATTAATTTCATGATAGTTTCATGAATTTTCATAATAGTTTCATGAATTTGGTATACATGTTACCTAAAATTTGGTTTCAAAAAGGGAACTATGCTGCTTACGTTTTCTCACTCATTAGAATTAGCCTCTCTTTTCAACCTCCTATTCTAAGAAAGCAAAATCTTTCAAGCATGAGATCCAGCCTATCCTCCTACCATAGGTAAGTCAGCTTCCATTGCCATTATCAAAAAATGCAAACAACAGGCAAGTAATAGCAATACAATCCAGTAGCAAAATCACAAAACCATGCCTTGGCACCAGCTCTGCTGACAATCTGCTGCAGTGTTAGGTTTCCGTCAACTGTTTTTACTTTAGTATCTAACCCTACAAAAATAAAGGAACACTTCGCTAATATGACTGTCACGCAAATAAACTAATTAATGTTCACAATCCCTTCCCAGGAACAAGAAATAACAGAACTGAATTAAACAAATTAAAAATGCATTACCATGTTTGCATATATTCAAACCTCTTCACATATTTATTCACACATTTGCTACACTGCTTCTGGGGTCTTCTATAAGCTTTCAAGATCTGAATACTAAAAGACTAAGTCCTTTTCAAGCAAGAAGTTGTCATAAACTGATAAAACTGATATAACTAAAAGCAATACACTAGGGTATATTAATTTTATCACAGCAACATCTTCCAGTAATTTCTAATTTTAGTCAATACCTATATTATTCCTGTCAAAGAATTCACTAAATTGCTCAGTTTTTCAGAAGGACAAAGCTCTGGTAGAGAATAAAATAAATTCCTAAAAGCTAACAAATGTCAAGGGTATTTGTTCACTTCTTAGTATCAAAGGGGTAGAGGGCAGCAAGGACAGTAACGCTGCTAGTAAATGAATAAAATTGCATGGCTCCCTTCTCATCAGATTAAGGAGCGCAGTTGTGTCATTATTTCTCTGTTCATTGCCACTTCTAGTCTGCATGACAATGGCAAAAAGAGACAATTTGGAGCTAACTGCATACTCAATGGTGGAAAATACAACTGTAATAGCTTAATGTATTTTAGGAAAAAAAAAAAAAAAAAAAAGCTATTAAAATGTAGGCTCTTTTGGGCTTCAATTGAAGTATTATGAAGTGCTGGATCTTCTGGTTCTGAAAAAGAAAATTTGCTTTTTTGAACCTTCATTTCAGATTTTCTCCCCCAAAACTGTTGAGTTCTCTTCCTACTCCCTGAAACTAATTTCCACACCCAACATTTATGTACCCTATTCAGTAGTTGAAGTGGTTCAAAGTAACTGCAGAGAAACAAACAAACAAAAAAAAGGTATCCTCATAGATCTGGTTTCTACTTTAAAAAAAGAGAAAAAGAAAAGTCAATAGGCTTGTACATATTTAGTTATGGAATAACTATAGGAAACAAAATAGGTTTGGTTTATTGTTTTCAATGTGCTGCTACAATAATTTATGGATTAAAAAACTCCAAATCTCATTTACATAGAAAATTTTATGGTATAAATGAGCAATTTGGGATTAATGTTGAATATTGGGTGTCAGCCACTGAACTGAGTTAGAAATATGCATATGTATTTTCGTATTTGTTGGCATTTTACAATACTAATCACTCTCTAAATGAAGCAATATACATCAATTTATTCACGTAGAGATTGTGGGCAACTATTACCAACAGAAGTAGCTTGTCGTCTTCTTCCAATACATTTTTATTAGAAATTCTCACAGGACTATGAAGTTCAACTTTCACAAAATTTTCTAAGCTTGAGACAAAGAATCTCTATTTACCAGCCCTAATTTCCACTTACAGCTGTTCTCTCCTGCAGTTTAGTGCCCCTCCCCGCCAGCTACACTGTCAGACATAATTAGACCACCATAAATCCTATTCTGCTGCTTTACTACTGCATATATTGTAACTGAATGAAAATCCTCTCCACAACCCCTGCTTTGTTCTCACACGCCCACCCTTTTTCCCCCCTCCAACCTTGAGGCACTCCCTACATTTTACAGCAGACCAACAGAAACGTACTTCTAAGAATTCCTTTGACAACTGCATGCTTCCATGAGCAATATAGTATCGCATCAGCCTTTCATTTTGTTTTCAAAGAATGCATAACAGAATATGATGCTTCTCAGATAAATATTAAGATGTTGCATGTTTTAACAAACTTGGAATATGCTGAACAGTGAATGTTATTCATATTTACCGTTTTCTCTACTTCTCCTTCTGGAAAATGGCATATGAGAGTACTGCATACTTTAAAAAACTGTACCAGGTAGCCAAGCATGTTGAAGTATACACTCTTGAAGTTCATTCCATTTGCATGTCTGAGAAGGACTAGCTGCAGGGAAATCAGCACTAATTTTCTCCTCACGGACTAGAACTCATTACAGAAACAAGAAGAACAAAAATCATAGTGCACCCTCAAAAACAAACAAACAAACAAAACAAAAAAAAAACTACCACCACAGAAAAAAATATCTGTAGCTTTGCTCCAAACAGAACCCTTTTGATAACTATTACCTTAGGTGTAAGATGTGGAACATGAATAATCTGAATCAGAGGCTTTCATCTTACTAGTAATTCTAGCTTTACATATGAAGGACAATGAAAACCTGACTAAGAATTTGGACACCTGAAATGTTTCTGGTAGTATTGAAACCCAGAGTATATCCTTAGCTGGAAATCAATTGACACAGTCAGCTTGATTGTACAAATTTCTTAACTATAAAGTTTATCTTTTTTTCTACACTGTCTAGTTTATTCTTCTCTATAATGCAGGAAGAGAGAAGGCAAAGAGTAGAAGGGACATGCGAGGAAGTTAAGAAGAGGAACTGAGTGAGAGAGGAAGAGGCAGTTTCCCTCCAGACTCTGGACCAATAAACGACTTAGTAAATAAGAAAAGTGTAGAGAAGTGATAATTAAGTTACTGCATAGAGAGGCACAGGACTGAAAAAAAATCTTTATGAAAAAGATGGTCATTGAACCCCAAAATTGTTTAAATTTGCTCAGACTAAGATTAAAAGTCATTTCACCTAAGACATAAAGTTAATATATTCAAAATTAATGCTACTTAACAAACTAAGATGATTATGGCTTTTAATTGTAATAACTAATTTTTAAAATCCATGAAAATAAGGGCTTATTAAAAAAGGTTTGACAGATAATCACTGCTCCTAAAGTTCTTAGAAATATCTTAAGTTCTTTGTCTATTAAGAATTATTCATCCATAACCAAATAACAACAGCCTGAGGTCTGTACAGCATCACCTAAAATAATGTCTTCTGTTTTTCCACAGAAGACAGTGCTTTGTAGAACACAGCGAACATTTGTGGGAGGTCGATAACCAAGGAAGCTGCATACATCCAATTCATTTAACACTACAGAGGAGACACACTGCAATTTAACAGAGCTTTACGAAAGAAGCCTTACCATATGAAGGAAATAGCAAGGCTGCCGATTGTTTTACCAGGCATTTTCGGCACTCCAGCTTTTAAGATATTTCTCTAAGACAAAAAGCTGATATAAATTTATTTTTTCTGTTGTTTTTCTTGCTCCCACTGCCCTAGGACAAATCTCATCATAAGCTGCACTGAGCTCAGTGTTTCAGATTTTTTTCTCCCGAAGCACTTAATCTCACTTTCACTTTTAAAGACATTTCTTTCAGAAGAGCTGCCTGCTGAAACATCTTCTGCAAGAACCACAAGAGCCTATGTGTGTACATGGCCTATGTGGTTGGGGCTTGCTTTGCCTTTTGTTACTGGAAGGCAGCAAGCAAGCGTTCCTGTGTAGGAGCACAGGAGGAAAGTTTATTCATTTACAGAAAGGGGGCGGGGGGAGAGACTAACAGGTATAAGAAGTAAGACTCTAAGAGATATATGTATCTGTAAGGTAACAGGTTAAGAAGATAAGAATTGTTTTGGAGCTAAAAACAATAACTTATGGAGAGAGACCATGTATCAGACTAAAACAGCATTATTTTCAAGCAAGTTTTCCATATGATATTTTAACTCTTTCATGTAAAAACTTGAAGTTCAGAACAATATAGGAGCTAGAGAGTCATGGTTTTGGCTGGGACAGAGTTAATTTTCTTCACAGAGGCTCACACAATGGTGTGTTTTGGATTTGTGATGAAAAGAGCAGTGATAACCCACCAATGTTTCAGTTGGGGCAGAGCGGTGCTCACACAGATCCAAGGACGTTCCAGCTCCTGGTACTGCCCTGCCAGCGAGGACGCTAGGGGTGTACCAGGAGCTGGGAGGGAACACAGCCAGGACAGCTGGTGCAGACTGCCCAAAGGGATGTCATGATGAACAATAAATATGGGGTAAAGAAGGAGGAAGGAGGGATGTTTGGGGCGATAGCATTTGTTTTCCGCAGGAACCATGCCACATGCTGAGCCCTGCTTTTCAAAAAGTGACTGATACCTGCCTGCTGGAGGGAAGAAGTGAAGGAATTCCTTCTTCTGCCTTGGTGTGCACATGGCTTTTGCTTTACCTTGTGAATGTTTTTTTTTTTTTTTTTTTTTTTTTTTTTTTTTTTTTATCTCAGCTCATGAGTTCTCCCACTTTTACCTTCCTGATTCTTTCCCCATCCCACCAGGGAGAGTGAGTGAGCAGCCATGTGGTGCTGAGCTGCTGTCCAGGGCAGCTAAACCGCAACATACACTGGGCATTTGAAATAAAGGAAATAAGACACCTGAGCTCAAAGCCTCCATTAGGAATACCTTGTAACACGTGCACCACATAAAATATGTAAGTAGCATTCCCAAAAGTACCTAAGAACTCTCTCAAGAGCATATTTGCAGGTGCATTCTGCATCTCGTTATCACGCAAGCCCATCCAGATATACAAGGCAATGCTGATCTGGAAATCACATGAATGACCATGCTGAAGGTAATCAAACACTCGTCTTTCAGTAGCAATAAGTATCCAACGTTACACTGACTTGCTTCATACAGCTTCTGCACTGGACTTAGGCTCAATGTAAATAGTTTGTAGTCTACAGGCAACAGTCTAGATCCATCTACATTAATATAAAAAAGCAAGTTGGTGCAAAACTCAACTACCTAGTTTGAAAAATAAACCTGGAATGGCAGTTTGGCAAGGCAGCAATACCCAGCATTTATATGTTCTAACCTTCTCTTTTAAAGCATGATCAAGAGATAGGTCAGAAGAAAAAAACAAACAAACAAACAAACAAGGCAGCTGACTTTGCAAAAGCATCACAACTTTGAAGATGAACACGCTCTTTGTTGGCTAATAGTACAAACTTCACCTAAAACTTCAGGGAGAATTGCTACCTATGCAAAATCCTTGAGATTCAAGATCAGTCTAGGAGAAACCCAAACAGTGTCAGCAACAGCACATGCAGGAGTCCAACAAAGGTCACAGCACATTTTTAAATAGAATAAAACACATGTGAAAAGGTAATCTGAAAAAAATGACATAGTACTGAATTTGTGTATGCCAGAGGCCTCTCAAGGAAATCAAACACAAGAAACCAAATAGAAGAAATGCAGCTACAGCATGAAAGTCATCATGTTCCAAAGACCCTGCCAAAAAACATTAATATCTCACTGAAAACTCCAAATTCTAACTAATCATATTAACACACTCATTAGATGCTGTCATTGGATAATTAAATGTATTTGCAGTTTTTGCAGCCTTTAGCACAAAGAACGGGCATACATCCAGGTAACCAAATGTTCACAGGAGGAGGCATCAGCTTTTTCATAGAAATATCTTTCTCTAAAACTCTTTAATGTAGCCAACTACAGCAGTGATTCTTTTTCACCACTTGTGTACTTTGCTGAGTCCTTGAATCTTTTGCAACCCTCTACAGAAGTAAAAAGCTGCTTGGCTAGGGGAGGTGGTTTTTTGTTTGTTTGTTTGGTTGGTTGGTTTGTTTTGTTTTGTTTTTTGTTTTTTTTTTTTTTTTCAAGAAGCCATTTAGGTGAAAGAATAGCAAACACTGTATTTTCCACATTCACAGAATGATCACAGAATCACAGAATTTCTAGGTTGGAAGAGACTTCAAGATTATCAAGTCCAACCTCTGACCTAACGCTGATGTTGCAGTTCTTAGAATTAATCAGCTTCAGTGTACAATAAGAGCATAGTCATCCCTACTTTCCTACGAATTCTTATATTTCAGATATGAAAATTATTTATATAAATTTTTTATATAAATTGACAAAATAATCAACTTTTCACTGATATACCTGCCCAACACAATAATCAAGTATTTGGTTTGAATTCCTCAAATCAACAACTTTCAAAACATAATTTACAAAAAATGTGGTCGGTTTTACAGGCATTGGTCACTCATGAAAGGGGTTACAAAGGAGGAGGAACAAGGTTACCAGCATTCAGTCAAATCCAGTCAAGTAATGCACCTCAGGATATGAAATCACCAAGGTGTATGTGGGCACTACTGCTAACAGCAATCAAGCAGAATAAAGCTCTCATCATGAGGACAAGTATTTGCAGGAGCATCAGAAAAATACTTAACTGGAACAGAGAGAGTCTTTTACATCCTGGTATACTACCAGTATGATTTAAAAGTCAACCCAGAAGTACAGACAGACTGCGTAACTTACAAAACTGATTGAAGTAATATACCTGATTCAGATGTGTCAGAAAGAAAGGTGATTATTACCCCCCACACACACACCCCAACAAAGTTAGAAAACATTCTTCTTTCATGGACCCTCTTATTTCACCTGTTCACCCATAAACTCTACTAGAATTTCAGATATATTTTCATGTATAACTTGGTTTTCTAAAAGTATTTTGTGGTTGACTAACAGCAGCTGCTTTTATCATGGCAATCAGAAGATAACCTTACTAAAATGCTCATCATGTTGGCATAATCTAGAGCTCAATTAATTTCAGAATTAAGTATTGTACACCATTTGGGTGAATCAGTGCTTGTGACTGGTAGCAGAACTGACCAAACTAAATCAGTTTAAGGCTCTTCTTTAGTAAGCTTAAAACTTAATAAACCCTAAACATTTTTAATAGATTTTTATGCCATAATCAATGGTACCTACAAGGGAAAGCATAATGACAGGGAACTTCCAATACAAGTATACTGAACTTCAGAGAAATGTTAGGAAACCAAGCCTTACCAGCATCACTGCTCAACAACATGCCTCTTCTTTATTTTGCTTTGATTATAGAGGCCCCAAATGATAATTCTGTTGTCTCATAAAAACTAAAATTCATTTCAAAATGTGAAATATCAACTGATAGGCTACATACTGTTGTCAATAACTTCATAATAACATAGGATTTTTTTAAATAGACATATTTGGCTGAAACACTATTTTCAACCTCAAAATATCTTAAACGTAATATTCATTTACTCATCATACAGAGATAAATGAAACTTGTGAAAATGAAACAAGGTTGCAAGTCTAAGAAAATATAATCAGTTACATGCTATTAGAAGTGATTTGCTGAACAGCATCCCCTCTAAAAAGCAAAACAGCAGCACATAGTCAAACAGAAGACATTACCAAAATAAAGTTGTAGTTTGTAATGGGACTTAATGTGCTTAGTACGTAATAGCAATTTTGATCATATGCATTTAAGTTCTATACTTCTGCCCTGAAATTTGTTTTGCCTATAACACTGTGAGATTTATGTGCTAATTTAAAATAAAAACACAGAAAACATCTTTACTGTTATTTGCTAGCAGTGATCTGTAAAGTATTTTTACGTTGTGTTTTTTTGTTGTTGTTGTTACCAGAAAACCTGTAATTAAGGATTTTTCGATTCCAGAAAAAAAAAAAAAAAAAAAAGACAGCTTGAAGAAAAAGTGACCATAAGTTATACTAATGCTCTGTAAGCAGTTTTGAGCAAAAAACAATTCATTAAGAACATTATGTTTGTCTTTTTCAATCAATTACAACGACATATTACGATCTGATAAACATACTGTGGATGAGGTAACAAAGGAAAATAACCAAGCCTGAGGCTTTTTGAGGCATTTCAGCATGTTCTGTACAGCCCCTTCTGTTTTTAACAGTAATCCATAATTGATGGCTCATGACATTGCCATTCTCAAGCTATTAGTTAGACAATAACAGTGTTAATTGACTTCTAATTAAAACTGCCACACTCATACTTCAAGCTTGGAATACCTTATTTTTTTTCCACATAGAGAAGATGGTAACCTTAATGTCTATCTAGCTAATTATGTCCACAGATGAATTGAAGGGTATATAAACTACAGACTAATAATAACAATGAATAATAATAAAGAAGCAAAATGATCAAACATATAGGATTCTTTATACACCACCACCTTTCCCCCATTTGTAACAGATTCACGATGAACTTAGCAAGGAAATGAACTAAAACATAAAACCAAAGTATGTGTAACATTTGTACCACATGTATAAATATTTTCTTGTGCTTCTAGAAAACTGAAGAAATTTTTATTTAGCTTCGCTTTCCTGGCATCATGCAAGGTTGCATTTGAAACTGGTCTACTCTTATTTGACAGCACAGTGCTTGGGCCCCATTGACATAGTCTCATAACCAACTGCATTTACCTTGGAAAATGCACTTTAGCTGTTATGTTACATACAAGAGTAGCCACAAATTTACCTTTCAGAGGAACCTGATTTTACAAGATTGAAAGATGTACAACTACCTTATTTTTTCCTCAATATATGTATGTGAAACCATACTCAATAATTAAAAAAAAAAAAGGCTTTTAAATAAGAAATTAATTATTTTAAACTTACCTACTTTTAAAAACCATGGTTCTACATTTGTTCTACAGCAAAATCTAGTTACTTCCATTACCCTTTTCCCCAAAATGCTATAACCTTCAGTCAATCCCTTTTCCTCTTACAGTTATTTTCTGTTGGATAAAAATGTGTATGCCACATGAATTGGCACTTCTACTTAAAGCTCTGTGTTTGAAACTAGAGTCTGAAGTTTTACAAAGGGCTCAATCTACAGTCATCTTGTTTCACAGAAGTATATATAACATATATATAGTTCATAAATACAATTACTACAATACTGTTTAGTTCCTATGTTAATTTCCTGTTAATGAAGTCCAAAATTCAAATGAAGAATTTTCCTCTACCACAATTATGATATTCATGTAATTGCTTAGCTTTTTCTATTTTCTCTGACATCTTAGAAGTACAATTTGAGATTTGTTCTGTCTAGGTTGTCTCTACTTATACCAATGTGTCAAGTCGTGCTGAAGCCATTCGCTTCAGCAGGAACACTTGCTATTCCTCCCTCTATGCATTTGTTTGAGAATTCTACCTCCTTATCAAATGTAGTAATATTTGAGGAAACATTTATTAGTGCCTAAACAAGTATAAAAAAGAAAACATTAGTGTTTTGTTTTGTGGTTGTTTTTTTTTTTTTTGGTTTTAAGAAACAAGCAAGCATCTTTACATGTATTGGTAGGTAACATGCACAAGTTATGAAAGCTAAGGTTAAGTAATGTTTAAAAAAAAAAAAAAAAAAAAGAAAACAAAAGGGTGTATTTGATGGCCTGTTATATAGTTAGTATATGATAGTCGTAAGACAGAAAAATTCAATGTTGTATTGAAGTATCCACTTCTAAGGAATTCATGCATACCAAGTCTACTATATAATGGTAAGTCATTAGAATCAGAACTAAAGCCTTTCACCCTTTCCTTCCCACTTTTTTTTGGCTTTGTTTCACCAATATATTTTGAAGGCTTAAGGATACAATCACTCAACATAGGAGACTTCTACCTTTTAATGACACCATGTGGTTGTTTTCTCTAGAATAGTCACTACCACATGGATACCGTTGCTTACCTGTAAAAAAAAAGTTACAGTGCAGTATGCTTTATCTAACACAGAAGGACAACGTTGAAAATTATTGATTTCAGCTTCAAAGATAAGTCAATATTTTTCTTAACCTGCATTGGCTCACTTTACTCACTGGAAAAGAAAAACTCAAAACATGTCAACTTTTCTACAACAGAGACACATTCTTTTTTGTAGAATACAATTCATATTTGGTAGTACTTCATTTAGCCTGATATCTTTTCTTACATTTCACTCAAGAAAAAAAAAAAATCATAATATTACTTCAAAACCTATCCTTTAATATCTGAATTTCCCAGTCTGAATTACTCCCTTCCAAAATACGTAATTTTGGCAACCACAGAAAGCCATCCATGGTTCTATTTCAAAAGCCCTCAAAAGGCCTGTTACACAGTTCACTTTTTTTAAAAACTTATTTTTCTCTCAGTGCAACCCTAGCCTTTTTGTTAACAATTTTAAGGAAAGAATTGGTGGAGATTTAGTATTTCTTACTTTTTCATATTCTTCAACTATTTTTCAACCGCTCAAGATCTTTATCAACCTTTCCATTCAATAAGGAAAGTTGTCAATCTTAAAAAGCAAAATCTTAGATTACAAATTGGCAGGAGCCTTTTCTTTCCATTACAAACATAATTCGTTCTTCACATTTGACACCACCTCTTTAATATTCTGTTAAATTTTCTTTGGAAAAGAATTCTGTTGCTGCAGCGACATTTTGATCTTTTTAAGTCTATCTTCAGTATTAGATTACTTGTCTTCTAGTATGTGAAGGCTGAAAAAGAAAAAAAGTTTCACCTCTCTTATGGCTTACTTTAACATTTGAGAACTTGACAATTTTTGCAGATGTTTTAGTTTCTTGAGTTTGAACATAAACAATGTGCCAACAATACTCAAGACAACTCATTATGAATTTGAGGTTCATATGTAGCTCCATTCTTACAGGAAAACTGAAATTAATTGCCAAATATAACAAACAATAAATAGCAATACCTTAAAACAGGGTTTCTAGTTATTTTATTCAGTGAATTAAACGAACAGTTCAAGAATGGAAATCAAAACAAAAAAAAAAAAAAAAAAAAAAAAAACTTCATTGTAAAATAAACTGAATTACCTGAGCATTAGACATGGAACCATTAACTAACAATTAAGTTTTTCAAATAATGATACTATGGGTGAAAAAACCTTATGTCAGATCAGTTTTAAGAGGATGTTAATGGTCCACATTTTAAGTTCTAAATATAAAGTGACCACTTATCAGTACAAAGAAGACAGGGATCTCCTGGAAAGAGTCCAGCGGAGGGCAACAAACATGATACGGGGCCTAGAGGTATTTTAAATTCCATTTAAATCACAAAGTTCTAAACTAAAACAAAGGCCAAACAGGTGTACCTGGAGACCTATGAGAAATGTTGTTTTAAATACAAGCATCTTTCCACAAACAAACAAACAAAAAATCAAAATACAGGAAAACACAGCAACTGAAGAGCACCATTAAAGAAACATGTTAAACATGTGGTTAAAGGAGAATAAAATAGCATTTTGCCTTAAGTTTCTGCTCTTGAAACGACTAGATGATGACTACAGTAGTGCTTAACTGTTGTAACAAAAACAGTTGACAAAAGGGTTATTCAAATGTCACAGTCAAAATAATTTGAGTGTAAAATTTAATCAGCAAGCAATTGCAAGTATCCATTCATCAGCAAGAATTTAACCATAGATTATTCTGATGTTTCATAATTATTCAGAGAATGAGTTTCCTATATTTGAAGCTATCAGTCCTTTTGATTTTTTTCTTCATAAGGAATATTTTATTCTAAAAAGTGATCTCTAAAATTGTTTTTGATGTCTTAATGAAACATACTTAATTATTAGCATATTAGTAGCAGCTAACCTCTTATTTCTAATTTTCCTGATTTGTTTTCTCAAAAATAGCATCAATCACTAATGGCACTAATAAATACCAACGTGGTAACAAACAGACTGATTTACAGGCTTTGTATCAATATAACTCTACTGTGGGCTGTTTTTCTTGTCACACAAAAGTAAGGCGAGGAGAAAAAAGGCACTCATCACAAATCAAAAGTGCTTCAAAACATATAGTTACATTTACACCTATTACAGTCACACAAATGCCCTACTGCTTGAGACCAAAGAACTTCTCTTCCACTGAACTCATTCGTGCCCTTCCACTTTGTTTTAACTGGCACCCAAGATGTTAAGCTAGAATGTGATATTTAAGTTTGTAAGAAGAAGAAGATGCAATCTTGCAAAAATTCTGTGAGGAAAATGAAAATTGTACCAGTTGAAGAACTACAGTAACAGACAGCATAAGTGAGTCTCCATTTTTCTAGAAAGAAGGGGAATGTTTTGACAACATTAGGCAAGGCACACTAAAGCCATTAAGCAAAAATGATAATTATGAGATGAAACATACACCTGAAAATGACATTAACTCAATTAAAATCTGAATAGGGGTAATGTCAAGAAAGGGCAGCTGAAACCCTCGAGGGCTGTAATAGTTCCAGACACTATGATGCAGATGAAAAGAAAGTGACATCAAGGTTGAACATATCTGCAACTAGATAGATCTCTTAGAGGATCCACTATTACTCAGCAGCTGACTTCATGGCATTGCATTTGAAACCTCCAACCAGTTCGTACAAACAGCAAGTAAAAAAACTGCTTTATAGTGTTTGACCCTGAGACTCAGACAAGCCTTAAAGGAGTCATAATACACAGACAAAAAAAAGGGCACGGAGTGTTCTTAAATATCTTTTGTTCTTACAGAAGCTGCCACAGATGATCATAGAAGTACCTGGATATTTGGCTATTCTCTTAGACTTCTGGAGTTGGAGGTTTTTTTGAGCATTTAAGGAACATGAATATTTTAAGGAAAATAATGTAATTTAGGAAGACTATTTGCCATAGTTATTATTGTCAAAGGCTGTTCAACATCATCAGCTTAAGAAATTCTTACAAGCAAGCTAACAACAGGAAAAAAAAATGTAAAAGAGAAAAACTACCAGAAAAGAAAATAATGGCTCTGAAATGAAAAGAGTAAGATAATGAAGATAATTTGTGGGAAGTTAACTATACCCCTTCCCCAATTATGGTATTGTGAGGACTGTGAAGTAATCCTTTATTTTGGAAAGGGTATTTTTGAATCTTATCCTTTAGATACTCTAAGCAGTTGTTAAACACTTGCTATTTTGGTAAAAAGTGAACTCAGAAGGAAAGAGAGTAAAAGGTATGTCAGTGGCTTACATTTTCATGTCCTGTCCACCCAGAGCCATCAGTGTCCCTCTCCCATTTAGTTTTCTGGTGTCTAATAAACTAAAAATCATCTTAATAACAATAGCTCCAAATTCTATCATCCTGCCCTAATTCCCTTTGGATTGAGTTAATCAGAACTAACAGACTTCAACAACCTACTTCCTTTGTGATTTGAGGCTTTGATACTGCTTACTGTTATTGATACTAATCATAACAGTTTATCTTTTTGGACCTTTCTGACCTGTCCTTTACTAAAGAGCCACTTCCAATTCCCCATGATTTTATAGATTAAGCTGACTGATCACATGAAAAATACAGTATAAAACAGATGAAACATTAAAAGCAGAAAATGCAAGCATCACTCCGTTCCCTTATTATACAATTTCTCAAATATATCCCTAACTGTAGACAGCAGATGAACAGATAGCCTTCTCAGTCTCATGACAAAATGCAAAGCTAGTACCCAAAATAGACTGTTCTTGTTGCATATCTGATCTATTTTGATGGTGGAAATTGTCAAAAAAAAAAAAAAAAAAGTATCAGGTTTCTGACACGTGGCTGAAGGCTAATAAGTTTTAAGGATAAGAAAGACTTCTGAATTTCAGAGCAAGTAACAGAACAATATTCATGTGAAAAATTAATCCATAAACAAAAAAATAACATGGTTAAAAATGTTGGTATAGTAAGAACCTGAATTCTGTTTGCATTTTATAATTTTCTGTAGTAACTGTATCAATGCCAGATAACTCATATCTAGATTTGCATGTGATGACTACCATTGCTGTCTAAAAAGCAGAGTCATTCACATCTGTTTTGAGTATGTATTTTCCAAGTACTTTATCTGCATACACAATGATAGATTTGTAATATTTTAGAATAGCCATACATCTAATATCTCCGTAACTCCTGCTTTATTCTTCACGTTTCCACACATTCACACTACAAACAAGTTACTAAACCACATCATGTTCTACTTTCTGATAGGGAGACACACAAATAAAATAGTGAATCTTTGACATAAATATTCTTTTTGGTAAAAACAATACTGTATGATTTTTTTTTCCCCTAAATTAATATTATCCAGACTATGCCCACCTGACAGAAAACTATGAAGCGTCAGCAGTATTCCACTGATAAAAAACTAGTTTGGTCAGCTCTGTTACTAGTAAAATATTATTACAATCTAATAGATATTTGTTAACATGTATGAGGTAGAATTGTAGTAAGGTAATATAGCAGTCCATTTTTCAAGTTTTTTGGTTTAACAGACACTCCTAAGCTAGAAAGCAAAAATAGCTGACTATGTATTCATTTTCAATGAAAGCAAAGTTATCTGATAATAAATGACCCATTAGTTCGCTCATAATTCTGTCACTTATTACAGTCTTTAGGTTCTGAATGACTGTAATTTACTATAATTGGTTTGCAGGACAAGAGATAAATTTGACTTGCTCAATTGCAGATTCACTGAAATAATTTTGAACATTAAAATGATTTTAGAACATAAAGGTCATGGCAAAATATAACAAAACAAAGAATGTTAATAGAAGGAAACATTAGCTTGATTTTTAAAAACAGATTGATTACTGAAAATTACCAGCCTGCACCTCAAAGTTTAGTCCTAACGTTGTATAGATCTTGTCTTCTACATAAATCTTCCAGAAGCCATCTTTACATTGATATTTTGTAAGGAAAAGGTGGCTGAGAAAAGATATACCTCGACTGGTTCTACACACACTTCATGAATATGAGGCTTTACTGAACATTTATTTTCCTCTCAAATACCTACTTTTAGACAGCAATACATCATGACTTAGGATGATGCATGAAAACATTAGTACAGGAAATTCATTGAGTTCAAATTTGCATGTAAACTATTTAAAATTATTTCTGTTCAGTTAGGCTGCAACATTTATGCAAGTTTCTAACAGCTCAGAAGTCTTCCAAACCTTGAAATTGGAATTGATTTGTTTTGATTTTTTGTTTGTCCTAACACAAACTATGAAATTGAAAGCAATATGACAATGACTGTGGTGCAGAGATCAAGTGTTTTAGAAATCCTTCTCTTAAATTCAATCTTACCACTTTAAAAAACCCTAGTAACCACAGTCTTTTAAACTGCAAGATGCAACAAAACCTTTGCTGCCTTGACCTCCCTTCTGTTTACTTCCTATTCACAAAGGAAAAGCAGTGCGTTGTCAAAATATTTATCTTTTTTTTCAGAATCACAAAGCACTTCAGTTTCAATTTTTGTGTTCTAATTGCCCTTAAGAGAACACAAATCAAACCAATATCACACAATTAAGTATAGCAGTCATTTTATTTGGGGAAAAAAAAAAAAAAAAAAGAATGGAATACCAGTATTTCTGGACTTGGTAGCTTATTAGTTGTTTTCTCCTATATAGGGCTTTCAACAATGGTCTCAGAAACACTTGTCAAAGGAAGACAAACTGACTGGCAAGATCAGTATTTATAGCTGGTACATCATAAAGGTTGTAACTCAGTTTCAGGTCAAAAATTAGTTTTATTGGATTCCATGGATAGCTGCAATCTGTTATTGTGATGAAGTCAAAACCTAATGAACTATTCTTGTTGTACCAGGATTTGGTTCACAGTGGATAAGGTAAAATACACAGTAATACCTTGAATGGAATTCACACACACACACACACACAAAAAATAAAAAATAAAAGGAATAGCATGTGTTTTTATAATGGTTGAGTTCAGGTGGAGCTAAAAGCTTGATAAGCCTTAAATTTGATTTTTTTTCCTCATACTCTGATGCTGTAACAACTAAAGATGCATCTTCAATGATTATTATGTTCTTTCAGCAGCTAAGCACTTTCAAAATAACAAGAGTAAGGAACAAGATGATTTCTGTACAGAAATGACTAGATTTCTACCCTTCAGGGTGGGGGCATGGGAGGTGGGGGGGAGAGATAGAGCATAATTTCAAGTGTATCATGAAGACTGAATAATAAACTTGCTCTCTCTCCCCATAAAGAACTCGGGGGTATAAAACTGGTATACATTTAAATAAGGAGTCCTTCAAAAGCTATAAAATACAAAGCATTATTACTTCTCTAGGAAAGCTCTGCAGAAGCCTTAAAAACAAATGCATGCCTGAGAAAAGTGACACACTTTTCTTCTTTCTCCCTAGAGACTGTATTAGAGATTTTGGCTTTAATGAGGATGCAGATGTTTGAAAATTCCAAGTGGAAGCATTTGTGGTGTAGGCACGAAGACTTGAAGACTGCTGATGCCCTGTGTATACAATCATCTTACCGTGCATGATCTGAACATCTAGGATATTGTTTTGCCCAGAGATTCAGAGAATTCTAGTCATCTGAGCTTATCAGCTTATCTGAATTTTGCCTAAAAAAAAAAAAAAAAAAAAAAAAAAAAAGGAAATCCAAATCCTTGATAAATCAGACAAATTTTTCAGTAAAGGCAGTCTGGCAGCAGACGTACTTTCTGTGTATACATCAGACAAAACATGTAAACATTTAACTGGGGAAAAGATTAAAAAGGAGAAAGGGAAATCCTAAGCAAAACTACAGCTCCTTCCCCAGAATCCATTCAATTTAGCAAAAGACTACAATCCCTCTCTTTACTCGCTTCATGAACATCAGGTTAACACTAACTTCATTACAATTCCTTTACCAGCGCACAATAGTATTAGTTAGCACTTAGAAATAATTCAAGTTACTCATAAGTCAACTTGAAAAAGACAAGATATACTTAAAGTAACTGGAAAAAAAATGATAAGTTATCTTTGATTTTCATATTCCAAAATCCTGGGTTATAGGTGCTCTTTTTTTGGGAAGAAAACTGAACTGGAACTAGTTAACAACTTAGCTAAAAATCATGCTAAACAACCTAAAATCCTTAAAAATTTAGCAATTAAAGTTATTGTAAACAGTTTGCAATTCCCATGGTTTTTATTCCTGTTGAAATTTATCCACTATTGTCTATCTGGTCATAAAACCCTTGCAGAAAACAGATTTTCAGAAGCTGATTTACCAGAAATATAAGAGCGTACTAAGGAGAAGAAACTGAAAGCAGAAACGGAATGATCAAGAAAACGAGACTGACAATTCTGAGAGAATTTTCTAGCTCTTTCTCAAAAAAAAAAAAAAAAAAAAAAAAAAAAGCTGACAATTTTATACAAGGCAAATAATTTAAATGAAAACTTGCAAGGAAGAAATCCCCAGTTCCTTTCTCCAATAACAGGTGCAGAGAATTTTAGCTGCTTTCACTCTTCAATTGTTTCAAAAAAGGAAAAAAATACAGTAACATAAAAAGGATGTACATTCTGCTAGCCTTCCTTTTACAATAATGGCATTTATCAAGCCATTTCATCCATACTCAATATTTGACTTAAGCTCCTATAAAAAAAAAAAATCTCAGAAAAGCCTACATTCACATTAATTACCTATGACATCAAAAATTAATTATGCTTGAATATTTTTAATATTTTTCAGGTTCGTATCACAAAAGAAATTCAATACTAACTCTGAATTCTCCTCATCCTTAAATATCTGTTATTATGCATTATTTATAGAAGAAAAAACAAATTTATTGAAGAAAACCTAAACCTCCCTGAATTGAGGACTTCGTTTTTTCTACCTTCTACACCAATGTAGTATCACTCTAAAAATACTAATTTACTTTTATTTAAAAAAAAAAAAAAAAAGGAAAAGTAAGGGCATATCTTGTTATACGTTACTATTATTTAAAAAAAAAATAAAAAAATATGTGGAAAATAGAGCATCACAGCTAATAAGAAAGGATAGCTTTTTCAGTGGCCCATTGAGATTTCTGTAACTTTCTGTAACTGACACACCTCCCACTGTGCCTCCTCCACAGACCCCAAGGAAATTACTATTTTCTTTGTCCATAATAAACTTTTTTTTTTTAATTGTAAATTCTCAGCATGCTTGCTGTTGTGTTTGGGAGCAAGTGTGCTTGCATTGCTAGCCATGTTTGGTGATTAAAAAAACACTAGTTTGCTCAATAAAATGCTTTTGTGGAGGTCAGCTCAGAGGAACAAAGACATCAGGTCTGTGACATAATACTTTTCTACACAATGATTAAAAAAATTAAGAAGTTTTTAAAAAAATCAATCACACTGAGTGGTTTAAACACAACACCACTTCACAAAATGTGAGATTTACTGTCCACTCTTATTTTTCATTACTTCTCACACTGGGCTATCGATCAAGTCACATCTAGATTCAATTCAGCCAGAATCAGACGTGCATTATGAGGACGGGCATTTTGTCTCCACTTAGCATGTGCGCTAGTCTGTGTCAGGTTGCCCTTTGGCTGGAAAGCGGTGGCTCAACTGGATCCATGTTAGGCTACCATGGTTCCAAGGATTTGGTGTTTTGACTTAGAGGCAGAGCCAAGAGGTACATATTGCTACAGCACTGCTACTGACCTACTACAACATGCTGAAGGAGTTTTAGGCATCTACTTTCAATGCAGAACTGAAACTGTTTGTATCATGCAAATGCTGAGCAGTTCATAGCTCAGCCTGCTAATGGGAACAAAACTAGTCATTCTACCACACATGTTGCTTTCAAGGCCCTTCTTTAGCAGAGATGCTTATTTCACATCCACAAGAAAGCCTCTATTGTTATGTAAGTTAACCAGTAAATAGGGCATTAATCAGATGATGATTGAAGATTTCCATTTTGTTCCAAGGGATTTATACTGAAAAGGTGCTCACAGATTGAGAAAGACCAGTCAAAAACAAAGTGGGGTTCAGTATTGTCCTGGGAAATAGAGAAGAGCTGGATTTCCTGCAAATTGATGGGGGGGGAAGAGTAGTAATATAATTCCAGTTTTGAAAGCCCTTAAGCCTTCCATTTTAATAAAAAGGACGCTGATTCTTCACTGTTGCATAGTTAAGATTGTGATCCCTGGCACAACACAGTACTTGTACGGTCTGTAGCTGTGAGTTCAACATTCACATTTCCTTCATATTCCCAGCAAGCTAACTGAAGTCATCCTTACTTTTTGTTGGTGTCTGACAACCTATTCTGAAACACCTACCACGCAAGTGACTAGATATTGAAGTCACTTTTAGAAGAAGCTGTAAGAACAGTGATCGTCTGTTCTCTGAGATGGCTTAAAATCATCATTTTTCTTCTCTTTCATTTACGTGTTTCATTCTCTACAAGACTTTCAATTTCTGTAGTAAGTTAGAGCAGAAACCCTAGAGAAAACAGCTTCATTAACTGTACAACTCATTCATTCTCTAAATACGATCCATCCTATGCATTAAATTGAATAAGAATGCACTGAAAGTGTGTGAACATGTAATTAAAGACAATTATAATACATGCTCAAAGGGAGAATGGGGGGCAAAATAAAATTGAAGAAGTAGGATGGATTCTCGCATTCCTAACAGATACAAGATTATAACCTACAACAGCTGTGTGAATCAACAACAGAGAGAAATGGAACACACATTTTCTGTTAGTGGATTTCGTGGCTACTTGCCAACATCAAATGAAGTCTAATATTCAGGAATTTTGGATTTCTTTCCAGAGTCTTCAAGTGGTCTTCAAGACTTTTTTTGCACCTGCCTCTCCCAATAAAGCTTGTAACTCCCAACTAATCCTTTTTAGTTCAGTTCCTAATAGCTTGCTTTCTTTTGTATAGTATTCCTTATTTCCCACTCCAGCTGGCAATCACAGCTTTATTCTTCACCTATATCCAGCCAACTTGCTGTGCTAAACTATGCTACGACCACACCTAACTTGATTTTCAATATTAAGCGTGTGTTATAGATCCCTGCTTCAGTCAAAGTGTTGATCATACAGTTCAAATACAGCTGAATTAAAGTCTAATACCATTTAAATATTCACATCAAGTAAAAAGCCAGCCCCATATACAAGAGGATGCAGGAAAACAAAACATCAATTTCCCCCCATGTTTATCTTTCACAATTCATAACGTCTTATGCAATCAAACAAAAATAGAAAACCAAGGAGAATTTTTTTTTTTTTTTTCCCCCAAACTTTATCCGTAAACCCAATGGCACAGCAGAGAGAAAACCAGAACTTCAGTCCCCAGCCTACAGTATCTTTACAAATATGTATGATTGCAGAAGACTTGCACTGCATTTAAAAGAAGATGCTCCTTTCTGTATGAGAAACTTCTGTGCTGGCAGTGGCTAAAATACAGACCGGTTTCCTACCATGCTGCCTGCTAAATTCACATTAAAAAGGGGGAGAGATCAGGCCCAAGGAATGAGAAAGGAACAACATGTCAGGCAGAGGTCTCAGCATAATTTCACAGAAGCTGAATGAAGATGTAATGACCTGAAACAAGTCAAGGCTGATTTTCAAGGAGTCACAGGCAAAGGATATAGTACTCATCTGCAGCTGACACTAGTATTGTGGAACAGTTTGCTTATGTTAATGGAGAGATGCTCAAGCGCCTGAAGAACAGTACAAGAGAGAGTTAAGAACTGCTAACAAGCAGGCAACAGAAGCTCATTTAGTTTAAATAAGTGAGAGAAACTCAGATTCTGAATAGGACTGACTGCACCAAAAAGAGATAAGAAATTTTCAAGGGTGAAAGCAGAAATATTTAATCTCATACCAACACCAGAGACCCATCCTGAAAACAGTTTGTAATTCACTATCCCAACAATTCTAATTCCAGTTTATTTTTCAGTTCAACTGAATGATGAACTTATGCATAAACAGCATTAAACCTAAATACATGACATTCCCCCCAGGGGAACGGTTGAACAAATTACCTTACTTTCACTGATGATATTCGGTTACTTTGAACAGGAAGTGCAATGAGCAAATGTGAAGAACTGCAGATGATCTTAGTGAGACCTTAATGATATATGAAATTTAGTACAAGTAATGTGATGCACTTGTCAAAAATCCAGACAAAAAATGCAGAAAAAAAAAAATAGCGTTATCTAGCATTGCTCCTGAATGGTGATGCTCAATTTAGTCTCCAGAACTGTAAAAAAGAAGTCTGGATTGTTGTTCCATTTGATTATACCTATCTGTATGGCCTGTGCCAAGTTATCACAGAAAAAACAAAGAACATTGATCACGAGCCAAGAGGAACCTTATGTCACAGTATTTAGACAACGGACAGAAGTTTAAAAATTTTCCTTACACATTTAAGAAGGCATCTAAAGACTTCAGTCATTCTGACTACTCCAGAACTGTTACACAGGCTATCCGGAAAAACAGAAGGTGTAAGATATCTGTGAAAAAGTAAGGTCTTTTAAACCAAGGCTTCATTGAACAACTTCTACATTCCCATCTAAAGATTTCCATAAAGAGAAAGTGACTTTCAGATGAAGGTGGCCTAGCTTACAATTAGGAGGAAAAACAAAACCACACTTACTGCTTAGATGAACATTGCATTGCACAACCTACTTCAGACACAAAGGAGTGTCTTTGTCATTATGCTTAGCTTATGTTCAGAAGGTATCTTAAGTACCTCCCTATCAAGCAGGGATTCGTCATCGGGAAATTCTTTTTTAAGCTGTTGAAGTCACCTTGAAGAAAAAATGTCGGGAAGACCGATATTGGTAGGTAGACAATGTGCTCAAAAAAATAGACAAATCAAAGCTTTCTACAGCCACTATGTTGCCTTTTCACTTTTTTGGTGTGCACATTCACGTTCCAATTGATTGAAGTTGGCTGCAAACATCGACATTTGCAATACCTTCAGATTATTCTTTTTTTTTTTTTTTTTTTTTTTTTTTTAGCTAGATACAAAACTGTGATAGTTTGTCACAGATATGGAGTACCATGAGTTGCTGAAGGAGGACTGTAGGATGAACTGCAACTCTGCATTTCAGTTTCAGGTTATATAAAAATATGGGAAGAAAGAATAATCAGATATCCTCTGAAAAAGATTCCCGCTATTAGATCAGTGTAAGGCAGGAAGCAACTCATGGAGACTTGGAATACAAGTGGAGAGGTCACTCACCATTATTCAGAGAATTCTGTTACAGAACACTTCCAATTCAACAATACTTTGGCTGGTATTGCCATCACAAACATTCAGGAAAAAAGAGGGATATATAAGAAGTGCACATTCTTCAAAGATAAAAACTACTTTCAGTAGTTAATGCTTCACTGTCTTCACAGTAGCACTACATCTTGCAGTGTATGAGCAAAAATAAGAAACAAATAAAATCACTCCATATCATACCCTAGAATCTGAAAACTGAGAAACTAGAGATTGATTGCAGTAGTCCATTTCACTCCGAAAATCATGCCGTATGCTTCTCACCCTTTAAGTTTTGCCTCAATTGCTACACTTTTTAGTGGATTTTCTTTGTTTCATATTCAGATGAAACATGACCTAGTACAAAATCAGTATCTCTTATAGAAAAAACTCCACAATCTTGATTTTTTTTTCCAGCTGTTTTCTGTAGATATAAATAAGACTGTATTAACTTCTGCAGTAGGTAATTGGCTAATCTCTCACTGTGAAGAAGAGTTCCCCTTTCTTTCTACTTAGAATTTATTGACCTAATTCATTATCTACTATCAAACAATATGGTGATTCATTAAGGGCCCCCCCCAGCAGCTCAATTACGATCTTTTGAATATTAAATAATATTATACTGAATATTATCTAAGAGATAACTTCTTTAAAGTGGAAAAGCATGACTTCCCCACTCCCCCCCCCTTCTTTTCAACTGAGACAAATGAGTTTATTAATGCGCTTGGCTTTGAGCCTTACAAGTGCCATCATTTTTGCTGTACAATTCTCATCAGTAAGTATTACATAGGGTTTCTTATACATTAAGAAACTTAGAACATTTGCTAACTAGATTTACACATATTTAGATTAAACATTAACATATATAGATTTCTAGTAAGAGATGTGCCCCAGAACCAAAGTGTTCGAATCATTATTCATTGAATTATTCAATGCTGCCTAGAACTTCCATCTCCAAACATTAGGAACAATCCTGATCTGACAGGACACAGTCAAACTGAAAGTATTCTCTTCTCACAAAGATCCTCTGCTGAAGTTGGTAACCTGTAAAGTCTAAAGTCTTGTATATTAATTAAGAAACAAGTATTTGCTATGAAAGTACTATGAAAGTAATAGAGTCACAGAATCATAAGCTTGGAAAAGACTTCCAAGATCATATGGTCCAACCATCCCCCAACCACCAATGTCACCCACTAAACCATGCCTCTGAGCACCACGTCCAACCTTTCCTTAAACACCCGCAGGGATGGTGACTCTACCACTTATTTCCCTGGGCAACCCTTTTCAAAACCTGACTACTCTTTCTGAGAAGAAATGTCTCCTCATTACCAACCTGAACCTCCCCTGGCACAACTTGAGGCTATTCCCTCTTGTTGTAGAACTTAGTCAACTTTATCTAATCAGACTGATTCTTTTTTCATCATTTTTGGTTCAATAAAGCAATGCTGCACATGCAATTGTGAAGCTGCTCTCCGAAATGTTGTATCCCATCATCAGAGACTGTTTTGTAAAACTACATGCTTACAATTTCTCTTAGCATAACTCAAATTCCAGGCAAAGTAAGTTACTTCTTGGCTGCTTCAAAGAATCAGTTCTGTCATTATTTACTGTAGTTGTCCAACATACTAGTACCAGGACAACTGATCTAATCTTCACTTCAGCATGACTATACAGGTAGCAGAGTACAAATAATGAATTCCTCTGTATTTTTCAATTATTCAGAGTATTTCCAGCTGTTATCAAATTACTGCTGCAATGTAACAATCCCCCCAAAAATCAGTGTCCCTGAGCTTGAAGAAATACAGTCAATTATACCTCTAGTTGCAATATTCCTAGTCTTCATCATTTCAGTGTCCAGGCTGACAGCTGCTCTTAAGGTTCAAGAGTGGTTATACCACTTGATGCAGTGCTCTATCTTGATAGACAGTTTTCATTCTGTATTTGTTCACAACTCTAGATCTCAACAAGTACTTCGTCCCACTGCTTCACAGAAGTCATCTCTCATTTGACATAATATTACCTTGAATAAATATCCTTTTTACAGCCAAAGTCATATTTTGAGAACTCCTTATAATTCTAAACTTCTGGCATTTCCACTTTGGATTGCTACTATAAAAGTTTTGATAATATATCTTTTTTGCATGTAATTACTTATTTCCAGCAACTACAGCAGCAGCTTGGGCGTCTGAACATTATTTCTGTGAAAGAGCCAACATAATTCACTACATCTTGTCTTCCCCTTCTCTAACCCCAGTCATGTTACCACTCCTATCTTGGTCTACCCTCCTCTTTCACATTTGATTCTAGATTCAAAGTGTTTCTGACGAATTCTGATGAATCCTATTTTTCCTCCTTGCTCACCCCCCTGTCCCTTTCTTACAAGCTACATTTTTGATATTAATGTTGGTTTAAGTATATTTGGTTTTACTTTTTAGCCACTAATCAATGCCTTAGAGATGCCTGCCACAGCACCAATATATTAGTATTCACTGAAATTTGGAGGTGCAAGATTCAGCCCCACATTTAATTCCTTCTTGATATGAGTGTGGAATATTCAGGAGACTGTATTAAAAATATAATTTGATCATGTATTAAGTTTTCCAAAACATATATTGTTAGCTGTCAAATCAAAGGATTGTTTAAAGTTCTGGGACAGAAATGATAGCTGGGAAAACCTGTTCAAAGCACTAATTTTTTTCGATCAAGACTCCGTTTGACTTTATTTATTCTTTTCGCATAGTTTTATTCTTACAAAGTATATTTTGCATTAGCCACTGTAAGATAAACCACCTGAAAGCATGCATATCCTGAGTTTATACAACAAATATGGTTGCAAGCATGTCAGTAAGTCGTCTGTCTCTGAATAACGATGTATGACTGTACACAGCTAAACTCAAGAGGTCAAGGAATACACAGAGAGGACATGTCCATCCCCTAGAAGAGTAATTATAAATTTTTACAATGTATTAAACAAAACAATTGAAGCAATTGGGTCAGCCAGAAGAGAAGTAAAAGGTCTGTATAAAATCCTCTAGCACTGTGTCCTGAAGGTAAATTCCTGCTTCCACTGTTTGCGGCAGTTTGGGCAGCTCTGTCTGAGCAGCAGTGCCTGGAGGCCCCTCTTGCACTTGCTCCTCTAGCCCAGCAGCATCTCCCCCTCTGGAGCTCCAACTCCCCTCATGTGGTGTGGTAAGCCTAACACAGCAACATCAGTAACTTCTACATCCATCAAGGGATTCATTACTTGAAATTTGATTAATTTTGTACAGCTTTAACAAGCTTAGGGCACGTAAAAAAAATAACCTTTTAAGTCAGTTGTACCAAAACTGGTTCAAGAAACTATCACGCATATACATCCTCTGGTACAGGTTTAGACTGTATGTTTAGGAGATCTAAAGAGAAGGCAGAACACTTCATTACTTACATGTTCATTCCTTACTCATGTTTATAAAAGTTACAGAACAGTATTTCTCCCACAAATCACAAGTCTAGGGATGCTTAAGAGCTTGTCAGGACAAAATCACTTTCAGAACAGTGTTTGCAAATCTGTTTCAGAATATAAATTTCTCTGTGGTTAAATTTGCTGATGCGTTTCCTCGGTGAGTTAAACTGAAACACTCGAGTTTAAATTGATTTAAGAGCATCCAACACAAAGATGTGCTCCTATGTAGTAACATCTGCTTGAAAATTACACATTGAAATTAGACTGAATGAGTTTTTATGAGTGAAGAATGACTGAACCTTACCAGCTATCCAGTTTTTGTCTCTATTTCTTTCATCTCTATCATTCCCTTCCCCTCCATCAAATATGGATGGCTTCTACACTGAGCTTCAGTTCTCAAGCTGCTGCTATATGCAATAGCTCAAGCTATTTTTTGTTATGTTCATAAATTTGCAATAGATCTGGGAATCATTCAATCCGCTCTGCCCCAGCCCACAAACGCAGCATACAAATTTCAACATAAATCTCATTAAAAGAGCTGCAAGCTGAAGTTGGTCATTCGTTTACTATATAAAAAGCAAATTTCATACTGCTTTTCTGATACATGTAAGCTACTGGTTACACAGACACAGTAAAGACTTGAAAAATATTTTTCTTGATTTTTTTTTCCTGTGTTAATTAGGTAGCCTGGACAATTCAACTGTTAAAAATGGTTAACTTGACTAACAATAAACACTTGTCCCTGTATACACATGGTGCCTTCCCTTTAGCCTGTAATAAGATTGAGTGCAAAAGAAGTAGAAGTTAAATCCTTTCCTTGCAATTTTAGCTGGACGTGGGTATTTTTAAAAAACTTCATTTAAGATTCAGGGGAAAACAGTATGTGCATGTGTATGTCTGCATATAGAGAGAGAGACCAGATGTAGAAAGGTGGTAGTTAAAATATCTGCTGTTCACTACAGAGCTTTCAATAGGATAATTATGGAAAGGCCCTCACCTTGAAGACTAGGGTTAGAAATGCAGTCAAGTACTGCAAACTCCAACCCAGGGAAACAGACACACCTTCTGACACAGTGCCAGTCTTTGACAAAGTCTAGATAGAAGGTAACATTTTACAGATTTATGAAATACATCAAATTGCCAGTCATACACTATAAACTAGAAAGTTGCAGTTATTGTTTTGTTCCACATCCATCCTCAAGACTCCTAGGTCTAATTTGGGATTCAAATAATTACATGAGTTATCATTGAAAGAGTTTTAAGTATTAGGAACTGTCCTAATACTAGCTGCCTAATAATGGAAGAGTCCCACACAGATTCTCAGCTACAGATCAGGACCTTAGTTAGACTTCCATTCTACCAACACAACTAAATTTTTGAATTACTCCCAGGATAGCAAAATAAGAAACAACTCTTTCTTTGTATTCTTTTAATGGTGCCTTTTAGACCTTTTTTTCCAACTATCTAAAAACTAGCTCCTCTTTCTTTTGAAAGGCGCCATAGCCAGCATAAAGTATGAAAAGTTAAAGTCTCATCTCTTGAATTTTACCACATTTCAGAATGAACTATAAAATACATTTGCTGCTAAAAATTTAACAATCTGCTTCTGAAGTCAAAAGATGATTCAAAACTACTAGAGAAATAATGAGGCTAACATTTCCAAGCCAAACATCTAAATATGTACTTGGTAGGAGGGAACAATGTTCTACCCCATCTCAATGTTCCACCCACCAGTAATTCCAAGAAAAATTCAGTAAGATTCCGTCTCTGATAAGGGAAGAAAGTTCTAGGATCTGTGAAATAGATCTACCCCATATTTATACTTCAGGAACAGTGCAAGTATTGTTAGCAAGAAACATTAACAGAGAACACATGGGTCTTAACAGAGGATTACATCTGGATGCCCCATTCCTGGGGGTGTTCAAGGCCAGGTTGTATGGGGCTTTGGGCAACCTGGTCTGCTGGGAGGTGTTCCTGCCCATCGCAGGGAGGCTGGAACTAGGTGGTTTTAAGGTCCCACCAATCCAAACCAGTCTGTGGTTCTATGGTTTCACTGCTGTAGTAAGAATCATTAAAGTCATCAAAAGAAAATTATGTTATTTATTTTTTCTTTAAAAAGAAAGATCCTTCAGGAGCTATCTGGGAACTATGAACAGCATCATGAACCATGAAAGCCCATAACCCAAATATGTTCTTACAGCAGCTGATGCTCTACGCTATTTAATATAAAACATTAGACACATTTGGGAAGATTTCCCGAACAGTGTGGTTCCTTCTCAAATAGCAGCTTCCCTGCTTTCACGGAGTTCAGAACTAACAAAGTTCTCATTAAGACAGAAAGGACTACAGACAATCCAGCAGAATCACATTCCAGAATTTGCTGATCTCAAATTTAGAAAAAATTGGGAAATTCCAACATCTGCTCAGTAGTGCAAGCTAGTATAAACACATTCGCTCCATACTTCAGCATAAAGATCCATAAAATATTTTCATCAGGAGAGATACCTCAGCCATTACACAGGACAGATCCAATAAGAACTGCATACTTCTCCATTGCCTGAGGAAGTTAGACAAGTGCTGGCTTATATTAACTGTATCAGCACAGTTGTTTAAGCTACATGACAAAAATAGCAACATGTCAAGTATCTTGAAATATATTAGCTCTAGTATTTCAACCGCTCTGGCAAAATTCACCAAAATTCATTTTTAAACACCCTGAAAATTACAAAAAATGTAATTTTACACTTAACATTCCCTAATGACTTAGTAAGGCTTAGAAAGTCACTGTGCACGCCAGCTCTCCAGAACTACTCACAAACAAGAGAGACCTTTCACGCTAAGGAGCTTGTTTCAAATCCCAGCACTGACAATCTGCCAGAATTGAAAACAGCAGGACAAATAATAATTGGGTATCTGTTTGCATATTAATGACCAATATTCTATGTGCAAAAATAAAGCCATGTTATTTCAATCCCAATGGTAGATAAAGATGTACTATGTTTAAAGACTGACAATTTTAGCACCTGCAAAGCAATGCAAGTATTACTGATGCTATGGAGCACATCTAAACAATATTCTAACCAGCACTGGAAAGATCACATCAGAAGCCTACAGAACATTGCCTAGAAAGGCAATATATTTTCTTCCTGCAAGTTCTAACTGCTGATTCTCACTGATGCATAGTTTTGCCAACATCAAGGTAAAGAACTCCTAAGCATGACAATAGGAAATATCCAACTCTTTTTTTTACCAATGAGAAGGAGTAAAGAATTAAAAGCAAAACCACCCACCACTCACACACTTACGTTCACCTTCCACAAATTAGGCCTTCAAGATTTGCATTTCTTCAAAGAAAGGATCCTACAGTTGCTCGACGTTGGTGCCAGCATTTCAGTAATAACAATATTCCAAGGAGTAAACAATACTTTTCACCTAATAGTACCAAAAGCCTCATCAATAAAGAATAAAAGCAAACAAAAATCAATTGAAAGGAATCTAAACTTAATCTATAAATGTGTACTCTTTCATTAAGACCATATGTACTAATACCTAGTTAGACAAAATGGATTATTTTATTATGGATTGGTAATAATGGGGGGTGGCGTATACTGTTTCTGGCAAGCTTCACAGGTCTTGTTTGTTTGTTGTTTTTTGTTTTGTTTTGTTTTATCCTCTTTTAGCAGAGTTTAGAGAGCTGCCTACTAGTGATTTTCCCTTTCAGGTTAGTCCTAGAGTAAACCCTAAAGTATATTAACCATTGGGAAAGTTGTAACTGCTATCACCTCTTGCTATCACCTCTGACCACGAATAATCTGACAGGTAGAAAAGACATTCAAGTTACCAGGCCTTCAAATAGCATCCAAAGCAACTGATCTCCTAAATCTCCCTTCTGTGGCACTGATGATATAAAGGCCATTACCTAAACCTAATAAGTGGTATTTGGCCTTTCAATCATTTTGGATATTATCTGGGTTCAGATGGATACAACAAATAGCATTACAGCAGGATTTCTTTGTATCTTAAGCAAATTACTCTTTTGTGGGTTTTAATTTGATTAGCACTTATGACCAAGACAGCAAACAGAGCGAAGGGCACCCTTTCAGACTGCAGGAAGTACCATTTTCATTACACGTTCTTTCCCATTCATTTAGAGGGAATAATGTTAAGGTTTATATAGGCATTTCACCTTTTCAGTGGAAAACAGCATTATGTATTGCTTCCATTGCATCTTGTCCTGTGATTTTAGTTTAGAAGGCACAAAGAAATTAATCCCCATCCCTGCTCCCCATTCTTCATAATGCAGAGTGGGAAAATAATGCACAATATTATCTAGGGTTGTACCAGGAAAGCCCGTGTATCACAGGACATGGTACAAATTAATCTGTCAACAAGGGATATAAGGTGAAGGGTACAGCAATTTAAGTATTTTTCTTTAGATGACACTAAAAAGAACACTATCTATGCACTGCCAATGCAGGCACCAAATGATTTAGCCACAACAAATATGCTATGCAAAACTTAGAGAATATTAATGATAGTAGAAATTCAAATTATGTAAACTGAAGCTGTAAAAGAACAGAATAAAATCTACTGTAAGTCTGAAAAATATTTTCAGTGAATATCTGGCTATGATAAACTAGAATCTGATTATTATCTTCCTTTTCCCTTGCAACATCTTCCCTCACTACACAGTAAACTATTATGAAACTGTGGTCACTAACAGAATAGCAAAACCATACGAGAACTGATGCAGAAGAGTAATAATGTCCATTGATTCGTATAAAGTTTTTATTAGCATTCCAAACAAGAAAGCATGGGATTCCTCAGCACAAGCTGTTTTGTTTTCATAATACTGTAAAAGGCAGCCATCACCACTTCCAAATGCTCAGTTTATAAACAAATATGCCAAATATCTTAACAAATCTTTCAGGTCTGTATTAAGAATTCTTCCCAATTATGTATGCAATAAGCTGAACAAAGAAGAAATAGGTGTGCAAAGTTACCTCCCCCTTCCCTTTCTCAAGCCAGTACTATTTTCCTTTTATGAATATAATTCCCATCTCTGCAAATCAAGTTCACCATCTAAAAATTAAAGAATCAAAAGCTTCAGATTTTTAAATTAGGCTTTCTTATGGACATCTGCTTAAAAGTAAAGGTCCTATTTGTTTGCCATGATTCAAGCTTTCAGAAGAAAATACTGACATTTGCTTTTTGCAAGGTGAATGGGGTAGAGTTTGATAACAGTTTTGGAGAGCCAGAAAGATAAAATTAAGAAAATTAGCCTTAAAGCCTTTGGAAGGTTTAATTACTGTGAAGACAGAGCACAGTAAAGGTATTGCAACAGCCTAACTTTGGGATCAGAATCAGATTAAGACTCTTAGCAATTGAAATAAAGTGATTCAACATAAGCCAGGACATCAATGTAGTTCCTTACAATTAGGATATTTTAAATTACTTAATATTCCCAGCCGTGTTATACCTGGAGAAAAAAAAAAAATCACATTAGAGTAAATGTATATATTAGAGATAATGTATATTTATAATCTATAATAGCTTTAGTGAAAGGACTACTAGTGGAAATTGATTTCCTTTCCAAAAGACAACCTGATGAGAGAAAAATGGGTATTAATTGTGATATTTACATGATGATGCAGGTGATACTCTTTAGTGACTGATTTAGACCACTAACTCATGTCATGTAGGCCACTAGACAGATGGTCACAACTTTCAATCATGTCCAGCCTCACTGCAGTTCAAACTCCTGACCAAGAGGTAAAAAGCTTTGTATCCCATTAATAATCTCCATGCCATCTGTTCTCTGTAAATGAAGACACTTTAGGACAATTCCAAACATATTTTTAATGATAATATTTATTTCAAATCTTTCCAGCAGCTTACTATTTAGCCCACCAAGATCTAATTTGGCAAACGTTAATCTTCCTCATTTGCATTAGTTAAGAAACCACATGAGAATCATTTCTATTTACCAAACTTCAGCTGGTATAGCACCCTAGAACTGAATTGCCTTTTGCATGCCTTTGTTAAGGTATACCCATTATTCAAGAGTTTGTTCAGAATTTTTTTTTAAAAAAAGTATATTTATATTTGCACACATAAGACAGGTTTCAGCTTCACCTATCATTGTAATGGAATTCAAGAGCTAAAAAATTTTACTGGGCTCATGAGCTATGCTTGAATGCACAGACTCCAAAGTGCTTTAGCAGAAAAGGAACTGAAAGTCAATTAAACAATCATGCAAAATATTCTCTACAGCACATGTATGGATTACAACTCCCTAGATGTTGTGAGTTGATTGTCTGTGTCCAGCACAGGATAGCCCCTCAGTCTCTGCTGCAAACACTTCAACAGCTGCACCAGTTAAAGATTCAGACATCTGACATCACCAGCCCAGTTTAGGCTTTTTTTTTTCCTATTATGTAAAAATTCATCTCAACAAGCATGAAGTATCAATGGAAGCGCAAGTTTAGTTGTTTCCCCTCTTCTTTAATTTCTGTCCAAACTTCTGTAGTAGTTCACAACCAGTAGCTTGTTCCATGATAAGGAATAATATTTTGTGGCTATGCCTTCTCTAAATTTGAAGTGTGGTGGAGAAGGCATGCAATGCAAACCATCACCCTATTTATAGGCGAGTAGTGCAACCTGCCTCCATCCCTCCTGAGAGGCAGGGCTCCTGTATGCAGCAGCCAACATGCTGCCTGTCAACTCCTATTCTCTAAATGACTCAAGAATGTAAGTAGGCAAAGGGATTGGAGCATGGCTCTAATGTGCACTGGCTGTTGTTTGAACTAAATATTCGAATAACTGAGGTTTTAACTCCATGTAGCCTTTTCCCTTCTCCTGCTGGCAGTGATCTCAAACACTGATAAAGCAGGCTGACAGGTCCAAGTGCCACACTTCATGGATGCTGGCAGCAGAAGCAGAGCAGTAGGCTTTTAAGAACACACAGCAGAGTATCAGTCTTCAGTCTGGAAAAGCATTTAGCTGAGGCAGAATTCTCATTCCATGGTTGCCTTTTGCTCTTTTCATTTCCTGTCATTCCTTGGAAAGATTTTTTTTAGCAGACAAAAATCACTGAGAAATAAGAAGCCACTGTAAGAACTGGCAGAAGTGGAGAGGAAAAAAAAAAAAACAACAACTCCAAAACCATGCATCAAGCTGCATGTTGCACAATGACGTACAAGAAGGGTGAAAAACTCACCACTGGGAGGCAACTGAGGGAAGGGAGAAAGCTTTTTTAGCATTTGCATCAAGGAAATCACAAAATGTTTTGGGCTGGAGGGGGCCTTAAACATCCAATTCCAACTGTCCCGCCATGGGCAGGGACACCTCCCACTAGAGTGAAATTATTTAACTACGACCAATAGCAACTGTCAAATCTCAATGTACAGCTTAAGTAAAAACAGATCTCTGAGGACTGAAATATGCTTTGTCTCCATGTCGTCACATAACATTCAACTAAAAAAGCAAGGAATGTATGAAGTAAAATCCTAAATTTCAATCAACGCACTTGTTCTCCAACTAACCTTGCCAGTTCTAAGTTAGTGTAAAGCTCTTGACATCATTTGCCTTACCAACTTCTCAGAGATCACTTTCACTGAGACAGCCTGCACGAAGCAATAGCAGCCAACGCAAACTTATGCACATAGATGAGGAGGCAGATTGAGGAAACCAGCACTGCCAGAAAAATGGATGAGGGAGAACACTATATGAAAAAACGCAACATATTCTGCTCCCTGCAATGAGAACTGGTTATATCAGTTTTCACTGAGTTCCTGAAAACTCAATTATAGTTCTAGTAATAGCAAAAGGAATGGTGAGACAGTATGAAATACAATTGTACCTCTTGGCTTCTTGTAGTTTAGGCTAGAGTTCTAATGGAGAAGAGGACCAACACTACGTCCTCATTAATTCACCTTCTTAATGTCACTTCATCTTCCAAATAGCAGCTGTGGAAACAGCCCACTGGTATTCCTCCTTTATGTTAAAACTTATGAACATATCTGCATCTGGAGTACCAACAATGACTTTTTTATTCTTTAAATATATATAAAGGAAGTAGTGTGCAGTGGATGCTCTTACAGTATATATCCAGGAACAAATTTATTTAACAATTTAACATGTTCCAGAGCTATCCCATTTAACACTGCTTTCAATTAACTGAACAATTTTTCCATTTGTATGAACACTGCAAATTCCGGCACCCCAATCCTGCTTTTGGTCCTAAGTCAGGCAACATTATCATCACTGACAGACTGAACAGTAGTAGGCAAAGAAAAAGTTTCTGTCAGGACAGCAATCTAAAAGTGCACAAGGAACCCAATGATTGGCTTGGAGAGCTAACAGCCCTACTTGAGGTGAGGAAATTGCATTCTTGCATGTATTTCAGCTCATTCTTCAGGATAGGGCTGTGCCTGCTGCTGTGGTGGCTTTATTGATGCATGCTGACAAGACTGATGCTCAAAAGCAAATGCTCTTCCTTGATTTATCTGAAAAAGCTCATAGTGTTACACAGAAAACACAATGATGTTCTAAGGAAAAAAATAAAGATAAAACAAACCTAGTTTTGGATATTACCTTGATCAAATTCTTAAGGAATGGAATAATATAGCCTAACTCAAGCCTCTAAATTCAAAAGATAACACATAACATGTTGTGACACAAAGGAGATCAAACTAGGTGATTTAGTGCTCCCTTCTGCTCTGAGGCTCTAGGCTGCTACAAAGCTGGTAACCCAAGTGGCATGGGTGGCTAAGGCAACTTAAAGTGGGCAAGTTCCATGGAGCTGGAGAAAAAACAGCTCACAGCATGCCAAATCCCATGGTAATAAGAAACTACAATAAATGAAATTATGGGCTTTTTTTTTTTTTTTTTTTTAATTCTGATTTTCCTGATTCAGACTTTGTGAATACTATAAAGCACACTGGAACACTAACTAATCATAACTTTCTTGCCATTGTGTATGTGCCAAATTTTCCTCTAGCAAAATCCACTCCTCCCTCTCTGCCCACAAACTGAAGGAAGAAAAGTTATCTTTCACCTCACACAGGTAGGATGTTTCTACATGCAGAAACTGCCAGAGATTGCCCTTATGTTTAGGAAACCAGGTAATTACAACTACCAAATTACCAAGATTTATTTTTTATCATTGTTATTATTAGATAAAGACTGCAAAAAACAGCTCAGTCATGGGGTGAAGGTAAAAGAAATGGAAAAGATGATCACAATGTCTGTTTGGTATCTTTGGCACTGAGCATTAATAGAAAATTATATTTACTATGTATAAAAATCAAGTTTTCCAAACAGAATTACCAATATCATTTAGGTCTCTGCAAGTTAATATAAAATTCAAAAGAAATCTCAGGTTTTATATACACACCTTTATTTCCCGAGTCTGATGATTGAAATAGTATTATTTCCACTTACGTTTGTCTATACTTAACTCTGACCTGTTTAACCAGAAATGAATGCCCTAGAACTACAGTGTGAAGTACTATCAGCTAGCCAAAATAAAAGACAAATAAACCATGTTTTGAAAAATGTTTCTTTTTATTTTACTTCAAACTATTAACTTACAGGCTTTAAAATGCAGTAATAGGTATTCTTTGTAGAACTGCTACCTTCACTTCACCTTACCTTAAAAATAGTCCTCAGAGAGGACCCATGCAACAAATTCACTCTGTATTAGCAAGAGAAATGCTTTCACAACTCATTGGGTGCCATGAACTAAATCACTATAAACTACTAATTACTTAATCTCTAAGTTCCCCTTCATATCATGTAAAACTCATTACATGTACTCAAAGGAAACCAGACACATCGCAAGTAACATCTTGAGCAGCAGGAGGGCAGCAAGTACAGTCTCATCTGGTTTCACATTGCCACTAAACTGGAATGTTAATATTAGTGCACTTGACAACAAGGATGTCTTTCAGAAAGACCTATAGAGGCTGGAGAAATGGGCCACCAGGAACCTCAAGAATCTGATAACTAATGTGATCAATAACTGACCATAGTTTGGTAATTACGGTCAGTTACCAAATCCTGCCCGTGGGACAGACTAACCCTAGCATCAGCACAGGTTTGAGAGCAGCTCTGCTAGGAAGTCCCTGGGGCTGTGGGCCAGAAGCAAGCTGAGCCAAGGTAGCTTGATGTGGCAGCAGAGATGGACAGTAGCACCCACAGATGGATCAAGCCTCAAGGGAAGGGATTATTTCCCTCAGCAGTCATTAAACAACACAGAAAATTGCATTCTTGTACTGGAGGGCCAAAAATTACAGGACTTTAAGCAACCAGAGCAAGTTCAACAGCCAACCAACGAAGGAAGACTGAGGGACCAGAGAAGACACAGCTCCCTGGGGGACCCAGCAGCATCCCTGTGCCTATGGAATGGTTATCAGTGAGAATGAGCCAGGCTCCTCAACAGTGTTTGTGGGAGTGCAGAAGACAATGGGTGTACACTGGAACAAGAGGGCCAGACCAGATATAAGAAGGAATTTTCTCCCTGTGAGGATAGGCAAGCAGTGGTACAGACTGCCCAGAGGGGCTGTGCAATCTTACTCCTTGGAGGCTTTCAAGACCCAGCTGAATCAAGGTTTGAGCAAGCTGATTTGACCTTGCTGTTGATCCTGCTGTGAACAGGTTAGATTAGAAACCTACCAAGGCCCCTTCCAACTGAGCTTATCTTATCCTTATCTTAACCTGGAATTTTAGAAATGGCATTTATAAAAAATTCTTTCTCAATTAAATTATCTTTCTTCCATCATCTTATAGTTCAGTCTTTTGCAATAACTGTGAAATAAGAAAATTTAAGTATAAGTAAATACAATAATTTCTTATGTAGGAGCATCAAATACAAACGACTAACTGAAAGGGATAACATTCTCTCCAAGTTAGTCTCACTGAAACAGGAAAAAAAAAAAATAACATTTCTTCAAAATGGATCATGAACAAAAATTAATTACTTATCTCCCCTTTATCAAGATATTTGCAAACAGGTATAACCAGGCCAACTTAAATTTCAGATTTCCCAAACCTTATAATCAATTAAAGCATTTTTTGTAATTAAGCAGATTACAGTAGAAACATCTGCTTCAGCTGGATATTTTCCAGTGTATTTACAATTCAAATTTGTTTGCATTGTTTAAGAAAAGGAAAGTTTAAAAAAAAAAAAAAAACAGTAATCAAAGGAGAACAAGACCAAGTCTTTATAAGACTTCCATAAATATAATTTAACTGCAAGAAGGTATTAACTGCTGAAATAACATCTTCAGCCGATGCTTGAAGTTCAAAACTGCTAGTCGCCCTTTACAAAGAACAGGGTATTTTGTCAAATCTTCCAAAAGCAAAAATGAAATTCAGTTATAAGGTAAAACGTAAGCCATTATTTTATTTCAAAGTATGTAGATGGCAGATAAACCCCTTTCAGATGGACCCCTCTCTCACCATTACCTTGTAATTTCACACTCACTTAAGAGTCGGAAGGAGTAGAAAGAAGTAACCCCATCTCTTCCTGTATCCCCATGCTGCTTATTTATGCTGCTGTGCTACCTACCTCTTACTACTGGCTTCTGGATTGGTGAAGGGGTATAAATAAAAACTGACCTAGCAGAATGACTCATTCTAACCTACAAATTCCAAAACCCATACCACCACAAAAGCAATTTCTGTTCCCATTGTCAGAGCAGTACCCTGAAGTAATTCAGGAAAAAAAAAAAAAAAAAAAAAAAAAAAAAAAAAAAAAAAAACAATGAATAAACAAAGTGATTATGTTTTTGAGCATAGTAGAAGTAAGAGCAGCTGAATACATAATATTTTGTAAGATTTTGTTTTATATTTCAACTCTTGATATTTGGATAGCATTTGGTTTTTCAAGAAACACGAGAAAACTATAAACTTAGTACAAACTTAAAACTCAAATCATGTATACAAGATAGTCAGTTTCTCATCCAACATTTGATGTTCCTAAATATTTCAGTCAACATGTTTATGTAGTCTCACAGGTTTAAAGAAACAGCAATGATAGGTTTAAAGATCTCCAGAGAAATATTCAAACCAAAGGGACTATCAGTACTGGTATCCATGAAGTTAAAACTCAGTATAGATGTAGACACTATCTTCAAAGAAGCAGCCATACTCTAATGACAGCCAAGAAATAAAGGCTAGTAAAAAAAAAGTTCACATAAAAGATTTTTTTCTTCAAAGAAAAGGCTGTCAGATTCTTAAGCATAAAAAAACCCTACACCAAAATTAAACACACATTTAAATGAGACTCACAAGCAACAATTCACAATCGCATAGTTATAGCTGTAGTACATTTGAAGTATATATGTTACTACAGAAATGAAGCAGTCCATATTAATGCATGCCCCAGCTTTATATTCTGAACACTTTATATTCAGAGCACTATACATGCACTGAAATACTTCATAAACTTGGAGAAACACAAGAAAATCACATGAAGTAAAATATATATAAAGGACAAGAGGAAATGGCCTGGAGTTGCATCAGGGGAGGTTTAGGTTGAATTAAGGAAGAATTTCTTCAGTGAAAGGGTTGTGAAGCATTGGAACAGGCTGCCCAAGGAAGTGGGTGAGTCACCATCCCTGGAGGTATTCAAAGGATGTATGGATGTCATGCTTAGGGACATGGTTCAGTGGTAGACTTGGCAGCGCTAGGTTGGGGGTTGGATTTGATGACATCTTCTCCAACCTAAATCAATGTATGATACACAGTAGCTGTATTAACAACAACAAAAAGATACAGCTTCACTAAGTACTGACTGTATGAAGATTTTGCTTATTATCTGGAATAATGACTACCCCTGCTTTAAACCTAAAGAGCTTGCAGCAGGAAATCTTTTGTTGTACACTTAAAAAAAATAAATCAAACAAGTAATTTCTTACAGCTGTTTTGTTACATTCTTCAAAAATGTTTTCTTTTTGGAAAGATCGGCAGCCAGCTAGGCCTAGAATTTGATTTCTAAAGGCCTTCTACCTTAAAAAAGGTACTGCTGTAGCGTTATACTAAGCTAGACTGATTTATTATCTTTAAGAAAAGCATAAGAAGCTTGTTCAGTTTACAAGAAAAGATTAAGTTATTTTTAACTTGCAATCCCACAAACAAGCCTGGATATTCAGTTGTAGTGGTATTCTGCATTATACACAGGAAACATTTCTTACAGAGAAAATGTTTTCCTGCTGCTGCCTGTGACACCTCGCTCTACAGTGAGCTTCTCCATGCATAACTGAAGGGGCACACCAGCAATGTTCACATTCATCTGGTAGCAGACGTAAAAGCTGCTTACAGAGACACAGCTTTTAGTAAGCAGTACTGAAATTCTTTCTGACATGAAGTATGCCTAGTTAGGCTATATCAAGATAAACACGAGAAATACAGGGAAGAGGTAAAAAGGAATGTCTTCTCAGTTTATTTTTCTTCAATGGCTTTGGTTGCCTTTAATTCCAAATTAGTTCAAGCAGTGCTGTTTGTCCATGTAAGCTGGTTAAAGCAGCACACTTTTATGCTTGTTTGTTTTTAAAAGCAGCAACTTTTTTCTCTGCATCTGCATGTTCCCTAGCGTTTTCTGAGCATACACCAGTCACAATACATAATCCAAACTTCTTTGAATTATTATTTTTTCTGTATTTTACAGAAAAATGTTCTTTTTCACTAACTACACATTCTCTACTTTTAAAACTAATTTGGATTTTTCTAGGCAAACACGAGCAAAATATTTGCTCTGACAGTGTGAGCTCTTCCCACTAAGCACATGGACAATGTTGAGCCCAAAGCTGTAATTCTTGCTGAAAAGTCTGGCTGCATTAGCTTAAACATGCAGTGCTTACAGTTGAGATAGATGCGCTCTGTTCTTGAAGTCATGTCTGCCCACAAGATATTATATAATACAGTCGCATGCACAAAACAGAATAATTCATGTGCCACTGCTTATGAAAAAATAGTATCTGTTATGTAAACACTCATTAAAAATAACAGTGCTGGGATGCAAGTTACTGAAACCCTTGCTAATGTCTTTGTGTATAAGAAAATGATCCTTCCCTAGTAGAACTAGTTATTTTATATTTATCAAACAGATAAATCTTTTGGAGCATTAATGTTTTAAACTGCACTGTCAGAATGGATCAAGACTGGAAGTATTGCATAAGCAATATCAGTGCCTCTGCTCACCTGTTCACAATAATGGATGCTGCTGAAGCTGTGTTTTTCACTGGTTAGGCTGCAGGGCTCCAGGAACTGCACGTTCCTAGATCTGCCTTTCCATGGGTGGGTATGTGTCACCAATACCTAGAATCTCTATTCAACTGCAAATCTGTTCAGAGTTGTCACGCGAAAGTTAAGATGAATCAAAATGAAAAACAAAATAAGACAATGTCAAGGATATAACTGTCCTCCTTCACCAAGTTATCTTAAGAGCCTTTTTGTGTATCTAACAAACATAAACTGCAAAAATAGAGACTGAAAGGAAGAAAAACAAGATCAAAACTAAAATTCATTGACAGTGCTCCTTAAGAGTATGAGTATACAATACATTTTTAGCTAAAGTTCTGAAAACAGTAAGTTAATTTGTAACAACACTAAAGCTAGCATCAGATCTGCATACAAAGAATCTACAGGGAGAATTACAAGTGTGCTAAGCTTCAGTACCTACAGCTGATAGGTGAGAAAACAAGGAGAGGCTAATCAGATCACAAGATATAGAATACTATGCCACTGCTGCCTATTTGCAGTATGTACCACATCACCATTTCAAAAACATATATCTATTTCACGCATCTTCCTTGATAACCAAAAAAAAAGTTCCACTTTCACTACTGGCTCAGTTAGTTTAAATCTCAACATTTAAGTCTGTAACATCAACAAAACTCATTGTCAGAGAGCAGCGTGAGCTGGGCAACTCCACCAGCAGGAGAACAAGTTGGCAGCCAAGACTGATTCCAGTAGACCTGGGAGCTCCCCAACATGGCACAGCAATCCAAACAGGTCAAACAGAGACAAGTGCTGATAGTAAAAGGGGCCACCAATAGCCCAGTGAGTAGCAGGCAAAGGAACAGGCCACAGTCAGTTTGGGAAATCCCAATGAAATTTCATGAACAAGGAGCAAGGCTGGAGACATACACACTAAAGGTAGGACCAGCTGTCCAGCCTGAGCTTAAATGGAGCTCCTGGGCCCAGAAGGTGTGGGGCTGGGTGAGGCTTGTCAGAGCATTTAAGGCCTAATAGTGTCCTCAGGGCCATGTCACTATTTATTTCTTTAATTCCACTTACCACAAAATAGATTTTTTTATTATTTTATTTATTTATTTTACACAAACTTTTAAAAATATGTACTTTTCTGTCCTGTGGGGTTTACTTCATTTTGGAATAAAGTGACATTTAAATACTCCAACAAGCTTTAAGCAGCTGATCTACAAGACTTAGCACTGACAAATGTTTTACATACATCTTTCATTGACATAATATTAACATTTTTACTTTTTTTTTTTTTTTTTTTTTTTTTGCCTGTTTTGCTTCTTTGTTATGAGTACTGCATAAAAAATAAGGATATTTGTCAAAAAAGCTAGATGGAAGCTAAAAAGTGTTATACTGCAGAGAAGATAGAAACCAAAGAAGAAATATGAAAGGCTCAAAATAAATGAATAGTATTTACCAAAAATTAGTTGGGAATGCACAAAAAGACACTAGACAACACAGTAAAGTAGGATAGTAAAAACAAGGCATTCTCCAAAACAGCACAAATGAGGAGGCAATGTAAAACTCAACAGGTTAAAGGTAAGAGCTCACTAAGATAGACCAAAGAACACTTGTGAAGTTACAGAAATTCACAGTAAATCCTTTTTCCAAGGACAACATAAGCAGAAAATATCCTTGGAAGTATGTAGCATCTTCTGAGGAGCTATGTATAAGAGCATGTGCACAAGACGTGTGACTAGCTGTCTGCTGGAAGGGAGCTTCCCATGCTGATGTTCTGTTTCATGAGGGACTCAGAGGATTGATTGGGTTCAAACCTTTATAACGAAGGCTGCAAAACAAAGTGAACAGTGACAAATTACTGGGACCAGATGGTGTTCACCTAAGAACTCCAAAAGAACTCAAGGATAAAACAGCTGAACTACTAATTATTTTTTTCCTTTAATATCATGGTATAAGGCTACATCCAATTCTAAAAGATTTTCTGAATATTCTATGAAAAGCTGCAGCTCTGTAAACTTGATGTATTTATTGAACTAAGTAGTAGAAATTGTAATCAAGAACTGGTTAGCTGTCTTTAGGATCAACTTTGACATAGGGGGTTAGAATCAACATGTCCTTTTTAAAGGGAACTGGTATATCACAGAGCTGCTGCAGTCCTGCCAAGGTGTCAAAAAAAAAAAAAAAAAAAAAAAAAAAAACACAGATAGGAGAAAACTTTGAAATGCAAAAGTATTTCAACAATGCCCTTTGCAAAGATGCTTACAGAAACAAAGCTGCCATAATATATAAGATCTATCATGAAAAAAAAAAAAAATCACTGGACAACTAACATGAGTTAGTAGTGTATGTCCACAGTTTCCTGCAGAGTGGTCACCAAATGAATTCTGGAAGTTTTGGTAGTGAAGTCTGAGATGTTCAATTAAGTGCTCTAGATATCAACCAGATGGTCCAATGTTAACTTAGCTGAAAGATGAGATGAAAAGGAAGGTAACAGATAACTTGGTTAAGATAACTTGGTAATTGCTGATAATACTAAGCTATTGAAGATCAGTGTGAAGTCACCATGTTCTGAACTTTCAGGTAAATTTTTTCAAGGTAGATTTTTTTTTCCCTCTATAGATCACGAAGATTAGGCAATCGCAGTACATATTTCACTGTGTTATACCTCATTGTGCCCACAGAAACATCCTAAAGCTATTTAAGTAGATAGCAGACTACTACTCAAGAATCATGTTTAGCCAAGAACATATAAATGTTCTCATCAGCACCAGCAACTGATAACTGAACTGCTAGGCAGCCTCAATCATATTTTTCACTTAAGAACACTTTTAAGATGCTTTGGATCTGTCCCTACAACACAACATAATACTTGCTGCGCAATATTCACAGCTCGCATGTTAAAATTGCATTTAAAATTGCCTCCACCTTATAGATAGGATATAACAGCTTTTGCGTGTAACACTTTGTTGTTGTTAATAACAATTCAAAATGGTTCCACTGTTAAGGAAAATGTAGGCCCATACACCTGATGTCTATATTGGGCAAAATAGCAGAGACTATAACAGGATAACAGAAGGTACTGTTACTAGTCTGTGTGGATGAGTATGATTTATATTAAAGGGTCAGCATAACATGGCCTTTCTTAAAACAAGACTGGAAATTTATTGTGATTCTGTGAGGAACAACAAGCACATGGTTAATGATGTTTCATCTACAGAATCTACACAGATTTCCAATAGCTTTTTAAAGAAAACTAAAATTATTCACTATACCTTTTTTTTTTTTTTTTTTTTTTTTTTTTAAAGGGGAAGAAGTAAGCTTTAGACTGAAAACACTTGCATTTTTTTATGTTTTGAAATGAATTCCATCAGGAGCAGTCAACATGGATTTACAAAAGGCAAATCATGCTCAACCAACCTATTTTCTTTCTGTGACAAAATGACTGTCTATGCAGATAAGGAAAGAGTAGTGAATGCAATATATATTGACTTCTGGAAAGCTTTTCACCACCTCATACAACAATCTGATTTGAAAGCTGAGCAAGCCTTCCCGTTGAAGAGTAAAAACACTGAATTAAGTGACTTACAAGAGAATCCTCTGGCATTATGAATAAAGTACAAAGGCATGGAAAGTTATCTATACTGTTTGAACAGTGCATTTAATATTTTATGCAACATAAAAAACATTATGAACTAAATATATGCTACAAAAAAGCATAGCGCTCACTGGCAAAAAGCAGGAACAAAAGCAAATAACTAGATATTATCTTGAGCACTAAAAGGCAGCTCCAGAACAGCAATTCTAACAGCTAAGTCAGGAAGTTGATTAATACGTGTTCTCTTTCTTCTAAAACTCTTCTTTTCACTTATTAGCAAGATCAGCTTAGGAAAACTACATGAAATGGAGTTCGTTCAGTAAAGCCCAGTATGGTGGTAGGGTTGGTTGTTTCCTAACTTACTGTTTCCTAATTGTCTGGAGTTAGGCAAGACTATGAGTTGACTCCATCTGCCAACTTACATGAACCAAGGAATCATCAGTAAGAATTCTGGCTTGCAAGCCAACTGTATCAAGTAGTAACCTACGTGACTATTAGTTTTTAATACAAGTTATGAACAATGTATCAGGAGGGCGTACTTAGCAAAGCAAAGTTTTTTGACAGACCTGAAATATATTTTCTATTGAGAATTTATCTCTTGGGCATTTTCCATTTTCATCTGGAATGGAAGAAATAAAAACAAGTTTCCCATAGGACAAAAAAAAAGTTTGGCTAGCTCTCTAATCTGATTCCTCAGCAATAATAAAATAAAATAAAATAAAATACATTTTATCTGATGTCTTCCATCTCCTACCACACTTCTGTCAACAGCAAGTTACAGTGAGGGATATACTAGCATTCCCAAAAGAGAAAGTATCTAAACCACTCACTCAGCAGTCCCTCTGAAGCTTCATTTCAAGCACTGTTGTTGATCTCAATTAAACAGACAAACTCAAGTACAAACTGGTGTACTGGTGTCTGATAGCCAATTTCCCCATTTTATCCTTCTTATAGTTGTTTTACTTTGTTTTCACATAAATTAATTGCTTACATGGGATACTGGCCTTTTCTGATATTAAGCACATTTCCTACTTGCATAGCTAAATAGAGTTATTCTAGGTTGTGCCAAGAAGCTACAGTATGCTATTCAATAAAATTAGAACAAACAAGAAAATTTGTCATCACATAAAATGCAGCACTAATCCATTTTTCATGTCTGAAAAAATATAATTATATAGTATTTCTAATATAAGAAGACATTGCTGCATAAACTTCACACATTTTGCAAGTTCAAACTAATTAAAATAATATTTAAAAGTGAATGGTTTTAGAATGTTACGTGAATTAAGGATGTGAGAAAGTGACAGAGTATTCATTCATACTTATTTTTAATCAACCAACTGCGACACAAAGTTACTGTTTGAGGTTTTTTGAGTATATCAACATCAAATGGAATTACAGAAAACGGATGACAAAACAAATAGGAGTCTAAAGCCATGTGAGTAAATTACTGAGAGTCACCAATATGAATACCTAAGATGACACATGAGATTAATTTAAATTATCTGAATTGAAACAAATATTGCCAATTAAACACTGTTCACTGAAAACATATAGAAAAATAATAAAAATACCCTTGAATTAGCCCTTTGGGTTTAGTTCAGAAGCTCACTGACTACTTCTTTTGTCTAAATGCCTTGGCTAGGAAAGCTTTAGTTTTTGGGTTTTGTTTGTTTTTAAATCACCACTCCAGAAGACCCAACACGTGCCCAAACCAAAGTGGATAATCTGTACAAAATACTGGCATGGAATCGTGAAAAATTTCGTAGAACAGAAATCTCACTTAGAACTGTTTTGCATTTGTTAGGCTGCTAGTACCTATTAAAATACCTCTATAAGGAAATTTATCAACACTAATATATTCAAATGAGTTAATCATGCAGCAACATCAGACTGCAACATTCACTTTGGTGGTCAGGAGAAAAATATTATACTCTTAGGCCAGGCTGTATGCAGAATTAATTTGTTTTTCACAACACATCCTACCTGTGGACTGAATTTTAAAATGTGATTCAGGTCTGCCAATATTATCATTACTTTTTTCTCTTGTTTCTTTCATTGTACTAATATTGCATAAGGCTTACATCAAACCGAGCCAATTCTTTACTCATCACTGCTAGAATAATCATAACACTTCACTTGGCAGGTATTAGCTTTTGCAGAAACAAACAAAAGCAAACAAATCTGGAGGCTATATAATTTTGAGAAAACTATGAAGATAGGCCAAAAATTAAGAAACTATGAAAAGCTTTTCATTTTCAATAAAAAAGTAAAATTATTACAGAAGCCATCTTTAAGCAACAGAATCAAATAAACTATGGTACTTCAGAACAATGATACTCAGCATTTACACTGGATTGATTAGGAGAGTGGAACACAAGTCAACAGTAAGGGTCTAGTTTGCATATAATATTTACAGAAAGAGCAATTTAAGAGCAGAGGAGGCACGCTCAGGGACAAAAAATAATAATACATATATATACACACACACAAGTTGAACAACAGAGTACTTCACTTCTTTCCACACTTTTATTCCACATTTCATAAGTTTAAGAATCTTAAGATAACACCCTCAGATCAAGTCTGAAATTTGCATCCCTAGAAATGGAAAATAAGGAACATTCTTGTTCTCCACAAGAGCACCAGTGAAAGCAAAACGGATCAAGATACTGATGATCCACTACAATTTAAGCAGAATGCACAACATCCCATGTTTACAGTGTTTTGATTACTAACTCAAAAAAGACGAGGAGGTGGAACAGACTTGCTACCCAGCCCCCCAAGAGTTTTAACCCACTTCACTCCATCTCACTCAATGAAATATTTCACTTACTAGCAAAGCTTGAAAAGTTAACTTACTTCACGCTCTTCCTATCAGAACTGTAATATTGTGTAGGAAAACGTTCATAACCAGATGGTCTAGAGAGGGAATTCATGAAGCAGTATTCTCCAAGGCCTCTGGTTAAAGCAATTACCTGAGACAGGTGACATCTATCAATCAGCCCCCAAAGACTTAAGTGAGAGTCTGTTCTCTGACAAGGCAGGAAAGAGATGCCAAGATATTCAGGTGGTGGTCCTTTTCATGTACAGAAAAAATCTCTTACAAGTTTACTTTGTATGCGCTGATTTTCTGTCACAGATAGACTCCTAGACAAGTAACTGAAGATCATCCTTTAGATACCTATGTCTATGTTGTTTTGTTAATCTGGGTTTCAGTTTCTTACCCAGTAAAGGAAAAAAAAAAAAAAAAAAAAAAGTCAGCAGGCTGAACCAAAAATATATCCATAGTTTCCTGCTGGCTTTCTTCTGCCAAGAAAGCTATTTACTCACATGCTCAAGAACTCCAATATTATCATGTAGTGAAACATCATAACCATGTCTGACTTCTCAAAAAAGGTGATGTAGAGGAGAAGTAGCACTAAGCAGGGTTTATGATAGTGACTTTCCATTCATGCTTTATGAAAACAGTAATTACAACAGTAAGCTATTGGTCAATGAAGCCAACATGCAAGTGTAGTGCAAGAAATATAATGAAAAACTAAAATTCCTCATTTGTCTTATGCAGATCCCTAACATTATACTTTCAGAATGATTTCCCTCTGCCAAACTAGGTTTTCTGTTACTGCACTCCAGTTCTCTTCTCCCTCATGTCAATTTGCCAATAAACTCAGAATACCAGAGGTGGAAAAACAAGAAAAAAAATAGTGGAGAAGATCCTTAGAAGCCTCTTTTTTTCCAAGGTCTTTCAAACACACCTACAGGAGAGTGTTCAGTTGGGTTTCATTCCCGCTATGCTTTTACATGTATCTTCGGAAATGCCTTGTTTTTTTATAGCTTCTAAAATACAATTGCTTAAGAAACCTTAAAACATAGTGACAAAAAACTTCAGATTTTTCCAATTATTATTTTTTAAATATCAGAGTTTAGGAACAAAGACTGAATGGATAATAATGCACAGAAGTTCTGGTTTTACTTTTCTGTAAGAAGAGGAAATATCATTGTGATCCATTGCAGAACGTTTTTGTTGTTTTTTTTTTTTGTAGTTACAGCATGTGTTAGTTACCTTCAGAAAAAGTAAATGTAATGTAATTATTTAATGCTGTGTTTTCAATAATGACTCCTAAATGAAGTTAGTTATTTCCTAATGGAATGCTGAAAAACATTAAATACTATCAGAATATCTCAAAACTGGTTGAACTTTTATGAAAAGAAAAAGGTTAAGGCACACTACCAGGAAAGGTTAGTTTCCCTTCTCTGCAGCTTCAGAACAGACTTCAGTAATGACAGGAATTACACAGCTACCTGGGTCAATAGGCAGCCTTTCCATGCCTCCTTTCAGGAAGCCTGAACACTCCCTGGAGCATAAAGTCCAAGGAAAAATCTTAAAACCTTTCCTGTCTGGTGTTTGAAGAATTCCAGCTCCTAGCTGAAAAACTAGAAGACTTTTAGAGAGCTCTGAGCAAACTTCCTTAAAAATCTAGAAACTCGTCAGTGTTTCACCTTCATCTCACCTGCTGTACAACTGCTGTTCATTAAACCACTGATTGCTATTACTAATGTGAAACAGGCAACTGCATCAAGTACAGACAGCAGTTTCTGATCTAACTATCTCCTTTTTTTTTTTTTTTTTTTTTTTTAAGTATTGAGATATTTTCCAGTATTCTTCAATTACAGTTAATTTTTTTTTAAATCCTGAAAAGAAAAATGGGAGATTTTTTTTTCCCCAAATTGGAAATTTAGAAAACAAAACAAAACACAAAAAAAACCATGAACACTTAAAATCAGCTATTTTACCCTTGATAACATATTTCCTGTGCATTAGAAATAAAGATGCACATCTGAAACCAGCACCCAGGGCATCTGACGAGACACAGTTGGGCTGGCTGGTATCAGTAATTCTTTGCATAGAAGAAAAATGCTGGGATTTTTGCCTTCCCATCCACATCGAGGCAGAAGACAGGAACCTTCATTTACTCTTTCTATGATAACATGCTCTGTTGAAATAGCTTGGCACTTTTTTGGACCAGTATGCAGAAGCCCTTCTGGCCTGGGTGGAAACACAGACAGCAGGTTATCCATAAAACCTGCATGCACTGTTAATGACTCTCTGCCATGCTCTATGCAAAAAGATGAATGAGACAGACCTTCGTTCTGTCTCGTGCTCTGCATGTTTGTGTTCCATGCTGAAAACATGACGAGCATCAGGGAAGAATTAATAAAAATTGATTAAAATAAACGAGATCTCTATTTTTCTTCATTTGTGCCTGGAAAATATGTTGATACATTACATTAAATTTCATTAGAGAAAGGAACAATTTAGTACTATTAAATATCCTGATTAATATTATTTTTTTCTTTTGAATGTCTTGTATTCTTTATTGAAGATGATCAACTACATATTTTCTTAATACTCTTTGGCAAAGTCGTGAACATTTTAACTAGCTTTCTGATTTATTTTGGAACAGAGAGTTGTCACTGGATCTAGGAGGCTTTTTTTTTTTTTCATTGATGCAAAATCTTTTATCTGAAGATAAGCAACAGATGTCTGCTAGGAGGTATCTGCACTTTGAGCTCACTGGTATTTTCATCCCTCCTCCAGAATACAGAAATGTTTTTGTGCTGAGAAAGCTGTAAACTGTTTCAATTTTCAACCTTTATAAAATATTAACTAAGCAATATGTTAAGTAGTATTAGAATTTATTTTTGAACCAAATTGTCCTATGTTTAAAACCACAGAAAATCATGCCACAAGCAAAACATACATAGATGCATTAATAAACAAGGAGCAATGTATTAAACTTTGAAACACGTAAAAAAAAAAAAAAAAAAAAAAAAGAGAGAGAGAGAGAGAGACATTCAGCATTTTCAGCAGTTGCAGTATCCAGAGCCAAAAAAATACCAAGACTGAATCTTTTCAAAGAACTGTTTGATCTGCAGTGTGGACTCTGTCAGCACCGTTCTGGAGCACAACTCTGAATACCGGCATTGCTGATAGGGAGTTAAAATGAACCACCAACAGATCCCCTGGGCACAAATAAGCGTAACATGAAAGAAATCTTAAGGAACTAAAATCATAATTAAGAATAACAGCACTTTTCAGAAAATGGCAAATATAGCAGAGTACCTGAGTGTTTCACAAAACAAGTACCTCTTAATTCTCTTGAAGTGAGTTTTCCCATCTATCAATAGAAATTTTAAAATCCTCCTTTAGCTGAAAGAAATCCACTTGCAAAGGAGTTTTAAAAAAGCATCTCTATCTCATTAAGCATCAAACTCTCAGAACAAGGGATTGGCAAGTAGTCTTCCATTGGGGCAACTCAAACAATTTACTTTTGCTTACTGTTGCATAAGCAATCAATGTATCAACGGAGAAGATGAAGGAAATACTACACACAAAGATATGAAATCCAGAATCTCGGGAAGGTGGGGAGGGAGAGAAGGGAAACTACAGTAGTATTCCTAAATTCACAGAACAGGGAATTGCAGAGCTCAGGCTGAAGGGATGGCTTATTCTTTCCATGGCAGATTTGTGAGATTAGATTTAAATCTGCTTTAGTACTTTTGCCAAGAACTCCAAGCACCCAGTAGTAGCCAGAAGGTGTGGTTAGGACTCTTTGCACATCTCCCATTGACTACGGTGATTCTAAAGAACTCCAGTTTATTACTTCAGTATTGTGACTTCGTGGCCTCTAAAACAGGTACACAGAGAGAATATGTATTTAAGGCAATTCTTTCAAACAAGATAATTTTCTCCCAAAGACATTTTTTTAATAAAATTTATCAAAGACTATCACCTATCATAGGCATTCTTACTATCCCCAGGGATAACTTTGCAACCTCGTCATTTCCAAACAGGTTTTCTACAGCTTAAATAAATAAATCTCTCCTGAAGCTGATCCACAGGTTAGTCAGCACTTGAATAACCAGGTACTATGCATGACTATTTATATTTACACCAATGTTTGTAATAACAAAAGATTTAAATACGCATATACTGTACTTATTTTTATAACCTTACCTCACAGTTTAATTAGCCACATTATTTCACAGGGAAAAAAAAAAAAAAGACAAAAAAAAACCCTTTAATTCCCCACCCCAGCACACTTTCAAATAATTCCACCTACACAGCACTGCAATTCTGTTTTCTTCGAGCTTGATGTTAATCTCAAGAAAAACAAACATCAGCCTAGACCTTTAGGGCCCCAAAATATAAACAAATTTATTTCAAAGATCTACTCTGATAAAGGGACTGGCCAGAAGAAAATTACAATTTCTACTTCACTTTAACGGTAGGCATTTCCAAGCATTAATACTATTCAATATATATTTTTAAAAGTCCAGCAGGCCTATTTAAATACCCAGACCTCTTTGCTATACCATCAGACACAGACAAATAACAGCACTGTCCATTTAGTTTCCCAACTGAACAGCTCTCCTCCCAAGGAACAGAGAGATGCCTCCTGAGATGAAAACACAGTTTTCAGGCTAATCTCCACAGTCTGAATGCCAATTCTGCCTAACATAACTCTGCATGCACTAAAGATTATAAAACAGTTTTTCAGGGTCAAGGAATCTTTCAGGGCAAAAAGGTACATTTACCTCATCTGAAAAAATGGCAAAGAATAGAAATCCATTAACACAGCAAGAAGATCCACATTACATCTGTTTTCAGATTTGACTAATCTAGGTTCTATTCCTATAACCGGATATTCTCCATTTTATTGAGGAAATAAATAGCAGATTAGACAGAATCATGTTGAGATTTGCATTGCAACAGACAAGGGAAAAAGAAAAAAAAAAAAAAAAAAAAAAAGAAAAAAAAAAAGATTTGTCAAATTGCAGAATCAATGATAATGAAGTAAGAAAAACTACCAGGGAATTAAGTTGCTAGGCTACTGAGTACTTATGAGAAATCTGACATACCAATTAAAGTAAAATATATTTTCAGGATGTAAGAACAAAAATGTTTATTAGTCTGAGATAAGTAATTAAGTGGAATACTGAAAACAGAACTGAATGAGAGAAAGCAGTTCAAAATACTATATAGCCAGTTTGGTATCAGAATCTTGAAAGGTCTTAAAAGGATACACTATTAAAAATATATTAATTTGACAGTAGCAAATACAGAACACAGCCTAAATTTTCACTTATACCATCAACATGACCTATTTTAGAAAGTTTAGTTTAAAATTTTTCTCAGTGCTACTGAGGTGACAGTCTGAAAGGGTTAGAAAAATTTACTCATACAAGTCAAACCATGATGATACTTCAATCAAAATAACATTCTGATCTAAGTTTTTTCAGATAAATATGGTTGGTCTTTTTACCCAGGTATACATGGCACCTATGGTATATGTTCCATAATGTATACATAACAGTTCCATATAATAGACACCATCAGAAGGCCCAGTTTAAACCTTTTTGGAAAATAAACAGAGATACTTTTTAAAAACTTTTTTTTTTTGATAAATATATATATATATATTTATAAAATACTTGGGGGGGGGGGGAGTGGGGGGGGGAGCATGTAGCCAGAAAGAAGTATCAAAAAGTAACAACATTATTTTAAACGTACCAGGCTACACCACCATGAGAAAACTATGTAAAAAAAGGAGCTTAAATTTAAACTTGATTATAAGTTCTTCTTTCTTGTTAACTTTTCACTTTAGTGTTACCCCTCCTATATCCCCCTAATCTAAATACAGATTGTGAACTGACAGAAATTACTAAGTAAACTTAAAGCTTCAATTTTAATGTTACTTTGATTGTTGTTACTGTGATTTTGATTATTTCCTTTGTGAATTAAATCATTTCCTTGTATACAACTGTCCAAACATTAACCTTTAGCACAGTAACTCCAGAGACATGCCTGGCGAGCAGCGGAAGCTGGCAATGACAGCAGCCTGCATACTCCAGCTCCCCTTTGTCACAGCCTCCACTTGAGGACTTGGTGAAGTTCAGGGCTCCTGGGCAGCTGGGGGAAAACGTGGCACAGGGTCCACAGCTCCTTGTGGAGCTGCCCCTAGGCAGAGTGGACCAGGACGGTATCCTGGAAAGATCCTGCCACTGATTTTAATGTTGAAAATGAGAGGTGCCCCAAGGGAGCTTTCAAAAGTAAAGTGGGTTTTATTTTTGTTTGGGAACCATTTGTGAAATGAAATTGCAGATAAACACAAGCATCAAAGCAGAAACCCAGTGTTTTAAATGGACATCTGAAGGAGTAGACAACACAACAGGCAGGTGCTGTCATTGTTCACTAGAAACATCCCACTGTTCTCAGTGAATATTCGCTGAGCTCTTTCCGTGCACATACATCTATATGGAGAACAAAGAGAAATGCATAGTTAAGGGTATGTCATAATTTTGGATTTAAACCTGTCCTTGAAGATGTAAGCTAACTTCACACATGCAGTGAAACTATTAACATGATTCCAATGGGTGGAATCATGACAAAAGAATGAAGAAAAACTTGTAGGTCCAACAATTGTTTAGGTTCTCCAGTTGCCCCAAGTCAATAGCTACATAAAAAAAAAAAAAAAAAAAAAAAAAAAGTGTGAGTCTGCAAATAATGTAAAGTGATGTGGTCTACTTAGAGATTCCTGAGTGGACTGAGCATTTGAGTTAAATAGCTTAGCAGCTCCTAAAAGCCACAATTTGCTGCGCCCCAACATGTTACACACTAAACATAACTTGCATACGGTTACAAAAATATATATTTATTTTACTACTTCTAAATAGAGAAAGTTGACAAAGAATATACCAAATACAGGTACAGACACAGGCAAACAAATGATAAACATCTCAAAGTCACATCCTAGAACCCTAGGAACTACAACAGATTGCTTATAACCATACCTTAAATATTGAATTCCTGTTCTCTCAACTTAAAGCATGTTCCCCACTCAATTATTTTTTCAGTGCAGATCAATAACAGCCATTTGTTTCCATCACCCCTGTCTGTAATAATTAATAAGCAACCAAAATATTTTACCTGTATAATCACATTCACTATTCTGAACATAGAGTATCTTTTTACATAAAATTACTGTTGTAGTAATTTTACTGTGAATAAAGCTATTATTCTCAACAAAAATAATTTGAGAGCTTTCGAACTGAGTAAATACTCTTCATCAAATTCAACAGCAACATCAAAATCAGACTATTTCATTAAAAAAAAACCTCTCCAGGCCTCACACTACAGTACAATAATATGCTAGCACATGGAGATGACAAAAGATGCAGCAGATGAAGCGTTGTCACTTGCAGTGTCAGAACACCTTTTATGCAAGACTCAGCATGTAGAGAACATGCACACCCAGGTTCAGAGTACCTGTCAGCTGCAGCTACATCTCAAAAAGATAATCTGTGCAATTTATTACATCAGTAAGCAACAGCTAAAACCTCAACTTCATAAAAATTACGGACCTGCTGAATCCTGATGTCCCGAAACTGGATAAAGTACCTTCACTTATTTCTATACAGAACCTTTAGGAAATAATTATCTGTGAGTACACATGCAAATGGCTGATTTGGAGATTTTGGACAGCAGAATTTAGGAGGGTTTTTTTTTTGTTTGTTTGTTTGTTTTTGTTTTTGTTTGAAGTTTGAAGTCCAGGAAACTGAAAGAAAGGATGAGACTCCACTGAGACTTCTTTCATTTTCTCAGACGTGACACAAAAGTTCCCTACTCCCCAGTATCCACTGTATTACAAAAAACATCTACAATGCTGTACAAGTCTGCTCCTTGCATGCAACATCCTCACTATCTAGCAACAGACTCTGCTTTGAACTGCCACTGAATCAGGTAATAGAAAGCTCCTATAACCCAACAAAATATGCTAGCTTCTTTATGTCCAATAGATGGGCCATAAAAGTTTGAGGCAGCTAAAAGACCATACATAAACCAGCTAAAATAGTTCAGGATAAGACAGGAAGGAGCTGCATCACAAAAGTATCCAGTAAGCTCTTTCTCCTTTTTCTTGTAACATACATTATTTTCATTAAGTATAAAGGGAAAAGTGCTGGTAAGGTATGGAAAAGCCAACTACCACTTCATTAAGAATGTCTATTTTAAAAGAATAAATATTTTACAGCTGATAAGGAGTCTCAGGGGAAAGAGTACAGGAAATTCGGTTACCAAGATCAACACATAATTGTCTACCAAAGGAAAAAGAAAGTTTCAATTTTATTTTGCTGAAATCTAAATAAAACACCACAAGCTATCACTGTTTCTCCTAGCTACAACTACATTTACATTGTATTTTATTTGTATTTGAGATTTGAAAAGAAAGTAATCTAATCCATTTTTGTTCCCAGTGAGAATAAACAGTTAAAATAGCTCAAACTTTAAGTTGCTAGCAAGATAAGTAGCACAAGTGTCCACAGATAAGTCTCAAAAACTGCTAAAATAGACTATTATGACAATCCATAACCACGTCAGTATTAATCCTTAGAATGACTTGCAGTGATATCTATTATCACAGAACAAGCAGCAGATCAGATGAATGCCTAGTGGTGTAGCTGACAGGTTCAAGATTGGCTTACATATACAGCAAAAACTTACAGTAGTACAAACTATACAGAAGACATACAGTACTGAGAGTGAACTAACAGGTTTACTTTTGGGTTTTATGAGACAATTTTTCACACATCAACTTTAGACACAGAGTATCCCAGTAAAATAAATTTTGCACAAGTTTGAAAATATAACTCTGAGAATAAACACTATAAGTAGCCAACTAAAAACCTACGTATGAAACATCAGTGCTTATTTGTAAATTATTCCTTTTTCCTGAACTTGTAAATTGTTTTAAAAGACAAGAATCCAAAATACATAGTATTTTCTTATTTCTGATAATCATCCTGATTTCCAGAGGAAGGGGAAGAAAACCTCTCCTATACAATTTCAGCAGCTATGCAACTCTCATATGTGGTTGCCCTTTTATCAAGCTGTGCTGGGTCTGGCAGGGAATGTGCAATACACATTCCCTGCAGTAACCCATCCAGGGCTGTACAGCTAGAACAGCATTGGTATCACACCAGCATTTTGTCTGTTGCTAGAGCAGTGCTGACACAGCACCAAGACTCCCTCCAAACCTCCGAGGGCCAGATGGTTGGGGGTGGGCAAGAGGTGACATGGCCAGGGCAGCTGACCTGAACCACCCAAAGGGATATTCTCTACCACATGATATCACACTCAGTAATAAAAGGTAGGAAAGGGGAAGGAAGGGGGACTCTCATTTTGAAGATGTTTATCCTCCTAAACAACTGCTAGGCATAGTAAGGCCCTGCTTCTCAGGATGTGGCTAAATAACACTCATTGATGGGAAGCAGAGAGTAATTGGTTTAGTTTTTTTTTTCCTTTTTGCCTTTGCGAAGCCTTTGCTTTTTTCCCCTTTCTTTTCCCTTTAATTAAATTATCTTTATCTCAACCAGCAGTGTGCTCAGGTGGCCAAGAATGCCAACAGCATCCTGGCTTGTATAAGAAGCAGTGTGGCCAGCAGGGCTAGGGAAGTCATTGTCCCCCCCTGTACCTAACTCTAGTGAGGCTGCACCTTGAGTAGTATGTTCAGGTTTGGGCTCCTCACTACAAGAAGGACATCGAGGTGCTTGATAGAGTCCAGAGAAGGGCAATGAAGCTGGTGAGGGGTCTGGAGAACAAGTCTTATGAGGAGCGGCTGAGGGAGCTGGGCTTGTTCAGCCTGGAGAAGAGGAGGCTCAGGGGTGACCTTATTGCTCTCTACAGGTACCTTAAAGGAGGCTGTATTGAGGTGGGGGTTGGTCTGTTCTCCCACCTGCCTGGTGACAGGACAAGTCACCAGGCATGGGCTAAAGTTGCACCAGGGGAGTTTTAGGTTGGATGTTGGGAAGAACTTCTTTACCGAAAGTGTTGTCAGGCATTGGAATGGGCTGCCCAGGGAAGTGGTGGAGTCACCATCCCTGGAGGTCTTTAAAAGACGTTTAGATGTAGAGCTTAGGGATATGGTTTAGTGGAGGACTTGTTAGTGTTAGGTCAGAGGTTGGACTCGATGATCTTGGAGGTCTCTTCCAACCTAGACAATTCTGTGATTCAACCCACGAGCCTTTTTGTTTCCATCATACTTTTCTTCCGCTCTTATTTTGAGGAAGGGGAGCAAGAGAGTGGATATGGTAGAGTTCAGCTGCCCAGAAAGGTAAAACCACCATACAAGCTGATTGCATCTAACCACTTTTCAGTTCTTTGAGCTCACTGGAAACCTCACTCGCCAGTTTCAGTTTGACTGTGTTCTCTCCCTTCAGTTATGTCTCCCTCTCCCATATTCAGAAAATAAACACTCATCTTTGGGCAAGTTTTGGAGAATAAACTTTTAAAAATACTTCTGAAATATACAAATTTATCCCTGGGGACAAAAGATTATGCAAGAACCAAACTTAATGAACATGTGGCCCATGTAAGGAGAAGTTATGACACTGCTTCTTGATTGCATACACGCTTCTGGTGTAAAAGCAAATACATGAATACCTTTTTTCTCAGGCATTTCAAGTCTAGAAAAGCCTACTTGCCTGTTGAGTAGAGATGAACCTTATGCACACTGTAGCTCAGTGTACATAGTTAACGTTGACATTAACATAATTCTCACATGTTATAGCCACCACAGAAAAAAAAAAAAAAAAAAAAAGGAAAACAAAAAGTAACTCCCCCTTCATCAAATTCTCAACACTTTCAAATAGTTCCAGGTTGATGAAACAAATATTTTGAGAAAGTCTAGAAATGCTTAAAAGGGTAAATATGTTATTTATATTCTTTTTTTTCTTTCTGTGAAATGTTGAGATGGAGGCATATACTTAATCCAAGAAGTCCTGAACCTTGTTAAAAACACACTCATTAAGGTGAAATATTATCAGTAGAATAAAATACCATTAGCAACAGCACTACGCAAACTTAAATAGATGGCAGTGTAATGAACCCTGTTTATCTTACAACCATGTCAGAATACATGTCCAATAATAGAAAAATAGAAGTCAACATGTCAGTATGCCAAACAGAGCATCTGCATTTTGAGAAAATGAAAATGACGTTGGAGTGAACCGTGGTATTTTCATTTTATCGACAAAATTTGACAGAGTATCTTGGATTACAGAGTTTGACGTTGAGCTGAGAATTTCTTATGTTTGTTACTGGAATATGCCCTTTAGTTTATTACCTTGAAAGACTGCTCTGACAGGAGTCTTTTTGAACACTTAACAGGTGGGTAAATATTGAATAAACATGGAGACATCACAAGATTCAAGGAGACAGAGTAGGAAAATCAGAGTGTGTTTCCCTTCCTGTTTCCATGGTGGACAATCAGGGGAAGAATGGCAAGGGGGGGGGAAAAAAAGTGGATGGATTTTACATTATTTATTATTAATTTTACATTACTATATAAATAATTATAATTATATTATAATGTATATTATTATATTTTATTGTATTATATATATTTATTATATTATATATTATTATATTTTATTTTATATTATATTATTTGTATAGTTTACTTTATTATATTAAAAGCGACAAAACAACAAAATAACCATAAAAACACAAATAAAGTGTTAGAAGTCTTGTTTTGTGGTTTTAGCAAAAGACAGGAGGATGCTACTCAGCAATAGCTAGGTGAAACTTACGACTGACGTTACTCTAAGAAGAAGGCTCTGAAATAAATCACTTCATCCTGATCTTTGAGGATGACTATTAGAAAATTAGGGGGTTATTGCAGAGTTTACAACATCATAAGATCTCAAAATTTCTTTTTATATTGTATTGCTTTCTTTTAATATATTAAGACTGTAAACAATTTGAAATTTTAATTGAAACAAGACTGGTTCTATTTTAATTTATACATATTTAATGCACTGTCTTGACCAGTTCAGATAATTGAAATAGTTACCAAACTTAATCATTGCATTATCAAAGAAGTGTGTTAGTATTATATCAGAACTAACATATCAGAAAAATCTAAATTCAGTTGTATATGTAGTTTGCTTTTATTTTTTTGTAGTACATTGCATCAAAGAAACACATCTTGACATAACGGAAGAGCAGCATGTTATAATGTAATCTTTGTTTAAATAAAAAAAACATGTTTATACATGTATATTAAACTATTTTAGCATTTGTTGTTGCTACAAAATATTTCAAAAAGTTACTGAATATGTAAAACAAATTCTAGGACATCATCAAGCCTGTAAATGTTGGCAGATGTAAATTGTTCTAGATAGCACAGGAGGCAACTTAAGATGTCTTAAAAATGATAGTTTTCACAGAGGTACATGTACTTAGATTATTTTGTTCCCAAGTGGAAAGACATACACAGGTCAATAGCACTCCAGCTGTGTCCTGAACTCTAAGCTCATGGATTAAACTTCCAGCAGTGCTGGGGTTATCTGGTTATGTTTCTACACTAATACAAAAAAACAAACACTACATCATTGTATGATTTCTGTGTATATGTTCTTGTTTGAACCATTTTTATGTTGCTGATTCTAATAGTATAAAGATACATCGCCCAAGCAGGACAAGTAGCTCTAAGAACAGTTTGATTGTCACCTTCCACTTTCTTTAACAAAGCCCACGGCCACTGTTCCGTCCTCCTGCTTGTCTGTATTTCACAGACCCTCATTTCCTTATCAGACGCTGCTGCAGATCCTTTTCCAGCTTGCTCATGTCCATTGTTGCTGCCACATCCTCTTCCTCATGGCTTCTCTTTTCCTCTCCTGCAAGCACCATATTTTTTCTCATTCTTCCATCTTCCCTGTGGCTCCTCTTCTTACTTTCACTGCTCCCCTAAGGCAGTCGATCCACCTCCTGCTGCCGCTCCATCTGTATGGGCGAGTGCAGAACCAAAAGTACTTCTCAACTGAGCTACCCAGCTGCCTCCAGAGTCACTTTGTGTTTCTCAGAGCTTTCAGGCACAACAAAAAGGCAACAAAGAAAACCCCTGCTGAGGTCTGTGGCCAAATGCAAAAAATGAGCAACACCGCACACTCTCGTCTATAACCCCTGAAAAGCCTACTGGATACACAGCCTTTGAAGATGCTGACTAAAACTGCCATCCAACTGATCTATTGTTCTCAGACCACTTAGAGCATATCTAGCAGCTTTAAGTTGCAGAAAAATGCACCCTCACCAAGTCAGAAATGATGAAAAATTTGGTCATTTTTCCAAGCAAAAATATTTAGAAACATGGTGGGAGGATAGTGGTCTCTGCCAACAGGCACTTAAAATAAACAATGATTCAAAGCTTTTAATTTATCAGTCTCAGTCTAATCATCGAAATATGTTAAACAACTTCTGAAATATGGGTGATTAACAGATACTCCTTCTGGTAAAGGCAACAAGTAAACCACAATTTTGCTTTTATTTATTTTTGTTTCTTACTGTCTAGCCTACTCCAACATTAAAATGAATCTTTGAAAATGATCTTGTGGAAACAGATCAGCTACTGATCCTATTCTTCTTCCATAAGCATGCTGGAAAGAAATCTTCTCTAGCCGTTGTCTTAGTGCTTGCTGAATTAACATCATTTTAAATTGAGTTGTAGATAAAGAATGGACGTCTGAATAACGTATAATGACTACATTTCATAAGACAGCTATTTTGTTATCTAACTTGAATTAAACACAGTAGTTTCCAATGAAACCCTTCAGAGGATTTGCTCTCAACTATTCTGCAGAGGGACCATTTTAGAAGTTCAACTAAAAGGAGAAATTAAAGAATGTTCATGAACACCTATATAGAGCTAGAAAAAAGTATCAGATTGTGTTCAATAACATGATGGTAAAATATTATATGATATATAAAATATATATTATAAAATAATATTTATAATATATATAAATTTTATATATTATACAACATATATTATAATATGATATATTTATTATATGTATTATGATATATAATATTATTTATTATTATATTATATATTATAGTATAATATATAATATATATAATATAAAAATAATATTATAAATTATAAACCAAAGTTTACTTAAGTATGCACATGGTATTAGCATAATACTCACATCCATACTTCTATATCTTACATGCTACAGAAGAAATGTGCTTGAAATTATCTAAGTCCACTAACTGATTTGTAAAAGTTTTTCTTAAAATTATTAAACTACACAGTTGTAAATGTTTTATGGGAAAAGTATAAAACAAAAAAACTTCAGTGTCAGTCATGTTATATGAAACTACCCCAAGTAGAAAGACAATGAAGCTGAGACAGATTTTCCTTCTTACTACCAAAAAAATAATTTAATATCAAACAGACATTCTAAGCCATTTAAAAAATATATAATATGCAAATATGTACACATATTAATGCAGTTTCAGTCATGAGAAGCATTTATAACTATAGATGGTCAAGAATCGATTTCAAAACTATACATATTGATAATGAAATCTCTTTAAGTGGATTTAATGACAATATGAAAAACAGTTCCCAGATGAAAAACAGCTTTAGTTTAGTATGAGTATTACCATTAACCAGTAATTTCTTTATGTAAGAATAATATTATTTAATTAATTAATAATATTTCTTTATTATAACCACTAATTTCTTTATACCACTGTCAAGTAACTTTACATGCTATTTCTAAATCATAAAAACTCCTGCAAATCTACAAAAGGCCATATCTGAAGATGTTAAACAAAGCCAGGAGTAAATGCTTGTAAGTGTTGAATACTAAAAGTAAAATGTCATCCATTTTATCTGCATTGTGATTTTAACCCACGGAGGAATTTTGGAAGACCTTTAGGAGAGCTTCCCTCTTAAGTTTAATCTGTACTGACAAGTGGTTTGGGTCTGTAGACAAACTTAATTTATTTCGTAAGTTTTCAATTTCCAGATATACATTCAAGAACTATGGTGACAATACTAGGAATAAACAAGTGAGACATATTTGTGACTTTTTGCCACAAGGAATCAACTAGATCTTATCTTAGACTGTTTCATTGACCAGCTAACACAGAGCAAAGAATAAAACCTTGAACTGAAGAACTATACTTTTCAGATTGAACTGAAGGATAAAATAAAATAAAATAAAATAGAATAAAATAAAATAAAATAAAATAAAATAAAATAAAATTAAATTAAATTAAAATAAAATAAAATAAAATAAAATAAAATAAAATAAAATAAAATAAAATAAAATAAAATAAAATAAAATAAAATAAAATAAAATAAAATAAAATAAAATAAAATAAAATAAAATAATGAAATCAAGCCTGAAATGCTGAAGTGCTGAACCGATCTTCCACATAAGTTTGTGTTGAAAGAAAATAGCAATCAAGGTAAAGAAACCCAAAATCCTTTTGGAGAAGCTTCTGACTTTACTGTATAGGTAGCTATGTCAAGAAAGTTCTCTGACCAATTTTTACCTAATCTTGATGAAAAAAGGGTACTTATAAAAAAAAAATAAAGCAATGTTAAAAATACAAAAGGGCAAATTCATGCTTAGAAAGAAGGCAAAGAACTACCAATAAGTAAAATCTTGAAAAAAAAGCATAAAGATTCAAGAATGAAAAAATATTTCCATATGTATAGAATTATGCAATGCAAATGGTGTTTTTATTAAAAACTAAAGCCAATTTCATATTTTGCTTCAGAAGTTGTAGAATACTGTAAATATGATAAATGACATATTGAATAAAGTTTAAAATTTTACTTAGCCTTCCTACTACAAATACAAGATAGGAATCAAATACTCTCACATACTGTCCCAAGACAGCAAGTATTGAATGTTTTCTAGAGAAAATAAAAATTTACTAGCTTCCGCCTATTTGCAGAGATCCCCAGATTGGTCTTTGGTCAAACTTCATTTAACAGTCTCATAACACTTCCACATAGTTAAGAAAGTGCTGATTGCTTATTTAGGAAGCACGATCAGTACAGGGAAAACACAATTTAACACAGAGTAAACTTCATGACAAAGCACAGAAATAATAAGACAGACTGAAATTAGAAATTCTAAGTGTTCATGACTTTGGCATACAGTAAGACTTTCCTGTTATAAACTGACAGCTTAAGATTTGGAAACAAAGGGGGGGGGGGGGGGGGGGGGGGAGAAATACCTTTAAAATCACAAGTGTGAGCTGCAAATGTAATACTGCCTGTAAATGAGAAATGCAGAAATCCAGTAGCAGTGGACATTAAAACTGAGAAAGGATTAGCAAATCTTATTTATAAATGCATCCTTAGTTCATAAAAAGGACAGTAATATGTGGCATCTTAACATAGATATTAGCGCTGATATATTAGTATATTGTATGATATGCTGATATGCATACCGTATATACTGGGTCTGGCTGGGGGTGGAGTTAACTTCCCCTCCCTGTGACCTACAGAGCGCAGTGCTCTGCACTTCTAGCCAGAACAGCACAAACACCACACTTTGGTGTTTTGGCTATTGCTGAGCAGTGCTGGCACAGCACCAGTCAAGGCTGTCTATCCAAATACCCCCACCCCAAAAAGCCACTAGGGTGGGGGTGAGCAAGAGATGGGGAGGGAACCCAGCTGACCCCAACTACCCAAAGGGCAGATATATATATATATAGATAGATAGATAGATAGATAGATAGATAGATAGATAGATAGATAATATATTTTATATATATATCCCATACTGTACGTTGTGCTCAGCAACAGAAGTGGGAAGAGGGCAAACAGGGGAGGAGGGAAGGGAAAGAAAGGGAATAATGAGAAATGCTCTCGTTTTGAAAGCATTTGTCTTCCTGAGCAACTGCTACACATACTGAGGCCCTAAAGAACTACGACTGCAAATGAAGCTCCACCACCACCATTCAATCTTGTAAGAATACAAAACATGAGCAAAGATTTTTCTCTCCTAAGAAGCTCTTCCAAACACTTCCATCATAACATTATGAATTTAAGCCAACTCCTTATTCAGCTGGTCTTCCATGCACATGCAGATTCCAGATCATTGATCCAGCAGATTTTGCTGCTTATTTTTCAAGCGAAGAAGCTGCATCTACTGATGTTCTCTGCGAGTTTCTAGAAATACAGCATGCAGTTGTCACAAGCTGTGTTCCATCACTAGAGGCATGAGTTGGCAAGAAAAGATTCCTAATAAAAATTCCTGCATTCATTTGTTTATGCTTTTAGCAAAACACCGGGGAAGAAAGTCCATATGCAGATCAATGCCTTAACAGAATTTCACTGTTCATGGCAGTGAGTGGTGGTTAGAAGCAGACAGGACACTAAGGCAAGTTTTTGTTTATGAGCAAAGTCTATCGCAAGTCTAAGCAAAACTGGTTTTATGACCCTTTCATGCTTTTACCAAATTCTGAAAGTTCTTTTTTCCTCCACACAGAAATTACTAAAATTTGAGAACAATTACTTAGACATTGCAAATAATCTGAGGAAGTTTGGTTCTAAATTTAACCTTCTGAAAAACAGATAAAGCAAGCTCAGTAAAAGTCTTAGGGAACAAATAGCAGCATCACTCTCACGAAGATCTATCTGCATAGAAAGAGAGCTTCACTGATGACCATTCTTACTGAAAAGCCATCTCGTTGGTATTAGTTTGTTGTTTTTTTTTCCTACTGAACAAGAAAAGAATTCAAAGTGACCTTAAAAACAACCTAAGAATTCAAACATTTTTGGCATAAAAAATTAAGACAAATCAATGAACACTATGCCACTCCTTTGAGGGAAAAAAAAAAAAAAAAAGCCAAAAAGTTCTAGGTAATGATAGTTTATTCAAACGGAAGTTCCAAATTTCCTATGACATTATTATATAATTCAGGACTTAGAATTTATTAGAAACTGTGTGTTTACAAGATCAGATGGAGGCCAGGCAGTTAAAAAAATGCATGACTTTATAGATGTTTTTCTCTGCTTCCAGGAATTTTGACATTCTGTATCACTTGATGTAAATTTTTTTGTATTACTTCTGTTTGCTTACTTCTAGATCTTTCCAGTTAACTATCAGCAAAAAAGTAGATTCCTGGACTGGTGTGTTTAGAGAGAGTATCTGTCATTTCTTTGGCAGTTTTAGTGTTTCCTTAATGCTCTGAATCCTGTTATCAGTTTGTTTTCAGGGAAAAATCATGGCGAGTCAACATTTGATGATGGCATTCTTGGTTTCATTTAAAGAGGAAAAACACCCTTATCTCACAAGGATCAGAGAGTGTTAAACAGCGATATTCATGTCAGGTTTGACTAATCATAGTCTGTTGCTAGCTGTTGACTCCGTAGGACAGTCTGTAAGACAGTCTGTAAGAATGAAAAGGATCAGAGTTTGGATTTAAGCTGAAGAATCTTCCACATGACTCACATGACTATTACTACCTTCAAACACTGCAAACCTTATCCTTCTCCCTTACTCTGTGCATAAATGCACAGTCAGATCTGTAGATAGCAAGATTAGTGCTTTAACTTCAATATTAGCAAGGTGCTTTCAAAAGACCTGGTCTGGCAACTGTCCTCATTTAAGTCAAAGGAATTCAATAATAGAAGTGATATATCTGCCACCGAGTATTTAGATGATGTACTTGAAATAGTTATTCCTACAATCAAATTTGGTTCGATATATTACCCTGCTACTATACGCTAGTAAGTAGCCTAATTAGTTAAAGAACAAGTGCTTAACAAAAATCTCAAAGAGCAAAAGAAAATTGTTAAAGCCAAGCCTGCCTCTCTCAAATGCAATATAAAACTAGGGGCATCCCAAGTGACCTTCTGGTATTATAAACTTTAGGTTTGTTTATGTGAAAAAAGGAGGTCACATTAACAGTTATGTTTGTTACTATTTCAGGTTATCCATTTGGGGTCAACAATCTCAAATGCTTGCCGAACTATTAAAAAGGCTTAAACGTACATTAGACACTTCTGGTTCTACTTGTTCAGTTTTACATCAACTCCTACAGCTACAAACAATAAGAAAATAACAAATTGAACTAAAATAGCTCCCTGAAAAGCTCAATTTTAAAAAGACTGGCAACTGGACATCCACCCATTTCACATAAATTAATTATGACTTTCCAGTGAAGAGCACCTGCTTCATGTTCATGACAGGAGGACAAAAGCTGGAACTTAATATGGCCCTTCACTTCCAGCATTAACCAGATGTCCCAAAGTAACCTGTAACAGCATCACTTCAACAGTACCCACCCACCTGGTAACTTAATAGTCTTGAAATCAAGACTGAGAAGAATAGTACATATTTTTGAAGTAACAATTATTTACAGATAGGAAAAAAATATATATATGCTATCTGGAAGAGATTTTGCTTTTCACTGCCAAACCACATTGCACATTAAGTTCTCTTTAGTTCTGCCTGTTCCTTCTCATCTGAAGGTAACTCACACGTGGACATTTAATTTGCTAACTTTGACTGCAGTGCAAATCAAATGATGAAAAACATAGTTTCTGTCAACACATGCATATTCAGTAAATGTGGACTAGGTACACATGTACACACCATATATTTATACTTCCATAACAGAAAAACAAACCACATCTCCTTCAGCCTTCTCTTCTCTACATGAACACTGATCAGAATGGGTATCTGCACTTGCAAGCTGGCCTACGTTAAACTCTCAACACTCATTTTTTAGCGTTGTTACATCACATTATGGTATGATAAATACTATAAATAGAAATCAAGATGGAAATTTTAACCTGATTTAGTACAGTCATAGCATGATTTCTGATACTAACACATTTTCCTGAGAAGAAAGGGACATACGCTAAGAAAAAGTAAAATGGTTGTGCTTGCAACAAGAAGCTTAGGAAAAAAGTGTATTGAAGATGTTATTTAGGTGAGACATAGCCACATGATGTTTCTAGCTCCTGCACTTGTTAGAAGCTTATTTTTAAAATTTCTTTGAATGTCTCAGACTCATAATCTGGATATAATATGAACTGATTAACTATTCAGAAGATATAGTTAATGTAGAATAAGACAGGCTTAACACAAGAGTTAGTGCAGAATCAAGAACTCTTTTTTACTTCATACTTTGCCTAATGGTTGTTTGCAAAAATACAAAACCCTAAAAGGGGAAAAGTTTAAAATGTTGCTGGATCTTCTGGTAAAAAAGGCAAAGGGACATGTAAACAGACCAAGCCAGCTAACAGCTTTACATATTACATTGCTTTACTGAACACATTTCAGTATTTGCACCATCTCAACATATACCAGGTACAAATTGCAAAATAGCAGTAGTAACTAAATAAATACTCCATTCTTGGATGAAGGTGTTTATAAATATGCACAGATAAAATGGTGCTGTTATATGTGTATGAGCTTTTTATACAAGAATTACTTAAGACCAACAGCTGAAGCAGTTGACAAATTGAATAAATGCCAACACTGATTTCTTGTGACTGACTTTTCACATTCTTTGAATTTTCAGAAACACATACACAGCATGCAGACAGACTATATCTACAACCCAAACTTCAACAGTAAAAACTCAGACTAAAAATAAAGACAACACAGAAGTAATTCCATCACAGAAAAAAAAAAAAAAAAAAAAAAAAAAAAAAAAAAAAAAAAACTTTGTTCCAAGCACTGCTATCAATTCTTCTACGTTTCCCAATAAAGAGAAATTGCAATAAGACAGTTCTCCACAGATTAAAAAATATAAAAAAGGTTAACACCTTTGATTGAGTTTGGATAGTTAGTTTCATAACAGAAGAGTAGAGCTTTAGAATTTATTTAAAATACTGTCTTTTTTTTTTTTTTTTTTTTTTTTTTTTTTAATTTAAAACGGCCATTTGCCGAGGCGATCGGCTCCGGGGCAGACGCGTTTTGCAGCGGAGCGGGGGATCGGGCCAGGCAGGGCTAATTTTTCCGGCATCGAGCCTACTTGAGGGAGCCGCCAGGACCCGGCAGCCCTCGTGAGGGAGGTTGACGAGGCGTAGGCGGAGCCAGCAGCGCCCCCTCCCCGGCCGTTCAAATGCTGCCCCTAGGGAGCGCGGCGAACAGGGCGGGCAAACAGGGCGTGGCGCGTCAGAAGGGAGTGCTGCGAAAGTTAGCGCGGCAGTTCGCGCAGGCAGGGCGAGCAGGCAGGGCAGAGCGCTCCCTCCACCCATACGAACACGTCCTTAACAACAGCCGTTAGCTAGGTGATAATGGTCTCCACCAGGCAAGGTGCGCTCTCCAGGAAGTCGGTACACACCCAGACCGACTACCCGTTAAAAAACGTAGCAGTTTTGGTCACAGGATGCAAGGAGTGTCTGAGCCTGTTGCTGCCATCGGCGGGAGGCAGAGAAACTGCGTGCGTGAGGTGCGAGCAGGTGGATGACCTGGTCCGCATGGTGGCAGAGCTCAAGGAGGAGGTGGAGAGGTTGAGGACCATCAGGGAGTGTGAGCGAGAGATAGACTTGTGGAGTAACTCCCTGCGGGGCCTCAAGGGGAGGTACCGAGGTGAGACTCCTCAAATGGGGGTGGATCCCCTGCCCTGTCGCCGTCGGGCAGAGGGAGGGGATCTGGGAGTTCAGGAGGAATGGAAACAGGTCCCTGCTCGACATCGCAGGCGACGCCCTCCCCTTCCAGCCCCGCATTCCCAGGTGCCCTTACGCAACAGGTTTGAGGCCCTGGAGCTTGACAGACCAGTAGCTGAGGAAGAGGTAGCAAGTGTTCCCAGGAGGATGCCTAGGGCGAGGAGGTCGACTCCACACCTCAGGACTGCCTCCACCAAGACAGAAAGAAGGGTTATTGTTGTTGGAGACTCGATTCTTAGGGGAACAGAGGGCCCTATTTGTCGGCCTGACCCTACCCGTAGGGAAGTCTGCTGCCTCCCTGGGGCCAGGGTCAGGGACGTTGCCAGGAAGCTTCCCAACCTGGTACGCCCCTCTGACTATTATCCTCTTTTGATAGTCCAAGCGGGCAGTGACAACACTGAAGAGAGAAGCCTGAAGGCTATCAAAAGAGACTTTAGGGGGCTGGGTCGGTTAGTGGATGGAGCGGGAGTGCAGGTGGTGTTTTCGTCCATCCCTACGGTGGCAGGGAGGGGTTCAGAGAGGACGCGGAAAGCCCACCTGTTAAACACGTGGCTCCGGGGCTGGTGCCAACGCAGAAATCTTGGGTTTTTTGATCATGGGGCACTTTACTCAGCACCTGGCCTGATGGCCACAGACGGGTCCCTATCTTTTAGGGGAAAAAGGATCCTGGGCCAGGAGCTGGCAGGGCTCATTGAGAGGGCTTTAAACTAGGTAGGAAGGGGGATGGGGCTGAAGCTAGGATTATTGGGGCTGTGCCAGGGGGAACAATGGCAAGGCCGGAGGATAAGGTAATGGCCCAGCTGAAGTGCATCTACACCAATGCATGCAGCATGGGTAACAAACAGGAGGAGCTGGAAGCCATCGTGCAGCAGGCAGGCTACGACTTGCTTGCCATCACGGAGACGTGGTGGGACCAGTCTCATGACTGGAGTGCTGCAGTGCCTGGCTATAAGCTCTTTAGAAGGGACAGGCAGCACAGAAGGGGTGGTGGTGTGTCTCTCTATATTAGAGAGTCTTTGGAGGTTGTAGAACTCGAGGCTGGGAATGACAAGGTCGAGTCCCTTTGGGTTAGGATCAGCAGGGACAACAAGGCTGGTGTCCTGGTCGGGGTCTGCTATAGACCGCCAAACCAGGATGAGGAGACGGATGAGGAATTCTACAGGCAGCTGACAGAAGTTGCAAAATCGTCAGCTCTTGTACTCGTGGGGGACTTCAACTTCCCTGACATATCCTGGAAGCACAACACAGCCCAGAGAAAGCAGTCTAGGAGGTTTCTGGAGAGCGTGGAAGATAGCTTCCTGACGCAGCTGGTTAGTGAACCTACCAGGGGTGGTGCCCCGCTAGACCTTCTCTTCACAAACAGAGAAGGACTGGTGGAGGATGTGATTGTCGGGAGCTGTCTTGGGCAGAGTGACCACAAAATGGTGGAGTTCACTATTCTTGGCGAGGCCAGGAAGGGGACCAGTAAAACCGCTGTATTGGACTTTTGGAGGGCTGACTTTGAGCTGCTCAGGACACTAGTTGGTGGAGTCCCTTGGGAGGCGGTTCTGAAGGGCAGAGGGGTCCAGGAAGGCTGGGCGCTCTTCAAGAGGGAAATCTTAATGGCGCAGGAACGGTCTGTCCCCACGTGCCCAAAGACAAGCTGGTGGGGAAGAAGACCAGCCTGGCTCAACAGAGAATTGTGGCTTGATCTTAGGAGAAAAAAGAGGGTTTATAAGCTTTGGAAAAGTGGGCAGGCCACTAGGGAGGACTTTAAGGATGTAGCGAGGCTGTGCAGGGACAAAATTAGGAAGGCCGAAGCTCATCTGGAGCTCAATCTGGCTACTGCCATTAAAGATAACAAAAAACGTTTCTATAAATACATCAACACAAAAAGGAGGACTAAGGAGAATCTCCATCCTTTACTGGATGCGGGGGGAAACTTAGTTACAAGAGACGAGGAAAAGGCGGAGGTGCTCAATGCCTTCTTTGCCTCAGTCTTTAGCGGCAATACCGGTTGTTCTCTGGATACTCAGTACCCTGAACTGGTGGAAGGGGATGGGGAGCAGGATGTGGCCCTCACTATCCATGAAGAAATGGTTGGTGACCTGCTACGGCACTTAGATGTGCACAAGTCGATGGGGCCGGATGGGATCCACCCAAGGGTACTGAGAGAACTGGCAGAGGAGCTGGCCAAGCCACTGTCCATCATTTATCAACAGTCCTGGCTATCGGGGGAGGTCCCAATCGACTGGCGGCTAGCAAACGTGACACCCATCTACAAGAAGGGCCGGAGGGCAGACCCGGCAAACTACAGGCCTGTCAGTTTGACCTCAGTGCCAGGAAAGCTCATGGAGCAGATCCTCCTGAGAGTCATCACGCAGCACTTGCAGGGGAAGCAGGCGATCAGGCCCAGTCAGCATGGGTTTATGAAAGGCAGATCCTGCTTGACGAACCTGATCTCCTTCTATGACAAAGTGACGCGCTGGGTGGACGAGGGAAAGGCTGTGGATGTGGTCTACCTTGACTTCAGCAAGGCTTTTGACACCGTCTCCCACAGCATTCTCCTCAAGAAACTGGCTGCTCTTGGCTTGGACTGGCGCACGCTTCGTTGGGTTAGAAACTGGCTGGATAGCCGGGCCCAAAGAGTCGTGGTGAATGGAGCCAAGTCCAGTTGGAGGCCAGTCACTAGTGGCGTCCCCCAGGGCTCGGTGCTGGGGCCGGTCCTCTTTAATATCTTCATCGATGATCTGGACGAGGGCATCGAGTGCACCCTCAGTAAGTTTGCAGATGACACCAAGTTAGGTGCGTGTGTCGATCTGCTTGAGGGTAGGAAAGCTCTGCAGGAGGATCTGGATAGGCTGCACCGATGGGCTGAGGTCAACTGCATGAAGTTCAACAAGGCCAAGTGCCGGGTCCTGCACCTGGGGCGCAATAACCCCAAGCAGAGCTACAGGCTGGGAGAGGAATGGTTGGAGAGCTGCCAGGCGGAGAAGGACCTGGGAGTGATGGTGGATAGTCAGCTGAATATGAGCCCGCAGTGTGCTCAGGTGGCCAAGAAGGCCAACGGCACCCTGGCTTGTATCAGGAACAGTGTGACCAGCAGGGCTAGGGAGGTGATCGTCCCCCTGTACTCGGCTCTGGTGAGGCCGCACCTCGAGTACTGTGTTCAGTTTTGGGCCCCTCGCTACAAGAAGGACATCGAGGTGCTTGAGCGGGTGCAGAGAAGGGCGACGAAGCTGGTGAGGGGCCTGGAGAACAAGTCCTACGAGGAGCGGCTGAGGGAGCTGGGCTTGTTTAGCCTGGAGAAGAGGAGGCTCAGGGGCGACCTTATCGCTCTCTATAGGTCCCTCAAGGGAGGCTGTAGCGAGGTGGGGGTTGGTCTGTTCTCCCACGTGCCTGGTGACAGGACAAGGGGGAACGGGCTTAAGTTGCGCCAGGGGAGTTTTAGGTTAGATGTTAGGAAGAACTTCTTTACCGAAAGGGTTGTTAGGCATTGGAACAGGCTGCCCAGGGAAGTGGTGGAGTCACCATCCCTGGAAGTCTTCAAAAGACGTTTAGATGTAGAGCTTAGGGATATGGTTCAGTGGGGACTGCTAGCATTAGGTCAGAGGTTGGACTCGATGATCTTGAGGTCTCTTCCAACCTAGAAATTCTGTGATTCTGTGAAAACGTTGCCAGCAAGGTTTTATAAACATTCATATTTTCACAGCGAAGGGGAAAAACACACACATGAAAATCAACATTTTGTTTCTTGGATACTGAGAATATTTACATACAGTCAACTAAACAACTGAATTAAGTTAATCAAATAACATGCAATAATTGACATGTCTTCTTAGATCCGGGAAACTACAGGCCAGTCAGTCTCACCTCTGTCCCTGGAAAGATATCAGAACAGCTTGTTCTGGATGCCATCTCCAAGCAATTGGAAGAGAAGAAGGTTATGAGGAGTAGTCAGCATGGATTCACCAAGGGGAAGTCGTGCTCGATCAACCTCGTTGACTTCTATGATGGCATCACCAGCGTGGTTGAAGGGGAAGAGCAGTGGATGTCATTTATCTTGACTTTAGCAAGGCTTCTGATACTGTCTCCCATGACATCGTGCTAGCAAAGCTGAGAAAGTGTGGCATACACAAGTGGACAGTAAGCTGGATTGAGAACTGGCTGACTGGCCAAGCTCAGAGGGTGGTGATTGGTGGAGAAGAGTCTGGCTGGAGGCCTGTGACTATCGGTGTTGCCCAGGGGTCAGTGCTGGGTCTGGTCTTGTTCAACATCTTCAACAACGACCTTGATGAGGGAATAGTGACCACCCTCAGCAAGTACGCTGATGATACAAAGCTGGGAGGAGTGGCTGACACTCCAGAAGGCTGTGCTGCCATTCAGCAAGACTTGGACAGGCTGGAGAGATGGGTAGGAAGAAACCAAATGAGGCTTAACAAGAGCAAGTGTAGAGTCCTGCACCTGGGAAGGAACAACCGCATGTATCAGTACAGGCTGGGGGATGACCTGCTGGAGAGGAGCTCTGCAGAGAAGGACCTTGGGGTGCTGGTAGACAGGATGCTGGATTGGCCATGAGCCAGCAGTGGGCCCTGGTGTCCAAGAAGGCCAATGGGATCCTGGCGTGCATTAAAAGGAGCGTGGCCAGCAGGTCAACGGATGTGATCCTCTCCCTCTACTCTGCCCTGGGCAGGCCTCACCTGGAGTACTGTGTCCAGTTCTGGACTCCCCAGTACAAAAAAAAGACAGGGATCTCCTGGAAAGAGTCTAGCGGAGGGCAACAATGATACAGGGCCTGGAGCATCTTCTCTGTGAGGAAAGGCTGAGACCTGGGTCTGTTCAGCTTCGAGAAAACTGAGGAGGGAATCTTATCAATGTTTACAAATACCTTAAGTGTGGGAGACAATGGGATTAGGCCAACCTCTTCTCAGTGGTTTGTGGGGACAGGACAAGGGGCAATGGCCAAACAATGTATCACAGGAAGTTCCGCACCAACATGTGAAAGAACTTCTTCACAGTGAGGGTGATAGAGCACTAGAACAAGCTGCCCAGGGAGGTTGTGGAGTCTCCTTCTCTGGAGATATTCAAGGCCCGCCTGGACACCTACCTGGGCAACCTGCTCTAGGGAACCTCCTTTGGCAGGGGGGTTGGACCTGATGATCTCGAGGTCCCATCCAACCCCTACAGTTCTGTCAGTCTTAATCATTTATTTTCAGTTTTTATATAGACCAATGTATGCAAACATGTCTGCATACATTGGTCTATCTTATGACTTCCATTTAATTCCCCTATGCTTGTGATGTTATGCACTGATAGATGTTTTCAAAAGGAATTAATTATGACAAACACTATGAAACAACTCTCAAAAAGACATTATCATAAGCCTGCATAGCCTTAGAGCTCAAGTTAATTAGAATTGATGAACCATGGTTAAAAAAAAATAAACCTAAAATGTTCTGAGATCCCATTATTACGGAAAGGAAAGGGAAAATACTCAGTTTAACCCAAATATGAAATATTTCCTTTAAATTACATATTTGGAAAAAAAAAAAAAAAGATGTTAAATTTGAGGGGAACACACGAGATATTTAACTTTCCCATACACATCTGTTACTTTCAAATCTGAACTCTGAAGTATGAGTTGTCTAAAGCTGTACAAAAGAATTAAACCAAAGTCATACTCTATGCTAATATTGAAGAGCTTTGTTTTAATAATATTTAAGAGTCAGCAGTTGTTTTAACTATGTTCAACTGAAAATAACTATGAAATATGAAAAGACTGAAATTCTTTGCAAATATGAAAAGAAATTACCTAAGAACTTAAGGTTGTGTAGCAACAGCAAAAACAGAGCCATTGTTAAGAAAAAAGACTATTATATCCTTCCCACAACCCGTATTCCTTCCACAGTGTAGTGGGTTTACGTGGCAAGGTTTTGGTAGCAGGGGGCCATAGGGGTGGTTTCTGTGAGAAGGATCTAGAAGCTGCCCCATGTTTGGTAAGGGCCCCACTGCTGACCAGAGCCGAGCCAATGAACGATGTTGTTTTGCGCCTCTGTGAGAGCATATTTAAGACAGGGAAAAAAACGCTGTGCCACACAGCAGCTGGGAGAGTGAGAGGAGTGAGGAACAGCCGTGCAGGCACCAAGGTCAGTGAAGAAGGAGGGGGAGAGGTGCTCCAGGCACCGGAGCAGAAGTCCCCTGCAGCCTGTGATGAGGACCATGGTGAAGCAGGATGTCCCCCTGCAGCCCATGGAGTACCACGGTGGAGCAGGTGGCCCTGCACCGATGGAGGCTGCCGCCTGTGGAAGACCCCTGCCGGAGCAGATCCCAGGCTGGACCTGTAGCCCGTGGAGAGGAGCCCATGCAGGCGACCTGGCAGGAGCTGCTGCCCGTGGGGGATCCACGTTGGAGCAGTTTTCTCCTGAGGGATGGACCCCGTGGTACGGACCTGTATCTGGAGCAGTTCTGGAAGAGCTGCTGCCTGTGGGAAGCCCACGCCAGATCAGTTCATCAAGGACTGCATCCCGTGGGTGGGACCCCACAGCACAGGGAACGAGAGTGACCGAGAAGGAGCAGCAGAGAAGTGCTGTAGACTGACCATAACCCCCATTCCCCCGTTCCCCTGCGCCGCTCGGGGGGAGGAGGTGGAAGAGGGTGAGTGGGAGAGGAAGGTGCTTTTGGTTTCTTTCCTTTGTGTCTCACTTCTCTAGCTTGTTAGTAATAAGCAATAAATCTTACTATCTCCCTATGCTGAGTCTGTTTCGCCTGTTACAATTACTGCGTGATCTTCTTGTCCTTATCTCAACCTTGGAGCACTTTCCATCGTATTTTCTCCCCGTTCCTCTTTGAGGAGGGGGAGTCAGAGAGCGGCTGTGGTGGCTCGGCTGCCCACTCGAGCGAAACCACCACACATATCTACACTGAAAGTTCAGCGTTCTTGGTAAACTAAATTCATAAAAATTAAACATTAATATTCAGCGTTAATTTCTATTTTATTTACCCAAACCCACGTAAGCAAAAAATAATGCAAAAATTTCACTCAGCCATTTGTCTCACCAAGAAAACCCTGAATGGAAGTTTTAGACAGTGTGTTCCTCATGTTTTGGCCTGAGTTGGGCTTTTCCCTTTAAAAGATTTAATACATTGGAAATAGAAAGTCTTCACTAAAAATAGAATATCCAAAATACTCCAGAACAACAGGGAAAAAAAAAGTTATTTCAATGTACTCAGGAAACTATTCCAAGCTTTACTGGTGCTGTGGAACCACGTGATTCCCCAAATCTCCACAGAATTGATAATAATAAAAACTTCAGCTTTTTTTTCCTTATTTGTTTTGTTTTCAAATAATACTAATTCTCTCCTCAGTTCTGAGGATCAACTAACACCTATTTTCTAAAAATTATTTTGGAATGTTTTAGCTGCACTGAAAAGGTCTTGTGATTTCTAACTTAAATTAGATTCTTAAATACCATCTGTAGCTTAGAAAAATCTCTCAGTAACACACCAATAGCTCTAACACCTCACTCCTTCACATGTTCATAATTAACTGTTTAGGAGGGAGTGGGCTGGTATTGAAAGAATTCAAAGTTTGTTTCTATGCACAGACCTAGAATACAGTAAGTAATTGATGCTTTTATTTGTTTTGAATTGGAAGAACTGAAAAATGTTAACGGCTTCAAATAAATTCTCTTTCCAGCCAAATGCTTTCCTTAGGAAGACAGGTGCATATAGGAGGACTTGATTCAGGGATCCAAGACTTTCCTGAGAAAGAGGAAAGTACTAACAACAATGTAGTATCTAAATGTTCACACCTATGTGCATGATCCTAATCCACAAACTGAACCGCAGGCTGTGGCAGAAAGCAGGAAATTCTTAAAGTAGTTACTGCAATAATTTTCCACTTAAAATTTGCGTTCAGAAGTCTTCAGCACACTTATAGCCAGTTACAGTTAGCAACACAATTTTTTAAAGTACCTCTTTTAAACAGTCTCTTAACCCGTGCACACTGAACCGCTGTCTCTGATACATAATTCTGAAAGAAATGCTAAGCAGCAACTTGACAGCAGCGAGTTTTCATTAGTAGTTTTTAATGGTACAGTACACACTAAAACGAAGTCTACATATAGTAATCAAATGCAGTTTTTCCTTGAGTGCTGAGAACACATGATTATCATGAATGAACAGGATTTATTTATTTATTTTTTTTTTTTGCAAATACAAGTTGTCTTGATTGCTTGTCAGATTTATTTTCAGAAACTGGAAATTTTTGGTACTCTTCCAACACAAACAACAATAGCTATAGCTGTGACAAAGAAATCTTAAAAAAAAAAAAAAAAAAAAAAAAAAAAAAAAAAAAAAAGACATAGAATGGATTATTGCTTTTAACCCTGGTACATTCTCATTTTTGATTGCATGGATATTTATATATTTGACAAAATCTCTCACCTAAGCCAAGGAAAACATTTTATGTTTTTTCATAAATAATCAGAAAGTACAAGAACTTTCTGCTACAGATCCTTTTCTATATTGCAGAGCTTCACAAAGAACAGGGGAGACAAACTGCTAAATAAAGTGTTTTCACACTCCCCCATTTGTGACTATTAACAGCTACAGCTTATTTTCTTGAATAAGTAATTACCTACTTACAGCAAACACTTTCAGAAGTTTGACCTAGCTAGAGCACTTTTTCCTCGCTTTCAGTATAGAAGCACATTTTCCTCCCTCTTTCTTTCTTTTTTTCCATCTGTTTTTGCAACATTCCTGTCTAAGCAGCGGTCAATGTAAGGCATTCTCCACTGAAGCGCTACATGCTGAAGTTGGATTCTAATTAGACATTTAGAGATCTGCTGCAATGCTGAACTCTGATACAACAAATCTATCTAGACCACAGGCAGTTCATTGTAGTCTTAACTTCACTATTTTCTATTACAACAATAATGGCATTGAGATAAAAACAGTATATTAAAACTTGAGGTTTCTTTGTAAATGGAAGGAAGTCCAATAAATTGTTTTTCTTGCTTAATTTACTGTGGTTTATGTACTGCTACTACAGTTACAGCAAATTTCTTCTAGCTATTATTGATAATCTCATTGCACTGTTAAGAAATTAGTCACAGAAATATTTAAGAAACCAACAAACAAAGGGAATGCAGAACTTCAGTGCTAGAAAAAAAGTTTTATTTCCATAATCATACATCTAATCATGCTAAACTGGTCTAATCAACTAAGCCTGAATATACAGCCAAGTAATGAGCCAAAAAATTATTAGAATTCACTGCAGTCATTCAAACTGACAAAAAGAATAAAACAAAGTGCATCATATTGTTGAATTAAACTAAATCATTTGTTGGATGCACAAGTTCTTCTACACAGAATAGACAGAGTTGTATTTATTAACTCTCAAGGTAGCATACTTAATGAAATCAGAAATATTAACTTCTTTGGACATTTAAGACAGCTTAAATTCATTCTTGAAAAGTAGTAGCCCGATGTTCTGAGTCCATACTTAAGAATTTAGCTAAGCTACAAAGATGAAAGAACAGCACCACCTAGTTCTCTATTTAAAAGTTTTCAAATATTATCACCCATTGATTTATGTTTGTAATCTATATTCACATGTGTGTGTATCATGCAATGAAATCTGTCACATTTCCATATGGAAAAATACTAACAAATTTGGCAGGAGTTATTAAAGCATCTGATGAAGACACTTTACAAATGTGTTCTTCAAAAAATTGTTTGTATATGCAAGACTGCTAGAGACTTGTAATAATGCAAATATTGTTCAGAAGCACCATAAACACCAAATGGACTGCTCATCCATCCCCAGTGTTCTTTATGGGACTGTTTCCCTAATTAAACCAAAATATTATACATTAATTGATTCCCCCATACAGTACCTGATATTTTAGGGTATGTGTATGTGCATTCCAGATGCAAAAACACATTCACAATACAGACAACATCACAAGAACCTAAGTAACATGTTAAAAAAAAAAAAAAAGTAACAATCATAGCTCGTAAAAGTTCTTTTCACATTTACATTTCCACTCTGCAAATAAAGCCTACTTCAGTAATGTGGCATATATTTTAGTTGTTAGTTGGACTGAAAGCTTTCACATTAAGAATTTCCCTGCTAGAGACTTAGAGATGTGCATCTCAACAATCTACAAGTTCACCATGGCACAACAGCAACACCTAAGGAACTAACTACCTACCCTCACTGCACAGTCATCTTAATGTTTATTAGCATATCTGCCTGTATTGACATTTGATGAGTACATAGCTATGCAAGCAGAATAGTTGCTTTGTTTTTCTGAATGTGTTGCATTTTCTAAGATGTTGTTCACTTAAACAGGACACAAAAGCAGAAGAGCTTAATATTCCTGAAAACTTTTTCTCTAGACATTTATCCATAAAGCCTGATTTCTTATACCAGAATGCACTGCAACAGATATCTTCTCTAAGATTCTAAGTTGAAATAAAGCATAAGTGACATTGACACTCCATCACATTTTACATTGTGACGACATGTCTTCTAACGTTGAAAATGGAGTTAATTGCACCTACAAAAAGTTTCAGCTGCGTTTTGGAACAAAATGTTCAAAGCAAGTAATTGATTTATCTAACTTAGATCAATGAAAATAAAAGGGAGATATGTTAAAATGATCTCAGGTGGCACATTTGCATCAATATGAAGTACATCTAAATTCCTGTTTCTCATATGGCTTTTAAAGTATTTTCACCTCTCAAATTTGAGGCTTCTTACTTCTGCCTGTAGGAAGTCTTACATATTACACTGAAGCAAAAATCAGGCTCTTACAAGATTATAGAGAACAGTCTAATGACTACCTCACTAACAAGTTTCTGTAATTGGTGCCACTGGCAGGAGTCAGGTCCCAGCACCAGGGACTGATTTCTGCTTGTTCCCCTTCTCCTGTTAGTGCACAGTTCAGGAAGGTAGAGAAGTGAAAGAAATTAAGACAAAAAAAAAAAAAAAAACAAAACAAAAAAAAAAACAAACAAACAAAAAAAAAAACAAAACAACAAAAAAAAACCTTCTACTACATCCCTCCCATGTATTTTCTGTTCCAAGGTGAGGAGAAGGCTGTCCTCTCACAGCTTCCAGTGAATGTGTTTGCCCTAAAACCTTCACATGCTCGATCTCATTTTCCAGGGATTTTCCAGGGAAAGGAAAAGGAAGAGAGCTCACTACAGGAGAAAGATGAAAACGTATGTCATATCCTGTAAGCCTGAAGCAACGGAGTTTTCTTCCAGCTTAATCTTCATGTGTGTCCTGTCTTTTAAAGTAAAGGCTGTTGTGGTAACTCTTGAGGGAATGTTTTATCCATACAGAAAATAACTTGCCCCTTTCTCAGTCCACCTATCACCACGAAGGCCACTTATGTGTTGGTATGTTACTTGTTTGCAAGTAACAAGTTTGCACTTGTTGCAAGTTTAACACATTAATGTAAAGAGATTATACAGGATCTAGAACTGAAGCCTTCATCCTCAAAAACTTAGAAGGGAAAGACTTCCACACGTACAGATTCAGACTACTGTTGTTTTGCCACTTCAAGTTTCACAGTGGCAAATGGAAGCAGCAAAGTTTGGTTTTCTTGACAGGTATCCCAGGCAGACAAGGCCTGGAGGGAGATTTCTCTGTGTTTATCCGTGCCCACTGATCTATGACCAGCTTGCCACCTATTTTGAAATTCCTAAAATAAATTGTTCTAGAAGTTGTTCAAGAGTTTTTAATGACCAATTAAAAGAAAAAAAGCCTACAATATTAACCATCCATTAAACAGCAAATTTGAACTTGCTTACTTCAAATGATATGGTCTAGTGGATTCTCTTTTCCTCTTGGAATTTACAGAGTATTTGAGTTTGCAACAGGCATAATCTAATTAATATTAAATGCACCTGCCCTTCCAAATCCTGCCACACAGGTGCCAAAATAAATGAAGAATATCTCCTATACAAGGAGTTGAGCTGTGTCCTTTACCCAGATTTCCTTTTACTCCATTCTGCATTGGAATAAGAAAGAATTGTGGTTTTGTAGAACAAAAGTATCACTTGCTCTTCTGGCATACAAAAGCAAATCTACATCACATCTACTATTATTCTTTTTCTCACAATACAAAGATAGTTTGGGAAATTCTGCAAACACATTTACAATGACAATGCATTAGCATTGTTTAGAAAAAGAAATATATATATAGCCTATTTACTTAAAACAATTGTATTCCAGGTTGTTTTGAAATTGTTTTTCCTTGCATGTTAAACATATGAGAACATCCAATAAATAAGTCTATAAGCCACTGAGGTTTTTATCTAGCATAAGTGATCAATAATATAGGCCCTTTGCTTTTTTTTTTTTTTTAATGTGCTTTCACTCCCACCTCCAAAATTCACCATTTAGAATTTAGCAATACAATTAGCGACTTATAATTTGCAAAGCAGATATTACTTAAGAAGCAGGAAACGTTTAGAAAAATAAAAACTCAGAATTATTTTATGGGGAATCTACTGAAATGATGCAGGATCTGGTCCATTTTAAGAGGACTGAACAAGGCATTTCCACCCTAAGAATGACATACAATTTGCATTTCACATATCAAAAAGCATTAACCAGTAGTTTGCTATCAATACACAATATTTTGCGAGTAGAGATACATCAAAAACTTGACAAAGAGATCCTAAAAGTATGAAGAAGATACATGTATATCACAATGAAGCTCCAACTAGCATGTCAAAATTTAAACTTTTCATATAACAAGAATATTAAGAGAGAAAAAGAAAAAAGCCTTTGGATGTAAAAAGAACGAAATGAGCTTGGCACAGGAATGTATTTTATATAGTCTTCCAATTAAAACAGAATTTTAATATTAACCTCCAACTTGATTTCATCAATACCATCTCATTTTTTTTGCTTCCTATTTTGTTGCAAAAAAATATTCAGTACATAATAATTTTGTATTGGAAAGTAACAAGTTATTTCAGTAGCAAACTCAATGACCTTAAACCCTACATAATTCTAAAAACTGATTGCTTCTGCTTCAACTAGTATGGCTTTTTCCCTTGTTAGGGACTAACCAGAACAGCTTTCCTCCCATACAGCACAGCAGCAATAAAAGCAGGTCAAGTTACACTGATAATCCAGCAGATGTAGGTCAGTTTGGGATAAATATCTGAGCAAATGGAAAATACCAAAATGCCTACTACAACTGCTGCTGTGAAGTAATTTGGTCTTATTCTCTTCAGAGCTGTCTGTCAGTCACAGTTGTGGAGTTTCCAGTGCTGAACTTTGAAAAGCCCGAGTTTTTAAGACTTAGACAGATGGATCGGTATAGCTGTGCTGGCCTATTTAGCTTCTGCCAGGAGAAGTGGAAATAATGCAATGCATTATATATTGATGACATCTAGCAAGGCATAAATGTGTTCTTCTTTGTGGCCATAAATTCTTTTTGCATGTAATAGAATACCCAGGTTACCTTAGTTAAGGCTTGGTAATGGAATTACTGTGACAATCAGAATCATTGTTTGATTAATATTGTGGTACATAAGAAGTTTAAAATGTAACCAGACTCTTTTCACCTCTAACACAAGGTGACAGTCTTTCTTGCATCACCTTTCCCATCCGAAAAAAGACAGGTAGTCAACAAATTGTTTACAGAAGGATGAAGATAGAGGGAACATCAAAGCAATGCAGACAACCACTATATGGCATATGACGATATGCACTGCCTTGACAAATAAGCTAAACCTGACCAACCCCATTCACAGAACAGATAAAAAAAAGGGTAAGGAGTTCAGTAATACACATCTATTAGAACAAAACTTTATTTAAATGTGTGCCTGTGTGTACATATACATACAAACATGCTCTGAAGAGGCTTTCAGGATTTAGGCTGAGAAACACACACTATGCACATGTATTATTTTCTAAAACTGAAGAGCAGTTGCCTATGAATAGTTAATATTCCTTAACAGCTATTTAAGAAGAACAGAGAATGCTAAAGTGAGCATTATGAAACAGAAAAATGATAAATTAATTTATGAATTCATAGTAATGTAAAATTGCATTAACAATGATGTGCTGCTACTTAAACTGTGAAAGGAAGAAGCATTCACACTCTCTAAGAGCCATTTGATTAGACTAGAAAGCAGTATATACAATTCTACTCCTAGCTAGGAAGTAATGGTCCTTCCCTCAAAAATCCCAAATTTGGCAGATCTTTTTGTCTTAGAAGATACATATAAGAAGATACATAATAGAATGGCAAAGGATGATGGCATGATTTTATCTTACAGTTAAAGATGTCAGAGAAAGGAAGACAGGTAGGTAGACACGGTTAAGTGAACAAACAGGGAGCCTTCCAGTTCATCTACAGCAAAAATAACTACCTACGTTCTTCTCTAAATCTTTTTTGCCTGTTCCAAATTCTCCACATTAGAAAGCCCTACACATAAAACATCAGTACTAAAACAGAGCACTGGAAGATGCCGTACACAATGTCATATGCTATTACGACAGTCTCCTCAGTACGGATGCATAAAGCATCCGTCCTGAGCTTATTGTGCATTAAAGTAAGAGAAACTGTAAACACTTGGACCTTCTCTTTAATTTGCATTTATATAAATGAAAGGAAAAAATCCTGAAACAGGTTCAGAGGAAACAAAAGAAAGAACTCTTGCAAAGCCACCCACATACATTTTTCAAAATACTTATTTATTTTCAGAATAATTCCAATGTTGTCATTCTGTAAAAAGATAAGTTGTTCAAGGGCAGATTACTGTGGAAAAAAAATAAATAAATAACCGTTTCACAAGCTACTCCTTGCCACTTTTTCTTTCTTCCTCTCAAATAGACCTCAAGAATTCCGTGGAAAGAAGAGAGGGATATGCTCATTAAGCTCATACTTAATATTGACGCAATCCCAGAGGAGACACTTACTAAACTAGTAAACTATGTCTAATAGTTTTACCATTCCACATTTGTTTTGGAACATGTATTTTATAAAGCATGTTAGTGGCATTCTCTCTGGAGAGGACCCTCCATTCTTTTCAAAGCCTCTAATGGTATTAGCCTGTCATCAGGCTCATATTTTAACAACAAAAATGGAAGCATTCCTTCTATCTCTGAAAAGGCATTAAATTAAGAGGACAATTAGAGAACCTTCTCTTTCTACTGTTAAGATATTAGTTGAAGGAGGAATCATTGTTCTAACAGTCAAGCACATTCTGGCTACAGTGCTATTCTCTTGGCAACTACCTCACATCCATCTGTGTTTGCCATATACAGAGTTGCTATCAGTTTCTTAACCAACACTTGTGATGCATAAGTGGGGAAAAAAAAAAAAAAAAATCAAGATCTTGACTTCGTATAGCAATATAAAAAACACTAATTCTTTGGTGGAGAGAAGCACTGTAGCCTGTATAAACCATGACTTGAAGGCATATATAGTGCATAATTAGGGAATTACAACCAATATGCAAATTTAAGAGCAGAGGGATGTTCAATGTCTTAAGTTTCTGAAGTCAAAAATGAGACATAACTATAAATGGTGACATTACAAAAAAGGTATTTGTTTCAGTGGAGGTTTTTCTCCGTATCAGCATTTTTCTGGAGCTACTGCTTACTGTTGAATTGATGATAGAAACTTGATAAATCCCATGAGTGTAAGAGACCTCTGGTCATGTATTTCTCAGAGATGTTGTGTGAGGGTCATCAACGGGAGTTCATGTGATAAGTTACTTCTGGTTCTAGAACTGTTCAGCAGGGCTATACGACGAGTATTAATATATAAATAAATCAGAAAAGTCATAAAATACGAGCTAACCTGGGACCTAGACAGCTCATATGCCTACCAGGCTTTGGTTAGATTGATGTAAACCATATAAAGACCATCACTATCAAGCAGAGTTATACATCCTATGCTTTAAATTGCATGTAAAATACTCCAACTACAGATTGTATCAACCTCCTCCAAAGCCACTTCCTTCTCTTCTGTAACCATCTACATCCTCGTAGAACATCAGTATTACTGCCAAGATTTTGCTAACAGAAATCCTAGTAAAAATTCGAATCAGGGACTAGCTGTGCAAGAAATAGAGTGATGTATCACGACAGTGTCTTAAATCAGCTCAAACGATCTGAGAAATAGCCATGTGCATACTTGTTATTTTTTTCCTCCTATTTGTAATGGATCTAGGCTTATGAAACAAGTCTCACCCATGAGCAATTATGTCTTCACCGATTCGTTGCATCGGTGATCACAGTTTCAGACAAATTAAAGTGTCCCTACATTATTTTCATTAGCAGACAGGTTGCAAGTATTTGAAGTGCCTGAAGAAACCATACTGAAAAAAATTTCCCGGTGTTGGCAGAGAACCGAAAGCGCATCATTTGCTAACACACACAGCACTATCCACGATCTTCCGAAAAACAGAGCACATTAGAGCATTAGATGCCATTTGCATTATCACACAGCAGGGGGCTATAGCAGCTACAATTCCAGGATAATCTTAACCCATATCTGTATACCAGGAATTCAACAAAACTATTTTTAAATATTATAGTTTCTCACATTGTAACTCTTTACAATAAACAGCTTATTTTCCAGGTTGCATAAAAGCATTTCAGATGATGTACTAAAGTTCTTCTAAATACATGCTGTCTCCCAACTGTTAAATTTTATGTAAGGCACACTAAATCTGAGAAGTGAAAAAAACAAACTGAATGAAACAAAAAAGCAGGTATGACTGTAAACATATGTAACAGTTTAACCCCTTGGGAAGCAGTTTAAGTACTTCAGAATCATTACAGTGCACAAGCTAAGAACAACAGCAGCCAGAGATCCTACTATTTTCACAGCAAATGCTGGAGAGGGTAGAGCAGACTAATACCATACCCGAACTCAGCTGACAAGCCACTTCTCAGCTCAACATGTTATTACTCCCCCTTCCACCTCCATTGCGCCCCTTTCACAGCAAGCAGCTGACACTAGGTTCTTTTACTTCTGTTTGCCTCCGTTCAGAAGGGACTGCTTGCTGTTAATGCTATTCCACGCACAAGCTGAGAAGCATTATTCTATGTCCTCTTCCCTCAGCTGATGCTGCATCAACGCTCAGGGCAGATTCCTTAAGCCTGGCTCTTAACAGACCATGCCAAAAAGACACACTTCCAGATAGGATACACGTTAGCTTGGCTCTTTGTCACATTGCCTTTAAACTCGATTAGCTTCACTTTCGCTACCGGCAGCCATCCTTAGTCACAACCCAGGAGCGCTCCGAATCCTTGGAACAACGATCTTATTCATGTACAGAGCCGATGGAAAACCCGTGCATCCCACAGCCTACGAGCAGAAAAAGGAGGACTCTAACAAATCCATTGAGCCCCTTCAAAACAGTTTGGGGAAGCAAAGTAAGCCAACAGGAGAAACTACTTCTAAATGTAGGTATGAAAGCGCCAACAAGAAATGTGTCTAATATGGTAATTGTGTCCGCTGGACATGCCAAAATAAATGGCAGAAACTGAGTAAACACCATTTATGAAGCAGCACTGTAAGGTGGACCAAAGGAATTTGATATTCAGTTAGACACAGTCACTATTCAGGGCAGGTTTCTCCTGGAAAATGTTCACTCGTTTCTTCCTCCATTCTCCCTTACTTTCAAAGGAGAGGAGGACAGAAAAAATTATTTCCTCTCACTCTAGTCTGAGAGTGACAGGTTTCTTATATTTGTTAAATAGTGCCCAGTAAAACTGCTCCCCGAAACAGCGCTCGGCTAAAGAGAGGTATAGAGACTGCCCAAGTCTGCCTGGTTTTGACTGCAGTTTTAATCAGAAGCTGAGGAAAAATAATTGTGTGAGAAACTAAAAAGGAGGAGACATTTTATACACGCAGAGGGCAAGCTGAGGAACACGTTAAACATAGCCTTTCCCCATCTGCAAGGACAGGCCCAATCTGGTTATTTTCGCAGAGTCAGATGCGTATTACCTCCCTTTCCTCGCAACATGTTTTTTACCTGATGCAGTTCACGGAGTTACATTTTCCCTGGCACACTCCCTAAACTGCTGTGAAAGGCATCACCGTTTTTAATCACTGGTTTACTCTTAAAAAATGTGATGCGCTGAATGCAGTTGATTGCATCTTAGGAAAGATCAAATCCTCCTCCTCCAGCAGCAGCCCTGATTTTATTGGTGACAGAAAGTCAGTCCAGACGCGTCCCCCCACGCCCCCACCCCCTCCAACCACCACCACCACCACCCCCCCCTCCTTCCTTCGCAGGGCAATGAATCGACAATTCACAGGGAAATGTAAAAGGCCGAGAGGAGCCAGCCCCCAGGTGCAGCCCGCCGCACATGCCCCGATAAATAATCTCGGATGGCACCGACACAGCGGCTCCTTGTGCGGTGACGTGCAGGGCAACTCGGCACCGCCGGTAAAGAATTACCAACACCACCTGCCCCGGGAAGCCGGCGCTGCCCGCTGCCGAGCCCCCTCGGCGTCCCCCCATCAAGGGCCGCTCACTTCACGGCGAGGTGACAGCGCCGAGGCCCCCCGCGCCCCTCTCCCCGCCACACGACGCAGCCCAGCCCCGTGCCCAACTCGACGCGGAGCCCAGGGGACGCAAAAAAACCCCGCAAGGTCGCTCCGTTTCAACGCCCCCCCTCCCAACCCCGCACCGCTGCCGAGCCCCCCCCCCGCCGCCCCTCGCCCCGCCCCGGCCCCTCAGGAGGGCGGCGGGGGCAGGGGGGGCTGCGCCGCCCCCCGGGCGGGGAAACTCTGCCCGGCAGCACCGGGGGAGCTCCGGGGGAGGCTGAGGGGGTGCAAGGGGGTGTACGGGGGGCCTCCCCCGGCCGCACACGCCAGTCATTTGCATGATAATGGTGCTCCGCGGGTTCCCCTCCGCCGCGGCCGCAGCGGTTGTTCCCTTTCGCTCGTGTTAATTAAGCGGAGCGGCGGCGGCGGCGGCGGTGCGGCGGGAGGGGAGGCGCAGGAGGAGGAGGAGGAGGGACGAGGGCTACACGGCGAGTCTGGAAACTCGCTGCGGGAGGACAGCGGCTCGGAGCGGGGCGTCGAGGAGCTCTGGGCTGGCTCCCCGGTCTCGGCGCACACGCGCTGCACGCACACCCGCGCCGCGCTCTGTAGGGGCTGTAGGGCTCTATAGGCGCCCCTGTACGGCCGCGGCGGCGGCACGGAGCGGGGCGCGGAGCCCCTGCCCCTGCCGGGCGGGCGGGGGGCGACGCTGCAAGGGGGCGGCCGCTGGGCTTGGGGGGCTGAGGGGAGCCCCGCGGGGTCCCCGCCGAGGGGTGCGGAGGAGGCGGTTACCTTGCATGAGGATCCCGCAGAGGCTGTAGAGGCGCAGGAGCGCGCCGGGCTTGAGCCGCATCCTGGGGGCTCCCCTCGGGCTGGGTGGGCGCCAGGCACGCAGATCCGCAGCCTCCCGCCGCTCCGCTCTCCGGGCGCTTCCTTCCCCCCGCAGGAGCCGCCGCCGCCGCCGCCTCCGCCGCCGCAGTGTCTCCCTCGCTGTATCCAGTGGGGTGAGGAGGAGGAGGAGGAGGAGGGCCGGGGTCGCGGGGGTGGATTGGGGAGGGAAGGGGGGGGAGCGGCTCTCCCCGCCGGCTCTGCCGCTGCCGCCGCCGCCGCCGGGCTGCTTCCCCCCGCCGAGCGGTGCCGGCTGCCCCCGCTGGCTCCCCTCGCCCCTACCGGCGGGTCGGTCCGGCTGTCCCTGCGGCCCGGCCCGGCCTGTCCCGCGCCGTGCTGTGCTGTCCCGTCCCGTCCCGTCCCGCTGGCGGCGCGGGGCGGCTGCTCGCTCCCAGCCGCTCGCCGGCTGGCGACACAAGGGCACTCTCCGCTCGCCAGCCTCCCCTCGCCTCGCCCCGCCCCCGCCCCGCGCGCCCCGCCCCCTTTCGGCGGGAAGCCCCGCCCCTCGCCCCGCCCCCCGCGCCACACCCCGGCCCACCCAGCGCCGCCGGCCCGCCCCTCAGAGCCGCCGCGGCCACGCCCCGCATCGCGTCACGGCTCGGCACGGCCCCCGCCCGCCGGGCCCCGCCTCCCGCTCCGCTGAGCGGCAGCCGGCTCGACCAATCGCGAGGAGCCCTCCGGCCCCGAGGCGACTGTCAGCCAATGGGAGGCGGGGGCGGGCCGCGGGGCGCTGTCCAGAGCCGGTCCTGAACCGGCGGCGCACGCGGTTGAGGGCCAGGGAGCGGGGAGCCCCCGGTGGGGGCGTGGCCTCGCCGCGCGGCCGTTCCCCGGGCCGTTGTCGCGGCCGTTAGCGGCCGTTAGCGCCGCGCGACAAGAAGCGCGGCCGCCGGGCTGAGGAGGCGGCGTCAGGAGGCGGGCAGCTGCCGCGGGCTGCTCGGGCCTCGCACACGCTGCGGCTCCGGGCCGCACCGGCCGGCTCCTCCGCCTCGTGCCTCGTGGCGGGGGGAAGCCTGGGGAAGCACCCGCCGGAGCCATGCAGCCGGGGAGGAGCCGGCCATGTCGCCTCCATGTCCCTCCGGGGGAGGCGTGAAGCACCGGCACCTCCCTCTGCTTCTCATCCTGCCTCCCTGGCCGGCTCTCCCGCGCCTTCGGAGCTAGACACGAGCCTCTGTAAAGAACGTCTGTCCGTGTACCGCCACCACAGTAGAAATAAAACACTTGTACCCAGACAATGGCAGTAAGAAACTTCCTGGACGCTTGGCTGTGTTACCGCCACTCTGGCTTGGAACACGGTTTTTATTTGAGGGCTTGCTTTGGCAGGGTTTGCAGCCTTCAGGCAGGAGGACCGCTCACTGACAGACAAGGCACTGAATGTAGGAAACCCAAGATGGCAGGCTACTTCCTTCATACCTTACGTGCCACTTAGCACAGGATCACTTACCTTTTGCCAAAACCTCTTCATAAAATCAGAAAAACGTGTTCTACTGAAGTTGCTGGACTGCTCTGTAAACATTTATCAGGGAAATCACATTGCTTCTTCACAGAGAAAGCAGGATTCCACTGCACCCAAGTGCTTGGGATAATCACATATTTCTCTGCTTCTGGATCATCATTTTTTCCGTTGAGATTTGCTCTCCATCGCAATGCAGTATGTTTTGCATCGTACCTCTCCAAATTTCAGCCTTCACCTCCCATTCTTTGTCACCAAAGAGCTCTACTGACATAATAAAGCAATGAAACAGTCTTAAGTACCTATGGGAGAGGAAACTTTAAAAACTTTTTTTTTTTCTTTCTGGGGTGTGCATGGTCTCAGATCATTCAGGAAGTGCTAACAATAGTCAACTTTACCTTACAGACCTTGCACTAGTCTGGGACCTGGGAAGGCATGTATTCTGTAGTCGTATCTTCCACTTGGTTTGTTAGCAAGTAATGACTATGCCTAGCAACAGGAGACTGCAGCAGGATTTACATTGAGTTCCTCTATCTCCAAAAGATGTCTGTACAGTACATAATCAAATTACAGAATTACATTTCAAATACAAAAGTTGTATAGTTCATATGATTTTGTCTGAAATCCACATCACATACATACATCTCCGTGCCCTTAGTGGGTTACCTGAACACTGTCAAAGGTGTTGACATAGAAATGTACCCAGGGGCAGAGAAGTATTGAAGTAACTGTCTCTAGCTGATGAAGAGGTACTTGCTTTACTTGATTTTTATTACCACCGAAACAAATGCACAATGGCAAAAGTTACGATTTTACCGCTGTTGTTAGGATTCAAACCATGTAAAGCAGGAACAAACAGGGAATGGTTCTCAAAATATTTTAGATGTCTTGCAGAAAGGAACAACTCATTTTTAAGGCAGTACTAAAAATGTCAACAAAGGCTCAAAACTTGTATTATGTTTTGGTGGAGGAAACTTAAACAAAAAAGAAAAAAAAAAAAAAAAAGACAAAATAAGTAATTTTCAACCCTTCACTAACACAGGACTGTAATCCGACCTGAAGTGCTTTTGCAATAATGGTGATAATTGACAGCTCCGTGCTTTTGACAAAACGTAGATTTGATTGCAGTCTTGTTCCAGGAAGCAGTACAGGAAAGATACAAGTGTCTTCCCGGCTTGGAGATTAGAAACTGTGAAGAGAGGTCCCCTGGCAGATGCAGGGATTAAGCACCTGTCTGTGCGTCACAAGGGTTCCAAGTCTTTGCCACATGAGCACATTTGGAAAAGCTGATCTGTGTGTTTAGAAACACCAGCTGACATTTTCCTCCCAGAAGCCAGTAACTCCGACAGAAGCATGACCAGAAATGCTGATTCTCACCTTTCTGTTCTGGCTCAAACGGTTCTGAAATAAGCTAGAGACAAGGAAGGGGGACTGGAAGCTGGTTCACAGTGGGGGTCGCATCACTCCTCTTCGTCATGCAGCAGAAGTCTTTACTAAGCATTAGGAAAGTAAAACTGGTGTTTGATTCCCACCAATAATTCACTGCAATGGAGGACAGCATCAATTCCTTGTACTGGGCAAGATAAAGTGAGCTTTTCCATTTCCAGAACCAGAAAAAATCCCAAACAGAAGCACCTGGTTTATTTGACCAAATGAAACATTATGATTAAAATTGTTAGAACTTCAAAGTATGTCATCACAGTGTCCTATTTTATGACATTCTATGGCAGCTCCTGTGTAAACCTGACATCTGTCGGACAGAACCTTGTAACTGATCTGTGAAGATGGACCTCATGCACACAGTGGCCAGAAGCCTCCTTACATGAGACCAAAAGGGCAGCAGGGACTATTAAGGACATACACCACAGAACAGAGTAAAAAGTAATACCCTAATACCTAATAAAACAACAGGAGGTCAGCCCTGAAAAGCAGATGCACAGAATCACACAGTGGCTGAGGTTGGCAGGGACCTCTGAGGATCATCTAGTCTAAACCCCCTGCCGAGCAGGATCACCTAGAACACGTTGCACAGGATGGCATCCAGGCAGGGTTTGAGTATCTCCACAGAAGGAGACTCCCCAGCCTCTCTGGGCAACCTATTCCAGTGCTCTGTCACCCTCGTAGAAAGAAGTGCTCCCTCATGTTCAGATGGAACCTCCTGTGCTTCAGAAGGTAAGACAATAAACATTTTATTAGAATCAGAAAAAACAAAAAAATGCTTTATCCTGATATCCATGAAGGTGATGCATACGAATACTTCCAATACTAAACAATGCAAAATAATTTAATCTCCAAGCATAGCTCAGAAAGAGTCAGCAAGTTCTTCTTCCCACTGAATTGCTAAACAGCCAGTTGTCCAGCTTCCTCTGCACTTTCAGCATAGCATCTTTTATTCTTCTACCCCACACTTTTTTTTTCTTGTTTTTAAATTTTTTGGTTGTCTTCACTCAAAAGCTAGCAGACAAACACTTCATCTAGCAGAGCAGCCATCATCTGACTTGCTTCCTCTCAATTATTTCCCACTTGTCCCTTCTTAGATGGAATATTTCTCACAGGTATCAGTGAACAATTGATGAAACTGCGTGGAACCCCAATAGACAGGTCAGATCACTAAACTGCTTCACCTCTTGCTCTGCTGCATGCTCCCTTTTGCTTGTACACTTTTTTCACACAATCACCTGGACTTCAGGCTTCTGTCTGAAAAGCTGCACTCTACCTCCTCTAGAAGGAGCCACCTGTGCTCTAGTGGGTCAGTCTGCCTCTAGAGTTTGTCTGGAAAGAAACAAAGCAAGCAAAATCTGAAGGGACAATCATGATTTTAATTACATCAGTGCTTCTTGGTAGCATCACCTGACCACCAGATTACAGAAAGAAAATAATAGCAGAGGAAGGCTTATTTATTTGACAGAACCTTGTGATTCTGTTGAATTCAGTAAAGAATGGAAGATGGAGAGAGAATTTAAGGGGAGAGAATTTTTCATTATTACAAGCTGTGAAACATATCTATTGACATACTTGCTCTGTGTCATCTTCTATAGTATATATATTTTAAGTAAATTTTGAATACTCTAGAGGGTAGTGAAGAAGTAGCCAAATATGATTGCAGAGTTCCATCAAGAACTGTAAAGCCCCACAGGAAATAAGGCATGGAAAAGACAAGCTGTTAGCGGCAGAAGATAGATAGAGAGTTTCTGTCCCAACTCGCAACGCTGCTAAACACTCACAATCACATTTAAAATAGTAATTTGGAAAGTGAGATGTTTTTCCATGCTTGGTACAAAAATGTTGTGACAAAACACCCATGGAGCTGCCACGTAGCCTTAAAGAAACACTTGGTTGGGTGACAGCCATCTCTAGCACTGGCAAGTCCTTTATCCTTGTATTTGCCCCCTCCTACCTGAAAGTGGCAGAATGGTCCTTCCCCAGAAGACGATGTGTATCATCACAGCAGGTGCACTCCCCTGCCCCATGCACCCTTATGGGCTTAGGTGGGAATCAGAGGGTCTTGACTGAAGTCTGGGTTTTTGTGTTTTATGTTACCCCTTCAGTGTACTTCTGCAGCTGAAACAGAAGAGTTTGGGTTTTGTTTGTTTTGAGTAAGAAATTGTGTATGGTGTAAGTGAGTTGCTGTTGTTTTAAATGATGGGGGTTTGGTTGAAGCTGATTCCTAAAATAAATAAATAAATAAATAAAATTGGATAACATTTACTTACCAGATGCCAGCAAAACTGCATTGGTTTGAACAAATACTGTAACTACTAATTTAGTTAAATCTATCCAACTGTGAAAATATATTGGCGTGAATAAAAATATATAGACATGAAACGCATTGCATTTTTTGTTTGAAAAAAATTGGCTTCAGTAAAGAGCAATTGAAGTTTGAAAATATGCTCCTGAGAAGAAATGTGTTCACTTCCATAAAACATATTGGTGTGTAAATATACAGTATGTACCAGTCCCAGAGCAATATTATGAATTCAGTGAAATTCTGTTCCGTAAGATGAACCAAGTAAAAGGAATTGCATGCTGCAATTACTACATATAAAATATGTGTGGGATGAAGTCCCATTTATAAAGCAATTATAAATGTGAGATATTTCACTGGCTTTTGGAGGAGAAAAAAGTCGATAAAACAACACTGTCAATGCAATGCCAACGCACAGTGAACCAAGGTCAGTGCAAACTGGTATCATTCTTATTGAAAAGTACCTAATGTACACTCGGTTCTGCAAAATAATTGCAGAAGAGAATTACCAATGGTGAGTGGAAGCAAAATATCTTACTAATAAATTGGCCTCTCATCCATATAATTTGTGGAATGAAAATACGGGAAAAAAAATGGTTCTGGTAACATGATTCTCTGTGCATTCTGGTTAGCTCCTCCTCCTCCTAAGTGCTCAATAATTTGCAAACGTGCTCTTAGCTGTGTCTTCTGACCCTGAGCTAAGGAGCAATTACTGTAAGAAATTTTAAAGTTATTTACCGCAAGCCACAAAATTATAGAACCATATAACGTGGACGCCTCTTATACCTTTACTTGTTTATGATTTAAGTACATGTAATGCACATGACATCTCTACATTAGTTTGCCATAAAAGTATATTACTGCATGGAATAAACTTGAGACTGTTCTAGATATACTTGGAGAAGGTACCATTGTTTAGGGTACCTTCTACCTAGCATTTTTGAAATATATATTTATTCAATTAATTATGATGTTATTTCTGATGATTTATCATTTGTAATTGCTTTGTGTTTTATTTCTAATGCAGAAGTCACATAAAGTGCTGGGAGCAAACTCTCTTGCACCCCGCTGAGGTGACACAAAAATATTCAAAAACTTAAGGAGGATATTCATCCTGTCAAATATAATGTCAGTCATTTTACTTCCTCAAGAGCAACTTCGATAACTGACAACAGCAGTTTTACAATGATTTTATTGCATGTTCTGGTGATTTAAAACTAGGCTTTAAACATTTAGACTCAACATTTAGTTTTACAGACTAAGGCTTTCAAGTCAGTGCATCCTTAGCTGAATATGCTTTCATATACAAGTCCAAATATGTCAGGTGATCCAGAATAAGATTCAAAGAATTGAACAAATACATCAGTCTGCTGATACTAAATATTCCTAAGAAATTTGTTCTAACACATTGTTTGAGCAACCTGATCTAGAGAGAGGTATTTCTGCCCAGGCATGGGGGGGTGGAATTAGATGATCTTTAAGGTCCTTTCCAACCCAAACCATTCTGTGGTTCTATGATTCCACATCCATGCTCTAAGCAAAAAATCACAGAATCACAGAATTTCTGGGTTGGAAAAGACCTCAAGATCATCGAGTCCAACCTCTCACCTAACACTAACCAGTCCTCCACTAAACCATACCACTGAGCTCTACATCTAAATGCCTTTTAAAGACCTCCAGGGATGGTGACTCCACCACTTCCCTGGGCAGCCCGTCCCACTGTCTAACAACCCTTTTGGTAAAGAAGTTCTTCAACCTAAAACTCCCCTGGCGCAACTTTAGCCCATTCCCCCTCATCCTATCACCAGGCACGTGGGAGAACAGACCAACCCCCACCTCGCTACAGCCTCCTTTAAGGTACCTGTAGAGAGCAATAAGATCGCCCCTGAGCCTTCTTTTTTCCAGGCTGAACAAGCCCAGCTCCCTCAGCCGCTCCTCATAGGACTTGTTCTCCAGACCCCTCACCATCTTCGTCGCCCTTCTCTGGACCTGCTCAAGCACCTCGATGTCCTTCTTGTAGCGAGGGGCCCAAAACTGAACACAGTACTCAAGGTGTGGCCTCACCAGAGCCGAGTACAGGGGGACGATCACTTCCCTAGCCCTGCTGGCCACACTGCTTCTTATACAAGCCAGGACTTGTATGTTAAGTCTTGATACGGCCTTTCTGCCAAGACCATTCCTTTTGTTGTCTATGTGAAAACCAGCCCAAGTCAACTCAACAGCTAACTTAAAATATCATAGCCTATAAAATTTCTAACCATTGTCTCCACTGTACTTATTCCTACAAATAAGATGATCTGGTAGTGAGATACAGCATACCAGCTCGATGGGATTACCATTGATCTTTGTAGTAATGAAATTGTAATTTCATTCAGATGGGATAATGTTAAATACTGCAATTAGGCGTAGGAAGCCCTCTCTGTCTGCTTAGCTTGTGTCTAAACCATAGGGCAGATCTAATACCATAATTGTGCTTATTGGAGACCTACTTGAGTGTATCATGGCATACACACCAAGCTTCTCTTCTACAGGAAACAAGTGAAACAAGTGAAATTGCACGCTTCTGGAGGAAATTGCATTCCTCCTGACATTCAGTCAGCAAGCTGAGGGCATTACTAGTGTTTCTGATCAGCCTCACCTGGGGTCTCACCAACACCCATGGCCACAGAAGCTCTATTTAAGCTCAGGCAAGGGGTATTGTTTTCTTTCTGAGGAGACTGTAAGGGTGTGAGGTTTCTAGTTCTGCTATGTTTCTTCAGAGGTCTTTAATCCAGGTTTCAACACCTGGACTGATTTCCTGGTTTTATCTTAGACTTGCCTTATTTTTATAGACCTGTCTGCTGATCACTGGATCTTAATCTAGATCTGAAGATTAACTGCGTGATATCATCTCTGACCCGCTTTATTGCTGTGCCTTATGATCTGGGCTTGTGGTTGGACCTTACTGAGTTCTCTGGGTCAATCCTGCTTGTATTGCTTAGGTACATGTGGGACTGGGCTATAGCTGTCAAGGCTCTTATGGACCTGGAACCACTGTTTGTCTGGCTTAGCCTTTATAAAGGAGTAGCTATGCTCTTGCTGCTCTCTAACAGCTGTGGCCTGAAAGAATGGTATAAAAAGAGTGGGTTCTGTTAGTATTAGGCAGAATCAAAACAAAGGAAGGAAAAAATAAATGAGAGAAAAATACCACCAGTGAAATATCTTGGTGGCACTACCTATAAAAAAAAAAAAAAAAAAAGCATGAATATGGTGGAAAGTCAAGGTGAAAATGTGCTTGGATGTTGAACAGAGAAAAGAGACTGTGATAACAATGAGCCTGAAATCTGGGGGAAGATAAAGAGCCAGTAAGGAAAAGTGAAGCAAGGGAAACCTGTTGTTTGGACCACAGGAGGGGAGGATCCAGGTAAGGAGTCTGGGGCTAGCAGAAGATTTGTGAAATAAGAGCCATAATATGTCATAATTTTCTTAAAACAAGGCAGAGCTTCCAAAAGGAACTGGGAGTGGCTGAGCAGAGTAACTGGACCAAGGAGACACAGGATGGAGGAACACAAGACAAAATTAAAAAAGAAGTAAAAAGGGAAACTAATGATGAAGAAGAACCAGAAAAGAAAGACGAAATAAAAAATGAGAGCAGGAAAAAAAGACATAAAACATGGAGAAAGAAAACTAGGAATGAAGTAGTATGTCTGAGGCAACGTGACCTGAGAAGCTAGAGGAATGGAGTGGGGAACAACAGAAATAGCTACTGGTGGATGAGAAACAGGGTTAGAAGTGCAGCTTCAGGCTTCAACACAAAAAGAAGTACCCATATGGGTTTACATGGCCCAAAAGTCACTGCATCTCACTCTCTCAATGCGTCTGCTTTTGGTAAATATCTGAGATTCATCATAGGGTATGCACAATACATGAAGTCACTCTCTCCTCTGGGGAACTGTAACTTACTATACAATTAGCTAATCTGTGAGCTCAGATGTAGTGGTGTAAAATGGATTTAAAGACTAAGCATTCATTTGATCTAAAAGGATATCAACGTGACAACATACATTTTCCCTCATTCACTTTCATACAGCATAAGAAAACATTTGCATGCACTGTTTAAGAGGATCTTAGAGTTATGAAATAAATTATTTTGGTTATGAAACCTTAACGTAGCTTTTCTATTTTTCTATGGTAAATGATAACTATGTAATTTTGTTTCCTTCTGTTCTCTTCTACTTGCTCCCAACCCTAACACAGAGTCCTGCTCTCATTCAGCCCAAGGAATTGCTCTAGGGATGATTCATGGTCCTGGGGAGAAGGAGGACATTGACAGATAGAACCTGTAATTCATTAGCTGAAAAAAATAAAATGGAAAATGTGTAATCAATATGGTAGAGGACTGAAAGAAGAGCAGAAGATAGGCTTGGAGTAATTAAATGCTGCCTTTGAGAGTTGGATTATATTTCTGTATGCCACAAAGTTCCTCTGTGATGTTAACTAAGTCACTTAAGCCCAATGTTTTCACAGGGGTAGTAAATTGATATTAATGCTCATTTTCTCAGTTTCCAACTTCGTACCAAGGAGTCATATCTGCAGAAATCTGAAATACTGCTGGCATCCTAAAGACAGTGTGAACTGGACGATGAACATACAGAGCTGTGTAATGAAAATTGGCCACTTGGAATTAGTGGTTACCTTTGACATTAATCTTAATTAAATACTTCATTATAATGTATCTGCAGAATGAGGACAAATTAAGGTTGCATAGGCAGTTCTGAATTCTAGCATTTCTTAAGTCTTCAATTTTTTTTTTTCAGTTTTAGTGATGTTAATATGGCTTTGTATATGTATTTGTTCCTTTATTAGAATTAGAATTGTTTGCTTCTCTGTTAGTGTTAGCTTATTAACTTTGATTTAGTTACTCTTTTGAAATATTTGCCTAATGTTTTTATATCTGTTATATCTCAGAAGTTTAATCATCACAAATGAAAAGAATCAGTGAAAGTTTCAGCTTTTTTTTTTTTTTTTTTTTTTTTTTCCCTGAAGAGTGTGGATCTCTTGCTAAGCCAACAAATCAAACACTCACAGATGTTACAATTACTAAGACAAATAATGATTTATATTGCTACATCATTACTGGTCCAAAATATTTAACTGACCTTACCCATCTTTGGAAGAAAAATAGAGAAAGTAAAGTATGTTTGAAAAGAAATGAAACTGAAGGAATTATTGTCCAAAATACAATTGGTCAATCTCTGTTGATCTGTACTTCCCGTTTCAGAGTGAGGTGTTTGATGCTGCAATTGTTACAGTATTTTGCAAGTAAAATTTCTAATTGTGTTTGAGCAGAACACTTTTTGTGATTGTAGTGAAATACAAATGAATCAGAAATTGGTGGAATACAGACATTTGTACATTTGCTATTTATCTATTTTGAAGTTTACCAGAGGTGAAATTATGGTTCAAGGCTTGAAGTACAACAAGCCTTCTTATATGTTAATAGTGGTCAAGAGAAGGAATGAACATAGCATATTTTTCAATACTTTTCTTTTGCATAAACATGCAGTAAAGTGTTTCATTATATCACTTGCCACTGTGATATAGTACAGACAATGTCTGACAAGTCAGCTCATTCTAAGTAGAAAATAGAATTAAGAAAAATGTGTATGTCACAATAATAATGTGGCCATTAGAGGAGCTGTGTTGTTTTCCCATAGCAAAGTTATAATGCAGGAGTCTGAATGGGATGGCATCCATAATTCAAGTTTCTACTGAGGTGAGATACAAAAGTTATAAGGGAAAATGCTCCTGGTGGAGAAGTACCAGAAAATATAAGTAGATTTTCAAGGTGCTTGTACTTGTTAAAGCAAATCTAAATTCTCAGATAATCAAAACTGTGGTGTGCTGCAAAGTGCATTTGGCTTCTAATTAATACTTTAGATGTTAGATGATGGTTCTAACAGCACTTTAAAATAGTGACATTAAAAGAAAAAAAAAAGACGTTTACTTTTTATGGATCTGAGTTATTTGCCTGAATTTTCTGTTAGTATCGGGACTGTATTGTAGAGTATTTTCAGTAAATTTTTAAGTTACAGAGAATGAGTTTAAGTGAAGTGAGTTAAAGTGAAAATCAACCCCTACTAGAGTTGTACGTAGAAATAGTGTTAAGTAAGGGACACTTAAAAAATGTCATTCTATGTTTCAGATGTCTGAAATGTTTTTGCTTAAAACAGATTCTTTATTCTTCCCTTCCTGAATCAATCGGATTATGTTATGTCTTATTTTTTAATATCTGAATGATTTTTATAGTACCAAACTATGGAAAAAATCATAAACGCAAATATACTATGTGTATGCCCTCAGTTTTTTCTTGTTAATATATAAATTCTGAAATTAACAAACGATACCTGAACAGCAGACTATCCACTGGAGGATGGATTCTTGCCTACAGCAGAAGCCAATTTGATCTGCTTCAGTATTTATAGCTTTTGCATTTTACAGAGGGCAAAACAGGTTAATTAAATAATTACAATATTTCATTTTAACAGTATATAATACCTATTTATTATATAAATGGTAAGTTGAAGGGAAAAAATAAGAAACATTATGTTCTGTTCATGTATTCTGTTCAGGCACCTGCTACCTGCAGAATATGAAAGGTGAGAATGGTCCCTTTTCCAATATTCAGGCTTCAAAATATGTATTGATATATAGAAGTGTTTCAGCATACATAAGCTAATTATCATAACAGCATTCTTAAATACAACCTGCCTTTATTTCTTAAATATATGTATTTCTGGTTTATTATTGATTTTAGGTATTTAAAGAAAATTAAACCTATGAAATAGTTTCTTTGTTCTTCATAATTCTTTTACATATGGCATTTCCAAATGTAATGGGGGATTGTAAATGGGCACCAACTTTCAGCAGAATCAAGGAAGATCCGATTCATTCCTTTCATGCCTCCTATACACAGTCATGCTGTGAAGCTGTTAACGGTATGCATGCATGAGACAGTTTTAAGCTTGCCGTAATCAGAGTATGTGAAATTTCTGTGTTTTCATTTATATAAAAGACTATGTACTTTACTTATGTCTTCTTCAAATGTAGTTGAGTGTACTCCAGTACTGCTGAAGAAATTTTACAGCTTCTTGATTGTTCAAGTACTGTGGTTCTTAGATACTTGGTTTCAGTCCCTGTACCTTGAAGTAGATTTCTGATGTGGATTTTTAACTTCAAGAGTGATCTTCCCTTGGGAATGAGCCTGATCTGTGATTGTGTTGTCACTTGTGGGTATATTTTTGCAGGAGGTAGTGGATGGGGTATTACCAGTGGAAAGTATTCACACAAGCACAGGATTTTGAGGGATTTTGTTACTCAAAATTCTGGCATGGCTACTTCAGAAGACAAGGTAATTGTGCAGCTTTCTGTTGCTGAACATTTCAGGCTGTTCAGTGTGTGAGTTACAGTACTTGGCAATGTGAACAGTGAACCTTTCCCCCATAGCTAAGAAGAGGTCATGAGTATAGCCATTGTTTATAATTTCCTTTAACAGCTGGGTGCTAATAGCCACCCAATATAAAATAGCAGTAGATCAAGACCTAAATCTCAGTTGTTTCAATCTCAAATTGATTCTTGTTATAGTACAGGAATCAAGTATCTGACACTTTGAGTTGTGCCAATATAAGTGTTTTGTTTGTTGTCACAGACCATAAGTTGCACTTCCAAATATGACAATGGAAATAGTTCTTTCTCAGCCTTCCTTTTCATCTTGTAGTGTATTTGTAGTCTTGCGATGGCTATTTGGATCAGTGGTAAGGTATAGGAAAGTTAGAGACGTGTGTTCTGTGTTTGAAGGCACTCACCACAATGATGTTACCATGTCAAAGCTAATTCTATAGGATGAGTTACCTGGTTACACTCCTTGAGGTCCATAGTAGTTTAAAGATGGTGATAAAAATGAGAAATGAAAAAGCTCATCTCATTCACAAGTTGCTTGAAATCCAAATGTTTTAATATTATGTCTTTAACGGTTCTTGGCATGTCATACAAGAGTAAGATAACCTTTCCACAGTTTTTGTAGAAACAGAAAATATAGGTGACTCTCAAAACATCATTATGATTGTTCCAACTTCTTAGTCTTTGTAACATTTGACTACCAAGCTTATTGCATGAACTGCGTATTCATACTTATGAGAGAAGTTGAGGAGGAAGCTGTCATGTTCCCTTTCATAAAGACATGTCATTGAAAGCACTTCTGTGCTGTATGGGAAACATAGCTATACCAATGAACTTACTATAAGTATTTTAAAAGTTTGAATTCAGAACGTATTAAGGTTGCAAATCTGCATAGATTTGCAATGTAAAAAACATTTTACTTTTTATTCCTCTAAATTCTGGATGTATGAAAACTTTAAGGTATGCTTACATTGCTATTTTATTTTGATCACGTATGCTATTAGTAAGACTCCAGATCATCCATACTTACTGTGCTTTGAATAGTGTCACTGAGTGATCTTGGAATCCAGCAAACTGGATTTCTTTTGTGAAACAAAACGAGAACAAATACCAGTATATAGCATACAGACTTCAACAGCTAGTACATGTATTATACACGAAGCCAGATTATTCTTGGTTCAAAGAACCCCTCCCTTCCCCATGTTTGCTTATAATGTCAACATTATTTTTTTAGAACAAATGGTTTTGTGCAGAAACGTTCTTATTGTGCTTTATATGTATATGCTCAGTAGCATATACATATCCTTCCAGGATTTTTTTTCAAGTGAATTCTATGAATTTCATGATTGAAAGCAAAATAATTTTTTTGTGCTTCTTAGAAATGCAAAGGGAATGGGGTGGTCAGATGTGTTAGATCAGCAAAGATTTTTGTGGAGCTAGAATTAATTTTTTGTCTCTTGTTGTAAACTGCATTTTTCCTTCAGAAGGTTGCTTTTGCTAAATTAAATCACTTCCAAAAACATGGTTTTTAAAATCTTGATTTTTTCAGACTATGAGACTTTGTCAATGAGTTAAATTCATCCTTATTTTCACTTCAGGAAAATCAAGAACTGTTGAATCCCAGATTTTCCAAGTAGCATTTCAAACTGATTTCAGTCTCAGTAGGAAAAGAATCATTTTGAGACTTCTCCCGCTGTGCATAGCTTAAGTTTTTCCACTTTTCTTACTCTGCTGTATGGGTCATCCTTACCTGGAAAGACTTCTGTTGTTGCTGCAACCAAGTTGTGTTGAAATTCTATTTGGGACTCTGCTCAGAAAATCATCAGCTCACCAGAAGCACAGCATCTTTGAAAATAGATTAAAATTGTTGCCAGCTGGCAAGGAGTATTAAAACTAGTATATAGGAACACTAGGAATAACACAATTACAATAAATATAATTTAATAGCAAATAAATAATAGATGTAATAAACATAACAGTTTAGTAGGGGGTTAATAGACAAGCATTAAATGTTTATAAGAAAACCAGACATTCCTTGCCATGTCTTTCTCCTTACAATCTTCCTGAGGAGAATGGTACAACCCTGGTTGAACATTGTGGAATGGAAGTTTTGATATTGTGGCACTGAGCGGTTTAAATAAATGACTTTTTCTTTAGATTAACTTTGAATGGAGAAAAACCCTCTTTCAGTTAGTGGGAATTTGGGCTTCTTTCAATTTGGAATCTCATTTAGTTCCTGAAAACAGTGTCAGACTGGATCTGTAGCTCCACTGGTAATTCATTCCTATGTTTTTTGTGTGCCTCTTTCACTGCTGCAGAAATTGTGGCTGTCCTCACAGCAGAGTATTGGCACTCCACTGACCCAGGATTATGGCAAGAGCTCATCAGGATACCTATTCTCTTTTCACTCCCAGCTTTATTCCTCTTTCTCATATAGTTTGGCTGTCCCCGCTCACTTGTAGTGGACTGGATTCCAAGCCTGTAGGTTATTCAGGCTGTTGTCACATTTTGTAACCTCTATGAAAATCCAAACAAGGAAAGTTAAATTTATAGGAAGCAAAATTATTAGAAGATAACTGGGACAGTTTCAGTTAGAGCTTAGAGTTTTATTTGCAATATAGTCCTTACCTACCAACAACTTCACTCACAAATCTAGACAGACTCAGAGGTAGTCAAGCTTATGTAGGAGTAGCTACATAATCTTTTTTCCCCCAATCCAGTGTTCTATCAAATCCAAGTGTCATTAAATTAACAATACACCAAAATATACTCAGATTGCAGTTTTTAGAATAATTCTTATTGTCAGATAATACTTTTTTTTTACTGCAAAAAGTACAGTTTATCTTGAAGAAGTTCTACCCTTTAATTGTTCATAAAGCTATCTCTTTCTTTATACATTTAAAATTTCCAGACTCATGAATTGTGCCATAAAAATACTTACACAGTAGTATGAAGTGAATTCATCTTCTTGAAATATATTGATCTGAAACTACTATGTAATTCCTACAAACATCAGTTAAGATTGAGAACCTTTCCTTACATTAAAGAAATAACATTACACTTGAGATAATTTTTAAATTCAGTATCAGATAATATTAATGAACATTTAGAATGAATGGGAAACATTAAATAGTCCGTAAGGTAATGGACAATTGAGTTATCATGTATTTCACTAGAATTGCTCCCAGTGCATACACAAGAATGTAAGTGCATTGTATTTTTTTGTAAATAAATAAATAAAATAACTGACCTTTCTTTTTTAAAATTATTTATCATATGCATTCGTAGGTGCATAAGGCATCTCTTATTATTCATTATTTCAGTGCTGGACTGGTCAGTTCAGTCTTTTGACTATAATACTGACAGACTATATTTTTTCTCTACATTGCTTTTAGAAGAACTTCCCTTTCTAAGTGATGTCTGTGTGACCTTTTGTTATGGAAGAGTGTTGTTAAAGCATGTCCTGAATATGTCAGTTGTAAAATACAACTGACATTTAGTATCTGTCCCATTTGAAAAAGCCTTAGTGATATATAGTCAGTGATGCACAGGTGCATCATCCACCTTCCACATGACTTCATTGAAGTTCATGCTTAAACAATCAGAAATTTCTCTGAGATTGCTGAGCTCTTCTTTTGTTATAAACTTGTCCATGATTGAGCTGTCATTTGGACTTAGCAACTTCTCCCATCTGGTGATAGTTTTAACTTTTTTTTTTTTTTTTTTTCCTGTGATACTGCTCTTTTATATTTATTGTGAAGTTCTCTGCTTCATGTTTGAGGAGCTCAGCATGTAGAGAAAATGTTATGTTCAAATTTTAGTACTGCAAATGATACATAGGCAAACTTCTGATAGTCTAAAAATTCAGTGTTAGAAAACTAATCTCTACAGCACTTAATGATAAAAGCTTCTCTTGATTTTGGTATAGATTTTCTTGTCCAAGAATTATAATAATAAACCATGACAAATTATGCATCTCTAAAACAGATAATGCAGTGTTTCCAAATTTCAAGTAGTGTGCAAGTATGAAATAGGCTCCCCAAATAGTAAGTGGTGCCTAAAAATCAGAGCAAGCATCATGGTACCTATCAGAAAGAAGGAATATTAAAAGAAAAATATTTATATTTATCTACTATACTAGCTGCTATTTGAGATTCTAGAAAGTTTTCAGGAACACACTTAAGCATCCTAAACTATAAACAAGCAGAAAAGAAAGACCAGGTTGTATGTATTGATGATTTAGGCTCACCAAAAAATAAGGCATGAAATGATCTTGTGTTTCATGCTTTGGTGAAAAAAGTTTTTGCTAATCTGAAATTAGTGGGAATAGTTCTAGTCTGGCAGTAGTGGTGGACACAGCAGGAAGAACAGTTGCTAGCAGTGACAGAGCTAATCGCTATTGGAAATGACTCATAAAACTTCAAGTTATAATTGCCTAGATATCTCCTTACAAGGAAAAAAAAAAAAAAAAAAAAAAAAAAAAAACGATCGTAGAATAATAAGTGAAAACTTCAATTAAAGCACCAGACCCCTGCATGAAGGTTATGTAGTCAAGAATATTTTTTTGCATAGCAGTGTGAATGGCTTGACATCTATAGGCAAATATTAAGGAAGACCAGAAAATTCATGGGCATCCAATGTCCCCATGACATTTAGGTTCCTCAAGATAATTATTATTATTGTTATTATTATTACTATTTTCTTTGTATTTTTTTTTCCTGCTTAAATTCTCTCACCGATTTGAATGGAGAATAGTTATGATTCTCTACTGCTTAGTTCCAGTGGAAGTGACAAAGGCTATACAAAATATACAAATACGATTTCACTATTTCACTCCAAAAATACTGCAGAGGAATTTCTTCTGCCTTATTTGCAATGCATCTATTTAGGCAGTCCATGATTCAGGATGCTTTTTTCCACTCACAGTGAATAGGATTCTGAAAGGTTCAAAATTTTATACACTGCTTCCTGAGAACTTTTACTTATTCAGTCTTTGGAACATTACTGTAGGGTGTACAACAGCTTGTCCTTTTTTCCTTTCTTTTTATTTTTCCCCCCGAGCTTGTTGTCTTACGTTTCTCTACATTGAATTGCATAAGCCATTACTACTAGATTTTCAGCACTTCCTGAATTATATTGTCTTGTTTTTTTCCTGTTTATTGACCCTTCCTCATTTTGTTTTCATTATTAGCACATTTTATCATCTTACCTCTTATTTTTGCATCAATTGAACAAAACTGGCTGTAATGCTCTTTTGGCACTCCTCTAGTTACCTCTTTCCAACTGAAACTGTTTTCCTAATATTGATTCCTTTAGCTGCTAAATATCATTAACTATATGGTTACTTGAAGCCTAACAAAATCAAAACTGTGCTTCATATTGGTGGAAAATGTACTGAAATTGAAACTTTGAAATCTTTATTTTTTTTTTTTTCCAAATTTATATATACTACCATCAGTACCTCTCATCTGCACGTACAAGCATTTTTGTACATACATCTTTGTATTTCCTGCTTATTAATCTTGCAATTAAAATTAACACTAACAACAAAACTAGAAGCACATATGTTTTCTTCCTAACAATTTGAAGACTTGGAGAAATCCTGATGGTGCTTTACTCATGTCTTACTTATGTCTGTCTGATAGTCTACTGTCTTGTTGTCCTTTTTATATTTCCTACACAGTGAGGTAGAACTCCTGGATAGTATAGCTTTAAAAGGTTCTAAATGAGCAAAAGATATAGCATATATTTGAATGCAAATACCTCCTGTGGCCTTTATGTGCATTGTTACTGTGAGGTGGAGTTACGCCCCTTTGATGTTACCTGTGAATGGATGTTCTGGTCTGCATGGGATAGAAGAATGGGCTAGGAGCTATGCAAGTGCATTCTTTAGATGGAACTTGCTGAAATAACTGCTTTATTATTCAGCCCCCAACTAACAAAACAAAATATGGGAGGATAATATTTGCTCTTCAGTGCACAGAAACAATAGGTTTATATTATTCATCTGTTTGTATTGAATCTTGGTATGTACTTATAGGAAAAATGTTACAGGTGTGTGCTGTCTGCAGACTGTTTTCCATGCTGATGTGCTAAGCTCTTTACAGCAAGAAACCCAATATGCAGACTGTCTTGGTTTGAATGGAGGCTCCAGCTAGTTGCTATATGCTGTCAGTGGTTGGACTGGTTGTATAAACACTCTTGTGTAAATATTTACAGTGTCTCTCAGTCAACCAGCACTTCTCCTTTAGAAAAATAAATTTCTGCAACAGTAAGGTGATACTCTTAACTTCTTCAGAAAACTACTTCAGTGAAAGTCCTGTCAAGTGGCAGTAGAGAGAAAAAATAGACCAAAATAATACATTATGGTTTAATTCTTTTCCTACTTACCCAGGTAGAAATATGGAATAGTCAAAAATGGAAAGAAAGTTTAAAACAATTTAAAAATGCAAAAATAAGATCACCTCATTGTTGATCACCTTGCCTAGATTTGGGGATATAAATTGAAACAGTAAGATTAGATGCTTCAAGTTTTTGCAGATTAAATTTTACAAAAGTTGTACAGCTGCTGTCTAATTTCATACTACTTAGTACTTTCATATGGGTAGTCTCAAACAGTATTTTTCATTCTGTGGAAAGAAAAGTCAGAAAAAGCTGATGAAAAGTGGATTTACCCAATGTGAGCAACTTGAATTTATTTTCTTTTCCACAGAAGTAAAGATGATGTGTGGTGCAAGTTCCAAATTATGATCAATTATGCAATTTATGACCAATCTTTCTCATTTTCTTTACATGACAGAAGATCACTTGAAGTGGGAAATCAAATACTCCCAGTGTCCACATATACAGAGAGCAACAAAACTATGTCTATGTTTAGTTTTTTGTTTTGTTTTGGTGGTTGTGTATTTTGTTTGGTTTTGAATACTGCATAGGTTATACAAGATCATATCTAAACTTTTCTGATTACAGAACATGGTTACTAACTTGCTACATTTTAGAGTAGATCAGTGCTTTCTCTGCTTTCTACTGCTTTCAACTTTGATTTTTTTTTTCCAGCAAAGCCCAAATGATAAATGAAAGTTATTTTCCTGTTCATTTGATTTCCTTTTCAATTGCTAACATATAATTTAACTGCTATAATTTAACATTAAAAGTTTTAGCCTGTTGACAAATTAGAGCTCTGAAAACTGCATGGAAGATTCTGAGATGGCACTGAGGTTCCTGAGTAACATCTAACACAATTTGTGATATATATCAATTGCTCCCTGGGTAATAATGCTAGAAAAGGTCCCGAGATAGTTTGGGAATCATGTAGGCAATAGTTTTGCAGTATGTCACACATTTTGGTTGTCATTAATATGGAGATAGTGTTATTTACAGCATAATATGCTATTCTTACTTAGCAAATGGTAGTGAAATCTGTGCAGAAATGTCTTAGGTATTTAGAGCTAGGAACTGTCAATGGGATTTTGTCAATGGGATTTATCAGAAGTTTCATTTAATTGTTGACAATTATGCATGCACTTCATTTATGACTAGACGTAGACAACATCTGTTGGTTTAGGCAACTTCTCAACTGTACAGTGTTGGAAGACATAAATTGTTAAAATAAATTAAAAATCCAGTCTTGAATTAAAAAAAAAAAAAAAAAAAGCAATGGAAGAACAGTCTGTTTTTATCTAAAATAGGGGAGATACAAAATTATGTCCTTCCAATGTTCCATCCATTTCAGTCTCCTAGCCTCCACAATGACCAGTGATGAATGCCCACCCAGCGTGTATTCAGTATGGTTGACAATATGATGACCTTTCTCCATGATATGTTTCCTCAATTCCTAGGAATTAGCAATGAGATGGATGTTAGATCAAAGCCACCATGTTAACCATGCTCTCAATGTTTTGTGTGTGTGTGTGTGTGTTTTTGTTGTTTTGTTTTGTTTTCCTGCATCTATCTTGATTCTTTGGCAAAATCAGCCACAGTTTTGACTGTGTATTAAAAGTATTACTCTGTAATTTGTATTAATCCATTTCTTGTTCTAGTTTTGAGCCTATCACGTGACAATTTCATTGGGTGAATAACACTTTACTTATATTCACCAACCCTTCATGACTTCCCTACACCTTGACTTCCCTTCCCTATTCTCCAAGCTAAAAAGCTTGTTTCTGTTTTATTTGGCTTTGATAAGAAAGCATACTGTGCCCACAGTCGTATAACAACTTTGTGTCATTTCTGGTTCTACATGCTTTTTGAAAAGGAGTGGCCAGGTAAATATTATTCAAGATATTATTGGTAGCCATACATTCATACAGTTGCATATTGTGTTTTTGTTTTGTCCTGGTACTATTTCTCAATATTTTTTTCTGAGCATGCTTCTTCACTAGACGCTGACCACCAATACAAAAACAGGCAGTGACTAGGTGATGTCTTTTCTGAATGGAAATTGCTCATCTCTGTGTGGTTTTGTATGTATGTTGGGGGAAGGGTGAGTAAGAAGACTGGTCTTCTACATTTACTGATACTGAATTCCATTTACCATGTTACTACTATGTATTTTGTACAAGAGTGTTCTTTAAGTGTTAGGAATCAGTTTTACCTTTGACTATTTTGACTAATTTTGCATCACCGAGAGCTTAGTCACATCATTGTTTACCCATCCATTCCTCTGTAAGTGTATCATAATTGTTTTTTTGTTTCCAGTCAGTCCTAAAATATCCCGCTTTCCAAGAGTGTTTTTTTCTACCACACTCTATTTTTTCTAGGATTTTTTTTCTTTCTTCCACTGTTTATCTGACTTTTGTTATATATTTGTGCATATTTAATATATGGAATATTTTGGAAGTTTAAAAGTATTTTCTCAGTTCGTATATTTGATACTATTCTTAGCATCATGATAGGTGTTCTGAGATACTGCAGTTTGTATCAGTTAAATGACATTCCTTTATTTCATGACACTTGCAATTATTTGACAGAAATTTTGCGTGTAAGGCAGAAAGTATGTTTTTACTTCAAATTTCAGCAACACTATTCAGAAACTAAAATTAATTATCAGTGTTTTGAAAGTGACGTGTGTGATTACAAATCAACATTTTTAAAACAGGGAGCTCCTTTCATACCAAAGTTTATTAAACTACTGTGGTTCTATAACTTGATTTATCTGTAAATGTCTACTCATTGTGTTTCAGGAAGGTAAGAAAAAGATGATCTGTGGTTTTTTTTCTTTGCTTCTCTAGCAGTAATTTTAAATACATTATATATTATGTAAGCTTTATATAAAGCTACAGAAGAAACAAAGAAAACATACTCTGTTTTAAAAGCATTATTTTTGGTTATCTTCTTATACTTTCATTTACATTAAGATATTGCAAATCACCTTATTGTGTCAAGAATAAATTTGTTGCTAGAATCTCTTTCCACTTTTACTTATTTTTCTCTTCAGCTCTTTTGCATATTTATTAGCTTCTTATCACAGATACTTTGAATATAATTTCAAAAAAGGAAAATAAATATTTTCCTACTTTTTTTATCATGATAGATGTAAAGGAGCACATTTTCTGCATGGCGTACTGGGAGTTAGGCATGCAATTTCCATTCATAATGAACCATGCAGAAAATTTACCCTTGAGAAGTTCATGTATAGGCATCACAAACATTAATCATTAGTTGTCTAGCATTCCTGAACTACTTTCCTATCCAAAAATTATAAGATATATAAGAATTTCATTTCACTTTGAAATGGCTGGAATTTGTACAATTCATCTTATATAAAGAAATGACATTGTATAAAATCAGGAAGGCTATCTCCTCTATGATATTTGCAATAGAGTTTAGTGGACAAACTGATCCTACCACTCCTCTTACATATTCAGTATATTGCTATTGTTTTTGCTGAATACAGGTCTAGTGGTTTATAAGGGAGCATATAAAATTTGGATCTGTCACGTCATAGATAAACTACTTCTTTCAGGAATTTGTTAGAATATGTCACCGCTTAGTATACCTAAATATGAATACAAGGATGCTCATTTCCTTCCCTCTTTATCTACTGGTTTAGTACATTGATCTATTTAATTAGCCAATGGACCTGTAAATATTTGTGTATGTACTTTCCACTATAAGAAGTGTTAATGACTTCAGCATTTTGCAGGAATGAAATTGAGACTACAGGTTGAAATTTTGAAGGATTAGGGCCTTCGGTTTTCAGTTGACTGCCAAGGTCTGTGTGAAAATCCTGTGACCTTTGCAGGTAATAAGCTTGTTGGAAAACGCTCTTTTCTTTTGGTGACTTACATTTGTAGGTGTCCCTTTACTGGGCTCAAATTGAAAGAAAATGTAAGCAGCTTTTTTTAAGTGAAACATTCTCAAAACAGTTTGAAGACCTAATTCCATCAAGTAGTACATATTTTTTTTAAAGCCTTCAGGCTGTTTGAAGCTAAGCTAGTGTCTGCAGTGTCTGAAGAAGAGGTAGCTAGAGCAATCTGAAATAAGTTATGAAGCTATGTTTATTCCCTTATTAGTCTTATTCTCTTTCCATATGATAAAAGATGATGAATGATTAATCTTTCCTTTCAACCTGTATTAAAAATTGGCCTTTCCTTGCATTTTGAGTAGACTTGCATTAACATTCAATTCTGGCAGTCATGAAACTTGGGGATTTTGAAGGTTTTCCTTTATTATTGATATAGCTTGCTTTAATTATAAAAGAAGTGTGGGGTTTCAGTTTTACAACTTATCCTGATAGCGTAACATTTGATATCTTACTCATGAACTCTGGATTCTGTATTAGATCTTAAAGCTTGGTTGACTGATACCTTGAAAGAGAATGAGGATGTAGCCTTTTTGGGAATATTTGACACAACTGGCAGAAGAACACGAGCAGAAATAAGGGTATTCCAGTGTATGAACTTCTAAACTATTTGTTGAAAAAAAAAAAAGGCTTCAAACTTTCCCAGATAAGAAGGGCCCAACAATTTCTGTAAATGTCCTTGATTTTCAGGGATATCACTGCTTCATCTTAAAGCTACCACCATTCACATTATCCTTTCTTCTTTAGCTTTTAGACTTCAGGATAGAAAAAAAAATAATAGAGAGAGAGAGAGAGACAATACTCAGTGTTTTTGAGTGCATACTCTTAAAATGTTCTTGCTTTCCTTCCCACTTGGACTGGTTTTGTTGAGATAGCTTGAATGAGCTAATGTAGCGGTACACCATTGCTTGAAGAAAACAAGGCTTTTTAGGAAAAAAGTCTAGATGAGATGAATGAAACTGATATCAAATGATTCAAACTTGATGTTAACCTTATACAGCACTTCTTTTCTGGCTATCTCCCTTCCTCATACATCAAGAACAAGTGTATATGTGCAGTTAGTAATGCCACATAAGTTCTAAATTCTAGGCTGATAACCACTGGAGAATCAAGCAATAACAAGGTTCTCCAGGTAGCATCATTCTCAATTGCTCTGAAATTTATGTAAGTAAAATAGCACAATAATACTGTTGATATGATAGCAGGCTAGTTTGAATACAGCACTTCCTGTATCAGTGCATTATAGAGTACTGCACATGCTCCGGTGAGTCTCAGTGAACAGAAGGGAGAACTAAAAAAGACAGGCAAATAACATTTAGCAGTTTAACTGCCTATAATCTTACCACGGTTTTAACAGATGGCTTCCATAGTGTTACAGTTACCAGCTAAAAAGCTGGTGTATAACCTCAACACAGTTAAATTCCAGTATTGCGTGGATGCATCACTATGTGGGAGTTGGTATATAAACACATTACCTGCCTGGAAGATGCATCATATGAAAAATCAGCATTGACAATTCTTATAATAGCATCAGAACTTTTGATATTAAATACCAGTGCATCTTGTTAAGATACTAGCAAAATTCTCAGCATCCATTCATGGCCCTATACAGCAGAGGGGGCAGCTATGTACATGTTAGCACACTCACTCTGATTACAGGTGTTTAAAGCTTCCCAAAGGCAGGTGCTCTAACTTCTGTTATGGCTTCAAGAAGGAAAATAAAGGCAGTAGGCAAAGCTGGACCAAAAGGCAATCTATCCTGTAAACACAGAGGAAGAGAGTATTTCATTCTGTAATACTGTACTTAGGACTGAGCAAATGAGACTAAATCACGTAATGGGAGACATGGAAAGTAGAGAAAAAACAAATGTGATAGATATGGAGTTTAGAAAGACACACTGCATTCTCGCTAAGTAATTAAAAAAAAAATGAATACACTTGTATGTTTAACTATATGCTTTGACCGAGACAACATAAATAGCTATACATACTTATCAAGTTGTTCGTGTATGGGGAGCCTTTGCAAATGTGTACAGGACTTGCAGTGCCTCACTGGTGGGTTTAAGAGGGTGTCGTGGTTTAACCTGACCGGCAGCTAAACACCACACAGCCGTTTGCTCCCCCTCCCCCTCCCTCTCTGGGATGGGGGAGAGAAACGGTAAAGTGAAGCCCGTGAGTTGAGATAAAGACAGTTTAATAAGACAGGAAAATAATAATAACAATAATAATAATAACAATAATGATGATAATAGCATTACTACTAATGTGTACAAACAAGTGATGCACAATGCAATTGCTCACTACCCGCTGACCGATGCCCAGCCTAACCCCAAGCAGTCCGGCCCCCCTCTCCCGGCTAGCCACCCCTATATATTGTTTAGCATGACATCAGATGGTACGGAATACCCCTTTGGCTAGTTTGGGTCACCTGTCCTGGGTCTGTCCCCTCCCAGCTCTTGCTGCACCCCCAGCCTGCCCGTTGGCAGGACAGAGCAAGAAGCTGAGATGTCCTTGGCTTGGTATAAGCACTGCTCTGCAACAATTAAAACATCGGGGTGTTATCAGCACTCTTCTCATCCTAAGCCAAAACACAGCATTCTACCAGCTAATAGGAAGAAAATTAACTCTGTCCTAACTGAAACCGGGACAGAGGGGGATTCCAGACTTCTAAAACCATTGCAGAAGAATCAAGGATAAGCCTGAAGGATTCCCTCTTCAAGAAACTGTAGTTGAAATATGCGCACACACCTACCAAAACATGGGAGTTGATTTATACGTATTTCCTGAGCATTCAGCTTCAACCTCCCCTGTTCATTGCTGCCTACCCCAAAAGACAACAGGAAGGAGGCAGTAATTTCCCTTTTTCCTCCTAAATGTGATGGTAGGTAAAAGAGAAAGCTGTCTTTAGGACAGCCTTTCCAACAAAATGAGAGGCTTTATGTGGCTCCAGGTAGAATATTATCTTTTTCTTTTATCCCTTTCCTTTCCTTGTTTACTACAAAGCCAACAGTCTAAAATTTACTCTGCAGACTTTTGATGCCAAGGTGCTCCTTTCCTCCAGATTTACAGGTCTTGACAACCTTTTCTACGAAGCTGGCAGCTCTGTTGAGAAGCAATGTCAGAGAAAGTTACCTCTGCTACACATATTTTTCAGTGGAACCAAAACCATGTTGTCGTCATGCAGAGAAATTACAACTCCACTTTCTTTTAAAGGTATAACTGAGGTTATGTCTTGGGAAGACAGTAATCATTTTCCATTGTTTCCTTTAAAACTGAAACTAGATTTCCAGTATTATATTCTGTTTCAAAAATTGGATAGTGAACTGAAGAGATAAAAAATGTCATGGTCAGGGAGAGTTGGCAGAAATATAAAGTAGGGAAAGGATTATGTGGGAGCTCAAACACTGTAGAAACACCAAGACAAAAACTGAAAGGGATCATGAGTACTGTTCTTGCTGCTCACATGGCCTTCATCTGTTTTCCATCCATATATTCTTTGCAGAATTTCATTTGGTTTCTAAACTACAGAAAGCCATGTCCACTACTTTAAATGTTCTCTTTATTTCAGTACACTGAATTTAATTGGAAGTAGTGTCCAATGAGTTTCAGAAAAAACACAGCCCCACTGGGGCTTTGGATACATAGAGATGTATACTGCATATAATATGGGATGCTCAACGAAAGATAGAGACTGACCTTAGTTAGTTGCCCTGACCTGAAGAATCTGATATCTGATTCTGAAGTGACTTGTTCTGTATGTCTTCTAAAATTGCATGCAGGCAATAAAGTTATTTTCAAGACTAGACAGTTTTCAGATTACTGAGCCACTGAAATCAAAAATACCATCTTTGTGAGGAATTTGAAGTCCAGTGAAATCACCAATAAAAGAAAGACCAGAAGATCCAACCCTCCACACTATTTTTTTACATATGTTAAAATCCTGAAAACAAACTCACAATACGTAGAAAACTACATTTAGAATAATTATGAGTTACTGTTTTTTAATTTCAAATATTTCTGTAACAGTAATGCTGCTAACTAAAAAAGACGGTAACATATTGTACTATATTACTGTACCTTGAGCACACAATGAAGGTGCCATCACTGTGTGAGAAGGCCTGGCAGGGATTTGTAGGAGGAGAGAAGGTAGGAACAACAAGAAATAATATATTCATCTATAGCTGAAAAATGTATTTGAGTTTTTTTGATAATTCAATTGTCCCAAATATAAATTCTCACCTTTTGCCAACTCAATATTCCTGAGAGAGAAAATGAGAAGCATAGCTCCAAATAGATAATAATGAAAAGAAAGAATTCATCATTCTAAACTGACTAGGAAGCAGCAGGAATAAATCAGACAAACCAGGCATTGTGGTAACTGTTTTACAGTGTTATGCTTCTTTACAGATATTATTAATTGAATGACAATTCCTATTTGCAGTGGGATACCCAGGTAATTTGGATTCAAAATGAGAGATGCTTGTGGTAAAGGACTTCAGGATATGCTGCTGAGAAGTGGCTACTAATTTTAGAAATAACTTATTGTGGAGCTCAGAAGCCTAGCTTCTTTGATTTTTTTTGTTTCTTCATTTTTGTTTTCCTGGCAGATTTTCTTCCTTAAGTTTAGGGTTATTAAGAACTAGTGAATGGATCTTAACTTCCACCTAGGACTTTAGCTGCCAGGGTAGCTGAAATCCCAAGACATGCTGACATCCTGATCACAGCAGAAGTGTCACCGTGGGGGACCTTTGCTCAAAGGTTTGAAATTACTAATGCGTATTCTGGTGAACAAATACACCTGTGGTGACATTTACAAGCAGAATCTATTCAATTTAAAAAATATCCAACTAAGTTAATAGTATGGCTGATAGAACTTGAGTAGTAGTTTTAAGCATATGTATCTTTCATTTCATTAGGCTTAAATCTTGAAGGATTTACCATTCTGTAACATTGTTTGAAGTTATTGTAATTTTAGGTATTACATGAAGTGTTTCTTTTTATGTTGCGTATATACCACTTGCTTTAGGCATGCCATACAGTCTGTTGGTAAGGTTTGTATGTATTCCCAGAACATTAACTTCGACTTTCAACAAAATATACAGATAACATAATCCTTCTCTCGCTGCGTGATCGTCATATTCCAGAGAACTGGAATAGAGAAAAAGAGGAAAGAATAAAACATTAAGTACGATTTGTAGTAAACCTACAATTAATCCATTTCTTTTCTTTCACAGTCGTGAAAAATAGCCATGCCTCTGCAAACACTTTTGTTTCTTTCAACATTTTGTTTCTCTTGGATTTAGACTGTGCGTTGATTCTGCTGTTCAGCTTGGATAACAGCTGTTCTCACTGAATTGGTTGTTTTGGTGTCATCCTTCTCTGCACAAGGGTTTGTTTGCTCTCTGATTTCCTCTGGAGGCAGGGTCCTATTCATGGTACTCCAACAAAGTTTCATTTACTGGGTACTTTCTCCTATCTAGACTTTCATACAAGTGATATTGCTCTGTCTCTGCTAGTTTTACATATGAAAAGAAAATACAGAAGACAAGTTTGTCTTCGTAAATTCTCTTCCATCACTGTTCAATTCACAATTCACTGTTAAGTACTGGCATGCCAACAGCAAAGACCAGGAACAGCAAGACTTCATGACCAAGTACAGATTTGTATCAGTAAAATAATTTCAAACTTTGAGCAAATGACTGGAATACTGCAACAGAAAAGCACTCGATGAGAGGACATAATCTGAACACAGAGCACCACACAGTTTAACAAAGGTGCCACAGCAGATTAAGATTTAACTGATGATGAAATTGGCTTTACCCTCTGTTACAGCAGACAAGTGACAACTAGCAGAGCGTCTAAAGTTGAAACAAAAATTGGAGATGTGAGCTAATGATTTATGAAGAACATATTTAAGAAGTCGCAAACACTTGTTAGAAGACAGAAAGTCATAAGAAATGAATCAATTTACAAACTTCATTAAGAAACTTCAGAGAGGAATATCACAACGAAGGATCCTTTAAAATTTAAAAGACACAAAATACATATATTTAACCTAAGTATTATCCTCTCTTTATTATATAGGTAAAAAGTAAGAAATTCCACACTAGGAGATAAGAATGCCTAAATATATTAAAGGAAATGCCTTGTGAAAATATTAATTATTAAGTGGAAAAAAAATATATAAGAATCCCTGAGTTGCTTATGGGAATTATCATAGGAATATAAGACTCAAAAGTACTTTAAGATATTGTCTGTTCAGTGACAGAAATTAAGTATTGAACCTTTCCCTATGTGTTTTTTTTCCAAGTTAAGAACTTTTTTTCTGGTATTTCAACATTTATAGTAAGAAAATATTCCTCCCGATGTCAAATGTATGTGTTTGCAGCAAATGAAAATGATTTCTTGTTTATCTTCCCCAGTTTCCTGGAAGATGATTGATTACAATCCTGGGTATAGTAGCATTTCCTTATTTGAAGTCAAGTCCTCCTCTAAATCTTCTCTTTCTGGACTGAACAAACACTGATTTTTCAGCCTTTAATCACAGGCATATATTTTTAAACCTACCATCAGTGATGGATATGCTCGGAAGTGGCTAGTCCCTATAGCCTCTGAAATTATTTTAAATATATTGCATAAAAACTAAAAAATATTTATTTTTATAGTTTTATACTGTGATATACATTGGAAATTAATGTTTAATTTAATGGGACTTTCAAACTAGAAAATCTTTAAGACTGACATTCATCTTTTTTTAATCAAGGAAGAGTTGGGATTAAATTTGAAATATGTTTGAGATAAAAACACTGAAAAGTTATTATATAACTTATGTTATTATTGACTATTGACTATAAAAATCATGTAATATAAGAATTCCAGAGGCGACTGATTTTCTGACTTTTACAATATTTTAAGCTTTTAGAAAATTGGAAAACAAGATTGTAACAGTTTTTCATACAGGAGGATCCTAACAAAACTGTTTATGTTTTTAAGTCAATGGTATGAATGTGTATAGGTGCAATTACTAATTCTGCATTCAGTGCTTATATTTTATACAAGATATACAGGGCAGCAGTAAAAATGAATTAGGGAGGACATAGATGGAGAGAGAATGAGGTTTACCAAATCATAGGATACATGAACTGCTTAAGTTCTAAGTATGCTTTATGCATTGAATAATGATGCTGCGGCAAGTTTCAAACCTTCTGGTACAAATTCATGTTACCAGGTGTTCTTACTCTCTCCAAAATGCTTGACAAATTTTGGGTATGATGTAAACGCTATTGCTTAATTTTTCTTTGATTTTGCGTCATATCTGCTACATCTTTCCTAAAATGTTTTTGAAGTGTGTGACTCCCTTTTTATTTTTTTTTTTATTTTATTTTTTTTTTTGAGTGCAGATTCTGCTGTACATTGGAAATGCAGTGGTTTTTAGGTAATGCTATGAATTTTTTGTTATATTGCTGATGTGAATTTATACTTTAGATTTTTGTCATAATGACAACCATTCTGTGCAGTCCTTCTATTACCTCGTGTGCTTTCTTCTGGAAAAGTCAAAAAATTCCCCTTCTGGAGATGAGATGCAAAGGGCATTTACAAGAAGCAGCAATTGCCAAATGACATGCTGCAAGTTGGCAGCCTGCTTCTCTAATCCAGCTTCCTTTGCCAGTGCATCATTTGGTCACCTTGCACAATGAATATAGTAACCTGGATGTGCTATCACCCACCCTTTAGTGGCTGTACTATTCCTACAATATTATCTTATGAAGATACCTGGATATATCTGTTCAGTTTCTTGTATTTTCCTTCACTGCAGCTATCACTGAGATGATTGATTTGAGTCTGTTCAGCTTTATGCTCTTCTGATTTGTACTGTGCACAGGAAACTCTTCTGTGGTCCTTTTGGTTAGAAGGAGGTGGTGAGATGCAAGTTGGCTGCTGTTTGTTCCGCAGCCATCTGGCAGGTGCTCTCTGCCCTCATCACATCTGCAAGTATGTTTGGTAGAGCACCCCATGATTGTGTCCCTTCCCCAGAGTCACTACAGTTTCAGTCTGCCTCCATACCCTTTTGATACTTACTACAAATGGGGCTTTGCAGGTGGGACTGTTTCACAGACTACCAAGCATTTTATGCCTGTAGCAATGGAATTTGTATTATGCATTTCTCTACTGCAATCTGCAGCTCCTGTGCACGTATGGCTGGCCTTGCTGACCCTTGGACTACAGTGTCAGAGCTCTTGCCAAGCTTCATCTGTATTCCCTTGAAGGAAAGCTGTTGAATTGTGCACCTGTGCCTATTTAGAATATCTGAAGCAGTTTTGCTGCTCCAGCAAATATTATGGCATACACCAAACCCTTTTTCCCTGTATTTTTGATAGAAATAATTATGTAAATTGATTGTTTTGTGCTTTTTTCTAGAAATGAGTCATACACTACTGCATCATTGAGTATACTATTGACAGCTATTTGGGTGATGTAGCTTGAGTTTTAAACAATACGTACACTGAGCTTTGGTTGGTGTGAGCTTCTCTACTCTCTGGATCTTATCTGCTCTTTGGTCTGTGTGTTCTCAGCACTGCCCGTCTTTCTGGCAGTGCCTTGACCATGGTCTTTCAACTTTACAGGTGTCTGGAAGGATGTCAGTCTTCATTGTTGTCTGTCTTTTGGGACTGGGTTATACTTTTGCCAAATAGTTGTTTCCCTGTATTCATTTTTTTCTGAAATGTTTGATTATTCATGTATTTTTTTGCACTAACTTCTTATTTTCAGGTAGAAAGATGTTTTCATTCCATTCTATAGAGATTCATTGACTAATCACTTGATTAATCAATGATAATTAAGCAGGTCATAACATATATTTAAATATTAATAATTCGTATCCATGAATATTTAGTCTTTTAATAACATCTAGAGTAGATTAATTATCTGCAGTCTTTACCGTTAACTAATGTAACTTGTACGCTGTTTTTCTCTAAAATTTATTCATGTTTATGATTAATTTGAAATCATTTGCCTGCATCTTTTTTACTGATTTGGTGTCAATTACTGTTTGAGCTGTAGTATTGATACATTCACAATGAAACTGCTTTCCTTTTCCTTTTCCTTTTCCTTTTTTTTTTTTTTTCCTCTTCCTTTCCCATGCTGCTTACTAGATTACACCTGAGCTGGCTAGCCACAGCTCAGTCCTAGTTATACAGTTCTCTAAGGTGCTCCCCTTTTCAGTATCTGTAGAAGATGAGCTAAAATGTAGATGCTTGACTTTTGACACAATATGGTGTTAGCATTTAGGCTGTGAACTTCCTTCACAATGAATACACCTTCCTTCTATTTGCTGCTTTAGAGAGTACTTTTGCCATCCAGAATTTGCCAATTTTAACTTCCTTTTTCTTTAGTGATTCATATACATTCTCAAAATTAATAAAAATGCAGTGCTATTTCTTTCTGTCTCCTATTGTTTTCTTTTCAGATCTCTCTTACCTACAGCAGTGTATGTTGTATCATTTCTTTTGAATCGTATGACCTTCATGTTATAACATCAGGCCTCAATGATTCAAAATCACTTCTTATATTTAAAATGATAGACTTGATACTGCTGTACACCTTTTTGGAACTGTTGAAGCTCTTGGCACACTGCTAGGTCTAGTGAGGATACACTGACATTTCTGCTTTAGGGAAAACATTCATTCTTCTAACACTTTGTCAAATTCTCTAGCTATCACACTATAGATAGAACAATTTAATTTCTTCCCGTGGCTTTTTTGTCTCTTGCTGCTCCTTGAAGCTTGTTCCCCTGTTGACAGAACTTCTGCAGCACCTTGTTTCTCTTCCTGTAACTTTCTCTTCTGCCCTTTCTGCTGCTATCAGAACCATTTCGAAGATCCTGACTTTGATCTGTTCCTTACTGAGACTCTAGGAGAAGTCAGTGCACAGGTTTGGCACCAAATCCCTCTCTATATTTTTTTTTGTCTGTTAGGCTTGTGTGATTTATGTACAATGCTGTTCTCTTCCTACTCCTGCTGTCATCATCTGCCTTAATAGCATGGTTTTGACGATGAATGCTATTATTAGTCTCATATGCTTGCATAGTATGGAACCATTATCATCTCTGTGGAAGAAAAGGAACTGAAACATATGGGTTTCAGAGGAAGAGGCCTATGAGTCATAGTACTTTATTCTTCTGTCTTGAACTTCTTAGCCCCCCCTCCCAATGTAAACCATCTTATGAAATTTCTCTGCTGCTTTTCCAATTGATTTCTGTGATATGAGACTATTCCTTGAATAGGTCAACCAGTTGCATCTAAGATCCTTTTTGTTAAAAATCAAACTCAATCTTAATCCATGTTAGCTACTATTACCTAGAGATAATAGCCCTAAATAATGCATTGGTTTTCCTGTGGCTCTCTTCTCCTGTGGCTTCTCATTTTGACAGTTAAATTCCTTCAGAGTGAATTTCCTAAAATGGATTACATATTTTAATTCTGAAACTATATCAATACCTTTTACATAAATATTAGGGGAAAAAATGAGAGTGCTATTCCTGACCCCCCACCATATATATATATATATATACCACCATAAATATATATATATATATTTGTATTATTATTAGCATAATTCTTCTTATATAACTAGATTATTTTTTATACCTGTTTAGTTTTGCTTTACTAAGACCCTCTTTCAAGGTATTATAAGTCCATTAAAGACCATATTAGCAGGTATTTCTTTACCAGTTTTGAAGTTTTCTTAGATCCAGTCAGCATTTCTAGCTGATCATATAGATAATCTGAGAGTAGGTTTGACAGGTTTTCAAGATCCACCATATTCTGATTGGAAAGAACACAAAATACATTTAAGTTAATTTGGAGATATGAATTGTTTGGTGCAAATTCTTTGGAAGACTATGATAGGTGTGAGATATGTTCCCAGATAAGCAAACACACCTCATCATGGAAGTATGCCAGTGTAACTGTGTGGGATGATGGCCAGTAAACTGGGATACTGGGCTAGGGCAAGCAGTTGGGAGAGCACACTTGGTTACAGCAGCAACCCAGAAAGAGAAGGGGAGTTTAGTTGTGGAATGTAGGGGTGGTGAACACCACAACAGAAGAAAAGTAGAGAAATACTCTTGGAAGAGAATAGCTCTGCTTCTCTGGGGAAGTGCTTGAGTTAGCACTTCAAACTACGGCAGAACATGTTACAAACTCCACATTTCTTGCATTTTAGAAAGAGGAGTAGGCATTCTTCCAGTAAGTTTGGGGATATTTTTCCCCTCCCCTCCTCTCCTCTTTGATTGATTGATTGATTATTTAAGTAATACAAAAACTATTATGTTCTTATTTAGTTATAATTGATTTACAGATGACCTTAAAGGGCTGTTCTTAATGTCTACTATTTTTATTATTGGAAACATTTATTTTTTTTTTTAAATAGCAAATTTCTTCAACCCATCTTCAGCTTTCTCTCTGTTTCTATGCTTTATGTAATCTCGTGTTCAGCATCATTGTTAACTTCCCTTCATCTTTTACAGAAACTTGTTAAATTTTGTCTCAGCTCATGTTGAGGCCTTCAGTTCTTGCCTGCAATGCAGCTCCTGGAGCAATGGGCAAAGGAATAGGGTGGATAAAGATCACCATTGAAGCTGGTCAGGGCCATTAAGGTTTATTAGTGCACTGGAGGCCTACAAGTTGTCCCACATTTTCTTCATTTACCATTTTACTATGAATGTAGCAGTAAAAGATCTTGTTGCTCTTAATGTCCCTTAGCAATTTTCAACTATGAGCTTTTTATTTCCTAACAGCATTGTTTGTAGTTCGTCCCTGTTTCTGCCTCCTATATATGTCTCTGTTTCATTGGTGTTCTGCCTTGAGTTTTGCACGTAGCCACAGCAGGTCTTCTGATATGTCTGCTTGTTTCCTGAGTATTGGGATGGACTGTTTTTCAACTTGAAAGATGTTGTCTTTAAAGAGCTGCTAACTTTCCTGAGTTCCTCTGCCCTTCACAGCTGTCTTCTATAGTACCCCACCCTACCAGTCTCCTGAGTAAAAGTAACAGCTACAACTGTCTGCCTGATTTCCTTGTTTAGCAGTTTGCCTTGAATGTGATTTCTTATTTCTTTTTTTTTTTTTTTTTTTTTTTTTTTTTTTTGCGGGGGTGAGGGGGGGGAGGACAGGCTCTTTTGATTCTGAGTAAAAAATACATGATTTTTTCAACCACAATACAACAAATAACTCTGGCTTGATGGGTGGAAACACCAATAATGTAAGTCAAGTACACCCGCAAAACTGTTGTCTGAAACATTTTATTAGCTTATTTTTAACCCTCCTGAATAGGTATTTGTTAATGTGAGATTCCATGGTGTTGTATATTAGTCTTACTCCCCTTTCAATGCTTTCATTTTGCAGTGAAAGGAAGACTCTACTCTTCTCAAGGAATAGCATACACCCCTCCATCCACCTTGTCAATACATACTTTCTGGCATCAGAAATCCAAGCTTAGAACTTCTGTAACAACAAAACTATGGAATGGAAAGTAGAGAGTAATCATCGTTTTCAGTCCAATGTCATTGTCTTTTCCTGAAATCAACTTTGCCAAAGTAAATAATGACTTGGCAAAATAAGGGGATTCCATGAGCCTGCGCTTCATTATTATGTATTGAACAGATGTAAAGACTTCATGGTGACACAGTTTGCGATGGTTTATTTCTAAGTATGTTGTTTCTCTCTTTCATTTTATTTTTTTTTTTTGTATGATTGTTTTGTTTGTTTTTGTTTTTATAAAACCATGTAACTGAACCCAAGAAACAAATTGTTCCTGGCCCTCATAAATCTCATAAATACTCAGGGGAATGAAGGAGGCCAAAAGGGATGTGTTGGCACCTGTGCACATGGCACCACTTCAGGCTGTTCTTTATTCTTGTTCCCCTTAGATATTTTAGTCAGTTTGACATATAGGGAAGAGCTTGCTAAAATACCAGGGTGTGATAGCATAAGTATACCACCTAAAGAATACTGGGAACTCCTGCAGAAGTTTGGAAGGCTCCAGAAGCAAATATCATTCCATACCGCCTCCAGTGTAGGCCAATGTCACAATCTGGCCCTTCTACTTTTAATTCTGAAGAAGTTACTTTATATCCCTTCTGAGATTTATGCCTTGCATACATGTATTCTATGCACTGCTGGACTCAGATTTAGACTCTGTGGGTGATCTTCTGCCACCACAGGTCATTGTATATTTTGTAAAACACAGCGGAACTGATAAAAGGGAGAGGGCATCCAGGTGAATTGCCAGAAGCAACCCTCAGGTTTCATGAGCCTCCTGAAAATAAGTTTGGGATGAGAAAATATTTTTCCCCCTTGATGCTACTGTCATAATGTGAATACCTGAAACTTCTAAAATTCTGTATTATCAGTGTTAGTATCTTTTGTTTAATGCTAACTCTTAATTAGGAGGATATTGTGTAAAGTCTATGAAATAAGAAATTATGTTCTTGCCAAAATCCGGTTACCTTTCTCCTTACCTAAACAATGAATATTTAAACACACTTCTTTCATGTAGTTTAAGAGACTCTCTAGTATGTGAACATTCAAATGTTTAGATAAATGTAAAAATGTATGCAAAAGCTTGTTCCAACTATGTTCCGAAACAGATTTTTCAAGACAAGAAAACCACTTAAAATCCTAGATAGAATACTGGATGCACACAAGAGAAAAGTTTAAATTTTGAATTTATCTCTATAATTAAATTGGAAAAACAAGCAAACTGCAATTCAAAAAAACCAGACATTACAATATATGTATACAGTATGGAAAAAGAGCTCTGTCACCTGGAGGATATTTCAAATGTTTATTCTTCAGAAGGAATTCTATGTGATACTTTTAATATACTGTCAGATATCAACTTTTGTTATAATCTTGTTTATCTCATTGAAAGATTATTCATCTGTTTTCCATTTTACTCTTAAGTAATACTTTACTGGGATGACTCCAATCCCATTTTTGCAAGTTGTTATGTAGATGGGAAATACTTGCTCAGGTAAGCAATGTTTTTTGATTTAAATGGAAATAGCTTGCTTAGATAAATGACTGCATGGTTAGACCAATTTTCCCCCCATTTTCTTAGTCTTTTGTTCTGTCTCTAAATTGTCAAATGTGTCTGTTCATTCTAAGATGACTATTGAAGAGGGAAACTTCTTTCTTTCTAACATGCTGATGCAGCTTTTATCTGCTAGGCCATTCACTTGTTCATTGGGACTTCCAAATATTTGAAAATTCAGTGTCAAGTGAAGTGCTTTGGGTTGAGGCTTTTACAAAAAGGAAAAGAAAAAGCTTGTAACTCGTTAGAAGAGGTTTTATCAGAGTGTGACTGGCTTTCTTCTTGATCTGATCTGTGCATTTAAGAATTTAAAGTATTTTCTGTTCTCCCTTTTCTGTTTCAGTTTTCAGATTTCTGTATTGTTTTAAGTCTTCAGACCTTTCTGGGCCTGCATAACTAGTGATGACAGAAGCAAACAGAGATAACTTTCAGAAGCTGTTAAGAACATGCATGATTGTTTGCTTGTTTACATGAATTTTGCATTTAGATTTAAATTCTTGATTTTTTAAAACTAGATGTGTTGATAATTTTAATTAATAACTTGGGGGGGAAAAAAAAAGTTTTTCCTGTGCTGTCATGCTCTGATGACATATTAGATTTAAACACATATTGCTTTGTTGTAGCTAGTCCCAATAAAAGAGAGACAGGTTGGGCCTGGGCATCTTTTTGGTGTTCACTAAAGTGATATTTCTTTTTTCGCATGCCAGGTTAAGCTGCTATATTGAATCCATTCTGACAATCCATGTCATTCTTAGGGAGCTATACAACAATGCAGCTGGTTAATTTTTGGTAAATTATTGAAAGCCCAATAACTTTATCATCTCTATTAATCAGGTATTTCATTCTGTCATTTTCTTAAGTATCTAAAAGAAAATGCAGTGAGGCTATTAGTATTGGGCATTATGTACACCAAAGATGTGAAGAACATTTCTGGATATAATTTTATAATACCATGAATGAAAATCGGTAGTGAAACATCTAAACTGCATTGAAAATTTTCAGATTTTTTTTTTTTTTTTGAAAGGTTCTTGGGAGATTACAGTTCATTTTCCATTACATTTGAACTCTGTCACTTTTCACCATAATGTTTTCACATCTAATGATTTATTTTACCTATGAGAAGAAATCAGTAAACTGTAAACCTTATTTTGTGAATATATCTTTCCTTAGTTTGAGTTGTTCCAACCTCCACTTTTCAGTGAAGAACAATATAATTGCCTGGAAGTCATCATCAATATGTTAATATTAAATACTTATTTTTCAGCTTGGTACTGTAATACTCGCTCTGACTGTGACTCACTGACTCCACTTAGCTTGGAACTTGTTCACTTTCTCTCTATTTTTTAATTTAGTACAAAGGCTATTTAGGCTGTTTCTAGCCTAGAGATGTTATCTGGTAGGCTAGAACCTACCAGGTGAAGCAGGTTTTCTGGAAACGTAATGTAAGACTTCTGCAGGGTCCAAATGATAGCTTGGTGTCTGGTCCTCAGTTCTCTTTTGTGCTTTGGAAAATGATCTCCTTTTATAAGATTTTTGTGGGATAAAAGACTAGAAATTCAATCAGACAAGTTTTCAAGATGTATGTTTTTAGAAGCCCCTTAAAAAAAATCATGCTGGGTTGGAGAAAAGTTAATGTTCCAAGAGCTTTTATCCCGCTGTCATTTAGTGTCTTGAGAGTGTTATTATACTTCCTCATGTTGTTTATCCCTGTATCTTCTCTGATTTGGATTTAGAAGTTTGAAATTGAAAGCATTTACAAATATGATTTCACAACATCTGAAAAGTCTAAAGAGAAGATTTGATCATATTACATTGAGATAGTCTAGCAAATAGGAACGAGAATGACTAAGCAAAAAGTATTTTCCACTGCCAATCATTCATTTATTTTGAAACCTTCATTACCTATTAATGTTAAGACACTAAGCGAAAAGCAAAACTTTAAATGCTACCTTCTACCTAAAAAATCATATTTTAATTAAAAGAAAGAAAAACTGGAATTTTTATCTGATCTCTGTTAATTGTTTTTGAAAAATTAGAACCAAAATCAATCTTCTGCAGATAATCTTGAGGTTTATTTTCATTGAACGTCTGTGTCAATAATAATACAAAGTGACTTACATTTCAATCTAAATTGTAATCAATTTTTCCTGAAGGTAGATGTTATATTGTGTCAAGGTAGGTGTTTCTCTTTACAAGGCCTGAGCTGATTGTTCTGTTGAAAGGGACTAGACCAACAGCTGTGGAAAGCATAATTCTCTAGTCAGCAGACTGAGCTCAAGTAGTGACTTTTTTTTTTTTTTAATATTTTATTTATTTTTTATTGCACAGCACACTACCACTGATTCTCAGCTCTGCTCTGGACTAACCATCCATATCTCAAGAACTGTACTTTATCAATTTATCTATGTATAACTGTCAAGTTTTAATCAATTTGCACATTTGGTAGTGAAGCCAAAGTACTGGACGTCTCTAAACATAAATTGCCCTGCAGCCTTTGGCTTCATCAATGAAGAGACAAATGTGCTCACGTTTTGCCAATGTTGAAATTTGTTTACAAAGAAGAAGATTTAACGTGGGCCACAAAACAGGCATTAGAAGACTGGCTTGGTTAAAACTGTTTTCATTTAATTTTCATTCAAATATATTTTTTTATGTTTGATATTTGAAATGCTATCACAGCGTAGAATCAACAGGACCTATTTTTGAAAAATACCATCCCACAAGGAAGGATGGGTTAATCATCAAAGACTATTTCATGACTGAGAAGGTTTAGATGCATGCGTAATACTGTGCAGTTATCGATGCACTTTTCTTACAAGAACAAACATAAGCTTTGATGTTTGTTCTTACCATTTCATTAACCAAATTCTTTCTCATTTTGAATGTAACATGCATAGTAGTCTTTCCACTTCCATGGATATGGATTCTATCTTTATTAAATCCACACAGCTTTTACAAATAAATCTTAACTTCCAAATTAAGAAAGGGGTGGTTTAACATTGCTTGTTTATATGCAAACAGAAATACCTTATCTGTGATTTTTTTTTTTTATAATGTTGTTTGTAAGCTCTGGAGATACTAATGCTAATTTCATCTTTGTTATTCTCCTGGATAATCTGTTCTGTGGCTTTGTGCATTACAGACATACAGTGTTCAGAGGGTTTTTTTCCTTAGTGAAGCCTGTTGTTTAGTCTTGCTATCACTAAAGCTTGTTATCATTTATTCTGCTCATTCAGCTGCAAGGTTCAATCCCTGTCCATCATATTTTCTAATGCCCAATGTCTTTACTTGCCTGAAATTGTTATAACGTAACTTTTCTGTTTAGTAGTATAACCTGTTTTTAGCTTAGAAAGATAATAGCTGATCATGTGCATAAGCATTTATAGTTTACCTCTTGTTATGGTATAGTGTTTATTATTTAGGAGTCTGAAAAATAAAGGAAGTGCAAGGGTAAAACAAAAATGGTAAATTGTTGAAATGAATATAGCAGAAGGAAAAAAAAAAAAAAAAAAGATATTTCAAGGCAAATTTTCTAAGAGATTTCCCTTTCTAGAAAGTGAAATAAAATGGAGTTTGTTCCTGATTTGTCTTGATCATCTGCACAATGGGATAGAGGAGAATAAGAATCTTCCTCACCTGACTGTACCCCAATTGATTTACCTCAACTCTATGCCCCATCATGCTGGAATGTTAAGTCTGTCATGCAATCATTCTTTCTCCCATCAAAAAAGGATAGACAAAGCCAGCTCTCTATACCCCCTGAAATGTATTGATCAGAGTTGATATGGGAGAGAGGTCAAAAAGCTTTGGGAGTTGGATTGGAAGCTATCTTCTTATACCACTATAAAATAATAGCTTGTGAGTAGTCTTTCTGGAGCCTCTTTTGAATCCCCTGGGCCATAAGTTGCTGACAGCTGATTCCAGGAATAATACTCCTTCATACACTCTCAGAATAAGGGGTTAGTTCATGGTATCAGTTACTCAAGTGAGCAAAATATTTCATTGCTCCCATGAAATAATCTCTATTGTTAAAAAAGAAATTTAAGTAAGCAGAAGCAGTTACATCATCACTGTACCTGTTCAATATACACTGGTCTATGAAAACTACTTCTGGTACTGCATAGCAGAAGTAGGCAAGGTACAATCAGTTGCAAAACTCACAATGACAATTTTTCAAAAACAGGAGGCTGATCTGAGCTGCATACATGGATGCAGTTGTGTGCATGTCTGCATTGCCTGCAAATCTGGTATCTGTGAATGAAATCATTCTGTATGTACATACTGGGAGGCACAAGTCAGTCTTGGCTGTAGTCCTTAAAACCATTTCCCAGGAAGTATGAGACACTTTCTAATATTTTTCAAGCATTCTTTTCTTAAAAATAAAAATATGGTGATTGTCACTATGGTTAGATTCCGACTTCCAAAACAAGACTAGAAAGAAAAGCAGGTTGAGAAAAATGGTATTTCTACACTGGCAACATGGAGAAGAAAAAGAATTTATACTTGCATTTCTGAAATGGAAATTATAGTAGTGTTTTTTCACTGTATGTAGCCCAAACATATTTAATCATATGCCTTCATACATAACAATATTTCAGATATCTTCACTGTCATGATGCTTCATAATGGCCAGATTATTTTTTGCCATATTTCATTTCAAGGGCAGAGACTGCTAGCTCTACTTTCTTTCCTTTCTAAAAAAAAGTATGTTTGTAAAGTATTGAGAGTTTTATACTTGACTAAAGGAGCAGGAGCTTTGCTGTGCTATCATCATGATGAGCCAAATGTCCAGAAATGACTACTGCTAGGGATTGAAAGGTTGTTCTCATTTATTCCTTGGAGTTCTTAGGTTGAATTTAACATAAGATCTAAAATAGCTTTTAGATAAGAACGCTTCATTGTTAGCATCTTAATATTTGTTTAAGAGATTAGACTGGCTCTTGAGCTCACCATTGGTCTGTGTAGAGACTTTTTGCCTCTTATTTTTTTCTATCTGAAAAATCCAATAATGAAAAACAGAGTAAGGTAGTATTGCTAACTGAATCTCTAATCTTATGTTAAAGGCTTTCTGTCTGTTATCAGTTCATGGTATTTTTATGTAATGGAATTGTTGAAAAATAAGTAAATGATAGGCCTTTTGAAAAATAACTAACATTCATACCTTCCACCTATTCAAATTTTCCGTTCTAGTTAAATCCAAACTCTTCTAGTTAATTCAAAAATCATTTTGATGTAATATTCTGAACGTTTTATGTTGCCCATTGTATGCTATCAGGAGAAATGGCTGAATTTTTTCATAATAAAGGCTCTTGTTCATGATCGGTTGGTTAAAGGACATGCACGAGAATAGCTGTGTAAATGTGACTTCTCACTTAACTGTGGAACTAAAATGTCATCAACTACCATAGAAATTGCACCATATAAAACAAGCAAAATAGTGTTGCAGAACTTGATACATAGGAAAGATTACTTTACATGACAAGAGCAATTTAGTTTTGGTAAGCTTTTTGAGAAAACACTGCTGTTAAAACTCACTGTTTTGTTCTCTTGACAATGTTCCTCTTTTTCCAAATATAATGTTTTCTTTTACATGGCACTCTACTGGCTATGCTCCTGTTAATGTAGCTTAGGTTGCTGTAGGCCTTTTTTTGCTGCCAGGGCATGCTGCTGGTTCATGTTAAGCTTCCTGCCCACCAAGACTTCAAAATGCTTTTTTAATCCTTTATTTTCTTTGTATATGTGGTATGATTTATAGTAAATTATGTCCAGAAGGGTTAAAATAAATAAATAAATAAATAAATAAGCTGCACTATGAAAATGAATCTGTAGAAAAGAAACAGCCCACTATTTGTTCCTGTACATCCCATGAGCTTTCTTGCTTTCTTGAGCTTTCTTCCTGATACTTTTTTTTTTTTTTTTTTTTTTCTGGAGTCATTCATTATGTGACAGAGAAGACAAAAGACAGCTGTTATCCTCAGAGAATAATGATTTTTCTATCTGTTTGAATGAATATTTGGACAACACTTGTCGAAATCTTTATTGTGTCATCTCTGGATAAGACTGGAACAGGTCATTTAAGAGCAAAATCTTAAGGTAATAGAAGCTGTAGAATCTGTTTTGTCAAAAAGTAGGGGATATATAAGCAGAAGAGAAAGTCTGACCACTCTATATTTAGGACTACTTATGGATTCAAAGTTTGAAGCAACTAATAAATGAAAAATGCACTGAGAAAAAGTTATTCAAAGAATGAACAAACAGATGAGCAAAAAAGTGTCTGCCCCAAATAGATACTAAATAAAACAAGGAAGCAATCCTTAATGCTAATGCAGATTCATTTGCTGGAAAACAGTTCTTCATGAAAAGTGTGCTGAATGGGACATCTTGTAATTTATAATTTTTTCTTTATTTTTCTTACTGCTACGTAATAAATGCCCAATTCTGGTTTGAAAATCAGTTGCCTGCTTTCCTCAAATCTCTAGGAAGCATGACAGCACATATCTATTCCACATCACAGTGCTGAAAAAAATGACAACCAACATCCTTCCCACAAGAGACAAATTGTAAATAGAACTGGAGCTTACTCTGAAGCTGCTTGGAAGAGCAAAAGTGGCAGTGAATTGAGTATGAATCTGCAGTACTTTGACCTTGAAGCAGCACCCCAGAGAGGCATAAACAGTGAAATGTAGATGGCCAGAAAAAGAGTCATTATAAGAGCTGGTGTGGTCTTGAAGGAGGCATGACATTTGATTTTTCTATGAAGTGTTTGAACCACTTTCTTTAATAACACAAGAAGAAACATAGTCTAGATAATGTCATTGTAGGCTTTTAAATGAATAATGCCAGGTTATTGTATAATATTTCATTGTGTATTTCAGTTCTAGTTTATTTTGCTCTTTCTTTATTCTTAAAATTATGATAAACATTTTATGTTGCCCTCATAAAGTATTTAACAGTTACCTTGAAAAAAACACTATTGTTTCCACAAAAAGAACCCAAATCTGTAGTAATTGGCTTGTCATCATCCAGGTAGGTAATTCAAAAAGAAAAAAGCAACATCCCATATGCTTTTTCCATAGTTACAGAACATCAAGATGCTCAGAGACAACTCAAGATACATCTCATGAAAATCACTTATCTTGAAATGACCACTGTCCTTCATCAGTCCAAATTCATAGCTTACCTCTGTCGTTACTCATTTGTTTACTCTTCCCTAAAATGGATGCCATCTACTCCTGGCCTACATACTGGATAGAAAGGCTGAACACTGAAGTACGATTTGTAATGAACGTATGTGCTTGACATGGAATAATACACATGGACCAAAATGAAAGACCTATCTTTCCATCAATCCATCTGTATGGCATTCCCCCTTCTGCCCATTTCCAGAAATGCTCAAAGTTTTCAATCCTGTTTTTTAAGTTCTGTATCCTGTCTGAAGGGCACCATGAGATTTTTAACACATTCTGCAAATCAGACGGCAGTTTCTCAGTTGTAGTCCATGAAAACTATTATTGCAGATTGATTGTTAACTTTTTTTTTTAGTGCACAGTTTTATCACACAGTAGGATCTTCTCCCCTTTTCACAGACTTGAAGTTAAAAATAAACCATAGTTTGCACAGTTATTATATTTTCTCCTAGAAAGTGTTCAATAATTGGACAAAAGATGCATTTCCCTTCCCTTTTCATTTTTTTTCCAAAATTTCATTTTTACTACTGAACGTATCTGAATACTTAAAATTATATATATATATATATATATATATATATATATCCTCTTCTTCTACACTACTCTTGTATTTCAACATATATTTTTACCAACAGTTTTGGAAATATCAGGAAAACAATGTTGCATACCTATCTACTGATCTTTATTTTGCTGTACTCTTTTATGGGAGAACAAAAGTTTTCTTACCTGTACTAGCAGTTTTTTCTGGTTATTTATTTAATGGAGGCTTGGGCTGTTCAAACGTTTACTATTCTAGCTGTAGGCGGCTTGTGGCATTTTCATCTGACAGGCAATAATCACCATTACCTTATTCTGTGCTACTTGTTATCTAGGCCCAATGTGTTGAATTTATTTCTTCACATGGAAGAACTCAAATGTTATTGGGCTTCTTAGACTATAAGAAAGGCAAATATAAGCAAAACAGCAGCAACAGGCACAATGTATTTCACCCAAACACATTATTTATTACAGTAGTTCTTGTAGCTATGATTTGGACAAAGAAGTTTTAAAACACATGAATGACTCAACAACTGGAGCCACTCTACCAATGGTTATTCAGTATGAGTTTTAGAAGAGATAAAATAGCAAGCATTGTTATTATTATTTGACTATTTGACTGGTTAATAAAATGTTTGATTATTTATGAAGTACTAGTTTTTGAAGAAGTTTTTCACCTTTCCCTACTATATTTAACTTTAGCCTGACTATGATGGTCAAAAATTTGTTGAAATATTTTGAAATAGCACTCACGTTTCTGTGAAATAGGCAGATGTTTCAAATAAAATCCCTTGATACATGCTGTCTAGAGAGGATTTGGTCAGCTAGAATTACAAAACTGAATGATTAGGTTTTTGTACCAAACCAGTCATGAAAGGAATTGAACTTCAGAAGTTGGTAAGAATGTATTAACTACAGATAAGAAAAAGATGCATGTATGAAAGTTTTATTCTTTCCTTCACATTATGTGAATCTTTGAGTAAACAGAGGATTCTTTGTTTTGAATGAAATGTTTCCAAGATACTTCAATTTGCTACAGTTATGGACTTTTAACAAGAAAGGTCTAATGACAAAAAGTAGGATACATGGCACATACAAGCTGTATTGTTCTCTTTGCTTGTATCAGTTCTGTGAAACAGCTTGAAATGTACCGTGTCCTCAGATATTTTGGAAATACCAGCTCTTTGGAACAAATTAGCAACTGATAAAATCCTTTCTGGACCGTAAATATTTATGTCATTAAATAAACAAACTAAGTAAACTATCGTCTTATTTTGTTGCTATTGTCAGAGATTTCCCTCTTTTAAAATCCAGTGTGAAGGTGAGATCTGTTCAAGGGAGGTATCAATAAAAGCTCAATCCAGCAACCAGCAGTCAGCCAGACATAGTTAAGAAGTAGTGACATTTGCTCTGAAACAACATGCTCTTAATACACTGCTATAATTGTGTCTGTTATTGCAAACATTCATTTCAGTGGTATTAAGGCAGTATGTATAATTGAAATTGGACTCAGTACTGAAACAAAGAAACGTATAAACAAAACAGACAAGAAGACCATCTTGTACCCATGTTGGGATCTGGTTGGGTATGTAAGATATATCTACGTAACTGAGTAAACATTTTTTTTCCTACCACAGCGAGAACATAAAGCTAAAGCAATTTTTTCTTAAGATCTTGCAAGTCTGCATTAGGCTTAAATCCTGTAGATGCATAACATCAGCATAGTAAGAAATCTTCATGTAGCATAAGCTTGAAAAACAAAAGATATTATAATGCTCTTACTCTGTATGGTAATGTCATTTGTTTAGTAACAGAGCTATAGCAACATCTTTTTGTGTTTCTCTACAATCTCTCGTTTATATCCCCTTAGGCACTATTTCATCCTACCATTGGTATTATTCTGGTGAGTAATATGCACAACAGTGAAAGTCATTCTGGTGAGGAGGGTCATGTATTACAGATTTTCTAAAGGTAGTGAACTGTGAAAACAGCCAAGAGAGCCTAATTGCCAGTATCAGTGATTTACCAATAGTGTTTCTGGTGATATTACATCCCTAAATTAATCTATCTGAAAGTAGCCTTCTTTGCTACAGCTCTATGAAATTAGTTTGAAGTATTTGCTCTTCTCCAGAGATGCTTCTGTATTTAAATTAATACAATTTAAGAAAGGAGTTTCATGTTTCCTGATTCCCTTTTGGACTCAGGCTCTTTATAAGGTGTCAGCTCCAAAGCTTCAAAATTCTAACTTCATTTGGAGATACTTGCATAGCTTCTTTACATTTCTCAGAAAGTCTTAGACTTAATGATTACTCTCCACATAGCTGCCTTCCACTTAGTCCCTTCAGGATCAAAATTTGAAGTCTCAAAAATGATTTCTTTTCCCTACAAGAAACACAATAATACACTGTACAAAGTGTATTAAAAGTCCAATTTTGATATAACAAGGGGAAACGATTTTGAATTATCTCTTTGGAAGACAGGAAAAAAGAAAAGATTCTAAACTAGTTTTCTCCCATGAAAAAAGCCTGAATTTTGATATGTTTGATGCAATACATTTTTCTGTGGCAATTTTAGTTTGAAAAATGGCAACATTTTCCCTAGGGTCATAATGTTTGGATTCAACATGCCATGCAGAGAAAAACAACTGTACGTCATGAAAATATTCAAATTTGGGTCAAGGCAAAGCATAAGTCATCAACTAGATAAAAAATGTTGCTTTTTCAGTCTTAAGCAGAAAACATGTTCTTATCTAGTTTATGGAAGTTGCAGTAGCGGTCAGGGTTGTGGGAGTCACACCTTGGGACTCTATGATTAATTTAATAATACTGCCTTTTCTGGTGGTGTAACATTGAACCTAGTTGTGCTGGCAACATCAATTGTATGTAATTTTCTGCTGTCATTGAAGTCAATGTCCATTTATTGCTAATTCTAAGAGCAATCCATCTAGATTTTTGTATATATATATATATTTTTTATTTTTTTTTTTACTTTCCAGAAGTCTGTTTTATACTACATGGATCCAGAAGTTTTAGCTGTTTTCTACACAGTAAGACTTATAGGATGACCAGAAACAATGCAGGAAACAGTGACTGTCATCTACAAATACTGAGCCTTCCAGTTCCTTTTGCCAGGCATCACTGGCTAGAGCAACACCTGTAACAAAATATAGTGGCTTGTTGTACCTTCAGGTTTGTTTCTAATTGTGTGTGCTACCAGCAGATTTTTATCTGTGTCCTTAGGCTCAGTTATGATGACAAAACTTTGATCTTAGATATTCTTTCTGCCAGAAACATCCTCTGTGGAATTTTCAAAGCATGTTTCTTCTTGAAGAATTATGTTTTGAGATGTAATGGGAGATCTGCAGGAACCGTCTTCTTCCTGTTGGGAAGGATGCACAGTGCTCTTTCATTGTTTCTTAGATCTTTCTTGTATTCTCCAGCACTATCTTTTATTAGTTTTATTTTTAGGAGGATTTATCTTTGTGATCCTCTGTGACTTGTATGTGGGGCAAAAGATGTCAGTTCTTAATTACTATGGTCAGTTTATTTTACATCAGGAAGCAAGTGTCTTCACATTTTATTTTCTAATTAAAGTTAATGTACCAAATTCAGACCTGCTGTGAGTAAGTATAGTATGTTAATTTCACTGGACACATTAGACCTGATGATGTACCAGTGTTGTTTTGACTTGACAGAAGGTCAACACAGCAAAAATGCAAAACTGCTTGTATTCTCGTTGTTGGTAAAACCGCTCAGTGTCAAAGATGTTCTCATCTATTTTGTGAGAAATCAAAGGTTTAAAAAGCCTGAATTATTATTATGTGTATTGTTTTCATTAGGTAACTTATGAATCTCAAATCTAACAGCTTGCTTCTTAGGTACTTTTTGTAAAAACAGCTGAAAACAATTCTTAGTGTAACAGATAAATCTGTTTCTGATCAGGCTTCTTAAGCACTGCATTCTTCCTCTCTAGTGGCCCAACTCCACCCCAAGTAGTAATCCCTTCTTATAAGAAGAGATATCAAATCCCCTCCAACTGTTTTCTGTTGAGAAAAACCTGCAGGCAGCCTCCTGCGTCCCGTAGATGGTCCAAGATTTCAAATTCTAATTTCTGAAGGCTTTTAGAGGCAATGCATTACTTGGTTTATTGTGTATCTGTTTTGATTTTTTCTTTCCTCTGCTTCATTCCCTTTCCTGGACAAATTATTTCCTAGTGATTTGTGCATATCTTCTATCATCTCATTAAAACCAATCTCCTCAAACATTTTCAGTATTCCTTCTGTAAAATGTCATTGCCAGATATGGAACCTGGGTTCAACATAGGAGCTCTAGCTTCTCAAATGGCATATATTCCAGGGCATATATGCACACATAGTATGCCCTGAAAATCTTTCAGAAATAATTTAGAAGAAATCTCTTTTATGTTCGTATGATCACACTGATTTTTAGCAAAAGTAGGGGAAAACTTAACCACTCTTTAATGTCAGGAAGGCAAACAGCATTGATACTATGCATCTTGGGAAGGATAAACTTTGCTTTTCATGCAACCTGTATTTTGCCAACTAGCTCCAGTGCTTGGAAAACAAATCTCAGATTTTTGGCACAAATATTTAATACTAAGGTTAGATTTGTGTCCTGGTCCTTTATTTACCTGTGACAAAGAGGAAAAAGATCACATATCACAAAGATGCATAGGTGTGATGCACACAAAGCAGGTGCCAGACAAAAAACATTTTCTGTGCTTGCTATGATGCTAGAAAAAAACAAACAAACAAACAAAAACTAACAAAAATTCCCAAGAATTAAGGTAAAATTATTTTGTGTTAAAATAAAATACTTTTAAAATCACTGCATCGGTTCCTAAGATTGCATGGAAGTTAAGATTTTCTAGCTTCAACAGAAAGTACATGTTTAGATAAAAGTAAAATCAATAAACCCACAAGTCAGAATAAAGAAAAACTTACCTGTTTTTTCCCACAGCTTCTACTCTTACCTACTTTAAAAGTCCAATATTTTTTTTTTTTAATGGAAGTTGTTACTGTTTTCTGAGTAGTTATCAAATAAAGAAATCATGTCTCTTTTTCTACCAAAGAATCATTACAGCTGCAGCAAGTAAAATGTCTCAGAGAATTTAAGTTTTTCTTACTTCTGCCACATGTAGAAGAAATTTGATTCCTATGCTGATGTTTCTTGTAATTATTCTGATAATGTTAGCAGCTCACCGAGTTACTTTCACATATTCCAAGACTCCTTTTTTGTTCCAGGAAAAAGTAAAGAAAGCTAGGTTCAGTAACTCAGTCTCATGGTGGATACCTGCTAGGCGCTGAAGTTTTCTGGAAAATTAAGGAAATGAGGTTTTAGTAGAACTAGAGGAGAACTGTCAACTGTGCAAGAATCAGTCATAATTTATGAAGAAAAAAGTAACATTTTAAACTATTAACTATAATACTAAGCCACTTACAGAATCAGAAAACTCCTAAGAAACTGAGTTGTTCTGGTCATCAGTGATCTGTGGCAGTGACCTCAATCTTCAGTTCATCATCTACTTATGATGGGTGAAGAACACCCTTTGTAGCTGATTTCATCTGTCTGTTCAATCTTCTCCTCCTTTGAAGTCAGAATTATCTAATTTCTCAGTTAATTCAAGTGTCAGTTTCTCTGTTTATGTTAGAAGAATTGTCTAAGACACACTGAACATTCAGAGCTTCAGTAGTGTTTATCTGTATGTCGCATTGATTTTGTAGGCAGTTTTCTCTTCAGTGTCCCTTTTTTCTTTGAGATGCCTACTGTGGTTTTGTTGTTGTTGTTTGTTTTGTTTTGTTTTGTTTTGTTTTCCCCACAATGCCAAAGTAGTATCTCAGCAAGCTTTAAGATATGCACTTTATTGTAACAGAGAAACGTCTGTCTGACATGCATATAACTTTGAATTGCTTTGTCTTAGAGGAATAATGCTGCATGGGGAATGGAGGTCAGATCAAATATATCACATCAAACCTTCAGGTTACAGAGAGAATGCTGTAGCTTTGTCTGGCTTCCAGATGAAACAGCCTGTTAATTGAACACAAAACTAGAATGCCAGATAAAGGATACTTCTTCAAGGAATGAGCCATATATTATGAAGCTGAATTTCTACATTGAAGATGCAGTATCAACAGAAATCTCACTACATAAACCTCCAAACTGCACTTTACAGAGCAGTGTTACAAAATAAATACTGTCTCATTCTTTGGAACTGTCATTGCTTGGTGCTTATCTAGGGTATTCTTTTATTCAGAGATCACTGGATGAGTCATTAACTTCACAAAGGCCTTTTTCATGTCATCCAAAACATAGGTGTACTTAATCCATAAACAAAACTATAATCCTTGGTTTCACAATTTCCAGAACTAACACCTCTCCTGCCCCAGTGAATCAGGCTGCTAATAAGAAAATCGAACACAAGCTTCAGTGTTACTGAATCAGGCTGAAAATGCTCTTTCAGTCACTAAAAGAAAACTCTACCGCTTCTTAGATACAAACTGGTACAGTATGCCAAGAATAACTTTGCTCAGTCTTGTGACTTAGTGTAGGGTAAGCTCACAGGTACGTTGGAGACCCAGATGAATTGAGGAAGGCTGTCCCTCCAATCCTTCCATGTTTAAAGGAGAAATTTTAAAGAAGAAAATTTGAAGACATTTACATCTTTTGAATATAAAGACAGTAATGACCCCAAAAATACAATTTAAATATTGTGCAAAAGTATAGAAATACAGTGCAATATAGTCCAATATTGAAGCTGCTCAGAAAAAGGGAACTCCAATACAGCATTTTAGTTTTTAAATCACAAGAAACAATAGCAGATCACCAACCTGGTATCGGGTAACAATGACTTTCAGAGGCTAACATTTCAGAGGCTGTAGTTGTGTTTTGGCTCAGTCCAACTACAAATGATTTTTGTGCAAGTGTTACAAAGAATTTGTCTCTTGATGTTTGTCTTACACATTAGTTTAAGTTAGTAACCTTACAAAAGACTTTTGTATTCAAATCCAACAAGTTAGTGATACTCAGCTAATAATCTCAGAGAGGATCAGTGGTTTGATATTTACATGTTATCAAGGTGGATGGAAGAACTCATGTATTTCAGAGTGTTTAAGTAAATCTGACAACACAGAAGCAGATAATCTAAGCAGATATCAAATCATCAGTATATTGTTGCTTATGAAGTGATATAGCTAACAAAGAGTTTAGCAACACAGAATGTGCTAGAAATTATAATAGAATCAAAGAGTTGCTCTCCATCTTTTTTATAAACCCATTTTAAGTACTGCAAAGTTTCAATGGGGTCACCCCAGAGCCTTGTCCTCTGAACAGCCCCAGCTCTCTCAGCCTTTCTTCGTAGGAGAGGTGCTCCAGCCCTTTGGTTATCACTGTGGCTCTCCTCTGGACCCATTCTAACAGATCCACATCCTTCTTGTGCTGGGGGCCCCAGACCCAGATGCAGATGTCAAAGTGGGGCCTCACAAGGGCAGAAAAGAGGGCACAATCACCTCCCTCGACCTGCTGGCCACTCCTCTGTTGATGCAGCCCAGGATACAGTTGGCTGCCTGAGCTTCGAGCACTCACTGCTGGCTCATGACAAGCTTTTTGTCCAACAGAACCCCCAAGTCCTTCTCTGCAAGGATACTCTCAATGAGATCCTCTTCCAGTCTGTTCTCATGTCTGGGATTGCCCCAATCCAAGTGCAGCACTTTGCATTTGGACTTGTTTAACTCCATTAGGTTCACATGGGCCCACTTCCCAATCTTGTCCAGGTCCCTTTGGATGGCATCCCTTCCTTCTGTTGTATCAACTACACCACTCAGCTTGCCATCATCTGCAAACTTGCTGAGGGTGCACTCAATCCCACTACCTATGTCATTGATAAAGATATTAAATGGTACTGGTCCAAAGACAGAACCCTGAGGGTCATGTTATCACATTTATTTCAAATCTTCCAAATGAGGTGGAGAAGAATAATATTAGAAAGTGTTTCACTTATAATGTTAATTATACTTTAACAGATCAACCAGTAAACTTTAGAGATTGAGAACGATTTCAATTTTACTTTTTTTTTTTTTTTTTTTTTTTTTCTCCACCTACACTTCAGATTATTTAGCAGGCCCAGGAGATGGCAAGGCTTTCCTTTTGTGAGGAATTTTGTATACTGTGGTGTGGAGGAGCAGCAATGTAAATTTTAAACTAAATGTTAACAGGATTAGGAAAAAGCACAAGTAAACGCTGCCTGTATGATCTCACATGCTAGGTATCATGGTGAGAGATGACTGGTACATAGAGATAACTTCTTTTTTTAACGTTTAAAAATATGCTTTATGAAAGATGAAAGGGATGAAAGTGATGTTATATCTTTTTAACAGATGTAACCAGCCTGCAATTTATAGCTTCAACTAACAGTCCTTCAGAAAAGAGGTCTTGATCTAAAACAATTTTAAAATTAATAATGAAATATACTGAAGTGTCTTTTTCAGTGAAAAGCAAAGTGGTACTTTGCCATAAAAAACCTACAACATATTCCCGACATTTCTAGGACAATGAATCCTGCTGCTAAATTTTCCATATTTGGAGAACATTTGTGTATTTTCAGACCAAGAGAGTGTAAGAAGACAGCCTTGCAAAAAGCATAGAATGCCTCTCGGCAGGATGGTACTACTTTGGGTGCAGAGCCTTAGAACTGTGACCTGTAGCATAATCTGCAAATATCAATGGCATTGTTACTTTAACAGGGGATAATCATACAGAAGTCTTTTTATATGGAAAGTCTCTTTGTGTTTAATCGGCTTGGGGGAAGACACTTTTCCCAGAAAAGCTTATCTAACACCTGTTGAGCTCCACTGAAAAATTACTATTGATCTGAATGAGAACGAGATTAGCCCCATACTGGGAATAAAAATGACATGTACATTTATATAATAGTTAATGCAGCAAAGCAATTAGTTCCTTGTTTGGTACTTTGGTATACATTTAGCAATTATTCACTAACAATTAATGAGGTAACTTTTTATTTCTCCTGAATTCTATTGTATCTGATAAAGAGATTTCATAATTTATCTATATGCATCACACATTTGTTTTCATCATGAAATGAAGTAATTCTACAAAGAGTTAGTTCTCCTTTATGTAATTTAAGGATTTAATGAACCACATTAAGAGTTAAAAGAAAAAAAAAAAAAAAAAAAAAAAAAAAGGAATTACAAGCCTTATTTAGGAAAAAAAAAAAAAAAAAGATTGGAAGATTGGAGTAAAGGGGTGAGGCTCTCTCTATATAAGGAGATCATCTTAAACAAACATAAGACATTGCAAAGGTGACTGGAGGAAGTTATTGTCATTACTTGGAATGTCTGAGTAGTAATGAATAGTTTAAAGCCAGCTGTATCTCCATATTTCCCTGGCAGACAGTAAGATTTGAATGCAATAAACATAACTGTACTGATTGAAAATTAACTTGCTGAAGAAGCATGCAATTGTTGCAGGGGTATTCACTTTTAAAGACCATAGTCTTTGTGTCTAGATTTGCAATAAGGAATAAAATAAATTACTAGACAAAATTATAAACTCTAAAACATATGGAGAGAAATAAATCATCATTAAATGCATATGATCTTTTATTTTACAAGGTGATTCTTAAATTTTAGCATAATTTCTGCTCTATGTTAGGCCTGGAAGAGAAAAGAAAAAGTCTGTATAACAGGATCTGAATGTCTTCAAATCTGATAGGTTTCTTATTCTGGTAGACTTCAGTGGACATATGGGGATAGGGCCTACCGTCTTCACTATGTGTTGAAGACGCATAGAACAGATTGTGCTGATAGTAGTGATATCTGCTTCATAATCTCACATACGAGCTGTGATCTGTCAATCACCAGCACCATGTTCCAACAACCAAACGTGTGAAAGGTGGGTCAGGAAAGCCCATATTAACAGCATTATTATCATCTACTTGTGTGATGTTAAATCACTGCTGCAATTCCAACTGGCTGCTACAAAGATCACTTGGTTTGCTCAGAACTCATCACAACAGTTATATAGCAGCTGCAATTTGAATATGGCAGCAAGCAAAGAAATAAAGATCAGGGAAAAATTATACAGAACTGTGTGCTCAAAACTGTTCCATGTTTTGTCTAAAGCTGAAACTGTCTTCCATGACAGCAGTAATGAGGAAAATGGCAAGTTTTATGTGCTGTCATTTGCTGCTTCCTTGAGCAAATTACTGACTTTTTATCTAAGGGACAACAAAACTGAGTTGGTACCAATGATCAAGCCATACAACTTTGGAAGAGAAGTGCGCTTTGCAGGAATGGACTCTTCCTTGGCTGGACTGTGTTCCAGCTAGCTGATTTACAAAAGCTTTCACATATAATCTGATCAGATTACCTGAGAGGAAAGATTAGTCATGAAATGCTAACACTGACAAATTGCAGATATATGCTGATGAGAGCCATGTGTGCTTGCTCTTTGCTGAGCTTGTTGCTCAATATGGTACATAGCACTGACCATCAAGAACAGAGACAAAAACACACAAATCACAGATTGTGGAAGTATAAAAAGGTATTGTACCTTTCACCATCTCCTCATTGTCAACACATCCATTTCCTGAGGTGTCTAAGATCTTGAGTTATCTATTTTCACCTTAGGGAAGCTGCCAAGTATATGCTAAATGAACAGTGCAGCAATGTGCACCAAGATGGCAAGGCACCCAGTTTAGAAGGCCTCTCTTCTTTAAAAGAAACAACAGAGCAAAGTGCAAGAATTCCACTGAGTGACTGACCTAACCCCTCCCCCTCTCCCCCCCGCCCCAGGTTTTCTCCTGGTTTTGTGCTAGCATTCAATCTGCTGAGTGGGTAATGTATGTTTTCTGTATACTGATGGAAGTGATCTTTTAGCAAATGCCTAGAAAGATACTTTCCTGTTGTGGTGGTTTTACTCGGGTGGGCAGCCAAGCTCTACCACAACTGCTCTCTCACTTGCCCTCCTCAAAGGGAAAGGGGGAGAAAATAAAATGCAAAGGGCTCAAGGTTTGAGATAAGGATGGGAAGATCACTCAACAATTATTGAGACGGGCAAAACACACTCAGAGTAAGGAGACAGTAAAATTTATTGCCTATTACTAACAAGCTAGAGAGGTGAGAAACAAAGGGAAAAACAAACAAACAAAAACAACAACAAAAAACGCCTTGCCCCCATCCCCCATCCACTAAAACAGGGTTGTCTCATCTATATTGCCTTCCAGGATCCTGAACACCCCCCTCTGCTAGGCCTTAGCTGCCTACGCTCAGCATCAGTGCTGGCCTGCAGCTGTACAGCCTTGTTTCAGAGTACTGTGAGAAAGAGCTGTGCCTCCCCACTTCCCCCTTCCCTTGGGGACCACACTGAAGTTCATGTCCCCAGTCTTGTGCTCCGCCAGAGTCTTGATGTCCAGCCTTCGCCTAGGGCTAGTCTCATTAGCATGGCCTTGCCTGGCGAGCCCTGAACTGTTGGCTGACCCTGGCCGCTGGCACCAAACCCGCCCCGCTCCTCTTGTTTGGGTGTTACTGGCTGGCACCCATCCCTGTCCTGTGCCTGCCTTCCTGTCTCACCAGCTTCTTGGCTAGCCTTCCTCTATGGAGCAGCTGGCATGGCAGGTACAGGGAAATTGTAGTTTTTATTTACACATTCAAAAAATGTGTTTTCCCCGCTTTTATATTACAGTTTACACAAAATATCTAAATAGATTTTCCCCCCATAATATGCCATAAAAATAATGCCAACAGGTAATTTTCTTTGCGATATGCTATTAGAATAAAGATCAGATTTCAGTATAGATTTTCTGTTTTTCCTGTTTGAAAGTAATCTGAAAAATGTTTTCCTTTTTTTTTTTTTTTCTGCTTATGGAAATCAGGTTGAACACAAGCTTGAAATTTCTCCTTACTAACTATAACCCACAATTTCTTCAGTGAGTACCTTCTAGCTGATATCAGTGCTGTTCCTTCAAGATGCAGAAATTGAAGATAGAGAGGTTTTACATATAATTTAAAATTTTTTTCTGTCTTCAGTGAATAGTTTCTGTTGCAAGGTGATAAACACTTCTTTACGGTGTCTGTGCAGTATCCAGAAGAGCTCAGTTACACCCCAGGTTTTCTAATATTTCTGTTAATTTATCTGGCATGTTTCTACTGAAAACTTAGATGGATTTGTTCAATGCTTTACACTATTTAGTATTTTTGCAACTAATTAGAAGAAAGTATCACTGTCGATAACATCTGTGGGTGACATAAGGATTAGAGAAACAGTATGCAGTAAAAAGAACAAGATTTTATTGTTAGTAAAATGGCTGCATGTGAACAATATGCTTCTCAATACGTCTGAGGGTAAAACCATACCTTTAAGAAGAAAAAATACAGAAATACCTGAAGGATGGAAACTTTGCAAAAGATTTGGATAAACTATTTGTTGAACACAAGTTCCCTGTACAACACTAGGAGATCCCAGTCTTAAGATGTATTCTGAAAGAGAGACCAAGTTGCATTAAAGCTATCTTAACTTTATTATCATTATTTATTTGTTTATTTATTTATTTTGTATTGAAGTAATTGCTTTAAGCATACTACGTTAATTTCTCATTGATTTTAGTTAAAAAAGAACCAACAAACAAAAACAAAACAAACAAACAAATACAAAAACAAAACAATGTTAGTAGCCTGAAGAAATTTCAAAGACCAAAGACAATGATTAAAGGAGACAGAAGATATATTTTACATTGAAAGAACGAAGGAACACAGTTTATATATTTTATGAAATAGAAGGTAAATGACAATTTTATTAAACACCTTAATAATTGAAAATGTAGGGCATTTCAGATTCATAGGACATGCTGGGAATGTGTTCCGTTGACAATGAGATATCTGCTTTATTTATTTATACACAGTTATATATAATGTACCCTTTCTTGTTCTTTCCTAGGCTTTCAGAAAAGTTGTTGCCATAAGTGAACTATTTAAACAAGGAAATTAAAAAGTGCCAGAGAACCTTCCTGAGCACTGGGATCTGAGCTGACCATGCTATTTGTAACATGTCCCTAGTATGGTTTTGATCCAGTCCATCCAGCATCTTCCTGAGCGACCTCCAGACAGCTCAGATGTCAGCCTGGGTCAGGGAGTGTTCTCAAATACCCTTTGGGTGCAGCCACACTATTTTGGAGGGTGAGAGTCTTTAAAAGTGAAGCTGGGTCTGCTCTGATCCTGTTGGCCTTAATGCCAAAGAGCAGTTTTGAAATATTTGAATTGCTAATAGAAGTAGTTGTGTTACTGAGACCTCAGGCCTGAAATCTTTGATCCAAAGTACACCAAAGTAAATTGTACTTAGTTTAACTGTGGATGAGACAAAAAATAGACTTAGTTGATTAAAGTAGATGAGTTAAAGGAGGGTAATACTTTTTATGTCCTCTTTTTTTTTTTTTTTTTTTCAACCTTGAGAAGAGAAGGCTCCAACACGATGTTAGAGAGGCCTTCCAGTACCTAAAGGGGGCCTACAAGAAATCTGGAGAGCAACTCTTAATCAGGGAGTGTAGTGATAGGAAAAAGAGTAATGGCTTTAAAAACTAAAAAAAGGTATATTAGATTAGGTATCAGGAAGAAAATCTTCACTGTGAGGTTGGTGAGGCACTGGAACAGGTTGCCCAGAGAAGCTGTGGATGCCCCATCCCTGCAAGTGTTTAAGGCCAGGCTGGATGGGGCTTTGAGCAACCTGGTCTAGTGCGAGGTGTTCCCGTCCATGGCAGGAGGGTTGGAATTTGGTGGTCTTTAAAGTCCCTTCCAACCCAAACCATTCTATGATTCTATGATAACATAAAAAATATAAGCATATTTTACAACTTTTTCAGACCTTTAATACATTATGGGACACACATGTTCTGAGTTCTTGGTCCGATAAAATACGACTGCCCTGAGTCCGCCATCATTTTTGTCTCTGCAAAGAAAATAATCCCATTCCTATAACATGAATCTAGTACTCATAAGATACTGCTGTTAATATTGGGAAATGTAGTCAGACTTGCATTTTGCCTGAATAGTCAAGTAGGGTGAACAGTGCATTCTTAACTCATCTATAAGGCACACTCCTCAACATCATGAACAAAAGCATTGTATCTTAGGTCCTGATTGGAACACACATCTACTTTTGTGAACACACACCTACTTTTTTGAAACACACACCTACTTTTAGGAGTGCTGACTCCGTTTAACTTTAGCATGCTTTGTTTGATAAGACAGAACTGCAGCCACCAGCAGAATGTCATAAGAAAAAATATGTTAACATGCAGTACTGTCTATTAAAAGCATTATATAGTTTTCATACCATATAAATTTTCACTTACCAAAACATGGTTTAAAGGCATTGAACAACAGCATTTAGACAGGAACTCTTATTTTCCAAAATTTAATGAAATGATTTGTGACTGCTTGACATAGGAGTGGTAAGGTAACAATTATGTATATGTGCAAAAATAAATTCTTCAGCTACAAAGTTTAAACAGGCAATACTATTTTTAAAATTTCAGACAACACACCTCCATATCCAGAGACCATTACCCCAAATAGCAAAGGTGAGAAATTAGAAAACACATATAGAAAATGCAATATTGCAATTCCAATTCCAATTGCAATTCCAATTGCAGTATTGGAATTGTTGTGTAATGGCTGTAGAATGTAGTGAAAACACAGAATTGTTCTTCAGAGTTGTTCTCTACATGCCAGGAAGATTAAGCTGACACCATGCTTGGTTACTAGGAAATAATTGGAATCTTGAAGAACAATTCTAACAGACTATTTCAGTAGTAGCAAAAATTATCCAGAATTAGATTGACTAGATACCATTATATATTCTATTTGAACGGAAAAAGCAGTGGTATCCGTTCATTACTTTGCCATACTTGATTTATCTGGGCTTTCATCTCTTATGGGATTATTATGACGACTAATATTAATATAAAATAAATTATGTATAGTTACACCACACAAGTGGATTTGATAATCAAAATACATGTTGATAGTGCATCAACACATGTAAGTATCATACTTTTGAAATTTGTGAAATTTGAAATAAAATGTTTCACTACTTGTTGAAATGTCAAAATTTGCTGTTTTCCCAAGAGCTCCTGTTTGGCTTTCATAAAGATTTAATAGCAACTTGTACTTCTAATAGAAAGCTTTACATGAAAAAATGATTAATTACTTATTTAAAATACTTGGATTAGCTTTTCCACTTATATCTTGGTAGTTATTCAGGCATCCTTTGATGTTGTTATTGGGCACTTTTGACCAAAGATATTGTATCCAATCTGTTTATAATATTTAAGCAAGAAGCAAAGTCAAAGAGTGAATATTAATTAGTAAAATGCATATTTTAACATACAGATTCACATTCTCATTGTTAGTAGTACCAAAAATATATTTTCCTCTCAGGGAAAGTAGTAGAGTAGGTTCAGAAAGGTGACTCTCCATTAGGGGATGAGTCAAGGCTGTGATGATGCAGGCCCTGCTTGTTTTGCTACAAGAGACTCCTTGTTGTTTTTGTTTTTTTTAATTTTGGGGGAGCAAGCAGATTTGGTGCAGCTGTGCTGCTGCCTAATGAATTGCTGTGTGTATTAGGTGGACCTGCCCAGCTGCCCAGGGTGGTAAAACATCCAGGTGAGTTAAATATCAGCAGCCTGGAGCTCTCCTTGTGAGGTGGCCCAGGTGTGACTGACTGGGAGGAGCTGCTGCTGTTAGGACAGCATTACGCAGGTAGTGGTCATGTTCTCCCTCCCTGGCCAAGTGGGGAAGCGCCTGAAAAGTGAGCTGCTCTAGGCCAAGAATGGTGACTAGGGTCAGTTGCAGCCCAGACGTCCCTAGGTGCTACTGACAGACCCAGGCCTGGCTGTGAGGGCAGCCCCTGGGATGGGAATGGAGATGGGCCTGGGCCTAGGCCTAGGCCAGTGGTGCCCAGAGCAGGCAGGGGCTGGGTTGCGGAGAGGCTGGCCTATTCACATCACAGAGATGTACTGATCTGCTTTGAAACTCTGCCTTGGATTAAAAACCCACAGATTTCCTCCAATATGGGTTAAAAACAAACAAACAACAACAACAACAACAAAAAAAAAAAAAAAAAAAAAAAAAAAAAAAAAAAACAACCTGTGAGTGCATCTCTTAAGCAAATATCAGGGTCATATAAAACAGTAACACTTACGTCCTCTAGGGTGGATGAGATGCATACATTTTGGGTTCTTATGAAATGTGCAGTAGGCCAGGTGTCAACAAATACTGAATTTAGAGGTAATTTGTATTTCATTCACACAGAACTTAGTGTTTTGACAAACAAATGCTGCCTGATACTGTGGTAGTTACTACTGTGGTGTCTGTTATTGTGTTAGGTTGAGGAGGCTGACCTACCCCAGACATTATTTATCTTCTATTTTACTTCTGTCTCTGTGGTAAATGTTAGGGAAGTATCTGTGTCACAGCTATGCCAGCGCCACCATATCTGTGCCCTCAGCCAATGCCAGAGGAGAGTGATCTGGGCCATGATGTGTGCTGCAAGAGCAGAAGTAAGTATGTTTTCTAATTTCTCACCTTTGCTATTTGGGGTAATGGTCTCTGGATATGGAGGAGGTGGTGTGTTGTCTGAAATTTTAAAGCCATGACCCCAAGTGAAGGCATTAGGTCCACATAACCTTGCTCCTTGTCCTCTTCAGAAACTGATGTGTGCATGTGCAAGTGGAACCAAAGGGAAGTACAAAAAGGTGTACATCAAACAGGCTCTGAAGTAAATGCATGGATTTATCTTTTGCTTGCTTTGTTCATATCATTTGGTCCATCAGCATGTGAATATCATCAATTTAGACTCCTGAGGCCTCATTCTAATTTACAGGAAGGACACTTCACATCACTCTCATGATATAAAGAGACATTAAAATGGCAATAATTTATATTTACATTATTTTTATGGCCCGTTTGCTATTAAAATGGTGTAAAGTGGCATTAAGAGAAGCCACTATCAGGCTTCTTAGGGTCTTTACTCCCAGACTCCCAGGGATTACAATCCTTAGTTTAAATAACTAAAGGAGTGTAAGTAAGAACATCTAAGAAAGGCATCTATGGCATAAAGCTCATACTAGAAAGGCCAGGAAAAGGTACCAGTTTAAATTTCACAAAGCTCACTGTGGACATAGTATTTGCTGGAGTAACGCCATTGATATATAGATCAGTTGTTAACCTCTTTTACAAGTCCAATACTGAAAAAAATGTTGCTGACATCAGATGGCTGTTCACCAGCCTACATAAAGTAAATAAATTTGGAATAAAGATATTTCCTTAGTGAAGTATATTTTTTTCCTAACAATTAAGAAATCTCAGAGAAGGTGTCAAGAGTTTAATAGACACAAAATTAATAAACTTGGGTACTGGACATGCTTCCTGCTGAGCTGGGATGGAATAATATTGGAAAAGACTATCCTGCTTTTATGTGCTTCTTCAGACTGTATGTTGAAATCCAGTATATCCACAAACACTATATATTTTTAAATAAATAATACATTTATAAGTGTTCTGTGTACTTTGTACTTCTTACAAGTAATATCTCATCATTAAGAAACAAATTTGAGATCTCAACCACTATTAAAATCTCTGAACTCCAATTATTCCTGTACTATTGACAACCTCTTAAGAAAACAAAACAAAAATCTTATGAACACCAAACAGTTTTGCCTCTAGCCTGTAGTGTCTGGTGACATGAAAAAGCATTACTAGAACAGAATGAAGAAAATAAAGAAAATCCACTTAGTCCTGCAGCTTGTTCATATCCTCTCATTCAGTATCTCTGCAAATTATTTTCTCTCAGTATTGTTTTACACTTATTAGGGCCAGATTTCTCATTCTCTGTAGATGCTGTCTCTCTAAACTGTTTAGGTCACTTTACTGTGTCTTCATGTGTGTCTTCTTTCCCTCCAGTTTCAATGTCACCCATGTGATTAAGAAAGAAAGAAATGAAAAAAGTGAGATAATACAAGTGGGATGAACAGAAAAGCTCTCTGTTTAGAGTTTGGCTGAATAAAAAACAACACACAAGAAAAACCCTCATGAAATCCTTAAAATATTTGGACTGTGATATAATGACATGAAAAGTCACTGTGCACCAATCAATCTCACCATTTATGAAAAGACATCCTTGTCTTATGATTATATTGGTCCATGGAACACACCTATAATTCATGAACAACAATTAAACCATGCAAAACAAATTAAAAAAAAACAACTAAAAAGAAACCAACCAAACAAACAAAAAACAAAAATACAGAAATACAAAGGTCAGAACTTAATGTGGTCCTAGACAGGCAGGTTTTTAATGGGGGGAAAATGCTGACACCAAATCATATAATTATCAATTGTACAGTCACGTTTCATAGGCAGCAGAGACGTACCTAGTCACCTATGAAACAGCAACTGAACATATTTCAATATTTTCTCTGAGTATTTCTAATGACATATGTACACTTTTCAATCATACTGAGGCTAATGAATTTCTGCACTTTCAGTAATCATTTTTGTAATAAATGAAGACTGTTGGGAGAATATAAAAAGGGAAAAGAGAGCCTCAGCTGTTGCTGGAGCTGTGACAGTCTCAGGTCTTTAGATCTACCTTCCAGAAAGGATAGTTTGAGTGATTTTTCTCTTTAGATATTTTGCAACATTATGTTCTGCAGTCTGATGAGTACTGTCTTTGGGACTATTGGTAGTGGCCCACCTGTGGGAGCCTATGAGAACTGTGCCTTCCTCAGAAAGGAGATAAGGATGCTGTGGTCCTAAATACAATTAGAATTTGGACTTTCTTCTTTCCTGTAATGACTCTGAAAGGAACATACTCCCTTAAGACTTAGGCAGTGGGCTAATCCTCCTGCCCTTGAACCTCTAGCTGCTAAAATTATGAGCAACGAGTAGGCACATACAGCATGCTGCTATGCTTCAAGGGGGAACAACTTTATGACAAATTCTTTCATTTTAAACTCTTGCAAGAAGTGTTGTTCAGCTCCTGCAAACATTTATCACTTTTCTACTAATTGGAAACTCTTGATGTAAGAAAACAGTTATAGCAAAAACTGCTCCAGCTCTGCTGAACAATTAATAAACTTGTTCTATTTTTTTTGTTATTGTTTTCAATCACTGTTCTCCAAGGGATTCTTGGACTATTCCACTGTTCTCAGATTAAAAATTTAGGACAATAAAGAACTGCAACTAAAGCTTATGTGTCTCTTGGGAGCGAGTAGCCAGAGATTGTTGTGTCCATCAAATCTCTGCTCACATCAATAGAGAGTTGAATGATCTTAAAGTAGCAGAAATTGCATTAGCTTTGTTCATATCAGTGTTTCTTGCAGTTTCCCAGTCCGAGACCAACAGCAAGTGATCACTTAAGCATCCATCATCCATAGTGCTTCTTACAGTATATAATCTCAAGTTCAGCACAAAGAAAGATCTTTCATGTGATACTGCAGGGGCTGGTAAATTCTGAACACAGTGACTATTGTAGTATAGCTAGTATTGTTTGGATCCAGTTTCAGGACTGATATTTGTGTTGAATTCAAATTCTTCAGATTCACTACTACAAGGAAATCTTCTGAAATTAAGCCCTGGTGAAGGAAAGGGGCCTGCCACACTTCAGTTCACAAAAAGTCAGTAACAGGAATGTGAGAAATATAAACCTTTCTTAGGTGAGAAATATAAACCTTTCTTAGGAGCTTTAATTTACAGTGATGTATATCCTGTTTTTTGTTGTTGTTGTTTGTTTGTTTGTTTGGTGTTTTTTTGTTGTTGTTGTTTTTTGTTTTTTGGGGTTTTTTTTGGTAGATCTGAAAGTATTTTCTGGCAAAATATATAATTTTATCTGGAATTACAAATGTTATGATATAAAGTCACATCTATACAATGAATGTATATAATTGAATTAGCTCAGAAAATCTGGTAAGAAAATTAGCTTGCATACTCAATGGCCTCCTATTGTGGTGGTATGTATCACCTGCGTTGTTCATCTGCTTGTCATTGCAGCTATCTGTATAAAGCCATTGAGAGTTCGACTAGTCTGGTGTCTATTTTTCAAAGTAGCATTTTGCCTTACTATTTTTATTAAAAGATTAAAATTTCATATGCATTTGTACTAGAATAATAGTTCACTGTTACCCCAAAGACAAGCTAACATTCTCCTTTTTTTCTTCCTTGTGCTCGCTCCAGCACTGTTTGGCCCTATTCCTCAGCTGATTTCACTTAATAAATAAGTAGGAAAATACTATACCTCTCCCCCGCCCCCCCCCCCCCTCCATTTTATGCCATTTTTAGTGAGTTGAAATGACTTGCGGATCAGTGTGGCAAATGTCAGAGACAGCATAAGTTAAACAATGAGAATGTTTGTGCCTGGAAGCAGGGAAAGAACTGCAACTTTTCGGTAGTTTGAAAGGTGGTGTTTTGGTGGATCTGATGAAATTATGTACCAAGTCTTTGACCTTAGGCATTAGTAAAGATGTAAGAAAAGTGGATTTTAAGCAAGGTTGCTAATCTGAGTAATTGAGAAAACACATAGCAGAGGCTAAGATTAAACAAGTTTTATTTAAAATTTTAGTTTTAATTTAAATGATTATTAATTTAGCTGGGATTTTTTATTTTATTTTTGTGCTTTTTAATATTTTATTTAATATTCTAACTATTTTTAAATACTGATGCCAAATATAAACCATATTTTCAAAATGAAAGTGAAAAGCTACTTCTTTAAAGGGAAAATGAAATATTCCGAAATTGCTGGTTACATTTTTTCCTCCCTATCTTCTTTTTCTGCAAAACTGAACACAAAGATGATTTGGCTCCTTAGCACTTTCCACTCTCGGTGAATTAATTAACTGATGTAAAAATATTTGCCCACCTCTAGTCATTATAGTTCACAATTGTACAATGTGACAGAATTCTGCATGAATTTCTGTGATACCTTTTATGTGTTTTTGTTTGTCTTGAAGGCATTAATTTGTTTGCTCATTTTCAGGACAGAACAAATCAACTATGTAAAAGAAAATAAAAGAGAAAAAAAAAAAAAAAGCTTAAGCCATCCAGACCACTTTGCCAGGATCAAGTTTCTGTAAAATCACTTCTTTGAAACATGGTTCTTTGGCTTTGCAGTAGCGACCCAAAATCTGGCACGAGAACAGTCATTGGGTGAAAGGAAGTAACTTCTGCCATCTCTTAGAAAATCCTTTTTTATTTGTCTGGGGCATAAGCCTCTGAAAATCAGAATTTACATATGCTCAGTAGACCATAGTCAGAGATCTGATAAAATCTTTTTGAGCACTCCATCACCACTGATGCTGCTCCAATACCAAAAGCTTTGGTAACTGCCAGATTGAGACAAAACACTGCCAATCTCCCCTGGGCTTCCTATAGAGTATGTGCACAGCTGAATATTCAAAAGGGGAATACCTCCGGCCAGTACCCAAACATCATCTTGCTCAAGAAAATGGGCTGTGCTAGTCTCATCCTTACAATTCAGGAATTAGGTAAATACAGCCTCCTTCTGCCCTGTTTTACTGATAGTTGAGTGAAAAATTAAGTTATCTGTGGCAAAACCAAGGGGGAAAAATAATTTTAAAAAAATAACAATAATAAAATAAATAAATAAATAAGGCAGAGCTCTGGGATGGCAGGGCTCCTCTTAATAATCACGCTGGCTTTCAGCCTAAAAATACTAAGTCACTATCCTTGTCTGTGTTGACTCTTAACTACTGAATGTGATTCATTTACATACAGTATTGCATATTTACAAAGTAGGGTGAGTGGACAATATATAAGTATACATCTAATCTTTGGTAGGCCATCTGTCTTTGATTTTTTATTATTATTTATTTATTTAAATTATGATAGGATTTTTTTTTATCTGCAATTTTTGGGGAGGTGGTGAGGTAACTATATGATATATCCACAGTCACATAAATTTCAGCCTGTCAGTGCTAATCAGCCAGAAGATGTTCAATACAGAGAGGAATATCAATTTTCTGTGCTTCACTATTAAGGGTATGTTTGCTTTTCCCTGAAAACAGAACAATGGTATTAAAATAAATAAATAAATAAATAAAATAAAACTAGGGCTAGACTTCCTAGCATTTTCTTTTCCTATAAGCAGCATTTTTTTTTTCAACTAAATAGGTCTATTTAAAATTACATCTAGTTCTCTAAATTCATTTCCATTCTAAAGAGTTTCTCAGTCAGAGATTTTCCATGTTTACAACCGCCACTATTTATGACAAGCTTCTTTTTCTGGATAACAAGCCTCCTTTACAGGAATTCAAACAGCCAAACAGCTGTCTCAGTTCTCTTTCCACACTAGGATTCGCCTTTCTGTCCTGTGTGAATTTATTCTCCTGCTTGTAATATTTAAATTAGCTTCAATGTCTTACTTGTGCGGATGGAATATCACATGGTGAGAAGAAGCCTTCCTTGATGCATCGCTGGAAGATGAGTTTTCAGCAAAATTAATCTGGTTGAAAATGTTCTTTTTCCATTCTCTCACTTAACTCACGTTCCTAGAGAAAATGAGATTGTGTTTTGTATGCTGGTTGCTCTCTTGAAACCAAATCAACATGTCTTGAAATTTTGATTAATGTATTTACAGTGTGATCCTCATTTAAAGCCTACTAATGTATTAGAGCACTGATGGTTGTTGCAGAGACACTGTGGGTCTAAGCAAGTTATCTTGTCATTATCTGGGACTAGATGTAAGAGGGGCTAGAAAATATCTGTCTGAGAGGAGGAAAAAACAAGTCAGAAGGTGAAAAGAAAGGGGTGCTTTGAAAGACAGGACTAGGTTCTGCAGGAATGCTGAAGGACTGTACTCTGCTGTACTCTGTAGGACTGAGAGGCAAAAAGCAAAGTTACCACTGATTCACACTCAAGTTCGAACATTCCAAAATATTAAGTAACTGGTGAATGCTTATACTTCATTGTACATTATTCAGACACTTTCTCAGCAGACTCCAATGATATGTAGATCAGGTACTGTATCTAGAATGAAGCAATGTTCCTGACATTTCCTATTCTAGTAACTTGACAGCACATCTGGGACTTCAACATTATTTCCAGGATGTGCCTTTTCAATATTAATTTGTTTATTTTAAAATTGGTTTTGCAAGGAAATGCTTCTGAAGTGCTCTTGAGAATTCTGAGTTTTCAAGCCTTATTTGTTACAGCTTGAAAGTATGTTTAGCTTAGGACACAAGCTTGTTTTCATTCCCCACCCCCAAAACAACAGACAAGATGTCCATAGATTCCTTCTAATGTTTACTTAAATAATTGTACTAAAGCATTCCCAGTGTTATATTGATTTTATAGGACTATGAACAGGTTACAAATTAGGATGGCAACAGCTCTATGTTACTGAAAACCATGAAATTCTGCTATCTCTTGCCCAGATCTTACATGTCCTTCTTAGAGATGTTTATAATTGCTTGTAAGAAAAGAAGTAAATATCTTGGAAATAAAATAAATAAATAAATAAAGAAAGAAAGAAAATGTTCCAGCTCTTTGTACAGAAATTCTTGCAATTTAAAAAAAAAAAAAAAAAAAAAAAAAAAAAGTCTTCAAGGTGTGAGCATATAGTAAATGGCTGGTTCTTTTTCTCTTTTCTTTATTCAAACCTGTTGTTTGAATCAAAGTCCACTTGAGGCAGAAAATACCATTATCACACTGTGCAACAATATACTGTAGTATATAATTGAGATTAGCTTTCAATCACTACAATTTGTGAATCTGTAATTTTAAGAGGTTTTACCAATTTTTTCCATGTGGAAGCAATCTACCCCCTGCTCCCAAAACAATGATTTTCTTTGGGAACATGGAAGACAGCGCAGTGATTCCTTGAAAAGTTTTAGCTATTAAGGTAGAACAGGTCAAGCTGAATATATTTATTGTATATGCTTTTGCACCTGAGATGAATTTTTTCCTCATTTTTAGGATTGGATTTTTTTTTTTTTAATTGGGTTTACATGGCAAGGTTTTGGTTGCAGGGGGTTGCAGGGGTGGCCTCTGTGAGCAGAGCCCAGCAGCTGCCCCATGCCAGATCAGAGCCAGCTCCAGCCGGCTTCAAAGGAACCCCTGGCAGGCCAGAGCCGAGCCAGGGAGCGACACTTTTACTAATTGTGAATGTATTCCAAATATTTGTCAGTATAAAATAGGTAGGGGGGAATGCTACCACTTTCTCCTCCCTTGTCCTGCTGTAAGAAGGAAGATGCAAATCATTATTAATAGAAATTTCTTATAAACTCATATTGTAGCAATTGAGATATAGCTCTGAACTGGAGATATTCTTCTCCTTGATGCCTAGGATTAAATGCTTGAATCTCAGATGGGGTTGATAAGGAGAGGAGGTGGTGGCATAAAACCTCATTTTTATTTCACCTGTTTTTATTCTAGGGCACACTTTGTTAGTATTCAAATTATTGGTAATCTCATCCTGAATTATCTAACCCTCTCCATTTACTGTGTAAAAGGTTTGATGCTTGATAGGGAGCAATGCATTCATTTTCCTTTCAGGATCGTGTAAATACAATCTGACATTGGAATGGTCAGGGCCTAACCTTTGGGCATGAGTACAGAGCACAGTGCAATGCAGCTCAAACATGTTGGCAGGGCTCCTGAAAGCTGTATTGCCATAACACAAGTTCAGATGTAATTTCTCAGAGACTCATTAGCCCTAGAAATGCTGTATGTTACTGATGGAGGCACCACTAGGTTCCTTGCTCTCGAAGGGAGTTTTCAAACCTAATTTTGTGCTGTCTCCAAACCCCTGAGAATATGTTTAGCTGTCCCCAGAAATTAAACTTTCCGCTTCTATTCCAGTTTACAAAAACTGAACAAACATTTTTTGAAGGGAAACTTTTTTTAAAAAAATTATTGACTCAAATAGAAGATTAACCTAATAACTGGATTTTAACTAAAACATAAAAAAAAAAAAAATCCAAATGAATGGTCTCACATAAATGTAACTTAAAAAAATAGCTCTGGTACAACCTCAATCACTAGCTTCTTGAACTACTTTTGGAAAATTAGAGAGATTATTAGGTACTGTTAGAGTACTTAAAGAGAATGTAGACAACCAAGAAAAGTTAACCTGACACATAAAATAATAGAAAGGTCAATTATGGATTCTGTAAACAAAATAAATAGTGGTTAGATTATTATTAATGTTAGCTAGAATGTTTTGATATGTTTTCTACCAAAATTAAGTGTTTGACCGATAAAAACAAATGTGTTGATCTAGAATACTTTTTTTTTTTTTTTTGACATTATGGGTCAAATGTTTGGTTATATATATAAGGAATTGATTAGATAGATCAGTGACTTGCACGTTGATAGATCTCATGATGTACCTGTTGAGAAGAGTGTATAGGACCAGATCTAGTAGGGTTCATAGAGCTCAGAGCTTGTTTGCTATTTGGTATTTCTATCAGTGATCCAGAGGACACTACACAACTCTGCTGGTGAAGCTTAGGGATAGCAGAGACATTTGTGATAAGATACAGTAGAAATCTGAGGAATCTGAATCAGAATCCAGGGAAATCTGAACGACTTGGATAGAGGATCAAATCCAACAGAAAGTTCTTTAATCCAACTTAATGCACCTGAGAAATGTATTTGAACAGGAAGGGAGAGTCTGTCTAACTCACGAACACCAATAGTTCATTGACAAGTAAATAAGTAATTCTGCATTATTGCCTCAATATGAGTTCACAAGAATTCTTGGTAGCACACAGCTGAGTGCTTGAATGGCTTCACTGCAGAAGACAACGGCTCACAATTGCTTGATATCTACAGAGTGAAAACAGGTATTTTTCTAAGAGCTCTTATTTGATTCAGCTCTTGGAAGAAGTTGTATCCCACACCTTTACAGTTGTTGAGCTTTACTCCCATATTATTTTTGGGGGGAGGTGAGGGAGTGCACTTAAAATGATTTACCTGAACTGAGGATTTGCATGGAGCCAAGTCACAAATTTGAACTTTTAGTATATGTATTAAACCTAACAAGACTGATAGAAACACCAGTCAAATGAATATAACTGCAACAAAGGAAAACAAAAAATAATGTCATGTTCATTCTGATCAAGATAAGGCATGGACCATGGCATTATGCAAGAGTACATGCTAACATTATAAGCAGGATGGATAGTATGGATGGTATAGATTTAGATTATATATATATATTATGTTCAAGGAGAGGAAGTCTGTAATGGTGGAAGAAGATGAGGAGGTGGTGGAGAGTAGCTCCAGAAAGGAGCTGGCAGTCTACAGCATAAAGAGAACCTGAAAGACAGTTGAGAAGAGGATGGAGTTGGACAGAGTCAGGCTCCCACAACAGCAAAACAAAAAACTTACTAGGGGCTGGAGTGGAGGGGAAAGAGTTTGTTGCTACCCATAAACCATTAACAATTTGAGTTTAGGGAAAAAAAAAATACAGTGTTTCTTGTTGTTGTTGTTTTGTTTTTATTTTCCCCTAATAAACCTTGATTTTGTTTTTTCAGGCACCTCAGACTCCTGTATGATTCACACTCTTAGCACTATTCACATTGTCTAAAACTAAAGATAGAAAAATAGTGAATAGAAAGCCATACATTACAAGCTTCAACAATTTTCAGTGATATTGCCAGGACTTTGTTTTTAGGTATATTCTTTCTTGTACACACTCTTATACAGCTGCAGTTTCAGAATGTCACAAAACCTGGGCTGGTCTTCATGGGGATGGCAAAATTTGGCCCTGTGACTGCCATTGTCAAATCATTTTCCTAGTGTGTATTAGTGAGGATTTCCTCTGTTTCGGTGTGCTTTGGGATGGGACAGAGAGAAGGACAAGGAAGGCTATTATTTTGCAAATAATAGCAAATTATTTATAATTTGTTCAACCTATATAATATTTGTTCAACCTATGTAATAGGTTGAACACATGACAATCATATCAATTGTAGAAGGTTTAAAAGTTTTGTACCATTCTACCTTCAAGTGGAAAATATGAGGTAGTTTTAATATTGACTATAATTAGCTTCTCAAAATATGTAAATAAAGGTCAGTCAATGAACCTTGGTCTCCTACAGTTCTTTAAAAGGTTACAGTAATTTTTATGCTACTGTATTAAATAGACAGTCATAATAGACAAAATAGAGGCATAGATTCTATATTTTACCTAGAAATTTATGACAGAAGGGAATCTTCTGCAATCCCAGAATGGTACAGGCAGCCATAATACACAAAACATTTCAAATATTTTAGTGAAGAAAAAAAAAGGAGAGAAACAATTAAATTCATACATTTGCAAGAAAGACCACACATCATAAATAAACAAATGCTCCTTCATTGTAAGATTCATTTAGTGGTGATATATGTTTTATCTGCATAGCTGCAAAGTGTTTACACTGGGGTTTCCAGTTCATAAATCCTTAGTTTTATGCAAGCTTAATGACAGCCAAAGCTTGCATTTATTATCCTTTTTGAAAAATTGGTCATGACAAATGCTAGTTTGTTCTGAGACATCAAGTTCCCCTTCCTTCATTGTCTATTCTCCTGATTGTAGAATTGGTAAGCTTCAATACAGAATAAACCTTTAATAATTCAATGTTGATTAATTAAGGACTGCTTTTTAACACCCATACTCTTACTGAGAGAGACCTTGTGCATGAGGGGTCCTATGATTTCAAGGTGCTACTCCCAGAATAAAGTGTTAATCAATAAGGCAATGGGCATTGGTCCTAAATAATTAACTGTGCTAAGTAGGGAAAATAATTGTATGATGCCCTTGGTACTTTTTTGTTTTTACACAATGATAAAGAGATAGGAGATGGAAGAAATGTAAAACTTGACTGACTTTTTAAAATTCTCTTGTCTTGGTTTTCTGATCATCATCTCTTGAAGCTTAGTGTAATTCATTTATTTAAGATGCTAGTTTATTCTTATTTGTACCTTTCTTCCTACTCCATCTTTCTGGTACTGCTCATGTTTTCTGTAATGATGTGCATATTCTGCAGAATCTCTTTTGAATCTCTTTCATATGTTTAAATAGACCCACCTTTTTTTTTTTTTCTTCATTCTTTTAATGATCAGTCTGTTTTTTATTCCCCTGATCACCCCAGCAGTACCTCAGTGATTGCTTACTATTAAAAGGAGAAAAATCCCATTAAAATGTTGTCACACTGGGAAGTATAAGGGTAGTCCAGTAGATGCACATTTTCCTCTTCTGTGTTACTTGACCTAAGTCCCATGAGCATGAAAGTGCTTTAGGAGTGTTACCTTTGTGAATGAGTTGCAAAATTGAATTTTTGATTATTTCTTGATCCAACAATGAGATTCTTTAATAAATTAAGCATTCTATGTTTTATAAACCATGGTTTTGATAATAATTATAAACATTAAAATGTTTTTCTTAATCTCATTCAAGTGTAACTAAATGCTTTGATTTTTCTCCTTGCATATGCAACAGAATACACAGTACTGTATTCTAACCTCTGTGGGTTTTATTGCCATGTATTCACAGACAGTTTCATTTTCCAGCCTAAAAGTAATTATCAGTAGCAATTCTGTATATCTGAATGCTAGGTTGTATGCAGTTCCATGCATGCTATTTACGTGTTCAGTGGCATAATGAATGTGCATATTCAACTGTAACTTTCACACATCTTTCACTTTAGCAACTTAATGTAGTTCATTGCTGGGAAAAGAAATAATGAAAAAAATCCTACAATTATTTCTTGGGAAGGGGAATAAAGATATGCATATCACTAAAAAGTTTGTGAGAAACACCGATATCCCTTTGTGAAAAAATATGTCTACGTGTAACCCTTTCCCACCAAACAAAGAAATTACACAAGAGAGGATTCTTCCTTTGTAAGATCTGCAAGGAACTGCATGGAGCTGCGTAGCTTTCCAGAGCTGCCACCCAAGAGGAGTGGATGAGACTGGAAATACCAATGACAGACTCAATGACTTTGACATATCCCTTCTCAAAACTTGCACTGTTCCTGTCTTTATTGGGTTTTAACTGTGCCCTTGACTTTTGAATATTGCCAGGCTGTCAGCAGGATGGGGTTAGCCCCTTGGGCATGCAGAGTCACTGTTGCACTGTCAAGCAAAGAAGAGCTGTGAATGCTTCAGGAATAAGAACAGCATTAGGAATGAATAGCAATACAGACAGAAGGGCTATACAGGAGATGGGGTGTTAAAGATTAACTCACTAAACAGGAGTTCAGGTGTGTTTCCCAAGGAAAGAATGAAAATGGAAAGACATAGCTCTCTGCTGCCCACTGTGGCAAGATGCTGTGCCTCTATCTCACTGGCAGAAAATACCTCACACAAAATTTGTTAGAGATGGGAGACTGAAGGGATTCATTACATCTTTTTTACTTATTGAAACTACTCATCCTGCTTGTAGGAGATTTCAGTATTAGGACTCTACACCTCTGTTCAGCAAAGCAGAAACACCTGTACTTGTACAGACTGAGCTGGTACCAATGAGCTAGCTCCATGGTTAGTTGGAAATTAGGGATTAATTTATATCTGAAGGAGACAGTCATTACATAAATGTAACTTCTGCATTACTGATCCTCCATGTTTTGTGCCTGTATAATTATATTTCTTGGGTTAATTCTGTTAACTTCTTTCTTTCTCTGGCTTTACTCATTGTTCTCACTACCTTTTTCATCATGTCCTTCAAATATCCCTCTGCAATGAGTCTGTTCATCTAACTACAATCAATCTGCCATTAGTCACTCAACAGACTGAGGATCCCTGATGCTATAGGCCAACATATAAATCCCCTTTTCCTCTGAACATACAACACTTGAAGGAAACAAAACAGTAATGGTAAGAACACTAATTCCTACTGAGTTCTAAGACCTCTAATTCACATTAATTTGTTTGAGACAAATGATTACTCCACCACATATCGTAAGAGGAGTGTTCTATCTGGTAGTATTGACTAGAAGTCAGGCACCTAACTAGATGGTTTACAGAAAGTGGTCTTTAGCATGATTATTGCCAAGAAACAAATTTAGATTAGGATTTGTGTATGTGTATTTAGTGTCTTATATACCTGTTTTGGAAGCTTACCATGGTCTGTGAGGTTTCCTAAACAGATTTTTAAGATATCCTTCTTGACTGGAAGAAAAAGTGTCTTCTTATTACTCTCAGCATTGAGTGAGTTTAGTATAATATCCACTTTTAACAATGGTAATTTGTAGGTGCTGTAACTCAAGACTGTCCTTAGACCTAGACAGATGTCCCAGCTATGCTTCATACTGCTCATATTTAGTGTAAGGAGAAGAGGGAGAAGAAGTACCACCGTTCTGAAGGAAAAATATAGTTGGAAAAAGTTGAATTAAAGAAAGCAAGGAAAGAAAAGCAGCTGTTCCAGCACTAGTGAGGGTTTACATTCTTAAAAGAAAAGCCTTGACACACAAGGCTAGATGTCACTGAATGCATGTAAGATGTATCATTGATGCAGGCCATAAGTTGATCACATGATTCAGTGATTTATTATGTAAATACTCTTGCAATGAAGACAATGGGGAGAAGCACTGATGTGGGAATTCTTCAAAAACAGGCCTGTGCTTGTTTGAACAGTATTTCATCTTCTGTATTGTGCAGAACATAGCATTTAGATATCACAGGAACATTTGTAAGTACCTAAGATTGATAGGGATAATATTCAAGTGGCAGTGTTTATCAAGTTATTGAGGAGCTACTTTAATGAAGGACAAGTAATCTGAGAAAGGCTGCAGAGTTAACTACATTAATGTATAATGCTATAATAGATTACTGCAGAAATTCTTGTACACTGGCCTTCAGCTCCATTACAATGCTCATTAGAGCTGTAGTACTGTGTATTTCACTTTTTAATAGGTCTTTTGCTTGTGAGAAAAACATGATTATATGACTCCAATGCAGGATCGTCCTTGCCATCCCACCCCTATCTCTGCTGTAATTACCTCCCTTTCCTAGCCCTAGGTGGCAGATCGTTTAGGCAGGAGCTAGACAGGAATGGTGGCACCTTGGTCTTTTCATTGAATAGTCATCAAAAGGGAAGAAGAACCGTTCATCTCTTCACATCAGATTCTTTAGGGGACTTATTTTTAATCAAAGTTGGTAAATTCTTGTCCACTTATGTAGACCTTTGCCATAACTGGCTTTCTGTTGTGTCATAAAGTTGGAAAATTCCCCCTTCCTTAAAGATGCTTGACATTCTTCAAACTGAGTTAAGACACAAACTGGTGGTAGGAGAATACAATTCTACTGAGATACAAAATATGCACACACAAAAACAGACAGGGAATTTGAATTTAAATCAGAGAAAGTGAAAGTAGAATTTCCAATACTGGAAGGAAATATAGTTGTCTTGTTAATTAACTTAGTATCAGTTGTGTCCTGACACTGTGCTAAGCTTTCCAATCCTCTTGTCTGTTCTAACTCCACCAGTAATTTATATAGAGATGTTATTTGAGAAATTGGTGTCTATTCCTGTATGAAAATATTAGCATCCTTGATTTGGTAGAATAAGCTTTTGCTCAATTTATCCCCAAAAGTCCATCATCAGTTCAAAAGGTAGCGTGGAATTATTTTTGGATAGAAAATGTATCTTCAAACTACAAATTTTCTGTGGAGAAATTTAAACAGATCCTTGGGTTAAAAATTTTTGCTTTGATAGGATGTTGATATGATTTTTTATATTTCCTCATAGAAATAGCTATTCAGAAAATTGTATTGCGCAGTATAAAGTAGACCAGACTTTCCTCACCTGCCTATAAAAAAAATATAAGGTAGTGCTCAATGTAGTGCTCAGGCCTTTCTTCTACTCTTTCCGAAAGCAGAATTATGTCAGGCTGGATCTTACTATAGAAGTCTGTCTCATGTTGTGTGACAGGTCTTGGTTTCTCAAAAATGAAGATGTTTTGGAACTTGGAAAACTTGCAAAAAAATGAATCACTAGACTCAAAGCAAGGCTTTCAGAAAGAGGAAGTAACAATGCTGTTGACATAGTTGGATGGTCACTGCTTTAATAAAAAATCTGCTCCAGGATTTCTGAGAGGTAACTAAGGAAGAAACCTGGAAAGAACAGAGTTGAAAACACTAATAAAAATTTGAGGGAAGAAGAGAGGAGATTGCAACTGTGACCATACTGTAAAAAGGTGGTAGCAGTTTTGTGAACCTGGACATAAGCTACAGAAGTTACCTGAGAAGGCAGGCTTATTCTCATGAGATTAGCTTGCCCAGAGCTCCAAATCACAACTCTACTGCTATGAGAACACTGACTAGAAAAACAAACCGTAATTCAGACATAATGTAATATGAAGGAGAACCAGGGAAAATCCTGAAATTCAGACAGAAAGGAGAAACACAAGCTGCACTGAAGAAAATTCCCACATACTGAGAAGGAATGGGAGAGGGCAAATAAAGTGTCTTAACATGGCTTTACTGCTCAGGAAGGAATAGTGGGGTATCTGTAGAAACGGAAGTTCGAGGTTTTCCTTTCACTAAAATGTGAAGCTGGGATTCAACAAAGAGAAACAAAGAGAAAACATCACAGTAAGGGAAAGCTTCTCATTTTAGTTGGTAGGCTAAACTAAGTATTGAGAAAGGGGAATTAAAACATATAGGCTGCTGACAACAGGAGGAAAAGTGCTGATCAGTAAGAAACCAAAGTATCACAGAATCACAGAATTTCTAGGTTGGAAGAGACCTCAAGTAACCAATGTATAAGAGCAAGTGCCGGGTCCTGCACCTGGGACGGGGAAACCCTGGCTGCACGTACAGACTGGGCGATGAGACGCTGGAGAGCAGCCTAGAAGAGAGGGATCTGGGGGTCGTGGTAGACAGCAAGTTGAATATGAGCCAGCAGTGTGCCCTGGCAGCCAGGAGGGCCAATCGTGTCCTGGGGTGCATCAAGCACGGCATCGCTAGTAGGTCAAGGGAGGTGATTGTCCCGCTCTACTCTGCGCTGGTGCGGCCTCACCTCGAGTACTGTGTGCAGTTCTGGGCACCACAGTATAAAAAGGACATGAAACTGTTGGAGAGCGTCCAGAGGAGGGCTACGAAGATGGTGAAAGGCCTGGAGGGGAAGACGTACGAGGAACGGCTGAGGTCACTGGGCCTGTTCAGCCTGGAGAAGAGGAGGCTGAGGGGAGACCTCATCACAGTCTACAACTTCCTCGTAAGGGGGTGTCGAGAGGCAGGAGACCTTTTCTCCATTAACACCAGTGACAGGACCCGCGGGAACGGGGTTAAGCTGAGGCAGGGGAAATTTAGGCTTGACATCAGGAGGGGGTTCTTCACAGAGAGGGTGGTTGCACACTGGAACAGGCTCCCCAGGGAAGTGGTCACTGCACCGAGCCTGTCTAAATTTAAGAAGAGATTGGACTGTGCACTTAGGCACATGGTCTGAACTTTTGGGTAGACCTGTGCAGTGTCAAGAGTTGGACTTGATGATCCTTAAGGGTCCCTTCCAACTCAGGATATTCTATGATTCTATGAATGTATTTCTTTTTTGCTGGTCAAAAAACCTCAAAATCTCTTAAGCCATTTGATTATGATGTTCATGCAAGAACACATGGTTATATTTTTAAATTTTATTGCATTTGCTCTTATAGGACACACAAGTATAAGGCTCTCTTTGGAGCTGTTTCTGAAGTGTTGTAGTTTCATGCCTTGATGGCTAAAAACTCGTTTCGCTATAGGAACATCATACTAATTGTCCTGGCTAATGACACTAATAATCAATTGTTTTGTTTTACTTCCTTTCCTCCCTCATGATCAAGGATTCATCTACACATGTCTATGTTAAGTTGTTAAAGAATAGTTTTGATATTTATCATATCCTTATTTCACTGACTGAGACAAGTATGTATATTTTTCAGCTGTCAGCTTGCTATCATAAGTCAGTACTATAGTGACAACGAGATGTTAAAAAATCATTTGGCTTTCACATTCTACAATTTAAAGCTGTAGATGAATAGAGTAAATCATGTATATCTCCTTTAAGATACTTGTAGTAATCTGTTCTTAACATCAAAACCAAACTCTTTTACTCTAGCAGAGAGAAGTATGGATGGCTAGTAGCTTGCTAGCATCAACAAATTTAGATGTGCGCTCTGTACTTTCATTCTCTACAATAATGTTTCATACTTTGCAGTAAGAACCTACCTGTGCATCTAAAACAGGAAAAAAAAAAAAAAAAAAAAAAAAAAAAAAAAAAAGAGAGAGAGAAAAAATGCAGGTCTCAATCCGAGTTCAGTAATCAGTCGACCGCATATCCTTAACTTGTGTTACAGCATCTTTTTGCTCCTTCCTATAACTGTATCAAAACCGTGCATCAGACTTTATTTATTTCTTGCCAGTTGTGGCAGAACTTTCATTTTCTTACTACAAGTAGTTTGTTATTATTATTTACTTCTTTAAAGATCTCCTCTTCTGTTTTCCCATTATTTTCAAAAGTTTCCGTGGCCTCTAAAGTTGGGGAATTCTGTTCCATGGCTTTGAAAAAACATCTGTTATACATAATTTGTTTACAGAAAATGTCAGGTGTGGTAGCAACCAGATTTTTGAAGATAATCCAGCAGAGTAACATTTCTGTATTTGTGGATTCTGATTCTGAGCCATTAGTATCATTGTTGCTTCCAAGACGTGGCAAGGAATTGTCAAAAATTGAGGTGCTCATAGTGTCAAGTGCATGGTAACCATGACACTAATTTGTTCACAGTAGAAATCGTAAATAATGAAGTAAGCTAAGCAGTTCTTACATTCAAAATTAAATAGGTAATGACTGCGTCAGGTATATGTTCTTGTTTCTGGGCTCTCTTCATCCTTTGGTGGTTTTCATTGCACACTGCATGAATCTGAGGCTTTTCGAAAGAGGAGAGTGAGGAAGTATGCAGAAAGTCAGAAAAGGAGCAAAAGAGGAAGATCTTTGTCATGTGAGTCATCCTCTCTAACAATGAAATGCATTGGATATCAAGAATATGACACTACAACTTGCTGCTTGTGTGAAATCAATCACAACTGCTGCACGCGGTAATTGATAACGCTGTTTCCTATGAACACTTAATAATTTAATGGATAGATTTTTTGCACATTTTTTATCATGCCTACTCCATTCCACTGGGAGATCATTAAAATACATATTGTGCATTAATATTGGCTAAAATGTGATTCTAAAGAACTTGTCCTGTGGCAGAGTAGAAACGGACAGGATCTAGCCCCATCAAATTAATGAGGACTGAAAGTCAAAGCTATTTATGACCAGGAGGTGTCAGACTAATAGATAAAAGTCTTCACTTCCAAAGTGCTGCTGAATTATTTCTATTTAGTGTCATGAAGATATCAGATTTTATCTTGACTCCCAGAGAAAAAAGGACCCTGAGCTGTTCTTGTGTCCTTTGACAACAGATTATGAGGAGCTGAGCTTGATGAAGTTGACTGTGCAGTTGCATGAAATGTAACTCCTCTGTAGCTTAAAGGGGGGGTTATTTTTTAAATCTCTTGAGTTCACTTTAAAATATGCTATAACTTGGCAGAAATCTAGTGAGCTAGAATTTAAAAACAAAACAAAACAAAAAAACTATAGTAACGCATGAAAAGGTGGTAATGAAAGATCAGTTGTTAAATCAACACATCGGGCCATCGGGGCTCCTAATTTTCTTAGAAGTTAACCTCCCCTTTTTCCCCCCTCCAATTTTGTGAGGTTTTCTTTCAGTCTTCTCCAGTTCCTTAGAAGACACTGTACTGCATTTTTTGGCATGGTTATATAAAACTGCTCATATCACAGTCCCTATTCTGTTCGTTCTCCAGGACACTAGTATGTAAACCATTCCCTTTCTGACAGGCGAGCCAATCTACTCCATTTCTTGAAACCATAATCTTTCCTTCCTGCCTCTCTTATTTATCCTTACACCCCTTCTGTTCCATAGTTTCACCTTTTAAAAATATCTTGTTATAAAGCATATGTAGTCAGTAGTGTATGGTCTAATGTGAAGAAGTGTTTTATGGAACCCTTCCATTCTAGCCTTTATCCCTCACTCCACAATTTGTCTGCACCCCATCTTCTCTTACTTGCAAGAAAAGACAGGTCTTACGAATCTTGGAGAACAAATAGTTCCTCTTCATGTGGCTTGAATTTCAATTAATAACATTGTCACATAGTTTCTTTAAGCCAATGAATTCCACAAAACAAACAAAAACAACCCCTCCAAAAAACAAGAGGCAGTCTGTATAATAACAAATCGAATCAACCGGATTTTCTAAGGGTGAAAATACAACTCCAAAAAATGCGAGTGTTGATGCATGTGAAGCTTTGGGAACACAATGCACATAGACAAACTTTACATATTTTATCCTGTTAGTGAAACCTATCATTACTGTATACGCAGGAAAAACCACCCTCCAGCAAGAATATTCACTGTGTATTTCTATGCCTTTAAAGTAGCCCTGTATAATATATTATATTTTTATTTGAGACTTTATTTTGTTCCTCAGTTACAATATGAATGCTAATGATATGGATATTTCACTTAGCAAATTTAAAGGGAAAATAAATGTAAACCTTTATGAATATTTTGAGAATACTGTATAGAAAACCTGTTGGAGATTATACAAGAAGGTGACTTAAGTGAAGGGTTAAGCATTGATTCTATTATATTTTCCTAGGAATATATCAAAAAAGAATGGTTTTTCTTTTTGAAAGAGGTTGTATTGTCATTGACCTCTTGAAATATGTGGTATTTGAAGGTTAAATACATCTACTTATCTACTCTTAGATGAAGGATTAATTGAAAAATCTACAAAGCACATTCTGGCCATCATTAGGTATTTCCCTGACTGTTGCACTTCTCAGATATTAAAAAGAAATTCATTGTACTGTATTCTTCTAAAGCACATATATTCAGTCAATATCAATACCACAATCTGTATATTGTCTGTTAAGTGGGTTTAGATTCATTCTTTCCTTTCACTAATTTGTGAAAAGCCTGGGCATTGTGAAAGTAGATAGTGAATCTCTGGAAATAAGGAGCAGGGCTTCAGAGTCTGTGTCAGTCCTTTGCCAGGTGGTAGAGCAGCTTGTTGCAGCAGTTAAAAGTCAGAGCCATATGGCTCTGATCCACTGCAACTGCTACAATGGAAAGAAAAGTTTGGAAAACAGAAAAAAAAGATGAATGAACGAGTGAAGAAGTAGTCAGTTACTTTCAAGAATGTGACAAGGGCTGCTCTGAGAAAATGAAGTAGTCTCAATCTGTACAGTTTGATAAGCATCTATTTAAAAAAAAATAATAAACAAACAGAATCTCTCAGCTCCAGAAAGACATTTAAGCAGATGGACCCTTATGCCTGTGTGACTTCTCATCAAAACTGATGGATATAAAAGCATAAAGGTTCACATGGCCTGATACTGAAGTCTACCATGGGGAATAACACGGTATGGAAAGCGTGGAGGCTGTGGTCAGATTCTGTCCTTGACAGAGGTAATGATGAACAGGAGAGCCAAGCAATTGACTTGTACTTGCTCACTGAATTCAAGGGAAGTCAAAAGAATTATGCTGATTACACCAAATAAATAAAGGTCTAACCCAAATTCAGTGCTCTTGCTTGAATTTCATAGATGGATACAGTTTTATATTAGTACATTCCTTCTCTTCTTCCTACCTCTGCCAAGGCTTTTCCAGTTGTTAGAGGTCTAGGGACTTCAGGTGCATAATAATGCACATACAATGTCCTTACAATTAGAGTAGGTCCAACAGAAGCTTTATTAACTCTGATCACGGTAAGAGAGCATTTGGACAGCATCTGCCCCTCTGCAGACTGTTAGCTCTTAGTCAAAGGGGATGTTCTTTTAGGTTGCAATAAATTCTTAGCCAGACCTCTCAAATCTTAAATATTAGTAACCTTACCACCACACAGTTAGTGATTTAACAGAAGAGTATCTCTCCGCCATCTTGCACCATTATTAAAGTTTTCTGAAAGTTTTGGCAAATAGCTTAAGTGTATTTTTGTTTCTTGGATTTATGTTACAAAGGCTATAATCTCAGTGACAAAGATGGAAAGTAAGGCTAAACCATTATATTAAGAAAACAGTAATGGTTGTCAAAGAACCTGTTTAATGAGATGGTAAATTTGCCACTGTTTTGAACATAAATAGACCCCCCTTGATCCCCAAGGAAGACTGGGTCTTCTTAGAATAAAGAAGTGGGATGCCTGCCATTTAAATCTCATGCCATCCAGATCAGAGTAAAATGTGCTCATCTGTACTGCTCTTCCTGCCCACTGTGTCTGCATGTGGGCCCTGGGTCTGAATTTAGTACTACAGAGGTGCTGCTTTCTGTATTGCAGCAAATTCTGCCCGACTGTCCTGAGCCTTCCTGAAGCTCTGTCCCTTCTGGGGCTGACTGCTGGCACTGGGCTCCTTGCAACAGTCTGTCTGCATGAGGCTTAGGCTTACTCTTCTGAATGCCTTCAGTCCTGCACACCATAACCTCCTGAATATTACAGAAACACAGAATCATCTAGGTTGGAAGAGAGCTCCAAGATCATTGAGTCCAACCTCTGACCTAACGCTAACAGTCCCCACTAAACCATATCCCTAAGCTCTACATCTAAACGTCTTTTTAAGACTTCCAGGGATGGTGACTCCACCACTTCCCTGGGCAGCCTGTTCCAATGCCTCACAACCCTTTCGGTAAAGAAGTTCTTCCTAACACCCAACCTAAACCTCCCCTGGTGCAACTTTAGCCCATTCCCCCTCGTCCTGTCACCAGGCACATGGGAGAATAGACCAACCCTCACCTTGCTACAGCCTCTTTTCAAGGATCTGTAGAGAGCGATAAGGTCACCCCTGAGCCTCCTCTTCTCCAGGCTGAACAAGCCCAGCTCCCTCAGCTGCTCCTTGTAGGACTTGTTCTCCAGACCGCTCACCAGCTTCATTGCCCTTCTCTGGACTCGCTCAAGCACCTTGGTGTCTTTGTTGTAGTGAGGGGCCTAAAACAATTATTTTAAAGCAAGTTCAGTTACTCTCCAGGGATCCTTTACAAGGCTTCATCCAAATTTTTTACTTCATCTAAAGACCTAGCAGGTAAATGACACACTCAGAAGCCACCTATAGTCCATATCCACAGTAGTTGCTCTTGTACAGGGCAGAATTTAAAACTCCTTTTTTTTTTTTTTTTTTTTTTTCTGAATTCAAAGCTGCGAAGCCTCTGATGTATTTCTTCTTAGAAGAAGTTTATTTCTGATTTTCTGTATGGATTTCACCCAAGGGAGACTAACCTATGTGTCTAATTTTAGATGGGAAATGCTGTGTCATTGTCTCCAAAGCCTGGTTTCATAAACCTTTGTCTCACCAAAACTATAAAGCTCAAAAAAAAACACACCAAAACCAACAAACACAAACCTGAGTATAGATTTTCAGGTTAGATATGGGTAAGAATTAAAACAAACAGACAAATAAACAGACTACTCCCATTATTTTGTAGGTTCTGTTGAAGATTCTCCATTTTTAAACTTATAGAACCAAAGAATCATTCAGATTGGAGAAGACCTCTAAGATCACCAAGTCCAACCTCCAGCCTAGCACTGCCAAGTCTACCACTAAACCACGTACCTAAGCACCACATCCACACATCTTTTGAATACCTCCAGGGATGATGACTTGACAACTTCCCTGAGCACCCTGTTTCAGTGCTTCACAACCCTTTCACTGAAGAAATTCTTCCTAATATACAACCTGAACCTCCCCTGATGCAACTTGAGGCAACATTCTCTTGTTCTATTGCTTGTTGCTATTAATTTAATATCATATTACGTATGTGATATTAATATATTGCATAATTATATTAAAATCACATATATAATGTGATATTAAAAATCACATTATTATTTTATAATTATAATGCACCCAAAATTTTTCCTCTTGGCTGCCAGGGCACCCTGCTGGCTCATGGTGAGCCTCCTGTCTACCAGAAACCCAAAATCCCTTCCTGCTGGGCTGTTTTCCAGCCACTCTTCTCCCAGTCCATACCTATCTCTCAAATAGCCCTCAAATAATGTAAAGAAATGGCATTAGAGAGAAAATGTACATACTTAAAGATATCAAAAGGACCCTTAGTTTGGATTCGCAGTTACAACTAAGGAGCTTGACAATTCATGTGCAATACTTCGTCCTTACAAGTGTTTTCACCACCATCAGAGCAGTCAAAGGCAACATGGCATGTTTTTCATATTCTGATTTCTTTCTTAGAAAATGATCAGACACAGGGCTATGGAATATCAGTCTTCCTATAAATGACTTGCTAACCTTGAAGATAAAAACCATTCTGCATGTTCTTTATTTTTATGACTTCATCCATGCCTCATTTAACCCTGCAGTACCTTTTCCAATACCATTGGGGAAATTAGGAATATGCTGGTCCTGGATACAGATATTGTTGCCTGGTGAGCAAGATTTTGTCATCATCAGGCTATCATCAGTTCGTCTTCTGAGCTGACATACCTGGAAATATATTTGAGGACTATGTAATACTAACCCTGAAAGTTTGTGATATTCCAAAAATATTAAAAACAAAGAACTTATGGCTACGTTGGAAGCAACTGTCAATTTTTTTAAATGAAAAGATTCAGCATTGTTGTCTTACAAATATGCAGGAAAAGGAGTATTATATTTTTTAGAAACATATTTTGTGAAGACCTAGCAAGACCTTCCAAAATTCCTAGCTAACAAAAATATTGGACTGTTTTGGATTTTATTATAGTCCCAGTTTCATACCAACTTAGTAATTTTACATCCAAGAAGTCCAGCAACTCTTGAAGAATTGTCCTTCTTTATAGAAAAAAAAAATATTTCCAAGTGAGTTATTGCTTAAAATTAAATACCTAACATACAGAAAAATCAGAATTATTACATCTTAATATTTCTATGCAGTATTTCATGAGTGGCAGATTTTTAAAGTTATAATTCAGGATTTTAAGTATGGGCAATGAAAAAAGAACCTGGAATTACACAAATTGTTAATGTAAAAGGTTGTCATATTGCTCATATTATTGCTTTAATGTTGCATTCATTTGACAATTGTAGCTCTTAAATTTGTGTTTTATGCCTTGGTTCAAAACTTGCACCTCACTAAGTAGTCTAAGAACTCAGTAATTTTAATTAAAGAAAATTTGAATCAACTGTCTTCTGTGCAAGTGTAAAAATGCTGATTCAATAGGTTTCTCACTGCTGGTTTGGTATTTGCATAATATTACTGGAAAAAAAAAAAAAAAAGAAAGAAAAAAAAAGGAAAAAAAGAGAAGTCTTGTTTTCTCTATCCTCAAAAACACCTCAATCAAAATTTACAACAATGCATGACATAACTATTGGACTAACACAAGAAAATTTTCACTTGTAGGTGTAAAGGTGTTGGAAAGAAATATGTCAGCATGCTGATAATATAATCACCATATTGGCCCTCCTGAAAATCTCAGACACATGGGTAGTTTTGTTCAAATAACAAAATACCAAGGCCTGTTCATGTGAGAAAGGATAGTAACTGTAAAGTGCTTTGTAAATCAGGTTCTTTAGACTCCAAAAGTTGGAGAATATCTAAGCTTCTGATCTTGCTAATGCCCATCTAGTGACTGATGATGGATCAAAAAATTTGCACTGAATACTCCAGGTGCTATCAGATGTTCAAATTAAACAAAGTGCCCCAAATTATTGTTTCTGTTTTTTTTTTTTTTTTTTTTTTTTTTTTTTTATTATTATTATTTTTTTTTTTTTAAATGTCACTTTCTATCAATTCCAGGCTGCTTATACTATGGAGATTAGCACTATTACACACTAATGGTATGGTTATGTTTTCTGTTAAGTGTGCCAGAAACTTTCTGAGTTTCATCTGCATTCTTGTAGGAGCTGAGCATCTGATTCTCCACACAGAGATTAAATGAGAGGGTATGCCTTGAAATAGCATTTAAGTGCTTTACTTCAGTCATATTTATGTTGATATTGCAGTTATTATGCAATGCTTAATCCTTTCAGTGCAGTGCAACCATTCAAGAGTCAAAAGAAAAGGAAATTGGATGTGTTATCCTGTTCCTATTGTTAGAGAAATAACATTATCTTCAACTGATACACAGATGAGAATTGTTGGGATAAATGACCTAAGCCTAATGTTTTAGTTTTCGGCATAGGAAGAACTCATGTATTGTGAAGGGCACTATGATGTTATTAGTGTGTTGTCCAAAATACAATTTGAAAGGAAGTTCATTCATATAAGGCTATGTTAAAAATGTTTTGTGGAATATAAGGGAGAGAATATTTACTTCTCTCTAAGATTTATACAAGCCTTTTCTCTCTATTGTGAGGTCAGCTGCCTAACTAAATAAATGTACTTTTATAAAGCAAGGTGGCAGCAAGAATCTTCTGACAGAAAAAAAAAAAATGGTCTAAGCTCATTTTTCATGTGTACAGCAAAAAGATAAGATGCTAGCCATTGACTACATTCTACCTCAGTTCCTTCTTTCTATGTACTGTACCCACATGTACCCGGCGGTACTTATTGCCTGAGTTTGTATAGAAACTATCATTTTTTGTGCAACTTACCATTTTTTTTGTGCTGAAGAATTTTAGCTTAGGTGCTGGAGAAAATATTATGGTTAATACAGTTTTTGAAAACTGTCTTTCATCATGTGTAAGTTTTAAATCATATGTGCCTGGGGATGTATTTGTAAAGGGTAGATTGGATCAACTTTTATGTCCATCTAATGTTTTTCAGTGAATGTTCTTTTTTTTTTTTCTTTCAAATAAAGCAATTTTTATCTCTGCTAGTCATGCTGGAAATAGAGGTCGCTGATAGAGTGAATTACTTTAGCAAGAATGTAGATTTTCTTTTAACCATGGATACCAGCCTATAGGAGTTACTTTCCTCAATATATTTGTCTTTTTTTTAAAGTAGTGCTGAAGCCAAAATAATCTACAAAACATCCTAAGAATAAGACCTCTCTACCTATGACTGCTAGAGGGTAACTAAGCAATCTTTAGAGTTTTTAAAATAAAAATCAATAGAAAAGCTGTCAGGCATTGGCAACTTATTTACAGGGGAAAAAAATACATCTTTCAAAATTTCTTGAATCCTAATTTGCTTTATACAGGTGACATTTTGCTTAAACCTTTTTAGGAAATTAAATCTCTTTTGAGAATGTTTGGTTCTCATAAATTAATCTTCAATGAAGGTGCAAGATTTTACACACAGCACAGATTTTCTGCCAATCTGATACTCTAACCACATTTGAAATTCTCCAATTATTATTTGTTTCTGCATTTTTAAATGTTTCACATGAAACTAATAGCTTCTCTGTCTTGTCTGTTTGCTAACTGACCTTTTTAAACTGTTGCATTGTGTTTCACTCTCACCCAAACTAATACATCTGTGATCCCATCTTGAAGCCTAGAGGGCTAATAGCTCTCCGATGATTTTGAAAATCTCCTTTTAAATTATAAGACCTTGTCTAGACTAGGATTTACGGTTATAAATGTGTTAGCTGGCTAATTCTGATGCATCCTTTCATATCAGTTTAGATAAGGGATATGTGTGTTTGGTAATGTTTTCCTAAGACATTTGGGGTTGATTCTCCTTTTGTTTGTGTGCCACTATTTTTATGAAAAGCAATTTCTGTTCACTCATTTGTAGCACATATTTTGCACAAAAAAAAGCAAGCTATCTGCAAGGGGATGGGTAATGAAATCATTTGTGTGTGTGTGTTTGTGTATGTGTAGAACATAATTAATTGATGTCTGAAATGAGACCAATAGAGTAACTATTTTAAAGGAAATTTGGCTCACAATCCTGTTTTAATAAAAAAGAAATGATGATTAGAAGAGGTAAAGTTTTCAGAATATTTGGAAATGTTATAGAAGTGGAAATGATAAGACTATCAGAATTGTTTCAATGCAACACAGTATGGAATTAACCTAGAATCCTACTATTACTAATAATGAAAATGTATAGTTTGAGGATACACAAATACACAAATAATTTTGATGTTGCGATAGGAAAATGACATATTTTCTAAATTCTGCCTGTGGACCTGGATAACTATACACCTATCCAACTCTACTCTCTACTTCAAGTTGAAGAAAAAAAGGGGGGGTCGGGGGGGGGGGGGGGGGGGGGAGGCAGAAAGGAAACAAAGAAATAAAAATGGGAGAACTGATGCGTTTTGGGACATAAGTCTTTGTGCCTTAACACACACACACACAATTATGGGTCGCTGTAAATGCATTTTATGATGTGCTTCTTTAACTCAACCTCAAAAACATTTTACTATCTTTCTGTTTGGAATAGTGTATCTGCCTTACTTGGAAGATATGTACACTAAAATGCATGACACCAGCAATCAAGGCATGTCTGAGAAGAGGGAAGCTGGATGGGAGGGGAAGGAGTGAGGAGAGATTACTGAAGGGTGAAATGAGTGCTCTTTGTGTCTCCTGTGCATGGCAGAGAAGTCTGAGAGTTTTGTTATGAGGCAACTTGTTGGCTGGGAAGTGCCGGAGGGTACGCAGGGAGCTGGCTGTAACAGTTGATTTCTGCCACATTTTAATACAAGTTATAGCTACGTTGGTGTGGCTCCTAGGATGCTTCTATCCTCAGCGGACAGTGTTAGCAATCTAACAGTGCTGACTCGACAGAACAGAGCTGTATGCTGCCTGTCCTGGTTGTACAGCCCCAAAATGCACAGTCCAAGGCAGTGGGCCACCCAGTGCATGCCAGTCCTGCCAGCTTCGTGCCACTAGAGGAAATATCAAGCTGGTAGTACAAAAGGCCTGGCACGAGGCTGGAAAATTCTCCCTAGGGGACTCCACAACCCATTCATTATTACCTGTGTCTTTAACAAAACAACTTTTCTGAAGATCTTGTAAAATTGACCAAATGCTCTGTTTTGCTTATCCTGCCTAAAGAATACACCCACTGACGGCATGCAAGGGTGGAAAGCAGACGAATACCACAAAAATAATCATAATAATTTGAAAGTGAATTTGAAATTTGAAAGTAAGGAGGCTCTTGCTGCACTTTCTTCATTTACTTTGTAGTCAAAGAGAGGTTGCCAGGGAACGCACTCTGCCAAAACCCTACATGAATCCACTCTGACTTCTTTCAGGAGCAAACTCAAAACCTTCTTCTAAAAGGCCTTGCTGCTGTGAGCACTGTCACTCATTGCAACCTGCAAATTTTGAGCAATCATTCTCCCGTTTCTCCACCAACTAAATAAACTAAAATTTAAGCATTTGAAACCAAAGCCTGCTTGAAGTAGTTCTTATATTCACACTGGGAAAATCTAAACTGTGGAACCCAGTATATGTTTCAGCTGTTCCTTTTGCATGAAAGGTAGTTGGCTACTGCTGGGATAGTGACACTGGAAAGCTAATTGATGTTGGTGTTCTTTTTGTGCCATACTTTTCTACTGACTAAATATGACTATGCAAAAACTATTAGAATATGAATTCTAAATTTACCTGCTGCAGTTACATGCAAAAAGCAGATTTTCAGAAGTCCGATATAGGAGTCAGATGTCTGTGCTTTCCTCTGATGTAATCATAATTAATTTGTGTAAGTGCTGGTTGATAGCATAATGAAGACATTGACAGTAGGGATAATACTCCAGTGACCAAATTACCCTCAGAATCAGGGCTTGTACAAACTGCTTGAATTCTGCTCCTTTGAGGTAGGATGTTCTTAGAAAAAGAAAGCACATCCTTTTGCATGTGTCTAGAAATACTAACTCCGCTGCAGTGTCAGAACTGCTTTCCATGGCTCTGTAAGCAGGCAGAGTTAACAAAGGAAGAAGTCAGGTCAGGCAGGAGATGGGCTAATTCAGTATTGCTTTTTAGCAGTTTATTTTGACAGATATCCTTTAAAAAGTATTTGAACTCCTCTCCACTGTGTATCCCTCAGAAAAGTTATTGTAAAACTAAATCCCTCAAGCTAAGATGAATTATTCCCATCTTTTGACATAGTTGCAATCGTTTAATTCTGCACAAACTAGTATTATGAAAATAATAATGCAAAATACTCAAAAAATATCACAATTTTTTAGAATTTCATGAGGAATGATTGTTTTAGAGGAATGATTCTGCCACAAGGAACATGTGGCAACATTAACCCAAGAAGCAATGACAAATAGTATTGAACTGACATTTCACATCACAGAACGTACTTATCACTATTTGCACTTACCCAAGACCAATGACAATGAGTGGAGCTCCATTAGACTTCGGTAGGTATAGGGTCATTCTTGTTGCACGGATCACAGTATGTGAGACTTGTGTACTCCAAGATTCACTTTCAGAGCTGTTTCACTGACCTTTATTTTAATAGTAATGTTTTTTTCTTTGAAGAAATATACTGTCTCTTCAAGAGTGGTGTGGAGCTGCAACCTAACTTAAATTATTTTAATCAAGAGAGCTCCCTACCTTACCTGTGGCTGAAGCCTTTAATAAGGAAGAGAAAGCTGAGAATTGGAGATGAGACTGCATACTGAATGAGACGAATCTGATGGGACTCAGAAGTGATTTCATTAGTGAACTCTGAAAGCATGTCTCTGCTGCAGTGATAGCTGCTTATATAATAAAAATCGATGAAGTTTTGACTATTGCCCACGTGGAGCTCTGTGCCACCACAGCTAATTCTCTAAGTACTTCCCCAGGATATCTGAGAAGTTTTGGAGCAGAGCAGGAACAGCTACTGCTCAGCAGAAATACCTTGAAATTGAAGCTGCGACTGGACACCTGTGTGAGCTGGGTCCATACCATTTCTTCTGCCCTCTTTGCCCACTCTCTTTCTACTTCTTCACAGCTAAGTATTGGAAAGAAATTTTGACGTGCAAGCACAGGCCAAGGCTGCAAGATGGAAACCGCCCAAATCTTATCAAATCTGTAGTTTGGGAGCCATTGATAGATGATATAGAAAATGCTATGAATTTTAATTAAACCCATGTTCTGATAGAACACTAACAAAGTTTATCTGTTGGTCCATTTGGGGTTTTCATGCTTGAATATTTCATGTATCTAAAAATGGTATAAAGAAGCAAAAATCTTGATGAAAAAAGCACAAGTATTGTAGCAAAGATCATAAAGAAATGTTTGGCTTTCTGCTTTGTTTATATAGGCTATATCCTCTCACCGATGCCACCCTCAATTTTCATTTATGTTTCTTTAAATAGTCATTATTTTTTCATATAGATTTATTTTTAATTTAACATTCAAACTTTCTTAGTATCTGCATAGCCTGAAATGCCTGTCTTGTGGGAGAATGTAGTTGAAAATTGAAGCAGTGCTGCATTTTTATAACTAATTGAAAACAAATACATAAAGCTGCCGGTTCTACTATGTCTTTTGCCTGATGAAAGGTCATTCATAATCTTTTTTTATAGTTAATGGAATGCACCATTGCGATTACACTGAAATCTGAATGCCTTCAGAAAGTTTGAAAACTAAACAATTGTATGTGAGATAACAGAGAAAAATAATTTCCTTTGGAGAATGACCTTTCAAAAGTGACTAGTCCACATCTTTTTAGTGATGCCAACGTGTCAGCTTCACATTGTGTACAAACCTCCGTCTTTTCCATATGCAAATACCCTCACTAAAATGGTAAAATAACACTACATATTGTAATATTTATTTTTTCACAAATGTTCATCAGATAATAGCTTTTAAGAGTCTTTGAATACAGAACACTCTATGTGCTGTCAGCTTAGCCAGTTGATTTTGTTTACAAAATGTCAGCATTTCCTTTTTTCTGAAAAGGACAGATGATAGTGTCTTCTGAAGAAGGGAACCTCAGGCCAACTCTCAGTTTACACCATCAGCAGTGACCTCTATTGTCTTATTCACTGTAGCACAATAACAAAAATAATAACAAAAGATAATCGTTACATTTATGAGAGAAAAAAAAAGGCACAAGGATGCCTAGACAAATGAGATAATCTTATACTAGATCTATTATCATTTTCTAATAAAATATTGTTTGCTATATTTATCAGTACAATTTCTTCAGAAATCCTCAAATTCAATTATGATTAAATTATAGGTGGAATAAAACTGAGAATATGCAACCTTAAGGTCCTTCCTTTATATGAATGATTTATGGTCACTAAAGCTTACAGTTAGCAAGCGTAAAATATGAAGGGAAAGTACTCAAGAAAGTATTCATAAATCTTTTTAAGGACTAATCAGCACATACTCTTCCCTGTCATTTTATAAATAATTTTTACAACATACCAAATAAATGTTATTCTCAGAACACAGCCCACTTCTCAGAAGTTTTGACATATGACCAAAAAAAAAAAAAAGATAGAGAAAAAATGCATAGATTCTTATTCAATAAAGCATTTTTATAACTATTGGGCAAAACAGTTAAAAACACATGCTGATACTGGACCTTTTATGTAGGATTTATGTGATTAGAATATATGGTCAAAATGATGGTAGAGAAATTGCATGGCTAGGTCCAACAAACTTATGCAATATTATAGCTGTCTTTATATATTTCTAGCTTCAATTTGCTATTTTACATTAAGGAGATTTTTTTTTTCTTCCCTGCTCTGTCATAGACGCATGGACGGAAATCTGTGTCTTTTGGAATTGTGTGTCCTTAAAATGTCATCTAGATAGAGATAATGGAATGCAGCCACAAAGGAAGAAAAATGCATATAGAGCTATTGAAATACAAGCATTGACAAGCTCTATGTACTAAAATTACTTCATGAATTAAAATGCACATAAAAACACACACTGCATCAAAATAGCACTGTCCTGTTGTGGTTTCATCCTGATGTGCAGCTGAACTCCCACTGCCCCTCCTCAAAGAAAAAGGGGTAGGAAATATGATGGAAAAGGGCTCAAGGGTTCAGATAAGGACAATGAGATTGCTCCCCATTTACCAACATGGGCAAAACAGACTTAATGTAAGCAGATTAATATAATTTGTTGCCTATTACTAACAGTCTAGAGCAGTGAGAAACCAAAAGCAAACTAAAACCACATTCTTCCCCATCCACCCTCTTCCACCTTCTCCCCTTGAGCAGCATAGAGGAAAGAGGAATGGGGCTGTGGTCAGTCCCTGACGCTTCGTCTCTGCTGCTCCTTCACGGTCACTCCCTGGCCCTGCTCCATGTGGGTCCCTCCCACGGGATGCCATCCTTCCTGAACTGAGCCTGCGAGGGCTGCCCACAGGCAACAGCTCTTCCAAGAACTGCTCCCACATGGCTCTCTACCATGGGGTCCATCCCCCAGAAGCAAACTGCTCCAGCATGGGTCCCCCACAGGCGGCAGCTCCCCCCAGACCCCCTGCTCTTGCGGGGGCTCCTCTCCACAGGCTGCAGGTCCGGCCCGGGGCCTGCTCCTGCGTGGGCTCTCCATGGGCCGCAGCCTCCTCCAGGCCACGTCCACCTGCTCCACCAGGGGCTCCTCCACCCATGGGGGGGCTGCAGCGTGGAGATCTGCTCCATGTGGGACCCATGGGCTGCAGGGGGACAGCCTGCTGCACCAGGGGCCTCTGCACAGGATACACAGGGGAACTGCTGCTGCCTGCCTGGAGCACCTCCTGCCCTCCTGCACTGACCTTGGGGGCTGCAGAGCTGGTGCTCACTCCTCTCTCAGCCAGCTGCTGTTGGGGAGCAATTCATTTTCCCCTTCTTTCAATCTGCTCTCCCAGAGGCCCAACCAGCCTCTCTCCCAGACTCACCTCATCAGGCAGCAGATCCCTTTAGGAGCTGGCTGGAGCTGGCCCTTATCTAATATGCAGCAGCTGCTGGGCTCTGTTCACAAACAGCACCCCTACAGCACCGCTGCTACCAAAACCTTGCCATGTAGCCTGAACACACCTTTAAATATGCCACATATTGCCTTCTGCAATATACTAAGCGATATGTGATCACAGTGTATACTGTATTGGTCTGGAATGGACATGCCCTCTGGAACCATATTGTTTTCTGGTTCCACACACTTAAGATTTTTATGCAGAGAAACCACTTTATATTAGCCAATAGTTTAACAAGTTTCTATGTTCCATGTGATCTGTAGGACTAATTTGATTTTAAATTATGGTGTATAATGATCTAGAGCTTTTCAAACTGATGCATTACAAAATCTAGAACAGTCTTCTTTCATCTCATCAACAGCTCTTCAGCTTTTGAAATGCTTTCAAAGATTTCGAAATACAAGGCAGTGTTCTGTATCACACTGAGCATCCCTGTTATGTTAAATTATAGAGTCATATTCTGATACAAAAATCCAGCTGTGTGCTTTCTTGTTTGAGAAGATTATCTATTTATTTTGATCCTTTTTGTATTCCAACTTCTTTGTCAACTGCTCATTCTAGCAGCAGCAGTTCTTCTTTTCCTTTGTTTGTAACACGGAAGTATGATTCATGTTTAGGAACTTCTGCATTATTTTAATGCATTTAATTATATCACATGTGCATCTATGCATTTATATTTTATTTCAACAACTTTCAAGCTCCTTATCCAAGCCCCAAAGAATAGTTGTCATAATATTTGTCTTCCTGTGATTCTAGTCTCAACATCCAAAGGGACAAAAGTACATCCTAATAATATATTATAATTGGTCCCTTTGCACAATTAATAAGTCAAGTCTTATCAATCAGAGACTTTCTGTTTGTGTAACAAGTGCTGCAGATACTATGCAGAGAAAAAACCTTTACTGAGGGAGAGGCTAAAGCTAAGTAAGAAGAATGGCTTTTAATTTGAGATTTTTCCTCATGACTTTTGAGACAGATCCCATTCATAGAACTGTTTTTGACTATAGAGAATTAGGTGATTACATGAGCCATCAGTTATTGTACAAAAAGCAAACAACTATAAGGACTGATCAGAAGCAAAGAGTACTTTTCGGTCAAATCTTTGCCTATGTTGCCAGCTGCTTTGCATGGTAAGTAGTCAGTGAAAGTGGCAGTCATGAATATCTTGGAGAACTTCTCACTACCACAGATCCAGGATGACTGCTTCTAAGCCCTTTCTTTGGTACACTGGGGCCTTAAGGCCACAGTTGCAACAGTGCAGCAGTGACTCCAGCATTTCTTGAAAAAATACCTTCTGAAGAAGGCCACTGCAATTGGATATATATTGGATATACAGCCATCTTGAGGTATTGAGATGGCCAAGTTAAGTAAGCAGGTGTGTAAAGGAGAGGTGGGCGGCTTTATTATTCCCTCTGCCACCTGCAATGCAGCATGAGAAGAGCTAAGGTGCTGCTCAGCTGGGCAAAGAAAGTGGCAAAGAGTTGGTGCTGCCCTGCAGGAGGGGCAGCAGGGGCTTGTTCAAGGGACTTTCCCCTCCCTCCTTTCACACCACTCAGTTTGTATGGGGAGGAAGGTGTTTATCCATGACAAATAAAGACATGATACTTCTTTTCCAGCCCACTTCCAGGATAACACATTTAAGAGCCAGCTAAGAACTCATTTGTTCTCTGCTGCTGAACAGCTGGCTGTCAGATGCAGAAACTGACCTTTATCAGACACCCCCTGAGAAACCTCCCCATAAAGGTAATAACTAAATAAGTCAAGTGAGGTTTGGAACATCTGTATAAATTAGGTGAGCAGAATCCTCCAGGATGATTGAAAAAAATGGTAGCAATGCAACTGTCTCTTTTACTTCTGTCCTTGAAGTTTCATCAGATGACATGTTTCTGAAAGTGCTGAAGGTTTTCCAGTTTTGAGTAGACATTCTATTATGGGACAGCAAGTGGGTACTGGATGATTGCGTATCTAAGGGTTAAATATATGAGGACAGCTTTTGAGAAGGTGTGAACATAAGCAAAACTAAGAGCATTGTACCAAAACCAACAAATTATATCTGAATTTTATGTTAGGTTTTCTGCCCTTTTCATTACCAAGGACATTAAGCAGGACTGACACTTAAGAGCTCTTATCCTGCTGTTTTGTTCTGGAATTCACAAACTTTCTTTGGAGCATACTAGTAATTATCTCAACAGCTATTTGTTCGTATGTCAGACCAGTAAATGAATGAAACATCACTTTCAGTTGACTGAATGTAGTGAAAAAAGGAAACATCTTCTAAATGGTGGTATATAAAATTAAATAAATAAAATAATAATAATAGAAAAGTGTCGTGAATGCTTCCCTTAGAAGATCATAAAATTGGTAAAGATATTGAACAGTACTAGCCCCAAGACAAATCTCTGAGGGACACTGGCCTCCACCCGTTGACTGGAACTCTTTGGCTATGGCCATCCAGCCAATTCTTTATCCACTGAATAGTCCATCCTTCAAATCTATCTCTCTCCAGTTTCGAGATCAGGATGTCATGTGGGACTGTGTCAAAGGTCTTACAGAGGGCCAGGTAGATGACATTCCGTTTCTACTGATGCTGTCACTCCATCATAGAAGGCCACCAGACTGGTCAGGCAGAATTTGTCCTTAGTGAAGCCATGCTGCCTGTCTTGGATCACCTCCTTGTCTTGTATGTGCCTCAACACTGCTTCCAGGAGGATCTGTTCCATGATATTCTCAGGCTCACTGGTCTGTAGTTCCCTGGTTCCTCCTTTCTACCCTTTTTAAAATTGGGAGTGATGTTTCAATTTTTTCAGTCAGCAGGGACTTCACCTGACTGCCAGACTTTTCAAATGTGATGGAGAGGTTTGGCAACTCCATCAGCCCAGCCAGTTCCCTCAGGGCCCTGGGATGCATGTCATAAGGCCCCATAGACTTGCTACCTGTTCAGTTTCATCAGGTGGCCTCAAACCTGCTCTTCACTTACAGTGGGAGAGACTTTGCTCCCCCCACCCTTGCCTATTGTCTATTCTTGGACTCAAGAGACATGGGAAGCCTGACTGCCGGCAAAGACTGGGGCAAAGAAGTTGTTGAGTACCTCAGCCTTCTCCATGTCTGTTGTCACCAGTTCTTTCTTCTTGTTTATCAGAGGGGGCACTTTATTTGTGGGCACTTCTATCCTTGGCCTTTCTTTACTGACCAATGCACCTATACAATCTCTTCTTGTTATTCTCTGCATTCCTTGCCAAGCTCAGGTCCATTGGTGCCTTGGCTTTCCTGATCCCATCCCTACATATCTGGACAGCATCTCTGTACTATTCCCAAGCCACATGACCCTGCTTCTACTGCCTGTGCATTTTCTTCTTGTGGTTCAGTTTGACCTGCAGGTTCTTGCTCATCCATGCATTTCTTGCCTTCGCTGCATGGTTTCCTACACACAGGGATGGAGACCTTTTGCACTTTAAGAAAAGTTTATTTAAAGAGCTGCCATCTCTAAACAGTTCCTCCTTCCCTAAGGACAGTGTTCCAGGGGGTGTCATCCACTAAGTCTTTAAACAGCTGAAATATTACTCTTCAGAAGTTCAGGCTTCTTTCTGCCCTCATCACCAGACCCATATTCCTCAAGATCACAGACTCAACCAGGGCATGGTCACTGCAGCCCAGACTGCCTCCAGTCTTAACCTCTTGAATAAGTTCATCTACACTGGTGGTTCATCGACATCTCAGTGGTTGAAATCCACCATCAGGATGACAGACGAAGAGCACAGTGCTTCTTCTAGCTGAAGGAGGGAGGCCTTCTCAACAGGCTTCCCTTGATCAGGCAGCCTGTAGTACACCCCGAACACAAGGTGTCCTTTACTGAAGGACATTGAAGGATTTCTGAACATATATCATACTTGATTTGTATATTAATATAATTGTAATAATTATTATTGCTATTAGTATTATTATCATCATTTATGGGATGCTTGTGTAATGACTGAATATGGAATCCACCTTGGAATCAATCATATTTCATTCCTGATGGCATAGCACAACCTTTATCATATAGGTGTTGAGGACAAGTTAGACAGACAACATGAAGAAACATGAAAGCATCCTAGGTGACATAGAAATGGGCAGAAATTGAACCTACCACATCCCAGTCCAATATGTTAGAAATTTAATTACCGAACATTTAATAATCAGTTCTCCAGATTTAGAGGAACTGTGGACTAAATATCTGGAAAAATTATGTTTCAAATTTAGATTACTAATGTAACAAAGCATCTGCATATCAGCAGTAACTTTTTACTTTGTTTGCACTTGAGCGGGTGCAGAGAAGGGTGACGAAGCTGGTGAGGGGCCTGGAGAACAAGTCCTACGAGGAGCGGCTGAGGGAGCTGGGCTTGTTCAGCCTGGAGAAGAGGAGGCTCAGGGGCGACCTTATCGCTCTCTATTGGTACCTCAAGGGAGGCTGTAGCGAGGTGGGGGTTGGTCTGTTCTCCCACGTGCCTGGTGACAGGACGAGGGGGAATGGGCTTAAGTTGCGCCAGGGGAGTTTTAGGTTAGATGTTAGGAAGAACTTCTTTACTGAAAGGGTTGTGAGGCATTGGAACAGGCTGCCCAGGGAAGTGGTGGAGTCACCATCCCTGGAAGTCTTTGAAAGACGTTTAGATGTAGAGCTTAGTGATATGGTTTAGTGGGGACTGTTAGCGTTAGGTCAGAGGTTGGACTCGATGATCTTGAGGTCTCTTCCAACCTAGAAATTCTGTGATTCTGTGATTTTCAAGGACAAACAAAGCAGGGTGTTTTAATTCTATAATACAAGCTGTATCATTAAACAGCACTGATCATTCAATTAAGACGGATGCAGACTTTTCCAGTGCATTAGAGAGTTAATTTGATCACACAAATAGATAAGCTACATACTTGCAGGAGCTAATAATGCTTTTCCTAAAATATTTATGGAGTTAAATTATTCCATAAATTGTACCGTAGGTCTTTGAGATTATTTCATTTTAATATTAATATGGATAAACTATGCCAGAGATGCTAAAGATGTTAAACTTCAAACATGTTGCTTGATCATTCTGATATATATAAGTGCTTTTTGGTTTATGGCATGTTCAATAAAAGATAAAAGGAAAAGCTTCTTGATGTATCTTAGGGTGATAGGTGAACAAAGTGAAGACCTATATAGAAATAGGTCACAAACTATCACTTGCATATAATAAATATTTTAATTCAGGTTGCTGTAAAATGCTGTGCGCAGTAACTTTGCACAGAAGGGGCTCAGTATTAAAATGGCTTTAGAACAGGAAAAATAAAAATGACTTTTTTGTACAGTTTTCTTTGAAAAAAGTGTCTATCACTTTAAATCAAAATGAATTCATTTCTTACAAATCATATAGTGGATGTAAAACCATTCCTCTAACATGTGATCATCCCACACATACTTTAGTTTGTCATTCTTCTCTTTCTTTTTGCAGGTGCTGTTAAAAAAATGCAAACCCCTCCACTTGCCAAGATGCATGTGTACTTAGCTATTTACAGCTTTAAATGAGAAAATAAGCCTTCTTAGAATTCTGAAAATGTTGAATTTGTTTTTCCCAGCTGGAGAGTGGGGTTTGCTTCATTTTACAAATATGTCTATGTCAGAATGTTCTTCAGCGTTTTGCCAGGAATCTGTGCTGCATGCTACGGAGTTCAATGGAAGGAAAGGGGATTGACTGACTCTCCCTTTGGCAACTGCTGCATCCACCTGATGATTGAAATAGACATGGTGATTTTAGGACATGATTATTCCTGTGGAGAGAAAAGAAGAACAGATGATTAAACAGTGAATCCTAAGATTTCTCCATTCCTCTTTTTTTTGTATATTACTAACAGTTGCACGCAAAAGGTGACCTTCCTTCTGAAATTTTTCTGCATCATATGCCTAGGGCTGCTATTTGGATTCATATGAGTTCAGATGACCATCATGCACAGAGAAAATGACAATTTGTTCCATAATTTCAGTATTGGGGATTTCAGTTTTCTGTTTAGATTTTTTTTTTTTTTTTCTCCAGTAAAAATGGAATACAGAAAACCAGGACATATTAAAGAAATGGAATTTCTTTCAAAGTGACCACCTTTATTACTATTGCTTCCCTGTATGTATGGAAACATGATAATAGGGAATCATCACTAATGAAAAAAAAAAAAAAAAAAAAAAAAAGAGCATAGTTACAATTACTTTTCCCATCATCACTTACTGGCCTTCTTTATCCCACTCTATGGCCACACGTATTTGCATTAATTTGCTTACCATTTTTGCAAAGATTACTTTGCATTAGTCCACTGTCCACTGGTATAGGGGACAGTATTTACTCTTGAGATCTGACATAATCTAAAGAGGTCTATATATTCTTACCTTTGCTGATATGAAATAAATACATTAATATAGGAAGCTGTGATTTAATCTCTTTGATTAAAGCCATTTTGGTATAATCTCCTATAGGTGTTTGTTGCAGATTTTCTGTACTGTAAGAGTATTTTAAAATTCTTAAGCTATATTACTGTGAAATACTTCATGCGTCTTTTAAGAGCTTTTAAATAATGACATACTAATTTAGTGGGCTCACCTTTATTTTACCAGTAGAATTTTAATAACACTGTAACATCATTAATAATAAACAAAATATTTCAATAACATTTCATAAAATTATTATCTTTTTCACTTTAAAAAGTCTATATAATCTTCAACAACGATGGCAGTTTAACAAATAAAAACATATCTAGACATAATTACATACACAGCTAGTAGGTCCTGTAATTTTTTTATTATTATTATTATTTTTTACTTCTGCTAATACATCTTTTCCTTTCAGTTCTCCAGTGGTTCCATCTCCACTGGGTCTCTTTATGAGGCTGGAGACAACACAGGTTGTCCATTGTGGTGATGCAAGAACCCAAGACAAAGTGCTATGTCCACCAGATGTAGGAGGCTCTTGCCACTGAAGAGTTGCACATGGGGTGGGCAATGAATTTTCTGCCAGGATAATAACAATTAGCTGTTCATACTTCTGAGATCATAGACGTGACATGCTTTACCAGCAGTGCCACATTACTTCTAATCAATGGAAGTTTTTGTTTGTTACTGGAACTTTAAAAACAAACCTCATATCTATCTTATGGTCTTTCTTTACATTATGACCAGCTTGTAAAATAATATATCCTATACGTATTTAGTCATCAGAATTGCCATTAACCTATTTAAGTCCCCCTTAAGCTTGTTAAATCCTAAGCACTAAATTTGTCAAATTTATTATCACCTGATTTCTCTCTGGGTGGAATTATGGGACCACTGCCAAATGGGGAGGTTTCCTCTTCAGTAACAGCAGCAGCAGAAGCAGTAAAAGCAGCAGCAATGGCAGCAGCAGCAGCAATGGCAGCAGCAGCAGCAGCAGCAGCAGCAGCAGCAGCTCCTCCCTCCTTCCCTCCTTCCCTCCCTCACTCCTGTGGTGTAGTTCTGCCCCTTTTTAGGCTGTACTCAGGATCATCACCAAAAAGATTGATTGTGCTAACCCAGCAGAAAACTATCTAAAACCGCTTCATGGAGAGACCTGATGTATGTTACAGATAATGCAAGGTAAACAGAGACAGCATGCAGTAGGGAGCAGTGACAAAGTGTTAGATTGGCTCAAGCTGTCTTGTGTAATTTTGTTTTTGAAAGTGAAGAGTGACACAGCTTTTATACCTTGGGTATGGAAAGTAGCGTTAGTACCTTTTTTTTTTTTTTTTTTTTTTTTTTTTTTTTAATGTGTTAGTGCTAGTACCTCTTATCCACTCAGGAAGCATCCATTCATAGATTGTGCAGTGTGGTTGAAAATAACTACTGCAACATTAATAAGGCTTTTCTTTGTTTGTTTCAAGCAGTTTACAACTCCCATTATCACTTAACCTAATTTGCCCAAAGCTTTGAGATAGATGTGTCTAGTTCTGTCCACACTTCACTACAAAATGAATTACTGAAGATCAAAGGATTGCTAAATATTTTTTTGAAAATGTAGTAGCAAATTAGGCAGACTATTTAACCTTTAAAAATAAAATAAAATAAAATAAAATCAGCCATTTATTAGGAGTAATAATGGATATTACTGAGCTTTTGCCTGCTCAACAAATCCTTGCTTCCAGGAAATCAATGACTTCTTAAGCTCCAGCAAACTGTTCCCTTTCATTCCCATGAAGCTCTTCATGTCCCCTTCAAGGCCCTGGTGGTATAAGCATCCTGATGTAACCCTCTTGCTTGCTTTACCATTTACTCTCTGAAATCTTCTCTCTGTGGACATCTCTCTCTGGGATGTCTTGTCACCACTTTAGAAACACATAAAAATAATGAGATGTAGCTGCGAACAAAAATTAAAGTCCCAAACACTGACCGTCACATGCACATTGAAATTGTTTGAACTGAATGCATAATTGTCATTTGTTACTCATGCTCATCACTGTGTGAACTTAGAAGCTGTACGTGTAAAAAAATAATTTCTAGGGACATATTTTCATGTCCCTGCTGAACTGAGGAAATTAAAAATTTATTTTGGGGCTAAAAGAACCCTTTAACTTCAAAATAAAGGCATAAAATCTTTCTTAAGAAGAAATTTCTTCTTCCTTCTTTCCCCATTTTACTTTAAAATAACTTTATTTTCTGTAACTTATAAATGTATTGTGGATGATTCTATACACTTTTTGAAGGAGAAAATAAAAAATTCATGAGAAAAAAAACATACTAAGTTTTAGTAATGAATATGGCAAAGACATTCGCAAAAAGAAACATATAAATCTAGACTTAGACTAAATATTGACTTATATTTGCAAAATAAGCCCATGTACATTTACACATGGGTATTACAGCAAGCACCATTTAACCTCAGAATCAAAAGTCACTGAATGACAATTCAAAAAATAAGTAAAGAAAACAAGCATAACTGAATAAAACTCTAACAAAAGATTTATTTTATCATCAGGAAGAAAAAAAAAAAAAGGAAGAAGAAGAAGAAAAAAGCAACAAAAAGCAGGAAAAACAAACAGCCTACCTTCCCCTTTATTTTACCTGTTGTGACAAAAGTTACTTAGTCTTTTAAAGGAAAAGATCTCTACAAGAATTATTGCTAAGAAGTTAGGGCTTAGTTATCTTAATTTTATCTGAGATCGTTGACTTTAATCAAGTTAGTTTCAGGAAAGAGTGTATAATTTCTTTGCTTCCTGCTGGTCTGCTGAACCTTTATCATCTTTTTATATGTTAAAAATCAGCTGGAATCCCTTTCTGTGGCCATACTGCTTGATGCTGGGAAGGTTTTTGAGAAAATAGAATAATATTATTTGCATAAAATCTTTGAAACATTTTTTTTTTTTATTGTAGGGAACAGGCTATCGATTGTGTCAGCATCCCTCACACAGCACACAAAGATTCAGCATGGAGCAACAACTCATTCTACAAAGAAACACAAGACATGATTGCCCTGAATCGATCTTATTAGCCCTAAAAGCATTGCAGCATTTTCCTCAACTGATCTGACATAGAATTCACCCTAATTGATTTCTAACAATATAAATATATGTTGCTGCCATTTTATTTTATCCTGTTGCAGACAAGAACCTCATTTAATATATTCATCTTTGCAACTAAATACCTACATTAAAGGTTAATTGGGAGAAAAATGTCTATGCTACGCTTCAAAACCCCATCTTACTATAGCTTATAGAGAATGGTTTTTAGATTGTACATTATCAACACTGAAAGATATGTGTGGAGTTATCTTAAAGTAACACATGAAATCTGTCTACATTGTCTCCTATTGTATTAAATTGCAAACCTACTTAAAGCTAAGTGTTTAAGAGTGAAGGGATGATCTTGTGAATGTTATTTATTTATTTGTTTATTTTAATTTAATGTGCTTTAATGAACTGTTACATTCAAGTGATGGAAACAAACATTCCCGTATAATGACCACTGGTGTTGTTTGTAATATAAGTATTATTACCTATTAAACTTACAGATCAAATTCTGCTCTCAGCTAAATTGTAGTAAGCTCGTAACAACTCATTAGTTTATCAGGATGAATAAGCAATGCCTTTCAGCAAATGAATGTCTTCCTTCTTTGAATGAGATCCTAAATCTGATAGTCAAAATCAACCCTTATGCTAGCTGGATGACCTCTAGCTTACACCACAATGAAATCATCCATTTCAACTCACTTTTGAAGACTGTCCTTGGGAACTCTTTCATAATATACAAGCTACTATAACTACTTCTATTGACATTTCTATTAAATTCTACGTGCTAGATATCCTTACTCCACCGTGATTCTAGAGGAAATGTGTTGAAGTCAATGGAGATACATGAGTTCAAGTGGTTGTACAAAGAGAAATGCATCCTGTGAGTAAGATCTGACGAGGATGAATCCACTGTCTTCATTTAAATTGCAGCTCAAATCTGTACCATTCCCTGAAATTTCCGGAGGTGGAAGAATGGTGTAGTAACTCACTATCATCCTGTCAGGTACATCTGTGTGGCTTTTATTAGGTCTGCAATTTAGGCTCAGTATAAAAAGGGCCAATATCCTGATTTATCACAGTTTTATGACAGTAGTGTTCTCTCTGTGCTGAAGAATCTGGAAAAATGGTTTCCTGGGAGTCCAGCTGCTGAATGAGGCAGATATGTTTCTATTGGGATTTCAGGGACAAATCTTTTAGGACATTAGACCTTTCCCCATGCTAAGGAATAAATCTCAAGTCTTTGCAAGATTCTTATTTTCAATTTCCACAATGCCATTTCGGTGCAGTTTCAGACTAATGATGTAACAGGAGATGAGCATAATGCCCCATTTCACGTGGCTTGAAAAAGCATGTAGAAAAGGGAAGGTTTTACTTGGGATATGTAATTCCAAATATGCAAGTATTTGTGCATCATCAGGAGGCCAAGTCATTGGCTCCATCTAGGCAGTCCTGCAGAGGAGGGTACTGGTAGGGGAGAGCTAGAGGAGGGAAGCCAGTGGAATGAATACCTGGCTTGGCAGAGTTGGGAAGCTATGCTGCAGTGACTATCTATTGCTTTGGAGACTCCAACAAGGATCAGAGCACAGTCAAGATCAATGGGACATGGTGGGGCACAGCAAAGCTGCAACACAGCTGCAGTGTGTCTTGTCTGGAGTCAGTCCGGACAGCCTCAGCTTACAAGCAGTTCCCAGGGAAGGGGACTGGTCCTTGCTAAGGCCCTCAGCAAGGCCTGTTTATCCATGTACAGGCTGGTGTTTCTACCAGTAGTTCCTTCAGAACTGGCAGCAAGTTTCAAGTCCAAGCTTCTCAGAGCAACCACAATAGCTCTGATAATGGCTTCGCTCCTTGGAAATGAGACTGATTTCACAGCACTGATCCCTGAACATGTTTGGAGGTCTTACTTTCTTTGGTATTAGCTGAAAGGTAAAAAATACTCTCCCCAAAGCATTTCAGAGACATCAGTGAGCTCCAACTGGCACTGTGACCTTAGAATCTGAATCAATTTATCTCAAATGTAAAACTGACAATAAAGTTTAAGTATTCGAGTTAGGCCTGGTGATAGTGGCTTTGACCAAAATTACACTCCCCTACTAGTTCAACACTGTTCTCTGAAAATCAGCCAGAGTGTTGTGCCATATTCTGATGATCTTACCCGAGTTGTTCAATGACTTCACCACACAATTATATTAGACGTTATTATTCCCTTTTATATTTAATTAAAAAAAAAAAAAAACCACAAATGTTCTCCAGTTGTTGATTTGACACTGCAGAAATGTTTTGGATCCAGTGGAATCTCCAGGATATGTATTATGAAGCCCAACAGTGTGTTTTGCCTCAACTGTTCTCTGCTTTTTGTTGTTGTTGTTTGTTTGTTCGTTTTGTTTTGTTGTTTTGGTCACCATGTTCAGCTTCCTATATCTCTCCCACTGCATCCTACTTGGCAAAAAATGCTTGGCTTGTCACTGAGAACCTCCTTGTGTGTGTTGAGTACACAGACTTTAACCTAATATGAAATTACTAATTTGCATATAAAGGTCATACCAATAGAAGTCAAATTGTGCTGTCCTTTTTTTTTAGTTATTTTAATTTTATTTTATTATTATTATTATTATTTATTTTCAAGTCTCTAAAAACTTAGGTTATGGGAACTCACACTAAATCTAAGTGTTGTGCTTTGTAAAGCACCATTTTTGCACGTCACTGTCTACTCTCACTTTGTAGCAGCCTGGGAAACTGATTATGATCCACAGCTCTTCTATTCTTTATCCCCTGAAAGAGCAACAGGTGTGGAAAGTCTATCTATCCGCTTGCATAGGTATTCATAACATAACCCAGAACATTCTTACTTGTGAATACAGTGTTCTTTTTCTTTACCATCGACTGAAAACTTCAACTTCTCTTTAAAAAAATAAAAATAAACAACTTGGAGAAAAAGTTGGAGGTAAATAGTAAAGTTTGTGGGATTGTTACTATTTGACACATGATGCAAAGAGCCAAGCAATTTATTAAGACTACTTTATGAGTTATCAAATGCTAAAGACCAGATTTCAATCTGCAATGAAGTACAAGGAAAGCTTAAATGTTAATATCATGGTAAAATAAGCAGTACTAGTGAGCGAACACTTCTCCCTGTTCTGGAAAGCAAGAGATGCTCTCCTTTGTCCCATGGGCCAATAAAACAAAACAGCCAAAAAAATGTAGCAAGAAAAGATCCATGTTACCTACTGGTGTAGTCAGGCTGTCTGCAGTGTTTTGGGCTTTGTGTGCTTGCCTGTCATGATGATCAAATGAGTTGTCATAGTGGAGCAAGTCTAAGTGAGAACATTTATAGTAAAAGAAATGTCCTTGGTTAGCAATGTCTATGTTCTGTTTGCTACTGCTGAAGATTTATGCTTTAATCCAGCAGCAAAGCTTACAGCCTATCCTCACAGCTTATTTTCTGCTTGATCCTTTGGTTAAGTCATAATCCTAAGTGTGGCATTGCAGTCATGAAAATTATGTCACAAATCCAGCATAATGTTTCTGCTGTGGGATGAAGCAGTAAAAGGAAAGGGGCTGAGAGACAGCCAAGTATGGTTGATTACAGAAATCTCTGATAAATAAAAAGATATTGCTTCATTTTCTGTGAATTATGAATTCTTCTGTATACAGTGTACAGACTCTAGGAATGCCACAGCAAAAAGAGGCTTTAATCTGCTACTATTTTCCTCTCTGCTTTTTTTTTTTTTTTTCAGTAGCAATCACATTTCTTTTTGTTTGGTAAAAGAACATATTTGAGAGTAACATCTTCTTAATTACAATAGTCTCAAATAAATACAAATGAAAATATTTTGGCGGAAGTAGTGAATTGGAACTTGGGATCAGTGGATAATAATTTTTCAACTTTGTCTATTAATACATGAGATTGCTTTGGAGTGGGTGCTGTCTCCATATGTGTATTTACAGCACACACTACAATGGGTCTCCCTCATCAGAAATTGACAATAAGTGCTACTATGATATTATACTAAAATATAGTAAGTATGACATTACTAAAAAACAGGACTGAACATTAATATGCACTCAGCTCTGCATAGTACATGAGAGTAGTATTACCATTCTAAACTTAAAATATTTATTTACGGCCTTTTTTAAAGACACTTGTAAAGTGTTTACCAGCAGGTTTTCCTTTTACTATTTAAATGCTGTATGCTTTATAGACGTCAATCTTAAAGCAGGACAGGAATTAACTTAAAAGGCCAAATTCTGTATTTTTAGTACAAAAATTGCACATGGTAAATACTTTAAATGGAAGTACTTTAAGTTATATTCACTTTAAATCAAAGCAGAATCTGGCCCACAATGCTGCTGCACTCAGTTGCCTGTAACCAATAATAATAAAACAAAAAGTCAGCTGACAGCAGTAGAATGGCCACTAACAGGCCATGTAGGTATTCAGCTTTCAAATAAAAATAAACATTTAAACAAACAAACAAACAACAACAACAACAAAAAGAAACAGAAACACAACTTTAATTTATAGTTTAAACTTCCAAGGAATTATTCTTACCTGATGATTTAGATGCATTGTGGAACTAAAAGGATGAAATTTTTCCATAAAAAATGTCCTCTCTTCTCCTTTAGCAATTTGGATTATCGCTAGCTATAATAAATAAAGTGATTTCCAAATGGAGTGTGTCTATGTACTGTGTTTTGATGTAGTGTAGGCATTATCTTTTATGATATTCAGTTTTGACTTCAACTGCATATTATCATAATTTGAGACAGGCACATGTAGCTCTGTTGTAACTAAATGAAAATCCAAAGTCTCCTACTAAGCAAATTTTGCTAACATATTTAAACATTTCTCCTTCAAAATTCTGCCCTCAAGACCTTGTATATTTAGGGATTTATACAGTGGCAGAAGCAATTTATTTTTTATTTTTAATAAATGGCCCTTAAGGCACTTTGGACAGTTATAGTAGAATTAGCAGTTTGGTCACATTTAAAGTGCTCCCTTTGAGAAGCAATAACACAACCTTGTTATTTCATTATGAAATAGTATCTAAGCTTCATGCATGTCTTGTTAGGCTGCAGTGCAAAAAATATAATAATCTCATGGGGCTGATCTTTGTTAATGTAGTGTGACCCCTGCTATTTTCAAATTGGCTCTGAAGCACTCCCTTAATGCAGCCATAGTAAAATAGTCCAAAGAATTTCCTTCTGTAATGGAAAAAAAAATCCTACAGATTTTTTTTTTTGTGTGAAAAATTCTACAGCGTAAGTGCATATGTACTTCTGTGTATATGTTTTGTTGGATGACCTCAGAGATCCATCAGGGTTTAATTTGGTATGTCTGAAACTGTGTGGTCATTTTTGTCAAAGTATAGGGTGGCTTGCATTACTCTTCACATTCAAATAACAAATCTAATTTGACCATACTATGTATTTGGTCAAAACAGTAAACTTTTCCCCCTTCTGGGCCTAAGATGATTGAAAATACAGATAAAGAAGCCTGCCATCCCATTAGCCAATGTACAATGGGTATAGACAAACTTAGGTGTTTTGAGGTTTTGTTTTTTTTTTTCCATGCTACTCTGGAACATGTACAAAAAGCCCCTGGATCTAAAGCACTGTGTGTCAAATGTAGCATTTGGACTGTGCCCTTAGTCATATGGTCTGAATTTTTGGGAAGACGTGTGGAGCCAGGAGTTGGACTCGATGATCCTTGTGGGTCCCTTCCAACTCAGGATATTCTATGATGCTATGAAATTTTGTCTCTCAAACATTTCCTTCAGTGTACTGTGTATCCAGTAGCTTTCAGTATTTTGAAAGCATTTAGAGGATCCTATCTGGGTGGCTGCTTGCTCCACATTGCTTGCACTGAATTCTGGATTCAGTTCTAGGAAATCTGGGGAAGAAGCAGACCAAAGGAAGTTTTCCTTTTCATGAACAACATTTACAGGTTTGCCTCCTAGAATGATCTTATATTTGTCATTTGTAGAGTCCCAGGGATCCCTACAGAATCCTGCTTTCTTGATCCCAAGGTGTACCAATTTAATTTTGAGTGGAAAAAGCAACAGGAGAAGGAAGATCACAAAGTTTAACTCTGTATAGAAGTCCCACACTGAAGATAATTAGAGCTACTAGCTTTGTATATCACAAATGCAGGCTGATAGGAAAACAGAACTTGCAAAAATATTTAAAAGCACTTCTAATGTCACTTCATTATCATTCATAGGAAGCCCAGATTAAAGGAAAACTGTCTAATGTTTTCTTATCAAGTGATGCAGGAAGAAAACAACCACCTAAATTATAAAATATTGTAAAGAAATACTGATGAAAGTTCCTATAACACTAGCCTGTGGCAGTTGAGGCTGACACAATACAATTAAGTTCAACATCCTGGGGGATACATTTTGTGTGTGTGTGTATAAAACTAACCTAGCAATGTGACACTGGATGTTCAAGAAGAAAAATGAGTAAATATTTCTAACCTTAAGAACCTTCAATAGAGCCCTAATAAGTAGGTTTCACAATGAAAAGAGTAAAGCCACAAACCCTTAGATTTGGGAAAGGTAAGCCTATCATATCTGTCAGGGAAGGCATAAAGATTTGTTCAAAAATGCAGAAAGAATAAATATATATATAAAGTGCTTAAATGACAAGTTGCCAAAGATAAATTCCTTCAGGAGCATTGTATAAGTTATACCTGCTGAAGTGTTGGGTAAAAACTGTAGTTCCATTATAAAAACACTTGAATAGAAAATACTGAGACACATAAAATAAATTTTGGCATGCTATGGTACACTGGATACAGGAAAAATTAAATAATTACTGAAACAGACTAGAACAAAGTAAATGAAACTGTTAAGAAGGGTAAACTTAGCTGATGTGTTGGAATCAGTATTCTCAACTGCATAAGATAAGGAAGAGATACCTCTCAGGTGGTAAAATGAGATAGGAGCATGAAAAATGGCAGAAATGGGAAATTACATATATAACAAAAGGGGGCAGTAGCTTGACAGAATTACTAATTATGGCATAAGTTATTGAGGTAACTTTCTTGCAAATACCAAATAAGTCAGCAAAATCATCCAAGGGGAAAAGAGTGCTGGGGTTGTGAATTTGTTTGGAGGGGTGAGAGTGCCACAGAGGAAGGCCTTGGGACAGGAAAATGGGAACAGAAGTGATACCAAATCATGTGGTAACGAGTGAGTTCAGGGGTGCCTGCCAAGCAGCCTGCTCACTGCAGCGCTACAAGGCAGGGATCCTGCTCTTCTGACTGACTCCTGCAGACAGAGGGATTTGGGGCACTCTTCCAGTAATGGGCATAGAACACCCAGAGGAAACAGAGTGAACATCGTCTCCCTAACACATTCCTGTCATCCTGAAAGATGTTTACTTCAGTTTCTCATTCAGATATTCAGACAAGAAATATTTTTATTTTGAACCGGCTCGGGATCTTCTGATATAAGGCTCTTTCATTTGGTTCTGCATGACAGCAAGAGTCTTCAGAAAGGTCTACACTAGTTATAATTCATCTAAAGGACTAGTTCAATTACCTTCCTTGCCTGAGCATGTGATTGAATGTCTTGGTGATTACTGAACTTCCAAGGGTCATTACTAAATGGCTGGATCTACAAGAGAATAATCAGATGTCACAACCAACTTGAATGGAACATCGTCGGTTCATTTGACATTTTCTCCCTTGTCTAAAAGTGCCTTTTACAGGATCAATCCCACTTGCTAATGAAGTTAATTAATCAGCCTGAGTTGTATCTTTCCCCTTGGGTGAAAGTAACAGCAGCCATTTTGAGATATGTATTTATGATACCCAACAGAAGAGAACATATGTGGCAGGTGCAGATGTTGCGTCAGGAGGTATATGCAGGCTAACCACACTATTTTACATCTGCAAACCAGTCACAGATTCATGGTTCAAGAATAGCCGTTGCTGATGGGAACATGGTGACAGGAGCATCTCCTAGGGCTGATCACTCTTCTTTGTATGCCAAGAGTACCTTCTGCTTCAGATCTGGAACGCCTTCTAATCAAATGTATCCCTTACATTACAAATAGGTAAGCAGATGCAAATGTCCTTCAGATTTCTCTGCTATTAGGATTTATTTACCAAGGTTTGAATCGGTTAATTCAAACATACTTGAACATAGTCTGGCCAATGAGGTTTTTCCAGTTAGTGGTACCAGGCTGTAATCTTTATACTGACCTGACAGCACAGGATCTCAGGCCTTGCCCAGGCTTGCTATGACCTCTGCTGTTTTTAGCATGTTTTAACAGCTGTTAAGAATTGAGTGATTATGTCCAGACTGTGAGTCTGTGTCTGTGAGTGCCACTATGGGGAAGTGTCCGACAACACCAGGCAGCTCCTGCGTAACGAAACATCTGTCTGTGAACACAAAGAGTGGGTACAGGACAGCTTTCATGCATGACCCAGAGCAGTGAGGAAGGAGCAGACTGGGGTGGGAAGGCACCTTACTACCAAGTTGATTTGAGCATACTGACATCAGATAAGGAAGAATGAGCCACTGTACACACCTCCTCCTCCTGGCAGAGTGCTATGGTAGCTGCTGCCTTAGTGTGCTCTCCAAGCTCCTGCAGTCTTATCAAGAAAGCTTCTTTGGGAGCTAGAAGCACATGGGAAGGGTGAGCCTAACACCAGAGAAAACAGGTGGATACTATTAAGTTTTCATATAACAATTCTGCCTGTCATATCAATGACACTCTCCTGTATTAATTAGAACTATTAAGACTCTTAAACAGTCAAAACATTAACTGGACTATCAGAAAACTCTGTGTGGCATGTAAAAAGGCATGTTCTTTTCCCTTTTGCCAAGAAGCCAATTTTGAGAGAAACAGGAGAGGCCTCTTACTCCTTCCGGGTCAATGCAATTCTGAGCTGATAATTTCTCTTGATGAAGATATGTATAGAATAGTAGAGACTAGTATAGATCCATATTTTATGCATTCCCCTCTACCATATGGATATAGTAGTTAAAGCTATCTTGTTTATTGCTGGTCAGGCATATTTTTATCAATATCAATATGGATAAGTAAAACATGACATTAGTTTGGGGATGGTCAAGTGTTCTCATCAAGTAGTCTCTACGAATTTGGTTCATCTTTAAACAAAAAGTTGGGGAAGGGATGGGACTTGTATGCCTTATCTCCCAGGCACAAGAATACTATGTGATCTTGAGTTCTTAAGTATATAGAGTTGAATGTTTATGTGTATTGCATACACTAGCATACATACATGAACAGGCAGCTGCTCTGAAGAGATGAAGATAGCTTTTCTTAAAGTAAAACAAATATCTCTTGTATTTGTGTTTTAGATATAGATATACTCTTTAAAATCTATTGGTATAATAATGTGTTTTTTATAGAATATAATTCATTTGATTTTTGTAACTGTTTCAGAGTTAATTCTTTACATGAGACTATTCGGGAAAGATTGTCAACAAGTGAGAAGTAAATTAATGGTAATGATTAAAAATTAGGAATGAGAAGCAGAAGCCAGACAATGTGAGTGTAAATCAAATCTTTCGTTTGTCCAAAGGCTAACAGTTGTTGTGATATTTTCCGTGTCAAATTTTCTACAGATAATTATATGGCATGTAAAAAGGGAAGAAAGGACTTCAGAGAAGTAAAATTTATAGTAGACACTAAATTATTGAGGCTAGTCAAGTATAATGAAGCCTGAAAACATTCTGAAGTAAATAACAAGGTTAGATGAATAGGCAGTAGGACGGGTAATGTAATTTGTTCCTAACAGATGTAAGGAAATGCTAACTGGAAGGCGTGATCAGAGTTGTTCATACCTGTGGCATTAAAAAATAATTGTAGCCATGGAGGAAATAAATCCTACTGGCTTTGAAGTTTAAACAAGAGAATGAAAACAAAAATATACTTGTCACATATCTGTAGGCTGAAATTTGTGGTATCAGCCATGGTGAGAGATAGAGAGGAAACAGCGGGAGATGCAGAGGCACTGCAGGGCTATGCAGCCCCAGCAAGGGGAGCTGGAGTGGTGAGAGGTTCCTTGCCTCGCATATGGCATGGGCCAAGGAGACATGCTTACTGCTGTCACAGCAAGTGTCGGTATGCTCTGTTGTTTGTGAATGGTCTAGAAAATGCTCTCTTCAGGGGAATGGGCAGACTGTTCCCCAGACAAGAGTCACTGCTATTCTGTGACAGAAAGCCGCAGCCCTAGAAGAGTAGCTCCCCAGTGTGAGCTCAGTCAGCTCCTGCTAGCTGGTTCAAGGGTGCTGTCTGGTGAAGGAGACATCTTATCTCACAACGAAGAAAACGAGAGGTCAACAACTTTCCCAACTGTTGTTTATCAGCAGGTAAGAGTAATCATTAACGACATTGTGCCTTGCCTACACAGCAAGTGGCTTGTCCTCTTCCCCTTTGCTTATGCTTAGAGTGCTTGCTTTCCACTCAGGCTTAATTATACAGGTAATCAGCGTGTGTAGTTAGAATAAAATCCATCAAACTTAGTCTGTGGTCTGTTCCCACTTTATTGTCTAACATCCAAAGAATCTGCTTGTCCTGAGGCAGCTGGGCTAGGCCAGGGACAAGGACTGGAGCGGGGCCCCGGCACTGCCACTGCGCCTGGGCCTGGCCAGGAAGGCAGCCCCATAGGGCTGGGCTGGGCCTAGCCTGGGGCCATGGCTGGGCTGAAAGACAGCTCCAGGGCAGGGGGATGAGTCCCAGCATCTTGCAGCCATTCCCACAGGAGTCTCCCTCACCACTTGCCCTGGTCTGCTCGCTGGGTGCCAAGCCAAGGACAAGCTGGAGCCGCCCCAGTGGCCAAACCTTGTCCGGGGGCAGCAGGGAGGGCCTGGCCCAGGGGTGTGGGGGTGATTTGCAGGTCACCTATAGAGGCATGAGGGATTTTGATTAGCAAAGAGAGGGAAAATCTTTCGCATTGGTTTCAATCCTGTTTCTATTAGTCATCTTAGCTTGATTAAAGTACTTCTCTTCTATAGAAACCCTGTCATTCATCCCACAGTTGGTTATAAGCAGCTTTGGAGCTAAAATAAAATGATTTGAGTAGGGCTCAAATATTTTCTAATGCTGTGTAGACACTCTTCTGAAATTTCAAGAAGTGTTTTTGTCCAAAGAAGCTCAGTAGCACTCATCACCTTCACACTCAAATCCCAATTCCATAATTGCCTAATTTAAATGAAATTTTTGCCAGTGATTTTGGGGATTTTTTTTTTTTTTTTTTTTTAACAGAAAATGAAAAGTTGGTGTAAATTTACGTAAATCTCTTAGTATGTTCGTATTGTAATAACTTCCATTCATGAGGTGGTCATCAGGCTCTTCTCTCAAGCACCAAGTTATAAGACGAGGGGAAATGGCCTCAAGTTGTGCCAGGGGAGGTTTAGGTTGGGCATTAGGAGAGATTTCTTTACTGAAAGAGTTGTGTGGCATTGAAATTGGATTCCCAGGGAAATAAGTGATTGAGTCACCAACCCTGGAGGTCTTCATGATACACATCGATTTAGAACTTAGTAGCATGGTTTAGTGGTGGACTTTAGTTACTAGGTTAAAGGGTGAACTAGATGATCTTACAGGTCTTTTCCAACCTAAATGATTCTATGATCTTACGAATAACTTACAAACTCTCCAGATAGAACTTCAGCTGTTTTAAATTAGTATATCCAAATTGAAACCATTGCATCAGTACTGATGGTACTGATTTTACTGTTTTACTGATTTTACTACTGGTTCCTTAATCGCTAAGTTCGTATCTGTTTCTTAAACTAATTAACTTTGTTAAACTTCATGTTTCCAGTTGTTTGTCAGTGAAATTGTCATGCTTTGGATTTACCCTATAGCTTTGCCAGAAGACATTCACTCTTATGTTTCTGTATGGGAAATAGGCAACAGAACATTAAAAAAAAAAAAAAAAAAAGTAAGAAGAAGAAATGCATCAATCAAAATAAAATGTTGAGCACTTCAGGTTGGAATCTGTGGTCCAAAATAGACAAAGACAATAAGAAAATCAGATAATGAGCTGTTTGATGTGATGAGCATTTACCCAGGATGCACAAAACAGATTTCAGTTTGAATAAAGTCAAACAAAGGAACAACGGAAGAATACTTGTATACTTCATTTTCAGAAGAATAAGATAAGGAAATCTATTTGTGTGTAGTGAACCTGAAGTTCATAATCATAGAATCACAGAATGGTTGTGGTGGTTTTACCGTGCTGGGCAGCTAAACCCCACAACCGCTCTCTCACTCCCCCTCCTTTAGATAAGGAGGGGGAGAAGTAAAGCAAAGAACAACTCACGGGTTGAGATAAGGATAATTTAATTAAAGGGAAATAATTATAATAATTAAATAAAGACTACCATGAACTAAACAACTTAACTAAGGGGAAAATAAAAGGGAAAGGGGAAAAAGGGAGGAAAACAAACAAACAAAATAAATGAAAGCTATATGGAAGTGCAGAGGAAAGAAATTACTCTCTACTTCCCACAAATGAGCGATGATTGACCACGTCCTTGAAGCAAGGCCTCAACGCACGCAGCCGGTGTTCGAGAGGAGGACCGACGTCTTCTCAACGAGAGCCCACCCCTCCCCTCTTCTTCCTGTTTCCACCTTTTATTGCTGAGTGTGACACCACATGGTATGGAATATCCCTTTGATTGGTTTAGGTCAGCTGCCCTAGTGATGTTTCTCTCCTCACTTTTTTTGCCCACCCCCTAGGAGGGTTAGAGAAAGGCCCAATGCTGTGCCACTGCTGCTCAGCAGTAGACACAACACTGGTGTGATAACACTGCTGTTCCAGCTACAAGTATAGAGTACGGCACTGAATGGGCTGCTGCCGGGAAAGTTAACATTCCAGCCAGACCCAGTACAACCTCCACCCCTTATTCCATAACATTTGTGTCACACTCAGATCCCCATACTTTAGCATACAAGCATTCTCATCATTATCCCTTGTCCTTTAACAGGACAAGGATTTAACAGGATTAATAGGCAGGTGTATCTTTTCATTCCATAGGTCTTTCTTGGAAAATGTCCATAAGAACTGTTGATGATTAGGTCTTCATCTGCCAAAGTGGCCACTCAAGGCAGGCGGAGTTGGATGTCTGGACACCAGCACCAGCTTAGCTCAAGTCCTTGTTGCACTGCCCGGCTCCTTGCAAAGTTGACCTGTCGTTGATCCTACAGCATCTTCCTACAACATATAACTTAGATTATAGATTAGTTTTCTCTCAATGTCAAATCTCCTTGAGGCACACACTTGATATCCCCATTCTTTTGCATGACCCACCAGGTATACCCTGGTCCTTGGGCGAAGACAATCCCATGAGTGGGTTTGCCTTTTCCCGAGGCAGGAGCAACCCACACTGCCTTCCCCATCCACCTTCCTATATGCACTACGGGAACCTTAGCTCCTTTCACAGTGTGTAGGGGTTTTGTTTCGGCAGGACCAGCACGGCTGTCAGACCCCCTATTGTTAACTAGCCAAGTGGCTTCTGGTAGATTTGTGTCCCATTGTTTCCACGTCCCAGCACCTAATGCTCGTAACATAGTCTTTAACAGTCCATTGTACCTCTCAACCTTCCCAGAGGCTTGTGGGTGGTAAGGGATGTGGTACACCCACTCAATACCATGCCTCTTTGCCCAGGAGGTAACAAGATTGTTTCGGAAATGACTCCCATTGTCAGACTCAATTCTCTCTGGTGTACCATGACGCCACAATACTTGTCTTTCCAGGCCCAAGATAGTGTTTCGGGCTGTGGCATGGTTTACAGGGTATGTTTCCAGCCACCCAGTAGTTGCTTCTACCATGGTGAGTATGTACCGTTTGCCTTGGCGAGTTTTGGGGAGTGGTCCGATATAGTCAATTTCCCAGGCCTCACCATATTGATACCCTAGCCATCTCCCCCTGTTCCAGGGAGATTTTACCTTCATGGCTTTCTTGATTGCAGCACAGGTCTCACACTCATGGGTAACCTGTGTGATGGCCTCAATGGTCAAGTCCACCCCTCGATCACGAGCCCATCTGTAAGTGGCATCTCTCCCCAGATGTCCTGATGTTTCATGGGCCCATCGAGCTACAAACAGCTCACCCTTACGTTCCCAGTCTAGGTCCACCTGAGCCACTTCAATTTTCGAAGCTCGATCCACTTCTTTGTTGTTCTGATGTTCTTCAGTAGTGCGACTCTTGGGCATGTGGGCATCTACATGACGTACTTTAACATCCAGGTTTTCTACCCGGGCAGCAATATCTTGCCACAGGGTAGCAGCCCAGATAGGCTTACCTCTGCGCTGCCAGTTGCTCTGTTTCCATTGCTGCAGCCACCCCCACAGAGCATTTGCCACCATCCATGAGTCAGTATAAAGATACAATACTGGCCAATTTTCTCTTTCGGCGATATCTAGGGCTAGTTGTATGGCTTTTACTTCTGCATACTGACTCGACTCACCTTCCCCTTCCATGGCTTCCGCAACTCGTCGTATGGGATTCCACACAGCAGCTTTCCATTTCCGATGGCTCCCTATCACACGGCAGGATCCGTCAGTAAACAACGCATACTGCTTTCTGTCTTCTGGCAACTCATTGTATGGTGGTGCCTCTTCAGCACGGGTTACCTCTTCTGTTGGCACTCCGAAATCTCTGCCTTCCGGCCAGTCCATAATCTCTTCCAGGATTCCTGGGCGATTGGGTTTTCCCATTCGAGCCCGCTGTGTAATTAACGCTATCCACTTACTCCATGTAGCATCAGTTGCATGGTGTGTAGTGGGAATTTTCTCTTTGAACATCCAATGTAACACAGGTAGCCGCGGTGCCAAGAGGAGCTGTGCCTCTGTACCCACAACTTCTGAAGCAGCTCGAACACCCTCATATGCTGTGAGTATTTCCTTTTCAGTTGGGGTGTAATTGGCTTCTGATCCTCGATAGCCCCGACTCCAGAAGCCCAGAGGTCGACCTCGAGTTTCTTCTGGGGTTTTCTGCCAAAGGCTCCAGGTGAGCCCATGCTCCCCAGCTGCAGTGTACAGTATATTTTGCACAGCTGGTCCAGTACGGACAGGCCCAAGGGCTACTGCACGAGCTATTTCTTGTTTGATTTGTTCAAATGCCTGTTGTTGCTCAGGGCCCCACTCAAAATAGTTTCTCTTTCGAGTCACTCGATATAGAGGACTCACAAGCTGACTATAGCCTGGCACATGCATTCTCCAGAATCCCACGAGGCCTAGGAAAGCTTGCGTTTCCTTTTTGCTAGTTGGCGGAGACATTGCTGTTATTTTATTGATCACATCCATTGGAATATGGCGACGTCCATCCTGCCATTTTACCCCCAAGAACTGGATTTCCTGTGTAGGCCCCTTGACCTTGCTCTTTTTAATGGCAAAACCAGCTTTCAGGAGAATTTGGATTATTTTCTTCCCTTTCTCAAAAACTTCTTCTGCTGTGTTGCCCCACACGAGGATGTCGTCAATGTACTGAAGATGCTCAGGAGCTCCCCCTTGCTCCAGTGCAGACTGGATCAGTCCATGGCAAATGGTAGGGCTGTGTTTCCACCCCTGGGGCAGCCGATTCCAGGTGTATTGGATGCCCCTCCAAGTGAAAGCAAACTGCGGCCTGCATGCTGCTGCTAAAGGGATGGAGAAAAATGCATTAGCAATATCAATTGTGGCATACCACTTGGCTGCCTTTGACTCTAGTTCGTACTGAAGTTCTAGCATGTCTGGCACTGCAGCACTCAGTGGTGGCGTGACTTCATTCAGGCCTCGATAGTCCACTGTTAGCCTCCACTCACCATTAGACTTTCGTACTGGCCATATAGGACTATTAAAGGGTGAGCGAGTCTTGCTGATTACTCCCTGACTCTCCAGTCGGTGAACCAACTCATGGATGGGAATCAGGGAGTCTCGGTTGGTGCGATATTGCCGTCGGTGCACCGTTGTGGTAGCAATTGGTACCTGTTGTTCTTCAACCTTCAGCAATCCTACAACAGAAGGGTCTTCTGAAAGGCCAGGCAGGGTAGACAGCTGCCTAATCTTCTCTGTGCTCAAAGCAGCTATGCCAAAAGCCCACCGGTATCCTTTGGGATCCTTGAAGTACCCTCTCTTGAGATAGTCTATGCCAAGGATGCACGGAGCCTCTGGGCCAGTCACAATGGGATGCTTTTGCCACTCATTCCCAGTTAGACTCACTTCAGCTTCCAGTACAGATAGTTGTTGGGATCCCCCTGTCACTCCAGAGATACAGGTGAGTTCTGTCCCTTGGTAGCCTGATGGCATTATGGTACATTGTGCGCCAGTGTCCACTAAAGCTTTGTATTCCTGTGGTTCTGATGTTCCAGGCCATCGGATCCACACAGTCCAATAAATACGGTTATCCCTCTCCTCTACCTGGCCAGAGGCAGGGCCCCTCTAGTCCTGGCTGGAGCATCTGCCACTTAATTCTTGCAAATGCACAAATTCTGGCAAATGAGAGGTAGAGGTCCCTTCATCGTGGTCAAGAATAACATCAGCTCTTCTACTGCCTCTGGGGTACTGCCCAATAGAAACTGGAGCAGCATTTCTCTTAGGAGCCCCTCTTCTTGCTGCTGTATTTCCTTTCAGTTCACGTACCCGAGCAGCTAGGGTTGAAGTAGGTACACCATCCCATTTCCTCATATCTTCCCCATGATCACGCAGATAAAACCACAAGGTGCCACGTGGTGTACGTCTTGGGTACTCTCTCTCGAGCAGGCGAATGCTGATTCTTAGTGGCTGAAGTATCACTCTGTCTAGATGAGGGGGAATATACTTTCTCCACAAGCTTGTCAAGTCCTTTAGACAATTTCTCCACAGCTGAGACACAGGACTGTAGCGGAGCAGAGAGATTGTCTTCATATTTTTGAAGTTGGCAGGAGACATCATACATTGTTGGTCCCATCCCCTCATCCCAGTGAATTGCTGCCAGGGTACTGGCATGTGCTGCTGGTGCACTCCGCACAAATTTACGCCACATGGATGTTGTGCACTGGACTTCATCGGGGTCTTGAGGTGTCTGGGCATTGTCCAAATCACTATAAATCATCTCCCGCACAGCTAATTCCCGCAGATGTTGGAGACCTTTATCCACAGTGGTCCACTTGCCTATGTGATATACAATATCTTCCTTATGGGGATATCTTTCTTTGATAGCTGCCAGGAGTCGTCTCCAGAGGCTGAGGGCCTGTGCTCCTCTCCCAATTACTTTGTCGATTACCCTTTCTCTAGAGAGGGATCCCAGCTGCTTGGCTTCATTGCCTTCTAATTGTAGGCTACTGGCCCCAGCATCCCAGCATCGGAGCAGCCAAGTGAGGATGTGTTCACCTGGGCGTCGACCATAATCCTTTCGTATTTCTCGCATCTCACTCAGGGATAAGGATCGAGTGATTTCTGATTCCTTTATGATTTCCGTCTCGTCTTCCTGCTGTTTTTGTGATGGCTCTGCTTTAGAGGTACCTGCCAATTCCCCTTCTCCCTCCTTCTTAGGAGAGCCTTCTTCCCTTACTAAACGAGCTGACCTCCGTTTCCATTGTTTTGACTTGACTATGGGGGCGACTGATACCATAGTTGGTTGGTCCTCTGGGTCAGCCACAGCATGTGTTACTTGGTCATCAGACTCAGAGACTTCCTCCCTCTCTTCAAGTTGCTGGATGATGTTAAACAGTGTTTGATAGGAATAAACCAGGACCCAGCACAATGCTGCAAGCTGTTGTTCTCCGGCATTATCAGGATCAGGACATACAACTCTCAAACATTCTACCAAGTTTTTAGGATTTAGCACTTGCTCAGGGGTGAAGTTCAAAACTATTGGAGGAGACACTCGTGACAGGTATCTGCTAACATCATCCCACACACAGTGCCACTCACCACGAGACTGTTTCGGGACAGATTCCCAAATAAGTTTTCTAAACAATCGACTAATCTTAGAGAGAAAATGAAACCTGTTATTCAGAATTAGAAATAGCAATACATGGGTTACAGATGGATCTTCAAAATACTCCCAAACTGTTGTAATTAGCCCACTGTGAAAGAAGGGAAAGGTACCATTCCTGATATTATTAATAAACTGGTGTCCAGATGAGAAAAGGAAGGCAGTGTAATTCTGAATATTCTCTGAAAGATAGTTTCCATGGGACCCAAATGATAACAGCGCAGAGCCTGAATTCCAGAGTAAAACCAAGGTCAGTGCTTGGCAGCACAACGAATTAAAAAAAGTGAACACAGATTGTAGCACTTGGTCGGATCGGATATATAGGAGAAAGGAGAATATGACACGAATTGCATGACATATGAACAAAGCCATTATTATTAACAGGGCAAGGAACATGGTTACTAGCAAGCAAGTGTGTTAGTTGTATGCGTTTAATCAATTCTATTGTTATCTCAACCCTTCGAGCCCCACGTTGGGCGCCAAAAAGGACTGTGGTGGTTTTACCGTGCTGGGCAGCTAAACCCCACAACCGCTCTCTCACTCCCCCTCCTTTAGATAAGGAGGGGGAGAAGTAAAGCAAAGAACAACTCACGGGTTGAGATAAGGATAATTTAATTAAAGGGAAATAATTATAATAATTAAATAAAGACTACCATGAACTAAACAACTTAACTAAGGGGAAAATAAAAGGGAAAGGGGAAAAAGGGAGGAAAACAAACAAACAAAATAAATGAAAGCTATATGGAAGTGCAGAGGAAAGAAATTACTCTCTACTTCCCACAAATGAGCGATGATTGACCACGTCCTTGAAGCAAGGCCTCAACGCACGCAGCCGGTGTTCGAGAGGAGGACCGACGTCTTCTCAACGAGAGCCCACCCCTCCCCTCTTCTTCCTGTTTCCACCTTTTATTGCTGAGTGTGACACCACATGGTATGGAATATCCCTTTGATTGGTTTAGGTCAGCTGCCCTAGTGATGTTTCTCTCCTCACTTTTTTTGCCCACCCCCTAGGAGGGTTAGAGAAAGGCCCAATGCTGTGCCACTGCTGCTCAGCAGTAGACACAACACTGGTGTGATAACACTGCTGTTCCAGCTACAAGTATAGAGTACGGCACTGAATGGGCTGCTGCCGGGAAAGTTAACATTCCAGCCAGACCCAGTACAATGGTTTAGGTTGGAAGGGATATAATTTTAACCCCCCCCTGCCATGTACAGGAACAACCCCCAGCAGACCAGGTTGCTCAAAGCCCCATCCAGCCTGGCCTTGAACACCTCCAGGGATGGGGCATCCACAGCTTCTCTGGGCAGGCTGTTCCAGTGCTTCACCGTCCTTTGAGTAAATAATTCCTTCCTAACATCTAATCTAAATCTACTCTTATTTATGTACGTATATTTTTATTTATACATTTGAATACATTTTATTTATGTATTTATGTATATGTAACAATGTATTTATTATACATAAAAATACATTTATTTATACATTTAAAGCCGTTACTCCTCGAATCTGTTTCTGGACAGATCATTCTTAGCAGTGACTTGAAACTGGCCTCCAGTCTCCTGGTCGGGCACATGCTGTTCTCTTGCTCGGTGCTTGCTGCTACAGTCATTTTTCTTTCATATAAATACAGCCATATCCATTGATCATGGACTAGAATAAGCCCCATTTTTTTTAAATTGCCATGGTTTCACTTGTCTTGCTACGTAAAATATTTTCCATGTATTAAACGTGGAAAAAATAAGGTGTATAAAATAGCACTAGATAATAAATGTTCATTATCTTGGCATAGATAGTTAATTCCATATTCAACATGGTTAATATTTATTTATCTGAACTATATTTACCTCTCAGGAATTAGATTTGGACAAGTTAATCTTTAAGGAAGAACACTGTAGCCTCAACTGTATTTTATACTGAATACTGATGGACTGCTTAGAGGACTATTTTCTTAGCTCATTGAATTCATGCTTGGAAGTAGTTTATGTCAGTGAGATTTTTTAAAAAGAAGTACTAATGCGGAAAGGTATTTGCAGTCTGGCCTTTTATTTTTTAATGGAATATTTCAACAGACCTTACTTTTGAAACTCTCCCCAAACAATGCTTAAAAAATTATATTTGGGGAGTGGATGCTTGTTTTGTTTACTTCAGCTTTCTGTCACAATGTTTTGGGCTTACATGGCAAGGTTTGGTAGTGGGAGGGCTGCAGGGGTGGTCTCTGTGAGCAGAGCCCAGCAGCTGCTCCATATTAATTAAGGCCCAAGTTCAGCTGGCCCTAAAGGGACTCACTGCTGGCCAGAGCCAAGTCTGGGAGCGATGCTGCTTGGGCCTCTGGAAGAGCAGAGTTAAGGAAGGGAAATACTGCTGAGAAACAGCAGCTGGGAGAGAGGATTGAGAAAATGAGACAGAACCAGCCCTGCAGCCCCCAAGGTGAATGCAGCAGGAGGGCAGGAGGTGCTCCAGGCAGGCAGCAGTTCCCCTGCAGCCTGTGGAGAGGCCCCTGGTGGAGCAGGCTGTCCCCCTGCAGCCCATGGGTCCCACATGGAGCAGATCTCCACGCTGCAGCCCCCCCGTGGGTGGAGGAGCCCCCGGTGGAGCAGGTGGATGTGGCATGGAGGAGGCTACGGCCCATGGAGAGCCCCTGAAGGAGCAGGCCCTGGGCCGGAGCTCTAGCCTGTGGAGAGGAGCCCATGCAGGAGCAGGGGGTCTGGGGGGAGCTGCTGCCTGTGGGGAGCCCAGGTTGGTGCAGTTTATTCCTGGGGGATGGACCCCGTGATATGGAGCCATGTGGGAGCAGCTCTTGAAGAGCTGCTGCCTGTGGGTAGACCCTGCATGATCATTTTAGGAACGATGGCAAGCAGGGGCAGGGAGTGACTGTGAAGGAGCAGTGGAGATGAAGTGTCAGGGACTGACTGCAGCCCCCATTCCCCTGCACCACTCGAGGGGAGAACATAGAAGAGGACGCATGGGGGGAAGGTGTTCATAGTTTGCTTGCAGTTTCTTACTGTTCTAGCCTGCTAGTGATAGGCAATAAATTAAATTAATCTTCCTATGCTGAGTCTGTTTTGCCCACGACAGTAATTGGTGGGTGATCTCCCCATCCTTATCTCAACCCTTGAGCCTTTTGCATTGTATTTTTTCCCCCCTTCACCTTGAGAAGGGGGAGTGAGAGAGCAGTTATGGTGGAGCTCAGCTGCCCAGCAGGGTAGAACTGTCACACACAAGAATTTTGAGTATAGATTTACGATCAATCTAATTTACAAATTATCCAAATACAAAATAACTTAATTGAAGGTAAGGGCTTTTGTTTTCTTGTTCTGCTTTATATCCACAGATATTTCATAGAATGAGCAGGAGTAGAACAGACTGACTACATTCCCAAAGAGGATTTTTTTTTTTTTTTTTTTCCAGACAGTTTTGAATAGTTCATCTTATATCTAGTGACAGAAATAAAACTATAGCTGCATTGTGGATGACAGTATTCCTCAAAGTACCATGCGATTTCAGAATATAATTTAAAATGCATAAAATAGCGTTACAAAAACTTTTAATTGCAAAATTGTGAATGTTTTGGTAGTCTGGAGGTAATTTCTTATAACATGCAAGAAGTTTTATCTTACTTTAGGAAAATTATGAGTAAATATATATACATAATATGTATATATATATAATTGTATTACATAGCAATTGCACGTATTTTTATTTGCATATACCACTCTTTAATTGGAAACCTACAGTATAATTATATCATGGTATTTTATTAATCCAGTTGTATTTTAGAGCTTAACTGAAGTGGAAGACAGGACTAGTGAAATGGTTATTTCTAAACTTTTTCACCAATACATCTTTATTATGTCAGATCAAGATAGAAATGTTAAATCAAGACCTTAAGCTTTTCTCCAACAGTTTCCAACACTTTCCAGGTATTTAGAATAGATACGAAATCTTCATTTTATACAGCTCAATGAATTTCGGACACTTAAGGGGAATGTCTTTGTCTTTGTCTTTACAGATCTAATCATCTTACATTACTTTTATAGTTGATGAGAAGAAATATGTACTTTTAGTGTCTTACCTGTTTTAAACATCTAATTTCAGGTGTGATGAACTGTGCCTTAGCCACTAGCTAACGTGATCAGGTTCCACTGACTATAAAGGGAATGTAGGAACACTAGATCAAATGCAAATGTCCATTTTAAATCAAATGATTCCAGCCTTAGTGACAAAATTAATCTATCTTGACCATCTCACTTTGTAGACACAGATATTCAGGGTTAGCTGCATTTTCTATTGATAGCAACAGAAATACGGTAATGTATATAGGGACCAAAATGTCTTCTATGCTTTATATTGTAGAAAAATACTCCAAAAGAATGTATCAAATAACTCAAATGCATTCTGTCTCAGGTGAACTGTCAACTATTACCTAATTTCAGTTTTGCTAAAGTTAGACAATAAGTTAACAACATGTGAAAACTGCAACTTTTAATAACATTAATCTGTAGCAAACTTCTACTACCTAGTTAATCATCTGTTCCAATCATAAATTTACAGAAGCTGCAACTCTAAAAAGCATATGCATTTTTAATCTGACTTCTTAAAGAAATTAATGTTATGTGAGCTAGTTACATCACGAGTGTGAACCTGAGATGAGGAAGCCCATGTCATAGACACCTACATATAGATGAATTCCATGCCAACTTTCATTAATTCTGCTGATTGTTTAAATAAAAATAAAATAAAATAAAAAACTGTAATAAGTTTTACTTGAGCCATCACAATCCATTGTATAATAGTGAAAAGACAGAAGGGGAAAAAAAACAACAACAACAAATCCTCAACTGCAATTTGTCTTGCACCAAATCTGGAGATAACTGGATATTAATTTACATTTTTCCTTACCTGGTTACTCTTTGCATTGGACAAACTGTCTGCTTTGTCACAAAGGATTTAATAAAGCATTTCATCCTAAATGCGCTGAAATTCATTTGGTTCCAATGATATTAATGGTGTGCTTAAAATTAAGTGATTATGTAAGGTGATGCTATTAGAGTTGTATCACTCAGCAAAGAGCAGGCCAACTGAAAATAAACACTCACGTGCATGCATGAAGGAAAGGGGAAAAAATAAAGCCATATTGTTTGTACACTGTACACAGAAAATAGAGTGAATACATTTGTTCTGCAGCTTCACAAACTCTGCATGGTCTTTATCAAGCACTGTTAGATCAAAATTCTCATTCAGAGACCACGTGGACAGATATCTCAGTATATACTCTCTAGTTAAATATATGCAACAAACATCAAGGTTAACCTCTGTTAAAACCAGATTGTGTCACCTGTTCATACCCCTGTGAGCACATAGTATCTTTGATTCACTGTGGACCATTTCTGTGAGAAAGTTTTTCTATCAACGTCCGAGAGTTTGTAATTTGGTCTAGCGTACTGAGCAATAGATCTGTCTATGTAAAATAACCTGGTATATGTCCAGTCTCCTGTCTATCATCATTTGGGTTTGATATCATTTCTCAATTTCCTTAACTGGATTTTTTTTCCCTAACAATTTTTTCTTGCCCAGAGAAAAACATCCAGTAGTGAGTGTAAATGCAAGTTAAATATATGTGTTTCCAGTTCTCTCTCTCTATTTTTTTTTAAATGTTTGTAATCAAGTAAATACAATTAACTTAGCCCACTTAGCATTTTAACGGTTTGTCATCCAGCCTGAAGATAATATTTAGCCAAAGATAAACACTTAAAGTTTTTTTCTTTGTAATAAATTTTGCTTGCTGTATATCTAGCAGACAACTGAAGCCTGATAAATGAGAGTAAATGAAATCCTAATGACTTTGAGAAATTTGTAATGATTCATTTGTTCACTTTTGTTGTCAAAGTTTTCAAGTCACAAGTGTGAATATATTTTAAGTAGGGTTAAAATGTGTTGCTCTAAGTGTTACAGTGGCTGGGAAAGCAATTTGCAAAGAACAATAAGTGCCAGAGATAAAAAAAAAAAAAAAAAAAAAAAAAAAAAAAAAAAAAAACAAGCTTACTGGCTATCAGCAAAACAGAACACTAACCTAGCAAAGAACTTGTTTAGCTCTATTCCAGGTGGCTAGAATTTTCCAAAACAGACCACCTTTTGCAATCATTAATGCAAACATATGCATTTTTTCTCTAATAAAGTTATGACTCAAATTATTCCTATATGATTTGCAGATCTAAACTTTGAACCTATGTATTTCTAGCCACTAGGATAATGTTTCTTCAGGTATGTAGTTAGGCAGAAATCAAATGTGTTAGGAAGGAATTGCAGTATATCATGATTTATCACCAAATTGATTAATGAATTATTGAATGGAATTTGATGCTGTAGTGTTTTGTTTAATCATTCTGCAAAGTGGCTAATTAGTTAATATGCTAATTTTCTAATGTGCTATCTTGGTATTGGATACTCTGCATGCAAGTGAAACCCAAATTTTTGTACAATAAGTATTCTGTTTCAGTGCTTCTAAAATAAAATGAAAAAGTTATTGAAGCGATCACAAGGCATTTTCTGAAGCATGCTGTAACTCAATTATGGTACTAAGTGAATTTGAACATCTTTTTGTGTGGGAAAGCACAAGTATATTAAAATTTTGGGGTATTGGATTTCAGAGAAAATTATTTTTTAATTATTATTTCAATAGATATAAAAAAATCTTTGTTAGGGAAATCTACACAATGAAAGTCAGTGTTCAATGAAACTGTATACCTTCTCTTTACTTCCGGTCAATTTTTACCATTTCAGCATACCATTTTAGTAAATAAACTGTGTGAAGTTTGATATTTTGTTTGAATTATATCAAAATATTTGTTAAATTCTCCATTTTGATAGTTTCCTCTCAGCAGCTGTGATCATTATTCTGTGATGTGTGACACTGTTGTATGTTGTCTGTAATTTAATGATTTGCATTTTTTTTGTCCTTGTAGCTGTAACCTTTTCAGTATTCAATGGCAAAAATGGCCCACGGGAACTTTCTGATTATTATTCAAGAACAAGTGTCAAGGTAAGCATGTGCTAAAAGCTTTGCATTCTCTGATTTGCAGTTTAAAAATATGGTACCCACTCGAACAGATCTGACTCCCTCACATGGGGGACTCCTATAACTCTTTAGGAAGAAGTGCTTAAAATTTAATGTCAAACAAAAAAAAATGACATTATCTTTTGGTGGGAAAAATTAAAAAGATGATGAAAGAGGAAACATCTAATGAGTAACCTAGCCTAAATAAATAGATTTTAATAGTACCATTTGCTTCATATCAACTGGGTGTATAAGATGGGTCAGGATGGCAAAAAGAAAGTGTGTCTTTATACTCTTAGATGGATTTAACCAAAAGAATTCTGGTTTTAGATGTGTTCTACTTTTAGACATTTTGTACTTTGTGCCAATTTTTTTCATTCTGATCAACAAAATTCAGACATGTCCTTGTCTTCGTATCCTTATTACATCACCCTTTTCCATAAGGATTCCCAATGATTAATAACATTAAAGTAAAGGACAGTGCAAGGGAGTTAGAGAACTGTATGTTTCCCAAGCTTTGGTAATAGATAGGACTGAAATTTGTATTGAGCCAATGCTATTTGGTCATCCAAAATTTCAACCAGGATAGAATAAATGTTCTTTTGTGTAACTAGCTTAATGAAGGGACAGACGTTGAAAAACATTGTGGGGGGAAGAAAAAAAAAAAAAGAAACAACAATACATGGATATTTTGAGGAGGAGAAGAAAAAGAAAAATAACTGAGAGAATTTAGGCCCCATGAACTAAGAATGTTGTAGTCATTGACACTAATAGGGAGGAAGTTAGAGCATTGAAGCTTTTTTTTTTTTTTTTTTTTTCTAGGGAACATAATTACTTTTGTTATACGGCATTCTTCCCACTGAGCTGACACCAAATGCCTGTGTAGTTTAACAAACAACACTGATAAGTGGCACTTTTTGGTAGGAATGAGCCAGTTGTATATGCTAAATCAAGTAGCCAGCAGAGACTCTAACTTTTTAAAGAGATTTCAAAAGACACCAGAGAGGGATTATAAATTGCTTCTGGTGTCAGTATGATTTAATCATCCTGAGGTCCGAATTTCATTACGGAAAGTACCAAGTGCCATTGGCTTTGAGTATCAAAAACATTGTAACCTTCAGAAACAAAAGTTCAGTCACGGTATGTTGTTCCTTTGATATAGATATTCTTCAGGAAAAGGAAACTGCAATCTCATTAGTAGTATTTTTTTTCCAGAAAGTGCTTTCTGTGTAAACATGTGCATTTACTCCCAGTACATAACACAAAATACAGTTTAATACAATTTATCTATTATTTATGTGAGCTCACAATTCAGTGACATATATGTCATGGTTGATCTGTATCAAGATATTTGTAGAGGTGAGTTACCGAGTTACAAATTGAATTGTTTGTATGAAATGCCCCTATCTTTCAATGAAGGAGAAACCAAAGTTTCAAGAAACAGGCATTGTGCCATGCAGACATGCAGCAAAAGCTTGGAACAACATTAGATCTGTTCAAAATCAACCAGGGTTGAAACATTACATTCAAAAAGATGCTGTGCCACGTAGTTTAACTACTTTACCTCCACAATCAGAATAAATCTGGTGACCATCTATAGGTAATGGGAAAAAGATGTGACCTCAGAGAGGTTATGATAAAGCTGCACCTCCATAACAAGGCAAATTTGGACTTCAGCATTGGAGCAAAACAGGCTGAGTCTTACAGAGAGGTGTAGGATGCCTTATGGCCAGTCTGACCACTTTAGGCAGGAACTTCTACCAGCCCACTGGAGAGCAAACAGTATACACAGGTTTCAGCCTAGAAGATATGTTTATACTGCCAACCTTGCTTTACCAACTAAAAAGGTCTTTGCACTAAAAATCATAACATTTTTGTAACTACATTAAGATATCCTTAAAGTTGTGTTTTCTACTAGACAGTGCCCAGGTCCAAGATGAAAACCCAGAGGTGGCTGCCACCAAAATGAGCTCAGTATAGAAGCTTTTGTCATCAATCCCCTCTCCTTGGCAGCTTTTTACTGTTGTTTCTCTGTGGTGTGGTGGGGCCCCCACTGCAGGTTGAGCCCTGTCCCTCACCCAGTACAGACTTCATCTGACACCGATGGCCCAGGCCAAAGTGCAGTGGTGCTGCCTGCTGATGGCCCTGGTGGCAGTCCTCCCCACTGTCACAGGCACCACAGGCAGCATTCCCTCTCTCCTCTCCTTCATTCCTGCTCTCTTTGCTTTTCTTCAACCTTTTCTTTTCCCCCTCTATCCTTTTTTTCCCATTTTCCTTTCTTCTTCATTTCCTTTATGTCACAGCAGCCCTTAGAGAGGTCTGCCATGGAGCAGATACACAGGCTTCAGCCCATGGAGGATGCTGTGCTGGGGCAGGTGGGTGTTGCCAGGAGATCCTGTGGCCTTCAGAAGAGGACCAAGGGAACTACAGTACTGAAGAGGCTGGAGAGGTGGCCTGACAGGAATCTCAAGAAGTTCAGGAAGGAGAAGTACAAAGTTCTGCACCTGGGGAGGAAAAACCCAGGTACCAGTATGAGCTGGGGGCTGATGAGATGGAAAGCAGCTTTTCAGGAAAGGACCTGAGGGAAAGGAGTAAAGAAGAAAGAGGCTCTTTTCAGTGGTGCCCAGTGACAGGCCAAGAGGCAATGGACGCAAACAGAAACACAGGAGGTTCTGTCTCCAAAATGTCAGGAAAGGGGTATATTACTCTGAGGGTTGCTGAGCACTAGCAGAGGTTCTCCAGAGGGGGTGTGGTGTCCTTAGGGATAGTCAGAAGCCATCTGCACGTGGTCCTAGGCAGCCTGCTCTAGGTGGCCCTACTTGAAGCAGAGGGGTTGGATGAAGTGATCTCCAAAGGTCCGTTCCAACCTCAGCCAGTCAGTTCAGGAAAACAATTCCCAATTCTGTGGCAGCGGTGCACTCAGCACCCAGTGCCCACATTCATTCCCCACCAAAGTGCTTCACAGACAAAGTCAGAGACATTTTGTCTGGATGGATACTGTGAGAAGCAGTATCAAAAGCTATGCTGAACTCCAGAAAGATTACACCAACTGGCTTCCCTTTGTCACCTAGATGGGTAACCTTGTCATAAAGTGAAATTGAGTGAGTTAAACAGGACTTTCCCCTACTGAACCTATCTTGGCTATGACCAACGAGCGTGTTGTCTCTGAAGTGTTTTTCAATAACTCTCAGACTAGCCTTCTTCATGGTTTCACCTGGCACCAAAGTTAGACTGACAGGCCTGCAAATACCACGGCCTTGGGCATGGTCCTAAGCAGCCTGCTCTAGGTGGCCCTGCTTAAAAGGTGGGGTTGGACCAAGTGACCTCCAGAGGTCCCTTCCAACCTCAGCCAGACACTGCCTCCTGTGTTTTTGGAAAACATTTCCTAATTCTGTGACAGCGGTGCACTCAGCACCCTGTGCCCATGTTCCCCCCCAAAGTGCTGCGCAGACACGGTCAGAGCGTTTGTTCACATAGGCTGTTTATTGGTGTCAATATATAGGATGAAGCTCCCTGACAGAATGGACTCTCTCCAAGAGTTTGGGTGCTCACTGCCTGGAAGAAGTTGAGCAGTCCAGCTGTTTGGGAGGCTGGGGACAACAACATCCCTCTCCTCAGGTATCCTCTTGTTGCCTTCCCTCTCGAGGAAGCGGTTGAGGTGTTTCCTCTCCAGGCAGCAGCAGAGGCACCGCAGGAGGTCATCCAGGCGCAGGGGGCAATCTTTCCTTTGCCAGGCTTGCCAGGGCTGTGGCTGTCAGGTGGCTTCAGGGCGTGGGGGGAAAAGCCTTTGCTCACCGGCATACGGGCGCGGGGCTGCAGATGTTTGAGGTGGAAGCTGTGGGGTCGGGCATGCCTGGCCGTGTGCCCGACAGACTGCATCTCTGCCACAGCACAGCTCTTTGGCGGCGCCATGCTGCTGGTGAAGCTGGCCGCGGCTACTCCAGGCTCAGGAAGGAGTCCAAGTTGTGTAGCCACACCCCAAGTGTGATCTCAATGGAGAGGGTGCTCTGGGAGGCGTTGGCCAGCCTGATCTTGCAGGAGCGGCGGGAGGGCAGCACCGTCAGGCAGCAGTGGCGCGACTGCAGCAGAAGCTCCCAGGCTGCTTTCACCAAGGCCTGGAACCAGTGAGTGGTTTCCTCCACATCCAGGTAGGAGCCGGTGCAGAGGGTGTGCAGCAGGCTGGGCTCTTGTCTTCTCAGCTCGTCCTTGGGGTGGTGGAGGAAGCACAGCATGTCCTCCGCCAGCCGCTCCCTCGCGCAGGCGCACTCCAGCTCTACGCGCAGGCCGGGCTTCCTCGCTGGCATCTCCCCCTCGGCGCCCAGCTCCAGGTGGAAGGCATGCCCGGGGGGAGGCCTCAGGGGCACGAGCAGGCGGTAGAGGACGTTGTCCTGCCGGGTACTCCTGTCTTCGGAGAAGCACCCCACACCGATGGCGGGCTGCAGCCGTGGCTTGAAGAGGGATTCCCCGGAGAGTCTTTGGCAGGCACCAAGAAGCTTGTCCACCAGCTCCTCCACCACCTTGCACTTGTCGGCCATGTACGGCGCTGGCCACTGGGTGCGATCGGCCCAAACCCTGCCCAGATCCCGGGTGTCATCGGTGTTGGTGTTGTCTTTGTCCTTCTCCTTCTTCCTTGGGTTGCTGCCCTGCTTGCTTCTGCTGCCAAGCCCAAGTCTCCATTTCCTGAGCCACCGGCAGAGCCCGAAGAGCAGGACAAGGAGGTCAATAAAGGTCCAGAGCTGCCACTGCTGCAATGCAGTGAAGAGCAGGGCTCCCAAGGCCACCCTGCTCTGCTCCTGGCTCCTCTCCTCCATCTCATGCAGCAGCCGAGCCATGCCTTCAATCAGCTGCTCTGCATGCTGCTGCATTCGCTCATTTTCATCCACATCCACATGATCATCCACAAACCACGGCTTCTGGGCAATGCCCAGAAGCCGTGGCAAGGAAGATCAGCCGAGCCATGGCTTGCAGGAGGTGTAAACTGCACACGCCGAAACTGCACAAGGCCAAAGTGTGGTGGCGCTGCTGCTGCTGGCCCTGATGACAGCTCCCCCGCTGTGACTCATCCTCTGTGCTGTCAGAGGCACCACAGCCACATCACACCAATCCCCCTCCTCTCCTCTCCCCTCCTCTGCTCTGCTTTCCAAAGTGAAGATGACCTCTGCTGGGTGAGATTCCGGAAGTAAAGAGGCAGAGGCAAAAGACATCTGGACATGGAATCACAGAGACTCCTCAGTTGGAAGGGACCCATGAGGGTCATCTCATCCAGCTCCTGGATCCACACAGGACCATCCAGAAATCAAACCATAACTCACAGAGCACTGTCCAATCACTGCATTAGGAGAAGTATTGCCAGGAGGTCAAGGGAGGTGAGCCTTTTCTCTTCAGTTCTTGTATGACTGTACTGTGTCTAGTTCTTGGCTCCACAGTGCAAGAGAGTAATGGACTTACTGGGGAGAGTAGAAATAAGGGCTGTGGAAATAGTGAAAGAACTGAAAGATCCCTCAGGAGGAAAGGCTGAATGCGCTGGGATGTTTCAGGCTGTAAAGGATAATTCTCAGCTGGGATCTTAATGCATATATACACCTGAAGGGAGGGTGCAATGAAGGTGGGCGCAGACCCTTTTCAGTGGAGCCCAGTGACAGGAGAAAAGAGGCCACGCACAGAACTTGGAACACAGGAGGTTCTGTCTGTACATCAGGAAATGTGCATTTTACTGTGCAGGTATTGAGCACTGGAACAGTTTGCCCAGAGCATTCTCTATTCCTGTAGATATTCAAAAGCTGCCTGGATGTGGTCCTGGGCAAATAGCTGTAGGTACTCCTACTTGAGCATGCACCAGATGACCTGCAGAGGTCCCTTCTAACCTCAGCCACTCAGTGATTTGATTAAACGCAACATGTATTCTGTTTCCATCTGACTGACACAATATTAAATTTGTCTTTAGCCCAGCTTAATGGATATGCTCAAATTCATGATTCTTTGTCAAGCTTCCCGTGTTTTAAAGTGCTGTAATTTCTTCAATAAAGGTGGTGTCATGTGATATTTACTATTTTCCTGGAGCTATTTAGAATCTTTTCTACTTTTCTTGTTTGTACACTGCAAATAAAAAAATGTCTAAAACTCATACAATCAAAAACTCTGGCTTAGCATTTTATGTTGACTTCCACATTACTGTAAGCTGTATAAATATATATATATATTTGTTCTGAGAAGAAGTCAAAGTGAAAGAAAATCTCTTGAAACAGACCACTCATACTGTAGTTTGCATGGAATAATTCACTGGCTTGGAAGTTAGGAAAACTCAGAAAGGCCTAAGTAACATTAGAAGAGGTAGCTGAAGGTGGCCTTTTTGTCATTAATATTACTTACCAAAGCTGCTTTCTTTAGGAGTGGTAGTTGTTTGAATTGAGCAGTTTAAACTTCATTTTTGAGACAATTAAGTGGAATTTATTGGTGAGGAACAGGAAGAGTTTTGTTTTTTTTAATAGTAGCACTTTTACAGTGATAGAGGCAGAGGACAGAGATCTGAGAATGTCCTTCAGAGCATTTTAAAGCTTTTTGCCTTATGTTTGCTTCTGACTAGGGAGTGTTATCTGAGAATCACAGAGTCCTTTCATGAGTCACTTTATTAGCTTCATGAAACCATGTCTTTGTTTAAATCTGGAATGTGATATTGCTCCAGATATGTGTTCTGGTGGGTTACATTACACCTGGAGAACTCCAACGGAATAATTTGACTAGGTCAATAAACTTAATGAAGATTTGTTGTCAGAATCTGCCTTGGCCTTGCACATCTGCATCTCAGTGTAAACCACAGATATCCTAGACAGAATTCTGGTCTTGAAATTTAAGAAGTGCAAGAATTTAAAATTTCAAAAAATCTTTCTGACAGAGACCTGGGTTATCAGAAGGTATTCATAGCCATCTAGATATAGCCAGAAGCAGCCAGATAAAATTGGAATAAACTCTTCTAAATGTGTTGGTTAAGCTGAATTTAACAGAAGCAGTAGGCATATCATATATACCTCACTACAAGCCATTTTTACCGTTCCATCTCTTAATTTTCCCAGATTTTGGACCCTAAATGGCTTTTCAAAAATTATTGGAATGTCATTTGGCCTAACATTCTTAACGTCTACATTGTGTGTTTTCTGATTGTCTCCCTAAATTTTTGCTGTGAAAACTCCACACATTTAAATCTTTATAATTCTCCTTTATTTCTCAAGTATTTTTGCAATGAATAGCTGTCTACTAGGCTGGTGTTTTGTTGCTCTGAATTCAGAGCTAAAAAGCTTTATTTTCATTTGAAATCCTCGAAAGCAGTTTGTCATTGTGTTCAATATCCCATCACCTATTTACATACCCATCCAGGCACATAATGTAATTTACACCACTTCTACAATGACTGGCCCCTCTTTGCATGAGTAGATTCATAGAAATGACCTGTTTGATGAGCCTGAAAATATAGCAGGCAAAATCAGGGTGTATTTTCAGAACCCACTGAATTCAGAACATTCTCTTCAGCCCTGCCCATAAAGATCATATAAGATCAGACGCGTGTCATATTTTACAGAAATGCTGATTCTGACCTACCTATTCTTCATGTAAACCTCTTGAAACCATTGGGGTACGGTGCCAAAACCAGAAGTGTTTGTAGCAGCTGTTGAAGAGTTGGAGTGCCTGTTGAGAAAAGTGGGGAACAGTTAGAAGGATGAAAACCAGAACAGCTGAGCTGAACAACTACAACAGTCTAAGAGTCCTGGGATGTATGAAGAGGCAAAATTGCTGGATACATTACCAAGGACAGAATATGAGAAAACAGTGAATAGAAGTATCCTGTTAAAATCATTTGGACCAATTGCAGAGTAAAGTGCTGTTTAACATGTACCAGCTGCTACTGCTTCCCCTATTGCATGGCGTCACATATTCTGGGACCATCAGATTTCCTCTCCATTCTTCTGAACTTGCTGCAGGATTTCTCTTCTCATAACCTTTCTGAGACCCCTCCTTTAATTTCTTTAGGTGTGTCTTTTGGTCTAGCTCTTTCTTCTCTTCCATCCTTAGGTCTTCAAGAAATTCTAAGCATATTTATTTTATAATACGTATTATTCCATCAGTTACAGTTTAGAGGCCTTACATGTAGAACAAGTTGTGTGATGGATTCAGCATTAGAAAACCAGATGGTAAAGAAGAAACTGGAAATAGAACAGATGGACAATAAATGATATGCAAATTAAATAAGGTTTGAAGGATCTTGGGATTTAATTGTAGTTTTAAAGAGGAAGTACCTATTAAGGTCATTATATACTTTCTATAGAATCACAGAATTTCTAGGTTGGAAGAGACCTCAAGATCATCGAGTCCAACCTCTGACCTAACGCTAGCAGTCCCCACTAAACCATATCCCTAAGCTCTACATCTAAACATCTTTTGAAGACTTCCAGGGATGGTGACTCCACCACTTCCCTGGGCAGCCTGTTCCAATGCCTCACAGCCCTTTCAGTAAAGAAGTTCTTCCTAACATCTAACCTAAAACTCCCCTGGCTCAACTTAAGCCCATTCCCCCTCGTCCTGTCACCAGGCACGTGGGAGAACAGGCCAACCCCCACCTCGCTACAGCCTCCTTTGAGGTACCTATAGAGAGCAATAAGGTCACCCCTGAGCCTCCTCTTCTCCAGGCTGAACAAGCCCAGCTCCCTCAGCCGCTCCTCGTAGGACTTGTTCTCCAGGCCCCTCACCAGCTTCGTCGCCCTTCTCTGCACCCGCTCAAGCACCTCCATGTCCTTCTTGTAGCGAGGGGCCCAAAACTGAACACAGTACTCGAGGTGCGGCCTCACCAGAGCCGAGTACAGGGGGACGATCACCTCCCTAGCCCTGCTGGTCACACTGTTCCTGATACAAGCCAGGATGCCATTGGCCTTCTTGGCCACCTGAGCACACTGCTGGCTCATATTCAGCCGACTATCCACCATCACTCCAGGTCCTTCTCTGCCTGGCAGCTCTCCAACCACTCATCTCCCAGCCTGTAGCTCTGCTTGGGGTTATTGCGCCCCAGGTGCAGGACCCGGCACTTGGCCTTGTTGAACTTCATGCAGTTGACCTCAGCCCATCGGTGCAGCCTATCCAGATCCTCCTGCAGAGCCTTCCTGCCCTCAAGCAGATTGACACACGCGCATAGCTTGGTGTCATCTGCAAACTTACTGAGGGTGCACTCAATGCCCTCATCCAGATCATCGATGAAGATATTAAAGAGGACCGGCCCCAGCACCGAGCCCTGGGAAACGCCACTAGTGACCGGCCTCCAACTGGATTTGACTCCATTCACCATGACTCTTTGGGCCCGGCTCTCCAGCCAGTTTCTAACCCAACGAAGCGTGCGCCAGTCCAAGCCAAGAGCAGCCAGTTTATTGAGGAGAATGCTGTGGGAGACGGTGTCAAAAGCCTTGCTGAAGTCAAGGTAGACCACATCCACAGCCTTTCCCTCGTCCACCCAGTGCGTCACTTTGTCATAGAAGGAGATCAGGTTCGTGAAGCAGGACCTGCCTTTCATAAACCCATGCTGACTAGGCCTGATCGCCTGCTTGCCCTGCAAGTGCTGCGTGATGACTCTCAGGAGGATCTGCTCCATGAGCTTCCCTGGCACTGAGGTCAAACTGACAGGCCTGTAGTTTCCCGGGTCTGCCCTCCGGCCCTTCTTGTAGATGGGCGTCACATTTGCTAGCCACCAGTCAACTGGGACCTCCCCTGATCGCCAGGACTGCTGATAAATGATGGACAGTGGCTTGGCCAGCTCCTCTGCCAGTTCTTTCAGTACCCTTGGGTGGATCCCATCCGGCCCCATCAACTTGTGCACATCCAAGTGCCGTAGCAGGTCACCAACCATTTCTTCATGGATAGTGAGGGCCACATCCTGCTCCCCATCCCCTTCCACCAGCTCAGGGTACTGAGTATCCAGAGAACAACTGGTATTGCCGCTAAAGACTGAGGCAAAGAAGGCATTGAGCACCTCTGCCTTTTCCTCATCTCTTGTAACTATACTGTGATACCTTTTTTGAAAAAAAGAAATCATATTCCCTCTACTCTTTCAAATAAGATTCAAATGAATACATAAGCAAAAGGAAGTTGTTTTGTTTTGTCAGTACAGCACTAGTTACCAGTTTCTGAAATTATATACTATATGAACTATAATTAGTTTCCGAGAAATACGCGCGCGCGCGCACACACACACACACTCATGCAAACCAAACAGGTGATCACACTCTAAAGGTATTAATTTTTTGTTGGTTAGATTACCTGTACATTTTCTTCAGCTTAAAATCCATGCTTATGAGGTCTGTCAATGGAAGGTAACTAGCAAAAGGTTTACAATCATGACTACAAATACATGCTTGCATTGACTCTGTTCGGCACTTTGCAACTTCCCTTATGAACAAAAATAAAGTATAGCTACATCATTTTCAGGGAAAAAAAGGAGATAGAAAAAAGTTTTGCTTTGATCTGCAGTGACTGCAAAATCCCTGTTCAAGTTGGTCATAACTTGAGTCTCCTAAGCAATGTTAAAAGACGATTCATTTTATTCACAATATTACCATCTGTATTACTCAAATTTAATAGAGCAGATTTTCTAAATAAAAATGCCCCATTTTTATGCCACAAATAATTCTATTTGTTTCTGACAATTTCTCAAAAGCTGTTTGTTTCTTAGATGAAAAAATGACACCTAAACTGTTATTAATCAGAACCTTTATCAGTAAAAGGTTGAGTGATTTGGGAAAAATATGCCACTGCCACCCTCTGAGAAAAATGAATGCAGGCTTCTACATTCTACCTTACATATTACTCTGCCGGCAGAATTAAAATCTGAATTACACTTACACCTTTCTGTGGATGGTGTTGAATCTCCGTATTCTCCAGTGTTTCATTTTCATGCTTTTCTATGTGCTTAACTAGTGGAGTAAAATGCATAGACCTTCAACATCCAACTAAAAAAAAAAAAAAAAGTGAGTGTAACTTCATTAGTGGTATGGAACAAGAACGTATTAGCAGAGCACCCTAAATTTTCCTGAATTTGTGCATAAGCAAGGAACAATATGCTTTCTGTACTAAAGAGGTGATTTGATGTTCTGCCTTTCAATGCACACCACAGGAAACCGTGGTACCTTATTGCACAGTGCTCATAACACCAGTGTTGCTTATTAGGCCTGTATAGTGAACGTTTACACAGACATAAGGCAACCAAAGGGCCTTTTCAAAAATACTTCCTTGTTTACAGCATTTCCTTTTTCCTCGTTGTGCAAGTTGTAATCAACCTTCAAGTTTTACCTTAAAATCAACCTTAAGGTTGATTACCTATACCTTGAAGATTTACCTTCAAGTTAGCGAAAGCATGAGCATAGTTCAGAATTATTATTTTTTTTCAAATTATTTTAATCACCTAAAATGTTAATCCTGCTTAACAAAGACAATACTATCTGCTAAATATTCTGTACAAAGTAGGCACAAATCTATAGGTATTATCAGGGTTTTTTGTTTTGTTTTGTTTTGTTTTTGTTTGTTTGTTTGTTTGTTTTTTTGTGGCTTAAAGTTTGGACTCATCAAAATTTTTAACTGAAACCATTACAAAATACAGATCTCTCATTATGATGCAGTTTCATGGAGGACAGGCGAGAAGTTTAGATTCTTCTGATGCAAAAATTTTCTGCTAATTTTCTGTTTGTCCTGTGCATCTAATGGGTGTAAGAGGAGGAAATAACTCTGTTTTATGTATTAGTTAAGGTAGCATCTGATGCAATACCTAAAATACGGAGATGTTGCCTGAAAGATCATGACTTACAGGGTAAGAGTTTGAAAGTCGTGTCAAACTCTTAATCATCACAGATTAAATTTTTTTTTAGGTTTCAAGGCAACGTGCCTGAAGACAACAGTTGTCTTGAAAGTTTAGTTTTAATTCTACATTCATCTATTCCTTCATAGTAAAGGTTATGACAGATTCCAATTAATTTGGTATTAATTTTGAAGTTCTTTTCAGCTATGTATGTTGAAAGAAATGTGGCCTGTAAGTCTGTATTGATGTGATTTGATCTATTTTCAGAACTTTTAATACTTTACTCATGGGAACATTATTGATATGTATTGTGGTGGTAATCTAATGCAATCCGAACCTTCAGTTTAAGGTTTTGTTTAAGATTTACTAATGTTATGAAACAATATCAAGCATTATTCCATTTAGACATTTATCACTGAGTACAAGGCATTGGGAATAAATTCCTCTCAGAAATGTGTTTATTTTAAATATAAAAGTATTCCTGTAATTTCTGTGGAGAAAAATAACTACTATCCAGCTTTTCCCACATACACTTGCAGTGCATTGATCTAAATAATGCATCATGGCAGATGATAAATTTGTCATGGAGTTTTGTTTACATTACATTTGAAGCTGTTTAACTGAAAAATCTGTTGATGAAAGAGATAGGTTGATTTCTTTACATGGTTTAGTTGGCTTTTCTTTTTCTAACAGTGAGGTCCATATTATGGCAAAGATATTAGCTTCTGTTTCTGGAGAGAGAAATGTATTAGCCAGCAAATGAAAATGGACAGCCTTGAATTCTAAAAACACAAACAAACAAAAACCAACCACACACACACAAACCAACAGTAAAGGCAACTGTTGAATGTAAACTTCTGCAAGCATGTTCTCCAAGAACCTGAATCATAGAAAGAGAAATATATTTTGGAATGCTTTTAAGGTAAAAATTATATATATATATTATAATAATAATTTAAAAAAATGTAATACCAGTAAAGGAAGACTGACAAAGCAGGAATAACTCAGCACTGGGGCACACACTGCCCTTTCCCAACCTTTTTTCACCAATACTGGTGAAACATTAGCCCATCGTCAGCACATTTGAAAATGAAGAGCTTTACAGTTTCACTTTACAGAACTTGTCTGGGAGGATATGAAATACTGCTACAACCAATTTATGACAGCAACGTGACTTTTTTCAGAAGTATGACTATTCTACATCAAATTTGTCTTGCCAGGAAGTATTGCAAATAGTGATGACAGTTGCAGAAATCGGGTTTTTGGAAACTCTTTGCTCAAAAAGACCTTATGGCCAGCCCGTTAATATATTTTTTGAATGTATTACCAAACTTCTATCTGTGCATAATTTGTCATTACTAAAACCCATCCAACTAATGTTTATATCAGTTAGTAAATTAATACATAGCTATTGTAATCTCACAGTCAAAATAATTACAAAATTGGATAGATTAGGTTTAGATAGGTACATAATTAGGAAAGGAAATCTGATTTACAAAGTAATTTTAATTGTTGTAAAGCTAAAAGAACTTTATATTTCAGAAATATCACAGCTATGAATATGCATAAGTATATTAGGACTAGATAGGACTAATTTTGCTGGAAAGATGATACCAAAATCAAAACACAAAGATAAACTAGTAGTCTGTTGGTACATATTTGTAGCTGAATGGTCTGGACAAGTTCTGATACATAATTTTAGACTACTTTATTATATACTTCATTCTGGGCATACAGGTTTTTTTACCTGAATTCCAGCCTTGAAAAACATTCTTTCCAATTTGTCTCATTTTATGAGACATGGAAATACATTTTTGCACAATGTGATTAAGATAAAGAACTCTTTGCCCCAGAATGCTATGTATGTCAAAGTGCACTTATGAAGTAAAGGAATAAAATACTTTTTAAAAGTTCAAGCACATGGTGAAGAAGCAGTTTTGGCTCAGAAAATCCTCATGTCTCAGGTAGTTGGGATGAGTGACTGCCAGCGTAGGAAATACACTCTATTCTGTTTTTATTCTCTGTTCATATTGTCTTTAATAGTCAAATAATCATTATTAGCAATTTCTAGAGGCAGTAACATAGGCTAAATAGACATTTAATCCAACTAAGTTCAGCTACAGAAGCTGTCCTTTCTTGGTAGCTCCATCTAGATGTCTAAACTTGGAATATGGAACAGATTCGCTTCTCATTACCACATTGGGACAAGATACTTCACACTATATGGATACTTTATTGAGAAGGTGTATCTCCTTTATTTCCACTCTACAGATGCTAAATGACATTTTCTATTTTCAGTTATAAAAGATATCTCTGAGTGGTAAAAGTAATTCCTACTGCTTTCCACCTCCTGAGATGTCTGGCTGAAAGCTTGTATTTGAAACACATCCCCAGTACAATTTGGGTCATTATTAGTAAAACTAAGATCATACATAACTTGGTGTAATGAAGATACCACACTATGTACTTTTCCAGCGTATTCCAACAGTGTGAATCTGTGTGTTTCACTCCAAAGTGTTATGCCATTACTTGTCTTCTATGGAAACTTTCATAATTTTGTAACATTCTTTAGGCGGGAGCAAAAAATTCAAGACCTTACCAAATGGGAAGAAATTCTACTGTAAGACCCTGGAACACAGACATTTTGATGACAGTAACACCTAGAGGGAATGAGATTCTGTGCACAAAACCTGCTAATAAGGATTAGCTTTAGGTAGTATGGATTAACCTACTAGTGGCTTTCCAGTATCTAAAGAGGGCCTACAAGAAATCTGGAGAGGGACTCCTTGTCAGGGATCGTAGTGATAGAACAAGGGATAATGTCTTTAGACTAAAAGGGAATAGGTTTAGGTTAGATATAAGGAAGAAATACTTTACTCTGGGAGCAGTGAGGCACTGGCACAGGCCGCCCAGAGAAGCTGTGGATGCCCCATCCCTGGAGGTGCTCAAGGCCAGGCTTGATGGGGCTTTGGGCAGCCTGGTCTGGTGGGAGGTGTCCCTGCCCATGGCAGGGGGGTGGAACTGGATGGGCTTTAAGGGCCCTTCCAATCCAAACAATTCTATGGTTCTAAGATAATGAAACCCAATAAAACACATGTGAAAAAATACTTATTTAGAGAACTTCCCAGATAATGCATCTGCTATACTTATTTATTCAGCTGACGGAGAAAGTAACAGGTAGTAACAGGCAGGCTTTCAGAATAGCTACATAACATTTCCTGTAATATGTCTGTGGTAGATGCTCCCACAATATGTCCACTGCCAAGTATATAATGCTTTTTGTTAACGAGCCTGGTAAGAAACATGAAGAGGTGTGCAATAGAGAACAGGTATTTCTCGGGTACTTTAAGAAAATGGATGGAATCCTTTTTTGAAATACCATACTTTATGATTTCTAGGAAAATATATGCATAAATCATAAAATGCCAGGAATTATGATATGCTAACCAACTGGAAAAGTTTGATTATTTGATACCATTATCAAATGGTATTAAAGCCTTATAGAAGAAAGACATTAGGGAATAAGAAAAACAGTTATGAAAGGGGTTCAGGCCACAGGGATTCATACAAGAGAGATTTCCGTTGCTGTAGTGGAAGATATGGAGCAACTTGTATTCATACTTCCTGAACAAACAAATCTTCTGGTAGGTTGGCCTCACCTCCACAGAAGCTGACTAGGAGCACTCCTCTGTAGGATAACTGTGGTGGTTGCACACTGATGTATAGCTAAACTCTAGCACAGGGAATGGGGGCTGCGGTCAGTCCTCGACACTTCATTTCCACCGCTCCCTCAAGGTCACTCCCTGCCCCTGCTCCCCGTGGTGTCCCTCCCACGGGATGCCGTCCTTCCCCAGCTGAGCCCACGGGGGCTGCCCACAGGCAGCAGCTCTTCAAGAACTGCTCCTACATGGCTCTGTACAGCGTGGAGATCTGCTCCATGTGGGACCCATGGGCTGCAGGGGGACAGCCTGCTCCACCAGGGGCCTCTCCACAGGCTGCATGGGAACTGCTGCTGCCTGCCTGGAGCACCTCCAGCTCTCCTTACTCACTGATGCTGGCATCTGCAGGGCCGTTTTTTTCACGTCTTCTCATCCATCTCCCTGCTGCTGCTGTGCAGCAGATTTTTTCCCTCTTATATATGCTCTCACAGAGATGCAACTTGGTTCATGTGTAGCTCAGCCTCAGTTAGCTGCTTCCTAGGCTGGAGGAATAGAGAAATGGTGCCAGAAGAGTGATACCTTGGTAGGACCATAGTGGATGTGTCATCAGGAGAAAAAGCAGGGAGAGAATGAAGGACATATCAGGTAGGTGGCAGGTTTGCTTCTTTTCCAGAATGGTGCTCTGTAAAAACAGCAAGCGCTGTCTCTGGCAGCTGCAGTCCTTTGCTTCAAGATTCTGTGGAAATGACTATTTTTTCTTCCTGAGGAGCAGAATGCCACTAAAAGAAGTATCTGTTCTCTGACCCAGGCAGAGGTGATGCCTGGCAGCTTATGCCTGTGCACAGTTTATAGATGTTTGTCTCATTTTGATGGTCGTAAGTGTGTACAATTTGGGGTTATTGGTTTCACTCTCTGTTCCTGGCCAGCAGAAACCTGATCTGCAACATAGCTTTTTGTTATGCAGACCCGTTCTCTGGCTGTCCAGTCAGGTGAGCTGGTAATGGGAGCCTGCCAGGTACAGAAGCTGTTGTTCCCCTGTGTAGCTTGTGCCCTGCTTGTTCTAGCTTGCTCTCTGTCATTCTTGGTCTGCCCCCAGACATGGTCAGTAACCCCGGCCTCCTTCCCGCCTTGCTCCCTGTCCTCAGCCAGATGTAAGGAAAGCAGAGCATTTGCCACAGCTGCTTTCTTGCAGTGGTCCCAAAGGTCCTGCTCTGGTCATGTATGCCAAGCTGCTCAAGACCTCTAGCTGCCAATCATCATTAACAAGCTGGTCCTCAGGGAGATTTGATGTTCGAGTTGACATGACTGGCAATGTGTTCCTACCCTGTAGCCTCAGTCCAGCCATGTCCCGTGGAGCAGCAGGTCTGACCCTGCCAAAGGGAAGGCTCCTGGGACCAAAACATACCCCACACAAACAGTCCCAGGTGCCCAGGCCTCTTCTGGCTTCAGGGATCCCCTCTATGAAGATAAAACAGTTTTTGCTCCCTTCTTCAGTGAACCAGATGGCTTGAAATAATGAGTGCTGGTTGCGGTAGAATTGTGGTTTTGTAACACAGTATGAAGAATACAAGAATGTCACCCAGGGAGTGGAATGGGTGTCTGTGACAGCACTGAATTTTACTGCTGCTTTTGGAGGACTGTACCAAAATGTAGGATTCATTTCCTGTGATGGTTCTGTACATACCGACTGTAAGGAGCAAGACGTGACAGGTGAATTCAGTCTCGATAAGGTTTCCTTTCATAAGTAGTTAAAGGCTGTCTCCAAAAGACAGCCCAAGAGCAAACTAGCATGCATGCATGCAGTGTGAAATATCAGAGAAGTGATATTTTACCAAAGGCTGAAATGAAACATTAGCCAAATTGATGGTGTAGATATGGTTATAATTTAGAGAATTTCAAAAATAATTTAATATTTTATATCTTCTAGCAACAGCACTCATTGTTGCAATCTTGTGCCTTCTCACACAGTGCATCTCATGTAACAATAATAGAGATAATTATGATAATTATAATAAAAATTAATAATACTTGCCCTTTTTTCAGTGGATTTTAAAGTGCTTTTCAACACTGACTAATTAAGTCTAACAATATGCTGCGAGGTGGGTAGCAGGTGTTTGTTCATCTCCCTGGATCATGTCACCCACCGTAGTAATACAGCTGCTTGTACTTAAGTCTCATTGACTTCTAAATTATCATTATGGTTTTCAGTAGATAATTTTCTTGCATTCTCTCCATAGTGTGTAGAGAAGTGGAAGCCCTTTCTTACATGATTGCTGTTTTGAGAACAGTGAAATTTTACATGGCGAGGATTTGTGGCCATACCCAGTCATGGCTATATCCAGCATGATGGGAATGGGAGGCTGTGCAGCCATGCAAACCCAGGCGTGCCTGCTGCATAAAGAGGTGCAGAGTATTTTGGCAGCAAGGCATGAATAGCCCCTAGAGTATCCAAGAAAGCCTCTTAGATTACTCATCTGGTTAATGTTTAGTCAAATAATCAAGTGTTTCCAGACTGATTCCCTAGAAGAAAGTTTTAATGTAGGTCTTGGTGATACTTGTACACATGAATAAAAACATAGGGAGTCACTTTTTTTTTTCTCCTTTTTATCACTTTCCTTTCTTTGTTCTTTACTCCTATCTCCCTAAGCATATACATGCACACACAGTGAATTTATTTTATTTTCAGATGTTAACAGAGAGATTATTTATGAGGTAAACTAATCTGAGATGCAACCTGTTTCTCCTAATGATCATGGTATAATCTGGACTCTTTGCAGCAAAATAAAGGATTTTGAGAAGGATATGAAATGGCAGATGCTTGATTAAATTTTTAAAGGGTAAAGTGGAGGATGTAGGGTAAATTTTCTGAACAGTGTACAGAAGACTCAACACAAATCCCATTATTAGTTTACAACATATGTGGGTGTTAAGTAATAACAGGATTCCTACACAGACATCTCTAATATACTGCTGTACAAATTTACACCCATGCTTTCAATGAGTTTAGACACTGAAAACTGGTATCAGTCTTACAGTTCTTGTACACTACCAAAATTAATGTTATTCTTCACTTTCTTAAGTAGCGCAGCATGATTTTCAAGAATAGCACTACATAAAAAGACCGGTTCTAACTCTGGCCTTCAGGAAATTAATGATGATAGATAATATATCATGAACTTTGAATATGGAATATCTGGCCCTTTGTACACCTGATCAGCCAAGTACCTTTGCCCAGGAGACCACTTATGCATCTACAATGTCGGAAAGTACTAAAATCAGATAGTAAGTAAATTATTGCTGTCCTGGACAGGATTAATTTGAGCATATATGTTGGATTTCTCCTGAACTGAGTGTTTTTACAGTCATATTTGATGTTTTTGTTTTCCTCATAAATACTGCAAATTGTAGAAAGAGCTCACCACAAATTTCCCCATGTGACCTCTCAAAAGAGTGAATGTTGTACTAGAACATCTGGGTAATCTTGAAGCACTGTTTCCACAGATTATAGACGTCTAGACAGACAGAAGGCATCTAAAATGGAGAAAAAGTATTCCATGAAACTGACATAGAGATGTCAGGGAATATCAATTAATTAAGAAGTGAAAAAGAAGTGTCTCCGTCTGGTATTAACAAAAATGTCTGTAAGGTATTTGATTAGGGATTAATAAATGTGATGTAGATGAACTCCACACCTTTATAACAATTTTTTTAAATCATTACAGCTTATATATCTCTCCCAATAGTCTGAAGTGGCTGGGTACCACTGTATCTAAATCTTTATAATTATTTAAAAATCCAATTTTCCATTACCTTTACTTGTTTTTCAACACATTATTAATGACTTAGCTTATATATAGTGAAATAAAGTTTAAAAGAAAATGTATTTCTACAATTGTGTATGACTTCTTACTATGCATACTATGCTGTTAAAGCACAGTGCGTAGTAGAATGACATACTAAAGTTGGAATTCAACTCATTTTAGAAGTCTTCTAATGTTTGTTAGAAGAAAAGATGACAAGTATCTTTCTTCTGACTGCAAACAAATTACTGTACCTACAGGTTCATAACGATAATGCTGTCTAGTACTTTGTAAAGTGTCCACAGAAAGTAGGTTCTGAACACTGACTCCTTTCCTTCAATGTGACGTTGGTGGAGGACTCTGACAGTTCACTCCAGGGAACTGCAAGCCCTGAGAACTAGTGTTTTAATAATAATAATAATAAAATAATGTATAAGTGGAGTTGTAACATGTGTACTGGGCATTAGGAGACTTTTTGACTTTAACCTTAATGAGCATTACTGAATTCCACTTTAATTTTTTGGCAGAATTGAAAGGTTAAGAGAGAGGGTCATGATGATGGATTTGACAAGTCCTTGAAATGGAAGAGTCCCTTTATAACTCAGGGGTATAATCCAACTAAAGAAACCCTGTTAATCTATTTATATACATGCATATAAATATATTGGTAGCATAAGACCTTTCTGATTTGCTGCTGCATGTCAAACAGTAACCAATTTGAGAGTATTTAGACTTGAGCAGTTCCTCATCTTTAGTTTGTTGGTTGCAGAGCATAGGGAGGCTTCTTGCCAGACATGCCATGTCTTTAAGTCAATATGACATATCTAAGGTTTTCTCTTGTATATAACATCCTTCCCTTTTCAATAAATGGCCTAGGCACTGATACGTGAAAGCATCCCAGTTCTGAACAACTCTTGAAGCATTTGCTTAATGTTCTGCATAGGGGTGGATTCAAGCATACACTTATGGGCTTTCAGAATTCAAGCGGAGTACCTGGCCTAATACCTGAAAGAATAAAACTCCACGTGTCATTAACCTTCCTATCTTGCTCCCATAAAAAAGAAGATCTAACTGATCAATTTCAATTGCAGTGACTGGCAAAAGATATAGGATTAGAAATGAAGCCAATGGCAAGTTTAATGCTAGAAACTTGATGTAAATCATACAGGACTTTAGCAGAGTTATGATACATGCTGTCAGAGGAGATGGCAACAGTCTTGCTTTCAATAGAGGACTGAAGTACACATTTTTTTTTTCCTGGTAGCTGTTACATTCCCATTATTAAAAGAACTAAAATGAATAGTCTCCGATTCTATAAAAGTGTTAGAACACAGAAAGAGACATTATGATTTAAAAGGCAGAACTTTTCCAAAGAAAAATTGGTTATTTTAGTATTTGAAAATATATAGCCTGCCTGGAACAGCTATGTAGAGCTGGACTAGACATATTTGAGCAAGATATTATAGAACATGATCTCAGATGCAGTGCAGAGCCAGGGAGCTGGTACTTTTTTTTTTTTTACTTTTTAATCTTTTTTTTTTTTTTTTTTTTTTTTACTTTAGTTTGTACTAACATTTTGCCCAAATCAAATAAAGATAAATTTAATTTAGGAAATGTAACTCAACATTTACACCTTTTGTTTTAAGCTAAACAGTGCAGGACACAATACAGAAAAACATCCAAAATATGACACCATTTTCCCAGAATTTGTGAAGTGGGATATTGTCTTTTACAACCTATATTGAAAGGAATTAAGTAAAAGCCTTTAAAGACTAGTTCAAAAAAATCTATCCATGAGGGTTTTTTTTCTCTTGGTTTTCTTTCTGAAGTAATTTCTGAAGGAATTCAATCCCTTTTTTATATTTGATTTTGTGATTTATTCGTTCATAATTCTGAATAATCATAGAATCAGAATGGTGTGGGTTGGAAGGGACCACCCAGTTCCAACCCCCCTGCCATGGGGGGTTGGAAGTTCCAACACCTCCCACCAGACCAACAAGATCCAGCCTGGCCTTGAACACCTCCAGGGATGGGGCCTCCACAACCCCTCTGGGCAACCTGTCCTGGTGCCTCACTACCGTCATAGTAAAGAATTACACAAAAACACAGCTTTTGTGAAAGAGTCCATCTTGGATAAGCTTAGCTTAAGAGCTAAGCCTTCACCTTCCAAAGAAAAATTACTGTATTTTTAATGTGTTTTTTTTTTTGTTTGTTTGTTTGTTTGTTTGTTTGTTTGTTTGTTTTGGTATTACTAAATACCAGCTTTTTGATCCAGCTGTATCTTTGTCTGCCAACTTAAAGGTTTCTCTTGCTGTAGTTCTCTCTTCCCCATGCAGGCATTTCCAATCTTTAACCGAGTCACCTATGAACTCATCTTTATAAACTAAATAAATGGAGCTCCTAAAGTCTGTCACAGCAAGGCATATTTGTTAGACCATGAAGAATTCTTGTAATGAGCTCAGCGCCTTCAGTTTTTTTTCCACTGCAACAGCAAACCACCAGTCTTTCCAGTCTCCAGTTCTTTTGCCTTTTCTAATAGCTACATGTGTCTTGAATATGTGACAGAACTAACACAAAATAACCACATAATTTTCTGATAGAGTTAACATGTACTATTTCATATAATGTACTACCTTACGTGGCTTTTAAAACCTGTATTTCCTTTATTCCTTATTCTGTTTCTCTTCTCTGTTCTGATAGCTATATATTTATGAAATGATACTTTTGTCTCCCTTTGCTTTAATGGAAAAGCCCTTTTCACCTCAGTCACATTTTTTTTTCTTTTCCTCAAATCTTTTTGCTTGTTCTCATGTACCTTGATGTTGTTATTAATTGTTACTGATGGTAACTGTGGTTATCAGATGTCGGGCATCAACTGTTTTGCAGTGTTCACAACTGAAGAAGTCAGAGTAATGTAAAGTACAAGCCCAGCAGTAAATTAAACAAGAAACAACAGTAAGGGCAATAGGTGTTAAACTGCTTGTGAGGCAGCAGGTAAGCATTTCATGTAGCCATGTAAACAGACTTGTATCTAATTCTTTCCTGTCCATCTGTGAAAAGCCAGGTAGCTTGGAGTGTTTCCATCTATTGCTTTTGGCAACTATTAGTAGATAAAACTCGCTTATAGCTGCTTTCTAGCTTCAACCTGGGCCAACCTTTCCAGACCTTCTTTTAAGTTGTCCCAGTTCTTTCAGTGACTTGGCATTTTAGTCTTCATCTCAGAAATACCTATTCATTTAGGAAATCTGACTGCAAACTAAAAAAGTGAAAAAATGCACAAGCACTTCAAGTACCCCCTCCATGTTCTTTGTCCTCAGGGCTGTTTCTTTGCAACTGGTCTTTTGCTTATCTTACTTGGATAGGGAAATCAATTAGCCAAAGAATTTTAATAATCATGTAACTATAGCATTTTTTGTATAGCATTTTTTTTCTGTATAGATGACAGTATTTGTCCATACAACATTGTTTGGTCCTTTCATTCCTTTTGGTTTATAGTCATAAAAATGAAGGCTGTATAGATTTATTAGATGATACGACATTCTACACAATTAGAGACATCTGTTTTTTGCAGTTAACCCAGTATTATGTTCAACAACTTGTACACATTGAAACCAGGTTTTCCAGAAAATCTTTTAGACTGGATCAGAAATCATGACAGGAAAAGTCCATCATTTTGCATAGTAATTTGTTCAAATACATAACCATTTCACTATCAATTGTGTGCCTAAATCCTTATTTACATCTGTCTGAATCTAGTATCCAACCACAGCTTCTTGGCATGACTTTGAGTAAAGAGCTCTCTGCTTTCATTTTCCCTCAGGAAGTATGACCAATCACAGTCATTCAATACAGTCATGATGGTTTATTTTGGATAAAACCATGAGACAGAACTTTCTAATATATGCAAGCGTTTTTTTCTCACCCATCATTTATTTGTGTAACACATGTTCCATGTTTTCAATGTCCCTTTTGAAATGTGGGTAGTGCAACTGAACATAATCTTTTATTGCCACCTTCACCAGCGCTATTTATGAAGATAAAATTACTGAATTGATTCTACTCACCATTCAGATGCTTATGCATTAAAAAACTGTATTAACCTTTTTTTGCAACCATTTTTAATTTATTTTTTTAAGTTGAAGAATTTTGTTGTGAACTGGTTATCATTTTAAAAATCTAACCCATTTCCAAAGTCCTGTTTTTCAAAAATATGGTATCTCACTCTGTAAATATTGTCTACATTTTTTAAAGATATGTGAAAATAATATAGTTTCTTAACTGGGTTCATTATATAAACTAATTCACACAGTTCAAAAGAATTGCTGCTAGGCACAATGTATCTGCCATAAAATGGTATAACCTATAAGATTTTAGGAATTCATAGATGTTCCTTCACACATTTCTCATATGGATGTTCTGGAAAATCATTTTCCCTAACAGTTATAAGAAGATTAACTCCATCTCTTCTCCATTTTTTTTCTGGTGTTAAATTAATTCTGTTCTCAGATGTGTCTGTGTCTTTAGACAATGCTGTGGAAGTGGAAATGCATTTTGCATTTCTGTGGTTAATATTAGGCTTTGATCCAGTCACTACTAGTACCACCATTCACTACATGCAATGAATTTCTGAGCGATTGCACATGGGAAAAAAGTATGTGCCCATGAAGACTCAGGGCATCTGGTCTGGAATCAACCACAGATGGAAACGTATGAACCCAGAGTGTTTTTTTGTATAATGCTGGAGGATAAGTGTGTCATCTCCAGCTTTCACAGACTTGTATTTCAGCCTTGTTATGACAGATAACAGCTCAACTACTAGAGAAGCAAATCTCTTTTGAGAAACATCCTTTATTCTATGCTATGAAAATGAACAAACTTCGTACCAGTGTTTGAAAATATAAAGAAAAAAGCATCATGTCTCTTGGAGGCTTCCTGAAAACAAGGGCTACTTAAATGTGTCCTTAAAGTAAATTTGTCAGATGCTAGAGCTCTGTGTTGCCAATCCAAGTGTCAGCTCTTTGGTTTAAATGAGTTTGGACTGACTGAGCAGAACTGGTGCTTATGCCTGTGCAAATGGGAACATCACAGCAAGAGCAGTTCCTCTTAGAAAGTTGTGGCAGAAAAAGGCTATTATGAAATTTGCTAATGGTTCTCACATACCAGTATCAAACATCTCCTATAGCTTGAACTATGTGCTTGTATGCAGCAGTCTGCCTAACAAGAGATAACAATTCATGTGTATTATTCCTGTCATTTCCATGCTTTTCGTTTCTAAGTGCATGGGTTCCTCACCATTACCATATGCATCATCTTTATGATGCCAACTGCATCTTAGAGTGCTGTATGCTTATATCGAACTGACAAAAAGACTAACATTTCAGAGGAGAACCTGAAGTGAACTCTGTATGGAATTTTGACATTTTATTACAGACCTATCCATCTTATAATCTACTTTTGATGGCAAATTGCAATTATATAACCAAGATAGCAATATATATGTTATCTATTCCACATATTCCCCTTATTTAATTTGCAAATTACAGTGAATCAAAATCTTGCTTTTTTTGTTTGTTTGTTTGTTTTCAAATATATTTGCAGTTCACAATATTGTTCTGGATAATATCTGTGAATAATATTTGTAGTTTTGTTTTTCTTTTACAATATTCATTTTTTAGCTGTGTCATTCAGCTCCATTGCTTGCATGATATTTTGTTTGTAGCGGAATATAACACTGAGATGTGGACTTCATAGATAAATTAGAAGATCTTTAATATATTTTGCATCATCTTCTTATAGTTTTCTAATGTACTCCATACTAATGCTATCTTAGTTCACAATTTACCCCCCCTATATATATATATATATAAAAAATAAAATAAAATAAAATACAAGAACATAACAAAGTGTAGTCAAAGACATATGAAAAGATGTTAGAGAGTCGTAAGCTCAACAGGATGTCCTAACTGAATTCTGATACCATCAGAAAGATGAATCTAAGGTTCTTTGGGTGTAAATACGAGACGACCCATTTATATAAGTTATACAATTGGGACCAGCAGCAGTCAGTTTTCGGCTCAGGAAGGAAGAAAAATTCAGTTGCGGAGGCAAACCAAATAATCATTTCATCTGAAAACATCCAGTAGAAGAAGAAACTTAATGTAATTTCTCTAAGACTTTAGTAGTTTCTTACCCAGACATTTAGCTATGCCTTGTTATAACTTAATTTGTCAACTCTTTTTTTTTTTTTTTTGCTCATTTTTCATCTCATTCTTGGAAATTGAATATATCTGTTGGAAGAAATAGGAGGCAAAAAGACTGCAATTGAATTCAACAAATAAGGGCATAATGTTAATGAAATATTTTGTGCAATACTTGGTTATTTCAGTAAGAAAGCAATGTACATCTCTTTTTCTTGCAAAGTAACATATCAAACAATGGTCATGTCTAGTCCAATGCCTTCAATCTAAACAACTCTTAGAGAGTTGTCATCCATAATAATTGTAGTGACACACTGCTGAAGCAATTGTCAATATCAGGAGTCAGATACTAGTAGAAGTTGGGACTCCTGACATGACAGTATGTTGCAGTAAATACTTAAGAACTGCTTGCATTTTTAAAATTTATTTTAAAAAATATTATTTTTTATTTTAAGAGCTTTTCATGTAACAAAAATATTTAACCTTTAGCACTTTGACAGAGTATGATTGACATTTTGCAGAGAAGAGCTGCAGATATGAATGCAAGATATCCTGTTCTGTTCACATATATTTATGACTGAATTTAAATATCTGCTTCCTTGCATCCTGTATAGGTGCTTATTCCAGTTCATAGTGAGTGTAACAGCACAAGTACAATTAATCTGGTAGCATTTAACACCTGTTTTGCATAAAATAAAAGGTTACCAGATGGAAGTGATACGAAATCAATCTGAAAGGCAAAATGATTCATTACTGGCGTTAATTTATGGTGCTGTTTGATGTCACAGCTAAGCTAGTGGCTAGCAGCTGCCAGAAGGAGTGATCCTGCTCCCCACTCCTCACCTCTGGCCATGTAATTCTGCTGCTCCTTGTGCTCCAGCAGCATCAGATTCAGAGCCAGCTATCAGGATAGTAAACCAAGAGCAATAATTTATTTATTTTATTTATTTATTTTTTAAAAATATATTTCTGTAGATTTTTGGGTGATGTTTTCTTTCAGTGGCAGCTGGCTGCTAAATTGGCTAGCAAACTGTGTCCTTGGTCTGGATCAGTAATTGTCTATTTGACCGTATCAGAGTGAATAAGGTGTGCTTGGAACAGGTGGAAACATGTAAACAAAACAATAAAAGTAAGCAAAATGGTTGCTTTTATTTACATTTGTAAATGCAGACTGTAAAGCTCTTATTCAATAGTAAAACAAACAAACAAACAAACAAACAAAAAACCTCCTTGGTTGTGTAAAAATGTTTATGTTATCACTACCATATGCAACAATGCTCACGCAACCCAGTCTTGTCCATGCAAAAAGGACGTCTTCCAACCAGGCTTTCAAAAACTTATATCAGAGTAAAAGAATTCATCACTCAGATCTAAAGAAATTAAATTTTTCTTTGGCTATAATGAATATTTCAATTAATTGCCCATGCTTGACTTGGGGAACATCAAGCTATTTATCCCTAATAAGGCATAGAATTAATTATGGGCAAAAGAAAATTGGCTGAAACCATTTTACAGGAATGAGTCAATATTCTTATTTAAAAGGAAAAAATAGCCCTAACATGCTACAATACTATGATTATATCAACAGAAAATTTAATTGACATATTCAAAGATATTAATAATAATTCACTTGGTTTGAAAAACTCTCCTGTAAAGTCTTTCACAAAAAGCTATTATGGAACTTAGTTTCTTATCCTTCAAAGGTTGTTTTAAATGTACTGTATCGTGAATATGTCACTTTGACATCAACAGGCATTCCATTTTGTAGGTGCAAGACCTATATTTGTAAAATAAGAGGCAACGTTTATCTAAGTTTCAAGATAAAATACATAGAGTAATAAAAAATGTTTTGGTTGGTTGTTTTTTTGTTTTGTTTTGTTTAGTTTTTAGAGTAACAAAAGAATGATGGAGGATGTGCCAATATTTTGTCATTTAATATATTTTACTAGATCTGGAAAGTAATGAATAGAAAATGTGATAAACATTTTAGATAAGTGAATTCAGAAGAAATTTTGAGTAACATTAGGATATCACTGACAAACCTTTGATAAATGCATGACAATACCCAACAGCAGGAATAATTGGCCCTATTCATATAAGTTTTTGTATTACAAAAATAGCTTAGGGCCACTGAGGAAACAAAAAAAAAAAAGAGAAAAAAAACAAACCACTGATAAGGGAATCGGATCAATTTCAGTAAAAGCTCTTCTTGAATGTAGAGTGATGATATAACATAAACGAAATAAAATTGAGTCTCATAGAACATCAGAAGCCTTAAAAATAGCAAAGGAAATAACCATCAATGCTATAATTTTAGCATGCATGCACGTCATATAGATAAAATGTATTTATTTCCAGTTTCTCTCTTGCAAAAATAAAGATGGTTTAAGGGTGGATTATTAGAAATCTTGTAACGCTTCTTTGTAAGCAGAAAAGGTTACTTCAAAGGGACAACAGCACTTAAGCATTTCTGTTACTTTAAAATTATAGATAATTTTTGTCCATTATTTCTAATAGCTTTTTATTTTTTGCTCCAAAATGTTCCCTAAAGATTCCCATTTCTGCCTTTTTTAAACATATATTCTTCTACTTGTTGCTGTTGTTTTTTCTTTATCTACCACAAAACTAAGATAATCTTATGTGTTTACCTAAGGTTACCTCTTAGCCATTTTCAATATGAGTTTGTTTTACTTTTGAGCCTTCAAGTCTTTAATCAGTGCTTTGTGAAAATGTTTTGTAATTTCTGCTTGCTTGCAATTTTTGTTTGGTTTTGAATATTTGTTGTCAGCTGCAGCTTTAAGATCACACAAATACTTCAGGCAATGATAAACTTCATTTCGATGCTGGGAGAATCAAATATGGTTTTGAAACTCATTTTAGTTTTCACACAGTGTATCTCCTGTTTCTGCTGAATTAAAATACAGTAGGATCAAATTTTAAGGTATTGATTGTCACCACCAGTTGTCACACATTTTTAAGTTGTCACACTGAAGTTATAATAAGTGGCTGTGTTCTGTGTTCTTTTATTTTGCTTATAGTTCAGGGAAAACATTGCGAAGTGGTGTTTCAAGAATAGAGGCAGTTTAAAAAAATGAGAAAAAAAAATAGTTTTGATACATACTTTTCAAGAACTTGCTTACTATGCCAGATATATGTAACTTTTAAGGGAAATAAAAACAGGCAAATTCTTGATTTGAAAATTGTGTGTATTTAATTTTGTTTTCTTTGGCTTATCAGTGTTCTGCAGACAGAAATCATGCACAATTAGTTGCAGTAAACCCACGAGTCAATTAATACCAGGGGATTTGAACTTTGAAGTTCATTTTTTGTTCAGCGTAGTTTGTTTGTTTTTTTCCACAGGTGAGATTGTATCACGTTAATTTCAGTGACCTTTTAAAGACAGGAAATTCAACTTGCTTTCCAATAGATTTATAGTGTCAATATCAATATTTACTTGTGTCTTTATATATATATTTTTATACAGTGGCAAAACAGACATGCTGGCATGGGAAGTGAGTTTTACACAGAACAGAACAGAAATGAAAAGCAAGGAGCTTGCTTGGGCTGAGCCATCTTGGGCATGAGACATCTTGTAGCAAACAGCCTGCAAAGTGTCAGGAGCTACTGTATACCACATCCCTTGAAGGAAGGACTCCTTATGATCTTGCATCAGCTAACAGTGAAGTGCCCAGTTGTATTTTGAACTCTATAAGCATTTTGTCACAGTTTTTCATGAACTTCAAACAAAAAATAAATCAATGTTTGGTAACAGTTGGGCTGAGCTGGTGTAGTGCCCTGGAGAACCGACCAGTGATAATTTGATGACAAGCGAGTCTAGGTGGCAGTTTAGCAGAGCATTGTGTCTGTATTAGGCATTGGCTTGGTTGTTTTGGAGCAATGCATCCAATACTAGGCTCAGACAGGATTTTTTAGTTTTATATTACAGGATATTTTATGATTTTTAACTATATTTTGGTCAGCTTGTTTTGCTGGTTTGTTTCTGTGGGTGGAAGCATGAAGATCCACTTTGGTTGGTTCTGTTAAGTATGTACATTCATAACTGAGCTACTCTTCCATTGTTTTTGAAGTTAACATGTTGTTTATTCCCTTTTCTTCTAAGATGAGATATGATCTTTTGAGAATTGGATTCTTAAATGGAAAATCTCAATGGGAGTCAGATACTTATTTTCTGACATTCTGTATTTTTCAGGGAGTGTTCTTTAGGTGATCAGGTGATGGAAGACATATCGGTACAATTAGAGGGAAAAAATATTTTCTATCTCAGGTATTTTTGTGGTATGTATTTTGCAGCATGGAGAGTACAGCCTGACCTCTGTAGATTTCTAAAATGAAGAAGACTGAAATTGGAACAGACAGAAAACAAAGGTTAGCACAAATATTGTGAAGATCCATGTAGTGGGTTGACCCAGACCTACTACAACCCACATTTTCAAAGTTAATTTTACCATATTTAAATTAGCAAACCTTGCTGTTTTACACTAATGAAGAAGCTGAGGACCTCATTCTTTTCAGGAGACCAATCCTGGACTTTTGTTCAACATTAGGTATATTGGGACATAATCAATAAAACAAGTTTAATATTTCAACTATGCACTGACATATTGAAAGTCAACTCTACTCAGAAATACTAATTAAATTAACCACCACAATATAGAGTTTGTTCAGCACAAGAGATTTTATCTTTTTATTTTATGATGGCTCATCAGCAAAAGGTTAACAAATTTATAGTGATAAGCCTTTTTTTTTAACAGAAAATCAGCATTCTTATAAAAAATTGCCTCCTACAGGCCAGGCAATCTCCTTTGTGAGCCGTGACAACAGAACACAACACAATCCATTTTCTCAGGATGAACATTTGACTCTTCTGTTATCTAGAATGAGCTCATAAAACTCCTAATATGCTTTCTGCAACAGCTGCTAACACATTGGTCCTTTCTATTAACAATACTATTTCCTGAAGGCTATATGAATTTCACTGAATCTGTTTGAAGGATTTGAAATCTGAGCAAAATACTGGAGTATTCATGTTTTGTGCTGCTGAGAAGAAAATCGGAACATTGCAACAGTAAGTTGCAGAGAGCAATATTGTCAAAGCCAAAAGCAGGGTATTTTTAAGGGATTTTCTCTGACTTTACTAACATGCACAGTCCTAATGAATCAGGAAATAAGCAGGGCAAATCTTAGCAATCATGTCCTTTAGTCACACAAGGGATGACTCTCAGTACTTTATTGATGTTGGATAAATGTTCCCTGTCTTAGGGAACAATCTAACTGAAGACAAGCAAAATAGCTGTAATGACTTCTAATAAAAGAAGAAAAAATGAAGGCAATAGGGAACACAAGCAAAAAAATGCTGTTTTCTTCACCTAACTGCATGTTTCTTTATCAACATGGATATATCATCTTTAAACTCAATAGTACATTGAATCAAGTATCTCCTTTGTAAGTAAATTAGATTTGAAGAATATTATTTTCTGAAATCAATTTCTCTTGTATTCTTATGTTGTAGACAATGTTGCAGAAATTATTCATGAGCAAAAGGGCTCTGTTTAATTGTTGGAGAATTCTGTTCAGTTTATAATGAGCAACCTAGACAATGTATAGGTAGACTAGTGAGGAATCTTTTCAAGTCTGCTGTAACAAAATAAAGTATTTAGGCCTGTTAATTAAAAGTATTAAAGGCGTATTCTTGCAACAAGCAATTATTGAATTGAAAATAGTCTTAAAAATTAATTAAGTTCAACTATCCCTCTTTGTTTACCAAGATTAATTTGTCTCCTCACCAGAATAGTGGAACTTCAAGATTGCTAATTTAACACTGTATTTGAAGACACAATTATAGCCTTAAATTTCAAATCACAACAAATTTTCATTTTTTAATTATGTTTATTATAAGAAAAAATTAAATCCTGTTACTTTAGCTATCATTTTTAGTTTCATCTGTGTATTCTGTAGACCAGATGACTTTGTTAGTGTTGGAAAGTGAAATCTAAAACTTTTTTTTTCAATATAAACAAAGCTGAATTTATAATATACTAACACAGGCATCTGAGGCGTTTTAATTTTGGAAATATTGATCTCTTACAGAATTAAGCCATCTATGTGCTTTCCTGCAGTAATTATAATTCATTATTGTATTATAAAATTTGATATGATTCTTAATAAAATTCGTAAGTTTTGGGACAGATTTGGAGGTTACTGCCACTAAGCCCTTCAGATTCTGTTGGTGAGTACAGAATATTAGGTGGAAAGGATATTGTTTATACATAAAATGGCACTGTCTTATTCTGGAAAACCACCAGTGTACCTCCTTCTTCATAAACTCAACAAAGTAGATGACAAAAAATAAAAATATAAATACTTGTTTAATTCATAATTCCTGAGGGCCACTAAGAAACAGGTTAGTTTTGAAAGAAGCAAGCTATGGGATTTTTTTATTTTTTTATTCTATAATCTTAGATTAAAGTATGAAGCAGCTGTAATTCTTTCATTAGCTTAATGCTTACGTGATATGCCAGTTCAAAGATACTTAGCTTGTGAATAGGCATACTGTTAATATTCCTCTACCCTTTGGGGGTGGATCAATAGAAGCATCTTTAATATTTACAATTGCACTTATTAGGTTGTTAAATACATTTACTGAGTTAATTCTTTTTTTTTTTTTTTTTTTTTTTCAGAATTCAAGAAAAGTTTCATAAATTTAAAAAGTAACTTAATTTTGAAATGAATTTTAAAGCAAGTTATAAACTGTGCATAGTCATTCAGGAAGCCCTTTCTTTCTTTAAAAAAGAATTTTTAGATCATTGTCTCCTGTTCTTTTTACTTTGGCACTGAACTCCTTGCATACTACTAAATACCTAACTCCATAATGAAGATAAATACTTTATACTCAGATGACTTCTTTAAACTCATAACCAGTTGTGGCCACATGTGGCCACTGTCCTACATATTGGAATATAAAATATTTTACTGTTTCCATAGCAGTGATATTAGGATGTTATTAGACTAGCTAACTAAATTTACAAACAAAATATCTCTAAGCATACCAGTTTGGACATTTATGCCATCATTCAATATTTAAGTATTTGTATTTTTTTCACGATTAAAAGAAAACATGATGTTCCAATAACCAAAATATCCTCCAAAGAGAAAAGTATGCCTTACTGTTAAATGGATACTTTCAGTGCCTTTAAAATAAGTTAAAGTTATTTTCTGTAATATAATGATCCATATGGGGGTTTTAAAATAGTTTTAAACTTGAAATATATGGAAAGAAAATCCTGTTTTTACAATACAGTTTATGGCTTTTGATAATGTATTCCTCAAATATTTTTTCTCTGAAATATCCATAGTAAAGCCTGCTTGAATTTTCACAAATACTCTTACTTGAAATAGAACTATCAAATAGATAGAATATAAAAAATTGGACTTTTTTTTTTTTGGCTGTCTCGTCTCCCTTCCTTTTGATCAAAAGGCTTTTAGGATTACATGCTACAATACCATTTAACATTTTAATTTAAAGATTGCTTGACAAATATTCATAATAAGTAACATGATTAGTTTTCATATGTGTTTTTCTAAACATGCCATGAAAATGTTATATAATATTATAGCACAACAGAGGCTAAAAACGGCTTTTATTTCCTTTGTAAGCACATTTGCATAAAGTAAATACAGTTTAATGCCCAAAGGTAATTTATTTCCATTTAAGATGATGAAAACCTCCCAGGCTGAAAGAAAGTTGGTCCCAAAAGTTACTGTAATTAGCTCGATGATTCCAGTTAATGAAGTACCCCCCCATATAAGACTGCATGTTTTCCTCAGTAACCATATTAGATATGAAATTAATTGCTATCACTTTGTAACACTCAGTAAAAGTACAAACAAATTTGTAATAACATGATGTTAAAATACTGATTAACTTATGCATGATAGTTATTAACTAATTTCTGGATCAGCTTTGTACTGCATAGTAAGAGAAAATAATATTTTAGATAATGATAATTGATATATTGATAAGGAAATTAACATTTGTTTTCATTTAAAATGCTTTACCTGCTTGGTCATGTGTATGTAATGTGAATTAGTCGTTCATCTGGTATACTAGATCATGATACTGAAGAGGTTATAATCTCTTATTTGTCCTATCCAGGAAATTTATGTAATTTTCTCACTCCAGGAACTGGACTTCTGTTTAATTAGGTATAAGCTTAAAATGTGCTATATAGTTTTAGCCCTATTAAGACTGAAATGTAACATTCTAGTAATTGTATCAGCACTGCTTATATTCAAATGGTGGCTCCTTATGTAGCATACCAGTCATACCGGTCATAAGATCTTCAAAGCCAAGGTTAAAAAGCATATGGCATTACCAGACTGCTCTTTCTCCATTTGAAGACACGCAGATTCACTTGACACTGAAGCAAATGCCGTGTAGGAGAGAGCACCTTAGGGCCTAAGCACTTCTTGAGCAGAGGTGTACATTTCCATATTATCAAGAGTCATGAAGACATAACATATGGCCTTTTTTTAAAAAAAAAAAAAAAGAAAGAAATTTACTTTTTATGCCCTAGGGCACTTACAGTAAAATAAAAATACAATAGGCATTTAGCAGAGCAATTTTGAAAAGAGTGCTCCAAATTTCCATTTTGGATCATGAAAAAAAAAGTAAACATTAATACCTGTGAATTGAAATAATACATATGACTAGCAAGGTTGTTTCCAGGATCTGGAAAGATACAGTGGCTACGTTTTCACCTAGAGTCAGCTACATTTTCTGATTTTGTGCAGATCTACTTTGTAGGAATTCTGACATTGACAGGAAATTATATTCCAATTAAACTGCAGCTCGGTCAAGAATTTTCTAAGAGGTACACTTATCTGAAAGTGCAAAGCTGATTTTCTTCAGCACTGTAAGAAAACATTTAATGCATAAAAATATGGAAAATACATTTCTTTGTAAATCTATATGTTTCACAAACATCTATCCCTGCAATCACTAAAGCAGTTTTAATTATCATATTAAAATATCTTGTTAACTGGCATTTTTATAATGGTTCATTTTAGTAGTATACATGTTTCTATTGGATAAGGTTTATCCACTGAGCAGACTGAGAGAGCTTAGGTCATCAACAGAATAATTTCTTTAATATTGAGAATATGGTCAGAAGTCAAAAAGAGAAAAAGTTTCTATCTTTGTATATATACATACCTACTATAAAACATACATCTATTAAGTATAATCTATAATTAATATATAAACCAAAATGTATGACAATGTATAACATATAGTTAATATATAATACAACATATATAATGTATACACCTACATAATGTTCAGATGTACCAAAGGAATTCATCAAAGCAGGATCTAGGCAGTAAATCTGCTATAAAATTGTTTTGAACACACAGATGGTGATGCATGATTTTATTGTTGCATTTATTGATTTTATTGTGGTACAGTACAAATCTGCCAGCAATAAAATAGAATATGATGATACCAAAATGTATGAAGAGATATTTCACTTCATGCATAATGAAGAAAGTTGTTGAACCAATATGTTAGAAATGCGTGATTTACAGAGAAATAATGATTTGTTATTTCTTACTTATTTGGCCTGTGTGGCTTAAGTTTAAGAAAAAAGATCAAGCATTTCAAGTATCATCATTCAGGGCAGCTTTAGTAGCAGGCATTCCTATTCTTGTGTGAAATATTGTTTGCTAATAGTGAATAGAGAACCTTGAGATTTTATTTCCTACATTTTAAGTATTAAAACTCAAATGATAAACCAGAAAACTACAGTCACTGGAACACTTTGAGCTTTGATTACATTGCATGTGTTTGTAATACCTGTTCCTCAAAGAACTCATTCAGCCAGTACAGAATGTGCCCCAGAACAATTTTCCCTTTTCTCTCGCATTGCATCTTTTACATTAGCTTATGCCGTAACCTTCCATATGAATGCTTCTGACATTTTATGCTGAGGCATATGAAAATTGATTAAGCTTCTCTAGGAATGCTACCTTGTTTAGCAGTGTTTCTGCCTTCTTTTGAAAACAGAAATGTGAAATCTCCAATCTGAGGGAAAGATTCATGATGATGATCTGGGAGCTGCTAAATCACCCACCTGCTTCCCCAGCTGACCAACAAAGAGGAAGAATATCATACAGGTAGGGAACAATTTCTATTCATCTGCTTCAATGAAAGATGCATTATGTGGTTATTTATGACAATGACCGAATCAGGAGATGCCTGGATTTTACTGTTTAGAAGGCCTTGCAATGAACTGGCCCTTGTCAAGGGAGTAGTTTGTTGCTTTTTGATATCTTTCCAATATCACAAATTGCTTGACTGTAGAATGAGATTTCTAAAGTTTCATAGCATGTCCTAATGATAAATTGCCAGTATAGCTAGTCCTCACAATAAGAAAAATGCTTTGCCTATAAAGTGGCCTCTCCTAGTATCTCTAGTTTTGTATTCTAATAGTCAAACCTCAATTCAGACTTCCTTATGTGGATGGTTAAGCTTGGAGAAATTGCTGAGTATCCAATAAGAAAGACAATGTTTGCTGGGAGATTTATATTTTAAAAGAGAAAGTGAATGAAATGTAATGAGTCCAGAGACAGATTTTTTTTGTTCCAATTTTCCAAAATACACAAGCAGCCCATGGTTTCTATTTACATAACAGGTATATGTTAGGTGAAGAAGAGATTGTAAATAATTTTCTGCATGTTGTATCACTTAGACATAGACTATTGAGATCCCCAGAGCTTCAAAAAGGACTTTGAGATACATTTCTCTTTCACAAAACTTTAATGCATGATGGCATTCATGATACAAGTGTGGCACTGCACAGGTATATTGCCATGAAACTGATAGGAAAGGGGAATAAATGGAGACAAGAAAACCTTAAGCTTCCCTTTCCTCTCCTGCCTCCCAGAGGGTGCATCCACACCTTCCTGTGTACTACTCCCAATGTCGAGGACACCCTGGGGAAGCTCGCAGTCCCCTGACTTGCTTCTGCCCTCCTTGGCCTCTTCCATGTTGCCCTGGAGGAGCCAGCACAGAACGGTGCTTTGAACAAATATCCCCTATGCAGCACCACAGCTCTTAGCATCTTCCAGGCGACCTGTCTATCATACAGTCATTAGTCGTATTAAATATGTGTTCTTAGTTTCTGCATTTAACTTATCAAGTCACTTTTTGTGTGTCTGGATTGATAGACTCCGAAGTGGAAGTTAAACGTTTCACGCTCCAACCTGCAAGGCAATGTAAGCTCCTGCTCTTTTCCTATTGCACAAGATGCCAAGATAGTATCTCAGAAGTATCAGAGCCTAGGGAATCAAATGCTCAGATGCCCAGCTGAGACATTCTGCTGTCTTGCACACAAGCATCATGAGAACCAGCAAGGCTGCATTTCCTGCACCAGATCCCCTGAGGGACCGACTCCTGTCTGTGTACTCAGAGCATGTAAAACACACCGCGGTGAGGGCACGGCTCTCACAAAACAGCATGGCAGCTGTCATGTTTGTTCAGAAACATGGCTAGCAGCATACGTGATGTTTGTTTCCGACCCTTTCCCTTCATCCTTAATACCAGTGGGATGCCTGGATGCTTTTCTATTATTTTTCTGCATGTTTGCATGCTTAAATCTCTTACCATGTAGAAGGCAGTGCTAATCGCTGGGTTGCTGACAAGCCTGGCATGCCGGTGTATGCTTCCACAGCCTTTCCTTGAAACTGTTTTACTTTCCAGAGAACAATTTAAAGATCCAGAGATAAAATATCAAAGAAAATGAGAGAAAGAATGGGTAAGGAGCACTGGGCTGGGGAGGGAGATAAGGGCTGTTCCTGGAACAGGGACTGATTTTTTGGGCAGGCTCTGAGAACAACTGCTGGCTTTGAGCATTGTGGGTGAGGAAAGCAGCCATTCTTTTGGAGCTCTCCAGGGCACTATGGAGCCAAAAGCATATTTTTTTTTTTAGTATTCAGGCAATTATAAAATTGAAACTGTAAGGATCATTGGACATAATGTGTCTTTAGGCACAGGCAGGAGTTAGTCAGTGATCTTGATAACTGATATGGAGATAGGGGCTGAAAATTGCAATTATATGTATTAATCCTCCTAAGTGTTGTTACAAATCTAAACCCTACAGTCTAAGCTCTAAATGTTTTCCTTGTGAATAGATATGCAAAACTTGGTTCATTAAAATACATTTACCAAAGATTTTATGAAGGTTTTTTTATATATGTAGTATAGAAAGGTGCCACTAAAAGACACTCTAGGATGACACGATAGACTTTGTTTCACAATACACACATTAAGCTACACACCAGAGATTCCTCTAATATACGAAATATGAAAACTGGTACTATGTATGAAAAGTACTGAAGAATGAGTATTGTGAATTTTATGTAAACAAGAAAAATACAAATAATTGTTTTTCCAAAATTCAGATCTACCTTACAACAACACTTTTTGTTTTCTCAGTCAGAAGTACACTACTTAAAGACTTGCTGCTTTTTTTTTTTTTTTTTTTTTTTTAATATTCTTTTCATTGGAAAATGTCATTTAATGAATGCAAAGCTTCTTTTGTGGAAGAATATCGGTGCTGATGAAATGGGAGTTGTGCAGGTTTCTCACATTCAAGATGGAATTTTTGCTTAAAACAGCAGATAAGCAGAGACAGATGTATTGGGGTATTGAGCACATGCTTAGGATAGTGACATGGTCCTTGAAAGTTCAGGTGGACATTATATTGCCCAAGCTAAGAGGACAGAACTACCTGAATAATTTGTAAGACTGGACTAATTCTGAAACCTAACTAGCATGTACTTTTACAAGATTTGGGAAAAAAAAAAAATCTTCTTCATTTTGACTCAAAACTGGAAATAAACCTCAATTTAATAAAGCTCAGGTAGGATTCCTACTCTTCACAGGGTTGCTGAAAACATTTTTCCCCCTCAACATTTTGGGTTGGAATCTTTGACCGAATATTTTTTGTAGCTTTCATAAAATGCTAGCACTTTTGTGAAGGGTAAGCACTGACTTTGCTCCCAGTGAATTAGGAAAAGGACTGAAGAGAGGTCTTGCACCTGACCAGTAAACATTTTTACTCTTTGGCTATTATATAGTGGGCAATAGACTTCTTAATCTCCTCAAATCTTATGAAAAAGTATTAGAAGTTTAAAATCTTTGTATTACAAAAAAAAAAAATCAGAAATCTTGAATAATTTATTAAACCAGGAGCGGTATTGTCCTCCTGCCTCTCTGCCTCTCTATATTTTTTTTCTCTATATATACACACATTTATTAAGATATTTTCTGCTTTGTGATGCATTATGATTTTAGAGATACTTGCTATACTTCAATTAGGAAGCGACAACTAGCGAGTTAACTTTTTTAGCTCAGCATATGTGGATATGTACAAACTCATGCATAAACATAAACCAAACTACCCTTGTGGAAAAAAAGGCTAATACCTTTTTAGAGCATAAGTGAAAAATAGCAACCAATGAAAACTAAAGACTGCATGATCCTAATTGCTGAGAGAATGACTTATTTGTCCAAGCCGCCCAAGAAGACAGAAAGCTGAGGAGTGGGTAGACATGTGAGTAACAAAAGATAACTTTACAGTACATCAGCTCTGAGAGTTTAATGCACTTGTATTAAAGCATGAGCGTGTGGAGGCGTGTGCAGTGACAGGCGAAGAGAGCCGTGTCTGTTATGCAAGTGGAATGAAGCCAAGCACAGAAGATGGGGATTTTTTTTTCTCCATTGACTTCAAACTCTGAGTTTACACGCACTGTTATAAAAGCAAATTTGCAATCCAGCTAACAGCCACAGCTTACACAGTGACAGAAATATACACTAATGTAAATGATCTTAGTATTTAGTAATCATATTCTCTCTGACCTTGGAAAACATGCTTTTGCCTCCCTCATATTTCTTCTGAGTTCTGCAGCAAGGATTGCTTTCCTGCCTTGTCATTTTGATTGGATTAATTGGTGAGAACCTTTATATCTCTCAACTAGCTCCCCCTTTTTAACATGTCAGATACTGTGTTTGATTTTACTTTCAAGCCTCTAAGACTCTTTTTAAGACTTCTTATTCTCTTCCAATAAACTTGTTTCCCAGTGCTGAGAAATCAATTTTTGCACCAATTGATACTAATTGCCATTGTTTCTCTGCTAAGTCTCCAAACAAATGCTTTCCTACCATTTCTTATGATGCCCCTGAAGTGAGGCAGACTATCTTCATAAATGCCATCTAACTCCTCAAAAGTCTCTTGCCATGCTGTCTACAAAAAAGCCTGACATATATTTGCTAAGATCATTGTGAGTAGCCATTTAAATGTGGAATTCACTTGACTTCATTTTTCTGATGAAAGGATTTGCTGGTGATCTGTGTAGCCATTGGCTTTTATTAGGGATCACCTGCATTCTTTGTTCCTTTTACCTGTAACTTTGACATACTGTTGCTTTTCTTTGACAGTTTAGGTTGTATGAAAAGGCTGCCTTCCATTTTCCTTGCTTACAAGAAAAAGGGCTAAACCAAACAATCAAATAATCAGCTTGCTATACCCATCTTTGCAACATGCAAAAGTCTGTTTTTGTCAGAAGAAATGAAAACTATTCACTACTCCAAGGTCAAATGTTACAATGAAAAGAAATGTCAAAGACTTTTGAAAAGGCTTGAAAGACCTGCAATTCATTAAGTTTGTCAAAGAGAAGATTACAAAAGAGAGAATATATTTTCCTGACTGCTAAATGGAAGGAGAAGTAGGCCAGCTAGACTTGGGTGCACTAGGACCATAGTAAAAATGACAAAAATCTTAGGCAATATATTGTTGTTATATAGTACAAAAAGCAGGATAAAAACAGCAGCTGCTCTGAGAATGGAGAGTTGGAATATAATCTACAAATGAAAGATGGAGAGGAAAGCAGTAGTGCCTACACCTGTAATGCCTATCACAGCAGCTATTTCTTATTTCCTTTCCTCTGCAGCCCATTAGATTCAGCAGCAGGACTAACACCTTCTGTGAACTTGCCGTCATCCAATGGAGAACTTGCTTCACTTATAATCATCCGTGTTTGTGATTCCAATGCTCAAACTGACAAATCATCTCAAAGAGTGCATAATACTGATAGTTTCTTCCTGTGCAGTTAAGAACAGCTTAGGTTATCTGAAAGTATTTCAATCATAAGACTGGTTGAGGTCATAACACTAGTTCTACAACTACAGGCAGACCAAGAAACCAAAATTAAATAGAAAAGAGAAAGAACTCCAGAGAGCAGGTGTACCAGTAGCATACATCTGGTACAAATCAAAAATAGAAGACAGGAAATAGTACATTTCTACATGAACTTTCTTGGTTTTAAGTTTCTTAACATACACAAAACTAGAGACCAATTTCTGCTCTGGAAAAAAACAAAACAAAACATATTTAGACAATTTTATTTTATTTTCTACCTCATGTTGCAATAAAATATAGAGAGACGTTGAATAGTATGGCTCCCATGGAGACTTTGTGAAGACTTAGACAACAGTGTATGATTCACAGATTAAGTTTACAGTAGAGAAAGCTAGTCAATGGAAAACACTGAAAAAAAGTGTTCTCAATTTTCTTCCTCTTCAAGGCTCTTTTCTGTCAGGGTTTATGTCCCAAATCTCCTTCTCGAAGGCAAGTGCTAAATCCTTTCATTTACCAATAAGGCTGGATTTGTACCTTCAAGAGGAGGAAAACATGGTTAATTCTCTGAAACCCAAACTCTCAGTGTATAGACTGAAGAGAAAGCATTAGAAAAGTGATAAAAGGTATTTGCGAGCTCAAGAGAGGACACATCTTCTATCCTTTCTATTAGAGCTTTTCAATCTTTCACTTAAAATCAACCAACACCAACCCCCTCCCCCTTTTCCCTCTCCCCTCAGATTCACGAGGCTGAACAGAAAACACGAAAAGAAGGAAATCCTTTCATGTTGATCATCAAGACAGTTGTGCATGGAAAAGATTTACTCCAGTGGCTGTATTAAGACCTGATTCATTATGGCCCCTTGCTACAAGAATGACATCAGGGTGCTTGAGCGAGTCCAGAGAAGCTGGTGGGAGGTCTGGAGAACAAGTCCTACGAGGAGCGGCTGAGGGAGCTGGGCTTGTTCAGCCTGGAAAAGAGGAGGCTCAGGGGTGACCTTATTGCTCTCTACAGGTACCTTAAAGGAGGCTGTAGCAAGGTGGGGGTTGGTCTGTTCTCCCACGTGCCTGGTGACAGGACGAGGGGGAATGGGCTAAAGTTGCACCAGGGGAGTTTTAGGTTGGATGTTGGGAAGAACTTCTTTACCGAAAGGGTTGTTAGACATTGGAACGGGCTGCCGAGGGAAGTGGTGGAGTCACCATCCCTGGAGGTCTTTAAAAGACGTTTAGATGTAGAGCTTAGGGATATGGTTTAGTGGAAGACTTGTTAGTGTTAGGTCAGAGGTTGGACTCGATGATCTTGAGGTCTCTTCCAACCTAGAAATTCTGTGATTCTGTGATTATTTTACTCAGTACTTTTAAAACACATTCCAAATAGAAGGAAGTCTAATTAGAGACAATTAGGGACTTATAACAAGCTACCTAATTGTTTGTTTTGGTCAAGAATGATATACTTCTGTAAGATTTTAGGTCCCTGAGGAACTAAAAATTCAAGTTGAGGTGCCTGTCTGAATATGCTAGCCTCAGTAATTAGGTAACAACGAGGTGGATATTTTCTTGACTGCAGTTTTTAACTTAGATATCTAAATTCTGCCAGAAATTACTACTTTCCACATATGGGTAGTGAATTTGGAGTTCTTAGAGATGGAGGTTCATTGTGTACATAATGGGGAATCGCTAAATGTTAATCAACCGAAGTAGACCTTAAAAACTTCTAATCTTTTTTAAAACTGCAACTTTTTTTTTTTTTTTTTTTTTTTACAATTATTTGGCTTTTATTGGTGATATATAATTACTCTTTAATAATGATATTTAAGAAGAAAAGCCTACTTCATGTGAGTTCCTTCTGAGTTCATTTATCAAATTTGTTTTGATAAATAACACATTGAAAACCTCTTTTGGGCTAAGATGTTTAATTCTATCAAATATTAAAAATCATAATCTCCTTATTAAATTTATGATGTATGTTAGCAATCCCAGCTCTGGTTGGGATACCAAAAATGATGATTTTCTGTCTTTCTTCCTATAGGGCATAAACAGGTTGAGCAGCATAACAAAGCTAAATTTAGAGTAAATGCTTCAATTTTGATTTTTTTTTCCTTATATACCCAACCTGGAAAAAGTGTCCTAAAATAATACAACTATTATCTCTCTCTCTCTGTCTTATTCCTTTTTACCTAATATATTAAGGAGTATTTTATATGTCCCTATAAAATTGTTCTTGTGTGTAACATTAGACCAAAACAGCTACAAAACCACTGGTACTAGAAAACTTCATGAAAGTCTTAACAGTAAATAGTGTTTGCCCATCTGCTTTTTCCACAAAGTAACAGATTTTATATTATGTAGTTGTATATATGTGATGCATGCGACCATATATATGTATTTTTGTGCGATGTATATAATAGAGTATATAAATCCATATGCTTACTTTAAAATATGAAAATGTGTATGTTGTAATTATGCCATAAGTGTATCATGAATGTACAGTAACATAGCATAATTCATAATATACTATAATAAGTCACGTATAGAAAGATATGAATAATATATAATACATGTATTTCTTGAGAGTATCATGGAAGATGTTTGGCTTGTTTAAGTCAGGGTTCAATATTAAAATTTCACAGTCATACAAGAATTTGAACTTTAAAATCAAGAAAAATTTAGAGTTAAGTTGGATTCTTTATGATAAATACATGTAGCAATGTTTCTAGCTTTGTATAAGTGAATCTATTCTCATATGTATAATTTTATTTATTTTTTAAATTCATGAAAATCTTGGTTAAAAAAAGGAGGTGTAGAAAGGAAGCTGAAATATGACATTATTTCTTCTAGGGATCATGAGGTTCCTTTTGTCCTCGGGTTAATTGTTCACACCTGTGTGCAATTCATTCAGGTTAATCCAGAGCATGTGACGCTTCAATTTGTACTAACCTCAGAGATGATAACTTGCAGCTGTACTTTAACGTACGCGGTAGTATGAAAAGTAGAGGTCTATGAAATGAGAAGAAGTTGAATGTTTCTTGATTTTTTAAGCTGGTAGATGTTTAGAACTGTTATCATTAATTTGAATGAATAAGTTTTACTAATATATAAATATGATTGAAAAAAGCTGTTCTCTTTTTTCTAATCAGAGGTAGAGCTGCTTTGCCTGTAGTACTCTAATAGATTTGTTTCAATGGTTATTTCTTTGATTGTTTCTATGTTGATGGAGAGAATTAGAAATTAGATTGTGATTTTTTTTCCTCCAATTTGAGTGATAAATAACATTTTCAAGTTTTCTGAATTTCACATTTTAATAAAACTTTCTCAGATTGATCAGTTTATTTTTGATGCTAAATATTTCTCTAATTTCTCAAAGCTTTTAACATTTCATAATTTCTAAAACCTGCTCGTGACAGAACAGCTAATATATTTTTGTTGTTGCTGTTGTTTTCTCCTTTTCTTATTTTTGGGTAGTAAAAGTTAGTTTGTATTCATAATGAATAAATGCGTTAAAAGTCCTGTCAACTTTTTTGACAGATGTAAAAATGTGATTGATTTCTGGCATGTGTTTATTTTTCCCCCACAGAGTGATTTTAATTTGCGTATTTTTTTTTTCTTTCTTTTAAGGAGTGAGTTGATGCAAGCTGGAAAGAGGAGAAGGAAAAGGGGCCTACCAAAAAATAGGTGAATAAATCCTGTCTTTCAATTGCTTATTAAAAGAAAAAATGAAAATAAACTAATTGCTGAGACTGGTGATGTGAGTAAAAAATAATTTCATTGACTTTTGTTGTGGTGCAGAAGTAGGGGGGGAAGGAACAAAAGAGGACTTTTTGGGTATGTTAAGGTGGGGATAACAGATCTAGATGGTTCCAGTGTAAGCTCTGTACTGAGAAAAGGTGGATGTTGTAAAGGTCTGTACAACAGTGCAAATAAAAAAGCAGCACTATGAAAGTAGCATGAGGAGTGCTATCAGAGAAATGGATTGTTTTACAACAAAAACAATTGAATCCAGGAAAGTCCAGAAAAGCTTGTGGGAAGCCAGCAAGGGGTTTTCTGTGGACAAGACACATGCATAAGTGTCTATTTGATTTTTTTTTAATGAAATATTACAAGCTAGCATAAAATATTCCTATATAGCTTAAATTTACTTTTCCAATTCGCATTGATGCTGGGCACTGCTTTTGAGTGGTAACCTCCTTCTTCCAGGACCCCCTTTACTATGCAAAATCCGTAATTCTGTTAGTGAGCTGGCTGGATAGCTTTGACTAAATTCTGCCTTTTGTTAGCTTTCTTAGTTTAGCCTTATGCAGCAGATATCCTGCAAATACCATTTTGGCAAAAGAAAATAGTATGTGTTTAAATAAAAACAAAGCTTTACACTTTTGGCAATAACAGCTGTTTTGTCATTGAATATTTGGCTGTGTTTTGACATTCTGAAAGGGGCAACTTCTTTCAAGAGATATCTATCTTCCTGTACAATTCCAAAGCAATGAATGGTTTATCTTTTCTTACCATGGTGGGCTTGACTAATTAACATGAGGGTGTTTTGGTTAGGATGTTTTTTTCCTGCCTTCTGAGCACCATTAGCACATCATGGACAATAGGGAAGAGGGTACCCTCCTCTTCCCTTTATGAGGTTACTGTCTTGCCAGAGATAAAAGGAAAAATCACATGATACTATTCTCCCTTCCCATGGCAGGGGTTTTGGAACTACATGATCTTTAAGGTCCCTTCCAGCCCAAACCATTCTATGATTCTATTCATTTCTACTTATCTCTTGTCTTTGCCACAGCCTTGTAGTAGCTCTGTTTTCAATCTCTGCTCTAAGCCAGGTTATATTGGTTACCCAGAAAAAAAGCCTATGAATACAAAAAGCAAACCTTTGATGGTAAGTAGCATAGTAATCAGTAACACAGACCAATGATTGCAGATATGTTGGGCAGTTCAACTTAATGACTGTGTTGTTCAAATGTTGTGAGTGTTATGTCAAACCAACTCTAGTCAGGATTATGGACTGAATATCTGTTACAATTTGGAGCATTTTTGGTGTGTTTCTGAAGCACATGAGTTTTCATCATCAATCCAGCTTGTTAACTAAGGCACAGTATATGGGTAAATATGGGAGATCTGTTTCAGAAAAGATGGACCCAGTGCAACCCACAGTCTTCTTTTCTGTTGTCCAATCTATAGGGTCCATCTCTCCAGTGTGCAAATACTTGAACTTCCCAGTTAAATTATGGGGAAAATGAGCAGACAGTGAATTATTTGACATGAGCAAAAGGACTTGTTTTCTTTTCTGAGAAACTGCCAACCTGTTTTTAATTACATTTTCTAAAAATCCACAGTCTGAAGCTGACACCAGCATGTGAAATTTCAGTCCATATGGTAGAGTTTGGTGAAATTAATGACAGATGACCTGCTGTAATAATGGATGCTGAGCTATCTTAAAGATGCTTGTCAGTATCTCTGCTGGCTAAAATACCAGAGGAAGATATTAAAACTGCTATTCCTAAAGAGAATCTTGACAAAATACTGTGTTAAACTCAAGACTCCAAGTTAAGTTCATGAAATGTCAGCTCTCCTAGCGCTTGCTGTGTAATTTCATTTTGTGGCATTTGATGTATTTACCTGATGCATTTAGACAGACCTTGCATGGTGCCTCGACTGCAGTTACAGATATACATGTCTATATCTGTAAGATGTTAAATGCCACAGCATGAATGTACTGGTGTGGTTTTGGCCTCTGCTAGCTCAGTGATACCTTCAATGAACTTGATTTCATGTTCATATTGGAGGCATATATATCTTCATTTCACTTGTCTACTTTGTGGAAAATGTCAGTTTTCAGTGACCAGGGGGTCTTTCACCAGTGTGCATACGCGGAGCCTGTGTAATGTGATCATTTACTGAGGTTGTTTTAGCAACCTTTTAATGTTGTGTATTAAGCACATAATAGTAACTAACAAAGCCTATCAGAAACCATAAGATTTATTGTTCACACTTCAAAATAAAATAGCCTCTCTTCTTACTTTTTCAGCAGCACAAAGGACAGTGAACAAGATCATGTTGTCCATGTTGTCCAGATGCCAACTTCAGGAAAAACAACTGTCCGGTTTTTCCTCAAGGCACCTGGAGTGAGGTACAATAATGGGTTAAGGGGATAGTACTGCCACAATTGAGTCTTTATGGCTCTGCAAATAAAATGGATCTCATCCAGCAGGGCTGTCAGGGCAACATCCTTCAATATACAAATATTACATACATAAAACATTTAGGAAAAAGGGTCTAAAAAAATGTAGTGACTTACAATGATGCGCCTGCTGGCAGTGTGAAATTCTTTATGCTGCTGTACAATAGAAAATGGACTGGCTGACTATCAAGGACCTGAGGCATTTAGCATGTCCACTGAAATACCCAGAGGTTGTATCTATATAGGAACAAGAACTTAAAAGTAAAGGTATTTGCTAATTAAGCCTCTGTCCATTTTGAAACACTGAATAGTACAATTAATCTGCATCAGGGCTTGGAGGCTATGGGAATTATTTTGATGGCAAAAGCTCTAAAAATACAAAATTAAAGTACTAGAGGCTTTGCAGAATACATAATGGTGGAAAGTGAAAATGTTTAATAAAAAGCCAAGTGTATTGTCTTTGAAATATATACATCTATTCATTATTTATCTGAATACATAAATGCGCATACATCTATTTGTTTCCATTTCTGGTGTATATTCCTTGTGGGAATTTTGGTGTTTGCAATTACTGATGTACATAACTGAGCAATGGCAAAGATGTCTTGCCATTAATCAAGACACGTCCCTATTATTTTAAAGGAATAAACCTGTTCAGCTCTATGTCAGCCATAGTAATTTGCCTAAGTTGTTTCTACCAAGCACTCAGTCTAGCAGCAGAGATACTTTACCTGTAAGCTATAAGGAAAGAAAGCAGGAGAACTCTTGTGCCAGAGAAGAATGCTTCTTTCTTCTACTCTCCTAAACCACAAATGCTTCTAATGGATAAAGTGAACCTTGATGTAAGGAACCTAAGCCAAATCTTGCTCATTTCTCTGGTATTTAACTCTATTCAGAATAATTTCTAATGAAAATTTAATAATTATTAATGTTATAAGACAGCTTTTTTCTCTAAGGTATCATTTTCAGTAAGTCTAGATGTTATTCTAGAAAGACTAAAGTCAGGTTGCTCTGTATCCACCTTCAAAAGACAAGGCAAGAATTCTCTTGAAGCAAAATGTCGTAGTCTCTTCAGCTGGATTCTTTCAGCAGTGTTTCCAATGGATTTTTTTTTCTGCATTTTCTTTTTGCCCAAATGTATGTGTTCTTCAGAAGCATGTCAGGACTAAAAGAAATGCAAATGTATTCTGGTTTTATTTGTATTGTGAGGAAGGCAGAAAAAATGCATGAAAGCTGTCTCTGACACTTAAGTTTTGTGTTCAAGGTTACAATTTGTTCAGTGTGACTCTGAAGATAAACAAGGGAGCTAACTATTTGACATGATTCATTTATAGTTTACCATTTATCAAAATATTTTTGCATACACAAAATTCACTTTCTGTCCAGTACTCTGTTTAATATAGTGTACTGTATCTCTGACAATATATGATTATTTACTATAGAAAATATTTGGTTTATAATTAGAGGTTTTAGAGGCTATTGCTTTTGTTTCCTTCTGTAAGAAGAAGACCAAATATCTATTCTAATGCTACTGCACATCCTGGGTATGTCCACAGCATTACAGAACAGTGTAATGGTTATACACACTTTTAATTTTGAACAACATTGTAGATGTTATTCATGTAAAATGCCTGGTTACTTTAGTCCAATCAGAGATTCAACACTGTGTCTCCTCATGCTTTAGTAGGTATCTGTAGGCCTTCCTTGGTAGTGTGATTGTCCTTCTAAATGTATGTAGTATAATTTTGACTTGCATTATACTGTATTTGTATTGTATTTTAATTGTTTACTCCCTATAATACACTCATGACTATGTAAAGAACTTGGAAAATGTTGGTTTTGAAAAACGGGGATTGTCACAGACTTTAATAATTTTCATCTGACTTTTTAACCAGACCAGAACTGAGAGGCTGGATGCCTTCCCTGAGGTCACTAGTCCAACAATTTCTAAATCCTTCACATTTACCTAGAGCCAGCCATAAGCTAGTGCAATGGAATAGGCAAGCAATTCTGAGTAAAATGTGAATCTGGAAGCAGATGTTTCTTTAAAAATGTGTTAAAAAAGGTTGTCAGCTTATCACATTTTTTATTTACTCTGATCTTCATTGGCTTAAAATTCAAACTGAGGTAGTGCAACCGTTCAAAATGAAAGGGTGGGACCTACATATACAAGTGTTTGACCAATCAGTACAGATTTTTGACGTATCAATACTATGCACAAACTCTGAGGAATTAGTGTCCTTTGGCACATTTTCCCATACGTGGTTTCTCTATATCACCTATTGCAACTGTTATGTGGAAGAATAATAGATGGGTTTTACTGTGGTTTTAAACATGACAGATCTAATGACTTCAAGCAAGCTGAGAATTTTAGAGCCTAAGAAATGTGTGCTGGTAGGTAGGATGAAATTGAGCTGTTAGGTAACTCTTAAATCAGTCCAGCAGATGTGGAGAGGCATGTGATGGGTTCTGTATAAAATCAATGATCTTCTGCAATTGATTTATGGCCTTTAAACATTAGGCTTCATTGGATTCACTTTCTTGCTCTCTTTTCTTCTCTTTCCCTTTACTTTGTCAAGTATTTAATGTATCAGCATCATTCACAATACGGTCTGAAGAATGAAGATACACCTTTCTCCCCCCCCACCCCCCCCCCCCCCCCCCCCCCCCCCCCCCCCCCCCCCCCCCCCCCCCCCCCCCCCCCCCCCCCCCCCCCCCCCCCCCCCCCCCCCCCCCCCCCCCCCCCCCCCCCCCCCCCCCCCCCCCCCCCCCCCCCCCCCCCCCCCCCCCCCCCCCCCCCCCCCCCCCCCCCCCCCCCCCCCCCCCCCCCCCCCCCCCCCCCCCCCCCCCCCCCAGTTCATTCTTGTGAAAGTTAGGCTTTTGATTTTCCATATTTTTCTTATAAGTTTATCTATCAAAGCATTTGGAAAATGAATGAACTTCTGTAAAGTCTGAAAGAATTTCAGGTTAGAAAATTACATACACTCAACGCAAAAAATCTATGCTGCTAAAATTACCTAATGCCCTTTATCTTTAGCTGTGATATTTCATTTTAAACAGATCTGTGGATTCAGCCCAAAATAATTGGTTTCCAAAGAATGAAATGGTGTCAGGGCTTAAGTATCCTTTAATTTTCTATTTTTTTAATTAATTTTAAAATTTTTATTTTAAAAATAAAAGAAAAAGGAAAATACTTTGTATTATTCTCCAAACCTATGGCAAACCCATGTTTTGTTGACCAACAGGAGGAAATTGTTCAGAAATCAGATTTAAAAAATCAGTAAGATAACTGTTTCAAGACAGTTATTTTGGTAGTAATATCAAATCAGTTTATAAAGATGGTGATTTCAGTTTCACAGTTCCTATGTTTATGAAATCCTGCAATACATGTAGCAGAATAAATTTTAAAAAGAGGCAAGTGTGTCAGGTTTCCTTCAGTACATGTTCTAATCCTTCCAGAAGTTGTTTGGTAATACTCTGTAATACTTCTTTTTACTTGAGAATTTGAGGACTTCCACATTCTATGCACTACTCAGAGTAGAGGAAGTTGCCATCAGTGTTTTGTGACATTTGTTGGTTACTGTGGTCATTTTTAAGAGTGGCTGCTATGTAATACTCTAGATCTGGTTTCAGATTCAGACTTTTGGAATTCAACATATAGGTGTGGATTTTTGACTGTTTTTCTTTTTTAAACTGATTTAATCCAAGTACTTCATAGGGTCATTTTCTAAGCTTGTAATATGCTTGTTGTACCTTCTCTTTACCTTCCCTTATTTCTTTTTCTTGCACATACTGGTTTTTTTTCAGTTAACTGGTAAAGGTCAAATTACATAATACTGCTCCAGCTGATGTTCAAGATTGCAAAGATTTAAGTGCAATCATGGATTGGAAAGATGATATTTTAATGTCATTATATGAATATTGGATAGTCATACCTTGTAAATGGAGGAAAAGTTGGCACTTCTGTTCATGTTGTACAGGCCAAATGAAGTCAACTCCATTTTCTCATAACTGTGCTTCTAAGGTTTCTCTCATTTCTCTAATTTTTATAGACATCATTATAAACTTAGAAACATCAAACACATCAGAGGTTTTTTGAAGTGCTTCTGTCATTTAAGAAGTCAAATTCTATTCAAACTTCCTTGAGCATGTGCTAGTGTATACAATTTATATAGCAACACCAAATAAATAAATATAAGAATAAATAAATAATAATATTTCAGAAAAAAAAAAAAAAAAAAAAAAAAAAAAACAGTAATAAATACCTACTTACCAGCTTTGAATCAGGGTTGCAAAAATACTATGAAATGAAATTTTGTTGGTTTGTTTGAAGTTGTTTATTATCTCTCAATCAAAACATAGCCCAAGCCAGTTGTACCTACTCTTCTTTCACCTCAATTACAAATAGGTTTAGTATTGAAATATTATCTTTCTTTAATTCAGTGCTTTATATTTGTGGGGTACCATTATGCAATAGAACTTATAAACTTCTCAAGAAATGAGAGAAGATCAAACTATCTCTTTCCTTGCACAACCATTGCTTTTTTTACTCACTACCCATTCCCAGTACTCTGCTGTCTTCCAGTTTTCTCAACCAGGACTTCCATTTTCTCTTTATCCTCTCTTCCTGCACCTTGTTTACTCACTGTGGATAAGACACCTTTAATTTCCTTACAACAAAATAAGTATGTTCTACTCTACTCTGTCTTTTCTATAGTGCACTTCTGTATTACTCCACTTAGTTCTTATTTATTTCCTGTTCATTTTCCCCTCTCAGTGTAGCATTCATCAATGTATCACTTACAATCCACAGATCGCTCTGGATTTTTCCTTTGTTAGTTTGGATTCTGTTTTGGTACCATGTAGTCTTATGGACCAGTGGGATACCTCACATGTTCTCAAGAGGTCTCCACCACCACAAAACTACAAACAGAGTTTTCTGAAAACATTGTAAGAAATTACCCAGACAGCCCTACAGGCTCCTTCTATTTCACATGAGACTGGTATGAATAGTTGTCAAGCACACCTGAACAGCTGAATGCTGGATCCCAGTTTTTGTGAGGCAGTTGTTGAATTAATGGTTTATGTGGTAAACATTCTCACTTAGATAAATAATCAATGTTCTGCAGGTAGATGACAGCCGTAGGCAACAACGGGAGTGATCAATCTTAGTTAAATCAGTATTCAACAAATTTTTGTCTTCAGGCCTTCTGTTTCCTATTCAGACAAAACTTTTTGTCTCTTACAGCTGAAGTCCAGCCACCAGTTTTTCGTTATTGCAAAAATCCTCAACCCTCTGAAGACAGTTGTTTTGCTTCATTCTCTGATCATGACTATGACCTTTTATAACACTTTGTCATCTATTTCATGCCCTTACCACAGATATGAATGAAAATCTAGTCTGTTTCTATTAGCAGGATGAATGGAATTGTTCTTCAGTTGTACCCAAGCACCTCTATATTAGATCAAATTGCTTCATGGTCAGCCAGAATCTTTCTATTTTTTCCCCTCCTCTATCATAACAGTTACTGGTAGTTGGAATACTGACAGAATTTTTACTGAAGCCGCGTTGTTTTTTGTTTTTTTTGTTTTTTTTTTTTTTTTCTTTTTGAAAGTCATTGCTTGTCATTACATAGGTTAATGAATAAAGCATTATTTTTTTAAGGCATTTGACTTTTAAAATGTCAACGTGGATTTAGATGGGAATTCACTACAAAAGCTAACTTTCAGCAGCTTAACTGTGGTTTAAAATATATATATATATATATATATATATATATATATATATATAAGAAAAAAAATTCTTCCTGCTTTGTGATTTTTGTGTGTTACCTTTTTTTTTTAAAAAGGATCTGCTTTGAAAACTGTTCATAATGGAAATGCAAAACCAACATTCAGTCTACATCACGATCTCATGCATAGCATTAAAGTTTTATAATTGCTTCAAGAGGAGGACTATTCACAGGAAAAGGAATCTGAAGTCAGGGTGACTTCATCAGCTCCAAAGTTATAGCTAGATTACTGTAACAGTGAATGCCACGTATAGGATGCTAATTCATTTTTTTTGAGTGTTTCTTTCATATGATTTCTGAGGTCAGAGTATATGATATGTATATGTTATATGATATGGAAATATATGATAGCAGCTTTTAAGAAGGGAACTTTGCTCATTTGGGGTGCAATGCAAAAGACAGAAAAGGACTCTTGTATTCTAGTATGTTGAGATTTCATGCAGACAGCCCAGCAAGAATAATCTAGCAGTGTGACTACAGTAATTTGCCTTTCCACTCAAAGGAAAGAAGAGGGAGAAGCATAACATGAAATTGTTTTCAGCTTTGAGGTATGGAATTAAGGGAGACTTTATACTCACTCTGTTCCTATATAGTCAGTTCTTTTCAGCAGCTGAAATGAGTACATTAGGACAGGCTAACAGTTGCTGTGAATGGCTTATGATCTTTGTTCTTCCAAGCATGTTTTAAGAGTAGTGAATCTAAGCCAACAACGTTTGCACTCAGAAAATAAATGTTCTTAGTTATATGTAAATCCTTTTTTCATTGCATTATTTTTATTCTCTGTTTGTTTTTTTGGTTTAGTGTTTTGTTTGTTTGTTTTGTTTTTGTTTTTGTTTTTCCCTTCTATGTATAGGCATTCTCCAGAGCTTAGCTTTTCTGTTGTTGAAATTTATGTGTTTATACAGTCCAGGAGCTTGGGTCTTTTCCTAAAGGCTTGAAGTTCTAGAGCATTGGCAGCACATTTTCTTCGTGGCAGGTATTTAAAAAAGAAATATTTTTTTTTTTCCCCCAAAGTTTTATACTGTTAATCTTTTGAAAATGATATGGCCAAGTATGAGGAATTATGACTCTATCAAACAGTTACAAGTTCTCATCTATATTATTTTTACTAGTTGACTGAAGTAGTGCAACTTTCTGTTTCTGACAAGCATCCTCCGATCTTAATACAAATATTAAAATCAGTCACAGATGGTCTTAACAGCATGATTTATTCCTTCAAAGTTTTCATTGTTTACACACTTTACCCAGCTTGGGCATTTACTTTCCTGTACAATCACCCATTTATGCGATTCTCTCTGAAGGCTTCCTCATACCTCATTGAGGCAGGGAATTAAGATGTTACATGAAAGGAAATATAAAAATTAGCAGATTTGCTAGCAACGAGCCTGGACAAATCTGCTACTGTTCCCCCGGTACAAGCATTTTGTGTTCTGGCATTGTGATGTTTCCACGGAAGAATACCTTTCATTGTGTTAACCCAGAACAATACTATCCTTCATGCTGCCCCATAACTGCGGTATACTGGATAATGAGTGGGACCCTTAGTTTTAGCAACATGTACATCACTGTACCGTATATCGAATTTATCAAAATTGCATAGCATGATGACTCAAAATATCAGGCTTTCTTATTTCCAAAACAATAAGCATTCTGAATTGTAGCCCTATCTTGAAGAGTCAGTTCTTTCACTGGTGCAGTGTTAGTAGATTTCAGTGTGCACCTTATTGAAAACAAGTTCAGTTAAGATAAACTTATGTAAACATGCTGTTATAGCATCTTGGGGCTGAAATACGGGAAAAACAAGGGTATTTCATACCCTGTGAATATTCATGCATTTGAAGAGATCCTGAATTTGGAGATTTAGAGCATGTTTTCTACACCAGACATTTCTTTTTAAAAATGAGTTAAAAACTTCAAATAAAGGAGAATAGTTATGCTTAAAAGAAAAAAAAATGCATGAAAATAGAATGCGTTCTGATGATTATGCCAGTAAAAAGTGGACATTTTATGAGATATACACAATTTTACATTTTTTGATAACTTGATAGTTTTGAAAGATGCCTGTTTCTATTTAATTTTGTAATTTTTTACTTGCTTCTAATGCAAACTACCAATTTTTAAACAAATTATAAGTCTAGCTAGAGAAGAAGACAATGTCATGACTATAAATTCTTTAAACTATGTAGGTAGACAAATGCTCAGATTAACCAAAATAATATGAAAACAAAACAAAAAAAACAAGCACACAAAACAGTAACTCATTGGCGGAAGTAAATCTTTTCATCTTTAAGTAAGAAAAGCTGCAAAGCAGAGTTACGTATGTGGAATCACATTTTTTCTAGTATGGATTGATAAAATGTGCATCCATTTATATTTTATAGGAACAAACATACATGTAGATTTAGCATGTAGACAGCATACAGCTTCTGATGTCATTTTGTTTTCTTTCTACTACTTTTAAGTGATTGAGTGTTGCAAATAGCCATATTGCTTAGTTTTCAGATTAATTTTATGGGCCTTTTCAGAACGGAATAAGGGTCTACATGAATCCAAGCTATGGATAATTTGACTGGTATTTGGGCAACAAATTTGCCTCGCACAGTAAAGGAAATGGATATCTCGTAATTCCTATGAATTCTTCTGTTCTCCTTGTAGGATTTGCCCTTCACAGTGTGTGTGAAAATGCCCCCTGTGATAATCAGAAGTGATTTAAAATATCATACTTGGCAAAAAAATAATTATAGCATCGTGATATTTTCCACAATATGCCTTCTGGGTAAGGACAGAGAAGGGAAGAAAGGACAATTGGTCAAAATAATAAAGAGGAAAAAAGATCACTATTACCCAAAAAGCTCTCATTTATTGGTTTTGCTTGCCTTTTTAAGATGTATTACAGTTCAGTAATAATGGTCTTGAACAATACCAAGGACACCTTATCAGCAAATGATAAGCTGACTTTTTTGAGTCAGCTATAAGTTTCATTCATGTTAGTTCCATTCTTTCACATTTATTCCACATAAAGTAAATTTGCTGTATAATTTTGTCAGTGGTCAGCTTTAAAAAAAAAAACAAAACAAAACAACAAAAAAAAAACAAAACACAACCAAACAACAAACAAAAACACAGAAAAAGCTTATCTCCTCACACCCTTGTTGATATTCAGTCTGCCACATACAAAAAAGTCTCAAGTTCAATGTGATCTAATATGCAGTATATCCTGTATCAGAAACCTTAGGTAGGATTTATTAGAAGAAATTTATTAGCTAGAGATTATACTATGCCATCAGTATTTTTTTTTTCCTTTTTATCTGATTATTTTCATTCACATGTTTTAGTTCTTCATGTTGTTAAATTCACTCAAACCACATTTTGCTTGTATTGTGCTCCCCACTTATAGTGTGGTATAAGTATGCTTTATTTTACAAGGGGGATTTTGCTTATTGCTTTTGTAGATGCTGACCACAAATAGGTGTGTGTTTGTTTGTTTTTTTGTTTTCTTCTCACACCAGTTGATACTATTCAAGTCCCTTTTTGTGTGGAAAATGTTATATGCCTCAGACAACTGAAGACCGAAGCACATAAGTTTCCCCAAAGTGCTTCATATGTGTGATTCCTTTAACCTATCACAATGAGTTCCTGGGAAGTTACAGACTTGCAGCTGCAACTTTGACCTATAATTCAGTGATTTTATGAGATAAAATGTACTAGTGAAAAGTATTCCGATGAAAAGCTGAGTATTTCTATGACAAAGTGACGCGCTGGGTGGACGAGGGAAAGGCTGTGGATGTGGTCTACCTTGACTTCAGCAAGGCTTTTGACACCGTCTCCTACAGCATTCTCCTCAAGAAACTGGCTGCTCTTGGCTTGGACTGGCGCACGCTTCGTTGGGTTAGAAACTGCCTGGAGAGCCGGGCCCAAAGAGTCGTGGTGAATGGAGCCAAGTCCAGTTGGAGGCCAGTCACTAGTGGCGTCCCCCAGGGCTCGGTGCTGGGGCCGGTCCTCTTTAATATCTTCATCGATGATCTGGATGAGGGCATCGAGTGCACCCTCAGTAAGTTTGCAGATGACACCAAAGTAGGTGCGTGTGTCGATCTGCTTGAGGGTAGGAAAGCTCTGCAGGAGGATCTGGATAGGCCGCACCGATGGGCTGAGGTCAACTGCATGAAGTTCAACAAGGCCAAGTGCCGGGTCCTGCACCTGGGGCGCAATAACCCCAAGCAGAGCTACAGGCTGGGAGAGGAATGGTTGGAGAGCTGCCAGGCAGAGAAGGACCTGGGAGTGATGGTGGATAGTCGGCTGAATATGAGCCAGCAGTGTGCTCAGGTGGCCAAGAAGGCCAATGGCATCCTGGCTTGTATCAGGAACAGTGTGACCAGCAGGGCTAGGGAGGTGATCGTCCCCCTGTACTCGGCTCTGGTGAGGCCGCACCTCGAGTGCTGTGTTCAGTTTTGGGCCCCTCGCTACAAGAAGGACATGGAGGTGCTTGAGTGGGTGCAGAGAAGGGCGACGAAGCTGGTGAGGGGCCTGGAGAACAAGTCCTACGAGGAGCGGCTGAGGGAGCTGGGCTTGTTCAGCCTGGAGAAGAGGAGGCTCAGGGGCGACCTTATCGCTCTCTATAGGTACCTCAAGGGAGGCTGTAGCAAGGTGGGGGTTGGCCTGTTCTCCCACATGCCTGGTGACAGGACGAGGGGGAATGGGCTTAAGTTGAGCCAGGGGAGTTTTAGGTTGGGTGTTAGGAAGAACTTCTTTACCGAAAGGGTTGTGAGGCATTGGAACAGGCTGGCCAGGGAAGTGGTGGAGTCACCATCCCTGGAAGTCTTCAAAAGACGTTTAGATGTAGAGCTTAGGGATATGGTTTAGTGGGGACTGCTAGCGTTAGGTCAGAGGTTGGACTCGATGATCTTGAGATCTCTTCCAACCTAGAAATTCTGTGATTCTGTATTTCAAAACAAAACAAAACTGCATATCAAACCTTTCTTTTTCGAAAACTTATCTAACTTCTCATTACTCAAAATGTTAAAAAAAATATTTGCGTAACAATTTCAAAGATAGGAAAATAGTTGTTTTCCATCTTGTACCATTAAATATACTGGAATTTCAGTTGATATATTCTGTCTTACAGCTAATTATATGTTTTATGTAGTGTTTTTTAAATCTTTCATTATCAAATAACCTTTAAAGGGATAAATCTATATGTTCAAAACCAAAAGAACTGACTGATTTACAACTGTTTAGATGCTTGCATGAATTTGAGGCTTAAGAAAGCTTAACCCTTAATTCTTCAAGGAGTTATTTTTGTTTCAAAAAAGGACACAATAGGACAGTCTCTTCATGGAATAGAGGCAAAATGGACTTAACACGGGCATGTGTTAACTTCAGAAGAAGGCACTGGACAATCTGTTATGACATTTTCTGGTCACACGAAAATGTCTCCACTGACCTGAAGGAAGACATGGTCAAGTGACAACTAATAATATTCTGTAGTTAAGGAAGCTTATTGCAATAATAATAATAATAAAAATAAATAAACAAATAAACTACAGAGACTCTGCCAGTTTAACACTGATGTGAAAAAAAAAATGTAGCTTATTGATTGGAAAACTGTTGTAACATTTATTATAGATTCACTTTATTACTGGTGTGAAATACAATTTTGTGCTTCTCTTCGTCCCATAGCTCTCTCTTGAAGAAAAAAATAATAAATCAAGCACAGATCAGGCAAGAGTCATCAGCTGCAGAACGAGTTTTCAGTTAAGAAACTGAAAACATGGGTACCAGAAAGCAAGCAGCCCAGTTGCTGGGAAACTCATTTAGGTTGCAAAATCTCACATCTATTCTCTGCCTTGTTCAGTTAAGGAACCTTACTCTTAAATCCATGTTAACCATTAAGTCTTCCTTTATGAATCCAAGGATAAAGGTAGTTCTCCAGATCTGAAGGGTGTGAAGAGCTGTGCAAACACACAGTTTCTCTGTTGAAAACCAGAAGTCTGGTCATATAGATGATAAAAGATACAATATGTAATCTAGGGTATGTTTTTAGTGCATACCCTAAATTTAAAGCTAACCTAGGATGTGATTCTCTGCATATTTTCTTAGTGAAAGTGTCTTGATTTTATCCCAGAAAGGAATTTTACATATATATATAATTGTTAAAATATTTGAAGAATAAGTAAAATATTTTCAGCCCAATTTATATTACATTTTAGCATTATATGTGCACACATAAATGTTGTGAGTATATATGTGTGTACATATAGTCTATATGCCATTTATATGTGAAATTACATGGATTTTATTAATCCTTCTTGTATCTGCTATAGTAGATGGCAAGCCATTTATTTTCTGATTTATACATTTAATTTAGACTAATTTCATTGTTCCCCAGTTAGACTAATTTCACTCTTCCTTGCATTTTGGGTTGGAGAGACAAATACATTCACTGTTCACAGCAGTTGTAGCTAGTTGTCCTTATGTTAAGTGGCCCTTCTGGAAACTATGCCGATAGTACTGAAAAAATCACGTAAAATGAAACTCTCTCTGTTCTTACTGATTTTGTTACAGATGCCACGTAGCCACGTGACAGTCAAACTCCACTTTGTTATAGTGATGGTCTGTTCAAAGTAATTCACAGATCAGTACTTTAAAAGTACAGTTTTAATATAGTAGTTGCTGAGGCCTCACAGCTACAAGCCTAGCAGTAAAACTGCTGCTGAATTTGCAAGCCTTAGTTCCTGTCTTCATTAGAAAGAGTGCAGTTTTGTTTCAGTTTATCATACACTCATAAGCTGGACCTTGCCTCAGTAATACAAATAACTATGCCTGCTCTCTCTGCATACTTTTATTTGAAAGGTTTCAAATAAAACTATGTTAGAGTAGATATTAAATAATCCCATCCGTTGTAAAACAAATATTAATGTATGAGATAAAATACTAATGAGATATGTGTGAAATTATATGCATGCATGTATACATCACAGTGCATATGACAATGATAGTTTGCCTCAAGTTACATTTTTTTATTAGTAACTATTGCATGCATGCATGAACAAATTGTTAAACTGTAAGAACATTTTAGGCACCACAGACATTCATCTGGAATATAATAGAAAGGATCTAAATGTGACTACATCTCCTCAACAGCATGACCAAAAAATTGTGGAATAGCTGATTCTTAAATTAGCAAAACTATTAAAGAAGCCAAAATGCAGAGGATCAATATATTTCAGTAGAAGTAAATACTAATACTGTATGATTCAAACTGCCTAATTGAAAAATTCACAGGTATTTTACATCTATGAAGTTACATAGCTCTAACAGGTTGAAATCAGAAGGGCTAACCCAATGTAGTTTGAAAACACCAGTCCCTCATTACAGCATTGCTCAGACGATCTTTGGCACACCTCGATGTTTACGTTTTCATCCAGTGATTCCTTATGAACTTCAGCAAAAAAACTTTAGAAGAGTTGACTATACATACAGTAGTTATGTTTGGCAATGTGAATAGTGGAAGTCTTTATAGGTTAAGCCACATCTCAGTTCTTTCTGTGTTAACTTCCTGCTATTGAATGTTTGCAGCTCTTCGTGAATAATCTAAAAATTTCCTTTTAAATAAAACATGTTCCTCTGTGGTTACTTAATACACTAACAGACAATGAACTGTACTTCCTTTCTCTCTCTCTCTTTCTCCTTTTTTTTTTTTTTTTTTCAATTTCTTTTTACCTTAGCATTGTCTCAACCCATCTGTCTCCTGTAGCAAAGTGAACTAGTGAAAATGTTGAAATAGAAAGAAAAGTAATGGAAAGACTACACATGCATACACAATTGGTAGTCAGATTCAAAGTTTTATTTCAACTGCTTCTAAAGCTGTAACCAACAAAAGTGTATATGTTTTTAATAATGTGCCTTTACTGCACAGATGAAATAAAATCTACTGCCAAACTACACTTAGATATTTCAACTCAAGGTATAAGGAAAAAACATTGTAATAAAAGAAAATAAACCAAACAATGTTTTTATATATTGATATATAGAAATAGTAAATATTAATTTGTTAACAAAGGAAGATAGTGGCTATTAATTTTGTTTACAATTACGAGGGAAGAGAAATCTACTTGCTTTATGTGTTGAAGTTTTTAGCAGTTTTTCACCTTCATGATCATAGAAGCTGTGTGCACAACTATGGTATGCATGGGTCATTTATTTAAGAATTTTAAGCATAAATTTGGTTTAACAGTGATGCCTAAATGCAGAAATACAAGTCACGCAAGTGACTTTTTTCATTAATTTTTACTGATTACAGGAATGCTGTCTCCAAGATTTAGCCCTTAGTAACAGCTAAGGAAACCATTTGCTCATAAAATATTTAAATATCACTGGTTAGAGGCCTATTAATTATAGTTCAAGTTTATGTACCTTTCTGTTCGCCATATCTGCAGGCAGATATACTCTAACCACTTAAACACTTATTTTTTTCCAATGAATTTTTAGACCTGTAAAAACCAAACAAACAATAAACCCCCAAACTCTGAAAACTGCTTTTTAAGCTGCTTTCATTACAACATAATCTCTTTTAAATAATGGAAAGTTTGAACCGTGCTCACGGCTCAGTAAAATATAATGTAGTTCCCACACAACAAATCTATGGAAAGGAAAATAGTACTTCACTAGAAGAGGCAGTATGTTCTTAAGTGTAAAATTCTGAACTCATGGTGATATTTAGTTGTTTCTCCTCTCAATTTATGGGTTATGTTGAGCAAATCCTTCCTACGCCACCCACAGTTTCCTTATTTCTAGAAAGGGAATTATGGATGTATATAATGTACTGTTTTGAAATCAATGGGTGAAAAATAGTATGGATTAATTGAGTGCTTCTGAAGAACTTTAGGATATACAAAAACTATACATATATATATATATATAATTTAAAGGAACACACACTTTCATTATCTGCTATTTTATGTTTCCTCACAATTATCTCATACTATTCAGAACTTGTAACTTGCTTCTCTGTGGAGTTATTGTCATGAGATTGTCCATCAAAGCTATGGAAAAGAAACACAATACATTTGCATAAATGTTTAATATTTTAATTGCCAGTGCTAATTATTAAAATAGTTGTTTAGTAAATGCTCAATGATTTAACAGAATTTAATAATTAATAAAGTTCTCATTATTTAAATAATAATAATCTCCAAATTAGAAATACAGGAACTCTTGTTGTCATTGTTGTTTTTATTGACTTTTTTTCCACATTCTCTTCTCAGTTACTTTACACAGTTGTTTAACAATGAATCCAAAAATTCATGTAACTCTTTCAGAAATATAAAAAACCTCTAAAATTAGTTGTTCTGGTTCCTGATTACATATCTCAAAGGTCTTGATCAATTGGAGGTTGGTGTGAAAAGACAGCATTTGTTTCTCAGGTACCAGTTTCATATAAGGGTTCTCTACAGGAACTCCAACTTTTCCCAAAGTGGTAAACTTATTTCATTGTTTTCTGTTATATCTCAAATTTCAATTAGGAAGAACAAATTTCCTGTTTTTCCTAGATAGCCATTCATTTAATCTGTTCCAGTTCTTCAGTTTCCTAAAATTCATCTAATAAGAGGATGACTTCTGTTAGTTTTCATTCTGCTTGCCTAAACTTTTCTTACAGAAATGGAGTAAATCAGACTATTGTGTTAAAATGTGTGGTGCAGAAGATGTGGTAAAATCAGAATGTCAAGAGTGTTTGAACCCTTGGATGGGAATGAGCATTGTTTCATTGTTTCAACAGCATTTCAGCGAGGATATTTATATCAAATTAAAGCTGTTAAATTACTAGTATCAGAGCAGATTGCATAAAAATGATTTATTTATTTATTTATTTATTTATTTTACATTTGGAAAAATGAAGTGGCTATATATTTTTATTGTAGCATATTCTTGATCATAAGCTTAATGAGATCAAATTATTTAATTTTGTGCATATGTCTTCATGAGAAATGAATCTAAATTTGTGTTCAATACATCTGATTTACATGAATGTCTGCCAAGTTACAGATGATTTTAAGTTAGGTACATATTAGTTTCCTGCAGTACTTGAATTTTTCCTAATCAAGCTCTGTTGGTATGACATTTGAGACCTTAAAGGATGATTAAAGTTTGCAAATGTTGACACTATACTTGACACTGTCTTTGGGATTCAGAAAGTAATGAAGGTCAAAAGATATCTTTGTGGCCACAAAATTGGTGATACCCTTTTTTTGACCATCTTCTCCATTTTTCTAACCCTCTATTTGAATTTGTATTAATTTGTAGCATTGTGATATTGTCAGGGAGATGTTTTGATCTGACAGTTTTTGAAAATATAAATTAGCAGAGAGTAATTGTGTGGCTTCTTTGAGATATTCTGGCTACAGATAAATAGAGTCAATCAGATGACCTGCTCATCTTTGTCTGTTTTCTGTGTCTGCTTCCTCTGCACCTCAGCATACTTCTTTCTGGACAATCTTTTTTTTTTTTTTTATTTTTAATTTTTTTTATGAGATCTGGCACACTGCCACAGAAGGGCTGGAGAGCTTTTAGATATGGGAGAGACCTATTTGCCCCCAGTGCTGTGAAACAACCTGTGCTGTAGGCGTGTAGCATAAGCTATACTATTTCTATGTACATACTATTGTCTGTCTCTTCCTATATGCTGCTAATTGCTTCATCATCTTCCTCCAGTCAGGTTTGAAATGTCTGTGATTTAAAATAAAATAAAAATAAATTAAAAAATACATAATAATAGTAATAACATCAATGTTAAGTAGCAAATTAATATTTATAATATTCTTCATTTTTTTATAGCTCCTTCCGTTTTTTCTCTGTGCCATAGACATCAGTTAAGTCTGGCAATATCCTTAATAAGTTATTACAAGTTTTTCCCACAGGTAAGCAGCACATAGTCCCTAGAAACCAAGATGGCTATCAGAGATGAAATGAAGGATTCTTTCTCAGAAAATCCTGATGTGTAAGCACAAGAAGAGCTTGCGTCTTCTATAGTGCAACTACAGGTTACATGTGATTGTGGTTAAACATAGCTAATGGGCACTCTCTCAATAACAAAAAAAAAATAGTCTCTCTTGATAATTGCTTTTCAGTGAAGCTGAATGAATGAAAGTTTTAAAATTTAACAGGTTTTCCTCATTTCAGCTTATTAGTTACATCATTGTTAAAACAACAACAACAACATACTTTTATTGCCATAAGGAAAAATTGCCTCTTTAGTGCATTCTGTTGCTGGTACATAAAATCAAATCATGGTATAGATCATATAAACAAAGAAAATTATTTAACATATTGAAAATATCTGTCATTGAGAGCTATACAGTGAATTATTTCCACTTCTGAACACAAAAGAAAATTCTGGATTAATTACTTTTTTGTAGGTCGTTTACACCAAGTTCAGATTCTGCAAACATTATCACTTACCTGGTTTGGAGAGCACATAGCAACCTGAGTGGAAGAACAAATCTTCAAAGAGAAATACATTCAAAGAGATTTAGAATTTACAGAAAAAAAGGTATATGTGTGCAAGTGACAGTTCCCAGGTGTAGATATCTTACAGAGTTATGTGAAAATGGAAATGAGTATCTGAATTAGAAGTCTTCCAGAAGAAAAAAGTATTTTCCACATGAAACAAACCCACAAACTGAAAACAAACAAACAAATAAACAAACAAAACAAAAACCAAACCAAACAAACAAACAAACAAAAAAAAGACGAGGAGATGAGGAATTAAATGATGCCCATTTGTTTAAATGACTCTTGGAAATTTTATTTTTGGGGTATTAGTGTCCATGAAGAATAAAAATCATAATTTATATGCGTGGTAGAGATGTGACAATGCAAAATGCATAGTCATTTCTGCCAGGTGTCATCAATTTATAGTTTTATTAAAACACTTCTGAATATGTGCTTGTATAAAGCAGCCAGGTCAGTTGTTAAGACTGGGAAAGCTTGCCAATTTAGCTTTGCTGTGGACTGCTCAGAGACTTGAATGTCTTGGAAGTGGACATGCGAGGAAGCAAACTTTATATGTATTTCCAGAGCCAAATAGTAGGAAAAACAAACAGACACACACACACACACAAAGGCAAACAGAAAGTATAACAAAATCACTCATCTATAACCCCAACCATTAGCAATATCCATAAATGAACTAAATGAAGTAAATGAGGATTCTAAAATGTCAAAGATACTTGATTAGTTTTTAAAGTTGATTTTGAAGAAGAAAGAACATAGACCACTAAAACAGAAGAGAACTTATCACTAGAGCAGTCCATGAAAAGTTAATAGAATATTAGTTGCAAAACCTGATTATATATCAAATGAAGCAGCAGTTCCAGGTATATGTGGATGTGCATGTGTGTATTTATGAATGTAAAGAGTTCTCTGGGTACTCTGAGAATGCACAACTAAGAGGAAGTTCTACAATAATAATCTAGAAAACCTTATTTTGTTTCAGAGATGACAAGTAAATACTGCTAAGTAGCTTGTATGAGAATATGAACAGGTAAGCAAAACACATTTCAAGAAAAATGTCATATAAAGTTGGTAACTTATATTGATTTTTTAAGAATACAATTTGTCGGTCAATACCATAAAGTTTCTAGTGCACAGTACTTTTGTTCTTTGCAAGCCTGTGTTTGGAAGCATACCCCTTTTGGGTTGCATATTCAAAACCTCTTTGACTCTGGCTTAATATCCCCCTTCCCTGACTACTGTTTGTTCTGTGTAAGTCACATCCTGGGGTGAAGTAAATTATGGCTGAGCTGCTACCACTCCATCATTCTTTAATTCCCAAATTTTAAAATCCTCTGCAGCCCTTAGCCATTTTTTCTTTTAATGGAATTAATGCCTTGTCAGACTCATGTTTTAACAACTGTTTTGTTTTTTGTTTTTTGTTTTTTTTTTTTGGTAAAAATATTCTCTATCTCTATGTTTCATAGTAGGCAGATTGTCCACTAAACAGATTAAAAACTGAGACAGATAAAATGATGTATTTGTAATTATACACATTTTTCTAAAAGTGGAAGCTAAATGTTTACATGGATTCAAAAGAAAATGGCACAAATTCAGGGAAGAACAAAACAAAATGATAGCTGCTAAGTACAAAGGTATGACTTCAGCATTAGGAATCCTCCACAGTGTTGGAGGTCGTGAGAGTACCCTGGAAAAGTGTCACTCAGTTTTGCCTTATGTTATATTCTTCTGGAGGAATCCACTTGTGGCCAGTGCTGCAGAAGGAATTCAGGGCAGGATGGTCTGATTCTTTGACCATTCTTTCCAAAGATTTTTCTTATGATTCTGTATGCTCTCACAGAAATTATAACATGATTGAATGTAGAAAGAAAACCTCTGTTTTATTTTATAATATTTATAAGAAAAGGAAATCTCTCCAATTCCACCTCAAGTTCAGTTCAGGAATTATATAACAATACATTAGATTTTAGTTACTTTAATGTCATAAGAATTTGGAGGATTCTGAGTCTTTGTACTACCATCATTCTGAAAAAAATAGTTAAATTGCATTGATGCTAAATTAAAAAATATTTTTCTGTAAATAATCCCAGTGTATAAACTCATTAGCAAACTTTTATTTTCAGGCAGTTTGTGCTGCACTAAAAATATATATGTTGTAAGGTGGGGGTGAGGGGAAAGGGAACTCCTGTAATAACCTATTTCAAAATGCTTTAATTCCTAACATAAGCCTAATGTTGCCATTGTCACTGGAAATGATATTGGTGCCTTTGTTAAAAGACATGTTGACAAAGCAGGTCTTGTTTTACTAGAAATATTACTTAGATCTGTGCTAACAATAACAGATAATATTGACATGAGAAAAATTGAAAAGACACCAATTTGTTAAGCTGTTGGAAATCCTAACAAGTCTTAGAAAAGTTCAAATGTGGGGAAAGTACTATTGCCCATTCAAAATTCAACTCTGTTTGCTGGCTGAAGACAGGGTGATTCATTCAAAATATTCTGAAAGATCACTGTGATGAACTTTCATATCCACTGTTGGATATTTCTCTGTTGGACATTTCTCTGTCCAAAGGTGACTTCATAAAAGTGTGGTACTAGGAAAGCATTTAGTAAAGAATAGCTTTGGTATTTGGAGACTCTCTAAAGTCTGTCTGACTCAAAGCATAGATTTTGTGGGTTCCAAAAATCTGCTGAACAGTCTTCTAAAGGAAACAAAGCCTCTAAAAAGAACCTTTGTATGCTGTGTTGTGCAAGGTAGCATTTATATATTGAGTCAAACAAATTATCCATTAAGCTTTGTATATAAATCTGTTCTGAAGTGAACACCTGCAAATGATCCTTTGTGTAATTCTTGTTTTGCCCTTACAGCAAAAAGAAATAGTTTTATGTAGCAAAGCATGTTGTACAATTATATAAAAATTACTAATGTGTTACACGTATATCTGGGCAGTTTTCTCTAAAAATCTTTGATTTGTACCTACACTAAGCCATTACACCATCAAATCACAGCTGAGGAGTATTGAGCATCATTGAACTCCTGAAAAAAATTTGAGTTGTTCAGTACAAGGTTGCTCAGCACAGGTGTTTGCGTAATTATGATATATTAGGAAAATTCTTTGTTCAATGGCCTTCAAGCCGCTTGGACGGTAAATTGCAGAACAAGCTTCTGCTTGTTTAACAGAGATGAATGCATGTGAGCAAGATTACAGCAACCACTTTTCACAGGGAATATGGACATCTTACTTTCACAGGTCAAGGCACTACTCACTTGAAAGTGGTTCTTGCATGCAAAGTAATAGACACTATGGCATCTTTCTCCACCTCCTTCATTAGCAGGCAAGTTGGAAAAGAGCACTCAAGACAGACTCTTCTTATTTAGCATTTGAGCAAGGGCTACAAAAAGAGGCAGTGGAAAAAGCTACAGTTGCTCCAGCAGCAAAGAGTGTCTTTGAAGCTGTGTGATCAGGAGCCATTACATCTCTGCTGAGGACAAGGAAATGGGAGACTATAAAACATTTCTGTTAAATTCTCCTGGAAATCGCAGAATGCTATCCATTTATTTATATATATTTCTCTGTGTGTAGCCAGAGGCTTTCCCAAAAAGAACGTTAACAGCCCTTCCTTCCCCCAGTAAATACAAAGAATGAAATGTAGAGTAAACATTCCCATACAATTTCCACCTGTTGTCATTCCTCCTTGGAAGTTACCATAACTAGATGAAACTGCCTCCACATTATTGAGAAGACATTTTAAATCACTTAATCATAAGGAAATGTCAGAGTATTTTTGCAATCAAAATATAGCCTGCAACCTGTGTAACCTTAAGCATCTTTAAGGGTATTACAGAAAATTTCAAATCATAATATACTTCCAAAGTAAGGAGGGTATGTATTTTTAGCCCCATTTCACAGATGAGAAGAAGACATGCAAGAAATAAACTGCCCAAGCTTATACAAAGGGTTTGGATCAAACTTTCACCTAGCCTAACTTTCTGTTTCCGACATGAGAAAGGACAGAGTGGTACTTCTCAGAGTTATTCTTCTGCCTTTCTTCACCCTATGTCTGAAACAGAGACTGTAATAAAATCATTATAAGCGTAGCCCATCAAAACCCTTTTTTCCTCATGCAGGCTAGTCTGATTTCAAACCCACTTCATATCCCAAGCATTGTGTGGAAGTAATCTCCACAGCATGAATTCTACAAGATATTTACTGTGTTGAAGTATGTACTTTTGATTTAAAGCTTCTGTCTGCTAACTTTATGCTTCTTAATCCTGTCATGAAATATTGTTAATAATTGTTCTCTATTCTCCATTCATGATTTTGCATACATCAGAGTTCACTTTGCTAGAACAATGTGTCAGGGTCTGTTTAATATTGAAAGCAACCCATACCTTTACCTACCTCCTTTACCCCTCTTTTCAGAGTCTTGTCTTGTCTTTTAGATGGGGAGACTGGGATAAATAGGTGATTCAGGATGTGACCATGAACTTTGTAAGATGCCGTGATGATGTTCTCTTTTACTCCTTTATTCCTTTTCTTAGCTGTGTCTTTTTTTTTTTTTTTTCCTTACCGTTCTATTTAGCCTTTGAATGTCACTAGTGTTTTCATGGGATAATGGATATTGACAATTAGATATATTTTCTGAAATATAACAGCTTGCTTAGTGACCATCTCACCGTGTTTTTATGATGAGGAGCTTTTTTCCCCTGTGCACATTACCTCATATCAACGGTAATGTTCATTTGCTCCTTGCCCCATAGTTGTTTGGAAAACTGAAATCATCTGCAACTCTTGGCTGTCAGTTTTCATGATTATTATTTTTGAATAATTTTGTATCATCAGAACGCTTAGTCACCTCATTATAGTTACCTCATTATTCACTTCCTATTCTAGATCATTTATGTTGAGCAGTAGATATCCCAGCAGAGCTCCCTGTGGGACTGCACTGTTAAACCTCTACTTTTGTAGAAGCTGATCACTTAATCCTACTATTTAAGCTATTTATTAATTCATGAGAAGACCTCCCTTCTCATCCCATGACAGACAAATTTCCCATGAGCCAAGATTTTATCCCAGGCCATTTTGGTTTTTAATTTTTTACAACTATTATAGCAAAGCAATTTACTACAAGAATGTACCTAATAACAACATTCTTGGTTATATTGGTAATATTCATGCAAAAAGAAAATGGATTCCGGTCTTTCAACCACAGCTGCCAACACTAGAAACACATTTACAATGTAAGCCTTGTAAGATTTAACATTTTAAATTATGTGGCAAAAAGTTCAAAAATTACTTTTCTGTGTTATCTAAGATTTGAATAATCTTGGCTCTACTCTTTGGCTATTTTTGGTTTAAAAATGGGACATCTGTCTGTGAAATAGTGATATCATAAACTAAAACAGGAAGTTACTGGCCTGCACTGTTAAGGATAGATTTTTCTGTTAAATCGAGGAATTAATTTTTGGATATACTGTTCTTAGAAGGACTGTTCTTAGAAGCAGGGTTGTGATAAGATAATTGATGCGATGTTATGATACCATTTAGTCCCACTTGAGGCCTTAATATTAAAATATTTTTGAGTGACAACATTGCCATTTATCTTCCTAGCAGGAGTCAGGTGAGAACAATAAAGTGAGGGAAGCCCTCTGTGCTCCATCCATGTCAGCTGTCAGCATACATGAAACAAATTATGTGAATAACCAGAACAAGATTGTTTGCGTTCTCTCAGATTTTTGTATTTGAATACCTGTAGTGCAGTTTCAATACACTGATAGGATCTGCGAAGTTCTCTAGTTCTGACCGTGGACTAGAGAGAAAGCCCAAAAGCTTAGACATCCCAGGTGTTATCAATTCAATCAACAAAATTAGGTGGCTGTTATGTAAATTATGCAAATATGGGACTCAAACTCTTCATTCATATTTGAGAAATGAAATATTTAATGATGTTGACATTTTTAATTATCATTGGGTTTCTGTATTAACTCCTGAGTGGGATCAACGTTATTACAAGATCTCAGACAACTCTGGTGGACATCTTTGTATTCTGTCAGGCTTGACTCCAGCCATAAGTGTTACCTGTATTTGAAAAGCTGATGAGATGAATAATAAGGAAAAAGCTTTTGAAAAGCACCAGACCGATATAGAAGGTCTGGGAATTTTGTCTGTTCTTTGGCAGCAGTGAGGATGTGACCATCACATTATGATGATTTTTTTGTTCCCGTACCTTCTTATGAGGAAAAATTACTTGTGACATAGGCTTCAAACAAAGTAATACCACCCAACCACACTATTGTGATGGAAATCTTATGAGGACAGAAATCTCATGACTGTGAAATTTTAATTTGAGTACATTTTTCTATCTCACTTCTGTAAGCTATATTGTCCCTTAGACTTACTTAGCAGACAGAGAACAAGAGTCAAAAGATAGGCTAGTGCAAAAATTTAATTTCAGCTCTGTCATCGACATATCTTATGGAAATTTCCCGAGAATTAAACTTCATCTTTTCCATCAGCAGAAAAGGGTGCTTAACTAATTCACAAGGCTAGTGATATTGTTGCTGTTGTTTGTCCTATTTTGTAAGTAGATGTAATCATCTGTGTTACACGGAGCTTTCTGAGAAGAACCTATGAATCTAAGTAGAGATCTTAAAATCCTGAGGATTCATTAATTTATGTTTGTGTAGTTCTTTGAAGCTGTGAAGCACTATATAAATGTAAAATATTATCTACTCTTAACCATTATCTATGACTTTCAGTAGGTACTGCGTATCACAGTACATGCTATCATCACAGCTCAAGCCCTTCTGTAAAACTCATAAAATTATTATTTCCCTATTAATATGCTCTCTGTCCTCTTCTCTAACCTTCATACTCATTGCATAGCCTACTACAAAGCAAAGCTTCTAGATACCCAGTCATATAAAACTATTTCAGCCATTGTAGTCTGTTACTTTTACTGCATAGAAACTCCCTCTCCTGTGGAGAGCGACAAGTTGTAACTCACATGGAACAGTGCTACACTCCTGCATGTTTTAGGGAGGACTGACAAGGTGGTGTTGGCCTCTTAGAACTGGGAAGACTTAATATTATGATTTGATACATATACTTTGGCTAGTCACCTCATGTCTCTGGTCTTTAGTTCCTTATCAACAACAGCAAAAAGAAAGAATATGTGCAATGTATATGTATACAAAAGTATTTTTCTTCTTGTATTCAGATTATCCACTTGTTCAGGACAATATACAGCAAAATATTATACAGCATCTTTAGATTCTATTCTAAATATATTAAAAAAAAAATACAATATCTTTAGTTTCTATCCCATCCCATCCCATCCCATCCCATCCCATCCCATCCCATCCCACTTATTACATTATATGTAGTAGGGATCGTAAATTTCACTTTTTTTTTTTTGTAAAAAAATGAAAAATCTGGGAACTGTTTTATAATTGCCAGTTGAACTAGGAATACAGACTTGATAGAAAGGGCATTTATAGTCCATTTGCATTAGTAGACTAGCCAATGAAAGCATCTTTTTTTTTTTTCTTTCTTTTCTTTTTTTTTTTTTTTTGGTCCTATTTGTAATTTACTGTGCTTGGGTCACTGTTCCCAGTTAATTGTTAATTGTTCACTATTAATTGTGCTATGAATTTTCCACTCAGGTTTCTTTGAAATTGTTCTCTACCAATGCTATTAGTATGTGTCTAAGAAACTGAGTCAAATATTCTTTTTTCTACTTCTCTCCTTTCAGATCTTCTTCTGACATATTGCATACCCATATTTAGTAGTTCATTTTTTCCTTCTTCTGATTCGCAAAAAATGTCAGGTTAATGTTTTACTTTATATAAGACTAAAATACCAGTCCCTAGCATCCTGGCTACACAGTATGTTTCTATCACATCCTTTTGGAAATATACTTGAGTGTAGTTTAATCTGGTGAAAACAGGTAATTTGACCATGGATGATACAGTGTGAAGGGTATCCTGAAAAATTTGATTTTACATTGCTCCCTATTTTATTTATCTTGGTGGGGCAGATTAGAGGCTTTATAGATGGCAATCATTCTACCCATTAGCTCTCTAGCAAGGAAGGAAAGAAATTTGGTCTAGAAACTCAAAGTCTTTCTTATCTGCTGCTGTAATGCAACTTTTTTCTCTGTCTACATTGTTAAGGGGACTCCAGTGAAATTCCACAAAGCCAGGCTTATGAGGAAGGACCTTGGTTGGTCCTGTAGTGATTCTCAGGACAGCAACAGTTATCGCATATGTTATGTGACACCAGTAATGTTTTCAGTATTAGGATTTGTTTTAATGACTAAAAACTCTTGAATGACACCTATTTATGTAACCAGTATGTGAATTGTAGTCATCAGTGGTACCTGATAAGCATTGATTCAGGTTGAAAAAATAGATTTGTATTTTAAAATATATTACACTTCATTAAATGGAGGAAATATTTCTTTTGTATATAAGATTTTGCAGTATTTTCTAAATTAAGTTAATGAATATATAAAAGACCATTAATGAAAAAACAAAAACAAAACCAAAATTTTTCTGTCTCTTCTGCTTTCTAGTATACTTGAGGGGGAGAAAGTGACAAATCAGTAATCAGCAAGCAGTTATCTATTGTTTCACTGGTACTGGTCCTCACAGAGTAATAACTACTTAAATTATCCAATTGTTCTCTCTTGAAATTAATGAGACATTTTTATATAGTTAGGATTTTCAGCTCTTTGCTGTTGTTGTTTTGCCTACATAGCTCTATTTTAATACCTTATTCAAAATAATCTATGTCCATATTTACTAAATTTGCTGCCTTTTTATGCAAATCTAACTAGTGATTCTAATGAAGTCTAATTGCAGTGTCACTGATATCAATGTAATAAAAATCCTGATCCATAGATTTATTCTGTATTTACAACCTTTTAATCTTTTTTTTACCTGTCATTGCAATCTAACACCTTAAGTATATCTGTTTGGTTTTCCTATGTCAATAACTGTGTCTGCTTATACTTGCAGGTTCCAGTTTTGCACTACAATCTCAACACAACTTTTATGTTGTCTATTTTTTTCTTCACTTGCATTTTAAAGTTGAATTACACTGTTGAAAAAATCATCCTGTTCAGAAAGAACAGAACTAAGTTGATATATCTGCATTCTTATAATGTTCATAGCTTATAAACTACTGGCCCTGTGCTTACTAACTCCTTGAATAACCACATTCAAGTCCAAGGCATTGGAATAAAACATGAATCATACATCTACAGCATTTCAGTGAATCAGTGAAAGGCTGACTGGTTTATGCCCCAAAGCCCATGGATGTCTTTCATTTAAATGAGTTTTAGGTCAGATCTACTGTGGCTGCACAAACACTGAAAAATCAACAACATTCTTTAGCTAGACTGAGTAACCTGCTTAAGAAGATGAAGTATTATATATTCTGTAACTCAATCTGTAAGAAATGCCTGGGTTTTGTTGCTTGCTTAAACAAAATGAGAGGTAGCTTGAAAGAAGTCAAACAGGCAGAAAGCTTTCTGAAACTACTTGAATATGTTAACAGCAAAACTGAAGACATCAGTGTAACTTTTATCAATGAAGCAGAAATTATGATTTTTAGGAAAAGATTGTTAATACTATATCAACATCTCAAGAACTTAACCTTATTGAGAGACTTCTGTTTGGTCACAGATATATTTATGAAAATGTATTCTATTAGAATATTGCATTTGGCTGCTTTAAAGAAAAGCACAGGGTAAGAGATGCAAGGAAGAATGTTTTCTTGAACTTAGTGTTGAAGTAAAAAAAGAAGAAATCCTGTGTGTGTGTGTGAAAGCAGAATACTAATGCATTTCTGTAATGCAGATCTAAACGGGAAGGTAAAAATCCAGCTGATTTTGCTGGTTTCACCTTGGAAAGGTTTTCACAAACTGTTTCTAAGTGAATCTGGTGTTATTCTCTTATTTGGAGAGAGACATGACAGTGTGAGGTTAGAACGAAGTTCTGTACAATGGAACTGCTATGGAGGTATATATTGAGGTATAAATGGTCTTGATTAGGATTCAGCTCGACGTACATGATCCTGTGTCTACGTGTAAGACAAATGTCCTGTAAAACTATTGTCAGTACAATCAGTCTATGCTGGGAGGCTATTTAGCCAGCTCTAAAACAGACACCTTGCTTTCAGCAATTAAAACTCATCACTGCCAGAGTGAAGAGTGTTAGATGTGGAGTAAGTATGCAGCCCCAGCCTGCACTGAAAGATGTAGGCTCCCATCTAGTTCCCATGATTTTCAACTTAGGCTCATAGAACTTAGAAAGTGAGTGTTTTGAGCAAGGACATTCATTTTGTCTAGTACTGGGATCTAGATCATTAATTAGTGTCTTTAGAACAGCAATGCAGAAGTCTTGTTAAGTTATTAACAGTGTATCTATAGCATAAAATCTATTAAGGTACCCTACTGCGTTCATTTCTTTGTGATAATAGTTTTCATTTAATCATTCAGTAACAATCTATAATCCTTTTCCTGGAAACTATTTCATGTACAGAACAGAGGATTTTGAACAACAGAAAAGTCATTCAAAGCTGGAGCCTAACCTATTAAGTGGTGAACTTTAGAGAATCCTGTACGTAGGAGAACTACACTATCTTGTGATCTTATACATAAAGGTTACAGAAAATAAGGGCTATGAAATTATTAAGCAACATGGGGATCACACTAAACAACTTTGGAAGTCTCTACAAAGATTACTAGTTTAAAGCCACCTTTGCTGGTGTCGTTTTGGAAAAGGATGTAACAAAATGAACATGTTACTAAAAGGACACCGTATAACAGTAATAAAATGAGATGAAATCAAATTTTGCATGACTTTTGAAAGACATTCCTTCCTGACCCCCTACCTCCTGATTTAACTGCAGGCCGTGACTATTTTGGATGTCCTTTTTTTCCCAACAATTCCTTTCTTCTTGTTCTGTAGTAATGCCTCTCTGTATTTCTGTCTGGGGATCCACACATTTTCTGTGGTCTAAATGCCTTCTTTGTTCATATTGCTGGCTCTTCTAGATTTTTTCTGGGTCAGCAAATCGTAAAAGAAATGATAAAACTTTGTCTTTGGGGAAAGCTCTGAGTGCTGACCCTACAATGAGAATATCAAAGTCAAAGAGAGACCAAAGGAGTAAAGAAGATATTGTGGAACTGACTTTGATGATACAGTATGAAAAAGAGAATAGAAGTCGAAGCAAGCACAAAACATTTGCCAAAAAGCTTTGAAAGATCCAAAACTTGGTTTCTTGAAATGTTACTTAAGTCATTTTTCAGATTTCCTTTTAGCTTTCTAACACCTTCCAGCAATTCTAGTTTTTCTGCTAATCTTTGAGAATGAGCTAGTCTGGCACATCCCCCCTGTGTTGCATACCACTGTCCCATAGGAATTCATGTGGATTTTAAGACTGTTGATGTTCCATATCATAATTAAAGTCTATTAAAAATATGGAAATAAATCTGGAGATAAGTGGACTTTAAAAACAACTTTTTCAGTGTTCTAGAAAGACTGTGTCAAAGACAGCCAATTATTTAAACGAGCAATGCCTCATCAGTCTTTTGCAACAATTTCCATGAAAAGCAGGCCTCTGCAAGGTGGGACAGCTGGGATAAATGTGCTCAGGATAAAAGCGAGGACTAAAGCGTAATCTTTCAGGAAGAGAAACCTGATTTCTAACAGTTGTCGTCCTCATCCAGTGCCATTGAGAAGTGACAGGCCCACCTCTCTCTCCTCGCACAGCCAGCAGTGAGGTACCAGTTCAGTTTGTAAAGGCAGAAATGAAAGCGCATGACGGTCCGATCGTTAAAGAAACGAACTCCACAGCACAGAAGTTAGACAATGAGGCTGGCTCTTTCACAGGAGTGGATTCCAGCCTACAAAGGCTGAATAACAAGTTCAGATCTCAACACGACTCATGGAAACCGGGGCTGGAACAAGCTCACTGCAAAAGCAAAGCACTTAGCAGCAAAAGTGAAGGATCAAGAGGAAAGATGTTCAGATCAAATGCATGCCGGAGCAAAGGCAGCCGGAGCTGACATGATTTCCCTATCAATGATGCCTGACTGCTGAAGAAAAGAACTGCTGCCAAGCCCTGTGGAGAGGGAAAAGGCGCTGGTAAAGCCCCGCAGCAAGAGCCACCAGCCCGCCCAGGTGTGTTGCTAACTAAAGTGTTGAGTTAGAGCAGGGAACAGCAGAATGAGGAGCTGTAAACACTGCACAGCTCAGTGTTTAGAGAAGCATGAGAGATGGGAACACCTCACGAGTCTGACTCCATCCTCTTTCACAGATCTCTTGTAGACCTGCTTTAATCCTCCTTGTTATCTTTGAAATGGGGACAGATAATAATTTGCTGCATGTGTGTAAATATGTCCTTGTAGTATTAAACACTGCTCAGAAAGTAGGACAGTGGTAAAAGTGATAAACTATATTGTATGAGCTTTTTGGCACTGCAGCATAAGGGACATTCATATCCAAATTCTAAAGTGTGCACAACATGTGTTTTTTTTTCTAAAAATACAGGGTGTTTCTTGACCTCAGAATTTAAAATTAACCTCCAGTAAATCTGGGATCAGACATAGGAATCTTTAGAGAATGAACAACCAAAAAGGGGTATATATATAAAAATATATCTATATCCTGACTCATCTGTCTATATTTTGTTTGCTTAAAACTGTGAAAAAAAAGATATACTTAGGGCTGTGTGCTTTTTACACACTGTGAATATTTTTCTGATTCAAGGAGAGCAAATCTGCTTTTTAAGCAACCATAGGGAAAATAATTTCCCTCCACAAGATGGCTCCTGCAGGGAGAAGCACCAGGCGCTGACGATTTTATTTTTTGGTTCTGCAGAAACTAATCCCAGTTCATATGGTTTAATCTGTCTACTTTTAGCTCCTGAGGAGTGATGTTTATTAAAAAAAAAAAAAAGTTGTATTTTCATGCTGCAACTACTCTGTTGTGCAGGATAGATAGATAACTTTGTTATTTTGCTGGCTCTCAATAAGGACCAAAATTCTTGATGATCATTTTGATCATTTTTACCAACTGTTTTTTTTATTTTGTTTTCTTTTGTTTTGTTTTGTTTTTTTTTTCCTAAAAAATCTAATACAAGTGGCCATTTCATACCAGGGGTGCTTATTGAGAACTTCCCACTGAAATCAATGAAGAACTGTGACTAACAGTCAGTGACAGCCTATGATCCAAGTTGTTTTATGCTAGAATATTCTATGATAGTCTTCTGGGATACAGTAGAATAAGCCATGTCTGGATATTAGCTTCAGAGAAACACTGTATTTATGGTTAATACCATAAATAAGGAATCCTTACAGAATTTACCAGATTAAAGGGAAAAGAAAAATCTAAGGAAATATGTAAAACCAGATCTGTAGAATTTAATATTCTTCTGCATGTGAGAGTGTACCTCCTCTTCCTGATGCTTCAGAATAGTTATCTCCATACTAAAACATATCTCCATATAGAACATATCTCCATATTAAAACATCCCCAGCAAACATGAAACTGTGAAAGAATGAGCTATGCTACACTGCCTTGTTTTGTGACTCGTTGAGAGCATACACAAAGATTGCAACGTCACTTGATATACAGGTTAATTATAACACTTGCTTAAAAATTATTTTTATTTTGAGTCTTGAGCAGCACAAACAGATGTGACAAAGTTTTGTGTCCTTGTGTTTAACAAGGTTTTTTCATATAATCAGCAGCTGAGGTTTTCTGTTATTGGTAGACTTGTATATAGAAGATGCACTTGCAATTCTATGAATGTCAGTCCCAGAACACAATGAGAAGTTGAGGATGATTTTTTTGTTTTGTTTAGTTTGCCTGATTTTCACTTAAGTCAAATGTAGACTGAGATGCCTGATACTGGTGCCTTTCCATGTGTCAGCCCACAAACCATGTGATAAGCAGTTATTCTGCTCTTCTTAATCTCAGGAAGATATATTCTTTTATCTTTTCAACCTTTATGAATGATGACTGTTAAAAAAATCTCACTTCTTCTGAGTTTATTTTTAATCAATATGCAGAACATTAGAAAATGAAGACCCAACATTCCAAAAAAAAAAAAAATAAAATAAAATAAAAAAAAGTACTTCCTTAAAGAAGAAGAAGGAAAAGAAGAAAATGCAGATATTTACAACATCCAAGAGACAGTTTTCGACATTGATTAAAAGACATTTCTCAGTGCAGGGATGATTTATTAAGAAAAGGGTACTGAAGTTTCCTCTAAATGAAGTTACCTTGCATTTATCTGTCATGTAAATGTGCTTTGATTAACCTGTTTGAAAATGATGGAGAAATAGGGAGAACCCAACGCCAATTTAATAAGTAATATTCCTATTATCTGTGCCTGTGGGAAAGCCTGTGGGAGAATGAAAAAGCACTGGACATTTTGTAATGTTCACCATGTAAAACCTTGTTCTCCCAAGTCCTATTTTTTCAAAAACCTGTCATGCAAAAATGTTGCAAATCTCTAGTCTGCAAAATATATACAACCATAGTGTTTGGCAGACCTTGGGGAACTTCCAGCAAAACAGTTTAATTGGAAAATGCCATTTCATTGAACCCGAACTCTTACTCCAGATTTCTACAGCTGAGCAAATACCCCGTGCTCTTAACAATGAATCTGACAAGGACATGAATTTTACTGAAAAAATGTAAGGGTTGGGATGGTTTGTATAAATCATCAACATTTATTTTTAGATTTTATTTTTCTGTGAAAGGGAAATGTTGAGCTTCAGCTCAGTCTGGACATTGGCAGAAGGATCGCTTGTTGCCTGCCTTTCTCTATCATTTTATTTCCTGGCTAGCATGCATCCACATTTGTAACTACTGTGCTCCTCAAAGTTATCAATTACTTAATAATTGAAAATAAAGTATATTAAAAACAAGGCTCTTAAAATACAAACTGACATATAATTAACAGGGGCCTAGATGGAGTGGAGGAAAAGAGGTATTCTCTTTCATTTTCTATCATTTAATTTCATATGCATCAGCTTTTTTTGGTATCCTAAAACCTGCAACTGAGTACAACATAAGTAGGGGCTCAATGCATGTCCTGAATCAGACTCTGATTATTAGAAATGTTGCTTCTATGGATCATTCTTTCAAATGCTAAATACATTAACAGAAAATTAATTCCTGGAAATAAATAATTAAATAAGATCTTTTTAATTTTAGATTTATTTTTTTTTTAGAAATGAAACCAAAATAACTGTAGCTCATTCAACTTCCAACTCTGCCTTTAAAAATATTTCTTGATATCATAGACTTAAAAAGGTCAACAATATCTAGATATCTGTACCCATGAAATAAGAGTCTTTAAATTGTACACAATAAAAGGCAACATCATCATGATTGTAGTTACAGGTCTTAAAACTATTCAGAATGATGGTCCCTGCATAAAAGGGACAAAGACTGCATGACACCTTACCTTACAATTAAAAACAAACAAACCCCAAACAAACAAGATAAGATGTGTAAGATAAAAGAAATAAAAGGGAGCTTGACAGTAGTGAAAGCTACATCTGAAAGATCAGTTGTACTTCATATATGTTATACCAATACTTTTTTTGACACCTCAGTCTTCCTTACAGTACTGGGACTCCTGCAAAAAGATACTACTGACATTCTAGAAAGCAACTGAGGAAAAACACAGAGCTGTTCTAAATGTAAACATTGTTTCTTTTGTTTCATTTTGTTAAAAAAAATAATCTGGAGAGATCAGTTTCTCAATAATTTGTAGATTTTGCTGGAAAACATGTATCTCAGATCTTCAGATTCTATTTGAATATTGTCATGCTAATCCCTAACCCTGATGATAACTCTTATATCTACTAATATGTTGTAAGAACAGTATTCTGAATTGTAGTTTCATGTATTTCTAAATGAAGCATCAGACCTTAAGCCTTGCAAGCAACTCCATTGTTGAGAATGTTAATTACAGGTTCGTTCATTCAATTGTGTTTATAGTTTTCTACTCAAATTTTTAAAGATGTATTATACATCTTTAAGAGATGTGCATCCTTTCATACAAAATATCTAGAGTTCTGCTGAGTTAGTGATCTACATGAAGTACAAGAGATGCCAGCAGTACTTCTTGCTGATTGAATTCATTAATTAATTGAGACAAATCTATGTTTGTATGAGCAGGTTCTGATGATGCCCTGGGAACAGTGAAATGTTAGAGAGATTTAAGGATCTGTGATGGTGGCCCTTTGAGACAAATAACAACTGTGAGAGAGGAAAAGTATTTTCTCTCAATTTATGCTCAATTAGATTAAGTTGAAATATATGGGAAGTATAAAATAATTTACTGTGTATTCTCCAGTGGTCAATTAACTAAAAATCTTGAAATTTTTATTAAAAAAGGTTATAACAAAGATGTCCTGTCACACCATGCTTTGCCTTTCTTGTGAACCCTCAGCATCAAAAATTGAACATAGATGAATTTAATAATCTTTCTCATCACAATGAATGCAACAGCATTCTACCTTGTTGTAATGAAGGTCATTGGCAAGGCTTCAGGCTACAAAATGAACCTAGAGATGATTCAGAAATGCTTTTTCCTCCCTCCCTCTCCTCCCTGTGTGTTTATGCATAGCTATATTTATATATTCTTATTACATTTTATATATTTATGTGTATTCACATTTATATATTTATATATATATACACATACATGACCTCTTTCCTCAGCTCATGTGTACCTTCCGTAGCACACATTTTATAGCTGGATTTCTGTGGAGGAAGCAACAGTCACCATTGACAAAAATAACTTTGTTTTGACCTGTAAGATTTGCCTAGTTTTATCTGGGGGGAAGACTCCTTTTTACCTGGAAGTAGACTTCTTAATATAGGGAGAGTCCTTCTGTACAGAATTAACTTGCAAGCTAATTTTATAGCTTTCCTTCAGTTTGTCCATATTGGCAATAAGAATAACCCTCTTCAAAAAATAAAGAAAGCAACTCCTTCCTAGTTCATGCTTTCTTCTTCCTTTTTTTTTTTTTTTTCTTTTTAAATTTTAAACATAGAAAACAAAGCCAATAAAAGCCCCCATCCTACAGAAAAATATAATCCAAAATACTCTCATTTGAAAAAAATTATGTTATTTTTATTGATTACCAGGCCTAGAGAGCAATATCAAACATATTTCCACAATAAAGGGGGAAAAATATTTACCTATACTGGCACGAGGATATTGGTTGTTAAACAACAGTAAATGATACCTAAAAGTATCAAGATGTGATAGTCAAACCAGAATTATTAATTGAACCTTATCAATATTCTTAGAGAACAAATGGAAGTATTTGAAAGGGATTATAGGTAACAAAATTCAAAATGTTTTATATATTGATTTATATGTTGATTTATATTGATTTATATATTTATATATACATTTTGAGCAGAATCATTCAAAACACATCAAGCTTTGCAGGTAAACATTGCAGAACCCAAAATCAGAAAACAAGACAAAAGATTCCTCAATGAACATGATCAACATCCTACTATTTTTCTGCATCTTTTCATCTGGTATCTTTTTTTAGTCCTAGTTACTTAGCTGTTAACTAATTCATAGTTAACAGCTCAGTAAAATGATATCAACACAAGTAGTATTCCAATTTACTGGTTTTCACCTTCTTTCTTTTCTTACATGTTTTTATTAGGAATCATATTTCAAAAATGGAAAACATTTTAAAAATCATTCCAGGAAAAAATACAGCTTCTTCTTAACAAATATATTTGTCACTGTTTTTGAGGTACAGCAGAGAAGATACTATAGACTCATTTTTGGCAGCTTTAATGTGGAGATAAATGGAGTTCAATGCTGCTTACTTGTTCAAAACAGTATACCAGTCACTCCCTATTTTGTTCTCAGCAAAGAAAAAACTTACATCTAATGATCATTGGGTAATAATGTTCTGAAATTGTTTGTTGATTTGCATTTATTTATTCACAGAAACCACTGATACATTACAGAATTTCATATAGAAATGTCAGGCATGCAAACATGCTGTTGTAGAATAAAGGGACCCTAGGAAGTCTCTACTCCAATCTCATTGTTCTGATGGACCAGCTTCGAGGTCAGTCCAAGTTCCTCAGGGCTTACTCTAGTCACATCTTGAAAACCTCCAGAGAAGGTGCCTGCACAACCTGCACATTTGTCTCAGGGCAATGTGCTTCAATGCTTTACTGTACTCACACAGAAAAAAAAGTTTCTCCTTATGTCCACATATCCAGCTGAATATAACTTAAACAGTTTTGTATACATTTCAGAATTCCTGAACTCATCTCTATTTTTCAGTAGCTTTCATCCATTGATCATGAAAACATTGCACATGCAAACTAACTAAATAACAAAACACTTCTTTTGGGTAGATACAGTTATTATTGATTGTACCTATGCACCCACCATGCTGTGTATATTTGCCTTCATTTTTGAGGAAGGACATCTAGAAATGTTTGTAAAAATATTTTTTTTTTTTTTTTTTTTTTTTGTCATTTAATAGTGGTAGGAACGGAAGTACAGAATGAAGTAGAAAACTTTCAAAGATGTCTCTTGAAGTACTGCTTAAGACCACATGGTTTCAAGCCTACAAGGAGATTTTTTTTTCTTTTCAAATATCCGGAGTTGTGGATTGGAGCACTTAAAAGTCCCTCTAGTGCCACAACTGCAAACAAGGAAGGCAACCCAGGCAAGTTCAAGCACTGTTTCTCTCAAAGCACTGGATGCTAATAAGTAGAAAAACATTCTGAAGGCAGCCTTATTTTTGGCACAGACTGTTTTTGATTAATATGAATTTTTCAGAAAAGCAAGATACAGAGATGCACAGGTTATGTATGAACAGGTAGTAAAGGAGCACTGAGAACATAAAGAAGGGTACTAAACTCCACAGAAAGATTAAACATACAAACAATCTGGCATTTATTGGAAATGTTACATGTGGAAACTGAAAAACTTGAGATTTGTCTCTGGAAGCAAAGCCAGGATTTTGCTTTAGGTGGGAGGAAGTGTAGGCTAAGAGCAGCTCTGCTGGCATGTTTTGGACCAACAGTTTGTATGACTTTATCCAATACCAAATGCCTAGGAAAGAGTGAGATCAAGATACTCCTTTAGCATCAAACCTGAGAGTACTTTCCTCAGCCTTCAGAGGGCTGGGACTGTCTCAAAGTTGCTTTGTTTTAAGTAGCCTGATTGGATTTTAATTCCTTTTACTTGTTCCAACACCTGTTGAAGGCTTGTAAACCCTCAGCATCCAAACATCACATGCCAAGGGATATTATCTCCACATATCATGTTAAAACCTGCCATTAGATTGGCTTGTTGGTCTTTACAAAGATACTGCAGTTGGTATAGACTGGATCCTCAAAGGCAGTCTTTTGAATAGCTTCCTGGCCTCTAGAACATCTTCTTCGAGAAGCCTAACGGAATTGCTACACTTGAAGCAGACATCGCTGCATCTTACTTTTCATTATATTTTGATGTTACTTTTTTGTTTTGGGGTGTAGGTTATATATTTTTCTTGCTCAAAAAAGCCATGTAACTTAGTACTAGGTTGTCATGTTTTTGACTTTAAAAGCCAATTTGCACTACCATCATCTTAGAATCTGGCCAGAATACTTTCCAAAGGAGTTATATCTGATTTATTTCTAGCTGTATCTTAACAAATTACAAATATAAATCCTCTACTTGGAACGTATTGTCATAAAGAAGAACTGAGATTGACCTGACAATATATTTTCTGTTCAACAAGTATAAATCAAGTAAGCTACTCAGTACTGGGAATTTCAGAAATTGACACCATGTTATATCCAAGGAAACACGTTTTATGGCAGTTTCTTTGACATATGTAAATATTTTGGCTCAATGTCATTACCTAAATACCGGTATCTCTTCCCATATTAGATACCTTAAAATATCAAAGAAATCCACAAGAGGCTAGCAAATATTCACACAGGGTCTATGGGAACCCTTCAGGAGAGGCAGCTTCAGGCTGGATGGTATACCATAAGACATCCCAATGATGCTAAATCCCTATGTTTAGGCAAGCAGGAATATTCAGAAATCAACAGGAGATCACTTTGAAGCCAGTTTTTCAGTAGGAATCCTTTAAACAATGAGACCGTGAGTTTCTGCCCTACAAGGCTGTGGAGGCAGACAGTATCATCAAGTCCAAAAACTTATTTGAAAATTAAAGAGCAATATGTCCATGAATGGATACTAAAGGAAATATGGAGAGATGTCCTCTCTAAACTCCTCAAAAAATTTTGGTCAGACTTGCATTTTTTTTTTTTGGATAACTCAGATTAGTTTTCTCCTTTGTTGGGGAGTGAGTACTGGGCTAGGGGGACCACTGGTCTGACCAAATAACAGATTTCTAATTTCTTATGTTCTTATATCCATAAATAAATCCTACTCTTTAGTGTAGGAGAGGAAGAGATAATTCTTCGCGCAACTGGAAGATTATTTGAGCATTATTTTGCCTTAAGTAATTTTGATCCATGAGTAATTGAAGAACTAGATTTTGTCACACTTTTTTTCCATGCCAAAACTCTTTTGTCTGTGAGGTCAGGTCTCTGGGCTATTCCATATAATCCTCTTTTCTAAAACAGATTACGTACAGTCTTTCACCTAAAAGAATTCCCTTCTGTTAATAAAGGTTTTTCCCATACAGTTAACTCACATATGATATGGACAAATTATTGGCATTTAACGGAAAAATTCTTTAATAAAACCATATTCATTCAGTGATGTTCAATGATTAGGTTAACCAAATGCTTGCAATTAATTTTCCCATTAATTTGCAATGAAATTTTACAAATAAAGATCTATGCACTTAGACAGAAGAAAGATTTCCCGTTCCATTCAATATGAAGGAAAGGGAGAAAAATGGTAAAAATATATGACCAAAATGATGTTAACTTTAGCATAGTTACATAAGTTCATGCTGGCTGAACCATAGCTCTTAAGGAAAAGAATTTCTGAGAATCACTTGTCAGTGGCATAATTGACTTTTGGTGGCTTCAAAAGGCCATGAACACAGCTAATAGTTTTTGGCAGTTCTAAAGGCATTAATCACGATCAATGTGCAATATTAAATAAGGCTCCTTCAAAATGAATATAAATTAATACTGTAATTCCATCTCAGCCTTCTGGTGACATGAGGAAACCACTTGAGTTTCACTCTCATGGTTTATGATGTCCCCAGAAGCCTTTGATGGAATTATAGCCTTATTAAGTACAGTTGGGGTACATTATTCCTTAAATTATTGCTGCTACAAGTCATTATTCCCACTAGAAATTAGAACTTGCTGTACTTTCATCAACCATGTAATCTTGAAGTAAGTTGGGGGGAATTTCATTGTGGGAGGGTATCTGCTTTTTAATTTCTATCACTGCTATACATACACAGCTTGGTAGAGTTGTTAACATCTAATATTAACAGTCCGCATGCTTTTTTGTTTTGTTTTAAGAAACACTATTCACAACAATACAATCCAGTCATTGTTGATGTTTATATAGCATTTTATAGGAGATTTTAAGTCATGTTTTTAATCTTTTTATAGAAGATCATTCAACCACCAATAAAATAAAATGGAATGCAAAAATACAGATGAAGATGGGGGTATGCAGATAGCTTTTTTAGGGAGCCAGAACATAATTATTAATGGTATTTCAATAAAGACATATGCAATCATATCCTGAATAAGAAAAAGTGGTATGTGATCTTTAAATCCTTGGAATATATGAGGACTTCCCCTGAAGCTCAAGAGAGCAAGGTTAAGACTTTCTAATTTCCAGTCTGCAGGTAGGTAACAGCAGTGGTGCTGAGGGAGAGCAAGATATGTACTGTATCAGCCTGAGCACTCACTATTTTGGAGGTTTCTCACACTATTACCTGAAGACCATGGCCCGCGAGAGCAGAGCTCCCATGCAGCTGGGAACACTGGAGATCCATCAGCTGTTGTGGGACACTTGCTGGCTTGGGAGGATGGGCTGGTCACTGAGCCAGCACCATCCATATCCCAGCCTGTATAGTGTGTAACATCAAAAGCCAACATATGTGCAAAACATAAACCTCTTTCTATCAATATCAGGAATAGTCTATGTTAGTGCAAGTTAAATATTTTTATTATGGGCAGGCCTGACAGTATAAGATGCATGTAAGTTCTGTCACATTTCTCAGTTAAAAAGAATGAAGTATTCTGCAAAGAATATGCGGTATTCACAAAGCATGCTTTTAAGAAGAGATTTTTTTCTTCTCTAATGATAGTTTAAATCATCACAGCCTTACCAGTTTAGTTAGTTTTGTGTGTTAGCTTTTTTCAACAGTTTTCACACTGCCTAGGCTTTTAAACAGTGTTAAGTATTATTCAATGCCACATACTGAAAAAGAAAACTTGTTAAAGAAAACCCCTAAGTGTAGCACATATATCATTAAGCCTGAAGGAGTTCAAGGCTTTTATTCTCTCTCTCTCTCAGTCTCTCTCTCTCTCTTTTTTTTTTTTTTTTTTTTTCTTTATATACTGTTTTGGAGACTGTATCATGTAGAAAGATTTCTGCAACCTGTTCTTCCACAACTTTCCATATTATAAAAAATAACCAGTTATAGCTAAGAAGCAATAAAACTTGTCACTGCATTGCATAATTCATATAAAATTTTGAGGGCTTCTGCCAAAGATGGAATCTTCATTTTGAATAAACCTTTAAAGAAAGAAGAATCCTTGGTTACTCAGTGAAGTTACATACATTTTTTTTGTGTGTCTCCAATGATGGGTTAGAAATTATGACCTTGTACGAAAGAAACACATTGAAAGACATATTTAAATTTTAAGATTTTATATTATTATATTTATTTGCCATTTGTATTTTTATGAATATAGCAATACTGCTACATTCCTGTGATTTTTTTTTTTTTTTGGTCTCAAAAACATACATGCAGGTCTTTTAGTAATCATTGCCAAGATTTCCATTGATTTCAGTAAATATACTTCATGCTCACAGAATTAAGTGATGGGTACAAATATCTGAAAGATTACAGTTGTAATGATGATATTCATCAAAGATGGCATCTGAAAAATAAAGCATCTTGTTTTATCTAATTTAAATTATTATTTTTAAATCATGTGTTTAAAATAATTTGCCATTTGAGTAAGTTTGGTTTCTTGAATTTTGAAATATTTATTGGAATAAAGAATATTTCCTGCAATCAGAGGAAAATTCTAGCCTGACCTTGCATACAAAAAAAATATTTAAAGTATTCTAAAAGTCATGGACTCGTCCTATATTGAAATATATTTTATTTTGTGATTGTTTTAAAATGTTGTCACTTGGTGTTGAGCAGGCCAATCTTTTATGTTCATATTGAGCGCTTGGTTTTAAATAAGCGGTTGCATGAAATTTTATAAAGCAATACACATAAATGTCGTGTTTCTTTAAGATCTAAAAATAGTTTGCAGATGTTTACAGACTAGGGATGGTTGGCTCTCAATAAAAATGATGTGCCATGCCTAGTGTTAGAAACTTCTGAAAGACAGATAAGTACAACACAGAAATTAACACATCATTACAGTGATGTAAGACTTTGTCTCTTCCTATTAAGATAAGGCAAATGTGGTGAACAGAATTCATATAATATGTACAACTCAAAAATATTTTACATCTGAACAATCACGAAGTACTGGGGTAATGCCATAAGTGTAGCTAATGTGTAAAATCCTGAGAAAGTAATGATCCATATTAAATTCTATGTGCCAGCTATAAATATCAGTGATGACAGAGAAAATAGACATTTTATCTGTTTCATTTTTTTTAATCTAATTATGCACTGCTTAGCATTATGAATGCACATAAATTTGCCTTTCAAAACTTATATGTTTTAGGTTTAAAGCCCACTACAAAAACACACTGAGAGTCACAGGGAAAGATGATGAGTGATGAGATGATTTTAAATACAAGAAGTATTTAAAATAACTTTTCTATTTACAGTAGTCCTCTTTCAAAAAATCATTTGACACGTTAAAGAATTAAACATATAAATATCAACAGATGTTCAAAATGCATCTTAAATATCAGAACACAAGTCAATTATAATTGGACAAGCAAACAGAAATCATCCAGAAAGTGATACACACAGGAGTGGATCATTGATTGCAACCATAGATAATATTTTATGGACAGATAATTAGGACTGCATTTTTTTTTTCTCAAAGAAAAAAAAAATTGTTTATTTAAGCTTAGGACTTTCCCAAAGTCCCTTTAAATTAAGTAGTGTTGTGTGAAAATTTGTTTGTATCTTCTGACTTTTTTAGTTTATTTTTTAATTGTGAATTTCACCTTTCCAAGCCAAGGAAAATCAACGATCTTTCAACAAAAAATGTCATAAACCATCAAAAAAAATGGGTGTTGTTCTGAAACATCCATGGTCCCCATGACACAAATATTACCAGAGATGGCAGGGACTGAAGCACAAGACCTTTTTATCCAGAGTGTGCAAGAGAACTGAAACTTTATCTTCCGGTCTCAAAAACATGACCAAGCCACAGGGCTATTTGCTTTGCCAACTCTTTCCCTGGATACAGTTATTTAAGAAGGCTTCTGCATGTACCTGACTCTGAGCATGGAAGTGTTTTTGTAAGATCCAGTCTGAGAGAGAGACTGATTTTGATTGTTGGGGAGCTGTAGCAAGACACCAATTTACTTTTATTGTGGTGTGGCAGAATTTATGAGATTATTTCTAAGTAAATTCTTTAGGGAGGGGATTTAAAGTCTGGCTGGATGAATTCCAGTAGCAGCAATCCCACAGGGCTGCCTCGCCAGCTTCTCGTCTTATCTAAATGCTCAGCTTTCCCTGAGACCTCACTCACCTTTTAATTCCAAGTAGAGGGTAACCTTTATCACACAGCAATCTGCTTCTTCCAGACACTCACCTGAAAGCAGTGCTGAAGATGTTCTCCCAGCCCATCCTCTTGCAGCTCTTTTTGTGCCATTAGCAATAAACAGATTTGTCAGTGCTAGAGTATAGAGATTTGCATGTTTTGGCAATGAGAGGAAGATGTTACTTGGCTTTACGTTCATGGAGTGTTACAGGGTTCCTAAGCAGCTGCAGCTTTCCAGGAGCACTTATTGTAGGGTTTATATTTTACCAGGAAAAAAATATGGCTGTTCACTTTCTAAGTGCCCCTTTCATCATTAAAGTTTCATTGTAACTCAGTAGTCTTCAAATGTATTCATTTTGTAAAGTAAACAAACAGGAAAAAACGTCCTCTGATTCAACAACACTCTTTTTTGCTTTCTTGTGTGGGCTTTGCATTGCAAAATGTATCCCATTGCTTTGTGCTAAGGTATAAATATGAAAATACGGTATTTAAACATTGCAGTATTTAAACTGATGTGTAGGGTATGAGTTTAACATCTTGCATGTTACAAAAGGGAATTTGAAACATTTGGTGAATCTCAGGCATGGTGATAGAATTATGCATTTTATTTCTTTTCCAATTAAGCATATGCTTCCTTTACAACCACTGTTAGTAATTTTCACTTTCTCCACTAAATTAAAATAAGCTAAAAAAATCAGGGACTGAAAACTTACAGTTGAAATTTCTCCTTGGCCAGCAAATAAGCTGCACAAAAATGCATTTCAGAAGAGAAAAAGTAGTGGCCAAGCCAGCAGCCAGTTACCCCTGGCTAGTGCTGGCCTGTGCCCACCTCCTGGATGGCTGGACCCCCCAGCCAGGCAGTTTACATTTTTCTGCTGCATTACAAAGACAGACTGACTTGCTGCCCCTTTCACGTGCACATGAGCCTGTGCAAGGGGTGAAATGGGTGAAGTAGTTAGATGTTCAATAGTGGAGTTTTAGGAGCTTCTCAGGCAGTCTGCCCTGGCTGCCAGCTGTAGGTTACCAGCTGTGATGGTTTGCCAGAGCCCTGCAGAAATCCGCTTGTCTCCAATGTGTCCAGGAGGGTACACGGCCCCACTGCATGGCCCTGCCAGTCCCAGCCCAGCTCACCAGGATGGCTTCTGGGCATCCTCCCTTCTGGGAATAATGAATATGTAATATGTACATACGTGATCAAAAGCAGAAAGATTGCTTTGCCAGTTAGATTTTTGTCTTCAGTTGAGGAAGGCCAGCCACCTGTGTAGCTCAAGAAAGTAGCCACTCAACAGCTGGAGACAATACTGCAGAAAGCTGTAGTGCAGAAATAAAGACTATTTAATGAGACTGACTTTTGTGTGTGTGTGGTTTTAAGGATCCTTCAAGATGATAAGTTAATATGAATATTGATATGATATGACATTAAAAATCTCATCTCATTATTTAGCATACTCAGTTCTGCTTAGCTTTTCTCTTTATGAGACATCATTGAAATAAGGCACCTCAAAATTAATCTCAACATCAGTGCATTGTCTATTTGAAGATACACATAAGCTGTACATACCTCTACACAACTCATCAAAACTTATGGATTTGTGAATCAAAGTATAATTGTGAGTGCATGCAGATTATTTTTATATGGGTGAATACATGTGAATACATGTGAGTAGCATGTGAATACACAATTCTTCATCAGCAGAAAAGTACAGCAAAAATGAAGATAGAAATCCAGCAAAGAAATTTAGCTGTTTGGAGGGAAGCAAGAAGAAATATGTTAAAAGTGGATACCTACAAGTCAAGTGTACTTTTAAATTATTTGCTTTATTTTTAACTAGTATCTCTAAAGCTTGTTATTCTGAAAAAAAAATAAAAAATCATAAATCCATGCTGGCAAGGAAGATCTAAATGTTACTATTGCTATGGAAGTGAAATTGCTGGTGATTGCTGGTCCCTCTTTTAATAATCTACAATGTCTTTTTGGATTAAAATAAAATAAATAAATAAATAAATAAAAATCTAGAAGAGCTGTTCTGCTATTCTACATATGGCATCAGTTTGAAAGCTGAAATAATTAAATGGGGTTTGTGGACTACTCCTTCCTTCTTTCATTTCTTTCCTTCTCTCTCTCTCTCTCTCTCTCTCTTTCTTTCTTTCTTTCTTTCTTTCTTTCTTTCTCTCTCTCTCTCTCTCTCTTTCCTTCCTTCCTTCCTTCCTTCCTTCCTTCCTTCCTTCCTTCCTTCCTTCCTTCCTTCCTTCCTTCCTTCCTTCCTTCCTTCCTTCCTTCCTTCCTCTCTCTCCCTTTCTTTCCTTTCTTCCACATGAGCTGTAATATTGACCTAGTTCCCTGCCTGGACACATAGGCGCTTAGAACCTGACCATCAAATTTTCTGCTGAATTAGCTTTGTTCACTTCAGGGAAATTGCTCCAGCAGAAAATGTAGCTCCTGAAATATACAATTGAGAAAGGGCATCTCTGCAGTACTTTGAAAGGGCAATAAGGGCCCCCATGTGGATGACCAATACGAAGACTACACCTGGAGGAACTATTGTTTTTTAAATGCAATGATAATACTTGTACTTATTTATTTATGTGCGGTCATGGGGTAAAATAGCTGGGAACTACTTTTTTTACAAATATTAGAATAAGCAGTAACAGGATAGAAAACTAAGCTTTCCAGTGGTCTGTTTATCCACGCAGTTGCAATTTTCATGTGCTAAATTAATGCTGAGCTCTGTCATCCCTTATTAACTGAATTTTCTGAATGGGAAAGAAAAAAAAAAACAATATAGACATTCCACTTAGTATATTGTAAAATAAGTTTGAGATGTGTGATTTTATGAGATTAAAATATGAAAAAAGGTGAATTTTACCTAATGAGAACCATTTTAGCAGCTCTGAAAATGCACAGAGACTGCATGATCTAATGTCATGGTATGTACTTCATGTTCTGAACATCTGAAGTTCTTTTTTATGGATTCTGTCAGCAGGGGTTCTGATGTTAAGTAATATGTTTTAATGCAGTTGCTGTTGTGCTGCTGTAATGGGGAGATTATAAAATTATAATTAGTGTAATCCTGCCTTTATTACATGCAATAACAAAACTGCCATTTACTTCAATGGGAACAATATTAAGTACACGGTTGCAGTTAACCTTCTCCATCCCTCTTTCAAATTTTCTCCTCCCAAATAACCATAGAAATTTTAGCAAATTTGAGAGGACCTGACATGTACTTTATGGTTGGTGGCTGCGATTGGAGATAATTATACAAAACAAAATAAGTGGACCTAGTAGTAAGTTAACAGAGCAAATCTAACACAGGATCCTCAGGAGGGAGGCTAGAAAATAGGCTGAAATGCAGTGGCTGTGAAGGGGGAGTATCCCATCTTTCACAGGCTTTGCAGCATCTCCTAGGAATTGTCCTGACAAAGTGTGCACAGTGGTCTTTTGCATGTCATCCTGGAGTCAGCAAACCATTTTTTGAAAAATATAATGGATGGGGATATGACACTGCTGTAAGCTGAAGAGTGGCCAAAGCAGTGACCTCTTAAACTTGATCCCTCGAGAAACCGTGAGGTCAAATCTCATGCTGATAAAAAGACTGAGTATGGCTTTCACCTGAGGATGAGCATGCTCATCTGCAAGGGGCGAGAGCCTCAGCACCAATGAATATTTATGTATTTTGTACAATTGTTGTTAAGTATAAAGCACGAACATTCATTACTGCAGGAACTGGAACCCCAGTTTCCTTCATCCTAGATACACGTCCAAGTCATTAGACTCCAAAGTCATATCCAGGCCTTGTTATAGACAATGAATATTTCACTATTCTGTACAGAGTAACAACTTCAGCATCAGGAAAAAAAGGGTCTGCACTATTTTGAAACCAAAATCCTTTGTTATTAAAATCCTCAGCATTCACCATTTATTTCTTTTTCCAGACTTTTTGTTGTTGTTGTTCAAAATATTTGCCCTTATATGTTTATGAACATAGATTGAATATTGTATGATGTGTGTGTTTAAATTACATGTAGCTTTTATATATTCTTTGCCTAATCAGTGACATTATTTTTTTTAGATATCTACCATTTTTCTATGTATAAAGCTTGGTTATATAATATATATGTATGTAAAGTGTACAGTCTTGGCAACATGGCTGCATTATAATGACTATGAATTCATTAAAATATAAATTAGTTCTGTCAGCAGCTGCTTTCTTTCTGAAGAAATGGTGCAGATACAAATACACCTGATTATGGGGCCAGTGTAATTGCACATGGAATGAATCAACATTCTTCCTGCCTTTTTTCAGAGTCTCATATTTGCAAAATTAGCTGTGACTTTCTGCAGATTGCCTCTATTTTGCATTAACCTTGGCTGAGTCTTTCCTCTGAAATATTTTATTGCTGTATTTCAAGAAGTGAACTTGAGGTTACTTCATGTACTTTATCCTAGATTTCGGGGTATTTGATGAGTATTTCAGTGTTGGTATATTTACAAGAAACAATAATCATGTAATATATTCCTTTTCATTTTAATAACCATGGATTAAATTACTGTAATATAGGCTAAATTTCTCTCATAATTTTGTCTCTTCCTTTTACACACGATTTAGGAATTCTTATTTGCTGTTGCTTCTTTTGGCAATAAAATGTCGTAGAAGTTTTCAAATATTTTAACAATACCTACAAAAATGTTACCACCAAAAGTATATTTATGAAAAGATATACGTTCAATTCCATATAGATATGTTTGTGTTAATGTCTATATTTAAAGATTAATTTAAATTAGAATAAAATTAGTGAAGGGTGTTTTCAGTTTCCCACCTGCACTTACAGACTTCACATTAATGCTATTTCCAGACTTCACATTAATGCTATTTCTGAGGCACAGCTTTACAAATGTTACATGAGGACAAAGCATTTTGGCTACAATAGTATGAGAAACCTCTAACCATGGTCCTTAGTTCAAAAGCAGTCTAAAATGGAAAATGTCTGTCTGCTCTCTTTCTTCTACTTGCAATACAGTGAAAAGTTTTTGTTTCATTATTTCTAGCCTGGTGAATACCAAGGAGTACTGGAAATGTTGTGACTGTCTTTCATTAAATTAATCTCCCTTCTGTATTATAACCCAAAGGTTTGCTTTTCAGATCTGGCACCTAATATCATTTATTCCCAAACTGATGAGTGTTGTCCAATTACCTATTCTTCCACTTGAATAGTAATTGAGTTCTGCTTAAGCACTCTCAGGAATTGTTTGAATAAGCCTGGTGGAGCTCTGCAGCATTCCTCAAGGACAGAAACAAAGTTCTGTGCTTGTGAAGCTGCTCGACACGCACAACAAGAGCTGGAAACACGTCTGCCCAAGTGCAGACAGACAATGGGAGGGTTAGGATCTGTTTCTCCTTACACCTATTTTATAAAAGTGTAATGCCAGTGGAGCTGCTTGTTGTGCAGCTTATTGTACATCGAAACATGATTAGGACCCTTGTGCTTGAGAGAACAAACTCTTCTGAGTATTTACAGGTGAAATCAAGTCCCTTCACCAAAAGCCATAACAAGGTGAGGTAGAGTAGGGCATGGCGCAGTTTTCTTGACACTGTGTGTTACTCACAGTTATTACTTTCTCTTATGGCTCTCCTGTGTAAACTACTCTAATAGCCCCAGATATTCTTCTTGCCCATTAAAAGTTACACTGCAAGCTGCAGGATTAAACTGTGTATCTGTAGGTAACCCTGTTCATTGTCTCGGGAAGGGTATTAGCACAATTAATAACAAGGGTTATTTAGGGTTATTAACATGTAATCAAATGTTTCAGATGCTGTTTTTTGCGAAAATTGGGCATGGATTTTCTTTGCTCTGAGCCCCAAAATTGTAGCACTAGAGCTATTTGGTTTTCTACAGGTCTTTTGACACCAGACATGATGTCCAACAGCACATGTGCTGTCAGTCAGTCTTACACAGAAATTGTCAGCTTTCTCCCACAGTGGGATCAGTGACCTTTTGCTGCATGAAGGGGTCTGACAGGACAACACACTTGCTGTAATTTCTCACAGTACACGCTTTTTGGCTGCTACAGCCATAATGACCTTCCAGTCACACAGATGTGAAAGTGCCTGCAGTGTAACCTGCTCACTATTTTCATTTACCATTGTCCTTTTTAAAAAAAAATCCTTTCTAAATTTCACACACACACATATATATACATAATCATCCAATTGTATGATAAGTGGCTGAACATTTATTTCTTGTATGTAAGATATCAATACTAATTTAAGTTATACAAATAATAGTCTTTGCTCATGAATTGAATGATTTTTACTTTCCCGAGCTTACAACAGATTTTGTGATGATGATATGGCTTCAGTTCAAATTCTCAAATGAAGACATACAGCTCCTATCTGGGTACATAAACCACCATGGTTTGAAAAGAGTTAGGCAGTTACACTGAGATTTTGTGATCTGTAAAATGCGGGTGCCATACAGGTGCTGTTTCTCTGCAAAGGTTGTATTGAGACTCCTCAGTGACTTTGACTAAGCTGACTTTGCTACCCCAGTGACCAAGACAAAATGCATGGAGAAAGGAGGAATCACTTTGCCATGTAGACAAGGCAGCTTCCTCATGCACCATTTTCCAAGGTAGTGCCCTGAATACCTGCTGCACACCTGTCCCTGCTTGCTGCCACACTGACCCAGAGGTGGGTGTTGCTGAGACTGGGGGGTTATTCCCGCTGCTTTCCCCCAGCTGATGGAAAGGAGAATGCTGGTGACCTGTCCTATGGCTACTTGGTGTTACTCAGCATTAGTCCCAGAGGATCTTAAATCATGGTTTTGGCACTCTGAGCAGCCTGGAGCTCTCAGCAGCCAAATTTTCAGGAGCACTTCTTCAGCCAAAGCTGAGGGTGACCTCAGCACTGGGTGCAGGGCAGCAGCACTGTGCTCCTCGCACACAGCTCCCTGCCTCTGTGTGTGATCTGCCAGTGCCCCACAAAGTTTAACAGAAGTAAAACACTTCGTCTATAACACATAATAGGGTGATCATAAAGGAAAAATTCAGAAAGGCTCTCTTTCACTTTGAAATTCTACGAGGTTTCATAGCGTTTTCTATTTTGCTCCTTGTTAAAATCTCTCGAATCCCTCTAGAAGAATATTTCTGAGGAGGGGAAAGTGACAAGAGCAATTTTCTTAGGGAGAGCTATTTGGCAAAGGCTTATTATTACTATGAATTTATTCTGTGGTAGCTGTGTACATGATCTATTCTCATGCTTGCTGGTTACATTTAACCACACACCTGACATTTGGCTAAGAATAGTCTGCAATATATGAATTAGTGTTAAGGATGTGGTGAAAGGAATGAGTAGTCATCTCATATGTCATACATTTCTATATCTGATGCCATCTGATCATAAATCACCAACCATGCACGTGACTCTTTGAGTAGTCATCGTGTATTTGTACCTCCTGTTAGTACATTTTCAGGTGGTCACTTCTCTGGTCGAGTAGTCTGCCCGCCTGCCCAACATGGGTATGAAGAGCTCAGCATCACTGATACTAATTCTTAGTCTTTTTAATAAGAATACCATAAATAAATAATTTTAAACTATATATTTCTGGAATTCTGGTAAATAAATAAATAAATTAAAAAAAAGTTTAGATTCTCCTGACTGGCTGGTGATTTGTCATTTATATCCTGTCACAATTATTTAAAAAATCAGATTTATTTATTTTTTTCTCAAATTGCCTTATGACACAACAAAAAAAATCTAAGGAAACAGGGCTTCTGAATTGACACTTCAATTTGAAATGTATCATAAAGAAGGCCCAAAACTTTAACCGGATAATCCAGGCATGTACTTTTTGCTCACCTGAGGAATTTATTTGTCATCTGCCTCATTTGAAGCCACTCATATTTTTGTCAAGTTTTGGCAGAGCTAGCAAAATTTCCTAATGCTATTGTCCCCAACAAAGCTGCTGCATTTAGAGAATGAACAGGAAATACAAGAATGTGTATTAGGGAATCTATCTTACCTGAGATATGAGCTATGTTCTCTTTCCTGGTGTGTAAACCGGCCTTATTATTATTAAATAAAGTATAATACTTTATCTGGATTTATTTTGTTAGCTTGGCTTTTTGAGGAGCATGGGGGAGGGAAACAGTTTTTCTGTATTTTCTCAACCATCATTTTTTCTTAAAAAGCTTTATCCTTATTAGAAATAAAGCTTCTTTATTCCTCCACAGCTCTGTAGAATTTTTCTAACATAAGAGACTGTCTTATTCACAATTTATTACTATTCAGGTACTATTTGTTTTTGATTTTTCTTTAGCTTAAACTTTTTTTCTTAAATGCAAAGTCATTTTTCAGCTTAAGGGGAGCAATTCAGCCACATTTTGTTTGTGGATAATTCCAAGCATAGCATAAGGATTTTTGCTGAACTTGGCCTTAGCATATTTTAAAAATTCGCTGTTATTTCTTTTACAATCTTCTTACTGTGTTATTTCAGCACTTGTTTTGCTTCCTTTCAGGAATAACTATTTGACTAATCACAGTTTCTTTCTATTCATATATATTATCCTCAGAGAGAACTTGATTCAGGAGTTTTCATAAATGAATGCCAAACTTAAAATAAACTGCTAAACCATATGAATTGAGGCTGCAGTTTATAATTTCAGTTTTAAAAGCCTCCTTTGCTCAACCCATTTTTTAGCAGTCTTTTAACCAGCTGTCACTATGGATATCAAATTTTGTTGCTTTTACTACCCTCATTGCTTGTTTGTATTTCCTTTTTGAAATTAAATGCATTTCCAAGGGGTTTTCATCTGCCTTTTTTTTTTTTTTTCTTTTCTTTTTCTTTTTTTTTCTCTTTTTTCTTTTTTCTTTTGTTCTTAGCATGGCATTATGGTGGTTCTGGAGTGCATGACAGAAAAATGGTAAATAGTTGTCTTTGTTCAATTACTTTCAGCATGAATATTTCCACAATAAGATTATTCTTTATGTATCATACTCTGATTTTACTATGTCATTAGTGTTTTTTGTTTGGTTGTTGTTTTTTTCCCGTTTTAAAATATGGTAGCTTTGAGGCATATATGATCTATCCATTTCTATTTTTCTTCAATAGCATAACCTATGATTCATCTACTTCTGACATGTTAATGGAGTGCGCTATCACATTAAAAAGGATATATATTTTTCAGCTATGCTCAGTGTATCTTCCTGCTAGAGTAATCTCTAAGAGTTTTGATAGATAATTATAAGATGTCTCACGTCATAAGTATCCAGATGTTTTTGTAAATTTAGAAGAAAAATTATATTGCTTCCAATAAATATACAGAATATTCATGAATAGACACAGCATCCTATATAATAATAGTGTGTGTGTGTCTAACACAGATGGTAAGCTTTGAATTTAGTTGTTTAGTTTTAATAGATCTCTTTACAGATGCAATGCATCATTTTCTGCATTTAAAAGTTCACCTCCTTCAGATAAAAATACTCAATCATTTGGGGCAAAACTGGTGAAATACTTCTTACAGTGGTGGGGTTTCAGCACTACTTCCATTACTGACTTCAGGGAGGCAGTCCTTCATAACTGACCAAGAACAGAAACAAGTACTTCACTGATAATGACAGTATTCCAGATGTTTTAAAATGGATCTCAGACCTCCACAGAAAGAAATGTCAATATGCAAAATGTCAATATGTAATACCCATCTTATCCATATAAATCTCATGTAAGAAGAAGTGGAAGATGATCAAAATAGTCTGAGTCAAATTCAGGCCAGCAAACAAACGCAAATCTCTCATTAAGCACATGCCTACCAGCTTTCCGGATTGGGACGTTATAATAATTTCATTTTATTTGGTAGGTTTGAACAACTGTTCATTTGCAAGCTTTTGTCCTCCAGGTTTGTGAATGATTTTCAAAAGTATTTAGTGTTCTGTAGTAATAAGGGTACAGGGATTTTCTACTTAAATGGGCATAAGAATCTAAAAGTCAAAAAGATTTGTTTTTGGAATTATTCTTGCTAGCTCCACAGTGAAAGTGACACTGTTTATAAGTTGGAATTATTATTCAGTGACATAAAAAGAGAGCTTTACAATAACCTGCTCATAGCTTGGAGAAAAAAAAAAAAAACAACAAAAAAAAAAACTTTATGGTACAGTTGTGCTTCATTTTTATAAATCCCTCCTAGTACAGAGCTTCTGTGTGGTTGTACATAGGTTTCCAATAGAAATGAATTGCACATATCAGAATATTTTCTAAAAGAGAAAGGAATAAAGAAATCTTTCTGTATAGGCCTTAAATACTAAATACATTATTTTAATGGTAACTTCAAAATCCTTCTTCCATTTGGTTTAAGTTGCTGACTATTTATGAAGCAACAGCTATTTCTAAATAACTGAGGTAAAAAAAAATGATAAAAAAATCATAGACTGCAAACTAGCTTAAGGGCTACAAAACATTAGTGATAGGGCAATAGAGTTTCAAGGAAACAGTTTAAGTGCTAACATTTTATTTCTTCCGTTTCTAGCAGATGCTTTAAAATACTTCCAATACTTCCAGCACTGGTATTGCAGCTTGCTGCATACCCCACAGATATTTCAAATTTTACCATAAAAGGTAATATTTTGTATTGTTCCAGTTCAATTTCTTGAATTAGAATGGTAGGTAGATACCTACCACAAACAATTCCAGTCTTCCCTTTCATCTTCTCCCCCTTTTCTTGGACTGAGAATGTGGCCAGACCTATTATATGGTAGGACAGGGAGACATGAATAAGACATGGGTAGGTAGATTTAGAATGGGAGGCCTCTTGCTGTCCCTTATGTAACTTTAGTAATGCTCTCTGGCTTCACTGGAAGACCTCTTCCCAAGCTGTTCTTTTTCTCCCTGCAGTTCTGTTGTATGAAAGTTGTGGGATCTTTATTATTACTGTCTGCTGATGTTATGACTTCAATGCCCTGGCATCAGGAGGGAATCTTTAGTTTTCCAACTGGGAGAAGCCCTTTTGTCAAGAATTAGGGAACTGGAGTTTTCTGAAAAGGTAGAAAAGTAAGAAAACCTTGGAAAAATACTTTGTCACAAATTATAGCTTATGCGGTATGAGAACAAAAGGACCAAAGAGAGAAAGGGAGCCATAGGTTTTATTGGTAAATATTGTATCTGAACAAGAAAGAGAAAACCAATGATTCTGCAGTGAAAGAAGATTTAAAAATGAGGGAAATCCTCTGGGTGGGATGATAAGGAACTATGAGATGATTATTTATTATCTGAGGTGACAGTTAACCACTATGTCATCCATAAATGCATATACAATATTTTGGGACATAAAGGGTAAAAGAGCCTATTTCTCTTCCTTTCTCTTTAGCTGTCATTAGGGGTCATCATGACATCCATTTACCTATGCTTTACTTTGATGAGTACACAAAGATGAATGAGATAGCTGAACTGAAGCTATTTTTGCACATAAAATATTTGAAACTTGATATTTAAAATGCCCAAATAAAGGATTTATATTCTTGCAGTGGACAAGATCTCATCTCTGAACCATGGGTGGCAAAGTGCTACACACAAAACACATAATCTGACCTGGTTAATAGGATTATGGTTCTTCATATGTTGTCTTGTGACCATTCTCGCATCTTCTTCTCTTTACTGTTTGACATATTGCCAGATCTGCAGCAGTATTGAATGCATTTTTTAATCCTCTGCCACAACGCTCTACTTTTTCTCTTAAAAGCTCTTGTTGCTTATTTACAGTTCACTTGATATTTTTTATTTACAACAAGATTGGAAGCATTTGGAATATGCTAGTGTACTGGATTTGGCAGAATTTGTATCTCTAAACAAATATATAGTAGTGTGGTGTTTTTTGTTGTTGATGATGTTCTGTTTGTTTGTTTTAAATCTCAGTGAAGATTTATATGCAGGAGCTTTGTACAGATATATATATTTCTTGTAATTTTTATATTCTCAATACCTGTTTATCATTTGTTTTTCTTCTCAAAGTCTCTATTTGTTTTGTTTTTGAAATATCTTTTCCAAATCAAAATATTTAAAACAACTAGCCTTTGCTCTTCCCTCTCTCAAACAAACAAGTGAGCTGAAGTAAATCAGAAAAGCTTCAGTTACACTGATAAAGAAACTTGTCTTAACAGGTGGGGGATTGGCCCAGTTTTGACTCTGAAAAGTAAATGACTGACCCATTGCTACACACTGTCACATGTGCTGTAGCAAGAGACAGCCTGAAAGGCAGCATATCATAGGGTTGATATTTTGGTTTTTATAAGTCTAAAAACTGGTAGGAAAAAGCAGCCTAGCAGCAGCCTGCCAGTGTGTCTCTTGCTACCTTTTTTTCCAGATTGACTCTGTGCAGAGCTACTAGCAGAGAGTCTCCTCCTCGCCGCTGCAGATGCTGAACTTTCCAGTCTTGCTTTCCAGCTCCCAGAGCTGAACACGAGCAGCTGGGGAGACAGGGAAAAGGGGAAGCACTGCTACCAGCGGTACATCACCTCTCTGCTGGTGGCTTGGTTACAAAAGTATTTTGTGTGTCTCTGAAGCCGCTTTAAATCTAACAGACTACGACAGGGTAAGAGTGAGTGATGTGGAGTCACTTTTGCAAAATATTGGCTATGAGTATTTGTAAAGACCCAGCTTTACATTCTGTGTGAAATCATGGGATTTTTAGTATGTTATTCCATTGCTCCAGACCCAGAGCAGACTTACTATTAGAGTTTAGAAGAGCTTGTAAACAGGCAGGGTTTGAAATATGCCATTAAACAGGATTCTCAACCATTCAGTATTGAGAGGATGAAGTGCTGATGCTGCTATTTGTTTTCTGAGCTATAGCTTATCCTTTTTACCCCATGCCTCTTAGAGCTTTTGTACCACCTCCTGCAGTACATTTGAACCCAATAGCTTCAGTTGAAACAATATTGCTGTGAAAATGAAAAAGGAAGCACCAGAGCTGAAACAAAATGGGAAAGAAATTTTTTATTCCACTATAGGTTATATATAATTGAACTTGTGTAATGTACTTAGAAGGATTCATAGAAGCTCATTACTTTTCCCAGTTTTATTAAATACACAACTTAGACTTAGAGATACTCAGGTACAGAACAGTAAGAACCACCAGCTACCTTGAATGGACAGCAAATAGCTATCTAAATGATTCTTCATTTCCAACCTGTATAAAAATGTTCTTGTTTGCTACTAAGAGAGAAGACTTAGACACCTGCTTATGTAACATCAACACAAGTTTGAGAATTGCATTTGTATTCCTTGGCCTCTCAGACTGTCAACAGACAAGAAGAACGCAGCTAAATAAGAGCATTCAGGCTGCGCAGTGTAGAATAATGAAAGCAATTTAGATACATCTGGGATAATGCCACATTAACTGCATTAGTGAAGCATTTTCTCCCATAACGTAATCTGTCAATGGTCTTCTGTAACTGACAGCATAAAACTTCTTGTCAATTTTATTTTTGCATATCCATATTTTCTCTAACAATGGCTTTTCTTCTTTGTGAATTTATGCATTGCATCACAACCTGCACTCTTAACTGCTTCTTTATAAAAATCCATATGCCTTTCATCTGTGCTCTTTCACTATGTGTACTCAGAGAGCCCTTCTACACATGCCTCTCCAGCCTGCTTTGAGACATAGATAGAGCTACTATTCTTCTGGTGGAAGAAAACACGGACTTCCTAGGTCTAAATGTATAAGGATATTTGACACTTGGAAGGAGGAAAAAAAAAAAAAACAAACAAGCAGACACACAAATACAAGGTTATAGCTTTGCCATCCCTGTTCACAAGTAGACTGAAAAGCCAGGGACAAAGCAAGGTGTGTCCCTTGTGTTAAACCTCCAGCAAGGCTGTAAAGCAACGGCTGGAAACAGCTAACAGGGATCTGCTCAGAAGCTAAGGAGTCAAGATACCTATGCAGTCCAGAAGTGAGGCAAAGGACTAGTGTCTGTGCAGCAAAGTGGAGCAAAAGAGGGCTGAGAGAGGAGTCAAGCTGGGAACAGGCTGAGGAGTGCTACATCTTCACAAGCTCTGAAGATCTGCCCTTAGGGTCCTTAAATGCTTTGAATTCTTTGGCAGAAATCCGTCAAGGGCGGCTCCTGATATTCCGCTGTACACTTCAGCTAGTAGTTTTGGAGAATCCTATTAGATGACTGTAAAAATAGCAGGCTGGTAAATTCTGAAAAGCCGAGGCTCTTCTGCCTTTTACAATGATGGCTTACTGTAAAGGCAGTACTGGTAATTCCAGTTCATCATATGGGTATTGCTTACAGATCATTCCTGCCTTTCTCATAGTTCTTCTTGACCTTTAGGACACATATTCCTAGTGCTATAAATAAATAATAATAATAAAAAAAAAAAAGTGATGCAACTGGCAAAGATCTGCAGAAACATTAACCACAATAGGGATGTCATGCCAGTTAGTTCTTCCAATAACTTTTGCAACACAACCAGCGTGAGGCATGCCCTGAAAAAGAGCATAAAATACTATGCATCAAGAAATGCCATTGGGAAAGATCTGCAGCTGTGAGCAGTAATTGGTAAAGTGCTATCATCAAACCCCACATGGCCACATATGCAGAGGAAGACTCATAGCACATCAAGTGTAAAATGAAAGCTGTGATACAGGCAGACATAAAGCCAGAGGAATATCAGTCAATATGCTGAAGTTGCTGGACAAGGAAAGGTCTGTTTCAGCAGACTCCAAAACGTTAGCAACTTTGAAAGTAAAAAGAGCAGACCAGAAGAAAAAGTTAATTGTTCTAGTTAGTGGGGAAAGCTGATGTAGAGAAATATTCCACAGAAATTAGGTGCTGGGAAAGATCATTATCAATGAGTAATACCACTGTGTCGGTGCTCTCACAAGCATGAAAATAATATACATCTTCACTAATCCCTATGGATTTATGATGTCACATGGTCAGTCTACATTCCTTCATCTCCATCAGGCAAAGGCTACGGACACTAACCAATAAAACTCATGTCCTTCAGTCACAGTGAATGGATGAATGAGGAACACAGATCAGCAGCATCACTGAGTGTAGTGGTGGATTAGTAGACTAAGACAAATGAAATATATGCTGGAATAAAATATTAAACTAATTATGAAGAGTGGTTCTGCATAGCCAACACCAGATGCTTTGATTCTGGCTACTAATCTGTTTGAAACACAAGGCTATGTCACATATAAGTGTAGTCCTGCACATTGGCAAAGTGCCCAGGTGTAGTGACCCTGTGGTAGAATGGCAGGAGTGAGAATTTCAGTCACTTGTCTAGCTCTTAATAGTTCTCACAGTATTCCCTCCTATTTCACCCATCTGAACATTGAACAAAACTAAGGCTGTGCTCCTGAAAGAAAAGAGTTACCCAGACTGGGGGAAGAAGGAAAATGATTATAGATACCAACTGATCTTATGGTTTTTAAGGCATCATTCTCTCTCACAGCAGAGAGAAAGAAAGTGCTAAGATTTTGAAGATATCTAGAGATCCCTTTTAGATCTATGGGCAGGGCCCATATGACTGTTTAGATCTCAGGAAGGGCCCATTTTTACCCTGTAGTTCCTTTGCTGAGTCAAGCAATGTAGATAAAATGAATATCTTGAAAATCTATGGTTCAGTGATACTGGGAAGTTTTATAGCCTGCATATTCTCTTGGACAGGGACTAACTACTTGGGAATTTTTGGTTTTAGGCATAAATCAGCATGATATGACTTTTGGATGAATATAGAATAAAATAGAATATAGAATGTGGTTTCTAGTGTCACCTAAAGAAATAAGATGCACAACTGCAGCGAAAGACACTGAAGACTCTTTTAGTGATTTTTTCCCCACCTCTTTTCCCACCTTATTCATCTCCAGAACACACTCTGGAGGAAAAGATACACCACTGCTAATAAATAAAATAATAACTTTAATTTCATAGACTCAGATGAAAGTAACAGCAAGTGTTTTGCTTATGTTGTTATGTTGTCTTTTGCATATATGGTTTTAAGGTTCTTCTTTCTTCCTTGTCCACTTTCCTCTTGAATACTTTTCCCATTTTTAGATCTGAGTATACTTGCCTTCTGCAGTACATACAGGGAGAAATAAGACAGAAGCCTGCATTTTTGTCTGGAATTTTACTGGATGAACTGGTTCATTTAATGTTATGGAATACCTTGGATTTACCAAATTACAGATGACCTGAATGGGGCTTAAACACCCTGTTTTGGTGATTTACTTGAAAGGCAGCTGAGCTTTGCATTCAGGTGAATGTCAACTTTTTTGACTTACCTTGATGCTTTTGCATGCTTGCATGGGGATCAACCAAAGGAATAAAAAAAAAGAAACTGAAGAGATTTGATTTATACCTCTGAAAAGTAACTGAACCAAATCCCACAAACCTCCTGATTCTGGCTTAGAGCATTCCTTCCAATATCTCTCTGCAATCCAATTAAAACAAAAAACAAACAAACTAAACCCATCACCACTACCACAACAATTACAAAACAACCAACAAATGAGAATTTAAGCTCACTGTCTGATTAGAAGCTCAGAGTAAGCATGTTGTAGAAATACAGGGTGTATTTAAGTAAGAAAGCTGTTTCTCTTGTTTATTAATCAAGTGAAAGTTTCCTGGTTCAACTACTTTGCACTTGTTTTCCTGTGCTTTGCAAAAGAGACGATCATAGAAAGATATTTTTTCCCATGAAGAACATTCCCACTAGCTTGCATTGTGATTTTATTTTATTTTTATTTAACCACCATTTACCACCATTTACTTTGCAGCATTCACTATATCAAGAGCTTTAATTCAGACCTCGTGTTTTCTGTGTATTGATTAGGAAGCCTTGATGAGGTCTGTCTTACTGCCTTTTTGAATAGTGCAACTGTATGGTACCTCTTGGGTGTGGAAAGGCAAACACGTTTACAGCACTTCAGCTTGATTGTAACATTCTAGGATTAGATTTTTTGGAGTGAAACCTCTGATAAAGGCTGCTGTTATATCTCTTTTCTCTCCTAATTTTATGCTCTTCACCTTCAGAATTTTAATTCTTCTGGATATTTCTGGGTGTGCTTTTTTGCTTTCCTTGAGTCCGTCCTGTTAATTACATTACACAATTTATTTGGCGCTGTCAGAAAAACAACTGAAAAGTGATCTGGATGTACCCTTTTCATATGACTGAACATGCGCTCCAGGCACGTGGCACTCTATGCTGGAATGTGCTGCTGTGTGACACAAATGACTGAGGGCGGTCACATCACATGTGGTGGCACTGGAGGATAGCGTCCACAGGGCTTGTGGAAGGGGCAAGAAAGTTGTGTATGTCTGAGGTGGCAGGCAGCAAGAAAGGCTGGTCTAGCAGCCAGCTGAGAGGTTTTGGATGGTCAGATTCTTGACTTCTTGCATGTAGTAATTTAGCCAAAAGTAAGTGATCATGTCTAGCTTTTTCCTCTGGCTCCTATATCGGTGGGTCAATCAAGGCAAGGAGGCAATTATTCATCCTGGGAGCTATGCATTATCACTGGAGAATTGTGAAGGAGGAAAGAGATTGCCAGAAAAGAAAGGAAGGTTTCACTATCAATGCAGCTGGATCTTGCCTCGGTGAACTGGACTTTATCCCTGTTTATGACATGGGATATTATTTTATGCTATGAAATCACTTAAACCGAACTTTTCCCACTTGCTTATAAGGTTCTTCATTTCTCTGGTGTCTTAGGTCTAGAAGTGTTTTAGGCATCAGAGCTAAAACTGAAAATGTACCTTAAACATGAAAATGACTATCTAATGCTAAGGATGCTGAAAAAAGAGTTTCTAGATGTCTCTCGAAATTGACATGAAAAATCAATTGATACTTTTGACCTTAAACTCCCTGTGATCCAGTAACCCATCTTTAAAATGTATATAATATCAAATACATCTCAATCATTTTAGAGGGGTGAAAGGTTGGAAAAATAAATTGGTATTTGGGAAGCTGTCTCATAGTAGAAATGTGTGAATTATATTTCTGTTTTTAGAACAGTTTGAAGAGTGTGGCACTAATAATTCCTGGAACTACACATAGAAAAGAAAGAGAAATAAAAAATTGAACAGCTTTTCATAAATGATTTCAATCCACGCTGTGAATTGAATGAGGAAGTAGGGGACTTGTTAGCTTTTAATGTCTGTGATCATACTCCTAAATAGGGTATCGTAAGCATGAGGACTGTATTCAGATTGCACAAATATGATTTTCAAATAATTAACTTTGTAAGCTGATTGTGCTTTTAACATATTTATTCTGTGAATATTTACATATCCATACATGTTTGAGCATGTATGGTGACAGACTCACAAGTCATACACAGCTATTAGTAAATATCTGTTTAGAATTCTGAGACACTAATACATGGTTCCACGATACCTTGAAAATATCAAGCTTTGGCTTTTAAGGTACCTGGGGAAGCTTTCTTTCTAATCATTTTTGGCTTTAATCACATAGTAGACTTTCATCTGCCATCGACATAATTTACATCAATTGTGTAAAATTGTTGTCAAATCACCTTGTTAATATGGCAAATCACATATAAGAGAGGTTATTTAAATGAGATCTAAATGTTTAAATAGCTTACAATTTTAGGATTAATAACATTCAAAATGTTGACTGTGCTACTTGAGTCTTATAACCTTTCTCAAATGGATCCTTAGTTAATTATCTCTAAAACCGGCCTTTTAAAACATTATGCTGTGTCTAGAGATTGATATTTAACTTTTTTGTATTAATCATATTTAGTTTTAAGATTTGGAAAGGTAGTCCTCTAAGGTTCAGCTGACATTTAAACAATTATGTTGAGACTTAGCATTGATATATTTTGGTTGCTTAACCCTTCTGTCAGCAGTTTTGTATTTTATGCAGACCTTGCTGGTGTGACACTGGCATTTATAGTAAAGTGCATTTATTTTAATAGAACATTTCTTGTCCTTGTAGTTATAGCAGTTATGATTATTATCTTAAAAAAAAAAAAAAGCAGTCTGAAGCTCTAATCGATCTATAGGACATGCTTTCACATGCAGACATATGCATATTCTTTTTGAAAAGTGATGCTGATGTGCATTAAACTGCAGACTGTTTATTAAAAGACTATTTTAGGTTCCTCCAAATTTAATAAAGGAAAAAAAAAAAAAAAAGAGCACAACAAAAACAGTAAATTGAAAACTTCTTATTTTTCAGTGGATAAACCTTGGCAGCATAGGCTTAGTGTTGAGTACAAAAGCTGATAAGGTACTCCATGATTCTGGCTATTAAAGGCTACAAGAAGAAATCTTCGTGATATAGATTAAGACAACCGGGAGTATTTAATTTAGAACAATGTTTCTGGCATATTGTTGCTTATTATTTCTTTCAGGGCTGCAGAATTTATATTCTGGCTCCATCCTTACTTACTTTTTCTTAAAGTGATTTTTCTTTTTTTGGCAGGGGTCTTAGGGTGATGTACTTTGTACTATCAATCAGGCTCACTGGAAATATGGTACATGTCGTGGTCTCCTCAGTCAAGCTAGTATTTGCTTGTAAGTCTGGAAAGCCATGTGCTTTCCATGTGACATTGCCATTTAAATGTTCGCCATTTTTGTGCAGTTGTACAAACATTTGACAGCTTCAATGGAACTAACCTAGAAGAAAATACAACAGAAACTGTAGAATGAGGGTTGTCAATGAATTGGCAATGGACAGAGCCTAAAGGAATTGCTGGTTTGGTGGATGTGCTGCTTTCAAATTATGAACTTCCTTTTTTTTCTATTCTTTTTTTTTTTTTTTTTAAAGAGATCAGAAGAAATGAACTGAGGATTGCTCAATTACATTTTAAACCATTCTAAGATTAATTAATATTTTAATGCTTCTGAAGTTTGGAAAATAATAATCAGTAGATAATATATAGAAAACATTAATTATCTTTTTTGGGCTACTCATTTTTTCAAGCACTGTCCTCTGAATTTTTTAAAGAGGCAACTGAAGTTTGTTTACAGACAATTCCAGTGACCATTCAAAGCTAATAAGCAGTTTCATGTGGTATAAATGTACCACCTGCTCCCTTTTTGCAAGGAAGCAAGAAAATATCTTTCAATATCCATGTCATAATATGGCTTATACATTTGAGTCCAATATTTTCTTTATATTGGAGAACCTAAACAATGGGGAATCAGAATTAGTAAGTAGCTTGCCTTCTGCTCTCAGAGGCATTTTCTTGAACTTCTCTGATGTCTAAAATGCCTTAAATCTCTCTGGGGGTACCAGCTTCAGGTAAGGTTGTTGTTTAGGGAGGGGGGCAGAGGAACCTTTCCAACAGGCCACTTATCTTTCAGTGTTGGGATGGGCAGAATACTATAGCTTCTTCCTTCTAGAGGACATGGCTTTTCCTGAACCCAAAGACCAGTGCAATGTTCTGTAGACCTACAACATAACAAAGAGAAGGCTTGAGATAGCTAATATATGTATATATGCATATATCTACATATGTAATATCTTCTAATATCCATATAAAAAGTATTATATCCTAAGAGGACAGATCTCAAACCGCTAGTACCACTCTGTTGAGTGCCATTTCCTGGAAGGGGAAAACAAACACTGCAGGACATGATCTCTGTCTTGCTGGCTGCAAAGGCACAAGCTGGGTGTGTTTGCTGACATTTCTGGTGTGAAGCTCAGCAATATCCTTTATCCCCACTGCTACTGTCCTACTTCCCAGCAGTCTCTTGTCTTCCATCCCAAGGAAAAGAGCATCCTCTGCATTTCCATTTCTTTTTCCTCCCTATACCCAGCAGAGCAACCAGACTAAATTGTGCCCATCCTCTCTGCTGGGTCTGGTGGGCTCCCCTTCTCTGGGATGTCAGCGCTGGGGAGGGAAGGTGGAAGGGAAGGCACTGTGTTGTGTGAAGGGAGGCACTGCCCCATGGGGTGGGAGATGCTGCCCACATTGGGAATGCATGCACAAGCACGTGTGCATGCAGCTGCAGCGTGTGCATCAGTCCCCCACAGAGACAGGAGGAGGGATCCTGAAATCCATATCCAGCTTCCACAGGTACCACTCCCAGGCCATGCTTTCTGGAGAGAATTTTTATAAAAACAAAATAAGCTTGTCCTGAATTAATGTCATAAATGACTGACACTTTTGTGACATGAAATCTGATGTTGGGATTCAGATTCCTGAGAGCATGTCAGGTTGCATTCAGGGGCACTAGAGAAGAACATTAACTTCTCTTTATGTTGTTCACACAATTCAATAGTTGGCATATACTGTGCCATATATATACTTTTGGTATATACCTTTGAAAACAGTAAATTCCTGAATTTATGCAACAGCTAGGCAAACAAGAAAGGATGGAGGGAGCTGAAATATAGAAGAGGTGCCAGTATTACTCATCCTCCTCCCACTCTCTCTGTTGGTTATATTTTCTTTAACAGTAAAATCCAACAGTAGATTTTAATGTTTTTTCTTCCAAATTTCTATTTTTAGATTTTTAGGTAGAAGACACTGCCAAATAATTTTAAGTATTTGTGCTTACAGAAAGTTCCAAATTAACAGCCTTTGAGAATAAAATCCTAAAATCCATAGCTCAGACAGGGCACAGCAAAGGCAGGATCTGTATAAGCTTCAGGCCTCTGTGATGTGCTTCAGGTCTGGTAGCGCTCCTATTGTATGACCTTTCTGCTGACACAACCTGTAGAAGTACCGATTAATGTGAACAATTTTATGGTATGGGCTCTTGCTCCTTGCAAACAATGCTAAGACCATTCTTTCACCTTGTCAGAAGTTCACAACACTCAAATGGACTAAGTTTTCAGGATTTTTTTCTTTGTGGGGTTACTGATCCCTCCAATTACTCAGTCCTTTAGCATCCAAAATTTCTTTTTTCCTTTTTTTTTTTTTTTTTCTTTTTTTCCTCCTGGGGATTTAGAACTAATTCTGGTGACACATTACTGCACTTATCATTTACAGTATTCAAGTGAAAGGTACAGTATTGATAGATGAAGTTCTGTGTCATTTGTGAGATTCAATACTCCCAAGTTACCAAACCCCCTTAAGTGTCTGATTCTCCCTTTCTGTATCATCCTGAAGTGTAAAACATGCATACTTTGTTCATGTACAGTAAAATGCAAGGAGGTTGCTTGCAGCTACTCAAACAATTCCATCTGTGCTTGTTTTCAGTCACTAACTGCTATTTTAATGGGCATTTGTGGATCTAATACTTTCATTTTCACCTCAGTTGAGGGAATGTTTAGTGAGAAAAAAATGTGTTCTATCAAAACCTGAATTTTTAAACCAAAAATTTCACGTGGAATTCTTTTATAAAAATTCAGTTGATCTTTGTTGAGGATGTTTGCTGCTTTTATTCTAATTTCCTACATCTTGTAGTGCTATACAAACCATATTTATGGGTGGTGACCCACCTGCCTCATCAGCATGAGAAATTCTGGTGGGAGATGCTGTAGAATCACATGGGAAAAAAAACATTACTGCTAGCAAGGGTTTGTATTCAAAGAATACAAGCCTGCAAGTGTGATGAAGTGCATGAGGGAAAGCTTGGATAGCCGCAGTAAAAACATAGCTTTACAAGCTGAGTTTGATAGCTTTGAATCATTTAAATGTATAGGGTTTGCTTGTGTGTCTGACCTTGTTGTGATTAATGCTTAGGTCTAGAACTACAAATAATATTCCCCTCTGCTTCACAGCAGGCTTCTTCAGCTTCGGTTTTGGAGGGCATGTGCTAACCAATGCATAATTTCTAAGGGGGTGTTGCTTGATCTGCTGCCCTAGACATACTTCTGGCATTGAGGTCCCTCTGATATTCAGAAAGCATAGGAGAAGAGGCAGAAAGCCAGATGTCATGTATTAAAGACCTTGTCTTACTTTGGATGACAACTCTGGAAAGCAGCATTTGGCATGTCTCTTGCATCAGTAACAGGGTGATATGAGAACAGTGAGATCTTCTGATAGCTCATGCTGCATCCTGACTTTAGGGAGGACAAACAATTGCTGAGCAGGTCAAGGTGTTAACAGCCTCATTTTTATTATTATTTTTTTTCCGTCAAGTGGTTTATTTCAAAATGTTAAGGGAAACGCTAAAAGCTACCAATTATGCTTATTGTTTAACAAGTACCTGAATCAATTTATGAGTCCTTTGAGATGATGTCTACCTGTATAAGTGCATAATTTGAATACTGATTACATTTTTCTTGAAGTAAGACTAATTTGTTCAAATGTATACCTTCCTCTATAATTTAGGTTCTGGATGCCATCTAATTCATAATAATGACTCCTTATAACCCCAATATGTGGTGTAAGTGAGAATATGTTCATAAAGTATACTACTGAAATTGCCTTTCTTCTTAGTAGCCCAGTTCTTTGCACAATGTATAACCTGTGCTAAACATAAAACATTCCTATCTAAGCCTGTGACAAAAAACAACCTCCCCCCCTCCTCCTCCCAAGGAAAAACAATCCTCCATAACCCCAGACCAACAGCCACAACAACAGATGGCTCTCTAGTAAAATTTTACCTAGTTTAATCATAGCCAAAACCAGCAACCAAACCAGCAACCATGTTTTGTTCAGAAATGGGTTTCTCCTGAAGGCAAAATTAGTTGCTTCATTAGGAATTAAGTTTCAAATCTCTTTTCTGTATCCAGTCAGCCCAAACACGTGCAATACGCATTGTATATTTTACATTCTACCCATAAGTGTTTTCCAAAGGCAATTCAAATAGTGGGAAAAATTAGCAAAGAGAATAGCCTGCAGTTTTCTTACATAAGTTACAGCCTGTTGGATATTTCACAGCTAGTAGTTTGGCACTGCTGCGATCTATTGCAAACAGATGGATTTTTTTATTTTTTTTCTTTCAAAAAACTACCTTAGTACTTCATTTTCGTTCCTAAACACATTTTATTTTATCATCAAGGGGCAGATTCATTATTCATTTATCCAGATTGCTACAGCAATAAGATGGGGCATCTATCCAAACCCTTAGGTAGTAATACAGTATTTTTGAAATACCTTAAGTCTAAGGAAATATTGTTTAATCATGCAAAGTAAAAGTGTTAAGATCTTAAAGATAACTCCTCCATCTTTATCTCAAGTTATTTGTGTTATGCCAAGTATTGTCCAAAAGATATTTTAAAGTTTAATTCCTATATAAATGGTTAAATTAAAAAAAAGCTAAAGTTCCAAGTGATTCATGTTTATAGTGCTTTTTCATATAATGCATTCTAGCTGTCCAAGCATTTGATTTGATATATGTGTAAGAGCTGAGAATAGACTTTGTCTTTCAGCTTCATGCTTAAAATTGCACAAAAGCTTACACATTTCTACAACTAAATTCTACTTAAAATTAAACATCACAATGTCTGTCATAAGTGCTTGCTAATTATTAACTCTTATGTTCCATATACAGTATTTTAATAATCAGTTTCATGTTGCTGTTTCCCTTTTATTTTTTTTTTTAATTGTTTAACCCTATTGTGGTGGATTCACCTTGGCCAGCTGCCAGATGTCCACCTGATCTCTCACTCCCCCTCTTCAACAGGGTGGGGGAAGAAATTAAGATGGAAAAGCTCATGGATTGAAATAAGGATAGGGAAATCATTTAGCACTTATTGTGAGGGGCAAAACAGACTTAACCCCAGGGAAAAATAATTTAATTTTATTGCCAGTTAAGGCAGAGTTGGATGGTGAGGAACAAAGACCAAAAAAAAAAAAAAAAAAAAAAAAAAAAACAAAATCACAGGCCACAGTTCCTTGAGGTAATATTCACCTTCTCTGGCATACGGTCCTTCATGGGGCACAGAGGAGTATCCAGTCCATTGCTTGGAACACTTTCTGTACCTTAGTGTTCACAGGGTTGTTTCTCATACTTTGTTTTTCCTCACTTCTGACACACCAGGCAGCATATCACCCTTTCTCAAACACGTTTTGCCGGGTCAGCTGATGGGCTCAGCTGCGTCCTGTGGTGGGCCCACTGAGGATCTGGCCATGCTCAGTATGCAGCAGCCCCTGGCCTCTTCTCATAGAGGCCATCCCTGCAGGCCCTGTGCTGCCAAAACCTTGCCACCTACACCCAATACACATATGTTTGGTTCAACGTACAGATCTTTACACTGGTGTTTTTTACAAACGTTAAACAGAATGAGATTAATAGTTTTCTCCCTTCCTGCCTATAGCTGGCCAATTTTCAGATTCTAAGAATCAGATGCCATAGTCTGACTGTACACCTGATAACTGTCCATACTCTGTCCCATCACAGACACAAAGTTATTTTAAAAACTGACCTCCCTCCTCCATTCTGTTAATATCTATCAAACAACTAGTCTGTCTGTTTCAGCAAGAGGAAAGGAGTAGAGAGCAGAAGTCCAAGCATCTCCCATCCCACACAGCACAGCTCCTCTGGACGCAGGTGAAGGCAGCGCTGTGGCCCAGCCCCTGAGACCACGGGTCAGTCTTCACAGCCTCTGACACCTTTCCAGCTCTCTCGGGTCAGATATGGCACTGCCAGTGCTTGTCTCAGCTGGAGGTAGGCACAGGTGTAGCTGAGTGAGTTTTGGCAGCTACTCTTGGCATGAATGAAGAGGAGACATTAGCTTTTCATGGGGTGATAGCTCCCGAAGTGGATTAATTCTGTGATGATGATAAGGAATAGCTTGCAGGGGAAAATGGCGTGGGCACTTGGTGAGGGGAGATGGGATAAGGCATGACCGTGTTGAAAGAGGTGAGTGATAATGAGGAAAGTGGTAGGCTGATGTTCCTGCAGGGGTAGGGGACCCCAGCTCCTGTTGCTCCAGATGGGAGCATCCTGTAAACAGCTCCTGATTACAGTCTTTGATTCTTATACCCCAAAATAGCAACGGCTCTGTGATATCATGTGAGCTCCATTCTTAACTAGTTTTTAACATAATCTGTCTCTCTTTTTTGTTAAGTACTGCTGACATTTACATTGGGTTTTCACTGCTGTATACAAGTTTAGATTTCTATCCCCCACACTCTCTTACACTGACAGCAGGTTGATAAGACACTCTCACCTTTATTACCTATTTATAAACAGCATTTTGTCTCCTTTCCACTTCTTTAAGAGTTACAAAGATTTTATTTGGATTTTGTGCTTTTTGAAAAGCAATGAATTAGAAATAAATGGCAAAAAATATTTTTGCATAAGTGCCCAACTGTATTGTAATTGCAAAATACAAAGTAAGTGCCAGTTATTTAAAACACTGACTAGCTAGGAGAATGTAAAATGTGAAGATAGAACCTGAAATCAAATCAAAAAAATGTAACATTAGTAAAATGCTGACATGTATATTTTATGTAGTATGGATTTCCATCAGGAAAAACTGACTGCCCTTTATTCCTTATACTACGAATCATTCCACAGTATGGGTGTGTTATCTCTCAGCCTGCTTTGCTGGCTATTCCCCACAGTAATACTATGGTATAGCTTTGACATTAAAATAGAATTCCTTATCTATATTAGCAAAAAATATTGAAGTTCATCATTGCCTGAACTGTGTGGAAATCCTTGGAAATACCAAGGGATAAATTTAGCTTGGGTGATATACAGAAGAAACATTGATTATCAGGAAACCAAGAGAAAATATATCTTTATCATTGATTTTTTTTCTAAGTGTTTTACAAATGAACGTATAGTCCCTTTTAAAATCAGCATTCCAAAATACCAGATTTATATCTATTATGGATGAGTCAACAATGGAAATGAGTTGACAATTAATTACACTTCAGTGCTTTTTGCCATAGTGTTTTAACTTAAATAAAAAATACTTAGCATGGCTGTTCTTTTAACACACTTTAATGAAAAAAGTAAACTGTGGTGAAATGCTTAGGGTGAGATGCTCATATCTGGGTGATTACAGCTAAACCATTTGCATATAGCATGGTTACACTACTTCATTTCATATATTCATATACTTCATATATTTCCCAAAATATGATTTGTATGTAAAATGATGATTTGCTGAGAAGATGAAAAAAAAAAATATGAGAAAGATACAAATTTTAGATTTTGTTTTCAGATTTTCTTCTTAAAAAGTCATTAAGCCAAAACATTTCATTTCACCTTTTCCAGAATTGAATATCGTCTTTTTTCTTAATGAGCAACTTCCTGATAATTATTTTGATTCTACAGTAGTTTTTCAATGTTCTAGTAACCTTCAAGAAGTCTGAATCACAATGAAAATTTATTGTTAATTTACTTTCTGAAAAGTATAATGTCAGACTTAAGTGCTACATTAATCTCATTCATGACTTTTAGTAATATTTTTTTCATTTTATTTCTATTCTGAGCAGGGAATAAACATCCCAAACTTCAACATTTTTCACACAGACAATTGGATTCCTTGGTAGTATTTCCTGGTAAAATTCCTTTTTATGAAGAGACTGACTTATAGGTGATATACAAGAACTCCTAATTTGGGGATTGCACCTGAAAGTGTGTAGATGATATATATGATATCTGTGATATCTATGATATCTATGAATGGCAAGAATTTTGATCTTTGTGTAACGTACTTGTGCATGCCACTTTATGGTTCAACAAAATAAATTAAAAGGGTGAGCTGGCACCCAGCTGTAAGTGGGTACTGAAGACCAGGAAAAATACTGTCCTATGCATACTAAGATTTGTTTAACAGGAAGTCCCCCACTGAGCAAGATTTCAGTGAGGGACTTTGGCTATGTTCTGCATGCAGCCGAGTACTCACATATTAGGTGCTGTAGACAAATTGGTAGCATGCTTGGGAGAAGAAAGTAATTAAGATAGCCATTCCTGCCACCATGGAGGTCTTAAAATGAGACTACCAAGTCACTATAATTACACTGCACCTTTTTCTGCACACTCCTCATATTCATTTTCACTTTATTTTATTCCAACGTGGCAACAATATGACTATGTGCTACTCAAGCATATGCACGTTAAGTTCATTTTTTTTGAAGGGTCCAGCTTTGCCTTTTTCATCTCTATCTAATTCCAGTGTACATTGAGAGGACTTAGCATCTGGAAGGATTAAGACATTCTAAATTTGCAATTTTTTATACAGATGGCAAATACTGATATCCGGTGTGGTAATTCTGTGTGGTCCTTCCACTGGATGCTAGGATGGAGCCCTGAGGATTTGCTAATTCTGAGGAAAAATACTGAATAAGAGAGATTAAATCTTCTGGAAGATTTTGGTTGCTAAGTTATTTTAAGCATTAAAAGTTCCTTTTATTTTATTTTATTTTATTTTATTTTATTTTATTTTATTTTATTTTATTTTATTTTATTTTATTTTATTTTATTTTATTTTATTTTATTTTATTTTATTATTATTATTATTTTTTTTTTCAGTAGGAAAAGTGCATAATAGCTAATTAGGCCCTTAGGGATCAATTTTCAAAACAGTGTGCAGGAGGTGTGAGCACAAACTTTATTTGTTAATGGGTTTTGTGAACATACCTCCTGTGATTTTTCAAAATGTAGCACAACAAAACAGCAATCTTATTGGAGAAGCACACTGAAATATATAGAATATGGTATCTTTTTCTTCAGGGCATTAGATAGATGAAAAACATGAAGTCCACAGAACGTTTCTATGGCCATTATGGTTCACTTCTTCTAACCTGTAACAACATAATATGTTATTCTTTGCTGCCCTATAGTTGGAGCCAATCCCACAGTCCTTACTCACCTCCTCTTTGCTTAAAGGAGGAAAAGTAATGGAAGATTGACCCCTGATTTTGGTGATGATATATATATATATACATGTATATGTAAATTTTAAAACATTTCATTGTAACATTGTAAAGATCGTGCGAGGTATTTAGAATATTTAGAATTAATTAAAAGTAAGCATATGATTCATGTAAAGTTTGGACAGCAATATTTTATCTAATTCTCCATTTAAACTGATGGGAAAGTTTTTATTATTGCACAGGAAAATGCAAAAAAAAAGTTATATTTTCAATGTTAAATAAAAATAAATTCCTTAAAACCTGGGAATGTTAAAGTATGTTAGCAGAATTACTTATTACCTTCTACAGTAATGCTGGAAGGCATGGCTGAAACAATGGATTCAAAGACAGGTGGATGCAACTGGAGGTAATGAAAAGTGGATTCAGGAGACATATGGCTATATGTTAAACACATGGCACATTTGTTTGGGCAATATTCCAGTTCTGTTTAGAGAAGTGGAGGTTCCTCATTTCCAGCCAGGTCAGAATGTGGGCAGATGAGCTTGGTTTTTGCACCTTTCTATGTCAATATACCTTAAAAGTTGAAATGAGGATCGGGATCCAGATGACCAGATGCTTCTAACACATATGTACATCCGGAGGTACATACATCAAATCCTGTGTGTATAAATAACTTCCCCATGGAAACAAAAGAAGTTTGTAATTAAGAAAATAAATACATCTGCTGAACACCAAGCTAGTGTCTCACCAGTACAAGTTCTCTAGTCAGTTTTATACAGAGCTGTTTGCTGATCATAAAACAATCTAGAGAAATCAGCTGCTTCTGTGTTTTTCAAACTCCAAACACATCTCTGTGATGTTCACAAATCACACAAAAAACTCACATGATTTAACCCACCCTCACTAAGAGAAGATTTTGATTTGAAATACTTGCAGCTTATATAAATGACAACAATTTCTGTCCTGAGTGGAAAAAAAGATTTGTTGTCTTAAATATTTCATTGCTCAAGTGGCACCTATTCTGTAGAAAACATTGGATTTCCCAGAAAGTACAAAAGATATTTAAAAGTATGTAAGCATAGATAATCACTGTAGATTGGTGATTTTATTTCTTAATGTTACTGGACAGTTGCCTAAAGTGGCAAGTTTCATTACACTAGAATATAGACTTGACCAAAGTATGCAATTTTTTCCTTCAGTGCACATTTAATGGAATAGTACAATAGTCTCAGAATATTTATATTGCGGTACATGATTGGAAAGTTGATAATGTATATTTGTTGCAGTTATATTGTTTTATTAGTGAATATTGCAATCATGGACTTCAGGATGCCAATTTTGAATGTTTATATATAGTGTCATATATATTTACATTTAGTTTAACAGATTATGAAAGTGCTAACAGAAAGGATCATTAACACTAACTCAAAATTAAGTGCTTCATTTAAAATATTCTGCTTACAAACATAACTTTGTGTCTCACAAATCCCCTACATTTCCAATAAAGTTTAGCTAGGCTGTCAATTGTGATATCGACACCATAAAATCATGAGGTAGGGCTGTATTCCAGTTCATCAGAGATTCTATGATAAGAAGATATTACTTGAGCAGCAGTATTGCCTATTATCTAAATAAATAAATTTATTTTTACCTATATGTTTTTGTACTTCGGTAAATTCCATATATAATCTTATCATTAATTTTTTTGTTAGTTCTTTACCACCTTAACCCCTTGACTGCAAGCACTGATAGGCAATTTCCTCTGTTAGGTACCACATGCACAGACTATAGTTGTTGAAATATCTAGAATTATGGAAGCAGCCAATGCGGAATAGTTGTGTGATAATGTGTCTTCCATGTGAAGATTCCTATTTCAAAAAGAGAGTAATATTTTTCCTGCTGTAACTACCAATATTGTACATATTAAGTTAAACTACTAGCAGCTATTGTCCTCCAAAAATAAGAGTTCTTACAGCGGTCGTTGTTTCAAGAATGATATTGCAATTAAAATTTCTTTCCATATCGTTGTTTGGAACGTTTGCACCATAAAGACAAACACTGAAAGAACAGTACTTTCCTCTCTATCCATGTTTCTGTTCAACAAGGTTATGAGAGTTTCTACTCTTTTCATACAATTCATCTGAGTTTGGAAATGCATACGTAAATTTAATGGAAACAGAAAGATTTAAATGGTTGAAGCACTTTGCCAATAGATGCCTGATATGGGTAATACTTTATTTTTCCTTTCTGCAAAAGTGAGGTGATTATTTCTCCCTTTTCTATGCAGACTGTGTGTAGCTTCAGGGCAGACACTGTCTCTTACCAACTGTTGACAGGGCCTAATAGTATGACCTTCACCCCTTCTCAATACTGATTACTAGCAATAATCCTGTTGCATAGATTATTGATTTTTTTCATTTAGTTAGCCAAAATTTGGAAAAAAAAAATCTCTCAACACATGCATTTCTTGCTCCTTTCTGACTTCTTTGTAAGACATTTTCAGCAACTTTCAGTCTTAATCTGGATGTCATGTGTGAGAAAATCTCTATATTTTCCTGTCTGTATCACACTATGACAGAAAATCTCTCCAGGATCATTATTGTTTTCTTTCCTATTACAAAAATCATAGTCCCTATTCTCCCTTCAGTCATTTCTACTTTACTTCTCAGTTTCTTAAAGCTAGCTGCTGCATCACCTACCATACTGTCCTTCCACCCTTGCACTCTTTTTCCATTCTGCTGTTCCCTTGTGTCCATACTAGTTCTCTAATATTCATCCCAGATTGTCTGCTTTCTATCCTGCCTAAGGTACCAACATCACACCTTCTTTTCCCAGCATTTTATTATTTTTTTTTAATTTATTTTTCTACCCGAGCCGGTATGCCAGAAGGGCCCTTCAGCAAAACTTATCCTTTCCTACCACCTTTGCCACCTGCCAGGGGTGAGCAGGGTTTCATACTGTGCTTACTAATAACTAATTGTTTATAATTAGGTAGTCTAACCAAGTTTTTAAAGACTTTTGTTAGCCTCAAAGAAATTCTTACATGACCTCTATATCCTAAAGGGATCATAATTTCCTAAAGTGACAATCAAGCTTCCTGTACCTCTTTGAAGTACTCTTTACAATGATTCTTGAAGTTCCCACTTTGTCTTGCAAACATAAGTACATTAGGAAATGCTGATAAGTGCACTCAGATCTTGTCTTATGGTACCCATGTGTAAATGCTGTGACTATATATGACAAGAACAGCCGCAGTGACAGCCTTACTAGGCTGTAGCTAACACAGAAATCTCAGTATCCTTCAAAGAAATAATTATATTAACATGAGCATTGAGATGTAAGAAATGCTGGTTGAGATTATGAATTTTCACAGGATGAACAGCTGAAAGTTGAGTTCAAATATATCCTCCTAAATCAGGTTGGCTTATTATAGCAACACTGTGAGTTTGGCCTAATGTTTATTTATTACTAATGTTTGGGACAAATGGGACCCAGAAGCATTAATTTGCGATGTATTGTAGTGACTGTAGTACCTTGGTGCTGATGTGTATTGATTATTTTGCCCTTCCAGGAAGACATCTTTAATCAATTAATCACCTAGCTAAGATATTACTACATAAATTACAATCATATTTGAATGAAATCTGGTAATTATCATAGATGAAAAGTGCATTTTTGTTTAGTGACCTCAGGTATAAAATTTATAGAAATAGTACTGATGAATTTCTCCCATTACAGGGTTCTATGGTACATACAAATAGCAATAAAGTCAAACAAATAACATGAATAAAATAGTCAAAATTAGATGAAATTTTTCCTCTGCCAACTCATCATATTTGTTTATTGGGTACTGTGGATCCTGAATCTCAACATTCATTTCTCAAATAGACTTCTCAACAATAAAGATATTATCTAGTTGAGAGACTGAAGAGAGCGTTAGCAAAGAAAGATTTCTTCACAAAAGGTGCCCTCTTGTTCTCCAGTTACTTAATTTAGAGCTGGCAAGTTCCGTTCTTCAGAATATTTTTGCCTCCTGGAGGCATCCTCAACAGCACAAAGATGCTCTTTAGAGGATGATGAATTCTTCAGAAGAGTAGTTTTTTAAGTAAAGGTAAAAGGGACGTTTGACTTAAGAAAAATATGCATGAATCAAGACTTAGACCATCCTGATTTATGCTTAAAGTTATGGAGTACAAGGATGGGTTCATTTTCCAAAAGCTATATTGTTCTTGATGCAGCACAGTATCTGCCATATTGGTTGCCAGAGGGATGGGACAGACATATTAAATTTTAGATTGCTCTGGCTCCATATAGAAATCTGAGCTCTAAAATAGTGGATTGACAAAAATGGCATGAAGTCCTGATGTCTTCACCTGGAAGGATGCAGATAATTGATTTGGACTGAGTTGCTGGAAGCTTATCATCTCAGTGCACTTTACAGGGAAATTAATATGCAGACAGCAATCTATGTATCCTGACAAAACCATGCAGTTTTATAATACATTGAGTACATATTGAAGCATTTATAAGGAAGCCATCAAGCAGGAAATATCTTGTATATGACTAAGATGTTCTAAGGACTAGCATGTCATGCAAGATTTTACAGGCATACATGTACATGTATTCAAAGATAAAAAACAGGTCAAGTTTTAGATAAGATCACTATGCTGAACAGCATGTCCCACTTGTAGCTCTTAAAATGGGAACTAAAGAAAAGCACTGCTTTTAAAGAGCTTAGATGTAATTTTCAACCATAAGGTATCAATTATAAATAAATTGATTCAGACCTTGATGTACAAAACCCAAACAATTTCTAGTCAAAGGAATAGTGCAATGGTGTCATGGTTCCACTCGAATGGGCAGCCGAGCTCCACCACAGCCGCTCTCTCACTCCCCCTCCTCAAAGAGGAACGAGGAGAAAATACAATGAAAAGGGCTCAAAGGTTGAGATAAGGACAAGAAGATCATGCAGTAATTATTGTAATGGGCAAAACAGACTCTGTATAGGGAGATAGTAAGATTTATTGCTTATTAATAACAAACTAGAGAAGTGAGAAACAAAGGAAAGAAACCAAAAGCACCTTCCCCCCCCCCCCCCCCTCCACCCTCTTCCACCTCCTCCCCCCGAGCGGCACAGGGGAATGGGAGAATGGGAGTTATGGTCAGTCTACAGCACTTCTCTGCTGCTCCTTCTTGGTCACTCTCGTCCCCTGTGCTGTGGGATCCCACCCACGGGATACAGTCCTGATGAACTGATCCGGCGTGGGCTTCCCACAGGCAGCAGCTCTTCCAGAACTGCTCCAGATATGGGTCTGTACCATGGGGTCCATCCCTCAGGAGAAAACTGCTCCAACCTGGCTCCCCCATGGGCAGCAGCTCCTGCCAGGTCACCTGCTCCTGCGTGGGCTCCTCTCCATGGGCTACAGGTCTGGCCTGGGATCTGCTCCGGCAGGGGTCTTCCACAGGCCTCTGTTGGTGCAGGGCCACCTGCTCCACCATGGTCTCCTCCATGGGCTGCAGCATGGAACCCTGCTCCACCGTGGTACTCCATGGGCTGCAGGGGGACATCCTGCTTCACCATGGTCCTCACCACAGGCCGCAGGGGACTTCTGCTCTGGCGCCTGGAGCACCTTTTCCCCTCCCTGACCTTGGCGCCTGCAAGGCTGTTCCTCACTCCTTTCACTCTCCCAGCTGCTGTGTGGCACAGCATTTTTTTCCCTGTCTTAAATATGCTCTCACAGAGGTGCAAACATCGTTCATTGGCTCGGCTCTGGTCAGCAGTGGGGCCCTTACCAAACATGGGGCAGCTTCTAGATCCTTCTCACAGAAACCACCCCTATGGCCCCCTGCTACCAAAACCTTGCCACATAAACCCACTACAAATGGAGAGTCCAGTCTCAAACTAACTGTATGTCAGAACAGCCTTGTCCTTTGTATAGTTGTTTTTCAGCCTAGACAAGAAACTACTTTGGGATGGGAAACCTGGCTCAAAAACTTCTTGGATTTAGCGTATCTAGACGAAGCCATGCACAAGCACAAATTGAAATGAGATACCTTTTACTGATACCTCTCTGTGGAAAGGTTCCACGTTAGCCAAATACACCTCGTAGAGAAGTTATATTTCAAATAAAGCTGGTTATCATTGACAGATTTAATTAAGAAGTTAATAATGAAAATGTCTGTGCGTCGTCATAAGGCGAGAGAAGGAAGAGTATATCATCCTCTTCAGATGGTCAAGTTGTTTTCTTTCAAATCACAAAGGCTGTATCTCAGTCCTGAGTCCAAACATTTGAACAGAGGCGGTACAGGTGCAGAGTGGCTACCTCATGGTGAGGTTCACAACTGGCCACTGACCCTGAGTAGTAAGACAGGGAGACAACATAAAAAGCTATGGCGTTTTAACCTCATTTAACACAACACACATTTGTTTTGCACAAATTTGTTTGGAATATAGGAAAGACAAAGAGAAATCTATTAGCTGGTCTTGGATTTTTGAGAAGTCATTGCAAGCAAGCATTTGGACTACTGCAGGATAAAATGGGCATGAGATCAGCCTCAGATCTTGTAACTACCAGCCTTTATAGAAATTATTCCTTGGATTAATATGGGTAACTAAAAACTTCCTTGCTTTGTTGTAGGGAAAAGTAAAGTATAATTATTAGAATATTGTCATTGCTGCTGTACCGATGTGATTAATCTGCAGCTAAAGACTTAGAGAATACAGTTAGATAAGTCTTTCCTTTCTCACATTTGAATCAGGAAAGCATTGTCAAACGCCTTCAGACTGCGTAGGGGATAAAAGGCAATGATGGTTTGAAGCTATGTCACGCTAAGTAAACACCCACATGATAGTATGTATGAGAAATATCCTACAAGGAGTTCTGGAAATCTTGAGAATGTTGTAGTAGAAATCCTGCAGCTCTGTGTATGACAAGATCAAAACCAGGATACCTGTCACAGGTTATGTCTTTACAGCAATGACTGTGATACAGAGAAGAGCTACCTGAGTCACATGTGAACAATTTATGCTAGGTACTGGTAACAGCTACGGCCAGAGTGCCATGGAGTTAAGCACAGAGTCACTTCTTTTTAAGGCAAAGCTATATATTTTTACACCAAGAACATCAGCAGTATTTCAAATAATTATTTCAAAGCTAGTTCAAATGTCTCTCACTACATCAGACACAATCAAAGAATTGAAAACAAACAAACAAGTAAACACAGAAATAAGGACTTTTTTTATCAACCCCGAGGAGAGGATCTGAAAGAAAGAGATGGGTGTCCAGGCACACAATGAAAAAAAACACTGACTTCATTTGGGTTGTTCTAGAAATGTCTAGCTTAAGCCAGATCAGAATCCAGCCCTTTTTTTTTTCAGACATATATTCAACAGAAAAACAGATTAAAAAAAAAATCACAGCAGTGATTGAAAGTGGGATGTTTGCTACTGAGGAAAATGCATATCTGGGAAAGCTACAAACCAACAAACTATTTTTATAGCGCCTAGACTTGAAAACCGTAATATTTTTCAACATTTTTTACTAGAGTTCACCATGTAGGAAAAATCCTCTTAGGGGAATCCATATGATTTTGCAATCCACAGCATTGTATTGTTCCCTTTTCAATCTGTTTAGTGATGCATTCATCAAGGTCTTTAGATGCTGAGATTTTTGTGCAACCTAGATAATTTTGTGAAAAAACTGTTTTCAGATATACATAGCATAATGTGTGTGAACAAGAGGGTATGGGAAAAAGTGTGAGCCACCAGGTTCAAGCAACAACAGAAGTCTGTAGTTATGAAAAATTTGTGGCTTGAAAAAATATAGTAAAAAAACAGCAATGTCATGTACTGGATTTGTGTTTGATATGCAATTTACAGTGCCAGATCATCCTTTGGTTTTCCTATAAAAGAAAAAAGTAGACATGATTAAGAATATGCATGGTATCAGCATTAATGTAAGAACAAGTTAAGTGGTTCTGGATCAGGAAATGAGATTATAATGAACTCAGTGTGATTTCATTGAGGTAAAAGAAATTTAAACTTGATAACTATTCATAAGAAGAATAGGTACTATGTTAGCATTCTGTTTCCCTGGAGGTGAAAGAACCTTGACAGGGCTGTTTCTCTCATTAAAAGGCTGACATGACTTTGTCCTATAGGATTTGCTGGCTTCACTAGAAAATTTCCAGTCATCTGACACACGTGTTCTTCTATTCCTAATGGATGAACAAGTCTAATTTAGTATATACATATACAATTAAATCTCTCCATGGCTCTGTTGAAGTGGAAGCCTGCTAAACTGTTTTTAAAAAGAGATTTAAATCAGAACTGTTGGGCATAGGGCCTTATAATTCAAGTTACCTATTACTGAAGGGAAATGTCAAGATACTCAGTTTGAAAAAGGGAGCCACTACAGGATAATCGCACACATTGCGCCAGATGTGAATACACTGTAATTGTACCAAGTCCCTTTATTATTGAATGGTTTCTAAATTATTTGATGAAGCTGTTGCAAATTAGGCTCTATCTAGACTTGACAGTTAAAAATAATTCTGATTATTTAATTCAATTTTACTCCTCTTTCCAATGAGATAAGACCTATGTTGACCTTAAAAACTGAGGTATTAAAATACTGAGTGAATTTATACATAGGTCTGTGGACAGATATTACTGTATCTAATATTAATTAATTTGGAATGGTGATCAGTATGATGTATATTACAGCTTAAAAATAATTATCAGAACATTCAATTTTAATTCATATCTATGCAAGAAATTCTTTCAACCTTAAAATATGTGTTAAAAGTCAATATTAGTGTAAATAAAAAAAACAGTAATTTCCTTGCCAATTTTATGTTTCTCTGCTCCCAAATATGGCCTTTCCACGGCTCAAAGCAATTTCTTGGGAGAGTAGCATTTGGCATACTCAATATGAAAAATGTTTTCTAGATGATCATCTACTCTAAACAGATGAACAAAGAAAAAAAAAATATTCCAAGCATTTTGACACAAAAATTGAGAAAAAAAAAAAAATGAAGAGAGGATATAATTAGAAGGGTATGATCTCCTGCAAATTGTGAATACTTTCCAAGTGTGTAGATTCTGGGAAGTCTTCTACAGTGAACTTCAGTTACATTTTTCTAGTTTTAATAGTCATCTACTAAAATCCAAAGGACACAGTAGAGGAGAGTGCTTTGGCAGCTGAGTTATGTCTCTTTCAATGCCTGTTTTCCTCTTTCCACCTGTGCCCCCTGGCTAACCACCATTGCACTCTTCCCCTGTTAGAAGTATGGCTGAAAGCATGACAGACACCAGCAGAGTCAGATCATGCTCCATTTTATTGCCCGAATAGCCTAACTTTTATAGTGAACTTAACAGGGGGGGACACAAGATTATTGGTCAAAACCACTCAGACAAACAACTAAAAGAAAACATCCCCACCTGCAAGAAAACAACCCCCCTTGTGATTAGCAGTCAAGAAAACAACCCCCTTGTGATTAGCAGTCACGTAGATCTTGTCCTTGAAGCCAGCTGCTGGTGACAATATTTTTCTGAATTCCTCAATTGGGCGATGTGGGAATCATTCTCGTGGGAGCTTCTCATAGTTATTCTGGTAGTTTCATTTGCTCAGCTACAGCAGGCCATGAGATTTTCTAAGGCCTACTCCTGGTTGCTTAAGGCAAGCTCAGATCGAACAATTGTTCCACGGACTCATGTCCACGCCCTGTATGCCAATTCCCAACATTCCCCCATAGAGAATTCTCAAGGAATTGCACAACGCTGGCAACAGGGGACACTGATGCTAGCATTTGCTAGGTATTGTCCAATTCAACACCATTTCCACCAGTTGTCTTCAAATATATATATATACAGTGCAGGGGGAATTTTGTCTCCAGAGTTTTGGACTGAAAGTCTGAATTGAACATTGACTGGAATTTTAATTCCACAAATACACAGCAGAAGGAACATTGCATAGGAAAATTGCATATTTCAAGTTTATAAATTATATAACCATGTTTTTGAGAGAGAGTTATAATCTCTCCAAACATTAAAGCTTAGAGCTGAAATTTAAGGTATCATAGAATGTGGGGGCAGCAAACAATTCCAGAAGCTGTAGGGAAGCAAAATATATATTTATTTTTATGTATATTTATATTGCTTATATTATATATATATTAATTATAATATATAAATATACATATATATATTATATATATATATTTTGAAAGTTGTTTAAGAATGGTTGTTATTTTATTTTTTGCTTTTTCCTCTCCATTTACCTTCCTCTTCTCTTTTATGCTAACATTATTTAGCACTTTTGTGGAAAACTAACTTCTAAGCACTAACTCCCGACCTTCTCACCTCCTCCTCTTCCGCATCTGTCTTCTGTTTCATCTTTCTTCCCTACTTCTGCTCTAACTATAAAGACATTTTACTGTCTGGTTCTACTTGTACTAGCAATGCTTATGACGATGTGTTCTTTTGAATGTCATTCATGAATAGCAGAAGTGTTTTTTCTGTAGTGAATGGCTAAAGGTTCAATCCAGATCTTGCAAAAAATTGGTTATTATTGTCATTGGTATTAGTGATTACTGGGTAATGCTCAGAGTCCATTTAAGTCAACAGACTTCCAGCAAACACCAAAATATTGTAGTAAACTTCAGGGACAAAAGGGCACAGGAAGGAAATGTGTTTTTTTCTTCACCTTTATGTACTGTATTCCTATCAATGCCGCCCTTTTTGCAGCAGCACCCTGAATCAGATCTACAGTGTTCCCCTCTAGTGATTCCACCACAAGATTACATTGCCTTTTACAATATGAAACTTCCTGTTAGGAGAGATGTTCCTCTTCCCCTAGGGAAACTAGAAGATAAATATGTTATCCAAGAAAGTAAATTTCAGGTCACACTTAGACCTAGTCTGAAGGGATGCAAGACATGGACTCCTAATGGCTCTTGAACAGAATGCCTTTATTGCCCCTTTTCACTACTACATATACTTCCTCCGTAGCCCCACACACTGTCCACGTGCCTGAATCTGTCATACAATTGGTTAGAGACCCTCAGACACGCGCCTCGAGCCAGCCAGCAATTGGTCACTGCCCCAAAGCTCATCTTTAACACTGTAGCCAATTTTCTTTATCTCGACCTTGCTCAAGTTTTTGTTTCTACCGCTTTTTTCCTCATTATCTCTAATTCAGGGACAAGTGAAACAGCATGGAGCCACCTGCAAATTCCTTTCCCATGCTAGTCCGTAACAGAATGATTAATTTTACTGTATCTAGCCTGTTAATATTTTTCATGTCTTCCTTAGAATAAATTGCTTGGTTTTGTTTGTTTGTTTGATTTTTATTTTTATCTTTTTTCCCCAGTCCAAGAGGTCCTGCTATATAAATTGCTTAATGTGTTTTATTCAAAAATTTCAGTCATATACTAATCCTAACACTTAGGTACTATGTGAACATTCTTTTAAACATAGGTTAGACAAGAGCCCTGTTTTATTATAGGTTAAGAAAACAGCATTCTTTTTAAAGATTAAATATTTTCAGAACTATTTTTCCTTCCTGAATATTTATGTTTCAATGGTACGCTTTCTATTTTCAGTATCTGTTTTTTCTTACCTCATTCTAATAGGGAGACAGAGATTTTAAGCTTGATATTTTGAAGTTCATTTGTTACCCTAGACTTTCAGAAGCAGGACTAAACCATTTTTAATCACCACAACTCTGTCTGTGTAGCTCCAACATCTTAAAAATATTTGTGTTCATCACAAAAAGAAGAATTCATGATACCTCTGTCAGAAAGAAAATTATGAAGAGCTTACGAAAATTTCATTCATCCTATCTTATTTAATGATACGAAACAGGATATCTAAAGTATACAAACTACTCTGGGATGCCCAAGATTTTGGGGTTTTCCAGAATTAGAAGAATCCCTTATTACTGAGTACGGAAACTAGAAATGTTGAAACCTAGGGTTCCAGAAATTGTTTGTGATCCACTGTTTCAACATTTCAGGTATGTGCTTAAACTGTATTAAAAAATAATAACAACAACAGAGAGTTCATAATTCCTATTGCATTTAATATTTTCAAGGGCACTATACTTTGAAAGTTAATTTGTAATGCTTTGACATTGCAGAGCATGTTGTCTCCTAAGGGCAGCAAAAAAACCCTAACTGTATGGACTACATTTATAGAGGCAAACTTTTCCTGTCAAGAGAAAGATTAATCTATATGCACTTTGTATGCCTTTGGCCATAGGTCACTAACATAAATGCAAACTTCATGCAACATGTCCATTCCTGCCCAGACTAGAGTTATATCACAGAATCACAGAATCACAGAATTTTCTAGGTTGGAAGAGACCTCAAGATCATCGAGTCCAACCTCTGACCTAACGCTAACAGTCCCCACTAAACCATCTCCCTAAGCTCTACATCTAAATGTCTTTTGAAGACTTCCAGGGATGGTGACTCCACCACTTCCCTGGGCAGCCTGTTCCAGTGCCTCACAACCCTTTCAGTGAAGAAGTTCTTCCTAACATCTAACCTAAAACTCCCCTGGTTCAACTTAAGCCCATTCCCCCTCGTCCTGTCACCAGGCACGTGGGAGAACAGGCCAACCCTCACCTCGCTACAGCCTCCCTTGAGGTACCCATAGAGAGCAATAAGGTCGCCCCTGAGCCTCCTCTTCTCCATATGTTCCTAAAATATTGTCTAGGCCCAAATCTCAGGTACAGGATGTAGAGAGAGACACATTCTACTGAAGAACAGGCTTCCCCTGCAACAATTCTCCAGCCTGGTGGTCAGGTCTTTGCAGTAGTCTCAGCAGGAAACAGAAGTAGCAGAACATCATGAAAGGCCTTTGGAAAACCGTTTGGTGGAAGTGGAGATAGGTAGGAAATAGAAATATTTTGTCTTCCAACTTTTTGGCTACCAGCTCTGGTATGCTTTTGAAATGTGCATAGCCATGTCAGTTAGAAATTAAACTATCTATGTAATAATGTAGATTTTTTAATATGCAAAAATATTTTTAAAATGACCTTTGCTACTGCTGGATTTTATTGTTGGTATTGTTGGGTCTTTTTTTCTGAATATATCTATATATATTACAAAATATGAAAATAAGCTTTTTCTCTGGTTAAAAAAAATGAAAATTGGTCAATATATAGAAAATATGAGTAATGAGAAGCCATTAGATTCCTCAAATTTCCAATTTTCTTACAAAAATTATAATTTGAAAGTTGTTTATTAATGAATTCAGTATTTTCATGTACCACATGAAATATTTTTTGACTTTATTGTCAGAATTTTAGAACTTATGTATGTATTTCAAGACAAGTGAGGGGTTTGTACAGTAGCACATAGGCCAAATTGGTACTTATATCCATGGCTGTGTTTCCTCTGGGGCTGTGATGTCAAACTTCAAACAAGTCTGAATAAGAGAATCAATTAAAACAAGTTAGAACACAATAATTTCAAAGCTAATCTCATAGTTTTTATATTTTTTAAATAAAACTTACCCTTTTGATGTCTTTCCAAACTAGACCTCAGAGGCCTCTAAGAGAAGGAGAATCATGTTCTCCTCATTAACATTCATTAAGCGTCAGTTATTAAAAAACCTAGCTTGTTAATAATACCCAGCAATTGACTATACTAATATAAAAATTTTGCATTTATATAGTTTCAGTGTAGCAGACTGATGCGTTGGTCAGCATATTCCCTCAATATCCTCATAGAGATTTCTAGAGGAATAGTATCAATTATTTTCATATAATATCCCTATATTGCATTTTCTTCACTGTAAAAATGGCCATACTAGATCCTGAAAGATGCTAAAGTCCCCACTGGCTTCATTAGATACTGAAAGAGCCCCACTGCTTGCAATATGGAATATATGTATCCCATATTTAAACTATGGAGTTCATCTCTCCTGTTGCTCTGAATACAATCCATTTTGTGACCACTTTGGGTCACAAGGTGAATTTGCAGGAGATCCCTAGGAATCAACATCGAACAAAGTGGATTATCAAAGAGTTTCTACTAGATGTTTGACCTCATAGATGGTGAAGGACAAGTAACATGATGAACAGAATCTTCGACAAGTCTTACGAGGAGCGGCTGAGGGAGCTGGGATTGTTCAGTCTGGAGAAGGAGGCTCAGGGGTGACCTTATTGCTCTCTATAGGTACCTTAAAGGAGTCTGTAACGAGGTGGGGGTTGGTCTATTCTCCCACATGCCTGGCAACAGGACGAGGGGGAATGGGCTAAAGTTGAACCAGGGGAGGTTTAGGTTGGATATTAGGAAGATATTTTTTACTGAAAGGGTTGTGAGACATTGGAACAGGCTGCCCAGGGAAGTGGTGGAGTCACCATCCCTGGAGGTGTTCAAAAGACGTTTAGATGTAGAGCTTAGTGATATGGTTTAGTGGAGGACTTTTTAGTGTTAGGTCAGAGGTTGGACTAGGTGATCTTGGAGGTCTCTTCCAACCTAAATGATTCTGTGATTAATGCCATAAGCAACCTAGAACAACAGACAATGCAAATACTTCTGTGGTTAATGCTACTGATTGGCACTGTTGCAATGTTACTCTACTGTATTAGCACAGTATAAGGGCTACAACATTCCTGTTTATTTTCCTTTTCTAGTAGCACAGCTGTCAGGGTGAAAATGGTCAATCCAGTTTCGTATTGTAGCTGAGAGCCTTGATGTTGCTGCATCATTTGTGTGCCTGTCCCGACCTCCAAGCTTCTGCCTCGCAGTGTTTTATGACAGGCCTAAGCTCTTGCATATGGAAAGAGAGTTTACAGGGAATTCCCTGTGTTTAAAGCTGTTCCTCCATATAAAATGGTGCAGCCCATTTCTTCACTGCTTGAAGAACACTGTAGACTTGATTCAGATTCAAAAAGCCAGCAAAGTCCTTTTTGTGACTTTAGAAAAGTATCTGCAATTGGTGATAATATATGTCATAAAAGTGTCAGACAGTCTAAGGTGTCTTCCTTTGTAAGTAAACTAGGCAAATATTGGCTGTGTCCTTTGCAGCAGTGGAATGGGCAATGTTATGCACCCAGGAGCTTGGTTTTGGGAGCACAGCAAAAAAAAAGTTATTAGGAGCAGTTTTTTAGAGTACTTGCCCTTAATAGGGTTCTTTGGCTGTCAAGTGGCAATTTCAATATACTTGTGTGTTACATGAAACATTTGACACGGGGGAAAAAGGTATCATTTATTAAAAATGCAGAAAATTAGCAGGAAAGAAAAAGAAAAGAAAAGAAAAGAAAAGAAAAGAAAAGAAAAGAAAAGAAAAGAAAAGAAAAGAAAAGAAAAGAAAAGAAAAGAAAAGAAAAGAAAAGAAAAGAAAAGAAAAGAAAAGAAAAGAAAAGAAAAGAAAAGAAAAGAAAGGAAAGGAAAAGAAAGGAAAAGAAAGGAAAAGAAAGGAAAAGAAAAGAAAAGAAAAGAAAAGAAAAGAAAAGAAAAGAAAAGAAAAGAAAAGAAAAGAAAAGAAAAGAAAAGAAAAGAAAAGAAAAGAAAGGAAAAGAAAAGAAAGGAAAAGAAAAGAAAGGAAAAGAAAAGAAAGGAAAAGAAAAGAAAAGAAAAGAAAAGAAAAGAAAAGAAAAGAAAAGAAAAGAAAAGAAAAGAAAAGAAAAGAAAAGAAAAGAAAAGAAAAAAGAAAAGAAAAGAAAAGAAAAGAAAAGAAAAGAGAAAAGAAAAAAAGAAAAGAAAAGAAAAGAAAAGAAAAGAAAAGAAAAGAGAAAAGAAAAGAAAAGAAAAGAAAAGAAAAGAAAAGAAAAGAAAAGAAAAGAAAAGAAAAGAAAAGAAAAGAAAAGAAAAGAAAAGAAAAGAAAAGAAAAGAAAAGAAAAGAAAAGAAAAGAAAAGGAAAGAAAAGGAAAGAAAAGGTAAATGAGAAGAAAAGAAATCTATATCCAGAAATACTTTCAGCATAGTCAATCTACTAGAATCTTTCAACCATAACATGTTCTCCATTTAATAATATCTGGTTATATCAACTTCTTGTATAACAGTGACTATGATATTTCAAACTATTAAAATGATGCATTTTATAGGTTTTGTAGTTGACTGATTAAAATGATGCATTTCACAGGTTTTGAAGCTGACTGATTATAAATGAAGAATAGTTGTGTTAAGGAGGTTTTGAATGTCTGTCACTATGGAAGTCTTCAAAATAGATTGTCAGGTAAATGGAAACAGCAGTAATGCATCTCTCAAGGAGAAATTTCTCTTTAAGTGAGTGGGCATTTCAGAAGTATATTGAGGAGGGAATAGCTCTGAGAGTGACTTTTCTTATATCTTCTTTAATTTAGATTATATGTTGAGTCAACTGTCCAAGTGTTCTGGTAATACAGAGATGATGACCATGTACAAAGACTCTCAGGCAGACTGTAACTGAGATAGATGCTGTACTTTGTCTCATTCACTTTGTTCCGTGAATGAAAAATAATGCACATGTATCTACACTTCAGTTTATGTATATTTATGTTTTCAAATGTACTTCCACACAGAAGGTATATTTACTTGTAACATATATGTGCATTTATATATAAACAAGGTGCATAGAGAAGAAGAGGCCTTGTATATGGATCACATGCTTGCCTATACATTTTAAGTACTATTTCTTTGAAATGAAACCTGCTAATTTTGCATGTATAGTTAAATACATATATCCTATCTGAACACAATAATTCCCTTCATATATTGTTCATAATTTTTTATATGAAAAAAAAATATTATCTCTGTAAACATTGCAGAGAGACAATAAGCATCTTTGACACTGAAAAATAGACATTAAGTTTTAAAAAAAGTTTTAATTCTGTGTGTGTATTTTTTTTTAGGTGATGAGTGAGCAGCATATACAGAAATATTTTTATGAAACTTAGGAGTATTTTCTCTGAAGAATGAAAGAAATTTTTCTAAAGAAATTAGAAACAGTCTTTCAGTAATGGTGAATTGTTTGATTGTTATGCTATGCTTCTTAATGTAGAACTTTTTCCACAGTAAAAGGTTAATTAGTTGGGAAATGAAATACAGAAAACTATCATGAATGAGATGGTATTAACTCTCCTTTTTTTGCCCATCTCCCTGTCTTTTTCTAGGATATAGACTCAAAAAGGGCAAAGGTGCCTCTGTAATTGGACATTCCTTAGTGAATTTCACTGTCTTGATTCATACACACAGTTGGAAGTAAATGGATTTCATTTTCCTATAGAATATTACAAGCTTCAGTGGGTCCTTGGTTTATTTTTTTATTTTTATTTTTTTTTACAATAAAAGTACAAGTACTCTCCAGTTAACTTTTCTAAAGTTGTTTGATAGGAATGTGTGGGTATAAATCACAGACTTTTCTGGCTGTTCTGCTGTAGGTTTTACTGAGAGAGTACTTTCTCACTCCACGAACTCCATCACATGGGAACTGATCAGAGGAGAGCAGGTAATTCATGTTAAAACATCTACCTTGGTACTGTATCAATGCCACTGTAGTCCTTGGAAAATCCAATATTTAGCCACTTTCTGTATGTGTTCTATATAAAGTGAAGTTTCATCACCTTGCCTCATGCCACTAAGCTGGGACACATCTCTATTAAATGGAATGAAAATGATGAAAGCATTAGAAGACACGTAGAGTCAAGCACTTACATAACAGCAGCAAAAGCTAAGTTAAAGCGGACAGAGCTAATACCTGGTCAAATTTATGTCAACGGGATGTATTCATATGCACGGATGTATTGGTATACTAATAAATAAAACAGCAATATATATATATTCCCCATATATTTAATTTTCTGTCTTAAAATGCCCTGCCTTCATCCCTTATTCTTATACAATTCATTTCACTTCTCTCCAGTTTTCTCTAGTTTTTGCCCCAATCATCACTATTCCCTGGCAAAAACAAAACGTTAAACAAGAAGCAACTCTGAATTTTAGGTATGCATTAGACAATTTGACAATTTTTAACTCTTATGCATGTGTATTCTTAATATTCTCAAATACTGGCTTCCAAGAGTTATTTTCATCCAGCAGAGAAGCAGAAATAGGACTATATTTAATCACAATTCAGACTGAATTTTGAATATTGAATGCTAATAATTAAAGCTTCTAAGCAATTTATGGAACTAGTAATAATTGTAGGAATTAATTTTTGAATTTCTTTAATTAAAAATAATTTTGGCAAATTATAACTTGCTTCCCAGTTTAAGAATAGACTTTAAAACAGGGTTTTATATGACTCTGTTCAATGTATCAAGCCCTTCAGATTCCTCAGACCATATATGCCTGTTAAATTTTGATTGTGGCAAGATCTTTTTAGTTCAGCTGTCATATATTCTGTACTTACATGTTTGTGTAGTATAGCCCCATCGAGCAGATCAGCACTGCATGGCTGCTCACTCGCTGTCCCCAGGTAGGAGCGGGAAAGAATCAGAAAAGTAAAAGTAGGAGAACTCATGGGTTGAGATAAAAACTGTTCACAAGGTAAAGCAAAAGCCACATGCAAAGGCAAGGCAGAAGAAGGAATTCCTTTGCTGCTTCCCTTTGGCAGGCAGGTGTCAGCCACTTCCCGGAAAGCAGGGCTCAATATGCAGGACAGTTCCTCAGGAAGACAAACACCATTGCTCCAAACATCCCCCCTTCCTTCTCCTTTACACCAGGTTTTATTGTTCAGCACAACGCCATGTGGCGTGGGACACCCCTTTGTGCAGCCCAGGCCAGCTGTCCTGGCTGTGTTCCTTCCCAGCTCCTGGTGCACCCCCAGCCTCCTTGTTGGCAGGGCAGCACCAGGAGCTGGGACGTCTTTGGCTCTGTGAGCACTGCTCTGCCCCAACTGAAATGTCGGTGGGTTAACACCACTGTTTTCATGAAAAATCCAAAACACAGCATCATACAAGCCCCAACAAAGAAAATTAACTCTATCCCAGCCAAAACCATGACACATATATATTCTAAGTTATAAGCACATAGAAGACCAGGTTGGATGGGGCTTTGAGCAACCTGATCTGGTAGGAGGTCTCTGTGCATGGCAGGGGGGTTGGAACAGGGTGGTCTTTAAGGTCCCTTCCAAACCAAACCATTCTATGATTCCATGATAAGTTATAGGGAGATAGGCAGAAACAATAAGGCATGTCTTATAATCTCTTTCTGACGTATTTGGAGCAAATCAAAATTTCACTCTAAGAGCAGCCTTGGAAAAGGGTATTTTTACTTTGTGTACTTGCTTTTCAGATGTCTAAGTGAAAACGTACAGTGCAATGAAAAGTTCAAGCCAGTAGCTTACATATATTTTGTGAAATGTATGTTGGACTATTCAAGGCACATGACACTCCTGTTGCTTTACGATACATCCTTAAGAAACACTAACCAGTAATTCTAAAAATGCTGTTTTAAAAACTGAACCTATGAGGGAAGTATAACCCCTGATTTGACATTATTTCTTTTTATTTTTCAAGAAAGAACATTTCAGTCTGGAATATAATGAACTTGCAAAATTAGCACAAATTCATTCAAACTCTCTGCTGTGTAATTTTGATGTGTATGTGTACAGGAAAGCAGGAAATGTTCTTGAGCTTGTTATCAAGTGAGACAAGGTTAATTAGTGACTAGAATAGCTTCAGCATTTATTTCACTCCATCATATTTTACCACCTGTTCGTTTTACTTCCAATAAAAGATTTTCCAGTTTTAAGATAAGAAAGGAGAAACTGTTGTTTTTCACATTTTAAGTAGCTAATGAATGTATATTTAACATACAGTGCTTTCTCTCTCTCTCTCTTTTTTTTTTTTTTTTTTTTTTAGGTTTAATGCATATTTAGACTTTTAAGTCCACAATTGCACAATGATTGATTTTCCAAAGCCTCAGCACCCAAAATTACAACTAGATTATCAAAAAAAAACTCCACACTAAGCATCACTTGGTATAGCAAGGATTCTCAAAGGTCTCAAAATATACTGTCTCAGTACTTTGAAAAATAATACTCTTTATTTGATATTCAAATGAGGAATGTACAGCACTGGGTGATCACTCATTTCATAGATGGAGTGTATGAAAATGTTTTCTCCCTGAAGGAAAAAACTGTAATATTTAATTAAGAACAAGCTGAGAGTTAAATTTTGAACACAGTTGTATCTCTTCAAGTCCACTGAAGGCTGTGAGCTTCATGATTTTCCATATTCTTATATAGTCTAGAACAATGTAGTGTCATTTCAGTTTTTTTGTTTGTTTGTTTGTTTGTTTTTTACTTTCCTGTGGTTGCAGGGAACTGAGTTCCACTTGCCACAGAGATTCCCACACAAATTAAAATTCTGTCTTTGCTTGTGTCACAAGGAAATAGTCTATTTATAGATTGTAGGGGTTATTTATAGTACACATTCAAGCCAGATTCCAGATTTCAGTTAGAGCAAGAGAAATGAAGAAAGCTCTCAAAGTGACTTGATATTTCAATCTTCCTGTCTACATTTTCTGCTTTGTATTTATCTGCATAATGCATTAGTTCACATTTTTCAAAAATAAAAGTGAACCATGATTTTTTTTTTTTTCAAAAAATAAAATGCAGTATAGCTCTTTCTCCTTGATGATAATGAGCAATGTTTAAAAACATCAGGATAAATAGACAAGATGCTTACTGCAATAAAGTCTTAGAGAGAAAAGCTTTTGAAAAACAATGTGTTTTTGTTTTTTCTCTCCTCTTCTCTTCCTCTCCTTTTTTCCTCCTCTCCTCCTCTCCTTTTCTCCTTCTTTCCTCTTATGTTCTGAAAAGCAGAGATTTCATACTACCTTTGGAAGAAAGTAGTTGTCTTGCTGCAAGCACTGAACCCCATGGATAGGTCTACACTGTAAACCCAAGTCTGTGTTTGACAGCAAACTCTTCTCCTGTCTGAACTGGACACAAACCTGGAATTAGATAGAGTAGGGGAGCGCAGCAGCAAAGCAGGCAAGAAACTGGGGAGACAAATCCTGGATCTCAACTAAAACAGGCCTGCTGTCATCCCTATGTAATCTTGCTATAACGGTGCTGCAATGCTGAAACAGAGCATGCAAGTCAGGTGCAGAATTATGGCTGAGTTCTGAAGTTACATACAGTAGGTTCTTAGGGGGATGTACACACAACTTGAAATCTAGTTTTCCTTTACACTGTACAACAGTGCTCCATGTTGTGATAGCTCCCCAGTAACTCCTGAGACATGCTCCAAACCAGGCAAGACCAAGTCAGTTGCAAGAGGAGCATTAGCCCTTGCTGGCTTGTTATCTGACATGTGCTGCAGATGCAGGTGCCTATAAAAGCAGGGCAGCTAGTCAGTGCTTGGTGTCCAACAGAGATGGTGGATGCTGCAGGTGCCCAAGGCTGCAGGTACTCTTCGGCTACACCTTAATGTTAGTGGTTGAGTTGCAATTATTGTATAAATATATAGAAATAACCTTTGCTATCTAGAGAACTGCGTTATTTCTTTATTTAAGTTTTGTTTTCTAAAGGGAGAATGGCTTGCTCAAACTTTTGCACTCACCTGCTGTTAATTAATAAAATATGACCTTTAAGGAAGTTTGCAATGTTTTATTTTTGTGAGCTGTAGCACTGGACAAGCATTGTCATCATTCCTAACAGAGTGGGGCCTGACTGCTGTTCCCAGCAGGACTGTTGCACATACTCTTTGCTCCTCAAAGGCAGTTGGCTATTGAACACATTTGAACAACACTATTGTTCAGTTGTTCGATTAAGTGACTTATAAAAATTAGGAGGTGGTTCCCACTACCTCTTTTACTGTAGTCCTAAAAATCAGTGAGATTTTTGACTTCCACCCCCATTCTACTTTGATTTGATTTAAAGGAAGAAATAAGAACCTGAATCTCTTGTGAGGAAAGAATGGGCTAAGTAAATGTAAACACCATTGACTGTTGCTTTGAAGGTGTTTTTATTACACAGCAATGTAATATGATATTATAGAGCTTTCTGTGTTTATTTTTACATAGAAAAAGAGAATGAAATCTTACCTACAATGTCCATGTGCATCCAGTTTTCTATATGTGCAAATTTGGGGTCCAAAATGCAGAATTTATTTCAAAATAGAAATCACCATTTGTGTTGTAATTTGAATTATGAGTATTTCAAACTGTTAAGCAAGTAGCTGCATAATATTTAGTCTCTATGAGTCTCTATGCACAGTCTAGCTAATGCTAAATGCTGAAGTATTCCCTTTTTTGGGAATAATACAAATAATTTAGGTTGGAAGGGATCTCAAGGTCATGTAGTCCAACCTTTCAGATGTTTATTGCTGTTATTTGCAGTGATTCAACAGTTCTCTTCTACCCATGGAGGGATAGACTTTCTACCCAAAATTGAAAAAAATGAGTGCTTTATCTCAATTTGAAACCCATCCTGTTCTACAATCTTTGTCAAAACTAAATCTAAACCTAGATGTATATGTGAAAGCCTGATTTAGATATTTCCAAATAATAGGGATTTACTTGAGACTGCTGAGGTGGTTAATCTACTTATGCTGGGTTTTTCAGCTAAGCTTTTCTGTTCTTACCAGCCTGATTTTCTTTTTCTGGTACACTCTTAATAAATATTACATGTGCTATTCAAGAATTCAGATAAGTGACTTTCCCTGTAAAGAAAAAAAATAAATAAAAAATAAACTGAGGTATTCAATCTTTCATAGGATATTCTTTATACACGTGGACCAACAATGGCTCTGTCTACACATTTGTCACAGACATAAACGCTAAGGGCCATTACCAGAATAGACCCAAAAGTTTGGATCAAAGCAGAAAAGGACTCTCAAAACACATTATACAAGTTCACATACAATAAATTACTACAGAAATTCCTGGTACACAACACTCATTTCACTCATTTCCTCTCTGTAACCAAACATGAAGTATAACCAGCGTGGAACAGTTATGAAAGTTACCTGAAAGTACAAAGTCTAAGCAATATATACCAAGGTAGTGTTAGTGCTGTGTTCAGTGATCATTACGCCTGACATTTAAGCAGTACAGTTTCCCCTCAACAATGAAAGGAGAGATCAATTGCAGCCCTGGAGCTGTCAGCTCATCTTGTTGCTATGGATGACAACCACAAATTACTTTTTTCCATTCAATCTCCTACACATTTCTGTCTTCCAACTAGTCTGTTCTTCATCAGTCAAGTAAAGGATGAACCCAAAGATCTTCTTGAAGTTCTGGTTTTCATAAGAGCAGTCATGAGGAGAAGAAGATATTTTCAGAGAACATTCACAATCATGTTTTAGCTGTTGCAACACGCATGAAGTAGTGAAGCAATTTGTACAACTTCATGAAATAACATTAACTATTCCAGGAGTTGTTTTAAATGATCACCCCAGGTTTCAATACCCAGCCATGAATATATATGACAAATGGTGAGTTCTTTGAGTTAAAAAACACTGTAAATAATAGGAAAATGCTCAAAAGAACTTTAGGTAAGTTTTGGACAATTTACCTCATACTGAAAGATTTGGGTAGTTCTTGCTCACTGCAGAGAAGGTTAAGAGAAGAGTTGATCCTGGTTTATAAATATATATCACGGTATGTGATCTTAACCACTGGAGGCCGAATAAACTGACAGAGTAAAAAATAAGACACACAGCTGAAAACTGGAGTTTGAAAACAATCAAATTAAGGATTCAACTCAAATTCATCTGTACAAAATGAAGTTTATGTTCCACTGAAGGAGATTACCATGGAAGTAATTAATATGTAGTTTTAAAATTAAGATTGTATATGTGTTAATCTGGTTCACCTACAAGTTATTGGACTATATCTCACACACGGAAAGAATGATACTTTCTCTGCAGGAATTGGTGAAAAAATTCTGTGGCCTGCTTTATACGGCATGGCCACTCCTGTTTTAAAAATCTTTGTGGTGCCAAACATCTAAAAATGATAGAGAAAATATTAAAATATAAAAAGAAAAAGAAACTATAAATCACATCCGTTTTGCCTGAACAACCCTTTCATTTGTCATATGACAAGAGCACAATAGTTTCTGTCCAAAAGGGCTATAACCCACTTGCTGAGAATCCATGATGGAGGAATAGATGCAATACCACGTGAATAAAATCCATCGGTCTGCTCAGTACATATTTGTTATTAGGCATTTTCTTTACACATGGCATTATTTAGTTTGCTTTCCTAAACAAATGTATGTACAGTACAATGAAATATTTGAATTCTACCCACAACTTTTAGATAAAGTTCCAACACTTACATTTTCGATTTATTCTGTATTTCATTATTATAGGATACAAGTTTCATTATATTGAATTATCTTTGTGCTGTAATGGAAACCATTAATTTAAAAAAAAAAAAAAATCAGCATGAGTATAAACAAAAAGGAAAGGAAAAAACCCACATGTCATGCCATTCAAGCGATTGCTTTTTTGATAGACTTACAAAATTAGTGGATGAAGGATAAGCAGTAGATATATTTGCATTTTAGTAAAGTATGATCACACCTTTGAAAAACTTATAAAAAGCATCCACATTCACTTGAGTATGATTGCTTTTACATGGAGGTAAAACTAGATGAAAGACAATGAATAAAGTGATCTTTAGTGCGGGGTAAAATGTAGATGGTTACTCAAAACATATGCAATTAAAATTCATTTTATTCAGTGCATTCTACCCTGATCTGGAAGAAGAAGTAAAGAGCACAAATGAATGTGCAAATCATAATCAGCTGGAAAGTACGGGCTGGATCAATAGAGAAATCTGCCTTTTGCCCCAGTTTTACAAATGGGTCATCATGTTACTGTTCCATCCAAAACAGAATCCAATAAATGTACTGTGACCTGAACCATAGTCTCCAAAGGAAAATGAGAGAAATAAAAGTGAGCAAGTATCAGAAAATGTGCTTATTGAATGATTCTTTATTGAATCCCCAAATGATTTTATGTTTTCTGGCTTTAAATAAGTAAGACTAATATGTATTTTTCTCATCTTTTTATGAGTCTTTAATGATTTATTACCAGAAGTAACCCAATATGCTGTACAGAAATGAGCATGCTACCGCTAAGTTCTGTCTGAGCTGAGTTGGAACAAGATTATATGTTGATTCTTTTGATAGGAGAATTAAAATGACTCTCAGGCTTTTACAGGAGGATGAGTTTGCACTCTGCAAATTCCTTACGGATAAAACAAGCCTTACCTATTTTGATTACTGAGGGAGGAGGAGGTCTCCAGTTCTATTTTCTTGCTTGAGTAAGAAATGTGGAAGTTGTAGCTCTGGCATTGAGAGAGAAAGAGAGAGATTTGTATTTCTTCATCTCATTTCTCTCCTTAACAGCCAAGAAAGCTGGGAAATGGCAGCAATGGGAAATGGCTTTTACCCACAGACACTCAGGAGAACAGGATTTGATGTGCCCTAACAGGAGGGCTCAGTTTTGGCCCCATGTGGAGTAATGGGAGAAACTGAGGGAGGTCTTGGACTATAAAGCATCTTTTTTTCCTCAGTGTCTGCTGAATTTGGAACTTATGTTAAACTACCTTTTACTTTGGATTCACTCTATCTTCTTCAGAATATCATGGCCACAGTACCTCTGTGGCCCAATAAATACAACTTTGCTGTTAATAGTAACAGGCCACAGGCTTTGTACTGATTGGGGTAAGAAAACACATAAAACGAATCCCAAGTGGATCCATGACTGAAAAAAAGGAAATTACAACTATAGACATATTTGTCCCAGCAAGGACCTCACCACACTACTGCTAAATTGCTCTACATCCCTCCCTTCCCCTGGCTCACTGAGGAAGACTGAAGGTTAGGACCCAGAGGAAAGCCAGAAAACTGAGTCTAGCACAAGAAAAAAAGGGTAGATAACAGGAATTTTCATGTGGCCATTTTAATCGTCTTCAAAAACAAAACAAAACAAAACAACAAAAATAAAAAATATGAGGGTGTTTTTGTTGTCTTTTTTTTTTTTTTTTTTTTGCTGCATTAGTTATACTACTTGGACTATTAGACTGTTAAAATGTTAATTGGATTAACAGCAAATTATTACTTCCATGTATATGGTATGTTTTTGTTTTTTTTTCCAGAACAAAGATTTTGCTTGTTGTAGTGCATAGCAGATATGAAAGGGAGTTCATCCATGAAGAAAAGACAAAAAATCATCTAATATGTATTACTTCAGATGTGTATGATGTCACTGATGAAAGAATGCATAAAGGCTTTTATAATTAATTATAGTTAAGTAGATTTATATGCTGAGAAACCCACAAACTTAATAGACACAGAATATTTTTCCCTATTTCTGAACCTTTCCAGAAGGATTTTCCTTTGTCAGCCTTGGCCTGGGTGCTAGCATCATTTTGAAACTTATTACCTCCATTCCTTGAAATCTCTTATCACAAAACAAAAACTAAACTTAAAACAAAAACAAACAAGCAAAATCTACCAACAATAAATTGTTCTTCTTATTTATTAATTTATTTATTTCTTCTTCTTCTTCAATTTGCAGGGGATTTATTCTTTGAGTCCTTGGAACTGTGAAGCCTTACATGTGATAATCTCTTAAGAAATACAAAGATGCTGAAAATAGATAACACAGGTATCTATGTTATATGATCTTAAACCATTTTTTTTAATTAACAGTAAAAATGAATTCATACAAACCATATTATAGTATCTTACTCATAATGAGTAACCTATGGAAGATTATGGGGCTTCTTATAAAGCAAGATTTTTTTTTTGCCTGATTAACAATAATTGATAACACATAGTCTGATACTTTGATATTCTTTCTGATAGGCTTCTGAGATGTAGTCAGTTTCATAGTTTTCATTACATCAGGTTTGCTGTTCTGATTCCCACTGCCTGCCTTATTCCATGAGCTGTTCACTGAGTACAGTTTTTCTCAGTACGATTACAGGATACAGAATCTACCCTTGTTTACACTTTCTTTAAACAGAATTTCGTGAAGAAAGACCATGTTGATGCTTCCACAAGACAAGCATAAATAGAAATGAATCATTCAGTCTAACTCATTTAGTTTGAAATGCTATTTCCCAAGCTATAGTTTTGCCTCTTTCTTCCTATTGACTATATGCTTCAGCAAGTGCTTCAGGACATTCTGTTTTGCTTCTATGGTGCTTACCGGATGGTTTTCCCAATCTAACAATTATTAGCCTAGACTCACTAATGGCTATCAGTCAGCAGGCTCACTCAGCTATCTGAAGTTAAGTGGAACCCATTAGCTTTGCCATCTTGCAGTGACTTGTATTTATCATCCAAAGATGTTTAAAAATTTACTTCCCACCTTTTTTCTCCTGCTACCCCCTGATGCTTATTATTGCATATATAGAAACATGGAGCTAGCAATAAAAGGAAGCATTTCCCTAGTGATTTGCATTGTCACAGGAAAAGTCACAATATATTGAACACTAAAAAGATCACCCACCAACATGTATTCCTTACCTTTCTACCTTATTTTTTTCTAAATTTAAAGCTAACGAAATGTCAGGGTTTCTCTTATTTTTCTGCCTGCAATTTTTGCCTGAATAGGAAAAGAGCAATATGTGCAGTCTCCTACCTGCAGCACATCCATATGTGAGCTCTAGAATCCATGTGACAGTGGTAAGCCCGGCAGTGTCCAGTTGGGGCAGCACCTCCTATTCCTGTACTAGAGACCTGGACACTGATCCTGGACACCTCAGAGAGACTGCACATGAACACAAGCATATTTTTGTCTGTGAAATATAAGACAGAACTGCACCAGACCTATCAGGTGTAACTTTGACAGAGCTTTCACTCAATTAATACTATGGCAAATTAAAGAAGAAAAAAAACACACAAGCACACAAAAAGACCTGCCACAAAGAGAGAGAAAATAATTGCAGCACCATTCAGTAAGGAATAATGTATCATCTTTTCACACACCACTAATTTGCCTTGCTGCCTCTACTACAGAGCCCTACCTAATTGTACCCCCTCGTTCCTCTGCCAGGGCATATCGTTATGTCTGCCTCTACAGCTGTCTTTAGCTCTCTTCTCACTGACAGATGATAAAAACTGAAGAAAGAAGAAATGCATTCGGTATTACGTGAAGAGTTCAGATCACACAAATGAGCCAGTTGGCTGTGGAAACCTTTCCTTCTATGTGTTGTTCCATTACTGAGGAACAAAAGGATTTGTACAGGTCTGGTCAAATATAGTATTTATACACAATGACTAAGATTTTGTCTCCATTAGCTTTTTACAAAGGGAAACATTGACTTCTCTAATCTCATTCTGTTATTTTCAAACCTTTCAAAGGTAAGAAAAATGGATTATAGGAATCACACTTATCTCATATTCATAGGAAATGATAAGGAGGATAGAACAGGAAAACTATTTTAGTGCCATTTCTATCTTTTGGGAATGATGTGCATACCCAATGTATAATGCTTTTCACTGTTAATATCTGATCTGTTCATCAAACTATCAGTACCTTTAATGACCAACTCTTTTGTTTGCTTATTGTCTTGCAGAATCTGAATGGCTGTGTTTCAACATAGTGCCATGTCTAAATCATATTGGATAATGAATATTCACACACATTTTTTCAGGTCTATGCCTTTTTATTGTAGAAAAGAGCTAGATATTTGATTCAAGGTCATCACACATATTTATACAATTGGCTCCACATACTCAGAATTCTATACATTTTCCCTACACAAATTATTCTGGTCTGTGAAATAAGAATTTGCATATGCTCCAAGAAGTCTAGAACAGAGCTTGCTTTCTACTGATATGTCCATGAACAGTTATTTTCTTTCCACAATTATTTCAGGTTGTTCTGTTGTGACTTGCCTATCATTTATTTGTCATCAATATAATGTTTTAGGAATTGATTTCCAATTTTTTTTTAGCTGAAGTTGCACTGTAATTTAAAGTCAGACTGTAGCATAAAGGAAGTACTTTTATACCAAGATGAACCTGAACAAAAACCAATTAGGCAAAAAAACAGTTGCAAAATTATTTAATTATTTTTTCATAGTACCAGGAAAACATCTAATTTGGTGACATTCAACTATCTTATTAAAGGTCTGAAAGCTGAACTGCAGAATTTTGTGTATGCAAGGACTGTGGAATGGAAATTACCTAAAATAGTTTTTTTCTTTTGCATACTTTCTGTATTGGGCTGACTTCACCAGGTGCTGCAATAGGGCCATTGTGTGAAGTGAGGCTGGGGCCGCCCCGTGCAGGCCCCAGCTGGTCCCAGCTGGTTCCAATGGCCCCACCACAGGGTGCAGCCAGGCCTTACAGCTATTTGGGAGTTTAATAAAGGTTGAAAAATGATGCATAGAAGCTCTGAGTAAGAGAAGAAATAATAATGTGAGAGAAACAGCCCTGCAGACACAGAAGTCAGAGAAGGGGTAGGTGGAGGAGGTGCTCCAGGCACTGGAGCAGAGGTTGGTTTGCAACCTGTGGGGAAGACCCCAGTGAGGCAGGACCTTGGAGGATCACGTTGGAGCAGATAAACACGCTGCAGCCTGTGAAGGATCCCACACTGCTGAAGGTAGAGATAACTCTGACAAAAGCTGCATCTCGTGGACAGCCAATATAGTAAAATGTGGCCCATGCTGGAGCCAGCCGTGCCTGATAGACTTGCATTGGAGCATTTTGTGAAGGACTGTCCTGTGTGAGGGACCCCACACAGGAGCTGGGGAGAAGTGTATGAAAAGAGAGCAGCAGGGATGAACTGTTACAAAGTGACTGCAGCCCCAATTCCCCATCCTCCCTGTGCTGCTCAGACCTGGGGGAGGTTGAAGAGTTGGAGATGAAGGAGTGAACTTGAACCTGGGAAGAAGGGGGACTGAAGGTAAGGTGGTTTGGTTTTACCTTTGTTCCTCACCATCCTACTTTATTTTTAATCAGCAGCACTTTATTTATTTATTGTCCCAAGTTGAGCCTGTTTTGCCCATGACACTAACTGGTAAGTGATCATTATCTTGACTCATGAGCTTTTCTATCTTAATTTCTCCTCCTGTCCCATTGAGGAGAGGCAATGAGGGGTTGACTGGCTGGGCATTTGGCAGCAAGCCAAGGTCAACCCACCACTTTCAAAACCAATTACAAATAACTGTGACCTGGAGTCTCCTGAAGACCATAAACTCAACCTTATTGTCACAAAACTAATATATAAGACATTGTTATTTTCCTAAAATGTGGCAATATTATTTAAGGTGGATGTAAGTCTTCTTTGTCTGTGTTCCGTCTAAATGCCAGGACAGAAAACAGTCCAGGATTTCCATTGGATTTTGAGGAGTGTTCATAGTATTTGGGTATCAAGAAATTCATTTGATTTACATACAGGTATTGACATTTCAAGTGTAAGAATATAGATTGAAGAGTTCGATCCTCTTACCAAGTATTTTTAATAACATAGTGTCCTGGTTTCAGTTAGGACAGAGTTAATTTTCTTCCTAGTAGCTGGTAGAATGCTGTGTTTTGGCTTAGGATGAGAAGAGTGCTGATAACACCCCGATGTTTTAATTGTTGCAGAGCAGTGCTTACACCAAGCCAAGGACATCTCAGCTTCTTGCTCTGTCCTGCCAATGGGCAGGCTGGGGGTGCAGCAAGAGCTGGGAGGGGACAGACCCAGGACAGGTGACCCAAACTAGCCAAAGGGGTATTCCATACCATCTGACATCATGCTAAACAATATATAGGGGTGGCTAGCCGGGGGAGGGGTCCGGACTGCTCGGGGTTAGGCTGGGCATCGGTCAGCGGGTGGTGAGCAATTGCATTGTGCATCACTTGTTTGTACACATTATTAGTAGTAGTACTATTATCATCATCATTGTTATTATTATTATTTTCCTGTCTTAATAAGCTGTCTTTATCTCAACTCATGGGCTTCACTTTCCATTTCTCTCCCCCATCACAGAGAGGGAGGGGGGAGGGTGAGCGAACGACTGTGTGGTGTTTAGCTGCCGGCCAGGTTAAACCACAACACGTAGCCAGAAGAGTAACTGAAACTACATTGTTAATAAAGTTGATTTTGAATGCTTTTTTTCCTTTACCCTTCATGAGGAAAACTGTTCAAGAACCAGCTCTCCCACTTTAATGATGTGGTCTTTAAACTTGTTTGTGTGGTTACAGGAACAAACTTTTTAATGTACCTGTTCTTAAATTTGCAAAGGTATTATTGAATTGGAAATGTAGAAATAATGAATAACCTCCATTTTACATAGAAAGTATAGATTTTATAAAAGACAGTAGATCATAAAATTTAGAAGTAACTAAGTTATGCTCAAAATAGTAGTTCCATGAACTCAAAGCTTTTTCATGCTGTTATTGAAAGAGAAAAGCAGTATAAACAATGACTCAGTATTTTCATATTTCATTTATTACACACTATAAACTGTATGATTAAACTTAAAATAAAAAAAAAAAAAATCTGATTTATAGTGAATTTAATCATTGATTAACATTCCAGAAGGAGGAAAAACAAATGAACATGCTATGAAACATGCTAATGATGATCATAATGATAATTGAGGATGTTCTTAGAATAGATAATATCATAATGAAGACATCAAGACTTTATGTAGATTTTTTTCCCCCTCCAAGTTTCATAACAGGTAGAAGAAACTGAAGGAAAGGGAAATAATTCCCTTTTAATTTCCATTTATTACAAAGCTGCTTTGTTCCTTGCCTCTTTCTGTATATGTACTTTCATTTTCCTGGACATGAGGCTTTACATAAACTACTAATAAATCCCTCCTATTTGATGAAGACATTGCAGAGCAAGCTTCTGTTTTTAGTTTTAACTTTAGCCTCAGTTATTTTATTTGCTTCTGTCTGTAAACGTGGTCTCAACTGAGTAATAACTCTAAAATTACCAATGTGGAACTGGTATTCCAAGAACAGGAAAAGAGAAACAATGTGGAGAGCTCAGTTTAATTTGTCATGAAATCACCTATATGTCTTTAATGAAGTATGACTCTTAAAAAACTGCTCAGTATACACAGAGCAATGATTTCCTTAAAAAATGAGGAAATGCTCTCTGTGCCTCTAGTGATCTGCAAATGAATGCTTGAGAACTACATCCTAAATGAAACGGACATGATGTAGATAAACCTTTCTTTTCTAGATCATTGATAGGAATATGATAATATAAAACCGTGAGTAATGGTTCATTATGAGATGAATATCATACATAATAAAGTAATTCCAATTCAGATTGTGCATCTGGGCCCAATCACAATTTGGTTAGATTTATTCTGTGGTGGAAAAAAAAAAAAATGGTATAAGAGAATTGGGCACCTAGCAGCAGGATTTAAAGACTATTAAGATTCTGTCTGCCATGACCATTAGTAAGAGAGGGCTATCTAGCAGCCCAAGGGGGGTGGGGAACAAAAATACTCAGCTCCTCCTCAACTTCCACAGTTCCATGGAGACAGGCCATTCCTGTCTCCAAAAGTTGAAACCTGGTCTCACCTTTCCTGATGGATCTTCACCTGCACACCGAAGTTATCTGCTGTTTTCTGTTAGCACCCGCCCTTCCTGCTGTGAAAACTTGAACACAACCAAAAAAAAATCACATTGCTATTCTTCAGCACTATTACAGCCATCTTATTAAGTCGTCAGGTCCAAGTATTTCAGAGCCCTTTTCTTAGTTTTCACATGGAAGAACTTTTTTTAGTAAACTCTTTGCTTCTTATATCATCCCTGCATGAATCTTCCTATTCTGAAGCGTAGTTTCTTCTGCTGGTTTCACTGAATGTTCCTCAGCCCTTGACAGGACAGCTGCTCCCTATCAGGCCATGCAGTCCTAATGGAGACACAACTCATAAGTTTGTGACACAGATGCATTAATCAGGCAGGGTGCATGTTACAGCTCAGGGGAAGGGTGAAGTACTTCTTCAGGCAGCTTTCCCCAGTGATGACCCTGGCTTCACTCATCTGGAGGTGGGTAATGAGGAAGGGCTGTGGAGCGAGGACTTCATCTCTCTGTGCTTGGTGTTCTTGCTGGGGTCAAAGTAAACTGGCTTTTGCTAGTGGAGGCTTGCAGCATTAATTTGTCTTCTTGATGTAAGTGTTAATAAGCTAATATGATAAAATGTAAAGCTACTGCTTGTTATCTTCAAAATGCATTTTTGAAAGGATTGTTGGTCTGAATTCTGTCTATGTGCAAGCTTGTTATTTGAAGTAGTCGATCTAGGAGGTGGGGTAACTTGTCCAAAGCTTGGGGTGTGAACTCAGGTTTGTATAGGCTATCATTCTGCTGCCCAGGTTAACCGTGAGGCCATAAGCTCCCTTGAGGGGGAGAAGGGCAATTACTTCTTTCATGTGTATTTATCTTTCTCTTACAGTCTTCTAATGCCTTAAGAAAAGCTATAAACTCTGGATGTGTGGGTAGGTGAATGGGGAACATGTGCCCTTTGAAAACAGCAGAGTAATGAGTTGTAGCTTCTTGTTTTGAGACTACTTGTGATTTTTGGCTACTAACTGAGGACTGATTTCTAGGAGTGATGTAGGTGTTCACAACTGTTTTTAAGGTGAAAAAATTACCTGAGTCCTGTCAAGCATTGAATGCCTACCAGCTTTGCCTCCTAGCTGAATGGTACTTTCTGTCTGGGTGTTTTGTGGCTGTTGCTATGTGCACCTGTATGCTTCAGACATGATATAAAGTGACAACTGATAGCAAATGATATTGACAGCTCTTCGTTGAACTTAATTATTCTTCAGAGACTGGCAATAATCAATTCTTGTAAAAATCATCTGTCAGTCTGTGGTGCCCCAAGTTCTATATGGGGGAGTTGGAGGGAGACTTCTCTGGGGAAGGAGGAGTTTATCCATTTTACTAGCAATGTTCTTCTTTTTCTTAAATTGTCTGACTTTGCTGAAGTGAAAACTGTCATAAGCATCAGTTAACATTGTGAAAATAAAGATAGGAAAACTCGGTGGTGACATTTTGTTTGTCTGTATCCTGCAATGTAGTGAGTACCCTGGGCTCTTATTAAAATTAGTGAATTCTCTGAAAACGCGATCACCACCAAGGAAGACTATGTTCTTTGGTAGTATAAAGCTCAATGTGTATAGGAATATCAAATGTCTTATACTGTTTTGGGTGGCTTTTTAGTTTGTTTGTACTGGTGACACAAAACTGGAATTGTCATGTTTGTTTATGGAGATAAACAAATAAACCAGAGCTTAACTGCTGGCTCATGAAAGGGGTGGGTGGGAAGGACAAGAGCAAGAACAGAACTAAAGTAGACTAGCTTAAGCTAATCACCTCTATTTTTCTTACACTAGAATGGAAAAAAATACACAATCTGATCCATCTACAGAGTAATTGCTTCCTGTACATGTATACTCTGAAGCTTCAATTGCCTTGCAAGGCTCTGTGATCCATGTTAGTCGAAGTTAGTAGAGGGGGCTCAAAACTCCTACTAAGATGTTGAAGAGTGGCCATCAGCAGCACCTGAGCTGCATTACAAGAAGTGTTGCCAGCTGATTAGAGGCAAACAATCACCTCCCTCAATCAGCAGTGGCATGGCCACACCTGGGGTGCTGGGTCCAGTTCTGGGTTCCCTGGTACAAGAGTGATGTGGATGCTATGGAGATAGTCCAGTGAAGGGCCAGAAAGTTAATGGAGGGGTTGGATCATCTTTCCTAGGCAGGAAGGCTGAGAGAGCTGGGACTGCTCAGCCTGGAGAAGAAAAAGCTTGGAGAGGTGTCTCTTCAAGGTATAAAGAGGTGAAGGGAGAGAGCAAAGATCATAGTCAGTCTTCTTTCAGTGGTGCTCAATGGCTGGATGAGAGGCAAATTAAAACCTGTCACTTGCATCACCATGAGGATAACTGGCATATGCTGCACAGAGAGGTTGTGGAGTCTCCCTCCTTGGAGATGGTCTAAAGCCATTCAGACAAGGTCTTGGGCATCCTATTGTAGGTGGCCCCTGCTTGAGCAGGGGGAGTTGAACCAGAAGATCTCAACTATTCTGTGAAAACAAAACTTACTTGTATGTATGGTATTGTGCCTAAAAGTTGATGGAGGGTAGGGGAAGGTACCATGTGCCAGGACAGCAAAGACTTATCAAAAAAAAAAATTGTAACGTGAATGACGTTCTTCTTTTTAAAAGCATCTTTTCTCACTTCAGTTGTTAGATTTATTCTGTGAAGTGGTGTGGCTTTTTGTGTGCCTCTTGGAAGTGATTTGTGGATGATGTTTTCCAGTGGATGATGACTTCCTGTCTTCATATTCTCACACTCAATAGGAACTGCTTTTGTGTTTATGCTTTACCTGTTATAACCATGTGGCCAGCCCATCACTGCTTGGCCTCTCTAAGTAAGGCTTCAGTTGATGTGCAGTCAGTGTACTAAAACTTCTGCTGCTATTCAGCGTCTTAAACCAACTCATCTGGAGCCTTCTAAAATTACTGACAGTGTTCTGTGGTTGCCTCTGCTCTTACTGAAAGGCTGTTTCACTTCTGAGAGTTAAGACCTATTTTCTAAATACTGGTTAAACTTACAGGACTTATTCATAAGAACTGCACTTGCGTTTTTTCCTCTGCTGTCCTTTTGTCTTCTGTGAGTTGGTGGAGTTGGATGTAAATTTTAGTTTTTTATCTTCCTACCATTTCTTCTCTAAAGAGCAGTGTTCTCCCTTGTCTTTCCCGTTGCTAGGTTACATGCATCATGCTTATTCACGATGCATTTACATGGCACGAAATAGGACTGTGTAGAAATGTTCAAGCTAGATCAGTAGTTTAGGTGAAGCATTTTGGGTACTGGCAGCATTACTGCCACAATAATGTAATGTACTGTCTAAACTAAATTACAGCACAGATAAGTGGTTTCTTCTAGCTAATGTAACTACCTCTACAGATCATCATAGTCCATGTAAAATGTGAGGGTGGTTATACTTGGTGGTTTGCAACTATAGATACTTTACACATGTTTTGAGTAGGTCTACTTGCCTTCTTATACCTTGTTCTAGTTTGGTGACTTTTGTTGTGAACTCTAAACCTGTAATTAACAACATCCAATAAACTGGGAGCTGTTTATCCCATTTATCTGCTTGAGATTCAAGGTTTGAGCAGGCATTTGTTCAAGTAAAAGGTTCATCTTCCTTGACATGTGTATTCACTTTGTGGTGAGGTTCCTTTTCAGAGGTAGTAGTATTTATGAAAACCTTAATAAGGTTTCCTCAGAGTTTTCTGGGAGTTTGGAATTTTAACATGTATGAGGACTGTGATTAATCATTATTGAGTCTATTCAACAACACTTAATGGAACTGAAAATTATGGCCAGAGTTTTCAAAAGTTACTTATTCTCCAATATGATTAGCTACTATCTAAGCTTTTTCCAGCAATGCAAAAAGTAGCACAAATATCTGGTATTTGTTTATTTTTTCTGTTCTCTTTACAGCTGAAAAGGATGTAAAATGTTGCTTCAAAGATATTTCAAGTTAGTTTTAATATATTTATCACTATTTACTTGATTACAAAGTGAGATAAAGCTCCTGCTTGAAGGACAGTGAGATCTGTGGTGATTCCAGTCTCTTTGGGAGGGTTTATCTTTCTCTTTCATCATTGCTCCTGAGAAAACATTTGTATTCCACATTTTCTGGTTCCAAGCAATGAATTGCTGTGAGGATAGAAGATCAGCAACTATTTCAAAATCTGTCTATGTAGAATATCTATGAGACGATAGTCTGAGTCTAAAGGCCTTTAAAGAGCTTTAGTTGCACTCTTTGATCCAGTGTGGCACAAAGTCATTTTGTCATGTTCAAAGATAACATATTTCTATGACTGAACAAACTCAGCAATGCTAATAGTCATACCCATTTTAACACATGGCACATATTTCAAACCACCTTTATGTTAGTAGTCTAAATCACATTAGGAATAAGATTAGGGATCTGAAATGGGCCATAAGTGGTTTGAGCAAAAACTTAGTGATAGTTCTGTAGCAAGTCCTCATACACAGTTGGTCAATTCTGTCTATAAATTCAAGCCTTTAAATTCTGTCCTACTGAAGAACACTCAAAGCATCTTACACAAATAATGTCTGTTGCCAGTAAACTTCTTGCATCTCAGCACAGCATGGCCTGAGTCAATTGCTAGTTTCTCATCTGGATAACAATAAAGACCTGTTGTATGCCTTCTCTGGTCTGAGAAGGATCCTTATAAGAAGTCCTGTAAAATAAACTTGGAAAAGAGGTAATGTTTTGCCTTCTGCCCAAAGGCAGAATCAAATGTTCCTGTGTTATTCCTGATGAATATTTATCTGGTTTGTTCCTAATAATGGAAATTCTGCAGCTTTCCAGGCAATCTTTTTCAGCGTTTAGTCATCTGTAGTACTATGTGCTTCACCAAAGTCTCTTGCTGCTATTAAACCCACTGCTGCTTCCCTTATCTTCACTGGATATGAAGAAGCATATATTCACTTCCTACTTAATATTTTAACATGTAAAAGATAGAAAAGCTGTTATCACTCTTCCTTCAGTCTTTGTTAAACCAAATTATATTATTCCCTTTCAACCACGATCATGCTTGCTTATTACTCTTAAAATTCCCTCACCTTGCAATCCTAATTGGTCCACATTTTTCTTGAACTGCATTACCCCAAAATGCAACAGTGGCTTTTGAGGCTTTACCACCACCTAATAGCACTGAGTAATTTCCTTATGTATTGTGGAGGAGTTATTTATTTTTGTAATAAAAAATAAGGAAAAAAAAAAAAAAAATTATTCTTCCTTATATTTGCCAGTATAGCAATTGAGAAGAGGAGAGAGAATTTATCTTTGTAGTAAACTAAATTTTCTGTTTAGGTTCTCAGACATCACTCAAAGTATAAAAGGGAAGATTATATTTCAATTTAACTTCTTATTATGCTTTCTGAAAAATAAATTACTTCAGATTGTTGTAAAATTTGTGTGTAGACTAAATTCTCTTTGCAAAATTATGAAAGCAACAGAAAATACCTGTTTAATGTACTGTGCTCCCAGTATATTTGATTCATCTTTAGCAACAAATCTGATATTTTAAGAGATCCCGTAGCATGGACCAGTAAATGTTTTTATTTAGGTTATACACTGAATTTCCCATGTCTCTATGAAAGATGTGGATGATGTTACAGAAAGTGGGTTTCCATATAGCAATACAAGTAGCATAGGTGCCCTGTAGAAATGCGTGGTAGTTTGGCATGACATGGCTAGGCTCCCCATATGCAAAGTTATATGTATACCATGCACCAGGACGCATTATCAACACCAAGAAATTAATCACTTTTCATGGGGTGTCACAGGCTCAGTCTATTAGGATGTTTCACAAATTGGCATCTTGACAGTGCCCCTCCCGTGCACTTTCCTTGCGTATTATACAGGTCTCTTGAACATATCTTCAAAAGGTGAGGGGAGAAAAAAAAAATGCAGGAACTCTCCATGGTAATTCAGTTGTATAAAATGTAAATTGCTGTGTGTTGGAAACAGATACTCTGCTTCTGTGGACAGCATCTAAAAGCAAAAGTTTACATTTTGCTCCTCTTCCATTTTCCTCTCCTCACCCTTCTAGGGAAATGACAGAGATAATGACCTGATGTTTGACTTTTGTGAGTCATGGCCTTGGTAGCAGAAGTGCCATAATTATCTCATTGCTGCTATCACAGCATTGTAAATATTAAATGCAAAAAACAATGTTTCAATAGCTTTGAGGTTTTGACATTAACTGAGAAAAGCCAGTGAGTTCACAGTTAATGTTTCATCTCTTTAAGTTAATTTCTTGAGTATTTTTAGTACTTTTACTTTTGAAGCCACAAATTATTATTAGTAGTAGTAGAATAAAATTCTGGAAGTCCATCTCTGTACTGGTGATTACAGTCTGCTATCAAACATAGCATGGGATTCACTTAGTGGACAGGATCCTTTAATTAACTTTCACTGCATGCCACCTGTATCAACAGATTTTTAGGAGTTAGACTGACACATAAGGTATAAATTATGTGCGTACGCCAGCTTCAGCAGCAATGGAAGGGAAACCTCAGATTATTTTTGAGCCTCTATCACTTTCTTCTTAGAGAGTTGTATGTCTGCAGCTGTATTGGTATAATGGTAAATAGGGAGAAGTGGAGAAAGCAAAACTGTGCAGGTTTATCTGAATTTCTTCTATGGACATTACAAATATCAATTTTATTATCATCCTTGTTTTCTTTGTAGGTTATTCTACTTAGACCTTAGCTATTGTTGTATGGCTAGTCATTAGGGAACCACGTTTCTTGTCTGAAAAAAGTCACTGACTTTTTTTCCCACTTTGGCCTCTGTGTGGCTGTAAAGCAATATGTTACTGTTAAACATGGTAAATTCCATTAAGAATAATTCACAATAGTGCATACAGCTAATTGTGAAGACAGCAGAGGTAAATATCTGCAGTAGTACTTGAAGAAGTGTACTGAAAGGGTTGTTGGGCATTGGAATAGGCTGCCCAGGGAAGTGGTTGAGTCACCATCCCTGGAGGTCTTTAAAAGACGTTTAGATGTAGTGCTTAGGGATGTGGTTTAGTGGAGGACTTGTTAGTGCTAGGTCAAAGGTTGGACTCGATGATCTTCGAGGTCTCTTCCAACCTAGATGATTCTGTGATTCTGTATTAGGAACTGCTTTTGACATCTGAGGCTTTCACGGTACAATTTTCTTCTTGCTGTACTGTTCTTATGCTGAAGCAGGGGTGCTACTCCTTGGTATACTTCTATAAACAAGAGCTTAAAATTGTATGCATGTTGGAGTCGGAACAACCAAATTAAATGAAAAACTGCTAAATAATAGCCTTAGGCAAGGAAAATGAGCTGAGAAGATACTCCTTTTCTACTGTGTGTACTTGTGTTTAATCAAAGGTTACTTCTGAAGGATTATGTTATCTTTGTGTGCTTATTTGAAATTAGATTAGGACAAATGCTTAACTTATTGTTAAAATGTTATACACAATTTTCCAAAGAACACTTCATATGTGACCTACTAAGTATTTGTAAACAAAGCGCTTCTTCTGACTGAAGCAAAATTGCTAAAAAAAAATAAAATAAAAAATATATACATATAGCATAAGGTTTTGTGTCTTTTTTGTTTGTTTTTTTTTTTTTTTTTTTTTTTTTTTGTTTACTGAAATGTTTTCATCTGTGGTATTCTGATATTTGCAGTTAGTTGCAATCCTAAACTCCATCTTCTATTGAACATTAACCAGATGATGATTTGTGTTTTTGCAATTCATTGTAGTAGAAATAAATCTTTTATGGATGTTCCATCTCTCCTCTCTATTGTTCATCTATTTATTACTTTGCTATTATTTGTAGTCTTTAAAATTTAGCAGACAACTACCTAAGCATGCCCTTTAATCCAGCCTTGACAGCTTACAACAGGATGGGAATTTGATAGCAGATTGAAGGATCTAGCTGACACAATGACAGTGACAAACTTCCATATAACCTACCTGTTTTTGCAGAATGTCTTTTCAAAGCATTGAAATGTTACAGATTCATTTAAAAAGGAAAGGTAATACATCTGCCAGCGTGTGTGTTTATTTTTTAAATAAACAGAAGCCCCAAAATATCTACTGAAAATTTCACATAATCTAAAATGTTTACAGATCTTAAGAAAGTAACATTAGAATAGCTCTCTATGTGGCCACTTTTGAGAAAAAAAAAAAAAAAAAAAGACAAATATCAACAGTAAGTGAGAGTATGAGCAGGGAGAAACACAAAACCAAACAAATCAGGCTTATTTTGCATTTAATGATAGAGTTGTGGCTTTAAAAAGTGACTCAGGCTATTAATTGGCTCAAAGCAGAGGACAAATAAGAACAACAAAGGAGGCTATAACAACTGTTTCAAATACGTGAAACCTTTTGTGTAGCACTAAACGGAGGAGGGTTGTTCATACACTTCAGTATAAATCTGTCTAGCTTGTTGTTGAATCATGAAGTAATATCTTTCAGAAGATTAAACTTCTCAACTTCAAGTTCTTATTTATTTTTCAGGATAATTAAGTGTAAAGAAGAGGACAAGTGCATAAATTATTCCAGATTACTGAGTTTGGGAAGGCCTAATTTGGAATGGATTTTCTGTATATGTTGAAACATAGAGAAAGTAACTTTATGCTTTTTCTACTTAATTTGAATGATTATATTAGTTCTTCCAAATCAAATGGAAGTAGTATCTAGAAATGCTGCCTGAAGTTTATGTATATATAAAAGATTAAAAAAGTATCAGAATTGGATAGATGGATAGATCACAGGAGTTTGTTAGTTCCATATGTGCCTTCCATGGAATTTAGTGGTAGCATCTAGTGGCAGATAACTCTTTGTGGGTCTGAAAATATAAAAGCGTGAGGTGAGGCTGAAGCACATGGGGTTCTGGTAGCTGCTAGGGTTGGGTCTCCTTGCTGATGGATGCATAAAAGCTTCCTGAATTTAACATGGGAATGTGGTTATGTTACTTCCTTTCATTTAGAGGGTAGTACGGATTGTAGCTTTTGTATGGTGAGATTTTGAGAGTAGGGCTATAAGAAATGATAACGCCCCGATGACTGAAAGTGCCTGGTCAAATCTCTCCTCCCATCTGCTCCTTCCTCTCCCATTCACTACTGGTTTCTTCCTCAAAGTACTTGATTGTAAGTGACGTGAACTGCTGGAACTTTAATTTTGTTTGGGTGGGATACAACAATTTATTTTTCTGTAACTACTGAGGAGTTGCCTGGGTTTTGTGAGTTACATCACAAAACGTGGAGGGGAAGTACTAGAAGAATTGAGTTTCTAGGGGAGGAAGGGATTTTCTGCCCCTTCACTCTCTATACCTTCACTCTCTATAAGGGCAGTAGGGCCAGAGAAGTCTTTTGAGTTATGGATCTTCTGGTTACCCTCCTTAAAAACGGAATCTTTTTTTCTGTTTTTACTGTCTTTAGTCTGAATTTCATTCCAGTTTTTCTCCAGGGAAACCAATATGTCTAAATTTATCTGCAGCTTGCTTCCACTGTATTTCTTTGTATACAGAGACTACAAATATAGTATATGGAAACCTTCCTTCCTGAGGGCTTCTGTTGCTTTATTAACATATGAAGTTTATTATCCTTTTATTTCAAAAGGCTATCCATTGCGAGAACTACTGTACTACTAATTCACAAGAGCTTCCCCCATACATCCACTTTATAAAACTCATATCTAGTATGATATTCAATTTCTACTAGGTATCATACGATGAAGATATGTGCTAATGTAATGGGATTTTGAGTGCTTGATCCAAATGTTCTTTTTTCCTTGCATAGTTTTTCTAAGGCATACATAGTTTTATTTCCTAAATGCCTGTACTGAAATAAAAACAAACAAGTAAAAAAAACTTTGCTTTGTGGCATGGGATGTTCTGCTGTCTAAGAACTTTACTGGAGTAAAGATTCTGTCTCTAAAACCCAGTTCTACAGAATCTTATTTATGTGAATGCTTAGTCAGTAGAAAGAGTCCAAGTAGGATGATCACATGAAAACATAATGTGAAGTTCTCTGGAAGTGAATAAGTTAATTTCTTGCAATATATTCATACTTACTTTTGCAGGATATCAAGTTTAATGTTAATATTGTAAAATAAGTAATACAACCATCTAATTGAAAGTAACTCTTATTGGTTCTTCCCTATGTTTATCTGCTCAGATGAATGTTAGTATCTTATGTCCTTTCCAATAGAAAAATTGGAGTATTTTAGGCTGTTGAAATCTCTTGTTGTAAAGCAGCTACTTATCTATGAGATGACATTGTTTGTGTGTGGTTTTTTTTTTTTTTTTTTTTTTTTTTTTTTTTTTTTTTCCTGCATCCTCTTTACCACCTTTAGTAAGGCTGAAAGATATAAGAGAAAATCAAGAGATACTTAAGTTATTCATTGAGAGGAGGGGGACACGAACTGACTCCTATTATGCCTGGTCTTGAAAATACCTGTTTGCCCTAATTTTTGAAGTCATAAGTTATGTCAAAGTAAACTACCAGTCTTCACAATAATATCCTTCTATTAATTCTACAAACAATTCTTTTATTTACAAAGAGTTTTATCTTCCACTCACAATCAGGATTTTTTCCTGTGCCCAGTCTTCTTTACGTAGTGAACTGTAAAGCCACAGGTGAGAAACTTGACCGAGGTTCTGTCTAGTCTGGCTAGTGTGCAGCCCAGAAGAATTGGCAAATCTACATTTAATTTCTACAGCGTGTGCACTTCAGGTCACTTTTTGAGTGAGGATGCTGCCCTTCTTTCCCTAGTAATTTTTCATCTAGTCTGCATACTGAAATGGGGCACACATAGACAGTCACTGGCAGAGCCTTCAAGGTCTGGGTACTATGCAGCATGTGCTGGTGGTACTAGTTTGTGTGTCCTGTCCTGGGCTGTCGCACTGAGGGAGATGTACATCGTATTGTTAGCAACTATCATTTTTTTTGTCAAATCAGTATTAAGCCAAGTTAAGGTAAAATTCAAATAGAACATCTGCTTGATGTGTGTGAAACAGAGTAGTGTTACAAGTCTTAACACAAAGCACAGGCAAAGAAATGAAAGAAAACGATTAATTTTCTGCTTTTAGATTAAAATCAAATTGGATTTCTCTCATTATCTATGGCAAATCAGCTAGACAGCCTGACAAGCTTTCCGAGATGCTCTTTCAGTATTCCCTGTGTGTTAAGCTCTATCTGAGAGACACACAGTTTGGTGTACCTCTTATGATCCATTACATCTAGATTGAGTCTGTCTGGCCTTTGGAGGATGAATTTCTCTCCAAAGCTCATTCTACCACTGCCTTATCCTGGAGATGGGCCAGCTATTCTTATTTATTTATTTATTTATTTTAACACATGTGGTTCCATTTCTTGAGAGATACAGCTTTTCAGACCTAATGATGTCTTCTGCACATAAATATTATTTAACCTCCCTCCATAAGGAGAGAGACTTATTTCTTTTCTCCCTTCCACTCTCCACTAATTGCTGGAATGTTTCAGTGTAAAGTATCTTACATTGGGCTTAGAGGTATCAGCCTTTACCCTGAGTAACCTCTGCTCTGTATCAAGCATGTACATACTGTAAATACAGAGTTCATTACTGACTCTCTAGTGAAACCAGATGCAACAGTAATTAAGCACTTTTGGGGATGACTAACCCCTAGTGTCTTTCCCAAGTATACTGTAACAAAAATCTTTGAACTAAAAATTATTTTTTAAGCTCTGAAAAAGAGCATGATTTCTGTATCCCAGATGCCTCCTCTTTCTCCTCCCTGACCTGCTGTTATTAAAAAAATAATATAAAACTGTTTAACAGAAGAAAAAACTAGTTATTCATATTGCAAGTAGAGATGTTTTGCTGAAGGCAAATTACTTCTTCCATCTCTTCTGTAAAATTATGGTAGGCCTACAAGCATGAATGGCAGCACTGCTAGTAATTTTCTGCCGAGCAGACTGACAGCAACAAAATAAATCATAAAACAGTTTGCAAGTGCACTGCCCCCTGTAGGAGCTCAGTTGGTGGAGCCTGAGGTTAACTCCTTCACCTAGAAGAGCTGAGCTCAGAAAAGCCTGGGGTGAGGGTCCCTGGCCTTGCCTTGGGGCTCCCTCAGACACAGCCAGGGCTCAGGCTGGCCCTGGGCCCTAGTGAGCTGTCCTTATCCCCAGCCCGTCCTGGAGCCGCATGGCTGGGCATGTGGCCTGCGGTGGTCCAGCTGTGGCCTACCCTGTCCCTGTCCCTCCTCCAGCTGGCCTTGCTGGGCCATAGGATGGGGTGGCTGTGGAGGGAGGCCCTGCAGCACACTGCAGCCATCACCAGACCGCCACTGCCCACAGCCTGCTGTGGCACGGGGCTTTCCTTCCAAAGGCTGAATGACAAGATTCAGAAAGGCAAGGGTGTAAGCTTTCATGTGCTATTTTTCTTTAAATGGTAACATGGTAACAACAGAATGCGAAATTGTCACCCCCACCCCTCCCAATAGAGAGAGAGAAAAAACAAACAAACAAAAACAAACAAACAAACAAAAACCAAACCAAACCAAAACAAGCAAAAAAAACCCAACAACTTTCATAAGTCATTTTGTTTGGCATAGGCATGGTAGTGTGCTCAGCGATCCCTTGCCATGCGGAAGCTATGAAAGTGTGGGTTTTTTTCCCTCTGCCTCTAGTCAGATGAGCTGAGGGGTGCCAGGTGCTCGGGAGGTGCTTCTGCCTCTGCCCAGCCAGTCTGCTTTCTGTTTCCAGTATGATGGCATGCTTCTGTCAGCGTGCAGGGGAAAGAGCTGGCACATCTGGGTTCAAGTCTTTAAAGCTTTGCCAAGTGGAAATGCTGAAATTGAAGAGAGCAGGCAAGGTGCTGGGACAGGTGGCCTGCTGGGGGGTGAGGTGCTTACTGATTCAGTAAGAGTTACTTGAACAGCCATTTTCTGCAGTGAAAGTTCAGTTTTAGGTGAATTGGATGCCTCTGTGTGCCTGCAGGATGGCTGTAGTAAATTGAGGGTTGTGGTTAAATATGCATAACTTTTGGCCTTGCTGTTTGACTTCATAGCTACTTCTTTATTGCATTTAGTGGTATAGGAAAATTTGTCATTGAATCCCATTTTCTGTGTTTGAGTCAGCACTGGCTTATTATTTATATACTTAAACCCTCTGTTCCAGAAGATTTCGTACAAGTCTTAAACAAAGGTTGGGAGGAAGCCTATGCAGAGATGTAGCATAGTGCTGTCCATTCCTTGCCTACTTTCTTTGTGGTGTTGCAGAATGAAGCTAGCAACTGAAGTGTGTGTGTGTTGGTTCTTTTTATGGTGGTAACTAGTTTGCACGTGGGGAAAAAAAAAAAAAAAAAAGTAATGCTAGTTGGTAGGATATCATTGAAGTGAGCAGAAAAGCAAGAATTATTGGATCAAATAACTTCATGGGACAATTCTGCCTCCTTTCTTGCGATTAGAGATGACAAAGATATAGATGGAACCCGCTAGAACTAAAATAGGTCTCTGATCACTCACCCTTGTAATATTTTGGAAAAAAAAAAAAAAAAGTAGGTATACATCTGAAGATTTTACATTGGACCTAAAACACTAAAAATACTCCCCTTCTTGACTAACAAGAAGAGAGGTAGATGGGGATGGACTCTATTCAGTGGTGCTCAGCAACAGAACAAAAGGTAATGGACACAAACTGAAACACAGGAAGTTCTGACTGAATATGGGAAAATACTTCTTTACTGTGAGGGTGACAGAGCACTGGAACAGATTGCTCAGAGTTTGTGGAGTTCCCTTCTTGGGAGATACTTAAAAGCTGCCTGGGTGTGAACCTGTGTAAAGTGCACGAGGTAACCCTGCTTATCAGGGGTTTTGGACTGAATCATCTCCAGAGAGTCCTTTCCATCGTCAAACATTCTGTGATTCTGTGAGCCCTGACACTTTGAAATTATACCTCAGGATTTATCCTGTGTATGTTTAAAACCGCTAGCAAAACAACTTTATTCAGACAAGGTAAAGAAATTGGGAAACTGGAAAAAAACCCTTAATATTTTATTAAATATGTATCTGATGGTAAAATCATAGAATGGCTTGGGTTGGAGGGGACCTTAACGATCATGTAGCTAAAACCCCCATGCCATGGGCCACGTGCAGTTGAACACCTCCAGGGATGAGGCATCCACAACCTCTCTAGGCAGTGTTCCAGTGCTCCACCACAATCTGAGTGAAGAATTTCCTCCTAATGTCTAACTTAAATCGCCCCTCTTTTAGTTTAAAACCATTCCCCCTTATCCTGTAATTATCTGCCGGAGCAATTTTTATAACCCACCTTTAAGTATTGATAAGCTGCAGTGAGGCCTCCCCAGAGCCTTTTCTTCTGTAGGCTGAACAGCCCCAGCTCTCTCAGCCTTTCTTTATAGGAGAGGTGCTCCAGCCCTTTGATCATATTTGTGGCTCTCCTCTGGACCTGCTCTAACAGCTCCACATCCTTCTTGTGCTGGGAGCCCCAGGTCTGGACACAGTACTCCAAGTGGGGCCTCAGGAGGGCAGAGCAGAGGGGAAGAACCCCCCTCCCACTCCCCACTGGCCATTGCTCTGTTGATGCAGCCCAGGATGGAGTTGACCTGGGCTACAAGCACATGCTGCTGGCTCATGTTGAGCTTCTCATCCACCAGAACCCCCAAGTCCTTCTCTGCAGGGCTGGTCTCAATGAGTTTCTCTCTCTGTACTCATGTCTGGGATTGCCCTTACCCAGGTGCAGCACCTTGCACTTGGGTTTGTTGAACCTCATGTGGTTCACATGGGCCCACTTATCTAGCCTGTCTGGGTCCCTTTGGATGGCATCTCTTCCTTCTTTGGTATCAACTGCACCACTCAGCTTGGTGTCATCTGCAAACTTGCTAATGGTGCATTCGATCCCATTGTCTATGTCATTGATAAAGATATGAAATGGAACCATCCTCTAAGAACAAAATTAAATGTAAACCAGCAGTCACTTTCTGATGCTTAGAAAATCAGATTTAGTACCATCGCTGCTAATATTAGCAGAATGTCCTTTAATCTGCTAGTATTCAGAGAAAAGCTTTACCTTTTACATTAGGTACAGTATAAAATCTTCTCTTCGTCCGTTGCTCCTTTTAATCTTTTTTTCCTCTATCTTACCTACAAAAGTGTCTTTATTAATAGTGCTACAGAAGTTTAGCCAGCAGGATTTCTTAGATCTTTCAATAACTATCTGAATTTAAGCTTTCTTACTTTCTTTTTATGATCTGCCAAGTAAAAAAAAAAAAAAAAAAAAAAAAAAAAAGGCTTTCTTTCACCAAAGTTAGACCATCCTTAAAGTTTTTTCTTTTTTTTTTTTTTTTAAAACTTTGACCACCATATAAGAATAAATATTTCATAAGGTAGAGGTGCTTCTTTCCTTCCTGATCTGTCTGTGCTCAAAATCTATATTTGTCACTAGCAATAGTGTTGAAGAGAGAGATTTGCTGACCGGTGGCCTTGTTCCCCTGTTTTTCTCAGAAGTTTGCTGGAAAACAAAATGGGAATTTTTTAGTTGTCAAAATCTAACACTTGCTCCAGTGCGGTATTACTCTAGAAGCAGACATAAGTGTGTGTGTGTGTGTGGGGGGGGGGGGGGGGGGGGAAGGATCAAATTCAGGCAGGAAAGAAATATGTTTTCAAATATGAAGGATGTCTTAATTTCGGAAATCAGAAATCAACATGGTGTGCAAATGTAAAAGTCATGTTGAATTAGGTTTAATGATTGGAAATGAACTGTGCAGCTTACATCTTAATGATTCCCTTTTAATGACTCTTCTCATCATATGGACACATGGGCAATAGTCGACTTTGAATTGACTCTTGGAGGAAAAATAATCTTTAAATTGGATTTGTTGTTGTTACTTTAATAAAGATATTAGTCTACTCCATGGCAGGTTACCTGCATTGCTCTTTTCCTGATAGAATATCCAATGCTTCCCTACCCCTGATGTTGGTGTCTCTGAGGCAGTTTGGGCTGGTTTGTTCCTATTCCATGGTTTTTAGACAGCAAAAGACTAGCAGGAAAGGGAAACCTTTGGGGTTAGGCTGGGCATCAGTCATCAGGTGGTGATGCAATTGCATTGTGCATCACTGCTTTTGTACATATTAGTAGTACTGTTATCATCATTATTATTATTTTCCCATAATAAACAGGAGTAATAAACTGTCTTTATCTCAACTCACAGACTTCACTTTCCCGTTTCTCTCCCCCATCCCAGAGAGGGAGGGAGGAGGGTGAGTGAACAGCTGTGTGGTGTTCAGCTGCCCACTGGGTTAAACCACAACAACCTGTTATTGAGAAACAGGATTTGGGCTCCCCTTTGAATGCTTTGGGTTCTTTAAACAGATGAACTGCTTTCTGGAAAGTGATAGATCTGAAATTTTGACTTTTTCTGTTAATATTAGCTCTATTTTTATGTTACTGCTCTTCAAAATGTGTTGCACATTCTTAACTTTTATCTGCCTGTATAACTAAATTTTCATGAAACTGTTATCTAAAGGAGTATATGCATATTTTTGAATTCTATTATCTCACAGAAATTATAGCTTTTCTTCTGAGTAGTGAAATCACTAGGACTGTCTTAACTATGCCAGATAAAGATCTGATTTTAATGGTATGTCTGTAGTGAAATAACGGTGGATAATGGCTTTTAAAAACCATTCCAATATGTGCAGAGACGCTATGAAGGTTCTCTTGTATTTTTGTTGTATGTGTTGGATGCTGTATTTGCTCTATATGATGTAAAAAATAAGTTAGATTTGGATCCAAATTGACTAGATGCAGTGTTTTGTGACTGTTAGCAACTATGGTCTAAGCTAGCAAAACTGCAAGCAGTCTCTTCCTTTCGGTTATAAAATACATCTTTTATACTGTGGTCATACCTAAGCCCTGCTGTGCAGCCACCTGCCCTTCAGCCTTCTATTCAGCATATTTGATTAGCGGAAGAAAATAGTAAATATAGATCTACTTGCTGGGCTGGAAGAACGGAGATCATTGTCATCTTTGAATGGCATACATGGTTAGGGCTGTGCATCTTTCATTTTATAGCAAAGAAAAGTAGAGTTTTGAAAAGGAGGGGAAATACTGAGTTTCAGGAATCTGAAAAAAAAAAACTACAAACAAATGCTAAAATAACAGCAAAACTATGTTGTTGCTAAATGCAACTTTGTGCGTGTTAGGCACTATGTTTGTTAGCCCACAATGCTGGATCATAAGTAAACTATCAAGATGGATTGTAGGCTACAATGCAGAACTTTCCAGTAAAGATATCTACTTAACGGCTGAGGGGTAAGGAGAGGACAAAAACACAGTGGATTTGCAGTAATGCATAGTAGTGGTAATTTCACTGGATAGTCTCCTGAGTTCAGTGGTGTATAAACGTTCATGCTTGTGGTGGGTTGAGCTGGCAGATAAGCCCCTACTCAGCTGCTTCCTCACTTCCCCTAGCAGGATGGGGAAGAAGAATCAGAAAAGCAAAAGTGGGAAGAAAAAAAAAGTGGATTGAGAAGGAGTTTAATAGATAAGGCTGGGTGCACAAACAAAGCAAGGCAAGGAATTAATTCACTCCTTCCCATCAGCAGGCAGATGTTCAGCCACTTCCTGGCAGTGGGGCCTCAGCATATATAATGATTGCTTGGAAAGACAAACACCGTAACCACAGATATCTCCATTTGTACTCTGCCTCCCAAAGGTTTAGGGCTAGACACAACATAGCATGGGGTATCTTTCTGCTCCTTCGGGGTCAGTCATTCTGGCTCTGTCTCCTCCCAGCCTCTTGCCCAGTGCCCTTGATCAGGACACAGTTGGGGAAAAGAAAGGGCCTTGATGCTGTGCGAGCACTGCTCATCGATAGCTAAAACACTTGTGTGTCAGAAACACTGTTCTGGTCACAAATCCAAAACACCATCATATTGGCTGCTATGAAGACAACTAACTCCATCCCAGACAGGCCCGGTTTAATATTTTAGCTCTGATAGTTCAGGAATGGTGGCAAAACCTCACCCTGTGCTTGTAGGGTTAGGACTTTCATATCATAGTAAAACACAATAATAGATAGGGAGCTACTAAATATATATTGGAGGTTGCTAGAAATCTAGATTAAGTCCTATTCTCTTTCCTAATAAGGAGAACAGTGGTGTGGTTTGTGTTTGTTTTTTATATACGAAGTGTTTTTTACAGGGTGATGGGGTAGGCAGAGGGCTTTGGCTCAAATCAAGTCTGGGCAAGGGTAGGAAAGGCACAGCTTCAGTGTTTAATTGCTTATGTTGCCTCCTCCCCCATCCAAATTAGTGACTAGAAGCCTGTATTAATTGGGAACAAATTCTAGTAAGTAAAACTTGCCAAAGTTGATATAGTTTTACTCGTAATACACAGTAAAATGTCTTGAATTTCTCTGCATGTTCTCTTTGGTTCCTTTATGCATGTATCTAACAGAAATGTAGTTGGTGGATTAATTTTTGTCTTGGGTTTTGACTCTATCAACTTGCTTAGGAAACAAACAAACAAAAAAAGCTGACTAAGTGGATATCAAATTGATCTGCTGCAATTGATAGATTTTTTTTTTTTTCCTCTGCTCTTATTTCTTTCCTTTTTCTAAGTGTTTTAAACAGACCTGCTTCTTTGCAACTATTGTAAAATTCTTTGGGTGTCCTTTTTTTTTTTTTTTTTTTTTTTTTTTTTTTTAAGACTACTTTAAAAAGTTGAAACTTGTTCCAAATGGGGGCTGAGGGGGTAGGGAGAGGTGGAATTGTACTACTTTGCATCATGAACTGTGCTTAGCTTAGCTCTTTGAGCTATGAAGTCTGCTTAAAAGCCAGCTTCCTGTGGCTTTAAGCATCTGAGAGGAGTGTGACTTTTGTTCAACAGACAATGAAGCATAGTTTAGTCTAACTCCACCATCAGTTTTTCATTTTCTTGCCTGTCCTTGGATGTCCTGCTCACGAACCCCAAAATATTCAACATACTGTTTTCAATCTTGGAATAACAGTAAGGAGTATAATGCAGAAATGTTAGGGTTGAAGGATAGATCGTTCTTGCAGAAATCCTTATCTGTTTTCAGTTTACAGCACTAGTGATGGAAAGTGAGCCTATGATGGAGTGGAGAATCCAGCCTGAAGTTCTAGCAAATATACTCAACAGTAACTCCATTAAAAAAAAAAAAATAAAAAAAAATCTATACATGGGGGATGGATGTTGGATTGGAAATCATTGTGACCTCAACTGCAGTCTTGTCTTTCTGCTATGATTTCAGGGCTTTGTTATTGTTAGAACAATGCTTGCTATGCACCGATGTTATTTCCTCTGAAATGTCATTTTTTCTTCAAGCAATATTTTTTTTTACTTAGAGGTCATAGCCATGTCATATTAGACCCTATGCACCCCTTTCCCCAACAGAAACTCTTCTCTCAAATTTATCAGATTCTGCTTGTTTTACTGTATGTATGACATTTCGCCACCATCATAAATACTAATAGACTACACAAAAACCATTTCCTTCTGTGTATTGCTAAAAGGAAAAGAAACTGGAATAAATGAGACATAAATCTAAAAAAAAAAAAAAAAAAAAAGGCATAAATATTTATTCCCTAAATGGAATACATCCTGACTTGCCTCACAGGCAGTCCAAGTACAATTTCTATCCCAATTTTATTTGTCTGGGACTCCGTTTACCTGCATATCTCAATTGATTCCAGCAATACTGAGTGCTCTTTCCTAAAACCCTGTTTTCTTACCAGAGAATGGGGGTCTTAAAGTTTAGTTTTGCTACTTTAATAGATTTTAATTTAATTATGAAACAAATTTCAAAACGAGTTTTCCATCTCTTTGACTTTTCCTCCTACTTCTGTCTTTTAAAATGACTGAAGCGGGATAATGTTAAAAGTGGAAAATGTTTGTGTGGTGCATTTACAGCCCAAGGTTTTAAAACAAGTCCCAGAAATTAAGATAACTGGCTTCAGAAAGAGAAGACAACAATTCAGAGCTCTTTACCTAATAGCAGGAAGCTCAGAGGCTATCGTAACATTAAAACATTAGTGATGGCTTCTGAGAAGTCACTTTTCAGTATGGTAGACAATCCTAAAAAATTTAGAGTGAAAAGCAGTAGCACTGTCTTCTCTGGAAAATCAATTACATGTGACTAGGCAGAATGGTAGAACATCTGAGATTACTTTAAGGCTTTTTTTCCTCCCTTCCTCACCTGATAATGCTCTTTATAATTAGCATATTTTAAAGAGTGTGGCTAAAATGCACTTCATAGGCTACGTTCTCATAAAATATTTATGAGCTTAGGGGCCAGGTAAACCATTAGAGAACTTAAATGTTCACTTGGGTGAAGAAAGGTACAAGACAAGCTTTATGATAACCCACTACACCACCAACAGTGTAAATATGCATAATGTAGTCGTCGTGATGGGCATCAATTATCTGCATTTTATGTTTTGATGGCAGGTATTTTATAGATCATTTAGATCTTGCAGGTAATTTACAGCGTGAATGACTAGCCTTTACATGAATTTGCTTTGCAGTAGCAGGATCTGTCATAAAAGCTCGTTAAACTTTCTGGTCATCTACAGTATAAGGAAAAAAGTCCACAAATACAGCTCTGTATAAGTAACATAAGGATGCTCTGACATAATTTTTGCTTTCAAACAATCCTTGACCCAATTCTATTCATTATAAGGTATCAATAGGGACTCTAAAAGAAGGTGGGACAGTAATTTAGGAAGTATGATGATGTGGGTTGTCTGGGGGTGTTATTTTTTTTCCCAAATATGTGGATTTGTCTGTCTAGATGTTTTGCTGACCAGAGTTGTAGCTCTAACACCAGGCAGCAATGTGATACCAGTACGTAACTCTTACCTTCTTGTAGCACATGTTGCAGTAGTTCAAGTATTTTTTGTCAGTGAATGAACAGCTGAAAATATAAGCATCTTTCCTGCCTGTAATACTGACTAAGGGCAGTAGTAAGTCTTAAAGATGGAAGAGGATTGAGCAGAGGGAAAACTGTTAATACTGTGACAGTATGGGGTGGTGAATAAGCAGTGAAGTGAAATTGAAAGTAGAAGGTAGTGATTTTTGTGACCCAAGTAATTAAAGGCCTCAGCAACTAAGACTAGATACAGCAGTGTGAAGGAAGTGACATATGATACCTGGTGATAATTTCTGAGTTCCCAGTGTTAATATTCCTTTAGGACAAACTGATGCTGTGCCATGATTAGTTAGTTCTTATGTGAGCTTGTGATACCAGGATAGTGTGTGTGTGTATATACACATTAAAAATGTATTCATTTTTTATTACGTGTACATTACATATATATATTTATATAAAATATTTTTTCCTTTGAATCTATAGCACTTAAGAGGCTTACCTGCTCAGAGAGCATCCCCAGAAGACCTCCATGCTCACAGTAGCACCTAGTAGAGAAATTAGAATAGATCAATTTAGTTGGAAGGGGTCATCAAGTCCAACTGCCTGACCACTTCAGGGCTAACTGAAAGTCAAAGCATATCCCTGAGGGCAGTGTCCAAATGCCTCTTGAACACTGAAGACTCAGGGAACCAAGGACCTCACTAGGAAGCCTGCTGTGGTGCTCAGCCACCCTTATGGGAAGTGAATTGTTCCCAGTGCCCAGTCTGAACCTCCCCAGGTTCAGGAATGGCTTTGTGCCCTGTGTTCTGTCACTGGTTCCCAGAGAGCAGAGACCGGCACCTCCCTCTCTGCCTCCCCTCCTCAGGAAGCTGCAGAGAGCAGTGAGGCCGCCTCTTGGCCTCCTTCTCCAGACCAGAGAACCCCAGTGTCCTCAGCCTCTCCTCACAGCACATGCCCTCCAGCCTTTTACCAGCCTTGTTGCCCTCCTCTGGATGCTTTCAGGCACCCTGACATCCTTTTCATATTGTGGAGACCAGAATTTAGACACAACTCTTTCTAAACGTAACCTGTGAAAGATCTGCGTAACTGGTGCCACAATCACTGCATTCGGCGATTTCCCCTGTGTGTTCCTTGTCCTGGGAAATTGCAGATCCTGCAGGCTCCTTTGGGCTTACTTCAACAGCAGTCACAAGATCTTGGCTTGCTTTTCCTTGCAATCCTTATCACATAGCTAGACAGGTGATAATCTTTTTATTGTATTTTTTATTTTGCAGGGTTCATTATTAAACGTATACCTAACCACTGAGCTCAGTAACAGACGTGTGATAGTTGTTACTTCGTTGCTCTATTTCATAAAGCCACAGAGGAAAAGAGTATTTATATTGCTTTCCCGTTTTATAAATATGGTATTTTTTCTGAAAAGCTTTTCAGTGTTAGTTTTAACTGCTGAGACAAATGATCATGCCTTTACATTATAAGTTTGAGCTACACTGTGAATGGCAGTATACCAACAAACAGGTCGATCAAAGGTGTCAAGGTGTTTGACATAGCTGCTCCTGGTTTCCTATTGCTACAAGAGAAAGAAATAGAAAAATGCCCTTGCTTCCCTGACTTTATTCAACAGCTCAGTAGTGCTACTGAGGGTAACCACCTGACTCCAGAAACAAATTTATCATCTAAACCACTTCGTATTCATAACAATAAGACAGGAATATTTAAGCTTTGTCAACAATATAGTTGCAGAAGAGACACGCTTTAGTCTAGCATACGATTTTAATACTTTTTTTTTTTTTTATTAATGAGACTAGAGGGCTGCTGCTAATGCTGTTGACAGTCTGAGACCAAGTGCATGTTTCTTTTCTTAAATTTTGAGCAAGTTACAGTACACACATGTCACTGCCCACACACAGACAATGTGAAAACACTTTGCCAGCAATTGCAGCATATTTTTGAATTTGAGGAGGCCACTTGCACAAGGTGGGTAGGAGAGCTCTCCTCTTGCCAACCAAGTCTGTTATTTTTGTGCAAGTCTTTCACAGCTCTTTTGACCAAGAGAGAATCTTTTTTGTATTTATTTATTTATTTACTTGGAGTAGCAGAGAAAAAGATTGCTCCTAAGCCATTGGAATAAGTACATATACCCCCCTCCGTGTTTATTAATTTGTTGGTACTTGTTTACTTCTGCAATTCTGATCTGGCAAAAACTAGACCTATTATCTCCCTCTCTGTTCATGAATTTCTTGTTCTGACAAAAACCATCCACAGTATGCTTCCTGCATTTTTATCATTTTTAACAAGGTGGTGAAACAGTTGTCAAGAGGCTAGGTAGAGCTGAGGTCCTGAGGTCCTTTTTTTTTTTTCTTTTTTTTTTTTTTTTTTTCCTGCTAGCAGTTGAAATGGAGCCATGAGGCACTGTTGTGTACTGATGGGTCTGTTACTGTGCAACACTCTTCACTGTGGGGAGGTGGAGTCAGCAGAGCAGGCAAAGGTTTTTGTGATTCAAGAGGAGGGTAATCTGGTTAGTTCTTATGAATAGCTTTTAATACCTTAGAGGGAAAAAGGAAGGTCCGTATTTTAGTGATTATCTTTTCCCATCAGTTATAAAAGGATGAAAAGCACTTTGTGGCAGTAACCTAATTGTTGTGCGTTGTCCAGCGCATTGCATAGCAATGTCTTGGTCCACAGATGAGGCTGTCAGATGTTACTGCAATATAAATAATGTGTGTGATGTGAAAATAACCTTGTCTTGGAAAAGGTTGGCTTGTTAGGATGGCTTCTGTATGTTGTTTCAGCTTTTCCTGTGCTTCTCATTAACTCATTGAGATACTTGTCTCCCCTCATCTACTTCAATAATTCTGAGATAGTATAAAACAAACATGAAGGTCCTCAAAATTCAAAATGTGTTTGATTTAAATCAAGTCCCCATAAAAGGCAGGGGCAGCCTCTACCACTGAAATATTTCATTATGCATGAGGCGAGAAGTCTTTTGAGAGTTTTGTTTTCTGGCCTGATTAAATGAACTAGTCTGTGTGCTTCCCACCCCCTCCCTCTTTCTTTAAACAACATATCCTTTTTGCCTGAAATACAATTATATGCTCAAATGAGCTCTTAGTCTGCTAAAGGAGGACTTGTATTTGTCCATGTATTCTGCCTGAACCACAGTAATCAGCTGTTTGGCATCTTAAAACATTCTCGACATTAGTGGAAGCTACTAATTTTTTTTCCCACTCCTGCTAGATGAACATTCTCGCTTATCCAAATGTTCAGCCTTGGGTTAAAACATTTTTATTATCTTGTGACTCATCTTTCTCTCTCCCTCTTCCCTTTCCAGGATAGTAGCTAATGTTCATTAATCAGAAAGAAATGAGGCTGTGTTTTCAGTGCAACATTCAGTGCTCTAAAGTAAGACCAAGAACAAAAATAAGACTATTCGCAACAGCCAAAAATAAAATAGATAGCAACAAATTACAGTCTGTGTATTGTACCCATACAAAACTTCTTTGCAATGTAGTAATATAGCATCTGAAGTTAATAGTATTTGAATTGCTGCCAGTATGCAATAAAGAAAAATCTATCTTATCCTATCATCTAGTAAGGTTTAGTTCATGTTATTCTATTTGTGTTTACTGGGTGCCTCTGCAGTTTTTGAAGTATTTTTTTCCAGTTGAGAAATGCACTTGGTTTTAGGCAGCTGCTGGACCAGAAGAGCCCAGAGCGTTTTTCTTTCTTTCTGTACTTGTTGTATATGACATCAGTGAGAAATCAGTAGAGTATTTGGGATGTATCGAAATCCTTGTGACATTTGGACATAATGGAGGGACATCTGTACAGTCTTACAGTCTCACTTCCAGACATTTTTTTGTTATAATTTTTTATCAAGTGGCTAATGAACCTTCTTGTGATATCTTGTTGGAGTAGACATGAGGAAGAGGAGGGAAGGTTTATTATCGTGTGATTATTCATATCAGGTTAGTAAATGAATGCAGCTCAACCAGGGAGAAAAAGGGATGTATTTTTGATGATGTCGACTGGTAAAATAATAAGAGGGAATGGAGAGGCTGTTTACTTAGTTCTGCAGCCCTTCCCATCAGAATTATATTCCAATAGATGAGTAATTGAATTTTGCATTCCAGTAAGACCTGTACTATTCACATCAAAAAATGTTATCAAAATTCCCAGACCCTTATCCTGATACATAACCTTCAGAATATCTTCGTTCATGACTAGTGCTGCTCAAGTAAGTGTGTTGGGATTTTATTATGCAGACTGCTATTTGGCGTAGTACTCACTTACATGAGAAGACACTGAATGTCAGTACTTCTCTGTTACTGTTAAAAACTGCAGTAACACAGTAAAGATGTTTCTTCTCATGTTGCATGAATTTACAGTAATGAACTGATGAAACCAAAAAAACGTCACCCACCGATAAGGAAACTTAATACCAGGAGCAATTAGCTTGCCCAGATTCTGGTTTTGACTTTTTTAAATACCACTATTTGCTGCACCTAGATTTTGCATGTGTTGCACCTAAATTACTGCTGCTCCAAAAGGTTTTTTTCTTCCCACTTACTACCTGCTGAATATCGTGACTGGATCTGTTGCAAGGAGTAGACATGCACTGGTTTAAGGCACATAGTGCAATCTCAGAGACAAACACAGTGTTCTGTGATGCCTACATAGAGTTAGCTGGTCTTTGAAACTCCATCTTTCCTCCTGCTGGGATCCATTTCTGCTGCTGACCACTTACGCAAGAGCACACCCAACTGAACTCCTCAATATCAGTTCCCATTTACAGGAGCATTCTGAAGCCTTAATCATTTTCTCTTCCCTCACTGTTGTTCTCCTTCCTTGATTATTTGAACCTGTCTTTGGGATATATATTTATCTATCTATCTCTCTCTCTATATAATCAGAAATACATCTATGCACATAAAACAGATTTGGGGGCTAAGAACATCATTCAGGTATCTTTAATCTCAGAATGGTTTGGGTTGGTTGGTTGTAAGAGACCTTAAAGCTCACCCAGTTCCAACCCTCTGCCATGGGCAGGGACACCTCCCACCAGACCAGGCTGCCCAAAGCCCCATCCAGCCTGACCTCGAGCACCTCCAGGGATGGGGCATCCACAGCTACTCTGGGCAACCTGTACCAGTGCCTCACAACTCTGAGAGTAAAGAATTTATTCCTAATATCTCATCTAAATCTACCCTCTTCTAGTTTAAAACCATCCCCCCTTGTCCTATTACTGTCTGCCTGAACAAAAAGTTGCTCTCAATCTTTTTTTTTTTTTTTTTAAGCCCCCTCTAAATACTGGAAGGCTGCAGTGAGGTGTCCCTGGAGCCTTCTCTTCATAGAATCAATAGGGGATTTTGTTTACTTTAAAGATAATATAGGTTGGAGTTAATTTCATTATATGGTACAGTGATATTTAGCTGAAATAAGTTCTTATCCTTTTTTGGTATTTCTTTTGGTGAGTCTCAAGCTTCAAATTGTTTGATGGTAACCTAATTTATAAGTTGGAGGTGGGGAAGGAGCAGAACAGATGGATGGTGGAAACTAGAAAGGCCTGACTATGATACACACACGCACACATTCCCCCAACCTTTTCTAGCAGGGGAATTGAAGGGATTGATATAGCTACTTTATAATTTTCATATCTGATCTTTCACTTTAAGCTCCTAGCTGCTTTGGTTTGAACTGGAGAATGGTTAATCTTCCCTGAACGCTTTTTTTTTTGCTGCTATTCTGTCATCGGACAACTGAAAAACAAGCCACGTTAGATAAAATGATAGAAGTAGATCAGGCAAACATCCTTAAAATGATTTTACAGCTTCTTGGGCCTCCTCTTAGGAAGTTTGGTTTAACTAAACTCTGGAGCATCTGACAGATGCTACACATTCTCATCACACACACATTCTGTGAAGGTTGACTGCTATCATGGGCACACACGTGGGAGTAGAGATGCAGAGACATATGCATCATATTTAGATCTTTACATGTGCAAATCTAATTATAATCAGAGAGGCTTAGTACATCTTAAACTATTTTTTTCCCTTTGCAATTGCATTCCCCTCTGTTACATCTGCTGGAAGGAAATCTCTGGGCAGTGAAATATTTTAGAAAAGAGCAAGAGAATAAGGAATTCAGCAAAGCTTCTTACTCTGTAATGCTATGGCAATTTCCTAAATATAGGTCTTCTACTACACAGTGCCTTTTGTAGAGCGTATCTCCGGGGAAAACTAAACAGAATAGAAGATGGGCCATACAGTTTAAATGACGAATGAATATATATATGTATGTATGTATCTGAGATTAGTATAAGGGGGACAAAATTCTACCATCTCAAAACCAGAAAATTTTCAGGTGTAACTTAGTAACACAGAAGTTGGAAAGAAGGAATTGAAGGAAGAAGGTAGAGAATATTTTTTTATTTTAAAATAACAATGATGGCCAAAAAGTGCTTATTTCATTGACAGTAACAATGTGCTGTCTGCTCATCTTTTTTTGCTTTACAAGCATTCTCCCCTTATGTATTTTGATGTTTCTTTTTCTTGGTTTTCTCTGAACAGCCCATTTTCTATTTTGTTGATACTCATTTCTGTCCTTTTCTATCACTGAATCATTCTTTTAAAATCATTCTTTTTTTCCTTTCCTTGCCTGCTTCTTTCCCTCCTGCAATTACTGTGCCTCAATTGGCTCACTTTACTCTTCGTACTCTGACTTTTTCCTTATTTCTTGTTACAATGCTTTGCTCTTGAAATCAGGAAGGCATTTTTCTTCATGGCCTTACAATGTATCCCTTAAATATTTGTCTGCTTTTGTCACTAGTTGTGAAACTGCTAATTTGATGCTCTAACGTACGATTATTATTTTTTTAAACAAAAATAATTTAGTCTCCTACTTGACAGAGTAAGCCTATTCAGATTGGTTTTGTTTTTTGTATTCTGAATGTTCGTCCCGTTTTACCCATGTTTTGTAAACAGAGTCTATTCTGCAGATAGCGATACCTTTTAATCTCCCTTGGAATCAGTTAAAGTTCTTCAGCCAAGAAGTCCGCTGTAGAGCCAGTCTTGTCACATTGTCACAGTTCAAATGCAGCAGTGCCTTTTCAGAGTTGCCCTGTTGGTGTTTCTGGAGCACCTGAAGTCATGGAAATGTCTTTCTAAATTTTTTTTTTTTTTTTTTTTTTTTTTTTTCTTTTAAAAACAAAAAGACAGAGGGGAAATGACCTTGTAATATATCAAGTGGCTAGTCCTGAACTAGCACTCCGTGCTTCGCCTGGTTTTACTGTATGCTTTGCAGTATTTGCTCTGAATCCTGCATACAGAAAAGGAGCTGCTGTCTTCTGCTCTGCTTTGCTTCTGCTGAATGGTCTCCCTTGATAGCCTTCAGTACCTCACGTATTATTGAACTTGTTCAGGCCCCCTGTGCTTCAGAAGGCTATGCACAAAGTCTGTAGTGTCTCTGTGCTGCTTAGATGTTAGCATCTGGGTATAGGAAAATCTTTCAGCAAAGCTGAGAGCGTTCAGGTCCCTGTAGGAAAGTTCCAGAATCCTGAAAGCTTAATAAATTCAGATTTATATTGCAGAACAGTGTAAAATAAAATGAGAATTTGATCAGATATATTCTGAATATAATAAGAAAACACTTGGCTTAAGACTCACCCGCCAAAGCTAACTACATGCAGTAATTGAACAGTGAAGATGAAGAAAACACCTTAATTTTATGCTGCCTATTGTCACCATGCTGGAAACAATTTCTCTTCACCTGTCCCAAACAGAGGATTCTCTCATCTTGCTGTGTGATTGTAGACTGAATTTGGTTTTCATGAAGCAAGGGGCAAAAGGTTGCAAGTCTGGTTAAACAGAGGGGAAAAAAACCTTCCATCAATATTTATTCCATTCTGTTTGTTCAGTACCAGTGGTAATGCTTTCGGATGCAGTATGGCAGGGAAGTGTGGCATCACTTACTGCCACCCGTTTACTGAAGGAGACAATGTGATGTGGATTTCTACGAGTGTTCAGCATTTGTTATTCAGTACAAGAAAACACAGGAGAGATTCAAAGAGCTCTTCAGAAACATCTTACAGACACACTGCCCTCCCCAGAAGATAAAACTTCAATTTGAATAAACTGGCTAGCACAAACCACAAGTGTTTATCTGTAATGTTTCGGCATAGTTTGGAAACTTCAGTTTCTATTAGTCTCTGAAGAAAAACATTAGTCATTGGTTACCAAGATTCCTTTTTTATATATCATGGAACAGCTAGTGGCCAGCTGCCAGTGAAGCTTGGTAAGAGTTCAGTTAGCATAATGTGCTTTTACCTGGGTCACTTCCACGTTACCTGAACTTTCAGCCTTGCTGGTTGATAAGGTCCGACCTATATTAGGGCTTCCCTAACGAAGTTTTAATCCTTTCACCTTCTAAATAAAATTAGCAGAAGAACACATTAAAATTGAACATTAGGACTTTCATGTTTCCTGTTTTTCCATAAACCACCGCTTGTGGGTTTGTTGTTGTTTGGAGTCATGCAATATCTAGTTTTTCAAACCAGAACAGGATTTTTGTCTAATATCCTTACTAGTGTCTAATATTACAGTCCAGTAATATTGCATAAAAGAGGGAAGACTAGAAAATGTAGTCAAAAAAAAAAAAAAAGTGACTTTCCCAGCCACATCTGTAAAGATCACTTTACCTCCAGAGATGAAGTGCCTTGTCAGTCTTATCATGAGATGAAATGTAGGGCTGATATGTTTGTGTATACCAATTTGTTTGAATAATGTAACATTAGAGTACAGTAACAATGTATTTCCAAGGTCTTACTTGCAATCTTTCACAGTTCCTTTCCCATTTTGGCTAGCATCTCTTGCTAGTTTGATCTTGCTTACCTATTCTATGACTTACAGAAGATGCCTCTGTTGGAGAATGCACTGGGCAGCTTGGGATTTCTTTTCCTGGTGTGGTGTTGGCTGGTGCAAGAGCAGAACATGTAGACGGTGTCATTCCCAGCTGGAGTGCCTGGTTGTGCCCTTTTTTGTTTTTCACTGAAAATGTATCTTAGTAATTAACATGGTTCTCTTCAGACTTCCTTGGTTTGTTTTCTGTAGCTTTCTGGGAATGTTCCTGGTTTGAAACTTTTTTTTTTAATTTTTTTTTTTTCTTTTTTTTTGTGCTGTAGCATTTTGAAAGCTGATAAACTCCTTGCACATATTAGGTAGCTATTTATAAGGCAGAATAATTTAGTCTAGTGAAGGAGCCTTTTTCCACGCTATCAGTACCACCTGTAGATTGGACATGACAGCGTGCATATAATTAAATTTGGGAATGAGATTCAAATACCATCCAACTCTTCTGTATGTGATTTTCATAGGGTGTGTGTATGGGGACTCTGTCACAGTAATATAAACTAATTTTTAACTCAAGTTGAAACATATTCCCTGTATTGACTCAGGAACTAGCATATGCATGTGTTTTTAATAGTTGCTTTATAATTCACATTTAAATCCTCTTTTGAACTTCATGATCTCACACTGTTAAACAGCCATAAGTATAATGTTTATTCCTCAGAGAACTTTTAAAACTTCCTTAGAGTGCTCTAAAATCATATTTCATTTCAAAGTCCTGTTTTTGAAATGTTAAATTATTAGGTAGAACACAGTATAAGTATTCCCTGAATGAATCTGGTAGTCTTTTGAAAAGGAGCTGTTCCTCTGTGGGATTGATAGCTATTAATTCTACTGTTAAAGCTTCAAATCTTGAGACTAATATGGAATTTAATATTAGCCTAAATTTCTAAAGACCTCCATTGCTTTTTACATCTGCAAATGTGGAGGAGGAAGGGAGAGAGGCAATTGAATTAATATAAACAGAAATTGTGTGTGAGTCAAAAATGTGAATTGTCATCTACTTTTTTTTTTTTTTTTTTTTGAGTTATTGATTACTTTCTTGCTACAATAGACACAGGTGTGTTTTTATGTTTTGTTTGTTTGATTTTTGTTGTTGTTGTTTTTTTTTTTTTTTTCCTTTTGAAGACGTTCTACTATATATCACTGGTCTTCTATGCAGTGGTGGAGATGGTGTTACTAGAATTATGTACTGTAAGCTAGTAACTTTAAGCCTGCAAGATTGCTGTTTCCTGGGAATCTGAAACTGTGCCATTACCTGACTGGATAATAATTCCCAAGTTGCAAAACACATGTTTATCCCAGTTAGAAGCTGGCAGCATGATCGCCAGAAAGACAGAAAATGTAATGAGGAAATTTATTAGAAATACATATTGGTATATTAACCCATAGCAAGGTTTCTTATCATATTTTAGTAGAACTGGTTAAGAACAGGGAAAGATATGAACAGCTGAAATGGGTTAATCACATTTCACATTTGTTATGCATAAATTGAAAAGCTTAGCTTTATTCCAAAGCCTTACTCAATTAAATCTTCATGAACTTAAAATTCTTATTGGTACCTAATTAAATTAGGGAAATTACTGGCAGACTGAATTAGAGCTGATCTGTATTTAGGGACCCCCTTGAATAAAGTTCCTCATCAGTATGTTAGCTTACATATTTCTTCCTTAAATCTACTGCTGTGAAACTTCAATGTCAGTCGATCTGTTTCATGGTTTTAACTTTCTCCTCTTCATAGATCCTGTATTCATAGATTCTGAAGACAGGATGATTAATTGTTAGTCTCAGATGCAAAAGTAAATCTGTTTTTTGTGTCACTGTTAGGGTCTTAATGGGCAGTTGTCTGGGGTTCTCAACAATTGGGTAAAAATGAAGTGTCTTCTAAGCTAGTTAAACCCCTAGGAGACATAAATGAGCAAGTCAAGGGAAAAAAACTGACAAGACAAAGGTGATTAAATAGGAATTTTGCTAGTACATCTAACAGGGGAATGGCAGGGTTGTTTTTGTTTTTTCAAAAGTAATTGTCTTCAAAGCTCTGAATACACTCACCAGCAAGACATCAAGCACTTATTGTTGTCTTTGAACCAGTCTGCATAATGTGAATTTTGCTAAACAAGCTAGCTTATACTTCTGACAAGTGCTGGACCTAGTACTATCCATATTCTACATGGATTTCTTCAGAGAGGAATTAATGTGTGGTTATATTCCAGGATCAGATGTGATATAATGCTAAACAGTTATAACTTAAATTGTAAGGGAATTTAGTTCAATTTCTAGTAAGATACATAAGCAGACATGACTTGTTGCCAATGGGTGCATGCTAGAAATATGAGAACAGACCTGAGTAAGATCGCTTCACATACCCAAGTTGTTCCTTTTCCATACCTGCTGTTGTAGCATCATATCTGTACACTTGTATTTAAAAAGCTGGCAAATGGCTCCCTTCCAAAGCTTCCTGCCAATATAATTGAATGCTTACCATAAGACAGACTCTGGTACAAAAGCAATAATTTTCAGAAATTCAGATGCAGCTCAAAGAACGAGCAACATGTCAAGCACATTAGAAAATATATAAACCTACAGTGGATCTTCAAATGAGGAGGGAATCATAGGGCTACAGCAAAGTCAGGGCAACCAAAGTCTTTCCCTGGGACAACTGTTCTTGATGGTGAATGATTGATTTTTTTTTTTTTTTTTTTTTTTTTTTTTTAATCCCCCTCACTGTAGAATCAACTTCATGTTTTTGTACACTTTGTAATATACTCTACACCTTTTTCACCTTTGAAAGTTTATATTCACAATGGAAATGTCGTGCTAGTAATTTTCAGAAAGTATGACTTAACGTTCTTCCTAAGGGTCAGAGTCACCCAGTTATGGAACAGAATTGATACTTAATGGATCACTCAGATGTGTGAGCTGAAACACTTAAAGGAAATGGGAGAGTTGAAATCCATCCATGTTCAGAAGGCCAATGTGTAATTTTTCCTCTACTTCAAGTTCAGCTTGTGTCATTTTAAGCATTCTCTGTGATACAATGCTATATTCTCTGGGGAACAAAAAAAAAAAAAAAAAGGAAAGGAAGTGAGATTATTACATCTTACTTTTTTCTAGCTCTATTCATCTTGATTTGCTTCAGTATCTCAATGTGTCACTAATTAAAAAACAAAACAAAAAACACACCACGAACAACAAAACTGAATGACAAAAATATCTGAAGACGAGTGGAAAGAAATTATATTCAACAAATAATCTTCCTGGGTTGACAAAAAGTGAAAACCCAAACTTTTAAGTCTTTCTGCCAGTGTTCTGCCCCTATCAGAAATGTGCAAAATGTACAAAACTTTGATTTGCACATCTGGCTCTCTATTGGCATGACTTCTATGAACAACAGAAGAGGGAGCACGTCTGCTCTATTAGTACTGACAACAAGCATCAGAAGCAGAATATTTGACATGGGCCAGACGTCTTTTCTGTTTGAAAAAGTTTGTCAATCTTTGTCAGTTTGTATGAATCAATGCTGTAACAGTTGTGTGTTTCTGGAGGCTGGCACTAAGTTTTGGAACACAAATCAGAAAAGTAAGTATTAAGATGGGAGGTGTTTCAGGCCTCTAGTTTTCAGAAAACATGCTTAAAATCATATACATACACATACAAAAATAAATTACAAGAGTGATGCTAGATAAGTAATATAGAAGTGGTAGAGGAACAGAAAAATCAATAGTTCATATAAATAAACTATCAAGTTTGATTAGTACAAATCAATCACAAATATTTTTTTTCCTGTGGCACAGTAGTTTGCCTTATAGCAGGAAATATGGCCTGCAGTAATGTTCTTTTGTATACACAGCAAGCTTTCTCCCTTTTTCCTTTTATTGTGTTTGATGGAAAGGTTTGAATAGCTCTTGGTTATTCTCCAGCAGCATCCTGAATAACAATTTGCTTTTAACCTGACAACAGTGGCTTTTTAAAGTAGGTAATTTCCCACTTAGTGTACTTTCCCAGTGGGATTAGACGTGATGGGCTACCTACCCAGTTCTTCACATCTGACAGCTGTAGGACTTACTGAGCACCTGAGGGTTGAGGAAAGGAGAAGATGACAGTGGCTCTCTGGAGGTTACTGTCACTCAATCAAAAGCTGGAATGAAATGTGACGGCTGGGTAACCCGGTTACCCACCTTGCCTGACCTTTCTGGCTGGCTTGCCCTGACTGCTGGACTGGTAGGTTGCTGGTGCAAGCATGGCTCTGCTGTTGGTTACATGACAGGCAGCCAGCACGGGAAACTATTCAGATCATCAAACTGTGTGTCTCTTGAGCAATAAGTTGGCAGATACAGACCACCTCATTAGGACTGTGAAATGCCTTTACAACCAGTATTTCGTATGGAATAGTATCTTGGGCATGCCTTTATGTGAATAGAAGGTACAAGTTATATCAATGAATGCACTTTTACAAGCAGGCTATTATATTTAGGAAAGCAAACAAACAAAAAAAAACTTTAAGGACTTTTTTTTTTAGGTTTTATTGACAAGAACACGTGGTGTGTGCTGGCCTTGTAGTAAATGATAGCTACTGGGGGGGGAGGGAGGTCCCATATGGAGGGTTCCAGAAAGGACTCACCTGTCTATAAGCATGTCTTGTAATTGAGACTTATCGGTGAAAACTGATGCAGAAAAAGGCACAGACTACTTCAGCCTTTTCCATGTTGCTTGTTACGCTTGTTACTAGGTCTCCTGCCACACTGAACAGTGAACTTGACCCACTTTTGTCTTCCTTTTTCTAGCAGTGTACTTACAGAAAGTTTTCATCCTGCCCTTTACTTTCCTTGCTAGTTTGAACTCCAGCTCAGCCCTCCTGACTATTCCTATGTGGGCAGGCGGTGTCTGCGTGTTCCTCCCAAGCAGCTGTCCCTGCTTGCAGCTTCTGTGTACTTCCTTCTGTCTGAACTCAGTCAGGAGCCATCCTCGTTTATCTGTGCTGGCCTTCTGCCATGCATGCCTGACTATCTGTAAGGTGGCATGAACTGTTTCTGTGCTATGACAAGGCTGTCCTTGAGCATTGGCCAGACTTTCTCAGTCTCTTTGCCCTCCCAGGCAGTTTCCCATGGGATCCTGCCAAGCAGGTTCCTGAAGAGGCTACTACATGCTTTTTGACGTCCAGGATTGTAATACTATTGATCCTGCTCATTCTTCTCAGGATCTTAAAATGACAAATCATGTAGTCACTACAGTCAAGACTGCCCTTGACCTCTACCTTGTGTAACTGTTCCTCTTTGTGAGCAGCAGATAGAGCTGACTATCTCCTCTACTCCTTTCTTACATCACCCACACCAACAACTTCTCGGAAGGCCCCAGTGATCCTAGTGGTTAATTTTATTCTGCAACCTGTGACACTTTAGAAAGCAGTAGCAGCTAATGTTGAAGGCGTGTTCCACAGTTGCTGAGCAGAAGCTAAAGAATTAATGATTGTCCATGGGTACCTGGGTCATGTGCAGTGGCAGAATAACTGGCATCTCCCAAGAATCCATCAAATGTCCTGCTTTTTACTCCAGTGCAGATGGCCACGTCTTGTCTGTTTGGTTGTGTCTTAGGGTGAGAACTGACGGTGAGAATACACTTACAGTGCCATAGCGTATTTCTATAGAAAAAACTTGATATGGTTACTCATTAAGATAGTGTTACTCATTTTTATTTTCTGCCCTCAATCTTGACTCTCTTCTGCATTGGAAGTTTAAATAAAATAAGTACTTGGGGAAGGGGGAGGAGAAGTAGCAGGTAATCTTAGAGTATCTATCTAATCACAGAAGCCCTAGAGGATCCTTGTAACATAAAAGTACTTGTACCTCTTACATCTAACATAAATGAAATATTCCTTCAGGTAAAAGTGTGACCACCTGGGGAATCAGCCTCACTTGTTCACGTAGCTTGTTACTCTACTGGAGAGGGAGGACAGTAGTTAGAACTGGAGGGGGAGGTAGCATGATTAGCACATTAGCTTAAAATCTTGAACAGTAAAATCCTTTTTTTCTCAATCCTGTCTTTTCTTGTCTAACTTGACAAGCGTATAAGAGGTTGTCTTCACAACTTTTTAAATAGTTGTAATCTTCCTTAGTTCTGAATATTTGCTTCAACTACAGAATGTACAAATAGGCTCTACATTAATGTGCTTGAATAACCTTTTTTTTTTTTTATTTTAGTTTAATGTTCCCTTCAGGGATTCAAATCCACAACTTTCAATCTTTTCTTCTTCCTACTTCTGTCTCTGAAAATATCAGCATCTCTTTAAGTATCTGCACTTCTTCCTTGGGCAGTTTGTCATGAGGTATTTCTCCTGATCTATGAATTTTCCCCTAAGCTGACTTTCTCTTTCTTTGCCTTTTAGTTTTTTTTTTTTTTTTTTTTTTTTTTTCCAGTTTTATTTTGTGCTCTGTTCTATGTCAGTTCCTTTGGTACAACCTTGGCACTTGGGCGGTGCTGCTCTTTGCAGAGGGGAAAAAAAAATAACTTTTTTTGCTTCTTCCTAACAATTGTTTTCTGTTCTAGCAATTGGAAAGTTGAGTTAGTATAAAAGAAACTGTTTAGAGGCTGAGGCTCTTACACTGAAGATGTTCCCCTATGTAACTTAAAGCTTGTTAGTAGTCCCATTAATTTGGGATAGTATTACTCAGTTGCTGGTGTTGGGCATATGTGCAATGCTTGCAGAATTGGGACCATTATTTCCTGAAAGAGCATGTAAGGGTCTTCCTAATGATTGTAATATAATCAGAAAAAAAAATGTGGAAGAAATTGCATAAATTGGATTTTATTTTATTTATTTATTTTTTTTCTGTAGGAAGCTATTCAGTTCAGTTAAGTTGTGCTAGTTCCAGAATCATTGTACGTGTCCTTTTGGTCATTAGTAGCCTGAAAGAAAAAGACCTTGTCAACTACTGTGTTCCATTGACTTAGAGAAAGGTGTTTTGTTTTGTTTTTTTAGGACATTTGCTTTTCTTCATAAGAATGAAGATCACCATTAAAGATAGCCATTTTATATAGCTCTCTAGGGTCACTGTTCAGCTTCCTTCCTGTAAAGAAGCATTATACTTCTGATTTTGCCTGTCAGATTTTTTTTTCATAAAGCAGTGTGAAACATGTTTACAACTTTGAAACATGTTTACAACTTGGTGTTCTTCTAATTCTTGTTCCTTGAACTTTCTGATTGTATCCTTGATAACATTATTGCAGGAGAAAATATAAATAAATTTACACTGATTTCTGAACTCCAGTCTTGTGAGAAGTGGAAAACATGGCTACAGGGTGATGTCTTAGACTTTCAGCGATATTGATGTTGTCAGGAAAGCTTTAAATTGGATCTTGTGTTTACAAATAGCTTACATGTGATACATGAAATTTTCATTGTCAAAACGTCTGAATCAGATCCTGCCTCTGTCAAGGATGTTCTTATTATCCATTGAGTTTTCTAAACTTTCAGTTCCATTTTTTTTCTTGCATTTCAATGTCTAGTTTCTTATGGTAGTGATTTTACCCTATGCAGGAAACTCTCTTCATTAAAAATAAATAAATAAATAAATAATAATAATCAAGCTGAATTACAGCTTTGGAAGTAAACATGAAGTATTTGTAAAATAATCTTTGGGATAAGGCAATGTAAAAATTAGGGTAATGGAAATGGGCATAGTGTTAAATGAAACTGGTGCATGGTGTGCTTCTCTAAATGAGAGGAGAAAGCTCTTCATATAAAGGGTAGGAAGCAAAGAACACACAGAATGCTGTGCTACAGGATGCTCTGAATGATAAAGTTTAGAAATGTGCGAAATGAGATGTGAATGGAAAAAAATCTGTGATGAGAAAATCCATCGAAGGCCCTAAATAAAGAGATGACACCTTCGGCAGAGGAAGTTGCAAGCTCAGGGAATAGCGGAGGGATGCATTTCCTCCTAATTGTTTTGTTCTTGTTTACTCCCCTGGGTAATCTCTGCTGGCTGCCATGAGAGACAGGATACTGGACTAGGTGGGGTCTTGACCCGACCCCCATGGCTATTTTCATAGCTTATTTTCTTATTTACATAGCTGAGATTTATGCTCTCCTCTGTCCCCTTCTTCCCACCAGCACTTTAGGAAGCATCCGTGTGAGATAGCTGATCTCCACAGTGACTGTGGAAGGAAAGGCTTGGGCTGTAGTGGAGCTTCTTGCTAGCTCTGGAGTGGGAGGGAGATGGAAGCCATTCCTGAATGACACTGACAACAAGAGAAGTGTAGAGGGTTTAGTGTCCTTACGCTAATTCACTATGCGAATATCCACCATGATACTTCCCCAAATTGCTAACAATTTAATTTGAAGCAATGAGTAAAAATTCAGTGTAACAAACAAATAGGAGGAATGATGAGAAATGGAAGAACAGAGGCAACTGTAATAAAAGCATTACATGGTTCCAAGTGACTTCCATCACTGGACTTGTGAATGGGATGAAGCATTAAAAGCAAAGCAGTATGAAATAAAACATTCTAGTGTATATGAAAGCACAGCAATACTGTCATTCAGATGTTGACTTTATGATGTGTGGTGATTATTTTTTTTCTGAACCTCCTAAAACAATGTGTTAAAATACTTGTTTTAGTTATATTGCAAGGTTGATATGTTTTGCTAGGGTCTAAATGCTAACAAAACACTCGTGGCTCTGAACGCTTTTCTTTTTTTTTTTTTTTTTCTTTAATGAAAAAAACCTGCAACAATGCTCAACTCTATTATGTAGTGCTGCTATCTATTCTGCAGTCCTCTGAAAGAACAAAAATCCCAAGCAAACATGAGCTCCTTGAATAAACTAATTCGGTCACACATTGCCAGACTGAATTACTCAAGCATTTAAAAACATATAGAGAGCAGAGTTATGTTCCTGTATCATTTCTTTGTTCATGTGTATGTACAAATAAATAAAAATATCCCCAAAATAGTAGAGATGGAACATGTTTGGACTACTCTGGCTTTCTAATATGGAAACAAGCTTTTAACTTGAAAGAATTTAGTTTTCAAAATTTGAAATCTAAACCACAGATTCCTGCTCACCACTTTGCTCATTAATGAACTGCATCTAACAGCCTAACAAATGTTTTTGTAGTTCGGATGCTATGTGGTCTGGGAGTGGTTCTTCCCATCTACTGTCCATTTGGATTGAAGATAAATGGAAGAACTGAAAGAAATGGGTGTTCAAAGTGTGTTCTTCCTACCTCAGTTAGGAAGGGGCAGGGAGGACTTAGAGGGAATACAATGAAGTGAAGTCAGATCTTAATATGCAGTTGTAGCTGCAAAATAGCTGATTTATATGCATGCATTATATGTATATATTTACATATGTAAGAAAATATGTGAAAGCTGGAATGGATTTCATAGGTCTCGGGAGCAAGGGGAAACAGCGGCAGCTTTATTCTTGAGTTTGTTTGCTCCTGCAGTTCAGCTTTGCTGAGCATTGCAAATACAGAATGCTGAAAGAGGGAGCTAATGAGAGGATAGCTGTTGGTATGGGAGGCTTGCATTTATTAGCACTGCATCAGTTCAAGCTAGGTACCACACTAACAAAAGCTGTCACAAACATGAGGATCAAATAAGCAGCTTGATTTACAATTACTTCTGTGCCACTGATGTTTATCAAACAATTCACATACAATAATGAATAAAAATCATAATATGAAAGGAGCAGCCAGATCAAACCTACCTCCCCAGTGAGGTGTACAAATATTAAATGATAAAGGAAAGAATATGGGTGAAGAGCACAAAACTCAAGGAAGATAAAAAATCAAATGTTGTATCTAGAGCCAGTGTTAAGACTCAGAGTGAAAATGATGGGAAGAACATCATTGTTAGGTGATATTAGGTCTTCACTTCTAGAAGCTAATCATAACTAGTTCTCTGTTTTTAAGCAGAAATTTAAGGGGGGCGGGGGGAACTGTTGATAGTAACAGGAGACAGAACAGCAGGCGCTGTGATTCTAACAGCCAGTTCTGTGGAGCTCAGAGAAAGTTCTACAAGGGATAACAAGGTGTTTTTGGCTTGTGTCAGAATACAAAATATCAGTAGCAGTTATCTCTATTGAAGATGTCATTAGAGTGTAGGGCATGCAGCAGAGAAAGTTATGTCAGTAAAATAAAGCATCAGAGTGTCCTAGTGAGTCAGGAAAGTTGACATCCATAACTCCTGTTTCTTCTCCCTGCTTCCTTCATCTCTGGAAGAGGGGGGAAAATTTAGCAGAGTAGAAGATGCTGGGCTAATTCAAAAGATTTTGTGAGTGTCTTGCAGTATTGATATCCATGGGGGAAAAAAAAAACAGCTACACTTCTGTGGGTATTTCTGTGCCCTCTGTGTGTGTCTTATTTACAGGAGACAATGAGGTTTGTCAGTCAGGAGAGACTGTTCTGCAACTCTGGTATTTCAGCAGGCTTTTGGCAACACCCACTTTCCATAGAATGTATGTTATCTACGTTTATTACCTTGTTTGGATGACACTTCCAATTGGCTTCCATTCAGCATGTCTTCAGTGCCAAAACACTTCCAAGAGAGACTTTCAGATTGTGACAGGCTTGACTGGCTTTCTTGGCCATGCATATGATATGATGGTTTCCAACCCAGATAAAAATGAATGGAGCAACTGTATGGTGTTTGGAGATGTTTGCAGAAAGTTGGACTGACTGCTACCAAGGAAATATGAATTTGGAGTGGAGTAGATAAACCTTTTAGGATGCATAATTAGCAAGTGGCATTCAGCTGAACTTGAACAAGTCCTAAGATGTGCCTTCTGGTTTGAAAATACATAAATAAAGCTTTAGCATTAACAAATTTTATAGAGCAAACCTTAACAAATTTAGTAGATGTTAACAACTCTAGTAATTCTAAAACTTTCTGAGACAGAAAACAATTCAAATATTTACATGTAGGCATGTAGTAACAGTCCGTGCTTTAGGGTAACCTCCTTGGCCCCAAGCCACTTGCCTCAAAAGGGAGCAGGTGTGCCATGGCTCCTGTGTCTTCTATGTGGGTGCCTTGGATACAGAACATACCTGAAATGGCATTAGTTATATATTTTTGGTCAACTGAGTTCAAGTGGATCACAACATTGTATATCTGAGTGAACACAATCTACAAATCCTTTGCATATCTGTGTCTTTTGGCAATATTTTTGAAACAGCTTTTCTTATGCTTCATAAGAAGCTTCTAAGAAGCAGGAGGAGAGATCTGTAGATCTGTTGTATCCATGTTAGGAAGATTCATGTCAGCTGAGCAGCCACAGTTTTAAATCCGGGGTGGCTTATTCACAGTGCTGTTCATGGAGATATGAAGAACATGGACCAGAGATCTAAATTCTAACATATAAACATAACCTTAGAGAAATTCAGGATTCAAAGACACCAGATGATTTTCAGTCCAGGATCCCAAGATTTTTGTCCTTGTCCCCATCTTGTATGATTTCTTTAACAAGTACATGTTTTAGCTAGAGTCTTGCTTTGAGCAGTCAGCAAAATGAAAAAAACTTTATGGTGGATGTTAAAGTTTGTATACTTTGTCATGGCAACATGTTGTCATCTGCCAGTTAAGTTGAGTAAATCGGAGCTGAGCTAATAATGAGACTTGCCATAAAAGTGTTCAAGACTGCCAGAGAAGGTTAGGTTACAGGTTTCACTTTCTAGCAGAATGATCACTATACCTATACCAGTAGGACTGAAATTATCTTCACATGGGTCAGTGGCATGATACTCAAAAGATGCCTGCTTTATCCCTAGTGTATGAAGAAGTAGTCTGGATGTACGCAAGTAGATAAATACAGGGCCCAAAGTCTATGATCTAGTTGGGACCCACACTTGAAAAAGGAATTTTTGCTTCAAGTAACAGAGAAAGAAAGAGAGACATGGAAGGAAAGTAATTATTGATACCATCAAAAGTGCACTTGATGGGTGTTTGTGGTAGGTAAGAACCGAACTATCTTTGATCTTCCTTTTTGCAAGGACAAATACTTAACTGCTACTGACCACTCTGTTTACATGTTCCAATTTATGCAGGTCGGTATAAGCAGGGTATTAAGTCTGAGGATACATGAGGATAATTTTTATTTCTATTTTTTTTTAACTTGTCCTAGCAGAAAGCTCAGTTAACTTTTGAAATGCTTCTGGCTTTCGATGAGGACTTCAGTTTTTAGAGGCATACAAAATCCCCTGACAGACACAGCTCTGAAAAAGCACTGTGCAATTCAATGTCCACTGCATCCTAGGCAGATTTAATAGAATCACGAATGATTTTAAATAGGAAGTCTGATTGCGTGGGTTATAAAAGAATAAAGAATTTTGTCATATCGAAGGAACAGAGCTCATCCTTTACATTTCCTCATATGGCCAGGAAAGAATTGAGACTGCAGTGTTTTTTTTGTTGGAGCTTTATTGATATATTTTTCATTAAAGGATAATTCCCTGTGAAAACTACGCAGAAATGAGAAAGTATGGAAGAATAATCAAGTCTTCTTTTTTTTTTTCCGTGAAAATAGTATCTATATTATATTGTTTATGAGTGTGAAATTTTCGATCACCGTGAACATTGTTATAGATCATTGCAAGTGTGTTCGTAATCAGGTTTATTGTTAATCCAATTATTATGCAAAGGAAATGTTTAGTTGTAAAAGCAGTCTTGGTACTTGGTACTTGCCAGCTTTTTTTTGGAGTGTAATGTAAAGTGTAGGTAGAAGTTGGCTGGACTGGACTTGTAGCAGCATAAAGTCTGGTTCCTTGTTGCCATTTGCATTAGATTCCCTCTTTTTTTTTTTTTTTTTTTTTTTTAATAATGCTAACCTTTCTTTTAATCTTCTAGTTTATTAGCAAAACTGAATATGTGTGCCTTTGTTCACTCTGCTAGGAATAAACCTCTGTTCAGAATGACCAGTATTTACTTAAAAAGTTAGAAGGTGGCATACACCCTTTGCTCATCACCCTTTGCTCTCCATCATCTTGTAAAGTTGCCTGCATTTCCATATATGTGCAGAAGGTCTACCATCAACTAAAGATCAGGAAAAGTACATAAAAATGGCTACATAATACCCAAACACTCTCTATGTATTTATTTAGGCCAAAATACTTATTTTCTTATTTTTATGTTGTTTGAATTTCTATACTTCAGAAAAGCGTGACAATCTAAGATGCCTGGACCTTCAAGCTCTGTAGAGCAAAGAAAAGGATCTCAAGGTTTCTTTTAAAAAGTCATTATTCTGGAGTCTCTGGTCTTTCTAGATTGTCATTACTGAAACTTAAATATTTGAAATTAATAGATCTTAATAAAATGTGTTTGTTTTGGGTAAAATATAAAGATAATGTACAGAGGGATGCAAAAACTTTTATGCTTCCCTGTATACTTTTTTTCTTTTTTGAAATCCCAAATTTCTAAGTTTGCTACCTTAGGCTTTAATTATGGGAAGTAAAAATGAAGGGAAAAAAAAAAAAAAAAGCCCTCATTGAAAAGAGACTGTACAATCAGACTAAAGGTTTCGGTTGTTGGAGGGGTGGTGGGGGGAACAAAAAACATTTAAGTGCACTCCCAACACCCCCAACAGCCCTCCCCCCAAAACAAAACAAAACAAAAAGACAACAACAGGTATTTTGTGTGGAAGGCATTGCTATAATTTTTCCAATGTGTGGACAGACTTTGTGTTTTCCTTCTTTTTCCACCATGCTGCTATTCTTAAATATCAGTGTAACATTTATTTTTAGTACGAAGGGTATTCACAAATGTTTTACAAGTTTGATGAGAACTCCTTATTTTTGAATCTGCTTTCTAACTTTCATCATTATGTTAACATAAAGACTTATGTTTGCATTCTTCTGAGATTTCGCCTCTAAGTTGAAATATTGTGTGTTGCATGCATGGAGGATTTTGAGACTGTTATATATCTTTTTCTCTTGATAAAAGAAAATAAAAAAATTAAGGTATGGAGTTCAAACAGACCAACTGTTTTTATGGCGGGCTTATGCATCTTAGTCACTTTTAGGTGTTCTTAGAAGTGTTCAGCATGTGAAATACAAGAGAATCTTAATCGCTGTAGAATAATTACAGTGAGTGTTAACTCAGCATTGTTTTCATGTAAGAACACGTACTTTCTCTATAAATCGAAAGAAATCAATATTTTTGCAAAATTCCTTTCAACTGGATCCCTCTTTAAGGCAACATCGGTATTTTGTAATACCACAAGTGCTTGTTACTTCTGATTCATCAGTGTATACGACTAGGCTCTCTCCCCACTTTTATTTCCTGCCGTCCCTCCAAGAATTTTTATTCTGTTTATTTGAAACAGGTTTGATTTATTTTCAGATCTCTTAGCAATGAATGGAAAAAAATGATAGGATTCATGTCGACTGCAGTGTTAGATGCAATCTGCTGTTTGCTGTCTAAGATTATGAAAGACTTGTTACAAGGTTTTCACAGGAATATTTGAGAACTATATAGAAGTGAGATTTATAGCAATACTTCTGATGAAGATTAATGTTTATTTTCTTAGTTCCTGAGATGCAAGGAAATACGGCAAGGTATATTATCTTCTCAGCTTTGGTTCACTACCTGAGATGCCACAGGGAAGGAGGAATAGACTAAAGCAATCAGTAAAATCAATCTGAGACTGAAGGGTAGAGATGGATGTTTGAGAGCGGTAAAGGTCAAAATATAGTGATAGAAAATCAGGGAGACAAGTTGCAGATGTGTTCTTTAAGTTTCTTTCGTTCATTTTTCTCCTTATATCCTCCTTTCTATGCTGCTTTTTGTAACTCTGTACTCTGTTTTCTATTACTTAAACATGATGTTCTGATTCTCAACATGGTTCTGGTTGAATAAACAGTTCCCCAGTAACCTTCCCACAGAGCATTCTGGGGAAAACAGACAAATACCTCCACCTCAAATCAAATTCCAGCTATTTATTCATAACAAAAGAATTAACATCAGTTTTTTTTTTGTTGTTTTTTTTTTTTTTTTCTCTCAACTGAGATAAAAAAAAAATAAAAATAAAAAAAGTTTTCCAATGATGCGTATTTGGTATAGGCCTAGACAACAGTAGAAGAGGTGCAACTATTCATGACAATATCATGTAAGGAATAAACTCACAGCAATAGCTGAAGAAATACTGATTGATCAATGCAGGGTTATGCTGTAAGAGGTATACTGTGTAATAGCACTCTTATGTAAAATCTCAGAGAAAATAATCAAAATATTCCTGTAAAAATAAATAATCCACTACTGTTTCTTTTTGTTGGCCTGGAACATCTGTCTGTTTTGTTCTATTCTTTGATTTTTTTTATACAGCAGTACTATAATTTATCTGTTTTGTTTATTTGTCTCTTTGGAGTCTTCTTTACAGAGACAAAATGTTTACATTTACCTACCTTTTTTCATCTTTGAACTCTGAAAGTGATCTGTAGTGTTTTGATCTTTCAGAATTCTGCTATTTGTCTAACAGAATGCTTTTCCACTCCTAAGTTTTCCTGATTTCAGACTAACAGTCAATATAAACATTTTTGATGTGGCTAAAAATTAAAGACATTGATTTTTTTCACTCTGTGCAAATAGGAATGAATTCTCGGTATCTTACTCCAGCAATACAGATTATAATAGAATTGGGAAATAATGTAATGATCAAATTATTTGAGTTTGAAGAGCCAGCTGCAAAGAGAAAGCGGGGGGGGGGGGGGGGGGGGGGGGGGGGCAGTGTTGAAGAATAAGAGCAGGATCTCTTATGGCAGCTTTCTTCCATGGTACTATTTGTTGTTGCAGAAATGAGGTAAGAAGACAGCTGTTTATGCAAATAAAATGTCTCACAAATCCACATGAGAAGGTGTGCACAGCACTTACAACAAAGAAATGTTCCCTCATGCCCATACTGCGTCTGTTCCCTGAATAAATCCCACACCAGTCTAAATTCCTATCTGCCAACTTGTGTTAATGAATATGGAACTTGCAGAAGAGCCAAGGCATAATGAAAAAAAAAAAAAGCATAAACATTGCTTTTAGTTTGGAATGAATGCATGACTAATCCAAATTAGATATACAGCACTGCCCATTTCAAAGGGCAAGCTCTCTGGCTGGCTTTGCTTGTTCAGTTGCGCTAAAGAGAAAAATAGAGCAATACAATGAAAACTTGGTTGAATGCAATGGAAAAGAAAAGAAAAGAGTAGAACTAGATAATTAAAATTTGAAATAAAATATGATGCAGAAATGCATGAATGTATGTTGATTTGAATATCAAAATATTTCAGTTTCTTAGGATGCAGAGTATGGCATATAGCATCAGGAATTTGCTGGATATTTTATTTTATTTTTTTAATATTTGATCACCTTGTTTATCCATTTTATTTGTGACGGAGAGGGATGTAGTGTAGCTGTCTTTTGGTCTACGTAATTTCAAGTACATTTAAGTACAAATAAAACGAGAAGCAATTTTGCTAACTGTTTTCCATTCATACAGAAAGGAAAACAGAAATTTTTTGTAAGAAACAGGACCAAAATGATTGGAGATGGCATGATCATAGAGTATATGAATGTTTTTGAAGGAAGTGTTACCAGAGTTAAACTGGTTGTTAGCCTATGAAGCTCTCTGGTTTATACAAGTCATACAACAGCTGATTTGTTAGGCTTGGGTAGATCTTCCTGGATTTTTATCACTTTTGAATTGCAACATTTTAAATTGCTGTCTTCCAAACATTTTTATATTATATGTTATTTACGTATTTTAGATTTATAAAGTGAAGAGGAACTGTTATTCCACTGACTTGGAAAACAGCTGAGGAAATCAGATGATGGTTTAAGCATTTCTTATAAACTTGATGATAAGCTCATCAGTATGGCACAAGAGACAGCAGTCTTTTCTAGAAACCCATAAATTTTCATCTTAATTTGTTATTAGTGAATACCTGCAGTTGGTTGGTAATAACTTTTTTTGTGAACTTTTGTAGCTGAATTTCTTAGAGATAGAAATCTGGGAAAAGGTACGTCTAATCTTACATAGCATTGCCACTTTCTATAAAGTGTGTCTAGTTCTATCCTATTGCCTAATGGCTGCTTAAAAAAAAAAAAAAGCAATAAAAATCCAGCTTGACAGACAAGTACACATATGGGAAAAAATAGCATAGAGCTCTGAGTACAAGATTTTATATAGTGTTTCTTTGGACACTCAAATATGTGTTATTTCATTGCTTAGGAAAGCAAACTAATCCCTTCTAGAAATTCTATCATGTGGAACCATATTGCTACTGATACATGTCAAGAGCAATTTTTTAACACTGGAAACCTATCATATTTATTTCTGTCACCTAGAGTATGTTCCAACTGACTGATGATAGTAGTAGTCAGTCCTCTGCATGGACTAGCCACCGTAATAAGGATGAAATATATATCTGTAAAACCTATTGACAAAATATTTGCAACAGATGAAGGCAGAACTCAAGAATTTGGGTTTCATTCCAATTTACTCTGGGAACATAGGCTAGCGATCTAACCTCTGCCTTTTTCTTCCATAGAAACTGTGACTGTCTAAAAGTCCCAGTCATGAGTCTTCCTCTTTCACTGCAGTGGAATGAGGGAAAAATGCATGTAAAGAATAATAGAGATGGTTTTCTTGTTTTATGTTCTGGTGCTGGTGTTGCAGAAAGCAACAACATCCATTACCTTTAATTTTAGCAACAGTCCTACTGAGATTTTACAGATCTGGGACAGAGCAGATACAAATCTGACAGGATTTACAATGATTTTTTTTTTTTTATTTAATTTTATTTATCTATTTTTTTTTTCTGCTAAGCTTAAAAAAGGCAAGAAAAAGCTCAGAAAAGCAAGCTCTCTCCAGAACAAGTGAGAACTGAAACTTCGTCCATGTCTTCATTTGGTCAACTGTGCCAGACACCTGCGTGCTGTACTGTTAAGTTTTTTCAGTGTTGATGTTGCCAAAAAACTATGGTATTAAATTACACAAAAAACATGCTAAGGCTTTCACAGCCTTACTACAGCTACGAAGTTTGTGATTTGTAGTCTATAATTTTAATGTTACTGTGGTTTTCGGGAGGTAGTCCAGGCTTTTATTTAGCCCTTCTCTTTAAGGATAAAATCAATCAATAAGTAGAGGTTGTGTTAAAGATACAGATTTATACAAACTTCCATTGTACAGAATTCAAAAGACTAAGAAAGACGTGCAGATAGGGTGTACTTTAGCCCATTAAGTAAAGCTCTGTGGCAATATTGACAAAGGTTTTTATTTTTTTTTTATCCCAACTGGTAGCAGCGCATATCTTTCCGTACCATCATCAAAGCTTTTAAGGACTTGTGTGTACCATTCTTACATTGATGGGTTACTAGCCAAATTCAAGTAAGTCTTCCCATGAATGGTTCCATGCACTGGAACAGGTACTGCCACCCATCATATTGTGAGGTGCATGAAGTCGTGTAAAACCTTATTGAATTTTCCTTCAACTTTTTGTATGAAGAATCCTGCTCCCTTTGGGGAAGGAACAAAAAAAACAATATATTTTAGAAAATATGGTGACCTGTAAAGTTCTAAGGCCTGTCCTGCACTACAAGTGGGTAACTGCTGAAGGAGGCTGAAGTGTCTGGGTAGATCAGAACCGTGATTTGACAGAGGAATCTGTTGATAACCTGTTATCTGTTGAATTATAGACCATATGGTGTGCCTGCTTAGGCTGTACCCCCATCGTCAGGGATTGTAAAGTCCCTCAGCTATTTCTCAGAGTTACAGAGGGAATTTTCATGGCTTGTAAGTGACTGTATACCTGGATTGCTACCTGGTACGAGGCTCCATGTACTGGAGGTTACACAGCATATCTGTGGTGGATGAAGGCAGCATTTCCACCGAGTCACCCACTGAGAACTTCCTTTAACTTATGTATTGTGAAGTGTATATAGAAAAAATATAGAAATGATCTGTCTGGCTCCTGAAGAGGCATGTTTGGTTGGAGGGATGCAATTCGTGCTACTGCCTGGCAAAGACTAAGTGTGGTTTTCCCCCCCACCTCTTTCCCCTAAGAATCAATATAAGAGCAATATAAGAGGTTTCTTGGCCTGGCTGGCTTTCCCTGTAGAATAATCACTGTGACATCTCTATTGAAAAACCTACTGAAAAGAAGAAAATAAACAGAAGAACAAGGGGACTGAAGATGACAATTTTTATTTTTCAGTTTGAAAGCAGAATCTTTTCAAAGAAACGTTTCTTTTTAACCTCAACCTATCACACTGCTCACTTCAGACAGGGATGCCAATGATGCTGAGTTAAGCATATTGTTCTCTAAGAGGTATGTGGGGGTGGGAGGTGGGGCAGTAAGACTGTTCTTTTATTCTATTCCTCAAGAATATTATATATCTTCAACCATTACTGAAGAAATTTACCAGTTAAGAGTCTAGGTACCAGTTCCTACATAATTCCTTGCTAAGGGTTCTCTTATGTTCACCCAAATGCTGTGTGCAAATGTATTCGGTCATGAATCCATCTCCAAGTAGGGATGATTAAATGTGTTCTGTACTGTGTTCTCAGATTATTTAGTTAACTAGTCAGAGTTGATTACTAATGCACTAGAGCTGATTTATTGATTTCTACTCTGATACTTCTTGTTTACCTGATTTGTTTGCAATACTCTCCTGGAGAAGTAAATATTTGTATACCTAATGTTTTAGTCATAATACTTAAGTTTTTTCCAGACTTCTAGAAGGACACCTGTGTAACAAGCTGAATTAGTCATCTGTTCCTTTGGTCCACTTAAAACTTTCTACAACAGTAGCAGTAGATATTCCATTCACCTCTTACCACCTTATATTTGTTTGCTGGTAACGGAAGGATTTGTCCTTGGAATATTGGATAGAGATGTATCTTATACCTCAGAAAAAGTATTTTAATGGGAATAAGCTTTTTAGCACAAAATCGTTACTTGAACCATTTTAGATTCTTTTGTTATCTGATGGAATTGAAATCAATATGTCAGGCAATAGATACAGAAATTAAGTGCTAACTTGAGTTTTATATTGGTTTCTAGAATAAAACTCTAGAGCTATTTAGCCAATAAATTACTTCTAGTTAAGTTTTCCATTGATATTTTCATAATGTGCTTTTCACATATTTTCATTACATTTATATATTACCTTCACTTAGATGGGGAAAATTCACACTTTTCAAATATATAGCAGGATTAGACTGAAGTGCTGCCTACATAAAATAAAGACCTAAGACAAGGTCTCTTCCTTTAGCTGTAAGGATGACAATTAAAACAGCATAAAATGAGCACATCTTAATAGCTAAGCATGTCACATGAGCTAGTGAAATAACTTGTATGTCTAATTCACTTGCGTATCATAATTGCTAGGCAGGCGTTATATTAAATGCAGTTCTAAGCTTTTATGTGAAGTATTCTTAAAGTCACTTCAGTCCTTTTATTTATCACCTCTTTGCACAATGTAACTGAGAAGAGGTTTGTCAGTTCTCTCTTAGATAGGTATAAATCTATTTGCTCTCTTTGGCTGTAGTACTATTGAGTTATTAAATAGCAACATAATAATTTTAAGCATAATCATAAAACACAATTATTGAATTCCAAGACTTGATCTTGCTCATGGTGAAATTGCATAGTATATTTTTTTTTTCTTATTTAAACCAACATTTAAAGGTACAGTGTGAAAGAACTTCAATAAAGCAATTCTGTTCAGAAATTAAGAAGATAAAATCAAGGCAGACAAAGAATCCCTTGCATGGAGAAGCTACTAGAATAAAGCTAATGGGTGAAGATACGTAGCAAAAGAAGACTTGGAAGGGATAGTAACATATGTACGGACAAAGATGAATGTAAAACATTCATCTAGCACCTGTAACCAGCCCACAAAGCAAAGGTTGTGCCCTCATGGTAATGCTGAACTGAACAGGCTAAGCAGGGATCAAGTTGTTACTTGCCAGAACTGGGGGTAGCAACTTCTTAGCTTATGAATCCAGTCACTTTAATCTTAAGTGAAAATAATTCATTCTTAACTTCATTTAGTAAAATATTAGAAATGAAATATTCATTAGCTTCTGAAGAATTCTCTTATTTCATATTAGGAATAATTCCCCTCCTCTCTTCTATGCTGGATAGGAGCACAAAGGACTTCAATTAAACAGTGAGAGATGTGAATTATTGTGTAGTAATTGACAACAAGATACATGATTAGTCCCAAATATCCCACAAAGCTTTTAACACTGAACTGCCAAACTGATTTTAAAAATGATATTTCAAAACAGAAGAGGTAAGTAAGGAGCTTAAGTTACCTGCCCCCCTGCGCCCCATTTTCCAGTTAAAAACAAAATTAAAATAATGCAGTTTGTAGTGCAGAAATTGTACCCAATGGCAGCACGCTGTGAAGAACACTTAAAGCTATAGTAGCTTTGAAACATTAGTGAATTTTACATTATAGAAAGTGTCCCAAGTTAGTAGGCAATTAACCATGGAAAGCCTTCTGCTACAACTTGCTCCATCCTTATCCCTGCTAATGTCAAGTTCCTGAATGAATTATTGCTTTCGTTAAGTAGAGGGCTGCTTAGAGGTTATAATTCGGATTACAAAATTGTAAAACTAGAAGAGGCAAGGAATTACCAAGCTAATTTTCATTTATTTATTTATTTTTTTCTGGCATCTGTTTTTGGTCTGTTTCCGAGTTTACGCTTCCTGTCTAGTCAGCACTGAAAGATATTTCCACAGAGCTCCTGCTTTATCCCAGTTTTCCTACAAATGTCTTGTATGAGTGATATATCATGTACTTTCATCTGCTCCCTCTTTGTAAAGTGGGCAAAATATTTCTTCTTAAGTATAAGAAATGTTGAGTATTTTGATTGAGAATGCTTTCAGTCATTATATTGCCTAGCCTAAGCGTTGATGATAGTCTGGAGCTGCTGAACACTACCATAATAATAATAAAATAGTATACTATTTCTGAAAAGGTTCTTCCATAACTCAGCTCTTTTGTCTTATAAACAAAACATACTCTAGTTTACTGTGTGATTTTTTTGACTTGCTTTTTTTTTTTTTTTTTTTTTTTTTTTTTTTTTTTTTTTTAAGAATTCAAACTCAAATGAAAATGTTTCAACTCAGTCTTTAAGTGTTTGATATTTGGGACTCTCGTACATTTATTTTGAGTGGAAACTTCTCTTAAAGTTCTCATACACTGAGTACATTCTTCCATGTTTGAGTTGGCTAATTTGAGGTTTAATTGCAAGAAAGTTCAACTGCAGATTGTATCCAAACTGAAAGCTATCCAAACATCAAAAGCATGCTTTTTCCCGAAAAAGATAAAATGATCTTAAGCTTAATTTTTTGTTGATGCTATTGCTATATATGGAAAGTTATTTTCTTTTTATTTTATTTCTTTTTTTAATATATCTGTGACTTAAGTAAATTGCAAAGGACATGATATGTTTTAATTAGGCTTTTTTTGTGGTGTAAGTCTGAGTAAATCAGCAATAATTTAGGTGCAAGGTGCATTTCTAGAGCACATTTTTTCACTGATAATTGAATCAAAACCATTCTGAACTTCCAGAAAGATGTAATAGAAAGTTTGACCACTAATGTCTGTTCTCAGTGTTTTTCATGGGCAGAGATGACGTGACTGAGATGCAACACATTTTTTTGTATGTTAGTCATATAGTCATAAAATAGATGTTATGCTTAAGGGAAAAATTAAGTCTTAGATCCAGATAATTCTATTCAAACAATTGTAAAGCTTTGAAATTTCCAAATTTTTTTTTTTTTTTTTTTTTTTTTTTTTTTTTTTACTTATTCAGACATACAGAAAAACCTCCCAGGATGAAAAATAGGTTAATAGGTTCAGGAAATAGGATTATTAGTGCTAGGAACCAAGATTATCAAAATAATGAGAGAGGTTTTTTCGCTTGCTTTTTAATTTGAAAGTATTAAGGAAAAATGACTAAACTAGGATTTAGTATAGCCTTCTTACATTTATGTTCATATCTTCTGTGTTTGGATACTTTAAACTAACTTTATTTTATAATAATGTTTATTATATAAACAGTTATAGCTAATCTGATGCATAGACACTAGCCTACATATTTCATATGGCTTGGGCTTGTGCTAATGTTTCATAAATGCTTGTCCAGGACACAGTTTAGTGCCTTGGCTGTTGTCTTTTTAATGTAAACAACTTCAATCAGTTATCCGTATATTAAGGTAATGTAGGAGCAAGCATTTAATCTCATGACTAAACCTGCTACATACTAACTACATACATGTTTGGTATTTCAGAACGTGTTTAGAATAGTTATTAAATCCAGGCCAGGCTTTGAAATCAACTTGTAAAAAGCGCTGTATTCTAGGGAACTTATCTGGGGGGTTACTCTCTCTTGTAATTGCTGTGTGTGTTTTTCCTAGTGTTTACTCTGCACCCAACTACTAATGACAACATTTCAGAGTATGCTCGAGTTGCCCTTTTTCTGCTCCATTGCAACTCAGAATTGATTAGACCGACTTCTAAATTCTGGGAGTTAATGTCATTGCATCTGTGATGGGGTTAGATCTACTTCTGAGGCCATCATGGACCTACCTCCCTGTGCTTCCTTACGGAGCTTTCCTGGGTATTGATACAAGTGCAGCTGGGACACTGCAAAAGGGCAGCGTGGCTCCCGAAGCCTGCCTGGGAAGCCACTGAAGTGGCAGTGGGATTAGCTCACTGCTGTGTCTTCCTAGCTGTCTCTTTTCATGTGAGAGAAATGTCAGTTCGTGCTGATAGAAGCACAAACATTCACCTCTAATGTTTATTTTCTAGGTGTTGATTACATTTCTAGCACTCTTTCTTACAAACTTGAGAAGATTTTCACTTTTGCTCATCTGCAGAAAACTACATGGGATTTTTCCAAGCATAAGACTGATGCTGCTGTTTCATTTCTTCTGTTTTAGTTCTGTTAAATTGAGTTCAGTCCTGTTGAGCCATGTGATGGATCCCACCTGCCTCAGAGCACACAATTGATCACCATGTATTATAGTGGAATGTATTTGTAATGTCCATGTGAAAATACCTGGAAACTATGTGTAACTCCATGATTACCTGCACAGTTGTACGTGGTTGTCATTTAAGTACCTTGAAAAAAAAAAAGAAAATGGGGGGGGGAGGAAATGGGGGTGTAGAATGGAGAGCTCCTCGGTTTTCTTGCACTTGAGAAACTGTACCTTCGTTGTAATAGTGTGCAGCTTGGAAGAAAATTCCTGGATTAAACCAGAATATTTTGGGAGCTGAAGTTTTTGACTTGAGTGGGTGATGTTAAGGAAAGTTAATCACCTCTGACAAGTTACTTCATGCAGAAGTCGATGTGGTTAATCACAATTCACGCTGAGCAAAACTTATCTAGGTATCTAGGAGCACTAGGTGACTGTAAGTGAATTGTTAGATTGCACACGCTCTTTGGGCATGGTAATTCTGGCAAACAAGATCAGGCTTACTAGCTATGCACTGCCAACAAAAAAAAAAAAATCAAAATAGGTTCTTGTAGAAATGGTAGCAGTGTGTGCAATACCATCATTATGGTATGAGTATAGTACAGAATATACTAGTGATCACTGTTTGGATACCACTGTATTTTAAAAAAAAAAAAAAAAAAAAGTATAGGGAGAGAGAAAGTATAGGAAAAATGGGCACAGAAGAGTGAATAGTTATTTTGGTTAGAGACTGGTGGACCAGTCTTAACTGTTGGTTAAAGTCTTAACCACCGAAGTCTTAACCAGGTAAAGTCTTAACTGATGGTTAAGACTTGGAAGACCCAAATCTACTGAAGGTTCAAAAAGGAGAGAAGAAAGCCTGTCAGTGTTGAGATTTGTGGAGAGGGACAATTCTTGTGGAAGTTCTTATAGCTCTTGCACATTTAGCTTATGCTGTTGTAAGAAAAGATTTCAAACCTGAGTTTGCTCAGCTGTTGTAGCAAAATCAGTCAAGTTGAATAAAGCATTATTACTGTTATTTAGTCTTATAAAAAGTAAATCAGTGGCATACTTGTGAAGTTTATTTTATGTTTTAATCTCCTGTATGTACAACTTTGTATGGATTTGGTGTGTTTGGAGCTCAAGATATAGCACGCTTTTATTAAGTCTTCATGATGTCTAAAGTGTGTGGAAATCTATCTTGTTTAACTACAAGTCTCTTCCGGTCTTATTTGGCATTTTCACACTGTGTAGAAGCCATTGTAGTGCCCTTCACTTCCTTCAGAATTGGTTGCAGTTGCCATCATGTTCCATAAGGCATGCTCTTGAACAAAATCCTTTCTTTGATTATGATTAATATATTTAATATATATTTGATATTTGACAAAAGCACAACACTTTTTTTCAGGTAGATACTTGCAGCAATCAACTTTCATTAAATTGTTACAATTATCATTTATTCTGTTATAAAATGATAGAGAAAAAGAAGCTGGGAAAACATCTATTTCTGTTCAAGCCAATTACAAGTAATGGTGAAAGGGTAAACTTTCAATAGCATAGATTTAGATCTACTCTATACAGTTTGAAACTATCATTGGTTTGAATACCTTTTTCTACCTTAATAGCTTGCAGTAAATTCTGATCTAGTGTATTTCCCAAGAAGGATGCTATGTCTGAGTAATAACTTCTCATTTTCTCCTGGACATGCCCATGATTTATAAACAACCTATAAAATGAACTACATTTATTAATGTATAAGTAATCACAGAAAAAATGCTATGTTGCATCAAACTCAAAATACAACATCTGTGATAACACCAAGCTTGTGATTTTCTTTTTCTTCCCAGAAGGAACAAATCATTACTTCAAATATAACTCTTCTGCCAGCTGTTAATGCTAGCAATGTCAGGTTTTTTTTTGTTTTTTTTTTTTGTTTGTTTGTTTGTTTTTTTTTTTTTTTTTTTTTTTTCCTAAGATAAAACACTGACCCGAGCCTCTTCCAGAGCTGTGCTTCCTTTTCTAAATCTGTAGAACTTTTTCTTTTTTTTTAACAAGACCATCTTTGGTAGTCACTGCAGGTGACTTTCTCTCTCTAGTAATAGACATTTTTTCTCTGTACCTTTTCCAATAAGAAATTGGAACTATGATTACTAATTTGAGGCAAAGGATAACTTCTTTGGGATAACCATCCAACTACCACGTATGTAAGTACACTTTGTGTGTGTACATATGTAAGTGCATAATTTGCAGATTGGACACCCGTGGGTCAAATGACACAATAGTCACAGGATAGCAAACAGTGTGCTATGTAGGTGTTTAGTGGCTTTTGATTCACTGCACTCTGGGTCTTAAGCTATTTGTTGATGGGTAGTATTTTCATGACTTGATGTCCATGAGGGCAGATGAAGTAGGTTTTTCTAGAGACGTTTTGGGTCTGAAGTCAGAGCTAATCAAGCATTTCCTGATAAAATAATATTTCTGGCAGAAAAATGTTGTATTATTTGACATTAAAACACTGGAAAAAAATATTCTATTCATTTTTCAAATAACATTTTTTTACTTTAACAAATTGAAACTTTCTGACTTTCATTTGACTGCTTGATGTATTAAAATAACATGTGAATTGAAATGAAATGCTTCTCAACTCTTCTCCTTACTAAGTTGAAAACATTTTATTGATCAAAAATCATATTTTTGTTTTTGAGAATACTGCTTTAGTGTTCTGCTGAAATCCTGTTTGAACAGGATTTAGAATCTCTGTATTTTAAGTAGAATTAACTGCAAAGGAAATATGAAATTCCTGAGCAGCTCTAATTAAAGCATTAAACTAACTCAGTCTAAACAGGCTAACCTAAAATCCTCCCTGCATTTTGTGGGTGTACTTTCTCAGACTTCCATCTCTGAAACCTCTATTCCATGTGCATGCCTGTGTGTACCCATTCCTTTCCCTAGAAAAGGGGGGAATGTGCTCATCAACAAAGGGAAAGAGCTTGTCTGTAAGGGTGTTACTGTACCATGTGTCAGGGAAGTCACAACACACTGGTAACTCCATAGTAACTGTCAGCACAGGCACCCTTGTTAGTTAATATAGTTTTGAATATAGCGTTCCACAGCCTCTATGTGCTACAAATTCAAAGCTTACGCTGTCCTTCAGTATCTTTCTCAGGCAGACAAACACTCAAAGTTGATTACCATAGGAGAGAAGTCACCAGAAGGTAAGAGGCTGTTACTCCAGAGTCCCCAAGCTGTCTAAAAACCATAGTTTATATATAAGACATTAAAAAAAAAAAAAACAAAAAAACAAAAAAAAAAAACTTAGTAAATATAAACGAGTTAATCTAAATCAATGAAATTGTGTTATGGACTCCGGGAGTGCAGATTTGTAGGATATCACCACTTTGCTAATTGTATTTAGGTCCAGCAATCTTTTATGAGATTACTTAATGGCTAAAAGGCCTTTTCTTGTGTCTAATCAAAGATTGGTGTGAGTATTTGCTGATACGCAAGTAAACATGCAATTGTCCCAGCATTTGGGGACAAATCCTTCTGAAGGCTCTGTAAATGTATGTTAAACTGCAGAATATTGCTCTTGTTAGAAGAAATACTTGGTTTTAATATTTATTAACCTTTGCAATGTTTGCAGTAACCATAGCTAGCACTGCAGTTAAGTCAGCTAGGAGCTTTCTGTCCTTTAAGGAAATGCATATGGGCATCTGTCAGTAGAAACCATCACTGAAAAGATAATGTTTGGGCTGTCCCATTGCTACAACCACTGAACATCATGTAATTCTTAACTTTTTTTTAGGGGGTGGGGGTGAGGGGAGAATATCTGTAATTCTTAGGATGCAATACTTAGCTCTTAATCATTGGATGTGGGTGTCGAGTTTGTACAACATTAATTTTTCTGTGAATGGATACACTTGAAAATAATGAACTGGCATATGGCTTTCAACGAGGTTTGGAATTCTGTAGCCTTGAGAAATGGAGGTTTTCTTCTTCACCATTATGTTATCAAATTTTTTTCATATAGCACCAGGAATGCTTCTCTTTTTAAGTATAATTGTTTCCCTTTGTGGATGCCTGGGGAAACAGAACTTCTTCAGTTTTACTTTCTGATTTTCTCATTTTAAGGAAATGCTAAGGGACACACTTGTGATAATCAGTAAGAGTATTTGTTGGCTTTGCTTATCATACATCTCTCTCTGACTTGGATCTCAAACAACCACTTAAGAGGCCTCCTATGTAAGTATATGAACATAAAATAAATAAGATGAACGTTTCAAGCAAATAGCTTACCTTTATTTTTGATTCAACCATCCATTATAAACGTGCATTATGCTGCACCTCCTGTTGAGATGAGCGCTGCAGGAGTCGTGAGCAGAGCAGACCTGACTGCCGTCCTGATTAGATCGCCAACTGAGAAGCAGTGATTTAAACAAAATTGGCTGGGCAATGGCTGCTGATGTGCTATTGTTTTTTTAAAGCCATGGAAGCACAGTGAAGTGATCAGAGTATGAGTGTGGAAACCAAGCACTTTGGGTTCTGTTCCTGCTGTAGATGCACCCTTGTGAACCTGCGACAAGTAACTTAAATGATCCCTATCTCCATTTCCTTATCTGAAAAATGGAGAGAAAAATGCTTATTTCTCACAACTGTTCTGAGAGGCTTGTTCAAACACCACACTGAAGATCCTGATGATGAAAAGGGCAGAGACTTAAAGCAGGTTGTTGGGAAAGTAGCCGCTGGTGGGTAGTTCTTTCTGTGCTCCAAAAAGCTGGGGAAGGTGCTATTGACAGGTAACCAAGTGCCAGAATCTCCAGTTAATCTTTCTTTATAATTGGGTTGTTCGTATCCCATAAATGGAAACTGTAAAAAAGGTTTTGTTACCAAAACAGTGATTGCATGATACTTCCAAAGGAAGAGATTTACTGCTCAGGAAAGGCTGATCAATGAAATGGGCGTTTCTGTTAGCTCACTGCTAATTGTAGCAGTGCTGATGGGAAGAACCTTATTTTCTGTGAAAGGCTGTGTGGGCAACCACCTCCTCCCTGTGGCTTCCTGCCAGCTATAAACCATTAAGGGCCACTCCTAAGCTGGCTGTGATCTTTGGGACCCCTGATGCCTTGTCTTGGATATGGGAAAAGGTGCTTTAGACATAACATTCTCATTCAAGAAATGCATATCTTCCCAACAGAAGTTTTGGAGCCACGAATTTGCTGGAAACAAATCTCAGTGTTTGGAAGTTCCCACAGCTGTGCCACCCCCTCAGCATTTCCAGCAAGAAACGTGCTCCTCTCTTCACCAAGCATCCGTTTTCCCATTCTGAGAAGCTTTTTCTGTGGTTGACAGCTGAGAACAGCAAACAGGTGTACGCAGAGGAGAGTGAGGGACACAGAGCGTACCTGGGGTTAAGCTGCTGAAAGGGCCTTGAAAAGGGACAAGTGGGGTACTGAAAGGAATGGTCTCAGGATAGAAGGATGGCAAGGAAAAGAGGGGGTTTCAGAACTAGGGGAGAAAGGAAAAAAATGGAAATTTGGTATAAATGTGATGAAAATTAGGAATATAAAACAAAAACAGGGAGGAACAGAGATTTCTAGGGGCAAATAGAACAGTAAGTTTAGCTTACAGATGTTATAAAGTGGAGGATTTGTATCTCTTTGTCAATTCATTATTAGAATTGCTTATAATGGAGTCTACCAAAATGACAAAATACTGCCTGAATGTTATCCCTGCAGGACACCGCTATTATTTGCATGCTTCTTCTACTGTGCATAACCAATTAAAGGCTGATTTCTGCCATTGTTTGCATATGCAGAAAGGAGTGCCAATGATGTGTGCTTAAATTAACTTGTTGGAATTGGTAAGCAGATGAGCAAACTTCCCATGCTGTAGTCATGTAGCTCTGCCTCAGTACAGCTTATATTCCTGCCATTAAAACGGGAGCAGAATCTGAGGGAAGCCCTGATTTGGTGGCTAGGGAGAGGTGAGTAATGGCTATGACTCAAGCCTCTGATGGAAAGGAATATTATTAGTGCCAGTGGGAAAAGAAATTCCTCTCTGTGAAACAACTGGCTGTTGTGGCATCTGTTAAGAAAAATAAAATAAAATAATAATAATCCTTTCTCCTGGCACATTTTGAAATAAAATCTGAAACACTTAGGAGCTCTGCTTTGTGCACATATCTCCTTAACCGTCCTGAATTCATGCCAGAGTTCGCTGGAAACTTCTGGGAAGGAGGCAGAGAACCTGATAGGGTTTGTACACTAAAATCTGTAGATCCTGTGTGTGGCAGTCATTTGGAGGAAGCTGACGTAGGAAAGGATGCGACCTCCATGCAGTCAGCTGCCTCTAGACTGACCAGGGTGTCTTCTCAGAATAGATTTGGGATGAATTTCTGTCTGAATTATGCAGCAGCTTTCTGGAGGCACAGCACAAGATACTGTCCTTTGCAGAGATCTGTAAGATTGCTTCTTTTCTCCCGCAATTTTGCAGATTTCTGAAATTTTGTAAAGAAAAAATAGATTTCCATCAGTAACTTGTTTCATACCAGGCCGTATAAGTGAAAGAAAAAAAAAAAAACTGATCTTATATGAAGCATTTTCCTTCTGTCTGTTAAATGTCCACTTTGTTTTCCTTTTTTTTTTTTTTTTTTTTTTTTTTTTTTTTTTTTTGAAGTCTATCGTAGTGATAACTTCATTTAATTCTTTTGGTTACTTCAGCTTTGTAGCTAGCCAAAGCACTATTTGGAGAAAACCACAACCTTTACATGTATTCATTTTAGAAAAATAACTATCTTTCTGCCATCTTCCAAATGATTGGATGTGCATGCCCCTCTTTGCTATTACTTATGCACAAACAAATATTTTTGAGATTACTTCTGCTTGGAAAAAAATTGAACTTTACCTCAAGGGAAAATATGGGGGGTGGGGGGGGAGGAGGAAGGCATGGAAATGCATACAATTACCTGTTACAGCTAATAAGAAAACACCCTGCAGTCTTCAAGTATAAACATATGCATTACGTAACTATGAAACTGGAAATGACACAACCTGTTTTCATTTAGAGAAATTAAACTGATAAAATACTTGCAGATATATGAATCTATTTTAGAGACTATTGGAGACTAATCATTCTCCCAAAGATGCAGTGGCTGGATGGTAATCTTTAATGAAATAGTTGTAAAACTTCTGGCAGTAAACTTTATTAAATATTTTTATTTAGGGTTTTGGTTTGTATTTTTTAATCAGATTATTATTTAAAAGCATTCCTCTAACAGTATCCAGGGTCTGATAATAGCGTTCTGAATATTGTGTGTTCTTCAAAATACAGAATCCTCTTCTGAATTTTATGTATGTTAACTTGTACAAACACGCTTTTTACATGAAAACTATGTTGGTATGCAAGGGTGGGATTGATGCAATGTATTTTTTTCAGAGATGTACAGTATTCTAAAGCGTGATATAACAAGAAATACCTTTTCAGAAAGGGGTATTCACTCTCAGCATTTTGAAAGCACAATTTGGGCAAGATTTGACTGAAGGGCTAAGATCTGTCTGTATATGCCATATTTGATCTCATGGATTTGTGATCACTATCTCAACTTCTCAGTTATATCAGACAGAGCTGCATAGAAATAAATACCTTAATTCAGACTCTAAGCCTGAAAAATTAAGTTTTTACCAGCAGCTTCTAACAGTTGAATTCCAACTTGGTTCAGAACTTCATTTATATCTATAGTCACTTTAATACAAATCATGGTATTTTAGCAATTTTTTTTTTTGTTAAATTACTACCCACTGGTTAGTTCTTATTCCTTTTTTTGTTAGTTTGGGAGTGACAGGAAAATATACGTGAAGTGGAAAATATACCTAAAGTGGAAAAAACTTCCTAGGAATTTCAGGTGTGTATCTTCTGGTGTTAGGGAACAATGATATTTTCACCTCTGAAAATACTGAAACAGCCCTTGCCTTGAAGCTGAACATTAGGTGCCACTACTTTCATTCCTTTTATAAGGATTTCCTTTAATATTACTAACAAAACTTGGATGCAACTGCTTTGCCCTCAAGGTTTATCCTACACTTAATAGGCCCTAGACTTAGTACTTATCCTTCACATACACTGCCTCTGTATCAGTATGCTTCTAGCTCAGAAGTTTAAAAATTTAAGGGGGCCTTAAGAGGAATGATGTCAACTGGATTTCATCCTAAGTAATGTATTTTACAATTCAAGGTTAACCTGGTTGCTAATGTTAAATAGGGTCTCAGGTGCCACGCAGCACATCATTTTTGTTGCAAGACAAAAACAAACCTAAAAAAAATGCCCCCAAAATATCACTCCCGTAGCGGTTGTTTTAAGTTGTCTGGAATCCAGTGATGTTGCAGCATCTTCTGTGCCTTAATAACATACTGCGTTTCAGATCCTGGCAGATAGTGTTTTGGGGCTGTGTTGATGTTAACATAGCCAGCATAAGGGGAGAGGGATGGAGAGAGCTTTTTGCAAGCCTGCTAGGCACTGTAATCCTATTACTGGAAAAAAAAAAAAAAAAAAAAGAGGAAGAAAGGCATTTTTCCAAACAGCAGGTGCACAAAATAAACCAGACAGGAGCAGGAATAGTTTTTATGGTCATACATCATTTTAATCAGTGCTTCACCTCTCTAAATCCCCAAGCATAAGTCTTGCCAAGTATGTATGTATACAAACACACATGTGCACACAAAATATACAAATGATCTTTAAAAACACTGCAGAATTTTGCTGTTGTGAAACCCATAGTATAACAAACATATTCTGAGTCCATCCTCCTTACAAAGCAGAGTATTTCATAATAGCAAAAATCCTGTAAAAGCAAACAAATCCTGTCATTTTGTGAACAATCTCTGGGCAGCGTAGGTTATTTTAATGGGTGCATCATTTTAAACTTAGCCTTCACCATCTGTTCTACCCTCTTCACAAATGGAAAAAGAACATAATTCACAACTGTATCATAAAATGTAAGATGGAAGTGATTTAAATGGGCTTATATTCCTTATTCAATAAAGTTTGCATCTGTTATGTTTTTTCTCATAAATTGTGGGAGGACTGGAGGATTGTTTTACCCAGAATGCTTTTTGTAGTCATCTTAAGGCAAATAAAAATTGAGTCATATCTGTGGGATAAGTTCAAGTCTGTTGGCAAAATACAGTTTTATAAATAAAGAGAAAAAAGAACAAAAACAAAAAACCTGCCATAGAATTGGCCAGAGAATTCAAGCTTTAAGAGTGTAACAGGTAAAACAAGGGACACAGCCATGTCCTGTAAGAACGGTTCTGTGTGCTGGCATTTCAGCAGTCCTTAGTGTCTGTGTCTGGTAGAGACTCTCTATGATCATGACTGTGATGGCAGGAATAGGAATTCTTTCTTAACATCAGCTTTGCTTTCCCCATGCTCTGAGGTTTTGTTTTATGGTCAGCTAGCCTCCAAAGGAGTGAAGTTTGCAATATGTGCCACTCTGACATCTCCATACCAAGCACAAAAAATCATCTCGTTGCCTCTTCTTCCCCAGGGCCATGGTCCTGCTGCCGGAGGTGGAGCGGGGCAGACTCAGAAGTTTGTTTGCCTTATTGTGATAAGGATTTGTGTTGCAGCTTCAGTACTCTGGATTACCTAGAACTTGTTGAAGGTGCTGTCTTCATCCTTTTACTGAAGATTATGTTACAAAGCTTTAAGAGATTGTGAGTAGCCACATGAATTAGGCATTCTTCATTCAGGGAAAACTCTAAGGATTGTGTCTGGAGTGGCATCAGCATGCTCAGTAATGAAGTTTGACAGTTCATGTCTAAGCTTTCAGGGTAAAGGTGTGTTGGGAATGTAAATATGAAAAGATAAAGAAAATCACTTTAGGAGGAAAAAGAAATAAAAACACTAGTTGGGGAAACAGATTCTGTAAAGAATAACACATGCACTTTGTGAGAGATCAGTGAGCCCAGAAGTATTCAAATGAGCAGTTTCTTGCTTGTGAAAGCAGTACAGAACTGAGTCCTGTTGTTTTGACAAAGCTTCAAAAATATGGAAAGAATATGTTGAAGTCCATCACAGTTGGATTGTTTAGTCTGAAGAGAAAAAAGAGGCATGAAAAAAGGAAACCTCTTGTATAGCTCCAGCTACTTACCTATGTTTTAATATATACTTGTATTTTGGCTAGAAGCATGAATACCAAATATATGCATTTAAAAAGTGTTTTACCTGCTTCCAAACAACCACACCAATATCTTTTGTTTATATGTTTTCCTATTAAGAAATCATACTGTTACATTTAGCTTGCAGAATAGAAATCCTATACTCTCACGTACTATGCTTCAGTCAGTGTCTTGGATATATTGAGCAACACCCCCTCCTCCCCCCCGCCACCACCTTTTAAAAATGCATATTTGCATTAGATGAGTTCTTAAGAGTTGCTTTGTTCTACCAGATACCTTTCTTTCAATTAATTTCTTCGGTGTATCTGCTGATATTTCTGCTGAATATTTGCTGAGTAGGCTGGCTGTTCGGTACACAGGAGTCCTGGAGCTGTGTGTGAAGCATTGTGTATGAAGGGAAACTTGCTAGGCTGCCTCCCTGGTTGAGGGATGGGGGGCGTTGTTCTCTTGTAAGAGTGGGTGGATAGAAATGAGCTTGCTTCTAGCAGCCTAAATTTGGCCCATAGCTTGGTTCAAGTTTGATCCTTACCTAATTGTGCCTTAACAGAGTGACCACACATGGGCACTTTCTGTAAACTTTACCATTAAAGTTATGATTAAGACTGACACCTTCAAACGTACACTTAGTAAAATCATGGAATTATTTTGTCGAACCTTGATATGGCCATGTGTGAGATGAAGACAGTGCATGCATCCTACTTCATGAAAGTGATATATTTGCATTGGAATTGCTTTAAAGTATATCTTCAATTAAATTATTCTTAGAAATTTTTAATTCCCTCCCCTACTCACACACCTAGAAGCCCACAAATTAGACCTAGAAGTCCACAAATTAGCCATCCAAAACTGTCCATCATCAGTAGAGTCTCCTGTGACCTGCATTAATAGAAGCCTGTCACAAATCTGACTCCACAGTCAAAGTGGTGGAAATAGTGCAGGTGGATTTATGGAATACTGACAGAAACCTTTTTATATAGGAACATCCCAAGAGACCAGTCTTTCATACACTCTGAGGTGCATAAATCACTGACAAATCTGCCTGGCAAGCTTGTCTTGGAATTTGATTTATCAACCAAGTTAATTTAACAGTTTATAGACTTGTTCATTTAAACTTGTTGGACGAGTTCTCTGCATGTATTTAAAACACCACTAAATATGTGCATGTGCTGCTAAATGACAACTGCTTCCACACTACTTCCATTCCCCCATACTTTACATTGTAGGCTAGAAATGGCAGTGGTGTGCTACGGTGTCTCCTATGAGCATTAATAGCCCATTTTGATTGAGTATAATTTGTAAGAAACATCTCAAAGACTGTGAGACTCAAAAACATTTATTTACAAGCAAGCAGAGGTTATTCTGTAATGGCTAAATCATTGAAGTTTCATTCTTCCTCTGAAATTTCTCTCTCTGCTTTCCAGTTTCATGGAACAGACATATCAGTACTACCGTTTGCACACTGACACCTGTTGCAGACTGGTCCTCTCCATCAGCTAGCCTTTTTCCATCTTAATAATTCAGTCCAATTGAATGAAAAGTGCCTCTTTGCAGCAAGCCAGGCAGACAGAAAAAAACTGTTCCCTCTGTTATGAAGAGGCATCGTATCTTTCTAAAGACGACATTAGTAGCCCTGTTTGCCAACCAGAGTGCTTCCATATATACAAGACTGTGTTAACCAAGAGAGGGAAAAGTGCTCTTCTTTTGGAAGCCTGAAGCTTCAGCAGCTGGATGCCACTGAGCAAGGGAGAAGGTGAGGAGAACTATGAGCTCCAGAAATGATCCCTCTGAGCAGAGGCTGGACCCCAGCAGGGTCAGTCACCTGTGCCTTCCTGTAGGATGTGTGATTGCAGGCATTACAACAGACTGAATGCAAGTATCCAATGTACTAACAGTGCTATTATGTATGCAGATATTATAATTAGGAGGACAGGTGGAGGATGCACATGTTTACACTTACAGGCTTAAATTATGAAATTTCCATACAATGTATGGAAATATGAATTCTTGCTCTCAACATATCATAGCCTTCGAGAAGAATCTGACTGATGTAGTGATACTGTCTTTACTCATAAATGCTGTTTCAAAATATTGGAATATGTGCCATTTATATGTGTAGATATTAATCACAGTTTGCCTTTTAAATGATGTTTGATACATTAATATTCTTCTTAGATAAAATTACAGATACACCTGTGTTACTGGAGAACTGTTAACCTGATAAACTGAGACCTTACATACACAAAAGTATCTTGATAATGTGAAGTTAGTAAAATTCATTATGAAGACAAAACCTGAGACAAAAAAGAAAGTATAAAAAAAATATTGCAGCATGTGTTAGGCAGTGGCAGGAAGAGATTTTCATGATCACTTAAGTTTCAAATTATGACCCTTCTGTTGCTATTTTCAGTGATGCAACTTAAATTTACCTTTCTGATCTCATTACGAAGTCCACTTAGTGGACTTTGATTCGATCTGCTGTTTATTTTGTATTTACTCTCAAGTGTAAGAGTTGCTGGTGTAGGTCTCGGATAAAACCTTGTAGCGGTCTATGGCTTCATAAGAATAGAGTGACATTCTCTAAGAATGAGGGTAAATTAACACCAGATTAGCATCTAATAAATGCTCTTGAAATTAATCCCACACAGTAATTAATAGATGGCAAAACATATCTTTTTCTTTAATGAATGAGCAAAATGTCTCATCTGATAATGCACTCAGGATAACAAGGAAGAAAGTAATGTTAACAGAAGGCTTCTTTCTTTGCTGTGAATTTGGGAAATCCTCTCCTTGCTTTGCCACCCACTCTCAAAAAGTGCTGTGACTGTGGCTGGCAGAAAGAAAAGCAAACATTGCCGAGCCAGATATTCGCAGCTGTATATGTGTCTCAGCTGTGCCGACCCATCTGCAGTAGTTGCCATCTGCCAATTGCTTTAGTTGGGGAGCATCTGGAAGGTGAGCCATTTTAAAGAGAATCTGCTGCACAGCAGGGAAACAATTTCCTCCTTTTTCTTTTTAATCTTGCTTCCTTCTTCTATTTTCTGTCCCATGACTTGTGTATGCAGTGGGAACATTGCCAGCTAGTAAGTACCCTGCATTGCTTATAATTCATAGTTTTAGTCAGTATCTCCACACCAATAATGTACTGAGAAACACGTTGCTCCCTCCAGTACCCCATGGAGGAAGGAGATGAATCAGACCACCTAGCATGAGAATGGTACAATGCCATGCTCCCATCCTCCACCATTTTGATCTATGAGCAAGTTCCTTCTAATACTGCCATATTATATGAGTTATACAGGAAAGGATAGGTCTACTTGCTTCAATCTTCTTACGTTTGTGAAGTATTATTAGATAATCATCTTTGTAAGTTTGGCTTCCAAGGATTTAGTTTTGATGATTTGCCTCTTTGATTACAAAATATAGACAAACGTCTTGTGCTCTAAGCATATGTTATGGTTATACATAAAATAATGTGAAAAGACTTTGTGAATAAACGGGAAAGAATACACAAAAGCCCACTGCTTCCAATGTTTGTGGAGGAAAAAATGTGCTTTGTACATCAAAGAAAGTGCAAAAGTAGAACTGGAAATCGGATCTCTTTGCAAAGAATAATATTCAAGTCACCTTTGCTTATGTTGGTGGTGTTTCTATTCATGATTTAGGAAAAAAGGTTAAAGTCGTATTTTTCTCTGTTTATATTTTTGATTTGATGAATCAAGAAGAAATTAGGACTCCTGCTTTGCAGGGGATTTTACATTGTGCAAGATTGTTCAGCATTCTGCTTAGTATAAGAAAGCTGGTAGCCTTCCATGGCCACTGAGATACTTTTTTCCCCAAAGTACATACCTTTAAGAATTACCCACCATGACCACCAAAAAAATCACCAACCAATGAACAACAACAACAAAAAAGGTAGGGAGAAAAAAAAAAACTCCAAAACCTGCAAGCATAAGGCATGACAAACACTAATCTTGTCTTGGAATCAAAGTTAGGATTTAATAGTAAGAAATGATGATCAGATTTGTGTGAGCAACAGGAAACAAATACACTAAAATAGCTGTTTACTTCTTTGCATCCAGATCTTACCCATGTTATGTTTGAGGCAATGCCAGAGTGTCACTTTCACAAGGCATCTACATCAGCAGCTATAAACAGAAGAAAGGATTTTGTCAGGATAAAAGAAAAATATTGGGAACTTCTATCAACTTTATTTTCTGGCTCTGCAGGCTTCCCTCAGTTGGACTCCACACAACTATTTTCTTAACAAATAAAAAATAATAATAATAAAAAAAAACTATAAAATTCTTTCTGCTTGTGCATTAGCTTTTTATTTACTGTTGCTTCTGAGCAGGAGGTTGTCATTCCTAAGTTTCTTTTTTTCAGTCCCCAAGTCATGTGCTTTAAAAGCAAACTTCCCTTTCTTTCTTTTGTGTTGGTAATGTGGACGTTTTATTTCTGGCAACTGATGTTGTAGGATTCTGGTCCTTGGCTGTGCTTTTTGGATTCTCCCCAGTTGTTCCTGCTTAGGGTCTGGTAGCCTGAGCTCATTAATCTAATGTTCTAGGAAGGTTCCTGCTGCTAATCCTGGCTGTTGGGCCCCGTGTTCATTATGCTTACTCCTGACTCCTGTGTACGACATGGTATGCTAAATCACCTGTCACGACAAGATTTACATGAAGTGCAGCCATGATGGCTTCAGTAGGATCACACGCACTCGAAGGGGTGGTCAGTAGGGGTCAACCTAACCTATGCATATGCTAAGACTTGCCTCGTATGCACAGAATAAGCTTTCCAAACTTTATTTTCCTATACTAGCTATTGCTGAGTAAAAGCAGTGAGTCAGTATCTATGTCTGTGTCAGCACCTGGTGGACTGCCAGCATGGGGCTTGGCCCATGGGCAGGTGGCAAAGAGCAGGTCACGTTGCAGAGAGCCGCCTTCTCTACTGAAGATTAAGGTATTACTGTTATCTTTGTGATTTGAATGCAAAGCGCATTCTATAGCTAACAGTTTAAAAAGGGCAAGAAGTCCAAGTATTTTCTCATTCTTAAAAAGATAAAATAGCAGTCGTCCTTCTGCTACGTGCAAGTGCTCCGGGATGCAATTAAGAACATCGTTTTTACTATATAAAACCCCAAGGGTACCTAAATCCTGTCTACCTGAGCTCATGAGCTTACCTTGTCATTTTCATTTCAAAATGCAATTGAGCTCTAAACTAGTCTCATTTTATTTGTAGCCCACACCATTTATGGGAGTCTTTTGTGGCCATCCTCAGTCCTGGCTTTGTGACAAGGAGAAGAGGAGCCCTGACCTGATCTGCGGACAGTCAGACTGCTTATCCAGATGCTCCTTTTTATGAAGTACCCAGACCTCCAACAGCTATGGAAATCTAGGAAGCAGTGAGTTTTCTGTACAGAAGTCCTTTTATTTTTCATCACAAGTTTATCATGTTGATTTTATAAGCTGTTATTTCCTAACAAAAGCTAACAAGTATTTTTAGTTGGTGGAATAGTCTCTTGAGATGCATATAATTGTGTTTAGTTTAATGTTGGTAGGTGTTTGTATAACTTCAGTTGTGTGGGGGTCCACTTCTCAGTAAAGAAGGAAAGCTATTGACTGGTGATCCTGCTAAGGGTTGAAGGTTTGAAGAATTCCCTGCATCATCTTCATTACAGAGATCATTAGCTGGTATAACTGATAGCATTGATTAAGGAGCAAGCTTTGAACTAAGAAGGAAGAAAGCAGCATATCTGGGTGTGATAAGACCTCTGGTCATTCTCACTCATGATTTACTAGCTATATCAGTCAGTCCATATTTTTTGTGTACAATGATAGCCAAAACTGATCACACTCTCCAGATGAGCCTTTACCTAGGCCAAGATGAACAGCAGGCTCACTTAACAAGTCTTGCTGCAAGAAAGAAATTTTTCCATGTATTTTTTTAAGTCGCCCTGTTATTATAGGTTTAAGTTGCAGTAAAGCTTGAGCTTGGATGCTGTGGGGGGAAAAAAAGAAAAATACAATGAAAAAGAGACTGGATCTCTGCAACAGGTTACTGCAGCAGGTTTGCTCATGAACTTCAGGCTCTGCCATGGGTTGCTTTTAAGAGATATTTACATGAAAACAGATCAGGAAGGGCAAAGATGGAGCTGAAACTGCTTTTCCATATGGTAAAGGACTGGATAATCTCTCTAGCTCATCTCTCTAGCTCCTGTCTAGTCCTGTGACCTGTTTAAAAAAAGAAATTAGTGAATTAAATCATCCTGAGTATTTTACCTCTGCTCCAGCCTTGTGCCATTTTGCCCCTTTCCATAAAGGTGTGCTGTGTCTTAAGGTTTGAGCCATATAAAGAATACATTTTTCACACTACTATTAAAGAGCATTTTGCAGGAAGAGAGTTTAATTGTATAAACAGCCCCATTTGTTTTTAGGAGAAAAAAAAAAAAAAAAAAAAAAAGACAACCTACCCCTCAGTGAAATTCTAATGGTCCTGTCTTAAAAAAACATCGTGAATAATGCATGGTGAGTTTTGTCCGGTTTTACCTAGACTAGCTGCAAAATGCTGGAGGCAAGTATGTACTGCAAGCTGAAATCATTAATAGAAGTGAATTTGCTGGGATAAAAATAATGATAATAATAAAGCAATATACCAGTATAGGGAATCACTCACATTCTGTGCAGTGTATTGGAAAATAAGGTGTTCTTAACTGCAGTTCATGCTGAGTTGCATCTTTTTGTATGTCATTCTTGACATGAATCCTTGGGATGATTATAGAGGATAATATGATGTGCACGTTGACATGAATAGGTATAACACTTCATCTCAGTGACACCTCATGCCTGAAAAAGTCAGAAAGATTACTGTACTAGAAGCAGCTGAAAGTAGTCTTTAAAACAGCAAATATAATTCTTTAGTTTACAGAATTCCCTGAGTCTTGTAAGAAAGAGTGAAATATTGATGTTTTTGAGGAGAAGTGAGATGTGGATATTTAAACATCTTCATCTCTGTCTGAGTTACTGTGCAAGATAGATCCTTGCTGAAACTAGAAATTAAATTGTACTAAAAAATTAAGTACATGCTGAACTGATTGTTGATTATGATATAAAGACTCAGTGGCTTTAATTGGAAAGCAATCTATAAATTATTGCAAGATTTGCATTCATTTTGACCTATGTTTATATAGGCCAGGAAGAAATAGAACAGGGTTGTAAATTAGTACACAGGCCTATACTGTAGCATCAAGCGGGTTTAGTAATTTGCTATTGTGTTTTTATGCACAATACATTTCATAGCTCTGTTAATATATCAGAGACTGAATGAGAATATATTTTAAAATGAAAAAAAAAAAAATCCTTAGCAGGTGGTATTCAGCTGAAAAGGCAAATCCAGATAGCTTTAAGAAGGTAAGTTATCCTATTGCTCCAGATAGGACAAGATTTTGATCTCTAATTTGTGTAAATTTGTGGGAAATCTGCGGGAAATGGTAATCTCACCAAGTAAAGAGCAAGCTGAGAAAGCACATCTTATTAAAACAAGCCTGAAAGGTTATTTTTTAGTTCCCTGCTCATTTACACAGAGCAGACCTGACGTACACATCTTACAAGGTCCTGAGGAGGCCATTTCTGCCTCCCCAGCTACCTTTTCAGCATTGTGATTAGAATATCACATATTCTATGATAAACTAGGAGTGTTTTTTTCTTTCCTGCTGATTTGTCACTTTGATATGCGTGTTGAGAACAGAACTGATTCAAAATAGAAATATATTTTTTTTTACCCAGACCTCTTATATTTGCTTTAGTGTCTGCAAAACCAGAGACAGAAATTTAAGTGTCCTGTTCTCCACAGATGTGCCTTGTCTGACTAACCACTCCAGCCTATTCACATGCTCAATGTGTGTTCCATGTGGCCCTGAGCTGGTAGACCACCATCTGTGAGATCTATAATGAAGATGATCAGGGAGAAAACAAAACAAAACACCTCTTCCCTATTTTTTTCTTTCTGTTAGTTAAGGAACAAAGTGTTGCTAGAAGGAGGGAGGTTGTTCCAGTTAAGGCAGTTTTTAAGACAAGATCATTAATAATTCATGGTTCTTTTTTGTTTGGGCAAAAAAAGGGGGGGAAATAAGGCATGCTCCTGACTTACCAGGCTAATCAATGAGGCAAAAAGTGAAAATCTCACTTTGTAGGACAAATTTTAAATCTGTGTAAACACATATCCTTATAGCTTGGATGTTTTCCATGCTCTGTTCAGTTGGAAATTTAGAAGCTTCCAGATTTAAAAAAAAAAAAAAAGGCAAAAATAAATCAAAAAAAATAAAACAACAACAACAAAAAAACCTTGTACTTCAACATGTCTTTATGCCCTCTTCTGTGAGCCTACACAATCACTGTTCAGGGGTGGTGTGCGAAGAGGAAGGACTAGATAATTTGTACAGAAGAGATCCACGTGGAAGAACAGCGGGAGGGCATGTAGATTGTAACGAAGAGTAAGGGAGGTAAATCCTCTGAGAAGTTTTCACTGGTAGCACTAGTGTTACTTTTTCCTGAGTGTATATGAGCCAAATGTATAAGTACTACATGTATATATAGTGTCATACAGTCTGAGCTTGGGGAATTTTATGTAAGAGGAGGTATGCAACTAATTGATTTTTGAAGAAGAAAATGGAATAAAACAGGTGGAGGGGGGACCCCCCTCTGGTAAAATCTGGAGTAGGAATTCAGCTGTTGTTTTAACTTGGATCAATATTTTATCCTCATTGTTTTCATTTGGATTTCTGCTATAGGAAGTGTTACAGAAACCATGCCCAAAATGAAGCACAGAGTTTGGCATATTGAAAAGCAGTCATTGAAACATTGTTCTTAATCATTAGATTCTTTTATTCCTTTACAGTTCTCTGATACTTAAAGTCAAACACTGGGCTGTAGTTCTCTTTCAAATTGTGTCTATGTAACTTAAAAATATTTTTGTAAGGTAAAGTTTCTGCAATAAAACTTTTTAAAATTTCCAGCGTATGACTCATTAAAGGTGAGCTAATAACAGTAATGTGAAAAAATATTGACAATACTTGTAATTTTATGCAAGCATTATTCTAGGTAGGGGGTTGTCAACACTTTTTTTAAAGTTGACAAAAAAATACTAGGCTCTGAGTGTCTTTTAATTCACATCTTATAATTTTTAAACTTTATCACCTAGGTTTTTAGGCTAAAGAGAGGCATTTTTCATTGAAATACATATTGTTATTGCTGTATTTTTTTACTTGGAGGCTGTGTTAAAATGAACTAATTACCTACAGTGCTCTGTCTCTTAATACTTGCCATTGTTTGAAATTACAGACATTTCTGTATTTGTGCTTATGCACTAGGATAGCATTAGGAGAGACATCAAAATGGAGAAGAATTTAAGTTGCTGTGGATGTGGATATTGTTTGGACCTCTGCATGATGACTCCGTTAAAGCTACTGTGTATAATTCTACAAAAAGTTATGACAAAGTTGTCATTAGGTCCAGTAGGGCTAGTGTGGTTTTGTTCTAAATTTTCCAATATGTGGCCATGTATACTAACCTCTATTCAAATATTTTGTTTTTAAAAACTCTTCTTGTTGTTAGCATCATGCTAAATGTTGTGCAATTGCTTTATAGTACAGCCTGAGAATACAACTTTTATTACTCTTCAATAATTTTAGTCAGATTCTGATCTTATATATTTCCACTGAAAATATATCATAAAAAGCTAAAGAGATCCAATAACAAGTACATGTTAAAGAAATAGACGTTATATGAAATTCTGTGCTAAGAGAACAGTTAGTTGGAGAAGAAACCAGAACTGTAAGTCACTGAAGCCTGTTCCAGAATGTAACAGGAATGAGGACAAATGAAGAAAATATAGTTAAATGTAAATCATCCTGTTGATATACTGCAATGTAATTATTATTTTGAAAAACAAGATGGCTTCATGCATGAATTTTGTGAATGAACTCTACTGAGTCCATTTTCCACAGCAAAAAAATGGAGAGGTAAAATCTTCATGTCAACGCACTGGAACTAACTCAAAAATAGCAACCTGGATAGAGAGAGAATGGGAATGATTTGTTTTGTACTCTGGGGACTAACTTATAACTATGGAATTACAAACAGTAGTATGACTGGTTCCTGGAAAACATGCAGGTTTAAAATAGGTCAACATCTGACTGGGAGACCTCATCCACACAAAGTTATAAAACATAACACTGGTGAATAAGTAAGCTATACACTCTTAGAAGAGGCTAATATCTATGTCCAATTGTATTTATTAAAGATAATTTAGCAATTTCTGCAGAAATATGGATGTCAGGATAATTTTTGTTTGCTTTCTACTTGGAGTAGCGCTGTTCTGTCTATATAGATCAGCTCCACCTTTGTTTGTGTTGGAACCTTATTCCAATCAGTTCTTAAACTGTTTTGCCATGTGGATGTGCACTGTAAATACCATTGCCATATTTAATCACAGATGTGCCTTTTGCAGTGCATGAGTCACTCTTTCGTTCTGAAGTAAACAGAGCACTTGGAGATGCCATGTATTAATGCAAAGTATTAGGTTGAAATTATATTTAAAGGCTTCAATACAGTACAGCTCAATGGTCTCTTTTTGCCTCAGAGGCAAGAATAGAAAAATGTAGTACATAATAAGAATTTTAACTATAGTTCTGCTTTGTACTATCTAATGCCTCATGGCATGATGTTGAGAAGGGCATACCTCTGGGAATCATATAGTAAGACTGACTAGAAGATAAGATCTAGGTGCTGATAAATATATGTTCTTCCAATCAAAAGTAATATCTTCTTTAATCCTCTGTATACAGTCATTTCTTTTTTTTTTTTTTTTTTCTCCAAGATTCTTTTTTAATTATTTCTCTCTTCTACTATATGTTTCAGATAGTTGCTTAAATATTATACAAAATATTCCCAAGAAAGTTACAAGTTACAAAGCTGTTAAAAAATTATTACTAATTACCTCACTAGAAGAAAAACAGATATTTTTACTTATATTTATCGATGACGTGACTGCTGGCTTCAAGGGGTTAACATGAATTACATTCGTTTTAAATACTTTGAAGGAAGTGCTTTCCAAAGAACAACATTGCTAATAATATTCGATTATATGTATGTTATGTAGGGGATTGGATAGCTAAACAGTTTCTGTTTTTGTTCTAAATTTGTATCAAGATACTGGAAAAACATTGTTTTTTGGTATTATATCTAACCCCTATGCCTTCAGACAAGAATTTGATCTACGATCTGTCTGTAGTGCAGATGGGAGATGTCTTCTTAAACTTGAAACCTGCAATGTAAAAAAACCTTAAGAGTAAAATGGAGGCACTACTTGAAAACCTAAAATGTTTAAGTATTTTTGCTGCTAACCTTATTTTTATTGCACTAATGGGAAAATTGTGCATTTCTTAACTTGCAGAAGGGAAGATGTGTTTGGATTTGAAAGTACTTGTTGATGCTATACATACCATTGATTCTATTTCAGTTAATGCAGCACAAGCAGTGCACCGAAAACACAGTATTCAGCTTTGCAATTCAGCTTTGCAATTCAGCTTTGCAACAGTTAAAAAGAGAGGGGGAAAAAACAAAAAAAAAAAAAACAAAAAAAAACACTTGAAAGCAGAAACATTTTGGGACAGAAGAAGTTTGTAGGTTTAGATATAAATGATGGTGGCCATTTTAAACTAACCTTGTAAGTTCAGTAAAACTTTAATTCTTTCCTGAGGAAAGTAGAAATTGAGAAATGAAAGTATGAAGTATTCCTAACTTTTCCTTTGGAGTTTCACTTCACAGCTTCAGTGGTTTCTTTTGAGTTATCACTTGAACTTAAGAAAACTTTGTAGTAATTTTTCTGGAGTTATGAATTTTAGGCCTCTGGTACTCATCTTTTTCTGTAAGGACACCTACATTCTGTAGTGTAGTCTCATGGTAATTCAGCAGCCCCTGGTAACAAAGAAATATGTAGAGATTTTTATGCATCAGTACTGCAAGGGAAGAGAGTGGAGCATGGGAGCATAGTGAGAAGTCTTACAGGATTTCAAAGTGAAGTAAAGCATATATATATATTTTTTAATTATTATTATTATATTTTCTGTATGAGAAGATACCATTCCCATAACACTTTGAAATCCACTCTGTTTGTAAGTTGTTGTGTCGTTCCCCCCCACATGCACCTATTCAAGTAAGATAAAGTGACACCTTTTTCATCGTGTTTGCAAGAACACAGCAAGCTCTTTTGCCATGCAAAATGCCCCTCAGAGCATCCAAGAGCTGATGCCTGCTCATAGGCAATGCCTCCACCTTAGAGTGCTACCAATACACCTGAGTTGGTTTACGTCCATGAAGTTTGCACCCCCTTAGCCAAGATGAAATTTTAAAATGCAAAGTGGAGAAAGGATGAACAAGAAAGCTGTTCCAGGCTGAAAGGGGGATCAATGACTATCCCTCCTACACACCAGTGACCTGTTCTTATCAGAAGTGCAGCCCAAATGAGTTACATCCTGAATTATTCAGATGCGCAATGATATTAACTCCCAGTTGGAGGAGTCAGATTCTGGCTCACACATTAAGCCTATTATGGGTGAGGATTATTATGACTAGTGTCAATGGATGTGGACAATACTATCTCAGCGAAACAACTGTGAGGAAAATCCACAAAAGATCTGGCAGAACTGGCTCTCCAAGAAATACAAAATAAAACACTAGTTTTCTTTGCATCTGATTTGTTTATGGTTACATACCAAAAAGTACATGTTGAATTTCAGTTTACAAATGAATGACAGTCTGTTTCCTTTCTTTGAAAGGACAGGTGAATCTAATAATTGTTTACAAATAGCCTAAGCTTAATTTATCAGAGTTTTAAAGGATGTGACTCTTGTATAGGCTAAGGTCTCTTTAGATAAATCAGGATATGTGACTGTTTAGAAGTCATAAAGATCAATTGATGAAATGAATTTTGGTCACAGTTAAAGTGGTTTGAAGCACTCCTGTGGAGAAACATCACTGGCACAGCTGAGATAGTTCTGATTTTAATAGTGAGATTAGTTCTTTATTGTTTTTCTTGTGTAAGAAGGTCAAATAACTAGATATGGTTCTTGTGCATGTGTGTTTAAACCTATAAAAGGCCACTCCTGTTGAGTGCTGTTTGTCTCTGCAAGTGGGAATCCTCCTCCTTTTTTAAAACAAAACAACAACAACAAAACAATGTGGTGGTAACCAGTGTTTTCCATGTTAGTGGTAGAGGCAAATGTCTTCAGTAAGCAAGTGTACACATGGAACCTGGAACTTTTATAAATTAATTGCTAAGATTAGTAAATAAATCAGATATTTATTAAAAGAGATATTTAGGAAAACAACCATATAAGGATATATTTCGGGTAAAAAATAAAATGGATCATCCTAGAGGCTTTGCATTTAACTGTTCAGGAGCATGCCCTGACTGGAAATAATACTTGACCTGCTACTGGACAGCCATAGAGACAGAAGTACAGAGCAAGGAAGCTTAGCTATGCTGCCTTTATATATGTCAAGAGGATGAAGGCAGAACAAATATTTTAAACCTTAGCATTTAAGCATGAAGATGATGGAAGTGATTATGAAATAGTAATGGAAAAGTTTGAATATTTTATCCCCAAACGGAGTGCAATTTATGAGAGCACATTTCTACTAGAGGAGCTAAAAGCTTGGGGAACAAAGGAAGGCTGATTTGGCAGGAATTATTGCAAATCTGAGAATGATAAACAGGAGCAAGTCAAGGACAACTGAATCATTAGTTTCTTATGTGCAAAAGCTTCCTAGCACGTAAAAATGTAGGTAGCTAATATACCTAGCTAAGGATAATTTTCTAGTTAATCAATGGAAAATAAATCACAGAATCAGAGAATGGCTTGGATTGAAAGGGACCTTAAAGACCTTCCAGTTCCAACCCCCCTGCCATGGACAGGGACAGTTGCCACTAGGTCAGGCTGCTCAAAGCCCTATCTAACCTGGCCTAGAACACTTTCAAGGATGGGGCATCCACAGCTTCTCTGGGCAAAATCATTAAGTAGATACAATACCGGCATAGAAGACAAGGAATTACGAATAAATACATATTTGTAAAAATAAATACATTTTTTTTAAAATTCTTGTCTTTGACAGAGGAGCACAGCATAATCCACGTCAAGGTCAAAGTGTAGTAAGGAAAAGGTACATGAGGAGATCCAAATTCAACATATGCTTTACAGTGGCATACTTTGAAGTCATTAACCATAAGAGAGTGAATTATATTAGGAAAAAATGATAGTGTTGTTCAAGAGACCCGTGTGGATCAATCATTACTGTCTACTTTACTTCAGCTAGTCATTGGAGCTGAATCAGATTTTACAAGTGAGTGAGTGTAATGAGGCCTAAATTTACAGGAAATGAGAGCAGGTTCTTCTGTGCATATCGTTGTATGTTTTTTTTTTTTGTTTGTTTGTTTGTTTTGTTTTGTTTTTGTTTTGTTTTGTTTTGTTTGTTTGTTTTTAACCAAAGAAGTTCTCTGAACGTGTGCTACTTCGGCCTTGGTCCAAACCTAGAAGTTTGTTTGCTTTCATTCCACTGTCTGTGTACTCTGCTGGGATGGCTTCCTCCTTTTCAGACTAGAGTGTTTAAACACAGTCATCCTTAATTTACAGCATGGCCTTGTTATCAAGAGAGGTGCTGTAGTCCTGGAGGATTTGCCTCCAAGCTGGAAAAATGGGCCAAATGTTGATCGAAATACGATGAAACTGAACTGGTAAAGGTACAACTCCGACGTGTATTTGCCTTAATTTGGAGGAACGTTAAGATGAAAGAGTAAGGATAGCCTCGTAGACAGGGAACAAGGACCCAGAATAAACCTCTGTTAAATGTAGGGCAGTGTTGGACTCCACAGCCAGGAGCAGGGAGTTGGCTGTGTGTGGGGCAGAGCAGGCACACAGGAGACACCTCTGCAACGCTGGCAGCTGCAGCCTGGTTGGCATTGTGAATGCATCCAAAGTGAGCAGAAATGAGCTGACAACAGGCAGCTTGAGGGGTAAATACATGGCAAAAGAGGGTTTTAATCTGCTTGACATAGACAACAACAACAAAAAGTTGTTTGAGGAATAGGAGGATGTTATGTTTGCTGGGTTGAGGATGGGTACAGGATGCAGCATGCCATATGGGAGATACAGTTCCATAAACCGCTGTGTTTTTTTGTTTTGTTTTGTTTTGTTTTGTTTTTTTCCTGCTGCATTGTTATTGATCTTCACCTTTCCTCAGGGTCACCCAAAAGTAAACTAGGTGAATGGTAGCAGTGCTGACACTGTCTTCTAAGCTGATCTGTATAAACAAACTCTGGCAAACTCGATGAAGGAATTTGCATCACTAAACCAGCCCAGAGACAGCGCATAGCAGAAGACACTTTTCTTGACAAAACTATCTTAGTTTTTCTTAACTGCTTTTCCAACATGAGCAAATTTTCTGATGGATTTTCTGTCAGAAATGACTGTCTTTCACCTTTACTCCTCCTGTTTTCTTAGCTATCTCAGTTTATTAAATTTTACTTAACTCTGCCCTCTGAGCTGGCACTACCCACTTGGAATGGTTTATTGCTAGTCTTGCCATAATAAATAGACAAGAGGAAGAATCAAGACTGTGCCATTGTATTGCATTATCATCCAGAGATTTGAATTCTAGCATTTTTATGCATGCTTTGCAGCTGCTGTTATTTGTGTTTGGTGTCAGCCTACTGAATGGTGGGAAGATTAGTTGAGCAAGTTGGCAGGGGCATAAACAGCTTTGGTGAGACCGATAACAGAGATGCTCCTCTGCTTGTCTGTTCTTTCGTCTTCACTTGTGTTAAACTTCAACCCCCTCCACAAATTCTGCCCATTTTCCCCCTTTTGATCTGGCCCTCTTTTCTCTCCATTTGGCACTATCTTTTCCACAGGAAGCAGATTATTGTGGCACATAAAAACAGAGAGGCAATAGCAGTTTCAGCAGATGTTGCCCAGCATGCTTGAAGTGCAAAAGCATTCCCTGTAACAGGAAAATAGCAAAGTTGATACCTAGTGCTTTGTCAGTACCAGGGGTCAGGCATGCCCTGGGACTGCATGACTACACCTGCGAATTTATAACTTGGCACCTCTCTTAAATGGGACTTGGCGTTAGTTGGAAAAAGTTGGTCTTGGTGGTTTCAGGGAAAGAGTGCTTCTGTCATTCCTTGCTTAGCATTCAATTAAGATTAAATGGAAGTTTTCTGGAACTGTATCATAAGATTTAGAAACAGGGATTTGTAACAGAAATCACATTTTTCATCAAGTGTTGCTTTGTGTATCAGATGAAACGTAGAGTAGTTCTCACATGCGTGGTTGGGAGCACCCAAACAAAACAGTTGGGAGATTAATGAGTCTTGTGCTGCAAGGCATTCTTCCAAGAGAAGAAGGTACTTTGCTATTTTATCTCCTAGCCACAGGTGTATATTTGGTGTTAATAGTGCTCTTGAGATCATCAAGAGGAAAATGCCAGAGGCACTGCAGGATTTGGAATGGCTAGTCATTTATTATCCTCGTGTACAGTCACTGTGAGAGAAACATGCTAAATTGTCTAGCATACAGTGAGGGTGGGGAACAGGATCTAAAGCTTGCTGCGAACTGCCTGCTGTGACAGAAACAACTCGATTTCTTTACAAAGGAATGGGCACCCGTCCAACTTCAGAAGTATAGTTAATAAAGACTTGGTGAAAAGATTGCTACTCTTGGAATGATTTGGTGCCTATCATCTTAAACTTCTTAAAAATACTATAGCTTTTGAACAAAGTCCCAGAAAGTGAAAAGGCCCGTCCCTGGAACCAGTACAAGAACAAGCTTTCAACAGAGGGAAACAACTCTTCTCTGAAAGCATCAGGGATTACCTTGTAACTCTCTGAAATGATAGCTGCTTGTAGGTGTTGGTGCCAGAAGGTGAGGATTATAGGACGAACTACTGAAACATCGAGGGAGGCAACTGAGGCCATCTGTAGCATGCCTTGGTCTTAGGATCAGTTTCCTCTGATAGGGGAGTGCCTTTTTGCAGTACTGGCATATAGGGTGAAAATCGGATACATGAGTTACCACTGAAATCTTGTATTTACTGCAAACCCTGGATTAACAGTAAAGGCTTTAAGACATGCAGGCATTAAGGCAATTGAGGAATTGTTCAATATTGCATTATGGCTCAGCAATGAGGCATGTGTTTGCCAGACGACTTTTTGTTCAGAGAGCATCTGAACACCCTAGGAGTGTGAATTGACACAAATTTCAGTGACACAGATCAAATCCTGATCTTACCTCTGTGTTTATGTAGGGAAGGAGATTAATGCAGGCAGTATTGCTAGTGGTTGAGGAAGTAGGATCTTGTAAAAGAGCTCGGTGTGACCTGATGCTAGTAACAAGGCAGATCCAGTAATGACAGACACATAGTTTTGGCATATACACACAGGAGGAGGAAGACTGTGAGTTTGAATTATTCTTTAATAACTGTTGCATTTTTGATGCATTAAATAGATATAACAGAATAAATTTGAGCTTTTCTTCCCAAGGAAGTGTCTTTAGCAGTAGGTGGTGTGACGAACCTTTACTCTCTCTTTTCTTAGTGAGCTTTGATTTATTCAATTTAAAGAGGAATAACACTTTCCCCATGTTCTAGGGGCCTTGTTCAGTGTTTACTTATTCAGCACCATAAATCCTGGCTGTTTCTAGTCATGCCAGTGAGGAGTTATCTCAGTAAGAAATCTTCCTGGTAAAAACTTCCCTGTGTTAAGTGTGGCTAGTGAATTAGGATTAGAGCATTACAGTATTTTAGGTTTAGGCAAGTAAATGGCTGTGTGTTGCTACCTATAACCTGTCAGAGAATCGAATCTGGTAAAGCCTGGGGACTCAAAATTTATAAAATATAAGGGGAGAAATATCTGGCTACAGCTGACAACAGTTTCAGATACTTAAAACACAGCTTTGCCCCATTTCAGCAGTTTGAAGACCTACCATCATTAAAAAAAAAAAAAAAGTGTACAGGAAAGAACTCAGGACAAGTGTATCAGGTGATTTGCTGCTCGTCTACATTTTGTCACAACAGAGTAAAATCTTTGTATGGCTGATAACTTTTATATCTTCCACTCTACTGTCTGCACAGGTCTGCATTCAATGAGAGGATCCAGTTTTAGTCATTTTAAATTTTTCATCCATGCATCTAAAATAACTGTTAGTTGACAAATAGTACAGATTTCAGAAATTGAAATAAATTCATAGAATTCATAGAATAAGGCTGGAAAAGACCTTCAAGATCATCTGGTCCAACCATCATCCCACTACCAATATCACCAGCTAATAGATCTGAGCAGCATCTCGGGGTCACAAAAGATGTTTTTGTGTACGTTTTCATAGATGTACTTTACATGAGCAAATCTGCAATTAAGAGCAAGCTTGGGTAGGACAGGATAACAGATTATGTTGGCACAGCTGCTCTGATATTACTAGTCTGTCATCTCTTTCTTTCTAGTGCATTTTCCATTTATTTCAAAATGTATTTTATAAAAAAATCCTAAATATATATATCAGACAAATCAAATGGCTACAGATATGTAAAAGGTTTACAACTCTTATTTGATAAAATTTGAACATGTCACTTTTTCCTTTTTTCTTCTTGATGAAAAGATAGAACACGTACTACAGAAATTCTTACCACATTTTCAAAAAACAGAAAGCTTTTGAAGGTCTCTAAGTTTCATTTAATGGAGCGTTCCAAGTATACCAAGTTCTCTCTTAACAATGTTCAGACATACGTGAGAAATTATAAATGCTTCTGGCAGGATAGTTGTCGTGGTTTAACCCGGCCGGCAGCTAAACACCACGCAGCCGTTCGCTCACCCTCCCCCCTCCCTCTCTGGGATGGGGGAGAGAAACGGAAAGTGAAGCCCGTGAGTTGAGATAAAGACAGTTTAATAAGACAGGAAAATAATCATAACAAAAATAATAATAACAATAATAATAATAATAATACAATGGTGATAATAGGAAAGTAATAATAATGTGTACAAACAAGTGATGCACAATGCAATTGCTCACCACCCGCTGACCGATGCCCAGCCTAACCCCGAGCAGTCCGGACCCCTCCCCCCGGCTAGCCACCCCTATATATTGTTTAGCATGACGTCAGATGGTATGGAATACCCCTTTGGCTAGTTTGGGTCACCTGTCCTGGGTCTGTCCCCTCCCAGCTCTTATTGCACCCCCAGCCTGCCTGTTGGCAGGACAGAGCAAGAAGCTGAGATGTCCTTGGCTTGGTGTAAGCACTGCTCTGCAACAATTAAAACATTGGGGTGTTATCAGCACTCTTCTCATCCTAAGCCAAAACACAGCATTCTACCAGCTACTAGGAAGAAAATTAATTCTGTTCTAACTAAAACCAGGACAATAGTATAAAAGACCACTATCTAATCTCTCCTTTAAAAGCACTAAATGTATGTATGACTTTTTAAATATTAAAAGATACTTTTTGTAAAGCTGTTATATAATTTCCAGAGCTCAGCAAGAATAACGTTTTTTTTTGTTTGTTTGTTTTTGTTTGTTTGTTTGTTTGTTTTTAAATATTCAAGCAATTTAAAAAATATATATAATTTTTATTTATTTATTTATTTTAAGTAAGTTGCCATCCCTCTAGTGTTCTCAAAGATGCCAAGAAGTGAATTACAGTAGTTATCACTGTAGCAGAAACAGAAGTACTGGAGGCATTGAATTCCTCACTTTCCAATACAGGTAAAGGTAGTTTCCCCCTTCCCATTTTATAACATTGACAACGTTGTTAAGGCTTGACTGAATAGAGTTCTTAAATAAAAATGAAGGCTAAAACATTTACTTAATTTTTTAGTTTTATCAGGCATTACTAAACATTGTTTTTAAAGAAAAATCCTTTAGAGAGTATCAGTTAGTGTTGGAATGTAAATGGACCGATTTTTTTTCATAGATAAAAAACTTACTAACAAATTCACTTTCCACAGCAGACAAACTGTCACAATGGATATTTTCAAAGACTAAGTTTATAGTAGAAAATGTCTTCTAAGGTACGTTCAGTTGGCAGTTGTTTTGGTTGACATGATTCTGTGCCCACGTTAATACATGTTGTGGTTTAACCCGACCGGCAGCTAAACACTACACAGCCATTCGCTCACCCTCCCCCCGCCCTCTCTGGGATGGGGGAGAGAAATGGGAAAGTGAAGCCTGTGAGTTGAGATAAAGACAGTTTATTAAGACAGGAAAATAATAATAACAATAATGAGTAGTACTACTACTAATAATATGTACAAAACAAGTGATGCACAATGCAATGCAATTGCTCACCACCCACTGACCGATGCCCAGTCTAACCCCGAGCAGTCCGGCCCCCCTCCCCCGGCTAGCCACCCCTATATATTGTTTAGCATGACCCCATACAGTACGGAATACCCCTTTGGCCAGTTTGGGTCAGCTGTCCTGGGTCTGTCCCCTCCCAGCTCTTGCTGCACCTCCAGCCTGCCTGCTGCCAGGACAGAGCAAGAAGCTGAGATGCCCTTGGCTTGGTGTAAGCACTGCTCTGTAAGAATTAAAACATCAGCATGTTATCAGCACTCTTCTCATCCAAAACATAGCACCCTACCAACTACTAGGAGGAAAATTAACTCTGTCCTAACTGAAACCAGGACAATGCAATATTTTGTTTTTGAGTAGTACCATAAGCATGTTTTTAGTGATGAAGACCGAAGTTCAAAGATAGGAAAGAAGGTGATAGGGTAGAGTGAACTTGCTTCTTGCTTAGTTAGAGTTGTAAAAGCTTTCATTTAAAATTTATGCACAAAATTGAAGCAATTCATGTGCTTATAGGAACTAAATAATATCACAAACATTCCTTTAATTCATAAAACACATCCACTCTGACTACCATTCCTCCCTCTGCTTTGAGCTGTTTCACTTGAAAAGTAGGGCTGAAGATATGTGCAGAGTTGTTGGGCACAGAACATCAATTTATTTATTTATTTATTTATTTTTTTTTTTGGGTGGGGGTACATGTTTAAGGAGCTTTTGCTGGTCAAAATCCTCTTTCTTTGTTGTGTGTGTATGGGAAACTTGGATTCACAAATTTTGTCTTTGAGCTGCAACTGGATCATTATTCTAAAATAGCCTCTATTTTATATAGGCTATATAGGGTTTATCAGATCCCTGCATCGTGGCAAAATAAATGTAAAGGATCAAACAGCACCTTATCACATGCCACGGTTTTTACACGTATCAGCAAACAGCATTTGTGTTAAAGCTGGAAATATGAAATACGTAGACACTGATAAGTCTTAGAAAAGCAGGTTGAGATTCTAGTTTCCCGTGTTGCATAAATCTATCAATGTTAAAGTTAAAACAAGACATTCAAAGTAGCCTTTTTGACTGATATTTTAAAATACAGTTCACTCCATCCTCTGGATGATGCCATGTTCAGCACTGATGAGATGTAATACTCAAAATAAGGTAGGAGAAAAGGAGCTATGTCATACAGTGCTGACATGAAATGGTAAGGCATAGCAGATGTTGTACAGCTATACCTCTTATGCAGTACTGCAGTACTTGTTCCAGACTGAAAAAACTTGTTCTTATTTATTTATTAACTTTATTTCCTCATAGAACTGCATAAGCTTTCAAAAACAATAAAATAAGAGAGATTCTCCCATGGAATGTAAGGTAATATGTCTTCAAGATAAAAGTTTGAATAAATGTAATAGGTGAATGCATATATCTCAGTCAGAATATAGAAAAGGAATAATTTCAAGTGTTTTTTAAATGTTATATTGCCTGTAAAATTCTTTTTTCTTCTAACAGCAATGTTCTCCCTAGGCATCTTATACAAAAGCTACATCCTCTACAGTGATCTAAACTGTGGGCATATTTTGGAGTAATCTATATACATGTAGATTGCACATAACAGATGCAATTTTGAAAAGTAAGATTCTCAGCCTTCCTGTGGAAGTTCACTGAAGACTTTAAATTGCAATGGTTCCTCATGAAACTTTGATTTCTAGTTGTTCAGTTACTTGCCATAGAAATCTGTTTGGATTTATCATGGATAGCATGGATATGCTATTTGTGTTGTGTCTTCTTGATCTGAATTAGAATACTCTCAATAAATCAAGTAAACACAAATGTTTGGACTTGCATTAAGTAAATACCTGTAATGATAATGATATGATTTGTGACATATGTTGTTCAGATGTCTTGCTGTGGTTTGGCTTTGCTTATCTGCTCAACTACCTCTTCCAAACTGTAGTTCTATCACTCACAGTACTGAGTGCCTAAAATTTAGGACAGGAGTTGGGAAATTGTGTTTTCTCAAAACTGGGAAGTTTTGTTTTTGTTTGAGAAGATTACTGAAAATATTTCAAAATATTCTGGTGTTGATCTTTTCCATGCTTCTTCTTCTCTCTTTTTTTTTTTTTTTTTTTTTCTTTTCCATGTTGGCTTTTTCTGAAAATGTGTTGTGACATACATGATGTTCCCAGATGAATAATAGAAATTCTCTATGAGGTGTATTTATGTACTTATTTGTTTGTAAATAAATTTGCTAGGCTGTATCTGTGTTAGGCTGATTTTGCTGTTCTATGGCTTTGTGTGTTGCCCATAGTTGTACAATTCTTGTATGCTATATGAAAAGATGAGGTCTCAGGTGCAGTACAGAGTGAAATACTCTGAAACATATTTTATTCCACCCCCCCTACACTGCTGTTTGTTTGGAACTGATCACGTCAATACTTTTTTCTTGAATTCTGATTCAAGATGCTTCAGTTGAGGTTCTTGTTGCTATTCAATGAATAAAAGAAAATGTTAACACAGGTCCTAATTAAACAGAACAAAATTAAGTTGCTGTGCAGTGTTGTGGCAACAGAAGTTACACTGGTGTTTTTAACGTTGATAGAATGGGGGGTTCAAAAATGTAAATAAATGAATAAATAAAGCTAAATTTAAAGGATAATAATATTATTATAAACCTAATTCAGAAAAAGGAAAACAAGATATGTCTGACTTGTGAGTTTTATGTTTATTTTAAATCAAAATGTGCCTGGCATGCCTCTAGAACATGATGGGACAACAGTGGAAACAGCAATATTTTTGTGACTGTTGGGTTATTATATGGAAGTTCTACCAAAAAGGTTATACCTAAAGTACTAAAGGTTATACCTAAAGTACTAAAGGTTATGCCTAAAGTACTAAAAGCTTAATGAAAATGTTGTCACTGTATTGTTAAATTATTGTAGAATGTCCTGTTGGACAGTACTGTAAGCATATCAAAACAAATATGTGACCTTAACTCAATAATGCTACCATCTTTTTGAAATTACATGCGTTCAAGTAGGCTATATCTATAAATTAGGTCTTCGTAGTAGTAGTTTGAATTAGTAATAATGACAGAATTGAATTCTGCAGTTCAAACTGTGGTAATTCTGTCCAGTTAGCCCATGAAATAAGTTGCAATTCCCTTGAAAGCCTCTAAGTCAAATTCAGCCATTATGTAAACGATGGCTTAAGTTGATCATAAAAATGGGTGTATTTGGAAATACAGCATGCATCAGTTTAACATTCGGTAGGTCTGCAAAATGGATACAGCAGCAGACAACAGGAAAAAGCAACATAAATCAGGTGCTTCCCTCCTTAATGTATACTTCTGCCATTCCTAACAGCCTGACAGAATATCAAATCAGTGGAAGTTGCCATATACTCATCTAAAGTGTCTACTGTATGCCGAATCAGTGTAATTTAGTGCACACTTGTTACACTACTTTGGTTTTCCCTTAAATATGTTATATATTTAGCATGCAAAGAATAAGAGCTAATTTCAGTAATGTATGTTGATTAGGCTCTTGTTAGGCATAAATAAGGGTTATCTTGTGCTATATAGTACATTATGTTGTAAATTTAATAGGCACTCTGTCTTCTTCCATTTCCACCCACAGACTTTTAGACAAAGAGCAAAAGATGAAACATAACATAAATCTGTTAGCTATGAGCAAAGTCTGATACAAGAAACAACAATGTACTTATTGATTACTTTCAGTGTTTTGACACTGTAAAAACATATAAGAAAACAAGGGTACAGAGGTTTAGAATCCAGTGTTAACATGGATTTTTCAATGAAAATACACAATTACGCATTTTTCAGTCAATTACATAATACATGTGGAGGTGTATAGTTGATAGGCTATTAAAAGGCTGAAAGAAGGTAACTCATCTTGATTTGTCAAAGTTTTGTTCCTGGAAAGAAGGAACTTTTCTTACATTAATATGGTTTACAAAGTAAATTTTAGAAAGAAAGGAAGAAAATACTTGCAGGGTAAAAGAACAAGAAATATAATTATCTATAAAAAAGAAACAACAACAAAACAAGATCTTCAAAGACAACAAAAATTTGGAGAAGGAAAATTTCCACTTTGTATACTGTTCTAGATAAAATGACACAGTAAGTACATAGAACCAGAACTGGGACTTCAGGAATTACTGTGTGCAAAAGGTACTCATGGAAAAAGAAGGCTGTTCAAGTATGGAGAAAAGTGTAATGTAAAGCATTTCGAGAAAGAGTAGTGACTAAGATTTTATTTGACGATTTTTTTTCTTTTTTTCTTTTTTTTTTGTTTTTTCTGGGATCAGTGAAAAATATCTATTTTGAAGAAATAGACCTAACACGCATACTTTAAATTTTGGAAGATCAAGTCAGAGACTTTTAATCTAAGGAACAGTTATTAATACTCTTCCACTGTTGTTACTGAAGAGTTAGAATATAGCTGGTTTGCTCAATAAACATAGCTATCTATTCAGTTTAAGATTATTATGCTTTGAAGATGCTGTACACATGTCTGGAAATGACACTGTCCTACAGTGTCTATACAGCAGAGTATGATGAAAACAGCCACCAAAAATATATTCTCCACCTGCATTTTCATACCAGCTAACAGGCAAATATCCATGTCATTTAGAACTAGGCATTCAAAAGTCTGTAAAGGACTTGAAAATCAAATTAGAAACTGGTTCTTCCAGAAGTTTTCTAATAAATACATCCTTACATCCTTTTTTTTTTTTTTTTTTTTGTACCGTAACGTGCAAAGAAGAGGAAAACATGTAAACGTAAAGAATATTCCATTCCTTTATTTCTTTATCGTCCTTAGTGCATATTTTATTCTTCACTTACTATGTAAGTTAAAAAATATTAATTTTTGTAAAAATGTATGAATACTCAGAATCTGATGAGAGATCACTGAGGCATGATTATTTTTTGCTTCAGCACACAGATTTCTAACCCAGTTCTGTCACTTGAGCGTTAACATTTTGAGGTTTGGTCTGTTACATCAGGGTTTATTTTTATTGCCATGTTTAAGTTATTTTAGCAGTGCTTTGAAGAAATTTTAAATTGGCCCTTTCACAAATCTCTCAACAGCAATGACTGCCAGGCAATTATTGATACAGTCATCTTTTGGTGAGAGCAGGTTACAATAGTAACAGTGGTACTGCTACTTTCAATGCTGTTGATTTTCCCTGAAAGCAAACAAACAACTGAATGAAAATAAGATGATCTAACGTTGATTTTTAACAAGGTTGGTATATTTTTTTAAAAAATATACTACAAAATTATGAATGATAATTTGAATATGTTCTTATGAGAGTTCTGACAGGTGGAAGATAGTTGATTCCAGCAGACTATACTATACCGATTTTACGCTTCTGCACTTAGTTTCAAGGACACTTTTGCACTTTCTTTCAGGGGCATTAGATGTAAGTACATGGTCGTTTTTGTCACTTAATGAAAATTATTGTATTATAAGTGCTTGCATCAACACTTTTAAAGTGCAAACAATTTCTCATGTGCTCAAGATTCCTGAAACTTTGGCAATAGTCATAAAGCTGACATCTCAAAACCTCTCTGAAATCTGCAAAAATCTCAGGTTTAGAAAACTGTGACCATGTTGCTCGTGACTGAAAAAGTATAAGTCTAAAATTTAAAGAATCTTGATGCAGAAAGAAGACATTTAGGAAGAATCAAATCAAACTGAAGGATAAAACGTGAACACCTTACAGGCACAGTGTCCCAAGGAAGAACAGTCTAAGGCTTATAGACACACCTTTTACGTATCTTGTACTGTACATGCAGTGGGTGTAATTTTAATGGGTGAAATATCTAAGTAATTTGAATAAATGGCTTTTAAGGACTGGCCTCAAAACAAAAACAAAAAAAAAAACAACAACAAACCATCTTGATTTCAGTTACACCTAAGAAAAATATTTTTAGCGGCTGCCCACTTCCATGCCTGAAACCAGTGAAATCCTACTTTAAGATGCTCATTTCACTGTAATAGAACTGAACTGAAAATCTTTCATTTGAAATAACAATGACCATCTGTCTCTCTTTGCTTCAAGTGAGTGCAAATTTCTAAAATATGTGCTGGGATAGGTGATTATGAAACCTCTAAGGCTCTTTTAATGAGATATGTCTAATAGGAACACTAACTGCAGGACTATATGCCCTGGTTGGTATATTTGAGAAAGAAATAAGGAGTAGTGAATTCCTGAACTCTGGATTACATCATAAGTATAGATATAAATCATTATTTGAGTAGTGATAACACTAAGGCAGATTTTTCCACGAAATTGAGGTGTGCTGAGAATGCAGATACCATTGATTTTTCTCTCTAACTCTCTCTTGGGCATTTGAAATCTCTTCCATTATTATTAACAAAAAGCAGCTCTTCTGAAGTGCAAAATAGGTCTGAATGATCTTTTTATCGGTTAAAGGATATCTGATAAGTCAGTGCAGTAAACATTACTTGTGTTTGCACACCAGGATTCTGGGCTGAGGAAGTGCCATTAAATGGCATACATAATTGAGGGGAAAAAACAGAACCATAAAAACATAAACTGTGAGGAAGGAGGTGCTTGTTAGACAATGAAGCAAATTAACTTGGTTGCTGTTACTTAGGTTAATTTTACATCCTAGATTAAGCATAAACAACATATTTGCAAACAAGTACCAGAAGGATGACTGTGATGCTACTTGACATCTAGGAAGGCAAACTTTTATTTTTATTTGGTTTTATATAACCCATGTATGAAACCATTCAGCTTTAGTAGTGGTTTGTAATGATGCATAACTAGTAACAAACTGGTAAATGGTTTGTCCACATAGGGATTTTGTTTAGCTGATACCTGAGGCTATTTTCTATTTCCCTGTTCCCAGCGGGAATGATTTCTGTTTCCAGTATTATCCTTCTCATAAAGCTTCATGTGAGTATTACTAACCTCAAGCACTGAAAAATCACGTAATTTTCAAACCATTATGTTCTGCAAGAGTTTTGTGCTTTTTTTCTTTTGGCTTTGGAACATTAGGTAAAGTGGGAGCTAAAATTCATGTGAGTCCTTAACCCTAACCTCTGAAGATAGTGCAAAATACACTGCAACTTTTGATAAAAATTAGGAAGTTGGCAGCAGTGTGCATTTTTTGTTTGTTTTCTACCTAGTAAGACAGCCTGAAGACAGAATTCGGTTTATTACTTTCTTGAATAAAATTGAGTGTAATGATACTCATATGTATAAATAAATAAATAATCATTGAGCAGGTAAAAGCTCTACACAACATGTAAGTCTTAAGCTCCCACAAGGATAGTACAATATATTTCTATGCTTCAGGGTGTGCAATTAATACCAAGTCCAAATATAATTACCTTTTTTTTTTTTTTTTTTTTTTAAGGTAAGAATTCTTTACTTACCAAGCCACATTCAGATGTAAGGCCACTGTGAGAGACAACTAAATATTTTATTTAAAATAATAATTAGAAAGCTGACATTGTCATTTGACCAAGCTGTATTTCATCAACAGAGACTAAGGTCTCCCTTACGGGCTTAGTATTTGCCACCATTTTAAATGATACTTCTGCACCTAAGATGAGTAGATAGTAGGATATTTTATTTAATGTTACTTTCCCAACAGAAGGGCTTAGTTCAATCAAAAGCTGTTATTTAGGAAGCTAAATCTTAATAAAGCTTGTGGTAATTAGATACAAACATAAAGCTAAATCTTGTGTGGCCATTTCAGCATATGATGCTGATGTTTTTTTCTGAAATCAGAGAGATTGTACTCCGTGGCTTTTTATATCTGATGCCAATTTTCTTATCTTTCACTTATGAGGGGAAAAAAATATTTAGGTCAAGAATTAGTTAAAGGGAAACTTTCTTGTAAATACAAGGTTTGCACATTTAAATTGAATTTCAGCACATGTAGACTTTTTGCTGGTAAAGGCAGTGGCTGATTCCTGGTGTATTTCAGGTAGAGAAATAAATACTGCTCTTAAAGTGGTGAAACTAAGGTTCAGAATGAGAGCTGTAGCTACAGTGAAATGACTGCCTTGTTTTCTATGTTTACTGGAGCAGGATTGCTCTCCAAAATAGAATAAAACTGTGAGTAATAACTATTGCAGATTTAATAGCAGAGATTAAAATTTAATCAGGCATTCTGTGTCTGGATGTGTAAGACTTCGACGTATTTTTAAGAGGAAGGTCTTATGAAAATACATGTAGGAAGGACTAGCAACAACCAGTGCCTCTACCTGAAAGGTTACTAGCCACAGAAAGTTGCACAGTCAGAACTTATGCTATTAATTTTGTAACAGCAAAGAAGTCTATTTTATTTGCAATTTGTAGGCACCAGCATTTGATAGGTTATATTTCAGATGATTTCATGCTAATATCTTGGTAAGAAAAAATATTTGAAAGCTTCTTCTATACTTATTCAATGTTTCTAATATTGATAGTTGATCAAGTTTTTGTAGGGTGGTTTAGAGAAACATATCTTTATGCCTAGTGCCAATTTGATGTCACTCTGAATTGAAACACACAGACATAAAAATCTGATGTATTTTAATTCTTTAATCAGTTTATTTTCAAAATGAAGAATTTTAGTTTCATAATGATCATTAATGCTTCTAGGTAATAGAATAGTATGGTCTGTATTTTTTAACTGTTTACTTAAATACATGTAGGATTATTATTGGAGTAAAAGTCATATTAGTTTGTTTCTTTAATTTTTATCATTGAAAAAAATGAAATATATATTTCCAGTTCATTGTAATAATCTCTATATTCCTTTGAATAGTTTAGGTTTTGTATCAGGAAATCACATTTTGGATAGAAATGATGTTAAAGTATTCTGAGGTATGGAAACTAGTCTACAAGCTACTTTTAAATTACTTTATTGCTTTGCATTCATTTCAATCTATGTGGTCTCCTTTATTTGTTTCATTAAACTAGTAATGTGTCAGAAGTCTGAAAGATTTTATTTATTTATTTACTTGATTTTGACATATGAAAACTTGCTGGCAGATTGGAATACAAATCTAGTGGTAAGAGAAGGGTTGTTTATTTAATAGTTTTAATAAATTGTATCCTAGTTTCTGTCACATACTGTAGTGTACTTTCTGCTTCCAGAAAGTTAAATTGTGCTCCATTGTTTAAATATTCTTAGTTCTTTGACTTGTTTTAGAAGTTAACAATGGAATGAATTTATTAATTTTTTTGGTCCTACAGTCCCTATAGTTAAGAGAAAGCTTGAACACAGTGCATGAAAATATGTTGTAAGACTACACTGCGTTATAGTGTGATGTTTAGTTTATCTTAGTAAGACAATTAGTGCTTATGGAATGGCTCACTTTGGCCTCAAACTACCTTGACTACCTAATTTCATATGAAATTATCTAAAATGACTTCAAATTTCATATGGTGAAAATAATGTGAAAACCTTGCACGCTTGTCAATGAACCAACTATCAGTAAGCATTTACAAGTCTGTGGCTTGTATTAATGTTGGTAAAGTGATTTAAGTATATAAAGGTGAACTTTTATTTGCAAGCCTTAAAGAATGATAGCTGAATTCTCCTCATGAACATGGATTTGAGTTTACTTAGAAAGCCCATTATTTTATTTTTCTTCCCAGAAAAAGGAAAAGTGGATGGAAAAACCTGCAGTAATGTGCAATTCAAGGTCACTGATTCATGCCTAATATATTTATTTTTTCATCCCAGTGACAGTGATCTGGGTCAAGTTTTAAAAATACATACATTTCTCTTAAGGTAAGGATGAACAGGTACTGAATACAGAAACTTTGATTCCACCTAGAACTTTCCATGAAAGCCAAATAAGTAAATATTTGTGATACCAACGACTGCAAAGATGAGCAACAAATCAGATAAGACTTTGACTGACAAAAGGATGCCTTTTAGTCATTCTCTCTTTCTCCCTTTCTCTCCCCTCTATTAGTCAGGAATTCTGTTCTTGTTGGGCTTTCTGTAGGCAAGTTATGCAATCTATCGTGCTTGCGTGTGGTAGGTATGAATGTGCATCCACATCAAAGCTGTGGATACCCACCTGGTCTAACACAGGACTTTGCTGATCTCTCATACGAATACCTTGCAGGTAGGTGTGCATGGCAAATCTTATGCATTTGGGATGAATGAACTAATTTGGCCAGATGCAATTGCTCAGATGAAACAAGAGTTTATCAGAGTTACTGTGTGTAAGCACCAACAAGCTTCTTAAGTGATGTCTCTGTCCAATGCAGGGGGACTTCCCAGTAAAACGAATAATACCATTCGTATTAATGTAGTAAATGCACATGCTACTGAGTGAAGCATATAATAAATGGCTATGGGTATAAGTTGAATGTAGTGATTTAATTCAGCAAAGTGCTGTTACAATAAATATCTGGAATTTTTCTAATGCCTTATATTAGTGTTTTGTTTTGTTTTGTTTTGTTTTTTTCTGCTTCTGAACACTTGAGCTCTGTTGCTAGAGTTTTGAATACTTTTCCAACTGAAAACTGGGAAATTCATTTTTAATGGCAGTCAAAGCTTAGTATAGTGATAGTTCTGGTAGCAATGTTAAAACAAGGTCTTCTAACAGGGGAAGAGTGAAAAAAACAGACTTTAGGAGAAGAGACCTTAGGGAATATATGTATAACCTCTTTACACCAGCAATCCAAATGAGATCAACATGCTGTGTTGTATTTATATTGCTTCCAGTACAATGTGGGTATTCTGGTGAAAGATTGTAGGAGAAAAGCTGAGCAAAAAGCTTTTTAGTAATTATTTTGTATCTTCAGTATATTCAGGGTCATATGTTGTATCCAAATGCCATTTGTGTGCATTAGAAACATAAAATTATTTTTTTCTTCTCCTTGAAATCAAAAATAATATAATTGTACTGATATGAGGATTAAATTTATTAAACTGTATTTAATGAGATTTGGAAGTTTTTAATGTAAAAATGTGGCATCGTATATATTATACTTAATTTGAAAAATATATGTAAGAAAAAAGTTGGGACTATTTACTGATCAAAACCTTTACCTCCAGTATGAGGACACTATCCCAAAGAGAAAAGCAGTAATTGTTACCTATCATGTATATCAGCACTGTAAACTATCATGAACACTGAGACCTAGACCACAAGAATATTCAGACTTTCTGAAACCTGGAATTTCAGAAGAACACTAACCATCATCCAGCAAAAACTTCTGGACCAATATGAATGTCTAACAAAAGAAGTAGGCATACCCACTTCCTTTTGTTCTGTAGCATGAATAGCATTTTTGTTTCTTCAGTTTTCTTCAGATAATACTATGTCCACATTACAAAGTAATATACACTAATAGAAAGGATCTATAGAGAGAAACAGTTGGCCACTTCTGTGGAGAATCTAGCATCCACAACAGTACTTTATTATTATTATTATTATTATTATTATTCATTTATTTATTTGGTTTTAGTTTTGTATGAGTTTTAATCAAGTTTCATGAACTGAATTAAGTATAATACGGATGCTTCCAGAGTGTATCTTCCTGGTCTGTTTCATCTGCAAGGTTTCCAAATAATATACTTTGAAAGCATTCCCTGAAGTACAGTAAATGGAGATGATGATAGCTTCTTCAAAAGCAACCTTGATCCAAACTAGAAAATACAAGTGCGTCCTATGTGATTTGGTCCTGTTTTAGAATGAATGCGGTTTTGTTTTTATTATCTTACTTCTTTTCACCTTATAAATAGATTCGCCAGCTTTGACAGAGAGTTAATTAACACAGAAATTAACACGCTGCTCCCCCCAAAATTGTGACAAAACACTTGTTTGTTGCTTTGAGACAGGGAAGTAAAGTATGTGGTTGTAATATACACTCATTTTCTATTCCCCACATCTTGATATTCATAAAGATAATGAGGTTGAGGTGAAGCAGAAACGAGTGCACTTGCCAGTAGGTATGCATTTTTCCCTAGTTCCTCTTTTTTTTTTTTTTTTTTTTTTTTTTTTTTCCTCTATTTTTGCTTGTCTTTCAGGTGTCCTTACAGAAAACTATTATTTTACTATAGTATGCTTTTCCTATGAGGTATGCAATTCAGTATGCTTTCAAGCCCCTAAATCTTCTTTTTAAATCCCATTCTTTTGTTGCAGATCTACCTTATTTAGTTGAAGTCAATAATGTTAGGGAGGTGTGCCTGCTGGAATATTACCTTTAAACTCTAATTAATTGAATATGATAATGAGGACATGATGACAAAGTCAAAGCAAAAACAAGTAATCAGACTTTTTTAACAAGCAAAGTCTAACTTAATAGAACTTGGGCGGGTGTCTCTGCAAATGTAGTTTGCTTAGTGTGAGTCTGAGTGCAAGTCCCATGGGACAAATCCTATGAGATAATGCTGTCTCTCATTGTTTCTAGTTTGCTATAATAAAACTGGTATAGTTGCTTATAGAAAGATTGCTTCTGATGGAAGGGTATCCAGAATCTCACTGTTCTAGGGCAGGAGAGTATGTAGTGTAGCGTAGCCCTTGATTCTGTGAGCCGCAAACTAAGATCTTGCCTGGCCAGGAGTTAGAGCATGTACTATCTAACCTGAAGTACTGAGTAGCTGGTCTGGATGTCTACTGCTTTGTATTTACCAAAAAAATAGAACTGGTTGGGGTTACCCTTTGTTACAGTGACTGTGAAGTGATCGAGCTCAGGATCCTTAAAGGAGGGAAGAAATTAGAGAGCAGGATCACAACATTGGACACTGAGAAAAAAGACTGTGGTGTGCTGAAGTGAATATAGAGAAAGTCACAGATGACTGGGCCCAAGGGGTTGCCGTACATCCACAGCGCTCGGAATATTTTTCATAGGAGGATAGGCTGAAACAGCTTGTAACTGTCCAGCCTGAAGCTGAGAACGCTCAGGGGCTATTTATCAATGCATGTTAATACCTGTTGAGAGGGTATAAGGAAGACAGTCTGAAGACTTAGGTTGTGCTCAGTGAATGAACAAGAGACAATGGGCACAAACTGAAACATGGGAAATTGTATTTAGATATAAGAAACATTGCTTTCCTGTAAGGATGTTGGAATACTGGAACAAATTGCCCATGTATATCATGGAGGTTCCATCCATGAAGACATTCAAAACCTGACTAGATGCCCTAAGCAAACTGATCTGGCTAATCCTGCTGTGAAGAGGGGATTGGTCTCCAGATATGCTTTCCAACCTTGACTGTTCTGTGACTATTCTTGGCCACTGCATAGCATGGAATTGAGAATGCAGAAGAGTCTGAGCTGCAAATGGTATCTGCCTCAATTACCTCTGTTTTCTTCCTCCTAAACTTAGGAATTGGATTGTGGTGGTTTTACCTGTTGAACTTCTACCCAATTACAGTCTAGTTAGCAGTCATATAACCTAGCCTCAGGAAAGAAGCACTATTGAAATGCTCACAAGGTATAAGCAAGATTTGCAAGAGCTGTATATTGAGCATTCCTTATACAGTGGTGTAACTATGATTTCTTTATAATGAAGTAGATCCCTATATATTTTATACCACTAACACAGTACCACTGTTCTGTACTAATTTATGTCATGGGACCTTTGGAAGTTGAAATTCTTCCTAGACAGAGATGTTATACATGCAGGAAAGCACAAAGATATATTTTACTTCACCTTCTGACGTCACCACTACCTTTATATCTTATGCTGTATTAGTCCTCTTCTCCTAGCTGCTTTCCAGTATGTTTAGGAGGATAGAGGATGGGTTCTAAACACTGACTCAACTTTCTCCTCTTTTCACTTGTTGTGCAGTGCTTTATTTTTATTCTCTTTCACTTCTAACATCTAGTCCAGGATTATTTGCTTTACACTGCTATCTCATAGGTATTGAAACGCTTTGGGATGAAAGGGGCCCCTATCACATGTTTACGTAGAACATTCTCATGCTTCTAGACTATATGTGCAGCCCAGAACAGGCACACAGAGCTGTTAATGGCTTGCTCTCAGTTCTTTTTTGCATATTTTTTTTTTCAGTAAAAATATAAATTGTGCATTTCTGTTTTTTGAGACAGTCTCAATTGTGTGGCTTCAAAAACAAAAGACTCGCTGTTGAAGCTTTAAACCTAACAAAGCTCTTAGTCAGGCTATATATCTATCATTTTATTCCCTCTTCATACCAGCTACTTAAAAAGAGAAATTCTTATTTTAGTCCATAGCTCATACTGTTCTTTGGTAAATGTGAGCTTTATAGAATTTTATAGGCCTCTTTCTGCATATATTTACAAATACTATTTATACCTCAAACTGCATACTGAGTGAAATGGATGTCTGTCTCACCTCTGTACAATTTGTATGGGATGAAAGGAGTAACATTATTAGTAGTCAGCTTTTCCTTAGCAAATAACCTCAACAGGATTTTGCAGTTACTAGGGACCCTTAAAAAGTGGTATTTTTGAAATGAGAAAATTACCACATAGCAATAGTGTGACATGGCTCAGACAATTTGATGTTGTATGTCAAAATCTACCATCAGCAGAAAGATTGAAGAGAAATGGAGATCATAGAGGAAAAAAAAAATAAAAAGCACTTGCCTTACTTTTTTCAGTAATTCTATATGGGTATGCAATTAAAACATGAAAGGACTAACTACACTGGCTATTCATTCTAAAATTAAGGCATTTTTTAAACTCTCACGTGAACACTTCTAATTTCATTGAAGATAGCCAAATTACAGCTATGTAAATTGAGAATACTCTTGCTTTGTGTTTTAAATATTAATTTGGTCAATTAAGCATGAGATTATGCGTAGTCAAAAGTAGATCATGTAAAATTTTTTATTTAGGAATGAATTTTCAGCAAAAACATACTTGCAAGGAGTTCTTAAATGTTTTTAGAGAAGAGATCTTGATTCTATTTCTGTCTTTTATACATTTTCTCTAAAATATCCACAAGCTGCTTCATCTCTACCTTTTTCTGTGATCATCGGAGACAAATTAACAATATAGATCTATAACTCATGAATACTGATTTGTAACCTATAATGTTTCCTATGAAAACCAAGAACTAAGCTTAAGGTATGAAATCTATGGACTTCTGAAATACATGATGAAAGTTTATTGCGCAATGGACAGAAGACAGAAAGGAGAGAGAATGTGCATGTCTGTGTGACTAAGGCATGGATTGGATGAACATAGTGAGAAATTAATTTGGAAAGCAAATTAATAAGCAGGGAAAACAGAATGAGGACAACAGTTGTGGAGTGAGATGCTGAAGAATGGAGTAGATGAGAAAACAGAAGGCAGCGTTGCTATATGGAAACTGGTGTTTTTGTCTGCAGTTAGATACTTCCTTTTGAAGCTGGTGTAGAATACTTTAGATCCCCAAAACTGTAAATATCATTCTAATATTGCAATTAAAATAATATAGTACCTGCTTGTAGCACTTCACTGATACTGTTTAGCTCTGAGAAGTGGTCTGTCTCTAGAATTATAGTATTAAGTGTTTGTAAACATATCTGGCAAGCAAGCTTAAATAAATAAATACACAAATACACCCTCAAGCTGAGAAAGAATTTAATTAAAATTTCTAAGGGTTTTTTTATGGTTAAAAAAAAAAAAAAAAAAAAAGAAAAAACAAAAAACAAACCTCTAAATTGTTCTCTCAGGACTAGATCCAGTCCCTTTATTCATGTTTGAGTATCACTCCTATCTTAAAAAAGCAAAACTCAAACCAAAGCAAAAAAGAAACCAATCCTGTTCATAACTCTAATGATCAGAGGGAGCATGCTTTAGTGGGAGCAGAGTTATAATGTTAAATGTAATACTGTTTTGCAACACTTCCTCTCTGAATTCTTTGTACAGCTAGAAAATTTTGTTGTGCCCCATGTATTAACCAGAAATAGTTTACTTTCCCTGTTCTTTTTTTTTCTTGCCATCTTCATGCCGAATAATTGGTGCTCATTTGGTGGGACGTGTGTTCAGTTTTGGCTCTGTTCGGTTCACTCTAGGAGTTCAGTAAACCTGTATTTAGCTCTAACAATTGTTTTCTATTGTCTCTCCCATGGGTTGCAAGGGAACCTCTGCTCTGGCACATGAAATATCTGCTCCCCATCGTTCGCTGATCTATGTGTCTGCAGGGTTGCTTTTCTCACATTTTTCTCACTCCTCTCTTTCTTAAATCCATTTTCCCCAAGGCGCTGCCATCTTGCCTGCGGGGCCTAGCATTGCCTCACACAGCAGCCCTGCAGCCTCTGCCACCGCCTGGGCAACTCCACCCGGTATAGCAACATAAAGTCCTTTAGAGTGAGTTTGTTTTTGGGCCAATGCAAAAATGACGGTTGGATTGAACATCTGGGTGAGGTTCAGATAGTGACACTGACTTCATGGCTTCAAGAAAATGATTTCAGTGAGATTATTATGTTATTTAAATATGCTTTATTTTATGTAGTACCAACAATGTAGGAGTTGCTTTTAAGAAACATTGTCATGACTTTGTAGGGGTAAAGGAATAAACCATTATTTCCCCTACAAGTGTTTGGGCATTAATTAGGGAGCAGGCAGGGGTATAGAAATTGTATGCGAAGAATAGGAGTGGAGGAAAACTTTTAAGTCAAGATGTCTGTGAACTTTGCACAGAAAGTTAATTATTCTACTGTAGTTGAAGAAAGATCAGGGAATTTATTTGGTGGTGTTGGTGCAACCAGCACCTGTTTGCAGGACCCCTGTGAGAAGCTGCACAGCTGAGATATGACGTAAGGAGTAAATGAGAATTTCAGAGAGGTGGCAGGAAGTGGAGACGTAGGGGGCAACAAGAAGCAGACAAAAATGAGGAGCAAGTAGGGAGCCAAGTGGGCAATACTGTAGTTGGAAGATATTCCCAGTTTTAACAGCTTGAAGAGAGAGGCTGGAAAATGATGGACAAACTGGAGAACTTGGACAAGTAAGGTTTCATGTGAGTTTTCTTTCAATTGGAAGAAAGGAATTCTTTGAGATATGTTGTTGTTGACTTTGGAAACATGAAGTATATTCAGAATATCTAGAAAATAAACATGAACATCTAACTTTCAAGAAGAACAACAGTGGGGAAAAAAAAAAAAAAAGAAAAAAAAGCATAGTCTGAGCCACTTTATCACTGAATGATTTTCAGTGAGTACAGCAGCAACCACCCGTGTTAGTGTTTCAGTAACATGTTTATTTAACTTGGCTAAAAATATATGTGGTGCCATTTCTGACATAATGATCTGAACAATGTAGTAAATTCCGTTGATTCAAAAAAGTTGTGTATTTTCTAGGGACAAAATAAAGCAAGTCTAGGCAAACAAGAAAGATAGCTATGCTTTGAATAAAAGAAAATATACACCAGTTACTTTAGCCTACCAGGAGGCAGGGCTGCTGTACTCTTACTCACCTATGAAAGCACATATATCTATGTACGTGTTAAAACTTCCTGAATTTTTAAGTGGCTGAATGAAGAGTAATGAAAGATGTTCTGAGTGGTATTGAGACATGGTGCCTGTCTCTCTTAAGGCACACTGTACAGATCCCTGTGTACTAATTAACAATGGGCTTTAATTGTGCAGGGATTTAATAACCACAGGCCGATTATTCTTCTTCTCCCTCCTGCTGAGTGGCAGCTGCCTCTAAGATTCTATATCTATATCTAATATCATAGTCTGTTTCTGAACCCAGATCTCATTCTATCATTGTGCAAAAATTAAATGTGTTTTAACATTAAGAAGAAATATAATTATTTGAAGGGGGAAAGAATGACTAAACCTTTTCTACTTCACCTAATCTTGTTATGCAGGCAGTGCTGGGTTTTGAGACAGTTTCTGATGAGGCTGACACTTTCAGGGAAGGTACGTATGGTCAGATATTTAGGACAGGGGACAGACAAAGTGCTTCATGGGAGTGATAGGAACCTGAGGTGTTGTATTTTTATGAGTATAGGTGGATAGGAGGTTCAGAGGTCAGTGAGAACAAAAAGTAAAATTCACTGTTGTACAGATAGCCCATGTTTATCTCTTCGGTACTTCCAGGTTCAGATTAGAGCTATAAGTGGGACATGGTTATGAGTCTGTAGAAAACTGACTATGATTTGAAAAGCTTTGAACTCTCAATTTCAAGATGCTTGAGATTCTGAGACCTTAAGTGTATGACAAACTGTGGCACCACACTTTATGATATTTTGTATTTCAGACACCATTTTATCGTTTTGTGTTCACATAAACAGTCTTCTTAAAGTAAGAGGATTTCTTATTTGATTAAAAGGAAAGAAGGAATGTATTTGTAAATAAAAAGGGAAGCAAATAATTTGTAAGACGTTTGTCAAAAGACATGGGTGTGGGTTTGTGTGTTTTTTTTAGCTTTTCAGTATGAAGTTATATTTTTCAGAGTAAGTGAAGCCTCAACAGCAACTATATAGGACACATTTTAAGAACAAAACTAAGTGTAAGGTAAAATGTGAATAGACTTGCAAACCCAGTTTGATTGGCAACTCAAGTTTGGTTCCTTCAAAAACTGTATAATAGAATAGGTTACTTTGTCTGTACTATTGAGCTTTATTGTCAAATGCAAACAAAAGCAAAGCACACAGAAGCTGGATAATTCTTTTTTGCCATGTGATGTTGTTCCTGGATTGTGGTAGCTTCTTTCTTTTACTCCTCTTTTAAAAATGATAATTTTACACCCATATAATATTGTTGGGTGTAGGATGTGGAAATCCAGACAAAACTGTACTTCTCTGAAGTACCACAAGCTAAAATAAGACAAACATTTCCTTGATCAAAGCTACCTTTTTTGGTAAAGCTCTGAATGTAGACAACACATTGTTGAGAAAGATGCTGCTACCCCTAATAGCAGGCAGAAACCTTCTCTACACAAGTTGCTTCAGAAATGATAGAAGTGACTAAAGCAACAAGTCTAATGGCTGTTTAGATGCCCGAGGATATTCCACACCTTCATCTGCTTCTGCAGAACATTATGAATCTAGGTTGTGTGTTGCACCTATGTTGCATACACTCAGGCATTTAAAATAGCACCTGATACTTGTGTTTAAGCTCATGAATTTGGTATAAGATTCAGTGTAGTGTTTCTAGTTCCAAATCCATAACACGCAAGTTTATTTAAAATGTATTGCCTTCAGCTCTCTTTTCAGCTGAGGAATCTTTTATTATCGTCTTCACAAAGCATTGTATAATTATCATAAAAAGAAGGAGGTGTATTTCCCCCTGTGTTTTTACTTTTATTGGGGAAAAAAAAAAGGTAAATTAAATGATATCTAATGGAAAGAACAGACAGTTGGATGATGGTATACCTTAACCAGACCTGATTCTCCATTAAGTTTCAATGGCAGATGTTTAGTAATTCTCTTTCATTGGGTTTATGCATCTGATGCTGAACATCTACATATAAATGAATCTCTGACAGAATTAAACTGAAAGTTGTTATTGGTAACAGTGTGGAATAGTAGATTTTGGTAGATGATCAGCATTAAGAAGGCTAAGTTAGGCAGCAAACCTCAAAGCTAAATTATTTTTATAAGCTTTATTCCCAGTAACTACTGCTTTTCTTTGTAACATTTTGTGGCTTCTTTTTATAATTCTGTTGTAGTCCTATCATTTTTACCCCAACATTTTCCCTTTGCTTCCCCCTCTCTACATACATGCTTTATCTGGTACTTCTATCCTGAGATATATTTGAGATTCTGTGACCTTGGGGACACTCTAATGCACATGGGGATGATGACCATTCCTTGTTTGATGTTACTAGTTGGGTTTCTTTCAAATACAATATTGCTAGGTGTAGCCTCACTATATCATTTATATTCTTGGATAGTATTTCTGGCTGGGTCTTTCTTCACAGAATCACGGAATTTCTAGGTTGGAAGAGACCTCAAGATCATCGAGTCCAACCTCTGACCTAACACTAACAAGTCCTCCACTAAACCATATCACTAAGCTCTACATCTAAACATCTTTTAAAGACCTCCAGGGATGGTGACTCCACCACTTCCCTGGGCAGCCTGTTCCACTGCCTAACAACCCTTTCGGTAAAGAAGTTCTTCCTAACATCCAACCTAAAACTCCCCTGGCGCAACTTTAGCCCATTCCCCCTCGTCCTGTCACCAGGCACGTGGGAGAACAGACCAACCCCCACCTTGCTACAGCCTCCTTTAAGGTACCTGTAGAGAGCAATAAGGTCACCCCTGAGCCTCCTCTTTTCCAGGCGGAACAAGCCGAGCTCCTTCAGCCGCTCCTCGTAAGATTTGTTCTCCAGGCCCCTCACCAGCTTCGTCGCCACTCTTGTGGAGTCCTTAGTTTCCAAAGACAATGGGTTAGATTGTTTGAGGAGAGATGTTATATCTTATACCTGCAAAAAGCACACCAGCCTTTAGAAGTGGGTGACTGGTTCTGACACCTGAGTTCACATTTATCTCTGTCTCTCGCAGCTGGATGTAGGGTTTCTTTAAATACATCCTTATCACAGGAATTGAAAATACTGTTAAATAAATTTATATTTTAAACATGCTATTTATATTTATTTTAGATTTATGATTAAGTGCACTAAGCCTCCACAGGTTGAATCCTGGATGCAGGATCTGGAAGTACTGAGGGTTGAATTCCTTACAGGTCCTGCATCCGGAATTCTTAGTGCATCAAACTGTCTTAAAAATATTGCATTGTTATAAAAAAAAAAAAAAAAAAGTAATCTTGAATATGTATGTGGCAGGATTTCTCTTCAAAAAGGAAAAGTTGATGTGAACATCTCATGATCCAACAAATGCATGTAAAACTAAATTCTCATTTTACTGGAGATATGTAGAAGCATTGCTAAAGAAAGGTACTTTCATGGTATCAAGGAAAAATTAAATATTGGTAGCTATATTACAACCCTGTGAGCAGCTTAGCCAATAGGTTCTTGAACATACCTTACTATCTTTAAAAGTACATTATATTTATGTGTTTAATTTTTGTCAGTCAATAAGAAAGTATATTATTAATTGGAATTCAGTTTCGAAATAATACTTATTTAATCCTGAATCTCCCTTATTGTAATTTTGAATTAGTTTACTTTTTAGACTTCACATTTCTCTAACTTACTTGCAAGTATCTTGGACCAAAGTGGAATGAGTTCAATGTAGGCCTTTAGAGTCTTTACTTTTGGAAAAAATCTTAAATAATCCTGGCAAATATTTGCTAGTAATTTAACAGTGACCATACAGCTTACAATTTGTTTCTGTCATCTGGCAAGGGAACTGTTTGAGGAAAAGCAATTAAAATATCACTGCCCTCAAACTGCTCATAAATGTAAACAGTTGCACTGTGCAATATCTCGACCTCTATTAAGTGCCAACATTAAATTATTACTAATATGAAGATACCATCACTAGGTGCTTACTGACCCATACAGAGCAGGGCTGCAGCTTCGTTATCATGCACAAGACCAGACTGGACTTATAATTGCATGCTAGGACCTGACTTAGACTTAGACTTAAACAGACTAAAAGAGAAAATATCTATGGATTGAGTTACTGATTTTCAGGAAATGTTACTGGGATGTATAATCAGTGCTGTTTTACTGATTGTCTTGTTCCCCACCTCCATACTGATTCACCCAATTTTATAGACCCGTAGCTCTGTGATTAACACTTTTTACACCTGTGTATGTATTGTTTTAATTAAAACTATTTTCTTGAATGCCAAAAAGCAAAGTACTTTTACATATTTGTGTAGAAGAGATGTATGAAAGATGAAGGAAAAGGAGGAGTAGAAATTGTCTCAGAACTTTTAGATTAGGCAGTGGGTTTTTTTTTTTGTTTGTTTTGTTTTGAGAATCCAATTTCTGTTTGTTAGGAGTGGTAGTATTTACTATTGATTCAGGGACCTGTGCTTTGAGATATGTATTCTGTTAATATCAAGAACAGAAAACGTTGTAGCATAAATATAGAATACAGAATGAGAATAGGAGAGGAAGCAAGAGAGGTAAAAACAGAGGAGAGGAAAGCTGAGGTAAGGTCATCCAAAAGAAAATCAGCATTTAAAATATAAAGACAGAGTTAAAGCCAGGTCCTCCAGCTCCCAGTCCACTGTATCACAGATGCCAAAGTCCCTGTTTTAACTCTTGTTGAATTTATCAGTACTCAAAAGAAAAAGGATTTTTAGAGGGAAGGCAGCCCACTAATAACTGACGAGGTGGTAAGATCAGCTATGTTTAAAAATTGGTGAATTACTAAACCTCTTTTAAATTTGATCATCTGAGTAGATAGATGAGAAGTTTTGAGCGGAGTATAAATAATGAACTGGAAAGTATCTCTGCTGGCTAAATGTAATAACCGATAGTCTGAAAAAAAAAAAAAAAAAAAAGATTTTATATAATATGCAGATCTATGACTTTGGACACAAATAAGCAGGGAAATAGGTAACATACTTAACAATAGTAACTAATTTTGAAAAAGAAGAGAAATGAGTGTTAAGACTATCAGAAGACTTTCCCTTCCCGGGAGATAACGTGCTGAGAAATTAAAGAAATTCTCATTTACCACTTTCAGTGTTTAATATCAGTAGAAATGGAGAAGAAAAAATCCTACAATGACTAAAAAGATGATAAAAAATACCATAAGTAATATATTATGCTGACAGTCATGAAGAAAAGATGGTAAAATATAGTCTAAATTGATACAGAAATCCTATTCTATAATACCCTTAAGCCTTATATATAGGAAAATTTACTCATACTTGCCCCTTCCTTGCTGTTGCCCTGTGGCATGGGTGGGTGCCCCAGGCAGCCAAGGACACGATGCTTTCTCTGTGGGAAGGGGTGGGTGTCCCTTGGGGAGCTCTCCTCTGGCCCAGGGCTTGAAGGGGCCATGGTGTGGATGCAGACCTGCATGGCAGTCCAGTAGGAAGCCAATGATCTGCTGCCACCAGCGACAGAAAATGTTTAGTCTGGGCTGAAATGGGAATGTAAACTCTGTCTTCAACTATCTTGTCCATCATCTCAGATAATAAAATACAGAGAATGGTTCTTCTGAGCCAATGTGGAAGTTGGTCTGGGTGCCTGGAAAGCAGGTTTCCCCCAGCTAATGTCAGTGTTTTGCCTGTAATGCATTGGTGCTGAGCTTTAGAAGTGTGGAGAGGCAGCTCCTTGTCCCCTAAAAAAATCGGTAATACTGAGGCAAAAATAGTAAGAGGTTTTTGTTATGCTCAATGAAACAGGTTTCAGCATAGCATGCCACTTCAGCATTTATTATTTATGTGATTTTTATCTTGTCAGGTTTAATCTGCAGAGTGGTTAATCTTTAATGGATTTAGTGCTGCCTGTGAGGTACTGAGAATGCTACATAAAAATGGTGCTGCTGTTGTTACTTCCCATAACAGCAACCTATCCACAGGATGACATGTAACTATTCTAGTGAAGGCTATGGAGCTCAGGGAGGGAGTTAAAGTCAGGTGCAAGAGTGACTAGTTGAACTGTTCCTAATGTCAGTCTGCTGCCCTGGATGTGTGGCCAGTCTTCTATCCTTGTTTCTTCCTCTCCTCCCTCAAACCAAACTATACCTGATCTTACAGAGAAGAGGCACAGTTTTAGACCTTTGCTCATGTGCAGGGATTTCTCCACACTGTTGCCCTTTAAGTGGTCTCAGCAGAGGAAGAGACAGGTCAGGTCTACCTGGGCCTTTTCTGTCTGTCTGCTGGAAGCTTTGGCAATGGAATTGGCAAGCCAGAAGTCAAGGGAGCACTGGAAATGCTTTGTTTGCATATGATGATGCATGAAAGCATGAACTCCAACTGTTAAGCTTTCCCCAAATTTAAAAAAAAAAAAAAAAAAAAAAAAAAAAAGTGGCTCTTGATTTTAAAAAGCTGAACATGTGTCTGCTGCAATTGGCCAGAAAGAAAAAAAATAAACTGTTTTAATTGGTGCTAGAATACAAGCATGATTGAAAAAAATGCAGAAAATTCATTTGTCGTAAATATGCCAAGCTACAAACTATGCCTAAGTAAATATCCAGACCTTTTTATAATGTCTTCCAGTATTTTTGACGTGTGAGATATCCACGTATGAAACTGCACTTAATTTCACATTTATGTGACAAAATCTTATGGAAAGTATTAAGAAGTTCCGGTCTAACTTCAAGTATTAACATGTGTATTCCATTACATTGTCCTCCACTGTCACTATCTCTGTTCTACTTTTATTTTTATCTGAAGCATAACGGGTTTTGCAAATCATCATTTAGCTTGAAATCACTTCACTTCATTTAGCTTGAAATCTTATAAGGAATTGTTATCTCTACTGTGTGCTTCTGGCAGTTTTTTCTGACTGTGCAAGAGAGGAGGGGCTGGATATGTTCTCTAAAACTCTTAATTTGCATCTGTTTTGGAATATGTTCTGGTACTAAATGCTTTACTTGCAGGCAAGAGTTAAGACTACCCAGTGAAAGTTCAGTATGTAAGTATTTAGGCTAAAGGAAATAAAATCTTTTTTTCTTCTACTTGGAAAATATCAACTGTTTTGCTAAGTAGCAATTGTTATCATAACTTCTGTAGATAGTAACTTGGGATTTACTTTTTTATAAATACAGTTTTTCTGTGGCCATTAGTTGCAATGACTATATGAGAGGATTTGTCAGAAATGGTTGATTTCAACTCAGACTTCACATTACTTGTCTGAGTTGCATAATTTTAACCATTAAACTAACAATGTCTGACTTCACTAAGCCTGTACTCAAACAAGCAGCAAGATTGCTTGAATAATTTTGTTTATCTTTTTTTTTTTTTTTTTTTTTTTTAACAACTAAATACCTAATGCTGAAACCTAGACTATTGAGTGTCCTCACACTGTGCAGAGCAATCTTTCTCTCTAATTGGGACCATATTCCCACAGTTCAGGTTGATTATTTTTTTTTTCTAATGTTATGTTTTGTGTTATACTTTGGTTTCTGGGAGAACTGCTTGTAACTTATTCTAAATACTTGCATTTTTCATGTGGGAACAATTTTCATGAGAGAAAAAAAAAAAAGAGAGAGACTTTAAATAATGAAAGTCTCTGAAATTTAATTGAGTCATATGTAGATACATTCCCTTTATTTAAGAAGTAATAAAGAATACGTAAACAGGGAGGAAGATAGCTACCTGCCTGATGCTTTATCTTCCTTGATGGCTGAGGAATACAGATTTTTGTGTCTATAAGAGCTGAAGTATAACTTGCATAGTTTATGTACCAGCTTTGTTCTGCTTTTATCTTAAAGATAAATGTCTTTACATGCTATACTTAGAACCACGGAGAAGAGAGGAGAAGGACTGAATATGATTATGAACAGAAAACATTATTTAGAAAGTCATTATTCTAAAGCTTAGCCCTCAAATGCCTCACTGAAAATCACATCCTATATAAAATTTGTCTGATTGACTTGGTCATTCCTGTGACCCATTCTAAGAGCACCAAGTTAGCATTCAGATACCTGTAATATTACTGCTTTTATTTTATTGTTAGATTATTATTATTATTATTATTATTATTATTATTATTATTATGTTTTTAAATCTGCTACTTGTTAGGTGGACTGCTATACTGCTACTAAGAAAAAGCCTTGTTAGCTGAAAAAAAAACATTCTCTGCCAAGACCATATCCCAGAGAGAGTCAGACAGGTTATTCCCATAAAAATATTGTGCCTTAGTGTATGAACTAGCTACCCAATAAAACTTGTGCTGGATCAGTCCAAAAGTGCACTTAGCTCAGTATCGTGCCTCCAGGAATGTTCCTAGGCAAATGCCAAGGCAAGAATACAAACCCGACAAGCAGTAAGTACTGCTTCCTGCATTTTTTTTTTTTTCTCAAATGTTTATTTTTTAACGTCAGAAAAGCGTTTATAAGATATATACACTTCAGTGTAATTAATAAATCTCAATAGCATTTTCTTAGTTTATTGATTCTTTGAATTCATACATTCGTTAGTAGGCATAATATCAATCAAAATAGTTCTTCAAGTCTAAAGCGCTTTGCACAAGGGAAAAACAAACAAAATAACAAACAAACAAAAACCAACCTATCCCAGAAATACCTTTTTTGTTTGTTTGTTTTTGTTTGTTTGTTTGTATGGCTTCTTTCATTTTTAATCTTGCTTCTATTAGCTTCAATTTGTATCTTTTCCTCTTTTGACTCTTGGCTTCTCATTGAAGGCACAGTGAACACAGTCAGTCCATAGCTAGTGTATACTGTAGACCAGTTGTTACAAATATTTTGCAGTAGCCTAATTTGATACCTTTATCAATGATGTCTGGAGGGTGAAATAACATATTGTGCAAAAAACAACTTGCACTTGAAACTACCCAGCATTTTTGCTTAAGCAATTGGTAGATTATATACAGACATGGAATGGAAACTTCGGGGTGAAAATCTGAGCTACTGAAATCAGTGGGGAAAAGTTTACCTCATTAGAGCCAGGATTCCTTAGAGGATTAGGTGTGATACATAGATGTGTATGGATCAGATTGAAAGTGAGACATCTTTCTTTGACAGTTTGTGAGATCAAGTACAAGAATAATCTGAACTCATTTTTTTGCTAACTGTTTTTGCAGTTAGAAGGTAGCAAATACTACTTCTGCCTTACGCTTCCTTGGCCACATTAATGTAATATAGGTGAATTAGCTAAACTGATTGATCTAATGAAGTGCTATACAATGCATAGAGGAACTTTTGTCTGTTTGCCTAATGAAGTGTCAATATGTCTCAAATGGTCCCTCAAATGTTTTGAAGAAATTGTCAGATTTAGCCAAAGAAGCCTCTGATGATCTACACTAATAATAAAACTCTTAATCATTTAACCATAGGAGTGCTTCAAATCTCTCATAATTTTTTCATCTTCTTATCCTGATGCATATACTAATGACTAATTTGCTAGTTCAAGGAAGAAGATTGCAGTGCTTTGACAGAAAAGGCCCAAAATAGATTTTGTCCGTAAAAGATGATACAGAGGTAACAAAGACTGTTGTAAAGAGGAAATGACATAAATAAGACAATTAGCTGCAAGTGGAAATTTACTATTAGTAAATTTCTAATTTCTAATATTTCTAATATTAGAATAATATTAGAATAATTTCTAAATTTCTAATATTACTGTAAAAGATTTAAATGAATGCAGAACCATGGTAAATGTATGTAAATCTTTTTGAGGTATGAGGAAACTTTCCACAGCAGTTTTAATATGTCCCCATGTTAAATAATCCTCTTCAAAAATATCCTCATTATATAACATAATGTCTTAAGAAAAAATAATAAGAATTAATTCCTTACTCATCACTTAAGAGAGAAGTGAAGGCCAGGACACCAGAGGAACTGTTAATAAAACAGAACTTAAAGAGAGACAAGTAGTAAAATATCTTAAGGAAAATGAAGAATCAGAGAAACAACTCATTAAATGGAGAACATGTGACTATATGAACTTTAAAAAACTCCACAAGCTATGAAAAACTTTCATAATTGTAGAAACAACCACAGTTTTTCTTTTGTCACATATTGTATGACCAAAAATAAAACTCATAGTGTAAACAGCACAGATAGAGACATAGATAAATTGCAGCTGCAATTTGAGAAAATAAGAAAGTATTAGTAACAGTAGTATTTGTTCTGTGAGATTAACTTCAAAATAAGTTCAAACATCCTAGTGTAATAAAACTTAATTTACAATGAATTACAATATAGATAGTATACCACATTAATTTTAATACATTAAAATTGTAATCAGAAATAATTGGACTTTCAATACTGAACTAAATGAAGTTGCTGAACCAAAAGGAAATTAACATTGATTGCAAGTTGAATAAACTGTGCAAATTTGGAAAGCCCTGATTTATTGAGGTGGGAACTGCTTCTAAGCCCATTAACATAAAGATTTAATTAATGTGTCATGATTTTTACCAGCCAGTGAAAAGAAAGTAAGAAACCATAAAAAATATCATTTTACTTAGATAATGAAAATCAATATGAAAATTGCAAGAGAAGCAATCCCAAATTACAAGACTGGACACTAATAAACCTAGTTCATGAAATCAAGAAACTAAACAAAAGCTACTAATGGGCATTACAATTGTTACTATTTCAGAGATGAAAAACTTCCAAATGATCAAATCTCTGCTTCTTGGAGAAAGTAGCATATCAAAGAAATATTTTTCATTTTTTTTTTTTTTTTTTTTTTTTCTTTTTTCTTTTTGTCTGAAAGCTGTATTTGTGTTTCTCTGCTTCCCAGTGAACAGACTCTTATACCTGCCCTTTGAGGAGAAACTGAAAACCTTTAAGACTATTATTTCCATGTTTGATCCCGTATCTGCACTCTATCCAGTTTAAGCCATGATTCAGAGGGAGCTTAATAAACTTGTTACATCTGTGCATAATATGATACTATTTTAAAAGGACACCAATGCTTTTGTGAAACTGACTATAGATGGGTGATATATTGGGATGACTTTGTTATATTACTACACCAATAGGGAATAATGTTTGGTGTAGTAAGTGAGGATGGGAAAAGAGGTGCACTGGATAACATTTGTGAAATATAAGTTAATTCCTTGTTTGGTAAATCTCCTTATATTTATGACTTAGTAAAAAGTGAGTATTTCCTGCTTTAGTTCAAGAGAGCAAAGATAAAACCTATTCATGATTCTGTAGCTTTCAAACCATTTGTAAGCATCAAGATAAAATAGGTAGAGATGGATTGATTTTTATCTACTTTCATTCGGTAGACAAAAACTGAAAACATTCTTACCCTCCCTGCTTTCCTGTAGCCTTAGAAATAACAGACATTTTGTAAGCTATACTGTTGCTTGCTTTGAATGGGCAAATTTGAGTTGCAAACCTACCACGTCCTAGTAAATTTTGCATGTTTTATTTACCATTTGTGAATCCTATGTAGGATAAATAAGTCCTGTAATCTACCCCTTTCTGTGGTAAGTAGCAATCTTTTAACTCTATCAATATAGAAAGAAAATGCACAAGAAACAATGATGAAAACTTACTTGGGCCTGCCTTCTAAAATATATGTGGCAGGACTCCCTCTTACTCATCATGCTTGTGTCCCAGGCACGTTGGCAGTGTAGCAGAGCAGTCAGTCTTCCTTCACCAGTAGCAAGGGAGAGAAGCTTTTCTGTGTGGGTTCAAGTGTAGGATTTAGAAGTTGGAGCACTCCACCCTGTTGTACACTGGATTGCCCATATGTCTGAAAGGTGCACACATATTTGCAAACAAATTTCTTTGTGAGGTAATAATAAATTTTGTCTTAAGTATGCCTGCTTTGCTTGGGTACTCTACACTTCTAGGAGCTGTCATTTTGGATTGTTCATTGTCATCATCATTGCTATTCAACAGACAATTCAAGACAGCTAAACAGAAAACCATGGCTCCTTAAGAGTACACAAATCACTATATTGTTAGATCCTCTTTTTGTGAATAATGTCATCAGGAAAAAGCTGCTGAGTATATTCAGGTCATTGCTAACAGTGAGGTCTTGTGGACATATTTTTTCAGATGCTCTCAGTCTCAGGGTACAAAGAATATGTTAGGTTTACTGAAGATAATTCCTCTGACCCTTTCTCACCCAAACTAAGGAAATGAGTAAATAGACCAAGTGAATAAAAGATGCCCCTGATTTGCCAACCACGCAAAAAACTTCTAGTATTCTTTCTCTACCAGTCAGTTTTCTGCACATAGATGGCTTCCACAAATCTTCAGACAACGCATAAGCTAGTTAGATATCTCCTGTCTTCCTTTTTTTTTTTTTTTTTTTTAGCTAAAAGCAATTCTTCTAAAAAAAATCTACTTGAAAACAAGTTCATATGTAAATCACAGAACTTAAAACTCACCTAATTAAAAAAAAAAATCTTTTGAGTTGTGGTTTACATTTCTTTCCAAGTTTCATCTTTACTTTCTGCACTGCAAGGCCATGATTGCACTCCTTTAGTATAATGAAATCCATGGTGAAATAGAGGAATAGTGGATTATGATATAATAAGTCTGAAATATGAACAATTTGAAACCGGTAGAATATCATTTCTTAATTAAATTAATAAATTTATCCTTAATTATAGGATTCTTAACGTAGCTTACTGAGTCTCAGGGAGAAAGTACAGTCTATTGTTAGTTTCCAATATAAAGGTTCAAAATGTTAACAATTCACTATTGAATTCTGTAGGCTTTTTTCTAAGAGTGATATTAACTTATATAACTTACAAAAGTTATAATTAACTTTTGCCTCACAATCAGCCAGAGATGAGAGGAAGATGTATGAGAGATTTGAAGACAGGAATAAAAATGATAGAATACTTTGACCTGACATTTGTAGAAAGTGGAGCTTTGCCTCTTAGAATGTGTCCTGTGGTTACAGAACTGGAAATGCACTAGGTCTGCTTTTACCACGTTCTTTTACAGTGGGCCTGAATGGGTTACACGGGATATTTCAGGCAAAATTCATGCCTTTTTCCCCAGTGTATAGCTGAGGTGGAGACACCAGTGTCTGAAGGTAATTGCTCAGCTACAGCAGCCAAATGCCACAGACATACAAAAATGTTGATTTATGTCACACAAAGGAAGCATGGAAAGCAAGCACCTGGGTCAAGTGTTCTTTTTCATTTTTTTTCCTTTACTTTCTTTCTGGGTTCAGTCACAAGAAATGATACAGAGCCAGCCTGAAGAGTGGAACTGAATGTTTGTGGGAAGACTGTCAATTTTAAAGCAGACTCAGGTGTGGATCTAACAGTCTTGTCAGAAAAGGCTTTCACTCCCTTCACAGCTGAACCAGCTGTTGCTACTCCAAATATTCCTTGAGGCTGCATAAACACAAATGGCAAAAGCTTTAACTTTAATACCTGTGCACGGGAGGCTCTAGACTGGCATTTTCCTTCAATATGCACTTCCCTGATGAAAAGAATGAGAGAGAAAAAATGGAAGAGGGTATGTTGGACTCTTGTTCTGTATACATTATCTTTGTTTATAACATTGGAAATATAAACTTCATAACAGTTCCTTTCTCAGACTTCTTAAATAGTTTCTAGTGCGATATGGGTTTGGACTGGTTACATTCAATATGGTATATGACAAGATCCTGATGTGTCAAAAAACTTGAAAACTGTAATAGAGACATTTAATATTAAAAATATGGTATGCTCTGCTATCATGCTGAGAAGAAGAATGAGGAAAACCAAATACGTAAGAATCTCAAAAAAAAAAAAAAAAAAAAAAAAAAAGAATCACTGAGAAGGAAAAATATTACACCTTTCTAACTGGAAGGCTTTTCTTAGTCTTGTTTTATAATGAAGTTACCTATTCTGCAAGCTCCTCCTTAGTCAATTTTAAACCAAAGGCCAAATTTAGCACATTTGCGAAAGAAGCAGAGGTCCTCAAAATAATTTAACTATTTATAAGTTTCATGAAAATCAGCAATTAGTTGAGACAAATCTCTGTAGATACTACAGTATAAAGGAAAAATATGGTGAATATCAGACGATCACTGTAGGACAAAGTGTGAAATCAAGAATCTTGGGCTACTGAAGGACATGGAAGGACAAAGTCATAGAAACTATATTTGATTTATTTTGGGGCAAACAGAACAATTTGTCCTTATAATTGTCTAGTTATTCCTCTTTTTTTTCCCCCCTCTTTGGTAATTTCATGTGACTTCCAAAATTTCTAACCAGTCAGAGGATTCAAAATGTTGTACATAGAGAAGAAGACTAGAGGAAGGTGAATCATGGTGAAATATTAGAAATATCCATATTGAAAGAGCATACCTCAGTGTTTCTCAACCTTTTTGTCCATAAATTCTACGTGTTTCACCAAGTAACAGGAAGTTTTATAAACACCAAAGCCTTAGAAACTGAATCTGCAAGTAGTTCAGCGTGCAGTCTTCTTCAGCTAAATACTCTTATATTTGCCAAATGTAACAGACACCCCCCCCCAAAAAAAAACCACACACACACACACACACACAAAAAAAAAAAAAAGCACTGAAAAAGGCAAATGAAGAAAACAAAAACAAACAAAAAATTACTTTAATTTTATAGAATTCCTATAAAGGACATTTTCCCATTAAATTGAGTATTTTCCAAATAGAACATGGTATAGAGTTATTTTACCAATTAAATTATAAATAGGACACTGAAGGTTTGTGTAATATTGCATCATGGAAAACAGCTGTGTTGTATATAAAATATTACTTCGTAAATATTCTGTGGTCAGAATTAGTGTACTTTAATTAACTAATGCAAACTAGATGTTCCTGTTTCTTCTAGTTCTCTCTAAGTATCTCTACATCACTTGAAGGTCATAAAAGAATTACATCTCATTAGAAGTTCAGAATAGGTTTAAGAACTAAAATGATCTTTTGATTCTGGAGGGCTGAAAAACTACACATATTGGCAGCTGTCCGGAGTATCAGTATCCTCAAGCTGCAAGATGTTCTGTTGATAGTAGGGCACAGTCTCAAGAGAGGATGATTCTTCATTCCCTTCAACTAGTAGGAATGGCTTTTTCTAAAGTTTGCTTGTTTTCTTTCTCTGATCTCCCCTGGTCAATTCTGTACCTTTATTACTGTTCATATTTTCTATCTATTTCCCCAGTTTTCTAGTTGTAGCCTCAAGAAAGCTGAAATGCTCCTGAAGTGTGTCAAAGCAACATTTTAGTCTCTGTAGCACTGCTATTGGATTCTGAAGAAATGAGAGCCACAAAAGAAATGACGAAACCATATACAACGAATGTACCACCAAATGGTGTATGGAAAATAAGTAGGTTAGTGCGTATCTGAGTATCTATGACCTCATCAGGATATTATTTTAGTTGCATATAGCCTCATCATAAAGCTTTTCTCATAAAGATAGGAAAACAACATACACAGCAAGAGAAGGAATTACAAGTGACCATCTGGATATATGGGAAATCTTCTGGTGTAGCGTAGATTTGAATTGTGAATTATTAAGAGACATTGAGTTTGTGATGCTCATCACCAAGGTGTTTTCCATCAGATCTCTTTGAAATGCCAATAAATTGTTAGAGTAGCTTGGTTGAAACCATTAGCAGAATATATCTTCCAGTCTGTAATAGATGTGTAATTACACTAACAAAAATTTAGAGAAACTGTAGGAAAAAGATACGTTAATTTCTTCACAGGTAGTTGTTTTCATTAATATGTGTGTGTGTGTTTGTGTGTATATATATATATATATATATATAAAAGCACAAACCCACCAAAGTGATGTCTAAAAGGGTAATTTGCATTGTGGTCAAGTATAAGAACTAAATGGACTTTTTGGATAAATGGAATTCCCATCACCAGTGTCCATCACCTCCTCAGGAAATGTGTTTTATCCTTAGAAAAAGATCTAAGACATGGGATAAATCAGTTCTTTGATGTACCTATCTCTCTTCATTGATTAACACAGAAGCCCACATAACACTTTTAGAGTAAGTGTTTTTTTTATCAGCAAAATTTAACTGAGATGATTCTTGCAATGACTAATATTTTAATAGCCACAAGCTGAGAAAAGGCATTCTTGACCAATATCTCATGAACAATAGCAAGACCTAACACTGTGTTCAGACTGGTTAATGTCACTGTCTGGAATCTACTGTGAGTAGAAAAACGAGTGTAGATTATGGATAGTCATAAAACTGCATGCTAACAGTCTTTGCTGTCTCCACTTATTCCAGATGATACCTCTGGTCTGGATGATTATATTGACTGTGCATTTCAGAATTTGTTGTTATTTTCCTGTAGTATACACATTTAAAGACTCACTATGTGCACCAACCGTATTGACAAATAGTATATATGCATCACCCATGCCATGGCTTATATGCCTAGAAAAATGCTCTTTAAGGATTATTTGAACTGCAGTTTGCTGCATCCTAGTTTGCATTTTTTCCATACAATGGAAAATTATATCCCAGTTATATAGGAATTTAATAATTTTATAATATTGACGGTATTTATACTGAGTTGTCAAGCAGGAAGTGAAGAAACCAAATGTAAAGGATGGAGGGTTTAAATGATAGTAATCTTTATTAAAATAGGCTTTCCACCTTTTTGTATGGTTGAGAATAATTGTATGTCATATTGGTTGAATGATAAGACTGACATTAGAAATGAAACGCATTCTATTATCTGTTTAGCGCTTCTTAATGACACTTCTCAATTGAGAGTTTTAATACTTCATATATATATAATATATAATATATATTATAATATAATATATAATATATTATAATATATTATAATATATTATATATTTAATATAATTATATATAATATATTATATATATTATATAATTATATATAATATATTATATTATAATATATAATATATAATATATAATTAATATATAATGAAGAGAGCCCTTTTAAAATGAAATCGTTTTGGTTTCAGTAACAGAACCTTATACATGTAGTTCCTGTGATTTGTGAGAGACATTTCTTGAATTTGAAGAAATACTCATGTTGTAGGATATATTCTAGGCCTTTTTAAGATTTGAACAGTCTTTTTAAGATCTAGTATATATAGTCCAGGACAGATACTGCAATTAGTTTTGGTGGAAATCTAAGAAATTAGAAGCAAAAGGCAAAAGTACTTAATGTATCTTTCTCCATAAAGATGGAAAAAAAAAAAATCATTACTACTTGAAGCAGAAGTAAGGAAACCCTAGCTATGTTACAAGCAAACCAGTGCCCATGTCATTCTTTTGGAAGGTTGATACATGGCCATTTAAACATTGACTTCCTTAGCATGTCCCAGGGAATGAGTTGATTACTAAATAAATCTAACAATGACTTGATATTGGACTGTTCTGCTCATCAAAGCTGTTAGGGAGAGTTATCAAAGTTAAGTGTAAATAAAATTTGCTGTTTTTTTTTTTTTTTTTTTTTTTTTCCTGAAGCATTCATTTATCAAAATCAGTATTTTAAAGTTGACCAAATTTCAATTTTTCCTTTTTGTAAAATGTAATTTTCTATGTGTTAAAGATGTAAAAGGTAGATATCTGTAGTAGGTGCTTTGTATTTAGCTTATGTGTAAATGGTTTTTTTTTGTTTGTTTGTTTGTTTTCTACACGGTGAACATGGAGGTATATGTTTTAACTTCACCATCAATTATTTTCTTACCATTCCCTAAGGACAGAGTACTCATCTGATTAATGGCTGTAGCACTGAAGAACATAAATACATGTTTCCAGCTTTCAGACAGTGTTGATGTCTTCCCATTCATATATGGAATATTAACCACTCTACTTCCTAGTATTTCTTCGACTATGGGGTGCATAGTCTGAATGAGGTATTCTACTTCTAATTAAAACAACATATCTTGGATAAAATGGAGGGTATAGAGATCAGATAAGACTTTCTTTCTCTAGTTACCATCCAGGTATTATTAAGACTTTGGGAGGGAAGAAAAAAGTAGAAAGGAGGGCTTAGCTTTATTATAGATGTGAATCACATCACTAGGAGATAATGTTATATTATTTTTCTGGAATGACAATGAACATGATCACCTTAAGAAGCTCCCTTTGATGCAGTATTTAAAATGGTAAGTGAAGGATGTGTTAGGAATAAAATAGAACTATGGGTGGTGTTTTGGTTTCTCTGTCCCATACTTCAAATACTGAGAAAAAATAGATAAATGAAAAATCCACCTGAACTTTGGAAAAGACAGTATGAAGTGTTAAAATATTTAATTTCCTGGTTTGACTCTGAATTAAAAACTTGAAATCATAAATCAAATATCACAAATCAGCAAGGTTTAAGTTAAATATTAACAAATGTGTAATACGTGTGTGATGTTTCTAATTAGTTTTAATACTAAGGTTGAGAAGTGTTTAAAATTCTATTATAATTTAATAGATTTAATGAACTTCTTCCAGTGGTTTATTGCTCATTCTGAGCTTCAGCATTCTCTTTATTATTAATATTTACGTTATCATACACTTTAGAGAACGTCCATATGTAGGCTTCGTTGTGGTAGCTATGGTGGGTACAACTTGTGCAGCTGTGGGGAAGGTCTCAACACCAGTGGGGTTCTGCTTGCTTGACAAAATTGCTGTGTGTGATTCTCCATGAAAGAATGAAACTAATCTGACAAGTCAGACAAATGACAAGGAGCGGAGCACACTGTCCTCTCCACTGTGCCACTGATGTTCAAGGAGAATAAATGACTTAGCCAAGACTGGAAAGAAAAAAGATGGCAAAGTTGATTACTGGCATGATTCTGGTGCAGTACATCAACTGCAAAAACAGCAGTTCTGTAAGGTCTGTGGCCTTCACCTTTAACTGGAAACTATTTGCCCCTCTTTTGTTAATGCTGAAAGATAGGATTCTTGCCTTCCAAAGAAATTAGTGTAAGCTGAATGCAGATCAATGGCTGGCAATGCCTTCTGTCTGGGCTGTCAGAGCATTTGCTGGAGAACTGACTTATCACCACCATGAAAAACATTGCTGATCAAAACACTGTACAACTGAAGTCCTGTTTCAGAGTTTCGTGTTTGGTAGCTAAAGAGCTGACACTATGCCACTAGCTTGACTGGGTGAGGACTCATTAAAGTGATTATTGTCATGTAATGATTAGGGTCAATTATGTATGCGGGCACTGAGAGATGTCTAGCTGAAGCTTGGATATAGAAAAAAATATATGCAAGGAAGAGTTATTTAATGAAAAAGAAGAGTTCAAAATACACAGAGTAGTAAAAAGGGCATTTATGCAAAAGCAAATAAATTAAAAGTGTGTAGAGTTGAAAAAGATTTGAAGATGGATGAAAATAAATATTTAAATTGCTTCTGAGAAAATGTTAAGGTACAGTAGCACCTATATCAACTGTAACAACACAGCTTATCTTTTAAGAGTTTAATTTGTATTTATTTGTATCTAGCTTTATGTCATTTTATAGTATAAAATATTGCATTGTTTTAGACATTGTTGTTTTCTCAGCTGTTACCTGTAACAAAGCTGTAACTTCCCTGAAAAAGAAAAAAAAAAAAAGGAGAAATACATCTGTGTTTTCAATGGTACTATGAGATGATAAAGATGATAATAATATTACTTGCCAATGTGTGTTTTTCACTCCTCTCTGTTTTCTGAATGTTTTTTTCTCCTTTAATATTTTTGACAGGTGGGTTGAGCTCAGAATACCAAATTTGCATAATTCAAATTAGAAGGTCATGTAGAGAGGGATTCTCTTGTTTGAAATGCATACAGATTTGAAAGATGTTATTGTATTTTTTAAGTCCTGATACCATTTCACTCTCTTAAAGTTGAATCCTGATTGAGCTCTTTGAACTGAAAAATAGTCCCATCAAGCTGGTATATGAACTAAAGGATTTGAACAAGAAACAGTCACTTTTTTTTTTTTCTCCTGACCTGTAAGGAAAACTTTTGAACATAACACAACAGCATGTTATGCTCTATTCATGGGTGTAGGGATGGCAAATTAGCAGAGGGAAGAGAAAGCCAAAGCTTGGATCCGAAAGAAATAGGAAAAATGTTGTTACCAAGTCTTCCTGACTATTTAAATGTGTTATTATTATGGGGAAAAAGTCATAGCCATTTCCTTCGTTTTATTTAGTTCTTCCAACCGTTGTAAATAGTTAATATGGTGGAGTTGATGACAGGCTGAGGAGTCATCACAAACAGGCCAACTACAACAACAGCATCAGATACAGCCAGGGCATATACACTCAGGTTAATTCTCTAGCTTGCTTGTATTTCACATTATTCATCTGCTATATCTGTGTTGTATTAGCTGTTTCTTAGGGTCTTGACACCCCCCATAGCTGCTGCTGAATGGGAAAAGCAAACATAAAATGTGGATGGCTTTGAAGAGGAATTGCTACTGTTATTGCTACTCTTAAATCCACCAGGTGTTTATATTGGATGTATGAATGCTTTCTTTTGTGTTCAAAGTCAGACAGGGCTTTCTACAATTCAAATAACTTGAGATCATTACAAGTTACTTTAAGGAAGTGTTTGAAACCACTGACTTTCAACTGGGAGTCCAATTCAATGTTCAGCTTGTTCAGCTGTTTTAATAGGGCAGGTTTACTCTGTTACCCTGAGCAGAGGAAGTAAGACTGAGTTGCATTGTGCAGGGAATAGTAAAATATTGGTAAGTTCAGGCAAAAAAGCTTTTTAAGATACTGTCTCTCTTTGAAAGTCTATTTTTTTTTTTTTTTTCTACAGCAGTACTTTTTCACTTTAGAGCTTTTGGAATATAAGCATCACTAATTTATAAATTAGCAGGAGTTAACAAAAAAGTAAGTGTAAATGACGGATTTTGATATAACCCAGAGGGTAAAAAGTGAGTCTATTCAAACCAATGGCAGAAGCCTAATAATCTCCAATAGAAACAGCTTCATACAGAGTATTTCATTATCTGAACTAAGCATTAAACTAACATTGAATTAAGATTCCTCTCACTGAATTGAGTTGGAATTAATATGAGTGGCAACAGGAAAAAAATACTATTGAGAAAAAAAGATTTCTTGAATGGGAAATTAATAATCTCACACATTTTATTGGTTATGCTTACATAACAAATTATTGCCTATAAAAATAAGGATGGCCACCAAAGTTACTAGGCTGTTACTAGCCTGCTTTATTACTATAAGTTGTTTGACTCCAAAATATCCAATGTTAATGGGGCTGCTAGCGTAAGTAGAGAGAGCACGATTTAGTCCTTTAGGCATACATATTTATGTATTGTTGTTTTGTAAAGCACTAGTTCAAGACGTGATTATTCTATTAAACCCTTGCATTCATTCAAATTTTTCACATGCTGCTTCTATTTACAAAATGTTATTCAGGCCTTGTAAGACCTAATGAATTTTTAATTGTGAGCCAATGGTGTGGGTTTTCGTGAACACTCAGAAGTCATCCATCATTAAATAAGTTTTACACAATGTCATCTTTTCACTTGGCTTCCTAAAAATATAAGAAATAAGTTACTCAGCTTTTGAATGCCCTCTTTATTTTGAAAGTTTTGAGAGTGAACGATCATTTACATACAGTAAGAGCTTAACTGCATTGTTGTTTTGTTGTTACTCTGGGGAAAACCCTAGTACTTCTGAATCTTACTATTTGGAGATAATTTGTTTTGATATTATTTATTTGGAAAATATACATACATTTTCTGTGAATAAGTGGACTTGTTTCTTTGCATTGCCTGATTTATGGTGATAATTCAGTCACCAGTGCTGTCTTTGAGCATATATATATATATATGTATGTATTATGTTTTGTTGTTGTTTCTTTGTTTTGTTTTGGGGGGATGGCAATTGTTTGGTTGGTTTGTTTTTTGTCTTTTTGAAATAACTTTGTGTGAAGAAATATTTTTGTGAATTGTGAGTTGTTATAGAAATTACAGTGTTTGATTCTATAGCTTTCTCTATTTATGCCCTTTTCAATTAGGGTAAAATTGCATTGCATTTTATACCCTAGATACTAGGCAGTCAGTATAAATACCAGAAGATCCTTCTTCTTTTTTGAAACTATAATTGAACTAGGCAAATTTAATGGTTGGAATTAGAAAGTCATTTATCATAACAGAGAAATTACTTTTGAAATTTTGGCAAAATATAATGACAATCTCTTGGGTAGTTAAGTAAATCTAGAGGGTAGTTCTGAATAGTTGAGTAAATCTAGCATTTTCGAGGGATTTAAGTATTTTTCAGATAGAAAAATAAAATCAACAAGTTATCTCCATACATAGTGTGAGGATCCCTAGAGTAATCAAGAAATTATTGTTGTAAAAATCTGAAGAATTGTATATTAAAAGCAGCTAAGAACAGCAAAAAATATTAAAAAACAAACAAACAAAAAAAGACATGCATTTTATGATGCATTTATGCTTCACAATACAGAATTTGGTAAACTACTAGATATGAAATATAATTTTAAATGTTGTCTATTCTACACAAATTCATAGTCATGTCATTCTAAACACCCGTTAACGCAAATTGCTAACGCATATAATTTTTCCAGTGCAGCTCCTTATCCCCAGAATCTTTAGTTGTAGTTTATATTTGGGCTTCATATGTAGCTACTCATAAGTGCCAATTTAACATTACAGGGGCATAAATAACATTACAAACAAACAAACAAAAACAAACAAACAAACAAACAAAAAAACTGGGTAAGTTAAATAAAAGAAATAAAAGAAAAATAAAAAGAAAAAAAATAAAGTTAAATAAAAGAAAAAAATTAAATGTTCTTGTTCACGATCCATGATGTAGTGAAAAGTGATACTATTACTGTGTAAGACAGAAGGGATTTTCCATTTCAGTGGAAAATTATAGCCTGTCTGTAGATGTAGTTGTAGTATATGTATATGTAGCATATCACAGAATCACAGAATTTCTAGGTTGGAAGAGACCTCAAGATCATCGAGTCCAACCTCTGACCTAACTCTAAGAGTCCCCACTAAACCATATCACTAAGCTCTACATCTAAACGTCTTTCAAAGACTTCCAGGGATGGTGACTCCACCACTTCCCTGGGCAGCCTGTTCCAATGCCTAACAACCCTTTCGGTAAAGAAGTTCTTCCTAACATCCAACCTAAAACTCCCCTGGCGGAACTTAAGCCCATTCCCCCTCGTCCTGTCACCAGGCACATGGGAGAACAGACCAACCCCCACCTCACTACAGCCTCCTTTAAGGTACCTGTAGAGAGCAATAAGGTCACCCTGAGCCTCCTTTTCTCCAGGCTGAACAAGCCCAGCCCCCTCTGCCGCTCCTCGTAGGACTTGTTCTCCAGGCCCCTCACCAGCTTCGTCGCCCTTCTCTGGACTCGCTCGAGCACCTCGATGTCCTTCTTGTAGCGAGGGGCCCAAAACTGAACACAGTACTCGAGGTGCGGCTTCACCAGAGCCGAGTATAGGGGGACGATCACCTCCCTAGCCCTGCTGGTCACACTGCTTCTTATGCAAGCTAGGATGCTGTTGGCCTTCTTGGCCACCTGAGCACACTGCTGCCTCATATTCAGCTGACTATCCACCATCACTCCCAGGTCCTTCTCTGCCAGGCAGCTTTCCAACCACTCATCTCCCAGCCTGTAGCTCTGCTTGGGGTTATTGCACCCCAGGTGCACCTGGCACTTGGCCTTATTGAACTTCATATGTAGTATATGTATAGTATATGTGTAGTTTTTTTTAACACATCTCAGAATCTGTGCTCAAATGTCTGTTGCATTCCTTAAGCCCTTTGAGGCAAGTTTGAGAAGATGAGTTAACTATGTTCATCAGCTTTTTCAAATGTAAGTGTAAGCCTTCTTGGTGTTGACAGAACTCAAAACTTAGTAACTTTGTTTGTTCAAGATTACCAGAAACTTCCATAACTAAAGAAGCATTAGAATTAGTATCACTGTTGGGTTTTTGTTTGTTTTGTTTAAAACAAAGACAAACAAACAAACAAAAAACACTACTTGATATTTTAGAGGTAAATCGGTATATACGAAGCATTATCTGATGAAGCCTATAATTCACATATTTTCAGAACAATGAAGTAAGGATAAAGGAACAAACTCCATTATTTCAGCTGCATTTTCTGCGTTATGGTATTGTTTCTAATCCATTGGTATGACAGTACAGTAGCCTCTTTACAAGCTAAAGTTGACAACCTAATGCTCGTAATATTGACTAACATCGCATAGTTCAAGGTACCTATAACGCATGTTAGCAGTTTTGATTTCTTTGATTTTTATAAACACATGTGAAATAATTCATTGATATTTTGGGTAGTGAAGGTTAAGTTCTATGAGAATATGTTGTGGTACATAAACATTTGGGCAAATACTTTTTATAGCCCATAGGCCCCTTTCTGATATGTCTGATGCCTGACTACAACAAGCAGGTACAATCCCATTGCAATATAGTAGGGATATGCTGGAGAAAACAATAAGGTAGTTCAGCAAATAAATTGGACTGGACTGTACCCTAGCAAATGTACAGTGGGAATACTACAGTACTACATTGAGAAGACCCTCTATTATGCTCTCTAACATTTAAAGCCAGTTTTAGAAGGTATAAAGATGTAGCTGGCATTCAGTTAAGGTTTAAATCTCCTGTCCTTTGAAATGTCTTTTCAGCATTTTTGACCAGCTGAAGCTTTTTTGATATGTTTGTTTATTTTTACTAAAGACTGTAAATGGATAATATTTTTCAAATGTCTAAAGTGCAGGCAAATAAAAAGGTTGTCTTTTCTGAAAACTTTCTTCCACTTTTTCTTTTAGATAGCCTTTAAGAAAGGGCAGGGTTATGCAAATTCAAGCCAGAAATACCAAAGAAAAATAGGAATATTATTCTAGAAAATAAAAAGAGAAATATACTGTATTCCACACTTTTTTACTTAATGAGGAGATCATTTGTGTGGAGTGGAAAAATCTTTTATTAGGAAAAACTAGTTTTTAATATGGTAGGTAGAAATTTATTAAATTGGCTGACACTGTTAAATGAAGGGAACAATAGATAAAAATGTAAATGACATCTCTTTGCTCTAGGAAGGTTTTACTACTACATTACTAAAAAAACTCAATGTTTAAATTGTAACTATTAAAATATTTATATAAATGATTTGGGTGAAGGTTGGGAAGTGAAAAAAAAATAAATAAAATTGCATAATGACTTCCTCTAGTAAGTATCTCAGGTAATGTTATGCAAATATGGTTTGCTGTAGATGACTACAGAATAATGAATCATGTGCTAAAATTGGTTAGGACAACTGTATTTTCTCAGTAATCTGACTTTAAACCTTGGCCCTTCAGAATGGCAAAAAAAGGCCTATTGAGCCAAACTCACCAGCAGGTAAACGTTCTGGTATAAGAGAATCTGTCAGGGTTTGAATCCTGCCGACACTTTTCCATGTAAGTGATTCTAATAGATAATAGTTCTGTAATTTAACAACATGGATAAACGTCCATCTGTGGAAAGGTCATGAAAATAATTGCAGTATAAGTAAAATGTGATAAACAAGAAGTATAGCACAAGTAACCTCCAGTAGGATCCAGTCTTAAACGTAAAAAAAGGCAAAACCATTTTGTTGCAGAAAAGCATGTCTTACAAGTTCTGATACTGAGAGAAATTAAGCTATAGTGGACCTGCGGAAATTCAGCAATACAAACTAGAAAATACCAAGTGGCATTCTTGTTTTCAGAACTCCTGGTAATTGATGTTAATGTTACATTCCTGCATGCACAGTAATAGTTACCTTCAAAAGGAGTCTCTAAAAATTCAGCTCTTAGCATTTCTGTCTTTTCCAATAACACTTACTTGTTATGTTTCTACAATAAATAGTCTTTATGACAGAATTTGAATATTTCAATGCACTAATATACACTAATGTCCCAATGAAGGTAATGGTTTGATGTCTCCATGTAATTAAACTTCAATTTAATTTTTCAAAGCTATAAAATATTAAAAGTGTCAACATATTTGTAAGCTACAACAGTTAAAAAATAACTTATTGCTGAAGAGCATTTGTGTATTAAGTTCTTCAAATCAATGGAATTTGAAGAACTTGGAATGATTAATTTTCTTGCATTTTAAATTACCCATATAATTTGTTATTTTTCATATATTGTGGATTCAGCATTTATTTTTTATAACAGCAGCCTTGATAAATTTCTTAAACTAAATTGTGATTTTTTTTTTTTGCTTGATAATCTGTACCATCTAGCAAAAATCTGTAAAATGTCAGTACCTTTCTCTTTTGTTAGTGTTAAATATTTGTGTAATTTACTCTGATTTGGATTACAGTATGTTAATAAACACCCACTTCTCTCAACAGTTCTGCAGCTTTTAAGATTGCACTCCTGACATGTAGGTCCTCTTGAGTTTCGGTTTGTGATATGTAGGGGCACTCTTTGGGGATAGAGTTCCAGCTATACCTTTTTCTTTGCTGTTGCAAATTCAGTATGAATTTTCATTTCATTGCAAAGAGCAGACAAACTCCAAGGTAACTCATAAAATTATGGACAAGGGAAGAAAAAACAAAGTAGTCCAGAGGTCATGTGACTTGTGCATAACAGTCAAGTCAGAAGTACAAAAGAAAAATACAGTTTTACAGATACCACTAGATTTTCTCCAGCTGGGTAAGATGCCAAAGCTCCTTGTAGCCAATTCTATTGTTTCTGCTTAACTCTATATATCAGTAGAGATAAACTATGCTTTTCCTTCCTTACAGAAGTGATTACACTTCTATAAGCTATTCCCTTAAAATTAAAGTTTAAAGTGTGATATACTTTTCCAATAAAAAGGCAATCCATTATGGATGCTTAACATTATATTTATTTTTGTCTGTATTGTATTAAAACAGAATAAACATCTGAAATTTTTCAGCAATAACTTAAAACATAAAAAGATTTATTTATCACAGCAACCACTGGAGAGCTACAAGGACTTTCACGAATCTGCTTAGTTTTCTGAGGCAAATTTAACTTCTTGTTTCCCTAAATGTGTTTTGTCTACTAGGTACATGCTATGTGCATGAAGTCCGGAAGTGGAGAAGAGCTGTTTTTCTTATGGTTAATTTTAGAGCCCTGGGAGGGAGGGATTTTTGTTGTTTATTCATTTTCCAAATGTCTGAAAAACTTTATGTAGTTAGTCTGGGTACAAGACCGGTAATCATGGGACTGAAAATGAGTTTTTGTTATATAGTTGTAGTATTGTCATGATACAGGACTGGCCATTGTTTTCATTATTACAGTGTAAGAAAGGATCAACCTCAGCAGTGAACCGATGAGCAGAATAATTCAAGAAAGAATTGACATTGCTTGAGGCCAACTTGCTGAAATATTCTTCAACAGAACTGCAAGAACATGAGAGAATTTTGGAGAATGAATAAAGGTCATTTGGTCCATTAAGACATATTCTTTTTAACAGTCTGTTTCTCCAAGGATGATATCTAATTGTTTCTTGAATGACATTGGCACTTTTTGCCTCAACAGTTTTGCCCGCAGGCTATTCTAGGCATTTATTATTCTCTACATGAAAAGGTGATTTCTGATATATGTGCTGAATTTATTTTTTTAATTTCCATTTTTGTTCTCTTGTTCTATAATCTGTGTTGGAATGGAAATTATAATTTGAGTTGATACTATCTGTGGCATTTAAGACTTCATAAGCTTCAAAAAAAAGACAGTTCTAGCCTGTCCTTAAAATTAGATGCCCAGATGTATAATGTAAGTAACCATGACTGCATATCAAATGGAGGCAGGGGTCTCCCTGAGAAGATTTCACATCACAATCATTTTTACTACCTTAAATGTGTTTTGCTGATGTTGCTAATGTTCTGTCCCCCATTGACCAAAAACCTGTTCAATATAGAACATCTGATGACATTTGATGTCTTTTTTATCATCAGCTGAATGGAAAACAAAAGCAAAAGATGCACTTTAAACTTTTTGCAACAGACAGAAAACTGAGAGGCAATAGCTAGGGACATATCAGTAAAAGGAAAAAAGTTCACTAACTCTTCCTTTGTACTTTTTTTTTTTTTTTTTCACTTAACTCATTGGTCCAACTTCAGCTCTGTGTGATTTTAAAAAAATAAATAATTAAAAAACTAAATCTGCCTACACTGCCAGATTACTTTATCAGCATCAGGTCAGGGCATTGTCCATTGCCCTTAAAGGAGGAGTGCCTAACCTTCGTGACTCTTTGCAGCATTTACCCAGGACTGGCCAGATAGCCTTTAGGTTAGTCTGTCACAAGCCTGTTTGTTCCTCTTCTGTCTTTATCAGGCTCTAGGAAACTAATGAAGTCAGGGTTTGGGTCTGTGTACCAGCACCTGCTGTTGAAGCAGCAGCATAGTCACCATAGCCACATTTCTTTTTCACCTTGGGTCAGAGGAATCAAAGGTTCTTCTCTCACTGTTCCCCTTCCAGACAGCCTGTCCTAGTTCCATCCATATCTGTTCTGTAACCACAAAGCCCTACATGGACTGAGGTAGCCCAAGCCTCCCATCCCAGGGCAAAATAGAAAACCAAAAACAAACAGACAAACAAAAAATACCACAACTTTCTTCACAATGCTGAGAAGCCTCTTGAAACTTCACTTTACACGGAAATCTTCATATGGAAAATATGAAGGACACATCATCTTGGGTGGATGACCTTCAGCAGACCTTGCTAGCGCTCTTCCTCCACTAGCCAGGATTTCAGATTACTTGACAGTATTGACAATTCCACAAACATGAGTTTAATACCTTATGAGCTGTATGTGGTTTAAGAACAAAAAAATTGACCATTTCAGTTAAGCACGTAGGTATTACTGTATACAGGTATGTGCACAGGTTTATGGAAATGCTAAAGGGCCTCCTGAATTTGCTTCTATAGATTCATACCTTCCATGGAACATTTATAAATCAATTTATATTACACATGCACACAGTTGTGTAAAGGAGCAAACAGGTGTCAAAATAGCAATAAATGTCATAATTATGTATAGACTAATAAAATACCAGATTTTAGGGAAGACTTTGACATTTTGAGAAGTTATTCTTTAGAACAGAAGGAATATTATAACTCCTCACCTTGTGCTAGAAGAACAGCAGTTGAATCCAGGTCTCCAATTAAATTGGTAAATAAATAAATAAAAATTACCACCTACTTCCAGTCATGAAGGAGCTTTCCTTCCTAAGAATGTTTGTATTAACCAGCTCTCCAATATGCTTTTGAGATAGAATTTCAAGCTACCTTTGAATAAAAAAGTGGTTTCATAAGTAGTCCCTACTGTGGACTCTCTTGAACAACAAAAATTGCATCATGATAATTGTTCCAAATCAGTGTTACGTGAGGAAAGAACATGAAGGTAGATTTTCTTCTGCCTGAAGTACCTAAATTATCGATTTAACCCGGAACCCTCCCCAGTATCACAAAGTATCCTCATAATACACCTGGCACAAAATACTTAACAGTTCAAGGTTTGCATACCAGTACCTATTTCTGATTGTGCAAATGTGGTCTTGGTTCATTTCCCAGAACTGGATATGAACCCAGGCCATAGTAGATAAATATGCATAGCCTTGCCTGCTACATGATAAGTATTTACTGCTATCAACTCCTGTGTAAAGAGAGTGAATTGTGGATTGCCTTATGCATTTTGCAGTCTTAGGTAAAATAATAAAATAAAATAAAATACTGGCCATTTGAGCTGAAAGAGATGAAAACATTATACCAATTGAGCTGAAAACACTCAGTTGTCTCTTGTTTACTGAAGATTCTTCAGATTCTTCATTGCAATTCTAATGGTCTGGATTTCCCTGTTACAGTTGATAGCAAGGAACTTTTTGTAATCACTTCTGACAATGCTCTGGTAGAAAGGGTCAATTTTCAGCCACCACCTTTTGGGAGCTCTCCAAATTTGTCTTCATGGATTCGGGTCTTGTCAGGGATGACAATTTTCAGTGCACTGGCGAAGACAGATCATTGTTGGTCAGAACTGGTCTTTATAATACACTAGTTAAAATGGCATCAACTCTTTAGTTTGTGCTGGTATCATAGCAAGCCTGATGATAAAACATTTTCTACTGTGAATATTATTTTTTTTTTTTTTTTTTTTTTTTTTCCCCAATTGGAACATAATGTGAAATTAAAACTAAATTCTTGAGTTATTTTCTAGTGTTCTCCTATCAACTAGTATAACTCTGTGAAACTGAATTTATAGAAATTTCATTAGTTTTATAGAAAACTAATTTATTTTATAATTTATTTTATAGAAATTTCATGGGAGTAAGAAAGGAAATAAATATTTTTAATGTGGAATGGATAAAATTGTGAGGGGAACTACAGCAGAGATATAATACACAGTATGACTTCTAACCTTCCAATTTTTTAAAAAAGAATTCAACTTAGCAAAGACTTAAAAAGAATCCATGTAGTTGATTTTATCTCAGCTCTAAATTAATGTCTTAGCATGAGAGACCAGGTTTTAGCTCACATCTGTGTTTTAAAGGATCTGTATATCTCACCTAAGAGCAACTGCATTTGAGTAAATTAGTGTTTTACAAACATCCAGAGGCCTGATTTTACATGAATATAAATTCTGTTTAACTATATTAACAAGACTTGCTTTCATAGGTGTAAAATGAAGTCAGCTGTGCTAATCACCACTCCCCTGTGAAGGTTAAAATGTAGCTGAAAGCAAAGAAATTGATATGGTTTAGCCAGAAACTGAATCTGGCATGCGTTGCAATCTGAAATGATGTGCTTACCCTGCTTGGTCTTACAGAAGACTATTTTTTTTAGAGATCCTTAATTCACTTAAATGAAATTCATTTTTTTAAATTTTATTTTATTTTTTTTTATTTAAGAGTTTAATTTTAAATTTTTTGAGTTAAAATGAGTTAAGCTTTAGAAAACTAGAGCTGCTGTCTCAAAATAAGGTTCTTTAAATTTATTCAGGAGTGTAAACTGTGATTTTAATTTTTAATCACTCTTTTGTTTCATGAAATACATGTATACCCAGTGCTTCACGAGTATTTGTAACAAGTTATGTAACTTTACATTATTATTTAATTTTGTATTCCTTTACTTTCAGGTAAATTGGAACCATTATTGCAGATTCCAGTTTGCCTAAAATAATTTTCTCTGCTGGATGGAACAGATTATTACAAGGTAATTTAAAACATATATAGAAAATGGGGAAAAGTTGTTTACAGCAAATGTATTTGTTAACCCTGTGATAATTGCCCACAGTGTTTTGAAGATATAAACATAAATATGCCATATGAATTTATGCATGAATTTCATCTAAGAATATCTCAGACTTGTCCTAATAGCTAGCAATACATTTTCTAAAGAAAATTGTTATCTGGGAGTAAATTGCATGTTGGCTTCATATTTCTTTCTGCAGTCAGTAGTATATCTCTAGCTGCTCTTTCTTCTTTCTGCTTTTTCCTTTCTGAGCAAACACATTTAACAGCTGTGGAAACAAGCAGGGCATACTTGGCAAAAGTAGGGACCAGATGCCAAACTCTGAAATGCTTGTTCTAACAGCAGCATGTGGGTCTGTTGCTAACTCCTTGGTGTCACCTCTGCTGGCTCCTTTTCCAGTTTCGCTACTGGCAAGCAACAGAGGTGCATCTGGAGATGTTGTTAGGGTCATGCAGCTGTGGGGCTGTCTTGGCTCCTGAGCCCATATTTCTCTTTTAATTTAAATGTGATTTTTGCATGCAATAACATTAATAAGTTGAACATAACTAACACAGTTTTCATGGATGGAGGGTGGGAATTGTTCAACAATTATTCAAATAAGTTTTTGTTTTGTTTTGTTTCAGTAAGTAGGTGTTGTCTGTGATTAATTACTGCCTCCAATTTGGGGGAGATTTGGTCCCTATTCAATAGGGTGCTAAAATGCCAGTAGACACCTATCTGGCACTGCTGACAAGGTCTGAGAATCAGAAGCACTTAGGTTAAATTGCTTCTGGCCATGAGATAGGATTGCATCAGCATATGGGGGAGGAAGAAAATGGGTGGGTTACATGAGTTCTGCTTTGACCAGGTTTACCATTGTTTTTGCTTGAAGTCACCCTAAGTCACCCTAAACAGAAATGGAGAGCAACTAAGTCCAAATGCTGTTAATAGCCTGTAAACTAAATCCGGTGTCCCAGGGAGAAAGAGAAAAGAGGAAGGTGAATGGAGGAGAAAAGGTTATACCAGCTGAATCATGCTGGGGATCATAGCCTTGGCAAAGGCAGGAGTCTAAATTCAGATCATGCTGCTCTATATTTATAATCACGTATAAATGGAAATTCAGACCTTTATGGCTTCAGTATCTTGCTGTCATTTACTACTGCTATGTGAGTAATACTATACCTGATTTGGATTTTAATCATCCTTCTCTGTCCAGTGCTTATTTTCTGATTGTGATTTTATTATTGTTCCAGAAGTTTCTTTAGGTTCAAAGTTCATTGAGTATTACTCTTTCATTTGTAGGTCAGCTTTTTATAGTTAGTCCATGTTGTTCAATAGGCCACACAGCAACTTCCATGCTGTGTGATTGCGCACACCACCAACCATCAGTGGCAGTCCAGACTTCACCAAAACTTCAAGCTATTGAAGCTATTGCATAAACATAACATTGAGTAGGGGCAGTATAGTAAGGACCTACCTCTATACTGGCAAGGGGTATAAGCTGAGTTGCATATGCTGTTTAATGGTGAAGCCTGAAAGCATGCCCTCCCTTGTGGTTTAGGATAAAGTCCTAAACAAACCATGGTAAGAGAGTGAATATACAGCGTACGTGCTTCATGTGGGTGAGAAGTTGAATGTATTTGCTGGGATTTAAGAAGGACAGTGAAAGGAGTCAGCAGAAGAGAACAGTGTAGTGCTGGGTTAGGGTAGGTTGAGTACGCAATGGTCATGGTTAATTGGCAATGTAGAGGCTGTCATTAGAGAGGAAGTGAAATGAAGACCACCAGCCTTCCCTTACAGTTCACACAGCAAGCAATCACCAGAAATTGTTGTAATAGGTGATCCATACCTGTCAGAAAGGTTTGTCAGCAGCCAAAAGTTTTTCCATATTTGTTTCCACTATGCCAAATTTTCGTAACATTGCAATGTTCTTTTTGTTGTTGTTAGTGGAAATGTGATTATTTTTTTCCAGATGCAATTGTTTGAAATGTCAATTTTATTAAAAAACTAGTACTCCTTAAAATCAAAAATGAAAAAACAGTTACCTCACAGTTAACTTTGATGTATGTTAATATTATAATAGAATTCTAGTAATTCTTGTAGAGCAGGCAGAGTTAACATTGTTCTTTTCAGTAGATATTTGTAGTCATTTCAATGAATTATTATGCCTAACATTTTTTTTTCTTATGGCCAGATAGTATAATACAATTTTACTTAGGCAGCACAGTTTTGTAATGCATTATTGAATGTTTTAGCCCATTCTGCATATTTTCCCTATAAAAGGAAGGCACATGATTCTCATATATTGTTTATGACATGCATCAGCAAGCTACTAAAAAGCAAAGAAGTGAGTTGCTGTAGGACTTAATATGTCCATTTGCTGTCATTATAGTACTATTAAAGTAAGTGTTGATTTACAGTGCATATGGAACCAAGTTACATCTATAACTTGTTCCCTGCACTGGAGTAATGAATACAGGGACTGAGTCATCTGAGACATACCAGCTTATTCAGGACTGAGTGACTGAAAACAAACAAGCAAAAACAAATGACAACAAAAGCCCCCATGCTACTGTTTTTCTGAACTCTGAAACTGTGATGGATAATCAACACATTATTCAAAATATATTTATTTGTAACTTTTCCTTAATATTATTTCAGTTACAAAGCCTTATACTTTTCTAAGGCTTCATTACAGAAAAGAGCGTGACCTATATTTAAATGAGAAAATCCCCTGCCTAAAATAATAGAAAATGTAGCTGATAGGCATCTCAAGAGATTCTGTCATCCATTCTCCCCTACAAACACACTGTCAGCTTCACCCAGATAATTTAGATATCAGAATCCTGGGGAAACTTTGTCATTCATTTATTTTCCTCACCAACTTGCCCCATTCAAAAGAAATGTCTTGAAATTATATGTAATACATTATATATGTAATATATATATAAAATCAGACTTGCGTGTGTGTGTGAAAGTTGGAAGATCTCTTTCATGTGTTTTTAGAGAAATTATTTATCAAGTTCAGTTCTGTTTAGGTATGGGGACTGATCGACAAAGGGAACACTCTTGAAAAAACAAACAAACAAAAAACCAGACATAGATAGTATCCACCCTGAAAATTTTATAATGAAAACAGACAGGGCATATATAATGTAGGGGAAAAGGATGTACTGCATACATAGTACAGTACACTACGTATAGCTTAGAAATTCAGAGAACAGAAAATAGAAAAGTGAGGAAAATGGAAATGAAACAGGTGAAATGATAATAAGAAATGGACAAAAAGGAAAGTAGGCAGGGTAAGATGCTGCGTAGGCAGTAGAATTTTAAACAAGATTGAAGCCAGTCAGGGAAGGACTGAATCAAATCAGAACTGCTGAAAAAAAATGTAGACACTCTTTGAAAATTAATTAGTGGGCATGGTGCTATATAACATGCTGTATAACTTCTAAATTATAGAGAACACTCTTCAAAGTAATGCTATTTTCACAGGACTTCTAAGTATGTTCTGATTGCCCACATTAGGAATATTTCTGTTGTGATGATACACCTTGATTTCAGATAAATATATTTTAAGAAAAATTATAGAAGGAGGGAAATACTTTTTCAGGAAAAAAAAAAAAAGTATTGTATTACTAGAAAATAGATAGTTCTTACTCAAGTTGCAGAGCTGTTCAGAATGAAGCAACTATGTATATGATGTGAGTTAATTAACATTGTTCAAGTTGCCATAACTTCAACACAGATTTATGTGAAAGTAAATAGAAAATAGTTCAGTCATCACTGAAAGATATACATCAATGATAAGCCAGTACACAGTTAGGTAATTTGTATATCTTGGTTTTGTTTGTATGATCTGGCACATTATTTTTTTTTTTTTTTTTTTTTTTTTAATAAAATATTATTCATCTCAGTGAATAATATTGCTTGGTTTCATAAATAATATATTCTTTATGAAATTAATAAAGAACTGTTTCTGTTTGATTGCCAGTCAGTTAAGTGAACTGTTCTCTGAGTGGGCTGAAGAACCAGCATGTACGATTGGGTCTTCACACTGCTGTGACAAATGCACTGGAAAAAGTCATTGCAGTTATAAAGATTTTATTATTCATAAAGGCACACACATTTTAATTTGGCTTTGGAAATACCTTTTAATTTTTTGAGAGTTCTAGACTTGTGTTCACCTTTTTATAATCACAGTTGTAACAGAATGAACCTTGACATTTATGCAGTAGATTTTTTTCAGAATTCAAAAAGATACACAATGAATGAAGGAACGATGAACACATATTCACAAGGAATACAGTCTACAAGCATTTTAAGAATTGTGTTTCAAATACAAAATGTGCTGAAAGTGCACAGTGGGGTCCTCAATGCACAAATGGATCATTTGTATACAGACTTATCAATTCTCATATAGCCAATGAATTGTGTAGTCAGCAAACATTTTGAAGATATAGATGAGAATAAAGAGATATTGTAAAGTTCTCAGCATTTGTCATTATCATGACAATAAACCTGTACACCATGGCAAATAGGCATATAGCAATTTGCAAATAGGAGTGATTGAAATTACTGAATGGTTAGGAATCATACACTAAGGAATGCAGACAGCAAGAGCAGATGGGGTGGATGTGAAGCCAATTGTATTTAAGAACAGAGAGCAGTTAGAAAGATATCTTAGAAACTGTCTAACAACAATACAGAAATAAAGAGCAAAACTCATAACAAAATGTTAAATCTGGCAACATCCTTGCCTATGAATGGAAAGAAGCAAAAGTGTGCAACATAATGCCATATGTTACTTAAGGCTAACAGTTTGGGACCAGTGTTGCATCACATGCCATGTCATGTTCATCCAGCTAGTCACATCCTCTTGTGATATATTTTGTGCCTTGGAGGAAGAATGTGGTAGCTTACCCTTCCTTTCTAACATTCCCAGTAGCCTTTCTTCCATATGATTACTGTAGGAACCAGAAATAATGCATATGCATACAAATATAGTTTTCAAATTGCAAAGCAGAATTATTTTGATGCCCATGTGAAGGTAATCTGTGTGAAAAGAGAGGGATAAAAATATGTTTTTATTTACATCACTTATCTTTTTGGCAATAACCTTTATTTGTTTTGTTTTGTGTTGTTTTTAAAATAAGTCCTATTAGTGATCTCACAGTATCATCTATGTCAACATATAGAACAAATTAAGCTAATGCTTGTTTCTCTTCTACCTGGAAAAGTGAGAATTTTCATGTGCCAAAGACAAGGCATTCTTAATGTTTCATTCAGGTCTCGTTTCTTCAAAACCAAATCAGAAACAGGCATATTCTGTAGTCTTTTTCTCATCAGGAGGCACTAATTAAGTCTTTTTCCTTCACTGTTTTAATGAAACCAGCAGATCTGGGAGATTGGTCCTACTCTGTCAAACTTGGTTAAAATTAGCCAACAAGCTCAAAGTTAGACTGAGGGATTGAAGGACAAACAGACACTTGTATATCCCAGAGGTGAAAGAGATAAATGCAAACATCTTCATCAGAGAAATCTTGTTTTCCTAGGAAATCAAGCTAAAAAGACTGTTCACTCAGTGGTGTAAGACACTATTCATCTCTGTGGAGATTTTTAAAATTTAATTTTGCCCAATATGAAGTCAATCATGCCACACAGTCCTTCAGTTTTGTGAAGTGAGGACAATTAACTATTGAAGAAATCAGTGTGGCTTCTAGTTGTCATTACTGGTGAGATGCAGGCAGAAGCTATCCAAAAGGGGCAGAAGAAAGACTAGACACAGTTAAATCAGACACCACTTCTAGAAAATAATACAAGCTGTGCTATCCAAGAAGCTCAGCTTTGTGATCGCATTAGCCTGTACTGGCTGTTACAGTGAACACCTGTCTCTAACCCAGCTTGTTTACCATTTAGGGCCATAGATTTTCTTTTAAGAATATGATATGATATGGGTAATGCGCAAAATGCTATTTCTCTTTCAGAGTCCTTCAGTGAAAGTATATTCTGCATGCTTTGGTAGAAAATGTTGAGGAAAATTTTAGTCTGGATCTGCAAATACTATCCAGTGCTAGAACATTTAATGGAAGAACCCTGAATATATTTAGTGGGAGTATTCTAATTTTCTGTTTTCCATACTCCTTTTATTCACCACAGTGAGGCAGGTGGGTGGTAAGACACAGGCTCCATCCACTCTGGTGGTCCATAGTCCCGTGTCTGTCTTCTGCCTTACATTTATTAAAACTGTTCAAATTAATTACCAACTGGAAATTCAGATGGGTACGACAACTGCTGCTCATAGAAAAGTACACAAGGAAAACAGAAGCTCTAAGGTAATGAACTGGCATTTCGATAATTGTAGGGCAGTGTGAACAACCACTCAAAGTCCTTGATGGAAATTCAGAAATTTCTGAGGGATTTTCTAAAGTAAGAGAGTTAGAAAAATTGTAGGGACAGTATCACCTTGTGCTTAAACAGGGGCAAAAGGAACACTTAATGAAGATTATCATTAGAGGCCAAGACTGTTTTATGTGACTAATATTAGTTTCAAAGGTGATCAGTGGAAATGTTTCAAACTAATGTCTAAAAGTAGGTCTTACTGTGGTAACCAGTAATGGACTAGTTAGTACTGTAGACAGATATGTAGACAGTAATTGAAACATTTAGGAAGGCTTGGTTGATTTCCAACAAACAGGAAAAAACAGTGTTATTCAAAATTCTGGTCACAACAGTAGACACTTTGGGTAAATTAAAAATATTGATCAAAAATCAGTTATGGGGTTGATAGAGAAAATAGAAAAATTAGCAATTTGCAAATTAATGTCATGTAAATCATTTCTGTACACAGTATTTCCTTTTCCTTTGATTCTTATTACTTCTAAGAGGATGCAAGTCTATAAATTTCTGACATGCTCTGTTACAGTCGTGTTCCTCCAAAGATAGGGTAAAGCTGGAAAAAATGCAAAAATAAATAAAAACTCACTAAAAATTAACTGTTTTGGAGTATGCAAAATCAGAGAATGGTACAGACATCTATAGAAATGAATCTTTCTTTAGTCTCATACTTCTACACTACCTACTGAAGACTGCTAGTATACTGAAAGTTTTTCAGTTGGGAATTTAGGCTGAGACTCTTACTGTTAATATGTTCATACGTGGGAAACACTGCTATCACTAATGAGATTTTTTTTATTTTTAAATAAGGTTTTTGATGGTTTACAAAATATGACATTTTCTTTTTAGCTTTTTTCCTCTTCCTCTTCCTCTTTTTTTTTCTATAGAGCTTTTTTTCCTTTCATACCCTATGCAGTATGAAGGCAAATGAGGATGAGGGAAATAAGAGGAGAGCTGAACCTAAGGTAGGTTCAAACCTACAAACAAAATGAAAACACCTTCATGTCTTTTCAAATTTTCCAAGTGCCCTTCTCCTTTGAGTTTCAACAAACATGGAAGTACCAAAAGCTTGCACATACGGGTCATAATGTTGAAAAAGATGCACTAGTTTCAGGTTTTGCATCTTCTGTGTCTTTCCTCTTCCAAAATGTTTCTTTTCTAAGAGTATCTAGTATTCTAAGAGTATCTATTTACTATTTATACCTTCAAATTGCAAAGCCCAGTGAACTGGAGGTGGCATGGCTGGAGCAAGCAAGATATGGATTATGATCCTTAACTCCTTTGCACTCCCCTTTGGAGAGAGAATTTTATAACCAGATCCAGCTTTGAGATGGATCTGCCTACCCTCTATCCTTATAGTCTCTCCAGAACACTGTGAGTCTGTGTAAATTAGAAGACAAACTGTGTCATGGTAAAGTTTTACACAGAGAGACCCGTATAGAAGACACTCCATTTTATCTGTCCCTGTCCATTGTGTGTTTGTAAGTGTGAGGCATTTTATTCTTAGACTGGCAGTAATTTTTAGTAGCTCAGAGCTATGTCATCCCTCTCCACGTCCTTAAGAGTAGTTTTTCTCCTCCCCTCAGGTCTGAGGGCTGGCTCATGACTATTCCTACCTGTAGACCCCTACTCTTCTTTTTGATTGCTAATGCTGCCCCCTCCTTTTCAAGCTTTTTTGGTACCTCCACAAGCTTTTCCCAACCCCTCCATGATCAATTGCTCCATGATAAGAGGAGAATAATCCCTTTTCCTCCAAAAGCTTCCACCTTCTTGCAAGAACTTGCCTCCCTGCTTTCAACATTTCAGTTTTATCCAAATAACAAGGTAGCAGGGTATGCCAGGAGCAAACAAAACCTTGGCCTTGCTTGTTGCGGTAACAAGAATGGGCAGCCTTTTGGCTCGGGAGAAGGGCACTTGTGCCTGGCCTCACTGCTGGTGAGCAAAGGACAAGGACATCTCTTCCTGGACAAAGCTATGTAATATTCAGGCCCTGGCCACTTATAAGCTAACAGGTTTTCCTCTAAATGTCATGCTCCAAAACAAGGAAAGTAGCTAAGTCTTACAGTGCTAGAAATAATAAGAACACTGTCAGGTGATCACAGTAAGAAATCACACCTGCTTTATGTGTTTTACAAAAACATTCAAGTTTAGTTTATATGTATATAAGGAAAAAAGAAAAGCCCTTGACAACTGATAAGTACAAAATCACTTGTTCTTTCCTTTCTCACACTTTATTAAAAATGACTTTTACGTGCAAAAGAATAGGAAACAATCAAGACACTGACAACTGATTGTTGCTAAGTGTTTCCATCACAAAAAGAGAAGAAAAAAAGTAGTTACATGACTTTGTACTGTATTCCTGATTTTATAGATCATGCAAATAAAATAGGACAACCTCCTTCTAAAGATCCATTATTGCAGTGTCTTAGCAGTCATGAACTGGAAGTGAAAATTAAATGTACATTTCCAGAAACTGTGATCCAATCTGCACTCCTTGCATAGCATTAGTGGTTGCCTGAATTAGTTTGAAAGTAAGTTTGGAGTTCTACTAGATAGATACTACATTACCAAATTTTGTTTTAAGTGTGTGCACTGAATGTTACTTGGAATTAATATGACAGAAGAAGAGAGAAAGGGAAAATATGTGTAGCAGAAATTTCAAGTACATCTAGGTTCCATTTTGAGAAATTACTTGCACACAAGCAATATTTATGAAACTTTATGTGTCTTAATTATAGGTAATGAGAAAAACTGTTAATAATTCTCCATCTTGATGATAATTTCTAATTCAGCTCCGTTTTCATCCCAGATTATTCTTATAATTTCCTGTTACAGTTGGCAAATTTTTGAATAGATTAATGCAAGTGAAATCTTTTTTTTTTTTTTTTTTTTTTTCTGTATTACTCAGTATCTCAGTTCTGTGTGCTTTACATAATGATGTAAAAATGGTTTACAACTTCAGAGCTGTCACTAAATCACAGTAAGTAAACAATGTTGAATAAGAAATATGGGGAAAATTGGAATTTTAAGTAGTTTTTATAGACAGAAAATGGAAAAATAAAAGTTGTGATCATTTTCTATTGCAATGGTAAAGGAATGACATGGAGAATACAAATATTGTATTATGAATACACTTCTTTTAAAAATTCTGGTAAGCAACACCAGGTCCTAAGTGTTTGGTAAAACTAAAGTTAAACAAATGCCAACAAACCAGAAAACACAGCTACACCTACATCTCACACATTTCTAGATCAAAATATGGACTGTATCCTCAGATTCCTTGGAAATGAAATGTTGCCATCTATTAAGGGTTCTTTGCAACCCTTAAAAAGACCTGTAGTCCTTCAAAGCACTTGTATCCTTGGATACCTTCCACTTTCTTTTCATTTGCTATATGCTGTTCTTCTGAACACCTCAAAGTACCTTATAAATAATGAATTAAGCTTTAAAAAAAATTCTATCTTGTATAGACAGTATTGCAACCGATTTACCAGGGAGTGAAGTGAAACATAAAGAATGAACACCGTAGCTACTTTCAAAGAATCAGAACAAAGTAGAAGATGAAATTAGTATAACCATGAGCACATGACAGCAAGTAACAGTTTTAGCTATCTTTTAGCAATCAAATAAAATACCACCCCCCCCCCAAAAAAAAAAAAAAAATCTCAATCCCTATTCTAATCTGTAAATTAAAAAAAGTACATGAATATTTGAACATCTATTTATATCCTTAAATGCTGTAATGGTCTATCATGCTCATGTGTGAATGGATTGATTGGAGTGCAATAGGTATGCATTTGGGAATAAACAAAAGCTTTCTTTAATCTTAATTTTCCAAAACGAGTGCTGAAATTGCAGCATACGAGCATATAAACAATTGATATGACTAGTCTGGAAAAAAAATAATGTCAAAACTTTCCTTTCAAGTGTTTTATGAACTAGAATGTAGCTTATGTTAGCATATTAAAGAGTTTTAAAATAACTTGATCATTTCTCTCCACTTTCTTAATACTATTGGGCATGATTGAGATTGACTGCTGTTTAATTATGAAAATATTTAAATTGCTTATGGACAGTTCTGTAATTTTATTAACCATATAATAATTATTCATAGGTGATGACACATACCTATCATTCTTGTTCTGAGTAAATACATGTAATATTCCTTTGTGATTTTTTTTTTTTTTTTCATCTAGAGTTTATTTAGATAATGGACTATCCATTATCTAAAAGGTTTGGTTGTTTTTACTGAAGTATCTTAAAGAGTCCTTGAAAGAGGACTCGAAAACAGGATGAACTCCACCTATTCAATGATTAATATGTTACATCCTGGATTTTTCTGAAATGATAGTTTTTGATAAGGTAGGCACCATGACTGTTACTCTGATCTGGGATTTTTGTTTTGTTAAAATAGTCCTGTGCAGCACTCTTAAAATGTTTTATTTGCATTTCAATCTAAACCCTGGATTCTTTATCCTAGATATAAACTTTTGCTGCTACGGTAGAGGGAACAAAATAGCACTTACTTGTTGTACCACATAGCTTCTGGTCAAAGGTGTTGATCTAGATGCAAACAGTATTCTACTTCGTAGATTAACTAATATTCAGTGTTTCTAAGCCTCTGTTTTGCTCTTGTGCATAAACACTTAAACGATAAAAGTTTCTGTACCATGCCCCACTTGGGTTTGTGTTTGTCCACCCTAAGGAAAGAGTTAAATCCTCAGAGTGCACAGTGAGGAGTGAGTTGGTTGTCATTGCAAGCAGGAGCCAAGAAACCTTTTTCTATATCTTTCTGTGTCACACTTGTGAAAGGCAAATAAATAAAGTAGATCCTCAGTTAGTGTATCACTATTCCAGTGTTTTTTTCAGCACTGTGAGTGAAGTTCATGCTGTTAAGTTTTGTAAATGCAAGGCTAATCTCTAAGAATTTATAAGATATTCTTGGTTTTGGTTTTGGTTTGTTTGTTTTGTTTTTCATTGTTTTGCTTTTTGTTTTGTTTTGTTTGTTTTGGTATGTTTTTGTTTGTTTTTGGTGTGTGTTTGCTTTAATCAATCTGTTCTTTGTAGGTTCTGAATGTTCTGAATAATGATGTCTAAGAGAAAAAAAATAAACTACTATGTGTACAACACCCTCCCCCCCCCCCCCCCCCCCCCAGTACCATTAAACACTAGTATTTTGAACAGATAGAATGAGGCTGTTTCTGTAAAAAAGCTCTTGATCTTTTTCTAATCATTATAGGCTTCCATTTCTCTTCTGACAGGTCAAAAGACATCAGTCTTAGACTTGTCACAGGTGCTGGATTGCATTTTGCCATTTCTGGGCTTCAGGCAAGTGTAAATTTAAAAGTAGAGAGAAAAGTGAATGTTTTTCAGGCTGCTTGGATGTTACGGTTCTTCTTTTGTTTGTTCTCTAATTTTATTAATTCTTGGCTGTTTGAGTAACATGCCTATTATTGGTGGAGGAAATTCTAGGAGACCAGGTAAAATAGGCAAGCATATGTAATAAAATTCTGTTTACCCCTTGGCAGTGATTTGTGAATCATTGATACCAATAACCCATATTTAATGTATGGATATCTGCATGCACTGAGCTGATTCAGAAAAAAAATATGTTTTAGTTGTTTGTTTAATTTATTTCTTTCCTAACCTATGCCAATAGTCCTTAACTTGTTTTTATTTCCTCTGTGTGGTACCTAAAGATGATAAGAGAGAAAATGCTGATGTTTTCTCTTCTTCCTCTGCCACCTGTATGATTCAAATGCGCTGTCTTCCACTAGTATTTAGCTTCTACAATAGGAGACTTTTTTTTTTTTAATATGATTTGACTTCATCAAATAGTTTGAGTGAATAAATAGAAAATTGAAAATAAATTATTATTCCTTCTGTGTGTGTTTGTACCTTTGTTAAAGTAAGGTGAATTTTTTTTTTCTTTCTAGATTATTTTTATCAGAATATCTGACTTTTAGCCTTAATATTGTATAATTGAAAAAATATGTCACAGTGTGCACTCATATTACTCATATTTACAGATTTCACTTTTTTTTTTATAACTAATTAAACAGTAGATATTTGAAAGCTGGAAATACAGATCAGTGTAGTACACATTATTCTTGCTTTAGAGGAAAGTAGTTTTGACTAGAAAATTTTCAGGATTTGAAAAATCTCATAAATACCATTCACTGATTATTCTGTAAAATATGTACTGTTATATCTAAATATTCTATCCTTAGATAGATTCCATTTGTGTCTAGATATATCTAATCTGTAATAGCTGGACAATGTAATAAAGCTGTCCTACTTTGGGCCAAACCAATAGTGCACTTTCTAAAACTTATATTTTCTTCAAAATGTACCTGCACAACTTTTGTCATGTTTTGGGAAACAGAGGACTGTTTCAGTGACTTAAGTTGCACTTTTTTACCCACTAAGATGTTGAATAATGAACCCCATGAGACAGATTCTTTTTGTTAGACTTGTGTGTATATTTAAATTATTTTTGTGACTGTCAAAATTGCATGTATGACTGAACATAAACATGTTTTAGAATTGTTTTGATGTAAATCTTTCCTTTGAAAAAAAGCATAATATTTTGTGATCACATAGTTTCTTCATCAGTTTTTGAACACTGCAAGCACAGGATACTGTATGTTCTCATTCCATATGGAGTCTGGCAATTTTAGGTACAAAAGGTGCCTAAAATTATGGAAATTGGACCGTATTTGACCTTGAAGAAAATAAACCCTAAGTAAGTTCTGATTTTTGATATTGCAATGATCTGAAATCCAAAATTAATTTTTCTGTTTCCTGTAAGGCAAAACTTTCATAACTTTATTTAATTTCAGTTGTCAATTTAATCTCCCTGGCAAAAGTTATACAGAAGATAGGATGTAAGATGAATAAAAAGAGGTTTTTTTGCTAACTTTTATTCATTTTATATTTTCATTCTCAAAACCCCTCTGTATTGTTTGTCTCAGATAGATTTCTGATACGCTTATGGTAGGTATTTCAACAAGACCAAAATATTTTTGGTTCATTTATTCAAGACAATTCAACTACTCAATAGGTTCAGTCATAGCAGGGAGGAGTGGCTTGAGGATCCTTACCTGTAGCTGTCTTTATATGTGAGTTATTCTCACTTCTCACATCTATGTAAGGAAATCAGTGGCCCATTTTCTCTGCCGAGACCAGCAGTTTCTGATGTTGGATTAAAAATGGCCCACATTGGAGTAAGGTGATAGACAAATATCATTATCTCCTCTTCTTCCCTTTGAAAACTGAAGTCATTCACATTGAAATATGACAGCAATAGAAGGGCAATTTGTCAGAGGCCAATTAAAACATACATTTTCATGTATGTTGTTTTCCTGTATTTCTAGTATTTGTCCATGTAACTTGAATTTATATCACTTCATATTTTTATCACAGTTTACATTTAATTTGGCATACGTGTTGCCAGACTACAAAGGGAATACCTCTCTTGAGATATTGAGATTCTCTTCCCTTGAGAGCTCAAATTTTAGTCAAGTCTTTGGTGTAGATATCTTTTGGTTATATGAGAGAATTCTACTTTCACCCTTGGGTTCATTCAAGGGAAAAATTTACCCAGTGCAAGAGATAATCAGCAATTGACTTACATTTTTAACTTAGAGTTTCAACACTATCCTGAGGCTTTCACCACTCCTTAATGTTCTGGTTCCTCCACTTATAATATTTTATTTTAGAGAAATAAAAAGTGTTTTGAGAACGTTAGGTACCAGGTCATGTTCACTGTTTGTGCTGCTTCAAGGTGAGACGAAACACTTGTTCTAACTCTCCAGCTGAAATACCCACTGGTGTGAAGAAAACTCCTGAGTGACATGAAAACCAGCTGAGCTTTTTTCAGGTTATTTAAGACAGGTGAAGAAGTGCATGACAAGAGCACCATAACTTGCTGGTGGCTCCCAATTAGCACACCTGTACTAAGGCTGCAGCGTGTCAACTAGGTGTAGAGTTGGTGAGTGGCCAAAAGCTTGCTGTAGTTTAATTTTTCATCTCTACCCTCACAGAACTGTACATTTGAGACCCTTTTTTTTTTTTTTTTCTGGTTTTATTTATTACTGAGAGGCCTCTTTAAAGGAAATCCCAGAATTGTGATCTATAATTTCTCTTGATGTCACTGGCAGTTAGAGACATTAGTTGGAGCAGACAGTTTTAGCCTGACTGCACACCAGGATTTGCTGGCTGGAAGAGTACTTCTGAAATGGTAGGATCCGTGCTTAATTTGTATCTTATCCTTCTGCAAGCCCTAAGGATAGAAATAAGACAGAAGAAATCAGAAATAGTGTTTTATGTCTAATTGTTAGTTTACTTAATTCCACATCCAATATTACTGTATGTGCATTTGCACGCACATTCACAGGTGCACACCTATGCACAGGAGTGCATGGGTATTTCTGTTTCTTCCTGTAAGAAAGCACACCAGCTCAGGCTAGTAACCCATTAGTACCTTATCCTCCATTGTGGTGGGAGTACCTGAAGGTCTGTTGCATCTTCAAGCACGTGTGTATGCATGCCTGCATGTTTCTGTTTCTGCAGGACTGGTTAGAGATAGGCAAGGAGAAGCTGCCTCAGCACATCCAAAAGCAACTTCATTCCCACTGCTTAGCAGCTATCGTTCTGCTGCATTTGACCTCCTTATTGTAAAGACTACATTGTGTTACCCTTTGTACTTCTTTGGCTAGGACTGTAATCTTGCAGAGTTAGTCTCTCAGAAACTGGTCATTCCATGCTGAGCCATCCTTTGCCTTATTTAATAAACTATGTTTTGCCATTAATATATATTTTTTTTTCCTTTTCCTTTTCTTTTCTCAATCAACAAACAGCTCTTGAGAGAACACCTAATCTAGAGCCTCCAGTGGGGACTGCTTATCAAGTGCGAGCCTCCTGGCTGTGTAAAGGATTCACCTCTAAGTCCTTGTCTCAGAAGGAACCTCAACTCCTTTTATTCCTTTAAATTACCATAATTGTGTGTCTTGCACTTGTAGTATTTTCATGTTAATGCTGTAATTTTCTCCTTTCTCTTTTTGGTTGAATTGGTTTCAAGGCCTTTTGAAGTGTTTCCTATTAAATAAGCTGGGAGGATTTTTTTATTTTTTTTTCCCTTGAGGTACTAGTATTAGGTGATGGCTGAAGCATTTCTGGTGATAAATCTTTTCTGGTGTCACCTCTGAAATGTTGATAGTGGAAACTTGGTGTTTAAATGACCATTACGAGATAAGAATCTAGAGGAAAGACTTTCGGTTTATAATATTTAAAATAAGTCCATTTCTTGTTAACACTTACAATTAACACAATTGTGCTTTCCAGTTTTATTGACTTTTCTGAGATCTTAGTGAATTTATTTAGGGAATTTTAATGAAAAAAATATTTAAGATTTAGCCTCTTGCATGAATCTTGGCTAGTAAAAAGTACGTAAATATGTTGAATTATTATCTGATTAAAAAAAAAAAATAACGTGATGTTTTCAAATGTGGCCCAAGTACAGCAGAAATATTTCCATTTAGTATCCAACTGCTTAGAGGGATTATTTAACTCAAATTCAGCAGTGCTAAAATCTCTCATCATAATTCACTATATAATAGGATTACCTTGAAAGAGAGCTAGATGGCACAGTTGGTCAATACAGTAGGATACATTTGTAGAGGTCTAGGCTTAAATCTGACCCTGGGACACAAATGTACCATGTTTGCTGGTCTAAATATAAATCCAAGTAGATGTTTATTTGTATTCCATACACTTTGTCATTACTTCATGCAGCTGGCAGCCTGTTCAGCAAAGACCTAAAACTCTACTAGCAGTTTTGGACAGAGGTACATTGGCACAGCTGTTTGGAGAACCTGATTTAGTGCATCTGAACTGTTCTTGGCTTTAACCAATGGAGGTAGTTTTTCACTTCTCTGACTGCTAAAATTTATCAAATTCGCACAACAAATTAGTAGAAAACAGAGAAGAATTGTGCCACTGGAATTCATCAGAGATACTGGGTCTAGCTGTTATTCCTAATTATAATTGGGATAGAAAAACTGGCTTAAATAAAATTTAGTAATAATACCCAGTGTTGCAATATTCCAGTAGCCCAATTATCTCTCAAAACTAGTAAGTATAAAAGAATAAAGTTCCAAAAATATCATTAACTTTGCAGTGTTTGGTATTACAGGCCTGTTTTTTTATTTCTTTACTCTGCAAAGTAGTGGAAAACGCTCTGGAATGAAGATGGCAGATTTCACACGGGTATAAAGAAACGCATAACAAATAAGGAAATCATACTTATGCTATTTTGTATTCTGTGAGAAGGGCAATATATTAATTTATGTATTTAACTAAGAAAAGAAGGGAAAAGGTTCTCTTTGGCTGGATGTTACAACAAAGTCACATTTTTTTTAGGGGAAGAGTATGAAAAGCAAGTACGTAGCATGCTGCTTAGGGCGGCAGAAAGCCTGTTGTCACCTGGCAGTGTCCATACCATTTTGCCTTCTTGCTTCACGTTGTCTGAGCTGACCTCTCTTTCTTGAGTGCAATTGATGTTGTATAGCTGTGAGGACCTGGATGCTTCTCTTTATTGTTTATTTCCAGCATTTCCAAAATCTGTCTTATTTTAAGACATTTGAACTGAAGGAATGACTGTGCACATTGATTTCAGAAGAATTGGTTCTGAGTTTTTAGGATGCAATCTATAATTACAGCAATTAGTCATGAAAGTCCATGTAACTGCATTAGACATAGTCTAATTATATTTTACTTATCTGCTGTTTCATTTAGTAGTTATTTCTGAATTGAATTGTGTATATTAAAACAACGTACATCATCTAGAATAAAACAATCATATAAGCAACGAGAACGTTTATGAGAAATAATAACAATACCATATTTATTTTTCTGCTAAATGTAAAATGGTTTTATTTTTCCATGTTTCCATACAAATTAAATTTGCTATGTGGTAGCAGAATTTGTACAACCAAATTTCAGTGCTTTATTCTGAAGCTGTTTTTCATCTTCTATAGACTGATGTGTGAGCACCATTTTTACAAGATGTAGATTTAATGTTAAACTGACTCAAAATTTTTGTTTCTTTGTGTTATATGTTTGAATTTCTTACCTTTAATTTTTAAGACAAAGGTTGTGTTGACATTTCCTACGGAGAAGAAATTACAATTTGCATGTCCTACCCAAAAGCAAAGGCAGCATATAATTGTAAAAGGGAGCAAAGCAAACTCAAGCTACATAGAAATCTTAAGTTCTTAGTACTCTGGGAAATCAATTATTAGAAGAGTTTACCAAGTAAAACATTAGATCTTTCATCACTTCAGAGTTTTCAGGCAACATGGAGAAAAGGAATGGAGAAAAGGACTTAGTGGATTTAAGGTATATATTTATCTGTTTTTAGAGTCTCTAAAAAAAAAAAAATCCTCAGAAACTCTCACAGCATATAATAATAAATATTTATTGTGCTAGAGGAAGAGCCCCAGACTGAATGTTACCTTATGGTAAGAGCAGTTACTGAGGAGCAAGAGAAATCTGGACACCAACTCGCCGATCTGTCAAGTCAGAACACAGAGCTCTTCTTTGGCAAGGCCAGACCTGAGCCCTGCCCAGTTGTTGAGCTGTCTTGTTCTCTTCATGACCTTGAGAAGGAGCCATGAGTTCTGCTTGGTACTTCCCAGCTATTCAGAAAAGAAAAGCACTCAAATGCGATTGACCCGTTCACATTACTTTCTGCTGTCTGGTTTAGGAGGCTTTCTTCTAGTCTACTGGTGTATGTGGCCTCCTGTTCTGAAACTATTATTTATTTTTAAATGTCCGTTGATGTTTAACTTAGATGCTGTGCCTAAGCCATTACTACATGGAAACATAAATGTTAAATACTTTAACATTTCCACCATAGACCTTTTCTAAAGTATTTGAGTGAGCTCAGGCAGGAGGCCTGTGTTTTCAAAAAGTTTGTTGAGTAAGTTGTGTAGGTGAGATGACAGAGCCTTTTATCTTACAAACAGAAAAACACTACAAATATTGAGATATATGGTGCATAATGATGTATATGTCACATGTATGGCATATTGCAGAAGAAAAATTAATATTGCTTTATAAAATTTGAAAATGCAAGTAATAAGCTCTAGAGTATTATTAACTCACATATTCTGAAGTTTCAGCTACAGTTACATAGAAAACTCAAGCTGAACAAATCAAATACTCTTAGATTTAAAACGTGGAGCAGAGTCTCTGTTGTTGAAAAAGACTCAGGTATTAATATTTCACATTGCTATAAGTGCAAAATTTGAGCTATTTCTGACAGCTCTTGTACCCTTATTTCTAATGCTTCCTATAAGGTAAGTTATCAAAGAGTGTATTTCAGAATGTTATGCATTGTGTCTGATTATGTATTTATTCTATAACCCAATAGAGTGTATCATGTAATGACCTTAGCTGCTCTGAATAAAAAACTCATTATCTGTGCCTAGGTGCCATTCTAACATATCGATGCCCTAGGAAATCTTGAAATTCTCTAGTATCAGTGAGAGTAAATTTGTAAAGCAACATGTTGTCTAAGATGAAAACCAAATCATTTGAAATGACTGTCACCACTGAAAAAGGAAATAATGCAAAATCAAATATTATTATTATTATATTGTAGAGTATTACAAAATTAATTTAATTTTCTAAAAATTTCAAAACCTGATATTAATGGAATCAGATATATTCTTGCCATTCCTTCTTAGAACTAGAGCAAATATTTCAGGAAAAAATGTCTTCCCTAGCAATGCTCTTCTCTGTAAACTTCATAATGGAAAAAGATTCTGGAGAGAAATGGGACATCCACTGTTACTAAAGAGTGCACCGTACAAAATCACTGGGTAAAGTTCCCATTTCCAGCTGAAGGTTTACTGGTTATTTTTTTAGAAGATAAAATATAATTTGAAACTGCTCTTAAATCTATGTGACATGAAATACAAATTAAAAATGGAAATGTTTCTGAAATCCTATAAATTAGTTCAGCTAATAGAAAAATATAGTCAGCAAACACACCTGTTGCTCTTCTGTTAACATTATCTGTATATTCAGTAAAGACATACATATTTATTGCTGACCTTTGAGAGCTGGTTAACAAATCTTTGCATTTTCTCTACCTCTTTACGTATCCTGAGTGTGTGAATTCCTGGCCTGATGGATGCTCCTGACCATTGCTTAAAAAACAAAACAAAACAAACAAACAAAAAAATTGAAAACATAAAAAAAAATCTTTTTGGAAAATACAAGATAAAAAACTTCATATCATAAAAAGCAGTATTGATGTTCTAAATTTAAATCAACAGAAATCTGAAAATATGAAATGGTTTGTAAAACAGCTTGCTTGTTACTCTAGATTATACCATAAATCACTGAAGCATAACTAGGTTTGCATTCTGTTTTCTTTACCTGAACACCTCATGTTACAGGCAATGTCGTTTTTGGAAGCCACATAAATACTATTATTTTCTGTAGTGTAGAAAGTCTCACAGGGTGTCTGGAAAGGTACAAACACATGTAAAAATAGTCATCCTCAAAACTTCATGCATTTGTTTTCAGATGAAAGCTGTACAAGTAGAAAAAAATTCAACTCCTTTCCCCCACTTGCACACTTTGTATTACTGTATGAAAATCTCTGAACATTTAGGCTTTGACTAAGAGCAACCCTACTTTTAAGTGCTGCTAACTTCGAGCTTTTGCTGGAATACACACTTATTATTTCCCAAGTGTTTGTGTCTCACATGTCCAATATATATGCAACACAGGAACATTGGAAAAGTCACTATGTTCTATGTTAGAAAGTCATAATATTTAGTAAACAATTGGGGCTGCTTTTTTGTTATGATGATTTATTGGGGAAAAAAAAGGATATATTTAATATTTTAGATGGCATTTGATATGTAGGAGATCCAGATTGATCTGGTTATTGGAATGTTCCTTAGACACTATACAATTCATGATGTATAAGCACTGTGAAGTATCAATGATTAAAAATATTTCAAATACCAGTTTACAGTAATGGGAGTTATACAGATTTTTAGCAAATGTAGTCCTTGGTTATTATAAATTTAGTTTTACAGATTCTGAATGTTGAACCCTTGCATTTTTTGCAAAATAACAGTTAAGTGTTAGCAGATCCGTGGTTTACATAGAAAGTGGTTCATCTGCGAACATGGGAAAATAAGGATATGATGTTGATCAGAGACTGCATGTCTGGAGGTGTCTTCGTGTGGCAGAGAGAGTTATGTACCTGCATTAGAAAAATGCTAATAGAACAGACCACTGACATTCCCCTCATACATTAAGACTGAGAGCAGCATCAGGATTTGCCATCTGCCTCATGTGCACACTTTTGTCAAATTCACTCTTTTCCCTCGTTTTTTCATTCTCCTTTTTTTTAGTTGGTTTTGTTGCTACCACCACCAGCCCTTTATTCTTCCTCCCTTTGGAACAGAATATCTTCAATTTAGCTACAGATGCTTTTCTCCCGTCTGCTTCTGCCTGCCCACAGATGCTCATAACAGCTCCTTCTTAGGCTGATGACGGTCTCTATAGCAATCAGGCAGCAGAAAGCACTCAGTGCTAAAAAACGAGCAGATCTTGTAGCAGCCTCACGATTTTTTGTCTTCCAACCTCTCTGCAGTAGTTACCCCTGTCTTCACCTCTGCAGAAGTCTGTAAATGTGCTGATACTCATCTGGTAGAACAGGCCAAGTAGTGGGAACAGCTGGATGTGGATTAGTTACCTAAATGAGTAAACTGAATTAAAATTTACCATACTTTTTACTACACTTTTATGAAACTAACAAAGGCTTATGAAATATAAGTAAGATTCTGCCACTGTTCAATATAGCTAAATAGCTAAAACACCTAATGAAAATGATATACATATGAAGTTTGACTGCTTTCATGTTAAGTGTAGATTACTGAAATAATGAATAAAATTCTTCCCTATGTATTTTGGGTGAAAATGCAATAAATATTCTAATTCTTAAAGGAACATATTCTCAGACTGTGTTGAAGATGGAAATATTTAATTTTCTATGCAAGAATGTCTATGTAATACCACAGAGAAAAGGTGAATGAGTAGAGGTTTGTTTTTATTGCAAAGGCAAGATTTAGATACTGTATGCTCTGCAGGAAAATCAAATAAGATGTTCTGTTCAGGAAGATAAAAATAAATAGCATTAGTTCTCTAGGCTGATTCTAAGCTATCAAAAATATGTCCAGTCCAACATAGATGGCATTTAGTTACAGCACAGATGAATATTTGGCAATATTCTGCAGAGACTGAAAGGATGGCTTTTGTTTTACCAGACACTTTGAAGACATGATATTCTAAATGTTTCCTTTGTTTTGCATCAAAAAGTTATTAGATCATTTGCTAAATAGCATGCAACCAAAACTATCATGGGATGTACTGTACTGACAGCCTTTGAGTTAGAAGATTAGTTTTGAATGAACAAAACTTCAAGTAATTCTCTAGGTCTTTCAATCAAATATAGGACAGATGTGTTATAAATAGTGTTATACATAGCATAGTAAGTGGCTTTGAAGGTTTTCAATAAGGTCAGAGCAAACCTTGTTCTGGGGGCAATTGGCAGGTAGCAGCAAGTAGAGTATAAGTTAAACCCCAAAATAATTTTTCAAGGCAGAAACAAATGTGATTTAGATTTAGTACTGCATGGGCAGTCATATTGAGGCAGTTGAATTAAAAAGCAGCAGCAAGTGAGAATTTTCATAAACCAGAGAGAGATTCGCTTCGATTGTTTCTTCACAGTGCCTTCATTGGACATGTCAATAGGTGCCAGAAAAGGAGATACTGTCCTTTATGAATTGATATTCACTATATTGGCATGACCCACTTGTAGGGACCCTTGCATAAAGGTACCAGAATAATTTATTCCTCATCATTTTGGGAATAACTTTATCTATTTGACAAGGACCTGTGCAGATTCCATTTGCATCTCTTCTGGGAGAGTTGTTTGCTGTGGAGAAGCTCCTTTGGTGTAGTGGTGATCAGGTGTAAGAGAGATACTGAGTGAAGCAGACTTCTGTCAGACTCTGGGGTATGAGAGATTAATAAACAAGGCAGGTTTTGCTATATATTATTTTCACCAACTTACATAAACCAAGGTGACTTTTCAACATAGACAAGAACTCCAAGTATTCTGGCTGTGCAGCTGATAGTGCAGTGGTGTCTTCTGCATGGCTAGCTCAACCCTGTGCATATTCTCAGCACTGACTCCAGGTCAGCAAAGAGTTGGAACATATGAGAAATAGACTGTCTGTATTCTTAAGTTTAAAAGCATATGACTAAAATGTCTGTTGAATGAGGGCTTACCTGACAGAACCGAGCCTGGTACAGAAAGTTACCTGACTTTGCAAATGAATGCAGAATAGTAATGTTGTATAAGCTGCATGAAACACAACATCAGCAAAACAATGAAAGAAATGGTTCTTGAAAAATACCAGCAGGGCATGAATGGGAGACAATATGCAGTTGGAAGGAAAATATTAAGTCAGACAAATTGTGCACAAGAATCTCAACATTCATTTAATGAGAAAGTAACTTTCTGGTTGATAAGGATGAAAAGAATATCTGGACAGTATGGACTGGTGCACTTGGTTAAGCAGTAAAGTCTGAAACCACAACCTTTGTATATATTAGCAAATCATTCATTTCCATGCTGTGCTCATCTCAGTATCAAATGTTTGCACCTAAAAATGTACATCGTTCTTTTATTCTAACTAAACAACAGCTAGAAGTGAAGAAAGGACTTATTATAATACAAAGGATCTTTTCTGTCTTCAGGGAGTATCTTTTTTTGCACACAGGAAATACCAGAAGATCTGTGAAAGAAAGATCACTGATTTTCTTCTGTAATAGGGAGAAGCCAGGCACCAGATTCTCAATAGAACAAAAGTTGGTGTTCTGTTCCAATAAACCCAGGGAAATAAAGGAATGAACAGAAAGCTAACATTCCAGTATTCTAAGCTATATCTGTCAGAATATACCAATGATACTATTTTTGACATACATGTATATATGCATAAATTCTACTGACTAGAGCTACAGTTTGGTTTTCAAAAAGTCAGCGGCGTTGGAAGAGCATTCTTAATATTTTTTCATTCCATGCCTCATGATAGATATTCAGTAATATTTCTTTTGGAAAATACTCTTCTCTTATCTCCCCTTATAATACCTGTTGTTTACAAGCTATTAAAAGATCTATTGAAATTTTCTTTCCTGTGTCTATGATCCAAAGCTACAGTTATCTGTAGATAGATTATTTTTTTAGCTGTACATTTGCACAGACAGTCCAAAATATGGAGTTGCAGGCATGTTGCTGAATGATTAATCTCTTTTTGCTTTTTCCACAGAAGCAAAGTCAGTCTAGTTTAATAAACCACCTCTGGATAGCCATCTTTAGAAGCTTAAGCGTAGAACCAGAAAGTTTATAACATGCAGTACTTAGTTTCCCACCATGATCTTCTACCTTTAATTATAATTAAATTTAATAATGTTTGGTTTAGCTTGTGACTCTCAGACTTACTTGTTTTGATCTCCACTATTGTTTTTCTACTTGGAAACAGAAGTAGAAACCAGAGAACATATCTCAGACTTTGGGATCTAACGTTTTACACTCTAAAGCTGATTTTGTAAGACTGCCAGAAGGATTTGTTGTCATTAGTTGTTGCTGTTCAATATACACTATTTCTGAATGTGCAAAACTATTTTTTTAATATCTTCCAGTAATACATTATATCTGATATATATATATGTATATCTCAGATAGCAAATCTTAAATTATTCACTTTATCAGTAAGCATTCCTGAATTGTAAATCAGTGATAACAGAATTCCAGTCTTCTCACTTTAATCAGTATTAAAGTTTGCTTTTATTATGTGTTCACCTCTTTTTCCCGTCTTGAAAGTGATGAAGTGCATCTCAGTATATTCTAGAGAGACATTTTCATGCCTCTTCATATTCCTCTCACCTTTCTGTGACCTCCTTGTGCTTCAAGTTTTCTTTGCACCTCTTCGTTAGTACTTTCAAAGCTTTTGACTGTTGAGTTGGGCAACTTGGTACTTCTGCCTTGGGGAATAGCACATGGGTTTCACAGTATAGTTACAATAATTCATCTTTTCTCAGTTCAAAAGCCCACCTGAAGAGGAATCCATTTGGGTCAGTCTGAAGACAATATTTTTCAGGATTTTTTAAATTCCTTTTGGATGTTTAAGGGAAGTGTAAAATTACATGCATGAGAGGAGTTAGGTGACTCTCACAAAGTCTATTAAGTGTTGGACCTGATTTTTGTCTTCTACCATCTAATTGCATGATTGAAGCACTCTTCTGGAAGCTGGCACAGCTGTTCCATCCAGTTTTTGCTGTAGTATATTCTTAAGCATTTTATACAAAATGAAATTTCTTCAAGGGACAGTGTGCTATCTCAAATTTTTAGGACACCTTTTGAATAAGTAAAAGATTATGTACCATAATAATAAGTACATAATACTTACTACTACTAATAATAATAATAAGTACATAATACTTATTATGTACCATAATAAGTAAAAGATTATGTACCTTAATTGTGAAGAAAGCCAAAGAAGAGCAAGACTAGAACTCACATGAGTGTCCTAGCCACAACACTCATATAAAGTGAGGAACAGGAAAACAAGCATGAAGGAGATGCAAGTGACAGAAGGTTGTCATCTAAATATTTCCTCAGTACTTAAAAATTTGAATGTTTTCTTCAAAAAAATAAACCATCTATTTCTACCCTTCCTAACATTTGTTTTCTGCTGAAAATACTTGGATTTGGCATAGTTTTGCTAAACCATTTTCCAGCAAAAGTTATTAACCAAAGTATGTTTCATCAATCTTTTCTGGATTACTGTAAATTGCCTGATTTGTTTATATGTGTTTATTCATATATAAATGTGCTCAAAAAGAAGCTATGAAGTTCTCAGAAGTTTAACCCAAGTTGTACATTTTATCATTATTTCATAATAAAATAAATCGTGTCCATACAGGTGTACAGGGGAGATGACTGCATATCCTCTTGCTATGTCACACTCAGATGGCAAATACTGTATGCCATAAAAATGTTCTTGTACATCTGCAATATTTTCTTTATAACAAAGAAAATAAATGAATGGTTTTGAGTGTAGTTGAAAGAACAAGTGTGTTGTTGTATTGCTTTATGATCTGTCCTCTATGTAATACACTCTTGACCTTTCAAGGAACTGCTTTCTTCTTTCAAAAGTAGTTTCTTTTTTATAAGTATAGATATCTATGGGTCAGGGAGGGAGAGCAATGGAGTATTGTAGTAAATTGACCAGTATACAATAATGCCACTGTCCCTGCAATTGAATCAGAGTTGTTGCAACGTACGCCCTGTACTAAAATAGCTGAAGAAGACTCAGTTATGCTTCAGGTGGCAGAGACCGTATTTCCACAGCTGTATGTTCCAAGGTTAAGTTCTAGCTGCTCTTTTTCCAAGTGTACATTGTGATAACAATAAATATTAAAGCACACAAATGACCAAATTTATCACTGTACTTTTTCTGCTGTTTGTAAAGCCAACACATTCTTTTCATTCTTTTTCACTCCTGTCTTTAATTTGTGATGGTTTGTTTGACTTCTGTTCATATATACCAAGTTATTCATATTTTACTTCTATTATGGGACTGTCATTCTGCATAGAAAGACTCCACTAACACAAAAAGAGAAAAAAAAAAAAAAAAAGGAAAAAATAAAACAACACACTGAGTCTTCTGCCTGAGTGTACCTCTCTTCTTAAAACAATTTCCATGAGAATGCAAAAAGATCAAAATACAATACTATTTTAGTAGATTTTATCCATGTTTTCTTCTCTTATTTTCCTAGAAAACTGAAAGTTTTGCAATAGAAATGTAACATGATAGAGGTGGTGATGACTTCTACTGAAATAACTCACAGCCTTCAGAAAGAAAGAGTGGCGTTACTTTGGTAGCCTTTGGAAACTTCTGCTACCTAGGATTCTGTTGGTTCATTGCCATATTAGTATTGATATCAGTGTTTTATTTGTCAGTCTGTAGACTTTTCTAAATGGTAATCTGGAAAAAAATCTCAAAGTAGATTATCCTTGGATTTATGAGCTGAGAATTAGAGGGAACTTTTGAATTAATATTAGAGGAAACAGTTATTCTGGCTAGTATACAGTAAATACAGCTGTTGCATTTGAAGGCTTCCGTTTTTCTTATTCAGCAGCACTGGAAGATAGGTGTTGTTTCTGATGTTGAGTTACTCTAACTGATGGAAGCTAATTTCCTTTAAGTAAACATTAGAAAAGTTGGTCGGATAAGCATTTATTATTTGCCTTGTGTGCTAAGCATGATTTATAGACTTTTTTTTTTTTTTTTTTTTTTTTTTTTAATGTGGAAGCTTGTTGCCCTTAAGTTGCATAAAGTTGCAAATGAGAATATTGATTGTGATATTGATCAGCTCACTGATGGTGCTGAGACATCACTATATTAATTAGAAGGTCCTAAACTTAGTTAATAAACTTTCATTTCTTTCCCTTGTTTTACTGCTTTCTCAGAGCTCTATGCTATACATGAATAAAAGCATGTTGTGCTTAGTGGTATCCATGTCTGGGCATAAGCACTAAGGACAAATGAAAGACTGTGAGTCTTCATCCAGTAGCCATTTAAGTGAGGAGTTTTTTTGTTTTCTTTTTCCCTCCATAAATTTCAAATGCAGTTTGATTTGTAAAAAATTAAAGAGACAGAAACAGAGAGAACAAGAAGAGAAAGTTGTTACACTGAGTCTTTAATTTTTACAAATTAATTGTTTTGATTTTTATATCTATTGCATTCAAATACCTAGTCCTTATGGGTCTGTAATGTTTGGGCAGTACTAGCAAAGAAGGCCACTGGTTAGCTGGTAGATAATGCCAACACCAAGAAAAAAAAAAAAAAAAAAAAAGGAAAGAAAGAAAGAAAGAAAAACGTTGCATCAGTATTAGGTGAGTTAATCAAGAAAACAATTTTTTCTTGTTAATGTAGTTGTTACTGGTATAGCATCAGGCATTGGAGCCATTATCAGTATAAAAACAATACCTTAGCAGAATCTATGCTATCCAAAAAGGTTTTTTTGTTGTAACCTAAGGTTTCCTATGTCCATAAACATTACCACTGTAGCTGGTATAGTTAAATTTGCACATCTTTTCTCTGCCTAGTTGGGGTACACATACACAGTCATTTTAAAAGTTTGCACTGCTCTATCCCAGTTTGCACTGCTCTATCCCATACAGGAGGATATATAGGCTGTATTGCCATGGGGTACCTTTGCAAAACTTAGCTAAATTCAGGTTAGCAGTTGTGCTAGCATAGTTATTTTAGAGAACAGTTGTATTCTGTGTACAATTTTAAGTGACAAAAAGATTACACAGAGTTGTGTGGATCAGTGCAGTCATTGGAACGTAACAGTGTTTTCCTACCTGTATTAGCTGAACATGAAATCTAGGTTTTTCTTTCTGCCTTCCTAGGAACATTTGCCCCACTCAGAGTGCTGATGCCATCCCCCAGCATGCCATGAAATAGTTTAATAGCCTGGCACACAGAAGAAAGTGGAACAAAGTTTTTATTTCATGAAAATGTGGTAAGTGACTGAATTACAAATAGTAGCTGTCATAAGAGAAGGAAGATAGCTTCTGAAATATTTTTAAATCACATGTAGAAAAACACTATGCTCTGGAACTGAATGTCACTTTCATTTTGGCTATTTTGATGGCTCCTCTACTTTAGAAAGTTCAGAATTCCTGTCATGTCGGTGAACTGATTTTTCCTGTTTTCTTTTAGGTTCACTCATCCCAGTGTGTCCAGTTGAATCATTCAAATTTGTGTTGAAACCTAACAGACAAGCAACAGGAAGTTTATGAGCCTCAGGGAGACTTGTCCTAGCAATTCTTAGGCAGTGTGAGCAGCTCACTGTACCTTCAGGTCACATTATTTATTGATTTTATTTAAAATGTTGTTTCATAGAAATAACCTTACAAGGTGCACAAGAGATTTTCTTAGGGCTTGAATAGGCATCAATATGATGCAAATCAAAACGATACAACAGCAGTATGTTGTATACACAGCAAAGTTATTAATATAAACAAATCATTTTAAAGTAACCTAAGCGTGTGGTGTTTGAAAGCCAAACTGTGGATGAATTACTGTTTCTATTTCTGCTTAAGAGAAAGACAAAGTACCACTGCTAGACCAATTATTCTGGGTTTTACAAATTTTATCTTTTTTTTTTATTATTATTATTTTTTTTTTTTTTTTTTTTTTTATTTTGAGTTCTCTGTAAGAAAGACAGGAGACACTGAGCATAGATGCAAGCTTCCAGAGGCTCTGTGGCTCAGTGATCTCTGATTGACAGATGGTGGTGAATCTTGCTGCAGCCTCTAAGAAGATACTGTTTCCAATCTTTCACCCTCATACTTTGCTGTGTAGTAAATCTGACAGAAGTGGACATTTACATGAAATTTTGCTACTTTTTCCCAAGGTCCATTTAAGACACTAGGTGTTGAACTGAAATGGCTGAGGCACAGAAGTGGTCCTTTCCACTAACTCTGCTATGGGTAGTAGCTTCAGGCAAAGAGATGAGAATTAAAAAGCTGGAGAATCACTGGCTTTTGAATTCTTATGATTGTGGGCTTCAAGGATATGAGTCAATGCCTCTGAATGTCATGAACAATAAAATTAAATATTTCTCTGATTTAGAATTGACACCTTCATAGGGTCCTTATCCTGGCATGATGTCTTGTTATTCAGCTTGAGGAGGGCAAGTTAGTGGAGTTGTAACACCTTAGGTTGGAGTGGTGGTGGATTCATGTGAAGTTTACATTTCTTATAATTTTCAGAGAGAAGCAATCTCAATTAGGACATTGTCTTTTAAGCACTGATTTTATGCATCAACCCAGCATTTTCAAACAAGTACCGTAACAGTAGGTCAAAGTGTTGGTACAACACTAGTGTAAATCTTACCATAAATAAGTTGGGTTTGGGTGGCTGTCCAGTTTTCTTTTGTTATGAATTTTGCAATGCCATGTTTTGGTCCTGGTTAGAAATTCTATTTACTCGTGGGTTGTTTTTCTTGTTTGTTTGTTTGTTTGTTTGCTTCATTGTTGTTTATTTGTTTTTGCAAATTTCCTGTACTGAGAAAAGAAAAAAAATAAAATACAGTGGCTAACATAATAAATACTTCTTTCTTACCAGCTCAGAAAGCAGTTTAGAGCATACAGCTTGTTGCTGTCCAAAGTATGATCAGGCACTGAAAATTGTAGAGTTAGTCTTAGAACTGAGGAAAACTCTACTTAGAAACTGTTCTTAGTAAGCTGAATACATTATACTTTTAAAAATATGTATATACATGAACATATAATTGAGATGGATATACAGGTGGTATGCTTCAAGAAAGAGGTAGAAAAAGAGATTAAGGTTAAATGTGTATTTAAAAGTGGGGTTTTAGAAATGGTTGCTTTTCTTACATTCAAATTCAGGTGTTTTGTGAAGTTAAATAGGATTCAGTTGTTTGAGGATTACTTTGTGTACTACTTGGATTTAAATCACAGGGCATTTCAGATCAGCTACTGTGTTCAAAACAGCTGCTGTTAAAGGATTTATAGAAGATATTGCTTCCAGGGTATTAGTATAGCAGGTCTTCTTCTAGCTGAATTTGAAGTGGAATGCAAATTTTATATTGTCCTTGTCAAATGTATATCTTTGTTTTTTTGAGCAGTCTTGATCTGCTGTTTAAAGGTATTTACAAGTTCAAGAAAATGGCAATCTTAGAATATTTAAAACAGAGGAACATAAGAGTTAAATGGTGTGAAACCACACTTTCTGTGTAATATAATTGTACAGGAAGAAAAATGTCTCTATAGTGAAAAAAGGATCCAGAATTATCCATTCAGTGCTTTAGAGCCGAAGGAAATCCACAGATGATACTTCACTGAGGGTATTGTTAATGTCTTGGGCTATCATTATGTAGCATTTTTCCAATGGGATGAAAAGAACATGGAGTATTCTTGAGGGGAGAAAGAGAAGATTTTGTTAAGCTTTTTAAACAAAATCAAATTTAAAAAAAAAAAAAAAGAGAGAGAAATATGCGTACAGTATTTCACCCACAAACAGATGGCCAAACATAACAAATCAATAGTATGTAAATAACAATGTTAAGAAGATCTGTTGCAATGCATGAAAAATGACTTGCTTCTCGGCTGCTACATTCATACAGACTAAACCTTCACAGAAGATAGTAGGATATAATTTTTTGTTTTGTTTTGTTTTGTTTTTTCTTTCAGAGACAGATGCAGTGGCTCAAAGTTGCCACTTTAATTTACAGGTCCATTTTTATAAGCTGCAGAACCAACAGATGCACTTTAAACCTTAAAAACACGGTGGCTAGGAAATACATAGTGCTGGAAGGTCTGAAAGCCAGAAGCAGCAGAAGGAAGTGCTGCTCTGTTTTCACAAGGACTGTGAATTCCCTGCACTTATGTAAGTCCACAGCAGTGAAGTTATGACAATGACTCCTAACAATGTGAGCAGAATTATTTCAGGAACCAGACTGTGGAGTAGTGAACTAATTGTTGTGTGATGGCGAATCATTACAAAATTGGTGCAAACATGTGTTTTCCTATTTAAATCCACAGGAAAAGCATCAGTCCAGATTGTATCATAGTGTGACATTCCTGGATGTATAATTAGTTCAGTTCTTTCAAGACCTTCAGTGATTTTTCAGGTGTGTTGCAAGTACTGTAATTAGTATTCTAAGAAATATTTTCCCCCTAAACTATGCTCATTCAAGTGACAGTAATGGAGTATCTGGTCATAATGCTAAAACAGGATTATGCAAGTGACCTGACTTGTGACCTCAGGTTATTAACTCTATACCTCTCTCTGACCAACTTCCCTCTATGGAGTATAAATGTTGATGTTTTACTTATCTCCTTTAGTAAAGTATTTTGAGTTCCTTGGATAAGGGACTGTTTAGCCCAGTTTGTATACAGCATTGGACAAAAATTACAAAATACAAAATGGGCATAGAAAGCTCAGCTTTAAACAGATTCTGCTGCCTGTTATTTAAGAGGAATCAGAAGAAAGTACTCCACTCTTCTGAAAATAATACGATATTATAGAGAGTGTTGATAATTTATACACTTTTAAATTAGGATTTTAGAAATGTTTTAACAAGTTACACTTTGAGAAATCTGGTAGTCTAAAAAGATTGCTTTTTGTGCAAATGATATGAAAAAGTTTTTGAATGTTATGTAAAATCAAACTTAGTAAAATAGTAAACATTTCTGATAAAAAGAATGTTTTGATTTTTTTTCGCCTATTGTTCTTTGCTACTAACGTAATGAGATTTTCTGAGGGTCTTGACTATTATTCCCGCTCTTTATCAGGATCAGATAATGTATTTTCTACTTTGAGATTTCTGTAAAGAACTACTTGTTATACGTCTTTTCCCAAAGTTGAGTAAAATAGCCCAATATCTGTGCATCTCACCATTTTTAAAGTATATTTTTTCTGACCTTATACATCTTAAAATCATGTGAAACAATGTGTGGGAATATGCTTTTGGGGATTTTCATTAAATATTGCCATGTCTCTTAAAAGGCAAATTTCTGGCTTAATTTGCAGTTACGTGGTTATGTCAATGACGTAAGAGCAAAATCATGTCAGGAATATTGTAAGCAACCCAAACACTTCTAAACTTGAATGTTCAGAAAACGGGTCTAAAACTGAAATGTTAAGGTGTTTAAACAGTCTTTATCTTATTCTGTGGTTTTAGGATGGGGAGGAGGAAAGATAGAAAATTGTATTGTATTAAATATCTTTAATACGAAGTAAGAGAAAAACATAATTTTCATGCATTTCATACAGTTATATCATTCATACTTTTTATTACATAGATTAAGTTTGTTTAGATGCTATAAATTTATTAAGCTGGACCAATATTTTAAAAAGTCACAGAAAAAGACAATGGGCACTTTTGGACAGATCACAGAAAAAATGATCATCTCTAAGCATGTTAAGGTGGCTGCTTTCTGTGTGGAATGTTGGCTCCTGAAACTGCAACAAAATTTTCCTCATGTTTCCTTCCTTCTCCTTTTCCTTAGGGATCACGCTGTCTTTCACAGGATGTAATGCCTCCTGAAATTGCTATTCTGTCAGCGTTGCCTCTCTTAATCCTAAAACATTTCATCATGGAAGTACTGTGGAAGTACATGGGTAAGTAGCAATTAAAAGGTGTACCTGAGTTTCCAATGTAAACAGAAGAGTGATACAATGAGTACATTGTTTTGAAATAGGCAGTGAAGTACTCTTTCAAATCTGTCAACTTAATATTTCAGAACAAATCGTGAAGCCATAGCAAATACATTTATACTGTTTTCTCAGTTGTGATACCACATAGCTTCATTGCTAAATCTGATTCAATTTCTTTACTTAGTTCCTTCAACTCTGATCTGGCTTTGGGTGAGACTTTCCCTTGTTTACATTATCTTTTCACACTTTACCAGTCTTCCTCAACTCAAAGAGTTGAAAATGTGTTACAGGTCATTAGTATGGTTAAAAGTACTTGTGCAAGTACGAAGGTACATTGCTAGCTCTAGCAGAATGAACCATTTTCCCCTGAACATTATGAAATCATAGTAGCAAACTCAGAATTCTGGTGCTAGCAGATGCTTTTGTATTGCCTGTTTGACTTCACCGTGTGAAACTTAAATTAACTCCAACATGACCACAGTGCCATAGCAGAAATTGTTTTGCCCAAAAGAGTGCAGTCATCTGGGTTCATGAGAAGGGTGTTGGCTGTTTGCTTAAAAAGAACAAAGCTGGTGGAGGAAAACTGAATTAACCATATATTCATCAGTACAACAGTTTCATAATGAAAATAACTGATAATATTTACATTTAAAGTGCAGAGTGTGGCAAATACAATAGCAGTCTGGATACATTAATTTTATATGAAGAAAAACAGAAACATTTTATTACTTGGACAACTTAATAAGGAACATTTTCTGGTGACAAGCTGGTTAATAAGAGCAGGCAGTCAAAACTGAATGTGCTTAGAGAGCAAATAGTAGTTTTTAATCCTATATGTTCAATTATAAATTCTGTTTTTCTGCACCTTGGAAAATGAGAAAGCATCCAGTTGCTACTGTAAAGTATTCCCTCTCCCTTCTTTTCCCCTCCCCCCTTTCTTTTAACACCACTTGATCACATTCCTATTGCAGGATCAATTTACAGTTTGCTCAGCTCTAAATTAGGGGAGTGATTCAGGATTTTGTTTCGTTTTGTTTTGTTTTTCTTACCAGATTTGGATATCTGGATTGTATTCTTGTGGTTCTGACTCTGTATTCATCCTTGTCCTTTTTTTTTCTTTTTTTTAAAAAAAAAAAAAAAAAAAAAAAAAAAATTAGTACTGTTCCCATTTCTGTACACTTGCTTCACATCCTCCCTCTTTGGTGGCCTGATACATGACTTCTCATGATTATCATCTTTCATAAGGAAATACCTACACTAACAAATAGTTGACCTCTGTAAACATGGCTTAATATCAAATTTTGCATGTTAAGAAAAAGTAATTTATGATGTTAGTTATAGGGAAAATGTCATAGGAAGATCTTAGTACTGAACTTGCTAAAAATGCTGCTTACTCTAAACGAATAATGGTTCTTACATATCAATACTGATATTGTTATCGCAATAGTCTATAAGATTAATTTTTCTGATGAGCTACTATTTGGAGTTTTCCTTACTTAGAAGCTGATTTAATGTTTTTCTGGAAAAGCATGTTTTTCAGCTATTAGTAGATCTCTTCTATCTGAATTACAATAACATCCACAATGCGAGTGGCACATTCCAAGCATAAAATGATACATCGTTTGCTCAGAGAGTTTATGATCCATATTACTGAATCAGTGGAGTTATGCCAGGTTATGCCATCTGAAGATTTGGCCCTCACTAGTACACAATATTCTGTTTTCAAGGACCATTACTCAAATAGAGTAACCTCATCATGCTGAAGGCCAAATGTATGCTGCACCAAACTTCAGCACAATAATTTCTTTTCTGTAATTGTTGTGATAGAAAACAAACATGCAGCAGGTAGGTGAGTAGTATAAATTTTATTTGAGATTTCTTCTTCTCACTTCTAGAAGATATGCCTGAGGGTCCTGTGAAAGTAAGACAAGTGACTTTCAAAGTTAAAGATGATTTTGTTTGTTTGGAATGCTTACGTTAATATTTCTAATTTTACTGATGACAGCTTTGATGCCATTGTTAAATAACACTAATGGCCAAGTTTTGATTGGCCAGAATTTAAATACTGACATGGAAGCACCCAAGTACCTCTGGCTGTCTATGGCATCCTAATGCCTGCTGTGTGATGGCTTTTGGGGTTAAGATTGTGTCATTTGTTTTACTAATATTACCAGAAAAAAATCATAAATGAGGGAATGGAGGAGTGCTTAAAATTAAAATAGAGGTTGTATGAACAATACTTGGCATTGCTAAGTCTAAACAATGCAGAAAGATTTCTTCAGTTTTCTTTTATATTTCTTTTATATTAACACACACAGTGGCAGTAAAAGCGATAACAAAGTACATTTTTGGTGACTTAGCACTCAAAAATATTCCAATGAGCAAAGATTTTGTGGATAAAAAAGATTTTCTGGGGCTTTACAATGAATGAAAAGTGTTACACTTGATAATGACATGGGCTAGCTGAAAGTAGTATAATACAGACTAAATTCTACTGCTTTGTATCTATGGATAAAAATAGATTTGAATTTAAAAAGTTATTACTTATATAGAGCTTATTATTACCTATATACATTCACAAGGTTAGACATGACCTAAAATCCCAGTTTTAGGGATGACCTAAAAAATCCTGCAGTTTCTGAAACATAGGGCAGTCATTTGCAGTCAGGGGAGGGCTCAGGTGTTCAGCTGTGCTTGGTGCCTGCTTTTTCCATCCACTCCAACAGTACTCATGCCTTGCTCAAGAAACTTGCCTAAGTCTTGCAGGCATTCAGCCGGTGTACTAAAGTCATTTCGTTGCCTCATGCCAGGCCACATTATTGCAACTTAAAAAGTTAATTAAAACTAATCCACGGAGTTGCAATCTGCCTTGCTGTGGGTGCTACTTAAACACTACAGCCATCATTTAACAGATAGACAGTCAAATATGTTGAGCCCAGGAGAATGTGCATGTAAGAATGTGCGTGTGTTCAGGCTGTGCATGTGAAAAGCTTCGTGGAAAAAAATGCACTATTTTATTGGGAAAGTGATGTTCTTTGAGATCATTAAAGTAATAGTAAATCAAATATAGACAAATACTTTGGGGGTATTTAAGGTGAATTAATGAATGGTTTCTAAGATTTTCAAATTTATTTTAATTTAGTCTTCATTTTACTTACCTGTACTAGATGTTTACTTTACTGTACTAGATGTTTTTGTGACTGTGTTACCTAAATAAGTGGTTAAGAATATAGTGGATATTGTAAGTTTATTTTAAAACTGTCTGATACTCCATTAACAGAATTGCTAGGATGACTTTGGAAGATACAAGACGAGAAAATAAAATGGATATTTTTAGGGGAGCTTAACCCAACTGGCAGTAACTTGAGATGGAGTAAGTTGTTCATCTGTATCTCCTATCACACTTACTCTGTTGCCAGGATGTCAGCTGGTTAAAGTGCAAAGTGAAAATCTAGTTCCCTGATACTGCAATGACAGTATAAGTAGTTTCTTTCTGTGACTGTATCTTCCATTGCTGAGCCCCTGAAAATTGCTTGTGAGGTGTGAAATGCATCAAATCAGATCAGGGAAGTGATTTAGATTTAAAAATAAATAAGTTGAGGAGGGAAAAGTTTTATTTTTAATCTTGTTTTGTTCCCTGGCCTGGTCCTACAGCCCTGACAATGGCTGTGTGCACACAGCATAGTGCAGAACAGGGTGAGAACGGAACGAGCATTGGAGAGGGGCAGGAACAGGAGGCATTGAACACATTGTGTATTGAACTGTTCTCTGGACACTGAGCATCTGAGGTCAGGAGTACCATCAGAAAAGCGATACAAGGTTTGGGAGACAATAGGTTGGCAGGTGCAATTAGAAAAGCCAGTAAGGTCTAGGTCATATGAACTACCTTGTCAAAGTATCTGAAACCTGTTGTATGAACGTGATTTAAACTAATCCTCATAGGAAATTTAAAACTTGTTTGAAGTAGACACAGTTGGAACTAAATTTTCCAGTCTTTATTTCAGAGCTAATTAAGTGTTATAAAGTTCTTTCTCTTGTTGCAAGAGCCCCCAAACAATTAGACTAGAGCTTCAGTGAGCTAGAGCTACTGTTTTTTGATGGACTTTTTCCCTGAAGTTACAACTTCCATTGATTTGATAGAGTTGACCCAATTGATACAGATTTTGTGTCACTATTAAGACATCTTTACAGTGACTTGTATTATTTTTTTCATATAAATTTGCGTGGACTTGTTAATTTGTGAATTGCTTACAAACCTGTTGCTGACTACTTCAGAAGTACTAGCAAATGTCTCATAGTTCAGATAAGATAGCTGGAGATCAGTGCAGATACTGTCCTATTCATAAATTTTAGCATTGTTAACTACAGCATGTGGTCTTATCTTTATAATGAATATCATTATTCACATTTAACTGGAGAATGGTAGTTCTCTTTGTTCACTCACCTGTATTCTTAGGGAAATACACATCACTTGTAATTTCTTTTAAGTTGCTGTTGGAAGTCAGAATGAATACTTCTTTCCCTGGAATTTCATAACTGCTGCAATCTGTGCTTCAAAGTTATTTGTATGAGATGATTTATCTGTAAATTAGGATACTTGTGTGTCTGCACGTGTTTACATATATGTACTCATGCATCTTATACATATCTGCCATTATTACATTAATGCTGGTGAACAGAAAGAGGATTTTGGAATATGTATGTCAGATTAATGCTTAAACTGCATACATCTTAAAATGTTTGAGCCAAATTAACTGTACCATATTGTTAGCTTGTAGCCATTTTGCACTTTGTTGCTAGTATTCAATTAAAACACTTAACTTGCCTGCTCATTGATCCCATGTATTTATACAGAGCTGTGCTCACTTTTAAATTCAGTTTCCTTAGGGAGAATACAAATATTTTTCAATTTTGTTTTGTGAGCCATATGTTCAAGAGCCGCTACTACTTTGCTGTTTCAAATTTCGCCTTTTCCTGCCTTTACACTACTGCAGAAATTCACTAGTACAGTCTAAATACAGCACCATAAATATAGTAACAAAAAGTTTCTAAAGCAATGTAATTTTATCAACTCATATTTCACAGAATCACACAGAATCACAGAATTTCTAGGTTGGAAGAGACCTCAAGATCATCGAGTCCATTTAATTTGTTTTATTGTAGTATCACTTAGAGCTCAGCTCTTCCCTAAAAATGCATCCTTTTCTTTATATGTTTTGTGAGTCATCTTTTACAAATGTGTTCATTCTTCTTCTCTTAGCTCCAACATTTTTGTTCTGTTTTGTTTTTAGATGTTTCTGGGCACCAGAAAAGAGTAAAAGACTCTTCATTATATGTTGGCTACTGCTTTCCTTATGTAATATTCAGTTTGGCTCTGTCATGTATTCATATACCCACTTTCATGACTGCTCCCTATTCTTCCATTTAATCTTGACTGTGAAGTCTCTAGGGATCAGAGAAAGAGCAAGTAAGACCTGAGGAGCAATTGGGCAAGAGAGGCCAGTAGCTTAAATGATGCAGTCAAACTAGATGACAGTTTAAGCCTGCTAGCAGTGGGGGAAGTCTGCAGTGTTTGCTTCAAGGAAAGCACAGTGAGGAAGTAAAAGTGTCTTCATTTCATAAAAGAGAGGAAAAGTAGAACTAAGCCTGTGGGAGAAGAAAGAAGTGGCAGAATCTGACCTTGTCTTGGCTTTACCTTGATTATATTTGTCTTGAAAGACATAAGTGTTAAATTTCAGTAAATTTAGCCTGGAAAATAACCAAAATTACATAACTGCAACTTCAAGCTTTTTGTCATCTGCAGCTTTTAATTGATGCTTAGCTATCATAGTGACATCTCCAGTGGAAACTTTGAATGCTAAGGAACATAAATCCAGTCTCTTAAGACTCATGAGATGCTAGTCCCATTTGCCATTAACACTATAGTTCAGCAAAACACTTGCTTAACTCAAAACACAGTTTAAATTTTGGTGATGGGGATCCTTTGCAGGCTCAAGTTTTAATACCTCTGGATATCTGTCTGTAAACCTGGCATTTTGGCATTCCCTATCCTCTGCTATCTAAATTATGTTTCTGTAACCACTGAATTTCCAATATAACATGTCGGTGATTGTAGAGTCTGAAGCACTTGTTGTGCAGATCACATTTCCTTTCTGTTGAAGTATTTTCCTGGCCTATAAACTTGAGATATAGGATAGATGTTTTTAATTTCTTATTCCACTGGAACACTGTACCCTGAAATCCAAAGAACTGGTTACCTTCCCATAGTAATCAGGTGTCAGCTAGGGCAGCATATTTCTAGTTCCAAACAATACTGTGCTCTGCCTTATTATTTTTGGCATCTTGTTCAATATAATTCCCTTCTCTCTTGTTGCCATTACTTGATATTTTAAATCTTGTAAATGTTTTACATACACTCTCATTTACTTTACATATTACTCTCAAGGTTCATTTCAAACTTCTGTGATATAAGGCATATAAGTAAATGACAATAATGGTTTGACATATTTTGGCAAACATTTGTTGGAGCATGGTGAAGGGGAATACACTATCAAAAATCTCAGTCTTGGTATTACGGAATCCCTGTGGAACAGCTGTATCAAATTCTTCACATTATTTAGGACTGAAGCAAAAGTAACTCTCTGCTTGCTCTCATTTTTGTATTTTGTCCCCTACTCAATCACATTCCAGTTTCCCTCTAGACAAAAAATTTTGTAATCATTAATCAGATGGAAGATCACATACTTTTTTGTAATTAATTTAGATGGTTTTGTAGCTTTTGATAAAACTGTATTTTGCAGAATGTGTGGTCTTCTTGAAGTTAAAATATTTTACAATTCTCCTAGGTATATAATCTTGGAATTACTGAACTTTGTTTTGCTTCAAACTAAACTTGATCCTCAAAATTTTTGAATGATAAATGAATGTCTTATCCTTGGAAAAATGGTTGCCTGGTTCACAACTGGTATCAAATTTTGTCTTTGGTTTTTCTTCAGCAATATCTCCTCTGGGTAAGATAAGTATTCTTCATCTTCACAAGTATGTAAAGTCTGTTTTTTGATTCCTGAATTCAGCAACACCTCTCAGTTCAGTTTTTTTTTGTGTTTTTTTTTTTTGTTTGTTTTGTTTTTTGTTTTTTGTTTTTCTCCAGGTAATATAGAAGAAATGGATAAAACTTTTAAAATGACAGTGTTTTTGTTATCTTGCATTTTGAGATTTTATTATTGTTATTTCAGAATAGTAATTTAAAATTGTCTTGGCTTCTTCATGAGCAATTAGGTTGTATATTCTGAGGTAATTAAATATAAAGTGTCCTAAAAATCACCACCCACAGCTTCACCAAAAAATCACCACCTACATTTTATCTGCTGCTGCTGTGAAATGATGTGATCATTTAGTGTTAAAATTAATTTTGAATTGCTATCTTCCTTCTCCACTTTCCACTGTGGAGTCTTTTCTTCTTTGGTTGTGATTGTTTCTCTTTCTAAATGTATGATAAACAGTTTTTAGTGCAGTCTGAGAGAAAGGCAGAGTCTGGGTCTGCTGGTCAATGAGTGAACACTTGGTCCACTCTTCTTACTGTTCTATAAAGGTTACTGTGAATAGATGCATTCACTTCAGTATGACCACTCACAACAAAATGTACTTTGTCATAAAGACTTGTTCCTTCTGGTTAAATATGCTATTTATTAAACATATTGATTTCTAATAGTAGAGGATTCTCAAGTAGTAATTTCAGGTGGTAAATTTTACACCTGAATAATACTGAAGAAACCAAAAAACATGTCCCTTTTCCTAGGTCAAGGATTTAATTCCAGAACTTACTTTGAAGAAAGTATGGTCCATAAAGACTTCAATATCTATTCATGTTAATGCTGAAGGAAAAATAAGTACAGCGGTATGCAATGAGCAACATACATGTATTTTCTATGCTTTTTCCCACTGCAAAAAAGTGCCTAACACTCTCTGACCTTAAAAAAAAAAAAAAAAAAATTGTCACCACCACCAAAGAAAACAACTCTCTTCCACCTTTTGTTTTTCCCTTTAATTTTAGTTTGGGTTGTATCTCTGATTCTTCTCTCTCAGAGGCCACACAAAGATATAAAACATTGATAACTCCTGCATCCTCCATCACCCTTTAAGAAAGCATAGATACTACCAAGGAAATAAATTTCAAAGTATCAGAGAAAAGAATTAATGTTTATGTGGTTTAGTCTTCCTTTGAGTTGATCCATTGTTTCCTGGGATACACATTTTATTTCTCTGCTTTTGTGCATCAGGTCAGTGTTTTGACTTCTCTCTTTCTACTTTCTTAGTTATTTTAAGCATCCTTCCACTCTTATGGCTTGGAAAACAATGAACCTTTGTTAAAATCTGTCTTTTAAACAGAACCATTATTGCTTTTCTAAGTTGTACTTTATTATTGAGCTTTCTAAGCACTTGCCGGTTCTGTACTAAACTCTTCAGAGGCTTAGTAAACACAGAAATAATAATTATATTAAAACTGGAATTACAGCTGGAGCCATGAACAGGAAATCCATGCTCAATTGCATTCTTATCCTTGTTTAACGAAAATGAGTTTTGGGAAGTTGGTTATTAACAGGGTATTTTAGCATAAATATATGTTATTTTAAATGTATATTGGTGAAATATTTACAAGCAATGTTTATGACTACTTAAAATGCAATGAATGCACAAGATCATCTTAAACAAATGGGGCATTAGGATGAGAGCCATGAGAAACTGTTGAAGAAATCTGGAAGCTGAATAGCAAAATCCTTTTAAAACAAGACAAAAAGGAGAGTGAAGCTACCTGCCAAATAGAAAACAGCCTCTCATTGTTTTGTTTAAAATCAAATAGTCAGATAATCACATCAATGAACCAAGTAAGGGAAGATTCATTAAAATAATTAGAGGTATAATGGTGACATTAAGAAAGATTCAAATACAGTCCAAATGTGGATAATACAACCCAGAGTCTGAGCAGGGTTGTCACCACTCAATCTAAACAGCACTCTGTGGTGGCCTGCTGCAGTGCAGCATTCTTGTACCTGCTGCTTTTCTGCAGGTGAACGATGTGGGCTGATGTTTTGTTGTGCTTGTTTTGACGATTTATGTGCATGCTTACTGATTTTGGGATTTGTATTTTTCACTTTATTGGTGGCCTCACATTCACCTGAATTTTTCACATTTATTTATAAACAAACTGTGTGGCTACAGGACTGGTTATACATGGAATAATTTTTAGAGCATGATTTCAGTTTTTCACAGATGCAGAGGAGATAACGGAGTCATTTGGAGGCAACGGGCTGCATCGACTCTCAGCCCCTCAGCAAATCAAAATCTTAATGATCCTCAACTCCTTTGTGAACTTAACTGTGTTTAAAAATGGAGTTAGAGTGCTAGTGCCAGTAGAAGAATGCAGACTATATAAACACAAACTGTCAGTTTTAAGAATGGAAAGTTCCTAATTTGTAGCATATATTTTGATTGTTGCTTTAATCTCAAAATTTGGCATTTTTTTTTAATTAATTTCTTCATTCAAACTTTGTTTTTCATTGTGAAATTAATAAGTATTAATAACTACATTACAATCCTTTGAAGAATGTTTACAGAATAAAATTATAAACATGAAAAAGAGAAATTTTCTCCATAAACAAAGGAAATGGGAATGTCATTATTTTCCTTAATTTTCCTTCAGAAAATAGGTATTCAAGGAGCTACAGTAAGTATGCTTTGTGTTCCAACAATATAGTTGTTCTAAAATTCTGTATGTAATTTATGAATGAATCAATATATACTTCTTTAGACACTCACCTTCTTAGCTACTGTGCTCCTGAAGTATCAGGCATGCGTTTAATTTGCTGAATATGTAGGACGTACAGTATAATGACATGAAATGTGTCTCTTGCCAGACAAAGTTAATGCCAGACAATTGCACTTATGCTTATGAACCTAATTTTATTGAAAGAATATTCTTTATATTAATTCAGTAAAGACTAATGGGCCTGTTAAAATTAGTTACTTTCAAAAGAGTGTATTTATTGCCATAAACATCCGTGCTTTCTCCAGGAGTTGAGGAAAGCTCAGGGTCTTACTTTTCTCCACAGAAAGAGTCTTGGCTGCAAAATTGTTCTCATTACACACACAACTCCCTAGACAAGTTTTGTAGAACTGTATGAAATCATTCACGTGATTTCAATTTATGGTGTAACTGTGTGCCAGAGCCTTTGAGCCTTGGCTCAATGTGAGTACAACACAGGTTATGATAGGGCAGTATAAATGAAAAACATTTGACCATTACACAAAGGATACGGATAGTGTTGTTCTCTATCAAGTTGTATACTGTTCAGTAATTTGGAAAGTCTATTACACTAGTTACAAATGCTGTTCCGGGACATTCATCACATGGTCTTGAACAAACATGGAGAAATAACCGCTTGTTTATTATACACTGGATTCTCAAGACAACAGCCCTTTCCCTATCTAGGGGAATGCATTTTCAAAGCAATATAGATTTTTCTATCATTCTTTTCTCTCCTCTCTCCTTAAGATCCTTGTTTTAGAATTATCTTTCATCCTTAAATTGTTTGTCTTCTAAGACACGAATGTGTCTTTTTTTTAACAAACTTTTATTCATGGAAGATAATGTATAAGTGATATGCTGGCCTATGTACATGGTAAGAAAGTAATTTTACTGGTTCTTGCAAGACACATACCATTTCAGACTTATGTCATAGAGCCGGAGGAATCTGTACAAAGAGGTGATTTATTTCAAATGTTACTCAAGAGCTGTTAATCAGGCAAAAACCTTCTGAATCCAAAGTTCTCTTGAAAATCAAACCTTGGCTTGATTTGCTGTCACTGCTCTGTCTCAGTTCTTAGTAAAAAAATAAAATGGCTGCCAGAATGAAAATGCAAAGCTAATAAGCAATATTATTTACAGTTTTAAGACGAGGAGGAAGCCTGGTAGGAAAATAGCTACTTGTCTGTGTATTCATGAAAACTCAGGTAGATGTATTCCCCATGCAGTATATAAGGAAAAAAAAAAAAAAAAAAAAAAAAAAATCAAGAAGAGCTTGCAGTCTGCTGCCTTCTGTGCAGAGAGACCTTTGACCAAAGTACTGAAGCTCAGTCCCCTTGAAAATGTTTTGATATAACACTGGCCTTTACCAGATAATCTTAAATGTTTTTTGAACAATATTGCTGTAAATGTGCTTTATAGAGCAAACAGATTTTTAGCAACCTCTTCTGTGGGTAGTGTTTCAGTTGAGACTTAACTATTTATATATTTGAAACTTTTTCCTTTATCCCAGCCTCTTTCAAATGCTTCTCCTGTAGTCCCAAAATAAACCTATGGACAACACTTCTTTTAAATTCAAAAGATGTCATGCCTATATATTCCTAGTACAAAAAATCTTTTTATTTTCCTCAAAATATATTCACATAAATTTCACTTTTGCACGAGAACTCTCTGTAGACAAAGACAAATGTATGTTGAAATATTAGGATAATGTCAACTTCAATCTTAACTTTGTTTCCTTTAGATTCCGATGCTTTTTTTTTTTGTGCTTGTCACTAATCTTTTATTTATTTAGCTAGTTAAAATTTTACCTTCCTAATATGTTTACAAAATAGATGCATGGAAACTGAATAGGATTACTTAGCATGTTCCAGTGGTAAGTTTTTTGTTTGTTTGTTTGTTTGTTTTTACCAAATATCCTATGTGAAGTTTGCTATACTTGTAGATGTGACCTTTCTTATTTGTAAATGCTAATTGCTCTGTAACATATTCTGAAAACCCTGACCACTACATCAGAAGTATGAACAAAAAGAATTGTTCTCTGAACTACATATGTGTATTCATAGAACAACTTATAAATTATGACTTATGTTTGATCATAGCCTTTTTAATTAGAAACATACTGCATCTGTTTAACATTGCTACTGTTTTGTTGCAAAAGATTTTCTGTATCAATTAATCTAGTAATATCCCTAAGCAAGCTGAAATTGTTGAAGAAGATGGAAATTGGCTGATGAATGTATTGGTCACTTTAGAGCCATGTTCAAATCTATCTTCTTGCTGTCCTAATGAATATGGAAGCCTGCCCAGTGTGTGATTGGATTTTAATGACTACAAGGTCAGGGACTTTGCAAGGTGTGAATCTGCTTGCAAGGTCACTAGTGGCAAACAGTGCATGGATCTGAAAATAAACAAGGAGCTGTCAGGGATATTAGCTTTTTGTAGAAAAACCCTTGGGATGAAAAGGTTAACAGGTGATTGCATTGTAACTTGTTTTGAAACTCAAAATGAGCTCTAAAGGTGCGTGCATTATCCTTCATTATACGTTGCATAAGAAATAGTAGCAATTTAAAATGCAGGCAATGTTTGATTATAATAGTACCCTAGCTTATCAAGAGCTTGCATTTACCACTCTATATAAACTGGTCCACAAAATCAACATATGCTCCAAAAGCAGGCCTTTTGGAGACGCAGGTGAAATTACCTGGTCTAAACTGCCCATGGTTGCATAAGAATATTTGCTTCCCATAGGGAACCCAGACTAGCAGTTACCCATAGAAATTCAGGTCACATGTACAGCAGTTATATCCTTTATTAATTTGCTATTCTGGAGGATTGTTCAAGCTGTAGAAAAAAAAAAAAAAAAGGAAATGAGTTTGAAAGTATTAAGAAAGTTTATAAATTACTTGTCATAAGGTACTTGACTTATGATAGAACAGCACTGAAATGACTCCTACATGAGGAAAATACAAAGAAAATCTGCAGTGGTGGAGAACTTCAGAGGTGAAATTCTTTCCTGACACTGTTTTTACTTCTTTCTCTCTTTCGATAAAAAGTTAATTTACTAAGTAGAAAAATCAGAGCTGTTGAACCATTTTCCCTGATTGCTTGTGGCATTGAGTAGATTCATGAATATGTTCAGGCATGGCTACCAAGTTTGCTGTTTCTTTCAAACTACTTATACCTATGGAAGGATTCACCTGATGTGCAACTTGAAGTGACAGTTTAAAAGAATGGTGTAGAATGGGGTTAAGCATCAGTTGTTCTGTGTCATGAGGAAGTTTTTCAGCTTAGTGATTGAGGAGCCAGGAAAAATACAAGTACCCTTCACCCTTGAGAGAAAAAAAAAACAACAAAACACAACTTTCCTGCAATCTGAAGGGGTTTTGTCATTTCCTCTTTTTTTTCATGGGCAGTGTATACATGCATATATACTTTTTTGGATGGAGTTACTTGTATGTCTTCTGTTCCCCATCTGTAGATGGAATGCCTATACAATAATTGCTAATAGTGCCTCAGCTTGAATGGATCTGTCATGGTTTTATGACTAAGCTGTATATCAATGATACTTTTTAAAAATTATTATTCAGGACAAGAACCTTTAAAACAGATACTGTACTTTAGCTAATTCTGTAAGAGTAGTAAATAACCTTAATGTAGCTGCACATTCAATTGCCAGCTAAGTTCTGCATTTAAAACAAGGGCTTAGATTATTTGCTGTAAATGAAAAAATAGGCTATGTATTTATTCATATATTTAGTCTTACATATATGTATGTCATATATATAGCCTCAAATATTTAGTCTTTGCATGCTTCATGATGTTACACAGCCAATGGTGCAGTGTCACAGAAAAAATATGGCAGAAGAATTTTGTCAAGGTAGGAGACTTAGCTGGTTCTGAACTCACCCTGTATGTGTTTACTGCAGTCTTTTATAGTATGTGACCCTTCCTTTCATTTCACTCCCCTTAATGCATAAGCTTATATTTGTGTCTCTGTTGTATTAGGGGCAAGGAGAAAGGTGCTTCATTTTCTCTTACTTAAGAGTACAGTGCATAGAATCCCGTAATCTTTCTGCATTCTAACTGGGCAACCAGAAAGAGAAGGCATCAACTATATTTTCTGAAAAAAGAATTTCAGTTTAAATTTATTTCTTTACAATAAACTGAAAATGTTAGCGCTCAATATTCTTTTAAAATATCTAGTTTACAGTACTTTGAAAAAGAGAAAGTTGAAAGTAGTGGTCTATTGTAGTTTTAGTAGTAAAAACAGTAAAGCCTGTTAACACAATGAGTTTTACCTTTGGAAGGTGCTTTGTTTAATGCGTAATTTTAATGATTATAGTAGCTGAATGTTTATTCTTAGACTTAATATTGACAAACATTGTTGTGTATAATCTGTAAAGCTTTTGTAGGAATATAAACAGAACATTTTGGTACCTACTTCATTCAAAGCTGCTGCAGGCAGCACACTTATGTGGTTCTGAAAAGTGTTAAGGAAAAAAATCTTAAGGAAAAAAATCCCATGATGATATCTGTTTCTTAGTTACTGTTCTAAAATGTTAATTTTCAAACCAATGTCACATGCTAATGTCCATGTATATATGAAATTTACAATGCTCAGTTATTTCCATTTTAGTGTTTTGGATTTTTGAGTTTCTAAATTGTAGGCAAGTTTGACAGTCTCTTCTACACTGCTCTTGGCATCTTCTGTATTACTTCATATACAAATATATTGACAGTAAATTTAGTGTCCAAGTCCACTCCTGCTGTTCTGCCCTTCTTGCTCTTGTAATGTTTTCTTATACCTCATTCTAGATATGTTTCAATGTGTCTTTAAATTTCACTTATTTTAACAACAGATTGGTCAAAACTTTCTACATTTAATCTTTTTTTCCCACTGATTGTCTATGCACTTCAATTGTGATAGTAAAATGCCTGAAATTCCAGATGTTTAGTCAGGTTTGATAAAAACAAAATCTTGATTTTTTTTTTTTTTTTTTGGAACAAACTGTTATCCTTTTGGGTAATTGTCTGTTTTATCTCATCTAATACTGAATTCTACAATCATTCTTATTTCAATTGCTCTATTTAAGGGACACACATCGATGCTTAGTGAATGGTATAATGCTGAGTCATATTTTTAAGTTCTAAACCACCAGATTTGCAGTAACTAAAATGGCAATCCTAGCTACAAATTACTTTTCTCATTTAAAAACCAACTGATTTTCTGTAAATTGTACCTAATTAGTCATTCAACAAAGGTAATGCCTGCAGCTTTGGATGTGAAGACGATCTCATCCTCAGTGAAATTCTGCTCAATGTACAAACTCCAGTCACACACTGCAGTCTGCAGAGCTAGAAACAGTGCTGATGAATCAAAAGAAACCACTGGCCTCTTTTGCTCTATTTTTAGTATCATTCCCATTGCTAGTAGAGCCTTTACTGTGAAAATGTAATGTTTGATTTTTCTAAAAACACAATGAGTAATTAAAGTTCTAGCCAATAAGGAGAATAATCTAACAGCATCAGATCCAGACTCTGTTACAGTGGATAATTAGCAAGCCATCATGAGACAGTTCTGCCTGTATAGGTATTAAACATTTATGCCAATGAAAAGACATTGAGTTCTCTCTATCTCAGTGTGAGAACAAGAGGCCAGCAGTTTCCTCCATCAAGAGAAAGCCCACAAAGTTACCTTGCCCCTGAGGAGACAGTGTGGGAAGGAAAGATGAAGAGCAGTTCAGTTGTAGAGAAAACAACCTTGCTACTTCTTTAAATTTCCCTTTAAAAATAGCTGAGCTTCCTTAAAAGGGATGATTGGTAAAGATGTGTGAAAGTGAGGAGAGGGGAGGTTATTCATGGAAATGAAATTAGGATGTAGATGCAGGGAAGAGTGACACGTTAAGCACTGTTGAAACCAGAATGCACTGCTGCTAAACAGTATGACAGGAAAGGCTGTAAAACATAAAATCATCTGTGAGCAGAACAGAGGAATGGGATCAGTTCTGACTGAGTATGTGGCTGAGACATTCAGAGCTATCCCACCAGTCCTTTAGCCTCTCTGTGCCACTGTCAAACCCTTCTCACCTCCTGCTGCTGATTTGGCCTTGCTTGGTGTTGTACTATATGAGACAAGGATTTCTGTCTATTCCTGTTGTCTTGCAGAAAAAGGAGCATTCCTTTTCACTGTTTCTGTGCTGAGAGAGTGATATTTAGCACAGTCGTTGGCTTTATGATTGTCTAAAAATCAAAGAATCAATGAGCTGCTTGATAGTAAATATAAACAAGTGGTAAAACAGCAATAATAGCAAAGTACTGAAGATACTTACCTAAAAAAAAAAAAAGTCTGTTCATGTTGGATTTTCTGCTACTGCGTGTTTGACTTGCCTGCTTAGGTTTGTAAGATCTGAAGGAAAGGTACTGTGTTGTCTATGTGTATGGATCCCTGTGCAGTACACCTTCAAAGTTATTTGGGGACTTCGGGCACATTTGGAACACATGCTTAAAATAAAAATTATAGGACAGCTGATCCTACCAAGCAGAATATATTAAGTGAAAAGATAGGCTTTCTCTGGTAGAGCTTCTTGGGGGTAGAGGGTTTTCCTCTGTGTACCACTGGTCACTTGGTGGCTGAATTAACGCTGCTATATGAGCGGTCTGGGCTTTGTTTGCAGCCAAGGCAACAGTCATCTACTTGGCTTGTAAAATTCCTGATGGCAGGTGGATATTGCTGGAGATGTGTATGGAACATTGCTTTTCTAAGCTATAACCAGAAAAGGCTTTTATTTTCCTTTACTTGCCCCCATCTCCACAAGCTTTTTGACTGGAAATAAATAACAGTCCAGAGGGTGTTCTGTTTGTCTTCTAACAGATTTGACAGCTAATACTCACAGGGAAAAAAAAAAAAGGGGGGGGGGGAGGGTTGGGGGAGGAAAGGGGGGAAGAAAACAGGACTTCCTAGAGCTTTCAGGAGATGTAAAAGCAAGCTTTCTCTCATTAAATTGTCTATCCCATCCGTTGAACTGTAAAGAACGCTTGGGTGAATTTATGCTTTTGAAGGAGAAATGTTTAACTTTTCTTCCATTTCTGTTTGAATAAGAGAAGTGCAAGTTGCCAAAAGACAAGAGATATTAGTATAATTTTTAATTTTGCTGTGAAAGTCCTTTAAGAGGGATGATGCCACTGATGTCGTCTAAGTTAAGAGAAAGAACAAAGATGTATGAGAATTGCCTCTCTCAGACTTGCTTCACTGTTGCTTAGAAATTCTTGGATGTTTAATGTCAGGGGTTGAAAATCTGAAGAATACTGGGCTGGATTCATTTCACCTAGTTCTAGTTGTTTACTTATTAGCTTTATTATTTTGATTCCTTTTGTTGTTGATGGACAGAATTGTGCTTTATACGTGTGAGTTATTGTGCCTGATTTGTGTGTTTTTGTTTTGACAATATTATTGCCCTTTAAGTGCCTGTTTCCTCTCTATTTCTCTCTAGTTCAGATATATTTAAGTAGAATGAAACCAATCCCCAGTCCTAATTTTAAGAAATACTGACAACAATTTTATTCAAACATGAGAGCTTCTCTGATATGAAAAATACATAACTCGTCATCAATCAAACACCCAAAATTAGATTTCCTAAATGTTATATTTATGTATGACTCAGTTTCCCATCTGTGAAAGATTCACAGAGCTTCCTTACTTCAGAGGCATGCTGAAGATTGTTAGAAAATAGTAAGAGAAGCTCTTTAAGGTGATAAAATTATCTATATAAAATACTGTTGAAACCATGCTACAACAAAATAGGGTATACAAATAATTAGTCCACGCCATGCCTAAAAAAAAAAAAAAAAAAAAAAAAAAGGAAAGTGCACAAAAATACCATTCCAAGTATCATTCACCTTGTGTGTTAAATGCAACAAAAGTTTTGTAAGTTTTGTAGATACTATAATATGTGATCACAATGCCCAACTTTTCTATAGACAAGGGGTTAGAAATAAGAAAGCTAAGTGTGGTGATTCTGTCATATTTTAGTGCTTGAATTTGCTGTTTTAATGGTCTTTTTAATGAAGCACTGTATTTAGTTTGTGGCTTGTTTGAATAATTGGCAAATACTTGTGGACACAATTTCAAAATTTAATTACTCATTAGAATTATGCATAATTATGTCTTTTTTTCCTATGCACACATGAACAGTCTTTTTCTGAATTTGAAGAATAGTGGTGCTCCTGTGAATATTTCTTGGGCAAACAACAGTATTTGTGTGCCAAAAAAGAATGTTCATTGTTTGCTGTTCAAGTGATTAATATTTGCTATACATTTGGTTCTTTTTTTTTTTTTTATTATTTTTTTTTTTTTTTATTAGCATTGATATGTTCCCCTAGCATACAAAAATAACTGCTGTGGTAACAGTCTTACATTTATAAACTTTAAATGATAAATTGCTTTTATACACAGTCTGTCTAGATATTACAATTCTTGTCTAGACATTACAGTTCTCAATTCTCATAACACTGTGAATTGGGGAAATTCTGTTGGCCCTGTTTTATAGACTGGGGATGGAGGGTTACACAGATTATGCTGAATGTGGTCAGCAGGAAGAAAGTCAGAAGACCAAGTAGTCAGCAATTGAAACTTAACTTGATGAACCTCTGACCTGGACTTTATCTGTAATATCTTCCACCTGTTTTGATGGATCATGAAAAAAATGTCATTCATAGATTATCCAAATATACCATCATAGACCATTGTTCTCAAAACCAGGACATCCTTTTGAATGTCTAGTCTCAAGTCCATGAATTCAGGAACCTAGGTTGATACTTTGTACTTTCTCTTTAGGCATAAATTGAGTAAGACGAAGGTCTTTTTCCCCTCCTTAGGCCTTTGTAATTGTCACTCATCTCTTAAGGGGCTACCAACCTCCTGTCAGCTGAAAGACAAATGAAGTAGGTGCCACAGTGATCTATCTACTCAACGTGAAAGCAGCTTTAAAGAGCCTTGAGCCAGGTGAATTGAGGTGGCAGAGCTTAAGGTGAAGCAGTGGATACAGCAGCTGAAATGGGTGAGGAGTATTCACACAAAGTGCCTTGCCAGCAGCAGTGCTGTGATCCGGCAGAGAACAGTTTGACTGTGCCCTCCATCTCGATTTGAATTGCATCAGTCTACTCATCCGTTAGCCAGCTGTGTGTGTGTGCACACACGTGTATGCAACACATGCAACCATTCTGTACTGAGTTGCAACCATCTAAAGCTCTGGTTTGTATAAACAAATATTTTCATGAACTCTGACAAGAAGCATAAATAACAAACATTTCTACTGACTTGCAGATAAGGTTCTTTTATGGGATAAACAGTTAGAGTATCATGAACCAAGCATTACTTAGACTAAAAGGGGATATTTTTATTTCCTGCCCAACGTAGAACTGATTCCAGCTGGAAAGTAGGAGTGACTAATGTCACTTATTTCTCATAGGACTACAGGGATATAAGATAGCCAAGGGCCTCTCAGGCTGTCAGTCCCAGATCTGTCATTTCATATTTTAATCATAGGTTTCTTCAGACTTGAAAATGAGCATTTTTTCCTTTGTTTCTACTGTTTCTAATAGAAAGTAGTCTTACAGCCTTGCTTCCCTGATGGTTTATAGCCTCCTTTCAATATCCAGCCTGAATTTAGTCTCAGCTAGTTCACACATGTTTGTTCCAATACCAGTGTTGCTGGAACTGTTGCTGAGGTGAAACAGCTCACGTTTCTTTTTGATATTTAGGGATAACAACTGTATGCCTCCTGGCTCTTCATTTTGTTTAGGTAAATACATCAAGCTCCTTTACTCTCCTTTTGTAAAATAAGTTTTTCACGTTATAACTTCTGCAAGACTAGGGTAAAAAGGACTTGCTTTATAACTTGAGGCAAAATGAATATATCAATAATGTACATTTCTACTTGCAGAAATCTCTGTAGGTATTATACCAGGTTGGAGAGCATGCCATGAGGTGGATGCATTTGGGGTCAAAGGGAATATTGCTATTTAAGTCTCTGAAATACCAAATCTTCATCTCTGAGTCTCAGATTGCTGTAAGCTGCTTGGATAGACTAGACTTTATTGTCATCTCAGTGAGTCAATGCAAGTTCACCTGTGTAGAGAAGTTGAAGATCAATCTGATGCATGTATCTTTTTAAGTTAATCAGTGTTTATCCTTGCACCTCTTGTATGCCTTATAAACATCCTTAGTACTGCTCATTGTAACAGAAAATAGAAAACAAAACAAAAGGGTAAAATACATTTAAAACTATTTTAAAATAGATCTAACTATACTGTTGAATAAAGTCATAGTATATTTTAAACCCAAAATCTGACATATTCACTAAAAAAAAAAAAAAAAAAAAAAAAAACAATCAACAATTAAATATGAAATTATTTTAACATGCAGGAGTTCTGTACATTATGACTAAAAGTTCACAAAGTATCTGTATTACTGCTAAACTGCTTTCTTTCTCCTATCTTCTGCTATAGAATTTTGGAATTGGAGTTCCACATTTCAGTTACCAGGGTAAACTGTGGTTTTGTTTGACTTTTTATTTATTTATTTATTTAAAGGAGGTGAAAAAAATAAATAAAAGGAAGTCATGTGATTCTAATTAATTGAAATCTTATTTGAAGCTTTTTCCACATGCATAGCAGCTCCAGACCTCCTAGAGATTACAGAAAGTATTTGCTTAAATCAAGTTTTCAAAATGGCCTTTAATTATTGTATTTGTCTTCTATTATGTAGGTATAAAAATGTACATATATGTAGAAATGTAAGGATACATTTCTGAGCTTTTAGAAGTCTCTGCTGTCCCAGCTGGGACTTTTGCTTGTCCACATAATTTTTACACAGGCAAAGGCCATATAAGGCCTTATAAAGGCCAAATCCAAATTGCGGATCCTTCATCTTACACCCATAAGCTTATAAACTTGAATTTGGAGACTATGTTATAAGGCATAGCCTTTTAGTTTTCTTTACCTTTCTTGATGATATTAATGTTTGAAATTCTAATGCATAATATTTGAATTATTCATTAAATTAAAATTTATCATGAGAACTAATTAAAAGACACTACTGGTTACTGTCATCATAGCCTAACAAAAATATTATTTGATGTTAATTTTTAGAGTCATGTTAGCTTTAGAAATTATATTCTGTAAATAACAAAGCACTATAATTCTGTATAAGAATTTGGAAATATACTCCCATTTTCAAAAAACTCACTGCATTAGATAAAAATGTAATCTAAAAAGTTTTATAATGATCTGTTATTCATTCTCTTCCATATGATGTAAAGTAGGATTCATCTCAGTATATTTTCAGAAACTGCATACAATCATAATAAATAAATCAGCTTTTAGAAGCTAAGCATTGAGAGTGAATGCAGGAAATGAATCCTTATTACTGTAGTCAGTCTAGTTACAGAAATCTTCAAGTTTCACTTCAGGAACAGTTAGATTGTTGTCATTATTATTACTCAGAAGATTGCTTCAGATTCTCACTATTCTTATAATTGGAAACCCTCAAATTTACAGTTGAATTGTATTAATTTCCAGTTCATACTCTTTTTCTTTGAAAAGCTCTTTATTTGATCTTAGATTGTGACTTGATGACTAAGTTTGAGAGTTATGATGGGAATCCATTATCAACCGTTCAGAGAAATGCTCTCAATGCCTTGCCTAATTTCCACTACATGAAATATAGTGTCACTATTTCTATTCTCTGTCTGGTTGAGGCTGTGGAAGAAAGAGAGCCAAGAGTAATATTTAAAGAATGAGATTTTAGATGTTTTAGCTTAAGACTTGAGTGGTGATTTTAACAGGATGGATAGATGCTAGGACCGTAAGAGCTGAATTTAATTGCTGAAGGTGATGTAAGATGCACTTTACTTCTATTTATGGTGAAGATATTATACTGAAGAGAAATAAATAGATAGGGCAGAGAAGAATAAGTGAGACATTTTCTTGAAAACTGCCCATCCCATTTCTTAATTTGATTGAAAATTTTCCGTTGAGTCTGTTTCTCAGTGGAAATTTTACTCTTGACTATATATATATAATCTGTTTCCTGAAGTGTCATGTGCTTCCTGGAATTCTTATATAGCTATCCTACCTTGGAAATTAAATTCTGCTGTGGTGTGATGGAGGCTGAATTTTATTTTCCATCCACACTGAGAATCAATTTCTAAAAAAAAAAAAAAAAAAAAAAGAAAATAAAAAGCCTTTCCAAGTATAGGAAGGTTTTAAGGCAGAGTTGGACACATCCGTGTTACACACACAGGTTGAAAATGGTCAAAGAATGCTGACAAGCAAGGGCACTAACTGTTTTTACTAGAGGACTGTTAGGCTGGATCAAAGATGTTGGTTAGACAAAGATGAATTGAAGAGCCTTTGATGTCAATTATGAAGTTAATCTCCATTGTTTTTTTTAAAACCCTGTTAGGTGTAGAATAGTTTACACAGTTTGTTGAATTTTGTTGCTCTGCATATCTCTTAGATACAATTTTCCCTCTACTTTGAATGGACTAAGCTGGAAACATTTCCTAACCAGTGGAGAACTCAGACCAATATTTTTGTGACATTGAGTAAAATGCCTTCTTGTGTTCTCAAATAGCATGACAAGTTTGTGTAAAGGTGCTGACTAAGCCCTCCAGAGATGATTGATGTACCCCCAAGTACTTGCTCTTAGGATGCAGAGAGAGCAGAACTGGCAGTGTCAAAGTGCCAAGTATATTTGGTCAGGGAAGAAATCATAGGTGTAGACCAGCTTACTCCCTGTGCAGCAGAATGAAAGGTAGAAGGGAAGAAATAGGTTTTTGAGCTTTAGGCAATTCTGAGTAACAGACCTAGGAGATGAATAGGTGTGGATCATCTTTTAATTAACAGAGAGAAAACTCCATAAACAACTGTAGCGGAGACAAAGAGTATTGTGTTAAACCGAATATCTATATTTAATAATAATAATATTAAAAAAAAAAAAAAGTACAAAAACAACACTTGTTTTCTGTGTTTCTATGTGTATTGTAGGTTGAAAGTTGCAAAGATCCACAGATCACCAAATCAAGATATGGTTTCTGGAGAGGCTGGGGGTGGGGGAACATTTTCCATCTATGCTTCAGCTGCAAGATAGCAAGAATAGTACAGTTTTATGTTTCCTTTGGAAGTGCTAAATGGATTTGAAGCAGCCCCTCTAAAACAATCGTAACAAACAAAGAAATGCCCAATTTTTTATATTAAAAGAGCAGGGTGAATTTTCTCATGTACCCAAAACTCTTTAAGCTGTCCTTTTGATTAAGTTTATTGCACCCAGAGCTTCTCTCTGTTATGAACTGTTGCATGGCCACTACTTAAAAGTATAAGTGTATATTGAGATCTCCATAAGGTACACTTTTCTATTTTTCTAATTTTCTAATATTTTCATTGACATGGAGACAGAGCACAGGATTTTTGTTTCTAACATAGCTACAGTAATTATCCATGTTCTGCTGATGATTATTTATTGTTTAATTAAAATCTATGCAGAGGATAAAAAGCCCATTAGGATAAAGCATTGTGTCAAAACTAAAAACTTGCAATAAAGTTTGAGCATGGAAATGCCTACTGCTGGCTTCTTTATATTTATTTTGAAGCTCTGGTAGCAGGCTTCAGATAAACAGAATATTATGTTACTCCAAAGTAATCATCTGTTTCTGTAAAAATTAGAAATGATCTTGAATTATTCACCCAACTTGCCTAACCAGAACAAGGTGCATTAATGGACTAGTATGGTGAGGCATTAGGTATCACACACTCATTAAGGAGCAGCTTTCTTTACAACCTTGACTCGGTACGGGTGGGGAAGAGCTGATTAAAAATGAAAGGCAGTTAGAAATGACAATAAATTTTTCAGGAAAATGTATCAGTTCATACACATGCCTAATAAGTTAACCCATCTTTGTAGAGAAAACTGCAAGTTCATTTTATTCAAAGGTTCACTGCTAGATTTGAAGATTAAATTCATTAATCTCTGTGAATTTTTACACTTGTCTAATGCAGTTTGAAATGCTTACCCTGATGGATACTCATCTGAGGATAATCATCTATTTGAATTTATGGGGAACACTCTCACTGTGAGATGTGGGAATTTGCATGTATAACTTCAGATTGCTAAAAAAAAAAAAAAAAAAAAAAAGTAAAACATAAATTCCTGTGTACTGGGATGTGTGAGTGAAAACATTCTTCTTTAATAGATCATTTTGGTTTTAATTAAAGGTGGATTGATTAAATCACAGTATATAACTCACGGTTGCTGCACATTTTTTTTGTTTGTTTGTTTTTAACTTTTCTGCCATAACCAATCCATTGTTGTATGTCATTGGAAGGTCCAGAAATTTCTCAAAAGCAGAATCCTTTTACCTAGACCTGGCTCTGTTTCAAATATATGATTTTAATTTTTCTTCCTGGGTTATCCCTTTTACAGGAAGATATACGTATGGGAAAGGTGACTTTAGGACAGTTGTCATCTCTGTGATAATCCCTGGATGAAGGTTCCTGGATAAGTTAGAACAGCTCAATCACATCTCTAAATTGTGTTTAACTGCAGTGGAACTGGGGGAATGCTCCACAGCCAAGAATTATTGGAGAGCGGCATGCTCTGATTAGGACCTGTTTGTCCCTTGGCAAAGCTTGTATGTTGGTAGCTGTTATGTATGTGTATGGCCTTTCTGTCAGCTGGTGCTGGTGCTTCTATGCCAGAAATATTTCTGTTAGGTATCCAGGTCTTCCTGCTGTCAGAGTGGCACAGAGGGAGCAGATTGTGACAGAGTAATTTTCTGGTATCTTCAGATAACTATTAGAAAATTTTATTACACCTTGTATTCTGTATTCTGCCTTATTCCAAAAAGCATTTTAATGTGCTACACTCATTTATTATTTATTTATTTTTGGTAAAAGATTGGCTTATCTGCAAATGTTAGAACACATTTAGAACACAAGCCAAATTCATGTCACCTGAGTGCCTAATTTGGGAAGGTGGGTTTTCTTATTTGGTCAGGCTGATAGGGACTAATTCAAAGCAAGGCCTCTTGTATCCTGTTCTTCAGTGTGAGCGCTTATCTTATGGAAGTCTTATATAAAAATAAGACTTAAGGTCTTATGGAAGTTTTATATAAAAATAACTTTTTATAACTTATTTTATATAAAAATCCCTAATTAGTGAAAGGAGCATGTTCTCTGGCGGTGCAGTTTATTTTTGCTGTCCTTCTGTGGCAAATTACAGCTGTGGACTTGTGACCTTTATTAAAATTTTAAAGCATCTGTCAAAGTATTAAAAGCAGTTGAGTTAAACATAATGAATTGAATTTGATGGTACAGATTCTTTGCAGAATCCTTAAAATGGACATCTTGTTGTATAGCTGTTGCCAGTCATGAGAGAAGTGATCTCACTGAGGTCTTTGATCTGTGTTTGTCTGCTGTTGCAGTGGGTGGAGAGAGAAACAGCTGCATTCAGCCCCTCAAGTACTGAACTAACTCCTTTGACTCCATCAAAGCACCTCAAGTATTTGTGTTAGAGTCTAAAACTTGGTGGGCCTGGTTGTCCAAATCTTCTTTTCTTTCCTAAGCACAGGTGGCTGAAATGAAGCTACTTCAGGTCTCACTTTTTTTTTTTTTTTTTTTTAAACATATTAAGTCTGAACAAAAATCTGAGGCCCCACACACCTAGCATGAGCCTCTTAAGTCCATCTTTTGCTGTTCCCTGAAGCCATGATGGTGGTCTGCCTTAAGTATCTGATTATGTATGCAACTCAAATCACTACTGAGAGGAGTCATGTACTGATGTCTCTCTGAAGTATCATCATAATATCTTTTGATAACCCCACTTTGTTCCTTTGGATAACATGCATTTACTGTGGGATTTTGTCAGATTTCACTGAAAATCCTAAGGGATTCAAAATAACTACTGAGTTCTACTAGTGTGTTGTTTGAAATGCAACATCTTAAAGCATCTATCAAAAGTAAAATTAAACATATGCAGTGACCAGTCTCTCAAGTAAAACTGCATTTTTCTATACAGAAAGCAGGATTATCATGTTCTTCTTGCAGAATTTTAGAAATAACTGTTTGAAAAAGAACCTACAATAGAATGAAGGCATCTGTTCAATTTCCATTTTACTTTGCCACACAAGATAATGTTGAAAATAAAGATATTATTTGTCTTGAGTTGCTACCAGACAGAGAAAAACAAACAAAAACAAACAAAAAACATTACTTAATATTAAATTATTATTATATCATATAATTATATTATATATTATATGCATATATAATACATATTGCATATATATCATATATAAATTATATATAATTATATTATATAATTACCACGACGTATATATACTATATGATATATTTATAATATATATAATTATATACTATAATTATAAATTACATATTAAAATTAAAATTAATTACTTAAACACATTAATTTCATCACTGTTTCTCTGTATTCAAGACATAGTGTTTAAATGGAGAGTTTTAACATCACCCTCCTGATTCACAAAGCCCAACAAAGCTGGTATTTTGCTGACCAGTTGTTTTAAGAAAGGGGTCATTAGTTTTTCCTCCTTCCCTACCTCCCCAAAGCACACCAGGCTTAGAAAATAAAGTCTAGTAAGTACTACCCAGAGTAATGGTTGTCTTTCAGGGTTTTGGTTTGGTTACTCCTGTTAGGGACATTTTTTATAGATCTCCAGGCAACTGAGAACTTACTGAATATTTGTGCAGTGTGATAATTAGTTTAATACCTCTGTGATTTTAAACTAGAAAAATCCAGGTACCAGCTTGTGGATCTCCCACAAGTCTGTTGCTCATATACCCAAACATTAGACTTGTTTCACTTGAAATCCCCAGCAACACAGATCACTCAGAAGATCAAATTTCAATGAGAACTGTGAAATACAGAATGTTGCACTATACTTTTTGTTCACCTTTTATGCTAAAATGGACCATCTGAGTTCTCTTCTTCAATCAGTCAAAGGTCTCCACAGTTCTAGACATCAGACTGATTGAAAAGTGTTATGTTTTTTTTCTAGATTGGATGGAGAAGGTTGGAATTCAGCAGGAAATCTCAGCTTACTTTTGTTTCACAAAGCTGCCACGTGGAGGGACCAAATGGGACCAAATGAAGGGACTGAGAGAAAACAAAACAAATACATATCAGCATTTCCATGTTCAGTTTACAAGAATGATGTGCACAACCTGCTGTGTAATTTCTAACTGTTTTAGAAGTTACTTTGAAGAATCGTAAAACCATCTTTTCTTTCCTTCCTTCCTTCCTTCCTTCCTTCCTTCCTTCCTTCCTTCCTTCCTTCCTTCCTTCCTTCCTTCCTTCCTTCCTTCCTTCCTTCCTTCCTTCCTTCCTTCCTTCCTTCCTTCCTTCCTTCCTTCCTTCCTTCCTTCTTTCTTTCTTTCTTGTCTTTTCTCTTTCTTCTTATAAAAGAAAATAAAATAAAGCCATGGCATTTTCACATGAAACCCACCTAACATTACATCTTCTCCCTGATAGTGGCCAATCCTATGTAGGAATTAATACAATTTTTACATAAATATAGGAAACAACAGAAAAACATTTCAATAGTTCATACCAAATTATTCTTTGGTATGCATGTTGCCTGTAACTATTTTAACTCTTCCTTATTTCTGTCTGTTTTCTCTTTTGCAAGTCCATTTATATTTACAGTCTTTATAAAGAAAACATTGAGCACCTCTGATAACCTTTCCATTTTTTAATGTATTAGTGTATGTATTATATGTATTATTATATGTATTATTATATATTAATATTATTAATATTATATATTGTATATATAATATATGACATATAATACAGTATTCTTATAATGTATGATTATGAATCATAATCATATGAAATTCTTATATGAAATATAAGAATACATTGTGATATAATGTATTCTTATAATAATAATTATATGTATATTATATAAAATAATTTTTGTATATATTATTTTTACTATATCCTTTGGGAGATGGGCAGATTAGACTAGTATGAGCTACTCAAAATGGTGACTTCACTATTTTGATATGATTTTCAAAGAAAAGAAACTTCATAATTAGGTCTACTGTTTTTGTCTGTTCCTAATAATTCATAATGTCTTGTCTGACTCCACTGACCAGATGGTGGTGTCAGAGAAATATCCACAATGACTGCTAGGTACTTTGACTCCTGTCCAAATGTTGGTATTGTAATTGCAATTATTTTAAATAGTATGTGTAATTGCAATTATTTCACCCAAGTGAAATTGTTTTGCATTTGTTGAAAATGTATTTCATTATCTCTTGCCTGATCACTTTTCTGGAAGTCCATGTCATATTCTTCTGATTTGGTTATTCTAAATAATTTTTAACATCAGCAAGGTTTTCAATTTGTTATTTACCCCTTTTTCCAATTTGTTAATAAGGGTGTTACACTGCCCACTCCTCTAGTAGCTTCTCCTTTACCTTGGTGGAGGAAAATCTAGATAATACTAGGCTGTGTCACCATCACTTATTTGCTAATTGACTCTTGGATAGCAGCCTGATGGATCTGTGAGCCATACTTTCTTCCTACTTATGAAATACGGACTCTTTACTGATTACTCTCTCTCTTCCTTTGTTTGCTAGAACTAGTCTTGACTGTAGTTTGTGCTAATTTAGTTGGTACAGTGTTTTGACTAAATGGCCTGTAAGTATCAGTGTCATGAATTGTTGGAGGTTGAAGAAGTACTCTGTGGAAATATTGCTAAATCTTTGTCCGCATGTCCATGTGTTGCAGTGTTCTTACCTTACTCTCACTCATATTCTTTCCTAGTATCTGTTGTAAGATACCTGGGGGTATGTAGGGATCTAGTTGTATTTTGGTTCCAGGTTTGGTTCCAGGTCTGGTACTTGAAAGTTTGTGTGCTTGAAATGCCATATGCAAGCAGGTATTGCTTTGGGAATTCTTCTGCTTACTAGTGCAGAGAATCCTTTTAGGAATGTTTACACCAATATTCAAATTCTGATGCATTGGTACTGTATATGAGGATAAATCTTCACTTAATTCTGGATCCAGTTTCATGACTGTCTGCTCATGTAAAGGGATGTTTGTTCACCTCACCAACTCCATTGCTATGTGGTCTTTTCTGTTTATCTAAATCATTATTCAAGGTAGATGTTTTCTAAATGTATTTTAACTTGTCTGTTGGGAAGTAAATTATTTACACCCAGATTAACAAGTAATTTACGCATTGTTCCACTAACCACAGTAATGCATGGACCCAGACACATACATTTATCAGCTTAGGCTGGGGAACTTATATCCATGAATAAGGAAAGTTAGATGGCTTTGGCTGAGAGCCACAAAAAACATCACACTAATGCTCACACTTGGCAAGAAACAATGCTTAAGTGAGGAGAGTGTTTGAAACCTGTCTCCTAGCCTAGTACAGACAGATTAATCCACGCACTGAATCAAAAATATTTGTATGTATATTGTATATATTTAGGCAGACCAGATATATGAAATTAATTTTGAAAAAGTGTCAGTTTCTGTACCTCACTAAAGAGTTAAATTTAAATAAAAAGGAAGAGGCATTAAAAATACACTTACAGGTGACCTGATAATAGTTTCTGTAGAAGGATCTGACAGTATTGAGCAGATAGCTCTCAAATTTGGATACTGCAAGATCATTTCTCGACTTTGTACGTCTGTATGGCATATACGACTAGATAGCTGTGCTTTACAGGAATTTTTTTTCAAGTATATAATATAAGCATCCTTTGTGAGTAGTAAAGGCAGATACTGGTCATGGGTTAAAGCCTTAGAAATCAAGGTGATAACCTTCAAAAAGCACTGCTTTTGCAACAAGTGAACCCATCCTGTATGCTCTCTCTAATTAATCAGAAGCTTGCAATGCTCTTTCAGACCTGAAGTTGGAGAGAGATGGCCATTAGGCATACAAATCAGCAATGTGGTGATCAGGGTTACAAGACAGGTCGCCCACTTGCACTGTAATGGAAAATTCATTTTCTTCCAGCCCTCATGCTAAGCACTGGGAATTCCCAAGTGGATGCAGTCTGGGGCCAACTTATCTCATTAATGGGAGATCTCATGACTTTTTGTACGTCATTATAGATGGCACAATATCCTCAGCAGAGGTAGGGCATTTTTCTATTATTATTCATATACAATTTTTGAATTAGTATCCTTTGCCCTTTCTCATCCGTATAGCAAAATTCCTGTTTGATTATTATCAGTAAGACTGCAATAGACTCAGCTCTGTCAGATTTATAAAAAGAGAAATTTGTGACAGTTTCAAGTTCCATAAGCATTTTCAGATATAACTGTTGTATCTAGTGTTTTGCATTTACAAGAAAATCTCCCTCAATGCTTATCATATGCTTAACTTTGCTGCAATATTTCTGATACATATTATGAAGAAAGAGAGTATGCAGCTCACTGCTGTACATGTTTTAAGAGTCTCGTAAAAGTATGAAGCTGTGAAATATAACCCCAAATTACTTCATTCTCTCCAAGAGAGTCAGAATAATTTTAATCTTCATTTGAGATCTTTTGATAATATAAATGTTTTCTATATATTGCTTTTCTTACTGAAGCAGTTTAGTATTACAAAAAAAATGTTTTGATTTCATGCACACAGTTTTTTGAGTTCAACTTGGTCTAACCCTTGCCAATGTGTATACACACGTTTATATATTTAGGATGTCTGACTATTTTTTAATTATTTATTTTTTTTGTCAGTGTCATCTTATTTGACTACATAGTTCAGGAAGTGCTGTAATTCTAGTTTCTTTTTGCATTGTATCTTTTCTCATTACTCTTAATAAGGAATGGCTCTCCCTCCCCACCATGAGTATTAGTTACAAACTGCTTTAAAAGATAATGAGGCAAATTCACCTTCCTGTGTCTTCGCTTTCAGATACTCTCAAGCTCGCTGTTTCCTTTTTCTTGTTGCTTTCAGTCTCTTTGATTTTTTTGCTTTTCTATTCTGCAGGGTTGCAGGTGTTGATGGTTTCTTTGGGGATTTTTTCCCCCTCATAGAATATTCTGAAATATTCAGCATGCTGGACTATACCTATTATTTCCTTTTTCTCACTCAGCTGATCTAAAGTCCATGGTAAACAACGGAAACATCACAGTACAATCCTGTAGATTAACTCCAGCAGGGAATGTTAGAAAGCATGGCCATCCCATAAAAGTGGCTATGACATTCCAAGTCAGTCCCCTCTCTTTAATGCATAATGGTAGTAGTAAATTGCAGTAGTCCTGCTTGGTCTCTCTTCTCTGCTGAAATGACACTGTAGGTTACTTAAAGTTTAAAGGGAAGCCCAAGGGACACTTTTAATGTTTAAAATCAAGGTATGGGGAGCAGAAGTATATGTAGCTTCAAGTAGTTAAAAGAACGGGTACTAAAGAGTTTACTTTTCATTTTTGCTCTCTGTCTCTAGCTTATAAGGTAACATGAATGCTCTTGCCTGCCTGAAATTTTCTAACATAATCAAGAGCAAATACAAACAAATAAAAATTTGGTGCTTGTCCAACTGGGAAAATAGAGCCCAAGATTCTGTATTACTGATTAACAAAGGATAATGAGGTAACTGTTGGGCATCACTAACTGTTACAGTCATTACTGTTTTATTCTCCAATAGATGGCTATAATTCCTTATAACCTGAATAGCCTAAAGCCTGAATATTTAAACAGAACAAACGTAAAAAATTCTTAGATGTAAAAATAACTGCCATATAGAGGTACCTATATATTACTCCTTGAAGTCCTGTGTAAGCAGGCAGTATTGTTTGAAATGAATATCTAAATTATTTGATTTTTATGATCCAGAAGTAGTGCTGCAAACAAAGGCTGAAATGTGAGTTGAGTTTAGGAAATCTTAAAATATGACTTTTTTCTCCTGTTTTTCTCTCTCTTTGTCATCCCCCCCTTCACCCTGAATAAAGCAACTAATGTACTATGATTTATAGATGGATACAAAAAATGTTTTAGGCTGCCATTGTTTAATCTGTCACTGGGAATTTGCCAGCATACTGCTGGAGAACAAGTGTTTTTGCTTTGTCTCATGTGGTTTTTTTTTTTAAATATCATGTTTGCACATATGTGTGTGTTCTACATTATGTAATTTACCTAGTCTGGGGAAAAAAAAAAAAAAAAAAAAAAAGCAAAGAATAAAAAGTCGATGACTAGTGCAAGCATTTTAAAGAAACCATCAATCAAACAAGTGGATCAAGAAAAGCCAACAGCATATAATTATCCCATTCTTAGGTTCCACTGATTTGGGGTTGTGAGAACCATTTAGTGTGCTGAGTTGGATTTAGATTTGCTATAACTACAGCAGTATTGCCTTTTATTTTGACACTAACAGATTTTAGTCAAATGACATAATATTATCTACTTACTTTCCCCAAAATTCTGCTTCTTTAGCTTGGATTATTGGTCCTTTAAGATCATTGTTATTATTATATTGTCTTCCCACTAGAGTTGGAAATTTTCTTTTTCTTACAAGTGTAACTTCAACACTCTTATTTCACAGAATCACAGAATTTCTAGGTTGGAAGAGACGTCAAGATCATAGAGTCCAACCTCTGACCTAACACTAACAAGTCCTCCACTAAACCATATCACTAAGCTCTACATCTAAACGTCTTTTGAAGACTTCCAGGGAGGGTGACTCCACCACTTCCCTGGGCAGCCCATTCCAATGCCTCACAACCTCTCAGTAAAGAAGTTCTTCCTAACATCTAACCTAAAACTCCCCTGGCTCAACTTAAGCCCATTCCCCCTCGTCCTGTCACCAGGCACGTGGGAGAACAGACCAACCCCCACCTCACTACAGCCTCCCTTGAGGGACCTATAGAGAGCGATAAGGTCGCCCCTGAGCCTCCTCTTCTCCAGGCTGAACAAGCCCAGCTCCCTCAGCCGCTCCTCGTAGGACTTGTTCTCCAGGACCCTCACCAGCTTCGTCGCCCTTCTCTGCACCCGCTCAAGCACCTCGATGTCCTTCTTGTAGCGAGGGGCCCAAAACTGAACACAGTACTTGAGGTGCGGCCTCACCAGAGCTGAGTACAGGGGGACGATCACCTCCCTAGCCCTGCTGGTCACACCGTTCCTGATACAAGCCAGGATGCCGTTGGCCTTCTTGGCCACCTGAGCATACTGCTGGCTCATATTCAGCCAACTATCCACCATCACTCCCAGGTCCTTCTCTGCCTGGCAGCTCTCCAACCATTCCTCTCCCAGCCTGTAGCTCTGCTTGGGGTTATTGCACCCCAGGTGGAGGACCCGGCACTTGGCCTTGTTGAACTTCATGCAGTTGACCTCAGCCCATCGGTGCAGCCTATCCAGATCCTCCTGCAGAGCTTTCCTACCCTCAAGCAGATTGACACACGCACCTAACTTGGTGTCATCTGCAAACTTACTGAGGGTGCACTCGATGCCCTCGTCCAGATCATCGATGAAGATATTAAAGAGGACCGGCCCCAGCACCGAGCCCTGGGGGACGCCACTAGTGACTGGCCTCCAACTGGACTTGGCTCCATTCACCACAACTCTTTGGGCCCGGCTATCCAGCCAGTTTCTAACCCAACGAAGCGTGCGCCAGTCCAAGCCAAGAGCAGCCAGTTTCTTGAGGAGAATGCTGTGGGAGACGGTGTCAAAAGCCTTGCTGAAGTCAAGGTAGACCACATCCACAGCCTTTCCCTCATCCACCCAGTGCGTCACTTTGTCATAGAAGGAGATCAGGTTCGTCAAGCAGGATCTGCCTTTCATAAACCCATGCTGACTGGGCCTGATCGCCTGCTTGCCCTGCAAGTGCTGCGTGATGACTCTCATGAGGATCTGCTCCATGAGCTTTCCTGGCACTGAGGTCAAACTGACAGGAATTTCCGGTTATTTATTATCACCATGCTTTTGTTAGATAACATTTGCACAGCTAATAGTGGGAATAACCATCCATGCATTTGCTCCAATAGTGTAAGTGAGGAAGGGGCAAAACCCAAGTGACTTTACTTACTACTACAGATTTATTAAAAATCTTGGGGGGTGGACAGCAAGGCATGGAGTGGCTAGTATTTAACTGTATCCAGAATACTGGCTCTTTCTATAATGGATGTCTTGGCAATATGTCACCTGAGAGAAATTCTCAGCAGGATCTTCTCTTTAACTCTGCTCTTACTTCCATGTTGTCTTGTTGATATTGTCCTAAGATTCTTTTTTCTTCTTTAGTTCTATGGATAAATGGATAATATTTGGGTGAATTTGGAACAAGAACAAAAACACAAGATGTCAATATCTGCCAGGTACTTTTTTAACAGCATCATCCCAACAACAGTCTGTGGTCTTTTGCCAATTTATCCTTTGATGGTGAGCAGTATATAAGGGAAAGCAATTTCTGGATGGTCTTTAATTAGAGTGACTGATGTTTTCACTGAGGTTTTCAGACAGCTCTGACACTTCAGTATTCTTTTCTGAGGTGATAGCTCAGTGACAATTGACAGAGAAACAACATCCACAATACCGAGGAGTAATATATTTCTCTACTTCAGATATTTCCAGGAGCCCTACAGCTTGATCTCAAGGTCACTAGGTCCAAACTCTGTTGAAGCAAATACAGAGGTAACTTCCAAAGCTGGTATAAAACACAAGCAACTGTCCTTTAAATAGTGCCTTACAAACTTATTTGGCATGGCTGTGCTGCTGTTGATAACATCCTCCAGTTCTGCACCAGGCCTATCACACAGAAGAGGAGGTTTGCTTCAAACTCTTCCTCCTCCTCCTTGGAGCAAGTACAGTCCCTTGCTCCTGAAAGTTAGGACTGCTGCACACTTCATCCCCATAGACTACAACTGCTTACCTCCGTTCAGATTTGTTACCTTCCTGATGCTGCTACTGTATCTTCACAAGTACTGTCTTCTACAACTTACCTTTCATCTTTTCCTGTCTTCTACATCACCGTTACAAGTTGGGGTTGCAAAGCATTTATTTTCACTGCTTTTCTCCCTTCTGTGGTAAGCTGGGCTGCAACACCGCATCCCCTTTGCTGCTCTTTCTATTTCAGGGACCAGTATGTTCAGGGACAGGCTAACTTATGAAGGAAATTGTGAAGCTTGAAGGTCTAGGCTACCAAACTGGAGCTTCCATCTGAAAAGTTTTACCCTGTTTTTGTGGCTGGTGTGTAGTTTGAAACAACCTATGTCAGAACAAACTTCAGTAGCTATATCCTTTTTTCAGCACTACTTACCAACTTAGCTGGAGAAAATGTAACACTTATGGCTAGAATTAAGCAGGCGTTGGGCATAAATACTTGCAAGAGAAAGATTAAGGAAAATGATTTGTCCTGAATCTGTTCAGTAGTTCAAGCTGAGAAAAGTGATTTATTTACTTATTTTCTCCTCTAGAAAGTGAAACATTTTGTTTCATCATTCTCAGATGAAATATTTTGATGTTTCAGTTTTCTAGTTTTGGAACAACTAAGACATATATCTTCTGATTCATGTTTTTAATTGGTATTAACAATTTCTTTCTGAAAGAACATTGAGATCTTGACTGTTTTATTTTCTCTGAGGATAACTCTTCATTCATTGCTAAATATAATAGGAATCTCTTTGAGTTGCATGGATCTACTGTGAACATAACACTAAAGCCTCTATTATTCCAATCTACCATATACTTGTTTATTCTGCAAGAAATCTTTTATTAACTTACTACTCAGAGCTATCCTTTGTCTCTATGCTAACTCAGTCCTTGGCTATTTAACTGGGACAATGAAGGTCAGTTTCAATGGTTCTTACATAGACTGGAGACTAGACTGAGTTCCGCAATTCATTTTGCATAAATCATTGTAAGAGAAGTGGAGGTCTAATAGTGAACACATATTTGGAAGGGGGGGAATGTTTTTCTCTCTTAGAAGAATTTTAATACAAGGAAACTGAAACTTTGGCTCTGGAGCAGTAGGTACACAGAAAAGTGTGAAGGAATCAATTAGAAAATATTTTTTACATTACCACTGTCACTAATTATGGCTTCGTTCTTTTTTCAGACACATACTTCATTCTTTGCTCATGGTGATCTCTGCTTTCAGGGAGGCTTTTTCTTAGGAATTCTTCCTATCAGTTTTATCAGGGACAAATTAATCTCATTTTAGAAAGAATACACTATTTAACTCTATTTGTCCAAGAAAGCAACAGAGGTAGGGATAATAACGTATGTGGAAGTGACCTTCAGATGCTTGGCAGCCTTGCTTTTTATACTACTAGTATGCTGGAGCACCTCTTATTTAGAAGAGGTATTTTTTTATCTTCCATATAACATGCAGATCTAGAAGGCAAGCCAAGTATCTGTTTCTGTTGCCTGGAATTTTATTTCAGTAGAATTGCTTATTTTAGTAGAAAAGTAATACTAAATGAAAGATCATCTCTCAAGAAGCAAGAGAGGTGATGTTTCTTTACTTGATTAAACAACTGGTACATATCACCTTCTGAGCCATGCTTGTCCCGATACTTTTCCCAATAAATCTAACAACATACAGTAGTTAGCAATCTGTGGTCATGCAGTGAAAGGTCTTGTTGAAAATTATACACAGAAGGGAATACAGTTAAACCTTCTGTGGGAATTGTAAAAGTTGTACATTTTTACTTAGTAATATTAAGAAGCCAAAGTACCTTCACATGGTTATGACATTAGAAAGTGATGAATACTTTGTATATTGAGGATAGATTTCATTTAATTTCAATGCAGCAACTCAGTATTCGTAGGGTTTGTGCAAAAGCTGAATTTATTCAGCACAGACTTAAAGATTGTTCTACTTAAATGTAAATTTAAATTTTAAATATAAAAACCAGTTTGAAAATAATACAGATGGAGATTGGCATGCAATGTCAGGTGACAAGAACCACACCAAATGTTCCTGTGAATAAAGGTGGCATGAACTTCGTATTCTTCTACCTGGGAGGCTGTCTGGACATGAACTCTTACTGCCACTACCAAGAAAAGTCTCAGTGCTACTGATGAAGATTTAGTCCTAAACTACTATAGCTACTGGGAGGTAGAGAAGACAGAAATATCCACTTAGTCTATTTAAAACTCTTCCAATTCCAGCCTTTTAAACCACATTCCCAAGAATGTACTCTACAAGCAACAATGAGGAGTAACTAGGTCTCAATGCTACTTTAACAGAAATTGATAAGAACTGTGTCAATTCCTGCTGGCCTTCAAATTTCCAAGGCAATCATGTTTAAATTCTGAATTTTTGGATGTTTCCAGGAGCAACTGTCATTAATAAATGTAGACTATATTAAGCATGGCAGGGAGCAGTTGATCTTTTTATACAGACTTGATTATATTCTTGTTAGGCAGTTCTTCATGCTGAAGCTTTTTAATGCAGTAATAGCTCCTGTTGTAACAGAATGGTTAAACTGAATCTTGTGATAGGAAAAAGCAACTCAGTGGTGTTGAGCAGGCTTTGAAATTTTGTAAGGGCTCTTGTGAATATATATGCACCTATCTAGACATATTGACTGAAATAGCACTAAATAACATTCTTATGCTGTATTCAGTTATTAATTTAAATATATATATATTTCAAAGTCATCTAGTCACTAATGTAATCCTGTATTCAAGGAGAAAAAACAGACATCGGTGATATGCCAAAATCCCAGAGGCCACATGATAAATGCATAGAAATATTTTGTGATGGAATTTTTATCTTTCCCTGGGTGCAGAGACTCTGGAATTATTTGATTGTGTTTCTAGGAACAAGAAGCAGTGGTTGAGGTCATGTTGGTAAAATCTGAGATACTATATGAGCTGTAGGTTAATTACCTCTTGAGTTACATATGATATTTTCTTCAATTTGTAAAAAAAGAGGTGCTCTGATAATGCTGTTGTGTTCATCTGAATTTCCCCAGTTCACAAAAATTTGAACAAATAGAGAAGGTACATTGTTGTCCACACAATTACACTCCTCAGACATGTGGCTGGTCCTAGTTCATGGTACACAAGTGATTCTGGCAGGAAGCTCTGAACTCTTCCTCCTTGGTACAACTGTAATTTGGAGACCAAGTGTAGACTTATTATTAACCAGAAAGAAAGATGACTCTGAATTTGAGATGATCTCTTCCTCCCCCAAAAACACAGGTTATAGACAAAGATTTTATATTACATATTTGTAATGTGCGCAGAAAGTATATACACTTTTCACTTATTATTTTCCTGATGTCTGACTAGCCTCCCTCTCCTATGCTTTATTATTAATGCTGTTGAGTTTCAGTATCTTTCTTCATTTCTGTCTCTGTCACTCTTCTGCTCGTATTCAATTTCTTGGTCATTTTCATTGTCTTCTGTGCTCTCAGCTTCTTTGACTCAAACAAATCATCTTTGGTTCCACTCAGAATATGAAATGTGGAGTTTGCAACTTTCATCTGCAACTTCTGGGTTTATCTAGTACCATGCTGTCTAAATCCAATGACAGAGATTGTTGTGCCTACTCTTTTCTTTTTATTTATTTATTTATTTATTTATTAGGAATTATATCACGATCACCTCTCTAGAGCGATTCTGAATACACAGACTTCAAATAGCCATCCAGGAGCTTGTTTGCTGTTCCACCAAGCCACATATGGTTGTGACCATCCTTCTTCTCCTGCTACCAGAGAACAGTATTAGTGTCTCTGATAATATTTTGTCTCTAGTAATAATATTGCTAGTGATAGGAGCCCCCTGGATGCAGCTAGGACAAGCATTACTCCTTTCTGTTAATAGCACACCTGGTTGCCTATTCCAAATAACGTTCAGCCAATCCTTCATTAAGTCTTCAGACATCCATCCTGGTTTTGACACCTAACAGTTATTCCAGTAGGCAGCTGTTCCTTCGGCATTGTTTTATGCTTCAGAACCACATATGGTGGCAATTTCATACCATCTGCTAACACTGCCAACGTGACTGAAAAGTGCATTTTTTCATTCCCCAAAGTTTTTTATGATGACAAATTTTGTACCTACCTCTTCAATGGTGTAATTGGGTGGTGCGTCAAAATAAACTGGATTCTCATCTACATTACCCATTTGGCTCAGCAAATAATTGCAATCTGTACATAGTCCAATCTCATACTTCTGGAATGAAGTTAGAAATTAGGTGTGGGTATAACAAAGTTCCTCACTGTAAGCAAAATCCATTGTGCCACATCATTTGTATACGTTGACTATTACTTGCCTTGAATTCTCTCTATGGAGTGTTTTATGCTTGTGCTATTTCTTGATCTTTCAGTTTAATGATTTCCTATATTACTGGGTTTCTATCTTTTCTTAGAGCATGCAGAAATTCTACGACTTGTTCTTCTGCTTCATGAAAACTCTATATTGAGTATGCTTATACACTTTGTAAGTATATGTATTTAAATGCACTTTATATTTTCTCCCAACACCACAAATCTTTTTTTTTTTTTTTTCCACAAGAAGTAACAACAAGCTTGAAATATGCATTGTATACCTTTTGGTACCTTCCCTGTTGCACTCATTCCTCTCATCTCCAGATTATCTGCTATTTCAGATAGGATTCAAGGAGACTCATAAAACTGGGAAAGATCACTGTGGAATTTTCTGAATTACAGTACACCACACAACTTCACAAGTGACTGAGAAAAACAGCTAACACACTCTAACACCATGTTTTATTTAAACTTAAGAGGTACTTTGGACATATTTGTGCTTCTTCATCACTAGGAGACCTCCTACACTGCACACAAAAACTACCTTTATTAATTCTAATGGAAGATGTACTATTTTTTTTTTTTTTTGAAAAAAAAAAAAATGTCTTCTTTTCTTTGCAAAATACCAAAATTGTTTTTTATTCTTTTGTATTTTGCACATTTGTTCTAGGCTGGCTTTATAATAAAATGTATTTTCCATTCTATCTTTTGGTAGGTGATTAAAATAAGTGGGAAAAGTTCCCCTCTGTATCTACCTGACAGTCTCCACTGCAGGAGTGTAAATGACTACCTACATTAAAGGCCAAACTTCCAGACTCCTGAAGCTAGATAGAATGGGTACAAATAGCTGAGAGCAAGGGTGCTGAAGGTGTGAACAGATCGTGAATTGTATGTGGCAGGTTTACAGCTGAAAGTCATGTTTTTCTAAGAGAGAGTATTGAAAACTGCAGTGCCTCCTGCTTCTTAACTGATCCTAGCTACATGTAAATTGACCTCCAAGTATATGGAAGTATCATATTTGTCTGGACTGGGGATTTCTTGGACTGTTATGTCTACAAACAGGCTAGCCACCAGTGTTACCCACATAGACTACTGCTTATTGAAGGGTGGAGAGAGGTGTCCCTGGCCCAACCTCAGTAATGGAACTGGGATATGGCACAGGGCATTAGCTCAAAAGCTTTTTGGGAGCCAGGAACCATGGCTTGAAAAAAGAGCAAAGTTATGGCCACTAACACAGCTAAATCCCATAGGAAAATAATGTCTCTGAGCTCACGCTGGGTTAAAAATAAACTAATAGGTAACAACTTGCCTCTTTGAAAGGCTGAATATTTTATATCTCTGCCAATATGCTGAAACTCTAATTTGGGAAAGAAACATACAGTCTGGCACACCACCTTTGATGGGTTGCCAGCTCTTGGTTTAGGGCAATCTGTAACCTCCTTCAGAGAGTAGGGGGAAAGTAACACCTGCTGTTCTGATGCACATTATGGTAGGTGGCAGGGAAATCCTGCCACCATGAGGACGGCAGCATGCCAGAAACCCAGCTGTCCAGCTGGATAGTAAGGTTGAACCCCAGGGCTATGACGATTCCTTTGTGGAGACCTTTCTGGCTCCCCGTAAGTGAAAAAACATTGACCTTCCAGGATTAATGATTCTGTAAGTATTTTTTTGAAATGGGTCTTGGAGCAAGTAAATTTTTGAGGCAGATAGCTGTCCAGCTGTTTGTTTTTTTGTTTGTTTGTTTGTTTGTTTGTTTTCCCCAACTTGGAAAAATTTCCTCCAGTTACCTTTGTTTTGTATTTGCACCCTGCTGGCCTGAGACTGAGCTTTTCAGGAAAAATAAAACAATAAGGAAAAAAAAAAAAAAAGTTGGGGTGGTAGTGTAGGGTGGAGCAGTTAATCACAAGTATTTAGTAATATAAGAAAGGAATTCTTCCCCCATACAGTTGCTTCTTGTTTGTACATATTTTGCTCTTTCATGTGTCTGTTTAAGGACATGTTTAGACCTAATAGATATTGTCAGAAGCACAGAGTTGAATATATTTTGGGAGATTCTTTGAAAGGGAGTTGGTGTGCATCCCTACAACAGTGCCAAATTTAGTAGGGGGAGAGAACAGAGCAGATATAAGAGAGATACTGCAAAAGTTATAGCTGCCACCTAGCCCATCTCTTTTCCAGAAGCATACATACTATTTTACATGACAGATACCTGGAAGGCATCTTGGTGGACAGAGCATTGAAATCAAACTAACCTGTTTCCACTTCTCCTGTAATTAGGTCATCATCCCTTATATATAATACCTAAAAGAATAAAATTGAAAAATACCATAAAAAAAAATAAAATTATTTTCATTAAAACTTTGGATGCATACCAATTCATAATAAATTAAAACAGGGTTTAACTTACTTTAGACACATTAAAGGAAGGCTTTAATATCTTTTAGAGAAGCAAAATCACTAAATGAAGAAAGAAAATACATTAAAAGTAGACTCCTCCTATTTCTCATACCCTTGCAGGAATTAATATATATATTCTCATTTTTCCACAGCCTCTGTTTCTTCTTTCAGTCATTGAGAAGTTTTTTCTGCCTGGCATATGCAGATCTGAAAGTGATTTGTCCAGTGAGTCATGTACTGAAATTTCTGGGTATGCAGATAGGGCACATGTTTCACGGCAGTGGTACATCTCTTGAGCCCAGCAGACTGGGAATCTGTGTGTCTAATACATTTGCTCAGAGTGGCAGGGTGGCAAATTACCAAGAGAAGTAATAATCTGTTGCCCATCTCAGTAGGCTTGGCAAGTCTGAGCACAGAGTCTGTTTGGGAGATAATTAGAGAGTAAAAGATGAAATGTGACCTTTCTCTAGTCCTCTAGATATGACTCAGAAAAGAAGGTGCCAAATATATTAGGTTCCCTATGGAGTCAAGTTCCAAAGGTACGAGCCCCATTCAAGCAGGTCATGAGCAATACTGTCCCATGAACAGAGACCTAACAAAGCTGAGGGTTGGGAAGAGGTCAGGCAACCTTCTGATACCAACAGCTGAGCCTCAGTACTGCTGGGACAAACCTGTAGATCTTTGTGAACCAACGTGGTGTAATTCCTTTTGGAGTCCACTATGTGAGTTTTCATTCTGTAAAATTACCACAAGAGTTCTTACGGGCACCATTTCTTTTCACTGAAGAGTTCAGTAATCCAATGCTCACTTTATGAACAAGAAAGGTAAAGCCGTATTAGAATTAAGTTTGGCTGGGGATGTCAAGGGCAGCAAGAAAGGTTTCTATAGGTACATCAGTGATAAAATGAAGACTAGGGACGTTTTGGGACCTCTCTGGAGGGAAACAAGAGACCTAGTTACCTGGGATACAGAGAAGGTTGAGGTTATGGATGACTTTTTTGCCTCAGTCTTCACCAGCAAGAGCTGTAGACATATATTCCAAGTCCCAGAAGGTAAAGGCAGGGACAGTGAGAATGAAGAACCACCCGCTGTAGGAGAAGATGAAGTTTGAGACCATCTAAGGAACCTAAAGGCATATATGTCTATTGGACCTGATGAGATGCACCCATGGAACTGGCAGATGAAGTTGCTAAGCCACTATCATATTTGAGAAGTTGTGGCAGTCTGACGAAGTTCTTACTGACTGGAAGAGGGGAAACATAACCCCCATTTTTAAAAAGGGAAAAAAGGACGACCTGGGGAACTACAGGCCAGTCAGTCTGACCTCTGTGTGCAGCAAGATCATGGAGCAGATCCTACTAGAAACTATGCTAAGGCATATGGAAAATAAGGAGGTGATTGGTGACAGCCAATTTGACTCCACATAGGGCAGATAATGCCTTACCAATCTGGTGGCCTTCTACAATGTGGTTACAGCATTAATGGATAGGGGAAGAGCAACTGACATCATCACATCATCTACCTGGCAAAGCATTTAACAAGGAGTCATAGGTGATAGGGCAAGGAGTAATGGTCATAAACTAAAAGAAGGTAGATTTAAATTAGGTATAAGGAAGAAATTATTCACTCGGTGGGTGGTGAAGCACTGGAACAGGTTGCCCGGAGAAGCTGTGGATTCCCCATCCCTGGAAGAGTTCATGGCCAGGCTGGATGGGTCCTCGGGCAACCTGGTCTGATGGGAGGTGTCCCTGCCCATGGCAGGGGATTAGAACTGGATGATCCTGAAGGTCCCTTCCAACCCAAAACATTCAGTGATTCTATGATTCTGTGATTCTGTTTTCAGCAAACTGTAGATATTAGGAACATTCATGTAATCTTAGTGAGTGGGAGGTGTCCCTGCCCATGGAAGTGAGGGGGAGGAATTAGATGGTATTTAAAGTCCTTTCCAACCCAAACCATTCTATGATCCAATGAAAGCAAAGGCACATGGAGCTGAAGTGACTTACTGAAACCTGTTTCTCAACTAAGAACAAAATTCAGACCTTCCTGGTTGGCAGGCCTTCACCTTGTTTGATTGTCTGGTTTTCTATGTTCTCCCACACTTACAAGAATGAGCTGGCCTTCATTATGGCAGACAGTTTGCTCCCTCAATACATGAAATAGCTTGTTCCTTCTTAACTCTCACCCTCACGCACCACAACCCTCCAATCCCCACCCTGCCCGAATCCCTACCCTAAAAACCCAAATCAAGCAAAGAAAAAGTATCTAGGCTAGAATGTTTCTTCTTGCCTACAGCAGAGTTCACCTACAGCAAAGCTGTTGCTAATCCATTTCTGCTCACCAGGATTGGGAAAAATGAAAATCTTTAGCTCTTGATCTCAATGCTGTGTCTCCAAGCCTAAAGAGAATTGAAAATTTCTGTATTGTTTCTCTATTTATAAAAGGAACAGAGTTGTGGGAAGGTGATTTTGAAATACGAGGAAGAAGTGGGAATATAACAGAATCATGGTTGGAGGGAAAATTTAGGGAGTAATTAAATACTGAAATGTTAAGGTCTTACTGTCTTTTTCCCTCCTCTTAGACCTTTCGTTCTCTCTCTCTTTTTTTTTTTTTTTTTTTTTTTTTTTTTTTTTTTTTTTCTGAGTAAATGTATGCAAATAAATGCTAGGACTTTGTGTCCATAAATATATGCCAGAGTGTTTATTGTTTTGTTGCCAGTAGGTTTTCCCACTGAGGCCTCCCAACTCTTGTATTTATATACTGTGCATACTGGAATGGGATCATAGTTCTTTGGGAGACAGTGCTAACATTTCTATGGTGCAGAAAATAGAGAAGTAGTGGTGCCAAAACTGACACATTGCTAAAATTCCTAACTTCATTATGTCTGAGTCTACTAAATCTTCATTTTGAAATCTGAATTCAGAAAGAGGAAAAACGTTGCTGAGTTATTTTCTTTCTCACCAGGAACAGTCTCACACTTGCTGCCTGTGCTTTGTAAAGGCTGCATACATAGTTAAGCACCTTTTGAATTTAAAGATGCCTTTACATTTACAAATGCCTTTATCTTCAGAAGCATATTTGACACACTAGGCTTGCTTACAGTTTGAAAAGCCAGGGAATCATTCTTTGAATAGATGAATACAGAACATTTGAAACAATCAATGACAACTTGCCAGAGCTTGGGAAGAATGCTCCCTATTGTAAAATGAGCTGTAGAGCACACTGTGAAACTCAAGTGGTCATCTGATAGGAAATGAATGCAACCAATCTCCAAGGAGCTAAAGCACATATTAGCAACACCAGTTGCTTGTAGTCATAGTATTATTTATCTCCTCACATTTGACTGAGTTTCTCATGTTTTGTTTAGGAGTAAAAGGATTGCTACTTTTGTTAGTCTTTATCTCTTAAGTATTTCCATATCTAGTAAAATGGTGCTTTTTTTTTTTTTTTTTTTTTTTTTTAAGTAGGTCTATTTATATAAATGTGCTTTTCTGTGAATTTATGGGACTGTGTTTATAATAAATAACTACAAATGCAAGTAATTCTCCTGTATCATGTGACATTAGGCAGGATTGCAGGTGCCATCCTATTATAAGCACATTCAGAACTCTTTTTGCTATTAAATTAATAAACTACAGCTATTAGAAGAAAACAAAATTAGGAGTTAGTAACTTGGCTTTCTCTTTCTTCTTTATTCACTACATCCACTTAAAAGAGGGTGCAATATCTCTGGAGTGTGAGATGTTGTAAGAGAGTGAAGATGTGTGTAGATAAATATTATAGCACTACTACAAATCCTTGTTTATCCAACTTGCAGATGATAAAACTTTTATATTTCTTCAATCTGAGTTGTTCACATCTCAAAATCTGAACTTGCAGGCATTTTAGATCTCTTTAAAAGATTTGAGGGGAAATAAAGGATTTTCCTGAACCCATCTAGTGTAGATTTTGATTTGGGTATCCACTGAAATCCAGCATAAACTATTGCTTTGACAGAAACACATTTTAGATGAGAACCATAAAGAATTAACCTTAAACAAGCCTTCAGCTAGTCTGAATTATCCTTACTCATTGCTGAAAATGAAATGCTTCTCCAGTGAGACGAAGGAAACAAGCAGCAATCCAGCATTCATCTAGAAATATATACCTGCTGAAAAACAGTAAGTAGGTTGAACTCTCTTACACATTTGAAAGTCCAGGTAGAAAAAGAGAGTTCTGCACACAGGAGGAATGGTCATTGTTATTACCACATCTCTTCCTCTTTATTTTCCTTGTATATCTACTTGTACATTCACTGTATTTGTATATTTAATAAGTATTACTGCATTACAGTGCAGTACAGCATAATGCTCAGGGCTTCAAAACACAGCGACTATTAGTGGAAATATGTGTCACTACTAAAGGGCTCTTCTAGATTTTATTTCTTTCTAGCTTACATAAGTATAATCTCTAGATACATAGAAAATTATGACAAACTATGACCAAAAAAACTTATTTTGCAAATATTACTTTATCAGGGTGTCTAAAAATATGTAATTGTTTTCTAATTTTTCCCCTACCACATAGTTTTATAGGTATTTGGGGGAATTTATTGCTCTGGGAATTGGTCTAAATCATGGTAGTAGGAGAGGAAGAATTAAATGGATATAAAATTTTTCTGCTGTGATGAATTTCTGCCAGAGATCTTGAAAATTATTTCATAGAACCTATCTAAGGCTGCAGTAAACAATGATCTTTTCTACCAGGTGGGTTCTGAATTGATTCAAAGGTACTCAGCTGCTGCATCATCTTTATTTTCACACATCAAAGGTAGGCATATTGCAAGCAATTAATCACGTACTTGTTTATTGTTTTGGAATAAATGCATTTTACACAGTTTTTGTTGCTGAATTTAATTTAATTACACATCATCCTTAAGTGTATCTGTCATTACCTTACCAAACACAAAAAGGAAAGAATGAGGGGAAAAAAAAAATTTTGCTTCTGTAATTCTGCTTACTTTTGAAGCAAGGGGCGTAAGATGGCTAACTTACCACAAGTTTTTTTAAAAGGAATTAAATGATAGATTATATCTGATTACTAACATGAAAACTCTTGTGTTGTACATGAAAACATTTTAGTTTTGTTTTTTAACAAAATTAGAACAAAATTAGTTTTGTCAGGGTCCTTTCACAGGGTAGAGTTTATCAGGCCAGCATAGAACTTAGTTGTTGAAAACATCACAAAAAAATAAGGGGAATTTTACAGTGGTTCTCCACTGATTAGTTCTCTACTAATTCTTTTATTGTATCCTAAAACCTGTCCTCCATGCTTTGTATATTCTATCCATTCTTTCAACATCCTGTATGAATCTAACTTCTCTTTAGTTTCAGATTAGTTATGAACAATCACTGACTTAAGTTGGGGTGAACTGATATCACTGAATGTAGAAATTGAGCCTTGGAGTCTATTGTTAATTTCCCCCCAAAATCCAAGATTAAAATAATAAACATTTAGAAAGATGTTTTGATCAGTAGACACTTTTTTTTTTTTTTTTTTTGGTGGGGTGGGGCGGTAGAGGACAGGGGGAAGAGAAGCATACATAAAGAAGGCTTTTTTTCTCATGCTTTTTTAGAGTACTTTAATTTCAGTGGAGTTTTTGTAGTTTCAAACACCTAAGACACAAAACCCAAGGTAATACTTTTGTTCTCTGATTAAAATCACAAAGAGTTCCAGCTTTTAAAAGTTCTTAGACAAAAGGATATGTCCTTCTCTTGGCTTCACTCTGTAACATCAATGAATCCTTGCAGTTCAATTCTCTTATCAGAGTGAAGAATTTATACTAGTTTCTTTACCCCCAAAAGGCTAATACTCAGATAGTTGGTCGTAACAGAGAAATCTTACATTAAATATATGAAGCGTATGAAGAGGTGAACACAAATAAAAATTACTAATAGAGAAGGGTCCAAGCTGTAATGCCTTGGATTTCAAGATTCTACTATAAGCAGAATCTTGAAATTGAAATACTGGATAACTGGGGACTAACTGCGTGAATTAAGTATTTGTATAACACTGTTATACAAATCATTATAATAATAATAATAATGATCATATATAATCATTAGCCTGATTATAGTACCCAAGGAGACCTTCATTCCTCAGAAAATTACAATATATTAATTCTAACACATTCTAAAAATAAAAGAGAAAATTCTGGTTTTGTTAGTAGCAAAATTCTGCATTTTGGGTAAGAATGTGGACAGCCATGTGGTGCATCACAGTTTTAAATATGTGTGAATTACTGGCCATAATATACATAATGAGAAACCAATTAAATATTGCATATCATCAATTTGGTTTTAATACAGTAGTGAAATATCAACATTCTGGATTGCAATTAAAATGTTTTATGAACATTTTGCCAACCTATGCACTCCTTGGACATGATGAAGGTCTGTCAGATATAAGCTGATCTCCAGGAGCAAAGATTGAGTTGTATCAGACTCTGAGTCACCAAATTTGACTACCTGCCATCAAAATCGTTAGCCCTATTTACTCAGTGTTTTGCTAGTACAGGAAGACAGTGAAAGGAGGTGAGACATACATCTTGTGGAGGAAGAGAATAAAGTGTAACAGAGAAGGGAAAGAAGCACTACGTATTAGTTTGGTACTACCTTTAAATAATTCTAAAGGTTTTGATGTCAAGGCACCATGTTTTGCCTAGAAGTGCTAGCAAGCACATTATTACTATCAGCTATATCTGACACTAGGTAAATCTTACTTAGCTCGTGTCATAGAATTAATTGTACAGTAGAATCGTAGAATGATCTAGGTTGGAAAAGACCTTCAAGATCATCAAGTCCAACCATCAACCTGACCTACCAAGTCCCATCATTAAACCATGTCCCTTACTGCCACCTCCACATGTCTTAAATTCTTGATTTATTTCTTCAAGATTGACATAGGACACATCTGCATAGAAATGCCAAGTTACAGCTGTGAGTGCTAAGAGAGGTCACAAAACCATTGAAGATGTTATTTGAATCCTGAGACCTACAGTGATGTGAATGCTGATCTTTTCTCCTCCCTAACACCTCCAAAAATGCATAAGACAAGAAGGCTAAGAGAGTTCCAGCCTTACCTTTACTATCCTTCTTCCACCTTCTTCCACATCCAAATAATTTCTCCACTACGAAGGAAGGCCTCAAAAAGAGCAGGTTGAGTGCCATATTGGTGCATGGTATCAAAGAGAATTTGGGGAACACAGAAGGATGGTATTACACTTTTCTGCCATAACAATGCACACATGACAATATAAATCATTAGAATATAAATATAATTCAAAGCTTAATTTGCAAATCTAATAAAAAACTGTAAGGGTGTAGTGTTCTTGTTTTAATGTAAATATGCAGTTGTTCTAAAACAACGTTAATTCCATTAAATTATACAATTGTTGTTCCTAACTGGAAACAAGTACCTACTTCACTGGGATGGAAGTGTGTCCATCATTTATTGATTTGTAAATATGTTAAGATTTATGAATAATTTTATAGGATTTTCCTCTTTCTCCAGATACTGGGTCATGAGAATGTCATTAAGCAATATGTTCAGTCATTTTAACTACATTGATTCTTAATGTTTGGATTGCTAATTCATTACTCTGCACTGGATTTTGCTCGCAGTCACTGAGGTATGCCTGCGTTGAGGAGTATACATTATAAATGTAAAATACTGTAGATTTTATGTGCTCACATTGTTACCTTGTAACATCAGTGAATGTTGCAAGCAAACTAAAACTAAATTTTATGCAAAGACTTCTTTATAATAATAAAAAAAAAAAGTTAGGTACAGCTGTATGGATTTTGCCATTCCTTTACCTGGGACGGAAGCTTGAAACTGCTTCGGTCTCTGGGCAATTTAAAGTAATATTTCGTCAAAATATCTATAACTGGTCAGATAAATCAGACTTCATAGGGGTCTTTTACAGAAGAGCTGGATCAGCACATCTTTGTATTTTGGCACTGCCACTCCACCTCATAGAATGACACTTAACTTTTAGGATTTTTCTTATATCTGATGATAGATATTTTACTAGGTGACAAAAGAGTGTCAGGGTGCTGTGGGTAGAATGAGGACAGTAGGTGTGGATCTGACTTCTTTACAGGTCCTCGGAGTGAACATAAAAGGACCAGAAGTTTCAGGCTATGTGTACGTGAAATGTCTAGAATGGAATAGTACAGTGGTGATCATCTCATGTAGTAGTACATTAAACGTTTTGGGCAAGGGTGCTTAGCAGTAATACTGTAGCGCTATGAATGTGCTGGATATAGAATGAGCTATCTTGAACCCACTCTGATGTGTCTGTAATAGACCTAAGTAGCTGTCATTGGGAAATGAAAATTGGTTCATAAAGAATCTAGCAGATATTTTTCTTTGTTTTCACTTGTATGCATACGTCAGAGGGAGGATCTTCTAATGGAAGAAGTTGTTCTGTGAACACTGGAGTGCATGATGCTGGGTTCCTAAGTTTGTCTCCAAACTTTCCCGCCTTCCCCAACCCCAACAGCAATTACTTACAGCTGTAGTTACTGCCTTATACTCTTCTGTGGTACCTTGACCTTTTCAGGCCTCCATATTTCTGGATGGATAAAAAAGTATACTTCATGACTGATTTCAAGCTACTACTGAGTTAATTCATTGAAAAGAATATGTATGCTTTTTGATTGACCAGCTAATTAATGAGAACTCCAACTGTTGCTCATTCTGCAGCATTTTACTAATCTGCATACAAATTTGATCTTTTTTCTACTCTGATTTTCTTGGGTTTAAAGTTTCTGATGCTACTGATGCAACTATACTTCTATTAGACATGGCTGGAATTAGATGACCTATTAACAAGTTTTTAGGAGGGAAGATAGGCAGCATCCCTGCATGATCTTTGTTTCTTAGGAAATCCAAGTTCAATTTGAAAAAAGGATATTTATTCTAGAATAATTGTTCCCCAAACAAACCAGGGACAATGCAGTAAGCCTTGTTTAAGAAATGTATCTATCTACATAATACTAAGTCTGATTCCTAGATACATTTGGGAGCTACCCAATAATTGGAAAAGTGTATTTCCAGATCCAATATGTCTTAATCCTTTCAGTCACTTTTTTAAAGAGCTTTTATAGAATGTTGTTTCCTGAAGTCTGACTATCCATCTAGAATTTGGTTTTCTCTTTTACCTTTCGTCTGCCCATATTTTTCCTCACAGTGACAGGAATAGTGCCATCCTTACCTGTCAATCAAAAACAATATAGTGACACAACTTCATTTGTCCTGTCCATCCATTCCTGTTTTTTGTTTGTTTGTTTGTTTGTTTGTTTCCTTTAACACCTGCAAAGATTCGGTACTAATCACATTTATTTCTCTTCAGTAGTATCACTTGCATTCCTTGAATCCATCCTCTGGCTCCCAATTTCATAGCAATTCAAATTCAGATTGCTTTTCTGTATTTTTAAGGTCCACCAAAGCTGTGATACTCCCTACCTCTGGCTTTTCCCTCTCCTTTTCCTCCTCCACAGTTTTCTCTCTGTTACTGAAACACTACTTCCTGTCTGTCCATCTCTATGATCACTTTCTTCATTCTGTTTGTGTTGCAGATGTTACACTTCAAATTTTCTATTTCCTGTATCTGCTTTCCAGACACACTTCTACCATGATATCTGTAAGAAATTCAAAGTTAACAGAGCCTAGAGTCAATGGGCAGCACAGTATTATTATTTAGAAGGAAATAAAGGAAAAAATTTACACATACAAGCACAAATACACATATGCATACTCCTGCATATATTTATTAGAGAGCACTGTTTAGGTCAAGAAGAGTCTACCGGCTGCAACAAAAATCTAATAAGTTATTAAATTGGTGTACTTGTAATAATGTTCTATCGTCTGCTTGCCAGGCAATCTTCATTTTCTAACTAAAATTTAAGCTCATCTCTATTCACCATGTTTTAGCAGTATTCTCTCCATCCATATATTTAATCATAGCTACACACAAGGAATAAGAGAAAAAAAAAATTAAAATCTCTGTGTTCTCTGTAATTTTTCATTTTGCTAGGCCTGTATGCTATTCTTTCAGCAGAGTCTGGACAGGAATGACTGGAGGATCTGTGCTTTCCTCAGGTCCTTAGAGCACAATCATTCCACAGTCTCTCTGTGCTGCTGAAAAAAAGTGGTATTTTTTCCTATCCCAGCTGGTTTGCTTGTGGTATGTATGCCTGAACATACCACAAAAAAATATAATAAGTTCCTTTTATTTGCTTTTTGGATTTATGACAGTCAGATGTGATGTGTTTTTGGCTTTGTGGGTGTAGGAGTCCTCAGCGTTGGCCTAATCTTTTTCTCAGTAAGGATAGTGGGAGTTTTGTTTACCACTACCTTCAGGAAGAGCAGTGATGGCTAATGCTGAATCATTTTACTAATCCAGGCTTTGAAAATTGGAATGCTTAGGAATTTCTTTTAAGTCACTTTTGAGAACAATTTATCATCCTAGGAATGGTTAACACAAAATGCAAATGCCAATTCACAGAATCACAGAATTGTCTAGGTTGGAAGAGACCTCAAGTTCATTGAGTCCAACCTCTGACCTAACACTAACAAGTCCTCCACTAAACCGTATCACTAAGTTCAACATCTAAACGTCTTTTAAAGACCTCCAGGGATGGTGACTCCATCACTTCCCTGGGCAGCACATTCCAATGCCTCACAACCCTTTCAGTAAAGAAGTTCTTCCTCATATCCAAGCTAAACCTCAACAGAGATCACTGAATTTACTATTTATCTTTTAGGAAAAAAAAAAAAATCAGTAAAGTTAAAAATATCCATTTCAAAGTTTTTAAAAAAATGCTTTAACTTTCTTTTAATGAAACTCAATCACTGTTTTTTAGTTTGTCTTCTTGTTTGTTTGTTTTTGTTTTGTGATAGAGAGGGTGTTTTGACTCAGTTGCAGTTTTTTGTTTTTTTTTTTCTTAATTTTTCTTGTTCTCGCAATTTCAGTCATATATAAATAATTTTCAAATGCATACCTGTATATGCAGACATATGGTCTTTGAGCACATTACAGAACATTTATCCCTGATGCTCTTCAGTTTAAGTGTTCGTGGCTTTGAGGTAGGGGTTGTTGTTTGTTGTTTTTTGTTTTGTTAGCTTGTTTGTTCGTTTTCCAGGATCTAGTTCAACACCGTTATGGAGTTCATTGGGATTAAACACAGAAGGATTATGGGGTTCACCAAGATAAAAGGATGCCTTCAGTCTGTCAGCAAAAATAATTGTAGTGTTTAAACTAGTTTATAATTCAAAGTAACAACCAAGGATGTTCTGGGAAAAAAAAAAAATAAATGTAAAGTTTAATTCTTTGTATTCTTCAAGGGACTGAAGAATTCAGATTTCCCATTTTTTGTTTTACATCTAGAAAGGCAATGTACAGCTTCTACTAGCATAGAAGTATGTGCCTAATTCTTTGTTTTGAAAACATACCCCTAAAAACCATGTATAAGAACTGTCTGATGGTACAGGGGAATGAAAACACTCAATTTGAAAAGTCTAATTCCCCACTTTCTTTTTAGCCTAGTCAGTATTTCATTCACACACACTTTTAATATTCTTGTTGCCTAAATCATATATTAATGTTTTTGGTCTCCATAGCTGAAAGGCATAATTCCAGTAATGAGGGGAAATAAGCAGAATGCTTGATGAAGTAGCTAAGCTACCAAACAACAAACAGAATGTTTCATCAACTATGTTTTAACAACTGGTATATAAAGCTGCCACGGTTTGTCATTTCCTCGCCAAGAAATGCATCGCTTTTTATTACAATGTGGTATGTATCAAAATGGTCAAATAAAGCAAAATATTGTGAAAGCATAATATACAGCAGCAATAGAAAGTGAGCTAAGAGGATATCATAGAAAAAAAAATATGTTTTTATAATTATATCATACAGTAATTCTGTATTTTTGTTTGTTTTTCCTACTTCTGTGAGAACTCTGGCACATCTACTAAATCACATGGAAAGACCCAGAATCAGCAGTTATCCTCAAGTAAGTGATAAAATCTCATAGCTAAATTAGTTATTTTCTTCCTTACCTGCCCTGTATATCATACTAAAAATAAAGTTTGAAGTCTGAAGTTTCTAGGAAAGGACCAGAGTTTTAAGTATCTATTTTTGATCTGTTTCTTTCTTCTGGAAGACTTATAAGCAGTTTGATCAAGAGGAAGAGGAGAAATCAGAAATGGTTAACTTCTAAATTACTGACAGCTGAGTTCCCAAGGCTGTGTGTTTTGTTCATTATTTGTAGCTTATCTTTTCTAGCTGTAGAAATATATTTGTATAATAGTTAAAATAATTACTTTTTAATGCATTCCTTCAGTTATGTTTAGCAATATTCTATGAAAATTACCGAATATTTTTAAAACCTGAAAAAGTGGAAATAAAATGGTGTTAGGAAGGAGGATTTTTTTGAGCTGTTAAATTGAAGAGTACCATAAGTGCCTCTATTAAATGATATATTTTGCATTTTTTCTTACAACTTAAAGCATTACAATCCCCTTTATAAGTGATCCTACCGCTTACATGTAGCCTACATCTGCAGAGGCATTAACAAATAAGGAAGCATCTGCATTAGAGTTTTGGCTCATAGCATAGAGTGGTGACAGAGTGGATCACCTGAGTATTCTTATTCTTTGTGCATTTGTTTGACTTGCATAGATTTGGTATGCATTAGAGAAGTCTACTTTGGAAGAAACAAAGTTAGGAGCTGTGCTTCAGGTGAGCACCAGGTGCTCCAGCCCCTGGTAGAGATTCTGAACCAGTGGCTGGTTCTTCAGGCATCTTGGAACCTTAAGTATGGTGGAGTATTTACTCCAGGAAACCAGACTAACTGTTTTTCATCTACAAGTTATTCTGGAAGAACTTCCTAGGCTCAAACAAAACCCCAAATTACATACGGACCAGGGGAAGGACACTCAGTTTTGTTTGCTTCATCCTGTGACTCCCTGCCTGTTAGGTAAAACAATGTTAATCTGTTCAAAGTTAAAGTAGTGACATAATATAAGGTGCACTAAAGCCAGCCCTGAAGAGATTGGAGGGTAGACAAAAATGTCTACAATTTTTTTATAATTCCACTATTAGCACTTGGGGAGCTTTGTACAGAGGAGGAGGGGGGAGCTACTTGGAATATGTCCTGATTCTGTTAATTGCTTGCTCATTACTCCATGAGCAAGCTTACACATTATTTCCTGGTTTCACAGCTGGAAATCTGTCTGATGCTATCAGCTCTTTTGAAGTGATTGGGCAATACCTGCATGATTAGAAAGAAAAAAAATCTACAGAAGGAGATTATTATTAAATGTGTAAACTTAACATGAAATATTCCAGCCTTTTCTCATGTATTTAGTCAAATATACTGGTGCTATATCTAGTTCTGTCATTTCTATGAATATATTTTATATAAGAAGGAAGAAATTTGTGGAGACTACACGCACAGCATTGCATTCAGTGTGGCAGCAGTGGATTGTCTCAGTGTTACACAAAGAACATAGGAAAAAACAAATCAGGTCAGACCATTTCTGACAGCCTTATGTCTGACAAAGGCCAGCAGTGGATGTCCAGAGCATGGCAAAAATGTAATGACATTTCCTGGACTACTATTTCAACATCACATAGCCTTTTTTCAGGTGCTTTTCTAGACAGGAATAATGCTTCACATCTTATAACCTTCAAAGGACAAAATTTTCCTTAAAATGGATACCAGTTGTTATGTACTCTTGCTCTTTATAGGGACTGAGCAAGGTCATTATCCACTCTCCATGTTAGATTCTTGATTGTATGCATTTATGCCATGTCCTCTTCTCCCTGTCATCTCTTTTCCAAGTTGAAGGGTCCTAGTCTGCTTAGTCACTTCTTGTACAATATTGCCTTGATAATCTTTGTTATTCTTCTCTAAAATGTTACACTTTTCACTGTACTCTTTTTGACATGGGAAGATTGGAACATGTAGCATTTAAAAAGAAGGTACAGCATAGTTTTCCACATAATCATAATGATAATTTCAGTTTTATTTTGTATTTCTTCATTATTCCTAAATGTGTATTTGTTTTGACTTCTGTCAGTTGTTAAATTGATCTTCCTGGTCCAAACCCTCTCAGTGTACATGTTGAATTATAATTGTTTGTTCTATACATGGTCTGCTTTACATTTATCTATGATGAAATTCATGTGTTCATCACTGACTCTTCTGACATTGTTCTGTTCTTTGAAATCAGCCCTCCTCTTTGCTACTGTGAATAAGTTAGTATCGTCAACACACTGAAGCACTTATTTGTTCATCCACTTCTCCACATCACTTATGAATAAGCTGAGATACCACCACAGTTGCTTTTGATTCTCCATTTAAAATCTCTGACTGTGAAAACTGGCCACTCATGCGTGTTTTCCAACCATGTAAGGACCTTTTCCTATGTTTTTTTTTAGTTAAAAGCATTCACTCTGTGATTTTAAGAGACACATTTTGATGCTCTGAGTGGATGATATCCAAATCTGCTCCATCTCCATACTTTTCATTCATTCAGAATAACCCTTGGAAGTTTAGATTTCTACTTACAAGAGGCATATTTAACCTTCCCAATGTATTTTATTCAGCTGCTCACTAATTTGGTTACTTTTTACAAACAGTTTAGCTGTTCCACAAATCCTGAATCCATTCCTGAATGCTAGTGATTATCTATAAAACTCTTATTTTATCAATTTAAACTATAACATCTTGGTACCAGTATTTAAACTTGAAAAGGATCAGTGATCATTTTACATGTAAATTTTTTAAATTTATTTATTTATTTTCACAGTAAGTGCTTAAATGGATCTCCATGATAAATACATAAATAAAGTATTGCCTTACCTACTCTGCATACTCCTCCTATACTCAGAGTTCTAGTTTTTCTATGGTCTTTTTGAATGGCTTCTTTCTTTTGATGGTTTTGAAAATTTGAAAATGTTTGAATATTTATCATCTGGTTTTAGGTCTTCAGAAAGTTGTTCTGCAAGCTCTTATTTGGCCTGTCTTTTACATATAACCTGATAAAGGTTTTATGTAAACCTTCTTATAAGTCTTCTATTTTCCTCATTTGCAGAAATCTTCACTATTTAAAGGCTAACTTTCAATTTTAATAACTTCTCCTAACTTGATATTTATACAGTTTTTTCTCAAGTTTAAAAAACAAAAACAACAACAACAACAAAAAAAAAACACACACACGCACACAAAAACAAAACAAAAAAACTAGAAGGGTTATGCATATAACCTGGACCTCTAATACTCTAATACTGATTTAAATAGCTTTGAGCCTACTGAAATAATTTATTCTTTTGACTTTCACAATTCATTTTTCAAGATCTTTCTCTTCTTTTGTAATTCTCCTTTTCATATTTTGTACTACTAAGCAATAGTAGAATTTATGAATCTGTTTTTTCCTGTATGGGTGTACAGCCTCAGCACCTTTTGACTGCTTTATTTACTTTTACGAAGGACAGCTCTTCAGATATAATCTTTGAGCCACACCTTACTAACAGTCTGGACCTAGTTAGTTTATTCCTTTGTTACCTAACTAAGATCTTAATAAAGCAATCATTTAGCTTGTCTAATAGTTTGATTTTAGTCTCATGTTCTAATACAATATTTGCCAAATCCACATGGTTTTCCGTATCTATTGCAGTTATCACTCTTGCAGCCTCTCTGAGCTGACATGTAAAAAATTTAATATTCATGTTCACCATGATCTCTGCACAGCAGTGGTATACTTTAGGTTTGGTGTTGTTTTCTAGGAACCTTAGCCAACATCAAAGGAAAAGATTTGCTTGTCTTCTAGAATGTTCAGCATTCTGGGAGTTTACAGCCCCTTTTTGAATTTGTTTGACATAGTCATGTGGTGGTTGCCTACAGTTTACTGTCTAAAAGATAAGTTTTGAAGGCATGTTGATTACTGGGCTTAATAGTTTTTTTGGTGTGAGTTTGTTTTGGTGTGTGTTTTTTTCTTTTTCTTTTTCTTTTTCTTTTTCTTTTTCTTTTTCTTTTTCTTTTTCTTTTTCTTTTTCTTTTTCTTTTTCTTTTTCTTTTTCTTTTTCTTTTTCTTTTTCTTTTTCTTTTTCTTTTTCTTTTTCTTTTTCTTTTTCTTTTTCTTTTTTTTCTTTTTCTTTTTCTTTTTCTTTTTCTTTTTCTTTTAATTTGTAAAGACTTATTGCATAGAAATAACTTTATTTGAAAATAAAAGAAGCTATCTCTGCAAATGCTATGCGTTGGATGTGTGAATCTAGTTTTCATGTTCAGACTTGGTTTTTGATGAGTTTCTAAATTAAACTTCACAATGATTCCGTTTTAAATGATTCTTTAATCAAGGTTGTTATCTTGACAACAAATTGGCTTTAAAACAGAATCCTCCAAATATCACTTTTTATAGAAAAGGGATTGGTCTAAGCACTCATTTGAGGTTGACACGCTGGTTTGCTCATCTTTCTGCACACATTTATCTCTTAAATTATATTGCATTAGGCTAGAACAAAGTTCTTCATAAGAAGCAAGTTACATAGTGATGTAGTTACTTTTAAACTGGTTGTTATTTTTGTTTGTTGTTGTATTTTATAAATATCACTTTTTCCTCTTGACCATGCTATTTCTCAAACATTATCTAGATAATCTGCAGGCATGACAAGCTCTGCAGCTATGGAGGATACTGATTACAGGTATACAGTGTAGTACATTGAACTTAGCTTCTTTGAATGAGACTTCTGTAAAAGTCTTGTTTATACTGCTAACTGGCTAATAGCATCCAGTATTATCCTCTCAAACACTGCTTGTAGGTCATTGGTACACAACACCCTTTATAACTTTTTAAATGGCAGAAAACCGAATAAGATTTTACTGGAAACATGGTACAATATCTTCAGTTTCTACACAGCATTTGTTTCATTTTTAGTTCAGCTGTCCCTGCTGGCTAAAGCTCAGTTCTTTGGGTGGGACTGAGATAATTATCTTCTATGCCAAAGACAAGACAGTTCATTCAAAATGATGCCTGGAGCTGCAATCAGCATTTGTGGGAAAACAGCAAACTAGGCTTTTTAACATGACACTAATCTTTCCCTAAACAATTACAGAGAGCTGACCTTCAACTTCTTCCTTTAACAATTTTAGTTTGTAAGGAGGTTTACAGTACACGGCTGGGTTTTCTAAAATGAGATTTGAATATCCCTCTCTCCTTAAAAAATGAATGTGTTATAGAAAGAGAAAATGCTGCAGAATGGCTGATTCAGCATGATTTGCAGGAAGTAATACATGCCTTATTTTGGAATACAAATAAGCATTGTTAAAAGCAATTCTAATTAACCTGCTGCTTGTGAAAGAAACTAAAATGATAGTTTTGAAAACTGAGGTCCTTTGTTCTTCTGCAAGAAAGATACAATGAAGAGATCTGTAATGCAAAACTTTGCTTCATCGTACCAGTACTGTCCAAGTCCATTTTGTGAACGGGCAGTAAACAAGGTGTAAATAATAGTTTTTTATTAGCATGACTTAGTAAGAAACTATCCAGAATTCAAATTTTCAAGTGCTTATTCCTTTTTCATTTGTGGGTCAAGGTCTAGAAATATTTCACTTCTGGTCATTAGTGTGTTAAACTTCTGGAAAGAAGGATTTACAGATTCCAAACCCAGGATTGTTACAGGGACACCTTATCCTAAGCCCAGTCTAGTGTATTGCCTTGCTGTGGCAATGTAGCTTTGTCATTACTCCCTCAGTGACATCAGTACTTAGTAATTTACTATGGAAAACTTGTCAGGTCACTGTTCTTGTCGGGTCAATGCTGACATTTCAACATGAGGTGACACTGGGGCAATAGGTGTTCTGTGAGCCTTGGACTGAAAACTGTTATACTGGTATCTCTGGAAATATCTTCTAAATTGAGCATTTTGGGGTATATACTTTCTCACCTCCCATTAGCACCCTCTAAGTTGTTGTAGGGCAAGCAGCAGACATCTTCATCAGCAACAAGTCTCTTTCAGCCTTCCAAAAAATGACCTGTCCCCTGCCTACGAGACAGAAATAACTAGTTCAGGATGGAATCTGGTCAGAAGTATGTGTACATGGGGCAAGTATGAATGAAGAGAAATAGTCAAATGTGGGCAGATAGCTTTAAGTAGAGGGATGAGGTTTTATTGACTAATCATTTGGCCTAGCTGCACAAGGTGTGCTTAAACTTCTTTCCGTCGTTGACCTCCATGGTGACATTTGTCCTAGCCAGCTAAAGAGGCAATGGGATTGTGCACCAATGAATGACTGCACAGAGCTGTTAGCAGAGCCACAGGAATGGCTGCAGCCTGTGCCAGCTCTTCTTGTCTCTGACAGTCCTGCACCCAGAATGCAGTGGTGACAGCTCCCAGCTGGGATGAGGGAGCTGGTTTTGGGGCAGGAAGGCTGCTGTGTATGTGAGCACTCTGTGCCTCACTTGCCCTTAGGACCATGGAATGAAGAAATCTGCAAAGTAGTAATTTGTTATTGTTTTCATTTCTGTGGTTTATACCTCTGTCCAGTTGAAATCAAGCTGGAATAACTAACTTTATCCCAGCTTTATCTTTAAGCTTCACATGATTGTTAGCTTCAGTCAGTACTATGTTTTGGTGTAGTTAAACTACTTAATTATATATACATACTTCTGTAACCCATTGCCATTTCTGAGCTATCCAATGTCTCATCGGGTTCATTTTTAATACAGTTGACATCATTATGTGATAATAAATACTGGATGCATCTCCAAAATTCGCATAGTACAGTCATCAAGATATTTCAAGTGCTACATTTCCTACATTACAATAGCAGAAGTTGGTACATAATTAGCCCTTTGTATAGCACAGTAGAGTAAGGAAGGAAATGATGGTAAGAACTATAAATGTACAAGTGGATTTGGTGATGAATGTCTGGGGAAAAACATCTGAAGGAACAAAAAAAAGGAAAAAAAGAATCAGGCAGTGAGGCAGGAGGCACGCCTGCTTGACACAGCAAGCTATTTTACCTACTGTCTGACTGCAAGGATGTGAGGAAGCTTTGGTACAGCATCTTTGTATGCACAGTTCATGCTAACTGAAATACTGATCTTATGTCAAATTCAGTATCAATGTAGCATGGCTACCTGCCATGTGAACCAGAATTGGCTTGAGCAGAGTTGCATTTGCCAGTATCCACTTGTCCTTCCTAATCTGTCTAAAATCAGGAGGAACAGAAAAATGCTAAACTTTGCTTAAGTGGTATACAAACATCAGCTTGGAGCACTTTAATAAACATTATTGAAAGAATAAAAGTTATCAAACTAAAATGAGGGGTTAGGCAGTAATTTGTTTGTGTACCTGCAGATACTCCCTGAAGATGTAATTCAGTTTTCATTTGTTGTACATTCAGAATATCTCTCATTTTGTTCAGGTAATGATTGATTTTGTGCCAAAGACTGGAAATTGTGCTAAACTGAACACAATTATTTTTCTTTTCACACAATATTCAAGTATTCTGCAAAATAGAAAAAGATCCAGTTCAGTGTTGTGCTAGGTTGAACAAAGGAGCTGCATACACAAAACCTAAGAAAATGTTATCCGTTTCATTATAACAGAAGGATTGATTTATTTGGAAAAGGGATCTGTTTACATCCTTCTCAAAGATAACAAAACAAACAAACAAACAAACTGGAATCTATGAAAAGCTTTGCTTTGTACTTTCCTTTCTAGAGAAAGTTCTTGTTGCTTACACACACCCAAAAAAAAAAAAAAAATCAGTGCAGCAACTTTCTTCATGCATTATGTAGGTAACATTACTACAGATAAAACAGATGGAAACAGTGCTTCCCTGATGTTAGGGCCAGCTCAAAGACAGGGTCTTCAAAGCAGTGTAAAATACTACAGGAAGAAACAAACACTGCTTTTGCAAGCTTAAGAGTGAAGTTTGACATTACCAGTGAATATATATCCCTAGGAATTTATTTTCAAGCAGATGGGAAGGAGGGCTGCTTGGCTTATGCCACATCTGGTTTTTCACCTTCTCCATAGTGTAAAGAAAAGGAGGACACAACATTAAGAACAGCTGCTTCATTTGTTGTAATTCCTCAGATGGGAGGCTGCTGTGTCCTTTCGAAAGGGGAAAGGAGAAGGAAGCAGGCACAACAGCTTCAGGCAGCCTTTGGAGGTAGCAAAACTGATGTCAGGCTCCTGAACTTTAAGGCATATCTGAGTGACTGACCACAGGATGCAAGACATGAACTTCATGTTGTGGTCAGAATGAGCAGACACTTCTGGATGACTAGTTTAGCAGACTACACTTTGCTAGGCATTCATGATATGTAAAAGAATTTGAGTATTTTAATTTTGGAATACAGGAATCACACTGTGTGCTTGTTATGGTTATGAATGGGTTTCATCATATGACTGGTAAATGAAACAGGTGTTCAAATACCCTGCCATGACTCCATGCCATTATTTATGGAATATTTATGATGAATACTGCATCAGGGAAGGGAAGGGAAGGGAAGGGAAGGGAAGGGAAGGGAAGGGAAGGGAAGGGAAGGGAAGGGAAGGGAAGGGAAGGGAAGGGAAGGGAAGGGAAGGGAAGGGAAGGGAAGGGAAGGGAAGGGAAGGGAAGGGAAGGGAAGGGAAGGGAAGGGAAGGGAAGGGAAGGGAAGGGAAGGGAAGGGAAGGGAAGGGAAGGGGGAGGAGGGGGAGGAGGGGAGACAATTAAGTTATTTTTATTTTGATGAAGGCACTGAAAAATGTAAAGCAAATTTAGTCACTGTATGGCGAATTGTGCTTAGGCATTTGCATATTTAAATATATTTAAATATAGAATAAAAAACAGCAGTGGCACTATGAGACTATAAAACTGAACAACAGTTACTCTATGAACATCATGCCTTGGGTTCAAGAACTGTTCATTCTTCACTTTTACCTGCCTGAACTTATAACATCTATGAATGGTGATTGTTTTTGTATTTCAAGCACTCAAGATGTGACACAAACTTGGCTTCCTTAAATACAGTTGAAACAGTTGGAAGTGCTGGTTTTAACTTAAGTTCTACAGGGAAAAAAAAAAAGAGAGAGAGAGAGAAGTTAAAGAGAACTAAATTTGTTGCAAATATGTATCTGCTGTAATGCTTTAAGGTTGAAACATTGCAATGTGCGTTTATACCATCAATTTTATTTTTATATCTTTATAGGTTTGAAAGATGAGTTAGCTATACAACTATCTAAATGATTACTTAGTCACAGAAAAATAATTTTAGTCTGTCCAAATGTAATTTTAATGTATATGTTACGTGTTTTGGTTAGCAGATTTAATTAGGGCTTCTCTGACATTGTATTTGGGCACAGTTGTATTATTTTACATAGTTGAGTAATTTACTCAAATATGAAATTGATACGAACATAAATGAGTATAAATTCAATATGAACAATCAAAATATATGTTCTATGTTTAACCACCTACTTTCAGTTGAAAATAATTATCTTGTCCTGTAAGACTTGTTCAGTGTTAGTGTGATCTGGGAAAGCTGAACTTTTCTGATGAAAGTTGTAAAATCAGTGTGTTTTCTTAATGGAAGACACTTTGGGGTGATTAGATGAAACTGTTGCCGATCACTTATTTGTTTTTTATGTAAAGAGAGTTAGTATTGTTTTCTGGTCTGTTTTGACTCTCAGTTCTCAATTAAGCATAAGGATACCTGAATTGGAATGATAGTTCCAGACCAGTGGCATTTATTAATCAAGTAGATATAAAATGTTACAAATTCCTGCATGCCAAATAAAATATTTATTTTAAATGATCGTAGTATGTGCAGTAAAAGTACAAATGAAATATATACTTCTCACTGAATGCTGGAGTAACACTGAACATGTCCAGAAAGCAGGATATGCTATAGCATAATCAAAAGACATTTATTCCACTTGCATCTGGATTTCTTTAAACTTTAACACCTCTCTAAACTAATTCATGATGTATTTTCTAAATTACTTAGATTTAGCATCTAGATGCTGAGCTACTACTCATCGTTTCATTTATCCCTAGTCATATTGCTATATTACAAATACTGAAAATGATTGTTAATATTAATAGTTGTTTATTTAAACTGTTAAAACTACAGATTAGGTGACACTGGGATGCCCAGGAGGAGAAATCCATTAAAGATGACAGTTGAAGGGAAAAATGAATGTATGATAATAATTCCTCATCCCCATATAGCCATCATTACCTTTTCAATGGAAAGTCTAGGCTTCTAATTTGTCAGGTTTTAATTTGTCAGGATAGGAGGGGGTTGGAGTAGAATGAATTATTGCACATTTCTATTGCCACTTCCCATTAGAAGGATCATAGCCAATGCTGCATTCAGTTCCCATTGTGTGCTCTGTAATTCTAACAGAGAAGTCGTAAGTCCTTCTGAAACTTGTGGGAATTTTGTGGGAATATTTCAAAATTCTACTTTGTTCTGAATTATAAACTAATATTTTCCAAAACACATTATTAAATAACAACAACAACAATAATAATGCATATTATGTTTTCAAAAAAAAAAAAAATACTTAAAATATTTTTGTGGAAAAAAAATGATGTTGGAATGGTACTTTTTATCTTTTCTTACTATTTTTACTCAAACCATCAGAATTCCATTTTCTTAACACCACCAAATAAAAGGTGTTTTGAGATAAAAACAATATGTCAGTAAAAGGAAATTCCATTCTCAATAACTTTTATAAAATCATTAGTGCCATCTCTATTTAATTGATCAATTATTGTGACATGCCAGTAGTAACAGAGCATTATACAGCCTTTAATGATGGTTTGATAGAGAGCATTCTTAAATGGTAATACTGTTAGTGTATTCATGGATGTAAGTAAAAATTTGGGAGGTAATATAAGCTAAAAAATAAAAGTCTATCTGAGATTAACACTTCAGAATATTTATGGAATGCGTTGACAAGACATGTAATACAAAGAGCATACTTTTTATATGATGAGTAATGTCCAATAGAACTTTTTGAAAATATACCTTATTAATTTATTTATTTTCAAGTTAAATACAGTTTCAGGAGAATGTTTGTCATTCAATACACACAGAAGGCTATAAGGTAGTAATGGAATTATTCTTGGACATGATGTTCTCGTGTTTTCATTGCTGCTAGAAATGACAAAAGAGAAAGAGTGAGACTCTGAGACTGCCTTACAGTTCATAAAATCCAGGACTTTAACTGAAATGCAGATTTCTGAACTCCATTATTTTCCTCCACTCCTTTCTAAGAGGATCATAACAGGAGAAGGTGCTAAGAAAACTAAGAGTTTTTAAATTAGCTGCACATGGGAGGTGAACATATGGAATAGTTTAATACAAAATTCACAGTGTGCTTTGAGAAACTCCTCTGAAAAATACCACAGCTAGTGTGAGGTATTTGTGCTATTTAAAAAGACTTGTTCAGATAAGTGCTCCTTTTGTAGCTTGGAGGACATACTGTAGGTGCACTCAAAAAAATCTTCCATCCGTAAAATTGTTTGTGCACAAAGAAGACTGTAAAAAAGGAGATAGCACTGACCTTTTATTTTGCTTACAGCCTACAGACCCTAGTCATCACCATATAAATTAAGTGTGTGAAGACCATCCCACTCATACATGACTGGATTTTATGAGTTGTGTCTATTATGTCACTGTTTAGCTCCATTGATGGCTCTTTAATTTTGAGTCAATGTTAATAGAGATCTGAGTTTGAAACATTTCACGTGGGCTGTATAGCCAAAGTAAATATCAGTGGTATATGAGAAAACGTGGCAAGAGATTATCTGTGAGGAGTCTTTTGTTTTGTAGTTTGTTTTGAGAGGGTTCACGTTTACTGACCACTGTTCATATGGTGAGTTGCTTTGATTCCTCCAATATTTTTTTACAGAAGGGGTGGAAATTAACTCTTTTTGGCAGTAGCTGGTGGCTATCTGCCATTCTTGCTAAAGAGCATTCCACTAACATTTTTCCATGCTCTGGTTATTAAAATTATTCAATATTTTGCTTGTTTTCAAACTGTCATTTCAGGTAAAACATCTGATAGCCTAGGCTTAGGGAGGGCATTTTTAAGTAGTGATTTTAAATGAACACACAACGCTTTGTTTTACTTAGGTGCATAGTCTTATGATCACCTCAAGATTGCAAAAAAAATACTGGGTTCAAATGTTTATATATGTAACAGAAATCTCCCAGGGAAAAACAAACAAACAAACAAACAAAAAACCTCAAATTTCCTACCTATTAGATGTGAAAAAGTTTTTTGTAGTAACTACTCAGAGGTCACTACACAACTGAAGCTATGTTGAGTTATCTCATCTGTTAGATGAGGACCTAACCATAAAATATGTCCTACATTGTAGAATTCAGTGAAGCTACTTTTCCTGTTTTCATCATGTTTTCTTATTTTTAAGTAGGAGATTTTAAGGATGTTAGGGAGGAAAATCATGTTAAATCCTACTAACGATAACAATGATCTTGTTTCCATTCTTTCTCTGTCTCTTAGAGTGAATGCATTGCAGTTCAGTGAAGTAGTTAAAAAATCTGAATGCTAATTAAGTTTGAATTTAGACACTGGAGTTAAAGCTACAGAACAATCAAAATATTTTTAGGACCTTATTATTATTATTAAATAATAAAATAAATAAATAAATAATATAATTATAATAATAATGAAATCTTTTTTGACTTCTTTGTCTTCACAATCAGGGTTGTACACCAAGCTTCTAACTAGATATTCTCTCTTAGTGCTACTATATGTCATATATGTCATCAGGAAATAGCCATTGCACTGGAAATTTCTGAAAAACAATATACCATACTTTTCTCAGGTGCTTGACAGTGTTCTAGTGTGTATAAATGTCGCAGAAAATAAATAATCATGTAGAGAAGCCAGATTAATAATCAAAATATATAATTAGCTTTGCAGATATCACTAAATAATCAAATTGGAGGATGTCACATTTAGTGCTGTATAAAAAGTAATAGGTAATGATCAAACTATCATAAAGGAAGTGATACGCTTCTTTAATATATTGTCTGTGTGATTATTCTAATGGCTGATTTACTGATACCTTCTTGTTGATTAACGGTAAGGAATTTATATATATATGTACATATATATATGTGTTCATTTTGAAGAGATGTATTTTACAGTAAATGAAGCTTTGTGGTAGTAAACTCTTGTGAATTAAAAATATTTTCAGAGTATTTCTTTGATCCAGGATGAATTTGTCTGGAGGTTGATGCATTTCTCTCTTTCATGGTGTTGCTTTGAGGAATAGTTGGTTATTTCTAACAAACCGTTGTACTTGTATAGGGAGGGGTTTCATAACAATATATCCAGAAACTGAGACTATATGCCACAGCAGCAAAAGAGACATATTTTCTGTGTCTGGTGTGATTCAGAGTAGAAACTTCAACCTGAGTATCCCTTGAATTTCTCAAAACCGCAGGGTTAATACTAAGCATTGTTAGCTCTAGATACTCCTTCACAGTAATTGCCATTTTGGAATAAAGAGAAACTGTCTAACTTTTTAAGGTAATAATTTATTACGAGCATATCTACAATGTTTATTGCTTTGTTTTCTGCTTTTTGGTTTGTTTGTTTTATATGTTTGCTTGAAACCACAGGGTGTGACAGCTAGAAATAGATCCAGCAGTTGTTTCTCGTGTATGAAAACACTGCTAGGTACAGAGGTGGCATTTTGTTTGTTTGTCTGTTCTTTTAAGGATTGAGGCTCTTTTAGCTTTAAGAAATAAAATCAGCCTCACATTTTCATGGTTTCGTTGTAGATGTACCATAGTCTCCGGCCTACGCGATTCCTGGTTTTGCCTGTACTTTACAGGCGCAGTACTAGTTCCAGTTCCTGGTGCACATCCTAATCGCTGCCCTTCTCTTTCAGCAGCACAACTAGTGACAGTACCCTTGTTTGGCTCTCATCAATAATCCTTACAAGTTTTATTTGCAAATCATGCTTGCAATTTGTTATAATCCAGAATAAACTACCCTGGTGTTCCTTGCTGAGCAGGCTTAAGTCTCTTTGTGATGAGTATAATTGATAGCCCAAGCCCTTGGGATAAAGTAACTCTGAAAGAACAGTTAACTCAACTGTAGATAATGAGAAACATGTGAAGCTGAGGACTTGGGAATAATTTTGAAATATGTTTTTGATCTCAATTAACAGTTTATCTAAATAGACTCTCAACTGTTAAACCATAAGGTGTTTCTAACATATTAAGTAGGGCAGGAAGTTAATATGTGCGGTCTCATGAATTACTTCAGACATTAGAATTTCATTATTACTTACCTTTTTGATATTTGTATTTGATTTTTTGTTTGTTTGTTTCTTTTCTACTATAACATTCCTGCATTGCAATATCTTCTTTTTGATGATCCCTGGGTATTTACTAAGCTAAAACAGGAATTCCTTTGGGATTTAGGCAGCTGCAACCTCCATTTTACAAATAAAGGCTGTGAGACTCAGAGGAGGGTGTAGGTGTGGTGTATATTGACAGTGGGCATTTCCAACCATGAAAAATAAAATCCAGGCCTTCTGAATGATTTGCAGCAGCCAAACACTGTTTTCTCTTCAATTTGTTCATTAATTAGTGTCTCACAATTTTACTGTACCAAACCTAGGCAATTGTCTTATAAATTTAAACCCACAATACTGACATGAACACAGGTGCCAGTTCTGTAGAAATCTTCTACACTTGTAGAGTCTTCTGAACTCTTTTGGCTTTGATTTTACAACCCTGGTAGGAGATAATAAACTTTACAACTTTTCTGCAAGTCCAAAAACTAATACACCGGGAATGGGGAAGAATCAAAGTGACAGAAATCTTGTTCCTTTTCAATGGCTCTGACATATTTGTTGTGTTAGACTGGCATGTCAGGCCTAAAGTCTCTAGTGGCCACGACTATGTGGAGTCAACATAAGTTATACCAATTCTCTCCATGACCTTCTCATTCTCCTTATTTCTATCTGGTCTGCAGAAAGATTGCACCTAATTAGTCATATGAATGTTACAGTTCACATAGACATTTAGATTTGTGCTAGCAGATTGGAGAATGGTTTAAAACCTCAGAGACATGAGGCTATTTTAGACAAGATGACACAGTAGACAGAAGATTATTTATTATTTCATCTATTAAAAAAATATGTTAGTCAATTGTTTCATGATTTTTCTTCTAATTTCATTATAAATTAAGGTTTTGTTTGTTTTTCTGGTAGATTCTTACATTAAATGAGCATATATGAGTATCAGTTTTCATTAAAAAGAATATTTTCAAAGAACAAAAGTATACAGAAATCAGTGAAAATGGTAATACCAACAGGCTATGAACTCAAATACTGTAAAGATTTTTAATTCTCTTCTTTGCTCTGCTCTGCTCTGCTCTCCTTCCAGATACGGTCACAATTTTTAAGTTTCGCGACTTGTTGAAATTGAATCTATATATATAATATTTTCTAATATAACATAACATAACATAACATAACATAACATAACATAATATAATATAATATAATATAATATAATATAATATAATATAATATAATATAATATAATATAATATAATATAATGTAAGGATATAATTTTCTTATATCCTAACCTGTCTGAACTGTTTCTGTTACTTGGAAACAACTGAAGACATTTTTGTCATATATTCTTCAAGTTTCTCAGCTTCAAAAACAGGAAGCAGAAATAACTGAGTGTCTGTGAGCTTACCATCAACCTGTGGTTTCCTTGTTCATCTTGCAGCTATGACATCTCTTGGTACAAATATCTCAAATATTTAAATAGTCTGCTGTTTTTCACCTGTGTTACCTCTTTTTGTTTACAGAAAAGACATGACTTGGAGAAAACTAACTGCTCAAATGCAAATAAATATTGAGGGAGTTTTGCTTGCTTTGGTGGTTTGTTTGTTTGTTTGTTTTTATTATTATTATTATTATTTTTTCTAATCTAAGAGCAAACATTGATAGCAATGTTACGGGCTGACTATAGTTCCTTTTACTCAAAGGTGCTTAATCTGTGGATGATTTATAGATGATGCTATGTGTTCTCTAACTTATGGGAGCTGTTTGTTCTTCCTTTGTGGCTGATTGTGGGCTTGTCAAACACTTTCCCTAATATCTCTCACGCTAGAGTGGCAAACTGACTAACTTTGCAGCTGACTGACAGCTCTGGCAAAAGTCCTTCTCTTTTATGGCAGCTGTGAATGTCATCTGTCATCTAGCATGTTGTCACTACTGGTACTTAATGTTTAGGTGGATTATTGATCTCTACCTATGAAGGCTATGCTTAAGCACAGTGTATATTATAATATTTATTATGTATGTGTACATACATGGAGAGAGAGAGTTTGTTTCTTCATATTTGTTGACTTGGTTTGTTTATTTGGTAGTCCTCAAGGAAGTAAATCAATAGTATATGACACACAGAGAAATACAAGAGCATGATTGCTTCCTTCCTCTTGCTTCCTCTTTCTTTATGTTGTACAATATTTAGACAGAAGCTGATCTAATATTTCTCATGTAATCCTAATTCGTTCCTACATTGATTTCCAAAAGTTGTAAGATAGAACAGTAGTATTGCAAGTATTGAACACTTAAAATTGTGTATTTGTAATTCTTCTTTAGTTACAATAAAAAATTGGTAGTTCACAGACCTTTGCTACTTTTTAAACTTTAAATGAGTTGTTGAAGGAAAAGGTAAGGGAATTTTCCCACCCTTTCGAACTTTCTGGACTTTCATCTGCTTCTGTAAGCACTTATAATAATAATTTTCTGTGTGAAAGATGGATTTCATATTTGGTAATACAAGTGGGAGCAAGGTATTTTCATAGTAAGGCATATTCTCAGGAAAAAAAAAAATAATAATCTGAACTAAAAAGACATTTCAAAAAGCTAAGACAAGCCAGAAATTTTCTATGTAAGAACAAAATCTGCACTTGTGGTGGTTTTACCGTGCTGGGCAGCTAAACACCACAACCGCTCTCTCACTCCCTCTCCTTAGATGAGGAGGGGAAGAAGTAAAGCAAAGAACAACTCATGGGTTGAGATAAGGATAATTTAATTAAAGGGAAATAATAATAATAATTAAAGAAAGATTATTATGAACTAAACAATTTAACTGAAGGGGAAAAAAAAAAAAAAAAAAAAAAAAAAAGGAGGAAAACAAGCAAATAAAAAAATGAAGGCTATGTGGAAGTGCAGAGGAAAGAAATTACTCTCTACTTCCCACAAATAAGCGATGATTGACCACGTCCTTGAAGCAGGACCTCAACACACGTAGCCGGTGTTCAGGAGGAGGTCCAACATTTTCACAACGAGAGCCCACCCCTCCCCTCTTCTTCCTGTTTCCACCTTTTATTGCCGAGTGTGACATCACATGGTATGGAATATCCCTTTGGTTGGTTTAGTTCAGCTGCCCTGGTGATTCTCTTCTCACTTTTTGCCCACCCCCTAGGAGGGTTAGAGAGAGGCCCAATGCTGTGCCAGCACTGCTCAGCAGTAGACACAACACTGGTGTGGTAACACTGCTGTTCCAGCTACAAGTGGAGAGTACAGCATTGTACGGGCTGCTGCAGGGAAAGTTAACATTCCAGCTAGACCCAATACAGCACTCCCCAGGCATAACGAAGTTAATGTGTAGAATATGTCACTACAGGGACTATAAATTGATTTCTTGATTTTTCTTTGTTGCCTTTCTAAGTTTATGTGATACGTGACCTAACAAGGAGTTTTTCTGTAATGAGAAAGCACAGTAAATTTGTTATTAAATAATCTAATCCCCAGCTAGAAATGAGCCAAGAAACATTTGGATATTTTCTATACTATCTTGTTTGTTTTTTTGTTTGTTTGTTTGTTTGTTTTTGTTTTTCTGTTTGTTTGTTTGTTTTTTCTCTCCTGTTGTAGATTTTGCATTAATTTGGAGAGAGTGTGCTATGCTTAGTTCACAGGTTGAAAGTAAGCAATGCAGGAGCCTGGTCTTCACGTCCTTTGGAATGTTATGCGTACTTACTATGCATCAGAGACGTTAAGTAGAGGTGCCAAACTCAGCTTGGACCATGTTGCATCATGTTTGCATGTAGCTCATTTGTTTGGCAAAGAGATGGTTTATGTGATCGCTAGTAGGCCTTGCTTGTCCACATGACTGTAATTCTTTATTTTGGTTAGGAAAATGACATTAGCTCAAGTCAGAGGCAGATTAGATTGTGTGGCCACAAATCAAATACCTGGCCAGAAAGTACCTATTTCACACACAAACCCTTATAAAGATTTTTCTTGTAATATCAGTAACAAAATACAAAAATTCCTCTGCTTGGAAGACACAGGGTTTAACAGACAGTTTGAATTCCAGATCTGTGATGCTGCTTTGAAACAAAACAGAGTAAAATAGCCAGAACACTATCTCAGATGGTAGCCTTTCAGGAGAACACTACTTGAGTACTTTTTTTTTTTTTTTTTTTTTTTTTTTGTGGTACATGTGACTAGAAATGCTTGGGATACATGATCTGTCAGAAGGTGTATCACAGAATCACAGAATTTCTAGGTTGGAAGAGACCTCTAGATCATGGAGTCCAACCTCTGACCTAACACTAACAAGTCCTCCACTAAACCATAGCACTAAGCTCTACATCTAAACATCTTTTAAAGACATCCAGGGATGGTGACTCAACCACTTTCCTGGGCAGCCCGTTCCAATGCCTAACAGTCCTTTTGGTAAAGAAGTTCTTCCTATCAGAACGTGTTAAAAAGACATGTGAGGAATTATTGAATGAATGTTTGCAAGTTGCATGTTTCAGAGTTCATTGAAATCAACTGATAATTCTCCACATTTTCATTTATATAGAAAAGCATTGAAACTTGTTCTTAAGTTTCTTTGGCTTAGATACATATTTTAAGTGTTTTCCTGAGGGGGTGTTGATCTGAGTGTTTGGACTTGAGTCTGCTGTGAAGAATAAATGTGTTCATATAGGTTGAAGAGTAAAATAGATATTTTTGTAGTTTACTTATTTAAGTGATTAGTGTCTCAGGTAAAGACTTTTAAAGGTGATTTATTTCAATAGCATCACTTAACATGATTTCATCTCTGTAGGAGGAAGGCAGTTCATTACTGAGCTCTCTATTTCTCAGTTGGCTCCACCACTTTACATCACTGTACTGTTTATTTTTTTACTAGGTCATTGCTTTCCACAGTAGGTCATACTTTGTGCTAAACAGCTTGGCCTCCTATGGAGACAGAATCTGTGACCTTCTGAGGCTTCCTAGCTTGGGAGATGTCAGGTCTGCTTTAAAGAATAACTATTTAATCAAAAGAAAAATTCACTTATGAAGAGCTGGGACATACACAGTATTTCAAGGAAATTTCTAACCTCATCACTTTACAGGAAAGTACTTAGAAAAATATTTTAGACCAAAAAAAATTATATAGAGAGCTGACAAATAGTAAATATCTTTCTTTAATTCCAGTGATGTTTGTAAGTGCCTGAGGTTAATTGTATTTTTTCATGTGTTTGGAGTCACATTCTATGGAGCAGGAAGTGTAGGAATAATATTTCCTTTTCTTTCTTTCTGCAAGCATCATCATCATCTGTGTAGGATTTATTTTCCATATGAGCTTTAAAATTAATTTTACTTTTTTTTTTCTATGAATGAGCATGCTTTCAAATATATATTTTCTCCCCATCTTCACAGTGGCGTCTTTGTTGTTGTTGCTTTTTCTTTGTTTGTTTGTTTTAATAGAGAAAAAGCTTTTAATTCAGCAATCAGTGAGAAAAAGGAAGTAAAATGGGACCCCAAATTAGGTTCCTAAATTTTCTCTGCAGTGATATTTGTCTTTCTTTTCCTACTTTAACCTGACCCTTTCTAAAATACCCTCTAATTAGAAAGGATGACATTTAATTTCTTTGCTAACACTGCAAAATGATGTAATCTGTATGTTATTGTAGATTTATGAAGGGGACAGCTTTGTATTCACAAGATGTTACATACAACAATGTAATCCGTCCTCTATTTTAGTGTGTTTTCTTTATCAATCAATACCAGTAATTTCAAAGGAGAGTTTTCTGACTTTTCTGCTGGAAACTGACTCTATGAAATTGTGAAATTAATCTGCTCTTCTAATCTGCTTACATCTACAGTTGCTTTTTCATTTGCTGCATTATATTACAAGCACATCCTTCGCAGATATTAAGTGATTTCACAGTTAAGTACTTGAAGAAGGAAGTACTTTTTAGAGTACTTTCTGCCTCTGAACTCAAAAGTTGACCAAGTATAAGAAAAAAAAATCCCACAGCTGACAAATGGATTTCTTACCTTTGCAGTTTTATACTATGAGGCGGCATTTGTCCAAATTAATTAAAGAAGTGCAAAGACAGTAAAAATAGGTCTCCAGGTGGAGTGAGACAGAATCAGAAGATTTTTAGGCACCTACAGCTGTCTTTTTGCTTCAAAGAGTGAAGGGTGTCTCAGTAGGGTTCTGAGGAGATTTCCTGTTTGTTCACAGAAATATTTCAGAAAGGTGTCAGAAAAATTAAAATTGCAGGGCCCAAGAGCACAGAACCACTTGCATTGTTATGGACCCAGTTAGATACTCAGAGCATGTGTTCAACTAGTTATCTTCTCTGAGAATTTCATCTGGCAGCAATATTCTTAATAAGTTGACCATGCAACCAGCTGACTGGGAGTCAGCTTAAGCAGAGCACCTTTTACTCAGTAAGTTACATGTGACTCTACACTTTTATATGTTAATCTTCATAATTGAGACCGTAGTCAAAGATTCAGCCCATATTGAATTCTTGTCTTTCTTTTACAGGGTTCAGACCCAGTAATGTTCAGACATTAAGGGAGTGAAGAATGAAACGAATTTCCATAATCTTGGAATACCTGAGGTTGGAAGGGACCTTTGTAGGTTATGTGGTTCAATACCCCTGGTCAAACAGGGCCATCTAGAGATGCTTGCCCAGGACCATGTCCAGACAGCTTTTGAATACCTCCAAGGAAGGAAATTCCACAGCCTGTCTGAACCAGTGCTCAGACACCCACACAGTAAAATACATGTTTTCACAGAATCACAGAATCACAGAATTTCTAGGTTGGAAGAGACCTCAAGATCATCGAGTCCAACCTCTGACCTAACACTAACAGTCCCCACTAAACCATATCCCTAAGCTCTACATCTAAACGTCTTTTACAGACTTCCAGGGATGGTGACTCCACCACTTCCCTGGGCAGCCTGTTCCAATGCCTCACAACCCTTTCAGTAAAGAAGTTCTTCCTAAGATCCAACCTAAAACTCCCCTGGCTCAACTTAAGCCCATTCCCCCTCGTCCTGTCACCAGGCACGTGGGAGAACAGACCAACCCCCACCTCTCTGCAGCCTTCTTTAAGGTATCTGTAGAGAGCAATAAGGTCGCCCCTGAGCCTCCCAGTGTTCAGATGGCATGTCCTGCACTTCAATCTGTAACCATGGCCTTTTTGCCTCTCACTAGACAGGTTCCCATTGTTGAATTTCATAAGGTTCCTGTCAGCCCATTTCTCCAGCCTGTAATTCCCAGAATAGGTTTGTAGATTTTATCTGCCATCTGATTTTCCTTTCCTTTCCCACCTTTATCTGAACAGGGTAGACTAATTATATGTAATCACAAAGTTATTTGGGGAAAAATGTTCCCAAAATATTGGCAGTTTTGCAGATAATTATTCTAGAAATCTAAACCAGAAATCAAGGACAAGTATGTTACTGACTCTGTAGCCTAGCAGTTAGGGTGTTACTCTAGGTCAGTTGTTCCAAAAATAATTCATTGGAACACAGGCTCTTCCAGCAGAAACATCCTTCCCTTTGGCACCTGTGGACCCCCTTCTGACACCTATTTGGGAGGTGAGTTTTCTCACCAGGACTGAGACACCAAAACTTGGACATTGCAATTATTAGTGTTACAACACAAAACTTCAGTTACAGATCTAACACTAAATTTGATGTACTGTTTGTTAGCATTATGAATGTTTGTTTGTTTGTTTTTTAAGCAAGCCTAAAGACAAAAAACAGGCAGATCTATCCAAAACAGTATATCAAATCTCCATTTCTTTTCTCAATCCAGAAAACTTCCAAGTTATCTTCTTTTATTGTTTAGACCCAAATGGAGAGTGCCCTGCGTGGATTATCTTCCAGCCATATCAGTTCTACAGTTAAACTATGAGCCATAAAGGACATTTGAAAATGACCACATTTTGATTCCTTGTGTGGATTCTCTCTCCCTTTTATAGCTTTTCCTAAGAAGAACTGTGACTCTATGGTTTGGTAGCTTATAAGGACAGCACTAAAAAAGTCTATTGCAATACCATATTGAATTTTTTTCATATTCATGCTGAAAGTCAAAAGGTGGATATTCTGAGAGGGGGAAAAAAAAAAGTTATTTCCAAGGTTTTACACTAGGTGTTACTAGGTGTTATTGTATTTTATGACAATAATGTATGTGAAGGTAATCCTACTAATCTAGTGAAACACAGAGAATGCAATAATAAGCTTAATAAAAATATGAAAACAGTATTTCAAAGATATTTGTAAAGAATTAACTGACATTTAGGAAATTAGGTAGAAAAATTAGTAAAATTTAATATTTAAAAGTATTTTAAAGAAACAATAAATGTAGAGCAATTATAAACATATGATTTAATATCTGGAAATTTCTGCTAAGCCACTTACAGAAAACACTGAATATGCTGCTAGATTGCCTGCTTAACAAGTGCAGTTACTTGAGGAGCTATTTAAGTTATTTATGTTTGGTGTACCAAAAGGAATCTAGTATGATACATACTTAGACACACGCTTCTTTGGAAGTGATAGCCATGTGATAAGCACCATAACCGTTTACAATTGTAAATAGTTATTAGGGCTACTATATGCTTGGGTTTCCCCGTGCATGTTCTTCTTTCTTCTTCCTAGTAAGTTTTCTTCTAAACAGAAAAAGACTACCTCGGTCACCTGATGCAACTCTCAGATGCTTGGCAGTCTGGTTGGAAAAGTGGCTTTTAATGTGCTGCTAGACATACAGTGAACAGAAACAAAACCAATGCATCTGAAACCAGGATTCACGTATGTCTGCACAAATGGCCTCCACAGCACATGTGCAGTATTTCTGGCATGTCCTAGATTCATCTTGCTTGCTCTGCATGCTCAGGGACTTGTTCTGCTCGTGCACAGTAGTAGTGGATGATTTTGCCTTGCTATCCAGAAAATCCATGTTAGAAATGTGAGCATCCTGAAAGGTGTCCATCTTAATGTCTGCTCAAGTCATTATGTAGAAAATATAAATTCTTTATTTAGAAAAGTTTTTTGGTAATCTGAGTTGCAAAGCATAGATCTTTAAATAAATGAGATGTCGGTATTTTATTCAAGTAATCTGTTAGAATCATTTCCTGCTCTCTGTCCAAAAATGGAGTCTTCTCCTGAAATTATATCTGGAAAATTTGCTATGTCTGGATAGTAATTTTTTATTTTTTTAAGAAAGACTGTGGATATAAAGTGCAACACTCCATTCACTTTGACTGCAAGTTTGCGCAAATGGAGAATCTTGTAGCGTGGTATATTATCACAGAATCACAGAATCACAGAATTTTCTAGGTTGGAAGAGACCTCAAGGTCATCGAGTCCAACCTCTGACCTAACGCTAACAGTCCCCACTAAACCATTTCCCTAAGCTCTACATCTAAACGTCTTTTAAAGACCTCCAGGGATGGTGACTCCACCACTTCCCTGGGCAGCCTGTTCCAGTGCCTCACAACCCTTTCAGTGAAGAAGTTCTTCCTAACATCTAACCTAAAACTCCCCTGGCTCAACTTAAGCCCATTCCCCCTCGTCCTGTCACTAGGCACGTGGGAGAACAGGCCAACCCCCACCTCACTACAGCCTCCCTTGAGGGACCTATAGAGAGCGATAAGGTCGCCCCTGAGCCTCCTCTTCTCCAGGCTGAACAAGCCCAGCTCCCTCAGCCGCTCCTCGTAGGACTTGTTCTCCAGGACCCTCACCAGCTTCGTCACCCTTCTCTGCACCCGCTCAAGCACCTCGATGTCCTTCTTGTAGCGAGGGGCCCAAAACTGAACACAGCACTCGAGGTGCGGCCTCACCAGAGCTGAGTACAGGGGGACGATCACCTCCCTAGCCCTGCTGGTCACACCGTTCCTGATACAAGCCAGGATGCCGTTGGCCTTCTTGGCCACCTGAGCACACTGCTGGCTCATATTCAGCCGACTATCGACCATCACTCCCAGGTCCTTCTCTGCCTGGCAGCTCTCCAACCATTCCTCTCCCAGCCTGTAGCTCTGCTTGGGGTTATTGCACCCCAGGTGGAGGACCCGGCACTTGGCCTTGTTGAACTTCATGCAGTTGACCTCAGCCCATCAGTGCAGCCTATCCAGATCCTCCTGCAGAGCTTTCCTACCCTCAAGCAGATCGACACACGCACCTAACTTGGTGTCATCTGCGAACTTACTGAGGGTGCACTCGATGCCCTCAATGATACAGAAAAACTGCATAGGGAATTTTCTATTTTGGGGGGGGGAAAGGGGAAGGGAGGGAGGGTCCTTTTTAGATGTCTTTAGGGAGTAAAAGGGAGTAAATTGTATCAGAAAGTGTTTAATAAAGCACTCTCTTTATTCACAATGGCTTGAGACTTTCTTACATAATTTCCTTATTTAATTTTTTATTAATTTTCCTTATTATCTTACATAATTTACCTTATAGCTTTGACAGACTAACATAGAATAATAAATTCTGTCCTGCAATCGCTATTTCAAGGTCTAGAAGAGTATCTTATAAACTTTACTCATAATTTGTAATTTTACTCCAATAATTATGAGGATACCATTGGACCCATATGATGTTTTCTGATATTTCAGAATGGTCAAAAAACAAATGGCTATTAAAAAAAAACAAAATTAACAAAAACAAAAACAAACAATGACAACAAAACAAAACAAAACAAACAAACAGTTATACGGACAAAATGTTCAGACTGGTCTGGTACAAGGTACTGGTTCCCTAGTTCAAGCTATATTTTCTTAACTGGACAGAGATTGTAAGTATACTGTAGATAAGCAATATTTAGTTGCTAAAATAAATTATTTTAAAAAGTAAATATATGTTTTAAGTGTGGTTAAAGCTAACATAGTTTGCAATGATTACATGTCACAAAACGATTTATGAAAATGGAGGGCAACAAATGTTCACATTACAAATCACAGCTGACATTTCATGAAAAAAAAAACCATACATAATTAGTTTCATGACATGGTTTTGCTTATATTTTTTACATTTCTCCTGTATGCCTTTGTTTGCATCATTTTAAATAGCTGTCTAATATTATTCAGAAACTCTGTTTTTTTGTTTTGTTTTGTTTTGTTTCTTTTTGTTTGTTTGTTTGTTTTTGTTGTTGTTGTTTTTTGTTTGTTTGTTTTTTTGGGGGGCCTCAAAATGATTATTTTCCCTGCAAAGCAATGAATGGACAGGAAATATGTACTTTATAAAGAGTTTTATCTCTAGAATTGTTAAGAACATTTATGCTCCTAATAAAAAATAATAATGTGTATTTCAGGTTAATTATTGGCACAAACTAAACAGTGAAGTGTAGTTGTTGGAGCACAAATGAGAGCCAGTGTTTACCAAATTTTAACCCTGTTTGGCCCAATCCTAACTGCAAGTCCTTGGGCGAGGCACTTCTTATCTCAGTTTTACAGACAAGAAAGGTTTTTGCCTATCTACCCAACAGGGATGTTAAGAGGATTAATTTGTTAAAAGCATGAAGATTTAAGTAAAAGCAAAGCATTGCTATTAATGTGATTGAAGCCAATTGGAATACAGGAACTTAAGCAGAACAAAGTTTTCTAACCTCAAAACATTCATGATGTAGCATTGCAGACGTAATCACAAAAACTCTTGTGGTCTTGCACTTGAGAGGCTTAAGACATTACTGCTTCTTAGATTCTGTTACCACTCTTGGACATTGTTGCTCTGACTAATGATGCCTGGTCCACTTCTGTGAAAGAGAAAATGTAATCTTAAAATCCTCTGGAAAGCAGTTTCATTTTATTGTATCCCCCCACCCCAAATGATGAGTATTCATATGTTCATTCATTCATTCCTTCATTCAGCCAGTTACCCCAGAGGAGTGAGATGGCAGTTTCTTCAAGTGTTTGAATTATACTGCAAGAGTAAGTCTGTTTTCTGTACTATTTAGTTTATTCTGTATAAGGGATACAGCCTGTCCAGTGTTTGACAAGGAATGGTTAAGGCATCACCCCACAATGCTGTAAACTGTGATGTTTAGCCTTGGTGCAGCTCCTTGATGTTACGTGGCTATGGCCAACTGAAGGGGATTACCCCCTCTCGAGTATGGCTTTTTCCTTTCTTCTCCCACTTTATTGTGTGTGACTAACGGAAGTGGGTTTTAGTTATAAAGTTTATATTTCACAAGCCTTAACTGTGGCAAGCCTTACTCCTTTTGTTTATATGAACTGTGGTCTGTGGTTTGGGTTTTTCTTTACCACACTTCCCAAGTGTGCCCTATGAATAGTTGCTTGTTTTTTTCATCTGCTCTGTAAATTATCTGTGATCCCACTCTGCCTTCCAGGATGTTCATTTTGTTTTCCAGCACCAGCTAACCAGGCTCTTTCTGTAGCTGGAGTCAGGCATGCCCTCATTTAGTTAGAGCCAGGCTCGGGGTGGGTTGGCAGAGCTGCCTCTACCAGACCAGAGCAGAGATGTCGAGTGAGGTGACCCACAATAACCCATAGGAGCTGTAAAGTGGTGACTGAGAACAGTGCGGTAAATGATATAAATAAAGGTGGAAGCTTAGTGTGGAAGCTTAGTCTATGGGAAGGTGTTTGCTGTGATACTGATGTAAACTCAAGACAAATACATTTTTGCATTTTGCTAGAGAAAAAATAAAGAAGAGGCTGGGTTTTCTTGCATTAGGAACAGTAATAGTATTGACAGACTTGAAAAACACATCAAGCTGCTTGATGAGTTTTTGACAAGGAAAAAAAAAAAGACTGCAAGGACTTCAAAATAATAAATACTTCATTTTGTTGTTGTTGTAGCTGTGAAATAGTTGCTCACTTAAGTTACAGTAGTTAATTAGCTCTGACCTATCAAGACCATAAGAAAAGAAGAAATTGCCATTCCTGTTTAGCGTTGATTAGACTCAGTGACCTTGCATTGAGCTGTGATTTTGTTGTTACATGAAATTCAGGGTTTAAAAGTGATATTGATGTACTTGCTGCTCTTCTAGGAGAATGAAAGAAAACATAAAGAATTTTAATGTTTTTATTTGCACAAGTGTTGCTCTTGCACAGAAAAAGATCTCCATGTCATTTAGAAAATCACAAAAGATTTTCAGTGGTTAAAAGCATATGTTTTAAAAATGCAAGATAAGAAAAGATGGCCTTGCTCTACTACTTGAGGGTTATTCCAATTTTAAGGTCATGCATGCAAAAATTACAGTGCAAATTGGAGTGCTTTTTCACTAAAGTATATGCAAGCCACTGTGTCTGCTGATTTCCAGGCTGAAAGGTGTTCGGTTGGTTTATGTTCATTTTTTTAGGTACCTGATCTCAAGGCACAGAATTTCATGGTATTTAGAAGAAAATAAATAGACGTTAAGATGCTGGTGTGTGTGGAGTGTCTTCTGTGGAAGTATGAATGAAATATGAATTCCCCTTCCAGATGTGGCAATGCAGGCCATTTCTTTAAAAACAAAAAGATCTCGAGCATGCACACAAATGAGAACTTCTTGTTTGAGAAGAGCAGCTTCCCATAATTACTACCCATTAGATAGCTTTGGAGGAGGACTTCGATATGGTTAGTATGTTCCTCTTCATCTCTGCCACCTCTTTTGGGAGGGACTGGCGTTCCTGCCACTGAAGTTGTTCCCAATACTGAAGTCCTGGCTTGAAAACTAGTTGAGACTAGACTAGACTTTCTCAGGTGTGGAATATAGCTTTCGGCTGGAAGTGTTGCCTTTCAAAGGACTTTTCCAAATTTGCTCAGTGACAGAGGTTTTAATTCTCTTTGTAATAGACTGCCATTACATGTTCAAACTGCACTTAGCAGAGGCAGAGGGAGGACTTGGGTTATCTGAAGTTAAGTGCATATTCTGTGTCATCTTTAAAAATCCAGATTCCTGCATCACAACCCAAGTCAAATCTAATTCATCTGATGATTTTTTTTTTTCCAAACTCTATTTTTAATATATTTTTCAATAACTAGTCACAGTACTATTTTCTAAACATACTAATCTCTTAATAGCATATTAATTAAATGTGAATCACAGTAAAATAAGCAAATGTTATTATACGTTTATTATGTACTTGCCTATTAACTGCAGACTTTGTTTTTAAAAGGCTTGTGATTTATAAGTATGGGAAGTGAATTTTATAACTACTGTGATTTTATAAGTACTGGGAAGTGAATGTAGTTTAAAAATAATTATCAGAATGTACTGAGCATATACTATTGATTAAATGATTTTGACTATTAAAAGGAAGAAAGCACAATTAACGTTTATTATTTTATAACCAGTAACCATGTTTTAATATAGTTTTTAAAACTATTTAATTCTTTAAAATTTTATAGTTTATATTTTGAAGAAATAAATATTTAAAACTATTTATCTAAATAGTATTAAAACACCATTTAAAATGTGTTTAGTGCAATATATTGATTTTTTTTTTTTTTAGCAGTTTTACAATGTGGTGCTACATGTATTCTAATGGCTAAAACTAAGCTTGGGAAAAGTTAATCACTGTTCTCAGGTTCTCTCAAGATATTTATATATAAATTGCTTAATTTTTTTTTTTTTTTTTTTTTTTTTAATGAGAAAGGTTAGTAGAAGTTTAGCAGTACATAGAAACACACCATGATAAAATATAAAATGCTTACATATGTTTTCTAGCATTATTGCTTTTTCTATTTCTAAGAGTCTGCTAGACACTAAGCAGATGTTTCTTTCCAATGTTATTGCATGGTTATTTTTCAAGTGGCTTCTTAGCACAGATGTTTCTGTGTGTATATACACCTTTCATTTGCTAATACTTTTTTCTTGTAAACAGCAGATTGCATTGGTGATGCCTTTTTGATCAAAAGACAGTGAACTCCTCAAAAATGAAACAGGTTCTCAAGCAAGAGTTCTCGTTGGGTTCTTACTGATCCTTTTCTTGTTCAAGTGATGATGATTGCTATCAGTGTAAGTTATGGACTAGATTTGTCTCTCTGGTGCCTTCCTTTGTTGTTTTTTTTTTTTTTTTTTTTTTTTTTTTTTTTTTTTTTTTTGTAACACAAAGCAATGGGAATAATTCTAGGATTCCAAGAAGCCAAACACTTCAGTGTGCATTTAATATAATGTACTTATTTGACAATCATAGAAATAAGTGAATTTAAACTATGTTCATATTAGATACTGGTTAAGAGCTGTGGATAAAAAAGCTTTTCTCCTGTTCCCTTCACCTTCAGATTTCTCAGCACTTCCCAATGATTATTTCCCAATGTGGATTATTTTTCTTTATCCAGTTAGTCACATTATAATATTTTTCTTTTATGCCATGACTACCATGTATTTGTATTTTAATCTGTGGGGATCAGGTTGAGGTTCATCTGAGTTTTTAAATTATTGTGTTTTTCTGTTCCTAAAATATTAAGTATAGACTTGCTTCATATTGGAGAATACATATTTTATTATATGCTAATTTAAGAGTTATACCATCTATTAAATTGTGAGTCAATGGACAATGGACTTTGATTCTTGAAGTATAAATCTTTAGTGTGTGGCTCACATCTAGTTTGCTTGGAGTGCAGCAAAATAAATATGCAACTGTCTACAACAGTCCATGCAGACAAAAGCAGAAGCTTTTGGGACTTTAAAATGGAACGTTCTTACCAGATTTTTTAAAGCAAGTATTAGAGCTATGTCCATGCTCTATTATTTCTCCTCAAATATTGGTCAGCCAACTATCTTTAGAGAGGAAATAGGGAAGATATACATTCAGATAATGAATACTATTTTTTGGGCTAGTCTGACGTGACTGAAAAGTTTGAGATTCATGAAAAAAAATTAAGAAACTAGTAAAACAAATCTTATGTATAAAAAATAAACAAAACAAATTGCCCTTTGATAAATAGTCATATGAGGTATCAGCAATAGGGAAGATGATTTGATTCTGGAACAAGAAACTAGTAAATTAATGACAAGTTAAAAATAAATCCAAGCATTGCCTACCTCTCCCTTTCCAATAACTAAAACAAATAATTAAACATAAGAAATGTAGTTACTCTTTTAATATTTTATTGTTGATTGGTTTGGAATATGTCAAAGCACTTGTAACTTTCACAGCTATTTGAATATTGCTGTTCTGTATGACACCAGTCCGCAGTTAGAAATATGCTTAGTCATTTGCTGATGTGCCATTATCATAAACTTGATCCTATTGAACTTAAATTATATATTGATTCAAGGTCCTTTATGCTGTATGGATATTTCTATTTTTGTACATGCAGAAGGAAAGACTTAGGCTTGAAGCACTATGTCTTCATCAAAAATGAATATAAATATAAAGTTGAAATGTTTAATGTATCTTCCATCAATATTTAAAAGGAAATTAAAATTAGATGGGGCTGTTTCTTGCTATCCTTGGTGTTTGTAAACTAAGTGGTAATGTATTAGACTGGTAAAGAGCATGTTATAATAGTGATATCTTATATTTCCTTTGCATCCATATCTAAAAAGGAAATAAATCAATGAAGTATTTTTAAAGTACTTTTTCATGTCTTCGCTAGTGTATAGACTCTATGATGAAAATGATTCTCTCAATCACTGCTATAGCAGCTTCATGTATTTCACATGCTTTTCACCTGTGATAAAACTGCAGGAAAAACCTTGAGTACAAAAAATTTCTCCCAGTATATGGTAGAACATTTTTAAACTATAAATTCTCTGGTAATTTCATGGTAGGTGTGAAATCTTCTTTGCTCTGTTCCCCTGGTCTCCCTCCCCTCAACATCTTCAGTTTTTAACTCTTTGGCTGTCAGCTTTTTCTCATCTCAGTTTTTTAAATGGAATAGCAGAACTATTAGTTTTCATAGCAATCAAAGTGTGAGGGCACATTCATAGTAAACAGAATTTGAAGACATGCTCATAAATGCCTTCTGAAGTTAGGAAACACTAGAAAACAAATTTCCTAGTGGACACGTCCTGTATATTTGAAGGGATTTAATCACTTTACAACAATTACATGCATAGTAAGGAAAATGATACGTTTTTATTAAAAAACGTACTGTCATGCCAGAATATAATAGTGTAAATCTTATCTACAGTGAGGTTTTACTAGGCTATGTTAGTAGATGCATTAAAACCTGTAAAGCTGAAGTACGTAATAGTCCATGGATTCCAATGTGGTGGGGTTACTAGGCAACTGCTAAGAAATATGTTATTTTAAGACTAATGAAGTAACAATTTTTGAAGCTTCAGATGAATTTTAGATATTTCCAGATTAGATTTGGATTTCCAGATCTATTTTTCTCATCATTTGGTGCACTTAATTTTGCAAAGTCTGTGCATTTTTACCTGTTGGTGAGAACATGCACTTTGAGAGTAAGGCCAGTTGTTCTCAGGGTACCCAGCTCCCTTGGTTGGGAGGTGGTGACAGGGAGCAACATGAAACTTGTGTAATCCAATGGGGAACCTGTAGTAGGTAAGTGAACTAGCACATCATCTGGATATTCATAAATCCATGGGCCAGATGGGATTAATCCAAGAATACTGAATGAGCTGGCAGAAGTGCTCACCAAGCCACTTTCTATAATTTACCAGCCCTCCTGACTACTGGGGAAGTTCCAGTTGACTGGAGGTTTGGAAATGTGACTCTAATCTACAGGAAGGACAGGAAGGAGGAGCCAGGAAATTACAGGCCTGTCTGACCTCAGTGCCAGGGAAGGTTTAGTAGACAATCCCGAGTGCCATCACACAGTACATTCAGAACAAATGAATGATCAGAAGCAGTCAGCATGCATTTATGAAAGGTCCATCCTGCCTGACTAACCTGATCTCCTATGACAAGATGTCCCACTTAGTAGATGAAGGAAAGGCTGTGGATGTTGTTTAGGAAAGCATCTGCACTATTTCCCATGGCATTCTCCTGGAGAAACTGGCTGCTTATGGCTTGGACAAGCATACATTTAACTTGGTGAAGAACTGTCTGGCTGGCCAGTCTCAAAGAGTCATATTGAAGAGTTCAATCCAGTTGGTGGCTGGTCACCAGGGGTATCTCCCAGGGCTCAGTACTGAGGCTGGTTTTGTTTAATGTTTTTATCAGTGATCTGGATGAGGGGATCAAGTGGACCCTCAGTGAATTTGCAGATAATACCAACCTGAGCAGGACTGTTGATCTGCTTTGAGGATAGGAAGTCTTTGCATAGGGATCTGGATAGGCTATATTGATGCATCAAATCCAGTCATGACAGTCAGTGAGGTTAAGTGCCAGGTCCTGCCCTTGGTTCATAAAAACCTGATGCAGCGGTATAGGTTTCAGATAAAGTGGCTGGAAAGTTGCCCAGCAGAAAAGGACCTGTAGGTGCTGGTTGACAGCCAGCTGAACACAAGTTAGCAGAAGAAGGCCAAGAAGGCCAATGGCATCCTGGCCTGCCTCAGAAATGGTGTGGCCAGCAGGGTTATGGAAGTGATTGTGAGGCTGCAGGGTTATGGAAGTGATTGTAGGGCTCAGCTCTAGTGAGGCTGCACTTCAAGTATTGAGTTTAATTTTTGGCCCCTTGCTACAAGAAGGATATTAGAGTTGCTCAAGCAGAGCATATACAGAGAGGAGCAATGAATTTGGTGAAGGGATTAAAAAGCAATAACTAAGAGAAATGACTGAGGGAACTGGGGTTGGTTAGTCTGGAGAAGAGGAGTCTGAGGGGAGACCTCATCGTTCTCTACAACTACCTGAAAAGAGGTTACAATGAGGAGGATGTCAGTGTCTTTTCTCATGTGACAAGTGATAGAACATGAAGAAATGGTCCTAGGTCACGCCATGGGTGGTTTAGATTGGACTTTAGGAGAATTTCTTCACAAACAGGATAGTCAAGCATTAGAACTGGCTGCCCAGGGAAGTTGTGGAGGTATTTAAGAGACATGTGGACATGGCACTAAGGGGCATGGTTTAGTGATGGAATTTGTTAGGCCACATTGATTGTTGGACTTGATGATCTTGAAGGTTGTTTACAATTTCTGTATTTATATGATTCCATGATTTCAAAGGGATTGAATGACTAAGGGGTAAATTTATGTGGACTTGATCAATCTCTTTTTGTACACCCTGAGGTCCCTTCTCCACAAAGCAGCTTGGACACATTTCTCCTGGTTTCTGTAAACTTTGGTTTAGTTCCTAAGGTCTGATCCTTAACTTGTAAGGTCTTTCCTCTGAAACTTTAACTCAAATTAAAGGTCTTCAAAGAAGACAATATAGGTGGAAAGGACCAAGGCAGCCTACTGGCTACTAGGACTGTGTGCTCTTGCTTTAGGACACCAAGTTATGTAGCAAGTTAGCAAAGGAAATTAAATAGAGACCATACCATAATGAGGATTTTAAGCTATACATCTTAAAATAAAACTTTTGCATTGGACATAGAATTCATATGACAGGAACATCTAAAAATGAATGCAGAGCTGAGATTTTATTTTTATCATTATGAAGGCCTAGAGAATAGATTTTTTGATTTCTTTCTCTCTTTTATGAGTTCAGGAAAACTCTCTACATATATAATGATGAACACTGTAGGGCATAACTGAACTATGCATAGACAGGTCACTATTTGTTCTTAACACTTAGTAACTTCTCATAATATAGAAAATGGCAAGGTATTTAAAGAAACCTCCCTCTGCATCTTATAGAGTCTTCATATCACTTTTGGGTGATAACAGGGTCTTCCTTACTTGAAAACAGCTAAGACACTTTTTTTCATTTTATATCCTGAAGACTTTTAAAATGATAAATAGCTTATTTCCTCATTATTTGTTTTCCTGACCCTTAAGATGATACAGTGAATGAATGAGTTACCTTTAGTTGCTTGACTTTAACTTCTAATATTTGAAAATGGTGACCATGCTAGGTACTTATCTTGTTCAGAAGCAATTTTTTAAGTACATCTGTATCTGTCATTGATCAAGCTGTGACAAGTTCTATGCTGCTTTTGTACAGTCAGTGACAAGTTTGTAACTTTTAATGATTAATATTATTGGTGCTTGAATTCTGGCCTCTTCCACTCAAAAGTTATGATCTGCATGTATCTCCACTCAGTCTAAGCTGCTATGTTTCAGTGGACAAATCTGTGCTCCCAGAAGCTTCTTTTCATCCAGCTAGCCTCCTACTTACACATCCTGCTCTGGAGATAAGCAAGAGAGGTGTGTTGACAGAGTCATTTTATTTTCTAGCAGACGACAGAAACAGGCAAATTGGGAGCTTATAATTTTAGCAGTTCTTCCTCCTCAAGTATCTATATTTCTGCTTTTACTGCTCCCAAGTCCGTTCACACTGTCAGATATGTTCTTAATTCTCCAATAACTGAAGAATGAGAACATCTAGAGAGACACAAGGGCATAACAGTAAGCCAAGAAAAAGAAAAAGTGAGAAACTCACTCAGCTTTTCAGAAAAGAGACTGTCTGGGCTCCAACTTATGTGTATTTTCATTGAATGTTACTAATTGATATTAAATTCCGATTAATTTATCTGATTTCCTGGATGATGGGATGTCATGAGTTTTCTGCAATCTGTGGTTCAGCAGATTGGCACATATCAGCCTGAAACCTCTATTCATATCAGTGATCATTCATGATTAATGTGCTTTATGAGGTTTTTGGCTAGGAAATATACATTACCTGAGTATTGTCAAGGCATGGGTTTCTTTGAGTGTACTGGCTCAGCACTTCCATCTTGGAGGAACTGCAGTCCAACTTTCTGAGAAGTAACTACACCAATTATTTTATTATATTGGGTATATATCCAAACTAACATCAAGGATGAAGATCCAGAAAATCATTAGTTGTACAATCTGTTTTCTTGATATTATATCAACTTAAAATGATTTGAATGGCAAGACATTCCTCTCAGCAGTACTACTCCATACACCTAGTGTGATGTATTGATGCTGTGACTTAATGTGGATGCAAATGCTTATTCTTCCAAGCTTCCATTCTTTATTCTTGCATCCAAATATAGCTATGAATAACCATACAAAGAGGAACCTGTCATTTACTCCAGCTCGTAGGAAGCCAGGGTTTCAGTTTTGCTTTTCTGTTCCTCGTCTTCAACATACTTTCTCATACTGTGGGATACAGCTTAATTTGGTTAAAAAATAATAATAATCTGTACATGAAGAGATCTAAACCACAGGCAATAGAGCTGTGCAACAAAGTCCTAACTGTCCTACTGCCACTGGCATGATGTCTGCATGCTCTGTGTTTATTTTCTCTGTAACTATCTTGAATCAGAGAAAACCTTAGAAACTCTTAATTTTCTCTCATCCTCTCTGTTCTGAATCTTGTCAATGGAACTGGGGTGCCCAGTAGGTTCCAGTATCAGGGTATCAGATGCAACAACTACACTCACTGTCAGGGAAGAGAAAAGTTGTAGGTTCCAACTTTATACCTGCATAATTTTTTTCTCCAGTTGTTTTTAAACTGAAGTTTTCTTCGCTGTTGTTTTATTGCTTTTAGACAGATAGGACATGATTTAGCTTGTGAGGCACTGATAATTTCCTCTATTTCCTTTACACTGATATAAAAAGAACCCTCTATGCTTCATATATATATATATATATATATATATATATATATATATGGAATAAGTTGTTAGATATATCCCTTGTTTCTACGTGAAAGTAGTATCTCCCTTTAGGGGAGCTAACTTGTTAATATGCTCCATTTTAAGGTGTGCCAATTTGCTTGATAGAACTGCACATTTCTTAAAAAAAAAAAAAAAAAAAAAAGGAAAGTCTCTCTTTCATCTGAAATGGCATTTAAAGACTTACAGAAAGCTGAGTCTCTCTGTACTGCTGAGTATCAGAGCTCCTTTGCAGTGTCTCATGCCACTGCCAGTCACAGGACAAAGCTGTATTATGTTATTTCTTGATCACTGGAAAATGCTAACTGTCTTTGCTACTCTGCAGATTTGTTTCATGCCTTTACACTGTCAGACTGGTGTACTCACTGCATGTTTGCTTACCTTCTCTGTTTACCTTCCTTCCTTGAAGAACCTGTAAATTTGATACACAAGTATGAAGGATACAGAGCCCAAATTCTTCTGGAGAGAAATCCTATTGAATTATTTTAACTTTTTGTGGGTATGGGAGAAAAAGGAGGAAGCTACTAAAACAGTTCCTGGCCTGGAGGTTCAAAGGGAAAATGGAAACATCTGGAGGATCTCCAACAAGTTGGTCAGAATAAAGGAGGTCATCAATAGCTTAAATCTATGAAAATGCTTCTATAGGTTCTATAGGTTTTATATAGTATAGTTTCCATATAGTAGATTTTCTGTATAATGCTGGGAGGCTAATATCTGATCAGAGTAGACAAAGACCCTTTTTGAGGGTCTCCATGCAGGTGTAACAAAAATAGGTAGACTATTTCTTGATATTCTTCATTTACAGAAAGTGTATTTGGAGCTGAAACAGAAATATGAAAATTCTGTTTTAATTTGTTAATTTTCAGAGGTCTCCTGGGAGTGGTAGAGGAAATGATGTAAACTTAATGGAGAATGCAAAGGCTCACTGAAGAACAGTTTTTAATTTCCCATGAACTGTGTAGCCTTTTTTAAGGATGACAGCTTCTTTCACCCAAGCCTGTCCCCTCTCAAACTTCGGTAAAATTTATTTAGAGTGTGTTTTTCCCACTGAAATATCATCCGTGAGAGTACAGATGTCACAGAAGGAGGACTTACTAATACAGGTTAACTTTGAACATTGAAGAATTATGCTCTGTGTTTGGGTAGGTGATCTTCGTCTATTGTTCTGTAAAGCTATTCTAATTGTGCAATACATGGACAGTAAACATGAGAAACTTAAGACCCTCTTTCCCCTCCACCACGGATATAGAACATCGAACCATTTTACTGAATATATAATGCTTTTTTTTTCTTTTTTTTTTTCTTTTTTTTTTTTCTAATAAACAGAAACAAAATTCTTGATTTTAATAGTGTTTGCATATGAAATGAGAGTCTCTACATAATGAAACCAAAGCTTAGATCTCCATGGACTTAATGTGCTTTAGTTAGTCATTCTCTGAATATCTTATCATGTTTCTGTATTGTAAACCCAAGGAGGGTAGAGTGTGAACAGAGGCACCAAACTTTACAACAATTGTGGAGGGGGGCGTGTGGGATAAAGTCAAATCATCCGAATGTTTTAAATAAACTTGAAAAAAATAGTTTAAATCCCTATTTTAAAAGGAAGGTTTTATTTTTCACACATAAATAATACCAGACTGAATGGGAATCAAAAATGCTATTTTTTTCAAAATTTTGACAAATTATTTTTTCATTAAAAATGTTCCTGTTCCTGTCAGCTGTGAGCATCTCTGTTGATGCACACCTCAACACTGAACTGATGTAAAAAAGTAAAAAAAGAGTAAAAATCATCTGAGAATCTTCACCAATTTGGAAGATCAGTCCCTGTAGTACTAATTTATTAATATTTTCCTTCCTGATTCCATCTTGTATATTTTGAAATTGAAAAACATTTTCCCTTTGGCAATTTTCTTATTTCATGTCTTTAAATGTAAAAAATCTTGATGTACATGTAGTAGCTAAAAGATTACTGCATCCTGTATATCACTTGAAATTAATTAGACATCAAGTCTCAATTAACTGTACTTAAGTTGTCCAATTCATTTTCTCTGGAAAGGAACCAAAACGTTTATGTAAGTTGCATGTAGGTCATTGTTTCTGCTTTGGTTGCAGACTCAGCTAATGCAAACTGTCTCTGATCTCAAACTTCATTCAGTCTTAGCATAATTTAGTAATTTGTTTTCTAACAGACTGTGCACTGTAACTAGAACTTTTATCTCCTTACAAATAATTTTAAAGTACTTTACTGACCATTTTATGCCCCTAATGCTAATCTCTGATTTCCACTGAGTTGCTCATGGTTGGAAATAAAAAAAAAAACAAAAAAAACAAAAAAAAACAAATATGTTCTCACTGCACTAGATAAAAAATGTAAATAGCTGAAGGAATCAACAGGTAGAAAGCTGATTGTTTTTCAAATGTCTCTGTTAAGTACAAGGTGTAGAGAAAAACAAAAAGGAAAAAATAATGCATAATCTCTTTCTTTTAAAACTCCTTCCTTCCAATTATTTTCTTGTAACCACTTCCCTTTTTCCCTTAGTTACAGAAACATGGACTAATATAAAGACATATACTCTATTTTAGAGTTTTATAAAAAAAAAAAAAAAAAAAAAAAAAAAAGCAGCTGAACTGCAAAATTGTATTATAGCAGTTAACTTTATAAATTAATATGTATCATATAATATGTCATTAATGTGTAACCCTGAAGCAGAGAATGTTTACAGCAACCACCAGTAGTCATGGTTTGTAATTACTGTTTCGAGAAACAGATGAGCTTGTCTGTATTAAAGGTCTGATGACTGATTAATGGGGATTTCTCACATACTGGGTAATCACCTGGCTACCAAGAAAGTGAAAAACATTACTTTGTCACCCTGTGTTTAAAAATAGGAATTTGGCCCAATTCCATTTAAAAGTATGTTTGTTCCAATATGAAATAAATGTAGATCTTAAAGCCTTGAAAGATGGTTTGTCTTTTTGTCAACTCTAAACAAATTATTCAAAATATTTAACAAGCATTTCCTTGTGCTCAAAGATGTCGGCCTCTCCCCTCACTTCTTTTACTCATGCTATTCTCTGGAGATAATGTAGCAGCTGCTGGGGAAAACTGAGACTTACCCTGTTTTCCAATATATGTGTGGTGTTATAATGACTTTTTTTTTTTCTTTTCCTGATATCTCTTTCATTAAGAATTGTTTAGCAATTTCCTAGACTAAATGCTTTATGGTTAAACACATCCATTAAGATATTTATATTTTGTCATTCCAGAGGAGGAACTTTTCTTCATCTTCTGTAGGAAGTCCAACTCAGTTTATTTTGTCTAAGAACTCTTTCCACTTCCAGTCCTAAAGTAACATAAATTGTACTTTAGTTTTCTTCAGTTTCTGCCCACAGGTTATATAGCTCTGTCTCCATGTATTTAATTTTAATAATACAAGAGCTCCTTAAAAACTACTGGGAAGGAAGGTTTCATTATTCTGGTTTCTTCAGTGTAAGGTAGATCCTTTTTATCTGATGAAACAAAATAATTGTCCATCTGACTTAAAGAAAATTCCCTGCCAGCGAACAGGTCAGTGATTCTCATTCTACAGAAGTTAAGGTAGAACCTATTAATGAACGTACTATCTCACAATTGAGCTTACTTGATATGTTCTTCAGAAAGAGTCACCTCATGAAAAGAGAGATACTATTCTTAAAAGGATCTGGAAAGCTTGCTGTTTCATTATTAAAAATACTCTATTTTTATGTGAGGGTCAAGTTGAAACAGCTCCAGCAGTAAGTCTGTGGCAGTCATCTTACATTGTTCACAGTAGGACAGAAAATGTCTCTTTGACTTCAATCCCATTAGTCACTTTCCCCGTGAGGGAGGTCTGCCAAGGGTCTGCAATAGTTTGCTTTTAGCATTGTTTTCTATTACACCTGTCATTAGCTTGTGACACTTTTGATGACAAGGTCTTTTTGACACATCTCAGACAGGTAAATGCCACGGGATCTTTTTTCCTTTGGCTCTCGTTTGTTCTGCTAATGGCTGGGTCTTTAAAAACAAAATTGTTTATTCCTGTTCAAAATAAGTATTAGGCTACATAAAGCTCTTGGATCAACAGCTGTCATCTCTGATAGTTTTATGATTTTCTTTTTTTTTTTTTTTTTTCTGGCAGCAAATGCTAAGGCTTTAAAGATATGTTATTGCTGTTAAATGTTCATAATATTTACCTCAGTGGTTCAGCAAAAGTGCAAATATGTAAACTACATAAGTTATTAATAACGAATGGGTTTTAATACCAACAACAAAAAACAAAACAAAAAAAAAAGTGTGAATTTATTAAAATCTGCCCTAACTTTTTAGCTCTTTGGCAATGATCTGATCCAATATGACTTAGAATACTAAAGGTCTTTAATAGACCAATTTTTGTGATAAAAATCTTCTGTTAATAACAGTGTTCATCCCTTTAATTACTAAATAAGAAATACTGTTAGGACATTAAAACTTTTAATATCCCCTGATGTCATATGCTTTTAGGACTTTGATTATTGCAGCTCATTCTTTTTTAACTTCTTCAATTAGATTCTGCTTTCTCAGCAGACTGTAAAATGCTGGTATTAAGATATTATTCCATGGCTTATCTCTGTCCATCGCTCTTCCCTCGCATTATATTGCCTTCAGTTAAGCATTGTGCCTGTTACAGAGTGTTGACTACCATTTGTATTTACCCTGTTATATCAACTTTACCTATGTCTTCTCTATTTCTGAAAAGATTTTGTGCATGTTTTTGCATTTCTCTAACCATCCCATTTTTTCTCTAAACACACCAGTCTGAAGTTCCTCAGCAAAAAGTGAATCTGATGCTCCAACTCTTCCAGCTTTAAATCATCCTTAGTACCAACTCCCAATACACAAGTTCTCCTGAATCTCCACTGCAGTCCATCCTCACCCACTATTAAGGGTGTCTCCTTCCACAGGATGACCACATTCTCATTCACTGGCTGTTTCCAGCCTTTTCACTCCATTTGCTCCGCTCTCACCATCATCCCATCAACTCAAATATTTTTTTACTCTACAGTCCCCCGTTACTTTCAGACCCTGTTTATGCATGTGGCTAATTTCTATCTCTTTTACCTCTGTTCCACACAGATGCTACTGGTGCCACATCTAGTTCAGTTCTAGTAGCTTGTTTCCTTGACTGGTCAAATCTACTTCCATACCTACAAAGCTTTTGTTCTAAAAAAAAAGGGTTAAAAAATAAAGACTCAGTTCTCCTGCTCAAATCCTCCCACCCAGGTAGGATTTATTTCCTAGGTTCATCCCATCCTTATTTTGTTTGGCCCTTTTGTAAAGAAAGTGAAAGAAGAGATCTTCCCTGCCATTATAACAGTTGATTAAATGCCTTTATGTTAATACATGTATTGAGACACCTTAAAAAACAATACAGAAAGAAGAGGGGCAGGATGCAAAATACATGAGTTCTGCTTTCTACACAATTTTTTATCTGTAGTGTTATGAGACTGATAAGTGTACCTAATGAACAGTCTGGAATTTCTGGTATAAATACCATTTAATAACATTAGAATAGTAAGTACCTGTGAAGGTTGTCCCACAGGGGAAACCTACTCCATGACAGCTCCTTTAACAGCACTGTCTCACTGTCCTGTCCCTGATCTCAACTACAGTCTAGGAGTGCAAGTAGATATCTGTCTACTAGAGTTACTAACAAAGCTGATGGACAGAAAAAATTCTTCTAAACATATGATTGTGTTTGTAGATACTGTGCAATGGATTGATGTTTGCAAATCATTCATCCTTACATTTATCATGCCAGGAGGCTGTATCTTTTTCATAGCCTTTCTCATTACGTGTGGAAAAGAAACATCTTACCTGTATATTATCATCAATGGAAAATTGGTGAAGGAATATGTTTTTTCAAGTTGCACTTTTAAAAATATTTCTTTTTGACCGACATTCCCTTTTGTCTTCTGTAAGGCAAAGACCAATTAACTCATTCATTTGCCAGATAAATCCTTCACTAATTTTGTGCATTTTTTTTCTTTACGAGAACCTAGGGCAAGGATGTCAAAATTTCTTTGCTTCTGGTTGTCATCTTTGATGTGGATACATTTTCATCACTGTACCCATCCTCCCATTCTCATCTCATCTGAAGTGTCAGTTTTTGTCACACCACCACCAGGTTCACAACATCCTAAATTGACAAGTGTATTGAAATTGGTGAATGTCTCTAGCATGAAAAAGGGAGGAAAGAATGTTATCTTTCTTATTTGGTTTGTGCGATGAATTTCCAACATTGGAAAGACTGAAAGACCTTCCTACATAGTCTTTTGTTAGTTTTTTCTGGGAGGGCCTTTTGCAATGCATTAAAATATCTATATTCATCTGAATATTGCCAACCAAAGAGCACTTTCTCCTGTTGGTTGCATACTACATTTCTGCTGGATTCAGTGTGGAAGCTTTTCTTTTCAACAGAAATATTTTTCACTGAATCTGTGAGTGATTTGATGTAGAGGAGCGGAGTTCTTTCCTCCTATTCTCTCTTTCCCTGATGATAACATTACTTTTATCTACTTTCTATGCAGTACGTAGCTAGATAGACAGACAGCAAGCAAGCAAGAGGATTTTGTGGCCTTGAAATCTGCTACATCTATAGGAGTTTTAAAGTCAAGTATTTACATTTGGCAGTGTCACCAGCTAACATTTAATTTGTTGGATATAAATCAGAAATCTTCGTACTAATTTATTTCTTGCTGAATTAGTTATTCTGACAGGTACTTGTTAACACTCTTCTAATCTCAAAATGAAACTGTCTTCCGTTCAAAAGAATGGCCCCATCTTTTTTTCTGTCACAGTCTTTTTGCCATCCCACCATCTTTACAGGGGCTCATCAGTGGTAGGACTTAACCTCTTTATTCTGAATGACCAATGCAGATTATGTGGAGCAGGTTTCATGAAACTTAAAAAATAAAGACAAGAGCTTATGTTTGTAAAGTAAAATGAAGGGGAACCAGTAGAGAGATGACAAAGACAAAGCAAAGGGCTAACAGAAATGATCTCTTCAGCAATGTTTTCTGGAGGAATATTGATTGTGTGAGATTGCATTTGTCAAGGCCAAAAGGAAAGGGTTGCAGTTGATATATGATGAGACTTTAGACAAGCACTTTATCTGTGAAGGCAAGATAGGAAAGCTGTGCCTTAGATGCCTTGTAAAGAAATGTCTGCAAGTTTGCAGCAGAACATGAGCATCTAGAGAGTCAAAAATATCACTCACAGCTGCATGACGGAGTGCTGTCCAAAGAGATAAGACAATGAAAGGGCTTTGAGGAAGATGATTATTAGTGGAAGATTCTCAAGTTACTAAGGTGTGGTGGTCTGAAATTTGAAAGGAAGATCTGAAATGTAATGCAGAGTTACAATGTGCAGCACCAAATGTTAGCAACTCTGGGTTCTAATTGTTCTGTTTCCAGCTCCTCTAAATGCCTCCTCTGGGCTCCTCTGTAAGTCATTCAACCTTTCTGTGTCTTTGTTTCCCCATCTGCCAATGAATGATAAAAACCTCATTCACAGGTGCATTGTGTGTCTCAGTTAATTAATATTTTGAGGGCTTTTTGCAGTCATCAGATGCCACAGCTATAGGAATGCTAAAGCTATTAGTTAGTAATCACTACTAAAAACAAGAAATACAGAAATGGCCCTACTGGCTCTATATACTTAATGTAAATTAATTTGTGATATATATCAAAGTACTGTTTCATTAAGTAATAACCTGGGACCAGAATAACAAAGTATTTGAACTGTTCCAAAAGGCAGAAAAACATATAGCAGGCTTAAGGGAAGCACATGGGCAGGCAAGGCTTTTTTTTTTTTTTTTTTCAACTATTTTTTGAAGACTGGCATGTATGAAGACTGGCAGTTAGCCAATGTCTGGTTAAGCATTTGTGTAAATCCCATGGCAAGCCCAGCTTCATCTTCTGATGTCTCAGCACATTTGTGAATTTGGCCCACCTGTCCCAAGCCATTGACTTTGGAGCCATTATGTCTGGAAGCTCATCCAGGTCTGTCCCAGGCCCGAAAGAGTTAATCGTCATGAGGCCCCTGCACAGATGAAGGTGGGGGGGACGGGGAGGATATCTTTGAACTGGACTTCGAACTTGCATCTCTGAGTCAGCATTGTGCATGAAATTTAACATCACACCTCTGATCCCATGTTTTGCTCTTCTCATGTCATTCCAGCTTGCTCAGGGGCAGATGCTGGAGCTCAGGGCCACCAGCATGACATAAAGGTGACTGGGCAGATGTGCCTGGCATGCCGAGCCAGAACGGGCAGAAGATGCAGCAGCTGGGGGCTTGTTTCTTCTTCTGGACCTGGAACTCCATGGAGTCAGGAGGAAAGTTGTGCTTTTGTCAAATATATGTACGGTCAATGACTTAGCCAATGCAGGATGGATGGAAAAATAAGAGGTGAAGGCATACTCTTTTTGTTTGAATTGCTGTTGTCTTCAACTCTGGGCATAAAAAAATGATAAAGTGCATCAGATGTTCAGTTCAGTCTAAGCATGATGATGACAGCAAGCCCAAGAGTGAAGAGAATGCTTCAAAAAGTAATCTAGAAAAATTAGGACATACAGAAGTGTTTGTCATCCATTAACAGCAAAAGTTCCTGACAAAAAGTGCTCTGAAATGGTAATCCACCTAGTCAAAACCTGATGCCATATTTCAGCTGAGGAAGACTGCTGGCTGCAGCAGCAATTAGGCACAACTAACAATATGGAATGTAAAATGAACGTTCATAGTATGCAAAAATGCGTAATTAGGACTTAAGGTAGATAAATTTATAGAGAACAGGGAAAAAACAATTATGATGATACCCCATGAGTCCTGTTCACATTCTGGATTGATTAATTTATTACAAATTTTCAGTATTTTAGATGTCAGTATAATGTCCATACCCATCAATCATCTTAAAGGATTTACTAGGAAGTGCACAGATGTATAAAAATACTTTAAACCCTCACTTGCTATGACTTTTTGCATGCTTTTCCTTCTTGCCAATTTTGATCTGATTTATTTCCTCTAGCAATTTTTCTCCCAATTCTAAATATTTATTTCCAATATTTATAGTGTAATATAATTATGAATTTTCATATATGAGTAAGTTTTGTTTTCTAATGAGTACGTTTTGGTTTCTTTTTAGCTGCTGGTAACCTGTATTTCATGCCACCATGTGACTTAGTCTAGTATCAGACATTAAAAGCACAAAATAGTAGAAAGATTTTCTTTGTTAACTCAGTACCAAGGTAATAGATATTCTACTCCTTAGACTGCAAAATATTTAGAGAAGGCATGACTGGCAAAACTTGTAGTTTGGGGAAAAGAATCAGAGTAGAAGAAGGCAGAACAAGGTCAAGCATGAGGAACCCAGGGCTGGGGGAGATGGTGGCTGTGGGCTGGTCTCAAGCTCCCAGTTGAGGCCTTGCAGAGACTTCATATCTGCCAGCTTCTTTTTGAAGTGGTGTGAGCAGGCAGTTTCAGCACCCAGGCAGGTGGCTGGGAGGACAAACCTGCTAGCAGCTGCCCCAGCAGTGTCTCACACCTGTGTAACTGTCTGCCTGCAACCTGAAAGATTAACCTGGCACCCATTAATTAAGCACTTTCTTTAGCTGGAAAGCAGACGCTGTTCTTTCTTCTGTAGTCCCTACAATCTAATCCTTCCCTGAATTCAAGTACAGGTGATGTGAGTTGTTTCTGTATGTTTGTTTGCTTGCTTGCTTTTTTGTTTATTTTCTTTGACATTTAATGTTTTCTCTAACTTTTCTTTGTAGGCCCTGTCAGTGTCCACAAGATTGGAAGTATTGTTCCTGTAAATTAATGTAGAATTAAAAAAAAAAGAGAAACCTTCTCTGCTGAACAGCTTTCCCCTATTTGCAAGCCAATTGAACATGTCTTTGTGGTGGGGGTGGCACGCTGGACTCTATGGAATCAGCTTCTAGTATTCAAAGGAGCCACTGGAAATGAAAGCATGACTATACATCAGCATGCTGGCACCTTGTTTTAGCTGATGAAACAACAGTAAACCTCACAGCTTCAAGGTAAACTATGTCTGCCAAAACTACCTGAAGTTCATAAGAGTAATTAAGATCTACACCCAGAAGAATAATTAAAATATTCAAAACATCTATTGATCTTGAACATCTGGTGACTTGTCAGTAACCACAGATACACAAAACCAGCCTGTTTTAACATACTGTTAATTTGCAGTCTTTGATTAAATAGATTTTTTTGGTATGTGTCCATAATAACCAAAAGGATCAGCCCTGCCATTCATTACATTCTTTTTAATAAATGACCTCTGTTTTGTATCCCAGCAGGGAAGTTTGTAACAGTGAATGTTCCTGTCGATTGAAAATTGATCTTTTCCAAGGGATGTTCTAAAAGATTAAGCAGGTATCTTTAGGCATGAGACTCAGGTCACCTCCATCCTGTAAGTAGCATTCTTGATTTTATTTCTGTTTTTGTTTTTAGATCTGCGGCTTCAGCCAAGACCTGTGTCTTTCAGACCACTGAATTTTTTTCTCTTCTACTAACTTTGAAAATATGTAAGTCACAAGCTGCATTGATACATGAAAAAATAAATAGTCGAATATAGATGATAATGACTATACTCGCGTCATGTTGAAGAGAAAAATACCTGTCTCTATAGACATTTCATAGCTTATTGATCTTTGCAAGAATATTTTTTTCTTCTCAGCCTCAAAAGCTGCTGCAAAACAACTGACCTTTTCTTTTTAAATAATGTAAATAATTTGTTTTTTGATGGACTAGAACCATAGGGCCTGGTCATGCCCTATTAAATACTATTGATGGAAGCAGAGTACAACTTGACGTAATGTCAACCAAAGTATCTTTCTGTCAAATTACCATTTTCAAGTCTGAATAAACTATACAATAAAGAAAAAAGAAAACCAAACCCTACAGGGCAATCTAGAAGAAAGAAAAAAAAAAAAAAAAAAAAAAAAAAAAAAGACAAAACCAATAAACCAAGCTAACAAACAAAACCTGTGTGGCTATCTGAAAATTGACTAAGTTGCAGATTGTATTACAAGTTGAACATGGATTAAATTTGTTGAAAGATAGCTCAAGTTCACAAGATCTCAGAGCAATTTTAAATCTATTTAAAATGGCTTATTCACTGCATTATTTGATAATGTCTGACCTTAGTGAAACATCCAAAGGAGATCTCTCTTCTTAGAGTTGCACTTTCAGTGGAGCACATTCACGGTGCATTGAAATTCTGGGTCTTTAGAATGGTTGCACTAAGCCCTTCAGAATGAAACCACTGAGCATCATAAACTCAAAAGTCCATGTATCAAGCTCTGTGACAGAAGGGTCTTGAATCCACCTCCTGTCCAAAGGCATGCAGGAAGCCCTAATAGCCACTGTGTTCTTGCTTCTTTTTGCTAATATCTATGAAAACTTGACTACTGCACCCCGCTCTGTCTGTGTAATGTATGTATAATTTTTTATTTATCACTTTAAACTCTGGCAATGATCGTGTCATAGTGCTGGTTTTGCCTAAGAGACATGTAGTTTGAAAAGTATGATATAGTCCCAAAACTGCTGCAAGGCAAATGTTGAAGCAGTGATGGAGCCACTGTTTCAATCTTCCTGGGACTTGCTTTTAATTTTATTAGTTTAATATGAATATATGTTAGATGAGTAGCTTATTAGATCAGTTGAAATGCTAAAGCCTGTTACCTCTATGGAAGAACTGATTATCTTAAACCCTTTCATTTCCAAATGGTATACTCCTTGTCCATTTTTAATTCAAAGCAGCTTTATTAATTCTTTCTACGGTACTCCTCTGTGCTGCAATTACAGCATTAGTCTGAGCTTTTCAGACTTGATAACAGATTCTAATTTTATCCCATCTGTTTCATTGTAAGGATTTTTTTCATGCCTGGAGGTGGCTTTTCCTTAATCATTTCTTCTGTACAAGATTGCTAGTAGAAGCTTAAAAGGCTTTTCTTCCTGCAAAGATCAACTGCTGGTTTCTTCTCCATCAGGACAATGTATCAGCAGTTCTCTGGATAAATTGTCTAGAAGGCAATCATTTGGAAGCTCTTACCAAGCTAGGAAGGTTGTTAGCTTTTGATCTCTTTTCTTAAATAATATCACTGCAAAGTTACCCTAGCATACTGACATTAGATCTCTGCTGGGTTATCTTCTTGAGAGTAAAGATTACAGAAAGATTCTTTGTTAATTTGCCAAATTGAAATAAACAAAATTTGTTCTCAGGCCTCAGATATTCATGTGAACATACCACTGCAGGTTCTGACATGTACGTACATGTGAAGCAACAAGCGAATCCAGTTGACAAGTGGAAATGAACAGGAAATGAATGGATAGTTAAAAAAAATAATAATCACAATTTCATTTTGTTAGTAATTTTTAAATCCCTTTGAGATTTGCATTTTGCCTTTGCATTTGTGTTGACAATGGTATGGCTGACAGTACACCTCATTTTGACTAAGATGTTCAAAGAAGATAAAGTGGTTAAGCTCAGGTTTTGGCTCTTCATGCCCACAGACAGTCACCTAAATGATAATAAAAGATGAAAAATTCATGGAAGTTAATATTTCTGTGAAAGATAATTCCTGAAAGCTTTCATTTATCACTCATGCCCTTTCTGAATGTATAGTTTCTGGAGACTACCACAGAGTCTTCAACTATCCTTGTGAACTTGACAGGTCTGTGATCATCATTGGAAGTTAACTGTTCATCAGAATATACATTGGAAGGCTAGGGAATAAGGGCTGGTCTGCAGCTGCATGTATATCCTTTATCTGCAGGTAGACATCCTTAAAAATCCTTTTGGGAAGGTGAGTCGTGATAAGCTTGGAATTAAGCAAGTTCATTCTTCCTGGCTGAATGTAAAAATCAGAAAGTCGGAATGATTTCCATCCATGTTGTCAATATTAACAAACAGGCAAATAGCTTTATATCTGGACGTTCGAATGATACAGTCTTGATTTTGCCTCATTTTGATGTTACATTTGATATGGAGATATTCCTTAGATGTGCGAACATTTAGGCAGTGATTACAACCTAAAGCATATACATACTGGCTGTAAAAAGCCCTATGTGCTTGAATTTTTTAAACACAGGTTTGGATTTCTGTTGTGCCCTTGCCACAGGACTTTTTGTAGTAAATATATTTTATATATATACACTTCCATTTGACCAGTTTTAACATTGGTTAAGCTGGGCCACTCTGCCAGTTAAATTGATCACAATAGTTTTAACTATAAATCATTTTTATAAATATCTTAACTATTAAAAGTATTTAAAGTTTATGATTTCATTTTTATATATGTATTCATATTTCAGATGATGCTTATTTCACAGAAAGACGGGCAGTAAAATTAAGAACATATCCACAACCCATCTTCAAAATGCAGGGTGTCAGTCACTGCTTAAGCCAGGCTTTACAGCTCATTCATATCAAATTTCTGTACATCTAAATGGTCTGATATTTTTGAAGATCCTTCTCCATTTCAGATAGCTGGTATCATAAAAGTATTTTAGATTGTTATTCAACAGTTATATGATCTTCAGGAGTTTCAAATAAACTACAGAAGCTATTGCAGTTTGTTTTTATTTTTTGTGGATGCTTAAAAAAAAGAGTCTCTTCCTGCTTCTCCCTAGTTGACCTTTAGGAACAAAAACAATACTGCAATGTTCCTTATCTATTGGATAGAGTTCCAGGATGGCTGGTTTCTGTGATTTAAGTATACATGTGTGCTCACCCTCAATATGAATTTGTTAGTGAAAAGCTTTGATCACCCTTTTTTGACAAAGTAGTGCATCTTATTGTGAGATATGAAAAAGCAGGAATTACCTAAGTATTTCTTTTTCTATATTTTTAGAATAGTTTAAACTAAAAAATAATTTCTATGAAATTTATGATGCCTTAAGCTCCTATAGATGGATATCCTTTTTTCCTTTTTTTTTTTTTTCTTTTCTTTTCTTTTTTTCCTTTTTTTTTTTTTTTCCCATATTTGTAGGTTTTGGCACATTAAACCTCATACAGAAATTACTGACTCGGAATTCTTTTAGTTTGGAACTGAGGAGCTCAAAAATAAATGTGGATCAAAAAACCATATGCCCTTTCGTGCTACATCCGTCTGGCACTTTGCTGTTGTGTAGTTATACCAACTCTAGATTTATGATAAATTATTCTCTGTATGCTATCATCTAAAAAACTTCTGCATTTAAGATCATTGTTTATCAAATACTCTCACAGATTTTTTGGAATCAAATTTTACCTGTCTTTCAACCATATATTTAAACATGTCGTGTCTTGTCATGTTTCTCCTGTAATGCTGATGTTGCAAGGTAGTATCTTTCTCAACAGAAGGTGAAATTATTAGTATACCTTATCAGTGTATGGAAGTAAACACCATAGCCTATAGTACCCAGAAAATATCTGTTCTCCAGATTAATCAATAGATTTTCATTTATAAATACACATTTTAGTAAAATTTAGCTAGCTCTCATTCATGTGACAGTGCTCTTATTAGAGCTATTTTTTCAGATTTTTTTTTTTTTGCAAGGCACTATATCAAATGTTTAGTGCAGTTCAGAAGTATTACGTTTACTGCCTTTGCTTTGTCATTAATTATTTCACTGCCTCTCTTTACACTCACTTCCTCTTCAAAGTTTGCATCTAGTTTGGAGTATCTTGTGCATGATAGTTAATGAGCATGTTTCTTTAATGAAACATTTCAATTTTGAGAACAGGTGGTCAAACATCTATTCCACTGACACAAGGAAAAAGCTGTCTTGACTAGAAAATAGGTCTCTTGTATGTAAAATACAATACCTGCCATCACAAATTGAATGGAAAATGTTCCGAGTATGTCACTTCAACGGTGGCACTACAGCCAAATTATATCATGTGCATAGCTGTTTTGTTTGGAGTTTTTCCTTTATATTGACAGCTGCTAAATAAAAGCCATTTCAATTTATTTATTTATTTATTTTTTCCTTCTGATTGAGTGGTTAGCTCTAAGTCCAGTTTCTAAACAGCATCTGGCACTTTTTATGCAGCTATAAAATATTTAAAAATAAGGTGAACTGCTTTTGGCAAGCCTGAAACCCAAAGGGAATTCTGGAGTCTATAGCACACTTTGTTATCTCTTTGCCAATGCAGCACATCTAGCAATATGAAACTGTCTCCTGTGTTAATATCAAGCAGTCGGAGAGAAACAGATGACCCTTGTCACCTGATACAGCATCCTGCCCTGACTTTGGCCTGGCAGGTACTGAAGATTTCCTGATTAAACAAAATTCCAAGTAATTAAAGTTGAGATGCAGTGGAATACCTTGTCATGCTGTCATACTTTTTGTGAAGGATCAAAGCATGACAGATTGTGTATGGGCCAGAATACTAATTTCAGAAGGAGGATGGCCAACTTGACTGGCCTTACACTTTTTAGCTTTCATTTGCTGGTGTGCTGCTACTCAAAAGACAGAAACGGGAATTGTACTATTAAAAATGGCCGAACTCCTTGATTGTTTGCTGTTACAAAAACAGGCAAGGCAGATGCTCACAATGGTTAAAAAAATTATACATCAAGAAGCACAGAAATATGCAGCATCATGTGTTTGCTGCCACAGCAGCAGGTGCTTGGACTGACAAGTAAACAGAAAGAGAAGATTCAACTCCCAGGCAAAAAGTACCTAGGCAGTGTGTCTCTAAAACTGTGTACTCAGCATTAGCAGGGTGTTGCCTACTGAGAAAAGTTCTTAGATGTAACAGCACAGCAAAAAAAAAAAAAAAAAAAAAAAATGGTTTGATTTAATAAACTCTTTCTGTTTGGAAAGAGCACAGGCCTGATGCTCAGCTGGAGTAAGCTGGCATGGCTCCATTGAAAGAGGGTTGCCAGCTTTAGGGATTTATCAGTGCTCTCAACACTTTTGTACTTTTATAACACGTTTCTGTTCTTTTTTTTATTATTTTTTATTTATTTTTTATTTTTTTATTCCAGCTTTGCTTTCACCTTCTGGTCCTCGCAGTTTTGCTTGTCTCAGAACAGGTTGTCATGTCCCTTTTATCTCTGATGGGAAAGTGAGGCTACCTCTGACAAAGATGGCAATCCCTAAGGCTTAAATATAGTTGTCTGTTTCCTCTGTGATTCTTTCAGAGTCCCCAAACTGAGATAACTGCAGCACTGGCACAGAAAGCGAGCTGCAGCTATCCATATATGTTAGTGTATATGACACTTGCAGGGGCATGACGGAATTTCAGATTCATCAGATACATAGCTGCCCTGAGGCTGAAAGGAAACGGTCTGGGGACAACAAGCCTGATGTATATCACCTCCACTATTGTATCCTCCGTGTTATACCTTTGAAAAGCTTTGGGCATAGGTATCCCCCTTGGAAACTGTTATCTATCACTGAGCTATAGACTTTATTTGTTTGCTGATAGGAGTATGGTAAATTAGTTTTTAAGCCTTGCATATAAAATAAAATCCAAAGTTCTCAATATTCATTCTTAAAGTCAATGAAGAAAAGGGAAAAAGATCGTTTTAAGCCAGTAAATTGAAGATTCTTATTTATTTTCCTAATATGCTCTCAGGTACGCTATAAAGGCATTGAAAGTGCTGGTGAGGGGCAATGGGTATGCATTCATATCTCCCCTGTGTGCTTTCTAATGTACCCCCTTTCAGGAAAAAAACTCAACAGTGAAGTCATTATGCCACTTCACTATAGACGAGAGAAGTGATTCTGAGGTTTATTAACCCCTTGAGTAACCTAATATCATGTAGTATGTCCTATAAAAATGGACATTAAAAAAAAAAAAGTTGTGGCTTTCCCATGAGAAACACTATTTTTCACTATCATGCTGGTGTGGAAAGATTCAAGATCATGATAACTTAAAAATGTGTCCTCGTGGGAATAGCACTTAGCAATTTATTCAGCACAACTTTTTATTTATAGTGGTATGCAATGGAAAAGCATACAATCAGCAGCTATTCCTTCGTGTATGGGTGCACACATAGGAAGTGGACAGAGAGAGACAGTACAGGCTGCTATCACAGAATCACAGAATTGAAGGGGTTGGAAGGGACCTCAAAAGATCATCAGGTCCAACCCCCTGCCAAAGCAGGTTCCTTAGAGCAGGCTGCCCAGGTAGGTGTCCAGGCAGGCCTTAAATATCTCCAGAAAAGGAGACTCCACAACCTCCCTGGACAGCCTGTTCCAGTGCTCTGTCACCCTCACTATGAAGAGGTTCTTTCTAGATAACTATTATGTTGCCAATTGAGGTGAGAAAACACGAGGCAGTATGAGTAATGAGTGAATATCCAAGTACATCTGTGTCTGCTTTGTTTTGTTGTGTTTGTGTTTTGAGGAAGAAAAGGAAAGAAGAGAGAAAAGGCACATAGCAAAGCAGGGTTGTACTGCTTACCTATAATTTAAGAAATGCTTGTGATGCAGCTACTTGATTTTACATCCTAAAGACAGAATACAAGTAAAGATAGAAGGCCAGTTTTGTAAACTGCCAGCATAACAAGAATAGCTGCTGCTGGATTCAAAATCTACCACCACACCAAAACTGTTCTGCTTCCCCCTTCCAGTGCCTTCCCACGACTGCTGCCTGGACTCATTCCTTTCTGCACTCTCCTGCCCACAGGTGACCCAGATTCTTTGCACCACATTTAAAAACAACCACCTCCATGCCTAATAAAGATTGCAAGTCCTTAAATGTCAGCTCTGGTCTCATCCTAGAATAATTTATAGCATTCTGCCTTCTGCTTGGACTGATCATCTGCTCAGAAACAGTTTTAGAATTGACTTCTATTCCAGATTGAAGACGGAAATCCTGCTGCACTGGCCTTTGAGAAGACTGTTTTCTGTGCTGAAATAATTCTTCAATGCAAAATATGACAGGGAAATTAAAAAGCTTTTACCTCTCCCCAAAAGAAAAAGAAAAACAAAACATTAAAAGAAGATGTGGAAGATGCTTTGTCTGTGCATGTGTACATATAAAACATACTTACAGATGTTTTATAAAGCACTTCTAAATGCTTATAAAACATCTAGATGTATGTCTGTAAAATGTCATCAAAATACATGCTTTTTTTTTGTTTGTTTACTTCTCCTTTTGAGTTCTAAATGCTCGAGTTAAAAACTTGTAGAAAATATGATTTTAAACACTTCTGAAATTATGTTCTTCATTTGCTTGTGTATGTTCAATCTGTGAAAAAAGATTTTTTGCTGCCATGGAAGACAGAATTCCAGTCTCTTACAGTAATGACATTTATCCTTTCTGTAAGTGATTTTGGGATCAAAAAAGGTGAATTACACCTGTTTTAAAGGTATTGAATCCTGTCCAAAAAAAAAGGTATTGGTCCTGTCCAAAATCCTTGAAAATTTATTAAGAACATTTATTTACTGAGCACTATATGAAAGAATCAACATGTTGGGGAGAATCTTCAGTTTATTGAAGAAATTTTATGGACTACAAACTTCTGATATTATGCTACTGTAGGATTCTCATAGAGGGCTATCTGATAATACTGTGTTCAGTAAATATGAATATAAATACTGTGTTCACATATGTTAATGTTTGACGTTAAAAATCTTGAGAATTGTCTTATATGCTTTCTACAAGTGTTTGAGACACTTGTTTAATTTTTCCAAGAGTCATCAGGGAGATACATGCAGCTTATTTAAGTCTTAGAAATTATTCACTGAAGTCACTTATTACTTCTTTTGCAGAGGAATACAAGAAATCTCCCCCCTTTCTTATTTTGATTGCTTCTTTTCCTTTATTATTATTCCCCTGTTGCACATTTTTTTGAACTGCTGTGAAATATAAAGCTATTTTTATCACAAAAGAATATGCATAATGATATAAAGCATATTTCAATTTATTTAGCCTTTTCTGGGATAAAGTCCAATTACAATCTTTAAAGTATATTCTAGCTGATATTATTCTTCCACAGAACTTTCAAGATATGTTTTATGATAAAGACTCATTTAAATATTATATCTTGGATTTTTCTGATTTAAATGATCTGTAAAATAGATACAGTATTGTCAGTCACTGCTGTGTATCTACCATATATATTTTTGCTTAGGCTGTCTTTTCCATTTTTAATCATATTATCTGTGCATTGAACATTTACATTTTCATGAAACCAAACTCTACACACCATCATATGTATTTGTTTTATGTTCATGTACAATATCTTTTAATCACAATACTAATGGTTACAATAAACCTGGACCTAGTGAGGTACTTAGCCAAGAGATTAGTTTTCAGCACTTGCAGCTGAGATATTTTGGTAGGATAGTTCACATGCTGTACTGTTTTGCCAAGTCCAGGCAAAAGATGGCGTAGGCTGAATGCTGTAGAAACCCTGAGGCAAACATCTGCACCTAATGCTTTTAACTTTAGCTTAAGAGCTGCCCTCCTAAAGTTCATGCCTTGATGTGTTTATTCTGTAAAACTCTACAGCTGGTAGAGGGAGGTTAGAAGACCTTTTGCCCCCACATTCAGTGCCCATCTCCTGCTCCAAGCTGCTCGATAGACCTCATCTGTATTCTAAGACAATGGTGGCTTCTCTCCACCTTGGGTCCAAATGCAGAGGCTGAACATGAATATGAAATCTCCCACTTGTCCCTAGTTAAAACTGTAGCCATGGTCCTGGCCAGTGACCTAAGGAGATGCCACTGGAAGGCAGGGCTCAGCCTCCTGGCCACATCCATGTCAAAGTCCCACGTGAGGGGAAAGTGCTCTTCCTCTGGTTCAGCAGACAGCAGGACTGCACTTCCTACACTTGGTGATAAGTAATAACTCAAGCTGGCATTAAAGGCTGGGTGTTGAGGCCCTAGATACTTTTTATTTCACTTGAATTCTTCAGCACGCTTTATACCATGTATTAGTTGTTCAGTCCAGTTTTGGGAAGTAGACAAATGAGACGGATGTTGTAGTTGGCAATTGTGTGGCAAAATCACTATGCTTTGAAAATAGGTGTGTCTTCCAATTTTAGTGTTTGAATAATAATACGACACACATGCTTTCTATGTCACTCTTCTTCAAAAAAAAAAAAACAAAAAACAAAAAAAAAAACAAACAAACAAAAAGAAAAAACAAAACAAAAAAAAACACATGATCTCCACTTGTCAGTCTCTCGTGTTGTAACTTAAGCATTTGCTGGTGAACACTCTGTCTATCTTTCCACTGTTGGCTACATGTATGACTGCTGTTCCTACCACAGCTAACAATTTTTATCTAACTGGGGAGGCCTCAGCTTTTTACTGTGTATATTAATTTTGTCAGATACTTTTTAAATTGTGTCTCAGATATCTTCCAATGTTGTTCCCTGTGCTTTCATAGCTTACACACAGAAGTAGTTAGAAACTGATGGAGCAGTAGCTCAAAAAAGCCATGCTGGACATGATGCTGTCTGGCTGTATGCAGGTTAGTGGCATACAGATTGCAACAGAGAAGTTTCTCTTGTAGACAGGTAAATTTTCCTGTGACATGTCCTGGAGAGGTAGGGTTAGCATTGTTCAGGCAGCTACCTATGGCTATGTGTTAGAAGAATAATCTTAATTTGCCAACACTCATCTAAACTTTTGAGATATTTTGGATGGGACCTAAATACAAAATGTTCATCAGGTTCATTTTGAGTGGGTTTGCTCTCTTCACATGCTAAATATTCGTCATGTTCGTAGATTATTTTTTTCTTGTGCATTTGTGTACAAAGTAGGTACCCCAGTTTTCTGTGTTTTATCTTGTTCTTTTATCAAGCTGGAGTGCTTGGTTTATCTTGTATATTCTCTGCCACATATTAAAAGCTGCTCTGAGCAAATGTTGTTCACTGTCACTGTAATAACTAAGCCAACCAATATTAAATTTGGGATGTAACAGGTGTAAAATCAATCACTGTCCTTAAAGAAATGTAGCAATATCTTCCTGTTTCATTTCTCATAGAAAAAAAAGGTCTGGTAGGTCAGCCCTTTCCTCTTTTGGATTCATGACTGTGTATTGAAAAAAATTACTAGGAAGTTATTGTTCCCTTCTACAGACACAAAATTGAACCTTTTTCTGGGATGTGGAACAATCCTTATGAGCTTCTTATTTGTGCAGGTTGTTTCAAATACATTTTTCTCTTTAATAACTGTGTTCCTTCCTCCAAAGCATCTGGCACCATCTAATGATGGAGGCAGGTTATCACCCATAACTTATCTTTGTTTCACTTCCCCCACACTCTTTTTCTGCTGAAGAGCTCTATTAGGATGACAGCCACAGCTTCCACTGTCCTTGCTTCTTTGCTGTGCTACTCTGGAGGTTAAGAGGGGCTCTTACTCCCTTTTGTGGTTCAGTAAGTGCTGTGGATCTATCCACACCCGCTGAACTGTCTTTACTGAAAATACACGTGCTGTGGTAACCATCAGGAATGAAGACATTCCTGCAGTGTATGCAGCTGTCCGTGAGCTCCTCTTCTGCAGTGAAAATGTGGTGTAGGAGCAATACACCGAATGAGAATCCGAGGTGCAAAACAGTTTTCAATTGTTTCATAATATGAGTTTATTAAATGATCTGTCTATTGGCTTCATATTGCTTTGTATTATTCTGCTGCCCTCATAAAGTTCCTTTCTTCCTTGCCTGCCAGATGCGTGGCATAGTCTGAACCACAGTAAGGATGACTCATAGTAGTCACTCTATATTTCTCTCTCTTCTCATTTCCTGCCTAAATAATAACAAACACTTTAGACCAAATTGAACCTTGTAAGGTTTCTCTTCAAAATTTCAAGCTATTGTTTTTTATTTACTATTAGTAATGTTCCTTTTTATACTTTTTTTTTTTTTAATGTGAGATTATTTTCTTCCTTTTGCTAAATGCTGGAATTCATATAAATATACAAATATGTAAAATAAAAAAGCAATCCAGAAAGCATTCCAGTAACAGTAGCAGTCATGTCTCTACTGGAATTACAAATGCAAACTTATTTAAACAGAATGTGCAGCATCTTCAGCAGTTTTTGTTGTTATAGCTGTGGGTTTAAATTATTTTTGTAGGGTTGCTGTTGGTTTGTAGAAGTTTTATTTGATAGTTTATTTAACTTATTTTTCTAAAACATGAAAACATTATGTGAGAATTCCGTTATTTCTAAGAATAACTGGAATTGATTTAATCCTCCAGAAATAAATATTTCTGAAATGTGAGAAGTGGCTGAGGCAATAAGAGGGACAGGTTGGTCTATTAATCTTTATTTTGTTTCTTAGCTTGATAGATTGTTTTAGTGTTTCAGCCAGTTAGCTGCAACTAATAGTGGAAAAGAAAGTCTATTAAAACACACACACACACAGAAAGAAAGAAAGAAAAAGAAAAAAAAAAAAAAAGAAAAAAAAAAAACACACCTACAGTGCTTTGTTTTATAGTGGCCTATTGGCTAGTACTTGACAATAGCTGAGGTGACAGCTGCCAGTTCATTTTATAGTTGTTTGTTTTACCACTACATACGGCTGTCTGGAAATGTTCTGGCTGTTGTTACTTTACTAATAGGTGTAAATTAAAGTTGGTCTTCTTAAACTGTTTGTTACTGAGTTCTGGACTGGTTTTACTATCTTTCTTCTGGGAAAAGAGCCTTTAACTAAGTATCGAGGGTTACTTTTTTGTTCCTATGTAACTTAAACTTTTCCACCTGTCCTCCCTCTCCATACCTGAATTTTTCTGTTATGAGGTTGAAAAGATACTTAGTTTCTACTATTGTGGGGCTGTCTTGGGGTTCTGCTGCGTGGGGTCATAAAAAGCACAGCCTCCCTTCTTTCTATTTTGCTTTCCCCTCCAACAATTACGCTTTTAAGCACAGTTGTTAGTATGATCTAAAGCTTAGTTTCTGAAGTATTAGAAACAGAAAATTTCTTTGAGTTTGTGAATCTGTGTCAATTACGGTGCTAAACAATTTTACTAATATTAATATCCAATGAGTTGAGAATATTCTTTCAATACTCACGATTCACTGTGTTAGAAAGGAGAAACAGTCCTAGGTCACTAGCTGGGATTAGTCACAGCAATTATGAACAGTGCTAGGGATTAGCAAATGTGAAGTATTTGAAAGCTTTCAATTGGTTCCTGACTACATATTGAAGCCTTGCATAAAATCATGCATAATGGCAAACATATGTATAAAATGCAGCTCTGTATGTTCATAAATAAAATAAAATAAAAAAAAAATCTGTAAGAAAGAAAGTAGCATAATCATAATGGAAAAGATAACAATAAGGACTTGAGCCAGAATTAGAAACGGGCTGAGATTAAATATTACTTCTGCATATTTCTTAGGAAGAGCTTTGATTAATCAGTTCTAAAAATCAGTGTTTAGTAATTCATGTAAAGTTTCTTGCACACTACCAGTACAAAGCAGGCTTGATTGCTGTTGGTAGTACATAACACTTCCATGAAACGTGAATGGTGATATTTACAGAAATCACAGCAATACTCATCCAGATAGAGGTAAATTCACTTACAGTCTTTCAAAGTTTAAACTATTTTCAGGTCACTGTGATGCCAATAATACCTTTAGCATGAAATATTCATAATGACTCATGAACATTAGAATAACATTCTGACATTTACCTATTCTAGCCTCAAAGATTGGGATCTAAGAGGAAACTTTTTTTTTTTTAAAAAAAAAAAAAAAAAAAAAAAAAAAAAAAAACAGGGCAGGCTTGAAGACCCAGTACAAGGACACAGAATTCCTCTCTAGAGTCATTCTGATATCAGGTGCTGGAACTCTGAATAAAGAAACGAGGTAATTAGTACTGAGTCATAGAAACAGGTGCTGTTGTTGACTCCTGTGAGGCTTCAAGAAAGGGAACTGGAGCCTTATGTGGTAGAAATAAGATTTTAAGATGAAGGTTGTGTAAACACAGCTATAAGGCTAGTCAAGTTTTGGGAAAGAAATGTGGTATTTTTCCTTTAATTGTTGTAGAGATTGACACAAAATTTACTGTGACCTTTGAGTGATATGGTACGAGCTTGTTAGCTCCAGCACCTGTGATGGGCTGGAAAGACAATTTTCTTCATGTTTGTTCAAAAAAATGTGGAACACATAAGTAGTCTAAGTTCTTCTTTCTACTGCCTTGAAGCTTGGAGGGAAAAGGTAAGGGTGAAACATACCGGATGTATTTGTATTTTCTTTAATACATTCATTAATTTTTAGTGTTTCTCTCTAATTATGGAAAATGAGGAGTTTCACAGAGTATCACTTTTTTCCTAGTAACTGATCAGTTAACTAAGAATATCTTAGAATATCTCATTTGAATAATGTTTCACAATTAGTAAATTGAATAACAGTATCATAAACTGTAATAGACCACTTCCCATTTTAGTACTGTGGAGTAGTGAAGGATGTTCCACTAGTAGCAGAAATACTACCTCTGTATCTTTGTTCTACGGATCTTGCCTGGCAGGTCACATATGATACACATGAGTGTATCCTTGTCTGCATATCTTAAGTGCTGTATGACTTGTTTTCATGTATGGGTGTTCCTTAATGTTAATTAAACTAAAAATAACATCTCAGATTCATAACAGCTTTGCTGTTTTAATATCCATGTTTTCTTCTTCTCTGTCCCTAATCAGAACAACTGAATGCCCTAAGGAAAAATAAACTATCTCAGCCTTTGTAGGACTGATTTTTATTTGGAAATTGTCAGAGCACAAAATACTGCCTGTGCTGTTATAATGATCCATGCAGGAGGAAGCAGATCTTGGCTCCAGGGAAGGCCGACCTATTTAATAGAAAGATTGGCTTGCCCAAGGAAGCCGTTTTTTAAGCAGATTGAGGTTGCTGTGATCTGCAGGGATACGTGTGTTAGAACTAATAAGTTATCACCATACCCATGATGCTTTCCTCCTGATTGTTTTGTTTTAATTCCAGCAGAAAACACAGAAAGTCCCTCAACAGTATCTGTTGTTGACCTGCTGGGTTTATAGCCCTGGGTAGCCAAACACTTCAAATTACTCATTTTAAAACATATTGCTGACAGCTTGGATACGAGGAGAAAACTTAAAAGTTGTGAAGCTTAAGAGACAAAAGGAGAGCAGCAAAGATGAAACACCAGTCAGATTTTTTTCCACTCAGAGTAACTGAGTAATTGCAACCTAGCCAAATCTTTGCAATGAAAATAATTTGTCTCTACACCAGACAGCTGCTGTCTTCATGGTCCTATGGTGGTGCCATTTGTGTTACAAATGTCCAGTCACAGTGTTCTTGGGCTTCTCTAAATTTGCCTCTAATATCAATGAACATGCACCTCTTCGATGCAGACCAATCTAGCCTATATTTTATTTCCTATCTTTTAAGCAGACAGGAACTTCAAGGACTCCAAACAAAAAACAGGAATGTGGCCACCTAGTAGTGAAACAAAAACAATGATTAATAAAACACATCCCATCAGGCAAACCCTTGAAATTGCATACATTATTTCTGCTTCGTAGTTGAGAGACACAGTATTACAATGATGAGCCCTGAATTATTTCATTAAATTTCCCTCACTCTGTTCAATCTTTAAAAATTAATTACCAATTCCTCGTTCTGTCCATTAGTGAAAACCTACATAAATTATATGGAAGTACTACTCAAGTTGTGACTTTTTTTATTATATTTTTTTAGAGGTCTATTGTTGTGAAATACTCTAAGAAAATTGCTGTGCTTAAGTTGGTGGTATGGTTTCTTTCCGTAATGAGTATAAAGAAATATTAAGAAGTACTTGTTTAAAAAAACAAACAGTAAACAAACTGTTTAAAAATTGTATACCTATACAGGAAGGGGAAAAAAAAAAACAACCACGTTCTGTCAATATGAGTGCACCTAAGAGTCTAACAGTTTTCTGATCCAAAGCTCATAGAATAGGGAGTATTAGATGATAGGCTGGTGAAAGCTAGTATCTCATCTTTACTTTTCCTGTGCCCATAGGATCGTATCCTATAAAATTCCCACTCTTAATTTCCATAACTTCAAAGAATATAAATGTGAGAGTTCTGTGTGGTGTATCGCTGTGGGTTATTCTATTGTCTTAGAGGCAATTTGGAAAACCTCAGCATACCTCATGAACCAGTTGTTCAATTCTGTCTTATTAGAAGCTTTAGAGATTTTGTTCTTCTTCATTATTATTTTTAATACTATTGAAGCATCATAGTGCCCCAGTTCATACTTACCATGGCAAACTCTTCTTAAGAATTTGAAGGACTAAGCTGAGTCAGTTTGAAGGACTGAGCTGGAAGTCAATGTAATTTCAGTCTCTGTTCAATGAAGTTTAAGGGATACCTTAGACTTAGGCTGTCCATCATTGCAATACCAATACCCATGTTTTTGCTGTAATTCCTATAACAATTACATTAAAAGCTTTTCTAATAGTCTGTTTAATGGCTTTATATTTTAAGTTTCTGGGCACTTTAACACCTTTAATATTACAATTTTTGTATGGGGGGGATTTTCTTCAATAGAACGGAGCCATGAAAATATTACTCTGTTTTTTAGTCTTATTTCATTTATGCCTTTAAGAAGAATGGAACATCCAAAGTGAAGACCCTTTTTTATAATGAAAACAGAGAGACTGCACATATAAGGATAGTGTGTTCCCAGGATGGAGAATGGGGTTTGATGTCACTTGGACTATGCTAGATTTGATATTTACCCATTTTTCAAGTTAATAGAAGTCTTGGGTCGAACCTTACCATCCACCCACAGATAGCAAATCCTACTTGTATTTGCATTGGGAAGTTAAAAATAATAATGCTAAATGAAACTGAATACTGTGCATTACTATGCTCTTAAATTATATACCTAATCCATAAACTAGTTAATACATCTAAAATAATAGTTGTTTAACACTTTTATGTGCCATCAAAATAAATAGTTGCCAAGTAAGCAGTTGTAGTTAGTCAGATCCAAGATAGATTGTTGAGAACTATCTATGGTGTTTCTATGAAAACAACATGGTTACAGTGATGTATATCTGGAGAATTGTACAAAGTAAAACTGAAAAATAAAACCTGCTATAGCAACATGAAGATGTTCTTGCATAATCAAAATTATGTTACGTAAAGGCAACCAACTGTTTATATTTTGGATCATCAGTTTTAGGTATATTATGTATCACATATAGGCTCTATGCTATTGCCAAAAAAAAAAAAAAAAGGCTTGAATAAACCCAAACTTTATTTTCTCCATCCTGTTATATCAGCTGAACTGCAAGAAAATGTGTGTAGGAAGGATAGAAAGGGGCTGAATTTTTATCCTGATGGGGAACAGTCAGTCTAAGAATGACATTTAAATTAGCTTTTTTTTTTGTTTTGTTTTGTTGTTGTTGTTGTTGTTGTTGTTTTTTTAGCAGCAAAGATCAACATACTTCAAGCTATGTGAAAGGCTAGGTGATTAAAAGTTGCCATCTCGTATTTCAGGTACATATTGATGATTTTAAATCAGTTCTCAGTGAAAATGTTGCCACGTTATTTTTTTTTTCCCTATTCTATACTGAATGTATGAGACATGACATTCACAACTAATCTTATACTCTTTAAATTAGCTTAGGACCCTCTTCATGTATGCATCAGTCTTCAGAAAAGTATGGACAATTTATAAGTCAATGGTCTTGCTGCAAGAAATCAAAGAAACAGAGCAATAAAGTTCTTTAGAAAAAGCTTTTTTCACAAAATGGACTTCTGGCCCTGTAGGTAGGGACACTTGTGAGTTCAAACCATCAGATGGTATGATGGATAATGACTTCATTGCATGGTTTAAGTCTGGTCCAAAGGAACCATCCAGCTATATGAGCTTTCAGTTCTCAGAGAATGAAGAAATGAACACAACGTGTTACTACTTCTTTAATCAGGTCCAAGCTCCCAGTACCTGAGGTTCCCTTGTGTCATAGATGGATAATGACCCATTGGATCAAATAAATTAATATTCTGACAAGAAAATCCATGGGAGGAGGGAGGAAAGGAGGGAAGTCAGACATTAGAAGGGGAATAGGCCATTAAAGAACTTTGGGATCCATGTAGGAGTGGTACCTGATACCCGTGGTGACTGATTTCATCTGGTAAGTTCTTGTTCTTCTTGCTCTTCATGACTTTTACTTGTGTCTTATGTTACTTTATTGTATCAGTGTTTGAAAGCAAGAAAGGGATGTTGCTTGCAATCTCATTTTTCAAATGACTATATTGACAATACTGTGATGTCAGTTTAAATGCAATATGACACTACCTTTCTGATTTATGTTGAATGGAGCTCTGGCCCTAGTGTGGCCAGCATGAGTCTGTTCTTTCTTTAATAGACATGTGGCTTAATATGTAGCAGACATGTGGTGTTATGCTACTTGCATGTAGACATGCCACTTGCCGAGGCGATCGGCTCTGGGGCAGATGCGTTCTGCAGCGGGGCGGGGAATCGGACAGGCAGGGCTAATTTTTCTGGTACCGAGCCCACTTGAGGGAGCCACCAGGACCTGGCAGCCCTCATGAGGGAGGTGAATGAGGCGAGAACGAGGCATAGGCGGAGCCAGCAGCACCCCCTCCCTGGCTGTTCAAAAGCTGCCCCCGGGGAGCGCGAGCAACCAGGACGGGCAAACAGGGCATGGTGCATCAGAAGGGAGTGGTGCAGCAGTTCCTGCAGGCAGGGCAGAGTGTTCCCCCCCCGCCCATATGAACACCTCCTCTAACGGTGGTCTACCGCTAGCTCAGCTGCAATGGTATACACAAGACACAGTGCGCTCTCTCCAGGAAGTCTGTACACACCCAGACCAACTGCCCACTCAAAACTGTGGCAGTTCAGGTCTCCGGGTGCAGGGAGTGCCTGAGCCTGTTGCTGCCACCTGATGGGGGAAAGACTGTGTGCGTGAGGTGCGAGCAGGTGGATGACCTGGTCTGCCTCGTGGCAGAACTCGAGGAGGTGGAGAGGTTGAGGGATATCAGGGAGTGTGAGCAGGAGATAGACTTGTGGAGAGACTCCCTGCGTGGCCTGAAAGACAGGTACCAGGGTGAGACACCCCAAATGGGGGTGGACCCCCTGCCCTGTTGCTGTCAGGCGGAGGGAGGGGACCTAGGAGTTGAGGAGGAATGGAGACAGGTCCCTACTCGATATTGCAGGCAATACCCTCCCCCACCGTCTCCATCTTCCTATGTGCCCTTATGCAACAGGTTTGAGGCCCTGGAGCTTGAGAGAGTCCAGTAGCTGAGGAAGAGGTAGAAAGTCTGCCCAGGAGGATTCCTAGGGCAAGGAAGTCAACTCCACACCTCAGGACTGCCTCCACCAGGACAGAAAGAAGGGTGATTGTTGTGGGCGATTCCCTTCTCAGGGGAACAGAGGGCCCTATTTGTCGGCCTGACCCTACCCGTAGGGAAGTCTGCTGCCTCCCTGGGGCCAGGGTCAGGGACATTGCCAGAAAGCTTCCCAACCTGGCTTGCCCCTCTGACTGTTATCTTCTTTTAATAGTCCAGGCGGGCAGTGATGACATTGAAGAGAGAAGCCTGAAGACCATCAAACGGGACTTTAGGGGACTGGGACGGTTAGTGAATGGAGTGGGAGTACAGGTGGTGTTTTCTTCCATCCCTACAGTGGCAGGGAGGGGTACAGAGAGGACACAGAAAGCCCACCTGATAAACATGTGGTTCAGAGGCTGGTGCCAACACAGAAATTTTATTTTTTTTTTTTTTTTGACCATGGGGTGCTTTACTCGGCACCCGGCCTGATGGCTGTAGACAGGTCCCTATCTCTAAGGGGAAAACAGATTCTAGGCCAGTAGCTGGCAGGGCTCATTGACAGGGCTTTAAACTAGGTGAGAAGGGGGACAGGGCTGAAACAAGGCTTGTTAGAGCTGTGCCAGTGGTAACAATGGCAAGGCTGGGAGAGAAGGCACTGGCCCAACTGAAGTGCATCTACACTAATGCACACGGCATGGGTAACAAATAGGAGGAGCTGGAAGCCATCATGCAGCAGGCAGGCTACGACTTGGTGGCCATCACAGAAACGTGGTGGGACCACTCTTATGACTGTAGTGCTGCAATGTCTGGCTATAGGCTCTTCAGAAGGGGCAGGCAGCACGGACGGGGTGGTGGTGTGGCTTTCTATATCAGAGAGAGTTTTGATGTTGTGGAACTTGAGGCTGGGAATGATAAGGTTGAGTCCCTATGGGTTAGGATCAACGGGAAGGCCAACAAGGCAAGCATCCTTGTGGGGGTCTGCTATAGACTGCCAAACTAGGACGAGGAGACGGATGAGAAGTTCTACAGGCATCTGACAGAAGCTGCAAAATTGTCACCACTTGTTCTTGTGGGGGACTTCAACTTCCCAGATATATCCTGGAAGCACAGCACAGCCCTGAGAAAGCAGTCTAGGAGGTTTTTGGAGAGTGTGGAAGATAGCTTCCTGATGCAGCTGGTTAGTGAGCCTACCAGGGGAGGTGTCCCACTAGACCTTCTCTTCACAAACAGAGAAGGACTGGTGGAGGATGTGGTGGTTGGAAACTGTCTTGGGCAGAGTGACCATGAAATGGTAGAGTTCTCCATTCTCGGAGAAGCCAGGAAGGGGACCAGTAAAACTGCTGTATTGGACTTTTGGAGGGCCGACTTCAAACTGTTCAGGTCACTGGTTGGCAGAGTCCATTGGGAGGTGGTTCTGAAGGGCAGAGGAGTCCAGGAAGGCTGGGTGCTCTTCAAGAAGGAAGTCTTAATGGCGCAGGAGCAGTCTGTCCCCATGCGCCAAAAGACAAGCCGGTGTGGAAGAAGACTGACCTGGCTGAACAGAGAATTGTAGCTTGAGCTTAGGAGAAAAAAGAGGGTTTTTAATCTTTGGAAAAGAGGGTGGGCCACTCAGGAGGACTATAAGGATGTTGCGAGGCAGTGCAGGTACAAAATTAGAAAGGCTAAAGCTCATCTGGAGCTCAATCTGGCTACTGCCATCAAAGACAACAAAAAATGTTTTTACAAATACATTAATGTAAAACAGAGGACTAAGGAGAATCTCCAGCCTTTACTAAATGCGGGGGGGAACTTAGTTACAAAAGATGAGGAGAAAGCGGAGGTGCTTAATGCCTTCTTTGCCTCAGTCTTTAGCGGCAAATTAATTGCTCTCTGGATACCCAGTACCCTGAACTGCTGGAAGGGGATGAAGAGCAGAATGTGGCCCTCACTATCCATGAAGAAATGGTTGGTGACCTGCAACAGCATTTGGATGTATGCAAGTCAATGGGGCCAGATGGGATCCACCTAAGGGTACTGAGAGAACTGGCAGAGGAGCTGGCCAAGCTGCTTTCCATCATTTATCAACAGTCCTGGCTATCTGGGGAGGTCCCAGTCGACTGGCGGCTAGCAAACGTGACGCCCACCTACAAGAAGGGCCAGAGGGTAGACCCAGGAAACTATAGGCCTTTCAGTTTGACCTCAGTGCCAGGGAAATTCATGGAGCAGATTATCCTAAGTGTCATCACGTGGCACTTACAGGGCAACCAGGTGATCAGGCCCAGTCAGCATGGGTTTATGAAAGGCAGATCCTGCCTGACAAACCTGATCTCCTTCTATGACAAAGTGACATGCTGGGTGGATGAGGGAAAGGCTGTGGATGTGGTCTACCTTGACTTCAGCAAGGCTTCTGACACCATACCCCACAGCATTCTCCTCAAGAAGCTGTCTGCTCATGGCTTGGACTGGCGTACACATCGTTGGGTTAAGAATTGTCTGGATAGCCGGGCCAAAAGAGTCATGGTGAATGGAGTCAAATACCATTGGAGGCCGGTCACTAGTGGCATTCACCAGGGCTCGGTGCTGGGGCTGGTCCTCCTTAATATCTTCATCGATGATCTGGAGGAGGGGATCGAGTGCACCCTCAGTAAGTTCACAGATGACACCATGTTAGGTGCGTGTGTCGATCTGCTTGAGGGTAGGAAGGCTCTGCAGGAGCATCTGGATAGGCTGGACCGATGGGCTGAGGTCAACTGCATGAAGTTCAACAAGGCCAAGTGCCGGGTCCTGCACCTGGGGCGCAATAACCCCAAGCAGAGCTACAAGCTGGGAGATGAGTGGTTGGAGAGCTGCCAGGCAGAGAAGGACCTGGGAATATTGGTGGGTAGTCAGCTGAATATGAGCCAGCAGTGTGCTCAGGTGGCCAAGAAGGCCAACAGCATCCTGGCTTGTATAAGAAGCAGTGTGGCCAGCAGGTCTAGGGAAGCAATTGTCCCCCTGTACTTGGCTCTGGTGAGGCTGCACCTCGAGTGCTGTGTTCAGTTTTGGGCCCCTCACTACAAGAAGGACATTGAGGTGCTCAAAAGAGTCCAGAGAAGGGCGACGAAGCTGGTGAAGGGTCTGGAGAACAAGTCCTTTGAGGAGCAGCTGAGGAAGCTGGGTTTGTTCAGCCTGGAGAAAAGGAGGCTCAGGGGTGACCTTATCGCTCTTTGTAAGTATATTAAAGGAGGCTGTAGTGAGGTGGGGGTTGGTCTGTTCTCCCACGTGCCTGCTGACAGGACTAGAGGGAACAGGCTAAAGTTGCACCAGGGGAGTTTTAGGTTAGATGTTAGGAAGAACTTCTTTACAGAAAGGGTTGTTAGACATTGGAACGGGCTGCCCAGGGAAGTGGTGGAGTCACCATCCCTGGAAGTCTTCAAAAGACGTTTAGATGTAGAGCTTAGGGATATGGTTTAGTGGAGGACTTGCTAGTGTTAGGTCAGAGGTTGGACTCGATGATCTAGATGATCTTCCAACCTAGACAATTCTGTGATAAGCAAGAATATCTGTTGAACTGATTGTATGTTCATTAGCACACCTATAACTTGGTCAAGTAGAAATAATTATGAGGCAGATCAATGTGATGAAATCTATTGTTAGGGGAAAATGGAAGATCTCTCATCTCTTCCTAAGGAAGAAAGGGCAACTCAACCTTTAAGTCAAAAAAGAAAAAACACCCTGTAGTAATACCTTTTACATAGTACAGCAGTGTACTTTCTTTTTGAGCAGCTTGTAGATGATTTATATTACAGTATTTTTTTAAATTTAAATTTAAAAATATATATATCCTTTGAACTTCCTAGGCATACTATTTAAAATATTTATCTAGTTTTTGCATAGTTGTGAAGTTTTAAGGATTTTTCCACTTCTATTTAGAACATATGTACACTAAAAGCACCTTAAACAGCTTTTGCTTTTATGGATTTAAAATGTTAATTTGTTGCCTGGACTCCTTTTGCATTTGTATGAGTTAAGAAAAATAAAAGTATTATATATCTGCTTTAAAGGTATTATATACTTTTATGTATTTAAAAGTATTAAATAACTACTTTTTTCTACTTCAAATATTGCGAAGTTATTCTGCTGAGACACATTATGTGTATTGTGTATTAAGAATATCCTTTTCTATGCACAGTTATTCTAAATTAGAACTAAATTAGAAAGGGTTTTATGTCTTTTTTTTTGTACTAAGATTAATAACATTTTATTCAAGGAGTAGAGATTTTAGTCTAGAATGCTAACATTGTCTTAATCTGTTATGAGTTAAAATCATAGTTTGCTTTAGCTGACTTGGAAAAGGGGTAAATTTTGAACTCCACATCATAGTCCAATTGGGTAAAAAAAATTCAAAACACGTCCTTTCTAATACTGTTTTGTAGGGGATGATATGGATTGAAAATACAGCTTTAAACTTGATTCAGAATGTGCTTATGCACTCAAGTATAGGTTCTGCTGTCCACTTTCTGTCCAACCTCTATCTTTCATATTTTCTGGTCATATATCTTTCTGCTGTACATGTTATTGTTGCATGTATATGCAACTTTTCCTTTTTTTTGAAGGGGGCTTATAAAAAAAATGGAGAGCAACTCTTTGCTCAATCATATATGGACAGGAAAAGGAGAAATGGTTTTAAATTAAAAGAGGGGAGATGTAGATTAGAGGTTAGAAATAAAGTCTCTGACTTGACTTTTCCGATGGATATTCTAGGTGACCACACAAAGGGAGACTGCACAGGGCTCCTGCTAGCAGAAAGGAGAATGGGACTGGCTAATAAGTTTGTGATCGTGACCAAAACTTCAGTACTTACTCAGGCATTGTTTAGGATTTGATACTGTTGAAATACATTGGAATGCTGTAAGCATAGAGAACTGAGATTAAAGCATTAATTCAGTGTTTATGAGCTCTGTAAGTGCCTCAAGGTACTTTAACTAGCTCAGACAAAAAAGCGCCACTAAATATGATGTGGAAAAAAGGCACTGTTAAAGTAGAGTTTGTTTAGTACTTTTGGTTAATCTGCTTTATGTTATTCTTGGAGGGAAAAAAAATGTCCTGGTGGCATGACACAAAGGAGGCTTTAAAGAACAAAGTTCTTTGTTATGGTCATTGCAGGGGTTTCCTTCTGAGGTAGGTGAACTGAGATGATCATATAAACAACTTGCTCAAGCATGTGCAGGTAGCCTCTCTGTGTGTATACATGTATATATTTTAAGCCACTATTCAGTTAACATGCTGTACTGTCATAAACATATAAGCCATATAAGCTTTTTTGGGGGGGGAGGGTCTGGAGGAGAAAAGCAGGAACTAGAAAGACTTTCTAAATTGCTTTGTAGAAATCATTTTTCTAATAAGTTTTGTCTCAGTTGATTTGAAAGTGCGTCAAGGTTCTATGTTTCAGTAACATTTTTTTCTTAATAAATGAAACATGATAATATTTTACCTTAGTACTACTCAGGTAAAGAAGACAACATAAAATAGAAATCTCTCTGACATCTTAAAGATGTAATTAAAATCAGTGTAATGTATACTACATTATTTTTGAAGTAATATATTTAAAATATGGGTAACAGAATGTTTTTTGATCCAAATGACTATACTACACAAACTAAATATAGTTAGCCAGAATGACCAAGTATGTCAAAAAAAAAAAAAAAAAAAAAAAAAAAAAAAAAAAAAAAAACGTGTGGAGCTTCCCATCTCTTGAACATGTCTGTTCTAAGTCTCAAAAACAGGAGGTGAAAAGTAAGTGGTTATTGTATTTTGGTATTTTAATTTATATTTTATTACCCAATGCTGTTGTTTTTATTTCTGAGTGTCAACATCAGAAATAAAAAAATAAATAAATAAAATGGGGTGAAAGAACCCACTGTTGACAAAAAAAGATAAATGGACTGAGCAGTGTTGATGAATAGATTAACAAATTAGTTTGTTGAAGTCCTTGAGATATTAGTGATAACCTCTTACACTTGACTTTGCTCTCACCTTGTGGTGGCAAATCCCATGTCTAATGAAAGTTTTTAGTGTTTAAGGGAAAACTAATAACTAAGAAAGGGATTAAGGTGAGAAAAATAATTGCTTCTATATTGACCCTAGTGACACTAAATAACAGTGGTTGTCTCATAACTGCATGGTAATTCCTCTTGAATGGGACTCTGTCTTGCTTTTCATGATTAGCAGACCCTGCTGCATACTGTCATGTAGGGAGGTTGGAAAGTGAACACTCTTCTCTTGTTTCAGCATTACCTGTCTCTAACACAAATGTTCTTAATTCTTGGTGTCTGCTGTACTGGAGAAGATGGGAATTGAGGTACTGCCCTGGGTTTGGGTGAAGTGATAGAGAACATATCTCCATTTCAGGATTTCTTTAAGGTAGAGCTTATTGTCAGTACCACATCCTGCCTGGCATACATAGGCTTCAGAGAGAGGTAAAATAGTTTCCAAGAGAAAATGAGCTGCTAAAGTGGTAAACCAAGAAGTCTAATGTGCTTAACAATTGAACAGAAAAACAATGCCAACAAAACTCTTTTTTTGACTTCTGAATGCTATTAGTCTTCCCTTTTAATATAAACAGAGTAGTCTTGTTTGAGTTATCCCCTTCTTGAACCTGTGTATCTTCCTGTTTTGTAGGATGTTGCAGTTTCATTGCAGAATTGAGCAGGCAGAGGGAACACTTAAATATGGCCTAGAAGCAAGCTTTCCTAGCTAACACCAAAGTGCTGAGAAAACTGTTGTAATTCAGAATAAAATTAATGCAAAATAACAAAACTTTAACTTGCAAGTACAAGTAAAAGTAGATTATTCCATTAGTTTAGCTGGTGCAACTTCTTAGCTGTAGGCAGGCTTATGAATGTGTTCAACTTAGAGTCATAAAGGTTGGAAAAGAACTCCAAGATCATCTGGTCCAACCATCACCCTACTACCAATGTCACCCCTTAAACCATGTTTAAGCACCAAGTCCAACCTTTCTTTGAACGCCCTCAGGGATGGTGACTCCACCACTTCCTTGGGCAACCTGTTCCAATGGCTGACTACTCTTTCTGTGAAGAAATGTGTTCTAATTTCCAACCTGAGCCTCCCCTGGCACAACTTGAGGCCATTCCCTCTAGTCCTGTCACTAGTTGTGAGTATAGTCTTTGGGTAGACCTGGAGGGTAACCTGTTGTGGTTGTTCAAAGTAAGCTGTATCACTGTGCAACTTTGTCTTTTGAAGCAAACCAAATATACATCATTTCATTCACTTGAATAATTAAGCAACCTTGTATTTTAATAACTTCTCATCTATTAGAAAATAACACTAATAACACGATCAGATAAGCAAACGTCTTTAACTGCTTATTAAGAGAATAAAGATACTTACAGGGAACTTAGTATTGCATTACAATTGGGTATAAAATAGTCTACTAGTGTATTTTTTTTCTCTTGAAGTAGATTTATACTTTGGAAGCAAAAGATGTTTAGTTTTTCTCTGAAGTAGAAACAATTAAATACTCCTGTGTTTGTGGAAGAACAATGTAAGATATGTTTTTCCATGGAGTTGGGATGTCTGAAATTTTTCCGTGGAGATGGTGCTGGTAGTTCATATTGGGGAAAAAAAAATACTTTTTTCCCCTGTAGGGTTTATACATTAATGCTTTTTTTTTTTTTTTTTTTTTTCCTTTTTCCAAAGAAGATCCATGTCTCCACTTTTCTGGAAAATCTTTTAATTGAAAGTATTGCGATGATCTGCAGACAAATCGTTATTCTAAATGAAATGTGAATTTGCTTTTGTTTCTGTTTGCAGAGCTTTTTTTTTGTTTTTTTTTTTTTTGTTTTTTTTTTTTTTCTGTAGCGTAACCAAAGGAAAGGGAGGTGTCCTAAAAAGGTTTTTACAATGGACATGTGTATTTGATCAATCTGTCTTCAACAAAGCAAGATGTCAAAGAACCATCTGAGAAAAGAAATTAGAGGATAATTCAGAACTATCTTAAAATCCTCAAACTATACTTTTCAGGTAAGAACTCAACTATGAAATACTATTAGTATTATTGTGAAATATTAGCTGCCTCTGGCAGAGGTGAACATAAGGATTGTTCTTGACCACAAAAGTATCAGTGGTATTCTCTAGCACTTCAGTTGTCTCAAAGGTTTTTTCAGGAACTTATTTTTCACTACACTGGGTGATGACAGCACAAACCTATTTGTCACTTTGAGTGACAAATAATATCCACCACTAGAGACTTCTTGGTTGTATTTCATTTGTAAATCACAGAAACAAGAAGGCATATTTGAAACTCCCCACAGAGTGAACAAAGGACTTCCAACATATCTTTATTTCTGTACTGTACTAGGCTAGTTTTATATAATACATACATATGATTGCAAACAAGATGTGTTTGAGATGTTTTCCTTCACAGTTGGCATAGGTATGCTCTCAAACCTACTGAGGATAATGTAGGATTGATCTTTCTCACTTTCAACTGAAATGTTTTGTAGATAGTGGAATACAAATCTCAGAGGATACTACTATTACTTGGGAGGGAGGGGGTAGTGGAATCTGGTTGGGAAAAGTAATATTGCAGCATAGAAATACTTTAACATAAACTTTATAGTAGAGCCAGCATTAAGTCTCAAAACAGTAAGGACTGCTTTCATTATATCACACGGATGATTTGATTGCTTTGTAAAGCTGGGGGCTCTGTGAAGAAATGGAGACATAGTAGGGGTTTTGTTTGTTTTTAAATAAGATTATTTTCTTTGAACTTTGTTCAAGTGATGGTTTTGTTGTTTGTTTCATAGTACTTGAAACACAACTATATATAAAGACAAGTTTGGAATGAATCTGTTGAAGAGTTGGTGTTGAACAGCATTTTGTATTTAATACACCTTGAATACATGAAGTTATTACATAATGTGGCTAGAAGGTATTAGGACAATGGCATTGTGTTGTATGAATGGTCATGTCCTGTTACAAATCCTTGTGTGTTCATGCTAGGATGCTTTCTGCTATGACTTTGTGTAGGTTACCTTACTGGCCTGAAATAGCTTCTGCTTGTAAAATACACCTAACTGCTTGTGGAGGTTGGAGTATTATTTTTGTTTTCTTGCTTTAGATATATTTTTTAGAAGTGTGTTTTGCTCTATATAATAGCGATGGAAAATCAAATAAGCTAGTAGTAAAAACAAAGCTCACCTTGTAGGCCCACAAGAAAAGAAACATATATCTTCCTTAGTTTGACACATTGCTTCATTTCTATGTTAAATTTTTGGATGATTTTAAACTTTTCCATTAAATGCTTTCTAAATAGTCTTTCAACCCCCCCACCTCCAAAAAAATAAATTGTAACTGCTTATCTGACACTGACAGTAAAGTACTGAGCAAACTGTAGGAAGAAAAACAGAAATCTGTAATACAGTATAAGGTGTCAATGATATTTCCATTCATTTCAAATAACAAAGTCATGATTACTAATGCAATATATCAGAACTTGGATGTTAAGTAGCTTCACAAGAGGTTCCCTGTTGTTCTCTGAATCTAGTAGGAACGTGAAGAAAAACACTAATTAAAAAAATAACTGCCTCTTCTCCAGCACTGAGTTATGCGGTCATTACTACTTGTTAAAATACTTCTCCCCCTAAATTATTCATAATTATCTATTAGGTTTCTTGCAGACAGGGAGATTATCATAATATATCTAGTTCTTGTTATTAGTTGGTAGTTTTCATCAGTATTCCAGATCAGTCCATTACTTTGAGCCATAGCCACATCAATATAAATCACCAATGCAAATGCTAAACAAAAGTAAGTTCTGTGTGGAAAGGACACTGGTGGTTGCTTTACTTCCAACATTTCCTTCTTCTGCATTACCAGCAGCACTTTGAAACCTGAAAATGCAATTTCTCTTGCTATTGATTTTTGTCCTTTTCCATTTAGTTAGCACTGAGATACATGGAGATCTATGCAGGTACCATGTGGCAAGTTAACAATATGCTTTGTTGTTTCAGTGTGCTTCTGCACCTTGGAACCCTTGCCTCACTGTGCATCAGTTTATCTACAAAACCAGATACTGTATTAGTTTACAGGAATCTGTAATGAGCTCCCTCACTTCAGCACATATTTACTGCCAAAACTATGCAATCATCCTTGCTGTCCCCAGAATATGGTATGTAATGTATATCACTACTTGCAATGAAGTTACCATTAGGTGAGACAGCATCTCAAGTTCTTGATCAGGAGGTTAACTTCCATCTCAAAGTATTATTTTCGTTAGGAGTGTGCAATTATTACTTTTAAACACTGTGTAAAGTCTAAATGAAACGATTGACATCTAACTGCCTGAACTGTTGTTTCTATTAAAGACTTCTGTTCACTACTATTTACATATTCAGAAAAAACTGTTGAGCAGGTCTGAATAAAAAATTTCATGGTCTGAATAAAAAATTTTGGAGATACTGAATCTGTTTTCTAGGAACATCTCATTCACTAGAGTCAGCAAACTTAGTCATAGAGAGGGAGTTCATAAAATTAGTTTATGAAATAGGAAAGACCGTGGTCAAATCCAGGAGGAAATGAAATGGTAGCACATTTAACAATTGTGACATTTCTTATTATTGGGGAGGGGAATTCTGAATAGCTAGGAAGCAGCTTTAAAGAAGAGAGAAAAGAGGAAATTACAGAGATGAAAATAAGTAAAATGTTTACTAATTTTCTCACCCTTAAAGTCATTTTAGGTCAAGTTGAGGAAATTCACCTTTGAATGTAATGAAGAAGGCAGAGCTATGCAGCACTGCAAGCCCTTTAAGATAGTTCCATGCGTGGTGTTTATGCATCCTACAGATGTCTAATTCTAATAGCCTCTTTATGTATTTTAACACCTGAAAGAATTATAAGGTGCACAAGCTTGTCATTTATTTCTTTCAATTTTGTGTTAACCTGTAAGCCTAATGTTCGTTCCTCTTAAGCAAAATTTAATTCCATTTGTTTGTAGATTTCTGTTAATTTAAAAAGTCCATCACCATAAAGATCTGTTTGTATTAAACCTTTTGATTGTCTAGTGGAGGACCTGTAGGAAATGTCATTGTGCGCACAAATACCAAATGTGTTGATAGCTTGTTGTTCATCCATCTTAAACCATGTACAAGTTAAAGGATTTTCTAATCTGGGATAACATTACTAACATAGTTGAAGTGTTCTTATTTAGTGTAATGTTAAGTTAAATGAGGGTACAATTTCTAGATCAATGCTAAACAAGAGAATAAAACTGGAAAATATGTATCTGAGTATCTCTATTCTAAGAACTAGTATACATACTGTAATTCTCATATCACAGAATCACAGAATTTCTAGGTTGGAAGAGACCTCAAGATCATTGAGTCTAACCTCTGACCTAACGCTAAGTGCCCACTAAACCATATCCCTAAGCTCTACCTTCTTACTTCTTCAGAGAGGTAAAGAGGATAGCAGTATTTGCAGTCAACCTTAGGGCAGTGTTTGTGTTTGTTTTTTGTTTTTGTTTTTTTACTTGTTTTGGTGTTGTGTTTTTTTTTTTTTTTCCTGATATTTTTTCCTGCCAGCTTTACAAGTAAAAACCTTTCTAAAAAGCAGCCAAGTTACTTGTGCAACATGGTATGAAAAGGAAATAAACTGTTAAAGCTAGGAGCAAGGATTTGGAGAGAGGTTTGAAGTTCAGAATCTGCTATCAGACAGGTTAATTGTAGTGTAAGGTGACGTTGCCCTAGGGATTTCCTATATGGAAAGTAACTAGTGCTCTAGAAAAACTGTCACAGCAGCAACCACTTAGAAAATTATCATGAGGTAGGAAAAAGAGATGGTGGATTAACAATAAAAGGAACAGGGTGAGATCATGATTGATACTACACAGGTTTTGACTGAAAATTGCACAATGTTGTAGATTACCTGAGGTCAAGTATTTACACCAAGAAAAAAATAGAAGTCCCGGGTGATTACTGTTTTCAGATGTAGATGCCAAATGTGATGCCACATGTGAGAAAGAACAGTTATTTCAGCAAATTGAGTCTTGTAATATATATCCCACAGTAGAGATATGAAATACAGTTTTTGGTTTGGGGTGTTTTTCGTTTGTTTTTATTTTGTGGAGCTTGATGAGGATAATATTGAACTTGCTGTATTTCAGTCTACTGAAGTGCAGTCGTAAAAATATTTATGCTATCTGGAGAGAGTACCTACTCTGAAAGTTATCCATCTATGGAGAAGATACACTGACACTCCTTGTTTAGTCACTTTAACAAGAGGAGAAACAGATTTAAATAGAATAAGGGCTTGTATAAAAATATAATGTTCTGTATTTGATTTAGCTGGCACTGCTATTGTTGCAAGAATTCAAAACATCAAAATAACACATGGACTTCTCTGAGCCAGGTTAACGTTTGCTCACTGAAAACAGTGGCTGAGTTCTATAGGACATCTGTGTAGTTGTGTTGTGGTATTAGGAGCAACCGTTACACTCTACCCCCTTCATCTGGTAAATGGGAACACAACTTCTATTTCTCAGGGGTTCATTGCAGAGTTTAATAAATGGCAAACAAATTTACAAAAACACTTCAATTTCCTCTCCAGCTCCTGTGTTGTTATTTTCCTTCCTGCGCTAAACAGTGCTATCACAAAATAAAGTGAGGTATGTCTTACCGGCCACTATGGCATGAGAAACCATGTATTAAAAAATTGTTAGTGAACTAGAATACTATATTCTTCTCAAATCTATCGTCTAAAAGCCTCAAACTTCTATATAACAGAAGTGTCCAGTTGTAGCATATGAATATGCAGTGAGGATTCATGTTACATGTAGGATATAGAGAAATGCCAGAGAAGCAAATTAACTTATCTTGAACAACATGTAGAACTAAACTTACAGAAGCTGGCTGGTCTGATTAGGCTGATCACTCAGCCTAATCTAGTAGTTTACTTTTCTTTAAAGATAGCTGATGCACTGTCCCAAGGCTGCAGATGGCTGAAACTAAAGGTGCAGGCTGCAGTGGTTTGCTTGGCATGCCATCAGGTAACTAAGATTTCATGGCACAGGAAAATATTGCATGTTGTTAGCAGTTGGTTATGAGAACTCTGTAGGTGAAGTTAAAACCTCAGGTTATCGAGGTTCATGCATGTGTGTCGATTTTCTGGGTACTGTGTGACATCTGAAAGCAGCCTTGCATGCGCACTCTTTTTTTTTAGAGACACAGTGAAGTGCTAAACAAAGTGATGTCACCCTAACCCATGTTTGAACTTGCTACCTAGGAACAGAATCAAGGTCTTCAGAATCAATTTCCAGTTTCACGAATATTTATTGTAATTAAAGTAGCTACTACAGCACTACCCTTTCTGTAAAGATTCCTGCAACAAGAGTTAGAAACAAGAAAGTACTTGTTGCACCTTCGTTTTCTGCAAAGTCTGTCTTTTCTAAAAGAGAGGAAATTGCCAGTGAGCATCAGTAAGTGTAGTTTCTCATTTTTTGTACAGAGACAATTCAAAACATCTAGAAGAGAAATCTGTGGGAAGAATGAAGACCTATGACTGTTCTAATCATCCCCTCCATGCCCAAATCTGACTAAAAGTGATTAATTTAAGATTTTATCTAATTTTAGATTAGATAAAATAAGTTAAAGACATTTTAGGGGAAAAAAAAAAATAAGATCACAATTTCAGTCATTGACAGTATTGTGATTTAAAAAAATAATAATAATATTAAAAAAAAAAAACACTTGAGGAGTTTGAAGGTACAGATGAATTTTTGCACAATGTTGTTAAAGCATTTTTCTTTGACCTTTAACAGTTTGTTGTTAAATTTAGGAGTTTCCACTGGCTTTTCAAAGCACATGATGTAAGAGACAAATAGTAAAATGCTATTTAGAGAACTGACCTCATATAAGTTACCATTATTAAGCATATTAACATGTATATTTTCTTGGTTATGTTTGAGGTATGAAAGTAGAGACATGTGGGACATAAGACATGATATCTTATCATAAATAAGACATCAATCAGCACACGCATTACAGATTGTACTTGTAATTTTCTGTTTACTTTCATGTTTCAATAGCAAACATACTTTGATCATTATTGAATAGTGCCATACAGTGTTTCTGATAAAATACATACAAGCATGTGAGGTTGTTTGTTTGCATGTAGTCTGTTTTACAGAGCTAATGTATTAAAAGAGGCATTGATGCTACTTTACAATAATGCATTTGCATTTGGATGCAGCTCATGAGCTGCAGTGTGTCCTGTTTTCCTAACTCATCTACTGATATAAATAGCTAAAAATAATATTGGTCTGCTTAGAAAACTCAGTCATCAAACAGCATAGAAGTTAACTTGTATTTGCAGTCATAGAGGCAGAACCAGGAGGAGATGCCTGTAATTCACATGTAACTATGGAGGTCTTGCTGTTCAACATCCATCTGAAGTTCTACTCTTTACCATAAAAAACTTTCTGCAAAAAAAAAATAAATCTTTATATATTTTATTATTGTATATGTTATTTCTATAGCTTTCTGCCAGAAATGCTATATGAAAATGCATGTCCAGTCTTCTGTAAAAAGTGTATTTTCTAGTTCTTGATCAACATAAATCAACCACAGTGGTCTTTCACTTTTAAGTGGGGTTGGGCAGGAAAAGGGAACAAGACTAGGACTGACTAGCTAATGACAATCTGCAGTAGGAGAGAGAGCAGTAACTACTAGAAATACTCTGAGAATTTGCCTGGTTGGTTGGAAGGTGTGCAGGATGTGATTTCTGGTGGGTGGAGTCTAGTTATGAAGGCAGTTATAAAAGCCTTGAGACAGTTTGCTTTCACAAACAGTATATACATCTCCAGTTTCAGTGAAATTTCCTCTTTGTTGTAGATTAGTTTTGGATTGTCTCTCTCCTACAAATCAACATGTTTGCATATGAAGGGTTGTCATTTTTGATTTTTTTTCAAAAACTAACACTTTTCCATGTGAAAAACTTTGTCAGAATTTCTGTTTAAATCTGTTATAATAAGTATATTTTATCATAATAGCCATTGTTTCTGGCTTTCAGATTTGAAAGCTGACACACTGACCTCTACTAAGATCATGCAGATTTCATTTAGTTCCTGATGTTTTAGAGACCTCATGATTCTGGGTATATTGTATCTTGACCCTTTTTTTCTTTTTCTGTTGAAACTTATGAACAGTATCTGATCAGACACAACCTAAGCATGGTTTTCTGGTTAGCAGGAGTGGGAATAAACTGAATCAAGTGAAATAAACTCTATACCTCTTAGTAAATAGAATGGCAAAAGCCATTACTCTGGGAACTCTCTTCCTTAAAAGAAGGAAATAGCATATGTTAAAACAGTCTTGTTTGGCTATATTCTGAAGTGTCTCAATGTTGAAGTCTGTCTCAAACCAGTAGTTGACAACAGGGTCAGGTTTACGGGTGGGCTGTAGAGGTAGTACTCTTCCCTTCTGCACACACTGTCATAGCTGTTTTTCCAGCATGTTGGTAGCTGACTGGGGACACAGCCCATGGCTCTTTTTAGGTCTGAGCTCTCTTCCCACTTGGCCAGCAGTCCCCTAGTGTGACACTAACTTACATGGCACTGTATTTCTCAGTCAGCTGAAGATCTAGCTTTGTGGCACCTAGACTGCGTGGGTTCTACCTGCTGAAACTTAAGGCTGATGTACCAAGCTTGTACCTGGTCATGTACAAGCTTGGGACCTCTGTCTTTTTTTAATTATGTTGTAAGCTGCAGTAACTCTAATTGCTATTGCAGAGAAATGTACCAAATAGCTACTTGGGCAGCACACAGTTTGGAATTTATTAACTGTTGCTATGATCCTAATTTAGTGGCATGGTCTCATCTCACTGAAAATATAATTGCCATTATTGAATAATCATTTTGATAAGTTATTCCATTTTCTGCCCTGTTTATCTTCTGTTCTTGTTTTAAGTATCTCGTTTTCCTCTTTTAATATTGCCATCTCACTCTGAGCTCCCTCTGATTCATTCTCAGTGTTTTCCAGTCTTTGTTTAGTGGCACAATCATCACTCAATAACATTAGTGTGTCTTCTGCAATTCTGTCAAATTGACTGGTATGAAGAGACTTAAGTACTGCAATTTCCCTTCTGAGATCCTGCTGTTGCATTTATTTTTTTTTTTTTGATTTTATCCCATCAAGAAGACTTTTTAATGTTCAAATCAATTAGCCTTTGAAAAAGTTGGTGTTCTTTTTAATGTCTTGTTTTGTTTTTTAATCTCCTATGCACTGAATACCCTCAACTGCTACTAGGGTGCGTACATGAAAAGATGCTTTTCTTTTTTTTTTTTTAAGTAACATTGATGGGCCAGTGAGGGTATTCAGAAGGCAAAGTTATCTTTTTCTTGGATATGTGGTCTAGCATAGTCATCTTGCCCTCTATAATTAGATTGTTTCAGATTAAAATGTTCCTTGTCAACGTTTGCAAAAGGAAATAGAAAATCATGTTCTGTTCATTTTCTTATTTTGTAAGTTGCATTGCATTTACCTCTACAGTACCTATAGTGTCTTCTAATGCATCCTCTGGTAGTTCACACGGGCATGTGTGCCTGCACATGCACACGTCTTCATGCATGTGTGTGGACATGCATACACACACTTGTAATGGCAACAAGATCCCTGCAAGGGAAATGAGAAGTCAAATGTAGTTGTAGGCTTTCTTACGAGTCTTAGGAAAGAATCTTACAGATCATTACTAATAAAAAAACTTGCTTATATTTTCTGTCTGGCTTGTTTCTTCTTGCTTATCCTTCTTAGTACCTCATAGCTGTATTTCAGACCTCTGGCTCTTCTTATATCTTTACTTATTGTTATCTTCAAGTATCCAGTAGCATCCAAGGCTTTTTTTTTTTTTTTTTTTTTTTATTCCAGCTGGAATCTTTATAGTCACTAAATCTTAAATTCTGAGCTTTTAACAGTTCCTTTAATTCCACAAAAATCCATGGATAATAAAAGCACTTAATATTTCAAGCATGTCAGAACTAGTCAAGCAGATATAAACAATAATAGAGGATGTATGACATAGTAGGAATTTGGGGTTTATGATTTGGTAGGGAATACTTCTGACAATAGGATCCTATCTACTGCCTAACACTGGTGCATCATATAAATGACAAGATATAAGATGTACTTCTTTTTATCTAGTATGGCCTGCCCTAAATCTTTTTTCTTCTCCATGTAATTCTGCCTGGTTGGATTGCCACAGATGTCTCTTCAAAAAATGGTGGGTTGGGGCTGAAGTCAAAGCAAGGAATGGCCAGTTTAGGAATATGTAATCCAGATGGAATCAATTCAATGGTATTATTACTCTAATTCTGATGTTGTTATTACTGTACTGAAAAGGAGTTGTGTTTAAGCAGTTTTAAAACTTGTGTCTGTTATTCCTTTAGAGTATTTGTAAGATATTGCAATCATACCTCTTCATTTTTGTAATGCTACTTCTTTCTCTCCTGACTTATTGGAAGTTGTTTCCTCCATGTCACTGTTCTCTTCATCCTGTGGAGATGAATAATAATTTAGTCATTCAAAGATCATTGCAATTTGGCTTCTACTTTTCTTACTCAAGGTATTTATCTGATGCAAATCACTGTTCTAGTGAACAACATGTTATTACTGTGCCTGAATGTGAATGAACCTTGCTGTTCTTAAGAAAATGAAACAAAATCAGAGCAATGAAGAAACCTAACTGACTGAATGAATGGGTATATGATTTATTTTTTTTAAGCCCTGTTTTAAATTGTCAGTACTGTAGTTCTCATTATGTACATGCTTAGGAGCAGAATAAAGAACCGTAGGTCTCCTTGTTTGATATACACATATTCTCTGTAAATAAATAAATATGCATAAAACACTAATGCTTTAGTCATGTACACTATGCTACTTGAGGGCTCTGCAGGGAATGGCACTATAAACACTGCTGTCTACTTTGGAGTGAAAAGATCTACTAATAAAGGATAGCCCTCTATCTGATGCAGGTTTTCTGCTTGTCCTTCTAACATTATGGACCGCAAAGGTTTGAAAGTATGGCGAATATTTCTTAAAATCTTGTTGACTCTACTAAGCTGGAACTTAAAAGTGTTATGGCTTGTTATGTGCATTTGTCAAAAACATTTCTCACTGATGCTGGTGTATGTCACTTCCTGTCCATTTTTACTAACATCTGGTATGACAACATAGGCATAGTATCTACTACCATTAACCAAGCCATCCAGTCTCCTTCAATAATACTAAACACATTCACTATAGATCTCTCCAAATCTGATGCAGTAGCAGTATTAAACGCCAGCCAGGTTGGCAGCAAAGTCTTGTGGCTTGTTTGTTTGTTTGTTTTTTAGTATTTTATGTTGGTTGGGAATAGAAGTGCTGAGATACTAACAGGTTGACTCCTGTTCTTACACGTCATCAAAGTGGTGCTAAAGAATTTTTATCAATATGGTGATAACTATTTTATATATATAAAAAAGTTATATATTATTTATACTATATATAAATATGTCCTTAGGGAAGTGTACAAAAGCTGAACAGGCTATACACAAATGTGTGCAAACATTTAAATCATGCCTGTAACTGGAAACCACTTTCTTTAAATTCTACCTGTAATAAATGTATTAGAATACTTCTGGTCTCTTTTGAAGAGGCATTTCAGAATTTACTTTTAATATTAAGTATTTACTTCAGAACTGAGTATTTCCCTAATACAAATTCCACGCCAAAATAAACTGCTGAAGTGTAGGACTGAGATACAAACCCTGAATCCCTGTCATTCAGAAAGCTAGCCTTTATCCTTAATTTAAAATAGGAAAAAATAAATAAATAAATATATAAGAACAGATTCATGGGAAGAGCTCTCTGAGCTAATCTGAATTGCATCCCCTTGGCATAGAGCATCACTGCACTGGAGATAGAGCCCTGAGACTTAAAATAAGTGTTGCTGTGCCAGGACAGGTTCTCTACAGGGCCTATTTGATGACTGCAGTTGGGGGATCTGTGATGAATTCTGGTGTATGTTCCAAGTGCTCTCAGTTCTGCAATTGAAGCTTTATTTTACCATACTAGCTCCTCTTTCCAAAATCTCTCTTCTCCCTTTCACGGTCCTCACTGCTGCTAATGGGGGATGGCAGCTGTCACAAGACCTGGTAGCTGCAAGCTGCTTTTGTAGATGGAAATATTTTCCTTCTGGCACTTTCAGTCTGGCTGTCACACTTTTATGCCATCTTTATGAGCACTGTAAAGTTTCTCCTGATAAACTGGATAAGTCCATTTAAACTGTTAGCTCACTTAATTGATTCCACTCTTATTTTTCATTGTGACTTTACAACTTGAGAATTAATTATCACATTTATTGGACACCTTTTAACTAGCTCTTATTAAAGGATGTCTAGCAAGAGAATGCATGTTGCACTAAATCAGCATGACATCCTTCCAGAAACTGGCATATGACATGCTATCATAAAGACGAAGTCAGTTGTAACAGCCTGGATAAATAGCTACCAAGGAACTGGAAGATCAGCAGCTCAGTCATCCAAGACAGGGACAAGCAGATGTATCTGAGACCAGCTTGTCTTTATTTTTATATGTAATGTATACACACACGTATGCACATATGCTTAAGGAATAGGGTGCACTTCTTTTTGGCTGAATTAGTTTGAGCCTGGTCTGAAATCTAGTCACTACAGTATTGCTCTTGCCCTGAAACAGCTGCATTAAAATGTGTGTAAATGAATTCAGAAGTGCAAAAACATATCTGTGTATGCCCTGAAAACTTCTGAACTAGAATGAAAAGCAAAGCTTATGAGTGGAAGGAACTTAGGATCTTTGAGATTAATAGGTAAACTGGTATTTGGAGGTGTGGACAACTGAATTAGAATTATTTCTATTGATCTTAATTATTGGTATCCCTGATCCCTCTTTCTTTGAGTACACCCACAGCAATGAGATGCCTCCAGAGAGCAGTGAGTTCTCACTCCACCTAGTGATGTGGTTGCTTATCTCCAGAAACTGGGAGGTAGGAGAACATGTGCCGAGAGACCTGACACTAGGGCAAGTGTCAGTCCAGGACTGACTACTGGTTCTTTTGCTCTGCTACTGGTTCTTTTGCTCTGTTGCTCTGTTTTGGCAGGCCATGCTTGCACAACAGCTCGCTTGCAGAGCTACAGATATCCTTTGGTAGTGTTGGCAGGAAGAGTGTGGCAGACAGACAAGTGCTGTGCCAGTGACCAACAAGTGCAGCTTGTCAAAACTGTGATTGTTATAGACATCTTGGAACAAACCTGACCATGCTGCAAGGGAGATGCATTTCTGCTCTTCTCTGAAGAAGATCAAAAATTTTGTTCTTCTGCAACTTATTTTTCTGATTTAGTGAATGCTTAAGCAAGCAATCAAGGAAGGTGCTCCTCTTGACTGTTAGGTTAGGAAGTGAGAGCAATTCCAGCATTGTAATAGTGCAGGTTTTCTGTATCCACCCAACACATCTACTATAAGAATAAAGGGGAAATAAGGAACTGGGAAATATTAAAGATAAATTCTGTTTCTTTAAAATATGGTGGAAAGGACATAATGCTTTGGAGAGAATGAGTGTATCATCTACAAGATATGCCCACTTAAATACTTGCATAGTTTTACATCATTTTAAATAAGTCCTTATATGAACTCCTAGCACAGTGAAATAATATATCAAAATAGGATGTAGAAATCCTAATAGCTTTGAGATCCTCTTAAGGAAAATAGGGTGAAACTCCCCTCTGTGCCAGTTGGTGGGGTTGTCTCTTACTGGTACCTATCTATGTGGGCAGACAAACATCTGCCATAAAACAACAGGCCAAAGAGGAAAAAAAAGTGTGCTGAGATAACATATGAAGGTCTCCAGCACTGGGGACCAGTGGGTCTATTGGATCCACAAGAATTGATAAACTTAGGACATGGAGAGTCAGGAGAAACAGTTCAAAGGCCACCCACACTCATCAAGAATTGCAGGCTATATGTATCAGTCCACATCCAAGAAGACAGTAGCTGCTGTATGCAGACAAAGCGAACAAGTGTAGCTACATGTCTGTGGAAATGAATTAAAGAATATTCAGAGTTAGAAGGGACCCATAAGGATTATAGAGTCCAACTCCTAGCTCCACAGACTGTCCAAAAATCAGCCCCTATGTCTGAGAGTGGTGTCCAAATGTTTAATGAACTCCAGCAGGCTTGGTGCTGTGACCAAGAACTCTGTCAGGCTAAGTGCCATGAGTACTGCCCTGGGGAGCCTGTCCCAGTGCCCAACCACCCTCTTGGTGAAGAGCCTTTTCCTAACACCCAGCCTGACCCTCCCCTGTCCTAGTTCTATGCCGTTCCCCAGAGTCATGTCACCATCACCAGAGAGAAGAGATTAGTGCCTGCCCCTCTACTCCACTTGAGAGACTTTCTAACCTGGCATTGATGAATTCGTATGTTATACCACTTCTGAATAAATAGCTGGGGTTGGCATCCCAACTTTTGCTCCATCAGAGTAACAGGCATGTGTGAGTGTATGTTTGTGAATGAATGCACTGTGTGAGTAGTTATCTGCTATTAATAACAACTTATTTATTAGAACATCTTTAATTGCTGGCAGCAATCTCTGTCTTGACTAAATCCCCAATGAAGTAAAAAGATATTTACACCAAAGGATTATAAAAGATTTTTCTACCTATTTGTAATTTTTTAAATGTACCTTTCCACTATTGTGTATATAAACTAGATTCATCATGAGCACAGCTTTTAGTATCAAGTTTAAACTTTGGTTTTGAAAGCTCAGACTGGAGTGCAGTGTGTAGCCACAAGGGAAAGAATTGGTGTGCTGAAATGTTTGTAAGGTGGTCTTAAACAGCAACTACTTCTAAACATCCAAGGAACATCTATTATGGGGGAGAAGCTTTATGTAATGAAGTTAAAGACTGAATTTAAGTTTTGACTGTCTTGAAATAAAGGCAAAAAGGATGGAAGAAAGGCTATAATTATTGGAAGAACATAATGTGATGCTTAGACAGGATGTAAAATTCACCGAGGAACATATTGCAGCTATAATTAGAGATAGTGTTTCACTCACTTTAAAAATGAGTCATTAGAGAATGTACTAAAAAGCAAAATTCTACATCTGTTGGGTCTCCCAGTTGGGACAGAAACCCAAGACCTAAAAGGGAGATGCATTTATATATATATATATATATATATATATATATATATATATATATATATAATTTTTTTTAAGAAACTGTGAGGCTGAATTCCAGAAGTAAAGCACAAATAAAGCTTTGGAGTTGGAAACTGATCAAAACAGAAGTACAGGTAGCTTGCAATACTTTTAGTATATACCTCTAGAACATTAACAAGAGTTCTGATAATCTTGTTCTACAAGGTGTTGTAATTGATGGCTTAAGTTTTACAGGGACTTCCTCTTGTCTTTCATCCTTGCTCCCAGTCATGGCATGGGGATGGGGAATATTTCCACTTTGTTCTTGGAATGTATGAAGAGTAAGAACAGTTCAATTATGTAGTCTCAGTTCTTCCATGACCATTATCCATATAAAATGAACTGGGTGGAGAACAGATTTTATTATGCATTGCTCAGCTATAAGCAATAATTTTCAACTAAATTCTTCTAATTATGCTAGGGCTGTGGGTGAGAAGCACAGATGTCAGTTTTTGATTGCATTGGCTTTTTGCAAAGAGTTGGATTTTCTGGGGGAGAACTTTGTAGTAAGGAGGTCAATGCATGTAGCCGGCACCACGTTTTTCTCAACCTGTTTGCATGAGGGAATTCTCTACAATTAAATGTATTGACAAGCAATTTTAATCACATAGCAATTTAAAGGAAAATGAACAAAATGAACTATGCAATAATGAAGAGAATTCTGGTAGTGATCCTGTGGTTTCCTCTTGTCAGCATCTAATTCTGATTATTCTCTAGATCTTTTGTTTTATTGTAATCTGTTTTGAAATGTGTTCATTTTCATCCACAGTTGTGCCACTCACTAAGCTTGTGTAGACTTGTAATGAAATAAGATGACTTTGTGTCACAGGCCTATTTGATAAAAAGTAACTCACAGATTTGAGGTCTTGGATACCGCATGAGCAACACTGTCACTAGCTGCTAGGGAACATATGGAAGTAACACTTAATCTAGTTAAGATGAGGAAATGTACATACTCTGTACTTAGAACTTTTACTTAATTTATAAATCTTTTTGTTGAATGTAATCCATAACCACTAAAAATTGCTTTTGAGCACTTCATTATTGCAGTCAAAATAAGAGGTAGCTTGAGTAGATAACTCTGAAGCGTTTTCTTTTGTCACTGATGTCTGAAAGTGGTTATTGTGGTATTAATCACAGAATCATTTAGGTTGGAAGAGACCTCCAAGATCATGGAGTCCAACCTCTGACCTAACACTAACAAGTCCTCCACTAAACCATATCACTAAGCTCTACATCTAAATGTCTTTTAAATATCTCCAGGGATAGTGACTCAACTACTTCCCTGGGCAGCCCATTCCAATGCCTAACAAAAATATTTATCAATGGAAGAATAGTGTGTTTGCTCAAAAGAAGCTATTTACAAGACATGAGTTCTGCTAGTTGGCTTGCCAGTTAAGTTCATCTCTGTGGAAATGCAAAGTAAACACTGGGTTATTTTGATGTTAAACTACTGTACTCCTATGATGGACTGTTATTTGGAAGCTGACTTCCGCTGAGCTTTCCTGTTCTGTCTTAGGTGCTTCCCCACAGCAACCTCACCTCCTGTGGTGCAGTGTAGTAATACATATTGTTGATCTCCAGAGCTGCGTGCTTGTAGATGCAAGTAGATAACATAGTCAGCAGTGTAGGAAAACCTGGGCTATGCAAATATAATAGGACAGCTGCTCCCAACAAGGTGCTGCACTGAGGTGCAACTGAGAAATCAAGTGGTGTAGCCCTCTACACCACAATATGTTGTGCTATATAGATATTCTCATATTTGTAAAGGCTCTTTAACTGTATTTAAGACAACACAGCTTGCAGGCTTCAACAAGAAATGATAACACCTTAGAAGTAACCCAGTTCTCGTAATTGCAGTATTTTTTTGCTTTACTTAAAAAAAAAAAAAAAAAAAAAAAAAAAAAAATTTGGAACCCGTGCTATTAACAACTTTCACAAAATTCAGAGGTAAGTGTTTCTTGAATCTGTTGCATCCTGTCTCAGGTAAAATGTCACAAAGATGATATCTGGGATAAGGACAACTTTCCCCTGCAAACAGGATTTTATTTTTTTTTCTGTTGCACTGATTAGGAGACACATTCTTTATTATTTCCATTTAATGACATGTAAAATTTAAATTTTATTTAAAATTATTATTTTTTTAACCTTCTCATATACTTAGAGGGTGTTCTGTCCTGTGAGTGTTTTTCATCAGCCTAAAACTGAGGTACTGTCTAATGTAGCCAGAAGTAAAAACACAGTTCTCAAGAGCAGAGCAGAAAATGCTCATCTGCTACAAGTGTGGAGAATACTTGATCAGCTGTCTGCAGCCTGGTGTTGGCTGTGGCAGTGACAGGTCTGGTCTAGAGATAAACGCAGAGTGGAATAATCGTATTACAACTAGTTGGATATGCTTCAGACTAAAAGGCTTTCTTAGGCAGATGGATTTTCGTGCATTTTTTTTTTTAACTGTTTTAGGACAAGCAGTTTGTGTACACTTGAGCATGAGTAACCTCAGTAATATATCTGATCATACTTGTGTGTGTCAGCATTCCTCTGTTACTGGTGAACAGCAGGTGAGGCATGTCTTCTGGAAGACTATTACACATGAAAGCAGAATAGAAGTACCAGAAACACAAAATGCAGAGGGGGGAGACTTCAGGTTTGGGGGTTCTGTTTTTTAAGAAAACTTTTTTTTTTTTTTTGAGAGGCCTTCTTAGCAAGAGAGAATGAAAACTAAACTGCACTTTCACTGGTTACCGTCTGGTATTAGTACCACGGTGTACCTGTGTGAGCTATCCAAGGCACGCTTATGATGCAATTAATAGAGTTGCCTAGCTTTTATGTAAATGGAAATATTAATTATCATCTCTGAATTGCAAAACTACAGTACATCTCAATAACAAATGTAACCCTTGGGCAATGGTTTATGACTAGTGTATTTTAAACAACCCCAAATTTCTATAATTATACTGACCATGTAGAATCTGCAGAGAATGATTTTTCTTAGTTCAGACAAAGCATAGTTTGAAAATGATGGTTAAAACTGACAAAAGGGGTTATAGCCACTTTATTTTTTAAAGCTGTGGGTGTAATTCTCTCAATGCTCTGTTCAGTTACTTTTGAAAGGGAGTGACAGAAAACAATAGTTGAAAGGGAGTGACAGAAAACAATAGTGAAGCTTGTTGATATGGTTGCATCTTATCCTAGTGGAAGGACAGTTCAGTTACTGTGTTTAAGAACTCATTCTTCCCCCTTACCCCCACACAATTTTGAATGACATCTCAAAATTCTGTTCTGCTGGGCTTAAAAGTTACCTTTCACAATATCAAATACTTTTAGGGTAGAATTTATATAACGATGTCTAAAGCACCACCACTAAAATTGGGTAAGTTGATTTTAGTGTTACAATCATTCTTTTTGTGAAGCATTTGTTTAGGTAGTAAGGACACTGTAATAAAAGAACATCACAGTCAAAGCTGGGCAACTCTTCCCTGTTCTGGGTGGGTCTTTTGTGACAATTTAGAGCAACTTCAAGGCATTATCAGGTTTGGTAGAAGAATATAGATACAAACTGGCCTCTAATACTATTTCTGTCAGTGCACATAATCTGAACTAATATTTTTTTAAAAAAATCACCTCTGTGTGATTTTAACTACTTATTATCAAACAGAATTCAAAGGTCCAGGAGAAAATAATCATCTTAAACACTGAATTATTTGTATATGTATTCTTTCACATCTGGAACATTCCTGTGTCTTTAAACAAGCAAACACAAAGTTGTACAAGCACCCTAATTGCATACTAGACTGCAAATATCCATAGATTTTTATTAAAAATATTTTTAACTGTTGCTTATTCACCTATCACCATATTCACCTATCTCAGTACTCAGATAATCTTGCTGGGCTTGAGGGTTTTCCTAGATCAATTCTTGTGTTGCACCATGCTGTGTAAATAGATTTCCACTGAAGTTTGAAGAGCTTTTAAAAGTATTGGGTAAATTCTGCTATGAAGTATGCCCTAACAAGCTCCCCAGATAAGTTTCCTCATCTCTTTCATTCTCAGTACACACCCCAATCTTTCATAGCTCCACAAATAAGAACTCCTTCAAACCTCCACAGAACAAAGAGCCTCTCCCCCCATGAAGGAAGGAGCAGTTTAAAGGAAAGTGGGAAAAGAAGATACACTGAACTCAGTGAAATAAAAGATACTTACTTTTATTTAATTTCCAAACCTTCTCAAGAAGAATTCTTGAAGCTAACTACATCTAGGTAGTCATACAAATCTGACACTTTTTTTTTATACATTAATCTTTTATTTATTCTTTATGTTTACTTATGTGCTCCTTCTAAGAAACTGATGATTAAAGTTGAAGAAATTAATTGAATCATTAAATTGAAGAAACTAATGATTAAAGACATTATGAAGCTATTTTAAATTAGGGTTGGCTGCGGTTGTTTTTTTTTTTTCTTTTTTTTTTTGGGGGGGGGGGGATGCTAAGACTCTTGAACTATGCTTTAAGGGATTTATGGGGAACTGTCAACATTTTTTACCTTTATTTTATTCCATTGCTTTCCTTTTGGATAAGGGAAAGAACATTTGTTTAAAGTAGTATGTTGTTGAATTGAATTCTAAAACACTTTAAATGAGACTTTCTATTTCTTATCCTACAGTGCAGTTCAATGTTTCTTTTAATTTTTATGAAGTTATACTACTGAATTACACAACTGGAATTCTGGATAATTCCTTAAATAACTACTGTGAGTTTCATTGCTTGGCAAATTTGGTAGGAATGTTGAGAGCAAAATCTTGATCTCTATCTAGATTTCAGATGGTCAGAAGTTCTTCTGAGATGAGCTGACCAGGACTTGGAAACATTACGGAATAACTTTGTCTAAGAAAGCGTCAACCTGAGAAGGCTTCTCAAGGCTAGCAAATGAAGGAAATGGAGCGCACACATGCAAGCATGCATGCACACAGACATATGCGCTCATCCTCTGTGACAAATAATAATTAATAAGGATGTGGCTTAGAGCTGCTATTTACATCTCCTTAAGCTGTGCTCTCAAGTAAAATAAATAAATCTTAAAGTCGACATTTTCTTCATATTTGCAGGAGTGCAGTGTACAGCTGCAGAGAGCTCTGCTATGCTTGAGGTTGGCAGACATACTGCATAAGAATTTTCTTATGATGACAGTGGTAGTGGCCTATTTGAGTGGGTTCTTTAGAAACTGAAGATGTTTGGCTGTTTCCACCATCAATCTCTAACCAAATATTTACTTAAGGGAAAGAATAGCAGCTATGGAATCAGACTTTATTTCTTCTTCCACGTCTTAACAGAGGTAAGTTTTGTTTGTAAAATCACTTACCTCTAAGAAGCATCCCGGTCTGACTGTTTTGTCAAAAGCTGTTTTGCCTGATGGGAACAGCAACTGAGCACAGTAGATGCTGTAAAGCACTAAGTATGAAGGCTGACCTTTAGGTGCTCAGTGGAGGGGGACACATGTGGCAGGTACCTGATTAATCATGAAGACCTTCTATAGAAAACTGAAGTCTAAGAGGAGGAAATTGTATTTGTAGTGGGCGTGTCAATGAATGCAACCTGATGGCTAACTCCTATCATAATTCTAGTGCCAAGCAAGTAACAGTGGAGCTCAAAATTAAAGGAGAACAGGATCTGTGAACCATTATAGACTTTCTCAGAACTCCATAGTTCTCCATACCCATAGAAAAAGCATGCAAGGCCAAGAAGATGGGACACAAAAAGCCACCATATAATTCAATATGTTGAGGAAAATCGTATACTCTGTAAGAGATATCAAGTGTTCACTGTCTGCAAATATAGAGCAGTCAGCTGAGCCTCCTCTGATAAACAGTCTTTCCTCTACTTCTGTTCTCTTGGGAGTCCTGTCCTCCTTGGGTATCACTTGTCAGGGGCTTTGTGTCAACCCGAAGGGGAAGATGAAGCCAAAAAAAAAAAAAAAAAAAGGAAGAAAAAAGTTTTCAATATCCTAACAAGATTTTTGTTTGAGCTTAGTTAAGAAAATGAGAAGCAGTTTTAACTTCTATCTGTTTTTATCCACCCTGATTGATCTGTTTGCCCCACTCTATTCCTGTTTTTTGCAGCTTTAATTTAAGGGGAGAAAGAAGAACGTACCAAAACAGTTAAATTCAGTCTGAAATTGAGCAAACTGAGATTTATTGGCAGGAGGGAGATGTTAGAAATGGAGTGGTTGAATTAAATCCATATGTTGGGAAGGTTAAAATAAAGTAATAAAGTATTGGATGAATGGTCATAAAAAGACCAAAGATACAAAATTTGAACAATAGAAGCAGAAGTCAAGCAGTCAGCATGTAATGGATGGAAAGAATTAGTTTAATATGATGACAAGAAGAAGGGGGCTGTAAAATTTTGTGAAAAGAAATGGAAGTAAGCCACCATGCTGAACAAGATTACAAAATGACTGAAGGGAGAAACTTTGATGTACATTTGATGGGGTATCCTGTAGGAGGGTGAAAACAGCTAAATGCAGTGATTTTGGAAGACTGAAATACAGCAGAATATCAGGTTCCTCTGATGAAATCAGCACTGAGAGCTTATAGCATGTGTGGTCATCTTAATAAGCACGTTGCAGCCCTAAGACTAACGCTTTGGTTACCTTTTTACCTTTTACTTTGAGAGAAATCAGAGGAAAGCTCTAGTGTATAATTGCCAGTGCTCATTCACAATCTCTGGATTCAGTTTCTGTGGTATCAGTTCATTAAAGCTTCCTTCCTGCAGTTTTATCTGTTGTATGAACTATGTTATGCCTATGTTATGTGCATCCCAGTTTCCTTTGTGATCAGTTCAGTAATCTTTCTTTTTGGCTGGGGTTTGAGTTTGGGGGTGTGTCTGTTGCTTGGATGAGGACTTCGCCTTGGTGGCTAGTTGGGAACAGTTTATCAAAATTAAGTACAGATTATTGTTGCCCTTCTTATAAGGCAGTATATACACATACACACAATATAGATACAAGGTTATCCCATTACAAAATCATACTTTTTTTTCCTCTATGCCAAGATGGATTTTAAATGCTGTCACAGCAAGGTTTTCAGTTCTGTTAAAGGTACAGCTCCTCAGTTCACTGTGTGCATTGCTTTTCATGGTGTTATTAAAATGGTATCCTGCAGCTGACAGCCTTGTAGTTAATCTTTATAGAGCTAGAAAATGTACCATAAATGAAAGCTTTCTGATAGTGACCATGAATCCTTGCATTGTATATGTTACTAAAGATATAGAAAGCAGAGTATAAAGCAAAGACCTGTGTGTCATAGTATTTATTTAAAACAAAACTTTTATTTAATACTTTATTTTTCAATAAATACTCAGGGTAGGATTTTTAGAAGTACTTCAGAAAGGTAAATTTGTATATTTCTAGCTTTGGACATAACTTCTTTCTTCCTGAGTACATTCCTCCATGATCAGGATTGTGTTCCTTTCCTGAGATCTTTGAAATTTTGGAGGAGTTTTAATCTAAAATAAATTAAACAAACAAACAAATGTATGTGTATGTATATATACGTGCAAATCTCTAGCAGACTTCTACTGCTAAATTAACTTGAAAAAAAAAAGCCAGCTTTACTTATTTTTCTCTGTACAGATACAAGTATTCTTAAGCTTTACAAATAAGGGGTAAAAAAGAAAACAAGATGTGCTTGCTGTTATGTGTTCATTGAGGAACATGAAGAATACATAGATTTTATATATAAAATAAGATGTGTTTGAATTAGTAATTTCTAACCTTATTGCAATTACCTTAAAGTAAAATCAAGAGTTCAAGGGGAAATTTTGATCTGAATTTTGACGGTGTTCACGAACACATGATTAAACTTTCTGCTTGGCTTTTTTAGTAATGGTAATTTAGAGGTTTTATTTAACACCTGCCCTTAAACAGGACTTTTTGCACTTGCAATTTATGCAGAAATTACATGAGTAGAATTTTTCACCTTTACTTAATTGTAGAAACAAACACATCAGATAGGGAGGGTCTATGTAAACACTTAAGTAGAATGTGTCCCATGTTTTCAGTTAATGTATACCAATATTAAAATTTAAGGGAATATATTACCCAAATGAAGAATAGGGCCCATGAAGTGTCACATTAAAAAAAAAAAAAAAAAAAAAAAAAAAAAAAATGCTTCAAAGCCTTGTTTATCTCATGCAGAAATAGATAATGAAATTATAACTAATCTGACAGCTGTTGGCGGTTAAATGCAAACTGAGATTAAACTACCTACTGCAAGAATTACAGAACAAATAGCCAAGTGATGCTAAGAAAATTTAGTGGACTACAGAGAATGAGCCCCATGTATAGGTTATATTATCTCTATTAATCGTGGATGAGAGAAGAAGTTCAATTATATTTCTTCAATTATTTTTATAAATGCATTAGAGATCTTCCAGATGTGTATTTTAGTTAATGAATCACTACTTGTTTTAATAGTAAACGTAACAAACAAAAGCAGGTAACACTATGGTGTGAAGAAAATAATTAGCTGCCATATTTCCAGCTTGCATTACAATGCAAGCCTGTTTCTGCTATGACTGAACCTTGCATCTTCCTTCTTTAATCTTGGTGAGTTTTATCTTTGTGGTATGCACGAGATAAGTCTTTCCTGTTACAGATGCCTTTAAGCTGCTTCTAGGTACCTGTTTTGCTATCTTCCCTTAATGATATTCTGCTACTTAACCCACTCAGGGTCAAAATCCTAGTTGGATGAATAGGATCAGTGAATTTTTAAGACTGGGCGTATGAACAGAGCTGCAGGATTTTCATTTTGCCTGGATTTTAAAAGATGTGGCTGTTATGTTGATTTATTTTTTTTAATGTTGAATAATCATGTGATTGAAGTCTCTGCTCTAAGCCAAGCTTGTTGGAATAAAAAAAAAAAAATTTACTACTTCACTTTTTTTAATAGAACATGACACAGAAAATTAATTTTGATAGTGATTTTGCTTAGTGGTTTAACTAGAAAGTGACAAAAAAATGCTTAATATTTTCATGCTAAGTGTAATATGGGAGAAAAATATGCAGACCAAGTTATATTTTAAAATGTTACTTTCAAATTTGACTAGCACTTGCGGTGACTTGCAAAACTGAATTTGGTAAGTCAGAGTGGTGAACTGTCTTCTGTGTTTGCCATGAGTTTGTCTGTACTCGTTGCCACCTTTTCTATTATTTCCAGTCCTTGGGCTTAATTATTAAATATGTACAGAATTCTAAATCTAGTCTTCATAATTGACATAAAACTAGGGCAACCCTAGTTTTAGCCATAACCAACATAACTGATTTTCTTACTTACATAATACTTGACAAGTTTAATTTTAAATTACCTACATTCACACAAATATAGCTGCAGAGGAAAATGTTTCAGAAACGCCATTGTTGGATGAACATATATCTTGGGGAGTGGGGGGAACTTGAATTCTTATAATAACAATGCGTTTGACTTTAATGACACTGTACTTGTCAGCACCTAACGCTTTCTTCAGGTAATGAGATTTTTCTAATATATATATTAAAAAAAAAAAAAAAAAAAAAAAAAAAAAAAAAACAAAAACAAAACAAAAAAACCATGAAGTTCTACATTGGAAGCTCACATCTTTTTTTTTTTTTATATATATCATTTGGTCTCATTAAAAGTCTTGCTTATATCTCTAGACCTTCACAGCTATAAAAGTTTTATTTCCATACTGGTTTCTTGTTGAGTACAAGTAGACTGAGACTAGTCATCTGTGCAGTTACACTAAAGAAACAAGAAAAAGACAAGTTTGTCAGGGCAAGAAATGAAACAGATATTTCCTTCTTCACATTCAAATCAAATCGAAGTAGCTCGTTTGGGGAAAACATGGAAGACTCATCCACTTATAGTATTTCTGTAGTTCCTTACTTCACACATCTGTTTTCTAAATCATCTGTTAATCCTATTCATGTCTAAAAGTATATTTCATGTTACCCGCACAAATCCCTTTTACCAACTCACATCAGTATTGTTTCAATGGTTATTGTTATATTTTTTAGCCTTGCATGATCCTGTGAGCCTAAGTGCACTCTGTCAAGAAGAAGTGTCTAACTTACTGTCTTTTTTTCCTTGAACCTGCAACTGTGAATTTTCAGTAGAAGCATCCTAGGTCTAGGGAATCAGTTCTTGTATAGAAGTCATACCATATCTTAGTCACCTTTCTCCCTGGTCTGTTTGTACAGATGAACCATGTGCTTTTAAAGCAAATCATTCCCTGGTTTTCACTTCTGATGTGATTCATTCCAGATTAAAGCATAGTAGATGAGCTTCAGGCAGGCACCTAATGGAGCTCTAATTACTGATGAGTGCTCTGACAATGGGACCAAACAATAGATAGTTTGAAATAAGTTCCCCTAAAACTTGTATGTGCTAAGTGTTAGAACCAGCTCTTTCAATCCATAAATCTACTAGTAATTAAAAATAAAAAGTCTTATCAGTACAGCTAGACATCCATTCATTTAAATTAAGAAAACTTCTTAGCCCTCAATATCTACTACTGCACCCTTCCAGGCCTAAATAACTCAAAGCAGCATCCTGCTGATCTCTAGCAAATGTTCCCAAATACTTATCTTAGATTAGGTACTGAAAATATATAGAAAATTAAAATTTAAAGCAAAGCATCTTTTCCACAATATTCCAGTATCTTGCTATGTACCTATACAGTGTGTTTTGAGTGTACAAATTAGCTTCAAGGTGAAATAATTTGTTGTATGTTGTTCGTGACTTTTATTTTCTTACTGTTATAAATGAAGTCTCATCTCAATCTGAATTTAGTAATATTTATAAAAGAAATACTTATAAAAGGTATAAAAGGCAAGTAAACAGCGCTGGGTGTAAGGGGAGTCTACGCTCCACCAACACGCACACACGAACATCAAACATTGTAAATATACAGAACATTGCTTTACATACTAAACCCGAGTACACCTATACATATGTACGATCAGGAAAGGTAACAAACAATCCTTTAAGTTCCATGACTTAGCAGTCTCCATTTTCCATTCCTTTTGAACAATATGTTTCACTTTAAGTTGTCAAGCAACTCGGTCTTCAGGCCTTATGTATCCCGTTCTTCTAAGATTGAAGAAAAGCATATCCATCTCCTTTTCAAGGCCAATTGTGACTGGGTCAAAAGGCACGTCCAGGTCAGCAGTGGGCGTAACAGCAAAGGCCTTCGATGGCTGTAGCAGCAGAGGGGCCCATGGCATAGCAGTCGGATCAGTAACGGAGCCCGCAGCTCCCTCATTATCACTATGTGAGGCAGACCACACATTTCTGACTGTGCTCCCACATGGCTCTTTAAGGCCTCAGAGACTGCTCGCTAGGTGCCCAGCAATCCCACCATAACCTTGTCCTTTTTCGTTGGATAGTCCCATACCCTGACCTCAATTTGGTCCCATGTTTCAGGATCATAAACAGTCTGATTGTTAAAAGGAGAATAAGCTGTAAGGCTACCAGGACAGTCTTTGTTCCTAAGGACGTATGATTCCCCATAATGCGCAACTGCTTACCAGTAAGGGGCAGGTGTGTGCACGGCTCCACTTCTCAGCTTGAGCTTCTTCGCAGCTCCGGTGGTGTGCCTATTTCCAGCGACTTTCTGTACGAGCTTCTCTGAGCAGTTTGCTGATTGTGGCCGAACCTATCTTCATGAGGCAATCAATGTGCCTGCTCCCGTCCTGGTCTCTGTTCTGCTAGCCTGCTCCTCTTCGTTCTTTCTTTCTGCCTCCCCATTGATGACATAACTTCATTACATCATGTTGCCTTTTCTTATCTTGAGGGCAGGCTCCCCTCTTATACCCTTTTCCCCACAGCAGTTCTTTTCAAAACAACTTTTCATTGGTCAAACAACTCTGCATATAACAACAACAGCAAACACCCAGAAACTTCCATGCTTTAAGGGCTGGAGAACAAGCAACCCGAGACTGCATGGAGTCTCCTGAATCACCCTTCTTTGTTCCCTCTAAACTCTTTTATATTCCTGATGGCCTCATCGTTAAGAGTCTAATGTTATCTCAACCACGGGGCTTTCCAACCCCCATGGCCACACTCCCAGATCTCCCCCTTCTTTATTAATATCAACCATTTTCTCGACACGAATTACCACTCCATATATAACATGACTTAATATAGCTAGATGTAGTTCTACCATAAATATCAAATCCAGTTTGCAAGACTCTCATGGGAATAATAACCTAAGTTGTCAAATTACAAACAAGAATAGCCAAGACCTATTTCCAATCCTAAAAGATTATTTTTAATGTGTATTTCCATGTTAAATCTTAGACTTTTAAATGCAATCTCACATTTTTAATCTCTTACAATTCAGTACAACCATATGAGTACTAAAACAAGCTGTAGAGTGCAAGTGTACTCACCTATACTATTCCTGAAGAGTAAATATATTTTGGTTTAAGGTTTTATTTTAATTTAAACCTTCTAATATTGACATTTTGTATTTTGTTGGTGGAACTATTTGGTGGTCTGTTTGTAGGGCTGTGTAAATAATTGATTTTCTTGACTGAATTGATGAACTGGGGAAAAAGAAAATCACTCAGATAAAACCCATCTGCAATCTGTTTTTTTTTTTTTTTTAATTATTTTATTTATTAATTTATTTTCCAAGACAAAAGCAGGAGGCATTTGATTAGGGCACTCCTTCCTCTCTGTCCATGTCTCATGAACATCTTGATTTCTGGCATGTGGTAGAAAATGGTAATGCCATTTGAATAACAATACAACAGTTAATAGTAATATGTCTGGAAAGTTAAGGGACCCAAATCACTCCTATCTTCTAATAATTGTCTATTTCTTCCATAAGAGAAGGCAAACTGCTCTGTTTTTGTCAAGAAAGGATTTTTGGACTATTATAACATTACTTTGACCCAAAGAATGTCTCTTGTTACTTTCATGCCTAGAATGGGGTCTGAAACAATTACTAGGTTACTTAATAAATAAATAAATAAACCTGAACAATAGTTTAAGTACCATGACAATAAACATTAAGAGTATTTCTGTTAAATCTGTTTAAAACAAGGTAGTCAGTTTATAATGGAGACATAGATCAATGTTTAGAGCAATTGGAGGGTATCACCTATACTCCTCTCTGTTAATCCTCAAAGTTATTGAAAAGGTTGCCTGTCTGAATTCAGTCAAAATAAAATGGTCTGGAAGGAGCTAAGCCTGATACTACTCTTTTATCTTACTAGCAGAATAAATAGGGCTCTGCAGCAATTGAGAAGCTGATATATAAAAAAAAAAAAAAAAAAAAAAAAAAAAAAAAAAAAAAAGTAAATAATAAAAGGGAAACTTGAAGTACTAAGGCAGGAAAAAAAAATATAAAAATACAGTGTTTAAAGCTGAGCAGAATACACATTCTTAAAAGACAGCTAAGACTTAAAAAGTGACTGTCCACTGTAGTATATATTAATGGCCGTTCATTTTGAACCATGGGCTTTTTAGGGGTTTTGATTGTCTTTCAACTGATTGTCACTCATTTCCTTTCACACAACAAAACAGTCCTTTTGTAGCCACAAGGAGAAAGCAATGCTAGCAGTAGCACAGTTTTTGGCTTCCCACTCCTGAACCCATCCTGATGGGTTAGCAGGCAAAGAAAGCTAATGGTCTGATTTTGTTCTAAAAAACTAGAGTATGTAACAGGGAAAATCTAATATTTAGGTGAGCTGATATCAAACTTAAACCTTTTTCTTGTATTTCATATAACTGGAAAGGTGGTGGTTAGGATTATTAGATGCCATTTCCTTAAAGCTGTTTCAGAAGAGGGAAATTGCAACAGCAATAAAGGAACTTTAATTTCAAACAGTAGAAAATTATATTAACCTCATAGTCTATTTGTTTTATACAGTTCATATAGGTATGACTTTATGAATATAGGATCTCGAAACCAGAGTGATGGCAACAAAAATGAATATAGTCACTTAATATTCTATACAGTTATTAGAAACCTAGAATATGACCTGGAGTTTTATTTATAGACAGGTCTTTACCATAATTCTCTTCTCTATAATATAATTCTAAGGCTGTTTTTGTTTTGTTTTGTTTTGTTTTGTTTTGTTTTCTGTAAGCTCTTTGATTTAAGGCATTATTCTGAATAAAATACTTATGTTAGTCTTTGGCACCATATGTAGCAATAAAATTTACTGTTAGTTGGTAGCCTATTAACTATGAAGAACAAATGGGGTAAAGGGTAATGCAACATGTCCCATTCTATATGAAAGATACTGTGAAAAGAATCATTCCATACGGTATTGAAGCAGTGTTGTGCATATGAAATTATAACTTATTTATTTCTTTGTCTATTTAAGACAATTTTGCACAATAAATATACTGTTTTTCACATCTGAAAAAAAGATGCTCTGTTTCTCAAAACAAAAAAACTCACACTTTTAAAAGAGGTATATATTATTATAAATGTTAAAGATTTTTACAGCCTGCTGCCACTCAGTTATTTTTATTTTTGCATCCTGTTTCCTGATATACGTGTTTCTGAAAAAGTTTTAAACATATTGTACTAGACTAAGAAGAATCTGAAGGGTAGAGGCAACAGATTTGAGAACAGTAAGAGTGCATATTAATTAAAAACAATTCCAAATTATTGTATCAATTAGTGAACACTATTTTAAGTATGAGAAGTATGAGTTTCTTTAAAAAAAAAAAATAAATAAAGTGTCAGGGTTTTCTATCTCATTTCTCCTTTTTTTTTTTTTTTTTAAAAAAAATACAACTTCCAAAATTAATTCTTTCTGCATCCAAACAACATGAGGGGACAAAGAAGCTTTCTTTCATTGGAGAAGATACTATGTCAAGGTATCTGCTGAAGATACTGAGGTTCTAACACACCTCTTCTCAGCATGTCTACAAAATTTCGGCACTTTCTGAAGATCTTACTGTTATGCTTACTGCTTGGCAACATGGAAGTCGAGTTAATACATATAGAATCATGAAAAAACTCTTCTCAATATGTGCAAATCACAATCAAGTTATTTTTGGTGTGCTTGGGAAAGAGTAGAGCTTCTCTTCCAAATCAATTGCTATGCCAAAGTGAAAGTTTTGAAGGGTATGGAAAGTAATAGTTTTGCATAATTAATCTCCGGAATAAGTAGAATGTCTTTTGTCATTATTATTTGCATTGCTAAAACTAGCTTTGTTCTCTGACAGGTGAACCTTACTTTCATGGAACTTCTCCAGTAAAAGGAAGCCTTGACATATGCACCAATTTTAGGCTTTCACTTCAAATATTTACTTTTTTTTTTTTTTTTTTTTTTCTTTTATTATAGCTTGAATCTAGGTGGGAAGTGCTAGCTAACCTTTAACTGCTGCCATACTTAGTGGATCTTCTTCTCATATTTGTATTAGCATTATACATGGAGATGGACATTATGGAACAGGCTGCCCAGAGAGCTTGTGCAGTCTCCTTCTTTAGAGATATTCAAAACTGGATGTGATCTCATGTAACATCTCTAGGTGACTTTGCTTGAGCAGGAGGGTTAGACTACATGATCTCTGGAGGTCCCTTCCAACCTCAACCATTCTGTGATTATTAAACAATTGTTTATTCTGACTGTAGCATTATAGAAACATTTTGATTTGGACTGAACTCTGAGACAAATTAACATGGGGTTTTACAGAGAATGTCTAATACTTATTTCTGGAAAATAATTTAAAAAAGAAAAATAACTAAAAGGAAAAGAATACTGAGGAATCAAAATTATCAAATGCAGAGCAACACACATTCTTTCACATCTTTGAGCAGAACTTAAATGGCAGTAAATGGCAGAGGTCTTTTAGCTCACTATTCTTTCTATCATAAGTACTGGAAAGAGATAACAGAAAGCAGGTGGTGTGGTACTACCAACAGCTAATCTTATCAACTAAAGGAACATCCTGTACCTGAGTTCATTCTCTCTCTCTCTCTCTGTTGATCTTTTTCATAGGCAGAGAAAAGTCAAAGCATAAGGTGAACTTAGGCAGTATCTGACAGTTCTTTAAGGTAAGTAGTCTGATGCTTGAATTTGGCTAGTGAACTGCACATGAAAGCAATATTATTGTCAAGACATTAAATTCTGCTGGCTACTATACTGATGAAGCAGGTGGTTACAGATAGCAAAATGCCAGAGTAGAAATAATTTGGAGATGTCGAATTGGAAGAAGGGTTGGCTACACAGAAAGTACTATCCCTGTTACAGACTTCATCATCTGCAGGGCTACAGAAAGCCTGGTGGTGTGGTAGTTCCTTCAGTAGGATTCAGAGGGATCATAATAATCACCTTACTGCAGCCTGGTGAACCTTTCAGAGACTGGAGTGATCTCAGAACCTCATATGCCTTGGAACATCTCCAACACATTTTATATAGAGTATAGGAGCAGTGGAGTAATCACAAATAATGAACACAAAAGTGGGAACAAGAACCTTTAGATTCTGCAGGTGTGGATGGTTGTGGTGATTGTTGTTCTCTGAGACATTTAGATGTAGAGCTTAGGGATATGGTTTAGTGGAGGACTTGTTAGTGTTAGGTCAGAGACTGGACTCAATGATCTTGAGGTCTCTTCCAACCTAGAAATTCTGTGATTCTGTGATATAGAAATACTGTATAAATGGGCTGAAATGTTGCATTGTAAGCTAAAGCTTGTAATGAGACCTGGACAGCTTTATAAGATTTACCTGATGAAAATGAAGTTCTGATATTAATTCTTTTTGATTTCTAATTGGGATCATAATTACTTTAAATAGAGCCTTGCTCTACCAGGAGTTTTGCATAATTAATTTCACTTGTGTCTGAAACCTTCTCTTTGATAAGGATTCTTGAGCAGTGACTTCTACTTTTAGGTTTAAATAATAATAATAATAATAAAAAATAATAATAATAACCTGTTAGGTGTCCAACCACCTAACTGTTTTTGTTCATTTTTAGTGTAACATTATTTTGTTACTATTGAAATCTCCTTACACTGGAAATTCTGACATTGACTTTTATAACCCAAGTTTTCTTCAATTAAGAAGAGTATTTTCAAAACTTTCTGGTGTTTGAACTTGTTTCCCTCAAGTTAGTGATTAAAAAATAATGTGATAAGTGATCTGATTTTAAGCGATTAAAAAAAAAAAAAAAAGAAATGATTTTAAAGGAGAAGAAACTGGATCATTGCTGACTTCCAAGGTCTTCCGATGTTTTCTGTTTCTTACTGCAACTGGCAAAATATGTTAACAAGACTTTTTTTTTTATTGTTCCATGCTAAGCTTGTCATAAGATAAACTTTATATCTAGAGGAATTCAAAACTGATTTAAAAAGAAAAAAAAAAAAAAAGAGCTTCTGGCTGAGCGTTCTCTCTTCTGTGCTCCTTTTTGTTATTATTTAAATTGAGAACAATTCTGTCTGAAAATAGGAATGTTGAAGATTAAACATGTTTAGAATTTGCTGACATTGGTCTGAACATAGGGGAAACTTAAAGAGAAATTTCTGCTATTTACATTCAGTATTTTTTTAGGCATACAAGAACTAGAAAAACAACAGACTGGGGTCTGTGGCAGTGACATTTATAACAAGGTCTCTTGTTGTGTCTTTGACCATGATATAATTCTGCTTTGCAGTTTTTAGTTGTCACTGTCTAATTAGTGTCAAGACATCTGTTATTATCCTTTTTTTGTTGTTGTTGTTTTAATTCCTGCAAGCTACAAGCACCATAATTCCTGGTTTACTGTCCAGCAAAAGGTTGCTCCTTTTGCTCCACTGTTAAATTCTCTGAGTATGGGTTACTTGGATTGTATTTTTTTGTTTGTTTGTTTGTTTCCCTCATGATAAAACTGATTTAGGTCATTTATCTTTTCTTCTTCACAACTTTTAAAAGCAATAATCAGTCTTTACACTGATTTTAATATCCTTAAAGATTTTCCTTTAGCATGTAGGTAGGTAGGGTGGAAAGGAAAGATGGAAACAGACTTCAAATGTACTGAAAGATTTCATGAAAATTGTCCTTTATAAATGGCTTACTGTAACAATTTAGGAATATATTGGCACTGAATTTAATTTGTATGGAAGTAAGATCAGTGTTAAAATTTCTAAATTCTTAGAAGAATGATGTTGAGCCCTAGCAGAAAGAACAGGAAATAAAATTATACTTAACAAAAAATAAAATAAAATGCCCAGGAAAACAACAACATTCAAACTTCTCAGTTCTAGGGCAGGTTGTGTAAATCAATATGTTACACCATTCTGTCATTCCAGTGACACATGTAAGTAGTATTTGGGCATCTATCTATAAATAACAGTGACATATCCCTTATGTACTGATGGCTGTGTAGCCCTTCGGCTCATCACTGTTGTCATACTCCAACAGCTGAACAGCACAAATACTGTGTGCGTTACATGTCCTATCAGTAACAGCAAGGGGATTGAAATCACATAGTCTGCTAGCCCACTATTTACACTAATGTTCATCTTGGATGCTCCACTGAAACTTGAGGGAAAAGGGAATTGCATTTTTTGTTACTGTTTCTTTACTCTTTCTGCTGTAGGGATACCGAGTGTCTGCTATTTTTTTGCTCAGCTTGCATACACGGGGCACTTACCTTGGACAGGGCAGCAGTCTATCTCCCCGTGCAGCCACTGCAGAGCACTTTGGGGCATGGCCCACATTTGTTCAGTGCGAATCTTTATATCAAGAATCTCTCTGTGAAAGAGAGGACAAAATAAGCCTCATGTCAGTTTCAATGACATTTTAAAAATCAAGCGTCACAGTCAGGTTTCTGTATTAAATATGCATGTATGTCAAAATGAAAAGTTTATGTGAAGAACACTTTTTTATCATATAGTATTCTCTTTTTTTTCTTCAAATTTCACTTTATGGGGGGATAAGAGGAAGTGCTGTTTTGCTGTGCTGCTTTCAAACAGGCAGTACTCAATGTTCAGCTGTTCCTGCAGAACTGAAGTCCCATATTATGATGATTGCTGAACTATAGCAATTTTGAGCCTCCTAGGTTATGCAGGAGAAATATTCTTCTAGTGAACTTGACCACTTTCACCAGTGTCTACAAGTAAATGCACGGTCTTCCTCTGAAAAATATTTTTCCAGCTTGATTCAAGCAAAAGTAACACTTACTTTGGAGGAAGAATTCTCTCTCAAGCCCAAAAATATATTGACTTTTTATAGCAATAGAAACAATTGCCTTGTGAAAATTGTCCTACTAGATTTAAATCTGGGGCCTCAATTTCTTATTTTCTACGAAAATGATTATTTGTTATGATACATAGAAGATGAGAGTGGGAGGAACTTCAGTGAGTTCAACCAAAACAAAACAAAACAAAACAAGCCCTTTCTCTAGTGAGAGATCCCACCCAGCGGGAAAGAAGAGCAGATCCACAATAAGGGGCTGTGTGCCAGTGGGGTCCTTTGGTCAGATCCACAAGGTGCTGAGTGTAAGGAGACGCACCTGAAGTGCTTTTACACAAACACACGCAGTATGAGGAATAAAATAGATGAGCTAGAAGTCCTGGCCCAGTCCCGCAACTACGACATCATCGGCATAAGCGAAACCTGGTGGGATGAGTCCTGTGACTGGGGTGTTTGCGATAGATGGTTACAGGCTCTTCAGGAGGGACAGGCAGGGTAGGCGAGGTGGTGGGGTGGCGATGTATGTGAAGCAGGGGCTGGACTGTGTGGAACTTCAGGTCGGCGATGGCAAAGTTGAGAGCCTCTGGGTAAGGGATCAAGGACGACGAATAAAGGGGATGTCGTTGTGGGAGTCTATTACAGACCGCCTGGCCAGGATGATAGCGCTGATAAATTATTCTTTACAGAACTAAGAGAGGCCTCGAGATTAACTCCCCTTGTCCTTATGGGGGACTTCAACTTGCCAGACGTTAACTGGGAGTGCCACACGGCTGACACGAGCAAGTCCAGGAGGTTCATGAAGCACCTAGATGATAACTTCTTGGTACAGGTGCTAACGGAGCCAACTAGGAAAGGTGCCCTCCTAGACCTGTTGCTAGAAAACAGAGAGGGTCTGGTGGGAGATGTGGTGATTGGTGGCCGCCTCGGTCATAGCGACCATGAGTGGTTGAGTTCAAAATTTATGGTGACAGAAGGAAAAGTGCCACCAAAACCTCATCCCTAGATATGGGGAAAGCGGACTTCAGGCTGCTCAGGGAACTAGTCAGTAAGGGTCCCCTGGGAAACTGCTCTTGAAGGCCTCGATGTCCACCAGTGCTGGTCACTCTTTAAGCGATGCCTCCTAGAAGCACAAGATAAGGCAATTCCAAAATATCGCAAGTCAGGCAGGCGGGGCAGGAGGCCGGCGTGGCTAACCAGGAATGTTCTAATGGAGATTAGGCGGAAACAGAGAGTGTTTCGCTACTGGAAGGAGGGCCAGGCGTCATGGAAAGAATACAGGGATGCTGTTCGTGTTTGTAGGGAGAAAGTTCGAGTGGCCAAAGCACAGCTAGAGTTGAAGCTGGCTGTGTCTGTGAGAGAAAATAAAAAGGGTTTTTTAGATATGTAAATGGAAAAAGGAGAACTAAAGAATACATAGGGCCGCTCCTTGATAGGGAAGATCTCCTCACAGACAATGACATAGGCAAAGCAGAGACGCTTAACGCCTTCTTTGCCTCAGTCTTCAATGCCGATGATGGGCTTCGGGACCCAGGGTGCCCTGAGCTGGAGGGCCGGGACGGTGGGGATGACAAACTCCCAACTGACCCTGAACGTGTGCGGGATTTGCTACTCCACCTGGATCCCTACAAGTCCATGGGTCCGGATGGGATTCATCCCCGGTGCTGAAAGAGCTGGCGGATGTCATCGCGGAACCTCTTTCAATTATTTTTTCAACGATCCTGGGAATTTGGAGAGGGCCCGGTAGACTGGAAGCTGGCAAATGTTGTGCCATTTTCAAGAAGGGTCAGAAAGAAGACCCTAGCAATTACAGGCCTGGTCAGTCTCACGTCAGTGCCTGGTAAAATCATGGAGAAGTTGGTTCTCGGACTTATTGAGGCGCACCTGGGGGACAAAGCAGTCATTGGTCCCAGCCAGCATGGGTTTGTGAAGGGTAGGTCCTGCCTAACTAACCTGATTTCCTTTTATGATAAGATCACCCGTATGGTGGACCAAGGGAAACCAGCTGATGTGATTTTTTTGGACTTCAGCAAGGCTTTTGACACGGTTTCCCATAGGATCCTACTGACAAAATGTCCACCATACAGCTAATAAAAACATCATACGATGGGTGAGCAATTGCTAACGGGCAGGGCCCAAAGGGTTATGGTAAATGGAGCTGCGTCAGGCTGGCGGGCGTTCACCAGTGGGGTCCCTCAAGGCTCCATTTTAGGGCCGGTGCTTTTCAATATTTTTATAAACGATCTGGATGTAGGAATAGAGGGTATTTTGAGCAAGTTTGCTGATGACACCAAACTTGGAGGAGTTGTGGACTCAAATGAGGGCGTAAAGGACTTGCAGAGGGATCTGGACAGGTTGGAGAGCTGGGCGATCACCAACCGCATGAAAGTTCAATAAGAGCAAGTGCCGGGGTCCTGCACCTGGGACGGGGAAACCCTGGCTGCATGTACAGACTGGGCGATGAGACGCTGGAAAGCAGCCTAGAGAGAGGATCTGGGGGTCGTGGTAGACAGCAAGTTGATATGAGCCAGCAGTGTGCCCTGGCAGCCAGGAGGGCCAATCGTATCCTGGGGTGCATCAAGCACGGCATCACTAGTATGTCAAGGGAGGTGATTGTCCCGCTCTACTCTGCGCTGGTGCGGCCTCACCTCGAGTACTGTGTGCAGTTCTGGGCACCACAGTATAAAAAGGACATGAAACTGTTGGAAAGTGTCCAGAGGAGGGCTACGAAGATGGTGAAAGGCCTGGAGGGGAAGACGTACGAGGAACGGCTGAGGTCACTGGGCCTGTTCAGCCTGGAGAAGAGGAGGCTGAGGGGGGACCTCATCACAGTCTACAACTTCCTCGTAAGGGGGTGTCGAGAGGCAGGAGACCTTTTCTCCATTAACACTAGTGACAGGACCCGCGGGAACGGGGTTAAGCTGAGGCAGGGGAAATTTAGGCTGGACGTCAGGAGGGGGTTGTTCACAGAGAGGGTGGTTGCACACTGGAACAGGCTCCCCAGGGAAGTGGTCACTGCACCGAGCCTGTCTGAATTTAAGAAGAGATTGGACTGTGCACTTAGTCACATGGTCTGAACTTTTGGGTAGACCTGTGCGGTGTCAAGAGTTGGACTTGATGATCCTTAAGGGTCCCTTCCAACTCAGGATATTCTATGATTCTATGATTCTATGAAGGTAAAAGAAATCAATCACTATATAGTCTTGTACAGAAGGAATACAAAATGAGTGAGGCTAAAAGGAACAAAATACTAAGAACTTACAAACAGTCTGATTTGTCTCAAAATGACATTTAAAGTAGATTTCGATGATCTTCCAAAAGGTGGATAGCAATGTAATCTTGGATCATTTGCTAAACTACGTTCAACATGAGCTGGCAGTTTGTGCTTGCAGCCCCAAGTCCAACTGCATCCTGGGCTGCATCAACAGAGATGTGGCCAGCAGGTCAAGGGAGGTGACTGTCCCGCTCTACTCTGCCCTTGTGAGGCCCCACCTGGAGTTCTGCATCCATGTCTGGGGCCCCCAGCACAAGAAGGACGTGGGGCTGTTAGAGCAGGTCCAGAGGAGGGCCACAAAGATGATCAAGGGGCTGGAATGCTTCCCCTACGAAGAAAGGCTGAGAGTTGGGGCTGTTCAGCCTACAGAAGAGAAGGCTCTGGGGTGACCTCCTTGCAACCTTTCAGTACTTGAAGGGGGCTTATAAAAAAAGATGGAGAGCAACTCTTTGCTCAATCAGATATGGACAGGACAAGGGGGAGTGATTTTAAATGAAAAGAGGAAAGATGTAGGTTAGAGGTTAGGAGGAAATTTTTCATGGAGAGGGTGGTGAGGCACTGAAACAGGTTGCTCGGAGAGGTTGTGGATGCCCCATCCCTGGAGGCGTTCAAGACCATGTTAGATGAGGCCCACGGCAACCTGATCTAGTGGGTAGCGTCCACTATGGCAGGGGTGTTGGAACTAGAAGATCTTTGAGGACTCTTCCAACCCAAGTAATTCTATGGTCTTTAGTAGAACTTCCTTATGTTGAGGAAATATAATGATCACAATAAAAATAATTGTGTAATGGTTTTGTCCATTCAACCACTAGTTATAAGCAATAGCATGAGTTAGTGTTATAATATCATAAAATAGTTACAAATATAGTGTTACAGAGATGTTCTGCCTCTTAATTCAGTAGAGGTGCTATGTTTATGCACCAGTGAAAATGGAAGAGCTTTGCTTGTCAAGGAAATGGTGAAATGCACTTCCCATTCTGTTTCTCCAGAGTTTTAGTGAAGTAGTGCTGATCTTGTAGTTTAATATTGTGGAAAAAACGGCTGCTTCTGACCTTACCATTTTTATTTTAAAAGATTGTGTTTTAAGCTTTCAAAGCCCCCAACTAAGCCTTTTAAATAAAAATCTAAAAGGTTAGGGTGCAGATCTTCAGCTATTATAAACTGTCATCTCTCCAGAGAAGTCATCAGACAGATTAAGTCTTCAAAATGTCAGTCAGTCGTGCTCTTTGTTTGCAGCTGGAAGTGACTTAATCATTTTATATTATTATTTTTATTTTATATGTGTATAAACACTCTTCCATTTTTCCTCCTTGTGTACTCCATGCTCTTAGTAAGTGGACATAGTTCAAAAATACCAGAACGCAAGGTGAATTTGAGAGAGGTTTTAAAAATCAAGAAAGCTGTTTTACGGAGGTTGGTTGTTCAAAGGAGGTTATTGTTCTCTGTTGGTTGATGACAAAGTGGTTGATCTGCATTCTGACCTGTTGTGTGCAGTACTTCCCCAGGGTGGCTCAGGTGCTGAGCAGGTAGTCTGCCCTCTTTTACTCTAAGTCTGTCACTGCACAGACAAATAAATTCATGAGAGTGATTGTTTTCCATGTCTGTCCTTCCATGCCTCCCTCTCCCTCAAAAAAAAATAATAAAAAAAAAAAATCCTTATTAGTGACAGAAATTTGATGCAGACTTCATGGAAGCTAATTCACTTTTCATCAGTGATGCATTCAGTCAGCACTATTGAAGATGCAAGTCATGTGCTGTTAAATGTGTATAATGCAATTTTTTTCATCATCCAGATGTGCCTAATATTGAGCATAGCTATTGTTGTTTCACTAGCTGTTTGTAGCTATTGCCACAAATATAAATGCTACACGTAATAGTAATTCAAAGTTCCTGGGTTTGAAAAAAGCTTAGAAGTTGAAAAGATTGATATTAAACAAAAATACAGTGTTCATCAGAGATTTTTTCTGCTGTCAATGAAACTGCTCTCTTCTACAAATTGGTTGTGCAGTAACTGAGATATACTTGCAAATCTTTCTCCATAAAGTCAGGAAAAAATATTTATTCCAAAATAAGTCTGCCAGCTATGTAAATGTCCATACCATAATACTAAATAAGGAGGCAGAATCTGTTAAAGTTTGATAAGTATTTAAGAATTATCTTTTTTCACGTGGAAATAGCCACTTCTGCCTATTTGATTTTGGTAGGAACATACCTAGAAGTGGAACTACTTGCAGTTCCATTCACATGCCATGAATGTTAGAGTATGGTATGAGAGGGGTTTCAGAGAAGGAGAGTGCATGGATCATTACTGTAGGGAATTTATCATTCCTAAAGCTGCACAGCTTGGGGCATATTGCACTTCATGACCTAAACAGTCTTAATGTGATCTAGGCTGGTGTACCTGAAGCAAAACAAACATGATGCTAAGGGATGTGCCACTGGGCGTTCATTAGATGGCATCTTCCTTCTGTAGAAATATTGTTTCACTCCATGTTATGCTAATCTACTGCTGGGAATGCTATCAATCAGCAGGACATGGAAGAGGTGGGTAGAAAAGCTTTAAGGATAGTGCTGGCTTCCAGGTTTTGGTCAAGTTCTTAATTTCTTGTAAGAAAGGGCCAAGTATTTTATTTATTTCTCTATGGCTCTTTAACATTGTTCTAATATTTTGGTTTTTCAAAATATTTTTAACAGTTAAAAAAATGTAGCTAGTACTGTTGCTGTGTTGTAATATTCTGTCTTGGTTTTACCTCTGAGTTAGCTACAGGGCAAGTCAGCTATTGTATATATTACAGACTCGTTAGGAATGCAAGTCATCCTTAACCTCAGACTCTAATTATGGGTGCTTAGTGTACATATACGATCTTCTTCTGCAAGTGGTTAACTTAAGCCTACAGCTTACCCAAAGCCCCATGGACCCTGGAAGGGTTGTGCATTATTGATGCCCTTGCTGGTCAGTCTGTAGTACTAGAACTTTTGTATTTGTAGTTTTGCAATAAATGTACAGTAACATTACTCAATTACCCAATATGGTATAAGACTGAAAATGTAAGATTGAGTGAAGGAATTACACCCTTTTCCTTAAGCCTATTTAACTCCAATATTTTTTTTTTAGTCTTTCTTAGTATTTCTGATGAGTTATACATTAGCAAGGAAATGTTTAACATTGCCTGTATGTTCTGCTGCATTCTTATACACAGATAGTGTTTGTACAGTGAATATCACAGGAAAGTAAAAAGTACTAGGGACAGACTTTATTATTAGCTTCTGCAAACAGGAATTTGCTTATGTTTACAAGCTAAAGCAGCTTCCCGTTGAAGATGGCACCAGCTTCCTGTTCTATGAAGCAAAAATTCCCAAAGGGCTCCCAAAAGAGTATTCAAAGCTGTTAACTCATGATGTCTACATATATTTTAAAAGTCACATTTTAAATTAGGTAAGAGTTTGATACAACTTTCTTGAATGAATTATGAAAATAAAGTAATTGATATCTAAGAGGTTTTGTTGGTGGTGTTTTTCATTTTTGTTTCCTTCTGGAAAAGGAATTAATCACACAAATAAAATGACATGAGAGACCTTTTGACTAATGTATTGTTTCGGTATAAATTCTAAACCACATTGCAGATTTCCATTCTTTACCTCTTTTTTGCCATCATAGTATTGTGAAGCATTGATGGTATCTGTGACTGAGTTACATGGCCAAGAGAAGAATAAAATGGAAGGGACTTGAGGGGGAATGGGAAGTTTGGAGAAATTTCCTTTGAGCTTTGATATGTAAGAGCATGTTTTCTGAACCTTGTATCTTTCTGAACCTTGTCTATGTGGAGTATGTGGAGGGAGCTAAAAGAGATTTCTCTTTCTCATAGACCTCAGTGTGTTTTAAGCTGAGCTAGCTCAAATCACAATGAGATAGATACATGTAATAGCCTGTATAAAGATTTTAGCTACCTTGAATAAATGAGTCTTTTCTGTATAGAGAACTGTAGTTTTTAATTGCCTTTTCCTATAAGCACTGTTACTACTAGACTGGGAAAACAATTAAAACTAAAAAGAAAAAATAATAATAATAAATAAAAATCCCTTTTAAAGAAAATCCGCACAATTTAGAGTACATTTCTCTATTTCTCATTTTTTCTTATTAGTTTAGAAGGTAGCTGAATATGTCAATTCAAAACAATGGGTATGAAGCATCTGTAAAGAGGTAGTGTGTTTATATACAAAAATTAAATATTTGAATTATTGTCATGACTATTTCATTTGAAAACAAACAAACAAACAAAAAAACAAACAGAAGAAGGGACAAACAATTGCTGCATATGAGGTTGTTAACTCATAATTTGTGTATTAGTTTTTTCTGCAATAATTCTTCAATTTTAATGGTACTTAAACATAACTCTGCTTTGAAAATCTCATGAAATAGGAGCATTGATTTAACAACTTAAATGAATGTCAGCTACAGTATTGATTCAGGGAAGACTAGAATTTCATCCTCTCAGTTTATTGCTACATGAATAGGGCAGCATGGCTGAGGGCTGAGACATCTGGACTGGAGAAACAATGTGATTAGAATGGATGCAGTGAAACAGTATGTATTTTCTGAGGACACAGGCTTGCTGTGTTCCATCATAACACAGCCTTAAGCCCAGTATAAACTTTAAAAGGTGTTGCATGTACGTGAAAGCTTGCTTTTAGTGGGAATAGTGGTTATAAATGATAGTGAGGTTCTGACTCTTTAAGAACTTTATTATGATCATCTCACTTTCCGTTGAGCAAAATTTTATACTAACTAGTGGACCTATTCTCTCCAGAATTCAAAGAAAAAAAAAAAAAAAAAAAAAAAAAAGGAAAAGAAAAGTGTTGAGCTTAAACTAGTTTGTTAGAATTTGTTCTTAAACAGGAAAGTCTTTATCACGTGTTTCGATTTTTGTTTGCTTTTCCTTCCTAAATGACTCTGCCACTGCAGTTTTCATTAGTGACTTCTTCATGAGGTGATGTTTGTATGCCTCTACTTGCTGCTTCACGCTCATCAGTGAGGAACAACAGATTGGAAAGAACTTGCTGTACTTGCCAATGTGCAAAGAGAACCGTTTTGGTAATACTCTGCTACAATGTCACTGAAATGTCACCTTATAGTGTTGCCAGAGAACTGTATTTCATAAGTCTCAGTATAATTCTGTAACCACATCCCAATTTGTATACATGTAGTGAAGCTGGAGATCAAGAAGCAGGATTACAGGAGTGAAAAATTATAGCCTAACTTCATATTCTGTGAATACTTTCTTTGGTCAAATGGTGGAGTATCTTGAGAAACCAGCTGTGGAACTGTTTAACATGCCCAGTTGCTGAAGAAAACTTTCTGTGGCAATTAAGGTCCACAAGACAGTGACATCAAGCAGTGATAATACAGAAATGTTTCAGATGGCTAGGATTTTGTGTGTTTGTTTGATTAATTGCTTTTCTGGGTGGGAATGAAGGCTGAAGAAGAGATGTAGAAGGTGAGGAAGGGAAGCAAAGTATTTTAGTAATTCATCACACAAATATTTGAGTTGGTTTTGAGCTGTCCAAACAGTGCTTATGCCTTGAGGTGGGGTTGGATGAGAGGGGAGAATTCTATGCACAGACACCAGAGATACAGGCAGAAACAACTATTCTTTGTGTTTATTTTTTTTTCCTTTTTTTTTTTTTTTTTTTTTTTTTTCCTGCCTCTTTTCCTTATCTGGCATTTGTTCTTTCAGCTTTGAGTGGGCCCAACTTAGATCTGCTCTAGAGCATTGAATCCACCACTTGTTTACTGATGAGAACTTGCTACTAAATACCTGGAAAAAAAAAAAAAAAAAAAAGACTTGATTTTTCCCTTTAAGGGAAATTGTAGGGTTTGAGGTTCTTCTTGCCTTGGTTTTTTTTTTTGCCAAAAATATTCTCAAATCCTCTCTTGTGAGTGATGTATAATAGTAGAATAGTGGGTCAGTGCAACCACATAAGCAAAGAAACTCCACAAATATCTTTATGTGCAACCTTGTATTAGACTTAATTATTTGTTTCTTTTCAACATTTTCTTTTAATTACTACTAGAAACTGGGGTGAATCTGTTCTCACATCAGTGAAAGGATACCTGTAAATACGCCCTTTGTTTTAGTAAGTTCTATAATCACTTGCCACCAGTCACTCTTTGAAGGTGAATTACTGAGATACGTGGACCCACAGACTGAGACAGTGTGATCTGATTAGCTCAGCCTGAGACAGGCTGACCTCAAGTACTTTGTTAGGCAGCTAGCATAATAAATAAATAAATAATAATAATAAAATAATTATACAATCTGATTAGACAATGCCACAAAATGTTCATAAAAAACTTTTATCATAATGTAGCATGCCAATTCCACTGCCATTATTTCTGGGAAGAAAAGAACTGCTTCAAAGTTAGTTACACATCAGTTACCTATTAAAGAAATTTTAAGATCTTGGTATCTGTATGCCCTTACTCCAAGAGGGGGATTGAAAGAGCAGGCTGCAGTTTAAAACCATAACTGCCAGCAATGATATTCAAGAGACTATAAAAAGAGGCCTTTCTTTAAACAAAACAAAACCCTGTGGGCAGGTCCCAAGCATGTAACCAATTACTTATCTTCTTGTCCATCTACCTTTTGTTGTGTGAATATTTTTCACAGTATGAATGTCTTAAGAACCTGCATAGATGCTTGCTGCAGATCATCAAATTGATGTTACTTAAAAAGTTTTTGTTTTTTTAAAGTTTTGGCACTTTGATAATAGGGGGCGCTACAGTTTCACCTGCTGTACAGCAACCACTGTGCAGCACAAAGAGGCAAAACAGATATTCACAGCAATTATTTCATCAGTAATAATAAACTGTAGGACAATTTAGTAGGGTCAGGTAAAAATTCAGGATATTTATAAATGTCATTTTTGAGCTCTGAGTTGAACACAAATGCTAGCCACCAAGTAGGTAAGGTATAAAATTATTTTACTTAAACACCCAAAGAGAAGTAATTGAATCTGCTTGTTGCACACCATGTTGCGCTAGTACATGCTGGTTGTACTACTTTAGCTAATTCCCCTTGGGGCGGGGGTGGGGGGCTACTTTAAGACCAAGCATGTTTCAGTACAACGACACATATTTATTTCTGTCTGTTGTCTTTCCTGTTTTGGCAATTTCAAATTTTGTCGATGCTTAATGACTCCAAATATAAAACATCTTATTTTGTCTACACTCGTGACTTTTCCTTCTCCTCTCACCTAATTGCAATGTAATTGTCTTTGTTTTCAAACAATGGTTTCTTCTTTAAAACTGTTGTGAGACATCTAAGCAAAGACATTTCAGAAAGGAAGGTGAGGCACTTATGTGTGTGCCATTCTGAGTTGAGCATAGATATTCACTTCAAAATGAGCCTAGGTATGTTGTTTTCTGTCATATTTAACATAAAAAGATTTGAAAGCAAGTTTCCCCATTTGATGTTGTATTCTGTAAAACCATAAATGAATATAAATCCTTTTTTTTCCTCTCCTATTGAATATGATAATGATATTTATATAATATGATATTCATTCAGATATTCACCCCCATGTGCATGTGATCCATTTCACAAAATGGCTAAGGTTGGAAGGGACCTCTGGAGAAGTCATCTGGTCCAATCTCCGTGCTGAAGCAGGACCATGTAATAGGTGACGGGCTGCTCAGGACTATGTTCAGATGGGCTTTTCATATTTCCAAGAATGGAAAATCCCTCTCTGCAGTCTCTGTTGGCAACCTATGCCAGTTCTCAGTCACCCTTACAGTCCAGGTAAGAGTGTTTTCTGATGTTCACAAGGCACAAGTTGTGTTCTAGACCGTCCCCATTGCTTTTTTTGGCGTGTCATTGGGCACCACTGAAAAGAGCCTGGCTTCATCCTCTTTGCACCTTCCCTTCAGTTATTTATTGACATAGATAAGGTCTCCCCTGGGCCTTCTCTTCTCTAAGCTAAACTAGTACCAGCTCTCTCAGCCTCTCCTCATAGCAGAGATGTCCCTTCATCATCTTTGTAGCCCTTCACTATGGGCTGTGATATGTCACTATAGATATGTCTATGTCTCTCTTGTACAGGAGAGCCTAGAATTGGACCCAGCACTCTAGGTATGTCTTCAGCAGTGCTGAGCAGAGGAGGTCACATCCCTTGACCTGCTGGCAATGTGCCTCATGCAGCACAGGATACCATTAGCCTTCTTTACAGCTAGGACACTTTGCTGGCTCGTGTTCAACCTGGGGATCTACCAGAACCCCCAGGTCCTTTTCTGCAAAGCTGCTTTGCAGCTGGGCAGCCTCCATCATGTTGTGGTGCAGAACTTTGTTGAACATCATGAGGTTCCTGTCAGTCCATTTTTCCAGGCTGTCAAGGTCCCCATTTCATATGAAGCTAAGATTTACCAGTGCAGTTCAATATTTTCCTTTCATCTCTTTGACTTGCCATGGAAAGTTAGGTCATTTTTGTCTTTCATTTTGGTTGTGTTCAGAGTCCAGCACTAAATTTCTCTCCTGTGTAATAACTCTAGGTACAGATGCAATAAATAAGAATTGACAATAGTTCAGTCTGGATAAGAATTTATTTTTTAATTAATAGATGTATATATTAATTCAAACTTATTTTGAATAGTTATTAAATGTTTGGGTTTCTCAAAACCCTAGTTGCTGTATGGAAACTGGTAGTTTTTCCATCTTTAATTTACCACTTCTCCTGGCTTAGTTATTCTAAGCACAGACATTTAAAGTGGTACAAATGGAGACAAAGACTTTATTTATTTATTTTTAATACCATAATTATGTTTTACTCTGTAGAAAATAAAGTGGAGAAACTTGAGTCAAGACATGATTTAATAATTTTTTTATAGTCTGGAAAACAGAAATGCACTCAGAGAATCTGGAGAAATTACATGATTTCAAACATTTTTAAAATTAAATACAGAAATGAAACAGAATGTGACAAATATTGATGAAGTACAAGCTAGACATCTTTGAATTTATATCCTGTTAATTCTAATATACCTTTGCCACAGGGAAGAGGGGTGGGCAAACAGGAATAATAGTATGCAAAGTAAATTTACTCTAAAGCAGTTTTCTTAACAACTTATATATAAGCGTAAGCATTAATGTTCCTCTTTTTTCCTATCCACTCTATTTTACTACAAACCAAGGAGAATATTGTCGAGAAAGTGATTTTATTAAGAACATTTCTCAATAAAAAGTATTTTATGGATCTCATTATTATTATATTAATAACCAAGTTTGAGTAATTTTTTAAGTATTTACAAATCCATAGGTGGAATTTGTCCTTCTTCTGCTGGAATATTTTCTGTTCAGTATTTTGGTTCATATTTCATTGTTTTCACTATTCAAGTGTACTACAGCCCTTGACTGTAAAGGACAGTAAATCTCTCAATAAATCCTGACAATAAATCTTTCATGGTTTAAGACATTTTTAAGCTCTAGTGACTCATTAATGCTAGAATCTTTCTCTTAAATTGAATGCTTTAATGGATTTTTAATACATGTATAAACATAGAAATTAATATTACATGCTGCAGAGATGTGAAATCTTATTTGGAACAAAATCTAAAGGGATTGTGCATCATAAGTAAAACTGAAAAAAAATGCTCTTATTAACTGAAGAGTGGCTGTACTGTGTGCAGTATTTTTACTTCTCCATATTAATGTATCCATTTAAGCTATTTTTAAGTGCTTCATGACAACAATATCAAAATGCTAAAATTTTCCTCATATAAGTGATATAAATAGTTTATGGAAAAGTTGTTATACCAATAGAGATACTGTCCTTAGGAATTTCTTTCACATAATTCTTGTTTTATCTTGTGAAGTTCTATGACTGCATATAATTCACCCTTTCTATTGTTAAGAAAGTTCTTAGTGCAGATTCAAAAAAATTATTAAAAAAAAAAAAAAAAAGAAGCCTGTTAGTCTAAAATGTTTTTATGAAAGTGACATTAGTGAAGAAAAAAACAAAACAAAACAAAACAAAAAAACACATAAGTCAGTGTACCTGATATTCAGCACAGGTGTGAAACAGTATGTAAAGTTTAACACTCGGAGGAGATGTTTGAAATTGGCAAGAAATCTTAATGCTAAATTTAGACCCAGAAAATTCAGACAAACCAGAACGGCTTAAGCTCTTAAGCATTAATCAAATGTCTACATAGTGACAGGTCAGTATTGTAGGTGCTAATTCATGAAGAAAAACTACATATTGTTTCACTGGGGGGGTGTGGGGGAGAATAGCTGGTGCAAGATAAATAAAATCTCCCTTGCATCACAATCCGTTTCATGGGTAAGCAGGGATAGCAAAACTGAGACTCTAAGGAACATTGGAACATAAAACTGAATTATAGCATTTCAGTTCTTGGCTTGCTATTATCATGATAGAATCATAGAAGGGCCTGGGTTGGAAGGGTCCTCAAAGATCTTCTAGTTCCAACACCCCAGCCATAGTGGACTCTACCCACTAGATCAGGTTGCCATGGGCCTCATCTAACATGGTCTTGAACGCCTCCAGGGATGGGGCATCCACAACCTCTCCGAGCAACCTGTTTCAGTGCCTCACCACCCTCTCCGTGAAAAATTTCCTCCTAACCTCTAACCTACATCTCTCCTCTTTTCATTTAAAATCACTCCCCTTGTCCTGTCCATATCTGATTGAGCAAAGAGTTGCTCTCCATCTTTTTTATAAGCCCCCTTCAAGTACTGAAAGGTTGCAAGGAGGTCACCCCAGAGCCTTCTCTTCTGTAGGCTGAACAGCCCCCAACTCTCAGCCTTCTTCGTAGGGGAAGCATTCCAGCCCCTTGATCATCTTTGTGGCCCTCCTCTGGACCTGCTCTAACAGCCCCACGTCCTTCTTGTGCTGGGGGCCCCAGACATGGATGCAGAACTCCAGGTGGGCCTCACAAGGGCAGAGTAGAGCGGGACAGGTCACCTCCCTTGACCTGCTGGCCACATCTCTGTTGATGCAGCCCAGGATGCAGTTGGACTTGGGCTGCAAGCACAAACTGCCAGCTCATGTTGAGCTTTCTGTTAATCAGAACACCCAAGACCTTCTTTACAGGGCTGCTCCCAGTGAGTTCTCTCAGTCTGGGATTGCCCCGGCCCAGGTGCAGCACCCTGTATTTAGGTTGTTGAACCTCATTAGCTTCATGTGGACCCACTTCTCCAGCTTGTCCAGGTCCTTTTGGATGACATCCCTTCCTTCTATTGTATCATCCGCACCTTAGAAGAACTACCTTAGCCAAGCACTGGTTACACAAAATATTCATGAAAAATTGTCCCTTCTGGAAGATTCAGGAAAAAAAAAATAAAATCTGCTTGGAATAGACCTCTTTGCTGCTCCAATTTTCCTTTGGATTTCTACTTCTAGTCCAACTGCAACCATACCTCAAGGCTCTCTTTTGCTCAAACCTAACCTTAATTTCTGGCTTATACAGTGACTAAGACCCGCCCCCCCCCACCTCTGACCACACCGAAGTCTCACGGTGTGCACATGTAGTTCTTTGCTGCTCAAACTTCCCTTTGGCTGCCCGTTTCCAGCTTCACTCCAATGGTACCTGTCATTGTCATAGAAATGTCATTTAAAGTGATCTCAGTGCTGTGATTTTGTGGAATTGTTTTTGCACATGGGTTGTTTTAACATAGCCTAATGTGTTGTCTGTGCAAGCCTTTTGATAACTGCACTTCTTATATATAGTTGCCCACTGGACCCCAAAATAAAACTTGTAGGAACACTGTGAAAGGTCTTATATCTATCACAATAGTTCCAGAATCATCTACTGACCTGATCAACAGAGGGACTGGGAGTTTTAAAGGAGGGGGGAACAAAAAGTCAAAACCAAACATACGTGTCTTTTAGGATAACAGTTTCATTTGTACCTTATGGAATGCAGAAGTAGTAGGTACTCTCCCAGGCATTTGACTTTGTGTATTTATTTCTTTTTTTTTTCACAGTCTGCACTCTTATGTAGTACATCCCCATGTCCTTAGTTTGTTTTCACTAGTGGGTTTTACTGTCAAACTGAAACCCATTTACAGTCCATAACTTACAGTAGAGAGACTGGTGTATGATCTTTACACAAACTCTAGTTCTGGGCCCAGTGGAGACGTATAAAACAAGAAGGAAATACTGCTATTAAATGTTTTTATTCAAGACACAATTATGCCAGCTTAAATTTCTCTCTTAAGGAAAAAACACTTAAAGGTCATTTACTGACTGAAAAGTGTATGATTGTAAGTACAACCCTTAATGTGTAATTTTTCCTTTTAGGTTGTGTTGAGTTCTAAGCAATTTTCTTTCTGCTGTGTAACACAGAGTGCAATACAAGTATTCTACAAATATGTATATTAATCCAAAATATGCATGTGCTGTCTGAGCTTGTTCTTAGTGCTAGGCCAAATAATTCATAAATATAATTCAAATAATTCATAAAGCATTTACATGTAAAGTCCTAGAACAAGAACCTTTAAGTTTCAAAGTCAAATGCAAAAGTTAACGAAAGGTCACAATGAAAGTAGCCCTTCAATTTTCTTGTAGTCTCCCTTTTGTATATGCATTGATATGGTCATTAATTACATAATCATTTACTGTAAATGTTTCTATGAAACCTTAGCATTCATCACCGCACAGGGGAGAAAGCATTTGCTAAATGGGGAACTGTTAAATGATTCTTCATTATGTTCATCATTTGGTGGCTATATGTTGTGCTTTTTACACATCATCAAAACTTTGCACTTTATGCAGAATTATTAATTTTCCTCATGGGGGTTCTGTGGCATTTATCACCATAATCTGAATGGTTCACAGTATTTAATGAAATTCGTTTAACAATAGGGTTTTTTAGGTAAAGTTACAGTTTTGTCTTCATGGCCCAAATAAGACAACTGTTATTTTTCTTTGTAAATTGAGGGTGCCTACCATTATTTTTAAAGTGTCATTTCATGCCTTTTTTATTTTTTGTAATGGATGAGACATGCTGGAGAGAAAAGAAGCTCTGTTGTGCCATATAGCATTCTTTGAGCACCATCCATCTTGAACTCTGAATGAAATGGAAAATCTGCTAAAATTAGCATGTAATTAGGTAATTAAAATCTATGCTATAAATCTCTGTTATGATATATATTTATAAAAGCTTTGAATTTTAACAGCATGACCTACCCAAATATTGGTATTTCCTAATTTTTGAACACTTGCCTTGAACCTTGCTTTCTGTAACAAACTTGAAGCATAGGAGTTGTAGCATATGAGTATCTATTAACCACTCAGGTAGTCAGAAATACTAGTTTTTCTAAATGCACAGTACATGTACACAGTACATGTACATGTACCACCTGAGACAGTGGAGTACACGTTGTTTTATGATTGTGGATAACAAGTGCCAGTACCTATTTGCTAAATGGTCTCAGGTGTTTGCTGGGTGTCAGGGGAAGGCTGTCTCCAAAGAGACTTTTAGCTCCTTACTTTACAGCTTTTGTCTTCTCTTTTCATTTCATGTGCCACAGTAGACTTTAGGGTCACTTCTTTCCACCCTGAATGTGTAGTCAGTCTCTCCCTATCTTTTTTTCCCTTTTGTATTTTGTATTGCATCGTATTCCAGAATTGCATAGTTTCCATTTAAACAGCAATACCAGTGAGAACAGACAAGACAGGCAGGCTTCCTGTGGCCCCAGAAGAAAAGATGCTTTTGATAAAAGAAATTGTGAGACTAAATCCTGTTTATGTCTAGTTATGTGCCTACTAAATACAAACACTGTCATTGCATTACTGCAGAGCTCTAAAGAATTGTGTTGTGTACTTGTGACTTTGAAAACACTTGAATGGACTTTAACAGCATCTGCAAAGAGTGTGTTACTGAAGCAAGGAAAATCCTTGTGCCAGTTTTAAAGTACCTATTACAAGATGCCTTTGAGAAATCATTTACTAACTCCTTAATAAATAATGGTGATCAAACAAAATAATGAGAACAAACAAAATTCACGACAACAGCCATATTACGTTTTGGTCACTCCACAGCTACATGTTGTCTACTGTCTTCTTTCTTCTTTCACTGAATGATAATTTCACAACACCCTCTTTCTGATTCCAGAAATGCTGTAGAAATATTTAGATATAGACCTGGAGATCATGTTAAGGTTGTAGTTGTTCTTGGGTTGTGTCTCTTATCCCAGGATGCACCTGTTTTATTCCTCCCTTAGCCCAGTATGTTAAGAAATTGGCACCGCCGGAGACAAGCCCTGTGTCTGAGGAGGTATTGGAGGAAAAAGAGACAAAGTGCTGAAGGAGGAAGTATAATGAGGAATAGGTGATATCTACCAGACCTGAACTGATAGCTTCTCATCCAGGCTTAGTATATATACTTGGATGAATCTGTACAAGTTTGTTAATTAAGAAACATGCTTTCTTTCTCAAATCTTCTGGTCTCATTCTCTTTGAAATTTCTTTGATAAGTGATAAAATCTATTATGAGGTGGCATATATCTTGAAATATCTGCACTTGAGAAAATATAATATGACCATAAGAATAGACTAAAACATTTCTGGAGGTAGGGGGAAGGAGTTTGTTACAGCGATGGTATTCCACGGAAAGGCCTTAATGTGTGCCATGTCTGAAGACACCATTTCTTTCTTTGATTAATCTCATTAGATCATTCTCCACCCACCTTTTTTGTAGTAGTATTGGACATAACTCACCAGGTTGGATGGGGCCCTGGGCAACCTGATCCCTTCCCACAGCAAAGAGGTTGGAAAAACATCTTTAAGGGCCCTTTCAACCCAAGCCCTTCTATGAATCTATGTCTTATGATAATATGTATCTATTTTCTCTAAATGTAATATGTCTTACAGTTCACAGAAAACAAAGAAACAAAATACGTGTTAGTCTTTCAAGAGTGGATCCAAAGTCTATTGAAATCGTGTATCGTAATGGATGCTGGAAGTTCGTATCTTGCAATATATTTTAATTCCTAATGTACGTTTTTGACTATAGCAACATGTTTAACACAAACAGTGAAAATTATTTGAAACAGACTTGAAAGCTACCTCTGAAGGTGATTCAAAATTCTCAAGGAACTTAAATTTATTTTCATTTTATATTGCAAAGTGAAAATTATATTTTAATGTGAAAATTATTTTTTTTGAAGAAGAAGAAGAAAAAAAATATTTTACATTATTTAAATCATTTTCTCAAATTGCATAAGGTTAGCTGGATTGGAAGGAGGGTTCAAGCTATTAGGGAGGCATCATGAAAGGAGCATGCATCTTCTGCCGCCTCCCAGCTGGTGCACAGTGCTTTTCCATGCAGTGATCTGATGGCTGTGTTGTATCAACTGAGCTAAGGCTGGACCAGGCAGCACAGTGTGGACCCCAAGGGTGCTCTACCACTCAGGCTACATACTCATTGGCATGCTATGGCTGTGCTCTGAATTTAAAACAGTGTGCTCTCCTCCACATTGCCCTACAGAAACGAAGCAGAATAAATATATATATTTTAAGCATCTGTTCCAATTTCCCGTTGGGGCCTCCTGAGACAGTATGAAGTGGGGTTTGTGTGTGTGCTTTCTGAGCCATGGCTTAAATACTCTGAGTCTCAGTTTTTGTTACTTGCAGAGGGGTTTACTTTTAAAACTTGATGAGACTGTGGGTTTTCTGGATATCTGTTTAATTGGATAGGCCCTGGGAAATCTTGTTCAAGAAGAAAAAGTGTTGCCAAAAAAGAAATATTTAGAGAATATCCCAATGAAAGGCAGATAGAAGAAATAGGAAAATGTTGGGAAGTGTGACAAAGAAAGTTTAAAAAAAAAAAAAAAAAAAAGTTGTGAGGAGAGAGAGAAAGGGGAAGGAAAGATTCAAAACTTTAACAAAAAAAAATAAATAAATTTTTACTTTTAAACATAAAACTTTACTATACTTTGTTCACATGGCTGGAAATAGAAGAGTTCAGCATGGAAATTTTAAGGAGATTCAAAATATTTCTGCTATTTCGACTTTCATCCAACTTTATGAATGAGCTGGAGAAACTAACAAAGCTTTGCCTAGGTTTCTTGAGAATGGCTTAACGTTCTAAGGTTGTAGCAACACATTAACAGTAATGACCTTTTTGTTTGAGGACACTGGGAATATTTTATGTCCTTCCATCTATTATGTGCTTCATTATTTTTTCTTATTTGAGTTAAACTATTTAATTTTTAAGGCAGAACAAGCAATGAATTAGGTGGCTGCTTCTCTAGAGTTGCTTATCTTTAGAAATAATATCTTCTATCATACTTGCATCTTTTGCCACCAAAACACTTCTTTACACAACATGCTCTTCTTATTACACACTTGAGCAGAACTTTTATTTTTATTTTGTTTTCCAGGACAGCGGTTATGTGATTGCCCATTATTTACAGTTTGCATACCCTGAATACCAGCAGCACAAATGAACCTCATTTCCTCATTCCTTGCTGTACATTAGTCGGCAAGCAAATGTGCTTAATTGCATTTTTATCCAAGCTAATAGAGGCTGTGCCAGGTTGTTAAACATGGGAAGAAAGATGCTTAGTCCCAGTTTTGTCCCCACCAGGTGTCTCTCAAGACCCAGTTGCCAGGATACCCATGCCAGCAGTACCTCAACAAGTGCTAGTGAGGTCCTGATGTTGTCAGGGAGCTCCTGCATCTCCCATTGTGCAGAGCAGCCAGAGATGTCCTGTGCATTGGGAGAGAGGGAGGAGGTGGCTTGTTTACATTTTGGTTCTTGTTTTAGTTCTTTTTCCCTCCCTTTTTTAGTTCTTTCTCCCTCCCTTATTCTTTCACATTTTCAATTGCTTGTCACTGTTCTGGCCTTTTATGAAAGCTATTTTAGCACTGATTCATTTCTTTCCTTAGAGCATTAATGTACAGTGGTATATCAAATTAGCATGCATCCTGTAGATGACCCTTAAAGTGAAATTTTTCTACTTTATATTTGAACTTTATTTTATACGCCAAACACATTTTTAAAAACTCATGAATCTGAATGAATTCTTCCCCCTTGACCAAGTCTGATTTCCTGCTGAAATGTGAATACTGTATACAGGAGCTATCCACAGATTCTTTTGACAGCTTGAGCACATTTCCAGATGGTATGTAATCACCATTCCTTTTCAAATCTGTTTTTATAATGGTGATAATTAAGAATTATTTTCTAGGACTGAATAATCTGTACAGTCAAATTGAAAATGGTCAAGAAAGTAGTTGGCAACAAAGGGCTAAACTAGAATTTGTTTCAGTGTGATAGGATCAAGCTTACACCTTACCTTTAAATGAATCAGTGTTGTGCTAATTAGTTGTATGTGGGGACAAATTAGGTCAACTTTAGATGTTTTCTACAACACAGAAAAGGAGCAAAGGGAACGTTTTTCTGGTTTGGTAGATTCTTGGTCAGATGCAGCTCACTACCTGTGAAGTGCTATTTTCAACAGTAAAACCTCTCTCTGTATGCCATTTGGTGCTATTGACCTAGAAGTATTTAAAATAACCAAGATTAATAGTCAGATTCTTCTGAAAATTTAAATATGTGGATATAGGCTTAATCCATATGTGAGATGAGTGACTGAACTTTGTTTTTTCTCATGCTAAGTATTTATACCAAACTTCATATTTATGCAGTCATAGTTATTAATTATCGAGCTGTAATTAGCCATTGTATTTAATTGCACACAATTATTTCCATGTACTTAACTAATTAAAGTAGTTAACTTGTATGCATACAACTGTAATGAGAAAATACTTTGCTGTGGGACGGCTGTCTGTTCTTGTCTGAAATCACTGCCTTTGCTGGTTTCCAGCAGTAAGTCTTGTGCACAGTAATTTATATCCTGGCTGATGAAGAGGAAACTTCAATAAGTTAAAATACTTTATAGTACTTCTAGATAGTACTGCTGTTTGAGGGAGAAACTAGAGGGACAATTTAGGAATATCTCATTGTTAGGTGAGTTTTAGGTACTTTAATCATTTCAATGGGAAATCTTTTAATCCATGAACTGGTAATTTAACAGGTGGACTTTTATGCTTTGATATAGTAATAGTATAGTGAATCACTGAATGTTGTTTGTTTTTTTTTTTTTTTTTTCTTTTATCATAGGAGGATTTCTTATGTTTTGGTTAAAATTTATGAAACCTCATTGCTTGATATTTTCTTCCTATTTCTTCCTATTCCTTCCTACTTAAGAAATATCCACTTAAAATTGATTGGTTATTTCATAATATATCATACCATTTATGTTCTCTGATTAAACAAACATATATGGAATATTCATACACACAACCTCCTGGTCGAACTGCAACTGCTTCTGCTATGTTCAAATCACCGATTAAACCTAATGAAACATTAGTAAAAATGAAATGTTCATGTTTTGGTTTTGCAAAACCAAACATGAACATGATGTTGCTCTGCTGAGGCAAATGCATGAAGAAATTGAAGGAAAAAGTAGTGGGTTTACTTTTTTATTTTTTTTTGCAGGGGGGTTACTCATTTAGGTCTAGTGATAGTCATGCTGTCAAAGAAACATCTTTGTAACTTGTATATTTGCTCTTGAATGCTTAATTAAGAACCATATGTATTAGCGATATGTACAGCTCATTTCCTGGAAAAGGCGTGATTTGGTATAGGACTACTTTGCTAATGCTGCAAAATAAATAAATTTGATAATGCTACTGGGAAATGGTTCATACATTGATCTCATATACATACATTACTGATCTTTGAGAAGCCTTAATGGGATTAAAAAGAAAACACATATATAATTTATGGGAGTGTGAAGAATTTCACATCCTGCACTGGAAGAGAAAGGAGAACTTGAATTTTTATAGAAGTCTAAATATGGCTTGACCAAAATGTAGAGGAGAGTCCAGAGGGAAAGGGATGAGTGTAACTGGTTTAGGTACTTAGATTTTGGAACAATTTTGTTATTAATATCCTCTACATGATTGCTAAGTTAGTAGGAGATAACAAGAGGACTACGTTTGTTTGTTTGTTTGTTTGTTTTAAAAAAGGGTGCTTGAGGTAATACTGTTCTCTATTAAGTGCATTCTTATTTTCTTTCTCTAAACTGTAGTTGTGAGCTTTGCCAGTGTAGGTTCTCAGTGATGGCAGTCTGCAGTAGGATAGCAAAGGAAATTATTGGTTATTCCTGTCTAACAAACATTTTTCTTTCAGTCTGAGTTGTGTGAGAGATATGAGAGGAAGAGGGAGGAGAAAAGGGATAGAAAAAACATGCATTTTCTTCTTCAGTATGAGGTGTCTAGAAATGGTCTGTCTGCTATTAATACATTAAAAAAAAAAAAAAAAACTGCTACAACATAAGCAGTTATTAGAGCTGGTGAGACTGTAATAATCAAAACAACCTAAGAAAACTCATTGTGAACCAAACAGTGCTTTTGGCAAAATAAATATAAATCTATTACTAACTTTTCAGATACTTCTTTTCTTTTTGTAGAATTTATCTAGTGGATAGTATTTCACCCACTTTTACAGTTCTTTGTTGGAAGGTCTCCAGGCTTTGTTCCCTAGTCTTTAATCCATTGTGAGAGGCAAGAGCATGGTGTAGAAAAGACACACAAGCAAATAGGAGCAGACAGTCTGAAACATGCCTGAAATCCATAAGTAAGAAAATGATCCCACTGGTGTGCTTAAATTAATGTAATCCCAGGGCAGCCTGGGCAGCCTTAGAATCCACAGTGCTTTTATCAGTTAACATCAAGCATTGAATTTAACATAATGGCCGATGAAGTAGGAAGAAGGGCTTCTTCTAGTATGAAGAAAAGGTAATTCCTGTCTCTTGAATTTTCTTTTAAATACATTCTGAATGAACATGCTTTCTGCTTGAAGGGAAATTAACAGTTCAAGACATGTTTGCTTAGATGAACTAGAATAAAAGGTGCATCAAAACCATATTTTTAACGGAGCATGGAAATTAAATGAAATTACCTATCAAAGCTATACTAATCTGTTAAGTCTTGGACTTCATAAACATCAGTATTGAAATTGCTTGAGCAAGCATAATTTATTCCATTGTATTGGCTAATATAATTTATTACATTGTATTCCATTGTATTGGCTGTGTATACAGAATAACAGAATCCATAAATTACAGTATCACACGGCCTTTTTTTCTCTTTTTCTAATTCAGTATAGCTTTCTAAACTACTGTTAAAAGTCAGTGCATTTATAAAGTGTTTTGTTTTCCCAGAAGTTAATGTGATTTCAGGAATAGATGATCTGAGCTAGAGTCATAGAATATTCTGATTTGGAAGGGACCCACAAGGATCATCAAGTCCAACTCCTGACTCCACAGAGAACAACCCCAAAATCAAATCATATGTCTGAGAGTGTTGTCCAAATGCTACTTGATCTCCATCAGGCTCAACGCCATGACCACTTCCCTGGGCAACCTCTTCCAGTGCCTGACCACCCTGTCAGTGAAGAACCTTTTCCTCACACCTGGCCTGAACCTTCCCTGTCACAGCTTCATGCCGTTTCATTAGTTTATTAGTAATTTACACTGATAAACAAAAGGCATCCTCAAACTCTGAAGTATTCTGAAGTGCAACCATCATGAGAAGATTTCTCACCTGACCCTGTTCTGACCCTGTTACACTTTTATTTATTATTATTATTATTATTATCATTATCATTATCATTATTATTATCATTATGTTTTTTTAAATCATCTTGACCTTGTTTTTTTCAGATTGCATATGTCTGGTGAATGTTATGAACTCTTTGATTTGGTCCTTTCCCTCAGAAGGAAAGACATTATTTATAATGTTTTTATTGATATGTCAGCATATTTTCATTGTAATGTTTGTTTACATTATGGCCTACAGTGCCTTCCTTTTGCCAATGACTTTTCCTTTCATTAATAAGTAAATATTGGTGATTTGGATGTTCTTAATAAAGGCTAGTGAAGTTTATTTCTTTTTCAATCTGTGGGTAGGAGGCTTATGTTGAAATTACATTAAATATGTATTATACATGGACATGGAGTGTTTTGTATAATCAGCTAAGGCATAGCAAAAATTAAGTATGTCATTTATAATTACATCTGAGGCAGAACTTATGTGTAAATAATGAATGTTATTTGAACATTGTCAGTGGTCAGCCTTACTTCTGAATACTAGCACTGAAGATGAATTATTTACTATTCCTTTAAAGACAATAAGATGATATGCTTTCAAAATAGGCTATTGAACATTAAAAAAAAAAAAAAAAAAAAAAAAAAAAAAAACACTTGCATTGAAATCCCCAAGAAATGTATAAATTTGTACAGAATCCTTATCTGATAATCTATTGTGATTCACAGTATGAGAAGCTTTCTTAGAGTTCTAAATATAATACAATTTGAAGCCTTTATTAAAAACAAGATGCCTACTATACATGTTATCATCCAGTCTGCCAAACTGGTATAACAACACACAATCTAGTGTATTTTGTGTTAAAATTGAATTGAAATTGAGTTCTGAATAAATTATTCTGCCTAATTTTGTCTCTACTTTAGCTCTGTGTATGATCTATGTTTGGTATGTAAAAAAAAAAAATAATAAATCACATTTTCATGTAAACATTCAGGCCCTGATCCGGAAAAGACCTATGAATGTGCTTAACTTTAACAATGGTGAAGGCCCCAATGACCCTTTAGGTGCCTAATGAAGTGCTTAAAAGTACTCAAGCACATGTAATAATCTTTGTTAGAAAATGGGCGTTAGGAAGTCATAAAAATGGCAGTCATGTCCAAGAGAGTTAAGCATCTTTTCAAATTGCTATACCAGAAGGGGTAAATTTAGCAGAAAATAAATTACAGTCATGATTAGAGAATGGTTGCAGACTTAATTGGCTTGTTTTTAATGTTGTATATATATCAGAAAACACTTTCAATGTCATATTACAGAAGAAAATGTGAATATAGGAAGAAATTAGCTAGTGAATGGGCTTTTTTAGAGTGTTTTTAAAGTTCTAAATCAAGGAGGGACCAATTGCTTATAAATTATGTGCATTTTTGCAAAGAACAGTGTTCAGCCACTTGTGAAAGAGAAATATCATAATGTACATGCAAAAACTTACACAGAATGTGTGATGAATTTTATGGCAATTTGTAAGTAAATCTGTTAATTAGTCTGTGTAGAAATTAATTTAAAACTAGAATCTTTAAAGAAATCTAGCATGTGTGTCAGTCCCTCCTTTGTTCTGTATGATTTTCCAGAAGGATTAACAAACACTGCACTTCCTATATAGATGAAATTAAAGTCTTGTGAATAGACTACAATGAAAATCATTATTTGCTAATTAAGATAAGTTAGTGGCAATTGTAGAAGATTTTTATAGGCTATGGGAAGGGTCAAAACAATACCTTTGTTATTTTTAAATCTGGGCCTTTGCAAGCTCAGGGATAACTGGAATAATCACTTCTATTCTGCCATGTTTATACTTATGTGCACAATTTATATGCACCAGCTGCAATGGTGGCAGTGAGTCTGCATGCAGAGAGTAGGTAATGGTGTGCCTGGGACCTATAGCAATAGATTGCACAGCCTACCCTTTCCTACAGTGTGCTTGGCTGCATGGTTTCTTCTCATTAGGGCTGGAAAAAGCATTTCTGTCATGGTCCTGATGGCTACTGGAACTAGTGGGCAGGAGTCCAGACATTACTGGATCTTCATGTCCTGGGGACTTGAAGACTTTTTTTTTTTTTTTTTTTTTTTTTGTCCAAATCTCCATATTACTTTATTTTCATCACCTCCAAAATTAAAAAAAAAAAAAAAAAAAAAAAAAAAAAAAAAAAAAGGCATGTCTCATCATCTAGTAAGTGCATTACAAATAAGATCAAAATGGTGTTGGTCCTAGCTTAACTTGTTGGTACCCCTTGGGGTACATGATCTGCCCTGGTTTAGCAGGATGAGGAGATGTCAGTCACTGAGTCTTCTGCACCACTTACATATTGCATGGAGATCCTTAGGAAGTCACTACTTTGAGAATGTGGCTGAATTGTAGAAGCTACTTTCACCTGACAGGCTGGTGACCACCCTGGAGAGGTCTGCACCATCCGTGCGGGCAGTCCTGGCATGGTGATGAGGTGCAGGTCCACTGCTGGGCTCACTCTGCTGCAGGGCAGGTCTTCCCTGCCCCAGGGAACAGCAGAGTTGGTTGTTCCCTGCCAGAACTGGGAGCGTCCAATGTGTGCGCTCAGCATCGGGTGAGGCTGCCAAACCAAAGAATGAGGTTATCTCGCTTACAGTCTGGGAGGGTGGCATCTTGCCCTTGCTTGAGAATGATACCATCTGTCTGGAAATACCACCTTCCGGGAGAGTCTTATTTAGTGCTTGTAGATGGTTTCAACTTTTACTCAGATAATTAAATAGTCAGACTGAATTTGGTTAAATTGGGTTATTTTTAGAATTTAAATACCAAGGACGTTGCAGTTATGCCACAGACAATCATTACAACTAAACTGAGATGTAAAGCCACTTGTAAAGAAAAATCCAACATTTATAACATGTAGAAAAAGACTAGCAATATGGAAAATTAAGGATAAAGTTTTAATATAAAATATTCCTTTGCAGGCTGATAAACCTTCAAACAACTAGGCCTTGTTTAATTGTTTCTAGCATGCAACTACCATAGAGAAAAGGTGGGTCAGCATCTCAGCTAGCTATTTTCATACCTTAACTTGAATTTTCTTCTTGTATTATCTGAGTTTTGAATTTTGTATGCTCTTTCCCCATGAAAAAGACTTGAACAATTGAGCCATTGTTCTTTAGTAAATATAAGAGTTGCCTTTTACTCAGAGTGAAAACCAATTGGTTTAAATTGGTACTAATGTACATCACTTCATTTACTGTTCTGATTTAAAATTGGTTTGAGTGCTGAGACTGACCAATGGATGCAAGCGTTCCTACTTTCTCAAACTGTAGGTAAAATGAATGCAAACTATACATCTGTGACTGACCAATAAAACCCTACAACTGGAAAAAGCTCAGAGGAGATGGGCAAGGGCAATGTGCCCACAAAACTCAGGGAATAAAGCTAGCCTTGGCTGACCACAGCTATTGCAAAGAAAGCTGACTTTGTATCAATACAAAGGGGACCAGATGGTGGACTTTGATTTAGATAAACAGCTATGTCAGTTGAGTGGATCAACTGTCTGTATCGCAGTTCAGTGGATCAAATGGTGGTATAAATGTTTCTCCCTGAGTTAGCCAGACCACCCACTGAGATTGTATATGTGGCTCAGCCCAACACAGAGTATAAAAACTAAACAACTTATGAAGTAATATCAAAGAGAGCAACAGGTCTGATCTGTTTTCGACCCGTATATTCTTTCCAGTTGACTGGAGACAACCAATGTCACGATGGTGAGCATATTGTGGAGACCAGTAATGGAGATGACGCTGGAATTGTGATTGAACTGTGTATTGCAATTGCTGTATTTTGCTAAGTGTTACTTAAACTTGTATCATCATTTCAGTACATTTTGTATCACTCGCCTAGGTCAAAAGTCTCATCTAATATCAAATATTAAAAATAAGTATATTTGAAATTAAATATTACAACCTCAGCACATGGAATACATAAAAGAACTGGATCAAATTGGTCACTGGACTCTGACAACATTGTTTGATATTTCATTTTGTAGCAATACAACAGTAAATCATTTAATTCTCTATACGTTTGCCTGCTATAGTTTTCTTTGAGTTAGTTGCTCTGTTCTTGTCTTCTACTTATGTCTAATTATCCATTCTGTGCAGATGCTCTGCAAGTCATGAACATGTATACCATCTGCATAGACCTCATTTCCAAGAGCAAACTGCTCCCAAGACTAGCTCTGATCAATTGATGGATTGATAATTGGTTTGCTGATCTGTGCCTCTAAAGTGTGTCTTGCCAGGATTCTTCTTTCAGTGGTTGTTTTCTGTAATAAAGGGAAAGGTTATAATGTAAACCATACACAAATATTACTTTATCTGCTTGTAACATACTTGTTAGCATTACAGATGTTCATTGTTCACTTTCTTCTTGAACTTTAGAACAACCTCAATAGTACCCATAAATCAGTCTTCATAAGTTAGGAGAGACTGTCTAACTAAAGAAATAGAGTTACTAAGTAACTTACCTAAAACATCAAGGAATAGCAGCAAGGAAAAGACTCTGCAGCATGCATGTGGATAAGAATGCAAAATTTACTCAGTATTGTCTAATTATCTGCATAACTTGGCAGTAGCTACAAAAATTTTTTAAGCTCCATTCCCATACCCTTATAGTGTAATCACAGAAGTATCCTACCCTACAGTATTTACTCATGATACAGATAGTGATGCTACTATTTCATTGTTCATAGAAGTGTTAACTTGATAATAGGACTTCCCTGAACAGAGCTGACAATAACAAGTGCTGTAAAGCAAAATGCTGCAAAACTACTGAGAAATATGCCCCCTTCCAATTTTAGTAACTACAAAAATTATGCAAAATATCTAGGCTGTAATTTCTTAATATTATTTTAATTGGGAAGGAATATATGCACATGCATGTTTCTTAGTAACGTAAGGAAAATCTTTGTGTCTGCACGTGAATTCATCATTGAATATTTTATTAAGTTCCTCTATACGGAAAATTTATCTGGAATGAGGTTTCTGCACATTGTTTCTCAAGCAGACATGGAATTTTTCAGATAGCCTCTGATTAATTCTGTTGCCACCTGGGGTTTTGCTGGTTTTGTGTCCTTTGCATTTTTTGTTTGTTTACCTTAGCATTTTTAGATTTCCCCTCTCTCTCAATCCCCCCCCCCCCCCCTTGGTATTTTCTGTATTTTTGTTGCATTTATAATATCTAGTGACTAAAGCTAGAGAGCCTGAGCAGAAAAAATCATCTGCAGGTATCCAATGTGTTCTACAAAGAATACACTGGGAAATGATTCTTGTTGCCAAAAACTCAGTGATCTCTACTGTCATCATCACTGAAATTTGTATGAAGCACATGTTTTAGTGCAATATTTGTATCTAGGGTAATCACCACAAATATTGTTTTTTGTTTGTTTGTTTTTTAAATCCTTATTCAATCAGCAGACATTTTAAATTTCCATATAGCCTGCTAACTGCTTGGGCTGATTAGCGTGAAATTTGGCTTTCATCGATTAGCCAGATGAAAAAGGAATACAAAGTAAGTTTTATTTCTTATATTATGGCTTTATTCCCTCTCTACTGTAGACATTCAGATGCTCTTTAACCTCAAAAAATCAATAATCAATCAGAATATGAGTTTAACAGAGGTCAATTCCATTTAATGACAATCTTGTTTTGAGATAATGTTATTGTTTAAAAAAAGTTAAAAAAAAAAAAAACACGTAGATGTGGAGTTGATATATGACACTTTGGATCAAAACCCTGTTTTCTGTATGTTCACAGATAATTAGGACAGTGTTCTGGGATGTGGGAAGTAAAGATTTGAGTCTTGCTTGACTGAGCTAAAATAGCGGGCTTGATATAGATTTCTCTGAATTATGCATAGAGACTGGATCTTCAGTCTCTCCAAGGCCAGTCCAGTCCCCTAACCTGCAGGCTAGGCAAATCTTTTTTTTTCTTTGAACTCTTAAATCTTGTAATAAAACCCTTTGGCCTCAGTAAATGATTGGTAAAGTTGGATTTTTTATTTTTTATTTTTTTAATAGATTGAATGTCTGTTTTCAAATTACTGGATGGAGGTTGTTGCATAGGTTTCACAGTGCCTCTGTAACCCTTAATGAGGACATCTGAGCACACAGCAGCCATCTGAATTAAGAGCCTCTGAGGGAAACACATAACATATAAAGAATTAGCTGGTGTGCAGATCAACTTAAAACTCTGTCACAGGTAAGAAGCATATGGATTAGCACTATGTTTTTTCTTGATATATGCATGAATCAAAGAGGAGAGATTTGCTAGACTTTAGACCCAGATTTCACATCATTTGAATTTGTGAGATTGTATAGTCTCTCTCAGTAAGAAGATAACTTTAGTAAATACATAAATAAATAAATAAATAAATAAATAAATAAATAAATAAAAGATAACTTCTTACAGAACTATCTATGGGACAATGTACAAATGGAATATCTGTAACAGACTGGGCTGGAGTCCATGTATTATCTGCTACATGAAAAAATGACAGCCCAGTAGAAACTCAACTACTGATTTTGGTGCCCACTGTTGACAAGTGAGTTGGCTTTAATTTTGATGGCTCAGCGGAGGAGTTCATTAATTGGCAAGACAGGAGCTTTACAGAGCTGGTCACTAAACATAAATTTCCTGTTTTAGAAAATTAATGAAAGAGAAATTATATTGTCCTGTCTTTTAATGAGAGAAATGGTCTTAGAGAAATACCTCTGTTCTTATTCTATTGATATTAGGATAGTGAGGAGTGAGGGTTTTACATGTATTTATCTTACCAAAAGCCCACCTGTAATCTTAGTGATTACTATTTATGCATATGTGCATGCATTGTTCATAGGAAGAAGCAGTGCAATTCAGCAGCATCCATTTAATTAGTGAATAAAGCCCTTGCTAGAAATGCTTTAAATAATTTTGGTTTTGATGTTACTACAATATGGATTTTGTAGCTACCAATGTTGCTGATCTGAATTCAGTTCCTATTATTTAGGCACTTTCATTCATAAAAGACTGGCATAAAGAGACAAAACCTCAGAGAGAAAGATCACAGAGATGTTTGGAAAGAGACAGCTTCTGGTGGTTATCAAATGGGTACCAGGGAGAAGAGAGTTCATTCTCCACCGTACTTGGAGCAATCAGAAACTCAGTACTTGCTCTGAACCCAGGTGCTGGTGGGTCCCAAAGCAGTGTGTTTGCTAGCATAATTAACTTGCAAGTAATAAGGTGTGGAGTGGGGAGAACACTGAATAACTATTAATTCTGGTGCATGGGTTCTGTTGTTTGCATAATTTCTTCCTTGAGGGAAGGAGGAAAATTCACCTTCAAATTTAAAAATTTGCCAAGAGTTAGTTTTAAAGGAAATAAATATTGTATTTAGTGCATTTAGTGCAGAAGAAACCACGGGGGGACTGGGGGACGGGGACGGGGGGATTGGACACTAGCTATAATGGAGAGCCAAAACTTTCTATAAACATAAAGAAAGCATTCTGTCCTATATGTTTGTGTGAATACTTTCCAGTCTGAGAATTATTCAGCAAAGAAACTCCCAGGTGATTTTTAAACGTTGAAAATAGCAGAATTTCATGATCCTTTTACTGCAAAATCTTTGATTTGAGTTGGTTCCACCCTCCCTCACCACCCTAGATTTCAGGGGTGCTAGATTAAACAAATAAACTGAATGCATTCAATGATCAATTTCAGATTATTCACTTGGCTGTAATAAAAGTTAACCTTCTCATGTCACCTTAATGCAGTAGGCAAGGTGTGCAGGGTTTCTGTAGGTGCAATCTATGTGCGTCTGAGCATTGAGGGATGTGGAGAGGGGAGCACATCAGCAGAGGAATGAGGAAGGGATCTCTGGCATCCCGAGGGTACAAAAAATGGTCCAAATGGCTGTGGGATATCCACCCTGTCCTGCTGTGCTACAGCTCAGGGATGGCCTCAGGTGCTCTCATATTTTCTGGGCATTGGAGTACGTCACAGACGGCGGAGTGGTTTAGGTAGAAGGGGACATCTAGAGGTCATCCAATCTAGCACCCAAATTCTTGTCGTTCACAATCCAGAAAATACAGGCACAGGCAAACAGCTCTCGTACGACAGATTTAGAGTCTCTATTTGACCCTCATGCGAAGATCTTACAGTGAATATGTCTTAAATGCTTGAATCCACAAAGCATCTCTTGCTCAAAATATATAAAGTGTCTCTGGGATTATAGTGTATTTCATATGATACATGATTTCTTCTCAGCTGAGCAGTGAAGTTACATGCTCATATTTTTGCCTAGATAGCAGTGCATACTCACCCATAACCTATTCTGAGGAGTTCTTTAAACTTCACACCATTTGAAACACCTTGAAGCTGCAATTGAAATGTTCTTTACACCTTGTGATCACAAGTGCACTCTTACTTTTACTACAATCACAGGTTATTGAACCAGAATGCCAGTCTTTTACCTCCTTTCTCATTTCTGTTTATATTTCAGCTGTTTATCTGTCTTTGGGTTGCTTTTACACACCTTTATTTATTAAAAAAAGCAAACAAACAAAAAAAACAGCAAGCAGAACTCCTATTCACAGCATATGTGCAAGTATGAAGTATTGTGAAGGGAAAAAGTGATTTTTTGATATCCATAATTTGAACATGGGGAGTGATTCCAGAGCACTGGATTAGCATTTTTCACATTTTGTTACATTGCAAATGTTAACATACAAAACAGGTCTGGTCATCCATCATCCAGAAAAATGAATTTGACAGATGCGAACAGTTGTAGAAAACATTTACTGTCAGGATGTTCAGGGTCTGGAGAACCTATTTAAGTTTGTAACAAGCCTGTTCCAACGAATTGAAAGGAATGTAGCCTACAGCTATGTAAGAGGTGCAAGTAGAGGCAGGAAGGAGATTCTTGAGCTAAAGAGTTATGTGTGCACTGAATAGGAAATTAGATTAGTAACTAGATTTCAAACAATCCAAGAAACAACTATACAAGACAGCCTTTTTAATAGAAAAAATATAAGCAAGAAATCTGAACTGGTTTTATGTGTTATTTTATAAATATAATAGATGTATGGGTGTGCCATGTGATGTATGCATGCAATGACAAAACTCTGACTGAGGATGTTTCTTTTAGTCACATGCTGTCTCTCTTACAACCCATTTCTAGGAATTGTTTTTTCAGGAACTTATTTTTCCTCTTTTTGATCTTAATTCTATAGGTGCAAAGCCTCTGAGATACCTTTCTTTAGATACAGTTTTCTTGGAAAAATAATGAAGCATCTTTCTTGAAAAACCTACATATCTCATAGAGAAATGTCCAAAAAATACAAATGGTTTCCTGCAGCATTTTACTTTCTTTATGTAACATCTTATAGATGTGTTAGCATTTTAAACAGTAGTTTGTGAAAGCTTGTTATCAAAACATTTTTATTTTTTTTTTACTATACATTCTTTGACCTATCCTGTTATTTGTTGTAATAGATGTAGAAGGAGATTATGGTAAGTTCTACCTAATGATACTTGCCTAACTGTTTATTGACTGTAATTTTCTATATTTAGTGTTTTAAAACTAATGAGAATGAAAAATAAATGAGCACTTCTGTCATGAAGTTCTTCTGATTCGTTATCAGACTTTTTACTGATGTCAAATCCTATGGTAATTGAAAGCCTGGTCAAGAACAATATATAACATGCTCCTGGATGTAGTTCCATTACAGCATACTGTAATAATGAGTACAAAAGTTATAGTTAATATTTAATGTAAAGAGACAATGACTGCCTCTTGTCTAGCATTCTTGCTACAGAAACACTGTTTTGGAAGGTGAAGCAGGAGTCTGCTTCCTTCATATCCATGTCAGAAACTCACAGAGATTTTGTTTGTATTCCTTTGCAAATATTTATGCTTAAATTAAATGGAAGATGACTCTCTAAAGGACCTGGAGATCAAAATAATCTGCTTTATCATCTGAAGGAGACAACAGTAGGTACTATTATACTTCCTTTCTTCAGCTAATGATTTGTGTCACAAATTATTTGTGTCAGGTAGGTACTCTTCATATTGTACATTTTGAAGGTAGAGTATGGATTCCTCAGTGAAACATGCAGAAAAACATTTAATTAAGAAATTAATTTTTAAAAATAAAATTGAATTATCTTACTGGGTAGCACACCCACAGTAGCATACCTGTTTGTGCCTTGGTGAATTAGCACAGCTTACTTTCAGACTCTGATACTGTTTTACATTAAGTTAGAGTATTTAGTACAGTTAAGAGAAGCCAACAGCAGAATCCTAGTAATGCCTAGAAGACAGTAAGTTCATCTAAGAACCCTTTAGAGAAGGTTTCAAATTCATCTAAATTTATACCTGGTAAATTTGGGTTGTAGGAACAACTGGGATCACCATTCTGCATCCTCTTTCTACTTCTGATGATATTGGTTGTTCTTAATGATCACCTTAACCAGAGTCAGTGCAACTTTTATTTAAATTTTCTTCTATTTATATTTGTCTACTTCTGTAACAGCCTCCAAGACCTGACTTGTTCTAACAAAAAGTTTTGCGTATGTATAATATATTCAAAAAAATTCAATATCAATTTACTTCAGTGTACAACTCTACATTTTGCATAATTCCAAAATTCTTTATTATAAAATGTGTCAATTCTCCCATAATTAATATAGCATACTTTTAATGAAAAAAAAAAAAAGTTCTAAATTATGTTTTATTTAATATTAAGATGACTGCCAAGAAAAAAACAATAACAGGTCAGAATTTCCTTTCAAGTCAAACTTGTATGAAGGTCTATGTTATCTGACTCTTTCAAGAAACTGCATTAGAGCTATCCTTCTGTTTAATGCAGCCTGAGGATTATGAAATCCCCAGATGTCAACTCCTTGATTACAAGGAAGCAATTAGTAATAGAATCTAAATTTATATTCCTCAAGATGAAGGAATAAAACCCCTATGAGAGTAATTTCTGTGGGCTGCATTTCAGAAGAAAGCACACTTTGAACAACTAAAACCTCTGCAGTGAAAAAGTACTGTAATATCATTAAAGTCATAACGTCATAACAGATATCTTGCCATAATCTAAAATAAATAAATTAATAAAGCTTTGTTTTTATTGTTAAAAGCACTTCTCAACAAGAATGTGGTTTGAATGTTGAAATTCACTTTGGCTTTTTAAATTCATGAAATTTGAAGTGAAAATGTTTTTGAGAGACTCTTTCATCTTAATCCCAACCTTCCATAGATACAAAAGTTAAAATCTAAGTTAAAAAGTAAAAGTTAAAATCTAAAAGTTAAAATTTGGTTTCCTAAATTTTATTCAATTTCTCACTTTACAAAGTGTTCTTAAACCTTTCAGTTTGGAATTAAGTATGCTAGCACTATTAGGAAAAACAAACAAAACCCAATATCTATGACACTACTGACATTGTTCTTCTTTTTATCAAGGCTGTGTGTCAAGTATTTATGAATTAATAAATGCTATAAGTGTGTTATGGAAATGAACTAGTTTATGGATAGTTTTATGGGATTTTCTTGTTTTATTTTGTTGTTGTTTGTTTTGGTTTTGGTGGTGGTAGTGTGCTTGGTTTTGTTTTAAGAATAAACATTTTGTTAAGAATAAACATTTGATCTGTTTGATTTAATCTTCATTAAATATTTTCAGTAAGGGGTTACTGTTTTATTAACCCCTTATAAACTGCAAATGAATTCCTTTAATGTATCATCTATTCAATGATATTCTTATATAAGATGCAACTCAAAGCACTGTAATTTTGTTTTAGCAAGTGTGTGCTTCCCTGAGCTTTATTTTCCACTTATTTTAAACAATTCTGGATTACATACAATGTCTTCAGTGCAATTCATGAAAGAAGCATATGTAAGAAATAATTTTCAGAAACGCATTTATAAACCAAAGATAATAAAACTGAAGAATGATGGTTATAGAGTTGCTAAAATAGAGAACAAAAGAAGAAAGATGAGATAAAAGACTGGATAGAAGTATCCTGAACATGATCCAAGATGAAAAGAAAGTAGAATAAACAGACCTTTGCAGTCCTCAGTATCTACTTTACCATAATTCAGGTGGAATTTATAAGGTTTGTTTAAGCAGCAATTCATTAGCTCAGCTGCCCATACTACAGTGGCAATGAAAGACTACATATTTATGAATGTATAGGTAAGTCAATAATTCCACCAAACCCAGTGATTCTTTAAAGTACATTTCAAAATACATTTCAGAATTAGGCAATCTAAGGCTGAATTAAGTGTCCTTATAAAGAGCTTTTATGGGAAGGAAAATAAAAAGGATAATGGCTAAGAAATGTCAGCTTCAGCTGACTACTGATCTGAAGATTGTTTTTCTGCCACCTCTGCAAAGCAGATAAGTGGTACCTTGGTCTTCAGTGGCTCTGTTGGTGGCATGACCATTTTAATTCAGATCACAAGAGTACTCTGGAAATGCATCTCTCACTCTTTTCTGCTTAGCGTGCTTTGGTTTGTATCATGAAGCAGTCTTGAAGGGAGAAATGAGGTTGAAGCATCCAATACAGAACTTTACCTCATGCTTCCCAACTGCTACTGTGCCCTTGCATCCAGAGATTCGGCAAAGAGCTACTCTAAAGAAAATGCTCACAAACACATAAGGTTTGGATATGGGTTGGCTGCATCAATTATTTTTTTTTTTATTTTTTTAACAGAAACAAAGTCAGGAGGCAAGATTATGTTGATTTGAGTGGAAATCTGTTGGATTAAATTTTAATCTGATATTTGGCATTTGGAAGCATCATAACATAGTCCCTTAAGCTTTCTAGCCCTGATTTTTTTAGGTCCCTCAAGACATCTTATTTAAAATCAATATTTTCACTTTTAAAAATATAAACAATAATTTTTTAAAAATCCCACTCTTTACCTAAATTTCTACTCAAAATTAAAAATATTTGTTGCTTGATATCTGTAAACATGAGTAAATTGAAAATGAAAAGCCTGAAAGTACGAATATCAAATGGTAAAGAGACCTACAAAGAAACCTACAAGATATGTAGGTTAAGTTTAATTAGGAAAAAAAAATCTTTGTTAATAGTGTTACACAAATGAAGGAGAATGACAAACCGTGGTAAGAAGAAATCTGCAAAAAAGGATGATGTTCATCTCATTTTGATATTGCTATAAAAATTTCAGTTTGTGGAGAAAAGATTGTGTCCAAGAGTATGTTTCGTGTACCACTATACACATTGCATAGTAGATAATCTAAAAAACAAAACAAAACAAAACAAAACACTTTCTACCTTTAAACAGTTTGCTTAATTTAAAACTTTATGCCATCACAACTTCAACAATACTGTTGTTCACAATGTGGCTTGGGGTTGCTGTGTTTGTATAAGCTTTTAACTTTATGACAGCAATTGCAAATTCATTTCATGCTTACTAGCTATATTTTGTGTAAATGATATATTATAACAAACTTTAGGATCCATCACACCATCATTTCATTCGTGATTTTGTATTCGATATCATTCAGATCTGTGTGGTTTGTTATGGTTTTCCTTCCAGTGGTTTAAGGTTAATAATTGAACTGTTGCACTGTTTACTTGTTCACATATAGCTGTAGACAGATTATGCATCCTGAAGCTGTGGCCTTTAGGTCATGCAGCTTTTTATTTTTTTGGTAGTGGTAGTGATGATAAATACTTTGTGAGTGACTTGCTGGCTTTTTGATTTTCTACAACTTTTTATCTACTGTGTGGCATTTTACTAGCTCTCTTTTGTAGATGATTACTCAATCTCAAGGTCATATACTTTGAACTGAATTAAAATCAGTCAATTGAATATGTCTGGATTGTAGTCAGAGTTGAGATTGCAGCAAGTGTAGAGAAACCTGCTTATTTTTTCCTATTGAATGCTGAAAGTATGTGTCACTGCAGTTGTGTGATTTTGCCACTTCAGTTCTTTTTTTGGTATTCAGTCACAGAGGTGGTGCAAGATACAAGCCTAAGGAAAGTTTGAAGGGGCACCCTTTCTATGAAGCCTACCAGAAATCCACCCCAACCGGTGGGGTGCTTGTGGCTCAGGGCTGCAGGTCTGAGGGTACAGGCACCATTTTTCCCTCTGTCAGCAGCCCTGGATGACTTCTGAAAGGACACTGGCACCTTCCCTTAGTCACAAAAAAAAAAAAAAAAAAAAAAAAAAAAAAAAAAAAGGACATCAATAATTGTTCTGATATCAGGGAAAAAAGATAATAGCATAGTTCTCGAAGTGAGGTGATCAAAAATGAGGCATGGAGGTCATATGGAACCAGAAAATCTTCTAAACTCCTATAAAAGTTACTTTATCTGAATTATGCTTACATGTATGAAATTCACACTTCCAGATACATTGAATCCCATCCACATAGATTTTGTTTTTTCTGAAGGCAGGGTTGATTAATGATAATTGATCAGTACTCCCTGCTCTTTTGGCATGTCTTCGACAGACCATCCAGCTCTTTATGAAATTCTCTTTTTTGTCTGGAGAGGCAGAAGGTTGACTCAAGAGATCAAGCAATTGTACAGCTATGCTGCATTTTGTAGCTATAGATTTAACTTTATATTCAGCCTAAAAATAAATAAATAAAACAAATAAATAAATAAATAATGTCCCTAATGAAAGCAACTGTGCACAAGCAGACTTGAGGGAGAAGCAAGGATGCTTCTAGTAGTACACAGAATTACCCAGGCAAAGGTCTTGCCAGAGATGGACTTGTTTTCTGGATATTTATGGAAGTGTTCATGGTAGAAGCAGCAGAATAAATTAGGTCTCCTTTAGCTAGGGTAGAGACTGAGGTCTTGAGGTGAATGGAAATGAAAATGCTTGAAGTTGTTTAGGTTCTAAGACTGAATAACCTGGCCAAACTGAGGCAAAGAACTAGGAGAAATTGAGAGAAACATTGTAATTATTGATTTCCATAAATAAGAGTGACTGAATCTGAGTTATTTTTGTGGAAGCGTTCCTTGTATCATGAAGGTTTGACTTTTTCCAGATTATATAGTTAATTATTATGAAGGAAATCAGGATTTTAGGATATGGGAGTAGGGGAAGGGAAAAGCATGGGGTTTAGACATTTGAATTTTGATATTTCATCACTTAGGACAGAAAAAATTTATATTTACGTCAGAAATTACATCTGTCTGTAAATGAACAATAAGTGAAAACAACTATTTTTTTGTTGTTACCTATCCAGTTCATATATCAGAAACCTGATCAAACTGAACTATAGATAGATAAAGTAATCTAGACAACTTTGTAATGATGGTTTTTTGTTCCTCTTTTTAACTTTACCAGAAGAGAAAGAGTTACAAAAGATATTTAATTTAATAACTTTTAATACATGGAAATATATAAGCATATTTCTCTAGGATAATAATATAATAGTCCCCAAACTGCAGACTGTGAAAAGGTGCTTTATGTGAGGTGAAATTGCACTTTTTATGAATGCTGGAGATGAAATTTTTAAGAAAGACTTAGAACAACTGAATATTCTTTCATGTTGCTTTCTTTCATGTATTGAAAATTAAGGTAGTTAAAATTACAAGAATCTAATTCTGCATGCATTAAAAATGATGACAGTATTCAATGAAAGATAGGTTACATTAAAGAGTGGCTATCATTCCTTGGGCACAAATGCAACTATTGTACAAAACGGTATGTCAGGAAAACTCTCCTGGAAGCAACAAACACAGCTGAAAAGTTTGTGATTGTTGCTTATGTGGGGTATAGCATGACTTTGTGTTTCAGTGACTTCTATTAGGTCTGATTTTCTGTCACCACAGCCTACTTTCTCTCACCTCTTTGAAACATAGAATCATAGAATCATAGAATATCCTGAGTTGGAAGGGACCCTTAAGGATCATCAAGTCCAACTCTTGACACCGCACAGGTCTACCCAAAAGTTCAGACCATGTGCCTAAGTTCACAGTCCAATCTCTTCTTAAATTCAGACAGGCTCGGTGCAGTGACCACTTCCCTGGGGAGCCTGTTCCAGTGTGCAACCAATGCCAATTTCATTTTACCCACTTCAAATTATATTTTTTTGTTTCTGAAAAGACAATGTAGTATGTTGTGGAAACCTGCTAAGAATAGCCTGTTAATGATGATAGAAGAATGTAAGTTAATACTTGCATCAAGAGTTTTATCAAACAGTTCTGTGAGTTTTTTTTATTAAGTGTTGAAATAATTTAAATCTGACAATTACTACTAATAAACTGAAGATAATGTGATCTCAGTTTTTATTTGAGGAAATAGAAATGCACATTTGATAGAACAGTGTGTTTCAGAAACATGATATTTCCTTAAAATATTTTCTTAAAATATTTTATTTATCATGTGATTGTCTCATAATTTAATCCATATAAAAGCTTTCAGCATACAATATTTTCCCTAGTTTGTACTCCATTTACTCATTTCATTGCATGATATCAAGTATATGACTGTTGCATAATGCTTTTAATAGAGAAAATTGGAAAAAAAAAATCATAAGCACTCACAATCCACGAGAAATAGAAATTCGTACATTCACTTATCCTCTTGGAAAACAGCAGAAGAGGTCTGTCACAAGTTAGTTACAACTAACATGTATTTCTTCATACTATTATCAGTCTGAATTTAGGCAAGTCTCTTCTTAGTTATCTGTAGTCAAAATATCAGACTAAACTGCTGAAGCTGATGCCATGGTGAATATTGACAAACTGAAATAGTGTGAAGATAGAAAATATAACTTCAAAAGGAGACTTCTTCCTTCTAAAAACTATTGGTGCTTCACTTCTGTTGGCACTCTGTAGTTTACCCAGCATATTTTTAGCTGGATTTCTTTGTAAGGAAGCCATTCTTTTACCATTGTTCTCAGCAAATCTCTAATTTTGTGAGATATTTTCCTTATTAAAGGCAGCTTCAAAATATCTAGAATCATACATGTATATATCACCATTACATCAGACTTCTGAAACAAAGTTAATTGGAAGTGAAACTGAAGTGTCAACTTTTAATGTCACTTAGAACTTCCTGTTTAAAATACCATCTTCACCAACCCTCAGCCTTTTTCAGCTTACATGTTTCATATTTCTGCTGTATTTCAGATTTTATAGAAATAATTTAACTGAGGATGTTCAGCTGTATCTTATTAGGAAGGCAAGCCAATGGACTTTTTTTGGAATTATAAAAGTTTTTGAGATTGCTGAAATATTTCAAATAAGCTTAACCATGTTTTCAAAAATTCAGAAAAGCAAGAACTAAACTTTCCATTCAGCTATAGTTTAGTACTTCTGAGCATACTTGGGGAGTAATAGTCAGTAACACCATTGCAGGCAATTGGGCTTTTCCAGAGAACCTCTTTTGCACCTGATGTCCAGGAGATTAATCTGGTCTGTGTGAGAACTTTGTTGTGTTCTGTGTGGTTAATGGCTTATTTGTTGAATTTGAAGGAACATACTGAATGTAAGTGTTTGCAATAAGGGAATGGAAGGTTGGGATTGTAGCAAGAAAATGTCCATGAAGACATTGCGTGCCTTGTTGCTAAGCATAGAGTAGGTACTGTTGGTGTATGTGCATGGCCCCTGGAGCTTGCACAGGATCTCACAGGCAAAAACTGAAGATCTTATTGCTTCTTTAACTTGTAATTTGAAGTGATTATGGATCAGTTGGATTTCTTATGTTAAAAGTAGGATTTCACTGATAAAAGAAGAAAAAAATGGAATAGAATAGGAATAAGAACAGCGAAGTTTGTGCAATAGAAGGTAATGAGGTTATTTGTGTAATGTGTGGTGAAATGTTGCCTTTCTAAAAATCAAAGTGCTGTGGTGACAGGATTAGTGGAAGTAAGCAGCTTGGGCAAAATATTCAAAGTATACCTCTTGGCTTGTGGGATCCTGGTCATCTTGGTCAGATTGGACAGCAAGGAGAGACTGCACAGTAATGCATATGGGGCAGCAACAAAAGTACTGGGAGTAGTGGAGCTGGCAGAGCATACAGCATATGACAGCATTTGTTCCTTTTAGAAAGTAATAAAACGACACTTTCCCACTAACTGTGAATGTTCAACTCTTGTTCTTTGCATGTCACAGGACTGCAGTGGGACTTAACAATACACAAGCACATCCTCAAGCCTTCATTAAAATGTCATTTGGACAGCAGGGCCCCCTATGTCAAAAACGAGGTGGCAGGAAATGGCTAAATAATTGCATTTGGGGGGAGGGAATGCAATACAGATACATCTTTAATGAAGAGAAAAGAGTGCGGTCATGCTCGAAAGACATTTCCAAATACACAAAAAACTAACAAGAAAAGTGGCAGCCACAATATGCTTCAGAACACAAGGAGCCAGGTATGTGTATTGGTAAATACTGTTACAGAGATTAGAGACGTCTGTGCAGCATGCAAAATAAAAACCTTTTGGCTATTTCTTTATGTAGGGTGGTGTTTGCTAGCTTTGACTGGTGCAAGTGAATGAGAAAAGGGCAGGGGAACAGTCTGAGAACACCTTTGGTTCCATCAAGAGTGAATTACATGTATGGCTAAACTTAAATGCAGTTATATATTTTCATTGTTTTTGTTGTTCTTTTGTTTTGGTTTTGTTTTACTTTTTAAGAGCAATTAAGCAGTTGTTTTCCAGCTTTGCCCCACCAAGTAAATCTAGAGTTCTGTAAGCTGCCTCTGTCACTGACTATGGATGTGTTGATCTTTGGATAGTAGTTCTTCTTGCCAGGTTGTAACACAGCCTAGCTCAGTCAAGGTTACAGAGAAACATCTAGCAAGCTCAGAGAAAAAAAAATACTTTCAGTACTCAGACTGCCAGTTGATTAGTTTTTCATTCATCAGCCAAACTTCCCTTCCTATTTTGTCTATTGTATAAATTCAGTCTTAGGACAACCTTTCTGGACACCTGAACTTGAGCGGGTCTGACACAATCAGGCAGTACAAGATCAAACAGCAATGTTACACAGATGGATAAAACCATTAGCAGTTGAAGGCAATAAACAAACTTGTGAAAACACAGTTATCAATCAAATGTTTACTACAAACTAAATTTGTTTTGATCCCTTTCTCCAACCTTTCACTAAAACATTTTCTTCTTATCCTGTTGAAATAACTGAAAACAAGATTATAATGATTTCCTATATATACATATCATTAAATCATTATAATCTAAAAATCTTATATATACATATATACACACACACAAGATTTTTAGAAATCAGTTTGAAAGTAGAAAAAAATAGGAGCTTTTAATTGTATGTGCAACTCAGTAAGTAGCTTGTAAACTAGCTCTAACTAGCTCTAACTATCTCAGCGGACCTCACCTGGTGCAAAGCAATGTAGCCCACTGAAAGCCAGGGACAGAGACTGCAGAAGTGGGTGCAGGTCCTTCACTGCCCTGTCCATGTGCACCAGCTGCACTCTGGGTGAAGAAGAGATGGCTTTGTTATGCAGCCTGCTGTGCCAATTCCTTTATGTCCATCACCTGTGGGACCTGCAGGAGGGTGACTCTGTGGCTTCTTTGTGTGACCAGGCTTCCTCTGCAGCAAAACCTAGGTGTGTGAGAGAGTTACAGGAGACAGTACATGGCCAGTCTGTGTTCAAAGACCAGGACTATGGGGAAGAGGCAATGCTGTACTCCACCACCAGTAGAATTAGACATAGTTAATGTGCCAGAGGATTTGGCATGTCTACATAATTTAACCAAACAATGTGTGAAAACTTTCTTCATTACATGCCCTTTATGTAGAACTTTCCTTATAACCAACTATAATTACTTATGTACAAGACCTAGAATAATGATTTGAAAGGTCAGATAGTTCCACGAGCACATGTCAATCCTAACAGAGTGGACGGTAACATGGAGAACTTCTGAGAACTGTATGCTTGCAGGTTAACATGTTCATGTGGGATCTGTCCACCACTTTATGTTGAAGATAGATTTCCTTGGCACTGGCAATAGCAACAGGTCTGACACATAAGTCTGTTATCCTCCCTCACAATCTTTTGAATATATTACTTGGGCAGCTGAAATGGTCTCCATAGCAGCCTACCATTGCAACAAGTTGTTGGAGAGCCTAATTTACTTCTCAGTTGCTGCATCTCCTACTTATAAAGGACATATTTTTGAATCTATAACATTAAGCACTTTCATTTGGAGAGTAAAATCACTGATGTTATTTTAAATTTGTGAAATGCATACTATTCTTCTGTTTAGTGGGAGTGTTTCATGGGTAAATTCCATATTTTTTTTATAAGAAATTCCAGATTTATATCAATAAGAAATATAAATATATATAAAGTAGGAAATTGCATCTAAAACCTCAATTTGAAAATGGATTGTTCATGAAATTGGATCAGGTTCAATTTTATTGTCTTCATCATGAGTTACGAGTTTCCTAGATGGACAACTAGTGGAAAAACAGGCACTCTGTAAGAAACATGATTCTTTGATTTAATAATTTGACTTATACAAATTTCAAAAGAGAAGTGTGATACTTTCAATTCTCATCATAATAGGTAAAGCAAGGAATACGTAGTCCCAACCATTACTGTATTTTTCAAGTAAATTATATATTACGTGGTGAATGGCTTAAAACTTTCAATGTGTTTTTAATATTTATGTGGTTTAATGTTTTAAATATTTTATAAGGTTCCACTAAAAAGTAAAAGCAAAAGGTGATGTAAAAGAGGAAGGGAAAATGAAGAATATTATTTAATGGACCTTTGTACTTTCAGACAAAAAAAATACTTGAAAAGAGTGGTTGTCTATCATTTCTTCTTTATACCACAACAACATAAAATAGTAGTATTCATTACATGGCAAAAGAAAATTTGTGACAATGCTTAAAAACCACGTATATACACATATATACATTTAAATAAGTTTCTTTAAAGAGAAAAAAATCTTGAGATTAAATCTTTGTTCTTACGGTCTAAACCGGTTTACTTTCTTAACTTCTTAAACATGGATCACTATTTGAAAATACAGTCCTTCTTCTTAGTCAAAATGTACTCAGATCTGCTGATCTACATTTGATTTGGTGCAACAGATGTTTTACAAAAATGGCTGGAGTATAGACTGGCATTTATGAAGCAGAGAAACAATGGGCTTAATTTTTAGAAACAGCTTAGCTGAGTCTAAGCCTTACAAGCTGAAGTGCAATGTTCAATTTATGACCTATATTTAGGAACAATATAGAACTTTAACAGTGACAGAAACACACACTCACGTATATCTATAATTTTATGGGAAGGAAACAATTACTCCACTTTTTTCTCCTCTTCATAACAGTTTAAGGAACAAAACACAATATTATCTTCCTTCATTTCTGTTTGAAAGTTGCTGTATTTTGGCAGGAGAAGCCCCTTCCTAGTCTATGGATAAGGACTGAGCAGGAGAAGTGTAGTACAGCATCCTGGCAAAGGAACTATTGTAATGTATATTGTGAAAGTGTATATTGAGAAAGTGTATTATTGTTGAAACTGTCAGCCTGTTGTGTCATGCAAATACCATACCATTCTATGATTCTGTGATATAGAGCAGCATGCAGCAGGCAGAATACATTGCTCAGGGTGCTGCATGAGTATTTTATTTCAACTTTTCTAGTTTAATTGAAGGGAAGACTAAATTGTTCATTGATTAACTCATCATGATACTATATGAACTGATGTGTCTTGTATCTTCTTTACCTTCTGCCTGATTCAATCTTCTCAGTAATTGAATGTTTTTAAAATGTTAGAAAGGACATGGTTATAAACTCAGTAAGACATAACTGTAGAAATTTACTACGATTTCATTCAAGAGTGTAAAAAAAAAAAAAGAGAGAGAGAGAGAGGAACGGAGAGGAGAGGAAAGGGAAGGGAAAGAAAAATGATGGAACTTCCTTTAACCCAGTCATGAGCTATAGAGCTGGTTTTCACACAAACTGCAATTTGTAGGCAACTCAAAATATGTGAGCTATTTTAAAATTATTTTGAAAATCAATTAGGTCAGTAGCTTAGCAGCTAATTAAAACAGAGCCAGTTTTTAGCCAGCCTAATGGGGGCGGAGAATGGCAGAAATATATCCACAATCAATAAACATTTAATTCTGCATACTCAGAAAAGGGGCCCAATTATTCTTCTCAAAGGAAGAAAGCAGATTTAAAAAGAAGTCCCAAAGTAATACTAACAAAGCTGAAGTTTATATGCTTAGTTTTTACCTCTGAGTTTTAGCAGCCAGGCATCTATTCCTGAGAAACAAGTTTTGTTATAACTATTTCACCTTTCAAATCAAGGATAACAACAATAACAATATCCCACGAGATTTAGTTCTGTTCACCTTATCGCCCATGTTCCAATAGCATTGCTTTCTTTGTATCACTTGCCTACCTCTTACTAAAATGATTTCCCTTCCCAAGATATTTGTAGAGATAGTCTGGATGGCTAAAATATAACTGGTCGATTGTTTGTCTTAATTATCCTAATAGATTTATAGCGAGGTGTTGGAACAGAGCACTAAAACTGAAATAAAGTGTATCCATTTGTCTCAACGCCCTTATTGCTGAATTTGTTTGAATGCTTTTAAAGCTAGCAAGATAAACTAAATGAACATGCTTCTGAGCAACTGAGTTAGTCTACTCCAATTGGTCGTATAGCATGAGCATGGTGGGGGTTAAAGAATGCCAAATGTGATTCTCTTAATCTTTTCCAATTCATTCAATCTTAAACCTCCTCAGGTCTGAAGGTTATGAAGATGACAAGGGTAAGGTTATTCAGATTATAGAATCATAGAAATATTAGGGTTGCAAAAGACCTTCAAGACCATCTGGTCCAACCATCACCCTACTACCAATCTCACCCACTAAACCATGTCCCTAAGCACCAAGTCCCACCTTTCCTTTAACACCCTCAGGGATGGTGACTCTACCACTTCCCTGGGCAACCCATTCCAATGCCTAACTACTCTTTCTGAGAAGAAATGTTTCCTAATTTCTAACCTAAACCACCCCTGACTCAACTTGAGGCCAATCTCTCTAGTTTTAGTCTTTGTCTCCAAGAAACGTAGAGGCTACCTGAATTAGCAACTTTCCTTGACCTTTCTTCTATAAGATAACAGTAAATGATTTTTGATTCAAACTTGTTAGGTTCATTGTATTTTTCTGGCTAATGTGTACTTGATGTCTTGCGAGTATCAACAAATATATAAAGCTTGCTAACAGCCCAACTCAAATACTTCTTAAACTGAATCACAATGGAAATTTTTGTAGAATTTCTGAAATCTTAACAATAAAAATAACTGTGCTTTCATATCTCCAGCTAAGCACCACTGAATTAGTATTAGCGCAGCATTGCTTTGTTATGTAAAAAATAAGGTTCTAATTCAAGGTGGCATGGGTAAGGGAGCATAAATCTCTTCCCAGTTTTGGCTGTGCCATTAGCAAACAACCAAATCCATAAAATTAGAGTGCAGTGACTACCATACCCACCCCCAAAAACGGCCTTCATAAAACTTACTGTCTTAAAAAAGGACTGAACCTTTTCTTGCTGGTGGTTCTCTACACACTCTTGTCACACACATGCAAATAGCTGCCCCCAGCTTTTAGGGTCTGATTTAATTTCAACTGAAAGTTTCATTGTCTGTAAATTGTTGTTGATGATACTGTTTCCTTCACTCAAAAAAGAAACATTATGGAGCCAAATTGTTATTTTGAGAAGTGCCTAGAGATACTCAGGTGGGATGTCAGAATTGCAAAGTGATATAATATGAAAGTCAATATGAAGTTTATTGCTACCTTCTGTCTATATCATCAAAGTTTTATTGCACCTTATAAAGTACCAACCTGTGTATTCCTAGACAAGGATTTAGTTTAGTAACTATATTTCTAGAAAATCTACAGGTATCTTTAAAGTAATGCTTCTAAGACCCAATTCAAACCTATGGGTAGGATTTGGGGGGGGGGAGCGCCTAGAGAGATGAAATGAGAACAACAAAAGCTACAACTTTTTAAAGAATAATTGCTGGGCAACATGTAAAAGGGACTTAAAAATAGTCTTGCTTCCTTGCTTGCTTGAATTTCTTGGCATATATTTTCTGCTTTTAGGTATCTGTTAAAGAAGATTTTTAAATGCCTGTGAAAAGGATATATAGCAATGAGGCTGCAGGGAAAATAAGGCAGTGTATCTGTTATGTGAGCTTACAAAAATCAAAATTTGGTACCATTCTTATCCTTTGAGTTTGTCTGTAGTCCAGTGGCAATTCTTCAATTTTCTGTTTAAAACTGTTGGACATGAACATACGTCCATGAACACAGAATTGTAACTGCAACACTGCACCTCAGAAAATATGCTACAAATGTTTGGACATTATGAAATAATTAATATGCTTAAATCATATTCTTCAAACAAAAAGCATTGGCTTCCTAATAGACACCATACACAAGGAGACAGATGACTGATGTAGATTGATTTAACTTCAATTTCTTAATACTTTTCTTCAGGATAAATCAATATTGGTAGGGTTTTTTTTGTTTGTTTGTTTGTTTTGTTTTAAGGTGTTTATAAAGCCCATACACATTTTGGTAAAGTAATATTAACAACAGTAGATTTCAAATACTAAAATATTAAAAAAAGGAAGGGGGGCAAACAAACACAAAAGGATTTGGTTCCTTGTTAATAATTTCTTGTGAATTTAAATTTCATTTATCTCAAAAATACCACAGGTATAATTGTTCCTTCAAATGTCTTCATTGTTGTATTTCCCAAGAATTATACTAACCATAATTGAAAGCTTTATGTACTAATCAGTTTGGCCATTCATTACCTTGTCATAATTTACAGTTAGTTCCTCACAGTATATGTTGTAATGATTGAATAGGATCCTTGAAAGAATATCTTCAATAATAATAAAAAAAATGGTTGAAAGCAATTTTTATTTGTTCATTTTGTTGGTTTTGGTTTCTTGTATAAGGAGAAAAAAAAAAAAAGTCAATGTATTTGGAGCACATACAGCCATGAATATGATGAATTTTGCACAGAATTATGTTTCAGAAATGCTGCCTATTCTGAAGTCCTTGCCCATACTAGTGAAACCAAATTGATATCATAAACACAACAGTGGGAAATGTTGATACATTTTTCTAGAGTGAGCAATATTGTAAGTTCTGTGATAGATGTTGCCCTGTGACCGTAACAGACAGCCCTTTATAGTCTGCCTTTAAAGATCAACATGTTTGGATTATATTAGTTGAAAGAGAAGAAACATATCCCAAATCAAATGAAACTCCATGGGGAAAGTTCTGCTTTCTTTCTTTTGTCTGAATTTTTAGTTCATATGTCAGCTGTAAAAACTGTCTTTCATTTTAAAAGGCAGTGTGACCCTGATCCATCTCTATAGCTAACATTTATGGCAGTGTGTTAAAAAAAGAAAAAAGGTGATTTATACATTGGAATTATTTTTTTTCTCATTTTGTAGGTTCTTTCTAATGGGTAAATAGATTAGAAATATACAATCCAACAGCATGGGGCACCATTACCTTCTTCACATTCAGTTTAATAAATCAGGAACAGAGGCTTATGAAGGAACAGAGACTACAGTTTTTCTAGTTTTGGAGAGTTAATGTAAGTGACCCTGACATGATTTGAACTCTCTTACCAGAAAGAAATTGACATTTAAAATAAATATTTTGGGGGGGTCCCTCTTTACAGAAAATTAATAGGTAAAGAATCTAGCTCCATTTTCTTGTCTTGTATTCTTGATGTATAAATTATGCTAGCCTAAAGTCAATTCTCTTATATTCCTCAAAGGAGGTGAGAAGAAACAATGTGATCCTACAGCTCTTCAAGGTTGATAAATATTGTGTTGTATTTTCAACTGTCTCATTTCTATTAGGTAAAAGTTCCTCTTTTGGCTTTTACTTCCTCAGAATAGCTTTAGTTTTTAATTATGCCAGATTTGTCAAGGTTACTATGTAAATATTGAAATAAATACACCCTCCTCCAAGTTTTTTCATGAGACAAGTTATGTCATAAAATTTATTAAAATGTATCACTCTTTTAAAAAAATCTGGCTTTATTCTAGAAATTTTTCTGATCATAACTTTCATAGACTTAGGTGAACTTTATCTCACATGTTCTTTGTAAAAATGACAAACTCCAAAGTAAACTACCTTTGAAAAAAAATAATTAAAAAATTTTAACACTTCAGTTTAAATTTGATTCAAGCTCTTTCAAATGACCAAATTGGAGAAGGGAACAAGTTCAAACCTACATATTCATCATAACTTTAATAGTTTGGTTAGGAAATGAATTAGCTATTAGACATCTATTTAAATATTTTGTGTGCATGTGCAGGATGTTCAACTCAGTAAGACTGTATGAAAACACAAAGAGAAAAAAATTACAATGCCTGGTTTGATGAGAGAGATTAATCCATATTCCTCATCAGTTTAGAGCCTATTATATATAGAAACAGTAGTGTTCTTTTCATCCTAGCTTCAGTTGCTCATAATTCTTTTAAGGCACTAATTAAATGTCTTATATCCAGCAAGTAATACAGCCTACTGCCTCTGACAAATGGATCTTTGGCCAAAGCCTATCGAGTACTTTAAAAATGTCTGAAAAATAAGAATACTACAATGCACTGCATAGAAACCTTAAATATAATTTCAAGGAGGAAAAAATAAAATAAAATAAAATAAAATAAAATAAAATAAAATAAAATAAAATAAAATAAATAAAATAATAAAGCATTCTTTGATGAAGTTATGAAGGAAAGATCTATTATAGGATGAAAGTCTGACCTTCTGAATTCTTTGCTGAATCTTTGAGGTAGAGTAGGTAAATTTCCTTGATAAGAATGTTAATTCTATCTTAAGCAATACATTTAAAGAGAAGGTCTGTGACTCTTCCAAAACTTCAGAAAGATCCTCTTTTTAAAAGTAAACTATTTACTAAGGAAGGGCTTTATCCTCACCTTTTCTCAGAAACCTCAAGATGAAATTTCAGCAACAGATTGTGCAGAAATCCGTTCACGTGGCTGTCAAGTTGCAGCTAATTGCATTCCAGCTGTGCGTTTAACCATTTGGAATGAAAACTTTTGGGCATTTTGTCTCAAAACGTGAACTGGAATTCACAATGCAGGGAAATTCTTGTCTATTTAGAGATTCATTTTGTAATGTTTCAGCTTCCGTTAATTAACACTGCTTGTTGAGCCTTTCTTACTACTAGTTGTAAGGGGTACCTTTCAGAAGACAGACTAGAAGCCTTATGCTTCAAGCCATGCTATACTTCACAGGATAAATAAAGCCAGCCATGAATTGAGTCAGTATCTCAACATAGTTAATGTTGTGCCATTTACTGGCACTGGAAAGGAAGTGAGAACAATAGATAATATAGTTTAATGTTCCCAAATCTATTGAAAGGGGAGTCCTTGAACCTAGTGTTCATTTCAGCCATTAGGCTCTTAGTTGTGGGGTACTATTTGAGTTTTTAAGATCAGACAGTAAAGTACAAAATTAAATTTAAAACAATAATACCTAATGCTGTAACCATTTTTTTTCTTCGTTTTCTATACCAGTGGCCAGAGCTGATGACATTGGTGGCTACAAGTAGCAAGCAAATACCTGTCCAAGCCAGCTGAGTCGGCCAAACGACAAGCACAAAGATGGAAGAAATAAAAAGACTCAGCCACCATATAGATACACTTCCCTTACATGCACACCAACACTTAGTTGTCTCTCTCCTTTCTTGCCCTTCCTCAAGACACTTTTCTTTATGGTATTTCATAAGCTGGAAGAGCACGTCACTTCTGTATGGCACAAAGAAACAAAAGATACTTCTCAAAAGTACAGAATAATCACTTTTGTCATCTGAAGTAACAGAAATTTGAAGTCGAAAAACCTGCTCTGAACCTTCCAGTGGTATCCTTACTGTTGTTGTTCCTACATGAAGGAAAAACAGAGGGTCCAGGAGCAAATGCTGAGGTAAATCAGACAGTGATGGGTATGGAAGCAGTGTGTAGTGTCAGTACAAAAGGAAATTTAATTTCTTTAATTTATAAAGATCATTTTATTTAAGATTTCACAGTTCCGTAGAGCAGCTACTTCCCTGTGTATGTGAAGAATAATGAGATTAAAAGAAAGAAACTCAAAACAAAATCACTTGTAGGAAGGTGTTGTACATCATGTATAGCTTAACAATTGTGGATCTAATTCTGCCAAAATTACTTCAGGCATTCTCAGGTAGTGCTAGTGAAATAAAAATTCAAAAGCTATTGAGATGACTCATGGAGAAAGTCAGTATTTATTGAATGAGATTCACCTTTCTAAAAGTGACTATTTTTTATGTACCATAATTGTTGCACTTATATCATGCTTTCAAAATGTGATGATCATTTAAGTGCTTCATGTTTGTGCTTTGATTTATTCTATTCAAAGAACAAGTCTGGAAATGTTTTCGTTTTACTATGGTAGTGGCCCAGATCAGGAGGGTTCACGTACACCTTGAGTTGTCTGTCTGAGCAAATGTGCAGGCAGATCCTTTCATTTCCAGTTATAATTGTAGCTCAGTTCTTTTTTGCCTATTTAAATGCAAAAAGAGAAATGAATACACATTACTACTTCCCTATCCCTAGTCATTTATTTTAGTAAATGGCTTGCTTACACTGGCTTGGAAGTTGGAGGAATGGTGCTCCTTCATTACTGCTTTAGCATCTGTGTAGGGAGCTGCAGCCCTGTTGAGTTTAACTAAAAAAGGAAACCTTTATTCTCTCTCTCTCTCTCTCTCTCTCTCTCTTAATTTCCTCAATATCAGGAGCAAAAGAAATTACTAGGCAATTTGTGGTGGATTCCATTAATTTAAGGTCTCTGTAACTTTCCATGTGATACAATAATCTGCATTTTTTTTAGTGCTATTTTTTTTTCTCTTATTCATGGAGATTTTACATCAGTGTGACTTCTTTGACATCACATACACCTTATCTAGATGGAAAAGAAATGAGGATCAATTTTTTACTCCTCCCTGTTCCATTCCAAATATATAACAATTCCTGTGCTTAAAGCATTGCTACCCTGGTCACCCTGTCTTCAAAAAAAAATGTCTCCAAACAGCATCTGCAAAGGGACGAAGAGGTCTTGCCTAACTGCACCTTTTTATGTGCAAGAACTTCAAGTTTAATTGGTACTACTTAAATGTTAATATTGTTAATAATAGCTAATTTTTTTTTTTTTTTTTCCCCAGGGAAAAGGGAAGTGAAATGATAAAACTATGTTAATAGAACATTATTATTATATAGGGATAATTATGAACCCGATGTGGTGAGGTGGAAGTTTCATAGAACTTCAGCAATCATTTTTCAAAAACCTCTTCTATCACAAAATGCAAGCACAGTGTACACCAGCCAGGAAGGAGACAAGCAAATTTCACAAGCAGTTGTTCATCTAGCAATGTAAACAAGAAGAAAAACCACCCCATCCCCATGCTCTCAAGCTCCAGAACATCTCTCAGATCACTCTCATTTGTGGCAAGGTGTGTGTGCACTAGTCACATGTTATAGCTGCGTTGTCAGATTGGCCACACCTAGAAATCAGATCTACTGGCCTTTTGAAGTTAGTAAACTATACAAGGAAGATATTTTTGTGCCTGGATCCCACCCTTCCCACCAGTGTAAATACTTTCCTCTGTTGTTTCCAGCTGTGAAAGGGCATTCTGCTGTTTGCCCCTTAGGCCTAATCTGGCTCCCATCCAGACTCTTTTGTTTGTTTGCTTGTTTCTCAACTTCATTCATTGCAGCCACCAAAATTGGCTGCTTGCATGGCAGGCTGCCAAGGTATTTGTAGTAGGACTCTGGTATGCTTGCTCCCACTTAGCATCACTCTCAACACGTTTTTTGTAGCATGATCCCCTCCTTACTGTGTCTCTATCCAGGAAAAACACACATAATTTTGCACTTCTTTATCTGCATCTTCCAAACAAGTCAATAGCCCCTTTGTTGCTTGCATTTACTCTGTTTGCAAGCAGAAACCAGAGTACATGTAAATGATATTTGTCTTCCTCTCTGAAGCTCTGTGAATTTAAAATAAATAAATAAATAAAAATGTTCTGTGAATATTGTACATAAGATGTTTTAATTTCTGTAATGAATATCTTCATTGTGGATCTCTGCTGTTAACTAGCAGAGGAAAGCTCACTGCCAGTTCTGTGGTTTAATCCTATACCTAAAATAAATGTTTCTGGTCATGAAAAAATTTGCAGTGAAGGGGAAATCCATTCCCCTGTATTTGCAAACTAGATATAAGGAAGATTATTCCATCACCAAGGAAAAAGGTACTTAATTTTCTAACAGGAACTGTTGTGTTTCATAGAAACTTCTGAAATGTTGGAACACAAATAAATTTCCCCTCAAAAGGTAACGTTGAGTCTCATGTAAAACCATTGAATGTTGTAAATTCAAAATTCACTTCCAGCATATATTCTTCAATATTTACTTACCCTTAGGGGTTTGCCCTGACAAACTTTTTTTTTTTTTTTTTTTTTTTTGGGGGGGGGGAAGGTACCTGTCATTGTTTCTCTGACTCACACTATTATATTGATATATTGATCTTTTATAGCATTAGAAATCTTGAATTTATATATATATATTTTTAGGAAACTACTCCAGGTATCTCAGGTGCCATTATTACACTACACACAACTGTGCCAGCCTGGATATACTGGAACTGGTAGGTATCTTGCTTGTATTAATGCAAAATGATGATTCTTAAGGGAATAGATTTACAGCACAGTGATCATTGTTGACGATACACTGATCCAATTTTTAACATAAGACTTGGAGCATCATTTCCTCTTAGAACCTTGAACTTCCTTGAAATCTTCACGTTTTTCTCTTTATTTCAATCAGCTTTTCATGAAATGCAAAGTTCAAACCTGCCAGTGCTCTTCAGCTAATGATCATAGAAAAACATGTCTGGAAAGGACCTTGCATTTTTGTATCATTTTGTTTGTGTGATATTTTGGAATGTTCCCTAGAAAAAGAAACTTATCTGCAATACCCTCTTTTTATCAACCTTTCCTTAAAGCTGCCAAGAACCTGACAGAGATTAGTGTTGAGGGGGACTATTTGGTTAAGGAAAATGACATAAATGAGGTATTCCTGCTGTTGCCACTTTGTTAGTACTGAATTTCCAAGTATGGATGCAGTGATTTTTCTGTAATACCTCCTGTAGTGCTCCACAGCCACTGTTGTGAGGAATTTAACTAAACTGTTTCTAATTAGTACTGTTTACAGGAATTTAAATAAACGCTTGTCATCACCCCTTCTTCCATTTGCAAGTAAAGCTCAGTAAACTGTTTGCTAGAAGCAATATTGCTAACTACCCTGTCCAAATAAAGACAATACAAGGTCAATGACTGATTCTTTGGTGATGCTCCTCACATCATTGGCCCTACACTGCATAAGTAGAAAGACGGTTTTGTATTAATTTTTAAAGTGCCATTCAACTTGGCACTTTGGAGAATGAGATCAAAAGATTTCCTGTACTGTGAAATATAATTTTTATATGTGTGTATGTATGCTATAGACGGTCAATATCTCCTTCATTGACTGGGAAAAGTGTATTTTCTGGAGTCTGAAAATTTTCTCCAGTGAACTTCATACATTGTCTTTGTTACATTATTCTATTTCTTAGGTCAGAGAAGAAATTGTGACCAAGGTTCTGCCTGTCATACCCAGCATTGCTACTTCACCTTTATTAGTAGTAAATACTTCCCTCTTTTATTTACCTCCCTCTCTCTTCTTTCTAACAATGTGTATTGTGTCCTGGATGACCATATGTGTTCAATAATTTATTCAATATATTCATTGAGCCTTATTAAAATTTAAAGCAACTCTGTTGTAAGGAATTTTGTGTGTGTAGTTTTGGTATGAGGTCAGTCCACAAGTAGAAGAAAACAATCAAATCTTATAGTGCAGTTCTTGCACATGTTCCATAGTGGTACGGGGATGAGCAGCAAGCTGAATGAGTGCATTGGTGTCAGACAGATGAATGAAACACCAACTTTGACTGAAAAATCCAAATTTGCTTCAGTGGTATTTCTCACTTTGTACTTCTGTTTTTATAATTTCTACAAATAAAAAGTAAAATAAAATAAATTAACCTTCTCCTCCCAAAAACCTTGGCATATAAAATAAAAAATTAGAAACAGATAGAAATTAATTGATTTCCTTGGTCAATCAGACCAATGTTATGTAGTTCCAGTAGCAGTGGCAGTTAAGTTAGCATTGCACAGTCTTCCTTGAGTACTGGCAACTGCTGAGCCATAGCAGAAAGGAGTTCTATCCAAATGTCAATTCATTCAAGAAAACATGAAAGTATACGAGGGAGTTACCCTACGCTTAGACATATGTTGTTATAAGCTAATGTGTTGCACTCAAAAACCAGTTATGTGCAAAAAGGAGCACACCATATGTATGAAGCTGAGAATTTATTTTTAGTTCAATTAATGTTTTACCAATTTAAATGTCCAAATTATTAGTCCAGTTACAATGATACACTATTGCCTATAATAGCCCATATAAATACAGAAAGGTCTTTAATAATAATAATAATAATAATAATAAATAACTGCTACATAGGAAAGCTAATTTCCACCCTTTTGTACAATGATGCATCCTTTCAATGTCTCTCTGTGTCCTAAGGTTGAACAGCAAAAGTATTCCTTCATTTTTCTGATACATCATTTATTCATATCTGTTAAAACAGAGATGACTTCTTTGTTATCATTGAATCTCTCTATCCAAGCACTGCCTGGCTGAATGCTATGTCAGATATCATAGAATCATAGAATCATTAAGGTTGGAAAAGACCTTCAAGATCATCTGACCCAACCATTACCTTACTACCAATGTCACCCCTTAAACCATGTCCCTAAGCATCAAGTCCAACCTTTCCTTGAACACCCCCAGGGATGGTGACTCCACCACTTCTCTGGGCAACTTGTTCCAATGCCCGACTACTCTTTCTGAATTACTATTACAATACAAATTACAATGCCCGACTACTCTTTCCAAATCTACTCCTAATTTCCAAACTAAATCTCCCTGCTGCGACTTGAGGCTATTCCATCTAGTCCTATCACTAGTTATCTGCTTTATCTATCTATCCTATATCTATTTATCTATCTATATCTATCCAATACAATTTAGTTGCTGGTTGTTTTTGCATATTTGCATTCTTCCTTTAGGTCCATCTTCTCTTTCTATGTTGAAGTACTTTATCTTCTTTGGAAGAAGAAGATAAAGTGGCTTTGGGATTTCCAGAAGCTCGGTACAGTGACACAGGAGATCCCTTCTCATTCTGTGTTCTTTGTGAAGCAGAAATGGAATCCCAGTCAAGGGATGAGAAACTTTAAGAAAATAGCTTTGATAGAAAGTCAGCTTAGAAAATAAAAAACAAGCTTTATTTAGGACAGCAGGTATTAGCTTCAATAGAAAGATCTTAAATCTGTTTCTTTTTGATGGAGTATATTTTTATTGTTACATGCATTGCAAACACATGACATGTAACACCTCACATAGAGCAAGCAGTGTTTCTACTGCTGACCAGAGCAACAGCAATGGACGGCTACACAAAGGGGCCACATTAACAGAGACAACCTTTTCCATCTTGTCAGTCAAAGCAGCAGAAAGAAAGCACGAGGGGAAGGAAGAGCAGTCCTTGTGTCCCCTGTTAGACAACAGAGAATATATGTGTCTAGGTGATCTGGAAAGCCACTGCTCTTGTGATTGGCATTATAATGTCACCTTTTCCCAGGTCTTCCCACTCTTCCTGCTAGGGAAGTTGTAGCATTTGCATGAAGTACCTTGTGTGCCCTCACAATACCATGTGTCCAAACTACTCTTTATGAAGGTGGACTTGGAACAGCTACTAAGCAAGAGGTACCAACAATGCAAGTTCTGACAGTTTCATCTCAGCAGAGTACTTGATTTCCATTGAGAGCTATAATAATAATGTCATTTCTTCATTGCCTTTCCAAATCCAACAAACCAGTGCTACTGATATGCTACTGAAGGCAGAAAGAAAATGAAATATCAACTCCTGTACACCTTTCAGGTGCTTTTCTTTCTGCTCTTCTCCCTGCCTCTTGTTGGAGCAGGCTGGCCCACATTGTTCAGTTTTCAGTCTTTCTCAAAGTGCTGATCTCAGTGCTTAGGTATAAGCTTTTACTCTGTTTCTTTGTTCCAGAAATTAAGATGTTTAGCATCAAAACCATAAGTGCAGAAAAGACTCTTCTGCCTTCTATAAGGTCTCAACTGGTTTATGGAAAGGCATAATTTAAACTACCAATGTATTAATTAACTAATTTAATTTTTTGTAATTGCAGTCCTGTGTCAAAAAGATCAAGGAACTTGGCTGCAGTCAGCTTAATGCATTCTTGAATAGAGAGCTATTTTCTACTCTTATTCCTCCATTATCTGGATCACAGCCAATATACTACACAAAATCCATTCTTTTAAGGATTGCTAATGACACAAACTAAGTGATCCCAAAAGATGAAATGGTTGGTGTGGTTTTCATTGATTTTGGCAAAACGTTCAATCTGGAATCTTATTTGTTTTTCATTCAGTTGTGGGAAATATCTCATTCTGGATTTTTCAAATCAAGCTGAAAACACATAAACACATGTCTGTTGGGAAAAAAAAAAAAAAAAAAAAAAAAAAAAAGTTTTTTAAAAAAAGCCCCATGGAAGGAAAAACAATGTGTTGTAATCTTTCCATTGGAATGTCTATATTTTCATAATCAAGCATGGTTGTCTACTAACATCAAAATTTTTCTCATATTTAATCTTGGTAAAATTTCTAACATAAAATTTATTCAGTTGTTAACTATGTCTTTAAAATGACACTCGGAGCACTAATCCTATATCTCTTCTACATGGAATAGCCTGCTTCTTTTCAGAGAGCACTGTGAAGCCCATGGAGCTTTTATTTACCAGATACAAGTCCAGTGACTGACACCTTGGAGTTAACTAGCATCTCCTAGGGAGTGAAAGAATCCCTAACAGGGAGACAAATTCTGCTGATGTTTGAGGAAAAGAAGGGATGATGGACAGAAGAGACCAGGAAGCTAACCTGAAATATGTAGGCTTGCATATTTTTTTCATGCTTTGGGGGTGTTTCTGTTTATGGTTATAAAAACTTCTTCACCACAAGTAACAGTAGAAATATCATAACTGTATTACTTGATGTTAACTATTTTTTCTGTATTTTCTAATAATTTCTGGGTTTGCTAGTCACCTAAGAATCACAGTTTTAGGGTACAGATGTCATGAGCAGAAATAAAAGAAGCTAGTTGGAGAAACATGCTTTGAGAGGCAAAAAAACTTTTTTGGGTCCTATTTATACTTATAGAAAGAAGAAATAACTGAGGAAGAGAAACTGTTATTGAAGAGTTAGTTAGCAGATGAGTTGGGATCAGGCAGGCAAAAGATCTAGTAAAGATAGGTGGTGGTCATTGTGTATGTGGCAAGAGCAGTGGGGATAAGGCCTCCATCACCAGGGACCGAGAAGGTGGGAAGCAGAAGGTGGGGGACCGAGAAGGTGGGAAAAGATTTTTCTTTTCCTCTCTTTTCTCTCTTCAGTGCAGTGTTGTTGTGTAAGTCATTTGGGATCACTACTTAAGTGAGGAATTTCAGCTCACTGAACACCTATAATTTTTTTCAGTCTTTGTTGGTGGCACCTAAAATTTGAACCTCACCATTGTCACTGCGAGTCAGGTACTGGAAGAACAGTTGCACGTGTATCTTAATGTATGTGTACATGCAATTTAAATAAATAAACAAGCTTGTATCTCCTTTGTACAGGATAGGAGCTGGGCTTAGGAATGAAGCTCACACTAATTGAATGCCTGGGACTTTTTCTTATATTATGCAGTATGTGTGTATATCCATATGTAATCCTGCAAGCTCTTTCTTAGCTATAACACCATGAACAATCTTTAAGTTTTCGATCTGCCTTTCTGAGCAACTTGATATAGCTGAAAGAGCTCAGTGCTAGACTTGCATATTGCTCAAAATTCACTAACGCATTTTCAGTTCAAAGACACTGCCAAACAGCTTTTGAGAAAGCAGTCTACACACCTAACACAGGGTCAGAATTAGCAGACTTGCTGTCTTCCTTCACTAGATTTGTGTACCTGCCTAGACATCATAGCTGAATGTCTGTCAAGAAGCTTTTCCTTCTCTTGAAGGAATTCAAACTTAGTCTATTTCATGTAGGGAGAGTTTCCAAATCAAGTTAATGCACGCCCTGGAAAGAAGATGTCCTCCAATACTACTTGTTGTACCAGCCCACTTCCTACTATATACTCCAGCTTTAGTTTGTCTATGAAACAGTGTGTTGGGCACAAAAGTACATTTTCATAGTCATCTGAGATAGGGACTCTTAGGATTCTAGCTCTAAGACTACTTGTGCATTTGACATTAAATCACAACATGATAAAATAAATAAATAAATAAATAAACGTGACCCCATGTTTCAAACTGGTTAGGAAGGAGGGAGCTTTGGGTTCTTTTTTTTTTTTGTTGTTTTGTTTTGTTTTGTTTCCCCAAACCTTCCAGATAACCATTGCTTTTTGAATCACATTTTTGCAGACTTTTATTCCATAACATTTCTAAGGCATCGTTAGTCTAAGTTAAATATAATGACATAGAAAATGACAGTCTGAATGTTATGGGTGAATCTCATACAATACCAGGCATGCAAGGGGTTGAAAAGCAGATAACCTGTAGCTGCTGCTGCTCAGAATTGACTAATTATGTTTAATAGGATAGCAAGGGTCAAAATCTTCCTCTGACAACCCTTACAAGTACATGAGAAATAACTCAGAAAAACAGTAGTCTTAAAGACTCTGAGCTGCCAGAAGCTTTTTAGCAGTTGAGGAAAAAAAGAGAAAAAAAAAAAAAAAAAAAAAGAAAAAAAAAAAAAAAAAGAAAAAAAAAAAAAAAGATGAGTTGTCAAGGATTGTTCAGGGAAAAACACAAATAATTCTTCATTATATTTATATTCTTAATAAGGTGTTCAATTAGTGTGGTTTATTTGGAAATAATTTGACTAGCTTTATGTATTAAGAAATCGATGTCAGTACTGGTGAGAAGGATGGAATCAGACCATTCAAATATTTTTTCCTGAGCAGCTCTTATTATTTTTCCTACAGCATATTCATAGCGGAAATCTACATTGATATTAGGTCAAACTGAGGCCAGCCTTAAATAACTCTGAACCACAAGCTTAGAATGACTTCATCATGCCATAGCCTCCTTCACACCAGAGGGAAGGGAGGTTCTAGTGTACCAAGACCTTTCACAGAAGAAGGCATTTCATACTTATTTTTTTGCTTTACTGGTCTTGCTTATTTTTCTAGCTATGAAAGAGAATAAGATGTAAGGGAAGGCACTGAATGGCTGAATAATGGAAATGGGAATCTGGTGTACATGCACTTCAATCTAGATCTTGAATCTTATTTCTAGTGTTGTTAACCATATCCTGGTTCAACTTGATGTAATAGTTGTTTGAGTGAATCTCTTCCCTACAACAATCAGAGAATAAATATATCCCATGACTCCTAAACCAAAGATAAAGACTTATTTAGTTATACCAGTTGTTTCCAGTGAATTACTTGAAGCCAACCTTCTGTTACACTTCGTTTTTCCTTTCAGTCCCTTCACCCTCATAGACAAAATTCAGATTTGTTTTTCAATAAACATGCAACAAAAAGGGGGTAAGTACACACACACACTTAAGGACAAGAAAACAAAGTATGTTTTCATAATGGTGGAGAAAAAAATAGAGATCTTTAATGGCTAAATTATATTACTTGTTAGAAGTCATGCATTGGTGAATTTTGTTACTGGAAATCAAAAGTGGAAATACACATTTGCAATGTGAGTTTGCACAATGTAACATCTAAGATATCATTAATAATCTTTCATTTGATATTTTGAAGGCAGTTTTGTTTTACCTACGACTCTGTCACCATTTATAAATACTGATTTTTGTACTACATACATGTATTGTTCATAATTTAGTAATGAGTATTTATTGATAGATAATTAGAATATGTCATCCAGAAGAGAATAACAAGTAAAATTCAACCAATTGGTCATGAAAATAAGTGGTAAATTTAATTTTCCTTTTTCATTTATTTTCAAAAACAATACATTTTATATATAAAGCTGTTAATGATAATACTTAACTATTTTTCTCACATAGAAGCTAATAATTTTGAAATAATAATCACATAAATGCAGAATTATGCTGATATTAAACAATTGAAACCTTTCTTTGCCCAAAAGAAGGAATTCAGCTTTGATTACACAATACTCTTTTAATTTAAAAAAAAAAAAAAAAAGCATCTTCTTTTTTAGTATTGACTTTCATTTGTTCTTTCATCTGAAAGACTTTTGTATGGAAATTAGATTTCCCTTTCTAGTTGAACTATTGAATGCTAATAAAAGCATTCTGCAATCACTCACTAAAGTTTTAACTCAAGTCACTTTGATTATTTTTGCATCCCAAGTGTCATTTTTCCCTGCAAGAATCCCAACAAACAAGGTTACTGGAATGAATATTTCCAAACAAAGCTAATAACAAATGTTTGAGAAAATTGTGTTTTAAGTTTTTATTTAGCAGTAATCGTTGAAGAGTGTGATTGATCAGGGAACATACATGTATGTACTGAAAAATAAACATCAAATTCATATATCCAGTTTCATACATCAGTTAATTCTAGCGGCCTTCTTCTATTCAAACTACTGTATAACTCCTGGTTGCCACCTCCTGGTAAGCTCTTTTTTTTACCCCCACAGTGTCATTGTGTTATCAGCTTGAGAACAGTGGATGAAAATTCAGAGTTTAGAGTAAGAGTTTACTAGCAGTCAGACTAAGCAATATAATGGCAAGAGATGCTTTTTTTCATACAACTTGAAACCACAAGGACTTTTGCAAACAAATAAGTTTCTCTCCTAAGTATATTCAGTACACTGTAATAAGGTACAACAAAAAGATACTTCCTCCTGGCTGATTAATGTTGGACTCTGAAATTTCCTTTTTGTGTTTTTTTTTCTGTACAATATTTTTTTCTCAGTTCCCTGAAGTGCAATGCTATCAGCTTGAGTATGTTTGGGAGATTCAGATTTGTTGCTCCCTATCAGCAGCCAATCAAATAATTGTGTCAATCAAATAATTGTGTCAATTGTTCGAACAATTGTTCTTCCTCTAAATATAAATAACCTAAGAAACATAATGATTTTAAGAGAAAAAAACAGGAAAGTGTTTTGTTTTGTTTTGTTGCTGTGAAATACTGCTGCCCTTCAATGTTACAACTGTACAAAAAATAGACATTCATCATGATCTGTTCCATTGAAATTGTCCTTCAGATTACTTTGTTGCAAAGGAAAACTGAACAAAGTAAAAGTATCAAATGAAAATCAAAACCTGTGTTATGAATTGAGACCAAACACAATAAAAGAGTGATAAATAACGGTATTTACAAGATATAAATTACATACTTTCTATGTGAGTTTTTAATGACTGCTGTATACAAATACTGTGCTCTGTGAATTGTGGCAGGAGAGGGATGTGGGAAGAAAATGTTTCAGGTGGACATGTGTTAGATTTCTATTTTGAACTGAGCAGCTGTGATGCTCCATCATACCCATTTTTGCAAACCATTTCTTACATAATGATGGAAATAAGATATGTTTCTAAAAAGGAAAGATTCTACCATTTGGTGTATAACTGCAAATTTGCATATGTTTTGAAACATGCAAATATATTCTTGATTTTAGAAGTTTCTCAAACTCTTCTGAAATGGTTTTGTACTCGGAGTTAGGTTTTTTTACTATCTTTCCTTCTCTGTGACTTGAAATCCCTTCCCCTTCCCCTTCCCCTTCCCCTTCCCCTTCCCCTTCCCCTTCCCCTTCCCCTTCCCCTTCCCCTTCCCCTTCCCCTTCCCCTTCCCCTTCCCCTTCCCCTTCCCCTTTTTCTTTTATTCTTTCCTTTTTCCTCTCTTTTTCCTCTCTCTTTCTCTCTCTCTTTTTTTTTTATCTCTTCTTCTTCACCTTCTTCTTCACTTTCTTCACCTTCTTTCTACATTAAAACTATATTTTATCATTAAAAGAATTGTTATTTTCATTTCAGGTTTTATGCTTCAAATGCACTTCAAATATGTTTTCAGGAAAACATTTTACTGCATAGCACTAACAGATGATAAAAGCTACATGTAGAGATGGATGGATTCTTCCAGCTTATCATTATGAAATTCAAAATTCAAACAAAATCTAAGAGCAAGAATGAGATTAAATGGAAAATTCAAGTCGAACATTAAAGGAACTCCACCTAAAAGATTAGCTTGATTTTAAATTCTAGTCAAGGATTTACTGTTCTCTACTACAGGGTCAGTCACAAATGTCTGGGATACTTTAAGAAAATAGTGCAATAATTCAAAAAGAAGCGACCCACTGGACCAAAGAAATGAATCATTTAAGGGGCAGTAACAAAAGATGAGAGAAAAATAGAATATTTTATCATTCTGATATAATCCCAAAGATTTTTGCATGTTATTTTTAAAATAGGATAATTGATCTCTAACCTGAGATCATAGTTATAACCAAGTTTTTCTAGGTAGTCTGCTGAGGCTAAATTTAGTTTGACTAAGTCAGCATATCAGCTTTTGGGTCCTCATAGCTATGTTTTGGGCTTGCAAACAGCTAATTATTGTGTTTCAGGATATTTGAAATACAAATATCTCATACTTTGTTCAGCTCTGTATGCTAAGACACGGGGAGGATCTTCAAAAAATGTTTATCTATTTACTTTGAATTATCTGTATTTACTTCTCTCCATGATCAAGGAAGAAAACATCATGTCAAGGGAAAAAAAAAAAAAAAAAAAAGTTACTCCATTGGGCACAAGACCACAGGGGAATTGAGATATCCTGGCATCTAACCACCCATGCATTTGCTAAACCATACGCACTCTGTGATGATGTAACAGCATTGCCTATCCTCAGTAGCAGGTGCTTGGATAGTATAAACCCAAAGGATTTTCAGGATAGTTTGAATTCAAGCTTCCTACTTTTCCTGTTGAGCATGTTGGCACTTCAGATTTCTTGAAGAAAGAGCATGCAACAACTTGTCTGCTGACATCAGCCACATGTCCTTATAAAGTACAGACTGATATATAGCATCACGCTTGGGCTGACAGTGCATGCGCTCAAAGTGTCTGCACTACAAGAAGATGTTCTTTGACATGTGCCCTGGGAGCTGAGAAGAGCTTGGCTTCATCCCCTGTTGTGGTCCCAAAATCAGCCAAAGCCTGTGCCTGATCACCTCTGTGCAGCCAGTTGTACATGTAGAGGTAAGGTGATATAAACTTAAACTCAAAGCCAAAATCTAATTTAAACACAGGACCTGGGTTTGAAGCTACTTGTTCTCTAGCAAAATTTATAACTCTGGGTTTAACAGACCCCTAAAATAACTAAAAATTCCCTATAAAAGGATTATTTTAAACAGCCATCCTACAATTTGCAAGATCATCAAAGATTTCTTATGGAGTAGTGAGAGAGGAAATCCTTTTCTGCCCTAAAACTTTTTCCTGGAAAAAGTTGTCTAAGGCATCTCATTCAAAAACGAAGCCAGAGGTCGCATTTTTTTATTTCAAATAAAAGGCTCAGTAGCCGTGGTCCAAGTGGTTGTATAGGCATGCCACACTGCATAGATCACAGCTGTTGGGAAGGCAGCAAAGCATCCCTGCTTCTCCTTTCCCACTTCCCAAAATCTGGATTTACGCCAGTTGTTTTACCAGGCTGTGCTTTGAAGGGCCAGCACAGGGTTTGAGAAGTAGGTCTAGATTTCTTTCCTTGACTGAAGTGAGCTCAATTTACATCTCCCAAAGTATCTATAAGCTGACCTGGGTCAGTGATGCTCTTGTTTCTTCCTACTGTAGCTGTTTCAATTTTCATGGAGTACTTAACCTTTCAGTGAACCAGTGACTTAGAAAAAGCAAGAGTACAAGCGGGTACAGGAATAAAAATGAAGACAATGCTGGTACCTTGCACTTGCAATCTGATTTGAGAAATGGGAACTTGCAATTATGTACTGGACTAATATTTCATTTATCTCAAAAAGGTATCTTGCTATAATTCCCAAACATTACAATATTAGTAGGTGTGTCCTAATTGATAAAGATGTCCTAGGAAAGACAACTGAATAGATTACATAATCGGAGTAAATTAGAGTTTTAATGGACTAAGCAACAGATTCCAGTTTAGCATTTAAGCTTTAAATTAAAAAAAAAAAAAAAAAAAAAAGTCCCTTAATGTGATAAATGAACCAAGTCCTGGAATATTTTAGCATTTAAGTTTCATCTGCAAGTTTAGATGTAGATGGATGTAGATGACTTTTCCTCTTGATTAACTAGTTCCCTCCCTGAAGATATTAGCAAAGCAGTAATGTCAAAGGCTGCAGTTGTTACAGCTGTGAAATGGGATCTTAATTAATTTTTGTTAAATATGTCACTGAGATGTCATATATTTCCCTCTACTATACAAGTCAACTATCTGAGGACTTAGAACTTATTTAAGTACTTAGCTATATGACAGGTATCTCTAAAGGGTACAGATAATTACTCCTGTGTGGTATTCCTCTTCTTCAGACCCTTTGAAACCACTGTAGGATCATTTGGAGGTTGAACTTCGAACTCTTTCTCATGCAAATGCTGTAATTCTCAATCCTATGTGCAGTTCTGATGCTGAGCTGTCAGAAAACCTTCTTCCAAAGCCAAGTGAAACTGCTTCCACCAACTCTATGGTTTTACATTAAAACATTTAATGATCAAATCCAACAGGATTATTGGTATGGGGGAAAAAATAAAAAAATAATAAAAAAATAATAATAACTTGTCTATTGTTTGGCTTTCTAAATTCTTCCCAGATGGAGACAAGTCATTGTGTTAAATCACAAGCTCATTTGTTTACTTTTAGTTCTTGCCAGTAGTTGTGTAAAGAGACCAGAAATATTGTCTTAATTGTGGAGGGGAGTGACTTGTTTGACCACAATATTAAATGCTATTTTCCCTACAGTGGCTGTTAGGTTCCTAGTCTTGTATGACACCTGGAAATTTTGGGTCTTTTTTTAGTGTCTTAGCTATCATAGTTCCTCCCTGCATGTTTTTTAGAGGTAATGTAAAGTGTAAAGATGCAGTAACATTTAATAGTGCACTACAGAATGACAAATTTATTTTATTCTTTGAATTACTGTTATTTACTGCCAGTGCATGGTCCTATGAATCTTAGTTCTTCATTCTACAATAAAAGAATGCCTCAGTCTAACTCCTATACACCTATACAAATGAAATTATAAATGTCTTTGTTCTTTGTTATCTATTTATAGGTCTTGTCAATATTTCCTTTTTTGCTTCTCATATTCTCACTAGTTTATTTTTTTTCACAACTTTTACAGCATCTTTACCTTGTTCACATTTGCCTCTAAACAATCAGATGGAACATTTCTACAAGCTGTGTGTTTGAAATCCCTCAATGATAGCTAATGTTTTCATTACTTATCTATTCACATTCCTGATGAGGTATTCTACATTCATAACAAATTAAATGAGTGACATAGAGTGTGCAGATATTTGTTTGCTCTTTGACTAGTTACAGAGAAACAGCTTGTACTAGAAAAACAAAATATGTAACTCTGAATAACTGCAATATTGCCATGCTGGAGGTGCCACAGTTTACTGAATTTTGTTCCTGTCGCTGAATGCCATAGCAAAGGTTGTCACTCAGCTACTATTATACCTCCTAACTGGCATTTGTGAAGAAGTTATTTAAAGAAACTTGCTTTGGACTAATGTTTTATATTTTATACTCCATTTCAGTTAATAATACATGCATGGTCACTTCAGGAAAAGCTAGGTGAAACTCTTCTTGTGTGTTTTTGAGCAACCAGAGGATTGTTACCTGTTTTTTAATCTAAGTCCACAAATCAACATTATGAAACATTCTCTTTCTTCCTAAACAGTACCCTCAGATGCTCCAAGAAATAATTTTTCAGATTGGAGCGTAGTTGGTCTTTGTGAGTGCTCATGAGGAAGCTAGTAGCCAAATGCCTTTTTCGCAATTTTTGCCTGTGATTGCTCCTCACCTTTTGCCATTCAGTCCTTGATTGGAATTCTTTTGTATTATTGTAAAAATGAGGAATGATATCACCTCCCCCACCTTCCTGCTGTATATGTTTTAACATAGAGGTTTAATTTTTGGAACTCATAACTTTTTCTGTGGCAGCAGTTCTAGCCTTCATACCCACAGTGATGGGATTTGTAAAATGAAGTGAGTGATATTGCTATATACTGTTTCCACAGACAGAGAACAAAAACCACAACATATGTAGGGCAAAAAAATGCAGATATCCATAAAGGTGCTTGCTCTTCATATCATTCTGGAAAGCAAATCCTTCATTCCTACTGTGCAGGAAAACAGGGTCAACAAACCCATTCATGACAGAATAGTATTAAGAAAAATCTACACTTTACAAGTATATGGCAATACAATTATTTCCAAAGAGCAGATTCATGGTGAATATTAAGCTTACATGAGGTAACTTAGATTAGACAGACAAAGAGGACCCACAATCCAAAAAAAAGGAAAATTTTAAAAGAAAAGACAAAAAAAAAAAAGAAAGAGCTATTGTGAAAATACATCTTGGGAGAGCAGAAAGAGTAGGGGGCTGAGAGAGAAAGGCCATAGAGAGAGGTAAAGATGATGCAAGTATTAAACAGGGTTCTTTTCTATTTAAACTTCTAGACTGTCTATTGATTTAGAAAAGTAACTCACTCACTGATAAACACCAATAAGCTTCCCTTTGTTCCTCTCCTCACAATCATACTTAGCTTGTTTTTTTCTATCAGTTCTGAAAGATGTCTATAGTTCATCAGCTTTTTTACAGATGTTATTTGTCTTTTTTTTTTCTTTTCTTTCAACAGGAATCTGAAAAATGTGACTGTTTATGAACATACCATTGTTAGGGGACAGAGAGTCATATCTAGCTGTCTGGATTTATTTTAACAAGACCTGTCTTTGGCAACCCAAATTTCAAAAGAAATCTGAAAATATGGTTAGTTTGACATTGTTTCTTGTGCATTTATTTTTGTTTTGTTGTTTTGTTTTGTTGTTGTTTTGTTTTTTTTTTTTCTTCAGTTCACATTGCCTGCAGCATTTTACCTCTTTCTCCTAACAAATGATTAAGACAGGTAACACTGAACTTCCCAAATAAGCTGCCTGACTGTCAAGTGACTGCTTTCATTGACGCAGTACACAAGCAAATATACGCTATAGAATTGGCACCCAAATAACCAGACAAGCTGTCCCTATTGACAACTGCTCTTGCCTCAGCATATGTATTGTCTTCTTGGATTATCCCATCTGCAGCTGCTTCAGCTCTGATGCCACGTCATCATTTTACTTGCTCCGACGGTTTCTCTTCAACAGCTAAACTCCATCCTTCATGCACTGCATCTCAATGTCTGTGCCGGAACAAGCCCTTCAGCTGCCTATGGTTCCTCCTCTACTGACACTAGGCAACATCTTTCAGAGGTGCCAGACTGATCTAGCATATCATTGTGATAATTTTTTAAAGCTCACTGCATGTGAAACTAACATAATGACGTCCTTCAATATGGAATAGTAGAGAGTGTAGAGAAATTAATTTCTTCATAAGAAGCTTTAAAATATGGCTTGTGCCAGTATGCTTAAAAATATGGTCTTTGAGGAATAGTATGTGAATTTGGGAGCCAGGAACACACTCAGGATTTAGAAAGGTAAGAACACCAGTGGTAAAGCCCTTCAAAATGTTTCCGTAAAACCAAAACAGAATAGAATATTCCAGTTTACAGACCAACCGCTACACTTAAAACTTATGTGAAAAACATACTTCCTTTTAATTCAAATTCATCTGTAAAATTTATCACTTCTGTATGCTGCTAGAGTCCATACCTAAGCAGAGGATTGCACAGAGTGACTGGATGCCTGGTTTTGACTATGCCTACAAACAGAGTCTAAAGTGTACTGCCAGTGTGCCTTATGACTGACCATGTTGTCATATAGTTTTCCACAGGTTAATTTTTCTCTCAAAAACAGAGAATATTTTATTATTTCTGTGTTTTACTTATTTATTTATTTTAGTTAACAGTATTAGTTGTAGTATTATGAGCTATATCCAACAAGAGGTTTGATCACCAAGTTCATGATGCTATCCAGATTCATGTACATATGTCCAATGCTGAGTTTTTCAAAGTGCTAACTATACATCTGACTATACTTCATGATGCATTTTTAATGTTGAGATTTTCCAATGATCAAAACACAGTTTCACCTCATCTCCTTCCTGTCAAAGGTATTCTCAAGACACACTTAATGAATCATGCAGTATACAACATGAGTTGCTTTTTTCTTTTATATAACCTGAGGAAAGGCACACACAATCCCATCACTTCCTTCTCTATAATACCAACCCTGGATGAGGAGCACCTACTTCACAGGATATACTCCCAGTGCCAAGTTATTTTGAGTATTCCTATTAAATTCCTATTAAATTCCTATTAAATTCCTATTAAGGGCTCTAGTTTCTTCTAGAACCAAGAGATGCTGTTTAAGATGCTGGAATCAAAAACATCTTGACTACTACCTTACCTGAAGAAAAAGCAGATATCTTTACTGAAAATGCCAGGAAATAATAATAATAATAATAATAATAATAATAATAATAATAATAATAATAATAATAATAATAATAATAATAATAAAATATATATATATATACGCACACAATGCCTCTGTGTTTAAATGGCTAACTTGTTGAAAGAAACATTATGGGATAACAGGGTGAGCAATTGACAGATAGGCCAGGCTCAAGTGGACTTAAAACAGGATGGAGAAAAGTCACTAGTGTGGTTCTGCAAGGCTCCAATTTAGGGCCTATTACCTTCAAAGTTTTTATAAATGATCCTGGGAGAGGAGAGGCAAAGAGGTGAGGAGGGGAGAGAAGGGGGATTGGTGTGATGCGGCTGTGGTGCCTGTGACAGCACAGAGGATGAGTCACAGCGGGGGAGCTGTCATCAGGGCCAGCAGCAGCAGCGCCACCACACTTTGGCCTTGGCCGTCGGTGAGTGCAGATCGCACCTCCTGCAAGCCATGGCTCGGCTGATCTTCCTCGCCCTGGCTGTGCTGGGCATTGCCCAGAAGCCGTGGTTTGTGGATGATCATGTGGATGTGGATGAAAATGAGCGAATGCAGCAGCATGCGGAGCAGCTGATTGAAGGCATGGCTCAGCTGCTGCATGAGATGGAGGAGAGGAGCGAGGAGCAGAGCGGGGTGGCCTTGGGAGCCCTGCTCTTCACTGCATTGCAGCAGTGGCAGCTCTGGACCTTTATTGACCTCCTTGTCCTGCTCTTCGGGCTCTGCCGGTGGCTCAGGAAATGGAGACTTGGGCTCTGCAGCAGAAGCAAGCAGGGCATCTCCCCAAGGAAGAAGGAGAAGAAGGACGAAGACAACACCAACACCGATGACACCCGGGATCTGGGCAGGGTTTGGGCCGATCGCACCCAATGGCCGGCACCATACATGGCCGACAAGTGCAAGGTGGTGGAGGAGCTGGTGGACAAGCTTCCTGGTGCCTGCCAAAGACTCTCCGGGGAATCCCTCTTCACGCCACGGCTGCAGCCGGCCATCGGTGTGGGCTGCTTCTCCGAAGACAGGAGTACTCGGCAGGACAACGTCCTCTACCGCCTGCTCGTGCCCCTGAGGCCTCCCCCCGGGCATGCCTTCCACCTGGAGCTGGGCGCCGAGGGGGAGATGCCAGCGAGGAAGCCCGGCCTGCGCGTGGAGCTGGAGTGCGCCTGCACGAGGGAGCGGCTGGTCGGGGACATGCTGTGCTTCCTCCACCACCCTGAGCACGAGCTGAGGAGAAGACAGGAGCCCAGCCTGCTGCGCACCCTCTGCACCGGCTCCTACCTGGATGTGGAGGAAACCACTCACTGGTTCCAGGCCTTCGTGAAAGCAGCCTGGGAGCTTCTGCCGCAGTTGCGCCACTGCCGCCTGACGGTGCTGCCCTCCCGCCGCTCCTGCGAGATCAGGCTGGCCAACGCCTCCCAGAGCACCCTCTCCATTGAGATCACGCTTGGGGTGCGGCTAGACGACTCGGACTCCTTCCTGAGCCTGGAGTAGCCGCGGCCAGCTTCACCAGCAGCACGGCGCCGCCAAAGAGTTGCGCTGTGGCAGAGATGCAGTCTGTCGGGCACACGGCCAGGCATGCCTGACCCCACAGCTTCCACCTCAAACATCCACAGCCCCGCGCCCGTATGCTGGTGAGCAAAGGCTTTTCCCCCCATGCCCTGAAGACGGCTGTGATTCACCACCTGACAGCCACAGCCCTGGAAAAAAAGTGTAAAATTAGAAATCTTAGAAATCTTGGTTAACCAACTTGGACTTTTAACACAGACTCACTGATATTTTCTTTAAAGATCAATACTGAAATCACAGTATCTTGTCATGACGTGTACACTGCAAGCTGATATAACCACATTCATCTTCAGGCAGCATAGTACAAGCATGTAAACAAAACGTTTAAAACGTTTGATCTTTGTGCTGTTTTATTCTTTAACAAAATGTCATGGGTTAAAAACTTTTATTTATATAACCTAGACTAAAATTAAAAATAAAAATAAACATAAAATAAAGAGGCAGTTCGTACTTTTTTTGCTCTCTGAGTTGCAGCTTCACTCCCCAAAAGGCAAGGTTCTCATACCTAACTACCTGCATTAACTAACTGTGTGCCGAGTAGTGCTACTGATTTTAATATATCATGCTTAAACCTGACGATGTTTATGTGTATTTGGGACTAGATTTAACTCATTAAATATCTAATCTAACTTATTTAAAATGCTCTTTTTTTTGTTGTTGTTGTTGTTTTGTTGTTGTTGTTGTTGTTGTTGTTTTTCAGCAATGTACATGTATAGATTTTGCTTCCTTGCAAGGTATGTATTAATGTAATTAACACTGATAAATCTGAGTGGTTTCTATATGCATAGATCTCAAAGTTCAGGTTCTTCAGTTGTAGCAGCATAAGCTTTGCATGAAACAACTTCATATAATTCAGGTCTTAGTGTGGAGTGATCACTAGAAGCTATTTTTATTTTGTGCATTCATATGGTTTGTTTTTTGAAGAAATATTAAGGGAGAACATGAAATGTTCTTGTTCTGTGGCATGCAAATAGGGGCTATGCAAGTAAAAGTTTAGTATGTATGTGTTTACAGTAAGCAAATTCTGATATGTTTGAAATTGACAGAAATTTCCATAGCTTTAAAGATTTGGCCCATAAAGCAGGCAAAAAAGAGACACAAAAAGCTTTGGTGAATTTATTTTTTATGTTGAGATTATGCCATCAAGGAAAACCATCCACAGCTCACTCTGCTCTACAATTAAAATACATTTATATGTGACACGTTTGACTTCCTGTTATAGCAGTAATCATAATTCTTAACTTTTGACTTGTGTGCATTCAAATCCCTAACAAAGTTCATGATATTGCACTGATGTTATTATTCACACAAGTAATTCCTTTGTCTTTCTGAAAAAAAAATAAAAATAAAATAAAAATAAAAAATTAATTGCATTATAGTTACTTACCTGGGTAGCTGTTGCTTTATTGGTTCCATAGGAATCCAAACTTTGTATATAAGCTCCTTGACAAGACACCAGAAGACCACATCCATATGTCCTGACTTAACATATAAATTCACAAAGCCCAGCCTGTTATGCCTACCTGTCAGTTTGGATCAAAATTGGTAACACAACAGTGAATAAGTAGAGCTGAGAAGGAGATCTTTTTTTCAATTTTATTGGAAATTTCCTGAAGACAAAAATGTGATAGTACTTTAAAATAAACAACAACAACAACAAAGATTATAAAATTTCATCTCACTTTTCAGCTCTTTACTGCTTAAATAAATTAAAAAAAAAAAAAAAAGAAAAATCTTCGTTTTTCATAAATTTATAAAACTTTATAGTAATAAATCAACAAGCTACTTTCTAAAAATGAGGAAAAAATTCAGCATGATTGAAATGCTTTTTTTTTTCCTTTTGAAATCAGCACATTTTTCTGAACACTTCAGTTGGGCAAGGCACCACTTCATAGAGAAAAAATGATGTTCTGGGGAAAAAAAAAAAAAGAGAGAGAGCTGAAAGGGTTGAAAGTAAATTTTTAGTGAGTTTTTAAGTTGGCTGTGAGAGATTCTAAGAAGACACGCATGCTGAATATTAGGAGACAGAAAGGGAAATATCCAAGAAATAATTTCAATGTTTTATGCACTCGGAGTATTTATTTATTTATTTTTGATTTCAGTGATTCTGCCTTCATTGCACCTACTGCCATCCACACCAGTAGTGCAGTCTCATGTTATATTTGCACTACCATTTGTAGCAGTTGATACCCAGTTGTGCTCCTTTACCAAGCCTCATGGCTATACTTATGTCAACAGTGGGGAAATTAGAAAGATTAGACTTTTCCTACTTTTTCACTGTCAACTCTGAAAGAGCAAGAAAGACATTCAAAGCTAGCACCTGGTCACCAACCTCAGAACAATCAAGGAAAAAATCTCAATAGCCACCATCTTTCCTTTGAAACCTAGCTGCTAGGACCACTCAAACACATGCCCACTGGTGTAAGAGAGACTGAGTAAAAACAGTTTTCTTTTGAAATAAAATTGCTTTCATTTCCAGAGAGTTGCATATGGAGCTTTGCTATGTTGTTGCTACACCACCACTATTCGAATGGCTTGTGAAATGTTGAAGGCTAAAGGTGGGGTCCTCAGCAGTCACTTCCTTCTGGCCCTAGAGCATTTAAAATGTGTGGGTGCCTCTTATTAGACACTGCAAAGTGCACTTCTTCTTGGCACAGAGGTCTGAGTCCACTGAAGGCTGAGTAACTTCATGCTGAGCTACTAATGCCTAAATCCCATGAGAACATGCACTTTAAGCATCTCTTTGCTCATAGAGCAGAACTGCAAAAACAGTAGTTGTATTTCCTTTACCTTGTTAAATAAATAACGGATCAATTAGAGCAGTAACTCCAATGTTAACAGAATGAGCTTCCTTGTCTTGCATTCAATATTCTGCTTTGATAACCATGTACTAAGTTTAAATTTTTATTTTTGTTGACAAAATTAGCACACTAAGAGAAGGAAGAAAAAAGTAAATATGTGTGAACTCATCTGGAATGGTGGCGCTTTCTAGTTCCCCTGAGATCCAGTAATATTATTTGTATTTTATTCATAGGTTACTTAGTACAAAATCTTCAAAAGGCACTGGAGCAGAGAATTAAACCTTGGAGAACTTCTTGATATCCTTACCCATAGCTTTCTGACCCCAAGTGCACTCTATCCATTCTGGAAAAAATGACAGCAAGAGAATCTGTGTCTTTTCTACAAAGCCTGGAACGGCAGACAGGGTAAGGCATTTGCAAGTTGGAAACAGGGGGTTGAGATGCCTCAATCAAGGCAGAGAACTTAAATCAGATCTCCCATATAAAGGCTGAATGTTATGAAAAAGCAAATTAAGAAGGATACCTAAGGAAACATTATTTATGTAGACAGATTTTGACTGATAACACAGTCCTTTGCTAGGTTGTGGAAGAAAGGCTTGGCTGCCTTTCTCTGAACAACAGACTCAGAATGATGAAATCTTAATGCTTGAGAGAAACAACACTTAACGTGTTCCACTTTTCACACTGTTACCTATAACTTAAAATGCCAGCCCAGTGTGCTGGCAATACTGACGGCCTGGACTCGAACCTTGAAATCCATAGTTAGAGCACAATTCTTCTCAATATGTGAGTACAAAAAAGAAATGGGAAATCATTATTCAGCAGACCTTCTGTCTGCATGCATTCAGTTGCAGCTGCTTATTCTTGAGACAAAAGTGATGTTAAGGGATTTTGTGGCTTTTTTTGTTTGTTTGTTTTGTTTTTACTTGCTGCTTCTTTATCCTAGAACAACGCCAAAGCTGAATTCTGTCTCAACTTATGTACTGTGCAGCACTGCTGGTCATGTTCAAGGTGAATCTAACAGGAACTGAAGGGAAGCTGATTCTTTTCCATAGGGTCCTTTCATACATGCAAAACCTGAAGTTAGTCTTGCTTCAAATTCCGAATAGAGAAACTTGCAGAATTTGATTAAAAGACATCTTTAGCTTTATTAATGGCATTTGTGCACAGAGTTTGTTTACCTCCCCATGCTCTTCACATTGAATGCTGAAAAACAAAATGATTTTTTAATGAAGAAATGTTTCAAATTAAAAATTTACTTGAAAGATACCTCTACAGAAGCTTCAAAAACCTCTAAGCATGCTTAATCCCTACATCTTCTTCAGCTGGGTAAACAAGACCTCAAATTAAAGTCCCAAGTCATTCCTTTCCTAGGCTTCATATGGATTTGAACAGCAGCAATCAATAATCCAATTTACATCTCAGCCAACACCTTTTGTGACTACAGCTACAGCTTCCCATCAGGCCTGTATTTATTTCAGCCCTGTAGCTCCTGAGAGCTGTTTGCACCATCTTGGTAGCCTGGGAGTACCAACAGACTGTGTGGGCTGCCAGGAGGAGGTAGGACCTCGCTACTTCACAGGGCTTGGGCTCTGGCCAGTGGGGTGGGTGGCTAGAGAAGCCTGACCAACCACCTGGTGTTGGTTCTGCTCTGTAGATTTTGTAGCTCTTTTTACTTTCTGCTCAGCTGTAATTGACTGTTCTGTCATCGTTTCTTCACCATCTTTGAGTGTATTGTTATAGTTGAATACGTACTATAGTTTGGGAAGAATCCTTGCTCATCACAGCTGTCGTTTTCCTCTTCTTTGGTTCTTCTTGTTCCTTTTTCCTACGCTTTTAGTAGTGTAAGTCATGCTGCTTATATTGCATATGCATTGACAGATTTTTTGACTGACATGCAAATTAATTCAGAGGAAGGAAAAAAGAACATTTTTGTTCCTGACACTTCTTTATTTTTATCTTTTCATGCCATCTTTGACAGGCTTTAAAATCTTATTCATATTTTAAAAGTAACTTTAAATAAAGAGCAATTTGTTATATCAGAAGTGTGTTACTACTGCATCTTGCTATCCAATTTGTTCAAGTCTATGCTAAGAAAAGCTCAGAATGATACGATTCTGACACTAAACAAAATGCCTGTAGTTCTGGTAAATATTACTTTTTTTTTTTTTTTAATCTGCTTGAGGGATTTTTTTTTTTTAATTACCCTGGGAATTTTCTGTGGAGCCCTTTAGCATGCTCCTTCGGTATTGCATAGGCAGAGCCCTGAGAAATATCTGCAGTTTATAAAATGGAATAGGATGGTCTCAGAAAGGGCCATTACTAAGAGCAGAAAACTCATTCTCATTAACGTAGACTTGTCATAGTATTAGTGTCTGATATATAAGACTCCTGCATTTTAAGCCTTACTTACTGGCTTTCAAATGATTGTTTCATTCTTTTATTTTTCCAGTTTTACTGGTGTCCTGCTAATTTTACTTTAAGAAAACAAAGTGTTTCTTTGCTTTTCCCTTTTATATTTACTTACATAGGAATTAAAATTGCCTGTCTCCTTCCAACTCCCACAGTTCTATGGCCTTGGAATAATTCTGTAAATCCTGAAGAAATAGAAAAGCAATTTTATAGAGAGGAAATAGACTTCATGTGAATGAATGAGTTTTAATCTTTTTTTTCTTTTTTTTCTTTTTTTTTTTTTTCCAAAAGATCACAAGTCTCAAGCAGACTGGTGACTTCAATTTTTCTTCCTTTGGTAGAAAAGTTTTGAAATTTCTGGTTTTTCTTTCCTGCTGTATCATGGTCACCTCCAGTACTGCATACTGAATACCCATTGTTGTCCATCCCAAGAATCCAAAGGTATTGGATTTTCTGTACTATGTGTAAGTGGTTCTGTACTATGTGTAAGTGGTTTTCAGAGGTGAAAACACTGTCTGTGGATTGGAGATTAATGTTTGTGAGGAAAAGAAAGATCAGTGACAATAAAAGAATACATGGGACTGGGAACCTGGGTACTGAAAAAATGGAGCACTAGGGGAGAAGTTATGGAAAAGGGAAAAAAAAAAAAAAAAGTAGAAGGCTAATTCTAGTTCTTTATTGTCATTGCTCTTGTTTTTTCTTCCCCCTATTTTCCCTTAAAAACATTTTCTAAGAAAGAATGCTCCCTAATACAGAAATGTCACAGCTCTCTCTTTGCAGAATTTTTTTTTTTTTAAATAATACACAGTTTGATGCAAAACACTCCTATTAACTGATTTGTTTTTCTTCTAGCACAGGTTTTTCAGTCCTTTTTGTTCTCTTGGCTAGTGTCTTACATTTTTCTAAAAGCTGTGTTAGTGTATGTGATGCTCTTAGCTAGCGAGGAAAACTCATACAAACAGTATGAAGCATGAGTTTTCTTTACAATTGGAATACTTCAAAATTCTTTGCACTTCACAAGCTTAGTTGTGCTTGATTCGTGTTCCTGAACAAACAAGGGAGGAGGAGCAGCTTTGGAAAATGTAGCACTTTTGGAGCCAACAACAGAACTTACTACTTATTTTAATCTATTTTTAACCCTGAGCTCATAGAGACAGGGTTTCTTGGAGAGTTTTAGTGTCCATATGTCAGATGTAAGACTTAACAAATGAAAAACTGGGCAGAATAGTGACTGTGGTTAGCAATTAGTCAATGAGTAACTGTCTCATTGGTGGCTTATGTAGAATAATACTTTCTTGCAATGTGCAAAACAGGAATGTGAATTTAAGCCTCTTATTTTGAATACCGGTTAATAGGTGCTTTAGAATAATCTTACAGTGACAGTTTCATGTATCCATAATAAGTGTGCATAATGAAAAAACACTAAACTTTATTACCCTGTAGAGTTGTTTTTGCTTTCTACCACTTAATTTTTTGAATTTTAGAGAAGCTATAAACTATTTCCTACTGAGTTTCCTCTGATGCTGATATTGTGATTTCAAGTAAACCTCCAGTTAACACTACAGTTATGCCAAACAGGTACTAAATTACTTGGGGTTAGAGCCAAGTATGTAGTGATTTTAAGAAAAGCTAAAACAAAGGTTTGGGGTTAAATGTAGAAAGTCCAAGTCCAAACCTCCTGTAACTGAGCTTGTGAGCAATGTGCTGATTAGATTTCTTGCTTGAAAGCACTTTTTTTTTTTTAATGGACATAAGAATTGTTTTTTTTTTTTTTTATGTTTTCCCCTCAGGAAACTTATAAAACTGAACTTTATTACTAACCTACCTCCACCTCAAAATGCTTGGTTTTGCATTATTCATTGTGAAAGCTACTTGCTATGGACAGATCACGATTCCTGCCCTGTTCATTTGTCTGACTTCTCTACTCCCTTGTAGTTATTTGCATGCAATTCATCATTGCTTACCTTATTTCTGAAGCCCCCAGGGGTGAATAACTTTTAAACACTGTGATAAAGAGTTGTGCCTTTCTCTTTCTTGTCCTCTTATAGACAATTTCCCTTAAGGCTGACCTTCCTACCTCTAGGGCATTTTGGAAAACCTGGGAAGGAGAAGAGGTGGCTGTTTTCAGATTTTTATTTCTTTTCTGAGCCAGAACCTCTTAGCACTTCACACCACCTCATCCCCTGCCCCAGCCTTGGGAGAAGGTTTGAATAATAAGTATATCATACTTGAAACAGAGTCAACCATTCAAGCTGCTGTTGTGGTCTTTGTTGCATTGTTTCCTTTCTCTGTTGAGATCAGCCATGCAACCCATCTGCCATTGATTTCGGCTGCACAACACTGGAAGCACAGTTTTATCTTCAAGAAAACTGGTAAGATGAGAGGGGTGAACCCACTCCAGAAATTTTTTCATACCAATGTTTCTGAGACAAATGTTGAGAATTTTCTGCCTTAAATGAACATTCTGGCTGAATCCTTGGAATAAAAGCACAAACAGGCTATTTTACAGGTAGTATTTGGCTAGACTCAGTAAGCAAAACACCCTTCTCAACAGTGAAGAGGTAATCCTGAGAAACTGTGCTTGGAAGAGTGCTGTTGGTGGAAAACCCTAGTGGGTGTAGTGGTTTATCTTTCTTAAGATGCGTGTTTCTGCCTTGTTTCTTTGGGGCTTGGGGGACGTGGCCATTAGCACCCAGCAGTATAAAAGTTTTCTTTAACTCTTTCTGATTATGATTCGGTTAAGAGCTCCTTAGCAGATGAGGCTGTTGCAGATTTTCAGGATGTCTTTCTTAATTCCTAATTCTACTCTGAATATCAGTTTAATACCCAGAATATGGGGGGAATTATTTCTTTTCAAGAAAAGTTATCAGATACTCTATCACTGAATTGTGCTAGAAGATTACTGGTAAATCATAATTTTTCTGTGCAGCTGATGGAAGAAATAAATCTATCTAAGCACATCAAAGCAAAGTATTTATGGCTCCCTTAAATAGCCTTTCTAACTCATATTTCCTATATAAATCAGTCTTGTTTGTGACCTTGGCAATACATCAGCACTACAAAAATATCTAAATTGCTTTTTGCTAACTCAAGCTGAGGTTCTTTTAACTTACCATTGCCTTCAATTTCTTTAAATATCACAGGAAATGTCCTCTCTGATTAAATACAGTTTAAACACTACAAAATGTTTTAGGGAAAAAAATCTAAGTATATTGTTAGATGATACCTTCATATCACCAATCTGAATTTTTATTACCGTCTATGAACTTGACCACAACATACTGTAAATATCTGTTGACATGTAATCTCAAAGAAGCCTGGCTTCAAGTTTGTAGTTATAAGTTTCTTTTAAATTCTTTTTAAAACTATTACATTTTGAGATGTCCTTCTTTGAAGCTAGGATAGATCCCCTGAGGAATTTCCTTGCACATCACTGGAGGCTTTTTGTCCCTATGCCAAGGAAACTAGATCTCTTTTTGTTCCTTACTTCTTTTGAGCCTAACCTAAACTGCCTGCTGTTTCTTTTGGAAGTTCATCATGCTTCCATTGACACAAGCCCTGATCCAAATGCATATTGCAGCTTGTCTTCTGCCTTGTAGTTTTTCTGGCACAGAAAGCACAACTGTCATAATCTTTTATCCTTTATTGATGTCAATATATTGATCTTAACAAAAGATCATGCTAGGAGATTTTGGTCTGTTTTCATTTTATCTAGACACTGTCCAGCCATGGTACAACATATGTTGATGACAAAACAGATCTTTGGTGTTTCAGGATGGAGCATTGATAAAAACAAAAACAATAAAAAGCTAACAAGGAAAAACAAGGCACAAATACCCTTTGCATGGATCGGGTAACTTGTGTGAAAGGAATTCAGATTTAAGAGGAAAACTGATATCATTACATTCTTATGATGTTATTTATTTTTATTTTTTTTAGCAAGTGAATGAATGAAATTTCCTCAGAGCTAGAAATTCTACTTTCACCTGGTTCTGCAAGCAACTAAGTATCCAGTTTCATCTAAATCGCTGGAGATGTTCATTACTAAATTCTCAGAACATTCCACCCACAGTGAGTAACCAATTCACATGACTGCTAGAATAGCATGAATAATACCTAAGAAATAAAAATGTTCATGAGGAAATCCAACCATCCAAAGAGACAGTAAATGAGAGGTTAAAAATAATGTCAGACTGTCAGACTCCCAGCTGAAAGCCTGAAGTTCTTGAAGGCTACAGGAGTATTTCTTAAATTTGGTACTTGGCTTTCTTAAAACAAAACAAAACTTTTTTTTATATTGCTTGAGAAGAGGATCATGGAGATATTTTAGATGCAATGAATCCAACATTTGCAATAAAACAGCATGCCTACACAAGCTCTGTATGATAACATGTTCCTTCAAAATCTGAAAGCTTCCCCTGAGAAAAGAGGAAGGCACTGTCAGAGACCCCATGCCTCACTATTGGATCACCAAGAGCCCCAGCTGGTGGTAGTTACCTCCCCAGGGAAGGAGGGCAGGCTGGGATGCTGCTTTTATGTGGTGGAGAAATGTTAGTTGCTTGCTGCCCAAGGGGTCGAGGAATTGAGTATTGTGGTTAACTCATGGAAGCTCACAGAATTGCCTCAAAATGTGTCTGGTCTCCTGCTTTGTCTTCCCCCAGCTATCAAGGTGAGCTAAATTATAATCATGGTGAATCTGTGTCTTTATGCTGTCTGCAAGTATTAAAAACAAGCTGATACTGTGGTTACCTGCTTAATTAAAGGTCGGTGCAACTTTATAGCCCTGAGAAATGTACTCCTGATTTACAGGAAAGCATAAAAGTCAGAAGAAAATTGGGCCATATAATATAAAGATCATTATTGCCATTCACTTTGAAATAATACTTCCACGTTGGAGCTGAAGTTACATCATTCATTGTGATTTGTACTTTTAGAAATATGAGATGGACAACAATTTTTTCAGACCTCAGCCTTTGGATAGACAGAGTTATGGTTAACTGTTATAAGCGGAGTATTAATGTAAAGAAAAAAAAAGATGGCAACAAATTAGAAGTAGAGATCTGCCAGCAAAACATTCTCTTCTAACCAAGAAGAGAATTTATGGAGGGGAGAAAAACCTTAGATTGATTAATTTCATTATAATGAGGCACTCTCTTTAAAACAAAAAATCATTTAAAAAAAAAAAAGAGAAAATATAGTATTGGCCTTGAGGATGCAAGAAAGCAGTTGCAGACAAAGATAATGGACAACAGCATTCTGGAAGATTTGTGTGTTGTTTTTTTTTTCATGAGCATTTCTCTGAAGGAAAGGACAAAAGGATTATGTGAGATTTCTCCCACACACACCCCAGTGCCAAACCAGATCACAGATTTCCTTTAATTTTAACTACAGGAGAAATACAATGAACACTGTAGGATGTACATTAGTACTTCTCCCAGACTGAACTAGAATTTGAAACTGGCTCAGAAGACAACACAACCAAGTTTAGCATGAGATTAATCTCCTACTTATTTGTACTATGAGCAGAGATGTTTCCTCCTGTAAAAGTGTTTTGTTTCCTTAAATAGTAAGGGAATAGCAGCTAAGGAAGAAGCCGGACTATGTGCTATTTTCCATCTTCCAATAGATAGAAAAGATGAGGAAAGATGTTTTCCTGAGTAGAGTTCCATGAGTTTTCCTGAATAGACCACAGACGATATAAATTAACAAACTTCATCCAAAGTAAACCAGATGTCTGTTATCCAGTCTATTTTCTGGCATATCTAAGGATATGATAAATCATTGACAAGGGAGATAAGGAAAGGTGGTGGCAAGTGAATACCTGATTGTTCCATATTTTTACTTTCAATAGCATTCAAAGAATGCTGCAAAACAGATGAGTTATGTAATTATTCCCCTTCAAAGTTTTGATTTATTTTCTTCATTCACCAGACCTGTTAAAATGCCTTAGATTTTAGCTCTAGTAAAAATCTGGAAAGACTACCTCTTTCCCACCAACAATAATTAAACAACATGATTTGAGACCCCTCTTTTACCTTAAAGACTAACGAATTATATTTAAAAACAAAATATTAAAATCAGACAAACTCATTAAATTGAGGAAGACTCATAATGGGTTCACAAGAAACTGAAAAAGGCAGCTGTTACTTTGCGGGGGTCCCAAGCAGAAGATTTCCCTAAGCTGTCCCATTTAGATGACCTGTAGCTCAGATGATTGCTGTGAGTGCCACCTCAGAGGTCTGGTTCAGAGCACTGTGCCCAGATGATGCAGCAGCCATTTCAACTATTTTATATCTTCATTCACTGCATCAGATGATGAGTGAAAAGGCAGAAGAATGCAGAAACATTTCTCTTTCTGATATAGAAACTGGAGAGGGTACGTTCCTCTTTATGCCATTGCAATGGCCAGATGCAATCCCCACCTAGGAGTAGCCAAAACAAACAAGACTGCAAAAATGGAAAACAAGATTCTACCTTACTATTTTTAAGCAACAGCTTTGAGGGTCCATATTCACAAATAGGCTCCAGGGGTCTAGGAAGTGAAAAACAGAAGGCAGTTTCGGAGTTTCATCTTCTCTTGCAAAACTGGATTTAATCATTTTTAGCTCTTTTTAGTCCTAGTATTCAGTGTATCAGTATAGGTTGCTTTTAAAACTTGGTCTTCAGAATTCTATCTTATATGAAAACATCTATGGATCATAGTAAGTTTTCAAACAAATTTTCTCCATACTCAATAAAATATTGCTGTGAACTGAGTGAATAAACAAATAAACCACACCAAACTTGTCATACAAAATATACCCCCCAAGTAAGCCTTTAGAAGTCAGAAAGATTGCTTTCTGGCAATCTCAAATTTCTGCTCTAAGTTCTAAAAATGTTTTTGTCAGAAATGCCTTTTTTGTTTGAAAAACACTTCTATTAGTTTCAGTTTTCAATAAAGGAAAATGTTTGTGAATGCTCTTTATAATATCATATAATCTGTTCCTTTTTCGTTAAAATCAAAGCAGTGTGTACATGTGATTTTTTTCACCAACCAGCACATTCTGGTCACATCCATTATGTTTCATATGGTGAGACCAATCTCATAAGATGGAAGCAGATGGTAACAGTTCCCCCAGTATCATCAAATCAAATTGAGACAGCAAAAATAAACATTGGTCCCAAGCTTAGAAACCAGGTGAATATTCTGCATTCTGAAAAGCTCATTCTGAAAAGCTGTGCCAATTTCTTTAGAAACCATGAACAAAATAATGTTGATTAATAACAATGCATATCCAGAAATAATTCTTAGGAGAGATGAGTGTACTGGAGATGCGAGACTACCTCATACTTAATCTTCCATATCAAGATGGGTTTCATTTAAAATGTGTGAATATTCTCCCTCTGATCTTTGTGTTGAGAAAGTACTCTTATCAATATTAATTCTATGTAACCTGAGGTTCAGTATTGAAATCAAGAACTACAGGTAATATTTGCATTTTCTTTGCTTCCTCTATTGAACAATCAAAAACACTAAAATATCACTACTATATGATGAAAATTCTTATAGTAAATATCTTCCAAAATCACTGTCTTACTATTAACATCAAACTCTGGTTCTGTATTTTTCTTTTTTACATTTCTTTCATGTATTTATTTTTCACCATTCAAAAATATTAAATCATGGCAAATGACAAGCAGCTGTTGGGGAAAAAAAATATCCTTCTGAAGGAGAAAAACCAAACATATTGGGAGTATAATATCAGATCACATCAGCCTTAGTTATGCTTCTTATTTTGAACATAAAGTGTAAGGAAGAAATATTTTAATTGATTAGGACTTCGAATGTATTTGCTATGTTAAAAAGAAAGTCTAAACTGAACTTATTTTGGTACAGTGAAATAAAACTACCACCTTCTAGGATTTCATTCTGGCAAAACCCCTTAGTTTTCTTCCCTCTGTCTGTCCATCTTCATGGATCCATACAATGACATCTCTTCTGCATTTGGCTAATCTTCTCTAATCCAAAGATTGAGGACACTAGATAGTTTCAAAGAAATTATTACCTATTACTGTAGATCGGGTCTTTCCCTGCTCTTCAAACAACAATAACAATAAAAAGAAAACATGACCCCTTGAGATTTATTTTTTCAATTATCTCTCGTGTAACATTTTCATCTCAAACAATTTATATTGGTAAATTTGTATGTAACAGAAAATTCAGTATTCTAGTAGAGATGTAGGGGAGCTGACAGAAAAGCAGCACGATTTCTATCTTGCCAAACTGTTGCCTTTGACAGAGGAATAGCAGTAACAATGCCTATGACACTAATGCTGTTATGTGACATTTGAATAGTGAGCGGAGTAGTGAAAAAGGAGAGGGTTTATGTGAAGTAGCCTGGGACAATAACATAGCATTTGTGTGATACTGGTATTGTATATTTTATAGATAGGGAGAATAACTCTGCTCAGGTAAAAATACTTAGCAGTCCCTCTCATATGGAATGCTTTCTTTGTTATCTTCCAGAAGGTGACTTATCCTGTAAGAAATATGTTGCACAACCCATCGTGTGTCTTGATATTCATCGCAAAATAAATGTTATGACATATTAATTTGATGAAGAGATACCATGAAAAATATCACAGCATAAAAGGAAAGTGTTATGACTAACAGTGTTCATAAATGAAAAATTGTTCTCCTTAGTGTAGTCAAAGGTAGTCTGTATTTTAGATTTTGGTATAATCAGTACCCGACTTAAATAAGTTATGTCTTCTAAATTTTAGATGGTAAGATGTTAGATCACTAACAGGATGTATGGTACATGTGCTAACACAGGAGTGAGGGAAAGAAAATCCCCTAGTATTGTTGAATAACATAATTCTTGTGGTTTGGTACTGGGTAGAAGAGGGAATGTCAGTCTTACAGTGAATCCTCTTGTTATTCAATTCCTCTTGTAATTTGGGGTGTTTGGAAGAAGTACAATGGGTTACTGTTTCCTTCAAGTCTGGGTCTATAATCTCATTAGAGTACAGGGAGAATTCACAGCCTAATTTACTATTCTGTCCAGTCTGAAGAACTTCATAAGACAGAATCACATCAGTTAAAGCATCTCTTTTTTTAATCACTTGTAAGCCCAAAGACTATAAACATCATTTCATAATTTTTAATGATTAGAAGACTGTGTTTTGCAGCCTCCATCAATGTCAAACATACCTGGTGACTTAAAAAAAAAAAAAAAAAAAAAAAAAGCTATAATCTATTTGACATGGACTATTAAGTATGTCAATATGTTTTCCAGTTTATTGTTACTATACATTTTCTTATCTTTATTGCATTGATTTGAAGTCATCAGGCAATTTATGACATCAAATATTTAACAAAGGAGCATAAACATTGATTTTAATGTGAATTTCCACTAAGTCTTCATTACACACTGCTCTGACATTGCTATTATTTCCTTTAAATGTATTTGCATCACAAGATACCTAACCACTAAGAAGCTTATGTCCACTAAGAAGCTTATGTCCACTAATTTAACAATATTTCTGGCAAATTTATAGTATCTCCCTTGTTAGAGTAGTACTTCTGTTTCATAGTCACAGAAATAACCACCCAGCGCTCCTTATAGCAGAAGTGTTTTGGTTCATGGACTCAGCCTGCAAATGTTCAAAAAGTAGTAACATAACATTTCAATAGTACTAAAACCTGCTCAAGTTTAGTTGCCAACTTGTGCTCTATTTGCAAGTAAAATGTGCCTTCCTTCCTAATCATCTGCTTCTTTAACTGATCATTTCCCATTCATTTAATAATATATGACAAGTGTCTTCCAAACATGTTTTATCCTTAGACTGTCTCATCATCATTATCTTGTATGGTAGCAGTGCCAGTCTCAAAAGAAATTAACAACAGTAGGAATGCAAATATATAGGTGGCAGGTCACTAAAAAAATATAAAATGTTTTGAGTAAGGCTTATCTAAATAGAATCATAGAATCATAGAATATCCTGAGTTGGAAGGGACCCTTAAGGATCATCAAGTCCAACTCTCGACACCGCACAGGTCTACCCAAAAGTTCAGACCATGTGCCTAAGTTCACAGTCCAATCTCTTCTTAAATTCAGACAGGAATAAATAACACCAATGCATTTCTTTATGAAAAATATGGAAAGCAACTGAAGTTCCATTTGGGGAATTTTGATTAATCAATGAGTGTTTTACCCAATATCTATTGTTTGTGCATTGATTAATCTGAAATACATTACCATAGTGATGATACTGAAAAAATATCCATTTCTAAAATACAAGTTGAAAAATTATCTATATACAAAGAAAGAATCGTGTATTACACCTATCAGAAAGAAATGGCTAGTTTTGATTGAAGTGTTCAAAATGTATAGGTATCTAAGTCGGGAAAAAAAAATACATATATATGTGTATTTGTAAATGTTAATGCATGAGTCAATTGTAATTTTGTGAGTCAACATATTGTTATTTTTATTTAAAAGATATTTAGATGATCCAGCAAAAATAAATACTCTTCTACAAGATCTGTAAAAAGATCTTGAGCTACCTAGGTTGTATACTACAAAGATCTGTGTCATATTTCAGGCTCTAGAAGAGAGCTAAAATGATGGGATTAAATATATATTTAATCAAAATTCGCTGTGCGTAACTCATTCTGCACAGCGAATAAAAACTTATTCTGGACCAGTAGTTTGAATGATATTCCCCATAATCCATATCTTCTGAGTCAAGTTTGTGAAAAATGTATTTGGGAGAAGAGATATTTTCAATATCTTTGGAACAATGCATATAAATAGTAGTAGGAAAGGAATGACATAATAAAAATAATAATAACAATTAAAGATAAACTAAGATAACAGGCTAATATAAATTAGTTCAATCATTTTAATATTTCATGCATCACCATCACCCTCCCCCCCAGAAAAAAAAAAAAAAAGCCTTATGATTTTAGTATCACATGACTCATGGCTGGGCCTAAGCATATACTTGTTTTTCTTTATATGCCTCAATTCTATTTAATGTATGCAACACAGAAAAACTAGTTCTATGTTTCTATGTTTGGAAATTTAAGGCAGAGTTTTGTTTTTGTTGTCATCGTTTGTGCTTGTTTGGTTTGGTGAATACTAGCACCCTATTCTTAATTTTTTTTTTCTGTTTTGGGAAATGTATGGAAGCATAGAACTACATTAGAACATTCAGAATTTATTATGCTAATAAGAGCTGATAATCTTGGGAAAAGTAATGAAAAATTTGAGTGTTAATTATAGAATGGGTGGATTTAGGCAGATTTTCCATACTGCCTACAGTGCATGTGCACTCTGAGAATTTTATTAATAGAGATAAACGAGCTGAGCAACAAAACAAACACTGGTTCTCAGAAAATGTAGTTTACAACCTAGGTAGCTCAAGGTAGAATAACCATTTATCATTTAAACAGTGTTTTAAAGCTTCAATCACTTTAATATTAGCCACAGGACCAGTGTACAGTAAGTTTCTACTTACAGCCTTGACTCTCAGCTGACCTTACTGAGGTGGTATCAAGACATCTGCCTAGGATGATCATGTTACTGATTACATGATTTATTTGTTGCATTTGTGAGATGAAGACAGAGTTTAAGAGGAAATCAAAGTCATTTGTGCCAATAAACCATGCAATAACAATTCAGCATGTTTACAGGTTTATTTTAGAAATGTTTGCCTGGGATTCACATAGAGTAACTCATTACTGGATATCAATAACTTGATTATGCAAAGTAACAATCTGTTTTCAAGCTTCCAAAGATACCACATAAATCACCTGTATCTAAACTCCTTCATGTTAGAAACTGTAAGTCAAAAGCCATGAAAATTTTTTTCTTAAAACCCCACTATGTCAAAAGCCAGACCCTGCTACCAACACTTCCTAAGTTGTCCAAAACTACTGTATAGTCTTAATTTTACAATTGAAAAATTATTTGTGTCAAAAGGAAACAAAAGGTGGTTAAAAAAAAAAAAAAAAAAAAAAGAGGTGATGAGGTTGTATGCTTAAAAAGAAGCAAGCAAACAAGGGGAAAAAAAGGCAAGCAAAAAAGACCCTGTGCACAAATTTTATCTCAGTTGTTTTTCATTGTCAGTGATGCATCTCCATCAATTTAATACTTTCTCAACTAGCATGCCATGATTTTGGCTGTCACCTTGCTAGAGAGCATGCCATAAGCCTGAATTAGTTGGCTTCAGGACAGCTTTCCCAATGCCTTTTGATTGCAGAGGATGAGAGGATTGGTAAGGCTGGCCATACATAAAGCAATTCTGTCCCCTTTATCTCATAGTCTTGCTTTCAGTGAGCAACCAAACTAAATATGTTTATACATGGCAACTCTCAGACAGCATCCAGATCTGTAGGAATGTGAAAAGAAACAGAAGAGTTCATGGAGGCAAATGGAGCTGCTGAGCCATGGGACAAGAGCACAGCAGGAGTTTGGCAGCTCCCCTCTCCACAGCTGGTGTGAGGCAGCCACTCTGGGATCATGGGGAGCAAGCTGGGAGTGCTGAGCTGCAAGCTGCACCTTGTTAGGGGAATTCCTCTTCCTAGGAAGAGATTTAATTGCAGCCATCTTCAAACAAATTGAAAAATAACCAGAAGGTGAGTAAGTGAAAGATTCATTTAATAATCTCAACAAGGCCTTTAACAAGTGCTAATGATCATACCTGAGAAAATATCTGCTTCTGATTCAGAATTATTAATATAGGTTCAGGAGGGATGATAGGAATTGACACCAATTTAAGAGGGGGAGCAGAAGTGGAACTTGCTAAATAAAGCACCTACTGTTCAAATACCTCAGTGATGCAAATGTTTGCTAGCTTTTCAAGAGATGAGATATTTTGACTTCTATGCATGTTTTCTAGCAAGAAAGGCAGCTTTTCTAGCATGTCCTGCACAACATTGTCTTAGTCACACATTCTGACACCTTTCAATAAATTCCCAAAAGCAGCTCTTCTTTATGGTCTTCAAAGAAATACATGTAGAGTCCCAAATCTCTGGCATGTCAGGGAACAGGCTCAGATGAGATCTAAATCAAATACTCTGTAGTATTCAATATAATTTGAAACCACACTACGCAATAACATTGATACAACCACTGTGGTATAATCACAGTATAATCTAAAATTGCACGATCACTTCTCCGACCAAAGGGGAAAAAAAAGTCTGGCTACACAAATCAGTTAAACCATGGCTTGCTTGTGGTGGATCTTCTCCTTTCCATTTCTCAGGTCTGGGTCCTTGGATCAACCTAATATGTGGTGTTGGTTTATTTTTATTTTTTTCATAATGGTTTTAGTTATGTCATTTCCAAGACAAATCATACACTCATTTGTCACTATCTTTACAGTTATGGGAACTGAGCACTGACAACCTTTTTCTTTTTTTTTTAAATAGGTCCAATGTGGCTGATTCCGATGAAACTGTTGGTTGCAGCGCCAGAGCTGCTATAGTTTCTTCACTGTCTGAAGAAACTGAATTCTAGAAAATAACTAAAATGATCTGACCCATGCTGTGCTGTAAGCTTTTACTCAATTTTCAATAAGCTATTGCTCTGAGGTCTTCTTCCAGCATTATACTTCATCCCAGCTTCTATTTGAATATCTGTATTTTATATTATTTTCCTCACATATGAGTTTGTATTTTTCCTATTTGAATCTCATTTTGTAATTTTCTGTCTGATTCCTTAATCTTACTTGGTCCCCTTTGTGTTATTCCTTTGTGCTCTCTGGTGTTCACCTCAAGTTCTAATTTATTCTCACCTGCATATTTCATTAATGTATTTTTACTCCCACATCCACATTATTAATAAAGACATTAAACTGAATGAATCTCCACAGAATGCTGTTAAATAACACCCTCCCCCCACCCCCCCAATACACACACACACTCCAAATTTAATACTTTAAGCCTTTATTTTACAGTCAGCTCTCAAGCCATGTGACAATGATCTTCTGCAAGTCACTGGGAAATAATTTGCTGTGAGGTATCAGTCAAGCACTTTTCTAGACTCTCCCTATATATATTGAGTTCCTTTTATCCACTAAGTAGGTAATGATGTCAAAAAAAAAAAAAAAAAGGAAAACATTAAAACAAATGACAGAATTTGTTTTTAGGAAACAGTTGCTGTATTTTATTACTTGATGACTGGGTTTGGGATTAAAGAAAGAACGATCTGAATTATTTTTATAACCTTTGTGCTGCAATTTATAGACCATGGTTTTCAGCTTTCCCCACGATCACTTGAATTCCCCTGGCATCTGGACCTGCTTCTGCTGCTCATAGTGTTTAGCACTAAACCCTTGTTCTCATGATAGGATAGCAGGGCAAAAGGCTCCTCCAGACCGACTCTTCTGCTGAACTATGGCAAAGCTTACAGCAGGTTCTGCTGTGAGTGCTGCAACCAAGTATGCTGTGATACATCTCCCACAGACTACAAAGTCACCTTTGTGCTGTCTGGAAAGCTTCCATCGCACTCTCACGTGGGAGATGTGCCCCCAGCTCAACCTTCTGACTATGGCATCTGGGAAGACAGCATGCCCCATTGCTTTAGTGCTGTTTTGTTTTTGCTCTTTTCTGACTGCTTTCTGACACTTTCTTCTCTTTGTTAAATTGTTTCCCTCCCTAGCAATTTTCTCCTAGTTACTTGTGTTCTTTTCTAATTACTAGAAGCAATTAGACTAATTCTCCCCCTTTCTACAGGTTCTGTATTTGACAGTGGAATCCGATTAGGACTGAATTCAGCTGTGGTTATCTATCTAGCAAACTGTTTGTGTGTTTTGGGAAGGTAAGTTGGAGACCTATTGTATTCATTTAGCTGTTTAAAGCAATATTCAGTGTTAATAAAAAATGCCACAGTCTTTCATTAGGAAATAATGCGGTGACTGGAAGAGAAAATTCACTTTTTCACATCAGTTATTTTAGACTTGTGCAAAGACTGCACCAAAAATTATCTAGGGAGTCCAGCCACAAGGTAAAATTTGGAATTGTCCCATAGCAAGCAATGCCCAGGAGAAAAAGCATTTTGCCTTAGAATGACTATTGGAATAGCTGATTTTTAAGACTTGCTGGACTTCTCAGTTCCAAAGAGGATGTTTTGACATCTAAACGGTGTGCCCTAATGTATCAAACCAAATACTAAATAAATTATTAAGCCTGTGTGGGCTGCTTATTTCCATTTCAAATAAAACACAAATATGACATTTAAAACTTTTCTTTAATGTTTATAAAGAGTGTTAAGAAGAGCTCACACTTGTAAAAGAAGCTTGTTCAGTGCTTATAAGACTGATCTATCAATAGTGGCAGTCATTAAAAATACAGATATTCCATATGATGATTCAGGAGAACGTTTGTGGTTTAATATGTTCAAATATTAATACTGACAATAAAAACACCGCCTCCATTTTTCTGGGCAAACATTCTCCCATTGGCCAACAAACTCAGTTCTGATGTAATGCTTGCTTAAGGTGTTCCTGAGATGGTTAAACTGACTGTAGTAGTGTTGGACTCTGGGGATTTGGGCTTGCTGGCTTTTTTTAGTGATGTAAAGCCAAGCTCTCTTCTCTCCTTTCTGTAGCAAAAAGGACAATGTCTGGTAAGAGTTCTATTTGTAATAGAACTCTTTGGCCTTTGTAGCTAATGAAAGTTAATTTGCAATAAAGCAGTCCTTGGATTTCTCTAGTTTGAGAATCAGCCTGTTTAAATTACAAAATGATAGTAAGTAAGGCATGAGGGACACTTCTACACACTGCTGTCAACCTGATGTGTGCATCTTCTGCATGTGCTGTGCTAATCACTGTAGATGTTACCAAGAATGTACAGGGTCAGCAAGGATGGTAGGAAGCAAGCATCTCTAGCTCATTACAGTTGTTACAGCACAGGGAAAATGAAAACTACAGAGTACATTTGTGCCATACTAACCTAGATGTTCTGAATGTCCTCTAGATGAAATTCTGCAGGCACTGGATCCAAGACAGCTTGACACTTGAGATTTATAAAACAAGCACCTAAAATAGCTATGGATTAAGCTGCTTTAATTTTTATTATTAATAATACATTTCATATTTTCAATTCACTGTTATTTTAAGGCTTACCAACATCATGATTCTTAAGAACATGTTTAGCACAAGCTCTATATGTAGAATTTAGCAAAACTGTCTATTTTTATCTTTATTAACAATTTTGAGATTGCATATTTCTTATTTTATGATAGTTTCATATAAAGCCACAACAAGTGAGCAGAACGTATTAAGAAAAGGACAAAATGTTCATCTGAGAGTTTTTTTTCTGGTGATGGTGGTTGGTTGTTCATTTGCATTGTTTTGCTTTGGTTAGTTCTGAATTTGCTTATTCAATCTTATTTGAATCCTTATCTGCACTTTTGGGTTGGATTTTTTTCAGTCAAGTTTTTCTCTGTTCAGACACATGTGCTTTCAGTGTATCCCTGCATGAATATAGATCACTGTAGACCACCTAGCACATGAGGCTTTGACTCCCTTCATGAAAAAAGCAGCTAAGCAGACAACTGTAAGCAGAGGCACAAAACGAATTTTCCAAGACACTTTCAAAGCTAGCTCAAATTGCTAAGATTTTAGTGAGTACTGGGGCAGGTACTTAAAATACATGATGAAATTCCCATCTAACATTAAAGTCCATTGTTATGTTGCTGGAGGAAGCTCTAAAAAATTTTCAGAGACTGGTGGATTCTCTTCTGAATCTTTTTAATATGGCTGGTCAAAAATGATCTGTTGAACATAACTTCCGAAAGAAAATGGATTTTACTAAATGTTCTGGGGCCTGAGCTTTCTGTTTCAATGAAAAGTTCAGTGTCCAAAAAACAAACAAACAATTTTTTTTTCCCATTCTTCTTGTATAGCAACATGCAGAGCAGTAAGTTCTTAGTCCTCTCTTACAGAATCATAGAATCATAAAGTCATCTAGATTGGAAAGGACCTCCAAGACCACCAAGTCCAACAATCAAGCTGACCTACCAAATCCCATCAATAATCATGCGCCACAAATATGTCAGCATTTCTTCCTATATTTTTCCTATAGCTACTGTTGTGCTAAATTTTCAGATTTTTTTTGTCTAAACCTAGTTTATTCTCCCAGCTCCAGCTGATGACTGCTAAAGAAATTTAACTTTGTTCCCTGTCCTTTACACATATTTGCAAACCTTCTAGTATACAAAAATCTTTTGCAATAAGGAAAAAAACTAACTTTTTCACTGTGTCCATGGTGAATAAAAAAAGAAGTTAATTAGACTAGATTGCAGCAAGAAAGAACCTAGATTAGATATTGTGAAGAACATTGTGATGATAAAGATATTGAAAGCAACAGAATAAATTGTTGAGGGAAAACTGTAGCTGCCATCGTGGGACACCTTCATTAATAGGTTAGATAAACATCAGCCAGGAATGACAAAGATAAAATTGACCTTGTCAGAGGCAAGATGCCAGACTACACTTTTTGAGGTACTTTTCAGACTATTCCATGATTCTGTCCCCATAGCTGTATATGTGCCAGTTTCACAGCTGTCAACAGGACAACTCAGAAAAGCTAACCTCATGTGAAAGACTCTCCACGGTCAGAACATTTAAATCTGCATTCTGCCACAGTGAAAAAGATGAAAAATATATATTTCTGTAGTGCTCTGGTTTTTACTTTTTGATTTGTTTACCATCTGTTCCCTAGCATAAATTTCTTAACATATATTTTATACTATAAAGAGAGATATTATTCTAACTTTATATGGAAAAAGGTCAGATTATCTATTTCTTGGAAAATTCCTTTTGCTTTTAAAAATGTTTTTTTATATAAAAGCAATACCCAGGAGAAAGCATGTATAAACAAATGTATTCACAATCACTAAATATTATATTTTGAAAAAAATATATTGAAATAGAGAGAGCTTTGAAGTTTCTCAGGATTTCCAGATTTTAGTTTCCTGATACTTCTCTAGTCATTATGGAGCTGAAAGAGCAAACCTTTAAAGGGACATATGGATAATCTATCATCCCTGCAGCACAGGTGACTGTTCTTCCTCAGGAAGGCTGAAAGTTATTTTAACAATTCTAGGGAGCCTTTACTGCAGCTGGGATTCTCATGAGCTTTCAGCTCCAAGTTTTTAGGTCTTGTGACAAGAAACTTTGAGATCTCTAATTCTAGGACAGTCCACAGCATGGAACTGTTCTTCAGAGAACAGTGCTTAGAGATACCTTGAAAGTTCAGGCTCTGGGACAACGTCATTCCAGATAAAGAGAGCTTGGAAGCCCAGTAGTTTTTAGAGCAACTTCATTGGCACCACTGAGCTGAGTTCTTCATTCTCCACTCATGTGGTATGATGAGAGTAGGCTGCTGGAAACACTGTTTGCCTGTTATCACAAGATTGTTGAATCTGTTTCCATAACTTTCATAATTTAGCATTTTCCAGTAAAAATCTTCTTTTATTTGGAAAACAGCCAAGCAGGTTTATATTTAATATTATCTGAAGCTCTGGATGGAAATCTTTTAAAAGTATTTTGTAAGGAAAAGCAAAGATGAAACAAAACAATATAAAGCAATCTGAATTCTATTTGCCTACAAAATCAAAGTAATTTCATATACTAGATCTCCTTCATAATTCTGCCAATTTTAATGGGCTTGCTATCACACATTTCTGGGGGTTTTCAAATTTTGCTTCTCTGCTGCTCTGTGGAACAGCAATGCCAGCAACACATGAATTGACTAACAAACTGAGTGTATATTGGAAACAGTTACTTTGTCAATACACAGTGTGCTGCCAAATGCAAAAATGTCAAACAAACTGAAAAACAGATACGAATTCTTGTTTAATCTCCTATAGTTAGTGTAGTTTCACTTGCTCTTTGCAAAAATTGCAGGTAAACTGTTTTCAGTCAGAAATGATTTTAATTGGCAGCCTCTCTTCAACATTGCATAAATCTTAACCAAATGAAAATTACACAATTAGCTGCAAACTATAAACTGTCAAAATGGATCCTCTATAAAATAAAATAGACTAGCTTTGTTTAGTCTCAGTGTTTTTTCCATACTAGAATCGTTGTTAGGTTGTTTTAATTGTATGTTGTTAAAGAATGATTGGATGATATGAATATAAACTGCTTAAGTATTTATGATGTGGGCCTTAATTAAGCTTCACTTCATTTCTTACAACTGCAGAAAGCACAAGAACCTTGTCCAAAGTATTTTGGTAAAAATAGGATCCTACCTACTTTGAGTAATAAAGGAATTTCTTGGATGGGAGACCATCTGGAAACTTGTTCAGAAATAAAAGAGGAAGGAGATAGTGAAAGGTCACAAAGCAGAAGATAAATTGCACAGACTTAAAAGAGAGAAAAAGAATCTGAAAATCCTGAACCCAATTGTATTATAACATTCAATAAGGTCTGGCTTGCAGGTTTATTCTCAGTTCTTTCCTTACAAAAGTAGTTCCCAATTTTTTCTTCCCTGTGTACTCAAAACAGGACCTTCATTCTCTTCTCTTCTTTCCAGCCTACAATGACAATGATTGCTAATTTTGTCTACCTTGCCACATTCCCATTCATTTTATTTCCTTTATCTGTTGTGGTACAAGTGAGACATCAGATTTTAGATTCTACAGTTTTTATAGCAAAAAGCTGTTTGGTTTATGATTCAGTATTTTATATGCACTGCAAATTCACATCTGTTTTTACACTGTTGAGATGATTTTTTGAAAAGCGTATGCTCAGTTTCACTTTTAGCTTATCTGCTTCAAAATCCTTGCAGGATGTTTTGCATAATGCAGTCTTTCTGCTCGCTTGTTCTCAGATTACTGCTACTGTTCTCATGTATTGGGTACTCACATGATTCCCATTTGTTCTACATCTTTGTGTCCATAAAGTTTCATTTTTCACTTAGATTTTTCAGGTACCATTTTCTTCATTTCTATTTCTCTTTAGTGCTTTATGCTACTTACCTACTGTTTTATGCTCTAATGATTCATATTTACAGATCTTCTTAAGGAATGTCTACACTGTAATCTAACTTTGTACTCCAGCTCGTGATTTTTGACGTATATATGTGGTCTGCACACATGCTATATTTATATATCTGATATGTTTTGATTCTATGTTTCTTTGTACAAATGGGGAAGGAAGGGGAGAGGAAAGGAGTTAAAAGATTCCATTTAATGCACTCAATGTGCAGACATGATTATTCTTTTATCTTTCTAACATCCTCTCTGCACAGGCGCCTGGGGGGAAAAGGCAGTGGATGTGTTCTCCTGTGATGGACAGGGCTATCTATACAGGAGTTCTGGAGACAAATTACACAACTCACACAGGAACAGCAATGATATGGTAATGTAGGTACAGGTTTGTTGATGAATGTTATAAAAGTTTAAGGTTGGGTGTGCTGTATTGATGATGACTCTGGTGTTATTGTAGCAACACTGTTACCATTTTCATTCCCAATCCCAGGTCCATCATATTTATAGTGTTGTATAAATTCTTGTAATCATTCAGTCAATTACATTTATTGCTCAAATATTTCAAGCTAACATTTTATTTATTTCAGTGGCAATGATGTAATTGTATTTATTTCTTTTCTTTGAAGACTCCCGTCTCATCAGTCCTACCTGAGTGGTCTTTCATTTAAGCTTATTATGCTGACATTTTCCTGGCTTGAATCCATTCCCTAATTTTTGAAATTAGTTTCAATTTATTATAGAAATAGACTTCTTGAAACACTAGAGCCTTGTTTTTCACCTTTCTCCTACTGTCTGATAGTCAGAGTGACATGGTCGTCCTTTAACCTCCATTTTATTTAATTGTTCTAAAGAGTATGGCACTGTGACATTACATCCTAGATCAAGAAATTAAACATTTTATTTTAGAGAAAATAAACCAAAGAAAAAGATTTTTGTAATTGTGCACTGCAGATTGGAAAGTCTGCAGGAATCCAACAGAGAATTATAGATTTGGAAGATATTTAGAGCATATCCTTCTTATACCTGCTAAGCTTTCTAATTGTTTCATTATTGGGATAAACAATGTGCCATCTCTCTGTGATGTAGTCAGAGTTTATGAAATATTTCTCATTAAAGACATGCTGTACTAATAGCTATAAAATAACCACAGAGATGTATTTTAGGGAATGAGGCTGGCTTGGGTCACCACAGGAGATCCGCTGATATTAGTCATTCTGCCAATGTTCACAACTTTGCTCAACTTATTGATTCTCTGCAGAAAAGGGAAAAAAAGCCAATCTATCTGTTTTTCATGATGAAAATCAAAGAATAACATGAAAAAAACTTTTTTTCCCCCTCTTACTAGATTCATGACATGCCTTTCTTCACTGGCACATTTAATGACAAGAAACTCCAATATGGTTTGATGGCTATAAGCCAAGCTAATTACACAATCTGAGATCTTAGGTTTCTGTAAGTCAATATTCAGAACAATTTAGAATATATTTGAACAATGTAGACATAAAGGTCAAGTTACAATATTAATTCTTTCTAGTTAGGCCCAATATATTAAAATATATTTTCCTCCCTGTTTGAAAAGTCAGAGCATTCAAATACAATAAAGATATTTTGTCAATTATCCATCTATACCAAATGAGAAAAGAGGCAGCTTTGTGCTGTGCATACTTTCTTGCATTTTAATGATGTGAATTTCTTTCTGTCAGACATAAGAAATTCAGAGGAGTGACCCCTCAGCAGCTTCTTTAAGTGGTGCTCAGTAATAAATAATTTATCTGTAAGAATAAGGACTTGGAGACATTCAGCATAGGAGCTTAATAAATAATATGTCTGAATACTTTTATAGTATATTGTCATATCTGCTCTGAATGCACAGGCTGATTTTTTTATATTGAGTTCTAAATTTGGGAAATATTATTTTTCCATCTTTCCATAAAACTTTGTGCGCTTATTTGTGGGTTGGGAGGTGGCAAATTCAATTTCTTCTCTTCCAGAAACTGAATGCAGAATAGGATAGTTTATGATAATACATGCAAAAACTTCTGTAGATATCTTACACCTAGTGTCATTCTTTCACCCACCTCTGAAGAATAATACCTTTATTGTTCTGTGTGTTAGTGTTCTGTTTGACAGCACTGGTGAATTTCCTGCGGTTGTTTGTCAGTTTTAGTACAAAGTAAATGTTGCTTAGATGCTCCAAATTAATTATGTTCACCCTCAGGCAATTTCACAATAACCTATTGCAGATTAAAATCACAAACCGCTATGTCACCTCCAGTCCTTATTAAGATAATTGACCCTCCTACTGAATTAATAATCTACAACCTGGTTGCTTAAATATGCTTGCTACTAAATAGTTCTCCTAAAGTCTAAATGGTAACATATTTTGATGAGATAATTGAGCTTGTTTGTCTTCTTATTCAGTTAAACATCCTGGACTGGCAAGAGCATATTGTTTAAAATTCTTCCTGACAGAAAAATGTAGAAGACCCTGAATTCTCCAGGGATATTTTTCATAATTTCTAAGTTACTTTATTCATTATCCCTCTGATATTCAAATAAAAAAAAAAAAAAAAAAAAAAAGTGAGAAGCTAAGCTATTTAAACTTAAAGTTATCAGTGCAAGTATAATTTGACATTATAAATTTATTGTCTCTGAAACAAAACTTTTTATATGCTAGAAGGAATCCTTCTATATTTTCCCATAATCAATATGGGTTTACTTGAATTTTTAAATTAGAAGAAATTTATCTAAATATAATTTAAAATTAATCTTTTCTTTGATCGTTTGTAATTTCTAATAGAGATGATGAGCCTCAGGATAGATTGGATTTCTTTCAGTATTGAGATTTATGCATGTTATTGACTAGATGTAGTAACATATAAAAAAGCTTTGTTTCTCTCATTATGTTAACCATTTACATCTGGTTGTCATTTTCCATATCTCATTGTTGCTTCCCATGTTCCCTTTCTACTTACTTCCCTTATTGTTATGTTCCTCCTTGTCCCAGTATTTAAAGTTAATGTATACACCATTCAGATATGACAAACAAATGGGTTGGTTCAAGAAGATTGTATGAAACTTGTTTGAAAATATGATCCAGTTTCACTTCTTAGCTTTGTGTTGTTATTGTTTTGTTTTAGTTAAGTAGAGATCTTTTTCCTTTCTTTTAAAGCAATGGCAAACATGTCGATAGTTGATTAGTTTATAATAAAGCAAACTGATACAATGGATGCTCCTACCATGAGCATACTCAAAAAGGTCCGATCAAGCTAGAGTTAGTACTACAGTAGGGAATCTTAATGGAGTTCTAGAACATACATGTATCTATTGTACTTCACCCCTTAAGTACTACCAGGTATGTCAGCATAAGTGCATCTCCAATTTCTTAGTGAGTAAAAGGAATTCTGTGTATATTGCACTCAAGTCTTGAATCCAGGTTGCTTATTTGCATGACCATGTGGAATCTGTTGAGATATTGCAATGAGGAATATTGATGAAATCTGAACTTCAGGTTTTAAAAGCTTTTAAGTATAAAAAATACAGAAAGTACAGAAAGTACTTTATAAAAATGTATAATATCCAAACAAAAAGAAGCTGACAAGAAAAATGTATACAGAGATTTCTTCATTCTTGAATGTGATTTTGCATTACTGATGCAGTATCATCATTTCTTTTTAACTCTTAAGGTCTCTAATGACCTTAGATATCAGAAATATCATACTCTGACCTATTGGATAACTGGGCATATTAGTCAATGTCTACTATCAATTTCATTTCACTACATTACACTTAGCACCTAGATCAAAACCTCTTTATGTTACAATATACATCAGTTATTCTAGAGCTACAAATCAATCTTGTCAACATATTAAGTTTTATAACTTCTTTATAGTGGTACTGTTTCTTGGTAATAACTTCTTGTACCAGCTAGCAATACAGAGAAATAATCAATTAGGAACAGCAACAACAAACGTATGCTATCAAAATAATATTAAAAATAAATCCTCAAAATGGCCAAATTCATTGAAAGAACTAAAATTAATTCTCTCAGCATCCAGTTGCTTTGTGAGATGAGTATACTAGAAAAATTTCTTTATCCTTTCTGACTTTAAAACATTTATTTTTTTCAGGATTGCTTCTTAAAGAGCATATTACTTTATCAAGATCTATCCAACAGTAGTATTAAATTTAGCCTTCTATATTTGCTCTAATGTACGAAAACATTAACTCAGAAAATAAACAGTGATTATAAAATGCACAGGTGAATAGGTCTGAAAAATCTCTGCAATTGTCCGGGTTAATTTCCATATTCACCAAAGTGAAGAGTCATCCACTCTGACCTTGAAAAAGTCATACATCAAGAAGCTTCATCCACATAAAGGGACAGTGTTTATCTGTATGAAATGTTTCCTGACAACCTTCTGGTTACTTTTGTGAAGTCCAGTTAGTGGAAAGCACTGTGTCCTGTCCTGCAAAAGCAGAGAGCTTTTCAAATAAAATTTGCTATAAATTACTGTCGAAAACATGTCAAGAAATTGTCACATTATAATCAACAGCAAAGCTTCCCTTTACTTTGCTGAGTCTGAAATTGCCACAATTTAATTGTGTTAAGTGTATATATTAATATATATATATTATTTTTTTAACTGAAATTTTAATACTTACACTTCCACATCCATGTCTGATGTAAGTTCTTAACCCTAAAAAAAGTTCTATGTCTTCACGTAAGACAGGGAACTACAATCCATGTCATCCCTCAACACTTACGAAATTGGAAAAATATAACTTTGTTAAAGTAAACAGGTTGATTTGCAAATCTCTTTGTTAATTCTAAGCAGTGTTCTCATACTATTTCTTCCCTACAAATAGGTTATTTCTCAGAAAATTTTAAACTTATTCCTGTGCCTTCAACTTTACCCAGAATGTATCAAGACTTTTTTTTTTTTATTATTTATGTATCACTGTTACATTTTTCTAACTCTTAAGTTCACAATTGACTTGAGTGAAATTCCACCTGGGTTCAAGCAGATACTGAGTTTCTGAATAACAGTACTAAGTTCTTTGCCGTTCTCATTCTCACTAGCCAGCAAAGTTTTAGGTTATATGTATCTTAGGACTGATCCCACTCGTGATTAGGCCAACACTGTCATTCCTTTCATGGCAAATGCTATATACAGATAAAGAATGAGAAATTCCACAGGTTGTTTTGTTGTGGTGGTCTTTGTTGTTGTTGCTGTTGTTTTATGGTAGAAATAACAAATAATGTATTATTCCAGTCACTGACACCTTCTGTCTGTTTTCCTCAAGGTCCTTTTTAATGTGTCCACAGAGCCTCCTAAAATGTTAAAACCTAACCTAAAATGTTGAAAGATTATGTTGCAAGCAAGATATAAAGCAAACATAGTCTTAGCCATAGCCACTTTCCTTGCACAAGAGCAGCATCTGTATTACTGTGGGATAAATCAGTTACAACACTATGATCAGACAGCAAATTAATCAATCTGAATTAATAAATGTATATGGAATAATGTATCTATAAAATCTAGAAGGATAAAAGGATATAGCTTTACTCCATCACAGATTAAGAAAGCCATGCCTTGCATGGAACATGACTCTGAGATTTCGAAGATAAAATGTGAATTGTTCACAAAGGTTTCTCATAGGCAAAAATAAGCAGGGTCAATGGCAGTTTTTACCAAAAGGGCTGGTGTCTTATTTTTCTGAATGATGTAAACTAAGTTGACAAAGCACTGTCTGTTGTCAGTCTGTAGTAAAGTCCTGTTCATTCCATGGTGTTGGTCTAAAGGTGCCTGCTGAGTTTATATCACTCTGTGATATAAACTGTTTTGTAGACTGACACCTGTAGCCTCATACCACGTGGTCGATGTCTTGCACAACGGGACTCAGGTTTTTGGGTAGCCAACAGGTTCTTATGTGAAGCTCTAAGACTGATTTGCGTGTCAGAGGACTTGGGGAGAAGATACTCAGAAGCACTCAAACTTCCTCATATTGAATGGCACCTTTTTGGAGTTGGCACCATTTCAAAGTTACAGTAAGTTACAAACCATGTTCTTCTTCTGTCATTGTCATTTTTTCCAGTTAGATAACAAAACAAGGATTAATGTTGTTGGAGTAATGCTAACACTTCTTAACTGCAGGACAGTGAATACTGGTAATTCTTTCTCTTACTCAGCAGACAAGTTATTTCCCAGTAAAATAATATCTATTTAGAGGACCATTTATAAACAGCACTGGAGAGACAGGATAGTAATATTCATATACAGAAAATACCTGCCTTTATGAAAGAGGATATTTCTTGTTTACTGTTGGTCATTAGAGCCACGTTTTAATACACATAGTTGTCATATATTATGAGAAAATGTGTGTACATGTTTCATTATAATTTATGACAAAGACCTACACATTAAAATAACAGACTTAAGTCCAGATCATGCTCCAGAACAAGGTATTGCTTTATAATAGTAATTCACCTGAGGAGAAATACTTTAATCATTCTGTTACTGCTTCAAGAAAAACTTACATCTGTGGTACTTCAACCTACTAAGAAACAGCTGTAGAAATAAAAAATAACTCTAGGATAGGCCTGCACAATAAAATGGAGTATTACCTGCTTTCACGTATAACATCTGGGACCTAACAGATACTGCCTGACAATTTTTGGGTGGCAGTAGAAATCCAAGTGAAATAAAACAAAGGTTTGCTTCTGCTATGTAGGTTCATAGAAGACTGTATAACCTAGATGAAGTGTTGTGGATGCATATGCTCAACTTACAACTCTGTAACTCTGTTAAGCTCTGGTTCATATAAATATCCTCTGAACTCAATGTAAAAGAAAAAAAAAAAATATGGCTGCCCCACATAAATATTTCATCCATTCTAATCAAGTAAAAAACACAGCTGTAGCATGGCCAAGTATGCAAGGCTTTAGTTTTGCATGCTGTATTAATATAGGACTTGTTACAGTTGATTTAATTTGAATATTTTTAGACATTTTCCAGAGCTTCTACAGAAATACATGATGTGTTTCCTTTTTTTTTCTTATACCACATCATAGATTTTTATTAGGGAAGGACTTTTTTCTATATATGTGTATGACTACATTGTTTGGAAATTCAGAAAACTCTAGTGCTTTTCCTTGTAAGAAAAGACACATTTTACTTCCCTAAAGGCACCATTTATATTCTTTGGTTATTTTTTTCCTACCAGATAGTCACTACATGATTTTCACTGCTGTCATAGGAATGCTTCTAAATGTTTTTGTGTTTGTCCCCCCCAATATTATTTAAAACTGTGCTATATAGTACTAAGCATTTGTTTATTTTCTCACTTTACTGTGTGTGGAAAGTGGAGAAAAGACATTTTAACACTGTTTTTACAATGTGGTATATGAAACTCAGGTTCATGTGTGGTTCGGTATATGAACACATGGAGTTAAATTCTTTCCGTAAGTCAGGGGTAGTCAATATGTAATCAGCCATGAAGTTTGTGTTTCACAAAGCTGCTTACACTGAATAATTCAATATTTGAGCTTTAATGATATTTGAATAAGAATCTATGTAGGCTGTATAGTAGATAGATGAAAGAAGGCAGAAAGACTTTTGATTTCTGGCTGAATCATGAGCATATGAGATCATACTTCTGCCGTCTGTGGGATCTGTCCTCCTTCTGACAGACACCTGCCACACTGCCTGTGTGGACTGGGGACCTCCACCACCCCTGTAGGTTGTGCACAGTCTCTATAGCTTCTCCTAGCTTTTCTCTGAGGACTTGAGCCACGGAACCCTGGGGAATAACTTCTCAGTGCAGGACTGTTGTTAGGCATCTGCCTCCAGGAAGATAACAACCTTGTATCACCTAAGGAGAGGCAGAAGGAAGACAAACACTGTGGTGGCTTGGGCTGGCATGGCTGATGGAGCACCCCCATCTCTGCTGAGGCCTCCACACTGCTGTCAGACCAGCCATAACCCAAGCAGACAGCAGGGCTAGCTTGTAGGAACCCAGTGTTTTAGCGTGGTCTGTCACAGAGGGGGAGGACAGACCATAAACACTGTCACTTGTCCAGAACAGACAAGAAAAAAGGGAGGGGGGAGCCAAAATCAGCCCAGAACATGGGAGGTATATTTCAGAAACATCTGCACAGGAATCTTCTGCTTGCACCAGAACCGTCTGTGAAGCACTCTCTACAAAGAGTGCTTGCCATGGTGTAGTGGGTTTACGTGGCAAGGTTTTGGTAGCAGGGAGCCATAGGGGTGGTTTCTGTGAGAAAGATCTAGAAGCTGCCCCATGTTTGGGAAGGGCCCCATTGTTTTCCAGATCTGAGCCAATAAGCGATGTTGTTTTGCGCCTCTGTGAGAGCATATTTAAGACAGGAAAAAAAACGCTGCGCCACACAGCAGCCAGGAGAGTGAAGGGAGTGAGAAAACAGCCTTGCAGGTGCCAAGGTCAGTGTAGAAGGAGGGGGAGAAGTGCTCCAGGCGCCGGAGCAGAAGTCCCCTGCGGCCTGTGGTGAGGACCATGGTGAAGCAGGATGTCCCCCTGCAGCCCATGGAGTACCACGGTGGAGCAGGGTTCCACGCTGCAGCCCGTGGAGGAGACCACGGTGGAGCAGGTGGGCCTGCACCGACGGAGGCTGCCGCCTGTGGAAGACCCCTGCCAGGGCAGATTCTGGGCCGGACCTGTAGCCCGTGGAGAGGAGACCACGCAGGAGCAGGTGACCTGGCAGGAGCTGCTGCCCGTGGGGGAGCCAGGTTGGAGCAGTTTTCTCCTGAGGGATGGACCCCGTGGTACAGACCCATATCTGGAGCAGTTCTGGAAGAGCTGCTGCCTGTGGGAAGCCCACGCTGGATCACTTCATCAAGGACTGCATTCCATGGGTGGGACCCCACAGCACAGGGGACGAGAGTGACCGAGAAGGAGCAGCAGAGAAGAAGTGCTGTAGACTGACCATAACCCCATTCCCCCGTTCCCCTGTGCCGCTCGGGGGGAGGAGGTGGAAGAGGGCGGATGGGGGAGAAGGTGCTTTTGGTTTCTTTCCTTTGTGTCTCACTTCTCTAGCTTGTTAGTAATGAGTAATAAGTCTTACTATCTTCTTATGCTAAGTCTGTTTTGCCCGTTAAAATAATTATTGCGTGATTTTCTCGTCCTTATCTCAACCCTTGAGCCCTTTTCACATATTTTCTCCCCATTCCTCTTTGAGGAGGGGGAGTGAGAGAGCGGCTGTAGTGGAGCTCGGCTGCCCACTCGAGTGGAACCACGACACATGGTGCCTGAAGTGTGGCTCTCCCAGCAAAGCAGCCACAGCTGCCTTTAGCCCTGGAGCTGGGCTTGCTGCAGCACCTGCCCAGGGCCCCAGCTCACCATGCTGTGACCCTGTGCTGCCAAAGAGCTGGTGAGTGGAGGGCCCTGAGGTGAAGTACCAGCATTAGGAGACCTGGCAGTGGGCTGGGTGGTGTGGGGTGTCCCTCTCTGACCAGCCTGCCCTGCAACCCTGGCAAGGACAGCTGGGCCAGGCCAGGCACAATGAGCAGGGTCAGCCACAGCCAACATCCCCAGGTGCTGCTGCAGGCCCTGGGCCTGGTTTAAAAGGCAGCCCCAAAATAGGACTGGGTTGGCAGGGCCCAGGGGCAGGGGCAGGGCCGCATCCAAAGCTCAGGTAGAGCCATGTGTGAGAGCCTCAGGAAAGAGCATCTCCCCAGGCAGAGAGGGGAGATCCTTGCTGAGGCTTCTTCTGCCCTTCTTCACAGCGGCAGCTTCTGTCAGCCCACCATCAGCTGTGAGGGCAGCCAGGAAACTCCTGGACAAGGGAGTACAGAAAAGTGCCCTGGGCCACAACAGCAATTTTCACTCCAAGGATCATGGGTTGCAGTGGCATGCTCAGTGCCCCAGAAACAGCCCAACCCCTCCCTACCCCCCCATGTGTTGTACAAACAACAACAATATTAATAATATAATTGTCAAATGTATGGATGGGAATCAGCTGTCTAGAGATCAACTTTAATTAGAACCAGTGTGAGGTAAAGGCCAGTTTGAGGGTAAGAAATAGATGCAAAATTTTCAAGACTGAGAGGAAAGTATCCTCAGCTCCAAAAGGCCTGTCCTCACCATGTCAACATAACCTGTAGTCATACAGTCAGAGACTAAGTTCAATTTTATAGCTCAGGTCACACTAGCAAGTCTTGTCTATCATTCCTTATTTCATAATGAATTTATTTCCAGGCTGTCCTGGGACTTCAATCCAGATTACCTTCCTAAAAAGATTCTTCTATTTCCTTTCAGCTCTCAGGAGATGCAGATATTTCTGTCAGATTCTATTCCGTGGCCTCCAGGTGGTGATAGGAAATATTTCATTCGACTTTATCCAATGGGTAGAGGTGAGAAGTGAAAGCTTTACCTCCACTTGAGAAGAAAAATGTATAAAGTGATGCATGAAGCCTTCTCACTCCCCAAACTTGAAAATTTAGATCAACTGTAAATTAACAGATTTATTTAATATAACACCATAACTGGGATTAATGAATGTAGGTCATTATTGGCTGCTGACTGAGGATAGACACAAGGGCAATCAATGACTTAGGCTGTTGTGAAATTTGAGTGATAATGGAACTATGGAGGCTGATATCGAACTTTAAAGAATGATAGGACATGCAGTAGCAAATGTTAGCATGGAAATGATTGCAAACAAATTTTAACATAGGTCACATTATTCAGCCAGGCCAGTCTGAATAATATCTTATTATTTGAGTCTACTCTGTCTCCAACCAGATGATAAATCCAGATTAAAATTTGAAGAGGAAGCATTTTAGCATTTTTGCCATACTTCTCATCCTAAAAATATAAAAATATACTCTGCTTAAACATTGAGGAAAATCATTCTCCATTTCTCATTAAAAAAAAAAAAAAAAAAAAAAAAAAAAAACTGTCAGGTTTAAATAAATAGATATTTCTGATGAGCCCTAATGACAAGACTCACATTTTTCATTATGACATGTATTTTTAAACTTTTGATTGAGTTGGTATTATGTTATCTCCTGGTTATGAAAGATTCAGGGAGAAATGAGAGGAACATTCCAAACTCCTGCATTATCTAAAGTAAACCATACGGTGAATTTCTAATAGGTTCTCTCTCCAAGGGTCTTAATCCAAGCCTTTTTCTAGGGTAGTCTGAAAAGAGCAAGATAGAATCTGCTTATCACCCTTTCCCCCTGAAAGTACAGCAAGGTAAACAGGAAGGTAACTTGTCAGCATTGAGACAATTACTTCTGTTTCTAACATCACAGCCTAAAACTGATAAGGGATTTTTATGAGGGATTTTTGTATCCAGATTAGAAGAAATCAGCAAGTGTTCCTGGGCATTCTGCTATCTAGATTTCATGTTGTTTCCTATGTCCTTTCATATATAAAGGCAAAGTTATTTAATTTCTCTTTGCTTAAAAAAAAAAGGAAAAAAAAAAAAAAGAAACGAAAAAAAAAAAAACTACTGATTTGTTCTGGACTCTGTTATTTCATTTTACCAGAGTAAACTGTGGGAGGAGGTACAGAGCTGAACTACTGCAATCTTAGCAGAGGAGTATAGTATACCAAGGAGAAGGAAAATATCTTCCCTACGTATCCACAGGTTGTGCCCATAGACAACAACTTTTGTGGAATGTAGTTCTCTTTTATTGCTGTGTTTACAAGTTGGCATGTAAAGGTTAAATAATAGACCTTTTGTTCAGTGATCCTCCCTCAGAACAGAAGTATGCACTCTCAGGAAGGAGAGAAATCTGTTTTCTTTAGTAGCGGAAAGATAAAGGAAGAGCTAAAGTCATTAAGCTTTTTCCCATAGACTTTTATAAAAAAAAAAAAGGCTTATTATTTTCTTCTTTTGAAAATAGTCCCATCCTTTTTTTCTGCACAGTCATAATCTCCGAAACATCTTCCTCCTCTTAAAAAAAATTAAATCCCACTGGAAAGTGGCAGGATTTAAGTTCCTAAATTACTCAGCTTTTTTTGAACATTGGAGATTCTGCTTAAGCAAACATCAAACTAATCCAATATTGACTTTGCTTTTCATTTAAATCTTGCTTTTGGAAGATGAGCACAGAAAAATAACCCCATAGAAAACTCTTTTCTTCTTTCCCTGAAATAAGTAATTTAATGGAAGGGAAAACTTCTTAGGGACAGATTGCTTTGCCTAGAAAAGCTAACCTATTTTGGAATTCTAATACACAACAAAATGGGTCAGTGGTGCTTCATTTGTGTTCAAAATACTCACGTATATGGCATGACCATATGTCATATCACCTGCAGCCTCATGACAAGGACTTAAGAAGTCCTCTCCAAGCAGAAGACCAAATTGATAGTGGATCTCTTTAAGCTAATCATTCACATGGAAAGAAAAAAGAAAATGAGAAGGTGACAGAATCACATTCTAGTGAATAGTATTTCCAAGACCAAAGTACACCTTTGAAAATCAAAAATTAGCAAATACATTTGCCATGTTATTATGACTGCATAAGAAATTCTTCTTCTATCTCCAGTATAAGATCACAAGCTGTTTTTTCACTCATGCACCTCCCATCACCCTACACCCTAAGAAAACTTTCCCCAATTGAATTTACTTAACTTTTTTCTAAATAACAGTGGCCTCCTTAGTTATATTACATCACTCAGTCACTAAGCATTTCCATGGAATGAACAGATGGTCACACAGGGCATACTTAGATAAAAAAGAGAGATAAATTGAAACAAACCTGAAGGGTAGACTGTGATGTGTCTGTAATTCTTTAATGTTATGTTAGTCTTCACGGCACAGTAAAATGTCTATCAACAGGCTGGCAATAGTGATGCTGCAGTCATTTCTTTGCCCATAATTCAATAGACTTCAGTACTGAGGCAAAAATCTTGGGCAAAAATACAAACTGTGGTCTTAGGAGGGAGGTATCTGCCAATGCAATGACAATTCACAAAAATTTACTTTGGAAGCAGCCCCGTATGTACACTGAATTGGCATACAGTGATATATATCTTTTCATAAAAATGCCCCATTTTTCAGATTTATTGCATCTGGTGGAATGTAGTGTAAATATGTTTTGTGTGAATAGAAAGTAGCTATTTTGAAACTTCATAAAACTGAATATGCTTAATTGTGTAATGTAAATTTCAAAATATATATTATGCATTAAATGCTCATTAAAATGGTATTTAAAAAAATAACATTCCAAGAATAGTGATTTTGAAGAGTTTTGATGGAAATACCCAGTAGTAATAAAAATTCAAGCTATTGTGTGTTAAGAATAAAGGATTTGCTTATATGTTTAAAGATGCATTGAAACTGGGATAAGAGATAAGAAAATAGAAATAAAACTGACACTTGTCAAACTAACTGCTGATTTCTACATTTGATATAGATTAATTCTTTTGATATGGGCCAGATAATACAAGTGAGAGAATTAAAAAAAAAAAAAAAAAAAGTGGAAAATATACAATAAACACTTAAAACTGGATCACTTTAAAAGAGGAAGTGAGATTAAATAAAAAAAAAAGTGTTTGTATTACATGAAAATAATTGTCGTCAATACAGTACCTATTTTTCATAAGCTTTTCAAACACTCATGTCATTTATTTATGTATGCGAGAATGGGTATTCTATGTTTTCCACAAGAAAATAACTCTTACGTGAGCTGTTATTTGCCACTTTATGTCTCTGCTTCACAAGAAATTGCTTTTATGGAGTCTAATCCCACCCCAAAATAACATAAAATCTGTGAATGCAAAACAAGTTTCTGTACATTCATGGAAATTACTTGAATAAGGTTGAAGTTTCCCTTTTGAAAGATTTCCAAAGTGTTCCATCTAAGCAGCAAAGCATTTTTGTATTAAGTCACTGGTAATCAGCACTTCTGAAAAACATATCATCTATTAAGATCTCCAAATTAGGAATGGATTTTTAAATGTCTCTGGAGCATGTTGGCAGTCTGGGATGTGAGAGAATTTTCTATATATCTTTTGTGGGTGTTTTGCTTCCTTCATTTAGGAGCATAGTCTGCATTAGAATCAATTTGTATTGTGAAGTAATTTAGGTTTTACTCTGAACCTACAAAATGGGGTTTTGAAACCAAAATGGCATTGACATGTGAGCTGAATCTGAGAGGTGTGTTCCCCTCTGGGGGTACTGAAGAATCACAGAATCACACAGAATTTCTAGGTTGGAAGAGACCTCAAGATCATCAAGTCCAACCTCTGACCTAAGAGACGTGAGGTATGTCAGAACAGGGATTTCCCTGAGATAACCAAAATAATTCACTGAGGACACACTGGAGTTTAAATCACACTGTTCTTTCAGAGGCTTCGGTACCACTTTGCCTGTACCAACTAGTGACTTTCTATTTGGGGAATTCTCTATCCTGAAATCTCTCTTGCAAGCAGGGCCTTCAAAAAGGAAACAGCTGCTCCTATTTTTATTTATTTTTACTTAATTATTTTTATTCCCATCACAGGAGGACATGGAGCTTACAGAGGATCTCCTTCGTCCTCTCCCACCTCCACTGATGCAGCAGTGGTGAGAGCAATCATCGGGAATGTCAAAGGCCTGAGTTCACTTGTCCATCTGCACAAGCTCAAAACTTCTACCTCTCTCAGCCTGGAGGGTTGCCCTGCCTATTAGGCAATGGACAGCTTTTACACTGCAGTAATCTGCAGGTATGTTGGAAGCTGTTTACTTTTTGTAATATTCCAGAGAGACAAAAGAAACTGGTGATTAAGCCTACAGTGTAGTGTTTCTGTTTGCAGATGACACCAAGCTAGGTGCGTGTGTCGATCTGCTTGAGGGTAGGAAAGCTCTGCAGGAGGATCTGGATAGGCTGCACCGATGGGCTGAGGTCAACTGCATGAAGTTCAACAAGGCCAAGTGCCGGGTCCTCCACCTGGGATGCAATAACCCCAAGCAGAGCTACAGGCTGGGAGATGAGTGGTTGGAGAGCTGGCAGGCAGAGAAGGACCTGGGAGTGATGGTGGATAGTCGGCTGAATATGAGCCAGCAGTGTGCTCAGGTGGCCAAGAAGGCCAACAGCATCCTGCCTTGCATAAGAAACAGTGTGGCCAGCAGGGCTAGGGAGGTGATCGTCCCCCTGTACTCGGCTCTGGTGAGGCCGCACCTCGGGTACTGTGTTCAGTTTTGGGCCCCTCGCTACAAGAAGGACATTGAGGTGCTCAAAAGAGTCCAGAGAAGGGCGACGAAGCTGGTGAGGGGCCTGGAGAACAAGTCCTACGAGGAGCGGCTGAGGGAGCTGGGCTTGTTCAGCCTGGAGAAGAGGAGGCTCAGGGGTGACCTTATCGCTCTCTACAGATACCTTAAAGGAGGCTGTAGAGAGGTGGGTGTTGGTCTGTTCTCCCATGTGCCTGGTGACAGGACGAGGGGGAATGGGCTAAAGTTGCGCCAGGGGAGTTTTAGGTTGGATGTTAGGAAGAACTTCTTTACAGAAAGGGTTGTTAGACATTGGAATGGGCTGCCCAGGGAAGTGGTGGAGTCACCATCCCTGGAAGTCTTTAAAAGACGTTTAGATGTAGAGCTTAGGGATATGGTTTAGTGGAGGACTTGTTAGTGTTAGGTCAGAGGTTGGACTCGATGATCTTGAGGTCTCTTCCAACCTAGAAATTCTGTGATTCTGTGAATCTATAGTCCAGCTTAAAGAGGAAATTCTGTATTTTAACAATAGTCTGAGAATTCTGTTTGTTCTACATTAAGCAGTCACTAGGTAAAATACTGAAATACTTATAAAAATGTGGACTGAAACAGCCTATATCCAGACTGTGTAGCAGACAGGAAACAAGTCAAAGGTTTGTCTTGTTAATGCATATCATCAAGGCTTAAATGTGAGAAAGCTGGTGAGCTGCTCAGCCTTATTAAGTGGTAACTGCTTCTGAGACCCTCAGAAAGAAAATGTTTGGTCTCCTATATAATTTACAACATTGAAAGTATTGTTTAATGATTAATATTGTATGAAATTTACTGTTGGATAAATGAGTTTTGAAGATTAGAACTTGGAGGAGAAATGCCCCATTTTATGGATCTTGTTAGTAAGCGGTTCTGGAAATGTTTATGTATGGATTATATGGCTTGGTGTTTCCATGTCCAAAAATGCTGACTGTTCTGTCTTATTATAGTTCCTTTGGATTACTTCTTTTCCTAATTAACAGCTGGTACTTTATGACAATAGGTAGGAAATTCTGCCAGTTGCAAGTGGGATGTCTGGTCACATTCCTATGGTATTAAAACCAGCAAAATTCTGTTTTTCGTTGGTTTGAGGTTGTGGGTTTTGTTTGTCTTTGTTAGTTTGGTCTGGCCTTGATATTTGATAATTGTGTTGGTTTATAACAGTTAGGATGATCTGGTAGGGACTATAAGAACTTTTTTTCGGAACTGTTACATTAAGTATATTTGTGAACATTAGCTATCAAAATATAGAAATCATCACATCTTTGGTGATGTTAGATAAGATATATATGTAGTTGTAAACAGTATCTCAGCTATTAATCAGAGAAAAGAAGACAAAATTGATAATGAGGTCTGATCATTGTCTTCAAGACTGAATAATTTCAGTCTTGAGAAGACTTTACTATTAAGCAGGGGTGCTAGAGCTTCTTGCCTGTGATTCACTCTCTCAGTGTTTGCACCTGTGTCAGTGTCCCACTGAAGTGAGTGGGATGTCCTGTTGACTGGAACACTGGTGCCAGAACAAAGAAAATAGATTCCCACCCTGCAGTAGTACTGCTTGTAGGCAAATCACACACATTGACAAGGGAACACTGAAACTTGCATATTAGTTCTGTGTCTGCACCAGTCTGTCCTAAAATACCACTGCTGGATGTACTCTCGTCAGAGACTCAAGAAAGTTAGTAGTTGTTCATGAGGTAACCTTACCTCTGTTGAACCTCCAGCAAGAAGATATTGATTATCATGGCTCTGCTTCTCCTTTTGCGCCCTGGAGCATAACACCTCCCACTTCTTAAGTTTTGACTTACGTTATGTATTTGACATGAAGAGTTTAGATCTATGTGCATTCCAGTGGAGGAGTTCCTTTAAAGGTCATGTGTTATTCATGAGATGCTTTCTTGGTTACTTAATACTTCCGTCTGACCCTTACCCAACTGATTATTTCTATAAGGTTGGGTAACCTATTGATTGTTGAGCAAGATACCCAGTTTGTGTTCTTCTTATATTGTCTGGAGGCCTTTTTGATCCCTCTGAACAAGTCTGTTTTGATTCTCTCTCTGCTCAGAAAACTGCAGAGCAGTCTATTTGGATGACATTACCTATGTTTCTTGTAATCTCCACCATGTTGTTTAGTCTTATTGTGAAAATATGTGGGTGACAGATCTCTCCCATTCGTTCTTCATCTTTTCCAGGTACTCTTTGAAGAGTCCACTTAGAAGAGCAACAGCTTTTCCTGTTGGCTGCAGTTGCTGAGAGTCTCTCCAGATGCAAGGTATGACTGATGAAAGAGTTGAAGAGTAAGTGGCAAAAGCCAGAAAAATGTTCAGAAGGCAGATGTTTTGTTTGTTTCTGAAGGCTTTAGCTTTGAAAAGAAAAAAACAATAAACGTAAAAAGTCCATTTCAAGCCAGTAAACATAACTGGTCATTTCTTCTGTATGTTTAACCAATGACTTGGTGAGTTTCCAGTGTTGATGTTGGTAAAGCTTGTTAACAAGCTAAGTTGGCTGTAAATGCACGGTACAAGAAACCATAGAGAAAAACAGGCAGAGATTATGGGGAGCTGCTTCTGTAAGACCTGTAGCCAGTCCCATCTCATGAAAATCAACTAGAGAGGTGATACCACAAAAGCAGAATATTTTGCATCAACAGAAAATTACATTATCAGATTGGAATAACAAAGCGTTAAAAAATGAAGCTGTGAGGAAAAACTCATTTTTGTGTTTGTTCCTGTAATATTTCAACAACAAAAAGTAGGAAAAATGTTTTGGATCAATCGGGAAGTAATTTTATCTTCCCATTTACTGCGAAAGATAAAGCATTCAGGTAAGAACAAAATGTTTTTTCTTGGGGGAGGGAGGAAGCAAGGAACTCTGAACTCCAAAAACATACTTAGTTATAACTAAAATAAAATATTTTATATGAAACAATTATTTTAGTGTATTTTAAAATGTTCACAGGAAATATTTTCTTTGCTTCTTTTTATCTTTTTAAATAATTCTTTGTAGCTAAGCAAATTGTTTTAGTGGTTATCTTTGAGTTTGATTGCTCTTTTTGGAGTTTGTGTGTGTCTGTGTGGAAAAAAGAAGTTTCCTAGGAAAGCCTGTCCTCTTGCAGCTGGCTAACATCATAGTTTTTATCTGCAGAGAGATTAAGGTGTCTTTCCAAAGCACCTGTCTGAAGTCATCTGTAGTGAGGGAATAAAAATATAGATCCTTCTTACCCACCAATAAATAGATTCAATAAAAAAATAACTCCAAGAATCCATCAATTATTCAAAGGAATTGCTGTTTTCACATACTTAATACTGCCATCTGTGCTATGGGTGAAATTCAGCCTTAGGCAGGTGATCAACGCTAGGCCTGTGCTCTATCTAAATCCCATGTCAAATCCTCCACGTTACATATATATATATATATATATATATATATATATATATATATTCATTATCAACTCCTTCTCCATCCACAGCAGATAATGTAGCACAAGTGGGGATAACTGAGTCATTTTCTCATTATAAACTACTTTACAATTCAATGCAAAAAGGAAAAAAAAAGACCTACATTAATATGTATAAGAGTTTTTAAAGTTGAGAAATGTGCCACATAGAAGTTAAATCAATCCCCTTCACATATGTACTATTTTATTACAGAACTGTACTTGCTGTTTAGCTTTGTGCTTCTGTATGTTTATAACGTGGCAGAAATATTGTTAGTGTGGAAAATATCATTGAATTTGATGATCTGGGGTACAAAAACTGTTGTCAGGTTGCAATGCTATTGATTGTTACAAATTAGAGACAGCAAGACCAGAAATATTTCAATGCTTTGTGATTAATTACATATTCAAATTAAATATGCTTAAGATTCAGTGTGAGATTCAAATGCATTTTATGCATAAGTGTATTTATTTTATCTCTGCATCACTGCATACTCAAATAAGCTATGTTCAACTAGCTACATATGTGATGTGGGACTTCAATTGGTACTTTGCATTTAGTGAAGTTCTCTTTCATACAAAATTTGGTGCGTTATAATCCATGTACCTAACACTCAGGTAAATTTACTGGCTTTTTATCTGTTTGTTTGCTTCAATAAAACTTCTTTAACACAAGAAATATTGCAAAGATACCGGTACAGAAAGAAATATGGCTCAGTATATGTAAAGCAAAATTCTGACCCTTTTTAACCTGATATTAAAACTCCAGCTGATTGAATGGGAACAGTACTTTAACCGCAACCGTGCTGTTCTTGTGGTATATTGCTGTTTGACAGGACTAGCAGGGTAGGTATTTTTCTGATTAGTAGACTATTGTTTACCCTGAATGGTGCACTTAGATGATAAAGAATCAAATTTAAACGTGGCTATATACTTCAGTTTGCTAATTTGTGAGAGAAATAATGCTAGGGGATGTGTCTCTTGCACAAAGTATGAGGGAAATCCATTCTCTATAGCAAAGCTGCCTGAAATGGAACTCTAAATTTCATAAATTGTTTTGCCCCCAGTTAGAATGAAATTATTGGGATACCCAAGCACTGCTGTCTCAGGCTAAAAGCAGTTTAAGTGTCCCACATGTTCATTTCCATTCTCAGCATGGCCCTCTCAGGCTAGGTCTCTCTGAATGTATCACGAGTGTGTGACTTCTGATGCACTGTGCCTGTTCAAGCAGGCTCCAGTGACTGTGAAGGATGCAGTATGAAACCCAGCCTACGCAGGCAGTAGGGTCAGAAAGCATTCCTGGAAGGAACTAATCCTCTACAAGCAGGCATGTTACAGGCTCTTTTTAATAAACTGGTAATCAGCATCTCAGAAGTTATTAGAATTTCTCCTTCTTTTGACAAGCAGTCCCCAAACCCCATTGCTCAAATAGTCAGGAACTGTCAGCCCCCAGATTCCACAGGAATGTGTTACTTAGGGTAAATTTCCACAAGGAAACTGGGCATCATGCAAAAGCATTCTGCCTTGCTGCCAGCTGGCATCCTGATGGGCTGACAGGAAGCAGAAGGCCTCAGGAGTCCCAGCTTTCAGACATGCTGTACTCAGTTGCCTGGGATCAAAGTGTCCATAGTTCTCAAGGAAATCATCGTACAGGCTGTCTTAGCACCAGCTGAAATGAAGAGACATATTTTTGAAGGGAATTGTAAAACTCGTTATTTTTTCAAGTGAAATTAACCAAAATTTTTGAAATATTTACCTGCTCTCTGAAGTAGCTATCATTCCTAGCCTGTCAGTATATTAAAATGAAAGCCTACACATTCTTCTTAAAGAGAAAATAAGCTTTTTTAAAAAAAAGAAATCTAGTAAGATCTAACTATTTCAAGTTTTGGTAAGAATGACCCCAGACAAGACAAATATTCAGAAATTTTAAAAGCAGATCTCAAACTGGTGGAGTGACTACTGCAAGAGATAGATACCTGAAAGTTTATTTAGTCCTGCTGTTTAAAAAATAATTTTAAAAATATTTATTTTCTTTTTTTGTAAGAAGTGTATTAACTTAGCTTTTTAATCTATTGGGTGTCAGAGGGTGTCTGCAAAAATAGAGACCTCTTGACAGTTTTTGCAGTGATAGGTGGATTTGCTCTGAGAAACTCCCCCAGACTCAGGGCCTGGACAGTGAAAGCTTGTTTCCAGAAGTACCAATTGTTATTTCTCTTTGTTAACAAATGCTGCTTGTTGCTTTTGATGCTTGCATAGAATTAAAATTTGTCTCCTTGGACTTAAGTGCAACTGTCTGATGAGAACTGATGGAGGGCTTGACGTGTAGAGTCAGAGAAGGGTGGTGCAGCTTTATGTCAGCCATTTTGCTTTGGTGCTTGTCCTGGGTTTTCCAGGTGTTGGTGTTCAACTCTGCCTCTCTACTGCATGCATCTGAGATAAGAGATCTGGGGTGATGTGGCGGGTTACCTGGGAAACCAAGTCTCTTTTCTTCCTTTTCTTTCTTTGTTGCTGAATGCAAGACTACAGTGTCACTCAGTGCCTATGCCACACCACAAACTGCTCAGTTGTTCAGCACTGTGTGTGTATTGCTGTTACTGTTCTTATCTTGTGTATCACCTTGTATTTTTACTTCCAATTCACAGCAGTGTTGTTGTCAATATTTTGAATGCTGATAACTGGCAGTGGGGATGGCTAATGTTTTCTCTGTTGAAAAGAAATATGGCATTTCATGGCAACTGGTTAAGATCATTGCCAACATGTTTTTTTCAAAAGGATTCAAATAGTAAATTTCTGTCAGAATAGTAAGTATGTTTGATATGAGTGACTGTAGAAACAGATGTACCTATGCAGCCATTTTATATACCAAACAGAAAGCTACCTCAGGGGCTGTCTGGCTGGCTACTCCTCTTGTTATGTGTTTAAAGTCCAAATATGTAATGGCAGGGAGGACTAATCCATTTGATATATTATCCTGCTATTTGATTTATTACATTCTGCTAAAACTACCTAGTTCATTTTAGTATTTCAAGTGTTTGTTGTTTGTCTCCATATACTAGGTGTACTGGTGACATAGCAGGATTTTAACTTTTTAAAATAGACATAAAATAAAACAGTCTCCATGGTGAACTTTGTACCTCCATGATATGTGTTTCCTGGTTAATATGGAAAGTTATGATTCTTTATTGTATTCTAGGAAGATTTTACTATTTCAGAGTAATTACACAAAACAATTACAATTTTCTAGCATTTCTGCAAGGAACTTGAAAAGCAGTTCCCTGGTTTAGGTTTTCATTCTGAAAAGGTAGAGCCATTGTGTTTTTAATATATACAGAAAATTTTAGTGATAGGTTTTTGAAAAGGTATTGATTCGTGGTGAAGCAATGCAGGATAATCCTAGGATATGTTTTTCTGTAGTAGTAATTCAATTTTTCACATAAACTGCATGGTTTGATTTTCTTTCCATGTTTTCTTTTTCATAAGTAATTATCAAGAGAATAATTACTGGAGCAGTCTGTTTTTCTCACACTATAGTGTATGCCCATCATCTTAAAGACAAGTTCTTCTTTGCTCTCTGTTAATTTTGCTTTGCTTCAGACCTCTTTGTAGGCTATTTGTAGGTAACCACACATTCATGAGGAGAAAATCAGATCTCTACAGTTAATTTCTATAACAAATTTTTGCTTTGGATGCATCTAAAGGCCATTTCATTGATATTTAGACCATTTGAAGTAATATAAACTTTATTTCCATTATGTCTTTGACATAACCAGTTAACACTGAGCCAGTACACACTTTCTCTCTGCTTCTATACCATTACTTTTAATGAGCTTAACAACTGACTTGTATCTTCCAGTGCATACCTGCTATTAATGCCATTCTGTTTATAACTTCTTGACTACCCTTGTGTTTTCTATGCCAATTATTCTTTCCTCTGAGTGATCAGCAACGGAAATGATCAGGCATTTAGAAAACATGACCTATTAGCAAAGAGTGGAAGAACTGGGGTTATTTTAAGAAGCTGGAGGGATTACTGCAATCTCTAGTCTCAGCTCACAATTTCTGCAAAAGATTACAAAAATAAAAGAATAAACTCTTCTTATTGTTGCTAGTGAATATGGGGAAGAAACAGGCAACAATGGAATTTTAGATTAAAAGTAAGAAAGCTGGAAGTATTGCATTATGTTACCTCAGCAGGTAATTGAATCTACATTATTAGAAGATTTTAAGATTGGACAAATATTGGTCAGAGATCATTTAAACAAAGTTGATCTTGACATAGCAAACATTCAAAAGTGTGTAAGGAAACATAAAAGCGTAGTTCATTAATTGTAGACAGATCTATAAGATGAGACAGAGTAGGGGCTATTTAACTAAAATTGATAGTACTGATAGATATTGGGTACCTTAACACCACTGTTAATTTTAGTTTACTTACATGTATTGTTTCAACAAGTGAGACTCAGTCATTCCAAAGCAAGCTAATCATCAGGGCTTTTTTATGGGAATATTCAAGTCCTTGTTACAGATCAGGTGTATCAGGAGTTTGAACACAGAATGTCACATGTGCAACTGAGTAGTGGTGCCTCATGTATTGAGCACTTTGACCTACCAGCACCTGGAAGACTTGTTCTGGGGATAGCTGCCAGGTACCTCCTGAAAGCAGGGGAGCTGTAAAGCTTTGAGGGCTTTGGCACTGCTTGAGTTGCTCCTGCAGCTTTGCAGCACACTTTACTAGAATTAAACTTGCATTCAGTTGCATTCAAAACACCATTTTGTTTGACCTGAAACAAATGTGGATGAAGACCTGCTAAGGCCGCCCTCTTTAGTGGTTTGATTGTGCTGGTGGTACACACACAATCAGTAACTGTGTCTGCCTGTTAGGATGTATATCTTTGGATGAAGAAGCAGTTCCAGGCTTCACAAAGACAGATGAAATAGTTGTAAGAAATCATGAATTTGAGAACAGAGATCCAAATTGTTTTACTAAGAAAGTTATTCAAAAGTTATGTTAGAATCATGTTTCTTTCATAAGAAGTGTTTTATTCCAGGTGTTACACTCAAAGAAGGAACAGACGAGACTAGTTACTCTGAACCCAGGAGAATCACAAGATCCAGCTCTCTTAATAGATCTTTCTAGTTGGCTTTTTCTTTTTGGTGTTTTTCATTCTTGTTTCCCTGATCATTATTTTTGCATTTTGCATCACTGTCTCATGCCTGCCACTCTCCTAGGTATGTGCAAGGAATCTTTCTATTAGAGTTGCTCAAAACAATGTTGAGGGTTGCCATGCTACTGGAGTTTCAGAAAGAAGCTTAGCAGTTTCTCAGCAGTTACAGCTACTTTATTACAGGGAGCAGCAGCTATGACAACGAACCTGAAATTCCTATTGCGCTCTTCAGAGTGAAATAAGCACTGCATTGAAAGATGTTGCTATTTGTTTCTGATACGTTGTTCGAAAACATTTTGGGTATATTGGACCAAAATAGCTGTTTCTGGCACACAACCAGGTTAAGGCATAAAAAAATATAATGTGTCGTTTATATGAATTTTCACAGCTTTCATCATACACTCATTTAAATAATTTCACAACTAAAAATAGTAGTTAAAAAAAGAAAAATTGACTGGCTCATGATCTGTAGGTCAGAAGCAATTTTTTTGTGTGGAGCTGATACCAAACCAAGTTCTAACCCACTTTGAATTCATGTATAATTCTTATGGGGATGTACTTCTAATTCAATAGCTCATTTGGGCTTGCAAAACCAATTTTTCTGTAAAGTATTTATGATTATCTTATGTACAAGGCTGATAGTAATGCATGTAGTTAAAGGAAATGAGTACCTTAGGAAAGAAGTATCCCTCACTGATGGATAGCATTAGCTATTAGCATAGTGTAGCCTTAGCTGACTTCACATACAAATCTTGTGATGTGAAATGCCCTGACCCCCTGTAGAATTGCACCTTATTAGAAATAACATTTTTTATAGCTTCTATTTGCAAAAGGGAAGGGGGAGGGAGGGGGAATTGAATAATACCCTGCTAGCAGAATCACTTAAATACTTTCTTAGATGTGAAACAATGATGGGACAATATATATAGCCTTACTACCTTAAAGTGTCTGTCTGCAGAGTATAACACACAAAATTCATTTTTTTTCCATTTTTACAAGCAAAATGGTCTAAACAAAAAAAAAAAAAAAAAGGGAAAAAAAAAAAAGTGAGCATTGTAATTATAAAGATTTCCCTCAACTGACAGTTGCCTGCAAAATATTGACAGGAGCTCTTCACAGCTGTCTGCTGTACAACTTAATAGACACCACATTCCTGGAAACACAGTGGAATTTTGATTGTGGCATAGAACTATTGACATGATCTTTACTGTTTGAGAATGGCAGAAAATATCTAAGAAGCAAAATAGAGATAGTTAGATAATTTTTAACATTCTGACAAAATCCTTTGTTATAGTCAGCCTGTGTGGTCCTTGAATGTTCCTGAGGAAATGTGAATGTTCAGATAAGAAGGCCAACATCATCCATCAACTCTGTAATGGAAGGATAGAATACTGTGTCTTCCTTTTCCTTCTAGTGCCACAAATGCTGTAAAGTAGGCTTGAGCCATATTTGTTGCTCACACCTCCTAGTAAGGTTACATGAGACAGCTCACAGTCAGAGCAAAAGATGGATTCCACCAAAGCAGAGAATCTAATCCAATTCATTTACATGAATTTCAAGAATAGTGTCAGGAACCCTATTACAAAATTATGTTTGTAAATGTCTGTGAAGTTGTGGCTCATTCAAAGAAAGACCTGAAGATAATGATATCTCATTATTCAGCAGGCTCAGTAAACTTTGTCTTAACAATTAGCATTTCAAAGAATAAGGTTATGTGCTAACCACCACTAAATAAACAGTGGAATTTTCTTGAGGGGGGAAAAAAACAAAAACAAAAACAAACAAACATAAAGATCAATATTAAATACAGAGTGACAAAATTCACCTTTCCTCTCAAAAAAAAAAAAAAACAAAAAAACATGCTGGAGATGAAAATATTAAGCTGCGTATACAAAAGGTTAGCACTTCACACTGTCATCTGCAGAACTGTGTTGAAATAACATAGTTTTGGCCCTTGTATGGCATTGATACTGAATAGCGTTGCTTACTGTTTCATTGCCCTGCTTCCTATACTCTGCTAAGATGATGAGGCGCAGGACTGTTAGTCATAATATGATACTCAGAGATGAAGTAGGAGCTTTGTAAGTGTATCATCTCAGTCAAGTTGTTCCATTTAATGTACACCTTCAAAATCAAGGTCACAACTGTAGAGAGCTGGCAACTGATCTGTTTGGTCTGTTACAGTAACTACCAGGGACAGATGACACCTTGGCCAAGTGTGGCTGAGGGATACAGCCCAAAGTGTTTCATAGGATCATATTTTAGCAATGTGTGCGTGAACTGGATTTCATTTGATTAAGAGTTGCACCTAAGTGGGTGTAGAAGAGAGGGAGTGATTTCCTTTTTTTTTTTTTTTTTTTTTTTTTTTTTCCTCTGCTTTTGAGTAAGCAAACCCAGAAAACGAAGCAAACAGCTAAAGCAACGTACTGTCAGAGTGCAGCTGGAGGGGGGGAGGTAGGGGAGGGCAGAAACTAAGAAAGCCAGTGAAAAGATATTCAGAACTGTGAGCAGGTAAAACATTTCCTGCAGTCTGAACCGTATTAATTAATGGAATCAGGCCCTTCAATGCATTTTTATTCTTGAATGACACTGAATTAAAGAAATCCGTAATTCTATCAGTTCTTTTCCTCCAGAGAAGACGAATTTTATTTCGACTGTTCAAACCAAGAAGGGTAATGGTGACTGATGTATATTATGTAATGATGTATATTATCCAGTAGCAAAATACAAAATCTGCACTTGTTCTAACATGTAATAGTCCAGCAAGTTTACAGATAATGCTTGTAAAGAATGAGTGACCATTCTTCTGAGTGGATGAAAACTATATGTGAAGGTAATATCAGTATAGGAACACTGCTTATAGGATATAATGGATCTAAAGTGAGAAAATTAATTATTTTTAAGGCACAACCAAAAAAGACCTTGAAGGCTTGTACTAGAGATACCGAGCATAATTGTAGCTGCTAATTTTGCCAGGTATTGAGTCATACCTGAACTGTAGCTGTCAAAGCCAGTTGTCTTTGTGATGTTCTGCAAAAGAAAATGCTAACTATATTTTCTGCAGTATTAAGTGATCTAAGGATTATCCTCCTTGTAGACAGGTTGTCTTCTCAGCTATCTAGCTGATGTCACCTTGTCTCCTTAAACAAAAGGAGACCCCTTATTCAGTCATTGTCCTTTTAGTGGCATTCTTCTCCACAGTACCCCCCCCCCACATTTTCTCTGTTGCTGTTCGATGTGTATGGACACGTCACTTCTTGCAACATGTAAAAATATATTATTCAGAATCCAGAGATGGACAAAAAATATTTAAATCCTACCTCACTGAAGAGAAACAGGGCTAGAAAGAAGAAAATTTTGCTCAGTAAGAAAAGCAAAGCTATGAAAATAAAGCATAGGTATATGACGAGTAATTTAACACAGAATGAATAAAAGAAGTGTTGGGAGAAATGTGCAACAAGAAGCAGTATTGTATGTAAGTATGTAATCTTAAAGAGTATAATCATATCTCATTGAAATCATGTGTTGGTGTTCCCCCCCAAAAGTTGAAAGAATATCCGTGTGGCTGATGATATTTGCGTTTTTGTTTAAGAAAATATAAGTATGATGTGTAAGGTAAATAGAAGACAGACAGGATCAAGGAAGTCTGGACAGACTTCTAGTAACTGATTTAAAATAATAATAATAATCCTTCTCCGATTAAATCCATTTTATCTGCAAAACAGGAAAATTAAAGAAAAATTAATCAAATTTATAGGAGTCCCACAAACAAGGATATTTGAGTGTCACCAAACAACATCCTATAGTTTGTTCTTAATTTGGAAGGTAGGTGTATCATTAAGCAACAAAAACAGTAGTTAGATATACTGGCAAGGATGAGACTGGGTATGAAGAAATGAGCAGAAAAAATAACTAGAAGATATCCTGTAATTTGTTAAAAAGATAGATTTGCCATTGTGTGCAGGTGAAATATATATGCTTGCTAGTTGACTTACAAATTATGGTTAATGGACTGCATTGATCAGATGAAGTTTGAATAGCAAGCTTACAGTGCAGTTTTAATATACTGTATCTGTTTAATGGGACTGAAAAAAACTCTTCCAATATATGGAGTTCCCACGTAGTGAAGGCCCCATATAGCAAATAACTGTTGAAGGCATAATAATGTGGTGCTAACCCTACCCTACTGAGCATTAGCAACAAGAGGACATCAAAGGATGTCCAAAGGATGGCCAATAAGGATTATTTGCCCATCTTGAATCTTAGTGTATTTGTTAGTGTTGTTTCCCTAGGTTGGGGATGCCTACATATTTATAGAATTGTTGGGAAAAATAACATTGGACCTAATAATAATAATAATAATAATAATAATAATAATAATAATAATAATAATAATAATAATAATTGAGTACCGCTGTTCGACCACTTCAGGCCTAAGCAAAAGTTAAAGCATTTACTTATGGGCATTATCCAAATGTCTCTTGAACACTGACAGGCATGGGACATGAACCACCTCTCTAGAAAGCCTGTTTCAGTGTTTGACCACCCTCATGGTAAATAAATTTACTCTTGTTGAACTTTGGTTCAGCAGCTGGAAACGCCATTGGTGATTGTCCACTGTATCTAGATCACTCCACAAGGCCTCTTGTCCCTCCAGGGAGTCAACAGCACCTCTCCCAGTGTAATATCATTAGCAAACTTCCCAAGGATGCATTCAACTCTTGCATCCAGATTGTTAATAAAAATGTTGAAGAAGACTGGCCATAGAATTGAGCCCTGGTGAGCACTACTAGTGACAGGTCGCCAGCCAGGTGTAGCTACATTAACCATGAGTCTTTGAGCCCAGCTGTTCAGCCAGTTCATCACCTGGCATGGCATGAACTTCTTCATCTCACAGTTGGAGATGAATCTTCTTGAAAATGGTACTTTTTCCATTTAAGCCCAGGTAGTTAGTGTCTGCAGAAAGAAAGCTTCTGTAAACTCAGGCTGTCTCCCAAAATAAATTGATTGGAATAGATTTTGTATCAAATATAGATTTGTGCTCTATTTACATTTTAGTGGATCATTCCATCATGGACAGTATTAAATTGCTAAAATATTAATAGAGAACATCTACAAAATATGTTCTGTTAGTCCATGTAGATTAATGAATAAACAGATGGACAAGATTTTTTATTTTTTGGTCTAATTGTAGGTTCCAGAACACACATGGAATTTGAAGGGAGAGAAAGATATAGTGCTAGGATTTTTTTTCTACAGTGTGGGGAACAGCTGTGAAAAAGAAGACAAGTGTATGAATATGAAGCCAAATATAGTCTAGAATAAAATTGTAAATTCTGCATTAGAAATTATATTTGAGGAAGATCTGTTCAAAGTAAATTTTGTTAATGAAGACAAGATCTTGTATTTGATGTTATGAAAAAAAATTAAAAAGCTGAGAAATGACATGGGTCAGAGGCTGGATTTTATATTAGCCTGCAGATTACAGTGTTATCAATGCAAAATGACTGCAAACCTCTGCCACAGATGTGGTATTTGGTAACAATTTTGTTCTCTTTGCATCAATGCCCACAAAGCACTACAGCATCTTTTGTGGCATATAGGTTACACATCAAGCAGAACTAGGAAACGTTTACCTTAGGATTCATAAAGAAAAATAATCTAAGATCTACTCGATTTGGAACAATGCCAATTCCTAAAAATTGCCTTTTTTTTCTAAAACGTATCCTCCTTCACACAAACCTAATTTTTTCATCAATATTCTGGTGCAAAGTTCCCAGTTAGATCAGTTGGCCAGTATGTCTCATGTGATGGCATCTGTCTGACTAGAAGAGACTGTGATACATATGCTATAATGAGCATAATCTTATTGTTTCAGGGAGCGAGCAAATAAGCACATTAGAAAGTACTTTGTATTTATTGAATTTTCTCTTCCTTGTTCACTTCACATCTCAGCTTCCCTGCATTTTTTATTTTTTTTCTGAAGAGTAGACAGAGGTTCTGTTCTTATAATGAATGAAGTAAAATGCAGTTTGGGGGAATAATCTTCCAAGTGACAAGATTATTTTACCTACTGGAATTCTGAGAAGTTTTTTGTGGGTCCCTTTTTTGTAAACATGCTATTTACTCCCAGCTGGAGACATTGTCAACTTCATATCTCCTTGGGTCTTTAGAGTCCTGGGAAATGAAGCTGAAATCATGTTTTGTTAGTTACCATGCTATGATTTGGAAGGTTGGAGAATATGAGGCAAATTATATGATATTGGTACACAAGTCACTTTTCTCATATACAGTAAATTGCAGCACAAAGAGTGCATAAAAAGCAATTAAGTGATTTGTGAACCAGGCTCTTGACATATTCAAAAATTACTAAGGTGAATTACTCCTTGGATTGTAAGATAATTATAGCACCAGTCTTCTACTCATCAACAATGTAGTCCTCATACAGGCACAATTGCAATGGAGTGTTGTATTTTTATATGTGGCCCACACTCTAATTAGCACATTCTAATTTCAAGCTTAAAAGAAAACCACATGAAACATATGGCTTATAGCATTTTATTGTTAACAACTTAGCTGTATGTCTCACTGTGAGACAAAAAGCCAATCTTTCTTTTCTTTGATTCAGCCTTGCTCCCTGCTTTTTTATTTCTATCAGATAATTAAATAACCCAAACAAGATGAAATGAGTTACTTAATTTCTTTAGGAATTAGAGGTAATTTAGGTTTGAGAAACTACTTTTTTTCAGAGTATTTGAATGTTTTGTTTATAACAGCTTAGTTCAGCTTGTTTGTTCACTCATTTCTTTTCATCTGCAAGGTTTAAAATCAATCAATGATGTCCTGAATTCTGGCTATATTTAACGAGAGAAACTGCTTGTTTTATTTTTGCAGTTAAATGCTCTATACTTTCCATATTTTTTCCTTCCTCCCACCCCCCCCCACCCCTTTTTTCCTCCTTTAAGCAGCACGCTAATAGCATTAGGCTCCCAAGCTGAGAATGTTGCTAATGGCAGAGTCACAGAGCATGCTAATTACTTGCACAGAGGTCATGAAGTCAGTGAGAGACAGGTTCTGATAAGACGGGGTAATTGCAATATTCATAACTTCCTTTTCTTGCTCCTTTCTATTATTTTTTTTCTGAAATGCTCGTGAGTCTGCGTCGATATCTCCCATGAAGGATAAGATGTCTTCATCATAACAAAGCTTTCTTGGTGGATTTTTGTGGTACAAAGCAGATGGCGGTGCTCCTACCGTCTCTTCAGAAGTGAATACATTAAGGATAGTGCCCCACTGGCTCTTTGATGAGACGGGTCTGAAATCATCAAAGGCTAGCCCTCTTCTTTCCATCAAAAAGTACAAGCAAGGCCTATGGAGACCACTGTCTATGGAAGACGATAACAGTAATTAGCCTTTATGATAGATAAATCTTCATCTTCTGATGATCAAAGACAGCTAAAATTACCAAATTATATGTGGCAGTTTTGTAATATGAATAAAATGAAGCAGCTTTATAATCTCTATGATCTTGTTACATTGAGTGTTAACTCTATTTTAAGTGCATTTAGCATTAGTTTGGTTCCTTGTTTCAAGCACAGGAGCTTATTTTTGTTAAAAAAATATTTCTCTATTTAATCAATTATTAATTCTTCATGCAATAAAATGATTTGGTAAAAGACATGAGAGAAAGGATGGGCATTAGGGGAAGAGGAAGCTTTTACAGTCTTTCCCTTTTTTTCATTTTTCCCTTTATTTTGATGTTCGCGTTTTTCTTTCTTTCTTTCTATCTTCTCTACCGTTGCATGCCTGTTACAGTCTTATTAGATGCAGCCCTCTCAGGATGTCAAGCAGGAGGTGGAACTCCCTGACCTCCTTCAAAATCAGCCTGAAGAACAGGAGCCGGTTACCAGCATAACTGGTAGAATAGCTGTAAATCTTGTCACAAAAGATAGGAGCCTAATTCTTTTGCTAATGGCAAAATCTCCTCTTCAATGAGGCAAAGAACTAAGGGTCTAGGTGTCTACAAGTCTCTTGCTTCTTTTCTTTTCCACTAAACAGCAAGAGTCCTTAGCTCTGTGGTCTGCCCAGATAACGTTTTGAACTTTTTTTTTCCAAATTAGGTTTAGATTCCCCATATTTTAAGTAAATCTTAATCTTTACTTAAAAACAAAAACAAACAAACAAACAAAAAAAACTTTATTTTTTTTTGTCTCAGCAATGGTGACATATTCCTGGGCACTCTTAAAATGTTGTTTTTCCATCTCAAAGTTGGATAAATACTTAGTAATTTTAAACACAGTGATACTGAGCACTGTGATAGCTAACTTCAGGCAGCTCATTTCTGGAGTTCCGAAATCCTGCTGCATGCATACTGCGTGCATCCTGGCAGGAATCTCAGAGCAGGATCCTGCATAGCCCTGGTGCTACACACACAGCCAGAAGGCAACCAGCTCAACAGGAAAGCCTTGGCAGACAGGGTTTTGGGAAACCATAACATCAGGAGTAATTTAAAATGACCTCTCTGACTGTGCAGTGAACTGTGAGTGCCCCCACAGTCAGCTCACAGGTCTCCACTGCAGAGCAGTAACTAATAGCTGAAGGGTGAGATGGCAATGAGCAGCTGGAAGACGGCTGCTCCAGAAGCTACCGCGGCTACCGCACAGCCAAGCGGCTACCGCACAGCCAAGCGTTGGGCTGCATTCCAGCTTCGTTCCTGGTCTGCTGTGACTGCTCATCTGCCCTTTCGTGCACCCAGCAATTACAGAGAGCCAAGCTCTCTCCTCCGGAAAGGGTCAGGCAGGAGGGAAGGGTGCTTGGCGGGGGGCAAGCGTTAAGGCAGCGTGCTGGCCTGAGTGAGGACCAGGAGGCCAGAAGGGCAGCCGCACTGGTGGCTGAACAGGGGCAGGCAGCCCAGCCAGCTGGTGAGAGCTGCACACATGAGCAGCTGGCTTCTGATCTGGCTCAGCATTAAAAACAAAGAAAAAAAATTGCATACTGGGACCAACTTCAAACTTAAGAAATTAAGTACTTTGTAGCCTTTAATAACTTCTAGCTGAGGAGGGATGAGTGGGATGTGAGATTACAGTTTTGGATTTCAGCACCTAAATGCCATTTAAGTCTGGTGCTAGGCATTTATTTCCTGTTTTGGATTTGATTCCAAGTTTATATTTAAATAGTTTAAATATCTTTCTAAAGAAAACAAAAATAAGAATAAACTTTATTTATTTATTTATTTATTAAAAGAGAGGTACTAGTCTTTGAGATTATCATCTGGTTTTGATAATGACCTGAAACATTCTGGCACAAAAGCTCCACTTCACTTGCTGCTTTCAGATAATAACAGCTAAGCATTGTTATTATTATACAAAATACGAAAATACAATATGTTCCATAAGGGAATAACTCTTGTTGCCAAGGTGACTGAGTAGAACACATCCCTGATATATAAGTAACTTTCAAAAAGAGTGATAAAACAGATGGAGAAAAGAGGTAAAAGACTGGAGTAGTGCTATGAGTTATATAACAATATACTTCAGCGTTATTATCCAACTAATAAAGTTCTTGTTTCAGGCAAATACAGACTAATTTGAAACTCAAAACTACTATTATTATTTTGGGATCATAGACTAGTTTGTTTTAGAGCATGTTTGACTGTATCTAACTAGTCTTATTACAATCAAAGATGTTGTTACCTGTTACGTGTTTCTGCCTAAATGAGGTAAAGGGATATTTTTCTAGCATGATTTCCTATTAAAAAAGGTGTGCAGAAGACAACTTCGAATGTGCAACAAACATTTTTGCAATGGTATTCGAGTACTGTTTGAATGTATACCAGTTTTGTTTGAGTCCTAATCCAAAGCATGCTTCTCTCTCACACAGCCTAGGCAGAGGCCATATCAAAGTTAGCTCAAGGGTATTGGCATCAGACAGGTGAAGGACTGAATTAACATGAGCTTGTGGTTTGGCACTGCTACCAGCTCACCTTACCTTTTTCTTTTTTTTTTTTTTTTTTTTTTTCTCCAGTGGAAGGCCTTCAGCTGTTGCTCGTTAGCTGTAGGTTCCCTATGTGGATATACAGGGCTGCAGTTTGCTGAAATGTCTTGCCTTTGTGTTTTCCTCACCATTGGAATAATAATGAATAAGCAAATAGCGTGAATGGGCTGGAGTGCGATGCCCTGTGATAGAGCTACATTTGCACAAATGAACATGAGGTCCTTACTTCAACACTTATTCCTTCTTTCCTGATCATTTTTAGCAGATTTTGTGTGTGTGTGTGTGTGTGTGTGTGTATATATATGTAAAAACTTGAAAGATACAGCTATGCTTGGATTTTGAGACATGTTCTGCAATAATAACAGGTGGGCACATTTTAATGTGACCAGGGTATATCTATTGTTGTCTTTCATGTCTAGAACAGGAAACATGAACATCTTGAGCAGTTTGAGGGGAACTTATCATCCAGTTAACTGAATATTAATTAGTAATGAGTTGAAACATTCAGAGCACACCTGGTAAACATGACCTGAGAGTGAACTGGTCTGAATGTTAGAGCTGTTTCTTTGTGGTTGTGATTGACAACAAATCGTATAAAAGGAGAGGAGTGGTCAGATATAGTATACTATACATTTTTAATCACCAACCCAGTCATGCTTCCAATATCTGCATAATAGTCCAGAAATAGTCTTCTCGTTCTATTGCTAGACTGTTTGTCTGGGCAATCACATTTGTGATGCTCTTTGTCCAAACCAGTTGTTTAATTTTGAGGTTTTATCCATTCTAAACCTAGACTTGGTACTTGGTCTATAGCATTCAGCCAATATGAAAGTGCACAGGAGGTTATTCTCTAGAAAGGAGATAATAAAATCGCTTCTTGTGGAAGCACGGTAGACATCTGGATAGGTAGCAAATGAGGAAAGCTATCTCAAATCAAAAAGGTTCAAATAAACCAAGCCTTAGCCCCGTTTGCATATATTCCAATCAATGTGTTAATTAATGAGTCAAGAACTGCAAATACTTTAGATAAACAGAGAAAAGTGTTGCATCAATTCTGCCTATAGACACAAATTACATTTACAGCTGCAGCTATGTTTTGTAAGGAAGCACATGTAACCGGCAATACCAGGTGGCAGGCGTATTTTTGGAATCCTGCTACTCTGCTGTGTTTTCTTGAGTATCAGATTGCTTGCTCTTTAATAAAGCTAATTAATTTTACTATCTGATACAAAAATAAACAGATAAAAATTGCCTTTAAGAAGCTTCTCCATAGCAGAAAAACCAGCACTGCAGCATTCTGATACAGCCCTCATTCACACACAAACTGCTTACTCTGTAGCAATATGCTGTGTTAGGGTTCAAGGGCACCCGTTTGCTCCTAATCTAGGTGTAAGATGTGCAGAGGTGGCACAAACTAGGAAGCATTCCTCCCTCAAGGGCTAAGGGAAAATGGGCTCTTATGCCTGCCAGACCTGCTGTAGAGCCGGTGCCATGCCTGCACCTAAATTGCAGCCTTTTGGGCGCATATCTGGGTGATGGCATTTGACACATATTTCCTGAAGCACAGCTGCTTTTGTATTTCTTCCTGGCTGGTGGTGTGCTTCAGATGTTTCATATTCTAACATCCAGAAACCAGACTGTTGTGGAAGCTGCAGTGCTTAAGAAGGAGACAGATCCTTTGGTGTTCCTTACCTCCCCTCCATGAATGATCTGGAAAGAAGGGGAGATTCAGGGTGGTTTATTCTTTCATGCTATGATCCAAGTGTTTCCAGGGAGAGAAGAAACTGTGGTCTTGTCTTTAATGAGCTTCTTGCATAATTAAAGTTGCAAACTAGCTTTTAGTAAATCTTAAAACAAACAAAGCAAATAGCCCCTTAAGGAGAGCTGCAGTAAGGAAGCTGAAATCATATAGGGAAAAAAAAAATCTGAAGAATGTTCTTGTTCTCCCAGATGTTAGCCTTAATTTTCCGTTATAAATGAGTTGTGAAAATCAAGTATGGTATCTGAGCAAGAACAGGCCAGACATCTCAGTCTGTAACTTTTTTTTTTTTTTTCTGTTGAAAAAGAATTAGCTAGCTTGAAGAGGAGATGATGCTGAGACTGAATTATTTAATCAGAATCTACATGCGTTCTTCTGAATTGCTAAACAGTTTGTAATGTTAACCCCACTATGTGCCCTTCCTCATTTTTGTGACTTCAGCTGACTGACTTGTCCTCTTTTTCTTTTTTCTCCTTGTTTTTAAAAATTCTTTGTTTTATTTTACTTTTTTTTTTTTTAATTTTAATCATCCCCCTTACAATCTTCTTAATTATATGAGAGTAAAATCAGTGACAAAATTATACTTGACATCAGTGGGACCAAAATTTTACTCCCAAGTATGCAGGCCTATGGGGTACAACTTCAGAAAGCTATTCTTTGCAGTGCTGATTCATTCTTTTCTTCCTGCTCCTCTATGACCAACTTTTCACACACACATGTCCTTTGAGGCCTTTAAAACCAGTTATTAACTCACATAGTTGACTTCTGTCTGGAGAGAGGGGAAAAAAAAAAAAAAAAAGGGAAAAAAACACCAGATTGTACTTCTCAGTGGAACAAGGCAAGACACTACCGGTCAATGAAGTACAATCTCCAGGAGACCCAGGGATCAGCTAATGATAAAAGACTCTCTCTAGTGGAATTTGTCCTACACACATCTGCACTAAAGTGCTCAGCATGCAACAAAGCCAGCACTGAGCTTCCCACACTAGTTCTTATTTCATATTGTATGTAAAGAAATTGCGTGCTTTGTGCATATGTGTGCATATCTGATAAATGCACCCATGTAGGTAAACACTGTTTGAAAAAATGTATTATCAATGAATTAAAATCATAAGATCAAACCTAAACTTCATTTATTTAGAGCAATTATACATTCAGCACGTATATGGACAGATATATATCCTTTCCATACGTTTATTATTCTTGATAGAAATTTTCCCAAGATGTTTCAGGCTATTAATTTTACCCTTAAATAGCAAACTGGGATTTCTAACAGCTAGATTAAAAAAATAATAATAATAAAGTCTTTTTTGTCTCCTTATAAAAACTCAACCTTGTTGCTGTCTTATAATGACTCAGACTGCATTTCACCAATGTCTCCTGACTAATTAGAGCCCATCACTAGTTACCGGTACAATCCTCTCCAGGGGTACCAAATGCAGAGCCCCTTCATGTGGCCTGTTGAATTTTTTATTTCCAGCAGGTGAGTGGGAGCAAGAAAATGAAGACCTATCTTCTAATGAAGCTCCTCTGTGACTTACATTTACTTTCTGTCACTGATTGACGTTATCATGCCATTAATACCTTATCTTTTTCATCCTGTAAAAGTTGCTATTGGATGATACAAATTTTAAGAGAAGAAAGTTTCCTGTATTCTTTTCTACTTTTTCTTTGGTAAGCTTAAATACCTATACTAATATTTTAGTTGTTTCTATGAGCCATAATATCTATAAATTGTTATATCTTTAAATTATTTTGGCTTCCAAATAAGTTAAATGTTGATATAACTGGCACACTAATGCTTTCAATCAAGACCAAGCTGAAATTCAGTTACGATTTTCTTGCTTAGGATTTGTCTTTTCTTTCACTAGCAATTGAAGACTTCTTGATGTGAACATCATAATACCCCTTTTCTTACCTGTGCTGATCTGCTCAAGTTAGTTGAGGAATTGAAGAGCTTATGATGTGCTGTTATAACTCAGAATTATGTCTGGTACTAAATCTCAGAGCAATTAACTTATATATCTAATGAAAGTGTCAGCATGAGCATACTTCTCTTGTTCCACATATAAAAAGTGGTCCTATAAGTTCTGGGTGAAACCTGCATTTTAAACGCTTCACAAAAAGTAGAGATGATTTTCAGTATTAGATTTGAATACTTAACATTTCAGGAAAACAAAATATTTCATTTTTAGCGGTGTTTAATGTCTTTATCAAACAGAAAACTTATTCACAATCTTAAATTTCAACTGAAACAGGGCTGTAGTGTTTGTGATTTCTTTCAGGTCCATTTTCTACTGTTATCTTCTGTTTGGTAGTGTAATCCTTCCTAACCACCCATTGAGTAGGAGGAAGCTGTGCTTGTTTTGATATTACACAGTTTCCACTGAAGTCAACTTTGATTTTTTTTCATAAATAAAGAAAAGAAAGTTTATCATCTTCACATAACTCAACTGTGTGAGCTTTATAGACATATAATTTTGCAGGAATTCTGATGAAATCACAGGGTGGCCTCAAACATACACAGAGAAGAGAGCACAGGATTTTCTTTCCTGCTCTTTGTCAGTACAAGTAGGTCCCAGGCATAAGCAAAGAAAGCTCTACCAGACCTGGAAAGACAGGACCAATTAATTGGGGGGAAAAAAAAAAAAATGACAGAAGAATATCCTATGTGGTCCAGGGCTTCTGTTCTGTGGCAGTGCCAACAAAACTGGAGGACAGTGATATGTGCACTGCAAATCCTGACACTGTCCCAAGGAATGGGAGGTGCTCCGTCTTGGTTGCTCTGTCTTGCATGGTGGGATTCCCATGTGAATGGGTGGGATTCCCATGGTGGCAGCCCTGTGACTGCGCTGCCTCACTCCTGCAAGGTTGCAATGGCTTGCTCCTGCAGGGTCCTTGCTGCCTGCATTTAGTAAATGTACCATGCATGCACATTGTGCCTTCTTTTTCATGAGAGGAATGGACAAAGACTTCTATTCCTTTACATAAAGGCAGTTGCTTCAGATTTGTCCCTGTTTTATTCTTTTACAACAGATATCTGTCTGAAATAGGAAACTTTTTTTTTTTTTTAATATGCTTAAGAACCTAAGTAATACAAATAAATTTAGGTGAAGTTGGCAATCTGAAGTGGAAACATTACAACTGTAAATGGTTTGTGCTTTTCTTAAAACTTTTTTATTATTATTTGTTTCATTTTTGTTTAGTTTACAGTAAATATTGTAGCATGAAAGGTACTATCCAAAGAAAGACATATGCATTTTTTTCTGTCGTTCATTTACGTAATATGTAGTAGATCTTTACTTAAAGATGTGGGGTGAAAAAAAAGTGAACTTGAGTCCTTTGAAGGGAAAGAAATGGTGGTGGAAGGAACACAAGTTGTTGCCAAAAATTACTATGATGAGCCACTAAACCAGATGTGCTACCTTACACTGAGGATTTAGGAGTAAGAGTATATACTTAAGGAAAGCAATGATGGCTCTAGTTCTGAGAGGAAACTTTCTGCTTTACTACGTCATCATTTTGATTGCTGTCTATTTTTCCTTTTTCCTTTTTTTCCCAGTGTCCTTTCATTTTTGTGATACATGAAATTAGTGCAGTCCAACTTGTGTGAAATGTATATGTTGCACACACAACAGGGCTGATGTCTACAGGTACAGCTACACTGCTAAATAAAATAAAGGCTGTCGAGGATGTTAACTTTTTTTTTTTTTTTGGTCATCACCACTGGTTTTCATCATCGTGGTCAGCCAGTTCCCTGCCTCTTTTTTTGAGTGTTCCAATAAGCCATTGTAAAAGAAAGCCCAGGTGTACTTCTGGGAACTGTTCACAAGGATTGCTCCCCATCCCCAAAACAGTACTAGTGAGACTGCACCAGGTTTGTCTCCCTTCCTTCCACATAGTCCTCTAGGAGTATGCATAGATCCTGGCCCTCAGGAACATCTCTACTTGTATCTTCATGTCATAAAAACGCTATGCTGGTGAATCCAGCATGCCTCATGTTATTTCAGACTTGAATTGAAGCCAAACCAATTGTTGCATTCTTGGCACATCACCACTGTAGATCCAAAGCCAAATTATATACAGTATTATACAGTATAGATGTGGCCAATAGGTACCTAAAGATGCAGTCTCTGTTCTTTGTGAATATAAGGTATAGGTTGCTACAGCTTGCTTGTCCTTGGATCTGTCCCTGGAATCATTTTATCTAGAAGTACAAAGAGCCCAACATTGTCTAAAAGAATTGACAATCAGGATACTCTTTGTTTACTAAGATCCAGCTTTATATACTATTAGTGAGAATGACTGGTTAAAAACTTGTATTTGAATGAAAACAATCATTTTTCTTAAATTCTAATATATTTCCATCCATACATACATAAATTATGAGGATACAACTTATCTTTTTATATATAAAATTGACTGAGCTACCAAGTCTAAAGTGTTTTGGTTTTGCCAGGAGAAAGTCAAAGGAATATTTCAGTAGGTAAAGGTTTATTGCAATTTTGCAAATCACCAACTGTACTATTTTTCAATGTGATACATTATGACATGTTTTTGTATATATGAATGTAATATGAAGCTGGGGAAGAGGACATTGGACATCAACACAGGCTCCATGGCCCAACAATGCTAATGCTGGAACTTGTTTATTCACGTTTCTATTGAGAGTGATGTTCTCAGACAGAAAATGGAGAGATGGAAAAACTTGAAAGTGGCTATGTCAATAGCAAGAACAAGTGGTTCAAAATCCAGCATTACAGTACCAAAACCAAACCAAACCATAATTCTGAAAGAAAAATAAAATCCCTTCAGACTGCAGTCCTTTAGTAACCTCTGAAGCCTAGCTGTTGCACTAGCGCTAGACACTTTTTTCTACGTTCTACCAACTCTGAGATAAATGCCGTAATACAAGTCCATGTATACAACGTCCAGTTTGAGATCAGTTTGTCTATGGAGCATATGGGAGGCAGAAGTGAATTCAGTGCCTATTAAAATGCTTATGAAAAATAGATAAAGCCTTTCAAACTTTAATAACATGCTATTTGATTTTGTCAGCAGATAACATTACACACAACAAATTGCATACCTCATCTTAAGAGCTTCAAAGTCATCAGTCTAAGAAGGATCCTGGAGACAGTGTGCAGGAGAGCTAACTCCAGCACACACTGATAAGCAGCCAGTTTTGAGGGCATGAGGAGGACACAAACACTGAGGGTTTTTTGAGTATGTGAAGAACAGCTGGATACTCTTATCAGGAGTGTAAGGATAGGCCAGGCAGGGGTTGCACCAAAAGAGAAAATTTCTGTACAGATACATTCAAGAAAATCCAGTAAGAGTGGAATTATGAAATATATTTGGGTTGGGCCTTTTGTTTGCAGCTTGTTTATTTACTGAGGTGTTCTGGAGAAAGCTTTCTGCCAAAACCTCTTATTTTTTTTTTTCTTTTTTCTATTTTTAAAGGAAAAAAAATAAAGACAGAAACTGCCAAGGATGTCTAGATGCCTAGAGCTTATGTTGCTGATTTTCTACTCAGGCTGTTTGGGATGGTGAGCACCTACTTGTAAGAGAGGAATTTCAGGAAGTGCCTTGAGGAAAAATATTCATTCAGACAGACCCCAGATAGAAAGATATAAATTGCACCATTCCTCAGGTGGTTTACCCAGTCTGGTTGAAAAATAATAGTCACAGCTTCCCTTCTCTTCTTCCTGATTTCCTTGGATTTGTCCTTAACGCATGTGAAAGGAATTACTCCCTCTCGTTCTTTCTGGGGACATTAATGGAAGAACCGCTGATCACATGGACAGATCTTTCTGTAGGATGTTGCTGTAATTCCAGTGCTGTTCATTCGCACTCACCACAGCAGCGTTGCTCTTGTCCTCCGCCTGTCCCTTGCTGCTCTGGCAGAGTGGTGCTCAGGTGATCTATAAATCTGTTACACATACCTTCTAGCAAGCCAACAAGCAGACATTATAACTTCTCTTAGTTATTCTTATTCTCTGTTTCGACCTCAATCCTGGTTGCAGTGCTTAATATGATTTATTTATTCATAAGATACTAAACTAACACTACTGGTTTTGGCTTGGGCTGCCCATGAGACATGGAAGAGAAGTGCTGACATGTTATTGCTAAGGGCAATGGGCAGATTACTCTGCATTAGATTCAGAGGGTGCATTTATTCATCTATAAGCATTTTTATAGTGACTGTAATTGTAACACCTGGGCAATGTACATGCACTATAAAAAATGTTGAGGACTGTCCATTAGGGCAGTTAATTCTCTGTCCAGCTTCTGGTTTAATTGAGACATTCTGTCTTTGACTGTGTTACTGTTTCTAATTTAAGGCATGCAGTAGGGAAAAGCCAAGCCTCACAGCTGTGAAAGTATGTGGGTAGATACTTGGATGCTGGAGGCCAAGTCTGAGCAGGAGGGAGAAGAGGGTATCATCGCGGAAGCAGTTACACATAGCTTTAGAGATTGTATTGTTTTCTTTGTTGTAAAAGTGCTGGGCAAAATTTATTTTATGCCCAACATTTCTGATAGAAATCTGAGCTTCAATGAGCATGAAACTAATCAAGGTTGAATTTGGTTAATAGTTCTGGTAAGAACAAAGAGGGGAAGAATTTTAAAAATGTCAAAACATATCATTTTGACCTTTCAAAAATGAAATGTTCCATTTCAGAAATGCCAAACCATTTCATTTTGACATTTGTAAAATGAAACTTTGACTTTTTGATTTAAAATGGTATTTTTTTCCTTAAAAATTGACCTACATTGTTCAAATAGTATGAATCTGAAATAATTCCAGAATGCTATGAGTTGAATAAAAATTATAATTTTTCAGAAAAAGTAAAACAAATCCCACTCTTCTTCCAATTACTTTCCTAATTTCTTTTATTATGTCATTGCTATTGCTGTTATCATCATATACATTTTGTTACATGTTTTCTTATGCAGGTTCTCCATCTTTCCTCTGTTTTGCCCTGAAATGAAAAATCTGCACTTTGCTGTATTCTATCTTGGTTTGAGATTTTCCCAGGAAGTGTTTTAACATGCAGTTTCATTGATTTATTTTTATTATTTTAACCTACTACAGATGGCTATTCAAATTCATCTTGTTCTTTATTTTCTCCTTTTTACTGCTTGCTTCTTGTTAACTGTATATGAAAAAAGCAGCAGAAGACTGAAACTCTAACCTTAGGACTGTGCATGCTGCAGCAAAAAGTGGCATGGTCTAGTCAAGGAATGTACAAGTCCACCACTTGGAACCTGCATCAGAAGGGACCATCGAAAAACATGCTTGAGCTGATTGATCTCTTGCAAGGTGCGTGTTAAATCTGAGACTGATTTCAGGGAAATTCTCAGTCCCTTAAAAGACAGGAGAATGTTAAAATTCTTCCAAAAGAAAGGAGAATGTTAAATACTTCTGTCATTAATGGGTCTTTGCCAACAATCTTCTTTACTACTGTCTTGGAAATAGCCCTTTTAAAGACTCGGATTTCCTATTATGATTTTAAAGTGGGCCCAAATATAGAAATTCTTGACGGAGTGCCAGGGAGTGAATGAAACTAGATCAAAATTGGTTCCTAAAACATAGCTGAAAATGTGCAGGCACGTAGTTTAGCCCAGCAAATGCACTTGGAATGAAGAGCAATACTGCATTTCATATGCAATCTTTTGCAGTTTCCAGCACTTGTTTTTGTGAGAATAGTGCTCTGATCTCTACTTAGGTTTGATATTGTATGGTGTACAATCTATGGTCAGTAACGCACTGCCCTTTGGCACAGAGAGTCTACTGCCTAAGCAGCAAGGATTGGCAGGAAAATGGGTGTAGAGGTATGAACAAATTTCTCCATGGTAACATAACAGGATAATGGTGTGTTTGGAATTCAAACTCCAGTAAATTGTTGTACAATCAAGTAACAAGCAAGACTTTGAAAGGTTTGTAGAAAACGGAAGAACATGGATGACTTTTCAGTTCATGTGAGGTTTGAGGACAAGCCCAATATAAGTGTAGAAACAATGCTGAAGACCAGTGATTAAAGTTGAAAGAGAAAAATGTATCTTATTAAAGAATTCAATTTTTGGTCAAGGGACTTACTAAGAGGAAGAAAAAAAAAGTTTATCCAGTTAGTTTCATTAATAAAAACTGAATTCCCTGTGGATTCATTTTCATGGCACAATATATTCTAGAGCAGACACATACCTAATTGGTACTCCAGAAGCCTAACTGTTTATAATAATAACGAGACAAAAATAAAATCCTTGAAGTTCAAGGAAAATATAGACCGCATTCCACTTCTGTTGTGCTACCTTATAAATATTTCAGTAGAAGCCAGAGCTATAGTCTCAGAGGGGAGCTAGCCAATTACATGGAGATTGTTGGAAACAGTGAGCATTTTGTTCCAGACCACACTCAAACCCCAGGTAACCCAGAGACAAGGTCTGTTGGCAGATTCACAGTATGTAAAAGCTTCATTTTAGCAAAATAGCAGGTAATGATATCTTCAGTCTTCAGATAGGCTGTTCATGAACAGCACCTAGAAATATGAGATCTAGATAAAATCAATCTGGATGCCGAGAGATTCTTATAATTACTCATATAGCTGATGAGCTCATCGTATTTAATTATACTACAGATGTGATATGTTTCTTGCAGTGGTTTACATGGGACCATTGCTATGGTACTATCAATCTTCTGATAGCTGGCACTTTAAATTGGCATTTTTCTTCAGCTGTTGGAGGAACATGGTTAGATTGGGTATCATCTGTTAGAAGCTTTTTAGCTCCCCTGATTATGAAGAAAAGCTGAATTAAATAATTGAAGCTTAACCAATAGACTCATAATCCCGAGAGCAAATAAAACTAAATCAGCATTTTAGATCTAACAAAATGTTTTGTGGGATGACCTATGGAAGAACAATAGAAGTTCTCAAAAGTCATGGTCTTCTTGATACTGAAAGTATGCAGAATTAGGCATAAATGATTGTGCAAAGCACTTGTTTTGTAAAAACTTTTGCTGTTATGTGCCAGAGTTCAATTCTGTACTGTATTCTGGAATCCTGGAATATGGTTCAAATTACAGGCGTATTTACTTCCAACTGCACCTACACTGGAGAACACAAAGGGAGAAAATAAGTACAGATTTTCAAAGGAATGTATAAGCCTTACAAGAAAAAAAAATCCCTTATTTGTTCTGATCTATATTACATCATTCTTATAGTAAGCTACAAACATCTCAGGTGTTTGTGGTTTGATATATAGCAGTAATGTTGTGGAAGCTAAATTTGATCACAAGAGCTTCTGATGCATGGATGATCAAAAGTTGCTGCCGAGGGAGTTTTCAACTAAATGAATTTGTCTTGAATTTACCTAATTTTAAACCAGTAACCTGAATCCTAATGCAAGTGAGTGAGAAAAAGTTCTTGTCCTATGAAGAGTAAAATTAATAAAGTCTTATTTCTGTCCATTGTGTCTCATAGATGGTGTCTTTGGGATCTAATCTTTTCATGTACCTAAGGATTTTAAAATGTTAGTATCCTATAGACACACTGAAGAATCTCATAATGGTTGAGCTGATATTGCAGTCTGTTTCAGTGATGAAACTGATGCAGTGTTTACCCATTTTTAAGACTTTTTTTCATATTCCTAATTTACTTTCAAATGTGCTTGTAATTTTCCAACAGTTATGCAAAATTTAATAAAGCAGAACAGACATAATCAGAGGAAGCAGTGTAACAATATTGGATGCTACTAGAATAACCACAGAAAATGAACATATCCTGTCATCCAAAAGGGGCATATTGGAACATATTTAATATAGAAAGAAATAGATGCAAGGTGATGCAAGGTAAATATCTATGTAATCGTTGCATTTGAGGACTCTTGAAAGAACTTCTACATTATTTTCTGAAAACACGTCTGTGTTATTCAAGGATATGATATACATGTATACAGTGCAATGAAAAGGGAAAAATCTTTCAGTACTTATGGTAAGAAGATGACTACATAAAATAGGATAGAACATTTGTTTACATTATGGACACCAAACATGAAAGAAGAAAGATAAGTTAATTTTTCTCCACAAGATAACCTATGAAGTACATTGATTAAAAAAAAAAATAAGCAAAAAACGTTATGACTAATCAGACCAGGGAGTTGTGTGACTTTTGGCTATGAAATTCTTTTACAAATGTGATTATAAATATTTTCACATTCGTATGGTCTGTAGTGAATTAAATGGTTAAAAACATGTTTTTATTGGATTGTCCTTTTTTTTTTTTTTTTTTTTTTATATATATAATATTAGCCATGCCCAGCAATCAAGAGTTAAAAGTTAGAACAGAAAGAATTTGCCTAGAAATTACCACAGGGAAAAAATATATTTATTTTAGTCTCTCATTAGGGAATTTAATATAGAAAGTATGAAGGACAGAGAGTAGAGGAAAGAAGAGGATCAGCAGATAATTAACTCTTAAACTGACATGTAATTACAGGCAGTGGCTGATGAATTGTGAAATAATGATACAGTTATCCAAACTACGGTTTCTGAACTTTCTAAAATAAATTTTATGTCAACGCTCAAAGGTATAGCCTATTTATATTTACAATAGTTATTCTTATTGCAGTGCTCAGTTATTTGCATTTTATATTCTTAAAGTATTACTTTTGAAACAGTATTAAAAACAAACAAACAACACCACCACCAACAACTACTGATATGTTTTGCAATTAAAAGTGAGCAGCAGTCCCTCTTTACAATTATTGGCATATGTTTCCTCTCAACATCCCCTGAGACTCCATCTAGGGAAGTAGTTAACACATTTATCTGTTTCACTTACTGGTTAGCCCAAAATAGTTTAGAAGCTTTTTCTCTTCTCTGAACTGTTGAAGCTCTTCCTTATGGCTGATTTTATTTATATATGTATAGAGAGAGGTGGTTTGTTTTTTACTTTATATATATATAATATATATAAAGAGAGCTCTCTCTCTCTCTCTCTCTCTATATATATATATATATATATACATTTTGTGTATACTTATATATAAACTTATATGTATTTATATACATATGTCTATAATATATTCACATACATGCATATATATGTATGTGTTTGTGTGTTGTTGAATGTAGTCCAGATGTAAGTGACTATACTAATTTCAGAACTGATCATATTAGTTCCAAATAATACCTAAGGCTGCCTGAACATAGACAGATAAACAAATAATCAGTGTCTTCTACAGAATTTTAGCATCAGGTATTTATTTCTGACAAGAAATTTTCTTTATATTTATTTCTGGCAAGTTGTCCTCTGATAGCCATCATCCAAGTGTGTCTCAAAATGGGAGATCCAAATGTTGGTGAACAGCAATCTCCAGTAAATGCTGGAAACTTGGTTAAGACTACACTATTTAGTCAGCTACATGCAGGCTGCTAATGCCAGTTTAGATGCCCTGGGATGCCTCCTGCCTTCCACTTCAGTCTACTGTATGCTAGTCCCATGGACACCTACTAGAGGCAAAACGTGTTATCTTAAATGGTTTTAGATGTTTACACCCAGGCAAGAGACCTGTATTTGCCTTGGAGCTAAGAATTGCCAGTCATCACTGCTGATACCCTGCTGGTGAACTTCCAGTTGCTCTAAGACCCAGCTCTCAGGCAGATTTGGGGAGCTGCCACAGCAGAGGGGAACTGCTTTGAGCACAGCAGGAACCCAGCCAGTTTGAAACCTGCACCCAGAATGGGATGAGGCGAGCAAAAATCTCCTTGTCCAGGGGCATTGGGCTGTGTCTGGGCTAAGTGAGAGGAAAGGACCTTGGTTTGAGAAGCTGAGCATTTCATGGAGACATTGGTAGGGATGGCTGGCCCTAAATTGCTTAAGAACCATGGTAGGAGAGAGGGAAAGGGAACTACTTAAGTAGGGTAGATGTTCATGGTCCTATTTTGTTATATGTGAGTGCAAAGGATGACATGGACTGGTGTCCTATTTAGGGACTCCTGCCCTAACACAGCTAGTAGCACATCGCTGCCAGAGATTTTGAGCTTAAGATACTATTCTTTGCTTTGTTTAATGCATGGAAAAGTTTGCATAGCTTAGAATAAAGATGAGCTAATATCAATGGTTACTTCCCTAGTTATTTCAAAAGAATGTGGGAAAAACGTAATAAACTGGGAAAGAAACTTCTACACTTGCACAAAGAAGTGTCAGAAAAGCAGCAAGTAGGTAACAACACTCAAAGAGTTTTGTACTACTAGTGAGGAGTCAGTAATATCACATTTTCATACATGTGAACTGTTCTTATATGATGGTACCATAGTAGGTGAAAAAAAAATGACATACATTACTCAAAAATGTAGGATATTCTAATTCTTTTTGTCTTTCCCCATTTTGTGGATTCTATTTTCTGCCAGCTGTAGTTTCTAAAGTATATCTGCATTCAAATCAGTAGTGTAGCATGCCAAGCTCACTCCTCAGATATTATGGGGCTTTGTAATTGAAGAAGTTGCATTAGGCTCACAACATGCAACATGTCCACTACTCTGCTGAGTAAGCAGATGTATGTGGAATACTTTCCTCTCTGTTTCACTGAAGAGTAAAGTTTCTCAAGAAATCTTGTTTTATGAATACGTGCCACCAACACGGTTACCCCAAACTCCTGGCACCTCTTAATGTTTAGCCTGCAGTATCTTTTACATGTCCCAAGGTACTGTGATGTTAACAGGGATACTGAGGAACTGATGATCTGCAGCTCTTATTTATTTTGTTTCTGTGCTTCCTGTGAATGAACATGTTTAACATCAAGCAGCAAACTTCGAAAGTGTAATCTAAGTGCTGATTTAGGGATGTGTAGTGTGGAAGAAAAAAAAAAAAAAGGCAGTGTAGTGTCGAAAAAGACAAGTCTATAATTTCTCATTAACTCAAGCACAGATAGAAATATCTTGGTCTTGTCTGCCCCTGTGTACAATGTAGAATTACTGTTGGTTTGGTCTGCATTGGTTCAATTGCTTGATTTTCCCTTTGGAAAGTACAGAGACACAAGTTATTTGTGTTATACCAAGGCTGGTATAATACAAGTCAAGTATGGAGAAATTAAGGAAGACATTACTCAAGTTGCCCATTCATATCTGTTAGTCAGAAGCCTCTAATTATGTGATCCACTGTATTTTTGTCTGGCATGTTCCTATCCCATGCAGCGTACAGAATGGATGATGCTTTTATTGACCAAGTGATTAGTATTTTTTTTTCCATTTATTTGTTCTGTATGTGGCCATGTTTATTTACTGTAAATTGCAGGTAGAGCTACCAATACCTTCATTTATCTTTCTGTGTTGTTCATCTGGAAGCCTGTACCATTTAGTTCTGTGGGGTTGTGTTGGTGAAAAGTATCTCTCAGTTTTGGTTTCTTGCAGAGACACGACTGACTTGTCTTTTCAGGCTTTTTTTGGCCAGTCAGTATTTAGTTACCTGTGCGGGCTCCCTTGATGGCAGCTGACACTGTGAATACTCAGCAATTCTGCAAATGAGATCCTCAGGTCCCAGAGCTGGCATCCAGAAAATGAGAAATACAAATTGGTTTAGCGTGAGTTGCATCACATTGCATCGCATTTCTCACTAGCGACCTGCTTGGAATTGGCCGGAATAGACGTGTGTGTGCGTCCTCTTAACTAACCGAGGAGCAGCAAGGAAGTTCAGGACTGCTCCTCCTCTGGCCTCCCACTGGGACTAGAAATGTGGGAGGAAGGAGCAAATAAAGAGGCTGGCAGCAGCGTTGTCACCTGGAGTGGGGACAACCCTCCTTCCAGCCTCCTCACCACACTCGCCCTTTCATGTCCTGGCAGCAAGGAGAGACTGAGCCCAGGGCTGCTGGAGTAGCTGCTGAAGGTGGTGGCAGGGAGCAAGAACATGCTGTGGAGAGGTGCCGTGAAGTGTTATTTTGGGAGGCAGGTGGTATTTCTGGCAGCAGGACCATACTTCTGAACCATATAGCCTCCAGCCCCATCCTGTCGGTGGGGAACGCATCAGCCTGAAAGATTAAAGTTCAGCAAAATGATAAGCCACCAAAACCAGGGCTTTGTAATGGGAACTGTCATGTAACTTGAATAATAGTCCCATTCATAATACTTACACTGGATCTTAATCTCACTTAAAGTGAAATTACTCTGGGGACTTAAAATAGGAGTATTTGTAATTTAAATGTCTTCTGGGACTCTTTACACCTCTGGTATAGTGCACAATGATGTGATACGTGTTCTCACTACAAATCTATGTGTGTGTGCACCTCTAAGTGTAGGTATGTGAACATACACTTGCCATGTATTTTTATATGTAGTTATATGTATGTAGTAAAATACGTAGTGGTGTACAGATAACAGTAAAACTGAGAGGCGTAATGGTGATTCCTATCGCGAATAGTGCCAACGAATATTTTTTTTGTTTCTGAAGTATACAATGCATGATTTTCTGTTTTTCTTTTATATAACAAATTTAAAAGCAAAATAAAGGGAAGAACAGAGGGGAAAAAAAAAAAAAAAAAAAAAAAAAAAAAAAAAAAAGAAAAGAAAAGAAGGGCAGGGAAAGGAATGCAGAAAAAAAAAAAAAAGAAATTATTGATATGATGAGTTGTGGAAAAAAAAAAAAAGCCAACTAAACTTAAAATAATTCTCTTCTGAAATATATGTCATTGGAAAGACTATGAAGCATCCATTCAGTCTTTGTTTTATGACCAGAGTTAAATAGTTTCTATGCTCTGGACCAAACACGATTAAATTTTCACAAGGTGATCACTTCTTAATATTTTTAGCATATGTTTATATCATTACTTGTAAATTTGCTCTTACAGACATGCTCACAGTGAGCCCTCAGTGGGATACAGAATTTCATGCCATTTATCCAGTGCTGGCCATAGCTTCTCCTCTTCAGCTAAAGCTCATCACTCTCTGTAAATTATCATAGCTCTTGCAGGTAGAACTTTATTATAGGTGATGCACATATGCCAGGCTCATCTAGCATTATAACACTTTCTGTCACCTTCATCCAAACAACATCTGGCAGCTGTTCCCAGAATGACATTTCAGACATGGAAGCAGGCTTAATATGAAGAAAAATATGGCGGCAGTGGCAATACAACCAGAGAATAACTTCCTCCCCAATTAGGTAAAGATGCTTTTATACTCCAGTGTCTCAGGAGTCCCTATTCACTCCCACTGTTGTTTTTTTTCTGCTAAGTGGTTTGCAACAGTCTAGTTTTCAATGGTGCTCTAGGTCAACTGCTCTCCATGAGAGAGGGTGAGAAAGGTGGATGTCAGCTTTTTGAACCTGGCCTCTCAGACTGAGGTGGAGATACGCTCCTTTGACCTTGCAGTATATTGTGTACAAGTGTGCTCTTTCATTGTGGTTAACATGCTGTGAACCAAATTCAATGCAACTTCAGTGATCACTTCAAAGTTCCCTAAAGCAGAAAGCATATTTCCACCCACTACCACTTGTTAGATCTGTATTGTTGCATGTCACCACTTGTGTGGTCTCTCCAAAAAATCTCCCGTGAAATCCACCAGAAACATAAAGCCAAGTGGAAGAAAATTACCTTTACAGAGGCCTGAACCTAGTTTTGTGGGAAATAAAGAGTGACTTAGTTATTAACCTCCAATTTTGAATATGAATACAAAATGTAAGAAATTCTAACAAAGTTGTAGCTTATGGTTTCCAGAGAAGGGAAATTTTTAAATTTTTAAATTTCAAACCTCTTAGCTAAGAAACTCAACCACACATATTGTGCCGTGCCATTGCTTATTTGCTTCACTATCTGCATGAAGCACTTCTAAAGCAAAAGGTCTGCATATTGTAGACTACACGTTGTCACCTTTTGCCTACAAAATGGAAGAGGAAAGATTTCTAGGGCTTCCATGTATTGTACAGACAGGCTTCCCACAGTGAGGCTTCACTAGCCAAATCATGAATCTGTGTGACAGTTCCTAGCCACACAGTCCCAGTTCTTTCATGGGAGATGTAACTGGTCACGTAGCCTTCATGGTTAGTGTAATTGTTCTCATTAGCTGCTATTTCTAGTTGTTTGTTTGTTTGTTTTACCTATGCATCACTTGTTCTGCTACAGTAACAGGGTTACTCACAGTAACCTGAGGTGTGTAGGAAAGGAACCCAGGCAGCGAGATGACACAGCTAGGGAAACAGCTATTTGCTATATATACCTTTTCATACAAGCATCTTTTTGTTCTCACAGTGTGGCTTTTTTGAGCTTTGATATAGCTTACTTATCTCAGGATTCTTTTTCTTTCTTTCTTTCTTTCTTTCTTTCTTTCTTTCTTTCTTTCTTTCTTTCTTTCTTTCTTTCTTTCTTTCTTTCTTTCTTTCTTTCTTTCTTTCTTTCTTTCTTTCTTTCTTTCTTTCTTTCTTTCTTTCTTTCTTTCTTTCTTTCTTTCTTTCTTTCTTTCTTTCTTTCTTTCCCCTTGTCTCTTACTCCATTGTGGGCTTCTGAGGTTTTTGTATTTTTGGTTTGCTCTCTATATGCTGCTTCCTTAATCACTGCAGCTTCTCTTCTTTTCCTTCCAAGCCTCTTTCATGTATCTTCTGTAACTTCCTATATAAAAAACATAGACAAAACCAAAATAAAAACATTCTAACAAGTCTGAAAGAATATTAAATACTTAAAAAGCCACAAGTAAGTCATATTCAGTTGTGCCACAAAACAAAGTAATACTACTAATTACCAGCTTCTATTGTTATCAGCAGCAACCTTGAGAACTCCCTTTATACACTGAACAGTTTTAATTATTTACCCTACTGCAAACACAAGAATTCACAGTGTCTCTTCTTTGTTTATCATTGAATCCCCAAGAGACATGGAAAGGAGAATACGAAATCAATTTAAATCCTTATAGCTCTCTGAGCAGCCTCTTATGTCCATTCGGAAGAAAAAGAAATGCGACACTAAATACTTTGGGGATCTGACTCAAGTTTGTATCTTGTGTGTGCTTAAGGATCAAAGAAGTCTGAGAGATGGAAAAAGCCTATTAGACTTTATCATCTTGCCACCACCTCTGTAAATGCAGCAAATCCTTCTCAAATAGAGGCTGTAAATAGAAGGCAGTGACGACTGAAACCTCATCATTAATTTCCCAGGAAATAATTGCAGAGGTTGGTTAATATTACACTGACTTCAGCACTGCCCTGCTACTGTGAGACTTCATGAATTTGTTTGCAGGCAACAGCCATTTGATGTCGTGGTCCTAAGAGATCCTGCCTGAGGTGATAATACCGCTGCTCCCTTGGACCTGTCCTCTGGCCAGGCTCCCTCCTTCCTCCTGTGGGGCTATTTGTCCTATGCATCCCCATCCACATGCAGGAGTCTCTCTCAGTGGGAGGGATGCAGTGAAGATACAGAACATTTCGGCACATCTGAAAGTCCATCTGCTTTCGGGTTAGAAAAAAAAAAAAGTTTTCTTGTCTGTAAAGGGCAGTATGATCCATTCAGACATTGTTCGCAACCCTGGATCCTAGCGGTGAGGGCCAGGAGGAAATGCACGTGAAGCAAATAAGACTTTAGCACCCCTTGACGCATCACCTCTTGCCCATGCAGATCTCTGGCCAGCTTCATTGCCCCACGTCCTCCTGCTAGTGCCATGCCCTGGGTAAAGCACTCAGCAGAAGACTGCTAAGCAGCAGGTAGCTAACTGATGTGAGGAGCTGCCTTCCTCCCATCAGGGCTATGAGTGCACCTCCTCCCACAGGGGTCTGCTGCCTCTGCTCGGGACAGCTTCACCAGAGCAGCCTTGAGACACCTTGGTGGCTTTCAGCCCCATTGCTCAGGAGCTGCATTTAACCTGAGACTCTGGGCCCTGGTCACTGCCCGAGTGACGTTGCAGCTGCACGATGACTCTTTTGATCCGGATCCTGACTGACTGCACAGACTGACATCCTGGCTTGATCTGTCTCATCACTGTGGGTTTGCCTGGAGATCTGGACTCATGGCTGAGCCCGGCTGCTGTCCCGGACTTGCTCTGCCCTTCTTGTTCAGGTAGCGTGGGACAGCCCCCCCTGTGGTGAGGCCACGATGAGAGTTCAAAAAACTGTTCTGCCAAATATGCAATCCAAGCAGTATTTTGTAGACGCTTTCATGTATATATATAATGTTTTCCACAACTAGTAATAAAATATTAAACTGAATTTTAGTAACTGAAATAACTGCTTTTATTCATGAAAACACTCAAAAATTATTCAAACATTTTCTCTTGTTTACTTAGCTACAAAATTGTAAGGTAGGTTGCCTGGAGATAATCAAGGTCAGATTGTTTCTGGCCTTGCTTACTGACAACTGTGTGTTCCTATATAGATTAATAGGATTTTTTTTTTTATCTCCTACCTTTCTTGGTAACTCTGATCAATTAAAGTCAGCAGCACAGAAGTTTAGAAGTGCAGCTGCAAGGAACTGATTCAAGAATTTTGGCTTCTGGATCTGTCCCTCTGTCATCAGCAGAGAATGATCCTTTGGGCTTAGACTCTCTGCCAGGGGTGTCAGCTGGTAGAGAAAATATTGGTTTTACAGCAACTGCTGAAGCATGAAGTGGCTGGTAGCAGTAGCTGCCCAAAAGGGAAATGCACATCCCTGTTGCAGAATAGGGAGGGGATGATGCACAGAATCCTCAGTTGTGGGGGAACCCAGGAGATCCTGATGACAAACATCTGAATTCAAGACAAGCCTACCTGAGATAACACTGGTTCCTGTGAGGGACACCTAAATATTCAAGGAGGGATTACTGAATGCACAGAGAAAAGGCCTCAGGCTTTGGTGCACGAGTATGTTTTATTTTTAAGCAAATGATGTGGTCATGTGAGACCCAAGATTCTGCTGAGTTGGATGTAATCTACTACCCAGTTGGTGTTGATGTGTGTATATACTACAGCATCTTGAAGGACTTCTACACATCCAGCCTGTCTCTGTAGGGTCACTTTTCCATTTTGTTTGTGTCTGAGGATCTGGGGGTCATAAATTTAGGTATGGTGGTTAGGACTCCCAAGGACAACATTAGCTATTATTTTTTGTTCTGAGTTGTTTTCTACTTCATCTCTCCTACATGCACATCCTTCAGAGTTCCTGGGGGAGGTATGCTTGCTTCTCTCTTCCATAAACACAGCATGTGCTGGAAGAAGGGGCTGGGTGCAGGGATATTATAGGTGTCTGCAGCAAGGCCATGGCTGGCTAGCGGAACTCCCATTTGATTCTCTCTTACACTATTTCTGCAAAGCAATGTGAAGCATTCAGATTACAGAGCTAATGACCTGAATATCCTTCCTTCTCTGAGGCCTTATAAATATATGATTATTATTTTTAACAGCACAGACAGTCTTTGTTCGTTTCTCCTGTTCTACGCTGTAAAGTGTGGTCAGACCATATAAGTGCTACCTCATTCATGTTGGACTGGAATGATCAAGCCTTTTAAAGACTAAAGGAACATGAAGTTATTTAACTGTTCAGCAAGGTTTTCTTTCTTCTTTATTACTCAGGGCAACAAAGTTAACAGAAATTAAGTCTTTCCTTCAGGTGGGTGGGTGAGAGTTGGCATCAACTCAGAAAGCTTAAAATATTAATTCGATAACCTTATGCATGCCTGTACCTGGGCATAAATTCAGCAAGCTAGGTATGCTCTAGGTATATATTTGTGTATCAGAGCCTTTGCTGTGGCAATAGCCAAGCAGGCTTGATGTGCTGACTGCTTAGAAAATTATTTATTTATGTTTTTTCTTTGACATCACCCTTTCAGCTTAGGGTGCTAACCTGTTCACAGCTTTGGTCCTGCAAATAGGAGATATAATCATCCAATGACCTCATTGAAGTGTTTGATATAGACCCTGGAAAATAAAGATGATGAGTTTGTCCTTATGAACATTTTTGACTTGGAATCAGGCTGTAAGCATGGAGTGCCAAGTCAGTAATTTTAAACACTTTAGGTTTGGCATCAACTGCACTAGCAAGAAGTGATGATCAAGTGATCTTTTCAAGGTTTTGACTTTGGTTTTGATGCTCCTGTAATTCAACATCTCTCTTTTTGTCATCTATCTGTCCTCTAAACATTTCTTTTCTTTTCTAGTTAAAGTTAGAGCCATAAGAGGTCTAACCAAGCCATGGGAGAGAAAACCAAATCCTCCCTCATTCATGAACTAGAGAGAAGTTGAAAGAATCATAGAATAATAATTTAATATCCTAATTCATTTTACATTTTGGTAAGCTTCTACTTTTTATGTGCTGTTCCTTCACATACACTTAAAATGTCTTGAAAGTTATATAGGTATTTGAAAGTATTTTTCCTTCTGTTAGCAGCGTATGTGGATGAAAAAACAGGTCAAATTTCTGGAATGTGCAATGCTTTTTCTTCTGGTCATTTTTTTTTTTTTCAGTGATTGAAACGGGAATTTTCTCCAGCTTGCAGACAGACTATAGATAAAATGCCAGTATACATTTTTCTTTGCAGCTTAGCAAGGAAGGAAGTTAGTAACTGGGATGTTAGTCATGCTTAGAAATTTTAAACTGGAAAATGTACCTCAAAATTTTGATTTTTTCCTCTGGGAAAAAACAACAACAATAAACGAACAGCTATTTATTCTGAAGGCTGTTGTCAAATCTGTTTTCTCCCCATGTATCATAATCACTTCTGGTGTACTAAATGTAAGGAACGTGGAAAAGAAAGCAGAATTGAGAAGCTGTAGTACTAATGCTTGCTCCTTTGAGATAGTATAGGGCCTTATCAAATGGATAAGTTAGAGGCTTAGGGTTTCTCTAGTCTCCTGTTTTTTTCAGATCTCCACATGCGGATGCAGGGAGGGAGAAAACACAACTAAAAACAGAAGAGCTGCATAAGTAGCAGAAGCTTTTTATAAGGTGAGCCTGGTGTCTCTTCACCCCATTAGCTAGAAAGGAAATAACTAGTGAAAATAAGGAAATGCAGTAGAACAGCTTCACAACATTTGAAAATGAAATTTTTTATCAAGAGTCAAGCAGATGTAATGGTAGATATTTCACCTCAAAACATGGCCAAAAGAAGAGATGCCTAGAATAATGTCTGAGAAACCAGAGTAATAGTGCAATCCTCTTTGGGATGCTTATTATATGTATTGGAAATTTTGAAAAGCCCTGAACATTATGGAATGAGAATTAAAATAGCTACCTGCTGCTATTCAGGAGAACTGAAAAAGCCATAATAATGCACATTATGCTGCCTGTGAGTGGGACACATTTCCCATTTGGTGAAATCAGTTTAACCACTGACTTCTTAATGCTGTGTGAAAGGAAGTTATTTGCTTCTTCTAAAGAATGAATAAAACCACCTTTTCTTGTAACATCATCCATTGTCACATTGGCAGACAAAAATATCAGCTTTTGTTTTCAGTCTTTCAAGTTCGCATGCCTGACCTGACCCAGAAATTTAAGACTCTATTTATTTGGTTCCCATCCACTATTATTAGCTCCATTTCAGTGTTATTAGCCATATAATCATCCTCCATGTTCAAAATCTGTCTGAAAACCAGGCAGTTCTACTGCTGATTTTTATTGGCAGTAAGGCAGCAAATGCTTGAAGTATCACTAAAGCCTCCTTCCATCTTGTCTTATTTTCTGTAGATGCACTATTCAAAGAGCATTGCCCCTACTGTTTACCCTCTGAATGGAAAGGCATTTATCAAAGTAGAGATGTCCTCTTTGCTTGGTATTCAGCCAACACTTCATTTTCCTTAGTGCTTTGTAGTAAGGACTTCACTCTGAGCTCGATGAGATCAAGAGGAGTTGAGCCAGGACCTTCCAAAGCCCATCACAACACCGTGGCTCAGTGTGACAGAGGGGCTGCATCAGTGATGTCATGAGGGCTTTGACATGGCAGCAGGCAATCAAGATAAAGCTGCTACAGAGCACAGCACCTTTCTATCAGCATAGCCCACATGAGCTCAACAGATCTTCAATCTAAAATAAGTCCAGCAAGCTAAAGATGCTGCTCCAATAAACGATTGTTATCTGTGGAAGCCTGAAGCTCTGTTCTACTAACTTCACAGAGTTTGTTCTCAGATCAGAGTGGGATGATGAAAGTGATCCAATAACTTAGAAAAGTTCAAATCCTGACATTGACCCCATAAAAAGACCAGCTAGTCCAGTAACCTACTCAGAACCTATCAGTCAAAACAAGGCAAAACTAGCAGTATCCCTACAACTTCTAATTGAAATCAATATGCCTTTAGGTTTTGCCTCTTAACTAGGTCCAAAAAGTCTGTGTATTGGGTTTACATGGCAAGGTTTTGGTAGTGGGGAGACTGCAGGGGAGGCCTCTGTGAGCAGAGCCCAGCAGCTGCCCCATGATCAGAGCCAGCTCCAGCCAGCTCCAAAGCGACCCGCTGCTGGCCAGAGCTAAGCCAGGGAGAGGTGCTGGTTGGGCCTCTGGGACAGCAGATTTAAGGAGGGAAAAGTCTGCTGCATAACAGCAGCTGGGACAGAGGACCAGCTCTGCAGCCCCCAAGGTCACTGCAGGAGGTGCTCCAGGCATGCAGCAGCAGTTGCCCTACAGCCTGCAGCGAGGCCCCTGGTGGAGCAGGCTGTCCTCCTGCAGCCCATGGGTCCCACATGGAGCAGATCTCCACACTGCAGCCCATGGAGGAGGCCCTGGTGGAGCAGGAAGATGTGGCCTAAATGAGGCCCATGTAGCCCTTCCATGAATAATTATAGAACTTAGCGTGAATTGTCTTGCAGGTCACTCTGTGCTGTAAGTCAGAAGAGGGTCAAATAAGTGCCTTAGAAAGTTTTTTCCAATGATCCCCAGCAAGTAGGTTTATTGTTCTGAGTGACACATTCTCCCTGGTTAAAGTCTCCCTGACTTTAACCAAAAAAATTGGTAGCAGTAGTTCCTACATTCTTTCTCTGGTCATTTCTTCTGTGCTGATAGTTCAATTTGTCCTCCCACCTACGTCATCAGCTGCACCAAATCTGTTCTGTGGTGGGCTGAGCAGGAAACTGGATAATTGAACTCAGCTAATTAAGAGTGATCTTTTGAAGAAAGAAAATATAAGACCACAATGTGCCAAAATCAGTTGTGACAGATGGCATCTGTTTTGCCTGTCCTTAATTTTGTGTCCCTTTGAAAAGTCTCAGTGAGCTAAAGTCCTCCAGAAAGTCATAGAAATTGCTCCTTTCTTAAGGGATCTATTGTAAAAAAATCCCCAAACAGCATTTTAAAGAAAGATATAAGAATTTCTGGATGATGTTGATGACTGAATTATTTTAGCCAAATATGCAGCATGGGCAGCTTGGTTATAAACCCACTTCAGAAGAGGGTAGGTTAGAAGACAAACAGTGGTAGCTTCCAGGGCTTACCTGGAAGTTTTATATTGCTCCTAGAGTGAGGTTGGATTGCTACTGGAAGCCAGCTGAAGGAAGTCAAGTGTAAGCAGCTATTGTAGATGCATCTGAAGTAGACCCACTGAGCAGTATAAGCTTACCTCTACTCAAGCACCTGATGCTGCTGCTGATGAGTCTTGTCATTAAGGAGCATTATCACTGAATAAATTCCTAGTAGAATTTTAGATACTGTATTGTATTTAGTTTAGGTATTTTTAGCCCAGTTCATGCCTTAAATGCGTGACTCATGTCATATGATATAGGCTCATATCTTTGAAGTAGATGCAAAATTATATGGGAAGTCATAAGAAAAACATTTTTGTTGCTGAAGAGAAGTCTTGAAATAAACTGGAACTTTTAAGAGATTAAGACTAATACTTCGTGGCTACATACATTGCTATGTCTTTCTGGTAGAGATGATGAAACTGAATAGCATCAATAACATCAAGTCACAATCATTTGTTAGGACAGGAAAAGGTCTACTAGAAAAGTAAAGGTGATAGAAAATACAATTTTTTCCTCTTGCATTTTGCAGGTGCTATTTTTTTCTCACTCATCCCCCATTTTAATTTTATTTTTTTTTCTTTTTTGCAAGGGGACAGCAAGGTGATCATCTGCCACCCAACCTGCCCCCATGATCAGAGTCTGCAGGCTGGCTAGAAATTCTTCTAAATTCACAGAAGTTAATTCAATTTCCAGGGAAATCTCTGTTTTCTGCTCTTCTACTACATTTACAGAATCACAGAATCACAGAATTTCCTAGGTTGGAAGAGACCTCAAGGTCATCGAGTCCAACCTCCAACCTAACGCTAACAGCCCTCCACTAAACCATATCCCTAAGCTGGGATATGGTTACGAGTCAGCTCTTTTCAATTCATGCACTGATTTCTGCCATGTATTGCTGATACTCAGCTGGTTTCATGCAGTAAGAGAAGGACATCTGATGGTATTCAGGGTGCACCAACAGCATTCACCAGGGTTAGCTAGTTTGGAAAGATGCAATGTCCCAACTACTTTGTGGTACTTTTGCGTCCTTTGCGTAGGGATTTTGTTTCATAAGAGCTTTGTGAGATCTGTTTTATTTTCTTTATATTTCTTCATAATACAGCATGATAGGACTTAGAAGTTCCAGGTAGTGCCCTTATAGAAATAATCAACTGTATTACTTTGCACTTCCATACTTTGTAGGCAGTTCCTGCTCCCACTTCTACTTTTCAAAAAAGAGATAGAATGGTTAATGTCTCCATGGTACCAAAAGAAAAATGAAGGAAAAGGGGTTTATTATGCTGAGTCACACAATGTGTCAAGGGAAAGCAATGGCCAGAACTCATATCACCTGACACTAAACTGATCACCCTTTTCTGTTGCAATGCTGATGGCATATGGCATTTGCAGAGCCCTTCCTCTGCTTCTCTCATGCCATGGTTAGGGCTCACTGCGTTTTCAAATGTTAGATGGGAGGGGGAGGCTTGGAGACTCCTGCTTGCACCTTGCTATTTCCACTTCTCATAATAACTCACAAAAGATTCAAGCTACAACATATGTGAGGTGGAATATGTGGCTCCAGACTACTGTAACACCCTGACCGAGAAATTGATAGGATGTCACTTCCTAGGATGTAATTTCCAATAATCATATATCTTCTGTTTACCTCCCTCTTAGTGATTTACTGTGTAAAAACTCCCCACCATATATCTGTAGGGAGCTTCTCTGCTCACCTTGGTTTCTGCCTTTCAAGATACTGCACTGCATGATGATAAGCTTCAGAGAGAAATGACTACTGTCGACAAACCCAGTCATCCATGTTGTACATTGCATTACCGAAATCCCAGGGGAGTGTCTATCTGCAGGTGAATGCTGATGGCAGAATCCATTTAGAGAAATGGCTGGTGTTACTCTGTTTATTTGCATACAGAAGTATCTGTAAAGAATCCTATTATTCTATTCCCATATTTTTTTCCTGACAATCATTCTCTGAGGATAGAAATCAATATGACTGTTAAAGAGCTATAAAGTACCTTAAGAATTTATTTATTTTTCTTGAAAAAATACTTTCATTTCCACTATGTAGATAATAAATGAAAAGGGAACAGACTAGAACTGAAAGTAGGGGAAAAAAAAAAAAAAAAAAAGATAATTTAATTTTGCAGATAATTTCAACATTTATGCATTTATGGTTTTGATTTCTTTTCTTCATTTGGTATAAAAAAATCTAACTTTTTAATTCTATGTAAAAGAAAATGGAAATGTGGACTTTGGGAGCCCTCTGTCACTAGCTCCACCTGAGGTTTTCCCCAGAGCCATGAAATACTAAAGTCTCAGGAACAGTTGATCTGTCTTCTCAGGATCTGTTCAGCTAAATCCTCAGGAAACTGGTTGCTGTCCAGCAAACTCCCTTAGCACTCTGGTAGAGTTCTGTTATCTGTGCCTTTCATTTAAAACTCAGGGAAAAAAAAATCTTTTGGAATTAATAAAAAAAGTTATAATTATTCAAACTTGCTACAAAGAGAAATAACTTTCTACATTTAGTTAAGTCTTAAGAACAAAATAGTCATCATACAGACAAAAACTGAAGAAGGCAAATTCTGAAGTACATTAACACTCCTTTACGCCATGTATCCTGTGCAAATAGGCATTAATGGAGTCACAGACTTCTTCCAGAGAACAGCCTTAGAGCATGTTGCTTTTTTTGACTGTGAAGGTATCTTCTTTAGGACCTCTCACAATGTAAAGGATGTGTCAGGGTGAGAGTGGATAACAGGATGAAGGGAATGAGCTGGGTCTAGAGAATGTGGTTATTTCTTCTTTGTAGTGTCTGAACTCCTGCAGGAAAATACAGAAATACTACACAGATGCCTCTCACTGCTTCAAGCAGAGAGAAAGAATTGAGAGGTACGGCCTTCATTTCCAGCAAACATAGAGTTATTGTTTTTAAGGGAGAGAAAGGAAGAAATTTTCAAGTCCTTTAGGGTATTTTCACCCAGCTGATATCTAATGCTTCATTGAAAGTCTAATTTCTAATGTGTACAGAGTCATGAAGATTACAATTTCAATAAAAGCTGTAGGCTTTTTTCTTCACTTTAGCTCATCTATTTTAGATGTTTCTCAGTGGCACGAGATTCAATTAATTAATGTCATGCAATGAGGTAAGTCAAACCTTGTTTGCCAGGCTGGGCTTCAAGCTTGACTTCCATCATTTCTTCTTCTTGAAGGTTTTAAAGAACACTATTGAGCATTCTCCAAACTGCTGATGTTCATTATTTGCAACAGGGGCTTGAGAAATAAACTTTCTTTGACAGTAGTATATATTCTCTTTAGTGGGTCCTCTTATTCCGTGCTATTAAGCAGACATATACCTTGCGTTTCTAACAGAATTTACTATTTTAGTTTAAAAGCTTTTTGGTTTGTTATTATTATTATTTTTATTTCAATTGATGTTGTCATTGTAACTCAGGGGGAAACGTTTCCTACGTGACCCACACGCCCCCCAAAAGTACTCACAACAGCAATACTTGCCTTCACTGTGCAAATATGGCTGTTTATTATTGTCAGCTTTAGTTAATGGAATACTAGATTTGAACAAAGGTTTGGACTACAGAGTAATTGACTCTGCATACTAAACATGCTGAGGTAAGTCAAAGTAGGCATGAAATAGAATATGAATATAATCTCCAGCTTTTTCTGGATATCTTTATACTGAACTCAGTAAGACTTTGTGTGAATGCAAGGTATTTTGCAAAGCGCTGAAAAAAATGTACTTAATTCATGATGAAGCAGAGCAGCTCATCACTGCTGGTGGACATAGATATTCCACTCTGGAGAGGCTCTGGCTCCTTTGAAGGTCATTTCGTTATCTCTTGGCAGGGAAAAACAAATGCTTTTGGAACCTTCTTTGTGAGGGAGCAGAGCTGCCGAAGCTGCTGTTTCCAGCTCAGGAGTGCTGGAAGCACCAGGGGCCTGGACTGCCACAGTGCACTGAGCCTAAGAATTAAAATTTTGCAGCCTCCTACCTCCCTACTTGCTTCATAGTCCTAGTGGAGGGTTGCTGAGAGATCCAGGTGGTGAACCTGCAGCAAATATTAGCAAAGGCTCGGAGCAAGCAATTGCATTTGAGGTTGGGAAAAAAAAAAAAAAAAAAAAGAAAGAAAAGAAAAAAAAAAGACCAAAAAAAGGCTGTAAATGACTGCCTGTAGATGGTTATTAACATCATTAGACTTACTGCCCTGTGATTCTGGCATCATTCTTGACTTCCACAAGTTCTTGTGCCAATCTTAGCCATGAGTATCTAACTCGAAGCATTATCTGTTAGCAACATCTGCCATGAGTACCCAGCATCGCACGTGCTAACCATATAACGGAGTCACACATGGTAAGGAACAGATGAGCTGAGCTCAAGGCTTGCTGGGGATTGGATTAATGCTTGTGTAATTTTATTTTCATTATTCAACCATTTGAGTGGCCACATCCATTTAGTGAACAAATGAGACAATTTATAGCCTTTGGTCGCTAAACATGTATTTTAACCCAGCTTTTACCACTACAGCCAAGTTCATGGTTGCCTGCTCTTCGCATTGTGCTTGTAATTAATATCAGACTACAATACATAATGAATCAGGCAGGGTTTGAATTTGGTTTCCCTTTTTTATAGCCTGAAAGTTAGAGTTTGAGAGAGAGAACATGCAATTCTGTTCCTCATTCAGCCTGTAAGCATCTAATGCTGTTGTCCTGTGGCAAATGTGTGAAGAATCACTTTTAGCAGGTGCACCTTGCAAGTACCCTTGTGAAATACTTCTGTTTTCTGAGGGTGAAAAGTATGTACAGGTATTATACTGCATTCTGCAGGAGATATGAAACTTTGCCAGCCCAACATAAGTAATAAACCTAGAAGGAGGATCCGCTGATCCAGAAAATGGCCTGGTCTGAAGGAGGTTAATTCTCAGCCGGCAGTAGGGGTGTTTGGTAAGGTGCTCCCAGCTGGGAGCTAATTAGATGCCGCTGAGCCTGCTAGGGTCTCCAGGTGGCAAACGCGACACATCTCATGTCACTGTCACACCTCAGCAGTCCCGTCACACATTTCTGCACCTCAGAGGGATCTCTCACATCTGGCTGAACTGTGGGAAGGCTGAAGAAATTTTCCTTCAGCTGTGCCTTTCGGTCTCAAGAATCAGATGTGGGCTGTGTTAAACTCATCACTGCTGCCTCCTCTTTTATTGCTCCCCCTGCTGGATTACGATGGCCAGGGAAGAGCGGCTCAGTGGGAGATGCAGGCATTGCTACAGGGTGTGTGTGGATGTGGATATGCAAGCTTACAAACTAACGCTGATGAAAGGAGAAAAATTGGATGTATCTAGCTGTGCCTACATTGTTGGATCTGGAGACACCAGCAAGCTGAAACAATTCATACCCTGTGTCAACAATGCCAGTTCTAAGATGCTGGTAGCCACTTCTCCTGTAAGTTCATTGCTGTTTGCGATGTGAAAGCATCCTGGAAGGAGCACAGGCTGAGGCCTCTTCTGAACACTGGGAAGTGCGAGACAGCTGCATTGCAGTGCAAGTGATCACAGCGTGCCTGGCTGTGCTCTCTGTAAGGTGGGACATGGGGAGCAGCGGGGAGTGTTTGGGTGGCATGGCTCAGATTTCTCTCCCACTGTCTGTGAAAGCTCAGCTGATGCCAGAAGTCGTGCCAGGGACTGGGCAGTCTGGATAGCAAGGCAGTTTGAATGTGGGAAGCCACAGGTAAATAGAAGAAGAATAAATGATTCAGGGGACACAGGAACTGCACTATGTGCCTTGGACTTCTAAGTTAAATGAGACTGCCAAAGTGAAAATCAGCTAAGCTGCATTCAGCTTGCAGACACTGCACACTTAGTCACAACTGAGAGTTTCAGTGGACACTAAAGCTGCTAAGGATATCTGGAAATAAGGCTGCTGTGGTTTAAGAACCTAATTGTGAATTTAGAAATCTGACCTAAATTTGAAAATGCAACCCTTTACAACGGGGTGTCTTACACTTGCCAATGACATCTGTGAACGTTTCCAGTAACGGGACTGAAATGGCTTTCCTCATTACCTGAAGAGCTCAGTAGACAGTCAAATGGTACTCATCAGATAAATTATTCAAAATATTCCTTGTCAAATTTCTAGTACATTCTTCATGCTTTTTTTTTTTTTTTAGTTATCAATTTGCCAGCTCTGGCTGTTTTGGTGGTCCATCTTTTCTTGGGAATTGAGAGAGGGAAGCTTTGTACCGACATCAGTGGTCATTGTACCCATTCGGTTTATGGCCAGTCAGCTCCTCTGAAAACTGCATATTAAAGACAATCTGTTCTTGCATAGCTGGAACAGCAGGAATCGACTCAATAGGTGGCTGAACAGCTCAAAGCAATACTAAACGGTAATGAATTTGTTTTGCTGCGGAAAGGTGAAGGATCAGGGCTACATCTACACAGGACATACGTGGAACAGAAACTTAGGGGAATACTGTGAGCTACCCAGAGACACAGAGTGGGATTTTGTGTGTGTGTGCACACATTTTCTTCTTTAGTATTCTCACTTTATCGCACAAAAACAGTTATTATTTCAGCTAGTTTGGGAATACACTGGTGCCAGCACATTTTCTTTAAGTAACCATGGTTCAGCTTTTGTGACATTCGCTCCTTTTTTTTTTCTTTTCACTAAACCCTTTTGAATCTGATATGCTTTACAATCACATTATTTTTTCTTGCATTGCTCATCCACTGATTTTCAATGGGGTCCTTCCCTGTTTGGGGTATTAAATTTTATAGGATTTTTACAAGATGATTTGCCTCACTAGCTCTTTGAGGGAAAATAGCACTGCACTTTTGAACACTGTGTTCAACATCCAGTTTCCTCTACAATAATATTTTCATTTTCTTTCATTTTCATTGATATATATATATATTTTTTTTTTGGCCTATTGTTGCTGTTATTAATTGCTTAGGCAAGTATAGTTCTGCAAAGTTGAGTTGAAAATAGTGAAAAGCTTCTCCCTTAGGAGAGAGAACAATTACCTCTCCAGAAATGGCTGGGGCTACAGCAGAGGAAACCTGGCCCTCATCCTGGTGTGAGGCCACATCACTGGGCTGGTCAGGGGCAAGAACTCTCCTCCCACCATAGGCAGACAGAGTACTGGAAAAAGAGGCCCCATGACCCAGTGGCAGGCCCTACTTTTCAGATAAAAGGAGCAAATGCTCCCCCTAAAGACAGCCCATTGGTTCAAAAGGCCATTTGGTCATATTTTCAAGAACTTCTTCACAGTTTAAATTAAAATAAAGAGCATAACATTTTGTCTTATTTCATGATTCCTAGCAGTCTTACAACAAGCCTCTTAGAAATTGTGAAGAAGACAGTCTGTGAATTAATTAAACTTTGGTCTGGATCCTAACTTAACAGAGAAATAAGCTTCTAGATTTTTTTATAATTAAGCATAATTATCATATTTTACTTATGCAAACCACATAATCATATGTAAGCAGCTGAGGCTGTCTTTCCTTAACTCAAACTATTAACATTTCAGCAATAATAATGCTTTAACTTAGCAAGACTAAATCCCAATCCAGCCATAGATTTATGCTAATAATTAAGAAGTTCTTAGGCATTTCACATTGTTAGGAGTCCAACACAGCAAAAATGTTAATATTTTAAGAGTGTTTAGAAGACAAGTGACTACGATATTCTTCTATAAATATTTTAATGCCACATCATATTTTTCCTTAATATTAAAGTGTCTCATAGAAAATAATTTCTTTTTATTATAATTGTGCATGTGTATCATGCTAGTTTTACCTACCTAATACAATTTATTGTATTTTTGTATTCTTACATACAATACTTTTGTATTCTTACATAGCTATAGCTATAAGAAAGTCTAACTAGTATTTTTTTTTCCTGTTGGATTTTGCCAATACAATTATTTTGTACTTCAGTGTAGAGAAAAGGAAAGGTGCCTCCAAAAAGCAGTAGTTACAAGTTTGTATGGAGCGGCAATGCAAAAATTCTTCATAATCAGGCTGCATTCAGTGCTAATCAGGAATAGCTCATATGGGAGCCGAGCTTTTAATTCCCCGTATACAGAGGACCTCATTCTTTTCTGACATTAGTATAAATTACAAGATTTGCAGTGGTTGTTTTTTTTCCCATTTTGGAAAACTAAATAAAACAGCATCATGATTGCAAATGAACAGAGATCCTAAGAAATCAGTTGTCTGCAAAACTGGTATTTCTGAGAAGAAAAGACCCAGCATGTTTAGAAGATCAGCAGAAGACTTCAGGGCGCTCCACTAGGCAGTTTCTACTAGTCATCATCACTTTAAAGCTCTGAGCAGAAATTTAACAGAAATTTGTCTCATATATTAGTGTCTGAACTCTGCTGCTCTATTCTGTATTAGTGATTTCAGGCTGGGAAAGAAATTGGAGAAAGAACAGGAAAGCACCAAAAAAACGTTGGTCCACCATGAATGCCTGAAGTTTTTCCCTTTAAGAATACAGCTTTAGTGAGTATATGCATATGCTACCTTTTAGCAGAGCAATCCCACCCAGCTCCTATTAGAGCCTGCAGCAGCAAAGCAGAGACCATGACTTGAACTCTGCTGCCAGTGGGTAGCGATTGCAGGGATCCGAGCACGGGGACAGCGTGTTCGCAGCAAGCCGCGTTGCTGAGCAGATGGGGCACTTTGTTTCGTTCCAGTTGGCACAATGAATGCTTGTGGCTTGGGGTAAGGCAGAGGCACGTTCAAGCTCAGCAATGCCTACAGTAATCCTCAATTCCAGAGGAGGGAAGTCGGATTCACAATCAATAACACCTGAGATAGGTGTTACGGCAACCAACCTTAATCTTGTTAAAATGAACACTGAAATAAAACAAAATACGCTGGATGGAAGTTCTGTTGCTGGAGATGTAGGGAGCTATAGTAATTTGGATAGCTGGTGAACCATGGTGGTTTGCAGTTCATTTCCACACACAGTAGATAATTACTTCATTTCCAAGCTTTGGTTAGAAAGCCACTGAGGGAATCGATAGCGAGTCTAGTCTCCAGGTGAAGCGCGTTCACTTTTAAAATGTATTTTAAGTGTAACCACTGCAAAGTGCTTCAGTGCACAATAACATTTTCACTGGGTGTCAAAACTGTGACTGAAAAGCAGGATAGGCATTGTGAACGACAAAGGTAATGTTATATCACTTATATTTTTTTGTCTTGTTGTCATTATTTCAGTGTAGCTGGGGGGGGGGGGTGGGCAAGAATATCTCTTTTGCACATTTAAAATGCAGGCTAAATAGAAAAATACTCTGTCCTCATTAAATACTGTGTGTGTGTGTTTTCTTTTGTTTAAAAACTTATTTATAGTGAAATGTGAAAGAAGATTATTAAAAACACACATTTGCATGCTATGAGTAATTCAAAATAATTATGTTCGTAATGGTCAGTTGAAATCTAGCTGGCACACACAAGAAATTTCATACACTTTTGAATTAAAAGTGTATTTAAACATTATTTTGAAAAGGAATCAGTTTTACCTATAGCTGCATTTGTAAGTAGATATTAAGCTTTGCCTACATTATCTAGGCTTAAGGAGGTACTACCTGTTTGATAATGCTTGGTTAAAAAAAGTATTTAAAAAAGATACAGTGTCATCCTAGGAAAGTACTGTGCTGTGGATCACAAAAGTAGCTGGAAAAGCTTTATGATGCAGCCCAATTTTATTCTATTTGAGAAAAGGACTCAGCAGTGGGGAAAAAAAAAAAAGCTACAGAGCAAGCATTACTGTGTGGCTAAGGAAACCTCTTCATAACAGCTCAATTCTAGCTGCTGCATGAACACACTGTCTCATACCACGTCTGGACAACTGTACCGGGTGTCAGTGGATGGAGAGAAGCAGTTTGTTCCTCTGTTTATTCTTCCTGCCAGCATCCAAGCAAACAGCTTTATCGGGGTAACCTCAGGACTCTGGACTATTCACCCTCTAATAGCTTAGGTTTTGACAGGTCATTGAGGTGCCCTATTCGTGCATGGGATCTGAGTTGCAGTGACACAGGGACTGTTTCGGTGACTGCCTTAGCTTTTACCCAGGGCAATGGATACAGCAGAGATATTTATTTTTTAATGGTTTTACTCATGGGACAGGAATTGATTGTTCAAAATCCACTGAACCTGAATCTGGAGCCAGAATCTGGTTCCTAGTGAGTGAAATTTTAAGTGGCTGGTGTTTTCATTTGTATTTTAATGCCTCTTAAGTCAGGGTAGTTCTATAATAACATGTAGAAATATTCAATTCTAAAAGATCTAACACCAAAACTGATTTACTGAACTATCCATTTTCCTGGCTCTGATTAAGGGAACACATCCAATTACATAAGTATATTATTAATGCTCATCTGTAGTGTAGTAGAATTAAAATTGCAATGCCTCCCAATCACAGTCTAAACTGTGCAGTAATCAAGCATGAATTTAGCAAGTTCATTTTTCCATTATGCTGTTTTCAACACAAAGTTACCATATTAGCATATGGTACCATAACACTGCAGTTCAAAACAGATGAGTGTTGGGCATAGGGAGCGCACGAGAGTGCTTGTGGTAGGTACAAATGGAGGTCACCTTTGAGGTGCTGTCGTCCATGCCTGGGACCACACTTACCTTTCATCCTTTTTAAAATGGAAGATAACAGGAGGTGGTTGCAAATCCCTGAACGGTAACATTTACTGAAACAAACAGTAGAAACAGCCTAGTTAAAAAGCTTGCTATTTGAAAGCTTTTATATTTCCAGTTGTCTCCCACTTGACCCTTCCCCTGACAGACCTTATCAAAACTGGACTCAAATTATACCACCGCATTGAGTTCAAAATTACAGTAAAGTGTCCTGCAGTCTAACAATTCAAGTTATTCCTTTAAATTTGTACCCCTGGATTTAAGTATCAAATTAGAGAGGAAGGGGGAAAAAAAAAAAGAAGTGAGTTTTGTTTTTTCTCTTTCTGTGTAGCAAAGTATTCCTAAAATGATACATTGCAAACAAAGAAAGTTTAGCTTTGAAATAATAAAGTGTCCTCTCCAGTGTGCCAAGGTTTAAAAGTAATTATTTATTGTTATATAATTTCATGTTTTCCCTCTTTTTTTTTCCCTGACTTGATCAATCTTTTCTTTTTACTTCACTCATTTAGATAAAAATAGGCAAAACTGTGAAAATAATCCATCCTCTGTCTGTCATTCAAGCTTTTATGATATGCATTGCATTAGTAATTTTACCTACTGCAAAATCTTTGTTTTTAGCTAAGATTAGCTAGGCTTCAAAGTACTTTCAAGGCTAATAATACAGACTGTCCTTACATAAGCAATCTGCTCATCTGTGAGGAATATTTTTACAAGTTTGTGATAACATAGGACTGTTTTTCTCTAACCGAGCAGTCTGCACTAGTATTATGCCATCTCTTGAGAATCTTTTCCATAGCAGCAACCATGCAGAAAGGTGAGGTATAGTCACAATTCAGAAGGTACATCTGTATTTGAGACAGGAAGAATAAATCCTCTAATAGAATCTTTGGCTAAAATCCAGTTAAATAAACAAAACCAGATTGCAGTAAAACTTTAGAAAAAAATGTTAAAGAACAATATTTTGCACTGAACAGACTAAATTTAATTTTACTGAAAAAAAAAAAAAAAGTTAAAAAACAAAACAAAACACAGTTTTTACTTCTACATTGTGCTGGTAAACCACGACTGTTCCCATAGTGTTTATTCTCTATGTCACTTTGCTGATGTTGGCTTAAAAAAAAACAAATACAGGCAGGTGCTAACCCATCAAATAATAAATGAAGACATGCCAAATTGCATAACTAATGGCACTGTAAATTGAAAATAATAAGTTAGGGAATGAAAGTTTACATTTTGGGCCTTTGCGAAAGCAGACTGGCTTAATAAGCACTGATGAGTACTTAGGGGCTCAAATATTGAGTATTTTACAACCATGAATATGCATCATGAACTACATACAAGATTTTGTGATTTTTTAATTTTTATTTATTTATTTTGAAAATACTAGCTGGATGTAAAAAAAAAAAACTGTATCTAAAGCTAAATCATTCACTTTCTAGCTTTTCCTTATAAATAAACCCACAACAATGTTCCACGTTTTCATTAGAATGAGGTGAAGCTGATCAGGCAAAACAAAAACTGCCCGAAGCTTTTCATATCATTGTCTGAAATACACATTTTCAAGGTCTTCAACTTAAAGGTTTTTTTTGTTTGTTTGTGTTTTATTTTGATGTGTTTTGGTTTTCCTCCAGAGGAAGTATCACTCCTGAGATGAAATGGCAATTGATTCCCCATTCTGACTGAGCCTGACCAGGGATTTTTGCCAAGCAAGCTCGCTCAGGGGCACACTCGTTCCTTACAGCTTGCTGGACCAACGCGTGCTGACTACTTGGCTCGACCAAGAGATGACGAGGTTTGGCATGTCGTGTGCACTTTCTGTAGAAGTGGCTCCTCCTTACACCTTTCTCCTTAGAATCATTGTTTCCCCTGTGCAAGCATTGGGATTGTCAGTAAAGGAGGAAACAACAGAGGCTCAAATTCAGAGCAGCATACCTTACTCTCCTCTACTCTTGGATGAGTAGATTACAGGCTGGTGGAGGTGCTCATTGTAATACAAACTAGCAGCCCAGGCTTCTGCTGGAAAGGCATGAGTCCAAAGTAGCTAAATCTGTCTTTTTGTTGTATACTAGCTGCTACTATGAGTTGAACAGTAGAAGAAAAGGGTGGGTGGAGCAGTAAAAATAGGTGCTCCTTCTGCTCTATCGGTAAACATGAATTCTCCTGGGAGCACTTATCCCGTGGTCAAGTGGCATTTATCCAGCCAGCTGGAGCTGGAAATAAGCAGCTGAGTGACAGTAAAAAGTAGGGCATGATGGTTGTCGTTGATTCTTATTGTGAAGAGAGGACAGCGGATTCAGCCAGCCATCAGTATCAGTGTATCTCAGAGTGGTCAAGTAATTATGAAGATCTCATAAGAGCATAAACTCTTTTCTGCCAGAACCTGTCTATGGAAAGGGGAATAGTGAGCTAGAATATAGCTGGCTTTCTTTGCATGTCTCTGCTGTTTTTGTTTTCTTTTGTTTTGTGGGAAATTTTCACTACTGGGAAAAGAACAAGCCAAACCTATGGGTTTAGGGCTTTTTACATGTTTACATCCTCCAAGAAGACCACAAAACATTGTTAGATTTTGGTATTTCTTCAATAATGTTTGCTTACTTGAAACTACTTTTATCCTCCTGAGACAAGTTACAGGCAGAATAATTTTAATAAGTTTTTATGAAGTCAGTGTAACATTGAGAAACTTGATATGGCTCAGATTTGCAGCAGATCTGAAAAAACACTCCTCCGACTTCAAATCAGAGACCAGTATCATTTACATCAGTGAAAATAGGCTGATTATGTCACTCAAAAAACCTGTGACCCTGAAATAGAGATCAAACAAGAGGTAACAGGTAACTGAAGCTATGTAAAATCCTCAGCAAAAGGTTGTAACTGTGGATTGTTTTAGTTTCCTTAGTAAAATGATTTTTTTAAAGAGGCTTTTAGCACTTCTAAGTGATTTCTGAAGAAACAAATGATGAATGTAGTTAACACCGCATATTTGACCCATTACGTCAAAGAGACTACCAAGAAAGGATTACATCTAGGTTCAGCCATGATTAATGAGAAAGAAAAACAATAAAAGAGGCAGTAGGATCCATCACGATAAAGACTGCAGTTAAGACAATGTCTCAAACTCAAAGACCTGATTACCTGAAGAAGAATTTGTAAATTCAGGCAAGGTAGCCTATCAATTACTTTTTAATTTATTTTGGTATGCGATTTTGCATGTGTTCTCACAGTTTCATTGTGTTATCTGGTACAGCTGTGTGCATTTGTTTTAACAATGCATTGATTATTATTATTTTTTTTTTTAATATATAATTCCAGGAAACAAAACAACAACAAAACAACAACAAAAACAAACATACAAACAAAAACACCAAAAAAAACCCACCTGCAATGTAGGAGTAGGGCACCTGAATTTATTATATTCTTTGCTCCTACCACTGTGTTTTTCATTGCAGGTTAACTATCTGTCTGGTATATGTAAATAAAATTCTATAAGATTTGAATTTGAAGATGCTCATAAATGTTCACTGGAACTCTGATGTACAGGTATACACATTGGCTTTGTTACAGTGATACAAAAACCTTAATTCACACATTTCTACAGTCCTGAAAGGTACTGACAAAACCTGCCTTGTCAGACTGAAACAGTAACATACATATTTATTCACAAAACACAGTACTCGGTAGCTTTGCTGCTGTAAGTGAGCTGAAAACAAAGGATGATGGATAACATCAAAAATTTGAACATAGTATCGCACCTATCATGTTATCCCCCTTAGTCCCAGGGGATTCCAATACAGATACAATATGGTTTCCTACTTTAATATGAACCTGGAAAGCCTGCACTAGGACAGCTTGACTGTGTGATGCCATAAAGAATTCCTAACAGAATGGATGTCTAAAGGCATACATATTCCATCCACAACCAAGGAAACAATGTTTCAGTGAAACAAAGCACAGATTCTCCTGGGTGATGATGTGGTGGCTGAATAGTATCTGCATGTTGCTTTGAGCTTGACAAAACCTGATCCGTGAAGGTGTTAGGCTGTAAACCTGAAGCAGTAAATGACTGCTGAATGGAACCTAGTGGAAGCTTTCGGTTTTTGTCATTCACACTTTCCTTACTCTTCCTTGTATCTGTTAGTTACTTAATTTGTTCTCCTTGTTTTGCCCTCCCCTCCCAGAAGTGCTTGAAATACTTGCTGAATTTACAGGAATTTCACTTGTGTCCAGTGTATTCTCTACTTCTCAGTTTTTATGTTTTCTTTTTGGCCTGAAGCTTGTTTCAGCAGTGTAGCCTGCATATCTGATTATACTAATTTACAAAGGCACTTGCTGACTTAAAGAGATTGGACAAGAGATTAAAAGTCTTCAGGTATTTCAAGCAATTGGGAATTTTTTTCTTTACAGTAAGTATCGGGGACTTTTATGTATTTAAGCAAACAATTTTTTTGACATGTTTCTAAAAATTAAGATAAAAAATGAATTTCATTGTTTTTCATAGGGAAAGATACATGGGTATAAATTTTTGGGCAGCTCCAGGATAAAGACAAGTTAGTAGCTATCAATCTTTTCACTTCTCACTCCTTCTGCAAAGATATTCACAAGATCCTTGCTGATAATATCACTGATGTTTATGTCTGGCCTGTTCTTTCATAGATAATAATTACAGAAGTGATGGAAAAGAAATAATGGAAACAGATGAACGGGCCTCAACTTGGATGGCACTGCTGGCAATGTAGCAAGACAATTTGCAGAGAGAAGTGCATCTACTTAACAGGGCCAGAATTATGCAAAGCTACATGAGGGAAAATGAGCACAAAAGAAAAAAGCTCATAGTGTATTTACAGAGACTCACTCTATGTTTTTGGGGCTTGCTACTTACTTTTTTTTCCTGCGTACATTCACCATAGTCTTTGCTACAAATGCAAATCTACAATGTAGCAAAAAATCTGTACAGTGCCCAGAGTGTGCTGGGGTCTCTATAAGTAGCCCAGCAAACATGGTATCTGTTGCCGGCATGGAAAGGAAAACACTTGCCATGTGAGATGCTAACATTTTTTAATGTTCTTTATGCAGCACACATTTTTACATGCATTTTCTGCCAAATCACTTTAAGACTTCTGTTCCAGCAGCATGAATACCCGGGCACAGCTTACTATTAGACCTGTGCAGAGTAACTTGGTGGATAATTTTATTTCCTGGTTTCTGACCTACTTAAACTTAAAATGAAGCTTGGAGATGAATGTTTTTTTTTTTTTTTTTTTTTTTTTTTTTTTTTTCCCTACATACACCTATGCTATGCAGAGATACTCCTAAATTTAACTTTGCTAAATGTTATGCAAATTCAGTGCATTTTACTCTCAGAGTCTGGAATAAGAGTGCTATGCTTTACTTTAAGCACACATTTTGCATAACAATATTAAGTTCCATATATTATCTTAAAATACAAAATGTATAAATCTATGTGGCTGCAAAAGCATAAGCAGAACATATTACTCTGATAAAAGGAAAACATAGCCCCAGCAGAGTACAGCAACCGTATATTAATAAAGTCCACTGGTAGCTTTGTTTCAGAAAAAAAGAAGTTAACTTTAACATTTCTGCTTTAATTTATGAAGTATGATGAAATATTAAGCAATAACGCTCTGTAGAAGATAACATTTAATACGTGGAGATATTCACATTTTTATCATACTAAGCTAAAAGAAAAGCCATAACATTTTCAAATTTATAATGCTGCAGCTGAGATAAACTCCTAAAATGATAATTTAGCTGTTTCTCCATCAGTCAAAAATAGCAGTTACACTTCAGAAATCAGATCCTAGTTCACAATTTGTCCCTGCTGAAAGACAAAAACCTCAGAAAGTTTTCTTAAATTAAGTAGCCAAATTTCCATTAGTGTAAGGAAAGCTTCAGAAGACACAGGGAGAGATCTTATTAGCTATGCACCAAGTCCTTCTTGTGGTTCTACTGTGTATGGAGCTGGGTGGTGGCAGGCCCTAACTGCTGCTGGGCAAAGCAATTATTTTGTTCAAAATCCTAAGGAGTGTGAGTTTAACTTTTAGCCCTCCAAAAGGCAATAGGATTGTCAAAAAAAGTAGCAGCTACTGTCATAGATGTGGGAGTGAAGAGCAAAGCATCGGTCTACCCATCCATGTTCTGTAGACCCCAAGAGGAAAGCAGAGAACATGTGGGCTGCTCTGGAGAATGCAAGGATCAGGCTTTGGGAAATACCGCATTTGCTGAAACTTGAGTCTTGACGAAATGATCACTGTCTGTCTCTTTTTTTTCATTCCTCCACTCCACAGGAAGATCAAAACAGTCTTGGTCTGAATGCTGGGGCTGCTGTGAAAAATGTGTAAAGTAAAGAAGAGGGGGATACTAAAATCAAAATCTGTTCTTTCTTTCCTCTTTCCTAAATTAATTATCGTTTTGGGGAGAATTCAGACAAGCTACCAGCTGTAGAAATAGTTGCTCCCACTGTGCGTGGCCCCACAGGAAAGATGACTCTTGCAACTTTATAAAATTATGAAATTAGACAAGAGCTAGAGGGTATTGTTTTACTATAACTTTTTTTTTTTTTTTTTTTCTGGATTGTTTCTGATGTATAATATTATATTGTTTATAGAATGTGGAGACTTTTGCGACCTAGTAATTAATCAATATAAAATAAAATGTAGGTTGGATGAGAAAACAGTTACTTTTTTTTTCTAACTTCAAAGTAAAACCACTCAGAAACTTCATTGTGGGGCTCTGACACACTGACTGACCATTATGCTGTGCGATTGTGCTGCAAAATCACTGAAAAAAATAGATTCTACATGTTCATAGTTGAAGAGCTTTATTTTCTAAGACACTTGAACTTTTATTGACAAAAAGGTTGCCAATAGAGTTTTCTGCAGCATCTGTTAAAATCCATGGGACTTCATTGTTACTGTTCCAATAGTTGCAGAAAAATCTCCTGTGTGCTTAACTGCATCTTTGGGTGCCAAAGAACTTTTGAAAATATAATCCTAAATGACTTGTCTGCAGTAACACAGGAACTTATGACAGACTGGCATCATTTAACTGCACTCACAATCATAATCTGTTCTCTACCCACTAGAACATCGTTTAAAACCCACTGAATGAATTGCCTATGCCTAAATAATTAAATGTTCTGGTTGAAAACTATTATGGTCCGTTGATTTATTGCAAGCCTTTAGAATATGATGCTTTGGTTTTGTAAACATTCCCAGGCACATCAAGAAGCACTAATTCTGGCAGAGAAACAAGGCAGCATAACGGTGTTTTCATGGTGCTATCTTATTCACCAGGTTCTGCAAAATATATATCCACATGAGTAATGATGTACTATTCCGCCTGAAATGAAAACATTATTTAGGCATGTTATTTACCCTACCTGGAAGGAGGATAAAAGGTCAAAATTCCTTGTGTCAGTACTCTGATAATAGTAGCGGGAAAAGCTGAAGCAGCTGCATTCTGCTCTGTCACGTAGAGGCCCAGGGTGCCATAAATAGATGAAATTTTCTCAAATCAAATGGTAAAAACTTGTGTTAAAAGCTCATGGATTTTCCAGTTCACTGTACAGCTTCTTCTCACTGAAAAGCAATTTAGTCCATACTGGCCTTTTAAAGCTGTTATCTCTGCCATAAATGGTTTGCCTATATTTAAAGTTAATGTACGTCTTTCACGTGTGAACTTTATCTTTTAAGAAGAAGGAAATAAAACCAGGAAGCCTTTTTATTTTATTTATTTTTTTTGAATGCCATATTAATTAACTGCAATTTTTAGACTTCATAACACTCTGATAATGTGATGCAATGTATAATGTGTTCTGCCAACTAGTTACCTCTGCTTTTGGAAAGGCTTTTTGGCATGTATTTTAGGAACCTCGTTTGTTTGCTGGTTGTTGCTTTGTGATGCGTTCAAATGCACGTACAGCTACCTTTTATTTTGTTTCCTAATTGTTGTGTACATGATGTGCTCGTTTTTGCACGGCTGCACATCAGGCTCAGAGGCCCTGCCCAGCTTCTACCTTCGCTGGGTAAGCACATAAAAACCTTCTCAAAAAGGGCAGGGAGAGCTGCTGTCTCCGCAGAGACGGCTGCTGAGAGCCCCTTCAGCCCACACCAGGGATGGCGGCTCCTCCCCGCCGCTCCTTTTTCCTGCTCTTTCCCCCTCCTCCGCCGTGGCAACTCCAGGGGCTGCAGGGCAACCTCTGCTCCGCTGCCTGGAGCAGCTCCAGCTCTTCCTCCTCCTCCTCTTCCCTTGCTGTCCGTGCAGAGCCGCTCCTCGCAGCGCTCCCCTCACCGCCCCCTGCCGTGCTGTGTTCGCCCTCCCTTCCCCAGGCTGCCCCCGAGGCTGCGGGGCCCAGCCGTGCCCTGCGGTGGGGCCGGCGCGGGGCAGCCCCCGCACGCCGCATGCAGCGGCCCCCAGACCCTGGCCACCGCCCGGGTCCCTGCGCCTTGAACGCTCACAGAGACACCAACGTTGGCATCTACGGTACGTAAATACATAAATATTTCTCGCCTTGAGTGTGTAGACCACCTCAGCAAAATGTGTAGCTGTATAATGTGGTTAATTTCACATGGTATGCTCAAGACCTCGTGCAAACCCCAGTGTATGCTTCTTTCCACTCCTTGGTATCCACTTATTCTTAAATACATTCCCTGAAGTTTGAATTGAAGGGTCCTTCGAAGACTTAGGAAGAGTTATAGTCTAAAGAAAATGTTCTTAGATGATTTTCACGTGCAGCATTTTCTTTTTAAGTCTCTGAGCCCCTGTATGTAAGGACAGTAGGTGCATGCAAGCAATCTAAAAACAGTAAAAAGCGAGACATTAGAATTGAAACATGTAGGAGATTCGCTTTTGTTTTGTTGTCACCAACGATGTAGAATGAAGGGAGAGTATACCATAGGATACAGAATACATTTCTCCTACACATGAGACAGAAATAGGTGTTTGAGCGGTGTTGGTTTGCACAGTGCAATAAAGAACTAACAACCTTCCCTTGGAGTACCAGGTGGAGGGAGCACTGTGTTTAACTGGTGTTGTCCCAGTAACTCTGGCAGTGTTTTAGGCCTCTCCCTCGCCTTATTCTCCATTCCTTTGCACTTGCCTGATGCTGTGAGCAGGTTGCACGCCCATCCCACTGTCCCCCAGCACTGGCAACCTCATGTTTGCGAGCAAAAAGGAGCCCTGTGGGCTTGTGGTCCAGGCACAACAGGTTTGAAATGACCTGCCTACAGTAATCTGTGTAAAGTTGTAGTTAACACTTGCAATGCACTTTGAAAAGAAGGGATGGAGGAGGAAGAATTAAAGCTGCAGAAAAATAGTGTTGTTTTTTTTTTTTTTTTTCTGCTTTCCACTGAGCAGAATATCACTGTACTGGACACCACCCACAACGCAGGATTAGAGCCAGGTTTTGAAATGCTCATTTGTTATGGAAGGGGCTCTGCAATCCTATCTTTCCGCTGAGGCTTTGTTGTTAGAGCTGTAGAAATCATTTCACAATTCTATTTATTCACTATACTGCACTAATTCCCTTTCCGAGTCCTTCCTGCGCATTAAACAATATGTGTCCTTAATTTAATTGCATGAATACAGTGGCAAAATAATTAACTTTCTGGACCAGTCTTTGCATTTTTTATCAGAATAGTTGCATTTTCTACATTGGGTTTCACAGTATGGTGACTGTAGCTGCAGGAACACTTGGTGAGAAGTCTCATGAATTGAATCCCATGGTTCTGTCCACAGGGGGTAACTAGCAATGAACCAGTCCCTGTACAGTAAAATTCACTGAACTTCATTTTCAAAAGCAACTGCCAAATGGTTTTCCCTTTTCACAATTAACAGCTAACCTCTCCTGCTCCCCTCAGAGGCACAAGCCTCTTATTTAACTCCATGACTTAATTTTGATTATTTCAATGTACTCAGTAATTTGAGTCTCCTTCCTCATGGGACCAGCCGTCTTGTCTTTTCTGCCGAATTGTTCAGTTTCGTGTTTTTTTTTTTTTTTTTTTTTTTTTTTTTGTGTATGTTTGATTGTGAGCAAATATCCGTGGCCCATATTTGCATCCATATATACAGCCTGGAATGTAAGCCAATACATTTTATGAGTAGGATCAACAAAGCATAGTTAATGTTCTTTTTTAAGTACCAACTAAGATACGCAGAAAATGTCTTCGTTGGCACGTTAGTTCAGATCAGAAATATGTGTTAGCAGTGAACCTCTCAAAATCATTTCCCCATGTTGTGGTCTTGGAGTAGGCAGACCACATTTGTCGGATGAAAATAAATTGGATGGTGTACTCCAAGAGCATTCACTGGCCACTAGCGGGCGTTCAGTCAACAGGACAAGACTAGAGCTAATTTGAGGTAAATATATATATATATCTAGTCAGGATATTAAGTCCTCAGAAGCAACTGATTCCCTCAATAGATCTCCATAAGGTGGACTAAGACAATGCTAAATCTCAATGAGATCAAAGGCACTTCGATCGCTTTCCCGAATGCTGGGTGATTTCACTTCACTGTTTATTTGTCTTCCCAGAGATGCAGGAGTAATTAAGAGCTTTGGTTCAAAGAAGTTTGCTTTCCAGTGTAAGGTTCTAAGAAACTTTGCATAACTTTTTTTGTGTGTGAAAATCAGTCAGAACCATGGACTTCATTGCAAAATTCAAGTATTTCTCACTTGACTAAATAAAAAACAATAATCAACATTCTTGTGCTATTTTCATAAGCTTGCACATAGTTTTAATGAGAAAATAAAATTTAAAAAAGGTAAAAATTCAGTAAGCTTACAAAAACTGATTTGACTGATATGGAATCATAGATGAAGGTTTTTATGTATTTTCTGTTGTTCCTTTTTTGTGTTGTTATCATCTTGCAAAGCAAAATTGTGACGGACGAGTTGGATAACGGGTAGTGTGCTCCAACTCGGTGAAAGTACATCACTTGGCTAACAGCAGAACTGCCATTTAGAGTTAATATCAGAACAGCAGTAAACCGAAATGACTACTTTTCTACCTGAGAAAAAGTGTCTTCTGTCTTGTCCTCTTTACAGCTTTTTCAATGCACTCTATTTATTGGCATATCCTTCTAAAATCCATTTTAGTGTCGTGTTTTGATCTCTTTAGCCAGTTGATCCCATTTTTTTTCACAGTGTAATTTTGTTTAATTGAAAAATGTCCTCTTAATTAAGAAATAATTAAAATGGAATTTCACTTAAAATATCTGGATCTTACCTACTTTCCTCTTTGGTTCAGGAAAACAATCTGTTGGAACAGCTGTGTGAGCAATAAAACACATCTGGTATTAAGAGGTTAAACTGTTTTAACCATAATAAAAGTTATCTGAGTTCTGCAGATACCCAGAAGGATCTTTTCACTCTCTTCCTTATCCCTGTTAAATCTCACAGAGAAATGAGAAATCTCTTCTTATATTCTTCTGGATCTAATTTACATACTGTCAGCACTCATGATTGGTCTCATAAATTGACACATGCAAGAGAATTAAAAGAGAAATAATAAGATGAACTATAATAGTAAGTGAGAAGGGAAAGAAATGGATATTTTTGATGAGCATGTACAGAGGATATAATAAAATAGAGTATGTGGCAGTTAAGGGTTGTGTATGCATTTCTTCTGTTGATATAAGTACATAATTATGATTACTATGTCTGAAATCCAGGTAGACGTTTGGAAAGAAAATTCTGTCAGACTTTCTATTATTTTTATTCAGTATGTAATATTAGATGAGGAAAAATGGCTTACCACAGAATCTGAGTACCCTTGGCTATCTCAGAAATAGTTATATGTTGGACAGGTATAATATATATTTTGTATGGGCCTTTGGTACAGCAGGTCAGATCATATTAGTAACAACAGCAAAGAAGTGCTAATTTAAACTTTCATTAGGTTCCTACAAGTATCTATTCAACTTCATCATTCCCTGACAAGCACAGGGGGAAATGATGCATCACTTTTCATTGTTTAATAATGATAGTAATGTTTTCAAATATTTTATTTCAAATGGGAGCTTTTAAAACAGAAGGCTTTTAACCAGGGTGGGGTGCAGGGATCCATGGTGTGCATGGCAGAGCTGACCAGTCAGAAGTTGGGGTGAGAAAAATGAAAGACGCAGGTATTGAGGATTATTTTTAGAGAAAAAATAAGCAAGCTATAGGTATATATATCTTCTTGTCATATTTCCACTGAGTACTTTTGAAAAGCAGTAAGTGTTCAGAAGTAATTTACTTTTTTGAAAAACTCTCAGGTTTTCAGTGATATATTCTTACCATCTCCAGCAATTGCAAGTTCTGCTCGTGATGACTGAAGACTGAAAAACTCTATTATGTGCTTATGTGATGGGCTCCCCAGAGACAGCATGGCAAATATTAAGCCTGCTGTATACACTTGATCCGAATCATAAAAGCAAGTGTATGATCAAATAAAACAGGCCTGTGAAGTGCACTCACACTTCAAAGCGTGCTATTAAAATGTCTTTGTTGGATTCCGTGCGCAGAGGACTTCAGTGACTTCTAGAGGAAACCTGCTAATTGTACTCAAGGCTCGATCTGTCCCTTCACAGCAGCTAAGACAACTTCTTTGTTGCGTGTCACGGTGTGTGGGGCAGGTGTTGGATCTCAATTTGCGTGGTTTTGCCAGGTCTGTGTTAGCGTGGTAGACAGCAGCGTTGGGCTTTATGTGGGTAGGGTGGCACTTCTCGTGGTATGAAGCGAGCAGCCAACACCAGCTTGCAGTCCAATCCTGGTGCTGTGATGCCCAGCCAGTGGATGTAATGGATAGAGAGATGTTTTAAGGCTACAGCTATGCACACATCTAAGGTAAGCCAGTGTCTGAGTTGACTTAGCATTAGGTAGGCCGTGGTAGTTGTTTGACTGACTTTTCCACTTTCATAAACACAGTTTTTGCTGTTGTACATATACAAGTGCACATATGGATGACTCCTCTGAAATCAAGTAGATGCTATAAATCCGTATCTCCTCTTGCTTTGATTCCACTCGTGGTGCCCTTCTCTGGATATACACATCCACTAACCTGTTCCTTGTGCTTCCAGATGCTGGAAAGCAAATTCCATTAATAACACTCACTCACATCACAAAGAAGAGATACTGATACATTCATCACTTATCCTGTGACAGTTTCCTTTAGGGATCACAGCAGGGGAGCTGTGTGGGAACTCTTTTTTTTTTTTTTTTTTTTTTTTTTTATTCTTCTGTAAATAGCCTAGCCCTGGACAGGAGCCTGAACAATGAATCTACTGCTCAGAATTGCCTGGATTACAATAAAAAAGAGCAAATACTCAGTCCCATTAGCCACAAAGAACAGCAGAAAAGTACAACTGCAGAGAAAGGCTGATGAAGGGGTAGATGCGATGCCAGATTCCTGAACGATGTAGGAATATTTCACAGCAGTGCCGTTCTTGAGTGCAGTCAAGATAGCAAAAAGGATTTTTATTCAATATGTAACTTTTACAAAATTACCTTACCATAATTGTGTTTATGCTTTTCGTAATCTTGAATGTAGGCTGTATTGTGCCGTCAGCATCTTTCAGTGGCTTTGGCAATCGTTTCCTCTTTTAAAAAATGCATGGAATAACATACCAACATACCTGATACAGGACAGGTATACTGTATAACTAAGAGCAATTTTCACATTTTTCACTGCATGAATGCCACTTCTAAATTTGCATATTTTAAATGAAGATAGGTTAAAGGGAAAAAACAAAAACAAAACAAACAAACAAAAAAATGCAGCACATTCTTCCAAAAGCGGAGCAAAGTTGGTAAGTTCAGAATAAAGTAGTATTTTCCAGGTGTCTTTTCCTTCACATCTATTTATCCTCAACTACCGCTTCACTTTAATTCTTCATCCTTAACCACTGGAGAAAAAAAAAAGGCATTGATTTAATTGGAACGAGACTAGATCCTTTTTTTGCAAGGTTAATGTTTTGAGTTCAAGTTGTTCTGGATCATCGTTAAGATTATTGGGTAGGTCAGTATGTATATTTCTTAAATCGAGTGAATGAGGTTTGACTGTATTATGTATGTTTCATTCTTATCTCCAATATTCCCTTGAAGTGCTAGTAGACTTACGTAAAGGAGAAGTTTTGAAGAATTGATACAAATGCCATCTACATTAAAACAAACAAAGTCAATTTGAAAAATGCATAGTTATGGAAATCTTTTTCTTTTCCAGTTTCACAAAAATCATTAAACTGTTTTATACGTTCCACTTAATACTTTTGCTTAATGCTACAAAATGTATTTAATTCGGTACTAAAGAATAAATGGTCAATGACTCACATTAATTCAGGAACATCTGCCTGCTTACAGATAAGAGTCAGCAGAAGAAGGCAACTGTGCTGAAGCTCTTCCCTGAAAAAACAATGTTTTCCCATAGTGAAAAAGAAATGCAGAAGGAGTAGTTGATTAGTGGATTGACACTATTTCTCGGATGTCATTATGTGGAGAAATTACTGGATATTTTAAATCCTTGCTGTTTCGGTCCCCAGTCTTGAAGTATTTCAAAATTGTTGATCTTTCAAACTGCTGATAGACTGAACTGAGGGAACACATGAGGCTCTAGTCATTTGTCTCATGGGGAAATTAAAATGACCCCTCGATTGTGTTCAGCTTTTTTCCGTTTTGTTTTGTATGTATGTGTGTTTTATGATTGCATAAAAACAACTCACTTATACTGAGCTCTTGTAAAATAAGCAGCAAAAAGAAGAAACAAAAATGTGTAATCGCAGAAGGGAATGTTGTAATTTGTGAGTTCGAGAGAAACAACTGTGGTTGTTTGCCTCAGATTTTTTGTTTAAACATAAACTGCATTTTTTGCCTAATTTACAGAATTGGTAAAACTGGTATATGCAGGGTGTGAATTGTACACTGTGGTTAAATGTTTCACCCAAAGTGATTGAGTTAGCACAAATGGTGACTTGTAATGAATGTATGTTGCAAGTGTAATGTTCTTCCTTGCAGTACTTGTTATCGGAAGTAGTCAATGCCAAAATTTTATTTTCATGTACAATGTATTTTATTATAATTACATTAAATTAATTTGAATGGAAGAAGAGATAACAGCGCGGGGAAAATGTGAATGATATTCTACAAACATGCAGAGAGACAAAATGGAATTAGTTTAGAAGTTTTTTTAATGATTGTCCTTTTTAATAGCTGGGTGGGGTGGCGACTGAGACTGTATTTTCAATTACTCTTCAGGTCATTAATGTTGATTACATTCTTCTTCTAACCATAAGTCTTTATTTAATGGAAATGTATGCCACCCACTAAGCAGGCATGTAGTTAGGGAACAATACAGCAGGATTTGATTGCCCTATTAACAATAATCATCATGAGACTTTGGGAGTAATAATTTAATGACTTCTTGCACTCTCTTGCTACTTTTTGGTGGTGTTCATTTAGCATGTACTACAGTGATATCTCTAATGAAATTAAAACTTGCCAGCAAGCATTATTAGCTAGAGATAGGCAGGTATTAAAACACCAGACCTAACAGGCTGCAGTGACTGCTGTCAGGGTATCTGTGGGTGAGGTAACTTGGTTTGAATTAGGCCAGGTAGCCTCTCAGAAAGGTAATAAAGAATTGCCTGTGACTGACAGGGCTCATGCTGCAGAGGATTTGTTGGTGGTGGGTATGTTCTCTTTGTTTGTGAGCCTCCTCCTCATGCTTCACAGTCATCAGCAGCCTTGTGGAAGAAATGTGAGGCAGATGGCACAGACCTGGAACTTGCCCAAGCAGAGAAAATTGTGGGAGGGCTAAAAAGGTTCCCTACTGTAGGGCTCGGTCTTGTTCTCAGCCACCTCAGCTGTGAAACTCATGGGGCGGGTGAGTTCAGTAAGGAAGTTTTGCTGACCAGTGGACGTTGTTTTGCAGAGGCAAGAAATGAGCTACCACAGAAGACATATTGCTCAGTTTATGTGAAGAGCTACAGCTAGGGAAGGTAGCTGTTACTGCTCTCTGTGCTCTCAATGTTTCCTTGTGCCGGAAAGGAGAACACCTATCTCAGTTACCTGGTTGAGTGTTTGCACACATTTTCTCCATGCTCAGCTGGTTCTCTGAGCTTTATGGTACGTATTAAAGCTGAAGAGTACTCTCAGTAAGGTTGTGCTAAGCAGAGAGAGACCGATTACTGGCAGAATGGCAACAAGTGAAACACCACGTGCTGTGAGCATCCAGGAGTCAGCAGTCGGTTGCCTGAGTGTTGGTGTGAGGTGAGCTGTGTGCATGTCCACAGAGCCCATGACAGTTCTGCTCCTAAGCCTTTCCTCTAGCATAAAGCATGCTTCAGTTAGTGTGTCTATAAAAGAACTTACTATTCTTGAGATACTGCTTGATATCATAAACGTTTGGTTATATCAGTCTGTCAGATGAGACTTTGTGAGTGGGTGGGTGCTCTGCTCTCCATTCCAGTGGAAAGTTAAACTTCACTGCGGTTTACCAAAACTAATCTGTGAAATACCACGCTCTCAAGGGGGCTTTCACAAGGCCAGTAACAGCATCTTGGCTAGGAGGCAGCAGCTAGCAGATGAAAGGCTGTGAACAGGCAGCTTCCTAGTACCTCACTGATGTAACTGCTGATCAGTAACCCTAGTGTGTCTCAGTGTGAGATGAAATGTAAGTCACTTTCAGCACTGGCAGAAGGTAAACATTCCCAGTTACAGCTGAGAGATGGTTTAACAAGCTGTTCTTCATTGTACTCCACTAGTTACTAACTGCCTTGGAGCCTGAGGTTCATGCTTGCTTTGTTGTCAGTCCATCAACTGGTCGTATTGCAGAACAGAGGCAATTTATGCTTTCCAGGAGGGCTTATGCATTCCCAAGAAAACAATGGAGATTTAACCTTGTGGTGCTAAGCAAATAAAATTTTCAGTTCACACATGAGTATGGACAAACCTAATAATGTGTACATAATACAAAAAGACAGTTGAAGATTTTATTTTCCCAGACAAGCCACAAGGAATATCCAAATTTCCAGTAAAAAGGGAGTTTAGGCTGACACATGAAGTCAAAATAAGTTGCTGTGGTTGTCCTGTATCTCATTTATGTTAAGCAGACAAAGTAATTATGCTTTACTCTGGGCTGGTGACAGAAACTCCAACTACATAGGTGCTGCAGTAACGTCAAAACTTGTGCAGTGTGGCAAGCTTCCTTTGGCCCTAGCACTTCTAATACTTCCACTCTTACTAGTGTCCTCCGTATTGCCTGGTGCAGTTGCTTTTTACTTCAGAGAACTTTTTGTGTCGTTTCTTTAAAGAATTGTGGATAGGAATAATTCCCATGTGGGAACAGTGGGAATACTCTAAGTGGTTTAAAAAGTAGTCATTGTGTCCTAGCAGGTAATAAGGATATGTATATACTTTCTGTATATATTTACAGTATATGCCAAGTGTCTAATTAAAAGTTCCTACCAATGTAGAGAGTACGTAATCTATTTACATGAAATACAGAATTACAGGATGTTGTGTTAAATGTAAATACAGAAACAAAAGTGGTTATCCATCAGATTAAGGATGTTATATCCAGCTCAGCACTGAGGCTTTCCCCAAAAGTTCTTCTGTGGGCACACTGGAAGCTGTGTCCTTGGCAACTCAGGATAAAGTTTGATTTCAAGTGTGTTATGAGTCTTTTTAGGACCAGGTTTATTTTTTTGAGTTGTTCAGTTGGTGCTGCTCTGCTGGTAATGTGTTTCGGTAACTCATGCCTTGTCTCCCTATTATTCCTAAGATCACCTAACAGAGGAGTAAAACTGACCCAAAGAGTAGTTAGTTAAGCAGTTGCTATCTGGGCAAGTAGTGGAATTTGGTGTCATTGTTTATGTGCATTCTGTGTTGTATCACAGGAAACTTGAGGACAAAACCTAGTACTAAGTAGATACAGTGGAGAGCAGAAAGAATTTGAATCAGACTGCACAGAGCTTTGTAACTGCACACAGCAAAATGTCTGCCTAATTCTCTCACAAACTGTTATTCTAAAAAATGAATAAATGTAAGTGCTGAAAACTAGCTGCTGTGTGAGTTTATAGCTTTACAAGAAGGACGATTCAAGCTGTTATGTCTTGTGACTGTGGGGTAGGTGTCAGTACAACCATACCTGAGACCCAAAAAGTGAGGAGGAAAAGAAGAAAAGAAAACATTCAAGATACTCTGTTTGGTAATGCAGTTTAAAGCATATCAGCAGTGGAAGGCAATATCATGGCAGGAGTTGTTATGAATATCAAACACAGAAAGCATTTTTGTATATCCCGTAAATTCACACAGTACTGTCTGACCGGTATATAACAGCAAAGTCAACTGTAATGGAAGTAGCATTGTACCCTCGGTACTCAAACCCAACCTGACGTTTTCCTTTATTTGCAGAATGTCATTATTTCAGGTCAAACAGAAACAGTGTTACTTCCAGTATTTACCGTGTCCAGGAAACCTGCTGATGACTGGTTTGGAGTGATTCTGCGGTCATACAGTAAGCGCTTCAGTGATGCAGTGGTGTCTTTTAAGATAGACTTTCAGTCACTTTAGGAGAATCGACTTCAGAATTTTTCTTGGTTATAGTTGGAGATAATGTGTCCCTTACTACAACAAACAGGTGAAATAATTTATTTTTTTCTTTCTTTTTCCTTTAAAAGTAAAGTAAGTGTGTGCTTCTACGAGAAGTAAGTGTACTTCTACAAGATATATTCTGAAGTTCAAGCTATTATTGTGTGACTTAACTATCTATGTAAACCTTATTTTCTTAGATCCATGTAAGATGTCCTCTGTATTTTACATATATTTTCTCTTTATTTGTATACAGTGAAGAGATGTCAAAAGGTAATTCATTCACTCAGATGTGGTACCAGATAGTTGTTATATAAAGTGTATCCATTGTTTTTCAAGTGTCTTTGTCTTACTTGTTCATATGGTTGGTCTTTATTATCTTCCAATTCAATGAGTACTGTGAATTAATATAAACTTAATATAGGGAAAAAAAAAATACCTAAGGGTTTTTCACCCTGCTACCACATAGAGCGCACACAGTTTGAAGGGCACCATTTCAATCTTGGCCGAGTAACCTTTCCTAACTCTTCACTCAAGTGGTTCTTCCTCTTCCTTCTATCATATTAGGCAAAAACCAAGCACTGGGAACTGATTTGTGTGGTTTCTAGTAGATTCTTCCCTTGATTACATGATCTACTGGCAACCTCTCTTGCTTACTCGAGAGAGTTTCCTGAGTATCCAAGGTAGATATCAGATAGCTGGATCTAAATCTCTTCCATGGAAGAACTCTGACATTAAGAAAATTAAAATGTTTTAGTCATACAACATTAAAACTGTTGTTTGACATTTAAAGAGTTGTTTGGTGGAGATTTTCTACTGGATTGAGGTTGCCTTGTGAATAGTATTTGAAAGGAAAATCTGCGAGAGTATTCTAGAAGTCTCTTTCAGGAAGTTAAAAACAAGAAAATTAAGTATGTCTGATAATTATTTACACTGAATGCTTTGATTGTAATTCTTGATGCTTCCCAGAACTTACAAAGCACAAAAATCGAATGGAAAAAGCTTGGTGATTTGAGGTTTCAGGGTAGTAGTAGCGTTGTTGGTAATGTGATTGGAAGTAGTGGGAAGCTTGGTAGTTTCAGCAATTCTATTCCACATTGCAATTGAAGAGACAAACCTGAGAAAGTGGAATTTCTCTCGCTCTTTCTTTTTATAGAATGAATATGATAATAAAATTTAAAAATCTTATTTTAAAATAACTCTTCAGATGGGAGGGGGACAGAAAAGGCAACATAATTTTTATATGATAGAGAAGGAAAGAGAACACAGGTGATTTCAAGGTATTTTCCTTTTATGTTCTAAGCCCATACAGCTCACATTATTTGCTCTATTCTTTGTCACAGAATGGCGATTACTGTTCCCTTTGTGGAGTATGTAAATACTGTATATTCTTCGACTTTGTAGCTTCTCTAATTTGTGTTCTATTTTAGTTGTATTTCTGACATTTCCAAAGACTTGAACACTCCTCTTTCCAATTTATGTATCACTTACTTGGCATATAACCATGGGAATGCTTTTCTGCTAAAGATTTTTTCCTTCAAATTTCTTCCACTCATACTGTTGTTGAAATAAGGTGTTTGGAGATTAATTTGTACTGGTGCACTTCTTTCGGAAAGGTAAAGATTCATGAAGACACAGGGTTTTGTGATGCTCTACTAAGAACTGGATGCCTGTCTAGAAAAGGATCAGCAGAGCTGCAGGAAACTATTCAGGGCATGTAAGAGGATGTCACTTTGCCATGAGGAATGAGCCCTAGTTTAGGGTGCTCACAGTCTCTCTTGCAATCAATTGGGAAAAGGGCAACAGAAGCAGTGGTGGCACGGGGTTGTATGACAAAGACAGACAGATTGGGAAATAGGATTGTTTTGTTTTTGTTTTTTTTTTCTTTAGCCTGAGATGGAATATCTGGGTGTAGGCAAGCACTGTGTAAATTTCCCAGTATTGCCAGTTACCAGAAGTTTTTTTGCACGCCGAGTATATCAATATCGTACCATCTGTCTACATTAATACCATACCAGTGGTGGTAGAGGGTAACCAAGTCCTGCTTATTATATGTCCAGCTAATTATTCTTCCTTGAATAAAAGCAGTCTCCCCCTGTTCTTACGGTGTAAAGTTGGGCAGTTTCCTACAGCTACCCATGCAGTTGTGCAGTAGTAACAACCAGGAGAAAATACCAAAGCAGAACCTTTGTAGAAGACAGATTGGAAAATGGTTTCAGTGAATGTCAGAAAACAATGGAACTAAAACCAGCTTGACTAATAAATTAGTCTGTTTCAATATTTTATTTATAAAAGTCTTTAATTTTCACATAGCAATGTGTTTTTTTGTTTAATAACCATATTCTTAGTATGAACAATTTAAACTCATAATAAATATTTCAGAATGCATTAATCAAAATATTGTTTAGACTCCAACTTCTAAAATTTGCAATATTGCGATATTTGAGAATTTCACATCATGACAAAATTTTCATGAAGCAGAAAAATTTATTTTTTAACCAAATCTCCATGTAAGTACTTCTGCTAATGAAAGAACTTATAATGTAAGTCCAGCTAGCTAAGCCAGGTACCAGGGAATCAGGGTAACAAACATTTTCTTACGTCCTTGTTCCCCCTGGGCCCAATCTCTGTGTTATTCATTGAGAGTGTGTGGTTCTTAAACTACATCCAACAAGCTCTTTGTGTGTTTTTTTTTTTGTGTACAGCTGTTTTTATTTTTAGATGCCTGTATTTTCACATGAAAAATACAGACATGGAAAGCATTTTATTACCTAAGCGCTAAGCCATTCTTTTTTTTCCTGTTGAATTCATGCTTACATAGTCCAGTAGATAGAGCTTACCCAGTTGAGATACGTGGTAATGGATGCTGATAAGTTCCTGTGGAACCAAAGATTACTGTTTTTGTTAGTGTTTGTGGTTTTTATTATTATTCTTTTAAATAAAGTGTACATGTCCTCACCTCGATAGTGTGAAATTTTTACTTTCTTAGAGATCTACAAAGATTTTGGATGCTTTGATAATAGCGCTAGGAGGAAATTTTATACTCACTGCCTCTCTGTAGACGTGATAATCTGTGCTCTCTGATAAGATGATTGTTGTCTGTAACAGCATTAACTCTATCTAGAGTTAAACTGGGACTCCCAGGATTGTGAGTGCACCTGGATCTGTTGTGTATCTTGGGCACCTCCTGGTGCCTAAGGTCTCATCCCGGTGTTGCATGATCATCCCTCAAACGCAATTTTCCAGTGAAAGGGTAAGTATGAAGAGTTTTTAGTGTGTTTCAGCATGTCCCTTAGTGTGAGACCAGGACTGCAATGTGTATTTGCTCTGAGTTTTGGACCTGTGAAATGTTTACCTTTTTTTTTTTTTTTTTTTTTTTTTTAACCATAGTTTACCTTTGAGGCAATTCTGAACTACACCGTTACACTTACTAGGACTCTTTTTTTTTTTTTTTTCTTCCTGTCAGTGTTGGTACTGTTTCTGTCTACTGTTTAAAGGAATCCATCTGAAGGTGGGTGATGGGCCCCTGAGACAGGGAAAATATTGAGTCAATAATAAACCAGTATCTTATTGAGTCAATAAACTAAACTAAAATTATAAAGGCAGAACTTTCCAAAGAGAGGATGGAAGGTGAGATGGAACAGAAGTAAACAGGCTTATTAATACATTTTTTCTCCTGCCCACTGTGTCCTGGCAGCAGATAACTCTTCTTAAGGTTTCTGCTCAGTCTGGGAATAATGGTAAGGTAATTATGAATGCCACTGAAGTCCATGCAGTGTTCTCCAAATCCTCAGGAAATGTTTCCTTTTTGTTTCCCAACCTCTCTGAGGTCTAGTGGGGTGTCTCTTCCCAGCAGGAGTAACACAGGCTGCAGGTTCCAGACTGCCACAGTCACATTCACACACTGCAGCTCCTCAATCCAGCTTCCCCAGCTGAGGATATGCTCCTGTTTGAGGTAAGGTTTATATGCCTGTGTCTGCTGGAGATTACACCAGAGCCTGGGGGCAAAACCTGAAACAAGGTAAACAACCCTTAGAAATACTTCCACAGAAATACAGCACAGAAATGTATAAAAGAATAGAATGGATTCAAAGGTGTAATACAGTTCAGTTTCTGCATATGAATCCAGGTTATCCCCTTCTCACCTGTTAAAGGAGACATAATGCAGGAATCACTTGAACAGAAGCATTGGACAAGGTCACCATAATGCTTTTGTTTGGTGTTCTGGTGTCAGGTTGTGGGAATGGTCCTTGCATGTTAAAGGCTCATCCTTTGCCATTTGCTGCTAGCTTTGATACTATGTATTGTGGAATCTAAGGTTGGCTGGAATTTCAGGTAGTAAAAAGCAGGGTATTGCTGGAGTCACATTAGGATGTGGTCTAGCAATTTTTGTTCTTTTTAATGACAGTTTTGTCCCAAGCCAAGAAATTTCAGAATCAGTAAGTTGTTGCTTCTCCTGTTTTTTTTTTCTCTCCTTAGCAAAGCTTACACCCTGACTTTATTTCCTCCCAAGTCCTTAAGCTGTTTAGCGTTGTGCTATCCTGTGGCTCAGAGTGATAGTGATAACGTGTTGTTGTCAAAGTAATGATGACATAGAAGAGATGAGTAAATCCGTGGTGGATGTTACATATCCTTTCTCGCCTAGACAAGGAATTGGAGCTAGAAGAAGTGGAATAATGTGTGTAATAACCCCAAAGGAATGACTGGTCACTCCTCATTTTATTTTTTCATTATCACTGACGTTTTTGAAAATGGAGCTTTGTTAAAGACTTCTGGCTGCTATCAGTGGGCTGGCAAAATAAGGTTTCCCAGAGGAATAATGAATACAAAAAAGGGAATTATGTGAAACACTGTAATAATAATGTTGTGATGGTATCTTGGAAGATGAGACGCGCTGTGGACTAAATATATTACAGATGCTATTTAAGAGCCAGAGTGTAATGTCTGTACTCACTGGAACTTCAGAAGGACTTACCCATAAAGTAAAGTGTTACTCTGTGAGTAAATCAGCTGCCACTTACGAAAGAAAAGATGGCTTTCTAGCCAGGAGGGTAGAGCAACTTGGCCTACATTCTTAATTTTGCTACCTTCTTCCTGTGAAACCTTGGAAAAATGATTTGACCAGTCCCACAGATGGAAAACTGTGGGGACTGTTAGTGTTAGGTCAGAGGTTGGACTCGATGATCTTGAGGTCTCTTCCAACCTAGAAATTCTGTGATTCTGTGAAAACTCACCATATTCTAGCGTCTCCAACTTCTTAGCATGTTTGTTCTTGCATGGAAGAATGCCTCTTAGTTAAGATATTGTCATTATCTATGCATATGCTTTCTTACTGCAGTGTTCTCTGATCAAATCCCAATGTTTTTTTCTCACAGTCTACCTCTTAGACTTCCCTTGCTGGTGCCTTAAATATGCCCCAGCTGGAACCAAATCTGAAGGTCAACTACGTGTTGCAACCTGTCAAGTTACCCACAAAGTCTAGTCTGGCTGTTTCACGCTCTGGAGTGTGAAAAGTCCCCAATTTGTATGCAGAGGGGCAGTGTTTGGGGGCCCACTCGGCAGCTTCCTAGCTCCTGCGTCTCCATGGGCAAGATAGGCAGTCTGCTGATCCTCAGCCATCTGGCAGCTACGTGGCAGGAGCTCAACCACCCGCAGCTGGGTGGAGGAAAATCTGTTAGTAACTCAAAGGTGCTGTGGTACCTCCCTGTAGGTCATATAAATGGCTTGAAAGAATATGTCCCTAAATTAATTTATTTGCTGCAAGTCATTGCACCAGCCACCAGCTACAGGAGTGGCTTTATGAAAAGCTGTAATGGCAATCAAATCCAGCATGTACTGGGAAAGGTGACCTATGCATAAGTCTTTAATTTTAATTCTTTTTTCAGTTTGTGGTAATGTATTTATTTATTACAAGGGATGCTAGCAGTACAGTGAAACAAAATGAATTCTATTTCTAATATATCTTCAGAGTCCCAGTAGGGTAGATTTTGAATCACAAAATAAAGAAAAGAAAGGATATGTATATATATAATGTATAATGGTATACTCTGTTTTCCCCCCCTGTGGATGAGATTTGTGGTAGGAAAACAAATGCTAGCTTGCTGGAAAAAGTGACCAGCCATGCACTGGATAGCACCTATGCAACTGAGGGGGAAATAGCTTTCCTTTTAACTAAAACTTCCCCTTTTATTTGTGTTAAACATATGCATTAACTCAGTAGATTCTATGCAGCAGGTTATAAATTATATATGAAATAAAATAAAAAAGAATCCATGCACACTGCACACAGAGAATACAAAAAACTGTGCAATTACTGCTGAGCTTTTATGCTTGCTGTAATATCAACTCAGATGAAACCAAAAATCCTCGCCACCCTTTTTCTTCAAAAGTAAATGGGGCATGGCTTTTTTGTTGTTGTTTTTCCCCAGTCCAAGAGGCTGCTTTGTTTTTCTAAAATACAATTTATCATTGCACGTTTTCAGAAAGGCAATTAAAAGCTGAAGGCAGAAGCTTTTTTCAGCGCCAGGGGTTCAAGTGACCTGAATTCTGTTCCTGAGTTGACCAGTCATATGCCACCTATCCGTGGGGTATACGACTTCATGTCTGTTTTATCTTGAAAAAGTCTGCAGGCTCTCTGTCTTTTTTGCTTTTTGGTGTGTGTCATCCATCACAGTGGCGGTAGCAGTCCTCTGGAGATGCTTGTTCACCACCTTGCAGGTAAGAATGGTGAGATACAGTCCTCAAATAAAATATTTCAATGGGAAGGTGTTAACTTGAAAAGAGTCTGTAAAACCAGTTGTTTATTTCAGCTCAGGAAATGGCAGTGACTGTTCACTTCAGAATCAGGATGTTTTTTTCCTCAGTGTTAGACCTGCATTCATGTAGTTAGTGGCAGCGCAGTCAGTGGGTGCAGGTTTCCCTGCTTCCTTCTTCTGTACCTGCAGACCTCTGGCTTCACAGGCAGCATTCCTGATCTGGAGGGCAGAACCCAGCATGCTGACACTTGACTGCTGTGCAGTCTTGGTGACTATTAGGCTGCCTTCAGCTTTGGCTATTGAATTGTGAGGTTTTTTTTTGGAAGGCTTGTTATCAAAAGGAATGCAAAGATAGTAGAGGTTGGGTGGCAAAGCTCTGGGACAGATGCATATCTCCCAGGCAAAGAAATGCTGTTGCTAAGTTTAACAGCTGTGACCAAGGTGACAGGATTTTAGAGGAAGAGCAATGAGGTATTTCTGAGGTATTTCTATAAACAGAAGCTTTTATATAGTAGGGTTGGGGGCAGGGAAAAATGTTTCAGAACATTTTGTTTGATAATGTCTTGGTCAAAGTAGCTGTTGAGAGATACCTAACATCATATAGCTGCGTGCCAAATGCCGTGTGATGAATGTGACCTTATTGACTTGCATTCTGCATCCCAATTTCAAAAGGCAGCAATTGCAGAAAGGGACTGTGGCCATAATCTCAGAGATCCAATGGAAATGATTTGTTTATAAGGCCAGATACCCTGCCTTACCATCTGGCATTTAACTGAATACACTGAGTACAGTCAAGATTGATCTGTGTTCAAAAGAATTTTGTATAGTGGGAGGGCTGGGAAACAGGCAAAGTCTGCAGCACAGAGGTTGAGCACAGAGCTAGGAACCTCCTTGTTAAGAGGCTCGCTGAATGGAAGGCAAAGTAGGTAGAAAGTGGTTTACACTTACTGCTACAAAGGGTTTTGTTTGTTGCTTTTACAGCCTTTCTCCTCAGAGCTCCCTCAAGGAAGCTGAGCAAGAAATGGCACTTCTGATGGCTGCCAGGAGGTTCAGTTGCAGACCTGAGAACTTGCAAGTGAGGGAGCTCTTTGTTGATTAACATTCCTTCTTGACCCTCCTCACATGGCATGAAACTGTGGTGCAATTCTCTAAATCCCCTTCTCAGCTATCCAGTATCAGTTCCTTTTCCACAGTGCCAGTGTTTGTCAAAGCAGCATATATCTGCCTCAGATTCCCCCCAAAATTAACAGCCCTGGTCATTCCCTTCTCTGCCTTAGTTCTCAACATTTGTTCTGCCACCTGCAATAAAAGTATTTTTTCCTTCCCTTTCTTTATGGACAGACTATGCTGTAGTACCTAGGGGAGTCTTTCCATTTCTCCCAGAGAAATAAACTGGACCAGCCTGAGTATAAACAAAAAATGAAGTTAAAGAAAGAAATAATATCAGAAAGATGTATATGCTACTGTAGGTTACACAGAGACTAGATTTGGAGAGAGGGAAGTATAATTTCATGGGAGTGTAAAAGGATATCAGAGAAATTCACTCAAGTGCCAAGTAGAAGAATAAATATTTTCAAAGACCCCAAGTCTGACTACACCAAAGCTCGAATTATATTAGGTTTCTTACCCTTTATTGTTCATTCCTTCTCCATGCCGGGGTTTGTGGCTGTAAGGCCATTGGACTGTGATTCACATTCAGTGAAGGCAATATTGTGTTGCAGGAAAACAATAACCATATGGTGAACTGAAAATGAATATAATATTGATTTTACTGATACATTGATCAGTCTCCAATTGTGACAGTTCATAGTCACCATATGATTTGACCTTGTATTAGGAATTTTTGGCAGAAGCTAACATGCTGAGAATCCTTATTTGGATATTACATATTGAAAATGCTGAATAATACTAAAGATATTAGTTGCTGGGGTTAGCCTAATTAAATGTAAAACATTATTTGCATAGATTTTTAGTTGTTTGTTCACTATTGTAGTGCTTTGATTGTAGCTGTTGTCATGTGTAAGCAAACTCTGCTGAGTACGAAAATAAGAAGAGGAACAGACTGGTCACGTTATCATGTCATATCTATGAGGTTTAGCAGGAATACAGTGTGAATCACAGACATAAACAGTGTGGACTTTGCAATGTACAAAGCTATTCCAGTCCCAAATTACCATTGGTAGCTACAAGCCAGAGATCAGCTGGAGATCAACTGTCTTCTCTTTGCCTTAATTTTTTCATATTGCAGAGTCTTTTCTCTCTAAAGATTTTCCGAGTTGGAATACCTATTTCAGAATTTGGGAAGCAGAAATGTATGCATCAAAACTACTGATAAAACACAGAGTGGCACAACTGCCGTTATGTCCAAAAAGATAAATGCTCTCTTCCTCAAACAGAGGAGCCACTTCCGAGCTGCCTAGAGGGAATAGCCACTTCTGTGTGCTAACATCTGAACCATGCCTGAGCTCTGCTGGGAAGAAGCTTTGCTGCACTGGGCCACCAGGTACTAGTAACTTAATAGCATGGACGGGTATTTGCTGGGGTAGAGGTCCCTGCCCTAGCAGCATTCTGCTTACTGACATAGATAGGCTTTCCTGCTTAGAGGTGCTCAGGGGACAGGCCTGACTATTAAAACTCTGTGTGGATGAACATTTCTTGATGCCTACAGTAGGATATCATGCCTCTGTATGAATATCCGTATCAAAATTTATCTGGAATTCGTTGGCGGTACTAGACCAGAGAAGTCATCAGCTCAAACCTGCTCGAAAAGCTCTGAGTGGTAAGTTACCTTCTCACCTTGCATTCCTAAGAGATGGGAGTGATGTAGCAGGGCTGTGCCACACCTTTCACATCCCTCACATCTCCACAAGTCCTCTGTACTAGACTGGCAGATAAAGCAGGCACTAGCTCTTCTGGCTTTATGCTAACAGGCAGTGTGGTTTTCCCTGCTGGGTAACCAAATAGCGCCTTGGGCTGGAGAATAACAGAGTATCTGGCTTTTTTGCTTACCCCCAATTCTTCACAGCAAGTGTCTGTGAAATAATGGAAAGTATTATGGAGCAATTTGATTTCATGATTTGTTCATACTGATGGCAAAGCGTTCCCTAATTATATAATAAACATCTGTTCTGCTTGATTAAGAATCCTCAGAACAGACCGTTTCAGAGAGTCTTCTTCCACTTGTTTAACCAATACAAACATCTTAATCTAGTGTTTTTTAGTGGTCCCCGCAATGCGTGCTGACCTTCATTTGGCAAAACTGAAATGACAGCTAGGAAAATAAATTATTGAAAAGAAAAGGTACTTTATAAAGCCTTTAAACTATCCATTGAGCTGAAGCACAATAGCTCAGTAAGAGGATTTAGAGGCTACCATGTAGTCTTATGGAAAATTCTTATGCTTTTGAAAAACTCCGATTCGATCTGTGTACTTCCCTGAGATCAGTAACCATAGCTAGAATGGCAGCAAGTTTCTAGCTCTAAATGCCCCAAAAGGAGAAGGGGTCAATTCTTTGAGTTTTGGGCTTTCTTCTTTCAAAGACTGGAGCTGTGAGAGGAAGAAAAAGAAAATACAGGAACTGTTTACAACATTGAAATGCAGCACACACTGTTAGATCAATGCACTGCAATGTTAGGGTTCTTTTATATGGAAGCCTACAACAGCCCTGCTAGGATGCGTTACTGATGCAGCAGGGTTGGGGTATTTATTCTTTTATGTGCTTCACCAGGAAAGTCCTAAGTGTCATGCAAGCAAAGGGCAATCAATAACTCATCAGACGTAATGTAAAATGGAAGTAATGTTCAATCAATTAGCTACCATAATCATTACATGAAAGTACTAATTTGAAATAAAAATGGTTGAGGTGATTAAGCAGCCTTTTAAAAGCACTTGAGGTGGGGAACTACTCTGTTTTAACAGGTGGCATATTCTGACAAGAAACTCCTGTCAGTATTTGCCAGAGATGCATGGCTTCAGATATTAAGCTGGTTTATGTCTGCAAATACTTTCTCAGTATATCAGCTCTCGCATATTGAGTTCATTTCAATACCAGAATGAAGAATTTGTCATCTTCATGTATACACGCCTGGGGTTCCTGAATCTGTTTCTGACATACCTACATGTATTAGAAACACAAGGAAGGTAGAAAGCATAGTAAGATCTATTCCTTAAAAATAATTCTTATTCTGTATATTAGCATCAATTTGCAGTGTGCTTAGCTTGTAAAATACCTGTGTGAATCATTTGAAGTTTTTTTGTTTGTTTGTTTGTTACAATTGAGGGATATATTAGTCTTTTTCCTTTTCTGTTAAGCATCACAACTGAGGGATTTTAAATATACCAACCAGTTTAACTCATTTTGTTGTTGTCCCCACCCCTTTTCTTTTGAAGAAAGATCTCATAGAATCTCTACAACAAAGAGTAGAATTTGAGCACAGTTTACTTTGTCTTTTGGACAGATTCTGGCCAAATGCTATTTTCAGTTATCATGATCTAAATCTGGGATAACACAAAGATTTTTATTGCTTCTGTATAGCGATGTTTACTGAAAAGTTATTACAGTTGCTCGAAAATGTTCTGTCCAAATGTTTAGCAGAAAATTAACAATTTTCAAAGTCTGGGGTTTGAGGTGCCTTTTTTTCCATAGTAACTCTTTTGTGAGTAGCTTTGATACTTATTATCAAAAATGTACAATGATAAAATAAAATAAAAATGATATTTTGCTTTTACGTTAAAATGCTTTAGTTTATTTGAGCTGCCATAAAGACCTGTGACAGCCACAAGACAGTTGCCTTGTATGCCTCACCTTCTAACACAAATTAGTTGCTGAACTTGATACACTTGAGGGAAACAAAATAAACAAACAAACCAGCATCCTCCCTCCCTCAGAAATACCAGTTATACCTCTGGTGTGAGTAAGAATGCTGATGTAGTCAGGATAGGGTAGTGAACAGGTCACGGCATTTCCAGGACCCATAATTTGGGAAGTGTTTGCACGCTTGCTGTTTACAACTAGAAATCACATGACAAAATGCAGCTCCTTTGGTCATGTTGCAAATGGTACCTTAGGCCAGCCAAGTCCACCATCAATGGGAAGTTTCTGTCAAATATTACCTTGCAATTTCCATTTCTAATTAAGTTCATGATTTACTGCTGCTACACTGCCATTAATGTAATTACATTTCGGTGTACAAGAATTATGGCAAATAGCAAGCATGGAAGGGCACAAATCCCATCCCTGTTAGGGAGCATTATTGGAGGTCCGCAGTGATGTTGCACCATTGTGGGCAGTTTCTCTCTCAAGACAGATAACAAGGATGAGATTTAAACTCCAGGTCAGCAATTCAGGAGGTCCTCAAGGTGTTGTGTTGGAAGGGGAGAGAACTAGGTCCCAGTTTGTAGTTAGCAGAGAGGAAATGGAAGGCAGTAGTAATCACCACTGTCGACTTTTCTCTTTCTGACTGAACACCCGTGTTGTCCACATGGAAGCAAACCCAGAGGAGACTGGGAGCATCTCTGCACCTTGGGAATAGCAGCTGCTTAAAGGACATTGCTAGGACGTGAGTGAGAGCTGCCTACCCCTAGGGCAGCCAGGGCATCAAACGGAAACCTTTCACTTGTTCAGTGAAGGCTGTACTAGGTAAGATGTCAAGACAAATCTTGGTCCCTGTCAGCGTGTACATAGGTGCCTCTTATCTGAGGTGTCTGTTTTGTCTGATGGACTGCAGAAGGAGCCAATATCCTACAATATTACTAGGGTTGGATAGCTTTCTAAAAGGTCTCATGCTTCTCAGCCAGAAAATACGTTTTCCTGTGTTATGCAGAAAGGAAGATTGAATAACTGCAATGATCTTAAAAGGTACTTAAAAAAAAAAAAAAATTATCTTGTATTGAAGGAGGCGGAGGGTTTTTCAGAGGGGCTATCAAAATAGAAGCCTTCTTCCATGTATTTATTACTGCAGAGAAAAGAAGGTGTCAAATAGCCAGGAAGCTCTGATAACTGTATTTTATTTTTAGAAGCTAGCATCCGAACTATTATTTCTACTTTTTTCCTCCCCCCCCCCAACCCCACCCCCACCCCTCCAGGCTTAAAGACATACTTTTGCCCAGTGAACCTTCCTTTCTCAGGCTGTCTTTCCTGGAACACTGCATATCCCAGAATGTAGATTTGTCTTATATTTATGTAAAAAGGGCAGGGTATGATGTGTGGGCATATGGCTACTGTTTCATATATGGAATATTACCCTCAACAGCGTTAACATTCCAGCTGCAAAGATCATTCATGCATATGCATAGTCCTCCAGGAACAGTAAAGGTAGGATTATTGTGTGTGTCTGAAAGTCTTAATTAAGAGATTTCAGCGGGGCGAATGGTAGGTAAAACTTATTACAAGCATCACTTCAGTAGTACATCTGTGAAAAGCTAGGTTATGCAGGAGGTGGACTGTATAATTACAATGGTCTAAAGACTTATGAAAAATGTTATCCAGTATTTATTGAATAGAGATACATAACTTGCATTTTTTGTGCAAGGTGAATAAAGAGCTGTATTTGGACTTCAACCTGCCTGATGAATATGGACTTTTTATTCTTCTGATACACATGAATGAATGGAGTCAACAGCAGAAAATGTGAGTTTTTTTTAACAGGAGAAGTGCAGGAAGGCATTTAATTAAATTAAAGCTCAGAAAATGTTAAACCTTCGAAAAGAAATACTTTTTCTAGGCTCCATGTAACTTGTTTTCATCACTTCTTGAATACGTTTTGTATATAGGTGTATAACTAAGCTATGGCACAAAGCTAATCAAAAGATGCATGTTATCTACTTTGCAGTATGTGCTAACTTCAGTAACTTCTCAAGTGCTTGCAAACTCCTCACTGGAAGATTATCTTGCCATCTGCAGATTGGTAAAAGAAATTGAGAACTGGCAAGTTCATTCCAACCATTGTTGTGGTGGTTTGTGACACTACACTTTGCTCTGTTTCTTCTGATCACCCTGTGGTGGTGTTAAAGAGTGTCTGCAGAACCACCACTGGGAAGCCTACTCTGTGCTTGGGGAATTGTGGTGGCATTTATAGCCTGCAAAGGGCTGATCATAATTAGGGTCCTGTGGTGTTGCTGCTGATGCAGGCAAGTTTGGGGCAGCCTTCAGAGGGCAGAAGTACTTGAACAAGACCAGAATTTTTCTTAGTGCAAACCTTGCCTGGCATGTTCCTGTTCTGTTTGTTGTTTTTTTTCCTTGCTGTGACTTTTTTTTTGTGTGTGGTTTATGTTACATCTTCCTAGATTATCCCTATGGGTTAAGCATTCCTATACATGATGAAAGCATCAGGTCTTCTGTTGCTTGTACCTATAGCAAAGGAATAGCAAGAAACAAAGTATCCTGGTTCCCTCTCTTTGTGCAGAAAATGGGGAAAACTGTCACTCATTGCAGAGCTGGTCATGCTTGTCCAATTTAGCATGCTGTGCGCTCCTCTGCTCTCATACAGTAACCGTGTAGATTTGCTTTGTTTCTGTGCTTCAGTTCCTGAAGATGGGCACCCAGTGCCATATCTTACTACAGCAGCATACTCTATCTACTAGCACAAGGGGCATGACACTTAGATGAGGTTTTGATTCATGCCAATCTCCGGTTAAGTTCAGTTGTTTCTTGCATAGCCAGTGCTTCTAAGGTGAGTCCTGTGGCCTTTGTTTTGGTGTTTCTCCACACAGGTACCGACTACCCTCTGCCTACCTTCCTTCCTCAAAGGGATTATAAGTTGAAGCAAGTCGTAAAAGACATTGCAACAGGAGCAGCAAGATGGGCAAGGTCCATTTCTCTAGTTCTGCCTGAGCCAGGCAGAGAAGACCTGTCTGCCAGATGGGCTATCAGAAGGACTAATAGACCTCACCTCTTAGCTACCAAGGGTTGCCAGCCACCAAGGGCTATAGTTGTGTCCTGAAGGTTGTTACCTTACTGCTTACGAGACTAGTTCTGTATTCTTATCTATTTCACTCCCTTTTGTGAAGATGATGCATCTGTGGTGATGGGAAGCCTGCACTTGTGTGGACAAGCTGGATGTTTCATTGCCTGGCTCTTCATATGAGACTCTTGAACTGGAAGCCCAAATTCTCCTCCTCTACTTCTGGTAGGTACTGATTTTTCTTTCTCTTGCCTCTCTTCCCTACTCAGCAATCAAAGGTGTTATTTTCTAATGAAGGTCCTGCCAAGAACCTTTCCAAACATCACATTCCAGAGACAGAAGTACTTCTCCAGTATATGTCCTACACATTATTCATATTTGTGCTTTGACTCCTATTTCAGTGCTTTGTGCAGATGATCCAAGAGCATATGAACTTTATATGAGGGTACTGGATATGGGACAGACTATGCAGATAGCTATGGGATATGTATTTATAGATTCACGGTGCATACATGTATGTGAGGGTGTTCTCCCATACACACTGGAAGGCTTTCCCACCACCTAAAGGTTTTCTACCTTAACAACGCAAGTGAAGATGGCTCTGCCTGCTGCATCTCCCTTTGGGCAGTGCAGACCCCTCTGGAACTGTCCCAGAGAGCATGGGCAGGGAGGTTGCAACAACGTCCGCTTCTGAGTACACTGCTTATGACTCTTTCATGCAGGTATTTGTGCACCTCTTTACTGCAGATCAGCTTCCTTTCGGTAAAGGTAGTCTGAAATGTTTTTCACCTTTGAAACAGTTTTGCTATTCTTCTTCTAGCATGTTTTTAGAGATCTCTACTTAGAGATGCTCTGGTTGTTGCTTTGCCTTATTTTAATGAAATGGTATTCCACATGTAGCAGTACACAGCTGATTGCTACATTTATCTAGGCTTCGTATTTGTAGCGGCCTGTTGACGCACCCAGGAGTTCCAAGTATCATGTATTTGTGAAAGCATTAGGTCAAGATAAATTGTTTTGAAATGCTGTACAAATAATGATCCTGAAAAGTGTATTTCTCTGGGTTTATCTGTGCGTGTGACAGCTGTGCTAAAATAATCTGAGAGTAGTCCTCCGAGTGAAGTTACTGCTCTCAACATTCCTGACAAACAAAACAATTTCTTTCTTTAGTAGCACATACTCCTGTTTTATTGTGTCTCATTCTTGGCAGCAGGAATGGGTTTTGAGGGCATGACACCTCAATGAGATCCTGTAGCGCATATGACATTGTGACAAATGGCTACATTGCTGCATAGAATATGACAGAGACAGTGGCACCGTTCCATGGCCAGCACTGCATTAAGAAATAAAAATAAAATCTTTTGCTGGAAGCTAACAGCAAAGTCTTCAGGGAGAGACCTAGAAATCTTCAGGGGAGCTCTCAATTTTTGAAAGTCATATGCAGGTCTTTCCATGCCACCCTGCTTGATCCAACGTTAAGAGGAAATTTCAGTTTCTGCATAAAACATTTTTCTTTATGGTGGTACTGTTGATTTTAGGTTGCCCGTTATAAGTGTAACAAAGAGGAGCATTACTGATGATGTCAGAAAACAAGAGTCTGTGCTGACATTTGTGGCATATCACCGCCAATAGGCATATATAAAGATTTACTGTTTATAGCAGTGTTAAGCTATGATGCTGTGCCTCCAACTCATGGGAGCTATATATTTTATTCTTTAATGCTCATTAGTGTTGTAGGAGGCTCAGATTTTAAAAGGGTTTGCCTAGGTAGGTTGTCAGTTGGTGATGAATGTAATTGGTGCAGTGAATCTTTCTGACAGCTCACAATCATAATTACTTTCAGAACATCAACAGAAGAGCTGTAATACATGGTTCATAGCATTTAGATGGTGGTTTGTGCACTGGTGGGGTTTGTTTTGCAGGTACATCTACCACACCAAAGTAGTTTTCTGTTTTCTCACATTCTGTGGCATTCTAGCTCTGTTCATATTACTTGTTCCCAAAGATAGAGAAATCACAAAGATTACATGAATATTCCTAATATCTACAGTTTGCTGAAAACAGAATCACAGAATCATAGAATCACTGAATGGTTTGGGTTGGAAGGGACCTTAAGGATCATCCAGTTCTAATCCCCTGCCGTGGGCAGGGACACCTCCCACCAGACCAAGTTGCCTGAGACCCAATCCAGCCTGGCCATGAACATCTCCAGGGATGGGGCATCCACAGCTTCTCTGGGCAACCTGTGCCAGTGCCTCACCACCCTCTGAGTGAAGAATTTCTTCCTTATATCTAATCTAAACTTCCTTTCCTGTAGGTCACAGCCATTACTCCTTATCCTGTCACTACCCTCCCTGACAAAGACTCCCTCCCCAGCTTTCCTATAAGCCCCCTTTAGGTACTGGAAGGCTGCTATAAGGTCTCCCTGGAGCCTTCTCTTCACCAGGCCGAACAACCCCAACTCCCTCAGCCTCTCCCCATAGGAGAGGTGCTCTAGCCCTCTGATCATCCTTGTGGCCCTCCTTTGAACCTGCTCCAACAGATCCATGTCCTTCTTGTGCTGGGGCCCCAGAGCTGAACGCCAGGTGGGGTCTCACAAGAGCAGAGCAGAGAGGGAGAATCACCTGCATTGACCTGCTGGCCATGCTTCTTTTGATGCAGCACAGGATACAGCTGGCTTTCTGGGTTGCAAGCACACAGTGCTGGCTCATGTTGAGCTTCTCATCAACAGACAGCCCCAGGTCTCTTTCTTCAGGGCTGCTCTCAAGCTGTTTTCTGCCCAGATCATATCTGGGCTTGGGATTGCCCCAACCCAGGTGCAGGATCTTGCACTTGGCCGTACTAAACCTCATGAGGTTCGCACAGGCCCACCCCTCAGGCCTGTCCAGGTCCCTCTGGATGGCATCCCTTCCCTCCAGCTTGTCAACCTCACCATACAGCTTAGTGTCATCGGTAAACTTGCTGAGGGTGCACTTAATTTAACTGTCCCTAGCATTGACACAGATGTTAAATAGTGCTGGTCCCAATATTGTCCCTCATGAGGAGCATCACTCATTACTGATTTCCAACTGTACATTGAGCGATTAACTGCAACTCTTTCCATGCGACCATCCGGACAATCCAGTGAAACTCAGGAAGTTCAAGAAGGGAAAATGCAAAGTCTTGCATCTCTGGAGAACCAACCCAGGCGCCAGTATGGGTTGGGGGCTGACCAGCTGGAAAGCACTTTTGCAGAAAAGAACCCAAAGAGAAGGTACGAAGACAACAGAGCCAACCTATTTTCAGTGTGCCCAGTGACAGGACGAGAAGCAGTGGATACAAACAGAAACACTGAGATACTGTATCCAAAATGTAAGGAACCAGATATATTACTGTGAGGGTTATTGAGCAATGGCACAGGTTTTCCAGAGGGGGTGTGGTGTCCTTGAAAATGGTCAGAGGCCATCTGCACATGGTCCTATGCAGCCTGCTTTAGGAGGCCCTATTTAAGCAGGGGGGATGGAAAAAGTGACCTCCAGAGGTCCCTTCCAAACTCAGCCAGTCATTTCAGGAAAATAATTCCCAATTCTGTGACAGCGCTGCACTCAGCACCCTGTGCCCATGTTCCCCCCCAAAGTGCTGCGCAGACACGGTCAGAGTGTTTGTTCACATAGGCTGTTTATTGGTGTCAATATATAGGATGAAGCTCCCTGACAGAATGGACTCTCTCCAAGAGTTTGGGTGCTCACTGCCTGGAAGAAGTTGAGCAGTCCAGCTGTTTGGGAGGCTGGGGACAACACCATCCATCTCCTCAGATGCCTTCCCTCTCGAGGAAGCGGTTGAGGTGTTTCTTCTCCAGGCAGCAGCAGAGGCACGGCAGGAGGTCATCCAGGCGCAGGGGGCAATCTTTCCTTTGCCAGGCTTGCCAGGGCTGTGGCTGTCAGGTGGTGAATCACAGCCGTCTTCAGGGTGTGGGGGGAAAAGCCTTTGCTCACCAGCATACGGGCGCGGGGCTGCAGCTGTTTGAGGTGGAAGCTGTGGGGTCAGGCATGCCTGGCCGTGTGCCCGACAGACTGCATCTCTGCCACAGCACAGCTCTTTGGCGGCGCCGTGCTGCTGGTGAAGCTGGCCGCAGCTACTCCAGGCTCAGGAAGGAGTCCGAGTCGTCTAACCGCACCCCAAGCGTGATCTCAATGGAGAGGGTGCTCTGGGAGGCATTGGCCAGCCTGATCTCGCAGGAGCGGCGGGAGGGCAGCACCGTCAGGCGGCAGTGGCGCAACTGCGGCAGAAGCTCCCAGGCTGCTTTCACGAAGGCCTGGAACCAGTGAGTGGTTTCCTCCACATCCAGGTAGGAGCCGGTGCAGAGGGTGCGCAGCAGGTTGGGCTCCTGTCTTCTCCTCAGCTCGTGCTCGGGGTGGTGGAGGAAGCACAGCATGTCCCCCACCAGCCGCTCCCTCGCTCAGGCGCACTCCAGCTCCATGCGCAGGCCGGGCTTCCTCGCTGGCGTCTGCCCCTCGGCGCCCAGCTCCAGGTGGAAGGCGTGCCCGGGGGGAGGCCTCAGGGGCACGAGCAGGCGGTAGAGGACATTGTCCTGCCGGGTACTCCCGTCTTCGGAGAAGCAGCCCACGCTGATGGCTGGCTGCAGCCGTGGCTTGCAGAGAGATTCCCCGGAGAGTCTTTGGCAGGCACCAAGAAGCTTGTCCACCAGCTCCTCCACCACCTTGCACTTGTTGGCCATGTACAGTGCCGGCCACTGGGTGCGATCGGCCCAAACCCTGCCCAGATCCCAGGTGTCATCGGTGTGGCTGTCGTCTTCTACACCATCCTTCTTCTCCTTCTCCTTCTCCTTCTTCCCTGGGTAGCTGCCCTGCTTGCTTCTGCTGCAGAGCCCAAGTCCATTTCCTGAGCCACCGGCAGAGCCCAAAGAGCAGGACAAGGAGGTCAATAAGGGTCCAGAGCTGCCACTGCTGCAAGGCAGTGAAGAGCAGGGCTCCCAGGCCCACCCCGCTCTGCTCCTGGCTCCTCTCCTCCATCTCATGCAGCAGCCGAGCCATGCCTTCAATCAGCTGCTCTGCATGCTGCTGCATTTGCTCATTTTCATCCACATCCACATGATCATCCAGGAACCACGGCTTCTGGGCAATGCCCAGCACAGCCAGGGCGAGGAAGATCAGCCGAGCCATGGCTTGCAGGAGGTGCAAACTGCACACACCGACAGCCAAGGCCAAAGTGTGGTGGCGCTGCTGCTGCTGGCCCTGATGACAGCTCCCCCGCTGTGACTCATCCTCTGTGCTGTCACAGGCACCACAGCCGCATCACACCAATCCGTTTCCCTCTGCATCTTCTTCTGCTCTCCTCTCTCCCAAAACGTTGAAGAGAACTAGCCCTAAAACGGAGCCTTGGTGGATCCCACTGATAAGTGACCATCAGCATGATGTATTCTCACTTTCCATAACCTTTTTAACATGACTGTTCAGGAAATTGCTCACCCATTTTACTATGTTCTTTGCTATCTCTATTCTGGATGTTCTGTCCAGATGGATTCTGAGAGAAGCAGTATGGATTTTTTTTCAGAAATCCAAAAATGATTACATCAATTGGAGAGATGGGCCAGGTGACCTCCTGAGGTCCCTTCCAACCTTAAGCTGTCTTTGGTTCTGTGAAGTAGCTTGTTGGGGCCTCTAGAGGGGAAATGATTAGGAAAATAAGATTGGATTCATCATTTTGATACCTTATTTTTGTTTTATAAGTACAAGGTTATCTTCCTTAAAACATCTCTGTGCTTTTTTGTTGTTGGTGGTGGTGGTTTGTTGTTTTTTTTGTTATGCTGTTGTATGTCTCCAAGTTAACGTTAGGGCTCAGTGGTACTTGGGCTGTGTTCACAGACTCAGATGGCTCACAAAGCATAAAAACGGTAGATGTAAAGAGATAAGGTTTGTTGCTTTTTCTCCAGTATTTGTTGTTGGTGTGTTTTTTTTTTTTTTTTTCCTGGAGTTTGTTAACTGAAACATGCCAAGGTATATGGATTGTGTCTGTTGTCCCCCAGTTATTCTATAAAATGTTATTTTTAAAATTTGGAAAGCGATGCAATTTCATGGATGCTGAAATATCTGTTCATTCATTACCCCCATTATTCCTTAGGTAGACATGACAACCACACAGATAGAATGCCTAACGCGGAATGCCTTCGGTGTACTTTGTACTGCCAGTCTTGAAGATCAAGACCAAAGGAATTCATTTATTGGTTATTTCTGTATTTATTACTTAGTATTATATGGATTTTATTGAACACAGAGTCTTGACTTGATAGAAGACGTTTCACAAATACTACAATGACAAGATCTTTGCTCTGTACTCAAGTATCCGAACATCATAACACTTCTCAAGGAATTTCTAGCTAGGCTGCTCTCCAGTTCTCTGTAAGGAAGTAGCTGCTTTGCATTCAGGAATATACAAGGTCATATCTGGTTTTCTGTAAAATTTCAGTTTCATGGATTATTGCTCTACACCAAGTTTTCGCCTTTGTTGTTGAATGAGCACAGTACCCTGTCATTTTATTTTGATTTGCCAATATTTTCTACTATTGAAAAAATGTACACATGTAACATATCACTTCTACTGAGCTGATGTGATTTCACATCTGGAAATAGCATGTAAAATAATCAGTTGGTTTAATATGAACTAGAAAAGAAAATAATTCTTTGCTTTCATATAAGAGTGATTAAATCCAAATAGAATTTTGGACAAATAAGGACCGTTTTGTTGTGGAATTCCATTAAGAACCGAGGTGGCAGATGTGGGCTAGCTGAGCCGTTGGAGCACCAACCCTCAGAGCTACCCCTCTATTTTTCATTGGTCCCAGCACTTCGTGAAATGTGCACTTGTCTTGGATTCATGGACATCCTGTGGACCAGCAACAACTGCTCAGCATGCATGATCTGTTCTTCAGGAGTTGTGAACACCAGTTTATGAATACCGTACCCCAGAACAGCCTGTTCAAAACCAACCTACCATGTCTTCAAAATAAAAGGAACAAAGGATGTCAAAAAGAAGGTGCATTGGGATAACAGAAACCACCCTCCGACTCTTAACGGCTGTAGTCTTGCCTAAAAGCAAAGTAGGACACAGAGAAAATACAAGACTCTATGAAAATGCTGGATATGTAACGGACACAAAATATTATAGGCAGTTTGCAGACCCTTCACAATAAGTTTGTTAGTTCTAGTCTGCTGAGTTTTGCATTGAGTCAGAGGCATGGCATATGACTTTTAATACTCAAAGCAACATGGTATTAAGAAGATAACAGTGCACAATGCTGACTTAAAAGGTATTTCAGTAGGGATAGCAGGCACCTGTGAGCAGATTTCTAAGTGGTATAATTTGTTGTGGCTCTAATGCATTTTAGCTCTGCTGATTTACATATGCCTAGAATCTAGTCTAATGGGAATTTCTTGATGCTCAGTGCTATCATTCTGACACCTGCCAAAATGTCAGTGTGAGAAGGGACCATAAAAATACTATTCCTTGATAGGAAGGGATTTATCTTTAAGGTCAGTCATCTGTGTTAGCCAGTTCTCATCTTACTAGAACTTTTAAATATCTGTTTCACCACCAGGATAAATGGCTGAGCATTAACTACTGCAAATGAGTGCAAGACTATAGGAATTGAGTATAATCATACATTTTATTTCTTAATTTACCATTAGTATAGAACCAATCTTTTATTGAAGAAGACTGTGCCGGCAATTGAGTGCTATATATTTGACATGTGGAAGTAAAATCCGTATTCCTGAGAATGCAGTCCTATGATGATTTTTATCATCATTTAAAAATACCTCCAAATGAAAGCAATTCATTATTATCCTTATTTTATAGCTGAAGAGTGGGATGTTTAGAAAGGTGAATTTTTCAAGAAAGTCAGTGATGGGAAATAAAATCCTGTTAAAATTACAAGGATATTTTATGACAAATGCAATTTTATGTAAGGACAAAATTCCATCCCCTTCAGGGAGGCCAAAAATTTCCTTAGGAGTCTTCCATACAACCCACATATCTAGTTCAGCACTTCACTCACAAGTATAGGTGTTCTCTGTCTTTTTCCTAGCATGGCGTACATCTTTTAATAATAATCGCATAAATTCTTTAGGACTGCAACCAGTGATTTCATTAAAAACCAGGGTTAGAATTGAGTTAGCTTGTTAGCTGTAAGAATAGAAGACATTTAGACCACACAACCTCAGGGCTCCATAGCTGACCTCTGATTGATGAGTAGCTGTTTGAGAGAGTCTTTGCTGAAATTTACTGCTTTGCAGTTGCTTAACAACCTGTGGTTCAGGTATTCTGGAGGATTCCTGAGCAGTTCTTGATCTCTGCTCATGAATGTGTTTTTTTCCTGGTAAAGTGGTTGTTGACTGTGCCACAGGGATAATTTCCATGTACACTAGCTTGTTAGCATCCATAGTCACATAAGAAGGATGTACAAATGTTCAGCTGTAGATAGTCCTAAACTTCAGTGTCTGTACAAGGTAAGACCTGGAAAAGGTGAGACAGTTTAGTCAGCATGACTGACAATGAAGGCAATGTACTTTTTACATTTTTCAAATGAGTTTGCCAGTCCTTGCAACATCTTCACACGATGAGGAAGGCTTTCATGGAAATGTAGAGGGTAGCCTTGGAGGTATATATTTAAAGGACTTCTCCCAGCCATCAAGGCAGCACAAGAGGGATAATGCAAGGTGGCAAATGACTTTCGTGGTAATTATTAATGTTAGCTGCTTGTTTTCGGTCTAGAAAAGGTGACAGTGGGTAGTTCATGAAAAGGGTCTGAATAGTTCTTTGGTCTTGTAGAACAGTATTACTGTCTGCAGATTGATTATCTCATAGACTATGGTTTTATACTTCTCTGAGTAATATCTAACTCTGAATAGCTCCAGTGGTTTCCGTAATAGTGTCTGTTCAAGAGGGCTTTATTCACTGAGAGTAACTGAGTCTGGATTTTCCCAGTTTTATGTTTTTATCCTCAGCAGAATTGTCAATGAGAAGGCCTCAATTTTCAGAAATAGTGTTCACTTTTGAAACAGTGATACTCTGGGAAAAGTAATGATGGGAATGGACATAATAAAAATGTGCCATAGCCAGCCACTTTGTTAACAAACAGAACAGTACTATTTCTACAGTAGAATGACAAAATTAGTGAGGACAGTCACACATCAGGGCATAACCAATTGGTGTGTATGGGTTGCACGGTGATACCCGCTGAGTATCTGCAACTGCTTCTCTTGAAAGAGAAGATTTAGCCACTGAAAGGAAATCTTCAAATTCCAAACTTTTTTTTTTTTTTTTAAACTACGTATATACTTAAGTTCTGTAAAAGTTTTATTTTCCTGTTAGTTGTTGTTGTTTGTTGTTGTTGCTCATAGAGGAGAACTGATACCAGATCAGGTAGACATGATTCTTAAATGAGTTGCTTTTTATAAGGTTTACGCATCACTACTGCTCTGTGTATTTTTTTTTTTCCCTTTAAAAATGCACTGTTAAGTTGCATACCTAGTCATCAGAAAGGCAGTACAATCTCTTACCTATGGTTTTGGTATACTTCAGATACCTTACTTATGCAGTACATTTATTAAATGATTTTTCTAATATGTTCTGTATACAATGCATCATATGAAGTGTTTTCACTAGAGATTTAGTCAATTTTCAGGTTTTGGTGACTTGATAGTGTGTTTGTTATGTTCTAATAAAATGTGTTTTTTTTTTGTTATTTAATATGGTCATGATCAAGTTTGATGTGTTTGAATTTATCTTAGCACTAATCATCATTGGTACTAAATTCGTCTTTAAATAATTGTTGGAAAAACTACTATTTTTTTTTTTTCAATTATTTTGGGTGTTTTTTTGTTTGTTTTTTGTTGGCTGGTTTTCTTGTTTTTCTATGAGTGGATAAATTCTATGAGTGGCTATGATGTAAATTAAAATAAATGACACTGTGATCACTGGGTTATTACATGGAGGGGAGGAGCGAATTTCACCCTGCTGCTCTGAGATTAAGAAAATACAATTACAGGAGGGAGGCTGTTCAGACTGATTTTAATTTGATGCTGATTTCCTTTGGACTTGACAGATATATATTGTTTTGCTTTTATTTTATTTTCATATATTTTTAGTATATAGTGAACATCATCTGATGTGATCATTTTTTAATAATTCAGAGTAGTACGATATGTAGGTCAGAAGTAGAAAACAAAATCACAAATGTTTGGAAGAACTTTACAAACAATCTGATTACGGCATAGTTCCAGCCATTTCCTCCAGGACTCTTCATCAGCAGCATTCATGGAATATGTAAACACTTCACCTTAAGTAGGGAGGAAGTGTTAATCCCTGGTCAATTGGTCCACAGTCATTGCACTAGAAACAGCTGGTGGTGCATAACTATCATCCTTACTGAGAATTGTAGTAGGCACAGAACACAATGCTTGCCAACTGTTGTGAGTATTCCTTTGTTAACATATAAAATAACCATCTTCAGTTTTAGTAACATGTATCTGTGTTTTTAAGAGCTGTGTCTTTAATTAGAAGAAAAAGAACTTAAAAAGTGAAAAGGGTTGAGGTCAGTAAATGCCCTGGCAACTCAAGTTTAAAGGGAGACATAGAATTATTATTAAGATGTAGGAGGAAATAGCAAATCAGAAATGATGCAGCGGTACTTGGAAATGGGAAAGTGTGAGAGAGAGGAAAAACCCCTGGTGGTACCTGCAGAGCTGGAAGGAAAGAAGGGAAAAGTGAGATAAAATACTATTTACAACAATCAAAATATCTTCTATTACAGAAAATAAAATAAATTAAAATAATTATTATAACAACAGATGATTGTTAATTATAACCAAATTATCCAAATAGCTGCAAAAGATGAGGGGCCCTGTTTATCCAGGCATAGACATCTCATGCCATCTGAGAACATCAGGGCCCTGGGTACTGGAGCGAGGGTTAATGGCCCTGGCCAGCCTCACCTGGTCCCCACACCTGGATCCTCTTTCAGCTCAGGCCCTGGTCTTGCCTTATAAATGCTCTCCCTGTGGTTGTTTTTCTTCTTGTCTTCTCCTGGGTAAGCCTTAGGTATAACTCTTGCCTTTGTCAGGCATTCCCTGGGACCTGATGCTGTCAGTGACTGGCTCTCTGCCTTGCTCAGGTACACTGGGGCTGTGCCCCGTGGGATGATTATGCTTGCACTGAGAGCGCACCTGACTCCTTCCTCCTCAACAAGCAGCCCTGTTCTTGCTGCTTACTGGAAGAGCTGTTGAGTTTCTGCTTGCCCCATGTGGCTGTCTTAGATTCCTGGAGATTTTTTGCTTTGAGACTGGTAACTGTTGTGACTGAATGCTTACTGTGTCCCTTAGGCAATAATTTGGTTTTTGAACATGCATATTAGTAGAAAGTTTACTTTGTTATTTTGTATTTATGGCTTTTTGTAGGTGTCCTATTTCCTGTGTGTGTTTCTTGTCTTATTGTTGGATCTTTGTTGTGTCTTTTGTTGTTGCATTGTTTTTTTGTTTGATTCAGAACAAACAGAGGAAAACATGATTTCTTCACTGAGATAACAAACAGATGCAAAATGTAGTTAAGGACAATCTCAGCACAAGATACCACTCTGGACTTCAATCACTCAGCTTTCATTTTTAAACATTTAGTGGTCAGGCTTCTATTTTTTGTTTAGGAGATTACGCCTACAAGAGTAATATATTGGTGCATTTGTACAAGCCAGTTTGTTTATTTTTAATTTTTTGTCTTCTTCAGAAGAAGTGGAATAAAGCTGAGTTCATAATTCACTTCTGGTTGATACACGTTGTGGGGCATGAATGTGATGGGCAGGGCTTAGATACCTGCAGTTGTATCCTTGCTTCATTCACTGGAACAATTTCTGTAAAAGGACTAAAGTGAGATAGACATACACCTAGCTTCCCCTGTTGTTGGTACAGTCCTTAGCCTTCTTGCTTCTCTTAACTTCTTTTGCTAGGGTGTATATATTGTTTGTGTGATGGTGACAAATGGAATTTCTAAAGCATTTTCATGTTTGATGGGGTATGGGAGAGTAGTCATCAGTAAGTATGAGTGCAGTTATATGTATACTTTTATCACTTTCCGTGAACTGATAAAATATCTTGGAAGAAATCAATATTTCCCTCTTCCTATAATTACACTTAATAGGTTGCTTTTCTTAGTTGTATGTGGTCCTTGTGAGACTCAAGTGAAAAATGTTTATTTTTTTCCAGCAGTAAAGTCCTCTTCAAGTATGCCTTTCTAGCTCAGGTCCATTTCCTGAAGAGGGAGGGGGCAAAAAAGCCTTGCATTGGTTCTTCTTACTAGTGTCATCTAGCATTTACTGTCCTGGATTTTGTCACCATCTCAAACGTAAGTCCAGCCTTTTTGAAAAGTTGTTTATTTGCAGGCATTCCTTACCCATTCCAGGTAACTGGTATTACACTCATACATTTGTAAGATTTTATATCTGTTCTGTATTCTGTTGGAGGCAAATATCATCATAACTTGGACAAACCTCCACAAATGTTGAGGAAAAAAATACTCACTTCTTAATTACTCACTAGAACAGTGTTATCATTAATTGCATTTTCCTTCTTCGTCTATTGCTGCAGTCTTCAAAGACAATACATGTAGTAGCATAGTACTCAAGAATAAATGCATGCTTGTATGTTTTAACTTCCTCTAACGTTTTGTCTTTAAACTCTCTTGTTTCTGTTGCTTTTCTCTGTGCTCTCTCCAGCTTGTCTACACTTTCGAAGTACAATGACCAAAAGATGGGTAAACTGAAGTGTCATGGGAAGTGAAGATAGTAGAACAGCAAGCTAATGCGTTTCATACATGCCGTGACCGCTTTATAGGTCACAGAATAAGATCTGCTGTCCTGTTTGCAAAAATCTTATGCCACATAAATGATGCAATCTGTACAACTGATGTATTTGCTCTGTACTTTGAGCCAAGTCCTATTAACTATTGATAAGCACTGAACCTAGAGTAGATCTCTGCAGAACCGTGTTTGATGTCAAACTAAGAAATAATATCCATGTATTGCTTATGCTTAATGTTTTTATTAGATTTTCGACCCTTTTCAGTAGCTGTGTCCACAGTGCCTAAAAACTACACCTTGATTATTGTATAAAACATTACATAGAACAGTTTGCAACTTCTCTCTGTTATCTGCTTAGCCTGTCAAAGTGGGAAATTCATTTGGATTAACACTGTTTCTTGTCATGTTGTTACTCAAGGCTTTATAAATAGGTTTAGTTTGTTCCAGTATCTTTCTGGATACTGAAATAGGTCTGTCAGACTTAAAACTTCCTGGTACTCTTTGTTTTGTCTTCCACTGGCCTATGAGATACCAATTACACCCAGAGATACGGAAAATAATTGGTAATAACTTGGTGATAGCTTCTACAACTACTGAGTATTTGAGGAAGCTCTGGTTACTTAAGTACTTTGAATCTTATTAAATATTGCATAATCTTTCCATAAATAGGTAAATACTGGTTATAAATAAACATTTTTAATTCTATTTCCAGTACTATGAATATTCTAGTACAGGAATATATTATTGAGGAAGCAGAGACTGATTATTATTATAAAGGTGTAGAAATGCATTAATTTAGAATTTAAGGAGTTACTACTTCAATTAAATCCTGTCAAGAATTATATGTTAAGATCACATGCAAGAATACTTATTTAAAAAAAAAAAAATCAAGTAATGTAACTTTAAAAAGATGAAGGAACATACAATTTTTATAGTTACTTTAAGTTCAGTGATAGATACAGAGCTTTGCCTGCCCAGCCTGCTTCTGTAAGGAATGAAGAGATGGACTCTCACTCAAGAAGTACGCAAGCTGTGGATTTTTAGAATCACTTTGCACAATTCAGTCTACAAAACATCAGTGAATGTTGTTCATAATTAACTGAGAATTAAATAACATCTTGCATTTTGTATATAATCTCTTTTACAGAATTAATTTCTGTAGGCTTTTTCCTACACTTGTAATGATTTTAAATCTAAAAGGGTGAGATGCTTAGTTTGAAATTCCAACTAATTAAAGGCATTCTGTATTTTATTGATTTCTTGCCAGAAGAGAATAATTTAAAAGCAAGCAAGATTACACTGGAGGAAGCAATAGCCCTTAGCATATTTGATAGTGTATTTGAGTGCATGGGTTGAAGTTTTATATGATTTTGCTAATGCATTATGCTACTACATAGCTACCAAATTTAAAAGTAACATGAACAAAATGTAGTTTGGAAACACAAAAGAAAAAGCTCATACAAAGGTGAAAATAGGATCTCTAGTTTGTTATTTATTCTTCTCAATCTGACATCTTTAAACACATGATGATAATCTTAAAGTTTGCAGGCTATCTCAAACTGCAAGTCACGTTTTAGGCGGAAATGTTGATTATAATGAAAGTGATTCTCAAGGTGATTTAAATTGTTTCCTTTGGAAGGTTTTTCTTGCTCTCTCCTCTGTCTTGTTAATTACTGTGTGCTAGCAGAAACCTCTTATAGCTGTGTAATAGAAGATGTATAATGATACTCTTGTTTAGGCAATAGTAGAATTTCCTTTATCATATATTTATGTATACTTTGAAAATATGCTTCATGTGGCCAAAGTGCCTGTTCTTACAGTGAACCTACTGTAGGTCAGCCACAGGTTCTTTGTAAACTGAACCTGTCAGGGACTTCTGTGAGATGATGCTAATTCTGGCATCTGATAAAATGTGAATGCAAAAGGAGGTCATGCACTTCATACATCTGCCTTAATTGCAGCTAGAAAACTCATGCTCTACAAACTGCATTGAAGTTTAGGTGAAATAAACTAAGTTTAGAATGTGGGATTCAAGGATTGTATGCCATAGATCTCTGAAGTGATACCAACATTTCTGTATGTTTCACATCAATTACTTGTGAGACTCTTATTCCAGCCTAAAGAGAAAGTGACCATTTATCACCAGTGAGGCTTCCTAAAGTTACTTCAGGTAGGGCTGAGACCAAGGTGAGAGATTATATTATAACAGAATTGTTTTCATTTCTTCATCATGGAAAGACTGAAGATCTTCAGATCTGGAGAATCTTTTTTGGTTTAAGCTTGTACTGGTCTGAGAAGTGCTACAGTCTGCACCTGAAACTCATTGTCCTAACTTGAACCCTAGCTCGTTTGGACCAGATAGTCCAATATTAGATCAACTGTTTCCTATATTTGACTATTTGAGGTGGGTACTTCATGGAATATTTGAATTTGTTCTTTGAATTTTGTGCGGTATTTGACAACTTTTTGAACAAAAAAGAATTTTTGGTTCCAAAAATAAAATATGAATGAAAATTGGCATCCTGTGCAATCTGACTGTATTTACAAGTTTTTCATATAGAATTTTTTACATAGCTTCCAAGCCTTTTGTTTCTCTGTGCTAAGCACTGGGAGTTTCGAAGCCTTTGTATGGATGTACTTAAGTTTTATAACTTAAGCCACTGTAAGGGAATCTGCTGGAGTGCCCTGTGTCAATCTGTGCTGTGTGCTGGTGGATTTTAAAACAGAAAGCTTCCTAACTAATCAGAAGATGATCTATGGTTTGGTTTTGCTATGCATGTATATGTACTGCTGCATGGGAGAGAAGTGTCCTTTCCGTGGACAGAATCTGGGCAGTGTCCTGTGGGTAAGTCCACTCAGGATCCATCTGAAGCTGCACAAAAGTGGAGTTCCCGGCCTCCGAAGGGACGAAGGATACACTCAGTATCTATATTCCTCATTTTATTCTATCTCATCAAAAAAAAAAAAAAGGCATTTTATTTTGCTATTTGTTTTTTGTCCTTTCTTACTAAGATCCAGAAAGAAGCCTGCTCAGTCTCTCTTGCCTTCTTCTCCATCCCTGAGGCAGATTGTTTGTCCTCAGTTGAAAAGGGACCAAAGTGCAATATGGTTACGGTTTGTTATCAGGTTTGTCAGACTTACCATGCAGCATTCCTGCTTGGTAGTGCAGATGCCTCATGTTGATATGGGCTGGCAGTGTTATGTATGGATCAGTCCAGGCTGACCCAGGGAAGAAGGGACCTACTACCTTCCTTGGGTTGTGAAATACTGTTGATTTCTCTCCAGCTTCAGCCATATCCAGCCCTTCAGTGAAGCAGTAGACAACCTGGGGAGTTCCTGTCTGCTCCTGCATGTGGAGTATTACCAAATCTCCCTCCTATATATGCTTTTTGAGACCTAATATTTTTACGGTGGAGGCATAGCCTAATGATGACTTTGAGATACGTTAGAGCTGATGATCGAGATAAAACATGCATGCAAATAACAAAGGAGATTATGGTCATGCACTGCAGTTTTCTACGAAGGAGCTAGAAACTCTAACTTCTACGGAACTGTAGAGAACTGAATTCAGTTCAATGTGTGGAAACTTGGTGCATAAAGAGTTTCCAAACTACTTTAAAATAAGTGTCATCTTATCTCACCTAAATAACCACATCCTGTTTCTACTAAAATGAATAGCAAAGTCATTGTAAATGCATTTAGATATCTTCTTTTCAATTTCTTGGAAGGAATGCATGGGAAAATATGATAGCTAAAACTAATTTAAGATGCCAAGTTCTTGTTTCTGTTTTGCATTATTTTACATTGTATTTCTTAAAATTAAGCAATCAATGAAGGATTCAGCCAATATGGTGTTTCTGTAAAAACAAAAATCTCATCTGTACAATAATTAGAATATAGATAGATGTTCCAGATGGTACACATGTAAAAAGAAGGCTAGCTTTATACCAGATGGTATTATGACCATGCATAAAGCAACTGGATAATCATTGTAATATTGTGACATGTCATATTATATGAATAAATACTCTGTTTTCCTAAGGAAAAAGGTAAAAATCATCAGTAAATTAAACAGCATAAGGCAGATGTGGCACTTATCCAGGAATTACAGTCCTAGAGGAACAGCAGTATTGGAGCTGGAACTCAGGTTTTATTTCTTTAATTCATTCTCCTTATGAAAAAGTGGTGATTCTAATTTGTGTGAATTATCATTTATACAATTAACCTAGGCATAGGCAACTTTCAAGACTTTAGAATACTGTATATTGTTGAAATTGACCCTATTTTTTTTTGCTTCCCCCAACAATACTCAACTTTGATAAACATCATAAACTTTCTATTCTCAACATTTTTTCAAAAAGCAATAGATATAGACAATACTTTGCAATGAAACAGCACAAACAATTGCTGTTAAAGAATATCATGTGTTCAGATTAAAAAAACAAGGCATGAAAGCATTCAGGTTGCCCAGAGATGCTGTGGATGACCTATCCTTGGAGGTGTTTGAGGCCAGGTTGGATGGGGCTTTGAGCTACCTGGTCTAGTGGGATGTGTCCCTGCCCATGGCAGGGGCTTGAAACTGGATGGTCCTTAAGGTTGCTTCTAACCCAAACCATTCTATAAGAAATCGTATGATATGATACAAGATGAATATGATGGCTTCAAAATTCACAAGAATATGTTACCAGTAACATTGAATATGTGTTACTGGTAACATATTCATGTATGTTACATATATGAACATATTCAATAACCTAGATAGATTCCCAACTATAAAACTGGCCTGCACTAACTAGGAAAAAAACCTTATGCTGATGTTGATAGGAATTTCTAGAGATGATGGAAACATCTTCTGATTTTATTTTTTTGCTTCAAGAATATACGAGTTTTGTGAGCATCCAGTGCAGGAATATGCATGTGTTGTTCAAATTCCATGTGCCTTCATTATAGATTTTTATCTGTGGGTATGCAGATATTTAAACATTCAAGATCAATCTCATTTTCCATAATTAAATCTAATTTCTTAAAGGAACAGAACCAAGCAATAGCACTTGTTCTTTTTCTCTGTAAAACTAGTAGGATAAAAACTTCTTAAGCTGTTTCCTGTTTAGAGGCATGTCCTGTTACACAAGCAATGCATGTCCTGTATTTCTGAGGAGGTTAGCCTTTACAGTTGGTATGTGTCTGTGCACAAGAGTCCTTACTGGTGAGGTAGGAATAGAAAGCGCTGTGCTCCAGCAGCTAGCAGATGCTGGGACAGAACCCAGGCTCCTAGTTCCTCTCTAAATGAGAAAGCACTCTCACCTTTTTCTGTTTTTGAAAGGCAACTCCTGTAGACATTGTGCATCTCCATGCTCTTCCTGAAGGCCAGCTTCTGTGCAGGAAACTCTGCAACTCCTAGGAGATCTGTAAAGCAATATTGCCTGTTGATAATGCATTGTTAGCCAGCTCCTTGTGTTTGAACTGAGCTGCATCTGGGCACTGTTATGGCCAAAGATCAAAGAATGACCTTTTGGGAGTGATTTCAGTGCTGTACCACATTCTGCTCAAGTATGAAGTACTTGATTTTGAATGAACAAATTGGCACCTTTTGCTATGAAACAATGAGACTTTTATCACATGAAAAAGTTTTAGTTCGGGCTGAGTCTTGTAGCAGAGGGTATGTCTTTGATAAGGTAGCAGAAGTGGGGGTGACATGCATTGTTATCAACAAAACTGGACTAGTATTTGTACAGCTCCTTACACAAGAGACAGGATGATGTTACAGAAGTGCAGAGATACTAGGGTATGAGGTATATCCATTGCTGATGTAGTTTAAGATGATCATTTTAACTGTGAAATGTTTCCAGTGTTAACATAGATTCAGCCATAGCTGAACAGCATCTCTTCAGTGAAAAGGATTGCTTGTTTCTTGTTTGAACTAGGTCGTGCTGGAATTTTGAGATAAAAAGGGCCCTTTAAAGTACTACTGTATTAGAATTAAATTGTAAAAAAAAAAAAAAAAAAAAAAAAAAAAAAAAAAAAAAAAAAGTTTGCTTGTCAGTTACTGTGGGGAAATGCTTATGTGTTTATTAGGTGTGTCACTACGTAATTTGTTAATAAACCTGCAAGGAAATAGGCTATTTCTGTTGCAGGGGAGTACTGAGATGAAGGGTACTTCATTCATTGAATCCTAGCCCCATTATTAAGGCTGCTAACAAAAAGTTTTAAAACAAAACCCAACACTATCACCTCCCCAAACACTTGAAATAGCTACTGGCAGATCTTCATGCTACAAGGAACAGCTATGTCATCTAATCAGATCTCCATGTATCACAACTTTGAATAGATTATTTCCATTGATACAAAGTCATTTTTCAGTGAGTTGCCTGTTTTCAAGTTTTCTTACTTTTGCTTTCTGTATTAGTGTCTTCTGAGGATAATTGCATGTAGTACACAAGTAACTTATGTTTTTGAGGCTGAGAAGCTCAGTTCCTAGTATTAAGCATTGTTAGTTCTCATCTCACATCCTTACTTCTAGATGCTTGGTCTCTGTCTGAATTGTCTAGTTCACAAACTGATCCATCTCATTCTGCCATAGCTTTTCTATCCCTAGATACCTTATTCTTAGTTTTCAGCATCTACAGATGTTTCAGCCATGATTCCTCATCCTGACTCAATGAATAACATGGCTCTAATATTGATCTGTGTAGAACACTCTGAAACTGCATATACTACTAGCATCAGGGAAAGGATTTTAGTTAGCACTTTTTCTCCAGCATCTATATCCATTGCGTTTATAGCTGCATCTGCTATGCTTTTCAGCAGTTAAAACACTTGTAAAGATACTATAACTTTCAGAAAGTACCCTCTTGTTGTACTACCAAAGCATGGTGTTACAGAATGAGTCTCACTCTAAAGTGGAAGTAGTTCAGTCTGAGTTTTTACCCTCTGTTCTTTCATGCTGATTTTGCATTCATATCTGTTATGACAGAGACACCTGCTATGCTCAGAAATAGTTTTCAAAGTCAAAATTCACCAGAAAAGGCATAAATCCTCAATAGGATATGTAAATAGATCTACTTGTTAATTCATTGCACAGAAAGACATTAACATTGTAATTTTCACTACAACTAATTATAAATTTTCAACTGTTCACAAGTAGGAATGATAGATTAATAAAAATGAGACCCACCTGTCTATTATCATTTCCAGGAACCTGGGCCAGTGACTTGCCAACAGGAGGCCTTGTAAAAAAAAAAAAAAAAAAAAAAAAAAAAAGCAGTAGTTTAAATGCTTTAAAAATGCTTTAATAGTAAAATATAAAAGATACTCTTCTATCACCTAATTTTAAATACAGATTACAATCATTACAAGTTGCTTAATTATTTTTTTCAGAAACAAGTGTCTAGACAATACAAAATAAATGAATTGTATAATTACCAGAAGGTGATCACTAGAAATCCAGATTTTTGCATCAATGCCACAGGTCCTGAAGGTCATTCAGAGACTACTAAAGTACCAATGATTTTTACAACTTCTGAAAAATGTGTTTTCCTGACAATACTCAGAATTTTATTTTAAGGTGTCTTTAACACTGATGAAAATCTTGCCACAAAAGGCATTTTCTGAAGTGTCAGATGAGCAGTTAACATTTAGAGGGCAAAAAAAAATCCCAGCTTTATGCGGTTCTGAATGAATTATGAACTTCTGAAATCATGTTCTCTTGCAGTTACAGATAAGTGTAGGACACAAAGGGTTATTGAACCAAAAAAGGTAAAAGCAATGTGAAAGAGAATGTGTTCCAGGAATAAAGTGTTTGTATTTCAGAAGCTGTATAAACACATTCATTAGAAGATACAGCAATGGACTGGACTGACCTTCCTAAAATGAAGTCAATGGTGTGATGACGTTGAGTTTTGTACATGGTTAAATAAGCTGTGAGCTTTAGCAGGTCTGTTAGCAGGCAGAGTTGCATTAGGAGAGCAATGCTTGATTTTTTTATTTTTATTCATTGAGAAAGCATTGTATACAGGAGTCAAAGGTGGAAGAAGAGGGGAGGGCGGAAAGAGAAAGAAGGTATAGGTCTTGATTCTGCAAGTACTTCAGGAGAATTATAATGCCTTAGGCAAATATCTTGAGGTCATTGTGGTCTATCACAGTACAGCAGTTCTTGGGTGGCTGTATAGAAGTGGCTGTAAGTACAGAATATTATTGAAGCAAATGTATCTGCTCTTGAAAGTATCTTCTGGGTAACCCTTGGCATAGTCTGTAAGGCTGTGTGGTTCAGAGTTCTTTCCATACAGATGGTATACAATGAACATCTTACAAGATTAGATAGTCTTTCAACCTGTGCACCTGCTAGAATTTAGGGCAAGCTTTTTTTTTCCTTTTGAAGTTTGTTCAGATTTTTTTTTGTGTGTGGAAGAACACAGGAAAACCTGTCAGATCTTTTTGGTATTCTCTGTGTAAGTGATATTCTGTAACTTAATGTTTTGGTGTGAATAGCTTACATTTGGCAAGAACTGTGCATGAATGTGTATGGGTTGGGATGGTGAGGAAAAGCAACCCTTAATTACTGGCTTTTAAGATACAGGTTAATTATTACAGATTTCTTAACTCTTATAAATGGTATGTATCCACAGGAAGTATTAATTTGCCCTGAGAATTAAAAAAAAAAAAAAAAAAAAAAAGTAATTTTTGACAGTTGTTATTCTACAAAACAAAATCCTATCAGTTGTTTCCAAAAGGTAGGCAATGAGTAATTTTCAGTATCTTTAAAAAGATCTTAGTTCTTCTTTCTCTGCTTCTTCAGTTCAGTTTGAGTTCAGCTGAAAGCTTCTGGAGAGGTTCTTAGATGAGTGTATCACAAGGATTCAATCTCTTCAAAGCCTATGGAAGAACAGAGGAGAAATCAAAAAACAGCATGACCCTACAAAAAGTCCATGTATGTGGAACAGAAACATGTTGTAGTGTAACGTCACATGTGAACTTTGTTAAGCCAACTTTTTTTTTCTCTTTCTGGAAGAGCACAGAAGAATAAGGGTATTTAAACAGGAGAGTTTGGACAGCATGTATGCAAATGGTGGAGCTGAAGCCGGATGTAACTTTTTACTTGAGACACGATGTCTCATTCTACCATGATGTACAATAACACTGAGGTTTTGAATAGGCTTTGAGACACAAACACAATGCCTGCTTGCAAGTAAACATAAAATAAGTCTGGATTTTGAAATGCACACATGCACTTTTTATCTTAAATGACAATGCAATTGTTCAAGTTGTAGATGAGTGAATGAGAGCAAGTTTGGACTTAAAATTTTAAGATAATTAGTAAATAGATTTTAAAATATTTATAGAGTTTACATACAGCAAATGCTTTTTCAAATCCACTATCCATAGTTCTTGACCTCTGCAAGATCTTTAAAAACGTACTTTCTGAAGTTTTACACACACATTCCTAAATTTGAGTGTTGAGAGGAAAGTAAAATTCTTCTCCATAGGGAGTAGGAGGGGGAAAGAGAGGCAAGGAAAGAAACTGGTTTAATTTTTTTATTTGTATGTAAACATTTCCTTGAGCATTTGAAAAATCTTGTATTGCTTACTGATTTTTCCCTATCCAAAAAATCTGGGGTTACAATCTCTCTTGAGCTATCTTTGTGTAAAGGGAAATAAAAAAATAAATATGTATTTCTCCTTTATATTAATGTTTTTCAAAGTCCATTTCTCTTACTTCCTTAGTGTGCAAAAAAGGTATTTTCTTTGTATGTTTCCCCCCTTGTTTTGGTTGTCTGGTATTATTGGAACTAAATAATATTTTATTCTGTTTTTCTCTGCTGGTTGTCTTTTAACATGACACACTCAGGAAAACACATTAAATTCCACCTCATTACTTGTTGTTACAAAGGAGAAGTATTTGTTTTAACGACAACAAAAAAAAGCTGGAATGTTCTAGCTATATTCCAGAAATCAGATGTAATGAATTGATTGAATGGAGAATACAATCTAAGGACAAAATCCTTTAAAAATTTCAGTCGCAGGGGTTAGCAGAGCAGTCACCAACATCTTTGCCTGATTCTTGTGACTAACAAAAATATTGAGGGTTTCACAGGGCAACAAAGAAGAATTCTGTAAAATGATTTTCTTCTTTGACAAGAATCCAGCTACTCAGAGTAGGAGAGTAAACTTTTTCCTTAACTGGAATGGGTCTCAGGAAGAGGAGTACAGCTAGCAGTTCATTTTCCTGCCTGCTCAGTGCTCTTTAAGGTAACAGACTACCATTTTTTCAACACCAAAGGGGTAGGCAAGTTTTTTAGAGAAAGTAAACTTGCTGGCTTTATGCTGAATGAGACTTCCATGCAGTAAGTATGCAATGACTGGTTTTTGTAAGTACTTTGCACTACAATTGATTTATTACTGTCATATATGGGGGCAAGGCTAGGAGGGAAATGGTTCATTACAGTCAGAGCTAACTATTGCCAACTACTTCTTTCTTATTCCATCTACGCTGTGGGAAGCTGCACAACCACTGTTTGCTGTAAAGGTCCGGGCAAGAGGGCCCTGTCTCCATGGAGAAAAGGCACAACGTCTCTACCAACTTTATGGCTGCTTCTTAAGCCAGTTATTTTAATATTTTAGCAGCTCACCTCTGCATAATGGTAACTAGGTTTTATGATGAAATATTTATGAAGGTTGAAAAACAGACAGCTTTGTGCACTCACATTTTTTATCGTTGTTTTGATGTCTCCCTCTTAGTATTAAAAAAAAAAATCTGTTTATTTACACTGATGGTGAATTCAGAGTGATTGCTCTGAAATACATTACATGCATATTGCTAAAACCCATGGCACTATTTATCTGATAGGTTAAAATAAAATACACTAACAACAAAGAGCTGTATATATTTGGTTAGTTGGACCAGTGCATGCCTTGCTATTAGTTGATTCTTTTTCTACTTTGGAATGCATGTAGTGCATAATGAGGTGCGCAGGGAAGACATGGCAACTATTCTCCAGGGGTTTATGTAAATACGAGGTATTGGCACTTTTCTCAGGAATATTATTTCTAAGCAAAATTTTTTAAAAGAAATTCAAGGAAATGGTGCATAAAATGTGTGTGAATCAGGTGCTAACTCTGCAATCTAAATCTTGGGGAGCAATTAAGGCATTCAGTCTCAAGGCATTTAGCTGTCACTTACTGGGACAAGAGGGCTTAAAAACAAAACTACACACAACAAAAAACACTAATGGAAATCTTAATTATAGGTACCTAATTACAAAAATTTCCCAGAATAAAAGTGCAGGAAACTGAAAGCTTCCTTAAGCTAATAATGCTGCTATTAAAATACCATAAACTAAGTTGAGAGCCAGGGAGGACCCCTATTAGAGTCCTTCCCTAATCTCTCAGGAAAAGGACGCGAAACAGTAAAACTAAACATCACAATTCTGCAAGGAGGATTTTACCAAGAGGTAAATGTGTTTAATTCTGTTACAGGTAAATACAATATACCTTTCTTTAATTGCAGAAATTTAGAAGTGTGTGTGTGTATATTGAGTATCCATATACATGTATGTTTTTGCAAGGAACAAAAGTAGCAAATTACAGTATTTCCACGCTAATTAGCATAAGATCCTGCCTCAGCTGTAATCATAATTTTAAGAATTTTGAAAGGCTTTGTTTTTAACTTAGCCATGTAATCCAAAAGGTACTTAGATTGAAATAGGGATCCTGCGAGGGAATGCATCTCTCACTGTCTAGGAGTACAGAAAATGATGTTGAGTCCTGAGAGTGTTGTGTGGAGGACAATAAGTCAAACTGTCAAAAGAGGTGATTCTCCTGCTGTATGTAGTAGTAGTATGGCCTCATTTTGAATATTGTGCAGAGTTCTAGGGTCCACAATATGAAAATGATGTCAAATGGTCCTTGAAAGCATGCAGAGGGGGGCAACAAGGCTGGTAAAAGGGCTGGAGGGCACGGGCTGTGAGGAGAAGCTGAGGTGGTCTGGTCTGAAGAAGAGGAGGCTGAGAGGCGACCTCACTGCTCTCCACAGCTTCCTGAGGAGGGGAGGCAGAGAGGGAGGTGCCAGTCTGTGCTCCCTGGGAGCCTTGCTCATCCTTGTTAGGATGCAAGAGACTATCACAAAGCTGTACTAGGGGAGGTTCAAACTGCACATAAAGAAAAACTTTCCTATGAGGGTGGTCAAACACTGATGCAGGCTTCCTAGTGAGGTGGTTGGTGCCCTGTGCCTGGCAGTGTTCAAGAGGCATTTGGACACTGCCTTCAGTGATGTGCTTTGACTTTTGGTTAACAATAAATTGGTCAGGTGATAGGACCTGATCTTTGAAGGTCCTTTCCAACCAAACTGTTATGTTCTGTTCTTGTTCACCTCAATGAAGGAAGGGCAGCAGTGGAGGTTGGGTTGGCTTGCTGGGTGGGACACGCAACATTTGCGACAGAGTGGCCTGGGCTATCCTGGATGTTGTCTGTCAGGAGATGTATCTGGGTTTTGGTTTTTTTTTTTTTTTTTACTCTGGGTGAGATAAATTGATAAAGACTGCTGAGCTGTTCTTCTTTAATGCTACAAAGCATGAATGCATATGCATCATGCTTTCAAACACCAAACAGCTGAGAAGAATGGGGTGAAATCCTGGTATTATGTTTCGATTTTTAATATACTAAAAGCTAGCTTAAAAAAAAAGTTACAATGGCATGTGCATTGGCATTCCTCTGTTCATGCAGATAACAATTTCAGTACAGGCCTCATTCCATCCAGGAATCCCAGCAGGAATAATGTGTGCGGGACACAGACAGAGCACCCAGGCCTAGGCAGCCCATCATGCCTGACTTGTCCTGGGGGCAGTGGTGGCACTTGGGGTGCATGGGAGGGTGAGGGCGACGCCGGAGAAGAGGGTGCTACTGGAGAAGCAGCTTATTTTGCTTTCCAAGTTCCTGTTTGTTTGTTTTTTTTTTTTTTTTTTTGAGGGGATAGAGATGGTGAAGTAAAGGGGAAGAATGTCTGAACTCCAGAATGCTCCTCTTTTATAAGGAGTTTGAGGTTTGGTATACAAAGTCCCTGATTGATTGTGGCCTTTTTTGTCTGACCTGGCGGGGTGCTGAGAAAGCATTTTAGTTCACACATTGGATTTCGGGGAAAGATTCAGAGTCTTGGTGTTTGTTTGAGGGGGAGTAGGGCTGCAGTGATTCACTGCTCCTGTAGGCATGCAGGCTGTGGGAGCATATGGCTCTGAATGTCTTAAAGTTAATTCACTCTGTCACCTAACCTCCACGGCTCCTATTGGGAAAAGCTACCGGGTCTTTACCTGGCAGTATTTAAATGTGAAACACATAAAAGGCATTTAAGAAAATGCATAAAACACATTTCTAGATGAACTTTAAGTTTAGTAAGATCTATTTAATAGCATATGTATCAGAGAACAAAAGACCTTCTGATAAAAGACTGGTTTAAGAAACAAAATTAATACTTTTCCTAAAAGAATTGGATAAACAGTTATCTTTACTGTGGTGGTCTGTGCCATGAAACCTTTATCACATCAAACAATAGTGAAGGATGACATTTAAATCCTCAGTCATTCTAAATGGTGATTCTGAAAACGAAGCATTACTGATATCTTTGACAAGGAAACGACATGAGGTAAAAGGAGATGTAGCACATAGGTAAGTTATTTCTACCAAGGATACTCCATCTTGTCCTTGTTTTTTATGTTTATTTTTTAACAGTCCACATGCTATAGAGTATGCTGTTCATTAGATCTGTCAAAAGCAGCAAATTGGGTAAATAGATGGGAAGGATTAACAGAACACTATGAAAGGTAGAAATGGTGGTAATGCTGCAGGAAAATGGTACAATATTATCTAAAAATTGCCTTTTTCCACTGTGCTAGAGATGTAAGAGACTCTAACGTGTAACAAGTAGGCTTTGAAGTAAGAAAAAGTTGAGGTTATAGAGCCTTTTAACATGCTTCATAATTTAAATATGAAGGTTTTTTGTAAGTTGGCACATACTTAGTAACGATATATAGATCAAATTAGGTTTTTTACTTTTCTTTTTTTTTTTTTTTTTTTTTTTTTTTTTTTTTTTTTAAAGATGATGCTTGACCATGAATGTGCTGATGCAGAGGTGTTAGATGAGAAGGATCTTGTGTCAGGTTGATAGTGCTGACCATAAAGTAGCTACATTTGGTTCGTTGTTTCAAAATACGTACAGGGACTAAGTTTCCTATGTACCTAGCACACAAAACATCGCTTGTTCTTGTTCGGAGATGTGGTGACAAAGCAAGTAATTATCATGGTAATGACTAAATCCCTACTTTTTTTTTTTTTTTTTTTTTTTTTTTTTACTAATTAACAAAATGAGATTTATTTCCTTTTACACAAAGGACAGTGCAGTTTCTATAGAAATATTAATGTATAGAAGAACAAACTGATCCTAGGCCTAATCCTAGTTATTTTATTCACAGAAATATGATCTTAGTACCTGCTCTGTTTCTTAATTAAGCAACACATTTAAGTATGTGCTTAAGTTATCTTTATTTATTAGCATGACTAAGCTACTTGTATACTGTTGCGAAGGCCAGCACATCTAAGAGCTCTGAGCAATAGAAATGTTATTGATGGCTTGGCACCCTGGTGAAATACTTCAAGCTGCACCTTATTTAAGATGCTGTCCGGGTAACAAAAATTCTCTGTGAGGCTCATAGCAAACTGCGTGTAGTGCCACCAAGAGGGATGAAGGGAAAATGGTGTAAAAATTCATCCTGGTCACAGTGGCCACATTAGGCCTTACGTTGTAGAGCTGAGAGGCCTATTTCTGCCATCCTTTCCTCAGAAAGTAAGACTTTATGTACTGAGTTAGTCTGCCATGATGGAGTTCATATTTTCTACAGTATTAATCATAAATTCTGGCTTGAAATACACAGATATGCCATAGTTCTTACTGAAATTTTTGCTTCACTAACAGTTTCAAATTGGTCTAGTCACGATATTGAATGTCACTCCTTTGATTTCAGTATTTTCTTCTGTTGAAAAATAGTTTCATGCCTTTGTACCAAATATATATTTTGGAATGGAAATATCTAGTTCTACTTAGATGAAAAAAAAAGGAATTGTGTTAATGGGAGAAATGATTGCTTATTGCAGAGTTGCATGGGTTTCAGGCCTCAATAACATAATATTCAATTCAATATATTGAATTTCCATGTATTTCTTCAAGAGATGGTTGTAAAATCTATTGACATCAAACCACAATGATAAAAACATGAAGGAAAGGAAATAAGTCAATTAAAATAAGGTTTTATTTTCTAAAGTGTCTACTTTTGAAGTTCAAACATTATTAGTTAACCATGTTTTGAATATAGCTGAAGAATATGCTAAACAAATTCTTTATTGTCAACATGTACAGCTTTTCTGGCAAGGAGAACAAGTCTAGGCAGATGATGTTGGTTGCTCTTCCCCTATCCACCATTGCTGTAACCCCATCACAGAAGGCCACTAGATCTGTCAGGCATGATCTGCCCTCATTGAGGACACGTTGGCCATCACCAATCACCTCCTTATTTCCCACATGCCTTAGCATAGTTTCCAGGAGGATCTGCTTCACGATCTTGCCAGGCACAGCGGTGAGACTGATAGGCCTGTAGCTCCCCAGGTCTTCCCTTTTTCCCTTTTTAAAAATGGGGGTTATGTTTCTCCTCTTCCAGTCAGTGTGAACTTCACTGGACTACTGTGACTTCTCAAATATGATAGTGGCTTAGCAACTTCATTTGCCAGTTCCTTCTGGACCCCTTGAGGAAGACAGAACGAGAACTGGTTTCTCTGCTCTTTACCAGAGTCTCCCTTGTTGTTGTAGTGATTCTGAGTGATTCTAAAATTCAAACCATGTATTGTTGCTTCACAGTTTTTTGTTGGGGTACATACATATTGAATATTTGTTACAGGGCTTCTTAAGATTAGGTGAGTGTTTTTTTACTCATACTGATTTAAATATATTGTACTTATCTACTGTTGTTAATATAGTGAATGTATTTCAGGACCTGGAAAGATTAGCTTAGACAATCTTTTTCTTACCAAGCTGGAGTACAGTATTACTGCAGTTGCTCAAATCAGAAGCGCACAAGCTGACAAGTTGTGGTCAATATTAGGGGAGGTAATGCTAACAAACATGGCACTTAAATTCCTGTGGTTCATCACAGATGTGAATTTGATGGTCTCAATCTAGTTCTTATTTGGGTATGGGTTAGTTCATGCTATAAATCATTGTTCTTGCCTAATACAATCCTAACAGTTTTAAAAAATACAGTCTACTTGGAAGAGAGTTCTTACAGTTCTTCATATTCTACAATACTTGTGATCCATCATTTAGTACGTTTTCAATCTATCCACATGAAAATTTTCCTTTGTTTAAACCAATTCATATTTGCATTCAGCAATGGAACGTGGAAAGGAATTATGAAATTTCAAAACATTTTTTAGCTGGGGAGGAGTAGAAGAAAACCATTACAACCCTTTTGAATGCTCTATGAAGCAACACTCAAAAGTTTAACTCAATTCTGTACTCTTTACTATAATAACAATCCTTTTGCCTTTGTGCATGTCATCGTAATGTGTAAAAACAAAAATCACTGGTACTAGATCTGTAGCTGAATGGAGAATTGTTTTATAAACATTTTGCATGTTACTATGCTGAGGCATAAATTACTATAAAATGTTGTGGAGAATGAAACCTAACAGATAAAGTTTTTTTCCAGTCTAGTTCTTGCTACGTGCCTTTGGGGTTGATCAGGAATTTTTATAAGGGCCACTTCTATAAGGTTAAGCCACAAGAATGATCTTGTAAGTGAATATCTGTCAGACAACAGCTTCTTTTTCCTGATCAGGTAGAGCACATTATTTTCACCTCTGAAAAGGCACAGTCCTAACCCACAGTTACTGCAAGTTTTTGAAGTGTTATCATTTCTCTAGTTACAGAACAGATCAAAAATTGTTTTCTGGTGAGTGGGAAAATTACTTGAATTATGTTCAGTAGTTGCTGTCACTGCAAGTTCTGAGCTCCAAACCCTGCCAATCTCAAATCAGGACGGCTTTACTATGCTGAAGTCACACCAGCAATGATCTTTCTGTCACAAGAAGTCACACAAAACAAAAATTCACCACCTCCTTCTCCCTCCAAATGTATCAGGTTCTGTGACTTGAAAGTTCTGCCTTGCTTAAGTGTATTCCCAGCAATACAGGAGTAAAAACCTAGGTACAGCATCAATACAAAATGTACTGGATATGAACAGTAAAGTAAAAGAAAAAAAACAAGTTTTCTAAGTTTGCTTTTAGAGCAAGCTTTTGTCCTTTTGACCAAAAGACTTTCTCTAAGCTGGTAATGTTTGATGTTCATTGATTTTACAGACTCCTGCTGTAATTACGACGCAAACTTTTCCTGAAAACCAAAATGAGATATCAATCCTGTGAAGACTTACATGCCTCTTTAAGAGTTGTAAATTGTCCCTCTAAATGCCTTCAGACTGCCTGTGTTCCATAAAGCAATACAGGTATGGTGAAAAAGCTACCTAGAATGCAATTTGCCTAGCATATTGCTTTAGATACAACTCTGCTCCTCTCTCTGAGTTGAGGTGCTGTAGGTAGAAGAAAGGCTGTAAGTACTGAAACCATTTAGAACTGAAGGTATGTACATATTGTAGGAACAGCTGGAAACAGATTTTATTACATGAAAAAAAGTAACTAAGCTTTCAAAAAAATGGAAAAAGATACTTGCTAATACAGAAAATAGACCAGCTGATTCAGTTTCCTAACTATAAAATAGAAATTATGCTAACTTATTAATAAGCCAATTGAAGTATTACTTATAAGCAAAAATTCTTTGTATTCTTTAATCTATTATTTTTTTTATACCTTGTAATGTTTTTGCTAGAGCATCCCATCAGATACCCAAGAATTTGGAAGTTTCTATCAGATATATGAGAAAAGAAGAAATAGATGTTTTTCTGAGCTTGCAGGAGACACCTGGTTCATTTTAGAACAAATATTTAATTTGCTTCAAAAATGTTTTTAATGCTACATATTTTACCTTTCACTTCCTATGTATACTGTACTAATTTACAGAAACCTACATTTCTTGAAACTTAATGGAATGCATTGCTGTGTTCCTGTGTCTTGTACTGAAGTCACACTGTATTAAACAATATTCTCCTGATATCAGATCTGTAACAGTTTGCAGATGATTTGAGGGTGAGAGACAGCATATAGTGGTTTGGAAAATTTTCTATTAGCTGGATAACGTCTCTCCTATACGAAGTTGTACTTAATTTCTTATTCTTCTCTAGAGACTTATTTTACAGCCTGGAATAAATAGGAACTTTGTAATTGACCTCAGGACTTGACCAAGCTAAGATTTTGTTGTTTGTTTCATTTTTAAATTGGAATTATAAATAAATTATTGTTCATTCTTCTGCTAGAGAAACCCTAAAAGAACAGTTCCTAGCTTTCTTGCAATCATGATATTTGTGTTCTGGTAATCAAGAATAAGCATATTAATACCTGCTTTTTGGAGAGTCCCTCTCAGAGTTTGCAATTTTATTATTTTTTGACTCTGTGGCACATGAACATAGTGACAATTACCACATTATTTTTAAATAAATGCAGTCAGTGCCATCATCCAAAACATCTCTAATTTCTTGCCAACTACAGCAACGTAGTAAAAATGTTTTACTATTTGCATTTATTGTTAGTGTCTTTAAAAGGCCATTAAAAATAACAGTCCAAATGTTTCTGTGCTTTGTGGGATCTTTGTGTCTGTATTAAAGTGAGTAATATCATCACAGTTGCGGTAGGTTATTGTTGTTTTACTCTAACACAATGTATGGCTTGTTCTGAACTATTTTCTCTGCTTTGGTAGTTTCTTCATCCTATGAGGTATTGTAAATGTTTATATACAAAAACTTCCACAAGGCTCAACTCCAGGGTTTATCAAGCATTACATTTCACTTAAGAAATTGGTTTTGCTCTGAACACTAGAAAAACATTTAAAGTATTGCCCTGTGTAAACATGTTCTTTGTAATTACATACCTTGTTAAAATTGGTGGGTCAACTACCAAATCATTTTCTGAAGATGCTCATCTGGACCACATATGTGTTGGACCACATGTCTTAAACCACTTGGGCAATTCCATTGTTTAGTAATGTCTGTGGTTTTACTTAACTGTTGAAGTTAAAGAAAATAATATATTGATTTCATGGGTACATCATCTCTGGGAGAGGAAGGATGGCTGATACCTTCTTTAAAGCTTCTGATACTACCAAGATAAGTTAAGTGCTGTCATTGCCTGGTTTAGCAGCTGTACAGCTTGTCACTGTTCATTTGTTGACTTCCAGATCAGTGATGCTTTCTGTATCTGTAGCCCCAGAAATACAGCACTGCCATGGATAGTACAAGCTTGATACTAACTCAAGCCTCTGGACTGAATCTTAACTAGACTTTCTTTGGACTTACCCTGAGCTGCTGCCTAACGCTCTCCATATTTATTATTTATATTTTTTTTGTAGTTGGTAGTAACTGGTTATTCTGTATAGAACAAAGATCTATGATCGTAACATAATGAAGCAACGTAGAGTTCAGCCGTACTATGATAACAGGGCTGATAATGGGGACCTAGTGCAGCACAGAGGAGTGTGGGCATCGCATGGTAGTTGAAATGCCTTATGGTGACACTGGAGACCCCAGTGCTATAAAGAACTTGCCAGTGGTTGTGTTCTGATAATTAAAAAAAAAAAAAAAAAAAGCAGATACAGATGCTGGAGAAAACAGATTTTAGGGGTCACATAAAACAATTATCCAATAAATATAAAACACTAAAACACTCCACATGTAGTATATTTTGATGTAATGTGGAATTGCAGAGGAATGAAGAAAGAACTAAGCATAAAGAGTGATAGGAAACATTTAAAAAAAAAAAAAATGCACTGCTCTTCCTTCTATGGAAGAAGAACAAATCCCCACCATCATCACCACATCCTTATCTCTGAAGAGCTTGGGGTGCTGACAACTTCCTCAACTTGCTGTCAGCTCCCTCCTGCCCCAGGGGTAGCCAATAATCTTAGGACTTGGAAAGTGGAAGGGTGGGGGGTAGATAACAGGAATTGTCTGTACTAACAGGTTTAACTCATTATTACAGAAAAACATCTGAATAACAGTTAATCTTCTGTAATGATTAGACTTGGAAAATAATAATTCTATGACTAGATGGTTAGGATTTCAATTACACTAGCAATAAATTCTTGACTGCTTGTACAGAGTGCTTCCTTTTGCCCATAAGTTTATGAAGGATGCAACACGTAGCTGCTGCCTATATTGTTGTGATGGCTTATAATAATTAACAGATAGTCAGTACATGTTCTACAAAATAAAAAATAGCTCTAATTAGTTTGTACTTGTCATCAAGAAGGAAGCTAAGTTGTTTTACTGCCTTCTCAATAACATCTGCAGCACTGACTTCCAAACAAAAGTTTAAGCATATGAATTCCAGGTGATGTTTGTTTGTAAATTCTTCCATGCCAAGAAAGTTTAAAAAAAAAAAAAAAAAAAAGAACAAACAAACAATACTGTACTCACTTCTAAAACCCATTAACCTTCTTCAGTAGAATACTTAAATACGTGTATTCCGTTTTCTTTCTGGGAATTTACTGTACCAGAGCTATGTCTTGAGGGATGCAGGGACACGGTGAGCACTTGACATTTAATGAATTAGTGGGTACAGAAAGCAGAATAAAGCTGTATTACACAGGGATAACCCAGTTTAACTTATCCTTTTCATTAATATACTGCAAGTTGCAGCAGATTTATGGTGGGTAATAATAAACTGAACAGTCCTAGCTACCCTTTACTGTAGGGGGTAAAGATACCTCTCAAACATTGAAGCACAATCTAGAAGGGATTACAGCAAAGGAAAAGAAGCAATGCACTGACTGTAAACGTTGCTATTTAATCGCATGTACACAAACAATTCTCACTCTGTGGCAAAAACTGCTCACTAATGCTTTAGTGAGTAGCCCAATTAGAATGGCAATTCACCCATCAGTGAAATCTGCTGAGTTCTAAGGGTTTATTCTGTCAAGAACTGGAGTAACATGGATCAGTCGTTATGATAGCACAAAATCAGATCCTTAACCTGATTCTTGTGGTATATCCAGATTAAAATTACCTCTTGTATGTGTTTAATTTTTAAACTATGCAGTGAAAAATGTGCCTGACAGAGCTGGTACTGATATTTACCTATGTAATAATTTAGCATGACAGTGTAGTGGGTTTATGTGGCAAGGTTTTGGTAGCAGGGGGCCATAGGGGTGATTTCTGTGAGAAGGATCTAGAAGGTGCCCCATGTTTGGGAAGGGCCCCACTGCTGACCAGAGTCAAGCCAATAAGCGATGTTGTTTTGCGCCTCTGTGAGAGCATATTTAAGACAGGGAAAAAAATGCTGTGCCACACAGCAGCTGGGAGAGTGAGAAGAGTGAGGAACAGCCTTGCAGGTGCCAAGGTCAGTGAAGAAGGAGGGGGAGAGATGCTCCAGGCGCCAGAGCAGAAGTCCCCTGTGGCCTGTGGTGAGGACCATGGTGAAGCAGGATGTCCCCCTGCAGCCCATGGAGTACCACGGTGGAGCAGGGTTCCACTCTGCAGCCCGTGGAGGAGACCATGGTGGAGCAGGTGGGCCTGCACCGACGGAGGCTGCCGCCTGGGGAAGACCCCTGCCAGAGCAGATCCCAGGCCGGACCTGTAGCTGTGGAGCTCCTGCCCATGCAGGAGCAAGTGACCTGGCAGGAGCTGCTGCCCATGGGGGAGCCATGTTGGAGCAGTTTTCTCCTGAGGGATGGACCCCGTGGTACGGACCCATATCTGGAGCAGTTCTGGAAGAGCTGCTGCCTGTGGGAAGCCCACGCTGGATCAGTTCAGAAAGGACTGCATGGTGTGGGTGGGACCCCACAGCACAGGGGACGAGAGTGACCGAGAAGGAGTGGCAGAGAAGAAGCGCTGTAGACTGACCATAACCCCTATTCCCCCGTTCCCCTGCGCCGCTCGGGAGGAGGAGGTGGAAGAGGGTGGTTGGGAAGGTGCTTTTGGTTTCTTTCCTTTGTGTCTCACTTCTCTAGCTTGTTAGTAATAAGCAATAAATCTTACTACCTCCCTATGCAGAGTCTGTTTTGCCCATTACAATAATTACTGCGTGATCTTCTTGTCCTTATCTCAACCTTTGAGCCCTTTTCATCGTATTTTCTCCCTGTTCCTCTTTGAGGAGGGGGAGTGAGAGAGCGGCTGTAGTGGAGCTCGGCTGCCCACTCAAGCGGAACCACGATAGACAGTTGTCACATATATATATGATAACACATATAGAGCTATGGAAAAATGTTTATTTTGGTTTTATGGTACAAGTCTACTGAATGATATAATAATTGAGCATAATTAAATCCAATTCTTTCAACTTGCTGGTTGAGCTGGTTTCATCACAAACCTCAATGCATATATACTGCAAAATGTATGTATAATATCCTTTATTTGATCATGGTTTTTTTTGCTCTTGAACTACCACTGAACGAGGTTGTTCTCTCTTTAACACCTGCAATAGGAGGTATGCTATTAAACTCTAATATGATGCTGGCACTCTACCAAGTTCAACATGCTGTATAAGAGGAAAGCTAGTTCAAAAATCAGGGGTAAAGAAGACTCCAGAGTTACAGTTCCTGTAGCTATTGAGACAATTTAAGATAGTGTGAACTTGATTTGCATAGGTATGCCAATGGGAAAAGAGATTCAGACTGGGGGATTTTATAGGGAAGATTATTATGTAGGTGAAATAATTTTTCAGAGAATGCCTTTTAATTCTATCTTGAATTTCTTTCCACAATTTAAAAACTTCGTACCAATATTATTTTTTTTTTCCTTCAAGTTATAAAAGAAACACTTTGGTGTCCCAGACTTGTCTTTGCGGGCCAATTATATCTCTTTGGTGATGTGACTTCAGAGTTTCTGAGAAGCTCCTATTGCTCTTGAGAGCAAGGAAGATGCCCAGTGTAATGGCCCGACGGAGACTGTCATTTTACTCCTGACTGTTTAAGGAGTCTTGTTCACTAACAGGCAACACGCATAGCTGTTGCACACAAACTGTTGGCTTTCTGCTGTGCAGTTGGCAGACTCCTGGGAGGCACTGTGGAATCCATAGCACTATATCCTAGACAATTATTATATGGCATGCTGCTACAAGCTCTTCTGATATACCACAAGGTAATTTGTGTTAATGAATGTCAGAATTGTAGATGCTCTGCTGCTGAGCATTTTACAGACCACATGTAGAGAACTGCAGCAATTGGCATGCATTTGTCTCCCTTGTCAACTAAGAGTGTTATATTGTAACATATCTAATCAACTTATTTTTTTCTTCTTGCATAGCAGTGAACCACACACTGCATTTAATCAGGAATATTGCTAGCAGTGAGAGCATCAAATTCTAGTCCATGTGCCATTCTGCAGTACATTTGACTTTATCAGATTATGATTCTTAGCTAATTATTCCTGCGGTGAAGTAAGAGGCCTTTGCCCCTCTGATAATATTGCAGACAAGGTGAAATACATGTAAAAGGTGTTTCGTAACAACAAATACAACAGTAATTAGTAAATAGTTGAAATAATCAGTATTGTTCAGACCTCTTGTCTACAGGGTAATTTCATATCAGTAATTGGCTTTTTTTCTAGCAGTTCTCTGATATATCATTGAAGGGATTGTCTTCCTTGCTCTGTATATAGAAATCCTCCAATATAGAGGAATTTGTGAACTACTGAGTTTGTAAAGGTGTTTTCCATTACAGGTTGTAGTCAAAATCTAATTTGTTCATCTATGTCAATAGCTTTTGCCCCATGATCTTCAGGAGTTCATGGACTAGCACAGATACATGAAAAGCAATTTTAAAAAGTAAACCTGTGTGTATGAGGCCTGTATTTGTAATACAGCATCTGTGCTGTCAGTGACTGTTTTGCTTTGGAGACTTAAAGGAAAAGAAGGAAAAAGGTTAAACTAGCTTACTGCAGAGATGTGAAGACACGAGCTTTCCCACTGTCTAAAAGTTGGAACAACAGAAGAAAGAAATATGTAACTTCAGAAGAGGTTACCAAATAACAACCTGAGGTATGTAAGCACAGAGTAAAAATGCTGTAAAAACTCCTATCAATAAAAGCAGGAAGTTTTTGTTTCTTTTCATTTGTTTTGTAATATATACTATAGATACGGATTTCTAATAGGTTCTCCATAAAAACACACAAGGTATTTTCCAGTCTGAAGAACTAATTTCTCCATTAACCGTGTAGCATATGTTCAAATTGCTATTTCCATTCTGCTCTGTACAGTCTAACAACATGTCCATACTTCAGGAGTAAAGTCGAATTCCGGATCAAATGTAAGTTAGAAAATATTATTTCAATTTTACAGAAGGAGACCAGACAGAGGATGATTAAGTGACTTGCCAAAATTCACACTACAGAGCAGAACAGCAAACTGAACTGAAATGGTAAGTTCTTCAAATGCTAGCTTTATAAAACACGGAGGATGTCCATCATCAAGTGTACCCAAAAAGCCTGAGCATTCATAGTGATTGATTGCATTAAACACTGCCTGCTGTGGTCACAGTGGACTTCTCTGATTTATATCATTTTAGGATCTGCTCTGTGTTCTAGAAAACATTTAGTAGAAACACAAGCTTGTAAACTTCATCCCTCTTTTGGAAAAAAAGTATTGTGAAAGTCCCCTACAGAATTGTTTGCTTCTGAATAGTGTGGTGAGGTCACTTTTTACTTCAGCTTTGCAGGAATATGCCAGATATTGAAAGTCTATGGAACAGAAAACTCATTTCTGAACTTGTTTCATTATGTTTCTTGGAAAAAATAGTGCTGATTCAATACAAATCCTCAATTTCAATAGAACTCATTTTTAATGTATAACTTCTGTAAAAGATATATTCTCAAAATTACATTAAAACAAAAGTCTTAATTTATAATGATACCAAGAGATAATTAAGCTTTTTTCCAAGTTCAGTTTGTCAAAATCAGTACATTGCTGCAGAATGCTTTTATTTTCATGAAATTATGTTTTCTGACAAGAAGAGATGCTATTTGAAGGCTTTTGACCATCTCATTGTTTCTCAGTGTACCTATTGTGAAACCAAGGCACTGAGGAATAGTTCTTGACTTCTTTTAATATTTGCTGGTATGGGAGAAGTCATTAAATGCTAGGGCTAAAGCTAGTGCTGTAGAGGCATTGTCCAATTAATATAATTATTAGGTTTTCAGTGCTGTTAGTTTTAATAGCTTCTGAAACTGCAAATCAGCTTCTGTTCTTGCTGTCATGCATATCACCAGCAGATGTAGTGTTAGTGCCATAGGCACAGGCCAGATAATCCTGAATTTGGAAAGCAAAGAATGTCATGTAATTATTTTGCAGCCTAACATAATGTGGCCTGTTTGGGAGCCAAAAATATGCAAGTACATCTTTTCTGTTGATGTTTTACAATAAAATTGTCAGCCAGATAGCATTAGGGTGAGGGAGGTAGAGCACCATGCAGAATGTATGTGCACTGTAGTGACAACCCACAACACAACTTACAGATATAATGCAGAGGAGCAGAAAATAGCTCCGTGAAGTAGATACAGTAAGTCAATGGCATTAATCCACAATTGAATAATGAACAATAACTTTATCCATCCCATCAATCTTCCAGCAATACAAAGAAGGCAAAGAGCTTCCTGAAGGTTAGGAGTGGAAGAGGCCTTCCCTTTTAGAGGAATTCCAACTGGCATTAGGACACGTGAATTCAAAAATCTTTGGAAGATGATTACAAGTATCAATCTTAATATTTACAGGCTGAGGTTATTGTCTCATTGAGTCTTTCCTTCTCGTCCCTACTCTTTATCCACACATTTACTTCTACTATACCGTTACCATGGCTTTCCAATTTCTCAGCCTTCTCCCCAGCCTGGTTCTTATGTTCTGCTTGTTTCCAGTTTTCTCTTGCAAGGCCCAGTCTCATCACCACACTGTATATCTGCTGTATATTGTCTGTGTCTTACTGGTTTATGCATAACTAGTTCAGGAGTTTTTTTAGAGGCTACTTTTAAGTAAAGACCATATTTATGTAGGCGCAGAAATCTGACTTTCATGGACCACATCTTGACTTCCTGTGTTTCTTCCACACTGTTTTTCTGGATCCTTTCTTGGTATCAAGGATAAATTTAAATACCTACTTTTTTTTTTTTTTTTTTATGGAATATTTTCGTTCTTTTATACTCAGAACCAAACTTTCAAGTCCTGTGCTGAAGAAACAGGGCAGTATAGCAGTTCTTATAAAAATGATGGAGAGATTCCAGATGAATGTCCAACACCATTATTCTGAATCTTACTTGTTTTTTCATTTCAGTTAAAAGAAACTTAAAAGCTATTGTGCACTGATATGATGTAGATGATGCTAATGACGAGCACTATTGTATTAGCTGCCTCAGAGTTATTTTGCAATCATGAACAGGAAGAAGTGATAGGAAATGGCAAGATAAATGTTTAAGGAAACAATTTTTCTGAGATGTCTTCTGAGTTCTGAAAAAAATTCGAATTTTTCTGATTGGCATGTGTACTCAAGTATGGGTCAAAAGGGGTAACCCTTTTTTTTTTTTTTTTTTTAATTCTGAGGTTTTTCCATCTTACCAGCAGTAATACGAGATGACTGATGATGAGTGGTCATGCTAGCTTGTATCAGAGCCCAGAATGCAGACTTTTTTATTACCCTGTCTTATTCTTCATACAGTACAGTTTCCAAAAAATTATAAAGAGAGAACCTAAAAATCAATTGTACAAAATAACAATTCTGTTGTAATGAGATAAAATCAATGCATGCAGGTTGGCACAAAGTAACTTGCTACTCTGCTATTGAATTTTATTTCACACCTATGTGCTATGAAATAAAAGTTCTTAACACATTTTTGATATACAAAACTTATGTAAAAAAAAAAAAACAAAAAACTAATTTCTTCTTACCTGTGAAGAGTGGTGGATTATGCATTACAAATCAATACTAGAGTTCAGATGTTGTTACAGAACCACTCAAGCCAGACTTCTTTGGTTAATGATATCATCTAAACTCTGCAATGATTAAGAACATAGTAATCCATTCTTCCTCATTCATTACATAACAGATAATAACCACATATTTCATTACATTTGATTACATTACAAGCAATATGGTCAAGCTTATGTATACAGAAAGCAGCGAAAAGCTTTTTGAATGTAATTAAGGTGTGAAAAGTAGTTCTGTTTAACAAATAAATATTTTATTCATAAGTTCTGGCATTTCTGGTAATGAAAGGAAAGGAAAACCTACATCCTGCCAATAAAGTGAAGAATAAATAAATGACAATATATAATAAAGAAAAATAACACAGAAACAAATGGGCTGCTTTACCATTTATTTCACCTTATTTTTCATCTTAGTGCAGAAAATTTTATGTTAGCTCATGGTAAGTAGCTGACTTTGATTCACTAGCACTGTTTTGGCTTGATCTCCCAATGTTTTTCTGAAGTGTGATATAGTAGTTTGTATCTGGTTTTCTCTACTTGTTATGCAAATTATTAACAGTTCTCCTACAACAGAGGAGGGAGCAAGTCCTGAGAGCTACACATGGCCATAGCTTCTTGATAAACAATTCCCTTGGTATTCACACATTCAAGACATCTGTCTGGCTTTGTCTGCAGCTCTCAAAGAGGCAATATCACAGTGCAGTGTCAAGGGAAAAACAAAATGTGAGACTTTAAACAAAAATAACTGGAAAATGCTGGGAAATAGTTGAAACTCCTTAGTTGGTGTTAATATTTAAAAGGGTGTTCATTTATCTCAAGGCTCTTCTGCTATATTGTGTCCACACATAACAACAGTGTTTTTATTAGCTTGTCTCTGCATTAGTCACTCTTCTCACAAGGCTTAAGCTACAAACTCCTAGAGTTCTTAAGAATCAAGGTTTTTATTTTTATTTTTATTTTTTTTTAAGTTTCTCTTAAATGGAGTAGTGTTGTAGTATCTGGTATTTGGTGGCTGGGCAGGTGGGGGTTGGAGTTCACCATTGATGGGTGAACCTAAGGACACTTAAGTTTTCTGTGGGGCAGATGAAAAATAAGGCTGTCTGCTATGTTTGAACAAGGTTATTCAATTAGTTTGAGACCATTGTGCTATTGCTTTAAAAAAAAAAATGATTTGACAGGGATTTACTGGCTATAATGATATTTTAACTGGAAATGAACACAATAACATGCCTTTCATAGAAAATACAGATCAAACTCTGGCATCTGTCATTTGTATATGTAATACTTATATTGTATGTGTCATTATAGTAACTAAGTATTGTTCAAGGATAGAAGTAATGTCAAAACCAGGGGCATTTTAACAACACAGTACTAGTTTACTATCTCAACAAAGCTGGATGATGAAGGAGAGGAAAGTTCTCAATGAATATAGTCCATACATCATAGCCAGAATCCTTAAAATGTATTTGACAGATAGCAGGAACCTGTGTAGTAGTAGAGCCCTGGTATAATGCATTTGTATTCTCCTGAAGAATAAAAGATTTCAAAACAGAAAGGTTTTGAGATGTAAAAACGTTTTTACCTAATTAATACACAGGTTAACCATAATCTGTAGTAAATTTGAAAGGTTGTTTATAGTTGTAGGAAAATATATTACAAACCATTACAATTCTTTTGTATATTTTCTTATTTTTATTACTTTTACCTGAGAGGGATCTGAAGTTTTATGTCAACTGTGCATAACTGGGTAATGTCTTGTTCAGTCTCAGGCAAAGACAGCTCTTAGTCGTGGAATATAGTTGCTGTTATGTGCTTGGCTTTTATTAAGAGGATTCAGTGTAGACCGTAAGGTTCAGAAGGGAAAGCTCACTAGGATTTTAAAATGAGTAGTATTGTACCTTGCATTCTTTCTGTCTTCCCTGGTTCTTTCTACAGATCTCCTAGTTTTTATCCAATCCCATCTGTGGGGTTGCTCACTAGAGTCCTCAGTGTCTGGTAGTGTATATGGAGCTATTCTGCAAATCACATATCTTAGTTTCAAAATGTTACATGTGCATATTTGAAGTAAGAGCTGTGATAGCACTGAACCCTGAAAGATCTTGTTTGTCATTGGGAGGATGTGCTTAGGGTGCAAAAGTTGCCTATCATTAATTTTTGGGACTATTTCAAAAGGAATGATTGATGGCAAGCTCAGTGTTAGCCAGAACACATTATGTATGCCACATTCAGCAATATCCTACATGGATGTCTGGGTTTTTTGCTCCAAGGTCACACTGGTAGCCAGTCTGCTTCAGCCGATGGACAGAGTTTAGCTAACAAACCATAACAGTGTTAGACAAAAATTCTGAAGCCAAGCTGGGAAGGACAAAGAATTGCTCAGAAATTATATATTGTTGGTAAGAGGCTGAAATTTTCATCCAAGGAGTCCAAAAATTTAAAAAAAAAAAAAAAAAAAAAAAAAAAAAAAAAGTTTTAGAGTTAGGTAGGTTGAGAGGAGGAGGATTTTTACATTCCTTCAGAGAGTGGGTGTATCTATATGGGCATCTGAGTTTGAATCTTCTGAAGCGAATTTATCTACTGCAAAAAGTTCATGTCATGGAACAGTCCCTAAGGGCAGGAAAGCATGAACTGGGATTAGTTGAGATGAAGGAGTGGCAGCAGATGCACTCCAGGAGCACCTGGTGTGTTCCAGCTGTTAATAGACATACAGTCCACAAAACAGAATAGGGCTAAAATACAGCCTCCTGGAGCACAAATACTATTGTTGTCTCGTTGTCAGCACAGTTCTTTTGCTCCTCAGGTCTGCTTCATTTGGGCTGCACTACTCACTAGCATAAACATAGCTATTTACTATTTCTGCATATGATAGTAGTTAATTTCTGTGCATATTCACTAATGTGCATGCTTAATAGCTGGCAAAAGTAGTTGTTACAAGTAACTGAAAATCTTACAGATCTGCTTGTATGGACAGTGCAATTACCTTTCCCAATGACTTTCAATGTTTTCTAATAGTGGGACTGGTTGAAGGCTTTCTTGCAAGTGATGCAAGAAGTTCTCAGGGTTTTGAGAATCTCATTGTGACAGGCCCCCAAACTGCCCGTAGTTTTGCCTGCAGCTTCTCCTTAGAGCATGCTTTTCTCCAATTGCACTTTTAGATTGACAGCGTTACATGAATGGCTTTCCTGGGTTGTGAGAGAATCCCTTCAGAGTCCTAAGCAAATCTTTTCCTTTCTGTCATGCAAGACTTGACTGTGCACTGGCTCTCAGAAACCTCCTCGGCTTTTAATACATTCATGACTCCCATGTGCTAACAACTAGTTCTCACTCTGCCTGTGCTTAAATGCAACAAAGAGAAGCAGCTAGTAGAGATGTAACAGTTGTCACGGCACTTTCTAGACTTCTTCTTTAGGGAATTTCTTCCATATGCTTCTTCCGCAGGGATCGTCTTCTCTAGGGGAACTTCTCGCAGCTTGCTGCTGCAGGTGAGAGTTGGCTTCTGGAGGCTTTTGCTTCTCTAAGCTTTGTAACTTGGCTTGTATTGGCAGTTAGTGGATTTGGGGACGCCTACACTTTTTTTTCTAACTGGCTGCTACTCAGGGGCTGTCAAACACTTAGCTGGTGTGTGGGGAGCATCTATAACCTGTGGGAAGGAGTGTGGATGTGGAGTGCTGCAGTTGCTGCAGCTGTTAGTGCAAAGGGGCCAAGAAACTCTGCTGAAGACTGCTCGAGACTGCTAATCTATGGTGTCAGCTTGCTACCAGGCAGTCTCCAGCACCATCTGGAGCTGTTCTGAGGCAATTTGTTTTGATGTCTGGACCCTGAGGGAGCTCTGGGGGGAGGATGTAGCCTTCAGCTGCTGGTAGTGCCTGGTACCCCTCCTTGGGGTTGGGGGCTAAGGGTGTCCCCACCTTTGGGAGGTAGGCTCTGAGGTATTGACCAGCTGGGTGAAGGAGCTGGGAGAGAAAGATGAATGAACTGAATTGCATCACAGTGGATGAACACTGTCTTTAGAGAGAGAAAGCAGAAACAGAAGCCCAAGCCCTGTGATGGTAGGAAGGAAGGACAGCTGGTGATTGTGCTGAGAGGAGGGGTGGATGAACTACTGTGGAGAGGAAGGCTGGAAATGTGTGACTTCTGGCAGTAGGAGGAAGGCATCTTCTCTTCCTGTAGAGTTGTAATTATAGAATGGGCACCATGCCCTGGGAACAGGCAAGGAGGGACAGGAACAGTCAGGGCAGTCATCAGAGCTATCTGAGTCTGAAGTGGGGGTTCTGAATGAGGAGGAGTCAGTGGGTGCTAGGTATCAGGGCCAACTTTCTATGGGGGGTGGATGCATGTGTCAGCTGACATGGCTTGATATCTCAGATTTGCTGCTTGACTCAGACCCAGAATATTGAAGGCTTATCCAGCTCTTAAACTACTTTGTCTTGATGCTCATCAATGTGAGCATCAGTGATATTGCCAGGGAGTTAAGTGCCTTAGGAGTAATGATGTAGGTGTGAGGGTGCAGGTTATGGACGGCCAAATGTTGTCTCCTTAATACTGACAAGAAAGGCAAAAGGTTTATGTGGAAGAAAGCACATCCAGTGGGTCAGTAACTGTCTGTGAGGCTAGTGTCATAGGTAGGACTTTGGCTCCTTCATAACATTCTTACTTTAAGAGTGGGGATTGCTGCAAAGGAGTAAGAGCCACCTTGTAAAGTGGGGTAAGAGTGCCATTGAAAAGCTACCTAACATTGTTAGGCAGACCTTAAGCTGGTATGTTGGGAGATGGTTTTCACAACCAGAAGAGAAATGATAGCAAGGGGCAGAAAGGAAGTGTCTGGATTAGACGGCCTTGCACTGTGTTCATAAAAACTGTGATTGCTGCTCAATCTTGAATTCCTGTGCACAAACATGCAGTATGGGAAACAGGCAGGAGGCATTAGAAACCTGTCACAGCTTAATGAAGATGTGTTGGGACAGCTTGTAGGGCTAGAGTGCTGCCCTACTGGACTGATACTGTTCTTTGGCTAAGACAGGCTTGGAAGGTGAGGAAGCATAGTTGTGCTCTGCTCCGAGGAGAACTCAAACATCTGCCTGGGGACAAGTAATAAGCCAGTTGAGAACCTACAGAAAAATTCAGAGGACAGAACAATGCAGATGACATTTCACAGGCATCTGCTGCAGACCATCTGATCAGGAAGAGGATGCAGGTGAAGCTTTCTTTAGACAGCTGAATAGATCCCCATGATCACAGCTCCTTGTACTCCCCTTTAACCCACCAATATCTGCTGCAATAGGTCTGGGCACAATCAATCCAGGAGACTTAGGAATGCATTGAGGGCAATTTCTTGATGTGGGTGATGGATGAGCCAACTAGGGGAGATACTCCGATGGATGTATTAATAGCAAACAGATGTTGGTCAAAGGCAGACTTGGCAGCAAGGAATGTGAACCATCCTGAGAAGAGCTTGCAAAACAAATAGTGGAGCCACAGCCATGGACTTTAAGGGAACAGGATTCAGCCTTTTTGAAGAATGTGCTAGGCAGAGTTCTGGAGGTTCAAGGGGTGAGGAGAGCTGGTTAATCTTCTAGGACAGCCTCCACAAATTACAAGCACGGTCGGTTCCAGTGTGCATGTCTGAAGGCCTGCATGGATGAACATGCATATCCTGACTGAGCTCCTACACAAAAAGGAGGTACAAAGAGTTGCAAGAGGGGAAAAGCTACCTGGGAGAAATACAGATATGTTGCCTCAGTGTGTATGGATGGGTTTAGGAAACCAGAGCTCAGATGCCGTGGAAATTCATGAGCAATGTGAAGGGCAAGCATACTTGCAGCAAAAAGGCAGCTAAGAAAAACACTGGCACATAGCATAATGGGGACAGTTGATCAATTCTCAGGGTCTTGAGTGCTCCAATAGGCCTTAACTGCCCTGACCAGCCTCATCTGTGATATCCCACCCACACTGCTTGCAGGACCAGGAGCACAACCTCACCCTGAGCTATACTAGAGGTAGATGCCTTTTTCTAGACCAACTTGCTGCTGTCTTGCATAACAATGCAACAAGTGATATGATGTCCGGATTTGTCTACATTATAATTTATGGCATAATTCTAGACAGTTGTATTACGGTAAGTTAAAAACTTGAACAGCATTTTGCACGTGCCACTACTGAAGCTAAAGTTGGCACGGTATTCTGGACCCAGTAAGGAACATTAACTTTTTGTTTATTTAGGTCCGTATTAAAAACAGCACCATGTCATAAGACTCTCCTGTGTATACTGGGAATTGTTTGCTTTGATGTATTTGATTTATGGAAACCTTTTATAAAAGGCCTGGCCATTCCTTTGTCAGTATGTGTTTCTTTCTAAACTTCCTAAATTTTCTATCAGTAATCAAGGAAAAATCTTGTCATGTTAGGTCAGTTTGTGTGTTCATGTTCTCAAATGTTAGACCAAATGTAAAAATAAGTAAAGCACAAGTTATCCAGTACATTAAAAGTAAAAATTTCTTCCATTTATGTGTTGGATATGTACATTATTGTAATGACAAACAGTAAAAAGTGCCAATAGCCTCCTGTTGAGGTGCTACTGCCATAACTGCTAGTCTTTTTTATCATGCTGTTTGTGTGATATGGGTTGTAGGTACCTAATCTTAACTTCCGTTACAAGATACTCTATGGAGTACCACCTCCTCAGTGGGTAAGGCAAACTGTCAGTTTCAGTGGCGCAGCTCTGCATTACACCAACTTGAGGAACGTATTTTGATTCTCAGAATTGCATATATATGCAAGAAGCATGAAATTAAAGGCATTCAGTCCCCTCACAAACATCTGTCAGATCCTCTACGTAGCATGAGGATAAAAGGGAATTTTGCAAAGGTCTGTAACTGCTCCAAGCTTGCAGGCTTTCCTAATTCTTAATTGGTGGAAAACAATACTAATGAAGGACTTAAGTATTTGTAGTAACATGAATCTTTTTGAGCTTTTTTATGTTCTTGAAAATAACAAGTGGTTCTGAATGCTAAAAAGTGATCTTCTGTTCAAGTTCAGAAGTGCTACATCTATCTGGATATTCAGTAGAAAGAATTAAAATGATGGTTATATAGATAGAGGCCATAAATGTGTTAGAATGCCTGAACATCACAAGAAACGCACAGGTGCATAGAGTATCACTTTTCTAAAACAAATAACTCCAGTTACAGAACAGGTGGTTGCTTTTTTTTCTAGTTGTTTTTAGCTAGTTGGTTTTTGGTGTTTTTCTTCATCATAGTTTGGGTGTATGCTAGGGGTGCAGCTATATTAGTAATAGCGTGTTTAAAACTCTTCATAGTTTTTTTTTGATGTTTTTTCTACCTACACAAAATGTAAATAGTAGGGAGAGAATTTAAAGGAAGTGTTTGAATTAGAGCAAGTACCAAAACCAAATTTAAGATGGAAAATTACAAATTACCACAAAAAAGTATCTGAAAGAACCTACTAAGTAGGAAAACAGAGGCCCTTCAAAAAATATTAATCACATTTGAAGTAGTACAGTGCTTTTAATGAGGGGGTTTTATGATGTGATGCTCATCATAACAAGGGGCTGAGCTTGATGACCCAAAAAATTGCTTTGTTCTGGATCTTAAAATGACTTTGTAGACTGCCTTCACAAAAGATCACGAAGTTAATGTTCATAAATATATTTCTAGTAGAAATTAGTTGTTTTGAAAGAGTATGAGATAACTTGGGGTTCATTTTATTGTATTTATTTCATTGCTACAAATTACATTCAGTGTGGGTTTAATTCATAATTGTGATTGTATCCTAATACTGCCCTTGAAAGCTCACATTTGTGTTAAGTCACTTTGGTTCACTCACTACTGGCTACACCACAAAGAAATAGAAATTGAGGATGATAATAATGTAGTACTATGGAGCTAGTAACATAACTGAAACTGAATCATGGTAGAAAATCTCATAAGAGCTCCATGGTTTTATTTTTCTACTCCTGAAGACAGGGCTTTTATCAGTTTCCTTCCTATTAACTTCCACTGCTGACCACTTTCTGTTCATCATTGCAGAGGACTCTTATCTTGTGGCTTGTAGGTAACATTGATAAGTATAGCGTTTTATTAACTAGCATATTTATTGACTTGGTTTGATACTAGTTTTGGAGTTCCAGATGTAATTTACTCTTCCTGGGCCATAATAGTGGAAGATTTTAGTCTCTCTAGGTACAGGGGGGCCATGCTCTCCAGTCCACTTGCTTTGATATTTTTCTTCTCCATTTTCTGTCTCCTCCTAGCAATCTAACAGCTAATATATCATGATGCGTAAAAAAAAAAAAAAAAAAAAAAAAAAAAAAGAATTATTAGTTGCATTAAAACTTGCAGTATAAATAGCACAATATAAAATGAAGATAACCCTCCAGAGGGATTCACATCCCCAAGCTTCCTAATTACTCTAACTATGAAGACATCTCCTTCAGCAGCTTCCACTGGCTTGAAGAGGTCATGGGGGAATTAGCTAGTGCTATTTTTAAAAGTCAGCAATTACAACCTCCTTCTTCATAATCATGAGTTACATCATCAGCATTCTGCCCACTGCCTACACAAGAACATTTTCCAACCCAGGTGATATAATAGCTGGTAGTAAAAGAAACTTCAAATCAAACAGGGTCAGGGGAGCTTAAAGCTATGGCTAGTTATAACACATTAAATTTCTGCCTCTAACAGAGACTTGCTGCATATGGAATTCCAATTTGAGTTTTTAAAATTATGTTTTAACTTCCGTTTCATATAAGTTAATGCCACAGTAAATCTCTACAGAAGATGTCACCACTTGTAATTTCTGGGAGCTAACATTAAATAGATAATTTCAAGGATTTCTGGTGAAGTTTGTTTTTTCTTCTGAGTTCATTTCTGAAAGATGTGTTCTCTGTAATTAGGCTTCGCACTTTATAGCCAAGCATTCTTAGTTCTACTCTTGGTAATTTGCAAGTGTTTTATGATTTGTCTGGTCATGTGATGACCTATAAAAATACCTATAAGGTATTCTGTTAATGTGGCATGATAGTATAAATAAAAGCTGTTTCAGTGTGTCTGAGATTTATGTTTATTTGTTGTTGAAAAATTCCCTCTTACATCTTTTTCCTAGTGTTATTTAAAAATAAAATTTATTTGGAGGAAAAACAACAACAAAAAGTCTGTTTGTTTTTTTTTGTTACATTAAACGCTGTAGTTTTGTCTGTTTCTTTTCAGTATACTGAATATTTGTTCATAATATGGTAAAGATGCACAGTCTGCTTAATATTTGTATTGCTTACACTTCACTAAACAGAAAAAATAGGCCTCTAAAATTTTTCTTCTTCTGACAACTTCACTGGGTTCAGTTGCTTGCAAGCATATCTTGAAGTACACTGTAAAAGTTCAACAGTCTACCCTCACTGCTTAGCAAGTTTTAACAGTGAGTTAAACAGTGCAAATACATGAATTGAGCATTAAGCACAAGCTAAAAGCATGAACTACTTAGATCTTTTTTTTTTGTTTGTTCCCCTTCCCATTAAAGTGATATTTGCTTAAACCCTGTCCTGATACAGTATATTAGTCATTTTCATACAGGTCTTTATCCCGTTTAAAAAATAAATAATAAAAATAAACTAATGCATTCAATGCCTATAAAATTAGCTCTTTAGTCTTACGTATACCCTTAATAGAACAGAATCATTTTAGGCTTTCCCATGTAGGGTGAAAAATGTATATCCCTCCTCATAATCAAGGAATAGGAAGGAAAAAATATAAAAACACTTTTGATTTTTATTGCCTTTTTTCTTTCCAAATGTAGCTTTAATAAACTGGCAGTAGATTTCAATTACGTACACAATAAACTGAAAGAGTCTGGCTGCTTCTGATGGCAGCTGTTTTCGTTATCTGATACTGAGTACCTCCAATCTTTTGACTGGGCAACTGCTTTTGATGTCCCATCTTCCTACTGATGGCCAGTTCTCCCATGGCAGCTGAGTCCTTTCTGCAGTGCTCCATGTATTTCTCCCCTTCCCTGACAAAGCACAGTGATGAGCTATTCAAATATTATCTTGATGGTCAAGGAGATGCATGTTATTACTTTTGTTCCTTGGATCTTGGCAAAGTTATCAGGTATCTTCCTGTTGAGGAATTTCACCAAGGAAGTCCAAATGTTTTAAACACGGTTTAAGGTTTTTGGTATAGGAGACCTGCTTGAGTAGTAAAAGCTGAAAAGTGTTATTCCTTTTGAAATTAACTGGGAAGTCAGAAATGGAAAATGATAGAAAGACGGAAAAGAAACCCAGGTGAGTTCATAAAAATATGAACTTTTCCCTTGTTCTGATGCATTCCCTTGTTCTGGTGTATTTCAAAATGAAAAGATGAATTCCACGCTTGTAGTTGGAGAGTAGCATACCTGTACAAAATAGTTGCTGTGAAGTGGATCAGAAGTCTAGTCTAGGAGGTGATGGTTCAAAACTGTATCACAAATAAAATGAAATATAAGGAAATATCTTCTCATTTTTAAATGAGTCTGGGCACTATACTTCTCTGGAGCATCAATTAATCATTAGCTAAATATGTAGTGATTAACTGTCATCATCACTCAAAAAAAAGAGTCAACTTTATAACTTGTCCCCCCTGCTAGTTGTTGGAATGCCCTGATCAAGACTAGTTACTCCAGTCTTTCAGAAGATGAAGATGGTGACTCTGTTTCTCTGGATATTCATTTTTCCTGGTTCGAGGTGGTTGACAGAGACTGTAGGATGTATGTGTTCTGCTGGAAGGGTATGCTCCCGGATTTGATCCTCGGCTCCCAGGCAAATTGGATTATGGCATCACTTCTCAAGGTGAGCTGTGGCCTGTGTGTGTATGTATATATATATATATATATATATATATATATATATATACTAACTAGCATTTGATTTTGGGTCTCCTATAGGAATTGTGATACTTTATGGACATATAACATCAGTTATACATGAGCAAATTTTTTACCATTTTTCAGTTCATGGCACGTGATGCCCCATATGCACCATACTGCACTCTAAGTGAATATATATTAAATATATATTCATTAATATATACGTATTTAATATATATGTTAATATATATTATATATAACATATAATACATATATAGTAACATATAACAATATATAATATATATTAACACATATATATTAAAATATATTTATATATTTTAATATAAAGAATAGTTGTGGAGCCTGTAAGGCTAATCAAGTCAAAACTCATGGCGGACTGTCCGTATTGCCTTCATGGAATATTCCCTGGATCGAGTTATCGTGAGGATCTCATCTTGAGTGTGGCTATAAATGGTAACTGACATGTATTAAGCCATGAATGATCAGGGACCCATGGTCAGGCAGCATAGTAGGGAGTTAACCTGTGAGTGTGGATGTGCCCATAGAACTTTTGGAGTCTTCTAGCTGTGAGCAGGAACAGATTTCTAGATGCCTAAGGAAGATCAAGTCTCAAAGTAAAGTACGACTGTAGGTGGCTTTTGAGATAGTTAAATGAGGATTTTGATTTCTTTATTACAGTTTGGTCTGGGCATAAATTCTATTAAAACTATATTTTTAGGTACTGAAAGTTAGATCTGCTATTAAATAGAACTTATTGAGAATAAGAAATATAGAAAAATAGAAACAAACCACCCTGAAAGCTATTGAGTCTATTTAAAGATTCTAAATGCGGCTTGCTCAGCTCATAATTTGGTAGCGTGATACAAAGAATAACAAAACCAGTGTCTGTCAGTGTGACACCAAAATTCAATGTATACTCCAAATCAGAAACCCATAATTTCAGGAGTTCAGTGCATCACTCAAAAGAGAGTGTCATCTTTTTAGCATTGAGATACATCTCAGAAAGATTTTCAGGTGAAACAGTATTACTTAGACTGCTGCTCTGCTGGTAAAAATGACTTTGAATATTTTGGTTGCCTAAGTCAGACATTACAAATAGCTGCTTGTAGACAAGGTGAAAACACAACTGTTGACAAAGATTATGCAGTACTGATATGTCGATTAACTGAGGCACTTAGGGCTGGAGATCTGGCAAGGCATAGGTGAAAAATTTTCCTGGTTTTCTGTGTAGAAATTGCAAGTAAATGCATACTGTGATGTACATTTCTTGCTTTCCTTGGACCTTCTTTCTCAGAAGTCTGTAAAAGCAATGTAGTCCTGACTTTTCTGGAGATACTTCTTGCTTTTTACTCTAGTAGACTTAAGTGTGGCAACATTTATAAATGTTGGACTGACATATTTATGCAGTGTCTCATACCAATTACATCCATGATGTGGAAGCTCAGCTGTTTACGTCCTTTTGGAAGTGCGTTACCTTCTCTGTCTTGTATTCACTCAGTGTTTGCTGACTTCAACTGCTTTAATGCTGCACTTACACAAATATTAATTATTTTGAAGACTCAAATTTGCTACATTAAAAGCAAAGGTATGATTTCCAACTGGAGCTGACAATTCTTGGGATAAGTTCTATTTCCACAAACATCCCTCCCTCTTTGGATTAGTTTAGAAACTATTTTTCTTAAATGAGCGTGTTTACTCATATTCACGAACATTTGTAAAGTCACTATTTCAGCTTCAGAGGTTCTGCAAGTTACGTTTGGTCTGATTCTTGTATGCTCACTGAGAGCACGGGCAAAGCAAATTGCAACACTTAACTGTCTCCTATTTGCTTGCACTGTATCTTTAAAAACAGAGTCTCCCATGAACATACTCATAATTTGGCTTTTGAGATGCGTGGCTCATAAATTGCTTTTTTCTACATATTCATACTTGTTTTTTTGTGTGTAGAATATCCATCAAATTTATATTTTATTTGCTAGAATATTAACGGCTATGCATACACAAACACATTATTACATCTGTGTTCTTGTCATGGTTAGAGTGGCTTGAGAAAGGATAAAATAAAACTAAGGAAATAAACTAGAAGCCTATTAATGTTGAAATTTCAGGTTATCTTCCCAGATCAGTTTTTTTTTTTTCTTTTTTTTTTGGTTCCTATGGTTTTATTCTTTTGATTGAACTGGAAGCATCCACGCAAGTTAATATCCCATGTAACTTGACAGACAGGTCATTACTAATAAATGCTACGCCAAGTCCCTTATTTTTATGTAGCAGACATAGATGATTTCAGAAATTCAGACACAGCTGTCTGGACAACTTTATCGGTCATTTATCACTTTAGCACAAGCATTCCTTCTGAAGCCCACTAAAATGTGAAATGGCATAGATGATGCACCCTTGATACTATAGGAATGGACAGGCTAACTTTCCCTGTGTATGCAGAAAATAACTCCTTATTTTTCCCCTCTTACACTATGAACAGAGTTTCTTTAGACTGTGTTCAAGATGTGTGGCAGAAAGAAGCAGGACTTTACCAAGGCTGAATTTGAACTGCAGGAAAAGTCATGTTTCCTTAATTTATTTCCCTTTCTGATGAATGACCTTCAGAGGCATTCAAGGAGAAACACGAGTTGCTCACTCCTAGTACAAAAGAAAGAAATTGTAGAAGCTAGACTTTTTGGTGGAGGCCTAGGAGATAGTAATGCTTGGGACAATGAAGAATTCTGAAACAGGATTCGTAGCTAGCTGCCACATACAGCTGGGCTGTGTGCCTGCTTGCACCAGGTCTGAAACTTTTAATGGAGCCAATTGAATGTTACTCAGGAGTTGGTTTTGGTCCTTTTGGAAACCCTGGCTGCATGTACAGACTGGGCGATGAGACGCTGGAGAGCAGCCTAGAAGAGAGGGATCTGGGGGTCGTGGTAGACAGCAAGTTGAATATGAGCCAGCAGTGTGCCCTGGCAGCCAGGAGGGCCAATTGTGTCCTGGGGTGCATCAAGCACGGCACCGCTAGTAGGTCAAGGGAGGTGATTGTCCCGCTCTACTCTGCGGTGGTGCGGCCTCACCTCGAGTACTGTGTGCAGTTCTGGGCACCACAGTATAAAAAGGACATGAAACTGTTGGAAAGTGTCCAGAGGAGGGCTACGAAGATGGTGAAAGGCCTGGAGGGGAAGACGTACGAAGAACGGCTGAGGTCACTGGGCCTGTTCAGCCTGGAGAAGAGGAGGCTGAGGGGAGACCTCATCACAGTCTACAACTTCCTCGTAAGGGGGTGTCGAGAGGCAGGAGACCTTTTCTCCATTAACACTAGTGACAGGACCCGCGGGAACGGGGTTAAGCTGAGGCAGGGGAAATTTAGGCTGGACGTCAGGAGGGGGTTCTTCACAGAGAGGGTGGTTGCACACTGGAACAGGCTCCCCAGGGAAGTGGTCACTGCACCGAGCCTGTCTGAATTTAAGAAGAGATTGGACTGTGAACTTAGTCACATGGTCTGAACTTTTGGGTAGACCTGTGCGGTGTCAAGAGTTGGACTTGATGATCCTTAAGGGTCCCTTCCAACTCAGGATATTCTATGATTCTATGATTCTATGTTTCTATGATTCTTTATGAATGCGTATTGCTCACACTGTCAGCTAGGCAATAAAGGCTGAATTTTCTGTTACTCCTGTTTCATGCTAATTATATAGAGGTAGTCTCAGAGATTTTGGGGGGGGGAGGGGTTGGGGAGGGACTGTGGGAAGGCAGCTGTCATTTTTTTTTTTTTTTGAGGGGTGTTTTTGTGTCCTTTTGGTTATTTTCTGAGGAGAATTTTTTTTTTTTGATTGCTTGGAGAGTTTTTTTATGGGGGTGGGAGAGTTGGTTTTGTGGTTTTTGTGGGGAAGTATTTGGAGGTGCTTTTTAGGAAGGGGTTAGAGGGGGTTTGGTGGAGGTGGGGTGGTGACATTTGGTTTGGTTTTAAGAGGAGGGGGGAGATGTAGGAGGGGTGAAGGGTTGGTTCTTCAAATAGAGAGCATCTGTCCATCTAAAGAGGAATGTGGGATTTCTGGTAGAACAATGTGGAGGTTTTTTTCTAGTATTTTTATTGAAATACCCTTTTTAATGTATATATTGCACTGAGAAAAATATATTGTTCAGTGCAAGCTAAGCACTCGTTAGAGGATAGGCTGGGGCAGTTCAAGTTGTGAATTTCTGAAATTCTGGTATTTGCAAACCACATTCTGCTTTGTGATCCCAGAGTAGCTCATGCAAATGAAGTGTGTAAAATCCAAGGCATTTGAAGTCCCAGCTACAAATTACTTCTGAACTTTTCAGAATCACAACTAATCACAAGTTATATTTTTTTTCTCTGGAAAATTTCCATTCAGTGTATATATTTCATTTCAGAAAGCGTATTAATAACCTGCCTGCTGTGTGCATTTTGACAGAATGAGAGTCAAGCCTTAGTAAAGGTGTTGCTTTTTCTTCATTGCCTTGATAGTACTGGATGTGCTTTTAAGGAATCAAGCATCAGCATTTATGAATTTTCCCTGGTGTAAGTTTTTTTGTTGTTGTTCATTTGTGCTGCCTTCTTTCTTCGTATAATTTTTATAATAGAACATTTTCTGTGACTGACAAGGCAAAAAGGGAAAAAAAATCTACGAATTCCCTCTTGAAGCATGTTACAGTTTTGAGACGAGCTAAAAATAGAGGCTTCAAAAAACACTTCGAGATACATTAATTACAAAAAAAAAAAAAGTCAGTCCATCACCATTTCTTTAACCATGCTTCATGCCTGTAAAGGATACCATGACGGTTGTTGCTGTGGAGTGACCGCAGTGAGCTGAACACATCAGTCCCACCTGTGCAGTTGCACCACGTGTGATGACCAAAATATGCAACATTTTGTGTAAAAAACTAAGATTCAGCATGCAAAGTGGAATGCAATCACATATGGCAGGAGTGAGCATGAATTAAGATTTTCATGAGGGCTTTACAAGTGTGCTGTGTGCTGCTGCTAATGGGTCATATTAAACTTTCTGCTCAGCAGACAGTCCCTAATCTTCCTTACAAGCTGTTGCACTCTGTAGCTCTCACTGAATATTATTGAAGCTATCTTCTAATGGAGTTAGAGGGCAGGTAAAAACAAACAACAGACAACAAATTTGAATAAGCCTTTCCACAAGCATAACAAAGTTAGGTTTTATGGAGAAAACATACTGCAGATTCTCAAACACATGTTGCCTTGCGAGGAGTGTAATGCATTCCTGAGCATATGGGTTGAGTGTCTACGGCATGTAGAGAGGAAGAGAAATGCTATTTTTGCTATCAGCCTTGGAATACGTAGCTTGTGTGAGACTTTGTTTCCTCTTCTCTCATGCATATCCCTACATGCCTTTGCACTGTCAATTTTAGATTTTGTTATTAAATATTTTTACTCATTTTGACTGGCATGAGTTCATAGTGACTTTAGGTAATGAGCTGTACAGATATGTGATTCTTAAAAGGTGGGTACTTAAATACTAATCAAGTGTCCAACACTATTAAAATCTTCCTATGCAGCCGATGAACTCTAAGGGCGGGTGTAAGGAATGGTATTTTAAGGTATTGTGGAAGAAAATACACAGTACCCAATATGTTGTGGTAGCAGAATACAGCTGGATCTGAAACAATCTTGTCTTGAGAGTTGCACGTTTAGACTTAGAGCTTGTGGTAACTATTTGTCTTCCAGTGTGTTGCTCATTCAGCAAACCCACAGAAGCATTTTGTAGCTTCTGCTGAAGTAGAGTTCTTCACTTTTTTTGTTGCGAGTTCTTCCCTTTTTTGATTTTTTTTTCTTGAACATCAGTGACTTGAAATGGATCAAGTGGGGTGGAAAGATACTTTTGGAGAAATGAGACATTCAGCTGGTCTGTGTAATAAATTTGCAAACTGAAATAAAAATTCAAGTGTCTCTGTAATAGATAATGTGGTGAGTGTTAGAAAGGGATACATCACGTATTAGCAGAAGGAATTCATTGGGGAAAAGCATATGGAAATAATAGAGCAGGCCAACATTTTTCTGCTTTGTAAGTCAGAAATGGACTTAATGAAACTTTTTTTTCCCCCCCAAATTTTGACAACAACTACTCTTCCGTTCCTTTCTTGTGTTTGAAAAAGGATATGGGAGGTGAACACAAAAGGTTGGGGATAGCAGGTGGTAGGAAACTTCTGGAAAACCTGTCAGTAATTTTATATGCTTGATTAGGAAAAATACTTCTTAGGAACTTCAGGTGCTTAAAGAAAAATATATATCTATACTTTCTTCAACTTGAAGAGGAATAGTACCACTTAAACTTTGTGTTCAAATTTATATCTGGGGGAAAGAGCAAATGGGAGATCTTTTGTTTTGAAATTAACAGACTTTATTTCAATTTCATTCCACTTCATTTACATGAAAAGTTGTATCATGACCTACATTTGGCTACCTATTTCACTATGAATTTGTGATACTCCACGATTAGCTGTTTATGTCTGGCTGACTTTACTGTATACAATAAAGTGTTTTGGCTGGCTCTTTTTCTCTTATAAATACATGTAGTGCCTCAAATGATGGAGCTCTGATCTGGATAGACTGCTACAGGCATTGCTTAAGCAAAATCTTAACAAAACAGTTAAAATTAGATAGTTTTTTGTATGTTACCTGACAAATGCTCTTTTCGGATGATTCAGGAAGCAAAGATATGTTTCTAAAAAACAATAGCAACAAAAAACTTCTTCAGTTTTGAAATTCTTAACTTCTCAGTTCAAGTAGTTGTGTATTTGTTTGAGGCATTAACCACCTTTGCTTTCTTTTTATTTTTTTTTTTAAAGGATACATCTTAAGAAAAAAAAAGCACAGGTCACTAAAATGTTATGTAGGTGCAGAAAATAATTGTGTACACAGACTAGAAAATAAGTAAAATAAATGATATAAAATTTGTCCAGTTTACATGTTAAATGTTACTTTCCTTTTCCAGCCATCAGAGAAGACAACTTTAAAGAAATACTTTTTTTCGTTTCTGTGGCAGCAAATATTCAAGTAGGTGACCATAGATAAAAATGTTAATGTGATTCTAAGCAAGAGTTTAGGTCTTGTAAAATATTTAAGAATGGACATTACATCTATTTTACAAAGCTGAATAATTATATATTTTATATTCACTTCATCCTCTTCTTCCCACACACCACTCTGTGAGGAAAAATTGTCTCAGTTGGAGTAAGAAAAACTTGTTGACATAATATGTTTGTGCCATCACTGAATGTGAAATAATCCTTACCATTTGTATCTTATTTTCTTTGAGATCTCACTTAAGCCTTCATCCTTTTCAGTCCTGTGTATGTACAGTACATACTTATGTATGAGGTAACAGAATCATAGAATGATTCTGTTACCTCATAGAATCATAGATTAATCAAACCTAAACTTTATTTTTTGAACTTTCCTGTATGAGGGGTTAAGTATTTGGAGCAAGCGGGATCAGGCAAGATCAGACTGTTTTGTTCACTCAAGTTAGAGAAACCTTCCATAAGAGCATTTTTGAATAAATAGTGTCTATTGTAATACATAGATAATATTGTTTAATTAGTTCCAGTTTATTTTTTTCCTCTGTAAATCTGTTGTCACTAACTGATAATTTTTTTGAGGGCTCACGACACAAACAGAAGCAAAACGGAACACATTGTGAATATTTCAAAATAAACCGTTCTGCCATGTCCGCTGTGGTCAGACATGGGTTTAGGAAACAATAGTAAAAATACATAGTTGCAAAGTCACAATGGATAGATGGAGTGTCACAACCTTTACAAGATCTGCTCCTTTATATGGTCCAATAACCAAGGGCTGTGAATTCCCAGTGTTATCTCTGTCATTTTATTTAATATGCAAGACACATGAGCTCATTAGTAGAGCTCAAAACTCTATCAAATTACCTTTAGTAAACAACCTCAGAAATACTGTTCGTCTTTCATACTTTGAAGGCACATCAGAGGGGAAAAAAAGAACGCAAAGGTCTCAAAAGCTTTAGTTTTAATTAGTCCAAAGAGCAACCTTTCTGTTGAAATGTTATTGGCTATCATGGCAATCTTATTAAATAAATTACTTTGAGTTATTTCCCATGACAAGCCTCTGATAAAGCAGCATGTTAAATATTTGTTGCCCAGTGCAACTGGTTCTGTTGTGGCTAAACTGTAGAGGGAACAACATAAGTCATATTTTAAGTTCCCATATTCAGATGGATTTAAGACTTTTTACAAAAATGTTACAGCCTACCGGTTCTCGGTGAAAATTCCTGTTTTTTCTTGATCTTTAAAATACAAGCCCTTCTTTGTAATGCAGTGTGTAATGCTGGGAGATGGTACACATGACATCATATTACTTTGCAAGTACTTTGTATGAGATGACATGTTGAATTTGGGCAACTTTTTGATGGCACTAGCTTTTACTTGCTTTACTGTTTCTTACAGACAAATGCAAGCCCCAATGTTTCAGAATGTTATTCAAATGATTGACATCACAGTTCTCTGTCAACGGATGGCTCTTCTGTTGGCTCTATAATATCTAGCTAATTCATACATTTAAGATGTTTTTTCTACAATATTTGATTCAAGTTCCTGTTTTCCAGCTGGAGTTATGAAGTATGTGCCCCCATTATACAGTAGAGGTTAGTACAGAAAACAGCTTTCTGACCTGAGCTGGTATATTCATATGGCATGCCAAGGTGCCTTGGAGGCATACTGGGTTGGACTTGCATTTCATACACTTTTTTTCATAGTATGGTTTGTTTGTTTTAAAATTCAATTATCACAATATTCAACAGACAGAAAAAAAAAGAAAAAGAAAAAAAAAAAAAAAGGCATGCTGGTAATGAGGTCTTTTTGAATGATGGTAAAGCTAAATGTTTTGGGACCACACCAAAACAGTTGCTTAATTTCTCCATACCTTTCTTTTCTTTCTTCCTGTCAGTAAACCATTGTGAAAAAAGTGCTTTGAGAGATGTTTTACCCATGGCAAGTATCAGCAAAGTTTTGTGGCTTAACCGTCTGGTTCCTTTCAGTCTCCACTGGAAGTTCCAGGAGAGGAAGGTGATTGCATCCTGTCCCCTGCTGTCCCACTGACAGCTTGTGGTGTGCCGCGTGACTTTCCCCACACTGTGCAAGCTGAATGATTTCTACAGTGATTTCCTACCATAATGACTTTCTGTAGGAAGGTCTGAATTATTGCTGAGGAATTTCAATCAATAGATTTTTCTTTTCCTCTGATTGTCTTATTTCTTTTCTTGCCCCAAAGCCCATAATTTTGGTGTTGCATTTGATGGAATTGAAGTTTGTTTTAATTGAGGAAGAAAAGCTACAATCTTCAAATAATTTAAGCCACAGCATATGGGTTCTAGTTAGGATACTGAGACAATTATGTATGTATATTTGATTAGGAAGAGAGGTCAGAATGGCAGCAGGAATGTGAAATAATCTGGGGAGTAGTAATCCTTTTTCTTTTCTGCAGTTATTGTCTGTCCTTGGTAAATAAATATAAACAGGCTATAGAATTTAGCTAGTAAAATGATAGCAGATCCAAAATTTCTGCTTCTTTTTTTTCTCTTAGTTCATATTCTTGCTTTTGTGCTTGTGCTGTAGGATTGTCTCAGTCTGTATTCTCTGATCTGTACCATTCCTTGCAGCTCAAAAAAGACGATGAAAGGTTTTGAGATGCTTCTGTACTATTTTAGGAGCAGCTTCTTATTGTCCTTATTCATTCATTGAAATCATCTGACACTTCAAACTCTTTCTCTGCTCCTCCTCCTTCCCTAGCTTCTCTTTAGGTATAAATCTAATAATGATCCTTTCTTAATTCTTTTTAACTTCCCCTCCCCCATTTTTTAATCACTTTGATTAAGAGACTTTGCAACTGTACTAAGCAAGAACAAGAAAATGCTGAAATACAAATAGGACCTGAGAATTTGGCACTGCTGTTAACTAAAGTTGGGTGTTTGGGCAGATACCTTAATTATAGGAATAATGTTATTCTGAGCACTTGGCAGGGGAAGAGAGATGTGAAAACAGGAGTGAATAATACCAGCCCAAGTTACGCTCTGGAAGGGCAGCAAGCACAAAGGGATCTGTTACTAAGCAGGTAATGACATGGGTTGGTTACGGTTTGGGAGAGCAGAGAGGCAGGGACAGCAACTCCAGCAATCAGAGGAAGTCTGAACCTAGCAATTAGATTGTCCACCAAGGAAAGGAAAGCTAGGTATTACGTGGCCAGTTAGTTACGCCTGTCGTGGTAGGCATTTGGCCACTGAAATATGTGCTCAAACTGACATACACCCTATTGTAGGGTGTCACACTTCACTACAATACTGAAAGTGTGTTCCTAAAGGATATTAGGCAGAACTTACAAATTCAACAGCCTTAACAACTGGGCGCAGTCTTTGCATTGTTTGATTGCTTCTTTTCCCTGATACATTTTCCCCTCAGTCGCCTGCCATGTTTTGGAACTGGTAGATTTGGAGAAGATTCTCCTCCATCTGCAGAAGCTAAAGTTGTCCTCTTTTTCTTATGTATCACCTGACTGTCCTACTATGTAAGCCCTATTCTCATGGGAGCAAGGTTTACCTCCATGAAACAAAAGTCTTGTGAGCCTCTTTTTTGCTCTTTGGAAAACTGTCAGCCTTGCATCTTGACCACTAAGCTATCTAGGCTATGAACTCATTTTCAATATCAAGAAACCCTTCTGGTTCAGTCTTTCCTGGGCGTTAATGTTGATAGTGGACAGTGATTTGGAGCCTTTGAGTAGCAGCTAAGACACTTGCTATTTCTCTATATTTATTTAAACACATTCTTACTATTTAAGGATCAGCACATTTAGCAAACTAGATAACCTTCTAATAACCACTTCTCCTCCAGAGGTAGTATAATGTCACCAGCATGTGATAATCCTATTAAAAAACCATGGGATTTCAAATCTCTCAAGCTTAAATGTAGCATGGATATACGTTGAGTATTCCTAGCTCATTTGCAAATCTGTTTTTTGCCTTAAAAAAAAAAAAAAAAAAAAAGTCCATGTTGGAAGTGATTGTAACATATGGGACTATTTTTTATTTTCTTAGAAATTGGTATTCTATTAGTGAATTTACCTTGCGAAACACTTGAATCTAGTGCAGCCAAAGGGGGAAATAAATAGGCTAACTAAAATATTACAGTTAATTCCTTCTTTTATCTGCCATCTTTCTTGTTCTGCCAGTACATAATCATATTAAGAAAGAGATCTTGGAGGGCTGAAGATGTCAAGCTCTGTTATATAATGATGTTTTATATAGCAGGTTTCCATCCAAGATAATACATTGGAAATCTTTGGTGAAAGAAAGGCTTTTCAGTCAAATCCATCACAAGGCTAGCACGTGCAGTTTTTGCTAGACAACAGAACAAGGGGGAACAAAGAAAAGCAGACTGAAACCCTGAGTCTTTTCAGATTCAGCTTTAAAATGTCTGTTTAGCAGATCAAAGCCTCACAGTTAGATTAAACCTTTTAACTTCTCCACTCCAATTCTCCTTAGAAGGTAGATCACAGGTAGCTGATTACAAAACAACAGATACCTTCACTGCACTCCTTCTGTATCGAGCAACAGCACTTAGTAATTCAAGTTACTCTAAAACTGCTGCATTTTGATATGTAATGCATTTTGAAAGAGGTCTGCTAAAGCATGCAGACCTCTTGCTATTCAGCATTCCAGGAGACAGCTAGGTACCTGTAAAGACTTTTAACATTAGTATATTGATATTTTTCCAATAAACTTGATGTATTTTCTTAAGCTGCAACATATGCTCTAAACTTTCAAACAAGGCTTATGGCTCTAGAGACTTCCCATACGTGCTGTTGTGCTGTCAGCTGCTTGAGGGAGTTCAGGCTCCTGCTCTGCAGTGTGTTGCTGCTGTTGGGAGCAGTCCCACCACTCCTCCTGGTGTCATAAGATGTTTGCGATTTGTCTTTTTAAGCCTCTACTTGGCAAAGTTATATAAATACACACATCGCATAGCTCAGCTGGTATTTCTTTTTTCCTCCTTTCAATTCTATTAATATGTCTGTGTTCATATCAACCAGGAGGGAAGCAGATCTCTCTTATAGAGAAATAGTAGTGTTTTGTAAGTGCTTGATCTAGTGAATGTAACACATTTAGTGATTAACTCTTGCAGTAACATTGGATTGCTGTATTCAGGTGTCAGGTCACTTCTGTCTTTTCTGCTCATTCTGACAATCAACTTTTTGGTGAAAGTATATTTGGAAATATACTTTTTTTTTTTTTTTTTTTTTTTTTTTTTTTTTTTTTTTTTGTGGTAAACCTGGATATATGTTCTTTCTTCCTTCTTGTGCTCTTAATTCAGCATTTCCTGTCTTTTCGCCCCAACAGCTCAGGGATTCAGTACTGTGATGCAAAGTTAGGTCACATCTATGACATATGAACAAGTGCCTAGGAATGCCCCAAGAAATGAGAAGCAAAGCTGGAGCAGCTGACTCCTAGTACAGCAAGGAGACAGCTCCTCTTCTGCAGCCCTCTAACCTACTTGATAGGAAGAGGACAAGGTGGGGTACTCACAGCGGGTTGTGGACCAGCTATGAAGGGCTGGGGACTGAGGACAGCCCTTTAATAGGTAAAACAAAGGATGATAATTTACACTCAGTAAGTTACTGGTGGCAGTTCCCAGATGGGTTAAGTTAATAGAGTAGCAGCCTAATTAAGAAGTTTCCTGTATGTTGCTTTTCTTCCTGCATGTTTGGGACAGGTCTTCTGGGAGCTGCATGTGGGAAAGTTGCTTGGAAACACTTCCTTTTGTGAGTATGCCATGGTTTCTTTGTAATGATGTTGCTAAAATGTTGGCTTGTGAGAACACTGAACTCTGATTTGAACGCCTTCCTGTTGAAGTCTAGAACGTTTTAGGTATGTTGAAATTCTCAATTGTTACCTCTTTTTTTTTTTTTTCATACCTTTTCTGTTTTAAGATGACTTATTCTGTTCCTAATCACCCTTCTGATTTGTGTAGTTTCTGAGCAATGGTTAGTGAGATGTTTCTATCAGAGCTTATAAAGGAGATGAGTCTTCAATATAAAGGTAAATCAGTGGAAGTTGTGAGAAAGAACTTTGAGGGAGGTGGCCTCATCTCTTTGGTCATAGGACATGTACAGAAGCAAGCCGAACACTTCTTTGCTTTGGAATTGTCACATTTAGTTGCTAAATCAGCAAAAATGTATCCTTAGTGTATGCCCCAAGATTGAGGCGATGTGTCAAATATTTGCTGTGTTTGGTTGGTGGTTACTGTTACCAATTTTGAAAAGCTAGGGTTTAGCTTTCAGTCTTTTCTTGAACATACACTTCTGTAACAGGGTGCCTATCCCTTCTTTCCCATTCCTCTGCAATATTATAGTTACCTTCTTATTAGAAGGCAGGCAAGGAGATGCTGAGCTGGTTCTGAGACGAGGGGGGCATTTCTCTGCCTTTACCCTGGCTCACATATTCCCCTGACATGCTGTTCTTCTTCCAGGTTAGCTGGTGATTCTGTGGCTTAGTCTGTTTCTTGCTGATATTTTAGTTGCTGTAAGATAAAAGGAAAATAAATACAAATGCAATAGCTATGGTGTTTTGTTCCCAAGTCTTTGTCTTGAGAATTTTCTAAACGTTACTTTGATTCTCTAAATTTTTTCTGCATCAGGTTTTTAAGATCTGTGTAGAAAAATGTGATAGAACGGGATGTGACTGGATCCTCAACTATTCGTTGCTTGAAAGGGAGAGTCACCTTATTAGGTCTGGTAATAGGAATGAACCTGAGATGACTAGTGCTACATCAACTTCACTTCCTTCTAGGGAAAGGAAAATAAATTGTGACAACAAGAAAAAAATTTTACCATGTATGTAAAACCTGCCATTTTCCATCTTTTTTTTTTCCATCTTTAGCGATGGATGAAAATCTTTTTTTTTTTTTTTTTTTTTTTTTCCCTCAGAATCTACTGATTTTGTTGGAAGCTTTCACACTTTACTGACATTTCATTTTCAGAATGCACTGTTTTTTGTGGTCATCTCCTTAGTCTATGGAAGAGAAAATGCAGGGGAAGTAAGGTAGGATGCAGCAAGTTATCCTGTATTATATAGAAAGAAGTTCTTGAGCTTTCATCTGGTTCTGTCAGTGGGAAATGGGAAGATAGGAAAACAGACTGGATGGGCCTTCAGTAATTGTTATGCAGTGTCACACTGATACTTCTTCTGTCATTCTTTTAGTGCTTAAGTTCTTCCAGGTAGATCTGATAACTTTTATCTTAAAGTACAGATTTTTAGAGGGGAGTTAGGTGCACCCCTACAGAAGAGAAATCAGTAATTACCTCTTCATTGTCAATATTTCCTGAAAAGCTTCAAATTACAGGTGGCTGGTACATCATCAGTTGCTACTCCTTCCATATCAGGAACGTTCTCTTGGGGAAGGAAATGTGAAAACAAAATATTTTTTCTGTTAAACATGTGCTATCAGAGAATATCAGTTGTGTGTAATGTAGGGCATCTCTGTCCGTCCCATCTGTGCCCCCTCCCCCCCGCCCCGCTTTCTCTTTACTTTTTTTTTTTTCTTTTTCAGAGAACGAGATGATTTTGTTTTTATTATAATCACAAACTATCAAAGATGTCTTAACATTTTGAAGGTAACCCATTTGGAAATGGAGGACTAAGAAATGCTTTCTTGGGAGACAAAGTTTTAAAAGCTATTTTCTGTCCTACTCTCAAACAGTATATTTTAAAGAATAAGAACAACTCTTTATCTTTCAACACTTGGCAAATACTGAGCTTCATCTTTTGTCCTCTGATTTCCTACTGGTCTCAAGGTAAGTAGCTCAGGTTTTTGTTTGTGTACACTCAAGCATAATGATATTTTCTGTACAGTGCTGAGAATAAAGGCTGTCCTTTTTACTGGAAGTGGGGTTGCAAAGCTCTTCAGGTTAAATCCATTGTCCACACTGTTAACTGGTTATTATGACTGCAGAATGAAAGGCCATACTTTTGCTGTTGCTAGCTACGTAGCCAGTGTAGATAATAGCTTTAGCAATTTGCTAGACACCTATTTGTAACAGCTTCAGCATGCTTGTTGTATCTTAATCACTGTAACTAGTGATAGTGTGTATGTCTACTCATTCTTCAGTTGCATTGCTGAAGAATCTAACTGGATTTAACTTTTAAACTTAAAAAAATAACCGGATTAAACTTTTAACTTAAAAAAACATCCCACAACAACCCTACCTCAAAGAAGTGATACAGCTTTTACACAAAACCAACTTTCCTGAGAAATCTCTGCACTCAATGTTCTCTCAAAAAAAAGCCAGAATGCCTTGAAACAGGGATGTTTTAATTCAAAATGGCACTCTGATAATTCATCTAGGTTTTCGTATGGATATCTGCTTGTCATATTCCTTCTTCATTGTGTCATACTGTAGACCAGCGTGGAACCATCACTGAAAATAAAATCATGCCTGTAATAAAAAGGAAGGATTGTGTAAGCACCCTATGGTGAAAATGAACAGTTGCATTTTACACTAACACTTAATTGATCATTTAAGGCTTTATGGACCGAACTACAAAACTAGTAAACTAGGGAAAATACGTTGCAATTTCCTTCGGTGATGTTTTTTTTTTTTTTTAAAAAAAAAAAAAAAAAAAAAGTAAAAAGTAAAAGGCACTCTAGTTCTATATCTCAACCCAACCTTTTAGTTCTAATGGAATGAATTCCGCCTTTTCTTGCACCTTCTTCCCCTTTCTTGCACCAGTGCACAAGCATTGGGAAAACCAATAATGTAAGAGAACCTGAAGCCAACTATGAGCTCAGTACTGTTTTGCTTGTTGTTGAATTAAGCCTTCAAAGAGAAATTCATCAAATTGATTTCTTCAGCAATCCTTCTCCTTTTGGTTGACAGTACTGTTTTGCTTGGCGATCAAACGCTTTTTGGTCTGATAGGTCTGACACCTGCAAACAAAATTTTGCAATCTTCTAGACAAGCCAAAAAGTAGCTCTCAACTCTGTTTGAGAATGTACCTGTATTTTAACAAACTATTCATGATGTAACTTATCTCGAAGATTTATGCAGCAAGATCCCAATTTTTAAAAAATGATGACACTTAGACCTTAAATTTTTGTTTTTCACTTGCCTTCCTTTTTCCTTCTACCCTGTTATCATAGGAAGTGTGCCAGATAGAAAGTATTTCATGTTGTTTTCATAAAATACCTGGCAGATACAGTATAAAATGATGGGTTTAATTCAAGACATGGGTAAGTAGCTCCTTAGAAGTTTTGAATTCCTCTCTTATTCACCGTTAAAACTAGGAGCTCAGATCTGGTATTCAAAGTTCTATTCAACACTAGGAAAAATGCAGCAAAACTTTCTGTGTTCTTCTGAACGCAGTTGCATAGTGTATAAAACACTATGACCCTGATGTCACAAATAAGCTGATTTTATTAAATATAGCTTTATAGTTCTCAGGGGTAAGATACCCACAACTTTCAGCATGTGGCCTTGAAATCCTCACTATATGGTTTCTTCCTTTTAGTGTTTTAGGAATCTTAGTGCCCAAGCACAGCATCTTCATTTCTGTGACCAATTTCTTAAAAATGAATCATTAAGCAGCAGTTCTTGTTTGTCCCTAAGGTAATCAGCAGTGATTTCATTGTAGGAATTTTGATTTGTTATATAATATTTGATGTCATAGCCTTTCATAACAGCACTAACTTTTGTTATAAATCAGGCCTAGTGCTTTCTTACCTCCTTGGTATATTAAGTAAACATAATTCCGTAGGTTATGGAATTCTTTCCTGACATCATTGTGTGGTTCTTTTTAAAGTGCAAATTCTGTACTTTGATTTGAATAACAGATCTGGTGTTAGAACAGTTTTATTGAATATTGCAAAGGCAGATAGACACTTTTTCTACTTCTTCCACTCTTCTGTGGAAGTGGTCAGGAGAAAGCTTTGTGTAAGAGCTGTCAGCTCGCAATCGCATGACCAAGAACGCTGAAGACGTTAATGCTGGTGTTGTAGATAGCATGCCTAAAAGTGGTAAGCATTCCAGCAGGTATTGAACATGCCACAGACTTCTGCAAATGCATTTAGGCCTCACTTGTAAACTGGCAAAGCAGGCAGTTTTTCAGAGCAGTCTGTCCCCAGATTGTCTAATGAGCAGCTGCAGGTGTTGGTGGAGCAGCTCCACGTGGTACCCCTGTGTCCGACTGACCCAAAGTGCTATAGGACTGAGTGAGCTCCCAAGCCTGGCAGTTCCCTTTCCTTTCCTTGCTGGTGCTGGGGAGGGACACTGCAGTTAGACAGCTGCTCTGGCTGTGAAGAGGAACATGATGGTGGTTTTGTCTGTGAAAGGTTTAAAACACCCCTTAGGCCCTAGTGAGAGAGGAAAGACAGCACCTGCTCACAGCCTGTGGCCAGATGTGTAGTCATTGTTTACTCCCTGCCCTTGTGATGGCAGAACTTGATTTTTGACTGCACTTTAGGAGCCATGAGCTAGTCAGCTGGGCAATAACTTTTCCTTCTGTTACAGAATGATGTTGGAGAATGACTTTGGTTTTGCAGTGGATCAGTGGGCAGCGTGCAAAGGGAAGGCGGGCATCACAGAGAAGTACCTCTTCACACAGTGTGACACGGGAAAGAATGGGCCGATAAAAAGCTTACGTGATAGGGGCACACTGTTGGCTGTGTTGTTCCCTGTGCTTGGCTGGGCTGTGATTCTGATTTCCATGTTGTGTAGAAGCAATGCATGACACTTCTGTCAGGGATGGCTGGCTTCCATCAGCTCAAGGGTGTATTTCTGTACATCCTCCCTCTTCCTGGTAGTGCCTCTGTGTCTCTCCTCCAGACGTCTTTTGCTTGTGGGTTTTTCTAATACCTGGAAAGAAATGCTGACCAATTCATTGTCTGCCTTCTCTTATTTGGCCTAAAGGGTGTACACTTGGGCATTGTGCATTTATATTGTATGTCAGAATAAGAGACTCCGAGTTGCAGCGAACACCAAAGAGCCATTGTTGCTAAGGTGACTGAATCAAGCAAAATAATTAAAATCCTTCTTTTCTCAATCTGGAAAGATCAACCCCATAGCCGCTTTTGTTCTTAGTGAGGCTTGGAGATGTCCCATGATTTTACGCATTATCTTTCTGTGAATGGGACACCTGGTCTTAATTTTGAGAGGTTAAGGTGATGGATGTCTCAAATGGGACTGTATGTTCAGTAAAGCCTGGCATTTTAGGCTGTTTACGTGTCTGGTTTAGAATCACAGAATCACAGAATCACAGAATTTCCTAGGTTGGAAGAGACCTCAAGGTCATCGAGTCCAACCTCCAACCTAACGCTAACAGCCCTCCACTAAACCATATCCCTAAGCTCTACATCTAAACGTCTTTTGAAGACTTCCAGGGATGGTGACTCCACCACTTCCCTGGGCAGCCTGTTCCAGTGCCTCACAACCCTTTCAGTGAAGAAGTTCTTCCTAACATCTAACCTAAAACTCCCCTGGCTCAACTTAAACCCATTCCCCCTCGTCCTGTCACCAGGCACGTGGGAGAACAGGCCAACCCCCACCTCGCTACAGCCTCCCTTGAGGTACCTAAAAAGAGCGATAAGGTCACCCCTGAGCCTCCTCTTCTCCAGGCTGAACAAGCCCAGCTCCCTCAGCCGCTCCTCGTAGGACTTGTTCTCCAGGCCCCTCACCAGCTTCGTCGCCCTTCTCTGCACCCGCTCAAGCACCTCGATGTCCTTCTTGTAGCGAGGGGCCCAAAACTGAACACAGTACTCGAGGTGCGGCCTCACCAGAGCTGAGTACAGGGGGACGATCACCTCCCTAGCCCTGCTGGTCACGCTGTTCCTAATACAAGCCAGGATGCCGTTGGCCTTCTTGGCCACCTGAGCACACTGCTGGCTCATATTCAGCCGACTATCAACCATCACTCCCAGGTCCTTCTCTGCCTGGCAGCTTTCCAACCATTCCTCTCCCAGTCTGTAGCTCTGCTTGGGGTTATTGCGCCCCAGGTGCAGGACCCGGCACTTGGCCTTGTTAAACTTCATGCAGTTGACCTCAGCCCATCGGTGCAGCCTATCCAGATCCTCCTGCAGAGCTTTCCTACCCTCAAGCAGATCGACACACGCACCTAACTTGGTGTCATCTGCGAGGGGACAGCTAAAATAAATGCTAATTAACCTTCTCATTCTTTCAGTTGGAAAATACTCTTTGATTCTTAGTTGTTTCAAAGAAGGCATTTTCTCAAAATAACAGAGGGCAGATGGACAAGTTCTGCAAAGTTTGGTCATCCTTTGCCCTCACAGAGTACTGCTGTCCTGGAAGTACACTGTCAGTGGTATGCAGAATGACCAGGAAGCTTTTCGTTTTGTGCTGTTAATAGGAAAACACAATGCTTCCAGTGAACTAATATTTATATTTTCATTCTCCTCCTGTGTTCTGTGTTTAAAAACAAGTGGTGGCATTGGTCGTTATCATATATTAATGTATAGCAATACATTGCTATATGGGAGTGGAGTATGTTGGTGGCAGGAGTGAGGGGAAGGGGATGGACCTGCAATAATAATTGTTGACAGGTGCCAACACATTGAGGTCTTGAACAAAGCAGTTCGAATATTGTTTGGAAGGGGATCTTTTATCCTTGAAACTAAATGTGGCTGTCTTGGGTGCCAAAAATCAAAATACTCTAACCCATCTCATCAAAATGAACAGATACATTCCTTTTCATGGACAATTTTCATTAGCTTCATGACATTTGCCATCAGTGTCTCAGGCAGTGTATGTCTCCATGGCAGCAAAATAAATGTCTAATTGTATGAAGCCTCTAAACTAGAGACTTAGAGTACCTTTGGGTGTCAGGCTTTCAGAGACCATTAGCTGCATGCTTTTCTTTTTCTTTGAATGGTTTCATGTTAGCGTGCTGTTTCTGTACTTGCAGAGTGAGATTTCTAGGAAAGTGACTGCTGGTCATTCCCAAGTTGTTACTGCTGTCTGCACAAGTCAATACTGCTTTGCTGAGTCAAAAGGGAGCACCATTAGTATAAAGATACTCCTGGAAACTGGCAGCGAGACCAGGGAACCTTTGGGCTTACTGCTCAGTGGGGCGGTAGATGTACTGACAACACTGAAAAGGCTGAGGTGCTTGATAGTACTGCCATGGATTCTTCAGGCACGTGACTTCCATGTTTCCAGGTCCCTGTGACTAGCTGCACCTCAAAGGGATACCTTCAAGCTTGCTGAAAAGCTGGCTAATGTCATTGCAAGGCTTATATGGGGTTTTGAGCAACCTGGTCTAGTGGGAGATGTCAGGAGAGTTGGAAAGAGATGATTCTTAAGATCCCTTCCAACCCAAACCATTCTGTGATTCTTTCTGTCATTTTTGGAAGGTGATGGCAAGGGAGAGGTTCCTTGTTGCTGAAGACAGGTAAGCCTCACTCTTGTCTTCAAAAAAGCATCCCACAAGAGCCGTGTTCAGGCACACAAAGGACAAGGTGACTGGGAACAGTCAGCCCAGATGTAACCACAAAGGCAAGTTGTAGCTGACCACAGATTGTTTTTGTGATGAGATGATTGATTACGTGGGCAAAAGGAAAGAATTCCTTAATTTCAGGATGTCTTTTGACATGCTTTCCTATTGCATCTTGATAGCCAAATTGCTGAGATGTGAAATGTTTAAGTGGACAAACAGGTGACTACAATTGTGTGCTCCAGTGGGCTCAAGGAGGTATAATCAATGAGGCAAATTCGAGCTGGCAATCGGTTTCTATTGCTGTGTGTCAGGCACATCCTGGGATCAATCCCATTTAATGTTTTCATTAATGACCTGGAGAATGAGACCACATGCATACTTGGCTAACTGCAAACTGAAATCAGTACTCAATATACTGGAGGGAAAAGTTATATTGTTATGATAGAGCCAAGTTTTTGGTTATGTCTGTCACCCTTTTGAGAGAAGAATCAGAAGATGAAGAAAATGGAAGCTGGTCAGTGCCATCCAGGTTGTCTGTTCACAAAAAAAAAAAAAAAAAAAAAAAAAAAAAAAAAAAGCAGTGGCATGTTAGCTATGTTGATGTGTTTTTTCCCATATTTTCTGAAGGCTCACAATGATGACTAGAAGGCTTTCTCAACTCTGCAAAGACTATTAAAATTAGGAATTTAAGAAGTTTTCTCAGATTCATATAAAGTTAAGTTGTGGTTCTCAAAAGACTCAAAGACAAATTGACAATGCTGCCAAAATTAATGGGGAGGCTGGGAATGACTAGGCATAGGATAGATAGTTGTTTAACAGAGGTAGGGAGGGGAGGGAAGTGAGAAAGCATGGTATGGTGGAGCAAAAGATGTGAATTGTAAATGAGCTTATCCAGCAGAGGTTTGGTTAGACCTTTGTAAGGTAGGGAAGAGCTTTTTTCTTTCTTCAGTCCGTGGCCTGGTGTTCATGGCCTAATATCTGCAGTTAGAGAAAAGTCTACCCTTGCCCGCAGGTGTATATCAAAAAGAACTGAACCCTCAGAGGCTGCAGCAGAAACACATTTCCTCTTTTTTTTTTTTTCTTTTTTTTCTTTTTTAGTAGCATTCTGTGAGATGCAATTTTTTTTGCCTGTCTTCCTACCTGCCATTCTGACTGTGAAGATATCACTGAAGATATCTGTCAGTGTGACTGTAAGAGAGCAAATTATATTTTTGATAGATTTTGCCTTAAAATATTCCCAGTTTCTATCTTCTATTTGCTGCTTCTGGAGAATAATTTGCCAGAATATCATTGAACAAAGACATCCTAACTCATTATAATTACTCTGAAGCAACATGCTTGAGGGGGGCTCTGGGGAAAGCTGAAAGATGTACAGTACATGGATATGTAGGAAATCACAAGAAAAATGTAGTTCTGGGCACCAATTAATGCAGACTAATTGATTATGCTTTAGTTGACCTTGATTACCCATTAGAGAGTGTCAAATGGAAAGTCAATATGAATGACAAAATGTAAAAGTGCATGTTACCGTAAATCAGGTGCATTAGTGACATCTGTTGAGAATTCAAAATGTTGCTCTAGAAAAATGGTCAGGATTTTAGTGCTTTCCTCTCGGATAATCTTTCAACACTGTATACCAGACTCATGATGACAAAGTGTCGCTGGCAAGGATACAGATCATGTCTTGAAAGGCAATTAGACTCGAGGAGTATTTTTCTCTAATTTTTTTGATCACATGTGGGTGTGCCTGCTGAACAGAATAGGTCTCCCATAACGAACAACGGTATTTCTGGGGTGCATGCAAGGTGTGGTTAATGACACTTTGCAGGCACGTGGCAGTTAGTATCAAACTGAGGGCAGTCTGACCTTTTTGATTCAGTTTAGCTGTAATATAGCAAAGTTCTGTTGGCCACCTTCAAGTTCTTACACAAAGAAACAATATCCGAAAGCAGGAGATTTGAGGGCATGATAAATGAAACTGGGCAGAAAAATGCTTACTGGTACTTTGTAACGTACTCAATGGGTGTCATTTCTCCCAAGTTTACACCTCTGCAAAGAGTGGAGGGAGCTGGTGAACTAAAGTATATTAACTAACACAACTGGAAGAAGAGAAACTGTTTTCTAAACAGCCCTGGCAGTCAGTCTCCCAGTTCCCATGGTCTAGGGTTTCTTCAGTTCAGGTAGCCAAGTGCATAGTGTTGCAACCCTGAAGGGTGTGTGGAATCGATATGAAGGAAGGCAGACATCAAATTTGTTTGTCATACCTTTGGCCATGCTTTGTGATACTGAAAACAAGCCATGTTATTAGGAAGATGATCGCAGCAGTATGGCTGTTGTACATCTCTTGAAATGTTACGAATGAAATGTGCCCCCTTCTTTAATATCTGCACTGTTGCTATTATCTAAATAGATAATTATGTCCGCATTTGAAGTTTTAGATAGAAGTTAGCTGATGCTTTTGACACCTTTGGGAGTTTTGCTCAGAGTTGTATTTAGCCTTGGGCAAACTGGGAACTAAAGTGACAGTGACCTTCCTGTAGGCTACTATTATATCTGAACTGTAAACCTGGATAGTTATCAATTTCTGTAATGGGGCTGCCCAAGACTCTCATTCATAAGAAGAGGCAATGAGAAGGGGGGAGAATCATTATAAGTAATAAAAAAATCCTCCGTGCACCAAAGATTAAGGGTCAACTTCTGCTTTTCTCAAACAAGTCATTTTCTACTCCCATTCCGCCACCAAAAAAAAGATATTTTTTTTCCCGTCATCTTCAAAAAAATAAATAAATCATTAGTGGCTTTACATTTTTAACATCTTCCTTGCTTGTGGACTAACAAAGTACAAGTCTCTACTGCTATTGTCTAAAAGCAGTTTCTCAGGATATTCATTTTGAAATGGTACTTTTATTTACAATGGCTTATATTGAAAAAGCTCAGGTATTCAGCAACGGGGGGGGGGAGGGGGGGTGTGTCTAGTAAAGCATAGCATTGAACTCTTGGTCTGTAGTTTTGTGTCTGTGAAATGTGAAAATAGCGAAGTAGTGAACAATTTCCTTATTTTTAAATAACCTCAAATATTTGAAACAGTTAATGTGAAGATGCTTGCATTATAAGCAGATTCAGCACTATGATATATTGCTTACATGGAAATACCATTTCAATTAATTTTGGCAGTCAAATAGCTATCATAAGGATATAACATGCATTTTCACATCTGGTTTGTTCAACATGTTTAAAAATCTGTGTACAAGGATTTAAATAACTGGAGCTTGGTTAAGGGTTCATCTTGCTTCAGATGCCTTTTCTAACACTAATTACTATACAGGTGTCCTCCTGTCAGTATCCTGGAGGGAACATCCTATCAGGAAAAATTCAGCAAGCATACGCCTACTTTGCCAGTACAGCAAACCTACGTGTTGGATAGAGTCCACTTTTGAAGCATCATGGATAATTGATTGAGATGGATTCCTAGTGTGTAGTGCCCATTCACATAAATTATTTCCTCTTCCTTCTAGAATTTTTAAATTTATTGGGAAGGAAAAAACCTAATCAGGAAATACTTCAGCAAATCTGTCTGATGTTCCTTCACGTTTGCTAGACACAAGAATAAAAATAGAAAACAAAGCTGGCGTGCTATGCTGGTAAATTTAATTACTCATTTATCAAAATGTATAAAACAGATTGAAAAGCCCGTTCACATCCTAAAATTCTGCTTTAATCTCTTACATTCCTTGGATAAATAATAAATACTCTGCAACACCTTCATAAATCAATTGTGTAAATTACTCCAGTAACACCCTGTTAGCCATTTTATGATTAAATGGTTGTTTTTCTTTCAAACCACAAAAACTTTTTTTTTTCCTGTGGCTATATTAATAGTTTTCTATGGCTATATTAATAGAAATGAATGTTTGGTGCACAAAGAAGCTAGGATGATGAGAATGTCATAATAAACAATTACTAAGTAAATATTTATTTTAACATAAACAAAACATAAGAATTACTGTTATCTTCAAAGCTGCTTATACAATTGGTGTTAAAAAGGCAATTAGCATCACTTTTTCATAGCACCAAACCACAGATAATGGTTATAGCTAGATTCTTCTATTCTGCTTATTCTTATTGGTATGTGTATGTATCAGAAATAATGTTGAACTAGTAGAAGAGTATTTGTTGCTTGGAAAAACTCACTGTTCTCAGGAATCAAATCTAACTATAGGCATATTCTTTGTCCAAAAATATTTTTGTTCTTTGTAATATGGCGTATCCATTACTTTAAATATAGCTTTAATGTGATGAGATATAAATGTCCCAAGCATTGCTGTTTCTAAAAATTTCTAGCTTCTAAAACATTTGATTTTTTAACAAAATGGTAAATACTATGTCACATTGTATTGCAATTGCTACTTCAGTGTGCATTAGTACTATTCTGGAACCAAGGAATGCGTTTGCGACAGGATGTTATAGCGAAACTTTAACTTTTCAAAAAAAGTCATTTTCATAATGAATTATTGACAACCGGGATTTTTCTGTCTGTTCAACTTTTGAACTCAATAATGAAATCTTAGTTTTATATACACGTAGGAGTATGTGTTTGTATGGGTATGTATATGTGGATATTTAATTGATACTTTCCATCTCAAGTGTAGTTAGAGTAAAGCCTCAATGCCTTCAGTTTTTCTGGGTTTTACTCTGTGTAGCACACAGCTGCTTAACTTGAGGGGAAAAAATAACAAAGCACTACAATTGCTGTTAGTATTCCCTTTTGTCTGACTATGTATGATCCTGGGTTGGTTCAGAGGAGTTTGTGTGCCATGTCGAGTGGTGAGGATAAGCTGATAAGCTTTCCAGCTGTTCTGGTACAAAATATTTGTGCAAAACGGTTTCATTCTTCCTTCTGTGACAAGAACATCATCTTCCTACTGCAATCCATTTAGAGAAAGTTAAAAGGTAACTCGATCATCATGTTCTGAGAGTATCTACACAGGAAGAATGTTTTTGACAGTAGAGGGCTCTTTAATCTATCAGACAAAAGCATTAAGGAATTTCCAGTTGTGAAGCTAGACAAATTCAAATGGAAAATAAGGTGCAATTTCTACATATTTTTAAAGCAATTAACAACAAAGGCAATTAAGGATTGGAGTCATTTATCAAGTGAGGTCTTGGACTCTTCATATTGTATTTGCAAGGCAGCTGGATGGCTTCCAAAAGGTATGCTCTAATTTTAACCACAAGGTTATGTGTTTAATGCAGACATGTCTGAGTGAGGTTCAATGGAAGGAGGTTGAACTACTGGTTCTCAGTTGTTGCTTCTAGCCTGCAAATATTAATCTTTCTTTCAAATTGTTCTTGACAGGTACTGTCATGAGCTTTTCCATGCACTCAAGTCCTGAGGCAAAACCCACTGAAGAATTTCTGACATCAATGGGCTTTGGATCTAATCCATAGACAGCTAGTTTCTTTTGGAAAACGTTGAGTGAAATGTAAGTGAAAAGTTTTATACAAGTATTACTGTAGCAACCAAAGTATATTTATAGCACTGGTGTTGTGAAGATGAAAGATTCGAAGGGAAAATGCGTATCGGAGGAAACAAGTGAAGTCATCTTTACCCTACCCTGTAGTCTCTCAAATTCAGCATGAATGGTAATTTGTGTTTCTAAGCATTAAAAGCTGTCTTTTCAATATGCTATAAAGGAACAAATGCATGCCTGTCTTTTGACTACCAGACCTTCACTGGATTAATCATGGCATGTTGCTTTCCCAGTCACATTAAATATTTTGTCTGTTTGCCATTTTGAATATGTAACTGGTGAAATCTGCCAGTGAAGGTCAACACAATTGTTATATCCCAATTAAGACTTATTTTCTAGATTTAAAAATGTACCAGGCCCTTACATAGGAGGATGACTTCCATTTTGTTTAAAAAATAAATAAATAAATTGTATTCATAAATATCTGTGAGTGTCCAGACTATTTTTAGATGTGTACAGTGGCATTGAGTCTGAAGGACCCTTCGTAAGCAGGCATAAAGTTTCTGATCACAATATTACCAGATGCAAGCTTGTTGTCCCAGGCCAAAATTGTGGGTTTTGTGGATCTAGTAAGGCTGAAATGCAAGAGATAGTAATTCATGCTTGGCACCACTAGCCAAAGTTTAACTTGTACTAATCACTTGAAATTATGTGAAAACAAGTAGAAAGAAAAGGCAGAATCCTTGCAGAACACCATGAAGTTTTGAATCCCTGAACAATAGTATGCGCTGCGGTATGTAAACACTTGAAGCTAAATCATTGCCCTTTCTGCCTTCCCAACCTTGTAGCATCAAGTCAAAGTTCTTATAAAATTACTTTTTTATACATTCAAAATATCTTGCTTATCTGCCCAACATCTGTCACGTTAAACTATTTCACTTTGTTTGCTATAGGTGGTGGTCTTGAAGCTCATGTTTCCTTGTATTCACTGATCACTTTTCTAGAAAGTCATTTATTCTCTTACACTTGCATTCTTTCTTATGCCACATCTGCCAGAATCCTACTATGTGTGGGATTCATCTTTCAAATGCAGTTATTTGGAATGTAGACACCTAGGTTTTGTTTACAGCGAATCAGCTGAAGGAGGCACTTCAGTGACGCAATTCATCTAATTCCATAGTTGATGCAGAGGTGATGCGGTTTGATCCTGAATGGTAGGTTTCTGTTGCCTTGAGCTCTATGATTTTCAGCAGTTGGGATTACACAGGTCTGTGCCAAGGCTGATAAAAATCAGCCTTGCAACACCAACAGCTGTCTCCATGTCCTGTGCCAGTGGGAATGTTCCTATGCACCTTCATTCTCAGAGGAAAAGAAGTTTTGCATAGCTGAAAGCACTGAAGCCGCTGGCAGCAGAGGTCCATTAAAAGCGACCTGTTTCTCAGTAATAATGATGAACTGCAATAGTTTGATCACGTTCTTTCAGCTCTGCTGAAAGAATAAGCAATTTAGTTCTCACAGTCAAAGGTCTCACCGAGTTTTCTTAATATTCCTGTCTTGTAAAAGCACTTTTTAGTCATGTTTTCACCTTGTCTATAGGTGTCCTCTTAAGGGGCAGAAATTCACCACTTCATAAAATGCTTTATTTACAATGTTCCTAAGACTGCAATACTTCTGTTCGTGTGCCACGCTAGTGTTTGTAAAATAACTAACCAAAGTTATATTACCAAAAGTGATCATTTCAGCCTGAGAAAAATAAGCCATCTTTGATTGACTTCTCCAAAAGCATCTCTTTTTTCTGCAACAGCAGGAAGTAGTTTAAGATTGTTTATAAAATATAATGTCCAGAAAAAACCTCTCCCTGTCTTTTTCTTAGCAAAAACAAAACAAAAAAACTTACAAGCAGATCAGCCCAATCCCACTGTGAAATAATTTTGTCTTGTCTACTTGTTACCACTTAAGTTTTTTTCACTGATTTCACAGTTCTATTCCTTGTATCTCCTCCCTGCATGATACCTTATAGTCTGCTCCGATTTATTTATTTAGATTTTATGCACAGGGTTAAATTATAACCCTTTGATACAAAGCATCTCATTTTCCAGGACACCCCACAGATATTACCAATTACACTGGAATACAAAAGGTTTCCATCCAAGCAAATAATTTTTTCCAGTAAAGAATACAAGATATCTCACCTCTGAAAAGGGATTTTTTTTGATGTTGTTTCTCTCATAACTGTGAATGACCTGTGAGACCCATCTGGTCTTTGCACAAATGAAAGAAAGAACGAAAGAAAACCCTTCAAGGATAAAGTATAATTTATTGTATGAGAAAACAACTTTAAATTAGAAAAGGAAAACGTTTGACTTTATACCACTGTGTGTCTGATTTGAATCACTCGCAGCTTGTAGTATTACACCCTCTTAAAATGTTATATTGCATAATATCTATGTGGAAAGTATAAAAACCTTTCTCACCAGTAAGCAATTGCATATGGTCTGAAAATTAATCCCTCACTACCAGAATATATAAATAGAAAGCCAGATTTGTTAGTAGGCTCCAGCTGCTTTGTGCTTGTCAGACAGTGCAAAATAACCATAGACCCAGATTAAATGTTCAGCTGAAGTGGGTTTAAGGCTGCTTTCCATTACCAAAGCAGTGGAAAGCAACTGGAGGAGGCTCATGAATCTGGCCCATTCTGGAACCTGACACTGCATCCTGTGTTGTACAACAATGCTAATAGTATAGCTAGGATGCTTCGATACTTTCCAATTGCTGACTACTGCTATATCCTTGTGACCTGAGAACCTGTCATTATATGAATGCTAGATGAAAGAATAAAGAGGAGTTTTATAGAGTGAAGTGTCTAACACACTTCTGACTTCCATGTGATGGAAGTGTTATGTTATCGGGATGTTCAGAGGAACAATGTTGTACAGTTCTGATAATGGTCAGATCCTAACATAAATATACATAGCTATATTGGATTCTGGGAATTGAGAAGTTGTGTTCATGTTCTGCCAGTGTTGCCTTGTCCTGATCTATTTTACATGTTTTGAAATTGACTCAAATTGACGAGGTCATTCAGTAGCTTACAGCTGAGATATCAGGATTTCTTTAATGATTTATTTAGTTTCTATATCATACTTTGTATGACTCTAGTACTTGTAGCTCCATTCCAAAGTCTTCACTCTTTGCAGACCATTTTTCACAAAATCATAGGAATCATAGAATAGCTTGGGTTGGAAGGCATCTTATGTAGTACCAGCCCCCTTGCCATGGGCAAGCACACGTTCCAGTAGATCATGTAGCTCAAAGTCGCATCCAACCTGGCCTTGCGTGCTTACAGGGACGGGGCATCCATGACTTCTCTGGGCAGTCTGTGCCAGTGCCTCACCACCCCTGAGTGACGAATTTCCTCCAAACATCTGATCTAAATCTCTCCTTTAGTTTAAAACCATCTCCCCTTGTATTGTCATTATCTGCCTAAGCAAAAAGTTTCTCCCCATCTTATAAAAAAGATTATTTTTATATATGAACCATCTATAAAGAGTGGTAGAAGAAAGTTTGACAGATGAAGCATTATTTTCTTCCCTAACAGGCAGAAATTACTTTTGGATTTCTTTCCAAACCTTCCACAGTAACAACTGATGTAGAGATTATATAGGCATGGAACATATCACCTACAGCAATGTAAATTTCTGAATCAGGGATGTTTAAGCTAAGAATGTTCCAAGCTGTAACACTGGTACATCAGCACTCAGGAAACTCTCCAAGCCAGCTGTCCAGCTAACAAATCACATGCAGTATGCTGGGGATAGTCTGTATCAAGGCCTTGAGTTAAACACATTGTCTTCCCCCTTCTCCAATGGATTAGGCTGTCAGTGTTCAATGTCAGATTCCATATGATGCTGTGTGGCCTTGGGTCAGACTTCTATGAAAAACAGCAAAATGGTAAGAGTTGGTGTGGAGCTTCATCTGGGGCTCCCACACACTTTGGAGCTGCATTTATGGTCTGTGGGCTTGAGTTTGCTCAAGCTATGTTGTAGTCATGCCTGTGCACAAAAATAGTAAAATTATTAAATGTAATCCTGTTGTCCTTTTTATCAGTGGATATTTCCTATAGATTTTACAGTAGATCTTAGAAGGAGAAAAGATTATAATTTTACTCAGAGCGAGCACATAAAATCTCTCTTTTTGACTGTTCTATATGATAAACTTCTGTGTATGTGCAGCAAAAAATACATAATCTATTTTCCCAGTTCGGTTTTCTATTCTCAAATTTTAAGTGTCGCCAGTAAATGATTTGATTTTTTTCATTGGTTAGAGAGTCTGTAACTTAAAGAACTGTTTGTGAGCAAGAGAGAGTAAGATACCTGATTTGCTTGGACTGTATTGCCTTTCTACATCTTTTAATTTCTCTAAGTACATACTAAATTGCTTTATTGTATCCTAAGCTGTTAGACATTTTCTACTGGAATTATTGTGTTAATTTGAGGGCCTACACCAAGCTTATTTCTTGTCTCTCATTTTCTTAAATTCTGAAAAATGGGAAAATAAATTTTCCAAGAGGATTTTCTTTGTTAATAAGGCAGTCAGCCCATTTTAATAGTCATACAATGGTAAATCCACTGTAGTAAGGCTAGAAGCAGAACAGAATCTCCTGCCTGACTCTGACCTCTGCTTTCAAAGCAGCCTGCCAGGATGAAGAATTCATGCCCAAGCCATTTTAATCAGGCTAATGCATTGTAAGGAATTAATAACTTAGTCATTTCTCAGGTACTTTTCAGCTTACTGTTACTGATACCGGAAGCTACTGGAAAAAATACAATCCTCCCCCATAGGGAAAAAAATCTTATTTTTTTTTTACCTGGCTCATTTGAGACAAGACTTGGGTATTCTGTAATTCACTAGCTCTTTCAGGGTGTGTTATCTGTCTGCCCTCTGGGCTTGATTCTGGTATCATTTACATCGGTTTTGAATGGAAATATGTTCAGCAAGATGATATGTTATTCCACCAGTAAATCAGGTCACCGTAAAAATCTGAATCAGTCTGCATTGTATGCTTAGTGTTCAGGCTGCACGTTTCTTTCATTAGCACTCCCCTTTCCTTTTCTAGAGAGACCTGCTTTTGATTTACAGTAGTAACCTTCTGTCCTGTGCCAGGTTAGCCTTTGAGCTATTACTTTTTCATTTTTAGCCTTGGGCCAGTTGTTTGTAACCTTTCTGTCTTGCATCAGTGGTATTCAGCTTCTTGTAGTTTACAGCAATCATGTAGCAATGACCTTATAAACTTTCTGTACCTTTCTCCTTCTTGAGTGTTCAAATCTGCACCTCGTGTGGCAGTGTATTGTTCAGCTACGTGCGAGGCACTTGGTATTCAACCAGCCCAGGTTCTGCTTCAGCAGTCTCTGGCCTTTTTCACTTTGGTTTCTAAAACTGCATTGGGACCTGCTTTACTGAGGCAGCTCTCTTAAACGCGTTTGTTTGTAGGCCGTGCTCATGCTATTTCTGTACTGAAATGTTACATCCTTTTTAAGAATGTCACCAGTCTTCAAAGGGATTTTTACACTTGTTTCATTTCAAGCCTTCTGTGGACTCTTTCAGGTAGGGGAAAGGTGAAAACTGCTATCAATTGGGTTTTCTTTGTTTGTTTGTTTTAAATGAGTAAATTAGTAAATGCACTCAATCCTGATAGAAGAAAGTAAGTGGCAACAAACTGGATTTTTCTTCTATGCTTGTTTCATACATACTCAGTTTCACAACTTTTACTATCGCCGTGTTAACTTCAGATGGTATCTGATTCAGGTTTCTCCTTTCCTAGCTGATGATAAATGGACTTAAATATCAGGGAGATGCTTAGCACCTGCTGGACTGACACCATATGCTTCTGTCTTGGAGAAACAGACCTTTTCTCAGCAGAAGGAGACACCAAGATGATCCATAGAGGAAAGCCATGCCAACGCATCTGTATTGCCTGGCACGCATAGGTATAAGGACTTACGCATTTTGTCCAAGAAATCTGTCAGGGATCCATCACACTGCTAGCAGGACTGTGAGTTACAAGCAGCACATAAAGCTGGTGGACGATGACAACAGGATGAATACACTCTCTTGGTTTTACCACTTTCTTTAACCTAGGTTTCCTAATAAGGAATAGTAGAAGAAAACAGCATTGCAATGATTTTTTAGCTTAGGTGCTATATAAACAATTCATGTTAAAAGCTAGTTCAAAGTTTTTCAGTACATATCTATAAAATTACGAGGTAAATTATATTACTAGATGACTTATAAAGTGTAAACAAAGCCTTGAAAGTCTGTTTGTCTCAAATCTATACTGATATGATGTTGCAATTGAATTTCATGAGGTTTTTGTATCTGTTGTGCTTTTTAAAAGATGATCTGGACGTGATCTCAAATCTTGGAATTTTACTTCATAGTTCAAAATGGTATCTAAATTCTCACCGTGGAAAAGCTTTTAAATGACACCAGATTGTAGTTGAGCTGTAGATTTCAGGAAGTACTTACTAAGGCATCTGCAGTGTGTTAGGTCTACTAATTCAACCTACAACTTCAGAAATCCATTATTTCCATTTGGGTTTAGGTTTTCCTAGAAAAAATAAATAAATAAATAAATAAATAAATACTTAACTGAAGAATCTTTTTCTTCAGTTGCTGACTTTAAGGATACTCTGGGCTTAAAAATCCTGAACAAAACATTATTCACCTGATGAAAAATGGCTTGATTATATTTTATGCAAATAGATTAAAATAAATGTCGTTATTCCACTCCTCCTTTAGTAACATTTTTACTGCAGTGCACTTATATTTAGTAGTTAGAGTGAATGTTTACTCTCATGAATTCATGACACTTGACTTAACATTTCTTTGTTGTAATTTTTTTTTTGCAGACTTCTCTATGACTCAGTATATTTGTTAGCAAAATCTATTGACACTTTGCTTCATATTGGAAAATTTGAAAGGAGGAAGGACATTGTCGTTTTCATATTGCTTTGAATAGTTGATAGTATGAAGCAAAAGACTGAAATTTTATTTGTTTCTTGTTTTGTGATATTCTCATTAATATTTGTTGTTTTATTTTTCATCAGTTGTTATTCTTTGCAAAAGGCCTTCTTGCATATTCATTGCTTGTTTTATGGGCTTTTTCATTAAAAAACAAACCAAACCAATCAAAAAAAAACCTTGATATACATCCAGTCATGTTAAAAGAATTGGAATCAAATGATTAATGAGTGTAAGTATTTCCGGTCTGGAGGACTAAGTCTGCAGTATCCATGGATCTGAACTTCAGGGTGTCACCGCACATGCATACAGAAGAAATCAACAGTTTGTAGCTGAAGCTTTGCCAGTAATTCCTTTAAACTGTGGCTTTTCTGATGTTACATGGAAATTATGACTAAGCTTCAGAAGTAGGGATGGCAGATCAAAGCACCTGTGCAATTCCTTTGGAAGAAAAAAAACACACCTTAAACATACATCAATATCTGTATCTACATGCATATATATAGTATATGGGATTATATATGTATGGGATAGTATATTTTTTTTGTTTTGATTAAAATCTTTGTAATCCCATCAAAAACCTATCATTAGGCTTGTTACAATGACACACTTCCAAAACCTGTGGCATTGATAGAAATGGACTCAGACCACGTTTCTTTGTGTCTTAAGTTGTTTGTCCCTCTCAGAGTAAGTCAAAGAGGATTGTGGTAAATCATGAGAGATCTCCACCAGGAGGAGAGGGACATGATGTCCTCAACACCAATTTCCTCCTACTTACTCTAGGGTCTGCTGGGAGCTATGTTATGTTTTCCAGAATGGTATGGTTTTGTTTTTAATTCATTGATCTGCAGTTCTACCTCACTTGCCCTATATGGTATGTCTTACTTATATTGAACGTATGCTCTTTAGTATCCCTAAAACTGCTTTTACCTGGTGTCCCAATGCATCTTTCCTTTAACGAGCAGTACCTGACCAATGAAGAATGTATCTAGCTGAGGTTTTGTGATTTCATGCTGTGTTGGTACTTTCAAGGCCTTTGCAATTACCCAACACTGTGCTTTCCTAGACTGCATTTTTATTCTAGCGTCATAGTTCAGTCTGCATGGAAAGACTACTTATTTCTACTATCTGTTAATTACAGGTAAGTATCAAAATTACTATAAAAGCTGGCATTATACAACTCAATTGCTCAAAGCTAAGATAAAACTAAAACAGATAAGATAATATTTACCTTGTCATTAAGCAATTGCCCACACAGCTAAACAAGTTAAAATAAAAGCTTCAGTCAAGCCAATCCAAGTGAAACCTGACAATTCCTAAGTCTGAGACCTTGCAGAGTTGATGCACTCCATGAATCCTGGTGCTAACAGTAATAGTATATTTACTGTGCTTACAGGCTATAATGGAGCGTGAAAAGGAATGGGTGTGCTGTCAGTAATTAGAAAATTCAGAAGTGGAATCTTACGTAGTCTTGTCTACAGCCTTTTCAATGCAGGGAAGGATTGGCACATGCTTAACTAGTCAAGCTTCTACATTCTCAAATAGGGATGCTTTTCTGTTTCATGAAAATATGTAAGATGTCAAAAATATCTGGTGTGTAGGGTATGCGTTCTCATTTAGAACACTTCTATGAACTGATTTGCTTAATTTGACAGACCATATCAATTTATTATTTTTTTAAAGTTTAAACAGCATTTTTGCAATAATAGTACAGAATTTTCTTTGCATTAGGAAAAAAAATCACTTCTAAATGAAGAAAACTGATTGATTTAATAACTTTTGACAATATTTATTAAAGATAAAAGATCTTTGTGAATATTTTGAAAATTCAGAGAATTGCCATGAGTTGGCTTGTTTTATTAGCATATTAACTACAATTTTCTCAGGCAGTCCATCTGAAATAGATGAAGCCAAACCCAGCACAACCCCATTGTTCTGTTGTTGTGCCTGGTGTGTGATGTCTGTTCCCCACCACCTGATAAGAGAAGGGACTCACGGTGGTGCAGTCTTCTGCATCCAGGGCCTTAATAGTCACATGAAAATAAGGTATGGATAAGAAAAGCAAGGGAGCTAACAAATGTGGGTTTAGTGATTTTTGGAAACATGAAGGTGTTTCTCTTCATGGAGTGTTATAGTGCCAATGAATGTTAACTTTGAAAGGGTATTAGCTAGGGCTGTGATCTTTTATTTTACTTTAGACAGAAGGAACAGCCCATTTCTGTAATAGTTAGAACATGTAAGTTAAACTTTATCTTAATATGGGTCTACAAGTAAAGTACCTGCAATCTTGTTTTTTAAAGATAGTTTGTACGCAGTTTTTTAATTTGTAAAACACCAAGGTGGCTATGTTCTAAAATACCTGCATTACCTATAGATGCTCATACATTCTTTCTGAGATACACCCTTGAATGTGCAATTAGACATGCAAAAATTTTGTATCTACTTCGTTTAATTTGTAGGATGCCCAAAGGACAGGTGGCTTTAAAAATCTTTTTTTTTTTCTCAACAGAATGGATTGTAACTAGCATCAATGATTACTAAATGTGTTCACTGCCTGGGAAACTGCAACAGGAATCAAATATTTGCTAATTATCCCCTACACTGACACACAATTTCTTAAATAAACTGGATTTCAAAATCACATCAAAACTTAATGGAACTCAAGACATCTTAAAAATGAAAGGACTGTACAATTCCTTGCTAGTAAAGAGAATCTAGTTAAGTTGGGCATTTTCAATGTATGTGCTTTATCTTTGTAATTTGAAACAATACAAAAATGGTTGTAAAAAATATTTGGGGAATTAAATTTTTTCTACCTCAAGAGTAGAGCATTCATTATGGTGGCAGAAATTTTATGGTGGTGGAAATTGAAATGCAGATCCCATTGCAGATGCTATCTTTGTGAAGGCTGGATCAAAGGAAAATTTATCTGTTTCATAGGAATTGCCTGAAATAACTTGATCAAAGGATATCTAGTTCTTAGGCCACATCCAGTCAAGTCTTGAATTTCTCTAAGGATAGTAATTCCCAGGATCTTTGAGTACCCATTCCAGCATTTGATTTCCTTCATTAGGGAAAAACTTTTACTGAATAGCCAATTGGGCTTATTCTAGTTGCAACAGGTTTCTGTTCCTTCTCATTCTGCTCTGGTGTACCTCTGAGAAGAGTCTAGCTTCACCTACCTCATTGGACAGTATGGAGAAGAGGGAGATGACAAGACTATCTTTCCTGAGCCTTCTCTTTGTGTTGCTGAACTAACACAGATCCCTTTGCTGCTCCTCGTGCATCTTGTTTTCAGGCTTGACTGTCTTGGTGGTCCTCCACTGGACTTAATCCAGTCTGTTTCTGTCATCTTCTTGGGGAGCCTAAAACTAGGCACAGTACTTGAGATGTGGCCTCACAAGTGCTCAAGAGGAGGGAAGGATCACTTTCCTAGTCCTGCTGGATACACTTCTCCTAATGCGGCCCAGGATGCTGTCTTTTGTTGGGATTTCTATTAAAGCCATCTTTTGTAATTCAGGTCCATGTTAACATGCATTAGACGCAATAACAAATTATCACGTTTATATGTGTATGTGGTATGTCACATACATTGCCTTTCTCTGTTTTATGACCAGACCTATCTGGATAATATATTTTCTGATAACTAGCATTCATAACTATGTTTTCATATATATCCTGCAGCTGTAATAAAGAAATGATCAAGTCAGATTCTGCAAACTCTTCAGAGGTTTTATAAGTTGATACTTCAAGAGGCGAAAAAGGGATGTGCAAAGAAGCTATTTTACGAAAAGTGGTACTGATGGTCAGTACAGATCAATATTTATTCTGAGTTTCTGTTTAGTCACTGCTTTTCCATTGGGATTTCATGGGGCAGAATGCTACTGAAAGCCTTCAGATAAGGTTAGAAGTCATGTTGCAGGTAGTTGTATTCATTATTACTCTGGGTCCTTTTCCATAGTAGTAAGGTTATCTGTTATTTACAATCTGCTTACTTAAATTATTTTTGAATATATATTATCATGGCTTTTCAGTCATTGCTTTAGTATTTTGTATGCCCAGAAGACTCTGTGAGAACAGAAGGTTCAGTGCTTGTACTTGCTGCAGGCTAATCTGAATAGGCTATGGAAAGCACGTAAGTGTTACCTGCTTCCCACTGAATATGCTTGCTCAAAAGACTAAAACATAAAATAATTTTTGTTTATTATGTTTGTTACCAATATAAGAAATATAATAATTCTCCTTGCGTCCATATGCTGTTCACTGGCTGTTCATTCTTGAAAAGACATTAATTTTAATGATGGCTAAAATAATTTATATGCATAGACTAGTCTGCAAAATTATGTAGCTCTTTAAGAAGAAAAATATTTAAATATATATGTGTGTATTTGAGAAGAAAAATAGTTATATATGTGTGTGTTTACTTTAGTTTGGAATATACTTGGTTTATTCAACTGGCTTAATCAGCATAGATGCTTAATTGAATGACCCTAATTTATTTGTAAGTACTATAAAATGAAGTTAGAGATAAGAACAACCAGTTTAATTGAAGAAAATAGTGACTTAAGCTTTCTACATTATGGACAGAATAAGAGCATCATTGCTCTTAAATGTATTAATGCAATTAGCTGAGTCTTAAAGAAAAGGGAGTTTATATATATTTCATCCTGAGCTGAAATAATAGGACACAGAAATTACTAGGAACAGCACATAAAATTCTAAAAATATGCTTTCAGTAAACAATTCTTTCTTCTTTTTAAGGGGGGGCGGGGAGGAGGAGGTACAACTTTAACTTCAATTTAAAAATTACTTGTCTAAAGTAGAGCAATAGCGACAATAAGCTATGAATGGAGATGTCCCAATTAAGAGGATTGGACTGTATTAATTTGATAAGCTATTAGCATTCCTGTGTGGTTTTATCCTTCAGGACAACTTTCTCCTTCCTGTGGGAAAATGATTTGATTTGATTTCTTCAGGCGATCTTTGGTTACATTTATCACACATGGTTTCAAGCTTCACATGCAGTTCTTGAATCTGATATAAAATAGTTTATGTAAATTTAAATTTGATCTTCTCAGAATTTTCTTAAGAGGTATTGTTTCCGTCTAGGATACAATCGAGTTCACTTTGTTTTACTGCATTCTCATGATCAGACATACATTCTCATGCATTTTGCTTATCCGATATATCGTGCTTTTATTTTTTTGTGGCTGTCTATAAGCCCAGGCATCCTGTAGTCTGTCTTTTCCTAAGTCTAGAGAGCAGTTAATCTGCTTCTGAAAAACTTAATGTCTCCTGTTTACCTGATGTCTGGTTTGCTGAGTCAGTCAGTCCTTGGAACAACCATAGCTGATATTCCAAAAAAACTATCAGACTGGAGAAATTACTTTTCCCCTCATATGGGTATTTAACATACGAAAGTTGCTTGAGGCATATCCTGAAGCAGTTGCTCAAATGGAGCTGCTGTGTGTCAGCACTGTAATAGCATATTTTCTCTGCTCTCTCCCACACATTTTTTAGTGTACATGTAGTACAGGAATGTGACACTGACAAAAAATAAATTAATAAATTAAATGTCTGATTCATTTGTTCAAAAAATAATTAAATGCCATGCCTAAAGATACGAAGCCCATAGCAATCTCATATACAAATGAGAAAAAAACAAATTCCTACTTTCTGATTCAGTGACATAATGTTAACTTGATATTACTGGAGTTTATTCTATTTTAATTTGCTCCCTAATCTTCACCAGTCTGGAAATGTCAGTTTCTCTCTGGAATCTTGTACATTCTGCTTTTTTGTTCTTTATTTTTTTTTTAATATATATACTTAAGAAATAGCATAAAAAGAGAATTATGCAATAGTCAAATTCACAGGCAGTCCTTCCCTTTTTCAGCCTTTATAAACTTTTCTTGTGGATTGAAAATGATCTCTAGGGCATGTGTTACAATTACACTGTTCAAATTCAGATCATTCATTGGACTGTGCATCTTTCAGTTGTGTCTAGCCTTTCTGGGGTTTTTCTTTCAAGTCCCTTGTGTTTCTCTTTAAATGCGTTTACAAATACCTAGCGAACAAAAACGAAAGATGGGATTTGCAGTTTGCTTTCTGACATTTTTTCCCCTTTCCAATTTTTATTGCATTACCTTCAAATTGAATGCTTATGGAGACATCTTTCCAAGTAGCTGCTTTCAACTAATTTCAGAGTCAGGAGTTATATATTCATATATTTCTCTTCTGCCATTTGTCTCCTTCTCATTATTACTGCCCCCAGGAATAAATAAAAAAAAAAAAAATGTTTTAAATAGAATTCAAAACTCAAATGAAGGAGGAAAATGTGTGAATTTTTAATCTATAGAAATAGTCAATAACAGAAAATAACATGAAAATGCTTGCACCAACCAAGTTTTTATCTACCACAGGATGAGCTACGCTGAGGGTTATGTATCACTGATCTAGATTGTAAATAATGATGTGCAAATGAATCACTCTGAGCAAAACAGGAAAACAAAAAGATTTCGTCTGGCAGACATATTGCTTTTATTGTTGTTGGAAAGCTGAAACTGGTTACCCTCAATCTGAAGGGTATTGACTTTTTTCTGGTAATTTTCCAATTGCTTTTCATTGTTTTGTTTGGTGGTTTGTTTGTTTGATTGATTGATTTTTGATTATTTTTTTTTCTTTGCAATCTTGCTTGGTCTGTTTTGATTTTTGTTTGTTCTTTTTTTTTCCCCTCCTTCTTCTGAAAACATTTCTGTGGAAGGTGTTCATCTCAGTAGCTTCAACTGCCTTGAATTACAGCAGCATCCAGATGTTTAAGAGACTTCTAGTTAAACTGGTATGACCAGGATGAAATTGATTCACTGGCTTGCTTTAGTTTGTTTTGACTACTGCTAAGATTTAAGTTTAAGATTTAACACATAAGAGTCTTCTATACAGAAAGGGCACATTGCTGAATTAAGTTCAACTTGGTGTCCACCAGGAGTCCCAACTCCTTTTCTGTAAAGCTGCTTTCCAGATAGGCAGCCTCCAGTAAATATTGATGCTCACTTTGCTGCTGTGAAGCATCAACTTTTCTATATGCGTCTCAATATCTGTAGTCATTTTAATTAAAGAAAACAAAATGGATGTGAAATTTGACAAGCTTTTTGATTGCATAGTATGCCATCACTTCATGTGATAGTGTGTGTAGCGTAAAGAGAATAAATATTTATAAATTTCTGAAGGACAGCTGTCTATTAGCAATGTCAGAGTCCATTGACAAGCAGAGTAAATATGCATCCACAAAATGAGGAGGCTTTGCAACAATACTGTTTAGAAATACTTTATCTTTTAAAACATTGAGCTTAGTGTAATAATCTCTTCTCCATTCCCCTACCCCCCACAACCAAAAAAAAAAAAAAAAAAAAAAAAGAAAAATAAAAAAAATGTAAGTGCCTGTTTTATTTTTTGTGTATTTCTTCAAAATTTCTTCAAAATTAGGAGAAACGTGGTACTAGAGTCCTATTTAAGTTGCCTCATTCTTAATATTCCATGAGCCAGCAATGTGCCCTTGTGGCCATTGGTATCCTGGGGAGCGTTAGGTAGAGTGTTGCCAGCAGATCGAGAGACATCGTCCCCCCACTCTACTCAGCCCTAGTGAGGCCACATCTGGAGTAGTGTCCAGTTCTGGACTCCCCAGTACCAAAGAGACATAGAGATCATAGACAGAGTCTAGCAGAGGCATACTCTCTGCTGAAAGATGATTAGGGGACTAGAGCACCTCTCTTACGAGGAAAGGCTGAAAGAGCTGGGACTGTTCAGCCTGAAGAAGAGGAGGCTTGGGGGGAGATCTCATCAATGTGTGTAAATATCTTGAGAGGTTGCAAAGGAGGTGGAGCAAGGCTCTCTGCAGTGATGCCCAGTGACAAAACGAGACAGTGGGCACAAACCGGAACATGGGAGATGCCATCTCAGAGGGGATCTTACCAATGTATATAAATATCTTAAGGGAGGATGTCAAGACAATGGGGCCAGACTTACTTTGGTGGTGCCTAGCAACAGAACAAGAAGCAATGGGCACAAAGTGAGACAAAGGAAATTCCATCTGAATATGATGTAAAACTTCTTTACCGTGAAGGTAGCAGAGCACTAGAACACGTTGCTCAGAGAGGTTGTGGAATCTCCTTCTCTGGAGATATTCAGGACTCACCTAGACGTGATCCTGTGCAACGTGCGCTAGGTGGTCCTGCTTGGGCAAGAGGGTTGGACTGGATGATCTCCAGAGGTCCCTTCTGACCTCAACCATTCTGTGATTCAGAAAGCATGTCACGGGCAACAAAAATGGAGACTTAATGAACTTCATATTTATCTATTTAAAACAATTCAAATATTTACCACTTCTATTTGCATCCAGATTTGAAGCCTCAAGGTATGTTCAGACCATATTTAAGCAAAAATCTAAGCCACAAATTATTAGAGACTGGTAGAATACTCAAGGGAAGGATGACCACATACTTGATGCAGCATGCTGCACTCACCATCTCCAGTCAACAGCCATTGGAAATGGGACAGCAGGCAACACAGGCCCTTGAAATGACCCAATAAAGCAGCAGTTTGAAACTTAGCAAATAAATTAGTAAGTTGCACCTTTAAAGGCAGTATTTTCTGATTCATTCTCTTTCTTATTTTTTAACACCTTCTGAAGCAATTGAAGTAGGTCTAAAATAAAAATACTGAAATGGTACCAGGAAACAGAAAAACATGACTTGATAAATAGACTGAAAAAATATGCATCAAAAATGTGTAATAAAATGATAATACTCTACCAGATTCAGAAATGGCTCTCCTGGGTTATCCTTCCTGAAAACTATTCTACTTCTCACAAACTGTGGGAATTTTTATTTTTTTCTTGTGTGGTTTTATGTGTCAGAAATAATAGAAATGGATAAATATCCCAAAGGTAAATGAATGCATTTCAGAAGATATATAGTTTGCTTCCAGGGTAAAATTAGTTTATGGGTTGTATATATATAAAATTTTTCAGTGTAAGTTTTCTTTTAATGTGATTTCTTAGGTAGGTGCATTGGCTAATGTTACTATGTTTATTTGATGTAATTTACAGGGGAAGAAATCTTTTTGGACACTGAAATATTTAGTGTTGCGTACCTGTGCAGGAGCAGGACTCAAGTTAATTGGAAAAAAAAACAATTCTGCTACATGTAATTAAAACCTTTCTGATATTGCTGAAATACTTATTTAGAACCTTAACAGTTGAGCCATGGATAAAGTAAAACTCTTTTTTCTGAGAAGTGACAGGTGTTTAATTATGTTTCAGAGACTTTATGTTCAGGACTGCACAGTGCCCCAGTCTGTCATGGAAGGAGTGGTAATGGTTGTTATTTTACTATACAAAGGTTATGGGAGGCATCTGACCTTTTTGGTAGGAAAGGTAAGTTTTTTCTTTTATTATTAATTTGCTGTATTACTGGTACAATTAGCATTAATTAGGGAAAGACTGCTAGCCCATGGACCAGCGGCCACTTAGTACTGAGGTGTCCTTCTGCCTGCTAACCAAAACTCCAGCTTGCCAAATCTAAAGAGCACAATGATAGTAATTCAGCTCTCAATACTGCCCAAATGCTGTTATCAGTCACAACTGGTCTCTATGATGGGAAAGAGTACTTGTGACCATGTAAATTTTTTGCTAGCATGAAAGCAAAAGAAAAAAAAAATTAAGTGGGCCACATACATATGCCAATTCTGTTTCCTACTGAGTGGGAAAGATCCAGAGAACTGTAATGGGTGAGCTCACAGTATTCTGTCTTTTCCACTTTCAAAGGAAACTAAAATGGAAAACATTGATCTCATCACTGAATACATTACATGTAATATTGCCAGTTTGATGTATCTGTAGCCTTCATCTCAAATGTTTTAGGGGAGAGAGAAAGAGGCCAGCACAGTCAGAAATGAACTTAAACAGATAAATTGAGCACAACTGTGATGTACCGACAACTTTAAGTGGCTGATTACAGCTTGCTTGCCTAATAAGTGTAGCAGCTGTGCTGGATAGAAAGAGGCCATGATGATGTGATGCTACTATTAAAATGACAGTACATAAACTGGTTTCTCAGATGAATGCTATTCTCAGTTTCTACCTTACTCACTGACTGACTAAGAGTTTACAGCATTTGTGTTACAATAGTGTCCAAGCATGCAATTAAAAGGAAGGCATTTTATTCTTGGTGTTGACTACCCTTCAGTATTTTACAGCCTAAACAGAACCGCAAAAATAGGCTTGGGGTACAGAGGAGTGAGGTGACTTGTCCCCAAGGTCAAATATATAATAAGGAATTCAACTTTATAATAAGGAATTCAACTTAAATTTTTCATCCCTTTACTATAAATGCATCCAGCACTTGGCTTATCTCTAAAACCTGGGTAAATTAAAGGGCTGTTGTCAAGTATGCTAGACTCCCATTTGAATTATTTTTCCTTATATCTATCTATAGTCTCAGTGTAATCCTTTATTAAAAATACTTCATTTTCCCCCAGATCATTATTTGAATCATTATCAGCACAGAAAGGCTCATGAGGATACTAACAATAACAAAGCTGAACATGTGGGTTGTGAAAGAAAACACTCTAGAGCTCAAACAGATTTTTCTTTCAAGCTTCTCAGGAGGCTTTAGAAACAATGGAAAAATATTATTAAAGTCTTACTTTCAGAGGTGTTGAACTGCCACATCTGTTGAAATTCAGTAGGAGTTACAGATGCCATAGGCCTGAGTACATCAAACCATTAATTTTAAATTTAGTTCTATCGTTATTTTCTTTAAAAACATGGCAATGAAGCCACTTATAGGTCCCCCATAAAACTTATGTATACTGCAGCCACTAACTCAAAAGAACATCATAGGGGGCAGAGTTCAGAAGTGACATTAGATATGGCCAGGTTATCAAATTAAAGGGAAAGAAGACTCCTACACCCCTACAGTCATACAAAGGGTCAAATGCCGGGAGTTCCAGAAAGAAGCTTAAGGCATACAGCAGAATATATGAAGAATGACATTTAGAGGAACTTTATTATTTCACAACAGCAATTAAAATCTGGACTGCTGCCATGAACAACATGTGATGACACTGAAGCAGGAGTAGAAATAGTTCAGATAATGATAAGACAAGTGGGAGTGGTCTTAAACTAAAAGAGGGGAGGTTTAGATCAGATGTTATGAGGAAATTCTTCAATCAGAGAGTGGTGAGGCACTGGAACAGATCATCCAGAGAAGCTGTGAGGTGTTCCCTGGAGGTGTTCAGGTCCAGGCTGGATGGAGCCCTGATCTAGTGGGTGGCATCTCTGCCCATGGCAGGGGGGTTGGAACTAGATGATCTTGAAGGTCCCCTCCAACCCGAGTCTTTTTATGATTTTATGAAATCATGCCTGGCGTGTTACAGGTAGAACTGATTTGGATCCAGAGTAGATGTTGTCCAAAAAATCCTTGAAACCTGTACTTTTGGGATCTCTTCACCTTTTAGCAGAAGCAAACAATGGATAGTACTTCAAAATCTCTCTGCTGAAAGGAGGTGGTGACTCTCCAATTGTAGCATTTCCAAACTGGTTTGCCTTGAGTAGTTACTAATTGGTATTTGCATGGTGGTTTTTTTTTTTTTTTTTTGTTGTTGTTTTTGGTTTTTTTTTTTTGATTTTGCAGTATGCAGATGTCAGCGTATTAAGCATTAAGGGATTTGATTTGGAGAATTTTGAAAAATGGGATTTTTTGTCACCTCTCTCTCACCCTTTCTAGCAGAGATATTTGTGAGCACGCTCTGCAGCTCAGTGATGGGAAAGTACATTCCTATTGTGAACTATCAATTTTCCGTTCCCCCACAGCCTTGTGCCAGTTTTATAACCAGCAGCAAGCTATTAAATAGCTGGGTCATTAACTAACAGGCAGAACAAGTTATATGTAGCTGTATATGCACAAATGTCTTCTGTTTTACTTCAGGTCTGCAACTAATCGGTGATTATATCCTCTTCAGGAGCTCGATCACAGTTCCCACCATCACTTCTGTAATCTTTGAGTTTTTGCTACCAGTAGGTCTCACAGGGCAATGGAAATGGAGCAGTTTCTTGTGTCTGGAAGCATTCTTGATTTTTTTCCCTACAAGAGACTAAATATTTTTCAGTTTAATGGAAAGAATAGCTAGCTGGAGTCCCTGAAAGAAGAGTAACTTGGAGACAGGAGGCCCAAGGAATCTGGTTGTAAAGAGGACCTAACAGAAAGGCTGTGCTTCGCATGCTAGGGTTCTGAAAAACTCAATTCTGTACCCCTCACCCATCCGTTCTCCACTGTTCAAGCTTAATTATTCTTTCTGGATGTCTGGGGGGGACGAAAAAAAGTTGTTAAACATCATTGAAAGTAGAACAGAATGTTTCTTGCTTTTGAGTGCAGAATTATCATCAGCAAAAGACTCTTGTCACAGAATCAGGGTTAAGACCTTAGAAAGCCAGTCAGTAGCAGAGTTAAAAAATTACTGCTTAAGGCAGGTACTCTTCTTTAAGAAAGCACTCTAATCTACAAGTGCCTCTCCAGGTAGAGAAGGCTTAGCCATTATCTCCAATTAATGTTCACTTGTGGGGTGAGCGTTAGTTGTTCATTTTTTGACATAGAAAATAATTTGATTTGTATTTATATTTTTTTTTGTCAAACATGTCGCCAAAAATCTTGGCATTTAGCATTGAGAACTGGATTGTGAAAGTTAAGGATTTCCATTCTGTACATCTTCGAGTAACAAATTCTTATTACAAAAACTCTTTGAAAAGTCTCATAGGGGAAAGTTGCCATGGAGACCAAAAAAAAAAAAGTTCATTTTTATTCATGAGTAATTGTAAAGGAGGGATAGGCCTAATTAAAGCTGTTTCAGCCCTATTTATCCACAAATATCTATATAAAAAGATCTTGCCTCAAGTGAAGTCCATTTCTCAAAAGCATGCTGGTTTTCCCATGCACTCCAGAGAAGTATTCTGTAGTTTTCCACGGCAGTAGCGAATACTAAGTATTCTAAATTAATGAGTTTATCCTTGCTGCATATTTGAGGGGAGGAGGGGAAATCACTGTTGCCCCTGTAACTTGTGGCCTTCAGGCTGGCAGTGTTGCTGAAAATACTATAGAGAATATGTACCACACAGGAGATTCCAAAATAGTTCATATAAATTAAAAGAATGAGACAAAACTAATCCTGCTTCCTTTTGTTTGTCAAGTGTACATAAATACCAACCTAGGTTTGATGTGACCTGTGTTTCAAATTACTGAAATAATTGACGCTTCAGTTTTCTGGATTTACCTACAGCTTGCTTAAAGCTCTGCTGTTTCTACCTCTGTAAGCAGATGTTAGTTCCAGGCTTTTTCTTTATCCAGTCTGTTTCTAACCTCTAATCTCATTGCCCACTTCAATCCAGTGTCACAGTATAAATATGTCAGTTCATTTTACATTGAATAAATAATCTGAGTAAATGTTATCCCTGTGTTTTAGGTACTATATTGTACTATTAGACATATCAAAGATATGTGTTATCATGCTGCTGCCTGATGTTTGCATTTGTTTTTTTCCCTTAGCTTCCTATTTTATTGTCATGTGGGCAGTGGCATTATGTATCTGACCTTATTCTACTATGTTGATATGTATTCAGCTATGTTTTATTTTTCAAATAATCCTACAGCTCAGCTACAGCTGAGTCTGAGTAATGGTACAGTCTAGTTCTCATACTCTCCTCTCCCATTATTTTGTCAAAATGTGCTTCTGTTTTTCATTTACGGATTAGTTTCTTCTGCGTATATTGTGGTTCACAGTGGGGCTCCAGTGGGTTATGAGTCTGGTTTAAGACATGAAATTATATTGGAGTTTAATGGATTGCATTAAATTATTATTGCTATCCAGATAATACAGCAATTTTTCCTGCAGTGTCACTTGATACTTACTCAGCTTGTTTCCTACTGCCTGTTCTCTCCTGGATTTTCAGAATTAGATGGCATAAGTTAACCCATAATTTAATTTAAAGATGAAACCAAAATTCTTTGGGCTTTCCTTCTGATTGCATACCTCACTGAGAAAGGAATAGTAAGTGGAGCAGCCAGGCCAATAGGTTCCTTGCTGTTGAGAGCTTTTGAGTGTGGCCAGCAAAAGTGAATGTGGCAACCAGACATTCAGTACCCGCCAGAATTTGATCCAAAGTACATCAAATTTGGTTTCCAGAATTAGATGTCAAAATTCTGACTTATGTTTTTTTGAATTAATTATTTGAAAAAAAATAAAAAAAATAGCTTCCTGCTAGTGAGAGAAATAGGCAAAATAAGAAATAACTCGTGTTCCTTGTAGCATCTCCTGTTTTGAAATCAAGAAGTTAAAATCAGAGGAGGAGGAACATCTAAACCTAAATATGGATTCATATTATTCCTATTGTGAGGTCTCTCTTTTCTCCTTTGATAACCCGGTTTAGAAACTTCAGTTTCTAATGTCTGAGATAGCCTGGGGCTAAGATTTAGTTTCACATTTTGTTGAGCTGACTTTCAGACTGACCTATGCTTTGGTGTCTTAATAGATCTCATATCCCATGTACAAGTTCCTTTATATGGAGAATGTACTAATGTACTTTATTTTATAAGATTATTTTAAGCACAGTCACGTAGATGAGTCTAAATTGGTGTGATAACTTTCAAGAAATGGTCTGGTGGCTGCCTGTCATGTTGGTGCAGGGAAACCAACAGCTTGGGATCTTAATGGGTGATCAGACCATTGATTGCAACTAGACAGAGTCCAATGTCTCTGTACAGTTTCTAATATATAAAGCATATATTGATTTTGCTTAGATTTTGCTTAGTTCTTTGGATAACACTACTTTGAAAACTAAAAAATGTTTAAATGTTTTGTGTTTTTTTTTTTTTTTTTTTTTTATTTGGTTGGTTGTTTTTTGGCAAAGTAAACATTTCCGAATCAATGATATAAGAAAGTTGACTTATGAAATACCTTGTTAGGGGATCTTACTGTTATGCACATAGAACTTACTCATAGGAAAACAAATATTTGTTCTATACCAGAATTTTGTGTCAACTGAGACTTTAAATTTTGATAAGTAAAGATGAAGTAAACCATGCTGTCCTTGGTTAAAGATATATCTCTGAAAATTTGGATTAACACTAGATTGGACTTTATGGGGTAACCATGCAGGTGGTAAAATCTGTTCATATATAAGTGACAAGCAATTTGAAAAAAAAAAAAAAGGATAGTAATATTGGATCTTGAGTTATTTTCCCCTGTATGTTGGAAAGTACTCACTTGTTCTAGTTCTAGTTCTATTAGTATTTTGTCCTGTGAAATTTCATTTAAAATAAGGAAAAGCAGAACAAATTTACTGGGGCTTCTGTTTCTTTACTAGAAACATAGCTTCACCATGCAAACAAAGAAATTGGAGTGCAGTTAGCTGAAAATACGGTATTTTGTAAACATACCTTCTAAGACTGCATGGCCTTTGTCATGTAGTGTATGGATTGCAATGATTACATTTTTACATTTAAGTAAGCATATTTTAGTAGTTTTCTGTTTCTGAATTCTATTGAATTGCTATGATAGCTGGCAAAAAATGCAACATGCATATTGACTTTTTATTCAGGAATTATTGTTATTATAATGGTTGCCATGTAGAAGAATGTAGTTAATCCATAGGTGAATAATTGAGGAGGAGGGCGGAAAAGACTCTTCATGAATCTGTGTGGGTTTTGAAGCACCACTAACGTAACACCCTCTAATTTTTGAAGTATCTTCTACATAATTGTACTCTAATCATGTTTTATTGTAGTTAGGGTGCTTACACATTTCTTTTTGCTCTCCTATTGTTTTGCAGGCTGTATAAGCAATATATACATATTACTGCTTTTATCTAGAGTTTAACAACTGTAACATATCAAATGCCAGCAAGTAATTCTTGATTTTAACCTGAGTAGGTACATCCATTTTTTTTTCTTTATTCCAAGGAAATAAAAGTGGATGCAATAACTAACAATAGAAAAACAAAATGCTAATCAATGTGTAGTCAAGATGTAAAAACACAGGGGTTTGCATTTCCAAAATAACATCTATGGTGTCAGTGAGACTTTTTGAAAAGTATTGTTTTATCTGAGGATTAGTAACAATGTTCTCCTTATTCCTTTCTTATCTACTGGAAAACTCGGGGAATCTGACTGCGGTGCGCTTTGTACCAAATCCACAGGAAGGTAAAATAGAGAAAATCAGTTTCCAACATTTTTTTTAATTGCTATTGATGAGGAACCATTATCTGAGCCTTAGGATGAGCTCCCTATTTATGGTCCAAGGTTAAATGGGAATCATCCAAGTGCATAACTATAAGTTTCAAAGGAAAAACAGTACCTTTTTGTCTATGCCAGGTGAAGCTGCAGTTAATTCAAGGTTCAAAGCCTGGGTATTGCTTCTCAAGGGGTAAAAGGGAGTGTACCCTGACAGTTCTTAGATACTAGTGAACACCAGAAAATGTGTATGTGGAGATCTTGATTCCTTTGGGAATAAGCAACCAGAGCAAAAAAAAAACCTCTCCTATTAATCAGATGAAGACTATTTTGTTCATTTAATCCAAATATTTATTAGAGTTAGGAAAAATGAATATGCATGTTAAGCAATATATTTATCAGCTAGTGTAAACTGACAAATTGAAGTGAACTGTGCTACACTGGTGAAATCCAGTGTTGATTTAGTACTTTATTTTGCCTTATATTCTATGAAATATCCATTGAAAAAAAAAATACACAGGTTCTTAAGCAAATAATTACAGTAATTTATTACCATATAGAAAGTCAGTTTCCTTCCATTTCATTCTCCTCTCCAGTTCTTTTCCAGGTGCTAATGTTATCTCCTAACTATTGCCTTCAGAGTTTGTCTAGTTCATCAAGAAACAGTACAATATTTCCATACTGTTCATGATCTGTTATTTTAAGGGAAAGAAATGGAGAAAGTAAGAAAGAATGTGTACTGCAAGCACTTCTCAGCAATAGTGAAAGCAGTGGTATGTTGCCAACGCCGTATTAGCCACAAATACAAAACATACCACTATGTGGGCTGCTGTGAAGAAAGTTAACTCCATCCCAGCAGGGCACAGTACACTCCTACATTTAGGTTTTCTTTGCTTAATGACATTGGTTCTTCTCCATTTTCAGTAGGTTTGTGTGCTTCAGCTGAAAATTTCCATAGTGCAACATCTCTTAGGGCTCACAGGGCTTAGGGCTTCACTTTTCTCAAGTGAGAAGATCTGTAGGCTTTTTCTTTCTTTTGTAGCATTACAAATCGTTCCTAGATTATTTTTTGTCCTATGAATTTTCTGCTGATTTCTCTCTTGCCTTGGACACTTGATTGGAAAGTGGTTTACACTTACATCAGGTATGTATATTCTAAAATGAGGAGGTTGTTATCACTACTTCAGCATGACCCATATCTTGTCTGCTACCCATGAGCAAACTAGTTAGCCTAATGGTTATATGTGTTGCAGTCACTGAGTGATTTGCATTTGGATGTCAGTTCCATAATTTGCACAGGACAACTGTGGCCCTGGAACACAAGGATCAGTTTGTGACTTCAAAACCTTCTGCCCATGTGCTGTGCACTGAATTAAATCATGATGTACTGTGACAGTTGATCAACTAGCTTAAGTGTAGCTATGCCAGAGAAATAATTGAACCCTTGCTTAATTCAAATTCTTCACTAGAATTAAAAAGGCAGTAAGAAAAGTCAGTTAAGTTACAATAATGAGCAAAACACCACTTAAGCAACAACAATAATAACCAAAATGTATGCATCCCACACATCACGTTAATTATCTATAGCCCCTGCCACAGCTACAGCTCAGAAGTCATGCTGTTAGTTGCATGGTGCACCTACCTGAGAGATGACTGAGCAGCACTCAGATCTGTGGTATGGATGGTGCCATGCTGACCGCAGTCCAGATCAGGGTAAAGTGTGTAACTTACCTCATCCTAAAGTCTGGCAATAAGGACAAGGCGTTAGTGCTTTCTCCTAGGAGACTACTTTCTGCACAGCAATTGAACCTACTGGCAGCTGTTCTTCTGTGATCTTCTGAGGATCTTTCTATTGAAAGGTAAATTCTCTTTTTCATGCTGGTTTTATGTTTCCAGTCCCCTGGTTTGAGCAAAACATGGCTTTCATTGATTTAATCCAACCATTAGCTCTTTCATTTACTGTTGCTTTGGGGTACTGATCTTCAGAGTTGTTTACGTTTTCATCTTTCTTTTGGGTCAGTAGCATTGCTAATCTCCAGTCAATTCCTTTCCTTCTACTAATCATGCTCAGATCAGTCTTCATTCCCATTTTTTTATAGTCAGCAGCCACCATGTTTACTACATACATGTCTGTCAAACTCATGGCAGCAACAGAGGGCCATGCAGGCTCCTCCTGGCACAACCTACTTATTGAAGATGAGCCTTACAGTCCAAAATTCTCTTTGTTAATTTTATTATCACATATTACTTAAGGTTCTGTGCCTTGTCTTTGTAATAAACTCCCAGTTTTGCACACAATTCTTTCATTTCTGAGAGCAAAGATAAGAAAATATGTAAATGGAGTGGTATCTTCATTCCTTGGTAGCTCTTTCTGCCACTATAGACCCTTCCCTCTCAGGAAATGCAACAGACCTAGAATATCCTTTTAAGGAGTTGTCTTTCCACTATGAGGATTTTTTTTGTTGTTTATTTGTTTGTTTATCTGTTTACCCAGAAGCTTTCAGGACTGCATTGATTGGGCTTGTGGAATCAGACTGTATTCTCAAGTATCCGTGAGGGTTCTGGTTATGTTCCTGAGTTCCTTATCTGATCCTCAAAATACCAGCCTTGCAGCATGAAATGCCAACATTTCTTTGAATCGTATTTTACCATTATTATTTCCTTCAACTCACAGAGCAGTGTGCGGAAGACTTCATGGTAGCATGCTAGTCCTGAATAATACCTTTTGCATTCAACATTTAGTGGAATTGATTCATCAAAAGTAAGAGCGCGGTTGCATCAGCCACCTGAACCCATACACTCTTCTGTTTCTGAAATACTTTTTTATTTATATATTTTTCCCATTTCTATGTTGAGCTCACGGGCAGAGCAGCTTGAAATTATTATTTTTTTTTTGTAGTAGCTAACTGTCTCTGCCTTCTATCAAATGAAAACTAGCTTCACAAGTCAAATTTGTTAACCACCATCGCCCTGAAAACATTAAAAATAAGACAGACTATTTGCTAGGGGTCCTAGGTAGGTGAAGGAGAGAATGTTTCTATTCTCTCAATTTCTACACTTGAAAATTTTGTATAGAACTGAAAAGAGATGAAGGATGGTATTTTCAAGTGTGCTTTTAACAAACTAGGATTTTTTTTTTCCAAAAGTAGCAGAAGTTTCTAACATGACCTTGCTGAAAACCACTAAAGCTTAACTGACTTTGTTAATCAGGTCTGGGCTACGAGTTGGACACAAATCATTAAAGACACGTAGTTGCCTCATTCTTGTTGCTTTCATTGCAATCTGGGCTTCTAAACATCCTATGATGTGTGAGGCATTCCTGAAACCACAACAAATACAGAGTTTCTTTTGTAAATTACTCTTAAAGTTTGGTTTGTTCAGCCCCGAGCAGAGCAGGCTGAGGTGAGGCCTCATGGCGGCCTGCAGCTCCCTCATGAGGGGAGCAGAGGGGCAGCTGCTGAGCTCTGCTCTCTGAGGACAGTGACAGGACCCAAGGGAACAGCATGGAGCTGGGACAGGGGAGGGTCAGGCTGGGGGTTAGGGAAAGGTTCTGCACCCAGAGGGTGGTCAGGCATTGGGACAGGCTCCCCAGGGCAGTGGTCACAGCACTGAGCCTGACAGAATTCAAGAAGGGTTTGGACAACATTCTCAGACGTATGGTTTGATTTTTGGGTAGTCCCGTGTAGAGCCAGGAGTTGGACTTGATCCTCATGGGTCCCCTCCAGCTTGGTATATTCTGTGATTGCATGTAATTAATGTGGAATAACAGACTTCTTTCGTATTACAGTTTTCACAATTCCATCATGAAATCCTAAAAGACTACAAATTTTATCATGCTCTTTAGACATGTAGAGAGGTTCTTGTGCTCCATAGGGTGATGTGAAAGGAGTTTCCCATTAACTAATATTTTTAAATGACTTCCTTCATCAGACTGAAGGTTTTGGAAGAGCTCATAAGTACCTGCATTACAGAACTATTTTTTTTTTTTCATTTTTAAATGTAGCAAAAGGGAGAAATGTGGTGTGTTAATTTAACTCAAAAACGCATGCAGAAAGGGAGAAAACAGCCTTGAAAACTGTCATTTTGTTCATCCACTTTCTGCAGGTTGTTTTTTCAAGGTGCAGTTTATTTGGGAAAAGAAAAAAATACTGTCAAAGGAGAAAAGATAAACCAGCATAAAGAAATTTACAGCTTTAACAATGTCAGGTTTCTTGTATGATGGTAATCTATTTGAATGGTCCAAAGCCACTAACAACAGTGAAAGAGTCCCTGATTTCTAGTTTCTTTCCTTAAGGGGAAAAAATGAGCTTGCTGTAACTGTAGCATCTGTCTAATATTTCAGAACTTTGCTTGCATTATGCTTACAGTATCGCTTGAAATACCTTTAAATAGAAATCAGAAGATTTATGAAAAATGTTGAGAACACAGGTTCTAGTAGGAGTGTACTGAGGAGACTGTCATTTCTTTTTTTGCTAACAAGAAATGGTTTTCAGGCTGTCACGTGAGAAAGCATAAGGAGAAAAGTAATGCTTTACATTCTGTACTTTTTAGAATGTTACTCTCCTTGTAAGTATAAAATTAAGAAAAAAAGCTAAAATACATTTTAAAAATAGGTCTATTAGCTAAAGAAGAGTAGGACAACTTATTCTGTGAGCATAAATCAAGTAGATAATATGAAAAGATTTGTCAATACATTGGCATAAAAATAGCCCCCTATAACTCTCTTGTAACTAAAAGAAAGTAGTTCAGTTTCCTTACACAGTAAGGAAGAAGGAAAGAAAGAACTTCAGTTTCCTTATGAGGAGAGGAGTGGACAGGACAGTAGAAGAGGAAGTACTTCAGTTTTTGTGTACTATTTTGGCTAGAGTATTTAAAAAATGTAGTAGAGTAATAAAAAAATATATATATCAAGAAAAGGTATGTTCTCAGTTGAGGGTAAAATGAGGGAGGTACTGAATAATGCATGAAGCTGAAGCCTCTACATCTTGGCCATACCTTCCAATATAAGTGCATGTTTTGACAGAAAGACTACATTTTTTATAATATCTTTTGCTTTTCTTGATAGAATACAAAAATTGTAAAAACTTTTTTTCTTAACTTGAGGGTATCTTTTTAGGTTTCATTTCTAGATTATTTTTTTAAGTAAATTTCTGTATTTTTTTTGAACGATGTCAGAACCAGATGTAGACAACTCAAATTTGACTTTATTTGCCATATTAACTTTAGTATTTTCAAGAAATGTTTTATTTTCATGAGATTAATATATCTCTGGCCACGCTGGATATAGGTTGTGCGATGAAGCATAGGAGAGCTGTTGGAAACAAACAAGGTCCTGCACTTGGGGCACAACATCCCCAAGCAGAGATACAAGATGGGAGATGAGTGGTTGGAAAGCTGCCTGGCAGAGAAGGACCTGGGAGTACTGGTTGACAGTCGGCTGAATGTTGGCCAAGAAGGCCAACAGCATCCTGGCTTGTATCAGAAGCAATGTGGCCAGCAGGGCTAGGGAAGTGATTATCCCCCTGTACTTGGCTCTGGTGAGGCCGCACCTCGAGTAGTGTGTTCAGTTTTGGGCTCCTCGCTACAAGAAGGACATGGAGGTGCTCGAGCGAGTCCAGAGAAGGACAACGAAGCTGGTGAGGGGTCTGGAGAACAAGTCTTACGAGGAGCAGCTGAGGGAGCTGGGCTTGTGCAGCCTGGAGAAGAGGAGGCTCAGGGGCGACCGTATCACACTCTACAGATCCCTTAAAGGAGGCTGTAGCGAAGTGGGGGTTGGTCTGTTCTCCCATGTGCCTGGTGACAGGATGAAGGGGGAATGAGCCAAAGCTGCACCAGGGGAGGTTTAGGTTGGATATTAGGAAGAACTTCTTTACTGAAAGGGTTGTTAGGCATTGGAATGGGATGCCCAGGGAAATGGTGGAGTCACCATCCCTGGAGGTCTTTAAAAGATGTAGAGCTTTAAAAGATATAGAGCTTAGTGCTATGGTTTAGTGGAGGACTTGTTAGTGTTAGGTTAGAGGTTGGACTTGGTGATCTTGGAGGTTTCTTCCAACCTAGATAATTCTGTGACTTCTTTTCAGCTGCAAGGTTTTCCGTTTCTGGTTAAGGGTTCTCTCTCAAAAGTGCCAGGCTGGATCCCAGATGCCCCATTCACTGCTTGGGACTATGCTCCATCCAGTCACCTTCCAAGAAAGCTGGGTGCTTATCAAGAACAACTTTTTAAAAGCCAACAAGCAGGCAATCCCTTTGTGCCACAAGCTAAGTAAACAGGGCAAAATGCTAGCCTGGTTAAACAGGGAATTCCGCCTGGAGCCAGGGCAGGGAAGAGAAAATGGATGACCTCTGGAAGCAAGGTCTGGCTTCACAGGGAGAGTACAGAGCTACAGTTCACATCTGCAGGGAGAAAACAAGAAAAGCCGAAGCTTAGCTTGAGTTGACTCAGGCCGATGTAATGTCAGACAATAAAAAAGGTTTTTTCAACATGTCAACAGCAGGAGGAGGTCAAAGGAAAGTACTGGAATGGTACTTGAAGCAGGTGGCCACCTAGCAGGTGAGGATGAGGAAAAGGCAGAGGCCTTTTTTTTTGGGCTCTATTTCATAGTAATGACAGGTCTGATGTAGACCTCAAAGCTGGAGGACTGTGACTGGAGGAGCAGTGACTTTCCATCTGTGGTCACTAAAATTGTAAGGGATCAGTTGTATCAGCTCAGTGTTTGTAAATCCATGGGGTCCTGATAGGATTCACCCCACAGTGATGGAGTTAATGGGTGTTACAGCGGGACCTCTCTATAATTTACTGAAGGTCACAGGAGCCTGTGGAGGTTACTGGAAGCTAGCCAATGTTAAACCCATCTACAAAAAGAATGTAAGAGAAGACCCAAGGAACTACAGGCCTATTAGTCTAACCTCAGTACCTGGAAAAGTTATGGAGAAGATTGCGCTGGGGGATATTGAAAGGCAGTTTAAAAAAAATATAGAAATAAAAGCAAAGCCATGATTAGGTATAGTGAATATGAGTTCATCAAGAAAAAGTTCTGCCTTAGTAATTTGATCTCCTTCTATGATAAGGTCACCTGATTGGTGAAGGGAAGGCAGCAGATGTAACCTTTCTAGTTTTAATAAGGCCTTTCATACTGTCCCTCACAGCATCCTTCTGGAAAAATTGTCCAACTGTGAGATAAATGGGTTCATGCTACGCTGGGTGATAAACTGGCTCAACAGTAGGGCTCATAGGGTTGTAGTGATTGAGGTTGGCAGCTGGTCACTGATGGTGTTCTCAATTCTATGACCAGTCCTGTTCAACATTTTTATCAATGGTCTGGATACAAGAGTGGCATGAATCCTTGGCAAGTTGCTGATGATACTAAATTGGAGGGAGTCAACATTAGCTCCCACTAATAGATACATTGGAGCATTGGACAGTCGTCAATAGGATGAAGTTCAACAAAGGAGACTGCTGGGATTCACACCTGGGATGGAGTAATGCTGGACACAGGTACAGACTGGGAGAGGAGAGACTGGAGTGCAGCTCAGCAGGAAGGGATCTGGGGGTGCTGGTAGACAGGAGGCTCAACATGAGCCAATAGGGTGCTCTGGCCAAGGGGGCAAACCAAATTTTGGGGTGCATTAAAAGCAATGCAGCCAGTTGGGCCAGGGGAGGTTCAGACTGGGCACTGGGAAAAAGTCGTTTCTTGTGAGGGTGGTTGAACTCTAGAGCAGGCTTCCTAGTGAGGTGGTCAGTGCCCCACACCTTGCAGTATTCAAAATGCATTTGGGTAATGCCCTCAGTGATGTGCTTTGACTTCTGATTAGTACTGAAGTGGTCAGGTGGATGGACTAGATGATCTCTGAAGGTCCCTTCCAACTGAACTTTTTGTTCTGTTCCATTCAGCTCCTATTCTTGGTAACACCCAGCAGGGTTTATATCCTACACTGATTTCCAAATCACATGACAAGGTTTTTATCAACCATTTAACATCTCATACACCCTGAACTTGACAAAGCAGATTACCAAATGTGGAAAACCAGATTGATTAAAAAATAAGTTTCTCAAACAAACAATTGCATTTGATTTGTGATTTTCTTAGCTTTGTGATAAAATACTACTGCAAGTCTGTTCAAAAACATATACTTGTAAGCGAGATGGAGGAAAAAAAAAACAATTAACTTGCCTTATTTCATTGACTTTGCTCACATATGCTTATGCTGTACTGACTAAGTTTGACAGTTCAGTGGAAAAAGTGGAGTCAGTTTAGCTTCACATGAAGTGTACAGTACAGAAGAAGGAAAAGGTAGAGGGTTTATACTAATTTGCCTAAGAGAAAAAATCATATTTTTTTTTTTAAGCGAGCACCCTGAGGACTAGAAAACATAGCGATTAGATGTCCCACTCTTTTTTTTTTTTTAATTTTATCATTTCTTGGATGTTAAATGAATTGCTTTTTGCCTAAAGTGTCCTGATACATTGTAATTTATCATCACCTGAGGTAGAGCAGAAGTCTTTTAAATATGTAAGCTGATAGTACTGTGCTACACAGAATTTCTTAATAGCTCTTGGTCTATTTACAAAACAGTTCACAGAATTTTTGAGTTTAAAACATTCCCTTAACAAATTCTTCTTTTTATACCCAGATTCTCATTAACTTTTATCATTCTGTGCACTATCACTTCTTTTAGCAAGATGGTTCTATCATCATTTTTACTTATTTAAAAAGATTTCACAGCATCCCTCTCTGTTCTGGTTTGTTGCACTTTATTCATTGTGATCTCCAATTTGATTGTTGTAGAAGGGTCTTCTCTAGACATGTGGGTAAATTTCAAAAAACCCCAAATATATTTTCAGTAGGAGGAAGCACCATGAATACAGGTATCCCGTCAAGTTATCTGTTAATGGAGGTTTCAAATTAAAAAATAAAAATAAAAATAAATCTGAATGATTACTTGGACTCAAGTCAGGACAGAATCATCTTTCCTAAGCCTAATTACTACCTTTAGTTCTGTTCCAGCAACAGAAGCAGAAACTCACTGAGAGATTCCTCAAAAGCTTTCAACGAGTTTTTTGGGGACAGAAGGGTGGTTGTTTTTTTTTTGTCTTTTTTTTAATATGCTACTGGAAAAATAGCCATTTTGTACAGTAAAGTCTGTGTCAACAGTAAAATAATACATGGGTTTGAGGTGTACAGCTATTGGATTAGAGCACTGGGCTCCAAACTTTATCACACCCCTATCAGTGAAAATATGTTGAGCACAAACTCCAAACTTATGCATATTTATTTATATTACTACAGGAGTGCATGTTTATGATATATATTCTATACGTTATAAAATCTACTCTTATATAGAAATTGAGAAGAGATAAAGATGAAATAGAAATATTTTAAAATAGAAATTATATTAATTTACATTACAAAAAATCCTTTTACTTCTCACAAAGAAATTTTGAGTATAATCATAGAATCATAATGGTTGGAAAAGACCTCCAAGATCATCTGGTCTAACCATCCCCCTACCACCAATACCACCCACTAAACCATTTCTCTAAGTGCCACATAACAATTTTAGAGAAATGTGATTGAAGACACTTGATTTACTTTTGAAAATCTCAGTTTAAACGTGATACAGTGATTTGAAAGTCTGGTTCTATGTTCTGTGTATTTTGATACTTGGTTTTAATGGCCATCGTGGCTGAAAATGGTACCTCACAAAGATGTACAGATGCAAATGCAAGAAGTGCACCATTTGCTGTGTTTACTAAATCATGATTTTCATTTTTTCAATCCTTCATCAATTTTCCTTCCCATTCTTTTTTTTTTTTTTTTTTTTTTTTTTAAGAGTAAAGATATCAAAGTTTGTGTTTTGTTTTGTTTTGTTTTCTAGCTGACACACATCATTTTCGGCAACTACATCACATAGTGACAGAAACATTTCCAAATGTCCATTTTAAAAATGCTGCCAGCATAGAGTTGATTTCCTTGGAAAAGCAGTTACTTTCTCACTCATTGTTAAGAAGATATCACATTTACCTTCAAGGGACACATTAAGTCTGTTTATATTTTTGAAAATATCTGCTACTTAGCTAGCATACTACTGATAGCCACTTGTCATCAGAGAAGAGGTCAGCAGACTTGGAATGCTTGTATTTTTTATTTTTTTTAAAGAAAAATGTGTAAAGTCATCTTTAATTTTGACAACATTTTTAAACATTTTGCATGAGATAGTCAGCAAACCATTGTGTAGCACAAAAGATTTTCATGGTCACTCCCCATCTCATTAAGAAGTACTGTAAAGATTTAAAGGCTTTCTTGTGGTGAAATTAACTACAGCGATGACATCCTATAGAACTTTTTGCACTCCTGATCCCATTTCTTTGCTGCAACTATGAATGATGCAGTGAATGCATTTCACGTTCAGTGTAGGCTCTGTAACCTTACCCCAGAATCCCTTTTTTATTCCAGTCAAAGCAGCTGCTCCACTTGCAGAGAGTTTCCATAAAACATTGTTTTTATTAAAGAAGTCATTTAGCATTGAGAATATATCTTCTCCAGTACGTCTTTCCTTCAGTGGCTCACACAGCACTAGTTCTTCATGTACTTCAATATCAAAACAGAATCTCGCAAATACCATAAGCTGAGACACCGAAGAAAGATCTGTACTTTCAGCCAACTATGCCACAAACCTCCCACATTGCGTAAGGTGTTCTAATACTTGTTTCTTCAAACCTTCTGCAAGGCATTGTAGGCATCTTCCAGCAGTATTTGTTGACAAAGGAATACATTCCACTTTGTTGCCATATTATTTTCTGTGTATTATTCCACATACTGTGGCAGAAAGAACAAACATTTCCCAGCGTTATGTGGATTTTGTCTTTTGCTAGTAAACTCAAAAGAGGCTTCTAGACATTTATTATTAAGCTTAATTTTGTTCTTATTTCTCTAGATTAAATAAAAGCTCTAAAATTTTTCCTCTGCACCCTAGTAGTTCATGTTTGTGAGCCTGTGGGGTATGCAACCCCCTTTTTGGAGACCATTGTCCTATAGTATGGATGTATTTTATTTTAATTATCTTTTTTTCCTAGTGCAAGTTCCAAATTGGAAAGTATATTGGATCCTGTAGTGACAAAAAGGGTGAAGTGTTTTCTGTATTGTCAAGCCCAAATGTTCAAAAGGCACATCAAGTGCCAGAATAGCAGATATAAAAATAACAGCAAACAGCCTCCCAATATTTTTTTCTTTTGTCTCTGCTTTTAAGCTTTAAGACTGACCTCGAGTCATATGTTTCCAGGCTTTGTCCTGTAACTATAAGGATTAGAAACATACTATAAAAAATAAGGGAGCAGAAGTGTTCATAAAAGACCTGTCATTGGGAGCTGAGGCTTTTAAGAAAATCTACAGATACCACAAGGCTCATGATAAAATCCTGGTAGTTGACAAGACAGCGTTTTATTTCTTTACATGTGAGAGCACTAAGAGTCTTTTCCTCACGTGGCATCTGAAAAGATCCCTAATGTATCGTGTCTAATGTAGTTATTTTTGTTCTGAACTCACTGTGAGTTGTGGTTTTGGCAGACCCTGTACCTGTGCAGAATCCCACCAGTGGTTTTACACTGAAAGAGCAGATATGAGCATGGCACTCTGCCTGAAACATCCACCTGCCTTCTGCACTGATAGCCTGTAGACAGCCTGCAGGCAGTGTGCATGTGGTTTGTCTGGGAGTGCCTCATGGTATGTTAAGCTGCCTCATGGCACAGAGGTCTGTAAGGGTGCACAGGACACCACATGCTCTGTAAAGCGCTCTCCAGCTTTACCTCAGTGCCTGAGGTTGCATTTACAGGCACAGCCTCTTAAGGACAGCAGGTCTGGTTTTAAAAGCAGCTTCAGAAGACTGCGTGCACTCTATGTGAGTACCGAAAGATGCTTACAGGAGGTCAGTGCAGAATTTCAAACCTAAAATTAATTCAAAGGTGATTGTAAAAAGCACTGTCAGATTAAGGTTACCAAATAAAAAGTTCACTGACAACTGCAAAAATTGTTCAGTGTGTCCACTGAATCCGATATTTAGCTCTTTTACTACCTTACTTTTTATCTAAGAGTTTTAAAAATGTTAGAGTGCAAATACCTTTATAATCTTGTTTACATAGTCATAAGATTTGGGTTTGAATGTCTTAAAATAATTGGCATATATCTGCATTTTTTTGATAGAAAAAAAGTTGAATTACGTATTGGCAGTTATCAAGTTACTTATGTGGTAGTTTTGGAAAATGCAATACTTTGCCTGCAGACCAGTGTGATCTAGAGCTTTGGTAAAACAAAGATGGAACTTACTGGAGCACGTCCAGCTCAGGGCCACCAGGATGATTAGGACACTGGTGTATCTTCTTTATGCTCCAGAGAGACCGAGAGCTGAGACTATTCAGGCTGGAGGAGAAGAGATCTTTTCAATGTGTATAAATAACTGATTGGAGGGAAAGAAGGTGAGGGAGCAGACTGTTCTGGTTTGTGCGCAATGATAGGACTTACTAAAACATACAAAATCCCATCTGAACAAAAGAAAACACTTGGTGTTTTGTTTTGTTTTTTCTTTTCCTTTTTGAACAGGTTGCCCAGAGAGGTTGTGGCATTTCCATCCTTGGAGGTATTCAGAACCCAACTGGATGCTGTCCTGGACAACCTGGTCTAGCTGACTTGGACTAGATGATTTCAGGAGTTCTCTTCCAAGTTCAACCATTCTGTGATTAAATCCTCCTTGTCCCAGTTGAAATTTTACAAGCCTACCAGGTATTGAATGTTATGTGAGTAAACCTTCCCTACCTCTCTCCCTTCCTTTTTCCAGAAATAGTACTGAGTTTGCTAGTGGTAAGAACTGCAATATTTGCCTGTTATTTTCCTGACTCAATATCAAAGATCATCATCTGCAGTACAGTTTCTACCAATGACTGGTAATTCACCACTACCTGCACTTTAAAATGGTAAGCTTACCACGCCTTTGCCCTCCTACTAGACCATATTAAGGAGAATCAGTCCTGAAGAATCAGAACATGGTAATATAGGGGCCAGAAATATTTTATTTTAATTATTTTTATTTGAGGTCTGGAAGATGTGCTAATTTCTTGAGGGGAAAAGATACATCAGGAAAAAAAAAAAAAAATAAACGTGTACTGAAATGTAAAAGTGCCCTTGAGCAGACAATATTGCCATTTTACCTTTTGAAATACTTTGCAAATCTCTTTATCAGCATGAATAAATACATTGCAGTGATGAATTTCTCCTATGCCTATTCATATTAGAAGAAACATTTTGGTGAGAGCAGATGCTCTACTCACATTGAGAAATTGTCCATCAGATGGCATGGTAACAAACAGCTTTCACAAACAATCCAAAATGTATCTACAAAGCAAAAACCATCCTACAGCCCACCTGCTCAATAGAAAATTCAGGGAAAAGCTGTCAGTATTTCTTGCTAGAGATGCTCTCCTAGGAAGATGTTGATGAACTGGGGAATGTCTGGAACAGATTGTTTCATGAGGGAGGAAGATAAAAATACTGGTTGTTTCAGCCCTCCCAGAACTGAAATTTTCCCAGCCTGCAGAACAATTGCCTTGCTTACTTAGCAGGCTTTGAAAATGTTTTAAAAACTGTCTGTCTGTAGGTACAGAAACTATTGAGGACCAGATTCAAAACTAGGAAATTATTTTTTGCTGTTATTCTGGATCTTTTCATCACTCTGGAAGTTCTCTTATTCTTACTTGTGTGTTCTCATTTGCAGGGAAACTAATGAAATCTAGCATAAGCTCTCTCACCTGTATTACCCAGTGTGTTCACTAATCTGGTGAGAAAGGTAGTTGATTTTATTTTGCTGTTGAGTGGTAATAGAGGGGTTAAAACACATTGGGGTAGTGAAAATGTCAGTAACAAATTGAAAACAAAACCAGTAAAAATTGAGAGAGGGTGAGAAGGGAGAAGCACTGACACTGCAAAGGAAAGAATGGAGGAAGAAAAGAAAACTTCTGCATACAAAGTATACAGGCAAAGAAATAGAGGAAAACAGAAGGGAAAACATACTGATTGATGAAAGGGCTGAAAAATAAACGTAGAGATAGAAGAAAAGGTGAAAGGAAAATTCTCCAAAATTGTAAACTTACTATAAGGAAGTTATTTTAACACTGAAAAAGTGCATCAAGCTCAAGGAGCCAAAGGAGTGTGTGCTGAATGATGGTGGGTCTGATACACATGCCCTGAAACAACACTCTCGCCTCCATTCCTTGAAGTCTACTTCATTGTGTTCAGGATTAAAATAGTCTGGAAGTAAGTAAGAAGAATAGACATATACTCAGAGATTTATTTAGATATGTCAGCAGAAGAAGACATTATGGCTTGAATAACAACTCTACCCTTCATGTATGGTAACATATTCAGCTGTTGAAATACAATGCGGAACCATTGCAACATCTGAACGCTGTCACATTGTTGAAATATAGCCAGAGAGCTTCCTAGCAGCTCCTGAACTGCCTTTTAGCAATTAATCTTTCCGAGGTTGGGAGGTAAAAAGAATAGGGAAAGGGTAAGAGTTTTATTTTAGAACAAAGAGAAACTATCTCACACTCTAAATAAAAGAGCTTTTTTTTGGTGTGAGATCCTACTTTAGATTAAAAAATGCATTCATGGGGAACTTTCAAGTGAGTACATCAGAATTTGCCACATGGATGAACTCATGAGAATCATTTGCAAATATATATCACCTAATATTTAATGCATGCTCTCAGAACTCCCTTGCTCTACCAGTCACTTTATCTTCTCACTTTTCCTTCTTCTTCCTCAGGCATTTTTACTGCTACTGCAACCTTCAGGGATTTATCCTGTTCCAAGTTTGAACAGCAAGCATATGCCAAAACAAGTAAGCAAGCAGTATTTTCCAACTCAGCTCTGCTAGCAGCTTTATGAAAGGTTAGTGAAGCTTTCTGCCACACATTGAAAGCACTGAACCTAACCATGTCAACCAGATGCTTCAGAGGGGAAAGCACTTTCAAAATGAACTGTAGTTTGGGGGAGCCTGGAATTGAACTGAAACCAAACGTGAACTGGCCTGCTGATTCAACATGGTATTTTTATTCGATCCCAAATAGAAAAGTGACCATACCTGTTGAACCAGAATTTACTGGTAGGGAAAATAAGTATGCTGAACCTTTAACTTAACCAATAAAACTTATGTTCATTACATTTATATATGTGTGTATATATATATATTTACATACTTGCATATAAAGGGAAATCCAAAACCCAGAAATAACTAAGTCCTACTGCATGAAGGCATTACAAGAGTAGGCTGATCTGAAGTAATCACCAGTATTTTGATATAGTTTGAGATGAAAGTACTGCGATGTGGATCAGTCATCTGAGAAACTGGCATTTTCTTTGAAGTAAACTTACATGATTTAGCAGATCCCCTTATGAACTATTTAGCAACTTTCTTGTTGTTAAATGGGGAGGGGGGGGGGACACAAACAAAAAAAACATACTTGATTGGACTCTGAAAGCATTCATCTAACCTTTCCTTGTTTATTCATTTTATTCCTGTTGCAATTTATCACAAATTTGATCACAATTTATCACAGATTTTGATGTGATTTGATCAAATGGAAGTATCACTAAAAACTTACAAACCATAGAAGTTCATCAGCCACAGCTGGTGACATCTCATTGTATAAGGGAACCCTACTGTTCCTATGAAATGACAACCCTAGACCCCATTTTGAAATGCAAACTGACCTTTCTTCAGGGAAATGGGAAGAAGGGAATTGCAGAGTAAAAATGATCACACTCAATTCTGATAAATCCACAAAGAAGCAGTGTAAGTGTCTTTAGACTATAGCTTCATAGCTAAAATAATGGGTGTCTTTTTGAGGGTGATGCTTTGTTGAAGGGTTGCCCAGAATTAGTCATTCTTAATAGAAGAGCACTCAAGCCTGACCCCGTTCCAGAAACCTGGTGTTAGATTTATGCTTAATAGTCTTTGGAGTCTAAGATTGGAAAACATTAATGTATTTCAAATACTTCCTGAAGATATGGCCTTTAATAGTATATCTTCAAAGTCTGCATATGTGCAGGCATGTGTTTGACTATATAAGATATGTGCCATACTGCATTTTATGGATGAGTGAATGGCTAGGAAAATACAGAGAAGGTGTACTGTAGCTTCATGTAGTAAAAAGTAGAAAACAGTGAAGCACTGAAGTATTCTAGCATAATAAAACTGAATAGTAAATGTATGGAAGTTTTTCTGAAATTAAAAAAATAAATCAGGAATCAAGAATAACTTTTCATTTTAAGATTCATGTTTTGTTTTAATATGTATACTTTGACTAAAATTCAAAGTAGATTTGAGCAAACTTGAGAAAAAACATCCAAACAATTATTCTTTATTTGTTTTTTGTTGGTTTCACCAGAACCGATCTTGAGAACACTGAGTGCAACTGCACTGGGAGTTGAATTAAACCTATCTATTTGCCTTCATATATAGAATTGAGATGGTAGCAGTAGTATATGGTGCAGCCTTTTTCAGAAGCAACTTAATTGCGTGCAAATAAGAGCTGCAGAGAAATGTGAGGCTTTGGAAATGGATCTGCCATAAGCTCATTGAAGTAGCCGTATTGTACTGAGGCTCATGTTGTACAAGGATCATGTTAGATCTCTTAATGCTGTGATTCTGAGTGAAGCACACTTCCATCTCTCACACTGGTTCTCAGGATATATGGATCAATACAAGCAGGACCAAACAACACTTGAATTCTTAAGCTTAATGAAACTCTTGAAAAGACAAGTATTTGAATGAATGATCTACGGTCATCTGCAAGTCTGGCTTCCTGCATAACAAAGGTTTTGAAATTTTAGTCAGCATTTCCTATGGTGGAAGTTATTGTTTATTACACCATATTATCTATGTGGTGTCAAGGATAAGGTGGTTTTTATGTTTGTTTTCACTTTTGCTGGAGCTTTTGATTTGATCTGTTTTCTGATTTCTGTTTTGATCTATTGGATCATTTTGCAGATCTGACAGTCAAGTATGTAGATCCATTCCTTCCCATAATATCAAAATGCAGTTATCCAAATTTTATGTATGTGATTTAAATCTCAGGACTAGCAGATTATAAAAAACTGTAATTAAATTTAAGGGATCAAACTAACAATCAATTTGCAAAATTAAACTAGTATCAGTGGATACATTTACAAAGACAGACAGTACACTCTTGGTAGCACAAAAATTTTCTTCTACCATGGAGAGCAACAGCAGACAACAATACGGGAAATACAAGATATATGTATGGTACCAGGTTAATATTTCATCAGTCCGTGTTACTGCAACACATGAATGCTGAAAATGCAGTGTTTTCCTCTCCACATGAAATTCTCTTCTATGTTGTTTGTCTTAGGACTTAGTTCCATAGTAAGTATATAGTAGCAGAAAAATCCAAATCTAGTGTCAACTAAGGTTGATAGGAGTCTTTTTGTTGATAGTTAAGAGCTTTATATGAGACCAATACAGAGCTCTACTGGCTGTGTTTTATGGAAGGAACAAAATTTTAAGTGGAAGATTTCAGGGCAGGGATTGGTTGAGATGGAAAGGATCCTAAAGGACATCTCAGTTCACATAAATTGTATTGTCTTGGGTAAAACTAAAGGTGAACAGAAAAAAAAAAGTTTTTTTTTTTTTTTTTTTCTTTTTGCTGATGAGAAAACTCAGATTATTGCATTAAATATATAGCAGATAGCAGGGCAGGTCACAGAATAGCACATGAAGTGGAAACATGATTGAACTGCACACATGACATTCTGCAGGACCAATTATGTCTCCAATATAGATTAAAACAATTTTATGCGCTATTTATTAGTGTTGTCATAGATGGCCTGCCCTAAGTCAGAGCCTAGGTGAATTGAATTGTTCACCTAGAGCAGTACCAACCAGTCCTTTACAGTAGAAATGAATTACTACAGAAAAAAAAAAAAAAAAAAAAAGATATGTTGGACAGAAAGGAGGAAAAAAAAAAAAAAGTAACTTTGAGAAAGGTTTTTGTGCACACTGCTGATTATCTGACTGCAAATAAGTAGATCACTAGTCGTTTCCAAATGGTGATGATTTACTTCAGCCCCAGGTTTCAAATGTGATTGGTCTATCAAGCCTGTCTTCTAGCAAGACTATCTGCTGTCTTCAGAAAACCCCCAAGTTTCATTGCTTTAAATTATTTGTAATTAATTTCTACTACAGAATAAAAATTTAATCATACATACAGCAGTATTCAAAAATGTTATATAACTGAAATGCAAACCTTCAAGCTGCCTTGAAGCACAAATGAATACAATTTCTAATATAGCATTATAATTTTACCAGAAAGGAACCAATTCTCTAAAGATTACATACAGAACTAGTTTGAGTCTGCTTTATGTCATAGGTGAAATTAATTTTGCTAGCATCACTCCATTCCCTAATGCACATTTATTGATAGCGCAGCCCCTGTCCAAGCCAAGAATTAGAGAAGACTGGCAGCCTCTAGAGGGGCTTTGTAGCAGCATAGAATAGATATCGTAGTATGTCAGCATTGAAATAAAGGTGGCATTGACCCTAGGGTAAATTTAAAAATAACTGCTGTGCAGGTACCTGTATGCTGCAAAAATCATATTAAGCTTCTTCTTATCTTTTTAAAGTGCTAACAGCTATGGAAAAGTAATAGAAGACTCATACAAAACCATGAAAGATTCCCTTTGATTTCTGAGTCTTAATGCTTTCCTTAGCAGGCCAGCACTACAACAGTTCACCCACCCCAAACTAATTTGGTATCATAGCAGGTGTGCATAAAGAGCTTTGGTTTCCTTGATTGTCCAGCTGCCCTTTTCTGAGTACTCAAATCTAGCAAGAAAGGGTTTATTCAAGGTAAACAAAGAAAACTCCTGATCTACAATATAAACTGGAATCTAGCTATTTCCTTTCCTTATTCATAATTCATTCCTTAGGAAGACAAGTGAGCTGTTGGTCGGCTTTTTTTTTTTTTTTTCTTTTTCTTCCCTCTGCTGCCCTAGTTTACTTTTGTATTTTATGGCTAGAAGTTATTGAGGCAGTCACCAGGACCAGGTGTCATTTGCTGGTATCGTCAGATCCCCTACATCAAGCTTCAGGCTAGAGCACAAAACAGAAGCAGAACTTGTTGCTGTGCTGAATTGCTTTCTTCTTTTCTTAGGCAAGAGAGTCAATTGCATCCACACTTCTCTGGATAGACCTCTCTGATGTGTTTAGTGCTATTGACTGTAAACACCATGGGGCCCATTAGGGTGACATGGTGGCCTCAGTTCCCGACCATCCCCATTCCTCAGCCTCCAGCAACATGAACTGGGATGAGAAAGGGACAGTGACAGGAGTCAGGCAGCCATAGGCCCAGGCCTGGCCAGGAAGGCAGCCCCCAGGTTGGGATGGATATGGGGTGGTGCCCATCCCAGCAGAGACCAGGACAAAGCAGAAGGCAGTGGGCAGGCTGAAAGGCAGCCCTAGTGCAGGGGGTGATTCCCCCTTCTTCTCTTCCTATGGGAATCCCCTCAACATGTGGTTTCCTAGTTCTGTCCAATGGGTGCTGAGCTGAGGCCAGGGTGGCCCTACCCAGGCCTCAGGGAAACACTGGGAATAGTGGGTAAAGTCCAGGTTCTTGGAAGTATTATAGTCATTTACTTCCAATCCATGTACCTGCTAGACTCTGATCTAGAAGTACGTTTATCAGTTTGGGAATTGGTGTCTGAATAGCACTGAGTATTTGGGTCTTAGTTCTGGCAGGAAACAATGCCTCCTATTTTTCAAAATTGTTATAGTCTAACGAAAAAAAAATAGCCTTTCAGTGCTCCTGAAGTCACATATCTCTCTGAAGTTGTTTTTGGTCCCTGTCACTTGTTTGTTGAATATTCTTCTCTTATGCGAACTCCATTGGCATGAAAAAGATTTTTATTCAGAGATACACAGATTCCTTCTTCTTTTACATTTGTGCATGTTGGTTTCTTCTCTTAGAGTTTCCCTTTGAATGTTAATGCCTTTTATGAGGGATGATATTCTTCTGTAGATTAGCTACCTGTTGGAAAGATGACTACCTTTCAGTATACTCAAGCAATATTTTTCCTAATGGTAACAACTATTTCTACTTCATAGAAAATACTGGGCTTTTTTATAGTAAATTAAAATGGCAATTTTGTATTAATGATCTTCAAAGACAGTCTCAGAGAATTGTGGAAGATATTAACTTCTTTAATTCTGATCATCCGGTACCTTCATATGGTCTTTATGAGTCTGGGTTTGGTTTTTAATATAATAAGGCATTATTATAGCTGAAGTAAATATCAGTTAAAAAATCATTTATGTAAAAAAATCATGAATAGAAAACTACAGTAAACAGTAGATATGCAATATCATTTTTATCCTAACTTCTAGGTGAGTAAATTGGCAATAACTGCTACACTCCCGCCTACGCTAATCACGGAATAACACTGAATTTATACATAAAATCCTGTTTTTCTGCCATAACAAAGCCTTCATTAAGATGTTCTCACCTTTTAGTCCATTTTTTTTTCTGTTCAAAAGTTAGCTCTCAGTCAAGGAGAGGAATGAAGACAGAAAGGATTCTAGTATACCTTCTGCTGCTTCATCCCTGCACTTGTGTGTAACCTTCCAAGACCCTAGCTGTTGCCTCATTCACACTTTCAATTGCTGTAACTCATCAAATTTTAATTTGATAGTAGTATCACTGAGACATAGTGCCAGCAGAAAGGAAACTGGCTAGTTTTCTCTGAAACCTGCCCTAATCCAGAAAGAATATGCAAAAACCCTTTGGCTCCCCAAATACAACTAAAACAAAAAAGTACTGGAAGACCCAGAATTACCCAGATAGACAGCTTCAATCCAGCCAGGAAATAAAAGTCCAGAAGTCATTCTCTGTTACCAAATAAAGCTAACAGTACATAGGAGGGCCTAGAGATAGGAGAAGACTAAAACTCAAAATAAAATTCTTGCAGGTCCATTACAGCAACCAACTTTCATGCTCACTTTTTTTTTTTCCCTCCATTTTTTTGCAAGACAGAAATAGCTAGGTGAAAATGAGGACCTTGTGCCTTTCCACTATTTTAAAGGCAAGGTGTTGGTTTTATATTTTATTTATTTATTTTCAGGTGTTGTTCATCATTTCTTAATTGAAGCAAATACAGACAGTGCTGAATTTTGCCAAGGAAAATTTTTACTGACAAAAGTTCTCAAGATACAAAGCAATCTAAGAGTAGCACTCTAGTAATAAAGTAATTTGCTTTTTTCATTGTAGTAAGCCTTGGGAAAATAATATATAAATGGACCTCATTTAAATCATAATCATATGTAAAAATAATAATAATAATACAGGCATATGAGCTACTCCATTAACAATTTGCTTACCTGTATGTCACATCATGATAACTGGAAAGGGAGAGAAATGGTCAGTAAAATTATTATGTAGTTACTAAGTTCTCTTTAGTTTGAAAGATGAAATACATGTCTGTGGCAACTGCCTTGGTGATGTTTGGGAAAAAGGGAAGAAGCTAAAGCACTGGACATACCTTGAGATTATGCTTTGTGCTAGAACAACACAACCTGATGCATTCTACAGCTACAGTATTTACTGTTGATGCCTTCTCCTAATGTATGATTTGAGATTTTTTTTAACCCCTCTATTAAATATCTTGCACATGACCCTTATGCCAAGGTACATGAGACACACCTCAGCATTAATAAAGAGAAGGCAATAGGACTGGATATGGTGCTTAACTTTACACCCAGGCACATCTCCTTCTTTGAAATGGCATATAATTTTTACTTTAATACATATTATTATATAACTAATATATTATTATAATATAATAATATAATATTATTATATAACTAATGGCTTGATTCTATAATATCTTTAACTTTTCTGTTCCAAGTGCTGTATTTGTAGGATTTGCTGGATACATTCTGTAAAGCTTTAACTTCTCGATTTGTGAATCTTAGAAAAGCAGCTCAGTCTATGCTCATGTGAACTAAGTGGTATTTCCTTCACTGGTGAAAATTGACACAGCTACAAGAACTTGTTGAAGCTTTATGAAATTTTTCAGCTTTGGACTCTGCTTTAAAGCTACTGGGTTAATTTTGTGAATTCAGCAAAAAAAAGCGAGCTCTGCACAGTCACAGACAGAATATTAATGTTCCAGGTCTGTTCCTTGTACGCTTGAGAGCAAGAGGAAGTCTAAACATGCCAATCTTCACTTGCATGGCTGTGCTTTTCATGCTTCTCCTTCACAGTGATATATTGCAAGTTACAGTTAGGAGGCCAGCTTGGATTTTTAATCTAAAGTGAACCCAGATAGAGCAAAAGAAATTTAGAATACTTGTATAGACAGTACTCTTAAACTTTGGAGAAGTGTTTGCTCTTCCCCAAATCAAACCACTCTTTGACAATGGAGGATAAGAGTAAAAAGCATAAATTTAAGATATACCGCTTCTCTTTTCTTTTTTTTTTTTCTTTCCACCTAAAATGTCGAGTTCTTAAAGCAGTTTTTCCCTTCTGAAATGGGGACCTTTGTAATTAATAGGTTATTTTGCTGTACGTGTATATGCACCTACAGATATGTGCAGTTATGTATGTGTATACATCCACAAAGTGCCCTTTTGTGGCATCAATGCAGTGCTTTAAGGCATTAGAAAAGGATTTGAGTTTCCATTTTGTATTTTATTTTTACACGGAGAGTAAGACAGCTTCTTTCAATAATAATGATTATTATTATAACAAATCAAAATGGGAAAAAATGTCAGGGGCTACTGTTGGATTTAATTTCTGTTTTTTCAGCCCATACGTTAATTTTCTGTCACATCTTTCTTTCTTCATTGAACTGTCATGAATAATATTTTTTCTACTTTTAAGAAGCATGCTGAGTTTAAACAGAGTTCCCTTCCTCTGCTTCTTTATCACGGTACAAAACCTACAATGGTGGTTAATCTTCTGTGTCAGTCTCTTTTTTCCTGTTTTTATGACAAAATTATCATTCACTTTCTTGGCTTGTCTTGGAATCCAGAGTAATGTCACTTGGGCCTCAGGGGCTGTTGAGCAGCAGCAGCAGGTATCAGCTGAGGAAGTCAAGGTAGCATTAGCAGTCGTGCCTGGCTTTATAATAGTAGCTTCCTCCTCCAGGATTTGTCAATTTTGATTTTGCAGTTCAGTCAGCAATGGCATGTGCTGTTTGCCTCCTGTCTGTTCAGCAAAATAAAGGGAATCATTTTGTCTTCCAGGTGACAAGACTGAAAAGGAAACCTCTGCAGCTGCTTTCATGATTTGATGTGCAAGCTGCATTTTTCTCCCCTAAGTCTGTGATGATATTTTGTGTTTATGGCTATTTGGATTCTCTCGATAATTTAATAATTGGCAACTCCTACTCTAACTTGCTGCTTATTTTCAAAGCTGGCATCCTCACTGAACTTTTCTGCTTTCTCTTCACTAGTTGTAAAGGAAAGTGAGAAGGGAAGAGAAGCGGGGAAGAGGGGAAGGACAAATCTCATTTCTAACTGCAGGGGAAAGTCAGTGAAGAAGAATGAGTTGGAGGATACAGATGATTTTCTTGAGAGCTCCGTGCCCACTAGAGAATACTTTAACCAAAGAAAGGAGGAGAAGGATAAAAAATAAAAAATAAATATTGCAGTAAACTCCTAAGGTAGTGTGCAGTGTCAGGATGTAAAGAAAGTAGTTGCTATCTGAACAAGAGCTGGGAAAGGAAATAGAGTCTCATACTAAAATCTCTGCTGCCAAGCTGTGAATCTTAGAAGTGCTCAAGTATTTTTGCCTATTTGCTGCATGAAATGACACACCAGCACAGCTTTGCTGTTAGTCACTGCCCCTATTTCGTAAAGCTTGCAACAAATGAGCTTAGTTACTCAGCTATGGGATTTCAGTCAGAGCTTGTTTAGAATTCTTCTTGTGCATACAGACCACAAATGTGTGCCAAATACTTTTGGCTGATTGGAAGGTATTTCAAAGATGTGAATAGAGTTTGAATGACCTATAAGGAGTTTGGGGGTGGGGATGGTGTGGTGTTTTTTTTTCAGTACCCACAATACTAATTAGCCACAAAACACTTGCCCCCTGAGAAAGCAAATTGTAATTTTAGTTCTGGGAATGTTTTCACATTTGCCAGCTCACACATTGTGCAGTGACTCATCAAAATGGATTGTGTTAGTCATTTGCTGCTTCAGCTAACAAATATGAGAAAACATGGATTATTTTAACAATGGTTAAATGAACACGCATGAGCTTTTCTGTAGGGAAAAAAGTTTTTAAAGTATGTTTTTATTTTTCTTTTGGAAAGACAGAAGAAGACATATATATGTTATTCTATTGTATCAAAAAGATAAAATACCTATGGCAATATAAAGATCTCTGTAAATTATTTTGCAGTTATCCCAGATATTCACTTTCTCAAAAAAATACTCTGTATTTGCAATATAATCCATTAATTCTTATGCCTTTTTTTTTTCTTGTCTATATTGTTTAAATGTTATTTGTTAGAGAGAGATACTGTAATTGTCACTTGGTAGAATAATGGCAAGTATATCAGCACAAAGGTTGGGTATTGTCTATCTCTCCACATTATTAGAATATTTTTCTTTAAACTCATAATTATCTGCAGCATACATTTTCTATTTTGTTTATGCTTTCAAATTTGAAAAAAAAAAAAAAAAGATAATAAAATTATTTATCAGATCAAATTTCATGAAGGAAAAACTTCAGTCCTTAGAAAAGCCCATAGCTGAGTTCCAGGTTAATCTGGACAACATCGTGCTGTTAGGTATATTGAAAGGAATTAGAATCAACCCATTGCTTATATGGATTTGTTGCTGTTGCAAAAAGGTTTTATTTTTCCCAAGGCAGGTAAATTTCAATAGACCACCTGCACTTTTCTGTGAGGGATGTTTGGGAGATGTAAGATAATATAATAAAATTCTAATCTAAAATTCATGTGTAAATCTAGATAATTTTGAGATAAATAAATGTCTTTCATTTTATAATGAATAAAAACATAACTTGGTCTTTTAAGTAGGACAGATACTTGATAAACTAATTCATCTCCAGAGCAACTCTGAGCTATTCTGTAGTAGAATTAAGACTTCAGTGTTGGAAAATACCTAAATCCTGCCTGGCTCTAATACAGAAATCTGTATGGGGGGTATTTGACAGGTACTGACATAGATGTGTGTGTGAATCTTTCTGGAAAGCATCGTAATTTTCTGACCAAAGAAAGGCAGGTCTGGCAGGGAGATGTCCACAATGCTGAGAAATAATGAAAAAGTGTGGTTATGACGTTCCCAGAGACTTCTGTAAAGTTTTTTCCTAAGACAATCATGTTGACCCAGGAGCGTACATCTAAAGAACAAAATCTATACTGTTACAGCACACCCTATAAAAATGTAAATGCAGCTTGAAGCATGCTTTATTCATGACATTTTCAAACTGTTGAGACCTTAAAGGAACAAAGCTAAAAAGTTCCTGTTTAAAAAGCTAAAAGATAAAATATGTATTTAAAATAATAAATTATACATAAATGTGATTTATAATTTATTGTCTATGAAAGTTTTATCACAGAAACAAGGAGAATGGGATATATGTAAATACATAAAAGCAAAGTAAACACTTTCATAAACTGGGCGAGTAGAAGAGAGTTAACTTGGATTTTTTAATGCAGCTCTAATCGAAGAGACACTTTTAGAAAAGTGTCTTATAAGAATAGTAAAGCTCAGGGTATATTTTTCCATTAGAAACATATCTTTTCTGCATTGATGGTAAACCATCATGTTTTCTCGCATTCAGTGATGGTGTTAATCCAATTCAGTAATGTTCTGTAGGGCAAACCAATGCGTACATCAGCTAGAAGAGCCAATTCCCATATTTATTGTAGGCAAGATAGGCAAGAACTCCCAATTTCACCGTGTGATTTTTATCATGTATCAACCTGAGTTACGTGTCACAGACTTGACAGAGCTGCATATTTAATAGCAAAGGATGTCTGAGCATCAGAGGTCATAAAAGAAGAAACACTTCAGGATTTCTAAACCAACCGTACTAACCTGTGATCACGGCTTATGTACAGTCAGAACGTCACTTAGTCTCATCCTCCACTTTTAATACAGTGAAAATACAGGCTAGATGTAGATCTATTTAAATATATGTACATATGTATAATTAGGAATGTAATGGACTGTGTTGTTCCAATTCATTCAGGATTTGTTGTTAACTGCAAGAAATTGATTATAGTCATGATTACTGCACATTGATTTGGCAGTGGCTACAGAAAACACACTTAGCAAGCTTGTTAATAATGCTATCAACTTTATTCCAAGAAAATATTATGATTGCTCTACTTTATAGATCCTTTCTGAGTTTCGCAGCTGCCAGCCCCACACAGGAGGAAGGCACTGAATAAGAGTTTCCAGTTGGAAATGTTACTGTGGAGCTCTTGCCTGTTGAAGATTCAAGCAGAGACTGCCAGCTTTTTTATTCCCCACTGTTCCAAGAACTTATTTTGAAGTATGAACTTGGCTTTTGGGAAAAATGATATGATCTACTAAAATAATAATAATAATGCTTGATGATTAGACTTGGAAGAAAATAAAGAAAAAAAAAAAGGTCCTTGATGATTGTGTATTTAATATTTTTATGAGTTTATTTTAGATTGGAAGCAAAAGGATTGAATGCTTGTTCTGCATTATTGTAAAGATCAAGGTAACCGGTGTTTATATTTTGTAGCAGAACACTGAATCAATCAAAAAATAGTTTAAAAAGTCCATTGTTCATATCATCTAAAAATTTAGCAGAGTTCTTCATTTAGTAGAGTTTATTAAGAAAAATGGAGAAAAGTAATAAAGCATCAGGCTTCAAAGTAGTTATTTTTATGATCACATAAGGTATTAGTGTCTATAACAAAGCAAGCATCTTAATAAAATAACCTTAATAACAAGTCCGCTGCTAGTAAAGAGTACTTGGGTATGGAAAAATAGTAGATTGCAGCAGCACAGAACAGACAGACGACTGAAACTTTGGACTGCAGCTATACTAGAATTTTTAAGAATAGAGGTTATTGAGGTAACTAAACAGGAGGATCTTCAGAAATATTCAAGTATGCATCCCTGAGAGCCATAGCTTGGTTACACAAAAGTCCTGGTCTTCTCCACTAGAGCATAACTTCCTAAACAGAGCAAATACCAGGTAAGTGTTATGTAGTGAGATGATCTCAATGATTCTCTGATGATTCCTTCTTTCTCTTAATGCCAATGGAACAGTCCTTCTCTGTTTTTCATTATTTGTATTGTTTTTCTTACTTGTTACTTTTGCTGACCCAGAAGGAGACTGTTTAGTTTATTGCATGTGGGACAGCTCGGTTAATGCTAAACCGTCAGTGAATCAATGAGCATTTTAAATATTTTATCTTTTTCAGTTTGCTGTGGAACAAAAAGAAAATCACTTAGCAACACCTATCCATGTGAAGCTAGTCCTTGAACATTCACTGGAATGTCTGCACTGTTTCTGTAACTTAGCCAGTTCTTTAGACAGTCTAGTCTTTTTTTAACCATCTAATGCTTTCCCATTAGTGTTGCTATACAACCTCTTTCTTTGATGTGTTTCTCAGATGCCTGTCTCAGACTGTATTTAATTTCATTCTTTCTTTGAAAGTCTGTAATCTTGTTTCTCTTTACTCTGTTACAGCTGTGTAAATTTAAATTAATTTACTTTCTTCATAGATTTATGCAGCCATGAATAGAATCTCATCACTCTGAGATGTTCACTGTCAAATATTTCAGCATGGCAGCCAAAGAAAGTTGATGAATAGTAGGTAATTCTGGGCATCTGGCTATTTCATTTATGCTTGTAAATGGGAGTTGAGCTCTTTGTAAAATTTGCTGATCATAGATAGGACTAGCGATATTGTCAGTGGATCTGGTACGCTTATCTTTTAAACTTTTTTTTACTTTAACTGTTAAAAGATTAAGCTCTTTGGGTAGTCTGGTCTCTGAGTAAGAATAGAAGTGTTAAGCACGTGAACTTAAGCTTCAGTGAAATCCTGCCTGAAGCATTTGTTTTCCACTAAAATATATTGCCATCAAGAGAGAAGTTTTGCCAGGATCTTCATAACACACATTCTTCAATTTATTGTATATTTTATTAAAGAATACTAAGGGAAAGAGCCTGTGTGTTGGATTTATGCTAATAGTTCTCACTTTCTGGAAGCCCCCCATTGTCTTTTCCATGAAGAAAGAAAGGCGATGGCTTTAAAAATCACTTAGTCCATGGCTTAGTAAGAACCCAAGAATTACTGAATCTTGGCTGTTCTTTGTTGTGCAACAAATAACTTTTCTTTTCTTTAGCAAAAAATAAAAAAAATAAAAATGTCTCTTCTCTCTCTTAGGACTGTTAGTGGGTTCCTGGCTGTTACTGTTACCATTTACCAATGTAATCATACATGTAGTTTGGGCTCTTAGATGAAAGTCTCTGAGCCTTCAAATTGCTAACAGAACAGAGAGGAGGGAGGTAATGGGGGGTTTTCCTTCTAGAATTTCTCTGTTTTAATCTGATTTAGCCTTCTGTGAAGTTAATATTTTCAGAAATGTGTAAGTGTCGAAGCTGGAAAGCCAAGTGATCCTAAGTAATAAGATAGAAGCATGACGGTTGTTCTTTCATCTTTACTTCGGTTGTATGTACATGATAGGCCATTGGTTTTAAGGATGCAGTCACAGTCACTTTTTTGCATACCCTCATTTTGCTATCAGCTGTATGATTCACACTCAATACTGTATGCAAAGGCTACATGAAACAGTGTCTTATTTTTCTTCTGTCACTTCTATAACACTCAATACAAAATGCAAATGCTTCAAACACATTGCACTTAACAATTCTGGGGTACTTAGGGAACTAATGCATAGACTGTCTAAGGAGCTACCTATTACTTAGGGGACCCAGGGCTTGCATTTTCACAATCCTTTTCTGTTTGCATTCTGAAAGCAAGCATCCTGTTGGTTTTAGCTGTAGTTGCTTCTAACAAATTGCATCACAGTGACCCAAAGTTCAAGAACAAGCACTGCATACAGTTTGTGAACTGTGAAAAAATGTTTGATTTTAATTGACTTGCCCAGCATTGCATACACAGTTTGGAGGAGAGTTTGGAGCAGTATTCAGTACTACAAGAGAGGATTCAATTGATTTAACAGTGCTACTAGCCTTTTTCACACCATCTTGCTCAGCTTCTAGCTGCTGCAGTGAACAATGCAGAGGACATGTAGAAAGGAACTGAATTCAGTTAAGCATCATCTAACAGGTGCATGGATGATAATACATACAACTAGAAGCTGTATATAAATGCCTATTCAGAAACAGAACATCAATCACTGAATCATCTAGGCTGGAAAAGACCTTCAGGGTTACCAAGTTCAACCATCAACCTCACCTATTGTGTCCCATCACCAAACTTTAGCGTCACGTCTCTTAAATACCTCCAGGAATGAGGACTCCACCACTTCCCTGGGCAGCCCATTCCAATATTTGATCACCTTCTCCATGAAGAAATTCTTCCTAACGTCCACTCCAAACCTACCCTGATGCAGCTTGAGACCGTTTCCTCGCAAAACAGTCACAGGTAACAATAGTCCTTGCTTTTCCTAATTTTGCATTCCTTTATGCTTCTACCATTGCTTTCTTTTATATTTTAGTAGTTTATCTTTCTTTTAAATATATTCTACTCATCTGTATTTTTTTCATATTTGTTTTAATGTTACTAATTCTTTTGTTATGTTTAAGCTACCTTTTTTCACAGATTGGCATCACTTAATGAAGCACAATTGGGGCTAGAATTTTGCTGATGGTATCCTAATTCTGTACCACATTTCACAGAGACCTGTTAAATTTGCATATTTTGTTTTCTTACCATAACTTTTTACTCCTTTTTTTTTCATTTCTTTGGGTAATTTTTCTATCTTCCTGATTCATTATTGTTTTCAGCAGTTTGTTATTCCTATCTGCATTTATGCTTTTTGCTATGCTTCTACTCTTTCTTTTGAAAAAAATAATAATACTTAAACAGCTAATTCAAATGTATTTCTTCATGCATATACTTTTCCATAAATTGATCTGCTTCCTGGCACTATACTTGAATATCTCAACTGTCTAGTAAGCATTGCATTGTTTTGGTCACTTTTATTTAGTGCTTGCATTCCTAGGTAGTTAGCTTTAATGACTTCTTACAATCTCCCATTTTCATTCCATTCCTTCTTCTACCATCTTTTTGATGTTTTGGAGTTGTGTTGTTTCATATCACTATTTGCAGTCTTTTTTGGGGGGTTTAGAGTGTGGAGAGGGGATTGGACTTCCTATTGTTAGGCTTCTAGATTATATTTGTATCTTTAGCTTCAGGATTGCCGCTGTTGCTATTATAATATTCTTATATCCATGTCTATTGTTGTAACAAGCAGAGCTGTACAAAGTATTCCTGTCTGTTTTTTCTGTACTTTTTTCTTCTTGCACTATTTTTTCTTGGTGTTGGTAGCAGTTGCTGCTTCAGGTTGAGAACGTAATGTTCAGACGAGAACATAACACTATGGCTCGTGCTGCTAGAATAAGGACCTACCTCCAGAGTGCATTATTCTTCCACAATTATGATCTTTCTTCCAAACTCTACATCTTACAACCTTCATTTGGAATCTTGAATAATACCCATCAAATAAAGATATTTTTATGTTTCACTTCTTTTACTGAACAACCCAAATGACTTTCCCGTGAGATAGAGGACTTTTTCTATTTTATGTACTGAACACGGGTTTTGCCAGAATGATTGTGATGACAGCAGAAATATAATAAAGAAATTTAACTGAACTTAGAGTATCTAAAATAGGTGCTTAAAACAGAAGTCTTTTCTCTTTACATCAATTTTTAAATTTCTGAAGTAAATATATTTGTATTTAAAGAAGATGACTGATGTTTCTCAGGGATTTATTTTTTTTAATTTAACATCTTGCCACCCACTCCACCCCATTACCAATTTTTTGGATTTCTAGATTATGTACTTTATAAGTAGCATCTTCCAAATCTCCAGTTAGGTGACCTTTGCCATGCTACCATCGCTATCATATTATCCCCTCTATTTTTTTTTTTATTTTATTAGACATGTTTGGATAGTTTAACCAAACTAAGTTGATTTCAAAATTACAAATCCAACTCTGTATTTAGTTTACTCATAGATAAAGCTAGTACATAACGTTATCCTCTTTAGAGTCTGCAAGGCTCTTTCTGAAAAGCTAATTGTTTGCACTAACGTAGAGTAAAAGACTAGCTTATGATCACAAATGTGCCCCATAGGAACTTAGTTACCTGTGTTGGGGCACTGCATAAGCTGTGGTTTGAGAACATACACTTAAATGTGTACATATTAAGGCTCATTCTCATTTCATTTATGCTGGTATAAATCACATAGAAATTACTGGAATTATGTTGCTCTTATGGCATCGTACTGAGAGCAGAAGAAGGCTGATTAAATTTGTGTTAAATGACATTAATCTCCAGTAAGGACTTGAAGAGGATAAAGTTTTTAATAAAGCATTAAATAGACAGATGATCTGTCTATACTGACCAAAGGCATTTCCTTATCATGAGTAACTTGCTGCCTTATTATTTGTGTCCCATCTGAAGTCAGCTTGCCAGTCTTGGACTACATGGAGTCCTAGGTTAACTTCATAGCAAGTCTGTCATTATTGCTAGATTTTCTTTCCCATGCTCAAATAGCTTTCCTCTTGGTGACCTACCTCTCCAGTGACAGGGCTAATTCAATATGAAACCTGCAGTAATATTCCTTCCTGTAGCTGCACTCCCTTGCTGCACAATCTGAGCATCTTCTGAACATAGTATTCTTCTAGTCCATATTCCTTTCTTGAATTGCAAATCTCTATTTGCCAGGCTACACTTGCACACTTATTCAAATTCTTTCTTGAAGAAAGTCATGGCTTTGCTTGCAGCACACAGTCTGCTGCATTTCCTTGCTCATGTAGATGTTAGGGTATTGTATTCAACTGGTATTTACTATTTATGTGGTGTATATGTAGTGCATAAAGTGTTCAAGGGAAGGCACTGTGTCCATGTGTGTATAATACATGAATGTGCGCATATACCTTCATCTCTCTCTGGAAATTATAGACACACAATAACTGTGTACATATATATTACATATTATAGACAGAGAGTATATATGGTATATTTATACATACATCCAATGTATGTATATATTTTGATTCAGCACTGCTATCTGGTGTTACTGGCTTTATAGAGCACTGATGAACACCAGGTAGAAGATAGGTGTCTCACCATTTTGTCCAGTCAATGAAAGTCAGAAGTTTTCTTTGTCCTTTATGTGGAATTTTGTAGGAACTCTATACAGGTGGCTGTTGAAAACAAATTAAAAAAAAAAAAGTGTTCTGGAAGCAGTCCACCCGAAATCCTGTAATGCCGAGCCATTAGTATTCCTAATTATGTAGAGTATAGGTAGCTAACAAAGGCCAACTCTCTACAGGATCTGACTAGACTAGATGCTTAGACTACCAAATATTGAGTCCTACACTGTATTTCAAAGTGGTGAAAACATTTATTTTCAATTTAAGTTTAAATTAGAACTCAGGTGTTGAAGATATAATAATATGCAATTAATCATGGATTAAATATTTGATTGCAATTTGCAATAATTTAAATACCTCAGTCGTTGTTCATGACCACTTATTAGGGATTTAGATGTGTGTATACAAATTATACCCACTTCCTTCATAATTTTTAATAGCTTCTTCTCCCCAGTGGTAGCCAGTGCATGCAAACTAGCGCTTAACATAGTTGCTTAGTCTTCTAAGCATTTTTCGTGCTGGATTTATTGAGCTAATAATGATATTATTTAGATATGTGAAAATCTAGAGATGTCAGAAAGGGAATAAGAAAGCATTCAACACTGGCTTCATATTTATTCTCCAGTATTAGTATGTATCTTATTTTTCTCAATTAGAATCGAATCAATGAGTTCCCAACAAGAAGCTTTTAAAGCAAAGTTTGTCACAAAACAGATTTTTGCTTTAGTTTGATGACAATCGTGCATTAAATTTAAATCCCTAAAAAAATGACTAATAAGGAAGTCCTGATACATACATGCATACCTGCAGTGGCATGAATGTATTGCCATAATAATAAAATCCCACAGCTTTCTTAATAAGTGAACGGTCATCACTCTAATTCATAGAGTTATTCTCAGAGGATCCTTGCTAACAGTTAGCACAAAAATGGGGACCTGCAGGAAGTGCATATTTCTTTCTCACATTCAGTTCCTGATTTCTGAATATTTTACTATTCAGAAACACTGAAGCAATTTCCTCCTGGTGAGGTTTTTAGCTTCATCCTCTGTAAAATCGGTATTGAGCAGCCAGGTAGTAAGAAGTGTCGGTAATTTACATTATTATTATGTGCCAAATAATGCTGCACCAAACGTGGGAAACAAAGCTCTGTAAAAGCAGCCAGGTAGGTAGTGCAGGTTGTTAAGAAGCATTGATTCTCTTGGATCTTGGATACGCATCACCTCCTTGCTATTTTCACTATTGTTTTCCCTATTGTCAGCCTGCCTAGCCTTTCTGCACATTTTTCCTGTCACTTATTCTCCAGAAAATATATCACACTTAATAGTATCTCATCTGAAGTGTAACTCTTCATGTTCTTCATAAACCTCTCCAGGCTGTCTGCACTTTTACCAGCTTAAGGGCAACTTCCTGGTGAACAGTCGGCTCATCAAACATTAATTTTTGCAAATCTATGGGGAGAAGATTTTGGGAAATGCAGTTTTCTTATGCAGTTCTGGGAACAACAACCTCTCCAGGTACATGGCCCTGCTGTGTATTTGTTGAACAGGCATCCGGTACCGTGAATGAGTCAAGTCTTTGATTAGTAGCACCTGCAGGCTGAGGCAACAAACCTCAGATCTTGCACCGTCTCTGTAGGGTCTCTGCTGACCTGAAGCTTGACATATTTCCCTAACTACTTGAAAATGAAGCTGTCTTCATTCACGGGTGTGATCTCATTGCTCTGAAGGAGACCTGGCCTCCTAGGAGGTGGGAACCTCTCTGGGAAACTTCCCGGGCTGCTACCACTGTCGCTGCTGATCAACAGAGCAAGACTGATATCCTTGAGTGATTCCCCCCCAGCACATTTAAAAACATGCACAGTAGTTGCATTAATTTTTATGTTTTTAAAAAATGTTTCTTAAGACTGAAATCTGAGAAGCCCTTGCCTCAGCCTGTAAAGTGCTGCTGACTGTGTCTCCTATTAGTGTATAGGAATTTAAGGCCAACTCAATCACTGCAATGAAAGGTGTTTATTCACTAGGGAGATTGACTCTGGTTAAGGCCGAAGGCTCTGAAAGGAATTTCCACAGTTCTTTTTCCCTTTTAGGAAAACAGCATTACAAGATCTCTGACAAGAACAGCAGTAAAAGGGAAAAGAAAGGGGGAAAAAATGTAAATACATAAGCTAAACTTTAAATGTTTCAGGATAATGCCTTTGAAATTCTAGCTGCCTTATGGTATCACGCTCCATCTGAGGTGCACCTGGAAAGAATCATAAATTATTTGTTCCTGAACTGATTCTGGGAACAGTCTGCTTATTATTTATTGTTTGTTTTCATGGTTAGACTGCTGTCCTATGGAAAAGATAAAAAAGGACTTTCTGTCCTTTCTGTGGACTTAACTGTTGAGCAGTGTGGTCTCTAAAATGTGGAAGAGATCACTGTAATCAGGACAGCAAACTACAACATCAATTTACTTGTCCCTGTCTCAGAGCAGGTAGGGACTTTGGGGTTGGTTTTGTGCTTTTTTTTTGCTTTTTTTTTTTTTTTTCTTTTGATGGCATGCTAGTGTGCTGGGAGGGGAGAGAGGGGAGGAGGGAAGGAGAAATAGATCCGGCTGATATTATAAAGGGCCTAATTACAAATTAATGAAGTTCCCAATCACAAACTCTTTCCAATGAAAGTTTGTTCTCCTTCTTTCATCTTTTCCTACAAAAACCTGCTGTGGTTTGGTTGTCGAAGAGCAGAATCAATCTACATTTGCCAGTGCCCCATTATTTACTTCCACATTTTTCTGATGTTCCTCCCAGTTTGTCCCTGTTGCTGCTTACGGAGGAAATTTCTAGTCAGTCAGTGGAAATAATAGGTAGGTTAGCCTCTTGAAAAAGGCCTTTCATACTTTGAACCAGGCCATTTGCTGATACATTGTTGTGATACCTTGAACATATCTTACGTTTACTGATGGAAAAAATGTTTGATATGTCCAAGATTTACAATGCCAGAAGAAATGTTTGTCTCAGATACGTCCAGGATTTAGAATGCCATTTCCTATTAAGAATGATCCCCTGTCTAAGGCTGTGACATGGATGGAAAACCGTATTTAAATTTTAATATTGTTGTTAAAAAAAAAAAAAAAAAAAAAAAAAAAGGTTGAAAACAGCATGACATAATGTATACCAGGATATCTTCAGCTGCCATGTGCACCTGCAGCTCCTGAAATAGATCACCAAAATGATAAAAATTACAGCAATGCTTTTACTTTCATGCAAAAATTAAGTGATTATTTTGTGGAAATGATAGTTAGGTTTTCTTCCTCTATCCGTGATTATTTTGATTTTTTTATCTAACACCTTTTCAGGCAGTGATAAATTAGGAAAGATCCAGACATGAGACTTGAACATCTAGAAAATGCAGATGAAAGGAAAATCAAAATATGCAGTATTTTGGTTTAGTTCCTTTAGTTCCATAAAGATTCAAAAGAAGAGCACAAAATTAATCTCACTTTTTGGGGAGTTTTCTAGACAAATGACAAAGCAGGGCTGGCAGCTCATGTAAGCTCTGTTAATTAGGGTTTTAACAGGTCTCAAAATCTGAAAGTTCTTGTGCTAGCACAAGCATTTGTGAAAATGAGAGCACCCTGATTCAAGAACATGATCCTCAGCTCCTCTAGGCTTTCTTAAGATTTTCTCGTAAGTCTTAAGAGGTTTAGGATCTTTCAGATGAAGAGCAATTGCAAGTGTGAGCCAGGGTACATCATATGTTAGACTACCACAAGAAGTTAAGAGGGTGACCAACAGGAGAAACTACTGGGACTGTTAATAAGTGTGTTTTAATTCTTTTCTGTTTTGTTTTGTTTTGTTTTGTTTTCCCCTCTGCTGTACCTAACTTTATACCTTTAACTTATAGTCTTATACTTTTGGAAGATTTGTTGGCAGACAGCCTGACTGCTGTCTTGGATACCCTCACTATACTGGTCAGTTTAAAGGGCTGGCATTTTTGTTTACGATTTTGGCTGTTGTCTGAGTGGGCATGTTTACTGGGTCTGGCTGGAATGTTAACTTTCCCTGCAGCAGCCCACACAGCGCTTTGCTCTGCACTTGTAGCTGGAACAGCAGTGTTATCACACCAGTGTTGTGTCTACTACTGAGCAGCAGTGGCACAGCATCGGGCCTCTATCTAACCCTCCTAGGGGGTGGGCAAAAAGTGAGAAGAGAAACATCACCAGGGCAGCTGACCTGAACCAACCAAAGGGATATTCCATACCATGTGATGTCACACTCAGCAATAAAAGGTGGAAACAGGAAGAAGAGGGGAGGGGTGGGCTCTCGTTGTGAAAACGTCAGTCTTCCTCCCAAACACCGGCTACGTGCATTGAGGCCCTGCTTCAAGGATGTGGTCAATCATCGCTCATTTGTGGGAAATAGAGAATAATTTCTTTCCTCTGCACTTCCACATAGCCTTTATTTGTTTTGTTTGTTTGTTTTCCTCCCTTTTTTTTTCCTTTCCCCCTCCCTTTTCCCCTTTCCCTTTTTTTTTTTTTTTTTTTTCCGTTTAGGTAAATTGTTTAGTTCATAATAATCTTTCTTTTATTATTATTATTATTATTATTTCCCTTAATTAAATTATCCTTATCTCAACCCATGAGTTGTTCTTTGCTTTACTTCTTCCCCTCTTCATATAGGGAGGAGGAGTGGGGGAGCGGTTGTGGTAGCTGCCTAGCATGGTAAAACCACCACAGCATGAAGAAGCTATGTTTATGCAGAAAGGTTTGTTTAAAGTAACAAACAGAATTCAGCTGCAAAACAAGGTTCCCTTCAGTATAAAAAGAAAAACAGATCTATTCTTGTAAAACCAGAAGCCTCCAGCCAAAGCCAGCAATAGTATTAATCAATGTAATTTTCCTCAAAAATTGGACACACTTTCTTGTTTTGAAACTCAGTTAAATGTAGTTAATATAGTAAATCCTGTCATAAATCATAACCATGAAAGCAGCATGGTTATTTTCAATTAATTACTTGTTTAAAATTTTTCAGGAGAATGGTATGAGTCCATGTGGCATTTCTGATGTCTGTTTCAAGTTACTGGAAATATGGAGCAGAAATCTCAAGCTGGGCAAAAAACTCTTTTTCTCATTATAGCCGGAAGGGTAAAATCTACAGCACAGTAAAAAACACTTCCTAAAGGATGACTTTTTTAGACAGAGAAGCAAAATGTGTGAATCATTGAGAAGAGGCAGACTTGCTCTTAAAGTCAGGGTTATGCAAGGGCAAGACTTTGGCTGTGCAGGAGTCTTTCCAGGCAATGTGCTAAGAGCATAGGTTTTGTGTAGTTTTTTGTTAGAGCAAATCACGGTAGGATAGATTTGGAGGAATGTCATCAGAGGAAATTCTTATTAATTTTTCCTTTGTGTTCTCTTTTCCATAAAAATGATTTTTTAAATGGTAGTTCGATGTTTATCTCATACATGCTATAGGCTGTTCAGTATGGTCCCTTACTCTATTTGACTGGTTTTTACTCAGGTAAAAACTCTAGCTAATCTTTACAGGTTTTGCTATTATGATCTCTTCTTCCCAGAATGCACTCTTCGAATCAGGACTTCACCTTTGCATTTGCCAGTAATCAAACCCAAAAGAGAGTTGAAATGATTCACGTTTGTTTTGTGAATTGGGCTAGACAGCAGGTTGTCATTCAGAGCAGCTCTGAAATCACCTCTAATCCATACAGCAAGTTTTGTAGCAGTTTGCCTTAGAAGAGCTCAAGGTCCAGGCAGGACCTGCAGGGCACTGTAATGCAGCAGGGATTCGCTGACCCTGAGATACCAGGTGTGCTGTTGAACCCCATGGCAATAATGAAGAACCAGCACCAGGCATACAGGGCACATCTGCATTTGGTTCTGAACTGGAATCAAAAATCTGTTCTTACTCTTTCACACATCCTTCAGCACTGTTACCAGGCATTAACTGCTCACTGCTTTAAGATGCACAGGTTTTCTTTCTTCGTCCACAGTAAGTATCACAGAATCACAGAATCACAGAATTTCTAGGTTGGAAGAGACCTCAAGGTCATCGAGTCCAACCTCCAACCTAACGCTAACAGCCCTCCACTAAACCATATCCCTAAGCTCTACATCTAAACGTCTTTTGAAGACTTCCAAGGATGGTGACTCCACCACTTCCCTGGGCAGCCTGTTCCAATGCCTCACAACCCTTTCAGTGAAGAAGTTCTTCCTAACATCTAGCCTAAAACTCCCCTGGCTCAACTTAAACCCATTCCCCCTCGTCCTGTCACCAGGCACGTGGGAGAACAGGCCAACCCCCACCTCGCTACAGCCTCCCTTGAGGTACCTAAAAAGAGCGATAAGGTCGCCCCTGAGCCTCCTCTTCTCCAGGCTGAACAAGCCCAGCTCCCTCAGCCGCTCCTCGTAGGACTTGTTCTCCAGGCCCCTCACCAGCTTCGTCGCCCTTCTCTGCACCCGCTCAAGCACCTCGATGTCCTTCTTGTAGCGAGGGGCCCAAAACTGAACACAGTACTCGAGCTGTGGCCTCACCAGAGCTGAGTACAGGGGGACGATCACCTCCCTAGCCCTGCTGGTCACTCTGTTCCTAATACAAGCCAGGATGCCGTTGGCCTTCTTGGCCACCTGAGCACACTGCTGGCTCATATTCAGCCGACTGTCCACCATCACTCCCAGGTCCTTCTCTGCCTGGCAGCTTTCCAACCATTCCTCTCCCAGCCTGTAGCTCTGCTTGGGGTTATTGCGCCCCAGGTGCAGGACCCGGCACTTGGCCTTGTTGAACTTCATGCAGTTGACCTCAGCCCATCGGTGCAGCCTATCCAGATCCTCCTGCAGAGCTTTCCTACCCTCAAGCAGATCGACACACGCACCTAACTTGGTGTCATCTGCGAACTTACTGAGGGTGCACTCGATGCCCTCGTCCAGATCATCGATGAAGATATTAAAGAGGACCGGCCCCAGCACCGAGCCCTGGGGGACGCCACTAGTGACTGGCCTCCAACTGGACTTGGCTCCATTCACCACGACTCTTTGGGCCCGGCTATCCAGCCAGTTTCTAACCCAACGAAGCGTGCGCCAGTCCAAGCCAAGAGCAGCCAGTTTCTTGAGGAGAATGCTGTGGGAGACGGTGTCAAAAGCCTTGCTGAAGTCAAGGTAGACCACATCCACAGCCTTTCCCTCATCCACCCAGCGCGTCACTCTGTCATAGAAGGAGATCAGGTTCGTCAGGCATGACCTGCCTTTCATAAAGCCATGCTGACTGGGCCTGATCGCCTGCTTCCCCTTCAAGTGCTGCATGATGACTCTCAGGAGGATCTGCTCCATGAGCTTTCCTGGCACTGAGGTCAACTGACAGGCCTGTAGTTTCCTGGGTCAGCCCTCCGGCCCTTCTTGTAGATGGGCGTCACGTTTGCTAGCCGCCAGTCGATTGGGACCTCCCCCGATAGCCAGGACTGTTGATAAATGATGGACAGTGGCTTGGCCAGCTCCTCTGCCAGTTCTCTCAGTACCCTTGGGTGGATCCCATCCGGCCCCATCGACTTGTGCACATCTAAGTGCCGTAGCAGGTCACCAACCAGTTCTTCATGGATAATGAGGGCCACTTCCTGCTCCCCATCCCCTTCCACCAGCTCAGGGTACTGAGTATCCAGAGAACATCCGGTATTGCCGCTAAAGACTGAGGCAAAGAAGGCATTGAGCACCTCCGCCTTTTCCTCATCTCTTGTAACTAAGTTTCCCCCCGCATCCAGTAAAGGATGGAGATTCTCCTTAGTCCTCCTTTTTGTGTTGATGTATTTATAGAAACGTTTTTTGTTATCTTTAACGGCAGTAGCCAGATTGAGCTCCAGATGAGCTTTGGCCTTCCTAATTTTGTCCCTGCACAGCCTCGCTACTTCTTTAAAGTCCTCCTTAGTGGCCTGCCCACTTTTCCAAAGCTTATAAACCCTCTTTTTCCTCCTAAGATCAAGCCACAATTCTCTGTTGAGCCAGGCCGGTCTTCTTCCCCGCTGGCTCGTCTTTGGGCACGTGGGAACAGACCGTTCCTGCGCCATTAAGACTTCCCTCTTGAAGAGCGCCCAGCCTTCCTGGACCCCTCTGCCCTTCAGAACCGCCTCCCAAGGGACTCCACCAACCAGTGTCCTGAGCAGCTCAAAGTCAGCCCTCCAAAAGTCCAATACAGCGGTTTTACTGGTCCCCTTCCTGGCCTCGCCAAGAATAGTGAACTCCACCATTGCGTGGTCACTCTGCCCTAGACAGCTCCCGACGATCACGTCCTCCACCAGTCCTTCTCTGTTTGTGAAGAGAAGGTCTAGCGGGGCACCTCCCCTGGTAGGCTCACTAACCAGCTGCGTCAGGAAGCTATCTTCCATTTGACTGTAATCCATTTGACTGTAGCAGGAACGAAGGATTTTAGCACAATGCTGGATTTGGTCTGTAGGCATGTTAAATGCTAGGTATAATTTAGAAGATCTGTTGTTCTCAGGTTGAGTTCAACTATTTTCTAGAATAATTCTTCTTGGAGTTGAGTTTTCTTTAATGTCTTTAGTGACCATATCTGTCTTTACATATTTAGTTAGCTTGTAGAAAAATCCGTGCCTTTTGTAATAGTCAAATCATTTAAAAACTACACACTTTAAAAGTGCAAATCATTTAAAACATGAAGGACAGATTTTTATTGATATAAATTCACCTACCTCCAGGGACTTTATATATAACTCCCACTATTTCTCATTGGATGTACAGGGAAGTGTTGAATAGATTCTGTATTGTTTGAAATGTTGTGTGGAGAAAAGAAGCTATTGGTAGATGAATGATACAAGATGTGGGACTCTTAAGTGTTTGTGTAAGCCATATGTGCCGATTATTCTTTCCGTTTTTTCTTCCTTTCCTTCCCCTGTTCACATTTTTTTTTTTTAATTTTATAGTGATTTTCAATTGGTATGTGTGTTGTCAAGACAGCAAAGTTTCCCTCATCATGTAAACTGGGAATACCTTGCTTTTTTGAAAGACAGAGGCTTCTGTCTTCCAGCTCCCTGTAGTTTCAGTCACAAGGAGAGAGGAGTGAGGGGCCACAGCTCTTCGTGCTCACAAGGCAGGGAGTCCAGTCAGTGCCCAGAATTTGCCCATGCAGAAGACAGTAGCTGCCAAATCTGAATTCTGGAGTCTGCAAGTAGCCTGAGCTGTTGTCTTTCAGAGAGGAGCTCAGGAGAAGGTGGTTGCAGGCAGCAACTGCTTTCACAGATTTTGTATCTTTGAGAGGTTTCCCAAGCAACTGCAGGAATCTCTGCATGCCTGACACATTTACTGGATTTTGAATGTCAGGTGTTGGCTGCTATAATTATAATTCTCACTTTCTGTCTCCCTAGATTTCTTTCTTTGCATTGGATCTCAGAGTGGTCCACATGCAATTGAGTACAATACCCTCACCACTAAAAGACCTCATAAAATCTCCAGTTCCTTTCATTTAGGCCTAAAAGCTTCTCTATCACAGTTGCAATTTTAATTTTTGTTTACTGTGTAATCACTCTTTTAGAGAGATTTAGAGAGAGTGGAAGTGGAAGAATAGATTTGGGTGGAGTTGTTTCTGGATTTGGTTTTGTTTCAATATTTAGAGTGATGAGGAAAGGGATCTTACTGAAAATAAACAGAATTTGCAAATGAGGTAGGGAGACTTTATTTTCAAAGAGTATCTTCATATACCTCTTTCTGAATTAGAGATTTAAAATGTAGTTGTCGTATTTATCAAGAAGGCAAATCTTGCTTATTGCTCCTTAAACCCACAAAGAATATATTCAGTATAAGAAGGCATTACTGCATACTGTATACTGTTCTGTGTGAGTTTTTTAAGACACAATATTCAATTTCTGTAGCATCATTCTGTTTTGGAGATCATAGATTCCGTAATATTCAAAGTAAATTAGAAGAGTAAATTACACTGTATTATGACAGTTAAGAAAATCCGTGGTATACACTTTTGACATGACTATGCGTGTTTGAAGTTCAAATGTTCATAAGGTAAGTATTAATCCATATTATTCCTGCTTTCATGCCTGGCATTTAAAATGTCAAATATGAACCTAATTCTATTGTGATAAGTACAGGCTTTGAGTAGCATTAAGTTAACACACTGTAACAAAAACACAAGCCACTCAGTATATAAAGACAATAATTTTCTGAAGACATAAGAAAACTGATGTGTTAAAAGGAGTTTTACTTTTAGGATGATTTCTTCAATATTATTACTGTTCATTTTGTGTTTCCTTTCACTGCTGCAGTAGTATATTTATTTCTCTACTCAGAAATGCCCGTTAAGGAAGATACAGCCACCACTGAGCAACAAATCACAGAGTTACAATGATACTGCCATTGTTATAATATATTGATTTATATAGCAAGCACTTAATGAAAGGCAGAATATAGTCTCTGATATAGGGAGTCTTATGGAAGATCTAAAGGAAGAGAAACAGAATATATCAGGGACGTGTGATATGGGTTATATTTATTTTTTTATTTTCCCAAAAGTTTTCAAGAACAATAAACAGCTGTACTTATAAGTAACTGAACTGTATTCTGTTGTGTATCAGTGCCCTTGATTTCTTGAGGCTGTATTGATCCTCGTAAGTCACATGACCCACTTATTTATACAATTATATCTATCTAACCATGTACTTGGAATCTCTAATCTTCAGAGATGTTTTAAGATGTGAAAGTGAAAAATCAGAACGGAAAGCCACTGCTTAGATCCTTCAAAATGATCACCTGAAAATTCCTTGGAAACCTCCAAAATGTTTTCTAGTAGCAGAATATTTATTTTCATACTATACAAAATTTGAAGTGTGGAGGTTATATTTTAGGATTAGTACATAGCAATTAATATTATATCAAATCAAATAACGAACAAAGCAATTGAATTTTTTTGAACTATTAGCAAACAAATGTTTCACCTTTCCCCAGACATACTTATGCTATGAATCTATATTTCTTTAATTTAGTAGAAAATGTTTTCTTCATTGAAAGGTATTTTCATCAGCTCCACAAAAATTTCTGTCAGAAATCTCTGATCTCTCATTGCTTTGATGACCATTTTGATGAAACATTGAAACCTGAAGATTATTTTAATTTGAAAAATGACGTTAGTTTTTTTTCTAAAACTCTCCTCCTCCTTCCCAAAATAAACCCACCAGAGCTCAGGTCCTGATTCTTACTTGTCTCCATCTTTTGTAATTATGCTTAAAATAGAGATTGTTAAGTCAGAAAAGCAGTATTCGACATGCACTTTACACTAGTATAACATCAACCATCTATTTGCAAAGAAAATTTTAATGAGGTTGAAATGTACAGGGGACTGTCAACCCTCCTCTTACATTCTCCTCCATCCAAGATCTCAATTACTGAGTGTTTTTCTACTTGCCTTTTTCTCCTGTCTGATGTGTGTAATCCTTAGCTCTGTTGATGGCTTGTTATCTGATCCAGTCTTCTGAATATCATAAAAGCCTTTCCAATGATTCTGATGGCTTTTAGTTTCTGTTGCTGTGAAACTTCCTTTATTAGTCATTCAGTTATACATCATGCTGTCTGGAATAAAACGGGTAAGTTCAACAGATTCAAAATAATCAAATGTGTCTTTAAACAATTGATATACATTATAGTAAAACTTTTTCACCTTTTTTGTGATATTAGATGCAAATTAAGAAGACAGTAGAGTAGCAAAGGAAAGTATCCAGAAGTCAAGATTAGGTTGTACATGCAAGCCTTTTCTTTTTCTAAAGATAAATTCTTAAGAACTGAGGCTTGGAAGAAGATAGTTTGTAAAGTATTACGAAAAAAAAAAATGTGATTTTGTTTTTTGCTTCTGTAGATTATGTACAATTTTATTTTTTTTAGGTTTAGTCTAGCAGACAAATGACAGTGAAGTGACACAGATCTGCTTCTTGAGGTCAGCCCATCAGATGAAAATTCAATTTAGGGATTCAAGAGGAACATCTAATCCTAAACATCATCTCCTGAATCAACTCAAATTATAACTTCTTTATAGACTATAGGAGTGAACAGCAGTGAGCAGCAGTACAAGTTAAAAAACAAAGCAAACAGACAAAAAATGGAAAGTTAAGGCTTTCCCCTGCTGTTGGAGAACTGAGAGCGTCTGATGTTGAAGAGATTGTTCATCTTCTGTTTTGTTTTGTTTTGTTTTTTGAGTGCTTACCATTCTGCTTGGAGTTTCAGTTTTCTTACTCTTCCAGAGAAGTAGATTCTCCCTTCTCTGATATTTAATTAATTATGTTTATGAATGTCTACACTAGCTTATTGGACAGTTCAAAGCCTTTTCTTGTAGATTTTTTTTTACCTTCGGGAAAGGTCAGGTTCTTGGTGGAAGCAGAGAAGCTGTCTCCGTTATCTAGGAGGATACTCCCATAGACTGCTGTTTAACAGAGCTTAAATGTTTGTTAATACACATCTGTGTGTCTTTAAACAGAGAAAATCTATAGAAAGTGTATGAAAAAGAGGAAGAGATATTGAATTGTTTCTGTTTTACGGTAAGCAGTCACTTTATATATTCATTTAGATGAGTTGCATACATCAGTCTGAATTGGAAAATCAATTTTCTAATACTTATCTTGACCTTTCCTATTCTATCTATTGGGTTTGATTTTTTATTTATTTATTTTTTATTTTTTAAAGGAAAAGCTACTGCTGCACAAGTGAGAGCACCTCCTACAAAACAGCACAGATTTAAATAAATGTAAGTCAGAAAAGCTCTGCTATTCTGTGGTCTGTTACTAAATTTGCAAACTTTATCAGTACTTAACTTTAGTTTTACCTGCTAATTCTGTCTGTATGTTCAGAATTCATTTTATTTTGTGTGTAATCAAGTCTTAGGTCAAAATGAGTTAAGTATTTAGTCTAATGCTTGAGCGATTGCAATCCTCAGTCTTTTTCTTTTTTTTTTTTCTTCTCCTTTTTCTTTTTAATAAAGGCATGCAGCCTTCAAAACAACAAGTAAACAGACATACTGCCTGAACATCCAAAATCCTAGTAATTAATTAAAGAAACAGCAGAGCAGTTAAAATGCACCTGTGCCACACATGTGGCCTTGGTGTATTGCGTATTTTTTTTTAAACAATTATACAGTTAATTCTTAACAAAACAACAGACATCTGGTCCACTCTGAACAAAGGATCATAGAAATTGCTAGATTGAAATGGACTGCCTTGCCCATTACTACATTCGGAGGGAATCTAGACCTGTTTCTTCAAGAGTAGACAAATGTGATCTCTAGTGTGCTATGGCAAACAAAAAACTGCTCTACTCCCTGCTCTTTCCACAAGTACTGTCAGAAAATTAATTTACATTGTGGCTTACTTAATAATTAGAAGTAGCTAAATATTTACAAAATATTGCCCTTTGTAATATTAGTGTGTTATTTATGACAATCACTCCTTTTTGAAAATGTTGTAACTGTATGTGATACTATGAACATCATACTTGAACAAACCTCAACTTACCTCAACTCATTTTAGTTGAAGTTTGATTGCTTGCTGTGGACAATTGGGCTTTAGGTAGTTACAGGAATGAGAGATGGTACAACCAAATATCCATACCATTGTCAGCGTAGAAGTACTGTGATATTAAGGCTAATCAGGTACTCTGGAGACCTTTACCACAGTAAGGCCTGTCCAGGTGAGGGTATTTGTCAGGTATTACATGATAAACCCAATCTGAGAATGTTTCTTGCAAGACATGAGATTTCTAGTGGGATAATTTTCATGGAAAATTATTTTGCTTAATTTTTTTTATTTCCTTTCCATCTCATATATATTAATGATTAGTTTAAAAATATCAAGAATTACAGAGAAACATAAAGCTTTTCAACATATGCTGTCTCCTCTTTGGTAACTTCACTGATGTTGAAATAAAGAAAATGCAATTGATACATTTGTTCACTTTTGATTCCCTATGCTTACATTGACACACCAATACTTTCATCCAGTTTTTTTCAACCCATCTGAAAACATGGAAGCTAAGTAATTTCCTTACTAGCTCATTGTATCATCCTGTCTTCTGTATTTATTGCTCTATAGCAAAAGATCTCCCCTGAAGGATTATTATGTACAAATGTGACATTCTGATTCATCTTCAGCTTGCTTATTTTTGGTTTCAGCTCCCTCCATTAAGAATAGTTTACATTTTCCATTGGTAGAATTTTGGGAAGACTCAGCTATTGATTTGATGTGCTCTGTCTATGGAGATAGAGAAGATGAAAATATTTTCCTGCAGATTGTTAGACAGATTGGATTAGCCGTTTACCGCTTAATGATGAAAAAGAAATAAAAAGAACTGGAAACTGGAATATTTTCATTCATTGATTAAAATTTTGAAAGGCACAATAAAGAAAAAATGTTAGCTCAGTATATTATAGTGTACGTACAGTATGTTCTAAAAAACAGCTAATGTTATCCAAGATTAGGCATAGTTAATCTAATTTTCTGTAAATGGCAGAGTAAAATATGCATGTATCTACACAAGCCTGTAAAATACACGTGTTGTCAAATCCATATAGATTTTGCTCTTATTTTCAGAGTAATTGAGCTTTCGCTGTAGCAGGCAATTTGGGGGGCTTTACGTGGAAGTCTGTGAAAAGGAGAAAAAAAGGTTATACATGTTAAAAAAAAAAAAAAAAGTATTAATAAAGTACTACCAATACAGAGCACTAGTCTCATCACACCACATGCATCCTTCTGGTCTATGCATTGCTAAACATAATGGAAAAAGACCAAAAGAATAATAATGGGGGGAGAGAAGCAGCCTGCAGCTGATGGCAGGGATAGCCATGGGTGGCAAGAGTACAGTTCACTCACCAGTGTCATTGAGGGAAGGAGTAAAAATGAAACCTCGGTATGAAGCTAATTGTCAAAGAAAGGAGAGAAAGGAGAAGTTTCTGTTAATGGAGAACTAAATTCCTAGCCTCAATTTTTGAAATTGCCGTTTAATAGAAATGCATTTAAATATGCATTGATGTGTCACTGAAAGAATTTTCAGGCTCTCATTATGACATCTTTCCTTTCCCCATTCCTCATGTAACTGGGACTACAGCTATGCTTAATGTTTTTGAACTGACGTCTCCCAGAAGGTCTGTTGACTTCTGCTTCCAAAAGCAAGGGCAAACTATAAAGAATGGTTCAGATCCAATGGATTTCTTTCCTGCAATCTCCTTAGATAACGGCTAGCGGCTTCAGTGGCCCTGTGAATTTGTCCCAGTATGACAACTAAAAAATTAGGTTCATCATTAATATTCCTTGCTTAGATTTTTTTTTTTCCCTTTGGGCCTCACAAAGGTTGATTTTTTTTTCCTTTGTTTTATATGTCCTTCTTTGCATTACTGATTTCTGCTGTGTATCAAGATCAGGTAGCTCTGTCACCAGCCATGTAGTGACAGCATGGTTGTTTGACATGAGTTGCACTGGTGCAACTCAAGCCATAGGTTCTTCCTGCTCCATTTTTTGGCAGCATCACAATTGTTTCCATGTAATTCCATTCCTTTTACCCTCTTTCCAGTCAGTTCCAGCTAAGACTGGTATGAAAAGTGAAAGTAGTATTTTCCTTGTGAACATTTCTTCTCTATTGTATTTGCTTTAAATCAGATTCAGCATCTGACAGCCGCCTTCTGTATTCCAGCTCAAACTGTAAAGTTCATCTAATTGAAAACAAAGTTAATGATAGACAACTGAAGTCTACAATATTTCACTGAAAGCTGAAATCATTTATTGTTGCTAATATAGACTATAAAATCAAATTCCTCTACAGTCATCAATTCTAGCTAGAAATTTATTCTGGGCATCATCTTCACCTGTTCACTGATTGATTAATGTGCTCTAGTTTGGTGTGCTTAGAGAATGTAGAATGGCTGAGTTGGTTGAATCATTTGAGGTCTTTGTCTTTAATTTCTTCACCTTCTTTCAAATTCCAGTGCATTCTCATGCTGCATGTCTTTTGTTTGTTCAGATATCATTCCCTGAACAAAACCTCTAGATGCTATTCCTGCACAGTCACTCAGTAAAGGTATAATGCAGAAGCTAAAAGTCATAAAAGCCTTCTGCAATTCTTGTTTGCCAAGCACAGAATAAAATAACTTGTCGGACGTGCACGCAAAACACTTAGTATTTCTTCCCTCTCTCTTCCCTCTCTTGCATCCCATGCTCAGATGTGTTTGTGAAAAAGCTTTAAAAGCATGCCAGAGATTGATGTACAAATATACAGCATGAACATTTACATGTTACTTTCTAGGATGCTCTTTATGTTTTTCTACCATTTAACAGAAATGAAGGGGGTCTGAGCCTTGTGAAATGAAAAGTAAAGGCAAATGCATGCCAATGTGCAGAATGGAATTTAATGACCTTTAATAACTTCAAGGAAACAAAGCAAAGTCTGGGAGGACAAAAATACTCTACTTGGCCAACCTTCTGAAAGTTACAATTTGCAGCCTCAGAGCACATTCATGCCTGTCCTCATCAGAGATATATTTCAGTTGAAGGAAATTATAGTTCATACTGTATATTGTTTTTCTATTTGCAAGAACAAAGCTTTCCACAGCAGACACTGCGGTGGGGTCTTTGTCATATTCACAGATCTTGAAGTGTATGCAGGTATCTCTAGGTTCACAGAGAGTGTATATTTATCTCACTAATGAGCTGTCAACACTTTCTGTTCCTGTAATAAATATTTGGGTGCTCATCTTTGCAGCTTATCCCAAGGTAGAGCTTAACCAACATATATTATCAAGGCTCTGTAGCAGATGTATTGCCCCATGTTCCATACAGTACTGGTAGCAGATCAATTAACAAGTGATTACCTGCTTTACATGGTTCTTTTTTGGATCATTAATTTTTTGAGGAATGTTTGGGGAAAGTTATATCTGTTTCCATTTGTTACTGTTATAAAACTAGTCAATGAGCATGTAAATCACTCATTAGAACTAATTTGATATTACCTCTCTGGGTAATATGCAATTAGGGCTGCTAGTTACTGTTTTTCACTCTTACTAGTTGCTCTCTATGCAGCTCCGAATAGGTTATGCTGTGTATGATGTAGTAAATGGTATAAATGGCTTGAAGATGTGTGATCTTGCAATGAGGTGGTATATTTTAAGTTTGATAAATTTTTTCATATGCACTAAATATTCATTATTTAATATACAAATGAAGAAAAAGTAGAAAATTGGGATAACATATGCAATATCCATATGTATGGGTGAGTTTCAGTAAATACCTAGATTTCAGAATCTAAATGTGGCCCTATCCTAGCATTGTGGTCTCCTTGTTTTCAGAAGATTCATTTGGATGCATCCTGTGGTGTTATTTCTTTTATTATTGATGTTTCCCAAATTTGTTTCCTTTCATTTTCCTTTCATTATAAAGTGACAGGTGAGTCTGAGTGATTCCATTTTGGGCTGGTGACTTGAATACCAGTCTATAAATATGATTGTAATATGGTAAATAATGAACATGCTTTGGAAGTCCAGCTATTTTTAAATGCATGAGTTTGGACTGCTCAGAAGTAGACTCTCAGTCATAATAGTTTAGAATTAAAAGAGATCTGTGACCTATAGGTAATATCTGATATAGTTAGAACATACATATTTCCTCCCCAACGCTTTCTTAAAAAAAAATGAAGAATAAAAAATCATCCTGAAATCTCTGCCACATGATATAACTCCTCCTGTAGTTAGAATATTTTTGTTAATATTTGATCTAAAACTTACTTGCTGCAAATTAAGCTGTTTTTTCTTGCCTTGCACCTGGTAGACGTGGTGAACAGTACCTTACTCTCTTCTGTACACATTTGCTTTCTATTCAAAGAAGAGAAACGTTGCCTTTCATTTTCAACCTCAAACAAATTCATTTTGTTCAAAATTTCCTTATTGGTCTGGCCTTCTAAAATTCTGTCGGTCTTGTTGCATGTCTTTGGATTCTCTTATGTACGTGTACTTGCCATTTGTGATTGTATATATGTTTTCAATGTTAACATGGTTTGGACTAGAATTTTTAAAAAACTGATCTAGAAGACACATAAAAGTCAGGACCTCCTACTCTCCATGGTGCTGAAAAAGGCTCACATACCAGGGAATAATTTATAGGTAACCATAGAACCAAGTATCACAGAACTGCAGTAAATTTTGGAATTCAGAGATGGTAGTAGCTACTATAGATACTCTGACTGTGATATATTGCAGCACAGGCATCTGGTTTGAAACAGTTATTGGTGGGGTACAAACTAATTCCCTCTCAGAAACTCACCATTTTGTGTCGCTTTACCATAAATTGCTCATGACCCAAAGGGACATTTTGTTCTTCTAGGTTTTGCAATGTCTATTGCCTACTAAGTTAGAATTTCAATTAGTATGAGATGCCATCTACTGCAAGGGAAAACACTGCATAAAACATTTAGTTGCAATCAAAGAGTGATGGGTTTTATTAAAATAACTCTGTTTCTGCATATTCCCGGGGGGGGGGGGGGGGGGGGGGGGGGGGAGATGAGACACTGAAGTTAAGGTTTGGCCCAAAACTCCATGGATCTGTTTTTATGTGAAACTGAAGATGTCAGTTTATTTCCATGTGTCTTGTTTTTCTGTCTGTAAAATGGATATGTGTTAACATACCTAATAAATTCAGACTTAACCTTTCCAATAGAGGTAAAATCTAATTCAATGTATTTTTATTATTTGCTTTATGATTACCAGTATGGTAAATCAATCATTGCTTCTAGTGCTCTTCAGTTCAAATCCAATGCAAATAAATTGAATTAAGTTTCCCAAGTTGCACATATCACTCATCCTTTAAGAAATGATGTGTTGTGATAAATTATTTAATGAAGACCAGAAAATATAGATGGTTTGCAAATCCTATTTAGAATTCTGTCTTTAGATAATCACCTTTTATTAAAATGCCAAGGGAAACATATCAGGGTAGGGTGAAAATTGTTCTTTAGGAACTTATAGCAGTAAAACACCAATTCAATCATTTTCATTTACAACAATATATCTTAACTTATGGGTCTCTGATAAAAACATGGCTTAAGCAAAATCTCCAGAATACTTTGTCTTGCCATGTAGCATGGTACATAAAATTAATAACAGTGACATTACAAGGTAGAAAATCACCTCTTTAAAATATGAAATAACTCCAAACTGTTGTACAAGATAATGAAACTAGACCGTTTAGGAATATGGCAATATGAATATCCCTTACAAATTATCGCAGTTAGAGCTATTCTTCAGAGTTCAAAGATTTCTGTCGACATCTGTAGCCCCAAAATTTAATTAAATTTGTCTTGAAAGAGGTGAGGCAAGTCTGCATTATATATGTGCTTTATAGATTTGCTTACTAAATGCCCACCCTTTTATAATGAAAGGTAAGCTTACATATGGTTATAAACTGCAAATTAAATATGTACCAAATCAGATAATATAAAATTGCGTATCAGGTGGTGTTGAGAATGTTAGGTATTTCTCTTTGAAATGTAACCTACCTATATTGTTGAGGTTTGGAAATTATGTCAATTTTGAGAGCAATGGTTTTCTATCAGTTTTCTTTGATTATGAAACAGCTCACCTGGCATTCATAACTTGTTACTTTGTGTGTATGGAGACTGAAACGTTTAAAGTATCATGAAGGAATTACCAAAAAAAAAAAAAAAAAGTATATTAAATACAGGATTGAAAGGCATATGAAGAGGAAAAAAGAGTACATCTGTTAGAGAAAAAAAAAAAAAGAAAGAATTACAATAGAGGAGCTTTCTGGTGTCCGACCATTGCAAATTTTCCTATGCACTCATATAAATCACTGAGAAAGGAAGAAAGAAAAACTACAACCAAAGAAAAATCCCCATTATATCACATGCACATCTTTGCTTTTTTCCTTTTTCAAAGTAGGCTTAGAAAGAACAGAGGGCTTAGAACTGTTCAATGATAGTATGCCAGGGAAGTACTGTACTTGGGGTTCCATTTTGCCACCTCAAAGAGGATTTAATTCAGCTGTCAGAGAGTGCTTTTAGTCTGTGGACAGAGTACGAACAGGGAGAATTCTGTATGTTCTTGAAAAATAGTCCAAAACATTCCAGTCTGTGAAAAATTCTCGAAGTTTAAATAGGAAATAAATTCAAAGTCAAATTCCCTGTTAAGTTAACCATGATGCTTGTTTCTTATTCCTCAGAGAACAGTATATCACTGTTCTACTGAGGCTAAAAATAAACTTAATGTAAAAATGAGAGCTCACTCATAGAAGGTTTGTGATTTTACCTGAAAGTCGAACAGGTCTTAAAGTTATACAAGGTCACTTATTCTAATTTACTTTTTTTTTTTTTTTTTTACTAGTACAATTACTTTTTTGATCTAGTGTATGCTGAATTTGTCTACTTGGGCTGTGAAAGGTAGATAGGTAGAATATGAATTTAATTGACCTGAGAAAGCTTGCTTCTTTTTTAAAATAGTGAGGTCACTACCTAAAATTAACACTGGTATTATTACATTATTATTAACTGGGTATTTTTTGTCTCTTAATTAATACAGAGGCATGAGATGCACTTGGTACATACAGTAGGACTGCTGGATTTATAAAACGGCAATTTCTTTTTAAAGCTCATTACTTCTACCTTTAACAAGTCAGAAACTGTTTATTTTAGTCCATAAATACATTTTTTATTCTCATTGAATATTCAGTGGCAAAGCATATAGGGTGAACTGCTGGCATGCAGTTCAGAGCCTTCTAAGATACCAGCAGTTAGCAAGCAGTGCTTTGGGATCTCGTCTTTCCGAGCCTCATCTGTCACAAAGATCTGCCCTGGCAAAATCTGAAAGTATAGGTCTGAATTGTAAAAATGTGTTGTCATTTAAGATGAACATGGCTTTTATTACATTCCTTCCCTCAACCCCCTATTTTTTGGCTTATATCTGTGAAACTGTTAGTTTTTTGATGCAGCAACACAGAGACAAACAGTATTAAGACAAACATTTCCATGAGCCTTTTCTTTTTGATAATTTGAAGAAAGATATTTTTAAAAAATAATATCGTGGTGGCCAATAACTTTTGCTTTGTTTTTTTAATCTCCATCTTGGAAATGGTCAGGAAGAAGAATTTGTTGTATGATCCTGCTAAGTATTATTATCACTAGAGCTGCGTGGTTACTGTGTAGTTACTGGTTTTTAAAGACTAGATTTTAGTCTGTTTTTCCTTTCTCTATGTGTCAAAGTTCACTAAAAGTCACTTCAAGGGAAAAAATATTTGGGGAGCTTCTGTTTTATATTAGAAAATATATAGAAAATATATGTTTTATATTAGAAAATATATTAGAAAATATTTCACTATGGTGTAAAATCATTAAAGAGCTTGGACAGTCAGTTTGGCACTTCACCATGAGTGATGAAAAATTCAACTGCGATCTCACTGTGGAAATGGTTGTTGGAATACATAGACTTTCATCTGTAAACTTGAAAATGAAATCTGTAGACTTGAGGTTAGTGAAATACAAACAAGGGTTTTCTATGATGTTATCCATGTGTTTATTGTTGTTATCAGCAATGACACTGTATTAGGCTAAGCTCACTTTTAAGAACATGCTTTCAGTTGAGGTAAAGTCTGAGCAATGATTAACTTGCCTCATTACCAAGAATGACTACGAAGCAAGGAAGAGTCATAGAAAACTTACACTGCCAGTTTTACGTGGTTTTTGGGACATTAAATATTTTCTGTATTTTTTTCTGGTTCTTTGTATTTCTTCTGTCTCTTTTTATTTTTTGTAATGTGCTTCAATTGAAAAGTTGTAACACAAAACACAGACTTCCTCTCTCCCGTATGGGAGCTAGAAGCCGGCACTGAGACCATCCGTGGTGACAAGGTGGGTGCATATGTGGCAAGCAACAGTGTGTTTATATCTCGGACTCAGCTGAACGAACATGCTATACGGCATTCTTCACTGCTGTAAATGCAATGCAGTTCCCACTGATGCTGAAGGAAACCACACCAGCTGGGGACCCAAGGTCAGAATTACCTGAAATCCTCTAGGGCACAAAATTAGGGTGTGACCAGCTCTTCCATTATAATATGAGAATAATTCAGGAAGTTCTCACTGTGAAACATTGGACTTGGAAATGTTAACATTCTTTTTATTGTGCTTGTGTGCAAGTTTAAAAAATGACCACTTTTTATTTTAGGGGATAAGAATTGCTGGGGGTGGAGTGTGTGTTATTTCAAGTCCAGCTCTAATCCTAGACTTGAAATAATATCGGGGTAAGATTTGTGCCTAATTACATACAAAGTTAATACACTATTCCATCAAGTTCACTCTGGCTTAGCTGAGAAATCTAGGCCTCAGTCTACTAATGCTGATGTAAACTAGAATAGCTCCACTGATTTACACCTGATAAGAGCCTGGTTCTCTATCTCATTGTTGACTTTGCTAAGGTTTCTTTCCCCCTCCCAAAAGACAAAATTCTTGTTTGTTTGGAGGGTTTTCTTTAACCTCTTGGCTGAGTGATACATTTCTGTTTATCAGCCACCTGCATCCCCTCAATGCATTCTGAGGCAAAAATCAAGGAATACGAAAGTCCAATTTTAAATTCAATCAGTTTCCAAGATGTTTGATGCAATGGTTTCCATTTCAACAGCTGCTTCTGTCTACTTCACCCACACGAAGGAACCAGCTTCCTCTGGAGATCTGAAAATGTACATTTGGCAGCTAAAATTCAATTTAAGCCTGGCCAGGTACAAGTTTATTGGCACTGGTCCCAGGTTTTACGATTGACTTTTAACCCCCTCAGAGCTTTCCTTGTGTGCCTAATAGAGCTGTGTACAGTGTGACACCTTCAGTGAAGTCCAGCTGCTGCTCTGTGCAAATATTTGGAGCTCATAAACTGCCAGCTTTGCATTTGAGTGGCATTTATAATGCCACTGTAATGTAATTAGTTATCCTCACAAAAAAAATAATAAGTAATATAGACTGTTTAAACAACTGTCAAGTGCTTTCTGAAAGCCACACTGGGGAATAATGCTCACTTTCTTGGTTTTTTTCATAGGTTTCATGATTCCTAACTTTCAACTTTTCCAAGTTTAAAATCCTTTCCTTACTTTACAAATGACTTGCAGTACTTCCAGTCACTCTGATAATTGCTTACATAGCTGAGCAGTCAAAATGATTCATGGGAATGAGAGGTTAAGCAGTTTGTCCCTTAGCAGAGGTAGAGAGTGGAGGGATTCCTTCTGCTTTTAGAGTTTGCTGTTCTAACAGGTAATGAGTTCTTCTGATATTTGTGGACACCTGAAGTAATGAAAAAAAATTCCTCTGCCACAAGGTCCTTCCTCATGTTAGGGCTCAGCTTGATTTTTTTTTCATGCCATTCAGCAAAGGAAACAGGAAATCAAATTGGATTATGAGCAAAAAATTACCTTCAAAAATTCAAACTGAAAACACCACCATGCAAACAGCATTTTTCTATCTTTTTCCCTTCTCCTCCATCCTGTGCAGAAGATTCCAAAATAACCATATTATTGTAGCTGTGGGTGCTACAAAGCAAACAGCCATCAGCTAAAAGCATATGTTAACTTGATTGGTAAGCAAAGGGGTTGGTCTGTGCATCAGCTGTGACAGTAACCTTCTAGATTAAAGGGAAAAAAATTGACATACTGGAAATCTTTAATGCTAACACATAGCATTTGGTTCACAGTGGGCTGTCAGCTAGCCACAGGTAACGGGAGCAATTTAAGCTCACAAAGGCATTTAAGCCTCCCAAACATATCTCTGTCTGGAAAGCCACTCCCTACAGCCGCCAGTATTCTGCAGGGCTGAGCAAGAGGGGAGCCAAGCAGCAAGAGCAGGCCGACACTGGTAGCTGTGCATCAGGGCCCCCTGCTCTCAGCCCGACACACAGCCTGGGAGCTGGCAGCCCTGAAGGTCTGCTGTTCTCGGTGGTGCTCCAGTCCCCTGCCTCCTCGCGCCCCCCCACAGCACAGCCCTGTTACCCTGGCCACGTGGGGCATTTCGCCAGCTGGGCCAAGAGGAGGAATTTGGGGTACCCAAGTCCCAGATCACTTGCTTTTCAAGAGGCAGTGGGCATAAACGTGCAAAGCATGAGTGTCAAACAATAATGGAAATGAAAGATGTTTTCTGGATCGTTTTTCACTGTGCAAATGAGAACCTAGCATGGCTGAGTTCCTTCAGATAAAACACAAAGATCTACAGTTTGTAGCATAGCTCACTTCAGCCATGGTTTTGCCTGAAGTATCAACAGAAACCAATCATATTTCTTCTTTACCATAACAACAATGACAACAACAAAAAAACGTTTATAAGTTCTGGCTATCACTGAAAAAGAAATTCAAGAGCCTCTCCAGGGTAGTTTAGTACAACTGGTATCAGCTGGAGAGAGCTAAATCTAATTCTTCGGCTATCTCTGACTCATTTTAAATGGGGTTGAGAGAGTTCAGGTGAGTGTTAGAGTAGATCTGAACTTGCTGGCGCTTATTTGGACCAAACATCCACATTTCCTGAAGTTTAAAGAGCTTTTGTGACAGAAGTAAATGGGAGCAGCAATAGTGGCTTGTTTGTTTTTAATGAGGGTACTTGCAAAGGAATGGAGATCAATTAGTTACACCATTAAGCTATTGAGAAGTGAGGAGATGTGCTTTATTGTTAGAGGAGCTGCGGTGTAGCTGAGGCAAAACTCAAGGATCTAGCAGGACTGTGTGCTGAGGAGTAGTTAAACTTCTGTTAAAGAAAACGGGAAAAAGGAAGATGGAGATAGAACCTAAGTAATAACTTTGTTTAAACAGCCATACATCTCTCATATTGCTCGAGGTTAATTTCACATTGTTCAAGATTTAGCAAACTTCTTTGTGCAGTGTGACACCATGATGTTTCCATTCATTCATCCTGTTATACAAAAAGTTATACCAGTATGTTAAAACTTCAGAAATACTTTTCTCCTGTCTTGGGTTTTTCCATGTCATAAGCATTTGCAAACAAACTTTATTTTTGGAAGTGGCAATAGCCAGACAATGTTGTGACCGGTAAACAATAATAATAATAGGTTGAATTGAGTTGATTAGCTGAAGTTGTCATTTCAGATAATTGAGATATGGTATCTCGAATAGTGGGCCATATCTGCTGTGTCAGTTTGGAAATGGGATGCTGTTAGTAACATGTTTGTTTTCAGATAATGCCTGTAATTGTCTATGAAGTGTAACTAGATAATTCTTGAGAGCAAATTCTTTTGTACTTTCATTCAAGTAAGTACTGTAATAAGATTTAAAGATTGTTTTCTTCAACAATTTATCAATATTTTTCTTTATGCAATGAAGTCAAAACTGGTACAGTAATTTCCATAGTTATTATAAAAGATAATTATCCCAGCTTAAACCATATCATAAATGTGTTAAAGTTATATTGATGTAGATGGAAAGAAATTTATGCACATAAGTTCTGTTTTGAATAATGTAGAAGAGTTTAAGTAGACATCCTAGTGTTTGTTTGTCAAGTCTAGTCCTAGACTTTAGGAGACTAAAAGGAAAAAGGAGAAATTGCTTAACCAAAAGAATTATGTATGAAGGAAAGTAGAAAGGCTTTGAAACTATATGGTCCTCATCCATTAGTGGAATGGGCTGTTAGATAGGAGGTACTTAATAGCTTTAGTGATAGGTTGTCTTACTGGTATGATTTCATGACAAAATAATGATCTCTTTGATCTATTTTGCCCAGTGATACAGGCTATGGGAATAAACAGAGCTTTGTATGTTGAGAATGGGGAATAAAGTGTGTTATTTCAGACAGAAATTAATCTAGGTTTTCTGGTTTGCAAGTATAAAAGGAGATATTGCATGTTCTAGGTAGCAGCTTCGTTGAAGTCAGAAGCACAAGTGTTGTGTTTCATGGGATGCCTGAAAAGGGAAGAAGGTGACTTCACAGATCAGCACCTTTACCTGCCAGTATTTGTGTAACAGTCATCTCCAAAGACTATGGCTCAAGACAAAAACGTGCATGGAGAAGTAGGTAAAGTACTCTTCCCAAGACAGCCTAGCAGGGGCAAAGGTTTGGAGCAGTGTTATTCAGTTTTTGGTGACTCATCTGCTGGACCTTGGTTCCGCTTTTTATAATGGCAAGTTTTAGTCAAATCGTATTGTTCTGCATAGTCAGTGTATGTGCTTCTGTTCAGAAGAGAAGATGGAAATAAGTAGTATACCACATGTTATGCAGAGACCTTCTCTGGCAATTTTCCGCTCAGAAAAGAACCACCGAGTGCTTTTGTTCCAGCAATTTCTGATAGTGTCTATAATTTCATTGCTCACAGGTTCTTAACTCTGGCACTGTACAGTAGAGCATGGTGAAATTTATTTAGAAAAGTGGCTCCAGTTTCCCTGTGTTTATCATTGTCTTCAAAAGTGAAGACTTCAAATTGTTTTAGAACATCAGATGTAAATATTGTACTGTTGAACTCAACTCACTGTGATTAAAGAGATTACTATCACTGAGTAGAATAGTCATCTCCTTTAAACTTTGAGTTTCACCAAAAATAATGAGAATCCCTTGATCTCTTTTGCCCAGTGATACAGCCTACGGGAATAAATAGAACTAACTTTGTATGTTGAGAATGGGGAATAAAGTGTGTTATTTCAGACTGAAATTAATCTAGGGCTTGTGGTTGGATAGCTTTTAAAATTTGGACACAGCTAATTGCAATGCTGCCTGTAAATTCCCTAAATATCACCTGGTATCAGTCCTACCCCCCGAGATGTGATGTCTGACAGTTTGCTTGAATTGCCTACAGAGCGACAAAACAGAAATATAAAGTGCAAGAAAATACAAAAGCTGTAACACAGGCTATCACAGGCAGTGTCTTTCATGTCACCTGAAGGTTTTTTAATTGTGCAAAATGTTACCCGAAATAACATTTTTTGCTACACTGTATTTCCAGAGAAAGTTCATTTTTTTACTCAATTTACTTCCATCTCTTGTGAAGTATGTTGGCTTGCAGTTTTCCTTGGTTTACCATTTCTGCAGGGTATCCTGCCTCAGTGAGTCCTGTGTAAGGTCACCAACCAGTATGTGCCCCTTCAGAAGATTACCTGCATGAATAGCTGAGGAAACTATCTGTAGAGATCCACCACATTATTACTGTTTTAAATATTCTTTTGTAAATAACCTTACGGGCCCCAGAAGGAGGAAGAAAAGCATGCTCAATTACCTTCCAGAATGCATTTTCACTAAATGCCAGGGTGAAAGAAATGATGGTCAAGAGCAGACAAGCTGCTTTTATTACGAACCCGTCTCTGTAGAATTTAATGTGATTTTCATCAGGTTAAGCATTTATGCTTGCATTCTCTATTTGAGTGCTTAAATTTCTGTGCAGCACATCTTCTTTACATATTTTGCCTTCTCTTCCTAACAGTGACACAAACAACACTTTGGGGTTTTCGACTTTTGTGTGTTTTTCATTTTTCTTGTAAAATGTCCTGTTCTGACAGTTCTGGTACACAGTGATTCACAAAGTTTTCTTATCCAATTCTCAGGTATCCACAGAAATAACACATTTAGTCTTCTCCATCATTCTTTGCTCGGTCCCACTGAAGCTGCTGTCACTGCAACATTTTACTTTCTCCTATCAAGGCAGGCATGAAACTTCCAGTGGAGCGAATGCAAACGCTAAGGCAGCTGCATGGGTCAGTAGGCAGATGGAGGGGGAGAGGGTTTGGGAAAGCTAAACAGTTTGCATCCTTCTCTAAAAGACAGCAAACCACAGGGCAGGGATCTGCAATCTGATGATTTGACAGTGCAGTGCCCTTTAGTTGTTTGACTGGATTTACAAGTTCTGTTTAGCTGACAGATATTTTGGCTAATACCCTTCTCTACTTGTTTTTCTTTCGACTATCAGAAATTCTGTTTAAAAATTTAAGCAACACTTGTTGTACAGCAAAGTAAACAGACTTCTCTTACAGATAGGAACCGCTCTCTGATTTTTTTCTGCAAATACCCCAATGAATACAAAATATCGACCTAACTAAATACAGTTTTGTGAAAGTGCCAGTAAACAGTCTGGGAATTAAATCGGAGGTTGTAGCTTTATTTTGTAGGAAAGCTGCTCTTCCAAGCTTACTGCACAGAGCCCGATGTCTCTTCTTCCTTTTTTTTTCCTTTTTTTTTTTTTTTTTTTTTTTGGTTAGTCATTCTCCTGACTAAAAATCAAATCATCAGCTTTTAAAGAACCCAAATGTAATAAAGCTATAACTAAACAAGAAAAGTTTGGAAATAAAAAGGAATTTGAAATAAGTGCAAATTCAGTGGTTCAATATTTTTGAGCTTCTTTGCTAATTTGATTTTAAACAGGCTGCTTCTAAAAGCTACTTGAGAGTTAACAGGTGACTGCTTTAAATGCTCAGAATGAATGGTCCTGTAGCAGAGATGGACAGTCGTTTGTAACGTTAATGACTGTAATCAAGGGAAAGAAAAAATTCCTGCTGGGATTACAGGTTGGTGGTAATGTTCTCTGAATTATACTTCGAAATCGTGTGCAAAACTCGGTTCTGTTTCACTGGTCTAAGGTCTCCACTGGAAGCTTTTGAGAACAGACTAGCAGTAGAGTGTGTGTCACCGGAAGTGGCCATGGCTGAAGCACTAAAAGGCCAGGCTGGTTTTTTATTTTTTTTCCTTCCTGTTTTTGGTGGATAGCTCAGGTATACAAAGCTATCTGTGGAAGTATGACTGAATATCTGAAGCTTCAAAACACTTAAGAGCAGGAAGGGGGTAAGATGAGCCACAGATACATGAGATGAAAACAAGAACACATCAGACTAGCTGCCAGGAAGAAAACAAAGGGGCAATTTGGGGGTGTGATGACTGCTCTACCCTCACAGATGATCACCATCAGGTTTCCACAGGTATTCCAGCTTTAGCATGTGAGTTTTGCAGTTCATCTCTCGCTGTCCTTCCTTACTGTGTATCACTTTCTGTGATGGAGCAGTCTCATTGCACCTGAAGGAGATTCCTTTGGGGATAAACTAAGCCAGACAACATGCTCCAGGAATACGTCTATTTGCTCCAACCAGTAATGAGCACTAGCTAAAGCTAGTCTGAAGTAAAACTCCCCCAAGTCTGTTATGAAAGTATTTCAGGTCCTTAACATCAACTTTTTTGCTCAACCGGCCCTTTCCTATTTGGCCAGACATTGCCACTGAGCATTGAACAGTATTTCAAGCAGAGGAAGGACAGGGTGATTGAGGGCTTCTTATGCCCAATTTCTGCGACTATATGAAGCATTCTCTGAATTCACATGAAGATTAGTGCAATAGAGAGGCTCCAAGGATGCAGGCTTTTGACAGGAGTTACTCAGGCTAAAGGCATTCTCCAGAGAGAGTCTGAGAAGGTTCGATTGCTAAAACTTTCTAAGGATCCTTGTTTTTTCTCTGCTGCTAAATTTGAATAGTCCTTATGATGTAAACCAAAATGCTGATGAAATATGCTAAATATGCACAGCGTAAAAGGCTGCTTTTATTAGACCTATCCAGTTTGTATAATCCCAAATTCTCAGCAGTACAAACATGCACAACAAAAGTCTCTAATAATTAATGCCTGAAATCACACCAAGTATGCTGCTGCCCTGGGAACCCCAGAGCAGCTTGTACGGGCACTTGTGGAAGCTCAGCCCAGTCCTTCAGCGTGCAAGAGGAAGAGGGTGGGAGCAGAACGACTGGCACCAGGAGCTGCTGGGATCGCTCAGCTTTGGGACCTCTGATGACAGTGTTTGAACAATAGTGACTGATCACCTTCCAGAGCAGCAGCTGTGGATGCTGCACTTTCATAAACAGACCTCAGGTTTTTGTTTGTGTGTGTGCACTGCACTGGGAAGGTACTCCACTAGTAAATAAATGAGCTAATAAGCCGTATGAGGACACATTTTGATATGTTTCATAGGAAAAACAGCAGTGTGAGTGAGCAAGGCTGAAGTACAGCTGTAAAAAGTAAAAATGTGTGTGTGCATGTATGTGTCTCAATTTCAATCACAGGAGAATGCTGCTGGCATCTGGTAGTCATTTGGGTTCCTGGACCAGAAGAGATTTAGCAGACCTAGTAAGCATGAGTAGTGAAGCATGGTGTACGTGCTGATGCCCATAACACAAAATAAATTTAACCCTTTGCATTTTCATAATATGTTCTTTACCAGTCATAAAGGAGCCTGAATGATGTCTTAGCAACTGCTGCTCTGCAGCACAGACACAAAGTCTAGCAAAAAGGTTTCAGTATCGACAAAATGACTTACTGATAATAATATTTGTTACCTGTGTCCAAAAACTGCACATCTATAATCCCCGCCTATCCATATCTATCTATCCATATCTATAATCCATTCATGCATTATTTTTTGGATAATAACATACTGAACTAGGTTCATTTCCAGCTGTGAATGCATGATAGAATTGATTTAAAGCTGCAAAGTTCATTGTACTTTTTCAAGGAGCTGTCTGATCAAATGACAGATTAAAATTGAAATCAAAACCTAATTACTAGGCCTTCATTTTCTATTAAATATATACTATTGATGGCAAATATACCATTTAGAAAATAAGTCAAGGACGTAAGCTGAGTCTTTTTGCTGTGTAATTACTTCTCTGCATACAGAGTTGGTCACAAGAAAGCCTCCTAGCTGTGAAACTGTCACCCTCCTCCACACAACAGCACGAAGCACAATGTATTCAAAGAACGCGTACTTTGAAGTGCTCTTGGCAATGGTATTAAGGTGTAGGAACCAAGTGCCTTGACCGGTCAAGTTCCTCTGTTCTACACAGGAACACTTGGGAGAAATGAGAAATAAGCAAAGGAAAGTAGGTCTAGTAAAAGCAGGTCTGTGCTGTGTCTGTTAAATATATATTACATTATTTACTGATATGCTTGTGAGTGTGCTTATCGTATCCATTATATAAAAATGTAAATTGAAGAATAAAGAATGGAAATAGTTTGATGGTGATTATAAAATGCAGTTCACTGATTTGGATATAAAACAAACAAACAAGGATTTCTGTTCTCTTGATTGTGATTCAGTTATTATCACATAAATTGCACACAAGGCAGTACAACAGATATGTAGCTCTATTGGTAAGTTAAAATAATGGCAAAATTATCCCAGGTACCATATTTTAAAGAATACAATACAACCTAGTTAGGTAAATTTGGTATGTAATAGTTGGCATTATTGATTTTGTGAGTTAGCTGTTCAGTTTTCCATCAGAGAAAATAGAATAGGTATGGGGAATGTAGACAGTGCATGTAAATACTTTGTAATTTATATATTGTTGATTGTTTTGACTCATTTTGGTGCATGTTATAGTAGCATATAAGTAAACCATCTGCTAATGGTACAGAGAGAGAATTTGAAACCATGTCAATTAAAAAAATATATTATTAATTTTGTTATTCCAGTTCAGAGTCTTTATCTGCACATTTGTGCACAGTTTCAGCAAGGATAATTCCTTGGATGTGTTCTTGCTAAGGACCTCTCGAATGCAAAGGCATTAAACTCTTCCTAGGGAAAGGGGCTAGAAAAAGACAATGCTTGCACATGCATACACATACACACGCAAAGAAAAAATGGGAGAGAAACAGAAAGCTATTGATTTGATTCTGGTTTGTGGATTGTTTTAGTCTGTTAGAGGATTGACTAAGATATTACCATAATTAATGCAATAGGCTTTAAATTAACTTCCAGTAGACAGTCATATGTATTGTAGGTTTGAAAGGGCCAGTGAAATTTTACATATTCTGCAAATAATGTTTTCTGATTGCTAATCCTGGGTTTCCTTGTAATACCATTATCTGTGTTTAAGTGGTGGACTCTCATAGTTTAAACAATTAATGCTGTCATAATCCTTATCATCAGTAATATAAATATTCTCCTCCTTATTGGAAGGAACTCTTGCTTGGTGACTTTAACAAAATCAGGAAAGGAGGACTGGTGACAGTGCCGAAGTGTCTTTGAGTAGATCTGAGTGGGACTGTAGATGTGTATGCAAAATTACTTCCTCACGTCGATCAAAAAGAAAGATGGGGTGCTAAAGAGGTACATTTGTGTATGGATGTGTGTGTGATTGTGACCACATGGTCCGAAAGACAATTCCAAGGATTTATATCATTCCTCATGATGACATCAGAAATGAACTAGTTCAGCTCCAGTTAAAGTTGACAAGAACATTTGCATTCAGTAGCGAGGTCAGAGAAGCCATTCATCTTCTATTCTGTTGGGAACATCTGTTTAGTGAGACAACCAGGTGTTTTTGCTGGCAAAGACAAACAGAAGCTGCATTTTAATACCAGAAGTACAAGCCAAGGAAGTCAACCCCATGCTGCAGCTCCAAGAGGAATGAGATGTGCTTTCATGTCTCAAGGAGCAAAACAAGTCTGTTAGTCAGTGAGAGACCCAAATGCTGCAACTTTCTTGTCATCTACGGCATCTCTTCAACTTTCAGCTGTAATATTATTTGTGTGTGTGTCTTAAAATTTGTTTGTTGGTGTAATTGTTTGTTCAGTGAATTCTGCAGGTAAACCTAAGGGCTCAGAAAATTCACGCATTGATCTGTACCTTGCCAAATAATATTTAATGACCCTAAATATTGTTTCAAATATGGCTTATTAACTGTCCATCGCAAATAGAATTGTGCAAGCTCTACTATTTGTTCATTTATTTACAAATACATAGTTTTATCTGCTGTTTGAATAGTCATGACTTTTTGGGTTCTCTGAGGGATACGCCAGGTGAGAAGACAGTGATCATAAGAAATTTAAGCATGCAGTCAAATATCTAAATATTACGGAAGGCTTCGATAACCTGGGATCCAAAATCACACACTTTAATGGCATGATCTGTAAATAAATAATAACTTTAAAAAGTATTAAAACTTTTTATTTCCTGTAGGAAAAGCTTGTAGGAGGTATGAAAGCCTAAAAAGAAAGTTTCAGGTTGCCATATGTCTGCTTGTGCAAAATTCAAAGGCTTTGAATGGTGACTCCTGCAGGCAGGTCAGCCCCCACCTTACCTGTGTTATCACCTAGCTAGTTCTGAAACAGCCTGGCTGCTTTGTATTGACAAGTATCTGTAGTTCCACGTGTGAAACAGTGCTTTGCTATTTGGAATTTGTGTGCAGTGTGTGTTTCAGTGATGGAGTGACCCAGGTGTGTTATTTTCCCTTGCCATGATCATGCCAGATGACTTCCCCACAGAGGAAAACTAAATATATTTCCTCTAACCAAATAATGTATATGTAAACTGTGCGAGTGCAGTTTATGAATGTAACATAATCAGTTCATCTTTCCTTTGCAAACAGAAAGAAAAAAGATCATAAAAACATTCTCTTTCTGGACAGATCTTGGGCACTTCTTTTTCTTACACACAGACATGAAGACTCTCCGTTCCTTAGTCATGTACTTAGTCTCCCAATGAGTGCTGACATATAAACCTGTCAGATTTGAAACTGAGTGACTGTGTGTACCCAGGTTTGAAACTGAGTGACTCCTTTATCCCTCCCCCACCATAATCTCCTGTGAGCCTTATTTATTGTACAACTAGCTAAAATTAAACACATGGATGAGATTAGCAACTCAGCAAAAAAGTTATATTTAAATTCCTTGTTAAACCAACTCATTCATCTAGTTCATGTAAAAAAGGCTGCTTTGACTAACACCTAAATTAAAACTAAACCTGCCATATCTTCATTAGGATTGTACCACAGGCTAATTTGTTTGAGATTTTTTCCTTCTCCCTTCCTTCCCCCCCTTCCTCCATATTTTAGCAGTGGCGGTATTTGTGGGGTAATAGTAAGTGGTATGCTCCGTTGTGCTACTCTGGTTTGATGGGACTAGTTCAGCTGAAAATAAATGCTTTTTCTTTCTATAGTCAGGGCAAAGCTCAGAAGATTGGTCTAGGGCCGACTGAATTGGTTGGTGTAACTGAATTGGTGCTTGTAGCCTGAAGAAAATATTTGGGAGTATTCATGGTCTCTTTTACAACGATGCCAAGTATCTTGATTTAATTGGAAAGCATTAATAAGTGGGATTGTATTACACCACAGAGTTTGACAGCACAGTTGCCACTTATAGCAGCATCACTGCTGTACTTGATAAATCATAGTCTGCTAAGATTCAGGATAAACTGTCTTAAGACCTGCCTCAGCCACAAAGCATAACAACTTTGTGTCTGTGGGTTTCGCTCCAGATGAAAGACTTGTAAAAACAGATATATTTTTTTTTTTCTGATCTGCCAAGAAGCGCTATATTCAAAAAAGACAGAAAAAATGAATCCAATAATAAAAGTAAAACGAACTTGAAATAATTTTAAACACCTACTCGGAACAGAAATATTTCTCTCCAGATTAGACAGTCTTATTTGCTATTCTTGTTTGCTGTTGTGCTAGCTGCAGGAAAACTGTCACTCATAGCAGTCTTTTATTATTTATACAAAATCAGGAAGGAAATCATTATACTCTGGTAGCATTGCAATAGGAATTTCTATTACCAGTTATAGATGGTCTTTTTTCAGGACGTTTAAAAAAGAGAAACACCTTCCTGTGTATTTGAATTATTATTTAAAATGCTATATATTTCCCACATGGGGCAGAAAATTTATATAGTTTTTTCTTTTCAGTTTTCTCAGTCTCATTTCCTGCCAGTTCTACTCTTCTTTCATTTTATGAATCCATTTATTATAAACATTGCCAAAAGAATTTCAGGAAAGTTTGACTCACTTGTGCAGGGTTAGTGGAGTTCTGTACAAATGTGATGCTGCTTGAAAGATTAATTGAAGAAGTTCAGATCTGTTGGTCCCTGTGGAAGTTTCAGACCATATGCAGTTGACATTTTAGTTGTTTTCTCAGTTCATTCTGGTCACAGGACCACAGAGTCATTTTAAGATAGCATTGATATGTGGTTTTGTTCAGGTAGCTTCTCTTTAGAACACACTTATAAAAACTTCTATGTCAGCTAAAACTAAGTAAAATGGTTTACATGTAAAAGAACTAGTTCACTGAACTCTCAACAAAAGCTGAAATTAATAAACGGATGCTGAGGGAGGTAGCTTTTTGTGTAACTTCTCTCTGGCTGCTTCAACTTAGTATAAATAATTGTTTCAGATTTTCCTTATTTTTGTTAGCATGAGCTCGTGAGACACACAGACAAAAAAATTACCATTTTTAGTAAATAGATTTGGGGTGAGTGAGAGAAATAATCTGACCTTTCCATGTTAAACATTAACATTTTTTTCTCATCTTTCATTGAGTGCTCTTTTTCTTCCTCTAAAGATCAGTGTAGAGTTTCCCCATTTCTGGTATTGGATATCATATAAGTCAGACATTCTTTTATCTGTAGTTGACTGAACTAGCCTTCATTATGAAGGCAGCCATCTTTCAGTGTGAAATAAATAACTGTATTAAAAGGCTTCTCCGACATGCTTGCATCAGATCTTTATTTTTTTAAAAATTAAAATAATCAAAGCAGGGTCTGTAATATTAGCAGTATTGCAAACAGTGCTGTGGACATAATTCTTTCAGTTTTGCACTGAAATAATAATTAAGTCAATGCACACATGAGAAAAGAATTAAGCATTAATTATATTTCCCCTTCCAATTTAAAAATAATGTAAATTACAGCACTGTCTTGTTTGCATTTACAGTATGCTGATTCTGTGAGCAATCAAACCAATTTTTATTGTTCACAAAACCGCTCAAACTTGTAGAAGATGGGATTTTATCTGGCTGGTACCCCTGCTCTGAGCTGCTGTGAAAGGAAAGGTTTGAGGGGATGTCTGGGGTTTACTTAATTCTTTTTCTGCCAGCTGCGCCAGCTCACAGAGGACTGGCTGGAGCTGCTGCAGACGCTAGGTGCATGTGCTCCACCTGCCTCTCTTTGCCTAAGGGGTCGCTCTCAGCCCAGCCAGAGCAGCCTGCGGAGTGGGACAGATGATTGTGCTATCGGCATATAGCTGTGGTGGCTGCAACAAGCTCCGCAGTGAAAACACCGAATTCAAGGAACATTTTGTGGGGGTAGGATGGTGTTGTGCAGATTTGCACATTTGTACTGCTCTGCCTCTCACCCACTGATTTGCCTTCTGAGGTGTAACTATAGTAACTCTGTATTAGCTATAGAAAGCTTTTTCTGAAGGAGGACATAAAATACTCAGGGTATTTTGATGGCCCTGAGCTAAGCTGAAAGGCAATGAATCACTACTCTATTAGCATCCTGAAATAATTAGATAAAAGAAAAAATGTGATTCCTGCAATGATGGGATATTGCTATATCACTGGTGAGGCACTACTATATTAACCAGGGAGCTGCTAGTGTCTGATATAGTTGTGGCCTTGTAATTTCCTCCTGTTGATCTGTGGCAACATAGATGCTACTGACTGCATCAGCTCTCAGGGGTGATGTTTGGTCCTAGCCCAGGTAGCACAGAGCTGCTTAAATCCCCACTTCTCAGTCTTTACCTCCTCTAAAGCAGGCTCTGTCCACTCTGTGTGGTCTGTCAACTGCAGGCAAGGTGTGTATTTTTTGCTTTTGTTTTTTTTTTACTTTTAAAAATGTATGAAATAATATGAAAAATATGTTGCAGCTCATCAGAAGCCTATTTTATAGTGTGAAGGTGAGGGAGCATGTTATGTGCCCTAAGGATTAGCATGAAGGCACGTGGAAGCACCTGAAATTGTAAACCCTGATCAGTTTTGGAGGACTGTGTATGGTCCAGAGACCCAAACCTGAAGCAGTCACCTCATGTTGTCCATTTGGCTGTCCCTAGAGTGAGGAATCTAGGAGACATGTTTGGGCTTTGCTTACAAGTCATCTGGTTTGTGGCAAAACGAATCGCTTCTGGGAGGACTAACGTAGTGTGGGTGATGAGGGACTAGGAGTCAGGAGCGAACAAAGCATTAATGCCAAAACAGCAGTCTCAGCTTGCACCTCTCATTGTTCCCACATCCTTCCTTTGTTTCAGATGGCTTTTAGTTGTCAACTGTGCTCTCATACTTGCTTCACGTGGAGCTTTGCAAGGTTGCAGGAAAGACTGCAAAGACTCTGATATGCGAGCAATTTTCAGAATTTGGTTTTGAGTTTCTATGGGTTTTAGTATGGAAACAGTCAATCAGAATGAATCAGCTCTGCATATCTAATTGAGATTTGGATCACATCGCTTTTTTCTATATTTTCCCTCTATAAATATGAAATAAATATAAATACTTAAGGAGATGCCTTAGTTTGTACAATGGAATTGTCTTTACCTTACATCAGGATACACACTATGAAATCTGACTTCCATATGATAGCCTCCTGCTGTTAATACTGCCTGCACCTACAGTGTAATAACATTGAGTTTCACTCTACCAATCAGTCTAGGAGTTTTGATCTAGGAAATTCTATCAGTATTATTGAAGTGAAACCTGTATGTCAGGGAGAAATCTTACTCTGCTGTTGAGGCATAGTATTTCTTCCAAAAATGTAGCTGCTTGGAAAAGCATCAAAGATTTTAGGCAGTGCCCTGGAAATCCATCCATGTCAACAGGAATCTTTCCATTCAGTTCAGTCAGTCTGGTCACAAACAGCATTGTCATGGTGGAATCTCCCAGTGCAGTTGATTGCAAAAGATCATTAAAAGTTATTATTTTGAAATTACTTACTGCTTAGCAAATAATAAAGTTTGCCAATGTTTTGGATTTGTTTTTTGAAGCTGTTGCCATTTTTCAAAATTTCAGTGGCATCAACTCTGTTGACAGATTGCTGCTGAAAGACTTGCCAGAAGAAGATTTCAAAAGAAAAGGTCTGGAACAGATAAGAGTCCTTGAGATTTACAACCCAGCCATTGGAAAGGCTTTTCTTAGTCATGCTATCTTTCAGACTTTTAAAGAGGATTAACCCATGATTATGAATAAAGTTCAGTAACTGGAAAGAGGAGCAGGAACTTTGCATTGTAGCATCTAAGAAAGAATCTGTGTCGCTTATCTAACTCAGGTACTGATTGGATGTTTCCCTTTGCTCTTAGCAGAGGAAAGATGGTTGTGTCCTTATTGCCATCTGGCTTTTATTCTGACCTAATGTAAAAGGAAAGGCTTGAGGGTTTGGGGGGGATTTTTTTTTATTACTTTTTTTCCCAGTATGCCTCTACTGGGAAAAAAAATGTAGATAAATTAATAGTTCCATCAGCTATATATCTTGTACATTTATGTATACACATATAACTGTTAAACTTAACTGAAAATTGAAGGTAGACATTGTCTTACTGTGGCTTATGGCTTTTCTAAGTAGCATGGAAAACTTCTAACTTGTAATCAAAACGTTGAAATCTGATTTATTTTTTTTTTCTAAATGATGTAATTCTGACTACAAAATGACATTCATTTACACAGAAAAATTAGGAATAAAACTGAAATATTTCTCAGCTATTTTTCCCCATGAAACTAAAAAATTTGAAAAAAAAAATGTTTTAATTTTTTATTTTATTTTATTTTTTTCAGAATAGTTGAAAAGGTTAAAATGGTTTAGGCGTATGCATTTTTATTCACGCTACCAACATCAGGAACCTAAAGAAAAGCAAAATAACCAAGAGGAGTCATAAATGTCTTATCAAAATGCATCGTAGATTTCTTTACAAAACTGCTCTTAGCAGAAATCAATTAGCAATGCTAAAAAAAAATAAATATAAAATCAATGAAAAATGTAACCCCAAAAGCTGAAATTTCCAAGTGTAAAAATTGTACTTTGTAGAACATCACTTGAAGGATAGGATTGGTAGGATATTATGACAATATACTCGAGTACTAAAGTAGGAACATTTTCTCCTTTCTGGGTTACTCCTTATGTTTAAGATGATTTCAAATTAGAGTGCTGATGTGCACAGACCATGAGGAAAAATTAGTGGACTTTTAGGTGAATAATGGTTCCTAATACTACAGTTCTTCTTCCTCCTGTTTTTTCAAGGGGACATGTCCTTTTACTCCATTGTTTATCAAGCTAAATTCATCCTCATATACTACTATGTGGCCCAGCTTTACTTAAAATGTCTTATCATTTTCATAGCTGTTAGTGCTGTAACCAAAAGCCAGGTTGACTTGAACTTTCTGCTTTTTGCTTACTAGGTATGGATTTTTTCCAATATGTTCGAACAGTCAGCAGATGAAATTGGGTTCACATCTCAGTGACATCCCACAGCTTGTCCAGGGAAACAAGGAATCACAAAACTATTGTGATCAAGATGATAAGTGCCTGTGACTCTGTGCTACCTTGGTAGTTTCATGTAATTTGGATGCCTGAGCGTGGATGTGCTTCTTGCCCACATACTCCCAGCAGGCCTTCTAGGCCAGCATTCCTGGATGGCTGTTTTAACTACAGTTTTCTAGCCAAAGAGACTGTATGGTCAGGTCTGGATTTTGCATGTGTTCTCTATGCTTCACTACTTCTTATATCTGACATTTTATGAATTGATAAGGGTTTTATTCAATGTGCATGAATTTTGTTAATCAGATAGTGGAAATCTAAAAGTGGAAGAACACATGAAAATGGAGGCTGTCTGTTGATCTTGAACAAAAAGGTGGCATTTCTACTGCACCTCACTTTTGCAATAATTTTGTGTGGTAGCAGATTGCCATTCTCATTCCCATTGCTTGGGATGGAGATTTTTGTCTCCATGGAATAGAATGCCTTTCTTGGCCTTTTAAACTATGCCAGACTGTCATAAAGGTTGGATATTTTCTTCTGGGTGGTTTTAACCTGTTCTTATCCTTCATCTTAGATTTTGCCTCAGAACAATCTTCTCTTCTAACATATCCCACCAAAGTGTTTTTTTGACACACATGTAAGCTCATGCTGTTCTCAGAGTTGCAAAGTATAAACCAGCCTACGAATTACTTATTTCTCCCAGACATTATAGTCTCTTTGTTCACTGTATTTGTCTTCCTTAAAGTGAACACACTACTTTCTTGCCAGACACAAAAGCAAAAAAAATACTGTGATTTAAAGTACTGCATCTAATGCAAACAAATTCTGCTATTTTACTTTCCCAATGTCTTTCTGCATAGCCTTTATCCATTTTCTTCATTTAACAATTCACCTATTTCTGCCTTCAAGTCACTTTTTGGTTTGTTTGTTTTTTGTTTTGTTTTCTTGGTGCACTTGCTCCCTCTGGGAGACAATTTTGTGGTACCATCCTTCATTTTATAAATCATGTTTGTCTTCATTTTTTCTGCTTTTTAATTGTTTTCAATTAGGAAGAATGTGTTTTGGATCTGTTTATTCAATCTTTTTCTAAACTCAAAACCTTTAATTGCAGTATTAATTCCCACTTGAGTCATAATTTCTTGCAGAGTGCCATAGCTGTGAGTAGACAGGAACAGTTGTATTAGGAGGGACTAACTTGCATGTTTTCGGTGGGTTTACTAAAAACATTTCACAGCTGGGAAAGAACTTTTGACTCAAAACTTCAGCTAACCTAATAAAAACATTTAAGTTTAGACAAAGCATCTTGCTTGTTCTAGAAGTCTCATGAGAATATGTTTCTCTTGGGAGATTCCCAGCACTTTCAGAAGTGTGACATATATTTCTCATCTCTCAAAATTCTGCTGCACAAAGAACACCTAAAAAAGACAACAAGTTAAATGAGGAAGCACAAAATGTTCTGAGATGAAGGTGGTTTGAATACCAACAGGAGATAGCAGCTAATTTCCCAATAACCGTAATTGTTCTCTGATAATTTTCCGTGAAGATATTTAAATGTTGTTCAGTAGCTTTCTGTAAGATTCATGGTTACGGGTAGGATACATCTCAGGGTACAGAACTACTGGAGAGAGTGTCCAAAGGAGGGCAATAAGGATGGTCTAGAGCAGAAAGCATATGAGGAGCAACTGAAGTCACTTGGTTTGTTCAGCCTAGAGGAGAGAAGGCTGAGAAGCTGGACATGATGACCCTGAAGGGTCCCTTCCAATTCAGGATAGTCTGTGATTCCATGTCCAGATGTCTTTTGACTCTCCCTCTTTAGTTCTGCAACAGTCACCCAGCAGAGGCCCTCTTCACCTTTGAAAAGTAGAGCAGAGCAGGAGAGAGGAGGGGGATTGGTGTGATGTGGCTGTGGTGCCTCTGACAGCCCAGAGGATGAGTCACAGCGGGGGAGCTGTCATCAGGGCCAGCAGCAGCAGCGCCACCACACTTTGGCCTTGTGCAGTTTCGGCGTGTGCAGTTTACACCTCCTGCAAGCCATGGCTCGGCTGATCTTCCTCGCCCTGGCTGTGCTGGGCATTGCCCAGAAGCCGTGGTTTGTGGATGATCATGTGGATGTGGATGCAAATGAGCGAATGCAGCATCATGCGGAGCAGCTGATTGAAGGCATGGCTCGGCTGCTGCATGAGATGGAGGAGAGGAGCCAGGAGCAGAGCGGGATGGCCCTGGGAGCCCTGCTCTTCACTGCCTTGCAGCAGTGGCAGCTCTGGACCTTTATTGACCTCCTTGTCCTGCTCTTCAGGCTCTGCCAGTGGCTCAGGAAATGGAGACTTGGGCTCCGCAGCAGAAGCAAGCAGGGCAGCAACCCAAGGAAGAAGGAGAAGGACGAAGACAACACCAACACCGATGACACCCGGGATCTGGGCAGGGTTGGGGCCAATCGCACCCTGTGGCCGGCGCCGTACATGGCCGACAAGTGCAAGGTGGTGGAGGAGCTGGTGGACAAGCTTCCTGGTGCCTGCCAAAGACTCTCCAGGGAATCTCTCTTCAAGCCACGGCTGCAGCCAGGCATCGGTGTGGGCTGCTTCTCTGAAGACAGGAGTACCCGGCAGGACAACGTCCTCTACCGCCTGCTCGTGCCCCTGAGGCCTCCCCCCGGGCACGCCTTCCACCCAGAGCTGGGCGCCGAGGGGGAGACGCCAGCAAGGAAGCCCGGCCTGCGCGTGGAGCTAGAGTGTGGCTGCACGAGGGAGTGGCTGGCGGGGGACATGCTGTGCTTCCTCCACCACCCCGAGCACGAGCTGAGAAGACAGGAGCCCAGCCTGCTGCGCACCCTCTGCACCGGCTCCTACCTGGATGTGGAGGAAACCACTCGCTGGTTCCAGGCCTTGGTGAAAGCAGCCTGGGAGCTTCTGCTGCAGTCGCGCCACTGCCGCCTGACGGTGCTGCCCTCCTGCAGCTCCTGCAAGATCAGGCTGGCCAACGCCTCCCAGACAACCCTCTCCATTGAGATCACGCTTGGGGTGCGGCTAGACAACTCGGACTCCTTCCTGAGCCTGGAGTAGCCGCGGCCAGCTTCACCAGCAGCACGGCGCCGCCAAAGAGCTGTGCTGTGGCAGAGATGCAGTCTGTCGGGCACACGGCCAGGCATGCCTGACCCCACAGCTTCCACCTCAAACAGCTGCAGCCCCGTGCCCGTATGCTGGTGAGCAAAGGCTTTTCCCCCCACACCCTGAAGATGGCTGTGATTCACCACCTGACAGCCACAGCCCTGGCAAGCCTGGCAAAGGAAAGATTGCCCCCTGCGCCTGGATGACCTCCTGCGGTGCCTCTGCTGCTGCCTGGAGAGGAAACACCTCAACCGCTTCCTCGAGAGGGAAGGCAACGAGAAGGTACCTGAGGAGATGGATGGTGTTGTCCCCAGCCTCCCGAACAGCTGGACTGCTCAACTTCTTCCAGGCAGTGAGCACCCAAACTCTTGGAGAGAGTCCATTCTGTCTTCATCCTATATATTGACACCAATAAACAGCCTATGTGAACAAACGCTCTGACCGTGTCTGTGCAGCACTTTGGGGGGAACATGGGCACAGGGTGCTGAGTGCACTGCTGTCACAGAATTAGGAAATGTTTTCCAAAAACACAGGAGCCAGTGTCTGGCTGAGGGTGGAAGGGACCTCTGGAGGTCACTTGGGGAGCAGAGGGGCAGCTGCTGAGCTCTGCTCTGCGGGGACAGCGACAGGACCTGAGGGAACAGCATGGAGCTGGGACAGGGGAGGGTCAGGATGGGTGTTAGGAAAAGGCTTTTTAATCAGAAGGTGATTGGGCACTGGAACAGGCTCCCCAAGGCAGTTGTCATGGCACCAAGCCTGACAGAGTTCCAGAAGTGTTTGGTCAACATGCTCAGATGTATGGTTTGATTTTTGGACCGTACTGTTTGAAGCCAGTATTCGTACTCAGTGATCCACGTGAGTTCTTTTCAACTTGGGATATTCAATGATTCTGTGTTATATGAAATACAGTTCTCTTGCAATAAAAGCAATTGTTTGTTTGTGGGTTTTTTTTTTTTTTTTTGTGTATTTTTTTTTTCCTCCAGGAGAAAAGACCAAATTTTCTTTTTTTTTTTAATGTTTCTGTGAAAGGCTGTATTCTCTCACATGACTTGCTTTGCATGTAGTTCCATTGATGCCATTTGATATTGTCATAAATACTATTATCTTGCATAACATAGACTTTTTTAAACTGATTTCACAGGTGGTCCTGCTGCTGTCATTTATGATCATGATGTAAGAAGTTTTCAAAATAAATTGCTTTATTTATAGTTTAGCATAAGGTATGCCTGTTTATAGAATTTGAAAAAAAAGAATTGACAATGAAAATATTTCTTCATGTACACTCAGGTTATTTCAGAATATGAAACTGGGGCTAGGTTTTAGTGAGTCTCTTACCCAGCTTTTATGAAGGGATGGTTTATCAGTTCTAACTGGTGAACAGATAAACTGATTAATGCAATTTTACCATTAGAGGAAACACCCCTTGCATCTCTGGCTTCTTTTTTTAAAAGAAACATTTTATGTTTGATAATACCTTTCAGGTATCTGGTCTCTCCTACTGAATCTCTTGCTTTAAATGTGCATAATAGTTTTCTAGGCCTTCAGTTTCTCCTGGTTTAAAAATAAAACCAACCAGAATAGCTAAAACAGTATTTTGTTTTGTTTTCCTACTGTTGAATTAGGCTTACTGAATTTGTTCCAACTTGAACAGGAAATACATGGATGTACTTTTAAATAATATAAAAAAATCCTCTGACACTAGCTATTTCAGTCTCTGATCTTTTCTTCTATTACAAATTCATGCTTTATTTTCTTAGTCATAAACTTTTAAACTAGTCTTGTTACACAATGCTTTGTCTACCATGAGCTTGCAAACTGTCTCTGAAGCTGACTACATTACTCACAATTGCCTCCTTTCAATTTCCAGATTCTTTCTTCTGTTAAATGAACAATAAAAGCTAATGCATGCCACTTACCTTTTACACCTGTGTAGTATGTTACCCAGAGCTGTAAATGAAATTACTGCATTCAATTTCTACTTTCTTTTTCTTTTCTTTTGTCATCTTTCAATCTCTGTACAAAAACTTCCCATTTTTTTCCAAATTCCATCCTGTAGATATTGCATGGTAATATGAAACATTGTAAATTATGTTTAAGGTATGAGGAAGACTGATGTCCATTTCTTTCTTCTTTTCAACTATAACTGTAATACCATCACCAATTTCCAGTAATTAGTGGGGGTGGGGTGGGGAGAAGGGAAGAGCATGGATGGGTGTGGTTGACATTTCTTGGAATTGTTTCGTATATATTCTGTCGTAATACAGTAGTCAGTTATCCAATCCTTTATGTCCAACTTAACCTAGGCCATTAGAACAGTATTTTTGCGATAGCTGTCTCTGCATGCACAGGATATATCCCATTAAAGATGTCATTTATTACATTAAGGGACTCAGGTTCTTAATTGCTTGCTGCATCAATAGTGCTTGGGACATTAGGGTCACTGGCAGCATCTGGAAATATGTGCTGCAGTTTTTCAAGCTAAATAACTCAGATTTGACTTCATAAAGAAACAACTGCTCCTAATGAAAGATTGGCTAAACAAACAGCAACAACAAATTGCTCCCCAAAATCTTCCAAGTCTTTGACATGTTTATCCAGAATAGAGGATTAAATTAGAAATGTTACCTTCCTCCTAAGACTTGAAATGTAATTGGCATGTTACCATCTCTAGATCAGTTCTCACAGTGCTGATTCCCTGTCATTCAAATTCTTCCTTCACCAAATGGAAACACGATCGTGTTTGATGGGGAAGGCAATCCAAGCAGGTAAGGAATAGAAAGATGAGGTAACTGAACTACGTCTCCTAGGAAGCATGACTTTCTATATATTTTTATTCTTGTACTTCAAATATTTTTATTATTTTCAAGGAAAAACATTCTTAGCAAGCTATTCTTTGAGGTGATATTTCAGTGCCACAAATGAACCTTTAGGAGGCTAACTGTAACTGGTTTTTGCACTGTGCATTGAGTTAATGTTATACAGAGCTGAACATTTGGTGTCAAGGCACTAAATAAAGCTGACATTTACCAGACTCTTTGGCTGTGAGGAAGTCCAGAACTTTGTACTTTAAGGAGTCATATAGGTTTTCCTCCTGCTGTCATTCAATACATGCAACTGAAAAGTCCTTTACCTGCTAAACAAATATATGTGACACAAAGCAAAAGTATTCTTCCAGTCTATGTGTGAAATGTTAGAGTGCGTGTAAATTGCCAGCTAAAACTGATCATATGTACTCAGTTTTACTATTTTCATGATCAGCCAAGCAATTTGTCATCTTTCCATCAGTTCCAATTAGCGGCAAAGTTTGTGAGATTTATTGTGCATCTTGAAGTTGTTTCTCCATGTCTGGTTGATACTTTCTTAGAAATATTTATTTGATCTACCCCCAAATTTTAGGAGTTGAGGCATCAAGGGAGGTAAATCTATTGACCTGGAAGCCTATCAGTATATGTTGTACATAATGTGGCTGGTAGACTCACAGTTTCAAGAATTCCTCCAACCACCCACAGAACCCAGCCCTGTAATTGATGATGACAGCATCAATCACAGCATCCTATCTCACCTTCCATTCTTCTACTACAGCTTAACAAATTGAAAATTAAAGTACTTAATGATTAATGTAGTATTAGAGCATTGATAATGCTCATAAAAGAACAACAGTTGAAGAATGCTGGCAAGAGGGTCATGGAATTACATGGAGAAATCCTGCCCTAACAGGATATAAAGGTGCTATGGACAGAAGGCAAGTATAAATACAGACCCCACAGAGTTGGACATTATTGTAGGATTAAGACTATGAGGCACCAGAGGGCAATAAGAGTGCAGCTATAAGGGAGAGCAGACAGGACGCTATTTGCAATTGCAGAAAAAAAAGAGGTGCAGAGTGCTCCTATAGTGAGGCAGGTTATGAGGAACTGCAAAGACAGAGGTGAAAAGGAGAGGAGCACAATGAAAGCGTATGTGGGAAGGTTGTGTCTGCAGCATCGTTATCCCGGAATTTGCCTGTAACTGACTGGGTATTGTAGAGCACCCAAACTAAAATAAATGCTTGTCAAAACAAAAGGGAAAGCTAAAGGTATAACACTACTACCCCCTAGATTACCAACCCACATTAGCTGTCTACATCCACTGCAAGTGTGGCACTTCCCAGGGGAGATTCTGTCTGAAGGAGTTCCTGTGACTGAAGTGGGTTCTTCGTACAGAGGAGGAATCCATTAGTGCTGGTACAACAGTTTAGGCAAATGTATGTGTATTCCAATTTTTATGAAGTGAGACCTTCAGAAGAGACTGGTTCCATCCAAACTGAGCAGTCAAGATAGTACAATTACAAGAATTTTTCATGGCATGAGTGACAAGTATCTGAGGAAAAAAATTAGGAACACAAAAGGAAGAATTGCTGGTAATCTGTTTTTGCCTCTTTCTGGCAGTGGTACTAGTTTCCATCACTACTATACAGCTTTAATATAAATCTTCAAAGTGTGAACTTTGGTAAACTGCTAGATTTGTATTTCTCCCCATCTTTGGAACTTACTATTTTATGCATCATTACAATAGCATAAGTTTTTGCTCCTATTTATTCCTTTCAAAGCAAGATTTCTATCTATTTATTTCTCTCCCCACTTCCTCCCTATATTTGCTGCCTAAAAGCAGCTGGTGAAATCCATTCCTCAAAGAAAAGAATCAAAATAAATATGAAAAATGCAGAATCCTTTCTTTTTTAGTATGGTTTGCATTTCTTCTTCTTACAGATAATCTGCAAAACCAGTGCCAGATTCCTTGTTATTTAGTTACAAAATTGTTCATGACAGAGCAATGCAAAAATATTTTACAAAGCAGTTGAGTGGTATTACCTACACCAGTCTCTCTGCCTGCAAGTGTTTTCCCCTATCTGATTAATCCAAATCAAGTTGCTTAAGCCTTCTGGCTTCTGTGGAAGCTGCAAAGCTTTCTTACGTTGCTTTCCTTTCCTTTCATCAAATACCTGCAATGCCATTCTGCTATTTATACAGAAATATCTAGCCTCATCAGTTAAGTTTATAACCTTAGTGTGATTGCAAAACTAGCAATACTCATTGTAAAATTTCCCATGAGACACAGACACCCCTTTTGTTACACCGTTGCTCAGCTGCAGAGGAAAACAGACAACAGGACTTATACTATCCCCTATTTTCTGAAGGTTCAGTAGCACATTTTTAATGGTAAATTAGTATTAATTGTTCACAGCAAATCTCTGCACAGTAAGAGTAATTAGACATGATCTCCATAGATGCACAGTCTTTGTATTCCAATACTGTGAGGCTGGCCTCATTTGCCTTATAGTCATTTATACATATTTATAACCTTATCATTTTTTTATTATTTTTTTTATTTTTATTTTTTTTCAGATATTCCATTAACTAGGTTTAGGAAGGATTCATTAAATTTTTGAAGTTGAGGATCAAGCAAGATAATATGCAGTAATTAAAAACAACAACAACAGCCACAAACATTTAAAAATTAGAAAGGTAAATACCTGAGGTACCACTTCAACAGTATTTACACAATCAGTTTATTCTAAAGCACAGAAACACCCAAGCGTAATGGTGATTAGAGCCTTAATGGATTATTTTGATTGCTTATTTGAGAAAGCTCCCTGTTTTACATTAAATTCTCCAGAACTATTTAAATGTTGATTGAAATCTCTCAAATGGATGCATGGTAATCCCATTCTTTATTGTCTTCATTGGTTTCTAATGACACGTTATTTACAAAATCAAAAAGCCCAGGTTTAGCTCTATTCATTCCTTACATCTCTCCGCTAAATATGCGCTCCTAGCTTGACTCGTTTTTGTTGCTGTCTCATGTTGCAAGTCGGTGTTTTAAGGATTGGGCTTTAAAAGGAAAAATATCCCATTGAAATTTCATTGCCTCAGAACATATGTTCAGACATTTCTAACAGCCTTCAAACCAAAGAAGAAAACGTCCATAAAGGATGCACATCTCTTCAAAGTGATCATCCTGAAGATACAACTTGCTTATGTTTTAGAGCAAGATGTTTATTTTACACACTTGTGGTCTCTTTGTTACTCATTGTGACCTCTGAAATGGTAATATAGGAATCATTTACTATTGTATTTTTAGCTGTTACTACACCCACAAGACTTTTTATTATCAGCAGGAGTGGAGGTATTAAAGAGATTTGTGGGCCTCAGAAGGCTCAAAGCACAGTAGGGATGAAATTACAAAATTATATTGTTATAAAATATATTTCTAAAACTGTGTACAAAGGCTCAGTGTTAATGAAAGTAATTGATAGCAAATACTGATTTCTTTTTACATCACCAACAAAGCATTTTTTCTGAGTAATAATGAGCCTCTTTTTAGTAACAATAGGAAAAAAATGAGTCTCATGAATCATTTATGTGGCCTCATTCATTGCTATTATTACTTCTGCCATCAAATATTTTGGGAATTCAGCCCCTTTTTCTCTCTGTCTTTACATCTCACGTAATGGTCTTTCTTGTGCTTTTCAGAAGGAAAATTGAACTTTCTTCTTTTTTAATGTACAGAAAAGTACCAGATCTTCCATTCTGATTCTGAATAAATGTTCCTGTTGCTGAAGCTTTTAGCTGAAGGAGGCCATAAAAGATGAATAATTGCTAAAGGAGAAATAAGATAGAGGAAGTAAAAACCCGATGTGCTGAAGGAATCCATTTTCAAAAGGTCAACACCTTCAGTACAGGATTTGCCTAAATTGGCTAATTCCATAATATTTTAGCTATCAGTAATTCCATAATAATGAAAAGACTAAAAAAAGTGCACTGAAAGTGTCATGCCTGTGTAGCTGGTTTCACTGCAAGTAGCGTTGGCTAACACTTAGAGCAGGACAATATGTGTCAGAAGGCTTTGGCTCTTTTGGACTTTGTTTAAACTCATCGAGACAAGTAATTTAACCTTCACTACTTAAAAGTAATTGTCTGTGCATTTGTCATCTCTGGATTGATTCACGTGGTCTGCAGGCAGCTGCACATAGACAGTATTCAGAGGCTGTCTGCGATGGATGTTGCATGTTTTCTTCTGCTGACTTTAAGAAATTATGATTTTTCAGTGCAGCATCCTCTTCCACTGTTATTCTGCCAGTGATGTTCCTCATCTTCATTATTTTCCAAACAAATTTGGAACTGTTGTTCTCACATCTAGGTTTTGTTTCTGGCTTGTATCTTCCTGCACCCATTTTTTAACCTTTATTTTATATATTCAGTACTTCAGAGATGATTTATGTGCTTATGATCTGGAATCAGCTGAGGTGTTTCTTTTATCAACAAGTACTGTTTAAAATACAAGGTGGCTAGAAAAGAGGCTATTGTAATGAGATGTGCTGACCTCAGCCCATTACCCCAGACTTCTAAAGCATAGCACCTGTTATAAAAATAATCTTTGTACTCGGGATTTTTCTAAAATGATGTCATGTGAGGTTAGTTTGGTTTTCATTTACTTCTGGTGAGGTGACACAATTACAACTTTTTCTTTTTTTTTTTTTTTAATACAGTGTTTAATTTAAGGAAAAGAAAAGAAAATAATTGAAAAATACCTTGATTAAACCCCATATGCCTCAGTTTCTCCATTTATTAAATTCTTCTGATAACTTCTACATCATTCTTGGATTTGAGATTTGTGGATGAGCAGCATCATGCTACCATCAAGTAGCATTCTGATAGTTTTTTTTTTTTTTTTTTTTTTTTTAATAATCTTTTTAGCTGCAAAATCCATATTCTGTTTGTTTGTTTTGTTTTATTGTCATGGAAAAATATGTGACTTTTTTCAGACGAAATGCACTTCAGTATAAGATTCCTGTAGTTCTCATCAACATTTTAAAGTTAAACAATCATTTTAACCATTAAAAATCAATGCTGCTTCTGGTACAAGAAGTCTGATAGCAACAAGAACCATTGTGCTTTCATGCATGAAATATGACAAAAAAGTCAGAACGTTGTCTATGGTAAGCAGAGCCAGGCAGTAAACTGCTTCTAAGACGCAGCCTCATCATAAGCAAATAATGTTGATGCAAAGAGTTGTTAAACATCTAAATCTAGTCTATGTCTTTATCCTAGTTGCACCAAATAAGAATTTCTTGTGTTTAATCAAGTTGTTCAATAGTGTTGATCAAATGTCACTGGGAACGGACTCATTACTGTAAATCCACACTGTCAGTGTCAGCAGGGTCCTCACCCTTCCTACTATGTTGCTTTGCCACAGAAATCACTAGCACTGTTGGTCATAAAGTCATGGTCTAGGTTAAAACTAATCCAGCTACAAACTTACCAGTGGAATATCTTCAGGTGGATCAATATCACAGTCTGACTGCAGATGCAACTGCTTCAATGCTGGGTGCTGGCACAAAAGTGGGAGCTCAATACTGGAGTTGTGTAGGACGGGCAAGAGACTTGTCTCTCCATGCAGTGACATCTGCACTGATTCCCTTAAACAGATTGTGAGACAACGCCTTCAGCAGGGAATGAAGGAGCCAGATTTCTGGAGGCTGCTTCTTGCACATCTGGTAACTGTGCAGAGGGAGAAAAGGGGTCTGCACACTGGGAAGGAGTGGGGAGTGAGTGTAGGGCCCCAGAGCTAAAAGAAATTTTCTGTTGAGATTTTGGGATCGCATTTGCTTTTTTTTTTAATTTATTTTTTCTTCTAGCTTCTTTCAGAGCTCATTTATTCCATTAGAAATGTGTTAAGCACAAGATTAGTAATAACTGAAAACACTAAGGGCAAGCTGTTTTCAGATATAGCAGTGAACTCTTTACCTCATAGTGTTTGACTGATGGTTTTTCTTAGAAACTGTCATACAATATGCAATTTTAATCTATGATCTGTTCCTGAAGTACTTTCTTAGTGGACTTAGCTGGAGAAATTCACATATCTAACAAATCACGTGTTTGTTTTTTGTTTTTTTTTTTTTTTTGTGTTATTTTTTGTTGTTTTGTTTTTTTTTTCCACATATAATATATTCTATATATTCTATGAATATATTCTATATATAATATATTCTATCTGATAAACCATGTGTTTCATAACAGAAGTAGATCTAAACTAGGCAAATTATAATCATTGTGGATTAATGAATGAAAATGATAAAAGTTTATAAAAATGCAGAAGTGATGCAATTACTGTTTCTTTCCTTCGTGAAGGAAAAGAAATTACTGTTTCTTTCCTTCATTTCTTTCTTTCTAAGAAGAAGGGCCTGCTCTGTTCCTTGAGAATACAATTCCAATAGCTATGCCCAGCTCAGGAACCTTACAGTACAGTTCACATGCCTGTTATCTTTATGGTTTAAAAAAAAAATTAAAAAAATCCTCAAAAGTCAAATCTCTAATTTTGCCTGGCCCTCTCCTTGTCTTGGTCAGCTGTTGTAGTCTGGAGAAAATATCTGAATGCTGAATTTTTGTTCTCTGGGAGGTTGCCTTGCATCTCTACTGTAAAGCATGATTCCTGTCTCTGTGCAGGAAGCACAGAAAGAGATGACCTTTGCAGCTGCCATTTTGAAAAAAAAAAAAACAAACAAACAAACAAACAAAAAAAACTCTTCAAAGCTTGTTAAGAAAGAAGCCAGATACCTATGAAAGAAAAATAGAAGAAATTGAAAACCTTTAGTTCTGCAGGGAGAAGTGTTTTGGCAAAAGTTGGTGGCAGCATGTCCTCTGCTCGGGTTGTGTGGGCTCTCCATGCAAGAGGAGCAGGAGCAGCAGAAGGTTCTGCTGAGTTTGCCTGCAATGCCGATTGAGTCATTGGAGAGCCGATGAATGCTTGTAAGGCAACAGTTTCCAGCATCTTAATTTTCTCACTGGTCTCCCAAAGACTTGTGTTGCCCTCAGCGCTGGGTGGAGGCACAGCCTGCTCTGAGGCTCTGACCCCAATTCTGAAATAGGCCCTCACAGAAACTCAGCAGTTCATTGTTAGGAATTTAGAGAATGAGCTATACATTGGCATAGATCTGTAGCAAGACAGATGAAATGGCCTGCGGCTGTCAGGTAAGGAATGTTCCTGGACAGACGGACACCCCAGCCAGTCCACAGCACACCACATCACCCTGCTGAATACTGCGGGACAGAGAATCCACCCCTGGGATGGGCAAAAAGCAGGGCTCTGGAAGAAAGAAAAGACTTCTACAGATAGATATTCTTGAACTGTCAGCACTAAAAATAGCAGTCCTAGAAACCTGAGCAAGGATGATCCCATTTTATTAAGGTCAGATGGGAAAGCAAAAGTACCTATTAGAAGTGATAAGAGACAACCAAAGTGAACGGTATTGGAAAGGTAACAACAGAAGCAAACAGCCAATATCCCTGTTATCTAGGCTTTGCCAACATAGACTGGGGCTGGACCTGCTAGTAGTTAATTCTAGGTTCAGCATACTTCTTCCTGGAAGTTTTTCTGCAACAAAACAACAGATGCCCGTGCAAGGCTCAGTGCTCTTAAAGCTTTCTTATGGTGTACAGCCAGGTGATCTTGTGGTGTTGATTATTCTCCTGGAGCTGCTGCCTCAGCTAGAAAGTGCATAGAAGTGAGACCCTACAGCAGCTTCTTCTTTCATGTGTGAAGAATCACAAGAATTAATTCTAGTTGCAGTAGCCAGCCTACCTGGGGATACTTGAAGCTGTTGTTATTCAAAACATATGGTCTGTGCTGTGCCTCAGTCACCAAATAAAAATTTGCATCTCATTGATATCAGGATTTGTTTTCTGAGGCTAGCCTGGACTCTTCCTCGTGGGACAGAGGGCTCCAGGACAGCAGAAGGGACATCCCCAGAGGGTTTTGGGTAGATTAACACATTTCTCTTTGATGTAGAAGGAATTGAGCCAGATAAGTTGAAAACAGTACTAGAGAGTATAAACATCTAATGCTTCAAGCTACCATTGTTTTACAAACAACAATGCAAAGTAATTTTACAACAAAAAAGAACAACACCCAAAGCAGAATCTCAAAATAGCTTCTAAATGCCACCTGAACACCTACTTATATTATTAGTGTTTTCTGTTATCTCAGCAATGGTTTGTGTGACTGTCCAACACCTCATACAAACATTTGAATGTGCACCAGAAAAAAGCAAGTTGCAGAGAAAAACTATTTATTCACACTTGTGAAATATACGCATTTATATATATATATGTATCTTACAGGTAAAAAGAAAAACTTGATCATGCTACAATAATAACAACAGGCCTCTTCATGGAATGCTTCTGCAACCTTTCAAAAGAGCTCAGTAAATGAAGGGATAAAACTGGAAGTGTCTTGAGGAGATTGCCTTTAAAATTTAATGTCTAAAGGTGGTATTCTGCCATGAGTTTCCAATAAATACAGGAGTTGCAATGGGGTCTCTAATCTTTGCAAGAAGTCAGTGCCACAGCTTCATCCTTGACCCCACCTCAAAAAATCTGAGCTTATGTAAGGTTGGAGCATGATTGTCTTCTGAATGTGAGACACAAGGAGCATCTACAGAATGAGCCCTTCCTTGAGGTTCATCAGAGATGTCCCTCTCGTGGGCTGAGCTGCCATAACTCTGTATTGTCCAGAAGGTTTAAAGCCACAGAGAGTTGTTTATCCAAAGGAGGCACCTATCATTTTTCTGGACAGTCCTGACAGCTTCAGCACCCAGGTCCTCTCCCTCCAGCTCCACCACTTTGCACAATTTGGAAAGTGTATCTGAATGCAGCACGGTGCACCCTACAAAGAGTGCCAGGGAAACTGAACCTTTGCTGAAATAGGTACTTTATGTTACAGCCAAGGAAGGAAGGTTAAGAGCAAAAGGTGCAATTACAAGTATGACTAAGCAGGCAGATTTATGCTGAAGACAGACTCAGGAAGAAGCAAGGGGGGTAGGGGAGTGGGCCTGGAGGGATGTTAGAAAGAATTAAGGAACAGCTGAGTGCTCCAAAAATACTGTATTAACAATCTCTAGCAGCAGTAGCAGCATTCATGTGCCAGAAACTCAGCTTCCTGTTATAGGACCAGGTTGCTATAGAAACTTACTACTGGGAGCTAAATAAAGTAATTTCTATGCTAGTGTTGGTGTCTGTAACTTCAGCACCTGATGCTAACCAAATTGTGCTCAATAAACAAATTTAAACTCTAAAAGCCTGCAATGAGTTTACAATGGTTTCTATACAACTGATTAATCTCAATTGATCTTGGCTTAGAACACAAGAGCATGAGAAATCACAGAAACAGAGAAAAGACTGCTCAAGACCCTGCTCAAGATGCCTGATGCTTTTTTTCTTACCTGATTTCCTTCTTTGTCTGTGCACCTGTTTATTCTGTCTTAACTTTTTTATTTCGAAACTATCTTTTTCATTCCTGACCTCATAGTTGAGCCTGACATCTGTGATTCCCTTTATACAAATTAATTCTGAATTAACCTGCAGTTGCTCTTGCATCCCTTTCATATATCATTAAGCATTTACTTCAAGTTAAAACTGTGAGAAGCAATGTTAACAGCCGAGGGGCAAATCCTTCCTAGCTGCAGTGCAGGCTCTCGGAGATGAGAGGCGAGGGACAAGTTTGCAGATGTCTGCGCAGGCAGTGCATACCTTGGGAACTGCGAGAAGTGCTTGTCTCCCTGTGGACATCATGGGCTTACTGTGGAGTGGGACACGGGAAGGTCCAGTGAACCTGGATGTCAGGGCAGCTCAGGCTAGAAATGTCTCTGCTTTGGAAAGGAGTAATCATTTCTGTTATTACCGTAGCGCTTTCCTGTACTGACTAGGTAACAAGAGATCACCCCGAGTGTTCGAAAATGCAGGCTGTTTCCTCTTGACATTACCTAGAAGTCCAGACAGAATAAATAATGCTAGTGCCATAAGCGGTCATGTAAGATAGATTTAAAACTCTTTAATACTGCTTTGTCTCTGTTTCAGAAGATGTGCGGACCTCTCTGCAGCATCTGAGCATAAATGACAAGAGCTGAAACTATGAAGGGTGCCACAGAGTGGCAGCTGTGACAGCCCTCCCTTTGGCAGCTTAGTTGAAATCTCTCCCTTCATCACTGAAGTAACCAAAGCAGCCCTTAAATAATGCATACGGAGGTACGGGTTAAATGCCTGGGGTAGATGGCACTTCTGGGAGAAGACAGCAGGAGAACCCAGCAGGGGTGGGAGCAGGAGGTTTTCTCGTTCCCAGCAAAGCTGAGCATCAGCCAACATTGTTTTAACCCTGGCGGAGGAGCTGAGGAGCACATCGGGGGGAAGTGGTGTACAGACACCAGAGGATCGTTTCACTCTTACCCACCTTGTGCGGAAGGGAGAGGAGAGCAGGAATGGCAAGGCAGCTACTGCAGGAGGCCGGCGGGCTGTCTGGGCAGCTGAGCTGCTGGGAAGAGGCCAGAGCTATTTTACCACAGTGCCCAGCAGCTCTCCGTGAGGAGATCAGCCATGGCTGCTGGTGCAGGTGGCCCAGGGGCCTCGGGGATGGCCTGAAGCAAGAGCAGGGCCTGGGCCAGCTTTGGCAGAGGAGGCCCTGGGGAGGCAGCTCTCCCCATACCGGCTTGAGGCATGGAGGGTCGCCAGGCATGGGTGAAGGGTGGCACGGGGCGTCCTGTGGCAGGTGGTCGGTGACACAGGGAGCCCTTCTGGCTTTGGCAGGTGGCACAGGCAGCTGGCAGGCACGAGCTGAGGGAAGAGGGCCCCTGTCCATAATGAGTCTAGATGGTGGAGCTACCAGAAGGACAGCATCAACTCCTTGCTCAAGCAGATCTGCCTGGAAAAGTAGAGGCAGTGTGTGTTTTATCAGTGTTCGTTGAAACACAGGCATTCTGGGTGTGAGGCAAAAGTCTCTGGCACAAGCCTGGTGAATGCAGCTAGACTTTGAAATGCTTTTGTTCAGTGGTCTTTTGTTCACCCAGTCTGATGATACCATCATCTTGTCATTTGGGAATGACAAGGTCGAGTCCCTTTGGGTTAGGATCGGCAGGGACAATAAGGCTAGTGTCCTGGTCGGGGTCTGCTATAGACCGCCGAACCAGGATGAGGAGACGGATGAGGAATTCTACAGGCAGCTGACAGAGGTTGCAAAATCATCAGCTCTTGTACTCGTGGGGGACTTCAACTTCCCCGATATATCCTGGAAGCACAACACAGCCCTGAGAAAGCAGTCTAGGAGGTTTCTGGAGAGCGTGGAAGATAGCTTCCTGACGCAGCTGGTTAGTGAGCCTACCAGGGGAGGTGCCCCGCTAGACCTTCTCTTCACAAACAGAGAAGGACTGGTGGAGGACGTGATCATCGGGAGCTGTCTCGGGCAGAGTGACCACGCAATGGTGGAGTTCACTATTCTTGGCGAGGCCAGGAAGGGGACCAGTAAAACCGCTGTATTGGACTTTCGGAGGGCTGACTTTGAACTGCTCAGGACACTGGTTGGTGGAGTCCCTTGGGAGGCGGTTCTGAAGGGCAGAGGGGTCCAGGAAGGCTGGGCGCTCTTCAAGAGGGAAGTCTTAATGGCGCAGGAACGGTCTGTTCCCACGTGCCCAAAGACGAGCTGGCGGGGAAGAAGACCGGCCTGGCTCAACAGAGAATTGTGGCTTGATCTTAGGAGGAAAAAGAGGGTTTATAAGCTTTGGAAAAGTGGGCAGGCCACTAAGGAGGACTTTAAAGAAGTAGCGAGGCTGTGCAGGGACAAAATTAGGAAGGCCAAAGCTCATCTGGAGCTCAATCTGGCTACTGCCGTTAAAGATAACAAAAAACGTTTCTATAAATACATCAACACAAAAAGGAGGACTAAGGAGAATCTCCATCCTTTACTGGATGCGGGGGGAAACTTAGTTACAAGAGATGAGGATAAGGCGGAGGTGCTCAATGCCTTCTTTGCCTCAGTCTTTAGCGGCAATACCGGATGTTCTCTGGATACTCAGTACCCTGAGCTGGTGGAAGGGGATGGGGAGCAGGAAGTGGCCCTCATTATCCATGAAGAACTGGTTGGTGACCTGCTACGGCACTTAGATGTGCACAAGTCGATGGGGCCGGATGGGATCCACCCAAGGGTACTGAGGGAACTCGCAGAGGAGCTGGCCAAGCCACTGTCCATCATTTATCAACAGTCCTGGCTATCGGGGGAGGTCCCAATCGACTGGCGGCTAGCAAACGTGACGCCCATCTACAAGAAGGGCCGGAGGGCAGACCCAGGAAACTACAGGCCTGTCAGTTTGACCTCAGTGCCAGGGAAGCTCATGGAGCAGATCCTCCTGAGAGTCATCATGCAGCACTTGAAGGGGAAGCAGGCGATCAGGCCCAGTCAGCATGGCTTTATGAAAGGCAGGTCATGCCTGACGAACCTGATCTCCTTCTATGACAGAGTGACGCGCTGGGTGGATGAGGGAAAGGCTGTGGATGTGGTCTACCTTGACTTCAGCAAGGCTTTTGACACCGTCTCCCACAGCATTCTCCTCAAGAAGCTGGCTGCTCTTGGCTTGGACTGGCGCACACTTCGTTGGGTTAGAAACTGGCTGGATAGCCGGGCCCAAAGAGTCGTGGTGAATGGAGTCAAATCCAGTTGGAGGCTGGTCACTAGTGGCGTTCCCCAGGGCTCGGTGCTGGGGCCGGTCCTCTTTAATATCTTCATCGATGATCTGGACGAGGGCATCGAGTGCACCCTCAGTAAGTTCGCAGATGACACCAAGTTAGGTGCGTGTGTCGATCTGCTTGAGGGTAGGAAAGCTCTGCAGGAGGATCTGGATAGGCTGCACCGATGGGCTGAGGTCAACTGCATGAAGTTCAACAAGGCCAAGTGCCGGGTCCTGCACCTGGGGCGCAACAACCCCAAGCAGAGCTACAGACTGGGAGAGGAATGGTTGGAAAGCTGCCAGGCAGAGAAGGACCTGGGAGTGATGGTGGACAGTCGGCTGAATATGAGCCAGCAGTGTGCTCAGGTGGCCAAGAAAGCCAACGGCATCCTGGCTTGTATCAGGAACAGCGTGACCAGCAGGGCTAGGGAGGTGATCGTCCCCCTGTACTCAGCTCTGGTGAGGCCGCACCTCGAGTACTGTGTTCAGTTTTGGGCCCCTCACTACAAGAAGGACATCGAGGTGCTTGAGCGGGTGCAGAGAAGGGCGACGAAGCTGGTGAGGGGCCTGGAGAACAAGTCCTACGAGGAGCGGCTGAGGGAGCTGGGCTTGTTCAGCCTGGAGAAGAGGAGGCTCAGGGGCGACCTTATCGCTCTTTATAGGTACCTCAAGGGAGGCTGTAGCGAGGTGGGGGTTGGCCTGTTCTCCCACGTGCCTGGTGACAGGACGAGGGGGAATGGGTTTAAGTTGAGCCAGGGGAGTTTTAGGCTAGATGTTAGGAAGAACTTCTTCACTGAAAGGGTTGTGAGGCACTGGAACAGGCTGCCCAGGGAAGTGGTGGAGTCACCATCCCTGGAAGTCTTCAAAAGACGTTTAGATGTAGAGCTTAGGGATATGGTTTAGTGGAGGGCTGTTAGTGTTAGGTTGGAGGTTGGACTCGATGACCTTGAGGTCTCTTCCAACCTAGAAATTCTGTGATTCTGTGATTCTGTAAAGTTACCTGGGCCTCCAGAAGAAGAGTAACACAACCTGTGTCTTGTCAGAAGCAATGTCTGTCAGATGTATATGCATATGCATCCCAAATATTTAGATCTCTGTGTGTGTGTATATATATATATGATTGTATGCAATTCCCTGTTCAGCATAACAGGGCAGTGGCTGCTCAGAGCCCTACTCTTCACTCCAAGGCCAGGGGTCATATCCTGCTGAAACTAATGCAGTCCAGCCAGGCTCTTGGCACTCGCTAACAAAAAAGGTGTGTTTGCAACCCATTGATCTGGGGAGAATTTAGCTACCAGATGAAGTTTCCACATAAGCTTAAAAGCTGTGTTGAATGAGCTGAAATTCACCCATTAATTTAAGAATGTTTGAATGCTGGCTCATTTAAGAGATGCTGTCCAAGGATGTCATAAGAAAAAGATTGAGAGGTATTATTAACTATTTTCCGTATGAGAGGTCTTAAATTGGAGAAATCAAGACATGAGGGTCAGGACCTTAAGGTGGAGAGGCCAGACGTCCTAGACACTTGGTGTTTTTAATGATCAGATGTAGGCTTCTCTAGGGAGAGGTTCATAGCAGGATAGTCACTGGAAGGGTATCTGCAACACCACTATCACTGGCGGCAGGGGGAGTGCAGGTATTTTAGGCACATAACTTGGACAGGCAAAGATAGAAATACATGTACACTGTTTTCTTGCTGAAACAGAGGTAGTTTTCACTACCTCTAAAGTGTAAGTAAGCTGAAAATGGAGAAGACTTGTATATTCTCTCCTAGTTAGACCATAAGGAAGGCACGCTTGAGTCCTCAAGGAGGTTTTGAGAGTCTTGCTTTTAATGAACCCCAATTTGTAAAATTCTTTTCATTTCAAGAATTGGCACTTGATTCTGATATCTGTTAGTCTTTATAATGTCTAGTCTGTTTGCACAAGTTTATGAAAGTCTTGAGTGGACACTTAAGTACAGTGATATTGTTGCAAAGCTAAGCACAACTGCTCATACAAGTGGTACATTTTGCCTTGCTGTTTCAAGAACAAGTCCTTGTATAATCTGTGTACATAGTAAGTCACACCTGAACTTCCATACTCTTTTTCATCTTTTCTCTATGCTCTGCAAATACAAATGTAAAAGCTAAAAGGGCCACACTTCGATGCTCAGCAAAACTAGAAAGCTAAGCTTGAAACCCACTTGCATTGCTTCTCTTCCCATCCTTTTTGTCCTTCACATATCTCATTCTGTCCACTCACCTTAATGTCCCCGAGTGAGTGGGAAACAATATGGCTTATTTCTTCTTTCCCCACATCTCTGAGAAGTTGTGTTTGTTCATCTGTTTTCTTTGTTGTTTATTTATTTTTGACAATGCTATTTCATATTACCTAAGAGCGGTTGTAAAGAACATGTATTTTAATTTGCATTCCTGACACATTAGTTCTGCCACTTAAAATGTTTGTGCTACAGAGCATTGTATACTTCCCTGTGATGGTTCTCCCTTCTGGCAGGGTCTGAGCTCCCAAGTGCTCACAAAACCAGAGAGCTGCAATCTGGTCTCTTCCCTGTTATCTATCTCAGGATCTATGCCAAGCCTTCAGGACTTTGCTCCAAACCTGAAGCCTTTTTCTGGTGAAGTTACAAGGCAAGGCAGAAGTGTTTCACTTCCAAAGGTCCTGCTCAGGCTATAATTCGCACAAGTGAATCCCTATATTCACGGAGACTGACTGAGTCTGGTGAGCTCCAGTTGAAGCACAGAGAGATTTTGTGTGGGCATCCCTTCTGATGGCCACAGCCACTTCTTAGTGCATTGTTTTAATCATAATGATCATTTTTTTTAGAAGCAGGCAATTTTAAGAATTAGTATTTGTCCATACATCATAAAAAGTGGCAGGTGAAAACTGATGATTCCCATTAGTTGTTCTTGTCTCTGATTTCTCTAAGTTTTGCAAAGGCCTATCTTACTGTTCTTGGTTCCTTATCTAAATAAAGTGAATAAAAAAGAAATTGTGCAATAAAACAAACTATGGCCTACAACTTGCTAGGACATACACACCTACTTAATTTTATATGCACCAAGGGTCATTGCAATGATTACTTACAGCACATTAACTTTAGCATGTGCATAATTATTTCCAGGATCAGTGCATAACAGGTCATCTTTTAATATACAGGAAACTTAATGAGGGATCAAAATTTAAAACCCTAGATCTGAATTACTCTGAAATGTGGAACTCCAAAATGTAAACCTAAGGGTCTGTAAGTTGCCAATAACATTTGCTCTGTAAACTTCCACAGAAAAGTCTTGTGAAGCATTTTAACGTGATGGTTTTCTCAATGTTGCTTTTCATAGTAATCTGTTATACCTAAGCACATTTTACTTTAGAGAAGATATTGATTTTTATAAGGAGGAAATGGTATTTTGGAGACATAAATCTTGTTTATAAAACATATTCAGATTTTTAGTGGGGAGATGGTAGGAAGTTGTTAGCTCCTTGTGAGAAGAGTTTCTCTGCTTATTATGTTACATCATTTTTTGCTATTGTTGTTTCTCGGTCCTGCTTTAAAGAAAAAAAAAAAGGCAAATAGGTATAGGAACAGTAAAAACTTCCTGTATGTTCATGAAAGAAATATGTCCTTTGTTTAGTTCTTTTGCATGTTTGACCAAGTATGATTTTTCTTATTTTTTAATCTTAAGCATCATTTAATTTGGAAGAAACTTTTAACATTTTCTGAAATATAATTGCAAGAAAACTATTTCTTGCTAGAAACTTTATAAACCCTTTATTCCTCTAAGGAGAAAACTGGGTTGATATTTTCCATCCCTCACATGCCTGTGATGAGATAACTGACAGCAGCTGTTGGAGTGGGACAGGTAGTACTAGAGGCAGCTTCCATCAGCCCAGCTAGGCTGGGGCTGCTGCTGGAGCTCTGGGTATTCAGAGTGGGCTGGCAGCTGGCTGGGTCAGGAGCTGTGCTAGTGCATGCAGGTAAGCCTGGTTGGGTTTGTTTTCTTGAATTATGTTATTAATAATATATTTTTTTTTTCTCTCTTCTGGTGATGATTTGTGCAGAGGGGCAACTGTAATGTATAACTTTGGCTTTTAAAGGTGTTCATCAATACATTCCCTATGGAAAATAAATCCTTTTTTGTTGTTAAATTAGTCAGAAGGCTTTTTTATTTTTCTTATTCTTCTGGAAGGGTAACTTACCTGCTCAACTATTGCCTTCTTGGCTTCTGTTTTGTCAGACTTGTAAATCTCTCCCCACGCACACATTCTCTTTTTATCCTGCATTTTGATGGCATGCGGGGCTTTGGGATTTGGGGGAGAAGAAGGAACAGGTGAGAGAGATCACCTTTGCTGTGGAAATACTCTAATTCTAGAAAGTGATAGCTTATGCCTTAAAAAAAATCTAATTCTTCTAGTATAAAAATGTAATAACTGTCTTATAAAGGAAAAAATATGATTATTTTTTCAAGGTTTTAGGGAGAGAGCTATTAGAACCTGAATTTGAGTTCATGAGCACTGAGCCAGAAGCTATTCTAGCTCTACCTAGTTCTAAAAATAAGGCTTACCATGCTGAAAGTCAGTATTCCCTTCCTCCATTGACACAAGTTATAGTATTGCAATGTTTTAATGCAACTAAGTACAACTCTAAGAAATACGTAACTCCGTGAAACCTGGTCAAAGCCTCTCTGCCTATATTTTGATGCATATCCTTAGTGTCCTTGGTATGGACATTTGAGTCTGTTTTTTGAAAAGCAAGTGTCCAGGGTTTAAATAAACGTGTATTTAAATATTTTCTTAAGTAAATGAAATAATAATAAAATGTTCCTTATAAAAGGGCTTTATGTAAAGCTAGTCTGGAGGCTTTTGCAAAACAAATAAAAAATCAAGATGTAAAAATGATGGCAAAGGTGGGTGAGAATCTTAATTTAGAAGAAAGTATGAGGGCAGACAGATCTTTGAGGGAATCATCTTGTAGGAATAAACTTCATAGAGGAACCTCATCTGAAGCAGGTGATGGGGCAGCTGGCAGAGAGGAGGTAATTGTCCTCGTGTTTGACTACAAGGTCAGATACACCTGAGGGAAGGAGGGGATGGGTTGCTTAAAGGGTTTAGCAGGCAACTGTCTGCAAGACTGCCCAGTAGGCAAAGACTTCCTTGAGATAACAAGGATACAGCTGGAGATAATCTATGGTATTATGTGATGCTAATTATCATATAGAGAATATTTTCATCTGAGTCATTCAGTGAGCTAAGAAACATAGAGTAGAGTAACTTAAATTTAGCTTTATTTGTATGGAAGGCTGACAGAGGAAGATGTGAAGTAAAGAACAAAAAAATAAAATAAGGATTTAAGTGACAGCCCGACTAGTACTCATGCAATTGCCAAATCTCATCGAAGAACTGTTGGGGAAACTCCTGTTTCTAGAAGGACCTAGATCAACCAAGAATGACAATATGTGAGAGAACTGAAATGGTAAAAACAAGGATTCAGTTAAATAGATGTCTGATGAGGGGTACCATTCTTGTCTCATTAGTATGAATGAACCAATACTAAACATATGTGATTATCAAAGTGTTTGAATGCTCAGAGTTCTCAGTAAGCATGTGGATGTGTCACAGGGCTATGAAGCATAACAATTATCTAGGATACCTCTTAATACAGTGAGTAAAACAGGCAGAAGGGGGAATTATGACAGCAACATTTAAATCCATATCCTAAAATCTCCCATGTAAAATTGGGCATGAAAACCAGGTTTAAACACTCTGAAAGTGAAGAGCTATGTTAACAGTCAGGTACAACAGTTTTCCTGAAGCCCTGAGTCATACATGAAGTTCTGCATTTTACACAGCATGGTAGCTCTTGCCTATGACTATCCTTGGCTTCTCTTCATAGGAGAAGGAGATAACTGTTATTGAAAAGCAAAAATCCCATAGACAGCCCAGCTGAGATGTTGATTTTTCCTTCCAAGAGCCCTAGGCTTGTCATTGACATTAGGGGAGTGCTGGACTGCAACAGCAAACTTTCAGGCAGGTTGCTGAAATGATCTGCTTTGCGAACCAAAATACAAAGAGACATAACTATTTTTATGCTACCACTACTCATATGGGTTATTACAAAGCAACAAAAAAAAAAAGTGACAATAGAATGCATGCTGTTGCTTAAAAAAAATAAAAATGTATGAAATAAATGTGCTTAAGGAGTACAGAACCAGCTGTTGTGTTGCAGCTCTTCTAGCTGAGACCTTGAAGAGAAAAAACAGGAATATGAAGCATGTTAAATGCACACAAATACACCAAGTGAGGTCTTCCAGTTCCAATGCACTGCAGGTGTTGACAGACAGCGAGGGATATCAAAGCTCATGCTCAAGAAGTGGCTTTCTCCTTGATGGATATTACTTGATTTTTGACAGAGCTAGGAATGTTCTGCCTTTTCTTACACACTTATAAGCCCTGTATGCCTTGTCAAGCCAATAAAGCCTCATTGAACTGAAACTGCTTTCTAATTATGGTGTGTGGCAATACCTGTGGAAACTCATTGCCTTCAGCAGAATTGCAGAGGTGGAACTGATTGGGAGTTAGTGAGGGACCTGGTAAACAATGCTCAAGGAGGGATAGGATTCAGCACCCTCACTCCCTGTTCAGTCATTTGCACAGAGCTAATAAGAACAAAAATCCAGTAAAGCGCTCTGTGTGATATGAATGGCTATGCAATCCTGCTGAATGTAAAGATGCTCTTGCACAAAGACAGCTTTCAGCATAGAAGCACATACTTGTACTGTCAAGGTAACCTCAGCACTTCTAACTATGGTAGTGGTCCTCCCCCCTTTTTAAAAAAAAAAAAAAAAAAAAAAAAACTCATATAGGGGATAATTCTGTCATGACACTGCTCTGATAGCATGGCAAGTGAGGTTTCAATCCATGCAAGTTTGGATTCATTGCATCTTCCCTCTCTTGCATATTTGACTTTTTTATTCCTTGTTTCTTTTCATTTAACATGATTATATTGCTAGTCCCTGATGAATGCATTACCTTTTTCTACTAAAGGTGCAGCATGTTTGATGGCAGGTTTTGTGTAAAAAATAACATGTTGGGGTATCTTAGAGTGATAGATAACAGCATATCAGCAGATTTATCAAGTTTATCTGAATGCATATTTAAAAATGCCAAATGTGCTTTCAACTTGGTTTTGGCGAGTCTTTTGAATCTCATTAAAATGCAACCTTGAGGGAGTTTAGAGATCTGAAACAGACGTAATTAGCTATTTCTTTAAAGGAAATTTGCCCTTGCTGACAAAATATGAGCCAAGATCATTATTATTCTTACAGTAGTTAGTGTACAGAAACTCTTAGCACCGTTAAGATATTTTTTTTTTTTTTTTTACCTTTCTGCAGGTACACTTGAAAACAATCCAAGAAAATGATGAGGATTTGCTTCTGATGTAATGACATATCCCCCTGACATCACAATGAAGAATGAATGTTTCTCCCTACAAAAATCACAGGTATGTTGTCTCTGGAATTTTTATCCCAATGAATTGTTTGTCCCACATGATTGAAACCACAGGAGGTGGAAATAGCAGGTGTCAGTGCATATGTGACACAGGGATGGGAAATGGTAGTGTTTGCAGTCTTTTCCCTTACTAGTGTTTTGCTGGTGCAAAATTAATATAAGCAGTTCTTGCTACTTGATATTCACATCAAGTTTGCATACTCATCAGAGGGAGCTGGATTTTGCCTTCAGCTATAGACAGCAAACTCCCTTTTTCTTGAGATTCACCTCTAAATAGATTCTGAACTGGGACTGGGGAGTAGTGCAAGACATTCTGGGTACTTGACTCTAAACAGTTATTGCTGAGCTGAAATACGCCAGCTGCACGAAGCTGCTTCCAGGACTTTGTGGACCTCCCCCAGCCTGCCATTTCTGATAGCTCAGGCTGCAGCTTCCCGCAGAAGCTGCAAATTCTCAGCCCAGCAGGAGTAAATAGGGTGTCACACAATAGGTGTCAACTGAAGTGTGCTGGATCCATGCTGTTATAACAGAGGAATCATGTTTGGCACAGTCTGATCAGTTTGTACATCTAATGTTTTCCTTGCATCTGTTAAAGGAAAGAAAATCTGGAAGGCTTTTGGGGGGCTTTTTCTAGTGCTTAAGCATTCTTATGCATTTTTTCCTTCATTTGCTTCAGTGGATGCATCGTTGATGTTTCACTCCTTAAAAACTGATGTTTGATCTAATTTCTTTGTTTTGATTTTTTTAGAAACCTTTTTGAAGTAAGGCAGTGTACATGTGTGCATGCTACTTCAAATGTTTCATGTTGACCAAAATTACATAAAGCAGCTTCTGATTAAGTGACAAAATGAAGCCAGTTTTGGACCAACTAAAAATAAGCGTGCACCGATTTTTGCCATGCCAGATTTCAAGTGGTGCAACTAGTGTTTGCTCTTCTGTTCTTATGGCTCAGTTGGCTGTCCAGTGTTTCCATGATGTGTGTTGTGTGCCTCTGTGGACAAGGTGAAGCTGCATTATCAGTATGTAAATAATATTACTCCTCTCATTTTGACCAATGGCTAGTATAACCTTTAGCTGATAGCAAAAGGTTGCAAGTTTGCCACTGGATTTTGAAAAATATCCTGCTAAAAGAAAACAAGTGTTTAATATTTTAGTGAAGGCGTAGCTAAAATAGACTTAAAACAATACTGAACAAGTGCAGTAGTAATGTGTTTTGAATGCACACTGGAGAGAGGGGGGAACACTCTTCTGCAGTTCTCATCTTAAACATATCTATCTAGTCATTTTTCTCTCATGACGCTGACTATTTGTACATCCCCAGAGTTGGAGAAATGAGTAAAATGATGCTAGGTGTGACTGGTAAGAGTCGTTGGTTCAAGCAGATTTTGCAAGTGTAAGAGGTTATCCTTCACTAGAAATACCTCCACAAATCTTTTAAAACTCTATTAGCATTAGAAGAGTCTTATTCACTTTGGTTGGACTTCTTCATGTTTCTCCCACTTCCTCTGCTCTGTCTGCAGTTATCTCCTGAAGAATGTTATTTTACTGAAAGCCTTGCTCTGAGTGGTGTTACCATAAAAGCCTTTTATCTTCCATTGGTGTTGGTTTTGTAACTTCACAGATCTAGGATGACTGTGGTCTTCACTGGGGCTGTCTGTCTCTCTATGAATCCCTACTCTCTGGTTAGAGGAATGCTGATACTGACATAGTTAACACTACTTAATTCAAAGGAATTTGAGTCACCTGCCTGTCACAATTTTTTTTCCTGTCAATCATTTCCTAAAACAACAGTGCCTTCTTTCATAATATTTTCATTTATGCTAGGTATATATCATGCAGTCTGATATTTTGCTTTGATTGATTCATCCTTAAATATCAAAAGGTAACACCTTGAAAAAAAATCACATATTCCAAAGAGGTTCATAGTGCTTTTCTTCAGTGTGTACTAGAGACCTGCAAAAGAAGCCTTGGGCTAGTTGTAAGGGTTTGGTGCATGCGTATGCATGCCTGTGCCTTTACATGCACAAACCTTCACAGTCAGTGCACAGCTTTGTGTGGCAATACCTGCCTGAGTCCAGGAGGTATGGTAACTGCGTTAGCATGGCATTGCATCTAACCCCATAAGCTCTACCTCTGCACAGGGCTTCCTGATTACCCACAAGTATCTCAGCCCCGGGCAGTTTCAGCATCATGCTGTGCTGCATAGATACTCAAACTGTCTGTGTGCTACAGCACGGCCATTCCTGGGGCTCTGAGGATCCCATGTCCAAACCAACAGGCTGCTGCTGGACATGTGCTGTGCTGGAAGTCATGATCCTGAGGGGATGCAGGCGGCTGCTATGTCAGTAGCCAAAGAAACCTAGGACAGAAAATGCTGGAGTGTGTAATCTCACTGCAGGCAAACAGAACAGTATAAGCAAAATGCAAGGGTTTTTTTAAGGCTGTATTAACAGGGAGGAAAACAGTGTGACCTGCTATTCTAAGCCTGTTTGTCTCCAAATTGTAATCATTCCTGCACAAAGTCATGAGGACAAGTTGCATTAATAGAAATAAAAGCAATCAGAAAACTTACTTGAGTTTACAGAAGTTGAAGACATACGGTAATCATCCCCTTTTGGTATGCAGAAGCCCTCTGCTTGAATGCAAAGTCCTTTGAAGTCTTTGCTGTCCATCTCATTAAAAAGTGCTGTTTCCATCACTTTTTCTGTTGGAAACTCTCAGGATTTAAGTAATTTGAAGATATTTTAGGAAAAAAAAAATGCCTATAAAAATGATGCAACAAGTATTTCTTCATGTATTTTGAGTTTGGGGAGGTAAATTGGGAAACTCAAAAATATTCTCAAAGGTAAGCTTAGTATTTAAACTAGTAGTGGATGCAAATGTAGCTGGTTTATTTCAGCTGTGTTATAAAAGAAAGGAGGAGGACTGATGCTCTGTCTCCTTTGTGGTATTAGGCAAGGCATAAATGGGCGATACATAGAGTAATTTAGACTGGAAGGACCTTTGGATGTTATCTGGACTGATCCCACAGCCAAAGTAGAACTGGCCTAGATGATTGACCATGACTTTATATGTCCACTATAAATGCTCAAATTTGACTTAATCTTTGGGAGGTTGGAGCAGTACTCAAGATGAACTTACCTTGTTGCAATTTGCAGATCTTTGATTGCACTTCAGTAAATGGTGGCCTGGGGATTGTGTGCTCTGTATTGGTTTGTATGATGGGGATGTTCCCTATTGGACACACTGCAGTCTTGATAGTTACCTGTCAGAAAAGGGGACAGGGAACAAAAATATTGAGATGATGACCATGCTGCTGAATAATATCGTCTGCATGCTGATGCAAAGCAGCACAGATGGCAGGATTATCCTTAGGTACCTATATTTATTTTTTTTTTAACCTTCCTTAAATTAATTGTAAGGAACTCTAATCTGGCATTCCTCCCTGCTTCCATCTATGCACACTAACTACAGAGGTCTAACACTGGCACCCACCTTCTCATTTCCTGGAATGGGAGAAGTGCTCTTCTGTGGCAGATAATACCCCTTTCTTTCTGATAGGCCATGTTGTGGCTATGCCATCGCCAAGCTGTAACATTATGACCACGTGTTTGATAGGGATGATGTGGTGATTAGTAGCATTGTTGAAGTCCTCTCAAACATTGACCCATAGTGAAGCTTTTAAACATGTGTCTCATTTTTTACACACACACGCTCCATCTGCCCCCCGTTCTCATATCTGCAATGTGGCATTGTGAGAATTGGATGTTAATTTGTGATATTAGTATGGAATATCTGAAATACAGAAGCATTAGTTGTACAAAACCTGACTTGCTCTGACTTCTTACTCTCTATTAAGTCTCAGTTCTGTAGCATAGTGTGAGGTTCAATTTACTGAAGCAACCCTTTAAACCATCTAATGGTGTTGTACATTTAACTTGATATGCTATTTGTCTTGTTCTTAATGAATCTTTGATCAGTTTATGCCTAGTTTGCAATTTTGTCTGTGCTTTACTGTCAATGGGGGGGGAAAAAGAAGTAAGGTCTCAATTTAAAAAGGTCAAAATAGTAAACAAATTTAAAAGGGTCAGTGTACTTCAGAGTGCAAAACAATGTCAGATTGCGGAAGGATTGCTTTGATCCTAATTCTCTGCATCGCATAAAGGTGTCGGTCCTTCTTAGATTTCCCTGATGCTAACAAAGCCAGACAAGAGCTGACTTGTGAAACCAGGCTTTGCTGTTACAGACTCCTTCCTCTTCCAGCAGAGTATTTCAGTGTGTCGCAGTATATAAATAGCCCTTAGAGAGTGGTAACACGCAGTTGCACTACTTGCTATATGCACAGCAGAGCCAATTAGAAGTGATGAGTCTATTTGGTGGACTTGATTTGCCAAGGTGTGTTTTTTTCCTCCCCCACCTGCATCCTGCAGTACACAAGTACTCTCCACATGAATGGCATATCTTCTAATATCAGAAAACTATTGGGTGTACTATGCAGTAAAATATTTGCTATTAGATGCAGTTTTGGGGTCCAGTTGAACAGGTTCATTGAAGGCAATGGCCAACTAAGTTTTGTGTGTTTTTTTTTTATTTATTTAAAGAATTTGGACTTTGAAGGCAGGAGTGTGTAATTTTGTTGTTGTTGATGGTTGATTTTATGTGTTTTCTTCTCTCCAAGAAAACTGTACAGAATTGGGAACTCTTTTAAAATTAAAAACAGTTAGCTAGCTCTGTAATCACAAGCATTGTTGAAATGTTTTTGGCCAACAAACAAATCCCATGCTGATTTCAAGTCAGGGTCAATTAAAACAAGTAAATGTTTTTTTTTCTTTCTAGGGAAGCGTTTGCATTAGAAATGAAACAAATTATTTTCTGCTCCAAAACATAAACACAGGCTACTGACAATTTTCATTTGGGAGCAAGTAACTTATGGAATAACACAAATTCATGGTTTATATGTAATTCTTATACTACTACTATTCTACAACTAGTTCTAGCAGTCCCGTTAGCTTAATTACTCTTGATTTCATGGAATCTGCTCATGTATTCAAGTCCCCATTAGGGCACAGCAAGGCTGTAGCAATGAACTTGAACATGGATTAAGAGCCATCAAATAAAAAATTGTCGTTGACTTTTTTTATATATTTTTGCAATGGGTGCTTTACAGCCTAATGTACACCAGTGGTAATCTTTACAAAGTGTTTTCTTAACTATGCTTTTTGCTGTCTAACAGTTGTTTAGGCTGGGACATACTGCTTTCCTGGCATGATGGGCCTCAAGATAAATAACACTTGCCACCAGCAGTGTTCCTACTATCCTCAGTAAAGACAGGAGTAACTGATCTGCCAGCAAACTGGTGACAGCAATGGCAATGGGAGGGTGTTTAAGGAGTTTCTGAGGCAGTAACACAGGTGTAAGTAGTGCTCTTACTGATGAGCAACTCTGGCTTGGTAGCTGGCAGGGTGAAGCAGTGAGTGGCCAGGGACCTGTGCTGCTGCTCTAACAGCAGGTGGGGTCTCCCTGACAGTGTGAGTGGCGGGAACTTTACAAAACAAACAAAAACCTGCTGTTCTTCTCACAGATAAGTGTTTTTTTGTCTTCAGTAATTACACACAGGTTTTTTTTCCCCTTCTGTTTCTCCTCTTTGTGTTAATTCATATATTGTTATGTACCGAAGGTATAAAATAATATGCAAACTTGGGGGTGGCTGCTCGGTGTCTGATGGGATGGGTCTGTGTGTCCTAATTCCTAGAAAGAAGGACTGGGAATGGAGGGAAAATGTCCAGCTAATATATCCAATAAAATAAAGTATAAGAATAAGTAGCTAATGACCTTGCCATAATAAATAGTAGACAGCTTTATCAATAATTACTAATAAAGCAAATGTAGCAGTAGTAAGAGTGATATATGAAAATAAATAGTTGTTGTTGATGGTAGTCATTAATATGTATTACTGTTACATGATATTTGTTGCTTTGTTCTATATATGTTTCTGTAATTATCAATTTTGAGGGATAGTATTTACAGATTTTATTTCCAGAGCATCAGTACACAATACCCCGTGATTGTGCGTTTTGTAACGTGATGATACTTCAGAGGCTGTGAAGTGAAAGCTGCTAGTAATCCTATCAACAGGTTTTCCTTCATGTTGTTTTCCTGACTTATTGTATCAATCTCCTGTGGTCCTGACTTTCTCTTGCAACTCTGCAAAGTTTTGCCCCTTGTCATGACCTAATCTAAGGAGCATGAGCTCACATGAAGCTTACAGCCCCAGAAGTAAGTGGCTTTGCTTTGGGTCAGTTCTCATTTGAAAACAGAAGTCTGTGTAATGTTAAGAGGAGAAGAGCTGCTCATGAATCTCTGGAACACAAACTGCAACCGTGATCCAGAAATGTTTGTAAGGCTGCCAACAGGCCTTTAGAAACATCACGTATACCCACCCAGCTGTTTGAGAAGCAAAGCTTGTGCACCAACACTGTTTACAAAACTGACCCTTTATTTCTGAGACTAAAATCAAGATCATGAGTGCATGATGCAAGATGTCACACATGCACAACAACACACAGACCACTTCTTCCGTTTATGTAGGGCAAAGAGCATTAGATACTCCCTGATCTGTACACTTGAGTTACTCATTGGTTGATGTGGACCAGTCACCTGCCCAAGAATAACTAAAAAGCTAGCTTATCTACCAGTATCCACACCCTACCGTCAGCCTACCAAGCAGCAGGGCAAGCTAGGCTCTGTCCTTTGTGCAGCTGCAGTGAAATACTGGTGTTCAAGTAAGCTAGCTCGTATAATCCTTAGGTAGCCCTTGGTACATTATAGTGCCTTCTCTGGTGACAGGATGATAGATTCAGCTGATTGTTCATCTGCTCCTACTGCAAACTTCTGAAGTGTTGAAAAAACTGGTAATCTTCTGTGGAAAGTGAGAAAGAAGGACAAAATTGGTCTGATAAGAATGGATGCTTACAGATTTCACACGCATACACCCCCCCATGTCTTCTACTAGTTTGAGCTTCTGTGATAAATGGGATCAGTGTATGTCCTACAAAACATACAACTGGCTTTAGAAAAGTACTATATGCAACTATAAAATAAAATCACTTTATAAAACCAAAGATGTCAATTTGAGGGGAGAAAATTAAATCCAAATGTTAGATTTGTCCTTAATTTGTAGGGACAGAAAATCCATATATAAAAGATTTGAGAGGCAAGAGTCATAGAGACAGAAACATTACTGTGCTTTGAAGAGCCCCAGAGCACAACTCTTTGTAATGGTCCATCTCATATGCCAATTGAGCAGAGACCAAAGCAGCCAAAGGTGAGGAGAACTTCTGAGGGAGGATAAGGCACTTCAGGTTTGCATGGAACCCACAGTATAACTAAGTGGAATGCCACAAATGTTTTAACAGCATACTTCGTTGTTGCTATTTTTCTCTGAAAAGAGAAAAGGTTGTTTAAGGTCTTGATAGATGAAGATGTTGAAACCATCTGTGAACAGGGGTCTTGTTTTGAGGATAGCCTTTGAAACACTAAAGGCAGTTAAGACGATACCTGATCGGTGCACTTAGAGCAAAAGACGTATTAAAGGAATTCATTACATTATGGTAATACTGGGGGAGAAAGGACTGTGGCATCAGTTTAATTATGATTTACCTTACTAGGAAAATAATACTTTACCTTAATAAGAGAATGTAAGGTGAGAAAAGATTCTGAAATGCATAGACTTCTTACTTGTTTAAACTATAATAACAGATTATTTTTCTTTGGGTGCACCGGGTCAGCCAGCAGAACTACTGTTGCCTCATTGTTGCTTGTTTTGCAGGGCTCCTACTCTGAATCACTGCACTATTTTTATATTCTTTTAATGCTAGAGTTCCTCTAGGCAAGGCTTTTAAGTCTTCTGGGCTACTGGAACCATTAAGAAAAAAGGAGATTTCAGATTGGAAGTGGTCAGCAGAAATGTGCAGATCTCCCCTTCTTTCACCATTGCTCTCCTAACACAGAAAAAGTTTCTGCTCTTGCCATTCTCATTTCTTATGTTTTGATCCCGCATCCCATTTCCTTCCAGCTGCCATGGCTCCCTCCCCATCATATACATCAGCCCTTCTCCTGCTGCCTTTGTTGCCTTCCATGTTTTTCTCATGTCCCTGCAGAATAATTCTTTATTGTCCAATTCAGCTTTTCTTTTAAGCTTCTCTTGTCAGCAAATGCCTTTATGTGACAAAAAAAAAGGGGGGGGGGAGAGAGGAAAAAAAACACTGTTGCCTATAGTAAGTGTGTGTAACTAATCAATTTAAATGCATAATGTGTAACTCTAACTAGTTGTTATAATTGGATAAACACAATGAGCCCTCTCTTCCAGCCCACCTTTTCTGTTGCCATTCAGCATTTTGCTGACTGAAATTATTGGTATTTTTCAGAACACAAAAGAAAGAAGTTGTGCTGGATGTTCCCATGCTTTATATCTTACAGTTTCTTATAGCAAGGCTAGGTATACGCTATTCTGACCTGAAAATGCTTGGCAGCTTTTTTGCACAGGATTATCTAGCTGGAGAAGGTAACTAAGAACAATAGCATGTCCTTGAAACTCCGGACACAACTATGGCAGTGTATGTATGTATTTAAGTAGACAAAATGTGTGCATCATAGAATAATGGTCAAATTGTCAATGTTATTGTATAAGTACAGTTGATGTAGTAGAGTAACATGAGTATGAAAACTCTATAATGCCATTCTGTAGTAGATCTTAACAGTACAAGACAAGAACACAATCAAACTGAGCACTTATCTTTCAAATTCACAGGTAAGTTTGGTAATCAACTGACTGCCTAGTCATAACTGAGGTCCACAAACAAGACTTCAATACTACACCTTTACCACTGTAATTAAATTGTCTTTCTAATGTAATTTCAGGACATAAATCCATGGTGTGCTTTTTCTGAGACATATCTAGATCCTTTAGCAGCTGTAGGTCTCTTCAAGAGAATTTAAATTTGAGGGTATTGGTAATGGAAACAACTTCTGGATGCTGTTATGCGAAAAGACCAAGGCAGCAGTGGCATTGACTTTGAATCTTTCATTTTTTCAAGCATAAGACATAAACTGGATGAGGTCAATATGCTATCTCTAGATGCACAGGTGCAAAGTGTTGCAAAGTAGTTCAATGACTTGCTTTGCCTTTCCTTACTGAAGCTGAGTTTACAGTAGATAATTGTTGTTATTTTGATTGTTATTAATAATTGTTACTGTGTTTAACTCTGTTTTTGCTTATAAATACTTGGTTTTTGTGTGTTTTTGTTTTTTTTTTTTACATTAAAAGTACCAAATATATATAGTTAAGGATAAGGTTCAGTGTTATTTTAAAGAAGCATTGAAAGAAACTTCTACTCAATTGCCAATTGAGGTTGTTCCTGAGAATGTTATTTTTCAGATCTTTCAGCAAGTAGAAGACTATATTAGTGCCAAGGGAGCAGTTGAAACCAATTGTTTTTGGGCAATGTTTAAAAAAAAAAAAAAAAGTGTCTGATCTGGTTCCTGTGAGTGCTTAAGCTATGTAAGAGAGGAATGATAAAGAGGCAGGCAATATATGAGCTTCAAGTTATGGTAGTGTTTTTGTGCTTTTTCTGTGGATTTGTGTTGGTAAGGGATACATTTAATTGAAGGAAGTAAGATGGAAGGAGTGTGTGCTGGAAGAGGGAACACTAAAGTGAAAGACTAGGAATGTAAATCTGACTGTAGTAAAGACTGGCATAATCTTTGTGTTATACTAATATGTGAAACAAACTGTGAGGCAGCACTTCAGGAAAACACCGTTGTTTCAAAGAGTAGCAAAGGTGTTGTTTCAGTCAAAGATCCACATGATTTATGACTCGGTCCAAGGAGGAAATGCCACATCAGGAATTCCTTGTTTCTCCATTTAAAACAAAATCAGAAACAAACAAAAAAAGTTGCTTTTTTAATCGTGTCCCTTGATGTTCAATTTGTCCTTGCAAGCCCCCAAAACCATGATTTGTCTCTGATATTTGTAGTTAAAATTTGCAGTCTCAGCCCAGTGTAGTCTTCTCTTTAATTCCCTGATGGCGGCAAACATTGCTTCTTGCTGAGTCTTGCTCTGCAGCATCTGTTGAAACTGGTATAGGTTCCAGTTCAGTAAATGTGCTATCAGAGTGCAAAGGGGTTGAAGATCCACAAGCACAAAAATGAACTCCTTCAGAGAGCAGAACTCACTCTTCTGATGACAGCAGAAGTAGTCTTTGGACAACTCAAGTCCCTCCCAAGTTCAGTTTGGAACATGAAAACCAGAACCTCAAACTACATGTTGCAGATTGTTCTCAAAGGTCTATTTTGCTTAGCAGGAGGTAGGTACGTTTTTCCCTCCCTGTTTCTCTGCCTTCTCTTTTTAAGGCAGAATACTTGCATTTGGAAGTTGTGATTTCTGTAGTTCAATGGTCTACTATATCAAACAGTCTCTTGTCTATATTTAAGATGACAATAGGCAGATCTCATCCTTAGATGCCCAATGTGCACGTCACAAGTGGTACTGGACTTCAGCAGTTATTCAGGTGTATTTCCAATTGTTCCTGCTAGGTTCTGGGTATGCAGTCTAACTACAGCCACAAGTCACAAAGCTTTGTGATGTGCACAAAGGGTAGAAACATGTTTGCAAACTAATGTTCAAAAAACATGTAAGTACCTCAGATTACATTAGTTCTTGCTTCATCTGTATCTTCAAGATGATACTGAGTCCTTTTAATGGACAGGAATAACACAGGTCATGACTAATTAACTGAAGACCAAGCTAAAATTCAGAATGCCAGTACATTTTTAACTTCATATCTGAAACTTCCCCTGCAAAATATGAACAGATGTTCTTTCTGTATGTAAAAAATACTTATTTACAAAACAGGTAATTATTTGTGTATTTGCCTGTTTTTGTGTTCACATTTACTTTGTGTATGCTAAGTTTTAAAGGGATGCTCTGTGAGACCGACTTAAGTTCTGAATTTAAAAAATATGCCCTGAAGTTTGTTGTAACTCTCCAAATAATGTTTTAAAAATGTTCATAATGAGGAGCAGCTTATTTAAGAGATCCAAAATTATGGCTTAAAAACATGAAATAATTTGGATGTCCACCTGGAATCCAAGTGTTTGTGCATTATGCATGAGAAGACACTGAAGTACAAAACTAAAAATTTGATAGACTGGTGGAATATTTTGCCAACAGGAAAGATGGATTATTGCTGCTCAGAGCATTGCTCTTGCTCAAGTGCATGCACATACAGTTATTTTGGGAGGGTTTGTGTTCATTTTATCTGTGAAAGTACAGCATTCATTACTTTCTTTTAAGCATATTATCAATGTGGATATTGGACACATGTTTATGTCTGAACCTGACCCAAATCGATGAGTTGACTGAATAAATGAAGTGATGTTTGGATGTTTCTAACTACAAAGGTTCTTCGGGTCAGGTTTGCATGAGCCATGCTCATTCCTACCTTCCAGTTGGATGGGAAAATGTCCCAAAATGTGTTGGTGAATTGGCTTGCTTTCTTTAAATCTTTCCTAATATGGAGTGACAATTGGGATACACCAAAGACTGCTACATGAAAATAATTAATAGGTGATTGCTGCTACCAATATGGACGTGCCAACGTGAAGAAACTGGCTCCTCTGTCACTCTTGCAGAAATGTGGTTTTGTGGACAAAAACACATGCTCTATCCTTCTGGAGGAATTCATCTCTGTCCTGAAGGTACCTTTCAGCATTCCAACTTTTGAAAGGTAACTTCTGGCTGTACCTTCTTCTTTTCTTCTGCTTCCACTAGTATTTGAGGAAGCAGTTTGAATATATGGTGCATGCTGGAAGTCAAGGCTGAGGGTGTGAAGCAGCAACTGGTACGCTCAGATGACTGCATTTCATTCTTGCCATGAGATATTTAATTACAGAATAACACTTCTTATGCCCACAATTTGAGGCATAAGATAAATACCCATTTATTAGTTAATTTTAAAACTATTTTTCCGGAATGTACTTTTGACTTAATGATTCTTATTGATATGTGTGTATTTGTGTAATACATATGTGTAGGTATCTTTACAGACAAGAATATGGTGGTAAAATAAAAATAACTGGGGTGTGAATCACATAAATTTGCTCTTTCCTTCTCTTTGAAGTCTTATGCAAACCAATTCATCAAGTCTTTTTTTCCATCTGTGAAATGGTGTTCATGCTCATTTTTAAGCAATTTTAGTCTCTGCTTAAGCGTCACTATCTGGAAGGAGTGTTATTAATTAGATCAGTGCAAGTTCTTGAGCATAATGAGATCCATATAGGCATAAATGGCTTATCAGGTATTTTTGGCTACATGGAAAACAGAAAAGCTTATGGCTGCTTTGAATTTTGGCGATCACTTCACAGTCTCAGTAACACTGCAGAAAGCTCAGGCTTTCCAAGCAGTAATCCAAATGGGAATGCGAACAAAGCGGTGACCACTGAACATATTCTCCTTCATCCTGAAATTTAATGCATGAGGCATTATGCAATCATCCTGTTCAGGAAGGGAAAATTGTGGTTATTAGCAAGTATTGCTATAGGCATTTTTTTAAATAAAATTGAAATTGAAGACAAAAGGATATGCAGAAGAGCTTGCTTGGGATCATGTATGTTAAAGCTATTGCTAATAATGTTATTATGATAATTAAAAAACAGAAACCACTTTTTTCTGAGAGCAGTCATACTGGATGAGTGTTGAGTGACCAATAGCAGAGCTCCAGCATTAATAACAATGTATTTGGGGATACTTAGGTTGTAAATGGTTTGCTTATAATGCAGTTTCCAGCTTTAAAATGGATTTTGAATCTGTAATGCTCTTCTCTCTAAATCCATCCACCCTTGCTGACACTGTCTGATCACACTGCTTACTCAAGTTCAGGTGTTTCTTGGAAGTAGCTTTAAGTGCCAGTAATGAAGCACCTTAGAGGTTCCATGTCTCAGCACAGATTTATTTTTTTCAAGCCTGAAATCTCATGTGCTCTTTTCCTGGATTTAAAAAAAAAAAAAAAGTTTTCTTTGTCTAACATTACCAAAGGCAAGAGAAAAGGAGCTAAAATCTTTGGGTTGTTTCTTGAAGAAATAGATGCTGTTTTCTATGCATTATACTACCTCAGGAAAGATCTGTGAATCTCAGAAGCTTTTATTCTCATTATGCTATAGAGGAAGGGACTGGGAAATAATAAATCCCTTACCGAAGTGGCATGGAACATTTTCATCTCATCTTGAGATGTGCTGGAGTGCCTTGCAATCGGCAAGCAGCTGTACTGTCAGGTCCTTCTGGTGCAATTTGGTCCTGAATGCTGAAGGGGAGCCAGTGAGTGTTGAGAGTATCTGTCCTGAGAGCTGAGGGGCTGGGCACGTCAGACAGCAGGGATGGTGCTAAATCCAAATGTCAAGAAAGTTTTCTGACCTTTTTATATCCTTGGAAATTTGATTTATTTTTTCCCCCCATACATTTATTTCAAGTGAAAATTCCGATTCAGAAATATAAGTGCTCTGCTGCATGAAAAGGATTGTCCTTTTTTTTTTTTTTTTTTTTTACCATATTTGCTGACAAGAGTGTCATCTATGCTGCTTGTTATTTTGAGATTAAGTATACTGTATATTGGGCATAGCGCATTATCAAATATAGATAGGCAAAGAAGAGCAAATTTAGGGTTCAAAATAAGAAGTATTCTTGAAAGGCAAGCACACTAATTAGAATCACAGAATCACAGAATTTTCTAGGTTGGAAGAGACCTCAAGGTCATCGAGTCCAACCTCTGACCTAACGCTAACAGTCCCCACTAAACCATTTCCCTAAGCTCTACATCTAAACGTCTTTTAAAGACCTCCAGGGATGGTGACTCCACCACTTCCCTGGGCAGCCTGTTCCAGTGCCTCACAACCCTTTCAGTGAAGAAGTTCTTCCTAACATCTAACCTAAAACTCCCCTGGCTCAACTTAAACCCATTCCCCCTCGTCCTGTCACCAGGCACGTGGGAGAACAGGCCAACCCCCACCTCGCTACAGCCTCCCTTGAGGTACCCATAGAGAGCGATAAGGTCGCCCCTGAGCCTCCTCTTCTCCAGGCTGAACAAGCCCAGCTCCCCCAGCCGCTCCTCGTAGGACTTGTTCTCCAGGCCCCTCACCAGCAAAGTGCAATAGCTGGGTTCATAGAAGGGTGGGACTTTCCAAAGTTTGTAGGCCCCTGTGTTTTTCAGAAATGCTGTCTGCAACTGCTTAATGCTGCTAAAAATTAGTCATTGGTGTTTCCTGTAAAATTAGTTTGATTCTCAAAGGTAAAATTTCCATTGGTTTCTAGGAGTTTTACAAAGTGTGTTTGACTTACAGAAATTGAATATTGTGGTAACATCTTTGGATTCAAATCCCACATTAAAAACAAAATAAATAAAAAAAAATTGTCCCTTTGTCCCTGAAGGTGTTGCAAAGATTGTGTGATGCTATGACGTCTGTACTACAGACCTTGGAAAGACCTTTAAGTGAAAGATGTATTACAAAAACAACATACTACTGAACAGAGAAGTTAAGAAAATTCATTTGCTTCAGCAATGAATCTTCTTTTCCATTTGCTTTTTGCAAATCTGCTTCCTGCAGCTAACTACTTACATGGAGATATGTTATTTAACAAAAAGTTTGCAAATGAAGGTGATTTCAAAGCACTGCACTGCAACTACAGGTGTGTTGTTGGTTTTTTTTTTTTTTTTTTTTTTTAACTCAAAAATTTCGTTTTCTAAAATGCTGTGTTGTATTGCAATCTTACCTATATGTGTTGCAGTAACACCTGAAAGCCATGATAGTGGAGACCAGGTCAGCTGAAGCAGAGGCATTGGTTGCTCCTAGAGTCTAGAAGGTGTTGGGCAAATCGTCCCTGGATGAAGGTTTCATCTGCATGGGCAAAGGCTCAGTGAGCAATGCGACCGCAGGCTGCATTCCTCCAGGTGGAATGGGGCTTCTAAGACCAGACCACACTGCAAAAGTGCAAGTGGGAGCAAACCCTAGAAGCAGAACTGGTACCAGTGCAGAACAGTGATTACAGCTGGCACAGGTCTTTCTGAAAGTCATCAAAGGCTTCCCAGTAACACATCGTAGGAGGTGGGGTGGTGGAGGTGTGTGTACATGTATATGAAGACCTTAGGGATGATTTCATCAACAGAACTGACAAATCTGAGGCCCAACAACGTCTCAGACACTGCAACCCGCAAGCTTGTGTTCCATCATCATATTAATCTTCCCCTCTATGTTACCCAGAAAGTACCTGTGTCCTTGCACACAACTGGCAGCTGTAAAATAAACACCCACAACATCAATTATGGATGAGTGTGCTGCATGATACGCTCCCTGCAGCTGATGTTGACAGGCTGGCTGAGTGCTTCAGCTCACGTTCGCTCTCGTTCACAATGGTCTTCAGAAACAGATGCATACGAATGCCTCTTCTGGTACTTTCTGGGAGGTGGCAGAGCTGGAGATGATGAGAGAGAAGGATGGAGCAGAGGAAGGTGGTTGGCTGCCTTCCTGCACGAAGGGAGGCTTTGTCCATGCATACCTTGTGCACCTCAGCTAGAGCTTTGCATCAGGGGTAAGCACTGCTGGGGGGCACCTAGCAGCATCTCCCCTGAGTCACATCTCTACATGAACAGCCTGGGGTCCTCACCAAGATTAAGGTCCTGATTTAGCTGTGTTTTTTTTTGTTTGTTTTTGTTTTTTCTTCTAATTAACCAGACAAATGGTCGCTAACTTTAAAAGCTATTTGCTTGAGTAAGGAAGGCAGTCGTATGTCATTCAGGATTTATTCATATTTTATGAAGCGTTTAAGAATTCTTCAGAAGGAATTGTTATGCACATATAATATCAGTTACATATAAGACTGCTTGATTCAACAATGAACAAATAAAAAGGGCAATTTTATCTTTTATTGCCCCCTTTTCCCCATTTTCACTTTGTCTGAAATAAAATTAATAATAATACTATTTCTAGCGTGTCTGAATGTCTATTGAAATAATAAATCAAGCTTCCCAGGCACAAGTGTGATTTTAAAAATACATAAACATTAATGAGCTTCATTTTTCTCAGCTTTGTCTTTTTGTTTCTCACTTTGATAGCATATCAAACCATTCTTAATAAATCAGATCTCCAAGTTAAATTGTATACTGCATGTAGAACAGTTTATACCACGCAGGCACATAAATGGCTTTGGCAACCACTTTGAAATATAAAGAGATTCATAAACGAAATATTCACCCAAAAAAATCTGCGGTTCAAAACATACCCAATTAGAATTCAGAAAGCAGATGAGTTTTAAATGCAATCTTAAACTTGGAAGGAGAATCTATCAGGAGATAATTGATTCCGCCAAACAGAAACAATCATTGAAAATGTTCTGCCACCGGAGGATCCTAGGGGCTATAGAAAAGGTAATAACTCTATACTTTTCCCTATAATATTTCTGACAGATTTCTACAAGCCATTGTCCCATCTCACTGAGCAGACAACCCCTCTTCTGTCACGCTCTGTTGCCCTGCTGTTGTCCTGTTTCTTTCCTGAATGACGAGGGCAGCCCTGTGTTCACCTCCTTTCTTCTTCCAGTGGAGCCTGGGGAGAGCTGTGCAGCCATGGGGGTACGCAGGCTTCTCCTGCCACCTTGGCAAAGGCAAACTTGTGCAGGCAAACGTGCTCCTGGCACCGCCTGTGTTGACAGGAGCAATGGGAGGACACCACTCTTCTTACCCCAGCGTAGCTCCAGGGGCAGTAGGAGCAGTGCCTGACCCTTACACAGCTTTCTCCTGCTGCTTGGTTCCCTTCTCCTGTTTCCCTCTTGTCCTGGTTTCAGTTAGAACAGAATTAATTTTCTTCCTAGTAGCTTAATTAATTCTGTTCTAACTGAAACCAGGACACCTCTAAATCTTCCCTTTTTATGGTAGAAGACAGCTGTCCCAAGGCTGGATTTCTCCTTCCCATGTATGCACATACCAGTCAGAGCAACAGAAATGAATTCTGCCTGCGCCTTTGGAAGCCCTGATCCAACTTGTGCGCTGTCACTGGCTGGGGGTAGGGAAGGAAGTGCTGTTGTCTTTATTCTAAATATATAATTTTAATGGAGGTGATTCAAAATGTATTTGCATGTTTGGACCTCATGCATTTTTATTCCCGGCACAAACTGAGCTGCTTTAGGCTTATAATTCCTAACCAAACTTATTTCCAAAACTGCAATGAAAGGCATGGATTTTTCTGGATGCACTCCAGTAAAGAGGTGTAGTAGAAAGTCCCTGAGGGTGACAGGTCACTTTGTTCCACAGTATAAGCCTAGTAAAATCTAATCACACCTACGCTGCCCTCCACACTCCCCCTACAGAGCTAGTGGTGTGTACTTTGATTTAGTATTCTACTTTTCTTTCACTGTACCTGCACAGAGAATGTGCTTAGACAAGCCTAAAAGTAGTCTATGGAATAATTATTCTGGCCCATATGTAAATAAGTCGTATTTTATTTCTTGCTGATGCTCAGCAATTTTCCTGCTTTTTATTTTTTCTCTGACCTCTTCTTCATCAATGATTTTATTCATTTAGAGTACTTTTAATGAAAAATGTTGGCTCTGAAAGAGCAATTCATTGTAGGGATGCATGTATTGTGTGTGCATGTATATATATGTATATAAAACTGTTACTCTTTTAGCAAGCTTCTTTGTTAATTTATAACTGTGCTGATGGGTGTTGTACAGTAATAACTTTACTTAGAATTGTACTAATTGCACAAGAGCTTAGTTCTCCTTTAAAATAATGAAAAACTATGCAGCTTGTGTTTGTGTATCCTGAATGAGCAAAAATGAGGTAGGACTTTTTAGATTTGATTTTTTCACAGTAGCTATGAATTCAAACAGCACACTGCTATCTAGAAGTGATAGGAAAGATCACTATGGTGAAAAGGTTGTGGAAACCTCTCAGGTTGATGTGCTAGGCAAAGGGTTGCTGCCGTTTTATAAGATGTTATTCTATGAGTGGGGGAAACCAAAGCATCTTTTTGTGTGTGTATATGGATTCGTGTCTTACATACTCTCTCTGACAGCACTAGTCTCAGCTCCCTCTTGCATCACCTGTGCCATTCTCTCTCTAATCCCTGACTTTTGCATCTCTAAATCCCCAGAATGTCTTGTGCTCCCTCCTGTGTTTTCTAATTGCAGGCTGGGCAAGCAGCAGCATGTGTTGCAGATGGCACTGAGCTGCACATTTGCTGAGTGGCAGCTGACAGACCAAACAGAGCCTCCGAGAGTTGAGCGGATACGGCAGCCTTGTGTCCTAATTTACATTTCTGATCTGCAGAACACGGGGAAATCTCAACTCTCCTGCCCATTTGGCTGATGGGGACTGATGATTTTTATTAAGGACTGACAAATGGGCAGAGATGGCAAGATCACACATACCTCATTTTGCTAGGTTATGAGACTAAAATCTGTCCTGGTTGTCCTCGTTTGCAGCTAGACTCAACTTACGTGCACATCTGTGTGGAACCTTAGAGGCCTTTAGTAATTTCTTGCTATAAAAGGTGGAAAAAAATAGGTATATAGGCTGTGGTCGTAGTTTCACAGCAAATAAAGACTGCGTCATTTGGGGATTAAGGCACTAGAGTCTAACTGCTGGTGGGATGGGTGAGTAGGGAGGGAGAATTTCCAAAAGTAAGAGTTAGTCAGGGGAACTGTGGCTAATTTAAGCCCCAGAGACGCTCCTGCTTTGAGATATAGTAAAGATAAAATGCCTTTTCCTCTCCTTCTTATAAGGTGTATTTGAAACAGCACTGCAATTAACTTCCTGTATGCTGCCTTTCTCTTCTGTTGGGTCTAGTGCCCTTTTGCTCTCCTTGGTTCTTCTGAGGAGCCTTACGCTGGGCTAATTTAAATATTGATAATTAAACTGTTTCTCTATTCCTCTTCCCAAAAATGAAAGAAATATTTCTTCCAATTCATCTGGCGCAGTGAATAGATTTTGGGTAATGTATAATGTCTTCTTTAAGAGATAAAATGCTAAAGTAATAGTTATAAATAGATGTGTAAAATCATACTGGTGAATCTCAGAAGCACCGCACTCGAGGAGAGCAATGCAATTGACAAGCAATTTAAGCTACAGCGTGAAAGGATGCAGAAATAACAAGATTTGCATGAAAAATATTGAGATCATGAGAACATCAAATTTAAACGGAAAACTCATGTGCCTCATGATTAAATCATGAGAGCTGACATTACTGTTATAACATTCAATATCCTTGGCTTTTGAAAATAGTTTTATAATGAGGGTGGAGTATATCTATCTGTATAGAAAATGAGCATTGTTTGTACCTAGCTAGCTCATTACGATGGGAATCAGGAATACAAGGCTCTCAAATCTTAATACAGGTCAGAAGATCTCAGATGCCTCTAGCTATGGCCGAGCCCCCCCTTGTCAGGAAGATAACCCAAAGCAAAGACAGAAACTGACCCAGCTTTCAAATCACCCAGTCAGTCAATCAGTCAATCAATCAGTGATTAAACAGTACCGGGGGAAAAAAAAATAGACAGAATTTCAATCAGGTAGCTGATTGTCTATTTATTCCATCTTATCAGTGACAATCATTTATCTTAGGACAGAATACAGCTACTCACATCAGTGATGGAGGCAGTAGGTCTAAGGAAGGGTCATGGCAAAGAGTCTCTCTCATATCCGTCAGGCCTTATGCTTGCGTGACTTACAACCACCGTGGCAGATTTATTTCGTTTTCTCTTGGTGGTGTTGTGCTTTCTGATGCTTTCAGTCAGGAAAACCTGATACACTTGTTATCTAAGTGGAAATATGGACTTTCTAAATCAGTTTGTTTTCATAATGTATTCTAGCAGTGCAAACCTGGATGGCACTTGCGTGGGCTCCCTGTTTAATTCTATGAATGAAAAACTTGTCGAAAATGAAGGTGGTCCTTCAGGTATATTCATGTTTTCTAAATTCCAGCCCCAACTCAGTTGAAGGTTTAAAAAAAAAATCGGTTCTAGAATTGTGAAATTGATTTACATGGTTCTTTCTGCTTTAGTGGTACTCACTGAGATGTCTTTAACACTTACCTTTTATATTTTAAATAAATCTGTAAGATGTGTTTTCTGTTTGTTTTTAAAATAGCAGTCATCCTCATGATAATGAGCAGCAGCATTTATATAGAGCATTTTTTTTTTTTTTTTTTACTGAATAAAGGGAAGGATAAAGTAACTAGAATCTATTGTCTGGAAGCTGCTACGGTCGGCTGCTTTACAGCACTCCTCTGAATAAGAAATACACCTCTGGGAAAGACTCAGACTGCCCCCCTGAAGAAGAAGCAACTGGCTTTTTTTTTTTTTTTTTTCAGTTTAAACTTTACAAATTATGAATTCACAGGCATGTCAGACAAACTTATTTCTGAATAAAAGCAGCTGAGTCAAACGGGACACTCCTTGCTGTGCCATAATCCCCAGCAGCCATGTCACTTCTGCTGTGTCATATTCCTTCATGCAATATCTCATAGCTGACACTTTGTTACAGGAATGCTTTTGCCTTGCAAAACTGAAATGCCATTAACTACCCAAAGGCTGACGAGTATCTGCCAATTTATTATACGTCTTGTGTGATATCCCCACACAGTAAGCAAAATTCTCATCCCCATAAAAAGTACAGCAGAAAATAATCATGGGTCCCTCCTCGAAAATACCTGGTTATTTTATTAGATACTGTTTTTATCTTTTTGATTTTGTATCTTGGATCTAAATTAATGTTTCTTGCTTTTGGCATCAACAGGCCTTTTGTGTGTTTAATGCAGGCTTAAAATATTGTGATAATGATGTGTCCAGTATTACAAGAACTGTGTTACTGAAACTAGCACAGTAACACTGAAATAAAACTTGGAATGAAAAAGGGGTATTGAAGTGCAATTATGCGTTGTTTACTGAGACCTCACCATTATCAGTAAAAATAAAATTATTTTACCCAGAAAAGGGATCTCTTTGCAAACACTGCATTTTACTGGTCTCATCAGCATTATAGTGCCTGTCTGAGCAGCTCAGCCTTGTGTGAGTCAGTAACATTTATTTTCTAGGTAGTCTGCCAAGCCTGGGGGGGATTAGGAGTCTGCAGTGATTAAGCCCTGAAAGCGCATGAAGTTTGCCGGCTGCTGTTAAATGTCTCAGAAGGTGCTGAGACTTGTTTTTCTCCCTGTGATGGAGCTCTCCACTGGGAAAGGGTGAGGGCAGGGTGGGACAACCATGTGCCAGAACTGGCATTCCCCAAATATGCTGCAGGTATGCTGTGGAGAAAAGGTGCTTTATGTCTCCACTGAAAATCCAAAGTTTGGGTAGCGTATGCATGTTCCCTGTAGGAACTTGTGGTATTTGCTGGGGAATAGGTAGACCAGAAACCAAATTTCAGTCAAAAAGTTAGCTGTTGGTTAAAAACAGTCTCTGCTGGAAGCTTTCATCATCAAGTATTTGTTGTTGACAAGGAAATAACTCTACATCTGTAACACAGACTCCAGGAAAGCAAACAAACACACACACACACACACACACACAAAAAATCTGCTGGATGCCTTGCCGAACTTTGGTGCCTTTACAAGTGTAGCAATGACACTCTGCTTCCAGGTCTGTGCAGTTGAACACAATTCTCTTGCCTGTCTTTTCTTCTCAATTAATGTTGTGTATCCTCTAATTATCATTGCTTGGAATTGGCTATTTTTTTCCTCAATATGAAATTAGAAGTTAGGCAAAAGTACTGAAACCTTCTCAGTTAGGGCTGGTTTGTCTTTGGTCCTTTGTGCATCTCACAGAAGTAAGTGTATTTAACAAACTAATTTGGGGATAAATCCAGTTTGGGAGAAACAAAAACTTACTTCGGAATTGTCACCCAATTGCAACAAAAATACAAGAGAAAAAGTACTATTAAAATCTTAGTGTTTCAACTCTGAGGTTTTCTTTAAGGCTACTTCTGGAAGTATATGGGTGAGGTTGTTCTAGTTCTCTTCTTCCTTTTGCTTTTTACACAGATTCTTTCATATTAAAATGATCTCTAAAGAAAATACTATAATTTCCAAAGCGATGTTCATTTTTAAGTTCATTTTTAAGTGCAGGTCAAAGTGCGTTGTTATTCTTTACTTTTTTTTTTTTTTTTTTTTTTTTTGTAAAATTGTCTCCTTTCTAATGCTTTTCACTACTAGCAGTTTTTCCCTCTTCTAACCTTTTCCTCTGGATCATCATTTCATGGAACAAGCAGGAACTGTCTGTCTGGCTTTCTTTATGCTGCTGTTGTTGCTGTACTCCCCAGTTGCTGGACTTTACACATTAAGCAAACTGACTAAATACCTGTCAGATACTGTTTGTTCTCCCATTGTCTCCTCAGAGGAAGAAGTATGGACAGTGAAGTGTTATGTTCTGATAGGGATTTCAGTTCTTAAATTGCACGTGTTGTTCTGTATTTCTGTTAGTGTGCAAGGTCATAAAAGCGTGCTTTTGCCTTCAAGGGGAAAGTAGTTCCTGGGTCAGGGCCTAACGAAAATGCTGCCTTCAGGGTATGTCTGGTTTCCTCATCCAGCAGAGCCTGACTGTCAGCCAAGCTTTGCATCCTGGAACTGGAGGTAATTTTCATGTGTTAGGCCGTTAAATGTTCAAAGCCTTTATCCTTCTCGTTTTAGTTGGCTCTCCTGTGGAAAGTGTAAGAGAGACTTTAATACATATATACACACACACACATATATACGTATATTATATATCATTAGTTTGTGTTACTGGGAAGGTGAACCACAGTGTTCAGTGTAACAGCTGCCCAAGAAGTGCTTTTATTATTATTTTAATATACCTACATGTTGTAATATAACAAAAAATTGAAGAAACAAAGAAGATGCCAAATACTTCTTCTTTTTTCGTTGTTTGTCAAAGTGGGGTCAAGACTACTGTATGGAAGGAAATTGTAGTTAAGAAAGATAGTGCTACTGGAGAGCTTAGTTCCATTGACAAATTCAAACTGATTTGCAAAGTACAGGATAAACTGAGCAAATGTGGCATGCATAGCACCCATCACGTGAGCATGCGTCTGTCAGATCCTAATCATGCTGGATTAGGATTACCAGTGAACTTTTCAGTGGCGAAGAAACAACTCTGTTTTTTTTTGGCAGAGATCCTATTTATCACCCACCACCCTTTGCCTGCATTCTGTTAGGAAGGACTCAGGCTCTGTTCCTATATTGATGTCAACTTCCTCTGTTTTTTGGTAGTACAGGAATATTGTATAGGAGAGGTTTGAGTGTCTAGCTTTGAGAAGTGTAGGGAGATGTTTGGATGTCTTCCCAAGCTGTGACTGATACAACTACTGTGCTATAAAAGTTGTACTCCCAGGGTTCAGTGAAATGACTTTCTTTGCAGTAGCTTGAAATATATCAGTTAATTCTGTTAGCTACATGTCTTGATTGCCTGTTTGGATGCTAGAGAGAAGCAGTGTGTGATTAGTCTGATTTATTTTAGATGTTTACTCAAAGTCAAGGTCAATTGCATCCCTCGTTCTCACCACTGTCTTTGAAGAAATTCCAGATGTATGGCTCAAATACAGATACCTAAAGGCTGGGCAAAATTAACTCTTTATTCATCTGTAGAAAGAGATTTTAAGTATCTTTCTTGTGGACTGTCATTGTATTTGTCATCACAGGATGTGTCACTTCATTTAGATTTCCACCACTGAGACAACTTAATCCAACAAGTAACTAAATAAACCTAGTCTGAGAGGTAACCACTGATCTGTAAGAAAATGGCAGAAAAATTGGCTGAATTCCTATCTATGCTTTTAAGGAGAAAAATATTTTTTTTTATGGCAACAGTTTTTCTTTCTTTAAAAGTCTTAAATCAAAATGAGGTGCAATGAGAATAGGGAAAAACCTTGGGAACTCATGCTTTGCTCACTAGTTAGACATTTTCATGCTTTTCACTTATCTTTGTGCTTAATCTTGGTTCACAAGGAAGAATGCACCATTTCTTTAGACTAAAAATCAGAGAAGCGTGTCTCCACTGCTTGATGAAAGATGAGTATGATGATACCGCTGAAAAATGCACAATTATACGCATAGAATAAAAACAACCACAGTCAGGCAGAATTTTTTGAGTCAGGAAAAATCACTATTTTCTAGAATGTATGAATTATAAATAGCAGATACTTGCATGATCATAATGAAATATGTTTTTCCTTTCAAAATGAGAGACTAATACAGGCAAAAAACATTCTTGTCACAAGTGTAATTATTAGTACGTTTGTTAGGAATCCTGCCTCTGTTGAAATCTGTGGAGTTGGTCTGAATATACACAACAGAGTTAGGTATTACATAAATTCAGTCATGTAGTTCATTGTAGGTATATATTTGTGATGTCATACTGTCAAGAACTATATAAAGGACGTTTCATTTGCAGCAGACATTTCACTGTCACAACATATTATCATCCATGCTAATGACAAGTGGGAGATAAGGTTTGTGCTGAAAATGACCTTGAAGCTTTCCTAACTCAGTCCAGCAGAGACAAAGAAATGTCACAAACCTCTTAGCAGCTGTAATGGTGTCAGGCTTCTGTTATGAAGAGTTGTCTTATGTGGCAAGAAGACAGAGAAACAAGGATAAAAAGGACAAGACTTTTTGTCTTGTCCGAAGACAAAGACAAAAAAGAACCGAAGACTTCTTCAACCAGAGTTTCTTGAAACAATCAGTAGAAGTTTATGTTCCCCATCTAATTTAAAACGAGTATTTTTTTCTGGACAGTTCATAGCCCCGCAGTTGGCTGGAAGTGGGAGGAGGGCAGCTCTGTCTGCTATTTGGGGTAATCTTAATCCACATCCTCGGTGAAGCTGATGAAGTTTTGGCCATGATTTTAGCAGAGCTGGCCTCTTGCTCTGTCTCTTTCCAGTGTCGTCTACCAGTTGCACATCACAGGTGAAGGGGGCCCACGAAGAGTTACAGTTTGAAGTCAAGAAATAGCTAGTTTTTAAGCACTTGCTTTAACATGCAACACTTACTGTAACATGCACACCATATTCTGTGACTTTTTTAGTAATTCAAGAGTTTAATATTAAATGAAAAGGCATAACAATCAAAAATCATGAATTCAAATTCTGATTTTGACAGAGATGATCTTTTTAAAAATGGAAATAAGATGTCGCTACCAAAGGAATTCTGTTTAGCCAGGAGGACATGTTATCTTCAGCTATGCCTGCAGTGAAGAAAGTATAATGAAGCAGTCATGCTTTCCTAAGCTTGTTTAAAGGGGAGGGGGGGGGGAGGGGGGAGAAAGGGAAGGGATGGAGAATATGCTCCTAAAAATCATTCACACAAAAATGCAAAGTTTACTGTTTAGAAGTCTTAGATACTTTTTACACTAGTGAAATGTCCTTGAGTTGCTGATTTCTTTTGTTAAGCAAGCTATGTTAGTGTGTCAAGTTAGATTTGATGCACCTAAAACATTTAAGATGCTCTGTTATACATTGCAAAAAAACATCAGATACCCACCCTCATGCATTCGCTTTTGTCCCATTTATTGTGTGAATGAGTGGAAAAGAAATTAACTGAGTAAAAATCATGCAGAGCGTTGTGCAGCGAGGAAACATGACTTGATGCTGTGCGTGGCTGACAGAACCAAATACTTGATAGCTATTGAAAGAGCAAATGGTGGTGGAAGTTTTTTAAAAGGATTACTGTTTAGAAGCAGAAGTGTGGTTCCAAACCCATTCTGAGACACACATACAACGTGTGTGAAACATACACCCAAATCTGAAAAGGTAGCCTTCAATCTTTGCCAAGCTAAGTGCTATCTTTCAGTTTGTTTGCTGGAAAGTGCTGGGTGTGAATGCAGATCTTCAGGTTCTCTGGCGAAGGAACATCCTACTGCCTGACTAGCTCACAAATCTCAACTATGTAGAAGGAGTCTCCAAAATAAGTGAAACTACAAGTCACAACTATGGAAATGCAATTTTGAAAGCTTATTAGATGGAAAACCATTCAAATGGTATGTGTCAAAAGAATGTTCTATCAAATTCAAGCCACCATCATGCAGTCCATGTGGCCATTCTGCTGTTACAGTTTCAATGCTCAAAAAAGTGTGAGGTGCATCTTCTATGAGACCTACTAATACACATGCTTACGGGAGAAGTTGCAAGCCTCAGAAATAAGCACAATCAGTAAAAATATTTCTAGAGTAATATGATAAAAAATGTTGTCTGCTCTGCTGGAACTCAATAAAGCATTAGGAACCATTAGTAACAATTGAGGTTTTTTTTAATCACATCTAAAAATATTTTTTTCCTTAAAACCTTGTCACATCAAATGATTTCATAAAGAACCCTCATGATTGTTTGAGAAATTTAGTATAGATTGTCATTGTTCAAAAACTTTGAAGTAATCCAAGGGTTCTAAGGCCCCAGTGTAAAATTGCCTTCCTTTAATTTATAAATAAATAAATAAATAATCTGATTGTCTGGGGGGCAGTCAAAGAGATGGAGAGGAAGCTGCTAATCTGTGATATTTTAAGATACATGTGGTGGAAAATACAATGTTTGGACTGTTCCTTGTTTTTTAAAGTGAAATAATTTCTATCACAAGAAGGGGTACAGGTTGTAACAAATTAATGTGTTTAGGCTAGTGGATGGTGGAAGTATGATGCTGCTGTGGACTTCCCTGTTCAGAGGTTGGGCTTGGATTAGTTGGGGTTCCTGGGTTCCTAGCCAGAGCATTTATGAAGTCTCTTTCAACAGCCAAACACAAACTTCCCACTGTGTTCCATTATGAACAAAATATAATAATATTAATTGGACTTTTACTGCTTGTATAGGACTTTGGGATCCGTGTTTGGATTGAAAGTGGCTGCATATTTACGAGGTACTGATCTGATTCCAGGAAGTGGCTTTGAGGGACCCAAGTACAAATTTATTGACCCCATAAAGATGTATCAGAATAAGGGAAGGCTGAATCTGGTCTGAGGACACTAGCTGCTCTTTTATTTGCATCGGTGACCTATTGAGAACATCAATTAAGCTCCTATTCTACTCACTTCACAATAAATGGTTTTGGTGACATGTTATTAAGGTTTTCGGGGATTTAGTTGTGCTTGTAGTTTGAAAAACCAGAAGGGAGTATTTAGTAGTAACTGGTGTTAGCAAGCTACCATTACTAAGCTCTTTCAGAAGCAATTTGTGGACTGTGTCATGGATCCTACTGTGCTCGTGGATCTAGGCTTCATTCTTGATGCAGTTCTCACTGCCTTTACAAGGCAGAGAAGGGGACTTTTTAAGAAAAATACATCCGTTAAGCTAGAAGAAAAAGAAAATGACATTATACTGGTGTTAGTAAACCTAGCTGATCAATAACCTTATTATTACAGAAAGCTGAAACTTCCCACTCTGGGAGTTTTTTGTGTAAAAGCCATTTGAAGTGGGCAAGTGTAAAACCTGGAGCTTGTGGTATGCATAGGAGAAAGGGGCACAGTTCGGGGGAATTAAATGGGTGTCAAGAGATTTCAGGTTGTTTGTTCTTCGCAAAACACTTGTGGCTGACAACGTTAATTACTTGACCCCTAAAGAAAGGGGAGGTATTTTTGTTTTTTCCATTTAGAAAAAAAATAATCTAGCATTGTTTGTGTATTTGATAGAATATGGCCTTTGTCAGTTGACCTCCTTATTTCATTTAAAAGCAAAACCCATTACCAGCTGATGAAGCAGTGGTTCAGGTGAATGGTAGCTGTTGAGATGTCTCAGGGAAGAGGCATTTGGAATCGCTGCTGGTGCCATGCTTGGAAAGGAACCGAGTGAGCCCCCTGGTCCCACTGCAGGTCCCACCATGACCGTGTCCCACCGCGAGGCAAGGAACCAGCTCCAGTCAGATGGGGTCTCTGCTGAAGCCTGTGAGAATAAAAAGGGGAGGGGGCGTAGGGAAGGAACGTGCTGCACTTGTTTGACAGCCACTAGTAAATTACGCCTCTTACCTGTAAACTCTCCAAATCCCCTTTCAGCATCTCACAAAGAACAATAATTGTTTATTGATCGAAGCGTTAACAATGTATCGCTTGTTCCTCAATAAGGTCCAGAAATGTAACTCAAGGGCAATAACTGCTTTGGATAAGCAACACACTTGATGGATGTGTGGTTCTTTTCCTTTCTTATTCCAAAATATGAGCATATGGTCGAAGCATTTTGTTATCAAGATGCAATCAGTATACATATGTATGCCTGTATAGGCTAGTGTCTTTCTTCTTCAAAAGAATCATTTTTCCCAACAGTGTTTAATACTTCCCTTATAAATGCTTCTTTTAAAGCATAGCAAAATGCTAAATTCTTTTTCAAGTCATTCTTTTTACCTTCCCCTAACATCTGTGCTTTGTCAGACATTCAGATGTTGTACACAGAAATAAAACCAAGGTGATACAAGAAGAACCACAGCATCATAAACACCAGTAAAGAAACTTTCCTTGTGCTGCCAATATTTTGCATGTATTGGGTGGGTGCATTTAAACAGAAGCAGAATATGTTGCTTCAGATAGCAACCAGTCACACTTAAAGAAGAAAGTAATAATATAAAGTGGTGTGTTTGTTTATTTAGTGGATTTTTAGATGAGTCTGTTCTGTTTCACTTCAAGAGAGAAGGGAGAAGATGAAAATGAAATTAATTGCTGCCTAGCAGAAGAGCAGGCGGGTCATCACCGTGATCTTAAATAACGGCGCTGACAGCAGCAGGCCCCAGCAAGTTGTCATATAAAGCTAGCTTTCATACAGAATGAGTACAAAAAAGTTTTCAAGTGCAAGGCTTCTTCCAACCTGGTAGATTTGGACAGCTGATAAACCCTCTGATATCACAGTGACAATTAGTTACTTATCTTTCAGTCCTGAAAACAGAGGTTGAAAGTTAAGTGGCAACATAAAGCTAAACACCTCTGGGACGGGGCTCAGGTCCAAGCCAGGCAGAAATGACAGAAAATCGTTGAGAACAGAAGACGTTAAAAGGTCAGAAATAAATTGTGATCAAGCCCTGTTTGACCATTTTATCAGTTGGTATTTTTCTCCTCTTTTAAGAATGAATCGACATTTTCCCTTCTCTGAAGCTGTTTGTGTTGGCATTAAGGATTTACCTACCATCTAAATACATCGTCTTATTTAGATGTGTTTCATTCTGTAGGGGGGTCAAGTTCTTCGAGGAAACTTTAAGGCAAACTTTCAGTGGAAATTTCAGTGATAGCATAAGAAATGAGAGGCAGGGGATTGGGAAGATGCAGCTACCTGATTTAGGTGTGCTAGAGACTGCTGGAAATTCCTCCTCGTGCTCTCTATGAGTGAAATTCTGGCTGTGAATGAATCAAGGATAAAGCTCTCCTTGATTTCAGTGACATCTGAGGACTTTACCCTGTATAATTTCTACTCTACTAAGCACTAATAATACTTTTAAAGTAGTGAAGACTTCAACTTAATGTTGTTGGAAAAAAAGCATGTGTGTATATATACGCATGTTTGTGGATGGATCTTCTAACTCATTCACACACTTCTGGAAAAATTCAACCATAATAATTTCTTCTACCCTCGTCAATTATACATGTACTTTTTAATTCTCAGAGTTCAGTTATGAGATTTTCCTACAAGCTTTCCTGTAAGGTGTTTTTCCAGAGGTGCATAGTCTTGCAGAGCTTCTCACTAAGGTGCTTCCTCCACTGTTCTCATGACTGAATCTTATTTTGATAACGGTACCATGGTCCATGATCCTTTGTTCCCCCGAATTTCCACCTCCAAGAGCCAAACAGGAGCCACTCCTGGCTTTCTTCCGCTTTCTCTGTCATGCTGACAGTGTAATGCCGCATGGTACACTCTGAGGTGCTGTGTCAGCCAGTCTCCTCCAGGAACAGGTCCTTGGCATTGCTCGTCACTAATGTGTTCACGCCAGGGCAGTCATATCTTGGACTTTAGTGCTGATCAAATACTTCCCCACTGCTTTAACTGTTACTGCAGATGAACTGTTGTTAACTGAGAGACTTTACCAGGAAACTCATCCCATCTTTGCAGGCAAAATTTCTTTCCAGTTGCCTCAGCGACATTGGGTATCCAGATGCGTCTATGTAGAGGAATTAGTTGGATGTACAATGAAGTGCAAAGGATTTTTTTTTAAATTATATCTTACATTTCATTTCTTTGCCATTCAATGTGCTTTTCTTCAATGTGCTGGAAACTGCTTTCTGCTGCTGTCATGCCTCAATTCAGAGGGTATTTTGTGCTTCACACCACAATCCTTTGGAAATGTTCTAGCAAGAAGCTTCTGTCAATGTTAAATCTTGAAACTTCAAGATTACGTTGCCCATGAAACTATTGGACTGAAATTAGTTAAAGAGAAAGAACAGAAAACATAGGGAATGGCTCCATTGAAGATATGGTGGAAGTATTGAAAAAAAATTGTGTGCATTCCCCAGGATACCCCGTGATACCTTTGTTCCACCTGGACAATCTTCTAATCTGTGCCAGCTGGAATCATTCATTATGATTGATTGGCAAAGTAACTGATATGAAATTCAAGCTGAAGGAGATGGAAAGAACCACAAAATAAATGACAAAAAAAAAAAAAAAAGTTTCTCATGGGTTTTAATTGTGCTGCGCATTAACACCATTATTTAAGAATAGATTGCCTTCTTTACAGAATATTTTATATCCAATAACTTTGCGGATTTTTTGCTTTGGTTGGTTAATAGATAACTGTAGATGTTAAGACATAAGCTATAATTTCTCCAGAGTTTTATTTGAAATTCAGTCATGGTACTGGTTGGATTACTTTATTTCAGTGCTTCCTTCTCTATTTTTTCCCCATGTCCCTGACATATAAGCTGCAATCTCTTTCAAATCCTCTCCAGGAAATACATTGAAATATATCAACTATGTTATTGTGTGTTATGTGGAACTCAAATTGATTTAAACAGTGAGCTCTACTTTTTAGGCAGAATCTTGTAATTTGAACTCATCTACAGAAACATGTGATGGGGTCTTTAACATTCAGATGCCTGGTTATTACTTGCTTTTCTTTTGGTTGCATAAACTGTAATTAATAATGTTATTATGGACTTATTTATTTTATTGTTTCAAAGCCAGGCAGTACTGAAACTGATAACTCATGCATCCAGCTATAATTCACACTGATCTATGCTGCTGCCTCATAATGACAAAAGAAATTAGTGGACTTTTTTTTTTTTTTTCAAAGGCAAAAGTACTGAATTTACTGTGTTTTTTGCTTTCTCCCAGCTCATCGGTGGTATTGACTGCTGAATTGGAATTTATTGTGAACTTTGGTGTATTAGCAAATTCAGTGCTAGCTAGAACCCAGTAGGGGCCAAAATCTTTGAGTACTTAGGACTGAAACATCCTTAGGGTTAAATATTTTGGAGGTATTCAGAAGAGAATTTGCAAAATGTTTTTTTCTCTTTTTCATAGCTCTGTTTCTATGTATATTTGCTCATTACATTTGCATGTTGGATTAGCAATATTTGACATTTCTGTATCATATGTCTGGATATCTTTGTACCTGACGTCAATATGGGATTATATTTCTCCTGTAATGGACCTTACCCTGTAAAATTAGCGCTCAACTTAAATTCATTTTGATTTATTTCAGTATACAATTCACTGTCCAAAGGCATAAAGTGATTGTCCACAGCATGTGTGCAAGAATACCACTTAAATGACAGAAGATTTGCTTACTTCTGGTACGAATACAGGAGGATGGCTCTTAAAGTTCGCATGATTATTTTAAGGGATGAAGGCTAGGGAAGCAGGATGCTTGAATGTATTGCTTTTCTTTGTTATGCACTAGAAAATGCTATCATTTTCTTGTCTGTGTTGTCAGCGTCCCTGCTCTGACTTCTGAGACTATATTAAAGGATGCATCGCATCCTTTCTTAAAAATCTTAATGGCACAGGAGCGGTTTGTCCCCACGTGCCCAAAGACGAGCCATGCCCAAAGAAGACCGGCCTGGCTCAACAGAGCATTGTAGCTTGAGCTTAGGAGAAAAAAGAGGGTTTATAGTCTTTGGAAAAAAGGGCGGGCCACTGAGGAGGACTATAAGGATGTTGCGAGGCTGTGCAGGGACAAAATTAGAAAGGCCAAAGCTCATCTGGAGCTCAATCTGGCTACTGCCGTTAAAGACAACAAAAAGTCTTTTTACAAATACATCAACGCAAAACAGAGGACTAAGGAGAATCTCCATCCTTTACTGGATGCGGGGGGAAACTTAGTTACAAGAGATGAGGAAAAGGCAGAGGTTCTTTGCCTCAGTCTTTAGCGGCAATACCGGTTGTTCTCTGGATACCCAGTACCCTGAGCTGGTGGAAGGGGATGGGGAGCAGAACGTGACCCTCACTATCCATGAAGAAATGGTTGGCGAACTGCTACGGCACTTGGATGTGCACAAGTCGATGGGGCCGGATGGGATCCACCCAATGGTACTGAGAGAACTGGCAGAGGAGCTGGCCAAGCCGCTTTCCCTCATTTATCAACAGTCCTGGCGATCAGGGGAGGTCCCAGTTGACTGGCGGCTAGCAAACGTGACGCCCATCTACAAGAAGGGCCAGAGGGCAGACCTGGGGAACTACAGGCCTGTCAGTTTGACCTCAGTGCCAGGGAAGCTCATGGAGCAGATCCTCCTGAGAGTCATCACGCAGCACTTGAAGGGGAAGCAGGCGATCAGGCCCAGTCAGCATGGCTTTATGAAAGGCAGATCCTGCTTGACGAACCTGATCTCCTTCTATGACAAAGTGACGCGCTGGGTGGACGAGGGAAAGGCTGTGGATGTGCTCTACCTCGACTTCAGCAAGGCTTTTGACACCGTTTCCCACAGCATTCTCCTCAAGAAGCTGGCTGCTCTTGGCTTGGACTGGCGCACGCTTCGTTGGGTTAGAAACTGGCTGGATAGCCGGGCCCAAAGAGTCGTGGTGAATGGAGTCAAATCCAGTTGGAGGCCAGTCACTAGTGGCGTTCCCCAGGGCTCGGTGCTGGGGCCGGTCCTCTTTAATATCTTCATCGATGATCTGGACGAGGGCATCGAGTGCACCCTCAGTAAGTTTGCAGATGACACCAAGATATGCGCGTGTGTCAATCTGCTTGAGGGTAGGAAGGCTCTGCAGGAGGATCTGGATAGGCTGCACCGATGGGCTGAGGTCAACTGCATGAAGTTGGCCAAGTGCCGGGTCCTGCACCTGGGGCGCAACAACCCCAAGCAGAGCTACAGGCTGGGAGATGAGTGGTTGGAGAGCTGCCAGGCAGAGAAGGACCTGGGAGTGATGGTTGATAGTTGGCTGAATATGAGCCAGCAGTGTGCTCAGGTGGCCAAGAAGGCCAACAGCATCCTGGCTTGCTTAAGAAACAGTGTGGCCAGCAGGGCTAGGGAAGTGATCGTCCCCCTGTACTCAGCTCTGGTGAGGCCGCACCTCGAGTACTGTGTTCAGTTTTGGGCCCCTCGCTACAAGAAGGACATGGAGGTGCTTGAGCGGGTCCAGAGAAGGGCGACGAAGCTGGTGAGGGGCCTGGAGAATAAGTCCTACGAGGAGCGGCTGAGGGAGCTGGGCTTGTTCAGCCTGGAGAAAAGGAGGCTCAGGGGTGACCTTATTGCTCTCTACAGGTACCTTAAAGGAGGCTGTAGCAAGGTGGGGTTTGTTCTCCCACGTGCCTGGTGACAGGACGAGGGGGAATGGGCTAAAGTTGCGCCAGGGGAGTTTTAGGTTGGATGTTAGGAAGAACTTCTTTACAGAAAGGGTTGTGAGGCATTGGAATGGGCTGCCCAGGGAAGTGGTGGAGTCACCATCCCTGGAAGTCTTTAAAAGACGTTTAGATGTAGAGCTTAGTGATATGGTTTAGTGGAGGACTTGCTAGTGTTAGGTCAGAGGTTGGACTTGGTGATCTTGAGGTCTCTTCCAACCTAGAAATTCTGTGATTCTGTATCTAAAAGGATTAATTTCAGGGAAAATCTCTGAATGGTATCTGCAGTTGGAGATTGTTCTCTAAATGAATAACCTTGTACTCCAAGTCAAAAGGTTCCACAAATCTTGGTTCAAATGTATACAGTACTAGCTTGTTAGAATTTGGACAATGTGTTTATCTTCATATAGGGATGATTCCTTTAGCAGAATCACGTTATTTCATGTAGGAACTGGAAATGTGTTAATTGATATACTTAAAAAAAAAAAAAAAAAAAAAATTCAACCTCAGGGCAACACCTGGATATAGGTTATATATAGGATATAGAATGTAACTATAATCAACTTCAAAGAGTCCTGCCATGGAAAGTGATTAGTAGCCCCTACTGTAGCTGATACTCTTAGCCCTGCTAATAATACGTGGAATATTCCAATGAAGACTGAGTTTGCAAAGGTGAACATTTTATATATATATAATGTTTTATAAAACCAGAGGATACTAGGATGAGATGTGCAAAGAAAAATGTTTCAGGCATGTGTCTTGCAGTTCCTTTGGCATGTGCTTAGTTTTATAATAGAAACTGACAAGCTGAATAAAGAACATGCTATTACTGTTTTGGAGTACTATTAAGAACTTATCCCTGTTGTCATTCTGCAAGATTTTTCCAGAATTACCAGGATTCCAGAATATACATGTATATATTTTTTTCATCTGATAGCATTTGCTTTGATACTGTTTCTCAGACACAGTTCATCGTTCTTGTACAAGTCTTTGTGGTACATATTAATTTAGGAGTTTGCTGCAGGTGAAGCTGTTTGGAGAAAAAAAAATCAAAAAAAATAAATGTGAAGTTCTGCACCTGGAGAAGAATAAGTTCCTACTCTGGTATAGGCACTGGCACAGGCTGCCCAGAGAGGTTGTGGGGTCTTCCTCCCTGGAGATCTTCAAAAGCCACCTGGATGTGGTCCTGGTTGGCAATCTGGAGTAGGCAGCCCTGCTTGAGCAGGGGCTTGGCCCAGATGACCACCAGGGGTCCCTTTCAACTTTACCCATTCTGTGTTGTCACCTTGTTGATGTGGCAACCTGCTAGTTGCTACTATACAGAGTTGAAATATTTAGCACTGTGTATCAGTTAGGATACATAACAGCTCTTCTTATAGCAGAAGGGTTTTTTCAGCTCATCTTTTCCTTAGCTGGGTGTGAAAAACAGCTGTCAGCACTAAATGAGTTGCTCTTCAGCTATTCAAATACTAAGTACAGCTCCAGAAATAAGAAAAGTAGTCCTTATTGGTCCAGGATTGAAGAAACGGAAATGTAAGCTATCGAGCTGTATTGCTTAACTGATGTAAGCCTATGAAAAGCAGAATAGCCAACAGCTGTGGGACTGAGGCTGTCTACATACATCCTGATATGCATCCTGGTGCTCTGAAGTCACAGAATTAAAATATATCCTTTCTGTGAAAGGTACATTTTGTACCTGTGATCAGACAACAAGGTATTCATAGTATGTATGAATCTGTCCAAAGGGAGAGATAGGAATAATTTATGTTTAACCGTATTCATTTGCAGAGGAAGAGGGTTTTTAAGAAAGAGTGGCTTATTTTAATGAAATACATAGTTTTTAAAATTTGCGTGCAAAACAGCTATATTATTTTCTAGTTGTTAATGGTTCTGTTGAAGGGAAAAGGAGGAGAGGAGAAATATCCTGTTTTTAAATGAGATCAAACTATGCTGCTAGTTGCACAGCATTGCTATTACTGAAATCTATGCTTTGTTGTAAGATAGAAGTGGAGAATCTGGCTTACATGCTGAAGTATGTTTTTTCTTGTTGTATCATCTTTTCATGTAAATTCACTCTCCAAATGCTTTACTAATTCATATAATGTACTTACAGAGATAACAGCAACAGCAAAGCATGAAAAGCATGAAGGAGAAGTTAAGATTTCATTCAAGATTTAATGGCAAAATGGACAAGAAAGCAATGTTTTAGTTAAGAACAGAGGAAGTAAAATAGCTGTCCTTATTTCTACTGTATGTTCAAGAAGATAAAATAAGCAGGCTTTTTCTACTTTGTCTAAGGACTGTACAACATGATAAAGACTTGAGGTAGTAGAAGTGAGAAAAGACCTTGTATATTTCTTTTCCCTGTCTGAAATACTTTTTTGCCTTGGTAATGAAGGAAGAATTGCCGTAAAGGGTAGTGAGTAGGGGGCATTTGAATTGCACAGTCATGGGTTCAAATTACAGCAAATGGTAATACATGTCTGGAATGATCTATTCTACCTCTTCTAATAAATTTTTGATAGTAGTTTACTAGATCTGTTTAGCATTTTTTTAAATTATATAGCTGCTCTGTATTTTAGAGCTAGTTACATCTAAAGGTATGTTAGCATGTGGTTTCTTGTTCAACCACTGGATATCCCTGCATGCTAGGTAGCTTTTCCCTAAACAGGGGAGACAAGGTTGGGCTTCGTTATACGATATTTTCCTGAGAAAGTTTCATCTGCTTAAAATGGACCATATTCAATAAATTGTAACTCTGTTCGCTGTTAACACACTTGATTTTCAGTATTTAACAACACTGACCTGTGTGTGAGTCTGTATCTAGAGAGAGAGAGAGGCAAGCAATGGTAATTATAAAGTTAAAAGACAAGCAAAATTTAATGAATTCATCACAATTTTCTTCTTGCAATCTATGCAAAATCCTAGGGACTTCCCTGGAATTGTTAGATATCCATGTTCAGCTGAGCAGATCGAATTGCTGTACTGGGGTCATATAATGAGATGACACAGTTATGACTTCAGATAGAAACAAGACATAATCATAATTAAAAAGTGACTCCACAGTTTCAGTCTCTTTTTAAATGTACAACAACTTCAGATTTTCACTTCATATTTGAAATCTCATTAATATCTTTTCAGTTTTTCAGTCACATATGCTTCTTTGTTCTTGCCCTTTCTTGCAGTGACCACATCTAAGTGCTAACTGCATAAGCAGCACTCATTATTTGCTTATTCAAGTATAGCAGGATATTCAATTTCAGTTTTTTGAATTAAAGAGATGGAAGATGCCTCCTAGTTCTCCAGGTGATGCTTAAAAGAGCTCAGAATTTTATAGTTCACTAGTTAAGATATCTTTTGGAGGTTAAGCTAATGACATTTTTTATGCCTTATTAGCCATCTGACAGTGCACTAACACAAATATATTCAACTTTTTTTTTTTTTTTTAAGAAAGGTAACTAATGCAATCACATAAAACATCACTTAATACTGAAAACCCCAAGTAGTAGTGCAGTACTACAGTGTAAGTTTCAGGGTAATGTGTTATGCAAAGGTACAATATTTATTGTCTATGGTTCCTGTAGTCTTTCACTCTAAGTGTTTTTCTTTTTTGAAAAAAAAAAAAAAAAAAAAAAGCCCCCTGTGTTGTGGGGCTAACTGTTGTATTATAAATGGTTTAAAAAGCAGGATTTGCCTTCCTAGGTATGGTTCCTTGTCCTCAGTGAGGAAATTAAATCAAGGCACAGTAGAATAAATGGTCCAACATTTTGTGCCTTGCATGATCCACCTGTGATGAGGCATTAGTATGTCTCTGCGCCATTCCCTCAGCACGAGCTGCATGCACTGAAAGTATGACCATTGGGGTGGCTATTTGTCCTGTAGTGGAACTTAAGGATTCAAGTATTAGGTAGGCTACACTTTCTGTACGAACATCATAAAGTCTAGAAAGAAAATAACTTCCTGTCCCTCCAATCTAGATATAACGAGAGACGATTACTGTGTGAAAGTGAGTAAGGAGAATAAACTGAACTAATTCTGAAAAATGTTTTAGTGATAGCATACAAACTGTCTTACCACCTGTGAGCTTTTCATAGGTCTGACAAGGCAAACAGGGTAAAGCAACTGAACAGTGCTGCCTTATCAGGACCTGCATCTTGACTGAGCAAAACAGAAACAGAAGATCTGAGCAGAGTTGTATGTATAAAAAATGGCACTGTTCTTCCCCTTGATGCTATTCAATAGTCACTGCTACCATTCTATCTTCAGCACCAATAGTGCTGGCGATAGTAGGCATGAAATAGCTATGTTATGAATTATGTCTTATACTTGGGAAGGAACTTGTAGAAATAAATGAGGGAGATGGTGCCAGAAATGTATGAGCCCAAACAATTATTTTGGCAGCAAAATTTGGACAGATACAAGTGAAGGCATATGGTGTTTTGGCCAGAGGGGTGGAAACTTCAGTAGCCTAGACGTGACAGAAGGAAGTCTTGGATAAAAACCTGTTTCTCCTCTCATTCCAGACAGCTCAACTTCTTAAATACCATGGGCTTGAGGAACCTTTGAGATATATTTGTTGTGAGATTAAATGGAGGGACAGCTCAAAATTGACTACAAATTGTGTAACTGAGTGGGAGGACAGTTGGGGTTGTCCTAAATCTAAGACAAAAAAAAAAAAAAAAAAGAAGGATATTTTGTGAAGAAAAGGAGGAAGGGCTCTATTTTAATTGTGTTGAGACTGGATGACAACTGGGCAATAACAAGAAACATTAGAAGATAAGGCCAAGATGGGGGGGGGAGGGGAAGTAATTCAGTCATCTGGAACTTCCTCTAGGAGATATATTAATAATATATGAAGTGTGCATCTTGTGACTCCATAGTCACAAGAATTTCCTGAATGTCCCTGGTTGCCGTGGAGATGAGCATCTAAGGGCTGAAAAAGTTTGTTTAAATTTGAGGTTCTACTGTAGAAAACTAAACACATTTCTTGCCTTCAGTATGGAGCTTCTTTAGCTCAGAGCAAGAGTTTGGTAAGAACAGGAAAAGTTCAGTAAATAGTATTTATGAACAGGTAAATTTGGTGGATTCTTTTTTTCTTTTTTACTTCTTTCCTAGAGGAGAAATCATCTGGAATGGCAGTTGGGTTGGTGAGGCTTGTCTTTTCTCAAACTGAAATGCTCTGACACATGGAGAGTACAAACTAAATAGGCTAAAGCTCTCTTCCACCTCATGACTAGAGCTCCCTCATCCCTGCATAGCAAGGTGATATGGATACATTCCCTCTGTGTGCAGATGATATAATCCATCTCACCACATATGAAGGCTGTGTGGGATAGAATAATGAGCGTTGTTGAGCAATTATAAAACAGAAGCACCAAATTTGTATGAGTAACAGAAAGCAAGAAAATCTGTTTCTAAAGCTGTGAGTATGAATCCTCTTCTGTTTTCTGCAATATGCCCAAAAACTTGCTTCTTTGAGAACAGAGTGCAGTTCAGGAAATTTCAAAAGAGAGGAGAGGGAGATGCTGTCACATTTGCTGTTGCTCTTCTGTTTCCTTCATCTCTCAATGTATTACTGAAAATTGAAGACAAGCTTATGATATGTACATCAAAAGGAACTTTTCCTATGATGAATGATAGGGGGATAAGGTCAATAGCAGAAGTGATTTAAACATTTGCTAAGATCTGTTGTATTATTCCAATGTAAAGTTTGTGAGGCAAGAACACAATGCTGCTATTAAATACTGAGCCAGATTTTTCTACTTGCATTTCTCTGTTCATAAATAAATAAATAAAAATCATTGTTTTCTCAAAAATCCAAATTTAAGATCCCTGCCATCATGTGTCAGTTGGCTGTGATTTCATGTTTGCTTGAAAGATGCTTAGGATGCACTAACAGTTCTCTAGGAGCAAGCAAAACCATTCTGAGAGCTAGTTTAGAAACTGAACACAATGTAGGTTATTAGAGCTCAGAAAAATAACTTAACAGCTGCTGGTAATTTCTAAATAATTTTACCTTAATACTTGTGTAAGGAAAAATGAATATTTTTTTCATTATTTTCAAAACAAATTACCCTTGAGTTAAATAAAAGTAGTAGACATTAAATGGTTGGCTGAAAATATTGATAGCAATACTATGCAACACTGGCAAAACATGCTCATTTGGGGATGGTATTACTGTTGCAGAGCTATAAGAACACATTTGGGAGGAAGGAAAGGGGGAAGGAAAAAAGAAAATGACACACAAACACATTTGAAAACTACAGCTACTTCAATGAAAAAGGTAACGAGCAAGAGGTGGTATGAACAAGATTTTCTTGATAAAAAGTTATTGCCAAGAAAAGTCTTCATGTAGCACAAGTTCCCTATAGCGTACCCTTTCTATTCTACAGTCTCGTTATTCTAGTGCTGTGTTCATAATAATTGGAGTAATAGATTTTTTTATTTTTATTTTTTTTACCTGGAGTGACCGAAAATGTCTTGGCTGAAATCAGGCACTGCCCGTGGCCCTCCCGTGTTCCCAGGACACAGCCCTCCAGGGCATGGGGCAGAAGCTGCCTTGGTGGGTCTCGATATCTGGGGAGGCTCCCCATGGGCCCTCCTAGGCATGCCTGCCCATTGAGGACTCCTTTGCCCCATTGTTGCGGGAACTCAGAAACGATTGTGCCACTGTGAAACTGTTTTAATAAAGACTTTATCAATATTTAATGCATATTAGGACTTAAATAGAAAATATTTATAAGGAATAAATGGCATTAAATTAAGAATTATAATTTCCAGTAACTTCTCTTATTTTATTAATATTTAGAGAATTTCTCCTCTAATCCTTTTCACAGATCATTCTGCTCAGGGCTGCTGTTTCAATAGAGCTCCGTTCTTGGCCTCGTCATTTAAGTTCCCCATTTAATTTATATATAAAAAATTCAACAGGTTTAATGTTCCAGTTTCTCATTCTTTTAATTAAAATGGAAAATATGCCCCTTTGTGTACCTCTTCAAGTATTGAAGATTTGAGCCATCTAAGACAGCTGTAAAGAAGTTTTTGCAGAATTCTGTGTTTCTGTCTTGTTCCTTAAGATACACTGGACAAAAGAGAGATGATAAACTTTAAATGTTGAATTTATTAGAAGCATAATGAACAATAAGAAACTTGATTTTACCAAGGCATCTCTAGGTTTCATTTTCCTGTAAATTAACCCAGCCAGTGATTACAGTGGATTTTTAGATCAGATCTCCAAATTTCCTTGCATATCTTATGGCACAGATTGCTATGATGGCAGGTTAAAAGTTTATACGGTCTCTGCATTCCACAATTTTTGCTGATTGCTGTTGAGTTATATGAAGCCCTCCATTTCTGGCAGTACTGTGTCTTCATAGCACCTGCTGCCTCCAAGTGGGAAGCCTTCATTTAAGTCAGTAAAACCAAGGGAAGGAGGTGTATTAACTTTCTGGAGACTGGGGTCAGAACCTGTGAGACTAGGAAATCTGTTTGCCTGCAGAGTGCTCAGAAACCCCTGTCACAGAGGCTGGTTGCAGTTTTTAATTTATTTCCATTCAAAGCCTTAACAAATCAAGTCTGAAAGGCAGCACCTACTTCCCCTTCAAAGCAGTGCTAAAATGATCAACTTCAGTCAGATAATCTAGCACTAGATCAAAACCCCTCAGGGAAATATTTACATTTTGCCAGTTTACTCAGAGGAATGGCTCTGGGGATCTGGAGATATCCTTGGCATTTTTATTTTTATTTTTTTCCATCTGAAGGAAACACTGATGCCAGAGCTGAAGCTAGTGATTTAATCATAGGATTGCTAGAGGCTGCAGTACCCTATCTGCTCAGAAATCAATATCTATGCTCTCAGTTATATTAGAGAAATGTTTACTTCTTCACCTGACCAAGATATTAATTTGTATATGCTGTGTTGTCTGGTTTTTTTAAGTTAATGATTTGTGAGGAGAGTAGCCTAATCTATTTTGAAATCCTCTCATGCTGCACCATTTTCCTGTTATTGACTGATTATTTTGCATGTATATATAGCACCATTCACATGCATCAAGATGCCCTACAAAGAATCTGAAATGCTCTGTACGTAGGAACCAATGTACTGCTCTGTTGTAACACAGCCTTCAGCAGGGCAGTGTAAGGTAGCAAACTTCACACTGCTGGAGCACCTGATTTCAGCCCAGGAGGCGAATTCAGGTGGTGCATCAGGGGAATTTAAGTGGGTGCAATGCAATTACCTGCACTGGGATATGATCAGGTAGCCAGCATTAAACTGTAGTCCTGTGAAAGGCACTGTGGGATTTTTAATGGCTACAAGCTGGATCAAGTTTTATTTCGCATCCCGAGGATGAACCCTCTGTTAGCAGCATGCCTCCTGCCAGTGGCTGTAATGTTGGTGTAACAGGGACCCATGTGGAAGGATGCGAGCTCCTATAGTGAGTTGCTGCTGCCACCACTGCTGCCTGCTTGGAGGGCAAGATGGAGGCGTGCAAGGCAAAAAGTGATTTGCCTACTGCTGGAGATGACTCTGTGACAGTGCATGGAGCTGAGCAGGACAGTGGAGGTGCTGCTGTGCCACCTCCTTCATGACTGAATGTGCTTCCTCGTGGAAGTGCACTACAGCATCCAGCTGTCCACAGGCTGACCTGCCTCTGCTTCATTTGCTTAACGAGAAGCGACGAGATCGCGCCTCAAGGTGGTTGGCTGCAAAGAGCATGTTAAACATGTCAGTGCAGGTGATTCTCCTGCTATATAAATTGACAGCCTAGGATTAGCTGGTATGGTGTTGAAAATCTATTAACATTTGAAGCAGTTTGCTTGAATTAGAAGTCTTGATAGAATTACAATTACTTTCCTTCTCCTCCATGAGCTTTGTTGCTATCTTTGTGTATGTTGTAATGAGAAGGCTTATAAGCCAAAGATTATCTTTTCCAAAATCTTATGTGGAGCCACATTCTTATTCTAGATTTATATTCCTATGTGGGCAAGGTAGAAGTGAATGAAGGGAAGAAACACAAGCAGAAGCCCATTGGGTTTTCTAGCTTGACAAGGCAACAGGGCATGCTGAAGTATAGAGGTGTGGAAGTGGGGAGATATAAAGGCTGTGGCCTTGGGAACTGGCATCCATTGGCAGTTTTCAGAATGGTACAGGACATGGGTGAGAGTATTTTGCTGCTTATACACTCGGTGCAGGGTGATGCAGGTAGAATAACAAAAGAAGGCATTGTCTCAGTCAGGGAGCTGGAGGTATGTAACCTTTTCTGACTGGGACTCTAGGTCTTTCTGGACTCAAGCTGGCTGTTAGGGATGGACAACGTCTACTAGTATAAAAGGCTGAGGATGTGCCCGTTCCTCATAACTGCAACTAAAAAGTTAGGAACCTACAGTCTGCCTCCATCCCCTGGTGAATGGCTCCTAGATAGCTTTATAAAAGCAGAGTAAAGAATTACTGCTAGTAGTTCTAAAGCGTGTGGAGTGGCACCACAAGTAGTACAGCATGAGAGGATGTGAAGAGAAGGCTTCAGGAAGTGGAGCCAGCTGCATGCTGAGTTCAGGTCAGAAACCTGGGAAACAGCTGTGAAAAGTGTACGGGTTGGCAGGGCCTGCTCTGCTGAGCAGCCAGAGGAAGACAAAATGGGAGGGAGAAAATAGTGACTAACATCACCTGGGGAAAAAATGAGTGGTCTATCAAGGAAATAACACTTGGGCCTCACAGTCCAAGGTCAAGGTGGGAGGAAATAAGAAGGAACTGAGAAGTGGTCTCAGAAGTCTGACCCAGAAACAGGTGAAATGCAGAGTACAGAAAAATATTGCCTGCTGTATAGAAGAAGACGTCATTGCATGTTTTTCCTCAAATAAGAGGTTGCTTTAAAGTAAAGATGGCAGAAGACAGCAAACCATCCCTCATGAGCTGTAAGAATGAGGTGCAGTGTCAAGTGGTTATGCATTTATATTAAAACAAAACAAAAACTGTGCTTCTCCTACAGTATTTCAGGTGTCTTATAGGAACTCAGAAATATCTTAGATTTCATTTTCATCAGTTCTACTATTTGTTTTTTACTTCTGAATGCTTTAGCTCAAGCTGTATTGCTATTCTTATCAGAATTTGATCTGTGTATGCCTCAAATGGATCAGGCTTAGTTGAAAACTCTTGTTCCTTATGCTAGTACAGTGCCTATGTACTCGAGTGAATTCATATTTTGAATAATCCTTTCTCGGCGCACGTCTTCTGTCCAAAATATTCCAAATTTTCTGTCTTGTATGCTGTGATCATCTCTATGAACATTAAAATCACTGACTATTATGTACCCGCCATAATACACCCTTCTCCTGACACGGCCATCTTTGAGTCATGCCAGGAAAAAATCCTGCTTTATCTAAATGTGAAAAATCATCTCACCCCTATTAAGACTCTTCATAGCCTCCAGTCAGCTCTTGGACCTTATTTCTGGCAGGCAGCATGTCATTTCATCTGATCTTCACCTTCTTCTCCAGTAATGTCTAGGTTGCTTGCATATCCTATTCCTTTAGCTCCTTCAGGTAACACTTTCTGTATAAAAGCTTCTATCCTGTATTCATTCCAGGCTGTCCAATATATATGTCACATCTGAAGCCAGTCATTTCGGTTCATAATTCTTTTCTCTAAGTAACAGTTCATCTGTTGATAGTTTCTGCAGTTTAAAAGTTCTTGCAATTCATTGCTTAAGTAGGTAAAAAAGAAAAAGCATCTATGAAATCAAGATACATGGTTAATATTTACTGAATATAGAACAGTTTTAACAAAGGAAAACTTTTAAATTTTGGAAGCTCAAATGTATGTTGATTGTGGGAAAATAAATCCAGTTGCCAGTGTCAATGTTTGGTGCAAAGTGCTCATGAAACTCATATTTACTAATCAGTAACAATTTGGTTCTCTAAATACAATCAGTTTTGATTGTTCTCATTCATCAAAAATTTGACTTTGATATAATAGAAATACAGAGGGTTATTCAGTCCTGAAAATTCTCCATTTATATAAATAAGTAACTCCATTACATTTTCTGTAGTTATTAAATTTTTGCTGATTTTTTTAAACTTAGTCTATACAATGAATAAAATGCTTTCATGTTAATTTATACAATCAACCATTAGACATATAAACCAAACCCTGTAGTTCACGAAGGTCATATTGTTAAATATCTTGCAATATGTTTTATTGTACTATAAAAATAAAAACATTTCTTGAAGCAGGAATAGTTTTAAAATCTGCAATGCTAAGTCTAGTGCCAACTCCAACAATCCAGAACTTCTGAGGAAGAATGGGGAGGAATTGGTTTTAAGTTTATAATAAAATCCAGAGTGGAAAGGAAATGTCAAAGATGCATCACATTTCCAACTAAGGAACTCCAATAACTAAGTCAGTATTTGCACTACATAATCACAATGGAGTTAACAGCCACCTTTTATGCACAGGTCTGCAGAGATAAGTGTCTCAAAATTGGGGGAAAAGGAAATATTCATCTAACATTTAAACTAACATCTAGTCATGAATGAGCTTGGAAACTAGCTGTTCTTGTAAATGCCAAATATTTGTATTTGTTATTTATATACAAATTTGTATATATAAATACTTGTAATATATAAATATTCCTTAATGTATTTGTTTTAGTTTTTGTTTCTTGTTTTTTTTTTTTTTTTTTAGAAATCCGTTCAGTTGTTTCAATATTGTAAATACCCCTTCCTCCCCCCCTTAATAATATTGGATAAACCAAAATAAGTAGAATACTGGGACACATCTATTTTCACTAGAGGTTATAAACAGATGGAGCGTTTCCAAGAATGGATGAATGGAACAAATAATTTATCAAATAGATCAATATCATTTGCTGTACCTAAAAAGAGCAGATACTTTCAGGCAATAGTCTTCCTTCATCCAGCCATCCTTTAGTCCATCCGTCCTTCACTAATACATTTTCTAGTCCTTTTCATGGCCATTTACCAAAAAAATTCTTTACTGAAACTTCCTGATGGTTGGCCAGATATGAGAGCCATTTCCTACCTCTTTTCTAGGCCTAAAGTCAAATTCCCCAGAACATGATTTCGCATATGTACTCTGCATTATGCAGCTATAACCACACGGAGAGGAAGATACACCAGTGTACTGGTGGATACACATGTAATAATTGGATAGTTCATATCCAATAAAAGAACTAGGCTGAGGAAAACAAATACTTAGGGGAAGTGCATGTAGTCTGCGTAAACAGTGCTCTATTACTCCTTTTGCGCTCTCATTATATCAACTATTTGCTAATGGAACATCTGTGTTAGTCCACAACTTCTTACAGCCCCACTTACCTTCCTTCAACAGCAAAGTCACTCATCCTTGTCTTTTGAGGAGAACGGAAATCCAGTCATCTCTCAGATTGCTCAGGAATGACCTTCTGACCTTCATGTTCCTTGATCAGTGAAAATCATTCTACTGGCAGATATTCATTGAGCATGGCAGAAAGGGAAAATACCCTACTGGAGTTACTGAGATTGTCAAAGACCAAGCAACATAGAAGTAGCAGAAGAGATTAGTCATTTCCACCCAGTGTACTTGCAGGTGAAAGCAGATGTCTATTGTTTTAGGATATTCAGACCTTCCCAGTGCACCTCTTTGGTCAACTGCCATGCTGTACCTGAGGAACATGTGGTTCAATTTTTTTCTTTCATTGCAATCTGTGATGCTGGCCAGAGGTAGATTTCGTTTGTTAGCTCCCTCCTGGACATCACGAAGACATCTTGATTTTCTTGCTCTGGGAATGGAATGCTTTTCACTACATATCACAGTGTGTGATTTCTGTTCCCCCAACAAGAAGATGAGCTAAGTAGGCTTTCTGTTACAAACATTTAATCCAACTAATTCCCGTAAGAGGTTTTGACTAAAGTAACCTTAATGATATTTTTTCCCCTCAAGTCTTGAAGAAGGGAACAGAAATCCAGTCTTCTCTCAAATTGATCAGGAATGACCTTGTCTCTAGAGATCAGGAAGGAGTGAGAAAATCACGAATAGAATTGACAGAGAAAGCACCTTTACATGCAAAAAGTGCTTTCTGATTCCTGGAGACCGTAACTTTATACAGTTATATACATATAGAATGTATAATATAATTATATACGTAACTACACACGCTATCAATATAAATATATATCTGAATAGATAAGCTGTATGATTATATAACATACATGTATATAACTATATGTATATATTAAAAAAAATACAGGCTATATGCTGTTAGACTTAATAATTTATTTGTTGTGGTACTTAGCAATGCTTATGCCAAAGTAGCACACAAAATGTCACGACACAGGCAGGGGGTCAAATTCTTTTCCTGACAACTGCATGTTCTAGACAGAACCACATCATCAAAGTAATTTATACCTGGAGATAAGGAAATATTTTTGTTCACTCATATCAGTGGCATAAACTCCCACTCAGTGGGATCAGGATTTGATCCTGTTGAAAGTAATGGCCAACATCGATAGAAATGAAATGAAAGAATAAGCAAACACACACAGTGTTGTGGACTTCAACATTGTAAGATCCTTTGGCTTAAAAAAGGCATAAACTCCTCCGTTATGTTGAACATACTAGTCTGTAGCCTAGAGACCTGTACAGGTATATAATGTGGTCATTTTTGCCTGTCATTCTCTTGCAATGTTATTGGTTGATTTATTGTTGCTGTAGGAAACTTTATATGGCCTTATTGTATGCTACCAAGAGTTCAGACTGGCTGGAGCTGAATGCACGTTATGGTAATACCAGTACATGATGACATGATGTGGTACGTGCCTTCTGCCCCTGGTGAGACTAATGCAGGAGCCTGTAGCATATTATTCACTCCTCTCTTTTTATGCAATACAAATGTAACTTAATTTGTGTCATCTCTGGGCTGAGTGCTTTTGGAAGTAACAAAACATGGGGATTTCATCCTCATGAGCATAAGACTGGAAAAAAGTTTCATGTTCTTTTTCTCAGTTTAAGACTTGAGCTACCAAATGACCATCATACTTAGAAAAATGAGATCCACCTTTGCTGGACAGAAGAATTTTAAGTTTTATATCTGGTGTGTAACATTTGACTCAGGAAAATCAGGTTGATTTCTGAGTATTTGGAAAAAAAAAAACAAAATCTGCAAATTGGTTGCAATGAAGCAAATTCAGGAAAAAAAAAAAAAAAGTAAAAGAAAATTTACAATTCTGGTTCCATATTTTGAATCTATAGTTAAGCAAAGAACTGCTGCCTCACTTATATCCTTTTTCACTGCAATTGTAGCTCTGGGTAGGTGATAGGTGACCAACCAGAGCATTCCTCACATCAAAAATGTGAGGACAAAAACTGTCCTTCCTGAGCTGTAAATGTATCCCTTAACTTTGTGCAGTAACTTTGTGACGGTCCCAAGGAGAGATGCTTTCTGAATGTAGCAAGGTAGCAGCTTCAAGTGGAGATAGAACCTGGGTTTTGGAAAGCTGACTAGAGAGAAAGGCAAAACTTGTGGGTGTTAAGCGAGACTAGAGATCTATAGGCAGAAGACTGGTGCTACCAGTACAGAAAGGAAATGATGGGGGCACCAACAGCAGATGAGGAGGGAGAGGAGCCAGAAGTAGGTTTTGACTTCAGGTGGTAAATGGATATGTCACAGGAGAAAGACAATGGGAAACCTGGATTTAGCTGAGCAAAATAGCTGCTTAGAAAGCCACTTGACAATTTGTTTTGCCCATTTTTCTCCTTTTCTTGTTGCACAAATGATTCTGGTCTTGTTTGAGTCCCTCCACTCACCCTTCCTCTTTCAGAGATTAAAATGTGTTAGTTTTTTTTTTGTTGTTGTTCTGGGAATATCTAGTTTTTGAAGGGAAGGCTGTATATAGAGAAGATTATGTATTCCAGTGCCATTTATGTGGATAATTTGGAACATGTATTGTGCAAAGGTTTGTATTTGCAGGACTCACATTCTAAAGCAATTGAATAGTGCCAGGGAGACTGCACTCCTCTGTCTCACTCTCTCCAACAGTTCTTGTGTGATGCTAATCAGAGCAGATTTAGAGAGTGCATAGTAAATAAAGCCTGAAGAAAGGGGACATATCCTGAGGAGAAGCAGAGAAAGTATTGACTATTTGTTAGAAGAGGAAAGTGTCTATTGTGTGTAGTCTGAATGGCACAAACATTGTAGGGAAGAGGAAATCATAGGATTAAAAACAGGCTGTAAGCACAGGCATAGCGATATAAAGTTTCTGGGACAACAGTAAATGCTGTTTTCCCAGTTTGTTAGCTGATTCTAGTTTTTGGTTTGGTTTTGAACACTTGATTTTGAAAATTTATATTCTCTAAATGGGGTGGTGTGTGTGGGAGGGTGTTTCACTCTGCGTGATTGTGTCTATGCTGATTCATAAGTGTGCCTTTTTGATGATAACAGCTTGCCTTCGAGATCTTTGAAGAAAACTCGCTTGGCTAAGAGACCTAAGGTTAATGCCTGGTATGAAGCTGTTATTCCCAGCTTCACAGTACACAAAAAATTACTGACCTGCTTGAATAAGAAATTAATATTTTACTACCGGTTGATTTGCTGGCATGATATATCTCTTTACCTTGAGAATTTTCTGTTTAAGTAATCTTAGAGCAATTTATTTTCTTCTAGCTAAGCCTTAACAGTAAATGTATACCATAAAAATATTTGTGCAGAGAAACTAAATGTCTGAAATGTCATAGTGGATCAGAGATGGCTATATTTCCTAAATTACAAGTTGCCAGAGGTTATCTAGCAAAGTTGTAAACAGTAGAAGAGAGATACTGAAAAAAGTTTAGTTACATAGGTTGAAATACTCTGTCAGTGAAAATTACACAACAAATGTCTTTATTACAGCAATCCAGCTTCATTTCCAGCAAAAGATAAATATGTAAATATAATAAATGTTTCTATATTTTTGGTAAAATATATTAACCAAAGAATCTGATTATTTTTTCTTCCTGAAATTGTAAGAAAATAAAGAAGACACAAGTGGCCTGGGATAGGCATTATAGTGACAACGCATATGAAAAAGACTCAGTGCCACCTTTCCTTCAGCCTTTATTGTGGCAATGATGTCTTTTAGGTCCCTGCCATGTCTTGTGTTCAGTGGAATAACTTCTGTTAGAGAACTCTACTCATGATAGAGGAAGTTTGAACAAGGAACTGCTTATGTGTACCAAAGAAGCATAAGCCCATGGGACTTACTGCATGCATGGCAATCTTTTGAATAGCTTGATTCTGTCTTTCATATGTTATACGTATGATTAATACACAAGGGTTTGTTCTCAGAAGTATAGCAAAGTCAGAGTTTTAAAACCTATTTGAGGTATTAGTAGAATTCTAGCCATCATAGGGAAAGAGGAGTCTTCGATCTTTTCAAGGAATTTAAGATATATTTATGAGTATGCTGATAATTTAGTTTCATGCTGTGACATGCTCCGTGAAGGTGATTGGGATGCTGGCATGCTTCCCAATAACTTATTGCATTACGGTTGTTACAGTCGCTAAAAGTCATTTCTTCCTCTTTTAACTTTTGTGATACCGTTTTTCAAACCAATGCATGTAGCTGAAAAGCATACATGGATATTTAGGTGAATGTTCTGGCAGATAAGCATATCTTCAGGAGCCCCAGTCATTTAGTACAGATTCACCTCATCCTGTGCTAAGGAATGGGTTTGTATTTCGGTATCTTGTTTATTTTGCTATCATCCTTCAAGATATGTTATTGTGAAATGAAAGCAATGTCTCTTCATATCTTATGGGAGACATAGATGAAACAAAAGAAAAAAAAAAAAAAAACTAAGGTTTCTTATACTAAGACTAAATTCAACTTAATAGGCAAGTTCTGTATCTTTCCCTTGTGAAGTTGACTTACCATGCACTTTCCTGGCTGGAACTCTTTCAAAACTCTCAGAATTTCATGGCCCAGGTTGTGTCTGTTAGAAAGAACTTCCTGACAGAACATGCTGGCTTTTTTTTTTTTTTTTTTTTTTTTTTTTTTTTTTGCTATAATGAGTGTTTATAGTGATTATTTATTGCCCCTAAACATCACTCTTAGAAGTCTGTTATAAGGTGAATATCAATGTGCATGTGCAAAGAACAGTTAACTCAAAAGACACTGGATTAATAAAAATTCCTTGTTTATGCCACTATAGCATTTTAGGTCAGTGTCATAAAATCATCAGCAGTCCATACTTTGAATAAGAAAATTAAGTTGGATTTCAACATACACTTGATTTCTTGCCGATTTCTTGAATAACTTCATAAAATCCAGTACATGATGCAAACACCTGACTGGGTCCCCTTTCTTGCTGTCAGTAAGGCCATAACCCTGATGAATTCACAAAGGATTCTTTAGTTTCTCTGTCATGCTTGGCATTGATAATACTCACTTTGTATGGATAGAAACTGTTGCTCTAAGCCATTTTCTTTAATTATTATTTAAATTTTAAAAGGCATAATTTAACTATGATAACTCTAGATTCCTAAAGAAGCAGGGTTTATGTCCAAAATTTATTTGAAAAAAAAAAAATCAATTATGACTGCAGGAAACTTCGTTCATTGTTTACTGTGTACATGTTAGATGCCCCGTAAAGAGAAGAATTTTAATTTTCTAACATTTTGTTAGGAGCACCAAGATCTATTCTTTTAACGATGGATGCAGGACACTGAGTGGTTCAGGAAACTGGTAAAGCGACACCAAACATATTATTATGCTATTCACTGTCTCAAATTCAGACATGGTGATGACTGAAAGTCATTACCATCTGACAACTATTCCATAAATTTACATCAAAGGCAATGATGATTCAAGTCCAGTTCGTTAAGGACATCTGTCCACTTAATATGATCATCTCTATTATTGGTTTAGATTTCAAAGGCTGAACAGGAATAGAAAACAACCATTAAAGAAAAGACTCAAGACAGCAGCCGGGTTGTGCAAATAAATGCTCACTGCCCCCATGTCTCCTGGGAGCTTTCTGGAATCCTTAATTGATTCACAGACCTTGGCTGCTCTTGAGCACTGAACAAACTGAAGGCAGTTTGCTTAGCTGTTTTTCTTGAGAGAGTCCATGATATTTTCTCACAAATATAAAAATGTTGCCTTGAATTCTTGTTGCCACATTTGGGGTTGGAGTGGGAATTGGTCTCTTCCAAAAGCAGTAATTTTCCAATACAGAAGTTTAAATATTTTCCAAATCTCATGAAATAGTTTTCTAATCCCCCATTTCCACTGTTGCAATATAATGCTTGTATGATTACATCTTCAGTGTGAGACTGTGATTAGTTCTCTTTTTCAGGGAAAACAGGACATTTGACGAGCTGTCAACACCATATCTTTTAGTACATGTCTTGTGTTCTTTTGTTCTCTGAATAAGCATCATAAATGTGATGACAGCATAGATATAAGCGTATAAAGAACTAGCTTAAATCCCTTTCACCCAACTACATTAAAAATAGGTATGAAATTCAAGAATTTAATTCAGCTACCTTTAATTCAATACTTGGAAGATTATCTTGCTTATGTTACTGGAAAATATTTTTTTCTAGCAATCAGTGTGGGAACGTATGGGTATTTCACAAAGTAAATTATTTTGCAGATTACTTTTTTTTTTTTTTCCCCATTTCCAAGTGAGATTAAACCTATTATAAAATAAACTGTTTATATTCAAAAGTCATTGCGTGTAGCAGCAGCTATAGACCAATGACTATTCGGCATCTATTTCAACAGTCCTGATGGGCATGCAGGTGGTGGTTGCCCTGCTAAGTTGTATCTTCTTAAGCTAGTTTCTCTGCTGGTACTAACTGATATTGCTCTCTGAAATTCAAAAGGTGTGTCTGAATTTTAGCTACAGAGGCATTATATCAGAATTGTGTACTCTGAGTATTCATTTTAGGCATATTCAAGCCATGTAATTGAAAGCCGAACAGCAGGAACTAAATACGAAAGCTACAGACTAACATCTTCTTAAGTGAGGGAAAAATGGTAAATGCAGAATTTGAAAACATGTATTGTGGCTTTGGGATACCTGAGTGTGGTAAAACTGAATCTTTAGGTATTTGATTTTCCTTGCCCTTCTCTTATGTCCCCATTTTCCTGTTGCCATGCACACACACATCCTCGGTTATGTCAGGATGCCTGTTTATAGGGCTGTTCTTTCAACCTAATCAAGGAATTGATTTGGGCTAATAAAAAAGGCAGTCAAAGAAGGCTTTTTTTCATTTTTAAGAGAGAATCCTAATTAGAGCTGTAGCACAAGCTAGCAAATGATTGTGCTAGCACAATAGAAAGCAAAATGCGCCATAATACAGGGAAAGGAATAGTTTAAGCTGCTATTGCCACTAAATGCTTTGCACTTGAAATGATAGTTTTCAAGGAGTTCCAATAAGCATTTAAGTGCTGCTGTGTGGTTTCAACAAGATACTAACAGCTGCCCACCAGTGATTCCAACAAGTGTGAAAGGAAAAAGCAAGTGGGCTTACTTATCAGAAAAATTCAAATTCAGTGGGAAAAACGGGTTGATAGCAGCTGAATCTTTACTTAGAAACCAGCTGCATGATATTTTAGAGATGCTGTTTCTAAGCCTCAGTGTGTGAGTCAAGAAATTTGACTCATAACCTGACACAAAATAAAAAGCCAAGGATATGAGAAAGTGGCAGACCAGAGGGATCAGATTTTCTGGCTGTTACCTTGATAGCCTTTTTGGCAGGCGATAAAGGTGACCTCTGGTTTTAAGCAGCCAAGGGGGTGCACAGCCTGAACTAGGGTCAATATCACAGGAGGAAATAAAAGACATGTTCTACCCCAGAGCCTAACACATAAAATTGAATAAGCTGTCAGCTTTATGTAACTATTTACTCTAGGGTGGAAATTAGTAGTTACCTTAGCAACACTAGTATCACCTGAGACAGAGCCATGCTGACTCTGATTTACAGAGATGCATTTACTTTGACAATGTATTAAGTAACCTTTCTGAATGTTTTACTGTGCTTTTATGAGGAATGAGATGTATTGCAGCCAAGAAAAATGGTATCTCCAGATTTCAAAGTGCTACATACTGGTCAGACCCTTACCTGGCAAAAATCCAAAAGACTTCATCTCCAATGAAGTAATGTTGATTTATTACAATGGAAGAACCAGCTCATCATTTTGAGCAGTAGCTTGGTTTATTACCAGTCAGTCTTTTTACTTGTCAGATATGAGGGAGTTTGATTTGCTTCCTGTGGTATTTGTAATACTGTCACCATGAAAATGAGAACAGTTAAAAACCTTCGGTGCCACCAAATCTGTTGCAGAACTGAAATGTGCCTTTCCCACTAAACTCAGAGTTGAATAGATTAAATTCAGGTTGGCTTGGATTTCCTTCTGTCATGGGATACTTCAAATATTAAAGACACAACAAAGAAGTTATTACTAAAAGCACAGTTTTCTATCAGGAAAGTTCTAAATTTGGCAGTGTGATACTGCATGGTTCATATTACACACTAGTTGAATTATTTAATCCAATAACGTTGTGACAAGTCTAAGCTTCCCCACATACATAATATACAACCGTCTTCAAAAGATACATTAAAGTATATTGAATCCTATTTTAGAGACTCTGAGCAAGAGAGATTCTGCCATCTTCTAAGCTGAATTGTTACTAGCACCCAATATCTGCAAATTGCATCTTATTTGGATGACGAATTTGTTGTTGTTGGTATTTCAGTTTGTGTATTGTGGGTGAATTCTGATCCTGCAGGTATCAAGTTACTTTATTGTATAAGTACTTTGCATACACTGGGAAGTCTTATCGATATTTTTCTCTATAGTAAACTAAACAGATCACACGGCATGCCTTTCTCACTGTCAGTCATTTTGAGGATCTTTCTCAGAAATCTAGGAAAATCTCTCCTGAAGCACAGGAAGCAACCAGCAGGGCATGGTATCTCTATAACCTTGTAGGCATCTCTTCCTTAGAGGCAAAAAGATCCTCCTAATTTTGTTTCATACTTTTATGCCTCCTAGGCCTACAGTTTACTGGGTGTGAGGAGGCTAGGTATGGATTTTTGTTTTCTCGTCCAGCTGTATATTCTTTTTCCACAAGGCAATCTTATCCAAGCAAGTTTTGAGAACTTGTTCTTTGGCCAGGATTTCCAGGCATGTGTCAGCCCTGTTTTAAATGTAAGGTTTTAGCCATACTTGCAAACAAGGCATAAGGTACATGCAGAAAGCCATAACGCATGTTCATAAATCTGAGGCATCCACAGGATGGACATGCTGTGCATGTACAAGAGATGCAGAGTAACCCCATTACTTTCCAACAGGATATGAACTCTGTGTATAGGCTACAAAGATGGCAAGTCACTCTTGAAAGTAAGTAGCAGTATATTATGAAGTTTCCAAAAAGTCAATGTAAATGCATTAGACTGTTCCCGAACAGTACACGTGTGCTGCAGTTTTCCAGAAAATTCCAAATCATCAAAACATGTATTCCAATTTATATAAACCAAGGACCAATGGCATTGTTGTATTATTTACTATTCCCAAAAGGCATACAGTAGACTGATAAAATTACCAAATAATTTTGGATGACAAACTGATCCCTTCTGGACTTGGCTGATAATGCCTTTAAGCCCTGTTACCAAACATGTTTTTTAGAGATGTCAGTAATTCAGTAATTCAACTTGGATTCCATCTCTTTTGCCCTTCTAATTTTTTGTTTAAAAAAAAAAAAAAAGATGAAAATAGAGAAGGAAGATAAGAAATGCTGTCACATTCTGATGATGGTATTGCTGCATGTTTTAGGCCTGTAAACATGTTTAGACAGAGACAATAGGACTGTATCTCTTAATCCTAGAACCATGGTTTGGGTTGGAAGGGACCTTAAAGACCATCTGTTTCCATGCCCCCTGCCATGGGCAGGGGCACCTCCCACCAGACCAGGTTGCCCAAAGCCCCATCCAGCCTGGCCTTGAGTATTTCTGGGGTGGGGCATCCACACCTTCTCTGGACAACTTACCTGTCCCCATGCCTCACCGACCTCTGAATGAAGAATTTCTTCCTAATGTCTAATCTAAATCTACCCTCTTTTAGTTTAAAACCATTCCCCTTTGTCCTGTGATTACACTCTCTGATAAAGAGTCTCTCCCCATGTTTTCTCTAGGCCCTCTTTAAGTACTGGAAGGTTGCTACAAGGCATCCCTGGAGCTTTTTCTCTAAGCTAACAACTCCTGCTCTCAGCCTGTCTTCATAGGACAGGTGGTCCAGCCCCCTGATCATCTTCATGGCCCTCCTCTGTACCTGTTCGAACAGGTCAATGATTTTCTTATGCTGGGGGAAAAGCAGAGCAGAGAGGAGAACCGCTTCCCTCGAGCTGCTAGCTACCCTTCTTTTGGTGCAGCCTGGGATACGACTGGCCTTCTGGGCTGCAAGTGGTCATTGCCAGCTTGTGTCAAGCTTCTTGTCAACCAACATCCCCAGCGCCTCCTCATCAGGGCTGCTACGAATCCATTCATCACCCAGCCTGTATTCATGATTGGGAGTGCCCCAGCCCAGGTGCAGGACCTTGCACTTGTCTCTGTTGCATTTCATGAGGTTCACACAGGCCCACCTCTCAGGCTGGTCCAGGTCCCTCTGGATGGCATCCCTTCCCTCCTGTGTGTCGACCTCACCACTCAGCTTGGTGTCATTGGCAAACTTGCTGAGGGTACATTCACTCCCACTGTCCATGTCACCAACAAAGATGTCCTACTTCTCATGTCCAGCATCAATTACATTATGAACTTGAATTTCTGTTGATGGCGCAAGATCCTGAATCAATTGCTTCTTATTTTCATGTGAGCTCTGAACCAAGACTGTTTACTCCTATATCCCCAGCAATCTCTGTGTCTGCATCCTTTTCTAGTATCAAAACTCGATCTTGACTTTTTAAATCCTTTAAAACTTTCTCAGATTGATTCAGACCTTTGACTCAAGCTGCAGTCCTTTGTTTGGGGGTGAGAACTGCAGCTATTTTCCTTGAAGATATTCCCTTCAGTTGGGGTGAAATATTTTTAAAAGGTTACAGATTCTACTACTGCGTATTTTCCCATTATGTTAATGATCATTATTATTTTTCTTTCCCTGTGTTAAACTTGCTATTCTTTCCTTAATATTTTATTAGATGTGGAAACCTTCTCTTGCTTTGTACCACCGTATTATTACAACTGTCAAGTGAATGTTTATTTACTGCTATTTCTGATCTTTTTTATCTATTGTTAATAATGGCCTGATTCCTCATCTAATGTTCTGTTCTTTTTCTAATATACTGAAGAAATACCTTTTTTTTAACCTATTGGTTGCAGTTTGTTTTTGCTTTTTAGCTAGGGCATTAATCGTTGTTATAGTAATCTTCTAAAATTAATATATTTTATGTTACAAAAGAAACAATATGAAATACATTTTCAATTAAATTGGTTTGTTTGTGGCCAATATAATTGTATCAAATACTAAGACTGATAAAATATATCTGTATTTTCAATGGAAATTGAAGGCTTTAGCTAATTAAAATTTTAATGGAATTAGTCTGTCCAGTTTTGGGGTATATGCCTTTAAGTCATTTCAATGTTTTATTTGGGGTGTTTTTTGGTGTGGGAAAATTGTTGCTATCACAAAATCATATTAATGATTTTTACTGGTTTATACCTGCTTCTTGTTGTTCTTCATACTCTCAGTTTATTTTGCATATGCTGTTGTTACCTGAGACAAGATCGTTTGTTATTTATTTAGCTTGTATTCTTCATATTTCTATTTATTAATAGTAACTTGAAATACTAAGTGAGCTCCTCAGTGCTGTATGGAACTTCTGTGATCTTGTCTTTTTGTTTTGCTTTTTAATAGGTCTTCCACAGATTACTAATGACATAGCATAATCCTGGAGAAATGGTGGGAACAGGTGAATATCCATTCCCTTGTTTTGATAAACATATGGAAGACAAGATTATTTAAATGTGTCTGCTTAGGAGCTTGCTCCTGGAGTTACAGATCTAGTTTATATTCCTCTCACCATAAGCTATTTGAAGTGTTTGTGAAATGCATGAAGTGGATTCATTCCTGTATTTAAAACTGTATAACTGAAACACTCCTGAACAAGAAATCTGGTACTGGTGTTTGTGGCTCTCCTTTGGCTTCCAAGGTTTTCCTCTTTTGGGCAAGTGAAATTTACCTCTAATTTTTCAGCTTAAATTCGTCACGAGTTTAATTATCCAAATATTATCCTATTACTATTCACGCTTTCTGCTGCAGTCAGGGTTCATCCCACAAATGAGCTTTGGCACCCCTTATCCGGTGAGATGATACAGTGCAGGACTGAAGCAGATCATTGCTTGAAGTAGATCTTAATAAAGACCACTTATTTGCTTATGTTTCACTAAATTTAACATGTAAAAGACACACAGAGTAGAAGAGATGCAAAGTGTCTACAACTTGCAGGAAAGAACCAGAGTGTTCCTGAACCATGCTTCACAGTCTTGCAGTACAAAGCCTCTTTGCCAGAACACAGAAGATCCAAAGATGACACTTTTGCACGGAGCTTTTCATTGCTGGAGTTAATAAAAATTCTTTCTTTTCTGGCAAGCTATACTTTAAAGTGGCTACCATGTATTAAAGGTGTCAGAAGTTACAATGAACTGTAAGGAATGACTTCTTAAAAACACAGTGAGCTTGCAAGCAAATCTTGTGGGGGAAAAAGGTTTCAGTTTAAGTGACAGATGACACATTTTTTTTAATTGCCATGAGAGTTGCAGGAGTGTCTAGAGAATGGATGTTCATGTGAATTCTAGTAGTTCTAGCTCTGCAATGTTGCAAGGACAAATAGAAGTGCACGAAATAAGGAAGATAATGGATAAAAAAAAAAAAAACACATTACAGCTCTAGAAAAATAAGAGATCAGAGATTTGTTTTTCCAATAGTAAACACATGGATAACAGTAACTGTTCCACATGTGAAAGTAAAGGTTGAAATCAACCTTAGGCACAGAAGAAGAAAAGCTAACATTTTTTACGTGCTTTTTTGAACCCTATGGGTTTCTCCCATAATAGTTCCCTTGGAATTGCTCCTTTCCTGATAGGAGGAACTAATCTTTATGTACAGGAGCAGAGCCTGAAGAAATCATTAGGGCAATGAATATTTCAGAAAGAGCATGGGGAGCACTTCAGGGAGAAAGGCGTATCAGCAGAAAACCTGTTCTGAGGAAGTTTATAGCATTTTAAATCATTTCCTGCCTTCTTTTTTTGCATGTGGAAGATCATTATATTGGCAACATGTATGCATCACAGTTTTGAAGGAGAGCTGGAATTTTCTCTACTACAAGGGGAGGGGGTTATCAATAGCTGTGCAAGAGATGTATTAATATCTCGTCATATTTGCTGCGCTAGTTGTTGGATTTTGCTTTTCTTTTTTGTGGTGGTAGTGATGAATGCCCAAACAGTAGGGATAAAAAGCTAGAACTAGCCAATCCAGGGATGACTGGCATGAGAATGTGCTTGTGAACACAGCAGAAGTTGGAAGTTGGTATCTTGTTGCTGATCTCATGCTTGCGCTCTTTGCAGTGTCTTGCTTCTGGAAAAGACACAAGCTCCTTCTCTGTCTGTGTGACAATGGAAGTGAAATGAGCTGCTCTCACTTGAATAAATGTGTCCTTTGCCTCTGTGCAAGGCAGGCACTCAGAGCTCTTGCTGCTTATTTCTGTTGTCCTTGGGAGCAATACCCAAGTAGGGACTCCAGTTTCTGAAGCCGCCAGTTGAGTACCATTTATTTCTTTCTGCAAGCCTCTGTACTTGGAACCCTTCCTGTGAGTGAGCTATCTCACATGGCTCATCTTCTGGGTCCATTTCAACACATACACCTGCAACTTCAGGAACTTGCTCCTGGGTCCCCTGCACTTTTAGGACTAGGCAAGCTAAGAGGAAGAGGACTATGCCATGCTTTTTTCCCCCTGCTATTCTCTAGGAAGGAAAACAAAGCAGAAAGCAGAGGTACTCACAGTTTTCTTGTCTGTGTGCTGCCTATTCCATGCCACACTCAATAGCTTGCTTTCTACAGCTCTGTCATCCCTGAGTGCTGTGCCTGCTGTGGTGATCAAGGTCTCATCAACAGTGACAAGGAAGAGGTTGCTTATTTAATGCTTTGTATTGAATTGTACTATGGCCAAGCTTTGCTTCCTTATGATTTGTGATGATAAAGAGAGAATTCCTAGTGGGGTCTCAGCCTGACTGAGAACTAACTCAGTCTTGGGCTTCTACAGTACATACAGTAGCTCTTCCCTGCCTTTCTGCAGCTTATTGATGTATTGTAGCACGTGGCTCTCTGTTGTGCATCTCTGTGCCTGAAAGCACACATCACCTAATTAGTAATGGTGATGATTAAAGAAAGGACGAAAGAGCCAAGTTCCAGGCCTGCTGGAATGGCCTCCAGGCCTGCAGAAATGTCATGGGGGACTCCAAATAAGCTGCTGTGGCTCAAGTCTGGTTTAAAGGTATCCCTGGCTTTAGCCTTTTGGAGCAGGACTGAAGTATGAACCTTCTTCTTCATGCTGAAATGTCCTCGCAAAGAAGACTAAACTAAAACAGCTTCCCCCTACTCCACTCCCTTCTTCCCAGACCCAACTCCCCTCTTTCATTTCCCACTTGCCTACCTCCTCTCCCTCCTGAGCAGCGCAGGAGAATGAAGAACGGAGGCTGTGGTCAGTCCGTAAGCACTACTCTCTGCCTTTCCTTTGTCCTCACCCTTCTCCCCTGTTCCAGCTCAGGTCCTGGATCTAGTTGGGGTAGAATTTTTGATGAAGCAGTCGGTAGGGTGCTGTGTTTAGGATTCGTGTGTTACTGGTGTTGGTAACACACCAGTGTTTGAATATTGCTGAGCAGTGCTTGCACAGCCTTGAGGTTTTCTTTTTTATTATTATTATTTTTCCTTTTTTACTTTTTTTCGTGCTCTGTCCCCACAGCAAGTGGGCTGGGTGTACCCAAGAAGTTGTGGGGGAGGCGACACAGTGGGGACAGCTGAACCAAAGGGATATCCCATACTCATATGATACATATAGCATCATACTCAGCCACAAATGCTTGGGGATCGGAGGAGGAGGGTGTGGGGGAGACTTCTGTGGTTATTGTATTTACCTTCTGAAGAAACTGTTAAACATACTGAGAGGCCTGTTTGCCAGGGAATGGCAAACATTTGCCTACAAATTCACTACAAATGGGAAGTAGTGAATTAATTCTTTTTGCTTCGCTTGTGTGTGCAGCTTTGCTTCACTTTGGAAACTGCCTTTATCTTAACCCCCAAGTTTTCAGCATCTGTTCTTCTGGTTCTCCCCCTGCCCCATACCACTAGGGGGGAAATGAGTGAGTGACGGGCTGGGGGCTTAGCTGCCAGGCAGGGTCGACCCACCAGACAAAGTCAAGATTTTGCCAAACAGGTGGCCCAAGGAAGACAGCAGCTCCTTGCTTCTGCTGAGTTAGAAACCTCTACTTCATGTATAGATAATATACTTGTCACAGATCAAGGCAGCTTGTGTCACAGATCAGGAGCTCCACAGCAGAAGGAGCCTCTCATTACAGGGGAGGGGGAGAGAAAAACTGTCTTGAGATGAAACCTCACTTAAAAAGCTTTTAAAATAAATTTAAAAAATGAATAGGAATAAATTGCCAAGGCCAGATGTCATTCACCCATGAATATGAAACTGTTGAACTGCTAGCTGTGGTTTGCAATGTAGTCTTCGTATCAGCCTCACTACCTAAGGAAAGAAATGTGGCAAGCATGACAGAAACTTAAAAAGACCCCCAGAGCAATCTTGGTTAATATACACAAATAAATCAGATTTTCATGAGAATAAAATTGGTAGGAGCTATGAAATAAAGAGAATTAATTAGCAGATCCATGAATAAATATGAGGCAGTGAAGGAAAATCAGTATTGTTTTTAATAAGGGAAAGCCACTTCTCTCTCAGTGTGAGGTAATACTCAGATACAGGTGATTCAGTCAATGTCACCTAATTAGGTAAAAAGTCCTGAAAGGCAGGAAACTATCATTAGAAGGTGTCTTTTTCGGCTGATAAATAAGAGGCTTGGTTTTGTAATGGAAATTTGCTATCGATGAGGTTCCAGATCTTATGTTTGGGACTTAGGGTACCGAAAGTGCAAGGATATTTTGAACCTGGAGAAAGGGATGAAGTGTTACGTTAAAAATGACTATGGCAAGCTGACCTGTAAAAATGTATTCTGTTCTGGGCAAGTACATAATAGAGCAGCAGAAACTCGGTGTCAGTACATGCTCAATAGTAGATACTCTCAGTATGGTGTATATTTTTTTGTGTATACATGCACGCATATATTTGCAGCCTAATGAACTCTAAATAAGCTATCATGCAGGAGAGACATTAGGTTGCTATGAAACTTAGCTTTCTGAAAAATCAAAAAGCTCCAAGTTACCCCACTACATATGTTTCTAGAATACCAAGGATTTCAATACTGTGTGACATTGTACTTACCCAGTCTCAGAAAGGGAGAATTAGACTTCAAAAGAGTATGTGAAGAACATTAAGATAAATATGGCTTCCACATGAATCACAGAATCGTAGTTTGAGTTCAAAGGAACCTTGAAGACCATCTAGCTCTAACCCTCTGCCATGGGCAGGGACGCCTCCCACTAAACCGTGCTGTTCAAAACCTCATCCAACCTGGACTTAAACACTTCCCAGGGATGAGAAAAGACTAAATAGACTAGGACTCTATCACAGAAACAGATGGCTGAGGTAGAGATATGGCCTAAAAAGTCATTAATTAAAATACTGAAAAGAGGCATAGGGAAAATACCTAGGCGTTATATCAGAAGTAAGAAAATCATTTAAAGTATTGCAAAATAAGATTAAAGCAAAGGTTTTTCATTAAGTTTGAACTGTGGAGAGCATCAACACGCAATTCCCTGGGTGTTTGCATACAATTAAGTTTGAATAGGACAGCGGCACTGACTGATTCAACTTTGTGGGTCTTAAGATGTTGATAATCAGTGATAATAACTAGATGTTGATAATCAGTTGATAATAGTCTTAAGATGTTGATAATCAGTGCCAGGACTTACATGCTCACAGAGGCTAAATTTTTCACATCTACATGGTCTCTAGATTGGTGGTTAGGAATGTTAAGATGTAGGAAAACACATTTTGTTATTTGCTTAGCTGTAACCATCTCTCTGAGAATAGGAATGTTTGTTCTTTCAAACATTCTGCTGTTGTAGTATGTATTCTTAAAGATGCCTAATGTTATCAATGTATTATATTATAACATATATAGTCTTAAAAAGAGAAGACAATTTGCTTTACTTATATGTGTATATAAATGCGTTTATATAAATCTTGGGATGTAAAGTAGGAAGAGGAAGGGCAAAGGTTTCCAAACTAATGTAGAAAGGACAAGATTTCCCACCTGTGAGAAGGGATAAAGGCAAGACTTGCTAAAGTAGCAACTTAACAAAGGAGCTCCCCAGGCTGTAATTAAGCATCTGTCTGCTTTGCTGCGGTGCCAGGCACCTATGAGAAGTCATGTTGAGAGGCTGGTTGCTCAGGACTCTTCAAAGCAAACAGGTGCCTAAATGTGGCCTTTGGGAATCCAGCTTGAGACATCCATGTTTAAAATTCTTGTCCAAAAAGCAACACCCTTTGTGAGAGGTTTCTAACAACATTTGGTCCTGGTGTTGATTTTGACTGGGGGGGGGAGGGGAGGGGGAAGACATACTTAGTAACTTTGGAAAAAGTTTACTATTACTAAAAAAATATCAACTGTAAAATTGTCGTGTTCTCTTTCCCTCTGACTGTTTTAGGAATGCATATCAGGTTTTAAAGGACAAGCGTCTCTAACTTGTAAAAGCATACTTCCAGTGTTGCTTTTCAAAGTGAAGATCATGTGATGCTAAGAAAACAGATCCTTCCATGACAAGTAATTCTCACATTTCAACTCATCTGGGAATCCAAAAGCTTTGTCTGATATCGCTGTAACTTCAGTGGTATTTTCCAGGACTCAGGACTAAGTTTGCTGAAGCAAAAAAATCCCTATCTGTTTGATCTGTTCTGACAGTATTGCCAGACGTAAAGATGATTCATCAGTGTTCCCTCCCTAATAGTAACTACCTCAAGTGGGCAGTAAAGAATGACCAAACTGACTATCAGATGGGAAAGAGCAGAAGTTGGAACGTTATTTGCCTTGCTCACTTTGTACTTGACTGTGTGTCCACGCGTTCTTGTCTGGAGTTGCAGGAGTTGCTTGAGCATTTAATTACTTGAATTCCAATGAGTTGAAACTGCTTGGTTCAGGAGATAGCATAATAAAAGTATTCTCCTGAGGTGGCTGTATCATTTTTTTAAGCTTTACTGACAAGCTAGAAATAGTCACAGATTTTAAGTGTTGCCACTGATTATATTCAAAAACCATGGAAAACATGAGCCTACATTTTCTGCGACATCCATGTTCTTCTAGGAACAGCAAAAGAAGGCAGTGTGGGGTATCCCAGGGAACTGCTTAATTATCTGGCTGACTACACAGTACCTTTGGCCTTGTCATAGCCACTGATAAAGACTGTAGTAAAAGAAAAGGTGTATGGACTTTGGTTACAAATCCAACTGGAGAAAAACACCCCCAAAGAAATCCAGATAGTCAGCAACTCATGTAGAATACAGCTTGACATTTGAGCATGCAAGATGATTCGTGGGATGTGGCTTAACTCCCAATTTTCTATGTCTCTGTATAGATGAGGCTGTCAAATCTGGAATAGAACGTATGATTTATTTTTATTTCAGGGTAGAAATAGTCTTTTTGAGTTTCAGTATGCAACAGATAAGCATTTTCTGGTGCAAATTTGTACAAAGTCAAAAGAAAAAAAAAAAAGAGGGCACATGCTTGGGCCAACAGAAGTAGAACCAGAGTTATGGGCCCTGATTTTTCTCTGCAGTGTAATTTATATTGTCCTGTTCATTCTGTTAAATGACATAACTTTGTAATTTTGCACTACCTTGAGTAAGGAAAGGTCATACTGTTAGAATGCATGCATTCTGACTTGGACAGTAGAATGAGAAAATGAATTCTCCAGCTATTATCTGAATAATTCTCCTCAGGCTTCCACATAACTATATGCTATGGACTATCTAAATATGATTCTTTTGCCAGCTTGGGAGATGATTTGAGCTCCAGCCTGACAAACCTCATTTGTAGGAGGAATTCTTTCACTTTAAATTTTCAGTTTTCCAGGTTTACCTTCTGCTTAAAACAAGCATATTCTCACTGTGTTTGCACAGCTTCTCTATAATGACTGAAAAGTAGGTGCAGAGTAATCAAAGTTAAGTTTGAAGAAAATGATTTAATAATAATAATAATAACAACAATAAAAGCTCAACTTTTTCATGTTGCTTACATTTTTCCTGGGGAGGGAGGGTGGATAAAAGGAGCTTGAAGATTTGTCTGATACTTAATCACACGACTAAATATCATATCTCATATAGACACACAGAGATGTCCTCTTATTCAAGTCATTAGACAAATTATGCCCAAACCATGTGGGAAGAGTTATTAATAACTACCTGCCTTTTCTGCTGCCTGAACTGTTTAATTCTAAACAGGATATAGCTAGATAGGATGAAGCACAAGCCTCAGATGGATTTGCCTTTGCATCCGTCAACAAATAGGACAACTCTCTGTATGTTTAGTCAGCTCCACTACAGGCTGCAACAGAACTGCCACTGAGTGTGCATGTATCAATGCTTTCAGGAGCACTGTTTGCTATATGCAGACCAACAGAGCTATTCTAGGTACCACAGCTCTAGGATACCACCTATTGCTTATAACCAGTCTCAGATTGACCACCTATTGCTTATAACCAGTCTCAGATTGGTCCCATCTGTCTCCCCTATCTTTTTAGTCAGCTTTGAATGAAAACTTCTCAAAGGAGTACTAGCAAGCAATATTATGAGATTAGCCTCGTGTCTCTGAATTGATTATTCAGAGCTGCGTGGTCATTCACTCATTTTCTGAAAGATACATGGGAGAACTTGTTTCAAACTCCTTGTTTTACAGCACAGATGAGCCAATGCACAGGGTTTTGCATAGACATGTAGTAAATGACTGTCAGTAGCAAAGAAAAAGAGAGGAAGACTTGTGGTAATGCTCACAAGTTTTTGTTTTGATGCCTGTTAGAGTAACTCTGCTGATAAGGTTTATGTGCTGCTGCTCCTTCCTGAAGCAAGGTTTGCTTGAAGTCTTAATTTAACTGTTTCTTTTGGCTGATAGGTTGATATGACTGTGTTGGTAGCATTATTTTATGGTAGAAGGCTTCAGTGTGAGTGGGACGTGATTCTGTGCAATGCAACTTTGCTTTGGATAGTACCTGCCTTTTTCCTTAATATATTTACTTTCACTTCTAATGCTATTTTGGAAAGACAAATACCATAATCTATGACTAATTATGAGGCCAGACTAATTCTGTCATGTCAATACTCTTTTAATCTGTCCCTAACCAGATTAAACTCCTTAATTTAGAAGCCACTGCAGCTTGCAGTACTCTTTGGGAGCTGTTACAGTCTATCCTGTCATAGGAGTTATTGTCATTTTAACGGCCATTTATAACTTAAGACAGTTTTCAAAGAATATAAAGATTGTTCTTGGGAAGAAGGAACCCAAAAGCATATTTTAGCACAAGGAAAAACAAAAATACTTATCTGTCAGGATATTTGTACTTTGGGATCGCTTGTCTTTTTGCTTTTTAAGCTTAAGTACGTGTGGGCTATTGTCTTAAGAACTTTCTCAACTTTAGGTTTCACAATGAATTGAACCATAAATACTAGTAACTCAACACAAAATCAGTCCACTAATTAGAGAACTTTCATGATGTTTGCTCTTTATTTCAAAATCAATTATAGTTACAAATGTTTTGGTGTAGTTATTGGTAATAGCCAATGTGTAGGAGGACTAGTTTAAACTTGCAATTTATGTTTTGTAGCCACCATTGACTTACAAAACATGGTTTACACCTAATAAGAACATACTTTGATCACAGGCTGATTGTGTGTTGCTAGTGCAGTATTCTAAAGTGAAACAACCAATGCTTTAGACTGTATCAGGAAAAGCTTTCTAGTGAAGATAAAACTAAGTACAAAAATGTTCTTCCCTTGCATTGGCAAGCACGGCCAAGTTTTAATCCTATTGCTGTCCCAAAATGTATTTCAACATTTATCAGTATGTTTGAACAATTATCAGTATAAGATACTCTTACTGCATGATCTTGTTAATTTTATCATCTCTTTTTTCTTGTCTAGAACAATCAATTTTTAAAGCACTTGATTTGTGAGTGTGTACTTCTAATGATGCCAAATCAGTTTGGAATCCAAATTAAATTGCGAACTCAATTATGAAAGGTTATGAATACTTTGTATTTGGTCCTTCTTTAGAACATCAGCAATTGGCATACCATTGGTATAATGTCTACTCTGTTGGGCCTGTGGCAGAAGAGGTTATCAGAAAGCACACGTATTTTTACTTTGCGTTTTCTGTCAAGATCTGTATTTAATTTTCAAAGTTAAAGTAATTCTTGCTCTCATCTTAAGACAGAAGGCCAAATTTGTCGTGATTGAAATGCCTTTTAAATTTATTTTACCATGGATTAGTTTATTTCCTTGTATCAGGTTTCAGCCTAAAGCAATTGCTTCTGAAAGTTTATTTCCTGATGTCATATATGTGTTTGCAGAAATGTTTTCCTCTTTAAATTATGTCAAACAGCTGTTGTGCAACACATATAGTACAATACCTTTAAAATGTAGGTTCTGTGAATTTGAAATATCAATGGACATTTGATGATAGAACAGTGGAAATGATTAATTTATCTCAAGGAATGGCGCTCAAAGAATACAAAGCTATTCTTCATGTCTTACACACAAAGTATTGAATCAGACTTTTCAATTATTAGCAGTATAGACTTTATACCGGTATCTGCACAAAATGTTCTTATATATACATCAATCAGAGATGATGTAATCTGAGAAATAGTAGTGCTAGCTTTTTTTAGAGGAGAAGGACACTATTTGGTAAGCTGCATTCTTTAATATCATTTACAACGCAGGTTGTTTTTACCCTTTAGGTTTTGGTTTTAGGCTGTTAGTGGGATGGGAAAGCAATGAAGAGCACAGGAGGAAGAAAAGATAGAAATTATTGCACTCATATCAAATACTGAAAATCTCTTAGCTAATTGTTTGTAAGATGGACTAGCTACCGGGTTATAAACTAATTAGGATATAAATCAGACCACGTGACAGGATACTTACTACCAAAAAAATGTATCTAACCTTTATTACCAAGCACATTCTGCACCACAGATCAAAATTAACATTTAAATTCAGACTGCTGGCTCCCCTGCCAAAAGCCTAATTCTGTTTCCAGAACTGTGCACATTCTTATTAAAACTGTTTTTTAACACTATGCTTTTTTCTTTTTCTTTTGTTCTCTTTCGTAATTCTCAGAGCTGTTTCTCTGTCATTTAGATGGCAGTTACAATTCTCCTGCTGATTTAGATAGGACACAGATAGAACCCAAATATCAACCATCTACTGAGTCTTTATGAATGGTTGCTAACCTGCACGTTACCTACTCTATATTAAATTTTCAAGTTGTGCATTCTTCTTATGATTTATATATAGTAAGGAAGATAGACCATCATGCACCAAAGTCTGTCTGCAGTTAAATGTGTATGCAAACATGGCCAGGATACTGGCAGTGCCAATTGAGATGTCCAAGGTATGCTGGCTGGCCTTCCTCTACAGTTGGTAGAGAGTCAGCTCAGATGAAAAGGTTTAGCTAAACACGTGAGCCAGGAAAATAACAGCCAGGCTAAGGCATGGAGAAGGCACAGTAAAAGACATTACTCTGGGTGCAACTCTAGTGACAAAGACGGTGGTGTTAGTCTTTTGGTGCTAAGGGACTGCTCATACCAAGAGTGATAGGTCCACCTATGAACTGCCTTTAGTCTCACTGTTGCCATGAGTAGCGCTGTCTTTACCTTTCAAATTTCTTACAGGATCCCCATGAACTAAACAACCATCCTGGGCTTAGGTTTCGTAACAGATTAGGGTGGCTGAACTTCACTAGTTTGTGAACACTGCTATTTTTATACCTTGGAGAAAGTGTCCTGTGGGACTATTGCCACATCCAGTTGAATTCTGACTCTTCAACACAAATAACGAAGCAAGCATTAGAATGTGGATTTATAGATATATAGCTTAGCAAGCTGGCTACCTTCCAGCATGAAAAAAGTAATATAATTCACATTTTCACCACTAGTTTTAAAGGTTTTTAAAGTAGTGAAGAGACTTTTAAACCAAGTGAGTTTTACAAAAGTTCATTTAACCCAAAGGTTATATAAACTACTGCATCTCTAATATGATAGTTGTCATGGTAGCATTTGGTTTGTTATTGATTACTTGGGTAAATAGTCTCCAAAGTCCTGCTGACAATTTCAGAGAGCTAAAGGAAGTATTTTAGTCTGCTCTTGTTATACACATTCACTTTCACTGCTCGGTAATTAATAAACTGTCACTTTTTATTTATGATATTGGGTGTGATTGTTATTTTTTAATCTATATCCTTGTTCACAAAGTGGGGGGGAATAACATTCAAAAGTAAAAATGTGATATACATTGGACTGTGTTTTTTTTGCTGTTGGAAACAAAAGTCCATACAATGCTTTCAATACATCCATCTTTACCTTGTGCTCCTGCAAATTATCCACCACGTGTCTCTGGGTATTTTGGGTTTGTATTATTTTACTTAGACTTTTGAGCCTCATGATGATGATAAAGGCATTTTCCTTACTACTCTGTCTGTGCCTTCAAGCAGCCTCCCTACTGTTTTCTCCTTAGGATGAAGCTATTGTAGAAGTTCCAATCTAACTGTTCGTGTTTCACACTTGATGTGTTGAGTTTGCTTGCACTCCCTAGACTTCTGGAAAACACAGTACGTTCTTTCAAATTTATTTTTAAGGACTTTCTTGATAAGATTGATGAATTCCAGAAAAGTTCCTCATTCTTGTGGTGTTCTAGGAACATCTCTAGAAAAGGAGAGGAGATATGGGAAATTATTTTTTGTCAGTGCTGATCGTGCTACTATGGTCAAATTATTTCAAGTTTATAAAATATGTTTGTTGTTAAAGGCTATCGTATGCCTGATGTCACCGTTACTGCACACAGAACTTTCTAGAAAAGCAAAAAGACTTGATGCTCCTCACAATATTTCTGCAGTATTAACAGACATACCTTTCATTTGCTTTCGTTAACAAAACGATGTATTTCTGTTACTAATTAACATCTTCAGCAGAATGAAGGTCATTTAAATGGGTCTTGCCAGTGAAATGTCTAGTTGCCATTTATGATTATCTTCCTCTTGATTCAGACAATAAATAATGCAAACTGTAACAGGGCATAACAAAGCTTTGCTTTACTCTTCAGCTTCCTCTAATTCTTGGATGCTGATCAACACCTGGGTATAATCAGTATGATCATAAAGGACTTGGAGCATTTTGATTATGCTTTCCTAGCACTTCCTAATATATTTTTTTTTTTCAAAAAGCTATTTCTCGGAAGGCCTTTTGGCTAGCAATACTTTCTGTCGTAAAAATTATTTATCATCCTACAGTTTATAAAGACTTTAAATATATCTTTTGAGGGGACATCTTTCTAACCTGCAAAACTGAAGTTATTTCTGTTTTACTGAAAAAAAAAAAATAAATGAACAAGCAATTCACAATTATGTATTGTATAGTTAGAAAGACAAACTATACAAACAAATAGTTGTTAGATATTTGTGTAATGGGGAAAATAGGCCTGCATGGTAAACTCAGTTATCAGCTTAAGTGTAAGCGAATACTGCATTTCCCCCATGCATTTCATTTCCACATACATACATCTTCCCCAAACCATGTATGTAGACATATTACATCTGTATTTTCTGTTTCCCAGTCTGCTATCACTGCGACCACCAGAGTCACAAAATTCATACATAATCTCCAGCAGTGTCACACCTCTGGCCTATGCATGCTTCAGTGTTTGACTTTGTTCTCTTCAAGATAACTGTCATATACAAAGCAGACAGCCTGCAGCTTTCATGATCTGGGAATTTTTGCATGTTGACAGAATACTGAGAGCAATTTATTAACGGGGATTACTTGTCATAATCACCAATGTTTCTTGTTTTGATTTTTATATTTTCAGAGCATTGTGGCTCAGAACAGAATGCAATATTTAATATTTTGTAATAGACATTAAAATATGTTTCATTTGGAGGTGTTTCACATAGCTCCTTTCATATCTGGATGTTTTTGGAAAAGATGATTCAGCTGGCTTTTGTTCTTTACTTTCCTCTTCATTTTAGCATCAATCTCAGTAGTCAGCAAAAGAGATAATACTTTAAAATCTTAAGCAAGTGAAATCCAATTGGAAAATGAGGACAATGCTGCAAAGAACAGGATTTACTAGGAGTTTTCATTAGAAGCTAATGCTGCCATCATTTGAAGAAAAAGATGAACAATTGTGGATACTAGTCCTTTATGAAGATATTTTGCAATTTCAGAATTTCTATTGTAAACATTATGTAAGATCATGAAGTATTTATATCTGATGCATAGCTTTAATTGTAAGAGTATCAGCATCAATGCTTAAAATATATGTATCACATTTAATAAGTCAATATTATGTAGTAAGCAAATCTGGTTCAGCAAGTCACAAATATGCACCTAAAGTCAAATACCTTCAGATTTTTTTCTCTCTTTGTTTGGAAGTCTTTATGATAAAAAGGTGTAACAAAACTACCAAACTGAATTTGGTTCACTGATCTGGAATGAAAAGAAAAATTACATATTTTATGTTTTAGGTGTATAATATACAGGAAAAAGAACATTTTGTCATTCCAATTTTCTAAATGTTTATTAACAAATGAGGAACTTGACTATGGCCTTTGTGATGTAAATGGAAAGCTTGTTCAGTGGAATATACACCAAGAAATATTTTTTAAATGGACGATTGTCTTTACAGTTTCATTTACATGGTAACGATGAGAAAAGTTGACTTGAATTAGGTAGTCCTTTTTTCTTCTTTTTTAATCTCTCTGGAAAAGTAAAATGTATTTAATTATTTTACTTTACAAATGTTTATGAAAATAATATATGCCTATTAATCCATTTAGCTTTTATCCTTTATCATCATGCAATGTTCTGTCACAGCACTGTAACAGCACAACTTTAAAAAATCTAAAGGTTCTGTGTGAGCCTGCGACTTCACATAACCCTTTCTCTGAGCAAGTAAATCCCAATGCACTTAAAGACAGGAGTGTCAGTTTAAGACAAGTTCTTAGTGTTATCTTGGAGCTGAAGTTCTGACTTGTATGCCTGAAATTTTGTGAGCCTAAAATTAAATTTATTTAATCACGGGTGGAATTAATGCTTCTTAACAGTAAAGTATTAATTATTTTAAAATTTAAAAATGGATAGGATTTGTACATAAGATAATGTGTTTTTATTTAACTACTGGGTTATGGATACCCCATTTTGGGGGTAAATTGTATCATTATGAATAGGCCCAATAACAGTATAGTTATTTCCCTGACAGTGTGGAAATGAGAATCTTTGTACCAATTTAACAGCAACAAGACAGTTGAGGAACCATGGTAATAATGCGGGAGATTTGAAAGTCACAGCTTTGCCACACATGTTTTTGAAAAGAACAATCTTACGCAGAAACAGCACTGAGACTTTTCCTATACATCAAATCAGCAACATATAAATGTCTGTAGAAAGAATTAGATTCAGATTCCCTAAGGGATTTAAGCATCTAATGATTCTGATGAACACCAGTTGAGACTTTCAAAGATCTTTAACAAGTTAGGTACTTATCTCCCACTGACTTTATCTATTTAGTCACTTTGCAGGGGAAAGAAGCTATTAGACTGTTCTAAGCAGCTTTAGATGCCTATATACACATTGAAAAAAAATTGCCTTATTTACAGTTAGTGATTGTTATTTGTTTTAAAGACTTGAATCTATAAAATTGTTGTTAATGATTACAGTAGTGAAGTTTTTTCTAAACAAAATATTTTTTCCCAAAGTAATAGTAATCCTATAAAACTGCATCCCATAAAAGATTGACTTACATGGCTTAAGGACCATATCGTAATTTTTCAAGCATATATACGTACAATTAGTTTATTGAATAAAAAATATGCAATTAAAAACCTACTGAACAGGTCATAAAAGGTGAGGGCTAGTCTCTGAAACTGGGACTAAAGTTTTCTATGCTATTGAACAAAACAAGCCAGACTGAATATGATACTTTTATCTCCAGCACAGAGACTTGAAAGTAAAGAGGGTTTATTTCACACAGCTATTTAGCTCAGTTCAAAGACCCACACATTTAGGCTTCCTGCGGAGCTCTACTGCAACCGGAGACTGACAGATGAAACGAGTCTTTTCATTTTTGTTTTATTACCTGCCATAGTACTCAGTTATACCTGATCATATAAAAACATATCATAATTTTTATTAAAGCCCATAATTTAATGTCAAGATGTTAACCTTTTTCCCATACTATTATTTTCCTCTTTTAGCTTTCTGAGCGTATGGTTCTTAACTGCTCTGGCTAAAATCCTCATGTTTTGACTGCAGTTGCCCAGAATAAAATTGACATTTCTCATAAAGATTACATTCATTTTACCTTTTTGAAAAGCTTCTTGAACTTTAGAACTGCCCTCAGCTTTCTGCAATAGATGATTGGTTTCACCTATTTTTATACTTTTCATTTCTGAGTTTCAAGGCTACAATTAAAAGTCAGTTTGTTTTAGCTTTTTACCAGCAAGAAGTAAATGGGTAACTCATAAAAGATGTGTAGGCAGTCTAGTATATTTATAAACTGTGCAAAAAGCTTGGTATTTTCATTCTATAGAGGAAGCCCAGGATTTTGACAGACTGATGGCGTGAATTACTGGTATTCTTTCTGTTGTTAAGCTTCACTAGAGAGCTATAAATGTTAAATGAAAGGTTTTCCCAGGTGAAAATTTGAGACCATTTTTCAGCACGTTTTGTTTAAACTTGACCAAAATAATTTCTATAAACTATATTTGGCTTTCATGTACAACAGTGAGAATCCAGTTACTGTGTTCACACAAAAACAATGGAAATTAATTAAGATGAAAAACAAAGGCAAAATTACGTCTTATATTAAAACTTAATTTGTAAACAGCCAACTACCATGTGGGTTCCTTTCTTGTCAGTCCTTTTATCTGTAATTTACTCCTCATTCATACATTCAGACTACACCATATTTTCCACTTTCAATTACAAGAGTTTTTCAATTTAACAGCTTAAATTAAACTTTCAATTTAACAACTTACCGCAATAAATTTTGTCAGAAGTAAGAAAAGCAGTTTGCTTCACCAAAAGGCTCCAACCGTTAAGAAAATGAGAACCTGCTAATGTTTTACGATACTGGCTACAATTCAGTAGCTACTTACGTAGAGCGTAGTCAAGGCTGTTACATGATACTCTCAGTATTCTTCTGATGCATACAATAATGAATTCTATCAGTACATTAGTATCACTGGGTAGTGATAATCAGCTCTTCATAAGGCATGATGATATCTTAAAACCTGCAAAAAATCGTATTTAATGTTTTTAACCTCCCAAGGCTATGCTGAGAACAGGAATTAGTGCACACTCAGACAAATTTTATTAAACCAAAAGGGATCTTGAATAAATATAGTATTTAAGTTATGAAATGTACTTCTCGAAAATGGTTACTCCAAATGACTTATTTTTAGCACTGCCAAGAGTAATATGCACTATATCTACAACTACATTACTGAAATTCTGTTCAAAGCTGAAAAAAATGGACCTGCTTTTACAGACTACTTGTATACATATGTGTATATTTAGGTAAGTATGTGTCGATACGTGTATTCATGTATGATCTCATGATGATGCGCAGGAGTTTAGATGCGTAACAAGCATGGAAAAGTAGGATGTAAAGTAGTAATGGTGATGAGAATATGCCAGTTACTTCCAGTAGAAGGTAACAGATTGATGTGAAGGATATGATTGATGGCTGATATATAGGATCTGTGGTGTGGAGAATGCCAAATGTACCAGCTACACGGTACAATGGGCACTCAGAATTGCAGCATTCACCATACCATACTGACAATAATAGAGGTAACTCTTTGCAGTGGAAACAGAAAATCATTTAGTTCTGCAGATGCTGCTGTGTAGCAAAACTTTTAATGGCTCCCTTGTACCCCTTGAAATATACATTTATGAGTAGTAAAATCTTGTTTAACTGACAAGTTTTTGCAGCTGAGAAGTCTGGTAAGAAAATGCCACAGTAGACAAACCAAATACATATAAAGAGAATGACTCTTCCTTCTCAGGGTATAGAATTGTCAAAGCCAGGCAGCTGTATCTTGATGTCCATGATGCTAAGACCCTTTTATGTTCCATGTCAAAGTGAGGGAGCCTTAGCAACAGCCTAGCAAAAACTCCCTGTGCTATAAGCTTCCCACTCAGCAAAGTGCAAAATGTGATGTTTTGGTAGTCTGGGATTCCTCTTCTCTCCCTTCTGGCATCCTACAAGAGACTGGGGTGCTTGCTAGCATGTGCTTCAGTATGGCTGCTCTCTATTCCAACGCTGAAAGAGCTAAGTTAAGAACCCTAAGAGCTAGACATGCATCAAAATTTGCAGGAAAATGCTCAGATATAAGCACAGAAGATTCTATATGACCTCACTGCATGTGGAGTATAGAAATGTTTTGAAGTCAGCTCAAGCCCTTTTTTAGGGCTAGAATAAACTACAAATAGCATTGACCACAGCAATGATATTTCCCTTAAGAAAAATAGTTTTTGTTTGTTTTTTTTGTTCTTGTTCTTTTTACCAGACTACCCAAAATTTTTTCAAGATTTTATATCAGGCTTTCATTGACAAACAAAAACTGTGGTTTTTTTTTTTTTTTTTTTTTTTTGTTTTTGTTTTTGCAATTTAAAAGACTTCTGATGCAGGTATACACTGATCTTAAAGTACATGGTAGCAACAACAAGAGAAATAGCACAGGAACAGGGAATTTAGCAGCCATTTTTTTGTAGTAAGACATGTAAAGAAAAAGAACTAAGGCTGTTTTCAGAGTTTTGCTTTTTGCTTGTTGACATGGATGAACTTTCCCAAGTACAAAAGAAGACAGCTAAGCCAAAGAAGGGCATACAACAAACAGGAGCAGGGCCAGTTCAAGGTTGAAATAGTGTTGCCTGACAAGTTTGACTAACACCATTTGAAATCAATTTGAAAATTGTTTCTGTGGAGTTGTGCACATTTTGTGATTTAAACATCGTTTCCAAAGTGGTCATTATTGAAGACCACCTTAAAAGGAATTAATAAAACACAAGAAACTCTTAAGATATGTAATATAATGTGTATACATGTGTCCTGTGTTTCACCCATGTAATACTATTGAATGCAAGCCAGTCCAGAATTTGGTTTTCTGGTTACTTTTTTTTTTTTTTTCCTGGGAATTAGAGCCCTGCTAATGTCAGTTTCTGTGCAGTAATTTTTTTCCTGCATGTGGCCTTCTAACCTGCCAGAATCCTAGTTGACACTTTATAAACGAGTATCTGAATATCTATTCCTGAGCTGCTTCATGAAAGAAAATTCAGCATGATTCTTACCTGTGCATATTACCCAAAGATATAGTTCTGTAAATAGATGTTGATCGCTTGAGAAAAGTGTTTTTTAACAGCTTACAATACTAAGGCAATTTCAGCAGCAGAATTGCATCTAATGTAACTATGCATTGGCTTCTGTGTAGTTCATTTTAATTTCTTATCACTGGATATCTCAGTCATTTTTAGAAAAAAAATATATATTTTTTTCTTAGATTACAAATTTAAAGCTTTGCAAAGAATCACAGCAACTATCTGCAACATAAATAACTATGGACATAAGTTTTATAATTAGATTAACTTTTTATTCTCTCATTCTTGTTCATTCATTCTAAACCATTTTAAGGACATGACGTTTCATAGATTGCTTCATGTTGTGTTGCTTCATTGTTAATTTAATTTTAACATTCATTTGTGACAGGGTAAAAATGGTGATGGGAAAGTGGCTATACAGTACATTGGTTGCTTGCTTTCTCTTGCTTCTCTCTCCAGCTCAGAAGAATTGTGAGAAAGTACACAAAAAATCTGCAGACTGTTTTTCAGCTCTGGAATTCCGCTTAGCAATTAAATTGTTTTTTACTGGTTTCTCCAGCTTGTTTATTGTTCTGGTACTATTTTAATTGACTTAATGTGCAAAATCTCCAGGGCGCAAGATTTTTGGCTTTAAGTAAGGTAAATGTCCATAGGAGGATAGGAATGGACTGGAGGCCTTTACAGACCAACAAATGACTTGGGCAGCACAGACAGCTTGTCTGCTTATTAGTCATCCTCTGACAAGTCAGAGATCAAAATGGGAACAATTTTAAGTGAGGACTTGGATTATTTATTCAAGATAAATTCAGTAGCATCTTCAACATTTTCCTTAAAATGCTACAAACGTACTTTAAAAAAAAAAAAAAGAGAGAGAAGAGAGAAATGTGGTGAGGGTAAATGTGAGTTTGATATTGGAAGTCATTAAAGTGACTGGCTAACATCATGTAGATTTATTACTCATAAGAATAATGGTTGGAGAAAATTATATGTTTTTACCTTTCTTTTGCTTAATCAGGTAGCCAGTATTTGATGCCTTGTTATTTTCATTAGGAGTATGTAATCTGCATTAGTTATCTTCTGATATAATCGAGTGCAATTTACAAAAATGGAGAGAAAGCTGACCATAGTAGGAACAAAACTCAGGCCTTTCCATTGACCTCTCTGTTCCAGAAGCACCTCTCTTCTTTTTCTGAACTTTCCTGGAGTGGTTAGCTACTTGTCTCATTTTCTGCTCTCTTTTTTTCCTATTTCTAGTTGCTTCATCCAGATGCAACTGCAGCCATCAGTGCATTGGCCTGTGGCCCTCAGCCCCCTGCCACTGCCTGAGCGCCTGAACCCTGTACCTCGTCCCTCTTGCAGCATGTTTAAGGTTTTAAAAACAGGACTAACTTCTCCACTCATCCATCAGGAGCTTAATTTAATAACAAATCTTTTTGATTAAGTTAGAAATGTGCTCCTTGAGGCTTGCATTCGTGGGAGATGTTGGACTTAATTTACGTGTGACAAGCTGTATGAGCTGCGTAAAATTTGGTATTGCCAACTGGTAGAGGTAACTCCTTACTCTGAAGAAAAAAAAAAAAAAAACAAAAACACAACCAAAACAAAATGGGCATTTATAAGTCCTGTTATGCCCAGCACTCATCACTGTTATTTTAAGAGTAATGAGACTTTTATGTCTGCAACAGTCAACTCGGCCCCTGATACCCCTGAACTCTTGCACTTGACAGGAATGAAAACTACATTGTCTTGGAGAATGCTGTACGTCAGACCCTGCTGACTGTTTTATTCAGCTGCTATTTGGTAAGTAGCTAGTGATAATAGATATTATTTACTTCCCTGTCCTAATCTATATGATATTTATCAGACTTCGCTGTGAAACACAGCAATCCTACATCCCTATTTCCTTGAGCAATGTTCCAGTGTCTGGCTCAGGCCACACGTCCACACCGCGTGCCTCCTGCTGCCTCCCTCAGCCAGCGGCCCTGCAGCCCCCAGAGAGGGCAGGGCTGGGAAGCAGGGAGCCAGGACCTTAAAAACCCCATTCAACTGCTGTGCTCACAGAGAGTAAAGCTCAGTGAGACTACAGAAGAGCAGCGTCACTTCTCATATAGGGTTTTGAGGAAGAACTCAGCCCTGGCTTAGGATTCAGAGCTGCAGTTGCCTCCTGAGGTAAGAGGATACACCCTGCCCCTCACAGGTGAAGGAAGGGATGTCTTTGCTTCATGCGGCATACCTGTCCTGTTGTTTGGTGTCTCTGCTTGTACAGCACTCTGTTTGGAAATATAGGAGATGATTTGTCTAAAGTCACATGGCTGAAACATGGAATTGCATCAGGATTTTTGAAAGCTTCACCCAAGACCTTTCTTTCCTGTGACCTTTCTTTTATTTTTTAACTAAAAATGTATTAGTGTTATAAATGAGGAAGAATAGTATAAACCCATTCACTTTTGGACTTCTCTTGCGTGGTTATTAAAATGGCCTAAGACAGGCTTAGGCATTCATTAAAAGGTATGTTTTTATTTAGATTTCTGTTTAAGTAGGATAAAGTAGTGTTTGGTCTGTTTAGACCAGTAGTGTTTGGTCCCTGAAGATTGACCCAGACTTATTTATATTCTGCAAGCACTAATATTTAAGCAATTTAAAAGCTAATGCTGTTTATATATGTTAGCTGCTAATAATTCTGTACTATTGTGTAAATACATATTTACACTGGGAAATCCTTATGAAGCTGAATTAAAGGCAAATGTAAACAGTCGGGTTAATTTTTGCACATTTTCAAGCACATTACAACAGGGAAGAGTAAAATTGGTCATTATGAGTCCATAGTGATGAAAAATGGCTAGACACAATAAAGGATAATTTCTTTGGTTTCCAGAGCATAATGGAGTATGAATCATATTTAAAATTAATGGCTGAGAAGGCAGACCATGATTTGAATGTCATCAGTAGCTATTTTACTCCTCCCTAGAGCAGCAACAAGCCTTTTATGAGAGATGAGTTCGTGCAAACAGGCGCTTCTAAACTATCTGAAAGCTCTTGATTTATAACTGAGAGCTTTAGAAAACATTTTGGTTTTGATTTTTTTTTCAGTGCATGGAGTAGGGGGAGCAGACTGGGAACACCACCTCACTTTCTAGCAAGTAACAAGTGGTTAACTTGTTTGCAAGTAATTTTTTTTGATCTAACTTTCTGAGGGGTAATGTTGGCAGCGTACAGCAATGTTGTTTGACACCCTTGAAGACTACAGTCATATTCCCACCCTTTGCTGAAGTGGTTGTATCCATGTGTTCAAGTGACTGTGGAACTCTGCCCCATGTGTAGGAGAAACACACCACCCTCAGGAACACACCTTATGGCATTCTTTGCAGGGCCCTCTACCAACCATCCGAACCTCATGTGTGTGCAATGCATATACTCTAAAGACTATGATCAACTGTAGGGCACCAACTTGAGCGATTGTTAAAAGAGGCAGTATAGCCGGGCCATTACCTGAATCTACAGCTACATCTGGAACCCTTGCTTGCCAACCTTGCGTCCATGAAGTGACCAGCTCACTCATACAACAGCTGTATTGAGCAGTACCTGCTTGCTTTCTAATATCCCAGGGGAATCAGAGCACTTGTACATTATGTAATATGTCCATAATTCCATTCTTTCCTAACCTGAGGTAGATTTCTGGACTGCCCTGAAACGATGTAACCTTCTCTCTAACCTTCAGAAAGTTAGATGCTTTATCTTTAGCAACAGGGAAAAATAACTTATATATAAATATTTATATATATCTATATATATATTGCTCAGAAAGACGAAAGACTTGTTTTTCTCATCTAGAAAGAACAAGTGCAATGGCCAGCTCCAAAATGACGCTATATCTATGATTTCCAAAAATTAATGAAAGGAAGGATCTGTCCACCATCTTATCTGTCTGTACAATACTTTGAAATTGAGTATCAAGTAGGCAGGAGTGTCTTGAAATGAATATCCACACCAACAAGCAAAACTGTATTGTTTTCCATTTCTTTGAGTCTTGCGTTTGCGAGGTTCCAGGACAGCATTCTTCCATAATGCAGTGCTACAAGTAAAGATAAACCTACAGCATCTTCTGATAGGGTACTTGGGATGCTCATAGTATTGGAGAGAGGCTGAACCTAGCCCAATGGCTGCAGAGCCAAGAGAAATGTCTTCCTCATGGTGTCACAAAATCAGAAAGAATGGAAGAACCACTGAGGCCTAATAAAGAATGTGAGCAGTAGGGCTGCATGCGTGTTCATGGTCCGTCTGCTATGTGAGATGTACTCTTTTGTCTTTCCACAGCTCAGCTCAAGCAGAACCAGGCATTTGCCCATTTACCAACTTTAATGTTTCCTCTCTCCTCCTGCAAAGTATGTCTGCATGTTTTGTAGATATCCAAGCAAATTTGCAAAGAGGAAATCATAGCGATCAGCTGATAGCAAATGCCTGGCTCCAGTTAGGCTGCTCTGCTGAGGGTGTTCCACCAGGTCCCCAAATGGTCCAAACCCTTCCATGTCTGATGATCAAAGAGAAGAATCCCTGAGAAGAATCCCTCTCCATGAGTGCCAGAACTGCTCCCTACCTTTCACCTCACCTTCAGGAGTTACCTGTCAAGCAACTATTGGAGACAAGGTCTACAGGTCACAAGAAATATTTTCCGTCTTTAAAAATATCACTCTTAGACATTTCTTTATGTGTTTATTCCTGTGTACAGGGAATGTGTTACAATGCCCCTTGTTCAAAAGGAGTGCATTCGGCCAGGGTATCTTCTCCTGGCCAAAAAAAACAAAAAACAAAAACAAACAAACAAAAAAAATAAATAAAAAGGAAAGGAAAAGGAGAGTCAAAAAGCAATGCTTAGTATCCGTGATAAGATTAAATTAAAATGAATAAATAATGCTTGTCCTGAGCATATTATTCACAAAACAAGTGTACCTTAGAGTATGTACTAGTACTCATTTTAGCCACTGGAGAAGTAGCACAGTGGAGGGAGACATGCTATTGATCCTATTTAAGTGATCATTTAAGTCCTACTACTGTGTATATGTGCTAGGCAATAAGTAAAGATAACTGATGAACAATGAGTCTGTTTCTAGAAAAAGGCATTTTGATGTTTTTGGCAAAGATATTAAGTAGGAATGAAAGATGATTTTTTTTTTTTTTTTGTCTTCTACAGATGTGCAAAAAGTAATTCATGCTTTTGGTTTTCATTGTTAGTGATGGTCCTGTATTGAAGATTGAAGTCTGCTGTTGGAGATCAAACAGCTAATAAAAGGTGAGGTATGCCCTTTGTTCTAAAGGACTGTAGGTAAGACATTTCCAGGCATTCAAACTTTGTGTTTACTAAAACCGTTTTGTACTTTCAGTTCACAGGCTGTCCTTAAACTGTTGGAGTTATTATAGTGGTGTATTACCTTTCATTCCTCCCACCAAATCTCTCATGGCTCATTTGCTGTGCAGTATGGTATTCTGTGAGATTGTTTTCATTTTTCAGTAACTTATATCACAGAGTATCCAAGATTTAGACATAACTCTATTTCACTGGCAGACTCCTTGGTTCTGTTCCTCTTAGAATTGTCTTTTGAAGAGACTATTCGTAAAGCATTGCCAGTTAGGATCTCAGTTTAAAGGAACGTCAAAGTTATACTATTTCAAATCGGTACAAAGGCAGGATCATGAACAGAAAGGCCTAAGCAGGCATTGGAATGGTTCATTCTTACAAATGGAGACAGGCCAGAAGGGGTGCTTTCACACATAATACCTAAAATAATAGCCTGACTTCTGGTTTTAGGGCATCATTCCTCATGCTCCACTGTCCTATTTATAGTCTTGTAACATCAGAAAAACACCTCTATTGTATTTAGGTTCTTGTATTCTTTGGTAATATCTAGAAAGATACAGAAGCTATTCTGCTAAAGATAGATGAAATTTTGTTGAAAAATGTTTCCCTTCACGTCATTACAGTATATAGTTTTCCAGGAGCTGAAATGGGTACAGTGAAAGTTATGGACTCTAATGATCTGTAGCCTGGCAACTACAAGAGTGGTCTGGGATTTGGAAGACACATACATGCTAAAGTTCTTGCTCTGACTAAAAATATTGCAGGAGATATATATACGTACATGTGTGCATACATACATATAAATGTTACATATATATATATATAAAATAATAACAGCAAAGTGAATTCTTCTCTTTGCATGCTACTTCCATGTAGTCTAGGACATGGTATCCTGACCACAATGTGACAGGATTCTGACCTCTTAATAAATACTTTTTAAACAACAGCAAAAGAGATTTGAATCCATCTCCCCACTCCAATGTTTTGTAAAATTTCTTTATTGCTAAGTCTTGTTAAGTTTACTTCTTATTTCAGGGCAATGAAAAACTAAATGTCAAAACACTGGAATTTCAAATATGTGGTTGCTGTCTTTTGATCAGTTATAATGTATTGTTTCCATTCACTCTACCTGATAGGCTTGTGAATTATGTAGCATAACTCTGCTCCTAATGATTCCTCAGTAATCAAAGCACAAGGACTACAGGAAAGTGTTTGTTTGTTTGTTTGTTTGTTTCATGTATAGAAGTTTAGAAGGAATGGTAATATGGGAAATTTGTTGGAACATGAATAAATGGAAGGAATTCTCTGGCTGGGAAGAGAACCAGTGAATATGATAGCCTAAGTAGTCTAAAATGCCACTTATAAAAATAGCTGTCTCTGCTGTACTTCTCATTTTGCATAAGATATACCTGATACAGTATTGTACTACATAGGAATGGGTCTGGTGGTTTGGAAAGCATAACAAATGAAATATAAACAGCTAGTTGGAATGTTCACAGAAATACATTAGAAGAACATTATATGGAAGCAGTAATTTAGGATCCCAAACACGTTTTTTCCCCATTAATGATGTTTTAAAATGCAGAAAGCACTTCTGTGAAGCATGAAGGATGGTCAGGGTTAGCTAATGAGGCTGATAGGTACAATTGCTGCATGCTTGATCTGTCTTGGATCCTAATGCTCATTTGGACATGTCTTATTATTGTGTGGGTGTTAAGTCTGTCCAAGCTCATAATCAATAGATACATGGTCATTCAGAGTGTTTATGTCTCTATCTTACAAAGCTGGAACAAAGTGATCAGGATGTAGTTTGCTAGATTTATAAAGAAAATGTCTCATTGAAAATCTGATTAAACTAATTGCTGGCATTAACAGTCATATGAACTGTGATAAAGATATGGATAATGAAACCCATGCTTCTGGCCATCACTTTATCACCAACAGGGTCAGAAAAGAATTTGTTCAACCCTGAGCTGCATTTTATAATTGGATACTTGTATCTGGGAAGATTTTGGTTCACAATGGTAGCTCCAAATATCATGTATTGACTGTAAAATGGTCTACATACATCAGAAGAAAGAATGGTGGGGTCTCACTGTCAAAGTATATTGGAAAAAGTAGACTAAAGAAAAAATAATTCTTCCTAGTTTTAAAACATGTAACTTTGAGAGTTATAGGAAATGGCCTGAAGTGGCAGCTTAGCAATACCACAGGAGATCTGTAAAAACTATCTATCTGCCAAATGATCATGACATGATAATATGTAAGCATATTGAACAAGATGGGGCAGTGCTTTGCTAAATGTACTTTTGTTTTGATGATGTGGCTCTGCAATCTTACAAAAGAGCTAAAATTTCGCACCTTTAATTTTTCACTGCGTATCATGGCACACCAAATTAATGAAAGTCCCCCTTGTGACAGGATACCAACTCTTCTAAAGCTCTTAAAAGCCTGAAGATTGACAGTAGGAAAAATTTCTCTTATTTTCTAAAAGTTGAATTCAACATGAGAGATAGACATAATTCTTTCAGCATGTGTCTAGATGCCTAGTTGAGAAAATAATTTGGAAATCACCACAGCTTTGCTACTTCTCCATTCCCCAAAGAGTTAAAGGTGGGAAGAAGATACTGATGGCCTAGAACGGACTAGAAAGAGATTCTGGAAGTGCTCCTTAACTTGCACTCACTGTTCAGATAAGACAAGAGCTTAGAGGGACTGGTAGACTCATGGTAGACTAAGAGACCATGACTGAAAAATCCAAAGAATTAACAGATTTGCACCAAGGTATTTCAGTAGTTCAGGTTACTCATTTAGCCATAGGAAAATTAGCTGCAATGAACCTAAGTTTTGACCATCTCGGACAAAAATGTGATCCCAAATCTCTTGTTCAGTGGTTGCCCATGGTGACATGGATTTCACTTTCATATCCTTCTGGTGTCAGTTCTGTTCCTGAGTTTACTCCTGGTTTGAGCAACTGTGTTGGTAGCTTCAGCTGAAATCAGATCAAGATCTAGGTAATGTCCACTCTGGTGGTTAAAACAAACAAACAAACAAAAACCTTTCAGCTACTCAGCACACACCCACAACACTGATTTATCAGCATGGTTATCTATCTAGATACAAGGAAGATATGCTATTTTTTCAGACCACAGGAGAAGAAATCACCTTTCAGGAAGGTTACATAATGAAAGGACATACCAACTTAGGTACATAACCAGTAAATCAAAATAGGTTTAAGCTATTTCAAATGTTTTACTTATCTTAATTTTGGAAAAAAAAGTAGAGGAGCATACACAGAAATCATAAATAAAAAATTACCTTAATTTCAATTTTACCTTTCAAATGATTTTTGTCTACAAAATCACTCCAGAAATAAAATTATTTAAATATATAGATTTGAGATTTTTCATATGAAAATATATTTCCAGTCAGTTTTTAACATAGTAATTTGAAAAGTATTCACTTATGTTTTTAATCTCAATCAGTGTTACTGATCTGAAAGGGTTAACACAAACTCTTCAGATTTTATTTTATTTTGAAAGTTTTGAAGAATATTACAGAATCACAGAATTTCTAGGTTGGAAGAGACCTCAAGGTCATCGAGTCCAACCTCTGACCTAACGCTAACAGTCCCCACTAAACCATATCCCTAAGCTCTACATCTAAACGTCTTTTAAAGACCTCCAGGGATGGTGACTCCACCACTTCCCTGGGCAGCCTGTTCCAGTGCCTCACAACCCTTTCAGTGAAGAAGTTCTTCCTAACATCTAACCTAAAACTCCCCTGGCTCAACTTAAGCCCATTCCCCCTCGTCCTGTCACCAGGCACGTGGGAGAACAGACCAACCCCCACCTCGCTACAGCCTCCCTTGAGGTACCTATAAAGAGCGATAAGGTCGCCCCTGAGCCTCCTCTTCTCCAGGCTGAACAAGCCCAGCTCCCTCAGCCGCTCCTCGTAGGACTTGTTCTCCAGGCCCCTCACCAGCTTCGTTGCCCTTCTCTGCACCCGCTCAAGCACCTCGATGTCCTTCTTGTAGCGAGGGGCCCAAAACTGAACACAGTACTCGAGGTGCGGCCTCACCAGAGCTGAGTACAGGGGGACGATCACCTCCCTAGTCACACTAGCTGGTCACACTGTTCCTGATACAAGCCAGGATGCCGTTGGCCTTCTTGGCCACCTGAGCACACTGCTGGCTCATATTCAGCTGACTATCCACCATCACTCCCAGGTATATTCATTCTAAGAGTTTGGTATTATAAGAATAAGGTTTTACAAAGACAAGAGTCAAAATGGAATAATTCTATAACTTATTAGAATTTAGTATTGTTTCAAAATACATTATTTGGTAATAAAGCTTCAAGGCAAAATTTCCATCCATAGCATAACATAGCAGAAGGGTTTTTCAGTCATTTCTGCTTATTATTCCAGTAGGCAGGTGAATCACATCTGAAGATATCTATCAGGGCTTTTCATACGATGGATCTGCGCCATAACTTTGCTAGGACCTTGCCAAAGTACACATGCTGTGTTTTTTACATTCCTGCAGAATATCCCATACTATTTTTTTATTTTTTTTTCATTCTCTAGTATTCCTAGGAGCAGCTGCACCATCCCACTATGGTTCTTAACTACAAGAACAGCATCCAGCACCTGTCTGTCCTGGCAGAGAGCTGGAAGGCTGCTCATTGCTTCCTCCTGGGCAGATTTTAGGACAAGGACGCAACATTGCTGTATGTGCTGAAGAATTTGCTCTAAGCTGGAAATGGTACTCCTACGGCCTGGGACATAAATGTAAACTCAATGACTAGGTGATGTGGCAGGAAAAAAATAATAATCATAAAGAAGGTCTGTCCTACTCTCTACATGTGGTCAGACCTCACGAGAACTTTGGATTAAATTTGCTGCCTGGATTTTTGCTGGTAGCTGGAGAGTACAGTATCAGGCAGTTTTACAACTGCAACTGCTGCACTGAAATATTAAAAAGATTTTTTTTCCCTTGTACTTTTGACCTGTGAGACAGAAAACTCCCCGTTCTGAGAATTAAAGCAGCAGTGCAGTTTAGGTTTCAATTGTAAGAAATGGAGAATTCTTGATAAGACAATTGCTGGGTTAAGTATTTGTTTAAAACCAAAGACTACTCATGAATAACATAGGCAGCTAAATTGCACCATCTGGAGCTAGAGGCAGATGTAAGCATCTCTATTTAAGAATTAGTTTATAAATAATAATAAAAGATATGTGGAATTAATTGGCTTCTTTTCTGTAGGTAGCAACATTCAGGAGAAATAGCTTTATTAGTTCCCAGTATCTCTACTTAGCACAGGAGTCTTTGTATAGACATCTGGAATAGATATTTCTTAATTATTTTGTATAATAAATCCAGAATAACTTCTAATGATTAGGAAGCAATATTGCTTAAGAACTTCAGACTACCTGACAGCCTGAACAAAGAACAAGCAGATGCTCTATATAGGCCGTACGAAAGACTGGGAATTACAAGCAAGTCATGAAAGTGACCTTTTATTGTGTCAGGGACTGAAAGTTTCATCATATGCCTAATCACCACACATTGCACAAAATTAGACTCATACAATGACTACATTTAGACAATTCTGTTTTCCACCTGGTAGTCTGGGCCTTTCAATCTTAAATTGGGATTGAGGCATATAAAATTATCAGTCATCTACTAAATTGTATAGAGGGAGTGTTATTTTCATAAGAATACAGCCATTTTGTTTTCACAATACTAGTTTGTTCTCAATGATTAAGGAAAAGGTAATCATTTTTGTTACTGTGAAAGTTACAGGGCTTGATTCACAAAATGACTGTTATTGATACAATATTTACAGATGAAAGTAAAGGAACATATGAAAAACAGTTCACATGTGATCCTCAGGAACTTTCGTAGCTTCATGGAAGTTTGTTCAAAGTGAATATATAAATAGAAAGAAAATATAAGCCAGTAATCTATGTATATCAGGCAGAAACAGACTAAGATTTAGAGCCCCTTAGGAGGAAAATAATGAATGAAAAGGACTGCTTAATTAAAACTTAAGTTTTGAACTTTTAAAAAGGTCTATCTAATTCAGAGCAATTTATTTCCAGGTGGAAGGCATACATAAGAAAGATTGTACTCTTGGAAAAAAGAAGAAAACTAGTGAGACCAAGGTAACCATTAGTAAAGCAACCATTAGCTCATTTATAGAGAGTTGATATTGATAAGATTCATGAAAAGAGAGTTTTAAAGTAGCTGCCACCAAAGAAATGTATAAAACCTTAGATTTGGAATATACAGCTATTTTCTCATGTCAAGAACTTTAAATTAGTTCCAAATATATTTTGTGAGCTGTAAAATTAAAATATATGTGCCGAAATACACACATGCATTATATTGTCTGTCCAAAAGAACCTACTAGCTTAGTTCTTGTGACATGAGCTAATATGCCAAGAAAAGAAAAATGTGTTTACTCTTTAGTGATCTTTTTCTTTAGTCGAATGCTAGTAGGCATCAGGAAGAAGGATCTATCATAGGGTCTATTTAGGCCCTGGCCTAATTAGGCCCCAGTGAAATTTAATTTAGATTTAATTAGAGATGGACTGGAGTCAAGATGCACGCCTTCAACACGCATTCGTTAACACCAAAGCGAAGTTACTTTTGTATTATTGGCCCTCCCACTTGCTATTGAGTCACAAAAACCTGCCTTTTAGGTTAACTGGCTGTGGCCATCCATCATCATCCATCAAAACAGCCTCTACAGCAAAATTTGGGCCACTATCAACAGCATCACAGGCAATCGTATATTCACCATTTGTGAGAAACAGTCTGTCAGGGTATCAGTGCTGAGTGCAACATTGATTATAAAAACCCTGTGCTTGGGTTTGTTTCTGACAAGCAGGGAATGAAACTGTGGGTGAACACCAGCCCATTTGCTCATGGGCTTTCATGCAACTCTTCTCTTTTCTGGATTAGGTGCTCAGGCAGGCAGTTTCCCCAGCTGTGGGCACTGTGTTTCTATCACTTTCTTGTCATGATGCCCCCAGCTCAGGGTAGTGCCTGGGCATGGCTCCCATCTGCTTTGTCTTGGCTTGTCTGAGGCCTGTGTCCTGTGATCTCCTCACATGCCTGGACAGAACTTATTTAGGTATTTTTTTTTAGGTATTTTCAGTGCATCTCTGTGGTGGACCCAGGGTTATATCATGTAGAGCTCCTTAGAGGGTTGGCCCCTCTATCTACTTTTGAGAGTTAAAGTATTAGGAATATTCTAAGTAGTTAGAACCTCTTTTTCTGGTCCTATTTCTAAACTTGTCTTGTTACCTAATCTAGCTATGTTTCAAATTGATTTGTGGCAATTATATTCTGAGGACAGAACTTGGCTAACTTCTTATACTATTTTTGATAGAGCTGATCACCGCTAAAATTTTTCATGGAAAAAATAGCACTCAGAAAAGTATTTGCACATTTTCTTATCCAGGAAAAATGTTAAAGTTCCCATTATGACTCAAAACAAAAGAAAAACAATACACAAACATTAACAAAAACAAAACAAAACCAAAAACGCACAAAAAAATGAGGAAAGAAAAGGTAATCAGCAAGTTTAAAAGGAAGGTTTAATAATCACAAAATATTTCCAAAATATTTTAATTTTTAAAATAGTATCTTTGAAAACAGAAAGTGTCCAGTATGGCCTATCAATAATTTGAAACTTTCTTCTCAGGTAAAAAATAAATAAATGTTAGAAACAGCTCTTTCCTATGCATTGACACAGCATTGTCTGGTGATCTGAGAATGCTGCAATGGAATTGAGCAGTGCAGGAATGACTGAAGAGCACCTCCAAGCCCAACATTTTTTTCCTGTCAGATAATGATTGTAGAAGTTTTAAAAGGCTTGCAGTTGCAGTATCTTTTCTTTCAGTGGTGTCATGGAAGTTGAATACCTGTAGGTTGTTTGTTGGCAGTTGCCTTCTCATTTGTGATTATACCTTTTTCATTACGTTTAAGAGCTTTGCTACAGATGAGTAGCATATGGTATTGGCTAAGAAGATGAGACTTTAATGAGATACAGAACACATCATCAAAATGCATGCTAAATTGCAATGACACGGTTGTGTTGGTAGCATGTGAAATTAAATTCCTGACAAGACAATACAAACAAATGCACATCAGCAAGCATGCAATAACCAAACTTGTTTGCAGGTTGGTCCAGGAGACAGGGCGAAGGAAAGGATGGCAGGGGGATAAGGGATTAGGTTCTCTCCTTGGTCTGCTACTGATTTGTTGTGCAATTTTGTAGAAGTCATTTTACTGTTTTTTGTTTGTTTTTTGTTTGTTTGTTTGTTTTTCCCTCATTTTGCACAGGGGCATAATGAGGCATAGTATTACTTCCTTGAAGGTGTAGAGATAAAGTGGTAAGTATGCCTGCTGACCCAGAAGTCTTCCAAAAACTGTTGCATTTATCTTACATATACACAATTTCTAACAGATTGCTAAACAATAAATAATAAGAAGAAAAACAGAATCAACACGGTAGAATGTAAGTGATTTGTGGCTTGCTTTAACCTGGAGCTGTGGACACTATGTAATTAGCTCCACTGAAAATTTTCCATCAGGGAATTCAAGAGCCAGTATTCTCTTCAGCTCGAGAAGCTACTATTAGGCTGGCAGAAGGAAATGGCTGTCAGTACCTCTGACACTTTGGCTTTCATGCCTGGATTCCCAAATCACCCATTTTTGCAAGGAAGAGTTAAAAGTAATAACATTAATAATATTGTGGTGGGTAGTTCACAAGGTTTGGAAGAGTTTGGTAATTTCATTACTTGGTCTTGGGAGACATTAAAGGAATAAAATGTTGGATTCCTAGCCAAGGAATAAAGATCCAACAGATATAACCTAGGTTGGCACCATTTGGAGGATAAAATGAACCTATAACGATTCCATTAAAACTGCTCTACTTGGGTCCTTTTACCACTCTATAATCTTCCTCTTGCCCACTCAATGCAGAGAAAAACAAGTCAGAAAAACAAAGTATGTAAACATCTATTTCTTACCATGCTTAGGCAGAAATCTCCAGGTAACTTAATATAGCAACTAAAATCCACTCAGCCCTCCCAAAGCATCCCAAGTCTTGTGGCAGAAATGCATTTTTAAGAAAAAAATATATTTTATCTCCTTATGGTGAGTTTATTCATGTCTGTTTCACCTTAACTAAATTTGGAAGACTACAAGGAAAGAAGGCTTTTAGTACAAATTGTAGAGAAATTGCATTTTTCAGGTACAAAAATATTCCAAGAAGTACCATTGGATTTGAACTAGAAATAGCCTTAAACCAAACAAACCCCTCAAAGATTCAAACATCTGTGAATTTTGAGGAAATCCAGATCTCTCTGTGAAATTCATGGCTGGTCTTTTGTATCTATTGTTGAATTTAAACTAAAATCTACCACTATATCCAGGATGTGATGTTACCCATTTGGAATAAATATGATTATTACAGTTCGGGTTCTATTATACTTGAAAAAAAAAAATTGAAACTTGGAAGAACATAGCGGTTGCATCATCTATAACATATCTCTAGGATATATGTACTGCAGGTGAGTACAGATGTTCCTGAGATAGGTGTAAAGTAGATAATTCTAGCAATTTAGCTTCAGGAGCTCAACATTAGCTTCCTCCGGTTATCAACCCAGATGCCAAGGTGGGTTTTGCACCGTGCTGAGCTTCACAATGCCTTTAGCAATCAGACAGCAGTAGCCATGATGTAATTTAACCCTATTTTCAGTATGCAGTGTAGTGGGCATATATGCACATTTGTGAACTATGCTCTTTTGTTATTGACATACTCTGTTACCTGGTTTTGGAAAAATGGAAATTTCTGTCTTAATACTACTAGAAAAGAGCATTTTTCTTTTACTTAGCAGAGCATAAGGACAATGATAATGTCTTCTCACAGTAGTCATGGAGAAGAAGGAAACATCAGTTTAATTTGCATTGAGGAAAAGCTAGTTAGGATTTTCAGGGTATGCTTTGGTTTACTTGATATTTTTCAGAACAAGCTGGATTAAAACAGGATGGTCAGCCTGCGGCTTTTGAGTTGCATGCACTTACACAACAATTTGAGTGCCATTTCCATGCTAAGGCTTTATCTGCTATATCATCATTGGAAAGCCGGGTAAGAAGTAGTTAGGTAATGTGAGCCCTGTTGTATTGAGGCTGTTGTATTGAGATGACCTGTGATCCAGCTCCAGTTATCTTCTAGTGACGTGTTAAAGCCCAAGAGAATACCTTTGCTATTTCCTATGTGTCAATCATTTTAAGAACTTTCAGAATATATGATATATGTGTTTGGTTTTGGCAGGGGGCTGTTAAGATCAGTGTAGTTTTGTGGAGACTTTTTCTTATTGTTTCTATGCCAGCTAGTCTCTGCAAAAGTGTTTTCCAATCTTAGAGACAACAAAAAAAAAAGGGGGGGGGGGCATCTTTGAAAGCATTGAAAGGGAAAGGAGATCAAGGGTCTGAGCAAAGACCTGCTGACAGTGTGGAAGGAAGACTGGAGAGGGAGCTGAAATCTCCAACTTGGTATTTTTATTCATATTTAGTCCCTCATGCTTCATATTTGTACTTCTCTCATTTCTGGCACACCCTTCTTTATCTCTTACTTCAAGTCAAATATACATGTATTATGCTGTTATTGGAGAGGTTTTCCAAAGGAGCTATAGCATTTCCTTGGGATGATGGCTCCTAGTAAAAAGACATTTTTATTCACTGAGTAACACACAAAGCATCATCTCTTTCCTCATAATAGTTTTTTCTTACAGGTAAATGTCTTCTAACAATCAAAATTAGAAACAAATTATATTCATTCATTCAGACCTTGTAAGGAAAGAACTAATATTTCAGCCTTATGCCTTTGTATTTTTTCCCTGTTAGGAAAAGTGGGCTAAAGTACAAATGCATTACTGTGCCCATTACTCTTGAGTACATGAAGCATATGTATATATACATATGTATGTATATAATACACACTGTAAAATATGTACTGTTGCCTATATAATGTTTATGTTTTGTTTAGAGATGTTCTGGTGACAGCAAAACACTTAGTAAAATAAATAAAAAAAAAAGGTTTTCTTCAGTCCATTTAGTCATTGTAGTCATTGCATTACACCTTATATACCAAGGTGATTTCTTTCACCTTTTAAATAGTGAATAGTAAATCTTTAATTATATTCTTACTGTCTTTATTGGGGTTATTATAATCAGTAAAAATCCTTGCATGTTTTTGCAGAATGGGGACTTTGCATTTATCTAATGGAAACATGATTGTTGAAACATGAGTGTGGTATCAGCGCAGCTATGTGGTTAGAAACTAATTTTGCTTTTTTATTATAAAGAAAGACAAAGAAGAACAAAACTTTGGGAAACAGCATTTCCCTTATTAAATATTTACCATTTCAGCTCCAGAGTCAGGAAAGGTAAGCTCTGAGTCATTACTTTTTTATTTTTAGTATCCAATCTACTTGGAAGTGAATGGAATGCAATAACCTTCAAATCCCTTTAGAAGTTGTGAGTTACATGAAATCATTTATTTGAAAAGCACCATGAGATAATAGACGGGTTGGATGAGAGGTATAAGGCACTTTATTCATGTGAATACCCATTTTCTGACTCCATTTTTTCCATATTTAAAACTGGAACTCTGGACATAAGAATATGATTTTTTTAAATTATTTTGTGTTGTTAAAGTGATCCACTAACACAGCAGTAGTGACCACAGAGGACTGTTCTTTTGTAACAGTGATAACCTATCACTGACCTGGTACTGCAGTCATAAGCTTCAGAATATATCGGGGATTTTTAAGGCCCCAAGGGAGTGTTTTGATCATCTAGTCGGACTTCTGGCACATGGGAAGCAAATAGAACTTCATCCATCGTTCTTGTACTTCTGGACAAACAAATAATTTTGTTTGTAAGAGCTTCTGTAAGTGATAATAAGGCTTTCACTAAGTAATTTTAACTTCTTTTGAAAGCACAGCTGAATATTTCATTTCATTATGCACTCTGACTTTAGATACTTATTAAAATCTGGAGTGGATTCTGGAAGTGAATGGAAGAGATGGGTTATTAGTGAACATTTGAGTAACAAAATTGAGCCAAAAACATTATAAAATGTTGAAGCATTATTGACCCAGTACAGTTTTAAGAAGCTAGGTCTTAGAAGTAAATGCAAAGAAATGAAAAACAGCTAAAGTCATAATCCATTGAAACACTAAAGCATGCCTGTGACTCTCATCATGTGAGAAGTTTCATCAAAGACAATGAGACTGCTAAAGGTTTCAGAAGATAGGCATGCATCTAAGCACTTTAGTAGATTGGAATCCAAGTGCCTAGTCAAAACCATTAATTTCTTTTAGCAAGGAGGCTGTATAGAGTTTATGAGAAGCTCAATAAAATAAATTACAGAAGAGAAAGAACTATAAGAAAACTTCTTTTCTTCAGTAGTCATGTTCGTGGTATTACCTAAGGATCAACTACAAATGAGGTTCCCACTGTGCAGTGTAATGTGCCTCACAAAGCACTAGATGCTACTTGCCCTGCAGAGAACACACAGACTAAACAAGAGAAAAAGTGTCATTTTCATGCAAACATGACTGTAATTTTAATGTCGTTTGTATTACCTCCTCTTGTTTTATTCTTGTTTATGTATTTGTATTTATATATATATACTTTTTTTTTTTTTTTCCAACAGAGAAACCTCTGGTTCAGATTTGTTGACACCAAAAACTACTGCTGAAGAAAACAGGACATACCCCAAATATTGCAACAGCCCTGCAGGTGAGTTTTACCATGGTATTTTTCTAAAAATGAAGTGCTTTTATTTGAAGACAACAAAGTACATATTTGAAAAGAGTTGCCATCATTAAAACATAATTAAAGTTGTGAAGCCACTGAGCATCTTAAATTGTGGCACAGTACAATATTTATCAGGCTTCAGAATACAATCACATCTACGGCCATCCTGCCATGTTTTGTTTTTTCACTCAGCAAGATTACCCATCTATCACAGTTTAATGGAGTTAAACTTACCATCTCTTTATATGACATATTCTGAGGTGGAAGAGTAGGGATTATAGGGTTGCACTGAAGACCAAGCCAACAAAATGCCAAGAAAACACATGCACTTAAGCATTCCTTTAGAAAGATTTTTTATTTTTTTAATTTTTTTTTTTTTTTGCTGTTAAAGAATAATGGAGCTAATATGAAACTTTGACAGGCATAAGCCTAATGAATAATTCTGATAGTGCAATCTACAGGTGACTCGCAAGCAGTAAATCGAATGGTGTTAATTTCATGCAAGAAATGATCTTTAAAAAGCCAGAAAAAAAGGCAAATGTATAATTCATATGGCTAATATTTGAGGTATTTTGTACGCAAGTCTTCATGTTTCCTGTGTCTACATGTGCATATTCTTTTCACGTGGGTTAAAAATAAAAAAGTACAAATGACCTTCAGTTAAAAACTTGGCAACCATTTCAAATTCTATTTCTAAATTTAACTTTGTCATGTATGCTTATTAAGAATATAATTCATTGCCTGGGTATCTGGTCTGAAATACCAGTATCTATCATAAATGCTGGACAATTTTTCAATGTATCTGCTTTCAGACACTGGCACAGTATCAGCTTCAATGACTAGGTTGAATTCAGGTATTCACAAATGTAACCATAGGCTTTTAATGACAGATTTGTGAATCTGCTGACGAACTGTACTACTGAAGTTCAAAAGATTTAATATTATTTTGATTTTCTGTCATATTTAGAAGTTGAGTCAGAAAGATCATGTAAGCTGTGCCAAAATCAGAACAAAACATAGCCACCCTTACACAAGGATGGCCTTAGCTTGCTGTTAAAAGTGCTGTAGTGAGTTTTCCTGTTTCATTTTTCTGGATAGGAAACATATGCTTTAGGGCAGGAAACAAATACTGCCGCCGCTTTTTTTTTTTTTTTCCTAAGAAATAATTGCCTGTAAACAGAGAAGGGTTTTAACATTAGAAACTCAGTACTGTTTAATAGATTTTTGTATGCTGTTACTTTCTATACTTTCATGTGTCAGAATACACACCTGCACTAAGGTCTGTGTTGCTCATAAGTCAGGCAATGAATGCAAACATAGTATCTCTGCATAAACCAAACTATGTGGATGAAATCCAAATTTCCTTCCAAATTTAAAAGCAGGAGCTTTAAAATGGAGCAACTTACCTAATAGCTCAACAGATTGAGGACTAGACACGTTACTGCATTTTAGAGCTGAAGGCTCAATTTCCAATACTACCAGTACAACTATCACAATTTACAAACAGTAGCTTCAGCAGCAATGGAAGAGAGAATTGTGCTTGGTGTACACAACCCAGAAACTGAAAATATGCTTGATTGGAGAAGCCAACAATCTCCTAAATGGTGGAAGATCCTCCTAATTGTTTGCTAGTTGTGACCCTGCTGCAACTGCCGCTTCCTCAAATCATTGCTCATCTTCAGGTTGACCTTCAGAGAGCAGCATGAGCCTCACCCATCTGCCTCCACAAGCTCAGCCCTAAGTGTGGGAGCTTCACAGGTTCTCGAAGCAGTGCTTCCCAGCTGCTGGGTTGAAACCAGGATGCAGTAAAAAAAGCTTTCCTTGTTAGTGGCACACTGGGAACCATGTTGAGTCATTAACAAGCAGCAGCTTAACAAGTGGGCAGAGCACAGGGCTGAGGTGGGGGATGTGAAGCAGGTAAGAACTGTTTAGTCTAAGCATCTGAAAAGTGATTGCTTGTTTCTGAGCAGTGGAAGGGGGACTCAATAATACGGATCATTTTTTTTCTATGACTGCAATGCAGAAGTTTCTTTGTGCTAATCTTGGCACTGACATTGAAATTGATGTGTGGCCTTTAGGCAAGTCACTTAATCAATGTGTTTGCAAAATGAGGATAATAACATTTATTTGCCTGCCTGAAAAGGATGCTGTAAGGACAGACTAGTTAATGCTGTAAAATGCTATTTACTAGCAATTGCAAGTATTATTTTATTACAGACTTAAACCCCTCCTTGACTGGCAATTGAAATAGCTAAAGATCCAAATAGCAGCCTGAAATGTAAAGGTGACAGAGGTCTCAGCTAAAGTGGAAGTGGTTAATCCCTTTCCTTTTTGTGGAGCTAATTAGGCTTTAACTGTAGCAACAAATACAGAAAAGTCCCAAGCATGCATGTGCTCTTATTCAGGTACAGAATGAAGAGAGAGACTGAGGGAATTGTGTTTGATTCACTGTGTAATTTTCCACAGATAATAGGTCAAGCGAGGAGATGGGTGCAACACAGAAAAATACGCATTGAAGCCGTTGTTCTGGGACACAGGTGTCATCGGGTGTTCTGTGGCGGGGAGCACAGCAGATATGAGAAAATTAGATGCATCATTACCATTTTCAACTCAATTAACATCCTTGCTCTTCAGGATTAAATGAGTTTGGTAACTTGCCTTTAGGTATGGCAGGTAAAGGAAAAAAAAAAGTCCTGAGGGTGAGAAGGATGAATATAACGCTATAGAGCAGCAGGAAGTAGATTAGGAAACGAACTGCAGTGAACTGTCTGAACTATGAGCTACGCTCTAAGGACAGCCTCGAGAACTCTTCTGAGGTCTCAAACTGCAACCACTTCTCCCACAGAAGTTTCTCTGAGAAGGCTGGAACGTAAGTGGGATCTCTACAGGGTGGCTAAAGGAACAGATCCTTTAGTTTTGTCCCTAGTGAAAAAAATTCTTTTCTGTCATCTCTTATGCTTTCAAAGATCATTCCGTTAAAAGCAATCATGCTTAGTTAATGTAGTAGTTAAAATAAACAGCCCTAGGTTTCTGTAACAGCTGTAGTACAGAGTCATATTTTGATTCTTACTTACACTGAGTGAAACCTAACCAGCAGGAAAAGTGCCTCTGGCTTTATTAGAATTTTGGGGGATATCTGCTTCAGGGATATTACACATATCTCACTTTAATTGTCTGGTATTTTCGTGATGAATTTGAATTAATTGAAGAACGAAGAAAGCAGGGAACTGGACTGCAATTAGAGATACTTCCAAGAATATACCAAGAACCAATGAGAAATGGCAGAATTGTTAACTGAGGAATGCCCTACTTTGCTTGTTTCCAGGTTATACCCCTGCTTTTTCATTTTGAGGTTTACAGTCAAAACCCATGACAAACCTGGTCTGGGAAGGAATGGGGGTGACAGAGAGAGCTGACTTGCATCTCCAAAGCAGAGGTGAAAAACACAAGGATGGGTGCTCAGTGCTGCAGCTGTGATACTGGCACACCCGAGGCAGGTACACTTCTGATGCTTATCACACTGGCGAAGCTTTACAGCAAGACACAAATGGACAAACATTTCACAGCTTTCTTTAAAATAGTTCTAGGAGAGATTGCAAGTCACTGCATGCTGGTGTAGTACCCAGAGAAGAAGGGTCATGCAGAGACAAATCACAGTTTGTCTTGCCGTGTTAATAGGGACAGAGATGCCTCTTTGGAGCTCAGACAAAAAGTGGTAGCTGTAGGATATTCAAACTAGAAAGAATAAATTTACTGAGATTTAGCAATTTACGGGGTGTACTTCTGAAGAGATTTAAATGCAGGAATAAAGAATGCAGGATGCTGTAAACTCATCAGGTTTAAAGAAGAGTGTTTCTTGGGAGTTCTGCTACGGGTAGTATGTGGGTAGGGGCCTGTCACTCAAAGAGACTGTGCACTGAAGAGATTAGTTAGAGGTGAGGTCCAGCAACTATTCACTTGCCAAGGGAGACAGTACTACTGGATATAAAGTCACTGCTATCTGCCAGTTAGTGAATGCTGAAAAATATTTCTGTGAATATTTGGTCAAATAAGTAAAAGAATATACTCAGACATTTACTGTTCCTTTTTTTCTTCTTCATGATTATAGTCTTACAGGAACAATAAATTTTCAGTGACTGTCAGAGAAAAATCACTCAGAACAGTGTTTGAACTGGCTGTGCCAAATCATTTAGCACCATCAATGTGAACACAAGAACAGGAATATTATGCAATTTCAGTCAAAACAAGCCAAAGGCAATCAAATTTCAGGACATGAATGCTAGTACCAGATTATTTGTGGATTGCCTACCGACCAAAAATAGTGCATAGACAAGGTCTTGAATTTATTTAAAATATTTTAAATAACTGGAGAAAAAGTTTCTGGAAGACTTAATGCTTTGTATTTCCCTTCATTACCAGATTGGTTCACAGATAAGTATTTAAATATTTATTTTGTATTTATTTCTTACTAGCCTTTGTTTTGTTGAAAAATTGGTCATGCTGATAAAAAAAAAAATATATATTAGAAGGATGAAAATAAAACATTTTAAATTATGTTGTGTTTTTTTTTTTTTGTTTTTTTTTTTCTTTTGCTTTTCTTCACCACTGCAGCAGGAGCAGCAGATATTGTCTTTGGAGAAGAATAACAGAATCTTTAACTAGTCTTGTACTCCCTAATTATGCTGAAATTGTTTATTTAACATTTTTTCCCCTTGCACTATATGTTTTGAAAGTATACCAGAATCCTTCTTCTATACTTTATTTATCATGTCATGATGAGAGTTACCTGGAGATGCTTATTCTATTTAAAAAATACTACAATTCTGAAAAAATAAAAAATAATAATAATTAAAAAAAAAAAAAAAAGTACTTTTAATAGGAACAGTGAATCCTTAAATGGATTTTAGACAAGTGGTGTCACTAGGCAATGCAGGGCAGCTACTTCTTTGCTTTGTAATTCTGGCAGTTATCCCTAAATCACACATTTGGCAGTCCATAAACTAGACATCCATCTACCCTGACTTTTAGAGAAATTGAGTGTTTTATTTCAGCAGCTGAAAGGAAACTAAGTAAGGCTGCATATATTACTAATTTCTTAGAAATGTGTATTATTTGCAGTGCGCTGCACACTTGGAGGTGAATGAAAAAAAATATTTTATACTTAACAGAAAAAGGCATTGTAACATAAATCTTAAACTGTAGTTATGCAATGATTTTCTCTGTGCTGTGGCAAAGAATATGGGAAAGGGTAAGGGCATTCCCATGTAAACAAAGAGACGTAGATCTGGTGATGTATGTATTCTCTAGCCCTTTTTCCTTACAAAGAGTTTCTGCATGTGTATTGTAGGAGCATACAAGTGTTTTACTCCTGACTTCCAGCTGCACATGTTTCTGGCACTGTTCACCTGAAGTTTGAAGGTACAAGCACACTGGTAGGTTTACTTGCTACGGTGTTTGCTGTCATCACTGACATTGGTACAAAGCCAGGAATTCAGCAGAGGGGGTCACATAAGGTCCAGAACAACAGTGGACCAGATCATGAGTTTATTGACTTTTCTAAGTCCTGTGTTCAATTCAGATTCTTTCTGGAAAGAAATGGGTGCTGTTTTGCTTAGCACAGAACTATATATTTTTGCAAAGTTTTGCTCTACTTTCCCTGTTTTGAATTCATTGTACCTAGTTATTTGAGGCAAGTGACAGTTTTAATCTGCAAGAAACTCAGTTTTCATTGATATAGAATAGAGGCAAGGTATGTCATTTTGTCAGCAAAGATAAATTCACTGAGTGTTATGGTAATTAATATGTACGTTGGAAAAGGAGACTCTCCATCCTCCTTTAATGAGCTATTCTTAGAACTAAAAGTATTTTCTAACCCGTGATAGGAGAAGGAGATTTAACCTTACCCTGTCAAATGTAACAGCTAGATGAAAAGTATTACAAGAGGGGGAATACCAAGTCATCTCAATTATACAGCACCACATGAAATAATTATATTTGGTTGCACTTTAGAAGGTTATGTTCTTGAGGGATAACTTTTATGTATCACACCTCCAAACAGGACTACATTCTGACTCTGTTGCTTTGGATTTTAAATAGCTCACAGTTATAACCTCTGCATATTATCTCTAACGATGAATGACAGTAGTATATTTACAGATACCATATTCTTGAAGATTTTATTAACTATGCAGATTTAAAACAAAAGACATTAAAGCCTTTGTTGAATCTTCTCTAACATAATGGGAAGTTATCAGAGAATATTTTACACTTTTTACTAATAGAGTTAATATACATGTACAATGCAAAAAACTCTTTTGGAAAGAATGAAAAGAGTAAAACGTCAAACCCCATTCAGTTAATACGCAAACCTGCACTCAAAACTGTATATAAAATGTTAACCTGAAATGCACAATGTACCTGTTTCAAACTTACAAAAAGGCTTATTTTCATGTTTCTAAGTGTGGAATAAGTTATAAAATTAATTTAATTTACTCCAGAAGTACAATAGAACCTACCTCAGTTCCCTGCTACTGTGCTAGTGTTGAAAGAACTCTAGATGTTTATGAAAAATTGGTCCCCAACATACAAATAAAATTATGTGAACAGGACAAACGCTAAAAGCTGAAATACTTAGGTTTATTCTAAATATCGAAAACTAGGGCAAGACACCTGACTAATGGCTTAAGATAAAATCTACAAAACATTTCTATACATAAGAAAAACAGTAGATAATGTGATAGTTTTCCTTATTGTTGACATTTTTTTTGAAAATATGAATGCTCGTGCTTCATTCTATAGAAAGGAAATTAGATAAACAAGAAACAACATATGGCAGTTATTTTTCTATTGTTGGCAGCGTTGTTGTTGCTGTTGTTTTTTACAGTTATGAATACTCATGCTTAAGTGTACAGAAAAAGAATGACTCCTTGTGCAACTTCTTACAAAAACAGGTAAATATTTTGACATTTGTATCTCATATTATGCAGTTGCTTTTACCAATATGCAATGAAATCAGAGAGAAGCTGTAAAGCCTATCTCATCCATTCACATGGGGCTCAATTTTTTGTATAGCTTTGAATTCCTGAAGGAGAGCAGTGGAACATGACTTACTGTTTAAAAAAAAAAAAAAAAAAAAAGAGAGAGAGATTAAAAAAAAAAAAAGAGGTAAATTTGGGAGGTTACAAATTTAATAAAGGCGTTATTTACAAAAACAGAGCTAACATGAAAAGTCCTAACACATGAAAAGAATTATGCTGGAGAAATCAGCTGAAAAGTTTTATTTCAGGCAGTATTATAAAATTCAAATAGAGAGGTCTCCAGAAGACTTCGTATAAATCTTATTCTGAGCTGTAAGTAACCCAGCAAAAAACAGTCAACCCAGTAAAAAATTTGTTCACGTTGATAACTTGCAGTAGTGCTAGATTGGTTTCAGCCTACTAGAGTATTTGTTTGGCAAGCAGAGATACAGGATTAAAAGCAAGTCTGTTCATTTAAAAATACAAAGAATGTGTATGGTATTTTATAGTGCTAAGAAAAGAGTAAGAAATAAATAGTCTGTCTTGCTTTTTCCACACTTTGAGGATGTCTAATACATGTCACCGTTAGTCAGCTCTTTTAAATGTTAGCTGTATCAGATGACTTCAGCCAGATTGCTGTTCACCATGACTGTCTTTTAAAGGAGTGATTGGACTTACTATTTGATTGTACAGGAGATCATGTTCCTTGAGTACTGGAGGTTTCCTGGATGACAGGAAAGCAGTTGTAGTTCACAGGAATTAGATGTATGTACAAAAAACAAATCAGTGAAGATTGAGTATATTTTGCAATGTCAGTAAATAAAAGAATGGAAATAGAACACAGACCTGAGAAGGATTACTAAGTTGTTGGCATTATGTAACAAATTATATGAACACAAAGAAATTTTTATTGCATACAGCTAAATGATGTGGTATTTTGAGTCAGATACACACGTACTTCAAGAGTAGCTAAAAAGTGCAATATAAAACCATGTAGGTAATACTTGCTGTTAAGTTCTGTAGAGGAACATTTTATGTTCAGAGGATGATGGTCCTGATTTAGAGAATGACTCAGCTCCCAGGAAGGAATCCTTTGTGAGTTTTTCTTGTGCATGTGTTGAAACAGTTGACAACATAAGAGTTACTGAGGAGACAGCTGAAGGAGTGCATAGGCCAAGAAGCAACAGATAAGTTGTGAACTGTAAAAGTAATTCAGTATTTTAACTGTGTACAGTTGAAACAGAGAAAGGGGAAAAAAAAAAAACCATCAATCCTAATAATTTGGACAACAATCTTATCAATGAAGAAATGTCTCCATTTCCATAAACCAATGCATTAACTGCAAAGGGTAAAAGAGCCAAAGACTGACAGAAAAATACCAGGAGAGAATCTCAGTGTACTTTGTGAGACTAAGTTTTAATAGTGGGGGAAGAAAAAGGCACGGAAGACTTTTTAGAGCATTTCTCCTTCGAAGTGCACTAATATGGCTGTTAAATTGGACTCCTACTGACCACAGACAGTGAACTGTATTATTGATTAAAAACCAAGTTAAATTTATAGATGGTTGATATTAAAGCAAAAATATATACACAACAATAATTTCACCTAGAACGCCGTATTAGGAGAGTTAGTGGTGATGCAAAGGAAGTAGCAGATAGGTTCCAGTGCACTTATTGGTCCATGTATTCTCACTTATCCGACTGTAATTTTTCATATTCTTTGGGGAAAAAATGGAATAAAGACAAAAATATTTGTAATCCTTCACCAGGAGAAAGCATATAGAATACTTAAGTATTTCTACAGGATATTTATCTGAGAACAGTGAGTTAGTGTAAGGGGATAGCACACAATCAGCTGATTTGCTCATGGCCAACAGTGACAGATACAGAGCTTTTCATAACCTATGTTAAAATTTCAGCATAAATTTGACGAATGCTGCAAAACCAGAACAAACAGGAAGAGATACTGGATTCAAGGATCTGATATTTTTCATTGACAAACTGCTTCAGTGCAGGCAGACTGTATAATGGGCTTTATGTATTGCAACATTATAAATGTTCACAATATCTTCCATTTATAGATGCATTACTTGAGTAGCTAAATGACAAATACGACCTTATGACACAATTGCTTCCAGTTTTATACAGCTCTGCTGACTATGTATTTCAGCAAAACTACTGTGAATTTGAAAAAACAGCTGCTACTTTCTGCATTTGACTTGATGATAAACACCTGTGTCCTGGATTCTCCACTAAGGAATTACAATTTTATATTGCTAAAATTACTGACTTAGGCAGAATTAACATTGTAACATAGTGGAATAAAATAGCAGAGAATTGGATGATAGATATCTGTTGAGAACCCCAAAATAAAGATATTTTTAAATATTCAATCTAGCTGAGAATCAATCATAAGGTGTAAGGAAAAAGTTTTAAAATAAAAGCAAACATACCCAAGACTGAAGAGTTACAACCACCATTGCAAATATCATCATTCTTCTTGTGAAGGCCTCAGGGTGATGACAACGTGTAAAGCAAGCCCCCTCTTCTCTGCATGAGGAAGACTTAAACTGTCAACCTCAGGTCTTAGAGGCTCTTTGGAAAGGAGAACACAACACCAGAGAAGTGAGGCTTTTCTATGTTAATCTGATAATTTGTACTGTTAGACTGTTAGATATTTACTGGATTTACACTATGGACTACCACTATGTATGCAGAATAGCATACAAGCCACTGAGCGTAAAAAATCAGTGCAGAACGTGGGGAAACCTTTCTGTGAACCTTTCCGCTGTGTTGGTGAGTAGCCGTCTGCAAAATCTTTGCAGGCAGAAGCCTGCGGTCATCACGGAAGAAAGACCAGGAATGCAGCCAGTGTGCAGTCCTGTGTCCTGGCAGGTAGCTCATTTACGATGTAACAAATGAATTTTGGCAGCCCGGGTGATTCAAGATCACTAATGATCTGAGGAAAGCTGACAGTTTGCTGAAGGTTTGAGAGAAAGAGGAGAAAATAAGTAGCATTCTGAGCAAGCTCATGCTAGGCAGACACTGGATAGAAGCCTGAAGTTTCCTGATATTTGCTTTAAAAGCCCCTGATTGTAGTCCTAGGTGATCAGAGATTTTTGTCTCTGCTCCATTCTCATGACTCAGCTGAACAGAGATTTTGGTTTTATTATGGCTTACCTGTAAAGGACAAGGCCATTGACAGGGGTACAGAGGAAAGAGAAAAACAACTCCAGTCCCTTACTGGACATTAGCACTGCTCCTAGAAACATCCATCGTCCTACCCTTGGAAGAAATGGCTAAGGTGAGGAAATGGGGTATTCAGCAGGGACTAAGTCTTTGGGCTCCAGATTCTTGCAAAATAGCTATGTCCTGCAGTGGAAACCGATTATTATGAGTGGATGTATAACGCTGTGTGAGCTTAAAACAGAAGACCAGAATTTGAAAGATTGCATCATTATCGTGATCAGAAGCCAAAAAAAAAAAAAAAAAAGGCAGAGATGTATGAGAAGCAGAAAAAGTTGTCAGGCTCTGTTTAAAGTTTTATGTACTGTAGAGATGGACAAGCCTTGCGTTAGGACAGAGATGTATTTAAACAGCTGTAGTGGCTGGCCTGGGCACAGGGCTGCATTTAGTTTTGTGGCTGGTAGGTATCAGCACAGCATGGAATGAGTTAGCAGCCTGCATGAGGGAAGAAGTGACCTAGGGAACCATAAACAATAGTAAATAATAAAAAATAAAAAAAAAATCCAAGGGAGCAGATGACTTAGAGGCTATAAAACTGTTATTTTTGTGAGTATTTACACTCAAATACTCTTCTTTGGAAAAAGTGGCAAAAGGGACATGACAAGGTTAAGAAGCAGCAGCAGCAAAGTAATCCATGTGCATATGCAGTGGTAGGAAATAGTGTAGCAAGAAAGGAGTTGGACCTAGCACAAACCAACATCCAAAGCAGTGTGAGAAAACTGGGGAAGATGCACACAGCGCCACTATCTGCAACAAGGCCCCTACTGGATCACTAACTGAAGACTGACATAAGGAAAAAGGCAATGAATCCCTCTCAGTCAGAGCCCAAAAGGTTTACACTTCACCTTTACAGACTCCAAATTACAATTTGATCACTGGGGAAGGCGTACTGTCCTGATGGGACTAAGGGGCAAGTGGAAAACGAAGAGCCTGGATGTTGCCGTGGAAAATAATATAATGCAGAAAGATTGAATACCTGGCACAGGCTGCGATTTGTGCAGTTTAGAAGGCTGTCCTGATTAAGCAGACAGGAGAAGAGAATGAAGTGCTAACAAAGAAGTTGAATATGCAAGCAGTGAAAACCAGAACTGCTGCGAGAGCTGTGACTGCTGATGCGTGATGCCCTGCTGCAGAAGCTGATCATGCAAAATGGGAGAGATATCTGCACTGAGTGGTTGGTTAAACTAAAATCAGATTGGGCAGTGATATCAACCGTTTCTTGACTGGAATTAGAAGACCTAATCCAACACCAGAGAGAATTTTGAGAGGGAAACGGAAGGCTCAAAGAAATACCAAAAAGGAAGGATGTGTGAAAGGAGGAACACTAAAAGCCATCAATCCTTAAACAATTCTCATTGAATTGGGATAACAGTAATTCAGAAAAACAAAAGTTAACCTTATAATACGTGATTGTAATTAATGCCTCAAACCCAAGGTAAAAAAAATATATATATGTTTAATTGCAAAGACTGCTGTTTAAAATATAAAATGTTTACCACTTTGTTACAAAGAAGAGGTGAAACGAAAGCAAAACAGAAACAGATGGAGGATTACTGAAGTGATCTAATAATACAAAGTAAAATATTCTTACTAAGTAGTAATGAAGTAGTTATTTTATTACGATGTGCTTCAACACAAAGTATTCTTGAAACAAAATTGCAGCTAATGAACCTGAGTATCCATAAAACTCATACAGGAAGAGCTGCTGTAGCCTGGCTAAGTCGAACTATTAATATAATACTGATTTTAGCATCCACAGGATACTGCAAGCTGCATATTGCTCAGTTTTCTTTAAATGTGTAGTAACTATGATATGTGCAGAGAGGAAAAGGGAAAATGCTACTTTTAACTAGTAAGCCATGGCTAAAGGTAAAGGTAAAAAAAAAAAAAAAAAAAAAGGGGGGGGGGATGTAAAATATGAACCTAGGTAGTTAGACAAAAGGATCCAACTTAAAGCTTCCATCTCCAAGCAAGAGAAAATCCTGTTTCTCTGTGTGAAGACAGATGTACTTCCTATTAACCTATGCTTATCTATGCTCCTAACAAACGTGTATGTATTTGTTATGGATGAAACTTTTTATATGCATGAAACACAAAATGTTGAGTACTCTAAACAGAAAATATCAGAAAATAGCAGTAGGCCCTTAGCAGTAGGTAGCAGAAGGTTGCTACCATTGGCAGTAATGACTTTTGAGAAGCATATATATCAGTTATATATACAATAGCGTATATACCACCTCCATAAATGCTACGGTATTCTTAAAGGCATCCTTTACTTTGTATCTATGAAATCTTTTACAAATTCTTACTTGAAACAAATGACATTTTGCTAAATTGATTTTTTTTTTTTTTTTTTTTTTTTGGTGAGATTCATAGGCATTTTTACAACAGATACTGTTTTACATCTGCTGATATTTTTTTAATTGGTATCACACTATGAGGTGTCATCTGTGTAAACAGCTACAAAATATATTTACATTTATTTAATACTCTGTTATATGAAATAAGGACACCAAATCATATTAATACTGCAATAACGCGAAAGCAAAAAGCAGCCATTAGCTGGAACTTTCATGTTGTTGGACTGTGCTTTCATTCTTTTCTGCACGGTAAGTGCAAATGGCATTCCAATCAAGCACATTTAGTGGAGTTCAACAACCCTGAAGCTGGCTTTCTAGTAGTTCAGATTGCACATTGCTTTTGATCTTTAAAGACATGTGTTACTTAAAGCTCTTGATACCACAGCAGAGCAGAAGTAAGACCTAAAAAGACAATCTCAATGAATAATATATTTCTTAAACAATAAATTTCTTATTTATTAAAAAAAAAAAAAAAGGATCAAACCAACAAAAATGAACAACCCACACCCACAAACTAATTAAGGACTATATTAATGGATTCATGGAATGTTTAATTTTCAAGGTTTCGTGCTTTAGTGTTTGTATGTAATCAAACGGTCTCGTCCTTACTAGAAGTGCAAAACTCTGTTTAAATTACAGAACTGTGACATGCTGTTGAGCTATAGCAGCTGTGCAACATTGCCCATTTTTCCCTCTGTGTCTCAAAAGGGCCTTGGAGAGTTCAAAGACAGGGATAACTGGCTTGCTTAATCTCCATTCCCAACATTTGACCTGCCTGTGAAGACTACCCAGGTTAAGTGATAATTAAGAAATGTACTGGATGTTTGCAATGTCCCCTTAATGTCTATACTGGAATAGAAACATGGTATGCATCATCACTGACTACTGCTCTCTTTCTGTCCCTGCAGGCTAGAAGGCAGATCCAGCAAACAGCGCATTCCTGCTCTGGCCAGTCTGAGAACCAGGACAGTGGGGAGAATCTGAACCAGTGCCTCAGTTAAACCAGGTGCCTAACAGAACCCAGATCATATTGTTTAGCATCTCCATCATCTTTGCAACAAGCAAAACTGATGTACTGCATGATGTGAGTAGTCAGTTTTCCTTTCTTCAATGCTTTTCAGATCTTGAATGTTCTTTAATCCAAACCTCCTTCTGTTCGAACTTTGCATATAAACTATTATAAAAATTGTGACTATACTGTTATTATACAGCATGCAATTGGGGTTGGAATTAGATGATCCTTGAGTTCCCTTCCAACTCAGGCCATTTGGTGTTTCTGTGATTCTATGCAACGTTTTAAAGTATACATAACTTAATCACGAGCATCCCTTGAAAAAATAGTTCAGAGTGGATTGATATACTACATCCTCACTGGTAACTGGGTGTGAGACTTGTACTTTAGGCATCACTCCTTTATGATCCATTATTGTGTGCCCAGAAGAGTAGTTATTACCATCCACCCTCTTTCCTGTTTCTGCTGGCAGGTAGCAGCAACTACTAGCTTTGTACCAGTCCCGGACGAATGCATAAAGAAGCATTCAGTCACTGTGACAATTCATTGTTTGAACAGTGTTTTTGCCTCTAGGTGGAAGATGAAATGGCAGTGTCCTGAGAGCCAGATTCAGCCTCAGAGTCTCAGCCAGATCGCATTGTTAATAGATGACCACAATAATATATGCCTTAGTGTCTTGAGTTTTGTCCTGGTTTCAGCTGGGATAGTTAATTTTCTTCCTAGTAACTGGTATAGTGCTGTGTTGTCAATTTCGGGTAATGCTGTTAACGCACCAGTGTTTGTTGCTGGGGAGCAGTGCTCAGGTAGAGCCAAGGATGTCCCAGCTCCTGGTGCTGCCCTGCCAGCGAGGAGGGTGGGAGTGCACCAGGAGCTGGGAGGGGACACAGCCAGGACAGCTGGCCTGGGCTGCCCAAAGGGATGTCTCACACCATGTGGTGATGTGCTGAACAATAAGACTGGGAAGGTTGGCTAGTGGGAGGCCACCACTGCTTGAAGTCTGGCTGGGCATCAGGTGGTGGGTGGTGAGCAACTGCACTGTACATAACTTGCTTTGCATATTCTTTTATCGGTATGTTTTCCCTTCTTTTTCTGTCTGGTTAAAATGTCTCAATCTCAATGCGTGAGTTTTACCTTTTTTTCTGATTCTCTTCCCCATCACACTTGGGAGTGTGCAAACGGCCGTGTGCTGCTTAGCTGCCTGCCAGGTTAAACCACAGCAGAGTTACCTTTGACAAAGTAAGCAGATAAAATCATGCCCAAGTAAATGGAACATGAACAGATAAACTGGAACATGAACGGATACAAATGGAATGGTTATCAATTTCCCAGTTCTCACAGGGTATTAAATGTAGCATTTGGGCTTGATCTATTTACAGGGACTGGGGCAATTTGCAGAATTTAACTTCCTGAAGTTTAGGGTTGCTTAGATGTGAGGCTTGATACTGTGCTATTTCAACTCAAAATATTCCAAACAAAGACTAAGACAGGGTCCCCATCTCCAGGGAGTTAGAAATCACAGCAATATTCCTACTGTTTATACAAAAAGCTAATGCTAATTTATAAATCTCTCTCTTGTTTCTATGCCAAACAGCTAATAATGGCACTGTGAACCTGCTTGAGCTTTCTGACAATGAAGAAAACCAAAAAGACTGGGCAAAGAATGAAGCTCCTGTTTCCTGTGCTACTGAATTCAAAGACTGTATGTAGGGATTGCCCTTCTCCTTCCACTTCAGCAGCAGGCAACCTCTTCACTACAGCTGGAAGCCTCAAAGCAGCAGCACAAGTAAAACGTAAGCTATTGTGAAAAACAAGTTCCTGGCTCTTGATAATCAGTTGGATTTTCTCTTGGTTTAGCTTGCCCTGCTAGTTAGCTGTGAGAATGGCAGACACATTTGCAAAAGAACACATGATGTGCATAGTATGATGTGTGAAATACGATGATAGGGTTACTAAACTGTGGTGTAATGCAGACACTGGAATCGCTGCCACAGAGGCAGTTTTAAGATGCACAGGTAATACTAAAAGCAGGTTTTCAGCCCTCACTAAGAATGAAGAAATGGTGGACACTGGGAAGAAAAAAAATAAAAAAAAAATCCTGATCTATCAGAACTTAATACTATAGGTAACTCTGCTATATCATAGATGCTAGTTCTTTACCAAAAGAAACAGAAACTGCTTAGGCCTTCTGCTGGGGCAAGTTTTGTAACTATTTCCTACTTCTGTTTCTTAGAACAGAGAATACTTGTTCTCACTAAGGAAAAAGGACACAGTACTGAATTTTTTGCCTGTGTAGTTGTAAATTGCTGCAAGGAAGGAAATACAGTGTAGTTAAACGTAACAAATCATTTTGGAAACTTTCACTGTAGCCAATTTTGGGCAAAGTTATAAATGAACTGCTAATGTTTGTGACGTGCTGTCAGTTATCTGGCAGGCAGGCAGGCTTGGAAAGCTGCACTAAAATTCAGAGGAAGCCAAAATGGGAGATGAGTTACAAACTGAGGATAACAGTCTCTGGGATTGTTGTGGAAGTGATGTGAAGTACCATGGAGCTGAAAAGTTTGTAAATCATGGCTAAAAGGCATACAAAAGAGGCCTCTAAATATACGTCGTCACTATGTGTATAAATAAAGTATTAATGTTGGACCTTAAAAAGAACAGAAGCGCTGAAGTTTGGCCTAGAGTCAGGGTCAGGCTGGTGAATAGCTGCCTGGAATATTTGGTGGCCTATCCAAAAATGAGCCACACTGATACCAGGCCAACAAGTTCCCTAACAACCTCTCCCTGCTATTCACCGGCATGCATTAGGATCAGCCGAACTCATCTTCCTTTGTCTCGGGCTCTCTTGCCCCCTCTGAGGCACCGTTTTGCAGTGCACAGACGGTGCACGAGCGCTCCCGCACGCCCTTAGGGCTGTGTTCCGAGCTCAGCCTCGGCACCCCCCTCTGCCGCCCCTATCACCCCGTCCCCTCCGCCGCCAGGAGCACTGCTCGCTCCCCTCCCTCTGCTTCGCTTCTCGCCGCCTCCCCATTCAGGGAGGGCAGGGAGGAGGAGGAGGAGGGGGCAGCCCCCGCCGGTGGGCGGCTCCGGGAGGCAGGGGATGCGCGTCCCGCCCGCCCCGGCTCTATATAGCGGCCGTGCCCGCCGCCACCCGGCCGGGGCGCACAAAATGGCGGCGGCCAGCACGCAGGGCCCGCGGGCGCCCAAGCTGGCGCAGCTGCTGGAGCGGGACCCCTACCTGGCCCCCTTCGAGCAGGACTTCCAGCGCAGGTACGGGCGGGGGGCGGCGGCTGCCTCCCCTCCCTCCCCCTGCTCTGCTCTCCCTCCCCGTCCCCTCCCGGCGGCGGGCTGCCGGTGGGCTGTCCCTCCGCCGGGGCGGCCCCGCGCCCTCCGACGGCGACGCCCCCGCTGCGGGCGGGGCCGCCGCTGCCGGGTGCCGCTGAAGCCCCCCGAGCAGGGGCCGGGGCGGGCTGGTGGGGCTGCGCTGGCTGTGAATAAACATCTCCTCAGCCTCTGCTGCTTCTTCTTCCTGGGGCGCCCCTTCCTGCGTTTTTCTGCGGTGTGCGGGGTTCGCCAGGCCCGGCCGGCCGAGTAGCTGCTGGAGAGGGGCCGGGTGTCCTCGCCCCGCGGCTCCCCGCCTGCCCCTCGCTGCTGGGGGGTGGCGGGGAGGCGAGAGGGAAGGGGAGGGGAGTTCGGGAGCTGCTCACCTTGCTGTGCGACAAAGCACACCGCCGGCTTGCTGTTGCTGCTCGGTGTCTCGCTGGTTCCTGGCAGAGAGCAGTAGCAGCAAGGGAAGGGGCTTGTGAAATGGGATTAGGAATCGAGTAAACTGCTAGGCTGGTTTATCGAGCGCTTTCCTCAAACTAATCTCTTAATGACACAATAACAGGGTTTTAAACAATGATTTCTGGCGTGCTTACAGTGCTGTATGCGATGCTGTAAAACACCTAATTCAGTAGGCTGCTGGGGTGTAGGAAGTAATGAGTAGACCTCTTAATAAAAAACATTTATTAAACGATTGGGGAGCCCTAATGCCATCTAAGTGTCACACTGTGGATAGCGGTGTTTGCGTTTCAGGGAGTAGCACGGCAGTGCTGAACATGGTGAGTTTGCAAAACTTTTGTGTACTTGTCATGCAATACTCATCCCAGCTTCCAGGTGCAGTGTCTGAGATCTGCGTGGTGTGGAGCTCTGTGGTCTGTGTACCAGGCCGAGGAACCCTGATGCCTTCAACTGGCTGCTACATGAAGATGTCCCACGTGTCTGTCATTCTTTGCCAGGTTTTCTGTGCCTTTCCTAGCCCCTTCTGAGATGGGAATTGGAACTGAAAACAGTCCTTGAGTTGCATACTGTATGGATTTAGTACAGTTACATAATGATATGGCACTCGTTTAACTAATCCTTCATGTAAAAGTGTGAAGGAAAATAAAACCTGGCAAGCTGTCTAGAAGCAGAAACATATTTACCTTTTGAAGCTCCAAGCATATGTACAAAATAAAGTTGCACATATAATCTTAAAGCCTATTGACAGTATGTTCTTGTGCCTCTAGAAGGATAGCATGTATTTTAAGCGGTGACTTAAAGCTTGGACCTGCATTTGTGGGGCGTATCATTAAGCAACCCAGTGAATTAATGTGCCCCATATAGTGTAGGAAAGGCTACAAAGAGGCAGCAGTGAATCTGCTGTGAAGGAGTTGTGTGTATTAGCTGATCAACTCAGCTCTTTGCCTTGGCCTTGTGGTCACAGTTAGGGTGGGAGGACCATTCTTAGGATGTGTTGTGCTAGTAGCAATTCTTCCAGAGTAGGAAAGTCAGATGGAAGTGGTACCACTCAACTCCTGAATTGTTAAGTTTCTTATTCCTTCTGATACTATGGGCAGGCCTTCTCTACCTCTGCTGCAGATGACACCACCACCCCTGCCTCCCAAGTAGTATGTCTTTCCACTAGAATAGTTCAAACACCAAAAGTGCAGGCGCTTTGTCAGTTCTCCGCATTGAGTTGTTCCTGACAAAAGGGAGGAGAGAGAGATGTTGTGCCTGGCACCCTCCAGCACCAAAAGTGTTTTTCTTGCTTGGACTGGGAAGTTTTGAGAAAAAAGTAGAACAGATTTGGTCAAATACAATACATATGAGTGCTTTTTGTAGTAGACTAAATTTCTTAAAGCTTATAATGATGTTGACACATTAAACAAAGTAATTAATCCACAAAATTCCCCCTCAGTCCTGACAGCTAGCACACTGTGTATAACCTAGAGAAATAAAAACTGGAGATTTTGACAGAGGATTAAGGATGTTTGAGAAACAGGCTTTTTTTTTTTTTTTTTTTTTTTTAACATATCTGTTGAGATCTTTTTACGACGTGTTGTGCAAACCGCCACAAAAACAGCCCTTCCTTTGCCTCGCTTACTGGCTATGTGTTCTTCTAAAGACTGGAGGGGATATAAAAGATTTGGGCTCTATTTCTGGCTGTGGCATCAGCAAGTTGTTGACTCACCCCTTGGGCGGGAGTCTGCCTGCTGTTTATCCGTAGCATCACATTAGCCTAGATTATTGCTAGCGGAAAATTTCGTAACTTTCTGTGCCTGGCTGTTGCGAGACACACAGCTAACTTCACTATGATGGCTTGTTCTCCTGCTTAAAGCGGGGCTATTTCTGCTGTTGCATCAGGTCGTGCAAGACCGTGTAGGGTTGTGCTGTGTCTCTGAGGATGTGTTTCCACAGCTGCCTTGGGCAGCCTGTCCCAGTGTTTGGCTATCCTTGCTGTGAAGATTTCTGTTTTAATGCTGTAACTTCCCTTGCTGCATTTCTGGCTGTCTCAGGTCTCTCTTCTGTGTGCTGTGGACAGGAGCCTGGCTCAGCCTTTTTTCCAAGCATTTCCCCTCCCACTTGCCCCTTTGGTAGCTGAAGGCCGTAAGCAGGCAAGTGCCACTCACACCTCCCCAGGGATAGCTTTTTCTTCTGTAGTCATAAGAAGCCAGCTGTCAGGCTCTGCCTATGTGCCATAGGTGGTAGAAGCTGGACAAGGAAGAAGAAGCTTGCTTGCTTTCTACAGAGGCTGTAGCCTGTCCTTGAGCACCCATGCTTTGCCAGGCTCAAGCCTGTCTTGTTGGAGCTCCCATCCACCTCTGCTACCCTGGGCTGTGCCCCTTCTTCCCCAGAGAGGTGACTGTGCCACATGGCACCATGCTTCAGGCCCAGATTTTTATATGCTTTTTTGTTTATTGGGCAGGGTCGGGAGGGTGGTACTGAAGGGTACATGGGCTTTACATGCATCAGCCTGGATTCTGCACAGTGATGCAGTTATGCTGATTCATTTTGAGAATTGCCAGATTCATGATGAAACGACTCATGATATTGCCTTGAGTTCTGAAAACAACACCCCTTTTTGGTTTTGAGGGCTGCTTTCTATAATCTCTCTTCAAATATAATTTCCTGATTTAGACAGCTGACTTCATTTCTCAAGAATTTAAAAACAAAACAACAAAAAAAAAAAGCACTGAATTATTGGATTGTGATACTTAAAGGAACAAGAATAGTCTAATTGTAATGCAACACATCACTTTCAGATGTCTTGATTTAAACTGTGTGCCAGTTTAGTGTGTGTATGTTTATTTGTATAAAAATATGTAGTTTAATCAGCAGAGCTGCTTAACCATCTCAGGCAAGCTTACCTTAAGAAAAGTACATTTATCTCTGCTCATGTGACTGCTTCTGTATGTGATTTCATATACATTAAAAAAAAAAAAAAGCATATGCTGAGAAAAAAAGCATAGGTGTTATGATGCATCTCTTTCTGTTGGGTTGTAGTGGAAGGAATGGGAGCGTCTTTCATAAGAAGAAACAGAAAATATTTTTACATTACCTGGAGTTGACAGCAAATGTTTACGTGGATTTTATTTGTGACAATTTAACGTGAAGGAAGGGTGTTCTTTAAAGAAGGAATGGATGCATAATGTTAATAGCATGCAAGTTTTTGGTCTTCTGTCCTTCATCAACTGCATTTTCTTCTGTCTTAATTTGCCACGATTCACCTGGTAAGCAAGGAAGACATCCTAAATTTGAAATTAAATCTGCCTGAAGTTCTCAACTGTTACATTAGCTCTTTGAGACTTGAATAAGACTCCATTAACATTAGCTTTCTTAATAGTTACTATTAATTACTCTGTTTACTTTTCTGGTAAGCAGACCTTTCTATTACTTTGAAATATGTTTTCAGGTATGCACTTAAATTCTCTGGCTCCCACTGTTTGGAAACAGCTCCCTAACACAACCTTAACGATTGTAGCTGTAGCATTCAAATGATCTTAAAAGAGATTTGTGGTTTTCATGTCTGTTTGGACACAGGGTTTGTTGCTGAAGGAGATGATGTTTTCTGCTTACATAATGTGCTCTACCTCTGAATTTTTAATTTGCTCTGGCAGATGAGTGAAATGAGGCCAGCCATATATGGTACAGCAAGGAGGAGATGTGCATCTTGAATAATTTTGCATGTAGATATTTAGAAGTACTTGCTGCAGAACTGGTCTTTATCTTACTAGTCCTTCATTCATATAGAGGATATGTTATCTGTGTTTGAGAGGGCTTTAAACCCTGATCAGCAGATGCTGTCAAAGCTGCCTAGCCTGGGTTTGGCTTTGAGTGCTTGATACTACAACCAAACTTCTTTGCAGTTACATCTAATCAAGCCTTGATACTACTACCTGTAAGCTGACACTGCTGAAATCTTCCCCTTTCAAGCTGTGTTCTCCCCCATTAGTGGTCTGCAGGCTCTGCATCAGTGATCTGTAGTGTTCCTCAGGTGGCCTCATTGAATGTTCTTGCTCCCAGGTACTGTGAGCTCTTTCATTCAAATTTTCCTTCAAAACTCTGTTTATAGGTAACTTAAATTACAACCAAGCAGAGCTATCTATGAGAGTAATTAATCAATAAATAGCTCCAAAGGAAAGGGATCCGAATAAAGTAAGATACATCTCAGTGTGTAGGACTTTACCATAGCCTTGGGTACTTGTGTGGGTGGGCTTTGCAGTGAACGCATCTGGCTCAACCTTACAACAGAGCCATTCTACAAGTGTTGTCCTCCTTGTTTTGCCAGACTTCTTGGTTTATTTTTGCCTTGACCTAAGAAAGGGGAAAAAAAAATCTCTCTCTCAAAACTGTAAACTAACATCCATTCAGTAATAGATTAGAAGTGGATGTTCTCCATGCCCCTCCGTTAGAGGCTGATGCTCAGACTGCTGGTGCTTGCCCCAGTGTGTGGGCCAGAAATCTCTACCTGCCTCAGGACAGGAGGACACCTAGCAGTGTCCTAATAACTTCAGCCATCAAAGTTGTGGAGTCACATCTGTTCTCATCTGCAGACCAGGATCCCTCATATTCCAAATCTCGGGACATATCAGCATGCATCTATAAAACATGAAGTGGTCTGAAACACTTTGTTTCACAGTCCGGATGCCTTGATAGGATCCAAGTGCTACCCTAAAGAAGGGCTACCTAAAATGTGATGCTAGGACCTTGTTAAGCCACAAGTGTGGGGTATGGACTACCATGGCTGAATGAGTGACCAGTGGGAAGAAATGGGCTTCTGGTGACGCATCTCTGGTCATGTCTATGCAAACGGTGGTTTGGGGGTAGAAAGAGAAATCTGTAATTCCTCTTTCCTCCCAATACCTGATTGTTGACCCTGGGTTGTGTGGGGTATTTTGTTTGGGGAGGAAAGCAATCCTTTCATTGTTCGTAGTGAACCATTCATCCCTGACCTGCAGACATGCTGTTCAGAAGTTGAAACAAAAATCTACTTAGTAAAACAATCTAACAAAAAACCCCCAAGTGATAGCCTTTGCATAGGATATCACTGTTCTAAATTGTTTGACCATCTGTGATATGTTTTCCCACAAGTATTTTGTTAACTCTCAAGTGTTATTTAGGCTAAAGATTTTGTATAATTTAGTATGTATTTTTAGTCTTTTACCTCTTAGAACATAATTGGCTCAATTAAAACCATTAATGCCTGTGGTGTAATTGCATTTTATGGAGTTACGAACTGGTATTAGAAAATGCTGCCCATTAGAGTTTTCTGCTGTTACAATGTGCATGTCTTATTATATTTTAGTAGCCCCTGCAACTGCCTCTTTACTCTGCTAACTGTATAGTCCTCAGTAAAAGCTTACTTTTTGAATAGTTCAGTTTATAGAGTAAATGAGTAAAAATGTACTACTGCACAGCTTCAGTCTTTATATTGACTAAAGCTTCAAGAAGGACATTGGTTTGTTCAGCTAGGCAAAACACCTGCAATGGTGTTTGATCATAGGCATGGGTTGTGAAAGAAAGGGAAGGTCCCATTTCTTTTAAGGTGTTGCTGAGTTTTTCATTAAGACTGGGATGTCTACTCAGTGGCTTTAGTAGCTGGATCAATTAGCAATGTATCTGTCAATTGGCTTAGAGGTTTCTGGTGGTGTTCTTAGATATCACCACTCTTTCAATAGGGAAATATTTGCCATTCCCCAGTTTGTATCTGTCTACTATCTGATTACTGCTGCTTTACTATGTTTTTTCATTTTTTCTACTTTTAGAGATACACAGTAGTGGGTACTTGAAGAGGTATTGAAAATGAAAAACCATGGAATTAGGTTTGATAGGACTGAGTGGGAAGGCAGCTGTTGGGGTCTCAAAAGTTTGGGAATGATGGCTGAGAAGAATTACTTGGATGGCATCCTAGTCATGGGCAATGGTGGGAGTGAGGTGGAAATCTGGATAACATACATTGCTGTCGTTTCTTTTTTCTTCTGGCATCCCATAAGTACAGCAGACTTCTGTTGAACTACTCAGAATGATTCTAGAGCCGTGTAGAAAAACAATACCTGCCGATTCAATGGGCTATATGCATCTGCATTACTGTACTTGTTAGGATGGTCTTGAGCATTAGGGTAAACAACCCTGACAAGCTCAGCCAATTGCATAATTGATGGCCTTAACTTTTAAGCCTGTGAGGGGAAGTACCTGAGCATGGTGAACATACGGGTGTTTGGGAGCTTGTCTCAAACTAGCTCTCATCTGATGTTACGCAGTTTTGCAATGCACTGAAGTTTACTTGCTTTATCTGTTGTAGAAAGCAGATGTGATGGGCTGAGACATAAGTGTTATCTGAACGACTTAGAAGAAATAGTAGCGTAAAACCAGAAGCACCAAAAAATAGGGCCATTGGATTAAATAGGATTTCAAGAAGTTGGGATAAGCACAACATGTGCAATAACCACATACTTAGGTCTTACTGTTATTGGCTAAGACTAGGAGTTGCAATTCCTGAAGGAAATACTAAGATGTTAGGAAGACGTTGACGCAATGCAGCTTGGAACTGGCATTGACATGCTGACACTGAAGTGTTCAGTCTGTACTGGGTGCTCCTTCTCAGGCACTACGATGCCATTGACTGCAAAACCAGGCACATACATGTAGTTGCTGGTGTGATGGCTTCTTGTCCGTTCCAGGCTGCGTTGGCCAAGCGCAGGGCATGCAGTAAAGGACCCGTTATAAAGTCAAATAAAGACTGAGCTGTGACCTGCTGGAGTTTTGAGCCACTCTGAGGGGTTCGGCTGAGAAACCTGCTCTTCCTGTGGGACTGTTTGAATAGCAGAAAACAATTGAGAAGATCTATGGCTTTTTGTACAATGATTTGATTCAAACTTTAATAACGCTCTTTCCATAACGAATGTGAATAGTCTTGGGAATACACTTAAAAGGGAGGCAGTTAAGCAGTGGGGAAAGTGCTTGATAACTGCTTTGCAGGGTGTGTTCTTACATGTATACTGGTAACTGTGTCTGTGTGTTTTACTTGTCCTTACTCGAGGATCTGCAACCATAGATGTCCAGCACAAATCTCGTCTTCACTGGACTTGGGTACCTGCACCTTGCTTGTTTGCACTGGCAATTGCTAGAGTTGGGCAGCCTCCTCCCGGGCTCCAGTTGTTTTTGCTGGGTAATACATGTAAGATGTCGTGTGCATGGTAGACTTTCACTTCAGCTGGTAATCTATGCTTTACATAAATGCTGCTGCTGTTCCAGTTTTTGTGGCATTCACATGTTTTCCATTGAGAATGGGAGAGATGTATTCATAGTGTTAAGTACAGCCCTGGTAGTTTAAGTCTTTGCTCTTAAAACATCCGCTAGTTCCGAACAAGAAACCAACTAATTACATGTCCTCTGAAGTACTTACGCTGGAGATATTGAGACAAAACATGGAAAATGCTGTGCATAACTTGTTTTCCTGGTATTGGCTAGTCAGGACTAAAAGGAGGCATGGTCCTGATGGTGTGGGGTTTGACATCAGTGGATTCTTCATAGGAGACTTGTGTGGTCTGGATTCATGCTCCGCAGATTCTTTGTAGATCTACTCAAGGGCAGGATTCATTTGAAGGAAATTAGAGCTTGTAGCCTGTGCTCCAGCTGAAGAGACTTAGTAAGCAAGGTGTGCCTTGGGTGCCTGGAGCTGTGCAAGTGAGACCCGAAGTAGCTCTGCTGCCTACCACAGTGAGACCCTTTGAGCATCCCTATGGTGGCACTGGGAAAACAGCTACACAGGCTGATGGACATATGGCACATCTATATCTGGTCATAGTTCTCAACAAAACGTTCAAGTTGTATATTGTCTTAATAGCTGCTAGGTTTAGAAAAAAGGCAGGAAAAATCAGGATATAAGTATTAAATTTTGTTAGCAGGGCAGTTGCCTCTATATACGAGTTACAACTAATTACTCTGAAAAATGGATTGGAGGCCGCCTCAGTTCAGCTACATAGCATTAGCAGGTCTGAAGAAATTGGGTGGGTTCTGAGAATTTGGCCAGAACCTTAAAACAATGGATTATGTGTCCAGGATTCTAATTACTGTTTCACTGTTATTGTAAGGAATAGCTTTGCATTGCTGAATACTTCACATTCAGGTATTTATGCGTGCATCTTCGCTACTTCTAAACTGTGAAGAAGGCATTCTTATTCCAGAGGACCTTCTTAAACTGACAACCTATCTCATGAAGATGCATTTTTCCCTCTGTTCAATTTCGGTGTTTATGTATACACACTTCTTTCTTTCCAGTCTCCCCATTACCCTCTACTTACTCCTGCTATGCCTTCTAATCCTCGCTGCTCCTTCATCTCCTGTCTCTCCACAAAAGGAACTCCTTTCCACTTGTGCAGTGTCAGAGATCTAAAACCTGTCTCGCTGCTGCTTCAGTTTACTTTGTACTTCTGAAGGCTTGCTTCATACAGTTATTCATTAGCTTAAAAAGAAAATAATGTCTTAAGGCAATGTGTCAAGTGAAACAACATCAGGTTTCTGTATTTAAAATGTTTAAAACATGAGTTTTCAGTTTTCCACTGCAAAAAATGTTTCTCTGCTGAAAAAAAGTTTTAAGCTGGAATATGGCTTACCTCTTCTCCAAGTATCTGACAACTTACTTGACACCTTTATAGCACCTTGTGTTAACAAGTTGAAGGCCAGTTATTAGTGATGATTCCTGGCCATGCTACAAAGAATAGGCCTCCGTGCTGATTAGAACAACAAAGTCTGCTTCGCTCTTGTTGCTGTCAGAAGCACCTTGCCAATGAATGTTATCTGGACATTATTTACAATTAAAATCTAGTGTAGGCTTTTGATCTACTTTCTCAGAATAGATGTCTGAAGACCTGTCTAATGAGCTAGGTTAACTAGTTTGTTTGAAATACGTTTTCAGTTATATGAACATCTTGAAACTGTTTCATTAACCTGGGTATTTATAATGCTGAATTCATTTTAGTCTATCTTGGTATAGTTAAAAACAAACAAAAACCCTAAACCTTACTGATAGTCTCTTTAACATGCAGCTCTGAATCTGTTGTCTCATATTACTTGCAGGTAGCAGTAGCTCTAATGCTATTTGACACCCTCCTTCTTTCCTTTGGGCTGTTGCTCAGGCACAGCATCCTTCTGGTTCTCACGTGTCCTTATGCTTTTGGTGTGATGTGTTGCTGGGTTTTGTGCTAGCATGTCTGCAGTTGTGCTTAGAATTAGACAGGATAACTTTGAAGGGGGCTATGAAGTTCCAGTAAGGGTGGACCTACTCTCCCAGGCATTCCCCTACTAGGAGGTTATGCAAAGTTCCAAAAACGTAGCCTAGATCTGCAGAAGTAATTGAGTGATGCTTAGTCATACAAAATGAATTTCTGAGGGCTTTCTTAGTTCATAAAACAGAAGTTTCTGCCCTTATGTGAACTGGTCTTGCATTCAGAGAGGGGTTTGCCTCTGTACGTTCTGCGGTCCTTCACGAGAGTGGGAATCCATGTGCTCCTGCTTCTAAGTGGCGCAGACAAGAGGAACCAAAGTGAAGATACTTTCCTTTGTGGTAGAAGCAGAAAACTGAAGAAAGCCTGTTAGAATAATTTTCTAGAGCAGTGTGGACTTCAAGTATGTTAGTATTAGTTCAACCTGCTCAAAAAACAACCAAAATAAGAAAATGAACCACCAAAACCCTCCTTTTTGATCAAGAAAAGGTTTATAGGGGTATGGACAAGCTAAAATACAGACTTCATTGATCTTGAAGAGTAGTTAAACACTATTGTGAGGATGTGCAACTTGAAGAGAATTTTATATATATTTTATGTATGTATATATATATAATATATATATAAATATAATATATAAATATATATATATATGTATTTTATATATATATATATTCATTTTTTTTAATGGGAAATGTTTAGGTTCTGATCTTAATTTGCCCTTGTCTTCCAGAGAGGAAGACGGTAGAGGAGAACTAGATAAAATTAGATAGAATCTCTTTGAGAGATTATATTGGATGATAAGAAGAAAATAACACTTTTGTACTCATCACACTGCTATGAGATTATTACAGTCAGCGTGGGGATTTTTAACAAAGCGATGCTTTCCCATTCCATAAATCCATCTGTGCCAACTGTGTGTGGGCCCAGACATCTGTTTTGAGGGTGTTTTTTGGCTTATGGGTCAAAGTAGGCAGGCTGCATGCATGTGCAGGATGTGTGCCTCCAGGCACTGCCCGTGGTCATATACAAATGCAGCCTTGTCGGATCTAAGGTTTTTGGCTATATGAGCCAAAAGCATTTGGTAAGATGCTTTGGAGAAAAGCAGGAAGACCAAGGGGAATTGTCTGAAAGACTCCTGTTAAAATCATGCTGTTCAGAAATTGCCCATCTAGAATGAATTAATTGCATAAACATAGGAGTCTAGCAGCCTTGGGGGGTACCTGACTGTGCTGTAACTGCTATTCCAGAGAAGATAATAGAAGCTTGATAAATTCTGTTGTATGGGATAATCTTAAGCAGTTATCTTGGATATTTTAGGCTAACATGCCCTGAGATGTTTCTGACTAGGCTAGTAAATCTTACTGTTTACATAATCTGATACCTATTGTCATTGATATCCCTAGTATAAATATTCTTGGTTATATTCCTTTACTATATTATTTTCCAAGCTTTTTTTTTTTTGTGTTGTTGTTTTGTTTCTGTATTAAAATATTTCAATTTTCGTGATTAGATGGTATATGTTTAGTATTTCCAATGGCGTTGGCTCTTTGGAAGTATATGTGAGGTTTTAAATGAAGCATAGTCTGTTGGCAAAGGGCTATTTCTTTCAATAGAGATCAAATGTGTTCTGTCTACTTCTCATCGAATCATAGAATGGCCTGGGTTGAAAAGGACCTTAAAGATCATCTAGTTCCAACCCCCTGCTCTTGGCAGGGTTGCCAACCACTAGAGCAGGCTGCCCAGAGCAGCATCCAGCCTGGCCTTGAATGCCTCCAGGGATGGGGCATCCACAACCTCTCTGGGCAGCCTGTGCCAGTGCCTCTCTGCCCCGGGCTGTGTGGAGATGTCACTTGACCTGCTGTTAACTGTTTCGTAGCTTTTCTCAGAATTTTTCACACACTAAGATACAACTAAGCTCTTAATTTAGAGGGGGAAACAAGCTTTTCCTGTTATGTTTGCTGTAGAACTTCCTTTGCAGCTTTTGGGAAAACAGAGGTGTTTTTTTTTTTGTAAGTTGCACCTATGCACTTAATGTACATGTAGACACCCACCAGCCCTTCTTTGAAGGAGTTTCCAGCTAGCATGTGCACGTATCCAGCCTCCAGTGGGTTCATGGCAAGTTTAGCTATGGCTTATGGAGTTCATAGCCTTAATCTGTGGCATATTTGATAGGAGCTTTCAAACGAGAGGTCTTTAATGCTTGATTTCATAAACATCTGAAGATTTTTTCAAAATATTGCTGACTTCTTTTAATCCTGTTTACAACAATTGGGAAATATTTAAGAAAAAAATCAGCCTTCTAACAGTGTCTTTTAGATAGCAGTAAACAGACTTTTAATAGTAATGCTATTGCAGTGTAATTTGAATGTGATTATAATGATTAGCTCTTTCAGACAGAAAATTGTAAATGATGCTTGTTAGCATGTAGATTTATTTGCCAAACTTCTTCAGATTTTCTTCATATCATGTAAACATTTTGGAGAAAAACCCTCTTTCCTGCTTTTTACCCTGAAATAAATAAATAAGTTCATACTGTTTTAGATGCTGTGTGATTTTGATAGTAGTTGTATTGCAGTACTTTCCTCGAAAGTTACAAATTCTAACTCTGGTGTGATACAGCTTGAGAGAGGCCTTGGATTGTAGTGTCAGCGTATGAAAGTGTGATGTATGAAATATCTAACTGTCTTTAAATGTTGCTAAGGTAGAATATGGATGAAAAGCTTCAGTAGAAGGAGAGCTAGTCTGAAGGAAGCTAGAGGTGTTAACTACCAAACCTAACCTATGGAGTAATGACTGTATAGAGTGGTGATGCTGGGTGGTAAAACTTGCCTGTTACTGGTATATAAATTTGACCTCACTGCCCCCAGAACATGCCACGAAGTAAATGCTGATTATGGTGCAAGCTGTCTCTTCTGATTTTAAGATTTATTAAAGAACTACTGTTTCAGAAGCAGATATGAGAATGTTTTAAGGCCAAAGATAAGCCTTTAATTATAAGGTAACTTCAAATTGACTTTGTCCTCACGGGTTGGCATGGGGCACCCCCCAGGTTCCCAGGCAGCGGCTGGCTACTCATGCTAATGTGCAGGCTTCTCAAGCCTCAAGAACAAGGCTCAGTAGTGCAGACAGGACGTGCATCAGGTTTCCCAAGTACAGTGTCTTCTGCAGGTCTCCAAGTCCAATGTTTCAACAGGTTTCATGTGTGCATTGTTTAAAATTAGATTACTTGATGAAGTTAATGGCTGCAGAAAACTTAATCTTGAGATCTGCTTGTTCAAAAATAAACAGCAGTACCTTTCATAGTACAGAAGTTAACGTGACACCTTGAGCTGGTAGAAGCTGTCTGTAGGTGCCATAACTGGTAAAAGTAAGTCGGTCTGCATACAGAGATGTACGTGTTTCAGCTCTACCTTGTGGCTTTTGAGAATAAAGTGAAAGGGTTTACTAGAAGATTAAGTACTGGAATAGACCTAATGATCATTATTACCTCAAAATTTAGCATGTTTGGAGGCTCTTGGGTGGCAACTACTTTATCACAGCCAGTAAACCAGGAATGTTGTTACTGTACAATAACAATGAGTGGATTAACAATCATAAGATGTCTCCTGAATAGGATCTACTCTGGATCCTGAAGTTATGGACTAAGTATTATAAGATAGCAAGTGATGTCTCTGAGCATGCATGTCAGCCCTTGTATATTTTGGCTTAGCTATTTACTTTTTTTTTTTTTTTTCTTAACAGCAAATAGAAAATTTTAGATAAAAACAAAACAAGCTTTTTAGTATCAGAAGCAAAACTCTCTGAACTTGGGCCTTTAAATTTCAGGAATTTCAGATCATGAAATAGTATGTTCCCTTTCCTAATGTGTGCTGACATCAAAGTAGGTATCAGACTGAGCATTCAGCAGCCATCATGGTGAACTTTGAGTGGTTTCCAGCTTAAAATGGAGGTAGCTGCAAATAGCATTTACATCTGTTAAGTGTTGTTGCAGAACATTTTTGCTATAGTGGCTTATGACAGAAGCATCTTCCAGGCCCTATAGAAGTAGGAAATGTGAACTTTGCCAAGACCTGATTCTTCTTCAGAAGTTCCTCTAAACATCTTTTTTTTTTTTTTTTCTGTCCTTAAATAGCAGGGATTGGTGTAGTTTGCAAAGTCTAGCCAGTCAACGTAATTCAATTGAAACAGTATTTTCTCAAAAATGCTTAGTTCTGTGTTATAGGTTGGATAATCAATGCATCACTTGGCAGGGCAACAACAAGCAGATATTGAAGTAGCTCTCTTAAAGACAGACATTGCCAGCACAGCATGCAGTGTAAGAGAAATGGTTGTGCTGTCAGTACAGCTTATAGGTGCAAGAGTGTGCTTTTTCGTAGTTCCAACTGTTGCTGATGCCCTTTCCAACCTAGACAAAACTTGTGATGACAAATTCAGTGGTTTAACTTCATCTTCACTGAGGACTTTGTCAGCAAAAAGGATGTTGCTCACCAGTAGCATCTGCTAGTATATTAACAAGCACTTTTAATGTAAAACTGATTTTAGAACAATTGTCTTCATATTTTAAAAGATCAGTGACGGCTTCTAGCTGTGTTTGTCTTAGTTCTTTCAATGTGGCTGTGATTAATTGAAGTACGTGTTTTGATACCACGCTTGTGCAACGTGGACTTTCTGAAGAGGAAATAGACTGGACTTTGTGTATTTGGTTATACAGGTTACTCTGGGCCATGAATTTCAAGGGCTGCTCTTGGTATCATTGACTCTGCCACATAGTTCTCAGCACTTGTTGGCAGGTTAAGTAGTTCTAAAAATGGCACTGAGACTTTGTCACAGTTCTTACTCAGTGCTTAATAAGGTTTGTCCATTCAAGCTACAGCATAGAGCCCACTCTAGGGAAAACAACCGAGCAGTGATTTGTGTATTATGAGGTATTGTGTTCCTGTTTTCCTTCATATCTGAATTTAGAGTTGTACAGTAGTGGCAGTGCTTTGACACTGAATACATGGCTTGTTAGGTGAGAAGTTTTGACTTGAGATTTTCCTTTTTCCTACTGTTTCTATTGATACTTTTTTCATCAAGTGGTCCATTTGTAAACTATAAAATAAATAGTAAGGAAATTGAAGTGAGGAGGAAATTGCAGTCTTGGCAGATGAACTTTATTTCATACCACAAAGGTATGAACCCAAGTGGAGGGTATAACTGAGGGGACACATAGCTGCTTCTGCTCATGCATTGCAGGCTTTGGAGGAAAAATAAAATGAAACTGTGGGATTAAATAGTTCTTACTGAATAAGCATCTGTAATTTAGCTGCTTACTGACTGCCAGTGTGCAAGGCATCGTTTGTGTCGTTTCCACACACACACCCTCCTCTGACCAAGTTTCAAGTAGCCTGTTGGTGAGAACAGTGTGCTCGGTTTCAGTACTTAATTGATATGTTGTTATATGGTACGAGCACAAGGTTTCAGTTGACTTTGTTTCTTTATTCTTTAGGTATCAAGATCATGAAAATTGAATTTATGGGCTTAAAAAGACAGGTCTTCCCTCGTGCTGATACCCGTGTTCTTATTTGAATGATGGAGATATTTATTGTACGATCTTTAAATCATCTTCCCAGAAATCATTCAGGTCTTTTGCATTGCAGGTTATATGAGTAAGTCGACTATTTCAAAACTTTTGACTCAGAAGCCTAGGTAGTTGAGGATAAATGCATAACAACATTGCATATACTACTATAAAATTCTCATTTTGCTTTCTCTATGTTTTATAATACAGCCAAGGCAAATTTTGGTGGAGGTCTGTGGGATTTCAGCTCATGCCTACACACACATGCTACTGCAATGTGAATTTGAATTTCTGGGTGGTCAAATAATGGAAGGACAATGAAAAAGGATGGAGGAAGTGAGGGCCAATGTGGGAGCAGAAGGAAAAGGAATACAGAGTGAAGGTTTTCCGACCACCTCTAGAGACAGACAAAACGTGAGGCTTGCATCTCTGTGAGGAAGTTCCTGACTTTGCAGCTGTTTTTCTCTTTTTCCTGCTATGAAGAAGTGCATGGTGTGTGAATTGTTTGTAGATGGGTAGGATTTTATTTTTATTTTTTAAATAATAGGGTGGTTATAAGATGATTGGAGCAAACAGGTTGTAATTGCAACGTGGAGTGTTACTCCTCATGATGCTTACTGCAGTGACATGGTAATTGCAGATCACACACACGTCTCAATAACATTTGTAATGGAGTATTGCTTCTCCTGGCTGGTTCCTTTGTGCTCTGCTCTGTTAGCTGATGAGAGCTGGTCAAATGCAAGGAACTTAAAAAATTGCATCATTGTATCATCTATATGTGAGCAAGATAACTATAAACCTTCGGGTAGAATAATGGTGTATTTGTGTCACTTCACTAATTCTTACTGTTCTGATATCCTGACTAGATATTGGTAAGAAATTTTTCTTAGTAGGTGGAATTGCTTAACTGCTTTTTGTTAAATTCCTGGAAATAATGCTGTCAAATTCTACAAGAACAGTTTCAGCATTATTTATGGTAAAACGTGTATTTATATGATTTATATGCTCATGTCAGTACTCTGTTTCCCATAATTGGTGGCATTCAGTATACCTTACAAAGAAGTTTTTGGTTTTTTTTTGTTTGTTTTTTTTTTCAAAAATCATGGGATTTTTGTATTGTGAAAATATTTTTTTAGTTAACCGAAAGGTAACTAAACTTACAGAAAGGTAACATTTGTAAACTTCTAAATGTGTTTTCAGGTCTTGACAATATTCTGCATTGCATCTTCGATTTGCTGTTTCCATTTGTTGTTTCATTCATACTGCTGTCACCATTTTTAATTTTGCTTACAAGCACTACTTAGTTGTGTAGTTCTTAGACAGGGAGCAATCTGTAGCATGGATTTGGGGTGTCCAAACCAAAATTTCATATTCTCTGGGGGATCCCAGAACTCTAAGGCTCCTAACAATTTTTTCTTTTGCTCCAAAGTACAGTGTTTGATTAGCCTGCAAGGTGCTGGAAGGAAGTTCCCTCCAGAAAATTTATTTTTTACCTTACTTCTCCTCTGTAATCAGACTTAGATGATGTTTAAAGGCCTACATATTTGGTAGTAAGCTAGGAATGAATTTTTCTGCATAGTTTCTTTAGTCTTTAACACTTATGGTGCATATTGGTTGTATCTTAAACTTCCAGAACAAAAGTACTTCTGGAAGAAAATGAACCTTGTAATTGTATCATTGTTGTAACTCGTCCTATTTCAGTGTTGTTAAAATATATGAATTGGAACATACTGCATAATACTGAAACTTGAAGTTTCCACGAGTGCTGCTGGGGATGAGGTAGTAAGAGGATGCATGGAGGTGGTGGGATGAGACCCTCCAGTTTCTAAGGGAGACTACATACCCAAGATAAAACTGCAAGCGACTGTATAATGTGGCAGCATTGGTCTGCAAAGTTTTTAATGAAATAAGATGATTTTGTCTATTCAGCTGTGTCCAGGGGATGAGCTCATGGATGTGATGTGGGCACTGTGTGTGGTGACTTATTTGGGGGGTGGGATGGTTGGTTGCTTTCACTCTAATTGAATGGACTTAAGAGTGAGCTGTATGGATGCAAGCTAAACTTGCTTCTGGTGTTATTTCAGTTTATGGGAGAATAAAACATAATGATTATTACAAAAGCTGGGGTGTTTTCTGTAGCTTTCAGTGCCCTTCTGAGGGGCACTGAGAAAAATCACTGAGGAAAGCACTTTGACAGATGGATCTTACTCTGAATTTATTCTTAAAGCAAAGGTGGAAGGCACCTAATACTGAAATCATGTCTAGAAAGAGATAGTTGATCAGCAAAGGGACAACGTAGTTTTAAACTGTAGGCTTTGCCTTCTGTTTGTTTTAGTAAAAAAGCTGTCACACTTCAGGTTCACCTCTACTGAAATTAATAGGCATTTGCCTTTGCCAAAATATTTGCTTTGAAACTGCTTACCTGTTTTGCCTAATAACTTAATCAACTCATTACTTACATATTAAAGAACAGCTTTTCCCTTCACGGTACTGTAGCCTTTTAACACAATGTATTTTATTAGTGCTCATGGCTTTAAACCTTGGCTGCACGTGAGCTGCTTGCAGTGTCAGGCGTGCAGAAATGCATCACGGGCCTGTTCTTAAACTGTGTGCAGGCATCTGGCCTGGCTGCTTGGGGATTTCTAAGCTGGGGCTTGTTCCAGACTGAAATGAAGAAGGGGAAGGGGCCTTGTAAAGGAAGGCTGTGGGCAACGAGCAGGGCCTGGCTGTGGGTCCCTGCTTGGTACCCCTTTGGGGCTGGGGCCTCTGAAACCCTGCGAGCCCCTTCCCAGAGCGCCTGGAGGGGAAGCCAGCTCCAGCTTCCTGACTGTTATTAAAGGGTCTTAATAGAAGTGTGCAGTTTCATCTGCCTTCTTCATACCATGTGTCCCCTCATCCTCCACTTCACCTCCCAGGATAATTTTCTGGGCTCTTGGTAGAAGCTGTCAGCTGGAGAATTTCGGGTCAGCTTTGCGTTTGTGAAACAGCGTGCTCCAGTAATGCGCGTTGTGTACTAGCTCTGATTGCATGCTGTCCCTGAGCATCCAGCTTTCTGGTTTTGTATGTACAGAAAACCAGTCTTCTCAGTCTTGAGATCAGATTTCTTTGGGTTGTATGAGGGCACAAACAAACTGGTAGAACCGTTTGCAACTCGCATTACGCTGTGAGCATACTCTAGGGAAAAAGGCTGTCTGCAGAAAGACAGCAACCTGGTTGACTCGAGGTGGAGTAGTACTTAGGTAAGACAGCTTCTCCTAGACATCCCCCAAGACAGCAAGGAAGGGGGCTTGCTCTACACGTATGATATATGGAAGTTGAAATTCATATTAGCTGTGTTGTAATTAGAGTAGGAATGTAAGCCACTCAAAACTCAATTATGGAAGTGAAATGCAGTTCTAGCAACTCCTTACTGCTATAAAAGAGGAATGAATTATCAGTTCAAACTCTGTTTTATTGTCCGTATCAGTTTTTGTTCATACTGCTCATTACAGATACTATTGTGCTTGCAAAATTTTTTTATTTTATTTTTTTTAATTGTGGATTTTTCTCAGTAAGCAATCTGAAAGTTTACACTTAATTAGGAATAATTGGTATTCTTAAGAGGTTTCTCTCAAAGTCGTGTGGCAGGTCGAAGATTACTTTTTTATTGAATTCAGCTGTACATATGGCATATGCAAAGGAAAACTGTTCAGCTCAGACCTGAGACTTGCTTATTGTGCTTACGCAGTGCAACGTTCACAATTCAGATGCTGGTAACCTTGAATGAACTTCTCTTGCTCCTGTGACTCCATGTGGCAGACTGAGCAGTTCACTGCACCAGCTGTGTGGTATTTTAGGACTCGGAAAGAGACCGTGGCTCTGGTCTGCATTTAGAAGCCTGACGTGTACTGAAAAGGGCCCTTCCACATGGTTCTTCTCTCTGTCTGCTGCTCTTGTGCTCTGAGCTTTTCGTTGTAGCCAAGTAACTATCGTGTACCATAACGCAGTGGGATGGCATGTCGGGGCTCTCTGAACCAAGGCTTTTAAACTCTGTCAAACGGTGCGCCTACTGATGCCCTGTGTCCTTAGTGATTAAAAGAAATATTTCATTTAGCAAGCACTTTCTGAAAGAAAAGGCATGAAATGCTTAGCTCAGAAAAATGTGAGAATTAGTATTTTATTTTTTTTTAAGAATAAATTAACGGAATATAAAGACCCGGGCTTCCTTCAAGAGAACTAGAGTAATGTAAATGCTTGGAGCCCTTTACTGTGTGAGGCACATTGGGCATTAAAGTAGTTCTAATAACCGTGCCACATTAGTCCCTCCCTAGCAAGGCAGAATTATGCTAATTTGTTTTAAGGGAGACGTGTAAAGGAAGAAAGATGTGCTAAACACAACTATCCCAAATATATTTGGGTACCTTTTCAAAAGCAGCAGAGTGCTGCATCTGTCTTTCAAATTTAGCACAGAGACCAGTCTCCCTAAAAATCCTGAAGAAATCAGCAGGAGAAGTTCACCACAGTGTTCAGAGTGACAGAATTAGGGCAGGTGCACTTAACTTAAATTTACTGAAGCTGGCTGAAAGGTGGGTAAGGTGCTCATACAGCTCGTGCGTTGGCTCAGGCTTGCCTGCAGAACCCCACTGCGGGCATAAAGGGGACCAACTGCAGCACTCAGGTGGGGATTGCCAGTGGGCAGCAGGAAGGTAAACAAGGAGAGATGCAGAGAATCGTGTGGTGGCTTCATGTTCCTGCAGGTTTGGGTGATATAGAAAAAAGAAGGTTCCCCTTGGCCTCATAGAGGCATCCTGGTGTTGAACAGCAGCTCTATCTTTCAGCTCAGGAAGGAGATGTATTCCCATTGCCTTTCCTGAGGGCTCACCTTTCTCTGGTTCAGAGTACTCAGGAATATGCCTCCCTCTTGAGTTAGCTATCCAGGAGGAAAGACTTGGAAATTGCAACTGTAACGTTTGGTTAAAAGGTTAAAGAAAGAAGAAGAAAAATCTTTAGCATTGGGTGATATACAGTATGAATACAATCTTGCATCCATAACGCCTTTACTCCTAAAGAGTTTTATACTTCGGTGCTGAAAACTCTGGACGTTTTTGTCAATAGTAAATCACTTGGTGTTTCCAGAATGCTTTGGCACAATACTCTTTATATAAGCGTGTGTGTGCAAATTTCATGTGTGCATATGTGTACAGTGTGTATCATAAATTTAAATAGAAATTACAAGAAATTAGAATGGAAATAACCAAGTATGTTCCTTGTGAACATGTAGTTACTGTAATTGTAATGCTTCTTTAAGGTGATAGTGACGTAAAAGTTGATTTGACACACTTCAGTGACTACATGACCTGATGTTAAATTGCATGGCAATTGTGCTAATACAGTATTCGAGGAGGAGAAACGATGCCTACCACAACAGCAGAACTTTTTTCAGGGTAGGAGCTGGGTTGTTTCACTTGCATTTTTTGTCAGTTTTAGCATTGTGGTATCCCTTTTTCTTTGTAGGTGTATTTATGTACGCAGATAATGAATGCAAGCTTAGCAGAGGTGTATGTGGTGGCTGGTAACCGAAGATATATTAGAATGTTTTGGCACTCGCAGTGGTTGTATTTCTGTCATTATCTGCATTGTTGTTCTTATATCTTGTCACATTCTTTGTTGTGTGAAACTGGCTAGCTTCAATTGCTATAAAGTAGTAAATACTCTTAGATTAATTCCGGTTGGCAGGGACCCCGGGATGTTCAGTGTCCCAGCATCCTGCTGAGAAGCAGGTCAGCACTGACTTCAGGCTTTGGTCCACTTGGGTCTCAGACCTGTAAGGACCGGTCCTGCAGCCTCTCTCAGGCTCTGTTCCTAATGGAAATTTCTTTTCTCCTCTCTAGTTGGTACCTCCTCTGTCGATTCTGCATGCATTTTACGTGGAACTGGTACAAGATGAGAACTAAAAAAGTTCTAACTGGCAGTGCCTAAATTGTATATGTTAGGGGGGGGAAAGGATAGCCACCTAGGCACATGTGGGTGCTAATGTGTGTGTGTGGACTCGCAGAAAGTAATCAGCAGTTCAGGCTCCTCGGGAGAGGAGGAAGAGGTTGAAGAATTGAATTTTGGGGGAGTTTTACAAATGACAGATGTACTTATGGAATAAGTACCCCAGCTACTCTAATATAACAAATATATTGCAATAGAAAAAGTCACACATTAATTCTTTACGTACCTAACAATATTTGATGCCTCAGAAGTCTTTACGAGCTTTATTCTGGGTAGATAGCTCTTAAACGAAGACGTGAGGTTCTGGATAAATTGAAAAGCTAGGCAAAGCTGTAGGTCTGTGGCTCTTCCCTGATGCTGCTGCGTATTGAGCTGAACGGGGCTAAGGAGGCCGTGCTGGCTGAAGCTCTGGGGCTAACCTGGCATCCCCCTGGCTTCTGTTCATAGGCTTTGCTTTGGCAGCTCTCCAGCCTGAGAATTGGAGCCAGTGGTGTTTTCCTAGGCTTAGTTCCAAAAAAGAGATGACTTCAATGTTCAGTTGTACCTGTTGTGGGTGGGGGAGGTCGGAAGGAAGGGATGTTTAAGCACCTGATGTAAATACTTAGATAATTGTGTGTATACTAACATCAAGAGTATAGTGCACTGCTTTTTTCTATTCTGTACCTCAAGGATAGACAAGTATGTTAAAATACACTGCTTGAGAAGTTGTGAATCCTCTGAATTTCTCCACAAAGAAGAAAAAAAAAATCATACTAAATAGCCATAGGAACGTCATAGGATGGAAAATTGGTGACAAGGAAGAAGTCCTGTTAAACCTGTAGTGTGCAACTATGTTGCTCAACCTTTGTGTTTAAGCATTCGCTTCAGATGGATAAAGTTAAAAATATGAAATTTTGATACAAGGCGTTCTGGGTAAATAAAGCTTCTGTCAAAATCTGATATGAAAGGCTTCTCTAACTTTAGTACTTGCTTTAGATGGTGCATATAGAGTCTTAAGCAGATGAGATGAATAAGGAACTGTAAAAATAGGCTTTCTCCACCTGGTAGACAGCTTGCTTGTCTTTTGTTTCTGAACTCCTAGCATTAGACAAATGTCAATACTTCCATGATCTCTGGAGCTTTCTCAGTAACCTTGTCAAAAAGGCAAGATCATGGCCGTGTGTCAGTGTGCAGCATATCAAGAAGACTGACCCTGGCTCTCTAAGGGGTTTGGTGTGGGAGTGTGAGGTTTCTTTCTTCTTCTGCACCCCCAGATAGCAGCAAGCATCCTTCTGTGAGTCCCAGCAACCTCACTGCTTCAACTATGTAAAACTCTGGCATGAGCTTCGGTGTCTTATGGAGGCTTGAGTCACGTTTTGGGCAGATTATTTGTGAGCACTGAGTAGTGGTGCAGTATTAGTTGTTCTCCCAAGCCTCTTGTTTACAACTTTCTTTACCATTCAGAACTTGGACCATAAGCCTCCTAATACAGTGACAGACAGGTTGAATTACAGACAAGAGACTGACATATGCTTGGAAACTGCAAAGCAACAGTGACTTCTATGATTATCGGGCTGTCCCTGCTAACTTCAAATACAGCCACGATCCCGTCAGAAGGCAGATGTCTTGGAAACTGTCATATGTCCTTCTGAGCTCCAATCCTGTGAAAATAGAAATGTGGGTGAGAGGAATCCAGCAGCTGCCAGGTAGTGCGCATTCTGCAGTTACGAAGCCCTTACCAGATTCCTGACATGCAGCAATTCGTGTAGCTTCCTTCCGATAAAAGACTTGTGTCAAAGAGATACAGTGGCTTAGTGTTTCAGAAGAACAAGCAGAGTCCATAAAACTTGAATTCCTCTATTTTCTTAAGAGGCTCGAATATTTGGTATAATAACTTCTGTGAATTTGACATTCATACAGCTATTCCTGAGATGATGGTACAAACCAGTTAATGACCAGTGCTTCTCAGCTTTGTGCTCCTTCTTACCAAAGTTTGGAAGAACTTTTTAGAGCACACCTTGAAAATGCTTGGCTGTGAATAAAGTAAGCCTTTGTATTGTTGGTTGCTGCTGTGAATAGTTGCATGCATACATGCTTCCTGATTGCTCATCTTCCTTGGGAATAGGCTTGATTACCCGGGACTAGTTAAAGATGTTTCTTAAGTACCCAAATCCTAATTACACTTCTAGTTTATTGATATTAAATTACAAGCATTTTGCACTGCAGACTGTACAGTGAGTTGAGTGCTTGGCTTTCCATGTTGGTCCTGCTAACAATGAAGGCAGTTAAGAATTACACTTAGGCAAGCTTGTGCAGTGAAGACAGCATGGCACTTCTGATTAGGTGCCTAAGGCTGCTACGATTACTTAGCAGGTAAAGTAGCTCTGTGTTGTTCCTCCTCTTCAGCCCCAAATCCCTCTAGGATCTTGGTCTATAGTCACTGGAGGAAACATTTTCTTCCTTAAAACTCTATTCTCAACAGGCTGCTATTCTTCATTGGCATTATGGGGAACCCAGCTAGCAGACCAGGCTCACTTGGTAAGTTGAATCTGCAATCAATATGAATTGTGCTATAGAGCCACTGAGCCTAAATAGAAAAGACTTATTGATCCAGCCAGTGAAGACTGATCGAACTGCCTCGGCTGTCAGCCAGAAAAGCAAAAGTATACCTTCCTTCCCATCCCACGCTTAATGCTTGTTTTTCTCTTCTTTATATGTAAAATAACATAGAAGTGTTACTTTCCTGGAGCTTTGTGGAGTTTTCTTTATAGCATTAAAATACAGAGAGGTAATCTAAAAGTGAGCGATAAATAACTTACAGGCTAGGAAGAAAACCTACCTTGGGGGTCTATTTGTGCTTGTGAGAGGAAAACAGAATGCTTATTTAGTTGATATACATGCACATCTTGAAATTGAGGCCAAAATAATAGAGTTTAAAGGTTTATTAAATTAGAGTGGAGTACTGCAAGTTTATGCTTACACTAGACGAGGGGGAAAGCTGTTGTAGGGGAGAAACTTTTGCTGTAGTATAGAGCTTGGTGATTGCTGTGGGTACCCTTCTTCTAGCCAGCTTTTTGACAGCCTCTGGCTATCTATTTAAACCTAGTTAATCTGAAGTTTGACAAAGAAGCAGCTCTGTAGTAAGGTTTTTTGTTTGCTTTATGGTTATTATGGGATGAGAAGACTTTTGTTTAACTTAACTTTCAGGTAGTAAACTACTTGAGCATGTAAGCCATTGATCTGATCCATTAAGTCAAGACTCTTTAATTTTTGGAACAGATCTTAATAGGAAATGAAGTAAAATTTATGAAAATCAACAACTATGTTGTAGCTAGAGCAGTTGCAGAGTTTTCAGGTACAAAATTATTTATTTATTTTTATTTTTAATTGAAAGATGTGCCCTCTAAAGTGGGTTGGGAGGCTAATGGAATGACAAATATCCAGTGTTTGATCTGAAAATTTGAAATAATCAGGAGTGACTTCTGACATAAACTTGTCCACCAAAATTTTTGCCTACCAACTAAAACTTTTGATTCTTAACTTCTTGGGGGTTATTTAGGAGGATAAATCATTCTTAGTATTGAATTGAGCTTCATTTATGCCAACTAAAATCACTTGCGGCATTCCAAAGAATGTGGAAGCCAAATTGATGCAGCACACTTAAAAATCCAAATTTGAGAAGAAACAGATGGCTTCTTATGTTTACTGCTGTGGTAAGCTAGTAAAAATAAAACACATTGAAAACAGCTTTTTTTAAACAGTGAAGATGAAATGAAATAGTCATTGAAGTCCAGACTATCTTGTCACGATGTGCGGAGCTTTTAAAACCCATAGGAGGCACGTGGGCTGATCCTTACCGGGCAAATAATTGCCTTAGAAATAGTACTGCCTGACACTTGCAGGTTGGTTAAGACCTTCATGAGGCAGTAGCACTTGCTCACCAAAAAGCATATCATAAATTCATTCAAAGTTCCTATATTATCTTCTGAAACCTTTGCTGTAGCTACTGCTTTTAGCTTGTGTTTTGATTCCAACTCAGTGCTAGTGCTGTGGGAATTGCTGACTTCTTCTCTCTCCCCTTAACTAGACCTAGATACCTATTAATACAAGGAAAGTTTTTTAGAAATAGCTGTCAGTGGAATAAAATGGGAATCGATATACTCTTGCTTACAGCTTCATTAGGAATAATTCTAGTAAATAAAATGTTTGAGTTGTCTCTAACGTAAGGAGGGTTTAAGCATATGCTAATGTGGTTTGTAAAAAATGTTTTGGAGCTTTCCGCCAATAAATACAGTCTTCTGATAGGAAAATAAATTTTGATGGGCAAGGTGGGGGCAAAGACAGGACCTCTGCCCTACAGTGTGCAGGTAAACAGTGCTGAAGAACAACAATTTGGGTGCTTAAAGCAAAAATGCATTAATAAACCAGATGGATGAATTTTTGACTGTATTGTGTCCCTATTACAAACAAATTAATAACGGTGTTTTTTTCTGTAGCTTACCTGGGGATGTGATTAATGTTCAGTATTCCTTCTTCTAGTGTGTTTTGGCAATATGAAAACGAGAATGGTTAACAAGAACACTAATTTGAAATTAAAGCAATAAATCAGAGTTAGTGAAGTACGTCCTGCAGAGTGCCACGCTCCTCAGCTGGCGGTGGGAGCAGCATTTTGTCCCGCGTCCTGTGGCAGCGTGCCTCTTCATCAGCTACTGTCTTTCCAGTCACGCTTGTGTTCACGTCTCTGCTACATGCTCTGCTGATTACCTTGGAAAAGGGCAATGCTGTAACTGTTCAACTGACCTTTCAGTTTATTTTCTCTTGTGTAATATGAAACATGAGCTAACACAGTCTTAGTCTACTGATTTCTAGAAAGAAATCTGTCTCTTTACATTTCTGCAGCTTCTGCTCAAATATGATGGAGTTTCTCTGTAGTTATGTTAATTTGAAAAGAACTGCCTCAAATTGCTTTTGCTTCTCTGTTAGGATGATATCCAATTATTACATCTAAAAGAAGGGTTTTTAGTGCATAATTTATGCATAATTAAGGTTATTTATCAGAGATAGTGAGACAATGACTATCAAATGAAGAAACTTAATATCTAAATTTGTTTCTCTGACAAATATTTAGATGTGTAAAACAAAAAGCATGCTACTGGTAAATTTGTTGCCGTACATACAAAGGGAAAAGCGTAAAATAGAGCCTTGAGACAGCAATTATAAAATGCTTCTTAAGACTGTTCTGTTGTGCCAGGGAAGCTGTTCTGGGAGCTTTGCTGTATGCAGAATATACATAGCTGTAGTGCTCCAGAAAGTTGTAACAGCTCAGCATCTTAGAGGTGGCTTTGTGTTTTGGGGTGTCTTTCAGTTTTTAAAAACAAAAAGTAACAGTATACCTTTTATATCTATAGAGAGTAAAAGATGAAGAGACTGAATAGCTTTCTTGTAGCAAGTGTGGAAAGATGGAAAGAAATTGCCTTTTGCTTATTCTAAGAATCAGTAATTTGATGGATTTATCCTGTGAGGTGTGTCTATGAATCTAATAAAACTGAAGGGGTTGAAAGATGAACAAACATGAGGATGTGGGTAAGAGAGCATCTAAATATTGTGGGGAAGGGGTTCTTAGAAGTAGATGGGTTTAGATAAGCTAGTGAAGCAATTATTACTAAATGATTGCATTAAGTTTGCCCTTGATGCATCTTGTAATCACTTTTGCTTTTGGTTCTGAATCAAGGACAATATATATTCACTGTGTGGCTGATGGCAAGACATTGCAGCTGTCAAATGCGGGTAAAGTTGCTAAATTATCTTAGTGTGTACAGGAGGGAAGAGGGTTACTTCTACTCCTTGGTATTGTGCAGAAGGCATTGTGCCAGAACTTAAGCTGGCAAATAATCTTCTTGCTAAAACACTACTGAAGTATATTCATCTTTAATATATTTCTAGCTTATTAGTCTTCACTTCTGTCAAAAATAGCAGCTGCTGGTAGGATGTCAAGAAAAGCTCTGTGGCTACTCTTTATTTTCCCAGTTTTGTTTTCATAAATACCAGACTGTATATTGTCGATAAGGCTCAAATTGCACAACACCACTTTTATTTTGGAAAAGCTAATGCTTAATTAGTAACTCTGTCCTGTGTACTTCCAATAGAACAAGAGATTACCCATTAATTAACCCCAATCAAATATTTCCTATATTATTTTTTTTAAGATACTCTGTTTAGTTTGCGACAAAGCTGTGCTCTCTTCATACTGAAGTAATGGGATGTCCAGAGCAAGTTGTGATTTTACACCCCTGCTTACCATGGAAGGTGCCTTGGAACTGTAACTACTGAGTTAAGGTGTTGCGTTGCAGTTCCTGTTTTCTTCCATTTCCTGTGAAGCTTGCGTATTAAAGATTTATTCTAGTTGAAGAGAAGCAGTAAAGGCACTCTAATGCATTTACCTATATTCTTGAAGGAGCTTTTTTGGATGTAGCTAATGAAAAAGCCATTTTTGACAGCTCCAGCAGTAGCAGGCACTGCTGAATGTTTTTCCCTCGCTCCATTCACTTGAATAAATTTTAAGGAAACTTTCTGTGAACACCAGAAAGGCAGAGAGACAAGCTGCCTCCTATGTTGGAAAGCAAGAAATGAAAATTTGCATGTTGGTGTTAATCTGTGGAGTAGAGAACAACTGGAAAAGCTGCTTTTGAAAATTTTGGCTTTCTTGTATTTTTGTTCTGTGCTCTAGGGTCTTTTTAGTGGCAAGTAGCAAGGGAAACTTCTTCAAGCTGGACCATACCTTGAATTTTGAGTACTTCCTAAATGGTAGGAATCACAACAAATGATTTAACTCGTTAAGTTTCTTACTGCAATACCTGTATATCCAAATTACTTGAATAACAGTTAATTTTATTATACCTAATAGGGACTTAATATCTTCAGACAATCTGCAGAATACTTTAGTTTTCAGCTAAGGATAAAATGAGTGTTAGATTGCCTCTCTCCTGGGATAAAGAGGCAAAGTACTTGTGTAGTGAAGAATTTTAATAGTGCAGCTAGAGCCTCTGGGATGTTCTGATTTAGCCACCCACAGACAATGATAATGACTTCAGAAACATATAAAATCTTTGCTTTTAACCCACAGAAAAACAAAATGAAATGTCAGACTTCCTGTCTCTCTGTAAACATCACTCGTTGGTGTCCTACACTTTTAAAACATTCTCTTGGAATTCTTCTAACGCTTGAAAGGTTACATGCTGTTCCAATGTTGGTTAATCTATTTAAACATATTTAAACTTATTAAAAATTCATTTAATCTTTCTATGCAGAAAATGCAGGTCAGTTGTCTAAAACTAAAGCTGATTGAGGTTACGATGCAGTAGTTCTAGCGTTCTGAAGTAGTAGTACCTACCTGAGATTTATACTGTCCTTAAATGAAGGAAAGGTGAGTAAAGGAGGTGGAGAAAACAACAAAATGAAATGAGGAGCTTTTGTTTTGGTAGTCTTTCACTAGTGACTAGTTAAAGAAACAGTTATGAACAGGAATTTGCTTCTGCCACTTAATACTAGTTCTGGTGCACTTGATTTGTTGAACTGCAGAAATCTGCTTTGGGAAGAGCTTCATCCTACTCCCATTTTCCTTCAATCTGTCCCCTTATAGGCAACTTAATGAAGACAGTGTTATGGAAAAACAAACGACAGTAAAGTAAAGTAGAAGATGAAATGCATGGACTTGATATGCAGAGCAGTGACTCGCTGCATTGGCTTTGGTGTTGGTGAAAGCATTTGTAACTCCATTTCATATCAGTATCAGCAATATTAGAAAAAGTAATCTCTGAATGGCCATGTGTTCTTTATTTTGAAGTATTCAGAGGTGTTGTATCTATGCTTTTAGCTTCCACTTTGATGTTTTTGTTTCCTTTTTTTCCACTATGAAGCAGTAAGGGGACACAGCAAGAAGAGAAGTAGCCCTTATTAGTGGTGATTGTTTCATGATTGTCCTTCTTATATTCCAACATATTCCTCAGGCATGTACATGGAAAGTATCAAATTGTACTTCTTTGGCTTTCCGGGAAAAAACGGTGAGTACAGAGACCTCATAGCAGTGCTTCATGAGATGGCAATTACCAGTAGTGTGGTTTACAAATGGGGTTAAAGAGGTCTGTTGCTCTGGTGGACTGCAGTGGATCGAAGATCTTGTGCTCCCCTGTTCTGGTAAGCCTGAACTGCGTGGCTCTGCGTGGACGTACCAGATCAAATTTGGAGGCAGGAATGCCTATTTTATAGACAGGCTTCAAGAAATGCCGTAATACGTTGCTTGTTGAATTCAACTAGTTGCCCAGAGGGTTGTGGCAGACCAGACTGGAGTCTGTTCTTACAGCATAGTTTTCTGAGTGAATTTTACTGCTGCTGCTGGCCACTTTTTGAATAAACCCAGAGTGTTAAGAGCTGCTTTGGTGTGGAACGTTATGACCCAAGTGTTAATATCGTATCTGCAGGTGCAGAGCTTCTCTTCTTATCTAGCTATCAAGTGTTTTTTTCCCCATTCCAAAAGGGAGCTGTTGCTGCTTATATTTTCAATGTAGGCACTTAAATGATACCCGTCACTTGTAGTTGGTGACAACACTGCAAGACTTTGGACATCTATCTCTAAAGGATGGGCTGTCTGTGATAACAGGAGGGGATCTGCAGCTCCTGAGCCTCTTGATATATAAATCAAAACCAGCTGTTAATCCTTTCTCATATTCCTGTAGAAGTAGTCTATCAGAACTGAAATCAGCATTTCTTCTATTCCTTATTTGCCAGTTTTTCAAGTGGAGCTTTATGTAAATAATGCATTACTGTAGAAAGTAAGTCTTTAAAAATGGTAGCAGTTTACCTCTCTGTAGGATGAAGAATAATCTGTACCTAGTATTATATATATTGTCAGTGTGGATGCATCGCACTTTTACCAGTTTGGATTTTTCTTTGTTGCAGGTTGTTGACCTTTCAGTTGTCCACAGGGATCATAAGTTAGAGTGGATCCTGCAAATGATCTGGAATAAAATAACTAGATATCTACTTATAACAAAACAAGAAATACTTGATGGCTAGAAGTCTGTCCATTTCAGCAGGTCCATTTCAACAGGTTTGACATTACCTAGTTTTTCTGATGGCACGTTAGCCCTCAAACAGAGTTGCTGAATGGACATGTTGGGGAGATGCTTGCATGTCAGCATGGTTCTCTAGCACTTTTCCAGTCATAGGAATAGGAGGGGGGAGGGACCCAAGCCAGTTTTGATAACACTGCATCTGAAATCTCAGTTACTCTGAATAGCATTGTTCTTGGTACGTAATTGATGGCACAGGAGAGGATTTGATGACCTAGGCACTCTTTGCTTTTCTATTGCCTGTTTTATGTAATGCTGATACAGCTTTTCCTGTGGTGGAGGAGAGTGGAAACTTGAAAAATAGGACCTGGTGTTCCCCTAGGAGGCTTCAGGAGCAAACTCATAAATAGGATAAGTGGTATCTCAAAACATCCAAACAGTTTTTCTGTTTGTTGTTTAAATGAGGGGAGAAAAACAACAGAACAACAACTATCATTTTACGTTTTCTATTTCTGATCTTTCAGTCTTTCCAATACCTACATTGACTCTAGCTTTATTTTTAACACTGACATTCCTGCAAGTGTTTGTATTTATTGAGAAATGGGAGGATTTGGCTACAGAGAATACCTTACTGGACATTTTCTTTCATATCTTTTTCCCTTTGGTGTCTGCAGAACTGGGCTTTCCATATGGACGCCAGATATCATTATCAAAGCCTCTCCTATTTGCTTTCATGTTCTGAATAAATTAGCATTAATATTGGGCCAATATTGTGGAAATAAATTATGGCACAAAAGCTAGTGTAGACAAAAATCTAAAAGATGAATAGCTACTAAAATGAACATTATAAGCAGAAGAGAGACTAAAATGATTAATGTTAGTGTTGACACCACAGGTCTTAAAATAAGCTGATTGACTCTTCTATAAACTGCAATAACTATGACTTACAAAAAAAGGTGTGAAAAGGGGCATAAAAATGTTCTGAAATTTGGCAACCATCTTAAAGTGCAGCACCATACTGATTTAAGGAGGGTATTTTGTATGCTGCCAAGGCCTTTGTGGTTATATTTGTTCCTGTTTAGATTCCTGCGATGCGTAAGAAACTAAAGCTTATTTGGATAAATACAAAGGTTTAAAATATTAATACCACCTTTTCCTGACACCTTACAAGGTGGCCAAGAAGAAGTTAATACCTCTTATTGCTTTGAAAAATAAATATCAGAAGGCTTTACGTGGAGACTTGATTCAGTATTCTAACTTATTAGACTTTAACTTTCTGCCAGAAGTCTTATTTCACTAGGACATTTGAGTTTGGGAAGAAAAGGGAAGCTAACTGGTTGTTTTTGTTGTTTGTTTGTTTGTTTTTAAACCCTGTAGTGAAACTACTGATTTTAACACCTTTTTTTCATTTTTAATGGAATCAATTAGTTGAATTAAGTCAGTGATGATAGCAAGTTGGTTTTGTGGGTTTTTGCACATCAGGTGGGTTTTGCCCATTGTGGTTATCAGATAAATAGAACCTTATTCCTTTGACTAAGAGCTGTTTATCTTTGCATAGCACAGAAAAAACATCAAACCATCTCTTTTTCTGACCTTTCTATGGTATGTGTATGCTTCCATTACATACATTTTAGGTCTCTAAGTACTTAAAGACAATACTTGAATTTGTTTTTTGAGGTGGTAGAAGTATGAGGAATAGCTGCTCATCTGAAATGTTGAAATGTAACCACCCTAAAATGACTACTGAGTTATACAGTCTTTACTCCTTCACTGTGAAGCTTATTTTTTGGCAAGTTACCCACTTTCTGGATAGGCATTGTATGATGTCATATTTGATATTTTAATTCTGCTGTTGTGGAAAGTCAGCCAGTTCTTACACTCTCATCATACAGTTCTAAACAGGGCTGTGTATAAAGCATGGGATTCAAAGCAACGCTATGTTACAAACTATTAATATAACAAACACATCATTTGAAACAGGGTCAGTTTTTAATGATTTTCAGTATTTCACTATGAATTTCACTATGAAATACAGAAGGAAGGGGAAGCAAGGATGCTTGTAAAAGAGCTAGTCTGTTACTAAGTGTCTTGTTTCAAGCTGGATGTATGTGTGCTTGAAGAAATGCCATGACTGAAGTTTCTTTCCTCTAGGAAGTCTGAAGAAAACACCTAACTTTAGTATTTGGTCTTTAAAAAACATTGGTCTGTAAGTGGAGATGAGCAGAAAGGATCCGGGATTTGAATTGCAAAGGCCCCCTGGTATGGTCCTCACAGCCCTTCTCAGCACATACATGAGCTTGCTTTTTCATAAGAATTCCTGGAGCAAGAAAAGCACCCGGAGCAGTCCTGCTCTATCAGCTGTACTTGCCTGGTGTGTTTTGTGTCATGCATGTCCCCAGCGGAAGGGACACAATGTATGTTGTTTTCCACTTAGATGTGACCAGTTCTCTGAAAGTCCGCGAATCTTCTTGTTACTGTGTGTGGTTTTTTTCTTTTGTCACAAAGGTAAGCTGTACTTTTCAAAACATACCTTGTAATATTTCTCCAGTGCCAACTCGAATATTAGGAAGTAGAGAAATCTGAAAAGACTTTTCACAGTTTAATGAGCAACAGCAGGCTTTGAAGGTAGGAGGGCAGAACAGCCTTTAGTCCTGGCTTCTAGCTCTAGCTGTTCCTGTTAATTCTCTCTATATGTCCACAGTCGTGCAAGATTCTCGCCTTTGAATTGTCCCATGTGACCAGTTTGGTTATAGTCAGTATGACTATGTATGTCGCTGTGTGTCGCTGAATATGGCAACTTCCAGTGCTCACAGGGAATTGCTAAATGTAATGATGTCTGATACTTTTTTTTTTAATATATATATGATTGTATGCTATTAGTGCATAATAAGCCTTTGGGATTGCTTAAGCAAGAGCTTTCCTGTCATTTTCTCTGTATGATTCTGAGGTTTCAGTTTGGAAGATCATAGGATCATTGATGCTGGAAAAGACCTCCAAGGTCATCTAGTCGAGGACCAGGGAGGTGATTGTCCCCCTGTACTTAGCTCTGTTGAGGCCGTACCTCAAGTACTGTGTTAAGCTTTGGGCCCCTCACTGGAACAGGACATCAAGGCCCTGGAGCATATCTAGAGAAGGGCTACAAAGCTGGTGCAGGGCCTGGAGCACAAGTCCTGTGAGGAGCGGCTGAGGGAGCTGGGGTTGTTTAGTCTGGGGAAGGGGAGGCTCAGGGGAGACCTCATTGCTCTCTACTACTACCTGGAAGGAAGTTGTGGGGAGCTGGGGGTCAGCCTCTTCTCACAGATCAGCAGTGATAAGGTTAGAGGGAATGGCCTCAAGTCGTGCCAGGGGACGTTTAGGCTGGAAATTAGGAGACATTTCTTCTCAGATAGAGTAGTCAGGCATTGGAAGAGGTTGCCCAGGAAGGTGAATGTTTCAGTGATGGAGAAACTAAAGTTGTTTGTTTTTTTTTTTTTGCTTTTATATAATCTTAGCTTTAAGTTTCTCACACCTGGATCATAAGCATGCACTTAACTGAATGCTCTCCTTTAAAGCAGAAGCGGGATACAGAACTACAGTTCTGTTCTGTTTTGCAGGACCTTCAAGGGAAGATAACTGTTTTGTGGCCGGATGTATTTCATGTCTGGAGATGAGTTTTTTAGAATAGATCGCAACACAAGTAATTGATCCATTTTAAGAGCTAGTGGCTTTCATGAACTTCAAGCAAATCACTATTCTAAATTTGATCACTTCAGACATTTAACAAAATTAAAAACGAATACTTTCTAGAATATCACTTAAAACAAGTATGGAGGTCACTAGTCATTTCAATATTCATTATTTCTGTAATGAAGATGCAGCACTAATGTCTGAATTAGCTTGCTCTGTCACAAGTATTATACTCTTGTATAATACAATTAGTATATTTTAAAGAATAACTTGAAGTCAATCCACAGCCACAAAAACACAAAGATAAATAAATGAATATAAATTCCTTTTTCAAGGAGAATCATTCAGTAATGGAGTAATTTTTCCTTTGCCAAATGCCACATGATGAACTTTTGAGGCTATTTTGACTTGCACTTCTGTATTTAACTTTTCATTTTATTTATATAAATTTTTCTACAATTGCAGTTGGTTAAAGCTTGTCAATCAAGTTTGTGTGTGTGTGTATACATGTGTATACAGGTAAGACAATTATTTGTAAATCTGGCCAAATATTCTCCCTCAAGTGCTACAAATGGAAATGGACTTTTAAAGGAATGGTGCAAAAAGTTAAAGTATTTTTGCTATAGTGTATCCTGAGGCATTTTTCGAATCTTGCTGTTTTTAAAAGTGAACATCAGTCTTTGGAATACAAACCTACTGGGAGATTAACCTTGAAAGTAGTTGAAGTACTCAAAATTAATGTTACCCTATTTCACTTTAACCAGTAAATTGACATTTTAATCCTCTGCTTTGAACTAATGAAGGCCAGTTCTGAAACAAACCCTTAAAACAAGCCTGAGAGTAGTGTACAACCTAACACTTCAAGCAGATTACTTTTCTTTTTCTTGTTGTTGTTTTAAACCAATGGAGTATAATACCATAATGCTGTTTGCTTCTTTACTGTTTGTTTATAGTTTTTCAAAATATAGTAAGTGTAATGAGGCAGGCAAGTTTTTGTCCAGATTCTTTGTAGTTTTTATACATTTCAGAACCCTCCTTTCTATTTTTGGAGAACATGGGTACACTTCTAATTTGCAAATAAAGTAACTCTGCAGGTAGATTCAATAATATTTTAAACTGAAGCATTTTAGCCATGCTTCACAGAAGTAGCTTACACGTCAGGAAGAAAAGTTGACAGTCTTCTATGTACAATGTGTGCTTGATATGTGTTTCTGAATTGTTGGGAACTCCTTGGAGAAAACATGGCAAAGTCCAACAAAAAACTTCAACCTGTTACTAGCAGATTTTTACATTAGAGGTTTATGGCATTTCTAGTCCTAATAGGGACTGTTATTGTAGAGTACAATACCAAATAATGACGTCCATAAAGTAGTAATCTTTTTTCTCTGACTAGTTTCAGTGGCAAGGGACTGCTCAATCTTGCTGATGGTCTTTCTAGAGAGATTGTTTAGGGAACTACTTTCTGCAAGTGCCAGATTATTTCCTCCATACTTGCTATATGTTGCATTACAAGTTTTTCAGTGTCCTGAGATCCTGAGATTGTCTGTTAAAACTGGCTGTGATAGATGTACCAGAGCAAGACAATTATCCCTGTGAGGCCCTTGCCCAGCATTAATAAGACAGACAAAGAAGTGCAAGGCTGTTCAGAGTGTGAAGTTCTCATATTGTGTAGTAAAGCTATGATTTTTGGACTGCCAGTCAGGATTCGCAGTCTTAAAGTATAAAGAGTTAACATGAAGTAGAGAAAATACAGATGTGAAAATTTTAACTCTGTTATGTGTTGCAACCCTGGAAAAATCATATGATTAGTTTTGTTTTCTATTTCTGTAGAGTGATGAATCCAATATTGTAGTCTTGGGACACAGTGTGACAGTGTCTCAATGTGGTCTTTATGCTCTTGCATTTCTTAATATAAGTAAGACACTTGCTAAGCTTTCTAAAACTGTATCTGTTTTCTTTGAAAGGTATGCTCTGTTTTACAACCGCTTGAAGAGCATTGAGGAAAATGAAGGTGGTCTTGATAAATTTTCAAAAAGTTACAAAACCTTCGGAGTTAACCAATTTGTGGATGGTGGAGTATATTGCAAAGAGTGGGCACCAGGAGCAGAAGCAGTGTTTCTCACAGGTGACTTCAGTAAGTATTTTTAGGAATATTGCCTCTTTACTGCACTGTGTTTTAGATCGATATCCTTTCACTTAGACAATGTTGTAGCAATGATAAAATTCTAATAATAAAAATGTGTGGTGTGGGTTACCGGTGTAATGATATTTATTAACTTAAACTAATAATCTTTTACTCCGTATTGCAGTAACCTAAGAACATGTGTGTATCTGTTGTATGGTCAGTATTATGTGCATCTATTTTTATACCCATAAAGTGATGACTTCTCTAAAAGCCCTAGCCTGATCATGCTGCAGCTTTAGGTTGAATGTGTCTAAACTACCCAAGGTTCTTCCTGAAGGTCCACTGTTAGGCTTCTGTTAAACAGTATGCGGGGAAGGAAAAGATAACAGTGGAGTAACTTGATTTATCTTTTTTTGACTGGTCTAACAGCAGTGTTGAGTAAGGACCAAGGCCCTTTGTGACTCCCACTAATTATGAGAGTCTAGAAAAGTCCTGCAGGAAAATGGTAACCTAAACTCATAAATGAACGTAGTCATGAAAAAGTAGGTGGTGTTTCCTCTTCCCTTCTGAGGGAAGAGTAAAGAGTGTTGTTGGCAGAACAGGAAGGTTGCACCATTACAGTGGAGGTGTTCCTGTATTGCATGGTCGGAGAACTTAAGAGACGTTGATTCCACTTACTTAAAACTTGAGACAAAAGTAGCAATTTCATCATTCTTCAGAAGACGAGCTACACTCAAGTGAGTCATGTTATGCAATCTCCTAAATGCAAGTCATACGCATTTTTGTTTTTAAATCCTGCAATACTGATTCTACTTTCTCTTTCATTTCCATGTGCTTATATAACTTTAAAGTAACTTTAAAACTCTTTACACATGCCATTAGCTGTAGTATGTAGTGGTTCCTTTTAAAGTACTATGGTTAAGCTTCTGTAAAATGCGTGCAGTTGCAAAGAAATTGATTATGGTTTTTTTCCAGAGCCATTAATATTTTTAATAATTCATAGCACTAGGTGTTAGTACTGTTTTATCCATACTCTCAAGATACACTCGTAAGCAGAATAACCAAAAGAAACAGTTAAATATTCAAATTATGATTTAGTAACCAGGCATCACTCAAATTGTATCTATTTTAATTGTCAGGATTGTTTTTGTTTTGTTTTGTTTTCTTTTCTTTTAAGAACGTGATTTGAGGGTCCATGTCACCTATTCACTGTAGCAACCTGAGTATGTAGACAACAATTATTTTTAGAAAAATAAATAAATTTAGAAGACTAACAAAGAAGTTCGTGCAACGCTACTTTCAGCCATATCTTGTTTGATACGATTTAACCTGCTGAATGACAAGGTAGTTCTTCTTCAAATACTCCTTGTATTTAGTTGGAATGGATGTTGGTAAAATAGGTTGATGTAGTACTTGAATTTTAATATAGGAGTCAGATACATCCTGTGATTCCAAAACTGAGTAAGGAATCATGAATATAGTTAGATTACAGTGCCTAGATTACAATGGTGCTAGATATCAGTACTGGCTGCAAGATAGCTAGAGGAGGGTGTTTTAAAAGCTAAGCTTCACATGTATAAACACAGACAATTTCTCCTTTCCTCTTCTATACTGTCTGCAATACCACCTCATCATCTACACCTTAAGATTCTTTTATGTGATGGGAATAGTAGCCTTTAGGTTAAATTACTCAACACAATTCAAGATTAAATGCATTTGTTTTAAATATGTAACTTACCGGTTAGCTGTTTTAAAAACAGACTTTTAATGACATTAATGCCTAAGATTTACAAAGACGATATAACTTATTTTGTCTTTGGAGTGGGGGTTGGAGGGAAGTACCTATATACCAGAATGATAGCTAAAAAGCTACAAACTGAGATGATTTTCTTTAAAATAAATAAATAAATAAATAAAAATAAATCAAACAAAAAACACTCCTACTACATTTAAAAAATATCTTATGCAATACATCACATGAAGAAGAAATTTAGGACTAATATCTTGGAATAGTTTTATCTACGTATTAATGAAATGTGCTAGTAAGAAGTCAAAAGAATAAAAATAAATTCATTTTAATGTGGAAAAAACTGCATTTGTCCTATATATCATATTGGTCGTCAGTCAAAGTAAAGTATTCATTCCCAAAGGGGAAGATAATGTACTCAGAAAGCCTAGAGGAATGGAAGATTGTCATTCAATTCATATGTGCTTTAATAATATTCTGATGAGAAATTGGGTTGCAAAATCCTAAGATTTAGAATCAGGTTGCTACAGATGCGTTTAATTAAAATTGAATCCCTTTAACCTTTCTTTAAGTTTTTGAACAGGTTAAAGTCTCAAACTAAATTTATGATCATATCATATTTAAATTGAATATCAGGATTACTTTTAATAAGATTTTTTTTTTTTTTTATAAAAGCTCAGGTTTAGAAGGAGAGAACTAATTCAACCCCAAGGAGGGGGATGAAATGTTGCAAGGAAGGAAATGTCAAACTTGAAATGACAGCAGCTGTTCAGTTTAAAACTGAAATATAATGGTATATAATATTAAAAAGTTAATTTATGCTATGTTTTTAGTTCTGTTGTGGATAGATGGATAGCAATGTTTTCTCAGTCATTTACTTAATCTGGTATTGTCCAAGTTACTTTTATGTGTTTGGTTGAATGATGAGGGGAAAAACACAATAATAAATGCTGCTATTTAATCTGGTAAGATAATGATGTTTAAGGATCAAAAACTAGTGAAAATGATAATGGCAGGTGCAGGCTGTGTTACAGAGAACTTAATTATGAATTCTGAAAGAATTTTAAGTTGATGGTTCATAAGTGTAGTTGATAATGACTTTATTAAGATAAACATTAATAACTTGTTTGTTATATACATGTGTATGTGTACATATTGTTTACATTATATACATTTGTAAGATTGAGGCTTTACACTCTTTTGAATTATTGTTATGCCTTATAATAGGCAATAAAAGCTTTGACATTAAGATCTTTCACCCCAAATTATGGGTGGTAGTGTCTTTTTGCTATCTCCTGAGGCACTTGTAATGAATGAACTTCATTATAAGATTTTAGTATCGTTGTGTCTTCTGGGAAAAAAAATAATAAAAAAAAAAGAATAGCATACAAATCTGTATTTGGATTGGAGAATGAAAAACATAAATTCAAGAAAATGCCAATATTTACGGAACTCCTTTTTGTCTGCTCTTTAAAACTTCATAACTGGAGATCAAGACACTATACCTGTTAGTAGTCAGGTACGTTGTTTTTACTCATTCTGAAATGTATTAAATGAATGTTAGCAATATGGTTTAGTGGAGGACTTGTTAGTGTTAGGTCAGAGGTTGGACTCGATGATCTAGAGGTCTCTTCCAACCACAATTCTGTGACTCTGAACATTTTAAAACATTAAGTTTTGTCAATCAGTACTTATTGCATCTCAGTAAATGAAGTGTGTGAGGCAATTAGTCAGCTGAATTTCTGATACAGATGCAGTATCAATGTTATAGCTACCTTAAAAGCTCTGTAATAACACTCAGTATTTTATTTGCATGCTGTATTGCTGAGGAACTTGTTGACTGCTGGCAATTTATTGCTACTTTACAATCAACTATTTCCAAATAAGTCAGTGAAGTGCAAGTTTTGAGTGTAACCCATGGAATTTATTTGGGGAATTGGAATACTCAAAGTTGTACTTGGCCATGCAATGTCTCAGTATGTTGTCTGTAAACATTATTCTAATCAAAATTTAAAAAGTTACTGGTTTTAAATAGCTTCAAAGAGTGTGTGTGTATACATATATATATGCTAATTCAGAAGTCAATATTTGATGATAATGTAGTCAGAATTGTGGCTTCCGTTTTTTTAGTTCATTCTTCACCTTCCTCACTCACAGCTAACATTTAAATCTAAAGATTTGATCATTCTGGAATATTTGTTCTGTTTTCCGCCTTATTTCTGCACTAGTTGAGAAGACTTGTGCTGAGTGTGGAGAGAGGGGCTGGCTCCTTTTCGCGGGGGAATGTTAGCCACTTATTTAAACTCTGGCAGGTTTTCTTCACAGTTAAGAAGGCAAAGCTTCAGCCACCAGTCCTCATAACTTGGATATGTGAAAGTTGAGACTAGAAACTTCCAGTATCTTAGAATGATTTGTTTTCAGACTTCAACTTTTATCAAAATGAAGTCTAGATACTATGATGATGTAATACTAAATTTCTTAGTACTTTTATCAAAGCTTTTTTTGTAGAAGAATACCTGGATTTCACGAGTAAAGACATAGTGCTATACTTCTGTGGCTGCAGATGACTGAAGGTAATACTGAAGTGTAAGCTGCTATTAATATCCAGGGAGATATCATATCTGGGAAGTAATGACATTCGTTTTCATGTCATTATTTGAGTTTGTTTAATGACTTCTTAAGCAGATTCTGTTAATGGCCCTGCTATTGTACTGTTCAAAATAAGGCAATGTAGAAAGAAAGATGTAATTGGCCACTCTGTGTAACCAGTAGTGTCTGTAGAGAATCACTGCAGTTACATTCTGCTTTTAGTTTTCTGATTTCATGTTCCATGCAAATGAATTTCCAGGTATGTTGTGGGATTCCAATGCCAGTAGTCGAAGCTGCTATTTGACTGGTATTTTTTCCTCAAGGAAGCTGTGTTAGTCTGTATTTTCATTGAGCACCTTCCTGTTAGACAAAAGTATGTGGTGTGTAGAAGTGCAACTGTCATAGGAGTGTTTTGCACTTGAGATTTCAATCTCAGTTTGTAAAGTGTTTCTACTTTTGAAAAATCACTTCATAGTTACAAAATTGCACTGCTGTACCAGTTGTTCCAGACTGGAACAACTGAATGATTTGGTCAATATGCAAGAAGTGCTCCTTCCCTTTGTGAGATGAAAGAGGAGTGTTAGTCTCAGACCAGCTTGATGTCTAAGTTAACTCTTGAGCCTCAGAGCTGCATGGCAATATACATGTCAACACGAAAATAAAAGCCAGAGTTGTGGAACAAAAAGTCATTTAATTTATGATTTATCTGGAAATATTGCATGTAAATTGTATTTTTACAACAAATGGTAGTATCCATGGTGTCATGGCTCTACCTTTCTTTCTAGATGAAAGCTTAGTTCATGGTATACTGAGGGTGGCGTTGTGAGCAAGGAGAAGTTTGGTGCTTTATTTCCCTGAAGTAGATTGTTTTTGCAAGATCCAGTCATAGAAGTGAGTTAGAAACTAAAAGTACTAGGCTATTCAAGATGTCTTCTGTGTTGGAATAAGACATATTTGGGGCCTCAGATTTTATAATAGGACCTCTTGTATTTGTGTATGCCTTATGGGGTGTCTACAATAGTTCATTTCTCTCATAAAACGTACTGAAGTTGATTATTTTAACTTCTGTTGGTAAGCTTCTTAACCTTTTTCTGTTTGTAGCTATTGGCAGAGTTTATGAAGTTCTTGTTCTCGGACTAAGATGCTTCTTGTCTTTTCTTCCTGTCCTTTTTCTTCTGGAAACAGCAGATGTCTGAATATTCAGCTATTCAGGTGTTTTGTTTTTTTTTTTTAGGGATGTTGTTCTTGATATTATTGGCTTTGTTTTGTTGAAAAATCTGAAAATTCATCAGTAAAACTGGAGAAACCTGAACCATTTCCTCTTTGTAGCAGGCCTTCAGATTTTGGGGCATTTTAAGTTTTTACATGTATGTCTCTTACCTAATACAAGGCAATATTTTCTGTTGTAACCTCCATGAATGAGTTCTTTCCAAGGGAGTAGAAGTAGATAATGGTTTTAAGTAGGAACATCTGTGATAGATGAGTGTTGCTTTGTGTATTCTGAAATCATGAACCACAGGCACCAAGCAATGGGGAACCATGGCTGAGAAGAGGAGGAATTAAGTGGAGCATAGAGGATTGCTAGCAGGTGGAGGCAGAGAGTGTAAGCAACTGGGGCAGAATTGTGGAGAGCAGGCATGCTTGAATTAATAGAGAGGTGCAACTGTTCCACTTCTAAAGGAGAGAAGAGTTGGTTGTAGGAGTCCCAGGGAATCGTTGTAAACCAAGGGCATGAGAAGCTTTTTGTAATCATATAATGTAATAATATAGTGTTCTCGGTGTACGTAGAAAACTTCAGGTGAATTTCCCTAAGGGAATGGGGAGATGCAGGGATTATATAGGGAATGTCGGGGACTAAGACACTTCTGTGCTACTTAGTGTTAGCAAGACATAGTCAGGAAATATAGCTCAATTGGAAAGAGTTTCGTGAAAAGTGGTGAAGGTGATATCTGCAGGTGGAATGTAGGGAGGAAGAGAGTCTGCTGGTTTTGAAGGGAGTCTGCTGGTTTTATGGCTTTAAGGACCATATCAGTACCACTTAGGTTATGCAAAGATGTCCTAAGAGCATGTAGTTATCTGGTTTGTGCATAATATTCCCCTACTCTCTACCTTCTGCCTCCAAGTATCTGAAGCTCCTGATAAGAGGGAGGGTGAGGTAGAGAATACACTTACTGTTTCAGTTTTGGTTGTTCTTCTAAGAAGCTATTGCTTTATTGCTCCAGTAGTGTTTGTTTGGTCCTTAGTAGTCCTGTGTTTTTGTTCTGTTATTTTTTGGATGAAGCTTTAGACTAAAAATCAATCTTACTAAATATGTAAGTTCTCTTGCTATCAATCAAGCAATAGTTTAGTGAGTACTTTCATTCTGCTAATGTGTTTTTCTGTCAGCACTATCCAAATATGTTAAGTGTTGAAAACTTGTATCTAAACAGAGTAAAATTAATTGTATTTCTATTTTTAAGCATGGGGAACTCTTGATTATAATAGTAATGCATCTTTGCATCGGTTTGACATTACTATAAAATGAATAGGTACTAGAATGTTTCTTATGCAGGCTTTTGTTTGTCTTTTTTTTTTTTTTTTTGTCATTGTCTAGGTTGTCTGACTTGTGCTTTTTGTTTGTTTCTTTAAAGACTGGCATCTCTCTGGTTTAAACAGTTATATGAAAGTAACAGGCAAGTTTCTTTAAAAGTCTACTTTTTCCCAGAAGCTGAAGACATCCATGTACTGTTAGAGAACATTATTTTGCATGCTAGACAATATTTTAGATTATTGACGTTTGTTGGAAAAATATGTTTGCTGATGTATATAGGTAACTTCGCTTTGTACTTCACTGTACATGGAGATTTTGTACGTGATTTCCATGGAGAAGCAGGTAGTAATCTCTTCCTTAAACTCACATTTCATTGCAGCAGAGTTCTTCTAGTTGGAAGTAGTCTTAAAATTGTATATAGTATGTGGTATTGTAGTCTATTCCCTAACCTGCTATAGGTTGGTTGGAGAAGATCTCTGGAGAGCATTTAGTCCAAAATTGTGATTGAAGTGAGATGGTTACGAATATCAGATCAGGTCAGCCATCTAGTAAATAGCATTTCCTGAAAGGCAAGTCAAACTGTTTCTTTGCTCTGGGCATGTTTATTTTTCTTTTAACAGAAAATAAGATTTATCACACATCAACAGTATAATTTAGAAAATTATAAGCTGTAAGACTTGAGAAACACTTGCTACTGTGTTAATTTTTTTTGCAATATATTTTAAGTAAAAGAATTATTTTTGTCCTGAATGTGTTTTAAAAGTTTAGTTACAAGTTTGTATTTATAAGTTATTTCTTTCGATACTGCAATTTTTGTTCCTTCGTGGTAAACTCAAGTAAGTTGAAGCATAAAAATTGATAAGCAGTATGCATTCAGACCATGAAGGAATAAATTATGTTGTTTTAATTTTTTAATAATTTGTTTATGATGGAATACTGTGTGAATGCACAAATCAGATTCCTTTTGATCACTGCATTAAATAAATGTTAATTTATTGTGAGTTTCTACTTTTGAAGACGTTTGTTTTTCCATCACTTGCTCCCAAGAGAACTGCTTTCTGTTTTTTTAAGGACAAAGATAAAGCAGATGGCTTTATATCACTGAATCAGCAGTAATATTTTGTTCGTATTTTTTTCCCTGCTACTGTTAATATCTTCTCAAATTAGGGAAGATATTCAAAGATCTTGCAGCATATATAATCTGTTTTAGGAATCTATATTTTCCTCATTTAAAGAAGAAAAAAACAATATTCTACAGTGAACTGTGGTATCATCTCAGATGTTAAATGCTACTCTTGAAATTTCTGAAAAAGCTTTAAGGTAATTAATACAGAAATTTGCCTTCACTAGTCCACTTTGACCGCTGCTGCTACATACTAAGAAGTAATGACATGTATTTGTCCTTGCTTTCCCTAAAAACAATAAAAAGCTCTACAGACACAGTAAGTAAGCTGGTGGCTTTTAAGTAGTTGCTACTGCCACTGAAACAGGAGATCTCACTTTTGGTGTTCATGTCTGGTTTTTATTTAATTTGTTTAACCCAGACTACCATGTTTAGTAGAAATGCTGTTTATACTAGCTTAAACTAGTAATGGAACTACAATTTAGGAAATGAACATAGACTTTATTCACTGTTACTCTATGTACCTAAGGTCATGTATAGAAGATCAGCGAAGGCTGTTTATGCTTCTTACTTGGTGTTAGTTCTATTTACTACAGGAAATGGCATGCAAATGGATTAGTATGGAGGTAGCATCTTGCAATTCAGTTCCTGTGTCGACTGATTTCTTGTTACTTTAGCATTCCCCATTGCTGGGGTCTGTGAGGAGGACAAGTTTCAAGGCAAAGAAAAGTCATTTTGAAACTTAGTTTGCGTGCTTCCTTTTAGTTCAGAAATAATTGTGTTGCCTGAAGTCTGTCAGTTCAGAAGCTTTATCTTCACTCTCATTCGTGACAGTTAACCTTGAACGTCTATATAAACACACGTGATCCTGACAGGTGTTAACGCAATTAGATATGTCATAACTAACCTCATACCTCTCCAGTGCTTAGTGAATAAAAACAGTATGAAGAACCTTGAATTATAGAATCTAAGCTTGTCTCTCTCAATGTGTTTTTTATGAAAAGAAATTTGCTTTAAGATTTACTTACATATAACTGTGGCATTTCAGGCCAGTTTTCTTAGCTGTGTTGCTGGTATCTGGTATTGTGTGGTTTTGTAGCCATTGCTATCAAGTTTGTCTGTAGCTTCCTCACTTTTCTAGTTTATACACTTAATGTTATTAATAGGACATCAGTTTGTCAAAATAGAAGCAATGAGCTGTGTATGTGTTTCTGTCCAAAGCTGGTTTGAGCATGTGACTTATGGAGGTGGGTTTTGGTTATGTTTTGTCCAAGCTCATCTTCCCCCCCCCCTCCATAATCAGTAATTGTCAAATTAGAACTGGAGTATGGATTCCCAGTAAACATCTTATAGTCTTATACGTTTTATTGAACCTCTTTTAAAAGGGTACAGTAATAACTGGTATTTGTATCTGCTGCAAGTGTATTCTGAAAAAGACTTGACAATACTGTTATGCCTTTAAATTTTAATTGGACACATTTTAAGATAAATACCCTTATTTTTGTTTCTTATTACAGATGGCTGGAATCCATTTTCTCACCCATATAAGAAAATGGAGTATGGGAAATGGGAGTTGTTCATTCCACCTGGACAAGACGGTTATTCTCCTGTTCCCCATGGATCAAAGCTAAAGGTGCTAGTTTTTTCTAGCTCTTGTAACACTCTATACTCATTTTGCCCTTTTTGTTTTCTCCGAAATAACATTATTATCTTATTATTATTATAAGAAGCAATCAATTTATCTACTTCCGTGAAGTGACCCCAAAGGATGAAATAGTATTAACATCTAATTTTCTTCGTGGTGTATAGAAACAGGCATATGTTGCTGAAATGTGGATATAATGTAGTGGATCGTGTTACAAGGTGAAACCAGTTTTTACATGCTGATAATGTTAAAAATAAGAATTAAGGTGAACATAAAGCTGTTCTATATTTGATGCAGCTACTTAAGATTCTATTCAAATCTCAGTATCTTGGTTGAAGATGCTATGCTTTTAACCATAACTTTTCACGTGTTGTTTTTGTGATGCTTTAAAAGTATATGTAGCCTATTGAAACTTGGATTATTTAGTAATTAAGAATACCAATCAGCGTAGATTAAGGAATTTGAACTAAAACAGAATGAGGGAAACCTTAGTTGTATTTCATGAACATCAATGAGCATAAAATCCTGTCTTCCAAAAATTAATGGAAAATTTCTTTGAGCTGTCAGATACCGCAGTAGTTATGCTTAGTGCAGATACACATAATGACAACTATCAGTAGATGTGATTATTTCCATGTGAATAGTGATTTCAGTCATTGAGATATACTTCTGAAAATTTGACTTGTTGCAATTTGAGCTTGTGTTCTAGAGATGTCAAATGATAACAGGGGACAGTAATGAGTAGTTAAGTGAAGAAATGTACTGAAAAAATCTATAGACCAGGAAAATTAAGCAACTGGGAGTATTTGTATAATATATACTATATTCTCAGGGCTCTCACCAACAAAACTAACACATTGTAAAGAATCTTCAATTTTCTGTTGAAAATCTGATCTTAGATAAACAGAGAATCTGCTGAAACAAATGCATAAAAATGCACTGGAAATACTTACTCAATATATGTGCTTATCCCTCTGCATTTGTTATGGCCTATGAAATCATCGCAATAATAAATATGAATAAATTGAAATTTAGGAGTAATCATTCATCGATGTGAGAAAGCTGATCTTACTTCACAGAACAGGGGAGTAAATAGTTGTTTGCAACTCAAATGCAGTGATTATGCAGTAATTTGAGATTGCAGAATGGTTACTTAATAATTGATATGATTTAGAGATATGTTAGTTTTTTAATTGCTGATAAATTTACCTTTTGTTATATTTACAAAGGTATTGAACTCACCCACTGTAGAATGTTCCATGCTCAGTAGAGATAAAAGTGTAAATGATGAGTAATGTTGGTACTACTAGCAAATAACATATATTCATAAATGTGTTTGGTAAAATTAGGGGTTTTCTTGCTCTCTATCATGGTCATATCCCATTCTTAAAGTGCAGATCTTTGTAGTACGTATTCTCTATTTGTCAAAGAGAATAGTAAACAGAAGCTCCACACGGCAAAGACAGTACTGAGACAGTACTGTGCATAATTGGTCTAGTGTACACAATTTTGGGTTACTGATGACTCGTAGTACTAGTAATGTTACTTGCTATAGTTTTGTAGTTGCTTTGAGTCATTAAACTCTTCTTGGCGGAGCAGAACACGGGTTTGTTTTCCTCCTTTTTTCCTCTCCTTTTTTTCCTCTTTCTTCTTCCTACTGTTGTGTCTTTAGTTGTGCCTTTATGGAGTTTATTCTGAACAAAGATCTATGTATTACTGACACTGAAGTGTGATTACCAAAGAGGTCCATGCAGTTAAACTGGTATTATTCTGTCTGCCTGTGAGACTGATTTGATTCTGAATGCACATATCCTTATGTATTTTAAGTGCAAAGGTTTAGAAATTCAATTCAGAAGTGTATGCAACTATAATTGATGACTTAATCCATGTAGAATTTCTTCCAGCCTCAACTGTAACTTTGATAATATTTCATGGCACATTTTTGTGACTTGGTGCCTCACAATTGACTCTTAACACGTCCTTTCAATGTATTTATATGTAATAACTAAAGTGGGAGAATATTCCTCAGTTAAGGTAGTTCTAAAATGGCTTATCTGACAACAAAAACAAAAACCTAAGGTGAGGCTGGAATATTCCACGTGTGGCAGGAATGCATGTTTTCCTCCTGCTACAGGTGATCTTTTTCTGCTATTGTTTCACTAATGTATTTGGAAAACTGCTGCTCTTTAAATTTTCTTGAAACTACATGGTTCCATTACAAGACTGTGGCCTTTCATAAGTGTGTGTATTTTGGGGAACATTGGGATTTGTGTGGTTGAGCACAGTTCTGCAGTTCTTTGTTCACGTATAAGATGAAAACAGTAGATTATATGTAGATAGCAATTACTATGCAGATTGCAGAGCTGATGTTTAAATACACAGGTAGTGTACTAGATTAGGCAGCAAAAATTATTTCTTGGTATTGAAGGTATGTGTGTATTTTTTTTTTGCATTACTGTAAAAAGCATAGTGGCATGTGTTTTAAAGCTTCTTTTGACAATATTAATTCTCTGAATGTCTTAAATCTCTTTAAAGTTGACTACGTAAATATTTAAATAATCTGCTAGGGGGAAAGAGGCTCCTCTGGGAGGTCCTTATCTTTGGCTTTTCTATACAGTATTTTCATCTTCAGTTCTACATAGGCAAATGACAAGTTCTGAAATTGTGACAAGGTCATTTCTTTTTAAATAAGTAACTCCTGAACCAGAATGGGAAATGGATGGAGTGTAGCTGATGACACTAATTTAGATCAGGTCACAAAGTATTTTTATAGGAAAATAAATGAGGAATAGAGGTGAAACATTTTCCTGTTTTCAGTATTAATAAACTGTCTACTGTAGTTTTTCAGGCAGTCTTCTCATAACTAAGCATAAATGTTGAAGGTAAGTAATTAAAAAAAAAAAAAAAAGGCCTGTTGCAGATATTTTGGTATGTTTCTGATGTATTTTCTGTGTCAAGGGATAAGTACTTAAAACAGCTGAAAATGACTGTTGTGTGAGTTACAACATCCATCTACAAAATTGTTGCCTGCTGGATAAGGGCACTTTTTTTTTTTTTTTTTTTTTTTTGAAAATACTTAGTGGTATTTTTCTTCTTGGTGGAAGGTGCTACACAGTATTTCCAAAATTACTCCCAGATCGATCAAGGAGCTTAGAATTAGTTGTTTAAACAAGTTGTAATTATTGTTGTGATTGTAAGAGGTTTTTTTATTTTTAAAAAAATTCTGACAGATGTCATATCCTGACCACAGATTTAAAATAATAATAAAAAAAAACACCTCTCTTTGCTTCAACGGATTGATCTTTGTACATCTGTTGCATTATTCTAATGGAGGTAGTTTGTATGTCTCATTCTTACAATGATGGTAGTTGAGGAGGGTGTGTGCTTATCTTCTTTGTCAAAAAATCTTCCTTCATTGACAAGAGTATTCTTAATTCTTTCTTTATGGCATATACCAAACTTTTTATAAAAAATCAGATTGATAGGCTTCTTTACTAAGTCTCCTACATTGTTGTACGCATGTAGGAGATTATATGTGCTCCACTTCATTCTTTTTAGTCTTTATTTTTAAATTAATTTTATAACTCTTTAAAAATAGCTGTAGTTTTCACTGTTTCTAGTTTTTATATAGGGTCAGTGAAGCTTAGGGCTGGGTATAACACTATTAAAAGTAGAGATCTATTTCCTTTGGGGAACTTGCTTAATATCCTTTATAGGAATGCAAATGATCAAAACAGAAAATGAAGAACAATTGGAAAATGCCAATAAGAACTCAGGCCTAGATGAAAGTAACTTCCAAATTCATGGTTAATGATCAAGTTCTAAAATATTTTGACACAAATAATAGAAGATAGTGGGATCGGTACTTCTAAAATATTGGCAGTTATGATTATGAACTATCAGACACCACAAAACATTGATTAGGAAATAATTTCCATTAAGAGACCTGTATAGCTGAACCACTATGTTCTTGTGTGTGAGAGGATATACTAAAACAGTAGTAATTGTTCAACTCTCTAGTAATGACAGGTGATCTGTGATTTTTGAAGTGATTTGACAATGTGAAATTTATATATTAAATTTATCTGACACTTTATCTGACAACATGCTGGGTAGGTGCATGAAATTAAAACACTGTATACCTCTAAATTTCATTTGTTTGCTCATGAAATTTCACTGTGATTCTGGTTTATTTCTCTTCAACTATAAAGGGAAGCTTCAGGATGGCTGACATGCCTCCCTGTTGCAACTTTTTCTAAAGGCATAGTAAAGATTAGGTGATAGTCATCACTGATATTTCAGACAGCATTATTGGTTTCAAATGGCTTTTTTGAGGCCACATGAATTAACTACTCAGGGGTAGCTTTCTCAGATAGCTTTAATGTTGCATGCGGATGGATAGAAGTATTTTTTTTAAAAGTAATTGTTTTCAGTTTTCATTTTTTTTCCATCACTAATTTTGGCTGTGTTTTAACAGATGGTTTTGTGGTATCGTAGCCTTCATATGGTGATAGAACCACTCATATACAGCTCAGGGACAAATAACAAGTCTTCCCTGGAAAGGTCACCTAAGGAAATGGTAGAAACTTCTCAAAACTGCATTCTACCAATCACTAAATCTATATCAGTTCCTCTTTCTCTCATGTTAAACTTCAATTATTATGTTTTACAAGGAAGCATTTGTATTATAGTGAAGTAGTTCGATTTGATATTTTGTGTGCTTTTTAAGAATACTCTTCTATTGACAGTGCAGGCTGCTATATATTTGAATGATTTCAGTGATAGCTGAAAAATATTCATAGGTGCCAAGTTCAGTTCAAAACCAGGGCTGGCACCATGGTCACCAAGTCTTATTTTGTAAAACAAAAACAAAACCCACTACTACTATTGTTTTGGGGTAATTCTGTAGTCCAAACAAAACTCTTCTTAACTTTAAATTGTGAAAGGGGAACTGCTTTGCATCAGAACATTTTAACATACGCTAACAATGTTTAAAACACCTGAAAATAACTTATGCCTTTGAGGCTCTGGGGAGAGAAAAGTTGGTTGTAAATAACATTTTTAAAAATTCATCTTTACAGTTTTTTTACCACTGTGTCTAGTAACTCGTAGAGCTGCATGCTCTGTGTTTAACTTATAAACCTTGAAAAAGAATCAAATGTAGTAAGCAAGTAGGTTAATCAGTGTCAGGGAACCACTGATAGTAAAATTAATCAAGTGTAATTACTGCCAGTGATGAAGTAGATGGCGTTGCAGTTGACCTTACTGATCAGACAGTCCAGTGGCATAGTATCAGGCTGGTTTCAAGCTCAGATCTCATGCATTTCAAGCGGTCTGCAGGCAAAATTAGGTGTTATTAATTTCAATATGAAAACCCAGTAAACTTGAGTAAGTGGAATAACAGACTTGTGGTTAGAATGCTAGATATAGAAGTGTTCAAGATGTGTTTTTTTTTTTGTGTGTGTGTGTGTGGTTTTTTTTTGGTGGGTTTTCATTGTTGCTTTGTTTTTATACAAGATGTAAAAAGGTTATATGCAGGAGAAGGAGCACTAGCTGATGTGCTTCAATAGGAACGTCTCTTCAGGAAGCTTCCTATTTGCATTCTCATATGTATAAGCAAACAATTTTATTATTTCCTGCTTCCAACTTAGCTGTGTGTGTGGAAAATACCCTTGCTTATACTCTAAGTTCCACATAATTTAAATTTCATGTCATGAATGGTGGATGGGTGAGACGAAACAAAACCCCTATGTTTGCAACATTGAGCAGTGAGTAAAATGAGTATTCTGCTGCACCATGCTATGTAATCTGTGTGCAGCAAGGAGCAGACGTGGTGTTGCTGGCATTTTAAATTTTAGGGAACAGGATTTAAATCATTCAACATATCTATTTCCATATCATTTCTATTCAGTACCTCAGTGGTGCTAAATGGGAAGTAAAGCCTCAGTTAAATATGTGGCAATGCCCTTTGTTTCATTGTTTGATTGTGAGCCCTGACCCTTTAGCAAGCTATTGTAGACTTTTCTGTGTTAACTACAGATTAAATTTACTAGCTGGAGGAGTTGTTACCTCAGTGGAGGATAAATGGCCTCTTGACTTTGTTTACCAAATCCAAATAGGCAACGTGCTCCTGGGCACATAGGAGAGGTTGTAGCAGGGATGAAGCATTGTAATGCAGTGGACTGTTGCTCTTCAGAGCCTTTTTTGTAAGCTGAACCCAGCAATTCAGAATATTCTTGTTCAGTTATTTTGGCAGGCTTAGTTCTCCTGTGACTTGAAGATTGCACAATTCTTTGGCAGGAGGTTTTGCTATTTAAGAATGGTTTGCTTTTAGTTTACCCATACAAGATGAATCGTGTCAAGTGGTATTAGGTATATAATAGAGCAACCAGTTTTTTGGAGGGAAAGGAGGACTTTTCAAAAGGAAGGGGTCTTGCAATAGTTGAAATCTGAATGTCCATACTAAATTTATATAAACATGACTGTTTTCTTTTAGAGTTTCTTGTTTGTTTTAGGATAAAGACACTAATTAGTTAAAGCTTTTAACACTTTATAGTGTGACTTACTGGTGATTTAGAATTTCTAATTTGGGGATGTATTCATGTCTAATATTGTTAAGATTATAAGCCAACGAGAAAGCAGAAGATTAAAACTGTAGTATTCTAGTGGACCTGTTCCATACTGTGTATGCTAAAGTCCTGTCAGATGGAATCTGTGATGGCAACACAGGAGATGGCTTCAGAACTATCTGCATTTTTCGGTTATCCACCAAGGAGGCTGTGACAAAAGTTGACAGACTTTTGAGTTGTTGGGGAGGAGGACAAGGAAAGTGAAAGCACCATTGGGGGCCATTAGCTAGCCCAGTCACCTGGAAAACACTGTAGGAGTATGTCACGGGAAACGGTGGCGTTGAGTGTGACCTACTTCATCTCCAGAAGACAACTTGCTGTCAGTTTGAAACAGTTGTGGAGGGGAACACCAGAAGGTATGCATGCTATGCCACAAACCACCCAAAAGCAAGGTGCATTATGCAGCAGTTGTCCTTTACAAATGCTTTATAGTAGAGGATAAGTAATACTTAATGCTTGGGTGCTTCTATTACATACTTGAATAGCTTCTTTTCTACTTGACGTGGCTTGAAACAACTCTAATAAGTTGCACTTATTGTGTGTAATGTGCTTTATAATTATGGTTGCTTTTCAAATCATGCTCTCCTACCCCAAGCCTCTGTTATGTAATACATATATGAATGTTTTTATATTATGCATACAGTTTTTATACTCTTTAGTATACATCACCATTATGGTAACTTGATTCTGGTTAAGTCACAGTGTGCGGGGAGGGGGAGTATTTCTTGAATTGTGTATTTTAGAGACTCTAGTTTTCCTTCAACTTTTATTAACTTGATTTTGAAATAGTTTTTCAAACTATTCTAGGCTGTAAGTTTGAATGCTATCCCGCAGTACAAATGTGTTTCTAAAAAATAATCTATCTGTAAACACCTAGTGGTGAAATGCCTAGTGGTGTCATCTTTGTGTAGCTAAGGGTTATTGAACCAGTTATTTCTTCATGTACTTTATAGTAGTTGATGGTTAAGTGAAGTACTGTCTTTAGCTTTGTGCCTGTTGAACTGTATTGGGCCTTGTTTGTTTCAATGTAATACTGCTTTCAATATTAACAATGCTCCTGTTGTTTCCTTGATTTTTAAGTTATATTCTCCTATGTTATTTGTATCTCTTTCTGCATAGATGCTTTTGTAATAAATAGTAGGCTGCTGTCATCTCAGTCTTTTGCATTGCACTATGTTTCAATAGATACTGTATTTTCTGTAGGTTTATATTAGTATATAGGCCTGATAATTGAAACAGGAAGGGGGGGGGGAGGAAAGAGGTGAGAGAACACACAAAAATTGTTATTGTTAAGATAGTCTAGTAAACTAGTTCAACACGCTATGTTCTTCATTGGAATTGAAACACTTGCTGAATTCAGAAATGGAGTTATATCTCCCTCTTTTGGAAAATTGGGGCATGACTTGGCTTTGGAGTTAGTCTTTTGCTTCTGTCATACCTGGATTTTATTTATTTTTAGTTTTCCAAGGGGCGGGGGAGGATGGAAGAGTTTTGAACAGATATAAATACCCCTGATAAGTTCAGAGTCTAATAGCTAGTGTGATATATTTGCAGAAAAATAATCTGCACAGAAGATTGACGCATGACTTCTGAACCACAGGTACTCCTCTGCAGAACTGTTTTTAAACATAAAAACACCTGGGGACTATTCACATGTATCTAACAGCTAATTAGCATTCTCCCAATATTTGTTGTAAATTACTGTCCCTTTAGCATGTTTCTTCAGAAAATTACTAGGAAGAGAAAAAAATAAAGCAGGCAGCTTTGTCTTGACTGATTTTTGTTAGACTAATCTTAAATTGACGAGGAAAAAAGTTGCAAAGGGGGAACTTGGAAGAATGTGACTGGAATGTTCAATTTTTTCTTTCCAATTTATCTGACCTTCAATTTATGAAGGATAGCAACCTGACAGAAGCAACATGCTTTCAATAATTTCTGAAACTTCTTTTCAAGGTTTATACTCAATTAACTTGATAGCAAATTACTTCAGTGACCGTAAGCACCTCACAAGAAATGCAGGCACCTTGACTGAAATGCTTGATGCATTGGTTATCTGTAGCTTTAGAATCTAGAAGACAGTGACACTTTTCAGTGGAATTTCAACATGTAGAAATCTCCAGTTTTCCTTGCTTTCTGCCCTACTGATTTGGTTAGAAGATGATCTGGGATGGTACTTCCATCTGTGGAGAAGATGGAGTGTCAAACAGTTGCTGATCCCTCTTGGGCCCATCTTGGGCTTTGTTAGGTGAGCGCATACAGGAGCAGGAACTGTATGGCAGTAGTGAAGAAGCAGCATTTGCTTGTTTATTCCTTGCCTTCTATTGCAGAAGCTGCTAAAGCATCGCCCAATTTGTCTGGACTCTGTCAAATCTATCAGGTTGAATAAGACAATTCCAGAATAAAACACTTAACAATGCTTTTCTATCCTAAATTTTTGGCAGGTGTTTTTATTTTCACTGTATGCTCTTTGAAGGTAAGTGTGGGAGGCAAGGAGCTCTGAATTCTGGTCCTGGATTCTCTGCCAGATTGCATTCCCTTACTGAAAAGTGTCCTGCTGTGCTCCCATGTATTGAAAACATACTGCAATGTCTGTCACCTTTAGAACAGGGAGAAAACCTGCTTTGGAGTATTTTGAGCATGTAGTGAAATAGTTGAGCATGCTACATTTATCGGCCAACTGTGAAGCTGCTTCAGTTTGCTCTGTGAGGTTTAGTTAATAAACCTGGATGAACTGAAAACAGTATACTTTGTTGGCTGTCTAATACATGATTGCCTGAAAAGTAAAGTGACTTCTCTATAACAGAGGGTGGAAGTCCTTTGCTTACAAACGAGTATGAAAGAGAAGGGTACTAGTTGCTCTATGGCTTCCTGTGTGTGTGAAATGCAGGGTTGCTGATACGGTTTTATTGACTCTTGTAAATATGCTCAATTTGAATCAACCACTAGCAAAAGATGGTAATCAGAAGCATGTATTCTTATTGAGTATTGGATACACTTTGTGGAATGGAGACACACAGGGAAAGGTACTTTCAATTGATTGTAAAGTTTCGCTTCTCTATTTCTGTGGCAGCTTGAGGTGTTTCAAGAAGGAAGGATGAACAATTTAAGAAAAAAGAAAAATGATCATATAGCAGGATTGCTTCAGTGACTTGAATGCAGGAACAGGCTTTGAAACTGAACAGCAGTTATGAAGTAAAATATAGGATCGGGTTTCCTTACAGCAGCAATGTGATTTAAGTATAAAGTTTTAGAGAGTTTAAATTGGTTCAGATTCTTTTGTATTCTTGTAAACTTGTGCATTCTCTCATTTCCCTTATTTTAGTGAAAGTAAAAAATGAAAACTTGTCTTTGTCTTATATATTATACTACATAACATCTTGGTATACAAGCTATTTTTCCCTTCCCCATGTACTTGGAGCAACTGAGGAAGGGAAATACTGTGATGTTTAATTTCTAATAAATTTCATATAGCAGAAAGATGATTACCTTATTGCAGCATGTAGCTTAAACTTTCCAGAAGGTATTCAAGACCTAAACCTGACATGCTTTTAGGTTTTTAGTGGGACTTATTTTCAAATCAGGTGCATGTTGCTGAGTTGAGGTGTTTGCACCTGTGTTCTTGTGGCTTTTATTTTTTATGTGCAGATAATCTTGTCTCAGAAATGAATAAATGTAAAGCTAATCATAGAATATCCTGAGTTGGACGCGACCCACAAGGATCATAGAGTCCAACTCCTGTCACCACACAGGTCTACCCAAAAATTCAGACCAGAGCACAGTCCAAGTGCTTCTTAAACTCCGACAGGCTTGATGCTGTGACTGTGACTGTGTCCCTGGGGACCCTGTTCCAGTACACAACAATCTACTTGTTGAAGAACCTCTTCCTGATATCCAGCCTGAACCTCCCCTGTCACTAAATAAATTACCAAAAAAAAAAAAAAAATGCTGATTGCTTTATTTTATGTATTACAAAACACTTCATATTTGGTAAAATTTTACAGTTTATACTCTTTCTTCTTATGGCCTGTTGAAAGGGGGGGGGAGAGAGGAGAAGGTTGAAAACTGCAATGAGAAACTAAGATATAAAATATAGAAATAATAGCTTATTGCCCTTATAAATATTAAGTTGATGACATTTCCATATTTATATTAAAGGTAGTCCACTCGCTCGTTATATTAACTATCGTTAGTTTGACCAATTTAATTTTACCATATTAAAAGGCACGTATACCAACAATCATTCTAAGGGCTTTCAAGCTATTAAAGTAATGAAATAATAATAGTGTTTTAGAGCAGCTTATTGGCTTATGTATCTTTTCTAGTTCTCTCCTACTCTTTCCTGTCTGTTTCCGCAACTCCAGTATAAATGACAAACCACTATAACAAATTTCCTAAAGTGCAAAAATACCATTCTTAATTTCACATCTGTAAGAGGTGTTTTTTGTTTTTGTTTTATCGAAAATGTTTTCAAATGAAAATGAGTACCTCAAAACCAAATCACGATGTATCAATGACAGCTCCTTAATTTTTGATGCTTGGTCCTGTTTCATCAGCTGCAGGAAAGAGCTGTAGATGACTTAAAGGAGTGTGCCATAACAATGGAAAACAATACTTGCATGGGGAACTTCAGGAGCTGAAAGCTAAAGGAGTAAGCACTGGGGCTGGAAGTGGGAGAGAGATTTGTATATGATCTTATGTGCAGCTTTTACTTGAATGATTCTGCCACTGTTCTGAAGACCTGTGGGGAAGATGAGGTAGCCATGTGAAGCCAACGTGAAAATGAGGATGAAAAGTTAGCACAAAAAGAAATGAGATATTCATGAAAGTAAATTTTAAACATGGTGTCATTTACTGTTATTGCATGGTTTAATCTGTTATAATGATAGCACAATCACATTAAGCTCCATTTTGCACGTTTATATTTTGTTTAAAAAATTCTTACTTGTCCCCAAACGGCATTAGATTTGTGAAACTTTCAGATTCATTGTTTTAGCTAATTCAAGGGAAAAAAGTGTGTTTCAAAGGTATAAAAAGCCAACAAATTTCACTGAGTCACAGTAGGTTGAAAGTTGCCTGAATGTAAGTGCTTAGTTTTTACTTTAAATGTTAGACTTCTGCAAGGGGCTGGCAGATCTGCTGTAGGCCACATGGAAGGCCTATGCTACTTTGGAAAGGCAGAAAGAATACCGGGGTATTTGAGTCTCCAAAATGTTTAATATCTCTGAAAATGGAGGCCACTGAATCTCTCTTGTTCTGCCTTGGAAGCACCATTAAATTAAATGGAACCTATTGCAGTTTCTGAATTACTCCAGTTTGTTATTGCCTCTTCTGAAAGGTACTAGAGTGCCCTCAGAATGATGGTTGGTCCCCACTGTGATAAACTGCTTTTGAGAATGGTTCCAAGTGTGTTTTGATGAAGTTTAAATCAACGTACTTAGTTTTACCCTACAGCTTATTCTCCATGTCACAAATTCAGTACACTCTAGTGGGACAGACACCTTGTCGTTTTGGTAATAACATTCTTGTGAGATTGAGATCCTACTTTTCCTATTAGTCCAGCGTTACTAAAATTGGATTGCGTCTTTGCACACTAGTTTTAAAATAACTTCAGTGATTTTTGGTTACACATTTGCCATACATTTCAGTTTTTCTGGTGATTTTACTTACTCTGGAAGTTTTAACATCAGAATTAATCACTTCAGCAGAATTGATGCTTGAGCCTCAGGTCACTTTTCACTATCACGGGTGTACTCATCTGTGAAATCTACTGCACTAATTACAGTGGTCTCAGATGCTAAACTTCAAATGTGATGAAATTTTCAGATAAAAATGTTGAGAAAAAAAAACACCCAACATCATTATAATGGAAAATGTAAATAAAGCATGCATTTTTAATCTTCATGTATGAAAGATGAGCAGGCTTAGTGTAGGCACTTCATTTTTGTTTGATTATTACGTATATATAACTTATATTTGTGCCAAGTCTTTTAGTGAGTAAAATGACTTTTAAATGATGACTTTTGAAGGATGTTTTCAGTGTCTTTCTGACACTTGTGTGTTTGTGTGAAAGCATTTACTTAATGTGTATACATACTGATACTTCATTTGTCATATGATTCTGGCTTCCAAGGTTGCCAGGGATTTTGAGTTTATTCCTGTTGTGTGAATATATTTACCAGTGGGGGGAGGAACAAAACAAAACAAAACAGGTGAGATATCTAACGTTAACATAGGCAAATACTGTATGACTAACTTTGAATTTTCCAGAATCTTGCAACATAATTTTCCAGTGGGTAAGATGACTTGGAAAGTACGGGGAAACAGGTAGAAGCCTCTTTTTGTACAAAATTCTAAATCGAAAGTAAACACTAGGCTAACTGTTGTAAAACGCTTGTCTGACTTGTTTTAAACAATAAACAAAAACGTTAGTAAAGTGTATTTAACATCTAAAGTACATGCTATATCTATTAAATGGCTACTGCAAAACTTCTGCATACTATGCTTGTTTATGACGCATAGTAACTAATAGAATCACACACACAGAATTTCTAGGTTGGAAGAGACCTCAAGATCATCGAGTCCAACCTCTGACCTAACGCTAGCAGTCCCCACTAAACCATATCCCTAAGCTCTACATCTAAACATCTTTTGAAGACTTCCAGGGATGGTGACTCCACCACTTCCCTGGGCAGCCTGTTCCAATGCCTCACAACCCTTTCAGTAAAGAAGTTCTTCCTAACATCCAACCTAAAACTCCCCTGGCTCAACTTAAGCCCATTCCCCCTCATCCTGTCACCAGGCATGTGGGAGAACAGGCCAACCCCCACCTCGCTACAGCCTCCCTTGAGGTACCTACAGAGAGCGATAAGGTCGCCCCTGAGCCTCCTCTTCTCCAGGCTGAGTTTAACTAAGTTTAATTATCTTTTTTTTTTTTTTTTTCTATCAACCTTATTTGTATTCACAATTGTATGTACATAGGATTATAGAGTGGTAAGTCTTGGAAAGGACCTCAAAGAATACGTAGTTTGAGCTCCCTTGCCACGGGGAACACCAGGTTGCTCAGAGCCCCCATGCAACCCAGAATCATAGAATATCCCAAGTTGGACAGAACCCACAAGGATTATAGAGTCCAACTCCTGTCACCACACAGGTCTACCCAAAAATTCAGACCATATAACTAAGAGCACAGTCCAAACGCTTCTTAAAGTCCGACAGGCTTGATGCTGTGACTGTGTCCCTGGAGACCATGTTCCAGTACACAACAACCCACTCGTTGAAGAACCTCTTCCTGATATCCAGCCTGAGCCTCCCCTGTCGCAACTTGACACCATTCCCTTGGGTCCTATCACTGGTCACTAAAGAGAATAGACCTGTGCCTTCCCCTCCACTCCCCCTCGGGAGGAAGCTGTAGACCGTGATGGGGTTTCCCCTCAGCCTCCTCTTCTCGAGGCTGAACAGGCCCAGTGACCTCAGCCGCTCCTCATACATTTTCCCCTCTAGGGTCTTTTCTACCTGTGTCGCCCTCCTCTGAACACTCTCTAACAATTCAGTGTCCTTTTTGTGCTGTGGTGTCCAGAACTGCACACAGTTCTCGAGGTGAGGTCGCACCAGCGCAGAGAGGAGCAGGACAATCACTTCTCTCGACCGACTAGCAATGCCGTGCTTGATGCACCCTAGGATACAGTTGGCCCTCCTGGCTGCCAGGGCACACGGCTGGCTCATATTGAACTTGCTGTCAACCACAATCCCCCGATCCGCTGCTCTCCAGCGTCTCATCGCTCAGTCTGTATGTAGGGTTGCCCAGCCTTGAACACTTCCAGGGAGGGGGCATCCACAGCTTCTCTGGGCTGCCTGGTCCAGTGCCTCACCACCCTCAGAGTAAAGATTTTCTTCCTTAGACCTAATTTAAACCTAGCCTGTTTTAGTTTAAAACCATTACCTCTCATCCTGTCACTACCCTCTCTGACAAAGAGTTCTGCCCTAGCTTTCCTGTAGGCCTTTTTAGGTAATGGAAGGCTGCTATATAAGGTCTCCCCCAATTCTTCCCTTCTCCAGGTTTAACAATCCCAGCTGTCTCAGCCATCCTTCCTAGGGCAGGTACTCCAGCCCTCTGTTCATTTTGGGGGGTCCTCTTTTGGACATGCTCTAACAGGTCTGTTCTTTAAAAGCCAGCAAAATGATGCTGTATCTTCTTGGAAGGCAGCAAAAATGAAAAAGAAATGGTAAGGAAAATTAGAAACAAGTTGACTTTTTTTGTTGTTGTTGTTGTTGTTTGTTTTTTTTGTTTGTTTGTTTGTTTGTTTTTTAGGATTTTCTTTAAGTATTAAATAAGTGAAATAGTTTTGTTGTCATTAGAGGCTAATATTCTGCCGCTTTGCTTGTTCCACTTCACAAATGCATGTCGTTACAGTAGCATGTATTTTAGAGTTTTATTAATGGGGCTGCAGGGTTTATATAAAACAGTATACTGTGCTTCTTCATATAACTTAATTTAAGAGGGACATATCTCATAAATGAAGTAGGTAAATTCAAAGGCCAATTTAAATTGGCCTGTTTAGCGAACATTCTGATTTTATACATGTTTAGAGAAAGTTGTAGAAATAGGAAATATGAACCTAACTATAAAATGTTGATTGTCTAATCTGTAGCTAGCTTAGCTATGGTTGTGCACCATAACTTTTCAAAATTATTTTGAAATGAGTAAAAAATCAAATTTAGGGTAAAAATCAAGTATCCGCTAAAGAAACTCATAGGTATGTTGTCAAAAGGGCTGTGTAATGACTATTCATTATTGTTCATGAATACATAACCTGTAGTGGCATGTGCAGCATGTACATGATGCCTACATCATATATCTGAACACTACAAAGAATGAACCATACCAAATGCTTTAGCTATGTAGAACAAGGGTTGTTGTTTGTATCTCGGTTTTACATATATGTTTTGTATAATTACCACTTTTATAAAATAACCTGATTTCTAATTGTCTCAGGAAATGATGAGGCAGATATGGAAATAAAGGCTATTGGACATTTAGTGGTTTTTATCAGCCTTGGGATGAATTGCTGTTTGTTTTGGAGTTTCTTCAACATTTTGCAGCTTGTTTTGCTCATGCTTCAGCTAAACATGATGGTATAGGAGTTCAATCTTAAGATAATTTCTAAAATGCTATCTGTAGTATTTCTATTTGTAATTTATTATAATCAACTTTCTTCCATATAGAAGAATAATAAGTTACAGAGCATGCTAAAGGAAAAGAAAAGTTTCATAAATATTATTCATGTAAAACTAAGTAAAAGTTAAGTAAGCATAGGAACCAGAATGGAAATCATTGGGGATCACTTGGAACAGCTCTAAAGAAATTTGATTTTGCTGCTGTAAACCAGAGAAGGAGATTCAGCTTTACCAATGTCATTACCATAATGATTCATTTTCTGAGTTAACAACAGTCCTCTTGACTATACTTTCTCTGTATGCACCTTGTGATGTTAAAAAATGAAGGCAACACAGGGGACATTAAGGTTTCTACTGATGGTAATCACGGTGAGGTTCAACCAGATACAGCCATAGCTGCATCTGAAAATGCTCCTTGTTTTCAGAAGACCGTGAAGAAAGTAACAGATGTATTTTCTAAATACTTGTTTAAAATAAGTGCTTCCCTTGACTTTAGGGGTTTTCTGACACTTGCATCGTTAAATCGTATGGCTTCTATTGTTGAATACATTTCTTCAGAACGTGAGTTTTCATTTCAATTTGTGTAGTTAAACTGTAAATTGAGTTGTCCTAAATTAAAAGCAAAGATAAAAAAATATTTAGATCATTTGCAGTTAGGAATCAAAGAAAAGTCATTTCTTCATTGAAGTTGTGTGTAAACCCAACATTTGCAGAAAATCATATATTAGCACATCGTGTTTGTGGCTGTATCTTATTAGTATTGCAGCATATGAGAAATACATGTGAACTTCTGCTTCTCAGGAGTTTTATTTGCTGCTGTTAGAATTCTGGCAGAGACAGCTTGTAGGAACTTCCCTGTGTTCCTATAAAAGTCTGTAAGCTCATGAGAAGTCTAACCAACAAACTTGACCTGATAGATATCTTACATGCTAATGTTGTGTTGCTCAAACTGACTTTTGAAGAACTGATAAATCAAGCACACTGATGGCTCAGAAATGAGGTAGAAGTTCAGTGAGTTTGAACTGAGTGTGCAATAAGAGAAGTTCTGTGATTTTGGATGTACAGAATACAGAGATGAATTAAACTCTTTTGTGCAGCATAACTGTGGAAGTAACTGTATGCTAATTTAAATGTTTCTAATTTGTTGTTTTCATGAGTTTATTGCGTAATGGATTAAATTATAAAATGCATGACTTGTTTTAGTATTTCATAATAGAGTACACCCCCTTCCATCATTTTTTTTGGATTAAACCAGACCTACATCTAATTAAATGATGTTCTGTATTTAGTTATCTCATATTAAAATGTGCCCACTTCTCATAACCCTGTGTAGTAATAAATTACACAAGTTTGTTAGAGGAAAAAAGGAATGCTAAGATTAGCTAGATATGGTTATTATATGCAGTAATTATCTTATTTCTGTTAGATAAATTGGGACAAATTAATAAAACAAGCAATAACATCAGAACTGTGATATCAAAAAGAGTAGGTAGGTAGAGTTATTTGCAACTTGTATCAAAGCTTTTGGGCAGAAGGTTCTTTATATTGTTGATGAAACTTGCAAAAATACCCTTTTGGCCAGCTTTACTAGCGCAGCACTCTGGCAGAAGGAGTTTTTCTTGCAGCTGTGCAGAGTTTGCAATAACTTATTCTCAACTTTTTGGATGAGATGGTTAGTGACCATTACTTCTTTCAAAACCTGTCTGGAAATGGTAGTGAAGCTCAGTGTGCTAACAGAGCTCAGTCTGTGATAATACACACTGAAAGGCACAGCAATCACAGTTCCGTGCTTTATTCTACCGAATTCCATTAATCTGCCATGTATACTTATTTTCATCTTGTTTTCTACTGTGGTTGGATTGTGAATGCAGATAATCTGTCAAAATAATAAAACACTTGCCACAGGCACAAAGGCAATAGTTTGATAATCATATCTGTCCAGATGTTGTCTTAGGAATTAAGAGGAAAAGAAAACAACAACAACAAAAAACGGAGCTCAGCCTTCCACCCTTCAAGACTCATTACTATGTCCATAGCTCTCTTTACAGCCACCAACAAAAACAAAGCTACAGTCAGCATCTTAACAAATGCAGAATGAGGAATTTTTGGTGGAAGACCTCAGTGGCTTATGTTTCTGGGTTCTATACTTGCAAGCCTGTTTTGTCATTGCTTGAATGGCAGACAAAACTGTAGGCAAGCAAAACTATACTGACAACAGTTTTCCTACACTGAGGAAAGGGGTGAGAGAGAGAAGGATTCCTTCAGGATCTCAATAACAAAGGTCTGACAACTGGCTTCTTAGGATAACTTCTTTAATAAGATGGGGAAAAAGGGAAATACAGATAGTGAGTCTTGCATCGTTCCCAATGAGGGGAATCTGCCCTCCTGTGGCACCAGGCAGAGCTCAGATGGATTGTCCCATGGCACGCTGTTGGGAGTGGAACTGATCTCTGGAGAGAAGTGTTCCCTTCTGATCATTTGAGCTAATTTATACCTTCCACACCTTGATCCATATACAGCTTATCTTTTGAAAGGTTGTTGTAAATTACAGATTATATTAGTAATGTACAGGCTTAGTAAGACCTAATTACATATCCCAGAGTGGGCGTGGCCTGTTGAGGATTGCTGAATTCTGGAATATAACATCTGGAAGGATTCCTGGTACAATGCTGTCCATCACGTCAATCTTGCTTTTGTTATGTAAAATGATAATACTCTAAAAGAGCTAGGTTTCTTGTGTTTGGTCACTTTTTTTCTGACAAAGTGGAGTGTTCCAAGCTTTTGAAAGGAATGCCTTCTCTTATTTTTTGATTACGATGGTAAAGGTGTCCAGAGAAACTGAAAGACAGCAGAAACACAGAAATTTTAATTTTGTTCTTTACCCTCTTCTTGGCCTGGAAGCTTTCCTGTGCTTGTGTTGATATGTGATCCTGCTCTATACCATATCAGTCATGATTCACAAAGAAGAGAGAATTAAGATATTAAGAAATTAATTAAGATATTAATTCCCATTTGCTGAGGCGATCGGTTCCGGGGCAGACATGTTCTGCAGCGGAGCAGGGGACCGAGGCGGGCAGGGCTTTTTGTCCGGCATTGAGGCCACTCGGGGGAGCCGCCGGGACCAGGCAGTCCTCGCGAGGGAGGCTGACGAGGCGCGGGCGGAGCCAGCAATGCCCCCTCCCAGGCTGTTTAAAAGTTTCCCCTAGGGAGTGCGAGCGACCAGGAGCGCGGCGAACAGGACGGGCAAACAGGGCGTGGCACATCAGAGGGCGTGGCGCGGCAGTTCGCGCGGGCAGGGCGAGCGGGGGGCCCATTGTCGCTCTGTTGCAGCTGCCTCTCCCTTCGGTGCTTGTAACCTGCTTGCGTAGAACCTGACCATGGTATCGACCAGGCAGAAAACCGTGGCCTCCGCATCTCGTGCGGCATCTCCAGCCACGGTCACCAGTGTTGCTACTCAGACGGAGGGCTCGGGGAAACACGCAGCCATCCAGGTCCTGGGCTGCAGAGTGTGCCCCAGCCTTCTGTCGGTCTCCGACAGCAGTGGTGGGTATGCCTGTGGGAGGTGTGCCCAGGTTGAAGAACTGCTCAGCCAGGTAGCGGAGCTTCGGGAGGAGGTGAACAGGCTCAGGAGCATCAGGGAATCAGAGAGGGAAATTGACTGGTGGAGGTGCACTCTACCCTCTCTGAGGCAGGCTCACGAGCCTGCCACAGCACAGGCGTCTCCTGTTATGCAGAAGACGGAGGTTCCCTCCTCCTGCCGGGCAGCGGGAGGAGACCTAGATCAAGAGGGGGAATGGAGGCAGGTGCCTATTCGGGGTGGTAGGCGAGCCCTCTCTCTGCCCACCTCACCTTCTCATCTACCCTTAAATAATCGATATGAAGGACTAGAACAAGACAGTCTAAATGACAAAGTAGATAAAAACCCGTCCCAGTTGGAGGGGGCGCCTAAGACAAGGCGACCTACACATCACATTGCCACATCATCCTTCAAAAAAGAAAGAAGGGCTATTGTTATGGGGGGCTCCCTCCTGAAAGGGACAGAGGGACCGATATGCCGACCGGACCCAACCTGCAGAGAAGTCTGTTGCCTCCCTGGGGCTCGGGTGAGAGACTTTGCCAGGAAAGTCAAGTGCCTGGTACGGCCCACTGACTACTACCCGCTACTGGTCTTTCAGGCTGGTAGCGATGAAGTAGCAACGAGAAGTCCGAAGGCGATCAAAAGAGACTTTAGGGATTTGGGGCGACTACTTCGAGGATCAGGGGTGCAGGTTGTGTTTGCCTCTGTCCTTCCGATAGGGGGGATCAAAGCTGAAAGGCGTGCTGTTCACATAAACTCGTGGCTTCGAGACTTGCCAGACGTTAACTGGGAATGCCACACGGCTGACACGAGCAAGTCCAGGAAGTTCATGAAGCACCTAGATGATAACTTCTTGATGCAGGTGCTAACGGAGCCAACTAGGAAAGGTGCCCTCCTAGACCTGTTGCTAGAAAACAGAGAGGGTCTGGTGGGAGATGTGGTGATTGGTGGCCGCCTCGGTCATAGCGACCATGAAGTGGTTGAGTTCAAAATTTACGGTGACAGAAGGAAAAGTGCCACCAAAACCTCATCCCTAGATATGGGGAAAGCGGACTTCAGGCTGCTCAGGGAACTAGTCAGCAAGGTCCCCTGGGAAACTGCTCTTGAAGGCCTCGATGTCCACCAGTGCTGGTCATTCTTTAAGCGATGCCTCCTAGAAGCACAGGATCAGGCAATTCCAAAATATCGCAAGTCAGGCAGGCAGGGCAGGAGGCCGGCGTGGCTGACCAGGAATGTTCTAATGGAGATTAGGCGGAAACAGAGAGTGTTTCGCTACTGGAAGGAGGGCCAGGCGTCATGGAAAGAATACAGGGATGCTGTTCGTGTTTGTAGGGAGAAAGTTCGTGTGGCCAAAGCACACCTAGAGTTGAAGCTGGCTGTGTCTGTGAGAGAAAATAAAAAGGGTTTTTTTAGATATGTGAATGGAAAAAGGAGAACTAAAGAATACATAGGGCTGCTCCTTGATAGGGAAGGTCTCCTCACAGACAATGACAAAGGCAAAGCAGAGACGCTTAACGCCTTCTTTGCCTCTGTCTTCAATGCCGATGATGGGCTTCGGGACCCAGGGTGCCCTGAGCTGGAGGGCTGGGACGGTGGGGATGACAAACTCCCAACCGACCCTGAACGTGTGCGGGATTTGCTACTCCACCTGGATCCCTACAAGTCCATGGGTCCGGATGGGATTCATCCCTGAGTGCTGAAAGAGCTGGCGGACGTCATCGTGGAACCTCTCTCAATTATTTTTCAACGATCCTGGGAATTTGGAGAGGTCCCGGTAGACTGGAAGCTGGCAAATGTTGGGCCGATTTTCAAGAAGGGTCAGAAAGAAGACCCTAGCAATTACAGGCCTGTCAGTCTCACGTCAGTGCCTGGTAAAATCATGGAGAAGATGGTTCTTGAACTTATTGAGGCGCACCTGGGGGACAAACCAGTCATTGGTCCCAGCCAGCATGGGTTTGTGAAGGGTAGGTCCTGCCTAACTAACCTGATTTCCTTTTATGATAAGATCACCCGTATGGTGGACCAAGGGAAACCAGCTGATGTGATTTTTTTGGACTTCAGCAAGGCTTTTGACACGGTTTCCCATAGGATCCTACTGGACAAAATGTCCACCATACAGCTAAATAAAAACATCATACGATGGGTGAGCAATTGGCTAACGGGCAGGGCCCAAAGGGTTATGGTAAATGGGGCTGCGTCAGGCTGGCGGGCAGTCACCAGTGGGGTCCCTCAAGGCTCCATTTTAGGGCCGGTACTTTTCAATATTTTTATAAACGATCTGGATGTAGGAATAGAAGGTATTTTGAGCAAGTTTGCTGATGACACCAAACTTGGAGGAGTTGTGGACTCGAATGAGGGTGGAAAGGCCTTGCAGAGGGATCTGGATAGGTTGGAGAGCTGGGCAATCACCAACCGCATGAAGTTCAATAAGAGCAAGTGCCGGGTCCTGCACCTGGGACGGGGAAACCCTGGCTGCACGTACAGACTGGGCGATGAGACGCTGGAGAGCAGCCTAGAAGAGAGGGATCTGGGGGTCGTGGTAGACAGCAAGTTGAATATGAGCCAGCAGTGTGCCCTGGCAGCCAGGAGGGCCAACCGTGTCCTGGGGTGCATCAAGCACGGCATTGCTAGTAGGTCAAGGGAGGTGATTGTCCCGCTCTACTCTGCGGTGGTGCGGCCTCACCTCGAGTACTGTGTGCAGTTCTGGGCACCACAGTATAAAAAAGACATGAAACTGTTGGAGAGCGTCCAGAGGAGGGCTACGAAGATGGTGAAAGGCCTGGAGGGGAAGACGTACGAAGAACGGCTGAGGTCACTGGGCCTGTTCAGCCTGGAGAAGAGGAGGCTGAGGGGAGACCTCATCACAGTCTACAACTTCCTCGTAAGGGGGTGTCGAGAGGCAGGAGACCTTTTCTCCATTAACACCAGTGACAGGACCCGCGGGAACGGGGTTAAGCTGAGGCAGGGGAAATTTAGGCTTGACATCAGGAGGGGGTTCTTCACAGAGAGGGTGGTTGCACACTGGAACAGGCTCCCCAGGGAAGTGGTCACTGCACCGAGCCTGTCTGAATTTAAGAAGAGATTGGACTGTGCACTTAGTCACATGGTCTGAACTTTTGGGTAGACCTGTGCGGTGTCAAGAGTTGGACTTGATGATCCTTAAGATTCCCTTCCAACTCAGGATATTCTATGATTCTATGATTCTAAAATTGCTTTACTAGATTGTTAGCCAAGTAAACAAATCAAGGTTCTCATCTTGGTTATACTGCATGTCTTTTTAAATTTATAAGAATATGTTGGTGTAACAGTGATGACAGAGGAAGTCAGGGAACCTATTGGTAAGGGAAGGCTCTTTTTCCCATTATTTATGTGAAGCTTACATATGTCTTATATGCTTACATATATCATATGTATAGTTTACATATATTATAAAGGTGAGCTTATCCTCACCTTTTAGCTTGTGCTTGTGAACATCATTTCTGACATGCCTGGTTTGTTATTCCTTTACAAATCTTGCCTGTGAATAGGGTTATTCTTTTTTGTCTTAACTAGCATGATGTATTTGTGTGTTCTTTAATTTAAACTTCTGTGTAGCATACTATTTCATTCTCTTCTATGGTTTACATAGTGGATGTTGCACGAATTATATTTGACTGCATTGGTACATTATGGTTGTTTTATAGGTGGTGATTCGTGCTCAAAATGGCGAACTCCTCTATCGTATTTCACCTTGGGCAAGATATGTAGTCCGTGATCAAGATAAAGTGAATTACGATTGGGTACACTGGAATCCACCACAATCATATATAGTAAGGCTTAAATACTGTTTTCAAAAGGTGTATGAAAATGTGTATCCCAACCTCTTTGTATTCTTATTTGGAAAAAAAATAGGCTTTCCACAAAAAGAGAGTTAATATACTAGTTAGAATAACCACCTGAGAAATGAAGGGTTTATGGTCAAGACTGTCAGAAACAAATTAATGATGGATGTTTGAGCTACTTTTCCAGTCTTCCATTGAACATATACATTAAAAAAATAAATAAAATCAATCTATTAAAATGGTATTACTTTTCCACATACTGGACAAATTCAATGGGTATTCCAAGGCTAGGTGCTCATGGTCCTTCCCTGATCCAGCAGAGGGACCTGGGTTTAGAACTAATTACCTACAAGTACAAAGTTCAGCTCCAGTAAGAAGTCAACACTGTATGAAGTAAGAAATAGTCATTAAAAGTAAAGTGTTTGTGCTCTGGTATAATTATGGTTTTTTTTGTATCAGGAAAATCCGCTTACAGATTTTAAATCCATCTTTTCATGCAGTGTTGCAACTGATGGGCAGGATTGACAACACCTTATGTGGTATGTGAGGAACACCCTAGGAAAACATTCAGAACTTCAGACTGGCATGTTATTATAGTTCACCCCCCCCCCCCCCCCCCCTCCCAAATAACAATATGCAGGGCATTCTTTGTGAGATATTGCTGACTTTTGAGTTGGGTTTTAGCACCCACCTCAAATGATGAAGTATCTGCTTGCCAGGGTAACTCGTATGTAAAATCTCTTTAAAAACAAAACAAAAAAAGCAAACATTGCATAATCTACAGTAACTTACATATTTATATATAAGTTACATATTTATATATTTAGATGTATAGTCCGTATGAATTAAGTGACCTACCCTGCTTCTGTAATGCTCTGTGACTACTAGATCCTCTATAGGAAGAGTAATTGAGAAAGAACTAGAAATGCAGCAGTTTTTATGACCCAGAGGAGGCAAGAACATTTAGGGTGCAGCAAGCCCTTACTGAGTTATATCAGATAAAAGGATTCGATTTGTTTTACAAGTACGGAGGTGCCCAGTGAAAGTAAAATACAGGTAACAAACCTTAACCAGAACTTTATGTTCTTCATACTGTCTCCTATAACTTGCTTACTGTTGACATATATATGTGTTTGTTTTAACTGATTTTGTTTTAACTTGTCAATCTCACTTAAATATTGAAATGACAAATAGAAAAAAAAAAATATTTTTTTTTTTTAAATTGGGAGAGGGAGGAATAAAAATCTTGGGGCGGGGGGAGGGAAATGTGTTTTGAGAATTAGCTTTTCTTAGTTTCTTCTTGAAAGAATTTTGTTTTGAAAAATAACTAAGTTGTATCCTGTTGCATCCTAATGACAACTGCTTTTTTTTCTTTATAGCGTAAGTATCGTTCCCCTGAGAGATTGAAAAGCCTAAGAATCTATGAATCTCATGTGGGAATTGCTTCCCCAGAAGGGAAAATAGCTTCTTATAAAAACTTCACATTCAACGTACTACCTAGAATAAAGGATCTTGGTAAGTAATAACACAGATACTTGCAGAGATCTTTTTTTAATGTGCCTGTGCTCTTATTAGAAAATGTAATTATCAAGTGTCTATTAGTTGTGTTGTTGTGTGTTTTGTTTTATTGGTTTTTTCTTTTTGCATTTTCAAATGAAAATGCAAAAATAGATTCTTTAGGCAGCAAAAATAAAGTGAAATCTGTGGAAAATAAATGCAGACTGAAGTAAAATATGAAACAAAATCTAATCAACAGATTTTAAAGTAAAATGTGGTTCTAAAGGCCTAGATAAAAATTGGAGGGCAATTTGCTTTCAGCATGGCTTGCGTTCCACTTGAAAACAGATCTGTTGTGTGATAGTCTTTGGGAAAATACAGTGTTCTTAATTGGTTTACTAATCTACATCTTGCTTTTTAGAGAAGACAACAAAATATATGTGGATAGAAAGGATTGTCCTTTTGTTTGACAGAAAAAGTGTGCTAATCATTTTTTTTCTATTGCTTAACAGTTGCTTTGAAGTGTCAGAACATGTTAACTTTAAACATGAGAAATCCTCTCTTAGAAAAGAACTTCTAGTATATTGGAGGGCATACATGAAGTGGCTGGCATGATTAAATCAAGAAGCACAGCAAACTGTTCATCTCAATCTGTCTAGTGATTTTTCTCATTTTTATTTTTAAATTCTTGAGTTGTCTTCTCACTGTTTATGTAATGGACAATATTAGAACTTGTTAACTTTTATTTCCTGTGATGAAATATGTTTTATTGCACTGAAATGTCAAAGGTTGACATGCATAGCTGATATCTCCATGCATGGTGGCTGTTTGATTGGTTGTTTGATTTTTACTTATCAGAGTGCCTGTAGAAACTATATGTCTTTCTTGTAGGGTTACTTGTTGTGTCAGTGTTGCACGAAGCATGTTTTTTTACCTCTCAATAAAGTTGACTTTGTAGGTAGGGATGAGTGAGTATGCACATATAGAGGCCCTCACAAAATACATTTGGATTATCCGTTAAATATCTACATGTATGTTTCTTTCACTGCTGTCAAGATATTTTCTTCTTTCCAGGAGGTTAATAGGTTTACCAGAACTATGGCATCTTTCTGCTTTACATACAGGTTGTTCTTTGGGGAGGAGAAATGTCATTAAAAGGCTGATATACCACTAAATAAAAGGAATACTAAATACAGAACATGATGGCTGTTGCTCTTATTTTAAGTGAGCAAAGTCTGTGGGAATTGTATTTCTTTTTTAGGAAAAGTTTTTAAGGGATATTTGATTCAATTTTGAAATATCTTGTTACCTGAGCTTAAAGACATCAGTATTTCAAAAAAGCTGAGATATTAATAACTTGTAGAAATATATGCATTAAAATTGCAAAATAGTAAAAATGAGATTCAGTGCAATTATTTTCAGAAATGCTGTAAATAAATACAGTGAGCTTGAATTATAAAATCGATGCATCTGACAAACTGCCGAGCTCATGCCATCTACTGATAACTTGTTTATGGGTGTGAAAGTTGAAAACAAAGCCAATAACAGAAGTATCTGTCTTACACTATAGAATGAAGTGAAGATTTTGGTTAAACTAATAAAGAGAAGTGATGCGGTTGTGGGTGTCTCAACAGACTGTAGGTTAAACTTAAAAGTTATCTTTTGACCATCCTTAATGGCTAGCTAGCTGCAGCGCTTATTTGCTGGCACTAAAGATATCTTGGTTCAAAAGTATAGTAAGTAGTTCCATTGTTAGTATGTTATTTTCCCCTTTAGATTCTCTCCCTTAATACTTCACTGAAACACTTTGAGTAATACAAGGGACACTGACTGCTACACTCCTGTATTGTCTTGGTTCTTTGGTAAACTCAGAACAAAAGTGCATTACTTCTGTCTCATCTTTCTTTTGAAAGATTATTATAGAGGGGGCATATAATCATTAAACTTTTTGTGAGTGGTAAGACTAAGACTATTACGAGGGATAAGGTATAGTGCATTCCTCCCACCCCATGATCAATGCTGCAAGTATCAAAAGTGAACAGATGCGCATAGTCAAATTAAGATTATATTTGTATTCTGAAGTCAAGTTAAGATAATATTTGCATAACACTCATTTTTAGATGCATTTCATCTCTCAGTTCTAGTGATACATAGATCACTTAAAGATAGAACTTTCCATTTTTAATGGAAAGTAATGCAAGTGTAAACTATTAAGTAGAACTACCTCTTGAGAGAAACTGAATCTCTAGTTAGGTGCTGATTATGCGTTACAGTTAAACCAAACAAAATAAGAGAAGGAATTAGTAAGTTACAGGAGTCAAATCCTTTTTTTAAATTATCTTTAACACTAGGGGTGTGTTTGTTTTTTGTCTTATGTTTCTATAGGCTATAACTGTGTTCAGCTGATGGCTATTATGGAACATGCATACTATGCCAGTTTTGGTTACCAGGTCACAAGCTTCTTTGCAGCATCAAGGTAGGTATAAGTACTTCAGCATCTCTTTTGTACTTTACCTTACTCCCCACCTGTTGAAATCTGTGCCTGCGTTTATTTGCAAGTAGTAGTTTAATGGAAAGTACAGGCTTAAGTATTTGCTTATAGCTTCCTCTTAAGTCTGAAATCAATTTGGCAGTGATCACCTGTTCTGTGAATCACTTTGTATATCATACAAACCAAAGCTATAACTTTAGCTGTCACGGTATATTCCAGCTAATCCAGCTTCAGCTGCATGCACAAATGTATTTTATAATTAAAAAAAAATAAAAAAATAACTGTCGGTTTTAATCAATAATTACTACTTCAGAGGGTGAGAAACAAAAACACTATATACGATTGGAAACTAGGTGATGAACTGGTGACATTTGTGTTTTTACTGTTAGTAATGGTAAGTATTTTTGGCTTAAGTTCAGATTGCCCCCCTTACAACACATTGCTTTTTCATGCTGATAGCCGTTACGGAACTCCAGATGATCTGAAGGAAATGATTGATGTTGCTCACTCAATGGGTATCACTGTTCTGCTGGATGTTGTGCACAGCCATGCATCAAAAAACTCCGAAGATGGTCTCAACAAATTTGATGGTACAGATTCTTGTTTCTTCCATTCTGGTCCTAAAGGAACTCATCAGCTCTGGGACAGCAGGCTCTTCGATTATTCAAAGTAAGTATGCAATGCCATTTCAAGTGTTTAAATGATAATTACCTCTTACAAGTTACATTAAAGCTGCACTACTTGCCAAACCGGAAAAAAAAGTCATTTGGATTGCTTAACAGTTACAATATGCTGAGTTAAAATCACCTATTTTGATAAATATTTAAAAACTAAGATAAAATGCATTCAATTTTTGTTGTTAATCTGTTATCTATGACTATATGTGAACAACATTTTGCAGGTATATATTTTTAATATGCAAACAATTATATGTAGTAATTTTATATATTTTAAATATATTCAATTATTTGTTAATATATAGAGAAATGACTACCTGTCTATAAGTATATACTGAATAATTCTGCATATATATACTCTATATTTAATTATAAAAGCATATTTAAGTAGAATATATATGTATAAAATATAAGAATAAGAAAAACTGAATAAAACTTGTAATCTCTGTAAATCTATTGTCAAACTGTTGGACTGTTGAAATGCATTAAAGGTTTTGGCCCAGGCCAAGTAGCTCTATTCCAAAACTTTACAGAGATGGATCAACAGTTAATACAGAGCAGAGGTCATTTTCAGTAGAGTAGGCAGATTGCTTGCAGGCATCTTGGTTTGGAGTCTAAAGAAATTACATGTAGAGTCTGTTCTGAGCAGTATGTCTCAGGTCTAGAGACCTAGTCCAGGCACACTTAATTTGCTAGTATAAATGTACTGTGTGCCAACACATTAATGCTAGGTGACTATTAGCATCTAGTTTGTGTACCATTGAGGTACTGGGTGGGAACTTGTATGCTGAATATTTAGTTGTTTTACATAGTGATAGGTGGAGGTAGGGGGGATGACAAGTAGCTAGCTTTTGTCTCCATTTTTTTTTTCAACTTCTTCCCTGAACCACCTTGATTTTAGCCTTTACTTGGCTTTGATTCTTCCCCTAAACATCCCGCAATAAGTTTGATGCAATCCCACAATCTCCTTAAAACACTTCTCAATACATTTTATATAGTTCAACAGACCTCTTATTCCATAATAAATTTGCTTTCTTTGCATCCTCTTGAGATGCATGATAATTTGGTTTTCTTATTTTATCAATCACAAAATTGTGGTTTAACCTCTTCAAGGTTATGCTTGAGTAGTTCCTTCAGTGGCTCATCACTCAGCAATTTAAGAGTTCTGCTCTATTGTTAATCTGTTTCTTATTAGGGTATGTGTGCTTGCAAGTTCAATTTACAGTTGTGTTTTTTTTTTTTTCCTTTTTTCTCTTCCTTGCTTTCCTTGAATTGCCATTAACTAGATATTGTTATGTTGCAGATGTCCTTAAACCTTGGATCAGAATTCTGTAGGTTCTGGTAGTTGCCAAAAAAAAAAAAAACACTCTTTTTATATTGTACTCATAGGCTATGCTCTTGGCTGACAGTTTCATAACTAATGGGGACTGTAAGTGTTTAAGAAGGTCACTCTTGCAGAAGTAATGTTACATAGCATAGGTCAACTTTTTAATGGAAGCTCTTGCACAGTAACTCACAATTTCAATTAAACTGAGTGACCAGTGTAATATGTGACTTATGCACTGTACTACTTAATAGGATGAGCTGTTATTAATTTCCTTTTTTATTTAGGATAATTTTACAATGAATTCAGACGGCCTTCTTGAATTGTGCTTTTAATTATTGCAACATATGCATTGTAGTTTGTCCAAACATAACCGTTTCCTTTTTGGGTTGCTTCCTATTAATCTTTGAATCCATGTGCAAGTAAACTCCATTTTGGATAACCCTAAAGCTTTAATATAATACAATAATACTTTACATTTTATTACATTTTGTACTTATGGATAAACAAACAAGTGTGTGGTGATACAAACTTATCCAGTGAGGAAATTAATTGAATGCAGTTACGGACCTTTTTTGTATTCCAAGCAGAGGCTGGTTGTTCTTATTGGTGAAGCAAGTGGTGATGTTATTGAGTGCTTGGGAAGATATGTAAATGAACAAAATAGGAAACAGTTTTTAGGTAGAACTAGGCAATATTAAGCATCTATTCAGAGCAAAAGAACTTCCTACACAGGTATGTTTAGTTAATGATACATATATTTGTTGAGGAGGAGCACTGCTGCATAATTACTCCTTATATTATGTGATTGGAGTAGACATCAGACTGCAAGAGCCATAAGGGAGACAGACTAGATGAGAAACCAGTAGACTAGAGCTTCTGAGTGTATTTCCTATTGAAGATCTTGTATGTCATTCTTTCTCTATCCCCTGTCCTCTAGTGAAATGCATCAAATTCAGTTTTCCTGTTTTAAACTTTTAGGGAAGTCCCTTCTTCACCTTTAAGCATAGGATGCTATGTAGTAAACTGGTTTTAGTCTTAAAGGTTTTCTTTAGTCCTTTTATCTGAAACACTGGAGGTGTAACAATTGTTTCTTCGTGCTCAGAGATTCCAGAAAAATGTTAAATGAGCAGCTGTCAGCAGAAAGAGGGGAGTAGGTAGACTCAGGTTTTTTTCAACACTAGCTTTTATTAGAAATAGTATATCCAGTAGGACTAGGGAAGTGGTTGTCCCCCTGTACTTGTCTCTGGTGAGGCTGTACCTCGAATAATGTGTTCAGTTTGGGCCCCTCACTAAAAGAAGTACATTGAGGTGCTGGAGTGTGTCAAAAGAAGGGCAGCTAAGATGGTGAAAGGTCTAGAGAACAAATCTTATGAGGAACAGCTGAGGGAACTGGGGTTGTTTAGCCTGGAGAAATGGAGGTTCAGAGACCTTATTGCTCTCTACAGCTACCTCTAAGGAGGTTGTAGCTGGGTGGGGGTTGGTCTCTTCTTTCAACCAACATGATAGGACAAGATGAAAAGGCCTCGAGTTGTGCCAGGGGAGGTTTGGGTTGGATATTAGAAAGAATTTCTTTACTGGAAGGGTTGTGAGGCATTGGAACACGTTGCCCAGGGAAGTAATTAAGTCACCATCCCTGAAGGTATTCAAAAGATGCATGGATGTGGTTCTTAAGTATGTGGCTTAGTGGTAGACTTGTCAGTGCTAGGTTAATAGTTGGACTTGATGATCTTAGAGGTCTTTTCCAGCCTATATGGTTCTAAATGATTCTAAAATAAATAACACCAAACACAGTCTATTGAATAGTATACAGAATAGTATCACTTTTCTTCTGTAGTGGGGAAAACCTGTTAAATCTACAGGTCCTTAGACATCAAATGCAAAGAATGCTCAATTTACAATGGAGTTGAGAGAAACTAATTATCTGCCATGAAGAAAATTAAGAAACAATGGCTTTATCAGTTTAGTCTGTTAATATTTTCTTTGAATGCCCAGACTTAAAGAACACTGGTTTACATACTTTGCATGATTATTCTATTGTCTAGGAACATGAACGTGAATGCTTACCATAACAGAAGGTGGCAAAGATCTATATCCATGCAAAAAAAAAAAAAAAAAAAGGCAAAACAAACAATAACAACAAAGCTATTAAAAGTAAAACTATTCAACCTAGATGTTGCATCTCTAGTACCACAGTGTAATATAAGAAGATAAAAGCATGTCATGTTTTTTATTGCAATCTTTGTGACAACATGTAATGAGAAGCAGAATGTATTTTTAATCCATGTTTATATAAGTGTTGCATAAACAGTGAACTTTGGTAAATTGTAAACAACTTAAAAATTATCCTTTTCAAGGTGGTATGATGTGAAAATAAAACCTCAATTTCAGTGAAAAGAGAACTTGGAAGTAAAATAACTGGATTGGTAAAATAATATTTTCTGCTTAACTTTTCTTGAAAACAAGTATTGTTGATTTTTTCTTTAAAAAAAAAAAAATCCAAAATAAACCTCCACTTTCATAATTTTGATATTTTTTCCCCAGTTTTTCTAGTATCTGGAGCTGGGCAGTTTTTTCCTCAGTCATGTTAATTTTGTGAATCTATCTTTCCATTCCCTCTTGTTCTTCCACTCTTGTATCCCTTAAACCAAAGCAAACCAAAACCCAAACTCACAAACTGTGAGTGGGGATTGGGGTTTCTTTTAAGTTTCTGTTTTGAAAAATATTATTGATTTTTATATCCTTTGTCCTGATTCATATTAAAATGTGATTTTCCTCTCCCTGAATTCAGGAAAGGATAATGGTGTAAGGTAAGAGACACTACAAGCTCTGGACCTGTAGTTTACTTGGCACAGTGTAGTTCATTCTGTGGTAAATTAAGTACCTTGTTTCTTCTATGATCCTGTTTGATACAGCTCACTCAAAATGCATATTAAGTAAGGATTCTGCTTTTAATTAACATAACACAAGCTAAGTGTTTCACTTCTTCCCTACTCAAATCATATTTGAACATTATCCAGCTGCCAAGTTCATTAGAAGTGTCACTATAGACCCTGTAGACCAGGTGGGATCACAACCAGAGTAGCTGATTGTGTTTTGATTTAAATTCATTCATCAATTCATCTGCATATAGCAAATGTGTCTAAAATACAAAACAGGTAAAACAATTTAAAAAGAATTAAGAACAAGATATTACCTAGCAAAGATGTTTGCCATTTGCTTTCATTCTCCTTGTAAAAGATGCTGCCCTTCCTTGGCTTGTTAAGATCTGAGAGAATTATTTTCATTTTTTTAGACTGTTTTCTTCTCTCATTAGGTTTTGTTAGCTTCTACTCTTTCTTAAGCTAATTCTAAGGGACAGTAAGTATCCAGATAAATGCTCATCTTACACAGATATCTAGGAAAATGATAAAACTTGGTAAAAATAGTGTGATGCTCTAATTTTTTTTTCTTATTAATTCTGTGACATCTGAATATTTAGCCAAAATTTTAAGTTGTTGTTCAATCTAGGGGAAGAAGTTGGCACAAAAGTTGGAGTTTAGATTTAATCCTGTTCTTAATTAGTAAGTGCTGCTTCCTTGAACATAGCAATTTAATCAGCAAGTTACAAGGTTCTGGGGCCAGCAGACATCCCAAGAATCTCTCGTAAGGCTTTTTTTTGAGGCTCTGTTTTTAAGAGCAAATTTTTGGATGAAATTTTATGTACTTGTGCTTCAGTTCTTCTTTGCAGGCACCAAATCATAGCTAGTGGGGAATGCTTTGGCCTGTCCACCTACAACTTCTGTCTAGCTTGTATTTGTTGGCAATACTACTCCAGTTTGGGAATAAAGGCTTGTAATGTTGTAGAGGAACTGAAATTTGCTTAACTAAGCCATGTAATGCAAGAAATCTCATTTTCTTCAATTTTATATAGTAGGTATCAAGTGATGTTCAAATGTGCTTTGAAATGCTATAGGTAGGGTTCAGAGTATATAGTCTGTGTCCCACAAGTCACAGCAATTTATATCATGGCAGCAGATGACATTCTGGTCGCCTGCTGGCGAACCAGTTGTCTTCTCCAGCTCAGTCGCCTGAGCTGTTCACAGAGCAGCTCCTGAATTCTGCAGACTATAGTTCAAGTTGTTCAGGTTGTTGGTTTTTAGGTGTTTTTTTTTGTTTTTTTTTTTTTTTTCCTTCCCCCACAGTTTCTCTTAAAGTGGGTTATATACTACTTTAGTTCAGAAACAGCTTTTAAACGGCTGTCAGTGCAGCAGAAGTTGAATAGCTGCCTGGAGAGTGATTCAGCTGCCCAAGTACACATTTAGCTCTGTTTTAGAGTGCATGTCCTCTAGCTGCATCTCCAGAATGGTGTGGGTCACCTGGAGGATCTGTGTCCTGTGTTCCAGCCTCATGCAGGTATATTGGATGCTCCCTTGCATCACGCTTCTGCTTGGATGCTGAGAGTGGATCTTTCTGCCATCTCGTGCTTAAATCTAGTATAGCTCTGCACAGTATTTCATGGGAAAAGATGTCCACTGGTCTCAGTAGTAATTTACTGCACTTGAGGATCTTAAAGGCATGTTGACCTTCTAACCTTTTCCACAACCTCTGTTAAGGTCGGTATTTAATTTTTGCTTAAACAGCTGTTCTTTACCTAAGACCATTTTACTTTGTTCTTGCTCCCAACTGCCCCAATCTTTAGTCACCAGAGTTGTTGTTATTAGGTGGAATGACTTGGCAAATGTTCCTTCAGATATTAATGTTTGGTTAGTAATAATTTTCTTAACTTAAATGTTCAGAGAAATCTTCCAGGCATAAGTAGACGACAATTCAGTGTTGAGCTCTTCTACATATCAGATTTCTGTGGGAGTTAAAATATGTTGACTTATGTGGGAGCATCACTATGGCTTGCAAGAGTTGATTTCCTGGAAGAACGCTAATGCTTTAAGGGATATTACTGTATTAAAGATTATGGTTCCTTGCCTAATGCACTTGAGGAAACTTGGCACATCAGAATGAGTTAAGGAACGCAGATAATCTGGTGTTCTTACTGTCCATCTCAGGGTCACTATTCATGTGTGTCTTAACAAGTGAAAAGAGGTTATGCTCAACTGCAACCTACTACTGTGTCCTTTTTGTGTGTTAACTATAGGGTTTAAAGATTACTAGTACACTCCTAGCTTCCGTAAGATACCTGAGGAGTCTTTTTGGGTTATCCTCTCCAGACTCCCTGCTTTTTTGCTTTTACAGTTCCGTGCCTTTCACTGTTTTTCCTCTTTGGACCCTTGAGCTAATAACAATCTTTATTTCAATTATCCTTTGTCTGTAACTGTGTTTCTTACCTTGAATAGCTCTATTCTAAAGACACTTTTACTACTTTCTGTCAACTAAGATGTTTCCTTAGAAGCTTAATCCATACTGGTTGTGGGACACAAGTGATCCCATGCTCGTTGGGAGGGGAGAAGGAAAGATGTAGGGGAAAATTAGAAGAGATTTGATGTATCATATACAAAAGAGTGGATTCTCCAAAGTGTATGTGTAGCCAATGAATGATTCTCTTCCTCAACTTTTGAGGATGTAGTCAGATATAGCTGCATTTATGCAGTAGCAATGACATCCAGTGGCAGGTCATGTTTATCACAAATGTGTATTCCTTGGGGACATATTTTGATCATAATTCCAACTAGATTAAAATTAATACAGAAACAGTTGTCAATGAGCCAGATTCTTAGTCATTTAATGATTGATTATTTTTTTTTTGTGTACACTGATTCTAAGGTAATTACCATAGGAACAGAAATGTAAGTTGTTTCATGATGTAAAAACCTTCAGCTACGTTGACTTTAATTTGTTTTCTACTACTCTACCTTCACTAAGTACAGGAAAGCCGTGTATTTACAGATCCCAATAGTATACATTAGCATTGGAATTGGATTTGGCTGGCAAAACAAAAACTGCCTGCATGTGTCCTTAGCACTCTATTTCTGATAGACTGAACTTTATGAAGGTGACTATAAAGGCACCAAAGTACTTTACAAAAACTTCTATACCTTTAACGTGCTTGTGAAAATCATTTATGTTACCTTGTTTTCCACTCCTTTTAGTTATAATTGTAGATGTCAGCAAGAAGGCACTTTAAATTACATAATTGGAGTTGTAGCATTCATTAATAGATTGCCTTCCTTGAAGGAAATGAGTAGTGGGAACATCGACAAAAGTAATAAAATACTAGAAATATTATTAAATATTAGAAGTGCAATTGTTTCACTGTACTGTACCGATACGACAGAGTAGGAGAGTTTAAATACAGAGATGCTCTGCAACTTAGAAAATAGTGTGTGAATGTGTAAATTTCTTTAAAGTATCCAGTTTCCCAAAATAACATGCAATGCAGCAACCATAGCTCTACATGAAGTCTCTGTAATGCAGCTGCACAAGAAGAGTTATATATCAATATATTGATTTATTACCATAAAGCAAAGACTGAAAAATTGCAGCCAATGGTTCTAAACTGTCAGATGGTCTATCTTAAAATATTCAGGTCACCACTGGTAGCCAGTTGAATTCATTCTTATCTTGAATAGCACAATTACTCTTACCTGAATTTAATTATGGTATTTCAGTAATATCATCATCTAGTCTAAAATTAGATCAATTCAAGACATTGTAGAGAATCATTCCTCATCAGTCTAAATGTCATAATGATCTTGCTTTTAGTAATCCGCACTGAAATTGTCAGCTTTCACAGCATTCTTATGTTATTGCTGCAGCATGTTATGTGAGCAGTTCAATAGGTGCACTGTAACTGTTGTGAATAGGAGCTTTTGCTGCGTGGTGAAAAGGTGATGTTTATATAGATTTGAGATTAGAGAGTATATAAGGAAAATGCCACAAATGAAGAGGGGTCCAAATAGGGATGCATGCAAAGAAGTTACACATTAAAGGAAGATAAGGCATGCTACCTCTCATGGCAGGGAAGGAGAGTAGGATCATTAAGGCAATTGCCATTTTTTTCTGACCTCAATGTATGTATTGTGTAATATACAGATAATTGAAATCCAGTTTTTGAAAGCTCATGGAAGAGAGACAAAACGGATAATAATGGAATAAAATGATTAAGAACCATATCTAGAAAGTAGAAAACTGGCAGTTTTATATGTAAGGTAAACCTTTTCCAAAAATCAATTGTGTATTTATGGCCATGTTGTGGTTTAACCCGGTTGGCAGCTAAACACCACACAGCCGTTCACTCACACTTCCCCCTCCCTCTCTGGGATGGGGGAGAGAAATAGGAAAATGAAGCCTGTGAGTTCACATAAAGACAGTTTATTAAGACATAAAAATAATAATAGCAATAATGATGATAATAGTACTACTACTAATAATGTGTACAAAACAAACAATGCAATTGCTCACCACCCGCTGACCAATGCCCAGCCTAACCCCAAGCAGTCCGGCCCCCCTCCCCTGGCTAGCCACCCCTATATATTGTTTAGCATGACATCAGATGGTATGGAATACCCCTTTGGCTAGTTTGGGTCACCTGTCCTGGGTCTGTCCCCTCCCAGCTCTTACTGCACCCCCAGCCTGCCTGTTGGCAGGACAGAGCAAGAAGCTGAGACATCCTTGGCTTAGTATAAGCACTGCTCTGCAACAATTAAAACATTGATGTGTTATCAGCACTCTTCTCATCCTAAGCCAAAACACAGCATTCTACCAGCTACTAGGAAGAAAATTAATTCTGTTCTAACTGAAACCAGGACATCTATCCACCCCTTATTCCATACCATTTATGTCATGCTCTGGTAACATTTTTTCCCATACATTCTAATTAATCGCTACTTTCATCTAGGGTATATAGTAATCATGGTAGTGATGACATACAGTATTATATAATAATTAACATGATACAATTCAACTCATGGGCTATTCTCACCCAGTATTAAATCCCCTTGAGGTACACACCGGACCTCTCCGTTCTTTTGCATCACCCACCAAGTGCATCCAGGTCCCTGAGCAAAAGCAACTCCACGAATGGGTTTGCCTTTTCCTGAGGCAGGAGTAGCCCAGACTGTTTTACCCAGCATATTTCTTACATGCACTACAGGGACTTTGTCCCCATCTACAGTACGTAACAGGTTTAATTGGGCAGGTCCAGCTCGGTTGGCAGATCCCCCAGTATTGACTAACCAGGTGGCCTTTGCCAAATGCGTATCCCAATTTTTGAATGTCCCAGCGCCCATTGCTTTCAATGTAGTCTTTAACAGTCCATTGTATCGTTCAACTTTCCCGGAGGCTGGTGCATGATAGGGTATGTGATACACCCACTCAATACCATGCTCTTTGGCCCAAGTGTCTATAAGGTTGTTTCGGAAGTGAGTCCCATTGTCTGACCCTATTCTTTCTGTGGTGCCGTGTCGCCATAGGACTTGCTTTTCAAGGCCCAGGATAGCGTTTCGGGCAGTGGCATGAGGCACAGGATATGTTTCCAGCCATCCGGTGGTTGCTTCCACCATTGTAAGTACGTGGCGCTTGCCATTGCGAGTTTGAGGGAGTGTGATGTAATCAATCTGCCAGGCCTCTCCATATTTATATTTCAGCCATCGTCCTCCATACCAAAGAGGCTTTGACCGTTTGGCTTGCTTGATTGCAGCACATGTTTCACAGTCATGAATAACCTGTGCTATGGCATCCATGGTCAGGTCCACCCCTCGATCACGAGCCCATCTGTATGTTGCATCTCTACCTTGATGGCCTGAGGTGTCATGGGCCCATCGGGCTATAAATAATTCACCTTTATGTTGCCAATCCAGGTCCACCTGAGCTACTTCAATCTTAGCAGCCTGATCCACCTGCTGGTTGTTTTGATGTTCTTCAGTAGCCCGATTCTTGGGCACATGAGCATCTACGTGGCGTACCTTTACAGCCAGGTTCTCTACCCGAGCAGCAATATCTTGCCACAAAGCAGCAGCCCAGATGGGTTTGCCCCTGCGCTGCCAGTTGTTTTGCTTCCATTGCTGTAACCACTCCCATAGGGCATTTGCTACCATCCATGAATCAGTGTAGAGATAGAGAACTGGCCACTTTTCTCGTTCAGCAATATCTAAAGCCAGCTGAATGGCCTTCACTTCTGCAAACTGACTCGATTCACTTTCTCCCTCAGCAGCTTCTGCAACTTGTCGTGTAGGACTCCATACAGCAGCCTTCTATCTCTAATGCTTTCCCACAATACGACAGGACCCATCAGTGAACAGGGCATATTTCTTTTCATTCTCTGGTAACTGGTTGTACAGTGGGGCTTCTTCAGCATGACCCACCTCCTCCTCTAATGATATCCCAAAGTATTTGCCTTCTGGCCAGTCCATAATCACTTCCAAGATTCCTGGGCGACTGGGGTTTCCTATTCGAGCCCGCTGAGTAATCAGTGCAACCCACTTGCTCCATGTAGCATCAGTTGCATGATGTGTAGAGGGGACCCTTCCTTTGAACATCCAGCCTAGTACCGGCAATCGGGGTGCCAGGAGGAGCTGTGCTTCAGTACCAACCACCTCCAAAGCAGATCGAACTCCTTCATATGCTGCCAATATCTCCTTTTCAGTTGGAGTGTAGCAGGCTTCAGATCCTCTGTATCCCCAACTCCAAAAGCCCAGGGGTCTACCTTGAGTTTCCCCAGGTTCTTTCTGCCAGAGGCTCCAGGTGGGACCGTTCTCCCCGGCTGCAGTGTAGAGCACATTCTTTACATCTGATCCTGTTTGAACTGGCCCAAGGGCCACTGCATGAACTATTTCCTGCTTAATTTGTTCAAAGGCTTGTCGTTGTTCAGGGCCCCATTCAAACTCATTCTTCTTACGGGTTACTTGGTAGAGCGGGTTTACAATCAGACTGTAATTTGGGATGTGCATTCTCCAAAACCCCACAACACCTAGGAAAGTTTGTGTTTCTTTTTTGCTAGTTGGTGGAGACATAGCTGTTATTTTGTTGATCACATCCATTGGGATTTGATGACGTCCATCTTGCCATTTTATTCCTAAAAACTGGATCTCTCATGCAGGTCCCTTGACTTTATTTTGTTTTATGGCAAGACCGGCCTTCAGAAGGATTTGGACTATTTTCTTCCCTTTCTCGAAAACTTCCTCTGCTGTGTCACCCCACACAATAATGCCATCGATGTACTGCAGGTGTTCAGGAGCTTTCCCCTGCTCCAGCGCAGACTGGCTCAGTCCATGGCAAATGGTAGGGCTGTGTTTCCACCCCTGGGGCAGCTGATTCCAAGTATATTGGACTCCCCTCCAAGTGAAAGCAAACTGTGGCCTGCACACTGCTGATAGAGGGATGGAGAAAAGTGCATTAGTGATACCAGTTGTGGCATACCACTTGGCTGCCTTTGATTCCAGTTCGTACTGGAGTTTCAGCATGTCCGGCACTGCAGTACTCAGTGGTGCCGTGACAATTGATATTGCTAAAGATCAGAAGTGACCTGCAAATAATCATGTCAATCTCTTATATTACTTTTAGTCTTAAAATGAATGCTGTTTTTCTTGAGGAATGCTGTTTCATGGATTTACATAAAGACTAGGTACCTGTTCCTAAAAGTTGATAGAAACTGAAGGTGGAGGTCAGAGCATCCAAACGAGCAGCTAGTATGGTACTTCAAGTGGTAGCTGTTTGTTCTTCCAAATTAGCTGTAGCCGTTGCATGAGATTTGGTTTCAGATAGCACTACGTTGGTGGTTCTCCTCTAAAATTTAGGGAGACATGCAGTATTCTTTATAAGGATGATCTCTCTATGGTTATTTATGTGCCAAAATTACTTTCATTAGTCATTCAGATAACTCATCTCAAAGCTCAGAAAACTATTAGTGAAATTGTAATAAAGGTATAGAAAGTACTCATTGGTTCCACACTGATCTTAGAGTAGTAACAGATGAACTGAGAGTAGCGTTCGCTGATTTTTCTTCTAGGTTCTGTTCTGGCCCATATGGTTACATGACAGGCCTGAAGAGCTGAAATAGCGTTTCATGTAAAGTGAGCCTCAATGAATAAGGGAAGTGTTCTATAAAAATTTTGTCCCCTGAAAAAACAGGGAGAACTGTTCTAAACCTGGTTCGGCAAAGAGAGTTTAATACTTGTCAAAAAGCATTTGATGCTAAATTTGCTTGGCTAATTTTTTTCCTTGTATTTGTTTTTGATGGTTCCTTGTAAAATGGTAGCTTTATGATGTTTTTTATAGTTTGCAATGTGAATTGCAATCAAACATCTGTTTTTCCTGGTTCCCTGTATCATCTCTCCTTTAAGAAGGCTATTTACTCAATATATCTACATATCTGTGTTGTAGTCCCTGCTAATTGGTTGAAAATTGATATAATGTTATTTTGAAACAAAATAAGTTATTCACCACATAGATTACCATTATTACTTTAGATAGTACATACCACAAAAGTTTATTTTACTATGATTGACAGAATGAGTTTAGTTGGGAGTGAGTGAAATGTGCAAATAATAATCTGTTAACCGTACTCCCCTTGATCTCTTCAGTCTAATTATTGTGCAAATAGTCCTATCAAATCTAGTTAAAGGATAGACACATATAAACAAACACAAGATTGAAAAAGCGCATCTGTATAATAAGTCATTGCTATGAGCTCAAGTAATTTTGTTCTGTTGGAGATTTATCAATATGGTCAAAAAAAAGAGCTCATATTGAAGTTCTCTGGAGACTTACTTAGTAAAATAGGTGGTTTTTCTGTATATATAATGTTTTATTTAGTGACTGTACTGAGGCCATTTAAGTGAGTGAATATATCAAAGGGCTTCACAGGAAAGAAGAGTACTCTATCCTTATCTTGCCTATTCTCTTTGCTTTTAAAAGAAGTAAAGAAAGTAATGACTTCTCGTTTTCCTAATTAAACAAACACATTAGATTATCCGTTCTTGGCAGGAAGGATTTATGTAAAAAAAAAAAAAGTGTAGAAATTTAGCACTTCATAATAGGGTGAATGTAGGGCGAAGCCCCGCTTTTGCAGAAAAAAGTGATAGCAGTACTGAATTTCCACTTCCCTTTCCTCCCCTTCTTTTCTTCCCCAGAGGAGGGGTAAAAAAAAAAAAAAAGGAAAGAAAAGACTGAAGTTTTTATTTCACTTTTTCAAAACCAAATTAGTCATGATGGTAAATAGTCAGGATCATTAATAATCATAATAAGGTAACCAGAGTTGTTCATGCAAAGGAAACCTACATATGCTTGTGTTTTTTTTAAATTTGAGATTAAAATGGATTAAGCTTAGAAGTTCAAAAATGAGTCCTTGAATATTTAAAAGAAGGAAAAAAAGAAGGAAATAGCAACTTTAAAACATATGCCAAACATATTTGATGTTAAGGAGAACAAGGATAGGTGATACTCCTTTTGTTGTTGAAAATCAGCTATTGACATTAGATTCCTAGATGCTTTCCATGTTAAAAAAAAAAAAAAAAAGTGAATCTAAGTAAATAGAAACAGCTGAAGGCTGGAGAAATGGAAAAAAAAAATCCAAAAGATTTAAACTTTCTTTCGTCTTCCCTCCCGCTTTTTACTTTGAGTGTTTGATGTTTATTACTCAAGATTTTTAGTTTTTTAATTTTCCTGAGCTCTGAAATTATATATTGCTTTTTCTGTAAAATGAAAAATAAATATTTAAATTGAAGTTTTACTAGTAGTTGAGGTCTTATGACTGGAATTGATGCTCAACCTCAAAGGCTGTTTACAAAATGAATGCATTTTTGAGAGGAAGCAAAAGGCAGTTGCTGAAGACTAAAAACGAAGTTATCAATGCTTGCAGGATTCCTTTGCCAACACCTTGGGTATGGGCATTGGAAAAAATGAAAATCTACTTTGACTATGTTATAAGAAATTCCAATGTAGTTATTTTCTCACTGTGTTAAGTGAGAAGGAAATGGAAAGTTTATCAGGAAGCAGATAGCTAAAAGCAACAAGTTGGTTGCTCTTGCTAATGCCTACTTCCAACATTGGTTAAAGAAGCTAGTAACCTACAGAATACAGTATGAAATATTATAAACCAAATAAACAAATTAATTGTCTACTTGCAGGTCACATCTACAGTTGCTAATAAGGCAGCACCATTATCCTCTCAATTTGATTAAAAAGAAAAAAAAAAAGATGAGAAAGAACGTCTTTAAGTGGAAGATGGGAGCAACTCATTTGCCTGTAGAGCTGAACTGTCAATATGGGCTAGGGTAAACTTACTTCTAAAATATTTCTGAGAATCTTAGCTCTAGTTTTCTTTGTATTCTATCCTGGCTTAGACAACAGAACTTGTTTTCACAAGGCTATGAAATTTCTAGTCTGAACTTACATTTTAATCAAAAATTGCTATCATTCTGCTACCTCTTAAGCCAGGATCAGTAATACATAGCTGCAATGATGTATGGTATGAAATAGAAGATGAAGATAAGTCTAGCAGGAACAGTTACTTTCTTTTTGTAGTTGAAAATCAAGGAATTTAATGGAAAACTTTACTGTTAAAAATAAATACATATTTCCAGTGTGTTAATTATACTAGTAGATCAGTGTTCAAGTTCTACTATATTATTCAGACATTTGAGCAGCATAGGTTAATATTTATTAAAACTATCACAAGATACTGTTGCTTTGCTTTTGAGAGTTTCTACTTCCGTGTTTCTGTGTTGCTTGGAAATGTAACGACAGTAGTTGAAAATTTTGGGGATGTGGAGGAGTGTTGGTTTTTTTTTTGTTGTTGTTGTTGTTGTTTTTTTAACAGACTTCCAAATAAGCTGTAGGCAGTAGCATCTGCTTTTAATCATCTATAGCTGCTGTAAGAACATTAATTGTAACCCTGAGTACTTTTGAGACACTATCTGAGGTTTTCAGTGTCACAGTTTAAAACTAATTTCAGTGGATTAATTGAAATCAGCTAAATACACAGTATCTTTCTCATATGTTTGTTGGTGAAACTTAGAAATCTGGTGGCTTTTGAAACATTTCACAATCTTTCTAAATTGATAGTTAATTTTTTTGAATAGAATCACAGAAAACAAAGTACAACTGTGAATCAATATAAAAAGTACATGGTAGCTATTTTTGCTACAAGACAGTTCAAATAATTGCTACTGTAATAACTTATTCTAAATTTGCATACTGTTTTTATGTTAATTTCCATGAAGTACAAATTATATAGCTTAAACAGCAGTGTGTAGTAAGAAACTGAAATACTAATTGAGTGCCTTTGAATATGCACTCGTTCTTCAGTTTTCTTACATGGGAAAGTATTTGTGAAGCACACAGCAAAATTTCCAAGCTCTTAAGTCCATGGGCGCTGTTTAAGAAAATTTCTTTATTTGTCTTCCTGAGGAATATAGCTTTAAAAAGTGTGGCAAAATAGAGGAATACTTCAGTGTGCTTAAAAATGGATTCCTATCTAATATGAACCCTGTGTTTGAGATTGTCTGTACTGTTTTCTGTTTAGTGCAAATGCAACAGCTTTGCATTTTGTGTTCACTGAAAAATAATAGGAACTGATGCATACATCACTTAGTTTTACCAGATGGCTGCTTACCTCTGCATTCACTTCTAGAGTTCTGTAGTGAGGATGATGTAAGACAATCTTCAGACCATCTGAGCCTTTCAGTAGAAATCTCTTTAAGGAAACCATTTGCTGTATAAACTCTTCTGCCCTTCATGATGAAGTTTGTCATACAGCTGAGTGATGATGAAAAGAGAATTTTGGAGTGCATCCAGAGCAATTGTTTATGCTGAGCATAACAGTCTGGAATTGAGAAAGGATGTAATCTAAACTGTGCGTTACATTAGGTGATGCCAGTATAAAGGGTGAACAAGAGTCTCCTTTAGACTGAAGTATGTGTACATACTCAGTCTTTCTGCCAGGTGGAAGTCCTAGGATGGTAAAATGGAAAGATCACCCCATTTTCAGAATTCTGTATGTAAAAATAATTATTCCTTATGAAGTTGTTGCAATGTTAACTTATATTAAAAAAAAAAGCTTAATAAAAGATAAATATTTTTATTTTTGGATTTTCAAGGTAGTTACCTACTTAAAAACACCAAACAATAATAGCATATGGATGTGGAATGGTAAATGTATAAGGTTTTGTTGGTGTGTTCCTGGAATACATGAACTTGAGTCTTTCTGTAGAAACAAAGATTCACTGTCGTCTGCACACAGAATATGATTGGATGGATGGTCTTAATTTTGCAAAGGTCTTAATTTTGGAAAACTGGGTACTTGATTTATACGTTTGTTCAATGTTGGGATTCTCTCAAAGTTGAGGGCAGAGTTCTTGTCTACTTATTTCAACTTTTATAATGTTTTTCTTGGAGTTTTCAAAATGTTCTGTTTTAGAAAAAAATAAAATAAAAATAAGGAAAAAATTAGGAGGAAATTCTTTACTCTGAGCGTGGTGAGGCACTGGAACAGGTTGCCCAGAGAAGTTGTAGATGCTTCATCCCTGGAGGTAGGCGTTCAAGATCAGATTGGGTGAAGCCTTGGGCCACCTGATCTTGTGGGTGGCATCCCTGTCCATGGTAGGGTAGTTGGAACTGGATGGTCTTTAAGGTCCCTTCCAACCTCAGCCATTCTATGATGGAGTACAGTAGTAATTAAGAGATGCCTTAAATTTCTTTTATAAGACCAGAGTGAACAACTTCATTTCTTTGCTTCCAGATTTCTGTTGCTATTCATTAGCATTAGAGAAAACAAAGTTTCCACTTGAATTCAAATGAAAATAGTCTGCATTTTCACCTGGAAGATACAGACATAACAGCAGGACTTTAAACACTTTTTTGTGCATTTATTTTTAAGCTGGTATTCTGATACTTCCATGTTTACCACCAGTGAAGATAAAGGGTAGTGCTTTGTTTCCTGCAACACTGTTTTCTGCCTGTATGAGTGAGGGAATGAGCTTGAAAATCCTGCCTTGACTTGGGTAGAGGTTTCAGTAGTATGTCTCAGCTGTGGCTACGCTGTGTGATTGAGGAGGCACGGTTGGGTTCTTCACACAAAAGACTGGGATCAATTGATCTAGAAGAAAACAGAAAAGGAAAGGCTTTGAACACTTATTCAGTCTTTGAAGTAATTTGTGTCTCATTCTGGGAAAAGGTATTTTAAAGTGATAAAGGAAATTATGTTTACAGAAAACACTCTTCAGTTTTTAATAAGATCATTTTGAGAAAGTAGAGTTTAAAAATGTTAATAGGTTACCAAGTATTTAATATTTTATAACTGCTAATAGAATGAATCAAGGAGGGTGTAATTTTGGTTTCTTATGTAGGAAATAACGAAAAGTCAAGGAAAATTTTCTGTTTTTCTACATATGTATAATAGCATAGTATTTCAGGGGGAAAAACACCTCACTACAAAGCAGTTAAATATCCCTTGAAGTTTGATTATTCACCTATCCCCTTCTTATGTCTCAGGTGCTCTTTTATTGGGAACATTCAGTATAATGTTCTATTTAAGAGCTTCAGTCATTTGATATATCATAGTTTGGCTGTTTCTTCACTTGCATGCAGACTTAATTTGAAAGTGAACCCAGTGTGGGAGGGTAAACGGCTTTGCAAAGTTCAAGATCTCAGTTCAGTTATGGAAGTCCTGAATCTCATGTTTGGTAGTGCTGTTGTATGCTGCAGAACAACAGGTTTGGTTCATTAATCTGCAGGATTCATTATGTGAGTAAGCAAATTTAATGTTTGCTGGGAAACCCACTTTGGGAGACAATATATTTTAAATATTCACATTTTTAAGTGTATAACTTGTATAATACATGTGGTAGAAGTGCTAACATTACCCAAACTAGCTGAAATTCATGTACTCTTTATCAGCATTTTAAAGGGGTTTGTATTATTTGTTTTTAGAGACATTTATTTTAAAACGTGTGTGTTCTGGAGGCTCTGTTAAAACTACAGGTAATTGTCTTCTGTATTTATATATATTTACTTAAGGAAGCTCTCTGAGCAAAAAAAGCATTAAGAATATTACATTTCGTTAGAATAAGTACATACCTGCTTTGCCTCTAAGGCTCTTCTTATATTCACATTTTGCAGGGCATGACCTTTACTGAGTAATACTTGGGTTATTGCTCCAATTTTTATGGCAAATAACTGGATGTTGTTTTTGATATTATTTGGTGTGCTCTTATCAGGCATAGATAGCACTAGGCTGAAAAATTTAAGTGTAGGACACTGCTGCTTACTTGATACAGTAAATCTATATGTGACCTATATATCCTTGTAGTGAAGAAAATCTTTGTGCAAATATGTTTCAGTAAAGTCATGTAGATATATTCATAAATGTGTTTAATTGGCAAAATACAACAAAGATAGTTATTGAGGAATTAACCTGCTCAATTAAAATCATGGATCTTTCAAAAATCTTTGAACACCTGAAAATTGGGAAATTCAGGGGTCAGGGGAACAAAACTTGCTTCCTGACCCATGTATCAGAATCTCGCCTTTGCCTTTTTCTGGGGTGAACCCAGATCTGGTACTTGCCAAAAAAAAATTCCTGTTTGTGAGTAAAGCTTTTTGATGGGTATATGTAACTTACTCTTGGTGCCTTTGGTGTGTACATGTGTCCTTGTTACCACACATAGGTAGCATTTATACATAAAGTATAGAACTTCTGATCCAGAACTAGATGCACAGATGACCAGTGTTCAGTACTTAAAGTGAAGTTCGCTTCCTCATGTTCACTAGTGCTTGAGACAAACTAACTGATGAGGATGCACAGCAGTGTGCCTCCAGGGTCAGTAATAGTGACTTTGGGAGAAGCTGTAGGGAAAAAGTGGTTACCCTCCATCTCTAACTTTATTTAGACAAAACGTTAGTCTTTCTGTTTGCCTAGTACATGTTCAGCCACGCTAATTTAACTTCAAAACTAAGGTAAAGTATCAGAATCTCCAGCTATACATCTTCTGTGCACTTACTGAGCATACATACCTATTCAAAATAAGACTGAATATGGTAAGGAGTCAGTAATGGACTTGAATTAATCTGCCCATATAGTAGACCTCAGTGAAGAATACATTGGACTTTTTCAGCACATGGTAGGTCTGAGTGGAAGAGGGTAGAAAGGGAGAAGGAGCTCATTGAAATGACAACCCAAATACAAGATAACATCTGAAAAGTGCTTTCCTCTATTTTCTGATGGATTTTAGAGAAAATAAATCAGGTGCTGTTTTATATGCTGTCAGCACTTCAGATGTAATGATATGGACCTGATCTGTAGCATACTTGAACTTTTCTTTTTCTTTACAGCATAAAACTCATTTCTCAAAAATCTACTTTGGAGTTGGCATCTGTTTAAAATTTATTTTTAGGAGCACTTAGAGTATATTCAGAAAATGTGGAGTGTGGATTAGCCCCCTTCTTAAGGTTTAAAGGAAGTTTGATTCTTGAAAGGCATTTTTAATGTATTTCAAAAACTTTCTGCTTGTTATGGAAGGTGTCCACAAATCTGTCATCCAGCACTACATGGTTGAAATTCTTTTTCTTCCTTTACTCTTATTCTCAAGAACAGAATGAACAGACTGCCCCCCATGCCCTCATGTTCCTATGACAGATAGGCTTTCTAAGCTCTGGAGTCAATGTAGGTTCTGTTCTTCCCTTGTTTAGCAGAAGAGAAGATATTCTGATCCAGGTATGAATTCAAATGTAATTTCAGATGTCTGAGAGCATTATGTGGCTGCATATTGGCTACTTTGAGAGAGCATCTGTGCCGATAGCTCCTGAAGGACCTTACTGTATAGCACTTCTTCGTGCCAACAGATGAAGTAGAAATTTTAGAGGAAAAGAACTTAGTGTTATTTTGTTGGGGACTTCAGAACTATGGCTTGTACTTGAATGAAGATGTGCTGATTTCTAAGTAATTTTCCCTAATTATCGGATGTGTATCAAGTCTAATTGCATATTGCTATTCTATCTTTTACAACATTGTGAATGAAAGTGTCATCTTGCTGCATACCACTACATTTATGGAGGTCCATAAATGGACTAATGCATCCAGAACAGGCATTGTCTGATGTGGGACTCTGGAATTCTGGCTGGAACTAAATTGAAAAACCTCTCTATCTTCAAAGCTGCTGTTCTGGTTTACTCTTCAAAGGAAAAAAAATAAAATAAAAAAAAAGCTTTAGTTAAATGAAATATTTTAACTATAGCTAAACCAGGAAAACTATTCTGCTGACGTCATTTTTACTTTTTAATATTTTGCATTCATTCACTCTTCTCAGAGTGAATTAGAGCTTCAGATTATGAAGTAACCATTAGCTTTGAGTTCTGAAGAATAATTTCCTCATTACTAATTTTGTTGAACATAATGCAGTGTTAGTGTTTTTAATGCACTGTTTTCTATTTTGTCCATTTGATTTTGTAGCTGTCTCTGCAGCTAGGGCTTGATTATTGGATATCACAATTTACATGTATATCAATCAGTGCTGCTCTTTTTAAATTTTTTAGAAGTGCTGTTTTTAAAAAGTATTTTAAAATGCATATACTTATGCCAGTAGCCTCCATGGAGTTGGAGTTGTGCCCATAAAAAGAACAGTATGGAAGTAATCATGCAATCCTATACACAATTGATTTAAGTGTTTAACTTTTTATGTTGTCTGATAGAAGCTGATATGATTTAGTTTGTGAAAGGATTTCAGATCCTCCCTGAAAAAAAGTTTAAAAATAATTCCTCTTTCATCATGATGACTTCTTCTGACTTTTCATAATACTACTTAAATATTTAATGACAAGTTCCTGAAAGCTCATCTTGAAATTCTGAAATACTTTTGAGCTTTTCCATTGTAATTGAAGGAATGGGATGTTAACATCTAAGCAAAGATGTCTTCCACCACAGGTATTAATAAAAATAACCATTTCTACACCATTACAGAAAATTTTTAGTCGTTCTGTGAGTAATTTGAAATAGTCTAGTAATTTTGTAATATCATTGGTTTTCTTATGATAGCATGCATAACTTCTGAAATTCCGTGGCGAGAAGTAAAACATTTTTCCTGGATTTAGATGTGCCTAGGTTATATGTTTGCTGTTCATGTGATCTTAAAAACACAAGATGCCTGCATTTCTCTGGCACAGATTCTAAAGAACGCTCAACTTCTTTTTTCCTTACTGCCCATTTCTGTGAGGCAAAACCTTGTCTCTTCCATTTATTTACGCAAGGCTTGGTGGAGTTATTTCACTAGTCACATACGAAGTTTTATTGTTAGCATTTTAATGTCTCATACTGTCCAGTTTAATGGAATAATGTCCTGTAAAAACATAGAAAAGACTTCCACAGACATTTGTCTGAACAGGTGCTGGGTTTTGCTACCACAGCTGCTCTTGTCACAACTGGTAGATTTAATGTTGGGTTTGATACTCAAATACCTGACCAGAAACAGGTTGAGATGGACTGTTGACAAGTTATGTCTACTTTGTGATTTTTTTTTTTACCTCACTATGACAAGATAAATTAGGAATGACCTGTCTTCTTGTAGGTCTTGTTCTTTAAGTCCAGAAGGGCTACTTTGCTTGAAGTTGTTCTTTCCAGTAATAAAACACTCCCAAGGGCCACAGTGTTGGCTGTCAGAATATAAGAAACTTTAACACTACTTTTTTTTTTTTTTTTTTTTCACAATCACGAAGTCATCCTGAGGCCCTAATTCCTGATCTAGTGTTTCAGACTTTCGTAACTGCTGCATTCCCTTCTGGTCTCAGGGCAGAACAGTCTGGCTTCAAGACCAGTACTTAGACCAGTCTGGTCTTCAGTCACTGCTGTATTCTGGTGCAGACATCTGGACTTTAAGGTTTGATAAAAGGGTGATTGTCTAGAACAGACACAAGTAGGCATTTGACAAGGCAAGTATAATCTAGCACTGCCTTAGAGGGATGTTGTCCCTGTAGCTCCTGAAGCTAAGATCTGGTATGCCTTCAAATGCCTGCCTGAGTACTCACCTTTGCTTGTCTCTGCTGATTTCAGAGGTGCAGCATTTTTGTTTTTCTTTATTTATAGTTCAAATTCTTTCATGTGTCCATAATATAGGTCTGTCTCCCCTTTCTAGTGTAACAGTGCCGTTTACATGCAGGCAGATCACTCTAAAGTTTTAGTTGCATAACAGTCACAGTTTGTCAAAACCTTTCAACCACTTGCAGTGGATAGTGGGCGTTCTTTTTCAGTAGAGGGTTCTGTTTGTTCTGTGCTTGCGTCCCAAGAACTTGCTATGTCAGTCAGGATTTCCAAAGTGAGGACTTTGATTTAACTGTAAGGAAATTTGGTCATTAAATCTTCAGACCAAGCTATCTAATTGGCAGTTGAGGTCATATTTTTAAATATTTTGGTTATCCTGCTGGACCTGTAGGAAAGATAAAACTCAGAGCTGTAATCTACCATTACTTGTGTTATTTAGTGTCATGCTTTTTCATTTGAAATATCATTTAAAAGATAAAGCTGTTTTGCAGAGCAGAGATCAAAGGTTACTAGTCTTCTGTTTGGCACTGTCAACATCTTTGCTGTATCTCAGAAGATGAAGTGTCTGCTTTCAGTATTACGAATTCTGTACAGGTAGCAAAGTGAGCATAACCTAATCAAGTGAAACAGAAAGGTCGTGGTATGGATCCATTTCTCTTTAAAACAAACAACAAAACCTCACAATGCAGAGAACAGAGGTACAGTAGTAAGATTGTAGGTAGTAAGTGGGAAAGGAGAAGACTGAGGTAATTAAGATATTTGATAACTAAGGATAAAGCTCGGGGGTAGATCTAGAGCTAATACTTTAAATTTGGATGATTCAGGGGAAAAAAAGTGCTTCTCTTCATCAGATGTTGCTGAAAGATGCAGATAAGTTGTCTTTAATGACCCAGCTCCCCATTAAGGAAATCTTGAGACAGTAACGCTAGTAAAATGAGAGAATTGCAAGCTTATACCTATAAACTTTCCCAAGGAAGTACAATATGAGTAGCATTTTTCCAAGCTTGTGTGTGAGTAAAGGTCTATTGTTATTGAAAGTGTTAGTTTCAGGCTTCATCCCTGTACTTCTGTCTCTGTGACAGACAGAAGTAAAGACTTTTTCAACTGATGCATGTAACCTCTAAGTTCTCCCTTGGTCCTCAGCTCACTTTTATTCTACAACAACTTGAACTGCTTGACCAAAGGGAATATGACAATATACGAATTGTCCATTGGATTGGTTGTCTGTACTGGGAATGTATTTTTCTTTTATTAATTAAAAACTACAACTTGAATAGTTCAAGACTTTTGTAGTAATTTTGAAAGCTTTTATCAGACCTCCTGCAACTAGAATTTGATTGAAACTTGGAAGCTCTTTATATTTCTCTGTCCTTGGAACATTGTCACGTCCTTGGAACATGTGTCAAGTGCCTTTTATTTTAAAATAATGTTAAAAAATCAGTGTATGGTAAACAAAAAGCCTTATTGTCTTGCAACTTCTCACCTCAGTATTATTGATATCTGTGCTACTAACATTAGTTCATATTCTTTGTTTTCAGAATAAGCTTTTTCCTTATAAGTTATTTTGTCTCAATATTAGTTTTGAAATGTGAGGAAACATAATGCTGCTGAAACGTAATGGCTTGTTTCCTTCCTGGCTCTCCAGAAGGCAGCCATGCAATGCAATTTCAGAAATCCTGTGTCTGGAGAAAGTAGCACTCTACACCTGTGCCTCTGTGGTTGTTCCTGTGGGGAAAAGAGACAACTCACTGCTTCTTGGGACTGATACAGGTGGAGTGATGTGTTGATGCTGACCGCTTCTGCTCACAGATCACCATAGGCCCCAGGGGGATAGCTCTTTGTTTTCTATACAGTTCAATTCAGAGACAAAATGCAGCTTAGATCTTGATCTGTACTGAGCAGATGTTCTATTGGTCTCTTAATGGCTGTTTCATGTTATGTTGAATGACACAGAGAGGTTTATGCTAACGTAGAAAGGCATTTTGTAGGATTATGAGTGCCGGGATCAAGTGGTCTAGCCATGGTAGTGGGAATCTTGCCTCAGATAAAAAGTGAGTGTCTGCTCTGCTGCTGCTTCTCGGTCCCTCGTGGCTGGTGATGCTGGGGGTCTTGGCGACAGTGAAGGAGAGCAAGGAATCGCTTTTCCACATAAAAGAAGGAGGTGGATATACACAGCTGATTCTTTGTTTCTTTCTTCCAAATAGGGGTAATAGCTGTTACCTTTTGTATTGCTCTGTAAACAAAGTGCTTCTGAGTAACAGGTAAAAAGGTATATGCTGACTAACAGTGCAGGGAAGAAAAGAAAATCTCTGTATCAGCTCTGTGCTATACATACTTCTTTCAGAAAATAACTTTTAATCGGGTTCACTGGGAGTTAGCATTATCAGACTGAATGCCAATTCCGTTATTATTATGTTTAGTAATCCTTTGCTGGAAATTAAGCCAGTCAACTGTTGAAATGTTAGGGAATAATTCCAAAAGTAATATTTCAGCAATTCAATGCTATTATGTGTTAAGTTAATTATACACTAAGAATTGAAAACAGGTAAATCATCATAAGTGTCTCGATTCTTATACTGTCAGCAGTTCCACGCGTTTTCTATAATACATAATAAATGCAGTTCCTGAATGTCAACATTAATATGGTTCAAGAACTGCAGCTTCAAACTGTTTTAGGTACAGACGATATTATTTTTTTTTGTTCGTAGTGACAAAATTTAACTGGTTTAAATGCATTACTCGCATCTGAATATTTCATGTTCATCATGGATTGGAATTTAGTGTTTTTTTTTTTTTTTTTTTTTTAGAACAAATCATTATTTTACTGTCTTATTAGTACAGCAGTAGAAAAATAAGAATTGTGATTTATAAGCAGTACCACAGGTTTTCTGCTGACCTAGTACAGGAAAGTTGTTAAATTCCACATCACCTTGTGAAACCAGGTCATCTAAGTAGATATATGCTCATTTCACTTAAAGCAAATTTCTCAGTTGAAATGTGTAAGTTATTGGCCCAAAGGTGGGGGAAAAAACCAGTAAGAGTTCTCTGAAAAGATCTTCTTTGTTTTGAATAATGTCTGAGTGAATTCTGAAGTGCTTTAATTTACACTGTAAACCATTTGGTTCCTTTTGCTAGCATAGCATATATTTTTCTCTTCTTCCATGAAAGCATTGAAAGAACTTCTTATGTGGTATGCAAAGATGTGAGAGACTGTTAGGATATAAGTTAAGATATGACTTCTGCTCAAAAGAAATTACATTTTTAATGAATGCTACCCAGTTTGCATATCTGTCTGTAAAATTAGGAAATTTCTCTTCTAGGAATGTTACTGAGTTATTGCTCATATGGTGGATATATTTCAATTCTGCTATGATTTTAGCCTCTACTGCAATTCTGCAAAGTTTTGTTACTTATGTCAATTTCTATTTCTAATGCTGCTGCTCCTGTAAACAAATTGACTTGGATGAAATCACAAACCTCTGTATGATTTGTGAGTTGCATGTTTCTTTGAAACCATTATTCAGTCTCTTATTTTGGAGTTATGTAGTTATCTCCCTAAAGATCAATATAGTTGCTTTTATTTGACATTTTTGGTAGAAATTCTTTTCATTTTCCCCCTCCCCCCCACCCAAGTTTATATGAGAAACAGAGTTTATTTAACTGTTTATTTATTTACAATCTTCTCTCCCATGTGCAATCAGATGGCTGGAAAACATCTGCTGCGCCTACTCAGGTTTTTGAAGTCATCAATTTGCTAACTGATCTTTTGGTTCAGCAAATTCATCTTGTTTATTCTTATCTGTAGTCACTTCCTCATGTAAAAGTCATTACAATTTATTTTCATAATGGTTCTACATCTTTTTTTTCCAAAGATCAGTTTTCAGTGCCAGCAGTTGTGGAAAAATTACATATGTTACCCATCTTGGGAACTGTGTGTTTTACAAATGTGCAAATCCTCTTCATCATCTTAAGAATTTTAAGGTCAAGCAGTCTGTAATGAGGAAAACCAGCTCCCAAGTCTGACTAGTGCTTGTGGCAATTAAACTACTCTTTGTACATGTATTATCTTAATCTTGAGAGATTATTTTTTATCACTATGAGCAAAAGTCAGCAGTAGCTGTACAGCGTTTAGCTTACAGCAGGGAGCTTTCTGCAAAATTGATGCTGGGTCAGGAAAAGATACAGCAAGTATTAGAAAAAGCTGCATTTTTTAAGTGACAAGTTTACCAGTTCACAAGAATGTCAATACCTTTCTAATCCTTTCACTATCAGAGCATTATGTTTCTTTATTTTTCATTCATTGCTAATCATTTCACCTTAGAAATAAGAAACATATAAAAGGTTCTACAGACAAGCTACAGAGATCTTCCTACTGTAGTATTATCTTGTGAATTAAATATTTGGCTGGAAAAAAAGTTATGTAATATATGCCCCCAAAAGGTATTACATTACAGAATCAAGACAATATGCTGAAAGCTAGGAAATGCTGGCAAATTATCCAATTTATTATTTATTATTATTATCAAATTGGAATTTCCAATTTGATAATACTTATGTTTTTATATAGTGCAGAGCATGTGAAGAAAAGCAGAAATATTCTAATCACATTGAGGTAAATAAAAATTGGCTATTCACTGAGATCAGGATTTTACCAGCTTCATGGTATGTCTAGGGTGTCCCCGTGTTTTCAGATCTAAAGCAGCCTTCATATGAGGAAGGTTCTGGAAGGAAGGAAGGTTGGGATGTTAGTTTGCTGAAACCTTTTTTTTTTCTTGTGATATAATAGCTTCATGAGTACTGCCTCTGGTATCTGCTAAATGAAACATAGAAAGGGACACCTTCATTGGCTAGCACCAGCTATGTGCATATGTAAATTATAATTGTGATACAGCCTAATGCACTTTGAGCAAGGTGTACCCCTTCCATCTTGCCCAGCAGAGGGTGATGGGTGAGACCCTGCATGCTTCTGTGGAGCTTCCCCTTCTCCTTGGGCACAAACTTGGTAACAGGTGGGATCGTAGTTATGCTGTGTTGGGAAATTGGTATGAGATGAGCTGTAATGCTGGCAAATGTTGAAGATGTGGGCAAAAAAGCATTTGGCACCTCATGGGGTTAGTTGAGATGGATGAACTGTCTGGAAGCCTTAGTTCACAGGAGATGCACCTGATGCAGCCTGAGCTGAGAGTGTCAAAGGGCAGGGGCACAGCAGGTGACCAATGGAAGCAAGACACTTGTGGTTTTGAAACTACTAAGACCTACTATTGTAGGTCTTAGTAGTTTCAGTAGGAAAACTGTTTGCGAACAGTGGGAAAACTGAGAAACCATTCTGCTCTTTGTTATGAATTCTGTTCACAAATGCCTCTATGTGCTTAATCACTTGGAAAACTCTTTTATATTTATGTTTTACCGTCCATGCCTTGTTTGTGTGTTTGTTCTATACCATTACTGTTGTTCTGAATTGCAAATATCTCAACTTCCATTAGTCTGCACTTTAAGAAGTTCTGTAACACAGTAGATGATTTGGTGCTAAAAACCTACTGGTGATATGTGATTTGTATGCATAATTTAAGGAAGGGGAAAAAAAGAATTCAACTTTTGTTTGGCCTAGGAATTACTGTAAATCCATAAAATCTTGGGAAATAAATCCTACCTCATATACTTTCCTTTTGAATACCTAAAGGGGGCCTACAGGAAAGCTGAGGAGGGACTCCTTGTCAGGGAGTGTAGTGACAGGAGAAGGGGTAATGGTTTTAAACTACAAGAGGGTAGGCTCTAGATTAGACATAAGGAAGAAATTCTTTACTCTGAGGGTGGTAAGGCACTGGAACAGGTTGCCCAGAGAAACCATGGATGCCCCATCCCTGGAGGTGCTCAAGGCCAGGCTGAATGGGGCTTTGGGCAACCTGGTCTTGTGGGTGGTGTCCCTGCCCATGGCTGGGGGATTGGAACCAGATGATCTTTAAGGGCTTGTACAACCCAAACCATTCTACGCTTCTGTGCTTTTTCTGTTCCATTTTATAAGATCTGTTCTCACAGAGTATAATTGTCTTTAGAGTTGCAGATATACAGTGACACATACTGTGTTAAAACATGTTAAAACTATAACCTATATAGGTGTGTATATATAGGTAGCCGTGTATATATAGATACTGTAAGCTCCCATCTGCAATCTTAATTATGTTCAGTAAAAGACAGGGATTCAGGAAATGAGGAAAAAGCCATTAAAAAGGTAAAAGTCCAGTATACGTAGTATATATTCAAGTGAGGAAAACTATATAACGAACTCCAGTTACTTTCACGGTTTCTAAAATTTTCCGTGTTTTTTTTTTTTTAGCTGGGAAGTTTTGAGATTCCTTCTTTCCAATCTGAGAATGTGGATCGAAGATTATGGCTTTGATGGCTTCCGATTTGATGGTGTTACATCTATGCTGTATCACCATCATGGAATTGGTAAATAATTTGGTCAACTCTAATCTAAGTAGTCCTGTTACAGTTCTGTTACTGTGGAAATGGTGATACAAAAGTTCACTGAATGCTCAAAATTCAGACAATAATTCATCTTATTGTGCTGTTACATTGACAGATTTGAAATTATGAATAGCAATTTGTGTGTAGCAAAATGTGTTTAAAAATATAACTGTGTCCTTTAAACTTCATGTCTTTATAGGCACAGGATTCAGTGGGGATTACAATGAATATTTTGGCCTACATGTGGATGAAGATGCTTTGTGTTATCTAATGCTGGCCAACCACATGGTTAACTTCTTGCATCCAGAATGCATAACCATAGCAGAGGTAAAATCAGAATTTACCATACTCAGTGACATAATATTGATTAGTTTGCTTTGGGATTTGAATTTCCTGGTAATTATCAAGTCACACCTCAGGTACTCAAGGAACAATATAAGCTGACAAATATTAATCAGGAGAAAGACTTTGTCTTGTGAGGAAAAACAAGTGGAATACACATTTTGTGAATTTTCTGTGTTATTGGGTCATTAACTGATGTGGGGATTACCCCTCTCCCCCCAGTCTCCTTGAATGAGGTTTGTTTTCATTAGTTCAAAGTTTTTGCATGATTGCCATTTGTCACTAGCAATTCATGGTACTAAATCTTAACAGCCCTTGTGCTGTTTTGCATGTTTTAAATTATAATGGCATAATTGACAACTGTTCTTCATAATAATTGTGGTAAATTTATAAATGCTGAATTTATGTGCTAATTTATATTTAGTATTAAATTTCCTTAGGTTTTTGAGGGAATAAATAACTGTATTTAAGTTTGGTTCAGTTTTCAATGATATTTTCTCTCTTTATCTAAATTAGTAATTCTTGTAAACCTTGAGGATTCTTCTATTGTTATATTTAAATAACTCTTCATTTTAAAAAAGTTGCATCTATCTCATGTCATTATGGACTATACAGATTGTTAATAAAACATTTTTGGATTAGAGTTCCTAGTTCCTCCTTGGGAAAACAAAATTGTGCTTTTTTTTTAATTTTTTTTTTTTTTTACTTATGATTAGTTTGCATTATAAACAAAAACAGCTAAAAGCTTAATGGCAGGCTATCAAAAACAGCATCTGGTAAGCAATTAATAATAAAGTTGAGGTGGTTTCATTAATCTGTAGGCTTATTTGAAGCAAGTTATTGTGTGTGTGAGATGACTTATTTTCTAGGAAGACAGATTATAACCAATTTTAAGTTCAATCTGCTTATATTACATGGTATAAGAGTTGTAGAGTTGTTTTTATTTTTAATAATATGCCTCTTCAGTTTCTTGTGCTTGAGTTGAAAACTGCTTCTGTTTCAATATGATATTCTTCAGTTTAAGGCAGTCACTATACGGAACAGAAATTTGACCAATGTGTTCCATGGTTAAAGGAGACTTTCAGAAGGAGGAACTGTTGGCATAACTGAAAGTTGCAAAAGGCAATGAGGAATTTTGCTTTCTTATAATGATGATGGAATGAGAGCTCTATGAGTAAAATATGTTTTTGTCTAGCCATAATTAATGATAATACATTCCTTAATTATTTGATGGATAACTTGCACAGCTTTTTAATATTCTGTGCATTCACCATCTTAGTAGTTCCTAAATTTTTAGATATTACTGACTGCATGCTTATTTTTCATTTGGTCTTTTCCGTAAAACTGGGATTAAGATTTTGTGTAATTTGGAAAAAAAAGTGTTAAGGAAAATGTAAAACCTTCAGGCATGATGTAAAAACAAACAGGCAAAAAAATCCCTCCTGCAGTGATTTCATTTCTTTATATGCAGCTCATGTCAAACTAAGATGTGAGCAACTGCTTAGGAATTGGCGAACTATATCTGAATATGAAGATATACTGAACATAGTACTAATGGATTTTTTTAGTGTTCAGGCAAACTTTTTAGATATAGGTGGATATAATAAGTATTAAATTTCCAATTTTATTTCCCTAAATATGAATTTAAAAATTGTGAATAAAGTCAGTAGGTGCTATTTAAATCTCAGATGCACATCCTTGGCCTGGTAGGCATCACAGATGAGGCTTTTATTTCAGGTTTGGTGTTTTGGAGAGTGCTGGTCCTGCTTTTATTCTTTGACTGATTTAGCAGAAATATTGAATTTCCTTTTCTAGTATCTAAACATTTAGAAAGAAAATCTACTTTGCTAATCTTTAAGATGTACAACATGTGGAATCTCTAGTCTTAAGAAGTGGCTGAGGGAGCTGGGGTTGTTCAGTCTGGGGAAGAGGAGGCTCAGGGGAGACCTCATTGCTCTCTACAATTACCTGTAAGGAAGTTGTGGGGAGCGGGGGGTCAGCCTCTTCTCACAGGTCAGCAGCGATAGCACTAGAGAGAATGGCCTCAAGTTGTGCCAGGGGAGGTTTAGGTTGGAAATGAGGAGACATTTCTTCTCAGAAAGAGCAGTCAGGCATTGCAACGGGTTGCCAAGGGAGGTGGTGGCGTCACCATCCCTGGGGGTATTTAAGGAGAGGTTGGATGTGGTGCTTTAGGGACATGGTTTCGTGGGTGACATTGATGGTAGGGGTATGGTTGGACCGGATGATCTTGGAGGTCTTTTCCAACCATAATGATTCTATGTTTTGAAGATGTCTACATAAGGAGAATCAGTATTGTAAAAAGTACTGTGCGGGTGCAGAAATTCTTTTCATAGCTAGTTTTTCACTTTTAAAACTGCTTGTACTTTCCTTCAGTATGGCTATTCCCATACTTAACTCTGCTATTAATTTTCTTCAGTAAATTGAAAGAGGGAAATTGTGTGTGAAATACATAAATCTTGATAAATACTTCAAAATAAATAATAGGTTTGTTCATGTATGAAGAGAAATAGGGTAATCTAGACTAACCTCTTGCTCAGCGTAGGTTCAACACTCAACTTGCACTAGGTTGGTTGCTCAGGGCTTTGTCTCGTTGGTCTTGAAAATCTTCAGGGACATATCTCACACCACTCTGGGCAACATGTTCCAGAGCTTATTTATTGGAAACTTGTAAATGTTTGTTTGTTATACTTACATCCAGCTAGAACCATCCCTGTATCAATTTAGGACCTTTGTCACTTGTTCTCCTGCTATCTCACAAAAGGGTCTCTCTGTCTTTCTCAGTAGCCTCCTCAGGCGCTGGCTGCTGTTCTGTCCCCTGTAGCCCCTTCTTCCCCTTACTGAACAACTCCTTTCCCTCAGCCTCCCTTCCCAGGGCACGTGCTCCAGGTCCAGCTGTCCTGGTAACCTCCTGCTAAACTTCCTAGCAGTTTGGCAGGGTCTGTCTTTAACCGAGGACAGGGGTAAGGAGGAGAAAGTGGATGCAGTTTTCTCTGTGGTATTATGACTGCTGAGTGAGTTGTGATAATCCCTTCCTTTGATCCCCTGTCTTTTCACTCAGCTGAGGATGCTGCCTGCCGTTTCTGCTGCCAGGACAGGAGGTTAGCTCATGCTCAGCGTGCTGCCAGCCCAGGCCCTTCCAGCAGAGCAGCTCCCCAGCCTGGCAGTCCCCAGTCTGCCCTGAGTCAATCCCAGGGGCAGGATTTGGCATTTGCCCCTGTTGAACTTCTAGGTTGCTACAGCCAGTCAAGGTACCCCTGAATGGCAGCCTGCCTTCTTTCTGCACTCCACACTTTCCCCAAGGATGCCATACATGAGCTTTATGATGGTGCGGTCTGTTTCTTCACCTCTGTCAACGTTGGCAGGTGGCCATGCGTGTATATATATATAGAGAGAGAGTTATATATATAACTCTAAGTACAAATACATTTTTCACTCTGAAGTGAAAGATTTGGACATGGAAAGTCCGAATTTTGCATTGTTATTGCATTGTTAGTACAGATTTTACAATGAGTTAAGGTTCTGGTTTAAGATACTTTTCTGGGGATCTCTTGCGCCTTCATCTAGTCTAATGCAGCAATTTGGTTGAAAACTGGATTGAATCCAGAAAACCAGAGTGAGCTTTCTAATGAAGCCATAGTTCTAGTCAAAATTTAATTCCATAAACTCTTGAGTAGACACAAAAGCGGTGTATGTTAATCCATAACCATTCTGGCAGAATGACTTCTCACTTGCATAAGGTAATACAGCTGAGTGCTGGTAGGTATTTTGCAATTATGTGAGGATTTGCATTTTCTACGCAGATAAGCAAACTTTAGAAGAAAAGATGTTATGTGACACAACTCTCTAATAAAGTGGTGAAATAAGTAATTTATTTTAAAAACTTTGAATGACAAATTTAAGAGTGATCAGCCTTTATGAACATGAAACTGGAAAACTATGCAATAAGAGTATGTTACTTTCCAGGGTTAGCTGGATCAATAGTTTTGTTTTTGTGTTTAGGGAAAGGGTAGAGATTGTATTTTTCTTTCTTACTGTGCTTTATTCAGCTTCTTATTTTTATGCCATTCCTTATGCAAAATATCAATAAACAAAACGAAAGTTTAATTTGTCTTTTGTTGACTACTTTCTACTTGCTATTGATTATTTGGAGCTCAAGAGAGCTAATTATTTCAAATTCTGTCTCTACTAAGGTCTCTTTCTCTTCAAATATCTATTCTATTAAAATGCTTTGTAGTGGAGTATTTGATGAGACAAGCCATAATGCTACCCTGTAACTTTTGCATTCAAATAGTAAGTCTCGCTGTTGTGATCACCTGATTTTTCTCCCTTCCCTTGTCCCCCTGTCAATCTTTGAAGATGTTTAGTTTACAGAGTGCCTGTGTACTACAGTACTATTGTATGGTGGAAACTCTGAACTAGTGATTGCAATGCTAGCCAAATTATGTTGTGTTTTATTTAAGGATGTTTCTGGAATGCCAGCTCTTTGCCGTCCTGTTGCAGAGGGAGGAGGAGGATTTGATTATCGACTAGCCATGGCTATTCCAGATAAGTGGATACAGGTAAGGAAAGGTGTTCTAAAAATATGTTCTGCTCCTCAAAATGGTATGTTTCTCTAACTACGCATACAGAGAAACACTTTGGAATTCTGCTGATGAATTTTAGTCTCCCTTATCTGTTAACTTAATGCCCTATTAAAATAAGTTCTGACAGTCTTGAGTACAGATATTAGCGGCTGAAATGAGAGCTGTCAGATATCATATCTTAGGTTTCAGAAGATGAGTAACATCATGGGCTATTCTTTGCATTCTAGCTGATTTTTTTTTTCTTCATAAAATGCAATAGGTATATATTCATTTTGTTTGAAATAACCTGTATCTTGCAGCAGCAGTATGATGTGCATTCTATATTGAATGTGAACAGATAAATAATTTATGTGCATATGGTTATCTTATTAAAAACAAACAAACAGAATCATACAATGAACCCTACTAAAATTGGGCATAACAATTGGCATGGAGGATCGATAGAGCTGAAAATTTAACCAAAGTAATCACAGGCAAATTACACTAACACCACCAATCAGTACCAAGGGGTTACAAAAAGAATAATAAAAGTCTGTAAATGCTCTTCAAGAGCAATAATGTACTAATAAACATTGACTTTGATAAGGATTAAAATCACCTTTTGCTTAATACAGAGGATCACAAGAAAAAGAATGAAACAATAAATGATCTCAAAAGGCTTTTACTGATGTTTAAGAAAATGCTCTTCAGTTAAATATAAGATTGCATCCAAATCCCTGGGTGTATCATGATAATCTGAAAACAGTAAATGTTTTATATGAACATTAATGCTTCAATAAATGTAGTGAGTAGCTTAAAATAAAAAGTGAATTAACTTATCTTCAGCGTCTTTCACTTTTGTAACTAGGAGGTAGAGGGCAGATTGGTTGAAAAATAGTTTTTGAACTTTTTTTCATGTGGAAGACAAACTTGCCAGCTTTTCTAAGATCATCACTAAACTTCAGAGTGTGTAGTTCAGATTCTGGATGCAGTGAGGGCTCGTAAGTCTGTAGTAACAAAGAAAAAACCTTGTTGTGATGGTCTTAGTGGTTGTTTTTTTCCTTCTACCTTCAGCTTCCCTACCACTCTCTGACTTGTAAAGACGAGTGATTTCCTGGTAAAAATATTACACAGGGGAGGAAAACAAACAAACAAACAAAAAAACCCTACAATTTTAGAAGAAAACTTTATAATAACAAATTATAATCTATTTTGGCCATCTCTGCTGTGAGCTGCTTATTTTAATTTTCAATATACAGAGAGGAAGCATGCCTATCCTGCAGTAAATTCTGTCCTTTAACTGGGGAGAAAGCTTCCAGAAGCAGCAGGTGAATGTTTGGTATGCTGATGGGATGTTGGGTGTAAACTCAGCTGTTATAGTCTAGGCTCTTTCCCAGCATACTCAGATTATGTAGGAGTGTGATTGTGCAAGAACGTAGGGACATGCAGGCAGAAATGTTCTTGATGAGGAAACTGCAAATAAGTAATCACAACAGAAGATCTTGAGGTGGAAGAAGAGGTTATGTGTGTGCTTCTGTTACTGCACTTCTCAAGATAGAAGTAAAGCTAAAAGGACTGGAAGAGGAAACTTAGAAGCAAGGTCTATCGACTGTTGTTTTTTTTTTGTTTGTTTGTTTTTTCCTAGACTGCTTGCTTACATTTCTCTCCAGCTTTTAAGTATGTACCTTCTAAAAGCATGTTTTTCTGGGCAACTTCCTAAAAGCAGTTTTAGACCTGAAGGATCTCCAGGGATCCATGAGCTTGTTCTGAGGGATTTGTAAAAAGTAGTTCCTGTAACTGAAAAAGTAGTTGCTGTAACAGTGGGTTCAATAGGTCAGGTTTAACATAGACCTAGTATATAATATGATGCTGCATAGGTGCCTGAATGTTTTCAGGGCAAGAACTCAGGCTGGGGGAAAAAAGTTGTTTAGGAGTACATAGTTAAAATAGGAATGCTAAATTTTATGGGATCACATCAGCCTTCTTTGTCACTGCCTTTTTATCTTTTTATCTATCATGTACATGACGTATATACCTTTTAATGTATACATCATGCATATATATACATGTTTAAACTGGAGTGAACAATGGAGAATGATAAAGCCTTATAGAAAAAGAAAACGGTGAAATTAGGCTAGATTTAGAAAAGGGAAATAGTATCATGTGAGGCAGAAAATTGCTATTGATGTGATTTGTTAAATTGCTTAAAAAAGAAAAAAGCTAACATGGCAGAAAATAAAGTATGTTTTGTATTCCAAAACTCAGGCATTCAAACTGGTTTGGAACTGAGCTGGAATTTGCAGATCAGGGAATGTGGAAGTCCCTGTGCTAAGCAGATTCTCACTGTACATGTATTGTACGCTTCATGGCAGCAGCATAGGTGCAATCTTGCAACGTGCCATTCTCCACAGCACCGCTCAGTACTTAAGCTATAGTTACGAAGGACGGTGCCATATGCCAAGGTTACTTGAAATACAGGACATGTTTCAATACCTTATGTAGGTAGGTCTGTGCAGATATTTCTTCCCAGTTTTTGGTGCAGTGTTCTGTTGCGGCTCGTAAATCATATGCCCCACTGTATCAAAGGAATTACGTGATAGGTGCCAGGTCCTGTTTTCCCTATTGATACATGGGAGTACAGGGGAAACAAAGTATGCAAGTTATCTCTTTGGATCACCAGAGAGAGCTCATCATGTCAAAGCTTGGTAGCAGGAAAAGTTGAAGTCCACAGTTTATTGGAAATTGCTGTGCTAATATAATGAAGAAAGGCAGTACAAGGCTTGTACTTAAACAGAAGTAACCTGTGAATGATATTTCCTTAATTTCTGTAGATCATTAAGGAGCTGAAAGATGAAGACTGGAATATGGGAAATATTGTGTATACGTTAACAAACAGGCGGTATGAAGAAAAATGTATTGCATATGCAGAGAGCCATGACCAGGTATGGTACCTGTTTTTTTTTTTCCATATATAAGCAAGTAAAAGATAAAGTTTAGAGGTTTAGCAGGTTTTTGTTTTTAAAATTGAGCCTAGATTTGAGATGGGCAGGTCTGGTATGCTGCTTGTGGTTTGTTTGTTTGTTTGTTTGTTTGTTTGTTTGTTTTTGTTCTTTTTTATTTTGGTTTGGTTTTGAGCTTCCTTTTTAGTAAAAGAATCCTGCCATGCATGGCTGGGTGGTGTTATCTTTTCAGTTTTGTTTTCTAACAAATAAATTCTAGCTTCCTCTTTGTCCTGCCTGTCATAGGACATAGGAAGGCATATAATCCATGCTTTCTAAAAATCCACTTTCCATAAGGTAGGCTGAAGCATTGTTTATGGTAAGTGTTAAACAAGATGACAATTTAGCAAATTTGCTCACTCAGTCAGCGTTTGAAATGTGTTTATTCCCTTCAAGAAAATGTTTTCTTTCTGAAAGGATTGCAAACCCCAATCCTATTCTGAGATCTAAATGGAGTGTTCTTTAACAGTGTGATTCAAAACACAGCAATTGTAAAGGTTCTGTATATGGAAAAACAAAAAAAGTAATGATGAGTTTGGATAACACTCATCTCCCACAATCTTTCAAAGTTTTTTGTTTTTTTTTTTCCTGAGGAATCAGAAAACATGATGGTTGAGAACTTTAAAATTTTAAACTTAAAAATAAATAAACCATTTTCTAATAAAAAGCTTAAGTAATCTACTTTCAACTCGTTCCTTTATGTAAGAGATGGACATTTCTAATACCTTTAATAATGTAAATCAACAGAAGTATCTAAAATTACAGCTATATTATATTTTCAAAATAATTTATCAGCTTTCTTTACTGTACCTATTTGCCTTCCTATCACTGAGATTGTTATACAGTGTTCACGTAAAGTGTGAGAGCAGAGTCCAAGTCCTGGTTAAGAACTTCAGGTATTACTTGGAAACGTATATTCTTCTGATTATATGCTTTTAGTAAAGGTGATCCTTCATCCCAAAGTGTGACATGTATAACATTTCTGTTGTTGTTGTTTTATTTCATGCTAGATTATATCAATAGTTTTTCATATGACAATATATTTCTGTTTTAGAATCTCATGTTTGGGAAGAATTTATTTTGAGTTGATTTTTATTTATTTTTTTTTTTTTTTAAAAGAGGATTGCAGTCAGACACCAGGATAACATGTGAGAAGTAGGATAGAGAAATTAAATGGGAGTGTGGATAAAATTCAATGTAAAAATATTCAGTGATGCCCATAAGAGGCTGAAACAATTCCAATTTTTTATATGTAATGATGGGTTATTAATAGACTACTAACAATCCAAGTACAAGGTCTCATGGTTATAGCAGATAATGGAAAATACCAACTCAGTGCTCATAGCAGTCAAAAAAGCAGATAGATTACTTGGAATTGTTATGAAAGGAGCAGACAGCAAAATCAGTATTCCACTGTAGCCTTTTATGGTTTACTTGCATCATGAATATTGGAGGCAGGTTTGGTCTTGTATCTCGGGAGATCCAGCATAACTGGAAGAAGTGCTGAGAGAGATGGTAAGAATAATTAGAAGGTATGGAGTGGCTTTCAAAGGAAGAAAACTAAATAGACTAAGACGCTTCAGGGTAGAAAAGAGATCATTAAAAGTGGAAGGACATCAGTTCATAAAGTCGTGACTGGCATAGAAAATGGGAACAGGGAACAATTACCCCTATTTCCAGTGGGAAGATTAGAGAAGATATTAAAACTAACAGATGCCAGATTCTGAGTAAAGAGTTGTTGTTCCTCCCCTGTCTCTCTGGCATGAAGCAAGTTCTGTAACCCCTTGTCATAGGATGATGTGTTTGTTCAAACTTTGTGACTTCTAAAGCGTTTGAATTTGTTTCAAAGGAGATTGATTGAAGGCTCCTGAATACAGACATGCTGTTTCACCTGTCTTCTGTGATTGTTAGGGTAACATTTTGGGGAAGTATTGTTAAGAGTTTTGTTTGCCTTCATACTCTCTGCTGCCTGTTAGCTACTGGCTGCTTTTGGAGACAGTACACTAAGCCAGATAGCCTGCTGGTCTGATGTCATACACTTCATGCACTTGTGTCTGTGTGAATACAGAAGTTAAGTAATCCTTTTATTGAAATAGAAGAATACTCATTAACTATTAAAAAGTAGAGCCAAATGAAAGGCATGCAAATACAGGTCTGCTTAATACAGAACTTTTTAGCATTGCAGTCTTGCCCTTGTTGCATAATAACTTCTTCCTTAGCTTGAAGGAATTTATTTTTAACTTGAGGGAATTATCTATTTATGCCATTATATTGCTAGTCTGAAAACTGAAGGATGATGGGGCCTTTCAGCTAGAGCTGTTTCCACATAGACAACTAAGTTGTAATGTAGTGAGTTTTCACATTAGAGTATAAAGAGACAGGCTGATGAAACAAAAATCATATATTTGCATGCAAACACTCCAAAATATTTTCAACTACCTGTATGCTAACATATTCGAATAATCCTAATAATATTAGAATAACCAACAGCATTTGTTTGGTGTTTTTCCATTCTTAAATACCAGCAAACACTACGAAGTTAGTAATTCAGTTACTGTTTTTTTGATAGAAATACTAGCTTATTTTGCTACCTTCTGTGAAATCAGAAAACTAGTAATATTCTCGATAGCATATAAATGAATGTTTCACACTCTGCATCTGTAAATCAGGAATATTGTTAGTAGCTCTTTATTTGTACATCGTAGGAACTTTACTTGAGATGTTTGCTTTCTTAGTTTTGTTTTTGTTTTTTTCCCCTACAAAAATTCCAAAATGCTAGGTCTCTTGTGGTTTATTGAGTGTACACTAGCATTTTACATTTAATATATGTAGGCAAAAAGGTTCTCAGAAGTAATTGTGCAGTTTGATACCATCAAGTGAAATACAAGATCATAGCAAGGGTGAGATAGCTAGGAGCTGATTGACTGTATACGTACACTCACAGGATTGCAAAGGAAAAGTGCAAAGTTGGGTCAGGTGTTCAGGCAGGGCTCAGCTCAGGGATGTCTCTGTGTCAACTTGCAGACTTTTTCTTTTTGACAAGAGATCACGTATCACAATCAAGTGGTTACACATCAAAAAAAATGCAACGCTGCAATAATTAGCAGCTAGGCTCATCAGCAGGGGCAGGATGTTCACTTTGTGAACTGGGACCAGACTGTGAACACCGAGTCACGTCCTTAACCCCTTGCCAGTCTCCTGAATGGCGCAGGTTGGAAGGAACCTTAAGGATCATCTTGTTCTAATGTTCCCTTTAGAATACAGAACACCTGTTTAAAAAAAAAAAAAAAAAAAAAAAAGTTAGAAACACTTCTAGTACACTAGTACACTCAGGGGTTTTCTTCATTTTTTTTTTAAACTATTATAGGCACTTGTTGGTGATAAGACACTGGCATTTCGATTGATGGATGCAGAGATGTATACAAACATGAGTGTGCTCTCGCCTCTAACTCCAGTTATTGATCGTGGAATACAGCTTCATAAAATGATTCGTCTCATTACTCATGCACTTGGAGGAGACAGCTATCTCAACTTCATGGGTAAGTAATCTTAGGAGCATGCCTTTCATTTTCTCATCTACAGAAGGCTTGGCAGTGAAATCAAAAGATATGACACCATCTTATAGTCATGCTATTTATTTTTGAGCATAAATATTTTTGTAAAGATTTAGTACAAATTGTAATACACATTGTTTTTCTGTCTGTAAGATATACTGTAAGCTAAGAAAATAAAATCAGGGTGGTTCCTAATTGTAACAGAAATAAGGTTTGGAAGTGTGCTAAGTGTGTTCAGAAGTTACTCTGATTTATAACTTAAACTAGTATTTTAATGGTAATTCTACAAGTCTGTCAGATGGTAAGCCTCGTCTTACAGAGCTAGCTTGTCTTTCATCTGTTCTTCTCTTCCTAAGCTTTTTAGGGTAACAATGAAATAACTAAGGATAGCTCTGTGCTTACTTCAATTACTCATTATCAAATAATTAGTGAAGGGAAGTAATCTGGAATCAGTTGATTTATATTTCATTGCTTCCAAGTGAAGAGCAGAAGCTTAATGAGGTGCAGGCAAGGACAAATTTTAGAGACAGGAAGCACGTCCTGCTGTGGAAGAAGGGAAGTAGTAAAAGCTAGATATACCTTTTGTTTGTAAGAAAAAATAAAAATAACTGTTGCACTGCTTCCTAAGCACTACAAAAGCTTTGGTAGTTGCTCTCATTTGATCAACAAGCTGCAGTTCAATTTGGTAGTCTTAAAAATTGAATGTTGCTCTTATTTTTACATGCAATGCTAAAGCAATGTAAGCTTGATGCTGTCTTCTGGATTTTTATTCCTTAATTTCTTTGTGAAATAATCATTACTTTACAGAATTGTTTGTTGTTATTGTTGTTGTGGTTGTTGGTTTTTGTTTGTTTTGTTTTGTTTTTGTTTGTTTTTTACTGTGATGTGGTGTGGCAAGTTTTGTATGGCAGTTCTGTTAGTCACATAAAGGGAAAAAAGGCTGAAAGCATGCTGAAAACAATTATTTTAGACAGTTTTTACACAGTGAAACACTTGAAAATTACATACTTTTTAGCTTAGTAATGCCTTCAGTTTTTGCTCTTAAATGTTTTATTACGAAGTTTGAGGAGCATTGGATATATTCTGCTTGCCTTCCTTAGTAGAATGTTTATAGTATACTATAAAATAGATGTATTAAAATATATTTATAAGTTTAAAAAAATGAAAAAACAAGTGGTGCTGACATTTGATTTAAACATGTTTGTGCTGATGTCTTCTCTTTCACAGTATTAGGACACTCAAACTTACATACCATGGCTGTGGTTTGGGGGTTTTCTTTTGTTAAAGAACTAAAGTAACTTGAATACGCTACAAAAATAAAAATAAAAAATATAATTGTATGGTATACTAGTGAAGCTACTGGTTCCAATAACATGTACATAGGATACTTTCTCAAGAATGAAGAGTGAATGAAATAAATATTTGAATTGTGTAGTCAGGCACCAAAATGTACAAGCTATGATGTGTGCTGTTCTGTTCAGATTAGTGATACTACAGTAGTTGAGGAAACAGGTGTTTAGAAAGTATGTGTACTAAACTGCAGATGTCTCTGTCCCAGATTGACTTCATAAGGTTAGAAAAATGATCAGTAATTCAATGTGGCATGTTAAATTCAGTGTGTCAATGCAGGTTGATTGAGCAATTAATATTGTGTATCCTTGAGTACTGCAAATGTTTCAGTAAATACATTATCATTTGCTATATGTAAAAGGTGGAAAAAAAATTGTAATGAATGTTGGAGTAGAAAACTTACGTTCAGAATGCTTTCAGTCTGGTGTACTTAAAATGCTAGTTAAGCAAATACAGTGATAAATGAGTTTTCTAAATTTCAGTTTTGAGAGAAAGACAAGAGTTGGGAAGAGAAGCCTCAAGTGAGGTAGGAGGAAGGGGGCAGGGGGTGTCTCTTTTCAGAACACCTGGAGAAAGCACTCTGGGTGCCTCTGTGCTTCCCTGGGTCTTTCAATAATTCTATTGTGTTTTCTTCTGAAAACTAAGATGACAAAGCAACATGCTGCCTTTTCAATGCTTTGCTTACCTTAAGGAAAAGGAAACACCTAAAAATAAATAATAATGTATTAGGGGTACACATGGAATTGGAAAACTGTGCTCTCAAAGATATGCTTGAATTTCTCTTTTAAGATCTAGAATTATATTTGACTACCCCAGTGTTGGAGTATCACTTACATTCTGTATGTGAAAGATTGTTACTGAGAAGTTTTGTTTCCACTGATCACTGCTCGTGACTTTCTCCTGATGCTATTAACACAGGATAGTTCTGTGCCCTTATTACAGACATCTATGAGAAACCACTGGAAAAGTCCTGGAAGTAGTTAACCTTATTTTCCATGTTTCTGGACATCAAATTTTCACTGACAGCCCAGTATAGGCAAGCAGTGACGTATGAAAACTTAAGTTTGAACAGTAAAACTTTGCACATTAATTTTCTAATAATACAGATCATTGGTATATTATTTTCTACTGTCTGTTTCAGTTTTCTGTGCAGCTTTTGCAAGTAATCTCTAGGGTTTCATTTGCCCATCTGGAATGGAAGACTTAACCTAGAAAGGAAAAACTTAACATGCTTCACTGAAAATGAGCATGACAGTGATTAACATTCCGCTTTAGGGAATGAACACTCTGGAAGGACAGTTTGTTTAATAATAATAGTATTGTTTTATAGTAATTGTTTTGATACTTCTGCTGTATCTAAATCCTTTTCTTTCAAAGCACATAGGGAGTAGCAATCATACTATAGTTGCAGTTTGTTCTGCCTAATTCCTGTTGTTGATGGAGATTTTAGTACTGAGACTGGCCAGTGCTGGTCAGAAAATGGTATGCGATTTTAGGAAATCACAAAACTTACTAATTCTTTTTGTGCTATGCTTTAATAAGGTCACAGTTTCCTCCTCCACCGGCAAGCTTCCATGAAGGTGTTAACATAGATAATACACATCTGATTGTCTGAGATTTAATGACATTTTAAGAAAAAGTCCAAAGCATTCACAGTATCTGCCTGTATTAGTAAGTCGTTTTTCTATTGGCAATATTGGTAAAACCTCTGTTCATACACAAGTATTTTTGTTTGTAATTGTAATGATAATGAAATACAAAATGCATATAATATTAATGTAGTTCAAAACAGAAGAAAAACTTGGAAAAATATTTGGAGTCAAAGATATTTGCCTACTCTAATGTGAAGATTCAAAACCAAAATAAATACCCTACATCTGACTAAACTAGAATCTTTCTTGTCAATTCAACTACTACAAAAGAACAAAAAGTCTTAAGGTTTGCTTATTTCCTAAATTGCTAAACAAGGACTAATAGAAGTTAAAAGACTTCTAAAATACTACAGGGATCTTCTGATCACACCTTGTGAATAAATTAACCACTGTTGTCATCCACTGGATGATGTCTAACTTCAACATTAAAAACTCTCATATATTTCCCATAAATACTAGTTGTACTGTTCTGTTTGTATGTTGCTTCATTTTCCATCCTGTCCTTGAAGAAAAGCTATAGGCAACTGTAGTAGTTCATTTCCTTGAAATTTTCTTTCCTATTCTCTTGCTCGTTGTCTGCACCCTGCAATTATGGAAAACCCTGCAGGACATGTTGAAGAGCTGTGCAGTTCTTCAGTGAGCTTGTTTCCATTTTCTCTCCTTATCTTGTGGTTCATCTGTGTCTACCTAAATTTAGGCAAGGAATGGTAACTGCTTTATTGCCTAGAATAGACGTAAGATCTAGCCCAAAGGGCCTTAAATAGCACTGTAGATCCTTGGGATCCGTTATAGCACAAATATTTACTGTTTTATGCCACTAAAACCTTGCTTTTCAGTTTGCAAACAATCATTTTCTTGCTTTCTTCTTCATTTAAAATAGGCTTAAACTTGAATCTATTGATTTAAATTGAGATTAATCCCAACATGAATCTCTAGTACTGTTTTCTGTGGCTTTTCTATAGTAAAACAACTGTTAATTAGGGCTCCAGAGACCAAGTTTCTCTCTCCCTGAAAAACAAGTTTTTTTTTCACTTAGAAGCAAGGAAATGATTTTCATTAACTACAGAAATTTGCAGTCACAATCATTGAATGATGGTGTTACTGTTTGGGATGACATTTATCTCTGTTTCACTAATATCAAATCAATCTGAAATGCTTCCTTTTCTTCCCATTCTTCCCACTCATCAGTTCACTTACACAGTAGTTTATTTATATTTAGAGTTCTTTTTATTTTTATATTTTTTATGCTCTAAACAGTTTCTTCTCTAATGGTTTGGTATGAGGACTTGTTCTCTCTTTGGCCTTTAAAAAAAAATGATATGCATCAATTATTCCTCCAAATGAGTATTCTGCAGAAAGAAACTTAGATTTTTGTAAGCTAAGGAATTTGATAATAAAAAAGCATTTATTAGGCAAAAAAAAAAAAAAAAAAAAAAAAAAAAAAAAAAAAAAGTTAGCCAAGGAAAGAAATAAATAGTGCAAAAGCTGTATCAGTTGCACCAATTTCAGTCTGGGAGATGTGCATACAATTTGCTTTAAGAATGTTAAGTTAAAGTTTGAAATAAAAAGAACAGAACATAACCTACAATATAAATTGGGATGTCATTTAAGGCAAAATGTATCTTTTTCTGATTCAAAACCTAAAATACTACTTTTCTTGCTATCTACTCTGGTTAAAAAGAAATTGTATTCAGAACAAGGATATTCATTTTAAACCAAAGGGGTTATTTTCTTTTTCTTAGAGATGTTGCAAACAAGTGACTCTGAATTTTATTTTTTCTGTTTACTTTCTTACAATTATTGCTGTTGTGCCTTGGTTTCAGTGATTATTGTGACTTTTTTTGATCATAAGTTAGAAAATAGCCTTGCAAGAGCAAATACTTGTTAAACTAGTTCCATACAGTCAACTCCTGTTAATGAACAGTCTTAAAATGCTCAGCTAGTAAAGGATAGGGAGTTTGAAGTCATCCTTCTTAGTATGCTTAGCTGGCATACCTGGCAAATGTGCTTTCTGTGTTGCCAGTTCTACCAGGTGTTTTAATTTCATGGCAGTCTGACAGAAACAATTAAAATCATAGAATCATAAAAGTTGGAAAAGACCCTTAAGATCATGCAAGGTGCAAAATAAGGGTGTTATCTGAGGTTTTACCTACAATTTGGCATAGACTTCTTGTCTGCCTACAGTGTTGTTCCACAGTACACCATATGCCCCCACTCAAAACTTAGGGAGTGGAAGTGGAGAATCCAGTTTTTTAGAATAGGCTTCCTTAATTGCTTTGAGTCTCTTCTGGAAGGTCTTCTAGATGTACAAATTGTTAATGTATTTGTTCATTTACAGTTCAGTAAAATACGCTTCACTTCTACATACACTCAAAATGCTTTAGAGATTAGTACAAAAGCAATTAAAGAGGAAGACTGTCTCAGAATGTAACACAAACACATACGCACATGTCCATTTTTCCTTCCGTTCCAACTTCTCTTCACAAAGTGTGTCCAAACACTAGAAATTGGTTGTGGTAATTGATTCCATTTCCTACTTGAGAGGGTAGGGAAGAAAGCTCCATACCTGTGTGTATCTCTTTTAAATATGGAAATGAAATGGCTTTTTGCATACATGTGGTGATTAGTTATTGTCTACACTGTGGTTTCTCAAGTTAGAAGCCTTGAAAATAAACCTTCACAGTCAGCAACATCCTCAGAACTCAGGAGTTAACAGCTGCTCCGACATTTTTCATGGATTGAGATCTGGGTGTAATTTTTCCAGGGCAGGAGGGAGTCCTTTGAATTGAGGACTCTCAATGTCTTGTGTGACTTTTCTGTGTTGTTTTTTTTTCAGAGCAACGCTGACATGTCAAGCAATGCTGATGTTTCCTTAGTTTGTGTCTAACTCTTGGGTCTTCATAGTATCAGATATTCAAGTATTATGAGTGGAGTGGATATGTAGTAAATCAAACCATTCTAATTGGGTTATAAGGTTGGATTTTTTTTGAATGATGCATAGTTTTCCATTTTTTTTTCTTTCTCTGCTGTTACAGAGACTTTATTTATTTATTTATTTATTAACCTAAGTTATTTGGGGGAATTATAGATTTTCTTGTATTATGCTTAGTGCCGCCATTTAATCACAGTAATACTGGTATTGTGACCTCTGCTAATGCCTCAAGCTTTCTTCTTAAGACTCCATCTGTTTCCTTGCATCTTGTGTAGTTTGTACAGCTCGCAGTTCAGGTTTGTAACATCTCTGTCAACATGTGTGAGTGTATGTAACCAGATCTACTGATTCGATGGATTGTGTCACATGAAATCTTCTATATCTCTTTGTACAAAAGTCTTTGTTAGTGCTTTATTGTTCTGAAGAATGATCACAATAATAAGCTTGTGTATATTACAACTTGGCATGTTTAGCAGTGATTTTCAGAAGAATTTCTCTAGTTAAGCATGAAAAAATATAATTTACAGAAATTATGACAAAATTGTTATGTTATCGAAAGCATTTTCTACATCTTCTGGATTTTTGATTCTGCAGGACATAGCTGTTCCTTTGTCCTCTCACAATTGTTTTTTCCTCCTTTTGTAGCTATGAAGTTCAGGAAAATTTCTGTAAATGATAATTAGACTAAATATAGATGGCATTGATTTGTTTCACTTTGCTGTCTTTTATGAAAGAAATTAAATACTCAGTAGTTAAATATAATCTAGTGGTTACAACGTTCTCACTAAATAGTCTTTTAAGTTTTCATTTTCTTCCTCTTGATTCAAAATAAATTGAAAATCAACAGATCTACCTCGCTTTCAGATTCTTTTGCCTTTTTTATTGAATGTAACCACTGTAGTAAAATAACTGTCATAAAAGTATCTCAGACTTGCAGGGAGTTGTGCATGTTAATGCACATAAGTATACATGAAAAACTGTTAATTAGACTTCAGATGTAACATCTACAAATGTTATAATTTTGTGGAGGATAAAATATTGCCTGTTAGTATTGAAGTGTGATAATTCTTTGTAACTCTAATATATTGAAAATTGATTGTGTGTGTGTGTATATGCACGCAAATATTTGCTTGATGATTCATTGTGTAAGCAATTAAGTGTATTCTTCTCAGCCTTTCTATGCTGTAATTAACTTGGATCCAAGCAAAACGCTTTGAATGTTGTCTGTTTATGTATTCTTGAAGTGCTTTAAAATGTATTGTAATTATTATAAAAATTCAGATTCATTCTATGAACTTTCTATTAACAATTAGGGCTTTTGAGAGAGCCTCAATATAAGGTATGTAAAAATGCCTTTGTTTTTTCTCTGAAAAGGCTTTGTGAACAAAATCATCACACAATCTAGCTTGTTCCCTCTTCTGTGTAGAGAGCACTCTTGGGGTTATGTATGTGTTTTTTATGTTCTTGCGAAGGTTAAGTCCATCACTGCCTGTGTTCAGAATGATAGATTGATTATACTTATCATAGATAAGCTGTCAACTTCTGACCCTCTTGGTTCTTGATCTGAAAACACTGTACCAAAACCAAATGGGGAAAAAAAAAATACATATTTTCAGACTTTCATGTAACTAAGCTGATCTGTATGTAAGTTTGGAATCCGCCATCAAGGTCCCAGTTGAATCAGAAATGAATGTTTATCTTTTTGAGAGACTAGACTTTCTTTTTGAGAGACTAGACTTGCTTTTTTTTTTTCCTCAGTGTTACCTTCTTCAACAAATTCATGTCAGAACACATAGTTTTCTAATAGGTTTTAGCTTCTTTGTCACAAAGCATAGGAGTTATGTTTATTTTCTAGTTTCTTGCCAGATGTCTGTAGAAACAGTCAACTTGATTTAAAAAAAAAAAAAAAAAACACACAATGGAGCTGCTAAATCTGTCTAAGACTGTCACTGGAAGAATTTTGTGTAAGAGCAGGGAAAAAGGGTAAGAGTACTCAACCCAAACAGTGACAAATAGATTGTTTATGAACTGTCTATGTCATCAGTAAGGATGACCATTCATTAAAGAATACATGTTGTGAATTGTCTTGTACAATTCTCTCCTTATGAAAGGAACTGGATCTACTAAAGAAGGTATTGAGCTGTTCTCGTATTGAAGATTCTCTTCTCTCCCTACTGCTCATTGTACTTGATACAATTTTGTTGCTCATAATTTGTAACTACTCATATTTTGTTTTAGTTTTGTCTTTAAGTTATTTCTGAAACTCTAAACACACTACAAACAGGGATGTTTTACTTCTATTTTTTGCTGTCTGTGTGTACTCAGTCTGGAAAGGACTCAGGAACTGCATGGTTTAGAGAAATTAATTCTACCAAAAAGCAAGGAAATTTTTTCCCAATTATACTTCATAGGCTGGCTTTTAAAGAGAGAGAGGTGGCATAAAATGCATTTGCCTTTACATTGCAATCAAGTAATTTAGCAATATGAAACTATAGTGAGCTGGTATAACAGCACGCATAAGAATCTGTTAATCAGCAACTCTGCACTTGGTGATGCATTGTTCATTCTCAGACTGGTGCAGGGCAATGCATAGACAAATAAAATTAAACCGTATGTGTAGAAAGGAATTGTTATTTTGAGACATGACCGAGCAGATAACATTTCGTATTAGTAAAGTCTGAGTACTAGTATATCCTTAGGCATACATTCCAATTTGGATTTTAATGTGTGCGGTTGTGGTAATTTGAAATGAGTTCATCTCAGTAGCATCACTAATTCATTAGATCAAGGTAGTTTAAGCTGGAATAACACCTTTGGTGGTGACACTGGAATAAAATCCCATGTCTTTGAGTTCAAGAACTTGTTTTCACAAGCCGTGTTAGGATGAGATCTGCTCATTGTCTTAATTTTCTGAGGCCATCAATCTGACACTTACTCAGAAATTTACTAGAGTATGAATTCAAACAGCATTGTAGTTGAATTTGCATTGATCATCAAGGGGCAAGGTATTTTCTATGCAAATTTTAATAAGATGTAGTAAATCATGTGGTGGAAAGCATAGTGAAACATCCCATATAAATTTTGACCTGTCTCTCGTATGTCTTTTGAGATCCTCAGTTTAAAATTTAAAACTGTGCAGGCATTAAGTGTCACTAAAATTTATTATTGCAAGCATAGTCTTCATACTTTGATCTGGAGTACATTCCTATTGTAATTTATTATAACCCTGTTGAAGTTTACAAAAAGAGAATTTGAAAGCACTCTAATCCGTTGGTGTCCTTTCATATGTCAAGAGACTTAATGAAAAATGCTTTAATATAGCAGTAGTCATGGAGAGGCAGCTATCTGTTGGTGTTGGGAGGAGGGAATGTGCAAGGTAGAAGGCAAACCAGGAAAATGTAGGGGTGGAAGGAAGCACACAGTCAGCTTGGTACTGCATTCGAGCTGAAAGGCTCAGTTAACCCAGGACAGCTGCTTTATCTTTCCTGCTCTATAAAATACATTCTTGTACATAATTTAGGGCAAATGATTTCCATAGGCTCCAGAAATTATGAAAATACACTGAAAATTTGTTATTTTGGTTTAGTTTCAGAGATAAGTGAGGCAATCTTGTGTATGAATATAGAGATGCTTTGAGTAAACATCTCAGGAAGGGAGATGAGGAATTTATAGTGGAGTAAATCAGAAAGGGATCTTAGGAAGAAGATAAAATGGTCTTTGGGTGAGCAGAAAATGAATTTTGCTGTTTTTGGCGAATACAATACCTAGCTTTTGAGTTGGATTATCTTGTTGAATATAAAAGACTACATTCTATGTATCTTAAGTAGAAGTAACTGCCAAGCTGGAAGACAAAGGTCTGACAGGCAAGGTCAGACAGGCACGTTATTCCAATTGAATAGCTTCTTAACTAGCATTTTTTTTGAGACTGTTGAAAAGGTAGTCTTGTAAGCCATTCCTGATTTTAGAGTCCATGACTATGAAACATTTCCCGTATGCTTATCATTTTTTTAATTGGACTGTTAATACCAAATACTGCAGGATGGCATGGATCACCTTGATAGTTGTATTATACGTGTAGGTCAACTCTTAGCTCAGCCTAAGCTCACGAGCTTTGTCTTCACAGTGAAGACATGGCCATATGCCAAAATGTTATTGTGGAAAAAAGGAAATTGGAAGGAAGAAAATAGATCTGTTAGTGTAGAGTGTTGAATCATCATCATGCCGTCCATTTAAATTATACTCATTAAATTTGAAAAGTAAAAACTTCAGAATTGTGTCGTGTGATTCTTACTAATTGATATGCATCCTGAAGTAAAAATACACCCCGAACTTCCCACCCACCCTTACTGTAGACTTCTACATAGGTGTCCTTTGTGCATGTGCTCTCTCTACGAGTCAGGGAATATGTGCATCTGACCTCTTAAAAACAAAACAAACAAACAAGACCTCAGCCTGAATCAAATGTTTGGTTTTGTTTGTTTGTTTTTTGGGGGGTGGTTATTTATTTTAGTTCATAATGGCTGTCACAGTCTTAGAAAGTGAGGATTTTAACATAATATTGCTTGTAGGAAAAGTGCAGAATTCTGAACATAGAATACTTCCTCTCTCATCATAGCTGGCATGCTGGATGTTTACAGATATCAAAACTGTATAAATGCATATGCCATTTTCAGTAGGTTTCCGTTCATATTGTTGTGCTTTTTTCCTGTGTTCTATTTACATGTACTTAGGCATCTCAGCAGACCTCTTTCCAATTTGTGAAGAGAGAATTCTTTAAAAATCCTTTATTTTCTCAATGTATTTTAAAATGTTTTCTCTAGTAATATTTAAATATTTTTTATTTTAGAGAAAGAAAAGTATACTCTAGCAAGCACTACTGAAAAACTTTTATATATAGCAATTGTATGTGTGAAATACTACTTCATCTTGTTTCTGAATTTTCTTTATCCTGATGGCCTTCCTTATATGAACTCTTATCTTAATACATGTCATACTTGCAAACATCTCAGTACTAAAACGTTCATTCTGAAAAAGTAAAGGTGATCTAGAAGAAAGTGATGGAGGTGCTATTTGGCATAACTTCTATTCCTGCCTGCAGGTGCTTTTCTGAGGAGAAATTGGAAGATTAGCCAGTCCAATCACTTCAGCTGAAGTGTGTATTTTTGTTTCAAGTTACATTTTCTTTTTGGCTTTTTCATGAAGATTATTTCATTTTGTCTGATTTAATCCAAAGTTTTAGAAGCTATGCTTCAAGCTGTGCTTATGCCTTCTTGTTACATTTTAATATGGCTATTCAAAGCCCATAAGTTGATAATCATACTGGAATATTGACATGTTAATTTCAGTAGATATGAAAAGAACTGGCTTTATTTGTGCACACTTCTCCAGTATGTGAACTTTGTTCTTATGGTTTCCAAAAAAAAAAAAAAAAATGCTCTAATGTTGTTACAGTGCTGGCTGTGAGTAGTCTTAGAAATTTAGTAAGCTATTAGTTGGTATGCTGTCTTCCTGCTTACGGGAAAGAAGGGCATCTCAATTAAAAAATGATGAAGCAGGGAGTCTCTTATGAAATATGAAGACCATTTTAAATTGAGTTTAACTTTGATATAGCTGAAGTTTTTCAGATAAAATATAAAATTCCATTTTCTGTATTTACACTTTGCATTTATATTTGTAGGCCAACAGGACAGTGTTCTGGCATTTTTCATTTCCTGCATTAAAGTAGTGTTTGGTTTGTACGCTGCATGTAGCAATACATGACTAAATCTATTGCTTTGTCTCTGAAACCTTACATACAGAAGAGAAGAAGGCATAGAAATAAAACTGTTCTTTATTATAGCTGCTTTATTATATCATTTCTGTAATCTTCTTGATTCTTGGTGTTTTCTGTTATATGAAGACATTGAAAATACTGAAACAGGCACTCTTGAACTAGACAGAAAACAGCATGTTGTGTGTCCAAAGAAGGTCTTACGTTCCACTCCTTCAGTGCCTAACTGTATATATGGAAGTGTTTGTGCTAGAAGTATTTCTCCAGTATGGAATTCATGCAATATGTATAGAGAAAATTGTACTGTAGTTGTACTGTATCTTTCTTCCTGTAAGAAGATTTTTTTAATTTTCCACTTTGTATGGGATTGATGTGAGCCATATCTGAGAGATACCAAAAGGCTGGATCTAATGACATAAGATTTTCTTGGTTCTCTCCCCCCTAGCCACTCCCCATTTCCCACTTTCCAACGCAGTATCAGATTTTAAAAGAATTTCTGACTTTCTGACGATAAAATGTTCCCATTAAGATCTGAATAAGAAAACAAGTAGTGAAATAAGCTACCAGCATTTTATGCCCATGTAAAAGTCTGAAATGAAACAAAAGAGGAAGACTAAAGATATTGGTAACATTTTTTTTTTTTTGCAATTATGTATGTAATTTAACTTGTTTCAGAGAATTGTCTTCCCCCTTTATTAAAGAAGATCCATGTAAAACATTTATCACCTTAGTAACATCATTTTTTTTAAATAAACAAGAAATGAAAAATCATCATTGAAAAGTATTTCAGCTGTCCAAATCAAAATTTCTTTGTGTAAGTAATCTGTAATGGTTTCCTGTCTCTGTTTTGTGTTTTGCTTTTGTTACTTTGAATTTCCATACAGCATTGCTGGAGGGAGAGAGGAGAAAATCATCTTAGTGTTTGTAAATATTTGGCTTTCCTCAAACAGCTTTAACACAACATTTTTCTGACATTGAAGCAAGCTTTTTTTCTGAAATCAAAGTTTACTTTTCCTTTGAACCAAAGAATCCTTGTCTTAGGGGCAGAAAAAGCATTACATTCTTCTTAATGTGGTTGCAATACGTCTTCAGCTTGGGTCCTAAGAAAGCTGCATCGCTTCTTTGTATGGAGAGTAATGATAGCATTGATATAGTACTTCAAATGCATACAAGTTTCAGTAAAATAGAATGATAATTTTGGAATACTGTTTTAAAATAGAATGGTCAATACATGCATACAGAATTTCTAGCAATTACTTACTCTCTGGGGTAGGGGAAGGAGGAGTACCCCTTAAAACATCTTAAAACATTCTAGTAACCCTTAAAACATCTTAAAACATTCTAGTAAAAAATTGCTCAAGGAAAAAAGTTGGAGGTGGCTACTTAAATGAGTTTACATGTAGTACTTTATATAGCTAATTTAGAAGTATTTGTTTCAAAAAAAAAAAAAAAAAAAAAGGAAGAAAAAGATTAAAAATTTACCATGTTTTAAGCAGCTGAAATGTAATTTAGATTTTTGATCTGCACCCATTCTCATTTATCAATGTAAATATATTTGTATGTGTTAACTTGGTGTCACAGGGAAAACCTAAAATCATTAGTTACATATGTCTTGAAAGATTCTGGTGTTGTTACGCCTTCAGTCTTAGGGCTCAGCTAAGTGTGTTTCAAGTATAAGAGAAATACTGCCATCTGTGGATATAGCAAATTTAGAATTTCAAAACCTGAAGTAGCTGTAATCAGAAAATAGGGATGTATGATATACTGAAATGAAGACGGATAATTCACTGTGAATCTCTGTTTCTTGGAAATGGATCTCATAGGCTTGCAGTGTTAGGCTATTCACCTATTTCCTAACTTTGTTTGAATGAAATTGTTTGGAAAAAAAAAGTCACGAATATTAAGATAGATGATGAATCTCGCTTTATGATACCTTTCTTTCCTGTGGGAATAACTCCAGACAAGAAGCTCTTATTCTGATGTACAAAAACACTTGGTCTGAGTCAGCCCTTCCCCAGTTGCACTATCCAAAATGTAAGTTATTTCTCCTGCATGTACCACCTGGATGAAAAGAAAGAGTACCTGATCAGTTCCCTATGAAGTCTTCCAGACAGTTGTTTATAAGTATTTTTAACATTCTGAATTTGTGAAATGATCAGATAGAATTTTGTAAAGTAAAATGAAATTGAAAAACAACAAACAAACAAACAACAACACAAAAACCTCAACACATCTGTTTTATCGTGTATATTTTGGTCACTTCGGGCAGGTCACTTTGCCCGTTCTTGTTCCCTTGATTACTAACTGAACTACGTACTCTGAGATTATCTTCTTGTCAATGCAAATGCAGCTAGAGAGATCAAAATACATAGGTTCCACTTTTCTGCTGCCTTTTGGTAAGGACTAACTTACACTGGATAGTGTCTTCCTTGATAAAAGCTGGTAGTGTGAGGTGATGTGGTGAATTCAGCAAGTTACTTATATTAAAAGTTTTTATACTTAGCTCTTCTAAGGCTTTTCTAAATAATATTTTTTTTAAAAAATACCAGTAGTTTGAAGTCTAGCAGGTAACCTCTGCTTCTGTCTGTGGATCCATGCTGCTCAGCTCCTATTCATGCATGTGTACCTCATGCTAGTGCTCGTAATGTATGTGCTGATGGCACATCTGGAGTTATGTATGTAATATGCCAATCATCAGAAAATGTTGTTCGTTCATAGATTACTGATTTCCTAGTTACTTGAACAAATTTCTATGCTAAAACTGGTAGGTGAAGTATGGAATTGGCACAAGCTCTGCCTAATGGCGCTCTGAGTACCTCTTAGGTGCTCTTCATCAAAAGACGCTGGGAGGCAAATGGCCAAAATCTTGTCTCTAGTCCTTGTCCCTGTAGTAAGAATGATTACTTGAAAGAATGGGGATGGAATAATGCCACTTAATGCAATGCATCTTGCAGCTTTTCTGAGGTCTCTTAAAGTTGTTTCTTTAAGGTATTGCCTATTCAGAAGTACAAGGAGAGGAGCATATAAAAGATTAATAGATTAATATACAGAAAGGGCATTTTCTGCTACAACTGATGTTTTTAAGCAAGAATATGGTAACATTCAGTTATGATCCAGTTTGTTGATGACAACATTCCTTGTAAATTTTCCCACTTTATTTTGTTCTAAATTTTGATAAATATCCAGTTTTAGCTCGTTCTATAACTACTGCTAGATTTTTTTCCTGTCTTCTTCCATTCAAAAAAAAAAAAAAAAAAAAAAAAAAAGACGAATGACTGTCCTGTGAAGCTTTCTCTAATCTTAGAGATTTTGGATGGTATTATTTTATAAATCACTTGCTATTTGTAGCATAGGAACCATCAGTACCAGTTTTCTGCAGTGCACTCCTCTTTTTCTCTGAGGAGTGATGTTTCTCTTTGGCTTCCAAAGCTATTGCCTGCTGGGCAATTGCCTGATGGGCTGTACCTAAACCTGCTAAATTGCTTTTCGTCTTTCCTATATTTTCTTCTTTCCTGTATTCTGTTTCCCCCATCCATTTCTCAATTGTGCTGACACTGATTAAATGTACACGAGTCATGCCTATCTTTAAATTACATTTGTAAATACAGCCTATCTGTTTGTCAGGACACTTGTAGCGGCCTGCTGTAGCATCCTTGTTGCACTGCACGCCACCCCCAGAGCAGACGGCTGCTTTGTGAGAGCTGGGAGCTGACTTGCAGCACCATCCTTAGTTACTCAAGCAGGGACCTGTTTCATAAATTTGCTTACCCTGTGTGCTGTGTGAAACCATTTAGGTTTTGGTTTTTTGTCCCTCCCCCCCAAAGCGTAGAAACATATCGTGAGAAGTTCTTTGCATCTGATGCAATTAATTGCAGATTAGTACGAGAAGATAATGCTCTTCAGGGACTGATTGTTACTTACAGCTTTTCCTTATGTTATTCTGGTATTGTAGGCAGTCACATAATATGTAAGCAATATGTTGGGACTATATTTTAACTTTTCCTGTTTCATTCTCTGAGGTGTGAATAAAAAAGGCTTGGTGAGGATCAGGTTCAAGATAATTTGAAGTCAAATTTTGCATCTTTTCCATCCATACAAAACACTTGTATGCATAGAATCCACATGAAGTGACTGCAAATCTATCCTAAATTGTAGGAGTTGATGTAATGATTGTTCTAAGGCTAAGTACTTTTGTGGAGGCAGTACATCTCAATGATTTTAAATGAATTCTGACTTTTAGCATTATGCAGTGCAATAACTGCTGGATCTTGCAAAAAGTCCAGAATAACTTTTTTAAGATGTGTGTGTGATTTGGTCCCTATTCCAGTGGGAGACAGAATGAGTGAATACCAGGGCAATTAACTGAGCTGGACAGGTCAGAACCAAGTCATCTGAGGCTTTTGTGCATTAATGTGGACCTTTCGCACATTTTCATTAATAGATCTCATTTACAGACAAAGCATTGAATTCACGCTATACCTTTTCTGTTCTGTGACTGAACAGTTGAATTTTCAGTCAGTTCAATATACTGCCTCCAATGATGATTTGAATTTTATTTTTTAAACTTGCCCATTTTATAGCATGGCTGTGTACAGAGACCGAACTTACTGGTGTCTAACTTTTCTTACTAAAAACCAAGACTTGCAAGATTCAATATCCTTTTCTTCACAGCAAAAAATAAAAATAAAGAAATGCCAGCAATATATATAATCTTGCCTCTAGCCATCCTGATTTTGATTGACTGTAATGAACAGAGATCTTGCAACAGACTAAGCTGTCACCATACAATTATTGTAGTGGTGTTTTGGAAATATGCTAAAAGTAATAACCATCATTTACAAAAATGTTTTAAGTGTCAGGTTACAGTCTTGAATGAACCAGTCACTTTCTTTCATTTCTAATGTAAGAGTAGCTCAGAAAAACAACAACAAAAACAAACAAACAAAAGAACACCACAAAGATAACATTGAACAAGTTGAAAGGAGACTCTGAAACAATGAATCCACAGATTGATGTGGGAGGTTATTCTGATATACGCACTAATTACATATATATCAACATAAATATTTATGAACCATTGACGATACTGCTTTTGAAACATGCTCTGCAAAGCAGGAGTTTCACTCTTTGGAATATGAGTATATTGCAAAGGCAGTTTTTCTTTCAAATTAGAATGAGAAGTCAAGTTTTTCCGAGATGAAAAATCAGCAAGTTATTTTCACATGATGAAATTTAAAGTGTTTATACTACTGTAGTCATGTATTTTTTTTACTGTTGTGCAGAAGGAAAATGAATCAGAATGTAAGTGCAGTGTTTAATTTGGTGTAGTGCAAATGAGAATGTGAAACTCTTGAGGCTTCCTCTGTTGCCTCTAACTTTTATCTAAGTTATTAAGTAAAAATTACTTCTACAACCTAGCAAATCACACTGAAATGCTGTGGCCTGAGTGTGAATGCCAAATAAGCAATGCATAATGCTGTGTCGTGGTTCTGAGTTGGTGAGTTTATTTTGTCTGGAAGACGTTAAACCAACATTTGTGTTAGAAATATGTAAATTTCATCACTCATTTCCAAATTAATATCTTATGCAAAGTTACTGTGCAGTTCAGTGCCTGAAGAGGACCACAGACTACAGTGGGAGAGCAGTGTCACTGTTATTTCTCTGGCATGTTACAAAGTCTTGGGATCAACAGCTGCGCTCGGAGGACCAACAGCAGTTTCTGCCGATGGCTGCAGGCAGTTCAGGTGGATGAGGCTGCAGTTGGGCAGAGCTGCTTATCTTGGAACAAGGCAGTGTGGGGCAGGTGATAAGCAATACCTTAAAGCTGTAGGAGACAGTGGCTGCTGGCTCAGTGCTTCAACTGAATTTTTGTCCATCGATCTCTGTGAGCAGCAGCATAGTCCGACCTTAGCTAGCCTTGAACTCAGTAAGGGCTTCTGCCGCTCCTGGTGCAAGGTCTTGTCTTTCCTATAAACAGGGCCATCTGGTTTCTTCTGGGCCTGATCCACCTTTACATTTTTTCTTTTTCAAACTCTGCTGTTGGGTTAAATGACTTCATTGACACAAAATAGTCATCAACTTTTAAATGCAAGTATATGTAGCTGTGGTATATTTTGGACCTTTTTACAACTCATTCAGTATATTGCTCTCAAATATATATATACATGTATATATATATATATATGAAATGAATATGAGCATTTGAAAATGGCAGGATGAAGGGTTTGATTCTGTTTGTTGCCCACACTCAGTCCTTTATCTACACACAATTATTTTCATTAATGTTACACATAAACAACACCTAACATTTACATTGATGACTGTATAGGAAAGCAGCTCTATTAGCTGGCATGTCTTACCTCAGGATTCTTCTATACTGTTAGCAAAAGTAACAGCTCTCAAAATGTCATTTCTGTATTTATTTTTCCCTAGCATGTTTGATTTTACAGATGGCTAATATTTCATTCATAGCACAGCAGTAGCCCTGAAGCAAAGGGGATAGTTGGCCAATCTTCTTTTTCAGTGTCAGTAGCTGGCATTTATTTTCATCTGCTGTGTATATTAAAAAAAAAAAAAAAATCTAACATGAAATCCTCAATCCATGATTATTTAGCATCAATGTCGTACATTCTTTTCCTGAGAAGTAGAAATACAATAAAAATTTAAATGTCTTCCTGCTAAGTAGTGGAATTGAAGTAGTTGTAGAAAGAAGATACACTGTGCTGAACAGTAGGAATGCTGTATTTTGCCAGGGCTATGCTTTTTTTTTTTTTTTTATCAGTTCACTGAGGCAAGTCTATTTTTCGAAACAAATTATTTTTGAGAGAACTGTGTAAAAGAAACCTGATCTGAAAATGCTTGCAACTCTTCTCATTTTGGAAGGCTTTCTATATTCTGAAACACTGCCAATACTTAATATTGGGTCAAATATTTGCTTTTCTTTTTGACGGTGGTTTTGGATGTACTAACCAAGCACTATGTGTGTTATGTTGGAGTGGTGTCATCAAACCCTCTAACAGTTAATTAAAAGACTCTACTGAATACTTTGAATGTACAATGACTGCATCATACTGATCTATATTTTCTAAAGTGTATGTAATTGGAAGGTGTGAATTACATTCATATAACTTCTTTAACATGTGCTTCCATAATGATTATTTGCTAAGTTAGGAACCAGCAAGGATATTAATGTAAAAAGTTTCTTATCAAGTGTGACACATGCAACTTACTTTGGAATCATTTTGCTGTTTTTTTATTTTTCAATGTGGTGAAAATCTCTGCTAACAATATGATTTTTCTGTATGATAATTTATTTGGTCCAAGTACTCAGGCCTTGAGTTTTGTAACTTACCTCAGAGACTAAACTATGTCCAGTCTTAATTATACAGTGGTTGCATTCATTTGCAACAGATCAGTTAATTACACATTAATCAGAATTCAACTGGATTGTAAAACCTAGCCTGTTTAAAAGCACATAAAGTTCATATGCCAATCAGCATGCTTTGATGAGATGTGCTGGCATCTATTGCCAATACATCAAATTTATCTTTTGCTCTTTGTACAGGAGCTCTGCACAACTTCATTCCATATCTCAGAGCAATCTGTAGCACTGTGATACATGTCCAAATATCCTAGGGCATGCCCTAGGATCTGAAAGACCTGCCAAGGACCATACTCACAAATAGGTTTTCTCTGGCTCCGAGGTAACTTTGTAAATGAAGCAGGTCTTTGTAGGCATCACTGTCAATGAAATGCAATCAGAGAATGTGAAATAAGCTTCTTAAAGTAAGGGCTATCAGAGCACTGCTACCTTTTGTTTGAAGTGTAAGCCATGCGTTCAGCTTGGCTACCCTCATACAAATCGGTAAATGATACATCTGAAAACAACAAAGACCATCTACCCATGTGAATAACAATAGCGTATGAATTTTCACAGAAAGGATGATGAGTGGATAGGCAGGTAGCACTTCCAAGGTGTGGACAAGAACACTGCTGCTTGGATAATACTGCCACTGTTGCGCTGGAATCTTCTGTAGGAGGAATGCTACAAACTGGAAATATTTCAGAATAGGACACGCGTAACTCTGTAGCTGTTCCTGCTTGATTTTACTTGTTTTCTGTTTATTTCAACAAATTTCCAAGCAAATGTCCTTGTGCGTCCAAAGTATGGCTCAAGTTAGATATTAGTCATACAACAGATTTCAGCTGTTGTATCCGTTTAGAAACAAATAGACCGTTTGATTACATTTTAATATAAATATATATTAAATATTTTTGATTTTGCGTATTTATACAAATGAATGAGCTCACAGTGGTGAGGCATTACAGTAATAGATTGCTTTGAATAAGTGTGACATCCTGCAAGTGGGATACTGCTTGTACCTTCAAAATTCACAAGTCAGTTATGTAGCTTTCAAAATATAAATAAATCCATTTCTTTAATTACATTGAAACATATTTGGTGTGTGAACTGCAGATACTTTTGGCTGGCAGGGTGTTTTTTGTTTTTCTTCAATTTGATTTTTTTTAATCATAGAGGTCTAACATCAGTATCCACAGCATTAAGACTGAGCATATTGGAAGTAAGTCTCTAGACCGTTCCAGGGCACCTTTGCCTGACATGGTGGCGCTATACTTGCTCTACTTTTTTTGGTGTTTTCCATCTTTTTGAGGAAAAGGGTGGTGTAGCTAACGGTAAGATGCTGTGTACTTTTTAAAGATTATTACAATAACCACAGAGTTCAGTTTTTGAAATTATCTTAGTTGGTGCCCCAGTCTCTGTAAAACAATGGTAAATGAGGTGTTTGAACCTGTGAAGGTCTTAACAAGATAATTTTAAAACAAGTACTTTTTAAATAAGTCTTAAAATGTATTCTCAGTGTGCTAGGGTGAGTCACGTTCAGGTGGAGGGCAGGAGGCAGCTGACAGGAGGAAGCTTTAATGTAGGCTCAAAGCAGCAGCTGTGTGATTCTAGGAGGAGTCTTGGGAATGTACTTCTTTGAGAGTATTAGATAGGAAGAAGTTCAGAGCTGTTACTAGAAGTGTTCTCTGATAGGTGATTTGTGCTATGGTTTCAAGAAAATGCGACTTTGTCTTGCTGTTTTGTTTGGCATAGGAAAGAGTGGCTTGATATGTGGACAGTTGAATGAATTCCTAATTCAACATCTATCTCCCTTCTAGTTAGCTTGTTACATCAGTTCTGTGTATGAAGCATATATTGAGCAAATAAAATACTTCTAGTGCATGTAGTAGTGTATTTACAATAAAGGAGATGATTTCCTAGAGTAGATGATGTGCCAGTTGTGAAGTAGACTTTCTTTATGTGTTTGAGTAGAAGATGAGAAGGCTTACGTTTTCTGTGCACAATTTTCACTTTTCTAAGAACTGGGTTATTTCAAATACATGAGAAATTTAACAACTCTTTTTAGAGTCAAATGCTATGAAGAAGTTTGTCCAAAAAAAAAACAAAAATAATAATTGTTTACATACATGTATATCTGCCGGGGGTTTTTACCTTCTTGTATCAAGTTGTGCTCCCAGATAGCTTCTTTGCTTGTTGTTTTTACATACCTTGCAGTACTTTTTCTAGTGTAATTAAGTTTTTGGTGAGTCTCCAAACTACAAATGCAACCTTTTTTTTTTTTTTTTTTTTTTTTAAATCTTAAAAAAAAATTAAAAAAAAAAAACAAAACAATAACTTATGGACTGCTTTTTGAGTTGGTCCAAACTTTTATGTCAAATTTTTCTCGTTTTATGCTTTTAGAAAATGCATATTTACTTAATTTTAACTACGTTTGCTCCTATAGCAAGCACAGAATATTACTGAACAATGTCAACTTTCACTGTTGATTTACATCATATGAAAAGCTTTAACTTCCTCTTGTATCAAATATTATTCAAGTGGTCTTTTTCGTTAGTTTTCATTTACTTTCACTTGCATAATCCTTTATCTACTTCCTCAAAATTAGAGGATGAAATTCTAGATTAACCGAAGCCAGTAAGCAAGCTGCCATTTACTTAACGTATTATGGGAAAAAATCCATGTTGTGTGACCTCTTCCTGTTCCAGTCTGGCCCTTGATTCGCCTTTAAAATATATTGACCTGTCAGTTGTGGTATCTGTCAATACCCAGCAGTATGTCATACAGAAAGAATTAGCTAGAACTTATTTGACCACATCTTCTGTTCAGGAAAGTTTCTTCTTGGAGTGTTTGCTTTTTTTTTTTTTTTTTTGGTGGTGACTTTTTTTTTTTAATTTTATAGACCTTTGCAGTATAGTAAGAAAAGATGTGTTGTTGAATATCTGTGTTTCTAAATATTTCTGGGATCTCTTGAAACTGGTTACCTAAATAATATATACAGTGCATGTAGGCATGAATACTGTGACATTTCCACTATGCTGCAAGTTATAATCTGTTGTTTTTGTCAAGATTCAGCTAATAGGAAACAGAATAATGGAAATGAGTGTAGTGTAACAGCAACATGTGTTGTTATTCAAATTGTTAAATACTGTATATGAGAATAGTTTAAATTTTAAGTCTCAAATGTATTATTCTGCCCTGGGGAAGGGGTGCTTACATCTAAGCATTCATAACAATCTATTCTACCTAAGAGTAGGTAGAATAACCATCCTCTCAAAGTCCCTTCTGGTCTAGATAACTTCTCATCTAGATGACATCTCTTTTCTTGTCCACTCGTATGAACTGCTGAAGCTCCTAAGCTCTGTTCCCTAAAGTATTTAAGGAAAAACTTTTCTGCCCATAGAACTGAATGTTATCAGTGGTGATACTAACATTTCATTAATATGAAATACTCTTCTGTTGAAACACTACAGAAATGTAAGTGAAAGTATTTATTACATAGAAATGTTTCTCTGTTTAAATATAGTTCTGAGTGTGCTGCACTTTACCTCTGTTGCAAAGAAAAACATAAATCATACTGTACAGTGTCATGGTCTGTCCACTCTGACTGTGCCAAGCTATTCCTCTGTGTAAGTGAGCTTCGCAACCATCCTGCCTTTCCTGATGCAAATACACAGAGTCGATGCTTCTGAGTAGAAATAGTTGTGGTTTCTTTTCTACAATTGATCTGACAAAAGAAAGGATCAGTTTGAAAAATGAGGACTAAACAATACTATTTAATACCACTGGAACTTCTGAAGAACTGTAAAATTATTTTCTTTAAGAACTTAGAACAGTTTTTATCAACATTATAGAATTTCATGGTACAAAAACTCAAGCTTTCTACCATCAGCAGAAAATGAGTGAAGACAGGCCAATCTTGATAGGACAGGGTTGCAGAGAGAGAGGCAAGGCATTCATTGATTCACACCACAACCCAGAAAATGCTATTTTGCTTTAAACTTTCTTGAAGAGGGGGACAGAAATGTGCTTAAACATTATCAAAATATTATAATAATAATAAAAACTACATTTTAAAGCTACTTAACATTTCAGTTCTAAGCATTTACAAGGCCCCAATCCACTCATAGTTCTCACTGTTTAATTTTTTCAAGGTACTTGCAGAGAAAGCAGGCTAAAAAATATAAGAAAACAAAGTAATATTGTCTTCCAATAATTATGTTGTAAGCTCTTGCCAGTATATGACTTGCACGTACATATAATGCAACCTGCTGCCTCAAGGCAGGGTCAGATTCCCTGTATAATTTGATCCTGCTTCAATAGATCAGGTTGGACTGGAGGTGGTTATAGGTGCCTCATCCCAATGAAACATAGTGTAACAGTTTCATCACGCTTACAGTGTCCTCTCCTGTCCCACCCTGTCACAGTCATCTTTGAAAATTGCTGTGCTCTTTCTTTACCCATGTAGAGGACTGGATCATAATATATTGATCATAGTATTGATCACTGTTTATAACCATACTTGTTTCAGGAAGTTGTTTTCATGCCCTATTACTCAGACTTTAACAAGCAACTCCAGTTCTTTGAATTCTTTTCCACAGTGCAAGTAACTTGGTAAACAGATGTAAAGCAAAAAGAAAAATGTTGCCCTCAAATACTGTGATAGAATACAGTAGTTTAGAAAGACTGTGAGGATAACGAATAATCTTTGGGCAGCTACCTGAAATGTGAGACAGCAAGAGCTTTGGGAAACCAAGCTAGTATCTTCATATGAAACTGTATGTGAGGAAATGTCAGCTGGCTTAAAGTTCTTTCAGAGAGATCTGCTGAAGAAGGGAACTGTGAGGGAATTTGTTTTCAGGAGCTGAAGGGCAGTTCTGCTCTGTGTCATGCAGATGCATGAGTTAGTGCAAAGATCTCAATGTGTTCCTGCAATGTTCTGTGTTATAGCCATTCTCCCCAAAAGAGATGCTTCAATGGGCCAGACACAGCCCTTGGAAATACACATGGGAACTAGGGTGTCAACTGTATCATTTTAGTGGCATGTGAATGTAATAGAAATAAAGTAAAATATGTTTTGCAGAAGTTTGTGATATGGGCTTATTTCCTTGGCTTCTCTTTTACTTTGCAGTGATATTTTACTCTTGAATTCTATAGACACTCCGAAACATTTTTTTCCAGTTTAAAATGAAGACATACAAGATAGAAGAATGTAGCTATTACTGGTTGTGGGAAATGTCTTTTAATGGAATTTCTGTTGATCTCTTATTTGGTAAATAGGCTGTGTAAAGAATAGGTTACAATAAATTGGTTTTGAAGAGGATATTTTAGAGTATTTATCATTGTGAACTTTTAAAGTGCTGTGATCAGCTAATATTTCATCAGGGGAAAAAAAGCTAATTAAATATTGCATGTTGCAGTATATGTCAAAATGGAGGCCTTCTGATAGGGATGAAAACTTAGCGTCTATACGCAGGTAAAGATTAACTGCATTTGATTTGTCTAGGCTTGACAACCTGTGTACCAAGGAATAGCCTGATGTGATTTGAAATGGCCAGGACATTAAATATGAAAATGAGAGTACAGGACCTTTTAACAATAATATTAAATTAATACAGTATCTTGCAAGTGCACAGATTTGGTAAGCATTTGTTTACTTCTACTAAAAAAAAAAAAAAAAAAAAAAAGTAAATTATGAATTTAAACAAAGTCTCTTATACCAGACTATTTGCTTTTCTGGGTGATTTGTTTGTATTAACCCGTGGCATTTTGCCTTAATGACTGAGAGAATAATGAAGCAGATCTGTTTGCTTTGACAAGAAGGCATTTATTGCAAGTGACATATACTGCAAAGGTATCTCTTTGGGAGGAGAAAAGGTCAGTAACCAGCAAATGCTTTAAAAAAAATAAAAATAAAAGTAATGAGATCCTTGGAGTGGTGAAAATAACATATAAAGCTAATGTTTTCTTGCTGAGCAATGTTGTACAGGTTTTTTGTTAACAAAAACTTTGGTACATGTCACAAATAACTTTTATATACACACAGTTTTAATTGGTTTATAAATAAATGAAAATTATGCTGTACTTTATCATTTTCAATTTGAAAAGAATACAACAAAAAGAAATTTTGTTGCTTAGGAAGTAAGAACAGAAACCAGTTTTTAGAGTTGTTGTAATGTTTTGAGTTTTAGGCAAACCAGTCAAAGATAAATTAGTGAAATGAGGAGGGACATGTACAGAATCTCCAGAGTCATAACACACAAGTCTCTGACACCCCAGATTTGTTCTCAGACTCATAGAATACAGAAGCAGTTCCTCTGTGATCCAGTATTTTGTATTTTCTTTAATATAATATAAAAGCCTCAAAAGAAGACATGGAGAATATTTTGTCTCAGTTAAAGTTTTGCAAGAGCTGATATTCCTCAACATACAGATGTTTTGTTATGAAAGTCTTGTGCAGAAAATTTCACTGCTACCAATGGTCATCAGAGCAGAAAGGCTTAAAGCAGAATTAAAATGTGTACTACTTAAACACCTGAATATTCAGATAACGGGTGGTATAATGGGTAGTATAATATTTGGAAGTGCAACCTGTTGCTGTTGTATGTGTGAATCTAATACAGGCCTCCATGTTGGCTTCTATCCATTTAAAATGATTTTTTCCTCCTGAAAATGAGTGGAGGCTGACAGTGTGTCAGGAGATATCACCATTCAAGCTTCTTGTATTCTTAAGTTGTTTTCAATATTCTGCTTTTGGACACCGTTGAAAACAGGTAGCTCGGATAAAGGGACATTTTTCATTTAGGTATTATTTAGGTATGGCATTCCAGTCTTATTTATTAGTGTTGAAAACCATGCTTTCAAACAGTTGGCTGTGATAACAGTTTAGATTGAGAAGTACTAAAGAAAAAAAAGTTATAAAGGTAGAAAAGATAATTATAATGGAGGACTTCGTTTAGTGCTATAGAAATGTATTCAGTGTTATTCTGGTGTAAGAACAAACTACATCCATAGAAAACCTGAAAGATTTCTTCCTGAAGCAACAAGCCTGACGTACCTGGAATTCCTTAACATTTCCATTACGAAAAAGATCATTCAGTTACTTGTTCAGTAACCATTTTAAGGACTGAATACTTTCGTGTGTCTTTAGGGATTCTGTGTTGTTTTTTTTCCTTACTGCATCACACTAGAGGACACGTTCTTTTTTTCCTGTAGTACAGGCAAGGTTCAGCATCTCCTCCCTTTTCCTATGTCTTCAGTCATTTCCAGTTGATCCACACGCACATCAGCGATGACAGTGTTCTTCAGCTGGAGATGAGGATCCCAATAGAACAATTCATAATTGAGGTGTGTGTCTGTGTGCAGTGGTGCAACAGAGGTTTAAGAACAAAATGATCGGTATAGATTTCTCACTAGCAAGCTAAGTAAATATTCTCATCTTCTATTATTATATTCTGCAACAGGAATAAATGACTGCTACCTTTTATCTTCCTTTGTGCTCATTTTCAGTCGGCCTGAGTTGCCACATTCATCTGGAAGATGACAAGATTCTGGTGGGGGTGAGCTTTTCTCAAGGGAAGAGCTGTCCCCAGAACAGGTCACTTTTGGTGGTCTCTAGGCCTTTATACTGTGTCTTAGCACTTCTGCTGCTGACCTCACAAGTATCCTATTCTTACTAGGTAATACTCCCATCTTCTTTTGTATTTATAGTCTCATAAAAACAATTTCATTAGTGTCCTTACAGAGTTTATAAATGACACATTAAAACCAATCTCAGTTCTTAAGCCAAGTACTCAAGGGGTCTTGCAGAAAAGTCTAGTGCTAATTTCTGTACTATTTTTTGGCATTTCTCTGGCAGGAAATTTCTTGATCACTATCACTTTTTTTCCATACTAACCTTGTTTTTTTTCTGATTAAATGAACTTGAGTCCAGTGCTATCCTATGATTTACTCTAGTATTAGGTTTAATATATTGCTCTTGTTAAGACAGTATGATACATTATTAAAAGTCAAGTTAGTGTAGAATGTTCTACTTCAGTGAAGTCCTTTCTGTATCTTATTCCATTTGCTTACACCCCTTTGGTCTCTCAAGTCTGTTGTGAAGTCTTATGTATTATTATGGCACATTTAGTAATTTCTTGGATCAATCCCTATATCTTAATTACTGGAGTTGTATTTGCTGTTCCTATATCATAGTTGTCATTTAATTCAAAGAAATCCTAATTGTTTCAGCAATACAAGTTATGAATTACTTTCTCAAACCCATTTGAAACTCAGGTTTTTGCTCCCATGTCTAGTGTGATCCCTGTTCTATTTGCTGCCTTTCCTTCACTTTGATTGACAGCATAGGCATGATCATAAACCTGTTTAAATCTGTCACATTACTTGTCAGCAGCAGGTAGGTTACCACTTAGCAAAGGAATTTACTGGATCACATTTGTGACTGCAGGACCACTAGCCACCTTACAATACTCTGTGACTTGATGTTCTAGAGATTTGCCTGCATGTGGTATTGGGCCAGCATCATGTCACAAATACTCCTGTCCATGGTGTTTAGAATACGTGGTAATTTTAACATCGGATGATGTGCTCCTTTACTATAATAATTAAAGGTAATACAAAAGTAAGATCACCGCATTTATTAAGGAAAAGATAGTTGAACCCCATTTGTGCTACCTGAATATTAATCCTGTAGATTATAGACAGTTTCTTTGTGCAGACTTAATGAAAGGTTTTTTGATTCTAAACATAAAATATTAATTGGATACCAAAATACCAATTCAGAGCCTTCAGAAATGCGTGTTTCAAAGAAATCTTTGCACATAACACTGCACTTCTAAGAAACTTTGTATGGAGATGATGAAAGGTGGAAAGAAAGAGTGATCCAGCCGGTGGTCAAAACAATCTCTTTGGATATGGAAGATCTGAGTTTCAAAACAAATAAAATATTTATCCTGATTTTTCTCCTCATAGATTGGAAGGATTTCTAGTCCATTTCAGAAGATAAGAGAAAAACATTTTTCACAGAACTCTTCTACCAATACATCTCTTTTTACCACTATCTTATACATAATATTTCCGCTGGGTTGTGTTTAATACAAGAACTGTACTATAATGTTTGCTTGAAACTATTTTGTTAGTATTTACTGAATCAACGTGTCATTGAAAGCTGGTGTTAGATGCTGAAAATCATAAAGGTTTTCAAGGTGCCTATCCCAGCTATTTCACCAGGAGTCAATTTGGAAATCCTCTTGATTATATTTTCATGTGGATAGCAAGATTAAATGAATGCTAATAATGAAACTCATTCTCTTAGAATTCTAATGTAGTATAGAGCTTCTTGTATGGTTCAGGTAATATGAATGTTGTTAAGCTTAGTTACTTAAGGGTCTGAAGATGATGTAGTTCAAACATGAGTAAGTACAAAGGATCAGAATTTCATAATATCCAAGAGCTTCGCATTCAGGGAAAATGAGAATTAGTTGTTTGAAATGTTTATGCTTTGAAGTGGTGATAAATGTTATCTAGATCTTACTTACATTAAATGTTATCTAGATCTTATTTACATTGATTCTATTTATATTCTGTAGATTGTTGCATTGTCATCAATATTCACAAAGGTAGTGAAGTTAAATTCAAATCAGTTATAACTCCCGAATGAGCTGATTATCTGGCTTGTGTAAATTAGCATAACTTTACCACTTACTTTGGTAGAAATATGTTAAGGTAGACCAGCTGAAAATCTGTCCCAGTGTGTCCAATCTTCAGCTCATCTGTTTTAAATAAGATCTTAAAGAATTTTGGATCATTTGTATTCTCATTCAACCTTAAATACCTAATTAGTCTTCTACCCTTTGAAGTATCAATAAGCTTATTGCTTTAACTGCTCTTAAAGTATTTAATGTCATTCTTCATTCAAAAAAACAAACCAAGATACCAGACATCTCTTAACATTGCCTGCATCTTTTAAACATGTCCTCGGTTCTGTTTATCCTGATTCTTTGAGAGAAAATAGCTAGTAAAGATGGGCTCAGCTACAAAGTAATCTTCGTCAGCATACTTTGTGGTGTAAATGTATTTCTGTCACAATAAACAAGTGTGATGTAAATTTTCATTATAGTGATAATGTTAATTCCTTTGTTGGGACCATGATCTTGAAGTCTTGTATGCAATAAAGTTGCACGATATGTAGGGAATAGCAGACTTGAATTAATTCATAGATAAAAATTAGTATGCATTGCACTTCAATGATTTGTCTTTGTTTTGTTTCTCTAATCAAAATCTCAGTTAATTTCAGCCTTGTTCTCTACCTCCTCCACATTAGTTCCATTGTCTTGATTTGCATCATTTGTAGCAGCTGGCTTCTTGTCAATCTGTACTTTGGACCTTTATATCAAACACCAAATTAATTACAGGAAAAAGAAATCCCAATAGTACTTCTGTGCTTAGAGGCTTTCACAGCTATTAAGTGAATGCTTCTGCTTCTCATTGGAGAGAAGTGGAACATGGAGAAGGGGGCAGCAAGTACTTCACAGGTACATTTGGCTATCTCTAGCATCATCCAGTTACCCCTACCTTCCCTTTTCTAGCACCTCCCTTCTTTCATTGTAAAGTTAAACTAGGAAAAAAGCAATTAAAAAAAAAAAAAGTGTGAGATCTGTTTCTTGTTAAAGGATGTGTAGACTCAGTGCTTTTCATGTACAGAAGCAGTTTATGTAGTTAATTAGAAGGCCTGCTGCCATCCTAAATGTTTGTACCTTTTCCTGAACTAATTTAATTTTTTTCTGTCAGGTTGACAAACTTAAATTTCTCTATCTCAAGTCTACCTCAGAAATAAAGAGCACCTTTTAAAGTTAAGCAGCAAATACAAAGGGTTCACAAGTACATTGTGCAGAAGATGCCCTCACTAACAGATGTTAGTGCAAACAATAAATGTTTAGACCTACATTCTTTTCTAAATTCTAAGTAATTTAGTCTTTTATCAGGTTGCTACACTGCTAAATTCCTTTTTTCTTAATGACTGATAGTAGCAGTTAAGACAATAACTTTTTTAATTTTGCTGTACTTATGTTTTATGCAAAATAAAAATGCAAACAGCACTCAAACAGTAGCAACTGTGGTGGGGAAACAAGGAAAGTGAATGGAGGTGGCAGACTTGCTTTATGGTCTAACCATGATAGATACGCTCTGCTTAGAGTGAAATACTCCATTGAAATGATGTGCTAGATTACTGTAATTTATTCACTATCTTCCATTGCTTTATTCTCCTGTTTTTATCACAGAATCACAGAATTGTCTAGGTTGGAAGGGACCTCAAGATTATCGAGTCCAACCTCTGACCTAACACTAACTTTATGTTTTTCTTGAACAAATAGCTATGATTTTCTTGGCTATTGTTTCGATACATACTATCTCTGACTTTCTGATATTTCTTGCTCTCTTCAACTGAGCTGTCTCATGTAGTCCATCTTTTCAATAGTGCACTGATCATGAAAGAAGGTAATACCTTGCCCAGCTCTTAGGAGAGTATTGAATTTGGTTAGGTATAGTGTCAGTTTTGTAGCAATATCCTTCCTCATTTTCAGTACCGTATTGTTAGCACAGTTTAAGAGCTAGTCCAGCATTATTCCAAGGTTATTTTCATTGTCCTGCTGTGATTCTGATTCTTTTGTTTGTCTTCTGGTTCTGAGCGGAATATGAAATTTAGTGGTTTAGCTTTTGAATGGGAAATTTAATTTACAGCTTGTCAGCTTGCTTACAAAATGGGTACCAGTGTGAAGGATTCTCCTAAATATATATGTAGCAGGCTCTTTTTTGTTCTTTGTTCACTTCTTTGTTCCCCAAAAAAGCATGGAAATACACAAAAAACACTTTGAAAATGTAAATTCATAGCTGTCACTGCTGACCGTATCCTCGGGGCCTCCCAGGCAACACAGGCAGTGTGAGACAGCAGATGGTGGCTACACATGCAGGGTATCCATCCAGGAAACAGCACTTGCCATCCCTCAGCATCCATGTTCTTCGTCTGCCCACAGAACTGCAGTTTATTGCCAAAAGTTGAGTGTCTGCCTGTAGAAATACCAGGATTTTTCATATAAACCCTTTTATATTTGATCACATTAGTTTTGTGTGTTTCCAGATACACCACTTGTTGCCTCTGATTTGCAGTGAGTAGATACTCTGCGTGCTCTACATAAAAAGTTTGTGGTGAACCAGCTATCACAGACTTTGAAATGTGTCTAACTTTCAAAGTACTGAACTTCAGTCAGTTCTGTGTAAAATGAACAGTAAAGTGGCTGCGAGTCTACTAGGCAGCAGGTTATAGCACAAGTAAGAACCATTAAGTTCACCTGGATTTGCATCAAACTGTAATAATGATGGTATATGAAACAAAACAACGTTTGCATACGTGAAAGTCTTTCAAAATACTGCATTCCAGATGAAGTGTTGGCATGAATCTTTTAGCTTTGGCAGCTGAGATTTGCTTCGGAGATTGTACATAAGCCAAGCTTTCTTTTTCCTTGGTTAAATGGCAACTTTTTTCCTGCACTTTTTTTAATGAAGTTTGACCTAAGTCTGAATAAGCCTACTCCATGTCTTAAAGTGAAGCATGTTTTGTTGCCTAGTTGTGGGGGCTAGTTAATTGGGGTGAGACTTACAGAACATTACTGCTAGACAAAAACAAATGGAAATACTGTGTTTGCACATAGTCTGTGGGACATGAGCCATTAGGCATGTGGAAGAAACCAGAGCTGAAACATGCTTTGTGCCAGTCCTGGAAAGCGTCTCTGGTGTGTGTGACATGGAGCATTATGTATGGGAAAGAAGCTCCCCTTGTAGGGTGGCTGACCCAATACTTATTGGTAGGTTCCTGAAGCACCAAGCCCCTTAAGTCAGTTGTTTTCAATATCAAACACTGAATGCATCACTACACGCTGTGCTTCACTCTATACTACCTAGCTCACTACTTGAACTACGACGTCTTTCTCAATTTTTCTAGAAAGTGAGGAACAGTGATTCAAGTCACTTTTCCTAATAGTTATTTTTATACCACTGGAAGTGGTGATGACAGTATCTGTACCCTGGATAAAAAATCAACAAAGTGGTCAAAGTTGGCACAACTGATCTTTTGATTATTTTTTATTTTTATTTTTTTTTTACTTTTTTGTTGTCATTCAGTTGATAAAACGGGAGATAGTCTCTGTGGTTGTAGAAGTTGACAGTATGAATGATAGTGCCAATTTCTGTTAAGTGCTACAAAACAATGGACTTGCAGTGTTACGGTGATGTTTTTAGGTTTTATAGCAACTCCAAAATTTGTATCCTGCTTGATGGAACTATTTTTGTTTGTTTGTTTGTTTTAAGGCACGGAAATGAGAAATTTTTAACAATACCATAATAGCATAGAGGATAAAATCCATTCATTAACTCAGTCTTCCCCCATAGTCTTGGATATTTAGCTCTGCTTATTTTATTGGCCAAACAAACCTGTTAACCAAGCATGAAAGTCCTAAGAACTGCTTTAATAATAAAAAGGACCAATTTATATTTGAAGAAGTATTATTTGGAATACTTGTAGAAATGAAACGTATTTTAATGTATTTTACTTCTGTGTTGTTGTTTTTTTGTTTGTTTTTGTTTGTTTTTTATAGCATATGACTTTACAGCTCCTTAATATTTTTAAATTCAGGTAACGAATTTGGGCATCCTGAATGGCTTGACTTCCCCAGAAAAGGGAATAACGAGAGCTATCACTATGCCAGAAGACAATTTAATCTTACTGATGATCATCTTCTTCGCTATAGATTCCTAAATGCATTTGATAGAGATATGAATAAATCGGAGGAAAGATTTGGCTGGCTTGCATCTCCCCCGGTAAGCTGTATATACTAAATGATAAGTTTTTAGTCACTAGTTGTGTACGTGCTCAGAATAACAACAATACAGAATTTACATGCAGAAATTTTAAACAGCACTTTATTATGCACTGTGTAATGCCCACTATATATTTGAAGTTGTCAAAACATGTCACTGGAATATCTTCCACGGATAATGGCAATCTGAAACACCCTCCTTTTAGTTTCCTAGCAAGCTCTTTTCCTATTATTTTTGCTATTTTTATTTAGTATGTGCAGATGGGAAAAAATAAACTATAAAATAGTGTGTAATCCAATCCAGGGATTGCTTTGGAAAAGTGTAAATTGTTCTGACAATTTAATTTTACATAAATAATTATTTTGTTACTGAGAAAATGCTTTACATAGAGTATAGTGCAAGCTATAGTCTCCTAGTTTTTAGCCTGTCACTTTTGCATTTGCTGTTTTATATAAACATAGCACTGTATTTTTTATTATAGCAACTCAATTATCCTTTCTCAGTGTTAAAATTATTTCATAGTAGTTGTAATCCACTTTGAAGATTTTTTTAAATATGCTTCTAGTTATTAATGGCGTTAGCTAATAGAGCAAAGGTGGTGTATGTCCACCATTTCAATGTGGTTTTTCAAAGCAATTTCTCACACATTAAAAAAAACAAAACAAAAACCATACTGCTTCATTTTCTAAATTACTAGCAGAAGCAATGCTGATTGTCATAACAAATAGATGGAAAATTTAATAAAAGAAATCCATTTTTGCTAAATAGAAGTGTGTTAAAAAGACCATGTTATTAGTCTTTGCTGAGTAAGATTTTTTCAGTTGTTCTATATACCTTGCAAGCTTCTGCCTCTTAAAATTCTCTTTTAAAAACTAAGCTGCAGTTTAGTGACTAGAAGTTTTCTATTACATTACATAGGCACTACAATTAGTTTGCATGGTAATGCTCACATCCATACTGCTTGAATCTTGTATAATTTTACTTGAAATGATGGATTGCAGCAGTGTTTTTCTTATTTTCCGTAACTTAATTAGAAATTAAAAACTACATAGTAATGGGATTATTATTTTTTCCTTCCTAGGCCTTTGTGAGTGAAAAGCATGAATCCAATAAGGTCATTGCATTTGAGAGAGCAGGTCTTGTTTTTATTTTCAACTTCCACCCATACCAAAGTTATACAGACTACAGAGTCGGTGTTGAAATTCCAGGAAAATATCCTTTTCTTTACTGTTTCATTTGTACAGAGAAATGTACTTAGTTACTTAAAAACTAATTTTCCAGTATGAATGCAAACTAGTTACAAGGTAAGAAAACACTTATTTGTCATTGGTACAGTCTTTAATGCTTGCTTTACTGCAAAAATAATGATTACAAATTTGTTTTCTTCATGAGATCATTTTGTAGAACACAAGTAAAAATAGAGATTTAAAGACTACATTTGAGAGTCTCCCTTTGATTTTTTCTTTTCTTTTTTTTTTGCCCTTTTTCTCTTTTTGCCCTTCTCTCTTGCTCTCTCTCTCTCTCTCTTAATGTTGTGACACAACAATCAAGAAACTTCTGCGTTTTTAAATAAGCAAGAGAAACTGACCACAGTAAGATGAGTCTGTGCACAGAGTCACACAGAAAAATGTATTAATTTAAACTTCCAGGAAGGTTGTACAATTTTTGTTTTATAACTGGGTAGACTGAGAATGTGTTCTTAGCTCAGCTGAGAAGCAGTAAATGATTACTCTTAAAGAATTGGCTGGTTTTACTTTTTCGTCCAAATCCTTAGCATTGAGGGAGATTTAAAAAAAAAAAAAAAAAAAAAAAAAAAAAAAGTAACATTAACTTGCTAGAGGAATTTAGTTTTCCCAAATTCAGTTTAAGTGTGTTCACAAACTTTAGTCAGTCTTGCTGTGCCAGTTTAAATCACTGCAGCTCATAACTTTTGGCCTACTTTCTTTTTATTTATTGGTAGATTCAGCAAACTTTTGCCATATTGCAGTTGCTTTAGTGTGATGTGGCACCCTATTACTCTAACTTCTGAGCAGTGCTGTATTTACCTGCTGAGCTCTGAAACGTAGCAGGGTTTAGAAACATTAGGTCAAACCCACCTTCTATAGTACTTTCTTCTGCTGCCTGTATGGCCCTACAGGAGTGCCTGGAAAAGGTATAGCAGAGTAGTAATCTAGTTTAATAAAATATCAATCTGATGCTGTGAGATACACCAGCACTTGACTGTCATAGGCATCAGATGTATACCTGTTTAAGTGGATGCTGCTTTACTTCCTCTGCATTGTGTAAAATGCTTTGAGATATGCAGATGGAAAAGGTGTAAATTCAGTTTTATTGGCTACAGCACACAATAATAGAATTAACATGACTTTCTTGCTCTCATTCTAGATGCAATTAGAATCATAGATTATCCTGAGTTGGAAGGGACCTACAAGGATCATTGAGTCCAACTCCTGGCCCCACACAAGACCATAAAAAAAATCAGACTGTGTGTCTGAGAGTGTTGTCCAAACCCTTCTTGAATTCTGTCAGGCTCAGTGCTGTGACCAGTGCCCTGGGGAGCCTGTCACAGTGCCCGACCACCCTCTGGGTGCAGAACCCCCAGCCTGACCCTCCCCTGTCCCAGCTCCATGCCGTTCACTCGGGTCCTGTCACTGTCCCCAGAGAGCAGAGCTCAGTGCCTGCCCCTCTGCTCCCCTCATGAAGAAGCTGTAATCCAAAACATGTTGTTTGCTTTCTGCCTTTCTTTGTCAAGCATGCTTTTAAGGTTCAATTCTCAGAAATTCTTGAGAAATATTCAAAAAAAAAAAATCCTCCTTTTCAAGAACTTGGTATATTTTTTACATCTTCTGTAAATGTCTCGATCAGGCTTCTATTTAACTATTACATAAGTCTGTTTCCATAGCTTCATTTTCTGTTTTGTACTAAGTGAATTAAATACCAAGGCAGTATTTTTGTGCATGTAAGTAGATGTGCTGCAGAGTTTTACAAAAATTCTACTCCTTAGCCCTTATAGCTAAGATGGGACTAAGCTGTGCTCAGGCACTTCTGAAGCTTTTTGGTTTATTTTATGTTTAAGAAAATATTTTTATGACTAGTCTGACTAAATTAATATTTCATATAAGCAGTCTTTTTTTTTTTTTTACCAGTACTCTAAATTTTTCAGTCATTTCAGAAACATTTCATGTATCTGTTTTACTGCACAAGAATCTTCTTTTTCCTTAGGCATTTACTGTTTTTTTTTTTTGTTGTTGTTTTTGTTTTGTTTTTGTTTTTTTTTCTGAATCCTGAATGCATTGCTCCTGTTTTAGCTGCAAATGCTCTATAGTAGCTGTTGTGAAGCAAATCGCAAGATCTGCTCTTCACTGGTTTTGAAGGCCCAGCTGGTTTGGTCTGTGGCTAGTTCACTCTGAGCATTGAAACAGCTTTCTGTACTGTATCATGGCCAGCAGCACAGTCAATGCTAATTGATTTTAATTTTTTTTATTTAAGTTGGAACTTGCTGGAAAATGCTTGTTACTCACTTAGTGGTGGATGATCAAATTTTTTTTAGATCCTTTTTCTGATTTACTGAAAATCATATTAGAACTTAGCAGCTCAAGTGTGTTCAAAACAAGTATGTGGTTACAAAAGGCATACAGATAATGTCTCATATTTGCAGTTTAAAGCATGTATTTATTTTAATATGTTAGTCTCGGTACACTCTTGTCTTTTAAGTGTGTGTAGTATAATTTTATTTCCATAATTTACTATAGACAGTTTAATGATAAAAAAAAATTTTGTTAAAGCATAAAGATACATACTAATGTTTTCATTTACTGAGCTATTTTTTCTACTGATAATGGAACTGCCAATTACAGACACTGTACTTTTATTAAAGCTGTTTTGTCTCAGTAACTCCTCCCACCCCAATCAAATAGTGGATCTATATGGCACTGAGGGTCTTCAGTGCCATCGCTGCCACTACGTTTCTGTCAAACACACACCATTACCTCTGAGACATTTGTTCATTTAGTTAAGGAAGTGTTGTCCTCTTTTACTGCATTGTACTTTGAGGAGAAACAATGAGCTTCTCATAATTCAGTGTTTCCACTTGGGAATCTCAAATGTAGAGTCTTCACATCAATCACCTCAACAATCTTTCTGCTAGTCAGTTTATTCTATGGCAGTTCAATGTATGAATGAGGGGAGTGAACTCTGAGATTGAGCTATTGCTGATTGGAGACAGGAACCTTCTCTTCATTCCAGTATCTGGGATTTTAAAGATCATTCCAAATAACGTATGTTCTATCACTAGCTATATATCTGCCTGCATACAAGTTCTGGTTCACAAAGCCAGCCGGAAAAGATTTTCAGGTTTCAAATCTTATTTCTTTTGCATGGTTTTCTCTGAAGTGCAGCACAGCAATGTTTCCCATGCCAAGAGAACAAAAAGCACACTCTCAGTTGGATAAGGAAAAAAAATCTATTTATGAAGACACTGTGATGCTAGAACATAGTGTTTGTTTGAACAGGTCATTTAGTTGCCTCACAACTGTAGTTTTATCCCAACAGCAGATTTGAATGTATCTTCATCAGACTTCTGAAACAAAATTTGGGAAGTTGCTCTAGTTTCTGTTGATCATTGAAATAAAAATCAAGATGTTTCACCTTAGACTGTTGACCATAAAAGGACAAAATAACAAAGGTGTGAAAAGGAAAAAAACAAATTTAATGTAGGTCAAAACCTTTTGATTTGGATCCATGATTTGGATCATTTGGATCAAGTATCCTTTTTCTTTTGTTTTTTCTCTTTGTCCTTTATAATAAATATCACATAGCAATTAAGACCTCATTTTTATCTGGGAAGCTTGCTTATGATCTATTTCTAGATGTTCTCATCCAAGGCCTTTGCATGGAATGAAACATCAGGACATTTTTCTAAAAGAAGTGTTTCTGATTATGTGTGTCAAATAGGACAGCGTACCCTGCTACCTATATCATACAGTCTCACTTCTGTTTAGTGCCTGTTGCTAGCAAAGTCTGTGGGCAATAAGTCTGTGGGCAGTAAGTTGTCCATAAACACTTTGAACATAACTGAACTTTTTGTTTCTGTTCTGTCTGGGTGAAAGACAGCAATTTTGCATCTGACAGTTGCATTCTTCATATTTTTTTCATTGATAAACGAAGACGAAAGTATTCTATTATCCTATTTCTCTGTATAAAAAGATTGTTCTTAGTCCAAGGAAAGCCTTGGAGTTGTGGAACTGCCATGACTGGATAGTGTTAGATCACTGTGTTATGGAACTGCTGAAATCTATTACAGACCGCCTGGCCAGGACGATAGCGCCGATAAATTATTCTTTACAGAACTAAGAGAGGCCTCGAGATTAACTCCCCTTGTCCTTATGGGGGACTTCAACTTGCCGGACGTTAACTGGGAGTGCCACACGGCTGACACGAGCAAGTCCAGGAGGTTCATGAAGCACCTAGATGATAACTTCTTGGTGCAGGTGCTAACGGAGCCAACTAGGAAAGGTGCCCTCCTAGACCTGTTGCTAGAAAACAGAGAGGGTCTGGTGGGAGATGTGGTGATTGGTGGCCGCCTCGGTCATAGCGACCATGAAGTGGTTGAGTTCAAAATTTACGGTGACAGAAGGAAAAGTGCCACCAAAACCTCATCCCTAGATATGGGGAAAGCGGACTTCAGGCTGCTCAGGGAACTAGTCAGCAAGGTCCCCTGGGAAACTGCTCTTGAAGGCCTCGATGTCCACCAGTGCTGGTCATTCTTTAAGCGATGCCTCCTAGAAGCACAGGATCAGGCAATTCCAAAATATCGCAAGTCAGGCAGGTGGGGCAGGAGGCCGGCGTGGCTGACCAGGAATGTTCTAATGGAGATTAGGCGGAAACAGAGAGTGTTTCGCTACTGGAAGGAGGGCCAGGCGTCATGGAAAGAATACAGGGATGCTGTTTGTGTTTGTAGGGAGAAAGTTCGTGTGGCCAAAGCACAGCTAGAGTTGAAGCTGGCTGTGTCTGTGAGAGAAAATAAAAAGGTTTTTTTTAGATATGTAAATGGAAAAAGGAGAACTAAAGAATACATAGGGCCGCTCCTTGATAGGGAAGGTCTCCTCACAGACAATGACAAAGGCAAAGCAGAGACGCTTAACGCCTTCTTTGCCTCTGTCTTCAATGCCGATGATGGGCTTCGGGTGCCCTGAGCTGGAGGGCCGGGACGGTGGGGATGACAAACTCCCAACTGACCCTGAACGTGTGCGGGATTTGCTACTCCACCTGGATCCCTACAAGTCCATGGGTCCGGATGGGATTCATCCCCGGGTGCTGAAAGAGCTGGCGGATGTCATCGCGGAACCTCTTTCAATTATTTTTCAACGATCCTGGGAATTTGGAGAGGTCCCGGTAGACTGGAAGCTGGCAAATGTTGGGCCGATTTTCAAGAAGGGTCAGAAAGAAGACCCTAGCAATTACAGGCCTGTCAGTCTCACGTCAGTGCCTGGTAAAATCATGGAGAAGATGGTTCTCGGACTTATTGAGGCGCACCTGGGGGACAAAGCAGTCATTGGTCCCAGCCAGCATGGGTTTGTGAAGGGTAGGTCCTGCCTAACTAACCTGATTTCCTTTTATGATAAGATCACCCGTATGGTGGACCAAGGGAAACCAGCTGATGTGATTTTTTTGGACTTCAGCAAGGCTTTTGACACGGTTTCCCATACGATCCTACTGGACAAAATGTCCACCATACAGCTAAATAAAAACATCATACGATGGGTGAGGAATTGACTAACGGGCAGGGCCCAAAGGGTTATGGTAAATGGGGCTGCGTCAGGCTGGCGGGCGGTCACCAGTGGGGTCCCTCAAGGCTCCATTTTAGGGCCGGTACTTTTCAATATTTTTATAAACAATCTGGATGTAGGAATAGAAGGTATTTTGAGCAAGTTTGCTGATGACACCAAACTTGGAGGAGTTGTGGACTCGAATGAGGGTGGAAAGGCCTTGCAGAGGGATCTGGACAGGTTGGAGAGCTGGGCGATCACCAACCGCATGAAGTTCAATAAGAGCAAGTGCCGGGTCCTGCACCTGGGACGGGGAAACCCTGGCTGCACGTACAGACTGGGCGATGAGACGCTGGAGAGCAGCCTAGAAGAGAGGGATCTGGGGGTCGTGGTAGACAGCAAGTTGAATATGAGCCAGCAATGTGCCCTGGCAGCCAGGAGGGCCAACCGTGTCCTGGGGTGCATCAAGCACGGCATCGCTAGTAGGTCAAGGGAGGTGATTGTCCCGCTCTACTCTGCGGTGGTGCGGCCTCACCTCGAGTACTGTGTGCAGTTCTGGGCACCACAGTATAAAAAGGACATGAAACTGTTGGAAAGTGTCCAGAGGAGGGCTACGAAGATGGTGAAAGGCCTGGAGGGGAAGACGTACGAAGAACGGCTGAGGTCACTGGGCCTGTTCAGCCTGGAGAAGAGGAGGCTGAGGGGAGACCTCATCACAGTCTACAACTTCCTCGTAAGGGGGTGTCGAGAGGCAGGAGACCTTTTCTCCATTAACACTAGAGACAGGACCCGCGGGAACGGGGTTAAGCTGAGGCAGGGGAAATTTAGGCTGGACGTCAGGAGGGGGTTCTTCACAGAGAGGGTGGTTGCACACTGGAACAGGCTCCCCAGGGAAGCGGTCACTGCACCGAGCCTGTCTGAATTTAAGAAGAGATTGGACTGTGCACTTAGGCACATGGTCTGAACTTTTGGGTAGACCTGTGCGGTGTCAAGAGTTGGACTTGATGATCCTTAAGGGTCCCTTCCAACTCAGGATATTCTATGATTCTATGAAATCTTAGTAATACCTCAGTTAAACCTGACATACCTAATACTTTTGCATCAGAACTGAGTAGATGCAGATAGCCACTGAAATACTTCTCTGAAACTGGGCTCTAAAGCAGAATCATGTTACAGAAGTTCTTTAAATATCAACTTCTTAGCTTAGCAGTGATAACTAACTGTATGCATAGTCTTAATTGACAGTAAATTTGAGGTATTGAAGATAACTAAAAATGGCTTCCCTTTTCAGAGATGAGAAGTCAATATATGATATTCGTAATTCTGTTTGTAACAGCAAGCCTAAAACATCTGTATTCTTTTCATAACACCTCCCTTTGTTGGATCAAAAGGCAAAAGTTAATATGTGGGAGACAGTGCGGCTCAGGTTTGTATCTACTTATTTTCTGTGGTGCACATTACTTATTTTCTGTAGTGTAACTGCATAAAGTGTTAGTGGTTAACAGTGGCTGACTTGAACTATTTCTGTAATTTTTTAATTCTGGTAAAAGTGAGCAAAAAAAGAAAAGGACGGCATGAAGGAGAGTGGCAGAACATGAATGAGGCTGAGGCTTCTTCCTGGTACTTCATGAATGATTTGTCTTTATTTTTAGAACAGGAAGTTAAGGGTAGTCATCAACAGCACAAGTCCATAGGAAGTCCACTTTATATTCTACCTAAACAGAAGAGCTAAAAATTGTCCTTTGGACATGCTGAAAGTCCTTTCTGATTAAGATTTTTAAACAATTAATCAAGAACAGCTGACTTGAACGGTATTTTTCATCAGTTATAGGCAAAAATATCATGAAACTTTCTTCTCACAACTCAGTCTTTTATAGTAGTCAAACGTTCATATTATAGAAACAATGCAGAACTGTTCAGAGGATTAGTTTTTAAATGAAACATATCCTAAAATTATTAACTACTATTGCTACTTGCTTTCGGCATCCTTTCTTCTTTCCTGCCAACATCCAGCAGACCAATGTTTAGTATCATTTTTCTTTAAATATGTTGGGTTGTTTTTAACAATGAATTGCTTTGTTTCTAATTCTTGTCCTGCAATTAGAGCTCTGGATTTTGTATGTAGTTTTGTAATGTTCAACCTGAGATTTTAAGAAAATATATATCCTATAAATAAGAAATATTGTCTTGTGACCTTAAATCTTCAGGACAACTTTTCTCCACTTCTCCACTTCTGAAAGCAATTCTTTATTCTCCCTTTGAACTTAAACATGAAGTAGAAGTAGTTAAGAACATGAGTTTATTGCTACCATTTTGTTTTTGTTTTAAGAAGTCAGTGGATTTTGAATTTGACACTCTGAGAGGCAATTGACTGAATAAGGCTTAAGAGGTAACTGCTATAATGTATTGGTTCAAATGTTTTAATTAAAAAGTTTGTCTGAATGATCCTGGGAATTGTGAGAAATGTGATGAGCTTTACATCAGCCCATACCTAGGTTTGTTTCATGGATTGGATTAATCAAAGTAGTGTATGTAACTCTTGTTATTACATTTGTCTATATTAAGTGAATGACTTTGTCATATTTCTGACATATTTCTTCATACATTCTAATAGTACATATCATAACATTGTTGCCATATATAGCTTCTCAGATTTCTTATCAGGTATATTAAATGATATAGAGCTTCCTGCCTTTCCAACCTCTGTTTTTGTAGGCATTCCTATATTCTTACCACATTGAAGACATCATCCTTCTTTCAGCTGTTTCTTATTTGTAGGTTGTTGGCATAGCAAACATTGTTGTACTTTCTTAAGAGGAGTAATAGTAGACTTTACAGTACTTCTGGCCCTGCTTAATTTGGAAGGTCTTTCTGAACAGGCAACTTTATGAAGAGTCATAGCCAACTTGGAGTCAGTTTTTCTTTTATAAAATTGTCTTCTCCGTTGATTTATTTCCCTTGAAAGTGGGTTGTTTCAGCATACATCTTGTTCTCCTAAGATCATGTATCCTAATGTGAGACGTTCAGGGATGGAGACCTTAATTGTGTATGTGAGTATAAAAGTCTGTACATATTGCTGTGCAATATTGAGTTTTTACTAGCCTATCTCTGTGTCTTGACGTTTTATGTTGTCATAAACTGCTAAAATGCAAGTAGGGAGATTTCATAGTGGGAAGAAATGGTTACCTCGTTACAAATATTGCCATTTTTATATGGCGTAATGTATCCAAAGCATTGTGAAGTTACAATGAATGAATATAAGAGTCACTTATTGTTGGCATGGATTTACAGTGAATATATTCAAAGTCAGAGTCATCATTGATAAGTGAATACTTAACTGAGGCCTGAAATATCACAAATTTTGTCATTAAAATGCTGCAAAAATATACTTTAAAAAAAAAAAAAGTTAACTCTGGCTCTCTGACACTTGCAACCTGCACGGAGAGCTTCTAATGAGCAAATAAGGTCACTTGAGTGAGTCACTGGAGTGTGATTGCTGAAGGCGAAGATGCTACTTTGCAGGCTGCTTTGAAGTACAGTTATGTAACTGTCCCTACCTATTAGAATTCGGCGTGTACACAGCAAATGAAGACAAAGGACTTAATTTAGAATCAGCCAAATGCCAAATTCTATCAAGATAGTTCATACATTAAGGTTAATATGCGTGAATAAGAAGTATAGCCTACTAATGCACCTTGAGAAAGTTTGATCTGTGTAGAAAAAGGTACGGGTTTCCATTGCCATGAATCTGTGTTACTATCAGGGTAGCATATGCTATTTCCAAAATACAGTTTCATTTTGTAAAGGAAAAAAGAAAGCATTTCTATACTGATACTGGAATTCTACTTCATGAATTATGTTCTTTCAGAAGCCTTTTCATGAGAAACAGGCAGCTTGAGCTAACAAATTGTTTCTGCCTAATTTGCTTCAGTTTGGAGATAGACAAATAATCAACATCTAGGTCAGCTGTCTCTAGTTCTGATTGTAAATAAAATTTTGAATGCTAACAGGGAAGCCATTTATAAGTTTCTGCTTTTGTTTCTTTTTTTAATCCTGTCTACACATTTTTGTGGGCTAGTGGTGATTCCAAGGCACGTCTGCAGTAAGACCTTTTTTCCTCTATTCAGAAGGAAAATGGCTGAAAGGAAGCAGAAGAGGAAAGGAGCTATGATCTGTTTTCCATTTAAGTTAACCACCATAATTTCAAAATAACTTCGCCACTTTTGTAGTAGGATCTATTCCAGTATGTTACTGTCTCTGCTATTATAATGTTATTCTTATTTTCTAACTGAAATGTCTTACAGCAGTTTAAGCACTGTTTATTATTGGTCCTGTTTTTAATGGAAGAGAGAGATCCTTTCTGTTTTGATGACACTGATGTCACTTTTTTGATTTTCTCTTGAAGTTATTGAGCCATTCTCTGGAATTAGCTTTCCTTGAAGCTCAATGCCAAAAACAAGTCATGGTTCTGACTTTATCAAATTTCAAATATCAAAAAGTTTATCAAATTCATGGTCTTGAATAACTCATTTCCTATGTGGTGTTTGTGCCAGGGCATGTTCCATTTGTAATTCATATGTTATTTTTCTGTACTTCCTAACTGTTCACTTCTTCTCATCTTGCACTATTCCCCACAGTTAAATAATTCTTATTCCTACCTGTATAGCATTTGCATTTTTCCCAGCTGAACTTTCCTTCCTTCACCTGGGACCATTTCTTGACTTTACGGTAGCATGTTTGAAGCAGCTGTAGATTTTGCTATCTGCAAAATAATAATAGATTTGTAACAGAAGTATCATTAGTATGTATAAAATACATGAATGGAAAAGTGTTTGTGCAAGTACTGGCATAAACAACAAATTAAGGGTTATAAGAATGGCCTGCATTGATAATGAAGAATGCTGTTCCCTGCAGTAAAACAAAGTATTCCGTTTTCCTTTCAAGACAGGAAGGTAGGTACTCGTGAGTGGCACCATCTCTGTTGTGGCACAGATTACTTGTCAGAAGATCCTACATCCTAAACAACAGTGGGATGAAAACAGGATATAACATATGCTATTCGTTTGCCTATTAGCACAGTATGAATCAGATATATTGCAAGTAAAAAAGGATAAGCAGACAGTGAAGTAAATCAGCATTTTGTCATCATGATTACCAACTGATGTGGATTTAAATACATCCATATATCCATATTTACATTTGGTTGAAGCAAAAAGTATCCATATTTGGTTGAAGCAAAAAGGTACAGTACTTTTTCCCTCCACTTCAGTACTGTGCCATAAGCTAACTCCTAAGTGGTTTCAAATACCCTCTAAATATCTGGAGATGAAGTTCATCAGGCCGGGGTGCTTAATTTAATTTGAAAATTTATCTAAAAGCTCTCTAATATGCTCTTTCTCAATTGCAGGTTGACACCTCAGTCTTCTCCAAAATTAGGAGTGTGTGGAGAGGAGGAACCAAGGTACCCTTTACCTTGAAATTAATTAAGCTAGTTACCTGATTTTCTATGGAAATTCAAGAACTGTTAAAAGCAAAAAAAAAAAAAAAAAAAAAAAAAAACTAAACACTGTAGGCACTTTACAGTCCTTCTGGAAGCTTCACTTTTCTTCATCGTTTCTGTGTACATGGTGCATTTAAAAATGAGTTCTTGTTCTCCTTAACATATGTTACTAGCATATCATTTTGTTCCTTTAACTTCCTTTTTATTACCTTGGTATTATTTCTTCCTAGCTTGAAAATCTGGTTTCTGTTTTCTTTATACTTCTTCCTAGGATTTGAGGTGAATGAAAAGTTCTTTGTTCAGCCATATTGATCTGTGACTATATTTCTCATTTTGTGTGCAAGTTAATAATTCAGTAATTAATAATTCATAAATTATGCTTGTGCCCATAGCTTTTCTTTTACAAAATCAATTTCTTCAAGAAATTGCAGGTCTTCAGTATCTTTAACAATCCAACTTTATTATAACAATATACAGTTCTACAGCTGTTAATGCACCCGGGTTTCCTTCTTATTTTGTTTCTGGTCTTCACTTTTTGGCAGGCTATTTTCTTTTACTTCAAGTGGTAACATTTTGGCAATGAAAATTGTTGCCAGGAGAGCTTATCTGTTCTTGCTTTCTGTAGGGTAAATATTTTCCTTTGGCCCTGATTCATTGTTATTGCCTTTGACTTCTCAAACTAGCTAGTACTTTTGTACATGACAGTCCTGTTTCGTCTTCATTGTCATCCTCATGATTTCTCTATACTTTTCCCAACAACTTTTATACATAGTTTTGAAAAACAGATGATGAACAGCATTCTCTACCCTGGGTATCTTTACTTCTTGGGAAGGAGTAGGGCATGGTTCCAGTAAATCCAATCTCAAATCTGTATTGTGTCTTAGATAGGGTATGCAATCACAGTACAGCTTCACTAGCTACAGATCTAGTTGCAGAGATGCTACCCTTCCAACCAGAAATTTGTCGAGAGTACTGACAGTCAAGCAAGTATTGGAACAGTTTACCCAACACGTTATGCAGGCTCAGTATTTACGGCAACCCTTTTAAAAACCATACTGGATAAAGCTGAGAACAACCTGTTCTGACCCTGTAGCTGACTTCCAACCTGAATGTTTGGTGATCCCATCCTATGACTTGTAATCCTTATCTTCTTTCCTTCAGACAAGCTTAATGATACTGTGCCTTACCCTCCTGTGTGCTTGTAAACTCCTGTGGTAAGCAGAGGTCACCTTTCTTGCCTAAGTGAGCTCTTGCAGCTATTTAGCAGTAGTTTTCATAAATAGCAGCTTTTCACCCTTTGTTATTTCTGTCAGCAAAGTTCTTAAAGATGAGTATACACGAATGAATAAATAAATAAATAAATAAATGGAGCCTGCATAGATTTGGAAAGCAAACTCTCTTGATAATGCCAGAGCACTCTCAGAGTTGACTTTAAAATAGATTGAAATAGTGGAATATTTAAACGGATCTGATTTGAACTTGTTTAGTAAAGAAAAAACTTTAAGATGGATTTCTGAATTTTCTGATCTTAAGTTAAAACACATTGCTTTGAAAAGAGTTGTGTTGAATCTGGGGGTGTTTTTCTTCATTTGAGACAAATGAAGCTTTTGAGACAAATTATGTATTTCACATTGTCAACCTTTAGACACACAACTTGAGTATTCAGATGTCAGGGGGAAGCAACCTGAAATATTTTTTTGTTTTGTCTTTGGGACAAGTTGTGTGTATGCTTCTAATATTGTCTCACTAAAGTAGGCATGTGTACCAAGCTTTATATTCTGTTTAAACTGGTTAAAAAATAAAAAAAAAATAAAAATCTGCAAGAGGAGAAAACCCTGACTGAGTAGCCATAGTATGTCTTATTCGTGAAACCAGAGAGTGAGTGTTTCCCTTTTATCTTCTGAGATATATTTACCTAGAGAAAATTAGTATGATATCTTAAGTACAGCCAGAGGTTCAGGTACGTAAGGAACACAAAAATGGCTCAGTAAGGAAAAACAGTTTCAGATGATGGTGCATTTAGGTGCACTTGAACTTCTGGTAGTGGTTGAAATCAATGAAGGCTTCAGTTGAAATATGAAACCTACATCTGTGATTTTTCATGTTTTTCCTCATTTAGTTTCCAACTTTGAATTGAAAAAGTGCTAACAAACAAACAAAACAGGGTAAGCAATTTTTGTGTTTAAATGAAAGTAGTACAAGGAAGTTGTGGTGCATTAATGATAGGTTTCTAATCCACACTTCATAAGGGTTGCCCCTTAGTAATTTGTAGTCTTCTATGTTGTTGACTTAGAGTGACTTTATTTTAATGAGCAAAGTTGGAAAGACTTGTATATTCACATTTTAAATGCTGCTGTGAGTCATTCAACACATCTTTGCCAGTTTATTCAATCTGACCTTTGAGCATCCATTTATTACAATGTTGAATCTGGTTCACGTGTAGACTACTTGTATGCTTGTAGCTAAAATGACAAAAGAGAATGCTGGTACAGTACTTGAAAGGTAGCTTTTGATTTTCCTTGCAGGTGGGCAAAAATATTTTACCAGAGTCTGAGGACTGGATTTGTCAAAATATTTCCAACTCATTAAAGGCTTTTAGTTGAGAGTTTTTATCTTCTGCAGTCATTGTACATGTAGCTAATAAACTAACCGTACTAAGAAGCAGTTTAACACTCAGCATCAGATGGAGTCAGCCTTGGTTTTCATGTGCTACACTTAAGGATGATGGTGAAGTTACTAAATGCATCCTCATTAAAAACTTCAGTAAATCCTAGTTTAATAACTCAAATTTTTTCTGTCTTTTCAGGCAAGGGCATTAGATAATAGATATGCATGAAAGTGTATGGAAATCATGTGAACTCATTTATGCCTAAGAAGAGGGAGAGCACTAGAGTGTCCAATACTGCTAGCATTCCTTTAATATTAAAATCATAGTCACTGGAAGCCTCAGCATTTATTTGCATATATTTGTCTTGTCACGACCACTTCTTAATGATTTTGCAAGTGGTAAAATCTGAAAACATGTTGCTTTCACCAGTATTTGTATCTGCTGAAACAAGTTATTTGTTGCATATAGGCAGATGTGTTGATTTGGAAACTTATTAATTCATTATAAGTTTGGATTATTTTTTCTGGGTTTGGGGATCTATTTTGTAAGTCCTTCTTGAATAATGCTAATATAACTGCTTTAATTCACCGTCTGGATTGAGTAAGAATATAATTTTTCAGCACTTCAGTGTTACACTGGATTCCTAATGATTGAGGAAAACTTTTTTTTTTTTTTCTTTTAATCTACTATGATATGAATTTCTATTTGAAAGAAGAAAGCCATCTTGTAATTTCTGTTTTTAGAGTAGAGTTCTGGGTCAAAACAGATACAGCACCTTTTTAACTTTTTCACTAAGAAATTTTGTTTCTTCTTTTCACTTCTCCATGTTTATAAAGCTTATTTTTGCTGTAATGCATAATGTAAGATTGCATGTGGAGGGTCTGCTCTTTTTGTGAGTACTGGAGGATCTTTTGCTTCAAGAATATATGACAATGAATTCTGGGGCAGGGTAGTGGGATTTTTTTCTGCATTCTTGCAGAACACAACATCCCGCATGCCGTGTCAAATGTCCTAGCTAAATATCTCTTGCTTTTTGTGCAGCTTTTGCTAATATATTTTGAATGGTAACTACATTAAACTATTTAATGAGATGTAGTATTCCTGAGAAGAGATGGTCTTCTGTATGCTGTGTGCAATTATGACAGTATATACACGGTAGCTATTTCTCTTAGAAAATACTGAAAGAGTCTTTATGGGAAAGTTGTTTGTTTTATGTAAGGAAACATACAAAATAAACCACCCAAAACTTTCTTTGGACACTTCCAAACAAAGCATCCAGGAGTACCTTAGCTTTTACTTGGCTGAGTAAAACTTTTAATCTCTGTGTATATAATGAGAATGAGTAAATTTAATCTTGTCGTAAGGGTGTTATTTCCAGCTTAAGTAGGTGTGGGATCATGTCGGTGTTAGCTTTTGCCGCTGTAACTGGCTCAGGGCAGCCAGCTGATCCCAAACTTTTTAAAGGATCAAAAGCTTCTTCAAAGTGTTCCCATGTCTGTTGTCCATACCTTTCTTTCTAGCCTCAATTCACTTTCTGAAAGTTTCTATATACAGACATAAAGTAAGTGTTTCAGCACAGATTTTGATCCTTTTTGATCTGTACTTTAGCTTTGTCCAATCTGTATTTCTAGAACCATATCCTTTTGCTTTTAGCCAAGAAATGGTAGCAAGGGATAAGAATGAAATCTTTACTAGGTATTTTTATATATTGAGAAGTATGGTGAAACATACTTCACCATACAGGTGAAGTTTACACCTGACTGGTTTACATATGAGTTGAAAAGAAAATAAATGTTTATGTACACACGCGTGCTCTATTTGCATGGCTGGAGAACACCAGAGAAACAGAGGTATGGGTGATTAAACATTTAACTGTACAATAAAATTTAAACTATAATGGTGTCTAGTCCTAGCTTTGAAAACATTATAAAATGTGGATGTGTAACAGGATGACAGTCTTTTCATACACGTTTGGTTATCCTTCCTCTGTTTCCAGTTTTGCTCAGTCATGTCTGGACTTCCTACATGACAGGATACCCATCAAGTTAGATAATCTGTGTAATAGGAGTTGTGTGTAATACAGAGGACCTGCACTTAAATATCTGTCATGGATCAAACACATTCAAATAAAATTATGTGAATCAAACCAGACCATACAGAGGACTGATTCTTTATAAATACTCAGTAAGCCTTAAATAATTTTGAAATTGGTCGGTAGAAATTCCTATCTGCTCTTTGGCAAAGCTCCTAATTATGCAGGTCTATCACACCCACAAATAATACTGGGATCCTTTTTTTCACCACTAAAGCTTGAGGAACAAAATACAAATTATTTTATGGTTTTCATTTACTTAGTAGTATTTTACGTGTGATTAAGCATACATAAGATTAAATTAGAAATTTGTGTTAAAATATATATTTTTTAAAATACCATAAAAACATAGTAACTCAGTAATTAATGTGGTTGATAATGACACACGTTCCACTTCCAACTCTATCTGTACAAGAGTTCATTTCTTTTGCTGCTATCCTTTACTGTAGCTGTAAGTAAATTTAAAATCAGAGCATCAAACTGAACAGAAATCAGTCTTTTTTTTCAGTCAGGGTACAGGCTAGTGTATCCAACACTCTGCTGCTGAAACAAGAGAGGCCCCACTGCAAAAGAAAATACCTCTATTATGTGCTTAATTAAAATGCATAACTGTTTAATGCTTTCATTATGGTAAACTTAAATGCTTGTAAAATTCTGAAATGTGAAATGTAGCTTTTCTGTGAGGTTTAAGTTGGAAGGCAAATGGGCTTGTTTACCAAACAAAGTCTTTTTCCTGAGGAATATCTAATTTGTGGAGATCTTAGGATGCTTTTGACCCCATTATTCAGGATCTGGTTAGCAGTATTTATGCCAAATCATCTATGTTGTGAGGAGTGGAGAGGCAGTGATTGCTATAGAGCATTGCTAGACATACTTTTATAGCCTGGATTAAGGAAATGGGATAATTTGTTTCAAAATTAGCATAGCTATAACAATTGCATTTGATGTAAATAGTTTTAAAGGAATCATTAGAGATGTCAGGGCTTTCAGCAACATTGATAAATTATTAAATTTAATGTATAGTGTAGATCACAGTAGCAAAGGATGAAATGCTTGAGGGAGACATTCGTGTTCATACAATATGCAGTGGAATTGTAGCAGTCCTTGCTGATGCTGGATTTGAAAGGGTACCAAAGAGAAAACTAGGAGCTGTAGTTTGGAGTCTGGTTTGATATGTTGTGCATGGTAACAGATGAATGGTATGTTGGGCGTGTTTATAAAATGAAAGGGGGTGAGGGGAGTAGTGCACACATTGAGTATTAAAGCTGATTAATAAAGTATAATTTTTCTAACAAAATACTTTTTTAACAAACACTTACATGAAAATGTTATTAGAGAATGCAGTGATCTTCTGTTTCTCTCTTTGGTACCTTCCCTCTAGAAATCAAATACTAACATGGCAGTCATTGACATTGGTCTCCTTTGCTGCAAATAGTTCTGGAGAAGACACTACTGAATGGCTAATGTTAAGAAGCTAATTGAGCGCTTTGGTTTTCTTCCCTCTTCTGTACCTGTATTTCTTTTTTCTTACCTTCTGTCAGCAAAACCTGTGCAATCTTCTAGTTTCTAATCACAGGTTAAATTTGCACTTCTAGTTTAGGCATCTTTTTTGTTATGTCATGCTTCAAATGAACAGTTTCTTGTTGCTGGAGATTTAAATCAGTAGGGCTGCTTTACTCTTTCCTAATTCTATTAAATACAAGCCCTAGCAAAACAAGATTCTTCCATAGCTTTAAATTAAGGAAACAGATTGTGGATAATAGAATGTTTATTTCCTTCTCTGTATGTTTTGTTTGGTTGGTTGGTTAGTGGTGGTGGGATAGATTGAGTCTTTCTGTTATAACTTCAGAATGGTAAAAGACGTTTTAATGATACCCAAGCAAGAAATCCAAAGGTACTTAAATTAAAGGGTTCTAAATAGCTTGTGCAATCAACATCTACAGCTGAGGTGTTCCAACAACCTTGAATGTTGCCTGTGAGAAGTCCAGAAAATCATAAAACATTTAATTTGTTGTTGTCCCAAATAAGAAGTATACTTTTGTGTATTAGCTCTTTACTTCTTTATTTTCCACCTTATTTCTGATTTTCTTCTTTTAAAATTATTTTCTCTTATTTTTTGTTAAATCTGTTTGAATCCTTATAAGTATGTGTGCAGGTAGTCCTACTCATTGTTAAAATGTTAAATAACATGCCATTTTAGCAACTGCAGTCAGAACATTTGTTTTACAAGGTCTTTTATTAAAAATAACCTTCCTTTTGTTCCTCTGTGTTATAATAACTCAAACTCTCTTCTGAAAAACTTTCATTGGAGTTGTAAGGTGTTTTTTCTGTAAGAGCATATACTTTTCCTATGGACACTTGATCAGATTCTTTAATTGTTAAACAGTGACTGTAATTTTTATGGTTGTTCACAATTTTGTTATGTCAAATCAGCCACTCATTTTGTTTAGTGTTGCATTTTTAGTCTAGAGCATTACACAAATTGCTGTGTATATTACTACTGTAATACTGTAAATTTATCTCTCACTGAAGATTTTAGTAGAGATGAGAAGGAAGTTTCTTTACTAGGAATCACTATGCTAAGATGAAAATTTCAAGACAAACTGTCACACAGTTTCTGTAGGTTCTGTATGTTTTCCCACTCTTTTCTTAGGTTGATTTAAAAATAAAAACAAGACAAAAAAAATTAAATCCTATATATTGATGTAGGCTGAAATATGTTTCAACAATTCTTTCAGTTTTTCTGTCCCATTTAACAATAAATTGGCATAGTTCCTTAACAGTTTTCCGTAAGTATAAAATCCTTCTGGATTCTGATGCTTCAGAATATGGGGGACATCAAAGGCTGGACCACAATACAGAGTATTTCTCTGAAGAATATCCTCACAATTATCGACATAATTCACTTATGGTAAGTAAGACATTCTGTTTTTATCTGAACAATTTTTGAAGTTCTTCGGAGAAGTATGGAGCATATTCTAGGAATATTTCTGTGTTGTTTTTTGTTTGTGCTTTTTTCTGAAATCACCCTTTAGATGAATATAGGAGAGGTGATGCCATGATTTTATTATGACCTATAAAGTTAACTGACTTTCCTTTTTTGACATTACATTTAAATGTGCATGCCCTCTTGCAGTACAGACACAACATTCCTTGCCAAACAATATGCATGAAAACCTTCTAACATGCTTTTGAATTGCCATTTTGAACATAATCATTTCCTTTATTTTCATGTCTGAGAAATACCATCTTCATGCTTTATTTGTGAATAGAGTTCCATAGAAACTAATTTTTGCATCGCTTTCTTAATATCATGTGCTGAACTCCACAAACATGAATAAGAGCAAATCATGCATTGGCAACTGGCTACTTCCTCTCCTCAGTTTACAGAAAAAAAAAATGCAACATAGAACAGACCTTCTCTAGTCCCATCAAGAATTTCCAGTCCTAAACTATCTTAAATAATGAATAAAGACTTTCCCACAGATCACTTCAGGTAATGTGGGAGGCATATACTTGCATATGATTTCTGTTAGCTGAGGTGGTGACTAATCAAAACCAAAATAACTCCTTTGTCATTACTCTTGAAATCCTAATTACTTACTACAATTAACAATTTATGAATTTGTTACTTTCCCATTCATTATATATGTGTATACATATACACATACATGGGTATGTATGTTCACAAACTCAGAGATTAAGATTCAAAAAGACCATGAATTAAGGCAGAGTTCACTGAAAAAGTTCTGAGAACAGTTAAGTTGTTGACTAGATTTTCATATTTAAAACATATACGTGTGAAGGGGTGTGTGTATTTCTATACACAGGTATAGCTGTACACAGAAATGCTTGTACATACATTACATTTGTATTGTAACCGAGTACAGATACAGAGGATCTCTGCACTGGATTGTGTGTGCCACTCTTCCATGACAGAATGGAGAAATCAGTTTCTGGTGTGACGTCTTAATGTGTCTCACGAGATCTATATTCCTGAGAATTATTGTAGCTTTTAATCTATCTCACACTTGCTTTCACCCTATTTCATTATATTCAGAGTACTGACATTTCTTTTGTTTGCATGTTTTAAAGTGGTTTTATTTCATGAAAAGAATTCTTGTGCTTTTATCATGCTTGGCCTAAAGGATCTTGGGAACATTTTTTTAATGTCGGTATGTGACAATGCCTTTATAGAGTAGGTAAGTATCTATTCTCATTTGCACAGTAAGAAACAGACCCTGAGAGTTCATTCCTGAAGGTTATACAGCAAATTAATGCTCCCAGAATTCTTGCTTCTTGTGTCCAATTCAAATACATTGCTTTAGTGATTAGAGAGCATCTTAATTATCTGCCACTAACTCAACTTGTGCAAGGCTATTAACTAATCTAGAACGTATATTTCACATTTGGACTTTTAGATGACGAATGCAAGTCATTCAAGACAGAAAAAATGCAACAATATGAAGATGTGATTTGTTAGGAGCATGTAGAAGATAAGGCATGTGACAAGCAAAGCAGCAAATGCATTTTTGCAGCATAAATTGTGGCATGGCAATGGCACTTCCGGGTCAGATAGAAACCCATCAGAATGGGTCATGATAACTGTCTTTTATATCCTTCAGCAGTACAATTCACAGACCAGCTTCAGTCAACAGCCCAGAAGATGCCACAAGCACCACATAAAGGTAAAATGGTAGTACAAGGACACAAAGGAAATGTAGCTGGGGAAGCACTCTGGAAAACCAGACCAAATTTAGCAAGATAGAACTCTAAGAAACAAAGAACAAAAGCTACAATAAATATCTGCAACTGCTATTTTACAATAAAACATTTTTTTTATTTACAATAAAACATTTTTTGCTTTATTGTAAATAGCATTTTAAATCCTAGTTCTTAGATGATCAGTCATCCTTGAGAACTGCTTTAATCTTACTTGAAGGTTATAAAATCCAAGTAGGTGTCTTCTTTCAAGTTTCTTTTCAGAAGATGTATGGCAACCACCTCAGTGAACTCACACAAATTTTTTACTTTTTTTTTTTTTAATAATTATTTTATTGTACTTGCATAATGCATAAAACTTAAGTATTTAGTTTCAAAAAATTTAGTTCTTCATCCACCATAGAACTCAAAAGATATATTTTTTTTTCATGGTGACAGATGCACCTCCCTTAAGGTGTGTTAGTAAACACTATCAGCAAAAACAGGCCCAGAGTACTATGGCAAAATCACATGCAATAATTCTGCTGCTCAAGTCAAGCTTAAATAGTGTACAAACATTACTAAAATAGGAGATTAGATGTGACATGAGTCATTCTAGAAATATCACCTAATAAAATAAAAACACAAAGTGATGGTGCAAAATAAGAAGGGAAATATGAAATACCTGGAGCGAAGAAAACTGGATGAAGCTTTGTAAGCGCTGCTAGGTATTGCACTGAAACATTTTGCTGATGAACAGATGATAATTCGTGTTCTGTTTAGTAATGCTGTAAGAAGGCCAGATTTCAAAATCATTACACACACCCTGAAAACTCAATAGAAAAATGCACCAAAATATCCATTGTAATATGACTGATCTAAATAGTGATTATAATCTAATTTTTCCATTTCTCTGCTTGCTCTGGTCTGTATTGTTAACAAATATATTGCAATCTACATAACTTTCCATGTCATCAAACCTTCTAATAACAAGCCGTTAACTTCTTTGCTATTGTAGAAATTGACTTTTTACCACAGTTTTATTTCTGTTTGTATTTCCACATGATACTCCCCAATAGTCTTTTTTGAGCCATGTTTTATGAAAGTTCTGTACTTTTTCAATGCTTGTATAAACATTGTTTTGTTTTAAGTCTTCCCATTTCTTTACAGGTAGTAAATTAAATGCTGTAGATGCATTTCAACTCCTGTCAGATCCTAGTGCCCCTTTATGTACAAAGTCATTTGTTGATAGCTTTCTTGATTGTTGGACCTGAGACTTAGACCAGGTGGGGGGAAGTGGGATCTGTTTTAATGATATTCATTGTTCCAAATGTTTTATCAGGCAACTGACTTGGTTGAATTTTACTGTAAAATGTTGTTTGATATCAATGTAGTACAAGTAACTTAAGTATTTTTTAACTCACAGAAGTAAGGGCTTATAGGGAAGCAGTGGGTTTTATACTTTGTATCTCCATAACTCAGTAACAAAAAGGCCAAATGTAATATTGTAGAGTGTTTGTGTCATTGGCAAAATAGTATGCAGTTTATTGTTTAATGTATTTCAGTTTTTATACATTTCCTTTTTGCCACCTTTCTGCATACTTCTTTCCAGTTAGCTCCAGTTAGCTAAAAAATAGATGCTGAAATACACCACTCCACACTGCCACCCTCCCTCCCCCCTAATGAAATAGAAATTGTGTGGCTTATTTTAAGAATATCCTTATTGCTGGGTTGGGCTTTTTAACCTTGGCCATAATGTATAATATTTAATGTCAAAGTTCAACTTCCTGCTTCCATGAGTCTATTGACAAATTAAAATATTCACATACTGAGATGATCTAAAAGCTTTTAGTGACCTTAGCTTTGAAAATAGTCATTTGAATTACTTTCTTGATAAGGATTTATGTATTAAATTTTTAGGGAGTGATGTAGTCTTTAACTGTTTCCTCTCCTTCCATTTACAGATATGCAGAATATATGAAAGAGTGTTTGTAGTTAGAAAGCTAACTGTTATAACTAGGGGAATCAGATAAGATTCATAGTAGCAAGATCTTTTGTTGTTTTTACCTCTTGATGATTAAGACTTATAGATTCAGTTGCTCATTGATCATTTGACTTCTTAAAACAAACAACAGCAACAAACAAGTGTAATGTTTCCAAAGTTAATGTAGTCCAATTTCATTCAATCTTTCTTCCATTCACATTTGTCTTTGTCATTTTTTGTTGTTTTTTAAAGCACTCTTTCTTAAGAAAAAAATACAAAAGATAATAGAAATTTTAAGATAGAGCCTGTGCAGTATATGGAGATCTTTTGCATAAATGAAGCAAGACAGTCTGAGAAATGATTTTCTGCATATTCATGCTTTACAGCTATAAACTGAAAAACAAATTGGAAGAAAGAACTTCACATTATTTTAAGCATACCTTCTTTTTCACTTGCAATGTCTAGCAAAATGAAATCTGAAATGTCTGTGGTTTTGTATAACAAATTATAGTCAGAAAGGAAAAGCTATCACGTATCCTATTCATTGATGGTTAATTATATTTTCAGAATAGTGTCAGTGTCTGACAATTAGTAGTGATACAGAGAAGACAAGAGATAGTCCAAAGCCCTCATTTTAATTAAAAGTTTGGGAAAATGTTGGCACAGGCTCTTGTGACATTGCCTTCTGCATCCACCAGCTGCAATATGCACTATCAAATATTTTTTCTGCAGTGCCTGATCTAGCTCTGAGTTCCAGTAATTCTCCCATCTGTTGCAAAATGACCTTGAAATGATTTTTAGGACTTGATGTTTTCCAACCCTCAAAGTAGGATGAAGGGTAGTTCATTGCAGTTCCAGCCAATTTTAGTTGTGCTTGCACCTGGTACTGAATGCAGTCTGATGGATCAGAAAGTAGAAATTGTCCTTTGTAGAACTTCTTGCTTGTGGATGTGTGTGTGTGTGTGTGTGTATATGTATATATATATATATATATGGAGATTGCTGCATATTATGGTCCTCTCAAAATATATAGAGTGAGCTTCATGCTTATATGTTCTGCTATCTACAGATCCTTCCTTTATTTTGTATTCCTGTATTCTTTATAGCTTTTCTAATCTCTTGTTTCTTGAAATTATCTGGATGTTTACAGGGGGAAAAAAAAAAAAAAGTTTAAGAAATAAGCATTTGTATGGCTGAAAAGCATCGTATACATTCCTGGCAATAGTAGCAATACCATTTTTTTCCCCTATTGTGCAATAGCCCACCTGAATGGAATATGATTTTGACATAACACAATGTGTAGCAGGCTGATAGCAATAAATGTTTTCATGCATGTATTGGAGTATGTAAACTATATTAATGCCAGAAACCCTGATCTATAAGGAATTTTCCCTTTTCAGTGTGATTGCCTTACAGTTTAAAATGGACAAGTTTAAATTGTCTGGTTTTTTTCTAAAACAGACCTTAAAGACAAGTCAGTTGTCAGTTCTTAAGTGACTTTTATTTTCATAATTGTTAATTGAAAGTCAACACCTTGATAACTGTTCTATGTAAAATTACAAATGACAAGAATATGCATGCTGAACACAGCAATAAAAAATAAGGAGCTACTTGACAAACTTAATTACAAAATAGAGCATCTGGCAAATAAGAGAATATGGGTTAGTAATGAAGGAATATAAAAGCAAGTTGTAAACTACTAAGAGCCTAATCAGAGAGGTTGAAGCCTGGCTGAAGCTAAAAACTAGCTAGAGATATAAAGAATGGCAAGATGGGAGTTCTGCAAGTGTACAAAAAGTATACAAATAGCAGAAGAGCTTAAGAAGAAACACAAGTCCCTTGACAAAGGGAGGAGTCAAACATGATAGGTACTCTGGAGAGAGCAGAAGTACTTAAAGCTTTTTTTTTCAAGCCTTGGTGTCTGAGGGCAAAGCCTGCTCTCAGACCCTTTTGTGTGCCAGTACGCTCCTGAAATGAAAGAAGCAGCAGCAGAGCAATAGGTTAGGGACACCTTAAAGAGGCAGGATAAATAGGATATACCCAGGAATCTGGAAGGATTTTGGTAGTGTGATTGCAAGGCTGCTATCATCTGTGAAAAATCACAGTTGTCAGGGAAAATTTCTGACAGCTGTAGTAAAGGCTCTAGTAAAAGCAAAAAGGAAACCTAAAGACTCTGTAGGCCAGTATGCTTTTTTCATTAGTCCCTCGAGAGATCGTGGACTGCATCCTCTTGGAATCCATATCTAAACAAGTGAGAGGCATATGAGATGGGTCAATCAGAAAGCCAATCCAGATTTAGCAAAGGTAAATATGCCTGATTAATCTGCCTGCTTTCTGTGATGAAAGGACTCTAGCTGTGTGCATGAGGTTAATACAATCAACACAGTAAGACTTCCAGCTTTGTCTCCTACAGCATTCTTATCTAGGAAGTACAAGCTGGATTTGAAGCTTGTTTTGCAGGTTGAGAGCTAGTTGGACTGCTGCAAATTTAGTAGTCAGAGAGTGAATGTCCAGCTGTTGAAAGAGTGCCCTAGGAATTGCTGCTGGGTCTGATACTGTTTGGAGTCTTCAGCAGCAACCGTACTGATGAGACAGCAAATGTGTACATGACACTGAATTAGTATGAGTTGTGAATGTTACTGGTCTAATCCAGATGTATCTTGATAAATTTAGCCAATAGAAACTTCATACAAATTAATGAAGAAAAATTCTGCAGAGGAACGCCATGTATCAGTGAAGATTAGAAAATCAGTATTCTGAGTAGGAACCCTAAGAAAAAGGACTGGGGTTATGCTGAATACGAATTTAAATGGAATGGAGTTTGTCACAGGCCCATAGCATAGTAAGTTAAAACAGGTATCTTCATTAATGCATTTCAGTGTGTTGAAATTATCTTTAAAATTCTTTAATATAACTTGGACTTGAGTAATTTAAAGACTTAAACCAAATATTAAGAAAGTGCGTAGTGCTTTACCTCAGAAAAGAAAAAAGAAAAAAGTTGCCATTTTTTCAGTATTTAAAGATGACAAAAGAAGTTGGCTTTTATTTTTTATTTTTATTTTTATACCATGGATAGGGCATAGACTACTCAGCACACCAATGCTGCCAGACTGCTGAAGGAGTCCAGTAATTGCAACAAGTATGATGGCCCTTAGTCTGGGTGGAAGAGGAGTATCTGTGGCTAGGAGGAAATCAAAAAAAGGTTGGAGAAAATAGAAATAAGTGGGGTGTGTTTTCACAGAAGTAGTAATTAAGGTGATGAAAGAACGGGAAAGGCTGAGGGAGCTCTGGGATTTTAAGTGTCCTAAGAAGGAGCAGAAGTGAGAAATCTGGGCTGAGAAGGCTGAAAATGTTGTTGGTTCCTGGACAGATAGTCTTCCAGATGTCACTTTATCTCAGGAAATATTAGCAATATTTGCAATATCTTTGGTCACGTTTTTTCTCCCGTCTCTCACCCAAATGTTATGTATTCTGTCTGTTTAAACAAACAGTAAAGCCAGAGTACATACACAGTGGTATTTCTGGAAATACTGTTTAAAAAAAAAATTGACACGGAAAAAACATTTGTAACAGAAATTATCTAATGTTTGTGTAGTATTTTTTTTCTTTTAAAAATTTGTACACTAGTGGAATGAATATTTAACTTCAGATGGAGAGAGTCCTTTGTTTTGTCGCTTTTTGCATGCAGTTTTATTTAAGCTTTGGAGATGCTTAAAATGGTGAATGAAATAAATTGATAAGATTAGGAGAGAATGCCGCAGTTGGCTTCTCTATGATTTTGCAAGAAGCCTAACAAATCAATAAACACTAGAACCCATATTTAATTGCCCAGACGTGGAAAAACACATGGCTAATAAGGTGGCAGTTAAATCAGTTTGTGACAAATCGTAAATATACCTCTTATCAATTTAAATATATTTTACACAAACTCTGAAAATGTGCCTAAAACCAGTTCTAAAATTCTGATCAACAGTGAACTGGTGTGATGATTCCATGCTGTTCTCAGATTCTCAGCTACAAGTTGACTTTAAAGGAAATGAGATAATTTATTCCTCCTAAGATCTGATATATTATTGACCAGAATATGATTAAGAATTGCTGTATCCTGTGTTTATGTTAATATTTGTTGCCTTAACTGAAGTAGCTGTTTACACATTCTTTGTTAGGAGCAAATAAGAATAATTTTCTTTCCCTTTTCATGTCATCATATAAACCCAGAGCACTGAATTTCTCAATAAAGAATTTGAAAAATCTCTCCTTTATCTATACGTTCTGAACTAGTTGACTTCATTAAGTATTTCCTTCACTGCACATATTTGTAGGAGCTATTTATCACTGAAACCTTAGGGGAAATCATTATGTTTGCTGCCTTTCAAGAAGCATTGGACATGGCTCTGTCTGGTTCAATGAAGATCAGCTGTTCTTTTCCTCCTTTTCCTAAAGCTCTTTGCTTTATTGCTTTATTCTGTTTTGAAAACTATGAAAGCCTTTCATGCCATCAGGCTCTAGTTTGCAGATAACGTAGTTGAAATTGCACAGTCTTAGACGTTCCACAGGGATGGAGGGTACTGTAAAAGAGGATGTTGTCAGAATGAAGCCGATAATCTTCAATGTTGTGTTATCTTTTATAATTGCATTTTTATTGACTTGTTCAGCAAACACATTCATATGCTTGACAATTGATGGAGTACCATATATCAAGGTAATTGGTAGGTAGTACATATCAGTCTCATTTTCAGATTGTGACTCTACTTTGCTTGGAAGAAATGTCATGTAAAATATATTGCCATGAGCTTTTTGTGATCTATGAGAAGTCTTTTGATTATATGCGTATCTTTTCATGGTAATAAGGTAAAAGACCATAAAGCAAAATGCAATAGTGTAATGATTAATTTGAATCTGTATATAGTTTTTAGATAAAGTTTTATTGCTCAGACACTGAAACTCCACAGGTGCCAAGATGGAGAATACATTGTTGTGTCATATGGCTTGTATTTACCTGTATGAAATGATATGATGGACCTTGGGGCAACTTTACTTCACAGCAGAAGGGTGTTCAAATGCTGTTGTAAAACTTGCTCATTTATCGTTATACAGTCTGTTGACTTAGATGTTCTCAAGCTTTTTAAACTGGGCATTGGAAGTCATATGAGGCCCTCTACCGGTAGCCTCTTTAAATCTATCAAAGTAAGATTTATTAAAAAAAAAAAAAAAAAAAAAAAAAAAAAGAGGAGAGAGAGTGCAATTAAGATGTCTTTTAAACGTTTAGATTGTCTTGTATGATTCAAGTGCTGGGGACTAAGCAATTAAGCACATTTAAAATGTGATAGTATGACCTGCTAATGCTAAATGCTAAACATCCATACACTGCAAATATGAGAAATTATGAATGGTAAAGTATTTCACACGTGTTTTCACATACGCTTTTGTAGAAATTGAATCCTGTGAGGTTTGTGGTTTTCTCAGCTCTTCTTGTTCTTGTCATCTTTTTACTAGGTGTACATTCCAAGCAGAGTGGCTATTGTGCTTCAGAATATGGATAATGCAAAATGAAGATCTCTAATAATCACCGAAGAAGCAAGTGATAGAGGAAGTGCTGATATGGTGTACTAGTATGAAGTATAACAAAACTAGTTCTAAGAAATCTTTCTGAAACCGAATGTAGTAATATTATCTGTTTAAAATGCAAGATTAATATTCACATGTAATTGCAGAGCTCTGGGTTCACTAGAAACTGTTTTGGAAACCATTATGAAAGAAAGAAAAATGTAGTTCTGGTATTAAAAAATTAGTCTTTAAAATATTGCAAAGCAGCAGGTATTGCTAATTAAATTACTGTTTACAGTTTTATCAGCAATAACATCTTAACAAGCATGATCCTGCTCCAGTGTTTATAATGTCTTGCAAAAATCTTTTTTTTCATAGTGAATTCAAATGTTCATTCAAATGTTCAATGCATAGTAGCTTGCTTAAATAGAACAGCAGTTCTTGGCTGAAAGGCAGGCTTAATGGTTTGTGGGACCTAGTTTGAGGCTCCTCTTCAGTGAGGTCCAACATGGAATTTAAAGTGTTTATCCAAATGGATGAGAAGGTCCTTAGAGTAATGTACTCTGCCATTTTTTATTTTATTAAAACTGCACAAAAATGCTAAACATCCAAATGGGGAAGCCAATTGACCGCTGACCTGCTGAGACCATTGTGTTGCTTACTTGCTCAAATCACTTAGTCTGTGCACCTCACTTGCTACAGCTGAAAAAATGATAATTATTATATTTAGATGGCTAAAATCTCCAGTAAAAAGTGGAATGATACTCCACTGGAAAATGTTCTTAAGATATAATTATTCCTGTTGCTTTAATTTCAGTGACGTCAGGACCTCGTAATACTGATTTCATCATTTCTAGCACATGCTTTCAGTTTGGAACATGAGGTGGTTCTTGCACTTCTATAACTTCTGAAATGTTGCTTATGGTTTGAGAAGAAACAGTCTCAAAATATAGTGATCAAGTTTTTTCAGTAAAATCAAGGTAGTTAATTGTTGGAGTGCTGCTAAGATTATTCAAGTGAGTTCTTTAATAAGCTAGAACTTGTTTTTGTAAAAAGTAAGATTCTTTATATTTGAAAATGTATTGCAGAGTACTCTGGAAAATTCATACCAAATTAATGAGACATACTTTATTTTTTCTCCACTTTTTTAAAGGCACACTAGAATTGGTTACGAAATTAATGTCTTTTTTTTATAACTCTTCAAGTAGCCAAAGAGGAAGATGTCCATGACCATTTCCAAGTGGTGTTGTTTTATTTTTTTAACCCAGTTTTCTACATTGGAATAACTTTTCAGTAATTTACACATCTCTTCATAGTTCTCGGAATGCTTACTTCTACTTTGATATGGCTTACTTCTTAGGCAAAATAAGGGAGATGATGGAATATTACAACATGATGGAAAACAGTCTTTTCGCAAGGTTCACACTGAAAGAACTTCATGAACATCCTGTCTGCTATATTCTTTATGACAGAGAATTCTGTATTGCAGAAGAGAACTATAATACTGTCTTCTATTGTGCTTCATTTTCCACTGTACCAGTTTAATCATTGCTTGTTAGTGGGCTAATAAAAGCATTCCCAGACACTGAGACTTCACAGGAAAATACACTGAAGTATTTTAGCAACTGGAACTGATAATCTTTTTTTTCCAAATTGTTTTCCTTGTAGTGAAACAACAAGCAACTTCTAATATATATGCTATATTTACGTTATATTGATCTAATGTTTTATAGGTCTTTTTTTTTTTTTTTTTTTTTTTTTTATATTGGCAGAAGTTCCAGGTTTCAAATAGTAATGCAAGGCAAGAACCCTTGTCACAACTTTTTTCAAGAGAAGGAATAATGCATGATGTGAAGTATAAACTATGTAAAATTACATGCAAATAAACTGAGGACTATAAAACCAAGGCATTTGTGATTTTGATTGCTTCTACTGTAAAAGATTGTGTAGTAGCCTTAATACTGGACAGTATATTAGATCTGCCCAACTTGAAATAGGTAAGTTGTCTTTGTCAGGAACATTCTAGAGAGACTGGCAGATTATTTGTCAGGAATACATCACTCATGTAATGATACACTAATAAATGCAAACTACAAGATTTGCAAGATGAGCATGTAAATATAGGAAGCATAATAATAAGGGGTTTTTTTTGGAGTCCACGTCTACATTCTAATGGTGGTGTTCTGCCTGTATTAAGATGTTGGCATATTTTCCCTTGAGGGTGTATCTCTAATCATGGAATAATAGAATGCCTTGGGTCAGAAGGGACCTTAAAGATCACCTAGTTCTACCCCTCCCCTGCCATGAGCAGGGATGCCACCTACTAGATCAGGTTGTACCCATCCAGCATGGCCTTGAACACCTTGAGGGACGGGGCATCCACAGCTCTAGGCAACCTGTTCCAGTGCTTCTGAGTGAAGAATTTCCTCCTAACATCTAATCTAAATCTCTCATCTAGTTATCTGCCCATGTAAAAAGTCACTCTCCATCTTTTTAATAAGCCCTCTTTAAGTATTTAAAGGTTTCAATGAGGTCTCCCCGGAGCCTTCTCTCAGGCTAGAGCACTATTCTATCAGTTGGAACAAGTGCTCCAGCCCTCTGATCATCTCTGTGGCCCTCCTCTGGGCCTGCTGCTGGATGCAGTACTCCCAGTAGGGCCTTATAAGGGCAGAGGGGCATAAAACCCCTCCTTGACCTGCTGGCTATGTCGCTGTTGATGCAGCCCAGGATGCAATTGGCCTTCTGAGCTGTAAACATGCACTGCTGTCTCGTGTTAAGCTTTTTGTCCACCAGAACCCCTAGGTCCTTCTCTGCAGGGCTGCCCTCAATGAGTTCCTTTCTCGTCTGTGCTCATGTTTGGGATTGCCCTGATCCAGGTGCAGCACCTTGCACTTGGGTTTGTTGAACCTCACTACATGTAGGATCATGTAGGCCCACTTCTCAGGCTTATCCATTTGCATGGCATCCCTTCCTTCTTTGGTATCGACTGCACCACTTAGCTTGGTGTTATCTGCAAACTTGCTGAGGGTGCACTCAATCCAACTATGTAATTGATAAAGGTATAAAACAGTATCAGTCCCAAAATGGACACCTGAGTGACAGCACTCATCACTGACCTCTGCCTGGATATTAGAGCTGTTGACTGCAACTCTCTGGCTGCAGCCATTCAGTCAATTTCTTATCCACCCTTCAGATCCATCTCTAATTTAGAGAGAAGGATGTTGTGTGGCACTGCATCAAAGTCCTAACAGAATTCCAGGTAGATAACATTGGTCAGTCTTCCCCTGTCAACTGATGCAGTCACTCCATCACAGAAGGCCACCAGATAGGTCAGGCATGATTTGCCTTTGGTGAAGCTGTGTTGGTTGTGTTGGACCACCTCCTTATCATGCATGTGCCTTAACGTTGCTTCCAGGAGAATTCATTACATAATCTTCCCAAGCCACAGAGGTGAGGTTCATCAGTCTGTCGTCTTCCTTTCTACTGCTGTTAGAAATGGGAGAGATGTGTCCCTTTTTCCAGCCACCAGGGACTTCACCTGAGTGCCATGACTTTTTAAATGTGATGTAGAGGCTTGGCAGCTACATGAGCCAGTTCCCTCAGGACCCTGGGATGCATGTCATCAGGCCCCATAGACTTGTTACCCGATCAGTTTCATCAGAAGGTCATCAGAACTCTGTAGATAAATCTGATAGTTTGTCACAGAATTAAATGAAGTGGCACATGGTGAGTCATCCCTGAGCACAAGACTGCACAGAGATTTTTATTTACATCATGGAAGAACTCCCTTTAAAGATAACCTCTCTTACGGCAATGGGCTGATAAGGATCTATACTCCTTTAAAGACAGCTTTCCTACTTCCCTAGCATCTTGAAAGAGATGCTTTTTGAACGAGGTGCTTTTTGGCCTCAGAAGTTGTTCCATGGTCTCTCTAGCCGTTAATATGAACTCAAGAAGTTCTTCCTCACCTGACAGTTTATCTAAAGACTCAGACTGATGTTCCAGGACCCTACCTCTATTTTGCAGTTTGTATGCTGAGTGGTTCCTTGTACTGAATAATTCATGTTCTTCTCCAGCCTAGGTGATCCGTACAGTGACAGGCAGGTATCCACTAGACTGTGTATTCCAAAGGTAGTAAGTTTTGATTCCCTTGCTGTTTCCTCCTCGTCCCACAATTCAAGCCTTATTGTCCTGAGGTTTATTTTGAAGATGAAAAATGAAGCAGTTGTTTCAGCTTGGTGAGTATGTCCGAAAAACACACTTCAGTGGAAAAACTGTTTGACCTTTCTGTTTGCTTTTCTCCTATGGAATTTGTCTTGCTCATTATAGTCAATTTAGTAAAGAGTTTGTTAACCATGTTCGCTGAAAGACAGGAATGTGGTGTAGCTAATCCTCTGACAAGTGGAGGCCAACTGTATGAACAGTAAAATACCAGGCTAGATAAATTGTTGCATGGTACTTAGACATAATGTAAGGTGATATTTTCTGTATCAATCTGTCAATCACAATTCTGCTTTTAAATTAAGATGTTTAAAGCAGCTGAATAAGTTTTAGTTGTCCCATTTTTTCATGATTCCAGGTTCTTAACTGCACATCAATGGATAAACAAATAACTTCCTATTTATTTAAAGGTCTTTGTTCTCATGCATAGAAATTACTTCATTAGTTACATAGCAAAGGGTATGAATTATCTGAATGAAGAACAGAAACAGTTTCCTTTAACTTAAATGTAGGTATTGTGTTCTGGATACATAGAGGTCTATGATCAGGTCTTCTTCCTGCTCCATAATTTGCTTGTGAGGAATAAGTATAAAGAATTCAGGTTTCCTCACGGACTAATATTTCCAAGCTGTAGTCATTCTAGGTGAACTGCTACAGAGATGAAGCAGTGTTTTACATATTTGTATTTGCATATTTCATCCCTTAGCTAGGATTTGAACTTCATAAAAGCCAGCCTAGAAGTGGCTTCCTTAAAATTAACAGAAAATTTTCAGCCAAGGAAGTCTCTCTGCATGACTGCAGTTTCAGATCTCGTAGCATATATCATGAGTGTTTTGAAAGGAAGGTAGAGGTCATTTGCTCTAATGGAGAGCTGTCTCTAATGCCAAAGCATATTTTTAAACTCTTTTGATTTCCAGATCATTTTGAGTTGTATTAAAATTATGGAGGAGAGAAACTGCTTCTTTCTGAAAGTTTTACTAGCATTTAAAAAACAAAACAAAACCTCTTTTGGTCTTCTTTACCCTTGGTATAGAGAGAGAATTTTTTTTTCTTCATGCAGTGTCTCCTTTATGCAGACTTTCTCATTCTACTTCATCTGAACAGTTGCAGTAATAATGATAGGCTGACATATGACTATTCTTACTGAAAAGAATTATATAAATCCTGGGATAAAAATAACTCCAGTTGAATGTGTTAGAAACATTCCACTTATGGAAAGGTAAAAACAAAAGTTAATTATGACTCATTAGATGAGACAAATTATATTTTTCATGCCTCTGAATACAATATGTACCCTGTAAATATAAATAACTCTCGGATGTTCATGGTAAATTAAAGCCTAAAATGAATTAAGAGAAAATGTAAGAACATGTAGGCATTGGAGTAATAGTTCTCAGCTTAGCTGATATTTTTGCATATTTACAAAGCTACTCTGAACCCTGGAAAAGGTCTAACAGTTTAATTGATCTTCTTCTGAAAACTGTCTTCTGAAGTTAAGGACGATCATTTCTCAAAATATTAGGAGAGAATTAAAATTGATGCAGCACTAATCACTCATGCCATTTGACTCCAAGATAATTTCAGCGTTGTTAAAAACTGGCAGGGAACTCCCTCTAAGCTTGCTTGTCTTATTCTGACTATACTTCACAAATCACAGTTTAAATGTATACAGCAAGGACAATCTGTGATAGGATGGTGTAAATTTATTGGGTTGAATATTCAACCTTTGCTCAGGGTAAGTATGATGTTTATGAAAAAAATAGATACAGCACATTTAGGAAAAATAGTTATGTCTTCAAACACTAAAGGAACTAAGCAGCAAATGCTGTAATGTTATATTGTTTTCTCCATAGTATTTTTTGTTCTACCACTTTACAGTAATCTGTTTGAGTGATTATTGAGCAGCTATATTTTCTGTTCTCTTTACTGGAGGGAAGGGATCGGGAACGTGAAGCTACTTGTCCCGCTCTAGGCTAGCTGTCCTGCTGTTCAGGCTTTGGCAGCCGTATGGTACTGTGTGGCTAAAATGGTGCTGATAATATATCAGTGTTTTGTCTTCTGCTGAGCAGTGCTTGCACAGTGTCGAGGCTTTCCGTTTCCTTCTCTGCCCTCATGCATCCCAGCATGTGGGCTAGAGCTCGTGAAGGGGACATGGCCAGGACAGTTGACCCAAACTGACAAAAGGGATTGCCACACCATATGATGTTGTGTTTAACCAATAAATAAATAAATATATATATTTGAAACATCATATGGTGTGGCATATATATATCTGTGGTGAGTATATATATGAGGCCCTGCTTACCAGGAAGTGGCTGGATGTTGCCCGCTGATTTCAAGCTGTGAATGAATTCCTTTTCCTGCTTTGCTGGTACACACAGGTTTTACTTTCCCTGTTAAGTTGTCATTGTCTTGATCCATGAGGTTTCTCACCTTCCCTGTCCACTGTGGGCTGGGGTCGGCCCACCACAGCCACCAAAAAACTGAATTAGCTGCGCACTTCAGGGGTAAATCCCAACCTTAGTTGCCTTTCACAAAATACTGAGCGTACCCTGTGTCATTGTGGGTTCTAGAGCAAGATAACTGGAGTACGCTAATTATCCTGTGGTTAAAGTATCAGCTTTGTGAATGATCAGACAAAATTGTGTATGTACCCAGCCTGTTTCATGCTAAAAACTCTTGGACCGATTCTGTTGTATAAGTCTTGACTTGCTGACAAACAATTATTCCTGTAGAAAAATATAGTAGGGTTTTGTTTTTTTTTTTCAAGTAGAAAATTATATATATATTTTTAAATTATTTTAAATATAAATTTCTTCATAAAGGTATTCTGTATTAAACACAAAAATATTCTATCAAATAACTACCTTCTGGTACAGTAAAGATATGGAAAATTAACTGAAACAAAAACCTGCTCTGTAGGACGTATGAAATTCTAATCACGGCTTCTGTAGAAAGTGTCTGTTGACCACTGCTTCCATTGCTGCTGCTGTTGTTCATTGCAGTAGTATTGGACCAAACACAACATTTTTTATGAGTCTTTCTGTATTCTGTAGCCTGTGTTAATACTAGCTATGAATTTTTGAGGCAATCACAGTTTTCTGTCTTCCATAATAAGTTGGGGTTATCTATGGCTGGGGGTTTTCTAGAGTGCAGATAAGAGGGGAGCCTTAAGATGTCTGGTAGTGGTGTTCAATTCCTGCCTTTGCAGTTCCACTAATCATTTTAAATCTCTGACTGTGACATGTTTTTGTCAGACAAAAGCAAACCCTGTCTGGAAGAAAGAAAGAAAAAAAAAAGCACGTCTTTAGACTAGCATGAGAAAGCCAATTATGTAAACACATTGTGTCCACAACCTAAAATGTATTTTTCTATCAATAATTGTTTGTCTGAAGGAACTAGTGTTGCTCAGTTTATGAAATGGAGCAGAAGGGCTGTGTGACACAGAGAACAGATTTCTGACCAGAAAACAATTTTCCCAAGGCAAAAAAAATCTATTCCAAGATTCAAATATGTCCTCATTTGCAGTGGGAGATAACCAGAAAGAATGAGAGGTTTAAAAAAACAAACAAAAAAAATGTGAAAGCGAATCTAATAGATCTGTTAGTGTGGCATTAGCTTAAGACCTGCTGGACAGTCTCTGTAATTCTTAATTCAATTTACTTTGTTTCTGGTAGGTTCCCTTGGTCCCAAACTGTTGCTACTCTAGAGAGACTTCAAATTCCAAGTTCAATAACATGTCTCTGTGAGGAAGGGGATTAAAAAATAAAAGGAAAAAAAAAAAAAAAAAAGAGGTTGTTTGCATCTTCATAGATGGATAATGGGAAAACAAAACAATACAAAAAACACCACCACCAGCAGCAACAACAACAAAAACACCAAAAAAAAATCAGAAAAATTCTATAAAAATATAAATGCTGAGCAAAATACATTTGGAAAGCCTAGACAGTAACAGCTTCAACATCATTAGTGTAAGCAGCTCTGTAGAGGAGGCCTAGGCCTTCAGGAGGTTCATTGCATGAGTGAATCCATGTACCTTTCTTCTGAAGATAAGGAACTTTTTTAGTGAGTGTATAAAGTCATTGGGCTACAGGAACTAGCTTTCTGTAGGCCTCTTTTGGCTTCTGCACTTCAGGCCTCAGTGATTAGCGGCACGATGCCTGCCTGGCACCTGCAGGGGAGGGAAGGCAGGCAGTGGCTGGCCAGGCTGATGGCCTCAGTGTCTTCTCTGCCACATGGGTCAGGGTGTCCCAGCAGCGATCCTTGCACAAATGTTGTTGATGCCACAAGATGATTTGGCAGGAACGTAACTTTTTTATGGCGTTAAGATGTCCAGAAATTTGACCCTAGCTGGAAAATGGGCTCTTTACAATTGGTGTCTCAGCCTTACAACTTGTCAGGGGGTGACTGTGTGGTGTCCAATTTGTATGTGTGTTTTCTAGTTGTGCTGTATAACAAACTGCTAACTAACAGAACTAACTTTTCCTTCTTATTTTCAGTAACCTTCTAGAGTTACCAGCCCTTGTTCCTCAAACTCATTGGAGAAGTGTAATACAATGTATATTCATGGATTAACACAGTGGCCACAAGTCCTTCATAGCAATGACCTGTTTGTTTTGTTTTGTGTTTTGTTTTTTGTTTGTTTGTTGTTTTTTTAAAGGAATATTTCAGTAACATGATTAAGTATTTTAAAAGAAACTGAGCACGGTTTGCTCAGCTGAGGATAGCTGGTTGAAAGTGATAGTAAATGATATATTTAGTGCAATTTTAGCTTTTTTCCTTCTTTTTTTTCTCTTTCTACTTTTTCTGTGGATGGAGTAACCACAAGGTATCACTGGTGGTTAATGCGTGCCTAGAAATACTATCACCAAATACGCATGCACGCATTAAAGGGAACATAAAACCATATTGACACATAACTAGAAATTAACTAGGGAAAGCTATTCTCATATCAACAAAAATAAATAAATAAAAATTCTAATTATCCAGTTCTCTGTTGGATTTAAATACTGACGGAATGGAGAGAGAAGCGTCCTAATTTTCCATCACTGCACAAGCAGGGTTACTCATTTTCAGAAATCTTCATGTTAGTTCTGGTACAAAACATGAAAGGAGCAAATATCCCCAAGTTATACATCTGCTACTGTTACAGAAGATCTCTTCAGGAAATTCTTGCCTAGCAGTGTGTACTTATTACACTGCTTGATTGTAATAGTCCAATTTAAACTTGAGTGGTGATACACAGCATGTTATGTAAAACACTGCACAAGGATGTTTAAACGTGAAGGATCATGGCTGGTGTTTCATCAGAGGTAACTCATCGGTAGACATCGCCATGAATAATTAAATACACTGACCTTTAGTTTTAACAGTCTTGATGGGTTTCAAGCCAAGACGTGCTTTGATGCTAGACATGGCACTCAGCCTGTCTTGTCTGCATTTGCTTTTTTTTCTGAACAGAGCTTGTGAATCTTCCTGTTTATTTTGGGTGACTTATGCAGGTGTCTAGTGGGCTTATCTTCCCTATTGTCCTGCCACCCTGCAGGACTGTACCTTGCTTAGTCCTGCCTGCCTTTAGCTATATTCTGAGAATCCCTCGTGTCCTTATACCTGCCTATTTCTCTGACTCTTACCACCCAACAAGGTGGGTATGTTGATAGGTGTAATTGCAAGGCTTTTGCCCATGAAAAGCTCTGCCAAGGCCAAATCTCTCTGGTGCTTGGAGGCAGAGAGATGATTACAGCAGGGACAAATATACTGGCCTGTGTTATACAACATCCTTAAACATCACAAGGGGCCCAGCTCTGAACTTCCCCAGATCCTATGGAGTCTGTGGCCCTGGCTTGGTAGCCTCTTTTAAGGGCTGTCTGAGCTGAAAGGATTTGTAGTAATGTTTCTGTTAATGCTCTCACAGCAGTTATTATAACACTGCACATGTAAGCTGCAATCAGAGATGTGCAAATGAACGATCTTCAACTTATTAAATTTATTCCTCTGTGTCATCTGCTGAGCAATGCTTGCATGTTGCTGGTAGGGAATTTTCCCCATGAGGAAAAAAATTAGGTCTGAGCACGTCCTTGCATATATTTAGAGGAATCTGATTCCTTTGTGTCCCATAACGTCTTTGCTCTGAAAAGTTGGTGTATGGTGGATGGCTTGCTCAGGAGGTGAGAGAACCTCATACCACAGCTCACCAGGCACAGCTTTTTATAGTGAGACATGGGGGGGAGCAAAGCAAAGTATGAAGGTGTGAAGGGTCTGTGAAGACACATCACCCGCTGAGGTTGCTTTGAAGCCTAGTAGAAGTCAGGTTTGATGGGAATCCTGCTGCAACCTGCTGGACTGATGCAATCAAACACGTCCTCTTCCCATCTCTTCCAAGGGGGTCAGTCATATCCATATCAGTACACAGATGCTCTGTGTGCTCAAGGGATGCTCCATATGCAATGGCAAGAACTCAAACAACAGAATGGCCAAGGCAAGCAAGAGTGTGAAACCTCAAACACACGGAAAATTTACTGTTTGTTAACTCTGTTCCAGTTCTTACTAGAGTCAATCATGTGCTTGTTCTGTCTTTCACAGTGAATGGTGCTGGCAGAAAATGCTAGCTATGTGATAATCCTGCACAGAGGGAAGGCCAGGCTTGCTTGGGGATGGACTGCGTGTAGTAGATCGGTGTAGAGCAGGGAGTGGTGGACAGGGAATAAGTAGCCAGATAAACCTGGTAAGTATCTGCAGTGAAGCTGTTCCTCTTGCTTTTAAAACTTCTGTTTATGTATCTCTTGGTCACAGAAACTTGAAGAGTTCAGCTTTATTCTTTAACCACTCATTCTACAGTATCCTGTTCCCACTATTTTTACGCATCTCTAAGTCACATCATTAGCAAAAGCAGCCCACTGCTGCACAACATTTCCACACATGATACTGCTTAATTAACCAAGTGATGTGTAGTTAATACTGCATGATATCTTTCTAGAAATGCATCCTGAAAGGCCTCAGAAGTGATAACAAAACCAAACAAAACAAAAAAAGTTATAGTACAGTTCAGAAAGATAAATATGCTGCAAATGGTTTGGTATCTCTGGTTGTAAGGCTGTGTCTACAAACACGATTTGGATCAGAGAAGTAATATGCAATTTTGAAGCAAGTTCCCTGAGGGACTCCAATCACTATATGCTGACTCTGTTCCCAGAGCAGTTTGGGGACAAACAAGGTATATTCCTTGGAGATGGAACCAAACAGATTTTTTCTCCCAAAGCACTCAGAATGCCTATTGGTATGTAACTTGTTTAGACCCTAATGTTCCCATGTATGGTCTCCACTCCCTGCAAGGACTTCCCATATGTGCCTGATGTGTGTCCCTATCAGGAAGCTCTGAGTTGCGTGTGGAGTTAAGGCATCAGCACTGGAGAGGAGACTACATCTGGCCCACAGTACACTGCCAGAGCTGTAAGTAACAGCTATGTTATGCATCAGCCACTTTGATCTTCTGTTCCTAAAATATTTGCTAATGCAGATGTAGCTTAATAGGCCAGTAGTATTGTTTCTAAATTTGCAAGACTTCACTATTGTCACATATTCCTTGGCTTAAGCCCTGATTTTTATGTAACTCTGCAAAACACAGAGCTGATTTGTGAATCTGCAGTTATTTTTACAGTTATTTGAATGTAGCCATTCTGGCATAATAACAGCCTTCAGACATTGTTCTTCTGTCTGCTAAGGCAAATATTGTTCTTGTCTAATGTAACAAAACCCACAGTGAGTAGCAAAATCTTTAATATCTAATTTTATAAACATTTTTTTGCACTTTTTCATCTGAAATACAGACTTAGAAATTGAAGCAGTATATGTAACATTTCAGTGCACAAAACCATTACCACCGGAACATTTGGTTGACAGTAGTAGTTTGGTTTCAGGGGATTTTTTTTTTTTAACTGAGACTAATTTGTCTTCGTATGCCGGAAGAATTTTAAAAATTAACGAGTTTTGTGGGGTTTGCTTTAAGTTTAGAAGCACATAGTGAAATAGTTAACTTCTTCCCTACTGACCCCAATGCCCCTGAGGGTTGCCATTCCTGTTTGTGCAATCCTAAACTCAGCATCAGAAATTGGTTCAGTCCTGGCTGATATTGGTGTTTCCTTGTGCCACAAACCTAATAAGGGATGGTGAGGGATGATTTGTGTCCCCAAAGACAAAAGCACAGGAGAAATAAGAGTGAAATAGTCACATTTTATAGACAGGGATCTGTCCATTAGAGGTTATATTTCAGATATACATTACAGTACTCTGATGATACAAGGATTCACTCCTTCCAGATCTTGCATTGCTCTATTCTTACTAATTTCTTCCTTACTTAATTGGACTCAGGAAGAGCCTGTGTTAAATGGTTTGAATACTGCCTTTGATGCCCTTCAAATATTTTGTTATGTGTAAGTTCTGCTGCATTTTACCATTGCACTCTAATGTTGCGTGCTCTAGCAAAGGGAGTAATCAGGGAGGGTGCTATGTCATATGTTAAAGGTACATCAAAGGTAGGAAGTGGTGTCTGTAAGTGGTCGTGATGTGGCATTTGCCACATCAGCCCTTTTTGCAGCTTCACAACAGCTCCCCAGATGGAGTTTCAGCACCTGTCAGTTCCTGTCTGGCTAGCCATACATGGCCACTCTTAGATCCAGAGATAGGCAAAAGCCGGAGCAGGTGAGTGAGCCCTCCAGGTGCTCCCCACCCCTGGCCCAGGGCAGCGTGCATCCCCCAGGCCAAGGTTTGTCCTGGAGGTTGCGTTAACCTGAAGCCCGTGTCAGTGGCTGGAGTCCTGTGCCAGGCAGTAAGATCAGGACTGAGGACGAGCTTAGGGAGGAAACATCAGTATTCTTTTTCATTGGAAAACCTCCCATGGAGGTCAATACTGTGGTGGTTACAGTAGTCTTGTTAATTTGATTTTTATAGAGGCACATTGGCTGAATAGCAGCAGTCCAGTAACTCACACTTGTTGTTATTGTAAGGAATTGAGGCATGAACTTCTCCAGCATGGTGTCAGGTTCTGGCCCTGCTGGGTAGATTACAACATAATAGGTAGGAAACACTGACTTTAAATGCATTTGTTGCTTATAGAGTAATCCCTGTTTATGCATTCAGTTGATACAACAGAAAGCAAAAAAAATATTTATAAATAGAGTTTAACTTCTGTTAAAGCTTAAAAAAATTATCTTGAAAAAGTTTTAAGAGGGTTAAGCAAATGTATTAAAGTTGTCATTCTCATTCCAGTCCTCCAGGAAAAGTCATCCTTCACTTTTCATAAAAATCCAGCAGTAACTAAAATGGATTTCTCTGTCTAAGTAGAGCTCAGTGTCTCTTCTCTGGGTGAATAATTGAATTTATTGGGTCATTCAGCACAGCAATAAAGTACAAATGTTTACAGATTATATTAGCAGTTTTTATTGCTTGTTATTGAAGTAAACCACTATGTTTTCTAATACTTGAAACGTTTCATTTGACCTAAAATAACAAGATTAATTTGGAAACAGCCAAAGAACAGAAGAGAACTGATGTACTACTCTTGCCAAGGGTCAAATCTGAACTGTGTTCAGATAAAAACTGTTTTTCAGTTAGATGTCTCAGTGTTAATGTGATACAGGTTCATGTATAAAATGTCCATGATGAGTTTGGTATGAATTACCCAAACGCTTGCTGATCCATGCTGTATCAAAGGGGCAGGTGGTAGTGCTGCATGCAGGCCTTTTGTGGTATTAGTTTGGTTGAACAGTCAGGTTGTGTCATAATCCTGACATAATCCTAAATGGGTTGTTCTCCACAAAAATATGTGTTTGTTTCTAAATGTATGTATGACATCTTTGTGCATAGAAAAATAAATCTCTAACTTTTATATTTGAGTATAGCATAATTGCATTGATATTTATTAATTTAATCCTTTTAGGGTCAAGAAATGCCCAAATGCCCAAACATGCCTAAAAAAAAAAAAAAAAAAAAAAAAAAAAAGCTCTGGTTTACTTCTGAAATTCTTGCATATTCCTGCAACATAAATAAATAAAATAATCATTCTGACTGTGTGATAAATCAGGTAATTTACAAAGGCCTTTTTTTTTTTTTTTTTTTTTTCTTTCCCCAGGAACATGGTAAAAAGGCTGATTTGTCTAACTAGCATTTTTGAATATTCCTTTCTCATTAAGGAAAATATTCATACAGACAAATATGACATGGATGCATATTTCTTTCACATCAGGTATATCTACTTAAATATTAAGTGAAACCATTGTCCTGACAACCTGCTAAAGCAGCCATTGATTCTGTGTAAGCTCAAATGCTCTAGTTTAAGTAGTTTCAAAGCCATTTGTTTGTTCAGTGCTTTCTTTCTTATGAGTCCTTCATTGAACTGGCTTCCCTTAAGCAAGTGATCTTAGTCCATCAGGGAAGTTCTGGGATCATAAATTCTAGGTCAGTGGGAATTATTGTCTTTCCTCCTTAAGACTGGGCCTTTGTCTTTGTAATATAGAGATGTAGTAATTACCATAACTCTGGTAACTTAAGACCAGAATTACAGTAGAAGACAGGATTCAAGACTATACTAAATTTGCAAAAGTGTTGCAGTATTTTAAATTAGTGATAAAATCCTGCCATCCTCACAAAACAGCATATGAATTATGAAATGGAATTTGGGTTTAACTCTGTATCCTGAGTTATGTATCAGTCAACTGGTGATCATCTAATAAGAGCTGATAATGACTGGCAAGTAACTGTATCTTTCTGATAACTTTGGCTTCACCATTCTTAGTAGTTTTGTGATTGATACCACTGATCTGTTGTGTTAGGATTTACCTAGTTATTTTATTGCAAGCTCCCTCAGGAAGCTTTTTCCACAGAAGTCACTAATAGCCTTATGTCTGTTCCATGTCGCACTGGATAATTACCACAGTCAACTAAGGGAGTCTGCCTTTGCTGTGGTGGGCTTTGGTTGTGTATCTTCACACATTCGCAAATAGTTGCTTTCAGGAATTTTGATTCCTTGAAAGTTCCTTTTAGCATGACACAGCCTTATCCTAAGGAACTTTTTCTTGGCTTCTCTTCCAGGAATTACTTCAGGAGAGGAAGAGGGGGAAAGATGAACACAGGATAGTGCTGCAGTGAATAACCAAAAGGAAGAACTGTACATGAGGTATAAACCACTGCAAAATGGTTCATGTAATGCATACTACCTGCCAGTGAGGTGCCAAGTCCAATGGCTTCACTTTGGCAAGTCTAGAAAGCAACTTAAGTGTTTGCTTAACTTGAAGTATGTCAGGGATGCCAGCGAGATAAAAGCCATCAAGTTGAGTATATGCTGTTTGATTTTAATTTTATTTTCCTTTTTAGTCAAGATTGGAGAGTTCAGTTTCATACAGAACGGAGGTACAGATATTCAAGGAATCTCTCTGCTTGAATTGCATTAAATCACACTGGACTTCCTAGATCTTGTCTTTTGGAAAACCTAGAATTACTATATAGGGCACTCCCCAAAACTTCATTTAAAGTCAATGAAAGCAGTCACTGTCAGTGATTGCCATATCCAGCCCGTGCCATTTATTTTTCTGATTCCCTTTTGCTTGCAATTTAACAATTATAAATATGTTTTTCCCATTAAATATTGTCAAGTGCAAACTCTTTATGTTCTCCTGATTTATACATATTTTTAAATTAAATTTTGAAGGACTGTGGTGATTATAATATGTTAAACACATTTCAAATCTTCATAAGTTTATTTTTATATTATGCAACTTGAACTACAATCATGCTAAGGGATGGGGTGGGAGGAATAAAATTAATGGATTCCTCTTGCAGTAGAAAAAAAATTATTCATTTTTTGATAAAAGATCTTATAATTTACTCTTGCCTTCACTACTTGATTTATCTCATCTTCCCACATTAATTTGTTTTTAATTTTTTCCCTTGTCTTCTGAGGTCCTCTGACTTCAGTAACAACTCTGAGATGGTTGGATTGATGGACTACAAAATTTAACTTTTCTGAACTAAAAGAAATAAAAGCTTAAACACTTGAGCTAACAAGTGATAACATCTTCATATAATAAACTAGAAATTCAGCTTTCTAGTGCCTTGATTTAAGACATTGGAAATGGATTTAGTTCATCTGTTCCATATTCCTGCTAGGCGAGTATAGTTCCATATTGCAAACCACTTTTGGTGATTTGCAGAGTCTTTAGAGGGATTAAATACTTCCTTTGTTTCATCTGAGATCCACTTATAGGCTGGTGCATATTGTTGACAGTAAAGCTTTTGGCTATATCAGCCTGTGGCTTTTTTGGTTGGTTGGTTTGGTTTCAGTTTGGTTTGGTTTTGTGTTTATTTTTTTCTTTTTCTAAAGGAGTTCTTTAGTTCTTTCCTCAGATGCTACCAGTTTATCTCCCTAAATCCTTGGTAAAAGATTGTGTGTAAACTTATTATTGTTATTACATGCTAGCAACACATTCTCTGTGCACATATTCTTGTCTCATTTGCAAAATGTTATCATACTCTCAGAATAAGCTATACTGGTCAGAATTAGCAATCTTTCTAGGGTAGATGTGTTATTTACTTTTTGCTATTTTATTTCATAAAATATTAGTTATGCTATTTAATATACAGTCAGACTATTACTTTCATTATTACAATAACTTTAAGAACCTAGCATGTTGCTTACTCTAAATGCAGAGAGATTAGTGTAATCAAAACAGCAAAGAGGAGTGGGGAAATGAAATACAGCAACTGGCAACATTAACACTTTTCTGGTACCGAGCCCCTGAGCTACACTTAGGCCTGTGTTTTAATACGCAAATGCTTGAGTTACAGATGCTGTATTCTCTGTGATCTTGTGTGTGGAACACAAGTGGGCATTCAAAGTACTCCAGTGTGGTGAGTCCTGTTGGACAGTGGCCAGAGATGAAGGCAAATTGGTAGAACAAAGACAGGAACATTTTGATGAAACCATGGGCTGCACTTAGTTCTGCAGCTGCTGCATGAGACGAGTATAACTTCTGAGTTAGTTGACCAAACGTGAATGTCAGAAATTGATCCTAACTGAATTAAGTGAGAAAAATCTTCTGTCATAATGTTTGTCAACATGAAAAACAAAAACTTATGGTGAGGAGGAGTGTGAAATAGATTTTGGCAGACTAGTTGGAGTTGTTACTGAAAGAGAGAAGACCATAACTCAATACGCTGCAGGTCCCATTCTTTCTTTCATTGCTTTTGTCCATCCTGTTCATTTCTTATACATTTCCTATACATTCCCGTGCGTGCACTTTGCTCTTTTTTTCCTTGTAGCTGAGCCAAATTTTCTTATCGTGCACCAAAACAAAAGGAAGAAATACTCAGACAACACTAATAGGTGTCAGAATATCCAGAGAGGCACAAAACCAGGAGCTATTCTAGACCACATGGTTGCAAGAAGCAATCTTAACAGAGATGCACAGCGTGTTCATGGATGATGGATCACATTTTATCCGGAGATATATGAAAGAAGTGTTTTTCCTTTTACTACTCTGTTATGTGTGTCTATATTGGCAGCAACATAGCACAAGTCAATTGAGATTCAATAAGAAAACTTTTTTTTTTTCTTTACTACGAAAGATCACTTGATGTTCAAAAATACCCAATATCCACTCTCTAGCAGCATAAATCTGATAACTTCTATTAAATCTTGTGCAGGTGTTGTATATTGAAGTCAAATGGTCATGTTATGATTTTAATTTCTTGTGTGTATTTTAATTGTTTTTCTCTGTTGTATTTTCATTAATGTTATCAAACTTTTGTTGGGAATGCTTGTTCTGTTTGCTATGAAATAGTGTATTTCCTGGTCTTGGTTCTTGAAAATTATATGGCTGTAAAATAGCACTAAGAAAGTTGCATTTGTCCTCAGGATATTCTAATGATGCGCCCAAGTTGTAACCTTAAAAAGATACTTACTTTGAGCAACTTAAAAATGCTTGGGCAACAGCACTTTTCAAGTCTCATTTATGGCATATCCATCTTAAACATTTTCTTAATTTCAGAGCACAGATGATGAATTTGGTTTTGAACAATTAATATTTAATTTAAAGCCCAATTTATTTTAAGTTCTTTTCTGTGCTCTCATGCCTTATCTCTTTGGTGTTTATACAGTAATGTTTTAAAGCTTTACTATTCAATAACAGATGAGATTTTTTTTTATTTAATAACAGCCTCTAAATGTAACCTTTATTGTTATTTGAGGCAGTCCATGGAAGTGTAACTTTGTCTCCTTCATAGCTGCTTGTAGCCTTGAAATGTTTGTTGACTATTTCATTAACATGTACCTACTATCAATTCTTTGTCAAATAGTACATTTGCAGTGATTTTTTGTCTTTCCTTGTTAATCACTTCCTGAGCAATCACCATTGATATTCCAATTTTATATTCAGTTGACTGGAGTTATGTACGGTGTTCAAAGCATTTTTCCTAGATTCTAGGCTGTTCTGATATACACTGTGATTAAAGTAATGAATATAAATGCAAAGGAGAAAAAAAAAAAAAAAAAAACATTGTGTATTGTAGCGTTTTCAGTCTCAGCTATTGCCTTTCAGGTCATTTTGCCATTTCTGGAGCCCAGGGGAAGAGACAAGCTCAGAAGCTTACTCTGGAAGGTCAGTGGCCAGAGGCTGCTGCAAAGAAAGAGGGGAATGAGCCCGGAACTGGGGCTGCCCATGTGGTGGACCTACTCACAGCTTTCCCCAAATTCAGAAGGACCACAGCTGTAGTTGAAGGATACTTTAGATGCTAAAAAACAGTGTTGGTAGGGTAGCTTTCTCTGTAAACCTCCAAGAAGTAAAGGAAGGCTGATGTCATTTCCAAAACCTAAAAATTTTGCCTCAGTGAATGTTCTTTTGCATTATTTTCATCATTCAATTCAACTTATTGTGTTGCAGTTTTATTGTGTTGAAATCTGCTTACACTTAAATTGAAGAACTGATTATGTAATGCTCCCTCCTCCTCTCTCCCCCCGCCCCCCCTTCCTCCAGGCACAGTCCTTGCTGCATCAACACATCTTGCCTAAACTATTGCTAAAAAAGTTGATTCTGATATTTTGCTACCAATTTCACATCCTGGTACTATCTATGCCTGACAATGAGTGCTTGTAGTAAAGAGAAGTGCCTGATAAAGTTTTAATTGTTCTCAGTTTGAGTGTTATATCTCAGTGGGTTTTGCTTAATGCTAAGATTTTAAAGAACTATTATGAATAAACATAGATGTAGACAAACTTTAGAGCCCCTGGCTCAGGTGTTCATTTTTGTCTACTCATCTAGAGGCTGTTGACAGTACGTTGTCCACAGGCGTGCTGATGAGAGAATGGTTATGTCAGTAAAACTATATTAACTCAGTCTATATTTGACTGGATTTTTTGTAGACCTTCAAAACCTCTACAATGTTATGCTATCTATTTCATCCATTCACTTACTAAAATCTATTTTAATTGATGAAAGGGAAGGTAAACTTTTTGGGAATAGATTTTAGCATGCTTGTTTTACTCACTGTAAATCTCCATACACTAGTGATGGAGAGAAGTAGATCTATTGCCCATTAAACTGATAGGAAAGGAACTTTGTTAAGCCTCGAACAATATTGGTGGATAAGTAAGTTGAAGCTGGTGATAACTTGAAGGGAAGAAGATAGATATGAAGATGTATGTGTTTTTGAATAGCTTGACTTTGTTTTTTGCTTCTGGCTTTATCTACCAGGTGACACTGTCTGCTTCAGAAAGAGTACCCCATTCCCACATAAAAGCACAACTGAATAATTGAAAAGCTGTATTCATCTGCCATTGTTTTGCTTTTGTAAGAGTCATTGTATAACTAGGATTAATCTAAGAGCATAATACATTTCAAAACATATTTTTATTTTCTCACAAAAGTACGCAATCATAACAATTCCTGAAAATTTTACAGTTCTGCAATATGTTAGCAGGGGCTCTGTCTGAGCTTAGTGTCATAAGTGTAGTTGAAGGAAAACAATGAAACAAGAAATAACAAAAGAAAAGACTCAAATATCAGATTAAATGGGTGTGTCGAAATGGTATGAATTGGCTAGATTTAGATCGTACTGTTTTGAAAAGTATATTGAATTTTACAAATGTTTTTCTTATGTATGTTTAATGAGCACAAGTAATCAGAGTCATTTTCAATTACAGTGGGAAGTTATGGCAAGTCTATGCTTTGCTTCAGTAGGTGCACTGGCTTTTTTTTTTTTTTTTTTAAAGAAAAAAAGGTTAGATGCAAGGAAAGCTGTATAATTTTATGAAAGAAATGAGCATGGGATGTAAACAGGCAGATTCAGTCTTGCCCATTGAAAACTATAGGCTAAAAATGTAACCTTCACAACCCTAGCTCAGCTTCGCTGTTCTTTTAGAAAGCTCAGACAAAAAAAGCATCTCTTTTCAGCTTGGAAAATATTTGTATTGTTAAGATTGCAGCAATTTTGTTAAAGCATTAGAATCATCTCTCTCTCTCTCTTTTTTTTTTTTTTTTAATCTTCTTACACATTTTCTAGTACTCATTTTGTAGTTTCATGCGGTTTTAAATCTGGGGAGAGTTATTTATTTAAAAAGTTGTTTCCTATGTTTTTGTTTTGTTTTGTTTTGTTTTGCTTTCTTCTACAAAAGAAGGGTTGCTTCTTTACTTTCTAAGAGTGGCAGTGGTTAGGGTTTCATTTTACTTAATTTTTAATTACCAGTGGAGAAATTGGCATCTGAAAAGTCAGGATGGTTTTTGTTTCCTATGTGATCATCTGTTCCTGCTGTTTATGCTTCACCTGGATACCTAATCCCTTTAGCAGTGCAGAAGATTATGAAGCTACAGACAAGAGATTACGGCTCCAGGTGAGGGATAAGCAGCTGATCAAATGAACGAAGGAGAAAAAGAGATTGTTTCAATGCAAATATCCCCTACTAATTAGAATTAGGGAGATGAATAGAGAAAAAAAAATATGATTAAGAGTCTCTCCATCCCTCTCTGTATATATATATATATATATATACATATTTGTTTTCCTTGAGAATGCCTTGAAGTTTCCATAAGGAATTAAAGCTAATTTAAAATACAGTTTTCACAAGACTTGTATAGCTGTATAGTTCATACCACACTCCTGTGCCAGCTTTGAGAGTGTTTTTCCTCTCACTTGTTGTATGTCTGTTTGTTTTAATCTTCATTTGCATCAGAATTTTACAAGGTTAAGCATTAGAAGGACATACATCTGCCAAGGATGTATGGCCAGTATTTTCCATTGCTTTGCTCATAGTGCTAGACATCACCAGTTCATGTTACAGTTAGCATTGGATATGTTCCTGAATGAATGAGGTAACATTGTAAAAATCTTCCTCAGTGTTCTGTCATCCTTCTAAGATGTGAAAATTTTGTAGACTATGAGAGCAGCCAGTGCAAGCAGTTCTTCAGTAGGTTTAACAGTGGACTCTGAGAGTATTCTGGGCTCTGACCTGTCCACAAAACTGCTTTCATATCTTCTATAAAACAAAAAGCCAGCCAAGGATAGTGATAAGTTAAAAATCTTGAAGTGATTCCTTTTTTTCTCTATCCTGTCTACTGAGAGCAGAGGCAGTTTTCTACAGATCTGTCTATGGAGCTATTGGTGCTACTGTCATGTTAATATTTGCTCTGTTTCTCATTTAGTCATCCGTCTTTCCTTTACATTCTCTGTGACCACAGTTGTAAATTACTGGACTTTACTAAAGTTAATCCAATTTGCAAATAGTTGCAAACTAGAAAATGTACGCTTAATGTTATCATAGCATGATGTGGTGTTTGGTCATCTAGTCACACAATATTTTGCTCCTATGTGACAGGTTTTGTTTTTTCCACTTCTCAGAAAAAAATTTAATGGTAATGGAAAAGTACTTGTCTGCACATTGATGCAAATGCTGGACAACGAATGACATGACTGGTCTAGCTCACCTGGTACAGCTGAGAAGAAAATCCAGTTATCCTGTTCTGACCACGTGCCCTAAATCCTGGCTCATGCTGCTTTCACTGGTGCCACAAGACCATATATCTCCATGCTTTTCATTTTTCTTTAAAAGAAAGCAAGAAAGAAACAGTGACAACAAAAACATGTCTCCAAGTCATTAGGTGGGGTAAGTACATTCAGAAAGGGCCAATTTATTTTGTGAGCTGTGCTGCACTCTCAGTAAACTTCATAAATTGCTTCCCAATATGTATGTGCAAGATTCAGTTAAAGGTAGATAAAGGTAGTTTCACAAAATTGACAGGAAAAAAAAAAAAGCCCAAAATCTTCTCTACATGTGGAATCATTTCTTCTGAAAAGGAATTGCCAGTACTTGCAATTAAAACAGAGGCTTACTAAGCATTTTCATATGTTTAAGAAGGGTGCTCTGTTGATCTACTTGTGACAGAAATGCTATTTTACAATCCTGTTCAAGCTAACAATAAAATTGTAATGTTCTGCTCCCCCCCCCCCAAAAAAAAAAAAAAAAAAAAAGCAGAGAACAGAGAAAAGAAATGCAAAATTGCTTGCTTTTATGGATGATTTAAAGTTTTGCTGTGTAGCTAAGCGTGGTTTGCTTATGTGCATGACACATACAAAGTACACTATGCTGTATTAGAGAAAATAAGAACTTGCAACACAATTAGGTGGCCTGTACATGCTAATTTATTTGTCCCTGAAAAAATATGTGTATGCTAACACTTGAGTCAGTATTTCAGTCCGAGAGTTGCTCTATTCATAAGTAAATTCATTAACAAAGGTATCTGCAGTATTATATGTAATTAATTGACTGTTGCACAATACTGTCCTTTTTCAGCTTTTGAAGTCAGCCAGTATTTATAGCAAATAAGTGCTGCTGGAGACTTTTAAGTTGTAATTAATAATTATTATGTCTCATCATTTAAAAGGCTTGTCCCATCAATATGTTGCTTCAGTTTATTGCTTGGAAGTCTTGCAATAATTAAAAGTAAAATGGTGGAAAGTAAATTAAATTCTACATCACAGAGATATTAGTGGAGAACAGTTATGTCTTGTATGATTAACAGCAAAGAACTCAAGTGTTTCTTAAAAATAAGAGCTATGGTTCTGTTGAAATATTTGGTGGTCTTAAAACACAGTGTTTTAAATTAACTTTGCATCTATCACAATTAATTATGAAAGACTGCAGGTTACAATAATAATATGTAGGTCTGATTGCACTGGTAGATAAGCAACAGCTCCCAAGATGCTTCACAGGTGGGAAGGCATAGGAGCGAAGTCAAGAAGTCACTTTTCCAAGGTCACAGCAATGCTGCAAATACATGACTAAAATCCAAACTTTTTTTTTTTTTTTTTGAACAAGTAGCCAGCTGTGCTTTGATCACTGATGCTAACTTGGTACCTCTGGTACCTCTCTATCCCCCTCATGTTAAGCATATGTGCGCCCAACTGTTTCTCATCACTTTAACTGGCATGGTAGCACAGCTGGCCATGGTATAGAGTGCTAGTTCAAAAAAGTACAAGATTTGGGAAGAACACCTTTACTGAGATAACTTCAGTATGACTGGTGAAGTTGTGCTAATTCTTCCACCAGTTGTGACTCAGGCCCTGGAGCTGTGCATTGGCACAGGAAGGATTTTTCCTACCCTGAGAGAAAAGCCCTGAGTGGGCTCTGAAGATGGCTTCCTTAGGGCCTGGGTGCTCCTGACTCTTCCAGAAACAGCATCTGCAAAGCTGCTCCTCTCCATCTCAGCCTGGATATTCACAGCCCTTTCTAAATTACGTTTATATGAGAAAAAATAATAAAATAAAATCTTTGCAGTTTGATTAATCTAAGGTGTCGTTATATAGTTACTGTTAGGAGAAAACCAGCACATTTCAGAAGGTGGAAAATATTTCACTATGCTTGAGTGGTAGCTTCTTCCTGTGAGGTAGTAGCTCACCAGTAATATTGAACAGTTCGTCTGTTAATTTCATGTTTCACTTTTGTCCTTCTATAAACTTATGTTAGGTGAGTACTGATAATCCTAAAGGCTAATTTTTCTTCACAAGCTTCATTTGCTGTACCACTTAAGCTATCGTTCCCATGGGTAGAGACAAGAAGAGAGTCAACAGCAAAGCTCATTGAGGGAGTTTTCAAGGCGGTGTTCGCCTTACCCTGGTCTTTCAGAGGTATCTGCTCATCAAAGATAGGTTGAGATACCAGTAGAGCCATTTTTTTTTGCCTCAGTGTTTTGAACTTTTACCATGCTTTTGGATTTTTTTCAATATTTAATGTCTCTAACCTCAGGGAAGTACTAGTGAGGTTACAGGCGTTCAGTCTGAGAACCTGACATCCAGTTCATTCACAGTTTCCCTAGTATTTTGCCCACTTTAGAGCATTGTGTATGGAGCCTGGCAACAACAGATTCTAGAAGAAACATTGTTGATATATTTATTTTCATGCTGCCTGCTGTGTTTTTTTAATTATTATTATTTTTTTTTTTTTACTATTTTTTTTTTTACTGGAGCATGAGTAGCTAGCTTGAGAAGGCTGAGAAAGCTACCACCCTGTGCTGCAGGATGTAAATAACCTCAGTGTGAATCATCATCTACCTCCATTTACGCTGCAGTTCTGCACTCTGAGCTGTGGTGGTTCATGGGCTCCTTGATAATCATCTAGTACAGTTTTGATGCGATGGCAGGGCAAAAAATCAGCTTTGTGAGCTGTCAGAAACCAAAGTATCCTGCTTAAAAGTGAGCTCCCTTGTGTTACTGTTGTATTCTGCGCTGAAAAAATTGGCATTGCTTTTTTTTCTGTAGTGCCCTATTTGTTACAGAATTACTGTGGTTCTTTGAGGAGCAGCATCTGAGATTATTATGAATGCTAGCAGGATGGTGGGACACAGGGAGAACATAGCATGAGTTTTCTGTCCAGCAGCATTTAGTATCTGGAGAAAGCAGGCATTGATGTTATTTGCTGTTGCTGGCTGTCATGCTGCATGTAAGTTTGGCACCTCAGAGCAATTGCTTTGGATTAGAGATGGAATTGAGCATGCAAAGGAAAAACGGTACTTCCATATATGTATAACAGAGAGCCTCGCAACGGCCCTTTGAACTAGCTCATTTGTTCTAGTCACTGCCTGTGAGCAGTAAGAGTTTATCAGGCACGTGCAGCCCTTGGAAATAATAATATTAAAAAAAAAAAAAAAAAGCCAAAAATAAAACTAACACTATTTATGCTCAAGGTTGTGCAGGTCTATTCTGTGGGCTAGCTTTCTGCATCCAAATTATGTAAGAACATTTGTTTATCCATGTAGTTATCTGTTCGTCTATGTGCCCACTCTGGTAGCCAGAAATCACCACGGTTCCTCTCTGTATAAACATAGCCAGCAACTACACAATTGTTCCTTACTTCTGCAAGGTGCTTTATTTTTGTTTTGCTTCTTCAAGTGGCCTACTGCACAGTGAGTAGCTTAAGCTTCCATTATCTGTGAACAGCAGCAGTTATTTATATAAATGAAATCATTGCATTTGCCTTATTGGCAGTGTAGTGGATAGGAAATCTAATGGCCTAGTTTTCTGGAGCATTTTGGCATTCAATTCTAGCATCATGGGGCCTGCATCACCCATTAGCTGTTACAAGCTAGTACTATTAGTATTTATTCTGGATCTTAAATATCTGTTTTACTTAGGAAATGCAAGATAAAACCAACAGGAGCATTTGAACATTCTGATATATTTCCTGTTTGGTTGATTTGTTTTAAAGAAGAAACAAGCTGATAGCTGAATTTTGCAGCTCACAACTTGTAGTTAATTAGCAAAATTCCCTCAGCTGGTTTTATGAGCTGATGGCAAAAAAGTCACAATGTGTTGTTAAAGGGTAAGCAGGATAATTTGTTCCTACAGAAGAGGTAAAATTTGTACATTTATTGTGCATCTAATTTTTCCCTTTATGTCAATAGCAGAAGTCACCAAAATAATTGTCCATTTCTCCCTGATGTATATATAAATATTTTTAAAGTAGACATAAAGCCTTTCTCTGCTTAAGAAATGACATATCGAGATTTAGACATGCTCTTCTGTTCTACATTATCAAAACTACTGAGCTTTAAGAGTTACCTTTCATCTGTGAAAAACTAGTAATGAAATGAAATGCCTTTAATGAGCCATGGATGTCATATAACTCATTTTTCAAGAAAAAAAGAAAAAAAAGAAAAAAGAAAAAAAACCTCTTATGTTTGTGTTGTATTTTTGCATCATCTTTTCCAGAAGGTGTCTTCATGAATCTGTAACCACTTTCTTGTGATCCTGTTTGCTACAGTTGTGTTCAGTCATCCAGTCCTTCCCTGCTACACTTGCAAGAGGTAACAGACACTAAATGGATATTTTACAGACTTTTAGAGAGGAAAACAAACAAATAATCAAAGAAACGATGGGCAATATGTTTCTTTTGGAAATTTTCCATTCTATATTTTTATAAAAGCTTTCTTTGTGATAAATTTACTTTTGAAATATTTATGTTGTGCTCATGCAGAATAACTATATTTGAGGCTGTGTTCCATTAACCATTCTCACCTCAATTGTCTACAGTTTCCTCAGCCAGATCCCTTTTGCTTTAACGTATTCCATGGTTGGCTTCAGATCAGAAGTGATACTTCTGCAAGTAAATAAAATTTAGTCAGTCAATTTTTGGATTTCTCCACAGTGTTTAAGTTAGGCGAGCTGTCAGGATGTCATTTAATAGATGATGTAACGTGGTGATTTTTAGATCTTAAGAAAAAGCAAAAGAGGTTTGATTTTCATAGGTTTAAAGTTCTGAACCTGTTTGATTTTTTACTTGGTTTCTTTGTAAATTAATGTAAACCTGATGCCATTCTTTTCCACATTGTGAAATGGATTTACAAATGGATTAAATAGGTATTTTTCTTACCAGCTTTTAAATTTTTAGTCTCATCTAGACCTCTACCTTCAACTGAGATCAGTCATATTCCGGATAAACCTACATTTCTGTGCTGACTGAGCAGAAGTCTAGTTGACTACTTCCAGCTACATATCCAACTACATTATAAATGTCTCTAGGTGATCAGGTGACTCTTTATACGACTGCAGAGAAGAGAAGTGCTGAAACTACCTGTGTTTCACTTTGTCAGTGTGCATAAAAAGAAGACTTTGAATTTTGATTCATATTTAGAAAACACTTCTGTGGTAGTTTCACACCAGTGAGTGGCTCAATTCCACCACACTACTCCTCTCAAAAGAAGAGGGAGAGAAAAATGATGAGAAAAGGGCTCATGGGCTGAGATAAGAACAAGGAGATCACTCCCCAGTTAGTGTCACAGGCAAACAAGACTCAGCAAAAGGGACATAAATATAATTTATTGCCTATTACTAACAGACTAGAGCAATAAGAACTAAAAGCAAACACCTTCCCCCCATCCACCCTCTTCTGCCTCCTCCCCCATGGCAGCACAGTTATGGTTTAACCCAGCAGGCAGCTCAGCACCACACAGCCATTTGCTCACTCATCCCAGTGGGATGGGGGAGAGAATCAGAAGAAAAAAGGGCTGAAATAAAGACAGGTTAGTAGGACAGAAAAAAAATAAGTTAAAATAATAATAATACTGATAAAAGAATATAAAAAACATGTGGTGTACAATGCAATTGCTTACCACCCTCTGACCCAGCCAGTCCCCAAGCAGCAGTACACCCACCTCAGACAACGTCCCATATTCACTGTTCAGCACAACACCACGTGGCATGGGACACCCCTTTGGGCAGCCCAGGCCAGCTGTCCTGGCTGTGTCCCCTCCCAGCTCCTGGTGCACCCCCAGCCTCCTCGCTGGCAGGGCAGCACCAGGAGCTGGAACGTCCTTGGCTATGCATGAGCACTGCTCTGCCCCAGCTGAAACATCGACGTTATCAGCGTTATTCTTACCCTAAATCCAAAGCACAGCACCATACCAACTATTAGGAAGACATATAGCTCTATTCCAACCAAAACCAGAACAGCTGGGGAATGGGGCTTGCTGTCAGGCTGTAACATTTCATTTCTGCCACTCCTTCATAGGCAGTCTGTGCCCCTGCTCCAACAGGGGCTCCTCCACAGGGTGGGGGGGCTGCAGCGTGGAGATCTGCTCCATGTGGGACCCATGTGCTGCAGGGGGACAGCCTGCTCCACCAGGGGCCTCTCCACAGGCCGCAGAGGAACTGCTGCTCTTGCCTGGAGCACCTCCTGCTGCACTCACCTGGGGGGCTGCAGGGCTGCTTCACTCACGTTTTCTCAGTCCTCTCTCCCAGCTGCTGTTGCACAGCAGTTTTTTTATTCCCCCCCCCCCCCATTTCCCCCCCCCTTTTTTTTTTCCCCTTTGTTCAATCCACTCTCCCAGAGGCCCAACCAGCGTTGCTCCCTGGCACAGATCTGGCCAGCAGCAGGTCCCTTTTGGAGCCTGCTGGAGCTGGCTCTGATCTGACATGGGGCAGCTGCTGGGCTCTGCTCTCAGAGGCCACTCCTGCAGCTCCCTGCTACCAAACCCTTGCCACGTAAACCCATTACAATTTCAGACAAAACTAACAGGATATACATGTGTATGTATATATACATTGTGTATATACTTACATATGTATGTGCATATATATATACATATAATCACAGAACCACAGATAAATACATGTATGTATAATAGATGTAATACATGTATGTATACATGTATAGTAGAAGTGTGGGTCCAGATGTTTTTGAGCTTAAATTTGTTTTAGGAATGTTTTGGTTTCTTTAAAAATGACTGCACTTGTTTAAAGGTAACCACATTTAGAATCAACAATACCTGTTATAATGTTTTAGTTGGCTTCAATGTCCAATTTGTTGATTGGGTGTTGCATCCTATGAGTCCAGATTGGTTCACAGGTTTGACTAAGTAAAATGTGACTCACTTTCAGAAACTAGCCATGAAGGAATCTGGAAATTAAATAACCATACCTGGTTTTGCCCTTGATGAGATATTTTGCTGTTGTGTAGGCAGAGGAAAGATGCTCCTCATAATAAGCTAGAAGGAGCAGAGAGAATCAAGTACTTTCAATAGTATTAAGTCCCTCAACACTAATCCTTTAAGCACCCTTCAGCAGACTAGGAAGTTGATCTAACCTTTGCTGTCAGTACCTATCACCCAACCTTGCACTCTGGAAATGAATCATCTGAGCAGGGACAGTGTTACAAACTCTTTCCATTTATTTGAAATTCTTGCAGTATTTGCTGTCTTATTTCTGTTTCATAGTTGTATGTTAGTACTTGAGAATCTGTAATAAGTTTTGTTTTGTGTTTTTGTTGTTGTTGTTTGTTTTTCATCTGTAGTCTTTGCACTTAAAGAGGAAAAACTTTAAAATGTGAAATATTTTTGCACTATTTACAAAATATTTTTAGCGATCATTATTGCAAACCAACCTCTTGGAATTTTTAGATGACTTGGAATTATCAGTACTAGAGGAAATCTGCATCTCTGTTGATTTCCTTCCCAAAACTTAAAGATTCCTTGCTTCATAGTCCACTAAATTGTTTTGTATCCTACCTAAACTGCTCTAAAATTAAAAGGACAGAAAGGCTGAGATACAGCAATGAGAATTTTGGCAGTTCTCCTCCACCTCCTCTGCAGAGTCAAAAGCTAAAGCTCTTTAATCTTACTGTGATAAATATTATTGCTACCAATTTGTGTACACCAGAGTGCATGTTACAGGTTATCTGGAGTCATGTTGCTTCTCCAGTTCTGATCAGACTTTGAGACATAACCTGTAAAACACAAAAGCTTGTAAAATGGAGCCCAAATACAAGAGTGCCAAGCACAAAATGACAGTCTTGATGCTGAAAGGCCTGTGGATGCATACACCTTTTCTTACTGGACCATTCACAGTAGCTACAATTTTTCATTTTTGAGTGTGGCCAAGTTTCCTGTTTTTTTTTATGGTGAAAGTATTGAGTTATCTGGGTTGATTAGATTCCATTGTATGATAGGTAGAGCTGGAGGAAGAGGAGGAGGAAGTACTGAGAAGGTTCCCCATACCTGGTTTTATGCCCATTGCATAACGTCATTGTTAAGGTCAGAGCTTGAATTGATCTTCTGCCCAAGGAACGCAGACCATCACATGTCCTTTCCCATGAAAAGATCCTAACTGTAAAGTGAAGGGTGACATTGGCCAGTCTTTAAAAAATAGTGAAGGATTACTTGGTCCAGAAAAAAAATCCTGTAGGAGGAAGTTTCCCTCCATAGTCCCATATGTCCTAATAAACAAGGGGCAATCCCCAGGCAAAGGGAGGACTGAAGATTGATCCATACTTCCTGAATCAAGTTCAAAGCCCAGTGAAGTCCTAATTACTATGCTGCTATGACCCATTTGTCATTAATTGTCCCTACGCACTGTCTCCACTGAGTTTTTCACAAGACAAGTGCCAAGCTGAGAATGCCAGCCCTGTCACTGCAGTCCTGATCTAGAGAGTGACTGAGGCATGGTGATGCTTATTCATTTTGTCCATGAACAAAATGCACTGCTCCTAGGTTGCTATCATAAAGAAAAGAAAAATAGTGGCACAAGTTCCTCTTCTGTTTCTAGCTTTTTTTAAGAGGATAAGTGTAAGCTGCCAGTGTGTGCTCAAAAAGTTCACAAGTCCTGCAGGACTGTAGAACCTGATTTCAGAAAAACTACTTACTCAGATTGCATAGTTGCCTGAGGAAGATGAAATTTTAGGCACTTCTCTTCCACATTTCCTTCCAGCTGGTTTAGATGACCTTTGGATTATATGGAAACTGAGTGCTTAAAATAGGGCTTTTGTAAATTCTGTGGAGGGATGTGTATGTCAAAAAGCCAGCCATGACCATGCTTTAGTCCTGTCTAGATTTGGACTGCAGTGACAATGCTGGCATTCTCAGCTTGCTTTTTGTCTTGTGAATTATTTTAGTAGAGCCAGTGGATAAGAAAGAGTAATTATGGAGGTGTCATAGCAGCACCACAATTAGTAGTGCATTGAGCTTTGCAGTTAAATTTTATGCGTAATGCTCCCCTGCTGTCCCCCATCAGCATACCACATTTGAAGTACAGCTACAATTAAACCATCATAAAACAGAGTACACAACTAGACAAAATGATTAAAAGGAGCCTGAAATCACGTGTTGTGAGAGAGGAATGACTTTCTCATGACATTGGTTGCACTTGCTGTAGTTAGTAGACTTCCAAGCACTTCAATTTGGTGATTTCCCCCTCTCTCCCTCTACCAATACTACAGTATGTGTCACCTTGGGCCCTATTATTTGTCCAATTGCAACAAAGCCTCATCCACTACAAAAGGACTATAAATAATCTTGGCTCTGTTTATGCTTGAATAGTTCAACATGCCTGAGATGCCTAGGCACAGTTTGTGAACACAGCTATATAATAATCTGTGGGATATAAAGCCAGTTCTGTTTTTGAAATTTACATTGGGCTTTGCTTTCTTTAGCTTGGATATTCACATCAACGCTGTTTTCCAGGAAGCAGGCAAAACATGAATGGAAAAGTCCCACTGTGCTGTTGAAGACTGGAACACCTGCAAAAATTTGCGGCAATAACCCCAGGGTATTTTTGGCTTGTTCTTGTTTTATATAGCATTTGTTCATTTCCCTTCTCCTATGGTACTCTGAATAAGGCACTCAGTATCACCCACACACTAAAATAGAGGCAGAGAGAACATATATGGCTTAGTTCGGGGCATCAAAAAACAAAGCATAATACCTATGAACGTACTAGATCAAACATAATTATCCAATGATTCAGTCTTCTGAGGTATGTTTTCAAATCCACTGACCTCACAACCACATTCCTGAACAAAGCATGTAGAATTGCAGACGTGCCCCAGAGCAATGCTTGTTAGGTACCTTGGAGTGGGTCAGGATCTATAATCCAGGTAATATTGGGGAGCTGCCTGGAACTGAGGTGGAAAGGCTTTGTCCATTGTCTTTTTTTGTTTGTTTCTTTGTTTGTTTGTTTTTTCCATGCACTTAGGACTTTGCAGAAAGAAGAGGAAGGAAGAAGCATGGAGGCTGAGAGCAGGGAATACAACATCTGACCAAGGAGGAGACTTAAGATGTGTAGATGTGAGAAAGCAAGCTCTGAAAGCCAAATCAGTTGCAGAAAAGGCAAGTTGTCTTTTGTCTTATGGTATAGAAACAGTCAGGAGGTGGTTGCATGCAACCTTCACTCTACCTGCACTGGTGAGGGCCTGAAAGCAGTGCAGGCATGTAGGAACCAGCTCAAACCTTGCACCACTCAGTTAGAGGGTATAAGCTGACTCCATGTCCCAAGTAATGTGCCCTAGAGACCTTGTACCTGTATTGATTTTCTGTGACTCAGTCCCAGATAGCTGTAATCTTGGATGAAAGGGAGATGAACCATATGGTAATCACATTGTGTCCAGTTCTCATGTGGCAAATTAGCACAGAAATGTCTTAGTTCATATATACATATATGAACTTAAAGTGAGAGATTGTCACTTGTCAGATGGCCATGACAGTCTTGCTGACTTGTCTCTTCAAAACAGATTGCCTTTCTGCTAGGATCTGATTCTGTGAATCATATAGCCAAATGCAAGTTATTTGGCTTCATGTAGCAGTAACAGAGAGCCTGTGTGATACAGAAATTTGTATTCACCTGTTTAATGATACCTATATTTGGCAGTCTACTACAAATTAATGCAACATCCTGGTGTAATGCTGCACAGGGATCCTAGAGGCAAGTTGCCATTTTGCTTATTAGATGTTTTGCTTGTAAAACCATTCAGATCCCTACCAGATAAGCCCTTCAAACTTACTGAAGTTCTTATTTATAAAGACCCTAATGACTTCAAGAGGAAGATAGGTTATTACAATTTTTGCATGTGTCCTGTTCCAGAAAATATTTTATTGCTTGAAAATGCTGTTGCTTTTATTTCCCCTACAGCCTGCAATGCAATTCAGACAGATAAATATATTTTTATTCTGGGAACTTCGGTAATAAATGGAATGTTACTTATTCTATTTTCTCTACACTTTGCACTACAAAAACATGAATATCTTTTAATAACTCATTAAACTGACAGTCATTACAGTAGATTAATTCAAAAACATTGGTGAGAGCACTGTAAACTGTGCACTGAGGCCAAAATGTCTGTAACCATAAAAGTTTACTAAAGTATGCCATCTAGAGGTCTTTGACAGAGCAAAAATAACACTTTAGGATCTTTAGAGAAATGCTATGGTTGGTAGTATTGCTCTCTGCTTTGTCTTAGCTGTACGTAATCCTAGTTAAAACTTTCTGCATGAAACTGTGGGAATGTGTACGTGTTTTGGCTGGTGGCAGGGAATAAGCTGAGGTTAGTTTCATTATTTTTCTAATCTGAAAAAGCAATTTAAAATGGACATGCAGTTTATGGTTTAGAATTGTTATCTTCTGTACGTATAGCAAGACTTTCAGTTTTTATTCGCTTCATCTTTTTGATGTAGAACATAAAAAGACTTTTCAAATGCTAATACATGATAAATAATAGCATCATCTTTACAGTAAAGAAAAGTAAATGAATCTGTAGCCTGTGGTAAATGTCCTCTTGTGAATATAGGTGATTAAAACTATCTATGAAGAGCAAGTGCACAGTGATTTGTGTTCCTAGAGGCTGCCTGTGCTTTAACAGATGCTGGGAAAAATAAAATAAATAAATAAATAAATAACTTTATAATTTTGAAAGCAAAGAAACTTCTTGAAAATAAAATAAAAGAAAATGGAGTAGCAGAAATAGTGTTCATGAAGTTCATTCTGCAGAAAGGATTCCCGTAACAGGCCTGCAAGATAAAAACAGATCTTCTAAAATCCACTTAAAAAAAAAAAAAATCTTGTTTTTCATGGGCTGAGGATTTAAAATGGCACAAAAGTGTGCACATTGGAATTTTTTTGTGTAAGTTTAAAAGATAGGGAGGTACAGGTTTGTTCCATTTACATCTTTATTTTTGGAGTAGCCTGGAAGCCAGAAGTCCCAAGAGGAACTTCCCCATTTAAACACAGAGGTGGTACAGAGCTGTGCGGAGATTTGTCTCCAGCAACTCTGAACTTTGATTCAAGCTCTAGATGTGACTATTTATGTGAACTATTTTTTGTTTTTGTTTTCTCCTGAAGAAAAAGCTGAATGAAAAGACTGCTAGTGAAAGGATTTTTTTTTTCCATTTCCTCTTTTATTTGTCACTTTCTGACATCACTATAAATGTAGTGGAGTACAACTGTTATTGAGAAAGGACTAAATATTATATTCTGATAGTAAATGTAGAATGTGCTGGAAATCTTAGCTGAGATAAAGGAAGATTCCTCAGTTTGGCTTTGTAGAGATGAAAGAAAAAAAAATTAAAAAAAAACTTTAGCACTTTCTGGAGGACCAAAAGTAGCAGGGAAGAAATTGTGTTTTTTTGAAGTTTTTGTTTGTTTGTTTGTTTTGTTTTGTTTTGTTTTGTTTTAAGTCTAGATTTCCCTCAGGAGAAAAATCAGTTTGAGACACACTAAGGAATAAATCAGAGAGAAGCTTGGATCTCCAGGAAGCTCTGTGGCTTTCTGAAAGTGGAAGCTGGATTTTATCCTTCCCTACTGAAGAAAGAAGCCAGTCTGCCTTGTTGATGTTGTAATGAAATGTAAGATCACATGAGGTTGTATTTATATATGGGTTTCCTTTTTTAGAACCATTCTCTTATGTTTTGCTTCATTTATTACTTCAGCAGGCTAGTCTTACAGAAGCTGCTGGTCACAGGTTGCTAGGAGCAGCTTGCACAGAGGTGATGTGCAAGAGGCAGAGAGCTGTGTGAAGCCTCTGGTAGAATTGCGCTTCTTGTGTGCACTTAAGGAACTTGTAAAGAACAGAGCTGCAACCAGCTCCATAACTTATAAGTGATATTAACCAGTAATTAAAACTTGATTCTCATCCTTCCCCACCTTTCCCTCCACTGTTCCTCACCTACCTTTAAAAATAGCCTAGATATCTGTTATGAATATTAACTTTTTTGTTGCTTTAGAGACATGCAACATGCAGTGATGAATTAATAATTAAAATCAGGAAACTAAGAGCAGAAACACTCAAGGGAGTCAGCAGCAATAATGTTATTAAAGCAGTCAATTTAAGAGTCAGAATTTCTCAAATAATTTAAATGTTAACTTTTAAGATGACCTATAAAAGATCAAACAATATATAAATCATCAGCTACCACACCACTTTTTTGCATAATTGGTAGTTTATAATTAGCCTATTTTTCCTGTTTCTGTGCTTCCTGATCCAGAGAAGCCTCATGAACTCAGATATCTTCTTAAAGGTGGAGGACACAAATAAATGAGATTTGGACACTCCAAGTAATACATACATTGCAATCAAAGGAGAAGAGGTGAGGGAAAAAAAAAGATAAATGATTAGATGCTAAGTTCTGTGTAGTCACAGTTAGGTTTTAACACATAATCAGATCTCCCATAGTACAAAGGTAGTCTGAATGTCTCTGCACTTGTATTATCAGCAGTGGTATACTTAATGAAAGATAGGTAGGTTGCGTAAGCACTTCTGGGAATTGCTAGCTTTGTTCCAGAACTGTGGTTTCTTTTTCTTTCTTAACCCAAACATATTTTTTTTGTTCTGTTTTTGGTGTTGCACACATTTTCCTTCTCTCTTAACTGTTTATGAGAGCACCTTTGTCTCATCCCTACTGGTGCTCCCCCATAACAAAGCATTCTCCGATCCTCTTCCTGCCTTTGCCTTTGCATCAAGCACCTAAGGCCCTTCAGACCCTGCAAAAATCTCCTGTGGGACGTGTGTGTCACACAATACACTCCCAACATGGCTAAAGTTGCTTTAAGCTTACTGCATGCTCCTGACTTTCACAAAGTAAACGTGAAGGTCTGATCCAGGCCTTTCCTCTATTCTAGCTCTGAAGCTGCATCATGCATGATACTTCCTGGTGACAGCTCAGAGAGAGTTGGTGTTAGTTTTCTTTTTTTTTTTTTTTTTCCCCCTTTAATCCTGATACAGAGGTCACTATCAAAACAATTTTTCTCTCTTCAGTTTTCCAGCTGCTGCTGCTTTGAATACCTATTTGTGCTGAGAGGCCACTAGATGTGCTTCAGAGGAAGCCTGCCAAAATTTCAGAATCCTGCTGCTTCTCCTTGAGGGCAGACCACCCTCCTAGATATTGATCTTAATAGTAAAGAGTTGCTATCATTAATCATGACTAACAATGGGAAAGACATTAAATCTTGGGGATCTGAAACTAAAAGCATTTAATGCAGTGAAATTTATTCCACAAATGTTATACAAGGAATTCTTGTGTCTTCTCCCACAACATCTCATTCTGGGTACCCACAGAAACAAGAAACCAGAGCAGATGTGTTTCACAAGGAACCTCTGAAGCATTTATGAATGTTTTAAAACTGTAGGAATGTTCATTAGAAGTACAGAAAATTGGTTATTCATCAGTTTAAAGGTATTTCCTCTGCCTTTCACCCCATTCAAATGGTCTTACTATTGTCATGTTGATTAAAAGTAACAATCCATTTTCTTACCTGAGTTCAGTCCCTAGTAGTAGAGACATGATAGACAGTGCTGAGCTGTGTTTTGTCTGGGGCTTTTCTAATTGGGACTCTGCCTGTGTGCTAGAGGTCCTTTTGATTTTCAGCACTCCAGGAAGAAAGCTTGATTTAAATCACCATCTTGGAATTAATATGTGTATATGTGGGGGGAAATAGTTTTTAAGTAATTTGATATTTTATAAAAATTCATAATGGGAAAAAGAAAAACCTTGAAAGTTTGTATTTCTTTCTCCCTCATTATTTTTGTGATTTATCTGCCGGTAAAAGTAGTATTAGGGCTCTAAACTCTAAAGTTTAAGGCATGATGTATTTTCCCGCTGCCATACCAAGCCTGTTAATTTTATATGTTGCAGTAGCATCCAGAAGCTGGTATCAGGATCAAAACCTTGTAATGCACTTCGCTATGCAGTGAACTAGGAAGACATGTTTGAAGACTTTTTTTTTTTTTTTTTTTCCCCACTCTCCAAAGTCCCTGCACTTCACTATCTTTTGGAGGTAACGTGACGTATGTTTTAGAGTATTCATGATTTGGCTATGTTCATATATCACCTCTCATCCATCTCCCCCTCAAGCAACCCTCATTTAATGCTTGAACTATTATAGTTATGAGAGCAAAGATCAGGTCTGAGGAAATGCTCAAAGGAATAAAATAATAAACTGTGAGGAAGAGATAAAAATAAGACTTTTTGAAACTTAATTAATAGTAATTTGATGAGAGCCTTGAATTCTGTCACATTCATTCTTTTTTTGTAGGTGTCTCTGACCACACTGCCTTCATCTTTCTGCTCTTCCTTCTCTTTCTGCATGGTGTAGTTTCTCTCACCCTGATAGTCTGCTATACCCTCATTTGTATACCATGTTTTTTCCTTCTGTACCCAGCGCTAAGTATGTTTCTTCCCCTTGAGCTCTTTCTTTTCCCTCACCGCTGCTCCCTCCCTTGCCTGAGATTTTTCAATCATCATTTCCTAGCAGCAGGCTCTGAACTTCCCTGAGCTCACCATGTGGTACCTGCCACGGAAGGAAAAACGTGTTACTCGATTCATTTTAGAAATGATTTTTCGATACGTCAAGATAAAAGGGCCTGGGGATATAAACAAGCTTGGAAATATTTCAAGATCAGGTAGACATAATTAGAACATAGACTGTTGATTAGATTGTTTCATTTCACAACAATGTGAGTTTAATCACGTTGGAAATTGGTTACGGGATTTCTTGTGGAGATTAGATATTTCTATCGCATTTTAGCCTCCTTTAATTACACAAATAAATACTGGTTGTTTACTCTCTCTCTCTCTCTCTCTCTCTTTTTTTTTTTTTTTCTTTTTTCTTTTCTTTCATTCTTTTTTTTTTTTTTACTTACTTTTTCCCCGACAGTGTGTGGCAGTAACTAGGCCTGCCAGTCCGCAGCACATGAGCCCTCCTCACGGTGCCTGCTGGGGTAAGGGAAGGCTGCTGCCCTCCTTCTTTCACACCATGATCACTCTGCTACTAGCTCCCTGATTCCTCCCTCCCCCTGACCAGAGATCCCTTCAGCTTGAAACACCAACCCCACAGCAGAAGTCACTGTGTCCAGTTCAGGCTATTCAGAAGTGAAATTCATGGGTAAAAATAAGGAGAGTGTCTTGGTGCCTGAAATGCTCAATGTACACAGAGGCATCAGCTGCAGCATGGTGCATACAAGGGCCTGAGCTAGGCCTGGCTGCCACAGTGCCCTTCCAGTGCAACATGCTGGTCTGCAGAGACACCCCAGGAGCTGCATTGCCACGCGAGTGTGACAAGGGCACCTGAGTTTAGAAGGCCTGCCACCATGCCATGCTTTGTTGGCAGAGACAGCTCTAGTTCCTCTGCACCTGGTGATGGTCACATCCATTCCCCCATGCAGATGCAACAGAAACAGCCTGGCCAGCAGGACTAGGAAAGTGATTGTCCCCTTGTATGGTGCACTGGTGAGATCACACCTCAGATATTGTGTTCAGTTTGGGGCCCCTCACTACAAGGATACTGAGTTGATTGAGCCTTGCAGAAAGCTGGTGAAAAGGCTAGAAAATGAGACTTATGAAGAAAGTCTGAGGGAACTGAGGCTGTTTAGTCTGGAGAAGAGGAATCTGAGGGGAAACCTCATTGGTCTCCACAACTACCTGAAAGGAGGTTGCAGTGAGGAGAGTGCCAGTCTCTTTTCTCAGGTGATGAATTGACAGTATGTGAGGAAACTGCCTCAAGTTGCACCAAGGGAGGTTTAGATTGGATGTTAGGAAGAACTTCTTCAAGGAGAGGGTGGTGAAGCATTGGAATGGGCTGCCCAGGTAAGTGGTGGAGTCCCCATCCCTGGAGGTATTTAAGAGACATGTGGACATAGCACCAAGGGACATGGTTTAGCGAAGTACTCAGAAGGTCACGTTGATGGTTAGTATTGAACTTGAAAGTCTTTTCCAACCTAGATGATTCTACGATTCTATGAGGCTACAGCCTCCCTGAAGGAAAAGATGTCACCCTTCTTCTTGGCAGTGTACACTAGCTCCCTACTGTTTTCTGTCTGTTCTTCCACGTGCCTGGTGACAGGACGAGGGGGAATGGGCTTAAGTTGTGCCAGGGGAGTTTTAGGTTGGATGTTAGGAAGAACTTCTATACCGAAAGGGTTGTTAGACATTGGAACAGGCTGCCCAGGGAAGTGGTGGAGTCACCATCCCTAAAAAGATGTTTAGGGATGTCTTAGATGTGTTTAGATGTCTTCAAAAGATGTTTAGATGTAGAGCTTAGGGATATGGTTTAGTGGGGACTGCTAGTGTTAGGTCAGAGGTTGGACTCGATGATCTTGAGGTCTCTTCCAACCTAGAAATTCTGTGATTCTGTGATTCTGTGTCACTCCTGCTATGCATTGTATTGCTGGCTCCTTGGGGACATGTGGCAGAGCGGTCCTCTGCTTTTGCGGCTACAGAACAGTACATGTGGCAATAAGCAATGGCTGGCTTATGAAAGCCCATCTGGAGTGCCTTCTTGCAAGCCAGGTTTTATATCTGGGACATACCAAAGTCAAGCTAGCTGCAATGTCAATGTTTCTCCTAGGCTTCTGCATGCAGTTTGAATCCTCATTATTATTCAGTATGACAGAGGAAGCTTATCAGGTTGCAGGAGACTGAATGCACTAAGGCTGATGATCTTACAGGAAAACACATTTGTTGATTTCCTATGAGCTTGTGCCTCTTAGGTCAGCTTCATGCACGGTTTTAGTCAAATTCACATGCTGCCTGGACTAGCAGCCTCGTACAAATTATATGTCATCTCATATGTCCACAAGCTCACCAGGCTTTGATAATATCTACACTTCCATAACTATTTCCTGATTACAAAACTTTTATGTTTTTTTTTTGTTTGTTTGTTTGTTTGCTTGTTTGTTTTTTTCTCTGTAGTTCCACCCCAATGTGTGAAATACATCTTTGGTGACACAGGTCTGCAAGCAGCCTGCTTCAAAACTGCAGGTGCATATTGTTTTATGGGCAGGTGGCATAATTTCCAAAATGTAATATAACATTAAGAAATGGATAACCTGCTGCAGGATTTTATATGATTAACGTTTACAAACTCTGCATTTACCTGTGAGACTCAACTTGATAATGTAAACTTTAAAAAAGTGTTTTTAACAGAGCTTTTTTCCTGCAACAGAAGTCTGTTAAACTTTGGATGGAATGAGCAAGCTTTCTGTGTGCCATCCGATGAGAAGATGGGTCAGCATTTCATATAAAAGCCAAGAACATGTCAAAAGCCATTATCTCCATGTGTACATAACCAGACAGCAATATCATCATCCTGAACATTCTTTGCAGGGAAGGAAAACTAGTATAGTAGTGCTAAAGGTTTTTGTGTCTCCTTGTTCTATGGATTGATTTTGAAAATTTGATTCTAATGTCCACACTGCAGGAGAATCTGTTCTTAAAAACATTTAATAAGATGAAGAAACAAAGAAAATAGTGAGAAGGAAATGTAGCAATAAATTATGATGTGGAGAAGACAGTGTTGATGAGAAGTAAAAAAGAAAGACAAAAGTAGAAAAGACAGTAGAAAGATTAGGAGAATATTCAAATGTGTAAATTCAAGACATAACTATAGAGCCAATTAGAGGAGACTTTAACAATGAAATCAAAATTTTGATGAGTCATTTAAAGGAATTAATAGATAACATGGTCACTATTGTTTTACTCTTTCTGTTGTCTGTTAGCTATTGGTGACTGTTCAGTCTTGCTTTTTTTTTTTTTTTTTTTTTTTTTTTTTTTTTTTTTTAATTGAAGGTTTTCCGTGGCAATACTGCATTCCTTTTAACCAAACTACTATTCCCTTGGTCACCTATAGCTCCTGAAACATCATTAAAACTTTCTGTAACTCACAAACCTATCTCTTGCAAGTATAGTTGCCTCACAGAAACAGTGGTCTGAAATTCCCAGAGGAAATTCCTCATGTGGTCAAGTGGGGTTTGTGAACCAAATAAAATAGTTTGAGGTTCAGAAAATCTCCATCTTAACAGTGTTTCCCCTACTCCTAGTTTATCTGGGATTTGAAGAAACCAGTCAGGCAGAGCAGTTCAAATCTGATGCTGGAGACACTGTAAAATTTTAACATCAAAAGGAAATGCATTTCTCTATGCCACAGTGAATACCAAAACACTGAGTTAATGTAAATGTGACAAACTGGTTTTAGTATAACATTCTATATTATCTCTTTGCATAATACCTAGCAACTTTTCTGCAGTGCAATTTATAAAGGCAAAAAAAAAAAAAATCTAATAAATAAGAATGAGGTGATGTGCTCAGTGATGTGCTTTGACTTTTGGTTGGCCCTGAAGTGGTCAGGAGATTGGACTAGATGATCTTTGAAGGTCCCTTCCAACTGAACTTTGTGTTCTAAACAGTATGTAAAGATACAATACACAAGAGATGAAGTTAGGATAAAGTGTAAGTGTGCTTTGGGGGTCCATGCTGTGTCATGAGAGGAAGTACATTCAGATACCAAGGAAAGACCCTTCTGTTCATCCATGAAGGTTAGGTTGTTTCACCACATTTGCCATTTTGAAAAAAAAAATTCTTCTTGGTTTGAGTGATGTTTTGCCTAGAGCAAAATCAGCAGAATACAGAATGTCTCTGGGATTAGTGTGCTTTAATTAAACTATACATACTTGGATTAAAAAAGCAGCAGGATGTGTATGTTTTCTTGTAGGTAAATTGTTCTTGTCTCAAGAACTTTGTTATCTGCAGCCCATTTCTTAATGAATTGGTTCTGTGTCATGGAAGTGACAGTGAGTGACCAGTTACTGCCAGCTCTTCACCTTCTCCTGCAAGAATTCTCCGGTCACAGTCCCAAGGTGTTGTCCAGTGACTAAAGCTCAATGTGTAGGTGATAATGGAGCGCATTCTGAAGCAAGTGAGCTTCCCTTAGAAACAAAGAAGGCCCATTGTGGCCAGTGTGTTGGGAGAGATTACCACTCATTGGGATGAAGCACATTGCCTAAAAATTGCCTACCAGCTCTGTCCTGTGAAGTGATTGCACTTACCAAAAAGGAGTTAGGAAACTAAAAAAAGTAGTTCAATATTGTTAATAATACTCTGCAGTTCCACATCATTTTCAGTCCAGCAGTGTCAAAATGCATGCCTACCATTAATGGAAGCAAACAACATATCCCTAAGATAGAAAGTCAGCATTCTAATTTTAGTGATGCAGATGATGAAGCAGAACATGGTAATGTGACTGTCCCAAGGACAAACACAGCAGGACGGTGGCAATGGCAGAAACATTAATGAGATTTTTCTGTTGTAATCAGAAGATGGAGTTCCAACAGACCAAGAACTAGACTCTAGGCTGAGGGTGGATCCAGGATACAAAATGTACAATGATTACACTGATTCCTTCTTCCTTGCCATAGGCTTAATGTTCAGTGATTGTTTTAGTGGTGCCCCAGGGCTCTGCTCAGCCAGGCTCCTTGCACACAATTAAAAAAAGATATTCCTTATCCAATAGCATAGGTTAAAAACTGCACTTCATCTATTATAAATTTACAAGAAGTCAAGATTTCCTTGGGGAAAAAAAAAAAAAAAAATCAAGGAAAACAAAATAAATGTCTGTATTTCAGCCAGAATGTTGTATGTTGGATTTATTTCCAGTTTTCTCACAGAGCAAAGATATACATTACACTATATATATCACTTAGCAATAAGTGACATAAAGAAATATAAGAAGGTAGACTAATGATTTTGTCGATGTCCTCATCAGTCTGTTCCAATCTTGTCTGCAATGCAAAGTATAAAGAAAAGAGAAAAGATTGATGCTTTTTTTTTTTTTTAATTTTAAATCTGAAGTAATGTGTTGAACAGTAAATCCCAACCTGACAGATTTCATCAGTTCTCTGTATAACAAGCACTCTCTTTCAATCTTAAAATGTCACCACTGCATAAACCTTTTCAATGTTCCCTCCTGTTCTCTAAACCCTTTATAAACCCATTATGATTTTAAAAAGATTTTATTTCTTACAACTACTGCATAGTGAAGGTAAAACCAATTTCTTCATTTCCAGGATGCAGTAACCTGAGGTAATTTCCAGAGTGTTTGAATTGAAACTTCCATGAAGAATATACACTTATTTGTCCCCTGGTAAGAAAAAATGTTGAAGTGTATACGTTACTTAATTTGCTAGAGATAAAAAATGCCCATAAATACAGTGGTGTTACTCTAAATATTTAAAGTATACTAAAGAAAATAAATAATGCTATGATTTTCACTGCAGCAGCTGACAGCTGGATGGCTTTAAATCTTAGTGGAAACAACATTTCTGGATGCTCAGAGCCTCCACTGTTCCATTTCGGCTAAAGGCAGGATTACTTGAGCTGTATTATATCCTCCATCTCATTTTCAGCTCTATTGCACCAATTATGCAGCCTGGAGGCTTATAGAGGCTTATATTGAGCTTCAGATAGATATAAGAAGGTAGTCTATATTCTCTGTGATAAAAATAGTCATTAATTACTGAGACTTGTAAACCGCTTAGCATTCTTCTTAATGTGGTACATCAGGCATATTACTTCATTCTATAGCTAATCATCCAAGAAGAGAGGAGAAAAATACTTCATGAAGAATATGATCTTTCTTAGTTGGAATTGAATGCTGGAGTTAGAGGGATCTACAGAAACGGCTTAGCCACTTCAGTCTGAATTTGCTTTTCAAGGGCTGCATTGTTTGTGTCTATAAAATTGATTTAAAGTTGATGTTTAAGGCAGCCCCTTGTGAGGGGGTTCACCAATGTAATCAAATGACTTCCTTAATCTGCAGAGAGGTGTGATTGCACAGAAACAAAGAAGTCTTATCTAACTGGAAAAGATATTCTCCAGTAGGAGGGTCCCAGAGTGAGCTAGCAAAAGCCATTTAAAAATTCCTAAAAAGGACTAGAACAGCAGAGACTTGTTAAATTTTATATCCATATGAATAATGCACCAGCCAGTCCAAATATTAAATGGCTAGTTATCATTCACCTGTTTGCCAGTCTTTGTATGACAGAAGACAACCAATCAATAGTAATTAAAAAAAAAAAAAACAACACACACACACAGCAAACATTCAATCTGTTTTCAAATCCCTGTACTTCAGATCATAAGCCAGCCTGAATAGACCTAGTGAGTACTAAGTGGGTAACTTCAACTTTCATGATTTTTTTTTAAGAACAATGTATTCCGTCTATCAAAAAAAAAAAATCATTTAATCTTTTTTTTCTCCAATATTTATTTACCATTTAATTTTTCTTCGTTTGGAAAAGTATCCATTTGCAGCTTTTTCTTGTTTCTCCGGAGAAGAATGATTTATTACAAGAGCAACTGGTTTTAGGTCTTTTATGGCCACAGTATAGAAGTGCCTCTCTGTGCATGTTTCATCCACATAAAAAAAAAAATAAAAAAACACTTTTTTTGTTGACGAGAACCAATACTCATTCTATTCAGTCTGGAAAATAATATACATGGAAACTCAGGATTTATCTGCTATGTGGCACCCAGAAGCCCTCATCTCCCGAGTTACATGCCTCAGCCACACACAGGCTATGGTAGGCATCGCTTTGCATGAGCCTTCCCTAAACCCCATGTGTTTTTGTGGTGTTGAAACCAGAGTCAGATCAAAGCTGGTGGGGAGCCAGGGGAGCTCCTGCCAGGTCACTGGCTGGAGGATGGAGGTCACCAGGACTGGGGATGGCACTGCAGCATGCAACTGCCTCACTGTTTAGGGTAGGTGCAAGCCTACCTTGTATTTAGACAACATTTGTGTTTGTAGATGGCAGTCTGTGATAGCTTTGTTCTAGGAGAAAATGCACGTGATTTACCCAATGGAAAGTCTTCCAATTTTATACAAACAGGAGAAGCACTGAATTGTTGATTCCAGGCCAGCACCAACTTCTCTGTGGATAACAGTATCTGAAAAGAATAGTATATAGATTAATATTGGTCCAATAGAAGATAACATCAAGCTTAAAAGCTATGTTTTGCTTGTATCCTTAAATCACCAGAGCTACAAAAACACTATCAGAAGGTAAGTTTTACAATTGAATGAGTTTATGTGAACTCATTGGTAATTCTTTAGACTTACTAAAAGGGGAACCAGATTCCAAAACAAGCCAATGCTTACAACAGTAATATGTTTAGAGATATTAAGTGAATTACAGTAGAGGCTTCTTGTGTTCCAGAGCTGCAAGAGAGGACAGCCTTGAGAAATGATCAGCATATAAGAACTCATTGCTCACTGCAAAATCCTTCAGGAATAAAACAAAATCCAAAACTTATGGCAGACAAACTTTAGACGCTGGATTCAGGGATATTTGCTTTGATCACCTTGACAAAAGTAAGTTGTTGCTTTTAAATGCGGCATTTATGTTTATATATTCCACCAGCCAGTAAGAGCCCTCCTTGTAAGCTGTGAACTGTATTTAGGACTGCTCCAATTCATCCCTGCCCCACTGTGACAGCTTCCAAAAGAATGAAAAACCTATTGCCTATATAAAGCCTATATAAAAAGATGATGTGATCTAATTCAAAGGTGTATGCTCCATCTTTGAAAAAAAATATATATTTATACATTTTGTCAACAGACTAATTTTAGTAAAAGCTCCAAATATGTCACATCAGCCTGTTTTTCTAATATTTTCTTCTCATTTTCCTCCTCTTGACAATAATGACAAGAAAAAATAGGGTTTTATTTATTGCTGTATTTGTCCATGTCCCTTTGGGTTTGTATCTCTAGTATGACAGAAAGCTGTTGGTGATGGGGTATCCAAAAACTGCATGGGGCATTTAAGCTTTTGGTTGAGGCAGATGAATTCAGCCTAGTAGTTTTGAAAAGTGTCATAAACACTGGGAACCTAGAAGAAGGTAAGTTTTTTCAAATTGTTTACTCTTCATTATCTCAGTCATGGGTATAATCAGCACTTAAAAGATGAAAAAATAAAATAAAATAAATCTTATGCTGACTGAGAAAGATATTTGCACGAACAGCAGGTTTTTGTCTTTTTTTTCCCAGTATGTGTTTTCATCCTTCTAATTTTATCCAGTGTTTTTCCTGACCTTTGTGTTTGTTGCAAGCAAACTATCAGTATTCATGGCATTTTCCATCAGATTTGTTTGTGGTTACATATTGGTTCTAAAATGACAGGTCTTATCCAGTTTTAATGTTTTTTTCTCTGTCCCTGATAGTATTACAGATTGTCATGACTGTGCACCAAAAATATTTGCAATGCTGCAGAAAAAAAAAAATTAGCTTATTTAAAAATAAAAAATAAATCACATCCTTGTTTAATTCTATGATAATATTCCTTTATTTAATTTTAATGGGAAATGGGACAACCTGCAATGCAGATTTTATAGCTCTTATACACTAATTTACTCTTGATATTTTTTTCCTGTTTTACTGCAACAAGATAATTGTACAGACTGTGTTATGGTGAGTGAAAAAAAGATTAGGGTATGTAGCATTCCAATGTTTTTGACAGTCTGATGTATTGCGACTTGAAATGTACAAGTTCTTTCAGTGTTATTCTCTTTTGCTCATTAAAACTGAGAACAAGGTTTAGGAAGCTGGGGCTACTTTTCTTGACTGCTTTTAGGGCAGAGCTAAAATAAGCTGTTTGCACTGTTGACACATATCCCATTCACATGTTCATGCTCGTAACCTATGGGCTAATTTCCTCTTTCAGTTTCATTCTAATTTTCAAACTAAGACTGAAAGAAAATGAGGATGGAGAGGATCAAGTGGCACCTCCAATATCTGTGAAATAAAATGACTTAGTATTCTCTGCTGACTACCAAGTAAGGGTAATACCTGGGTCTGAGACAATTATTTCTGTGAGATGCTAGCATAGGAGAAGGAATTACATGTCTTTGTGTCTGGCACAGAGGACAAGACCAAGTCCAACGATTTTTGTCCAATATAACCTTTGAGTGCGCTCCATAATGCAACCTGGGCTCTCTGTCACCACCTCAGCTGTGACGAGGATTTATTTTCTGTAGAAATAGGAAAGCTAGAGAAAGCAGTTGGTGTAAGTCTTCTTCATTTCAAAGGAGGATTTGGATATTGTGGAGTACAAGCTTCCATTTGGGGCCACAGAAATTCCTCACTCAATTTAGATTCCATCAATTTTTCCTTCAATTTAGTCGCCAGGACCCAATGAAACAGCATCATTGGGTGGCTTTCTGCTAAGGGGCTAAGTTCTGGGCAGATGCACACATGCAAAAAAAAAATAAAAAAATAAAAATAAAAATAAAAATAAAAATAAATTAATTTGCTTCATAGCAACTCCTTTCCTCTGTTTGTGGAAGTATATCTTGGTTTGGGTAGAATTTAGATCACATTCTGCCTTCAGCATGAATAACAGAGCAGGAAACTTCATCCCAGAAAGAGCAATGGGTCACACTGCACCCAAGTAAGTCCTGGAAATAAAAGAACGTACCTGTCAGGTGTTTAAACACAATATGTGCTTTTCGTTCCTAAATGGGGAAAAATAAATGGTAATAATTCTGTCGTGCACCTTGGGATCTCAGGGCTGATACTTGCTTTGTGTCACATATACCTCCGTAGGCATATGGATCTGATTAGAAGCAGCATAGTCCAGCAGAACAGAGTAAAAGGTGGGCTATCCTTCCAGCAGATAAATGTCTCAATAAGTCAATCTGACTTTTGTAGTTTGAGTTTAATATCTACTGTATACCAGCCAAACCAACCTTTTAGATTTAATAGGACAGACTCGACTTTGTGGAAGTTGCAGTTCACTGGGCATTATTCCAAAGAGCGTCTATTTCCAGCACTGAAATGACTTTCAGGATCAAACCATGCTTTGCATCTCTGGTTTTCACTAAGATTATACTGTATCCATTACCCTATCAAAACTAAAGACTAAGTAAATGTGGCTTTTCTCTCTCTCTCATTTAATCATCACAGATAAGGGTCATGATTATAAGGGCAGTGCCCAGTGGCAGATTTTCACAGTACTGTTGGAACTGCCTGAGTCTGCCATGGGATATTTTAAATAAAGTGTCTTGTGAAAAGGATAAGAAGTTGAAGTTGTCTACCTACTGTGCCAACCTGATATCTATAAGCGAAATTAAGGTGTCCTTAAAAGGTCACATCTTTAATCAATATGCAGTATTTAGAGTCTAGTAAGGGACTACAGAGTTCAGCCAACAAAACAGTAAAGCTACTGTTGTTAAGTAGACTAACATGGCTTTGCTGTAGCCTAACTGAAATAAGAATCTTTATGTTTTCCCTTAAAGGCTGTGACCAGTTAGGCTTTAAGTTCAACTTAAAGCAGGGCAAACAATAGGAAAAATAATTCATGAATAGTTGGGATACTTCAGAAAGTGAAACAGCTGGCCATGTTTTTCTTCTTTTTACATTCATCTCTTCACAAATATTTGTGTGTGTGAAATTTTGTTTGTACAAATGTTTATGAAGAAAGTTCTTTTTAGGATACAGTCTGAAATCTGTTTCATAGTAAACCAAATCCATTTCAGGTAAAAGTGGAAGTAATAGATTTTTGGTGTTCCGATTCATCAGAATGCTTTTTTTTTTTTTTCTTTTTTTCCTCTCTTCCCCTGCTCCCTCTCTCTCTTCCCTAAGTATAATACAGAGTAGGAATGGGCCATGAAACCCATTCCGTTATTGTCCCAGCCACCACCATCATATATCTCCATGTACCCATTCAATACTCTCTCTATATAACAATTCAGTATTTCCAGTAATGAGATAACACCAGTAATATTTTGCATCTGAGAATAATTATAGAAAATATCATCTAAATCAGGTATTTTAGCAGTCCTATTGTAAAAATTCTTTGTTATCCTTCCCTAGGGTGATTGTGTTTGATTGTGTTTTATCTATACTATCTCAATTTCTTTCTGTCTGTCATTTATATGGTCAGAACTATCTTGATGGGCTTAGAGGGACATAGACTTGATAACAACTTGAATTTTGACCTTGAATATCTATACAGGATCTAGGAGGAAAAATTTCCCCTCTTTCCTGCACATCTCCCTGCCTTTGCTTTTTTTTTGTCATTTGCATGCAGAGGATATCTGTGTGTGAATGACTTGGAGATCAAGAGAAACAGTGCTACCCTGAACCAAGCAAAGCTTAATTGAAATGAACTCTGCCAGAGGTTCAGCAAGCAGAAATTCCTGTAATGCTTATGGATATTTTTCCTTTAGCTGGAACAGAAAAGTCTGAGGGAGGCTGGAATCTGAGTGACGCAGGCGTGTATCCCTTCAAAGAAAGAAAATCTGAATATTAACTTCAAGGTTTCAGGTTAATTTACAATAATCCTGAACTCCTGTCCAGAGATATTTAAAGACCCAGAAAGATATAGTTTGGGAATATCTTAAAAAGAGAACCCCCTCAACTTCTCAATCCATTAACCTTACTTCCCTTATTTGCCTTTGCTTTGATCTCTTTCCTCCATGAAGGTACTTAAATATAATGAAGTGTTTCATCAAGAAAAGGAAGAGCAGAAAAATATCCCAAGGTGACTCACTACAAACAGCTGCATTAATTCTCTAAACACAATTTGCAAGCATGTCGTAGGCCAAATGTTACTGACATAAGATCTCCAAATAATTATAGGCTGCAGTCAGATTCATAAAAATAAAAGTATGTTTATGAACAATTCGTTTTCTTAATTGTTTGCTTTACATAGGGACAAATGACAGTAGGAAATATATAGCTCATGTGCTACTTACGAATTAATGACTTCTTTTAGTAATAATGAGAAGACCTTGACTGGTGGTGAGCATGAGAAGACAGTGTGGCTAATATAACCATAAGAATATTTTCCATATATGTAATACTATTAGACCTATTACAATATTATTATTTGGCTAAATATTTTACTTGACTAATAATCAGGCAGCTAATTCTGAGAACAGTCAGGTCACTTCAAAGTTCTCTGCTGTTTTCAGGTAGATGATATTTTCCTTTACTCTCTTTTTATTTCATCTGTCTATCCAGCAAATTTGCAGTCTCCTGAAGAAAAACAACATTGTCAGAAAAGGTGTCACAGATTTTGGTATACATACAGCACTTTAGCTAATCCACATTAAAAAAAAATACAAAACACGAACTCAATTGCATGTCTTTGTAATTCTTAACTACTTATACTTTATTCAAAATAAGTGTTACTTTTGGAAACTAATATTTAATATGCACATCTGGAAAACAACAGAGACTAGTAAAATTGATTGTAAATCTAATATCCTCTAGTCAGCACAGCCTTAAGCTAAAAAGCAGTTAACGTGCTAGAATCAGACAGCTCTTCTGCTTCCTCCAGCGTCTCTCTCTAGCTCTGCATTATGAAATACCAAACTGCATTTTTAAATACTTTGCAAAAACAAGCTATTATTGTTGTGTTGTCTAAAAGACCAAAGGAATAATCCTATACATCCTGAATCTGAAAACTTCCTGGAATTTTTTTTGGAGGTCCTTTGGTGTGGACCCTTCTCAATCTCAGCTCTACAGATGCACCTGGACATTGAGTTCAGTGATGCTTGAGCAGACAATGAGTACTGAGAGAGGTCGAGTGTCTTAGGGGTTAGGATGCAAAATCTTCACCCAGATAATGAAAATTGCCCTGCTGAAGGGGAGTATACCTTTGGACATTGACTTTATGTACAAGATATGCATCCAAGTCAGTTTAAGATGCAGCTGTGTAAAAGACTGCTTTAAACATAACTCCGTATTACCTGTGTTGGTGCTTTTTGTTTGTTTGTTTGTTTTGTTGTTGTTTTGTTGGTTGTTTATTTGTTTGTTTTAGGACTTCTCTACAAAGATGAGAAGGAGGTGCTTCATGAAAGTATCATGTATTGCCAATATTTTTATGCATAATAAGTAGTAGTTCAGCTTATGTATATTTTTTCTTCATTTTGTATTCTGTCCTGAGCAAACTTGCTGAGAAGCTGTATTAGACTTCTAGACAGGAAATAATTACAGAAAATGATTACATCTTTTCCAGAACTAAGGTTGTGGCTGGAGTTGGGGCAAAACACTGATGTAGCATGGTATATAAGGGAGAAAAGATCTGTAATTTTCACTAGCAGTTAATAAGAAACAGTAAAAATTAAATAAATAAATAAATAAAAATCTCTGCAACACGACTGGTCTGCCATGGTCTGTTGTTTTGTGGTTTGGTTTGGTTTTGTTTTGCTTTTAATTGGATCCCAGGGAGTTAAATGTGCAGGTCCTAATGAAAGCCTATTGGGTTTTGGCACCCTCAAGTCTTAGCCTTCGTTTTATCTTTTGGAATTAGAAAGTGGATGTGTGTAGCAGATGTTCCCAGCCTGCTTTGCCTCATTGTAATTCCTACAATACTCAGTTCCTTATCTTTAACCCATTTCTGAAATCGATGGTGTCAAGCCTCTCTGGCTTCACATAATCTAGTATGTTTTAAAAAATGATTTTTCTTGCCATCTTATTCTTTCCGCCTCACTTCTGCATCTTCCATTGACTTTAATTAAGCTTTCCTTGGGCCTGCGACCTTGGTGAGCTTTTAAAAATAAAGTGAACTGAGTTGCAAGGTGATTTTTCCCAATCTTTTTGTAGCCCTTCTGGAAATTCACTTCATGTGGTGTTTGAAAATACAGGCTTTTCTTCTGGGATCATCATATGTGCATGGAGTGGCAACAAGGATAAACCTCAGTCTTTTTATTATTACATTGCAGTAAATATTTAATTTCTCTATAATTTATGCTTTGACTTTTCTACCTCTTTAGGACCTAACTATACACTGTTGTTTTTAAGAGAAAGATAGAGAAGACATGTTCTTTCAGGCAGACAGTTTTGAAATAAAACCTTTAAAAAAATAGAGTGCAGAGTAAAAGGCATGTAGAAATGCCTTACAGAGATTCTCAGCATTCTTGTTACCTTTCTTACCATTTCTTCCCCAATAAAATCCCAGAATAGATGGGAAGAAGTAGATGACTCTTCCTAATTCCATTTATAATTACATTTGTCTGGCTTCCATCAAATGTCTGAATAGTAGCATCTTGTCCCGATTTTCACTGCTATGGAATCTGCATATATATCACTGCTTATAGTCATACTCTGGAAGGCTGAACACAAAGCAGCCCTAAAGCTGAAGTTGGAGGTGCTAGATAGATCTACAGATAATCTTACATATAAAATGACTAAATGGGGCTAAAACTTGAAAAGATTTTTGTCTGTGAGTTTGTTCTGTTCTTTCTTAGAATATTTTTTATTAGTTTCTGTGCCTTGTGGATAGTATGGAGTGTACAACCCTATACAGAGCTTTATGCAGCTTTTTATGTGCTTTCCATTGTAGAGGCTTCCCTTCCTGCATCCCTCAGAGAGCTGAAGGAGTTAGCAGAATGTGTGGGACCTACCCAACGCTGGACCTGCAGTGAAAACCATGTGATGCTGGAGCAGCCACCTGTGTCAAGTAATGAAGACAGTAAGACAGTATTAGATCTGGCTGAACACACGGAGCACAGAAGTAGGAAAAAAAGGCGGGGGGGAGGGGAGGTTATAGGCATTGAATAATATACTAAATAACACAAATGAAATATTAGTAAAAGCTGGCAGTTTAGTATTAGGCCAAGGTAAACACTGTGATGAAGACTACGGTGTGCCTTGACCTAATGACCTATAGTAGTAGTAGGTAAGTAGTCCTTATTGTTTTTGCTAAGAATATATTTTGGTTAGTTTCTACTTGTCAAGACAGTAAGCTCCTTCCTGTTTAAAAAAGCAATGTCTTAAGAGATTGTGCCTAGTGTTAGCAAAGACGAACCTTGAATTAAGCGTGACCATCTGACATACTGCTAAATTTAGCAATCTTTTTAAATATGATTCATTTAACACTCTCTTAACTAGTAGTACTCCTCAAGTCACATTCTAGCATGATGTAGTTTTCTGTCTCAGACACGGCCGTTAAATGAGGTTGTGAACAATATCAGTTTTGTGTTACTTATGTTCCCTAATATATACCCCAGCAAACTGCATGGGATCCCTGCAGCACCATTCAGTATTCTCCTTTCAGAACCAGGAGCAGTGCATCAGTTCAGCCAAGTGCAATGCCTTCCTAACACAGCTGCAATGCTTTCGAAATCCAAGAGCTCTGTGCAAGTGTGTGCTGTGCTAGGAAGAAGCTTGTGTGTCTCTGCCATACTGCCGCAGTGCTCTTCATGGACACAGCCCCACTGAATAGGAGGGGATGACTCACTGCCATGAAATTAGGTGTGTGACTTCATACAGTGATAGATCAAGGCATCATCCTGATTTTAAAGAGCACTGATTTAGTCATTTAGGTCAAGTTTAATGTAAGGTATTAATAATGCCATAAAATTATTAGCAGCAACTCTTTGCCACCTATGAAAAGTGAATATTTCAAACAGCTATGACATTAAAGTCACACCAGCCTTCTTTTCTCTCTTTAATGGTCTATAGACAGTCTATTGTTGCTACTGTATTTAAAGGAAAAGTTAGAAAAAGAATGCTGACAGCAGACAGGCTGCAAATTATTTCCCATGTGCATTTTTCCCCAGTGAAGCACTTCTTGATACTTTAAAATCTATTTGAATGTATAAGATTGCAACCCTTGAGACTTTTAAATAGACTTAAATTGAAAGGTGGGAGATGATGAAAGAATAGGAGGGCCACTCCTCAGAAAAGCTAGGACCTTTGGATAATACTGATACTGCCTTTAGAACTAGAGGGGAGCTTTGTGCTATTCCAGAAGTGTGATTGATGAGAGGAAAGAGATACTTTGGCCTGACATTTTTACCTAAGCAGATAGATTGTTGTCACAGCTTCTGTTGCATTGTGCACAAACTTTCTGCTCTTAAAAAGCAAATACCTTTCCTTCATATGCTTGAATTAAACCATAGATGCTTTTTTGTAGATTGGGGGTATTTGGGAGTGGGGAGTTCCTTGCCTGTGCTAAGAGACACAAAGATGCAAATGTTTTCTTAGACTTACTGAGAATAAATGGCAGGTCCTTAACTGTCTGATCAATGTTAGCGTTAATAAATCTGGTACATAAGGTTAAGGCACTTTTGCACTTTCTTTTTTTTTTTTTTTTTTTTTTCCTTGATCATAATTTGGAATATGTACAGTATCAGCAAAAAAAACCTCTCAGGCAATTTTATTTTGGAATCTGTGAAACTCAGCATCTCTTAAGTGACTTGGAGATAAATTACCACTTTTTACAGTCCTCTTTGGAATTCATATTTAGTCAACAGCATTTAGGATTCAGTTTAAAAGAATTCATTGCTCCCTGTCCTATTAATACTAGCTAGCATTCATGCAGGACAGATTTATCAGCTTTATTTTCCAGCTATATTTACAGGAATGTTTTGGAAAGTTCTTTTTCTCTTAACAAGTAGATCCAGACCAATTAATAAGATCTGTGCTTCCAGTGCCTTAAATTCATTTCGCCTTAGAGTGAGTGGCTGCTTATGGTATACTATAGCAAAAGGTCAGATCCATTCTAGGCTTGCCTGATAAGTGTTAAGTAGGTATTTGCATTTAAAAAATACAGGCTATTTATATTGATAAACAGATCTGTCTTGGGGTTGATTTCCTGAACATTGTGCTGCTTTAATGGCTGGCATTCATAATCTGGCAAAACTGGTCATCAAGTGTGCTGCTCCCCTTTGACTACAGAGTAAAGCAACATGAGAGAAAAGAGCCAATGGCATCTCCTGCGTCGGTTATTGTGCAGAAGGTATTCCAGGTTTAGCCTGACTATTCTGACACTCATTTACCTTTCAGATCTGCACAGGCTAAAATATATATTAAACCAAATCTTTGACATTTTAGCTATGTCAGATGGAAGTAAATCAGAAGTTCATTACGAAATTCCCAAGTGAATTTGTATAAATGGGGATTTATGGATGTCAGATGACATTTCTTTAGCTTTTTAGGCCTCTAACTTGGAATGATCTGTATGCTTAGCTATAAAGACTAATAAGTCATGGTGATATCTGAATCATTTTCTTTTATCATATTTTATGTCAAAATAACTTGGCTTTCGAGTATAATCATGTTACCAGTTGGTGAATCTCCCTTTAGTTTCACATATCAACTGAACCATTTTTCTTGGTATACTGTTCATTCCTTAGATCAAAATTTTATCTTGCTTTTACTTTTATTTCAAATTTGTTTCAACATTTGTCTGACTGACACGATTATGATTCAGTGAGTGCATAGCACATCAGAAATAATCTCAACAAATCCCGATGCTGAAGCTTGATGCTGAACATATACATAGGTAGATAGTATGCATAACAAAGTATATAGGTACTAGGGATTACAGTTTTTGACAACTGACATTCTCCAGATCAGCTTCAGGTGGTGAATAAGGGAATCCTTATTCAAAATGGATTTGTATTTTGGTGTTTGAAAAACTGAACGACGTGCTCTATTGGTGCTCTATCAAGATTTCTCTAGGTCTTGTTGTAATTTCCATTTTCGTCTGTAGGCCCCGGTCTTGGACTCCATATAACTAATGTTTCTTAATGCTTTAAGAAATCCATCAGTGTTGCTGTGGATTCATCAACTCTCATGATACGAATATTTGACAAACAGGAGGCTCTTCATTCTAAGTGTTTATCTTTGCTGTACTGACCTTATCAGAAAGCTCTGGGATTCTGAAGCACCTCATGACAGAGTGTGCATTTAAGTTGGTACAAGCATATTAAGAACAACAAAAACTTGCTTTTATAGTCTGTCTGATTAATATCAATAACTGCAGCAAAGAGGTTCTGTATCTAGACACACAGTGATGCGTATCTGTTATGCTACAATAACTTTGAAGACAAAGTACTCAACATCTTTGAAAGATGGTAATTCATTCCTTAGTATTTTCTGTTTTCCTTTCTGACTCTTGGGTTGTCATGATCAACTTGTCACAGCTATATTGCTTTGAAGAAACAGTTATCTCTGACAGACAAATATGTGTGTTTCATGAGTATGTATACATGCCACACACCATTATTGTATAACACAGCTTCAGGCACTACTGCAGATATTTGCAGAATATCTGGAATTTTTTGAGTTTTAGTAAGTCACCTCTGACCAAAATAGCTGAGAAGGACCCTGTTGCTGGAATGTCCTCCATCTTTTATGCATTCCTAAGCCCATCCTAGGTGAAATTTTAAGTGGTTGGAGAACTACCAGCTGGAGGAGACCAAGATGACAGGGAAAGCAAAGACAGAGAATCTCAAAGAACAGAAAGCTGAACAGTTTGAGTATGGTGAGATGAAGTACTGCTAAACACAGAGGTCAAGAATTACCCAAGCTTGTGACAACAGATTTAAAAACCTGCATCATGTTCTGCCAGTTGTTGTTTGTTTTTTTTTATTTGTATTTGGGTCATGACAGAAGGCCTTGACAAAGGTGAGTTCAGCTATGGCAGGTATTTGACAGATGCTTCAAGATTCATGTGCACATACGTACATATTTCTGAACAACCTATGAGCTAAAAAGCACAGCATTTGGGTTATCCCATTTTATTGTAATCGTTAAGAAGTAAGTGCCTAAACAGCTTTTTGGATCCATTTCAGTATAACTATCAAGATATGATGGATATCTGAGGACTTCTAAGAACAAAGCTCACAGGCCCTGCCAGTAGCTTCATGACTGATTTGTTTTCTGGAGTGAAGGCATCACTTTCTAACTGTTCTCATTCCTAGAGAAGCATGAAAAGGGAAGGACAACTTCCGTACTTACTTGTTGGCATTGTAAGCAGTGCATGAATGTTTTGGGTACCTAAAGGAGGAACAGAGTCCAGGAAACACTAAAGTACTGCTTATTGAGTAGGTGATGACAAACAGACGTCTTTCTGCTCAGTGATGCTTCTTTATATTTTGATTGTTTGGCACTCTGTAAAGATATAAAACTTTCATTACAGACAGCGCAACTGTCAACCTACTTTGAGTGGGGAGGATTGCAACTTGTGAATTTGGTGATGAACTGTCTGTTATGCCTAAGAATCAGTTATTATCTGTTATAGCAATCTCATGCATTTAAAAGATACAAGAGAAGTAAAATGTCTTAATGTGACAAAAAGAACAGTATCTGCGTATGAAAAATGCCAGTCATAGGAATATTATTAAACTTCAACCCCTACCAGGCCTGCTATTGGGGCAGAGGTGTCCTAAGACAAATAATGATACACAGAATTAGATTTGACTTGGAGCATAAAAATATTACCAAATAGAATAATTTTAAAGGCTAAAAAACAACTATTTAAACCTTCTGAGATTTATTCCTGAGCATTTTTCATATGCATACAGGCATTTCTTTTTTTATCTTGTCTTTTATGTAAGAAAAAAATAAATAAGGCATTTGAGCATATTTTTGACTCAGATTGTGGACTAACATTTAGCTGTCCTGGAATGATTACTTCTGTGCAAACAAAGCAATAGCAATGTAGTGGGTCACTCCTCATTTATCAAATTGTTTCTGTTTTTAGCTGGTCTGAAAATGTTGTTTGCTTGTTGCTTTTTTTTTGGTAGAGGAAGAGCTGCTATTGTTGTCCCCAGACAACATGAACCAGATGCCAAAACATGCTGCTATTTATTGCTGCTGTTACTTGAAAGATATCTATGGGAAAAGAGAAGAGCCAGTAGTGCAACATTTTAGAAAGATGCAACTGAAAAAGCATTTATCTTAAACATATACTATACATGAGCAGACGGTAGAAATATAAATGAAGATTCCAATTGTCCTTGGGCTGCTAAAATTTTTCATATATAAAGAGGCCGCTATCTAAAATCATATCCAATCTTAGAGATGGAAAAAAGAAGTTAGGAACAGAAGGATGAAACAAATGTAAGTTACTCTTTTTTTTTTTTTTTTTTTTTTTTTTTTTAAGTCTTCTCATTACACAGCAGTGGCAATATTATTTAAATTTAAATGTTTCTGTTAGAAAAACAAATGCACACGTGAAAAATAGGAGTAGAACAGCTAGGCTGGTAACAGTGGGTGTTCCATTTTTCCAGGTAAGAGAGAAAATGAATCACCTTTGAAATATACTTAATATGCAGAAGTTGTATGTGTGAATGCTGTGACTACCTCACTTGCAAAAACTATTCATATAAATAGGTTAACGTGAGCAAACTAAAAGTGAAAAGCACAGGAAGGAGAGCTTGAAGTGATTCAAAGCACCATATATGTAGCCTTGCTATTGGAAACTTCCTCCCCTCTTTCTCTTTCCCTTTCTCTCTCTCTTTCTCTCATATATTCATAATTTGTTCACTTTTCAGCCCTGTTGATGGTGAAAATTTCTCACTTCTTTATGTTAATATAAATTGGTGCAAAATTTTATCGCTTTATTTGTCTGAAGTGACTTTTTCTACTTATACCACCTGTTGGAAAAAAAACAAAAAACAAACAAACACCTGAAATAGAAGGTGCAATTAAGGGCAAAAATTGTCTCCACAAAGGTTATTGGGGCAAATTTAATTTGGAAAAGTTAGGCAAAGTTAAGCAGCTAAACTATTTATGACATAAATCTACTCTTTTAAGTGTTTCTGCAGTTGTCTTCCCTCTTTTGAGTACTGCTGCAATTATATTTAAGTCAGTGAGTGAGTGTACTTACCACTCCATCCCTGACTTGCCTCATTCACTTTTTCTTTTGCTTTCCAAGTCTTACTGTGATGGTAGTTCAGATTAGTTAAATATGTATTCCCATATTTCAGTATGTCCTATAAGGAATATAAATCTATCTCTCTCATAAAACCTGCTGCATGTAGGTAATAATTTGGACCAGTGTATTTCCCTGAGACTTGATGATTACTTCAGGTCAGGTGTATTCAGCCTATGTTTTCTGTGCTCAAGATGAGGGGTTTTTTGGTAATCAGGAATTCAGTGCTCGTATGTGTTGTGATTTTTGTTTGTGGGTGTGTGTGTTAATGTGAACAGGTGTACTGGGTCATCGAATAGTCTCATTTCATAGACCTGAAAGGAAACTCCAGCTGTCAAAATGCAATAGAAATGGCAGGCAGTCCTTTCATATAAGAGGGAATTGACTGACTGATAACATCCGAAGGGGCAATGTATATTGCTTAACACTTTTGAAGGCTGAGCATTTGATATCTGTCCTCCAAGGCTGCATTTTTGCTCCTGCTCCAAATGGACTTGCTTAAGGTGGGGGCCAGGAGACAAAACAAATGGCCCATAACAGGTTTCTGGTTGATAGCATGGATTCAGGGGAGCATGTTATAGTCAACAGATATTACTTTCCAATAGCTCTGCAATAAAATTTTGCTCTCAGGAAGAATCCATATTTTTACTGAAAAATAAACCAAGATTATTTAGCCAGATGTATTACAATAAACCTTGGAGTGTGAATGGGGAAGAACACATGGCTAGAAAAGGAACAAATCTGTAAGATAGATATATTTATTGCCAGTTTATATAATGCAGGTTTTTATGTACTACATCAACTTAAATTTAATGTCTAACCAAAAAGAAAGCACTTTTCAAGTGAGAATTTAAAAGGAAAAATAAAAATAAAAGAGAGAAAGAGAGACAGGGAGAGAAAAAGAGATGGGGAGAAATGATTAAAATCTCTGCTAATAAGTTGAGATCTGCTTTGCTGGAGGCATGTTTACCATTGGAGAACAACCAGAATATCAGAATGAGATTAAAGCTGTGCAGTTATAATGGAGTTGTGCAGTTAATGTGTATTTCCAGAGTTGCAGAAAAATGACCACTTCTTCAGGAGATTTGTTTTAAACTGACTGATATGGCTACTACATTTTCTACTAGATATGAGATAAAGTTAACTTAATTTGTCACAGGCTTCAAGATTTGGGGAATTCGCACATACCTACTATTTACTATATAAATCATCTACCAAATATCTAAACACAGTACAGCATTTTCTCTTCTCTTCCTTTCATTTAGTATAATATAAATGTGAGTACTTCCTGCGTAAGTGCATGTGGCTTTCTTTTTCTTCCTAAAACTCTGGCAACTTGTTGAAGCAACAGAGAACATCCAGGCAGATGGTTCCGAACTAAGCCTCTCACTTAGCCCATGTATTGAAAATATTTGTGAATGCTGTCTTCTCTGTTTTTCCTGAAGTGCTCTAAGTTTGCATGAAAATGGCTAGTAGAACAGAAAGTTTTGAGAATTACTAATGCAGCATGTTATCAATGTAGGTTCCTGTTGTAGCCATGGTATAGAATACCAAAGGTCAAGTTACTCGATTACAGAAACTCTCTGCCTCATTTTTTTTACCTTAAAGAAAATGTGAACATGTATTTATTTGGGGGAGAAAAAAAAAAGCTATTGTAAGACTTCATTAAATAAATATTGCCTTTTACAGGAATGAAACTAAATCTCATCAATGAAGCATGTACTAGCTAAAAACTAGAAGTTGATTTGAAATCAATATTGACAGACTGTTTTATTGAAGGGTATCTTAATAGACATGGGTAAACATTGAGGCTTTTTCATTAATATTTTGTACATCCCTAAGACTCTAGAATATAAAAGAACTGTAAATTGCTACTACTTATTAGTCATTCTGCTTTCTGCATCTAAGTTCTGGCAGTTCATCAAAAGTGGAAGAAAAGTTCCAATAAAAGTATCTTCTTGGATTTTGTACATACAAGACTATGAAACAGAAGATATTCTTGTAAATTAATAATCATATATGGGACCAATACTCAATGAGTTGGATGAGATTTATGTTTGGTTTTACTTTCCCAAAATGAACAATCTACAGCTGGCTTGATGCCTCCTTGGTAGTGACAAAGGCAAGTTAAATGCAAATCCCATCCTGCACTGATTCAGCTGAGGAACTACCTTAAGCAGCACTATGCTGTGAATGCTGCCACAAGTGAAGTGAAAGACTTCAGCAACAGTGGTGTTCCCATTAATCATCCAGATAATGATACTGGAAATGATGATCCTCATCATGGGAGTGATTAGCCTGCATTCAAAGGGTCTGTACCTGCTTTTATTGAGTTCAGAGGCAGCTCTGAAAGAGGTCAAAGATAGTTGGTAGCAGTGTATTTGAAGTATAGCAGGAGTGAGAGCACTTTTATCTCCCCTCCCCCCCTTTTTTCTTTAAAACATCAATTAATTTCAGCAATTACTCTTCCCTCTTTCTAGTTTATTGCTTGGATACCACTAAGGCCACATTTGCAGCAGTGTTGCAATAGCAGTATCAATTTACTTGGAAGCTTACTGTGCAACTCCCACAAACCCCACTGATTGCTACCAGAACAAGAATGATATATGAAGATAGAAGGGAGGCAGAGGCTTAAGGCAAGAGATGCTGAAAGGAGCATTTGTGCAGCCATCTTGAGATGCCAATCCCATTGAGCAAAACTGGCTCACAAGCAGGCTACAAACATGCAGCCTCTTTACAGCATCATTTTCAGTGAATTAGTAGCCCTGTGACAGAGGTGGTTGTGCATCCGTGCAGCCCACGCCCAGAGATGCCCAGCTGGGACCAGGATGCTGTACCATTGTGTGAGTTCAGGGCTGGCCCTGCCATAAACTGGATGAGAAACACTGTGTTTCCATTTGGATTGAACTTCACACCACTGCAGCTTCCAGGCCAGAGCTGACTTGTTTCTAGTTGATGTGGAGGTCAATCTAGTAGAACTGGTACCTGTAGGGAAATGAGCTCTAATAAGTGATCTGACTGGTCAAAGTAAAATGGGGTAACATTATGCAGTGTGTAAAGATACAGGGCAAATAAAATGCAAAGGTGCCTTCAAGGAAAATGAGCAGAAAAAAGTACTTAATTTCTATTGTCGTTTGTCATATGATCTAATATGCTATAACTGAGAAACTATTTACTTGTTGTTGCTTTATGAAGTAAATAGGGTAATATTAATTTCATTTATTTATCATTTATTTTTGTTTTTATTTATATTTATTATTTTTATTTTTATATAAAATTTTATATTTATATTTTATTTATATTTATTATTTTTATTTATATTTATTGTTTTATTATATTATATTTATTTATAAATAAATATGTTATATAAATATAAATAAGTATATTTATTTCATTTATTTTTAACTTTTTTATTGTTATTAAAAAAATAACTGGACATGCAAATGGTTAAAAAATCTTATTCATAATGGTCAGAGAGCCACATTAAAGTTTTCATTCTGGACGGCATCAATTTGGATAAAAATCTAGGTATTACCAGCATTTTCACGTATTGTCTAAAAGGTTTTTAAGGTCAGGGTACACTATTCCGATCAGAGCTTGACCTCCTGTCTGCAGCATGTGCCACAAAACTTAACTTGTCAAAGGAGTTTCTTTTTCTTCTTGCTGCATTTAGATCACCTTGACTAGCTCACTGTGAATATTCACAATCTGACAGGCTGCAAGGAAAATGTTCTGGAATTTAGAATCACAGAATGGTTGGGGTTGGAAGGAACCTTAAAGATCATCCAACCCTCCAGGTCATTCCAACCCCCCAGAGACACCTCCCACCAGACCAGGCTGCCCGAAGCCCCATCCAGCCTGGCCTTGAACACTTCCAGGGATGGGACATCCACAGATTCTCTGGGCAGCCTGTGCCAGGGCCCCACCTCCCTCAGAGTAAAGAATTTCCTCCTAATATCTAATCTAAATCTCCCTTCTTTAAGTTTAAAGCTATTACTCCTTATCTTATCACTACAATCCCTGACAAAGAGTCCTTCTTCATCTTTCCTGTAGGCCCCCTTTAGGTACTGAAAGGATGCAACGAAGTCTCCCCAGAGCCTTCTCTTCTCTTCTCTTCTTGGGGCTGCTGAACAACCCCAACTCCCTCAGCCTGTTTTCATAGGAAAGGTGATCCAGCCCCTTAATGATCTTTGTGGCCCTCCTTTGGACTCTCTGTAATACTTCCATGTCCTTCTTATATTGGGGGCCCTAAAGCTGAACACAGTGCTCCAGGTTGGGTCTCATGAGAGCAGAGCAGAGAGGGAGAATCACCTCCCTCAAGCTGCTGGCCGTGCAGCTTTTGATGCAGCCCAGGATACAATCGGCTTTCTGGGCTGCAAGTGCACATTGCCAGCTCATGTCAAGCTTCTCATCAACCAATACCCCCAGGTCCTTCTCCTCAGGGATGCTCTCAATCCATTCTCTGCCTGCCTGTATTTGTCCTTGGGATAACCTTGGCCCAGATGTAGGAAACGATATTCATCAAATCAGATGGTTAGTTAGTCTGAGTTTAATATGATATTTTCAGGGGAATCAATCCCCACAAAATTGTTGTCCTTCAGTACGTTTATGTGCATATACTTCTTTCACATCCTGTGTGCTTAAGCAGTTACTGAGAATGGCTTAGCTTCTCGTTGACCTTACTGACTTAAGTAGTACAGAGGATGAATTCACCTTTCTGAAGATGGTTCTTTGCACACCTTGGGTTTTTCACTTGAGGTCCATATTGGTTAAAAACATTTATCATGGGCCTTCCCTTTTAAGGGGTGGACTAGTACACAAAATGGACAAGCAAATATTATTATTTTCACATGACAAGAGGATTAGGCAGTCACTGTGCCAACTTATTTCATTTGTTGTCTTCCAGTTTCCTGGAAAACAAAACAAAACACCAATCCCTGGGAATAATCATTTTACAGATAGCACAGATGCAGTACATCGAGTAGGTGATGGATTGCAATTGAGATCCTCTTACTCAACTAGTTTATAAAGCCACCTGTACTACCACTAGTTGTTTTCTGACTTTGCTTATAGAATTATATTCTAGAGCTTCCTATCCAAAAAGGTGTCAGGGAACATCTGAGAAGACCTGCTGCATTAGGTCAGGTTAGAGAGAAGGATACTCTTTTCTTCTTGATTATTTAGCATTCTGTTTCATCTTTAACGTTCGAAGTGTGGGAAAAAAAAATCATTTGGACAAATATTTTTTGCCTACTGAGGTCTATTTCAGGGGCTGTAACAGAAGATGACAGAATAGCAGAGTACTCTTGGCTAAAAGGCTGAAGGCTATGGTATATGCACAAATAGTTGAGTTACCTCTTGGTCAAGCCCAGTTATGCTGACACCTGAGGAAAAGTGCCAGGATTATCAGGCTAGCTTTGACAGCATTAGCATGAATTGACAGCTTTTATGTCTACTTAGGGCCTAGGGCAGAGATGACCCAGTTAACAGGAGTACCCAAGTTTAACTATATTAGCACTTCACATCTGAGTGAGGAAAACAAGCAGATCCCCTGAACTAATCATATTAATGCTGCTGACAGCCTTTTCTGTACCATGAGGATTTTTCAGATTTGTCACTGTGCCAGTGGGGTTGCATGTGGGGCTCGTGATAGCATGAATCAGGCTCTGCTTGGTCTTGTCAAGAGTGTGGTAGATTACTCACACAATTTCCTCTTTCAGCTGTACTTGCCGAGAACTTCTCCAACAGCTAGCTGCTATTTTTATGCAGCCACAAGGAACTGATTTATCTGTCAGTGCAGGAGAATGTGCTTTGCAAAGCAGTAAGCTTCATATCTGGGTCATGCATTGTATCATACGAGGCAACTGTGTGCAGTTCAGTCAGGAATTAGACAGCTATCAAGTGTTGGTTTGGGGGGAAGGAAAAAGAATCCTGAAACAGCAGGGAAGGAGTGTTCTTTGGGATAAAAATCACCATATGCTAAGCTTCTCTTTTGCCACAAGCTAGCCACAAGCTAGACAGCCATACTTTGAAGAATGCCTAGAGGATTAAAGTGAAGCGGTCTCTGTATTCCACAATTTCTTATGATAAAGGAAAAGTGAGCACTTATTCATTGATTGAAGCTTTGTTCTTGAAATCAGTGGCAGAAGCAGGTACCCATAAGCCCTTTTCTAAGCCATCCTAGCCTATGTGTTATTATTGTAATTATAAAGGTATTTGGGGGTGGGGTGGGAACAGAACTAGCCTAGCCTTTGTGGTAGGAAAAGGACAGAAAAGCAGCCTTTACCTCTTCTGTGGGAGCCTGAGACAGGCAAGCTTGTTAGCTCTGCCGTTTCTCTCAAACAGATTCACTGGAAAATTAATTCACAAAGCATTGGCTGTACGTGCTCACAGAGAGGAGAGCTGTGTCCCTCAGGTTTCACTAGGCTAATGGTCTTAGGCTTGAACCTGCTGCTCAGAGAAGGTGGCACAGCTCAATTTCTCCTTTGATGGAAGGAGGTTGATTATCCTCTGTGTGGTAAGGGCTGAAGTTGAGGGAGCTCCACATTGGGAAGATGCCAATACAGAGTACACAAACCTCTGCATCCTTTGCAGAGATTTTGAATGTCTTGCTGTTTCAGTGTGGAGAGCCCATGCTGGGAGACTGGTTCTGGCTGGCACAGTACCTTTGGCATCAGACCAGCTGCTGCCAGCTCCATATTGGCAGAACATTTGATGAAAACCAAGGTTTATCCTCTGCCCAGCAAAGTCTGATAAGCTGGGTGGTATTGGCTGTGGATGTTAGCATTTGTGCTAATTGAAGTCATATATTTCAAATCTTCAGCCACAGCTACTGCATTATGGACCAGCTGTCAACTATAATATGTTCTCTAAGAGTTTGTAGGAGGAAGAGGGAAGAGAAGAAGGAGGAGATGAAGGTGAAGATGGAACACAAGAAAAAGATGGAAAAATGAACAAGAAATCAATGTGTGTGGTAAAAAATAACATGAAAATTTACCTTACAAGAAGGGTATTTTATGCACAAATTACCAGCTATGCTCTGATACATATGGCTGATACAAGATATATTTAAGGTTTTGACAACACAATCCTTTAATGTGGATAAAAAATTCTTTTTTTTACGTAACTATGAAGTCTAGGCAGATCAGAAACAGGCCTGGGTCAGGATCTGTCAGTACCGCTGAATACTTCTAAAGCAATATCAGGTAAATTTTAAGCTGATGATATTTCTAAATTGAAGTTTTGTGTTGGTGACTTTTAAATGAAAGAAGAAAATGTGTATGAATGAAGAAAAACATCTATTTGATTTGCTGAGGACCTGCAGATCAGTGGGATGCTGATGTGGATTGACTGGGGTTAGAAGATGAAGTATAGCTGATAGAGCTTTGGCAGCAAGTATGTGTGCAATACAAAACAGAAGCAGAAGGAATTCATGACTTTATTTTTCAGGATCTTGCAACAGCATGGAAGTGGTGGCAACATTGACATGACCAGGGCTCAACTGTCTGTCTGAAGATGGAAGGACACTAAACTCCAGAATCTGATGAAGTCCTGTCATTGTGCTGTGCTTGCCTTGCATGGCCAGGACTGGTGCACTTCAGACATCACACACCTGGGTGGAATACATGGGCTACAGCAGCTGCTCTCTAACAGGTGAGTAGAAAAGGAAAAAAAGTATAAAAACTGCTGTCTAATTAAGAGTTAAAAAGGTCAATGGATTGTTGCATTGTATTGTCAACCTATTGCTCCTTCTGATTTTCTGTAGTACAGCATGTCGTCATAAGGTTTTACCGTATGCAGAACCCTTTTACAAAAACTTTGAGGACAGAAGAACTTTTAATTGAGTTACGGTTGCTTTGGATACCTGCTTCTTTCAGTGTTTTTGAGTTAAAGTATCCAATTGGCTTGGATGAAAGCAATTTGGAAAATGTACAAGTTTCATTTAACGTTTCATATGAGCTCATTGAACTGGATTGATGCTAATAGGTCTGTGTATAAATGAATAAAATCCTGTGAGAAGTCCTGTATGATCATTTTCAGGAATTCATTTTAATTCTTTTCTCTTACGCAAATGAAGTGACAGTGAACTAAATTTAGCAGATGCAAACTAAAAACTGTATTTTCCATATTAAAAGGTTCATGATAGGTACACAAGAGCAATGTCTTTCTCTTGAATGCTTTACTAGGAAATTGCTCTTTATGTCCCTTCTCTTTCCCTTTTTTCTCCCTCTCCTCTTGGTTACCTGGTCAATCTTCCTGCCTTCTTGTTGGAAAGAGTATGATGTATAGTGTCATTATGTCAACCGTGTTGGTTCTGAAGAGGCTTGTCAGCTATCACTATATTTCCTCAAATACACTCATGTTGTGTACTTTTCTATATCTTCATAATGAAGTTAATGAAGTGTTCAATTGAACTGAAAGCTCCTTTTTTTTTTTTTTTTTTTTTTTTTTCCAGGCCTAGCTTTCTGAATGTAATCCAAGGTTCATTAATACTATTTAATTCTGTGAGGATTTGTAATCTTGTCAAGGGCAAAACAGGTTAAGCTGAATTGATGTCTACCTCACATGTTAGTCATCTGAATATTACACAAGGGTAGACCTTTCAAGCTGCCTTTTACAACCTTACATGTTTTCCAAAGTTATGTATATGTATCTGTATGCATGTATATGATTTAAAAGATACAACTTGCTTCTGCCACTCTAAATGCATTTTTTTAGTACCAGTAATGCAGTGGTTTAAATGAGTAGCAAGATACGCGTACTGGATTATCTGACATGAACTACATGACATATAGGATGTCACTTGATTGTATTTTAGTAATTTGATACGACTGAGTATGGGAAAAAGGAGATCATAGTCTACAAGAGAGAATATTTTGTAGTTCTACTTGTGAAGACCTAGAACCAGGGTTATGATGATTATTAAAAAAAGAAGAGAACATAACATTACTAATAATTTAATGTGCAAGTCTTCAAATTAGAAATTTTTTCTTTCAATTCTTAGGTTTTGGTCAGCATGCAGCACTTCCACTCATACGCTTGATGATAATCTAGCCAAATGTCCTCATGATAATCAAGAAAGGAAGACTTTATGCCCCATTTATCCAGGAGTGAAACTTTTACATCTCTGGCATATTGCAGGTCTCCAAAATAAATCTGTCTTCCTTTAAGGGATTCAAGCACCTTATTTTAACAGCTTCTTACATTTGCCTCAGTAAAACTTTATGCTGAAGTCAGCATGTGGAACAGCTTGGATGGAGAACTTCACATCTTTCCAGTGCTTTTAAGCAGAAATGTAAAAATCTCCATCTGGCAGTATGCATTGATACCTACTGGCCAGTTCTGTTGTTGAGAATTTAAATCTCACATTAAGATTTTGAAGATCATACAATATAATATATCATATCACTAATTAACTGTTTGCTTTCAGGTTGTGTGAGAGGTACAAATTGAAAGTCTTTCTTTAACTTGGACCTATCTGTTCCTATTTACAAACATTTTGAGGTTAGTAAATTCACAGGGAATCACATCAATCTGGTGTCAACCCTTAAATCTTCCTTGGTGGCATAGTGTAAAACTCTCTTTTTGATCATGAACATGATTTTTGTTTAAAAGATAATAACAATATAGTGTCTACTCTGGGAACATATGATGACTTTAAGCAGATCTCTGAAAGCTTCTGTACTACTCTAGCAAAATGTTACTGAACTTGAATAATATGCTTCTAGGATAGGATTGCAGGGTAGAGGACCCACTCGAGTTGAGTGTTTCTATGACAGAATTAATATGAACTGCTGTAGCTCTAGCTCAGTGTACTTTGATGTAATTACATGACTTAGGAAACCTTATGAAGTGATGCTGTACTTGTGATTTTCATTCAATTTCTTTTTTTTTTTTTTTCTTTTTTATTTATTTTTTGGTGATGTCTAGTGTGTGTAGGCCTCAAGCTGAAGCAGTGTTTATATTAAAAGTGACCATAGACTATTTTATTCTAAATAGTATTGTACACATTTATAGATTCTGGCCAGATAGCGTTACAAAAACAGAACAATGTTTTATGCCTCAAATAGCATCAAGGGAAAAATCCGTTACATTCATCCATGTCTACTTTCAAACGTCATGTAAGGTTTTTCCTTTTAACAAAGTGTAGTGTTCAAAATAAAAGGAGGGATTGTCCAAAGCATAAAAATGCATGGTTTGGATTTACCTGTTTAGTACCCAGTGTAAACTATACTTTATATATCAAGTATGGAAAATGAACACAACAACAAAGAAACATCTGTCATTAGCAGAAAGAAAGAAAGAAAAATATTAATTCCAGGAAAAAGTCTCACTTTCAGGTCAAAGCCAGAACGTAATGAAGATAACTGGACATGTAATTAATACTCCATTGTAGAATTCTCCATTGTAAGCATTTCCCTGAATAGGTTTACCCCAAATGTCTATTCCTGTAATTGCTATCCAGGCTTAGTGCACGTGATAACTATTGCATTCTGAACCAGTAGAAGACTGTTTCACAGAGACAGTGAGTTACGTGAGTTTTACGTATAAAAATGATGAAGGTATTGTACATGTATTCTGACTGGAATTTATCAGAAGCATATCTTGAAGTCTCTGCTTCAGATCACATTGGCAGTTGTGGCTGTGATGTTCCCAGAAGGCCTTAGTGACTGATCTTCTCAGAGGTAGGATAACTGGTGATTCAGTTACACCAGTAGGGACTTAGGCTCTCTGAAAATCAGGTTATTGCCAGCACATAAAATCATTCCTCTCAATGGAAGGAGATTTTTCTTTTTTTTTTCCAGTGAGTTCTCAAGGACTCACAATATTCCCTGCCCAATGGTTTTATCTGCAGCCCAAAGATACAGCACAAGTAAGGCTCTGGAGCTGGTCTGCAAGGTCCTTCCATGCCTCTAAATGTAGCCTATTTTGATGCTGCTCAGAGCCCATGTGTGGAGTAACTACTATTTCCAGAAAGCTATCAATTTTGACCAATCCAGCAGTGAGGGTGAAGACTTCAGAGAGGCATAGCCTCACCCTCTGTTTGTGTGGAAGGAAGTCAGACTCCCATTTGATGCCCTGAAGCTCCCAGACCCTCTTGAAAACCGGATGGGTCTATGCTGCCATTTACTTCCCAAACTAAGTAATACACTTCTGTCCCAGAGACCTCATAACAGCTAAAAAGATTAGCTAAAGGCCTTCTGGAGAAGGCAATCTGAGGCCACTTGGGGAAATAATTCTTGACTAACTGTTAATATGCTTTTTGTTTATGCCTTCTGAGTCCACAGCCTTCTTACAACAGAATTGGATTCTAAGTGGGTGATCATATTTATATTTGAGAGGAATTATATCACAACAGTTCCAGAGTTGGTATTTGAAATGAAGATAGAGATTTTTCCCAAGCCACTGCTAAGTAATTGTGGTCTTCCTGGTGCTCTTATGTTTCTCTCTATTAAACTCCCTGCTATTATCCAATGCCTCTTTCCATCTTGAAATAAGCTTCAAATAATTCCCATGCTTGATCCTTGGAGCAGAGTTTCAGAATTATTAAGATGGCATTACACAGTCTGTCCTCTAGGCTTTCAAAGTGTGTTTATTTTATGATGACAGGATAACTAATGAATTAACAGTATCTATAGAATGTAGAAGAGTGGAAATACCTCCAGATATCCACTGGCTTCGTATTACTGTTTCAAATCCAGTTCAAGACTTTTAAATCTGTAGGATTCTTTCCTGATACAGGCACAACCTTTATTTTAAAATACTGCCTATTTGCAGAACCTTTTTATACAGTTCAGATTTGAGGCTGACAAAGACAAAAAAGTGTAGTTTGGAAGATTACACAACTGGGCATTCCAGTTCTGGGCAATACATGTGTTTTTATTCCAAAAGAACTTCCTTTTTGAGGAATTATTACTAAAGGTTTGGTATCATTTTTGGGTATCTGCAAGTGGAAAAAAACAAATACTGAACCAATGAGATCAGTATCGTACTTTTATTTTATACTTTATTGTTTTATCAGGGTGGATTACTCTACTATTCAGTACCCCAGTGGTGACTGAGGAACATCTTTTGTCACTGCTTGGAATGGAGTAGCTATTGTGCTTTCATCTTTATATTAGCAAGTACTAGTGTAGTGGGATAGACCTATTGTATACATGCTTCCCCTATCAACCATACCTACTAGAGTTGTTCTACATCTATCCTGTTGGCTGGGGGGAGGACAAGGAACATGGGGTGATGGGTGGAAGAAACAGCAGCTACAGCATTGTTTCATTCGCCATCATAAGGAGAGGGTGTGGGGAGGGCATGAAGAACAGAAGGTGCTGAGTAGCATTGATTGTAGTCTTGTGATGTTAACTGTGTTCTGAGGGAAGTTTTGATGCCTTAATAGTACAGACAATTTTCCATTTTGATGGGGAAATGAACCTATCAGGTTAAAGTCCTACGAAACCTTGTATGTATTCTGAACTTGGACTGGAACTTTAATTTCATTTCTGATCTACATATGCTAGGGCATATTCAGATGTTTACACTAGGCTTATTAATTCTATAACCTATTTTTGTGATGTATCAAAGGGTAGGATTAAAATCTACTCATAAATATTACATTTTGCCATAACTCTCATCCTATCATAAAACAGCATCCTTATTTGTAACAGGAGTGATAAACTAAGTTACTCTCTGTGTTGTGTGGTATTTGATAACTGTGTAGTTACTCCACTAGTGACAATGTGAACTATACTGTGATTCGTGGCAGCAATCCTGCAAGTATCTTTCAGTAAATCAAAGTGGATGTGCCAGAGCTGTTACTCAAATTCCTTTGCAAATATTTACAGGAGTATATCAAGCCCACTGAATTATAGCTACTAAGTTGTTGGGAATGTACTCATGAAAACAAATCCTGTTGGTATAAGAAAGGAGGCACAATCATTCTTCAAACCGTACAATAAATCTTACTGCTCTGAAAAGGTTGAAAGTCATTTGCATTTGGCAGAGGTAATGAAATGCATCTTAATAGACTTAAATGTTCAGCCTTGTTAATACAGAGTAGCAGAATATAGCCATTTTATGGGTGTGATCAGGTGGGTTCTGTGAAAATACAGTTTTGTTCTGCAGTTGGATCTTGTTCATTGCCAAAATTCTTATTTCTGTGTGGCAGCAAATCGTGCAATAGGCTTGGAGACAATATAGCATCAGAGCTATTATCTTATGGAAATAAACAAGAGTCATTTGTTTAGTCAGCAAATGCATGCTTAATAAAGAATACAGATTGCTACAACATTTTCAGAATTGCTGTTGGCTTGATTAGTAAAAAGCTGTCTTTAAAGAACTTAACTGAACTCAGGAACAATAAAATATAATGGAATCAGTGTCCCAAGGGTATTTGAGTGATACTATAATTGTGAGAAACTAGTCTTGCCACAGCAGCTCTACACAAAGGTAGATTTCTATGCAGCTTCTCTTCTAGCTGAATAGCTAACATTTGAAAACCTGCAATTTTCATCACTTCTTTTAAAATTTGTTTTAAAAGAAGAGGCTAATTCCATAGGCAGTGTTGCAGACTTAGAATGTAATCCATCCCTTTTAAAAGTGGAACTGTGCCATAATAAAGTCTGAATGATAGTTCAAGATTCATACTCAGTGTTTGTGTTGAACATGGTTGGGAACATGGTTGTCTCAGGTGAACATTTTTACCCTTCTGAAGAAAAATTGTTTATTTTTTCAGCTCCATGAAATACTGAGATACAAGGCTGTCATAAAAATGATTTTTCTTTTGTCTATGAGCAGATGTTTGTCCTGTTCACAGATGGAAAATCTAAATACTAGTGAGGAATAAAAATAAATGCCCTTCCATATCTTAAAGAACATCTTGTTTATACCACCTATCTACATTTCCATTACTGTGTATGTGCACAATGATGGTTAGACACTGTACAGACGGGAAGGGGAATAAGGCTATTAAAAATTCATTTGATTGATACAATAGGAGTCTCTGCATGGAAAGTCAGCTTTTTCCATCTGTTACAAGTTATTGATATATACTGATGCTTAAACTATGAAATACTTTTTTAAAACTTTGACTAGAGATGTTTTGGCTTAATACTTCACAAACTGGAAGATTTGATCGTGTTTTCTTCTAATTAGCAAATAAGAAGAAATAGGATATAATAACAAATAAACAGAAATAAAAGCAAGCAAAAGATGGTAGCATAAGTCAGCACCCACATGTAAATTTCTCTTCTGAGCTACTTGAAGACCAGAGAAACCAATTGAAAATTATTCTTCCTCTTTCATAAACAACAACAACAAAAACACTCAAAATGTCAGTTTCTGCAATACCAAGCAGTCTATTAGAAGAATCAGAAGGATTCTCATGTAAGCCCCAAGAAATTGTAAGCTTTGCTTGTTATTTGTGGCTGTGTGCACACATCAAAGCCAAACACCCGTCTTGGAAAGGATCACTCTTTTCAAATAAAGGTTCCAGTGAACCTTCTATTCTGTATCTCTGCTTTTCTTTGGGAGAGGGTTGTTGTCTTTTTTCTTTCCTTTTTTTTTTTTTTTTTTTTTTTCCCTATTTTAGAGATACTGAAGTCTAAATACAATTTTGTTTGCAGTGCAGCTAAGAAAAAGGCTAATGTACCTTCAGGTTCTAGGAATACGTTACAGAGGCTGGAGGAGAGTAAACCCAATCTCTATTACTCTTTAGCCAGACCCTGTTTAAAATGGACAGAGCCTTGAGGAGAGAAAGAGAGCTGCTGCTGCTCCCTTAAAAGTGTGACCTCATTTTATGTAGAGTCTTTCTTGTTGCAAGCACCTCTTGGTTGTTTTATCTCTTTGGTGCCAACTAACCTTCTCCACTGCAAAGCTTGCATATTCTGCCCTGTACACAGGTGCCATGCCCACAGCCAGGACTAGCATGAGTCAAAAGCTTCTGCTGTGTCAATCTCAAGGAATCTTCCTTCGCAAATCCCTGCACTGCACAGCAAATGCTATCCAGCTCCTTAACAGGCCAAAAGGTATTTTGAGAAGGTCTTGGAATTGTTTCATCCACCTGAGCACTCCTTTCTGAAGCAGACAGATTTGATGCTCTGAACACCAGCATTTATATCTAGTCCCCAAAGACCAGTATCTTTTTGAACTGAAGAATCAATGATGTTAGCTAGGTGGATTATCTGAAGACAGTTTTGTTGTTGCTATGTAACCTTAGTTCAGTGGCAGAAACTCTGTGATGGGGTAATTCTTCTGATTCATTTGCTGCCTCACTTGTTTGTTTTATCATGTTTCACTAACTTGTCCTTTGCTTCTAACAATAGCTTATATGATCTTTCTTTCAGTTAGATCATCTTGTATGACTACAGAGACATTTGATAAAGCTTCTCGGTGATTTTCAAATGCAAACAGTACAGCAATACATACCAGAATACTTTATCTCACAGACGAACAGAACCAAAATAAGAAAAAAGATATGGTCTGCAACTTGTTGTTCTTTGACAACACAAGGACTTTGTTTGCCATATGATATTGTTTTAAGTGTAAAGCATCCCTAAAAGTTGCCATTATTACTTTGATATTTAAGGAAACAGCAGCTGGGTATGAAGGTGACAGACAAAGCAGCGAATTATGTAAGCTTGAAAGCAGAGAAATTGCAATGGAAATCAACAACCCTGCAATGTATAGCAGTCAGGTCTTTTAACTCAAGAAATAATGTGGGAAAAAAACAGCACAATTATTCTGTGACATTTGCACTCTGAGATAACAGTAGAAAAAGTAGAGTGTTTTGAAATTCACCATCTATACCAGAACTATTTTTAAAAGTGGAATCACCCTTTTCTCCCTCTTACTAAATACTAAGCTACCACTCAAGAAAGGACATGCATTTGAAATTTAAACAAATTCAAGGGGTCACTTTGCAGCCACAGTTTCAGAAGAATTCTGTTTTGAATAACAAAAAATAAAATAAAAATAAAATAAAAATAAAAATAAAAATAAAAATAAAAATAAAAATTTCCTCTTTCGCTAGGATCACATGCTATGATTCGCTTTCAGCTGGTCTCAGAGCAGCAGGAAAGGCCAATCTCCAGGCACAATGCATTCAGGACACAGCTTCAACTTGAATTCTGAATTAGGTTCTTGTAGTGTGAACAGTGTTCTGAATATTTACATATTTTTTTCTTAGCACAGCATTGTCCTAAAATGTGCTGTGTTTCTGGATTGCCGTAATTGCTCTGCAGGAACCGTTTGAATCTCTCAGGTAAATGCAAAACAGATTTTAAAATATATATTGTGTGAATTCCCATTACTTTTCTGACTAACCTGCATTTTTGAACTGTTATAATCTGTTATGTATATCTACCTTTAAAAGCTCATTTGAAAGCTAACCTGTAAGCTAATACTTTGTGACAGCTTCTTTCTATATTTTTGAGCAGCCCTGGAGTAACATGTACATGAATTTGTACAGACCTTGGAATCCATAGATTATTCATCTATCATGAATGTGTGCTAGGACTGCAAGCTAAAAATCCCCTTGAGAGTTTTATTGGAGATGGTACTGCATTTTCAGCCTCACTCTGAGACAAAATAACATCTCAATCATTTTTATTTTTCTCCTTGAATAGTCAATGCATAGCATTTGAAGACAAGTCTGGAGAGGTAGCTTTATCACCATTGTGTTTGCAGAGTAATTTCTGTCTCTCTTCTATTATGGTGGTTGCATGTTTTCTTAGGAAAGCTGTCCCATGGAAGCTGTGCATGTGTGTGTGGGGAGTTCCCCTTGTTTAGCCAATAGGACAGTCAGAGCAAATGATTAGAAGGGAGAGAAAGTTAATATTGAAAACAATGTTTTCTCCCTTGGGACAGGGAGAAGAATCATTACAGGGATCCACAGGGGTACTCAAGTATTTTCACAGGGTGGAGTTGATTGCATAGATCTTTCCTTTTATTCAATTAGCCATTTATTTAGATTTATTTCTTGTTTCACTACATTTTTGGATAAAAAAATATTATTATTTGTTAACTTGCTGGCAAAACCAACACAAATTGAAACAAAGAAAAAAAACTACCAAATTACTAGTAGCTCAATACTTATATATTTATTATTTTATTTTTGTACAGTCTATACATTTTTAAGCTTCCGTAAGTTTTTGATGGGGGGAGGAACGCGGCATAAAGATGCAGGATAATGAGGAAATTCTGTATGGAAGGAAATCTTTTCTTTCCTGCTTATGATCACTCCTACTACCATACCAGGAAAGGAGTACATCTCTCTCCTCTTGCTGTAATTTGAATGTGAATTTGATCTTCCTAAGGAAGAAAGATCAAATATCTTCTATCCAAGCACAAATAAAGAAGGGGAAGTGAAGAGAATAATACTGTTTGATATTGTCAGAGGTAACACGTAACCTACTGCTGAGCATGTTACAGACCTACCTGTGTCAATATACAGAGAGTGTGTCTATTATAGGCCCATCTAGAGACCTTGATTCTTCCTTTCAGACACAGCAACTGAAATTTTCAGCTTTACAGATACAGCTGTAGTTTGACAGCCGTGACACCAGTCTGTATGCATGGGATTAAATGCATTCAGGCTGTAGACTGTGCAAAGGACTCGCGTAGTGCTTAAGTGCATCTTCTCTTTCACTCTTTGTTATAGTGGAAATAGCAGCAAACAGATGAAGAAGGTATCAACAGGAGCTTACTAATGAGTCTAAGTGCTATTTGATATACACATGGCTGGCTGTATGTAGACCCAAGCTGCCTTGCCTTGTTCTCCGTGCTTGGTTAGAAATGAGTCTACGCTTTCTGGGTGGCATAGATAGCTATCATCCATTTGGCTCTGATAGTTTTACAAGACTGGTGATCACAATAAATTGCCTATACTAGCATGAAGAATAACCCAATGAGGACAGTTATTTTGTAGTGAAGCTAAACACCATGTGAACAAGAAATGGAAGAGATTTTTTTTTAGAGATTTTATTTGACAGACTGATGTACCATAAAGTTTTGTTGGGTTTTGAGAGAGAAAGCATCAGAGATGCTCTGGAGTCAGTTCTGGAGTTTTGTAGCTACTTCACAGGCAGGACCAGCAAGAGGTGAAACTGCAGAAAGAGCTTGAGTGATCTTTTCAGTGAACTATGTTTTTTTTCATTAAGGAAAAAAAAATGTTAATAGGACCTGAATATTTTCTCAACATTTGCTAGATATTTTTTTCCTGATTTTGATAAAATAAATGTGTTCTGGACCTAAAATTTTTGCACAAATGGCAACTTATTTCTATTAAAATTTAAAAAATAAATAAATAAAACAACCTTAAAATTCCAGTGGTTCTAGGTTAGAAGAAAGGTATTTTCTTTGTCCAAGTTTAGCTGAGAAGTAACTGATCTGAAGGAAACTGAAGTCACTTGCAAAGGTCATTGTTAAACAGCTGTTGTTATAGTTGTGCACTGGACATAGTTAACACCGTAATTTTAGTACGTTTAATGTTTCTTTCCCTCAGACTGATATGAACATTGTATATTTGTTCCTTATACAGAATCACAGATTCACAGAATTTTCTAGGTTGGAAGAGACCTCAAGGTCATCGAGTCCAACCTCTAACCTAACGCTAACAGTCCCCACTAAACCATTTCCCTAAGCTCTACATCTAAACGTCTTTTAAAGACCTCCAGGGATGGTGACTCCACCACTTCCCTGGGCAGCCTGTTCCAGTGCCTCACAACCCTTTCAGTGAAGAAGTTCTTCCTAACATCTAACCTAAAACTCCCCTGGCTCAACTTAAGCCCATTCCCCCTCGTCCTGTCACCAGGCACGTGGGAGAACAGGCCAACCCCCACCTCGCTACAGCCTCCCTTGAGGTACCCATAGAGAGCGATAAGGTCACCCCTGAGCCTCCTCTTCTCCAGGCTGAACAAGCCCAGCTCCCCCAGCCGCTCCTCGTAGGACTTGTTCTCCAGGCCCCTCACCAGCATCGTCGCCCTTCTCTGCACCCGCTCAAGCACCTCGATGTCCTTCTTGTAGCGAGGGGCCCAAAACTGAACACAGTACTCGAGGTGCGGCCTCACCAGAGCTGAGTACAGGGGGACGATCACCTCCCTAGCCCTGCTGGCCACACTGTTTCTTATGCAAGCCAGGATGCCGTTGGCCTTCTTGGCCACCTGAGCACACTGCTGGCTCATATTCAGCTGACTATCCACCATCACTCCCAGGTCCTTCTCTGCCTGGCAGCTCTCCAACCATTCCTCTCCCAGCCTGTAGCTCTGCTTGGGGTTATTGCGCCCCAGGTGCAGGACCCGGCACTTGGCCTTGTTGAACTTCATACAGTTGACCTCAGCCCATCGGTGCAGCCTATCCAGATCCTCCTGCAGAGCTTTCCTACCCTCAAGCAGATCGACACACGCACCTAACTTGGTGTCATCTGCGAACTTACTGAGGGTGCACTCAATGCCCTCGTCCAGATCATTGATGAAGATATTAAAGAGGACCGGCCCCAGCACCGAGCCCTGGGGGACGCCACTAGTGACTGGCCTCCAACTGGACTTGGCTCCATTCACCACGACTCTTTGGGCCCGGCTATCCAGCCAGTTTCTAACCCAACGAAGCGTGCGCCAGTCCAAGCCACGAGCAGCCAGTTTCTTGAGGAGAATGCTGTGGGAGACGGTGTCAAAAGCCTTGCTGAAGTCAAGGTAAACCACATCCACAGCCTTTCCCTCATCCACGCAGCGTGTCACTCTGTCATAGAAGGAGATCAGGTTCGTCAGGCATGACCTGCCTTTCATAAAGCCATGCTGACTGGGCCTGATCGCCTGCTTGCCCTGCAAGTGCTGCATGATGACTCTCAGGAGGATCTGCTCCATGAGCTTTCCTGGCACTGAGGTCAAACTGACAGGCCTTATACATTCTTTGTGCCTGGAGATCAATAAGAAAATTCAGACAATTTACTAGTCTTGTTTCCTCATGTTTTGAAACAAACTCCCTTTGCAATGCCTGAAACATCTTCAAATGATTTCTCTTATCCTGTTTACTTTCTAAGGGCCATAATATGCCATTGATTTTTTTTTTTCCTTTTCTTTTTCTTTGTTGTTGTTCTTTTTTTTTTTTTCTTTCTCTTTTAAAGGCAGAGTTTCATACTGAAATCAATGGGAGGTTTGCTTAAAAATCAATTGGATAGTTTGGCCCTGAAATGTAAGACGATGGGGGCTCCTCAATCATATCAAGAGAAGTGATTAAGATACCACAAACAATCTGCTAATCCATACATAAAGGAACATGTGCTACTTTAAAAGCAACCATCTCTACAAGTGTGTAACTCTGTTTAACTTTGGTAGGAGCTTTGCCTGGAAAAGTGCAGTAGAATCAAGTACTAAATGTGAAGCAATGTCATTGGAATTATTAATCAAACGTTTGTTGCTGAACTAAGGTCACTTACCAAGAGCAGATTGGTCTTTAAATAAACTACACAGGCAACATCGCTGATTTCTTGGTTCAAAGAACTTCTGGTCCTTGGGGACTGGGAACGCAAGAAATGAATGTGAATGTTCAGAGCATCAAACTGCATGTTCCCAAAAGGACAGACTAAACTGATGAAACAATTCCCAATCTTTCTCAAAAGACCTTTTGGACCTTCAAAAGGTTGGCTGGGCTTTGACATGAATAACAGGGATTTACAGAATTACTCCCTTGGGAAGTAAGGAAGTGGAAGTACAGATTGCTTCTGGTTATTCCAAGCCTCCTGGTCCTCAAGTGTTACACTTTGATTCTTTTTGGTAAGCTAAAAACAGGTAAGTAAGCATCTCCAACATTTCTTATCAACCTTTTTTTCCTCCCTTCCCCCTTTCCTCCCTTCCTCCCTTCCTTCCAGAAGCTAACAGGACTCTGGCTAGGGATTTTTGTTCACTGGTCCCATGCTACATCTCTTTTTCATGGTTCAAATTTTACGTATTTTATATTTTGGGGAACTGAGTAGTGATAAAACCAATTAGCACCTCTCAAATTATTGCTTTGTAAGCAATATGGCAAAGATGTATATAGCCATATTTAAATTATTATTTTTTATTATTATTTGAAGAGTGTTTTTCCCCTTTATAATTTACAGTGCTAAAGATGCTTGTGGGAAAATGAGTCTTGGGGGGCAATGTAGGCAGAAACTATATGCGTAAGGTTGCTTGTAGTAGTGGTACATCTGTTATCTCCTCTATCTAGTTGTCTTCTAGCTCTATATTTAAGGTTAGAAAACTGGCCACAGATGGAACCTGGTTTTAGTTTCTCCTCTTGGCCACTTCCAGAAAGTGAGTTTAGAGAGTTATTACTGTTTCCAAGGCCTGGAAAAAGAAGTGGAACCCAGATAAGTTGTTCATCCTGTGAGTCGAGAATTATTTTGCCAATAAATACTGAGTAAGTCTTCTGTTCATCTTCCATGTGTGGTCATTATTGCAAACAAATGAGTTTAATTTGCTTTAAAAGCTTGTTATGTGAGGCACAGTGGAGAACAAGGGCTGAAAAGAACTTCTGCATGTGTGGTTTCATTAAGATTTGTTTTCTCCAGAGAGCTTTCAGGCTGTCAGATTAAAAATGTAAAGAAACCTTTTACTCTAACAGCTTTCACGGTTATCCCCTTAGTAAAGTTTGCTTTTGTGATAATTACATTTTACCATCTACAGTTGTTTACTAAATGAACAGCTTTTCTCTACTGCTTGACCAGTTTTCCTCTGATAATTTGTGGTTTCAATGAAATATTTAGAAATCCTTGTGCCTTATGTTTGTTGTTTTCTTGTTTTGTTTTGATAGTAAAGGACTTTGTTTGTAGTTTTGGTGCATATGAACCACGAGGTATACTTTAAGAATTACGACTGAAGTAACATTTCATTAACACCGCTGTATCATTGAGAAGAAAACTTCTGGCTTATTCATTCCCATGTTAACAGGAAGGGGTCTTGCTCTGTTATGTTCGTAGCTTCTAGGATGCACTGAAGAGGCAGGACATGAGCCTAAAATCATCTCCATCACTGAATAACACTTTTTTTTTGATGGAAATATTTCATGGGCAAACGTGTGCATGATATTTCTCTACAAAAACTTTGCTTTTTTCAGCTTTGTAGCAAATAACGAACCTCTGTTTGCATGTAAAACTGTTATTAGTACATCAAACCATCAAGCTCATCAGTAGTGACCATTTTCAGTCAGAGAAGCAGAAAAATCCAAACTACTTCCTATGGTATTGGCATCATTGCTGCTTGAACTGAGTAGCAAGTAGAACTTTAAATTGTGCCAGTCTAAATGGGCACCTCTTTATAAAATAAAAGTAAGTATTTCTCATTTTAGTTCAATGTATTTTATTAAAAAAAAAAAAAATATTAAGGAATATTTATTTATTTTTTTCTTTGCAGCCTGATTCCAGATCATGTTTTGGTATGACTGCTTTACGTTGAAAAATGTGAACCATAACAAACTTGACACAAAACCACTGTTGCTTCTAAATTAGGTTAAATAACATTAAAAATCTTTGATTGTGAATTAATATGCGGCTCTAAGTCTCTGATTTTTGTGTACACTTGTGAATGTGGTGAGAATTTATTCTCTATCTCTGTCTTTGATTCAGGTCTGTTCAGTTTTGAAAGAAGCTAGTCAGAAACAGGTGTCAGAGGACAGAATTGAAGAAAAAACAAAACTCACTTGTCTGATTAAAGAAAAAAAGCTGGAATTTGGAATTCTTAAAAATAGATCAGTTTTTTTCCTACCTGCATTTTGAAGGGAATTTTCTCTTCCTGAATGGAATTATGGACCTTCAGCCTCCCAGCTTTCTAGAAACCTGGGCCATCAGCAATATAGAGTACTGAGTTCAATCTTATAAAATAGTTGCTGTATTATCCCTATCATTTGGAACTTTGTTATTTCTGTAAATGTAAGCCACAATCTTAGGCACGAAATTCAAATTGCACCAGTGAATTTTAATTTTGAATAAATCTGAGTGTGCAGGTTAAAAAAAAAAATCAGGAAAACATCTCAGGACAGACTGAGATCTTTTTTTATAAGTTCAACCTTAAGAGAGTCCCAGATGCCTTAAGAATAGGGCAAAACAGTATTTTTCATAGTAGTGACATATCTAATTGCTAATGTTTTTGTTACCCATTTTATAGCTTTGAAAGGACATTAGGCAATAGTACTGTTGGTTGGAAGAGATGCATTTCTTCATCACAGCCCCCAGACTCACTTTCTCCCCCTGCCTTTCCCAAGATCTTAGTATGAATTTACTAGGAAGAGTGAATCAGCCTTTCTGAGCTCTTTAAAAATGGGTGTCAAGCCAAGTACAGTTGTCCTATGCTATCTTCGGGGAGAGGGAGGCTTTCATAGTGATGAATAAAACCATACAGTCTTAGTGTCTTAAGTAAGGCCCCATTGCATCATTGATAGTATAGAGACGAATGCATTTCCATTGCCACAAGTTTATCAGGCAATTCCACCATTTACCATGCTATGTCTCAGTATAAGCAAATGTGTCCATTCCACCCACCCTGAAAAAGAGTCATAAATTCTCTGGCTGATGGTGTAGTTAGCATCTGTGCCTTGTTCTAGACATATCTTACTGCAGGGTCAGGAATCTCAGCAAGCAGGTAAATGTTCTCTCTCTCTTCCTCTCTTTCTTTCTCTTTTTCTCCTCTTCTTTCTTTGTAATAAAAAATTACCTGGCTACTGATAGCAGTCTAACAGTTTAAGCCCTAAAATTATTATTGCATGTTCTGTGCTGAAATGAGGAATATTGTGTGTCTCAGCTGCTACGCATATAATCACCTCTGCATCAAGCAAGAACATAGCAGCAGCAAGTCTACATTGAAATCACTTTAATGATGTGCTGAACAAGAAAGATGGAGAATCCAGAGGCAAGGCAGTCCCTAATCCTGTCGCTGGCTGTAGGATTCCCAGCTGTCAGAAATCAAGGATCCAGCCACAGTGCTGCTTCAACGTCGCTGTCACAGAGGGGCTGACAGCACAGTACCTGTAAGTACAGGCAATGTGGAGCAATTTACTTTCTTTTTAAGTGCATTTGAACCTTTTGTACTCCCTGTGATAGTGATGAACTTCAATTCAATTCACGAAAATCAAAATTCAGAACTATTTTACACAAGTGACTGATAGTTTTATACTGATAAATACTGTAGTACTGTAACTTTGTGCAGGCAACCTCTACCCTAAAGATCATACAGTCAAAGCAGACAAAATGAATAAAAGGTAAGAAATGCATTGTTATTATTCCCTTTTTAGAGCTGGGAAAACCACAGCACTGAAAGGTTAAGTGGCTCGTCTATGGTCACGCAGGGAGCCTGTGGCAGGGCTGTGAATTAAATGCCTCTTCTTGTAAGAACTGTGCTGTCTCCTTAGGAAATATGAATAGCAGAGTAGAGAGAAACTACCCAGCACGAATTTACTGTGTGGTACTTGAATAACATGGCAGGTAGTACTGGAACTGAAATAATGAACTGATAGTTGAGAGTGGACAAAAATGTATTATAACACTGAGAAATGTGAGAAACTTGGTAATTTTCCTCTCTATAGCCTTTTTCCTTATGGCAACAAAATGTACGCGTTTACTCTGTCAGTCCCTCCACCTCTCCATTTGTGCCTGATCTTTACACACAGGCAGCAGCAGGTCTGAGGGCACCACGTTTTTACACAGGCAGTCAAGTCATCTCCTCAACAGGGGGGAGAACCTGAGTTTCATATCCCCTACAACAGAAATGCTGCATGGAGGGCTCGGTGACCACCTCCTCTGCTTGGCTGGCCAGGCAGAAAGTACAGCTGGCACTGAGGATACTGCATTATACCTGCTGCCCTGACCACGGCTCAGGTGCTCAAGGACTAGCAGAGGAACCAAACAGAAGTGCAGGAGGTACCTGAAGCAGCGCATGGGAAACCAAACTGATAGTATTGGGCTGTGGTCCATAGGTGCAGAAGAATCTAAAATTATTTAAATCTGTTCCTTAATGGGTTCATAGTGGTTTTCTCATTTGCTCTGCTGTTGCTATTTTTTTATTATTATTTTTCCATTCTCTGTTGCCCTAGGCAGTTCAAGTAGAGCTCCTAATTGTTTTCAATTTATATAAGTGTAAATTCACAGCTTGACTTTGAGGTTCATACTTGGTAGAGTTTGGTTTTCTTATTTCAGACTTTTCAAGGGAAGTTGGCCTAAATTCAACTACTTCCAAAGCTATCTGCACTGCACAAAAATAAGTACATGGCTAGTAATTAGCTAAACCTTGAGAACAGGTAGTTTAATTAGCAAGTATGAAATGACCACTTCAAATCAAGGACTTTCTGAAACCTTTAAATGAGCTTAAGAACATTTAAATTTCTGCAACTCTTCTAGTTTCCTGTAAAAACCCTACAGCTTTTCATTTTATAGTTGCAAATGTTATAACAAACAATACTTTTGAAGTTTATAGAGTACTATGATTCTAATGCAAACAAGCAATGTTTTCATTCTGAACTTTCGAAGTGGCCATGAATTCTTTAGTTGTTTTTAAGAGATTTTTTTTCCTTTCTCTCCTGTTTCTGTAGGCTGGACAGCATACAAAGTGTGTGGACTCCTAACATATAAGTTTATCTTATCCTGGATAAATGTTCTTTCCAGTAATTGGCATAAAGCACATTCTATTTAATGCAAACAGATCTTTGTCTCCACAGACTACTTATTAGAATAGCCAGAAGGACAACTTTCCAGCAATCATTGTCTTGTCAAGACACTTCTGCTTGTTTCTTGTAGCTAGAAATTCTTCCCTTGAAATGACAAAGGGCACTTTAGCTTTTGATGATGATTTACGGACTTCTTTTAAAGATGTAAATTCCAGTGAGGCATGTGGAAACAAAACAGGGTACCCATCTTTATTAGTAAATAAATTTCAACAGTCAGGTATGTTGCTTTCTGTTAATCATATTTCTTTGTATACACACAAACAAGAACATTTTTCAATATCTTCCTCTACAGAAATGTGCTATTTTCATTCTCTATCTATACTTGTAAATACCTTTGTTTGCTGGCACATTTATTGTGAGACTGTTGTCCATATTAAGGAAAAGAAATGAGTAAAAAAAGAGCCAAAAACCCACAGTATTTCTTTAGAAAAGTAAAGAGGATAAGCTGGGGTAGCTAGAGAAACAAGCTTTTCCTTACGAAACAATGATAAGCAACAAGGATTTGGATAATTCAGTGCTTTATCTTTCTGCCTGCTGTAACTAAACTAAGAAAAGAATTCAATAGAAAATCAGATATGAAATTGCTCTTCCACTTCTCATGGTGTGAAAAGAAGGGGAAAAAAAAGTATATGGCAGCTCTTTTTCAAGAAGCAATCTACAAGGCAAAAGAAATATTATTCAAATCGTTTGATGAACAAGCATCAACTTAAATTCCTGGATCCTGTGTGTGTGACCTGAGCATTGCCTCATCTCCTGTGTGTGAACGTCAACTCTAGAGGCCTTTCTTGATCTGGCACACGCTGGCTGCCTGTTCTTTATTGTACCACTTGTTATGCAGAGAAGCGCAATCACTCGGAGATGAGGAAATGTTATTACTGCTTGATAGCAAAAGATTGGCTCAAAAATTTCTGTAGCTTTTCTGTAACCCACTCTTTGCTCTTTAAATGTCCCAGATTTCTTTGCTTATTTTCAACTCCCTGCATGAAATAGCTGTGATGGAGATGCTTTCTTTGAGGCTATGGGAAGAGGACAGTATGATTGCACTGGTACTCTCAGTGCTAGAACTGGAAATAGCTGCTTCTCACTGTGCTTCATTTCATCTACCACTTTCTTGCAGTGAAAAAAAAGCTCACTCACTTTCTTGACATAAAACATTGACTTCTTCTCTGCAACAGAAGACAGGGGAAACTGGAAACAATTTCTGTGAAAGTCACACCCCTTACACCTCCGAAACGTACAATTATTAGGATCTTGGTATAAAACCATTTTAAAATGCTGTACAAAACACACACACAAAAAAAACCTTCCTTTATGCTTAAGTAATTTCTTAGTACAGTATCTCCCTTCCTTACTGAGTGGCACTGTGATTTATTTTTATTTATTTATTTATTTATTTATTTATTTATCTTGGCCCACAGGTACATTTTGAAAACAAGTTTGTGGGAAATGAACACTTCCTGTGCTGTTTTTAATGATGCTGGGTGACGTAGCGTGTGCATTCAGATTAGATGACCTCTTCAACCGTGCACTATTATGTGAGTACCATTTGTCTGCTGTTTTCAGTGATGTCTGAAGACACAAGCTCAGACCTTTCTAGCAGTACACTTGGACTGATGAAGCTGCCTTTATATGAGCATTCCTGCATCTCAGATCAAATGCCTGTACCTAGGGGAAAATTTTGCTGCTAGATACTTGACATTAATGAAACACACAGAATGTATTTCTGTATGCCGGCTAATGCCTGCAACTGAGCAAAAGAATCAGCGCTCTGTTTTTAAGTACGTGTATAACAAAGAACAGCAGGATGTTCATGGTTAAAAGAATGCTCTGCTCTTTCTGCTTTTGTTTCTGGCTGGCTATTTCTGAGAAACATTTCAAAAGTTTAAAGAATGGTGTACTATGATCCACTACAGAATGGGAGGCTTATTAGCATGCACTTTGTGGTGACCTGTGATCAAAAGGCTGAGCTCACCGTTGTTTTATGTGCTTGTGAGCATGTATACCTGAATGAGGAAGTTTGGCTTTCAGGACTTTTGCTTTTAGAGATGCTGGCATGGTATGCATAGCAGAGAGAGGCTGCAAAAGAGAAGGAATCATTTTTTTCTTCTCTTCTCTTTTACCCTGCTATATACAGCTCTCCTGCTGGTTGGAGCTTGCATACGAGATGCACACATTCAGATTTCTGCTCTGAACTGGGCTTCGATTCTGGATCTGCCACCCTGTAGTGAGCTCTGGCCACAAGACATTGGCTCTGGGGTTAGGGTCTCTCTTCTAACTAGAAATTCCATCTCTCTATGAAATTGTTGTTTGATGTTTTCTCTTAGAAACTGTTTTGTTAAAGACTAGCAATCCAAAGCACCAATCCATATCCCATGCAGCTCATTTTTTTTTTTTTTTTTGCAATATTCAAGGAAATGTTTTTCCTATATTTACTGAACTGTTTAGTACAGAAACTGTTCTTCTGTTGGTTGGTTCGAATAATACGAGCAGATCTATATGTATTGATCTCTTTAGTTGTGGGGAATTTCACTGACCTTCATTGCAGATATAAGAAGGGATAAATTTGTCCTATTTTTTTCCCACTGATAAGAAGGAACTGTGTATGTAAAAACAAGTCCTAGTCTTACCTCCTTGTTACCCAGCAGTACCTGAAACTCAGACTACTTTCTGAGGGACAGAAGAGACAGTGAAAGCTAAAGCTAAGGCTAGATAGGCTGGGCCCTGGGGATGTCCTTTCTAAGCATATAATAAAAATTTCAGATGAGAGAAAAATGCAGTATTTCTGTCTTCAAGGTGACTTTAACTGTGAATTTAATGCAGTAAAAATGGATATATATTATGCAAATGAAGCAGCAACTGGATTTGGGAAATTGTAGAAGTGTCTTAGGAACACATCATATCTCTATACAGAAGAAGTGTGGAAGGTTATTTTCAATTCAAATTCTCTTCTGCAGCTTGCCTTCTCTTTCTGCAAGCATTTAGTAATTTTTTTGAATCTGTTCTTGTTTCATTCATTAGTACTTCATTCTCAATCTCCTTTGGTTCATTTCTTCCTGTTCTAAATGAATGCTGGTGTCCCATTTGCCTCTGTCTTCTCTATATCAACCAATCTTCCATTCTAGATCTTCTAAAATTTAGCTTCAAACTCTTGTAGTTTGCTCTTCACAATGATTCCCAAGCTATTTATTTTTCGTGTCCTAGCCAAAGCTATACATCTTGAACTGCTAATTGCATCTCGCGCTGTCATCCATACTTGTCCTGGAATTTCTTCTTTCTCTGCCTTCCTTTTTTCTGTTCTTAAAAGATCATCTCCAGACTCTTTCTTTCAAAGTATAAAAAATACAATGAATTATTTTCCTCATCTTCCCTCTTGATACTATAATTTTTGCAATAACTGCAACTAAGAACTTCTAGACCCCAAAATCTAAGCTAGGTTAAGCTTAGTATGTTCACAGGATGGATCTTAGAGATGTAAGTGGATTAGTTTTTTGTAAGGATCATATGTACTTGTAATATGTATTCAGAGGATAAGGATGTTATTTTAAAACAGTAATATGTGGAGAAAAAAATGGAACTACAGCAGAATTCTTCCTTGACTGTAATAACGGGTAAAACTGACAAGGGAATGTCAGAGGAATATACAGAGTAAATTACATTCACATTGATTTAAATTGGTTTTAGAATTAGTCTTTAACCAGACAGCACTCCCATTGTGCCTTGTGGCATATACCTAATCAGAAGGAGGATATTTTAGAATGACTAAGCAAAATATTAGAACAAGAAAAATGGTGCATTAAAAACAAAAGGCAATAGGTTACATTTCAGAGAAGATTCCCAGATTGTCTCCAACTTGCAGATTGTTTTTGCTGAACCATAGTGATTTATTAAGGCTGGCATAAAAAGACCCTTCTGCTCCCTGTCCTGAGATGACTGTTCCATTGCAGGCCTTTATAGTAGGTAAGTAATTAGTCAAAGGAATAAAATAATTGATGGGGCTTTCAGTATGGTCAGATGGGTCAAATTAACCCTACAAACCCCTTCCTGTTTTCTTCAGCTGATTACCAAAAGCTCTTAGGTCTCTTGTCTCTCTCCTCCTGTTTTTCCTCTAAATAATGCTATCTTCAAACATTAATTTATTTCCCTTTTCTGTCATCTTCTTAATAATACATTTTTCTTTAACTAACATCTATCCCCACTTTTACCACCTGCACTCATATGGGTCCATCAGGCAAGCTCAGTACAACTGAAGAGCTCGCTGCCTGCTGCCTTCTCCTGTACCTGTCAGTCTGGAACATGGTCTGCTCGTTTTGGCTAGTGAGGCTTCTGGACACTGTCTCACCCTTACACTTTCTTCCTCTTCAGCACTTCTGAAAAGATTTCCATGCAGAAGATTTTCTATCCAGCTCATTCAGCCTCTCCTTTTATCTCAGCTACAGCAACATCCGTCACTCTGGCCTTGACAAATAGTGTTCTGCTCCACTTGTAGCCATGGAGGATACTGCTGAAAAGATCACTTTCTTTTGTTATCCCTCTCTTGCATCTTTCCTTTTTCTATATTGCATCAGAAATAACTGCTTTTGCCTTCCAGGTCCTTTAGAGTCCAACCCTATTGTAGCTATTACCACTCATTCACTGTCAAGATGCTGACTCTTGCCTTTGATCAACCTATTATAGCAGCCTCCACTGCCTACTTGTTAAATTTTTAAACAGCCACTTGTGTATGTACTCTAGAGCTGCCTGTCATCCTTGGAAGAACTTCTCCAGCCAGAAATTTAAACTAAACAGGCACTTTCCATTCTTCATGTTTCTAAACTATAAATTCAAAGTCCCAAATGTTGTCCCTTGCTTACTATCCCCAGCACAACTAGGTAGATCCCTGAAACACTGTGAGTCATGGTGGGCATTTATCATACAAAACCGTGAGGATTGGTGCTGTGGGAAATTGAGAAGACCACAGTGAGCAGTAAGTAATCATCTGATGACACCTTGCATAAGAGGTTTAAAGCAGGTATTCCTGCTCAACTCATAAAGAGGTCTCTTCAACAGGCCTTTGTGAAGAGTGGTATAAACGTGGGCAACACTTTTCTGTCTTTCACCAAGAAAAAAAGGAGAAAAATAGATTTCTTGACTCTTCTTTCCTTCTAACATTTGTAATTGACTTTAGCATGATGGGTCATGAAAAGAACACAAAAACAGTGCCTATCTTTGGTACATGTGATAGAGACAGGAGAGAGTCAGCTCCTTGCCATGTGTTTTAAATAAACATAACGGAAAAAGGAGAAAGTGGTTTGCTAAAGTAGTGAACAGTACAATGGCCACTGAATTCCTAAGCATTTTAGGAATGTTTAGGCAGAAAGGAGTAAGTTTAGTGAGCAGCAAAAGGAAAAGAAGGGGAGAGCAGTGGATTCTGTGAAGAGGAGGCAGTGTGTCGAGGCAGAGGCAAAGTCAGCACAGCGTGAAGATATCTCATTTTGATTAAAATCCTAAGTAGTCTCTATAAAAGTGACACTCTCCATGCTCTCCCAAAGCAGGGTAAAGCAGGGTGAGACCAAATAGCCGCAGGAAGTCAAAAGCATGCAATTCCCACCCATTGAGTATTCAGGTGCCAGGTGAGAGTGCTGCTGAAGCCAGGGCAAGAAGAACCCTGCTACCTCCTCCTGCTGGCTGTGACTGTTCTTCCTTAAAATACAGACACAGATCTCTTTAATCATGTTGTGCAACAAGGAAAAAAATAAAAAAAAAAGCTTTGCTAGATTTGATAAGGCAATGGCCCAGCTGAAGTGCATCTACACCAATGCACGCAGCATGGGTAACAAACAGGAGGAGCTGGAAGCCATCGTGCGGCAGGCAGGCTACGACTTGGTTGCCATCACGGAGACGTGGTGGGACCAGTCTCATGACTGGAGTGCTGCAATGCCTGGCTATAAGCTCTATAGAAGGGACAGGCAGCATAGAAGGGGTGGTGGTGTGGCTCTCTATATTAGAGAGTCTTTCGAGGTTGTAGAACTCGAGGTTGGGAATGACAAGGTCGAGTCCCTTTGGGTTAGGATCGGCAGGGACAACAAGGCTGGTGTCCTGGTCAGGGTCTGCTATAGACCGCCGAACCAGGATGAGGAGACAGATGAGGAATTCTTCAGGCAGCTGACAGAGGTTGCAAAAAGAGGTTGCTCTTGTACTCGTGGGGGACTTCAACTTCCCTGACATATCCTGGAAGCACAACACAGCCCTGAGAAAGCAGTCTAGGAGGTTTCTGGAGAGCGTGGAAGATAGCTTCCTGACGCAGCTGGTTAGTGAACCTACCAGGGGTGGTGCCCCGCTAGACCTTCTCTTCACAAACAGAGAAGGACTGGTGGAGGATGTGATCGTCGGGAGCTGTCTTGGGCAGAGTGACCACGCAATGGTGGAGTTCACTATTCTTGGCGAGGCCAGGAAGGGGACCAGTAAAACCGCTGTATTGGACTTTCGGAGGGCTGACTTTGAGCTGCTCAGGACACTGGTTGGTGGAGTCCCTTGGGAGGCGGTTCTGAAGGGCAGAGGAGTCCAGGAAGGCTGGGCGCTCTTCAAGAGGGAAGTCTTAATGGCGCAGGAACGGTCTGTTCCCACGTGCCCAAAGACGAGCTGGCGGGGAAGAAGACCGGCCTGGCTCAACAGAGAATTGTGGCTTGATCTTAGGAGGAAAAAGAGGGTTTATAAGCTTTGGAAAAGTGGGCAGGCCACTAAGGAGGACTTTAAAGAAGTAGCGAGGCTGTGCAGGGACAAAATTAGGAAGGCCAAAGCTCATCTGGAGATCAATCTGGCTACTGCCGTTAAAGATAACAAAAAACGTTTCTATAAATGCATCAGCACAAAAAGGAGGACTAAGGAGAATCTCCATCCTTTACTGGATGCGGGGGGAAACTTAGTTACAAGAGATGAGGAAAAGGCGGAGGTGCTCAATGCCTTCTTTGCCTCAGTCTTTAGCGGCAATACCGGTTGTTCTCTGGATACTCAGTACCCTGAGCTGGTGGAAGGGGATGGGGAGCAGGATGTGGCCCTCATTATCCATGAAGAACTGGTTGGTGACCTGCTACGGCACTTAGATGTGCACAAGTCGATGGGGCCGGATGGGATCCACCCAAGGGTACTGAGGGAACTGGCAGAGGAGCTGGCCAAGCCACTATCCATCATTTATCAGCAGTCCTGGCTATCGGGGGAGGTCCCAATCGACTGGCGGCTAGCAAACGTGACGCCCATCTACAAGAAGGGCCGGAGGGCAGACCCGGGAAACTACAGGCCTGTCAGTTTGACCTCAGTGCCAGGAAAGCTCATGGAGCAGATCCTCCTGAGAGTCATCATGCAGCACTTGCAGGGGAAGCAGGCGATCAGGCCCAGTCAGCATGGCTTTATGAAAGGCAGGTCATGCCTGACGAACCTGATCTCCTTCTATGACAAAGTGACGCACTGGGTGGATGAGGGAAAGGCTGTGGATGTGGTCTACCTTGACTTCAGCAGGGCTTTTGACACCGTCTCCCACAGCATTCTCCTCAAGAAACTGGCTGCTCTTGGCTTGGACTGGCGCACGCTTCGTTGGGTTAGAAACTGGCTGGATAGCCGGGCCCAAAGAGTCGTGGTGAATGGAGTCAAGTCCAGTTGGAGGCCAGTCACTAGTGGCGTCCCCCAGGGCTCGGTGCTGGGGCCGGTCCTCTTTAATATCTTCATCGATGATCTGGATGAGGGCATCGACTGCACCCTCAGTAAGTTCGCAGATGACACCAAGTTAGGTGCGTGTGTCGATCTGCTTGAGGGTAGGAAAGCTCTGCAGGAGGATCTGGATAGGCTGCACCGATGGGCTGAGGTCAACTGCATGAAGTTCAACAAGGCCAAGTGCCGGGTCCTGCACCTGGGGCGCAATAACCCCAAGCAGAGCTACAGGCTGGGAGAGGAATGGTTGGAGAGCTGCCAGGCAGAGAAGGACCTGGGAGTGATGGTGGATAGTCGGCTGAATATGAGCCAGCAGTGTGCTCAGGTGGCCAAGAAGACCAACGGCATCCTGGCTTGTATCAGGAACAGTGTGACCAGCAGGGCTAGGGAGGTGATCGTCCCCCTGTACTCAGCTCTGGTGAGGCCGCACCTCGAGTACTGTGTTCAGTTTTGGGCCCCTCGCTACAAGAAGGACATCGAGGTACTTGAGCGAGTCCAGAGAAGGGCGACGAAGCTGGTGAGGGGCCTGGAGAACAAGTCCTACGAGGAGCGGCTGAGGGAGCTGGGCTTGTTCAGCCTGGAGAAGAGGAGGCTCAGGGGCGACCTTATCGCTCTCTATGGGTACCTCAAGGGAGGCTGTAGCGAGGTGGGGGTTGGCCTGTTCTCCCACGTGCCTGGTGACAGGACGAGGGGGAATGGGCTTAAGTTGAGCCAGGGGAGTTTTAGGTTAGATGTTAGGAAGAACTTCTTCACTGAAAGGGTTGTGAGGCACTGGAACAGGCTGCCCAGGGAAGTGGTGGAGTCACCATCCCTGGAAGTCTTCAAAAGACGTTTAGATGTAGAGCTTAGGGAAATGGTTTAGTGGGGACTGTTAGCGTTAAGTCAGAGGTTGGACTCGATGATCTTGAGGTCTCTTCCAACCTAGAAAATTCTGTGATTCTGTGATTCTGTGATTTGGGGAGGGTAGGGAAGGGAGGGAGAAGGCAGAGTTGAGTTGAGGAGAGGAGAAGAAAGAGAATTATTAACACACATTATTTTGTAACAATAAAAAAAAGCCATTTAATTTTTCTAACTAAAAATACTCAGCTGAAAGCAGATTTTTTCTTAAAATATGTATGCTTAATAATAAAAATTTCCATGGACAAACACTTTTTTTAGAAGTGTTCAGAGCAGCACTCAGTTTCTGTTGGCAGTGTTTATCCATTATAATTAAAGTTAAAATAAAATATGACATGCTTATTAAAGTGAAAATCAATTATTGAATAAGAGTTTATATTTGCATGTGTATATACAGAGAGAGAGATAGATAAATATAATTCTGCTTATTAATTACAAAGAGGCTATAGCTTCAACCAGTAATAGACTTGCTTCACAGTAGTAACTGTAGTGCGATCAGCCACACCTAAGGTTGATTTTTTTTTTCATGTTGCAAATAAATAAATAAATTATATTTCCAAAATGGCATAAGAAAGGATTATCAGTGGAAAAGGGAACAATATTCCTCATTAAGGTGAGTGCAAAACATTTGGAAAGCTGGGAAACTGCTGGAGGAGTGTGTATCATTAATTAGTAATTAAAGATATGTCTGAAAAAGTTAGCCCATAATGGGGGATGAAGAGGAGGAAATTATTTCAGTGTAGCAGAAGGATGGAATGCCAACGATGGTGTTATGATAGGCAAAGATGGTAAAACTGTCAACCACGGTGCAGAAAAGGCAAAAGAACTCAGTAAATATCCCTGTTCTGGTTTGGAACAAAGCAGCATGATATACTCATATTTGACAGTGATAAGGACTACTTCGTATCCGATCAATACATTGGGAGGATGTTAAGCAGCAGCTGTCAGAGCTAAACGTTTTTTTGAATTGATGGGGCCAAATAACTCGCACCCAAGAGTATTAAAAGAGCTTACTAGAAACTCTCTGAGCCATTAATGTTGATTTTAAATAAACCATAGAACAATGAAGAAGTTCAAGAGTACTAAAACAAATTCAATATAACAATAAATTATGAGAGTAAATGTATTGCAGTAAGTTGGGTTGGCAACCCAACATTAATCTCGGGCCAAAAGTTGGAAAGGCTGACCTGGAACTCAGTCTGTAAAGATAATTATATATAGCCTATGTTTAACTGTGGGTGGGAAGATGTAAATGTACATGTGAAATCATCATCATCTGGTGATTTGTTCTGCCTGGGTTTTGCCTCAGCCCAGTGCTGTTCAATATTTCTGTTAACACAGCAACAAGCAGCACCAGGCAGCATGTCCCACCACCCTTGGCCCATCTGTGGGGCTGTGGGGAGAGAATCCCCAGGGAGTATTCAGAGTGTAGCCAGCGCCAAGAAATACCTTGGTGCATGAGGTTCAGTAGGGTATGCAAGGCTTGAGAAATCATTTGATCTTGCATTTTACTAAGACTTCTATTCAACTCAGTCAGGGAACAAAAATAATTGGAAGTGCAACCATTTCTCATGATCAGAAAATAAATCCTCCTCTTAGGTCACTTCCCACAAATATGCTTTTCTGAGCTTCAGCTGCTGTTAAATTTTATACAGCATCACCCTCTGATAGTAACCTTTGTGCCTGATCCCCACTGGGTTTACCCAAACTGTCAGACAAAGTCCTACTAACTGCCTTCTCCAATCAATTCTTACATGGGCTTTTAGCATTCTCTGATACAGCACCAGTTTATCCTAAGCAGTGTGTGTATATAAATTTATGTGTGGGATAAGATGTACTTGAAAGGATTAAAAAAAAAGCACCCAAAGTATAAATGTGTTTTCTTTTCATATTGTGCTTGCACTGGGTTTAAGAAACTATCATTTCACCCCGAAGGAGTGAGATGAAGCTTAGGTCATTTGGATGCAGATCCTGAGCCAAGATTATACCTGCTTTCAGGAATTACAGTCCTAATATACTTCAGAGCTCTGTGTGCTTCACTTCACTGTACTCACATAACATGTAGGCTCCTGTAACAAACACACTTTCTGCAAATGATAAAATGCAGACTGAGACAAACCATCAAAAGCAGTGGCAAAGTGGTCTTGTCCATGTATGGGGCTTGGGTGCTGGAGCACCTGGGATCATTGGGTGCTGGAGCACCTGGCATCATTTTGTAAAGCACCTCTTCTACAAATTATGAAGTTTTGCTACTACATGCTTAGTCACTGCTTTGCATTTTATTCTTGATATTTTACTAATAACTACTGCATTTTTTTATTTTTTATTTTTTAGATTTTGGGGTCCAGAGGGTACAGCCTGAGCAAATGAATGATGTTTAACCCCAGAAATGAACGACAAAGAAAGGCAAGTCTTGGAATCTATGTGGACTGCCAATAAAATGCATTTTCAGTCTTGAAATTGTCACTGCATCTTCTGTAAAGAACACAGAAATATTTTCATGTCAGTAAAGCCTACAGCATGTGTCAGTAGTGGATCAAATATTAAAAGTAATTTTTAATAAGTGTGAATCAAAGAGGGATTAGAAAAGCTCAGGGGATTTGGAGATGAGACTTCAGTTCAGGGAATCCCACAGCTCAGAGGCATAACAGGTGAATGCTCTGCTACCCACGGATGAGAGACCTGACAAGGGGGCTGATGAATTTGAGATTTATTATTAGAAAGTAGGGACTGAGGGTATGTATAAATGGAGACCAGTTTTGATAGGTATGAAAGGGACATTTCAGACAGGTAATGAAAAACTCAGAACAAAATTTTAAAGTCAATGCGTTGACTGATTGGAAGCAGGTATAAATCTGCCACAGCTGAAGTAATGTGATGTGATTTATTGCCACAAGTAAACGTAGGGGATGCAGCTTTCTGAACAATGGGGTCATTTGCGAATATTATTCCATATAGTGTATGCCTATTACTGTAATCTTGAAGCTATAAAGATGGGCTTCGCAACAGGGCAGGCAGCACAGAGGCAGTAATACCTGTGTAACACCTGCAAAGTGGAAGCATGTCACCCAAGTGGCTGCTTTTGAGAAAAGCTTTTAAGAAGTTAGCAGTAAATGAACTAAGAAACCAAAGAAGAATACAAAGTCAAAAGTTTTGTCGGATTCATCAGATGCACACAACTGCCACCAGATGGGAAAACAGAATATGACAAACAGTACATAAATAAAAGACAGATGAAAAGGGGAGGGTGAATTTGGGAATTTGATTTCAGAATGCAGCGTCTTATGTATCCATCATCAGTAATTATCAGTAATGCCTTCTAGCTCCTTCATGTGTGCGAATGTGCATGCCTTTTTTTCTCTCTTCCCTCTACCTCCCTCCCTTGCTTGCTCTTTCTTTGAGAGATTGACAGCCACAGTTTGAAGAGAAGCTTACAGAGAAATACATACCTTTTTTTTTTTTTTTTTTTTTTTTTTTTTTTTTTTTTTCTGTCATACATCAGGAACCAAGTAATCTCATGAGAAGCCAGAGCTTTTGCACAGCAGGGGCCTGTGCAAATTTGGATATGGATCCTCTACAAAAGATTTTTGTACACTGTAGTAGTTAAGAACCAGATCACTTGGGTCAGTACTGAACCTGTGAATTACTTAGAAATAATGTTGAGAGTCATTACTCTTCCAGCAGTCACTCAGAAAACATTTATTTAAAGCTCTAGTTTATATTACTGTAGATTCTTATGCATTTTATTACTGTAATTGTTGGCTTTATATATTTATTTATTTATTTTATTATTATTATTTTGATTTTTCACATACTTTAGAGAAATAGGTATTAAGTGATGATTTTTCTGTCCCTGGACAGAATTCAATACCAGAGAGTTACACCTGCCTGAATCTAACACTGTATCTTTTTCTGAAAAGTTTTTTTTCACAGATTCATGATCAAGGCATCGTGATCAAGGTATCATGAGATACTTGTTTCTGAACAACTTTTATATATGATATTATGTTTTTTAACCATGAAACCTTATGCTTTAATAGGAATGTTCTAGTATTTCAATATTAACTCTTCAAGGACTTTTAGTATTAGAGCTTGGTAAACCTGGTGCCTCATAACCTGGAATCATAATCTAGTACAGCTGACTATGGTGCTGTTCATGCCCTTCCTAGAGCAAGTTGCAAATGGAAAGACCAGATGCCTGTGGTCATTCATATCTAGAGAGGACAAACACTGAGCTGTGTTTAGTTGCAGTTCTGTTACCTTGGCAGCCTAAAGATGTGGTTTTGAATCTTGCAATTTCAGTGGCCTGAACTAGAGCTAGCAATGAAGAAAGACCCTGAACAGATGATCTATTTGATCACAGAGAAGTAAATTCCTAGGATGGCTTTCTTACGTTATATGCACTAGCATATGTGGCTAATAAGTTTAGAAAAGGCAGCGTGTTCTTTTTTAATTTCTACTCAGAACGAGTCCCCTAAAAATGCTGTGGTTGACATTTCATTTCCATTATCATCCCATTTTGTTCTCATTTTGGTGCCCTGATATCACCCACTAGGGACAGAGAAAACATTGATATCTTTGCCAGTCATTTTAGATCTCTTGATGATTTTATGACTCTTTCAAACAAAAGGTTGTTATATCTCAAAGGTAAAATAAATTATGGTATAAGATTACTCTCTCTTCTTTCTGTTTATAGAGAAATGAGAGAACATTGCTAAATAGCAGGTAAGAGAGCCTCAAAGCTCTGAAAACTAACCTAGGGCACTTTTTAAAATTAGTTTTTAATATAAAAATAAACAGTTATAGAGAGACCTGTAAAAATACTTATATGCCTAAGTTTCACTGTTACCATATAAAGTTGGAAGTCTACTTTTCAACAAGCACATCTTCATCACTTTTTCACTACACCCACAACACCAGGAAAAACGGGTATCTTATAGCAGTATTTTGCCCTCTTTATCATTTTTAATGACATACTGTTGACTCAAGCAGATAATTCCAAGATATTTTTCCATCTTGGAATTTCAACCTCTCCTAATGCTTGCCAAGATGTTGTTTTTGTTAATTTACATTAAATTTCTACCATTTATTTTTTAGTTGTCCTTGTTTTGGTTGGGATATGGTTAATTTTCCTCCTAGTAGCTGATATGATGCTGTGTTTTGGATTTTTGATGAAAACAGTGGTGATAACCTGCCGATGTTCCAGTTGGGGCAGAGCAGTGCTCGCGCAGAGCCGAAGATGTCCCAGCTGCTGGTGCTGCCCTGCCAGCTAGGAGGCTGGGGGTGCACCAGGAGCTGGGAGGGGACACAGCCAGGACAGCTGGCCTGGGCGGCCCAAAGGGATGTCCCACAGCACATAGCATTATGCTGAACAGGAACTGTGGCGTGGCTGAACCAGCGTTGGGGAGGACTGTTGCTTGTAGTCTGGCTGGGCATCAGCCAGTAAGTGGTAAACTGTTGAAAGTGCATCACTTGCTTTGTACATTTTATTATTATTATTATTATTATTATTATTATTATTATTATTATTATTATTATTATTATTATTATTATTATTTTGTTATGATTTCCCTTCATTTTCTGTCCTAGTAAACTCTCTGTATCTCAACACAATTCTGTCCCTCATCTCACTGTGTGTATGTGTGTGTGTGTGTGTGTGTTAGTGAATGGCTATGTGGTGCTTAGATGCCTTTAAACCATAACATGTTTTCTAACTTTACCAAATACATGTGAGTACTCAGATGATGTGAATAATTTCTCTCTCCAAATACATTATTGTGCTGCTGACCCACAGTTCAATAGCTTCTCTTCATTCTGGAAAATTGAAAAAACTTGCATTCAGTGTATTTCTTGCCAATATATTTGTACGATTTATCTTGGCTAAAGCTTAGTATCCCTATAAGAAAATATTGAGGAGCTTTGGCCCATTTTTGGGAAGTACGGAGCTCATTAGGGTGTTGCTATTAAAGGCCATATATAAAACTGTGATTATTTGTGGAACACTAACAGATGGTGTGAAAAGGTATCTTCCCTTCATTTTGGAATATACAGCAATGGGGCTGCCAGAATACGGCAAAGACCTGAAGACTGGTGAATGGCTGGGAGATGAGTAAAAATCAATTGTTTGCCATCTACTTCAGTGCGATAACGTGAGTACATAAAATTAAGTCATCAGATTTCTGGTTCTCTACAAACAATGATTTTGGGGAGGGCTGTAACCCAATCCATAATCATGCCCTGACACTTTGGGTATGTATTGTGAAGTTGTTTCATTCTTGTGTTCTCTGGCTTCCTACTTTTGGTCTGTCTGGAGGCAGAATACAAAGCCATGTGGACCTTCAATTAGGTCTGACTTAGTATGAAGCTATTATGACATTTTCTTTGTACTTTGTGCATGACTCAACTTATTTATTCCCCAAATGTATGTTACAACTGTCAGCTTTACTAACATTTCTACCCATTCAATCAGGATGCAACTCACACCTCACTTGATGATTACTGTTTCATATCTGAACAGAGCAGCACCCAGAAACAGGATGCATCCTTCAGGAACATCAGCATGATGCAGAAAAAAGGATGAAACATCTTCACCCATGGAGGTAATACACTGAATATACTTTGGTCTCACATAGTTTACATATTTTGTTAAAATTCATCTATTTAGGATAAAAGGGCGTGGTCTCAGGGAACAGCTTGATAGTCTGTTGAAGAAATGAGATGTCCACCTTGCATTCAAGATATGGGTATGTATTATACAACAGTGAAAAAATGGGTCAGGGAAGTAGGGGGTGAGCAGGAGTGCTGCAGAGAAAGTGTTGTAGGAGGTCTCGAGGTGCTGCCAGCAGCTCATGGGTGCTGCTGCCACACCAGCGTGGGGCCAGCACTCGCACACCAGGGACCCTGAGGAAGGGGGTTTCTCTCCAGAGCACCTAAGTATGTATGAGGTGCTTTCAGGATTATTTGTGGGCCTCTTTGATGATGTCCCCTTCTACCCTTCCCCGTCCCCAAGAGAGAGAATTAGGCAATGCCTGTTTGCACCATTTAGGGAGCTCTGTGTGTATGTGTATGTATATAGGTATGTGTGTGAGCATATTTGAAATCTGCAGCTCATACAGAGTGAATAGCAGGCCATGCACTGATTGTTTGTACTACAGCACACTGAACTGGCACACTGAGGAATTACACATGTAGCTGTATCCTGTGTCACTTAGAGTGTGTAACCATGAAAATTTTACAATTCCACCTACTATGTGATCAATTAGGTAATGAGTTATGCTATGAATTCATAGTTTTTATGGCCTAGCAGTGAAGGTCAAATGCAAAAGTTTGTTAAAGTGCCCCCTTTGAAAGGACAAGATCAATTGTTCTCATATTGTAATAAGTATTCATGTGGCTTGTTCTTTCCTTTCTGTCTCTCTTCCTTCCCTCCCTGGCACTCGTTTTAGACTAGACCATTTTTCTACCAGTGACCTTCAAAAAATAGTGAAATTATTTATCTCTATTTTTTAATTTCTTTTATTTTTTAAGAGATATTCTTACAGAAGTTATTATACTAAATGTCGGAACATTATGAAAATCCTTCTAACAGTAGAGCCATTAGAGTAATGCAGTAGTGTCGTGTTTTTTTTTTTTTAAAAAAAAAAAAAAGAAGTCTAAATATTACTTTTCTGATTAACACTAAAAAAGGCTGAGTTAGAGAAAGCATTGATTTAGATTCAGTTATTTTTTCTTTTAAAGTCAAAGGTGTGTTAAGAAGTAGAATTTACTGTAAATGTGTACAGTGCAAAAGTTAATAGAAGTTATCAACTACATTTGCGTTTCTAGGTTGAGATTCCTACCTTGAGACAATACAGGACCGTAGCCACAGTCATACCAAGCAGTAGAGAGATGGCAATAAGATTTTTATCTGACTTGGTGGTTATATTTGCTCTCAGGATTAAAGCAGCTACTGGCCCACTGAAACAGTAGAGAACTGCATCCTTGTATCTTAAAGAAAAGGAATATATATATGCTAGCTTACTGGAAAAGATTTCTGTCCCACCTGATTGATTCGCCATTCTGTCTTTCCTTCCTGAGGCTCCTTTGCTCATCTAAGAAGTTCATCATTATTCTTTGAACAGTCATTTCTTCAAATAAATAAAATATTAGGAAAGTCACTGCAAGCAGAAATGTAACTCTGCATTGTACTCGTTTCTTTTGTTGCTTGACTTGAAGGAGGTTTCGCGAGGGCTACATCTTTCCAATTAGCATACAGTAGGAAGGATTTTCTCAAATAAGATGTGGTTCTGTGGTGACAAAAAGCTGGCCAGCTTTCTAAGTAAGGCACTGTTATAATTAAAGTGGAAAAGCAAATCCATTTCATGAAACATCGAAGGTTTGAAGTTTATTTCATTTTACAGCAAAATGAATGTGAGACCAGGGTTTCACAGAGGAAGAAAGACTTCACGCTATCTACTTCTGAGTATTTAAAGCATGGAGTGAAGATGGCTGAAGTAGATTCATTGCTTTACCTCTTTTGGAGCAGAAGGGTTTTTATTAATTTTTCTCCATTCTGATTCAAGCAATTGTCAGTTTGGATCTGACAGATTCTTTCCACAACCTTTCCTTTTCCAGCTCTCCCTCCAAGCCTTCTCTGAATAAGAATTCATCCTAGCAAATGTTTAATTGAAATTGATTCATTTTCACAAAGCATTTAGCTTCAACCAAATTGCATTTTTCCTAGCAGAAAAAAAAATAATAAAAATGACAGGTTGTAATTATATTCTGTACATAGCCATTGGGAAGAAAGCATATAGGATCACAGTGGTAAATGAGGGAGTCTGAGTTACTCAAAAAATTTTTATTCTCCTGAATAGAATAATAGTAAAACTCATCTGTCTTAGAAAGACATGGAACAAATCCAGACACCAGGCAATGTCTGTGTCTCTGTATACAGTGGTCGCATAAAATGATCAATATTGAACATTCAATGAAAGCAGATAGCATGCATAGCATAATTAGGTTGTTTAGGTGACCTGCCCTTGGATAAACCAATTTCTAATAAACAGTGAATTGGTATGCTTATTCTCAACTTCTCCAAAATATAAATGCTGCCTGTTAATTACAGCTCACCTGTTCATGTGCCAGGGTAAGTTTTACTCATGTAATACTCCCTTGGGAGATTTTAGTGAGCAAAGGAGTTATGCTAGTGCTTCACCCTTTAAAAAATCTCACACATTGGAATCAGTGGTTGAGGTTTTTGTCACAGAATTGTGTTTTCTGTTGATTTTAGGTGTTTTAATTTTCTTCCCCTCCACCCCTTCTCTCATTCTTGGCAGGGGACTATATTTTTCCCTCTAAATGCAGACCTTGCTATAGTTATTCTAGTGATGCAGTCTGAATATAAACCCAGTAAGGTACATGTGAGCACATGAAGACTTGCTTCACACTAAAAGCACAATTTTGGATATCATATAATGTTCTTGTGGTAAGTTTGTGCCAAAACTAATAAGCTGATTCCTTAATGAATGATCAGGTTAGCAAAGGCACTGTGAGCCTGTGGTTGCTCAGCTGGCTTGATGGTAAACAAACTCGTTCAAGCAACAGGTTTTCTGCCAGACTACTGTGCTGATCTCTGCCTCCCTGGAGAAAGCCATATTTCTACACCAGCTGTAAGGCAAGGGAGCAGGAGGTGAAGGGAGGCAGTGGGGCTGTCTGTCCTTCAGTGGACGAGGTTGGGCACACGTGAGGCTGCATCTCAAGGAGGTGAACAAAAGATAAAAGCCAGCCAGGACTGGTACCCTGAAACTCATGTCACGGAGTCGCAGGCAGCCTGTGAGGTGACCCTGTCCTGCAGCATACAAACTACCTCAGGGGCTAAAGCTCTCTCCCAGCTGTTTTCTGCAGTGTCTCCTCCCGTCTACTTGGTGTCGGTTCTGAAAGCCCATTTCTTTTTCCATCTTCTTCGCCATAAGGAACTGAAAGCAGTTTCTCTTTTCTGTGTAGAAGTCAGGAGCAACTTGGCAAGAAGTAGTCTCTCCAGCCGTTTCCACTTTAGCCGTTCTGCATATATATTCCATGGGTTCACTTGTGGCTGCAAAAGCTAGCTCAGGCAGCCAGTTACCTACAGCATTTTTTCCCTGGTCTTTTTGTGGGCATAGCATTTCTAAGAATATATTATAAACTCGTGTATAATCAGGTAGTCTCCCCCTAAATGTTTTATTGAATAGTTATTCAATATTGAGAAGTTGCTCTCATTTGGATGATGCCAACTACATGGTGCCAAAGAAAAGTCTGAACTTTGCAACACTGATAATACTGCTGTTAAGGGAGATGGTTTAGTGATGGGACTCTGTAGGTCAGGCTAACAGTTAGATTTGATGATATTAAAGGTATTTTCTAAGTTAAATGATTCTATTGTTTCTACAGGTTTATAGAATATACATGTATGTAGCTGAAGGTTGATTTTTAAAATACGCTCAAATATATATTTATTAACATAATTTTTAAATGCATAATAATTGAGTTGTCATCTACTGTCTGTTCTTGTCCTGGCCAAGGTGCCAACTCCAGTAAGTTATACATGATCTTAAATGCTAGAGACTTGCATTTTTAAATTCTTCACCTTCTGAATAACTTGAGGGAATAACTTTGAACATGTACCTACTCACTGTCTTATAAAAGAAGGTTCAGCACAAAAGACAAAGTTATGATCATTGATCTAAAATGCCTTTGAGTGTACTCACACCTATAGCATCATTTTCTGCTCATCTTTACCACTTTTTTAATTAGTTGCATTTTTTTGTCTTCCCACCACTTCCTTTTTTTTTTTTTTTTTTTTTTTGCTAGCTATTGCAGTGCCTTTCTGTAGTTCTGCATTTGTAGCTACTTTTAAAATCTTCACTGGCTGCCATTTTTCTTCCAAAGCATTTCTTTCAATGAGCTGTAGAATTTGCTATGTTTTCAAACCAGGGAGATATACTATTTTCTGAAACAATGCAAACCACTCTCAAGATTTTGTTTTACAACAAGCATATGTTCATTCACGGTAAGTGTTTTCCCCACTGCAATCTGAGTTTTCTCTCTCTCCATATTCAATATGACTCTCTTTTTTATCAAAATGATATAATGAAATAGAAGAGATCATATTAAATTACGTATCAGTGTCTAAATTGTAAGTCATAAAGCTTCTTTCATATTCAAGGTGATATACGCGGCCTCTCAATGTAGCTTTCTCTTGAGCAGTTCCCATAAGGGAATTTAGCTCTTTGTTCACTATGCATACAATGTGTATTTTGTTTCTCTTTAAGTAGCTTCAGTTCTTTGAATGCAGGCTTCTGCAAAATGTTTTAATTTCAAGTATAATGGCCCTGTTCAAGAAAAGAATGCTGCTAAGGTTTTATTTCCTCTTTAAGACTTTGAGTAACCTTTCCTGACAACTATGTCAACTCATTCCAATAGCATTTTGCAGATATCTCCTTTTAGCGTTTAGCTCTGTTTTACTTGTTCGTGTTCCTTAAGGAATACTAACTAGGGACACTGCCTTGTTTTCTGTCCATTGGTCAGAAACAGAAATTTGGTCTGTTTTCATTCTATTCTGTCTGATATTGTTTTATTAATTAATTGATTGATTAATTTATTAATAATCTTTTGTTAAAATCACCTAACAGTGTTTTCCTCAGGTCTTGATTTCTAAGACCATTACTGTTTGACTTTGGATTAATGTTTTCATAATAATTTCATTTCAACAGGATTTGGACTCTTTTTTATTTATTTTTTATTCAGATTTGTTATAAAGGCTTCACAAGTTTCTTTCACAAGTTTCTTCCCCTCTTGGTGTTCTCAGATGAAATCGTTCCCTTTCAGAAATAAATTTCTGTAAGAGAGCAATATTTTCAAATTTTATAGGCTAAACAGATAACTGGTTTCAACTTCCTTAATTAGCTATAGGCTGTTAAACAGCTTCTGAGTCTCTGAAAGGTTATGTTAAAAAAAAAAAAAAAAAAAAGTGTATCTCCTCCTGACTTCATAAGGAGATAAAACTCTTCTGTTTTTTTCTGCTGCACTTCCTAGATTGTACAGATCCATATTCCCTTCAATCTTTATCATTTTTCTTTTGTTCTGTTTTTTAGATTTGTTCTTCTGCTTCTTCCTTATACCAAATATTGCCTGACAGGCTATGCAGGGACAGAGGGTCACCACTTAGGTAACTCATAATATAGAAATGAGGTAACTATGATGAAGCCTTGAACCAGCAGGCTGTCTCAGAGCTGATTCAACTTTAAAAACAAACAAACAAACAAAACAAGCAAAACAAAAACAAACAAACAAACAAACAAAAAAAACAGACAAGCCAGGTTAGGCTGAAAATGAGAATAAAGGCTTTATAACCAACTCTTTCCCTAACAGCACTGTCCTTGTAGAAGGCTTTGTGTTTCCAGGCTGGGCTTTGGCCAACTTTTGGCTTCCTGCATTGTAGCAAGCCCTATTCAGCTCCCTCTGGGAGACCAAGAAGTTCTTTCTAATGCTAGGCTTTTTGCACCCTGCATCTCCCAGCATTTTCTAAATTTCAGCATCATATACAGACTTCTTACTCCTTACTCTGTTACTTTTACTCCATCACCTGCAAGAGGCTCAGTGGTTTCTTTCTGCTGGAAAGAAACCTGACGCAGTCACTCTCTTTGTCTTAAAATTACAACATATGCAAATTTAGAACAAGCAAAACAGGCAATTATTTCAAAAGATGCAGAAGCTTGTCTCTGTCAGGTTGCTAAAAATCGTCAGTGATTGCAGCAGCCCTCTCAAACTGGCCTTTCCAGTCTCTCCAGGACAATTGACTACAACCAGATTAACCATGATATGCTGGTACCTTTCATTGTAGTTGAAAATATGGATTTGTTCTGCAATTGCATAGTTTTACAGTTTGATTGACAGGAAAAACTTTCCTGTCTATTTCCTTTCTCATTTTCTGGGATCTGAAAAATAGAAGTGTTGATATGAAAAACAAAGCGTACTTAAGCATCTTCTGTAGTTGTGTCCCAAATCCCACTAGATCATTGCTTTAAGCAGCATAGGATCCAACAGATCATAGAATCACTCGATTCTATGGTTTGGGTTGGAGGGGAACTTAAACACACCTAATTCCAACACCTCTGCCATGGGCAGGGATACTTCCCATCAGACCAGGCTGCCCAAAGCCCCATCCAACCTGGCCTTGAGCACGTCCAGGGATGGGGCATCCACAGCTTCTCTGGACAACCTGTGCCAGTGCCTCACCACCCTCTGAGTAAAGAATTTCTTCCTTATATCTAAACTACATCTACCCTTTCTTAGTTTAAAGCCATTACTTCTTGACCTATCGGTACACTCCCTGATAAAGAGTCCCTGTCCTGCTTTTCTGTAGGCCCCGTTTACAAATTAGAAAGTTGTTATAAGGCCTCCCCAGAGTCTTCTCTTTTGCAGGCTGACCAACCCCAATGCCCTCAGCCTCTCTTCATAGGAGAAGTGCTCCAGCCTTCTGATCATCCTCATGGCCCTTCTCTGGACTCGTTCTAATACTTCCATGTCCTTCTTATACTGGGGGCCCCAGAGCTGAGCGCAGTACTGCAGGTGGCATCTCATGAGAGCAGAGGAGAAGATGGGTACTTATATTTAGTCCAGCCTACCACATGGCTGCACACAGTGCTGACTGAAGTGGAGAGGGTAGGAACATACCCGGGGGAAGCTTTCAACTGTTCTTTTCACCAACAGCATGAACCTGGATTAGCATAAACCACTTGTGAAAACACATCCTGAGCATGAAACCTGCTGACTCCAACCCTATGTATGACTATTCCTAAAGCGCATGGAGGGGGTCTACTCCTGTGCCAATGATCCTCATCTCTTTCGGCTGAGTGCAAGCAGTCTTCCATCTAGAAACCATATAGATGCTCTATCATGGTATATTAGCTCTTCCTAGACAAAATATCAGTGTATAACTTCCAGGATGAGGCGATTTTCAGCTATTTAGTGTGGAGCATAAGTAGAGTATTTTACATTATGTCTATCTAAATATGCTTCTCTAAATTCACTGAGAGTCTAAGGTTTCTACTTTCCCTTTGTATTTTCTGGAAATGTGATTAAGCTCTTATGATTCTTTGGTATTTTAGATTTTTTTCTCATGATTTTTTTTTCTTTGCTTACATTGAAACATATTTCTGGCTTCCTTCCCCCACTTAGTGTTTTTGTTATTGTTGTTTAGTGTTTTGTTTTGTTTTGTTTTTAACTAACATTTTACCGATTGTTACAGTAAAGAGAATAAAACTCTACAACTAGAAAATTGTGATTTTTGTTAAATATTAACATTGATGCTACTTAGCTTTTTTTTACTTAGCTTTTTTTTTTTTTTTTTTTTTTTTTTTTTTTTTTTTTTTGGATGAATTCATGTTTTTCTTCCATGGCAAAAAGGATACCTGTTATTAAAAGGTAAAGAAATTGAAGGTTGTATAAAATGAACTTGTCAGTGGAAGAATGTTTCTCTTGTGCTCTATGGGCATCTACTTCACTTTGTGATGAAAAGTGTACTACAGAAATGCTTCGATTTCTCAGAATACATACAGGTGCTTTTCAACAGCTTTACTCAGATGATGCTTTGAAAAATGTTTTAATTACTTAAATTTAATGATGAACACTGAAAAAAAAAAAAGTCTATGCTGTGCACGGACCAATTTGTGTGCTTAAATGTGGTGATTAACATCCATGGTGGAGAATCTGCATCTTCCTTCTAGACATTCCCCAGGTGGTTCCTGCTGAAAAATTGATGAAATTGTACATAGATAAGACACTTCTGAATAGTCAATAGAAACTGTTTCTGCAGGTGCAGAAAAGGTCATGTAGGACTTCTGTATGTAAGAGGTGTTTTTAATGCAGTTTAACGTAGCCAATTTTCATGGACTGTGCATGTGCTAGTGGTGTATGTGTGCTATGAGCTGAGCAGAGCAGTGGCTCAGGGAGCTTTGCCCAGCTTAGCCGAAGATGTCATGGCAAGGATCCTTGCATCAGAGGCTCCCAGTGACCATTCAGTTTAACAGACTCAATCCTCTCTCCCCTGCAAGCACAAAGATGTCAAAACTAAATTAGTTTTCTAATAATTGTTCTGCCTGTTCATGTCTGTGTAATAGATTGCAGGTATACTACTGTGATTTGAGCAATAGTCTGGGCAGACTGTCAAAAGAGTTTTTGGGCTGATTGGCATCTAGCAGCGGATTTTTGAATATCAGGAGGATAGGGAATTGGAAACTGAGAGGACTTGATTTTCCAAACTGAGAGCTGTGAAGTGTTAAGAACTTTTCAATATTTTCATGACCAGTTGAAAGTTGACTGATCTGTGAAAATCTGGTGCTAATGGCTGCAGTCTTCCTGTTGTGGGTCTCTCCTACCTCCAGGTTGAATGGCCAGTTACAATGTTACTCTACTAACCAGTTAGGGTCAATACAAACTGTTTGGTGTAAACTTGTGAGTCTGTCCTCTGATCAATGGAAAAAAAAAAAAAAAAAAAAAGTAATTATGACAGAATGCATTAGAAGGAGCAATATTTGAAACGAGAGGTGATAATTACATGTCTTTTAGCATTTCTTTCCCGTGTTTGTTAGATACTTTTTTTTTTCTAAAAATGTTGTTGTTTCTGAAACATAAATTAATATATCAATTATTGGTTATTATATTCCATTGGGAAAAAGTGCCTTCTGCTTAATATATGGCACAGAAAACCCTGTGCTTGCTGCCTGGATGTACTCACTGCACACAGTAAACAATTATAAAATGCTCCATTGTATGACTGTTTCCTCTCTTCTCTGAACAGAGTTATTTTTAAAACTACGTATTGATTTCCTTCTTTCCGCTTTAAAACTCCCCGGAAACGACCTCCACTGTCCTGCAAGGACCCCTGTTTATAAATGGTGGCTCAGTTTCACAGTCAATTAAAAGTCTCCTATTGATCCCTAAAGGACCACTGATGAGTTCCTCAGGGACCTGGGGCCAGAACAGGAAGCACTGCTGTAACGAGCACCCTTTGAGAGAAATACTGTGTGAAATAAAAGAGAGCCTGCAAAATGTCCTTAAATTTATATTTCTATCAAGATTTCAGATAAAGCATACAAGTTTCCTGTACTTTAATTACATTTTTGTCATTCCATAATAGTTCACTTGGGATACTGGTGTAGGAAACCAAGAGAATACAAAACCACAATCACCTTGTTATACTAGTTTTTGTGGAATCCTCCCCATGTCAGTCCAAAAAAATTATTTTGATTCCTCCCTTGAGAAAATGTCACTGTGGGAGAATGTCCATAAGCATCTGGATTTCTCAGCCTGAGTGTATTTCTGCTAAAATATAACTTTCTTTAGCTGCTTCTTCTCTCTCTCCGTCCTGGTAAAGGTATTGAGAAGTTGTCTAAAATAACAGAGATGGACCTAGACATGGTGGACTAATGCATTTTCTAGTAGGGCTACTTCAGGACCAGCATTAAAAGCCACACACATTTCAGTGAAATGCTTTTTGCCCAGCTCAGTAGATGTCAGAGCTGCATAGCAAAGACTAAAAGTAAATATTGCATGTGGGCACATAAAAGAGATCAAATTTTGGAGACTTAAATGTTCCATAAGTCTTACATTTATTGAAGGTTTTTTGTTTTGTTTTGTTTGTTTGTTTGTTTGTTTTCCTTTAATATGAAGAAAATGCACAAGTATTATTAACTAAAAGGAGGAATTGAAGGGGCAAAAGGACTTTCATACAAGGTTGCGCATTTATGTGTTTCTTTTTAAATTCACTTGGAATATCTGCCATTAAAATTAATTTATATAATATTAGCTGATCTGCTATTAACCACCTGTAAGGAAATTGCAGAGAGAAGGGTGTTGGTCTCTTTTCTCAGGTGACAAGTGGCAGGACACTTTGGTGCAACAGCCTCAAATTGCAGCAGGGGAGGCTGAGATTGGGTATCAGGAAGAATTTCTTCACAGGAAGTGTGGTTTGGCATTGGAACAAGCTGCCCAGGGAGGTGGCAGAGTCCCCATCCCTGGAGGAATTTTAAGAGAATTGTGGATGTGGTGCTTAGGGAGATGATTTAGCATTGGACTTGTAGAGTTAGGGGGACTTGATGATCCTGAAGTTCTTTTTTAACTGAAATGATTCTGTGTGTGTCTCTCTCTCTCATTTTTTTTTTTTCTTTCTTTCTTTTTTTTTTTTTTTTTTCCTGTCATGCTGTGAGGCACACCAGCGAGGAAAGTTGGTTCTTTGGAAATACAGAGCTGTGGATGTTTTCATCTTCACTTCACTAAGCATATGATTTCACTGTTCATGTTTCTTGTAAAATTAAATAATAGAGACAATTATCCCACAGAATGATTATTTTCAGAAGGTTTGAAAAAATGTCAATTTTCATTTACAGTAGCTCTCACATATCAGCTGTATTTTGGTTCCAGATCAATTGAAATATCATCCCAAATGTTTCAAAATTAGTCTGTTCAGTATGGTTATCATCTCTTAGCATGGCAAAGTGCAATACTGTTTAAAAAACACGTTACATGGATTCTAATATTTTTCACCATATGAACAATGTAGATACTACTGTTAAGTCTGGGACCTCAAAAGAAGAATCACATTTAGAGATTATCCAGGATCAATAGAGTCATGTGGACAGAAACCAGTAAAATGTCGCTTTTATTCTTTCTTATGATTGTTCGAGAATGCTTGAAACAATTTTAACAAATATGAGACTACTATAGGCAATTTCTGTTGCTGGGAAATGCACAATGTTTACATGCTGACTAAACAGCATTTTAGCTTTGGTTGTGAGTTTAAAAGTGTTTAAACTACAGCAATTTATGTTCCCGGGTGTTGTAACTTATAGAAGGTAAACTTAGTTTCTCAGTGTTTTCACCTTTCATGGGTCAGAAATCAGCATATCTCTACTTAGTCTGGAAGTCCTATGGCTGAAGTCCTCACCAGATGTGAAATCTCATGGCTTCAAATTCACTGCACTTGGAGAAGGGATTGAGAAATGACTGAGAAAATGAATTTATTCTTTGTTATATGTGGTTCTTAGAAAATTTACATGACACAGTTTCTGTAAGTATGGCAACTGAAATCAAAAGAACGTGAAGCTGACAGTCATATGTCTATATGACTGTTAAAAAGCTTACACATATACATAACCCTTGAAATACTCAGCCTCACAGGCTGTGGTGGTAAAATCTGTGAGCAAGCAGTGAGGAAATGAGCAGCAAAATGTGATACCTTTAAGAAAGTGAAAGTTCCTTTTCAGTATATTGAAGTTGACTGCAGTGTTTTTGATGATGTTTTCAGCCAACAAGGAATGGTAAAATGAGGCAGAATCCCCTTTCAAAATCTTTACAGGATTTTAAGTGATACTACCAATAGTAGCATCAGGGACATCTTTGTATTTAGGTAGAGCCCAAAATGTTTCTGGAACTGATTATGTTCAGAGATGCCCAGAAACATCTGCCCAGGGACAGTTGTTGCATCTGTCCCTGACTGATGGAGGTGATGTGCCAGGTCCTCTATTCCAACTCCTGGTAACTGCCTCCTGTGTAACAAGACTATGTTCCTACTATGACTCCGTTTTGACCTGTCAGTTGTCCCTTTGCCTGTGAGGCCTGATGTAAGAGGCTGTCAGGCTTGGAAGTGCCCACCAATGCAACTCCACTGGGGACCCAGTGCTGTGGAGGGGCACAGTCTTGTCCCCAGTCCTAACTACAGAGAGACAGCAGCCCAGCAGGGCTGAGGGCTGTGGCATTGGAGCAACCACAGACAAAACATCTCTGTTGTATAGTCATAGTCTTTAAGATGAAAAAAGCATAGGGGAAAGTTGGCACATTCAGGTAAAGGCCAGTGTCTTGGGATATGTAGTTTAGTTCATGCTTAGAAAGTGAGGAAGAGAGACAGAAACAAATGGGTAGTTGTTAAGCTGATCCGATCATCAGTGTTTTTTTCAACGACAAGGAGTAAAATACCAGGAACACAGAAAAATGTAATTGTTTATTCCAATGCTTAACAGACCTCTGCTGTTCAAAGAAAAGCAGAAAACAAACAATAGAGCCTGTCACAAACTACTGAACTGTCTAAAAGAACATAACATTTTATAAGAATAAATCATTTAACTTCTCACATTTCCTGTAGTTAAATGATGACACTATCTACTTCATAGGTTTCTGCCTTGCTTGTTTGTTTTAAAGCATTTTTTTCTTATCTTTTGGTTTTTCTGTATCACAGTAATAGTTTGTGTGTGTGTGTGTTTGTGTCATTAGAATAAAATAGCTGTGGTATTTTTGGTCAAATTCTAAAATATATGTTATCAGGGTTAGTTTTCAAGATTTAAAAAGTGTCATGACATTTGGTAGCATGTTTGAAGATTATAGCCTATAAATGATCATGAATAATTTAGTTCAATTTAGTTTAAATGATGCCTCACTGAATTGAAGGATGTAGCGCATCTAGATGGCAAACAATTGTAAGGTAGGTAAATGCATATAAATACAGAACGTGGCTCTAAAGAAATGCCTGAGTGACATTCTGACAGGTTCACTCCAGTATATGTATAGCATCATGATATTTTTAAATCTGAAATTGATCAAACTTCAGCCTATTTTTTATATGTATATATATTAAGTATGTCTAATTTTCACAGAATCACAGAATTTCTAGGTTGGAAGAGACCTCAAGATCATCGAGTCCAACCTCTGACCTAATGCTAACAGTCCCCACTAAACCATATCCCTAAGCTCTACATCTAAACATCTCTTAAAGACTTCTTAAAAGACAATGGTTAAAAAAGTCCAGGAAATTTGAGAAAAAATAAGAAAAAAAGGTATATCTCTTTTGGTCTAACTGGATAAGGGAAAATGAAGATTGCAAGACTGCCCCCCTCCACTCCCCCCAGTGAAAACACATCTAAAGTAATTACGTATTTTAGGTACCATATTGCAAACATGTATTTCACAGAATTTCACAGAATTTTCTAGGTTGGAAGAGACCTCAAGATCATCGAGTCCAACCTCTAACCTAACGTTAACAGTCCCCACTAAACCATTTCCCTAAGCTCTACATCTAAACGTCTTTTGAAGACTTCCAGGGATGGTGACTCCACCACTTCCCTGGGCAGCCTGTTCCAGTGCCTCACAACCCTTTCAGTGAAGAAGTTCTTCCTAACATCTAACCTAAAACTCCCCTGGCTCAACTTAAGCCCATTCCCCCTCGTCCTGTCACCAGGCACGTGGGAGAACAGGCCAACCCCCACCTCGCTACAGCCTCCCTTGAGGTACCCATAGAGAGCGATAAGGTCGCCCCTGAGCCTCCTCTTCTCCAGGCTGAACAAGCCCAGCTCCCTCAGCCGCTCCTCGTAGGACTTGTTCTCCAGGCCCCTCACCAGCTTCGTCGCCCTTCTCTGCACCCGCTCAAGTACCTCGATGTCCTTCTTGTAGCGAGGGGCCCAAAACTGAACACAGTACTCAAGGTGCGGCCTCACCAGAGCCGAGTACAGGGGGACGATCACCTCCCTAGCCCTGCTGGTCACACTGTTCCTGATACAAGCCAGGATGCCGTTGGCCTTCTTGGCCACCTGAGCGCACTGCTGGCTCATATTCAGCCGACTATCCACCATCACTCCCAGGTCCTTCTCTGCCTGGCAGCTCTCCAACCATTCCTCTCCCAGCCTGTAGCTCTGCTTGGGGTTATTGCGCCCCAGGTGCAGGACCCGGCACTTGGCCTTGTTGAACTTCATACAGTTGACCTCAGCCCATCGGTGCAGCCTATCCAGATCCTCCTGCAGAGCTTTCCTACCCTCAAGCAGATCGACACACGCACCTAACTTGGTGTCATCTGCGAACTTACTGAGGGTGCACTCAATGCCCTCGTCCAGATCATCGATGAAGATATTAAAGAGGACCGGCCCCAGCACCGAGCCCTGGGGGACGCCACTAGTGACTGGCCTCCAACTGGACTTGGCTCCATTCACCACGACTCTTTGGGCCCGGCTATCCAGCCAGTTTCTAACCCAACGAAGCGTGCGCCAGTCCAAGCCAAGAGCAGCCAGTTTCTTGAGGAGAATGCTGTAGAAGAATGTAGAAGAATATTATCATTAGGATGACAAATGCTTACACTGTGAAGAATGGAAAAATTAAGCTTGGATTCTTTATGAAAGTGGAGATTAACAGGAGCCATTATATGGAGGTGTTGACTGTTCTGATGAAAGCAGAGCAGATACAGATGCAACAAAACTGCTGGAGAATATATGAGTTTTGAATATGTCATTTCCTTAGAAAGAAAATTTTTGGTGTGTGGAAATATTTTAAAGCTTTGGAACCCTGAATATGTCAAATGTAGTTTCACACACAGGTAGAGATTTGCATGCAGGGGATCTCTAGTTCAGCATGGACTCTCAAGTCCTGTTGGACTGCATGCGATATTGCATTTCACTGACCTTTGACACTGTGCCAAAGCCCAGACCTTTGAATAGAGCTGACATGACTTCTGCTTCTTTCATAATTAGAAGGATGTCTTAGCCCACATGGTGCAGACACATGACTTACCAAAATCCTTTTATCTCATTCAAGTCCACTGAACAGTAGGATATTCTAAACAGTGCTGTCTGTCACTCCTGGCTAGTACCTACGGTGGGTAATGAGTTGGCCACTGTTTGACACAACAGGCACCAGATAATTAGCTGAATTCATAAGATGGTTCTTGGGAGTCTCAAGATCAGTCCCCCTCCTTGCTAAAAAATTTGAGATGATAATGTCAATATTGTGCAACACAGTAACTTTATAGGTCTTATAAACTGTGGAGATTTCACCTGCTATTGTCAGACTTCCATCCAGGATCAAATGGTATACTCAACTGAGAAGCAAAATAGCAGCTATTGACAGCATCTTATATAAAGCCAACATCCTAGACTTGAGACAATCTGGAGGTCATGGATTTGCTTCAGATTGAGTAGTACTTGTGGTTGGTTACTTGCTGTTAATAAATGGAGAATATGTCTCCACTCAAATTAGCTTGGACCTGTCCCTTGCTTCTGGCATAGCCCACAGTGACATAAGGTCCCACCTGATGGAGATGACATGACAGAGAAGACTGATAACTAAAACAGTCTGGTTTTAGATTGATTTTTTTAAATTTTTAGCAAAATTTCATAGAGCTATAGGAGCCAGTAAGATATTTTGAGTTTTGACATCAACAATTCACAGATGTAATTTTGTTTGCTTATCCTCCCCAGCACAAGAAAATGTTTTTTCCAACCTAACCCAGGTTCTGGTTCATTTCTGTTAGCATGTGAACACCTAGTTGAAACCAAACCACAACAAGTCTGAGCTCCTGCTGGGTGGCAAAAGTGCACAAATGGGCCATAGTAAGTATCAAAAACTGGACATGCGGTAGAAGTATTGTTGCTGTTCCGGTGGCATATCCTATTTGACTTAGAACAAGAAACATTAACTGTGTTATTAGAATGATTGTGTTTTTGCAATTTCTAGAATGGCAGAGTAGAAGTGAAGTGCTAAAATATCTTGTGTAAAGATCTAAACTTCTGGAGGCCACCCAAACCAGGCTTACCCTTTGGGGTTTGTTCATCACTAGTACTGTTCATGCCTTCCTTCTTGAACTTCTAGTTTTTAATGCTATCTAGGCTGGATGTGTATAGCATCATGTTTCACAGAAAGACAAGTATAAAAAAGTATTAATCTTTTTGTCAACTTACAAGCTGCCAGCACTGCATTTGAGCTGGTGAAAGAAAGGTTTAAAAAAAAAAAAAATTAAAGTATTAAATGGGATTTTTTCTACTATGAAAATTTATTGAGGTTTACTTTGAAAAAGGGGTTATCATTTATAAATAAAAGTTACATATTCCTGAATATCAATCTGAATATCCTTAAAAGCAAAAGCACCTTAGTTCAAGTACCTAGAATTGATAGAATAGATAGCTCTAAATTCTATTTCTAATAGCTGAATGGAAATAAAGCAGTGATGCAAGCATTCCCCTATTCGGTTGAGGGGAAAACATCCTTTGTCTTAAAATGTAGTGAGATCAACTCAGTTGTCTTATACGTGTCTAGATTTCTTTGTACACCTAATTCTACTTTTATTTCATCTTGACAAGATGCATGATTGCAGAAAAAAAAATATTCCTTATTTATGTAGATAAAATAGGACTTGTTTACTTGATCATTCTGAACAGGAAAGGTAATGGTACATCAACCTAATTTTTAAAAAACCCAGTGGTAAGAAGAGGTATTAGAAGAAATGTGAGAGAATAAGCAAGCAAACAAACAAGATAAATAATAAAATACTGATCATATAAATCATATAAATATTAATCATAAATGATACAGATATTGATCATAAAATGAGGAATTAAATTTGTTGGTTTACTTATCTTTTCTTAGTCATGCAAAAAATGCAACAAAATTTTTTACTAGTTTGAAGCTTCCTTCCATCCTAGTAATCTTTAAAAATGGAAAGACATTCTCACCCTGTAGTCAAGATTAATGTTTCACAATTCATGTATACATTGCAGCTTAACTATAACACGTGCTGCAAGACAAACTCATACCAAAGCCATCACTTAGTAACAGCAGGTACAGTACTTGGCCCTTAACATCCCTGGTCTTCCTTGCCCTCCATCTCCTGCCATCCATCTTCTTTCGCTCTCTGGTCCCAAGCATAAGTAAAATAGTCCTCTTGCTCTTGAGTAGAAAGCAGAATGAGGGAGAGAACAATCTTACAAATATATCTTTATCCACAGATTATCACTGTAACTTGTGTTTAATACCAATTGAGAAACCCCATCAAGGCTGAGCCAACTTTTTTTTGTGCTTCTGCTCTACTGTCCTTTTTGTGCTTCAACACTGGTATGGAGTCACTGAATACTGCTGGTGAGGGACAGGAAATCCTAGACAACTCCAGAAACCAGGAAACAAATCCAAGAATCATCTCCTTAGCAGATGATTCCTCCAAGATGGGTCAGCATTTATTGTAAGATATCTTGCAAAATTGGCCAGGGGGAAGCCTCAGCATCAGAAAACAAATCTTGCTGAATTTCTAGCGAAGCCTCCACCAGATTTACTGATTTATTTGCAGTTGCTATTAATTACCTGTTGTGTGTGCAAATTTATAATGTTACTATTAGGCAATAAATTATTATAACAACTAATTAACGCCTGCTTTTGGTTGTAGATTGCAACGCGTACGCCGCTCCAACAGCCCCACCGCAAGGCACAGCCAGGCCCTGCCGCCAAGATGGCGGCGCCTCGCCTCAGGGGCAGCCTGGGGAAGGGAGGGCAAACACCGTGGTGTGAGGGGCAGCCCTGCACGGACAGAAAGGGGAAGGGAAGAGGGCAGGAGGTGCTCCAGGCGCCTGAGCAGAGGTTGTCCTACAGCCCTGTAGGAGGATCACAGACAAGCAGGTATTTTTGTGCAGCCAGTGCAGAGGACTACATGGAGCAGGTATCCATGCTGCAGCCGGTGGAGGACTCCACACAGGAGCAGATATGCCCTGAAGCAGCTGCAGCCTGTGGAGCTGGACGAATGGAAGGGATCGGCAGAGAAGAGCTGTTATGGCCCCAGAAACTATCCCTTACCCCTCTGTGCTGTTCAGGGAGGGAAGGTAGAGAAGTGGGGAATGGAGGGAAGTTGAACCTGGATGAGAAGAGTGTTAATTTGTTGTTGTTTTCTCACTACCAAGTTCCACCTGGCAATAGATCAAAGTAGTTTTTCCCCAGGTCAAGCCTGTTTTGTGCAGGACAGTATTTTGTTAGTGATCTCCAAGTCTCCCTCTCCATCCACAAGCTTTTTCACTTTATTCCCCCTGGTCCTGTCCTGCTCAGGAGGGGCAGTGAGAGTGGCTGGGTTGGCAGCTGGCCCAGGTCTTCCCACCTCTGTATGGCTTGTCGTGGACAGGTTTGGGGGCAGGCAAGATAAAGGACTTACAGGAAACCCACAATACTAAGGAAAATATTGAAGATAATAAATATTCTCTAAAGAGATTATAGCCTATATCAAAAATCAGCTTGCCTTCCCTTCTGAATAATGTTTATTTCCCTTCTCTTACTAAGGCAGAATACTTTTTAAAGACGTTTAGCGTATTTTTCATTGAGCAGTTATTTGTTCTAGATCCCAAATAACAATAGAATTAAATGGAAGACATGTTTAATAAGAGTCATTGAGTTCAGGTGGAACTGATATATTGAGTTAAATACGTGGATTATCTTGCTTACAAAGTGTAGCATGTTTTGAAATGCTTCATCTGCCTGAATTTTCCTCCATTTACATTGAAAAATGTAGCATAATACATAAGAACTTTCTAACCAGAGCTACCATATGAGAACAGTAAAAATAAAAATACAAAAAAATACAAAAACTGCACACAGAAATAGAAATACTGTAATTCTGCTCACTTGTAACCTTCCATCTGTGTTTAATACCAGTAAGGTATACCCAAGGGGAAAAGAAAGTGACTTCTAATATGTGGTGAAAGACTACATTTAGTTCAGTGAAGATTGTCTCAATATTTTGCAGTTTCTGAGTTACATTTCTTGGTAGAATGAATATCACCTTAATGTGAAGGCGTTACAGAGATAAAGCATAGACTCCAGTTCCACTGAATTACTGCGAACAGTATCTTGTTCTTTCTAACATATATATGTATACGTTTTGCTTGCAATCTGTAAAGTGAAAAAATAGCTTAATCTTTGAATATGTTTAATAACACATTTGTATAATTTAGTTGAAAAGCAGTTTAATAAGAAAGTTGTTCTGAGCCATTAACATGTTATCTGTAAAGATGAGGTTACACATCTCTTAAATTTACTAGATGAAGACATAAAAACAGGCACTGGCTGAAACCTAGGCAGTTAAGTTGAAACTAATAGTGAGACATAATGTTGGCAGTTACAGCAGTTAACCACTGGAATAGGATAGGGAGAGATCTGGTAAAACATCTTTAACACAGGGTGTTTAAATTGGCAGTGGGGTGTCTTTCTGAAAGATACAATGTAGTTCAACCATGAACTGAATTTGATGCAGGAATGGCTGAAATAAATGCTACTGCTTCCTTGCACATAATACCAGACACCATTCTCAAAATGACTGCTTCTGGTTTAAACGTCTGTGAGTTTCTCTGTGTCCTGCATGCGCATGAAGAGATGGAGTAAAAGCGTGTGGCCAGGAAAGGAAATTGTCACCATCATAAGTATCAGAAAAAATGTTGTTAAATACACTAAATTGTTGCAAATCAGCAAACTCAAACACTAATCAGTAGTTTAAGGAAATATAAGAGAAAAATTGTTGGCTACCACCACAATTTAACATGCAGTTTATGTTGTTTGCAAGAAGGTCAAGTTGTTTTCATAAAATGTGCTTGAAGATGTCAGAAATATGTCCAAATAAATACAATTAACTTCCAGTAGCAAAAGAGAGATCTGAAGTGTTATCTTACGGGAAGTTAATTTACTTATTTACTTGCATACATTTCATGATTGTAATTTTTGTGTGTGTGTGTGTGTGTGTTTTTTTCTCTATGTGGATAGAATAGTATAAAGTAGTATTACAACACTTTTAGATAACTCCATGAACACTGTGTTTTCATAGTCTTAAATTTATAGAGCATTGCATATGATACATGTTTTATTCTAATAAATTATTCTAATCATCCCTTGAAGAATCTGATAATCCTTAGTAGGAAGTGAAATACCAGGCTAGATGTACTGTTCTTGTGTTTGCAAAGCTAAAACCATGCGTTTCTATGGCAACAGAGTTAATCTATACTGTTTCAATTGGATGAACCCTGATAAATTTTGCTACCTAAAGTAATCTCTAGTGTAGTCCTAGTGACATTAGATTGCATAAAATAAATTGTCTGAGTCTAGTCTTTGTCACCATTTAACCAAGATGCATTAAAGAATTTGAGTAAGGTAACACAGCAGCCCTATTTGGTCCTACATTGTGAGATGCAAAAACTGCCATGTATAAATCGTATTTTCTTAGCTACTGAAGAATATACTCCACTATGTCAAATGTACTTCACCATGGCAAGCCAGTCTTTCAACCTTTTGTGTGATCACCTGCAATGGATACATTTTAAAATATAATATTTATAAAAATTCAAATTCTAGTCAAATCACTTTGTCACATAGCCTTGATGAAGTTCAGCTAGGATGGCACCCTCACAAGTTTTCTAGGCCTGGTTTTCACTGCCTTGGGTTTGGGAGCCCATTCGGAAAACAGAATCTTGTCCCTAGCTCGTGTAGATCCCCATATCCATCAAAGGCTTCAACTCAGCATTATCTAGTGTGCCAGCAATGCAGGTGCACTGTAGTTTCACCTGCTGTGCTCTTGGCCTTCTTCTTTCAAACATGGGTTCTTTTCTGGTTTTCTGAAAATCTTTAATGGGAACTTATATAGCTTTCAAGTTTATTTGTCAAATGACCCTGGATCAGTGTCATGAATTTATTACATTTTCTTAATAGGTAGTTTGTGGCTTAATTTTTCCTATAATTCTTTGGATGTGGAAGTATAAAGCAGCAAACATCACCGCTTTTTTTCATAGTTTGTGCCACTTGGTTGAAGAACCATGAAAGTTAAGGGATATCACCTGTGTGACAGGCATAAGATTTGTTTTTCCTCTACAGAACTCTTGGAACTCTTGCTTGCTATAGTGTGGAAAAAAAAAAAAAAAAAAAAAAAGTTGAAAATAAAAAAAAAAAAAGTAAGCAAAAAAAAATCGCCCTGTTTTCAAACTGAAGTTAATACTTTAACATGACTATGTGTAAAGTCCTAACCAAACTTCATACACATTAATTGAGAGGCTTTGAAATATGTTGTACAGATACAAGCAACCAACATACTCCATAGACCTCATTTTAAAAGTGCAGTTCAATCAGTATACTCCAGATGGCACACAACGATGATAAAATTATGCATGTGTTACTTTGAGGGATGGAATATGCAAACAGAAGTAGTTTGTTAACACAAAGCCTCTAGAAGCTACCTTCGGGACTGACACAGTCATCTGCATACTCAGGAAACAAACAAAACTTTTGACTTTTAGAAAGAAAATGTATCTGGAAAAAATAAATCTTGTGCAAATCGCAGTTATAACACAGAAAACACTAATGTTTGAAGAGTTAGCATCATTTGTATGCTAATAAATATTGAATGGCAGATGTTTTCCAAGTAGATAGATGATTAATATGGTCCGCCCTAAGATACAAAGAAATGCAAAATATATGAGTTTATGAGAGTGAATAGGGTTTGATCATAGTAAGAAGGGATATACAAATAACTTCACATATTAAAGTCATATTGTGCTATCTTTCTGTCCTTCAGAGTAAACATTTTCTCTGTGATAAGCTTTAATTAAATTGGATACTGCAAAGGGCAACCACATTTGAACATTCATGAGCTTGAAATTCAGGAATAATTCCAGGAGATATCATTACGTGCCTGTATATACAGTGCAAGATAGATGACAGGTTCTCAGCCTGCATTTTAGCAACTGATGAAAACTCATTTTATAAAAAAAATTATAGACTAGAACAGTAGAAGCCGATGAGACTTTAATTGTGGAATAAAGCCCACATTTCAAGTGAGGTACTGAGCTGCTCTGCATGTAAGTGGTGGTTCTGACTTTACAGGAAGGGTGAGGGCTGTAAATGTTGAACAAGAAGTATGTTTTTGAATAATTATACTGAAAACACACTGGAACTTCTGGAACTTCTGTAGTTTGTATTAATACATTTTCTGATAAAAACACAGGTATGTTGCCGAAACCCTTCAAAGGGTTTGGAAATTAGTCTTCTCGCTTTGCTGGCCAAAAGCCTACCTTCAGACCTCATGAAAACTGTTCTCCTGAAGCACTGAGCACACCTTAGGCTAGGCAAATGGAAATGTGGTTGTCTAAGAGCTAGAGAAAATGGCCCTGGTAGAGTAGCTTTCCCTACAACAACCATCTGAAGCATATTTATTTTAAATAGTAGTCTAGGTGGTTTTAGATAAATGCCACAGCAGCGCTCCTTGTAAATGCACAAATCTAGGTAAGTACTGTATTGTGTGAGGGGGCAAGGTTTACTTTTTGTAGTTCTGTACATTGATTCTGATGAACATTTCATGCAAAAGGAGTTTCTGTAGTAGAACATTTCAGAATTCATGAATAGTAATTGAGCCCTTTAGTTCTGCACTAAACTTAAATCCATTATTCTCCATTTAAAGCAGACACATCATGTTGCTCTACAGAACACTGCTCTGTCAATTCAGTGCTTTTTTCAGTGAGCTGGGCTAGAATATTAAGCACTCTTTGCTCTCAGTATTCTTGCTGTGCTTGGCACATTTGGATTCCATTTGAAATAGGCAAATAGCAATTCTGTTGTTCATAATGAATAGCCTATATGTATATATGCACGTTGCCTTTGAAGAGGGGAGCATACATTATTTGCCACATCTTGAATATTTGGCAACCAGGTGGATTCATTTCCTACCCCCCTCCCTCTCCCTCTCCCTCTCCCTCTCCCTCTCCCTCTCCCTCTCTTTCTCTCCTCCCTGTATATAACCACTGAAATGTGAAATGCAATAGAAGTCACTGACGGATTTCTGTCTTCTATACCAAACAAACCAGTCTACTTCAGTGTTCAGTGTACATACTTTTTTTTTGTCATAAACAAGTTAAAGAAATGCATGTAAAGCCAAAGAGTTAAGTAAGAAAGATTCAAGTTTCTAAAAGTTACCTTCAGTGCTGAACATTTTCCAAGCATTTCTAGAATGTAGCTAACTAGTGTGCCTAGGTTTTAGCAGTGTGCTGATGCAGACAGATGTCTGTCTCTACCATGCTAGCAGAGATACAGTTCATACTCTTCCAATGTAATTTTTTTTTTGTTGCTAAAATTGTATGAATATATAGCTTAAATCCTACTAACATGTCCTTTTAAGTTTCTGCGCTGGAAGGATGTTCAGCATAAGCAGCAAATCATGCAATTTTGCTTAAATGAATTATCTTGCCTGAGAGCAGCGTGCTAAGCTGAATTTTACAAAAGCATACCAAAATCTAAAATTTCCAGCCTGCCAATTTTTTCCCTGTTAGCTAGAGTCCTGTTACATTTAGAACTCCATTTGTAAGGGTTGCCTGCTTAGAAGCCAGAGAGGGAATTGAATAGAGCATCTGAAAAAAAATGATCTGTATCTTCTGCTTAACACATCTCCTACGTGGATACCTACAACTTAGAGAAATAATTGGAGGAAATCTCTCATTTCCATCCTTGGTGTTCAAGTAGCTTTAAAATTGTAAGATTCTAAGGAGAAATTATTACAGTGGTTATATAGTAATCCATAAAAAGCGCAATGTTTCTCTCTTCTGTACCAGCAAAGTTGAAATACAGCTGTATAGGATAGTCACCTGTTTCTCTCTGAGCCACTTCTTTCTGTACGGGGTTGAGGTGTAAAGCCCACTGTTCGTGTCTACACTGACTGATGGTATTCTTACCTGTGCTTCAAGTAGATGTTAGGGCAAAGATGATAGTAAAAAGCTGAAGCTACCAAGATTATGATGATGACGGCTGTTGAAAATGGATATCACAAGCCTTTACTGGCAACTAGCAAAACATCAGAGAGATTGGAGTGCCCATGTGAAACAGACTTTAGGGAGACAGCATACCCAGCAAGGGTGTCTGCAGCACAACATGTTTTGGGTGCAGCCATCTCAGCACCCATTTCTGCATCTCTCATCTGATGGTACTGAGTAAGCTTTGTGTTTTATCCAGTGTGGTAACAATAATGCAAAGGGAATCCCCAGCTTCCAGACAGCTGGCAAGACAGAACAGCTTGAAAAGACCTACAAACATATTCCAGTCTTCCCAGCCCAGGAGTTGTTAATGAAGTGCCTTAAGATTACCAATTAGAGCTTTCTTGTTTGAACTGGCTGAGGAATGGGAATCCTAGTTTAGAAAATTGTTTAAAATGCAAATCATTGTCTTGCCTCACAATCAATTTTTCAAGAAAATAAGAAGGTAACACTTCAGAATTTAAAGACTGTAATTTGAATTTAATATTTATGCTCGGATGCTTGGATTGCCAAGGTAATTGACCTGCAACCTCATGTAGTGTACAAAGTAGATGCTCACCCAGAAACCACTTTTTTTTTTTTCAGAAAATGGAGACATTCTCCTATGGGCTGGGTTTTGTTCTTTGCAGAGGTCAAACCAGTGTCTGTTTGAAAAATTCATGATCCAGAAAGGGTAATTTTTAATGAATATTTATGAGATATGTCCTTTCTTATCAGAGCTGTGCAAGTTTTCAGAAGCTTGCCACTAAGTCTGGCTTCTGATTTTTAGCAAAAAGCTTATGAATTCAGTCTGAGAAAACAGGTTACATTTTGGTCTAGCTTTTTCGAGCTTTTTCTGGTATGTACCTTTTTGCATAGCAAGATACATCACTGGTTGTGGTGGTTGGGTAGTGGTTGATGGTTGTGTCATGCACCACATGCAGGCTTGTCTTTTTTTTCTATGAGCAACTAGTACTGTAAGAAGATCAATGTTTTAAATTAATTCTGTTATTTTACTGTTAATCGCTTAAAAATTCATCATGAAAGTAAACATGAGCTGATGAGTTCATGTCATTCATTTCTGTAATAAACTGTCTTTAGCTAGAATTGCCTGAGATCAAAAACTAGAAGGCTTTTTCTGGTCTGCTTTGCTTTTTTGAGCCTCAAGTCGTAACTGTAAAGCCTCAGAATACTGCCAAAAAGTAGGCAAAAAGAGCATTTCTCTTTGAGCTGCATTTCTTTTTAATGGTACTACAGCAGCGCCTAGAAACCAAAGCTGAGATTGCTACCTGCTATTGTGTTTGTATGGGCTGCTAAGCACTGGGTGTCTGAAGGGCTTGTTTTGTACACAGCAGAGAGAAAGAGGGGTCTGGAGCCAGAAGTGCTCTGAGGTGAAATGACTTGCCAAGGCCATGCAGCAGGGAAGGGCTGAAGCATTGTCAGACCAAGTCTTGTATTCCCTGGGCAAAGCCTCCTTTAAGTAAGCCAATTTTCTTGCAAAATATTTCAAGAAAAATATTGCTCCTAAGCCTAGATAGAATCGTAAAGAATAAAAGTATTGGATTCTGATTTCCTCTCACAGCTTTACAATTTACAATTACTGTGTGGAATTTCATTCACTTTTCTTTCCTCTCTTTTTTTTTTTTTTTTTTGTACTTTTTTGTGTGCTGAAGAGACTACATTTTTGTGGCTTATTTCTCAAAATACATATATTTATGTTTTATATATGTTACTGTGCATTTTACTAAACAATATAATATATATATTATTTTACATTGTCTCTGCTTATCACGTATCTGTTTCATGATACTAGTGATTAAGGGAATTCTTTTCAATCCAGGTGGGAGTGTTGTGTGTATCTTAAGAGGCAGTCTGCCATATATGTTATAGCTGCTGGGTAAATACAAGGTGTCCTGAGCTCCAGTTTGTCTGCCTGACAGTGCATGCAGAACAGCAACGCAGTCTCTTGCACCAGAGTCATGATTCCTTGAGTTTTAAAAACAAGAGTAGAGGAAGGCTGCCTCTGGAAAGCAGCGAATTCCCAGGATATGGGGAAAGGCCTTCCTCTCGCTCAGCTAAAGCTGAAGATCTCATCTACATGGCAGCTAGTGCAAAAGAGAGCTTGGGACAGCATCCCAAGTGTAGGTGCCAAAAAACAGTGACATGTCCATGCTGTTTCCAAGACTCAGGCAAGTTTCTCTATAGAATTTATCATGTGATTGTATTAAGCATTGTTAAGTATGCACTTTGATCAGTGACGGATGCATCTTAGATGTAAGGCTGTTTCCTTGCTGGGTGTCTTCATGTCCTGTGACTGTCCCAGGACTGGAATGAAAGAGGGTGGTGTTGCCTAAGGTATATTCATCAAGGAAGGCCTCTGATAGTGCCACTCTATTTCTGCTCTGCCTGCTTAAGGGTTTCCATCTGTTTCCATCCAGTTACGCTGGCTCCCCCTGGAATTTCTTTCAGATGTAGTCCCATGTGGTTGTGAATTATTCATGATAATTTAATATAGGTGTACTCAGCTGGTACGTAAGCAGATGTAGTCCATTCTCTCAGTGGTATTTGTAAGGCTGTAGCTGTTAAATGCTGAACTTTGTAGACAATATCCAAAACAGTATTACCTTTGAATGGAAATGGTAAGGTAGTCATGGCAAAAAATAGTCACGTCACCCTAAGTTCTTGAGTGATTATGGTACTCCTGAAAGATTTTTACAGAATCACAGAATTTTCTAGGTTGGAAGAGACCTCAAGGTCATCGAGTCCAACCTCCAACCTAACGCTAACAGCCCTCCACTAAACCATATCCCTAAGCTCTACATCTAAACGTCTTTTGAAGACTTCCAGGGATGGTGACTCCACCACTTCCCTGGGCAGCCTGTTCCAATGCCTCACAACCCTTTCAGTGAAGAAGTTCTTCCTAACATCTAGCCTAAAACTCCCCTGGCTCAACTTAAACCCATTCCCCCTCGTCCTGTCACCAGGCACGTGGGAGAACAGGCCAACCCCCACCTCGCTACAGCCTCCCTTGAGGTACCTAAAAAGAGCGATAAGGTCGCCCCTGAGCCTCCTCTTCTCCAGGCTGAACAAGCCCAGCTCCCTCAGCCGCTCCTCGTAGGACTTGTTCTCCAGGCCCCTCACCAGCTTCGTCGCCCTTCTCTGCACCCGCTCAAGCACCTCGATGTCCTTCTTGTAGAGAGGGGCCCAAAACTGAACACAGTACTCGAGGTGCGGCCTCACCAGAGCTGAGTACAGGGGGACGATCACCTCCCTAGCCCTGCTGGTCACACTGTTCCTAATACAAGCCAGGATGCCGTTGGCCTTCTTGGCCACCTGAGCACACTGCTGGCTCATATTCAGCCGACTGTCCACCATCACTCCCAGGTCCTTCTCTGCCTGGCAGCTTTCCAACCATTCCTCTCCCAGCCTGTAGCTCTGCTTGGGGTTATTGCGCCCCAGGTGCAGGACCCGGCACTTGGCCTTGTTAAACTTCATGCAGTTGACCTCAGCCCATCGGTGCAGCCTATCCAGATCCTCCTGCAGAGCTTTCCTACCCTCAAGCAGATCGACACACGCACCTAACTTGGTGTCATCTGCGAACTTACTGAGGGTGCACTCGATGCCCTCGTCCAGATCATCGATGAAGATATTAAAGAGGACCGGCCCCAGCACCGAGCCCTGGGGGACGCCACTAGTGACTGGCCTCCAACTGGACTTGGCTCCATTCACCACGACTCTTTGGGCCCGGCTATCCAGCCAGTTTCTAACCCAACGAAGCGTGCGCCAGTCCAAGCCAAGAGCAGCCAGTTTCTTGAGGAGAATGCTGTGGGAGACGGTGTCAAAAGCCTTGCTGAAGTCAAGGTAGACCACATCCACAGCCTTTCCCTCATCCACCCAGCGCGTCACTCTGTCATAGAAGGAGATCAGGTTCGTCAGGCATGACCTGCCTTTCATAAAGCCATGCTGACTGGGCCTGATCGCCTGCTTCCCCTTCAAGTGCTGCATGATGACTCTCAGGAGGATCTGCTCCATGAGCTTTCCTGGCACTGAGGTCAAACTGACAGGCCTGTAGTTTCCTGGGTCAGCCCTCCGGCCCTTCTTGTAGATGGGCGTCACGTTTGCTAGCCGCCAGTCGATTGGGACCTCCCCCGATAGCCAGGACTGTTGATAAATGATGGACAGTGGCTTGGCCAGCTCCTCTGCCAGTTCCCTCAGTACCCTTGGGTGGATCCCATCCGGCCCCATCGACTTGTGCACATCTAAGTGCCGTAGCAGGTCACCAACCAGTTCTTCATGGATAATGAGGGCCACATCCTGCTCCCCATCCCCTTCCACCAGCTCAGGGTACTGGGTATCCAGAGAACATCCGGTATTGCCGCTAAAGACTGAGGCAAAGAAGGCATTGAGCACCTCCGCCTTTTCCTCATCTCTTGTAACTAAGTTTCCCCCCGCATCCAGTAAAGGATGGAGATTCTCCTTAGTCCTCCTTTTTGTGTTGATGTATTTATAGAAACGTTTTTTGTTATCTTTAACGGCAGTAGCCAGATTGATCTCCAGATGAGCTTTGGCCTTCCTAATTTTGTCCCTGCACAGCCTCGCTACTTCTTTAAAGTCCTCCTTAGTGGCCTGCCCACTTTTCCAAAGCTTATAAACCCTCTTTTTCCTCCTAAGATCAAGCCACAATTCTCTGTTGAGCCAGGCCGGTCTTCTTCCCCGCCAGCTCGTCTTTGGGCACGTGGGAACAGACCGTTCCTGCGCCATTAAGACTTCCCTCTTGAAGAGCGCCCAGCCTTCCTGGACCCCTCTGCCCTTCAGAACCGCCTCCCAAGGGACTCCACCAACCAGTGTCCTGAGCAGCTCAAAGTCAGCCCTCCGAAAGTCCAATACAGCGGTTTTACTGGTCCCCTTCCTGGCCTCGCCAAGAATAGTGAACTCCACCATTGCGTGGTCACTCTGCCCAAGACAGCTCCCGACGATCACGTCCTCCACCAGTCCTTCTCTGTTTGTGAAGAGAAGGTCTAGCGGGGCACCTCCCCTGGTAGGCTCACTAACCAGCTGCGATGGTTAATGTCAGTTATGTGTATAAAATACACATTTACTTGAACAAGTATGTAAATTTATATTAAAAGGAGAACTGTAATCTCATGTTCATATCCAAATTCATAGCTGAACATCTCTGTTGTTTTATGGGGAACAAGTTAAAAAGAAAGAGTAACATTCACAGGTAGCCTTTCATAAATATCTAAACAGGGTAATTTCCATAGTGCTTCAGATAGCTGAGAATCTGCAAGTTCCACTGAGCATCTTTGATGTTAAGTCCTAAAATAGTCTCTAAAACTTATTGTTATTTTTATACCTGATAAATAGAAGAGAGAGAATTTTGAAGAACATCTGTTTTTTGAAAACAAGAAAGATAAGTGTGTGACTAGTTGCCCTTGCTTCAGAAGGTTATTTCTAATGGATTTGATATAAACTGTGTTAGAGTTTGGTGTACATTTAACCATTATGTTACAGAAGTCACTTTGAATTACAGCAACATGTTAAGGAACTAAATCTAGAAAATGAAAACAGAGTTAAGGTTCTCTGTTGCTTATAGTTAAACCTGGCTGACACCATCTGTGTCATTTCCCCCTCTCCCCCTGATTATTTATTTCTCCTCTCCCATCAACAAGTGTATCAAGAGTAGTTCTGTGACCATTTTTATGATGGTTCCTCTATACCTTTGCTGCTTGTGAGTAATTTAGCTTTGAGAAGATCTAGTAGGAGTGGTGGTTAACCTCACTGCAACCTTCCAAAATGGATTGATCTGATGAGGAAAATCATGCAGTGTTTGTTTTCATTTATTTCTCCAAGACCTGTATAGTGATGCTTCTGTTCCTTAATGTCTTAATGTTGGTGAACACTCTTAAACTGCAAAATAAAGCATTTTTTTAGAAATAACAGTAAGTGTATAGTGAAACATCCAAGTGGCTGCCAGCCAACAGCATATTTTTCTACATGTTTTACGCTTCTTTTTTACAGTCTCATATGTCCTTATGGTCTCTTTCTCCTCTATTCCCTCTTGTACTGTTTGAGACTATGTTTCCATTTTTTTGCATGGAAAATAAATAGCAATGTACTGAAAACTCATAAAGATGCTTGTTTTTTCTCATCAGTGACTGCACTGAAGTCTCATCTTTAATTGATGATGTAAATGATTAGTCCTATTTAGAAAATCATTCCTGCCAGAATGAAATATATGCCCCTTTTTGTTCACTAGGAAATCTTACTCCATCACTACCTGCTCCTCCTCCACTACCCTGCTGCACTGACTTCCTCACTGGCGTTTTGGTTACTCTGCTTATCCAGACTGGACTCTGTAGATACCATTCAATGGGCTGACTTAAATGAATCCTCTTCTCAGGTCAAATGCTTTTAAGAAGCTGGTAGTTTGCTGCTTTTTGAAAGAAAAAAAAAAAAAAAAAAAGGAAAAAGAAACACCTTTGATGTTCTGGGTCTATTCAGTTGGCAGGCACAGATAAGCAAAGTAACAGAAACACCATATTTTTTTCTTTTTCTCCTTTCTTCTTCTCTGACATGAGGATAAATGTGAAGACCCTTTCTCTGACAGTTCAACACTGTACAGAGGAATTACTGTAGCCAAAATGCAAAAGAGCATCTGAACACCTTTAATAGTGACCTGAGTTTTTAAAATTATATGTAGGTTTTTGAGAGAGAGGAAACACAAAGAGAAACCACAACCAACAGGATCCCCCCCCCCCCCCCCCCCTTTTTTTTTTTTGGATAGGATTTGGAAGTCACTCAGAAGCAATGAGAGGGTTTAAATACTCCCCTTCTCTCATTTTATGGGTGCAAAATACATCAGGACAGTCTTCTGCCAGGAGGAGCAATGGGATGCATCTAAAGATGGGTGGGTTACTGGTAAATGCTTAGGGTCATGGGATTCTGGCTTTGTCACTGTATATAGCTGCATGCAATGTGTTGCCAAATGTCTTGGGGGGCAGAGCAGCAACTTGAGAACACGGAGTCAAAAGTGAATTGATAAAAAGATTACAGTTGATCTTGTTATATATGGAGTAGTAATTCGTGTCGAGAAAATGGTTGATATTAATAAAGAAGGGGGAGATTTGGGAGTGTGGCGATGGGGGTTGGAAAGCCCCATGGTTGAGATAACATTAGACTCTTAACGATGAGGCTATCAGGAGTATAAAAGAGTTTAGAGGGAACAAAGAAGGGTGATTGAGGAGACTCCATGCAGTCTCGGGTTGCTTGTTCTCCAGCCCTTAAAGCATGGAAGTTTCTGGGTGTTTGCTGTTGTTGTTATGTGCAGACTTGTTTGACCAATGAAAAGTTGTTTTGAAAAGAACTGCTGTGGGGAAAAGGGTATAAGAGGGGAGCCTGCCCTCAAGATAAAAAAAGGCAACGCGTTGTGATGAAGTTATGTCATCAATAAAGAAGCAGGAAAAAGGAGTGGAAAGGAACAGGCTAGAGGAATGGAGACCAGGACGGGAACAGGCACTTTGATCGCCTCGTGAAGATAGGTTCGGCCAAACTCAGCAAACCGGTCAGAGAAGCTCGTACTGAAAGTCGCTGGAAATGGGCGCACCGGAGCTGGAGAGAAGCTCAAGCTGAGAGAAGCGGAGCTGTGCACACAACTGCCTCTTGCTGGTAAGCAGTTGCGCATTATGGGGAATCATACGTCCTTAGGAACAAAGACTGTCCTGGTAGCCTTACAGCTTATTCTCCTTATTAATGATCGGACAGTTTATGATCCTGAAACATGGAACCAAATTGAGGTCAAGGAGTGGGACTCTGCAACTAAAACTGACAAGGTTGCAGTGGGATTGCTTGGCACCTGGCGAGCAGTCTCTGAGGCCTTAAAGAGCCCTGTGGGACCACAGTCAGAAACGTGTGCTTTGCCAGATAGTGGCGAGATAGAGCTGCGGGCTCCTTTACTGATCCGACTGCTACGCCATGGGCCCCTCTGCTGCTACAGCCGTCGAAGGCTTTTGCTGTTACGCCCCCTGTTGACCTGAACGTGCCTTTTGACCCAGTCCTCATTGGCCTTGAAAAGGAGATGGATATGCTTTTTCTTCGATCTGGGAAGAATGGGATACATAAGGCCTGAAGACCGAGTTGCTTGACAACTTAAAGCAAGACATATTGTTCAAAAGGAATGGAAAATGAAGACTTGTATGTAATCAAGAAAAGGAATGGAAAATGGAGACTGTTAAGTCATGGAACTTAAAGGATTGTTTGTTACCTTTTGTGATTGTACAAATCTACATGTATAGGCATACTCGGGTTTAGTATGTAAAAGCAATGTTCTGTATATTTAGAACGTTTGATGTTCGTGTGTGCGTGTTGGTGGAGCGTAGACTCCCTGCACACCCAGCGCTGTTTACTTGCCTTTTATACCTTTTATAAGTACAAATATTACTAGATTCAGATTGAGTTTGAGACTTCATTTATAACAATCTTAACTGACCCTAATGGTTGTTTTTGACTCTAGCTTGTTTCCTGAACAGAAATGCTTGCCATAATTTTAAAAATGTTCTTTAAAAGCATCAGCTCTTGAAATCCTGATAGGAAAAACTTTTATGCTCATTTTGGCGTCATAATTGAATTGTTGTCTGGGTTTTCACATACATATATCATATGTCCAGCTCTGGTACAAAGAAATTGTTAAGTATTTGCTTAGTGGCTGCACTGAAGTAAGGTTTAAGATACGATATGTTTGCTTTAAAAGAGGAATGTTCAAAAGAACTAATAATTAATCAGCTTCTGGAAGTTTGTAGCTGTATTTAATAAAATCAAGGTTCGCGTATCACTGGACAAAATTGTCAAAGAAAGTATAGCCTAAACTGAAGTGGCATCTGAAGTGCACTTGGTATCTTGAGAACTGCTGCTGGTTTTTTGTTTGTTTGTTTTTCTGCTCTGTATTCTTTTGAAAGGATTTAATGTCACTGACATCCTTGAGTACTGTGAATGAAAAGGATCTGTATACCTGCAATAATATGACTACAGCAGCTTGCTCTTGTTTCTGGAAAAGGGACACTCCTTTGTGTCCCATTGCCCCCCCCCCCCCCCCCCCCCCCCAGCTAGATAGCCTCACTTGGTGCTCAGCCTAACTGTACTCTGCAACCCTTCACCAGTTCACTGTTGGGAAGATGTTCTTTGGCTCAGCTCTGAAATCCACCCTGTGTGGATTTCTCTCCATTTGATGTCATAGCTTGGTCTTGATGTACCTTCTCAGGGAGTTGATGAGAAAGGTGTATATAAACCCCCACTGAGAGTTCCTCCAAAAAAAACCGAAAAACATGTAGAAGTTGACTTGTCCACATGTGGAAGCTTCTTCCTTTTTCGAAGTATCATGGTAAAAAGCCTGGTGACAGATACTCGGTCTCCCTATCTCAAAATGTTTAAGAGGACATTTTTAGAAACCCCATCATATCAGAAGAAAACTAACTACTATTGAATATAGTGAAATGTAATCAGGTTGCGAATAACCTGTAATACACGTATTTTACAAAGGGTTTTAAAATAGCTTTCTGGGGTTGAAGTAATTTTTCCCCTATTATTGTACTTACAAATAAAATACCTTTTCACTTTTTCTTTAATTTAAGAAATTGAGATTCTACGATTGCAGTAGGCTGCAAAAGAAGACTCAAATTTATGCAATAATTGAATAATTTCCTTACTATACTCTCTGTTGCGTACTCGGACACATGTGAAAGGCACTGCAAAATTTGATACTGCACTGCAGCTCCGCTGACTTCTGTGGTTCAGAAGTAACAGGAATGAAGTATTAAAAAACATAGATGTAGGGCATGTAGAAATGTAAAAAGGGAACCCCCTACCTGCATATGGGACAGATTATCAATTCGTCTTCCATAAACACAAAAATTATTTCACGGCACCGTTAAACTGTTGAACTGAAGGTTTGTTTTTAACAAGCCATTAACACAAGTCCCACCACTGCATTGTTCTGGGAATCCTGCTCCTTTGATAAACTGGGGCTGACATTGTCTTGGGGCAGAAATCTGTGTGTGTTGGAATGGAAAGCATACTTAAAGGATCCTTCTTTTCTCAGTCACTGTGGGGATTCCATCACTCACCACTGCTGTTTTCAGCTTTCTGTTTTTTAATTTATTTTGTGCTTCGTGACCTTTTGAACTGAAAGAAATAATGTTTGAACACTGAGAATGGGAGTTTTTGCACAGTTAATGAATGCACCATCTGGGCTCATAGAAATATGTTGTCTGTGAGGGAAATTAATACTGATTATTTCAAAAATATAGATTGGGTAAATGAAGTTTGATTTAACTGTGAATATATGAATAAATAGCTCATTCAAATAGTGAAACTAATAGAAAACCATAAGATACTCAAGCAAATTGAACTGTTTAGAGGAACTATCTGAAGACGTGTTACTGGATAGCACTGGAAATACCCTTGAGGTGTATTTCATGTCACTGTTAGTTGTCCATTAAATGGTCACTGAACTGACATATAAATGCATCACAGTGAAAAGTGTATTCCTTGCTATTAAGCAGGTACTACTATTTAGAATGGCAAGTGTTAATGAATGCTCTTTGCTTTTGGTAGAATGTTGTATTCATGTTTTCAAAAATATTCTCTAAAAAGGCAGCCTAATCAGTGTTCCTTAGTCTTAAAGACTTGATTTTTGCTTATGTCAAGGAAACTCAAACTAACGGTCTTTTTCTTTCTGACTAAAGAAGAGCCCATGACTGGCAACCTAGAATTAATCCTCACTTCTGAATATATATATATATATATATTTTAATTAAAGAGGAAATCCAAAGCAAATTGTGAAACTTGGCCCTTTCTGTGCTGTAACCTAATTGTATTAGAGCCAAAATGAAATTCTCAACGAGACAAATTAGGACATATTGTTCAGAATCCCTGCAAGCTTGTTCCGTTGACTTTAAAAATAATGCTTTCTGTTTAAGTAGAATAATTAGTGATCTCTTTATCTCCAGAAGGAAACTTATTCATAAGAATTTAGGGAACAAGTGGAGGGAGACTGTCTTCACATGAATTAGTCTGATTTTGTGGCAATTACATACTAAGGAGTTGCTCTTGCGAGCTATGGAGTTCATTGCTTGCCACTGTGAATAGCACTGCTGGGTGGTTTATGTTAGCAGCTACAGTCTGTGGATACTGTAATTTAAGGACTCCTACTGACACTACTCAGAGAAGTAAGTACTGAGGGTTGCATAGTTGGAGTTCAGCTTCATAATATGCAGGGATTATAGAAAGTGACTTAACCACGGTGAAGTAAGGAGAACTATTTGGGGTGAGTAGCACTGCATTTAGGAGTATTTGCATGAATGGGCTTTAAGTCAGCATAGAAATGACATCTTTAAATTGCGTATTGGACTTCAGAAGGGAATTAATGAATTGTGATTAAAATGGGGTTTCTTTTAGCACTTACATTTAATTTTGTTCTGTGTACATTAAGCCCTGCTCTGTTTTCTGTCATAACACTATACAGCTTCCAATTATCTTATCTCTTTGTCTTTGACAAGCTGCTCTTTTTAACATACCAATCCAGGTTCGAAACCTATTAACATTCAGTGGATGCATTTACCTCAGGCCATGTAAAGGGATCCACCAAAAGTCTGCAGCTCCCGGCTGTAAGGTCTCGTTTTGAAAGTTCACGTCTGCAGCTCCTCTTTTGTGGAGCAACAGTGACAACCAGCGGCCAGTTACCTAACGTTGGCCAAGTTATTCAAAGTGGATGTCCTTCAGATTACCAGTCACCCATATCCATTCTTCAGAGGTAAAAGACAGAGTTAATTTATTTCCTTTTACTCTTCTTAACTCCGGTGAGCAGTTTAAAACCAAGCAGTGTTTCACTACTTAAGAACAGTTGTCTTCTATCAAATCAGGACAGAGCTGACGTATTTAGATAAAAAATGTGACCCATGTTGTTGCCTGTTTTTCTGTAGTGAATATAAATAGGTATGGCCATTGAAGGTTTCAGTGACTTGCTGTGGCGATAACACATGGGGATCATTACCTGTGCAAAGATCCTGGTTTAGTTTATCCTAAGAGAAAAGGTTTGAGGAAAAAGGTCATCTTTTTTGACTGATGTGCCATTAATGCACATAACATATGGTACCTGAGTATATATAATTTGAGAATATCTTTTGTTGTATGCATTTTATTTTATGATTTCTTCCTTTAAAATATAGATTTTATGTATGAAATAGTTTTACTTCTGGTGCAGTAGAATACAGGGTAGAAGTAATTGTATCCACTGCTTTTTAGTTTAATAAAGTTAATAGTTTTGTTTAGACTGAAATTTGAGCAAGTGGTACTAAACCAGCAGTTTTCATAGTGTCGTTGGGATTATTTTTGTGGAGAGGTGCCCTTAAACTTGCAGAAGGTGCCAGAATTTAGCCCAAAGGAGTTTGTTTTGTATTGTTTACAATTGTTTCATGCATAACATTTAAAGCTTAATGCAAGGTAAATAGTTTGCATCAGGCCTGAAATACCAGCCCTTTAAAACTTTTACGTTGTATTTCTGCTCTTTATCAAACATCCCCTTGTCCTCCCACCTACACTAAGTTTAAAAAAGAAAAAAAGGTGGGGTGGAGGGATTTGGGGGAGAACAGAATCTCCCAACCTTCATTTCCTCTTCTCTGGCACTGCTTTAAGAGTGCTTATGGCAAATTTGCTTCTGTAATCATAACTTGAACCCATCTGGGGATGAGATTGGCTGCTCGCTTAGTATTTCCACTTAACATATTCATGATTAGCATGCACAGAAGGAGTAGAATTAGGATGAATGTTTTTGGAACGGTACAGATAAATTCTCATAAATGTAGTACAACAGCTCTGGAAATGCACAGTGCTGAAATGTAATGAAGCTGAACTCTAGAGAGAGTTTGGTATTCTCAGTACCATGCCTCTCCTAATGAACTCATTTAGATTAGAAAATGGATTTAATATTTTATTGGAATTAACCTGATCCAGTAAAGAGGATTACAATTTCTTTCCATAAATATGGTGATATTACAGGGTGAGGTAGCATGTTACATGAATATTAAGCATTTTGTGAGCATTGTCATGAAGCCAGAAAGAGTATAAGGTAATTAGGTTTTAATATAGTGATACTGTTCTTATAATAATTAAATTTGAAAAGTAATAAAAGTATATTTGAAAATGATTTAAATTCTTTTTTTGTTGCGTTTTTGCAACTTTAAAATATGCTTATAATGGGAAATTATGCCATAGTTGCTCAAAACAATCCATTTCAACAGTTTGCTTTTAAACATGGGAAACTAACAGCACCTCAGGTCCTTACGGTATGGAAGAACTAGCTTTCTAGGAATGAGGAAGGAAGGCAAGTTTTCTGTTTGCTCCACAATCATATCTGCATGTGCGAGAGAGTGAAATCAAGAAAAATCTTAACGTGGATTATTTTTTTTTTTTTTTTTTCAAAATGATGCAAAGTTGCTTCCCGGTGTTACTTCTTTCTTTTAGTCTGCCTTTTATACTCAAAAAAAATTAACCACAGTCTATCTACTACTACTTTTAAAAGGTTATTTATTGAAAATAAGACTGTCTTTTTAGTTGTCTTTGCAGATTGAACAAAAAAAAAAAAAAAAAAGTGCTGCGGAAACTTGGTAGTGTTCTTCTGAGTATTACTTTAAGCATTTTATTTATTTGTTTATTTATTTATGTTTAGGGCTTGAAGCTGCCTTTCAGTATAAACTGTCTGTAGAAATTATTGCCTGCATACCTGACCAAGTACTAATTTAACCTGCTAAAAGGCGGTGTATGCTGTGCTGGAGAATAGCTCTAAACCTAAGGCAAGTACAAAACAAGTACAGGTAAAGCTGAACAATTCAGAATAGATGTAACTGGATGTATGGACTAAATTCTTGAGAAAATTTCCTTCTGCTATCAGACCTTTTCACTTGAAATGTCTGAATACACCAAGTTAAAGTCACTAAGAAGGATTTTTTCCTTTGTAGGAACCTTTCAGAAATTTAGTTCAGCGATGGAATAACATTTGCAGTCTGTTTAGGTTATGAGAAAGATCAACAACAGAAATTGTATCACAGTCAGAGCGATGGGTTTTGCATTTGGAAAAAAAAAAAATCTTAAATACTAAGTGTTGGGATGGGAATGTGGATAAAAGAACAATCTCAAAAAATAGGAGCTTTCTGGGGATACAAAGAGAGGAGTGGCTGGGATGGCTAAGCAAGACAATAGACAGTGTCAAGACCATGGTAATTTAAATACAGTTAACTAACAACTGTATAGCTGTATTTCATGTGAGAGGTCAATTTTCCAACCAGTCCCACAACGTACATTATGCAGAACAGAATCTGCTACAAAACTAGGTGTGTTTTGATCACGGCTGCCAGGCCAGGGCTTTATACGGTTTAGAAATTCCAATGTGAGTGACAGCCTAATAATTCTCAGTTTTGTTGCATTGTGGTCTGGATTGAAAAATGGAAGAAAAAAAAAGTCAGAAAAAGAGATGAAAAAAGAATTAGCTGTGAAATCTCACTAGTTTGCATTGGTTTATTGAGTCTGAAAAGATGTTTCTGGAATACTCTCTGGTTTCAAGGAAGCTGAATAGTGGGAACTTCTTTATTGCATGCTGGCCTGGTTCTTGCTATAGCTAAAAACACCGTAAATTTTATTTCTGTCATTACAGCATGGGAGATATATCTCAGTTTACTCGAGGAAATGGGTTCTCAGTTATGAGCCAAAAAATGATGTGTGATGGGAGGAGAATATATAACAATATTTTGATTTATCATTTTGAAATAAACCTCATGTTGGTACTCATCAGTGCTTTAATTACTCAATGTCCTTTCAATGTTCTTAGTATCATGTGCATCGATGAAATCTGGGACCAGTGGGGAGACATGTTTCCCCTCAACGCTAGATCTCAGCAGACCTTAATTTGCAACAACAAAAAACCTCGCAACATCAAAACTTTGGCTGGTGCCTGACTGACTGGGCAGTGGCAAATTGTATTGGGTTTATGTGGCAAGCTTTTGGTAATGGGGCTTAAGGAGTAGCCTCTGTGAGCAGAGCCCAGCAGCTGCCCCATGTCTGGTCAGAGCCAGCTCCAAAAGCACGTCTGGCCAGAGCCGTGCCAGTGAGTGGCGCTGGTTAGGCCTCTGGGAGAGCAGAATTAAGTAAGGGAAACACTGCTGAGACGCAGCAGCTGGGAGAGAAGAGTGAGAACGTGTGAGAGAAGCAGCCCTTGAGACGCCCTGATCAGTGCAGCAGGAGGGCAGGAGGTGCTCCAGGCAGGCAGCAGCAGTTCCCCTGCGGCCTGTGGAGAGGCCCCTGGTGCAGCAGGCTGTCCCCCTGCAGCCCATGGGTCCCACATGGAGCAGATCTCCACGCTGCAGCCCGTGGAGAGGAGCCCACGCAGGAGCAGGAGGTCTGGGGGGAGCTGCCGCTCGTGGGGGACCCGTGCTGGAGCAGTTTGCTCCTGGGGGATGGACCCCCTGGTATGGAGCCATGTGAGAGCAGTGCTTGAAGAGCTGCTGCCTGTGGGCAGCCCCCGCAGGCTCAGTTCGGGAAGGATGGCATCCCGTGGGAGGGTCCCACATGGAGCAGGGGCAGGGTGACCTTGAGGGAGCAGTGGTGATGAAGCATTAGGGACGGACGCAGCCCCCCGTGACCTGTTCCCCTGCACTGCTTGTGTGGGAGGACATAGAAGAGGGTGGATTGGGGAAGGTGTTTTTAGTTTGTTTTCCGTTTCTCACTGTTCTAGCTTGTTAGTAATAGGAAATAAATTATATTCATCTCTCTGTGCTGGGTCGGTTTTGCCTATCACGATAATTGCTGAGTGATCTCCCTGTCCTTAATCTCAACACTTAAGCCTTCTGTGTTTTATTTTCTCCCCCTTTTCCTTTGAGGAGGGGGGAGTGAGAGAGTGGTTGTAGTGGAGCTCAGCTGCCCAGTATGGGTAAAACCATACTATCTCACAATTCCACTAGTTTTGAGTGAATGTTTTTTATATTCATGGACTGGTGAGTCAATATTATGAATCTTAAAAAAAGGAGGGGGGAGGGAGGGGAGGAAGAGGTCCCAAACAAAAATTGAAAAACAAAACATAAAAAATAGGATTTATTTTATTTTATTTTATTTACATTTTTTTTCCCTCTAAATGCTGAATTAGCATCATAAGCACCACCATCTTTGTTCCCTGGATCTGGAGTTTATGTGTATCACTGACACTGGCATTCCTGCCATATTTTTGAAGACAAGTTACAGTGTCATTTATCTGCATAATACCAGTCTGCTTGATCAGCACTTAATTATGGAACCAATCTTCTACATTTTTCTAAGTGCTGCCAGCGTCAACGCTTCTTCAGGGTATCTGTCTGTCTCTCCTGAGTCACCAGAATTACCTCTTCTGCTTCTCCAACCAGACACTGTGGGTAGTGAGAAGAAAAGGAGAATAGAACAAGAAGGGTGGTAAGTAACGAAGAGACCTGTTCAATATTTTCTTCCCCCTCTTCTCTCTTCAGCTTTGTTTAAATAATTGCCTTTGCTTTGGGAGACAGTTCTGACAGCATTTTTTTCCTGGAGAGGTGGGAAATCAGGGACAAGCCTGTCCAAGGAGATTTACCTCAAGGCAGGACTGAAATTCCTTAGAAGGCTAAAATGCATATTATTTCCGAGTGGCTTCTACTTGCAAGTAAATATCAAGAGGAAGCAGTTCTTTACATTGAATTTTGAGCTTCCTATACTTCCAGTATAATCAGACGTGAAGCTGCTTACTGGGCTTGAACAGTAAGCAAGTGGGTTAGAATGATAAATGGTAGAACTAAAATTTTTAGTAACAATGTCTTAATAACACAACATTCAGTTGTAATTGTCCTTTCATTATAAATACATTTTCTTCCTTGGGCTTTTATCTCTGTTCTTACTTAATTTTTTTCATTTTCATAATTAATTAAAATGGCAGTGTTCTATAACCAGTGATTGCATTATCCGATATTACTTGCCTAAGGCAATGAAAATTAATCAAAATAAGGAGTGAAAGTTTTGCTATTTTTAATACAGCTGATATGATTCCTGGGGTTTTGATCAAATTAAATGGAGGATCAAATTAACCAGTGATTAAATTGAGTAAAAGGCACTTTGTATGCCTGAAATATATTTTAATTTAATTAATTTCAAGACACAAAATATTAACTGGTGTTTTAAAAATTCATTTGTATTTCACTGTTTAATTTGTAGAAACTATTTCTTTTTCAAGGTTAGAATCTCTTAGAAGAGGGAGAAACATGCTTTTAAATAATTTCCTGCTTAACCTTTTCATTTTTTCCATACTTTTTATGCTTGTAGAGAATTCTTTGCACTCATAAACTGTTATTCCAATCTTTTGAATTCAGTCTCAAAGATTTGGTGTGCCAAAAGGCAATTTAAGCATAAATTTGGGACTGTTCAGAAGAGAACTTGTCAATCTGAACAGAACTTTTGATCATGAGAGACCTCTAGTTACGACCATTTAATCCATGCATTTGTAGAAGTGTTGCCATTCATACACAGTTTCATTTACTTTTCATTCTAAACTGGTGTCATGCCATGTTTATTCAATGGACAGGGTAACTTTTTCCTATAGACCGTTACTTAAAAAGGAATTGAGAAAGAAGATACCTGTTTTGGTGCAGAAATGGTCCACACACCAAAATCATTCACAATTTTAAGTGTGCATAGTAAAAAACAAAGCATGAAACTCTGCTCTTGATTCCTACTGACAGTTCGCACTGACTTGTGGAAAGTGGATGACCTAAATAGGACGCAACTGCAAGAAGCTGAGGCAAGAGGTAATTTTCTTAGAAGTTGCTTTTGCTTAACATTTAATGTTCCTCAAAATCAGAGAACAGAAAAAAAAAGTAAGGTGAGGAATGGGATTTGGTTTTGTGAGTTAACAGTGTGAGGTAAAACCATTATCTTACATTGAAATACTTCCCTTTGAGTCTTTACTATTAATAGAAGTGAAATAAAGTGACAAGTGGGTAAACATACCAGAGATTGATTAAAAATACTCAGTGTTGTGTATCAAGGCTGAGTGTATTTATGCGTTTGAGGCACTTGTGAATTTCAAGCAGAATGTATTGGTTGTAAGTGGAGTCTAATCTCATTATTCTTTAAGTCCTGAAAACAGCATTCTTAAAGGATTAGATCTATTTAGTGTGATCAGCATGGCAAGTGTATTGCAGCTATTTTTGATTAATAAGGAAAATACTGAAAAGGGAAAGATATTTTAGTGGGAGGAGAGAAAATTAAAAATGGATACTTAAGGAAGTATGCAAGTACTGTTATACTCTATGTAGTGTTGTATAGCAACTTATGGTATCATTTTGAAATAACCATTACCAAGAGGTGATAACTGGCACAAGTTGGATCTTAGTTCATTTTGTGCTTCTGTACTTGAAAGTCATCATCAGTGAGTAGGAACAAAGATAAAATTTTAATATTGGCAGGTTGATCAAGTCCTGATGATAACCTTAGGAGAAGCATGTAAGACAGGAATATGCACAAGCTGTTGGACAGGTAAGGGATGTATAGCTGATAGAGCCATACAGTGGAGAAGCAGTGGAGCACCCTAGTGCTGCACAGGTTATAAATAACTGTTTGTGGTCTTCAAGGATAAGGTCAGTGTTACTGCACTAGCTTGTCTTACAGTTGTTGTGCAGGACTCAACATTTAGGACACAGACTTTCTCTGTGTCTCTGCGTAACATGGGTATTTTGTGTTAGGATGCACTGTGCCTGAATAAAGATGAGAAGCTGTTCACTGATGGCATCTAAGCCTGAAGGCACCTAACACTTTTCTGGTGTCTTACTAAACAGAAAAACACGCTGTCTTAGAAACCCGTCATGCAAGATTCCTTGTAGAATCAAAATTGATTTCCTGTCAGATTTTTTATTAATATTTGATAATGAATGTCTGATTTGATGGGGAAAGGATTTTGGCCTTGTTATCAGTTTGGAGTTACAGTCGTGACCTGCATTTCAATAACTTTCTTTCTATTCACTGATCTGCAGAAATGAATATAATTCTGTTAACTTATTTTGTATGATACTTGCAAGACTAATGCATTTTAAGATCCTTAGATAAATGCTGTTATGGAGCAAAGGTTTTTTTTGTTTTGTTTTGTTTTTTTTACTGTGCAGTTTAAAACTGCAAATAATATATTTAGAAAATTGTTTTTGTGAGTGGTATCAAAAATATTTTGATAAATGCTTGAAACTGCAGACAGAGTTTGGTGCAAAAGGTCAGGTATATAACTGTATTTTTGTTGCATCCTTGAGAGTTACTGTATTTTCTGTACCATTTTTAACCTTGGATATCAGTTATATGACATCTGTGAGTTCTTGAACCTCATTTAATATTTCCTCAGATCTTGCTGATTTACAGAAGTAGTTCTTCAATTAGTACCATTTCTTCCATTGAACTTATTTTTACCTACTTCCCACTTTCAAGAACTTTGGTTATTTTTAAAAATGCGAACAGAAAACCCAACCCTTTTTAAAATTCCAGTACCTACCTGTTATTCTTCCTTCTTTCTCTGATGGACATAATCAAAATTCTTTTGCTTTGTCTTTGGTGTTATGTTCTTTACATGACATCTAGAGGCCAAAATTGATGTGAACTCTAATTAATCTTTCTGAGAGGCTTTGTAGACCCATTGGTAAGCCAGAGATAGGAATCACACTGTCTGCATACATAAAATTACCGAACATCCCTAAACAAATCTGCATGCAGAAACTGTACTTGGTGTTATCGTCCAGCAGATGTAAAAGATCTGTTGAGGAGAAAAAAAAAAAAAAAAGTGAAAAACAAAGACACATTCACTACATTTGTTTTATATGCAATCCCCTGTGCAATTAATTATTATACAAGTTGTACAGTAATCTAATTAGAGCATCTGACATTTGCCTGTGACAGCTAGAACCCTTCAGGTAATCAATAATGTTAATATAAAGTGCCTGATTAAATACACCTTCATTTCCATCTGTATTCTCAAGTTGTTATGCAAATTCACCTTCCGTGTATCATTTTTAATTCTTATCTTCTGATTTTTGCTTTTGAGTATATCCATATGCATTCATCAAAAAAAAAACAAAAGGGCAGAATTTTGCTATATAAAGCATTTTAACTCTGTACCCATTCTGTGAACTGCCTCAAAACATCTCCTACAAAAAGCTTGAGTTTCATAAAGTCATTGTTATGTATTTCTAAATATGTTACTAAATATGTTACTAAATATGGCAAGCAGAAAAACAGACTGCTTCATGATTTTTAGAGATTAAATTTACATAGCCTAAATATGGATTATGAACAATTATTTTTTTTCCTGTGCTTCTGAAATCTGTTTTATCATTCTAGACAATATATTTTACCTTCTCTTTTTTTCCCCCTAAGACTGCATATCAGGTTTACTATTATCCATATCCTGTTAAAAGCATTCTCTCTCAGGATTCAGTCTATTGATTAGCAATTAACTAAGCTTGTTTCAAGTCATAAGTACTTTAGATCTTGAACTGGTGTTTATACTGAAACTTTCTAATTTATACTTATTCCTTTAGACTTGAAATTCAGTTTGAATTACCAACAATCATCTGCAGGTCTTTGAATGCATGCATGAAGTCACTATTAGTAATAATCCTCAGTATAACATTTTGCCTAAAAATGTCATACTGCTTTAGAAGTCTTTAAATCAAATCACAGTGAAGTCCTCATTTAGTACTTCCACTCAAAACCCTGAGCCCTTATTCCGTACGGCTGGGCTGGGATTGGTGGGACAGTCTGGTTGCTTTGCCAGGGCAGGCGAGTGTCTGCAAGGCTCTCTGAAGGTGAAAGAAGCTCGTGGCAGTGCAAGGAAATAGAGAAATGAGGGGCACCTTTGAAGCATGTTTATGTTTGTCTGCAGTCACTGACCCTAATTGGCTACAGTTACCCATTTTTTCAACAAAAGACTATTTTGTCAAAATGTCAAATGCCATGGTGTTTTTTCATGTGAAGGAGAGTCACTATCTTGATCATATTTCCAAAATAAGTTAAAATTATATGCAATTAGTACATTGACACTTTTTTAGCTCAGACTGTGAGTCAAGTATTTTTTGATGTCTAGACCTAACACAGCACAACACTATTGCGTGCTATAAAGTACCTGACCAAGTTAGGAGCCTAAATTTGGTCTCTGTCACTCTCTCTTCAAAGTTACTCAGGTATATTTGAAACGACTAATTTTAATGCTTTATATTTCAAATACTACCAGTTTCCACTATGCTCTGGAAAAAGAAAAAAAAAAAAAAGAGTATAAAGAGTATGTATATTATGTATATTTCAGATAAGTTTCTGTCTGCTTTCCTGTCCAGTAAAAGTGTAAAAGTAAGAACAAAACCTGAAAACCTAAAACCAAAGCAAAATAAATTTTTATTGTGCAATGTAAACCACAGCTTTTCTTTCAGTGTATTCAAGTAGTTTAAGTAAACTGATGGAATAAGAAAGGATGAAGGTGCCTTAAGATAAAATATGAAAGGGTGTTGAAGGCTTTATTGAAAATGCCAGAATGTTTATTCATAGATTTCTCATCAATAATATTTATAAGTTTGGGTATTATGCACATAAATATTTACAAAAATAGCTTTGTATGCCTGAAGTTTTAGCATGTGCTAGGATGCACGATAATTGGCGTCTTTTAGATATCCAAATACTGTTTTAAAAGAAAAAGTTCTAGAGTTAATTAGATTTCTTCCCTTCACATTTCCTCTCAGTATCTTTCTTGTGGTAGGGCTACACATCAGAGTTAATATTACTTACCGATTTAAAGTCCTTTGAATGAAGCTTAGAGGTATTTTTGTATTACAGTAACACATTCCAGGAGGATTATCCCATCCTTTTTATATGTTGTACTTGAAGAACCAATTCATAGCATATATAGTCTAAGTATGTTTGGTTTTAGTCTATTAAAATTATTTTGAAACATATATAATAATAATGCACAAGAAGAGTGTAATTTTACTGTATATTTTGATTTCACCTAGTATCTTAAATTATGTTTTATTTCAACTTTTAAAAGCAGGTTCATCAGCACACTAAAGCAAGTAGAGCATGCCAGCCAGTTCAGCTGCATTTTATGGTTGTTTTGGATCTCCACAGTACTGTGAAACAACCAAAGCATGTTGATGATGCATAAGATCCTTAATTTGAAATATTAGTGACATCAATCTGTTGTATAAGGGCAAAAGGGAGAGCTCAGTCTCTGAGTCACATTTCTGCAGTCTCTATAGGCATATATAGTCACATTTTTCTTGATAGTGCTGCTTCTTCCAGCAGAGTAAATGGTATAATAAGGGAGTCTTTAAGGAACTGTTGCCCAATAGTAAGTGGAATGTGATTTATAAATTCTATGAGAAGGGAACTGAGCCCTCCCATATTACATTTCTACTGCCTTTACCCATTCTCCCTCAGACTCCTAATATATTACATACAGCAGAAGTTTTGTGTGCAAATTTGGTTGACTATTAGCTGTAATGTCACAATGACCTACTGGTATTTAGTCTCACTGTGGTTAGGTAAAAATTAACAAACAATTAGCACTCAGTTTTCGTGCACTGAGGGTTATATACAGGAATTCAGCAGCTTTTAAAAATAAGTTCAAGAATTTATAATATTTTCTTTTTGAGGTCATTAGCAGAAAAAGACTGACATATGCTAAATGGACCAACTCTTTTCTTAAAGGAGTAAAATTTTAATTAACTTTAAGTCAGATTAATTAACTACCTTGCAATTTCTCAGAAAAATTAATTGTCCTCACAGGCTGCGTAGTAATTTTGGGGATAATGTTCTACATTCATCACTTAAAACAAAGAAGTCCTTGCAAATCAGAACTTGGTCAATACTGTTAGTGCCACAATTTCTCGTGGTTTGTGTTTGGGTACCTGTTTGAGGAATAATTCTGTGTGTGTCAGAAATTATGTGAAATGTATCCTAGGAAACCAGCACAATAGAACCTGCAGAAGAGTGGGCTCACTGGGCCACTGGATGTCATCTTGTTCCGTTCTCAACACTTAGGTAGAGTCAATTGTGGTTATAATCTTCCTGAGGAGTGGGTGCTTAACTTACTTTCAGTGTAAGTGATCCCACTTATGAGATGACATGGTCCCCAGCATGGTTACAGACCTTCATATTCTTGTCATTGCCAACTACAGCCTTCTGTGCTATGGATTAAGCTCTGCTAGTCCTGTTCCTTGTGAATGTGAGGGATGTTTTTCCTCCTTCCAACACCTGCACTTCTTTCTTGAGGTTAGGCCATCCCGTTCTTCCATTCTTTCCTAGTCTGACTTGTCATGGCTGTCCTCTGCAGTGTTTCAGTAGATGCATCTCCCTCTTTGTGTAGTATTCTTTCCTGGACAAAGTAACCCACCAGAGGCCTGCTCAGTATTGAATACAAGGGAAAGGCAATTTCACATGGCTTGTGGGTTCTCCTCCTATAAATAATGTCTGCCTTGATCCCAGTATTCCTGAGGCATCATAAGAATGTAGTTAAGCTTTCTGGTCTTAACTCTCTGGCCCATATTTTCCTTCCTCCCTTTCTTTCTTTCTTCCTTTCCTACCTGAAAGAATTTCACCTTTGTATTTTTTCATTTTTTCTTCTTGAACCTCATCTGCCTTCAACATACCAAGTGTTCTGAATAGCAGCTGACGACAAAATAATCTGTTCCTGATATACTAATGTACCAATCCAAATATACCAGCAGTCAGTTACACGCTGTAGCTAAGTTGCTGTCTCCTCTCCCTTCGCCGTATTTGCTTACCCATTCTACTGAATCCAGCATTGTCACTCTGTGAGCATGTGGCCCTGGCTGCTGCTGGACCTGTGGATGCATCCTTATGTCCACTGTATGGACTATGATCTTTCTGTAGAATAAAAGCCTCATCTACTATCTGTGAGGTATCTTCAACGGTATTAAAATGATTGTAGGGTGATTTGAAGCTTTCATATTTGCAGTTGTACCGAGTTCTTTTAGTAGCACCTCTTAGCCTTCATGTCCTGCAATGGACAAGCTGACACTCACAATCCTGGCCAATCATTACGAGGGTACCGATATTTTATACTGTTTTGAAGCCGCAGAGTACAAGCAGTTTGAGTCCAAGTAATGACCTACTAGTAAGATCTTTGCTATTTATGCTTTAAATGTATTTTTAGTGAATAGACCTTTAAGAAATCAATGAACAGCTTTGAAATGGTCATTTTTCAAATGGCTAATCTCTTCTTCAGCTTTTCCATTGTATCAGATATCAGGATCATTTAAGGCTGAAGCACAAACTACTTCTGCCTCCTAGATTTTCTTTTTTTTTTTTTTTTTTTTTAATTTTATCTCAAGCCTCAGCTTTAACTTCTGGATTTGGTCACCCCTCAGAATTTAAATACCAAATATCTTATAAAGGAATTTTAATTCCTTACGAAGATACAAAAAATGAAATAAGATTTAAAGATGACAGTTATAAGCAGCTATATCCTGTCATTTTCTTGCATGCAAAACTCATAAATTTCAATATACGCTTATATTCTCAATCTGTATCACCAATAATAATAATTTTATTGATCAGTATTTTAAAGTGTGAATTGTAGATATGCTGTCTTCAGAACAACAGCAACAAAAATAATTTGCCAAAGAGCAGTGCACTAGCTTTTATTAAAAAGAAGCACCTGCAGTTCTCATTGGTTCCTATTCCTATCATTGTTGCTCTGCAGCTGAAACCTTGAAGATAAAACTACACTTGAAATAATTGCAGGTTTACTTTTGCATAAGAGAAAAAAAAAAAACAAAAAACAAAAAACAAAAAACAGTGATATTTGTTATCTACAGTAAAAGGAATCTCAACAGTCAGGCTTTTTACTTTATTTTTAAATATTAAATACTTTCCAGAGTCAGAGCAGGTGGTAAATATTTAAAGTAAGCCCCTGGAAATTGAGTCACCTCTGGCTTTTAACTGCATATGCTAGGCTCTTGTTAGATCTTTTGATGTGATTCTTGGAATCTGCAGTGCTCTCACACGCTGAAGGTAGTACAGAAGTGTATAGTATAGCTAATACTCTTACGCTATAATGAGCTGTGGGTGAGGAACTTTGTGTTCCTTTGGTGCATTGGTGGAGTCCTTGAACAGAGTTCAGCTCCCTTAGAGTACAAATGAAGGGATTCACTTGTCATTGGCCATTGTAGGTTCAAGATCTACACCAGTGTTTGTGAGGTGGTGCTGAAATAATTTTATAATTTCACATATGTATTATTCATGTGATGTGACATAAATTACAGTTATAGATACACCAATATCTTTGTTTACAGAAAACAAGTAACAAGAGGTCCTGATCTTATGATTTAAAATAAATAAGTATATATATGTGGCCAAATTCTATGCAAAGTATAAGATATTAATTTTATATAATCCTTAGAAAAGACAGCTTGAAAAATGGCAATATAAATAGCTAGAGTATATTTATATCTTCAGTTCACATATTTCAGCTGTCTTTTTCTCATTAATCAGAGTCAAATGTTTCAAAAATTAATCAATTTATGAAGTCACTCCAGCAGTGAGTATACACTTATACATTTCCTTCTTTTTATTATTTTTAAGCAGGGATTTATTTAAAGGTATGACTGACAAGGATAATGACGCAAAGGGAGTATTTTTAGAAGGGTATTTGATTGGACTTTTTGAAAAGTTCCACTATTAATTACTATGATTTCACTGATTCCTGCAAGGTTTTCTACTATACTTTAATCTAGTTTTCAGGAAGCATTATAGAAGCTGAGAGACCATTCATTACATTTGAAGCTTATGTATTTCAAACAAAATTTTTTCCTTTGGAACTGTTACTAGACTGAATTTCTGGATAGAAAATTGAGTTTAGCTTTAATATATGTGGTTACTATGCATTAGTCAGCTGTGTTTTGATGACTTTTCGTCACATAAGCTGATTGCTAAAATGCAGCTTACACTTTACCATGCGTGTATTTGTGTAACAACAACAAAAAAAAATGTTTTTTATTGTCCATGAAAAAAGAGGTGAACTGGAAAACCAAAGCATATGCCATAGTGGCTTTGTTAAATGAAATTGTATATCATATTATGATGCCATATCATAATATCTAGTCTGATAGCAAACTTTATTATATCAGGAAGTGAGTTACAGGTAGAGTTGTATTACTAACAATAATTGTGATGGAAAGTTTTCAGAACTTATATTTAGCTGCAATGAATGGTAAATAAGGTAATTTACCAAATGGTAAATAAGGGAATTTGTGGTCTTGCCCCAGGCCCACAACCTCTGCTCAACCTCGGTCAAAACAGTCAGAGTGTCAAGGGCTCCCAGACAGGCAGTTTGCTCTCCACTTGTCTTCAGGGAACAGAAAGTCCTGCATTACAGATGTCCATCCATTCAAGGCGTTCTGCCATAGCTGTGGCAGCATTTTGTCTACAACTTCTCCCCTGCAGTCCATAGTAGTGATAATGCCCAAATGTGATGTTGTGAGGGGAACTAGACAGCCTCTGTGTCCTTTGTAACATTGCAGCTACTGAGTTGGTTACTTAGGAAAGTTGGTGCTTGGATCGAGGCCTTACACAAACAATGGTGGTATGAGGGGAATGGTGGTGTATTAAGGTCATTTACTTGAGTTAAAGAGAAAATGCAGATGATTTCTGAAGATCCTCATGGGGTACCTGCAGGTGGGGAAGGAAAGGTTTGTGAGATAGCTTCAGCAAGCCTTGGAGTAAAGGTGTAAGGCCCTGTAGGTGGAAAGGAGTAGTGGGTGCATTGCTAGACTAAAGTCAGTTTTGAAAACCTCCTAAAATGAAGGTTTGAGGAGTCTCAGCACAGATGCTGTGGTCTGTGCCAAATTACTTCTTACTGTGGAAGTAATCCTTGTTGCCTAAACCATGTTTATATGCCCCGTGTGAACACACCGAGTTTAGGCTGGATGAGGGATGAGTAAATCTGGTCATCTAGAGAAGCTAAAAATAGATACAAGCCCTTTATATGTAGATGTATATGCATACATAATAAATAACACTCAATGCATTTTTAATGGGGAATAACACTGTATTTTTTCACACTGGGTTCCCAGGTAGGTACATACTTTCAGGCTATGTGTCTTTCAAAGGGAAAAATAAGTGTAATAACAAATTTAGTTCATTATTGCATCTTCCATAGGTATTTTTGTTCCATGCATTTAAAACAAAGATGATGAAACTCCTTTGGAAACCTCAAAAGGACCAACACCATTACAGAAAAAATATAAATTCTACATACATGAATATAAATGTGAAGTGTTGCAACACCTCGTTTCCACAGAGCTAACACAAGCAAATATTGAATGAAAGGCTGAGCCAATTAAAAGTGCAAAGTCTGTACACCATGCAGGTGAAGAGCTGCAAATCAGAAAGGAAAAATAAGACATGTCAAACCAATATTTATATATGTGAACAAATATACACAAAAGTGTAAATAAGTAAGCAATTTATCTGGGAACTGCAGAAACAAGACAAATCCATGGCAATATCCTAGTATATTAATATTCCAATTGTGAAAACGTGTGTGTGTATATATATATGTGTGTGTGTATATATTTCAGTGTTATTCCTCTGCACAGAAAAGGTGAAAGACTGGTTTTTATCTGTTAAGTACTGAGATCTGATCTCACAGAGAGCCTAATTCAATGTCCAGTCTTTTTTTTTTCCTGTAACTACTGTGGATTTTTTGATAGGGATCCCACCATACAGTTTGACCAAATAATCTCCATTTTTAAATAACTTACACAGCCCAGTTTTACTATATGATGAGCTCACAAATACATGTATCCCATGAACAGAATATACTTTTTTAAACTGGTGAACCATAGTTCACAAATATTTATTTATGAAAACTCAGAAAAATAAAGTCAATGGCAGAATTCAGCGTAATATGTCAAGTCATATGTCATATGTCAAGTTTTTTACCACAGAAATTTCAGTAAGTATTTACTTACCAGATAACTGATCTGATAAGTAAATAAATGTTTCAGGAAATGGGTATTTTTTATCAGCCTGGTAAAAGGTTTAGTTGTGTGTACATGAGTATGTTTTCATTCTGTTGTTCCTGAATATTTACATTGATTCCCATTAAGGTCATATGCAGGAAATAAACTGTGCCAATTCAATGAATGTTGCCACTGGCAGATAAATGAAAACAGATAACTTAGTAAGTCAGCACTTGTTATAAAGATCTAAACCTTTCTTTTACTGGACATAAGCAGTCTGTGGATATATCTGGAAATTTTGTTGTGTTTCTTGGGTTATCCATATGGCCATGCTTCTAATGCCTAAGTATAAATATATGTTTTGAAATTATAAGGAAAATGGAAAAAAATTGTTTGTTTTCAATTAGGAATATACATTGGATGAAACTTAAAAATTCCATCTCAATTTTATTTCTTTATTATTGCATTCAAGTTGTCCTTCTTGTAGAGAAACAGAAGTGAAAGGTTGTGATGCCCAAGAAGGTGTTGCACTTAAAGACTAAAAGATACACTAAGAATATTCCATAGAAATGTTGCACTTCTAGACTTATTATCTAATTTTATCTAATTGTCTAATGTAATACTACCAATGATTCCATTAATATTTCTTGTTAATATTGATAATAGTAATCTATAATCAGTAGCTGCTAGTTAGATGATCTGGGAATTGACTTTGGAAGTCCCACTCATGAGTAAGCAGACATAGGGCACTAACAGATATGCTGAGCTCCAGCTGCAGGTATGGAAGGGAATTCATAGTAGTGTGTGTCATACAATGTCTGCAGACACTAGATTTTTTTTCTGTAAACAGGCAGTATGGTTTCCTGGGAGAAAAGTTAGCAGCCTTTGAAAAGATCGGTACATGAATTGTGCTGGTCTCAGTTAATTGAGGATCCACTATGAAGTAGATTCTGAAAGCATCTAACACCAGACACTTGATTATTGCAAAACTAAATTTTAAAATTTAATTTTGAATTCCAAAATTTGAAAATTTTGAAAGCTGTGAATATTCAAGGATTTTAAGATAGCCCGATCAAATTGACTGCTTATTAGAGTCGTTCAGTCAGTGGAAATTAAGGCCTGTGCAAAATGAGTATGCCTTAGCAAGGCTGAGAGGTTTTCCCCGTTTAGGTTTTTATCACATGATCTTTGTCTGCTGTTTAAAAGTGTTCATGGACTCTTAGAGTTTGATATTGGTTTGTGAGCAGAGCCATTTGCAGTGGTTAGTTAAAATTATATAAAAAAAAACATGGGGACCAAAGTAATTTTGTAGTGAAAGATGGTGTTAGAAAAGGTGACACGCTGCTCTTTGCATAGAACCTTGCAGAACAAAACTTCAGTTGTCTGCAAAGTCTTTGTGCAGGCATAGATGAAAACAGATACACACCAAATTTACAGTTTCCTTTTAGAAGGAGAAAAAAATCTCCAAGAATCTGGATATCTGAACATAAGAAACCGTAGTGTGGACAGAAGCAAAATGTAATTTGCATGAAGAGTATTTGCATAAGGAGAGTTCGGGAATGTGATTAATTGCTTTAAACATGATTGCTGCATATATTGATTTGCTCTGTCCATATCCTCCCATACTCCCTGCCACCCACAACTATACTGCCTCCGGGCAGATCTCCGGATGAGCTTCCTAAGTAGTTGTTTAACTTTAAGCAGAACCTGAAGTGCATTCAGGAGGCAGAACAACAGAACTATGCTGGTCTGAGTATCCCAAGGATATTCAATATCTTGGAGAGCTATTGTAATAAACTCGGAGGATAAGAGGGTGGTGAAGGAGGAAGGGAGAGTGATCAAGGAGGGTACAGGGGTGGTGAAGGAGAAAGGGAGAGTGATCAAGTAAGAAAAATTATCTTCCCCTTTCCCCTCCACAGATTGACTCCCTAATGAAAAAAGGCAACAGATACAATTGCTAATAGTTTCCAAAATACAGTTTCCAAAGTATAGAATCGAAGATGTTACTGAGTACAAATACCAGGTTAGAGTCACGGCCAGATATTTCATCATCTCATAAGCCACTGATACAACACACAGTACCATAATGGTCTGAAACCAGGGCCCGGAGAGGATAAACAACATGACAGAGAGCACATACGGAAAATAACATGCTATAATACTCAATTTGGAAAACAGGCGCAGCACAGTTGAGATTAAAGCAATCAGCATTATGACAAGTGACTATTAAGGAGGTCTAATACTTATACCAATTTTAGTTTAACACACTCTGGTCAGATCTGCCGTTATCTCAACCTTTCGAGCCCCACGTTGGGCGCCAAAAAGACTGTCGTGGTTTAACCCGGCTGGCAGCTAAACACCACGCAGCCGTTCGCTCACCCTCCCCCCTCCCTCTCTGGGACGGGGGAGAGAAATGGAAAGTGAAGCCCGTGAGTTGAGATAAAGACAGTTTAATAAGACAGGAAAATAATAATAATAATAATAATAATAATAATAATAATAATAATAATAATAATAATAATACAATGATGATAATAGTACTACTAATAATAATATGTACAAACAAGTGATGCACAATGCAATTGCTCACCACCCGCTGACCGATGCCCAGCTTAACCCCGAGCAGTCCGGCCCCCCTCCCCCGGCTAGCCACCCCTATATATTGTTTAGCATGACGTCAGATGGTATGGAATACCCCTTTGGCTAGTTCGGGTCACCTGTCCTGGGTCTGTCCCCTCCCAGCTCTTACTGCACCCCCAGCCTGCCTGTTGGCAGGACAGAGCAAAAGTCTGAGGTGTCCTTGGCTTGGTATAAGCACTGCTCTGCAACAATTAAAACATCGGGGTGTTATCAGCACTCTTCTCATCCTAAGCCAAAACACAGCATTCCACCAGCTACTAGGAAGAAAATTAATTCTGTTCTAACTGAAACCAGGACACCATGAACGCTAAGTAAAGATTTTTTTTTCTGAAATGTGCATTCCCTTTTCAATGCCTAAGCATGTTTGTTTTCAAAAGCACAGGCCTGCAAAAAATTAGGTGTAATAACAAATTATATGACTGTTAATTATGCTTTCATTTTAAGTAATAGCAATAGTACACCTAGAAATTGCAAAAAGCATCTGCAAGATTTGCAAATGAAATTATCTTGAAGCCTTCACTGTTTGGGTCATCTTAGAGTAAGTGTGGAAAATACAAGAATTTTGACAGTGGTTATTCATTTATACGGTATGTTTTGTTTCATTACATAAAATCGGTTGATATTACTATTATTCTTGTAGTGCACTCTGCTTATAATGTATGCTACATCACAGGCTTTAACCTTACATAAGACTATACTCAAGCTTTTTTTTCATTTTATTATCTGTAGTTCTGTAACCAGTCGTCCACAACATTTTGTTTATTTGTGGCTTCCCTACAGTAGTCTTTGTTTCAGAATCTTTCGCTATAAAATGAAGTAAAACTTTACTAGGCAATGTTTTGGAGATACTTGGATCTAATAAGCTTATTAGATTTTTCCCTGATAAATTTTGGAGGCTTCGCTTTTTCCACAGAGATGGGCTTACATGAGTCAATAAATGCAGTCATTCCTTAAGTGGAAAATCAAATTAAATGCAAGCCAGGGAAATGGAATAGTTAAACGGTGGGCCTCTGTGAGGCTGGAGTGAGTGCATGAGGAGAGCTGTCATCCTTGGAGGATTATTCTGTGCTCTTTTTATGTTCGTTCTTGTATGTATTATGTGATGACCAGAATTCTGACAACTTCTGCATGAACGTTGTGTTGCTGCCGTGGATAGACCTGAGTTGATGATCAGCTCAGGGGGAGCTGAAAAAGTCTGCCTGTGTGCCTTACCTCCTCCCACAATGGAGCAACTGGAGTATTTTGTTGAAACCTGCTGGGAAAGGCAGTGTGTCTCATGACAGGGACCCAGGAAATCACTTAGCACAAAAGGAATTCCCGTTTTATTTTCATGTCATTTGTAAAGGAAGGGCTTGACCTGATGGTAAGACCTCTACATGAATGGGCTGACTTGTTTGGGGAATTCTGAAAACACTTTCTGCGCATTGAGTGAAAAAAAAAGAAGAAAACACAATCTTTCAAATTATACATCCACAGATAAAGCAACTGAAAACAATCCTATCTTATTTTGTTGTTTTTGTTGTTGTTTGCTTTTTGTTTGTCAGTTTTAAAGTGATTCTGGAAATGCTTTCCCAACTAAATCAGTAGCTGCTAAATATTTAGGACTTGTTCTGATATTGCGCCACATCATACTCACACATGTGTGTGCGAATAAATGCTTAAGGAAGGGAGGTAAATGAGTTTTGTGGTACTTCCCTGTCTCTACTAACTACACTGAGCTTTGTGCACTGGAAAAAAAATAGTAAATTTGCCACAAAATTCATTACAAGTTTTTGATTCCTACAGCGGATTTTTTTTGGTCTGTTTTGCATGTCAATTAGGCTTGGGTCTGAGAATGTGAGTAAGGTCTTAAGGGTCATTGGACTCCAGCTGAGGTGCCTAAGGCTCCATGGCAAGGTTCAGAAATTCAGAGAGATTATCCAGTGATTGGATTTATGGAGTTCAACTGTTTTTTCGTTTGGTTTGAAATGTTCCTCATTTGCTTTTCTGGCATGATGCCACATGCGTTATGCTGAAGCTTCTCTCTTTGCTCAATAGACACAAATATAGGAAAGAAAAATTAAAAAAAGCCTTGTTTATAAATGACAGGTTGGCAATGAAAGGTGACACAATAGATGCTATTTGGATATAATGCTTCAGAAATCAGTGACTATCACTGGAGAAGTCACAGAATCACAGAATTTCTAGGTTGGAAGAGACCTCAAGATCATCGAGTCCAACCTCTGACCTAACTCTAGCAAGTTCTCCACTAAACCATATCACTAAGCTCTACATCTAAACGTCTTTTAAAGACCTCCAGGGATGGTGACTCCACCACTTCCCTGGGCAGCCCATTCCAATGCCTAACAACCCTTTCGGTAAAGAAGTTCTTCCTAAGATCCAACCTAAAACTCCCCTGGCACAACTTTAGCCCATTCCCCCTCGTCCTGTCACCAGGCACGTGGGAGAACAGACCAACCCCCACCTCGCTACAGCCTCCTTTAAGGAGAGCTCTGTAGAGAGCAATAAGGTCGCCCCTGAGCCTCCTTTTCTCCAGGCTGAACAAGCCCAGCTCCCTCAGCCGCTCCTCGTAAGACTTGTTCTCCAGCCCCCTCACCAGCTTTGTTGCCCTTCTCTGGACTCGCTCGAGCACCTCCATCTCCTTCTTGTAGCGAGGGGCCCAAAACTGAACACAGTACTCGAGGTGCGGCCTCACCAGAGCCGAGTACAGGGGGACGATCACCTCCCTAGCCCTGCTGGCCACACTGCTTCTGATACAAGCCAGGATGCTGTTGGTCTTCTTGGCCACCTGAGCACACTGCTGCCTCATATTCGGCTGACTATCCATCATCACTCCCAGGTCCTTCTCTGCCAGGCAGCTTTCCAACCACTCATCTCCCAGCCTGTAGCTCTGCTTGGGGTTATTGCGCCCCAGGTGGAGGACCCGGCACTTGGCCTTGTTAAACTTCATACCGTTGACCTCAGCCCATCGGTGCAGCCTATCCAGATCCTCCTGCAGAGCCTTCCTGCCCTCGAGCAGATCGACACACGCACCTAACTTGGTGTCATCTGCGATGTCAACACTCGCAAAAACAAAATCCAGCATTCTCTCCAGATTTCTCAGCATTACCAATTTTAGGGTGTAAAATGAATTACTGAACAGTGCTTCCGTATTAGGGAAGTTCAATGGCTATTTTTTATTTATAAAATATTTATTTGCAACATAGCGAATGAGGACTGTTTGTTTGCTTGTCTGTTTCTTACACCTTCATTATAACCACTTATGTGAATTAAATGGAAAATGAGATGAGCTGTTTTGACTTAAACGATCATACAGACAATTGATTTTTTTTTATCACAAGTTTACTCATAGTTTGGAGTTGCTTGTAGTTTAGAATCTCGGTTTCTGAAAAGCTTGTGTCCCAGAAAAAGACATCTGTAGGACAATTAAGCATATTCTTTTTCCTCTAAAATTATTAAGAACCAATGGCAATTCCATATACAGGAATTGACTTAATGAATGTGCAGTGTCACTGAAGTACAGCTCCTTCTGAAGATACAGCAGTGTGCTAAGTCTGGCATAGTGGACGTGACTAAGGCAGGTTAAACAAAGGAGTAAAGTTATTATCCATAAATATGTCAGTGATTAAGGACGCCTAACTTTCTTGGCTAAGTGCCATTTTAAACTGGTCCTTTCCCTAAGCTTTTGTAAGATGAATGCAGGAAAACTGAGATACCCAGAGTTACCTTCAGGTCTTGGTAGGGGTTTGATCTAAAAGCAGATATGAGGGTCTCAATTAACTTAAAAGAAGTTCAAATTAACCCCATGCCATAGTTAACCCCACTTAAATACTAATATCAGGTCAATCTACCTTATAACGGTTATGTTCCACATGCTGGAAGTAGAAATATTCTCTGTTTTAGAAGAATATATTCATTTAGCAGTGAATGGTGACTCAAAATTAAGCCAATAAAAAGACCGAATAGTTCGTAAGATCTGTGACACAGAGGAATATAATCCCTAGTCTAATACCGGAAGATTTTGTTTTTTTCTCTCAGAACTATTCATCTAAGAAAGGTATAGTAGAACTAGAAAGTTCTAGGAAGGAAGCTAGAAGGAAAATCAATAAAGACGGTCAAGTTGTGGAATGGTTTCTGTACGAATAATTTACAGAGGACTCTTCAGACTTGAAGAGCACTGAAGGGGGATATGATAGAAGACTGTAAAGTCAGGACTGTGGTGAAGAAGATGAAGTTTTCCAAGTAAAAACTGGGAGTGATTGTAAAATGGGACTAAGTATACCCTTCATATAACAGATGGACGAAGATCACATTGTCACAGAAAGCCGTAGCTTTAGACTGGTTCTAAAAGTGATCATCTAAAGTGATTACAAACATAGAAAAAGTAATCAAGGGATATTAAATATAAATATACTTAATGTTTGTGAATATCCTTTTATTATGTACTAATATTTAATCTGTCTCAGAAGGCCTATAAACTGTAGAAAGCTGGGAGCTATATAATTTGAGTGCTCTGTCTTCTGCTGGCAACTGTGAAGAAACAGGGTACTGGGCTAGACAGACCTTTAGAGCTCACTTGCAATGGAATGGTTCTCAAAGATACTTGATGACCCATTACAAACAACTTTAACTGTTTAAACCTGACTGCTTGTAATTAAATATGTAATAAGATAGTTTAGCAGTTCCTGAATCAATAATAACTTATGCTGTAAGAAGTAACAACTCATCTATGTGACCTATAAAATACATGATAATTTAGTTAGGACATCTGTCGTTCCAGGATTACATAGTGATACTATATGCATATTTCATCAAATTTTCTGTAGATTATTACTCAAACCGTAGTTATTTAAAAAAAAAAAAATCAGACTTTTGGTATCATTGAGAAAAATATTCATAGAACCACCTCTGTGGTACATATTGGCTGTTCTGCTTGGAGCTCATTTTTATTTTTAATTTCAAGAATAGATTAATAGGAAAAATTTGAGTATTTCATGACTTGCTACTGTTTTTTCTTTCTAGTTTTAAAAACTTTGCTGGAACCTTTAGAGTTTGTTCTTTAAGTTACACAAAGCTTGCATTCAGGAGGGTTTTGCTTAGCTCACTGTATCCATTCCTTTCTGAAGGGGCAGTTGAGGAAAGATGAAACTACAGAATTTACTACCATTATTAGTGGTTCTAAACCAAATGGGCTAACCTTCTATAAAAGCTGTAAAAGCTGACTGTATATATAAAATAAAGCTGGCCTTTGATAACCACTGGATGGATCCAGTTAATCTAGTATCTTGTCTTGGAGAATGACCAGAATAGGCTGCCTAGGGACCAGGGGAAAAAAAAAAAAAAAAAAAAAGCAGGTACACAGTGATAGTTCCCAGAACACCAGTTTGCTGCTCAGGGACTGTCTGACCCAGGGATGTCTGTATGTAAGTGAATATTTAATAATTCATTGCAGTATTGCACTTCTGTGAACTCATTCCATTTCCCCTTGGCATTGTATAGCTTTTTAGTATCCACCACATTGTTTTGTCTCTTGGCTGTTTCCTCACAATTCACCCCTTTAAAGAGTATGTATGACTCTTGTGCCCAATGGTGTATTGTAAACACACATTGAACGTACTAAGTATGACTGAATGTAAGTATTATGTTGAACAGCACAAAACCTTTCAGGACAGAAGTGTTAATCTTTGCTGTCATAGTTTGCTTTCCATCCCCACTTTTCATATATATCTTCTGAAGGTGATTCCCACTAAACAGTGCTTCTTTTTACATTGTTTTATTTTTTGAAAAGAAACTTGGGTGAAGGCACAGTGCTGACAATGTTAATCTTTGCTTTAGTGCCATTAAATGATCAGCTGTGTAAGTATGATGTAGCAGTATAAGAACAGCATAATGAATTAAAAATAAAAAACAACCCTTCTTCCCCTAGAGATGTTCTTCCTCTACCACTGCTAAATTGTGCAATTTCATACATCAGAACCATGACAAGCATCTGAAATGAAGTACAATGCTTACATCACTTTTCAGGTATAGTTTAAGAGGTTGTTCAGGCTTCCTTCAGGTAGCCTATCACTAAAATGATGTTCAGGTCATCGGAACATTTTATTGACAGAAGCAGGGCTTTTTGTCACTGTTATAAGGTAGAAAGCTTTAAGAGCTTAAATATAGGCAGAAGCTAAATGCTTTAATCTCAGGTTTAAAAGAAAGAGCAGAACAAAGCTGAGGAAGAAAGTCTTGGATAAAGCAGCCTTGTTATCCAGTAGGTTTAATTTAAAGGTTATACTTCAAATACTGTTTGCAATATTCTGGGACTACAAAATGCATATTTGCAAAGAAAGTTAATAATAATTCTTCTATGTACTTTTCCTCTGTGAAAGAGTCTACATATGCTAACATTGGATTTTGCTTGCTGGACCATTACTGATGTCTTGTGTGGTTGTAAGATGACCAAGTTCTAGATAATTCGTTAAAAAAGAATGTATGTGCCCCAACAAAGGGCAATGTAATGCACATTGAATTCTAGATAGTATTAAATAGCTGTCTTCTCTTTATACAAGCAATATTATATCTACAATATTAAAATCTAGTCTATGTATCGTGGAAAAGTAGATCATACTAAATAATTGTACAGTGACATTTTAAGTGGCAACCTGTATTTGAGTTCCAAACAAGTTTTAGTTTAAAATTAGTGTGTAAGTCACAGTGAACAGCAGTTGTCTTCTGTCTATACATTCATTTCTAAATATGAAGCTTAGCAAGTTGGCTTTTATGGACAAGAAGGCAGAATATCTCACTTCTACCCATGTGATTTGAAAATCAACTTTGCAGATCTCCAAGATTTTACATGAATCTAGCTATGTCTGTGTATACAAATACAGTACTGAAGAAAATGCAGAATGGGAGAAAAGGTATTCCTAGTTTGCCCCCTCTGATTAGCTCATACCTTTTCTGGAATATAGGCTGGAAAAAAACTTTTGTGGCATCTTAAAAAATTAATGACCAGAAGTCTAATAAAGGAAGAAGGAGTTTAAAAAACAAAACCTAAAATATTCAAATTTTTGTTACATCTCTCATAAAAGTATACCATAGTTCTTGAATTAGAATCATAGAATTATAAAATGGTTTGGATTGGAAGGGGCCTTAAAGATACTCTAGTTCCAAACCCCCTGCCATGGGCAGGGACACCTTCCACTAGAACAGCTTGCCCAAAGCCCCATCCAACATGGACTTAATGCTTCCTTGGCTGGGGCATCCCTGGAATTCAGCTTCTCTGGGCAACGCGTTCCAGTGCCTCACTACCCTCAGAGTAAAGAATTTCTTCCTTATATCTAATCTAAATCTATGCTTTTTAGTTTAAAGCCGTTACTCCTTGTCCTATCACTGCACACCCTGATAAAGAGTCCCTCTCCTGCTTTTTTGTAGACTGTCTTTAGGTACTGGAAGGTTGCAATGAGGTCTCCCCAGAGCCTTCTCTTCTCCAGGCTGAACAACCCCAACTCCTTCAGCCTGTCTTCATGGGGAAAGTGCTCCAGCCCTTTGATCGTCTTTGTGGCCCTCACTTGGATTAGTTCTAATACTTCCATGTCCTTCTTGTGCTGGGCGCTCCAGAGCTGAACACAGCACTCCAGCTGGGGTCTCACAAGAGCAGAGTATAGAGGGAGAATCACCTCCCTCAGGCTGCTGGCCACGCTTCTTTTGATACAGCCCAGGATATGGCTGGCTTTCTGGGCTGCAAGCACATGTTGCTGGCTCATGTCAAGCTTCTTGTCAACCAACATCCCCAAGTCCTTCTAATCAGGGCTGCTCTAAATCCATTCTCTGCCTGCCTGTATTTGTTCTTGGGATTGTTCCAGCCCAGGTGCAGGACCTTGCACTTGTCTTGTTGCATTTCATGAGGTTTGCACAGGCCCACTTCTCAAGCCTGTCCAGGTCCCTCTGGATGGCAACCCTTCCCTACAGTGTGTTGGCCGCACCATACAGCTTGGTGTCATCAACAAATTTACTGAGGGTGTACTCACTTTCACTGTCCATGTCACTGACAAAGATGTTAAACAGTGCCAGTCCCAGTACTGACCCCCTTGAGGAACACCACTCGTCACTGGTCTCCACCTGGACATTGAACCATTGACTACAACTCTTTGAGGATGACCAGCCAGCCAATTCCTTTACATACTGAGTGGTCTATCCATCAAATTAATGTCTCTCCAATTTAGAGACAAGGCTATCATGCAGGACAGTGTCAAACTTTTTGCACAAGTCCAGGTAGATGATATCAGTTGCTCTTTCCCTGTCCACCAATGCTGTAGCCCCATCGTAGAAGGGCCACCAGACATGTCAGGCACAGTCTGCCCTCAGTGAAGGTGTGTTGACTGTCTCCAATCACCTCCTTATTTTCCATGTGCTTTAGTGTAGTTTCCAAGACAATCTGCTACATAATCCTGCTGGGCATAGAGGTGAGAATGACTGGCCTGATCTCAATTGTATAAAACAGCTATGCAACACTAAATAGTTATTTTATTTTCTCCTAGTGCCATTTGCAAAGATGAACACAGTTAATCAGAATCAGATAAGTATCAGAAACAGAAATCAGAATCGGATAAGCAGTTTGATCTTGTAAAGAATGATTTCCAAATCTCAAGCTTACATAAGAACTTCTGTGGACTTCCTTGATAAATCTCCATCTGTTGTTAGTATAAAAGGGAAGGATTATTTATATAGAAACTAGTCTTGCTCCAGTACCAATGCATGCTATTACTGGTGCTTGGGAAGTAGTTCTGTCTGATATCTCTCTGGGTATCCACTTTCTTTTGAAGTTTCTGGGGCAGAATCTGTTGTGGATCTCATATTGTAAAAGTAATTTCAAATGATTTTAGAATAGTGGTGCAATACTTGATTTGTGTTTATGGCAGGAATAAGCAATAGGATGCAGAGTCTGGGGAACCTCCATTGTGGGACCTGGATGATGTAATCTTATGTTTCTGTGGAACATAGGAAGTGGTTATCTGGCAAGAGCAGGGAAATTAAAGGACTTCAGATCTAAAACTGCTCTTGAATAAGATCTATTTTTTCTTTCTCTTCGAAACCATTTCCTCTCTTTACCCATCTGTTAATTCATTAGAATGGAAAGGCCAATTAACATGAGAAAACAAAAGAAAATAAAGCTCCTGGAAATTTAAGTAATGATTCATATTACTAAATGACCTGAGCTGAATGACTTTCAGATATTTGTAGATACTTCAGTTTTTAAGAGAGAGAAGGATTATTGTCAAAGACATCACTTGGGATCAGAAAAGAAATCAATACGTTGAAATGAAGGGATGGAATGTTAGGAGGAAAATACTCTTTTATGTTGAAATGTTCAAAATAGTCTTAGCAGAAGGTATGATCAAATCCTCTGTAGGACTTTTTATGTAAGAAAACAGTGGAAAGTACACAGTAAAGAACAATTCTTCAGTGTCAGGACCCAGGGCAAAGGTCTTATAACCTTGGCATGATTCTACACAATATTCTACAAAAAAGCAACTTTCCCGTGTCTATTTTGTCTAATCCAAAAGAGACGACTCTAACAAAGCAGCATGATCTTCCCTAAACTTCATGTTCTCGCTGCCTACCTAGGTAGGCATGTTTTATTTTCAGTTCCCTTCATTTCACGTCTTAGTGTTTCACTCAGGAGACACTGTTAATGTTGATGAAGAGCCAGGTGTCACTGAGCTCATGCTGATAAAGACAGAAGAGAGCCAAGCTGTACTGAAGCTTATTTGAAGATTAAATACATCTCACATCTAGATTGGAAGTTTTTGACTTTGAAACCATGAGACACTGTAGTGACTCAATGTGAATCGGAGATGAGGCAGCTCATAGATGCCTTCCAGCATTAAGGAGAATTAATCTAGGATGTGGTCGCACAAACTTACCTATTTCTAATGGAAGTTAAGTTCTTCAGGCAATCGTAGTTACAGAATAAAACTTCCAGAAGGAAGGTCTTAGTGTTATAGAGAATATATGGCCATCTTGTCATCTTTTAACTGTTAAAATCCAGCTGTTATTCAAAGTGAAGAACTGATTTAATTTGTTTGAGAAGTTAGAAATGTAAGAGGTAGAGATTGCAGTAATACATCCAGTGAAAGTCAGCACTGACATAGTGCTGCTCTGTTTTCATTATCTGCATTATTAAATTCACAATATCTTCTGTCCTTGTCTGTGAATCAAAACCTGAAGATAAAAGCTCCCCAACTTCCATTGGTATGAGCCAGAAAAAATAATCTTTCTTGTATTGCTTGCTACCAGTGATTCACTGTTGCATCTGAAATGAAAACCAAGCTTCAAGGGCAGAGTATCAGACCAAACGCAAGCAATGAAAATATAATTCTCCTTTACTGACAACCAAAATAATACTTACGTACATACTACTATGCGATATGAGAGCGATCAATTCTGCATACCTGATGCTGAAGTAGGGTGCCGGTCCAACCAGTGGTTTTTATTGTGCATACATACAATCTAAAGACAAACCTGTACGCTGTTAGATAGGTACAGGTTTCATCGGTTGAAATGCAATTCTATGCAATTTCAGAGTTCCTTCTGTTCCTAATTATTCCTCAAGATTCAAGTTTTTCTTTATTAGGTGATTTCAGTACTCTTCAGAATATGTTTTTCTGTGAAGATAAATAATGGTCTCAATAGCACAATTAAGCCATGCATGAAGCCTTGTTTTGTAAGTGTTTTTTTGTTATGCCCTAAATCTGGTTTGTGTCCAGGTGGATCAGTAAGTAGCCACCTGTATTTATAGCCATAGGCCTTTGTCCGTACCCCATACTTTCAAGACCTCTGTGTGACAGTCCTTCATTTTGCATGCATTCTAGGGCTGTTGTTTGTTTACTTTACACCAAAATAGTTCCTTAAAAGAATATTGTATTTATATATGTAACGTTATCTGCTTGTATCTAACTACCTGTGACAACATTGGAAGTAGTTTTCAAATTTGTTTACATTTATTGTCCTCAGATTACATATAATTGCACCTCCTCCCTTCCTGCCATGACAGAAGTTCTTTGTTATATTCTCTTCAGATTTAGGGTGTCAGCCAGACAACCTAAGCTTCCTCTGCAAATTAGGGAACTTCTTCATTGGTCAGTCCGAGTATTTGTGGAACAGACTTACAGACTTCTGAACAGCTCCCAAGCTCTGTATCTGTGCACATACATATGCAGTCTGTATTTTTGAAATGATACAGAAAGGCAGTTAATAATTCTGGTTTTGTCCTCTTTTTGTTTAACACAGTTAGTGCATTGTTGTTTTGTTTTATTTTCTCCAAGGAAAACTATCTGTTCTTGTACCCCTTCAGGGAGGGTGCATCAATTGGTAGAGGGACAAAACTAAACTTAATGTGAAAATGATAAATGATTGCGTCCAAAAGTAGGAAGCATTCTTACCATGTTATTCTAATACTGTGCGGAGTGATTTCAAATGTTGTTTTTTTTTTTCCTTTTATACCTGAAATTTGAATTGCATTATTTTACAATTTTGTCAACCTAAATCATTAATAATGCTCTAAATGAAGGGATGACAAGCTCTATTTATCCTCTTGTCTGCTTACTGCATATTATTGTAGTACTGTATTCTTTTAAAGAACTTTTAATCTTGTCTTACATTTACGGTTTCTATTCCATACCTTTATCTGAACCTTTCATTCTTTTCACACATCTATTTTCAAAGTTGTTTTTTTTTTTTTTTTTTTTAGTTTAAAAAAAAAATTAGAAGGCCCATGTCAAAATACCATTTTTAATGATCTTTTCTAAGGGGTTCCTGCAAGGTTTTTCAGTATTCTCTTCTGCAAAGAACAACATACATAATTTTGCTTCCTTGATTTCCCTGTAGATCCTCTCAAACTATGTAAATCCCTTTTTGCAGATATAATCAGTTTTCAGTGGTCTCTACTGTGCTTATGAATGCAGTTCTCTTAATGAAGATACTGGTTCTATTGAATAAGGAGATGGCCGTATAAACATAATATGAACTGGGACCATTTAGTAGAAGATCACAGTTTATCAACATAGAAGGCAGACCAGCTATTAAAGGAAAAACACTGCAGTGAGCAAAGAAGTAATTGAGAAAATTGTAAGAAGGCTTAGAAGATACAGCATGCTCTCAGGAACCACCCTGCCCCTTTCGAAAGGAAAAGGCATGTTATGCACTTGCTGGTGGAGGTCTCCTGTACAACATACCTACTGCCAGGAATTGCGTAACTGTGAAGTAGTTTCATTTTCTCTCTTTCTTAGTCAATAGTGAACATTCATAGTGCTAGAAACAACTATGCTATTTGAAAGCCAGTCTGTTTGGAGGTTGAAAAAAGAAAACAAAAAAATAAAAACTAAAGGAAACGCGAATAGAATCCATAATCTCTGGCTGTTGAAACTCTGAAATTGTCAAAGATTATAGGAGGAACTATGTGTGTTGTTGTCAAGCACTAGTGAAGGGCCTGAGTTCTGCCTGTGTAAACTGTCCTTTCAGTTGCTTGAGAGATTTTTGCTTTTTGTCTGAAACTACTATATAGATTTTGCTGTTTGTCTTGCATGCATTGATGTCATTATAACAACGTTACTAAATGACAGTGATTGTGATTAATCCATGAGGTTCTGGAAGGGCTTTAAAGTACAAGATTTTGACACTAGACAGAGTAAGGTATATGATACAGCAGAAAGCAGATAAAATTCATTATTTGTCCGTGACTGATACCACTGTCATGGCAGTAGCTAAACTGAACTATACTGTGGAAGTCTAGCAGACAACAAAGATCTAGTGTTTGAACAATATTAGATAATAAAAAGAAATGTGGAAAAGCTGTCAAACTTAGGTGTACCTAGTAACATATTTTGCATTAATCGTGGGTTATATATGAAATAACACACACTTGATAGAGAGTTTTGGGTGGTGAAACTTTGAAGAAGAATTAGTATTCACATACAGAAATAGAGGATCTTAATCTCCAGTAAAAAATCTTTGAAATACCATTCCAAACACACACACAGAGCAACAATGCTGATCATAAATTTGCAAAGCCTTATGTGAAAGCCCTTTCCCTCAGATCTGAGGGAGGGCTTCATATACAATTTATATTATTTGTAATAAGAATGTCAAAATGAGAAGCCTGATTTGGAGAACATTTATCTTTATTTTACCTGTCTAGAAATCCAACCAAGTGAAAATGGAACAGTTTATGGGTTTCATAATCTCATTTATTCTATTCTCTGTTGCAGCAGAGAAATAAATCCTATGATTAAGATTTTCAGAAACCTGTAGTTAGGCACTGGCCCAAGTTTGCAAAATGCTGAGCTACTGCTAGCTTTTTTTTTTTTTTTAAAATAAATTCTACTTTGTTGCAAATTCACTTAGTTGCAGTAGAAAGCAATGCAATTTGGAAACTGGAATGTCTTAAAATGGATGGGACAAACAGGTATATCTGAAATCTATCTGGTGATTCAGAATTTAACTCCAAACTCATCTGTTCTTTGCTTACTTTCAATTAATAGAACTACACTGAATTTTTAATACTGTTGTTACGTGAAAGTTACTGAACCACGTGAACTGGAGTGCAACAGATGTCAGGTAGAAATGACAAGACTGGGCCCTATGACTGGGTAGAATCAGATTTATTTTGGGAAGTTCTTTAAGGGGATAGAAATTTCACAAGAACAACTTCCCTTTCTTTTTAAAAGACTTCCTTTTACCAAGGAAAGAGGGGGATTTGTTTATTTGTTTTGACTACGTGAATGGGGTTCACGTCCTGATACAAGTTTCTTCAGTATAAATCCTAGTAAGCTATGTTGACTTATATTGTAACATTGTAGACTTTGCTATTGTTACTCTGTCTATCTCATTAAAATCAATTGAGTCATTCCAGATGGGAGCAATTGAAATCAATGTTTGGTCCCTGATAATTTAGTTTAACCAGAGAAACTTCTGTTTGTAGAAGGAGCTCTTTGAAGTGGAACAAACACTGATAGTTAGCAGTGAAGAGAGGTTTTATTTGACCCGTCTTTCTGAATTCTATTCCTTTCTCATCAGATATGGAGTTATACTTTCTGACATGAAGTTCTAAGGGAAAGAAATCTGGTTTTGTTTTTATCTATCTGTTATCTAATTTAAATGTAACAAATCTAGTTAACAAAAATCTTTTTCTCATACTTCTGTTGTTTGATTTTGGCTTAATTTGTAGAAAATTTTGAATTTTGGATTTTTTTTTTTTTTTTGAAAATCATACATTTGATAACACTGGCTGCAAAGTTTTTGTAATATTGTAGATGAGCATACATTAACTTCACTCTTTCCTTAGGAATAATCTTTTAATGTATGAGAAAGTGCTTCTTATATTGTTAAAGTAACAAACAACCTAGAATGAAACTGTCTCAAATTGCTGAACAAACTAGAATAGAATAATTTGTGAGACATGAAAAATTCTTTTCTGTTTTTCATGTTTTCTTATGGTTCTTTATCCTAGGTCTAAGACGGGAACTGGAGAAATGCCTTCATTGGTCAAAGCTGGATTTAAGTATTTTAAGAAAGTAAACTTAATATAGATATATACTCTATATATAATATAGATATTATATTATATTATATTATATATTAATATAGATATATACTATATATATAGATATAAACTTGATAGAGAAGATTGTGGCTGGTTCTTGAAATTAATTCAGCTTTCAGCGCTCATTGAGGCAAGAGTTTAATAAGGTAAGAAATATGTAGCTCAGTACCATTAGGGATTAGATATATCTGAAGGCAATATAACAAATCTTGAAGACAGAGAAGTTAATTTTATCATAACAAAGAGCAGTTAGTGGTCAATGTTGTTGACTGGTGTAGGAGCTTAAACTTGTTCTTGTCAGGAACAAGGCTTTGCAAGGAGTCACCATGTATTTACCATTTAATTTGGTTCATATGATCTAAGCATGGGCCTTGCTGAGTTTCTTGATAGCTCTGAGAACATGAAGAGGAGCAGTGTGTCTTGTGTGTCTGTACAGATGCATATGGTAGTGCTAGGAGGGCACTCCAGAAGCACACCATTACTCAGGTGCTTGCAGTAAGACCCTTTCTGGGGATATGGAGTCTCCAGAGACCTAACTGAAATACGCTGTTTGTCTTCTAACTGCTTATTACAAAGCTGATAAGGTTTTGCTATTTTTTGTGCTTTTTGTTTGTTTGTTTGTTTTTGTTTTTCTGCTTCCAAATCATGAATGTCTGAAGTCAGGTTGATTATGTTTCCTGGTAACACTTGAGCTTTCTGATAAAATACTGATGCAAGTATGTTTATCAGATGATTGATGACTATCTCAAAAATTTAGTCTTACATGAGTTTTTGAAGACTCCATGTTACACTAGCAGGCAGCCAAAAGACTAAAGACCAGAGTACCACTTTAAGAAACACAAAATTATCACAGAAACAACAAAGAGCCTCAAGAGAGGTCATTCTCCCAGAATCAATTATATGTCTTGGTGGGGGGAAAAAAAAGCACCCTTGAGATTTCAATGAATAAACCTGTTAAAAGACCTTATGTCAACATAATTTTCTGAAACAAGAGTAAAATAGATTAACGTGTTACGGCAGGGGACAAAAATTGGTACATTCCAGGGATTCCAAAGTCTCATCTAGCATGGCGCGATTCATCTGCAATTCCAACCCAGAAAAAAAAAAAAGTCTATTCATAAAAAAAAAAGTTTTTTTTCTCTTATTCTGACTTAAAGAAAAAGAAAAGGAGACCTTTTGAAGCATTTTGTCAAAAATAACAGAAGAAAGTACTTGATTCCATTAAACAATGAAGCAACTACTTTCTAAAATGGGACACAGAGTTTTAGGATTTGCCTATTTCAGACCAATAATTTAAACCTTTCACATCACATACAGTGGCACTTTTAGTAGGAGTTTAATTTGGAATTTGTCTTTTTCAAGCTGACCTCAAAACAACTCTTAAGTTGTTTGGGTAATCTGTGAGTCTTCAAAATTCCAATATTCTGTTTGCATATTCTCAGTTGTTCTTTAATCTTTAATTTTCAGTAGGGAATCTGAATAAAGAAAGTAAATAATTTCCATTTTAATAATATATATCTTCTGTTAATTCATCATTTGATGCTATGAAATATTGTAGATATAATAGCATCCGCTATCCATTTCCTAGCGCATTTGATTAGACAGCCCCCCCGTATCATTTAGAAGGAAATCTAAACATGTTTTTTATAATTTGTAGCTAATCATCGGTAGTCCAAAGTATAATTTCCACTGTGTTTCAAAAATACTTAGTGTTGACATTATTATCGTTCTCTATTCGTTTACCTTGACTTGGAAACTTCTCTCACAGTAATAGAGATTTCAGATAGTTTTATTATGTGCTATCTCCATTTACTGTTTACACAATCTATACAACATAGTACACATCCTTCACGCAAGAAGTAGAAACTACTTTTTTATCAGTCAAAATTATGAGTGCAGCTATAGGCCAGAGTCATCAAAGGCAGTACGGGGGAAGAAAAGATCATCTTTTTATGGTAGCCAGTTCCCCATTATTCACCGAAGATTTACTACTGTAAAGGAGAAGGCTCTTCTGGCTAATCTTTAAAGTGCTTTTTTCACAAAGGATGACTTCAGTTCTTACCAGGCCTAGGTGCTCCAGCAGTGGAAGAGTAAGAAGGGAGGTTTTGAATCATGGTCCTTTGTGCCCACACCACATTTCCTTCCAGATAGCACCATTCACACTACAATCTGTCAAATGTTACTCTGGAGAATATGGGCTAATGCAGTCATCTACTACTAAGGACATAATGTCAAAGATTTTATCCTGTCATAGTAAAGAGAAATATGGTTAAAGATAACCTCTGGACACCCATCATGTAGCCGGATTATGAAAGGCAAACACTGAAACACCATGTGGGACTTGTATTGAATACATTCCTTCCTGCTAAAATAGCTTAAGGCTGGATGGATTTATTGCCAAAATGGAGTTGTAACAGTGTAAAGACAGGTTGCCTTGTTTAAACTACAGGAATGCCAGTACATATGATAAGGGTGTGAGGTCTACAGTTAAGTCTTTGAGGTAATTTTCAAGATTACCCTCAGAAATCACTTGTCCCTATCATACCAAGTGCCTTTTTGCAACTGAAGTGAATTTCAAGGGTGGCTGTCAGAGATGTCTTAGCAGCTGCCTTTGTTGGATTAACTTCTGTTGCATTTCACTATCTACTCTAGAAAGAAAAAAACAGCTAAAACAGTTGAGCAATAGAAAGCAGAGACAGTAGGTCAGATTTCCAAATCTGATCAAGATTTTTCTTGGAGTTAAACAAGCTATATTAAAAACAAAAGGCTCTAATCTGATAACAGGATTTTTTTTTTCTTTTAATTAAATTTAGGGAAGCCATTAGCACCAAAACATCATCTTTAAATATTGATACTTGCAACAGTTAAGAATACAGATTGTACAACCGGATGGATCAGGAGAAGAGTAATCATGGGATATAGCAGCTCTTAGACTTAGAAGAAAATTCGACCTATGTAATTGGGATTTATGAGTTTCCATGTGCTGTTACAACTCCTTTCTCCTCATTCCTCTCAGTAACATTATAACTTGTTGTTCAATTCCAGCTAGGTTTGACAGAGGTCACTGGCAAAGTACAGTTGAATTCAAGGCTTATGAAAATAAGATATTGAGGTATTGGACAGAAAAACAGACATTATTAATACTGCAAATGTGAAGAATAACAGCAGATTGCTATGCAGTATGAGGCATGAGGAGGCTATGTAGGAGAAAGCACTGCTTAAAGGTCTCAAGCTTTGTAAGCTCTTCGTGTAGGTTTACCTACCATGGCTGGCACTCAAGAGACATAAAGCCAATGGAAACAGACTTCATTAACTAAAGTATTTGACTACTACTACTTTGCCTGTAGAGTTCCAGTGGGAATCAGGTCAATTACACATGGACAAGCTAATTACTCTTTGATGTTTGGCTGTTTCATCTGCATGATTTCAGTTCAGTTCCCCATGGGAAATGTTTATATCATGAGAAATCCAGCACTGTAGCAGAGCCCATTGTAAACCAGAGGCTTCACCATGAAGAACTTCCTTTTTGAAAAAGAGATTAGAAATGTCAGCATAAATGTTGTACTGCAAAGGTATGTAATTTCTCTGACCAACTGCAAGTAAGAGTTTGCTATGATGGCTTACAGTTCATAGAACGCCAGTTTCTGTTCATTCCAAAAGGGAGTGACTACTTCAATAATAGTTTCTGGAAGGATGACACAGCAATATAGAAAAAACAGCCTGTACTGTTTGCCCTATAGGTTGGAGAACTTTTGTATATCTCGCTTCCATCGATAGAATTTTTTGGAAGAGGTTCATTTATTAAGAAAGGAAGGAAGGAAGGGAGGGAGGGAGGGAGGAAGGAAGGAGGGAAGGAAGGAAGGAAGGAAGGAAGGAAGGAAGGAATGAAGGAAGGAAGGAAGGAAGGAAGGAAGGAAGGAAGGAAGGAAGGAAGGAAGGAAGGAAGGAAGGAAATATTCCCTGTTAAGGGTTTTTGTTTTGTTGTTTGGTTTTGTTGTTTTCATTTTGTTTAAGAATTAGGTAGGTTTCAGATAATTCACTTCAAGTGCAGAATTTTAGAGTGAATTTTGAGACCCCTTGACTAGAGAGATCCATTTGTGAATCACTGACAAACAGCTAACTATAGTCAACAGCCATATACTTAACTCTATCAGAACAAACTGAAGAAAGCAGAGTTGATTTTTAGCTGGATAACAAATCATACATTTCTGATTTAACAGTCTGATACTGTAAGAGGTAAAAAAATGTATTCTATTTCTTCAGAGTTATTTCTTTCAATGTATCTTTAAAGGGTATATTATTAGTCTGTCCTAATGCAAAATGATCAGCTGAAACTAATCTTACTAATGAGGTTCATTTGTTCTTTGACAAAGCAATAAATAGTTTCCTCAAGAAAAAACTTAACTAATAGTTTAGCCACAGTGTTATAATTAATTTTCTTCTCCGGCGCTAGCAAGCATGGAAACAAACAGTAAATTTTTCATTTGTTCATCTGTTCAGAACAACTGTTTAGCACAGATATGCTTGATTAATGGATTTAATTTGTTCCCTTCTCCTGTAGTCAGTTTTCATATTACACTGGTTATCAGAGGATAGGACAATAATGTGGGTACTCTCATTGTACTGTATTCCATCAGTGTCAGGGCTACCTTCTAGCTCTGGGTCTGCATCTTTAACCTTTGTAGTCCTGCCGAATCTTTCATCAATCTGTGTTACAGTCACCTTGGGAAGGAAAAGCAGAAGCACTCAGTCAGCACTTACAGGTAGTAAAGTGTGTCATTATTTCTTACAAAATTCTGGCAGCAGTGCACCTTTCATTTCAAACAGAAATATGATTTGTGAGGTGAGCTACCCTACTGTTAAGAGTAGAAAATGTAAGTTAATAGTCTGGTTACTATCTGGATTTTATATTTATATTTGTATGTGCATGTTTGTAAAAATGCACATACGTATATATAAAATTATATTTGTTTTTCTTACAGTTTTTATATACAATATTTCTGTGGTTCTAAAAATTATTACTGTTACATACTTATAATTTATATGCCTGCTTCAAGTAACATCATAAATAATAAATAGACATTTCACAATCTTAGTTTCCTCTCATTGGAACACATAGAATCATAGAGACTTGCCAAGGTTATTCAAGGGTTCAGGATAGTGAAAGTGATGAACAATTAGAAGGTGCCACGTTCCTTCAGTTTCTATTATGGTAAAAAGGAGTTGAACCAAATTTAGTGGCATACATGTATATATTACTTCTTTAAGTGGCACATTACATGCTTACGTAATAAATCAAGTGTAAAAGATCCTTAAGAACTGCTGAAGTAATAAGGTGTTTCACGGTGTCACCATAGGTATGCATCATACGAATTCTTTGAGGATGCTGGCATAAAACTGGGAAAAATAATTTTAGTGAACTTAGATTTTTTTAAATTCAGCAACTACGTAATTAAGAGTTGTACATCCTCTGAGTTATCATATGTATTTCAGTATTACACAGTGGTGTTGATATTTACTTGTGTTCTCCTTATTTCAGTTACGTAAAAATGAGAGACAGTTTAGGCCAAAGAACCTTCACAATGTAACTAGAAAATTACACAAGTGAAAAAAAATGAAAAAGGAAAAAAAAAAAAAAGAGAGATGAGCATGACCTGCCCAAAGTCACAGAGCAGGCTGCTGTCATAGCCAAGAGTAGACATGAGATCTGAGATCCTGCTCAGTGTGTAGTCCACTGAACATATTGACTCCTTGTGACACTTGCGTTTAAATACCTTCCATCCTTCTTATTTCTGCTACAATCACTTCATCAGGATGGAATAATACCATAAACACACTAGAAATTTCAATACGCTGTTGTATAATGAGGAAAAATATTTGTTACACAGAGCTGGCTTTAGAAGAACCTTATACTAAATCCTCTGTGGCACATAGTGGCCCAACAAGTTGTCAGTTTTTTCTCTTCTTCTTCTCTTCTGCAAAATTTTCTCATTTCTCAGGCTCAGAAATGACCATTAATTTTTCCTATTTCAAATGTAGTTCCGGATTGGAGAGAAAAATTGTGAGCATAATGAATAAAAGAAAAAGAATACCCATGACTGATGTTAGGTAATATCTTAATTGACGTAATTATGACATCTAAAGCCAAGAGTAAATCAATAAGGAAATAACAAAAATAGGGCTGTATAAAGATAGGATATTTCAGAAACATTTTGTAATTAATACTGACCGGAGTGACAACTTTCTAAAATGTCATTCTAGTTCTGATTTGTTATTGTGGTTACCTGTTTCACCATCTTGAAAGATTTTTTTTTTCTTTTTTTTTTTTCCTTCATTCAGTTAAGGACAGCTTGATTTGCAAGGCAAGTTGAGAATGGCCAAATATAAATATTTGGTTCATCTTTTGATTTTGAGAGTGTCCACACTAAATTTTCGTTGTCTTGGTGAGAGTACTGGAAACTCCAAAACAAAGCAGAAGTTGGATTTTACCTGTGAATCATTTTTTCTCATTACAACGTACACATAAAATCTGTTCAAAATTTCCATGCAATTATTTTCATTTAGAAATGATATCAACGAAAACAAAAATAACCAAGCACAGCATTTTTTTCTAGGTTGTAACTTGCTAATTGTGCAAGTTTAAAAAAAAAATAAAACCTGGAAAAAAAAGTAATGGTTATATTTTTAAGTTATAGAAATCATAAAATGATAGAGTAAACTGAGTGGGAAGGGACCCATGAGGATCATCAAGTCCAACTTCTGGGACTGCACAGAAAAATCCAAAAATCAAACCGTAAGTCTGAGAGTCTCTTCTTGAACTCAGTCTCAGTGCCATGAGCACTACCCTGGGCTGCCTGTTCCAGTGCCCAACCACCCTGATGGTGAAGAGCCTTTTCCTGACATCCATCTTGAGCCTCCCTTGTCCCAGCTGCATTCCGTTCCCTCAGGTCCTGTCACTGTCCCTGCAGAGCACAGTGCAGCACCTGCCCATCTGCTCCCCTTGTGAGGGAGCTGCAGGCCACCATGGACCAAGTGACCTCCAGAGGTCCCTTCCAACCTCAGCCAGACACTGGCTCCTGTGTTTTTGGAAAACATTTCCTAATTCTGTGACAGCAGTGCACTCAGCACCCTGTGCCCATGTTCCCCCACAAAGTGCTGCGGAGACACGGTCAGAGCGTTTGTTCACATAGGCTGTTTATTGTTGTCAATATATAGGATGAAGCTCCTTGACGGAATGGATTCCCTCCAAGAGTTTGGGTGCTCACTGCCTGGAAGAAGTTGAGCAGTCCAGCTGTTTGGGAGGCCGGGGACAACACTATCCATCTCCTCAGGTACCCTCTCGTTGCCTTCCCTCTCGAGGAAGCGGTTGAGGTGTTTCTTCTCCAGGCAGCAGCAGAAGCACGGCAGGAGGTCATCCAGGCGCAGGGGGCAATCTTTCCTTTGCCAGGCTTGCCAGGGCTGTGGCTGTCAGCTGGTGAATCACAGCCGTCTTCAGGGCGTGGGGGGAAAAGCCTTTGCTCACCAGCATACGGGCGCAGGGCTGCAGATGTTTGAGGTGGAAGCTGTGGGGTCGGGCATGCCTGGCCGTGTGCCCGACAGACTGCATCTCTGCCACAGCACAGCTCTTTGGCGGTGCCGTGCCGCTGGTGAAGCTGGCCGCGGCTACTCCAGGCTCAGGAAGGAGTCCGAGTCATCTAGCCACACCCCAAGCGTGATCTCATGGAGAGGGTGCTCTGGGAGGCGTTGGCCAGCCTGATCTTGCAGGAGCGGCGGGAGGGCAGCACCGTCACGCGGCAGTGGCGCGACTGCGGCAGAAGCTCCCAGGCTGCTTTCACCAAGGCCTGGAACCAGCAAGTGGTTTCCTCCACATCCAGGTAGGAGCCGGTGCAGAGGGTGCGCAGCAGGCTGGGCTCCTGTCTTCTTCTCAGCTCGTGCTTGGGGTGGTGGAGGAAGCACAGCATGTCCCCCACCAGCCGCTCCCTCGTGCAGGCGCACTCCAGCTCCACGCGCAGGCCGGGCTTCCTCTCTGGCATCTCCCCCTCGGCGCCCAGCTCCAGGTGGAAGGCGTACCCGGGGGGAGGCCTCAGGGGCACGAGCAGGCGGTAGAGGACATTGTCCTGCCGGGTACTCCCGTCTTCGGAGAAGCAGCCCACGCTGATGGCTGGCTGCAGCCGTGGCTTGAAGAGAGATTCCCCGGAGAGTCTTTGGCAGGCACCAGGAAGCTTGTCCACCAGCTCCTCCACCACCTTGCACTTCTCGGCCATGTACGGCGCCGGCCACTGGGTGCGATTGGCCCAAACCCTGCCCAGATCCCAGGTGTCATCGGTGTGGCTGTCATCTTCTACACCATCATTCTTCTCCTTCTCCTTCTTCCCTGGGTAGCTGCCCTGCTTGCTTCTGCTGCCAAGCCCAAGTCTCCATTTCCTGAGCCACCGGCAGAGCCCGAAGAGCAGGACAAGGAGGTCAATAAAGGTCCAGAGCTGCCACTGCTGCAAGGCAGTGAAGAGCAGGGCTCCCAGGCCCACCCCGCTCTGCTCCTGGCTCCTCTCCTCCATCTCATGCAGCAGCCGAGCCATGCCTTCAATCAGCTGCTCCGCATGATGCTGCATTCGCTCATTTGCATCCGCATCCACACGATCATCCAGGAACCACGGCTTCTGGGCAATGCCCAGCACAGCCAGGGCGAGGAAGATCAGCCGAGCCATGGCTTGCAGGAGGTGCGATCTGCACTCACCAATGGCCAAGGCCAAAGTGTGGTGGCGCTGCTGCTGCCTGCCCTGATGACAGCTCCCCCGCTGGGACTCATCCTCTGTGCTGTCAGAGGCACCACAGCCACATCACACCAATCCCCCTCCTCTCCTCTCCCCTCCTCTGCTCTGCTTTCCAAAGTGAAGACAACCTCTGCTGGGTGAGATTCGGGAAGTAAAGAGGCAGAGTCAAAAGACATCTGGACATGGAATCACAGACTCTCCTGAGTTGGAAGGGACCCATGAGGGTCATCACGTCCAGCTCCTGGATCCACACAGGACTATCCAAAAATCAAACCACGTGTCTGAGAGCATTGTCCAAATGATTCTGGAATTCCAGCAGACTTGGTGGCATGACCAGTTCTCTGGGAAGCCTTTTCCCCTGTCCGACTGCCATCTCAGTGATGAACCTTTCCCTAACCCCCAGCCTGACCCTCCCCTGTCCCAGCTCCATGCTGTTCCCTCAGGTCCTGTCGCTGTCCCCGCAGAGCAGAGCTCAGCAGCTGCCCCTCTGCTCCCATTGTGAGGGAGCTGCAGGCCACCACGAGGCCTCCCCTCAGCCTGCTCTGCTCTGGGCTGAACAAGCCCAGGAACCTCAGCTGCTCCTCACATGTCTTGCCCTCTACACCCTCCACCACTTCCATGGCCCTCCTTTGTACACTCTCTCCAGTAGGTCTGTATCCTCCTTCCATTGTGGCGCCCAAAACTGCGCACAGCACTCGAGGTGAGGCCGCAGCCGCGCAGAACGCAGCGGGACAGTCGCTTCCCCGGACCGGCTGCGCTGGGCTTTGTGCAGCCCAGGGTGCGCTTGGCTCTTCTGGCTGCCAGGGCATGCTGCTGACTTTTATTCCACTTGCTGCCAACCAGAACCTCTGCATCCCTCTCCACGGGGCTGCTCTCCAGCCTCTCATCCCCCAGTCTGTACGTATATTCAGGGTTGCCTCTTCGCTCCCCGGTGCAGAATCTGGCACTTGCTTTTGTTAAACTTCACACAGCTGATGATTGCCCAACCCTCTAGTCCGTCAAGGTCTCTCTGCAAGGCCTCTCTGTCCTGGAGGCAGTCAGCAGCTCCTCCTAATTTAGAACCATCTACAAACTTACTTAGTGTGAATTCAAGTTCTGTGCCCAGATCATTTATGAAAACATTGAAGAGAACTGGCCCTAAAATGGAGCTCTGGAGAACCCCACTGGTGACTGGCCACCAGTCTGATGTAGCTCTACTTACCATAACCCTTTGAGCCTGGCCCTTCAGGCAGCTGTTTGCCCATCGTACTATGTACTTGTCTAGCTGTATGCTGGACGTTTTGTCTGGATGGATACTGTGAGAAGCAGTATCAAAAGCTATGCTGAACTCCAGAAAGATTACATCAGCTGGCTTCCCTTTGTCACCTAGATGGGTAACCTTGTCGTAAAATGAAATTGAGTGAGTTAAACAGGACTTTCCCCTACTGAACCTATGTTGGCTATGACCAATGAGCGTGTTGTCTCTGAAGTGTTTTTCAATAACTCTCAGACTGGTCTTCTTCATGGTTTCACCTGGCACCAAAGTTAGACTGACAGGCCTGCAAATACCACGGCCTTGGGCATGGTCCTAAGCAGCCTGCTCTAGGTGGCCCTGCTTAAAAGGTGGGGTTGGACCAAGTGACCTCCAGAGGTCCCTTCCAACCTCAGCCAGACACTGGCTCCTGTGTTTTTGGAAAACAACACAGGCACCACACCACAGCTGCATCACAGCAATCCCCCTCCTTTCCCCTGCTCTGCTCTGCTTTCCAAAGTGAAGGGAATCTCTCTAAGTTCATCAGATGTGTTGAAATGATACATCAAGGTAGGTTCATATTAAGAAAATATTCATCACTGATAGGGCAGTTGGACATGGGAAAAAGCTTCCCAGAAACCTGGTGAAGAGGACCTCTCCAGGGTGAGTGTTGCAGAACTAAACAGAGAGAGTCAAAAGCTATTTGCATATAGAATCATAGAGTATCCCAAGTTAGAAATAACTCACAAGGATTGTCGAGCCCAGACACAAGACAGTCCAAAAATTGAACCATAAGTCTGAGAGCACTGTACAAATAATACAAATAAACTTTTTTTTTTTTTTTTGTATAAAAATACTTGATGGGTCCCTTCCAAATCGTGTTTTCCTGTGATTTCATGACTCTAAATCCTTGAAGTTTCTCTTGATTTCTTATAGGAAATTATAAGAATACAACCTTCATTTTGTGGAGATGTGCTAATAACACAGACCCTCATTGTGTAGCACTAAAAAATACAAACATTCTTCAAGGTAATTAATAGCTCCGTTTTCAAATTAAAGTATGAAAAGTGTGTCATGTTGAATATCACACAGTAATCATTGACTGCAATAAAATCCTTACTGTCATGAATAAGTGACTTCAGTTCTGTAGGGAAAAATGAAGAGTAATACAGCAATTAAATTGTAATGTACCTCTTTTGTGTTTGCACATTAAAATAAAGTTGCCTTGAAACCGTAGTTCTAGGACTTACCATCTAAGGAACATTTTATTTCATAAGCTCAGTGGTGATATTTTTATTTAAATGTAGCACTGTGTGTGCACGTGTCCCTGAACACATAATATCTATTCAAACTCCATCATTAGCATGATAGCTAACAAGCTTGGAGATGACTTAGTTAAAGGTCAGGTGCTTCATTAAAACCACTTGTCAGCCATTGGAGGATTTCCAGGAATGGTGAGCTGTGACAAAAACAACTGAGTTTATATTATACTTTGCACAATTAATTCTAAAGAAATTAGAGGCAATTTAGAGGAATAGCTGAGAGACCAGTCAAGATGAATTACACTCATCTGTACTAAACCAAAGTGCTTCATTGCCCTGGCAATTAAAATACTGTTATCTGTATAGAAATGACCATTATGTCAAGCAGCCTGAGCCTGTAATCCTTAGTCAAAAACTGCATCATAAGTTTTCCTCAGGAGACATAACTGAATTCAGAAGCCTTCCTAGCACATTCAGTAGCATATTCAGGGCTTTGTATTTACTGGGGAAAGCATCCTTGTATTTTTTGATACAGGGCTGCAAAGTCTGTTTGTTCAAACAGAGGAATTGGAAGTCACTTAAGGCTCTTGCTTAGGGAGATTGTGAACAATGTATTTTAATATATTCTGTACTTTCTGTGTCCGTCATACCACCACTTAACCTAGAGTCGAAACAAATGCTACATTCTTCTATATGCCAAAGCAGGAGGCTGTTCCATTGAGGGCTTACTGCTTTGCACCATTTTTGGTCTGCTGTCTGAAGGACATACTCCTGTCTTACTGTGGCTTTAACTTGGCATGCCCAAGTAATTAAAGACCGTTACAATGGTTGAAGTAATTCGATGTATGAAAATGAACTGTTGAAACAAGACATTTATAGTATTAGAGTAAGATTACTTAAGTACTCTAATCTGACACATTGACAGAGAAGTTAACAATTTGGAAGGGAATAATTTCCTTTTAATGTCTTGTTACAAAATCTGAGAACAAAAAGAATGAACTTGAAGTAGGTATTGTTAATTCAGAGAAAACAGCGTAGAATTCACTAGTGACAGAGAGCAAGATGTTGCAGCTTGGATTTAAAACAGGCACAGCAATATACTGAATGTTTACTTCAGATGATTAATTTTTCACTGTTGAAAAAAAAAAAAAAGTTATCCAAGCCTCAAGAAGTACTGTGAGCTGTAGTTGAATGAAGGGACTGCATGTCTTCAACTTGGGTGAAACTTTTTGTTATAGTGTGCTTGTAGTACAACAAATACACAGTAATTAAAGCCAGAATGAAAAGCAGGAAGCAAATGGAAATAAATATATATTTTAAAAAATCCATATTAATTTGGTTTTCAGGAATTTTAATTTATTAGAACATTCACAAGTAGCAGCCATATGAGAAGATACGTAAAGAACTTTTTATTAAATTTATGACTGTTGAGTTAGTTAATCTTCTTGCCCTACTTCAGAAGCTCTCTTGTTCTTTCTCTCTAATGGCATGAGAATACATTTTCCATTTTTGTTCCAAAGCCTGAAAATTCAAATTAATTCATTTGGTATTTCCATAGCCTCAGTATTATTCAGAAGAATTTTTATTATGTACTTCCCAATATCAGCTGTGTTCTTCCAGCTTTCAAGGTTTCTGTTTCTCCTCTCCCAAAGCTAATGTTGAATTGAGGGAAGGTGGAAGAAACAATCAACTGGCCTGTTTTTACCAAAGAAGTTGAAGTGCCAAAGAAGTTTTCCTCCCTTCCTCCTGTTGCCTTCTTCCTGTAAATACATATTATCATTTGAGAACAGAGGAGGACAGCTGAGACTTTAATTAGCTGCTTTTTTAAAAGAGGTGTGAATATGCATAGATCAGATAATCAGCGGTTGTGCTCAGTGGTGGATAAAACAATAAGAATGTCTCTGAACATTAAAATCATGCCAGCCCTGACCAAAATCTTATGAGTAAGAAAAAAATCAGAAGTTAATAAAACTGGCTCCATTAAAATCTCAAGATATATTTCAATACACAAATTAGACTACACTGTTGACAGAGATCTAGTTTAGGACCTCTTTCTGGGATTTCTTGTCATGTAACAGCTGGGTACAGTAGAAATGTTTTAATATTTCCTGTGACAATTTGTTAAGAGAAGCTACTATATGATCCTGGTGTGTATCACAGCTTTTATCCTTTAATTTCAGTAAAAAGTTACTTGAATATGTATATATACATAAGAGGAAATTATTGAGTAGCTACTCTATACCTACTTCAGACTACTGCAAAATGTCATAATGACAATCATTGTGGATGTCTGTTGGGAGGAATAGGTTGAGAACGGAAGATTGGCAAGTAGGATGGGATCAGAACTGAAGACTGGCAAGAACTGTAAAGACACTCAGGTGACCTTGCATCTGGGAATGCATAATATCTGGGGAGTAGTAATGTAGGAAAGCACATAGATTGCATTTCATGCTGTTTGTGCTCTGTGTGTTTGGCAAGTAGCACATGTGTGTATAGGTAACATAGGTGTTTGGTAGACTTGGAGGCACCCTATCAGATGCGCTTGAGAAGATGCTGCAGAGATCAAAGAAGCACAGTGAGAATCACAGCATGGTGGTAAAAACTGTGCCTGTGCAAACTCTGGATAAAATCATGTGTAAACAGTAGGCTGGTGATCTGTCATGGACTGAGCTTAGCAGTGCCTGCATCCTCACTTGTGTGCCTCTGCTGGGGTGTTGCTTTGGGGATACCTCAGCTGGCGAGGTAATGAAAATAAATCTCTTTGCATTTTACCCATGGGTCTGCTGCTTGTGTGTGCTGACTCACACGGTGTCATCAGAAATCTTAAAATGTAGAGGGAATAAAAAAAATGAGAATTGAATCCTTTCAGGCTACTGTTTACAGAAGAAATACACCTAGAATGCAGTATTGACTTCATGGCAACTTTCCATAAAAAATGAGAAGTGAAAAACTGTTGCCTACTTTTCATGATATGCTAAGTTTGATACAGAAGAGTTTGGATATTTGTGTATATGTACACCATAACAATGTATTTGGTAACAATTTTATTTTCTAAAACCAGCTGCAAACTACACAGGCAAACCAACCTCAAGCATTCCTGAGGTTTTGCAATACCCTAGAATAGCAAGTCCATGCCAAACAAGTAAGATTAGTCTAATGAGGGCTGGTTTGGGTCTAAAAAGATTTGAGTTCAGTTCTCTTCTGTACCAGAGTTTTCCTTCCAAAACGGTCAGTCTTTCTCCCCCAGATACCAAGAACAACATTTTCTGACTTCAGAATTACATAATAGTGAAGGAGATTTGTAGGCCTGCTGCTATGATATTGGTGGTGGAATATCCCTTATCAAAGATTGTTAGATACAGGGTTTGTTTGCTTTTTCATATTTATTCTCTGAGTAGCTCATCATCTGAGATACAACATAAATACTTATTTTGGTTTAATTCAGCTGTTCCTTGTTTATTACATAAAAGTATATCATGGAAGTTCAAAAAGTTGATTTGATCTTTATCATTTGCTTAATTTCTGTCATTTTGTTGTTGTGAAATAATAATGCATCTGAAATCTACTTGAAATAGAAATCAAACATGCCAGCTGGTTTGCTGAGAATGCATTGAAGTTTGTCTATTCATTGTCTTCTGACTGGACTTTTTGATTGTGGTGATCTTTTTGCAGAGTCCTAAACAATGTTTCCCGGGCTGTGTTATAATGCTCCTTTGCCCTGAGACAACAGAATACTTGTTAGAGATGGAATCCCCTTAAATTTGAATTTTTTGAAAGAGCTCATTTGAACACCGTTTTGCTCTCTTTTATTCCAGAAGGACTCCCTTCTGATGACATTTAAAAAAAGAAAAAGCCTAATCATTGCCTTTGTACCATAGATGATAACTGCAGTGAAATTGCACTGGCTTGGGATTTCAGTTGTTCTGCTGAACAGTGCAAATTTTCCAGGAAATGCAGATTACTTTAGACCCTCAGACATGCTAAAGCTCAGGTCTCTGCCATTCTTTTTTATCTCCTATTTAGTGTGCAAACACAGGCAGGCTATAAGTCTGTGTTCTCATTTTCAGTTTTCTGTGAAAATGCATCTGGAAAACTTTCTTTATGATGTTTTTCGTAGTGTTTGTATTTAACAAGGAATAAATCCGGTACTATTTGCTTAATGATTTCATGATGTATTTTTGTGCATAACAAAGGATTTGAGGACCTGCAGGGGCCTTTTTTGGTATGTGTTTGCATGCCAATTCCTTTCTGATAAAAGCTGCATAGAAAAGTATTTTCCAGACAGCTCTTATTTTGTTTTATTTTACTTCTAACACAGAAGACAATAGATAGCATAAATAAATGTGCAGCTGTATGCTGAAGTGAGGAAAATTTTGTCAGGGATCTCAGTGAAAGCATGACTGTGCTCACAACATATCTTTAAGCAAGGGTAGTCTCCCTTCTCAATGGGAACAGTGACATGAAATGTGATATGAGGCAGATTAGCTGTGTCGTGGTGTCTTCTGGCAGCACATTATGTTCATGTCATGTTTTTGAATCTCATTTACAGATAAGCTCTCTGAGTAATTGTAGCATGTGTCTTAAAATTGTAATCTTCTTTTGATGTATGGAAACAGAGAAAATTAGATTGAGAGAATCTTTCAAATGACTTTGTATGTTATTTAGCTTTGGAGTATACGGTTTTCCATAAACAAAGCAAATCTTTCCCTCTACTGTTTCTCTTTAACCTTTCCAGTCTCCTAACAGACTGTAGTTTAAGATAAGAGGAATAAATTGGTTGCCACTGTGCTCTGGAATGAGTAGGTTTTCGTGTTTTTTCCTTAATGTGGTAAGTCCTAATGGTCTTGCGAGCTTGGATGGTATTAATGTTCATGATACTATATTAATGTTTTTACATTATTCTAATGATCTGAGTGCCATTATTATTCCACCTTAAGCATCAGTAATTACTTTTCAAATGATATTTAACCTAAAAGAAACATCTTTAGGGAGCACATCCTACCTTTCTCCCACACAGGTCTGTGACATGTAAGATGTGATTAGAAAATAGCAAATGGATTATATGAATTCCTAATTGTTCTGTAAAAAACAACAAAAAGCTTTTGAAATATGGCGATCAGAGTGTTCAGTCTGAATGTGGTACAGTTCATCTTTCCATCTCTCTGCTTAAGGAATCCTTTCTAGATTTACCAAAAGAAACACAATTGGCAAAGGGACTTCATAAACCATGGTGATGCCATTCCGTTCTCCTCAGCAGGTGACAGAAAATTTCCTGTGTTAGAAGAAATCCCTGGAAAATACCAATCAGGTGTATTAATAAAAGACTGCCCATCAGCTTGGCTGGTCTGGAGAACTAAAAGTCATGTGAATCTGTGGAAAAAGGAATCTGTTGAAAAATTCTGAATTTCAATTTTTTTGGAGGATATCTTTTTCAAGTGCTAACATTTTTCATTTAGATTTTACTTTGTTTGGCTTCCAAGTGTGATGACAAGAGGTTTCCTCCTTCACTTCACATTAAAAGTAGACAGCCTACCTAGCTGACACCTCTTCCTGCTGTATCATAAATGACTCTTCTACAGATTCATCTCTATTCAGAGCTATGAAAGATAATTATCTTACCTGACACCTAAAAGTTGTCTCTTTTTCAGTCACAGCAACATACAGGCCAGGCTTGGAAATTGCCCACTTCACAGTGTTAAGAGATGAAATTTCACATCATTATAAGAACTGTTAGGGAAGAGTTGTTTTGCAAGCAGTACTCTCCCTTCTGATCTATTTTCTTTTCTTTGGGAATTAAAAGTTATCTTTGCATATATCTTGTGGTAAGATGAAACACCACATATATCCCCTCTTGCAGATAGCAAATGAATATTGCGGAGGTATTTTATTGCATTATTGCTACTCTGTGCCATCGCTGCCTTTTCACAAATATCGTTAAAGTGGAAGAAGCTTGGTCATAATGTGTTTAAGATTTAGCGTAAAGAGGAGTTATGTGTACAGATTTGCCATGCTTGAGCAGCAGGCTAGCCCCTCTGGAATGAGTGAGTGTTTACTAACAAATCCACTTTGCTGGTAATTATCATTGCAACCAGTTAGCCCTGTATTCACTTCTTGGCCACTCTTCAAAGTAAAACTCTGTTTCTCAGAAAAATATTTTGACTTAATGTTATTTTTGGAGTTGGACTTCTGGGAGACAGCTTTTTTCCAGTGTCCTTAAATGATGCCTGATTTTATTTCTCATAGTGAAAGGCTTTGATATACCCATAATGCATATAGGCTTTATCAGAAGACAGAGACAGTGAGAGAGAGCACAGCACAATGCTTTATTTAAACTTGACAGTGGTGTTTGAGCAGTGCCATGATATGTAACACTCAAGTCATCAGAGGAAACTGAAACATGGACTTTCGTTCTAAAGGCCACTTAGAGTTTCCTCCAAAAGCCTTTTCTGTGAAGCCAATGCTACCACGTTGGCCTAGTCTCATAATTCACTGTCCAGACTTCACATTTATAAATTCTAAGAAGTGACAAAAATGACTTTTTCTCTGAGACTGCTTCATCTGTGATTGTGTTTGAGATGCTCAGGAATCATCCTATCGATAGGTACTTTAAAGAAGGCATTTCCTGCAGGACCACTTTCAAGGGACTGTATTTAACAGAAGTTCATTTATTTGGACACAACATTAAGCATATGAATATCTGCTGGAACTAGTTGTCATAGCTGAAAATGCCATTGATTCAACCAAAGAAATTCACAGTTAATGTCTCAAGATGTCTTCAGTTTGTTAAGTACACTCAAGGCTTTCTGTTGCAAAACAACAACAACAAACAAAGCAACCCACCACCAAACCAAAAAACCTTTCCCAACATGCCTCCTTTCCCGAGTCCTGCCCCTCTTCCCTCTTTATGTGCTTGGCCCCCGGAGGGCCTCAGGCCAGTCTGCGTACCTGGAGCTAGTCAGAAAAAGGGAAAAAGTGCAGGGCAGCCTTTCGGAAAAAGAGTAGTGCATATTTATATCTGACATTTTTTGTTTGCATCCCTCCTGCAGTGTACAACTAGAATTTCCCCAGTACAGGATTCCACTAAGCATGACATGCCATCACTTGATCCTTTGGTTAATAAACCCATACATTCTTATCTATGTGTTTTTTTAAACACATGAATGCAAGTTAATTCTATTTTTCCTTAGATATTAATTTGAAGACAATGAAAGTTGCTTGAGAAATTATCCAAAAATACACGTAAGTGTTTAGACCCAATGTCTGATTAAAGGCGTCCAGAACACAGGAGATATCTTTGACATAAAGGCACTTTTGATTATTTTTTTTTATCAAGTAAGATGATGTTCTTCCGTAAATAAGCCGGTCACAAGTTGCTATGTTCTAGAGTAACTGTAAAGAACTAAAGCTGATAAATTCCTTGCAGTCCTACATGTAGCTTCTATTATTTCACAGATATTTGCTCCATCCTGAATGAATTATGAAAAAAATGAGCATCTTTCTGGTCAAAAGACATGCTAATTAAAAAAAAAATAATTACTTTGTTTCCAAAAAATCAGATAATGATTTTTAAACTTCACTGGTCAAAATAAGAAAGAAAAAATGCTAAAAAAAAAGCATTTTATAGCATAAAATGCTAGGAAAAAAAAGCTTGAATCAGTATCTGCCATATCCAAATCAGATTCCTACCTTTTATATATAAAGTATCTGTTGGCGTCTGTGATGTAATACACACGTTAATTATCACATTTCTTTCTTTGCCATAGGGTCCTAAGTTGTTGCTGACCAATGTTCTTTGTATCTGCCTGTGCTGAACAAAGATGGCATCAATCCCCAGCCCCATCACCATGGTTTGTTATTTCTCCATGCTAGAGGTTAGTACCCATATCAGCTAGCAACCTCATGAAAAACCCTTTCAAGCCCAGGCCAGGCACAGTGCTTTAGGGTTGAAAAAACAAAACAAAACAAAACAAAACAAAAATTTAAATATACCTTTAATCATTTTAACTGAAGTTATTTGGAAGTATCGGTACAATTAGCTGAAATGGAATTTGGGAGGGAAAATGGTAATACTTGATCATCAGTGCCTTCAACTGTGAATTTTTGACCCTGCTCTTGAAAGGAGTTAATTTCTTTCTATGCTGCTGTACCACCCTATGTACCATGACATGTATCTTACCTGTATGTTGTCCTTTGTATTTACCTTCAACTATAGCTTTTAGAGTGCCTTTCTTTTCTTGAAAACTACCATGATTGTTCCCCAAACCCCAAATTTGAGGAGAATTGGTGGGGGGAGGGAGAGAGGAGAGACAAGCAAAGAGAAGAAAAAGCCATGTAAAATTGCCAGTCTCCTAACCACTAAACTTGAGAGCACAAGAAATGCAGTAACATTTGTTTATTTTCCCAACTGGAACACAAATACTGTTAAATCACTGCCACTTGCGTATTTACACTCTGTAGTATCAGGGGAATCTTTTTATAATGTGATTTATCAAGCTAAGTACCTGTTTCACAGTGGAAATCTTCCTTTGCTTTAATAAAATATTTCTCCAATAAATATTGTCAGGAATTTTAATTAAAATAAACAACATGGATCATTGTTTAACAGATCTGGAATTTGTAGTAAATGACTTAACTTTATCATTGGTTTTAGGGACTTAAGAGACAATGTAAACAACCCATGATATTGGGAAGCCTCCCAGGAAGACAGAATTTGGGTTAAATGTGTGGTGTAAATAGCTATAAAACTACAAGGAACTTGTACTTTTAGACATATGTTTTAAAGCCCAAACAAACAAACAAACACTAAGGCATTATGTCTCTTATTAAGCATTTAATTGAAAAGACCAAAGGAAATTATAGATTGATTCCCCTAGGTATTGATAGCGTCAGGTACTGTTGAACTCTCAATCAAAATAATACTAGTATTTGTGCAGGAAAAAAAGTAATTATGGAGAGGGAAAAACACTTTCAAACATTTCTGATCAAAGAAGTATTTCCCTCAGACCTTTCTATGTCCATCTGCAAGTGTCATTTTGAAGTGTAAATTCTATATGTGGCCTAAAGCCATAATTCTTTTTTTTTTTCTTTTAAGCCATAATTCTTTTTTTTTTCTTTTTTTTTTTTCTGATCCTTATAATACATTGACACTCTAAAAACAAGTTGTGTTGAAGTTACTTTTATTCTGCTTGTGTACTTTTTATTTGAAGAGAATGGATTAAAAGAATATTCCTTTTTACAAGGATATGCAGTTGAAGTAATCACACATAACCTCAAGATTATTTTGGTAGTCATAGATTCTTCTCTTTTCACTCATATAAAGGCTGCTGCAATACCCATGGAAGTCGATGGAAGATTATCAAGACTTAGAGGAATAATTTAACACAGCTAAACATCTAATTTGTCTTCAAAGAAGTGTAAGTAATCAATCACATTTGAGTTTTGTTATATACCTTATACTAATAAGTATATTTTAATAAGAAATACATAAATATACATGAGGATTTTTTTGTTTTTAAAATAATATAAAAATATTTTCTTTAAATTAATACTTGAAATACCTGAAATTTATAGGATGGTATGAAGAGAGAGTCATATGTGTTATTTTCAAATTATTGCATAAAAATAATTATGGAAGCTATTATGATGATGAATATAAGATACAATCTTAAAAAGCTTATATTAAAAATACTATAATTTTTAGTATACAGAGAGTTTTAATGAAATTTTACAATATTTTCTGCTAAAAAATATTTGCTTCACGTGTGTTAAAGACATGTCTTAAAGAATGAAGAGTTTGTCCATAGAGGGGAAAGAAAAAAAAAAGCTTTGAGAAAGCAAATTGCAAAAAATTCAATAAATTCTTACTGTGAATTGAGTCAACTAGTGATTTCTTTAATCCAGAACAACTGAAGAACTTCACTCTGGCATTTTCAGCTTCATATTTGCAGTGTAAGTTTTTGAGAATAAAACCAGGCAAGACCATTTGTTAGCAAATCTAACCATATTGTCCTGGTTTCAGCTAGGATAGAGCTATTTTTCCTTCTAGTAACTGGTATGGTGCTGTGCTTTGGATTTAGGGTGATAATAATGCTAATAACCCACTGATGTTTCAGTTGAGGCAGAGCAGTGCTCATGCAGAGCCAAGGACATCCCAGCTCCTGGTGCTGCCCTGCCAGCGAGGAGGCTGGGGGTGCACCAGGAGCTGGGAGGGGACACAGCCAGGACAGCTGGCCCGGGCTGCCCAAAGGGATGTCCCATGGCACATGGTGTTGTGCTGAACAATAATATGGGGGGATTTGGGCAGGGTGGGGCAGCCACTGCTTGTGGCCTGGCTGGCTGGGCATTGGTCAGCGGGTGGTGAGGTGAGCAATTGCATTGTGCATCACTTGTTTTGTGTGTGTATATATATACACACACACTATTATTATTATTATTATTATTATTATTATTATTATTATTATTATTATTATTATTATTATTATTGTTATTCCCTTCCTTTTCTGTCCTATTAAGCTGTCTTTATGTCAACCCATAAATTTTTCCTTTTTTCTTATTCTTTCTCCCCCTTCCCATTTTGGAGGGGAGCAAGTGAAGAGCTGTGTGGAACTTACCCGCATCCCAGGTTAAACCACAACATACATTTAACGAGTGAATCTTTTTGATTCAACTTGTTAAAGGAAAAGATGACACCATACATATCAAGAGACTTCAGCCTGCAATTCTAAGCTTTTATCAGAAATTTAATTTATCTGGGCTTCAGGAAATGTTAATTCTGTGACATAACAGCCCAGATTTGCTTCTCCAGTATTCCACTCCATCTGGTAGAGATGTTATGGTCTATTACACTGAGTAAGATTTTCAGAATAAGTTATCAAATCATAGAAGTCACCAGATAGGAGTTCAGGCCAATATGTGTGATAAATAGATTAGCTTTTTTTTTCACAAAAATAATTAAACAAGGCTAGCAATTGACTGAGTATATCATAGATTTAATTTCTAGATTTCATTTAGACTTTCAGTGGATTTTAGATCAGGTTCTCTGCAATCAAGAAAGCAAAAACCAAGTAGCGTTGGCTAGAGCCTAACCTGATTTTATGCAGGTAATAAATATAACTCTGCAAATGTACCTCAAGTCATACTTACTGTAGCATTCCCAATATATGTCAAATCATGTCATGCTCATTTTATGAGTATTAAAAAAATAATTATTTTAAATCGACATTATTTATAAGTAAAATGATTAGATGAATTCTTCTTTACCTTTACTCATGAATTCCACTGATTTTCAGTAATTCTCATGGAGTGTGGGAAGTGAAAATTTGGGAGAAAATACACATCAAGAATTGCCCCAGTAACACTTCAAAATACACAAAGGAAAGAAAAATGCAAACATTTTGGAAGACAAATACTAACATAACCCTGCAACACTAGAAGATCCTTCGAAGACTGCCAGACCAAAGTGGTAGAACCTGATTACTTAAATATTTTTACTTTATTTAACTTTGCTTGGCACAGTGAAGCACATAAGCTTAAAAATATGTGTAATCTATGCACTTGAGAAAAGATGTGCTATCAAAACCTGGGACCAAGAACAAACAAGCTCAGTAACCACAACTGAGTGGGACTCTCAAAATGCTAATGAAAGTGCTACGTGGTGGGGACAGGATGGGGTCTTGGGGCAAGCCTGTCATAACTCTATTTTTAACTGGTGTTTTTATCTATCATAATACTACCAGAGACATAATGCTGAAAGTGAGCAATATCTCAATATTAGATTGCTGAAACAAACCATATATTTGGTATTTGTGTGATGGTTATGGACAAAAATCACATTTTTTTTCCTTTTAATAAATAAATTTGGAACTGTATACAAATGTGCCCAATTACATTTATAAGACCATATACAGCTGGTTCTCTAAAGAAGAAATGATTGTATATCATAGTGTTTTTTATTATCTCTGTAGAGAGGCACTAAATGGTTTCCCATCACTAAGTCAAAATGGGAGAAGAGAACCTAAATGAACAATCTAGAAGGCAATACAGGAACATATTATTTTTAGTTGGATATACATAAATTGCAACTAGAAAATAGATAAACAGACAAAAATAACCTCTTAACTAAAATTCTTGTGTCTTTTTAGGGGGAGAAAAGGGCAACAATTGGTGTGAGGAATCACAGTCCCTCAAGTTATTTTACAGAAGGTAAGTTCGTGGATGAGAGAATTGCCTGGATTAATATTGCATGAAAATAATAGGATCCAAATGTCTCATAAATTAAGTATATTTACAACACTGTTTCTTCCCTTTATCACCTGATTTACAGGCAAAAAATCAGTGGAATGATACACTTCTGTTCTATAGGTCTTGATTAATCTATAGTTAAATAGATATTTTACTGTTATAAACAGAACCTAATGACAACAAAAAATCTGTTTTAACCTCTTTGGATTTATTTTTTTCCTATTCTGTCATATATTACTGCAAACAGTTTTTACAAAGATGTAAAATTCTTCATTGCTATTTTTCAGTAGGTGTTAATATTGGCAAAGAGTTCATTAATATTGTTTGTTCTTCCGTGTCACATTTGAACTGAGAAATTCAAACCACTTTTAAACTTTAAATTGCAGTAAAATTTTGCAAAGCAGAAGAAAGAAATCTGTAACTTCACTTTGAACCAATGGCATACAGTAGTTATTTAATTAAGGATAGGAACAGGTATTGGAGCAGAATACCATATTGAGTTTGAAACTTGGCTGTGAATTTAGGTGGATAGACTGCAAGTATGAAGTTTAGAGATGTATGGAGTCTGTAGGCTGAGAACCTCAGAAGGAACAAGGTTTATGTGCCTCAGTTTGGGAATCTTTGAGGTACATGTACATTAAAAGAAATTGACTTTTAGAGACAGACAACAAGAACCTTCTGAAGAAATTACGTCCTATTAAGGCTTTTCATACATATGTATATGTAGTAGACAAAGTCTATCAATATAGTTTGCTCAAAGATTGTGTGCAGTGTCATCATTTTGCTAGCATTCGAATCCCATGCTTTTGGTTTGTACATATCTGAAACTGAGTTTTAGTTCTGGAGCAGCTTTCACCTTGGCGTTTTGAACTGCTGATGCAACCTCCCTCCCTTCTTCCATGCAAAGTTGTTGCAGTAGACAGAATTACCTTTCATGGTTAATTTATATAGTTAGTGTGGTTTTTTTTTTTTTTTATTAAATATTTCCTTACAAGGAGATTTTCTGTGAATATTTTTATCATCATCAAAGGCAACAATAACATGAAATTAAGCCAGAGGAGCAGCATGATTTGGTTTTAACCAGGCAGACATGAATTCAGTAAATGCTGATAATCTGCTTTAATGTACCATATTGCTACCTACTTCTACATTTTTGTGACACTCATATAGCAGCTCTGTGCATATGTATCATTTGTGTATATAAAATAAATAAAAGTTAGAGGTGGATTTCGTTCATGTGAATACACGAGCTTGTTTATTAATAACTATGTTATGATGTATTATAGATATCTATCTTCTGTTTTTAGAGAAAGTGCACTTCCAGCTTCTAAATCTTAAATTAAACTCCTGTGGACTAATGAAAGAAAAAAGTCTACTGAATTATCTGCCTCTGAAATAGATTTAAACTTTGTAAGAATTATCAGTTTCTTACATCTAGTAGGGAAGAAAAAATATGAAGGAACTATTAAATTAATATCTCAACGATTACAAAATAGTATTTCACATGAGATTACAGTGCTCTGATGTGTCTGTAAAACCAAGGAATCTGTAATGATAACTAAGGGAATTAGCAAACAGATTAAGGACCAGATTGCTTTACAGTGGGACTAAAAAGTTTCTCCCAAATCCTCCTGTTAGTGAATGTTCACCACTGTGACTAAGGCAGAAGCTTATCTTCAAGAAATATAACAGGCAAACTTAGCATAAACAAGTGTGATTATGTTTGCAGGTCCATAGAAAAGTAGGAAAGGAAGTGGAGAAAATTGTGATTTAATAGTCTAGGTAGGTTGCTGTAAGTGAAATTGAACTGGCTAAGCCTTAAATTGGCAACAGATGCAAAGAACTGCATTAATAATAATGCAATTATTACTGCCTCATTAGTGCTAATGACATAAAGAAAAACATGTTTTGCTTAATTCTTAATGAGTACCAGGTTTACCTAGACAATAGATGTTCTACATATATATAAAAATTATACTTATGTAATAATTTACAATATATTATAGGATATATTATAATACATTAGTATATAATTTAATAATTATATAAAATAATTTATATGTGGAAAATCTCCTAAAAAGGTATGGCCCTTTAAAACAGAATTACTAAATCAATTAATTAATAGAAAGCAAACCCTTGGGATTATAATAAGGCTTATTTGGAAATTTCAGCACCCTAAAGAGTAAAGAAAGAGACTCTCAGAAGAAGATTAATTTATAACGAATTCACACTGAATGCTATATCCTGAGCAGAATCTATACAACTATGCTTTTACTTAGACTGGCCCTCCACCTTGTAGTCACCTCTGCTTACTTTGCTGATCCTCTGAGCTCAGCCAGTAGTCTTAGTCCAGCTATTGGTTAAGCAGGAAGAGAAGAGGCTAGCTAACATTATATAACCTGTACTGATACATTAATGACGTTTAATAGACATGTGAAAATGATTTAAGCATCATGCCTTTTTATATGCCTGTAAATTCTCAGAGTAACTGCAATCTCAGCTCTAAATGCAATTTTGAATACAATATGGTGGTGTCACCTGGCTTGATGGATCAGGGTCCTGAGCTCTAATTCCAGGTTATATAGAGCCCTTCAGTGACAGTACATTTTGGTCCTACACAGAAAAGATAACCTACAAATCCATCTCTCTCCTGTGTAGTCTCAAACAATTAACTGAGATGGCAAACAGTAGACAATGGAAGCAATCATCATGTCCTGTGAATCTTTACAAATTTTTCCACTTTGATTGAGGGATTGGTAATCTTTGTGGTTGTTGATTTTTTTTTCCCCCGGAAATGTGCAATATGTTACCTTTTGCCTGAGACATGCTACTATGAAATAAACTAGCAAAAATTATGAGTAACAAAGTCCTGATGCCATAATCCAAATTTCTAACAGGTAAACCTGTCATCTGCTTCACAGTAGAAAGAGACTGCTATTGCTGAGAAAAAAACAGCTCCCGTTGTGATCATAATCCATATTATCTTTTACATGTTCATTTAAAATAAAGATAATAAAAAGAAAAATACAAACCTATTTTGAAATCCACACAGTGGAAAGGTAGTAGCATGCCTATTTTCTGGCACACAAGGAGAATATAAAATCTGTGTAAACTGTGCATTAGCAATAGCATTTGTGACCACAAATTTGCTATCTTTTCATCATTGTCTTTGCTGTAAGTGTGGGTATTGCGAGTACAGAATTACTGTAATTAATTCAATAGTGTTGAATAATATAAACATTTAAAACATAACCATTTTACGTACTTTAAACAATATAATGTATGTGCATTTATAAATATTAATGTAATTTACTATTATATATGTTATATATATAATAGTAAATAGTATATATATAATTATATATACTATTATATATATAATAATAAATAGTATATATATAATTATATATGTTATAACCATAATTCAAAATATTAGAAGTATTTATAAATATTATACGAGTAGTTTATAATAATATAAACCTATAGAATGAGTATTTTGATATTTTGAATTGTGAACTTCTGTTAACTTTCTTTCCTGCCTCCTTCTGTCACATTTTAATTCATCACTATTTTTTATGAACGAAGAATTTGGTTGGCAAAGACACCTGTAAAGAAACCAGGCAAAAAGACGAGTGATTTGTAAACACTGCCACCTGAGACCTGGGGCTGGGAAATGTGTGAATTTATTCAACCTTGTGTGTTGGGAATACTCAGATTGAACACCATGATGCTACTCCGAGTCCGGACAGTCTAATAGTGAACCTAACTGTTTGCAGATTGGAAGTAATGCTCATTGAACTCTATATACAATTTCTTGTCAAGTTCAGTAGGCATTCAGGTGGTGTCTACACTAAAAATCTTAGCAACTGTGTTCCCACAGTGAATGGTTCAGATACATCACCACCACAGTGGAAGAAGTTGCTCTTACAAAAGCAAAGGCCTAAAACCTAAAGATTTGGTATCACGGGACTTTGAATTTCCAGTTAGATGAACTTCTAGAGGTAGAGATGAACTTTGTTATGGCTTTGGTTATTCTTTTTTTTAAAAAAAAAAAAATAAGAAAAAAAAAGGCTAAAAACCTTCATTTACTGGGACAACAGAAAGTAGAAAGAAAAATTACTTCTCTCACTTGTTGATTTTTCCAGGCTGAGCAGGGAAAGTGGATAATTCAGGGTGGTTAAAAGTTGATTTACATATAATTACCATGAACAACTCTGTTCTCAGTGGCAGAAGGTTGTTATCTGGCATATATGAAATGAAATTCAATTCCCTGATCTGTCTAACTTATTTTATACCGAAAGATCATGCTCTATATTTAAACACTTTCAAAAGAATCATTGCATAATTTAGATTGGAAGGGGCCTCTTGTAGGTCATTTGGTCAAGCCTGTTCTTCAGACCATGACCAACTTCAAATGTAGATCTTTCAATGAAGTTAGAGAGTGGCCAAAACCTTGTCCAGTTGAGTTGTGAAAATTCCTAAGGGTGGAGACCCAACAACTTATATATATATATATATGTATATACATGTATATATATATACATGTATATATATGCACACACACACACACATAATTATATTTATATAATGTATATAATATATATATATGATAACATATATTAAAAATGTGAGGTGTTACCACTACAACATGCAGCAAACTGCTCCCAGGAGTGTGGCTAACTGACAATGGAAAAGTCTCTCTTCGATGGCACAGTCTGGTGTCATCCAGACACCCACAGGAAGGGTTTGATCTGTCCAGGAGATCTCTTGCATAGAAGTTCTAATAGGGAAGCTCATCTTGGATAGACAAGTAGTTAATTTTAATACCTTTTTTTTGTATAGGTAGTGGGTGTAGGTCACCAGTTCCTGCAAGGGAGTTTGCTGACTCCTGTTTTCCTGTAAGGTCCATTCATTATCATGGTTTCTTTGTTCTGTAGTTTCTTAGTCCTACTAATTACAAAATTACAATTTACTTTGTTTTTCTCCTCATCATCAAGGAGGTTTTGGTGGAGCTCACCAGGGATTGCTCGGTGACCCAGGAAATACCCATTTTTGTCAGCAGGGTTACCATGTCACTTTTGCGGTGGCTCCCTTGCCATCACTGTGGTTTTTGGCTGGACTTTCCCTGGTTTATTACTCTACTTTTAGTGAAGTTGCTGAGGCACAATGTGTCCCACAGGGCTGGTTACTGATGAAGAACCAACATTACAGTCTTGCCAGGAACAGGTATGTTCATAAGAAGAATTTTTTTTAAGTGAGAGAGCACTTTATGTTTGTTTTTATTTCAGTTTGTTCGTTTGTTTTTATTCAGTTTCCTATTTTAATGATCCGGGAAAAAGGAAAAAAGAAAAAAAAAAAAAAAAAAACAACGAAAAGATCCAAGATTGTTTAGTTTATGGAATTTGCAGGTAAGCCACGTCTTGTCTTTTCCTGCAGAACATTGCTACTGAGCTCCAGAGTAGTTGGAATTCAAAAAGAGTTTTGCAAATGATATCATTTTCCGAGGCTTTTTCAAACACCAGAAATCAATTGAACAGAATCATTAGTGTATTCTGAGCACATTAGTTTAGAAAGCTTAGTGACTACAGGTGGGTTATGAATACATCTGAAGCAAATAGTCTTGTTTATTTTTTTTTAGTCCTGAGATTATTCATGAGAAATCCTATATTTGCTCATCACTTTTACTCATAGAAAAAGAACATAGACAAAGAACATGCTATTTATTTGTAGTAGAAAAAAATGTAACCTAAGAGAATGTCCTTTATTTGCAAGTTTGAGAGTAAATTGAGAGTAAAGACTATGCTGAAGCAGAAGTATTGAGTATTGACCCATCCCTGAAAATATGGAAGATATTTCTAAGTGAATATAAGATAAGTAATAATGGCGGTCATGTTGTCAAATTAAAGTTTTAAAGCACTTACTTTCCTATATCGGCTTTATATTACCAGTTTTATATCTTAGGGCTGAAGAGGATATAAAAATGGTAAAGAATCTATGCATCTTTGTTTTCCCTTCCTTGAGTCTCCATGGGTTATGCTAGGACCTGTCAGATAATCTATCTGTATTAACTGTTGGAAAGGAAAATAGGCAAACTCAAACTATGGCACATGACATGTTACACACATATGCTTGATGAACTGAAGTCTTCATATTGTATTTTGGGCTGGCAGTTTATATACACATTTTGTTGCTTATATATGACAGCAATAAACCCTGTGAATTGAAATAAATTCAAATTAATGTTTTCCAATTGTTTTTGCCACAATTGGAGTGTCACACTGATTCAAAACCATCCAGTTCTAACATGGATAAATATCTATATAATATTGAATGTGCATGGGTGTATTAGCACCGTAGGTGGACGAAAAATGACAACAAAAGCCATTGGTCAATACCTAAATTAATTTTTAAAAAATCTGCTCTATTTTCATTTAACCTTTTTTTTTTTTTTTTTTTTTTTTTTCTGTCAAAATCCTTAATGTTGTCTTTCAGGGATACTCACACAGAATAAGCCCTGAATATGTAGACCAAAGAAATGACTTCCTAAGAGATTTTCCTAAGAAAAATATCTTGGATTTTCTCTTTCCTTTACATATTTCTGAATACACCTTTGGGATTCTTCCAGACCAAGATGTCTGTGAAGTTGCTCTATAGTGACTGGCAGTAAGGTCTTCCAAGGGTTTTCTGAGAACAGCTTGTTTCTTGCAGCATTTGTAGAGATTAGTGTTATAAATGTTGATATATTATCAAGATGTTATTCTAGACCAAGAATTAGGGTCTTAAATTAAGCTGAAGTGACCTATATGAAACTGCAGAGAAACAATAATTTCTGCCATCCTGTAAATAGGTATTCTGAAGCACGCTGAAAACATATATCATCAAAAGGATTTTTTAGCAAATACATGTATTCAAAGGAATACCCTTTTTGTCACTTTTTATTTAAATAGATTATTGAAATTCTAATACAGTAAAGAGCTAAGATTTTATGTCTAATACTTGATCAATTCACAAAATAAAATAATCTTTTGATAGAAATTCAAACATACAAATTGAGTTAGTACTAAGATACATCAAAATTCTGTAAAAGGTCTACGTGAGCTTTACATGATGTACACAGAATGACAAGGGTCAATTTAAGAAGAAATTCTGTTGCTAGGAGATGAGAATTGTAAGAGCTCCCAGTAATGTCTACTCATTTTAAATAGTAAATGGATTAAGAAATTTAAGAAATAGTAACCATAGATTAATAAGAAATAAACCCGGGTAGGTCAATGAGTGATTTTTTTTTTTTTTTTTTTTGTATTTATGGAAAATTCAATGCAAATGCAAAATGTTTCAATCAAACTCTTTTATGCCTGCTGCAACTGCATGTCTAAATGAACACAGGGTGAACAGCAAATCCATCTTCATGAATTGAATTTGTGTTTGTTTTATATAATACCTGGCATTAACATCTGCAAAAAATATTCTGAAGATGCAAGTACATTTGGTACACTAAATTTGTACAGATCACTTTATTACAGTCTCATATAGAATATAACAAAAATGAACAAAAAGAGGAAGATACCATTGCTAGCCAATTTTACATTCAGAAAGAGCTGAAGTTTAACTACAGAAGTTAGAGATTAATTATTTAATTTGGGTTATTTGTCTACCCAGTACTCAACATTACACAACACCTCAAAAAGACAACTGTAAGGGAAAAGGAATGAGCAATGATAAATCTCTTCACAAAAGTGTTACTTTCTCATACCTTCATAGTAGCTTGTTTCCATCTCACTTCCTTTAAACCCATTCAAAATGGTTTAGATACTTTAGTATCTAATGTGTCTTACTCACATGTTCACATCTACCTTCTCAATACTCGATCTTCTCTCTTGTTCTTCCATTTTTAACTTTAATGCTTATTTTTACTGCTCTGGTCTCCAGCTGGCAAATAGGAAGAGTTCTCCTAAATAAGCCGTTCGCAAACTCTGAATCTGCAATTTAGAACCTTTGATTCTGTCTATGGAAAAATTTTTGACAGAAAAATTATGTTGAATTAAATATCACTTCGTACCAAATCCAGGTGTTTACATTATTGATGTTGCATGAAAGGCAATTACTTTATTATTATTATTATTATTATTATTATTATTATTATTATTATTATTATTATTATTATTATTATTATTATTATTATTATTATTATTATTATTTCTTAATATATTTGAGAACAGTTAAAGAACATTTAAAAGTACTTAGGAATAAAAATCAGAATAACTTATTATTCCAGTATTCAGACCTGATTTACTGCACACTACAATCGTGATAGTTATGTTTTTTCAGGCTTCTGAAATTATCTGTATGAGTGATGCTTAATTTTTTTATTTGCTCTTTCATCCTTTTTTGTTACCTGTTTAGCGCTATAACTCATCTGTATATTAAGCCATGGTGCAATGACAAACTAAACAAAACACAGGGGAGAATTTATTGTAGTGTTGTCCATATAATAGGGTTTTCTTGTGGCATGTTATCCCATTTTCTAAGTAGACCCCAGAATACGTACAGAGAAATTAAAGTATTTTGTCTATGCGAAGACAAAATTTGAGTAAATCATGATTTCAGTATCAATTTACTCCTATATACAAGTATAACTATATAATTTCATATTGCCAGGCCTTTTGAGATGTTCTTGACTGTTAGTCATTAATCTCATCATATTGCAAAAGGTTATTGAGTTCATGAAGTAAATGACATGCTAGTTTTATCAAACTGCTAATTCCTGCTGTAGTGTTTTTTTAGGTTCTGAAGGTCTCCCATATGCTGCTCTATATTTTATTTCCTTTTAAAACACCATGTAATTTAGTATTCCCCACCCATGTCAAGCACATTTATGTGAGAGCAATCCTTTTCTCTTTTTTCCCTCTGAACTCCTGGTAACAAAATGTTATTCCAAATGATAAAACGTCATTTAGAAGAAGCACAAAAAAATACAATATTTTGAAACAAAATTTAAGACAGAAGGGTTACACCATGGAGAGCGATCATCAGCAACAAAACTGCAAGCATTATATGTTTTCCAATATCTTCACAGAGCTGACACAGTGTCATTACTGGGACGTAACACTGAGGCACTCTGTCTGATATCAGATGTTTCTTACAATTATACAGCTGAATGAGCAGCACACCAGAGCTTAAAGCCAACTTAGTAACAGACATGAAATTAATTCAAACTACCAAAAGAGTCTGAGATTACAAGGAAGATGAGATGTAGGTGCCCTTGAAATACAGACCCACTTCTATCAGAGCATACTGGCTTTTATGATTCTGTCAGACTGTTACTGGCAGAGAAATAATGGTCTCACTTGCACACTACCTATCTTGATATCGTAGTGCTAACTTCTTCCAGCTGTCTTCCAGCCTATCTTCCAGCTGTCCTAAATTTTACTCAGGCTCACACATACTTTTTAGTTTTGTTTATTACGATCCAAATGTACTTGGTCTTTACTAATGTTATCCCATTTTGTGGTATTTTCGTAAGAATACATTTCTGATGCTTGGGGATGCTGCTAACTCTGTTGCCTTCTCTGTTGGAATCCCTTCTCCCTGTAGAGCTACCCAGCACATATAATAGTATTTTAATTTCACTTTCCAAACCAGCATAGCATCCAGTGTATAAAGATCAGAGTTGTCACCTTTATATAGAGAAAATTATGCTTTTTTCTCTACCTAGTAATGGCATAAAGACAAAATTTGCCATTTACTTCTCCAGAAGTGTCGAAAAATAAGCCTTGAAAAGATGTGTTTTTACAATTAATTGTGGGCCTAAGGCCAAGGGAGTTAATCAACGGCATGTACACGTGGCATGATCCTAACTGTGATTAGAGGTGGAATTTTTTAAGGCTTCTTGTAAGTCTTCTGACAACTAATATATCAGTTTTTCCAAAATTACTCAGATCTGTATCAATTAGTTATGATGGAATATCAAATGCATCACACAGTTCCAGGTGTAGGGAAGGGAAGATTCAGTCCCAGAAAGGATTCAAGGTGCAAAGTTTGTGTTATAATACCAGGATCAGGTAAGGCAGAGAAGATTTAAACTTGGGTCTTCCATTTCCCAGAAGATGGTTCTGTCGGTCATTTTTTTTAGGTATTCAGAAACAGCTCCTACTGGAGTGTTCTATTTTTATGTGGGGAGACCTATAAGAGTCTCTGACCTTGTCATATATTAGTGATCATTTTGAGGAGGATAAGGGGGGAGGGATTTTTGGCACAGTGGTGAGGTGAGGGAATTTGTAGCTTATATTTTAGCTTAAGAAGTCTCCAAATTGTTCTCAGCATCCAGAGGCTAGAGGAGAGTTGAAAAATGTGGTGGAAGAAGAGTAAGGGCAATGAACAGGCACTTGCTGGTGCTCACTCTGCTGCAATTGGCACAAGGTACGTGTGCCTTGCTGTGCTAAAACTAGCTGTATAACGTGCATAGTTAGAGGTGCTAGCTAAACATACTCCAGCCTTTCAAATGTCCTCATTCCCATCTAAACAGCTGAACAAAAGGATTGTTGATTTTTCTCCTTGTTTAAAACTCTGTTTTACTTCTAAAATGGTAAGGTGAATTGTTCCCCCACACGTACACACTACACCAGACAATATCAGTAACCTTTGTAAATTCCTCCCTTTTTGAATACTGAGATTTACTCTCTACCTTCATCATAGATACAGAGATTCACCGTGGCCAAGGTAGTGTCATTTCCCCTTAGGCAAGCTTTACTACAGAGGTTGAGGATACTTCTTACTTTTCTGATCTTGCCACTGATTCCTGCAATGATGGCTTTTATTAATATTTATGTCCTGTCCAGTGAGACAACTTGTTTTTTAGGAAAGATGGTTGTGGTGAATAATGATTATTCATCTGTGCAGTAATTCACATCCCTTGTCTATGAAGTTCAAGTGAAGAATTGAAGGTTGAGCAGCAGAGGCGGTGTTAGCCTGAGGGAGTTTATTGACTTAAAAGATACAGACAGTTCCCATTTAAAAGCAAACTTATCCCCATGATATCTAATTTTACTAATATGTCTGAGGTCAGATCAGATGTATTACGTCAGTTTGCATTTACAGACTTCTTCTGACAGCTTCAAGTGAATTCCCAGGTGAGAGAACCATAGGTTATATATGCAAAAATGGAAAAGCTCTGAAGCAAATGATTAATAATTTACACAACAGTTAATTTTGGTTTGGTTTTGCCTTTTCAAATAAGCATTTTGTTTCCCATATTACTTGTTGTTCCTGACATATTTCCTGCATTGTTAAATTTGAGAATTGCTCTTATTAGTGTGTAAAACCATGTAGTTACGTAGTAGATTTAAAAAGAAACAGGTGCTTTTGTTTATTAGAATAGTAGATGAAGAGAACTGTATTTACCATTTAGTAATGTGTTATGGTCATAGGAATATAAATAACAATACTATTTACTCTGAAAGCAAACAATCAGAACAATTTGACTGCAGACTGGCATTTTGAGAAACTACCTGTTTGTAAAAGTTGATGAAATGTTGAAATGTCTTCCTCCTATACATTGTGCTGGTGCCTCAGAAGCTAAAACCTCCAAGAATGGCTCATGATGAGGAAGTAAGACAAAATGTGGTTTGCAAGTAAGAATTTCTATATCTGTTGTGTATTTTGAAAAGGTTTAACCTATATGATTGTGAAAATGCAGTTCCTCCTATTAATGCAGCTGGTGGGTAAGTCAGGCTTTGCATGAACAGAAACTTCAAGGAGGATGAGGTAAAGAACATAAATCAAATACTGCTTTATATACTGTCAGAATAGTCGATGAAACTGAAGGACAATGCATTTCAAAACATTTTTTTAGTCTTTCAGATTTGCTGCTGTGAGAGAAAGTTAATTACAGCTTAGTGAGATTCACAAGAAGCAAGCATTTGCATGGATATAGAAAATGTCTACGCTAGAGATGATTGAAATTTATCTAAGAAGATAGTGACTAACTGGAAGCCCTTTGTAAGTGGTTTTACCATTCTAGTCTAGTTGTTGTCCACCACCACATTATTTGCACCTTTTTTTTTTCCCCCTTAAAAGTGAACTACAAACTATTTTTACCACCTTAAAAAAAAAAAAAAAAACTACCTTTTTTTTGAAATCCAACTTTAGGATTTAGGATTTTTTGAAACCGTATTTTATGAAGCAACATGAGTTGCTTCATAGAAAATTCAGTACATAGCAAGAAGATCTAAATTTGCATGTAAGTTATCAATTTGCATGTATTGGTGTATATATAAAGTATTTGTATACGCCTAGATAAAAATCATGTCATTTGCCTGTATCAGGGCACATTATGTAATTTCCTTTTGAATTTCTCATGCTGAATTCTATGGAACTGTGACTCAAAATATTGAATGTCTGTGGATTCTTAAGTGCTTAATTTTTAAGTATCCAAGTTTGGTGGCAATGTTGGTGTTGTCTTTAATGCATGCAGAGTTGTAGCTGAGCGTGGCAGCTTTAAGTAGTACCTTTTATTTGAAAGAAACTTTTTCCTTTTAGCAAGCTTAAGCTGACACATGGTAAGGCTTTGTAAAGCTAACTCTTGGAGAAATTGAATAGCTGGAATAGGGCATTATTTTTCATTCAACCAGCCTTTGTCTCAGTAAGTATATATGTAAATAAGACAAAAAGTGCAATCAAAAAGTTGTTTATTTTTAACTTATTGAGTCTGTCAGCAAGCCGTAAAATACCCCCAAAACACAGACCCACAAAAGAAAAGAAAAGAAAAGAAAACAAACAAACAACAACAACAACAACAAAAAACAGCCTTTGCACATCCTCCCTTCAACCCACTCCAGTGGCAGGAGAGTTGCTCTTCTTTTGTTTTCCTCCAGAGAATAAGTTCATCTGTCACTTGCAAAACAGTCTGTAGAAATGTTGATACCCAGAGGTTCTGAGGCTATTTTATACCTCATCTGAAAGATACTGCTTGAACAAAAAAAATACTACTGTGTCTTCCTGAAAAGCCTGCTGCCTAATAAAGAGCTAATCCCACTGCTGTAGGGCATTCTTTGGTTCTCAGAAGACAACTCAAATTCCATGTAGTTATTGAAATCTCATGAGAGGATAGAGCAAAGCAAAATTACAAGGTCAATCCTGTTATTGTGCTAAAATTCAAAACATTCAGTTTATGGTAGAGAATGAAAAGACCAGACATGCAAAAAAGCTGTAGCCTACCACTGTATTTGTAGTTTTTCTCTACCTGAGGTAATTTTTCTCTCTGAGGACTCAGCCATCAACAAGCTGTAAAGAGGTACCATCCATGAACTGTAAATAATATCAGTTAATTTTGGAGACATTCTGAGGTAAAACAGGTGAAATTATGCCTTCCAGATGCATGACTTACTATTGTACTAATTTCCTTGCTTTCTAAGCAGAAAGACAATTTGCTTTAAATGAGAAAAGCAAATAAAGGAACGAAGACAATGGTGACTAAGAAAAAATATCTTTCATTTATATGTGTTTATGGAGTTAGAACAAAAACTTAAATTTCTTCCAAAGGTTTCTTCCTCTCTAAAACTACGATTAAATCATTGCAGCCTTAATGCAGCATTAATGCATTGATTAAATCATTAAATCATTGCAGCCTTTTCTAAGATCACAATCTTTGCACTAACAAACATTTGAAAACAGTTTCGGGAAACAGCTTTGCATTTAGCAGCCCCTGTGAGTCATGGTTGAAATGGCCCAGATTTCAATGGGAATCCACTGAAATTAATAAACTTCTCAAACTTAGATCATGAGTGTGCTGAACACATGCAGTCCTCTTTGAGATAGTGAAGTCTCCTTTCACACTGACAAAGACACTGACAGGTATTTTATTTAGAACAGAGTAACCAAGACTGGGCAGGAAGCCTAAAAGGCTCATTTAATGTTTTTGCTCTCTTCATTGCTCAGAAAAAAAAATGACAGTAGTAATAACTTTATGAAGCTCTACCATCAAGTCAAAAGTGACATGTGTACATGGCAGTATCTGCCTGTATTCAAATTTTCACAATTTTGTGGAATTTCTATGGATTTTATTATTTAGATTTTGTACAGAGTTTGATTTTGGACTTTCAACCCAAGGACAAAAGAATTTTATGGCAATATTAACAGAAAAAAAGCAGCCTTGTTCTGTCTAATTTCATTTTTTAAGGGTTTTAAGCCTAAAAGGGTGCAGTGTATGCTGAGCATGGGATCTGAAAGAAGGAAAATAAAACAGAAGGTAAGTAGAAAAATAAAACAGAAGGCCTGACAAAAGTGATTGAATAATCCTTTCTGGTTTGGGGGCATTTTTTGAAATGTTCAGGTTTCTGTTCCTTTTGAACTACTGTTAAGTTACTGAAAAAAGGGACAAATTCAAAGATTGGATTTGATGGATAGATTGTTGTCTACAATGGGATACCTCAGATTGGATTCTAATTCTGGTATTGTGCAAGCAAGCTAGTCACAAAATAAAACCTATTATACATAGTGGAAATGAGGTTCTCTGTGCTGAAATTCCTCTCTGACTTTGTTCAAGGACATCCTTTCACATCTGCAAGGTTTGCAAAAAAAAAAAAATAAATAAATAAAATCCCCCAAACTAATTTTTAAAAAATCTATGCATACACAATATCAGCTCTTCTGATCTAGTAATGGAATATGTAGCCATACAGCTCCAATTCTAATGAAATCTATTTTTTTCTGGACTCCCAGAATATGTTAGTAAAACACATTCACCACTCAGCTTTCAAAGGCTGTTCCATAAGCAGAGAATTGTGTACTTTGTTAGAGTCCTTGACTATAATCCTAAACACAAGTGGGTTAAACAATATATTTTTTTTCAATTTTTTTCTGGCTTCTGAAGCCAATTGCATATTCTGTAATTGAAAAGCTAGTTCAATTTTTATAGGCTTAAAGAAAAGCGATTTTTTTCAGTGTGTATTAAAGAATAATGTGTTTTTTTTTCCTTAAATCTGCTTAGATTAGTTGTAGGAAGCACATTCCTTAGTAAGGCAATATGCTGTCAACTTAGCCATAAAACTTGACTTTGGATTAAAGGATATAGACTAGGCTAGACTAGAACAGAAGAGTTCAGCTGGAAAAGACCTTGAAAGATCCTGTCCAACTGCCTGACCACTTCGGGGCTAACAGAGAGTTAAAGCACATTAATGAGGGCAGTGTCCTCTTGAACACTTACCAACCACCTCGCTAGAAAGCCTGTTCCAGTGATTGACCACACTTCTGATAAATAAATTGTTCCCAATAACCAGTCCGAACCTCCCCAGGCCCAGCTTTGTGCTGTTCCCTTGCATCCTGTCATCGGTTCCCGGGGAGCAGAGACCAGCACCTCCCTCTCCCTCTCCCTCTCCCTCTCCCTCTCCCTCTCCCTCTCCCTTTCCCTTTCTCAGGAGGTTGTAGCTCTGGAACTTTTCTGTCCTTATACTTGAGTGCCAGGCACAAAAGTGGGGAAACCACACTGCCAAAGGCTTTCTTAATTGGGGGTTTGGTCTGGTACATAGAGCTGGGGAGGATAAAGGAGAATGTTTTCAGAACCGCTACAAGTAAAACCATTCTCAGCTCTCTGGAGTTCAGATAACTCATAGTCAGATGAGGCAAAAAAGGCAGGTCTATATAGCTGGGCGCGTACAGATATGAAATGGACAAATGAAATGGACTGAATTTATTGTGACCAAGTTCTACATGTACTCCAGAATCATTGGCTTTTCCTTCTGCGTTTGATCATGAACGAAGTTCTACACTTCATCAATGTTTATAATAAAATATTTTCTGCAAACTACTTTTGCAAATTTATAACGGAAACAGTGAAGTGTTTAATGCTTCCTTCTCAGTAATTTTTACTCTGACTAATGACTGTCTATCAGATCCAAGAAGAACAGTTGTAACTTGTGTTACATGCTTCAGACTTTACTGCTTTATTGTGATAACTTTGAAAACTTAACTAAAAAAGGCCATTTCTGTGGAGCAGAGATACTACAAGGTGAAATCAATCTTTCCGCTGATGAAAGGAGTTGTATGCCACACAGTTTGCACTTTAAATTATTTACAGTGCTAAGGCTTCCTTGCCAGCAGACGTAATTGATTTGAGAGTTGGTTCACTAAAGACTAGCAACATGCTATGTAAAATTTGTGATGTATTCTCTGCTAGCAGTTCACCATGCTTCTGGGCTAAAGAAATTGCTTAGAATTGCTTTAATTCATAAAGGTGTTCTAGGCAAAGTCATTGTGACAAGAAGCACTGCAGATATAAAATGGTCACTAGTTTTCTGTGCAATACTGGAAATGGGGATTCAGTCTTCTTAGCAGATTTCATGCTCCCAACCTTCCTTCAAACCATAGGCAAAATGTATCATCAGTGTAGCTCCTGGAGCTAGAAAGAAAATGTCAGGCAATCATCAAATGAAACAGAACGAAGCAGCAAATTTCTTTCTGGCTTGTCCCCTCAGTCTAGACAACTCAGCATGCAATAAGTCTTAACTCATTTAAATGATTTCCTGTCTGCAAAATCATTTGCCACTTCCCCCCCCCCCCCCCCCCCCCGATATCTCAGTAGGCTAGATGAAAAAAGACATGCTAGTGCTTGGAAATCTAAAATGCAGAATGAGTTAGTACTTTGGTCAAAAGAATGTACTAAAGCCCAGCTGAACACCCCAGCCTTTTGCTACTAGATGGTTGCTCGTAAGGTATCTGAACCAAATGGAGCAGAAGCAGAGCCCAGACTGCTGCTGTCAGTGCATCTACAATATCAATCTCTACCCATCTTGCCATCCAAGAAGGCCAATCACATGTATATTCTGTGACTTTCAAGGAACCCATGTATAAGCCATTGTTTATATTTTATATTTCCTTGCCTCTGCTCTTGGAGCTTCCGAAATGCAGCTGAATGTATTTTTTAGCCAAGAGTAAATAATTTAGGTGAAAATAGTTGAAATTTAGCTTCATATCTTCTGACTGTGTGCTCATCAGCTGAAGCATGCCTTTTGAAGACCTCTGATCTCTGTGCAGGAAAAAAATCCTTTTATCATTCTTTATAGTGAGGCTTTTCACCAGGTATTCATTTGTTGAGCATAGGCTGGGGCTATCAGTATTGGCCAACATGAAGAAGGCAATAAATTGTCGCTAAAAGAACTATTCATGATTAGTCTGCAATAAATGTCATACAGTTAGGGAACAGAAGAGTGAGGACACCCAGTGCAGCAGGTCAGGCCTATGCATGGGTGTGAGGCTTAATGAGAGATAGTGAAGCACGTTATGTCTGAATGGAGACTTCAAATAAATAATTTACTTACTTGTCCATTCTGCCTCATTAAATCTTCCTTCTTGTCTTTCCCTTGTGACAGTTTTATTACTTTCTACATTTTATTGTTTTTACCTGTCAGGCTTTATAATTCTCTTTCATTATTTTGACTGTTCAGCTGAAGCAAAACACTTTTTTTTTCTTTTTTTTTTTTTTTTTCTTTAGCAGTCTGCAAATAACAGGGTTACTAATGTGACCATCAGACTTTTAGGTTCCTGCTTGTTCTAAGCAGGATAAATTAGCAGTGATCTTAAGAAGCCAAAATTGTAACCATTTTTAATAAATTGAAAGTAGAAAGTAGCAAATGAAAATGAATGGGAGGCTGATAAGACCTCTCCTTAGGTCTTACAGTGTCATCATGGCATATTGAGCTCTGGAAGGTCTCCTATAGGCGCAAATCACTAAGCTTCAGCAGAAAATATAAGTTCACAGATCATAGGATAATATAAAGTGTCTATATCTGAGTTTCTCTTTCTTGTACACACTAATATCCACATCCGCATGCATATGTACTTGAGTTACAAGCAAAAATTGGGAAAAAACACTGTCAGAATTACAACAGTGTTATCTCCATGTTTACTTTTCTAATTTTTTAATGATGCACTGATATCATGAAAGATACTTCAGTCATCAATTCCTGATTATCAGAAGCAAACCAAGGATTTTAATTAAGAACAACAACAGAAAAACAGAAACATGAAATATGAATGTTTTATTAGTTTTAAGGAAACTGACCTGGGTGTATTTCTTATCTCCATCTCTGCACCTTCAGGAGACAACTAACCTTAAGGTGCCTTTTACTACTGTACATTACACTAGGATTTAAAAATAAAATAAAAAAAAAAATGAAAAAAAAAAAAACAACAACAAACTTTTAAGCTCTAATCTTGTTCTCTCTGCTAAATGACAAAATTCAGCTCTAGCTGAATTCTACCACACTTGGCTCTGAAACTACTGGAGTTGGTCCAGGGGTGTGAAGCCAAAGTGTAATCAGAATTAGGACTATAATGATGCAGCTCTATTCCAGGCACCTTCAACTTGATTTTATTACATATCTTTTATCAATGACACTTCTCTCACTTACCAAATGTCCTGGTTTCAGTCAGGATAGAGTTAATTTTCCTCCTAGGAGCTGGTAGGGTGCTATGTTGTGGATTAGGATGAAAAGAGTGTTGATACTATGCTGATGTTTGAATTGTTGCAAAGCAGTGCTTACACTAAGCCAAGGACTTTTCAGCTTCTTGCTCTGTCCTGCCAACAGGCAGGCTGGGGGTGCAGTAAGAGCTGGGAGGGGACAGACCCAGGACAGCTGACCCAAACTGGCCAAAGGGTTATTCCATACCCTCTGATGTCATGCTGAACAATAGATAGGGGTGGCTAGCCAGGATGGGGGGGGGGGGGGGCCGTCTGCTCGGGGATAGGCTGGGCATTGGTCAGCAGGTGGTGAGCAATTGCATTGTGCATCATTTGTTTTGTACACATTATTATTCTTAGTACTATTATAATCATCATTGTTATTGTTATTATTATTTTTCTGTCTTAATAAACTGTCTTTATGTGAACTCACAGGCTTCGTTTTCCTATTTCTCTCCCCCATCCCAGACAGGGTGGGGGGAAGGTGAGCGAACGGCTGTGTGCTGTTTAGCTGCTGGACGGGTTAAACCACAACACCAGAGAACAAAATCTGGATTAAAAGCACCAATTTTAAATCCAGGTTCATTTCTCATTTAGTGGTTAAACAAGCAGTTTTAACAGAGGTGGTGATGGCAAGGGGACAGGCAAGAGCAATAGGGAATGGGATCTGCTTCAGCTGCTAATGTTAAGATTCAGCGATCGTTAAAGATCACCAAAATGTTTTTCATGAAAAGTGCCACTTAAAAAGTGGAGAATTAAAATAGAAGCAGGAATTGTTAAATTAGTGTTGTTCAGGATAGGATTCAGTGAGATGCAGGGTGACAGTTTTTCATCTTCTTGCTGCTAAAAGAGAGGGTCCTGGTTAGGCCACCATTTATCCCAACTATTCACATGTGGTGTTTGCTTTGTACTGGTTTTTGTCCTCACAGGGCTTATTTATGAGCTAATTTAGTTAGTACATTGAATAATTTACTTAGAGACATAACTGGATAGATAGATTTCTGTCTGATTAGGGAGTTAAACAAGCTCCTCAGAAAGACCTGTGGGTGCCAGCGATGGAGCAAGGCAGAGGTGTGTGTTGCAGCTCTTCAGTAATTCAGCTGCTGTAGCAAACAGACAGCATGCAGCACAGCTAGAAAAGAGAGACTGCATAAATAAAATGCATTAACTTGCACCAAATTTCCTGTTGCCTTGGAAATGGATTCTGGCTCCTTCCATGTAGAGATGGCAACACTAGCATTTCAAGGAAAAGGTGTGTTTGTACTCTAAACAGCTGTGGACTGGTGGGGAGAAGGGAAAGGTCTCAGATTTTAACAGACATTTTCTCTTCTGTTTTGTCTCTATCTTGAGGCAGAACAGTTTTCTGTAGATCAAGCATAATGTAATATTCCTGCTCTGAGGAACCTGCTTTGGCAGGGGGGATGGACCCGATGATCTTTCAAGGTCCCTTTCAACCCCTACAGTTCTGTGATTGCTCGCTATAAGGTACTGTTCATATGAGTTCTGCATATGTACATGTAATAGAGGTGAGGAGTTCTGGTAACGACTTCTGCTGTGCATATGGAAGAACACAGGCACAAAACACCACTAAGAATTGAAGGAAAGGTGCTGTTTGTTTGTTTGTTTATCTTTTTCAAAAAAGGAGTAGAAAAATAGTTAAGAGAAACAAGGAAATGGATGTACAGTGAGGAAAAGTGTGATAGAAATTTAGTGCTAGTTGCGAAACACATCACCAATGATAACTCAGGGAAAGGAGGTATATGGATGCAAAAGCCTAAATTCTAGATTACCTCTGAAAAAAAGTATTAAGAGAAAGGAGAGAGAGAAAGAAGAAAAAGCACCACATATAACTATATTTAGCTTTCATTTGCATGATTTCTGTTTGCCTTTGTCCTGGACTTTAGATGTTATCACATCTCCTTTCATGAATTGTTCGTATCTCGAGGACTGGAACTCAGTAATTTTTTGCAGTGAACATGTTAGCCATATTGCTGCTGGTTGTTACTGTTGGAAAATTAATAGAATCATTACAAAATGTCTTTTTTAATAAACATTGCAGCAGGTATCAATTTATTTATTTATTTATTTTCATTTGTTGGGCAATCATTCCTCATTACAGTGCGAAGGCCACCCTACAAAGTCCTTGGCAGTTCTCCATTCTGTGCCAAGCTGCACTTCCCTTATCACAAGGAGCCTACCCATTCTACCTGTACAAAAAAATATTGAACTGCAGCATGAGCAATATCACTGAAATGATCTGAATGAAAAGTACCACTTAAGTGCAGGAAAAAAAAAAAAAAAAAAAAAGTAGGAATTATTTTTGCATCAGTGTTGTTCAGCAGTCAGATTCCTAGTTTGGTGTAGCAAGCCACTGGGGCAGGTCTCCATTGTGGGGAACAACAGTCTGCCTCTCAGCTTGCAATACTAGATAAGGTTTTGAGCTTCTTTGGGGAGAACCATGAGGAATACAGAGAAAAGAGAAGGCTTTATGGTAAAGAATAATTCCAAGGGAATTCTATGTTCCAGGATGGAACCTTGTCCGTAAACCTGAAGTTGGTGTCTGCAGACTGTTTGCACTTCACTTCTAATGTATATGAAATGAGAAAAGAAAAAAAAGGAAATTTAAAGATGACAAATGTAATATTTGATTCTTGGAGACATTTTTCCTTATAGATTGCATGAGTGCCATTGGAAGCAGTTGGAAGGGAACAAGCACAAAGCTTAGGGAACCTCCTTCTGTGGTGAGTAAGAGGCAGCGTGGAGCCTGCACAGCCCAACCTGCTGTCGCCCAGGGGAGCTCTGATGAAGAAATTGCCCTGGTGTGGAGAGTGGTCACTCTCCTCACTGCTGAAGAGTTTTGCACATTTACTAATACATATTTTTTACTGATTTTTTACACCTTTTCCCCAGAAGATAGGTGTTAGACCTGTCATTATGAGCCTCATGTCATCCCCCTAGAATACAGTGCATATTTTTCCCTCACTTTTTTCTCTGTTAAGGCAAGCATTTTCTCAGAAATTTTATTTTATCTGCTAAAATTTTCTGAATGTGTAAGGGTGTTCAGCTTCATAGAGGTTAAGGATAGAAAAGAGCAGGATATGATCTGGGCTCCTTTACTCTTACTCTTGTATGTTACAAAACACTGAATGTCAGCTTTGTCTGAAATCCAATAGTGGATGTTTTATTAAAATGTATGGTTCAGTAAAATCTGTCTGATTTTGAACCTACTGAAAGATGAAGAATCCAGACATTTTCCTGGTTAGTTACTGTCACTGTTATGTATTTTAGCTCATTCGTATCCATTAATTGTGTCTCTGTTCATGCCTATGTGAAGATAATTACAATAATGTTATAATTATTTTTTGTTAAGAATTACACAGGCTGAGTTCCTCCGGTCACTGACTAAATAGGCTTTTTTTCTCTGACTCTGAATTGTTCTAAAGTTTGTTGCTCAATAGTAGCTATTCACGGGGCTCAAAGAGTAGCATGTAGTATTACAGCACTGATGCCACAGACTGAGCTAAAATCATTCCCCTATCCCTCTCATTACCTGTTTTTGTATATCCATCCATCTCAGAATTCCACTGGGAATTCTTGTTAGTTACTGCCTAACCCTCACAGCCCTTAAATCCTTTCCAGGGTAGTTGTTTTGCAGGATAGCATCTCTCTGTATGAAGCTACATCCTTTAGACCTGCAAGATCCTCTTAACTATTCCCAATATATCTTTGTTTTAGAGAGCTTTTGTTGTTTATTAATCATGTACCTCCAGATCATCAAAGGATGAAAAATATATAAGATCCAGAAATATCTATTAAAATTGTGGGGAGGTGAAGGAGGCATTTCTCGATTTGATTTCGCCATTTAAAGGTTTTTTACATGGTCAGACAATGCTTAATTCTTTAACATTGACCTTAATGGTATTTTAGTGCTGCTAAATGGAGCATCAAGTGATATTGAGGTAATGTTTTTCATGACATGTAGGCTTCCAGAAAATCAGAGGCATTTCTAAACTTCCTGTGGAGGCCTCACAAAAACAGTGAAAGGAGGGGTGGTTAAACAAACGGAAAAGAGTAAGTGGGAACAAGAATTTCGACATTGCTGGACATTGCTCCATTCTACAGAAATTTCTCTAGTATTTATGAGAGAGAAACAATGTACCGATCTAGAGACCTTAGATGGCACTTCGGGAATTCTGAGAGAGAATTACTTACATTTGCTAATCGACATGCTTATGTGTACAAAAACATATTTTTTTTTTTCTTAAACACATTATTTAACATAATCTTCAGTTACTAAGGAGATGGAAAGTATTAACATCCTCAGTGATTAAGAGTACAGAAAATATATATTTATTAAAAATCCTAACATTCCTAGGATATAAATGGTTTTATTTCAATCTAAATATAGGGATTTTTGTTTTGTTTTGTTTCCTTATCAGCTTTAAATTCTTAAATATAATGCTAAAAAAGGGGGGATAAGCACCTCAAATTCAGTCTGCCATATATTTAATACATTAACAAAAAAGCAGTCACAAAATTTAGCATTTCTTTGACATTTTTTAGTGACCAGGTATAAACTCTTTGATAGTTAAAGGGACATTTAATTTGAGATTTACACATTGTTATGATTTAGCAACCATTTCATCTGAAAAAAAATCCTCTCTACAGCCTATTAATATTTCTAATCATTAACCTCCAGGACTTTAAAAACCTCAGAATCCTCAAGTACCTGGAGGACTGCGGCCAATAAAGAGATATAAAATGGATGTTGAGTGGCAGTCCCCCAGAGGCAATTGTTCTATCCTTGTTAAGACTAAACTTTCATTCATTTTATGTGTTCTGTAGCCAGGAAGCAAAACAAAACAAAACAAAACAAACTCTAATTTAGAAGGACTGTTTTTTTTTTTGTTGTTGTTGTTTGTTTGTTTGTTTTTGTTTTGTTTTGTTTTCCCCCTAAGATAAAACTCTCCCTGAATTCCTACAAATTGTCTTCTTCAGATCAAATGAAACGCTCTGTTCTACAGGAGTTTGAGGTGCTGAGAATTCTTTGATTTGTCAGAAAAACAAAACAAAACAAAACAACTGTTTTGATACGTCTGAAATAGGGTAAGGAAATTTGGAGACATTCTGCAATTAGGAAAGATTTTGAAATATCTCACTGGATAGCTGTCAGAAAACCTGTGGTACTCTGAGTCACCAGAAGGATCAATCAACTGAATGTATAAATGCAGATATAGGGAAAAAAAAAAAGAAGGAATTGTGTACCCCTTCTGAAAGACAGTCAAGTTTGTATGAATTAAGGTTTTTATGTACTTGTGTCAAGCACTGATGTTTTCATTATTTTATTCTGAACTGATTTCAAGGGTCACCACCTGTCTCTCTCTCTTTTTTTTTTAAATTGATAAATTAAAATGTGAACTGAGTTAGGTAAAGGACTAACAGTTGACAAAGATATATACAAAGAATCTTAAGACAACAAAGGTTGAAGGGGTTTCTGGAGGTCACCTGTCTCAAGCTCCCACTCAAACCAGAGATAGCTTTTTATTTTGATGCAATTATCAAGTTATATCAGGCTGCTCAGAGTCAGTTAAGCACTCTCTTTCCCAGGATGAAGGTTTCCCAAATCATTCTGGACAACCTGTTGCATTGTTTGATCTCCCTCATTATGAATTAATTTTCCTGATATCTATATATATTTCCTGTTGTTGCACCTGTAGGTTGATAATGCCTTTTAGGAGCTCATATGAATTGAAAGCTAACCAGAAATTTAGAAGGAAAAACCAAATAAAACAAAACAAACTCATGAAGGAGTAAATCAGCCTCAAAATTGAGAGTCAGAACCTGCAAAACAGCTGCTATAGATTGTAATCCCAGTAAATGGCATGTAATCCCAGCACCTGGCTCTTGTAAGGTCAACATTACAGAGACTCAAAGCTTTTATAAGGATCATACTTTCATAGCTATACTTGCTTCTTAAGAATGAATTCAGAATCAGAGAGAACAGGAAGGTTTATTCCTGAGAGGACATGCTAGGTAGGTATTTCTCTTTTAGTATTCTGGGGGTGAATGATTTATCTATATTCTCTATGGGCAGAATATCCTAGGAACTTTTATTTGTGTAGTGGTTTTGGGATCCTGTTAACATGTTGGGGCTGGGTAGGTTCTTTTCTGCCTGAAGTATGTAAGAACGTGTATGGACCTCATAAATTTTCGAAACACATCTCTTTCTGTTCTGAACCATGTCTCAGAATACATACGTGAGGCAGGGAAATCTAGCTATCCTTAGTTACAAGTTTTTTGTTGTTGTTGTTGTTGTTTTTGTTGTTGTTTTTAAAAAAAAAAAGGATAAGCAGTGAGTGTGAAGTTCTTGTCTTTAACTAAAAGTACTCAAAGATACTGGTTTCTTTAACTTTCTTTTCTGTGAGGTCATTGGATTAAAAATTCCCATGAGGGAGCCATTTCACTTACTACTGTACTCTCGCTAAAATGGGAGACTTGAAAATTAAACTAAACTAAGTGTGTAACTTGGTGAGATGGCTCATCTAATAGATCAAGGGTCAGAGAAATGATGGTATAAAACTTTCAGCTCCTTCTTTTACGCAACTACCTCACATTGGTTTCACTGACAGCTATCTGCCTGAGTAATTTCTGAGGTTTGGATTTAATTGCAGTATAAAGATTGGAGATTAAGTTTGTGGCAAGCCTTCTTGAAATAAATCTTTCAAGAAGCATTCCATGCTCTCTTGGATAATATTAATAATATTCTTCCTGCTTGCTTCATTCCTATGATATAATTCATTTGTGAATTTGCGTAATGCTTGGATGTGATGAAAATTTATAAATAAATGCTTAATATATAAATGTTAAACTGAAAACCTTTTGTGAATTGTTGTACTGTCCATTGTGTTATTGGTGGAAAGTGCCTATTATATCTTCATACTAATAGAAATCTAATAAGTTAGTGAAAAGCATTAAGTAGATGTCAGGACCACAAGCTAATATGCGTTACAGTATTTAACAACTCTCGAAAGTACATAAGCATGATTGCCATTAACTTGCAACAACTTTAATCAAATTTGATCATGTTCTTACTAAATCTGTTTTATCAAACTAAGACTGTAATTATATAGTTGTTAATGTGCATAATAAAACACTGCATGTGCTTTGTACAAGACCATTTAAGCTTTCTGCCCGCTTCTTGAAACTATTTATTGTGAGTATTTACAATTCTGTAAATACTCAAATTATTAAGCTGTTGTGATCTTCAAAAACAAGCCTGTATTTGGTGGAAAAACTTTAGCAATTACTATCCCCAACTGTTTCTTCCTGATAAATTTTATAGAAGTTGTAGAGAATGCGAAAAAATTAAGAAAAAAATAATTTCATTACTATAAAAGCTGTTTTTTTGTTTGTTTGTTTTTTGTAGACTGGATAATATTTTAATTTTTTTATTGTTTTTTTTTTTTTTAATTATGTCAAATATATTAGTAGCAAATGTTGTAAGTAGATAGTGTGAAATATGTTCATCTGATTTGTGTCAATATGGAACAATGCTAGGGCCTCATAATGAAATGTGACCTTCTGCCTTACATCCCCTTGTATAAATAACCACAAGTCCAAGAGAAACAGAGTGGTTAGTGTATATAGTTATTGTATCTTGCAAAAGAATGGTCTAGCAGTTCATGTCGATAGAAGGTTTGAAGGGTAAACCTTGAGACTCGGGTCTGGGAGATAAGAGAATAGGGGGGAGTTTTTTGAGATAACTGTTGACTATTGCACGAGACACAACTTTCTGACATCTGGTCCAGAGACTACTAAATAAGGAGGGGGGGGGGGGGGGGGGGGGGGGGGGAAGCTGAAGAACGACCGAAGGACAAAGCCTGGGAGGAAGACTACGAGCCTTCAGTAAGAGCGACCCCCAGAGGGACCACCAGAAACTGATACATATGCATCCATGGGATGGTTCGGGTGCCGGGAAACTAATTATAATAACCCTGCCTTTTCCGAAAGTGGTGATGACTATGTATTAGCCTAGGAGCATAAAAAACAGCTGCCTGATATAACTGGTGTGTGTCTTGGTAGAGCAGAGACTCCCGGCGCACCCAGCGCTGTTTGCTTACCTCTATTCCTTTAATAAATTGTAAACTTTGATTGTAACCCTATTTGGGACTCAGTCATTTATAACAATAGTATTTTTTTAAACATCGGTAGATACACTGTTGATATACTTTGCCTCTTTCAGCCAGTACGATAGCCGAAGTTAACTCACAGTGTATGTTATTTAATAGTGATAAATTTGATCTGTTTCTTCAACATCAGGCAAAAGAAAGTCTTGGGGAAAGGTGTAAGGGTATTTAAACCATAAAGTCTTATCTTTTTAGTGTTCCTTTTCATGTAGGATGAGCTCTACTTTACTTTGTTTTTACGTTACGCAAATAAGACTAACTTAACTAGTTTTCCATTGTGAATCAAACCACATGCTTAGGTTACTTTACATACATCATTCACCCCACTCATCCTTGGAGAGAGTGAATAGTGAGAAACAGGCTTTTTATCCTTTTTTTTTGCTAGCTGTTTCATGTGGGGTTTCCTGTACTATTTCTAAATATGTTGAATGTATCCACTTCTGATGTAAATACTCCTCTCCTTGTTTTACATAGCTAAAATAAGAAGGTGGAGGTGTATCCATGCAACAAATCTAAGGCATTATGTGGACAATAGAAATATTGTATGTGATGGATAGAATGAACACAAAAAAGAAGTAGTAATCTTCAAATTCTGTTATCCTCAAAGAAAGGGCTTCTTTTTGAGAAGAAAAAAAAGGCTGTGGACAGTCCCAGGTTGCATTACATTGAGATTGTCCTATTTAACCATCAACTTTCAAAATGTGAGGTGAAGCTTTGGATAAGGTGTTCTAGGGAGAGAGTGGGTGCCTACTCCAGCCTTTGGAGCCTATTACGATAAGTTGTTTTGAGCAGAGAGAAACTAAAAAGCTATGAGTATGATGAACAGGTTCCTAATTTCACATCTTTTTGAAGATAAGGCCGCTTTTTTTTTTTTTTTTTTTTTTTTTTTTTTTTTTGCAGTACTTGGTTTACTTTTCATTGCATGGTATGTTCAACAGGCTGGGAGATGAGTATTTAGAAAGCTGCCTGGCAGAGAAGGACCTGGGAGTATTGGTTGATAGTTGGCTGGATATGAGCCAGCAGTGTACTCAGTTGGCAAAGAAGGCCAACAGCATCCTGGCTTGTATCAGAAACAGTGTGGCTGGCAGGGCTAGGGAAGTGATCGTCCCCCTGTACTCAGCTCTGGTGAGGCCACACCTCAAGTAGTGTGTTCAGTTTTGGGCCCCTTGCTACAAGAAGGACATGGAGGTGCTCGAGCGAGTCCAGAAAAGGGCAATGAAGCTGGTGAGGGGCCTGGAGAACAAGTCTTACGAGGAGCAGCTGAGGGAGCTGGGATTGTTCAGCCTGGAGAAAAGGAGGTTCAGGGGTGACCTTATTGCTCTCTACAGATACCTTAAAGGAGGCTGTAGCGAGGTGGGGGTTGGTCTATTCTTCCATGTGCCTGGTGACAGAACGAGGGGGAATGGGCTGAAGTTGTGCCAGGGGAGGTTTAAGTAGGATATTAGGAAGAACTTCTTTGCTGAAAGGGTTGTTAGGCATTGGAATGGGCTGCCCAGGATAGTGGTTGAGTCACCATCCCTGGATGTCTTTAAAAGACATTTAGATGTAGAGCTTAGTGATACGGTTTAGTGGAGGACTTGTTAGTGTTAGGTCAGAGGTTGGACTTGGTGATCTTGGAGGTCTCTTCCAACCAAGATGATTCTGTGAATAATGCTATAAGAAACCTAGAACAACAGACAATGCAAATACTTCTTGCATTAGAACCCCAAAAGTTTATTGCTTAATAAGATAGATGATATGGTCTCTTAGAAATAGGAGAAAAAAAAATAATTTATGAAATTACCACATCACTTTCATACAGAGTTGTGGAGTAGTATTGGAAAGAACTTAAGTAAAAATCTGTCTTAAAAGTGTAAAGCTCTGTATAAAGTAATTATCCAACTTTGGGGAAATTTCTGTCCTAGAGGGCTTCCTGGAGCATTTTGCATTTGGAAGCTATGTTGTGCGAAAGCATTGGAAAATAAAATTAGTGGTTCATAACAGAAATACATGTGTTGAATTCTTTGCAGTGGTAGGTGATGTGAATATTCTCCTTTCCTCACTGATGCTGCTACTTGTGAGGAGGATAGATGGGGCAGCCTAGAGATGGCTCTTCTCTTTTTCTAGCCTCTTACCATTCGTCTGACATAGCTTTCCCCAAGTGTGATTGCATAAGACATATCCATTCCTTTTGAAATTGACTTCCAAGGCCAATTGGCTTTCAAATAGAAAGTAACCTCCTGCCATGACAAAAATTGGAGGAGGTCCCTGTAGAGGGATGAATAACCTCTTAAAACAGTGAAAAATGTCATAAATGCTAAATACAAGCAGAAATATCCAAGAACTGTCAGTGATAACATTTCTGGGGCTTAGAAGATGACACTGAGTCACCGAACTTTGAAATGGATTAGACTTTGTTGTTAATTTAATTTTTGCAGAGTTCATGAAGAGAAATATATAGATAGATAAATAGATGAGCAGAGAAATAAAATAGATTGTATCTGAACATAAATTTCTTGCATTCTCTGTGGAATTTAAGTTTTGCTTTTCACTACACTAACAAAGTTACTCTATTCACGAGTTTTAATACTCATAAAAGCTCTTAATTTATATGGCTATATTTACTTTCTGTATTAATTGTATGGTGAATTTTTAAAATGTATTTGTATAATAATACCATCTTTATTGCTTTAACCTAGTGTAGCAAAGCCAAGAAACCTCCAGCAGTGCTTGAAGTCAGTTGTTCTTAGTGTATGAATGCACGCAGGGAGGAGGGAAAGCAGGGGTCTGTACATTGAGGCAATACTTGTTCTTTGATGTCCTCAGTCCTGAATGATTAATGGCAAATTGAGATTCTGGACTTGCACAAGAAGAAGCATAGAAATCAACACAAGTGTATTTCTGATTTGGAGGAATGTTATGTAGTTAGTAAATAGCAGAATATACAAATGGTATTAAGCTGTTGTCCCTTAAATGTCCTCACTAGGCTCCTCATAGGAGGTAAGTCCCATTGTCTAGAAACAGCCATTTCTGTAGAAGGTAAATTCAAATTTTTTTTTTTTAAGGGGCTGGAAGTATTTTGGTGTCAGATGGCTTTAAATGAGAAGCATTTAATCTTAGTTTATAACATGATTTCTGTACCAACGTAATTATAGGGATATGCTTTCAGAAAAACTCTGGAATGGTTAATAGTGTCAGAAATCAGAACAAATTAATACACAGTGACTCTGCTGTGCATGTGAGTATAACGGGGAAGTTAGAAAAATGCAATATCTATTCTCAAGTCAAACAACTGAAAACTGGATTGTCTGAATATAACTGAAGGAGCAACTTACTGCTCATCTAACAACCAAGCTTTAATAAAAATGGCTATTAGACCTGTAAGGGATGTCCATCTCTAATAGAAGGCAAATGTTGTAAGATTATATATAGTACTTATTGTTCAGCTGGCTTAATTAATGTAGAAAGGCAGAAGTTTTGGGAATCCTATCAAGTTAATGTTGATAAGTTTTGGTAATTTAGCACTTAGTTCTATTTTTATTCATGGAAAAATGAGAGCACTCCTTCTAAAAGAAAAAAAACAACAACACACCAACCTGTTACTGAAAACTTATGTACAAGAAGAGCTAAAACATATCTCTTAATATCATCAAACTTGGCATAGCATTTGGAGTGAAGCAATTCTTACCTCCTAGAAAGACTTCAGATTGGATTAACTAATATTAAAATCAATTAAATACAGTTAATTGAATAAAACTTAATTCAATATAGTTCCCTTTGAACTCTATTTTGAATTAGCTTTTGGGCAACCTACAAAATTAATCTAGATTACGTTAACTCACTGCATGAAATCCTGGCTCTACTGAATTCAGTGGTAGAACTCCTGTGGACTTCATTCAGGTCAGAATATTATTGAAATTACAAAATCTTCATTATAGAATAGCTTGAAAGGGAATTTATTACCATCTAGTTCTAACCCCCTGCTATGGGCAGGGACACCTCCCACTAGATCAGGTTGCTTAAAGCCCCATCCAGCCTGGCCTTGAACACCTCCAGGGATGGGGCATCCGCAGCTTCTCTGGGTGAGCTGTTACATACAGTGCCTTACCACCACCTGAGTAAAGAGCCTCCTCCTGATATCTAATCTAAATCTCACCTCTTCTAGCTTAAAACCATTCTTCCTTGTCCTATTACTATCTACCCATGTAAAAAGTTGCTCTCTATTCTTGTTATAAGCCCTCTTTAAGTACTGAAAAGCTGCAATTTTATTTATTTATTTATTTATTTGGTGGGGGGGAGGGGTTGGGGGGAAGGGAAGTATTGTTGGTTTGGTTCCAGGTTCTCTAAATTTTTGATTTCTCTAAATGCTTCCTCTGCAGCCTAGAGCTTTACAGAACCATTGGGTTCTTTGTCAAATGTCAGGATCAGAAAGTCGGGGGCATCATCATTTTTACCTTGTTTTCCTTATTGTTGTAGTTGGTTTGAAGTGTTACCATGGGTCTTAAAGTAACCTTAACCTTTACCAGGAGATAGGTGGATACAAATACATAAATAACTGTCTCTGTGGTTAAGTGCAAGCCAACTTTTCCAAAGCTGTTGCTGTTTTGGATTTGTAGCTAAAATTTTGTTAACACCTGAGTGTAGAGAGGGAAAGTGAGTGAGCAGCTGTGTGCCTTACTGCTGTCAATCAGCTGCACTTCTCTAGCTTTCTGGTTATATTAGAAAAGAACATGGGGTATATTTGCTGTTTTTCCAAGCCTCTCCCTATTGGGGAAAATGTTATGGTTCAGCCTGAGACAAAATACTCTATCCAGTTCTGTTGCTACGTATGCTTCTGTCTACTTGAAGTATGTCAAGCACCCTCTTCTTTCTGAAATAAGTCTGGCTCTGTCTTAAGATATTAATAGATTACATCCTGACTCCGTGATATTACATAAATACTGTTTTTTTTTCCCCTTTCATATTGTTAAAGGAAAAATAATCTTAGAATGCAATATAGATGTGTTCCATGATTGCCTTCCACTTTGGGGGTATTTCTGTTTCTTTTAGTTAAAGAACTGACAGATCTATGGCTTATAGCAGAGTTCTGATACTGAGCAGAATGTTCTTGATCAGGAAGATTGTGCACTCTGTAATGTTCTGAATATCTGTTTAAATTTGGCTGAGTAGCTGAAAAGTTCCACTTTTATGTTTTGTGTTCTAAAGATTGTTTCTTTTTTCCCCAAAAATGCAATACAGAAATTATTTTAAGTAACCTAACTAAATGAATGGAACTCTTTTTTTGAGGACTCTTAATGTGAACTAAAAAGCATTGGTATCTGGTATAAGAATAAATATTTGCACAGGAAGCTTATTTGACAGTATTTGCTATATATATTATTAATTGGATTTTTGGCTTTCATTAAAATGTTTAGAAACTTATTTTTGCAGTTCAACATGCTCTTGTACCCATCTTTTTTTCATGAGGCAATTTTATGAGGGGACAAGGGGCATAAGAATGTATAAGAGAAAAGAGGGGTGGAGAACTGAGGATTGAAATGAGTACCCTCATAAAATTGCAATCTTTGGTCTGGTCTTAGACTATGATCCTCTTGTGTGTACTGACTGTTCTGCTTGGAGGCAAGAGTGCAAGTCCATCTCTTGTAGTAGCCATGGACTTTGTCACTTTCTCAGCTGGTTCCAAGGGGACATTGAAGGTTCAGGTCATTGTGGTGAAGGAGGAGAGAATGCCTAAAGGAGAGAAGGCTGCAAGTGAAGATGCTGTGGGGTAGAAATTGCCCATCTTAAGAGAAGACAGGCTGGTATACTTGAATGGAGTTCTACAAAGATGTGTAGTATTCTGATTACTGGACCCACCCAGATTTGTTACTGATATAATGGTGCTGTTACTCATCATACTCCTTGCTGTGGGAAAAGTATACACTGGTCTAAAAGCTGCTTTGGGATAAAAGGTATACAAAAAACATCTACAGTAGTTAGCCAGAAAAATCTACAAATAAAGATCAAGTGTAATTAGTCAGTGTAGGAAAAACCTCATTTTGTAGTCAAAGTTAATTTATGCAATTTGTTATGGAAAATGTTTCTCTTCAACTGTTTTCTTGTTTTACTTGGCATCAAATCGGTGTAAATATTTCATACACTTAAAATATATTTTAATAATATCTAAACAAAATGCTTTATTTTTTTCCTTTTCTTTCTCATATTTACTTCATTTATAAATTCATATTGAATTAACATAAACCACATTTTTTGACAAACATGCTATCCAACTCCCAGACTGTTTAGTCCTAAATAGAAATTCAATTTCAAAAGGGGTGATGGAGGCTTGGCTGGGTCGATAGGTGAACCCAGGTTCCACCATTCTCACCACCTCCTAGTCCTCAGCCAGTGATGGTGGAGTAGTGTAGGAACTTGCAATCTCAGGTGTGCCACAAGAATGCAATAGGGGCTTCCTGTAGATGCTTTCCCAAGCCCGCATCCTAAGCCTCTTGAATCAGGAGACCCTAAGCTGTGTTTATGTAAAATGCAGGCCTTGTATGTAAAAGTCTCATGGGTTATAATAAGTATGGACTATAAGATGATTCTGATCAATCTGAGGAGTTTTCAGACAGAAACACAAGAAAACTTTCTTCCCTCTTCTTTACTTGTCTCCACTGAACACTAACTTAAGGAAAAATCTCAGTGTAAGTGGTAAATTAGGCTTTTCTCATGTAGGTGTGAACTGTGATCTTTGTGCAGCAGGTTCTGAAACTGTAATTCACTAAAATTAAACAAAACTTCATTCACTTGCTGCTACACTCAAGTTAGTAAGTTTCAGCAGTGTTTATCCTTTTTAGTGTGATCCCAAAATCAAGACTCTTAAACTTAAAATCAATAGCTTCAGTGCTTCCCATATACAAATATGTAAAATACTTTCTGACAAGTATTTGAATTTTGGTTTACTTAAATGGGTTTTAGAAATGTAAACTTGCTTTAAGAAGAAAAAATCCAGTACTTGTATCTTCCTACAGAGTAAGTATCAAGCTTTTGTTGCACTTTGTCCTCTGAAGGGAAAAAAAAATAAAATTGAACAGATGGTTGTTATATGTTACTAGCATGTCAGAATTGCACACCAGAGTATGGAAATAATCAGGAAAATATGTACTCTGAAATAAGTATGTAAACAACTCAAAGAGGTGGTAATGTTGTGGATTTGTTTTGAAATTAGTTTTGAGTTAGAGGCATTTTACGGAACATATTGTATTGTTTCTATTTCCTTGTATCCTCTTTGTCAATGTTTAAAAGAACCTAGTATAGTTTGTTCATTAGAAACAAGGAAAGTTCTGCTGGATGTTGGCTAGCTACACAGACCATTGTAGGTGCTGGTGTAGGTTTTGACACTAGGTGAGCAGGTGATCTTTAAGCGTTAATACTCTCCTAATGACAGCAAGGGTAACATTTAAAGGCCACTCTATATATGTCTTCAAAAATTAATTGGTGAGTTAACCACATCTGTTCCAGTGAATTCAAGAAAAACCAGCACCCTAGGTATAAAAGCCTACTTTAAATGTAGAGAGTAGGAGATATAATTCTCATTTGCTGGACAACTTCACTCAGCATCATTTAACTCTCTGCTTAATTTCAAAATGCTGCTTGAGCCAATACTATTGGTATAGTACCTCACAGAACATACATTGCTGGTGGGCTTTCCTAACCTGTGTTGATACAACATAAATAGTAGTGATGATCCTAAGTAAAAAACAATTAGTGAACTATGTGATATCTTTCTGTTGGCAAGTGTAATATGGCACTGCAGAATGAGTAGAAGGGCTGTGTGCATATTTGTGTTTACCTTCACACATAAATACATCTTATCAAGCTACTTCAGGGTCCAAACAGAGCAAATCAAGAAATTGTATAAGATTGTGCAAGGAGTTCTTAAAAATAATAACTTTAAGCCACAAGCATCCCACAATATAAACTCAAGCTTAACTTTCACTGGTTATTTTTCCTTCTACTGTACGTATACAGTATATATATAAATAATATATATATATAAATATATATTTGTCATAGTGATCGCATGGCATGTTATTACTATTACTGAATTCATGATGTGACACTACTAGCATTAATGTCCCTAGATTATCTCAAGTTAAACTTTTAAACATCACGCAAGATCTGCTGTTCATAGGTTGCATAAAAGTTCAGGAATGATCCCCTAGGGTTGCATGTTATTAGCTAATGTGATTTTCAACATATCTGGGTAGAGCTGTTCTTTATGACTTTGGTTTTCCCTCTGAATAAGGTGATGTACAAGCAAGACTTTTACAAAACCCTCATTTGTCGAAGTAGCCCATGCTTGTCCCTACCCCATAACAACCCAGGGTAGCTCTGGCCTTCTCTGAGGTACTAGCACCAGCTGTAATGAAGGACTAAAAAACATAGTTTGGGCAAAAGTTCATTCAGCCCAGTACTCTCTTCTAAGCAGCAATGCAAAACAGATGTTTAAATATGAGTGAGGTAATCATATAATGAAATTTCTACTTGGATGCTCTACTTGAGTCCAACAAACTGTGATTCATGGATGTCCTGAACCAAGCACTGTATGTTTGTAGCTGGCAGGTTGGGGTGGACTTTTTTCCATGAGTTTCTACATATGCAAAGGTTTTTTAAGGAATGTTGTTTTTCTTAAACCTAATCTAATAATAGATTTTGGAAAAAATTCTAAACTTCAGAATTTTACTTTGAACAACTAGCTTCCCTGTTATCAGCTGCTAGAGATGCAACTACTGTCCAGCCACCTAAAGCAGCATATGTCAGCTGCCATAAGAACTATCCTCTGAACCAGGAATAGTTTCTACTGGACACGTAATGGCAAACTATAACCTGTTTCTGATTCTTCTGTGTCTGGAACTTAACTGCTTTATATAGCAAAAATGATGTTAAATGAACTTGCTGGATTCAGAAACACTCAAAGTTCTGAAACAGGAGACTGCATGTGCAACTTTTTCATGTGCCTGGGATTTTAGTTCTGTGTCTCTTTTTCTAGCAGCTATGCATTATTTAACTTCATTAAAAACATGCATAATATTCTTTTGATCAAATATGGCTTCTACTTTGATTAAAAAAAAAAAATCAAGCATGTTCTATCATAACAATCCAGAGTCTGTCCTGTGTGCAGGATATCCACTGGAGACTCACCTTTGCAACTAAATATAGCAAGGGACAGAAATTTTCAATTTATAGATAACAGGATGGATTATTGTAATCTGATATGTTTTTGCTGAATGGTAATTAATTCTGTATGATTTTTAGTTCTAGGAAAATTAAAGATGCTGTATTTCTTTACCTTCATTTTCTGGTAATAAATATATCAATGGTTGGTAGGAAACGTTCTGGCAGATGGATAGATTTCCAAACAACAACAACAACAAAAACACGAGCCTTTCCATCAGTTTCAGTATTTTCAGACAATTGGCATGCTCTGTGATGGGACAAATAGATGAGATGTAACTTAAAACAGCATACTATAAGTTGTACATAAGTGTTAGAGCTTAAGCAAAATTATACTTTGAACTAGAGTTGATCTTGATCTATAGAAAGGACTGTAATGGGGCTGGGGAGGAAGGGTGGCCATAAAGAATAAAGGCATCCTAAATAGATTATGAAGTAAGAAGATGTTTGGGTGTTTACTTCAGAAACTGACCATTTCAGTCTAATTGCATAACCAATACACTTGGTTTATAGTCTATAGTCTGATATGAAGAAATCCCCAAGAGCTTAAATCTTATTAAATTTTTAGTTTGTTGTGGGTTGAATCCTGAAAGAATTAGGTATTATTTGATTTAAATCAGTGTTTGGAGAAACAAATTTGAGAGTGAAAATTCTTGTCTAATTTGCAGATGTAGTTTTAGTTTAGGATTTGAAATAGTATTATCTCATTGCTATCTAATAAGATCAGGAGTTGATTAACTTGTATAATCTTCAAGAAATTAGAAAACTGTGGTCACACTCTAACAAAACCTAACATATTTTCCCAAGTGGGAATTTAGGTATTTGGTTTCTAAGAACCTTTAATATGAAAAATTCATTGTGTAAACATAAGCTATTTTCCATGTTAATCAGAGCATTTGTCTTGCTAATTACTTAAATGATATACTAATTAGTTGAATAATCTCCTGAGGTATGAGTAGACTTAAATGTATGATTTTTTTTTCTAATCAAAAATCTTTTTATTTTGATAAGACTTGCTTTTATTCATGTTATCCTGCCAGTAAGAAGAAGCAAAGAAAAGTTTTTAAAAAAACTTTCTGATTTTTTTTTTGGTTTAATCAGATGTGGTAGGGGATAGCCAAAGAAACATCTCAAGTTGACATCTGAAGTGCTTAGGGAGTAAGCTAGTTTTCTGATTTTCTGAAATGCAGTTTCAATGGTCATGTTTTAAATTATTATTAAATCTCCATTTATAATGGGAAGTGGCTCTGCTACAAACTTATGGAATGATATGGGGAAAAGCTGGCTACTGGAAGAGAGAACCTTGGCTCTCTAAATCTTTCTAGAATGCTGAAGGGGCTCCAAATTGGCTCCCCTTCTGCCTCTATAGCCTTTGTCAATTCATTTGAGTGTGCTCAGTAAAACTCTTTGTTGTAACCTGTGTTTCTCATATTAAAGCAGCTGCTGAGTTAGGGCAGGAAATGGTGATAAATACCATGCAAAGCAAGTCTTAGTAAGGCTGAGGAACATGTCAAACAGCCGTCGGTGTTGCTTAGTCTTATAAGCCTGGCTTTTGAAGCTGCTTCCCTTCCCATTTATCCAAAAAGAGTGGGAAACTGCAATAGCACCTGTACTGTGTGATCTTTCCTCTTCAGCATCCTGAACCTTCCCAACCTTCAAGAGCAGTTGTTCAGAACCTAGCCCTGAACTTGGCACACAGGTTTGCATCAGTTCTTTGGAAGCTTTAGAAATGCTAACACAAGCTCATCTTGCTTTTAGTTCCTGCAATAGCTGGCTTATGTAGCAATTCATGGGTACCACTTCATGAAAAGTATGAGGTTGTGGTACATTAATGTAAGACATGTTGCCACAGAACCATGGTGGACTTGAGACAAAAATCATAAATTACAGATGTATACATATTAATAATAGGGTACACAGAAAATTCCTAGAGGAAAAACCTGATAGAAGTTTTGGGGGTAGTTTGCCCTAAAAAAAGTAAAACTAAATATTCTGAAAACATGGAAGGAAAAATATTCTAAACATTAATTTCTAGACATATTTTTAGCCAGATTTTTTTGCCTTGCAAAGGGAAAGAAACAGGCTTATTGACAATGTTGTAGGGGGTTTTATACCACTGAAGGAATTATGTGTAGCTTACTGTTGGAAACAAATAGAATCTTACTAAAACTATTTAAAAATAGAAAAATTCTGCCTTCTTTCAATGGGTGGGTAACACCACCACCCCTTCAAATCAATTACAACCAGATCTTCAAGCTTGGATTGGCTACTAGAATCTACTGTGGCTCTGATAAGACTTACATTGTGTAGTTTGTGAAGCTGTAGTAAAGTCAAGAACTTCTTAACCAGGCTGTAATGTGAGTTTGGGCTTGAATTCCATTTCCAGTTTTTCCTTCATGGAGACTAAACAGCTTGCATTAGAAACTAGCCTTGCACTGAATAGAATTTTATTATCTAGCATGATTTACTCTTCATCTAAAGGAATAATTGTCATTCCATTCAAAACTTGAAGTCCATATAATTACTTTTCTGATGCATACAGGAGCATTTAAAAAACAAAAAATAAAACTTATCTATTGTGCTCAGCTTATTTGGCAGCACTGTGATTCCAGTGCAGTCAATTTTTCCTTTCTGCTTAAGCACCTTCAAGCAATGCTGATTCTGCAGGCCTGATTCTGCTATTAGTGGTAAGGTTTATAAAACTGGAGTCGTCAAAACAGGAAAAAGCAATTGTCCTACCATAGTCCCGCTCTTCAGCTGAGGAGCCAATATACTAAATTGGCCTACTCTCATACTGCAAATTACCACAGGCTTTTGAAGAACTATGATAACATTGTCGTATCCATAATACAGAAATCATTTCATCTAATACTGTAATCTTTAAGGTGGAAAACTGCAGCTATTTAATAGCACACAGAAATATTATAAAACAATTTTTGTCCAGCAAATGAAAAGCAAAGTCTTATCCAGATAAAACTGCAGGGAAAATATAGATAGGGAGAAGAAAATTATCAGTTGTGATTGAATTTGGCAAGGACAGGGAAGATAACTCTAGCCTTATGAAAAGTGCCATGGGATCTTTAATGATCAATCACAAAGGGACCTCAGTTGGCTGTATTGTGAAGTTACTATACAGATAAACTCATTAGTGGAAGATTACAATGATCAAATACACTTCTTTTTAATTTTAGTGATGTCTTTAGTCTTCTACCATGGGTTCCTGTGGTCACAAATTGAAAGCTTTATTGGGGGGAGTATTTTTTTGTTCTCTCTCTTAAATTAGGTTTTGTTCATGTTAATTCTATGCTTCTGTCAGTGGAGCAAGAAGAAGCACACTTTTTTTTTTTTTTGTAGTTTATCACTCAATAGTGACTGTTTTCCCATAGAGTCAAAAATCAATTGCTGCTCAAAATGCCCATGCAGACAAAGGAATGCATCGTCTTACTAGTCAGTATGGCCATCTGAGGAAAAAAATCAATATATTTTTCTTAAGAACGGTACCTGAAAGAGGAGAAAGCAGTTTATTTCTGCCTGATGAAATTGCTTTAAAGTTGAGTTATCTGCCATTAAGCTCTGTATTTATCCTGGTCGCTGTTCAGGCTGCTGGAGTGAAGTGCTCTGGCAGTGCTCCTATTATATTATAAGCCAAAGTTGCGAGCACTTGGAAAAATTGTAGAACCAGAAAGTTTGCTTGGAAGGGAAGTGCAGGGGACTTTTTTTGGTGGGTAGGGTTTTTGCCTTTCTAAAGGTGAAGTTTTGTTTCTTTTTTTTTTTTTTTTTTGCTTGTTTTTAAACACAAGCTGGTTTCTTGCTGAAAGAAACCATCCAGTGTGAAACAAGGTCCTGTAACAGATGGTCATTCCCTCTTCATGAGTCTTATGAAGAGGTTACTTCCTACAACTTAACCTGAATTCCAAGTAAGGTAAGAGAGTTACTACCCATCCTTATTCAGCACTAGCAATAATCCATCACTGTTAGACTTCTCAGGTTGAGTCCCTCTAAAGATAACCTTCTTAGTGCTTCCTGTCTTTCAGAACTCCTCTAACTACTAATTCAGCTGAAAAAAAAAAAAAGCTTCTCTGGCTATCCCTATTCTCTCTGAATAAGCTAATCAAATGTCTAAAGCCAGATTATTTTTTAAGGAAGTGTGTGCCTATTCTTTGTGTTACTGCTACTTCCCTTTCTTTTATTTAGACATACATATTTCTTCCAGCTGATGACTTCTTACAATAAGTTCTGCTTTTAGACAGGTGGTTTTCTAGACAAATGCTATTTGCTCTTACGTTACTTAATCTAGACCTATTATTTTAAAAGGTACACAAAAAGAAAAAGGTTGAACTAGGTCCAGATTAACCTTTCAAGTCTTCATATTCTCCCTGACTAGCCAATCTGGGAAGTAAAAATGAGAAAGGAACAAGTATGTGAGTATTATTTTTATATGGTATCAGTACTTCTTTTCTTGATATTTCAAAACTATTCGATATTCGATATGAAATAGCAAAAATAATCTTAAATAAACCAGGGACTCCTGAGAAATTTAGTGAATTAAGTTCCTGATTTTTTTTTTTTGAGAACAAGCTTAGCAATTCTTCAAACTCATAAGTGAACATCAATTTGGACCTGTATTCAGTGGATTTCATGCAATGTTACAATATAACCTTTACATATTCACACAATGGAGTTTCTATCCAACAAGGGTGTTAGCAAAGCTGTTATGTGTGTCACTGAAGAGATTGACTGGCAGAGCTGTGTAGATGAGTGTCCCCCCCCCATCTCTCCTCTTCTGGTGTAATGGATTTAGTAGTTGATTGTCAACAGCAAATACCTCTTACTGCAAAATAAAAAGAGAAAGCTAAGCAGAGAGACTGAGTTTAGTGAATATACCACTTCCATGTCAGATGGGAAGTATCACTGAGTTGTTAAAAAGTTGATTGAAACCAATTAAAATCAATAGAAACACCCTCATTAACTTTCAAATGTTTTGCGTCGGTCCTTTAAAAGATATTTGTTCCATTGGCTGAACTGACATGCGGCCAAACCTCGACAAAATCCATTTGCCTTCAAACTCTACTGGGGAAAAAAAGGAAAACTTCCTGGAACTGCCAGCTTTATTTGATGTTTATTTGAGAGTTCAGTTTCACTCCCCATTTCCCATATTTCATCCTAATCCTATTGCTGATGTAGTCTCCCAAGAAAATCTGAAGCCTAAGTAGACTAATTTTATTTAAGAAAACACTACATATTGATTAGGTCTGCAAATCTCCAGTTCAATCTCCCTTGATAGCAGAGACCTTCAGATCAACCTTTGAATAAGCAAAACTAAATGCTTTTTGGTGCAGGAGGTAGTGCTAATTATACAAATTTAGAGGGAACAAGTTTTCAGCTTAAGCAGTTAGTCATAATTTACCTGATGTAAACTAGATATTACAGTTTTTAAGGACGTACTCCAGCATTTGCTATTTATTTTTTATGATATGCTATGTAGCAATGCATCTGAAAGTTGGTCTATTCTCTATAATCTGTTTTTATCTTTTTCTTGGCCTCCATCCTAATGCTTCTACTTCTTCACTCAGCCACAGAAAATACCTTAATTCACTGTTTTCCTTCATTCATGCTGCATAGGTTTTGCTATTGTTGAGTGAAATTGCTGTGTAATGTGGAATACAGTATTATATAAGAAAATGCTGTTTAGAAATAAGTCCTTGTACTGTACAAAGTAATACTACATGGGAAATACCTCATGGTAGTGATGATGATAGGAATCATAAAACACAAAGGAGAGAAAAGCAAGGAAAGCAAAAAATTAGCTCACAGGTTTGAAAGCTTCCCTAGTCCAGTATGAGCCACCCAAATGTAAAATTACATCAGAAATGATCATTGCAAACATTGTTTTTAATTAGCAACAGACACATTAATTGCAATGATATATCTGTTTATCTCTCAACAAAATAGGTAAATCAGAAATTCCATTCATCTTTCTCATCTTAACTGATCATTTTCTTGACTGCATGAATAAGCTACCTCCTAATTTATTTTAGTTATGTTAATAAATAGCTATTAGACTACAGTGAAGCTATTTGTTAGTCATAGCTGATATATTATTTAGAGATTGTAATAAGCCTAACCATTCTCATTATTATCAATCTCAATAGACAGATCTGAAGAGAGCAGGGTAAGTCTGCAAAACCTTTGTAAATGTTAGCTCAGGCTGTAGTTGGCAGTTCTCTTAGAGATCCACAGCCCTCCAGTCAGGCCAACGCTATTACTACAAGATATAATTTACGTGCAACAGATTCACACTGTATAGGCATAGCCATGCTTGTGTTGATACTTGGCCATGCATCCTTGGTCTAAAGCTAATGGACAATTATGATTATCCCTGTCATGGGAGTGGCTCAAATCTGTGTGTATACCTCTTCAGAGATTAAGTAACTTTGGTCTTCAGCAGTGGTTCAAATCTGCCAGGTTCAAGCCATGTTCACTACTGATAACCTGAGGCATCTGATTGTACCAAGTAGCTAAGTGACTACTTCTGTATGTGCTCCCAAACTATCCATATGCTGTCAGTGCCAGCAGCACAAAGAATCCTCTACTGTATTTCTTTCTAGCCAAAACCAGTATGTGCTTTTAGATACAACCTCGTGTAGTTTTAATTAAACAAGAAATAATATTTGTTTTAAATCAGTTACCGTGCATCCTGACATGCTGGTCTCTCATCTCTCAGTTGAGAAACCCTGTTTGTCAGGATAAGTCTGAGATGGGACTCCTTCACTTCTGCTGAAGTTCTATTCTGAAATGAGAGAAGCAGAACAATGCAGCAGATTCTTTAGTGAATGGCCATGAGACCTATAAGGCAGTGGATTTCAACCCTTGCTCCAGTTTGTTTTACTGAAGTATGAGGCAACTTTACCTGGTTCAGTTTTTCTACTTCCATGCCCCTTTCCCCCAAAATATGTTTTAAAAAGTTCACACTTCACATTGTAATTAAATACCAGCTTATATTTTCACTGAAAGTCAGGAAGAGATGATTTGGGAGATGATGATTCATGCTCAGGGAATCCATCTGACAAAGCTTTCACCAGCAATAGTCAATGATTCCAGAACCTCCTCCACAACACATTCAGAAAATTAATGGGTATAGGAGACTAATGCTCTCCAGTTTAAGCTTGGGATGGATATGAAACAAAATACATTTTAGATAAAGTGGGATGAATGGAGATGTGCAATAGGAGGGAGGAAAGGTCAGGAAATGTGAGATGGAAAACTTGATTGAAGGATGCAGTGTGTAGGAGGTAGATGATGACTGGGTTTGGGTAGGGGAGAGGAAGTAAGAAGTAATCTTCCAGCACTAAAATACAAGCACACACAAAAATCAGAGGTCATCGTATATTCAGGGTCATGATATTTTTAGGAAGTTCAGAATTTAATAGAAAATGCAATTGGAGGTACGAATTCTCACTCATCCTTTTGAAATCTTTATTCTCCATAGGTATTGAATTCCTCTCGCAATAACTGTCAGGCTGCTATTCCTGCACAGGGAATGTGTATGAGGATTTCATCCATTAACTGATGTATTTGAGGATATGATAAGATCAGAGTAGGAAAGGAAAGGGCATATTCCATATACTGTATAGGAAATGCAAATAAAAACTCAGGCTACCAGAGGTTATTCAAGGCACATTGTGCAATGCATATACAGAGTAAATACTGCGTTATATTACAGTGAGATGGTTCAGTGTGGCTCTTGCTATGGCAAGTAGTTCCAGGCACGATCAAAGGGATAAGAAAATTTAATACACATTTCTTAAAGGCTTGTGGAATTTCTCAAAGCTATAGTCTTGCTGGTAAAGCTCTTTTAGCCTAGCTAGCAGAGCCTTAGAGTAAGCAATTGGGTTATAATTCCTGCACAGCTATTAAGAGCTATTACCATGTTGCTGTGCTTCTTATATGTCTCTTTTGTAGATTACCATGTTTGCTTTTTCTCTTTCCTTCCTCCCCATATTTATTTCAACTGTACATTGTGATTAGGATGAGTATTATGATGTGTATTTATATAATTTCCAGCATATTAGCATTATTGCCTAAATAAATCACCTAATATTCATACTACATAATTCCATGTAATGAAGGGGGGGGGGGGGGGGGAAGAGGTTATGTTGTGCAGGTTGCAACAGATGTGGGTTTGGGGGGGAGTTGAAATCAGAGCACTGTAACTCTTTACTGGAGTTACTTTTCCACCAGGATAAATTACATGTCTTCATAGCCTCATGTGGCTCTTGGACAACTGATGAATGTACACCGAGCTTGCTCCAAAACACCTTATTGATCTGGAGCAAATGTGCAGAAAAATATCCAACAATTTAACGTTAACACACTGAAGTAATTCTGGTTAGTCCAAGTATTGCCATTGCTAGCCTTTTATCATGGCTGATTTTAATCTTATGAGTCTATCACAGTTATTTGTCTACCATTTATCTATATGAGCAGAATATCACATGAAATCTATATAAATCAGGCTTTGAAAGCCTAATTTAGTATATTTACTTGTTTTGAGGGGAGGGGAATTGTGAATAGATTCTTGTCAATAACACAGGTTCTTAGCCAGTGGACAGGTTATGAGCAAGACCTGCTTGGCATGGTACGTGCTCAATGTTACAATATCAGGGTGCTGTACTGCACCAGATGTGCTTCTATGTAGTGCCATTAAAATTTCCATAGGCTGTTTAAGTTAACACATAGCTTGTGTTTGCTTGCCTCTTCCCTTCATGAACGCGACTTTCCTAAAAATCAATATTTTTCAGAAACTGTGAAACTGTTCTTTTTTGGGAAACTCCTCAGAAAAAGGACATAATTTTCTGCAGTAAGTTTAATCTTTGAAACAGCTTCTATATATTACAGGTACTGGACTTCTGATACTGCAGGCAGTTATATGCTAACTGTAACTGGAAAAATCTAGTCAGAACAGAGGAAATGTGTTCAAGGGATACAAGGGAATTCAGATGAAATTCAGTAGCATAAAGCTGTAAATTAGGTCAGAATTCAACTTCCCTGTTTGTTTTGTTTTCTGAATTCAGCTGATTCTGTTGCTTTGTGCTCTTTTATTTTCTTATCCTGAGTTTGTGCAGACCACTGGTGATGCATTAGTCCTGAGGTTTGAAATGATTTTTCCCCCCTTTCTACTATAAACAGATTAAATATTTATACATAGATAGTGAGGAATCAGTCCATTTCATCTTAGATCTTCCATTTTTAGATGAATTTTGCACATTATGAAGCTATTTCATTTTTGCAAAGAAAGTGTAATGGGGTATCACAAAGGCAGTTAGCGTTTTATTCCTGTTTTACAAAGCATGGCAGTAAAGAATCAGTAGCCCTTTGCTTTGTATCAGGTAGAATCATGCACTGTTTATTTTGCAGTTGACTAAAATGCCCACATTTCTGTTATTCAAGGCTGACTAATTCCACATAATTCCTTTATTTTTGGAAGAGAAATTTGGAATACAAGTCAGTTTTAAAAAAGCCTAATACTATGTATTAGATTCAAAATTTTTTTTTTTCGGTTCATTCTTTCTGAAGCCCATTGACTTTCTCGTGTGGTCATGGCCTCTCCAAACGTTGACTGTAAATTGACACCTTGTAGGAGAATTTCTAGATGGTGTATGGATACTACAGGATATTGGCATCACCCACAAGGGTTAGAACAAAGGTCTCTTTGAGTGGTTTTGTCAGAGGACTCTGGCAGTTCCAGCTCTATGCCTCAGGCTTGTCAAAGGAACAAATTAGGGTCTCCATGTCTCAAAAGAAGCAAATTAAAGCAACGTTGAGGAACTTGCAGCTTGTGTGAGCTGCTCATGTCTGTCTTTATAGGCAGGCAGCCTGATAACGCACACAGAAAAGAGCATGTGGATATGCTTTGCCATGTATCCTGCACCAGGTATGTCTTTGCCATGCACAGAATTAGGGAAAGCTTAATCCTTCAACAGGAATTAGTAGGCTAACAGGACTTGTGTCCTATTTTGAGTCCTGTGTTTGTTTTGAAAGAGTCATTATATGTTTCACTACCTCCTCGCCTGCAGTGTTTTCATCCCATTGTTCTCTAGGGCACCTTTGTATGAAAGTATAAATTCAGGTACATTGGACAAAAACACCTTTCTTTTCTGGGTGAATGAGTTGAGTTCTCAGGAATGCTTTGTCTTGATAGCTTATAATGTGAACATATCTTTCTATGTTAGGAATGTACTGGCTTTTCCATCAATTGTTTGAAAAAGTAAAGCTGCTTTAAAAAAGCAGCTTAAAGTTGATCTGGGTTGATTTTCAAGGCTCTAAGAAAACTTGAAATATGACTTACTGGACTCATGTGCCTAGGTGGTGGTAGGGGGCTGCAGGGCTTCTGTATGAGGCAAGGTTAGGGCTGTCCTGTGCTGGACACAGTTCCAACTGCACAGTTCCCTGCATTGGCCCCACTGCAGGGCATGGCCAAGTCTAACAGCCAAGATGGTAACACGTAGGAGTCAGCCTGGGGAAGAAAGAAAGGTCAGGGAATAGTGTGCAGAATGTCCCTCTCAAGGCTAGGATCAGGAGGAGAAGGGGAAGGAGGTATGCTCTAGGTGGTGGAGCAGAGGTTCTCCAGCAGCCTGTGGTGAATACCATGGTGGAGCAGATAATCGCCTGCTATGGTGTAGGGTCCTCCGTGGGCTGCAGTGTAGGTAGTTCCAGAAGGACTTGTTGCCTGGGGAGGACCCTGGGGAGAACACTGGAGCAAGCAGGTTTCTCCTGAAGGACTGCACCCTGTGGAGGACTCGTGCTTGTGCAAGGGAGAAGTGTGAGAAGGAAGGAGTAGCAGAGAAAAGCTGCTACGGCAACCCCTGGTCCTCATCTTCCTGTGCTGCTCAGGGAAAAGAGGTAGAGAAATTAAGTAAGTAGTAAAATTGAGCCTGGGAAGAAGGAGTGAGGAATATGTGGTTTTATTTTTTCTTTCTTAGTACCCAAATCTTTTTTGATGGGCAATACATTAAACTTTTTCTTCAAGGTGAGTTTGTTCTGCCTGAGTGTGATTGTAAGTGATCTAGCTCCCTGTTCTATCTCAATCCACGAGTTTCTCCACCTTATTTTCTACCACTGCCCTTTTGAGGAAGCATATTAGTCGGGGTGGGTGTCTGGCCCATCCAGCTAAGGTGAACCTGCTACAAGAGAGATGTCTCGGAATATACCTTTGATAATATAGCTCTACTTAGTTATTCTATTGTGTATGGTGCTTCAATGCAATGGATGCTATAAAAAGAGCCAAATTACCTAGTGACTCACATATTAAACAATTGTTTTAGTGATTTTTAATTACTTTTTGTGTGAAAGTGCTTTTAAAGCTATTAGAACTTCAAGCCAAGGCAAGGTTACAGTGTTAGGAAAATGCAATCTACTACCAAAGCACACTAGATTTTTTTTTTCTGAAAAACGCATGGGTAGTTGTATATAGTTAGTGTAACTACTTGTTATATTCAATCTGTCCGTATGATAATTCTGTTAGCTTCAGTTCAGTTACAAGAAGATTGAACTGGCACAAAGTATAGTGCAGATAAATTTAAAATGGTGCACGTGGAGAAAGACAAATCCTAGCTCAGAGCTCGTAATTTTATAAGTGAAGCTAGCTGTTGCCTCTTGAGCAAAATTTTTGGGGCTGTGATGGAAAATTCCACAGTAACATCAGCTCCAATCTCATCATCCCAACACCCAACTTTAATGAAAAAAATTATTAGAAAAGAACTAGAAGCAAAGTAGAGAACATAATTAGTTTTGTGAGAGTTAATGGCTTGCTAGAATATTGAATACTATGTGAGGGTCTGGTCTCACAATCTCAACAACAACAACAAAAAAAAAAAGGCAGCAGAATCTGAGTAAAATTTGGATTGGAAAAGACATCTGGAGGTTACTAGTCCGGTCTCCTGCTCAAAGCAGTTCTAATTAGACTTGGTTGCTCTGCATCTTGCCCAGTTGAGTCTTGACTGCTTCCAGGGATAGAAATCCAACAATTTCTATGAGCAATTTGATCTAATTGGACCTGCTTTGAGAAGGCAGGGTTGAGTAATGAAGCCCATTCTAACCCAAATCATTTTGACTCTAGAAGGTCCAGTGAAGGTTTGGAAGGATAAGCAATTCCATATGAGAAATGATTGGATGGGCTTTGTCTCTTCAGCCCAGCAAAGGTCTATAATGGTGGTCTGCAAAGCTAACTGGAATAGAGAAGGTGAGTGGGGATTGATGTTCCCATTTGCTCCCAATGAAGAAATCAGTGTCAATCAGATGAAAAGGGAAGAAGAGGAGATGGTTCTCCATACAGTTAGCAATGGATTTGTGGATGACCTTGGCTAAAGGAAGTCATTTATGAGGGTGTGAGGGGAGAATGGACGAATACCTGGAAGAAAAATGGTGTAGACAAACTGCAGTAAGTTCAGTGGAGGAAAAGTAGATATAAGGGGCTGAGAAAATATTAGCTAGCAAGAACCATCATTCATACCTGCCAATTTTTTCTGTTCCCTAAACGTCTCCTTGTGATCAACTTGTTTATTTTTGGTTTTTAGTAAGTATTTTATTGATGGGAATAGAACAGTAAATGAACTGATCTCTAAGCTTGCATGTTCCTCAGAAAATATTATGCATACGGTATATGTATATGAATGAAGAGTTTCGAGAAGTGTTGGGGTAGGGTGGTGCAGCATTTTTATTAGCTACAATATAGCTTCAGTTGTGCCAATGTATCTATTGACTGTCTTGTGTTTTGAATATGAGACAAACAACTTTTCCTACTTGAGGGTGATGGGGAACTTAGCTTCTTCCTTGTACTGAAAGATTTAATTTAAATACAAGAACAACAAAAAAGGCTTTCCATTAAGTGTTCGTTGTCAGCAAAAGGAAGTGGCAGCAAAAGTTCGTCTTGCTGAAATTGGAGTAGTAAAGAATGGTGGGAGGCAGAAGGCAGGAGCTCTGTTAGCCAGTACTTCTGCTGAAGACAGTCTGTCAAAAATGTGTCTGAGACTTCACACGACTGGCCTGTGCATGGACTATTTTGCTTCTCTGGAGTGTGAAAGCGTGTTAGAGCAACTGTTCACCTAGCACCATGGTATGTAACATGGAGCTTCTAAGATAAAAGATTGAACGTTTGGTGATAAAGTAATTATGAATGGTTACTGGCACATTGTAGAATAAAGCAGTACTCAAAGTAACTATATATTGTTTAATTGTATTCTGCAGTGTATCTCACATGTTCCAGATCTGGCTTTATCAAAATGCTCAATTTTTCAAAAAGCGATAAAGAGTAAAGAGGGTATATGAGGTATGGGCTAATTGCACCAATTGTATAATATATATTATTTTTTATTTAGGAGCACTTTTTGAATGTGTAGTATAGGTAGAATCACTGTATTGTACCTGTAGATACGCAGGGAAGTGTTTTTTATTTATTTCAATGAGGGCAGAGTCAGACCCTGTGTTTGGCAGCAAGACTTTGTATGGTGAAAAGTACTACTTAGATTTTTTTTTTTCTCTGCCTTGATTTGTTCCTAGCTGTGGTTTATTGTAATTCTCAACCTGTAGTGAGATTCTACTTGATGTGTTAAATCAGCTATGTTTTTTTAATCTACATGTCTTCGTATAACATGAAATTTTGCAATAGTGTTTAAAGCTCTTGTTAATACACCACCCTTAAGCTACATCAAAATGCAAATGATTAACCCCGTTTGATTTAATAATTATATGAACATTAAAGAATACCTTAGTTATCTCAGGAAGAAGAAGGATTTATCATTACAGTGCCTATTGTTAGTATACTGGTTATTGCTGTTGAAATCCAGAAAACATTTTTTTTGTAAGTTTTAAATACACCTTTTAAGTAACTCTATAGCAAAATTCTTAGTGTAAGATAAATGAAGGGTTAAAGAAATTTTGAAGAATTTAGATTGTCACATCTAGACAGATTAGTCTTATTGTGTATGTTTGGATATGTTTTAAAAGGTATCTTTTGGATTTTTGAGAACACACTAATTCTATTCTTCATATGTCAGGCACAAGCTACTTTTTGGGCTGTGTCTCCCTCCAGAGGCTCTTCTAAAATTGTGCCCACTTCTTGATCTTGAAGCAGAATGAAAACAGGAGAATTGTGCCTATTTTACAGTACGATATAATAATGTATGATGTAATCATTTATCTAGCATAATATTGACTTAAAATGCTGATGACTACTGAAATATTTACTTTCTACTGGAAGGAAAAAAAATTGAGGTTTGTGAAAAGACAGACTGCAACTAAAGGAACAGAAGAATGTATTCTTTGTGATAAAGATATAGTAAAATAAAAATATCCTACTTTCTATTTCCTGTGGAGCGGTATGCTTTTACAAACCAAATAGTATATAGTACCCTTTATGCAGAATACCTCCTTTTATTTCCTTGATGACACTGGTCCCAATCACAGCAAAGACAGCAAGGGTCATGAATCCCTGAGCTGCAGGTGAGCCACTGGTGGGGAGCCCAGGGTCCGTGAGGCGCAGCTGGTCTGAGCACTGGAAGTTGCCCAGTAGCTTGCTCTCAGGCTGAGGACCGTGATTCCACTCATCAAAGTTACTGTCATGCTGCCTTGCTGGGACAGCAGAGTTGTTCTTGGATGTCAAGAAAATTATGGATTATGCAACCTACAAAGGTTGCATAATAGAAGTTCAGCCTTGTTTTTAAAATGAAGGGCATAGCAGGGACAAAGGTTGTCCTTTCATGCAAGTCTCTTCCAATTAAGCACTACAGTAGTTCTTTTTGACCTTCTAGACAAATATCTCTATCTCTACCAAATGCAAACATAATGTACTTTATTTTTGGAGTTCCTTATTCTACCAAAGAAGAGTATAAATCCAAGGTCCTTACTAATCTGAGGGAGTGGGGAAAGGAAAGGAGAATGAGAACGGGGAATATACACCAATATACAGCCAGAAGATATATAACTAATCCTGATATCATCCCTAGGGATTTTAAAGCACCTGTAAAGAATGCTTTCTCTAAGACCTCTTATTTCTTCCTTTTGGATATATGATTAAATGGCCATACTCTGAGCACTCCTACTCTTCACAGAGAATGGGTGTTTCGCTCTTTCATTAGCTCTCAAAAATCTGTGAGTCTTGTCTATATTTTCCTTGTGTCTTAAAGAGCCAGCTCTGCCTCTGTATTGTTTCTTTTTGCTGTTTTTGTGATAGCTGATGAACTAAAATTGGTAAGTCAATACTGTAGCTTCAATCACTCCAGATCTTGGGATAGGGGCAGAGGACACAACGAAACACACTATTTTGACTTCAGAAACAGTCTTTCTTTCACCTAGTGTGATCAACTGGCCTACAAATTCCCTACAACCACTTCTTTTTCTTTCCATGTTTAGTTTAGAGTTTAGCTGAGAAAGATCCTGGAAATTCTTCTTTTAATTTTGGGCAATCTTAGACTCAAGTGTGGGATGAGCTTTATTTAAGAGCCGCAAACTGTGTGTGAATATACACCTCCTGAGGGTGAGATATGCACCCTGAATGAGAGACCCGAGTGCTGTATGTGGCACAGACTCTCCATGCGGCACCTTGTGTAATTTGCATTATCTGAGTCTCTACTTAATTTTTAAGTAGTCAGACTAGCAAGATAGTGTTAAAAGACGTTCAATGATTCTGAAAGACTTATTTCTTCTGTGAAATGAGTGTATAAAAGGCTACAATGACCTATGTGGAAGGGAAAAGGCAATCTGCTCAGCAAAAGGCAAATCTTCATCCCCAGTGCCTACCTCTGTGCCAGAGCAAAGGCACTACACAGCAAGAGATTGTAATGAAAGGACTGGAATTATTAGTCATGTTAAATAGCCTAGTGAGTTCTTGAAGATAAGTAGCATGTTTTCAGTGGGGGAAGGAAGAAGACAATTGATGGGAGAAGGTGTCAGTGTTTTAGGCACAAACAACAACAACAAATCTGGGATCAAATACACTTCCACTTACAGGCCACATCTGCTACTGAGGATCTATCCTGTCTAAATATTACTATATTTCAATTACAAGTTGCAAATAGGTGTCAGTTTTATATTTACTTATATGTTCACTTTCTAAAATGGCCACCTCATTATGAAATGAGATTTTTGAACATGTACATTTGTTTCCTGTAGCAAGTGGTCAGAAGAATCAGTTTTCAACTGAAATTATATCTAACAGCTTGGAGCAGCATGCTCTTATGCATACACCGCCTGAGCACAGAAGAACTCAACAGTTGCATCGTGGGTATGTCTTGTTAAGTATTTGCTGTCAGAGTTGGTGTCAGTAAACAGACACTTAAAAGCAAGTCTGTCTTATTCTAAACATTCTTTTAGCTCTTGGCTTGATGACCTCCCTTTTCTCTTGTTTTCCCAGTTTCTTGCTCACCTCTCTACAGCAATGTGCCACTGCAGCAAACAGCTCATCACGGCTGTCACTCTAAGAACTTTTTGGAATCATGAAGTTTTGATGTCTCAGCAAATCAAACAGTACTTTCAATTTTGTCCATGGCAGATTGCTTTTTAGAAAGGACTGGAAGACTTTGTAATGGAATATGGGGCCTTTCAGCTGTTTAAATCTATTTCAGGTTTATAGTGACAGAAAACTTTATAACCAGCTCTATTGTGAATAAGTACAGATATTTTGAGAAAGTTTTCCTTGTCTTTTCTTCCTCCAGTACTCCGAAGTTCATACACGTCACTAAGTCCAGTTCTTACAGCATTAGCTGACATCTAATTTTAAATTTAACTAATGAAGATATTCTCTCTACCTTTTCAGATCAGGTCTCAATTCCTTAATGTTGTCTGCAAATTGAGTCATAATTTGAGTTAATAATCTGAGTTAGTTTCTGTCTAGAGTACAGATGATAGCCCCCTTCATAACAGAAGGGGTTGAAGTCACAGTAAGGCATCAGGATGCAAGTGAAAAATTGGATACTTGTGCTAGTATAAGTGCTTGCAAGGGCTTAAGCAGAACTGCCACTGCCTATCACTACTCCGAGTACTGTCAGGGTCACAGCATTAATGCTGAGTACTCTGCTCCATCCAATTTGTTGTATGATTTTATAAATGTTTGATGTGATACAAGATACTATTAAAATAAATGCTGAACTGGATGTTTTGAGGAAGTGTTTCAATTCTGGCACTTTGATCTTTGACATTTCATCAAATTTTGAGGAACTTTTGATCTGCTCTATTCAGTAATAAACCAGTTTTATTTCCTCAATTTTAACCAAGAAGGTTACGAATGTCTTTCAGATTGGTCTTCAACAAGTTTAGTGCTCTGTGTCTTTAGACTACACGTGATGTGCTTAAACTTAGCTTATGGAGAAGCACAAATAATAGAAACAAGGAATGATGTTGTTTCCCCATACTTGCTGAACATGCTAACGTGCTTATCTACTCTTTTTCCCAACAGGGCATAGTCAGGTCTAGGAGAGAATTGAGTTCTGGGTTGAGCTACCAGGTTCACTTTTTCTTAAGAGCTTTGCTGACTATGAGGTTGTCTTGAGTTACTTCTCAGCCTTAAAAAAAAAAAAAAAAAAGTCATTAAAAAAGGTCATTTTGGAGATCTTTATGAAGCTGATTACACTTCTGCTTTATGTACTACAGGCTTTGTATTTATTTATGCAAGCAAGAATGAGGAATCATAGTATGAGCCTTGTTGTTCGTGTCAAGAATATAGAATGTATTCAGGAATGTATTCAGTTTTGTTGGATCTTTCTTCCGTTCTCACAGATAGGGAGGGTTGTTTGTTTGTTTTTTCAATAAATGTATTTATTTACTTAATAGATCTGCACACCTCTGCAGAAGTCATTGGGGTTGTATAAAGTCAAGAATCTGTCTTTATGTGCAGTGAATCATCAAATGTGTCATACACATTTTAGGACAGCATAAAAACATTTGCATAATACAATCGTAATAGAACTACTGCACTGTGATCCATCACATCAGCTCTCAAACACTCTCAGCAGGGTTTATGCTCTTCTTGCTACAAAAAAAATAATTAATCTACTGTAGTGATCTTATCTCCATTGTTGGTGCTAAAGTATACAATGTTCATTTTTCTTCCAGATCTGTGAAATGAAAAGCATGTTTATACTTAAATTTTGAATTTTCTTCTTACAAAGTGCTCTGTTTTGTACATCTGCTAAGACCATCACCTCTTCATATCTTTTTGTGTGGCATATGGGAAGCTTTGTAGGTTTCATTAATTTCCTTCATTCACAGGAAGAATGGGAGCTCATAGAAAACTAAATCAATAGATTTCCACTTTTCCAATTGGAAAGTCACTGCTTCATGTTGCCATCTAAGGATGATGTTTGATTGCAACAGTTTACATTAACAAAAGTAATATCAACACATGGAGACATCAGTATTTGTCCAGAGTCCATACTGTTTTCTTCTACATACTTGTTAAAAAAGTGAGTCACATTCACTGTTATTCTTGAATCCAATGGGATTTTGCCTTTTCTCTGAAATTCCCTGAAAAAGTCCTTTATGTACAGAAGGACCAAAGCAAATGGTGTCATAGGTAAACTGTACCATGCATCTGTGATATCACTAAATGATAATCTGAATCATATTGGCTGTTTGTCACAGTGCAAATCCTTTTCTTCTTCTTGTGTGTGTATTAAAATGTAGAGCTCATTTTTTCACTGGTGGCTGACAATCAGGATGTGCTGGTATGAATGACATCCGTTTTCAAATTAAATTATATAAAATTTCAAGTGTCTGTATTTGCAGATTCTGGTTGAAGCTTCATAAGCAAAGCTTCTTGCATTTCACTGCAAGATTAGAACAAAAACCTTGATCATGGCTTCTTTCCTACAACCTCTGAAAAATATGAGAATGCTTCTCATGTTTCTCAGCCCTTGGCTTGGGAAGGATGGATGTGACTGTGGCCCTGTTTCTGAGTCTGAGTAAGATAACCTTTAGCTATTACTGTGTGCTTTAAGTAGATATATGCTGAAAAGCAGCAGTGAGAAAAGCAGTTTAACCCTACCTTATCACATTTTGACAAAATATCATCACCAAACTCTCCTGGGAGATTGTAGAAATTGCCATATCCCTTGGAGGTAAAAGCTTAACAAATGAATCCTTAAATGTTATCTCTAACATGAACTACATGTACATGACATAGAGAGCCATGAAGTTTGGTCTAAGGACCAGCTGTTACACCAACTGAGTTCTGAAGGGAAAGCTATTAACCAAGACCTAGAAAAATGGTTTCAATCAGTTGCAACTCATTATTGATGTGACAGCCTTTTGCTATAGTACATTTAATATCCAAATTGCGGAATTATTGTATGAACAGAATCAATTAATAATTTAACGCATCCGTTTTTAAAGCATGGTTTATATGTGAGTGTAATTTAAAGACGTAGTGAAGTATATCACTTGGGTTCTTAACATCACTAGAAGTTGCAAGCCTGTCAGTCACAAAATCAAAATGTTTGAAGATGCATTTACTTATTTTTTTTCACTTACATTTATTATAATATGTAAACTGTATTTAGATTTAACGGAACTTTAAGGGATAAGGGATCTTTGAATCACTTGATCTGGCCTCATGGATACTGTAGCCCTTTAAATTATACTTGTATAAGCCCAGTGACTATTCAGTTTAATGCATTTCAGTCTTAGAGGCTGAGGTGGCACTAGATGTCATGTCTAGCAACAGCAAGGGGTTATTAGTATGGCTGACCCAGCAGTCAGCCCATTTCCCATGCCTCTGATAATGGAAAAATCTTCTTCTTATCCTCTTACTTCCACTCTGTCTCATTTTCCTTTCAAATTTGTACCGTTATCTCATGAGGTAAGACTCTTGCTGGGTCCAAAATACCATGATCATCAAAGACTGACTATGTTGACCTGCCATCTGGGTATTTCATATCTAGGTAGTATCCAAAGTTTCTTGTTTTAGTAGTAAATGGACTCTTACTGCATTATCAGTTTTAACTGAAACCACTGCTGACCAACTGCAAGAAAAACAGTAAAATCAACTGACAGAATATCTGAAACATGAGATTTTAAACGTTTTCTTACGGCACAGCAACAAATGCTGTGAAATACTGAAAATAATATAGACAGTGTGAAATACAAATAGACTAGAGGATTATTGAATCCTAACTGTGACCTTTCAGTTCCATCTCTTAGGAAAACCTTAAATCTCTTCTTGAAGACCCTATCATCTTGTCCAGTATGCATCTACCATCTCATTCCAAGGCTGACTTGTACGTAAGCTCTGAAATATCTCTCAAGTTTCCTTTAAGCTTCACGAACAGACTAGACTCTTGCATAATAAGGTTTCAATTGCTGTTTTTATTTCATTTGCAGGATTCAGCATATGTTCTTAAAAAAAAATATAAATAAAAATGCTTGGACTGGAGAAGCTGACTTAAAATACATTATACGCACAATTTGAGCAGGGAAGTGTTTGCTTATGTCATGTAGGAAGATGAATTGTGTGTGTATATGCAGTTATGCATCATGTGTAGTCATTAAGTACTTTAAACTCATGTGATATTGCATTTACGTAACCTTTTATGTAACCTACACAAACAGGAAGTTCTCATGTTAAAAACACTAGATTGAGATGCAGTCAGTTTTATCTGTTTCTTGCACAGATATCACAATGAATACGAAGGAAGTCACTCTCCTTATATCTATGCTGTCTGTCTGTAGAGAGGTCATTTATATATTTGTATATATTTAATATCTGTCAGTTTCCTCTATGTGAATTGCAAAGAGAAAAACTTCTGTATGAATGAGGTTGAAAAGTATTGTCAGAAAAGGGTGATTTTGACTGAGACCCCTAGGTGTGTTGTCTAAAAATACTGGTCCTGCATATAAAGCACAAACCAAAGGGGGCAGTGAAGCAGATAGGGGGGTGCATGGCATGTGAGCACGTGTGTATATATGTATGTGAATATATATATATATATTGTACATGTGTGTGTATATATATACGTACACACTCGTCAGCCTACAGAGAAGTTAAAACCCAGGCCAGTCTTTTGTCCTGTTTTTTTTTTTTTTTTTTTTTTTTGAGTGACAAGTTGAATAAGGACAGGTTATTGACTGATCTACATCTATCCCATCACGGAGAATTATATCTTTCCTGTAATAGAGCACAGAGTCCTTAAGTTAGGGTAGAATTTCAAAACACACCCAAGTTCAACTGAAAATTATTGGTACCTCCATTCAGAGAGTCCTTTGATTTTTTTTTTTTTTTTTTTTAAGGCACTGGGAAGTAAGTTTTAAGTAAATTAGGAATAAAAGGAAGCCTGGTAAGAATGCAAATTAGGACAAGTGAAAAGGGGATGTTCTGCATGTTACTTTTATTGTTGTATTTTTTTTTTTTATTTTATTTTAAAGAGAACCTATATCTTCTACTTCACAGGAAGAATGAAATACCTTTCCAGTTGGTTAGCAACAGAAGGTGATAGGGAACAGCTTTGCTTTTCTAAGTCTTTCCCTATAAGAACAGCTGAATTTATCCTTATACTTAACAATCCTGCTGGCATTACCATGTTCAAATAATCACCTGATTACTAGGTGATTGAGTGCTGGCCAGATTTTTTTAAGCTGAATGAAGACCCCGTGTGCCTGGAGGGGTTAAGGACACTCTAAATATTTTGTATGTTATCTTTCACTGATGTAGCTCAACTACTTTTTCCTACTGGGTAATTCCTTGCTATCATCACCTGCTGTTATGGGGAAATTATGCAGAGGGTTTGCAAGGTAGTTGGCAGGGTGGCAAGAACCTTAGCCAGGGTGGGAGGTGAAAGAAATGTCTCTGGGGCTGTGTGGGAGGATGGTGGCCGTTCCTCCTGGGTGCCCCCAGTAGCTATCACAGAGCCCAGTTCTCATGCAGACATCTGGCTCTGGGATGCTTTTGCTGAGACCTCCATCTCCCTGTGTGAGTACAGCATAGTTCTTCCCCTTCTCATGAACAGATGCACCGTATTGTAGTATATCTATTTTCCAAAACTCATTTCTAACAAACTGTATATAATGGCCTGCTTCTAATACAAATTAATTTCTCTATATGTCCTAAGCTGAACTGCACAATGTAATATTTTGTTTTCTATTTGAAAATTAAATGCCTTGCTTTGGCTTTAAAAGAAAAGAATGCTGAGAAAGATGTTCCCTGAGATGATTATCTACTGATGCAAATGGAGAAATTGCTACTAAGGTGAGCAACATCAGCAGCCACTTGCCAGGAGGAGAAAAAATGCTATTTCCTCTCCCTTTGCATTTTAAAATGCTGATGCGGCAGCAGGTGTCTAACAGCTTCAAAAGCATGAAAATCAAACATTAAAATGTTGTCTGAATGCAGTACTGGTTTGTCTCACTCATCTGACTATATCCAGGCACCTGCTGCAATCTTTCTTTCTTAAAGTTGATTTGCAAATAGGATTTGGAGAAGTCCATTAGCTCTAGAATAATATACAGAATAGTGCACGGAGCACTGTGTCATGGGTGAGAATGGGTATTACACAGACTTGAAGCTTCATTTTTCTTATTTTGTTTTCTTTCTGCTACAACAAAGACATGGATCACTGCTTTCCTCTCTGTGTGATGGCCCCAGCATGCTCTCTGCCATGTAGTTAACATCATATCCACCTTGGAAAATCACTGGAGCATGCAGCTGGCCCATGGGAGTCAGGCAGGTGGTGCCTTATTAGTGTATTGCATGGATTTGCAGTTTCTCTAAAGCTTGCTTACTGAAGCGTCATTCTTGCAAATGCTGCTCTCACACTTATTGCTTTAATCTTTAGGCTAGTTCTACTAAAAATTAATAGAATCAAATGATGTGACTAAAGTACGCATATTCATATACATCAACTTTCATTAGGTTATACAACAGTCCATACAAGAAGAACTTTCAGAATGTTTTTTTTTTTGAGGAACTTTGGAGATGCTTTTCATATTATTTTAGCTGACAGAGCTCTAATGTGATTATGTAAACAAGTCTCTACCATTTGTAAACAAGCCCCAAAGAGGTCACAGCTTTTGCAGAGATGTTTGTATTTGCTTGTTTGGTGAATTGTTTGCACAAGTATTTGTAGCTCTTTACACAGACTAATTCTTAGCTATGGCTTTCAAAAGCCCCCATATGCCATGCTGAGTAGATTTTTTTTCCTTGTAGGATGTTTAAACCTTTACAAACCAAGATAGAGATTAAAAATAGCGAGCTAAAAAATGACTTTTTCAGCCAGTACTTTCTTATGCCACCATTACTCTTTCTAAACATAATGTCCTTGCTAGAACAATACCTACAGAAATTCAAAGTCCCAGGTTAACCTGAAAACTGCCGTACAGAATGAGAATGACACTTTTATTTTATCACTGAAACTATACTGAAATCTCATAACTTGATCCCTTGACTCTTTCTTTTTTTCCTCTCTCTGAAGTGTAAAAGCCAAATAAAACTGAAATAAGCTCTCATAAGGCTTCCAAAAGCGATTTTTATTGTATGGAATAATAAACTTCGTTTGGACTTCATACAGTTGCACTACTTCCATGCTGGCGGTTGCTGCACATGATTGAGGGATGGAGGTCATAATTTCTTTTTAATACCACCGGAACCACATAAAGATAGTTTCGATACCATTAATTCATAAATAACAATGTGACCCTAGTTAACGATGTATTCTGACTATACATCTAACTAGATTTTCTATAGTATGGACTTCATTTGGGCTTGGCTATCCCTTTTTCCTTTCTTCCCTTCTAAGCTCATGTTTGTTCAGCACTGTTTGTAGGATTTCTTTTTTTTTTTTTTTTTTGGGGGGGGGGAAGGGGGTAGGGAGCCCTCCCTCCCTCCTTCCCCAGTTCTTAGTACCCTCTATTGCTCTCTTTCACCCAGTAAAGAAATCTGATTTTTATCTTCCAAAATGTGTCTCTCCTCATAAGGAAGAACTGCAGCAATCATTTTTGTAAACAAATATCAGACTACTTCTGCCCACGCAAACAGATCCAGTGAGAGAGCAGAAGGTTTGTTTCCTGGAGTGTGGATTTTGTAGTACATCTTGCCCACCTGCAGTGCTTAAGAGTAGTGGCACACACATATGAATGCTATATATTTTACTGCATGGCGTTTATTGCAGATCAGAAGTGGAGAGAAGTAGTTGTTTGAAAGAAAGTAAAGAGGGTGTTTGAGATTTTTTCTTTTCAGCTGTGTTAAATATTCTTTTTATTTTGTCTCAATTTCAGTGGAAGAAGACAGGCTTTAAATAACAGTCAAATTGATACTTTATCCAGTATTAGCTAGTAGGTAGCTAAATCAGAGATGAGATAAATCTGGCACCTCTTTTTATACTTTACACAACATTTCAGTGCATCTCAACAGGTCAACTGATGTAGCCTGAGACAACCAGCCTGACCTGCTAAGTTTGGCCTGAAGCTTGGAGCAACTAGTCTTGCTATTTCACATTTTGAGTTTGATGCTGATATTTTCTTCAGTTACTTTTCTGGATATCTGAGCTCAAAATTTCTGTTCTAAAGCTCCAGTTGCCTTGATCACAGGATGTAAGCTACTAGTATAATTCATATACACAAACTGAATGGTATTAAATGTTTTGTTGGCTTCAAAACAGGTTCATCTGGTCCCCATCACCCCCTGCTGCACTCTCTCCTTTTTTAATTCCCAAGGAGCTTTGCCATCAGCCAACTAACCTAAACAAGTGAGAAAAAACCCTGTATAACTTTTGTTGCAGCCACAATGAATAACCTATTTCAATTACTTTTTCTCTTTTAGGAAATCTTCATCATGAATGATGACAAATCATCTCAATAATAAAATTATATATTAAAGCACTCAGTTTATTATTGTATTTTCTGAGCTTGTAACAGATGCCAAAACGAAGTCCAGTCAATGACATGTAAAGTTCTTAGGCTGTGAGTATGAATGATACCATCAAGCAGTGATTTCGAAGTATCCTACCATGTGTTTTCCAAAACAGGGAAGAAAAACACCATTGTTCTCATCTCACAATAATTTAAAGGGTATTTAACCTGGTTAGTTGTTGCCGTACATGCTAAGAAGATGCCAGAAAATAAATATTTACCAGTTTTAGATAGTTCATTGTTTTTGGGAATATATTGTAAACTAATAAAACAGCAGCTCAGACGAGTGATTATAGAACTCACATTTACCACAGGATAGGAGTGTATACAAGGCAGTGAGTGTGGCATATATGAGGTGCAGCAGCTTGTTATGCTATGTAAGATATGCTTTCATACTTCCTTTTTCACCTTCTCAATAGGTAAATCAAAGACTGTTTGGATTTTAAACCATAGTTATGGGGAAAAAAGCTATCTTGCATTGAGATAAATAAAAACTTCATTTTACTGCATTTCCTGTGCATGTTGATTCTCCTTGTTCTTTTCAAGCTGGGGAATATTCACATTACCCAAGAAGACTTTTTTCCTAGGATTTAACAAACCAGCGTGCATTTCAAAACCACGAGGCGTTGCAAAACAAACATAGAATTTCTTTTGAAAAGAGACATCAGAGCAAAATACCTAATGCCTTTTGTGTAATGTGATCATTCGGTTCTATGAACTATATAATTGTGCTTCCAGATATGAGATTCTCCCTTTAAAACCAAAACTTACTCTTTTATTATTTTTGCAAGACTTCCTTCTGACTATTAAATGTATGTAAATAGATGTTAGGTATGTGAATCTAAAGCTTCATCTAGAGAGAATGCTTCATCTAGAGAGAATACTTGGATAGGAAGAACTTGCCCTTATCAACCTGCTAGTTTGATATTATTACTGTAAATTTCAACATTGTTGACTATTTGTCTATTGATCAGCTCAGGAAAAATATCAATAGTGGTTATTGATATTGGCTAGAAGTGCTTCAGGGTTCATTGTTCTTATGAATGAAGAATTAAATATCCTTTGTTCCAGTTTTTCATTTAAAATACGTTAGCCAAAGTATTGTACATTTGAGGGAAACAAAAATAAAATTGATTTTAATACTGACCACACTCAAAAGCGAGGGGTTTTAAATGTGTGTATGAGGAAGAAATAAACAGACTCTTTACCTTCCCTTCTCCATCTTGTTATATATGGAGTGGTAATTCGTGTTGAGAAAATGGTTGATATTAATAAAGAAGGGGGAGATCTGGTAGTGTGGCCATGGGGGTTGGAAAGCCCCGTGGTTGAGATAACATTAGACTCTTAACGATGAGGCTATCAGGAGTATAAAAGAGTTTAGAGGGAACAAAGAAGGGTGATTCAGGAGACTCCATGCAGTCTCGGGTTGCTTGTTCTCCAGCCCTTAAAGCATGGAAGTTTCTGGGTGTTTGCTGTTGTTGTTATATTCAAAGTTGCTTGACCAATGAAAAGTTGTTTTGAAAAGAACTGCTGTGGAGAGAGGGTATAAGAGGGGAGCCTGCCCTCAAGATAAAAAGAAAAGAAGGCAACACGATGTGATGAAGTTATGTCATCAATAAAGAAGCAGGAAAAAGGAGTGGAAAGGAACAGGCTAGAGGAATGGAGACCAGGACGGGAACAGGCACTTTGATCGCCTCGTGAAGATAGGTTCGGCCAAACTCAGCAAACCGGTCAGAGAAGCTCGTACTGAAAGTCGCTGGAAATGGGCGCACTGGAGCTGGAGAGAAGCTCAAGCTGAGAGAAGCGGAGCTGTGCACACAACTGCCTCTTGCTGGTAAGCAGTTGCGCATTATGGGGAATCATACGTCCTTAGGAACAAAGACTGTCCTGGTAACCCTACAGCTTATTCTCCTTATTGACAACTGGACAGTTTATGATCCTGAAACATGGAACCAAATTGAGGTCAAGGAGTGGGACTCTGCAACTAAAAATGACAAGGTTGCAGTGGGATTGCTTGGCACCTGGCGAGCAATCTCTGAGGCATTAAGGAGCCATGTGGGACCACAATCACAAACGTGTGGTTTGCCAGATAGTGAGGGAGCTGCGTGCTCTGACTGCTACGCCATGGGCCCCTCTGTTGCGACAGCCATCGAAGGCTTTTGCTGTTACGCCCCCTGTTGACCTGAACGTGCCTTTTGACCCAGTCCTCATTGGCCTTGAAAAGGAGATGGATATGCTTTTCTTCGATCTGGGAAGAATGGGATACATAAGGCCTGAAGACCGAGTTGCTGGACAACTTAAAGCGAGACATATTGTTCAAAAGGAATGGAAAATGGAGACTTGTATGTAATCAAGAAAAGGAATGGAAAATGGAGACTGTTAAGTCATGGAACTTAAAGGATTGTTTGTTACCTTTTGTGATTGTACAAATCTACATGTATAGGCATACTCGGGTTTAGTATGTAAAAGCAATGTTCTGTATATTTAGAACGTTTGATGTTCGTGTGTGCGTGTTGGTGGAGCGTAGACTCCCTGCACACCCAGCGCTGTTTACTTGCCTTTTATAGCTTTTATAGCTTTTATACCTTTTATTCCTCTTAAAAATATTTGTTTAATAAATATTACTAGATTCTGATTGAGTTGAGACTTCATTTATAACAATCTCTTTATACCCGCTTCCTCAGAAAATCCTGTATTATTCTTAGGGAGAAAGAGAGATTACTATTAGGGTCAGGCAGAGGGAAGAATGTTGTAATGTTTGAGCAAGCTCTAATTAAGTATATTAACTCCTTATAACCCTATTTATTCCTTAGCTAGACAGCTATATAGAAATGAGAGAAGCTTAGTTAAAGGAATAATATCTTTCTTCAGTTGCAGTTCAATGAGATGTATTGATGGAGGATATCTTTTTCAGATATTTTTCCTTTCCTGAAGTCTGCTTGAAAATTCAAAGCACATTTCCTGTATGGTGAAATCAAGATAACTGTTGTCCCAGATTGTAGTAGTAATAATAGTGGATATGGGGCGGGGGGGAGGAGGGGGGGGAGGGGGAATAAACAGAAACAAAAACAATAAACAAATGATTTTTGATCTTAAACTGAGTATTCACCCCTCTACCTGAGGTTTCCTGAGCTGAGAGCTGTGAAAAGGAATAGAACCAGCAAGTACTAACATTTATGCACCTCCTGTGATGCTTATAGCAGTTGCTTTGTAACTGGGGTTTTACTGATAAACACCTGATAGTGGTTTGCAAATTAGTTGGAAAGATGTGTTTTGGTTTTTCAGTAGCATCTAACTTGAGTTTTCTTATGCAGACTTTCAAAGTGATGTAACACAGGCGTGGAATTACATAGTACTGTAGTGTTCAGAAGCAAATTGCTTTTAATTCTTTTCCTGATAAGTAAAAGTGGAAGAACATCTTGGGCCAGTTTTGCCCAAGAGTAGCTATTTCCATAAGTAGGAAATAGTTGTGTTAATGTGATCATTAGGTGTTAGTATGCCAAGGGCATTATATTCAAGTGGCATATTCTCCAAACTAGCTCTCTAGATTGTCATTTTCGTGCTCTCACAAGTTGGATTTGCTCTCGTCTTGGGGACAAGATTTTGCAAAGGTAGAGCCAATGCATCATCCAGGGGTAATACAAAAACTAGAAAAAAAAAACAAAAACAAAAACAAAAAAACAGACTTGAAAGAATTAATTTGGAGATTGATGTTACGTACATGCACTGTACCTGACAAGCATATTTTCTGTGACCTATGCTAGTTCTGTCTCATGATAGTGTCATGTCCCAGTCTCCTCTCCTTTCCACATGTTCCTTGGCTAGAAGCTTTTTGGAGCAAGAGTGCTGGCATAGGCCTTCTTCTGGGCACATCCTGTGCTTGTGAAACAGCATCTGTAAACTTAAAAGTAGGTCCTGAACTAAACCTAGGTTAAGTGAATTAAGGTTAATTTAAAAGTAAGCATTTTGCATTATTAATTCATCAATGACTATTTCCTCTTTTTTCTATTTCCTCTTTTAACTACAGAGATTTTTCCTTTGAGAGTTCATCCCGTCTTGTTAAAAAAAAAATAAAAAAATATTGCAGATTTCCCCGCTAGGCACTAGAAATAAATAAATATTTGGAAAGTTGTGGGAAGTATCTTTCAAACTGGCTTTCTGTTTGTTATTATATTTTGTTCTGTTTTGTTTGCAATGGGAGAAACTTCTTAGGTAAAACTGCTGTATAAATGCATTAAGAAAGCTACCCTTAAAAAAGAAGCAATGGCAATTGAATTCTACTTTAATTAGGTGTATTCAAGTTAGCTCAGGATGATGAGGTAGCTATCTGTAGCTCTGGGAGGAAGAATACTCCCAGTGAGAAAGCTTGTAGCTTGATTCAGTTTTGAGGCAGCATCAATTCATGGGGGGCACAGCAGAAGGAAATATATATATATATATATATATATAATACATATATATATGTATATATATTTATAATGTATATGTTTTCTTGAAAATTAGGTCATTATAGCAAGATTGCAATTTCATTAAACAGAAGAACGCTACATAAATATCTGAGTGTGTTTCAGTTTGTGATTTTTTTGTTAATTTTCAAAATATACAAAGTGGTAAATATTTCTGGATGTGTGCAATAACTAGCCATTAAATGATGGCAATCACAGATGTTGCTCATTAAATAGTAATACTTTTATTTTTTTCCTTGATGGTTTAGCTTTTTTCTTCTTTTCTGTGTTTTCCGCCATTCTAGCTTTTCTGATGGCTGATTTACAAGTTCAGTCTCTTGAGGAGCAAATGATTTGAGGCTGCTGTTGTTTCTCTCTGTGATTTTTGATGTATTTAAAGTTACTTTTGTTCTGTTCTCTGAAATACAATGGGGAAGGGATTTAGCATTCATTATTATGTACATTAGTTCCTTTGTTAACCTTGGAGTGGCAAAAGCTTCTGGCACTGGGCTTTGTTTATTTATTAATTTTCCAGGTGCATGGTGTGTTTGCGTAGGTGTTGTGTGATAAGAGTGTTGGCTTTGTTTTCTCCTGCTTGGGGACAAGCAGATTTTTTTGTTTGTTTGTTTGTTTGTTTTTTTCTTGTCCTGTTTTTGTGTATTAACTGAGGACTAGTGCGATTTTGCAGGTCTCTTTTTGGGTGTTCCTCTGAATTGCTGTAGTTGGTAGATAATTGCAGGCCAGGAGACAGAGTCAGTGGCAAAATAATGGGCAAACATGAAACTCAGTAAATAATGTAATTGTTTGTCAGACAGCTATGCAGTCTGGAGAGAGAGAAAATGAACTACCATGAAAACAGCTGTTATAACCAAGCAAATAAATGAAAACAGGCTATAGTAGTATTGAGGGACAGACTTTTTTTTTTTTTTTTTTTTATCTGTTTAAGGTGAGTCTTTGCATAGGAGCTGTGTCTTTGCATACTATTTTTGCAATCTGTAGTATTTTTCTCTCCAAGTTCTCACAAGTTCAGTGGATGGTGTTTCAAAAAACACGGCTTCTCAGACAGGGATGAAAAAGATATATTCTCTTTCCTACTATGTCTTGCCACTATCTTTGTCTCTGAAATGATCTCCATGGACTTTAGGTGGAATGGAACTCAACTCTGTCTTAGGCTTTCCATCATTCATTGGTCTAGAAGGCATGTAATGGGCACACTGATATTTGAATTTGAATCATGGAATTAATCTGAATAAACAAAATGACTTGATCAGGAGTTATATAGTAGGATAGATAAATGTAATACTTCTTACAACCAATGCACAAAATTCTATATGAGATTTCATGCCCATAAGAGAGCTTTCCTTCATATACTCAGGAAGGAACCTGTTAAATTGCAGAACCATTGATTTTTATTTTATTTTTTTCCTACTGTGTGGTTTCTTCCATCTTCCATTAAAATATTGGATACTGGCCATGTTCGGAAATATATATTAGTAGATGTAGTGCTTTGACTCTCAAGTTCCTGTGTTTGCTCTTAAAGTAGGCTCAAACGTGCCAAGTTTTTGTAGAGTACCTTTGTATCAGCAACCACTATGTTAGCATTTAATCTGCTCTACAGTGTTAAACCTCCGCTCCCGTGGCCATGAACATCCATTGAGCACCATCAGTGGGTAAACCCAATCATTTATGAAGCTTACAAGGAACTAAAATATATGTCTCTGTAGCTGTTTTGTTTTATAGGCATGCCAAAGCAATACAAGGATGTGAAATAAATTGCTGTAAAAGCTATTCTAGTGAATTCTTCCTCCAGTCTTGAAATGGAGCCATATTCTGGTAAGAGGCTAGCATGCATACCAATATCACACTGGTTTGGGAAGGAGAATAAAAAAGGAAGTACTGGGAGCAGAGCATATAGCTTGCAGTTTCTGTAGCCTCCAGGGACAGAAAGCTTTACTTCTGCCCTTCTAAAGAACTTGCAATGCTTTTGTATTCCTGGGTTGAATAGCATCGTCTTCTGAGATTTCAACTGCTGTATCCATTAATAACTGCAACCAGCTGTATCTGTTCAAATATGGTACACTTCAAGCTAGGCATGTTCAAAGCACCCTTAAAAACAAAATATTTGTTCAAAAGCCTTATTCAAATCTCACATATTGTATACTGTTCTTTGAGGATATAAGAAAGCTCCATAATATCCAAGACTTGTCTGCAAGAAAGGATTAAAACAGCAACTATTTGCTGCATTAAGGTTAATTTAGTACATTAATATGTTACTATCCTTTGATTCCTATAAATGTAATCAGAAAGTGTAATCATGCACATTGGATTGCATGGTAACCTTTTAGGACAGAACAATTTTTTTTATTAATATTAGTTTAGCAAGAAAATTATTTTCCTAGTGACTAGAAATGGCTCTCTGCTGCCTAAACAGCTCCTTATTAACTAGCCTTTAAGAAGCATATTGTTTGTTATAGAAAATTAGTATGTCAACTGATATATTGTGAGAGACGCATACAGGTTGTACTAGATATGGTCCTTTGCAAGCCCAGGGGAAAAGTATATTTTGGGGGCCCATTTGAGGTTGTAGGTAATATGTCTTTCCTCTCTGAGTTCTATAACTGAGACTAATTTTCTAATCTTCCAAAATATTGTTAGAGAAATTGCTGGCCTTCAGTTGGAAATTTTATCCAGAGACATTGTCCAAATGGACCAGGCAGGATAGATAAATAACTATATTGCAATCTTCTTTTGCATAATTCTTTCCTATCTTTTTATGTCTTATCAACTTAGCTGCAAAGTAACCTTAATATAGGTAGCTATAAGGCTTCCAGGTTAAACCAAGCTCATATCTGTCCAGCAAAGAGCATAATGAGGCTTGCCTATATCTGATTTACCCCACAATGTAGACATATTCATAGGGGATATTATAACAGAAATTGAGCTCTGACAAATGCAAACTGTTCTGGCATGTATGTAAAAGAGGTGGGTTTATATATATACATATATATGTAGAAAGTTGTATTTATGTATTGCTCAAATTGGAAGATGGTGTTTTCACAGATACTTTTAGGGGAAGTAACAGGGTTAGTCCAAGAAACACCAAAGGCAAAAGCATGTGACAAAAAGCCATTACATAGCTCTCATCAAGAGTTCAGTATCATCTGCTTACTCCTGCTTTTGGGAATACGTCTCTTGTAATGAAATATAGTACTGAAGAAAGAATAAGAAAAAGAAATAAAGAATATGGGGGTCTATATTACTTCTAAAAAGTCCAAAAATAAAAATGTATTTCCAAAGTGGGCCTTCATAGGTTTTTCCTGTCTTCTTTTGGTGGTAGGACATACGTAGTTGGGGGAAGGGCTCACACGTGTTTAGTGCACCCCTGAAGACTGCTCGTGCTGGAGCTGGGATGTAGCAGAACTGGGCAGTCAGCAGTGGAGGAAGAAGCTGACTGTCTCAGCTCCTGATGGTGTCCCTCCCACGTAGTTCTGGCTCCTCCAGAGAATTAGAGAAATAAAGACCTTCTTTGCAGTGCAAGAAAACTAGACAGCCTCTGTGTTTCATACAAAAGCTGATGTCACAATTTCCCTACTAATTTCTGGACACTTTATTTCCCACTGGCAGGCTAAACAATGGCTAGGAAATAATTCAAAATCAGTTTAAGCAGGATCAGTATAGTCTGTAGGCACGTGGAAGGACTGAGTGTAGTACGCTGTTGTTGAATTGAACTATTGCTATGGAAATAAATCCTAGGAAAGAACGTTATTCCTCTATTCAATGATCTCTTAAAATCCACTTCTATGTTGATAGTGGTTTTCAGATCTGATCCAATTCTGAAGTTGTAAACAAATGTTCTTAGCAAGGAAATAATATTCTAGAACACTTTTCACCTGCAGATAAAGAAATACATCAGAAACACTTGAGAAGGTAGAATGGCTGAATAGTTTTATCTTTGCATAATAAAGTAAAATAAATGGGTTGCAGTTTTTGATTGCTGATGAAACACAATCGTTTAAGGGATGTTAGCAGTCTTCAATCGTAGTGTTTTTTTTTTTTATTATTATTATTTATTATTTTTATTTAAAATAAAATACAAGCAGAAAGAAAATCAAGCACAAAATCAAGCCTCACACTGGAAATTTCTACAATGTAATTTACCTACATCAAAGATAGATCAATATCACAGATGGAGACAAATTTTTTTCTCACACTTTTTTTTTTTTTTTAAAGTCCAAAAATAAAAATGCATTTCCAAAGTGGGCTTTCATGGGCCTTCATAGGTTTTTCCTGTCTCCTTTTGGTGGTAGGACATATGTAGTTGGGGGAAGGGCTCACACGTGTTTAATGCACCCCTGAAGACTGCTCGTGCTGGAGCTGGGATGTAGCAGAACTGGGCAGTCAGCAGTGGAGGAGGAAGCTGACTGTCTCAGCTTTTTTTTTTTTTTTTTTTTTTTTAAAAAAAAAAAAGGTTTATGTTTGGGTAGCACTTTTGAAAACTGAAGTTTTTTGCATTGTCACAGTGTAACATTTAAATATGATTTGGAACACATGGAGACCATTCATAAGGAGGAACCAAATTTTATATCTCATGGTACAAGAATGCGCACCTGTAGAGAAGTAGCACAGCTCTGCAGAAGGACTTCTGGTTTTGTATCAAAGAGTCAAACCCCTCCTTGGTCACCATAAAGAGTTTTTTCTTAAAATGGTTCTTGGCTTTCATTTATGGTCAAATGGAGTAATGAATGAAAGGTGATGGTGTACAGTTGTATGTTTCTTGATCTCTTGGGCTGCAGACACAGGACAGTTCTGATTTTAAACTTGTAAACCCAAACAGAAAGCCATGGAAATGTGTAATAGTGGTTTTCAGCCCAGTCACGGTGCAACCATTGAGCAGGAAGGATGGAAATACTATAATGAACATAGCTGAAACATAATTATAAAGCTAGTAATGTCCACGGATGTGTGAACACTTGATATTTCTGACTGATAAACAACAACAAACAAATTCTCATCAGAGATATGGGTGTCTGTTTATGAACTATCATTTACATTTTTAATAGAATATACATTTCATTATATTTTTTTCTTACTTCTCTGTCTTTCCTCATTTCTTTGTTCCTCACCCTTTCACCTTTTCAGGTGGCTTATACCATGCATACAAAATGAGCAACCCCTTGATTAAGAAATGGATGTGTACCTCCTTCTAGTGTCTCCCAGTTGTGTGTTTTTTCTACATGCAAAAGCTTTTTTGTGAAAGTGGGCTTCTAACTAATTATTATTCTAACTGCCAAAACTGCTCCATCACTTTCAGTCTGCTGAATCTGATTTTTAATTCTTGCCATCAGTATGGCAAGAGTTATTAAGATAACTCAAAAGTAAGAAAAAAAAATGCAATTTAAGCAGATGATAGGAGGGACATGGCAAACTGTTGACATACACAACTGAATTCACTTCATTTCCCAATATGTTCTTAGAACTGCCAGAAATTTTCCTTATTTATATACTTCACATACAAACTTTTGTGCCTTCTGAATTGTTCCGTATGCTAACATGAGTTGCTAATTTAACGAAACACATATGGTGCATGTCAGGCACAGAAGAGAGCTGATGCGGTAAACAGACTTGACACAGGCTTTTAAATAGAATGGCTTGTTTTTATTTATTTATTTATTTCTATATATATTTATAGAAATATATACATATTATATATTATATATATTAAATATATACATATTATATATATTGTATCTTTGATACAATCTTAAGGAAGACATTTCTTGAGAAAACATTCCTATAATGTGTTTGTAGAAGGTAGATCTTTTTCTGTGCACGTTATACTATTCTTAACAACCATGCTCCTTTGTTTGTTGTTGCAACAAAATCTTTGACTTAATATATCTGATTTCAAACATCTTTCATGCAGAAATGTTGGTAATAGCTGCTGCTTTGTGTGTCTTGGTTTAAAACTGATTTTTTATTTATTTTTTAACCTACAAGTGTCATTTAGAGTATGGTTTCACATTACAACTGTCAACACTTTATGCCACCCTTAGTGCTTCTCTGACTCTCTCATGAACTGACCCAAGGAGTTAAACAAGCCAAAGATCAATCTTACAAGAAAGGGATTAAAAGTGCACACTGCACTGGTTGTCTGAGGCATGCCTTTCTAGACACAGCTCCGGTGAGATGGGAATGGCAGAAATACCAGGCCAAAAACCAACCTTTTCAACGGCAATTAGGCACTAGATCATTTTAGCTTTAACTGCAAAGTGTCAAGGTGGGGGGTTATAGTCATTGTTAGTTGTCTTCAGAAAACTCACAGTGAAAAAGATATCTCAACATTTGAATGAATGTAAAGTAATAGGATGTGGCCTGAGGTGTGAAGAACAAATACCACACACTTTAACAAACCTCAAATTACAAAGAGGTATGTTTGAAAATAATCTCAAGGAGCATAGTCAGTACCATGAATATTAATAGCAGAGCAAATATTATGTTAATACACCTATATGTTGGTTAGTAAGAACACACATAGAACTTCCCTTAAAAGTTGTTTGAAGAAATACCGTTCTTTAAACTGAAATATTGAGCATTGGCATATTTCTGATGAAATTTCCATCAATTACATTGCACTGGTCTGAAAGCACATCATAATGTGCCAAGAACTTGTGTTGAAAACCACTGTATAACAGATAAACATTTACAGGTTCATTTCAGTTGTTATTTACCAGCTTTAAAATTGTCTACATTTCATCTTTCTATTTTTAACATAAGCTTTTTATAGTAATGAAATAAGAATACGAATTACTTCCTGAATAATTGGTCAATCAATTACTTATTCTCCTGTTTTTTCCAGTAGTAGCTAGTCAAAACATATCTAAACATAAATTGCTACAGAAAACAGCATATAAAATAGTGTTACACAAAAACCTACAGGAAAAAAAATATATATATTTTGTAATAAACTGTTAGATGATATTCTTGATGCAAATGTGTTTTCCATAGTAAACTAGGTTTGTCTGTTGTCACTTTGTTGTTACAGGTATATTTAATCTATATTTGAGTGTACTTTCCTTTTTAATTTGCAGTTTATCTTGATCCTACTGTCTTCCCTCCTTCCTCAAAATAAATATGGAATAAAGCATGTATTATAACCTTGCAATATGGGAGCCAAATAAGAGTACACATTTCCATACTTTTTTCATTTTATGCTTTCCTCCCATTCTAATGAATTAAACTTAGTTCACCTTCATGTTCAGACTGTAATGTGGCCTAGCTCTCAGACTGAGTTTGACTTCATCTGTCAGTTCTGGGTAGATGAACATCATCTTTCATTTGTTTGAACATGAAGAAGTGATTCATTATTTCCAACACGTCCTGACTAAGAAGGGTGGTTCTACAAAAAATTTGCATTGTGTATGGGTGTAAGATCCTACCAAAGGTGTAAGATCCTACCAAAAGAGCTCTTCAGAGTGCATAGATGTGTTTCATTTTGTTCCCTCAGATATCGCCAACAATAACAGCATTCTGTGCTATCCACAGTTAAAGCCAATTCTTGAAATAGTAGCAATGGTTTTACCAAGAGCACTTGTTAACCTAAACAGAAACCAGCTCTTCTTATCCCTCCGACTCCTCAGTCCACCTAGTTCTCCCACACAGGGCTTGTGATGTGACTTCATTATTTGTTTAGAATCAATGGCTTAGCACCTCAGAAGTCCTTTAAAGGACTTGCTGCCTGATGAGGTGGTAGAGCAAATAACTCCTTTGAGGGTCTTAACTATGGGAGGTGCTCATTTGTTTCCCAAAGTATCAGAACTGCTATAAATCCAAACGTAATTTAAGAGAGCCAATTTTTTAAGATTTTGCAATTCTCTCTTTTCTTAATTGTGTTAGAACTGACCTCTTTTCCAGCCATCTGTGGCATAGGATCTACATGACACTTTTACCTTCAGTAGTAGTCTATTTGCCTGTAGATTTTCTAACACAGCAGTTAGTCTTATGCTATTTTAGTTTAAGTGTATTTTTTTTCATTAAGTAACATGACATTCTTATCTATTGAGAATTAAGATCTCTGAACTGGAAATTTTCCTCTCCTTGGTCATACTAATAAATTAGGTTTATTTTTATCAAGCATAATTGAATTATCTCGATATTCTTAAGTGATAACTAATATCATGTTATGGTTTCCACCAATTATAAGCAGTACTTGATAATGAAAAATTCAAAAAGGATAATATGGTATATACAATGATTTTTAATTATTATCATTAAGCATACACATGCGCATAGTGTATGAATGTTTGTGTCCCCATGAGAAGAGAGTTACCCAGCTGGGAATTACTTTTACATAATGTATTTACATAATGTATCACCCTTACTTTCAGAGCTGTTTTCTTTGTTCTGCACCCAAAGTAAAGTGGGTCTAAAGCTCTTTCTGTGAGTTCACAGGAACAGGTGGGCACATCCTAAGAACTGTAATTCCCAAGTGTCAGTAGTAACTTCTCAATGATAAATAAAAGACAGGTTAAAAAAAATTATATTTCTATGTCTTTTCTCTACTGGAATCTTAGAGAAATCTAAGATCCTCCCAAAACTGGTTAAATAATTTCCTGGTGACTGTCCTAGGGCGTAATTTTGTTAGCACTGGAAAAAAGAAAAAAAGTTAAAATTCCTGGCAGCACCTTTTACAAATACACAGGCTGTTAGGAACGTTAAAAATCAATATGTCCAGAACTGGGAAATACATTTGCTAGGAAATGTCACACTTTCTATTTTAGGACTTTCTGATTGTTCCTCAAAAGGTACCAAGGATCCTTTGTTGTGAATATTTTTCATTATCTTTTATATGTATAAGTATATATATAAATAAAATGTTTTAAGTATTTTATTACTGTATTATTTAAAAATCACTGAGGAACATGTTCTGTATGCTGAGAGACGGGGTGGAATTCCCTCAAGTGGCTGTCAGCTTGCTACTAATACACAAACAAAATGGAAAACTGAATCCTCCATAGGGAAGCAGTTACAAACGTGTGAGGTGGTTCCTAAGATACATTCCTTGTTTATTACATAAGATGGAGCATAAGGAAAAGGGATTTTTTTTTTTTTTTTTTTTTTTTTTTTTAAAACATGACTGCCTACAGTTTTGCTTTATAGCCAGTAAGTGTTGTATAATAGTAATATAGTGCCATTTAATTTCCGGTGTAACTCATTCATTTTGTTTGTGGGAGGTAAAAGGATGGTAGCAGTGCTGAATCATCATGACTTTGACAATTTTACCTTTTGGAAACTGAGCTAAGATTGATGCTAGTGTCAGCATCTAGAACTACGTTTCAGCATATTTCTAAGTGTGATACTTTTTAGAAATCATAGCTTTCTTCACCATGACCTTAAGTTGTATTTTGCATTACTGACAATGTCAACTGTCATTGTTCCTTTCTCCTTCCTGTACTTATAGTTTATTCTAAGGAATATGCAAGGAAAAACACATTGCAAAAATACGATAGAAAGAGTGATTGTGTTTCTATAACTTCTATAAGTCACTCTCAAATTACTTCAGTTCCTAGTTTATAGTAGGTAAAAGCCTACCCTGAAGTGAAATGACAATCCTTTTCTTCATTTACGAATCTTTAAGATGGAGAGTGGCTAAAACATTTCTGATACAATTTGGCTCTGTACTGATCATGCTGTAGGACAACTGAAGGGCCTCAAATTAACTTGGCTGATTTTCTGTATTCAGAAGAGAAAAAGTCCTGCGAAGGGAATCCTGTTTCTGATTCTGACCTGAACTGTAGTAACCCAATTTTCCAATGTGTTGAACTCCCACCTGTCCCATTTACACCTGACTTACATGTCTGAAAGCTCTGAAAACCTGGCTGCAATCAAGGTTAGGAAGAAGTCACAATAACTTGTTTGACTTTGATGTCAGATTTCAAGACATCCTTGTTCAATGATCCAAACATGCTTGTAACTCAAGCAGGCATACTTGACAAGCTAATATAGATGTTAAGAGCAATTAAGGATAAGCTATGTAATGAGCTGGTATGCTAACATCTTATTTCTGTATCCTTCACTTGCAAAAGCATTTCATGTGTGAGAGTAACACTGGAAGTTCAGAGAAGTTCCACGCTTCAGTAAGGTGCTAAATAAGAGTATCTGGCACTCCTGAACTGTGATCTTTTTTGACTCTTGAACTCTTCATGAAGCATCCACCTGATAGTTATTAGAAAGCATGTGCTTGACTGTGTCAGTGTTGGGTCTAACATTAGCCACGTTCTCGTGACCGCAGAGTGACCCAAGCCAAGGCTCAGCTACCTGGCCCTGGGGTACGGTTGGGGATCTTTCCCCAGCCAGTCACCGAGAGAACTAATAAAGTTCATAGTGGGAGACCAACAATGCAAAATTGAACTATCATACCTGGCACACAGAAAGGAGAACTACAGTGCTGAGCGTGGCTCAGGTGCAGCTGGTGGCTGAATATAGCTAGACTGCAGTTGCATGGAAACTGGCTGAAGTTCAGTCAAAAAAGTCCAAAAATTGAATTAGGCACTCAAGAACATAGTTTTAAGAATCTGAACTCTTCAGTAAAGTTCCCTGTTCATTTTTTCACTATATTTTTTTTTCTCTTTGGTCTTTAGCCACTGCTTAATTATCACAACCTTTTTCTCCCCAAAATGCCTCTGTGCATGTTGCCAAAAAACTAATCGTTCTGCATAAAGTTTAAGTGATCTTTCTAATGCTCAAATTTTAATAATTATATCCAACAATCATGCATTTATTTCTGACATATCTCTTAATGTTTTCTTATTTCTACATGGAGGAGGCTTTTGCTTAAACTAAGGAATGAATAACCAAATCTCTTAATTCTTCTCATTTCTGTTTAAAAACCTTTAGGGAAAACAAATAGTAACTGAACACATTCTGTATGCAATACAAAGATGAATCATATGAGAGTCCCATTTAGCTGCCTGATAGATTAAAATAAATTCACATAGAGGATTGAAATAAATTTGTTTTCTTCTGTATAGTGAGCTCTTAACAGCAGAATTATACTTGAAGTTCCTCCTGAAGGAACTAGTTGGAAGCTATGTCCTTATGAGAAGGAATTTCAGCTGAAAAAGATAAAAATCTGTTCTGGCTTCCTTTAGTTTGATTTTTTTTTTTTTTTTGACAGCTGTCATTAAGCCTCCCCTTCCTTTCCCCCCCCCCCCCCTTTTTTTTCCCTCAGAGGAGGTAGGTACACAGTTGTCTCAACAGCTGTTGCCCTTGTTACTCTCCAGTAAAAGCCTACATCCCCTCCTACAAACATGCATCTCTGTAGGTTGGGAGAGGAATTATGAGTGGTTTACTGAACAACTGCATCCTTATTAAACAAAATATCTCACATATGAAGTCTGGGAACAGAGTTATTTTCAGTTGAGATATTTTCAAATGAAAAATAAGTAGTTAAATTTTTTTCCTTCAAGGAGTTGGATGGAAATGAAAAAAATATATCATGATAAAGCTGCATGAGTACAAGTCATTATATATGTTTTGTCAGGCAAGTATGATACCTGTCTCTGGAAATACCTATAAACTGTTCTTGTGACTTTTTTTGAATGCACTTGTTATTTGTCCAGTGAGAGTTTTGAATACATTTAATTTAAGTGTTGCCAAGCTGCTGCTTGCTATTCTGGCAGTCATTGCTGGAGCTGGTGTGTGTAGACCCTGGCCCTAGGGAGAAGAGGGTAGTGCAGCTCCTACCCCTGGAATTAAATATTCAAGTTAATTTTCTAACTTTCAGTTATGATGATTTGTTACCTCAATCACCTGGCATGCCTCTCTCCATTCATTGAATCATCTAAACTTTATAAACAGAAGTATTTTGGGAGAATTGTAGGGAATTTCATTATTTGTGCACAGATAAAAGATAAATCAGAATTTTATGTGGGACTGATCTACACCTACCAAGAGGCCTAGATAACTGCCAGATGTTGAAAACTGGTGTCTGAATACTTTTGATATACTTCATAGGTTTGTCTCTGGATCAAGACAAAAACACACATCAAACGTATGTATGATATGATAATAGGATTTGATTTCTATCCTGGTACATCCTGTACAGAGGAGGGAAGGATTAAGTAATTTTCTGCAGATGGTCTGTAATGTCTGAGTCGGCAGTTTTTCCTGATTTGGTTAATTTCTGTTGATTCTGTTTTCTGTGTGTTTCTTCTTCTGCAAGTTTCTTCTGCACTTAGTATTACCGCTCATGTGTTTCTAACTTGGCTCCCTGAGACTGAAGCGAAATGAGTATAAAATGTCATGACTAACAAACAACTCCTCCAATTTTTTATTTTTATTTTATTTATTTTTTATTTATTTTTCCTCCTCAGGAACAGTCTTTTAGTCTGTAGACATTTTAGGATAGGTATGTTCATTATTTTGAACTTTTGAGACCTCCTCAGTACATTTAATGAGTAATAATAATTGCTGAAAACAAAACGTCCTTGGTATAGCTGTTCTCAGAAAAATCAATTGGAACAGTCGTAATTATCAGCAAAATCAATTTGTAGAATTTATTTGTAATGACACCTATTGCTGAATTATTTCCTGTTGTGCATTTGTCCGGTTGCTAATATTGTGTCTAGTAGATGCTGCAGAGATGGGAAGGTTATTGTCTGTTAAAGACTGAAATTGAAAATTTTTGATTGGGGGCCTCCAAAGATACAAGTTCATGTTTCATGTAGTTCAAAGCAATAACTTTTTTTTTTTTTTTGATAATTGCGTAACCAATGCATCCCTTGCCTTATTATTCTCAGACAGTGTTTTCATTCTTTTCTTGTCTCTTGCTCCCTCTTCCCTCCACCTCCACTATCCCTACATTATTTCTGTATCTAATATGATATTGTTCTTTCCCTAGAATTAGAAGACAAAAGAAAAATGGAAAAAGGAATATATGAAAGATGAAATACATTATTCTTTTTTTTTTTTTTTTCTTTTTATTAGCTTATGGATTACTGTGAATATCATTGTGCAATTACGTGATTTGTGTTTCTGTAAAGAACAAAGAGGAAATCGCCTTTGGAATTTCACAGCATATCACAATTTTTTAATGTTAGGTCATGAGGAAGAAAGTCCTTCTATGGCTGCTAATGCTTTTGAAAATGCTTTCCACGTACAAATTGTCACCTGAAGATATATTTCCTGGTGACATACATTTAGAATTGCAAAATATTGCTGTACCTTGTTTTTCTTACATACTCTATAACCAGATGTAGCTGTAGCTGAGTAGGTATGCAGATATTTAAAAATGGATCCTTATACTAGTAAATACATTTCCTATCATCTTTGGCATTTGGATTTATTAAAACTCTTCAACAAATTCATTTTCAGAAAGATCATTCTGCTTAAATAACCACAAAATCTGCAAGCTTATTATTTACATTATATGATAGTGGTTTTTAACAGTATCTTTTAGTACATATCAAATGTACAATGCCATGGACAATTGGTTGCAGAAATCATTATCTAAAAAGCCCTTAATGGCAGAAATATATGTGAGAGGGTATGTCCATAGAAGGCTTTTACAAAGCTGGCCTTTATAGCAAGCCATTAGTGACACTCACTTTCTGCTCAGCCTCTAGAAGTCAGAAAAATACATTAGGTGTTTCTGATTCAGAGATGCAATTTCAGCTGCAACTGCTGAGCTCACCACAATTCAAAAGGTGTGGTTTTTCTCATTTCATCCCTGTCCCCCAAGTCACCCCACCTCCTCATTATGACAGTTCTCTCATCCACCTGCTTTTCATTGTGAGCTGATTTGATTTGATTCATTTGCCTGCTAGCAAAAAATTAGTTCTTCCAGCGTGGCTGCTTTATTGTGGTGTTAGACACCAAAGCGGATGCAGGGGAAGTGGTGAGTAGCATTCAGTTAGGGGAGAGGAAAAAGAGAAGGGTGGAGGAGAGATGAAGAAGGTGAAATAGGCCCTGCTGTTTTGGCTGTCTGGCTGAAAAGGCAGTAGAGCAGCTTGGCTGCAGTGCCTGGCAGCTCCTTGAGAGAGCAGTTCCACATCCTGCCACACCGCTCCACTACACAATTAATGTAGCACTGAAATAACAGCATTATGTCTTCTAAGGCAGAGATACTGTAAAATAGACTTTTATTTTTCATCTCCTTTAGTTGCATTCTCAAACAGGCCGAGTCTATTGTTGTATGCCTGCAAAACACAGTCATTTGTTTCACGTAGCATGCTGTTAAGACCAGGTTTGTTTCTTACTCAAGGAAACTCCAGAAATAAACCACAACTTCAGAAATGAATCCATCACCGTTTTAGTATTGCTACAGCTAGTTGACAGTACTTTTCCAAATTTGAGACAAATCTTAGCCACCAGTAGTAACAATGTGCTGTTAGGAAAAGTGGCTATGTAGATCCGGTTGCTGTGTTCTGCTTCCATCCTACAAGTGGATGCTGCTTTATTTTAGCAAGAAGCACCAGATTTGGGGATCTCCTAGCTTCCTCTGATGGTACGGATGATGATTTTCCACACGTGCACATCCTCTCCTCTAGGATGCCGCTTTAGTTCTTTCACTCTGCCTCTTCCTACTGCAGACATATTCTCCCACATTTTCACTTTGTAACAATGTACAGGGGCATTTCTGGAAGGCAAATCTATGTATCTAAGATACATTTTTTGCTGGTATGGTAATGGCCTTCATCCGCAAACATTCTTGTAAAAGAAACGACCAAAACATGTTCACCAATTACGTAAATTATCCTGCCTTACGAGGCCAAGTCCCAACATTACTATGGCAAAACTTCCATTGTGTGCACTTAGTGTTGTGTATTTTTATTTTGTTCTGGTTTTTAACTTCAGCAATTGCTTTTGTGTTTTTAAAATCTCTCTACGTGCTGTTAGGGCCTCATTCTCCTCTCACTGCTAAAAGACAGGAATTTTAGAAGGGTTACTTCTGACTTACAGTGGAGGCAGCTGGGGAGAGAATCAAAATCATTCAGCAGGAGTTAACTATTTAGGGCAAAACAGTCTCTTTTAGTAATAGATATTATTCTGAAGTACCTGTTATATCCATGTCTTCAACAGAAAGCTTGAGCTGGAAAAAAAAGTCTGATTGTATAAGATAGTTGCATAGTTTCTGAAGTGCCAAACTCTAGAGCATCTTCTCTTCTTTAAAACTTTCAGGAGAAAGAGAAGTTTTGACAAGTGATTAAAGTGATGCAGACTTCAGAACACTGGAAGCCTGGGAAGTAAAATAACTAAAACTGAAGGTTTGAAAAGAATAAGTTTCAATGGTTTTTCACTTCCTAGCTTACAGTAGATGTGTCATAAAATACTTGGATCCAAGCAGCCTTTCTCATTGATGTGTGGAATGGTTTGGTTAAAAATGAACTACTTACAACTCTCTATCTTGAACATCAAAATAAGATCCAAAGTTTTCCTTTCTGAAGGTGTGCTGGTTTAATTTTTTTCATGGGATTCTGCATGCCTTGAATTTCTGCTATCCTGATTACTAACACATCAGGATCAGTGCACATCTTTACATAGATTTCTGAGACTGCATCGTACTGCAGATGCAGAAATAGTGCCAAACCAAATGAGATACTTTCAGTATTTCATTCCTAAATGAACCAGAAAATAACTATCAAGAGGTGTTCTGTTCTGATTTCCCATTCCAGTCCTAGACCAAAGTTCAGATTCATTCAGAAGTTTTGAATGTTTCTTTAAAACAGCAGGGTTTGCTCTCCTTCAGCCATTGTACAGGCTCTGGCAGGGGCAGTGTCCTCTCTTCTCTCTGTTACCAGTGATTTTGTTCTTTCTTCCCACCACTTCCCATGTTCTAGACAAAGTGGTGAGGTGTGGACCGGCAGAGTGGATGATGAATTGGGCAGAAAACCAGCTGGATCATCAGGCTCAGAGACACAAAGTACAACTAGTGACTGGTTAGCAGGGAGGCACCACTCGTTGCTGATGACCTGGATGATGGGACAGAGTTTGTTCTTTGTAAGTGTGTGGTTTGGTACAATATCAAATTGGGAGAAACAGTAAGTATGCTGAGAGACAGAGACATAGGCTGGAGAAATGGGCTGGCAGGAATCTCCTGAAGTTCAACAGAGGTGGAAGTCCTGCATCTGGGATAGACTAATCCTTGGCAACAGTACAGATGGAGGGCCAATGGCTATAACGCAGGTTTTCAGAAAAAGATCTGTGGGACAATAAGTCAGCAGTGTGTCTGTCCCTATGGTAAAGAAGATCAAACATATTCTGGGCAGTATCAGCAAAAATTCAGCCAATATGTAGAGGGAATTTATTCTGTTTCTTTATTTGGCAATTGCAGGATCCCATCTAGAGTGCTGTATTCAGTTTTGGCATCTCCAGTGCAATACAGACAGTGACATACTGGAGCAAGTCCTATGGCAAGCCGCGATGATGGCTGGGTAGGATGGAGCACGGGAGGTAGGAGGAGAGGCTGAGGGAGTTGGGTGTGGTCAGCCTGAGGAAGACAAAACTCGAGAGAGTTCATGTTTCTCTCCCTACCTAACTAATGCAGGGAGTGTTCAAGTGTGTTGGAACTAGACAGGTGCACAGGGATAGAATGAACCCAAGTGACAATATGTGAAATTACAATTTGATTTAAGATCATCTTTTTTTTTTTCTTTTCTTTTTTTTTTTTCTCCTCAACCTGGGCACAGTCAGCACTGGAACAGGTTGCATACAGAGATCATGGGTTCTTCATCCCTGGAGTTACTCAAAATGTTACTAGACACTGCCTAAGTAACCAGCTTTAACTTGTCCTGTATTAAGCCATGGATTGGAGTAGAGGACACCAGAGGTCCCTTCCAGACTGCAGATTCTGGTGATTCTTAGAGGCATTACGCATACTTGTAGGATACTGCTTTTTCATCTGCATCTCTCAGCTGTGGGTGGTTCCAGGGTAATTTTAAAGCTACTTCTATTAATGATGATGATACCACAGCAGAGACCTGGTAATCATGTAGTATCAGTTTCTGTTTAGGAATGCAGAATCTTTTTCTCAGGGTTGCAGACTACACTGCAGGGCCCAGTCTTTTATTACCTCCGAGCTAGAATAATGCAAAATGGAATTGTTTCTTTAAAGGTGAAAGTTGGTAGAGGATGCACAGCTCATTTGGTGCATCTCGTGGCTGAAGTCAGTGTTCAACAATTTGCAGTACTTGTTGGTCATGAGTTTCTGAGTGGAGACTATTTGTCAAGACCTATGAGGTTTTAAATGGCATTGGTATTGCACCTCATGAGTGAACTGCTCCTCCCATGTCCCATACTCTAATAGTGATTGGATTTGAACATCTGAACTAGATCTTAGTAGAAAGAAGATATGGATACTCCACAAAGCCTAGAATAGGCAACCTTCTAGGATTATTATTTTTTAAATCTGCATAAATATAAAGGAACAGCTCTGTGAGACAAAGAAGTATTATCACCATTTCTCTAGAGGAGAGACAAGGGCATGCTGGCAGAGTTGTTGTTAGTCATTCAGGAGGACTAAGATGGAGCAAGCAGCTAAGTGCTTTAATTGGTTTTGAAAATTAGAATGTTTATGTAGCTACAGTAAGTGATATCCAGGAAGAAGAAGTCATAAACTACTCAAAACTTTAATAATATTAAAGAAAATTAATTGTCATTCATTTTGTTTTTCTTTGACTTTCATGTGAAAGATTTAATAGTGGTACATTTCACAGCAGGAGAGCTGGAAATAGCTTTACTGTCAAGAGAACACTTGTGAGCAATGAAGCCAAAAGATTTTACCACCACACTCTCTAGCAGTTTATTAGGATTAAATGTTCAGTCGCTTGCTTGAAGGTGATTATGAGATGAATGGGGGTAAGCTATGATGCATGCAGGCAATTTTCTTTTGTCTAATGTCAGCAGTAGTTGCAACAAAAGTTAAAAACAATCATACTAGAAAGTATATTTGGTTTTCTATGCACTAAGTAATGTGCCTATAATTTCATTTTCATAAGTATTGCATTTTTGAGGCAAAGTAGGAACATAAGCTGGAGGTTTTGCTTTCTTGATTTTAGAAAATTTGAGAAGAGCTGATTTCTTTCAAAATAAACAGTCTTAGAAAGGTATACCATACAGAGTACAATTATTTATGTGCTATTTCAGGGGGGAAAACAAAAAGTGATGTTTTTCCTTTGTTACCAAGATACAGATGCTTTCCAATCACCATTGTTAAATAAAAGATTTGATGAGGAAAAACAGAGTCTGGTGAACTACCTCCAAGCCAGAGGTTCCTCTGAAGTTCAGTTTGAAGCTTATATGCGTTAGTGTAATGGCAAGTATCACACTCATTGAAATCTCAATAGACCTGGCCCTAAAGGTTTCATTACATTTGAGCACGGCTGAGTGCTTCAAAAAAAGACAAATTGTGTTTGTAATGCAATACAGTGCATGTTCATCACTTACACCATCATCCCTGCTGTAGGGTGTCAAATCAAATTCCTCCAAACTGATTTGTATCCAAAGATTTCATGCTGGGCTTACAAACCATGATTTGTAAATAAAGTCAGGTTTCTGAACTTGGTGTCTGGCAGGTTTTATATTCTCTGCACTTCAAAATTGTCATTCTTGTGGCTACTATGATCATTGTTTTTGTCATTTATATGCTCCAAGCTTTTTCAGTAAAGTGTAGGAATATCCTCGCAGCTTTTCTATTCCCCTCCAATGTTTGCGCTACTATGTAAAGTTTTTCATTTGTTGGTCACTTTAGCTTAGGTTTAGGTTACTATTTAGTTTCCAATTGCTACAAAAATTAGATTTCTGTTTCTATTACTCTCATACCAGAAGAATAATAGGTGAAAATTTTAAAAAGTTTCTCTTAAAAACAATCTTAAAATTCTGAAGTTGATTTAAACTTCTAAAAGTTAACCAGATTAAATATTAAAATTTCATTTAGCTTCTACTTCCATTTTATTTTCCTACAGTGGAAAATTTCAAGTTTGCCATAAATTTGACCCTGTTAACACTTGATATGATTTAAGAAAAAGGACTTTTTATCAGCATGGGGCATTGTACCTGAAGGAAAAAAAAAATTGACAGAGTAAAACATGGATTTGGTTGTACCAAATATTGCTTGATCAGTTTCTCAAAAAGTGAGGTGCACCTTTGTATCAGAGAGTGCCATGTAGACCTCAGCTGCTCAACACGTACAAAGCTAAATATGCAATGTTAGAAACTTTCAGCCTTGAGCTGGCAAAGGCTTCCACCTGTGCAATCTTTATGTAATTTCCACAGGGTTTTACTTTTTGAGATATTCACTATTTTACAACTTAAAAAAATATAAATAAAAATTAAGGGTGCTGAAGAAGCTATTGAAAGCTCCTTCAGAATGTAAGAGCTGTGTTTTCAAAGCTCTGTTCCTCTCACACAAGCAGCTATTTGAGAAGTAACAGACATCCAGCATTCACCACGTTAACCTTCTCTATTCATAAGAAGAACGGTTCAGGTGAACTGTGTGTGGCTTGAGAGATCTTTAATGTTGTGAATAACAGTTTAAAAAGTTCAAATGCACTCAACAAAATGCTCGTGCCAACTACTTAGGATGAATTAGTATCACAGTGACTCTGACTGTGGAAACTTCTTTAAATTAAGTTTCTGAAGTGATTCTTCAGTTCTTGTCCTCTCTGTAGATTGATTGTAAATATGTGCATAATTGGAACCTCCCCAAGATAGCTGTTCTTGGCTAGATAAATTATCTGCTCATGTTACTCAACATTGATTGGGAAAAACTCTACAAGATTTTGGTGACCATTTCCTAAAAATCTAGCACTAAAAGTGGTTTCTAAAATGTCATTAATGAAGGAAAATTTTGAAAAAAGTGAAGGATGGGATAGATTTCTTGCTGACGAGACTTTGACATTTTATTTTATATGAGAACAGCAAAATATCCCAAAGGGCTTTTAATCTCTAAAGGAAGTTTTATTTTAGGTTAGGTTCGGTTTTGGGTTTGGGTTTGGTTTTGTTTTGTTATGATTTGGTTTTATTTGAGTAGATCTGAAACTGCTGTGGGTGGCAGGTTAAAATGTATATTTTGAAATATAGTTTTTTCTTTTCCATTGTTTCCTTGCAGAATAGCCCTCCACCTCCCACCCCGAGGTTTCACAATTCAGCTGAACCTGTCTAAGTGACACTAACAGAGACTATTTCTCCCTCCAGTCTTACAGTGATTTTACTTATTATTTGATCCCTGTGTGAGCTGGCACAGCAAATAAAAGAATAATCATTTTTCTTCTTCACTCTTTCCTTTTTCTGTCTTCCTTCTTCATTTCCTTTTCGAAGAGAAGTCCATAATGCTTTCTTTTGTAACAATTCAAAATTTACTGTCTTTCCTCTTTACTGAAGATTCAAACAAAAACCACAAACAAAAACAACCAATCAACCAAACAAAAAAAATTAAAAATATTTTTGGAGCACTTCATTTATATTCAGAAATGTATCTTGACTTTTGTGTTCCAAAAGAAACAATAAACTGTCTGATGCATCTCTGAGCGTTAAGACACCTAATGAGATTTCTAATTCTGATCCTTCACATTCCCCTTTATCTGGCATCACAGATTGCCTGATATATTCCAGCAGTTTGGGCAGGGAACATTACGTGGGAGTATTATGGAAAATGTAGCTATGGATTTTATCCCATGCTATTAAAAGAGTCAATAATCCATCTAAAGAAATTCCCATGTCCAATAACAATAGCTTGGAGAACAGGAATAATGCAAAGCAACATATTTCAGTCTGAGAAAGCAAAATGTTTCAGTCCATGTGACCCAACACTCAACAACAGTTAGCAGCATTCTGAATAGTAAATGTGAACTATGATACAGACACGGAAGGTGTATTTGAGGAAAGGATTGAGTCATGGAAAATGGAGAAAAAATGATTCAGTGATTTAGTAAGTGAATGGTCTTACTTTTCTTTTACAATTTCATAACATACTGGGTAGGAAATATATATGTGTGCGTGCATATGATAGAGAATAACTGGATGCCAATGAGGGAGTAATAAATGTGTCATGCAGGTTATATGGCTGTATTGTTCACAAATTCACTAAATAGGGCATGAAACGGTCCTTTCAAGTTTGCAGAGAAAGTCCATTCTATTAAACTGTGTTGCCCTTGAGCCCTTCTTTTAATGGAGTTAGTGGACCTTACCTTTCATATTGACCTGGTGATAAAAAAATAGTCACTCTCTCAAGCTGTGAGTAAAAACCTGTTTTTTTTTTTTTTTTTTTTTAGAGGAGAATTGCATTCTTTGAAGTATGTTGTTTGGGACTCTCTCCGCAGGGGAGAGTAGAGGTCTGCCTATATAGGCACTGGGAACCTACCAGGAAAGATTCTCCCCAACACTCCTCCATCATAAGAAATTTTAAGCTCTGACTATTACCGGTATTGGCCTATCTGAAATACCTGAACAGAGCAGGGTACCATGTCTGTGAAAAGATTTTTGGTTAGCCCAGTAGGTGTCACAGCCATTTAAAGCTGCTGCCTGTTCTGATACTGGGAGGAAATTACACTGAAGTTTCAGGAACAGTAAATGCTGAAGGAAGTAGTAACTTCTGGGGTATGTAAGACCACACAAACAGGTGAATACTAAGAAAATTAAGTGGAATATTATTGGGTAGAATATGTACAATTTCATCACTCTTGTTAGTTTGAATACCTAGACAGTCTTGGCTTTTTTGAGAGTGATCTCAATAAAAATTTTTTGAGGCACCAAAGGTAGCAGTGTGTTGCAAAAAGACAAACAAACAAAAAACAAAACAAAAACAAACAACAAAAAAACACAAACAAAAAAAAAAAACACTTTTGCCTCCTGAGGATTCAAACAGGGGCATCTGTTTGGCAATGTGTTAAGTGTGCCACAGTGTACTCCAGAGGCAGTAGATTCACATCTGCTTTGTTATGTTAGGAAATTTAAATGAGCTTTTCAGAGATACAAGGATGGTGTTGTTTAGTTTTCCTCTCATATCACATGTATTTTGAATTCAGGATCCTTGCCTGTTCTTATGGAGAGACACGTTGCACATGTTTGTACTCTGCAGAAGCGTGGGGATCTTGGTGAGGTAAATGTGGTAAAAGGTAGAAAGATGTTCTATCTTAAATAGACTTAATGGTTTTTAGTAGTAAATGTATGAAAATAAAAAGGGAATAGAAGGAAGGATTCTAAGACACAGAATTTAGTCCAAGAGAAGGCTTCTTATGCACGCATCTGAGAATAAACCTGAATCAAAAAATATCTTTAAGTGCTACTTCTGAAAGAAAATGTTCAAGACAATGAAAGAAAATTTTAATCTTATTATTCCTTTCATTTATCTTTAGCTAAGTAAAAGATAAAGATTGTTGTCATTCCCTTTCACCTTTTTGTACCTCTAAGCTGGTAACCTCTTCTGACAGCCAAAACCCTCAGTGCCCCTGACATCCTGCTCTTGAGATTTTTGACCTGGCTTTATTTCCAGTCAAACAAAGGACAGGGTAACCAGCTACCGAACAGTAACTGATAAATCATCTTCTTTTAATAATAACAATATTGAATTTCAGAAGGGAATAATCTCCTTTGCTGGTCTCCACTATTTTTGAAAAATCTTTGTACTTTATGTGCCTTGGTTAGAATTCAAACCTGCAGTCCTGGACCCAGGACATCCCGTTGATTCTTACATTTTTACATAATTTCCTTCAAGAATGAAATTAGTTGCACTTTCAGGTGTTTAAAAGACTCAGATAGTGCCAGGACAAGTAGTTACTAGATGTAACACACTTTCGATATCGACTGCAACAGCTATATGACTGCTTCTTAATTCTTCATACTTTACTGGGAATAGGACATATACATCTGCAGTCTTTGCCACATTTATTATCACTTTGTCTGACCACCATGTATAAACATGTATATAAACTCAATAATAATCTCTTGTCATCTGAGGAAAGCTGTTGAAGAAGCAGCAGCTGCAGCCTATACTCTGCCTCTGCATTTTGACACAGGTGTGGTAGTTTACTTAAATTTCCTCTTAATTTCAAAACTGCTGGATGAAATGTTTTATTAATCCCAGCCACATCTTTCCTTTTGCTTTACACCAGTCCTCCCATGGAGTTAACCAGCAGCTGCCCTGAAATTTGGAGGTGGGTGTTTTACCATAACTAGGTGAGCAGATTGGCAGACAGACTTACTGTAGGATGCAGCAATTGTTTTTGAGGCAGGTCCAGAGTATGTTAACATCATTTGAAGTGCTTTCATTGGCTTCTATCCAGGTTTTGGCTAGAGTAGAGTAAATTTTCCTCCTAGTAGCTGGTATGATGCTATGTTTTGTACTTAGGGTAATGATAATACTGATAACCCACCGATGTTTCAGTTGGGGCACAGCAGTGCTCACACAGAGCCAAGGACGTTCCAGCTCCTCTTGCTGCCCTGCCAGCGAGGAGGCTGGAGGTGTACCAGGAGCTAGGAGGGGACACAGCCAGAAGAGCTGGCCTGGGCTGTCCGAAGGGTTGTCCCATGCCATGTGGTGTCTTGCTGAACAATAAATATGGGGTGGCTGGATGGGATTGGGGGGACTGCTGTGTGGGGAAAATCTGAGCATCAGTCACAGGTGGTTAGCAATTGCATTGTGCATTGCTTGCTTTTTATTTTCTGGTATTACTGTTAATAATAGTTATAATTATTATTCCTTCCTTGTGTCCTATTAGACATTCTTTATCTCAAACCAAGAGCTTTTGCATTTTTTTTCCTGATTCTCTCTCTCATCCCAGTGAGGGGTGGAGGTGGGGGTGTGAGTGAATGGCTGTGTGATGCTTAGCTGCCTGCTGGGTTAAACCACAATTACTTCTTTATGTACTGAGAATGTTTTGAACATTACCCATCCTTACTATGGTTTCAAATCCACATACCACCCCCTACTTTCTTAAGGCTACAAACATATCTCAGGACGCACAGAAGAATTCCAGAGTGCACGTTTAAGTATTTGCTGTGCATTATGTTTGCATGCTATAATTGAAAACTGTTTATAGAGGGCAGAAAAATTAGAAAGATCTTTGTATGGAACATTTATCTCTTGATGGAGTCTGTAAGAGCTGGAAAGGAAAAGCAAACCACTTATTTTCACATTTGCACTGTGATTTCTAAGCATAATTGTGACACGGTAATAACAATTTAAAAGCAATTTCACTGGTACTGGAAAGGAAAAAAAAAAAAAAAAAGCCGATGATACTCAGCAAACTGACAGCAGAGGGCACCAGTGTCCTGTATTGGAGGAAAAATGTTTTTTCCCTTATGTAAATTGTACAATAAATCCTTGTTTGCTCTTACCAACTTAATGCAAGAAAACCAAAGCAATATGTCAGTTTTAACAGATTTTTAAGGTTGGCTGTTTTGAGTGTTTCAGATACGTGCTTGTTATGGAAATGCAGTTTCCAACATCAGATGCCAGAAAGAAAAAAGAAAAATGTCTAAACTGTTGTTTATCAAAATACATTGCTCACACATTTGCTAAAGATAATCCAGTTGTAAGGGCTTGTTGCTTGTGAATTTTTAGCCCTTTCTTTCCTAAGAAAAGTATTTATTCAATATGTAAAATATTCCATGCTCTATTTATTAGTAATCTAAAAGTTGTAATGAATCTGTAGGAAAAAAATCTAATAGTGGCTTATGTGACAGTTATTTTCATAAAAACTAACAAAAACACCAGAGAAAATATTTTGTTGCTGAAATCTATGCATGTTACTGGCATCTCCAAAAGCTGAAGCAGACAAGGTTGCAAAAGCTAAGAGCATCCACATAAAATATTAATTGCATTTCCTTGGTATTAACATGCATGTGTAAGTAGATAGTGCTTACCACCAGTATTTCAGCTTGCTGTAGAGATGTGAACCCTTGTGCCCCTAAGACGTTTACCTGTTGTCAGGTACAAAGGGTCAACAGGAAGGGCTATACAAATGGTGAGTGCATGTGAATATTTTTATATATGCCACAGAAAGATTATACCATATGCTTTTATGACACTATATACTATTTATTGGTGTGCATATATTTGTACATATTTACTGAACAACACTGTTGCATTGTGTTATGTGTATTTAGACAATGGCTGTAACAGGATGACAGCAGGAAAAAATTCTTTGCAAATAGCATTGATGCAGGGTACCTTTTACACACGTTCAGAGAACACTGAGATAACTGCTTATTGTGAGACCAGTGATAGAAAAAGGAATTAGTAAGCCCACTGGTTATTCCCTTGGCCTAACACTGGTTTTATTATTATTATTATTATTATATATTCATATTTGTTTATTGAAAATAACCATGTGAAGATAATGAGCTGAAGACCATTCTTTGTTTCTTGGCATTCTCAGGCACTTAGTCTCCAAGGATTTCAAAGTTGGCATGCTCTAAATTTGTAATAAAATACCCGTCTAATTGGTAAGCATAGAAAATATTACTTTAATAAATATTTGATGAACAAAGATGTTTTATCTGTTCATTAGACTCCAGAGTAATATATGTTCATTAGAAGAAGATGAATGACAGCATTTAATATTCTTTGTTTACAACAGAAGGTCACATGGAAGAATATATTAATATGTAAGTTGTGACCTTCACACTTTGTCAGTTTTAATGACAATGGGTTTGTTTTCCTTATATGGTCAGATCTGTGTTTGATTTCCAGCTTAATTAAGGCAATTAAATTCGCCCTCTGTGACAGGTAAAAATGCATTGTGATTGGCAAGACTGGTTTGGTTACTTCTAGTTTGTCCCAAAATAAATAAATAGATAAATAATAATTAAAAAGTCCTTTTTAAGAAGGGAAATGTTCACATGCCATGGAATGAAATTGTAAATTACTAATGGATATATGAGCAATTAATATCAGAAACAGGTATCAGAAATAACATCAGATGATTTTTCTTTTTGGATACATATGTACCTTAGCAAGTCACAGAAAGAGAAAGGTGCGGTAGGTCTCTTGCACTGCCTATCTCATAAGTCATGAACATACTCTAAGTTCTCAAAGCTGTTAGATAGTACAACTCTGTTTAAAATTCCATGACTGGTAAGTGTATTACACTTATAGCTTTCAGGCATGGTTTCACAGAAAATACAGTAGGAACAAAGAAACAGTGGGCCAGAGAGAAATAATGCTTAGAGCTTGTCAAAAGCTGCTTTTGTTGGCTTGTTTATTGAATGTAACAATGCTTTCCATTATCACTTTCCATCAATAAAATCATTTTATTTGAAAATCTGTTCTACAGTTAATCTTGGGAACCAGGATCCAGTCATCTTGCAGCCCAGAAGAGGAATCAGGCCTACAAGAAACCATGGAATCCCAGCTTTCATTGATTTCTTACCGATTTTCAAATGAAAAGAAAGTAAAAATATCAGAATTTCCTGGAGGACACACGCTTCAGCAACACAAATTAGCAACAGTGCAGGAGAAAAGCCGTTCCAATAAGACGTTTGACTTTGTGGGAGGTAAGCAAGAATCTTTACCTGTGGTTTAGCTGATGTATATAACGTATTTTATTAATAATATAGATATCTCAACAATGTGTTCTTTTGCTTTTTAGCATATGCTCTTCTTATTCCTTGTTTCCATAAAGCATGGTCTATGAGTAATTCTTGTGGCATATATGGGTCAGGCTACTAAAGAATTCAAAGGAACAATACTAGAAAACAAGAAAGTTTTTGTCATACGTAATCTGCATACAAACTCTTTTCTTTCCTTTTTTTTTTTTCCTTCTATGTTTTCCTTTTTCCAGTCACATAGTTATCATCCCTCTTATAGAAAAGCAGAGCTGAAAAAAACCACTTGTATCTTTATTGTGATCATAAACTACTTGATTTTTTTCCTCATTTTAATTTTGTACTATAAATGCAAACATTGAATGCTGACTTCTGAGCAGTAGCCTATCACATAATCACTTTACAACAGAAAGGCATTAGTCACAAAAAAAAAAAGAAAAAAAAAACTGCAATAAAACCAGCCATCACTGTGCCTTCTGCCCTCCATATTTCTGTAGAAAGGTGTGAAGAGAATGCAAACTGTGCTTTATCTTTGTGGTTTTGATTTACATTTCAGTGAGTCCACTTTCTCCAGTGCAAAAGTACTTTCTTCTCATTCGCATAAGCCTATATGTTGCATAAATAGCATTGACTATGGAGGAGTCAGAGTAAAGGATGCAAGCAAGAATTACACATATTCAAAGGAAGAAATTAATAATTTGGATGTATGTCTCTTGAAGGGAAAGCACTATTTATAATGTTTGGTGAAAAACATGAATTGTTTGTAGATTGGTTCCATTCGTGATGATAACCATGAAAAATTGTACCCAAGATGCTGAGAGAGCAATGTCATTACCATGAGCAAAGCATCCCCATTTCTTGAAGCAGTGCTGATACGCTAACTATTCTCTTTTTCCCTGTTCTGATAGAATTGTGTAGCCACAGCTGAGCAGAGGGGCTGTCCCTCTGCTCCACCACTCTGCTTTCAGCACAGATCTGGTGTCTGTCCCAGAAACACTGGGGCTTGCTAGCAGCTCTCCCCCCAACCCAAGAAACCATGAAAGTGAGGGAAGCCAACTGCTTCCCCTCTCCTTTTGTTCCTCTATTGCGCTACTCTTTTGTGGTGTCAGTTGCAAATATGTTTTCATCCTGTTTAAGAAAAGTCATTCTGTGGAATTAGGAGCCGGGTAAACTTTGCCCTCTGGTGACACAGTTAATACAACAACTTGTTAATAGCTACTATATAGAAGTAGTGCTGGGTTATCTGAGATGAGGACAGTAGCTGACATTGAATCCTGTTTTTCTTTCAGAAGAAGACTCAGTTTTGACTTGGTTTTAATTCATACGATACATTCATTAGCATCTCTGTGAAAACCCATAATTTCTATGGAATTTATGATAAATTAGTGATTAAGTTCTTTGCACAGGAAGAACATTAGTAGAACAAGGCCATATATTTCACATGGGTAGCTGTTCAGAATGCCCTGTGACATGTCCAACAACAACTTTGTCCTACAAGCACTGTTGGAAAGTTCAGAAGTGGCAACAAGATCCAAATAGGTGGGATGCTTGAACTTTTCCTTCAAATACAGGTAGTGTTCACCCTCAATACACTGGCCAGTGTGCCCATGATTACCTGTTCTCTGAATAAAGAGCTGTTCAGCTTCAGTGATATTAATCTGACAGTGTTTTATAATTTGTTCCCACTTTAGATTTATAATAAATCCCCTCCTTCCCCCCCCCCCCCCCCACCCAAAAAAAAAAAAAAAAAAAAGGTTTAATTTGGACCTGGTTCCCAACCAAAGTTTTATCAATCCTGTGTACAATTACTACTTTTTGTCACGTGTCGTCTGCTAATTTCTAAATGAGTTACATTTAAAAACACTGGAAATTCCTATGTCAGATTTTAGAACTGCTTTTGACACTCAGAAATTGAAAAGGTTTCTCGCATCATTGAAACACCAACATTTGGCAGAAGTTGTGAGGGGTACACTGCCCTCACAGTGACACACTGTGACACACTGCCAGAGCAGTAAATCTTGAATTATAATTGCTATGACAATGCAGCTGAAGAAAACACAATGATTACTTATGAGGTAAAATAAATGTCTGTACCTGTCATGAAAAAGTCTACCTATGATGAAAGCTACTTTTTGCATAAAAAAAAAAAAGTGCTTGAAATTTGCATCCAATTCTATTCAAGATTAATATGGCTTGATATAATTTCTAGACTTTCCTAAATTGTTTCTCAGGATAGTTATGTATGTACATATGCATTCTATTTTTCCACAGTCACCTGAATTAATTCAACATAACAAAAAATCAGTACTCCTTCTATGAGCCAGATGTCAACATCCATTTTTTAAAAAAGTAGTATTCTTGTCACTCCTTTTCTATGCAGAACTGGTTTGTTTGCCAAAATTAAATGTGTGATATTAGACTATGTGCACTATTATAAATAGATTTACTTGGCCAGTAAATCTTACCAATGCCTTGTCCATGCTGTTCCTTGCAATGCACCTTTCTCATGTTCTGCAACTTTCTGGTTTAGGTAAATGCTGTATTTATATGTTTGATGATATTACTCAGTTCTGGTATGGCAGATTTCCACTAGAACTAAAGGAGAAGAATGACATCAGCCAAATTACTAAATAGTTAGACTTTACCAGGTTCAGTAAGTCTCCTAACATCTGTAAGTAAATGCAGACAAGAAAAGAATACTCAGGAATATGTCATATGCACTAACACCAATTTGCATTTTCCAAAAGCATCTATTTATTGCCATCATTAAAGTAAACAAATAAAGAGTACTGGAAAGGATGTTTTAAATCAGATTGGCAAATCCTATAGTCTGCTGACAGAGAGGAGAAAGGCTATCATATTGACTGTTTTTGTTAGGGTACATAGGCCTTCTGGAAAAAGGCAGGGGGGAAGGAAGGGGACGCTTTCCAAATTTTCTGTTGGAAAAGTTAGTATGTTTGATGAACAATGCAGAATAACTCATTGCCCTTCATGGAAGAGCTTAAAAGAAGAATGAAAAAATAACTTTGTCAGAAAAATAGAAAAAATAAACCAGCAAAGTTGACAAATCACCATCTAGTTGTTGTTTTTTTGTTTTTTTTTTTTTTTTTTAAAAAAAAAAAACAGTGCACAGAATATTGAGAACAATATCCCTTATGTTTTATGAACCTTCAAGTGCAAAACCGTCTATAGATTACACCTATTAGTGAAAAACTGTGTACTAAAATTACTGTTTATTACTGGGGGGAAAAAAAGCGGGTTGCAAGAGAAACTCTGACCTAAGCACTTGTTTGTGTGAGAATACAAGTTTTCGCACTAAATTATTGGATGCATTTGTCAGATTGGGCTAGATAATGTCTATGAAAGAGTCTAAAAAAAAAGTAATTTTCAAAGATCAAGCCTTTGAAGTCATCTTTTAGAACATTAATCTATATGTGACCTGCAATAGAAAATAATAGCACCATAAAATGTCTATGAGTTTCAGTTCCCTACAACAAAAGAACCTAAATGTCATGGTTTTAGTTTTGACATCACAAATTTTGTACTTTTGACACTGTTTAATAGAGGTGTCAAAAATGCAAATCAGTTACCATACTGACAACAACCTTTTAATGTTCAGTGAAGAGAGGGTAGAGAAGGAGATGTTAGAGATTTCTTGGATATCTTGAAGGAGGGATGTAGAAATCCCACAAGCAGCAGTTTTGACTGTGTAGCCAAAATCTGAAAAGAATCAAATGTTAAGTATCAAGTTAACAATTTAATAATAATAATAATAACACAACAAAACCCTCTGAAGATGAGTTTGCATTCAGACAAAACAAAACAAAACAAAACACAATACATTTTGTTCAAAATTGTATTTGTTATTTAAAAAGACCCCTGAAAATGTTCCTCCCATGTGTTTATCAATTTCTATTCCTGTCTAGATTTTTATCATTGTATTTAGATCTTTTCAATCCGTTTGTGCTCTGTGGGTGTAAGATGGGATTTGTAGTCATGCAGGAAAAGCTGAAAGTGAAAAAATTCATTTCCTGACATCCTTAGGCCACAGAAAATAATGTCAGCGGAGTGTGAGGGATTTAAGAGAGACAAAGGAAATGAAGAAAAGAAAGGCAGAAATCTACAATATACAAGGACTTTGTCCTAAAGACTTTTGGTCAGAAACAAAGCCTATATGTGCAAAACGTCAGTCAACATGTAAGAACATTTAGGAGACAAATTGTAATACTGCATTTTTTTTTTTCTTCCCTGTTTGACACCTGTAGGAAGGTAAAGTGTCTTTAAGGATGACACAAGTCAGTTGCTTCAATTCTTAACTGAATAAATATTTCATTCTTTACAATGGAGATTGGTACCAGATTTGGGTTGTTGACAGAGTTTTGAGATAACTGACCTTCTTTCTATTGGGAAGAATACCAAAACAAGACACATCCAGGTTTGTCAACCATTGCACAATTGTCACAGCTCTCCTGTATTTCCATCAAACAGAGAGGACAGGTGAAAGAGTGATTGCTTTCTGTGGAGGAAGCTTTGGCTTAAGTCCATGAGAGGGTGTGTAGGTTGCCTTGTTGAAGAACAGAAGCAGTTTTTCCAAGAGTGTTGTTTGTAAGACCTATGCATTTTTTGTGCTTTCCTGCCCATAAAGGCAAGTAATACAACGACATCAGAACAATCTCTTGTTTTTGTGTATCAGAGTGAGCTATATTCTGTTCTGCTGCTACCTACTTTCCAAATGGGATTGGGACAGGAAAATCCAATAATGGAGAAGTTGTGTAGCAGCTTTAGTAACATACTGCTTACCCTGATTAGAGGTCAGGAAAACAGACTAAACAGACTAAATGTTTATTTAGTCTGCTTTAGAATTGCTAGGATAGAGAGGAATAGAGAGCAAATGACATAAGTGCTATATAAATCTCTGATGCCCCTACATCTTGGCCACTTCATGTGGTTCTGCTTTCCATATTCAGAACTGCTATGATAGAAATGGCAAAAGGAAGTATCAAAGATACTTCTATATCAAAGTAGCATCTGTGGGAGGAATGGCTACTCTGACTAGGATTTTGTTAGATGGAAAAAATAACAGAAAAAAAAGGTGATAAAAAAAAAAAAAGTCCATAGTAGTCACGTGAAGGCAGGTATATGACATTTTTATTTATAAAATCATGAGAGGGACAGCAAAGGTGAATGGGAGGAAATCCTTCACTGTTAATTCCAAGGTGAGAGTTTGGAATCATCAAGGGAAATGGAACAAAAAATGTTCAGAGCTGAGGATTCTAAAGCAAGGAGATACAGTCAGGAGGAGTCTGTCTGCTGGAAATCTTCTGTTTTGATTATGTAGAGACAGGCTATGGAGCTAAATATATCTTTCATTTCACCATATTGCTGTGTTTTTTCTCACCTAGCAGACGATGTCAAGAAGATAGACCAAGATTTTGGTTTGAGTGCTCAGAAACAGCAAAGAGAATATGGAATAAAGTTTATGCAATGATAGCAGAAATGCTGTCATAACAGCACTGTACATGGCTATTCCCAAGGACAGCATAAATAGAACATAAACTTCCAGTCAGGTTATGTACAAGGAGAAAAAAAAGAAAAAAGAAAAAGAAACAAAAACAATAAACCCCACAAATCGAGTATTCAGTAGTCAAATCCAGTATATTCAAATTTTTGGTTTTTTTTGAAGTGGTATCAGTCAATAGTGAAAAAAAGGCTTATTACATTCTAATTTCAAACCCTTTTTAATTTAAAAGTAAATGACAATATTTATAAAAACTCTCACTGAGAAAATAAAAATGCTTTAAAAAATTTAAAGGGTATAAAAATTATCCCTGTGTGGAAATTCAGATTTATGTTAAAAGTTAGCTGAGTTCTTTTAAGGTGTGTAAAAATATTCAATAGTTATGTGTAAGGCAATCTATCAAAGTCATTTGTTTTGCTGTAATACAAGTTTTAATATGCAAATGGAAAGCAAAATCACTGCTACAGCTGCATATAAATACTGTTTCTTGCTTCTCCCAAGTTAATTTCAACACTGACAACAGAGAAATAAGGATGTATTTTGTTTAATATATTTGCCACAGTTCATTTCATTATGGATAAAATTTAGCTATAAGTTACAGAGCGACAGTTTGATTTGGTTTCACGTGAGCATTTGGAAGCTTTTTGAACTGAAAAGATATAGTATACACCAGAACAATGCTTTACTTTGTGTTAATATTCCATATTCAGTTCAAAAAGTTGAGAGCTTAAACTCCAATAGTGAAGCTTCTACAGCTTAGTGCAGATTTTAATCTATCAAGCAGCTTTACTGGAGCTTTGTTTACAACTTCTTCTATTTATAATATATACTTTGAGATGTCATGTCAATGGGAATTGTTGCAGCAGCAGCATTAGTAGAAGAAACTGCTGTATTTCCTTGGAAAGTATGAAAGATCTTGTTATTGGAAAAATGTATTAAGAGAGCCTCAAATTCAGTGTTGAACAGGAACTCTTGCATCTGAGCTAAATCCCAGTGAATAAATTGGAAATGCTCAATTTGGCTCAAATGTACTTGGATTCAGATTTACAAATAGTGAATAATAATATTTTAAAATGCTACTTTTGAATAAGACTTGAGAATAGGGGCTGGAATTATATAAATCCTAAAGAGTAGCCTGTTTCTGAGGGGATTCTGATGCAGATTTAACTCAGTGCAGGCTGTGCTTTCAGAAGCACTTCAGCAGTGATAAGATCTTGTAGCAACACATGAGCACATATAATTGCAGGAAAGTGGCAAAAACCAGAACAAGCAAACTACTTTGGGGTGATTTTTTAGTGAGAATACAAAACAGAAAGACTGTGTAAGGCATGGTTATGAAATGGAAGGAAGATGTAATAATGATAAAATTTTAAAGATACATTTTTTAGATTTTTTTCCATTGCTTCAGTTTTTTTTGGGGGAGGAAAAAAAAAAAGAGGTAGACAAGAGAAAGACTTCATTGAAATGGTTCCAGAGAAAAGACTAGAAATACAGATAGTGGAGTGGGAAGAAATGATGTAACTAGATTTTGCAAACCACCTGCTTGTTTAATCTTTTGAAATCTATATTTTCATGATCAGTACCATGACTTCATGTTTCTCTGTTTATTTCAAGAAGGAGAGACAACAGATTAGGTGAAGAGAAGAACAGAGAATCTCTATCAGTACAATATTCTGTCAGGAAATGAGGTTTGAACGTCAATGCACCACAAAAGTACGAAGCATGTTTTCCTTATTGGAAACAGACTTTGCTTCTCACACCTTAAGGTTATACCAATCTTTTCTATTCATTTTTCTACTTTCTTTCATTTAGTTTGTTTCATGGTCTGTTTTCTGTCTTTCATATATGCATATTTTTCCATTAATTTTCAAAAATATCTTTCTATGGTCACTGGGTCATTCAACATGCATATTCAATATTTATGCACTACATATTAGATACTAAGTAGTGTTAAACAGTTGGATTGCCTTAGATGTCCATGGTATTATTCTTATTTGAGCAAAATGTTTGTCTATGAGACTCTGCCATGGGTCAGTTCCCCATTGTGGTGAATTTGATAGAATGATAACAAAAGTTCAGGAATGCTTTTAACTGTATTTTTCAGTTTTGAAGCGTAAATGAAATGAATTCAAAGAGAGAACACTAACAAGTAGATAAAGCAGTCTCATCTGTGTGATTACATACGTATATGTGATTGTATAAAATTTTGCTTCTGAGGCCAAAATGCCATTCCTAGATTTCCAGATTGCTCTACCTATAAAGCTAGCTGTAATCTATATTGGCAAGCAAAGTACAAGAAGGCAAAGTTCTTTTCCCAGTTTGTTGTTGGCAAGGAACTCTTCATCTTAGACATGCACACATACGTAAACCCTAAACCTATTACCATTGATAACAAAATCCAGCAAATCTTACTTCATTTATTGCAGCTTTGAAACATGCCTTTGAAATACGACACAGATGCTGGCTAGCACGCATTTTAAATGTCTCTCTCAAATCTTTGCATCTCGCCTTTTTATATTATCAACATATATTCCTCAGTACTTCACTTGCCAGCACCTAAAAATAATCCCTAAATGCAATGAAATGAGTTTGATGAATCATTGTGACACTTACTTTGAGCTCTTGAAAAATAAGAGGATGATGATTGTAGAAAGTGTTGAATTTATGATAGATTTGTTTAGAAACATTTTTTTAAAAAACAATGTAAGTCTACTTCCTTAAGTCTATATTGCTTAAACAGCTAAGAAACCATATTTCAGAGTATTATCAGTGAGGGCTGACTTCTGTTGCAGCTACTGCATTTCTGATAGCAAACGAGGTCAAGGGGACAGCAAGTACTCTTGCTTTCTCAGCAGTGTTCTGGATGAAGGTGCCCAGGTGGGTCAGTTGCTCCTAGTAGCTAGCCCAGTCCTTCCTGATAGCAGCTTCCTGAGGTTTCCAGCCACTCCAAAAAGTCTCAAGCCCTCTTCACAGCTCTGCAGAATTATTTAATTCCCTGTCATCATTTTCACCTTTACAGCTTCCAGTCAGAGACCTTCACAGCCCTCCTCTGTCCCACTCCAAGGCTTGACAAACCAAAGTCTACAGAGTAACCAAAACATACTTCCTCTAAGTAATTTGCTCTCACCAACAAATCCGCTACAGACCTCTTTATACCTCAGAACCATCAGCTGCCATGTCACATGCCATACACTTGTAGCTCAGCTCAATGTTGTCTGCTCAAATGTTTGGTGTACTGTACTGACTGCCAACATCCATGCAACCTTCCCACTTGCCACAGGCAGGGGAGCTCAGTGTCCTTCCTCAGAACCATCCCTGTCTCTAAAACTCAGGTGTAATTTGTGGTGAAAAAGGAGGAAAGATCTGTGCAGGATCAAAAAAAAAAAAAAAAAAAAAAAAAAAAAAAAAAAAAGAAGGAAAAGCAGGACCATGTTAGCCCTGTTTTGAGGCATCTTGTTTCTACTATGTTTATCAATCTCATTTCCTTCTATTTCACTATACAGCCAAGGCCAGTCCTCTGTAGCCTACTTGCAGTGACAACAATGGAACAATGGTCAATGGTAACCTTTTCCCCCTCCCCCCCCCCCCCCCCAGCAGAGAGATCCTGTGGAAGAGTTCTAGCATGGCTACAAAATCAAGTCATTCGAGGTAACAGGGGTTGCAGGGTCTGATTTTGAACTGCTAGTCTGGGGCTGTAAATCTTCTCAGCACCTTGATTTACGTAGCCTCTCACACACAGTGGGTAATTCAGAAACCCTGCACACAGAGGATTGTAGTTTCAAACTTCCCTGCTTCTTGGGCTGCAATTTCTGAGCCTCTATGTCCTGACTAGAGGAATGCTTCTCAAATCTATTCTCGCTTGTCTACAAAAAAAATATCTCTCCCTCTATCAATATAAAAATATTAAAAAAAAAAAAAAAAAAAAATCAAACTTCCCTCACAATATTATAATAAAATGAAATTTTTGTAGTAATTCAGTCACACAGGAGAAGGGCTGCATGTGAACTGCAGTTTCTCCAGTGTAACCTACCTTACAGCAGCCTTTAGTTGCAAGGGCTAAAAAAATAATAAATAAATGCAATATTGCTTGTGATTAAAAACAAACAAAAAAACAACAAACACTGGCCATTCCACAGAGCTGACAGCCTGTCTGTTTCATCATCTAGCATTTAACTTGAAAGACCATGTTTGTCCTTCTCAAGAAGTTAATAGCCTTTAAATAATGAAACCAAATGTTTTCTTCTGTATGCATTTTTCTTTCTACTAATGTAGGTAAGGACTGAAAATCTCTAATCTTGGGTTTGTTCAGACACCTCATCTTCGAATATACTTTCTTCCTTACCCTTTTGTGTCTTTGACACAGATGAAAATGGAAAAATATATACAGAAAACATTTTAGACTTAAAATATAACATTCTCTGGAAATTCCTATTCTGCAATTACAATGTAGCAACAAACAATTGTCATGAAAATATTGAAATATGTATATTTAAAAGAATGTTGACTTTGTCAGAATAGCCAATGCCCCCCCTCTCCCTCCTTCAAATGCTTCCATCACATTTAATATAAATTGTGCCTCGTATTTAAATTATGTGTGTGTATATATAATGTTTATTATTTTATATTATTTTATATTTTTATGTTTAGTATTTTGATAATCCTAAAATATTTTAGCTTAATCATAATTTAAACCTTTTCTTCTGCCTTTTTTCATTTAGGGTCAGGGGGAAAAAAAAGGACTTTCTCACTTCTGTCTGACTCAGTCAGAATTTCATGGTTTTTTTTTGGTAAACTTTTATGTGGAGTAATTTTCTGGTATAACTTTCCTGAAGGTTGGAGTTGTACCTCAGTAAATGTGCTGGCACAGATCCTCTTCTCTAGAAGCTGGGATAACCCATACACCTCAGCATAGTGTAACCACTCCATTATATTACCACAGCAAGAAATAAATCTGGTTTTGATTTGAAATTCAAAATCTGTCACATCATAAAATCCTAGTGAAATTTGTCAGGAAGAGATTATATTTGGAGTTGCTCGGTAGAAGATCCTTTTTTCCTCCTGTCCACTATCCCAAACAAATAGTTGTTTCAGCTGATCTCTTGGCTGGAGTTACAAGACCATATTTCTGCTCTACAGTTTCCTTCTTTATTCTCCAACATTAATGAAATTCAGCATTGACTGACCCTGATTTGTTCACCATGAAATGCTGTAGTTATTTAATTTAATTAAATATAAACAAAAAATTGAATATGAATGACTTTGTTCTGGAACATAACTTGTGTTAACACAGTATACATGTATAATATAACTGTGACTTAAAATCCTGGGAGTTATATTATAATGTCTTACCAAAGATACACTTCGGGGTTTTCCTTAATCACAGAAGTTAATTTAAATATGAATTAGAAATATTTATTTAGGGTACAAAAAAAAAAAAAAAAGCCAACAACAACAAAACAAACAAAAAATAGTTTGAAGATAACCAGATGCTAATTGAATTTGCAGTAGCTAGTGATATCATACTGTTATCATATTGTAACTTTCTTAGAAAATTTTGAATAATTCAGAATGCATTAAAATACATACTATTCATTGTTTTGCTTTGAAGCATTACATGATATATATTTATTTAATATTCCTCATGGTCAAAAAGAAAAGGAGTTTTGATCTAGAGAAAAAAGAATCTATTTTGTCAAGGTAATATGGCTTTGCGAAATCTCCACATTCCTTCCTGGGAACCCGGAGTTTTAGCAAGAGCGTATGGGAAAGCTAAAGTATGCTGTCTTCTTTACAAAGTGAGCAAGAGGTATGTAAGCCAAGCTACCAAATAGTTGGAGCTTTAATTGCTGTACAGATTTAAAAGAAACAAACAAACAAAAAAACCCCACCTATATTAATGCCATTATATTCAGGTGTGCCCCTTTATTATTATATGTGCCACTGGCTTTCAAAAAAATCACATAATTTACATCTCTAGTGTTAGCATATTCTGAACTTTTCTGCATCTTTGCTTGTTGATAAACTTTCAACTGGTTGTGCAGTTGCTAAAAGGAATTAAATTGTTCTCATTTACACCCTTTTCACACTGCCATATTTTCAAAGAATTCAAGTTTAGGTGATCTATACTAGATAGAAGGATCACTTAAATTATTAAGAAATGAAATATTATTTCCAAGGAAACAAAGAATTATCCCAGTAAATATTTGAACTAGTTTAAAAAAATCATTGAAGATCTCATCCTTGTGTCATAGTTTTTGTACAGTTTCACCTAGGATTTTTTTTTCTTCCCTTCAAGTTATTTATAATTTGCATGGGCTTTAGTTCACTACACAGTCACCCAGCCACTTCTGGGGAAATAAGGAGATGCATAGAAAGGTGATAGGAGAAAGTGACAGTAGAGGAGAGGTGTCAGGAGCTGCTTCTGTTGGTTTAAAACCTCATTATAATGTACAGGAAAGTAGCCTTAATAGAGTGCCAATAATAAGGAAAAAGGACTCAGAATCATGCTTTTTATATCAAATCTAGATAGTTTGGTTTAACCCGTTCCTGTTTTAACATTTAAATTAACCAAATGTTTTTGAAATATTTTTATTACATTAAAGTTTTCAAATCAATAACATAGCTGCTGCTCTCTTCAGCTCTTATTTTTGGTATAAGCAATTTAAATAGTCTTTAATCTGAAAACTAACATATATTTATAAATGCTTTCCAGTAATTTTCTTTCCCCTTATGTGTGAAATATGAAGGACTTACGGATTGTTTTTGGAGAGACTAGATGATTCAGGTCCTCAGTAATTTTTACAATTATTTATTGATTGAAAAGTCTTATTAAATACTTATTGAAGTATTTGCTTATAAAATAGAATTCCATTTTATTCAGTTTTGTGTCAGTAATGCTTCAGTCCTATTTTTCTTTTCTTTGTTTCAATTCAGATCTGAACTGTAATAGCTGAAATATAATCAGGTAAACATCTATATTATCTCTACAGTTATATATATCCATACAAATTAACAAACAGAAGTCAATCCTCTAGTTGTGTTGGGAATTAATGGACATAGATTTTTAGACAAATACATCTCTACTGGCAAGTGGGATCTCAAGAGCAAAGGTAGTCTTTAAATGGAATTGTGGTATTGAGTACTAGTGAAGTTTCTACTTCTCATGGATATGTGTAGCATAAAGAACTTATACTATTAGTTTTTAATTGGGAGAACTAATAATGTCTTGAATTGTGCAGTGTTGCTGTTTAAAATACATTAAAAAATAAATAAAATCAGATTACTCAAAAGCTAATTTCCCTTCACCGAGGAAAGCTCAAACAAGCAAAAGAAAAGTGATGCATCTGTATGTCTATATACTCATACATACGTGCATACGTCTATGTACATAAGTTCCAAGTGTGATGCTTTTTTTCCAAAAAATAGACATTGAAGCTAAGTTCTGTGGTCAACTATTTTATAAAAAGCTTTCAATTGGATTTACAGTGAAGATTTTGATTCCCACTGCTCTTTTAGTACATAATTGAACATGTAATTGCCTACAGTTGAGAATTCACCAGCATTATTTATTCCATCATATAATCTAAATATTTAATTTCAACTGTAATAAATTAAAACTGTATTAGATTGTGGATTTCAACCATGTGTTACTCTTGCAACAAGAGAATCATTTCTTCATTAATTTTTTAATATAACAGATGAAACTATTTTGTCACCACAGTTTCTTAGTAATAAGATTTCATCTTAAATTGTGATTTGCCATTCCAGGTTTTATTTATTGGCATATTCTTGACTGTTTAAATTGTCTAAAACTGACAAGAAAAGTTGTAAAGTGGATTAAAATCTGTCTTAATTTTCATGATTTTTAAAAATGCAAATTTTCCCTCATTTTTATAGTATAATAATTTTTTAGAAGTACAATGAAGCAGAACTTCCATTTCAATGTCTTTAATTCATGATAGTGTTGAAATTTGAATGCATAATTGTGTTACAAAAAAAAAAAAAAAAAAAAAAAAAGAGAGAGAAGTAAACCATGATTGTAGCTTCCTGTAGTGTATACTAGAAGAACAAACACTGGAATATAGAATTTGTAAACAGGGTACACATAAATAGAAATACAGAAGTGTACTATGAGACAGAAGCCAGAAAATCTGACTTTTTTTTTTCTTTTTTCTTTTTTTAACATTGACTAGACATAGAATTTCAGTCTAACTCATACAATCTTCACCTGAGTTTCCCTCCTTTAATGTTCAACCATTGCTGGTGCTGTCTAGGTATACACTGTATTTATCCGTTGTAAGTGCTGCTTTGAGAAGTTAAAGGAGATCTTCCAATTTCTGAGCTGAAGCTTGGTGGAAAAAAAAAAAAAAGACATGGCAACAGCCCATTCCACTGTGAAAACACATGAAGACATCATTCAGTAGCTTCTAAACTTATATGATTCATGGAATGGGGTAGAAAATGATAGAAGGAAACACAGAAGAAGGGTGAACTTCTTCAGTTTAGCAGTTGGAAGTCACAGTGCTGTTAAGATTCCTACATCATGCTAGAGCTTTGATGTAGCATCACACTACAATATCAAGTTATCATTGGGACTTAAATGACTCAAGGGTAGCCTTGAAGAGGAAAGAAAGAAAATCATTCTTGGTATCCCTGAATAATAATTTGGAAAGGGTTGTGGAAAGTCATTGAAGAAAAATTTGGTATTTAAAGCTGCTGATGCTTTAACAACCCCCTCCCCCAATCCCAGGCAGACAGTGACTCAGGAGCAAATAAGACACTGGTTTCCATTGAGAGTTACTATTAAAGAAAGTAGGTGCAGCTGACCATTAACGCCAAAATAACATGTTACTGACGGAACTATACACGTAGCGTTAAAGAAAATCATTTCTACTACTACTATTTTAAAATGTGACTCCTGCAGAAAATCTCGCAAACAATCAAGAACAGAACAAATCTGTCCTTTCATCGGTATACTTCGTTCATAGTTGGTATATAAAATGTTCCTGTATGGAAAAATCTTAAAGGTCTTCTGTGTGTTTTGTTGTTTTGTATTTGTTTTTGTACCCGTTACGGTTTGTCCATCACTCTGTTACAGCTGTTCTCTAATATCCATTCCTTGCATTTTGTTCAAAACTTTAAAAAGGGCACAATGCAGTTGGAAACAAACAAACAAACAACAGCAACAACAACAAAAACAGCAGAAAATACATGTATGCCATAATCCTAGGTTAAAGTTAATTAAACATTTTTACATGAGGTTAGAGTGACCTTCAGCATCTACAACATCCATTATAAGCATTTGAGGTTGAGTGGAAGTCCATAGAATAGTATGATTTTTGCTACTGTTCATTTTTTCCTTTCTTAGACTGTCACTGTTCTTTTCTTTTTTTTTTTTTTTTTTTTTTTTTTTTTTTGACAATAAGATCAACAGCAGCTTAAATGGTTTTGGCATTTGGGAAATCATCTATTTTTTTCCTTGATAATTTTTCCTGCTGCAAATGAAATTTGGCCTTTCTTTGCTTATATCAATACTTAATTCAAACTTTATGATCATCTGTGTTTTTTATGTTGCTAGAATTGAAAGCAAAATATAATGAAACTTTTTTTTTTTTTTTTCTTTTTTTTTCAAAGCAATTTTAAAGTGCTGAGTGAATAGGCCTGGTGAATGAAGAGAAGCAAAGAGGTGAAAATACTCCAAACTGCTCTTCTACATCCAAACAATATTCTTCAGTTCAGTTACACAACAATATGAACTATGTATACATATTATTTATTTGTATATCCTCAATAGAATACTATAAAAAACTTATTTAAAAAAAAAAAAAAAAAAAGAGAGAGAGAAACCTTGTGGCATGGATGTTTTTCCATTATGAACTTCTCTACTCTTCTCTTTCTGATTATCAATTTAGCTTGAGCAGTTTATGATTATTTCTGGCATTTGCTATGAAAATTCTTGCATAGATTATCATTGTGGTTGCAAGATGCCTGCAGTTCAGTTCCATAGTTCATAGCATGGAGTTCCCAATCATAATTTTGTTGGTTAGACTTTTCTAATTAAGATGAACTGTCTTTTTTCATTGGTAACTAGTATAGGAGTTATTAAAGCTAGCAGAAGCAACACCAGTCTTCTGGGGAATTCTGGTGTTATTTTATATTCGCACCAACTTGGGGTGAAAGTAGTGGAGAAGGGCTGGTAGACTAGATTCCCTGGTCCTATTTGCTGATAATACAGCAATGCAGATGAGATAAAATCTCCAAACCTATACTTTGGATTATGCAAATGATTCAAGTTAGCTGTACAAAACGTGAAATCAGGAAGAAATGTTTAATTTCACTAGTGCAATCTTGGAATTTAAGAGAAAAACTTAAAATATGCCATGTTTTTCATGTTTTTGTCATCGTTCTTATTCTGAAAATATTTCATTTTAAGCGGGGGGGGGGGGGGGGGGGGGGGGGGGGGGGGGGGGGGGGGGGGGGGGGGGGAAGGAAAGAAAAATGTAAAAATAAAAACTTCGGTCAATAATAGGGTTATAAGGAATTATATGAGTTTACCTAACCCAGAAGCCTGTCTCATACTGTAGCCAGAAGTAGATACCTAAAACAGAGCGAATATCTATGATCTTTCCCCTAACATTGATTTGCAGCTTAGGAAATTTCTTCATAAGGCATAATTTTTATGTAGTTAATAGCCCTCTTTCTTGAATTTGTCCTGCTGCTTCTTGAACCTATGTAAGTTTTGGCATTGTCTGTTACCTAGAGAAAGGAGTTCCTCTCCTTAGCTGTAGGTTGTATGAAACAAGAGGATTTTCTGTATTTTTTGTATTTGGATTTGAATTCTTTGTCCATTATTCTGAAAGTTTTGTTATGAACAGATTGCTACTTAGAAAAAGGGTTCAGAAATTGATGCCAAGCAGAGCTTCACTCTGCAGGAAGTGTTCAGATACTATTTTATTCTACTGAGAAAGCCATGTGAAAATACAGATTTTATACCAAATGTGAATAGACTCTAACTATTTTGGATCAACTCGGGAATGCCATGTCAGCCATTTTGCCTTCTATATGGGCACATCTTGAACTCTACTGCTTCCAAACATAGCCTGTGAAAATTGTCTGGTATTTGCTGAATATAATAATCTTTCCTTGGAATTCCTTTGCATAAACTGATTTGCTTAAGTATTCATGTAAGACCATTAAATAAGGAAACATCTACAGAATGACTATCTTATTGATATGGAAATGTGTGAAAATTCTCAATCATTTTTTTTTTCTCGTATTCTCTAATCAGTTTCTTTTTTTAAAAGGATTTCTAGCATTTTTAGTATAAAAATGTTAGGTTCTAAAAGGAATAGAGTCATAACTCTTTCATTATAAAAAACATAATTTGTCACAGAAGCCAGCAGTGCTGTTCTTCTTTGCATCAGCTGAGAAGCTGCCCCCTGGTATACACATGAACTCTTGTTTATCCTGAATGATGAGAGCAGGCCTCTGAATATTGCAGGCAAGAAGGTCCATGCTGTGCAGTTAAGCTACACAAATCTCAGTTTTCATTGCCAGATCCACATCCCATGTAATGTTTCCAGTAGGCTTGAGCATTCTGACACAATTTATATAAAAATCCTGTATGAAAGAAAAATTTAATTTCCTGCTGTGTTGAAGTAGTTTGCAAGGCCTTAAATTGGATTTTATTTCTATGGAACTTCTTATGCTTGTCATTCATGTAGATTTAATTTAGCATGTTTCTGTAGCCTATTTCTGTAGCCTGTATGCATGGCACAATCCCCTCCCCCCCCCCCCCCCCCCCCCCCCCCCCCCCCCCCCCCCCCCCCCCCCCCCCCCCCCCCCCCCCCCCCCCCCCCCTTTTTTTTTTTTTTTTTTTATAATAACAGCATTTTAGTGGCCTTTACAGCTTAAGCTTTAAATCAGCTTAATTAAATATAAAGGTGGAAAAACAGTTCAATTTTCTTGTTGCATGGTAGCTGTATCTTCTTGCCTGGTAGATTGTTACCTTGTTTTCCCTAAAACAAAAAATGTCTCCATTGTCTGCAGTACATACATCACTGAAAACATAAGCAGAACATATGCCCTTTGTGCCCCCATAAGGGAGATGCTCCAAGGATTGTTTCTTCATGTTTTGTACTGAGCTCTACGAAAATACTGCTAATTATTGCTGACCTAGTCTGTGACACTGTGATTTCAATTGTGCACTTTCAAGCAAAAAGCTGAGCAACAAGCCAGTTCCTTGCTATATCATTATACCCTATCTTACCCTCCTACTTTGGACACTGGGGGAGAGGATTAAATCCATAATGCATTTGGAAAGCATTGTGTGTGACCTATGAACTTTGTAGTTAATCTCTACTGTCTGGAGGAGGAATGAAAAACCTCTCATAATCTGTATTTCTTCAGCTGATATCATTTGTACAAACACATTATATACAGTATTTTCTGCTCATTGATACCAGAGAAAAAGGTCTATGAGAAGAAAAAGATGAAAAAAGCTTTATTGGTCATATAATTGCACATTGCACTGCCCACTGCAGTGGGAATCATCATTAGTAAGTGCTGCTCATCATTAATTAATTAATTATTTTTTTTCCACAAGTCTATATAATGTATTTTTAACTGGTCTTTCCTTGGCTATTGTATAAACAATAGAAAGCATTTTTTTTTCTACTGGTTTTAAAAGAGATTCACTAATTAGATAATTTGTGGCATTGGGGCAAGTCTGGGGATTTCTTTCTTTGAAAAAGAAGACAGCGCTTTTGCAGTCTCTGTGTCCTTGGAGACTGTTAAGAAGGTTATTCCCTATCAGTTTAGCTGCTTTTCAAATGCTTAGAACACTGCATTAAAAGAAAAAATAAAAACAACAAAAATATAATGACAATCTTCTGTCTTTTCTATAATAGAATTGCATTCTGTCCTTTTTGTTCACATTTTTTCAGTGTTTGAGGTTATCATTTTGCTATTGCAAAACCACATGTAATGTTGATTATAAACTCTCACATGAAAATATAAAGCTTACTTTGTTTTTCTTTTAATGGTATTTTGAGATAAAGTATGAGCCCTGACTCATGTTAGGTAGCATTCTTTCTTTCTGAGACCGGTTAATTTCAGTAGGGACACCTGATGACAGAAATCAGCTGAATGCTCAAAACCTGCATTTTATAACTGAAGCTGGTTTTTTATTCCAAGCAAAAATAGCTTCGTATGGCTAGTCTTCACCCAGACACATTGTATTTTGACATAAATAATCATTCCTTAACTTACTGATAAAACTGAGGAGTTCAAACTTTAAACACCTCATGAATTCTTTCCACCTCATTTTAAAAATTAGGGAATGGTTAAGGAACGACTGGTTGCCCACTTGTACTTTGAATTCATTTGGGAAGTTCCAGCTGAATATTTCAGAACATATGCAGAAGTACACACAAAAGGCAAACGTATATGTGAAATAAACATTTGCAGTATATATACATATGCATATATAATAAGAAAACAAAACATATGTATGTATTTATAACATCAAGTATCATAATGTGTTTGATCCCAGTGGTATACATCTTTCACAGATGAATAAAGTAAAGCTTTTTTATTATTATTATTATTATTTTTTTTTCTCCCAGAAGTTATAGCAGATTTCACTTTCCTTCAGTTTAGGTGTCTCACAGCAGGTGTACCAGATTTGATTTTCAGAATCATTAAGGATCTATAACACTCCCTGACTTCACATATAAAAATAGTGCTCTTGAAACCTGTAAAAGTCAGCATAGAAGAACAGTTTCAAGAATGCAGTGGTATGCTCCAACACCGTGACAGATTTGTCAGTATTGGTGACTTCAAGCTGTAGCACATTAGCAGTAAAATTGAGCATTGACATCAAATTTCTGAGTTTTTATTTTGAGTGTTCCATCTACTAGAAATTTACGAAGACTATTCAAAAAATGTGAACTGTTGCTGATTATTTAATGTTTCAATTTTTTTTTAGGCTTTATTTGATCAATAACATACAAAGGCAATTTATATTTTTTCCCTGTGACTGCCTTTGACAGTGAGGTCTTACTAAAATAAACATTTAAAAAACAAAACAACAAAAAAAAATTACAACCTTACATTTTGTTTGACTTATTACATTTTAAATACGACAAAATGACACAAATCTCATGTAGTTTACTTTTCTCATTTCTAATATTTCCCTGCATTTCAGTCACCAGGGTCCTACCAACCTCCTCCTAGTTCTTCTCTCCTCTTTCTCCGTTTCAGCAATTGCGTGCACCTTCAACAGCTCTCTGTCCACGTATGTAAAAATCTTGACTTTAGTAGGATCAGAAATTTATAATCAAGTGTTTAATGACTACTGTGCTTATATGCACAGTCCCTAGGAAGTTGCCGTGAATATTCCTGTTCTTGCATGAAATTGTAATAGAGCATGACAAGGATTTGATGGAAACATCCAATGTTAATAATAGTAAGAACAACTACGATAACAGCAGTAAGATCCTTTGTTTAAAAAGTAAATTAAAACATGTAGATAGATAGCAGTTGTATTTAAAGCAGACCTTAGATCTTTCTCCCCTGCTTTCTCGTTCCTCTGGAGCTATTTGTGTATTCTTTAGTGTTAGCCTTGGTCCAAGACTAGGACTTGCCGATTTTATGGTAACATGAATAAGATGACTTGCCTTCTGTTTTATACAACTACAAAAAGAAAATCAATTCTTCATAATACACTTTTACATTCTTTAAGAGCTTTTGGAGTGGACATGGTACTTTAACTTATTAAAATATATTATTGGGCACTTAGGTTTGTATTTGCCTAAGAATATCTATGTAGTTTTCCTACTGATAAGCCCAGCTTCCATTATGTTTTTTCTCTTAAGCAAATATATTGAGAGTATTAACACTGTCTCTGTGATCCTAAGGCTTTTATTTAACAAAGACTTCTAATAGTCAAACTTCTCCAATTACAACAAAAGTAGATGAAATGAATGGTCAGCTTTTCCATTTAAAAAATTAATTGATAATAATAATAATAATAAAGCATCCATAAGTATAACACACATTCTGTTTTGTTGTTGTTGTTTGTTTTTTTTGTTTGTTTTTCTTATAGCTAGGTCACTCATTTATATCATCTTTTGATTGATTTCTCATTTACTTACAGCTAAAGTATGTTTTCAAATCTTTTGTATAGGTTTAATCTTGTGATGAGAATCACATATTTGACTGACAGTAATAATTTTATAAGCATTGCTCACAAAATCATCTATTCATCTTTAAGACCTTTTTAGCTTTAAATCTTTTTTTATTCCTTCCATTTAAAATGAATTTAAGTGTTTTAGACTTTGATAGACTATCAAACTTAATGTATAAAAAATTATTATCTTGGAGCACAACAATAAGATCTTTTGTGTTCAATATATGGAAGAAAAATACATTTGAGATAATCTCTTTTACAAATAAACACATCAATGCAAACATAAGGAATATGAATATGCACAGTACAAAATAGTTTTTTGATTAGCATGCAATATGTTCTAATGCATAAAATGTTATGAAATGCATCCACAATTTAGGAAAAGAAAATCTGATAGTGAAGGCTGTTTTTTTTTCTTTCCCCAAAAAAACAGACGGAGTTGCAGTTTCTTGCTCTAACAAACTACTAATAAATGTACAATTACTTCTGAAATTTTCTGCATCAGCTACACAATCTGAAAGTAATTACATAATCTTTTTTTTTCCTGTCTTGTCAGAGAAACTCCTAGTTATGACTCTGCTATAGTTTGGATGCATCTTATAATAATCCGTTTTCTTTGTTTTTATTGTCTTTTCCATTGTATGGTGTTCTGTAACATTGCTGTGTGGTTTCTGTTCAAAGGGTAAAGGTTTACTCTTACTGACAAATAGCTTTGTTTTTAAGACAACTACTTGTCAGTGACATAACCAGATCTAGCTGGCACGATTAAGTATAAAGTTACTAGTCTATTGACAAAATTCTGACCTCAGTCAGAAAATCATAGCATAAGCTTAAATAAATAAAAAAAAAAAAAAAAAAAAAAAAGGCCAGTTTCATAATTGTACTTAAGTTTAGAAGAACTCAAAAAGTGTAGGGCTAAAATCACCTAAGACTTTTAGTACTACGTTAACATTGCTACCAGGTATTTCATGTATTCTGAAGGTCTGAACAGCGTGTCTGTGTCATAGACTGTGATGATCTGACAGGTTACAAAGAACTTAAAAATTCTACTTTTTCTTTGCACCACCCTGCTTCCCATTTTCTCTATAAAGAATGCTTCCATTGTGCTCAGCTCTTGCAGTGACTCATGTTGCTTGTTAGCCTGCTCTAGGATTGCTTCCATCCAGTGCTGAAACTAGACTTAAAATCTCCATATAGCTGAGCATGGGGTTTACTAGACCAAACTTTTAACAGCATAGAATCACTTTGTTATTTAATATTAAACTAGATAAGAAGTTTAGAATTTGGAAACAAGTTATTAAAACTTGGAAAAAAAAACAACCATACCTTTGTGCTTAGGAGGGCATTTGGTTTCTAAGCTATCATTTAGGGACTTTTCATCTAGAAGCTGCATGAGGCTGTCAGCAGTCAGAGGGAGAGGTGTTCAGAAGAACTCTTTCCCACCATCTTTTTGTGTATATTTTAAGAGTTCTTTGAATGTGATAGACAGATCTATCTTTTCCCAGGCTTTTTCCAGGGCATTCAGATAATTTCCAAATGCCTTCTGAAGGCATTGGAGGGAAGGGACTATGTGTAGGAATGGCGTGCTATTTTTACAAGCTGGTAAAACGAGTTCTCTTACAGAAGAACATCACCTTCCTACATGAAAGGCATTACTGAGCAGTACACCTTTTGTTCAGGGAAAGTATCTCAGTCATGTAATTTTGTTGTCCCTATTTAAGAGAAATTTCACATCAGAAATTTGTAACTTCATTAGTGTCATTTTTCAATTAGTAAGTGAATACATCTCAAAGGTCAGGGTACATCTGGGTGGGCTGTAATAAGCAAATAAAAAAATGGTTTCTTTCCAGCAGATGATAATGGACAGATTTCAGTTGATATTTTTAATAGTCCCAGGTAATAAAGATAATTTATAGTGTTGGGATGCTTTAATTCATTTATTAGGATAATATGGTTGATGTGCAAACTATGGAAAACAGAGTAAGATTTTATTCTTTCTTTTTCTTTCCCTTATTCTCTTTTTACCTAAATCAATTGTCTTTAACTATATCTCTAAATTAAATGAAAGATCAATAAACAATAATGTTCCTGCTGTTAAACAGCATAACATTTCCTGTGAAGTAGTAATGAAAACAATTATTTTATTCTTTCTTTAGGGAAAAATAACACCACACCAAACAAACAGAAAGTCCAAATAGACCTCTAGAATGATTTCAGATGGTGATTAATTGTGAAGGTAAGAAGATTAATTTCTTTCTTCTGATTTGTTTCTTCTGATAAGTATATCACGTAGTTCTCCCAACTTCTTTGTGCCCCTGTAGTGATGCTGTGTCTTAGACGTTTTACTAACAAGATGTTGTATTGCCTTCAAGAAATAGTTATGTACTGTTTGTTTAAGATTAAATTCTCTTAAGAAATAATTTTGAAAAAGTCTATAAACATTCAATTCTGGGGAAAAATGTAAATTTTATTGATGTAGAGTTTATTGAATATTCTGTGATACTTTGCTTTAATAACTCCCTTGCTGTTAATACATCAAGGAATATATAATGCACTTCACAGCTCAGCATGGATTTTCAGCTTAATGACTTTCCTCTGGTTATGATATTGTCTTTTTCAGAAATGATTTATTTAGAAACATAGTAATTTCTTGGCTTTTAATTCACTTTTGAGTTACTATAGAGGAATGAAGCATCATGAGAAGCTTTAGTTAGATATGTAAGATGAGGCTGAATGCTCCTTATGCTTTTTTTCTGTGTTATTCAAATGCATTTACTATGTAAGGCTTTTTATCCAGCATATTTGCACCACATAAATCTAACTGTCACATGTTACAACTATGTTTCCTTGAATAACAACATACTTAGGTAATCTGCTGAAACTCGCATGAAATGAGAGAAGGGAGAATCTTCAGAACATGTCTAATTCCTGACCACATACAAAGTAGAGGATACAGGGGGCTTGGTTCAGCACCAAAAATCTAAAAAATCTAAATTGCATCCACTTCAAAAGCTTATTGCATTGCTTATTCAGTTGATTTCTAAGACATAAATGGATCTGGAGACTGAAATGCATCTTGTCACCTCTCTAAAATGACTAGAGAGATGAAAGGGATATTTGGTATACCACTTCTGAGAGTTCCTCACCAGCATCCAAATGTCATTTGGGTGACATTCAGAAGACTTCTGTCAGCTTGGAAAACTGGGGCTCATGACATGCTGTGTTGGGGCAGTCTCTAGATGATCTCATAAGAGTTAAATGTAATTTCAAAGATTGTCTCAGAAGTAACATGACTGAACTTTCTGTATATCTTTTTAAAAAACTTGCAGTGAATGCTGTGCTTCCTGGCAGAGAAAGCAGAACTACTATGTTTGCTACAGAAAAGAGTATATGAGATGTTTCACTAAGCCCAGTTTTAGTGGTAATTCTGAGTTTAAACATGTAATTAACTCTGACTTGATAGTTTAAACACCTACCAGTGAAAGGAAGCCCTGGATCATGTGAGATGTATTTGCAAACCCCAACCTACTCTCTGGTTAGGAGTCACACCAGCTGCTGCATGCGGAGCTCCCTGTAGTGGTGGCCCAAACAGCATGGTGTGCTTTATAGGGTCATTCTTGAGACCATCTGCAGGAATGCACAATGTTAATCACTTGGGGCTTTTTTGCTTCAGGTATTAAGTATCTGCAGTAACCTTGATTTATCAACTTCTCACATGGGTATGTGCAAGTCAGGATAGTTCTATGTATATCAAAAATTGGGTATTAACTGAGATAGTCTTCACACAAAGCTCTGCTTTTAGAAGTACGCACCTGAGAACAGACACAAAAATTCTTTTGAGTTATCCCCACTTATAGGAGAATCATGGTTAAGGTTTTGTTCATTTTGTCTTTTGAGTCTAGCCTCCTTGTCATTCTTTAAATTGTCATCGGTTCTCATTTTCTCATAGTTGCAGCTGTCAAATCTTTGTTGCTACCTTTCTTACTATATATTCAAAAAATGAGGTGACAGTTTAAAATAGAGGTTGCTTTCCTGTGGATGGCAGCAGGGGCAACCCTGTATCAGCAGTGCATATGGATTCTCTTTGAATGCACTTAAAGGTTTCTCTACACAATTGTTGTGAACTTCAGAGACTAATCTAGCCTTCTGTGTTTGCTAAAAATGAGGCAATTAAAATGTTCTTATGAACAACTGGGGTAAGCTTTCGGAGTCTGGAGCATTTGTGGCCTAGAAACCAGGGATACAAGTTATTAATGAAATGAATCATTAGATAGTAGTCTCTCATGAATTTTAAATTAAGTTCTCATGGGTAATAGGGTTTGAAGTGACTTGTATTGACTTATCAAGAAAAATGCAAGGTGCTTTAGCAGGGAATTAGCTTAATAAAAAAAATAAAGTTCTAAATACACCTCTCCAGAATTAGCGTTAGAAGTCTTGTTTCATTTATGTTCTCACAGTTTATATTGCTATACAAAGCCGACACTCTTACCATCAAGTTCCAAACTGGGTAGTGGTACTACTTTTCACCGAAGTAAATTTTCCCTCACTTTTCACATGTGGACTAAACATTGCTCATTGTATTTCAGTAATGGTTATAATTGAATAAAGTGGGTTGACTGCTGAGGCTTCTATTTCATCTTTGTGTAGACAAAGTCCTAAAGAAGTCTCAAACACAAAGTAAAAGAGAGGATGTGACCCAGAGGATCTGTCAGGAGAAAAAAGAGTAGGATCTAACTCTTCTTATAAAATTCATCTTCACTTCTCTTTTCTGACAGGTTACCTTGTTGTTTATTGATAACACTCGTATTTGTGTGATGCAACTTCATTTTTGCATCAGGTGTCATAATCTATCTATAAACTTTATTATAATTGATAATAAATCAATACAAAACTTAGTTCAAAGTGTTAAAGAATTGTAGCACAGAGATGTTTTGAAGGGAACAAGAACAAATGTGTCCTTACTGCATTCTGAAATCTTAATTGTTATTGTCATTATATACTCCTTTCGTTTCCATTTTACCATCATACTGCACAGAATTCCTTAGGAATATTTTGACTACTCCTTTTATATGACCATACATGGGTTGGTCATATATACATGGGATGGGATGCGCCTCTCTCGGAGAGGGGTAAGGATCTTAGGTCAGGAGTTGGCACGGCTGATAGATAGGGCTTTAAACTAGAGTCGAAGGGGGAAGGGGCTAAAACCAGGCGCGCCGGTGAAGACCTAAGGGATGGTACGCTAGAATCAGAGGGGCTGTGTGCCAGTGGGGTCCTTTGGTCAGATCCACAAGGTGCTGAGTGTAAGGAGACGCACCTGAAGTGTTTTTACACAAACGCATGCAGTATGAGGAATAAAATAGATGAGCTAGAAGTCCTGGCCCAGTCCCGCAACTACGACATCATCGGCATAAGCGAAACCTGGTGGGATGAGTCCTGTGACTGGGGTGTTGCGATAGATGGTTACAGGCTCTTCAGGAGGGACAGGCAGGGTAGGCGAGGTGGTGGGGTGGCGATGTATGTGAAGCAGGGGCTGGACTGTGTGGAACTTCAGGTCGGCGATGGCAAAGTTGAGAGCCTCTGGGTAAGGATCAAGGGACGAACGAATAAAGGGGATGTCGTTGTGGGAGTCTATTACAGACCGCCTGGCCAGGATGATGGCGCCGATAAATTATTCTTTACAGAACTAAGAGAGGCCTCGAGATTAACTCCCCTTGTCCTTATGGGGGACTTCAACTTGCCGGACGTTAACTGGGAGTGCCACACGGCTGACACGAGCAAGTCCAGGGGGTTCATGAAGCACCTAGATGATAACTTCTTGGTACAGGTGCTAGCGGAGCCAACTAGGAAAGGTGCCCTCCTAGACCTGTTGCTAGAAAACAGAGAGGGTCTGGTGGGAGATGTGGTGATTGGTGGCCGCCTCGGTCATAGCGACCATGAAGTGGTTGAGTTCAAAATTTATGGTGACAGAAGGAAAAGTGCCACCAAAACCTCATCCCTAGATATGGGGAAAGCGGACTTCAGGCTGCTCAGGGAACTAGTCAGTAAGGTCCCCTGGGAAACTGCTCTTGAAGGCCTCGATGTCCACCAGTGCTGGTCATTCTTTAAGCGATGCCTCCTAGAAGCACAGGATCAGGCAATTCCAAAATATCGCAAGTCAGGCAGGCAGGGCAGGAGGCCGGCGTGGCTAACCAGGAATGTTCTAATGGAGATTAGGCGGAAACAGAGTGTTTCGCTACTGGAAGGAGGGCCAGGCGTCATGGAAAGAATACAGGGATGCTGTTTGTGTTTGTAGGGAGAAAGTTCGAGTGGCCAAAGCTCAGCTAGAGTTGAAGCTGGCTGTGTCTGTGAGAGAAAATAAAAAGGGTTTTTTTAGATATGTAAATGGAAAAAGGAGAACTAAAGAATACATAGGGCCGCTCCTTGATAGGGAAGGTCTCCTCACAGACGATGACGTAGGCAAAGCAGAGACGCTTAACGCCTTCTTTGCCTCTGTCTTCAATGCCGATGATGGGCTTCGGGACCCAGGGTGCCCTGAGCTGGAGGACCGGGACGGTGGGGATGACAAACTCCCAACTGACCCTGAACGTGTGCGGGATTTGCTACTCCACCTGGATCCCTACAAGTCCATGGGTCTGGATGGGATTCATCCCCGGGTGCTGAAAGAGCTGGCGGATGTCATCGCGGAACCTCTATCAATTATTTTTCAACGATCCTGGGAATTTGGAGAGGTCCCGGTAGACTGGAAGCTGGCAAATGTTGTGCCGATTTTCAAGAAGGGTCAGAAAGAAGACCCTAGCAATTACAGGCCTGTCAGTCTCACGTCAGTGCCTGGTAAAATCATGGAGAAGTTGGTTCTCGGACTTATTGAGGCGCACCTGGGGGACAAAGCAGTCATTGGTCCCAGCCAGCATGGGTTTGTGAAGGGTAGGTCCTGCCTAACTAACCTGATTTCCTTTTATGATAAGATCACCCGTATGGTGGACCAAGGGAAACCAGCTGATGTGATTTTTTTGGATTTCAGCAAGGCTTTTGACACGGTTTCCCATAGGATCCTACTGGACAAAATGTCCACCATACAGCTAAATAAAAACATCATACGATGGTGTGAGCAATTGGCTAACGGGCAGGGCCCAAAGGGTTATGGTAAATGGGGCTGTGTCAGGCTGGCGGGCGGTCACCAGTGGGGTCCCTCAAGGCTCCATTTTAGGGCCGGTACTTTTCAATATTTTTATAAACGATCTGGATGTAGGAATAGAGGGTATTTTGAGCAAGTTTGCTGATGACACCAAACTTGGAGGAGTTGTGGACTCAAATGAGGGCGTAAAGGCCTTGCAGAGGGATCTGGACAGGTTGGAGAGCTGGGCGATCACCAACCACATGAAGTTCAATAAGAGCAAGTGCCAGGTCCTGCACCTGGGACGGGGAAACCCTGGCTGCATGTACAGACTGGGCGATGAGACGCTGGAGAGCAGCCTAGAAGAGAGGGATCTGGGGGTCGTGGTAGACAGCAAGTTGAATATGAGCCAGCAGTGTGCCCTGGCAGCCAGGAGGGCCAACCGTGTCCTGGGGTGCATCAAGCACGGCATCGCTAGTAGGTCAAGGGAGGTGATTGTCCCGCTCTACTCTGCGCTGGTGCGGCCTCACCTCGAGTACTGTGTGCAGTTCTGGGCACCACAGTATAAAAAAGACATGAAACTGTTGGAAAGTGTCCAGAGGAGGGCTACGAAGATGGTGAAAGGCCTTGAGGGGAAGACGTACGAGGAACGGCTGAGGTCACTGGGCCTGTTCAGCCTGGAGAAGAGGAGGCTGAGGGGGGACCTCATCACAGTCTACAACTTCCTCGTAAGGGGTTGTCAAGAGGCAGGAGACCTTTTCTCCATTAACACTAGTGACAGGACCTGCGGGAACGGGGTTAAGCTGAGGCAGGGGAAATTTAGGCTGGACGTCAGGAGGGGGTTCTTCACAGAGAGGGTGGTTGCACACTGGAACAGGCTCCCCAGGGAAGTGGTCACTGCACCGAGCCTGTCTGAATTTAAGAAAAGATTGGACTGTGAACTTAGGCACATGGTCTGAACTTTTGGGTAGACCTGTGCGGTGTCAAGAGTTGGACTTGATGATCCTTAAGGGTCCCTTCCAACTCAGGATATTCTATGATTCTATGATTCTATACACACATAAATAGCATAGCAGTGTATTAAAAAGAAAATCCTGAAAGAAGATGTTCGCACTCATTTTCTTTTTTTATTCAGTTTCTTCTAACAAGAAACTTGAAATCTTGTGAAGCAAAAATGCAGTGCAAATTAAATGAATAGGTATATAAACTCTTCACCTGGACAACTGCATTGTTGTAACCTGCGTGTACTGCTTTGTGTTTCAGCTTCCTAATTTGTCTTCAGTTCCTACAGTGTCTTTCATACTAGAAGTGACTGATGGACTTAAGAAAACCAAGCAAATGACTTGTTGATGTAAAAAGTTATTTTGAGGATTTATGGGATATCATTGGATTTTACATCTTAGCTAAATCTTATGAGAATAAATGTAGTTTGTGATCATAAGTAATTACAGAAACCAGCAGAACACCAGAAACTGCCATTTGCCCTTTCAGCTCTGAGAATCGAGGTTTCCAACACAAGGCACTATACAAAAAATGGCTTTGCTGATGAATTTGAACAGAACTACAGTGGAGTTCTGCAGCCAGTTAGGTTAATCAGAAAAAATGTTATTACCTTTCTCCCCAAGGATTCCATTAATTTAACACTGGCAAGCTATCATTAGTGCTATGTGAAATGACTAATTTTCCCTCAGGAGGTGCTCACATATGAGGCTTGGGGTTTTCCGTAAGGATTCACAAGCCTATGTGAATCATAGGTAAGATTTTTTTTTTTCTGCAACTGTTAGGAAAAAGCTGCATGTGGATTGTTGCTTTTGCTTGTGATGTTGTGACCTTTGAAACACTTCATGCAGCATCAGAATTAAATCTCCAAAACTAACTCTAGAGAGAGAAGGATTCTAACATCTTTATGTTTCCAAAAATGCTACCTTTTCAAAAGACCGTATGTCTTTTTAATGATCTTGGTCAAGTCTCAGTCTCCAAATTATTTTACACTATTCTTGTGAAACAGATTGTCTTATACACTTGAGTAATTCCGTTCTTTGTCAGGAAACTCAGTTTTGTGACATTTGGGAAGTTATTTCAACTTCTTTACTCCTCTTGATCTCTTTGCTCTCTTCATATTTGTTTCTTTCTAAAATATCTAAAACAGGAGCTATTGTCATACATGTCTTCAACATTATAGCCAATTATTCCTGGATAACAGCTATATCCTTGCAGAATGTAGGTATAATCAATTAAAAATATTTAAATTCGTATATTTTCATGCCTCCCTTAGCTCTTGTGTATTTAACTTACATCAACAAACTCATATCTGCATGTCCTCTTACACATATTTCTGCATTCCAACTTGTCCATCTCAACAGAGACTTCTTTTAAGTGTGAGTTATGCCTGCTTCCTTTTGCTTTAGAAATTATTATAAAATGTTGCCTTTGCTAGAGATGACTATTGGACTACCTCCCCTCTTCACACATGTCAGAGCGTTATTTCCATAGCTAAGGATGTGGCTGTGGTGTTATATTCCCTCTGCATACAGATTTTCTTCAAGGTGTTACCACGATGGCAATCTGCTATGGAGCTGATGAACTAGTGGTTATCCTAAAGTATAGCACCTTACTAATAGTCTGGGTTTTCAAATCCAGTATAAATGTATCTGTACCTACATGGTTTCTTATATGATGTGAGGGCTTGGGGTGTGGTGAGGTGGTGGAGACAGGTTTGTTTTGGTTGTTTTTTTTTTTTTTTTCTTTGACTTTTTTTTTCTGCTTTTAATCTTATACCTTTTGTTTTCTCATGGTGTAAAGCTTACCCATCTTGCATGTAACAGTCACTCAAGCAAAAATAATTGCAGAACAATGAGAAGGACCACAACATAAATTGCTAAAGTACCTGACAAATAGTACATCACAGTATTTGAGGACCTTAGTTGCGTTGATGTTGTGTTCACAACCCATAATTCTACATAGCAAAAAAATCCCATCAAATGCTTTCTAGAATCTGAGTGTGGGTAAATGATATTGTGAACCAACGGCTGGAAATTCACCCCATGCTGATGGAGTTATACAAGTAATAATAAAATATTAAGGACAACTGGAATACATCCAACTCTGCTTGAAAGGGCAAGAGTAGCATTTACAGTAAGAGACTTCCAACACCAGAACAATTAGGGAATAAAGGACTGTATGGCAAGAACAGAACAAATCAGTGGGAATCTTGCTAGTTATTTCTGTGGTGCCAGGGTGTATACTGACTATAATGCATGCTTAAATGGTCTTAAAACCAGCTCAGAACATCTTTAATTCCTACTGACACACACTGAACTCAATAATGCTTTCTGAAAAGACTAGTAATACAAATTAATATTAATTTAACCAAGACCATGTGTTTTTTCAATGCAGTCCTCCAAAAATTATCACTAATTACAGTATTAATCAACTTTTAAAACAAACAATAGTAAAGAACCTCTAAAAGTGTTCCCTGGGGATTCAGTTTAACTCTGAAAAGTTATTTTAAACGTTCTCTAAAATTTCCTACTTTTAGCACTATTTGACATTTATGGACAGAAGAGCTGAAAGGCACTGATTTGACATTTATGGACAGAAGAGCTGAAAGGCACTGTAAAGTTTTGTAGCTTTAAATAAGCTGCAACATCAAAATATTTGAAAATTTCAAGTTATTTTTCATGAACAAAAATAACAAGGGTAACTACAGAAATAGAACAGATAGTAATTACAGTATTAATGTAAAGATATTTTTTTCTCATTCTCACTAAGCTTATAGAATTATAAAGTAGCCTCCTACTGTTAACAACTGTGTGAAAGAGATCACGTGTATGTAACTGAATAATTGAAAGTATGCTCTTAATCCACTGTATTATCTTTTCAAAGGTTATTATTAATCCACTGTTTTTATTTTAATAAATCTCTTTCCTGAATATATACATGTATATCTAAAGCAATGTAATTGAAGTAAGTTCAATTCTTCACTAGTTGAAGTGAAGAATATTGATAATAAATACAATTTTTTACACATGAATGCACACAATGTGGAATATGTAGTTGTAAATGTTGCAATCAGCTTGAGGTAATATTAAAAAATGTATAATTTCTGCGGGGCTACATAAATATATTTTGCATACTTAGATAGGGACAGAATTAGACTTTCTTGCTTAAGGTTCACAGAATACCTGCAAAAGTCAAACAAGAGTTTAAATGAAAATTTTGAATGATTAAGATTATACAGACTTTGAGTTTCTGTTTTTCAGCACCAAAGGAATGATTGCTGCCATTCCTCTTGATAAACTTATTCCACATGCAGTAGCAGTACTGGACTATTTAATGTGGATCTGAAATTCTCCTGGGAAAGTGGCAAAATGGAATTTAATGAAGTTTCTCAAACTTTAATGGGATTACGAATCCTGTATAATCTTGCCCAAACACTTCTTGCAAACGTGGGCTACTTACTAACACTTGCAGACTCTTCTCTGCTTTTGTCTGGAAAAAAAGATTAAAAAACAAACAACAATGACAGGTACAAATTAATTGAAGAAAAGAAAGATGTTCTTTAAAATAATATATGGTAAGAGGCAAACCCCACAAATTTCTCAACTGATATGTGTTCTATCTGAAAGTTCACTTTGAATAATTTCACATTATTCAAGTCTTTTGGATATTGTTATTCATGTCACTCCCTATGTGACTTGCCTACCTTTCTCCAATGACAGCTGTTTCTTGCAATTACGTGTGATTTCCCACCACCCCCATTCTTTCCTTCCTCCCCCTAGAAAGAATCCAGGATGAAGTAGAGAACCTTTTGATTAAAGCCCTGCTTAGCATAGTGGAAGAGAAAGGACACCTGTGGGAGCTGATCCAGGGGGACTAAGGACTTATAAAATGATAGAAAAGGAGCCTGGAGAGAGAGTGGAGGTCACTTGGTCTCCCCTCAGCTACATGCAGGAAGACAAGGGGAATGGGAGACCCCTGTGTGGCAAAACCCTGTGCCAGAGCACCTCAGGAGCCCACCCACCACCTGAGCCTTGGTCTTCCTGCCCTGGTCTCTTTCAGCGCCCTGTGGTCACATGCATGTCTCCAAGGAAGGCAGATTCTGAAGCTCTGGCTCCTATCTCCTGGCTGCCCCACAGTGAGTAGGGGCAGAGTGAGGAGAAACCTGCCTCCTGCTTGTTCCCAGTATGATTCCCAGGGTGGGGCCCACAAGTGCCCCTGTGTCATCACCCAGGTGGTCATTCCTGGCCGCTTCAAAAGACCACACTGACAATTAGTGCCCATAGGGACTGCAGTAGGTTGTGAGGTCAGGATGATGCCCATTTACTTCCACCTAGCTGGAAATCAAAATAACCTTGCTTTCCGGGAAGTGGCTGATACCTGCCTGCCAGAGGGAAGCAGAGAAGGAATTCCTTCTGCCTTGCTTGTGCATGTGGCTTTTGCTTTACCTTGTGAACAGTTTTTATCTTAACACATGAATTCTCCTACTTTTGCCTTTCTGATTCTCTCCCCCATTCCACCTGGGGAGAGCGAGTGAGCAGCTGTGTGGTATTGAGCTGCCTGCTGGGGTTAAACCACAACAGTTTCCGTTCTGTAGAGATAGTCCCTAAGTTATCTAAAAAATAGCAGACCAAAACCAATGTAGAGAATTCCTATCTGTCTGGAGTTAATAAATAAGCCTAGAGGCTGAATCAGCATGTATTTAAATAATTAAAGTAACTCTCTAACTAGGTTTAATTAGACAAATCTCTAAATATATTTGTTATAGTATAGAATTTTGGTCCTTTATCTTTAAAATATAAATTGACTTAGAGAATCATGTTTTGAAAGGTAAGCACATCTGGGGATAAAACTGAAAGTCTTAGGCTTCTTTGTTTAAAATGATTTTTCAAAAAATAACCAATGTGTTGCTAAATCAAGTCACAGATTAATAATGGCACATCTCTTTCTGTATTTTTGATCATTGCAGATGGCACTGATAACCATGCAAAATAAAAAATTGCATGGTGTTTCCATTGTGTATAACAGGTAATCTGTTTCATTATCTAACTACGTTGTGAACCCTACAAATTTTGCGTTCTAAGAAAATACTGGAATTCTAGTATTTTTTTTTTTTTTCCTCAAGAAGGATTAAGCTATGGGTAACTATGCATTAAACAGTTAATCATAAACAGACCATCTGTGAAATATTACCGAGAACATTCTAAACAAATTGGGTATTGTATAGGTACTTCCTTGTGAAAACCTTGGCGTTAATATCATCTGATAAATGCCCCTATAGCTTGCTGATTTCCAGTCACAGGCAATGAAAGCATACTGCTTGGTTCAGAGACAAACACTGCAGACCCAATAATATTTTATCTTAATTTAAACCTTAATCCATTTAAATAGAATCTGCACTGTAATAGTAGTGTTAAATCACAGAAACGGGAATAGTGTTAACAGCAGGACATTATCTTTTATTGAGGGCAAGCAGCAGGGTTGCTGCTAATGAGGACATCATCAATTTATCAGTTAAAGGTCAATCTAAAAGGATTTCTGCCCTCTGCCTGCCCCCCGCCCCCATGTTTTTTGCTCTGTACTATTGCTGTCTGGACCCTAAATCATTTTTATCAATCATTCCATGCTATGACAGGAGACATCTTAATGCAATGTCTGCATAATGTTTACAAGAAGTACAGGTTTGTCTGGCTGGGAAATGCTGCTTTCGTGCTCTTCTCATCATTTACCATGTTCCTAAAATATTTCCTAGTACCTTTTTTTTAAAAAAAAAAAAAAAAAAATGTTGCAGTTTAATATTTCTCTCCTGCCACGTTTCTTTAAGTTGCTGGCTGCTTTTAAATGTTGCAAGAAAGAAATACTTGATGGCATGTATTTATTGGTGACTGATATATTTTATTGGAATAAGTCATGCAAAAGGATTCACTATCCTCCACTTATTATGTGGCTATTAAAGACAAGAGTTTCCTAATTCAATATTGAAAATTACTGATGCATATCTTGAAAAGGCTTCTTGCTTTGAAAAATATGAAGTAAATAAGATATAACACTTATAACACTTTTTTTTTTTTTTTTTTTTTTTAACAGTGGTAGTGTAAAGATTAGAGCAATTGAACCATAAGTTATTCCATAGCAAAATCAAATTTAGATTTTATCATAAGAATTTAATTATTTTCCCCTTCCCAAGCTTGTGCCACTTATTAGCTACAAGATAGCAACCAGAAAGCAATTTTATGATGTTTCTTTAGTGGAGCTGTCAAACTCATATGATCCCTTTTCACAGTTCTTGCTATCTGGTGGGTTTTTGCACTTACAAGGAATGAGACCTTGAGAATCAACTACAAGAAACAGTATGCTTTCTTGCACCTAATTGGGAAAATGTTATTCTGCTTGAAGTTATAAATCATCTAGTTACTTGTAATTTCATTCTCTCTGAACATAAGGTAATGGTGATTTTTGTATATATTTTGTTTTAATCCATTAGAAGCTTAAGCCTTCATACGGATTCTTGTCATTTTTTTCATCTTTAATTCACCATATATGGATTTATAGTTTAGAGACAGCAATTTAAAAACACTGACAGGAAGACTGCAAGTTATTTTAATCTTCCCACCAATTCAGATTTATTTCTTTTTTGTCTAAACAGGCCACCATTGCATGCAGTGTTATGCAGTTTTAATGCTGTGATTGTCATGATTATCCCTTGAGTCCCTCTCATTGACAGCACCTCTGCAATGCCAGATCTTGTACAAGGTCCAAGTTATAGGTTTCAAAGGAGACAGGAGTTTGTGCAAGAAATATGGCAGATGGACATAGGCTGAGAAGCAGGCAGCTACCAGGAAATAGGAAGAGAATGGTGATCATCATGATAAACACTAGTCTCACACGTGCTGTTAAATTATTAGGTTTTGAAACTAATTTACTTAGTGGATTAAACAGGTTAAAGATAGCTGACATATTGATTTTGTTTAATCTTAAAAGGAATCAATTTAACCTAGGCTGATGTTTCAGTTTTAAAACAATTTAAGTGTATCTACACAGGTGTTTTGTACCACTGTAACTAAATTAATATTGAACCAATTTAATTTGGGCTGGTATAATGTTTTGGACAGGAAAGACTGCATAAAATACTTAAAAGTAAGAAGAAATTGGCTTTAATCCCAAATTAGTAATCAGATTCTACATCTAGTTACTGGTATGTCATGCTACATTAAAATTAGTGAGAACTTCAACCAAAGCTTTGCCTTATTGAATACCACTGTGTTTTGTTTTGTTTTGTTTTAGTATAAACTCATCCAGATAACAGATTATCAGTTGTTGAATGAAAATTTCAGGGTTTTGTTTGTTTTTCTTTTTTAACCTGTAGATAGAACATCAATTAAATGCTCCCAGATTGATATGTGGGTAGCAGAAAATTCCATAGAATGGAGAAGAGAAAAAGATGATTTAAAAAAAAAAAAAAGTCTGTGTTTTAGTTGCCATTTGGTCTTTTCCTTGGTTCATTTTAGTCTTAGGTAGAGAATCTTTCAATTTCTGAAAATCAATGGAATGATTCTGAATCTGCTGTGCTTCTGTCATCTCTTCTGAAGAATGCATACGTGTGTTGCAGTGTTCAGAGAATATACCCCTCCTGGGACTTGTTCATGGAAGCTTGGTAGTGATTTCTGTCAGAAAAGAGACCTGTAGTCTAAGTGCATCCTAGGTAAGAACAGAGTCCTTCAAACTCTATGTTAGCTTTTTCAAACCACAAAAGAGTAAAGGGCATCCTTACTTTCTTGTTACTGCTGAAGGGTAGGCCATTTCCTAGTGGTCTGAGGTCTAATCTTAAAAGATGTATACATGTAGTAGCAGATAGCATCTTTCAGGTGCTTTGGAACTAACAAATAACATGATACATTTACACTGAATTTGTTCCCAGACATCCTCATGTTCACCCAAGGCTCAATACGTTCCTTGAAAAAATTCAAGATTACGACTTCTTAAATATATTGTGATTATTGTAGAAACTTCTTGTTAAGAATTCATGATTTTTTTTTTTTTCTTATGTGCAAGGCCAAGAACATAAGAGCTGCTTAATCTTAGCAGTAATAAAGATCAGTACTCATGAGTATATTTATTGCTGTTTGTATACAAAAAATATAAAATGCTATCTCAATTGCTGTAAAAAGTGTTGATGAGGCCCATGTAATTCATGGATATTGCTGATATTTTAATTCTGTGGTGGTGCTGGGATGATAGAAACATCCATCTCTTTGAATTTACATTTGCAGTAAAATGAGAACCACTAGAAATATGCTTTAAGAGCAAGTTTGCTGTTAGTTTACAATAGCAGAATCCTACTTTCACTTGCTTCATAATGAGAAAGTCCTCCGTTTAAAAATTCAGAAACATGGTTTATAGTTTGTCACAAATGCCGGAAAAATAATGTTGCAGATAAAATTGTGTGCCAGTGCCCCTCTAGAACACAACATTACAGAATATATATGAGTGTAGCAGGCTTGGTTTTAACTTAATTTTAGAAAATTTACTGTAGCAGGACCAGCTGGGGATATTTGTTATCTGAATCACCCCAAAAGTAAAAAAGGCAAAAAAAAAACCAACATAGATGCTGGGACCAGAAGGATAATTTTCCTTTTTGTTTTTCTCAGCTCCTGTAAAGGAGATTTTCTTTGTTAAGAAATGATTGAAATTACTTGAACTCACGTAGGTACCACAGTCATATTTTTCAGTGATGTTTCCATATCTGGAAACCGAGTGTAATGTATCTTCTCCATTTGAAGAAATTGAGAACTTTTTAAAGCTTACCTCTCAAAAATAAAGGTAAGGAAGAGATAACATTGCAGAAGTATTAACAAATAGTTTAAACTTTTGAAGCTGCTTTGAAGGCAACCAAATGTTAAACCATATGGGCAGAATTCTATTTGTCAATATCACACATGCTACTTTCTGAAAATTAATTTAAATTATGTTATGGGTCAGAATGTCTAATTGATGCTCTGTGGGCTTTTTTCCATATTCTAAAAAGTGCTCTACTCCAGATATCCCCACTTGCTGCAGATGGTCAAGCTTCAAAAGGGGCTTGATTTGGCAAATGAGTGGCTTGCCAAGCGCATTTCTTAGACATCAATTTCAAGGATTGATTTTCTCCTTGTAATTGACTTTCTCCCTATCTCAAGTGATGTGAAATTCACTCACTTCTGATGTAAGATCTTTCTGACCACCACGTAAACATATGGATATTTAATGCATCATAGTAAGCTGACGTGTGTTCGGTTTGTCTTGGGGGAAGCATGTATCAATGATGATGCAAACTGTGAGTAAAATTAACTAAACAAGATAAGCTGGTATAAAGAATGAGAGAAAGTTTTCACCAGAGAACCAGATGCCTGGGCTGAGACCCTGGGCTGCATTGCCATTGTCCGGTCTCCACCATTCCAGCTATGGCCTCTTTCAGTAATAAAGTACATCATGTGAGTTCTCTTTTCTTACAGCCAGACCAGTCAGAGAAAGTGATTTCCAATACTTACAGTCTCTCACTTGAGATTTTATGAATGTATGTAACTTCCTCAGGAACCTTAGGCATGCCTCATTCAGTACCAGTAAGAATAGCTTTCTGGTTTATTGGATTTGGTATCCCACTTTTTCATAACCCTGTTGTACTTACAGTTTGTCAGATTTTACACCCTTCTTATTGAGTAAGTTGTATGATCTTCTCCTGTCAAATACTAGTTGTGAAATAGTTGGGGCCAAGCCTTAAAAGAAGTCAAATGCAATATTCCATGCTGCAGAAATAAGCATTATGTATTATTTTCACAATGTCTCTTCATCCCTAAGTCAAGGAATCACAGGCCTAGGCAAATAAGCCATTAGTGGCAGCTGAACTAAGACACTGGAAAGATTACTCTAGCTTAGTTTAATATGAATAGAAGTTTCCCCTGCTTCCCTTCCCTGAAATGGAAGTCTGATTATTTTTTAATTATTATTTTTTCTTCTGCATAGAAAAGAATCATATTAAGGCTTTTGTGAAGAAAACAATTATCTTGCGCTCCTTTTCTTCCCCCAAAATCTAAAGCCTCAGAAAGAGATGGAGAGCTTTGTATTGCCCTCTGGCATCAAATGTTGGAAGTGAAACGTGGTTCCATCCTCTGTCCAAAGGGCTTTATACTTACCTAGTCTCCCACCCCCATCTGAGGATGCTGCCCTGGCTACTGGCATTCCAGCTACACTCCACCACCCACCATAAATCTCACCAGCTGACACTGTTTTTTTTCTGTACCATGAGTAGTTACAGGGAATGGAAATTAGAAACCCTAGCAACTTGCTTCTCAAGTGGATATCCTACTCATGGAAGTAAGTAGTATTTGAGTGTATCAGACAGCAGACCATGTTTCAGACCTTTGTTTAAAGACAAATGCCTTTGCCTCAGGTGTATATTTTATTCCCTTAGACTAATGGTATCATTCCACTGTATTGTGGGGAAGAATACTCATTTTAAGCAAGCTTCATCTCTCTGTTGCTCTATATCCTGCACACTTTACATCAGAAAAGGACAGTTAAAAAAGCTAGTCTACTAGATGACAGGATTGCTCTCTCCCCTCCATCCCAATAACAAGAATGCAGGGCAAAGGTGTTTTCCTGGAAACTGAATATGAGTGTAATCTGAGGTAAAAGAAGGAATGGAATTGATATTTTCCATATGTGGATTTTCATGTGCAAGCTGTCTGTGTGATACATGTGCAATTTGTTCATAGCTTCCCAGATACATCAGACTACACAAGAGCAGGAGCCTAGGGACCAGATCTCTACTTGCACATCCATATAATCTTTACATGCCTGTTGAGTATTTGACTGAGAATTCTGGAGCTAATTCAACCAGGATTACAGCTTGTATAGAAATCTCAAGGGAAAAGACAAAGGCTGGAAGTCAAATTAAACTTCCCAAAGATAAAATCCCCAGGGGAAAAAAAAAAAAAAAAAAAGGAAAAAGAAAAAAGTAGCCTGCGTGGTACTGCTGACCTTGTTCCTTGAGCAAAATTTTACCTAGTAGTTTGGTGTCTCAAAACCTCATTGGTGCCTCCTGACCCTCTGCATTTCTTAAATGAGTTTCATTTGAGGTACTTTGTCATGGAGATTACAGAAAGGTAAAGAAACAGGTAAAACAGTAAATAATGTAGATAGGAGGTTGTATTGTATGTCAGGAAAAAAAATAAATATTATTTTGGGTAAAGATTTAGCAATGAAGGAAAAAAACACCAACACCTATTTGGTAAAGTGTAAGTTTATTGTATTGTAAGAATTCCCATTCATGTCTAGAAAACCTATAGACTGAGAATCAAAAGAACTGTAGACTTAGAACTATAGGAATATTTTAAAAAGAATTCAATTTGAATTTAATTTATTTATGGAACGTTCAATCTCATGTTTCAAACATTTCACACATTTTAGGGTATATCCCTCTTCCGATAGAGGGTAACTGAATTGATCAGTTCTGTTCTGCATGTTTCTGAAATCGTTGCTGTTTGGAACTAATACACTGCAACTGTATGACAGTTTCTAAATGAGACCAAAAATAATCAAAGGTTTGAAGGGTTGTCTTGGGCACCTACAGAGGCTGGATGATTAAGTGAAACTGAGTGAATAATACATGGTGAATAATATACTCAGAAAAATTTTATCCTTATTTCCCCCCCTAGAATTAGAGAAATTGCAATCAAATCATGATTTATATAATTATTTATTCATCTCAGTTGGCTTATTCTTTGAATTAAGATGTTTTGTTATTTTTATTTTATAAACAGATTTTAGCTGCTACTGAATTGCACAGATATTTGCTATAGTGATAGCTGTTAGTGCCTGATGACTCTGTCCTGTAGTTGTAATTCTCTTTGACTAGGTGTGAATTAGGATAGATAGCAATAAATATATATATATATATATATATATATATTTATTAATGGCTTTGCAGAATACACAGGTCACATATTTATGAAATTGAGCTGTACCAATGCCAGTATCTTCTTGAAACACTAGCCTAATTGTGTGATCAGAAGCTTTAAGTTCTACAGCTTTAGCATTTTTGTCTACATTTAAAGCATGTAAATTTGCTTGTCATGAACATGGCCTGAATTGTTTGCCCTGCCACTGTAGAAGGCCACTGAGATGTTCGTTGGTTCGTATCTTCTGGAAGCAAACTGTCTACAAACACTAGCAGTATGCCCTTTCTTCAATATAGATGAGTAAGGCTTGACAGCTCAGTTGGATAAAGGTAGCAGACTCTGAAATGGTGGCTAAACTACTAAAAGATCGGATCTGATTAAAAATCTGATTGGATTATTTTTTCTGCTTGTTTGTTTGATCCTATTCATTTACTGTTAAATTATTTATGTGGTGCCACAGGCATGCTAGATATATAGGTAGACAGTAAGACAGGGTCCTGGCCCCAGAAAGCTTGCAACCTGATTTAATATTTCCTCAAAGTCTGGATAAATGTCAATGTATGGCATAACTTTATGCATTCCTGGGGAGGCAGTCTACATAAGCTGCAACTACATTATATGTGTATTAGTTAAAGTTCAGTGTTCTCTTAGTTTTTTGATCCAGGCTGAGAATAGTAAGTCAATACTTCGTTATCATTGGGAGTACAGCCTCAGAAGCCATGCAGTCCTGATTTTAATATCGATTTCTCCATTGTATAAGAATTAACATGCGTCTTGCTCCTTGAATCACAGATCTTCTTTCCTGCATATACTTCACAGAAGAGCTTTGGAATAGCAATGAGCAATTTATCATTTTACCTGTTTAAAATGGGGCTGGGCATAAAAAAAAAAAAAAGCCCATGTAGAGATAAATGTTTTCCCAAAACTTTATCATAAATGTATATTGTATATTATCTACAGAAATAAGTAGTGTTTCTGGTTTGACACAGAAATTGACACAATTCAGATGAATTTGTGTGTTACCTCAAAGCCTGACTTAAAAGCTGTTGAGGGATTTTTTGAAACAGCTAAAATCCCATGGCTTGCTGCAGCTGAGCAAACCAAGCTACCAGGGCAACTATGAGAAGTTTCCATGACAGTGTTCCCACATTGCCCAATTGAGGAATTTAGAAAAATATTGTTACCAGCAGCTGGCTTAAAGGACAAGGTCTACGTGACTGCTAATCACAAGGGGGTTGTTTTCTTGCAGGTAGGGTTGTTTTCTTGTAGTTGTTTGTCTGAGTGCTTTTGACCAATAATCCTGTGTGAGACACTATTCGCCCCTGATAAGTTCACTATAAAAGTTAGGCTATTCGGGCAATAAAATGGAGCATGATCTGACCATACTGGTGTCTGTCGTGCTTTCGGCCATGCTTCCTGCAACAATAAGCAAAAGTGCATTGAATTTTTAATCCATTTATTCATTTATGAAAAGAATACTATGATGCAACTCTAATGTGCATTGTTGATGTGACACTGTTTGGTAATATGGCTTGTTTCTCAGATGCTATCAAAATACAGTATGCTGGAGAGGAACAGATTAAGAAAATTCTATCTCCATTTGAGATTGAGTTATTTCTGAAAAGGATTTCATGGTAGGCTGGCGTTTAAATCATTGTTATATAATGATATGTATTCTAGGATCCTTTCATGAAGTATAATAGTACTTATAATGAGACAGTAGTTGTAATACAAATTATCTGGTAAGATTGTGTAATTTCTTGGTGCACTCTGTATTAAAAAAAACATATCTCCCTCTTTTAGTTCTTCTGTAATTTATCAGAGGTCTAACAGCTTGAAAAACTAGACAAAATAGAATTGCTGCCCCCAGAAAATAGTCTGGTTTATTGCAATTCCTTCTCCCATTCCTACTTGAATATCTAACCTCAGAGTGATAAAGAGATCAGATGGTAAAAATAAAAGGAGTTGTGCTAAAATCAACTGTTTTTACCCAAATCACATTCTCCCCAGGAGATACCAGCTGAATATTGCATCTGGAGGTAAGTACATTTGGGAACCTAGGAGGTTCCCAAAGAGAATCCATTTAATGTTTTAGAGACCACAATGAGCTTTACTTAAATTACTTGTCAGAGATGTACATCTGCAGACTTGACTGTTGAATTCCCCTTTATAACATAGCATTTTATGAGACACCAAATGGATGCTGATTGTTTATACAGTTCAACATTTCCCTCCAAGAATGTGTTGCTACTGTAATTAGTGCTATTCTTTTGATGCATCCAAGCATAATTTTCTGAATATCTCATTTGTTTTCATTAGGTTGTCATGGAAATCTGGGAAATCATTGACTTGCGATGGATTTCCTTGAAGTTCAGCAGCTATGTAAGTAAATGTGAAGCATTCTAGTTAGAATTGTTTCTACTAGACTATACAATGCTACCCTCTAGTTATTTTACAGTACAATAGCACCTTCCTTTAATTCTTTGTGCAGGTGTAACAGGCAAAAATATTGTTAGTAAATCTGGAAAAATTAGTGTGTTTTTTTGCTGTGCAGTTTGGCTGTCAGAAAAATATTCGTCCTACTTCAGTGCATGCACTGCTGGAAGGAAAAGGACTTTCCAAAATGGTTTGTCATTGAATTAGAGCTCAAGTTGTTGAAATTATTTGCTGCTGTGAGTGGACAACATTAACTTGCTGCTTGTCTTTCACTGCTGCAAGCTGTCACAGGAAAAATGCTGAACAAATGCAGTCCTGCTGCTTTGGGAGCTGAACTGAGCCGGCTATGTTGCATCCTTTACTCATTTGACTGACATGCATTCAGTTTTCAGATCTGAATCTTTTCAACAACAGCAACAGAAACCAAGATAACTGAGTCAAATCTACTTTATAGAAGCTATGAAGTTGCTTAGCTTGAAAACACAGTAATATGTTGACCTAATGAAGTACCAGTATGGGTGAGGATCGTGCAAACATAGATGTTTTCAGGTGTTTGACATAATTGATATCCAAGCATTTTGGTGTATTACTTCCTCTTGTGATTCACGTACTGCAACTTGTGATTGAAATCACCTTAAATGCTTGGCAAAGGTTCCCCTAAAAATAAGGCTGACACTGAATCCTTTTTTGTTTGTCTCACCTCTCTGGTTATACCAACATGGTTTGGCTCCTGTTTGACAAACAACCTAGGGCAGAAAGTGCTCAGTTCTTTACAACCTTTCCACAAAATTAAGTAAATTGTTTTTTTTCTGCCATTATAAAAGCACAAAATAATTTAACTGTATATAACGCAATGCATTAATAATGTCAGTGGAACCATCAATAATAGCTTATAGATAATCCTCTAAAGATTTAAAATTTGGTTCAAAAGTTTACCTGAAGCTTATCAATCTATGTAAATCTTCTGGGGAGCACATTATTTTATAGGAATTTGCCCAGGTGCATCCTACATCCAACTGGCCTGAAAGCTGGAGAGGAAAAATCTTTACTGGATGTTATTTCAGTGCTCAGGCCCCAGAGCTATTGGAAAATATGGATCACTGCAAAACTACCGTGAATGAAATTACAAATAATGGGTGAATATTTTCAAAAAATAAAAATTAAGCTTGAATTTCAGATGAGAGGTTGGTGTGCATTGGTTCTCTCAGTTCCAACTGAGAATTAATCTAGTACTTAGTAATGGATTCTTAGAATGGATGGACAGCCTCAGACTTGAGTTTTGATAATTTTTCAAAAATGACAGTCTCTTTCTTTCTCCTCATTTTTAATTCCTAATGTAGAGAAATCTGGCCTTGTTAACACTTAAAGCGCATGAAAAATAGGAATGCTTTGCATTCATCCATCCTTGATTGTCATTTTGGCATAGGAGGATTGCGTGGAAAAGCAGCAATCAGCTCTAATCTAATCTCAAATTATAACAAATGGTCAAAGAAAGGAAGAAGAAAGAGATTTGGAATTTGGCTTGGACATCTGTTAAGCTGAAAATCTTGTTTCTTTGCTGTCTTTATACGCACATTGTCTCCTAACATATAGTAGAATAATATTCACGTAGGTGTGCTAATGGTAGGTCCACGAGCAAGAAATGCAACACATCTGCACAGGCAAAGTTTCCAATATCACCAGTGTTCACAAATGGATGATAAATTCTGTGAGGTAAATTTGCTCTGTGATTTCAGATCTCTCTGAAAAGTCAGGTTTTGTGAACGAATGCTACCTAGTCTACTGCAAAATCAATGTAAAAAGAGTGCTTTTTGAAGTGTGAAGAATAGAAACTTTGTTCCTAAAGTAGATCCAAGCAAAACTTGAGCTTTCAGCTCATAATAACTCAGTGAATGAAGAAAGATCCAAACGTCACTTAATATAGATATACAGAGGAAACAGATTTTTGTTTAATATACCGAATGATGCAATGGTATGTTTGCAAAAGTGGTGATGCATTAAGTGTTTTTAAAACCCAGCTGCCACCTCAAAGGAGTGGTGGAGTGAGAATGATGAGGGAGCATAGTCTCAGGACAGCATGGGTACTCTAATGACTCCTTGTTCCTGGAATAGGTGCGTTTCTCACTTCTCGTTATGCCTCTCTCCCAGTGCCTGGTAACAGTCCTGTCCTCACTTTTTTTTCCATATCTGAGGTTCCCCTTGACCATTATATGATCTGATCTGTTTCTTCAGTATTAGTGAATTAAAAGAGTCTAATTTGCAGGTATTCCTCACAAACTTTAGGAAGTCAAATTAGCTCACAGAAAGCTCTTGTGGGTGATGGGGATATGCAGTAGCCAGAGCAGGGAGAGCAAAAGTAAAGAAGGTGGAGGAGCTGGTAACAATGACCTGTCAAATCGTTTCCCATCCTCTTGTGGGAAGGCAAGAAGAGTTTTAGTAAATGTGGATGTGAATTGTAAAGGATGCTGGCATTCACAGCAAAATCAACTCGAGAGGTCCCAGCTACCTCTAAAGGGCAGCAGTTCATTTCTTCTTTCTGTTCCCACCTCCTGCCTTGAGCACATTACAGTTTCCTGTAACTTGGTTTTGCTGCCCTAACTTGTTCTTGTGGCTGTACTGACAATCAAATCACAGAAACTGTAAAGCCTGTAGCTCCCCGTCCTCTCTCAACTGAGGGAGGAAAATGGTTAAAACATTTTATCGTTCCAGTGATTTAGGCTGCTGGGCTTAGCCCACCAGAGGCACAACAGTGCAGTGTCTGGAGAACAGGACACACCTGTATTTGGAAATGTCTAAAGCTGGTCCCTTACAAAAATTGATCCTACCAATGCAGTTCATTGGGCTGAAAAGCCTGCTAGAGAAGTGGTTTTGCAAAATTTTGAATTATCGTATCTGAAGTGACCGAGACCACATTCAGTTGAGAAATAACATCAAAATCTTAAAAACTAATGTATTGCATGCAGGTGCCCAAACAGTGGCAGAGGCATGCAGGGCTGCTGCATGAGGTGATGCCGGGGCTGCCCCGTGCCAGCCCCAGCCAGCCCCAACAGCCCCACTGCAGGGCACAGCCAGGCCCCACAGCCAAGATGGTGGTGCCTCGCCTCGGGGGCAGCCTGGGGAAGGGAGGGCAAACGCCACATGGCAGGGGGCGGTGAGCGGAGCGGTGCAAGGAGCGGCCCTGAGGATGCCCAGGGGAGAGGAGGAGGAGGGTGAGGAAGTAGGTGCTCCAGGTGCCAGAGCAAAGATTGTCCTGCAGCCCCTGGAGATTCCATGGTAGAGTAGGGGAGAAGTGTGAGGAAGAAGGAGTGGGCAGATTGGATGCAATTTGTAAGTCTAGTTTTAGAGAACAGAGCCAAATTATAGGAAAGTGTTTGCAGATATAAGAATACCATGTGCCACTGACACACAGGCTGGCTGTAAAGCCAAACTGCAAAGTCCAGGGAAAATAGTGAGATGAAGTAGTGGGTATAGCCCACTTCTGCTTGTACAAATCTGAATTTTGATTGTAAATAAGTCTTATTCATACACTGAGCTTTTCTCCAGAGCCCTAAAAGGTACAAAAGAAGGTCCAAATTGGCCAATGCAGAATGTGAGAATATTCCTCCTTGTACCAGATGCTTTGGTTTTTAAAACATACTCTACTCTTAATAATGATCCTAATGTTTGATGGATAATTCTGTCTTTCTGTCTTTCATTGCAGCTGCTTTTTGTATCTCCCTTGTCTTCTACACCTAATGGACTCTTACACTGCCTATTGACCCTAGTAACCCCAATGACTTCTGAAAATCATTAGATCTGAAAGTAAAATAGATAAGATAGAAAATAATGAGACCTTTTGTTACTGGTTTGCTTGCGTTTCTAAAAGATGCTGAATGTCTTTTAAAACTAAGCTTTCTTGACTATAGTAGCACACAAAGACACAAAATTACATGCTAATATAACAATACTACTACTAAAATATTATGCAGTTCTTTCAGTTGTGTGTTCTAGATTTTTATTTTCATTTTTTTTTGAAAAAGCTAATGGTTCTACATTAAAGCTTAATGGAAATCAAAGTAATGTTTCTTACTGTGTGTTCTTAAAGAGATAGAAAACCATGGATTACCCAGTTTAACTCACAATAGTGTTTTAAGCATATGTGTTTACAAGTTGGCAGCCCACCTTTTGAAAAAGATTTTAATCTCAGATGAAACAAAACCAGAAAAATAAGAGTAATGAAGTACTGAGTGATGGTTAAGTGCCTCAAGACAAAAATCTAACTAGCAGGCAGTCTAGTAGATAGACACATATAAACAAAAGACAAAACCAAACATATCTGTGAAAGGAGCTATATTACTTTACCAGTGGTTTAGTATTCTACGAAGGGTGGACAGAAGAAAGCCCTGGCTGTGCAAAGTGATCAATAAGAGCTGATTCTTGCATCCACAGAGCTCAAGTGAAATCAGCAGGAAAGAAGCTAGTATTAGTGGATTAAATTGCAAAATCAAATCCTGAAGACTGACTGAGAAACTGTCTGAGGCTACTTTATGATACTAAAGTATTTTGATGCTGTGTTATTTGGCAGGAGAGAAAGTAATTAAGCCCTAAGTTAAGTTAAGTTATAAAGCCCTATGAACTTCATCTCTCCCAGTCCCACAGTAGAATTTTAATTCTCGTGCCAGTGGCAAAAAATGATTTCCTGTACACAGATGGAGCTGGGAGTCACTGAAACCCTCTAAGATCTCTACCTCCAAAGAAAGTGCAACCCAGCTTCTCTCTGGTCTTTCCTTGTTCTCTTTGCTTTCTGTTGTTTACTCTGCTAGTTTGCCTGAAGCTATTTGTTCTAGTTGGTTTGTATTTGTGTTAGAGGATGTTGTTTAACACAGATTGCATCTTGTGTTTGCTTTTCAAATTCAAACACTTCACTATTCCTAGTTAAAAATTGTCTGCAGTACCAAAAATGAGACAGTTTATCCTGAAAAATATCCCTTTTGATTATGATGGAAATTATATGCGTAGATTGTAGAGTTTAAACCTGTCAGGAGAGTTCTAAGTATGTTGAATATTTATCTGTGCTGTCCTTTAAACAATATTAACATATAGTTAAGGCAGTATCTGTAGCAAATGGAACACACTATTTCCATTAATATTGTCCAAATACAGCAGCTTTGTCTACTTTAAAGTTTATACATATATATTTATGCTTTAGAATATACATATATGTGTGTGTGTGTGTGTGTATGTGTATATATATATGTATATATATATATATATATATAAACATGTAGAAACAAGCTTTAAAGGGGTGTTTTACCTGTTCCTTTACACTAGGGATTTGCAGCCTGTGGCTATTGAGTGAAATGCAGCTGGAGAGCGGTTCAGCTGCAGTTCTCTGCACTTCCTGGCCCTGTGGAGATTTCTGGCAGGACTGTATTCTGGGGGCTGCTACTGTGTTTAATCCCAAGTGCAGTAAGTGAGCTAACAGGAATTGAAGGGGCAAACCATGCTAGTTTGTTCTGTGATTGTACTGCATGGCAAACCCTTTTCCAGACCACATGAAGGCAGTAAGACCATTAGGAACTACCCATCTTTTTCCTCTGAGCTACTGTAAGCCCCCTGTACAAATGAATGGGAGTACAGTGTTGCTGAAACACACACCTCAACTTGCTTCTACAACCACTGGTGCACTACTTCAGTGCTCTTTTCAGTGTTTGAATCTGAAAATTAGTATTTTAACAAAAAGGATTGTCCTGGGAAAAACATTTTCCTAAGGAAATGAACACAGGAAGGAGTGAAAGCTTTCTGCTCTCCTGAAACAATCACAGGGTCTCTGCGGAGGCCGCCTCCTGGCATGGGCACTGCTCACCTGGGATGTGGTGGCCCAGCAGGGAGGAGGCCAGGCATGGCCTCCACCATGCCAAGGCTACTGCCATGCCGAGACCTCTGGGTGCGGTGTGCAAGCCAAGCTGCAGCTGCTCAGATAGGAATGTTATGTACAGGTTCCCATGTTAGTTTCATCTGCGCATGTTGCCTTACTGTCTACCCTATTTTTAAGTTCTGTTGTGTGGCATTGAAGACCCTTTAAGTCTCATCTTAGGATGTAAACTTTTAGCTGACATGTCAAGTTCTTGCTTTCTCTTGCAAAGCTGCTTAAGTGTATATACATCCTTCCAGTCTTCTCCATCTGCTGGTGCACCTGTAAAAATCAGAGTATTATTGCTACTGTAACTGTAAGAGAAAGATCAATTGTGTTAACAAATAGTGGTATTTACAAGAAAGTAAATGGTAAATGAGACATGAAATAGGTGCTGGTTCTCGAGGAATAAGGGAAAATTTCATCATTGATAAATTTCAGCTCACAGGAAAAAGGATGTTGGAGTAAACCTGACTTAATAACATGGACCAATGACCCACAATGACTCTCATGGCATGGCCAGCTATGGTGGGCCCTGGAGGAAGGCTCACACTAGCAGGACCAGTAAGTATAATGCTATTGAAAAAAAGTGGCTGGGTCCACTTTTTTATTCTCTCCAGATACACATCTCCTGATAGAATTGTGTATCTGAGAAGTACAAGCAATATATTTGTTAAATCAGGAAAAATATTATTTCAGGGACGGTGCTGGAATCAATAAGACTAATAATTTAGCACTTTATTTTTTTTTTTCTATTTAAGGATTAGGAAATACTTATTTCTCACAACATGAAAGCACTGATTCTCTGATTTGGTTCTTTTTTTTTTTTTTTTTTAATTATTTTGAGAGAGAGAGAGAGTTACAGACAGCTTGTCTTTTTGAAAGTTTGACATTCAAACATTCTAATCCAAGAGCTGCACCGTAGGAAAAATTTGGTAAAAATTCTAGTCAATTCAGACAGTTTGTTTTTGCAGCTTCAAATCATATCACTGTTGAAATGTATTCAACCTTGTCATGTTCTAACATTGAAAAATGCTTTGAAAAAATGACATTGCAAGTATGAAATGTGAATTTTGCATTACTGAATATTAGGTCATTGGACTTCAGGTTATGATTTGATCAGCATAAAGCTATGAAAGGCAATGGTTGCAGAATATCAGAGAAATCTGGTAAGTACAGTATTTGTGGATGTTCTTCCATACTTTGTTAATGAAATTGGGTAGCATTCTGTATGTATTTTTATATATGTGTTATCTGTCTTTTAGCTATGACCTTTTTTTTTTTTTTTTTGCCGTGGAATAGTTTTGGAAAAATCAGTTTTGCATACAGCAAAATCTAATTGTGTGATGAAGAGACTGTCCAGAATTCAAACTTTTGTGTTGTTTCAAAAAGTGCTGCTAAGTTTCAGGTTTCAGTCCCTCTCAAATTATCATTTTCAGTTTTCTCAGCAACCTTTTCTCAGTCTGCACTTTGAAGGGGGAGCTTTGAAATACAAGGTGTGAAGAATAGAAAGTCTATTAAAAAGTAGGAATTGCTGCACATATTAGGAGAGTTATGTTATGAGGCTTGTGGATGCAGGAAAGCATTCAGACAGTGCATGAACTCCAATTTTGGGGTACTACATCTGTTTAAGATTCTTCTACCAGCATTCCTCAGAAAATAAAGCAAAACATTTCTATTCAAGTACTTTGTTAATCTACAGAAGTATAACATTTTTAGTTAGTGCAGGACGAGAACCTATTCTAAGACCAACTCTTTCAATTTTAGACTAGTATTATCTCTGTAATTTATCAGCTATAATGCCATAGTTGCCATATGATACCTGGACTATGACCACTCAGCTGGAGATTTGCATAAGAGTTAAAATCAATAAAGACAGTGAAACTTACCTGACAAGTCACTGCTTTCAGCTCTTTTTCAAAAGGAAAAAATAAAATATGAATTTTAGCAGACAATACGTGGACTTTGGGTTTGAGTTGCTTCTTTGATTTACTTTAGTTTCCCATGACATGATATAAACAACAGCATGACATAAAGACGATTTGTTTTAGCATGCTACACTACTTTAAATACCAGTAAAATTCAAACCTTTATTTTGTATGAAATATAGTTGAGGCCATATTATCTCTGCAAGCAAATTTGGCAACACCTTATAATCAGGACACTTGTACTGATAGTTTACTAAAAAATGTGGATAGTCTTATGTCATGAAAGAATTCAGCTTATTGTGGAAAATTCTCCTCAGTGAAACAATTAAAAGGATCTTAGTATGCTTGTTTCCATCATTAGAAATTTCATGAATAAAATTCAGTTTTCATACCTTCTTATAGTTATGAAAGTGTCCTCTTGCATAGCCTGGCATGTTTCACTTCTTAGAGGTAAGTATTTTTTTCTAACAAGGACAGAAAACTGTTTTAGAAGAATGGTATTCAAAGACTGCTTAGAGTGTATTTTTGTGTTAATTTTGGATGTCATGGTACATTAAATATTTTGTTTAGCTTTTCACCATCTTTATTCCTTCAAGGAAGAAGAAGCTAGGAAAATTGCCTGCTTTTGTTAAGCAGAAAGAAGGGATGTCCCAGAATTTTGTGCATTTATCATCTGATCATGTGCAAACCTTGTTCAGTGCAGGGATAAACAGAGTCACGTTAAATTTGCTGTGAGCTTGAGCCTCTGACAGTGTTCATTTTATCAACAAAGACAAATGAAGGAGCAGAAATTGTAGCATGGCCTCTACTATTTCGTCATTGTCAACCTTAAATACAATCATTCACTGCTGATAGTTCATTTTTTCCTTCCTTCTCCCTCTAATACTAAGCTGTCAGAATCCCTCTTGATATGGTCCAGAGCCCCAGTAGCAGAGATTACAAAAGAAGGAATTAAATTAGCTTTTTAATCTCTCAATTGATAAATAACCTATTTTCAAAGAAAAATCTCTGAAATTTTCTATTGGTGTAGGTGTCATTTTCTTTAAAAAAAAAAAAAAAAAAAAAAAAAAAAGTAGGATGATTTGGTATTAAGTATGTATAGATACTGGTGATTAAAGTCATCACACATTCTTTTAAAAGACAGTGAATACTGAAGAACTGTGGAAACTGTTCTTCCATTATGTGTTTATTTTATGTAGAGAATTTTACATGCAAGACATGTAAAGCTAACACATATTTAGAAAATGCCAATATTCTGATTTGTTTGACTGATAAAGCATTGCATTAATAGGTTAATCTAATTACTCCAAAGAGTTATGTCAGGTGAGTAACAGCTCCTCAGCATAAAAGGTCATAATCTGATTCCAAGCTCAAGTGATTGAATTCTTTTTTAAATTTTCAAAGCTTTCATATATATATATATATATATATATATATATAAATCTGTCATTTACTAATAGGAAATGTTGATTGCAATTTTCACCAAGGATAAAAAATACATAGCTTGCCAGATTAGCCTATATTTGCATGATCCAAACAGGTATTAAATTTTGCTATTAGTTGCATTTAGAAGTTAGGTTATGTTAGGTTAGGTTAGGTTAGGTTTGAAATCAGACAAATTAAATTAGGCAAGGCAGATTCAAAAATGGCTGTCTCTCTCTTACTCTTTCAATGACTGGCCATCAATTGTTCTTGTCTTATACTAGATAACTAGTACAGAATCCAAGGAGAAAGATGTATTTAAAAAACAGAATCATACAAAACCAAATGGCAACAACAAAACAATTTAGAACAGTGTAAAATATGAAAAGTAGAATAAGATGTGTTTGAAAGCTCCCATGCTCTGCAAACATGAAGCAAAGAGCAAAGGTGAAACGATGATCCACAGGAAAGACTACAGAAGCTACTGTATCCCCAAAATTCTAACTAAGCAATGCAAAATTGTAGTACAATATTATTGTGGAAAATTAGTTATAACAACAAAAAATGTTTGGAAGACTTTTTATTCACAAACTGAAAGATGTTGCAGTAAAATAAGTACTCACAAATGGCTTCCTTATTTCTTTTCATGTTCTGTTTCACTCTTTAAAAATACCAGTGGTTCTTTTAGGTGCTAATTTTTAGCAAATTTTAAAAAGTTTGTGGTATTGTTTCATATCATACCCCAGCAATAAGATCAAGCACAGTTCTTCAGATAGCAGGAGAGTCCTATCAACCTTTGCTCAACCTGTTTCAGGAAAAACAGCAACTGAAGTTACTGTAACTTTGCTTTAAGGATTTGCAGAGGTGAGCAAATTAGCGGTGACATTCACCTTTTGTGTAGTAAAAGGCTTAAAAGGCTGCACACCTCATAAATCCTTTTAAAGTCCCATTCAGAGAATTTAAGCAGGATTTAAGTGATGCATGGGTCTTGTGCAGGCCATGAGCACTAGGATGAATGACCTGACTTTAATGACCTTAATGTCAATAGAGTTAGACAAGTATGAAGAGCCCTGTGTGTTATTTAAATGTGTTATTTTGCTGTGCATCTGTACTGAGATAAACAGATTCCCCCTCCACAGGATATAACAGCTATACAAAAAGATTTAAAGGGTAATTATAACATCAGAAGGCTCTTCAGATTTGGGATTTCATTATTAACTCAGAGAACAACTGACTTTGAGTGTGAATATAATTTACATTTTTTAATAGTCTTTATGATTTTTCCTCTTTTATAAATTAATGATCTGGCATACTTTTTGTGTGTTAGCATAACCTCTTATTAAGGCTTCGGACTAGCAACAGCCTCACATCAAAAAGCCAGATTCTCAGCTTTTGAAAGTACTTAATTTAACTGAGAATTTTATTGACAACAACCTCACATTTCCAGTGGAGCAATATTAGAGGAATTAAAAAAAATGGGTATACACACATGCAAAGCAATATTGTTAAAGAAGCAAAGTAGGAACAACAAAAACCATAGGTCTTACAAACAGTAACACAAAACAGATTAATTTACTAGACCCCTAAATCCAACCTAATATTCCTTTAATAGTGGCAGAGAATTATGTCCAATACTGTGCTAGCCATTGCTAGAATGGGAAGATATTCTCTTAATCTTTCTGTGGAGGTTTAGCAGGCAAGCCTAGGGGAATAACGGATGAAAGGATGGGTGTCAAACTGAATATGGAATCAAAGATACGGCTTCTTCTGAAAGGAATAATGAAGTGCTTCAAGATGCAAGTCAGGTTTAGTTGAAACGTAAGAGAACAGATCTGTGTTTTCTCATCTGGGATTGGCTGAAGAAAGTTAAGGGTTTTTTTGTCTGTTTGTTTTTGTTTTTCCATTTTATTAGTCCGGGGACTTCTCTGTAACATGCTTATTTCTGTGGAATCCTGATAGAACTACCAGTAGAATACATGAAACAGTTTGGCTAATTGAAATGTTCTGAAAAGAAGGATAGTTTGTTTTATGTTCTAACTTCAACTTGTCTGTCTAGACTCATTTAAATTATGAGCATACAGGTGATGAAGATACGTTCAAATTTTTGATCTAGTTTACATGTTTCTTTATGATAAAGGCTAAAGGGAATATATTCTTGAGGGGTGACATCTTTTCTGAATGAGCAAATCTCAAAAGAATTGTTTGGTGTTATTGTATCACACTACAATAACAGACACATATTGTGTCTGTTATCAAAATTTACTAAGTAGAGAACAGTGATATTCTTTGCCTCAAATTTATATAACAGCAGAAAGAGAGCATATGTATATTTGTATATAGAGAGATTGATTCTCTCACAGTGCTATACATGATTAGGAAGGACGTTAGGATCCAAATTCATAGAAGGTATCTGGAGGAAGAAGGTGGTTGTCAGAATTATAAGACACCCCTTTTTGGCAATGAGGGAACAAATAAGGTGCAAAAAGGTAAAAGGAAAATGTGGTGAAAGTACACAAGACAGTATTTAAAGAGATATTTCAGCATCTGAGGTTGTAACCAGGCTGTTTTCCTTTCAAGTGAAAGAGATGTACTATCACATCTCTGCGTTAGTATACAGTGTATATCATATATAGCATCACAATAAATATGTCCAACATAGCCTGATTTGACACTTCAAAATATTACACTTCAGCTGAAAAAATTGCAAAACAAATTGTTTTGTTTTGTTTTTTTTTTTTTAAATGACTGTTGTGTTTAACACAGTTTTCTTCCCCACAAATGCAATTTATAAGATTTTTTTTTCTCTATATATATTAGTCTTGTTACCTGTAAAATTGATGTGTGTCCTATGGTGCTATAAATAGGCAAAGAAGCAGAGTTTTGTAGTGCAGATATCGTGAGGAGACAACATGGCAAAGAAATGAAGTGTCAGAAAAATGCAATTTTGATTTAGAGACATCCATCTAACTTTATGTTGCATCTGGGGAGCTAGAAAGAGTACCGTGAATCGAAGATGTTTCTAAACTACAAATTTACATCCATGTTTTATATCTCATAAATTTGTAGAGATTTTGGCATGTCAGTGTTTGATAAGGAAGATAAATTTTCTTTTGATTGTCTGGAAAAAAAATCAAAACCACAGCATTGCATGGTATAAATGGGAATGATGTTACATCGTGTGAGGAATAAACAAAATCCAGCTGGCTATGTACTTTCATAAATATAACTGTTCTTCTCCCTGTCCCTGGTCACATAAAATGCCATCCATATTACATTGCCATTGATTCTGCTTATGTGATTTTCATTTTTTTTTCCCCAAGGCAAAGAGCTTGCAATGTTGGTGTCTATTGATCTCCTTGCTGGAGGCCCACAATCACAGCATTCCAGAGAATTTTTTTTTTTATATGTAGGTCTACCGGATGCTGAGCATCACCACCCCTAAGCCCCTACAGAAGGTTCTGGGAGACTGAGAACTTCTATCACATTTTAAATAAAAGTGCATGACTTTACACTGAAACACCTAGAGAGCATCCATGCAGTGTAACTGAGTTTGTGACAAAGAGAATATTGCACAATGAAGAGGTGAAAGCATCCAATCAAATACTTTTTCTTTTTTTTTCTTTTTTCTTTCTTAGAACATATTCAGAAGATGCAAACCCCAATTTTTCCCAAGTTATTTTGAGTAGGTGGTCTCTTTGATTCATCTACCCATATAACAACAGAAGCCAAAAAAAAAAAAAAAAAAAGAAGAAATTTCCATCCAAATTACATTGTTGTTTAGCCATCTCTCAGTCAGGCCCCCTGGGTTTCAACCGTGCTGTAACACAGGATCCAGATGTACAGAAAGAAAACTCGTTTAAGTCCTTTTTCCAATTTTCTGAAACCCACCTCCTCTTGAGCATACACAATCACCGTAAATTATCCCACAGAAACATTCTTGTGCAAGTAATCAGTCATATTTCCTCATATCCAACAATTTCTTTATACAGGATGAGATGATGAAAACATTTTCCTCACCATTACGTGGAAGAAAACTGAGAGTATGCTGTCACTTTAATGTGTCTGGTTTTTGGTGAGTAGGGTGCAATAGACAACACATAAAGAAGCAAAGATTTATACTCACAGATGCACACAGTGATAGTCAAGTTAATTGTAGACTCAGATATTGCACGCTTCCTTGCTCTCTGCACAAGTCCTGCAAAGGTAGTTAATTTTAAATGCTGTAATGTTACAGCTTATGTGTCACTTGTGTCTTAGAGCTTTCAAGGAGTTTACCAGTGTGGGATGAATAGCAAATAGCTTTTGCTTTTAAAATAAAATAAATATATGCAAGGTAGTATTTTCACTTCATATTTTTTCTTCTGTAAGTAATTTCTCAAATACAAATTGAAAACAACTGTTAAATGAGAACTATGTAAGAGCCCCAGTTTTAGTTGTTCTCTGAGAAGAAAAACTATATAAAATATTAATTGCTTGCAGGTAAAATATCTGTATTCCTGGCTCTGCATGAAAGAATGCTGTTAAAAGTAAGCCCTTTATTTGACTTTGGCTTAAAACAGGACTTGTGTGGGCTAAAAAAAAAATTATTTAATTGCAAATGCAGGAGTAGGAGTAGCTGGCAGTTAGGAGGTAGGAGTAGCTAGGTCCCCAGTTATCAATAGAGCTACAACTACTTAAACCAGCTGATCTATACAGTATGTTGTAAAAGCCAGGGAATTTTTTGCCTCATCAAGCACTCTCAGTTACTGATCCTTGATTAATCTAGTTCTTACAGTTTTTCAGCATGATTTTTTTTTTGTTTGTTTGTTTTAATGTAGATGTCTAGAAGAAACATTAGAAACATTTCTAAGTCTAACGGAAAATGGAACTTTTCTCCTCATTGAGATACTACTTGAGTTGCTGTAATATGACTGTCTTCCTGGAGAGGATCTTCAGGGATTATCTTCCTTAGGTCAGAGTAGAGGTTATCTTCACCTCTCCAGCAAGGAGAAAAGGGAAGAGGTAGAAGAGAGGGGAAAAATACTCACAAGAAGAGACATAAGAGGAAGGATGTGAAACTGATCTTGAGGGATTAGTCAGGAAAGGGAATTGGAGGCAGAAACAAAATTGTTGTGCAATGTACATGATGCTAAGTTGTGAAACGGGAATGGAAGTAAGAACAAGGGACTGGAAGGCATCAATGAAGTAAATTCAGAAGGCTTCCTGAAGATAGATAGTAATAGTAGTAGTAACAGCAGTAAATGTTTTAGAGTGTATGAAATTCAGATTACATGTACTTGGTGAGGAGAGAAAAGAGGTAAGACAGAAACATACAGGACAGAGGTAAGGAAAACTAAGGAATATAATAAGAAAACCACTGAAGAACCACTGAGACATGCAGGAACAAAGCATTCTAAAGTGAAAAACAAAAGAAGCTACAGACCAAAGAGGAGGTGATGGACAGAGATAGACCATTTCTTCTATTTCTTGAGATGCTGCCTTTATTCTACATGGAGTTAAATAATTGCAGCATAATACAGAGTTATAGCATGGTATATAGGTGTAGCAAACCCTGAGAAGAGCATGTTGTGGAATTGTTTTTACACAACTTTAACGTAGTGGCAATTTAGGATTTATTTTATACTTTTATGATAAATAACAAGGAACAAGGTTAGATTGTATGGTTTTTGCAGAGTCCGAGGGGGGGGGGGTGTTCTTAATCCAGGTACATGCTTCCGAAATTCCCCTTAGGGTGAATTACTCACTCTACTCTCTTGTCAGCTTTTGTCCACAGAAAACCTTGTTCCTCAAGGAGTCAGCCCTGAGATGCGCTTCCCCTCGGGGGGGGGGGGTACCCTGAGAGGCATCCTGGCTCAAGGGGAGATCGAGGTTGCAGTCCACTGTGGTCCCTGGAAGGCTCAAGGGGCTTAGGACTACTTAGTTGCTACTAATCAACTAGTTGCTTAGGACTATCATTCATAGGACTGCGAGACAACAGACTGTTAGTACTTTACCATCCTGGCTATTGTTCAGATAAAGCAGTTTTGGTATTTTTCACTAATTCTGCTCTTCTCATACCTTCCAGAATGTATAGTTGTGGTACTGCCCAGATCAGGCTACTGTCCAGGCTGCAGGTTTGGAGGTGCAATCAGGGAGTGCCTGCTCGTACTCACTTGTTATGGCCATTGTCCATTGACAATGGAGGACTGATGTAACATTAGTCAATCTTGAACCATAGCTGACTTGGGGGAAAAGCTACTCCACCACAGAGATCAAGGGTTACAGCTTGCTGTGATCCCTGGAGAGCTCAGATAGGCTTTTCTTCAGTTGCGATAAGTTCAGGTCGTTGGCTCTTAGACAAACTCAGATTCCCTACCATGTTCTGGAACTCTGATGTGCAAGGAGCAGTCCCATCAAGGCCTACTGTGGCTCATAACTCTGAGCAAGACTATGTCAAGCGTGGGAGTATAGAGAACCCATCACAGAGCCAATGTTTGATTTTAATGAGAAAGTTATGATTTCTAGGTATATCCAAATTTCTGTGAAACATCCTTGTACAGCCCTACCATATGCCATAGCAGTGTCACTCATGAACTTCAAATCACTTGAGTTGTATGATTTAAAAAGCATAGCTAGGCTGTCAAAGTGGTTGTTTCTTACAAACTTAGAGGAATGGAAATCTGGCTGATTTGAAGGTGTGATTAAGTGAAGTGTTTGCAGTCACAGAAAATTGCTCTAGACCAAAACCTAGTTTAGATCAAAACAGCATGAAATGTGGTTCCACCAGTGTAAATTTCATTGTGAAAGACAGGTTCACAGACTTGTTTTACCAACAGAGGTGAAACCAAAAAAAAGTCTCTATGTGTGTGAATGTTAGGTATAAACAAGTTCACTAAGTGTCTGTGGTCAGCACATCTTTATGTTGTCTCATGTTATGACTAAATCAACAAAGTTACTCATCTGTTCATCTTTTAGCTTTTTTTTTTTTTTTTTTCTTAATTCAAACCATTAGGGTAGTTACATGGTATGACACAATTGTGTTTTCACTCCCATTTACATTTATAGGTAAAAAAATACTACTCACTTAAAGAGAAGGGAGAAAAAAAAAAGAAAAAAAAATTGCAATTATTTGTACATTTATGAAATGGAAAGTATTTGCAAGAACATTTTCAGATGATACTTTATTTTCCACTTGCATTCTTCCATTTACATTGAGAAAGATTTGAATTTCATGTCCTTGGAAATCTGGTTTCTGGGTTTGCAAGCAGAGAAAAGTAACATTGTTTGGATAGTAAAATTTTTTGAGCATAATAAAAAAGAAGAGTTAACTTTAAAATAAACCTGAAAGCAAGAAAGTTTAGCAGATTGCTTCCTAACTTATTCCTATTCTTAAGAATTCCTAATATGCAGAATTATTTGTGTCTGCTTTATTTATTTCACCAGGAAATATTTCAGCTTTAAAGAGGGCAGCACTCTCTTCAAATGACTCCAGCTTTTACCTAATGATCCAATAAGTTAGTGTTTGTTTGATGTGTGCATATTGTGTTTCAGTAGGAAGTTGCCAAGACTTTTATTGAGTGGTAAAGTTTTCCTCTCGCTGGTTTTGGATTTCTCTGAGGATCAGCAGTTAACATACGATTTTCTGTTACAATTTAATTGAAGTGCCAGATATTTGTTTTTCCTTCATTCAATTTTTTAAATTGGGTAATCCCTTAAAAGGCTATCTTAATATAGTAAATGCACTACCTCTGTGAATGAAGTATGCTAAATGATACATGGACTTTTGCCATTAGGTCTTTGTACGAAAGACTTTTTACATCACGTTTACATCCTAGCAGAAGTAATCTTAAATAGTAAGTTACAGAACAAACTAGTCTGCTGTTCACAAGTGCAAGGCTTGCTTACATATGTAAAAATATCCATACACCAAAAATAACAGAAATATTTAGGAAATCCTTAAACTTAGATGACTGATCTTAAGTAACTATGAACTGGTCTGTGTCCAGTTTGGTAAGCAGAATTATGTAGGTTTATACTGAAGATCTCAGTAAAAAAAGGGCTGTGAAAATGATCAGTTTTAGTTTTCATTTATTTTGCTTCCACCTCTGAACCACAGTAATGGCAAGAGAATTTGATTGCTGTATTTTTATACCCCAGTGACTTGCTGGGGTCTGTTAAAAAAAAAAAAAAAAAAAGTTGTTGAAACATTGCAAACCTATATGGCTTAGGCATTTTTTTATCAGCTTGTTTGTTTGCAGGTTGTCTTCAGTTTTCAAGATTTATTTCTCTGATGATGTAAAGAAGTAAGTATAGACTGCTACCCTCAGCCTTCATGGATTATTGGATTATGTCCTAGTTATATTGTGCAGTCATTTTTTTTGTTTGTTTGTTTGTTTGTTTTTTTAATCAAGCCTAAAACCCACCACAACTCTCCAGGTAGTTCAGAGCACTTGATTCCAAAAAAAAAATAAAATAAAATTTCTGCAGAATACAATATGTCTCTGAGGACCTTTTCTATGTGAAACATGAAATTATAATTGAAAAAAAAAACTAAAGAAATATTTTTGATGTGTTTTCACCTGCCTGTGTGGGATAGTCCATAGAAAGGAAAATATGTAACAGATTAAATACAAAGCACAGACAAAATATTTAAAACTTCTGCTTTTGATATGCCTTTAAAAGCACCACTGAGTGGGCTAGCAATTTACACACTAACACCTGGAGTCTGTCTTAGCACAGTCATCCAGTAGAGCTTATCAACAGATTCACAGAGAGCTAAAACCTAGAGAATAAAAAGCTCAGATGCAGTAAAATACTACTGGATCAAAGTAGAAAATAATCTGTAATCCTTGATAGTAAGCCCTCTAATGCATGCTAAATGCTTTCCTAATTTGACTATAAAGGAACTTATTTTGGGACCATTATCAAATTCTGACAGACTCTGATCTTTGACTTACTATAATATTTTTAAAATAATATAGATAATATTTTATTATTAGGTTTAAATAGTTTATTTATGCACTGTTTCTTTTGGACCCCTGTGGAGCTTGTAGAGCAATTCTGTCAGATGCAATAGAGATGACCAGTAACAGACAGTTTTAAGCCAATATTATGTAACGTAAGTAGACAAGAAGTAGTGGAACCAGAGGGAAGAGATAGTGAAATCTTATCTCAAGGCAGCAAGGATCACAGCCAAAGAATCACTCAGGTTTCTTCCACATCTGTCGCTGGATTGCTGGATTGGTAGGCCATATCACTCTTGAGGGATGATTCTTTATATAAAGATATATAAAGTATATCCTGTTGTGCTTTGATACTTGTAGGCACATCTATAAAAACCTAGGTGCTGGGTGGAAATTTCAGTCTACTGTTGAGTGGAAATTTAAGAAATATTGGAAGTAATTAACATTTCTTACCTTAAAACATGGTCACTTGTCTTGGATTTTTTTTTTATTTTTTTTTTTTGTGGGACTTGATTTTGTCTTTCTTAGAAAATGATGTAATATTTGTAAATAATGCCTTGAATAAATTGTTTCTAGGTACATGGAATCAATGTGGTTGTTTACCAAGCAAAAATTTCATTGCTGAGAAAAAGCGTACTGCATTTAAGACTGAAAATATGAAAAGGATGATGATGATTTCATTTGTCTGCTAGTACAAGAATATTTCATGCTGAATGCTTAATTATGGATTGACCAGATTAGTCTAAAATGCTTTTATTGCCTAAGCACTCTCAGTTTTGAAGATGAGAAAATCTGTTGGCAGTCTTGACAGAAAGGGGAAACATACAGAGTAGAAGCATTGCTTGCTCCTCGTCCATCGAAGGTGACCAATTAAAGCATCCTATTTAGCATACTGAAACTAAAGAGTCAACCTATTTAATTTGTTAACGTTGCTATTAATTATGTATCAAGCATTGACAGTGTATTAAATTGTGTATAGGATGCAAAGGACAGACATGATTCCTTTCTGTAAGAGCCTGCAGTTTTAACTGCAACAATCATGCAGATCCCACCAGTACATGTGAGCAGCCCCAGAGGAAGGTCCACCTTAAGAGCAGCCTGGGAACTTCATTTGATTTATTTATGTAGAGGCTATTCTGGTGACACAGAATTTGCAAGAGTACACAGGATGATTGATAGTGTTGAAACCTAGGTATGTAACCTTACAGGGTTCTTTGAGCTATGCGTTAGAGCTGATATGCAAAGGTGTCTGAAGGGAGGAGAGAAGCGAAAAAGAATTTTCCCTCAATTAGACAGAATCCATTATAAATTCACAGCTTTTCTAGACTAAACTATGACCCATATTGCTTTTTTTTTTTTTTTTTTTTTTTTTTTTTTTACAGTTTTTAAATAAATGAGCCAGGAGGCTCTCCTTTCTGTAGGAGACTACAGCAATATTTGAGGCTTCTAGCTGATCTTTCTTCAGTGTATTCTTGCACAGCAACTGTAGTTATTTCCTGTGATTGCCACGGGTACTTCCAATAATGGGTACCAAAAATAGAAGTTTGACATAGTGATATTTCCCTAACTGGTACCTGTAAACACTGATATGTATATATATATTTGCAGAGAAGATTTCTAAGCCATGTGCATATGTGAATTAAATGTATTTCTGGAAGCAAGAAAAATAGTGTATTCTGAATTTCAATAAAGAAACATCTAAATTCTTAAGCATAGACTATTAGTTCTGATGAATCATATGCTTGTGGTGTGAGACTTAATATTCACATTGGCAGAAGATCTGGCCTTTTTGATACATAAGTGTTATATTCAAGTAAAACATCTGAATTACTATAATATCATATATTAAAATCTGTGTAAAAGTTACCATTCTGCACTTTACACCACCAAATTGAGTAAAAATTTACTTGGGTGTATATATTTTATATGTTTCCGTTTTAGTTGAAGTGTTGCAAATGAGAGTAGATCATTTTATTTTTAATTATATTCATCCTGCTAAATTCTTTTCAGCATTATGTATCAACATGTGAGCAAAGTATACTGAATAATAGCATACATGTATGAAATTGGTGTTACCATAGATTACAGTATGGAAAAAAATGGGAAATGACTTCTGAATAAACGAGAGCTGAGAGAATGCTGGATTCAAAATAAACAATCCATACTTCAGTACAAAGTCATATTGTTTGTAATATAGTACGTTACTTTTTTTTTTTTTTTTTTTTTTACTTGCTGAAGATTTCTCCTCACGGAAACTCAGCAGATCAGTAGTTGAAAGAAGCTGCATAAGTACTGTATATACTAGTTATAGGGGGAAATATACATAAATGATGGTGAAGAACCTGAAAAGACTGAAGACTGCTTGGTTTTAATTGGTCTGTTTAAATCATATTAATCAGATTGGACCCAAGTAAAGGAAACAGTGCTGTTAATTTAGGTCAAAGCCTAGTGAATTTTTGTCTTTACAGCACCAAGCAGTCTCAGACCAGCAGGCAGTCACAATAATGTTTGATGCATGATGGAGAGTACCACAGGATTTACAACTGTTACCAGGTAAAAATAGTAACGTATCCTTTATTTATGGAAATTATTTCTGGGTTTCTTACTTCTCGGTATAAATCATAAAATCATGGAAACATAGAATGATTTGGGTTGGAAGGGACCCCAAAGATCGTGTAATCATAGAACTATAGAATGGTTTGGGTTGAAAAGGACCCTTAACGATCAATCATCTTGTTCCAACACCGCTGCCATGGGCAGGGACACCTCTCACTAGACTGGGTTGTGGGATGGAGCATCCACAGCTTCTCTGGACAACCTGTTCCAATGCCTCACCGCCCTCACCACGAATAATTTCTTCCTAATATCTAATCTAAGACTACCTTGTTTTAGTTTAAAACCATTACCCCTTGTCCTATTGCTACACTCCCTGGTAAAGAGTCTCTCCCCATTTTTCCCGTAGGCCCTTTAAGTACTGAAAGGTCAGTATAAGGTCTTTTGCTCTCTAGACTGATCAACTTTCTCAGCCTCAGCCTGTCTTCACAGAAGTGCTCCAGCTCCCTGATCATCTTTGTGGCCATCCTCCTGACCCATTTTAAAAGATTTATGTCTTTCTCATGTCCCAGAGCTGAACTCAGTACTCCAGGTTGGGTCTCACAAGAGCAGAGTAGAGGGGAGAATGAAGGTGAAGTCTGGAACAAAGAGCTCTCAATAGAGAAAAAGAGAAGGTAAGTACACTGTGGAGTATATTGAGGGATCTATAAATGATTCTTTAACAATCCTTTTAGTCACTTCAGACTTTCCAGTTCCTAAAGGAAAAGTAGTGAGATACTGTGACAGGCGAATAAGGTGGAGAGGCAGGTTAGCTCTTTTTACCAACATTTTCATTTCTCAGTAGAGAACTCTAGATAGGAAATCTTTCTTTTGGGTTGAAAAGTCAAGATCCTTCTTCTCAAAAATGCTAAATTTACCTTTTCTTAGAGTGTACTATAAATGTTACCAGCCTTATTTTAAAAGCTCAGTAACCTAGATGTGGGATAACCAATTTCTGCACCCGGAGAGAAGAGCCATAGGGATTAGGGTCAGTGACTTTTTTTTCCACCAATAAGATGTTAAGTATCCAATTGTAATTATAAAGTTTTGATTGTGGATCATCTCTCCTATTACTGGGCTAAGAAGGGGCAGAGATCCACCAAATAAAGAAAAAAAAAAAAGAAAAAAAGATAAGTAAGGTGAGATGATCAGATACCATGAATGAATTAGGAAGCTTATTTGTTTCTTAAGTCATGCTCCATGAAATGCTTATAAGGTTGTTATAACCCCTCCCCAGAAGCTGCAAAATGAGTGGTGATTCAGTGGAAAATACAAAATGAAGATATGAAATCAAAGCCTAATAATGCACACGCACAAGGAGGGTGAATTAAAGTTACGCTGGTATCTCACAATTTTTGACTCCTTAACTCTAACATCCAGTTTTTCAGGTCCTGTTCATATTAGCTCAACTGTACAAGTATTCCACACCTTCATTTATATATGAATTTAATGAATTTTTAGATACTTTTTTTTCTTTTCCTGGCAAATGTTTAGAAAAAGAAAGTAAATCCCAAGAATCTCATTTCAGTATTGCACATTTTCTTCTGCCATATATCAACAGTTATGTCACAAGAGAATACTATGAAAATAAACATTTAAAAGGGTTACATATAAAGCACAAAATGTCTTTTGAAAAATTCTGTAACCTGATTTTGTTTCTGATTTAAGACATGTGAATGCTGCCTTTTCCCAACAGCAAAAACTCTCTGTGGAGAAAAGAAATGAAGACCAAATCAAACATTCAAATCTTTTTAGTTTGCACAGCATGTTATACTTCATGCAGAAGGAGCCACTTGAAATTCAAAACAGCACTTCATACTTAATCACATTCCACACTGCACAGGGTGTGCTAACATTTGTGCATATTTAAGGACCAGTTACATACATGGGAATGAAGAATTATTTGACAATAATAAAAACTATATCCCATGTGGGTTACACAAGACTACAGCCAAATAAAAAGCTTCAAACTTTAAGGATTATCTTCTGCTTATAGGGACACCAATTTTTTACTGATGCATGAGTGCATCTGAAGACAGAACTGAGTCCCCCACTTCAGAGAACTTCAGCTGACAGGCAATGTACAAAAAGTGGACATGATAGTTTTGTGTTGAACTGTGTATAGCTAAGCTGATGTATTTTAGGTGGTCTTAATAGATACAAGTGAGATGACAATCTGTAAACACGATGAAGAGTTAGAACTATTGCTTAATTTCACTGATTTAGTCATAATATTGGATCAAGTAACTCAGAGGGTCACAGTCTCTCTTCAGAGAGAAGCCCTAATGGATTCTATGGTTTTCCTGGGCAAAAATTAATTTGGACTGAGTTTGTAAAGCAAATATTGCCTGAGTATATGAAGAGACATATTCTGACACTTTCATATGGTATGCATTTGAAGAAAATCAGTTAATTCATAACAATTATGATATATTTTTGTACATAATATTAGATCCTATAAATAGGAGTATGTTAATAGATTTCTTTGGCAGTGGAGGATTTTCTTATGTGCAGTACTTAATAGCATTTAATCCAATCAAGGTTAAAAGTCCAAATGATGGAATAATAGGTAATTCTGTCTCTTCAAATATCTGTGCATTGTCCAGATTTATTATTTTTTATTTTTTAAAATTCCTTTCAATATCTAGTTTTCAGTAATTCAGCAAATGAATTGCATTTTTATATATGCTTATTAAAACCTTGGAGGAAAATATTCCTTTCATACTGCACCTTATTGAAAAGCAAATATGGTCTTGGTCTTCTTACAGAAATCATATCTATACTCTTTGGGATTATCTTTAACTCATTACAGATAAGAGGTTTTTGATACAATATACTCTATTCTATACTTTTTAATAGAAAATGTAAATGTTCATTCCTTATCAAAAGTGTCATTCATAACATTTTTATTTAATTTTCCTGCCAATTAAATCTATTCTTCTGAAAGATTTAATATATGTGGTAATTATTTTGAGTCTTGATTAAATCATTCTGAGCATAAAGAAGTAAGAACTTCAGCTAAGTTTTTCACACATCTATATATCTTTCTCTCTCTTGCTCTCTCTGTGCATGTTTCAGGTCCTGGGTGGATTCAAGGTGATAAGCCCTTGAGAAAAACATAATATGATTATCTTGCAGAGAGGTGGTAGAATAAATAAGATTATCCATAACAAGCTTAGTCACTGATGAGTTCAAGCTGTGCTGATACAGAAAGTCTTGACACAATTGTAAGGTAGTAACAGAAAAAGTATGTGCTTGCAAAGGAAAGAACAATGCTTGAACTATGAAACCTTCCATGATTAATGCAAATGCACCTATGGCCTTTTACGTGGAAGCTTCACTACATTTTCCAAACCTCTTTGATAGAATATTCAATTGCAGACTTTAAGTCTCTTAATGCACATCAATATTATTTAATGTGTGAGCATTTTAAGCTAAATTAATTGATTGATTGTTTGACTGGCTTTAAGGATGTTTTAACATTTGTCTGAGTTTGGAGTTATCCCTATCTGTGTCTGTGAATTAATAGTTTTGATGAATTATATTGATATGATAAGTAGGTTGTGACAATAAGCCTAAGTATGCAGGCTGTCTTCCTAAGCTGTGAAGACAGCTACATAATGTTACCTACACTAATCTTACTATAGGGACAGCCAGCATTATTTCTTTGTATTTTTTTAGGTAACATCTATTTTCGAGTTTCTTGTTTTAATCCATGTTTAACTCCAGTGTACAAAACTATATACAACTAAAACAGTATACAGTAACTCCATATACAAAAACCAGAAGGTTTCTTCAGTATCAAAAACAAGTATACAGTTTCAGTCGATATAAAACAAAACATAACAAAACAAAAAGTGTTATTTATTTATTTTTATTTATTTATTTTTTAAATACTGGTAACAGAACCAGCTTGCTACAACTTGATTTCCAGAAGCTTAGCGTATAATTTTTTTTAAACACCATTGGCTATTTGGTCATGTCATAGTGTAGACGCTCTGAGGCTGGAGGCATTTTTGACTAAAGAATCCAGTTTTAGATAACCGGTTTAGAGCCTAAGAAAATCCTCTAGGTCAAGATAAAATCGATTTATTTATTTTTAATAAATGATATCTGTTGTGGGAACTATATGATTTTAGAGACATTGTTACTTTGGGCTATCCACTGTGCCAAGGAAGAAAGTATTTTAATTAAAAGAAGCAGTGTCTATACAGCTCAGTTGATAACGAACAGAGAATATTTGTTTATTATTAATATAATACAGGTAAAATGCGTAATTGTTATGACTCTGCAATAGAGGTATGTGAAATAAACATCTGTGAAGAAAGTAAAAGATCTAGCTAAGGAAAAAAAAAGACGCATTGAATAAATTGATCAATATTCTGTTGAATTTATTAAAAAAAAAAAAAAGAGTATAAAGAAGTCAACAACTGAAAGAAGAGAACCTAATGATATTGTATTGCAGATTTTATATTCTAGAGTTTCATTCTGTTACAGAATATTGGAAGAGATGTCAGAACTTTACATGTAGTTCATCACAAGTAGTTATATACTGAAAGGTTGTACTTAGCATACATCTTTTTTTTTTTTTTTTTTTCAGTGATACCATCTAATTTAAATAAAGATCATCTTGATTTCAAGCATCCTGAATCTAGAACTCTTAGCAGTCTTAGAACAACAGTTACATGCTTAGCAGCGTGTAACAAAGATTCTATTCCAGTAGTAAAAAGAAGGGTTTTTGACTGATTAGATTTTTTTTTTCTGTAGTATTTGTTTTTATTATCAAGTCTCTAATCTTCATGTGTTAAAAACTATTGATCCCTGCAGAACCATACCTTTTTGCATAGCTATGGAATTAACTTCAGCGTCATATTTCCTTGTTAATCCAAAGCTAGTTGTTACTGTTTTTCTTTTTCCCCTCTCTGTTTTCCTTTTTGCTTTCACTTTTTCTTTCTTTTTCTTGATATTGCTCAGGAAAGAACCATATGCGAACTCCTCTACCATTCAGTAAATGCATAAGGTAAAACTTTATTATTGCTTTTAACTGTCCTTTTAAAATTATATCTCTCAATCACATGAGAAATAAACTCTTTTTAGTTTGTTTTAGGACAAAAGTCTAGCAGAAGAGAAGAAAGTGTAGGGGACCCATTCCTATTTTATCTTCCTGTGTGAATCAGGAGCTGACACAATTCTTACTGTTTCTAAAGTGATACGTAAATGTAAAAGCCTTTAAACAGTTTATAGTAGAAAATGAAGCATAATATATTCACATCTTTATGTGCTCATATATTTTTGTTTAAAAAGGTATGCTGAAAGAGTATATCTCATATCAATTTTTCATATGCAGTGATATATTTGCAGTTACGTAGTGTGAGTAAAGCCAGAATCAGACTCCTCTTGTTCAAAGGAACTAACAAGTTGCTGTTAGTAGAACACTACTGAGGCTTTGGACAGCCTGTTCATTAGTCTCTGCAGAGAAATACTTGGCCATATAGACAATCAACATCCATGGTGAGGTTACATAGCGGCCACCTGGTACTCTAATGAGATTGAAAGCAATTAAAAATAATTACCACCACAAACTCATTAAAATTCTGTAGGTTTACTTAACTCTGGCCCTTCATAATTACTGCAGAACATTTTAGTGTACCTCAAAAATCACAGTGAAACTCAACTATCATATTTTAAATCAGGAACTGAGAGAGAAAAGGAATCATGAAGGTTGATTTCAAGGAAGAAAAGGTACTTATTAAATACAAAACATTTTGATAAGGTATTGAGGAGGTTAGCCTTTACATCTCATTGCATATTAGGGGTTTCATCATCTAAGCACATTTGAAAGTCTTTCTGGACACTGTTTCCAGGTTAAAATTTTTTGATATGCATGTACACATATATATTTTTTGGTCTTAATGCTTTCAAAAGTAAAACTATCACGAAGTTTTTAAGTTTTAAAGGGAAGATAACTTAACAGGCAAGATAATGAAAACTTAATAAAGATATAACTTTCAATGCAATTATTTCCATATTATTGTTTACTAGCAGTGTCATGGAAGAACTCACAACTTTTTGTAGCATCTTTTGGAAGGCCCTTGATTTCAATGACTATAGGAAAATAATTGTTTTTCCAGGTAGGATTCTGCTCTAAAAGGCTAACCAGTAAGTGATGCCACTTACATGGCAGGGACTTTTAGAGACTGATACATCTCTTTTTGGGGGATCAGCCTAATGCCCTTTTGCAAATGATGCATTGGTGAGTTCATGAGGCTGTTATAGATAGCACTATGTAAGATGGCACTAGATAAGAACCTTTTATCTTAGCCCATAAAAACATTACTGGATCCCACTTCTATCTGCCAAAGTCAATCGCATACTCTGTGTTAAGTTCACTGACTAAACAAAATGGTTCTTTCTGATCTGAAAAAGATCTCCAAACATTGAGTAATGAGTGTCTTTAACTAGATCTCAGAAATATGGTGATGAAGTGAGTTATTTATTTTGATGTTTCTGTATTCGTATTCTAAACGTTTTAGCCAAACAGGAAATAAAGAGAGCACAGCATGCATATACCATACCCTGCATATAGTGTGAGCCAGAAGTCAGAATCTTATAAAGAGTACAAACCTTGGAATGCTTGCACAGTCACAATTGGCAAACAAGTGATTTATGAAAACTTTGAAAAAGAAACAAATTACCTTTAATACCTAAAACATTTTGGTGCTGTACATTAATCTGAAGTTCTGTGGTATCTTCTGGGAGGCACCTGACTCCTGAGATCCTGAGTGTCTTATACGATAAGGAATATTTGTGCAAAGGAGGCAAATTACAAACAATATAGACAGATTGAAAGGGCAGGATTAGGAGTTTTGCCAACTTTAAAGAGTATGGAGGCTGGCCCCCAGGTGGAACTTTACTGCAGTCTAGGTGCAGACTTCCTGCATCCCCCTACGCAGGACATTGATTTTCTGGCCTTCAGTTTTCTAAAGATATAATGTAGTAATGACCAACTGAAATGTGAGATAAACTGATAAAGCTGCAGGTATAGTTCACACAATTCATCCTCTGTTATAGTAGAGTTATACTACCATAAAGCTGCTGGAGGAATAACTGTAACCAAGGCAGTTATGACTGGGCTGTTTGCAGGGTTCTATACAAGAATTATTTTTTTTTTCTAGTCATATATTACTATTTAATGTTATTTGACAAATACTGTAGCATATTATGAAGAAATGCTGTTATCTTAAACCAGAAGTTTAATAAGACAATATTCAATGCCAGAAATGTTCAGATTTTAATTCCTCACAGTCTTAGCTATAATTTTCTTTTACATCTTCATTCTCTTTCAAAATAAATGGATCAATGCATGTGCCAGAGGACTGATAATTTTTCCTAAAGGCTATAATCTATTTTTTTCCATTTCACAGTACAGTTATTAACGATGGCAATATATTTTTTATTTTCCTTTTCTTAGAAATGTGTTAGTCTCCATATTAGCAGAGACAAGTCGTCATACTGCAAAATCATGCTGTCATTTGTCATTACAGAGGACAATAGTAACATGTTATAACAACTGTGTGTTTTGCTGTTGGTTTATAGGTATCAGGTATATAATCACACGCTATGTTGTGGCAGCCAGGAAGACAATACAATGCATTTCATTGTTGCATGAGAATTTACAGCAATATGTATAAATTCAGAGAGTGAAATACTACTTTCTGTGGCCTTCTGTATTTATATTCAAAATGGTGCAGTTGCTGTGAGAGAGGACAATAACAAGAGCTGAACACAATTTCTGAGGTCTAATGAATTAGATTTTTTCTTGTCTCTCTTGAAAATACTACATTCAGCAGTTTCAGCAATGGCAAGCTCATCTAATTAAATTAAGTGCCTTAGCCATCAGTGCCAACAACACTTCATAAGGCTTATGTACTAAAGTTTTCTGCTATTGCTAATCTGGCGTGTGTCCCACACAATTTAGAGAATGACTATAAAATGCTATAAATACTTGAGTCACCAAAGGTAGACAGCAGGTTTCTGCATTGTGGTGAGGAAAGATGAAAAATGTGAAGAGTTTTCTCGATTCGTTCCTAGAATATTTTTCATCCAAGAGCATTTTTCAGTTAATATACGGTCACATTTCATTGCTTTTGTTCATTTTAAGATATAGTCACATTGACTTAAGTGGTGTTTATCTTGGAATAAAGTGCTCCTCCCTGTCACTGCAAAGTGAGGAATCCATCCATCAGTGCACTGAAATGGTCCACATTACTTTTTCTAACCCCCCCCCCAAAAAAGGGCAGCCTTACACAAACTGCTTGTTGACAGTGATCCTTAGTCTGTGGTGTCTCTTAAAATATTCCCCAAATTGTTTGCACATGGATGACTGATTATTGGCATGACAAAAGAGTGTTTAAGTCTGGGCTATTTCTGGAAGCAATGCAACATAGAGTCCATAGGGTCCATAGAGAAGAATAGTTGGTAGCAAGGAGCTGACTTTCACATCATATAGGTTTCAAGGTCAGAGAAGTCATCTGGACCAGACTAGTATCTGAACTGAAAGTCACTTGGCATGCAAAGCCCACTTTTAATTTCATTCCAAAAAAAATCCTTTCACCCTTTACTGTTATTTTCCACAGTAAGAATCAAAGAGTGGCTGGTGAGGATGACTGGAAGTTTTGTTTGAAAAGTGGACTTTCGATAATAACTAGCATGCTAATGTGGAGATACCCACTGTGGACCACATTTCAGTGCCCGGGAATGCTCCCTGGAATTTTTTGAGGCAAATATTGTTTTTGTGTCACTGCAGTTGTGCAGGAGCCTATCTAGGATGCTGTGTAATTAATTAGATCCATTGCTGCATTTCTTTTGTTTGTGCCTTAGCTTGGCTACTTGTTACTATTCTAAGACTGCATGGAGTCAAAACACCAGCTGTAAGGGAGCAAAAGAAAGAAAAGAAGTGAATATCTTGCAGAGAGATCTGTAGAGGGAATGCTAATGTTTTTACGGAAACAAGGGTGAACTAGTCATTGCAAAACACTGACATGGTGTTCCTAACAAGGTTATTTCCTCAAGACTAGTGTTAATATCAGATAGATGAATGTTAGACTGCTGGGAAAAAAAAAAAAAGGGGGGGGGGGAGGAGGGGCGGGGGGAAGGCTATTTAGAACAACAGAGTTTGTGAGTGAGCAAAAACTCTTTGGAAAGAGAAACTTTGGAAGGAGTCTCTCAACACCAGCACCACAGAATTAAGCCTGTGAAAATTGTGGCTGAGAAAAGTGGACTTGAACAGAGTTTGAGAAGTGGTGACTGGCAGATCAAACTTTTCCTTGGCCTTGGAAAGCAGAAATTGTCACTTCAGGAAGGAGCTATTTTAGTTTAAGTAGCAGCTAGCAAAGATACCTAGAGGGGGATAGCTTGCAAATATCAACTGAAAATTGGCTTGTCATATTAACACAGTTGGAAAGGATGATGCCACCCAGGATCCGATTAAAGCATCACTTATGTATCCAGAGAGAACTTGTCATATCTTGGTATATCCATTGGGGAATACATGTAGATATAAAATACTGTTTGCTTTATGGATGTGTTCAAGGGTAAGAAAAAATAGAAACAAGTGATTAAAATCAACACACACTTTTTTTTTTTTTTAATCTGAAAGGAATAGTTATTGCATAACCAATATTTAGAATTCATGAAACAGTGAATGGCTTAATTAGCTTAGAATTAAAAAGATTACAATGGTTATCCCACTCATAACAACTATTGTAAGCAAAGAAATGAGAACTTGTATTTGACAAATTCATACTGTAGCTGGCACATCACAGTAGTTTCAGGAAAGGAAACAGCAATTTCTCTAGCAGAGACACAAGGCCAGCTGATGTCAATAAAGTTGTGCCAATCTATGCCACATGGAAGTGATGAATTCTAGTTCTGCTTTAAGCAAAATCCCATATCAGTTCTGAATATTGCAAGATGAAAATGCAAAAAAATCCCCACACAAAGCAGTTATAGATGTTTCATGGATGGCTGGGACCATCTCACATACAAGGTGAAAATAATTAAGATTTTAATTTGTGTAACTTTAGATTATCCGTTAAAACTGAGTGGGACTTTGCTTCTACAGATCATGAAATTTTCTAGAATCATATCAAGTACCTCTCCATTAAGAATGATACCTGTTTTGTGGGCTTTTGAGCCATTTTATGCCACTTAATAGGAAATACGGAGAGCTGTAACCTCAAGCCTAATAATGTCACTTTGCACTGCTGGAGAAGGATAACTTCAGTTTAGTATATAATGAGAAAACAAATTCACCTCTAATAAGAAGCCCGACGGGGGAAATGAGCAGATTGACCCCAAGTACTCACTGAGTTTTGTGAGATTTTAGGGCTGTGGTCCTTCTCCTGAACTCAACATTCAAAACTCTACTAGAAAACAAAACAAAACAAAACAAAAACAAACAAAACAAAACCACCAAAACCAATATATAACACAATAAAAATAGGTGGGAATAAAGGAATAAAGTCTGTCTTCTGTTCTGTGAATAAGCTGTGCTAAATACCAAATCCAAGCATCAAGAAACAAGATAGAGAAGGTCTTCTTTGTATTATCCTGTTTTATTATTAACTGAAAAAAAAAAAAGGAAATCAAAATCAAGTAGGTCTAAGGCAACACCACGTGTTCAGTATTAAAAGGAGAAATATCAGAGACATGCCAATTCGGCTTTAAGTTTCATTTTACTTTAAAAAAAACATACACAGATAAGTTATTTGTTTCATAAACAGACAGATGCTACTCGTTAAATCTAGGAATAGCCCAGCAAGCCCCATATAAAAGCATCCATTTGTCTATCTAGTGAACCGAAGTATTTGTTCTCCCATAACTCAGAATACACAAGTGTGAGCACTCACAGCAAAGAACTGTTAATTGGCTTCAATTTCACCATACAAGGTTACTAGGTGTTTGGGGGAAATTGCATGCTATGTTTACTTGGTTCATCTCACCTACTTAATTTAATAGAGCTAAGCCAGAGGGTAACATTTTACAATAGCAATATTGAGAAAGGTCAATTGTCTTACTTTAGAACTGTTCAAATTTCCATAAAGATATTTTTTAAACAGTGATTATCTAAGAAAGGATTTAAGTATAGATTTCTAGATATTGGATCATGCTTAAAGTTAATAAAACTTGATGCTCAAAAATAAAAAGAGAGTAATGTTATTAAAATGAAAAGAAGGGAAAATCTGCTTTTTTCACAGTCATTTTTCCAATATTTATTGAGAATGTTAAAATGTAATAACCACTTTTTTCTCTCTCCAAAAATGCAAATTTTTCTCCAAAAAAGGAAAAATATAGTTATGCTATAATTACACAGGAAAAAAATACAAGCATGCAATTTCAAATAAAGATACTTATTTTAAATATTTTTGTTTCTTTTTGTGGTTAGTTCTAGTATTTATTTATTCTTAGGCTGGATGCCCTAGAACGTAAATCTTTGCTGTGGAAAAGCTACACAAAAGCTGCAATGCTGTTAGAGCAGAAGTTGTGTTCCTTGTGTGTTCTTTATCTGCTGGTTTACCTTGTTGAATAACTCAGTTATTCTTTTGGGCTTCAGGCTTTCTAACCTGGTCATGGAAAATTATGAATTCACAGCATGTAGCCAACTTCAATAAAGAAGCCCACAGATATTGAGACTCCAGTGGAATATAAAGGTTAGAAAAGAAAATAAGTCTATCATCCTTTCATTTGTTTTCATGAGCGGAAGGAGCTAAGCTCTTTCACCATTCTCCTTGTTCTTCTGTTTACCAAGAAAGCATGTCCATGTGCCAAGTAGCTGGCAGGGAGCAGAGCTCAAAGTTGCTCAAGAAGCAATACAAAAGTATGGTAGATTTTGACAAGTCTACATAAAGCCTCCTGATGGTAAATCTCTCCTAAAAAAATATATTTATTTTTTTATTAGTAAAAAATTGCTGTTATAGCTTTGAAATATGCTATTGAATTTAAAGTTCTCTAATGAAGGCTATTGTGCTCTCAAATGCATTGATCTAGAGGTCAAACGCTAAGAGTTTTAGAGAAATCTGGGAGAGTGTGAAGTATGAGAGGTGTGTGTGAAGTATGAGAGGATGAAGTATAGGAGTATGAAGGTATGCTGTAAAGTGTCAGACTACTTTTGCAGAAAACGGTCACTGAATTTTTACTTTCTGAAAGTAGATTACAACCACACTTTGAGAAAGCATATCAGTAACGGTTTTGGATAATCATCCAAAATTTACTTCTAATAGTCAAATAAGGAAACTTTTAAAAGATTTCTAAATTGATACATATTTTTTCCCTTACTTTCCCTTTATTTATGAATGGAATGGACTTGTGTTTGGTATCAGCTTAGCTTCTGCATCCCCTTAATTCCAAAGGACTTCAAAATTTCATATTTAAATTTACCCAGGCTCTTCTTCCTGCCTCACTTGATAGGATCTGGCACTAAATTGTAAAGGGTTTATTAATTTTATTGCATAATATGAAAACATGCAACATTAGAACTTCTCTGCCTGAGACATCAAACAAACACATTACTGCAGGGTAAGAAGTTACTGTGTGCTGGCAAGTCCACAATAAATATCTATTTGAGTGCTCTTAGCCTGTGGCAAATGCAACTTAATTTAAGTTAGCATGAAAGAAGGCTAAGCAAACTCAATTTATTTTGCATTTGCCACGGGCTAAAAGAATTCACAGCGGACAGTTACTGTAGATCAGCTGCTGAGTTTGTGAAAGTGATTCTTTTGTCTGTTAGGTTGGTGTGAAATCAGAGAACTATCAGAATAAAAATCTGTAATATTGGTATTGCATAATATCAGTATCCCAGTAATATATTAAGTCATCCATCCTCAGTAAACCTAGGGTGAAATACTAGACCAAATGAATTTGATACGAAGAAAAGAGATTTGGAGAGGCATTGTTTGGGGTGGACATTGTTCACTTTTTAAACTGCAGTCAGTATTTTCCTGACTAACTCGTATATTGCCAAGCAAACATAAGAAAAAAACAACAAAACAAAACAAAACAAAAAAAACACAAAGACTGTACTTTAGTCTTTTCAAGTAAAATTTTAGACTTGTAAGTATAATGAATGGTACTGCATAAAACACCAAGTCTTTTTGCCTGGATGTCAGTGCAATTGTACCAGTGACGTCAATGTGAGCAGAGGTATGTTCCTTCTCGCTGTCTGTTCCTTGTCTCCTCTCAGTTTTACTCAGCTGTGCACAGCCATTCAAATCTGTGCTTGAAATTGTAGGATTCTGGAGTGTGATAATAGGGTAGTTTTTGCTTTTCTTGCTCACATGTGAACATAAAGTACATTTCCTAACAGATAACTTATTTTATAGAATATTCTATGGAAAAATTCTACAGTGTGAGGCTTTGCCACTTCATAAGGGGAAAAAGTAAAATAAGGAAAAAAAAATAGAGATAAAGGCGGATTTCTGGCTTTATCAAAGCTAATGGCTAATTATTAAGGCTTTCAAGAGGGAAAGAATGTCTCCCTCAATTTTCAGATATAGATTTTTTTTTTCCCCAGAGGAGAAAAAAGGCATTTTCCAGTGCGAACATAGTGCAGAAGTCACTGCAGAAAGTTTGACAACTGGTGCCATTAGAAGATGTCAGACTGTGAGTTCATAATGGTGCTTTTCACTCTTAACAACTACTAATCAATACATTTGTTACAGACTTTCTGAGCTGCACATTATGTAAGTGAGGGGTAGCATGATTTGGGCCACGTAACATGTCATGTTTGAAAAGCAGAGCTATGACATGTTTCTTTGCTGACTGCCACACGATTCTGCAGCCCATTCTGCTTTCCTTTGGTATGGGCTACAAGAACTACCAATTTCTACAAGAACTACCAATTTCTATTGGCCCTGAGGAGGGTATATCATGATACTGAAAGATCTGCATTTATATGGTGGAAACAGTTATACTCTGTTCAGTTTTCAAGCCAATCAAATCTGAGCCTTTTCTGGTCTGGGAGACAACAGCATCATTAATCCAAAGTTACGAGACATAGTAGAGTGCACAGGATATTATCTGAGACTCAGTTTTGTACAGCAGAGCTGACCAGAAAATAGAAAGAAATACATGCAGTTCTTGAGTATAAGCAGATGAAAACCACTGGGGCAGCTGCCTTCAAGACTATTATGTGATGATGTGAGAGGTGACTATGGCCAGCATAGTCAATGTCTCCTTGTTAGCCTGAAATGAGACTTGTTTTGCCTTCTCCTACAGCCTGTTATCTGCAGACTTGTGAGCACTGAGTGCTGGAGCCTGGCTGAAGACTCTTCAGTTACCTGAGACTCCTGGGTCGAGGCTGGAAGCCTCTGTAGAAGAGGAGAATATGGAGGTGGATCAGTTTGATATTTTCATTTAAACAGGTCTATTATTCCTAGAGAAATAATGTACTGATGTACTGTGTATATGTCAGCTTTACTCCAGGCTTAACAGAGAAAATACAAATATGATTTGAATGAAGGAGAAGAATAAGTGGTTACAAATTTAAAAAAAAAAAAAAAAAAAAAAAAAAAAGGTAGAAAAATTGATGAGATGCAGTCCTCAGGGGGGTCTGATTTCCTTATCTATTTCTGAGCAGTAACTTGGGTGCAGTCTTGGTTGAATACTTGGAAGAAATGACTCAATTATCAGTACCTTGGACATTGGAGGTTACTAGTGAGGCAAGAATGCACCCTCTGGGAACTTGTCTCTTACATTTTATCCAGAAGGTGAAAGCAAGAAAATGTGTGGGAAGGACTCACTACCTTCCTTTTAACTTACAAGTCCCCATACTTAAATTTTCATCCTTTTTTGTTTGTTTGTTTGTTTTTGGTGTGTGTGAAATTGCTAATAGGCCCTTTCCAAACCTGTCAGATCACCCTGCTTTGCTATTGAAGGTTCTTTGGGATGTTGCTTTTCTACTTAGTTTCTTACTGTGGCTGGATTTCAACTATAACTGCCTTCATAGATGTCAAAAGCTACACTACCTAAATCTGGCTTTGCAACCTGTAACAAATCCCATTACAGAAATGGGGTCTATTATGCTATACTTCCAATAATCTATCAATTTGTTGTATATTCATAGAGTCTATATGTAACTCCATAGAGATTTCAGGGAACAGGACACTGGCTAAACTCTCATTGTGCAAATGTATCTGATACTTACACGCAGAGAAAATTTTCAAATTAACTGATAACAGAACAGATACTCGAAAGCTTTAGATGTCAGCCTGTGCTGCGTACATATTGCACGTAGAGCATTAGAAACCAAAGGAGATTTTAAATTCTAAGAACAAAAAGCTAACAAGAATTATGAGAGAGGTTAAGAAAATGAATGATGACTCTCATCTTCTGAAAAGCTGATAGGCAACTTAACTGCTAGGGTGCTTTAAACTAATGTGTGTAAATTATGTTTGAATCAAGATAGTTCAACTCCTGCCAGCTCAGAGAGTGGACAAAGCTGCTTCAGCCATCTGGATCTCAGCCTTGGAACTAGAGCAAGCTGTTAATCACTTTGCCTTTCTGTTTCCTCATTTGTAGAAGGATAGCAATACTTACATTAAAAAAAATAATAAAAAAATGAATATTTACTATGAAAGAGCAAAATATTCATTGCAAAAGATTTTCCTATCCAAGAAAGAGAAGCTAACTGCTAGACTGTTGAGTAATATTAATTTGTTCTTTTTCTGCAGCTATTAAGTTCATCGTTCACTGTGTGACAGCTTCAGTGGGTTGTAGAGGGTTGCATTGGAACACCCATAAATGAGTGTTTAGGGCACTTTCCTGCAAAAAAAGGTTTTCCTGAAGTAATAACAACTAAGAGGCTTTACGTATCAAAGTGAGCAGATAAGCTATTTGTCATTTGAAATGAAGAACTGGTTGGGAACATAATACTGTGACTGGGTTGAGGGGTTAGACATGGAGGGAAGTGCCTTGCTGCAATTAAATCAGAAGTTAAGGAAAAAAGGGGAAAAAAAAGTTAAGTAACCTTCCCTGTTTAAAATTTTCTGTAAGAAACCAGAAGGCTGGTTTCACTTTTTGTAGGTTGCTTTTTGCAAATTCCTCCTTATATGCCTAAGTAATTTCAAGTAGCGTTTAAGAGGCTCTTAATGGAAGTTTAGGCATACAGTTTGAAGTAAACTTATAAGACAGTCAAACTACTGGTTAGTCACGATGATCAAGTTCTGTTGTGTCTGCAAAATGGGAGAATGTCTAATGTATTTCACCTATATTTCTTCTGATAGCTTGGTAAAAGCTACTGACAAAGGCTGGATACCAAAAGAGATGATAATCAAACATGATCTTGTACGATTATTGCGGTGTGCCTGTGATTAGGCCAAATAGATAAAATGCAGCTTCTGGCCTCTAACAACAACCCTGGCTGGCTGGAGGAGCAAAAAACCTGATGCTGCCCTAGAAAGGAAAAATAGAAATTTTGGAGTAAATGAGAAAGAACACAATAATCCATGCTGCAGAGAAATCTGGATTCTATGAAAAAAAAAAAAAAAAGGCAAAGGTGATGATAAACTTCATGATTCAGGAAGATTTTATATAGGTATGACTGATAAAAGTTAGTGACCTCAGCACTAGGCAATAGAAGTCACTTGTATGCTTGTATGCTAAATAAGCTACCCTTGTATGCTAAATAAGCTGCTAACCAGAGCAAAATCTCTGCTTTGCATAAATGAGAGGGAAAAGGCAGTTGGACCTGAAATGATCAACTGGAACACAAAGAGAAAAGATAGTTTTCATAACCCTTTCTCATCACAGGTTAGAGGGTTTTTAGTTCATAACAGGATATAGATTGTACTTAACTCACCTTTCTGTGAGTGACAGTATAGCAATTACTTAAAAGCTTTTTTTTTTTTTTTTTTTTTGGGGGGGGGGGGGGTTGGTGCAGGGGGGAGGAAGTGGTAGACAGATACAATTTCAGCCTTTTCCCCATTCCTTTACATTTTTCATGTTCATCTTGTTGAATTCACACGTTATCACTTCCTGGAACAACCATGGAACTAAAAGCAAAGTTCATTCATGTATGCATGTTTTCATATATGTGTTATTTCAGCAGTAAACAGGCAATTTTTCACTCATTTTCTGAAGATGCTCTACCCATGGCAAATTGATGCATCTCTTCTGATTAGCATAATTTTATCCAGTGACCCATATCAAAGTCAAAGTGGAGTTCTAAAATTCTGTGTTAATATAATTTTTATCCAGCTAGTGCCTAGAGAGAAAATGGGGAGGGGAGGAGAGAGGGAAAGGGCAGGCTGTTTCTTGGTGCAGGATCCATGCAGAAGTTTCATGTGTTACTGTCGCTACTCAGTCAGAAGAGCTCAGTACTTTTTTACTTCTGGATCTTGTTCTAAACTTTTCCATGAAGTGCTTCCTGAACTTTGTCCCTAACAAATAAGACAGGCAACTCTGTTTTATATTTCAATTCAAGGAAGCACCTCATTATGTTGTTACTGTTAATAACGATTATTATTTTTCCTCATAGAACAAGGACAATATTTGATTGTATTACACAGGTACTGTAAAAATACAGATCTCAAATTCTACCAATTGAATAGCTAGATACACCAACAACAAAAATAGGAAATGCAGCCAAAGAAGTTGAAAATAAAATGTATTTATCTATTTATTTTCTAAATGAATAAAATGTTCCTTTCTTCTGAATGAGCATTGTTAGCCTGTTTTCCAATACTGTTTAGGCCATGCCCAACCTGGCTGATCTGTTAACACCCCATTTGTTACAAAAGGAAAACAGCCAAAGTTCCCCATATATCACCAGTCTGAACAGCAGGGATTCAGCTTTAAGGACAAGGATTGGACTATATTTTCTGATCTCAAATGCAGCCTCTGAGAATACAGTTTTAAACCTCATAGTAAATAAGAATATGAATTTTGAAAATCCTTCCTTCAGAGTGAGTGAATTAAAGTTGAATTTTACTTGTCTTTCACATGTAAATTTTCACATTAATTCAGCTTATTTTTTAACCATACAATAAGCAGAGTTGTATAAAAATATATTTGAGTAGCTAATATAATTGCAAATTAATTAATGATCATGCCAATAACTAAGAGATATAGTTGAAATAAACTGCCTAGAGTATTAAGTACTTACTGGATAGGTATATACATTAAACTGCATTAAAATGGTATATTACACAGTATTGCTGAGAAAACCTCTTCCTCGAAAAGGTTTTAAGTCATACTCCCATATCTTTATATTACTATAAGTTACTGGAATCAGAAATTAGACATAACTGTTATCCTGATGCTAATCTAATGTAGTTATAGCATATAAATGTTGTTCACCTCTTTTTAAATATATGGAAAACAATGCTTCTCCAGCCTGAGAATGCTGTGATCAAGGAGTCAAAACAATACCCTTGCTTTCTTTAAAAGAGGAGGCAACGTGTGCATTCAATTCACGACATTTTTAGCACAGAAGAAAAAACTGCATTACTATGAGTAAATACATGATAGCCAGAAGAACAACCAGGTTACAAAATGAGTAGATGTATATCTTAGATTCATAGAATGGTTTGCGTTGGAAGGGACCTTAAGGATCATCTAGTTCCAACCCCCTGCCATGGGCAGGGACATACATCTCCCACTAGGTCAGGTGGCATCTCTGCCCAAGTGGAAATATATGTGAAAGTTAAATAGCAATAGTGTTAATTTGAGAGGCATTTTTCAAATGTATATATAGTATGAATTCTATATGTCTGCATTTAGACTTTTCACACATTCAAATGCTGCTTTGTGAAGAGAGTCTGTACTTGCATATATGAGCTGTAAAGACAGTTCTGTGAGTGTTATCAAACTTATTTGCTGGTGAACTTTGTGTTCCTTTACCTGATTAATCTACTGGGATGCATCAGTTTCTTTTGATAATCAACGATGATTGAAATCTCTCATTCAATCACCTTCAGTCTTCCCAATGATTTAGGATTTTGCCTCAAAGGACACAGCTGGTAAATGGGAAAGAGATCTGCATGGATGTGGACAGGTTAAGGTGCTGGTATTGATGAGATAGGGAAGTCTGGAGATACAAGGTCTGGCAGGCAGCAGAGACAGGGTTATCCTCATCATTGTTTCCCTGGACAGAGAGAGAACAGCTCCTGCCACATCAGGATCCACAATCATTGTCGAAGAAGCCCATTAAATCATTCCAGATGATGCCAGTGATTACAGATGTATCTTCAGCAATTTGAGAGTCCCACAACATTTAAGCTTGTCTTTGCAGAGTTCAGTAGATACAATACCATATTAACACCAACAGACTTTCTCAGGGTTTCTCCACTTCAAAACTAGTGATTGCTGAGTCTTTAGACTTTCTTGCTTTTCAGAGCAGAATTCTTCCAGAGGCTTCCCCGCTCGTCTCTGATGGACAGGTCTTCTGCAGATAGGAAGTGCTGATGCGTTTCTATGGTGGAAGGAAATTAACTTATTATGAAGGGTTTAGTGGCACAGATACAGATAGAAACATATTTTGGGTATCATTATGGTCTATACACTAGTGGTCAAAGTGTAGAAAGCCATTGTTTTAGAAATAATACAGGAACAGGAATAGAAGTATGTATTTCTTTTATTTATTTTATTTTATTTTATTTTATTTTATTTTATTTATTTTATTTTTTAGTCAGTGAAATATTAATGACTTAATGGTTCAGTTGTCTATCCCACTTAAAATGCTTCATGTCTTAACGTATTTATGAGGCTTTTTTCCATTTACAACTAAACCAATTTTGAATGAAACACCTTTAGTACTACTATATATATATATAGATGCACATTAATCAGTTTCTTACACTTCAGAAGTAGAAGCTAATTTTTAATGGATACACTTTTGAATTGGGACCTGACTATTTAATTGAAGGTAGCTTTCAGTAACAATTTCTAATGTTGTGATTCTTTGTATTTAATAATGATAGAGTCAGATATGGCACCAAAATTTACAGGTGGCCAAGTAATTCATGAAACTTAAATGCAATGTTGAGATATGACATATATAAATGTGCATAGTGTTACTTTCGGACTCCAGTATCGAGAATAAAGACTCCATCTGCAAATGATTTTTATACCCCTGGCTTAGGCATGATTAAGAGATGATATGTATACTATACATCTTGGCTGCAGTCCTCCAGATATTATGCTCTTTAGTTGTAGTCTGCTAGAGTACTACCTCTGAAGAAGCAAAATTAATATTTAAATACTATAAATTAATAAGTATATGGACACTGTGAAGATAAGCATTCATAGATTTAAAGTATTTTCCTGGCCTCATTGATTCAATGTAGTTGAATAGCACAAATTCTTTTGATTCTGCTTAAACTGTATGGTGTCACACAGTCAGCAGGAAACAGATTTCTGGTGTATTTCTCTTGGTGTATTTTCAAATATATTTTTCTAGAATCACTATGATTTTCTTAGCAATCTACTCAGCAGAAATTATTCTTGCTGATGCTGCATACCATTTTAATGGTTTATGAATTCATAATTCATTGAACTTAATCTGAAATGTATTTCCACAATTATTTATATTTATATTCATTATATACATATTCTTTTTTTTTTTCTTCTTCTTTTTTCCCCCAGAACACAAACTGCTAGTCTTACCAACCTGATCTATACTTTCTCTCCTTTTCCTACTGCAATTGAGTGGAAATCACTCACAGATACTTTGACTTTATATGTCACATTACTCGACATAAAAAACCTCATTTAAATCTATTTGAAACTGAAAAGTCAGCATGTGCTAGAGCCAAAAGATATCTATCTAAGATATCTATGTGTATAGAAAATACTCATAGAAACTTAGAGTGACTATCAGAGTGTAATCACTCAAATATTTACGTTGTTGTCTAGCTTTACTTCAGTGAATAGCTTTTTTACAGCAAATAAGATTACCTGTATTAGGGAAACTGTTCCCTAGTATAGTGCTTGCAGAGTTTGGACATACTAATTCTTCTTGTTATGCTAAGCTTCATTTCCCTTCAGCAGTAAATAAGTGAACTGAAAATCCTTCTTTCTCAGGAAAATTAACAAATAAATAAATAATTCCCAATGAGTACTGCGGAATCCAATATATTTCTTTAGTTAATAATATAAATTTTGTTTCTTCACAATTAGTTGTATATGGAAAAGCTGAGTGCAAGGACATAGTTACACCTTAGAGAAAAGTGCTGCTGATATAGCTGCTTTTCAGGTCATTATTCGTGTATAAAGAAACATATTGTGCGCTAGTATGAGAAAGGACTCTCAGGACCAAAATGGCACTTAAAATTTGGACCCTGATAGCTAACCTGTTTTAGCAAAGGTGGGGCAAGTTCTCCGACCTGTGAATTTAGCCCATACTTAATTGCCACTAGGAAAATAAAACCACTGTGTCTGAATCTGTTCTTCAGATTTGAGTTAGAAGGGCAGTAACAGTGTTGGTAACACACAAATGTTTTTGTTATTTCTGAGCAGTGCATGTAGCATGAAGAGTTTCTTTTTTTACCTGCTCTGACCCTCAGCAAGTAAGATGGGGGTTCACAAGAAACTGGGAGAGGAAATAGCTGGGACAGCTGACTTGAACTTACCAAATGGTCTTCCATGGTGTGTACCATTGTGATCAATCATAAAAGCTCAGGGAAAGAAGGAGCAAGGAGGGTGACCCTGGGAGCCCTGCTCTTCACTGCCTTGCAGCAGTGGCAGCTCTGGACCTTTACTGACCTCCTTGTCCTGCTCTTTGGGCTCTGCCAGTGGCTCAGGAAATGGAGACTTGGGCTGGGCAGCAGAAGCAAGCAGGGCAGCTACCCAGGGAAGAAGGAGAAGGAGAAGAAGGATGGTGTAGAAGATGACGGCCACACCGATGACACCTGGGATCTGGGCAGGGTTTGGGCCGATCACATCCAGTGGCCGGCGCCGTACATGGCCGACAAGTGCAAGGTGGTGGAGGAGCTGGTGGACAAGCTTCTTGGTGCCTGCCAAAGACTCTCCGGGGAATCTCTCTTCAAGCCACGGCTGCAGCCAGCCATCAGCGTGGGCTGCTTCTCCGAAGATGGGAGTACCCGGCAGGACAACGTCCTCTACCGCCTGCTCGTGCCCCTGAGGCAACCCCCAAGGCACGCCTTCCACCCGGAGCTGGGCGCCGAGGGGGAGATGCCAGCGAGGAAGCCCGGCCTGCGCGTGGAGCTGGAGTGTGGCTGGTGGGGGACATGCTGTGCTTCCTCCACCACCCCGAGCACGAGCTGAGGAGAAGACAGGAGCCCAGCCTGCTGCGCACCCTCTGCACCGGCTCCTACCTGGATGTGGAGGAAACCACTCGCTGGTTCCAGGCCTTCATGAAAGCAGCCTGGGAGCTTCTGCCACAGTCGCGCCACTGCCGCTTGACGGTGCTGCCCTCCCGCAGCTCCTGCAAGATCAGGCTGGCCAACGCCTCCTAGAGTATCCTCTCCATTGAGAGCACGCTTGGGGTGCAGATGGACAACTCGGACTCCTTCCTGAGCCTGGAGTAGCCGCGGCCAGCTTCACCAGCAGCACGGCGCCGCCAAAGAGCTGCGCTGTGGCAGAGATGCAGTCTGTCGGGCACACGGCCAGGCATGCCCAACCCCACAGCTTCCACCTCAAACATCTGCAGCCCCACGCCCGTATGCTGGTGAGCAAAGGCTTTTCCCCCCACACCCTGAAGACGGCTGTGATTCACCAGCTGACAGCCACAGCCCTGGCAAGCCTGGCAAAGGAAAGATTGCCCCCTGTGCCTGGATGACCTCCTGCGGTGCCTCTGCTGCTGCCTGGAGAAGAAACACCTCAACCGCTTCCTCGAGAGGGAAGGCAACGAGAGGGTACCTGAGGAGATGGATAGTGTTGTCCCCAGCCTCCCAAACAGCTGGACTGCTCAACTTCTTCCAGGCAGTGAGCACCCAAACTCTTGGAGAGAGTCCATTCTGTCAGGGAGCTTCATCCTATATATTCACGCCAATAAACAGCTTATGTGAACAAACGCTCTGACTGTGTCTGCGCAGTACTTTGTGGGGAAACATGGGCACAGGGTGCTGAGTGCACCGCTGTCACAGAATTAGGAAATGTTTTCCAAAAACACAGGAGCCAGTGTCTGGCTGAGGTTGGAAGGGACCTCTGGAGGTCACTTGGTCCAACCCCACCTTTTAAGCAGGGCCACCTAGAGCAGGCTTCTTAGGATCATGCCCAAGGCCATGGTATTTGCAGGCCTGTCAGTCTGACTGTGGTGCCAGGTGAAACCATGAAGAAGGCTAGTCTGAGAGTTATTGAAAAACACTTCAGAGACAACACGCTCGTTGGTCATAGCCAACATAGGTTCAGTAGGGGAAAGTCCTGTTTAACTCACTCAATTTCATTTTACGACAAGGTTACCCATCTAGGTGACAAAGGGAAGCCAGTTGATGTAATCTTTCTGGAGTTCAGCATAGCTTTTGATACTGCTTCTCACAGTATCCATCCAGACAAAACGTCCAGCATACAGCTAGACAAGTACAATGGGCAAACAGCTGCCTGAAGGGCCAGGCTCAAAGGGTTATGGTAAGTAGAGCTACATCAGACTGGTGGCCAGTCACCAGTGGGGTTCTCCAGAGCTCCATTTTAGGGCCAGTTCTCTTCAATGTTTTCATAAATGATCTGGGCACAGAACTTGAATTCACACTAAGTAAGTTTGTAGATGATTCTAAATTAGGAGGAGCTGCTGACTGCCTCCAGGACAGAGAGGCCTTGCAGAGAGACCTTGACGGACTAGAGGGTTGGGCAATCATCAGCTGTGTGAAGTTTAACAAAAGCAAGTGCCAGATTCTGCACCGGGGAGCGAAGCGGCAATCCTGAATATACGTACAGACTGGGGGATGAGAGGCTGGAGAGCAGCCCCGTGGAGAGGGATGCAGAGGTTCTGGTTGGCAGCAAGTGGAATAAAAGTCAGCAGCATGCCCTGGCAGCCAGAAGAGCCAAGCGCACCCTGGGCTGCACAAAGCCCAGCGCAGCTGGTCCGGGGAAGCGACTGTCCCGCTGCGTTCTGCGCGGCTGCGGCCTCACCTCGAGTGCTGTGCGCAGTTTTGGGCGCCACAATGGAAGGAGGATACAGACCTACTGGAGAGAGTGTACAAAGGAGGGCCATGGAAGTGGTGGAGGGTGTAGAGGGCAAGACATGTGAGGAGCAGCTGAGGTTCCTGGGCTTGTTCAGCCCAGAGCAGAGCAGGCTGAGGGGAGGCCTCGTGGTGGCCTGCAGCTCCCTCACGACGGGAGCAGAGGGGCAGCTGCTGAGCTCTGCTCTGCAGGGACAGCGACAGGACCTGAGGGAACAGCATGGAGCTGGGACAGGGGAGGGTCAGGCTGGGGGTTAGGGAAAGGTTCATCACTGAGATGGCAGTCAGACAGGGGAAAAGGCTTCCCAGAGAACTGGTCATGCCACCAAGTCTGCTGGAATTCCAGAATCATTTGGACAATGCTCTCAGACACGTGGTTTGATTTTTGGATAGTCCTGTGTGGATCCAGGAGCTGGACGTGATGACCCTCATGGGTCCCTTCCAACTCAGGAGAGTCTGTGATTCCATGTCCAGATGTCTTTTGACTCTGCCTCTTTACTTCCCGAATCTCACCCAGCAGAGGTTGTCTTCACTTTGGAAAGCAGAGCAGAGGAGGGGAGAGGAGAGGAGGGGGATTGGTGTGATGTGGCTGTGGTGCCTCTGACAGCACAGAGGATGAGTCCCAGCGGGGGAGCTGTCATCAGGGCAGGCAGCAGCAGCGCCACCACACTTTGGCCTTGGCCATTGGTGAGTGCAGATTGCACCTCCTGCAAGCCATGGCTCGGCTGATCTTCCTCGCCCTGGCTGTGCTGGGCATTGCCCAGAAGCCGTGGTTCCTGGATGATCATGTGGATGTGGATGCAAATGAGCAAATGCAGCAGCATGCAGAGCAGCTGATTGAAGGCATGGCTCGGCTGCTGCATGAGATGGAGGAGAGGAGCCAGGAGCAGAGTGGGGTGGGCCTGGGAGCCCTGCTCTTCACTGCCTTGCAGCAGTGGCAGCTCTGGACCTTTACTGACCTCCTTGTCCTGCTCTTCGGGCTCTGCCGGTGGCTCAGGAAAAGGAACCGTGGGCTGGGCAGCAGAAGCAAGCAGGGCAGCTACCCAGGGAAGAAGGAGAAGGAGAAGAAGGATGGTGTAGAAGATGACAGCCACACCGATGACACCTGGGATCTGGGCAGGGTTTGGGCCGATCACATCCAGTGGCCGGCGCCGTACATGGCCGACAAGTGCAAGGTGGTGGAGGAGCTGGTGGACAAGCTTCTTGGTGCCTGCCAAAGACTCTCCGGGGAATCTCTCTTCAAGCCACGGCTGCAGCCAGCCATCAGCGTGGGCTGCTTCTCCGAAGATGGGAGTACCCGGCAGGACAACGTCCTCTACCGCCTGCTCGTGCCCCTGAGGCCTCCCCCCGGGCATGCCTTCCACCCGGAGCTGGGCGCCGAGGGGGAGATGCCAGAGAGGTAGCCCGGCCTGCGCATGGAGCTGGAGTGTGCCTGCGCGAGGGAGTGGCTGGCAGGGGACATGCTGTGCTTCCTCCACCACCCCGAGCACGAGCTGAGGAGAAGACAGGAGCCCAGCCTGCTGCGCACCCTCTGCACCGGCTCCTACCTGGATGTGGAGGAAACCACTCGCTGGTTCCAGGCCTTCATGAAAGCAGCCTGAGAGCTTCTGCCACAGTCGCGCCACTGCCGCTTGACGGTGCTGCCCTCCCGCAGCTCCTGCAAGATCAGGCTGGCCAACGCCTCCTAGAGTATCCTCTCCATTGAGAGCACGCTTGGGGTGCAGATGGACAACTCGGACTCCTTCCTGAGCCTGGAGTAGCCGCGGCCAGCTTCACCAGCAGCACGGCGCCGCCAAAGAGCTGCGCTGTGGCAGAGATGCAGTCTGTCGGGCACACGGCCAGGCATGCCCAACCCCACAGCTTCCACCTCAAACATCTGCAGCCCCACGCCCGTATGCTGGTGAGCAAAGGCTTTTCCCCCCACACCCTGAAGACGGCTGTGATTCACCAGCTGACAGCCACAGCCCTGGCAAGCCTGGCAAAGGAAAGATTGCCCCCTGTGCCTGGATGACCTCCTGCGGTGCCTCTGCTGCTGCCTGGAGAAGAAACACCTCAACCGCTTCCTTGAGAGGGAAGGCATCTGAGGAGATGGATGGTGTTGTCCCCAGCCTCCCAAACAGCTGGACTGCTCAACTTCTTCCAGGCAGTGAGCACCCAAACTCTTGGAGAAAGTCCATTCCCTCCAGAAGCTTCAGCCTATGCAGTGATGCCAATAAATTACTTGGGTAAACAAATGCTCTGACTTTGTATGCACAGCACTTTGTGGGGGAACATGGGCAGTGGGTGCTGAGTACACTTGCTGCCATAGAATTGGAAAGTGATTTCCAAAACACAGAACTGGCTGAGGTTGGAAGGCACCTCTGGAATTCACATCGTTCCACCTCCCCCCCCACCCCCCAGCTCAAGAAAGGACACCTAGAGTAGGCTGCCAAAGACAATGCCCAAGACCTGTTAATTACAGATCTGTCAGTCTCACCTCATTGCCAGGTCAAATTAGGGAGAAGAATATTCTGAGAGTTACTGAAAAACTCTTCAGAGACAACACACTTGTAGGTCATAGCCAACATAGGTTCACAAGGGGAAAGTTTTGTTGAACTCACTTAATTTCATTTTATGACAAAGTTACCCATCTAGGTGACAAAGGGAAGCCAGTTGATGTAATCTGTTTGGATTTCAGCATTACTTTCGATACTGCTTCTCACAGTATCCATCCAGACAAAACATCCAGCATACAGCTAGACAAGTACATAGTACGATGAGCAAACAGCTGGCTGAAGCCCTGGCAAGCCTGGCGATGTTAAGATTGTCCTCTGCACTTGTATTGCCTTGTGTGGCACCTCTGCTGCTGTCTGGAGATGAAATGCTTCAACTGCTTCCTCTTAGGCAATGAGGGAGTTCTTGAGGAGGTAGGTGGTGTTGTCCCTATCCTCCCGAACAGGTGGCCTATTCAACCTCTTTCAGGGCCAAGTGCAGGAGCTGGTTTCCCACTCCAAGGAACTGTGAATTCCAGAGTGCTTCTTGTCCTGTCACTGGGCACTACTGAAAAGAGCTTGGTTCTGTCTTCTTTTACATGTTTTTGTATACATTGACAAGCTCTCCTCTTGCCTCCTCCAATCTGGACACTGTCAGCTCTCATTCTTGGCGTCTCATTGGAGAGAAGCTTCTGTCCCTTAATCCTTTTTTTTTTTTTTTTTGGCCTTTTACAGGACTCTCCAGAACATCCATTTCTTTCTTGTACTGGAAGGCCCAGGACTGAACACATCACTCCAAGTGTAGCCTCACCAGAGCTGAGGAGAGGGGAAGGATCATATCCCTTGGCCTGCTGGCAACACTTCTAATGCATCCCAAAAATTCCCGTTAGCCTTTTTTTGCAGAGCTACATATAGAGCCCACACTTTTAACTTTATTAGTATAGTTAAGCCATCAAAACTATTATAATGTGGAGTAAGTATATACCAACCCGGTAAGTATTTTTAAAGATTGGAAGATACTACTACTACTACTACTACTACTACTATTATTATTATTATTATTATTATTTTACTTTTTTCAATCAAGTACAAAAGGTGTAAGGAGTTTATTTAGTTTTCATGTCTGTTTTTTCGGAAAATATTTTGTTTCTCAAGGATGAGAAAAGGCAAGCATAAAAACCTTCCGTTTCTAAAACAAGCAAGGACTTTCTAGGAAGGGATAGGGGATAACACTTAAGCATGTGTGTGTGTTTATTATGGTAGTTTAAAGGTACAGAACGAGGAATATTATTTTAAGGAAAAAAATAGAATTGTATTCCACATTAAACTTCTAGTATCTGATGAACAAAATTAACAGAAAAAATAAGTTGTTTATGTCTTTTAGAATTTCAGAGATTTTTGATAAATTCTGTTGACCTTTGAGTGTCTGATTCTGTAAAGCTAATAATGGCTTAATTCTAGATTAATTCTGGTGAGTACAGGCATAGGATGAGTTTGTTTGTTTGTTTGTTTTTTACTGGAGAGTATAAATCTAATCGTTGCTTTTTGCAATTTCAATTGCTCATTATTTTTTTTTCTCAAACTAAAAGACAGAGCTCAAAATAAAATAAAGTTATGTTTTTCCGTGCCAGATGAATATTATAGATTATGATAAATGATTCTTCAGGAACTAAATTGAGGAAACTTGTTGAACCAATGAACTCTGCTAGGTATATACGTACCTTAATCAAGATGTAAAATCCAAGTCTTACTCAATTTCTTTTGATAAGAAACAAGAGGTTACTTACTTTGTGTATATGGTGGAAAGAGGAGGAATGAGTCTCCTGTATGGTGGGGAGAAGGAAACATCCCATGTTGCTGACCAGATTGACAGATGAATGAATGAATGTGGGACACACAAATCACCATAACAATGAACTATTTCACAGTATTCTTTGTAGTCTCACTTGATTTATGCAAGGCACTGACAACTGAGTGACAAGCTTGCCCCTCAAATACTGGCAGGCATTTCAAAGAGCTAAACTGATTTCACAAAACTGAACTGTGCAGTATAGTAATTTAGTCTACTTATTGTCTACCAGGTGAAGTGCTACCAAGGTCAATAGCCTATAGAGATATGGACTACTTAGCTGAACCTTTCTTTTTTTTTTTTTCTTTTTTTTTTTTTTTTTTTTTTCTGTGTGTGGGTGTGTGCTTTTACCTTTTCATGTTTGACCTCTTATATTTCAGTGAAAAAAAAATGAATTATATCTCATGCAGAGTGAAACCCTTGCCTGACTAGTGAGTTATTGAGTCTTTTAAATTCTAAATAAAATGTTCTGAAAATATTTATCCTCAATGCAATTAGGCACCTGAATAATCCTAAATTTGGCCAAGCTGAGACAGTATTATTGAAGAATGTAAGGTTTAAAGTTTTGTAGATTTATGTGTGGATTTAGGCCTATAGTTAAAAAACAAAACAAAACAAAACAACAAAAAAAAAAACAGGTCAAATATTTGTTATACTGTATCTGACAAATGAATTACTTTGAAGATGTAATTGTTGAAGTAATAAAAATGATTACCATTTCAGGTTCCTAAAAAACACCAGACAGCCTTACTGTCCAGACTCTCCTGGGGTCTCCTCAGCCTTGCCTGTGCACACAGGACCCCGTTTCAGCTTATCCCAGAACTGTTGTCCCGTAGGAGACAACAAGTAAGTGCCCATAGGAGTGGCAGTCTGCTGCTGTCTGGGGTCACCTCAACTCCTACTTGATCCCCTTGTAAGGCAGGCTGCTTTGGCTGCTTCCTAAAAATAATTAAGCATCTTGAACAAGTGTTGTTATCTTCACTTACTAAACATTGGTAACAAATTGTTTAAAATGGTGAGAAAATTTTTAATATTAGTATAAAGAAAGGGAGGAAGAAATTTTTGTTTTGCAAAAGCTTAATCATTCTTTTTCGTTTTCTTTGATTACTAGGTTGTTATTTAGATTAGCAACTAATTCTGGCATACCTCATATTATGGTGTGACTGACCAATAGACCCCTACAGTGGAAGAAGGCTCAGCGAAAATGGCCAATGTGCCCAAAAAAACTCAGGCAATAATGCAAGGTGTGAGTGACCAAAGCTGTTGCAAGGAAAGCTGTCTTTGTATCAACGTCAAGGGAACTAGATGGTGGCCTTTGCTTTAGATAATGTCATTTGAGTGGAGCAGCTAGTGGTGTAAAAGTTTCTTCCTGACTTCATTAAAAGGCTGTGAATATCTCCCTCAGTTAACCAGACAGTATGAAGATAGTATACTTCGCTCAACCCAACGTAGAGTATAAAAACTGGACAACTAGCAGGAGAATTATGAAGAGAGCAATGGGTTTGAGCTGTTTTCAACCCACATATTCCTTCCTGGTGACTGGGAATAGCCGGTGTCATGATGGTGAGTATATTGTGGAGACCAATGATGAGAATGATATAGGTATTGTGATTTAACTGCATATCACAATCACTATATTTTGCTAAGTGTTACTTACACTTATTTTGTCATTTCAGTATATTTTCTATCACTCTGCTAATCAAAAATCCCACATAACATGATTTTTTTTTTCAAATAAATACCTTCCACATGTGGAATATCTGAAAGAAGCTGGTCAAAGATTATTGGACTCTAGCAAATTGTTTACATGCAAATTTTCAACAATACAAGGAATCTATTCCTGGTTCACTAAAAGAAGAGACATGTAAATTGATTTGTTTATTAAATAAAAGGTTTTACCATGCAAAGTCCCATATTTAATCCTCTCATTTTCTGAAATCCACTGAGAATAACTTTAACATTATTAGAATGGCATAGAAGATGTGTAACAGATCATTTTTGCAGGGATCACTTTTTATAAATAATATACAGAATATATATATATGTACAGCTGAAAATTTTGCCAATGACTTTGAAGCCTGCTAATTCAGTACATTTTTGCAGTTTAAAATTTAAAATTACCTTTGATAGAATGCTGTATTTAGTAATAAGTGAGTCATCCATACTCTATATAAACAGAGAGTGTATTCAATGGAGAAAAAGATGAAATAATTTGATTAAGATGTACCACTTTAATTAGCAAAATGTCCCCAAGAACAGGGAAATAGGACGGTTTTCAAATCCCCTTCTGATTTACAGTCTGAGGGGGTCATTAATATATTAAAAAAAAAAAAAAAAAGTAAAGAATGCCTTAAAAAGTGTCTCTAACATTGCTTGTTGTTTTTGTATTGTCAATGTCAGTGAATGTTGGCTATTTTTGTGTCTGTATTCTCTTACAGAATTAGTGAACAGAGGTTAACAGCTAGATGTACAACATATATCTATTTAAATATAGCTCATGTTCCTGACAGATCTGAATTCTTTTCTTTGCTAGTATGCTGTTTTGCAGCGACCAGCATGGAGTAATGTATGAATATTTCATCTTTGGACATTAAGATCCAAACACAATTAGTTAATAAACATAAATGAGTACAATTAATATTTTATTCCATAAGCTATTGGCCATCTGGATGAGCGAGTGCTGAGGATCTGGATTTGCAATGCTGTCACATTTCTGGATTACAATGTTTTCAGTATTAGAGTCAATGCTTTGCCTGTACAATCCCTATTATAGTTCCTAGTTCAGTTGCAAAATCATTTTTAACAATAGAGTGGAGGTGTTAGCTTGCTTATCCCTTGTGCAGAATTCTCTATGGACTACTAGCTGTAGGAAGGGAAATTAACCTTGCTAAACGAAATTAGTCTTTTTGAACACTGCTGTTATTTCCTCCGTCCTTCATCCTATCACAGCCATAGCTTAGATGTAACCCAAATGGAATACTCATGTGAATGCAAAAAATTATTTTTCTTTCCAAAAGTGATGGATGCTTACCAAGTTACTGCTCTCTGTTCTCAGCAGGGTATAACAGTAACTAGCCCCTACAGAGGCGTGAGCTGAAATGTAATAGTCCCTTTAAGACTTTGATTATAGTTAAGAGTACCTGAGAGTTCTGGTCAAAGTATATTAGCAACTTGATTAAATTCCTCTCCGTTCCTCTCAGACAATGCCCTTAACTGCTTCTGTTGTTTTACTGTATTAAAGGCTCATCAGAGTTATGGCTCCTGACTTAGAGAGTATTAATCACCACTGGGAGAGCACCACCAGGGTAAAGTGACAACACCAACACACTTCTGCTGCTGTGTTTTATGAAGAAGGTCAGTATTACCTTTATTGCATTGGCATTTGTAAGACAGCAATTCTACACTTAGATTTTTTGAAGTGTCAAGGACATGACTCTAACTGGGTATGTGAAGACTGCCTCAAATTTCCTTGCAGGACTTTTTATTAAGATATTTACATGTCCTTATTGTACCTACATGTGATCTGGGAACAATAGTAGTTTCACAGATCTATTAGATTGCTAAAAGTGACTTTTTTTGTTGTTGTTTCATTAATGTTTGAATTGTTAGAGTCATACCCACTGATACACTGGTAAGTAAAAAGGTAGGTACATCTAGCAACTTGATATTCACATCAGGAAAAAAGATATTGCCTAGATTAAATGTGTATACTGTTTACTAATATTTAGCCTGACTGAACATCTAGCTGCAGCAATATAAAACTAACATGAAAATAAAGTCCTGGATTATCTTTATGAATGAAATAGGTGTGCAGAGCATAAACACATTTGTCTGTGTACCTTGATTGGATAGTAGATATGGTTCTATTTTTATAAAAGATACATTCCTTTGTGAAACAGATATTTATTATTTGCTATCCCTGTTTTGCAGCACAAAATGTATCTATATGTATTCAAATTATTTTGTAGGTATAAGCCTTCAGAAAAGAGGTGTGGTAAACAAGATTATAGTCACTGCATTACTTGGAAAATGGTTTAGTCTTGCATTTTCAGATACTTAAGTATTCATTTACAGTGAACAACAAAGCTTCAAAGCTTTTTTCCCCCATCTTTTCCAAGCCTTCCTTTGCTGTTTATCTACATGCAGTTATATAATTATATTTAATGATTAATCATTTGATATGAGCCAAAGTGATCTTTTTAATTAGCAGTAGCAATACTACACCTTGTTTTTTGCATTAGGATGGTAGGTAATTTTTTATTTATTGTTTTCTTTCATAATAAAGGGTTCAGGAGAGATGTTTATCAGGACAATTAGTGACCCTAGGGTTATTTTAGCTAGGAAAACAAGCCAAATCAAAATTATAACATCCCAGCATGCCTTTGATCAGATGTAGCATTGCTCTCTGTGGACTCAGAGAACATGCTTCTTTGCCAAGAACATCTGGCTTTTGAAAAGCTGATAATAAATTTGGGATTCCTTTAAGAAAATCAGAAAAGAATTGCAAACCCAGGAGTGACTTATATAGTGTTTTGTTGTTGTTTGTTTTTGGGTTTGGTTTTGTTTATTTTGAAGTGGAAGCAGTTTAATTTCCCTTAGGGATGAAGAGCAGACTGAGAAGGACTCGTCAGTAAGTAAAGCTAGCCTAAACAAATTATTCAGTAGATGCATTCAGTTCTGCAAACACCAGAAATTATGATTTTAACTGCAGTTTGCAAAGTACGTTTTCACATACATCATGAACATGAAGCAGTGAGAAAGATTTTTAAAAACTATCATTCTAAACAAGTCATATTCTGTTCTGTATATTGAATTAGAGAAAGTTCCTTATAAAAAGATTTATGTATCGAATCGAATAAGAAAATGTTCCTATAAAAAAGCTTTTTTTAAAAAAATATATTTGTTTTTTAATTCTCTTGGGATTGACTCAATCAGAAGTTTAAGCACATGTCTAATTTAAAAGCTATGATTAGCTTCATGGAGACTAACTTAATATATATGATTTAAGTTCAGCATGTCACTAATGTAATTTGCTGAACCAGAGTCTGTGTTCTATGCATGCAGGAATATCTATGCTGCTTCCATCTGTGGTGCATTGTTACCTTCACATTATAGCTAAGAAGTCTTTTAATTTAATCCACACTGCACTATGTCACCACCAGAATCTAATACATTTTTTTGTTTTGTTTTATTTTCCAAATAATTTAAATTTTTAGACCATTATCAAGTACATCTTTTCTTCCTTGAAGCTGAACACATTGACTTCAGATGATTACGCTTAACTTTCCCAGAAGTCCAGACAAGCAGATGATAACTTCCACCAGGACAATAGAGTGAAGCTCAAGGACACACAGCATCTCATTTTCCAAACCTGGAAAATAAGCACCAGAATGACTCATCAGCCAGGTATGTTTACTGTGCTGAAGTAGCTTATCAGTAAAAGAAACAGACTTAAAAATCATTTGTGCATACAGATGAGTGGTTCTGTAGTTTTGCATTTCATAGTTTTGTGCAGATGTATGTTAGCAGCACTAAAAGCATTATCAAGGCCTCAGTGGAAGGGAAAATGGATCTTTTCTCAGTGGGTATAGAAATTTGTCCTTGCTAGAAGCTGTATCCTTCTGCCATGTACCGCATAGTTATTTAGACAGCAGAATGAAGACTATCTGAGGTCTTCTGTGCAGCAGGAAAGCTAAAATTTTGCTCTTCTGTCCCAGCATGCTATTATCTAGGAAGTATGCGTGTTCAGGAAAGACAAGAGTGAGAATAATTTGATTAAATGCACTGTCATTTATATGACAGTTGTTGCTTGTTTTGGGTGCAAAACCTCAAAAACCTTAGTGAAATCAGTAGTCAAATAGCTGTTGTAAACTAGGAGTAGTTTGTGAATATGGATCAGAATTTTGTTTGTTGCATATGTTCATCCATAGTATATTATTATTATATATAGTATATATATCCAGATATATACTATAATATGTACTATATATCCATAATATATTATTATAGTATATATTACCTGTTTGCAGGAATTGGGTGCACATTGCATTTGGGAGAATGTCTATTAATGTTTTTACCAAGTGATAAATGTAACCTGTGCTAAGAAGTTAAGAGGATTTATATAGTATCTAGAGATAGTTTCATGTTGTTTATTTTCTTGTTACTTTGCTTACCTCCTTTTCTCAACTACATGACAGAATTCTGTTTTCCTTCCCTCCCCCTCTGATCCCCCCCCCAAATCACAGAATGAAAGAGGCAATGAGCTAGCTGTCTTTTAGAGATCTGTGTATTCTTCATTTACATAAGTGAGTGATCTATGATTTGTGGCATTTCAATAGGAAAAGACCTTATAAAATATTTATATTTTGAGAGATTTGAAGAATTACAATCAACATCTAATTAACTCACACAAGAAATATTATATTCTGTGATGATCATGACACCAAGTTCCTTAATGTTACATTCCTACTGTAATTGTTGTCATTCTCTGCTTTCATCCCATCACCTTTTTTGTGTCTTTCATTCCAACTTTGATCATTCACCTTGACAAAGTCTCAGTTCAGCATAGGACTGGTGTATATGTTTAAGTTTTAAGCATTGATTACCTCATTAGCCAGTTGCACTTCTACTCTTGCTAACGGCCCTCAGTTCAGAAATATACATAAATAGTTTTCTGAATCATGATGGAATAGCTGGCTGACTCAATGTCTTTAACATAAACCTTTCATTAGACCCTGCTAAGGAACCTGCTAAGGTTTGATGTTTTGCTGGCCTGGGCCAGCAAAAGCCCATGGAAAATAGAAATTAAGACATACTTTGAGAATAATAATCAGTAAAGCAGATTAAAAAAAAAAAAGGGAAAAAAAAAAAGGAGGACAGTATCAAACGTGGGGTGATTCTGTAAGAGAAATTCCATCAAAACCATCTAAATTTTTCTTGAGAGAACAGATCGGTATGTAGAATGGTCTTTCTCAGGTGGCATTCTGCTGGTTCCAGCAGCAATACTGACTCACCAAATGACAGCCTCAGGTTGTTTTCATCTCCCACATAGCGGTTAACATAGTTTACAAAATCACAGGTTGTTGTACTGATTTCAATCTCAACATTTTATTCTGATCAGATTTATTAGCTTGGCCAGTATTTTGGTAAAGCTAAAGGTCTGGACATGAATGAGAAGGATGAAGCAAAGGAAAGGAATTCATTATGGTAGCTTTACCACAGAAGACAACCTTAATCACAATGAAGGGGGACAAATTTCCTTTTTTGCTTTAATCTTCACATGTCTAGCTATGATGTCTTCTCTTTGGTTCTTTCAACAAAATTATTAAAACCAATGCAGAAGTGGAAGGAAATCTAGTGTCTGTTGACAGTCTTAGGGCACAAAATAGCTGTTCACTCCCTGCTTGCTTCTTGGATCCTATGGCCTCTCAGCCACAATTTGTAGTACCACCTGGTGGGACTATTACTGGTCATCATCACCCAAATGGAAGAACATAATGATTGCCACAATGGACTGGCCCAACCAGGTATGCCTAAGTGCCCTGTCTCCAGCAATAGGCAAAGATAGATGATTAACAAAGAGTCTAAGAGGACAAGGATGGTATGATACCTTCCATGAACACTCTTTGCAGTCTTCAGTAAATTACAGTTCATAAACCTCTAGGACCAAAAGTATTTTTATATTTCGTAGTGCTAGGTTATTTTTTTTTTATGATGCTTGTCATTTCTGTATAGATGTGCTACACAGTACCAAGTTTCAAGACCATGCAGAAACGAATTTTGGGTGCAGCAGGTTAGAGCCTGAAAGTTTATTCCACACTGTGGCCTTGAAATAATATATTTGAAATTATTTGCGTAATGAAACAAAGATACTTTTAAGGTATACCTGTATCCGTCATTGAAGGATTTTTTTCATATTTCATTTTAGCCGTACTTACCTTTGTCTGTAAATGCATATTGGAATCTAAAGTATATAATAACAATAAACATAGTATATAATAACCATATGGGATTAATATATAGTAGAAAATAATAAAAATAACTAATGATACATAATATTAACATAAAATGGAATAATCAAATGTCAGGCTTTCTCCTGGTCCTTGTACATCACCAGTTATACTTCAGGTTTTGAATCTCCAGGGAGGAAAAAAATATTCTTTTCAACCTGTACTGGTGTGATCGAAGTCAGCTTTTGTGCTTCTGTGAGCAAGTGACTTATAGCATTGTCTGAAGCCAAGTATAATTTGAGTGGCTGAAATACAAGCTGCCACATGCAGTTTACTAGTCTGCAGTAGTGAACTATGATGTTCTATTACAGCCATTTAATGGCACTTGAGTGATTAGAATTTATGTTTGCTGCACATACAGTGACACAGTGGCTTTTTCTAATTAAGGCAATATTAGAGAACTGTTCTCTTGGTTAGTGCCAAATGATGATCTTCAGTGTGGGATATTCCTAGCTCCAAAATATGCAATGGAAAAATGGTTCTACCTCTAGGCATATAAGCTTTGTCTTTCACTAGGTTCATTGCAGTTTGACATATTTAAATTAAACTATCAGAAGCTTTCTGTGGGAACACCGGAAAGGATCCTAGAATCAGTGTAAGGAGAACAGCCTTTGGTGGCATCCCAGAGCTCAGGAACATGTGAATGTACAACTAGAGACACCATGCTGAGCCCACACAAGAGGTTCTGAGAACTCTTCTTGCACCCTTAGTTTAGCAGATACTCCATAGTGCTTCAGCAGCCCTTTTAGAAATGGAGTCTCTGTGTTACTTAGATTTACCAATATTTCTTTTAAAAATAGCACTTCCTCTGTAGACACAGTATTGAAAATGACTGACATCACAATGAAATAATCAGGTTACAGTATAAATCATTTACAGTAATATGCTGAATTCCACAACACTTCTAATTTCCTTAGTGAATCATTTTCTTACGTGCTTGTTCAATTCTGTGTTGTATCCCACAGTTGGATTTAGTAGATTAAGAAGCAGAAGCTTTGTACACAATTCAGAATGTGGCTGTCAAGTTTTGCTGGCTATCAGGTCCTCAGTCACCTGAGAAATATTAAATCTTTAAAGACCTTTCCTATGCCACATTTTTTCTACATGTTACAAGTTTTGTATAATAGAGACTATTATTGTAGAAGATATTTGAATGGCAATATTAATATATTTTTCTTCCTCTCTAACATTTCATTTTCTTATTAAAATCAAGCACTCCAGTTAAAGAAAAATAAAATAAATTAAAACAAATAAACAAACAAACAAACAAAAAGAAAAACACTGCAGAAACTGATCATGCTAATGATTCTTCCAATCATACTGTGTGTCATTTTGTTATATCTTCGGAATGCATCCTAATATTTAAAACATGCTAACTTCTGACTTAATCTCCTTCCTCCAAATCCTATATTACAATCACAAGGTGTCCCCAGCATACTACACAGTCTCACAACTTTGTGTTATGTTGTATTTTGTTTCAGGGTTTGGGGGGTGGGTTGTTGTTTTTTTTGCCACTCAGTATTTTTCATTTGTTTGCCTGATACTACTGTATTGCAAGACTCCAGGTCTACGAGGTCAATGGCCTCCATTTCCAGGAAGTTTCCAAGGGAATATTTTCTATTTGTGTTTACATATTCTGAATCTGTGCTTTCAAAGTCATTTTTTCATCTGAGTATTTCCTTCTGCTGGCTTGCATTTATTTCTTCCATTGTAATAACATACTTCATTGACAAAAGAACCCAAGGGGACGTATGCAGCTAAACAGAAATTTTCAGATGGAGAATAGAAAGCAAACAGGTACTTGCTAAAGCAAATTTTGACTTAGATACTGCTTTTGCTATTTCTAAAATCAAAGGGGAAAAGACATGTATTAAGTCTTTCCTCTCCCTGTTAAATTACTTGAAAGTCTATCTGTAGGCTCAGCACAGAATTTCACTAGGAGTTGAGCAAGCTATGTTCTATCAAGACTCTTTCTGAAGATATTACTGGTAATTGAATTTTGATTTTTTATGGTGAAAAGGAACATTTAGAAACAGAATAATATAAAATACACACACACACAAAAAAGCCAAAACAAAACAAAAAAACACTTTGATATGGTTATTAAGGGTTTAGTAAAACAGTAAGCCAGTATTTATTTATTTATTTATATATTTAATCTAGTGAGTACAGAAAAGCAGGTATGACTTATATGCAGAACTACAGCAGTAAGAAGAAAACAGTGGTGTGATTGTACCAATCAATTCCATCTAGTTTTTCAGAGTTGTAAACATTCGCTGTTCTATAGGGCTTTGTTATGCATGAGTGCAATATTACTTCCTAACTTTTTTCCTACCACGTATACATATTTTCCGCTGAATTATTTTACAGAGATATAAATGTATAATTTTTAGAAATTTAGAGATATAAATATAATTGTATAATTATTTTCTGCTCTATTTTGCAGAAATCACACAGCCTGGAAGTGGTATTTTTTTCTAGTGTTTCTTGAGCTTGCACAGAACAGAGAAATCTGTTAAACAAGATTACTGACTGTAAGATTAGAATTGCTACAGCTATATTAATTGAAAAGTTGTAGTAGCATTTGCTACGATATTCTGAATAGTCCATTGAACTCTAGCTTGAAATTAATCTGAAAAAGAAACACAGTTTCATATAGGGTTTATTTCTCATGGAAAGGGCTTTAAAATGAACATCAAAATACTATTAGTGTATCTACTCTGAGAAGTTGTCTATGGAAACTTAGCAGTTTTCCAATTAGAAATGAAAATTCAAGTTTTTCTGTTTATGTAATAAGTATACACATGGTACTATACACATGGTACATGCTTTGGACTTTTTTTTTTTTTTTTTTTTTTTTTTCAGCATTCTCTTAGAGGTCCTGGTGAAGAGTCCCTGAAAAATAATTTCTCAATTAGAAAGACGTTACACAAAGATTGTTTCTGTAGACTTGGAGACCACAGTTCAAAGAGCAGCTCTACCCAGCTCTACCTTAGACAATCTAATCTCCTGTTGAACTGTCAGTCTTTTTCTCAGATTTTCTTTGTGTTCCAGAGTTGGTATTGTAGACATCTTTTTAAGTATCATACATGTGTCTATACCACAGTCCCTTGCTACCTGTGTGTTCCACACCTGGAAAATTCAGCTATTGCCATGCCTATCTGCTCCAAAGTAACCACAAATATTATCATTTTTAATCAGCTGAAATCACAGAATTTCTAGGTTGGAAGAGACCTCAAGATCATCGAGTCCAACCTCTGACTTAACGCTAACAGTCCCCACTAAACCATTTCCCTAAGCTCTACATCTAAACGTCTTTTGAAGACTTCCAGGGATGGTGACTCCACCACTTCCCTGGGCAGCCTGTTCCAGTGCCTCACAACCCTTTCAGTGAAGAAGTTCTTCCTAACATCTAACCTAAAACTCCCCTGGCTCAACTTAAGCCCATTCCCCCTCGTCCTGTCACCAGGCACGTGGGAGAACAGGCCAACCCCCACCTCGCTACAGCCTCCCTTGAGGTACCTATAGAGAGCGATAAGGTCGCCCCTGAGCCTCCTCTTCTCCAGGCTGAACAAGCCCAGCTCCCTCAGCCGCTCCTCGTAGGACTTGTTCTCCAGGCCCCTCACCAGCTTCGTTGCCCTTCTCTGTACCCGCTCAAGCACCTCCATGTCCTTCTGTAGCGAGGGGCCCAAAACTGAACACAGTACTCGAGGTGCGGCCTCACCAGAGCTGAGTACAGGGGGACGATCACCTCCCTAGCCCTGCTGGTCACACTGTTCCTGATACAAGCCAGGATGCCGTTGGCCTTCTTGGCCACCTGAGCACACTGCTGGCTCATATTCAGCCGACTATCCACCATCACTCCCAGGTCCTTCTCTGCCTGGCAGCTCTCCAACCATTCCTCTCCCAGCCTGTAGCTCTGCTTGGGGTTATTGCGCCCCAGGTGCAGGACCCGGCACTTGGCCTTGTTGAACTTCATGCAGTTGACCTCAGCCCATCGGTGCAGCCTATCCAGATCCTCCTGCAGAGCTTTCCTACCCTCAAGCAGATCGACACACGCACCTAACTTGGTGTCATCTGCGAACTTACTGAGGGTGCACTCGATGCCCTCGTCCAGATCATCGATGAAGATATTAAAGAGGACTGGCCCCAGCACCGAGCCCTGGGGGACGCCACTAGTGACTGGCCTCCAACTGGACTTGGCTCCATTCACCATGACTCTTTGGGCCCGGCTAACCAGCCAGTTTCTAACCCAACGAAGCGTGCGCCAGTCCAAGCCAAGAGCAGCCAGTTTCTTGAGGAGAATGCTGTGGGAGACGGTGTCAAAAGCCTTGCTGAAGTCAAGGTAGACCACATCCACAGCCTTTCCCTCGTCCACCCAGCGCGTCACTTTGTCATAGAAGGAGATCAGGTTCGTCAAGCATGACCTGCCTTTCATAAACCCATGCTGACTGGGCCTGATCGCCTGCTTGCCCTGCAAGTGCTGCATGATGACTCTCAGGAGGATCTGCTCCATGAGCTTTCCTGGCACTGAGGTCAAACTGACAGGCCTGTAGTTTCCCGGGTCTGCCCTCCGGCCCTTCTTGTAGATGGGCGTCACATTTGCTAGCCGCCAGTCGATTGGGACCTCCCCCGATAGCCAGGACTGCTGATAAATGATGGATAGTGGCTTGGCCAGCTCCTCTGCCAGTTCCCTCAGTACCCTTGGGTGGATCCCATCCGGCCCCATCGACTTGTGCACATCTAAGTGCCGTAGCAGGTCACCAACCAGTTCTTCATGGATAATGAGGGCCACATCCTGCTCCCCATCCCCTTCCACCAGCTCAGGGTACTGAGTATCCAGAGAACATCCGGTATTGCCGCTAAAGACTGAGGCAAAGAAGGCATTGAGCACCTCCGCCTTTTCCTCATCTCTTGTAACTAAGTTTCCCCCCGCATCCAGTAAAGGATGGAGATTCTCCTTAGTCCTCCTTTTGTGTTGATGTATTTATAGAAACGTTTTTTGTTATCTTTAACGGCAGTAGCCAGATTGAGCTCCAGATGAGCTTTGGCCTTCCTAATTTTGTCCCTGCACAGCCTCGCTACTTCTTTAAAGTCCTCCTTAGTGGCCTGCCCACTTTTCCAAAGCTTATAAACCCTCTTTTTCCTCCTAAGATCAAGCCACAATTCTCTGTTGAGCCAGGCCGGTCTTCTTCCCCGCCAGCTCGTCTTTGGGCACGTGGGGACAGACCGTTCCTGCGCCATTAAGACTTCCCTCTTGAAGAGCACCCAGCCTTCCTGGACTCCTCTGCCCTTCAGAACCGCCTCCCAAGGGACTCCACCAACCAGTGTCCTGAGCAGCTCAAAGTCAGCCCTCCGAAAGTCCAATACAGCGGTTTTACTGGTCCCCTTCCTGGCCTCGCCAAGAATAGTGAACTCCACCATTGTGTGGTCACTCTGCCCAAGACAGCTCCCGACAATCACATCCTCCACCAGTCCTTCTCTGTTTGTGAAGAGAAGGTCTAGCGGGGCACCACCCCTGGTAGGTTCACTAACCAGCTGCGTCAGGAATCTGTACAAAACATAAATATTTTCAAGGTAGAGAAACTGAACTGGTAATTCTGAGCACTGAGCTATATATATTAATTTATTCAAGACACTAACACTAGTGTATCACTTGAAAGCAATTTAGCAGGAGAAGAAATACAACGGAGCAAAGCCAGTAATTTTTCTAGTTATCAACAGGCTCTTTACCCAGTATCACTGGCTCTGGCTTTAACACTGCTCAAAGTAGTCCTCAGATTTCAGCTTTCACTGCAGCATGAACTCTTTAAACTGACTGAGCTCTTTTTGTTACCAGCATTTTCACTGGATGAAAGTTTGGCTTTGTACTCAGATGTCTCCTAAGAACTGTTCATTCTTAACTGTCCATAGAAGTTAAATAAAGTCACATCCATATTAATTTTACTTTATCAGGTTGCTTTTGTTTTTTTCTTTCAAATTTTCTAAGCTCGGTATGTTCCAGTAAGAAATAGTGACAATAAGAGAATCCAATTATCTCTAGATGGATGAAGTCCTCAAAGCTGTATTTTCAGAGATAGAAAGAATGACGAAAGTGAAAATGCCAAGGCACACATAGGTATCAAACAGTGAAACAAAATGCTAGTGCAACATGATGTGATGGGAAGTTAAGTGCTGAGAGCTTCCATCCTTTCTGGAAAATCCTACACATAATGACATACACAGACATACCAGAACTATTGCACCCGTACAAGGCAAATAACTGGCATATGCACTGTGAATCCAGTGCATCCTGATCATAGACTGACTCTGCAAATAATCTTCTATGAAACAGAGGAATCAAGGGGCTCAAGTGTATTACACATGGAGCTAGCACAAGGCATGCATGGCAGGACTGGAGTACTCTTGCATGTTTCTTGCATGTTTCACCACACATTTAAACTCTATCTGTTCAGGACATAAGGGCTTTGAGAAGGATTTCTGAATATCTGGAAATTTAGGAGTGAAGGGTTGAAGTGGGTGATTAATAGTATAGAACTACAGGACCCTTAGCCTTTACCTCAGTCTATCAAATTCTGTGCCTTCACACAGGCTCAAAATATTATATTCATAAGTTATTCCTGAGGCATGATGTAATAAAAATACATGTTTTTCGTTGAAAATGAATAGAATGTTTGTTTGTCTGTTTTTTTTTGTTTGTTTTGTTTTGTTTTTCCTGACATCTTACATGCATTTCAAAAGCCATGTCACTTAAAAAACAATGCTTGCTTTATAATTTATTTATTACATATCATTATTCCCTAGCAAGATGCATGAAGAGACCAAATCCTCTGAATGAATTCTTCAGTGGAAGCTAAAATGATTCCATAGGAAATAGGAAACCCCAGTCACCCGGGAATCTTGGAAATGATTGTGGACTGGCCAGAAGACAAAGACTTAGGAATATTGCCAGAGGAGGAGGTGACACATGCTGAAGAGGCCCCGCTGTGTAATAAACTACAAGAAAATGAGTTGCACTATGCATAGTTCACTGATGGGTCCTGTTGTATTGTGCAAAAGCATCAAAGATGGAAGGCTGCTGTATGGAGTCCTACATGACAAGTCATAGAAACTGCTGAAGGAGATGGTGAATCAAGCCAATTTGTAGAAGTGAAGGTCATCCAGCTGGCTTTAGATGTTGCTGAATGAGAAAAGTGGTCAGTACTCTGGCTGTATACTGACTCACGTCAAATGCCCTATGTGGGTAGTTACAGCAATGGAAGTAGAGCAAATGGCAGTGCAGAGGCAAACCCATCTGGGCTGCCGCATTGTGGCAAGATATTCTCACCTGAGTAGAGAACCTGGTTATAAAAGTATGTCATGTAGATACTCATGTATCCAAGTCAGGCTACTGAAGAACATCAAAACAAACAGCAGGTGGAGTGGCTCAGGTGGATCTGGACTGGCCAAAAAAGGTTGAATTATTTATAGCTCAGTGGGCCCATGACACCTCAGGCCATCAAGGCAGAGATGCAACATACAGATGGGCTCATAATCAAGTGGTGGACCTGGCCATGGACACTATTGCACGGGTTATCCATGAATGTGAAATACACACAACAATCAAGCAAGCCAATTGGTTAAAAACTCTCTGGTATGAAGGATGATGTCTGAAATATAAATACAGGGAATCCGCCAAGGCAAGCACCATGTACTTACAGTGGTGGAAGTAACTACTGGATGGTTAGAAACATATGCCATCTCCCATGCTACCACCCAGAACACTGTTCTGGGCCTTGAAAAAAAGGTTTTACAGTGACATAGCACCCCAGAAAGAATTGAATCAGATGAAAGGACTCATTTTTGAAACAACCACATAGACAGCTGGGCCAAAGAGCATGGAATTGAGTGGGTATATCACATACCCTATCATGCATCAGCCTCTGGGAAAATTGAACAATATAATGGACAATTAAAGACTACACTGAAAATGATGGGACATGCAAATATTGGAGTATCTATTTAGCAAATGCCGCCTGGTTAATCACCACTAGAGGATCTGCCAACCAAGCTGGTCTTGCCCAATCAAAACTTCTATGTACTGTAGAAGGGGATAAAGTCCCTGTATTGCATATAAAAAACATACCGGAGGAGACTGGGTTATTTCTGCCTCAGGCAAAGGCAAACATCCATGGGATTGCTTTTGCTCAGGGGCCCAAGTACACTTGGTGGGTAATGCAGAAAATGGGGAAATCCAATGTGTTCCTCAGGGGATTTGATTTGGGGTGAGAATAGCCTGTGATTTGAATTGTAATATTCCAGTTGCTGTATCTATATAATGCTGAATACCATCACTATTCTGTTAATGTTATTACAGTAAGAGTCACCCAGACTGATGAAGAATGAATTTTGATGGAACCAAGCACAGTGCAGTGGTGGTAGAACACAATAAGCTCTGTGGTGATGGAACCAGAGCTGCCTTCAGCGTGCAACAGTCCAACATCAGACAGCATCCCTCCTGACCTGAAGTACCATTTTGACCCAAAGAAGTCCAAGGTCATGGACTAAAAGACATGACGACAGACATTTAGAGAGATGGCCCACAAACTAAGGGGATAGTGTCTGCGTGTCATGAAGTGGGAAGGGTGGCGGTGGTTAATTAGAATCTATCAGAAAGTGTGGGACCTGAGCAAGGCTTAAATATTATCGGAGAGGTGGATATTGTCCTGATTTGGCTGGGACAGAGTTAGTTTGCTTTATAGTGGCTGATACAGTGTCATGTTTTGGATATAGGAAGAAAATAAAGTTGATAACACACCAATGTTTTGGATGTTTCAGAGTAGTGATTACACACAGCCAAGGACTTTTCAACTTCTCATGGTGACATGTCAGTGAGGAGGCTGGGAATGCACAAGAAGCTGGGAGGAGACACAGACAGGATAACTGACCCAAACTAGCCAAAAGGATATTCCATCTTCTATGAAGTCATGCTCAATAATGAAACTGAGGAAGTTGGTTGGGGAGGCTGCTAGTGCTTGGAGATGGGCTGGGCATCAGTTGGCAAATGGTGAGCAATTGCATTGTGGATCCCTTGTTTGTTTGTTATTATTGCTTTCTTCATTTTCTTATTAAACTGTCCTTATCTCAACCCATGAGTACTTGGACACCTCCATTTCACTGTTGGGGAGTGAGCAAATGGCTGTGTGGTGCTTAGCTGCCTGCCAGGTTATAACATAACACCAGTCTACATCTTAGAAACATGAGAAATTTCCACAATAATGATAGAAGTCAGGGTCAAGAGATAAGAAGGGAAATCTCTATAGCAATCTAGGCTTAACCAGGAGGTGCCTTGGTATATCCATCATCTTTCATACCATTGGTGGCCCATAACTGAAGGAAATAGGTAAAAAAAAAAAGTCAAGTAGGATAGTGGTAGCCTGACCTCAGTTGTAAAAAGAGCTTCAGCCCATATTTTCTAGCTTGTCTGAACAGAAATAGTATTTTTGTTTTGTATTTTATAAAAAAAAATTTATAATGTGAACTATCTTACTAAACATGCCAAAGATAAAATTTCATCTGAAAAGTCTGTGGAAGCCTGGTTATTGAATCTATGCAGCTTTTCTTAATTTTTTGTTAATTTTTTATACTAGGAATACAAAGCTTATTTATTTATTTATTTATTTATTTCCAAATCACTAAGTACATTTGTTTTCTTGGATGATTCTATGATCAAGAATATAGAGAATGTGTTTGAAAGCACCTTTTGGAGCAGGATCTCCTGGAACTTAGTAGGTCAAGTACAGATCTAATTATTTTTATTCTCCTTATCTTCTGAATTGTCAGGAGTTTGGTATTCTTTAAAGGATTTCAAACAGAATTTAATGAAAATTGCCATTCCTTCTGTTGTCAAATTCAACCAGATAGTAGAAGTAAATCAAGTAATGCTACTTTACAGAAATTTCACAGAGTCACAGAATCATCAAGGTTGGAAGAGACCTCCAAGATCCCCTAACCTCTGACCTAACCTCACCAACCTCTGACCTAACACTAACAAGTCCTCCACTAAACTGTATCACGGAGCTCTAAATCTAAATGTCTTTTAAAGACCTGGTGAGCCAACCGCCTCCTTGGGCAGCCTATTCCAATGCCTAACAACCCTTTCAGCAGAGAAGTTCTTCCTAATATTCCTAAATTTCAGTAGAGTGTTTACAAGTTAAGGAAGTCTTCAATCAGTTTTATCAAATTACATATTGGAGCCTTTTCCCCTAATCACTCAAAGGTGTGATAAGATGCATTGTTGCAGTATACCTGAGAGAAGAGTCACATGCAGTAATAATTAACCTAAAGGTTATGTTCTTTTCCATAGGATGCAATACTGTTTGTGGGAAGGTGTGGGTAAAATCTATTTAGTGAAGTTCATAAGGAAACAAGCCTTTTTGTTTGTTTTGTTTGTTTGAAACAAACCTTCCATTTACACAAAATTATGTATAAATTGTTCTGATAAAATTGAAACCTTAGCTACTTGTCAGTATGGAATAAATTCCCTTTGAGGTTTCTTACAGTTTCTCAATCCAAAAAAGGCCCCCTGAATTCAGTTCAAATCTGGCATAACTCATTGACTTGCTGTACAGTCAGTCTCCACTTGCTGGTTTGATATCAAGGAATATCAAAAATTTGCCTGAATTTTTGAAATTGGTCTGCTTTTTTCTTCTGAAATTTTAATTGTTGCCAAGTGGATGTAGCATTCTTTCCTCCAGCCAGCTGGCCCGCTTGGCAATTATGTGCTAAGCTGGATCCTGGGACTTGCTGGAAGCACTTTTTAGAAATTCACGTTGTGAGAGGACCAGAGTCACGTCTCTCTATCTCACTCTCTCTCTTTTAGCACATAAAGAATTATGTATATTTTTCACTGCATGTAATGAATTATCTTGGCTAGGGAGGAATTGGAGGAATTACCCAAGGTCAGAAATACAACTTATATGTGTATTGAAAACATCTGAGTTCCAAAACATGCTAATGCTAAAGAGATATATATATATATATATTTTTTATAGCAAAGCATACCTGGGAACTTTAAAGAAAAATGTACTATTAACAGAAATAGCTGTAAGGTCATAAGTTACTGTTGATGAACTGAAGAGAAGAAGGATGAATGTCTAACTTTTCTCTGAACTTGATAATGACAATAAATATGTTTAATAATGAAGAAGTGGAATAAGTACTAAATTGCACTTTGAACAATAGAATTCAATGAAGCAGATTTTTCTATGGGGAAAATAAGACAATACACAGATCGTAAAATGCATAATTATCTCCTAGATAATTGGTCTGTTAAAACAGAAGCAAGCAAACAAACAAAACTAAAATACCCATTTAAAAGAGTGCCATATATAGATAAATACATATAAGACTCAGTCAAGAGGGATTAAGAATTCCTGAAGTCTTGAAATATATTTAATCAGTTTTCTATCTTTTGATGGTTGTTACAAACAGGCAGTACTTTTATTCCTAAAGGTAGTTTGTGTCAAGTTTTCAGGGACTAGACAATAATCTGTTTATCCATATATTTCAATATTCTCACACATAACTGTAACATTAAAAGCATCTAATCAATTTCCATAAGGAAATCGTAGGAAAGAAGGAAAGAAAAAAAATCTATAGTCCTGAAGTATGTATTTATATGCTAGGCACTACATTTTGTCATTATATAATTATAAGTAATTATATAATTTTATATGGAATTATATAATTTTATGGAATAGCATAATTTATTTCTTTACATCCATCTTTGTTTCTGTTCCATTCTTTTTCATTAATAAACTGTTTAGGATTGGAAATCTTTGTAAAGCAAATGGTATGATAGAATCATTCCAGAACTAGCAAAATGGCTTGTCTTCTACTAATTTGTCTTGTTTCCTTTACAGAAGTGAAGTTTCTCTAAGACATTCTTTGTTCTTCAATATTGGAAGAAACTATTTAAGGTAAAACATAATTTCTGATACTGAAATTGCCTACCACAATTCTTCAGGCAGTTCAAATACAAATTAAATTATATTTACTTCAAACTATGTCTACTGTACAATGCATATCATTAAATGTATTGTAAACAAAAAGCTACTTATATCATATATTTCGTATATAAATAGACTAGTCATCATTTAATATCCTAATCTCACCCCAGAATGCCGTTCCACCAGAAACAGCAGTTTAACATTAAAATGTTATTTCTCTAAAATGACAGGAATCTGACTAATTAAAAATTATGAACAGTATGAGGATATTAATTTTCAGTGAAGAACATAAACTCGGTTCATTAGCATAAAATGGTGTTACATTTAAAAATATGTGTTATGATATTTCTCTCATATAACAGAAGACAATCAGAGGAGCTTAAATATGTATTTTTTAGAGTTACTGGTGTTTATTGTTTGCATTTCTTATGCAAAAGAGAAAGGAAAGGGAAAAAGAATGCTACAGCAGTAGTATCTCATATAAAAGTGGAAGATGTCTTAAGATTAATTTTATCTGTTCCAGCTGGACCGGTACAGGTGTAGACTTGTCAAGGAGAATTTATTCTGATAATCATTTAACATTTATATAGATGGGAAAATGACAGTGAACATTGTGGAAATAGCAGCATATTTCATACTTGTCAACATTGTCCTTAAAATGTTTTATTTTTCTAGAAAAACACTTCATCAACTTTGAAGGTATCCTAATGTCTTTAATGCTAAAAACACTGTAGTGTCTTGTGGACCAAAAAGCAAATTTTTGTTATTAGAGAAAGTGTAATTAAAAAAATAATTAAATGTATAAAGAGGTAAAATGGATCCCTTTTAATGTTAATTAAAAACATTTAAAAATATTTTAAAAATACATATATATATATATATATATATATTTTTTTTAAAGTGAGGAAGGTCTCTTCACCATAAATGTTTTCCTGAAGTTTGTATTCAGCCATTTTTTGGA